>NC_072405.2:65825000-70825000 GCF_028858775.2 Pan troglodytes | reverse complement strand
ACACCTCAAAACAATGAGGGGTATTTATAACAGACCAAGAGCCAACATTATACTGAACAAGTTATAAGCATTCTTTCTAAACCTGGAACAAGACAAGGATGTCCACTGTCACCACTTCTATTCAACATAGTTCTTGCCAGAGCAATCAGGCAAGAGAAAGAAATGCAAAACATCCAAATAGAAAAAGTGGAAGTTAAATTATCTGTCTTCACTGATGATACAATTATATACCTAGAAAACCATAAATATCCTGCCAAAAGACTTCTAGATCTGTTAAAATACTTCAGCCAAGTCTTAGGATATGAATTCAACATACAAAAATCAGTAGCATTTCTATACTCCAATAATGTTCAAGCTGATAACCAAATCAAGAATGCAATCCATTTACAATAGCCACGCAGAAAAATAAAATCCTTAGGAATACATCTAACTAAGGAGGTGAGAGAATTCTATGAGGAAAACTACAAAACACTGCTAAAATAAATCATAGATGACACAAATAAATGGAAAAGCATTTTGTGCTTATGGATTGGAATAATCAATATCAATTAAATGGCCAGGCTGTCCAAAACAATCTACAGATTTAATGCTATTCCTATCAAATTATCAATGTCATTTTTTACAGAATTAGAAAAATATTCTAAAATTCATATGGAACTAAAAAAGAGTCGTAATGGCCAAAACAATTCTAAGCAAAAAGTATAGTTTGAGGCATCACATCTCACCAAGCTCAAACTATACTACATGGTCACAGTAACTGAAATAGCAGGTACTAGTACAAAAATAAACATGTAGACCAATGGAACAGAATGGAGATCCCTGAAATAAAGCTGCACACCTATAACCGACTGATCTTTGACAAAGTCAACAAAAATAATGGGGAAGTGATACCCTGTTCAATAAATGGTACTGGGAAAACTGGCTATCCATATGCAGAAGAATGAAACTGTACACCTACCTCTCACTGTGTACAAAAATTAACTGAAGATGGTTTAAAGACTTAAATGTAAGTTCTCAAACTATAAAAATCCTAGAAGAAAGCCTAGGAAATACTCTTCTAGACATTAATCTGGGAAAATGATTTATGAAGAAGGCTCAAAAAGCAAATGTAACAAATTAAAAGTAGACAAATGGGACTTAATTATACTGAAGAGTTTCTGCAAGCAAAAGAAACTGTCAACAAAGTAAACAGACATCCTACATAATGGGAGAAAGTATTTGCAAAGTATGCATTTGGCCAAGGTTTAATACCCACAATCTGTAAGGTACTTAAATCAACAAGAAAATACAACAAATAACACCATTAAAAAGTGGACAATGGACACGAACCGACACTTCTCAAAAAAAGACATACAGGTGACTAACACATATATGAAAAGATGCTCTACATCACTAATCACCACAGAGGTGCAAATCAAAACCACAATGAGATGCTATCTCATTCCAGTCGGAATGGCTATTATTAAAAAGTCAAAAAATAACTGATTTTGGCAAGGTTGTGAATAAAAAGGAATGCTTATACACTGTTGATAGGAATGCAAATTTGTTCAGCCACCATGGAAAGTAATGTGGAGATTTCTCAAAGAACTAAAAATAGAATTACCATCAATCCAGCAATCCCATTATTTGGTATCTACCCAAAGGAAAATAAATAGTTCTACCAAAAAGACACTTGCACTTGTATGTTTATTGCAGAACTGCTCACAACAGCAAAGACATGAAATCAACCCAGATGCTCACCAATGGTAGACTGGATAAAGAAAATGTGATACATCCACATTATGGAACACTATGCAGCCATGAAAAAAGAGTGAATCTATGTCTTTTGCAACAACATGGGTATGGCTGGAGGCCATTATCCTAAGTGAATTAACACAGAAACAAGAAGCCAATTACTTCATTTTCTCACTTATAAGTGAGAAAATTGAGTACACACAGACACAAAGATAGAGACAGTAGACACTAGGGATTCTTTAAGGGGAGAGGGAGGGATGAGCAAGAGTTTAAAAAATGCTTATCAGGTAATATGTTAGCCACTGGGGTGACAGGATGATTAGAAGCCCAAACTTTAGCATCATGCAATATACTCATGTAACAAACCTGCACTTATACCTCCTGAATCTACAATGTAAAAATATAAAATAAAATAATATCCAGTCAAGTACACTATGCCTTTTGATGGAAGAGTTTAGTTCATTTACATATAAAGTGATTATTGATGTCTCACTATTGCCATTTTATTAATTGTTTTCTCTTTTGCAGCTCTTTTGTTTCTCTTTTTGTCTCTTACTGTCTTCTATTATTTGAAAGATTTTTTTGTAGTGGTTTGGATTGATTACTTTCACTTCATCTTTTGTGTATCTGCTATAGGTTTTTCTTTGTGGGTTTAAGGCTTACATAAGCTTTCTTGTAGTTATAAACCTCTATTTCAGTTGATAACAACTTAAATTGTATTAAAAAAACTCTGCATTCTTACCTGCCCCATTCACACTGCATGTTCAAGTCAGAGATTACTCTGATTTCATTCATTGTGAATTATTTATCAAATTTATATTCAAAATTCATTATCAAATTTTAGTATAGTTATTTTTAATAATTTAACCAAACCTTTATCTTGCGTGTTGTAAGTATTTTAGACACCACCATTACAGTGTTTATTATTCTGTATTTGACTGTGTATTACTTTGCCTGTGAGATTTCTACCTTCATATGCTTTTACATTGCTTGAAGGCCTTCCTTAAGCATTTTTTGTAAGATAGGTTAAGTAGTGACAAAGTCCCTCTGTCTTGGAAAGAATTTGTCTCCCCTTCATTTTTAAAGAGCAGCTATTAAAAATAGCTTTGCAGGGTATAATACTATTGTTTAGCAATCTTTTTCCTCCAATACTTTGAATATATCATTTCACACTTTCCTGGCCTGCAAGATTTCTATCGAGAAATCTGCTGATAGTCTTGTGAATTTGCCTTGTATATGATAAGTCATTTTCTCTTGCTACTTTTGAAATTGTCTCCTTTTCTCAGACTTTTCATAGTTCAATTAAAATGGGTCTTGATATAAACCTTTGTATGCTCAACCTAGTTGAGGTTTTATGGACTTTTTGAGTCTGGATGTTTATTTCTCTCCTCAGATTTGGTAAATCTTCAGTTATTAATTTTTAATTGTTTTTATTTCAATAGGTTTTTGGGGAACAAGTGATATTTGGTTACATGAACAAGTTCTTTAGTGTTGATATCTGAGATTTTGGTGCACCTATTACTCGAGCAGTGTACACTGTACCCGATATGTAGTCTTTTATCCCTCACCACCCCCAACCCTTTCCCTTGAGTCCCCAAAGTCAAATGTATCACTATTATTTCTGCCTTTGTGTCCTCATAGCTTAGCTCCCACATATGAGTGAGAACACATGTTTGGTTTTCCATTCCTGAGTTACTTCACTTAGAATAATAGTCTCCAGTTCCATCTAGGTTGCTACAAATGCCATTATTTCATTCCTTTTTATGGCCAAATAGTAACCTATGGTATATATGTACCACATTTTCTTTAGGTACTCTTTGATTGATAGGCATTTGGGCTGGTTCCATAGTTTTGCAGTTGCAAATTGTGCTGCTATAAACATGTGTGTGTGCAAGTGTTTTTTTCATATAATGACTTCTTTTTCTCTTGGTAGATACCTAGTAGTGGCATTGCTGGATCAAACAATAAATCTACTTTTAGTTCTTTAAAGAATCTTCACACTGTTTTCCATAGTGGTTGTACTAGTTTACATTCCCACCAACAGTGTAAAAGTGTTCCCCTTTCACCACATCCCTGCCCACATCTATTACTTTTTGATTTTTTTTGATTACTGCCATTCTTGCAGGAGTGAGGTGGTAACACATTGTGGGTTTGGAGTTGCATTTCCCTGATAATTAGTGATGTCAAGCATTTTTCTATATGCTTGTTAGCCATTTGTATATCTTCTTTTGAGAACTGTCTATTCATGTCCTTAGCCCACTTTTTGATGGGATTGTTTGTTTCACTCTTGCTGATTTGTTTGAGTTCTTTGTAGATTCTGGATATTAGGCCTTTGTTGGATGTATAGACTGTGAAGATTTTCTCACACTCTGTAATATACCTGTTAACTCTGGTGATTATTTCTTTTGCTGTGCAGAAGCTTTCTAGTTTAATTAAGTTCTATCTATTTATCTTTTTTTGTTTTGTTGCATTTGCTTTTGGGTACTTGGTCATGAAGTCTTTGCCTAAGCCAATGTCTAGAGGGGTTTTTCTGATGTTATCTTCCAGAATCTTTATGGTTTTAGGCCTCAGATTTAAGTCTTTGATTCATTTTGAGTTCATTTTTTTAATAAGTTAAGAGATGAGGATCCAGTTTCATTCTTCTAGCTGTGGCTTGCCAATTATCCCAGCACCATTTGTCGAATAGGGTGTCCTTTTGCCACTTTATGTTTTTGTTTATTTTGTCAAAGATCAGTTGGCTGTAAGTATTTGGCTTTATTTGTGGGTTCTCTATTCTGTTCCGTTGGTCTATATGCCTATTTTTATACTAGTATGATGCTGTTTTGGTGACTATGGCCTTGTAGGATAGCTTGAAGTTGGGTAATGTGATGCCCCAAGATTTGTTCTTTTTGCTTAGTCTTGCTTTGGCTATGCAAGCTCTTTTATGGTTCCATATGAAGTAGAGGATTGTTTTTCTAGTGTGAAGAATGATGATGGTATTTTGATGGGAACTGTATTGAATTTGTAGATTGTTTTTGGCAGCATGGTCATATACATGATATTGATTCTGACCATTCATGAGCATGGGATGTGTTTCCATTTGTTTGTGTCATCTGTGATTTCTTTTAGGACTGTTTTGTAGTTTTCCTTGTAGAGGTCTTTGACATCCTTCATTAGGTATATTCCTAAGTATTTTATTTTATTTTATTTTTTGCAGCTATAGTGAAAGGGGTTGAGTTCTTGATTTGATTCTCAGCTTGGTTGCTGCTGGTGTATAGCAGAGCTACTGATTTGTGAACCTAAATTTTGCATCTTGAAACTTTGCTGAATTCATTTACCAGTTTTGGGAGCCTTTTGGATGAGTCTTTAGGGTATCTAGATATATGATCATATCATCAGCAAACAGGGACAGTTTGACTTTTTCTTTAGTGTGATTTAGATGCCCTTGATTTCTTTCTCTTTTCTGATTGCTCTGGCTAGGACTTCTAGTACTACATTGAATAGAAGTGGTGAAAGTGGGCATCCTTTCCTTGTTCCATTTCTCAGAGGGAATGCTTTCAACTTCTCATTCAGTATCATGTTGGCTATAGGGCTGTTGTAGATGGCTTTGATTACTTCAAGGTATGTCCCTTCTATGCTGATTTTGCTGAGGGTTTTAATCATAAAGAGATGCTGGATTTTGTCAAATGCCTTTTCTGCATCTATGGAGATGATCATGTGATTTTTGTTTTAAATTCTGTTTATGTGGTGTATCACATTTATTGACTTACTTATGTTAAACTATCCCTGCATCCCTGGTATGAAACCGACTTGATCATGGTGGATTATCTTTTTAATATACTATTGGATTCCATTTGCTAGTATTTTGTTGTGGATTTTTATATCTATGTTCATCAGGGATATTGGTCTGTAGATTTTTGTTGTTGTTATGTCCTTCCCTGGTTTTGGTATTAGGGTGATACTGGCTTCATAGAATGATTTAGGGAGGATTCCCTCTTTATCTTTTGGAATAGTGTCAATAAGATTGTCAATGGATAGAATCTAGCTGTGAATCTGTCTGGTCCTAGACTTTTTATTGTTGGCAAATTTTTAAATTACCATTTCAGTATCTCTGCTTGTTATTGGTCAGTTCAAGGATTCTGTATCTTCCTGGTTTAATTTAAGAGGGTTGTATATTTCCAGGAATTTATCCATCTCCTCTAGGTTTTCTAGTTTGTGCCCTTAAAAGGGTTCATAGTAGCCTTGACTAATCTTTTGTATTTCTGTGGTATCAGTTGTAATGTCTCACATTTCATTTGTAATTGAGCTTATTTAGATCTTCTCTCTTCTTTCCTTGGTTAATCTTGCTAATAGTCTATCAATTTTATTTATCTTTTCGAGAACCAGATTTTTGTTTGATTTATTTTTTGTACATTTTTGTTGTTATTGTTTCAATTTCATTTAGTTCTGCTCTGATCTATGTTATTTCTTTTCTTCTGCTGGCTTTGGGTTTGGATTATTCTTCCGTCTTGAGTTCCACGAAGTGTGACCTTAGATTGTCTATTTGTGCTCTTTCAGACTTTTTGATGTAGACATTTAAGGCTATGAGCTTTCCTCTTAGCACTGCTTTTGCTGTATCCCAGAAGTTTTGATAGGTTGTGTCACTATTATTGTTCAGTTCGAGTAAATTTTTAAATTTCAATTTTGATTTCATTGTTGACCCAATGATCATTCAGGAGCAGGTTATTTAATTTCCATGTATTTGCGTGGCTTTGAGGGGTCCTTCTGGAGTTGATTTACAATTTTATTCCACTGTGGTCTGAGTGAGTACTTGACATAATTTCAATTTTTAAAAATTTACTAAGACATTTTTTGTGTCCTACTGTATGGTCTGTTTTGGAGAATATTCCTTGTGCTGATGAATAGAATGTACATTCTGTAGTTGTTGGGCAGAATGTTCTGTAAATATCTGTTAAGCCCATTTGTTGTATAGTTTAAGTCCACTGTTTCTTTGTTGACTTTCTGTCTTGATGATCTGTCTAGTGCTGTCAGTGGAGTATTAAATTCCACAACTATTATTGTGTTGTCTATTTCATTTCTCAGGTTTAGTAGTAATTGTTTTGTAAATTTGGGAGTTCCAGTGTTAGGTGCATATTTATTTAGAATTGTGATATTTTCTTGTTGGACTAGTCCTTTTATCATTATATAATGCCTCTGTTTGTCTTTTTTAACTGCTGTTGCTTTAAAGCTTTGTTTTGTCTGATATAAGAATAGCTACTTCTGCTTGCTTTTTTGTGTCTTTTGCATGGAATGTCTTTTTCCACCCCTTTACATTCAGTTTATGTGAGTCCGTATGTGTTAGGCAAGTCTCCTGAAGACAACAGAAACTTGGTTGGTGAATTCTTATCCATTCTGACGTTCTGTATCTTTTAATGTTAGTATTGAGATGAGAGATACTATTCTATTCATCATGCTATTTGTTGCCTGAAATACCTTGTTGTTGTTTTTATTGTGTTATTGTTACATAGGTCCTGTGAGATTTATGTTTTAAGGACATTCTATTTTGGTGTATTTTGAGGATTTGTTTCAGGATTTAAAGCTCCTTTTAGCAGTTCTTGTAGTGCTGGCTTGGTAGTGGTGAATTCTCTCAGCATTTGTTTGGGAAAGACTGTATCTTTCCTTCATTTATGAAGCTTCGTTTTGCTGATACAAAATTCTTGGCTGATAATGGTTTTGTTTAAGGAGGCTAAAAATAACCTCCTTAACTCACAGGGTTCTGCTGAGAAATCTGCTGTTAATCTAGCTTGTAGGGCTTTTGCTGAGAAATCTGCTGTTAATCTGATAGGTTTTCCTTTATAGGTTACCTGATGCTTTTGCCTCACAGCTCTTAAGATTTTTTCCTTCATCTTGACTTTAGATAACCCAGTGACTGTGTGTGCAGGGAGTAATCTTTTTTTCAATGAATTTCCTGCATGTTCTTTGAGCTTCTTGTATTTGGATGTCTAGATCTCTAGTAAGACGGGAAATTTTCTTTGATTAATTCCTCAGATATGTCTTTCAAACTTTCAGATTTTTCTTCTTTCTCAGGAGCACTAATTATTCTTAGGTTTGGATGTTTAACATAGTCTCAAACTTCTTGGAGGTTTTGTTCATTTTTAAAAATTCTTCTTTGTCTGTGACAGATTGGGTCAATTTGAAAGCCTTGCCTTTGAGCTCTGAAGTTCTTTCTTCTGCTTTTTCTGTTTTATTGCTGAGACTTTCCAGTGCATGTTGCATTTCTGTAAGTGTGACCTTGATTTTCAGAAGTTGTGATTGTTTTTTATTTATGCTATCTATTTCACTGAAGAATTTTCCTTTCATATCCTGTATCATGTTTTTTTTTATTATTTCTTTAAGTTGGAATTCACCTTTCTCTGGTGCCTCCTTGATTAGCTTAATAATTGACTTCTGAATTCTTTTTCTGGCAATTCAGAAATTCCATTTTGGTTTGGATCCATTGCTGGTGAGCTAGTTGATCTTTTGAGCGTGTTAAAGAACCTTATTCTGTCATATTGCCAGAATTGTTTTTCTGGTTTCTTTTCTTTTGGGTAGAGTATGTCAGAGTGAAGATCTGGGATTCAAAGCTGCTGTTCAGATTCTTCTGTCCCACAGGGGGCTCCCTTGTGGTGTTCTCCCTCTTCCCCTAGGAATGAGGCTTCCTGAGGGCTGAACTGTAGTGATTGTGTTTGCTCTTCTGGGTCTAACCACCCAGTAGAGCTACTGGGCTCCGGACTGGTACCGGGGAGTGTCTGCAAAGAGTCCTGTGATGTGATCCATCTTCAGGTCTTGCAGCTGTAGATAGATATCAGCACCTGCTCCAGTGGAGGTAGCAGGGAAGTGAAGTGTACTCTGTGAGGGTCCTTGGTTGTGTTTTTGTTTATTGCTCTGGTTTTTTGTTGGTTGGCCTCCAGGCAGGATGTGGTGCTTTCAAGCGTGCATCAGCTGCAGCCCCTATAAGGAAGATGTAAACTTGCCCTAGGGACACCTGGTTAAGTATTCAGGTTTCTCGGGTAGTGGGCAGGGCCACGGAACTCCCAAGTGATTATAACTTTTATCTTCCACTACCAGGGCTGGTAGAGAAAGGTCAGTGGGTGGGGGCAGATATAGGTGTGTCTGAGCTCAGCCTCTCCTTGGGCAGGGCTTGCTGTGGCTGCTGTGGGGATAGGGGTGTGGTTCCCAGTCCAATGGAGTTATATTTCCAGAAGGATTGTGGCTGCCTCTGCTGAGTCATACAGGTCACCAGGGAAGTGAGAGAAAGCTGGCAGTCACAGGACTCACACAGCCACACAGCCCGCAGTCTTAAAGGCCAGTCTCATTCCCACCATGCCCGATCCCCCAACACCACACTGAGTCTATTTCCAGGCAGCCAGTGACCAGGGGTGAGGACTTGCCCCAGACCACTAGCCTCCCTGCTGAGAAAGCAAGCAGAAAGCAATCAGACTCTCAGGTTTTTGGCATCTCAGGGAGCCTGCAGCGGTGATTCAGTTCCTTCAAAGGGTCCGTGGATTCTCTTGGCTTTCCTGGTTGTTCCTGTGGTAATTCTTGGAGCAAAAGTTCACAATGTAAGTTACCACATGCCGCTCTGCCCGTCCAAGTGGGAGCTGCAAGCTAGTCCTGTCTCCTATATGCCATCTTAATCCTCTCTCCCTCTTTTTAAAAAAATAAGTTTGTTGCTCCTTTCATTCTCACTTCTCCTCCTGGATCCTGGATGCCTGTAGTTTGTATATTGATTTTTCTTAATGATGTCTCATAAATTTGGTGGATTTTCTGCACTGTTTTAAAATGTATTTTCTCTGATCTCCTCAGACTATGTAATTTCAAATTTGTTTTTGAGTGTGCTGAGAATTGTTTCTTCTGCTTGATTGAGTTTGCTACTGTAGCTGTCTGTGGTGGTTAATATTAGGTGTCAAGTTGACTGGATTGAGGGATGCCTAGAAGGCTGATAAAGCATTGTTCCTGGGTGTGTCTGTGAGGGTATTGCCAGAGGAGACTGACATTTGAATCAAAGGACTGGGAAAGAAAGACCCACCTCAATGTTGGGTGATCATCATCCAATTGGTTGTTAGAGCAGCTAGAACAAAGCAGGTGGAAGAAGGGGTACAGGTAGTTTGCTTGCTGAGTCAGCTTGCTCTCTCTCTTCCCATGCTGTGCTGGTTGCTTGACTTCCTCTCCTCCTGTCCTTGGACATCAAACTCCTGGTTCTTTCACCTTTGAACTTTGAGACTTGCACCAGCTGCCTCCCAAGGGTTCATGGGCCTTTGGCCTCTGACTGAGGGTTGCACTGTTGGCTTCTCTGGTTTTGAGGCTTTTGGACTTGAACTGAGCCACGCTACTGGCTTCTCTCTTTCCCCTGCTTGCAGACAGCCTAACGTGGTACTTTGTTTTTGTAATTGTGTCAGAAAATTCTTTCTTTCCCCTGCTTGCAGATAGACTAAGTGGTACTGTGGTAGGAGTTATTTAAAAATTATTTCAGTCAGATAGAGAGGAAAAGGAGTCCTTGGAAAGTTTTTTTATCTTTTAAAGCAGCTCCAGAAGTTTTTCAGCTCCAGAGTTTTTTTCTCTTTTAAAGCAGCCCTGGCTCTTAGAGCTGGGCCAGCAACCTTTGATATGCAAATGCAGGTCATTAGAAATTGGGTCCACACAACATGGTGATTCCCACCATTGCCCTCTTGCCCTTGACCCCATAAGTGCCTGGCAACATGCCACCCGCACATATCTCCACGTGTGTAGAACGTCATGGTATCTTGCATTTGCATATTAAAAGGCTAGGGTAGGAAGGCCAGTTTTTTCTGAGGGCTATGTGAATGACACGCCTGGTCAAACCAATCCCCTGAGCCCTATGCAAATCAGACACCCTTTCCTCCAACCTTCACATAAAACTGGCTGGTATCCACCACACTCGGGGTCTCCTCTCTTGGCTTTGGAGCCACCACCCCCCACCTCCGGTCTGTCTCTGCACATGGGAGCTTCTTCCTTCTTTCTTCTCCCTTCTTTCTTGCCTATTAAACCCTCTGCTCCTTAAAGCCACTCCATGTGTGTCCATGTCGTTTTATTCAATTCGCACAAGACAAGAGCCCTGGTGTTCCTCCACTCGTTGGAACTGTATCAGTACTTTGTTTTGAAATTATGTTGACCCAGTCCTCCATAATGAACTCATACGTACACACACACACAAACACATGCACACAAACACACACACATACATCTCCTGTTAGTTCTGTTCCTCTGGAGAACCCTAACTAATACACTTTCTGTTGTATTTTTTTTTCTGTTATCATATTCTTCAGCTCCATAAATTCTATTTGGTTCTTTTTTTTTTATGTTTTCTAACTTTTGTTTATTGGTCTCATTTTGTTCTTATATTATTTTTCTGATTTTGTTCAATTGTGTATCTGTGTTCTCTTGTAGCTCACTGAGCTTCTATAGCATACATATTTTGAATTTTTTTCAGGCAAATTACGGATATTTATTTATTTCGGGTCAGTTGCTGGAAGTTTATTTTGTTCCTTTGGTAGTGTCATATTTCCCTGAGTCTTTGTAATCCTTGTAGACTTGCTTAGGACTTTATGGACTCCTTCAGTAAGAAACGACCTTCAGCAATACCTTCAGCATTGACAGAGGTAGGGTGTAGTTCCTTGGGTATTGTTGAGGGGGCACATTCAAATGTGTAGTAACACTGGGTATACTATCATGGGACACCAAAAGTGGCAGTAGGATGCAGTTTCTCGTGGATCAGGCAACTGGGGTCAGTCTGCAACAGCAGCAACTCCACAGCCGATGGGGTGAGAGCTACAAATGTCTGTGTTGGCTGTGAGGGTTGTTTGGGTCCTTGGAGGTGCTTTTCGGTTTAGCAGTGATCTTCTTTTGGTGGGAAGGGACTAAGGCAGGTGGCATCTCAGGCTTATGTCAGTGGTATGCATATGCTTGGTGGTAGGGTCTGGCATTGATGGGGGTTGGGACTGATCATGTGTGCATGAACACCTGCAAGGGCCAAGCTGTCAGCCTGCATGCAAGCAGCTGCAGCGACCAGCTGTGTCTGTATGCACAGTGGTGGGGGCTGTTGGCAGGCTTTGGGTTTGTCTGTCTGTGCATGCCCAGTTGTGGGTGTCAGGGCTGGCAATGTGCATGAGTGTGGAAGAGGGGACTGTCAGTGGGGCTGGCATTGGCTACATGCAAGTGGTCAACCATGGGTGCATGAACAATGGGGAGGAGGGAAACACTGGTTGCAGGGGCTGGAGCTGGTTTCAGACATACATGTGGTGGCTAAACTGGGTTCTGAAGCTGGAACACCTGTGGTGGCACAGGATAGAATGTTTCTGGCAGGATGGTTTAGGAGTCTGGGCAGCTGTGGTCTGTGAATGTGAAAAACTGCAGGGTCCTTGCAGCAAAAACAGTAAGGCATTCATGATAGCTGTTGAGGTCCTCATTAGTGAAGGCTGTGGGGGTTCTCTGAGGAGCAAGACATGGTGGACTGCAGTAGCTCCCATTGTGTTGATGATACTGACAGCTTCTTCCTTCTTTGCTCCTAGCCATCTCTAGATACCTTGGTTATGCTGATCTCTCCAGTGGGTGGGGTGAAATAATTTTGGTCACATGGGCAGTGCTCCAAAAACTAGTGAAGCTGGTCATTCACTCTGCCTTTCATTTCCTCTATGAAGGGAACTCATGGGCTGAGGAAATTCCTCTGGACACTGAGCTGTATAGGCCTGAGGGATGGGATGATGAAGGCAGAATGAAACTGTTCTTCCTACCCTTCTGTGTGGTTAATAATCTCTCTTCCTTTCTCTTTGCACTACTGTGTTGCTGTAGCTTTGTAACTGGACTCTTGCACTCTCCCAGAGCTATTTTCTTCATGAAAAATGTCTAATTATTGCTTTTCGTTGGGAGATGAAGGCTCGGAACTCCTACTTTTTCATGTTGCTCATGTCAGGCCTCTCTTATTGCCTCAGTTTAAATCCCAGCTCGGGCACTGACTAACTTGGGTAAATTATTTAACCTCTTTGTTCCTGAATTTCCTAATTGGTAAAATATGGGTAATAATTTCACCTATCTCATGGGCTTTTTATAACTATTAAATTAATTAATTAATGTATAGCACCTATTGTAGTCCTTAGGAGACATTAAGCTCTCTGCAAGTGTTGATCTTTATTGGCAGGAAGCCTTGCCTCTAGGGGTAGCCATTGCCAAAATCTGATACTTTTCAGTTTTTGCTGGAGTGTTAACTGTGATAGGAGGTCTCCTGCCTTAAGAGCTGTAATCTGTTCAATTTCTCCAGAACCACATAAAGCAACTCAGCTTTTTATCAGGACTTTCCTATTCTTATTCTTGCTCTTATTCTTGTTTATGCTGGAACTGCTGCTACTGCTGTCTTTCTGCTCTTTCTCTTTCTTCTTCTATTCTTCTCTTTGTTCTTCCTCCTTCCTCCTCCTCCTACTTCTTTTCCTACTCCTCGTCCTCCTTATCCTTGCTGTAGAATTCACTTGTAATGCACATATAAGTTAGCACAAAAAACCATATAACCTGTTATTTTGTTTCCCTCTTTCTACTATAGACTCTCATGTTTATATTTCCTCACTTCATCCTAATGATACTAAAATATCACATCTCACAGAAAAGAATGCTTGACATTCTATTAAGTCATCACTTCTTCAGATTTTGACCTTTTTTCCTCTGGACATTTCTTTCTTATCCCTTCAGAAATCTAATATTGTGAACATTATATTCTATTATAATCTTCATTAGCACTCTGAAGCCACACTCCAACAAATCAGTAAGTCATCCCTTCCCCAGGTTTCTCCACCATTCACAAGTTTAGTCATGTTTCTTCATCTGCGTCACAGTTTGCTGACAAATAGTCTTCAATTTTTCCTACTGTTTTCTAATGCCTGTTCCTAATGCACTATTACAAAGAAATATGGTTAAGGCCACAATATTTAAATGACAAGCAAGAACCATCTCAGTTCATGGAGTAAACATTCTCATACTATAAATTTTTATGTAATAAAAAGAATTAAGTTTACAGGACAAAGCTTATACAGGTTCTGTCCTTATTTACATTTTAAGCCAAAACCTTAGAAAACCAGACTGAATTCTAGGCTAGCACGTGGCTCAACAAAGTTATTACTCTTGCACACTTGAATTTGTATTAGGAACTTTGGCCTTTTTAACACTACTCCTTTAATCCCCCAAACTTTGAGAAAAGAGTAACCATGAAGCATATAAGGAAGAGTAATCCAGGTTTTCTTTTGTTTTCCTTTCATTTCTGATTTCTCCTTGGCTTTTCAAATAACAATGGTTGCTTTTGCTTAGGGTCCCTAGCAAAGAGAAATCAATACATTTATGCTAACATATGATTGATTTAGCAATCATAAGGCAATGTGACGATGGAAGTGGAGATTGAAATGATATACCCAGGGGCCAATGAATGCTGCAGCCTCTGTAAGTGGAAGAAACAAGAAACCAATCCCCTCACACAGCCTCTGGAAGAGCTAACCTTGATGATATATTGACTTTGTTCCAGTGAAACTGTTTTTGATCTTCTGACTTCTGCAATTATAAGAAAATAAACGTGATTTTTAAGCCACTAAATTTATAGTAATCTTTTGCAGCAGGAATGGGAAATTAACACGAACTTGGGTACCATAAGTGGGGTGTTGTTATAGTTATCATCTAAATAATCATAAAGACATTGTTGCTAGAGATATGGACTTTAAATGTGCTGCTGGTGAGGGTATAGAAAAAGTGAGACTTATGATAAATAAAGCTTATATCCTCTTAGAAAATGATAGAATATTAAACAGGATGCTGGTAGAAATATCATGGGTAGGGCAAATACCTTAAAATAACAAAATATTCTTAATTTCTCCCTTCTGGGCCTTGTATCATTTCTGGTATTCTTTCCATTTATACACAAGCATACATATAATTATATTCACATAGAAATGCATAATTGGATATATTGATATTATTATTTTAAACAAATTTTTATATGTTAGATCAATTAAGAATAAGAAAAGTAAAAGTTTTTATTTTTCCTTCATTTATTCATTTTCCAGTGTTTTTCCTCTCTTTATGCAGATCACAGTTTCTGACCTATATAATTTTCTTTAAAGATCTTTTAACATTTTTGCAAGGCAGGTTTCCTGCCAACAAATTCACTTAATTTTTGTTTATCTGAGACAGACTTTATTTCTTCTTCATTTTTGAAGAATAATTTTGCAGGGTATAGAATTCTAGGTTGTTGGGTTTTTTTCCTCAATGCTGTTAATATTTCACTCTACTCCTTTCTTAGAAGTCAGGTATAATTTTTATCTTTGTTCCTGTATAGATATTTTTTTCTCTGATGTCTTTTAACATTGTTTATTTACCTTTTAATTTTTTGCACTTTATGATATGTCTAGTTGTAGTATTTTTGACATTCATCCTTTCTGGTATTGTCTGAGCTTCCTTGATCTGTACTTTGGTGTCCAACATTAATTTTGAGAAATTGTCAGTAATTACTTCTTTAAATATTTCTTCTGTTTCTTTCTCTCTTTCATCTATCTACTTCTGGTATTCCTATTACATGTAAGTTATACCTTTTGTCATCATGTCACAAGTTTTGGATATTCTGTTCCAGTTTTTTGTTAGTCTTTTTCACTTTGTTTTTCAGTTTTGGTAGTTTCTATTGACATATCCTCAAGCTCAGTGATTCCTTTCCTCAGCCATGTCAAGTTTACTAAGGAGCCCATCAAAGACATTCTTCATTTCTGTTACAGCGTTTTTGATCTTTACCATTTCTTTTTGATTGGCTCAGAATTTCCATCTTTCTGCTTACATTGTCCATCTGTTCTTGCATGTTGTCTGTTTTTTCTATTAGACTGCTTGGCACATTAATTATAGTTGTTTTAAATTTATGGTCTGATAATGACAACATCACTGCTGTATTTGAGTCTGGTTCTGGTGTTTACTCTGTCTCTTCAAATCGTGGTTATGGCTTTTAGTATGTCTTATAATTTGTCATTGTTGTTGAAAGGCAGACATGATGTACTGGGTAAAGGAACTATGTTAAATAGGCCTTTAGTCATGTATTAGTAAGGTGTCCAGGGAGAGGAAGCATCCTATAGTCCTATGATTATGTCTCAGTATTTTAATAATCCTGTGCCCTGGTCTGTGAAGTTCCTTTAGGCTGGGAATTTCTTTTAGGTTTTACAGGATGGCCACATGGGGCTGGAAATGTTGGTTGACTATATTGACAAATGCTTTTTATTTATTTTTTCCTACTCTCCTAGGTTTCACAGGATAGCTAGGTGGGGCTGGAGTTTGGTATTTCCTCTCTTTGAGATTGGCAAGGCTCTGACAAAAATTCCAATAGGTTAAGCTCTGGCAAAATATCTGGTTAAACAGAACAGACACAGAATGCTCTGGTATATTTCAAAGTGGTTATTTTCTCCCTCCTTCTGCTGAAAGTCTGAGGGAATTTTTCTCCAGTTTTCTCTGTGAGAAGTTGGCAGAGCTCTTGATGGAAAAAATGCACAAAAATGTGGGGGCCCCCAGTGACTGGGTCCCACTGGAGTCTGTGTCTCTCAAATGTGTCTACTCTGAGACACATCAGTTTCTCAATTACAATTCAGGTTTTCCTCATCTGACTCTGGTTCCCTATGGAGGTTGCTGCTCATGGCTTTCTGCTCCAGTGAATTGTGATTCTTTATATCCACTTGTCTATCTCTCATTCCAGTTTTTGAGATACCACCTTGCCCTGTGGCCTCACTTCTCTCTCAGATCTAAGAAGAGTTGTTGAGTTTTCCATTTGTTCATCTTTTTACTTATTGTTAGGATGGAATCGTGACTTCCAAACTATTTACAGGCTAGACCAAAATCAGAAAGTCTCACAACATGCTTTTTAAAGCAGCTTGGTTGTGATGTGAAAAAATGTAATAAAGATGAAAGATTTAAGGATTTTATTTCCTTATTGCTAGAGGCTTGAACTACACAGAATAACCCAGTAGAATGGGAAGATTGCAAATAGAGAAAAGAGGGAGAATCACATGGAAAACCAGACTAGAGTAAACATAACCTTTAGCATGGGTGAAGACATGTCCTCAAACAGAATGGTGAAATTATCTTCTTTGGAGACTGATGTCCCGTTCTATTACTTATCTGTAAAGAACCTTAAATGTAGTAAGACAGTGTCCTTCTCCTTTTAGGACAGCTAAACTGGAAAAATAATATATTTCTATGGATTCTTGAGAACTGCTAATAACGCATAATATTCAGAAGACAAAATTCAGAAGGCAAATGGTGCAAAAGATATTTTTCCTGGACCACAAACCACATACACTTTCAAAATTCCCTGTAATCCTTTCTGATCTATGTTATCTACATATCTGGGCATTTTTTAGCCTGTTTCCCCCATTTGAACTATATGACCCTTTAGCTTGACTTTTCTCCAATATTGCTATATATTGTATTACAATAACTTTTTTCATTTTGTACAAGGGGAAATGTTGGTTGACAATATTGACAAATATTTATTGAGTACCTACATTTTGATAGATAAGCCTCACATCTCTTTTTCACAGATTGAATTTAAGATTTTTCTCTAATTCATTCTTGATTTCACCAACGAGTCTGAACCTAGATCTTATACTTAGGTAGATGATAGGCAAATGCTTACTGAATTAAAAATTAATGAAGCTTCTTTAATATTAGCATGTTCATGCTTTCATACATTAACTGTCAGAAACAATAGTTAAGAGTACAAAGCTTTTCTCATGAATAACGGCACCCACTTAATCCTTATACAAACTCATGATGTAGATACGGTTATGTCTATTTTACTGTTGAAGGAACTTAGCTTTAAAAAGCTTAAATAATCTACCGAAGTGACACAACTAATAAGAACTTGAATAACTTGCCAACTCTACTTACTTATTTTTTAACTTTCACCTTCTTCCATGCTTAGAGTATGCTGACTGTTCACATAAACCCTTGACCTTCCACCATCACGTGTCATCAGATGTCAAGGTCAAATATTAGGCAAAATGAACTTAGAGGATGAGTAAAAAGAAAGATTTTCACCTGTAGATAAGTAAGTTGTGTAGTCACAAATAATACAGTGGTATTATCAGAATAAAATCCTAGAAAAGAGTCTCTGTTGGTGAAGTCCCCTTGTGGTTCATGAAGCACTGATATGCACAGGAACCTTGGCTCAGCTTGTCCTCATCTTCTTAAACATAGTGTTTGCTGAGATGTGTGTGGGATGCCTATGTGTGTGCATAACCCATCACCCAGATGGCTCTTGACCATAATTTTGTCTGATTTCTTGTCATGGTTCATCTCTTGCATTCTGTTTTGGCTCTGGTGTTTACACTGCTCACAAGTGTCTTGGAGGTCTGCACCAAGACCATTTAGTCATTTAGCTTACTATAGCACAAGCACTTTGTGGAGTTGGGACACTTGATTGAAAATCACGTACTCCATCCCTGAGAAGTAATATTTTCAGTTTATTTCACAGAGACTACAGTTTTTCAAATTCAGAGCGGGTGTCTATTTCCATAGCAGAGGTAATTTATTCTAGTTACTTAAGATTCAAATCTAAATCCATGTGCCATTGGTAATTTAGGGTAGATATAAGGAAAAATTTCCTAAGAGCTTTATGGGTTATTATGGGTTATTAAACCTACCACAGACAAAAACAAAAAGAACCCTCTTCCTGCTGAAGTATTTAAATATGGGATCAATGAACGTTATCCAGGGTGGGCTGTAGTCGACCTATATGGATACAAGGATGTGGACTAGAAGACTTCTCAAGGTCCTTTTCAGGGCTCACATTCTAAGATTCATACTTTAAAATCGGTAATATGTGTTAAGAAAAATTATCTTATTAACTTGTGAAGAGAGAAAACATAAAATATTCTAGAGGCAATGATAAGCATTTATAGTGTGCTAAACCAATACTGCTGCCTTAGAAGATATTTACAAAGTTTCACTGATTGTGAAGGTTGTAGGTCTTATGGGTTGAGGAACTACAGTTTTTAATGTAACACTGAAAACTCATGCAATGAGAATGGAGAAAATCCTCCCAAAATACTCACATTCATTTGTTGTGTACATTCAATAAACAGGAGATAGGTTAGAAATCTTCCAAAATGCTGTCTCTGAATTCATAGTAAAAAAGAATCTGAAGATATAAATGGCTGTCAAAAATTGTACCATGCTGTTGGAAAATGGCACATAACCTATTTATTTTTCTATACTCATAGATTATTTTGGCAGGTCTCCACTTAGTGTGGTTGTGTTCCAAAACTGGGAATTTGAAAAACAAAAATGCATTTTTTTTTTGATGAGCAATGTTGATTTATTGTCTGTTTAGCCTCCAAAAGGCTATTTAACCCAATGAAGGAAAATAATGCTGCTTTAACCTTAAACATTAAACATGAATTAACTGGAAATAGATTTTATGTGTTGCATGTCTTCATTTCAAATATCAGGGTTGGAGGAGGTAGAAGAACATTTATATAGAAATGCCTCAAATGATTTCTGGGCATTTTGACAGGCTTTAATAGTTAGTGTGACACTGGGAACTAGTTATAATTTCATTTTAACATGTTTCACTTTTTTGTGGATAGATACATCTCTATTCCTAATTTTTCACTTAACTTTGATTGTATTCACATTTCTAATTAGTTATTGAATAAATAATTTCTGAACATCAAATGTGTATCAGTAACTGTGTTGGCTGCTGGCAAATAATAGTAGTGAAACAGATGAGGCCTTTGTCTACATGGAACTTACAATTCACTAGGAAGGACATATTGTCCAGATAACCACAACAGAGGATTGTTGGAAATGTTCACACATATTTTAGGCAAGAAAAACCTGCAAAGTGCAAGACGGTGTGGCAGAAATTCAGCGAGCAAAGCGGAAAGTTGCATGAGATGAGGCTGGAGTATGGGCTCTAGAAACAATAAGGACATGGATGAGTATGAAGCAGAGTATGTTGTTTAGCATACAGATAAAAGAGAAAGGAAGAAAAAGAGAAAACAGGGACGAACCCGTACATTTTCCTAAGTAGGTTGGGTCAAGTTAGAAGAAGAAAAGAAAGAAATAGGCTGTATATGAGAAAGAGATGAACTGATTTTGGAGAGTGGAGGAGCATGAGACAGCACAAAACTGTACAGTCATATACTGGTTAATGACAGACAGGGATACATTCTGAAAAAAATGCATCATTAGATGATTTTATCATTCTGTGAACATCACAGAGTATACTTACACAAACCCAGATAGTGTAGCTTGCTACACACCTAGGCTAGATTGTAAAGCCTCTTGCTCCTAAGCTACAAATCTGTACAGCATGTTACTGTACTGAATAAGGTACACAATTGTAACAAAACAGTAGTTGTGCATTTAAACATCTAAACATAGTAAATGTACAGTACAAATATGGTATAAAAGATTTTTAAAAGGTACACTTGTATAAAGAATTTATCATGAAAGGAGCCTGCAGGACTGCAAGTTACTGAATTTTAGGTGAGCCAGTGAGTGAGTGGCGAATGAATATGAAGGCCTAGGACATTACTGTACACTACTGTAGATTTTATAAACACTGTACACTAAAATTATTTAAGATGTTTTTCTTCAATAATAAATTAACCTTAACTTACTATTATTTTGTATTTTATAAACTTTTTAGTTTTTTAAACTTTTTGACTTTTTATTATAGCACACTTTAAAACAGATACATTGTACATCTGTATAGAAAATATTTTATTTTTTATATCCTTATTTTTTATCTAAATTTATTTTATTTATTTATTTAATTAATTTATTTATTTTGAGATGGCGTCTTGCTCTGTTGCCCAGGCTGGAGTGCAGTGGCGCGATCGCAGATCACTGCAAGCTCCGCCTCCCAGGTTCACACCATTCTCCTGCCTCAGCCTCCCTAGTAGATGGGACTGACTACAAGTGCCCACCACCACACCCGGCTAATTTTTTGTATTTTTAGTAGAGAAGGGATTTCACCGTGTTAGCCAGGATGGTCTTGATCTCCTGACTTCGTGATCCGCCTGCCTCGGCCTCCCAAAGTGCTGGGATTACAGGCATGAGCCACCGCGCCCAGCCTTATTTATTTATTTTTGAGACAGAGTCTCGCTCTGTCGCCCAGGCTGGAGTGCAGTGGCACAATCTTGGCTTACTGCAACCTCTGCCTCCCGGGTTCAAGCGATTCTCCTGTCGGAGCCTCCCGAGTAGCTGGGATTACAGGAGCACACCAGTGTGTCCGGCAAATTTTTGTATTTTTAGTAGAGACAGGGTTACACCATGTTGGCAGGCTGGTCTCGAACTCCTGACCTCGGATGATCTGCCCACCTCGGCCTCCCAAAGTGCTGGGATTACAGGCATGAGCCACTGCACCTGGCCTATTTTAATTTTTTTACTTTTTAAACTCTGTTAAGACCAAAGACACAAACACACACATTAGCCCAGGCCTACGCAGGGTCAGGATCATCAGTAACACTGTCTCCCACCTCCATATCTTAGTGGAAGGTGTTCAGCGGCAATAACGTGCGTGGAGCTGTCATCTCTTATGATAATAATATTTGCTTCTGGATACCTTGTGGAGGACTTCTCTGAGGCTGCTTTACAGTTGACTATTTTTTTTAATAAGTAGAAGGAGTACACTCTAAAACAATGATAAAAAGTACAGTAGAATAAAGACATAAACCAGTAACATAGTTGTTTATGATCATAATCAAGTATTATGTATTATGCATAATTGTGTGTGCTATGCCTTTGTAAGACTGGCGGTGCAATAGGTTTGTTTACACCAGCATCAGCACAAACATGTGAGTAATGCCCTGTGCTATGATGTTACAACAGCTACAACATCACTAGGTGTTAGGAGTTTTTTAGCTACATTATAATTATATGGGACAACTGTCATATATGAGGTCTGTTGTCGACCAACATATCCTTATACAGTGCCTACCTGTATTTTTTAAAAAGGCTTTTATGTTGGATATGCAAACTTCCAAAATTAGAGCTACTAGTACCTTGGGTGCAAGCCTCCCAATAATTTGTATGTCTGATTTATACTGAGACCTCAGATTATGCAAATAAACATTGAAGGAAGAATAAGATAACACTCCTTCCATCAAGTGTGGGGCCTATTTTCTCTCCGTTTGTATCTGGCCTGATCTGTGACTGACCATAGCATGTAGTAGAAGTAAATATCTCCCAATGAGAGCCAATTCTTTGGGAAAAAAAAAAAAAAAGATTAGTTTTTGCCTTTTCCCTTTAACTCCTGATGCAACAGGTACCTTTCAGGAAAATCCAACAAGCTACCTTTCCAACAGACTACCCTTCAAGTAAAATCCTGATCCAACAGACTACCCTTCAAGTAAAATTATGGTGGGTAGGAGAGGGTGCAGGAGGGTCAGGAAGGGAAGGGCTCTGAGGCTACATGAAGAGGAAAAGGGGCGCAATTAAGTCTAATGTTTACAACATCCCCTGCAAAGTAAATGAAGCTAACTTGGACCCTCCAGATATGTCTCCCCATTAGATATACACCACTAAGTGACCCAGTTGATGACATATAGCACGGAAGAATCACGCATCTGAGCCCTGCCAAATTCCTGACCCACAAAATTGTGTGAGTTAAGTAAATATTTGTTATTTCAAGCCACTAAGTTTGGGTACTTTGTTACGAAGCAATAGATAACAAAAAGAGTACTTGTGACCAGAAATGAAGTATTTCAATACAAAAATCTGAAACTGGTGGCAGATGCTAGAATGGCCTCAAGGAGACTGTTAGGGAAAGCTAGAAGAGTTTGGGGACATCATTCGTGAATACTTGAAAGACAACGAAGAGAACATTGTTACAACAACTGAAGAAAAGGGGACCCTAGTCATGTAGTATCATAAAGTTTGGCAATCCTTATGGCTAGAAGTAACATAGGAAATACAAAATTGTACCTAACTAATGAACTCAATGATCTAGCTAAGGAGATTTCAAGACAGAATGCTGAAATATTGACTATTCTACCTATGGTAAAATAGTCTAGTTTATAATACAATATAAGAAGAAAGGTAGGGACTGCCTCATTTTTTAACATAACTTGGAGGACATATAGAATGCACAGAAAAGTCTTTCTAGCCAGCAAAATATTCTGAAAGTCAGAAATGTCCTTAGAGCAAAAGTTAAGCCCAAGGCAGTAAGTCTAGAACTCTGGAAAAGATTGAAGTCAAAATGAGGCTGTAAGGCCCCTTGTTAAATACCACAGAAATATATAAGGGTATGCCTTACAGATTCTTTTGGTTAAGCAATAGTATTTTAAAGAATATTAAGAATTTCTTTTTCCAAAATACAAAATGCTTAAGTCAGGTAAGTTTCTGTCTTGTGAAGTAATATGAGTGTGGCTTTTGTCTAATGGAATGAAATATAATTTGATATATTAGATAACTATAAATTTTTAGATTTATACTCTAGCTGAAAGACTATCAGCTTGATCTAAAATAGACATGCACAGTACAAAATGAAAAACAAATAGTATTTATTCTCTTAACGTTCCATAGGCAGGAAGTAGGCTGAGAAGGCTACTCAACTGCAAAACTGATGCATTTCTTAATAGGAAAGGAAGGATGACTCAAATCCACAGAGTGAATACAAATACAACTGAGAATATTTTTCAGGAACCAGGGCAGGGCCCTGATCAAGGAACTGTCAACATGTAACTGGCTGGATTCAGAGCTGCTATGAAGAAGTCTGTTTTGTGGCTCTTATTTTCCCACATTTCGAAGGTTGCCCTACCTCAGTTTCACATTTTATGTTTGGTGTAGGGGAGTGTAGATGATTTGTCTCTTTAGTTGACTGGAACCCCTCTTGAGGAGTTTCATAACATGGTCCTGATTTAGATAACAAGATTCTGGACTTCGTGATGATATGAAAGTCGAATGAGACTTTGGGTATCATGGAGGAAATGAACATTTTCCATGTGGGATAAATATAAATAATTTGTGGCTGTAGGAAAGTTGGTAGCAGAGTAATGATGTCAACAAATTCTCTGACATTTCTCCCATTGGGTGGTTGGATTTATTTTCCTTCCCATTGGACTGAGAGTCCTCTGAGCACATGGCATGGTGGGATGGAGTGAGAGTGACATTATGGCAGTTGCAGGGCTAGATTTTAAGAAGATTAGAAGCCTCTGCCTTTATCTCTTAAAGCTCTGAGCTACCATTTAAAAATCTGATTTCCCAGGTGAAGACACCACATGGAGAAGACCTAAGAATACATGGGTAAGGAAAGGAGAATTTGAACTAAGGAGCCCAGCTGCAGCCAGTCTTCCAGATGTCACTCTCCAAGTACAAGGCATGAGAGTGAAGTTATGTGAACAATGTCAGTCAGTGTCAAAGGGAGAAAACCACCCAGCCAGGCCTGCCCAAGTTCTAATCAGCACAATCATGCGATATAATAAAATGCCTTTCATTTCAAGTCACTATATTTTGAGATAATTAGTTTTGCAGCAAGAGATAATTGGCATGTCTCCCTAAGAAATGGAATTAGAAAGAATTGAGAAGCCTGAATGGAATGTGTATATTTACATCAAGGGAAGTAATGACTGAATAAAACATAGAATTTTTGATATTAGGAATAAAGATAGATCTTTGGTGAGAGGATACAATGACCCCAAGGTATCAAGGAACATTTACATGTTTATGATTCACATAACCAAATAGCTGAGGACTTAGGTTTCTGGCTAACTGTGTGAGTAATGAGTATTGAGACATACAATTTATGGGTGTATTCATTTTCATAAGAACTTTCAGGTGGTCATGGTCCTGGATGAATTTGGGGAATAGGTTAGGTAGCTTTGTGGGAGTTCAGATTCTAGAGTGATGGCCCTTGTCTTGTGATTCAGACTTCTCTCAGAGGCTTTCTGACACTTGCTAAAAGTTCTTAATTATATCCATTCATTCAGCAATATTCATTGTGTTACATGCCTATTTCAGTTTATTAATTATTTTGTTAAGCAGGTTTTCTGATGCTTTTGTTCTCCTTTTGCTCCTAGAGACATTGAAAATTATAATGTTGTCCCAAATTTTACAAAGGCTTTGCTTATTATTTTATAGACTTTTTCTTGAACTTTTGTCTGACTATGTTATTTGACAAGTTCTGTCTTCAAATTCTGAGATTCTTTCTTATGTTTGATCCAGTCTATTGTTGGAGCTTTCAGGTGTATTTTGTAATTAATTTGATGAATTATTCAGTTCCAGAATTTCTGTTTGGTCATCTTTTACACGTCTGTGTCTTTGGTAAATTTCTAATTCATATTCTTAATTGTTTTCTAATTTCTCTATATTTTTTACACAATTCTCTTGTATCTCTCTGAGCTTCTTTAAAATCTTTATCTGGGATTTTATAAAGTCCATTTTGATTAGGATCTATTGCTGAAGAATAATCGTTCCTTTGGATGTGTCATACTTCTTGCTTTTTCATGTTTCCTGTGTCTTTTCATTGATATCCATGCATCTTGCATAACAGTTGTTTCTTCTAAATTTTAAAATTTTCTTTCATAGGAGAGGACTTTTTCAGAAAATATATATATATTTATCTATATTGGAATAAATATATATTTGGTTGGGTAGGGCATTTTGCTTTGATTTTGGATGCATGCAGTAGTATTCTCTCTATATGATTTATTTAGCTGTAAAGAGCATCAGTGATATCTGTGATTTTTCTAGTAGCTTAGGGTGCAGTTATTAGTAGAAGCTGTGGTAAAGTTTTATTGGGGATTATAATGCCAAGTGAGCCAGTCTTCAGGCCCTACTGGTAATAGCATTGGGTTGAGTATGCTTGTCCTTGGGCTCCAGTGTGGCATATGCTGGCACCAATGTCAGTGAGTTCAAGCAACCTGATTCTTGGGGCTTCAGGTGACTTACTCAGATGTCAGTAATGTCCGTGGTGGTCCAGGCATGTTGGAGGGTTCTTGGGTCCCTTAGCAGTGGATTTGATATGAACAATGGCAGTAGTGGTGGTGGAGTAACCTACTGGCACCCAAGAGGTTCTATTGGTGTTTGTGGTAGCTGCAACAAGTTTAGTGGGCCATTCACCTTTTCTTGTTGGCAGCGCATGTGGATGAGTGCCAGCTGTGTGTTATCAGCAGGTTTTGTTGGCCTGAACCCAGACCCTGGGGGGAGTACTTAGATGCAATTGGTGGTGGACTGGGCTGGGCAATTTCTAGGCCCCTGGGTGCACAAGTACTAGGGAAATGGGACAGGCCAGCAGACTTGTCCTCTTGCACCCTGGTAGTGTATTCAGGTGCTGGCAGAGATAGGCAGAGGCAGAGTGGTCCCCAGGAGACTGGCAAAATGCTCAGCAGTAGGCAGTGGCAGCAACACTGTGGGTTTTCCACCAGGTGGAGTGAGGTTATTCTCAGTGAGGACAATGTAGGGAGGTAGCTGTGTGATGCGTGGTTTCCTTGCCCTTTGGACCCATAGCAACCCACAGCAGTGTTGGTGTGATGTGTCCTCACGGCATGTGAAAATGCCCAGCCTCCCCTCTTTCTCCTTGGTCAAGCAGTGGCAAAAGCAGCAACAGCCCTGGCTCTAGGGCAGGACACAGACTTTTATAGTTTGGGCTCTTGGAATAACACCAGCTGCAGGCCTGAGATTGGGGAGGGTGGAGCCATTCTCGAGGAGAGCTGTGTAGGTGGTTAGCTGTGGGGATTGTGGTTTGTTACCATTGAAGGCTGCAGCTGTGGGGGCATTTGTCCTTGCAGTGTAAGAAGGTGCCCAGCCTTCTCTCCCCCTCCCTGGTCTGGGGCAGCAACAGTAGCATCAGCCCCAGGATAGGATTTAGTTTTGGGGGGCTTAACTTTCAGAATGGCAGAAGGCTGCTGCTGGTGAGGGTTTGGAAGTCTGTGGAACTCAGCATGAATTACCTCTCTGGAGTAGTTCCTCTGTGCAGTCTCTGGGCAACTCTCTGTATTAGTGTTGAGGCCTGCATGGATTGAGGGGTTTTCCAATAGCTAGGATTGTGAAAGTTTGCAATGGGAATGTGGAGCTCTGGGGGATTCTTACCTGCCCTTTCCTAGCATCTGGGCACTTTTCTCAGTTCTCAGCCAATCCCAGCCAAGCAGGCTGCCTACCTTCCCTCTTCTTATTTACTTCCCATTGCTTCTCTATTGGACTGCAGTGTTCTGGCTTAGATGATCTATTTGAAGTGTGAATATATATGTGCTATTTTGGTTCTTCTCTGTGGAGGAGGTGCATACAAGCTGCATCTAGTCAGCCATCTTGAACCACCTCCCTCAAAAGATATATATTTTTATCATATATTCTGTTTGTGAATATGTTAAGTAATAAGTATAATAAATGTGTTAACATGCCTTAAAACAACTTCACATTCAATGTACACCTTGACTGAATGATTTTGTGACTTACAGACTTCTAGTTCCATGATTTTTCCACATAATGTTATTGTTTGCCATCAACAGTGTGGGTAATGCAGTTATTTCTTGAACTAACACATTAAATAATTAATGCCACTTTTGGGGCCCTTGAATGTCCCTTGCATGTGTGAAGAACAATACAATTGTTGGACCCTTACATCGAGATTGTCACTGAACACATGTGATTACCGACTTCGAGTACCCTCCCCTCTCTCCACATTTTTGTCTGTACCTATCGGAACCCCAGTGGAAGGTAAGGCTCATTTTTTTGTCTGTCATGAAAATTAGGGGATGTAATTGGTCATTAGGTTAAGTGTCCTTTAACTGTGCCAAGTCTAAAGACAATTGCTAGAGGACACTGTTGCCTCTCTGTACATACTGACTTTCAGAGTCTCAATTCTGGTTCAGTTATGAAAACCTTTGCCTGTTACCAGCAAAATGAACATTCTCTGATTCATGCAAAATACCTGGTACCATGCTTGGCTGGGATCAGAGGCTGCATAGCTTTTTTCCCCCTGTGTTCCACATTCAAATCATATTTACAAAGTACTTTTATCAACTAATACTTCTGTGTATTCATTTTTTTCTGTTACTTTGGATGATAATATTATTTAATCATCTTCCAATCTGCATTAATTGTGCTATCTCTAGGGATGTTAAAACATTTGTTTAGTGACTTGTGGGATATGCTAATATATTATCCTTTTTAATCTTAGTAAATACCAACAGTCATATCAGAGAGTAGAAACTATGTTTCATCTCCAGAAAGAGAAATTTAGTCGGTCCTTAGGAAGGCCCAACCCTAGGACATATCATTGTCTGTTCCTTTTTCCCTCAGGCTATCATTCAATCCTGATGCTTCCTTTCCTGAAATTGTAACACAGAATTAAATTTATTTTAGAGAACTTAGAAAACAATAAGAAAAAAAGAAGATAACATTTATCTCCACAGAAACAAGCAGTGTTAACATGATGATATATATATTTGGCTTTATTATGTAGGTATGTATATTTGTATGAATGTGTTTGCATATTAGTGCACATATAAAAAATATAGTACACATATTTTTTCTTAGCTTCACATTATTGTCATTGTCTTTACCAAAATTACTTCAAAAACGTAAGTCAGTAGGGGTATAGTAATTCATTCTATTGATCTAACATAATATATTTAATTTACTTCCATTTTTGAACTTTTATATCAAGATAAATATTTTGTCATTCTTTCATATTATTTTTACTTGAATTCTTGTCTAAATTTATCTTTAGAATTGATGCCGAGAAATGGAATTACCAGGTCAAATGGCATTAATAACTAATTTGTTCTGCAAATTATCTTGGCAGAAAAATTTTAACAATTTTTGCTTCCACAATCAATGCACAGGAGAGCCCATCTCACTACACCTTTTTCTAACATTATCACTGTAGTTTCTCTTGCAGACATTTACTTTCTTGCTCACCATCTCTATAGCCAAAATCCTTAGAACTGTTTTTCATCTTAACCATTACAGTCTTATATTGGGCTTAGTTCCATTATAAAGTTGTGGGTTAATAAGAGCCCAGTAATTAACTGGAGATGTTAGTAAAAGTAAACAAAAATATTCTGAATTTTGTGCATGACCTTATATGCACAAATCATTGTTTCAACCATATTTCTTTTCCCTAAATGCTACCAACTGTTAGCTCAAAGACCCTTATCCATATTTCCCAAACAACTGTGTTTTGTCTATAAACTCTTAAAATTATAGAGCTGCAGTGACTCCAACTCTCTATTTTTTACTGATCTTCTCAGCTTCATTAAATACATGTACGAAAGAAACCTTTCCCTATTAATTCTTCCAAGTTTAAAACTTCCCTAATACTAACTTCTGCATTATGCCCAGTTTGCCTTATTTTTCTTCTTTCATTGTCAAAATGAAATATGTCTTGAAATCTCTTCAAATCATTCACTCTTTTATTCATCCAAGAAATAGATATTCATTGTGTTGAGTGCTGGAAAGTTACTGCAGTCCTGGCTTTCTGGTGTGTTCCTAATGCTTACAATTCCTGAGGGAAATCCCAGGGGCCGGTAATGTGTAATTGGTAATGTTTTATTGCTCCAGTTAACTTTAGGTTTGGTTTTTCATTACTCATCATCTTTCACAAAGTGTAAGTAAGCCCTAAGAAAAATTTACACCCCTTCTTATACTCTAGTCTAAAACCACATTATTAATGTCATCTTTACATATTTCATATTGAATATAAATATTTGACAATAGCTACTATACCTTCCCTCCATTTGTTTTCAATTGGACATTAACCAATGATTATATTTCTTTGACAAACTTACTCCCTATTAAATTTATAATAGATGTTCACTATAGCAATGCTCACATAGTTACAGAGCACTATACATTATGTTTTGTAGTAATGTATCCTAATACCAAAACAAGGTATCGTCCTCGAATTAGTCAATATTTTCAATACACACAAGTTAGCTATATCTTGTGAGGGCTTGCATTGGCTATAAAAGGATGCTCAAAAAATATAGAAGTAGCATGATGAAAGAAAACCTGGGACCCTCTAGTGTTCCTAGAGTTGAAGACCTGAGGAAAGATTATTTGGTCTGAGGGGCTGGTCTCTGAGCACACAACTAGGTATTCTCAGATATTCATGAAGTCTCCGCAGTTTTAGCTTTATTTCTGGAGCTAAGGTGAGCCTCTAGAGAGAGTGTAGAATCTTAAGATGAGTCTCTGAACCACAGGTGCATCTGGAACCTTGGCAGATCCCTAACATTTTAAGTTAACATTAATGAAAGGGCAAGGTCTGCAGAAACTCAAGGGCTATAATTGGAGGTTCACAGTGTTCAATCCTAGTGTGACTCATGGAGAGGAAGAAGAGGCCTGTGTTCTGGAAAAGATCAGGTTTTAGATGTGAATAATGTTGCAGTGCTGCTGACCTGGGGAGAGGTTGGTGGGGCAGAGAAAAATTAAGAAGGTCAGTTTTGGCAAAGGGAGTTGGACCAGACCTGAACGTGCAGATGAGATCCCAGATGAAGGCAGGTTTGAGGAGCCATAGAAGCAAAGAAGGGTCTATAGAAGAGTGTTTTTAGGTTCCACTTTTGACTTCTGTCCTAGCCTTCCATATGTTTACTGTATACTAGATTTTATGTGTGATGGAACTAGCCACCTCTGTGTTTTTTATTTTCCCATCCATTTTCCTTGAACCTGTTAAAAGGATCCTGTACCTCTTTCTTCTGGCAGCACTACTGCTAAATTCCTGAAGAGTTAGGCCATGTAGTATGTCTTACCCCACTGGGGCTTGTGATTATAACTTATTATGCAGGATGCTATAGGAAATGGGGATAAAATGTCATAAGACAACATCCCTCAAAGTACTAAAATATAGTCAATTAGATGAGACATTGGCATGTATAATGCTAGTACAAAGTAGTATGTAAAATATTCAATGAGAGCAAAACATTTTAATTATCTAGAAAAAAAAAACACTAATTATTCTTTAGCTGTAGTAACAAGCAACTACCAGATCTGGTGTGAAACGATTCTAACTGACCAATGACAACCTCACATCAGTAATAACACTTCTGGATGCCTAGCATTTTGTGATAGATCCATACTTCTGGGAGTCAGCTAATGTGCAACATCTACACCAAAATAACTAACTCTCCACAGTTAAAGGTCGACACATCCCTAACAGGTCTTGCTTCTGTGTGGCCATCAATCTCACTTGTCCAAACCCTGTAGAAGATCAGCAGTTTGCTTTATTCAAAGACATTGCATCCTGCAAGCACCATTTTCCCTCACTGTGTAAGCAACAATTAATCTTTCTGTTTTAGATTTTGATTGGTGACTTCTTCTTTTGAATTCATTGATTAAACCCAATTTGGTCAGACATGTTTCTCCTGGAGTCACAAATTATCAGGAAATGAGCAGCCCAGGGAAGACAATTCTCCAAGTTTAAACTGACCAATCCTGAAATCCTGACTTTAACAATGTCTTTACCAAGCCGGGTGTTGTCATGAGAAATAATTATGCCAGTTTTTAGGATGTAGATGATATCAGGGATAAAAAGTTTTCCTTGTAAAAACAAATTAGTTGACAATTTTGGCAAGAGGTCTATAAATGCTAAGGCATGCTATTTCTAACTTATGGATGTCAGAATCTAAATGGAAAACCTATGAAATGTTTACCTGAGCCTGTGAGTGGAAATAAAGAGGACGTAATGAACTTCCACTTCTCACCACTGCCTCCCATTAATTAGGCTTGTCATGGCCAGTTCTCTTATATTGTTTCCATTATAACCAGAGAGGAAAGAGCCAAAAGCCTTAAAGAAAGTGGGTTTAGGAATTCGTGGAGGAGCGGAGAGGTGCGGAGCCTCTGCTGGGATCCACGTCTGCTGAGCAGCTCCAGGAACATGACTGCAGCGGTGACTGCGGGAAAGTGACACGGGCACCGGCCGTCCCTGGGAAAGCCGGGGTCCCCGGAGTTACAGCTCCCGGAGCTCTGGCGGCTGCTCCACCGGCTAAAGAGATCCCGGAGGTCCTAGTGGACCCACGCAGCCGGCAGCGCTATGTGTGGGGCCGCTTTTTGGGCAAGGGCGGCTTTGCCAAGTGCTTCGCGATCTCAGACGCGGACAACAAGGTTGTGTTCGCGGGCAAGATTGTGCCTAAGTCGCTACTGCTCATGCCGCTCCAGAAGGAGATGTCCATGGGAATATCCATTCACCACAGCCTTGCCCAGCAGCACGTCGTAGGATTCCATGGTTTTTTCGAGGACAACGACTTTGTGTTCGTGGTGTTGGAGCCCTGCCGCCGGAGGTCTCTCCTGGAGCTGCACAAGAGGAGGAAAGCCCTAACTGAGCCTGAGGCCCGACACTATGTTGTCTGCGGCAAATTGTGCTTGGCTGCCAGTACCTGCACTGAAACCGAGTTATTCACCAAGACCTCAAGCTGGGCAACTTTTTCCTGAATGAGTATCTGGAGGTGAAAATAGGGGATTTGGGACTGGCAACCAAAGTCGAATATGACGTCCCAGCCCGTCTCCCCATCACCTGCCTCACGATTCCACCGAGGTTTTCCATCGCTCCCAGCAGCCTGAACCCCAGCAACAGAAAGCCCCTCACGGTCCTCAATAAACACTTGGAGAACTCCCTGCCTGAGCGTCCCCGGGAAAAAGAAGAACCAGCAGTTTGAGAGACGCGTGAGGTGGTCGACTTCCACCTCAGTGATATGCTGCAGCAGCTTCACAGCGTCAATGCCTCCAAGCCCTCGGAGGGAAGGCTGGTCAGGCAAGAGGAGGCTGAGGATCCTGCCTGCATCTCCATCTTCTGGGTCAGCAAGTGGGTGGACTATTCAGACAAGTACGGCCCTGGGTATCAGCTGTGTGGTAATAGCCTGGAGGTGTTCTTCAATGATTGTAACAGCCTGCAGTACATAAAGTGTGATGGCACCGAGTCCTACCTCACCGTGAGTTCCCATCCCCATTCCATGATGAAGAAGATCACACTCCTTAAATATTTCCGCAATTACTTGAGCGAGCACTTGCTGAAGGCAGGTGCCAACATCACGCCGCGCGAAGGCGATGAGCTCGCCCGGCTGCCCTACCTGCGGACCTGGTTCCACACCCGCAGCGCCATCATCCTGCACCTCAGCAACGGCAGCATGCAGATCAACTTCTTCCAGGATCACACCAAGCTCACCTTGTGCCCACTGATGGCAGCCGTCACCTACATCGACGAGAACCGGAACTTCCGCACCTAACCGCCTGAGTCTCCTGGAGGAGTAAGGCAGCTGCAAGGAGCTGGCCAGCCAGCTCCGCTACGCCCGCACCATGGTGGACAAGCTGCTGAGCTCGTGCTCTGGCAGCAACCGCTTCAAGGCCTCCTAATAGCCGCCCACCCCTCCGGACTGATGCCCTCCTGACTCCTACCTGCACCTGGGGCCCACATTGGTTGGCTCCCGCAGTGCCATGTCTGCAGTGTGCCCGCGAGCCCCGGGGGCTGGGCAGACCTGCATCATCCTTGAGGGTGGGGGTTGCTGTGTAAGTTACTTTTTGTACATGTTCAGGTGTGAGTTCTACAGCTTTGTCCCTTTCCCCTCAACCCCACCATATGAATTGCACAGAATATTTTTCTATTGAGTTCGGGACTGTCCTTTCCTTGGCTTTATATACATTAAACAGATGTGAATCTTCTAAAAAAAAAAATGGGGGGGGGGGCGTTTAGTTTTTTTTTTTTTATAATCTAGGCATCTTAGAAGGATAAAATATTAGAGACAAAGAGGGGAGTTAAAAGATCTAAATTGTTTGTAATTACGTTAGCCACTGGAAAGTATAGTCTGGCAGTCTTTTCAGTATAGAAATAACCTATTATTTGCCTCAGGGAGATGTGGAAAGTGAAGGTATACAGCCATGGCTTGACAGACATCACTGCTCACTGGATACAGCAGGCCTAATGCAGGTTACATCTCGTGTTTAACTTTTTTTTTTTTTTCCTGGTGGAAAAGTCCTCCAGCTCCTAGACTAGATTTTATGAGGAGATGCATGCAAACAGAGAAGTAAATCAGCTGAGAAGAATAATCATATGCAGCTCCCACCTTTGGGTGACTGATAATGAGCAATGTAGAAAACTAAGCATCTATAATTCTTCAGAAACGGGGGATTTGGAAGGGTGATTATATTGTGAGGCAGGTGAAAAAAATATTCTGTAATGAGGAAGGAAGCTGGAAATCTTGGACTAAAACTGAGAAAAAAGTGATAATCTATGTTAGGTCACTAGGACCTATCTCCATATTCCTTGGCTAATATTGAAAGGAACTCTTTTTTAAAAAATTTATTTATTTATTTTTTTGAGACAGGGTCTCATTCTGTCGCCCACGCTAGAGTGCAGGGCCGCGATCTCGGCTCACTGCAGTCTCGACCTCAACCTTCTGGGCTCAAGAGATTCTCCCAACTCAGCCCCTTGAGTAGCCGGGACTACAGGTGCACATCACCACCCCTAGCTACTTTTTGTTTGAATTTTTTTGGAGAGATGGGATTTCACCATGTTGCCCAGGCTGGTCTCAAACTCCTGAGCTCAAATGATCCTCCCATCTCAGCCTCCCAAAGTGTTGGGATTACATGCATGGGCCCACTAGAGTGGGCTGCAAATACACAAGCCTTGTTTAAAAAAATCAAAAAGTTCTTCTAAAGTCATGAGCAACACTGTTAAGGAGTCCACCCTTGTTTTAGTACAACTGAGGATTAAAGTAAGAGATGAGGCCAGTATTATTTTTGCTCTAAAATAACAGACAAGATCATGTTTCTTTTATAAGGGTTGTTTTTTGTTTATCAGGTAATCTCCAGAAGAGTAAACTGTCTTTATTCCAAAATTATATAACCCCTGCCCTAGTCAATGTTGCCTTAGCATATAGGAATATCAAAGAAATCCCAAGTATCTTTCAAACACTTACTGTTTGATTAAATTTATCCAGGAGAGAGGTACCTTTCATCAACAGAATTATCAGCCAACCTCTCTCTTTTGTTAAACTGCCAACTATTGCATGACCTGTATTTTGATTCATAATTACACAGGCAAAGACCATGGATTTTTGCATTATCTATTTTGCTACAAAAAGACATAGAAAGGGCCAAAGATCCATGAAGGCCAAATAAAGGATTAAAACTATTAGAACTAGGGTATGAGTTATTTAAATAGTTGTTCCTAACGTATTTTCTGCTAGTCAAGAAAAACTAAAAGTATATTTAGCAAAAATAAAAATACAATATAAAGACCATAATTAAAATAAACAAGAAAAAAGAGAAATGTAAAAATTCAGACAAACTAGAACTTGCTAAAAATAAACCCAAAAAGTAAAATATAAAAAATTAAACAAAAAAATGTTCAAATGGTTGAAATATACTTAGGACATTCAACAAAAGTTTTAAAAGTTTAAAAGATACAACAATATAATTAGATAAAATAATGCAAAACGGATTTAGTCAAAGACTTGAAGGAGAAAAACAGACTAAAAAGTAAAAGTTAAATGTACAATGACAATATTCTAAGAATTAATAACATGCCTTGGTAGCAATGTCTTTATAACAGAAAGCCAGTGCACACAGCACAAAATGCTTTACCTATGTATTTGCACGAAAAGCCTTAATTTTTTTATTTTTTAATCAATATTTCATATATTTAGAAACTGAAAATCACCCAATATATGGGTAAAATTTTACCGAGTTAAAATACTCATCACATTTATAATAGTAAATATCAGAAACATTTAGCTATAACAAAAGTTTAAATATTATAGAGCTTCAGTGGTCAGCTACTACTATCCTGGGTCCCATACACTATTGTTAACTCAAGGGTTTCTCTCCTGCAGTTCTCTCTGTATCTTGAAACACCAAATTACTGTTATTAGTATAAAACATACTTTAATATTTTTTCACATCTCAAAATATACTTCATCCAGTAAATCACTTATAACCAGAATGTTTACAAACCCTAAAAATCAGTAAGGATAAGAGAGCTAACCAAAAAGAAAAGCTGGCAATTGACACATTTTAAAAGATACTACATCTGGTCCAATTGGCCAATAAACATATGATCTCATTGGCCATCAGGAAAATGCAAATAACAACATATCACAATTGATAAAATGAAATGAAAATGCAACTAAGTTTTAGCAAAAATAGCAACTGAAATGCTTATAAAGTGCTTCAATAAAAAATATTTAGAATACTTTGGCCATAGTTTCTTAATATATGTCTTTTCTATGACCTAGCAATTTGATTCCCAGGTATAAGCCCCATAGAAATTCATACATAAGTCACCAAAATCCATGTACTAGAAAATATATGATTAGTAACTAAGAAATTATTAATAGCACATAGTGGCACTATACATAATCATCCAAAATTGTGAACTTTTCAAATTCCCTTCAACACTATAATGGATAAATAAATTATAGTACATATATCCAGACAATAGAAAATTAAATAGCAGTTAGGATGAAAAACCTATAACTACTCATAACAAAATGAATAATTCTCTTAGAAAATAATACACAGCAAAGGAAACCAGAAAGAAAAGATTGCCTAACCCTCTGGTGTTGGACTGTAGTATAGGGGTTGCCCTTTTCGGGGTAATTTTTGAGTGCATGGAGCACTGGGGGCTTCTGGGAATGTAGTAATGCTCTTTTCTTTGATCTTCAGGCTGTTGAGTTTCTGAAAATTCATCAAGAGCTATATTTAAAATATGTGCACTTTTAAAAGTATGTATGCTTAAATTAAAAGTGAAAAAAAAAAAAAACACTTGACCCCACAGTGCCCTCTAACTACCACATGTGCATCTGACCTTTTATAATAAGCCTTCTTAAATGAGTGTTCTGTACTTGCTCCATTTACTGTATCCACTTTCTCACACTGTTTTCTTTGTAGATCCCATGTCAATAGGCCCTTTGTGCTGGCTTTTCAACAGTGAGACTTTTCAAGGCTGCCTGAACCAATGGTTAGCTTTCAGCCTTCAACTTAATCAACCTCCCAGCAGCACTTGACATATTGATCTTTTCCTTATTCTCGGAAAAATTTTCCCCTTAGCTTTGTGACACTACATTATCCCCACTGGCCACTCCTTTGTAGTATCTTTTTCTCAATATAACATAAAATCAGGCAAATAGCATAACTAGAATTCAGAAAATACTACAAACTTCAAATTCACTGTAAGTACAAAAAAAATTGCCGATTTTCAGCAGAGCCATCTCTCAAATTTTGTATAAAGGTGGGGCTGGGGGTGGATGCTGGAAACACTGCTGAGGAAGATGGAATGAGAGAAGAAAGGGCCTACGACTGACTTAAAATCACCCCCAGAGAGGAAACGTCCACTGTAAGTGTGAAAATACTGGAAAGTATTTCTGGTAAATCAGTGCACTGGCTACAGAAAAGGGATATAATAGTGTGTGGGATGCGTGGTGACTGAATTGAGAGGCAATGCTTTCAAAGAATAAGAGTACAATAAAGGGAGAGGCATCCTTTGGAGAATGGAAGGAGAAGGGGAAAAGAAGCAAAAGGGAAAATATTGTGATCCTGCTAGAAAAAAAAATAAAATAAAATCCAGGGCATTTAGTCTCTTCTCACACTAACCAAATAAACAAACTAAACAAGGGCAATAATTAAAGACGTGCAGTCTACGGCCATTCCACCCTGAACGCCCGCCCGATCTCGTCTGATCTCGTAAAGATGTGCATTTGCCAACACTGACCTAAGAAGATGCTCTTGATACAGGAAACTTGTAACTCAACCTGCTGGCATTCTGTCCACAAATTGCATAAATGTAAACAGTCTTCATCTACACAGTTACTACAAAAGAAAAACAGAGTGAGAAGCAGACATTTTACCTGATGAAAATTATCTCTCAAGAAACCAACCACAAAGCAGAAGAGTCTAACACAATATTTCAAACTAAATTAAATAGTCTCAGACAAGCAATTGTGGATATATATAACAAGAATAAGAAGTTCATATATTAAGGAGGAAATGAAATGAGAGTTGATTGAATTCCAAGAAGGAGCAGGAGGAAGCAGATAAGGGAATGAGAGGGGATGAGGAACAGGGAGCGGGAGAGGGAAGACAAAATTTCATCAGCAGTGATGACTAAATTATTAGGAACCCAAGGGAGAATATGCTTGAACAAAAACTTAATAAGGGACATTGGAGAAAGGTAGGAAATTACCAAGAGAGTGAAAATGAGATATAATAAGAAATAAAAGGGTGAGAAGGAAAGTAGCTAAATAAGTAGAAAGCAGGCTAATAGCAAAAAGTCACATAATATGAAGTCTCTGACAACAAAAAACAATAACAAAGCAAAACTAGTATGGAATTTTTTAATATAAACATTCCTGGACACAAAATAAAGACTCTTTTTTTTTTTTTGAGACCGAGTTTTGCTCTGTCGCCCAGCCTGGAATGCAGTGGCGCGATCTCTGCTCGCTGCAAGCTCCACCTCCCGGGTTCACGCCATTCTCCTGCCTCAGCCTCCCAAGTAGCTGGGGCTACAGGCACCTGCCACCACACCCGGATAATTTTTTTGTATTGTTAGTAAAGATGTGGTTTCACCGCGTTAGCCAGGATGGTCTCAATCTCCTGACCTCATGATCCGCCTGCCTCAGCCCTCCCAAAGTGCTGGGATTACAGGCGTGAGCCACCGCGCCTGGTCGAGACTCTTTTTAAATATGGAAGACACCTAATAGGTTCCTGAGCACTTTTCTTGAAATGTCTGTGGAAAAATAAAGTTGGAAGGAATAAGTCACAGCAAATGACATTTGGCAAAATCGTTAACACCTACTGGAGAGAGAAGCAAAGACCATCTTACCCTATTTACTACTGCTAAGCTTTGGTATCTGTTTTCTCACACACTAACATCACTTCTAGAATTAATCTACTTTGGCATTATTTATAAATTCCCAGGATGTGTGTGTGTGCGTGTGTGTGTGTGTGTATACCCATCCAGGACCTCCATTTCTCTCCCTTGGTCTTGACATCAAATGACATCAAGGGGACTCCTTTACTTTAAGTTTCCCTGAATGAGTAATGAACTTTTGAATTTCTTGCCCTCACTGGCCTTGGTGAGCTGTGTTTTGACATGGGATACCCTCAAAGGGGAGAGAACTGGCAAGGTTAGACTTTAGCAATGGCCAGCCCCAAGAAGTATGTTAATAAATCTGTAAGACTGTAATGATTTAAAAAATCCTTACCAGGCAAATCCTTTTGACTTATAGGCAAAAAGATCAGTAATTTAAAAGGACAAGATAATCAGATTTCTTTAAAGCAACATAAAAAGCAAAACAATAATATAGCAGCATTTTCATGGAAAAAAAGTGAATCAAATATTTTACATTCAGCAAAACTACTATTTAGGTATCAAGGCTGTGAAAAAAATGATTTTAAACATTCAAGAACCCAGGTTGTACAGTGCTCACAGTTCTTTTTGAAGAATCTATCAGAGCTTTAAAACCAAGAGATGACTGGGGGGGAATCATCAGCAAAAGACATCATGATGAGCACTTATTTATTGAAGTGTAGAACTAAGATTATGGCTAAAGTGGGGAAGAAGGTGGAATAATGGTGAACGAGTGTTATGTATTTTGATAAAGTAAAAATAATGCACTAAAATAATGGAAAAAAGCAAAAGAGGAACATGGAATAAGCTCACTGATTTTTATACAGGCAATAGGCAGGAGTCAGAAGATACTATTAAAAATCAACAAACCTAATAGTAAATGTTTAGATAAGAAACCAAGATACGGAAAACATTAGAAAGTAATAAGTAAAAAGTAACCACTAGAAGAAAATACAAACTATTCTAAATACCAAATTTAATTTAAAATGTAAAAGAACAAAGTAAACCCAACTAATGCAGGAGAAAAAATAAATATAATATAATACATACAATAATTATACAATTATAATTATATAAAGTTATAAGAAATATAAAGTGGGTTATATCAGTCATTTCAATAAATGTGAATTGGCTTAACTCAATTATTAAAAGAAAACTTTGAGTTTTGCTAACAAAGAAATACTAAGCTATAATTCTGGACATAAGATATCTAAAAAAATAGGAAAGCTCAAGGATATATCAGTCAAATGCAAACAACAAGAAAGCAGGATTTGTGATCCTGTTAGGCAAAGTCAAGTCAAATAAACAAACAAAAAATTAAGTATGAGAAAGACACTTTTTATCATAAAAACCACAATTCCTAATAGAAGTAACAACTATGACTATCTACACACCAAATAATATTTTACATTGCTACCTTTACAGAGGAGAAACTACAGGAAATTAAAGGAGATGAAAAAAGATGAAAGAAGAAACAGATAGAAAGACAGTAATAAGAGAAGACCTGAATATCATTTACAGTATGACAGACTGAGTGTTTAAAAAAATAAGGATATAGAGGACCTAAATAACATAATCAATAAGATAAGGTACATTGCATAAGTATAAAACAAACTGTACGCCTACTTAATGGAAGATGCACCTTTATTTCCAGTGCACATGGAATATTAAATATTGATCATAAATTCCATGAATGATTTCCTGAGCCATAAGAAAACATCTGTAGCTGGATAATATAGAGGTATTATGAATAATACTTTCTGACTGCAATGCAATAAAATAGAAAATACTGACACCTCTATAATTTACTTTCACTTAAAAATGTACATAGAAAAGAAATCTATTTTTAAAATCCTTGAAATAATCTCCATGAATGAAGATAATTCAAACTAAAATACAAAATATCTTAAAATAATGATAAAATAGACTACATATTATATATATTCAAAGCAATTCTCAGAAGAAAACTAATACGTTTAAACCATTATAGCAATAAAATGTAAAGTATGAAAATAAATGAACTATCTTTTTTCACTTTCTTTTTCTTTTTTCTTTCCTCTTCTTCCCTTGTCTCTTTTTTTGCTTCCAGACTGATTCACTGCAAGCTCTTTAGTGGGGCAGAACAAGGCAGATGACTATTCTACAAAGGGAAGGCAGCCATGGTGGCCCAGAGTCAGTAGTTGAAGCTGCTGGAATGAGGATGACATCTAGACAGAAGAGAACATTCTCCACCTAAAGCAACCAGGGCTCTTTGAAGAAGTGACTGAATCTAAGGCTGGGACACACAGCATTTGTGTGTGTGTACCAGAAAGCATAAAAGCACTCAAATAATAATGGGGACATGTCAAAAGGGCACAAAAGCCAGTGTACTACAATATAAGCATCATATAACTAATGATAGTAGCATATTTCAGCCCACTTATTAAAATAGGAAACTATGATTTTATATTGATGTAAATAGATAGACCTAAAATTTGTTGAGTAACTGAATTGTACATATTTTCAAAGTATCTGCCCCTAAAATTATTAATTATAAAAGAATAAGTACCTGTATAATTTGAGTGTAGAAAAAAATGTTCTAAATAACACTGAAAAATATAAGGATAATAAAAGAATAATCTATAAATTTAATCAAATAAAACAAATAACAGAGTACTTTTATATGGCCAGATCACCATAAGCAAAGTTAAAAGACAATTTACAAATTGAAAGAACATACTTTGCAGTACGCATAGCAGATAAAGAACTAATATTAATAATACAAGGAATATTTAAAACCAGGGGAAGAGAAAAAAAATTTCTCATATTTCTATATATGAACAAAAAGATAAAGAATTTACAAAGAATATATTTAAAATGATCTTAACACATATGTTCACTTTCACTTATAATATGAAAAATAAAATATAACTACCCTGGATCTATTACTCAGCTCTGGAACTGGCAAAAATTAAAGGTTTCACAACCCAATTTATTGGTCAGATGCTGGAGAAACACAAGAATAGGAGAGAAGGAGTGAAACAGGGAGAGAAAGGGAGAAGAGACATTGAGTGAATGATAAATCATACGGGACAAAATGTAACAAATGGTGAAGCTTGGTAAGAAATCTTGATAAGTGGTGTACAATAGTTCTTTGTACCATTCTTGTAATTCTTTCATGTGTTTGAAATAAAGGAACACAATAAAATGTTGAAAAAACTAAAAAAACCATAAAAACCCTAGAAGAAAACCTAGGCAATACCATTCAGGACATAGGCATGGGCAAGGACTTCATGTCTAAAACATCAAAAGCAATGGCAACAAAAGCCAAAATTGACAAATGGGATCTAATTAAACTCAAGAGCTTCTGCACAGCAAAAGAAACTACCATCAGAGTGAACAGGCAACCTACAGAATAGGAGAAAATTTTTGCAATCTACTCATCTGACAAAGGGCTAATATCCAGAATCTACAAAGAACTCAAACAAATTTACAAGAAAAAAACAAACAACCCCATCAACAAGTGGGCGAAGGATATGAACAGGCACTTCTCAAAAGAAGACATTTATGCAGCCAACAGACAAATGAAAAAATGCTCATCATCACTGGCCATCAGAGAAATTCAAATCAAAACCACAATGAGATACCATCTCACACCAGTTAGAATGGCGATCATTAAAAAGTCAGGAAACAACAGGTGCTGGAGAGGATGTGGAGAAATAGGAACACTTTTACACTGTTGGTGGGACTGTAAACTAGTTCAACCATTGTGGAAGTTAGTGTGGGGATTCCTCAGGGATCTAGAACTAGAAATACCATTTGACCCAGCAATCCCATTACTGGGTATATACCCAAAGGATTGTAAATCATGCTGCTATAAAGACACATGCACACATATGTTTATTGCGGCACTATTCACAATAGCAAAGACTTGGAACCAACCCAAATGTTCAACAATGATAGACCGGATTAAGAAAATGTGGCACATATACACCATGGAATACTATGCAGCCATTAAAAATGATGAGTTCATGTCCTTTGTGGGGACATTGATGAAGCTGGAAACTATCATTCTCAGCAAACTATCACAAGGACAAAAAAAAACAAACATCTCATATTCTCACGCATAGGTGAAAATTGAACAATGAGAACACTTGGACACAGGATGGCGAACATCGCACACCGGGGCCTGTTGTGGGGTGGGGGAGGGGTGAGGGATAGCATTAGGAGATATACCTAAAGTAAATAACGAGTTAATGGGTGCAGCACACCAACATGGCACATGTATTCATATGTAACAAACCTGCACATTGTGCACATGTACCCTAGAACTTAAAGTATAATAATAAAAAAATTAAAAAATGAAAAAAAACTAACTTTTAAAACTGAGTAAATTTAACTTATAGAAAATAAAGTTGGAGGATGAATATGCTGTAATTTAATGTGTTTACAAAGAATATACAATATCAGAATGCAATTTTTAAAACCAGGATTACATCTCTATTGGAAAGAAAACAACTAGGTTTGAAAAATAAATTGAAAAATAGAATTGTTGACAGTAATATATTAGGTGACTTTTTGCCTTTCGCCTTTTCTCCAGTTCCCAAATTATTATACATTAGCATGTTCTGCTTTTCCAATGGAAACAGAAAATTTCAGTCAGGAGCAAAGTGGCTCACACCTATAATCCCAGCCCTTTGGGAGGCTGAGGCAGGAGGATTGCTTGAGGCCAGGAGTTTGATACCAGCCTGAACCACAAAGTGAGACTTCGTCTCTACACAAAAACAAACAAACAAAAATTAGGTGTGGTGGTGCACACATGTGGTCCTAGCTACTCAGGAGGCTGTGGTGGAGGGAGGATCACTTGATCCCAGGAGTTCAAGGGTGAGCTGTAATGACGCCATTGCACTTCAGCTGGGCTACAGAGTGAGACACTCTCTCTAAAAAATGAGAAAAGAAAATTCCAAAAATATCGTTGGTGTTTTTGTGTTGCCCACTAGCAGTTTACCCTGTTGTATCATCTTTGGTTTAAGTACGTGCACCTGGAATGGCAGGGAAAGTGAATGTAGTGGTTTTCCCTGTTCACTCGGCAGAAACAGATATTGTATGGGAATATCTGACCTGTTCTTAGCCCTTCTCCTCCAGGCTCTACCTGTGAGGATCCTTCATTTTCCATAGATGAAAAGGTATCCACGTGTCTGGTGTGGAGAGATGCTCTGGAGAAAACGAAACACTGATGGGGAATTTAGGGGATTGCGGAAACAATAAAAAACATAAAAGATCAATTGATTCAATCAATTGATCCAAACAGTGTGGATGCCAGGCTGGCCAGCCCCTGAGTGCTAAGAGAGCACAGAGGCCTTCACAAGGCGCCTGGTCAGGGGCATGCTGGAAATGATTCATCAGGAAAGCCTATCCTCTAACTGCAGCTCAGCGCATTTATCTCAACGCAACAACCTTATTAGGAAAATCGCTCCTGTCCTCTGCAGGGTATCTTGACTTTGTATCTAGTGATTCTTCAGGCAAAGACTTTCTTTTAGGGAGATGATTGATAACATTGGTTCTTTGAAGATATAGTAATTTCTTGAAGAACCTCCTGTTTTAGGGGGTAAAAATTTCTTTAAGTTTTACATGCATATCTTACACTGCCTAAAGAAAAAGACTTGGTTGCGAATATGTAGGCACGTGTGAACTAAATGAATAAATGGGACACACACACATGCACAAACACGCACACACGATGCATTTATTTATTTTTCCCCCCAATGGCTAGAAGTTCTCTATTTCTGAAATGCAAAGAGTGTATTTTATCTGTTTATATTTGTGTAGAGACCACTTCTACCTCATATGGCCCATAAGCCCTAGCTTAATGTTTTCTTACCTTCTCTTCCGAGTTTTAATCACATTTTCATACCTTTCCCTGCTTTACTTTAGATTACCAAGTGTGACATGAAAGAATTTACTAATTCTCTGTAAAATAGTATTAAGTCTATTTTTGTGTGCATTTGGATGTGAGATTGGTAATGTATAAGGTTCACCTAAACTCCTGGCAAGTTCAAAAGGCTTCCTAGAGCCTTAAGCTTGAAGTGATGCTATTAATTTTGCATCTTTATTTTTGCTTTTGTTTGATTTTCAAGGTTATTTCAAGGTTGTGGTAAATTGTTACTTTTGTCATAGTGCTTGTAATTCTGCAGGGGGAAAATATGAAAAAGTAAAAGAAAAATAAATGGCTAAGGTTAGGAAAATGTATATAATAATGATATATTTAGGTGAAGAAAATTTAAGTTGTTGATTTACTTAAAAAAATCTGTTGAATTTTTATTTGTAATATTAGCACACACATCAAATGCATACTTTTCATATTTTTAGTTTTCTTAGTGTTTCGAAAAAAACTTTTATTACCTTTATTGTTGACAAAGTGTGAATGAGTAGTGTAACAATTATAATGGAAATTCAAAAACTCTAAAAAAAGTCAAAATATCTAAAGTATTTATAATATCTTATGTGGTTCATAATATACAAAACAGGACTATTCTTAGCCTGACCTCTAGTGTTAACAGAAAATAATTATGAAGTTCAACAATATTAGACCAAAAAAAATGGGTAAAACAAAATACATAAAAATATTTTTTTCATAATGAGATAATTCATTTTTAGTCAGTTAAACTGCAAGCACAGACACATGAATCCAAAGGGTGTTCAGAGATTATTTAACACCTTTATTTCTTAGAATGGAAATCTGAGGCTGACAGCTTTTAGGATCATAGAATTAGTCTGAATTTGTTTACAAAGCTGTGCTTCAGTTTTTCACCTTCTCCATTGGCCATAAGCCAGTTTTACAACTGTGGGAAGACAATTTGGGCTTTGAAAAAAAAATTTTTTTTTTTTTTTTGAGTCTACATCTCATTCTGTCACCCAGGCTGGAGTGCAGTGGCTTGATCTTGGCTCATTGCAGCCTGGAACTCCTTGGCTCAAATCATCCTCCGGCCTTAGCCTCCCATGCCTGGCTAAGTTTTTTTTTTTTTCCTATGGATGCGGTCTTGCTCTGTTGCCCAGGCTGGTCTCAATCCCCTGGCCTCAAGCAATCCTCCTGCCTTGGACCCCCAAATCCCCGAGATTAACAGGTGTGAGCCACCACACGCAGCCTTAATTTTACCTGTTAATTCCTGTCGTCACCATCCCCTGAGCAATGCTGCCACTAAGACATGGATATACTTCTTATCTGTTCTGAAATTGTCAGTCAAATTCAAGTTACTCAAACAAATGGTACCACAGAAAGAGCTTGGGGAAAAAAATTATTCTTTATTAACTCAGTCCAAATTTAGAGTTGTCTGACTGTTCTTCAATCAACCAAAACAACCTCTTGTAATTATCCGTTTACAAGACATACCTAAATATAGCTCTTATAATACAAGCAACTCAAGGGTTTCACTCTTTTTTCTAGTAGGAAGAAATCGTTTCTTATAGTAGAAGCCTCTGAAGTTTTGCATGGAGTATTTCACCTTGTGAAGTTATCAGCTAGGGGATTACTTTTTATCCACAATGTGGATACGTCCTTGGCAGACAAAGAAAAGAGGAATTGTGAATTATTTGCTTACTCTTAAGATCTGGGGTGTCCTGTTCTTCTGGTCTCCTTTGTCCTTACACATTATCCTTGTTTTAATTCCTCAAATCCGCACTCTTAATTTTTTTTCTTATTTACAAAGTTTTTCACTTCTTTTGATCCTGAACTCAGTCAGTTTGTAAAAGCTTTTCCAGTGGTGATTGTCAAGCTTTAGGTATTAGATAACTCAATTTTGCTTCCTATTATAAAACTAATAAAGACATTTGCTTCCTAAGCCAGAAAATTGTCCCCAGGACATTCTGATGTATTTTTAATGAGATATAACCTACAGTTAATTTTTTTTAACAGAAGTTTAAGTAGCTCATGTTCCAATTACCACTCAATTTCTTACTTTGGGAATATTTATAAGCTGATTTTAAAAGGTCATGATTAGAGGTAGCCTAATTATTACTGGTTTTAAAATAACACAATTCTTAGTCTCGTAAATGTTTGTTCTCTTGTCTGTTAGTGTACTGATCGAAACATTTGAATGCAAAAGTCCCTTCAAAGATGTTGTCAAAATAAACTTGCAATAAGACTGCAAAAATTTTGATGGAGCAACTGCCAGTAATGTATGCTGTATGTAAAAGCTAATTTTTGCTCTGTTTAGAAGTTTGATGGGATTAAAGAAACATCATGGGTGACAAAGATAATGATAGTTTCTGAGTGAATACTAACTCTTACACTGCAAACTGTGGTGGACTTAGACACTCTGTTCTTGCAGACGCCCATCATCCCTTCTGCCTAGCTCTCCAGAGCTCCTTGATTCCAACACGTTTTCCAAAAAATGGGGTGTGGTAACCTAATTACTCTATGAACTCATCTAATAATATTCTGATAAATTTCCCTTACTATTAATATTCATTTCTGTTGCTTGCATTTATAAACCCTAACTGACTCAGGTTAACAACAGTACAGGTGAAAAAGCCCATTAGTTAAGTAAGAGAAAGCTGGAATTCGTTCCAGGCAAAAAATAAGGCAGTTGGTAGTAACAATTCCCATCAGTAAACCTGGGGAGGAATATAGCACTCTGTGGAATGAGGCAACTATATTAGTTAAGTAAATTCCCACTTGTGCTTCTCCAAAATCAAGTTCCTATTTATGGTAAGACTTTGGGAGGTTGCAATGCTTCTGCCATAAAAATTAAGAAATGTTCCATACTCCAGAGTAACAAATGTCAAGTCAAAGCCATGAGTCAATTGAGCATTAGTTTCCTAGAAGCAAATCAAAACTAAAAAATAAATTTCAGGTCTGGGGAATGAAAGTCTCTCTTGAGCCACCATAATAAATGGTTTCAGTTCTGTCTCAATTCCCAGTCCTGAAATAGTTAAATCCAAGAACTTGGAAAAAGGAAGGCAGGGTGGGCTGAAGAATGAACCTTGCAATGTATCCACTATGTATGATGACCTGTGAAGCGTTTCCTAGCCATACTCAAAGGACTCTAAAGCCACCTACTAGGGTAATTCTTCAATGGAATAAAAATATCAAATCGTTTAAGAACTATCAGGCACCATGTCTCACCTAATTCATCTAATTCCTGGAACCCCCAAACACTGCTGCATACCACCAATCTTATTTGGGTCTTATGGGCATCAGGAGAAAACTGGACTTTTCACATTAGCCTTCTGGAAAAGCTAAAGGGCTTCAATCCCATTTTATGGTTGTTTTTACAGCCCCTGAATGCATATTTGGAATTAACATCTTTAGGGGAAGGCAGCATCTCTACATTGTTGTCTCTGCTGACGGATTAAGACCAAAGGTGTACAGAGCCAGTGGGAGGTTCCTGGAGCTCCCTATCTACCAAACAGCAACACAGCATGCATCTCTATATCTCTGTTGTTAGGGGATACTGTAGGGGGTAGGAAAACCATCAAAGACTCCAGAGATTTACACGTGGTAATTTCTCTCACATCCTCATTTAATTATACAATTTAACCAATGAAAAGTGAACAGGACCCAAAGTAGCAAACACTTTTGATCTTTGTTTACCTGAAAAAACTGCCCCCTTTGCCTTGATTCTTGAGAGGTAATTTCTCTGCACATTGAATTTCAAGGTTAACAGTCACCTTTTTTTTTTTTTAATTTTAGCACGTCAGAGATATTCTTCTTTTTTCTTTCAACTGCTGTGGATGCCTTAGAGAAGCTACTTGTTAGTCTACAGGCTGTCACTTTGATTATCTTCTTTGGTTTTCTACAGTTTCACTAAGAGTCTTAGTATGTATTTCTTTTTATTTAAACTGCTCGGGCTTCACCGGGATTTTGAATGTAAGGATTGAGTTCCTTCATCATTTCTGGAACATTCTAAGCCATTATCTTTTGTAATATTACTTCTGCCTCATTCATTTTTTTCTCTTCTGCAGAAGTTCGTGTTTAGACTTTCTCACCCTGCCTGTTAGCTTGTTAACCTCTTCTTTATTTTAGATCTTTTTGTCTCCTTAACCTTATTTTAGATCTTTTTGTCTCCTTATTCTTATTTTAGATCTTTTTGTCTTCTTATCCTTTATTCTCATTATCTTCTGATCTGTCTTGATATTTTGATTTCTCACTGATTTTTTTGTCAACTCTATCTAGTCGGCTCTTAACATGTTCATTGAATCCTTCATTTTAGTTAATTTGTTTTTTAAAAGACTTCATTTTTATATGTACAGAATAATTGAGAAACTGGCAGAAAGAATCCCCAGATACCTCACACCCAGTTTCTTCTACTACTGACATCTTACATTCCTAAGTGGCAATGACTTAACGAACCAACATTGATACATTATTATTAACTGAAGATCATAGTTCATTCAGATTTCCTTAGATGTCACCCACTGTCCTTTTTCTGTTCCAGGGTCCCATCCAGGTTATCACATTACATTTAGTTGTCATATCTCTTTAGGCTCCTCCTGGCTGTCATGATTTCTCTGATTTTTCTTCTTTTTAATAACCTTAAGAGTTTTGATCCTTCTCTTTCTTCTAAAGGCTTTGCAAATTTAAATCTCACATAGCCAATCAATCTCTTTGTAACTTCTTTTTTTGTTTTTCATTCATTTCTGTCGGTTCCAGTTCCTGGTTCTCATCATTCTGCTGTGGTCTGAATATGTCCCCCAAACTTAATGTTTGGAAACAATGTGTTGGAAACAATCCTCAATGCAACAGTGTTGAGAGTTGGGGCCTTTTGGGAGGTGTTTAAGTCAAGAGGACTTCACCCTCAAGAATGGATTAATGCTGCTGTAAAATGGCTGGATACAGGGAGTTGGGCTTTCTTGCCCTTTCATCCCTTCCATTGCCTGAGAACATGGCATTCCTCCCTGCTGGAGGATGCAGTAACAAGGCACGATTTTTTGATCTTGGACTTCCAGCCTCCAGAACTGTGAAAATGACTTTCTTTATAAATTATTTAGTCTTGGATATTTTTCTACAGCAGTACAGGTAGTCTAAGATACATTCCTTTTACGAAACAGGAGATTCCCTTCTGCTTTGATTCTTGGCAACTTCAGTATACATGTGGCTGATCCTTCCCACACACTGGACTCTCAGTTGCCTGGTCTGCTCTCCATGGGACCTTTTCCACCCACTGTATCTTAGGCACTCACTCTCATGGTCATGCTGGGAACTTGTCATTGCCAAGCACTGTAGAACAAAATGACAGCTTCTGCTCAGCTCCTAATCTGTGGCACTATATAAGGGCTATCAGCTTCCCTTGTCACCAATAGAAACCTGTACAACAGCAGCCCAGGACTAAGTGCCCTAAGACATTGAGAATCCAGACTGGATTAATGGACTCCCTTTACTTGGAACATAAAAAATGGAGCCACTGGGTACCTTTTCTTCTTAATAGAAGGAACCAGAGGAAGATGCCTATTGAGACTGTTTGTACCATTTATACCTTTTGCTATCTTAATGTGAACTATAAAATCGACAAACTTTCTAATACACAGACATATACTCTGCAACCACTAAAAATAAACCAAGAAACTGAAAATAAAAATAAAGGGGAATGAAAATTTTCATGTTACTAATGAAGATCCCCGTGTTACTAATAAGGATTCCCATGTTACTAAAACCAAATTTTTAACAAAGTAACAGCTCCCAGTAAAATCAACTCTTGAAAAGTAGTGATTTGAATTTACTTTTTGAATGCAACTTAAATGATATTGACTGGGTTAGTGTGTTCAAAGTAGGGTTATGAGTAGTTAGCTTATTTTATTTTAAATTCTGAATGAAAGTTATTGTCAAAATGCAAGGGATTTTGTTTATCCTAGCAAAAGAGCACTATTTGCTAATTATAGTCTTAATGTTAAATTACGTCCTTTTTCTCGGCAGCAGTGAAGTAATCAGATGAGAATGCCATGCTTCTATTAAGCATTTACATTAGGACTGTCTAATTACACCAGCATTTGTTTGGTTAGCACTGGCAGATATTCTGAAAGGCTGTGGAAAAGGCAGTTACTGTTTCATAGGCAATGGACATCCACTTAGGACCAGTCAGCATCAGTGCAGGGCAGTGCTCATGTAGATCGAGACATGGGCTGGGTGCTTCTCAGTGTAATTCCTTATAATAGATCATCTGAGCACCTGCAGTGAAGGTATTTATTCTCCATCTGCCTCAGGAAAATACTGCAAGAACTCACAAAGGATTCCGAAAATTTTGTGCTTTCCTCAATTAAGTACTATGAAAACAGAAAGTTATTGAAGTTATTGTAATCAGCGTTGAAAAACTGTCCACATAGTTTTTTTTTATGCCAACTAACTGCACAATTCCTCGGCCTTTTATATGAACACAAAAAGATGATAGTTGAGATGCTATGAGATTTTACTGTTGCAAGCCCTGGTGGTTGAATTGAAGACAACTTGGTAGTCATTGTCACTCACAAAGGAGTGAGGCTGGCTCTCTTCCCTCTTTTTCATTTCATTCTGCCATGCTTGAAGGGTTAATCATGGGCCAGACAAACAAAAGACGGGAGAATTTGGGCTGTTTAGGTAACATAGTACACACACACAAAGATAAGGTTCCAATCCAGGTTTAGTCTGGCTCATTTTCAGCTGCCCTGCCTGAGGCTTAAGATTCTTGAATAGTAAGCTTCTTTCTCAGGGGCAGGGCATTCCTCAGCGTTCCAGACTTTACTCTGCTTAGAATCCACTTGCTCTCATCCATTTTCCTAAGAGCTGTACTTTTGCTTCATACCAGGATCCTCCTTCTCTGACAAATAAATTGGTTGGATAATCTGCCTGATTTTTATGGAAAATTCTTCCCCATGAACCTACTATGTGGGTCACACCCTCTGGGTTCCATGTAAGCACAGTCTGTGGAGGACTGATCCCCTTCTCCTACACCCACTTCCCACCGAGCCTGACCAGATTCTTGAGACACAAAGGGCCCAGAGATCTGCACTTTGTGGAAGGAGGTTCAGATAAGACCTATATGTAGAAATATTTCACTGTCGGACTTTCAGAGGAAAATGTTAGTTGATAATAGTTGCACTAACATTCCGCAGCACTGCTCTAAACACAAAATTCATCCTCTTCTCTAAGCCCCTTTAGATTCTTTCGTGCCATATGCAGAGAGATCATTCTTGGCCTTTCCATCAGAAAATGCTTAGAGTTGACATCAAAGAGGATCTTTAAGACTGATTTTTTGTGGTAGTGGTGGTCTTAATTTATCATTCTATAAATAGCTTCCTCCTTTGCTTCATTCTGTAGCCGTCCTTACGATCAGAAAGCTCTTTGACGTGTATTTGCCATGGGTGGTTTCTTTGTGTTCCCATTAATTTTCTAGGTGGTATGGAATTAACAGCCATTTCAAGGGCCTCTTGTGGGAACAGCTGTTTTCTGTTTGGGGTCCAAGTTCCAGAGTCATCCCAGTCAACTTCCTTTACAGCAGCTGCAGCTGAGGTAGATTTCTGCTTGATCCATTTTATTACTGCAATTTTTACAGCTGCTATGCCCGGGGCAGCACGGCTTTGCAGGTGACTGCTGTGGCACTTATTCATGCCAACTGTTCTTGCTGGTCACCTACTTTGCCTGTAGGCTGTGGGCTCTTTCCTGAATGTTTGATAGTAAAATGAGACTCGAATGCAGCTCAGACCTGGTCTCTAACATTTTCATGTGGTCTCAAAGACTGACTATTGCTCTACTGAGAAGGGATAAGGCTGAGAAACTTTCCTGGGAAAAATAAGCATGGCAATGATCTAACTATAGGGAAACCACACCTCTGTGCCAATGGCATAGAGACATGGGAGGGTCATGGCTTGACTTCCACTATGCCTCAGTCTATTTGGTACACTTAACTTTGATTAATTGTTCATTCTGTTACCAATATACTCAATGATTCTTAGGAAGAAACAAACAGGTATATTCTATAAGGATGATTTAAATATAAACATTTTATTTCCTTGACTCTGGAATTCTGTTGTATTCTATAAAGATAATATTTCTGATAAAGTTCTCAATAAGAGTCCTGACTATAGAACAAATCAAATTTTATAAAATATAAATGAGAGAAGCACGATTCTTTCTGCTATGAGTTGAATTGTGTCCCCTGGAAAAAAATATGTTGATGTCCTAATCCTCCAAACCTTAAAATGTGACATTATTTGGAAATTGATCATTGCAGATGTAGCTAGCTAAAATGAGGTCGTCCTTGAGTAGGATGGGCCAGGAATTCAATATGACTGGTGTCTTCATAAGAAGACAGCTATGTGAAGACAGGGACATGGTAGAATGCCATGTGGAGAACAAAGGTTGAGATTGAAGTGGTGCACCTACTGGCCCAGGAAGGCCAAGGTTGGAAGCAAAAAATCAGAAGCCAGCATGAGGCAAGGGAGCATTTCCTTATAGGGTTTAGAGGAAGCATGGTCCAGCTAACATCTCCATCTTGAACTTCTAGTCTCCAGAACCATGAGATGAAAAAATTGCCATTGGTTTAACCCAACCAGAATGTGGAACTTCATTAAGGCAGCCCTAGGAAAAGAATACACTCTCCTCCTCCCCAGGCCCAAAGCCAAGCCAGAGCAAGTGCTATTGCAATCAGTGGTCAGTGCCTGTCTACTCATGGTCACCAATGCAGCTTCCCGGAACGGACCTCAGGGAAGTAGCACTGGGTGGGAGTGGGGCAGGGGGTGGGGGGCAGTGCAGCAAAATCCCACAGCTAATAGTTACAAAGGTACATAGGAACACCATTGCTCCCATCCTCTAGGAGTTCAGTATTTGCTATGAAACCAAGGCTAGAAAAAAATACAAAGAGTAGGATTGTAGAGTCAAACGGATCTGAGTTCTAATCTGGGCTCTGCCACTTTCTGGCTTCTGATCTTGGGTACAGTCCAGAATCATTTTTGTCCTCAGTATCTTCATGTTTCAAATGTGGTGGTTAATAATATTTATCTTTCAATGTTGTTATAGAATTTGATTATATGCAAAAGTATGTAAATTAGTCAAAATTACTTTTAACATAACTATGAAGAGTTCAAATCATTTATAATTTATGAAACCAAATGTATCCATTAACATTGATTTATAGCTTTGTTGAAATGATTCTCTTTGCCTGCCTGAAGCTTTATTCTGAACTATCTCCTTCTCTTCCCCCATAATTACTAATAGCCCATTTTCCCCTGCAACAATACCTAGGTGTTACCTAGATCTCCTCAGTTTTGACCTGGTTTTTTGGCCAGGGATCTGTTCTCAATGGACTCTGCCTGTGATAAAGCCAGGTACAAAGGTCATGATGAGAAACCCTAAAAAATTGAGAGATTACAGGACTCTCTGGATTTTTCTGTTCTATAAAAGAATAATGACAGTAACAACTGCCATTGGGTGCAGACGATGTGTCAGACATTATAGTGAGTTTTATTTTCATCATCTCCTTTTATTCTTAAAACAAGCTGGTGAAATATTATTATCTTTGTTTTTTTGATGATTAATTTAAAGCTGAGTTAGTTTAGGTTGCCCAAGTATAGTCCAGTAGAAAGTGGTAGAGTCAGGATTCTAATCTAGTTAACTCTAGGTCCAAATCAGGCTTTTAACCACTATATTAGTCTTTCTAAAATGTTTTTAAGCAAAACATTCCTTATTATTAAGATATTATTAAGATATTAAAAATTAAAATGTTTCCCAATCCCATTTGTCATAACATTATTTAGGTTACTAATAAACAAATAGATAAATCCAGTTGGTGTGGTTTAAGCTCAAAACTCTAGGGCATGTAGAACACAATAAAAAGCACTCTCTTTAATGGAAACTGCTTCTCAGGAATTCCTTTGAGGAGTATAACAAAGCTACATAATTGTTATATGATATTTAACACAATAGAAATGGAAGAATTGGTGGGTCGCGATGCCATGTTGTCTGGGCTGTTTTCTTACCCCTGAGTTTAGTCATTTTAGCCAAGATCATGGTGACATTTCTCGTGACAGCTGAAGTCCTCTCCACCCAACTACCACAGAGAAAGTGAATGTGGATCATTCATCCTCTGACTGAGTGAGCCAACAGTCAAGAGACTGGAGGAAGCAAGATGTAGAGAAGGAAAGTCATTCAACACATTTTGGTGTTTGTTTGCTTTGGGGATTTCTTTTTTAACAGACTGTTCTTGCTATCACATTGAGGCATGAAAATAGGGTCTGGAGGCAGAGAACATAAGGCCGATTATACTTCAGCTATGACAGGAAAAATCCTCTCCATAGGGTATAGGCTGAGTAAATGACTTTGTAACTTTATTTCATCCTCTTCATTTACATAGGGCATCCCCCATGTAGAGGGTATTTAAACTCCCAAAAATTCTGTAATGAGGCTTTTGAACCCCTATGCTTTGGCCTGCTCCCACACTGTGGAGTGTACTTGCATTTTCAACAAATCCCTTCATTCCTTGCTTGCTTTGTGCATTTTGTCCCATTCTTTGTTCAAGACATCAAGAACCTGGACACCCTCCACCTTTAACAACATAACCACACACACATGCAGAGGAAATCCCACAAATCATCTGCAATAATAGAGCCACTGCTCAGTTGTAGTATACCCACACAAGGATGGCTCTGTCTCCGACTCAACTCATGTATTACTGTAGATTCTCAGTTGTCTCTGCTATGTGCCCTTGTATAACAAGGATCTCTGTTTACCATTACTACTTGGTATGACCTACTTGGGCATTTTCAACATTGTGCATAACTCTTTCCTCATTCTGTTGTTTCTCAAGAATTTATTTCAAACTTTATTTTCATTTTTACTGCTTTTTCTCAACCTCAGCATTACTAATATTCAAAGATGAAACGACTTGGTTTTGAAGCTGAAATTTGCTGATTCTCTTCTGGGAAATGTCAGTATACTAAATGTAACTACACCCAATACATTCAGTCCTCTGATTCTTGGCAAGGGTACAGAGGATCTAGCAGTTTCTTTGTTGATTGCTTAAAAAAGCCCTTTTTTAAAAATCTGGTGATCATAACTGTTTTTGCAATTACTTTCTAGAACTATGTTGGTTCTCATAGTCTTCAGCTTAGCAGAACTGCTGAACCTCCATCTTAAATGTCAATATTGAGCAAAGAGTGGGTCAAATGATCTAAAGTCTAACAACTCATGTGCAGATTCACTTCATCTTTTACTCTCTAATTTGTTTAATTTAAAGAGATGTTCATAGACAAGAGGTAAAAAGAAAAACGGACAGACATGGGTGATAAAGTAACTAAAAAATGAGGTAAGATTATAACCTAGAAGAGGCACAGGTTGCAACCTTCTTCCTGGGATTCAGTTGTCTAAACATTGTTGATGCTGGTGACAGCCAAACTAAGCATTAATTAAGATGTGTTAAAGCTGGAAGGGGTAGAGGGAAAAAATGTGCATGATAAAACTTCAGTGTTTTTAACAGCTTTAGAGCTTCAGAATTGTTTGATTATTTTTAAACTGTAAAGCTAAATCTTTTGAGAAATATTAATACTAGAAGCTGCTTAAAATTTTTTTTCATGTACCTTGAGTGGGAATTATTCTAAACTGTCCTGCTGTGCTTACTTATAATCCACATTTGCTCTGTAAACAATCACAGCTGATTGCTTGAAAAGTAAGTATCAACCTGGATTCCAAAGTAACTAAATTGTTTTGTATGAGAAAATGTTAACCTATGAAAGAAAATGTAGCTTGGATCCTCTACCGCAAACAGTGGATTTCTTACCATTCTTCTTGAGGATCTTGACCTTCCCTACCTCTTGCATTTTTCTCCCCCTTTGTCTGTCAAAACCATTACAAGCACTGCTTTTCTGAGAAACCTTTTTAGGCTGCTTTAAACACGATGGAGCTTTTATTGTAAGCAATGACAACATTTTGCACCTCTGTTCTAGCACTTACCATGTGTGCCTTGCAGAATATCTAATTGTGGATGCTCCTGCCTCTTCCATTACATTATTGAATACGGGAATAATTTTTTTATTCAACTACGTATTACATTCAGAAGGTGGTACAGTGCTTTGCAGAAAGAAGTTGTAAAATGAATAGTGGTGCTTTGACTTCTGAAATGGTGGCATAAACAACTTCATAGACTTGCACCCTAGTGAAACAAAATACTGGTGAAAATTATTTTAAAAACCACATTTAAAGTCTCTGCAAATTATCTTAAGAACATACAGCAGTGAAGAAATATTTTTTCAGGAAATTCTACTTAATTTTAGTAAGAAATGTATCTGTAGCACTTGAGCTACGTCCCAAATTCTCCGTCCCCACAATTCCCCTCATTGTGATGGGAGCTCTACTACAAGCAGTGCCAAGATAACAGTGCTCCTCTCTCCAAGCTCCCAGTCATGAGATCGAGTATTTCTGCAGGGAGGGCAGCTGCCAGGATTTCTTATCCTCCCCTAGCTCTGGATTGAAGACATTTAATTCCAGGTGAGTGTAGCTGAGAAGTAGGGACACCTTTTCTCCATCCATTCCTCATACATTTGACTAGGGCTTTATTCCAGGTATGGCAATCCAAGAATAGTGGGTCCCAATCACCTCCACCCCAGCTCACTCACAGGGCTTAGGTAGCACTATTAGGAAAGGCAAAATGCAAAGACCAGAGTGTACTTCCCTCACCCAGTGCCCTGCTCATAATGCAAGGATTCTACTCTAAGGAAAGGGGGCCACTGTCCAATCCCCAACTAAGGAGCACTGGCCTCAAAAAGATATTGCTCAGGGGAAGAGGCAGGCCTTATAACAGAGGCTCCAAAACTCTTCTTAAAAGAATTTACTTTATTTACAACAGAGTGTAAAAAATTTTAAATCTAATATCTCTCTCAAATGCAATGGCTATTTTGAAGGTAAGCAATTAAGAGGAGATTGATAATCCATTAGAAAATAAGCTACATTGAAAGTCAGCTAGTTTACCAAAGACAACCATAAGAAAGATAAAAGGAACCCTTTTGGAATAAGGATAAAATGCAAAATCTATTCCTGAAAAAGTGCCCAAACATCACACTGTGGAACAATTTATGCCCTAAGTGCATTGTCTAAAGCAATAGAGAAATCATCCATCCATTAGTGTAACATAAAATCTTGGTATGAAACTAATAGAAAAAAAAATGGCTTAACAGAGATGAGGAAGATAGAGCCCTGCTAAAACCACTCTCATTCTGCAGTGGCTTTGTGCAGTTCCTTGGCTGCACCCTCTGAAGAGCAACATGAGGGGCTTTCTGCTGTGCAGAAAATAGACTTTGCTAAAATAGTCACAAGGCAAACAACAAAACAAATAAATAAGCAAACAATAATAAGCTCAAAAAGGAAATCAGTATTCAGAGTTGCTATAATATAATATAATATCAAAAATGTTAAATTATCATTAAAAAATTAGGGGAATGCAGATTAAAAGAAAAATGAACTAATAATATACAGGAGAAAACAAATCAGTCACCAAAAACTGCCTGTGAAAAGACCTAGATGTTGGGCTTCACAAAGTTGCTTTAAAGCAGCCACTAAAAATATTTTCCAAGCACTAAGGGAAACTATGAATAAAGAAGTAAGGGAAGATATAGTGACAATGTATCATCAAAAAAAGAATATAAATAATGAGATAGACATTATTTTTTAAAAAACCAGATGAAAAGTTTAGAGTAGAAAAACACAATACCTAAAATAAAACATTCTCTAGAGAGGCTCAATGGTAGATTTGAATTTTCAAGAGAAAGAAGCAGTAAATTTGGAGACAGATTAATGGTCATTATTCAATCTAGAGAAAAAAATGAATAAAAATGAGCAGACTTAGAAGAATGTGAAATGCCATTAAGCACACCAACAGACATGAAATGAGAATACAACAAAGAGAAGAAAAAGACAAAGGAAAAATATAATCAATGAAATAATGGATGAAAGTTTCCCAGATCTGATGAAAAACAATAATTCTCATATTCAAGAAGCTCAACAAGTTCCACATAGGATAAATGGGCCCACCAGCTTCCATTTACAGCAGATTCAACTCCATTCTCACGACAACAGTTTCAAACCCAGCCCTTCTTGCCATAGACAGGGGCCCAATGTACTCCTGCAGAGACCTGCTGAGAATCACACTGATCTGACCCACCAGGACAGTCTTCTGGACTCATGTCCCTGGCCAGTTTTCCCACAAAGCCTCAGTAAACTGCTTTTATCTTCCCCAGATACATCTGGGCCAGCATGGAATCTATGTGAGACCTATGGCAAGCATGGATTTAGAGCATCCTCTCATAACGAGATGGCTGCAGTGGTCATAGGCTCAAAGAGAAAACAGTCAGTTTGATTTAAATCCCTGAAAGGTCCTCTACAGAAAAATAGGCATACAGCAAGCCAGACTGCAAAGACTAAAATAAATACCCAACCCCTTAATGTGCAGGCGTAGTCAAACACCCACAAGCATTGAGAACATTCAGGGAAATATGACCTCATCAAGAGAATCAACAGGAGAATTTATCAAAAAGAAGGAAGAACCTGTGAACTTTGCAACAGACTATTTGAAAATATACAATCAGAGGTGAAAAAAGAAAGAAAAGAAATGAATAAAGATTACAAGATCTACTGGATATCAAACAAACAAATATTTGAGTTACTGCAGTTAAAGAGAGAACTGAGAAAGATGATTTAGTAGAAAGTTTATTCAAAGAAACAAAAAAAAAACCTTTTCTAACCTGGTGAAAGATACAAATATCTAGGCACAGGAAGGCCAGTGGTCACCAATCAGATACCACATAAATAAGAATAGTCAAAGACATGATTAAAGTCTCAACAGTCAAAAACGAAGAGAGGATCCTGAAAGCAGTGAGAGAAAAGAAGCAAATAACAGGAGACTTCTCAGAAGAAATCTTGTAGTCCAGGAGCAAGTGAGAAGATATAGTGCTGAAAGAAAACCCTGTCAACCATGAAAACTGTACCCAGCAAAGCTACTTTTCTGAAATGAAGAGATTAAAGGCTTTCAGAGTCAAACAAAAGCTGAGGGTATTTATTGCTACGAGACCAATTTTATAATAATGCTAAAATTTCCTCAAACTGAAAGAAAAGGACAATAATGTTACTGTTACACTAATATTGGAATCATGGCATGTAAACCACTTATATCTTTACTAAGAAAACTAAAAGACAAAACTATTAAAAATAATGTTATCAATTAGTTAAGAGAAGCAATGAAAAATCAAATTTGTGACATTAAAAATTTAAAATATGGGGGAGAAAGGATTTAATGTGTATAGATTTTTTTGTTGTTGGTTGGTTTCTTCTTTGTTGCAGTCAACATTAAGTTGGTATCCATTTAAATAACTTATTATAATTATAGGATGTTTTTCATAAGCATGATGATAACCACAAGATAAAAATTGTAAGAGATACACTAAAAATTAAAAAATTAAACATACTATCAGAGAAAATCATTAACCACAAAGAAAGACAATAAGAAAGGAAGAAAGAGAGGAGTCTCCAAAATAACAAGAAAACAAGCAGCAAAATGGCAGTAGTAAGCCCTTGCTTAACAGTAGGATCATTGAAAGTAAATGGACTAAGTTCCCTAATTAAAAGACACAAAGTGACTGAATGGATTTAAAAACAAATCCCAAGTATATGCTGCCTACAATAAATCTGCTTCATTTATAAGGACACACATAGACTTAAAGTGAAGGGGTGGAAAAAGATATCCTACACAACTGGAAACCAAAATAGAGCAGAAGTAGCTACACTTATATGAGAAAAAACAGACTACAAATCAAAGACGGTAAAAATGAGTAAAGAAGGTTACTATATAATGATAAATGGGTCAATCCGGTAAAAGGATATAACATTTATAAATATCTATACATTCAACACTAGAGCTCACAAGTATATAAAGCAAACATTAATAGACCTAAAAGAGGAGAGAGAGACTGCAATACAATAATAGTAGGAGACCCTACTTTTAGCAATGGACAGATCATCCAGGCACAAAATCAACAAATAAACATCAGAGTTAAACTACTGTAAATCAAATTGACCTAAAAGAAATGTATAGAACATTATTTCATTGAACTGCTGCATAATATATATTTTTCTCATCAATATATGGAGCATTCTCCAGGGCAGGCCGTATTTTAGATCACAAAACAAGTCTCAACAAATTCAAAGCAGTAAAATTTATATCAAGTATATTTTCTGACCACACCAGAATAAAACTAGAATTTAATAACAAAAGAAACTTTGGAAACTGTGCAAATACGTGGAAATTTTAAAAAAAATGTTTTTAATGACCAATGGGTCAATTAAAAAGAAACTTAAAAATTTTCTTGAAACAATGAAAATGAAAACACAACATACCAGAACAGCAGTATTAAAAGGGAAGTTTATAGCAATAAATGCCTATGTTATAAAAATAGAAAGACTTCTGATAAACAGTCTAATGATGCACCTCAAGGAATAACTAAAACAAGAACGAAACCCATAACTAATAGAAGGCAAAAAATAATAAAGATCAGAACAGAAATAAAAGAAATTGTGATGAAAAACAGATGCAAAAGATCAAAGTAACTAATTGTTGGTTTCTTTGAAAAGATGACATTGACAAATTTTAGCTATACTAATTAAGAAATAAAATAGGAAACTCAAATTAATAAAATCAGGAATGAAAAAGAAAACATTACAACTGATACTATAGAAATACCAGGGATCATTAGAGACTGTGAACAAGTATACATCAATAAATTGGAAAACCTAGAAGAAATGGATAAATTCCTGGAAACATACAATCTACTAAGATTGAACAATGAAGGACTAGAAAGCGTGAACAGAGTAACCAGATTAAAGTATTAGTAAAGTTATTAGTAAACTAATAACAAGTAACCAGATTAAAGTATTAGTAAAGTCACCCATGAGGAAAAGTCCAGGACCTGATGAATTCACTGCTAAATTCCACCAAACACTTAAGGAAGAACTAATAGCAATTCTACTCAAACTATTTCAAAAAATTGAAGACAAAGTACTTCTGAACCCATTCTGAGTCCAGGATTTGCCAGATAGCAAAACAAGATGAGGACACAACAAGAAAGAAAACCACAGGCCAATATCTCTGATGAACAAAATACTAGGAAACTGAATTCAAGAACATACTAAAAGATCATTTACCATGATCAAGTGGGATTCATCCCAGGGATGCAAGAATGGGTTCAACACATCCATATCAGTAAATATGATACCTCACATCAACAGAATCAAGCACAAAACCATATTATCGTTTCAATAAATGCTGAAAAAACATTAACTTCAGCATCCATTCATTATAAAACCTCTCAACAAATTGGTCATAGAAGAATCATACCTCAACATAATCAAGGCCATATAGGACAAACCCACAGCTAATATTATACTGTATACACGGAAGCATTTCTATAAACACCTGGAACAATACAAGAATGTACACTTTCACTACTTCTTTTCAACATAGTACTGGAATTCCTAACCAGAGCAAGTAGGTAAGAGAAAGAAATAAAGAACATCTGTATTAGTCCATTCCCACACTGCTATAAACACATACCTGAGACTGCGTAATTTATAAAGAAAAGAGGTTTAACTAATTCAGTTCTGTAAGTTGTACAGGAAGAAAGCTGGCGAGGCCTCAGGAAACTTAAACTCATGAGAGAAGGCAAAGGGCACGCAGACATGCCTTCACATGGCCAGACCAGGAGGAAGAGAGTAAAGGGGGAAGTGCTTTTAAACAACTAGATCTCCCCAGAACTCACTCACTATCACAAGAACAGCAAGGGGGAAGTCCGCCCCCATGATCAAATCACCTCCCACCAGGGCCACCTCCCACACTGAGGTTTACAATTCAACATGAGATTTGGGTGAGGACACAGAGCCAACCCACGTCAACATCCAAATTGGAAAGTAAAAGTCAAGTTAGCCTTGTTTGCAGATGACAACATGCTATATTGGGAAAAACCTAAACTCCACCAAAAATCTCTTAGAATTTATAAACAAATTCAGTAAAGTTGCAGGATACAAAATCAACATTAAAACTCAGTAACATTTATAAATGCTAACAGCAATCAATCTGAAAAAGAATTCAAGAAAAGAATCCCATTTACAAGGGCTACAAAAAAAAAAAAAAAAAGAATCCTAGGAATAAATTTAACCAAAGAAGTAAAAGATCTCTACAAGAAAAAATATACAATACCGATGAAAGAAATTGAAGACAAAACAAAACAAACAAACGAAAAAAGATATCCCATGCTCATTGATTGGAGGCATCAATATTGTTAAAATGTTTATAATACCCACAGCAATCTCCAGATTAAATGCAATCTCTATCAACATACCAATGACATTCTTCACAGAAACAGAAAAAAAAAGTTCAGCTAGGTTGCAGGAAACAACACCAACATACAAAATCAGTTGTTTCTATATACTGGCAATGAAGAGTTAGAAAATGAACTAAGGAATAATTTCATTTACAATAGCATTCAAAAGAATAAAATACTTAAATAGGAATTTAACAAAAATATTGTAAACCATATTTTCCAAAAACTGTATTTTGTGCAAAAAAATTAAAAATTACATAAATGGAAAAGCATGTTCTTGGGTCAAAATAAGGCTTAATATGGATAGAATGGCAATTCTCCCCTAGTTAATGTACAGATTCAATGCAATTTCTATGAAAAGCCCAATTAGCTTTTGTGGGAGAATTTACAAGTTTATCCTAAAATTTACATGGAAATGCAAAGGACTCAGATTAGCCAAAGTAATTTTGAAAAAGAAGAACAAAGTTGGAGGACTTGCACTTTCTGATTTAGAAACTTACTACAAAGCTGTCCTAATCAAGACAGTGTGGTCCTCTTATAAAAAGAAACATACATAGGTGGAATAAAATTGAGAGTGAAGAAATAAACTGTAACATTTATGTCCAGTTGAATTTCAACAAAGGGACCAAGGCAATTCAGCGAGAGAAAAGAATAGTTTATAAACACATAGCGGTGGAACAAGTGGATATCCATGCACAAAAGAATGACTTTGGAGCCCTACTTTATACCACACACAAAAATTAACTCAAAATGGATCATGACCTGAAATGTAAGAACTAAAACTATAAATTTATTAGGATAAAACAGAAGATTAAATTTTCATGATCTCAAACTAGGCAATAACTTCTTAGATATGATATCAAAGCATATGTGAAAAAAAGAAGATTGATAAATTTAACTTTATTGAAATTAAAAACCTGTGTACTTCAAAGAATATCATTAAGAAAGTAAAAAGACAATCCACAAAATAGAAGAAAATATTTGCAAATAATAAATTTGATAAGGGACTTCTATAGAATATAAAAGAACTCTTACAACTCAATCATGAAAATACAATTAAATTAATTTAAAATGGGCAAAGGATTGGAATAGACATTTCTCTGAAGAAAATATACAAAGGAGCAATAAGCATATGAAAGGATGGTCAACATCATTGGCCATCAGAAAATGCTATCAAAACCCCAAGGAGATATCGTATCACACCCACTAGGGTGGCCATAATAAAAAAGACAGATAATAACAAGTGTTGGCAAGGATGTGGATAAACTGTTACCTTCATACACTGCTAGTGGGTAAACACAATGGTGCAGCCACTTTGGAAAGTGGTCTGGAAGTTCCTCAAAAAATATTTTATGTATATTTATATATTGATTGCTGGTAATACAGCCTATTAAGAATACATGATATGCATTTAGGGGAGAAATTAACTCTGAAATGAAGCCATTCAATAAGCATTCTGTGATGTAATAAGGTAGCACAGATTAGAACTAAGGACATGGTGGGGGCAACTCAAACAGCCACTTAGAGTTGTTATAAAGATTCCAGCTGCAAATTCCTTTGGAACTTATTTATTCTTAATTATTTAGGAATAGTCAGGAAAGAAAGAAGATCAGTCTGCCTCTTTACCTTAAATTAATTCTAAGAGGAATGTTGTGAATCATCTAAGAACTCCACTCCCAGAATTGTGCTCTTACTTCAAATTCTTTAAGGCAATTCCATTTTCACAAATTATTCCATATCAATTTGTATGTCTCAGAAGTGTAAGCACCTATACAGACTTAGAAAAGATTAATAATTGACACAAAAGACTATATTCATTCGATTCCAGTATCTACTGCTGAATTATACTGTATTCTAGTACTAGCGGATTTTCACACCATATTGCCAATTCCCCCAAATATGTTTGTTTAAACTCATTGATGCAATAAAATGAATTAAAGAATTCCAGTTATACTTAAAAGAACAGAAATATTAAGTTACTGGAATGTCTTAGATGATAATTTAAAACTATTGAAATATTTATATGGTATATATGACTTATAATTGGGTAAAATGACGAAATTTATCTGTAACTACAGAGTTACATGCCACATATTTTCCCCAAATTTTGTAATGGGTATTTTGTTAAGATGACAACCTCATGTCACTTCATGTTCAACTGATCTGGGCTACTTTTTGTGGTAGTAAAAATAAAAAACAGAAAGAGAAAACAGAAACAGTTATACACCAATGAAACAACAAAAAAGGAAGATTCTGGCTTTTTTGTTCTTGTTTTTTTAAAGGGGGAGCCTATTCCTTTCATGAATCATATTCTTTCCTTCATGCTTCAGGAGGAATTGGTTATGGCTTGCAGCACTGGACACATCAAGGGTATAAGCGTACACCTCAGGTGTGACACAAGCCATATCTTCCATGAGGACATGAACTGTACTTTCTCTGATCTACATACCAGTAATGGGGAGTGGGGTCAATCTCTTTCATTTCATAACCTGCTAGCATTTCTTCACCATCGCAGGTATGTATTGAGCCTCCGACAATCTCACCAACATTGGACATCAACAAGTCAACAGATTCAGTAAGATGGGAATCCTCAGGACATTGCTGTATATAGAAGGACTTGATCTCCAAAGGAAATTGACACAGAAAGATTAGTTCATTAATGGTGTCTGTCTTCACTCTCTCAGGGGCTTCTGGGATATCTTCTCCAAATTCATAAAAAGTTCCATGTTCTTTCTTTATATTGTGTTCTTTTAGCCACACAATAGTGTCTGAATAGTTTATCCTTTTGAAAGGCTGTTTGTGGGGCTTAAACTTCAGGTTGAGGTCATACACTTTGCTCACTACAGGTGACTTTAAGACTATCTACTATGTCACAAGCCAAGTCCTCCAGTCAGTTCAGGAGGTCCTCACAGGTCATGAAAAAGCAGTTGGCTTCCATATAAGCGTATTCAGCCAGGTGCCTTCACGTTTCAGACTGTTCTGCCCTGTATGACTGTGCAGTACAAAAAACATCTCCCAGGCTATGGTAGTTCATTATCACTCCTATTACTATCACTAATATTTATTTCCCTGATTCTGCAAAACAAAATACCATAATTTTTCTATGTTAATAGTTTCTTCTCAGTTTGCCATTAAAAAGTTATTTAATGGTGCTGCTCGATCTTAATGGCTTATAATACTAGACAAGTCACCAAACTTTCCAGTTTCTTTATCTATAAAGTTGTTACAGGTAGTTAGTCATGAGCAGGGCAGGAGACAGCTCTCCCTCAAACAACTAAGAATATCAGGGATGGTTCAGCAATTACCACACTACCTCTCTAAAGCCAGGGAGAGACAGTCTCCTGATAATCCACAGCTGTTAACATAAAAGTGTTAACTGAATACAATTGCCAGGGAGAAGAAACTTCCGGGTCATGTGCATTCAGAGACAAAATGGCAAAGCGTGACCTTCCGGGTACACTCTGTGGGAAAAAAGGAAGACAACCTCAGATGGGCGTATGTACAACTTCCTAAACACACTGCACAGGCTCAGTTCCCAAGGGTAAAGAGGGCACTGCACATGCAGAAAGCCCACCCTAAGGGAAGAATCACGGGAAAAAGGTGAGCTTATAATGCCCTAGGAATAGGATTAACCTTCATGTGCCCCCTTGGGTCTCTTGCAAGCGCACCTTACTTCCTTTCTTGTTCTAAAGCCTTTTGAAATAAACTTCCACTCCTATTCTGAAACTTGCCGTGGTTTCTTCTTCTGCTTTATGCCCCTCAGTCGAATTCTTTTTTCTGAGGAGGCAAGAATTGAAGTTACTGCAGATGTGTGCAGACACGCCATTGGTAACTCAGTGTAACTCAGATACCTTTCGCTGGTAACAAAGCGAGGCCATTAATCTTAACCTAGTCATCTTAATTTAGTTTCATCCTAATGTAGTCAATCACAGATTAACTTTATCAAATTCAGTAATTTCTCAATGAAGTTTTTAAACTCCACAAATTAAAAATTTTGCCACCCACCCCACCTTCCCACTGTTCTTCAGAGTATGTTTTGTTCCTGGTCTACATATCCTGGCAATCCCTCCGTCCTCTGCAGGCATCCGCCATCAGTGGTCCTCAAACAAATCTGCAGCAAATTTCCCTGGAGGGCTTATTAGAACAGAGACTGCTGGGCCCACTCCTAGAGTTTCTGATTCAGTAGGTCTGGAACAGGGTCTGAGAATCTATCTCCCTTTCTTACATGATACCAGCTTATGCCGATTCTGCTGTTCAGGGAACATGCATTAAGAACCACTGCCCAAAGGCATACTTTGCATGTACTGATCTTTTCTTTGTTGAGACTATTGCTGAAGACAATTCAGTAGGTCAGTGCCACACCCAAATCCTTTGTAGAGTCATGGGAGAATTTCTTAGGCACTTTACTTTCCACGGACACAGAGGATTCCAGGAACTGGTATTTTCCCTGTTTGCCTCCCCATGGCTAGCCACTTTTTTTTGTATATTTGTTACTGCAACCTCTGCTGCAACTTGATGTCACTAAGGAAATGGGACCCAGGTCCCATGTACTTTTAGACTGTCTTACACCTTTAAAAAATGTTGAAGGGATCTTTTATTCTCACCTCCTCCCATTGGGGCATTGACTGGAGGAAGAAGAAAGCAGATTACTTTTGTCCTCCTGAACTAAATTCCTTCCTCCCATGGAGTTTCATCTTCTCTGAAGAAACTAAAAGTACAAAGATGGCAAGAAATTCATCCTTTCTAAAAATTTTTTCAACTTTTATTTTAGATACAGGGGGTACATGTACAGGTTTGTTACATGAGAATATTGTATTATGCTGAGGTTTGGGGTACAGATCCTATCACCCAAGTAGTGAGCATAGTGCCCAGTAGGTAGCTTGACAAAACACACCCGACTTCCTTCCTCTCCTCTCTAGTAGTCTTCAGTGTCTATTGTTCCCATGTGTATGTCCAGTTGTGCTCAGTGTTTAGCTTTCACTTATAAGTGAGAATATGCGGTATTTGGTTTTCTGTTCCTTCATTAATTTGCTTAGTATTATGGCCTCCAACTGCATCCATGTTGTTACCTAGAATATGATTGTATTCTTTTATATGGCTGCATAATATTACAGGAAGTATATGTATTATATTTTCTTTCCAATGGCCAATCCACCATTGATGGGCACCTAAGTTGACTCCTTGTCTTTGCTACTATGAATAGCACCACAATGAACATAGAGTGCATGTGTCTTTATGGTAGAATGATTTATTTTCTTTTGGGTATATACCCAGTAGTGGCACTGCTGGATCAACTGGTAGTTATATTTATATTTCTTTGAAAATTCTAAAACCTGCTTTCTACAGGGACTGAACTAAATTACATTCCACCAACAGCATACAAGCGTTCTCTTTTCTCCAAAACCTTGCCAACATCTGTTATTTTTTGACATTTTAATAGCAGCCATTCTGACTGGTATGAGATAGTATCTCATCATAATTTTGATTTGCATCTTTCTGATGATTAGTGATGATGAGTATATTTTTCATGAGTTGATTGGCCACTTGTATGTCTTCTTTAGAGAAGTATCTATTCATGTCCTTTGCCCATCTTTAATGGAGTTATTTGTTTTTCTCTTGTTAATTTAAGTTCCTTATAGATTCTGGATGTTAAACCATTGTCAGATGGACAGTTTGTAAATAGCTTCTCCTGGTCTATAGGTTGTCTGTTTACTCTGTTGGTAGTTTCTTTTTTCTCTGCAAAAGCTGTTCAGTTTAATTAGGTCCCAGTTGTCAATTTTGGTTTTTGTTGCAATTGCTTTTGGGGACTTATCCAAAAATTATTTGCCAAGGTCAATTAGGAAGGGCATTTCCCAGGTTTTCTTCTAGGATTTTTATAGTTTGCGGTTCTACATTTAAATCTTTAATCCTTGAGTTAATTTTTGTATGTGGTGAAAGGTAGGGGTCCAGTTTCCTTCTTCTTATGGCTAGCCAATTATCCAAGAAGTATTTATTGAATAGGGAGTCATTTCCTCACTGCTTGTTTTTTGTTGGTTTTGTTGAAGAGCAGATGATTGTAGGTGTGCAGCTCCATTTCTGAGTTTTCTATTTTGTTTCATTGGTGTATGTGTCTATTTTTGTACCAGTACCCTGCTGTTTTGGTTATTGCAGATTTATCGTATAGTTTGAAGTCAGATAGTGTGATATCTTTGACTTTGTTCTTCTTGCTTAGAATTGTTAAGATATTTTGGGTTCTTTTTGGTCTCATATGAACTTTAGAATAGTTTTTTCCTAATTCCATGAAGAATGACATTGGTAGTTACACAGGAATGGCAATAAATCTGTAAATTCCTTTGGGAGTATAGCTGTTTCTACAATATTGCTTCTTCTAATCCATGAACATGGATTTTTTTCCCCATTTATTTGTGTTGTCTATGATTTCTTTCAGCAGCATTTTGTAGTTCTCTTTGTAGAGATCTTTCACCTCCTTGGTTAGATGTATTCCTCAGTATTTCATTTTCTTTGTAGCTGTTGTAAATGGGATTGTGTTCTTGATTAGACTCAGCCTGGATCCTGGATGTTAATGGTGTATAGAAATGCTACTGATTTTTGAACATTGTTTTTGCATCCTGAGACTTTACTAAATTCATTTATCAGTTGTAAGAACATTTTGGTGAAGTGTTTTGTGTTTTCTAGGTATAGAATCATACCATCAATAAAGATAGGTAGTTTGGCTTTTCTTTTCCTATTTGGATTCCTTTAATTTCTTTGTCTTGCCTGATTACTCTGGCAAAGACTTCCAGTACTATGTTGAATAGGAGTGGTGACAGTAAGCACTCTTGCCTTTTTGCCCATTCAGTATGATGTTGGCTGTGGGTTTGTCATAGACGGCTCTTATTATCTTGAGGTATGTTTCTTTGATGCCTACCTAGTCTTTTGAGGGTTTTTATCATCAAAGGATGGTAGATTTTATTGAATGCTTTTTCTGCATCTATTGAGATGATCATAAGGTTTTTGTTTTTAATCATGTTTGTATGGTAAATCATATTTATTGATTTGCATATGTTGAATCATCTTTGCATCCCAGGAATAAAGCCTACTTGATCATGTAGGCTTGGTAATTATGGTGTGCTGCTGAATTCAGTTTACTAGTATTTTGTTGAAGACTTTTGTGTCTACATTAATCAGGGATATCAGCCTGAAGTTTTCTTTTTTAATTGTGTCTCTGCCAGATTTTGGTATCAGGCTAATGCTGGCTTCATAGAAAGGGAGAAGCCCCACATCCCCAAGTGTTCAGAATGGTTTCAGTAGAATTGATACCAGTTCCTCTTTGTGCATCTGGTAGAATTTTGCTGTGAATCCATCTATTCCAGGGCTTTTTTGCTTGGTAAGTTTATTATTATTACTATTACTGATTCAATTTCTGAATTTGATATTGGTCTATTGGGAGTTTCAATCTCTTCCTGATTCGATCTTGGAAGATTTTCTGTTTCCAGACATTTATCCATTTCCTCTAGATTTTTTAAGTTGTGTGCATAGAGTTGTTCATAGTAGTCTCTGATGATCTCTTGTAGTTATATGGAATCAGTTAGAATGTCACCTTTGTCATTTTTTATTGCTCTTATTTGGATCTCCTGGGTGTTTTATTTTCCTTTGTTAATCTTGCTAGTGGTCTATCAATCTTATTTATTCTTTCAAAAAAAATTATTGGTTTCACATATCTTTTTTATGGATTTTTGTGTCTCAATTTCTTCTCTAATTTTAGCTATTTCTTTTCTTTTGCTAGCTTTGGGGTTGGTTTATTCTTTTCTTTCTAGCTCCTTTAGATATAATATTTGTTGTTAATTTGAGATCTTTCTATTTTCTTGATGAAGACATTTAGTGCTATAAGCTTTCCTTTTAACACTGCTTTAGCTGCATTCCAGAGATTTGGGTAAGTTGTGTCCTATTTTCATTAATTTCAAAGTATTTTTTGAATTCTGCCTCAATTTGAGGGTTTATCCAGGAGTTAATCAGGATCAACTTAATTTTCATGTATATTTGTAATTTTGAGATCTCTTCTTGATACTGATATCCATTTTTATTGCATTGTGGTCTGAGTGTGGTTGACATGATTTCAATTTTTTTAAATTTGTTGAGATTGATTTATGACTGAGTATGTGGTTGATCTTAGAATATATTCTGTGTGCAGATGAAAGGAATGTATATTCTGTGGATGTTGGGTGGAGTGTTCAGTAGATGTCTATTAGGTGCAATTAGTCAAGTGTTGAGGTTAAGTTCAAAGTTTCTTTGTTAGTTTTCTGCCTTAATGATCTGTCTAAGACTGTCAATGGGGTGTTGAAGTCTCCTACTATTATTGTGTGACTGTCTAATTCTTTTCATACAGTAAGAAGAACTTGTTTTATGAATGTGGGTGTTCCAATGTTGGGTGTGTGTATGCTTAGAATAAGTAAGTCATTTTGTTGGATTGCACCCTTTATCATTATGTAATGCCCTTTTTGTTCTTCATAATTGTTATTGGTTTAAAGTTTGTTTTTATCTGATATAAGAATAGTGACTCTTGCTGCTTTTTGTTTGCACGGTACATCTTTCCCCAACCTTTTACTTTGAGCCTTTTGATATTGTTATATGTGAAATGGGTCTCTTGAAGAGAGAAGATGGTTGGGTCTTGTCTTTTTATCCAGATTGTCACTAATGTCTTTTAAGTTGGGCATTTAGCCCATTTACATTCAGGGTTAGCATTGATATGTCAGATTTTGATTCTCTCATTGTGTTGTTAGCTGGTTGATATGTAGAAATGATTATTTATCACAGACACTGTTGCTTTATAGTGTCTGTGAGCTATGTGCTTAAATGTGTTTTTGTGGTAGTAGGTGTTATTCTTTTAATTCCATGTTTACCCCACTACTTTAACTTTGTTCCCATTTGCACCAAAAATACTCACTGGTGGCACTTGCAGCCACAGTGTTTACCCTGAGATAACTTTGCCAAAAGATCTCTCACTTTTATTACCATTTTTGCATCATTTTAGTATATTGTCTTTGGAAACAAAATACAGCATGCTATTTATAGCATTCTGTTTTTAGTGGTGGTATTTCCATTTACAACATATAGTAAATTCCAAATGCTGGAAATGTCAGATCCTAGAAAATGTAACATTCCTACATATGATGTTAACATTGTTCTTGAACAGTCATTGACCCAAGATGTATTCGATTAATCTGATTTTTTCTGAAGTAGATGATTCTGATGATTCAGATGATTCTGATGTTAGTTCTGTTTAGAAATAACTCCAAGAACAGTTTTTATATTGTATTTTCACATTGAAAATCAGTCAAATTTGCTTCAGCCTTAAAGAGCATGTTTATGTAAAATTAAATGAGCAGTGGCAGTGAGCGTCACATTTTTTTGTTGTTGTTTTTTCTTAACCAGAAAAGGGTTAGGGACTTCTTCTAAGGTTGGTCTAGTTGAAATGAATTCCCTCAGCATTTGCTTGTCTGAGAAGGAATTTATTTCTCCATCACTTAGGAAACTTAAAATTCTTGGTTGTAATTTCTTTTCTTTTTTTTTTATGTAGGCTGAAAATAGGCCCCCAGTCTCTTCTGGCTTGTAAGATTTCTGTTGAGAGTTCTGCTGCTAGCCTGATGGAGTTTCCTGTGTATGTGGCCTGATGCTTTTCTCTACTGCCTTTAAGATTTTTTTTTTTTTATTTTGTGTTGACCTTGGTGAATCTTATGACTATGTGCCTTGGAGACAGTCATTTTGTTTAGTATCTAGTGGAGGTTCTCTGTATTTCTTGAATTTGCGTGTCAACCTCTCTAGCAAAATTAAGGAAATTTTCATGGACTATATCCTCATATATATTTTCCAAATTTTTTATTTCCCCTCCTCCTCTCTCAGAAATGCCAATGAATCATAGATATAGTCTCTATACACTAATCCTTTAATTATGTGAGGTTTTGGTCATTTTTTAAAATCATTTTTTTCTTTATTTTTATCTGAGTTGATTCAAAGCACTGGTCTTCAAGCTCTGATTCTGTCCTTGTTTATTATCCTGTTAATATTTAGATTGTATTATGAAATACTTGCAGTGAATTTTTAAGCTCTAGAAGTTTAGTTGGTTCTTACTTAAAATGACGATTTCATCTTTCAGCTCTTTGTTTTACTGTATTCCTTGGATTCCTTATGTTGGGTTTCAACTTTCACCTCAATCTCAATGAACTTCCTTGTCATCCAGATTCTAAATTTTATGTCTGTCATTTCAGTCATTTCAGACTTGTTAAAAATCATTGCTGGTGAGCTAATGGACTCACTTGGAGGTAGGAGATACTTTGTCTTTTTGAATTGCCAGAGTTCTCTTTTGAATTGCTCATTTTTTCTCATCTGGGAGGGTCAGTGTTCCTTTAACTGTAGTGTAAGTTGAGTATAGTCAGTTGGCTTTCTTTCTGGATGTTTTCAAAGGGCCAAGGCTCTGTACATGGTCTTTATTTGTGGCTGAATTATTGCCCTTGGTTTCATTGGAGGGTGTATTAGCAAAATATTTTTGATATTGTAGTTTGAGCTGTGGTCCGGTAGTTGGAGACTAAGAGTAATGGCCAGTAGATACGCTCTTAGCCACGTGGCTCTTTTGTATTTCCTCATAGTAGCATGTGCTCTGTGATGCAGTGGGGAGAGAGATCTCTTCACCAAGTCCTTTCCTGGGCTTTGAAGGACCCCCTTCTGATTCCTGACACTGTTCCCGCATTTCTTTTATTAGGTGTTACAGGCCATGGGGCTCCCTCAAGCAGAGGCCTTGGCAGGGAGATAGGCCACACCCTTTCTGGACCAGCCCTGTGGAAAGAGGCACACCCTGCTCTTGTACCAGCCCATGAACATGCATGTCTTACCCTTCTCAGTACTCTGAGAATGTGGGCTTCTTCCCCACTTGAGTGCCAGCAACAGATGTTGTCTCAGCACTCATAAGCTGCATGCCTCAGGCCTGGGACTCTAGGATCAGCTGTGGCTTTAATAGTTACAGACAAAAAGTAAATAAAAAAGTCTATCACTGAGTCTGCTAGGACTTTTTATTGGGTTTGGTAATACATCACACCCTTTAGCTCCTACAGTATCAGCCGTGGCACATTTATACGGCAGAACTAATTGCTGGGTCTGTCCTGAGCAGTTTGTTTAGTTCAATAACACTAAGGAAGCTCTTGATGACCTGGAACTTACTGTCTTAGGAACCCCTTTATTAGCTTTATCTTTAACCATTAAACAATTAGTCAGGCATAAATGGAACATGGTATGGGAGAACTTTCAGCTGGGTAACTAACTCCTCCTAGGAAAACACTTCACCCCTGGTGCCAGAAAACTATTCCCCCAAAGATAAGCTTCATATCTTCGTATTAGGAAAAGTTGACCAGGCAATAGCAAATTCCTCCCTCTGCTTTAAAAGCAGGGGAAAAAGGACCATACCTGGGAGATCTCAAATACTGTAACACCACACATGTAATCGCTGAAAGCTCAAAAGTTTGGAGAAAAAAAACGCTATAGGGAAGATCTAAGAAAATTGGAAGCCCTATGTGGGGGCTTTTAGAATCTGGCCTTTCTTCCTGCTTTGGAAGTCCCAATGGGAATGGTAGGCTCTGGGTAACTGCCTTGACACATGGTACTATGATGTAGAAAATAACACATAGGCTTCCCCAAGCATGTCCCTTCATGTAATTCCAGACCCCTGTATGACGTTTGCTAATACTAGTGGCCTGCAAATTTGTAGGCAAAGAGGTGATGTCTGGGCTGTCATCCCCTGCCACAAGAATTATCTGAGATATTGGCCAGGACATATTGTGTCTCTAATCTTTCAAAACTCCATTTGTCATGTGGGTCCTTCTCATTTAGCATGTAAAATTCCAAACGGCTTCGTGAGTGACTATCTGAGTATGGATATCCCTATCGCAAATATGCTCCTATTATATACAAAAATAGAAAGCTTCTAAGAGATGAGAAAGATTTATCTGTGTTTTTCGCAAGTAACAACTTAGAACTGTCCCTTTGAGGGACAAGGCTGTATTCCTTTGTGGATTTTGGCTATACTTAATCTTCCCTGGTCACTGGAAGGGAACCTACACTATAGTAGCAGTGGTCCCAGATGTATTATTTTAAAATTCCACTAACATGGCAGCATCACCTGGGGACATCCCTAACTTAGGCTCTTTTCTAGAGAGTGCACTATCTCAGATACACTGAACAAAGATCTATTAGTTCCATGCCCTCATATGGAGATTTAACTGAAAGAGAAGACTGGGGAAGACATGCACGTGACAATCCTATCTTAGAAAAGCCCTGGAAAGGGGATCTATAGCCAGAGGCCTTTTCTGGTTTGCTCATATTCTTCTCCTTGAAAGATCAGTACTTAATATTTCCATTATGATGCAACAAGGGTGGAAGGCAATGGTAGGAGCCATAGAAGCACAACAGTAATCTATAGACTCTTTAGCCTCAATAGTAGCACAAAATAGACAGGCCCTAGATTACCTTATGGCTGAAGTATGGGATACATGTGCACTTTTTTTTTTTTTTTTGAGACAGAGTCTCACTCTGTCACCCAGGCTGGAGTGCAGTGGTGCAGTGTTGGCTCACTGCAACCTCCACCTCCTGGGTTCAAGCAATTCTGCTGTCTCAGCCTCCCGAGCAGCTGGGATTATAGGTGCCTGCCACCACATCTAGTTAATTTTTGTATTTTTAGTAGAGATGGTGTTTCACCATGTTGGCCAGGCTGGTCTTGGACTCCTGACCTCAAGTGATCCACCTGCCTTGGCCTCCCAAAGTTCTGGGATTACAGGCATGAGGCACCATGCCTCTAGCCCCAGGTGGCTACAATCCCTCCTTAATGGATTCCAGTCTTCTTTACAGTACTGGTTAGCTCCTTTATTAGTCCCCCTTTTGCTCATGTGTTTTCTACTAATATTTGGACCTTTTATACTCAATACAATAACTTGATTTGTTTCCTCTTACCTAGAAGCTATTAAAGTCCAAATGGTGCTGCGAATGGAAGCACACATGGATATGTCGTTCTTCTGAGGACCCTTAGATTGACCCCAGGAGGAAACCTAGTTGCTGTTCTCCACACAACGCCCCTCTCCAGCAGGAAGTATTTAGAAGAGTCATTGTTCAACACCCCCTAACAGCAGTTAGGGTTTCCACTCCTGAGGAGGGGAATGATACAGGAGATAGAAAGAAATTATTTAGGCAGGTAGTGAGGGGAATAGGGTCATTGGCAGAACTTCCCTCTAACAAAAAGCAGCAGTAGAAATTACTTCTTTTCTATCAAAGAGAAGCCTGAAAGATCGAACTGCAAACATAGATAAGGAAGCTGGAAGCTTGCTCAAAGGGATGCTGGCAGCTGCACCAAAAAATGGACTACCTGGGGCCAGGCATGTCCATCACGGGACCTCCACGTTCTCTTTTTTGTTTTGTTAACATGTGTACAGTAAGAAATAAATGACCAACATGGAGTACCTCAGGCTGAAAACCCACTTGCATAATAAATGATTGGGGTTGGGGCTGCCAGAGATTCATGCCCTATGCAGATGGCACACCTGGTCCTAACCATTTTTTCATGCCCTACGTAGATCAGACACCACCTCCCCACTAGCTCATCTATAAAATCCCCTGCATTTCACCATGGATTAGCAACCTATTTTTTTCCAGGACCCCTCTCTGTAGCAGAAAGTTATTCTCTTTCTTTTGCCTATTAAATTTCTTCTCTAACTTCATCCTTCGTGTGTGTCTGCACCCTTGATCTCCACAGCTCTGAGAACAGAACTTCGGGTGTCACCCCAGACAATGAGGCCACTTCAGCTTCATCTTCCAGACATGTGGGGTCAGGTTCCAGGTGCACTAGGGAATCCAAAGTGCCTCCAGGCTGCTGGAAACGTACCCAGATGGACTAAAGCACCAAGGCTGGGCAGCAGAGGCTGTGCTATGTACACACTCCTGTGGGTTGGCCAGGCAGGGGCCCTGGGAGAAGCAGTCAGGCAGTAGGGCCTGCAGAACAGACATGGTTCCACATGAAAGTTGGCCTCACTTTCTCCTGCCCCAGCAGTGATCTGGGGCTAGAGCTTTCTGGAGGACCTAGAGCTTCCTGAAGGAGCTCCCTGGAGGGAGATGGGGATCCCTGGGGGATTGACACCTGTGGCTGCACTTTGCAGAGCTGACACCTACATAAAGTTCCCCAACTCCAAGCTGGCTGAAACCTACTCTTCAGGCAGATCCCCTGCCAGACCAAATGTCCATGATAGATGTGGGGTCCCCTGTAGCTAGGATCCCAGAAGTCTGTGGCGAGAGTAGGCTGTCCCATGGTCCCTTCACTCACCCCTTCCCCAGGAGCCATTCAGGACTAGGAACCAGCCCCAGAATTTTTGTATCCTATGCAGAGTTCCCAGTTTTCTCCCTCTTCAGTTTCAGTGACTACATCACTTCTCCATCCACTCTCAGTGTTTACTCTACAAAGATCTGTTCAAATTATGTTTCTCTACTGAAAATTTTGGTCTCTTTCAGTGGGAGTGACATGTCATAAGGTCCTAATCTCAAACTCCTTTCTTATAAGGAGTCAGTCATAAGGTCCTAATCTCAAACTCCTTTCTTATATCATTATGCATTCTTCTTAAACATTTGTTCTTATTTTTTCATGCATTTAGCATTTTGGGGATTCAGAAATCTTTCTTCCAAGAAAAGCATAATTCCTAAGCTATTAAAATTGATGCTTAAAATTTTATCTGATATTGCATTTAAGGCCTATTTTACAGATTAAAAACTAAATTTACATTTTTAAGATTTTATATTATCTACTCCTGTGAAGGGATTAGCCTCAGTTTTAAACCTAATTTTAATTATGAGAAATCCACAAGGGGTGGGAACAACTAAATCATCAGTTCTCTTTTAAAAAGTTAAAATTTCAAGATAATCAGCTTGCTTACATTTGGTTTGTATTTTTGTGGAATGCCATGTTTGCCATCTTTGTACTTTTGGCCAAAATTTACTGATGCCCACCGAAGTAAAAAAAAAAAAAAAAAAAGTACTTCTATGGGCCATTGCTCAAATTTCTTTTGTCATTTTAAGAGTCATACTCAGGAGGTCTAATTATAAGGATGGGAAAGGTGTCATAATCCCTTCTCCAGAGATGACCACTTGGATGCTCAGGTTGCCATGCCTGTCATGCCTGAACAGAGGGCTCATGTTCAGATTCTCTCAGTTCTACCTTCAGATCTATTTTAGTCACTGAACAAAGAGCCTGAGGAAGCCAGAGCTTGGAGGTATTGCTTTTCAACAAAGTTACCCTGAATCTAATTTGGCTGCACTTTGTGTATTTAAAATATAAGCGTTGTCAGTTGAGCATAGACTATTATATGAATTAATATATACATTTAAAAAATAATAAACAGGACTAAGATCTAGTGGAAAAATAAGCTAATCTGTCCACTGCCTACATTCTTTCTAATATAGGAAAATGACAGACCAAAGCTAACTGGACAGAGAATTAATAGCATGATCATGAGATGAGGAATGCTTACATAAGAAGAGACCTCAAGGTTACAGCATTTCAAAAAAGTAATCTGTTGATAACTAAAACTCAAACAGCATATATTTGCATGTAAATAAATAACCACAGCACATATACATGTATGTATATGTACTATATATATAATCATTTGTTTCCTTTTGTTCCCATTTGATTATATTAATAGCTACAACTCATTAAGTACTTACTATGCTTTAAGCCTTCAATGATGTGTCCTTTATATATTATGTGATATGATTTAGCTGTGTCTTCACTCAAATCTCATCTTGAATTTTACCTCCCATAATCCTCATACATCATGGGAGGGACCCAGGGAGACATAATTGAATCATAGGGGTGGGTTTTCCCATGCTGTTCTCATGATAGTTAATAAGTCTTATGAGATCCAATGGTTTTACAAAGGGCAGTTCATCTGCACATGCTCTCTTGCCTGCTACCATGTAAGACATGACTTTGCTCCTCCTTTGCCTTCTGCCATGATTGTGAGGCCTCCACAGTCATGTGGAACTATGACTCCATTAAACCTCGTTTTCTTTATAAATTACCCTGTCTCAGGTATTTCTTCATAGTAGTAAGAAAATGAACTAATACAGTAAATTAGTACCAGTAGAATGGGGTATTGCTATTAAGATACCCCAAAATGTGGAAGCAACTTTGGAACTGGGTAACAGGCAGAGGTTGGAACAGTTTGAAGGGCTCACAAAAAGACAGGAAGATATGGAAAAATTTGGAGCTTCCTAGAAACTTGTTGAATGGTTCTGACCAAAAAATCCAGGCTGAGGTAAACTCAGATGGAGATGAGTAACTCATTGGGAATTGGAGCAAAGGTGATTCTTGCTATGCTTTAGCAAAGAGACTGGTGGCATTTTGCCCCTGCCCTAGAGATCTGTGGAACATTGAACTTGAGAGAAATGATTTTTTTTTTGAGATGGAGTTTAGCTCTTGTTGCCCAGGCTGGAATGCAATGGCACTATCTCGGTTCACTGCAACCTCCACCTCCCAGGTTCAAGCGATTCTCCTGCCTCAGCCTCCCAAGTAGCTGCGATTACAGGCATGTGCCACCATGCCCAGCCAATTTTGTATTTTGTTTTTTTTTTTTTAGTAAAGACAGGGTTTCTCCATGTTGGTCAGGCTGGTCTTGAACACCTGACGTTAGGTGATCCACTCTCCTCAGCCTCCCAAACTATTGAGATTACAGGTGGAAGCCACGGAACCCAGCCTATGGAGATAAATGATTTAGGGTATCTGGAGGAAGAAATTTCTAGCAGCAAAGTGTTCAAGATGTGACTTGGGTGATCTTGAAAGCATTCAGTTTTATTCATTCACAAAGATATGGTTTGGAATTGGAACTTATGTTTAAAAGGAAAGCAGAGCATAAAAGTTTGGAAAATTTGCAGCCTGATGATGCAATAGAAAAGAAAAACCCATTTTCTGGGGAGAAATTCAAGCCAGCTGCAGAAATTTGCGTAAGTATCAAGGAGCTGAATGTTAATTGCCAAGGCAATGGGAAAAATGTCTCTGGGGCATGTCAGAGGTCTTCACAGAAGCCCTTCTCATCACAGGCCCAGAGGCCAAAAAGGAAAAAATTGTTTTATGGGCTGGGTCCAACATCTTGCTGTTTTGTGCAGTCTCAGGAATTGGTGCCTTGCATCCTAGCCATGGCTAAAATGGGCCAACGTACAGGTCAGGCCATTGCTTCACAGGGAGCAACCCCCAAGCCTTGGTGGCTTACCTGTAGTGTTGGGCCTACAGGTGCACAGAAGTCAAGAATTAAGGTTTGGGGATGTCCACCTAGATTTCAAATGTTGTATAGAAATACACAGATGTCCAGGCAGAGGTGTGCTACAGAGGAGGGGCCCTCATAGAGAACCTCTGCTAGGGCAGTGTGGAAGGGAAATGTGGGGTGAGAGCCTCCACACAGAATCCCTACTGGGGCACTGCCTAGAGGAGCTGTGAGAAGAGGGCCACCATCCTGTAGACCCCAGAATGGTAGATCCATCAATAGCTTGCACCGTGCACCTGGAAAAGCTGCAAACACTCAAAGCCAGCCCATGAAAGCATCCAGGAGTGGGGCTGTATCCTGCAAAGCCACAGAGCAGCCCAAGACCATGGGAACCCCCCTCTTGCATTAGCACAAGCTGGATGCAAGGCATGGAGTCAAAGTGGATCATTTTGGAGCTTTAAGTTTTAATGATTGCCCCACTGGATTTCAGACTTGCATGTGGCCTGTTGCCCCTTCATTTTGGCCAATTTCTCCCATTCAAAATGGGTGTATTTACCCAATGCCTGCACACCCATCATAACTTGGAAGTAACTAACTTACTTTTGATTTTACAGACTCATAGGCAGAAGGGAATTTCCTTGTCTCAAATGAGACTTTGGAGTGTGGACTGTTCGGTTAATATTGAAATGAGTTAAGACTTTGGGGGACTGTTGGGAAGGCATGATTGGTTTTGAAATGTAAGGACATGAGATTTGGGAGGGCCAGAGACAGAACGATATGGTTTGGCTGTGTCCTGACCCAAGTCTCATCTTAAATTTTAGCTCCCATAATCCTCATGTGTTGTGGCAGGGACCTAGTGGGAGGTAATTGAATCATGGGGTTAAGTTTTCTCATGCTGTTCTCATAATAGTGAATAAGTCTCATGAGATTTGATGGTTTTATAAAGGGCAGTTCCCCTGCACATGCTCTCTTGCCTGCCACCATGTAAGATATGCCTTGCTCTTCCTTTGCCTTCCACCATGATTGTGAGGCCTTCCCTCCCATGTGGAACTGTGAGTCCATTAAACCTCATTTTCTTTATGAATTACCCAGTCTAAGGTATTTCTTCATAGCAGTATGAAGTGGACTAATACATTATGTCTGTAACGCAGAGATTATGATCCAAATTTTATAGATGAGGAAACTGAAACTCCAATGAGTAAAGTAAATTTTAGTCTGGAAAGTAGCTAAGCATGGATTCATATCTAGATTTGTCTAAATTCAGAATTTTCATAACATTGTTAGTTAAGATTCTTCAATTTATCTATGGCTTTTTAAATTAAAACATGTATTCATTCAAATGTTCTAAATGTGATATGGTTTGGCTGTGTTCCGACCCAAATTTCATCTTGAATTGTAGTTCCCATAGTCCCTACATGTCATGGGAGGGACTTGGTGGGAGGTAATTTAATCGTGGTGTGGTTACCCTCATGCTGTTCTTGCTATGGTGAGTTCTCACAAGAGCTGGTGGGGTTTTTTTTGTTTTGTTTTTTTGAGATGGAGTCTCACTCTGTCGCCAAGGCTAGAGTGCAATGGCATGATATCTGTTCACTGAAACCTCCCCCTCCCAGGTTCAAGTGATTCTCCTGCCTCAGCCTCCCAAGTAGCTGGGACTACAGGCATGCACCACCACACCTGGCTAATTTTTATATTTTTAATACAGACAAGGTTTCACCTTGTTGGCCAGGCTGGTCTTGAACTCCTGACCTCAAGTGATTCACCTTCCTTGGTTTCCCAAAGTGCTGGGATCACAGGTGTGAGCCACTGTGCCCAGCTTATCTGATGGTTTTATAAGAGGCTTTTCCCCCCTTTGCTCAGCATTTCTCCTTCCTACAGACATTTGAAGGAAATGTTTGCTTCACCTTATGCAATGATTGTAAGTGTCCTGAGGCTTCCCCAGCCATGCTGAACTATGAGTCAATTAAACCTCTTTTCTTTATAAATTACCTTGTCCCAGGTATGTCTTTATTAGTAGTGTGAGAATGGACTAATACAAAATGCTAGTAGGATGTCATGGGAAATTGAAGGAATTACCCTCCAAGCCAAGAGAAAAGCCTAAGGCTAGAAGAGCCTCATATTTGAAGAGCACAGAGGCATCCAGTGTGACCTGAGTGTTCTGAATACAGAGGAAATAAATGGAGGCAGTCAGGGAGGTGGCTGGAATTAGATTGTGTAGGGCCGACATTGGATTTATTTTAAGTACAATAGGAAGCCACTGGAATGTGTTAACCAGAGGCTTGATGTAATCTAGTCTAATCTATTAAAGGATTGCTGTCTAGTTTGTGATAAATGGAGCCTTGACCTTGGTGTCAAGAAATTGTCCTTGATACCAGCAAGGCCAATTTGGAGGTTATTGCCATTCTGAGATGAGAAGCAGTAATGACTTGGTGTTTATTTGAGATAGAAAGCAAGTAAAATAGAAACATTTTCTGGTAGTAGAGGCAAGAAAACTTGGTGTTAATATTATCAAAGCAGATAATAAGAAATTGTTACTGGGTTGTAGTAATTATCTCACTGATATTTAAACCCTTGGGTTTATTGGACTGGGTGGCCAACGTTTGGGTAAGTAGGAAATGAGAAGTGTTTTTAATATGGGAGACACCTTAGCATATTTATAAACAAAAACAGTGATAAACAAGGACAAAGCTTCCACTTATGGTCACAGTGAAGTAACTGATACTGGCCGTGTTTTCTCTCCATTAACAACTAGAAATCTGGTTGCATACCCAAGAAGCTGGCTCTGATCCACACTAATAAAATTGTAAAAAATACAAGGCTTTAATGATTCTAGGATACCCAAAAGTAGTGTGGTCAAAGCAAAATCCAAAAGTCTTTTAAGGAAGACCAAAAATCTAACAATGTAGCATTCTCAAGTTTAAGTACAGAATTAAAAAATACTAGACGTGTGAAGAGCACAAAATAATATGACCCATAACTAGGAAAGACAGAGAAGGATAAATGATGGACAGGTTGCTGAGGAGCTAGGAGGACATTGGACCCTGAGCAGAGATGGAAGAATTAGCCTTAAAGATATGACATGAAAGATTAATAGATTCTTCCCTTCTACTAAAAGTAAAAGATTTAGAACAAATCACAATTAAGGCCAGTTGGCAGTAATCAATTGGGATAGTTTCTTCATGACAGGATCTATATTTTTTCTATGAATCAGGTATTTGCTGACAGTGATTTGAATAATTACTCTAGGAATGGGGAGAGAGAATGGGCTCGGAAGTATAAGAAAATTGCCGGGGAATGCTGGTGTTCCATTTAAAGACTAGAAAAATAAATTCATAGAGGCACTGTTCTGCAGAGGCATAGGCTTTCCTCAAGTATGGAGAAGGAAATTGTGTGATTAGTCCAGAGTTGGGACATGGAGCCCCAGAGTAGAATAGGTCATTCTGTCAACACTGAAACCCAAGTGGAACTTCCATGGAAAGTAATACTGTAAGCCAGCAAGAAAGTTTTTAGTATATAAGGGGCAAAGAAAGGAATAATAGAAATAGATATAAGAATTTAATGCAAATTGAAAATAAAAAAAAAGAAATGTAGATGATTAACAACAACAACAACAAAAAACTTTAACCAAAATGCTCAGCAAAAGTATTGATTTTTTTAAATTACAGATGGTTGTCTTTCTAGTCCTCTTTTCTTTATAAATGAAAGCTTAAAAAATACAGCAAGAATATTCTTATGGATCTAATATTGTGCTATCAAATTAAAAAGAGTATCTAAAATATTGTTATTTACTGAAATCATGAGATGTATCACTGTCTTATGTACATTTTTACATAAATGAATTATTTTGCACATGTACCCTGTGCCCTGAGAAAAACTGGACTTGGCAACTGATTATTTCTCTAAATCCCTTTATGAAACTCAGTAACAAGCATAAGTAATTAGTTATTTAATCTTAAATATAAATATTATGCAATATATCATATTATGAAAATCTAATAAATGTTAAATAGATATCATGGCTATTTTCTTGATAATATCCCCATAATATAATTATTTAAGTATAGTTTAAAATAACTAAATTTTATTCAATTATTTGGGAAAATAATCAAAAAAACACATAAGTTTTTTGCTGGGTTTGGAATTTTGGAAATTTTAAATATATTTTATTCTTTTTTAATCTGATTTATTTTTCATATATCTTTCAGCTAAAATCTAAGTCTTACTTTGATGTTTAAGAATGTAAGTATGTATTTTCAACAAAAGTTAAAAACAATTTTTTTACATCAGCAATTTGCATTGCAATGCTGACATTGCTAGGTATTCAAGTTCATGATTCCTTGGAGAATGATATTTACATTTCTGCATCACTAATTAGACAATAGGAAATAGTTTGCATGAAGGCTTCATTAATGCAAAACAAACTCATCCTACTTTCGCATATTTTATATTTATCCTACTTTCACATATTTTAATATTTATAACAATATGCCTTAAATTGTTCACATTTCAGTGTCAGTAAAATTGATAGGTGGAACAAGATTTGACTGTAAATAAACAAACAAGACATTCACAGTTTTTCACAGGCTAATCATTGGGGAATCACAGGTGTTTCTGTGATGAAAAGTACTGAATAGGGTACATACGCAAGGGGAACAATCACAGTAGACTTGATTGCTTGAGTACCAAATGTTGCTGTCTGGAGTAAGGACACAATTAATGTGGAATCAGTTTTCAATATGACATTTCATAGACATTTAAATATATTTCCCACAGGCAAATCTCATGGCCAAATAATTTGCAGGAGAAAAAAAGGACAGTTATTCTCACTATGTTCCATTTAACAAATAACACATTTTGCATCTACTCTGTGCCCAGCACTGTGCTAGGAGCAAAGCATATAAAGAAAATTTAAGACTCAGTTTCTTATTATAAAGCAATTACAGTTGTAGGAACTTATGGACTAAATTTAAGCCAATTTGTACAACATAGGCAAATAATTTTTCATTCATTATGGTCTACAAATTCAAAAATTAGAATAAAATTATTTGAGTTGTTTGATGAATACTTTTGTGAAGGTGGTCAAATCTGATTACACATTCCCAAAAAACTTTACACTGGGCCCTGAACTGTCTGAACTTCTTAATAGCGATCGTCATATTTACTTTTGTGTTTGGCATATAATAATGATCTTCCTGCTTAATTTGTCTATGGCAAGGGCATCTTGCACATAGTAGAATATATATAAATTTGGCTAAACAAAGAAACAAGAATTACTCAATATTGATGTTTTAAATTGTTCTTCTGAGATATTGGTAGCATAATACAAAATGATTTTCTTATGTAAATGGAAGGCAAATTACAATGATCTGAGATAAAAAGTAATTACTAAGAGCCCTGGCTGGTATGAATGAATGGTTTGATTGAATCTGACTACTTTACCTTTCATGAAGCATAATTTAGCATATCTGCACCTGAATAGAAGAGAAAAAATTAAATCGATTTATTTCAAAGGGATAATTATGGAAGAGTTCACAACTGAAGTAGTCTCGCTAGTGGAAAAAAAAATGTCTTCTGAAATTTGTGAAATGCTCAATATCTTGTGGAAGAGATAATGTCATTTGACCCAGGATTTGCCTCTTTGACTAGCACTGAGCCATTGCATAATTCATTCAGTGTGGGTCCTAACTGTTGGATTACAAACTGTAGCAGGAATCCTCCATTCATCAGCAATCCTTTTATTTACCCCAGTCGTCACCTCACTGTTGTGTAGATTTGGCTTAGTTGTAGCCTGGGTTACTTCAGTTTCCATGTTTTGATCACTGTGTAACAGAGAGCATTACCTACTTAACACTCTTCCAGACCCCTCCAGTCTCTCATGATAAAGTCTATCCTTTTAACAAAGATCAGCTTTTTCTACCTTCCAGCCTCCACTCTGGTCCATGCTTCTCTTTACATAGCAATGCTGCCCCTCTTTCTGTGTCTCCAACAGACTCAGCTCCTTCTCAATTCTGGGTCTAGTCATTCCATAATCCACCTTTCGAGAAAACTCTTACTCATACGCTGCTGGTGGAATTTCTTGCTGTTCTTTGAGTGTCATTTTACATTATTTCCCTGAGGAGAAAGTGACCAGAGGCTACAGATGGAAGACAGGTACTATGCCTACCTTAATGAATCCATACCAGTAGAAAAGAAAACTCTAGCCTGTAAATTTCATTCATTCTGTCAACCACTCACTGACTATTCAACAAATATCATGGATCATCTATTACATGTCAGACATTGTTCTAGAGATGGGAAATGCAAAAGCAAGGTAAGGCAAAGCTTCTTCCCCCCAAGGCTTACACACTTGTAATTAATAGTCAATTGAGACCTAAAGACAAAAGACAATTTCAGAAAGTGATGAAAACTGCAAAGAAAATAAATCATGGGTTAGGAATAAGGATTCTTGGAGGAAATTTCCTCCAAGTTGGGTCCTATATAATGAAAAGGGGAAACCATGCCAAACTGTGAAGAAAGAGCATTCTAGTGAGAGGAAACTCAAGTGCAAAGCCCCAAGATGGGGTGAACTTAGCATATCCATGGGAAAATGAAAGACCAGAAAATAGTGAAAAAAATTGAACATTATGGCTAATAAGAACTGAGCTTTGTCAGGAACCAAATCGTGTGACATATTGCATGCCATGGTTTGCAGTTGAATTTGACTTTAAATCCAAAAGGAAGCTTGAGGATCTGGAGCAGGGGAGGTTCCTATCCTTATTTAGGCTTTGGAAAGATTACACTTCAACTAATAAAATCTAGGAGGAACAAGAATAGCAGCAGAAATGATGATGGCTTGACCTAAAACTTAGAGTGATAATTGTTAGGATCCAGGATCTGATTTGAAAACTAGAGTCCTAGAGTCACCTGATAGTTTGAATGTAGAAGGAGAAAGAAAAAGAAAAATTAATAAGTATTTATTAAAGTTGATTTTATTATATCCCTTTAACAGTGATTCAAAGAAGAATTTTAGATCACATCATGGTTTTTCAACCTCAGAATATAGATATTTTGATCTGCATAATTCTTTGTTGTAGGGACTGTCTTATGCTTTGTAGGATGTTTAGCAGCATGACTGGCCTCAATCTACTAGATACTAGTAGCACTCTTCATTTTGACAACAACAGTCTCAACATTGCCAGATGTCCCCAGGGGCAAAGTCTTCCATAGTTGAGAAGCTCTGGATTAGATACATAAAATAATCCTTAATTTGTAATAATATTACAAATATTAGACAATATTTACCAAGGAAAGTAGTATTTTCTTTTCTGAAAACTTTCTGATGATAAGCATATTCTCTGAATGACTTTTTTGTAACTTTTTTGAATGAGAATCTCTTAAAATGCATTATTCAGCAATAAACATTTATTATTTTGTTTAGAGTAAGGAATCTGCATTAGACTGGAAATAAATCTTCCTATGCTGTTCACTATCTGGGGTTAGTGAAGATTTTAGTACAACGCTTCTCATGTTTTGTTTTTTTTTTTTTTTTTTTTTACATGTAAAACCCTCAAAGCACTTAGATCAATGCCTGGCATATAGTAGGCACTCAATAAACCGTTGTTGCTGCTGTTGTTGTTGTTATAATTACCCAGTCAGAGAAAATTACTGTGATCTTTGGGGGAATTCCATAAAGAAAAATATTTTCTCCTCTCGAAGAATCACACCTGTACTCCCAATGAAATAACAGTAATATAAGAGCTAACTGGATTGACCGTGTTTTATTTCAGGGTCTCTGTCAGAATGAGATAAGTCACAGTAGAGAGTCTTATCTAGAGGCCGTTCTAGATCGGTCTCAGATGGATGAGGGACATTTCTGCCTATCCTCATTCCCTTTCTCTTCTCAGTTTAGAGACATTTCTACAGTAGGATGATTAGGAATGCAGTGGGTGGCTACTATCCCATGTCTTTGGAAGGTGTGTAGGATCTGAATCCTCTTCAGAGATAAGGGGTATGCAAAAGCTAAACAGTGACATTGATTAGTCTTTGAACTCACGATAGACTTAAGAGATGCATTTTTGTAGCAAATATCACAGTAAAAACTAGACTATTCACTTTATAACTCAAATGAGTCATGTGATCCAGTCTCAGAGCAGGGTTATGGCAAAGAAGACAGAGACGAACAACTGCAAACAACTACAAAATAGCTCAGGAAGGCCAGGTAAGGTGGCTCATGCCTGTAATCCCAGCACTTTGGGAGGCCAAGGTGGGTGGATCACTTGAGGTCAGTAGTTCAAGACCAGCCTGGCCAATATGGTGAAACCCCATCTCTACTAAAATACAAAAAATTAGCTGGACATGGTGTTACACGCCTGTAATCCCAGCTACTTGGGAGGCTGAGGCAGGAGAATCGCTTGATCCCGGGAGGTGAAGGTTGCAGTGAGCTGAGATCATGCCATTGCACTCCAGCCTGGGCAACACAGTGAGACTTCAAAAAAAAAGTGGCTCAGGTATTCTTTCTGGTTTTCACTTGTAATGAATATAGACATAGTTCATATCAATACTTAACTATCTTTCCTTTCTTTTTCACATAAATCTCTTATACCTCACATCTTATATCTACCTCCTCCAAAGTTTCTTCCCCAGTCCAGTTCTAACCATCTCTTTTCTTCCAGTGTCCTCTCTCATTTTCAGTTTGCAACACAAAATTCAAAAGAATGAATTTCGTAAGTAAGAGAAAAAAAAATGAGTAGGGAAGGCCAGTGTACTCATTGACAGACAAAAGGCAACAAAATATGGATGGATCATACATTAATGTATTTTGTCTAGTTTCAGCAGTATATGATTTTGCCACACTATTTCCTTCTTTCCTAAATTTATTCTCAGGCCTTAGATTTATCATTTGTGTGTCAATTCAAGGATCAACTGGTACATTTATCCACTAAAATCCTAATACTTTCTCCCCTTGCTCCATTGCCCTGGCTTTCCAGTGCTGTTCGTCAGCCTCAGGTTAAGTAGCCTTTGTCCATTCACTTCAGGTCACATTGGCAAATTCTCTATGAGTTATGGGCCAAACGGTTTTAACACAAATTACATTGCTAATATAAGTATGCTCAGGTTATGTTAATATTTGGTATAATTAAACTTATTTAATCTATGTCTTCAACTACTCTAAAGACCCATCATTTTTGCCCTCTGCGTATGCTCATCTCCACCTCTACGCCATGATACTTATATGCTCTTCCTTAGCCAACCCCTTCATCATTTTTCTTCTATCTACCACAGTTTCACTGAGGTTTAAGGCTTAATTCAAGTATTTCCAATGATGTCTTCCTATTCTGTTAATGCACACTAATTCCTCTATTCTAACAAATGAAGCATTCATAATTTATATTACACAAGATGTCACTTGACTATAAATTAGTTTGTACTAATTAGTAATTATTTCTACTTTATAAGCCTCATTTCCTCTGTAAGATTGCAAGATCTTTAATCAATGGGACTCATAAGAGTTCAACTAGAAAAGATTTATCTTAGTCACCACAAATAATAAATGTCATTTTGATGTCTTTCTTAGGGAAGGTATGCTTATCCTCATTCCATGTCTCCTAATGCCTAGTACTTAAGTGGGTACATACAAGATACCCCAAACTGCATGTTGACTTGACATGGCAAATATGTAAATAATTTTATTACTTATACTTTTAATAACATAAAACAAAACAAAAAAGAGGAATGGTGTACCCTACTAAAGATTGTATTTGCCTATAACATATGAACTGTGTATCTGAGATCTTAGTAGGCAGAGCTTTATATAATTTTCAAAAATACATTAAATTTTAAAGATTTTTAAAAAATTGATGCTGAAGACATTTTTCCTAATCAAGAAAAATGAAGCCAAAAGTTGCTCAAGGTAAAATTTAAGCAGTAGTTTTTAAACTTTGTCATGAATGAGAATCAATTGGAAAGGTTGGCAGATAAATTGCTGAGCCCATCCTCAAGAGTTTTTGATTCAATAGGCTCAGGCTGAAACCCAAGAATTTGCATTTCTAACAAGTTTTCTGGAGATACAGATGCTGCTGTCCCTAGAAACGCACTTTGAGAGCTGATGTGTGAAGCATTCCTCCCTCTAAAGAGAAAAATCATCTCCTTCAGTCACACCACTGCCATGTTCGAAGAAGAAAGGCAAAAATATCCAAGGAGATACATATTCATGATCATTTCCTTCAAGGCAAGGTATTCAAACAAAGGGAGGCTGATTTTCTCAGAAAAACAGGAGAGAAGGTTGTTTTCACTGGCTAAAGAGTACTTATTAGAGTGATCAAGAGGCCTCAGCTTCATTTAAGTCTACCCAGATGTCCCCATTCCAAATCTTAGGGTCTCACACTTTCCCAATGATATCTTCACTTTCAGATAAAAAATTTGACAATACTTTCAATCCAACTTGTGTTGTAGCTCTGCAACTTTCACCATTAAAGTCTGTATTTGTTTTTCAGAAATATTATCCCTGTGGCTTCATAAATAAGAGATTCTTCTTGAGCTACTAAAGAAGCTCTGTGCTTTTCTGGTCATTAGATAAGAGGTTGCAAAGTTGAGTTTGTCATTTTCTTGGAAAGAATCCTGTATAGTCAGAAAAATCCATCTCATGCAACCATGTGTTGGAACTGGCTCATACCAGTTAGCAGAAAATGATACAAGCATCCCTTCTCATCTCCACGTTCAGTGGCATCACATTCATAGCTTGATATTGGCCATGGTGGGAATCTTTAGACCAAGGAAATTGGCCATGCCTACAAATAATGTTTCATTTTTTAAAAAAGTAATTAGTTGTTATATATTTACCAGCTTAAAACTGATTTCATGACACTATTTTTATCATCAACATTTCTATAATAAGACTAATCACAGAAACCCTATAGTCCTCAAGACCTCTACTTGAGAAGGCACTTCCTTGAAATTAACTACAGGTGATAACTCATCATTCTGCATCATCATAACTAATGGCATCCCATTTCCCATTGGCAAGGAGCTGGGATTGTGCTTAAGCTCTGAGACATGATGAAGCCAATACCCAAGCCCAATCTTTGAGAAACCATTTCCTGGACCACTCTCAATAAAAATTTATAGATTAGTCAGCGTCCAGTCAGGAGACTGGTATTACAGCAGTTATTTTAACAGAGAATTTTATAAAGTGAAGAAAGTCATTGGTAGCTTGATGGTGATGGCATTGAATCTATAAATTACCTTGGGCAGTATGGCCATTTTCACAATATTGATTCTTCCTACCCATGAACTTGGAATGTTCTTCCATTTGTTTGTATCCTCTTTTATTTCATTGAGCAGTGGTTTGTAGTTCTCCTTGAAGAGGTCCTTCACGTCCCTTGTAAGTTGGATTCCTAGGTATTTTATTCTCTTTGAAGCAATTGTGAATGGGAGTTCACTCATGATTTGGCTGTTTGTCTGTTATTGGTGTATAAGAATGTTTGTGATTTTTGCACATTGATTTTGTATCCTGAGACTTTGCTGAAGTTGCTTATCAACTTAGGGAGATTTTGGGCTGAGATGATGGGGTTTTCTAAATATACAATCATGTCATCTGCAAGCAGGGACAATTTGACTTCCTCTTTTCCTAATTGAATACCCTTTATTTCCTTCTCCTGCCTGATTGCCCTTGCCAGAACTTCCAACACTATGTTGAATAGGAGTGGTGAGAGAGAGCATCCTTATCTTGTGCCAGTTTTCAAAGGGAATGCTTCCAGCTTTTGCCCATTCAGTATGATGAGAATTTTTAGGTAATTACTGAGAATGGTTTTAGTAATACTTATATAGATGAATAGAATGCTGTGAAATTATAATCAAGAACATATAATCTGATGTCACATTTATTAATAAGCCTTGGTTTTGGGGGAGACTTTCTTTGATGAAAAATACATAAACATGTTTTTTGAGTCTTATTTTAATGTTTTGTCAAGAGCCAAAATAATGAAACCTTGGACTGAAAAATGATTTCTGAAAAAAACCTTTGTGTGTTCCACCTAAGACTATTTGCATTAAATATTTCCGTAATATAGAACATATGTCTCCCTGATTACTGAAAATGGAATACTGCATTATTTATTTATTTGTTTATTTATTTATTTATTTTTGAAACGGAATCTTGTTCTGTCGCCCAGGCTAGAGTGCAGTGGCGCTATCTTGGCTCACTGCAACCTCTGCCTCCCAAGTTCAAGCGATTCTTCGGTCTCAGCCTATATAATTTAGGCATAGTTAAATCTTGTGAAAAAATTATTTCAATTTCTACAATGTTTGGGTAGCTTTCGGCGATGTAGTTTTCCTATATTGACATCTAAATATGTATCTTTTGGATTAAAAGTTTAAACAATAAAGCATTCATATTATCCCAGTTTTTAAACAACCACTAAATTAAAGATAAAGAAAATAAAAGAAAAAGAGCCCTGCATATATTTAAAAAACAGTATTTAAGGCACTAATTGAGTGAAAAGAACTGAAAAGAGATATTCAGGAATCTTTCTTTTTCAGATCAAAGCAAATATATTATTGCAGAGAAGTTTTAAAAAAAGAATTTTGATGTCAAGTAGATCCATGTTTAAATTCTGGCTTTCCCATTTGCATGTTATGGACTTACTTAGGTGTTCTACTTAAATCCTCAAGTTTTTCTGTTGTTTTTTGTTTCCCTGTAAACTGGAAATAATACCTGGCTTTCAATGCACCATGTGCTGTATTTGTTACCTAGAATGTTCTTCTGTTCTTCATCACCACTTCACCCGGTATCCTTTTAGTATTACTTCTTCAGCAAAGTCTTCCCTTATCTCTTGAACTCATCCTTTACATCTTTGACCACAATGGGAATTAATTAAGGATGATTATTGTTTAATTTTTCTCCCCATCATTAGTCTGATTTTGAGAGCAAGGGTCACTTCTGTGTTGATAATGGCACCACCTTAGTAGATACTCAATATATTCCCATAGGATGAATGAATGAATATCTTATAAAGCACCTGACTAAAGGAGAAGCAAAAAAGTGTATTCATCACTTGTATTTCTATATTATAATTAATATAATTTACAGTGAAATTTTTAATAAAATCTGCCATAATGTTACTTTGTTCAGTGATTTTTCTTTGTTCTACAGAATTAGAAACTATAGGATAAACATCAAAGGGCAAATTTTATTACATCCTCAGGTGAATATGTTGGGTTTTATTTATCTGTGGTGATACATGTGAGACTTTAGAGCAGGAAGTTTCCCTTCCTTCACAAGAAAAAAATGCTGATATTCTCTTTTGTTTCTATTCAGAATTCAATAATTTTAAAGCAATCCATATTTGGCTGTACATATGATCATTAACACATGGCACATGATCCACTTAGCATGTTCATTCTCCTTGCCTGAATGGCTAGCAAACTTATCACAGAGGGTTAAAGGTCATAACACAAAGCATCCAGGTGGCCAAAGATCATCTTTGTTTCAAATTATACCTTTGTTCCAGCTCTCTGGTCTTATGAAGGCCGTTGTCAATTTGTTTGTGCCTGTGCAAATTGACCTGGCATCCACGTAGCCAGAGCAGTATTTGCAAAAGGACAGGTGACTATTCTTGCAAGACCACCTCCCTCAGGATCCTTGACTTTTACCACACAAAGGGTTTATATAAAAAAGTTGCACAGAAGGGTTAAATTTTCTCCTTGGCAGTGCCAGGATCACTGCCCTAATGAAGATTGAGGATGAATAATGTGAGCCTCTTTAAAAGTATTAGGATCCTGATGTATGCAGCATTATTGAAAAGAAAGGAAGCACTGGTCACATACCAAGTGTTTTTTCCCTCAAAAAAGTCAAAAAAATGTATTGTAAAAATTTGAGAAAATATAGATAAACATAATGACACTATCCACTAATAACCATTGTCAGTAGTGGTTTTTAGTACAGATCTGTTCAGACCTATTTGAGATGTGTGTGCATGTATATGTGTAAACTTATAAATAAGTAGATTAAATTTAAGATCTTCTCTACTTCATGGATATAAAATAAATATAAAATATGACTTCTGTAATACTTTATGAACATCCTTCTATGGTATTATAAATTATTCTGTGATATAACTTTATTGATTATGTAATATTCTCATCTATCAAAAAAAACCTAGTTGTTGGGAAAATTACATATTAACTCTATCATTGAACGTATCTACAGTTTTACTTCTTTACACATAAAACTCTGGTATTCTATATATATCTGCATATACAACTGATTATTTTATTGCAAAATAGTTCTAAAAGCATAATTTCTTAGTAAAATGTATACAAATCTTAAGTGATATTTGTGACATTCAAAAATGTTATGTATTCAAGGATACACATATTGCCATACTTGCATGCAAAATATTTACCAATTTCTACTCCTATTACTGTTGCTAAAAGATAAACTTTAAACACATTAATTCTGTTTTATTATACGTTAAGTTCTAGGGTACATGTGCACAACATGCAAGTTTGTTACCTATGTATACATGTGCCATGTTGGTGTGCTGCACCCATTAACTCATCATTTACATTGGGTATATCTCTTAATGCTTTCCCTCCCCCCTCCCCCCACCCCACAACAGGCCCCAGTGTGTGATGTTCCCCTTCCTGTAAACACATTAATTTTAACAGAGTTTATTTGAACAATAAAAGGATTCATGAATTGGGCAGCATCCTGAATCAGTAGACACTCATAGAGCTCCACCTAGCAATGTGGCGAGGCAGTATTAATAGACAGAAAAAGGAAGTGACATATAAAAACAGCATGATTAGCATTTGCCTCACTGGGGCATGGTATGATGAGGCATTTGCCGTATGTGGACACAGTCTGACCAGTTGGCAGCATGTGATTGACTGAAGCTTGGCTACTGTGATTGGCTGAGCCTTGGTTCTTTGTTACAAGAATATACTCTTAAATTAGGGTACAGTTATGTACACAGGCAGCTTTGGGCCAAATTTAAGTTAATTTAACAATATGCATAAAGGGATCTGTTCCCTGGCACCCTCTCAAACACCAATTACTTAGCTTAACATTAAATGCATTATGCTTCAGTGGTTCAAGGAAAAAGTCCGATGCCCCAGGTCTTTGCTCTTTGCAAAAGCGGTCAGTTTGGGTAACATTGCCCCACCTGCTTTGAAATAGAATTTAATATTTTGAGGCAACTGCCAAAGCATCCAAAGGACTTTCTCTTCATAGATGTCTTTCTCCCTCTCTGAATTTGCCTGTGGATGTAGATCTTCTGAATTTCTCTGTTTCATAGCTAATATGTTGAATGGTACAATGTGTTTTATATTTATACAATTTATTGTTTACAATTACCTTATAACATAGCTACTATTACCCTCGGTTTTCAAATGGGAAAATGAGATGGAGTGAAGTTAATTACATTATAACTTATACGTTTTGCAACTAGTAAGTGATAAAGCTGAGACTCGAACAAAGTTGGTTCAGACATTAAAACTTTTTACACTATTGGTGGAAATGTAAAATGGTGCAGCTGCTATAGAGAACATTTTAATGATTTCTCAAAAAATTAAAAATGAAATGACCATATGATCCAGCAATGCCGCTTCTGAAAATGTATCTGAAAGAATTGAAATCATGATCTCAAAGAGATATATTCATTCTCATGTTCATTACAGCATTATTTACAATAGCCAATATATAAAAACAATTTAAATGTCCATTAACAGATAAATGAATAAAGAAAATGTGTTACATACTATAATGGAATATTATCCTCCCAATCATGCCACATGTGACAATACGTATGAACCTGGAGAACATTATGCGAAGTGAAATAAATCAATCAAAGAACAAATACTGTATGATTCCATTTATATTTAAAAAAAAAAAGATAAACTCCTAGAAACAGAGAGTAGATTTGTGGTTGTCAGGGGCTAGGGAGAGGGGAAAATGGGGAGTTGCTATTTAATGAGTATAAAGTTTCAGTTATGAAAGATAAATAAATTCCATCAATCTTCTGTATAGCACTGTGAATATATTTAACACTGTATTGTACACGTAAAAATATGTTAAGAAGATACAGCACATGTTAAGTGTTCTCACCACAATTAGAAGAAAAACACATCAAAAAACTAAGCTGTTCCAGCCCCAGAATGTCTACTCTTCTGCTCTGTTACATGTCTACAGAAAAAAGGGGTAATGAGTGGGAATTTTATATTATTTATCTAGGAAGTTTTTATTTATATAAGTAGAAAATAATGAACTTACGTCACTAATCAAAGATATACGCAGGTCAAAAAGTTTTTTTTTTATTATACTTTAAGTTTTAGGGTACATGTGCACAATGTGCAGGTTAGTTACATATGTATACATGTGCCATGCTGGTGTGCTGCATCCATTAACTCGTCATTTAGCATTAGGTATATCTCCTAATGCTATCCCTCCCCCATCCCCCCACCCCACAACAGTCCCCGGTGTGTGATGTTCCCCTTCCTGTGTCCATGTGTTCTCATTGTTCAATTCCCACCTACGAGTGAGAATATGCGGTGTTTGGTTTTTTGTTCTTAAGATAGTTTACTGAGAATGATGATTTCTAGTTTCATCCATGTCCCTACAAAGGACATGAACTCATCATTTTTTATGGCTGCATAGTATTCCATGGTGTATATGTGCCACATTTTCTTAATCCAGTCTATCATTGTTGGACATTTGGGTTGGCTCCAAGTCTTTGCTATTGTGAATAATGCCGCAATAAACATACGTGTGCATGTGTCTTTATAGCAGCATGATTTATAGTCCTTTGGGTATATACCCAGTAATGGGATGGCTGGGTCAAATGGTATTTCTAGTTCTCGGTCCCTGAGGAATCACCACACTGACTTCCACAATGGTTGAACTAGTTTACAGTCCCACCAACAGTGTAAAAGTGTTCCTATTTCTCCACATCCTCTCCAGCACCTGTTGTTTCCTGACTTTTTAGTGATTGCCATTCTAACTGGTGTGAGATGGTATCTCATTGTGGTTTTGATTTGCATTTCTCTGATGGCCAGTGATGGTGAGCATTTTTTCACATGTTTTTTCGCTGCATAAATGTCTTCTTTTGAGAAGTGTCTGTTCATGAAAAATTGTCAGTTGAACTGAGATTACAGAATGTTCAGTAGGGATATAATACACAAGATGAGCTTAAACTCAGTCTTGAATAATGAATGTGCTTGCCAGGCAGGTGTGGTGCAGTTCCGATAGATTGACAAGGGCCTTTCAAATGGAAGGGCAGTTGAGCAAAAAGCATGAGGTGTGACGCAGATGATTCACCCACTGTTGCAATTGCATATAGCTTACATTGACCTTTTGGGGAGTGGCTGCCTAGTTGTTTGCCTTACTTTTCTATGCCAGGCTAGAAGTAATGTTTTCTACTTCCTATGCATAGATTTCAAAGGCAGAGGTAAAGATTTTTTCCAATTGTCACTTAATGAAAATTTCCCAGGGAGAGACAGATTACTCCAGACAATTGTCTGGTAAATGAATGAATTTTGTGTACAAGTATATGGATTTCCAGTTTAAATTTTAAAAATCAGGAATGGAAGTGTCTGTCCTTCATTTGGTTTGGGTGTAGATCAAAGGAACACATTCTACTTTCTCTAAATGTTTTTAGAGTTACCAATTATGAAAAGTTTTTTTCTGAATAAGCCAACATTTTTATAAAATTTATTAGTATAACCACTTGAAACAGAATTATGAATGGACATAAATGCATCAAACAGTCTGCTCTTGCAGTTAAATATAGCTTACATATAATTTAAAATAATTTTTTTAACCTGTGACAACCATATTTTATATGCCTGGGGTTATATTGAATTGATTTGTGCTAAATTGATTGAGACATAAAACTTAGAGTAAAGAAGTATGGCATTTGAACTTGTGGATTCTGAAATGTGAATGGTAAGAAAATGCTTAATTTCATGTATATAGGCCTATTGACAGATAGATTGAATGATAGCAAAATGAAATAAATGACATCTCTGTGTTTTCTCTACCTTCTGCTTTGGTCTGAAAAGCATCATTCCTGTAGTAATTGATATTATCATACTCAAACATAACAAAGCCTTTGAAAAACTATTCTGTTAACCTGCAAAAAGGGGAATTTTTTTCTGCTGCCTTGTTAGCAATCAATGGTAACAAAGACAGTAAAAATGCCTTAGAGAATGCTTAATTATCTTTTTGAGGTCCTCTGAGAACAACGGAAAGAAAGGCTTATAAAAATGAGTTAATTAACTTGTCCTTAGAACTATGCTCATCCAACCAAAGTATAACTAAAATACAGTTAACTTGCTATAAGGTATTGGATATATGAGAGTTGTTATGCAAGAAGAAGAAATTAAGCAATATAGAATATTTTAGAACCAACTAGCTACCTTACCTCACTTGGTTCCCTTAAAACCTCTATTTTAATAATTACTCCTTATTTTCTCTTTATCAATTGTTCTTTCTTAGAAGGTAGGCAAATTGCTCAAAATCATCCACACGAATGCACAAAAGTGATCTCTGTGTTACAAAGATACTCAGAAAAGCTAGACCATTTTGATGGTTATTTGCAAGTCTGAAATAATCACAAACTACTGAATAAATGTCCCTCTACATATTTTATTTAATTTCCCAACTCAGCATTGCTTTTTTAATAAAGGAAAACTCAGTCAAAGTCCTCTTAAATCATTTTGAGGGTCTTAAATAAAAAAAGTATGCGTTACTATAGAATTATTTTAGTGAATTACTTCTAAGTAAGAAGAAAGAATTATCCCCTAGAATACATTCCATGACACTGATGTAAATTGAGGGCATACACTTCAAAATAGCCTAGGAAAGACATGTTACAGTGGGATAATTTTTTATTCCTTGTAATACTGCACATTATATTGTGTCATTCTATCTCTGATCTTTTCATGAGGAATAGCCTAACTGAATATTGACTCCAAAGATTAGATTATGTCTCAACATGACAAATACAGCAATAAAACTATGAAGGAATGACTATTATGTTCTTTGCTATTACTACTTAGAAGACTGCATGTGTTTTAGACTTTCTTGGCAGTCTTATCTCCACAGTGTTTGGTATTTGATCAAGGCTCAATACCAACCACTATAGAATCCCCTAAGTTTCATGTGACGGTTTGGTACACATGGAACTGGAGAATTAAATAGCTTTCAGTGAGAGACATGCAAGCTAACCACTACCCACTCTTACAGCAGAGTGGTACAATCCCAACTGGAATAAAACTTATAATATGATAGAAACCTTTATATTTTTGAGAGTTTAATAAATATTAGTAGTACTGATTTCTACTTCCAGTAGGAGACAAAAAGATTAAGGAGGCTGCTCTTCTAAAATTTTTATAATGAGAATATGCAAGAAAAGCTGTAAAATCACAGGCAGCCTATTGGAATAACTGGTATCAAACTTTACCCCTTAGTATAACCAAGTAGTAAAACCACTTGAAACAATGTAAGAAACAGTTGATTTTATACATTAGACAACAGGCAGTGCAGGACTATAATCACTGAGAAAATTAAAGAAAACTAAGAAGTTTATAAATCACCTGAGGTTTTATGTAGAGGTACTTTTAGCATCAGAGTATAGAGTAGACCATGAAAGTTTTGCTGAATTATGGAGACAAAAGTTGCATTTTGATGGGGCCTGGAGCTGACTGTTTTAGGGCAGAGTATTGGAGAGAAGGCAACTATGCTGAGAAAGACATCCAAAAATCTGCGTAGAGTGCCACTTAAGTTTATTGCTGATCATTAATTTCTTCACATATAGAGTAAATACCTTGCAGCCAGGAAAAGATATATTCTGTGTTACAGCGAAACAATTACCAGAGCTCACCCACAGCTAGAGGATGTTCAGGTTACAACCTGCTATAATGGAGATGTTCAGGTTACAACCTGCTAGAAATGGAGATGGACACTCAAGGCATTCAGTAGAAAAACCAGGAGCACGATGCCTCAGCAATGAGATTAATCTATATTTAGAATATACCTAGTCCAGAATAACCCTTAAAAGTTTTAAAAAGAAGCTCCTAAAGGACTAAGCTGCTCTAAAAGTAATTTGACTATCAAAATAAACTTCAAAAATTTTTAAAGAAAGGTAAAACCACTTAGTCAAAAATGTGATAGACAAACTAACCAGAATCCAATTAAAATGCATTAGAATTTGAAAAGCAGGAAAGTATTATCTATAGGTAGAAGAAATATAAGACTATAAAAATAACCAAATATGATAGAGAAGACAGAATCAAGTGAAAAGGACTCTAACATAGGAATTACAAACAAAAAATATTTTAGCCAAAAAAAAAGACATGCAGAATTTATGAATATGAATAAAATATTACTTATAAACAAGAAAAATACAATAAGGAAATTGAAAAATCCTCAATATGCTTAACAGGTTATTAGATACTAATAAAAATGTTTGATAAACTTGAAGACATAGCAAAAATTAAACAAGTGGATATAAATAGATAGGTGGGTAGGTAGAGAGAGAGAGAGAGAGACAAAGAGAGAGAGAGATACACAGGGATAAAAACCACTTTAAAAACTAAACAAGACTGCAAACACCTATTGAAAAATATAAAACAGTCTAACAAATGTTTAATTAAAGTCCCCAAAATGAAAGAAAGCGAAAAATATTTGAAGAAATAATGACTTGATACTTTCAAAATTTGATACAACTACAGCCTTAAATGCAACCACAAAGGCACAAAAATAAGACTTGATCCCAGACTCTTAATCAATGCAAAAACAAAAAACAAGCAAACAAACAAAAACCAGGAAACAATGAAATGGTATTTAAAAAACTTTTAAATTTTAAACAAATTTTTAAAAAAATTGTCAGCCTAGAGTTCTATGTCCAGCAAAAAATATCCTTCAACAATAAAGGCAAAATAAAGACATCTTCAGACAATAAATGAAATAAAACCTGGATAAATTTACACCGAGTGGAATTGCATTACAATATCTGCTGAAGCAAGTTTTTGAGGCTGAATAAAAATAAGACATTTTGGATATACACAAGTAATTAGGAGCACCAAAACTGGTAAATATGTAGATAATCATAAATATTTTCACTTTAAAAAATAAAATATAATTTAGAGTTTTAAAATAACAACAATAAATTGTGTGGTTTATAATACATGTAGAAGTAAAATGCATACAGCAAAGCAGGCATAATATGGGATAACGAAACTAAATTGTCAGGTAAATACATGAGAAGGTATCACATTATTTACAGATTGGTTACTATGTTAAAGGTACTGTTTTTAACCATAGTACTACCACTGCAAACATACAACACAAAAGACATCGTTACAAGGCAACAGAGTAGATGAAAAGGGATACTAAAAATAATCATGCATTTATAAGATAGAAGGAGAAACAAAGAAGACATAGGACAGAAATAAATAGCAAGATGGTAGATTTGAATTCTACCATACCAATAATTATGTTAAATATACAAGCTGTTTAAGTTAATTAAAGTTAAATAATACAAAACGTCCGTTTCTAAGTTGCTCAAGCCACATTTCAAGTGCTCAATAGATGCATGTGGCTTATGGCTGTGGCTTAAGACAGTGAAGATATAGAACAATTCTATTATCATAGAAAATTCTATTGGACAATATTCTGAACACTTGAAGTAAAAGGCAGAGGTTACCACACTGGGGAAAAACCAAGTCTAAACTACGTATCATGCAAGAAAAACACTTTTAGTATACAGACATATAAAGTTTAAAAGCAAAAGTATAGAAAAGATATACCATGCAAGCACTAATTCTACAAAAGTGGAAATGCCTGTGTTAATACCAAAGTGGAGTTCGGCAAAAAGAATAGCACCAGGGAAATGATGGATATAACATAATGATAAAAGTTTAGTTTTTTAATAATAAAAAAAATGGTAAAAATGTATGCACCTAATAACAAAACTTCAAATTAAATGTTCAAAAATTGGCAACAAAAAGGAGAAATAGACAAATATACACACTTACAGTGGTAAGCTTTAACACTCCTGTCTTATTAACTGATAAAAAAAAATAGAAATATCATTGAGGATCTACAAGGCCAGATATCACTGTCAACCAATTTGACCTAATTGACATTTATACAAACATTTTGTCTAGGGCAGAATTCATTTTTTTAAGTGCTCTTGGAACATTCATCAAGAAAGAACATACGAAGGCTATAAAATTACATCTGTATATTTGAAGGGATTGAAATCATACAAATGTGTAATCTAGTAACAATAGTACAAAATTAGAAATCAAAACAAAATAAAGATATTAGGAAATTAAATACTTCTAAATAAAACCTATTCAAAAGAAATCACAAAGAAATTGGAAAATACTTGAAGTAAAATGTAATCAAAGCAGCATAATTTGTGAGATATAGCTAAACAGTGATTAGAGAACTTTATAGCTTTAGCTGTGTACGTTAGAAGATGTTGCGGGAAGTCAGGGACCCCAAACGGAGGGACCAATTGAAGCCATGGCAGAAGAACATGGATTGTGAAGATTTCATGGACATTTATTAGTTCCCCAAATTAATACTTTTATAATTTCTCATGCCTGTCTTTACTGTAATCTCTAAACATAAATTGTGAAGATTTCATGGACACTTATCACTTCCCCAATCAATACCCTTGTGATTTCCTAGACCTGTCTTTACTTTAATCTCTTAATCCTATCATCTCCTAAACGGAGGAGGATGTATGTCACCTCAGAACCCTGTGATAATTGCATTAACTGCACAAATTATAGAGCATGTGTGTTTGAACAATATGAAATCTGGACACCTTGAAAAAAGAACAGGATAACAGCAATGTTTAGGGAACAAGAGAGATAACCTTAAACTCTCACCGCTGGTGAGCCGGGCGGAACAGAGCCATATTTCTCTTCTTTCAAAAGCAAATGGGAGAAATATGGCTGAGTTCTTTTTCTCAGCAAGGAACATCCCTGGGAAAGAGAATACGCGCCTGGGGGTATAGGTCTACAGATGGCCCCCCTGGGCGTGCACATCTTTTATGGTCTGTAGACCGTAGGGGTGAAATAGACCCCAGTCTCCCATATCGCTCCCAGGCTTATTAGGAAGAGGAAATTCCCGCCTAATAAATTTTGGTCAGACTGGTTGCTCTCAAAACCCTGTCTCCTGATAAGATGTTATCAATGACAATGGTTCCCAAAACTTCATTAGCAACTTTAATTTTGCCCCAGTCCTGTGGTCCTGTGATCTTTCCCTGCCTCCATTTGCCTTGTGATATTCTATTACCTTGTAAAGTACGTGATCTCTGTGACCCACGCCCTATTCACACACTCCCTCCCCTTTTGAAACTCCCTAATAAAAACTTGCTGGTTTTTGTGGCTTGTGGGGCATCACGGAACGTACCGACATGTGATGTCTCCCCCAGACGCCCAGCTTTAAAATTTCCCTCTTTTGTACTCTGTCCCTTTATTTCGCAAGCCGGCTGATGCTTAAGGAAAACAGAAAAGAACCTACGTGACTATTGGGGCAGGTTCCCCAATAAGAAATGAAGAAACTTTGGAATAAATGATGTAAATTTTCACTTTAAGCGTTGGAAAAAAAGAGCAAGTAAATCTAATATAATTAGAAGGATAAAGAATAAAGAAAAAAGTCACATAAGGAGGGAATATTATAAACAATTTTATACAAACAAATATAACAAATAAAATAAAACAGTTACTTGTCTGCCAATGTTTTATAGAAGCATTATTCACAATAGCCAAATGGTGGAAACAACCTAAGCTTCCGTCAGTAGATCAACAGATAAACAAGATGTGTCATATACATCTTGCTTTGTGGAATATTATTTCACCATAAAAATAACAAAGTTCTAATACATGAATGAACCTTATACTGAATGAAATAAGCCAGGTAAAAAGGGCAAATACTGTTTGATTCCACTTATAGGAAGTAAGCAAATTCATACAGACAGAAAGCTAGTTAGAGGCTGGCAGAGACTGGGGAGAGGGGCAGTAAATAGGAAATTGTTGCTTAGGATAATGCAAAATTTGAGAAATAAATGTGGTGATGTTTGCATAACATTGTGAATGTAATTAATGCCTGTGAACTGTACACTTAAAGTGGTTAAAATGGTGTTATGTTTTATATGTACCACAATAAAAAAGTTTTAAAAAGTGAAATATTTTTTGAAAACAAATTACCAAAACACACAAAAAGAAACGAAGAATTCTATATCCAAATGGCTTTATCAATTTGTCTGTATATTTAAGGAAGAGATAATATCTGTCTTACATAAACATTTTCAGGAAGTAGAAAAGGAAGTATTTTCCAACGCATTTCATGAGGACACCATTAAATTGTCATTAAAAAAAATAGCCACCCAGCTAGGTATGAAGTAATACCTCATTGTGGCTTTGATTTGCATTTTTCTGGTAGGCAATAGTTTTCCATTTCTTGGCCCTCTCCCCAGCCCCTGGTAGCCTCCAACCTACTTTCTGTATGTTAGTGACAGCAACCAGCTTTACATAACCTGTGTCCATTTGTATGTCTTTTTTGGAGAAATGTCTGTTCAAGTCCTTAGCCCATATTTAAATTGGATTACTCTCTTTTGTTATTAAGCTGCATCATTTCTTCAAATATCTTTGGATATTAAACCCTTCTTAGATGTAAGTTTTGCAAATATAGTCTCTCATTTCATAGGCTGTCTTTTGTCTTTCTGTTGTTTCCTTAAGGCCATTTGACTGTTACTGTTCTTAGTCAAGTTCTGTTTCCTTATTGATCTTCTGTCTGAGTGTTCTATTCAGGATTGAAAGTAAAGTATTGAAGTCTACTACTATGATTTCATTGCTGTGTACCTCTTCCTCCAGTTCTGTTAATGTTTTCTTTGTATATTTATGTGCTCTAAAGTTGGGTGCATATATATTTATAATTGTTATATCTTCCTGATGTATTAACCCTTTTTCATTGTGGAATATCCTTCTTTGTCTCTTGTGACAGTTTTGACTTAAACTCTATTTCATCTGCTATAAATATAGTGACCCCTACTCTCTTTTCAATCTTATTTGGAGGTAATATCTTTTTCTATGCCTTCATTTTCAGCCTATGTGTGTCCTAACACCTAAAGAGAGGTTCATGGAGGCAGCATATAGCTTAATTCTGATTTTTTGTGGTTTTTTTTAGCTATTCAACTACTCTTTGTCTTTTGATTAGAAAATATTTAAAGTAATTTTTATGGAAAAAGATTTATTATTTACATTTTGTTAGTTGTTTTCACTTAGTCTTGTAGTTGTATTGTCTGTCTTTTTTTTCTCTTGTGTCTTCCTCTGTGTTCTGTTGGGTTTTTTTAATTGATGTGCTTTGATTCCTTTCTATGTTCTGTAGGGTTTTTTTCTGTGGTTATTTTGGTACTTACATAAGATATGGTAACAGCCATGACACCTTACTTTTGATCACATGAAAAAATAACACTTTAACTCCTCCTTCTCTCATTTTATGTTGTCACAATTTGCATCTGTTCATATTATGTGCCTTTAAACATATTTTGTTAGTTATTTTAATAGTTTTTTCTTTTAGCTTTTATATGTGAATCAAAAGTGATTTATCCACTGCCATTACAGAAAAATAATATTCTGCATTTTTCTAGATATATATACCTGTACCAACAAGTTGCAAATTTTTTAATGCTATTGTGTTGCTGTATAGCACTCTTTAAGCTTAAAGAACTCCCTTTTGCATTTTTTGTAAACAGGTATAGTTGTGATGAATTCACTCTGCTTTAGTTTGTCTGAGGAATTCTTTATCTTTCCTTTATTATTGAATGACAATTTTGTCGGGCATAGTAATTTTGGTGACAGTTTTTTTCTTACTGTACTTTGAATAAATCGTCCCTCTACCTTCTGGACTGTAAAGTTTCTGCGAAAAAAATCTATTGATAGTATTGTGGAGTTTCCATTGTATCTAACCAGTCATTTTTCTCTCACTGCTTTCAAAATTCTCTCAGTCTTTGACTTTCAACAAGTTGATTATAATGTGTTTTGGTGTCGATTTTTATTTTTATTTTTTATTTGATGACTTTTGGGATTCTTGGATCTGGATGTTCATTTCCTTCTTCAGATGTATGAAGTTTTCATCCATTATTTCATGGAATAAGATCTCTGGTTCTTTCTCTTGTCTCTCTGAGATCCCCATAATATTTATATTGGTCCCCTTGTTGGTATTCCATAAGCCACTAAAGCTTTCTTCACTCTTTTGCTTTTTTTTCTTTTGTTTCTCTGACTGAATCATTTCATAACTTTTCTTCAAATTTGCCAGTTCTTTCTTCTTCTTGATATAGTCTGCTCTTAAACATATCTGGTAAATTTTTCAGTTTAATTATTATATTTGTAAGCCTTCTAATTTCTGTTTGATATTTCTTACATATAAATTTTCTATATCTTTTTTGAAATCCTCTCTTTGTTCATGCATTCTTCTCTTGACTTCAGTGAACATCGTTATGAAAGTTATTTTGAATTCTCTGTCAAGTAAATCACATTACTTCATTTCATTAGAGCTAGTTTCTGGGGATTTATCTTACCCTTTTGTTTGAGGCATCTTCTCTTCTTCATTTTTCTTGATTTTCTGTGATTATATAAAGCAAGCACCATTCCTGGTCTGCAATACTGGAATTCTACTATACACATAGTTCTATGTTTTTTTTTTTTTCTCTACAGGGGAAAGCTAAGAGTTGAACCTTTTTGACTGATTGTTCTGTACTCAGGAGAGGAAGAAGTTATTGTGTTTATAAGCCCAAGCCCAAGCTCCTATCTCCATTCTCCCCCAAGCTGGATACACCTGTCTGAGATTTAACACTGAGAGGACAGAGGTCAGTCCTCTGGGAGGCCCCATTAGGAAAGTCAGGGCACTGGATGCACAGAAAAACTCCCTCTATCTTTTGGGAGAAACTGCTAGCTTGGGAGCTCTTTCTGATCATATGGCACTGATTTGATAGGGGCAGGGACTCTGGTGCACGTGTGTCCCAAGTGAGTGGGAAAACTCAACCCCGTTAATCAATTACCTCCCACTGGGTCCCTCCCACAACACATGAGGATTATGGGAGCTTAAATTCAAGATGAGATTTGTGTCAGGACACAGCCAAACCATATAATTCTCTCCCTGGCCCCTCCCAAATCTCATGTCCTCACTTTTCAAAACCAATCATGCCTTCCCAAAAGTCTCCCAAAGTCATAACTCATTCGAGCATTAACACAAAAGTCCAAGTCAAAAGTCTCATCTGAGAAAAGGCAAGTCCCTCCGGCTTGTGAGCCTGTAAAATCAAAATAAAGTTAGTTACTTCCTAGATACAATGGAGTAAAGGCATTGGGTAAATACACCCATTCCAAATGGGAGAAATTGGCCAAACAGAGGAGTGACGACAGGCTCTATGCAAGTTCAAAATCCAATGGGACAGTCATTAAACCTTATGGTTCCAAATGGATCTCCTTTGACTATATGTCTCACATCCAGGTCATGCTGATGCAAGAGATGGGCTCCCATGGCCTTGGGTAGCTCTGCCCCTGTGACTTTGCAGGGTACAGCCCCACTCCCGGCAGCTGTCATGGGCTTCCACTGAGTGTCTGCCGCTTTTCCAGGCACATGGTGCAAGCTGTCAGTGTATCTACCATTCTGGGGTCTGGAGGATGGTAGTCCTCTTCTCACAGCTTCATTAGGCAGTACCCCAGTAGGGACTATTTCTTCTGCCAGATACCCTAAATCATTTCTCTCAAGTTCAAAGTTTCACAGATCTCTAGGGCAGGGGCAAATATGCTGCCAGTCTCTTTGCATATCAAGAGTGACCTTTACTCCAGTTCCCAACAAGTTCCCCATCTCCATCGGAGACCACCTATGCCTGGACTTCATCGTCTATATCACTATCAGCATTATGGTCAAAGCCCTTCAACGAGTTTCTAGGATGTTCCAAACTTTCCCACATCTTCCTGCCTTCTGAGACCTCCAAGTCTCTAGGAAGTTCCAAACTTTCCCACAATTTCCTGTCTTCTTCTGAGACCTCCAAACTGTCCCAATCTCTGCCTGTTACCCAGTTCCAAAGTCATTTTCACATTTCCATGTATCTTTATAGCAGCACCCCACTCTCTGCAGTGCGAATTTACTGTTTTAGTCCATTCTCACACTGCTGCTAATAAAGACATACCCGAGACTGGGTAATTTATAAAGGAAAGATGTTAATTGAATCACAGTTCAGCATGTCTGGGGAGGCCTCAGGAAGTTGATAATCATGGTACAAGGGGAAGCAAACATGTCCTTCTTCACATGGTAGCAGCAAGGAGGTGAATTAGTGCTCAGAAAAGGGGGAACCCCTTATAAAACCATCAGATCTTGTGAGAACTAACTTATCATCACGAGATCAGAATGGGGGAAATCACCCCCATTATTCAATTATCTCTACCTGGTCCTTCCCATGACACTTGGGGATTATGGGAACTACAATTCAAGGTGAGATTTGGGACACAGCCAAACCATATCATTGAATCTGGATTACATTGAGTCTGTAGATTGCTTTGGGCACTATGGACATTTTAACAATACTGATTCTCCCAATACATAAATATGGAATATTTTTCCATATGTTGGTATCCTCTTCAATTTCTTTCATCAGTGTTGTATAGTTTCATTATAGAGATCTGTCACATCTTTGGTTAATTCCTAGGTATTTAATTTTATGTGTATGTGTGCTTATCATAAATGAGATTACTTTTTAAATTTATTTTTCACATTGTTCACAGTTGGCATATAGGAATGCTACTGTTTTTTGTACATTGACTTTGCATCCTGTAACTTTACTGAACTTATTTATCAGCTCTAATAGTTTTCTTGTGGAGTTTTTAGGTTTTTCCAAATATAAGATTACATCACATGCAAACAAAGTTAATTTGACTTTTTCCTTTCCAAATTGGATATTCTTTGTATCTTTCTCTTGTCTGATTGCTCTACCTAGGACTTCCAGTATTATGTTGAATAATAGTGGTGACAATGAGCATTCTTGCAATACTCCAGATCATAGGGGAAAGGCTTTCAATTTTCTTCCTATTCAGTATGATACTAGCTGTGGGTCTGTCATATTTGGCTTTTATTATGTTGAGGTATGTTCCTTCTATCCTGAGGTTTGTTTGTTTGTTTATTTGAGATGGAGTCTCACTCTGTCACCCAGGCTGGAGTATAGTGGCACGATCTCGGCTCACTGCAACCTCTGCCTCCCGGGTTCAAGCAATTCTCTGCCTCAGCCTCCTGAGTAGCTGGGATTACAGGCACCCACCACCACGTCTGGCTACTTTTTTGTATTTTTAGTAGAGACAGGGTTTCACCATGTTGGCCAGTCTGGTCTTGAACTCCTGACCTCGTGATCCACCCGCCTCGGCCTCCCAAAGTGTTGGGATTACAGGCGTGAGCCACTGCATCCGGCCCTGAGTTTTTTTATGGTATTTGTGATGAAGTGATGTTAAATTTTATCGAAAGTTATTTTTAGCATCAAGTGAAATATCACATGATTTTTATCCTTCATTCTGTTCATATGATATATCACAATGATTGATTTGCATGTGTTAAACTGTCTTTGTATCCCAGGGATAAATGCCACTTAGCCCACTTAGTCATGATGAATGTTCTTCTCATGTATTGTTGGATTTGGTTTGGTAGTATTTTGTTAAGGGTTTTTGCATCAATATTCATCAGAGATATTGGCCTGTAGTTTTCTTTTTTTGATGTGTCTTTGTCTGGTTTTGGTATCAGGGTAATATTAGCCACATAGAATGAGTTTGGAAGTATCTCCCCTCTCCTATTTTTCTGAATAGTTTGAGTAGGGTTAGTATTAGTTCTTTAAATGTTTGGTAGAATTCATCAGTGAAGCTTTTAGGTCCCAGGCTTTTCTTTACTGGGAGACATTTTATTACAGCTTTGATCTCATTACTTGTTATTGGTCTGTTAAGGTTTTGGATTTCTTCCTGGTTCAATCTTGGTAGGTTGTACATATTAGGGAATTTGTCTATTTCTTCTAGATTTTCAAATTTATTGACATATATTAATGGTTGCTCATAGCAGTCACTAATGATCCTTTGATTTCTATAGTATACATTATAATGTCTCCATTTTCATTTCTGATTTTATTTACTTCAATCTTATCAAAATTCTCAACTTAACACTATTTGCATAAACCAACAAGTAAAAAGAAAACTAATAAAAACTCTATACCTTAACTTCTTGGCTCTGCTTTTTAATGGCTTGCTGTTTATATTTATGTCTACTTGTACAGACTATGTCGTAAAAAGTTATTGTAGTTATTATTTTTTTATTATACTTTCTGTTCTAGGGTACATGTGCACAACATGCAGGTTTGTTACGTATGTATACATGTGCCATGTTGGTGTGCTGCACCCATTAACTCGTCATTTACATTAGGTATATCTCCTAATGCTATCCCTCCCCCCTCTCCCCACCCCATGACAGGCCCCAGTGTGTGATGTTCCCCACCCTCTGTCCAAGTGTTCTCATTGTTCAATTCTCACCTATGAGTGAGAACATGTGGTGTTTGGTTTTCTGTCCTTGCCATAGTTTGCTCAGAATTGATGTAGTTATTATTTTTTATTGGTTCAATGTTTAGTCTTTCTAGTTAGAATAAAAGTAGTTTGCACACCATACATACAGTGTTATAATATTCTGGTTTTTTTATGTATTTACTATTACCGGTGAGTTTTGTACCTTCAGGCTCTTATTAATTGCTCATTAATGTCCTTTTCTTTCTGATTAAAGTACTCACTTTAGCATTTCTTGTAGGACAGGTATGGTATTGATGAAATCCCTCAGCTTTTATTTGTCTGGGAAAGTTTTTATTTTTCCTTCAAGAAAATATACTTTCCTTGAAGTATATTATCACCAAATATACTATTCTAGGGTAAAAGGTTTTTCCTTTAGCACTTTAAATATGTTCTGCCACTCCCTCCTGGCCTGTAAGGTTTCCACTCAAAAGTCTGCTGCCAGACTTATTCAAGCTTCATTGTATGCTATGTTTTCCTAATTTTTTTTTTTTTTCTACTTTCAGGATCCTTTCGTTATCCTTGACTTTGGGGAGTTTGATTATTAAATGCCCTTTAAATGTCTTCTTAAATCTGCTTGGTGTACTACAACCTTCCTATACTTTAATATAGATATTTGTTTCTATATTTGGAAAGTTTGCTGTTATTATTACTCTCAATAAACTTTCTACCCCTATCTCTTTCCTGCCTTCTCTTTAAGGTGAGTAACTGTCAGTTTTGCACTTTTGAGGCTATTTTTTTTCATATCCTGTAGGTGTGCTTCATTGTTTTTTATTCTTTTTTTGTCTCCTCTGTGTATTTTCAAATTGCCTGTTTTCCAGCTCACTAATTCTTTCTTCTGCTTGATCAATTCTGCTATGAAAGGAGACTGATGCATTCTTCAGTGTCAGTTGCATTTTTCAGCTCCAGAATTTCTGCTTGATATTTTTAAGCATTGTAATCCTTTGTTAAATTTATCTGATAGAATTCTGAATTCCTTGTCTGTGTTATCTTGAATTTCTTTGAGTTTCCTCAACACAGCTATTTTGAATTCTCTGTCTGAAAGGTCACGTAATTCAATTTCTCCAGGACTTGTCCCTGGTGCCTTTAGTTCCTTTGGTGAGGTCATGTTTTCCTGGATGGTCTTGATGCTAGTAGATGTTTTTTGGTGTCTGGGCATTGAAGAGTTAGTTATTTATTGTAGTCTTTGCTATCTGGGTTTATTTGTAGCCATCCTTCTTGGGAAGGCTTTCTAGATATTTAAAAGCCCTTGGGTGTTGTGATCTAAACTGTATGTGCTTTAGGGGCACTCCAAGCCCAGCAACACTGTGGTTTTTGCAGACTTGTAGAAGTACAACTTGATGGTCTTGGACAAGATCTGGGAGAATTCTCTGGATTACCAGGCAGAGAGTCTTGTTCTCTTCCCTCGCTTTCTCTCAAACATATAGACTCTCTCTCTCCTCTGACCACCTAAATCTGGGGATGGGATGACACAAGAACCCATGTGGCCACCACCGTGAAGACTGTGCTGGGTCAGACCTGAAGTAAGCAAATCACTGGGTCTCACCCAAGGCCTTCTGTAACCACTCACTGGCTACTCTATATGTTTGCTAAAATCCCTGGGGCTCTACAATCAGCAGGCCAGCTAGGTCTATGTTCTTCCTTTTAGGGTGGTGAGATCCCTCAGGCACTGGGTAGGTCCAGAAGTGCTGTCCTGGAGTGAGGGACTAGAGTTAAAAACCTTAGAAGTCTACTTGGTGTTCTATTGTATTGTGGGTGAGCTGGCACTCAGACCACAAGACACAGTTCCTTCCACTCTTTTCTAACTTTTCCAATGGCAGAGGAGCCTCCTATCATAGCCCCCACCAACCCTGGTCATAAGGAGTACTGTCAGACCACTGCCAATGTTCCCTTAAGGCCCAAGGGCTCTTCCATCAGCTTGCTGTGAATGCTGCCTGGCCCAGGACTCACCCTTCAGACAGTGGGCTCCCTTCTGGCCCAGGAAAGATCCAGAAATGCCAGGTCCTGGGTTTGGGGACCCCAAGAGCCAGGTCCTGGGGTTCAGGACCCCAAGAGCCCACTTGGTGCTCCATCCCCCTGTGCCTGTGATGGTATCTAATGTATAAGACAAAATCCCCTTTACTTTACCCTTTGCTTTTCTCAAGCAGAAGATTTGCCCTGCAGCCACCATAGCTGGTAATGTGCTGAGTCTCACCTGAAGCCAACAAGTCTTAGAGGCTCATCCAAGGTCCTCAATGTAGTACCTGGGTATCACTGCTGGTCCTTCAGGGCCCAAGAGCTCTTCAGTTAGCAGGTGATGAATGCTATCAGGACTGGGCCCTTTCCTTCAAGGCAGTGTATTCCCTTCTGCCCCAGGCCAGGGTGTGTCTAGAAATGTCATGTGAGAGCTATGGCCCGGAACAGAGGCCTCATGACTTTGACCAGTGCCTTATTCTCCTGTGACTGAACTGGTATCCTAGATGCAAGACAAAGTCCTCCCAACTCTTCTCTCTCCTCTCCTCTAGCAGAAGAAAGGGGTCTCTTTTGGAGCTGTGATCTGTGCAGCCTGGGGTGAGGGTGATGCCATCTCCCTTTGCTGCCATAATTTGTGTCTCAGTATGTCATGTCTCCCCCTAACACCCCAACATGCGCTGTAGCCCCCTGTGGCAAGGTTTGCAGTCACTCAAGTTCCATTCAGTGAGATTGGTGATTCCCCTAGGGCTAGGGCTGGTTTAAATGCTCCCTCTGTTGGTGGGTGTCAGCTGAGTTTGGTCCGATTTTCCTTTCTGCTCTAATGAGACAGCGCTGAGCTCAATGCTTCACAATTGCTGTATTCTCCCTCCTCCAGTGCCCAGAGAGGCTCTCACGCTGCTGCTGCCAGGGGGTGGGGGAAGGGTGGCATTGTGATTCAGGACTATTTTTCCTATCTCTTCAGTGCCTCTTTCAGGGATATAAAGTTAAATCTACATACTGTGAGTCCTCATCTGATTTTTGGTTCTCATGAAGATTTTTTTCTGTGTAGATAGTTGTTAAATTGGTGTCCTATTAGGGGGATGATTGGTGGAGTTTTCCATCATCTTGCTCCACCTCTGAGACCTAGGGCTTTTATTTTTTTGGGAGATTTATTTTGTGCCTTTGATTGAGGCATATTTTTCTGTTTCTTTGTATGCCTTGTGCTTATTTGCTCAAATTTGGGCGTTTGAGAAAACAGTCATTTCTCCCAGCCTTTATAGGCTGCCTTCATGCAGGGAAGACCTTTACTAATAGGCCCAGCATGGAGGCCTTGAGTCTTCTTGAACCTTTTCTGGGGACATCTTCCCGGGCCTGTATGGGTGATTTAATTCCAGTATATACGACAGATTTTAAGTGTTTTGATTTCCGCAAGAATCTCACTTCTGCTTCTTCTTAGAAGCCTTAGGATTTCTACTTTGTTACTCTGCCTGTAATCTCTTGCCTCTTGGCCCTGTGAGACTGCCAATCCACTGTAGCCCTAACGTGCCATGGAGACTACTGCTGTTTTTAGTGTCTTCTAATGTGGCATCAAAGCCATGCCACCAATCCATCATCAGTACTAGGAGTCTTGTGAGACAGAAGCCAGTCTCTCAGGTAGCCCCTAAACAAGCCAGAATGTTAAATGCATTTTCCACCCTTTTCTTTCCATATCAAGGGAGGAGCTGGGAGTTAGGTTGCTTCCACCCAATCACAGTGTACTGCACTCTGAAGGAATGGGGCAAACATAGGCAAAACACCAGGTCATTTCCTACTGTTTAAATGCATTTTTATATTGATGTTAGCTGGGATCCTGCAGCTTCTTAACTGGTTTCTAGGGTTTTCCCAAGAGTATTTTGATTCACATATATTTTTATTAATTTTATGTCTTCATGAGGAATAAGAGCCTGGAGCTTCCTAGTCCACCATCTTGCTGACCCACATTATTTTCCTATGCATCCTTATTTTCCTGTAAAATTACTACCGCTACTACTACTACTACTAGTACTAATGAGTTAGAAAGTTGAGTGGTACCATCATTAATTGTAAAATTTCAGAGAATAGAAAAGCTTTATAGCTTTCTCTTGGCACAGATTAAATACATTAAAATAAACAAATAAAAAAAGGCCATTAGGGGAAGGGTAAATTTAAAATGTTCAATAATACGTATAGAACAGTCACTCTAACAGGACTGCCTATAGGACTGTAATTTACCTTCATCCTTTGTACCATGAAAAAGTTTCTCTTGTATGGAAAAAAATTATAAAGAATTTAAACATACCTGTTTGGAGAAAGAAAACTTAGACCTGATTTTCCAAAATATCTTCATGTTTAAAATATATGTACAGCTTTGGTATATGTGTGAAATTTCTTAGTTGTGCAAATATATTTAGGTGTTTCATTCACTAATGGTCTTTACTTACCATTATAAATATGAAAAGACTAAAATGATTAACTGATTATTTTATTTCATTTCCAGAACATGTTTGAGATGCTGCAGGAATAAATTTACTTATGTTACTGTACATTTCCATTGGTCCTAGGAGAGCACAAATTATTACCTCCCTTTATATAATCAGTACAATATTTGAAATATCAAAGTTAGTCCTTCACAATAATACATAACGACAAAAACATTGCCAGACTAACTATGTAAGTATGTACAAACTGAAAATAATTAAAATATCAGGAAGAAGATTTGGGTGAGTACATAATGGCACATCCACCAGGTGAGACAAATTTGGAAACCAAAAAATGACTTTATGAAAATATTATCTTTGGAAAATGCTATAAAAAGAGAAGAATGCAAGTAACATATACAACTAAGAGATTATCTATATAAGCCGACTAAAAGAAAACTAAAAACTTTATAAGAAAACTAACAACTCTATAACTCTTGGGAGTAAGTTACTTTTTTTTTTTTGAGATGGAGTCTCTTTCTGTCACCCAGGCTAGAGTGCACTGGCATGATCTCGGCTCACTGCAACCTCTGCCTCCTGGGTTCAAGCGATTCTCCTGCCCCAGCCTCCCGAGCAGCTGGGATTACAGGCTTGTGCCACCACACCTGGCTAATTTTTGTATTTTTAGTAGAAATGGAGTTTCACCATGTTGGCCAGGCTGGTCTCGAACTCCTGACCTCAAGTGATCTACCACCTCGGCCTCCAAAAGTGCTGGGATTACAGATGTGAGCCACCGCGCCCTGCTGGGAGTAAGTAACATATGCATAAGGATATGTGGAATATGAGTCATTCTTTTTTTTTTCTACTTTGCTGATTTTTACAATTTTCTACAGGAACATATCCTAATTACTTTTATAATACAAAGGTTTCTAAATTCGAAAGATATTGTAGGTTCCAAGAGCAAAAGCACACTAAGAGCCAATGCAGTACATCTTACAGAAGTGGCTGCATCTGGGTCCACGTTCCCCATTGCCCCACTCAGCCATCCCACTCTGCCATTTCTCCCTTCCTGTCAGCCCCCTTATCTGTGCTTCTTTCTTAAACTTTCACATTTATCCTTGTATGTGTCTATGGATCCTATCTTTGTTTGCAGAAAATAATTAAATAAATTGTATTAACTATTTTGCAATTAATTTTTTCCAGAACAGTTTTAGATTTCAGAAAAAGTGAAGATATTACATACAGTTTCTAAAACACTCTGTATCTAGTTTATTTTATTTTTAACATTGTATATTAGTATGGCAACTTGTTAGAATTAATGAATCAATATTGATACATTATTATTAACTAAACTTCATGTTTGACTCAGATTTCCTTAGTTTTTACCTAATATCCTTTTTCTGTTCCAGGATCTCATCCAGGGACACCACATTATATTTCATCATCATTTCTCCTCTGGCTTATCTTGGCCATGACATTTCCTCAGATTTGTCTTGTTTTTGATGACACTGACAGTTTTGAGGAATTACTGGTCAAGTATTGTGTAGAATTTGTCTGATGTTTTTCTTACAACTAGACTGACAATAGGAGGAAGGCACAAAATTAAAGTATAATTTTTATTACATTGTTTCAAGGGTACATGTTAGCAACGTGATTTATCATTGTTGATGCTGAGCTTGATCATTGGCTAATACAGTGTTTGTCAGGTGTCTCCAATGTAAACTCATTTTTTTCTGTCTTCCTTTACATATTACATTAATTAAAAGAAAGTCACTAATGTTTAGCACACACCAGAGTGGAGAGTTATGCTCCAGCCCCTCAAGTACAATTACATAAATTATTTAGAATTCTTCTGCATACAAATCGATCTCTCTCTCATTTATTTATTTGTGTGTTTATTCATTCATCTATTCATTTATATCAGTATAGACACTATGTGTTTCAAAATATTTTATCTTAGTCTGTAGCTTTTAATTTCATTCCCTTAATAATATTTTACATAGACTAGAATTTTTTTGTTAATATTAATACAATTCAAATTATCCATTTTTCTTTCATGATTTGTGCTTTTGATGTTGTATGTTAACACTCATGGTGAAAACCAAGGCCATGAGACTTGTTCCTATATTTTCTTCTATAAGTTTTATAATAATTATAATATTATAACATAATAAAATTATAAGTTTTATAATAATTAGGGTTACAATTCATATTTAATCCATTTTTGTGAAATATAAAGTCTATCTCTAGAATTTTTCTCTCTCTTTGAATATAGTCATCCTATTTTCCATCATCATTTGTTGATAAAACTACACTTTATTGAATTTCATATGTCTTACATAAAAAATAAGTTGATAATATTTGTGTGTATCTATTCCTTTGTCCTCTATTATTATCCATTTATTTTTGTGGTTTTTTTTTGCTAATATTATGCTGTCTTGATTTTAGTAGCTTTATAGTCTTGAAATTAGGTAGTGTAAATCCTCAACTTTTTTTCTGTAGTGCGTTAAATATTTCAGTTCTTTCACTTTTTATGTAACTTTTAGAATCAGTTTGTCAATATAGAAAATAGCTTGCTGGTAATTTGATTGAGATTATGTTGAATATATTTGATCAAGTTTGGAAGTATTGACACCATAAACAGCACTGAGTTTTCTAATCTATGAACACATTCTTAATTCATTTAGATAATGTTTTAATGTTTCTTCCAACAGATTTTGTAGTATTCCATGAATAGAACCTGTATAAATTTTGTTAGATTTATATCTAATATTTTATTATTTTGGTGCTACTGCAAAAAGTATTTAAAAAATATTTCAAATTCCAATCATTCATTGTTGGTATATAGGAAAGAAATTTACTTTAGATGTTAACCTTTTATCATGTGATGTTGCTACACTTGAAATTAGATCCAGAAATTTTGTTGATTCTTTGGAGCTTTATACATAAATAATGATGCCATCTGTGAACAAAGACACTTTTATTTCTACTTTCCTAATCTGAGTATCTCTTTATTTCTCTTACTTCAGTATCTTGGAATTGTAGTACGATGTAAAATAGGAGTGGTAACAAAGAACATTTCTTTCTCATCCCTAATCACAGCAGAAAAATATTTATTTTCTCATTATTAAGCACAATGTTGGTTGTAGTTTTTTTTTTTTTTTTTTTTTTCTTAAGAATGCATTTTTATCGCCCAGCACGGTGGCTCATGCCTGTAATCCCAGCACTTTGGGAGGCCAAGGCGTGTGCATCACCTGAGGTCAGGAGTTCAAGACAAGCCTGGACAACATGGTGAAACCCCATTTCTACTAAAAATACAAAAAAAATAGCTGGGCGTGGTGGCTGGCACCTGTAATCCCAGCTACTTGGGAGGCTGAGGCAAGAGAATCGCTTGAACCTGGGAGGTGGAGGCTGCAGTGAGCTGAGATCGTGCAATTAGACTCCAGCCTGGGCAACAAGAGTGAAACTCCACCTAAAAAAAACAAAACAAAAGAATTCTTTTTTATCAAACTGAGGATGCTTCACTCTATTCCTAGTTATCTGGAAGGTCTTACCATGAATAGATATTGAATATTGTCATAACATTTTCTGCATCATATGATGCAATCTGTAATTTTTCTTTTTGATCCTGTTGATAGGTAAATTCTATTAATTAATTTTCAAATGTTGAACCAGCTTCACATAATGGTAATAAATTTCAATTCCTTTTATGCAATGTTAGATTCAACTTGCTAACATTTTATTGAGGAATTTTGTATCTATCTTCATGAGAGATACTGGTCTTCAGTTTTATTTCTTATATCTTTATCTGGCATTCATATTAGCATAATGGTAGATGGAATGAATTTGAAAGTGTTCCCTTTGCCTCTATTTTCTGGCGGAGATTGTGGAGAATTGATATCAATCCTTCCTTAACTATTTGGTAGAATTTAACAGTAAAACTATTTGCGCTTAGTGTTTTCTTTCTTTTTTGAAAGATGTTAAATTATTGATTCAATTTATGCAATAAATACACATCTATTCAGATCTATTTCTTTTTGTGTGCATTCTGGTAGTTTGTGTTTTTCAAGCACTTGGTCCATTGCATTTGTCAAGTTTAGGGCCATGGAGTTGTTTATAGTATTCCTTTATTATTTTTAAAAAATTCCATAAGATTATTAATGCTAAACCCTCTTATATTTTTGTTATTGCCTGTGTCTTTTCTCCCTTTTTTTTTTTTTTTTTTTGGTTAATCTAGCAAAGACTTACCATTTTTTTTTTTTTGGCCTTTCTTTTAAAGAACCAGATTTTGGGTTTATTGATTTTCTCTATTGCTTTTCTGTTTTTGTTTTCACTAATTTCTGCTTTAATTTTTAATACTTCTTTTCTTCTATCTGCTTTAAATGTAAATTGCTCTTCTTTCTACAGCTTTCTATGGTGGAAGTATAGATTATTGATTCCAGTATTTTTTCGTTTTCTGATTATGCATTTAATGCTATAAATTTCTCCCAAAGCATTGTTTTTGTAGCATCACACAAATTTTGACTAGTTGTTTTTTCATTTTAATTTACTTCAAAACATTTTGAAATTTTTTCGGAGACTATTTTGACTCATGTTAATTAGTTGCTTAAACTTCATATATTTGAAGCTATTTCTGCCATCTTTCTGTTATTGATATCTAGCTCAATTTCATAATGTTTTGAAAAGACACTTTGTATGATTTCTATTCTTTTAAATGTGTCAAGTATATTTTAAAGATTTCTATTCTTTTAAATGTGTCAAGTATATGATCCGGAATCACATCTATCTTGGTGGATGTGTAAGACTGACAATATGTGTATTCTGCTGTTGTTCAAGAACATTGTGTACAAATATCAATTATGTTCATTTGATTAATTGTGTTATTCAGGTCAATTATATTTGTAAATATTTCTTGTCTGTTTTACCTTTCAATATGGAAAGTGTGGTATTTAAATCTCCAACTGGTATAATTAAATTGTCTATTTCTCCTTTCGCTTCTATCAGTTTTTGCCGCACATATTTTGACAATCTGCTGTTTGGTGCATACACATTTAGGATTGTTAGGCTTTTTTGGTGAATTGACACCTTTATCATTAGGCAATGCCACTCTTTAGCCCTGAAAATATCCCTTGTTCTGGAGTCTTATTCATCTTAAATTAATATAGCTACTCCAAATTCTTTAGATTGTTGTTATTGCAGAATGTTTTTCTCCATCTCTTTACTTTGAAACCCTCTGAAACTTTGTATTTCAAATGAGTTTCTTGAAAATATATAGTTGGGTCTTGTTTTTTATTATAGATTTCAATAATATGTCTTTTTTAATTTTATTTATTTATTTATTTATTTATTTATTTATTTATTTATTTGAGACAGAGTCTCACTCTGTTGCCCAGGCCCGGGTTCAAGCGATTCTCATGCCTCAGTTTCTGGAGTAGCTGGGACTACAGGAGTGCACCACTGCACCCAGCTAATTTTTTGTATTTAGGGTAGAGACAGGGTTTCGCCATGTTGCCCAGGCTGGTCTCAAACTTCTGAGCTCAGGCAATCCACCCGCCTCGACCTTACAAAGTGCTGGGATTACAGACATGAGCCACCATGCCCAGCTGACAATATGTCTTTTAATTGATGTTTTCAGATCATTAAATTTAAAGAATTTTAAAAATACTTGGCTTAATAGTTTCTAACCTTCTATTCATTGCATTTGTTCTTTGATTTCCTCCTTTTGCCTACCTTCTCTGATTTTAACTGAGCATTTTTATGATCGAGCTTATCTCCTCGCAACATAACTTTACTTTTTTTTACAATTTTTAATGGTTTTTTTCTTGAATTTGCAGTATCTATTAACACAAATCCATATTTGACATAAATAACACTGGGCTGCTTTACATATTACACAGATAACTTAGAATACTCCACATTCCTCCATCCCATCCCTTATTACATTTTTGCCATTTATTTTACTTTTCTACCTGCTATAATCATCTAATACTCAGTCGTTATTTTTACTTTAAAAAAATCTTTTAGATGAATTGAGAATTAGGGAAATATACTTTATTTTAGCTTCATTTATTATTTATTTGATGCTCTTTTTCAATGGTTATTTGCGTTTCTGACCTGTGTAATTTTCCTTCTTTCTGAAGGACTTCTTTTAACCACTTCTTGCAGACCAGGTCTATTTTAAAGAATTTCTTCCGTTTTTGTTCGTCTGAAAAAGGCTTTATTTCTCCCTTAATTTCAAAAGATAATTTCCCTCGATATAGAATTCTAGGAAGTAATTTTTTTCTTTCAACACTTGAAATAATTTACTCTCTTATTCCTTGCATGGCTTCTACTGAGAAATCTGCTGAAATTTTCATTTATTTACTTATATTTTATTTACCGAGGTAAATAGGTCTTCAGTGTGAGGTTTTGTTAATCTGGCTAGGAGCGCATGTTTACTACTTACTGTAGCCTTTGGAGTAAGAGATTTCATTTTCTCCACTGTCTTGATTTTTGTCTTCCTTGTTGCCTCTGGGCCTTCTCACAGACCCCTTCTTGGGTAGAATTTGCATCTTGCAGCTGAGTGAATTGCTACTGTTACTGTGTCTGAGTGCTGTCAGTGGGGTGATAATGCATCAAAATATCTTTGACAACATTTGCCTGAAAATACTCAGTACATCCTACTGAGAAGCATTCCACAATGCTGCAATGCTGGGAAGAGAAGCATTCTACAATCTTAAGCTTGAATCTCAGTCTTTTAGTAGGACTGTGTCACTGGGATGTGGCCTTCACTAGTGTGTCTTAGCTTTCCTGCCCCCTTTAGGTTAGATAGGAAAGCGAGGGCAGACTGGAGTTAGAGAAATGCCCTTTTCAGGTGGAGTAGTTATTGAGAATGTTTTGGTCATATTTTAAAATGGTTACTCATCCCTTCCCACTGCCTGACTTCACTTTAGGAAGTGCCACACAACCAACACCAGGAGTCCTTCTGCTGTGATAGATGATTGTGGCCATTGTGGAAAGGACAATGTTTGTTTTGAAACTGTTGTTACTTGATGTTTCCAAGGTTTCCTATCTTTAGAATACCAGAGAAGGGCTGAGGCTGTGGGGACTAAAAACAGACTAAGGTGGCTGTGCTACAAAAATTAAACTGTTGGATAGCCCAAATTATATTGTAGAGGTAGACACAACCTTGTAGAACATACTAAGGAAGCTTATTAGGAAACTCTGGAAAGATTTTCAGTAAAAAAAAAAAGTGAGATCTTCCAATGTGCTATGGTCGAATGTGACCCAACAGTTGAAGAATATACAAGATTTTTATTCAAGGTCCACTATTTTTAAAGATGTATTCTCTTTCCACAAGGAAGGCTCTCTAAGTGCAATGCAGTATTCATAAACCTAGTAATAAGGCAGGAGTGCATTTGGAAAGATTATTAGGACAATTACCATGGAGATCCAACTGTCCTTTAATATTATTTTGACTCCTTTCAGCCCAACCTCTTCAGTTCATAAAACGACTAAACTTTGCAATGTTTGAGCATAAAATCAGCCCATATTAAAACACAAGCACCACTACATGTCTATCCAATCCGTTTCCCTTGCAGTTCTTTTCATGCAGCTTTCAAACTGAAGAAAAATATATTCTGTATACAGAGTCTATCTCCCTCACCCCATGCTATCTATGTAAGACGTGGAAGTCTCCATTCACTTCAGTCTAACTCAGAAACATTAACACTGGCTCTTACTCACACTGATTCAGATGTTGAATATGCTGAGTATTTTCAGGCACATGTTGCCAAAAGATATTTTGTCACAGTTCTCTCATAAATTTGCATAAAGCAATCATTGCTACTGAAAAAGAGGTACAGTTAACAAAGAAACAATTTGTGTTTGCCCTTCAAATCTGAAAATATACCTATATTAAGAAAGAATTGTTTCTTTATTGCATCAAAATGCTTTTAACATTTAAAAAGTACTTTTAGGTGGCTCATGCCGGTAATCCCAGAACTTTGGGAGGCGAAGGCGGGTGGATCACTTGAGGCCAGGAGTTCGAGACCAGCGTGGTCAACATGGAAAAACTCTGTTTCCACTAAAAACACAAAAATTAGCCAAGCGTGGTTGTGCATGCCTGTAGTCCCAGCTACTCAGGAGGCTGAGGCAGGAGAATTGCTTGTACCCAGGAGGCGGAGGTTGCAGTGAGCCGAGATCACGCCACTGCACTCCAGCCTGGGCAACAGAGCGAGACTTCATCCCCCCCCAAAAAAATTAAATTAAATTAAAAAAAAAATTTTAAAAACATTCCAACAAAATTTTTGCATTTAATCTGAACACACACACACACACACACACACACACACACACACACACACACAGATATTGTAGGTTTAGTTTCCAGATCACCACAATAAATTGAATATTGCAATAAATTGAGGCACATTAATTTTTTAATTTCCCAGTGGATATAAAAGTTATGCTTGCACTACACTGCAGTCTATTAAGTGTGCAATAGCATTATGTCTAAAAATAATGCGTACATCATTTACAAATATCTTGTTGCTAAAAAATGCTAACAATCATCTGAGCCTTCAGTGAGTCATAGTCATTTTGCTGGTGGAGGGTCTTGCCTCAATACTGATGGCTGCTGACCGATCAGGGTGGTGGTTGCTGAAGGTTGGAGTGGTGGTGACAACTTCTTAAAATAAGACAGTAATAAAGTTTGCCACCCTCATTGACTCTTTCTTCACAGAAAATTTCTGTGTTATTTGCAATGCTGTTTGATAGCACTTTACCCACAGTAGAACTTCTCACAAAACTGGAGTCAATCCTCTCAGATCCGGCTACTGCTTCTTCAACTGAGTTTATATAATATTTTGAGTCCTTTGCTGTCATTTCAACAGTGTTCACAGCATCTTTGCCAGGAGTAGATTCCATTTCAAGAAACCACTTTCTTCATTTACAAGAAGTAACTTCTCATCCTTCAAATTTGATCATGAGATTAAAACAATTCAGTCTCATCTTCCGGCTCCATTTCTCATTCTGGTTCTCTTGTTATTTCTTTCACATCTGCAGTTACTTCCTCCACTGAAGTCTTGAACCCCTAAAAGGCATCCATGAGTACTGGAATTAACTTCATCTAAACTTCTGTTAATGTTGATATTTTGATATTCTCCACGAATCATGAATTTCTTTTTAATAAACAAATCTCTATGCTACTAGGTACAATAGCATGGAAATTGAGAGAGCACCAAAGGTAAGACTCTAAAGAATCTATGTATAAATAACACATTATTGAATATTGACTGTTAAAGGTATAGAAATCATTTTCTATACAATTAACATTTTAGGAAGTCTGTATGATCTTGTGCCAAAAAGGAAAACTGCAGTTAACATGAAATTATGCAGAAAAATTTAGTTTCTATTGCTATGGTTTTAATCTCCAAATTAATTAGCATAGTTAACCTATAAAACCTCTGAAGGCCCACCCTACCAGAGCCCAGCCAAACTGCAGTTTTTCTTTAATGTAAGCCTATCTTTGTGTTCATTAAAATGCTTTCTGATATTGGTGATTTTTAAAGGCCTCTCAAACACTTCAAATCTGTGGATTTATGGAGCAGCATTAGCCAGCAGCCAGTTTCTATTCCCTGGCAGAGCTTTGAAACTGAATTGTGACAGAAGCATTCAACATTATTGGGGTAGTGGGTAGGGAAAGTCCAAATCTCTGCCAGTCCCAAATCCATTCAGTTGTCATTTCATTCAAGAGAAATAAATCGTTTACTGATTACACATGATAATAAATGGTACACAAATTTCTTTCCCATCTATAATTTTATCTGGTACCATTATTCAATTTAGATATATTGCATAGGATGTGCCAACAATCATTTTTATAACCAATAATTCCATGATTTTGCTTGGGTAATCTCTTTTAATGGTGAACTTCAGGTCACAACAGTAACTATCAGTTCAACGACACCAAGGTTTCTGAAGACAATGGCTTCTCCACCCAAGCAGGTTATATTTAAATTCCAAATAGAACCTGGCATCACCCTGAAGGAATTCTAACTTCACACTGTTGGGGAAATTTACCAAGACAGCTTCAGAGTAGACTAACTTTACACAGCACATTTTAAAAAAAGACATTTATTCAGCATCATGATCGCACTATTACATTTAGCAATCAACAGCGTGGGTGCAAAAAAAAATCGATCATAAATGTTTTTAATGGAATCTAGCACTAGCATGATGAATCTCTTCTGGAATTGAAGAGATTTAGGGACTACTCTGAATTAGGCTTTGGCTTAAGGGAATGCTATGATTGGTTTGATCTATCCAGACCACTAAAACTTTCTTCATATCAGCAACAGGTTGTTTTTCTTTCTTATCATTCATGTGCTTACTGGATTATCACATTTAATTTCCTTCAAAAACTTTCCTTTGAATTCACAACTTGACTAACTGGCACAAAAAGCCTACCTTTCAGCCTGTGTTGGCTTTCAACATGCCTTCCTCACTAAGCTTAATCATTTCTTGCTTCTTTTTTGTTTTTTTTTTTAGACAGAGTTTCACTCTTGTTGCCTCCCCAGGCTGGAGTGCAATGGCGTGATCTTGGCTGACTGCAACCTCCTCCTCCCAGGCTCAAGCAATTCTCCTGCCTCAGCATCCCAAGTAGCTGGGATTATAGGCATGTGCCACCACATCTGGCTAACTTTGTACTTTTAGTAGAGATGGGGTTTCACCATGTTGGTCAGGCTGGTCTCGAACTCCTGACCTCAGGTGATCCTCCCACCTCAAGTGAGAGAAGTCCAACTCCTCCTTTCACTTGAATACTTACAGGCCATGATAACATTATTAATTGACCTAGTTTTTATTTGCTACATATTAGTGAATGGGAGGATTGAGGAAAGGGAGAGAGACAGGGGAATAATAGCTGGTTGGTGGAGCAGTCAGAACACAAACAACATGTATGAAGTAAGTTCGCTGTCTTATATCTGCATGGCTACTGATGCTTCAAAACAATGACAGTAGTAACATCAAAGATCACTGATCACAGATCACCATAAGAGATACAATGATAATGGAAAAGTGTGAAATTTTAAGAGAATTATCAACATGTAACATAGACATTAGAAAAAAGGTGCCAGTGGACTTGCTTCATTCAGGGTTGCAGCAAATCTTCAATTTGTAAAAAATGCAGTGTCCATGAAGTACAATAAAGTAAAGTGATATAAGACAAGTTGTGCCTGTGTACATAAACTTTCTCCTTTGCTGCCCCCCAATTCTCCTGTAAATGGCATATGATCTCTTTCCTTTCTTTTTCCCATGAAGCGAGAAGAAAACTGGGATAAAACTTATGCATCTGGTAAGTATTTAAAAGGTCACAAGAAGTCATAATTCTTACTGTAACAATTTTAATGGATAATTTTAAATGTCAGAGTTTAAAAAAATTATTAGAAGTCTAAAGATGCAAATAATTTTAAATGAACCAAACTCCAGAGAGAAATCAGCACTACCTAGAAGGGAAGAAACTGCTAGTTAATTTTATGCCTGCAGTTATATCCTCTGTGGACAAAGGATATAATTTTCCATAGACAAGGAATGTTTATAATTTAAGGAGAAACTTTTAATGGACACACACTGGGGGGCAAGATAGATTAGATTCCAAAAAGTCCCAGAAAAAAAGTACATCATCATCTGTTCACCAAGTCTTTCACAGACTTTAAATACATGGAAGCATACTAAATATTGGAGTCAAACCAGAAGGCAAGGTAAGAACTCCTGAGTTGCATAATGCTGGACAGATGGTGGCTGGAGAATTCACCAGTAACCTCAAAATCTGCCTGTAAAGCATAAAAAGTTCTTGAGATTCTCATAATTCTTAAATACCAAGTCCTTCTGAAATTAGGAGTCCAGATCTCACCCCCAAAGGATTTGAAGCCAGCGGTAAACTCAAACACAAGCTGCAACCCATACCAGATCTAGTTCAATAAGAACTTAGATCAGGTCTGGCAGAAGAAGGGGCTTTCTCTGTTCTGAAATTATTTTATATATAAGATTCAACATACAATAAAACATAACATAATATGAGAAACAAAACAAAATATAAATATCAGAAAACTATGACCAAAAAAGGTTACATAGCATGGAATCAAAACTGAACCAAGCATGAATTTTAACAGGCAAACACATTAATATAACTACTTTAAAGACACCTCAGAGATGTTGCCTGCATGACCTCCAATGCACACACAGAACAAGAGGCAAAGGGTTCGATTCTCACTGGTTCAAAGTGCTTAAGCGCAAACTCTAATCAATTATTAACTAATTCCTCAGCTATACTAACCAAGAGTAATATCTAAGCTTCTAGCTTTACAAAAAAAAAAAAAAAAAAAAAACAAACAAACGAAAAAAAACAAGAAAAGAAATAACTTAGCAGAGACATGAGTGGCTGCATATTAAATAGGAGACAGAATTAGTCCAGGCAAGGATAAAAATAAAGAAAAAAATTAACTAACAAACAACAAAATAATCTCATCTGGGGAATCAGAATCTGTTATCCAAAATGTCATGTCTTATTTTCAACAGAAGAGAAGAAACAGGAAAGCATGGTTCATTGACATGGGGAAAAAAGCAGCAAGCAGAAACTGTGAGGGATCTCAGATGTTGGACTTAGTACACAAAGAGTTCAAAGCATCCATTATAAATATATAGAACTAAAGCAAAGTGTATTTTTAACAATTAAAAGTAAGTATAATGACAATTACTTATTAAATAGGGAACATTAGTGTAAACATAAAAAGTATAATTACTATTACATATGTATACATATATGAACACATATATGAATCCAATGGAAATTCAGTACAATCATTTAAATGAAAAAGGCACTAGAGGAGCTCAACAGCAGATATGAACCATCAAAAAACAACAACAACAAAAACACACTGAACTTGAAGCTAGATGAATAGAGACTGTCCAGTCTGAAGAATAGAAAGAAAATCTAAGAAAATAAGCAGAGCTTTAGAGATCTGTTGGAACAATTAACATATTGATAAATACACAGTGGGAATCTTAGAAAGAGAAGAAAGGAGGCCGGGCGTGGTGGCTCATGCCTGTTATCCCAACATTTTGGGAGGCCGAGGCGGGCGGATCACGAGGTCAGGAGATCCAGACCATCCTGGTTTACACGGTGAAACCCCGTCTCTACTAAAAATACAAAAAATTAGCTGGGCGTGGTGGTGGGCACCTGTAGTCCCAGCTACTCGGGAGACTGAGGCAGGAGAATGGCGTGAACCTGGGAGGCAGAGCTTTCAGTGAGCCAAGATCACGCCACTGTACTCCAGCCTGGGCGACAGAGCAAGACTACGTCTCAAAAAAAAAAAAAAAAAAAAAAAAAAAAGAAAGAAAGAAAGAGAAGAAAGGAGAGAGAAGGAAGGAGGGACAGACAGAGAAATAAAACAAATAGTTTTTTTTAAAAGCTAAAACACTTCCTAAATTTGAAGAAAAGCATTAATCTACACTTCTAAAAAGCTCAAGAGACTCCAAGTAGAATAATAGTCAGAGGCAAACGTTTCAAATCTAAAGATTAAGAAACAATTCGGAAAGCACAAGAAAAAGGCAACTGAATATGTACAAGAGAATCATAATAAGATTAATAGGTGACTTCTCCCGAGAAACAATGAGGAAAATAGAATGACATATTGAAGAGAATGACCTATTAAAAGAGCTGACAGGAAAAAACTGTCAATCAAGATTATTGCATTCAATAAAACTATCCTTTGATGGTGAATAGAAATAAAGTTATTTCCAGATAAACAAAGAGTGCATTGCTAACAGATCTGTCTTATAAGAAATGCTAAAGAAAGACCTTCAAGTCAAAGGAAATACTAGAGGGTAACTTGAGTCCACACATTACATTTCACAGATAAAGGTAATTACCTAAGTATATTATCTATCTCTCTCTATATATATGTGTGTGTGTGTTTGCAAACTGATTTTTTAAAAATTGCATAAAACAATATTCATAAACATTGCTGTGATGCACTTAAAACATATATGTCAATAATACCACAAAGGTAGAGGGAGGAAATGGAGCTATATAGAAGCAAATTTTCATATTATCATGGAATTAAGTTATTATTAATCTGAATTAGATTATAATGAATTAAGATCTCTTGAGGAAACATGAAGTAACTAAAAAATGTAGTTTAAAGAAACCAACAAAGGAATTAAAATGATATGCGAGAAAATAACACAAAAGAGAGGAGGAACAGAGAAAGAAAAGAGACATGGGATATATAGAAAACAAATAGAAAAATGGTTGCAGTCAGTCAAACCATATCAATAATCACATTAAATGTAAATAGATTTTACGCTTAATGCTGAATGCTATCTCCTTAAGATCAGGAACAAGGCAAAGATGATCTCTGTCACCACACCTATTCAAAATAATACTGGAAGTCCTAGCCAATATAATAAGGCACATAGCCAATGAAATAAGTCAAATAAAAGTAAAATTAAAGAAAGGGAAAAGAAAAGAAATGAGCACACAAATTGGAAAGGAAGCAATAAAACCTTCTTTATTTGCAGATTACATGATTATCTCTCTTGGAAACCATAAAGAATCTACACACAGACAAACAAACCAAGATAAACTCCTAGAACTAACACGTGAGTAGCAAGGTCACAGGATACAGAGTTAAAATACAAAAGTCAATTATGTTCCTACATACCAACAAGAAAAAACAACACATCTTAAACTTTCACCAAAATATAATGAAGCATTTGTGTGTAAATATAACAAAATGTGTGTAGGATCTGTGTGCTCAAAAGTATAAAACATTGAAGGAAGAATTCAAAGATGATCTAAACAAATGAAGAGAGATTTTGTGTTTATGGATTAGAAGGCTCCATATTATGAAGATGTCAGTTTTCCACAATCTGACCTGTAAACTTTTTTGATCAAAATCCCAGCAAAATATTTGGAGAGAATGTGGTTCTAAGATTTATACAGAAAGGCAAAGAAGCTAGAAGAGCTGAAATCATTCTGAGAAAGATGAATAAACTTAGAGGAGTTAAATTATCCAATTTCAAAACTGACCATAAATCTACAGTAATCAAGACAGTGTAATATTAGCAAAATAAGTACATAGATGAATGGAAAAGAATGGTGGTGGGTCCAAACACACACACGCACACACACACACACACACACACATACATTTTCAGCTTATTAACAGAGGCAAAGACAATTCAATGAAGAAATCATGGTCTTTCAAACAAACGGTGCTAGAACCATTAGATATCCACATGCAAAAATATAGACCTTGATACATACCTTACATCTTATACAAAAATTCACCCAAAATGGATCGTAGACCTAAATGCCAAACATAAAACTGTAAACTTGGATGAAAAAAAGCATGAGAAAAATTGCGTAACTTTGAGTTTGACAATGAGTTTTTCCATATGATAAAAGCTCTACCCACAAAAGAAAATATTACTAAATTGCACTTAAACAAGATTTTTGCTTTTTGAAAGACGTTGTTAAGAGATAAAAAAACAAGTTAGCTGGGTGCAGAGGCTCCTGTAATCCCAGCATTTTGGGAGGCCCAGGCAGGCATATCACTTGAGCCCAGGAGTTCAAGACCAGCTGGGCAACATGGTGAAACCCCATTTCTACAAAAAATACAAAAATTATCCGGGCATGATGGCACATGCCTGTAGCCCCAGCTACTCGGGAAGCAGAGATGGGGGGATCACTTGAGCCCAGGAGGTTGGGGCTGTAGTGAACCATGAACCCTCCACTGCACTCCAGCATGGATGACAAAGTGAGACTGTCTCAGAAAGAGACAAAAACAAAATCAAAACCAAGCTACAGATTAGAAGAAAACACTTGCAAAAAACATGTCTATAAAAAAGAACCTGTGCCCAGAATATATGAAAAACTCTTAAAAATTCAGTAATTGCTAAACAAATTAGAAATGTGTCAACAGTCTGAATAAACACTTAACAACATATGGATAAGCAAATGAATAGATGCTCAACATCATTTGTCATTAGGGTAACACAAAACTACAATGAAATATCACTACACACCTAATAGAATTGATAAAAATAATAATGAAAGACAATGCAAATTACTGGGGTGGGGGCGAGAGATTGTAGGGCAACAGGAACTCTCACTCACTGCTGGTGGGAATACAAAACAGTATTTGTACTACTGTATTTGTACATTGTGTCTATATTTAAGACAGTATTGTGTACTTAAAATTTTGTTAAGAGAATAGATTTCATTTTGAGTGTTCTCACACAGTTTAAAAAATACTCATGTATCTGCTCACTTACCCAAAAACATATTACTGGAAGGATAAAACAGAAACTAAAGAGATTGATTGCTTAAGCAGGTAGGTGAGAAAGGAAAAAATGACAATTGATTATTAGAAGTGAAAAGGGGGCCGGATGCAGTGGCTCATGCCTGTAATCCCAACACTTTGGGAGGCCGAGGCAGGGGGATTGCCCGAGCTCAGGGGTTCGAGACCAGCCTGGGCAACACGATGAAACCCCCACCTCTACTAAAATACAAAAAATTAGCCGGGCGTGGAGGCCTGCACCTGTCATCCTAGCTTACACGGGAGGCTGAGACAAGAGAATCACTTGAACCTGGGAGGCGGAAGTTGCAGTGAGCCGAGATTGTGCCACTGTACTCCAGCCTGGGCAACAGAGGGAGACTCCCTCTCACATATACGTATACAGTTGGTTCCCAACTTATGATGGTTTGACTTAATAATTTTTCAACTTCATGATGGGCTTATAAGGAAGTAACCGCATGGTAAGTCGAGACGCATCTGTATGTAGCTTATAAGGAAGTAACCGCATGGTAAGTCGAGACGCATCTGTATGTAGCATGTGTGGGTGTTTGCGCATATGTGTGTCCACAAGCATATGCGCATGCAGGTAGAATATATTTCCTGGCTCTGTCCACTGAAAAGCACTAGGAGCAATTCCACCTTTGTTGGAATGATAAATCAGTTACATTATGGTCCAGATCTTGGTTTCTAAGTACAATTGTCCAATAAAAGGAGCCTGAGCTCCTTGGAGATCTAGTCAAGTCAGTTCTAGGGCTGGAGTGGGAATATGCAAGGCAAGCCTAGAACATCTTGTAATGCCAGCAAATAAGGAGACACTTGAAGAAGCAAAGGCAATGGTCAAACATACACGGAAGCCAACTGGAGGGAGCTACCATTGGCCAAAGCTGTAACAATGTGACCAATAAAATAAGTATGATTGTATTGTGTTATAACTCATAGAATCAAATAAATTTTGGTGAGTCAATAGATATTCACAGAAAATGAATAAATAATAAAATTGAGAATAGATATTTCTTCTTTACAAAAGAATTCCGATTACAAAGTGTAGAAGAAATGAGGGAAATACAGAATTGTAAAATACAAAAATGAGGAAAATTTAAAATTAGGAAAATACCACAGTAATAATTGTTAGAGGCAAGATTCACATATGGATGCTAAAATCCATGGGGACAAATTTATAAAGAAACAAGATATTAGTATTATATTAAAATATTTCCCCATGACATTAATTACAAAAAAAAAATTGTAACTTTAGAGTGTAGAAACCTAGCAGACATCTTCTTATCTTAGAGACTGAGGTTAACATCCCTATTAATAAGACATATGGACATCATGCAACACCTGACATGATTCACTGGGAAGAGCAAGCTTCACTTCCGTGGTATTCTTGCCAAATACATAACCCCAGTATAATTATAAGAAAACATTAGACAAACTTAAATTGAAAGGCATTCTGAAAAATAACTGACCAGTACTCATAAAAAGTGTCAAAATCATGAAAGAAAAGGCGAGAATGAAGAACTGTAACAGATGGGAGGAGAATAAAGAGACAACAATTTATTGCATTCTAGGGTCCTGAATTTGATCCAGGAATAGAAAAAAGAAACATTAGGGGAAAAACTGATTGAATTTGAGTAATGCCTGTAGTTTAGTTAATTGTTTTTTTTTTTCTTTTTTTTTTCCAATGTTAATTTCCATTCTGACAATTGGACCATGGTTATGTAAGTTGATAATATCAAAGGAAAGTGGGTGAAGGGTGTATATGGAATTTCTGTACCATTCTGCAACTTTGATATAAGTCTAAAACAGATCTTTTGGCTATAACATAGAAACTATGTAATAAATTAAATTTAAAAAGCAATTTCCAAAGTAGAATCTATAATGCAGTTGCTTCATGTATAAATAGAAAATTGACTTGAACAACCTGAGTTTGAAATGTGCAGATCCACTTATGTATGGACTTTTTTCTTCTACCTCTGACCCTGCTGAGACAGTAAGACCAATCCCTTCTCTTTCTCCTCTTCTGTCTACTCAACATGATGATGATGAGGATAAAGAATGCAGATGAAAGCTTTTATTATTATTCATTTTCATGTAATGAATAGTAAATATATGTTCACTTCTTTATAATTTTCTTAAGATTTTATTTTCTCTAGCTTACTTTGTTATAAACATATAATATATAATACATATAACATAGATGTTTTCATGGACTGTTTATGTAATTGGTACAGCTTGTCAACAGTAGGGTATTAGTAGTTAAGTTCCGGGAGATTCAGATGTTATCTGGGGATCTTGGACTATATAGGGCCTCAGCACCCCTAACTTCTGAGTTCTTCAAGGATCAACTTCATATATACATTAATATATAAATGTATACACATACATTTATATGTAATGTATATTTATGTTTATATTCACATTGATATATGTATATAAAAATGCTGTAACATTATATTCTAAGTTGTTGATTGTTTTTTTCTTATTGGAGTAGAAGAGTGGGTAACCAAAGAGGTCATATTTGGTCAATATTTATATATTTTATATTTTTCTCTCATGCTTGAGTTTTCGTAATAGGGATAGATTCATTTTGGACAAAACAATAAAGGTATTAGAGTTTTATAAAAAGGAGACATTTGAAAAATAGGTGAGTAAAAGCCAACTTTAGAAACTAAACTTACTTTACCCATAGTCCATTAAATGCATGCCTGATTTCCCAAGCCATAGCTCCAGCCAGCCTGCTGCATTCCAATTTATATCCATGTTTGACTGGAAACATCAACAAATAAGGAAGGTATAAAATATTTAAAGCCCAGGCAGCACTTTGGACTGTCAGAATGATCTATTCACACATGCAGCACTGTGCCATGCTTTCCGGTCATTGTTGCCTATTTATGTTAGCTATAACTACAGTGCTCTTTCCCTGTATTCAATTTAGGACTGCCATAAAGCTAAGAATACACTTTGATACATACTTAAAGCTTATTTTATTCTCTGCTCTTCAGATCATATGCAAATGATTTAGAGTGGCAAATTATATTCTGTCAGGAATAATTTTTAAGTATTAAAAACTGCTAGAAAATACTTTGCAATTTAAGGGAGAAAGCTACATTTCATGTTAAATTCCCCCTCCATGCTTATTTAAATCTTGCTGATGTCATGTCTTGCTGAGTTGTCAGAAATAACTAAACTTGTTGTTATTCAAACTTCTAATGAGTCGCACAAGGTTTCTCAATTTCTGTATGGACCACAAGTAAAGACATCACTGCCCATGTGGTCCTTGTATTCCGGGACTGCCACCTGTCAATCATGCAGTGACATGACTTTGACTTAGTGCATCTCAAAAGGGATGGGTATACACAGTATCTTGAAACAGGATCTCCAGGAGATACAAAATAATATAACTTTGATTTCAATCTTCTTTGCATTTAGATTTCTAGTGAGTCGGTATGCTTATGAGGTGTTTCATGCGGCAATTACATCTTGCTTTGGATTTCTGTATTTTTCAGTCCTTCCTTCATAGTTATGTCTCACATCTGCCATGACACAATTTGGTAATTCATGAAGAAAGTCATGGTGCTTCAAATAAACTAAAGCTATGAAACCATATTAGAGTGGCATAGTAATGCTTTTTCTAAAAATTTAATCTGTAAAATCACTCTCTTAACTGGAAAAGTTATTGAATATATCATTATCTTCTTCAGTTCTGAAAAATGATTTTTTGGTATTGTGATTAATTAAAGCCCACTTATGCCTAGTGTTCCATTATTGGAACGCTAAGCATGTGGGATTTATTTATATCCTCCTGCCCAAGGTCATCACCAAGGTCTGATTTTTCACTCATGCAAAAATTCAAAAAATTGCTAACTCTGGCATAAATGAGTTAATTTGAGTTAAGGAAGGTATTATTTGGCATTGAAAGTGCTAACTGGTTGTACCTGTTACAAAGGAATAATATATGGATTAGCAGGAACATAAGAAAAGTGATGTGCTAAAGATGAGTTCCTGGATAACCTCAATAAGTCATCAAAAAAAAAAAAAGTGCTATTTTAAGTTAGGAACAAACTTAATTTGAATCCCAGGGCTCCATGCCAAATCCATTACTATGACATGCTTTAAAAATGTAAATTTAAAGGATTTTTTATTTGGAAAACTGTTTAAGGATTTGGAAAACTTCTGGAGTACCTAGGTTCAACCAGAGTGTTTCAAACTAAGAATGGGAATTTCTGAGGATTTTTACATTCAGGTTTTGGTTTTGACCTTTTTTGCTCCAAATTAGAGACTGACAAATTTTTTTTGCAAAGGGACAGAAGGTAAATATTTTAAGCTTTGTGACACTATGGTTTCTGTCTCAACTGCTCACATCTGCCATGCATAAGAGCAGCCATGAGTGATACACAAAGGAAGGGCACAGCTGTGTTCCAACAAAGCTTTGTTTACAAAAACAGGGAGCAGTCTAAATCGTCCCACGGAACATCACTTTGTATACATTCCTAATAAAATACTGCTGAATCAGAAAAAAATATGTTTTAATGGACAGCAATGGAAAATTAATGGATATAAATGAAAGAATTATTTGCAAACTGAAAAAAAAACTATGTACAGTCATGTATCACTTAATGATATGGATACATTCTGAGAAATATATCTTTAGGTGATTTCATTACCCTGGGAACATCATAGAATGCACTTACACAAACCTAGATGATAGAACCTACTATACACCTAGGCTATATGGTATAGCCTATTGGTCCTAGGCTATTACTGTACTGGACAGCATATTACTGTACTGTATACTGTAGGCAATTGCAACATATGGGAAGCAGTTGTGTATCGAAATACACCTAACATAGAAAAAGTATGGTAAAAGCACTACGTAAGAGATAAAAATGATACAACTTAAAGGACATTTACCATGAATTGAGCTTGCAGGACTGGAAGTTGTTCTGGGTGAGTGAGTGAGTGAGTGAATGTGAAGGCCTAGGATGTTACTAGACATTACTGTAGACTTCAAAAGCAATGTATACTTAGGCTACAGTACATTTATTTAAAACTTTTTTCTTCAATATTAAATTAACGTTAGATTACTGTAACTATGTTACTTTATAAACTTTTTATTTTTTTAACTTTTTGACTCTTATAATAACACTTAGTTTAAAACATAAACATATTGTACAATTGTCCAAAATTATTTTCTTTATTTATCCCTTCTTTCTATATCCTTATTATACAAGCTTTTTTGATAAGAACATTTTACTTTTTTTAATTTTCTAAACTATTTTGTTAAAAACTAAGACACAAACACATTATCCTAGGCCTACACAGGGTCAGGATCAGCAAGACATCACTAAGGGATAGGAAGCTTTCAGCTCCATTATCATCTTCTGGGACCACCATTGTATATGCAAACTCTTGTTGACATAAAGGTTTTTGTATGGTGCATGACTGTATATGCTTTATAAAAACATCTTTGAAGTCACATAATCTCCAAACTGATGACATTACTAAAATAATTAAAGCATTCCACAGTTTATCTTTAGAAATAAAATGCAGACATTAGAAGTGATCTAGTATGACATGTATACATTACATTTAAGTTGTTAGACATTCAGATAGTTAGACCTGCCCAGAGTCTCATAGGTAGTAAGAGCCAAGCTACAATCCAAATGTTATATCCTCTGCTCTTGTCCTCTTTGTATATAATAATGCTACCATTTAAATGTTAAACTAACAGCTTTGTGGTGTCTACAGAGTATCTTTGTGGTGTCTACAGTATTTATACTTTCTGGCCTTTATGGTTAAACATCCAGGGAAATGTCAATTACATTGAAAGATGTGCACAAATGAATTAACAAAGCACTTTTGTGACTTAAGGAAGGCTGGCACTTTCCCTTTCACAAGTCTTTTCTCCAAAAACATAAAAAATACAACTCACAACACTCTAAAGGGAACACATATTTTCACAGAAAAATAATTGAGGCATTTATGACCATAGTAAATAAATGTTATGATTAAAAATGTTATAAGAACAAGGACCTGTGTAACAAACCTGCACATCCTGTATATCTACCCCTGAACTTAAAAGTTAAAGAAAAATATAAAAAAAAAACAAGGCTCTATCGATTATAAATCCCTATACACATTTTAATATATGCTGAAATACTACTAAGTTGCAACTCCTTATTTAATCGGTGTATAGATTAAATACTGTATGTCAAAAATACAATTTTCTCTGTACTAAATCTAATCCACATTCAACCAGAAAGCTAAAATCAGCATTTAACATAAATTACCTGTTATTTCTATTGCTTCAAATCTATAAGAGTTTGGCAAAACTCTTACAGGAGTGTCATTAACAAGCTCCTAATGGAAGCTTGTGCTTAGATCTTCATTTTCAGTCACTTTCTTGGCAACAAGAAGATAGTGAAGATTCTCAAATGTGTTTCTCCCATGGAGAGAGGTGTTTTTTTTGTTCGTTTTTGTTTTTTGTTTTTGAGACGTAGTTTCGTTCTTGTCACTCAGGCTGGAGTGCAATGGTGCAATCTCCACTCATTGCAATCTCCACCTCTTGGGTTCAAGGTATTCTCCTGCCTCAGCCTCACAGGTAGATGGGATTACAGGCGTACACCACCACACCCAGCTAATTTTTGTATTTTTAGTAGAAACGGAGTTTCACCATGTTGGCTAGGCTGGTCTCAAACTTCTGACCTTAGATGACCTACCCTCCTCGGCCTCCCAAAGTGCTGGGATTACAGGCGTGAGCCACCGCCCCTGGTCAAGAGAGTTTTTAAAAATAAAACTGACTTAAGATTTTTTTCTTTTCATACTTGCTTACTTAATTAACTTATTCAAGATCGCAGTACAGTCACTTAGTGTTTTACTGGATTCCTGTGTTACTAAGAACTAGTTATGTGACTTCAGAAAAATAGTTATATGTATACACTTAATATCTGACATTTTCTTAACATATGTTTGAGATAGCCTATAACCCTTAAGTTAATTGAACAGACAGAAATAAAAATGAGGACATTTTAAAAAGAGAAAGAAAACATGGTAACCAGGAAAGCGGCAATAATTGGCTGTTGGTTTTAGGGAGAAAAGTTTAACCCCTTGAGGTCTCAGTTTTCTCACACGGAGAGGTTGATTTATATCAGCAAAGGTGAGTAGATCCTCCTGTATGAGCCAAATCTGATTGGCCAGGAGAGGTTGCCGCACTGTTTTGTGGATGGTTCTGAGATCATCTATAGGCTCACCAATGTGGAATGCCCACATAATTCCATGAGGTCTGCCAAAGTCACAGCACCAGGAAGTGGCAGCATGTGTGCCATTTATTGCCCATTTCTTGACAAGATTATGGCCATTAGGGATTTGTTTAAGTGTCTTCACTGTTTTTGCATAATTTCTCACTTGTAGTGACAAATTCTTTGCAAATAATAAAATATCATCTATTGTGCATACTCACTGACACCACTGGTTTGAATTAGTTTCAGTGAATGTATTCCCCTCATTGCTCTTTTTGGAGGTCTTCAGAAACTTGAGTGTGGTCTCTAATTTCATCCAGGTAGTGTCTTGCAGAGGAGGAAAATGTTAACCAAGTAATTGTACAAATAACTGTGTAATTGCTATTGTAATAAGCTCTACCAGGGAAGAGTATAATGCACAGCAAAACAGACCAGGCCTATTCCTGCAGGTCCGAGAATTGCTGCTGTACCTTACCAATTGGAGGTGGAGGACACAATATTTATTCTCTGACTCCACAGGTACTTCCTCCCCTGTGTGAAGTGTTAGTGAATATTTATTCTTTAACATATTTCAAGCTGCTATTAGCTTATCAGACATCTGCTTTATTGAAATACTGGACAATATTGTTTTATTGATTGTGTACCTACTGACAGTAACAATATGCAAGCATGCATTATTCTCATACCACTACAGCTTTAATAGTCTGAATGTAATACTGAAAATAATTTACTGTTGTATACATATGGCAGTTTAGATGCTGCAATAGTTAGAGCTGCCAGGATGGAAATGTACACAAATGAGTCATCTATAATCTTTGCAAAACTAAGCTGCTGTATCAAGATGCTAAGAGAGCCCAAGCTTCTAAAAAGCATCAATAATCTGATTACTCTTCGCAGCTATAGTAAACGGAAACAGTTTTCTAAAATTAAAAACTAGAGTTTTTTACATTTCTTAGTATAGTTAATGAAAAGGAATGGATTAGGTTTTGCTAACAAGTTGACTTATTGCAATGTCTAGACCTTGCATCCTTCAGGTGATGTAAGATTTAAACACGAACTGAATGGTTTACAGGTATTCAGATACAGAAAATATTTATGCCAATAGCTTTTTGAATGAAGTTATCTAATATTTTATATTATGCAGGAAGTAGTCTTTGAACAATAGAGAATTTTTAAGAAACATTTTACATATGTAGTTTATTTTATTTATTCATTTTGGCTGCTAGGGAGCATTCCATTTAATTGATAAAATGGTTTTATTTATATTAACCCATGTGGGGGTGATTACCTTTTTTATAAACTTTTACACTCTTATATGCCATGCTGTGGTAAAAATTCTTGTATACATCTTGGGAACAACTAGTTTCTCTAGCATGGACACCAGGAAAACCTCAGAAAAGAAGTTTAAAAAAATAGGAACAGTAGAACACAATTGAAATAAATTTTTATATTACTAAATTTTTTATAGTTATAGTTTTTATTGAAGAGAGTTAGCAAAGTGCATGGGAATGATTTATTCTAGCTTCAGGATGGCAGTCACCTTTGGGAGTGAAGGAGGGCAAAGGAATTAGGGTAAAGCTTAGCTGTATTCTTATCTTTTCTTCTTTAAAACTAATAAAACAAACAAGAAAAAGTGATAATGTCTGTTTGATTTTGGTGGTAGCTATATAGGTGCCTGGTTTACTGCGGACTGTACTTTTCTATTTGCTTGAACATTTCATAATTGTAAAAAGCTTTAAACATGTTTAAACAAGTTTAAACAAATTTCTGTAAAACATGTTTAGAGTACTCTATCAAACACAAAAATTCTGTATCTATTCTAAGTGCATTAGAGTCACAGATAAAAGGATCTATCAATGCACATATCTAATTGCCTCATATAAAAGAAGTTAGCTATAAGTTTTAAAATTGCAGCCATGAAAAAAATGACATACAACAGGAAGGTTTACATAATTAAAAAACTAAACAGCACTCTACAGTAAGTCCTCACTTAACAATGTGGATAGGTTGTTAGAAACTGACTTTAAGTAAAATGATATAATCAAACCAATTCTACCATAGGTTAATTGATATAAACAAAAGTTAAGTTCCTATGACATATTTCTGGTCACAAAAGCATCACAAAACTTCTAAATAAAGACGAGAAACACTTTTAATATTCAACATGAAAATAATTGTGAGCTATCCACCAATTTAAGAGACATTAACTTAAAAAGTAAGATATTATTTACCCAATTTTTGGTGAAGCAGTGACAGCACTCATAGGGATGAGGAGTTAAGTTAGAAAATAAATGTTTACAAAGAAAAAATTGTCAGGAGCACCTCCTTTTACCAAAAAGTTCAAAAACAATCACAAACATGGGAGGCTTGTGGAGTGCTTTCAGACTGCATCATTTATTGTCATGCATTTGTGTGATTAGCATAGACTTTACACATTTTTGCCTTACAATCATTTGTATTCATTCATTTATTCATTTTATAAGCTTCTTGTTCTAGCTCAGGGCTGGGTGACCAGAGTGTGTTTCTGCAGCCTAGGGCATGAGGTGGGAACCAGCCCTGAGCAGGACACTGTCCCATCAGGGTGCACTCACACCCACATCCCACTCACTCACACTGGGGCCATGTAGACACACCAATGAACCTTACAGGCACAATTTTGGGATGCAAGCTGAACCTGACCCAGGGAAAACCCACGTAGACATGTAGACATGAGGAGAACATGCAAACTCCTCACAGACAGTGGCCTGGCAGGAAATTGATTTTTTTGTCCCCATTAACATTATAATGAAGCAATGAAAAACAAAATGACTGTATTACAAGACCTGCTGTACTGTTGAGAATAGTATCCCCCTCAAACTCATGTCCACCTGGAACCTCAGAATGTGACCTTATTTAGAAATAAGGTCTTTGTGAATGTAATCAGTAAGGATTAGGTCATATTGGAATAGGATGGGCTTGAATTCCAAAGACTGGTATCCTTAAACAAAGAGAGCATGCACAGAGACACAGTTATACACAGAGTTAAACAGCCACGTCAAGATGGAGGCAGAAACTGGAGTGATGTAGCCACAAGTCAGGGAATGGCAAGGATTGCTGGCCACCATCAAAAGGTAGGAAGAGGCTAGACAGGGCTCTTCTCTGGAGCTGACAAAGGCAGCATCGATCTGTCAACACCTTCACTTGAATTTTCAGCCTCCAAACTGAGAGAATCAATTTCTGTTGTTAAAGCCACCAAGTTTGTAGTACTTTGTTACCGCAGCCATGGGAAATAAATACAGACTTTCTCCCTCAACTCTCTGGTGCTTGGGGCTGGGGAAGCACACGGGAATCCTCAGTGTCCAAGGGAATCAGGTAACAGACCCTGAGAGGTCCCCTCAACCACAATCCATCTCATTTCCAGGAGTAGTAGATTAAATTACAGTCAGCCCTCAACTGAGGTGAAAAGGAAGCTGTGTCTTTCACTTTACATTAAATCAGAAATGGCCCAGGGATAAAATAAAAATAGAATCAGAGCTGTTCTGGTGAGAAATGCACAGGAGGTTGGCTCATGAGGTAGAACACTCATGCAGTTGGATTGGATGTCATAAACCTGGATTTGAATTTTCAGGGACTCAGTTTCTTGAGTTTGAATATATTTTTGTGGAGATTTAATGAAAAAACCATGGGTAAAGATTTTGGCACCACAATAAAAGATTCCTCCCACAACCATAAAAGCCAAAACAAAATTATAGATGAGATAGAGAGGAGATAAGCCAGTCTGGAATATTTATCTGAAGGTCTCTCTTGGAAGGATTCAAGAAAAACTCAATGTTGGTTGCTTCTTTTGAACTTGGGATGCAAAAATTATCATTCATGTTGTTGGTACTCAATGGATCCTGAGGACATTCCTCCAATTTTCAAGATAACCATTGCAAGTGGCTGGTATGTAATTTGCTTCAGTTATATAAGCTTACAGGAAGCCGGGCTGTTCAGATGCTGTCCCATAAAGTCATCCTCATTCATGTGTTGCCACTTGTGGGGCCCTAATAAATAAATAAGTTAACATAACCTGAAAACAAACCAGGCTGGCAGAACAGAGACTTAACCTGGTTTGCATCCCTTTTGTGTGGAAAAAAAAAACACAGCCACTATGTTGCAACTCCAGAAATGGAAGGCAGGCAGGTTGCTAAGAACAGCAGAGCATTTCTTTTGGGCACCTTGAGAGAAAAGGACTGGCAGTTAAAAATTACCCCAACATATTCTTAGCAAACAACACAAACTCACTTGCTCATTGTCCCTTCCAGCATGACCTTATAAAACTTCCCTCCAGCCCCTGACTCTTTGCAGACAGCCCCTTCTCTGCTGTGCTGCCCATTGCTTTCTTACAACCTATCTTTGTACTTTCTCTAATAAACCTGCCTTTGTTTATTCATGACTGTCTTGGTAAATTCCTTTACCACCCAAGACAATGCCAGCCCCAGCTAGTCAAACCCAGGACACTACTGACCAGAAATACCCTGGTAGCTTTACCAAGGCAGAATTAGAGTGATGTCTTTCCTTGCTGGTATTTACAATGTAAGGCTCCTTTAATTTTTTTTTTTAATCCCAATACAAATCTTCAAGTAGGCAATTTTGAAATTGAAAAAGAACCATTTAGGTAGGCATACTCTATCTGCTGATACTCTTGCTAACTGCTGCCCTTTAATTCTTCTATTGTTCAAATTAAATACCTTGCAGCCTTTCAGAAACTGTGAATCAAGTTGCCACATCTTCCTACTGCCAGAGCAGTTAATTAGCTCCTGGCAGATCTGAATGTCTGAGAAGATTGCAAGGAGGATTTATAATTGTCCACTGAAGTACACCAAATTACTTAGATGTCTTTTGCTCAGCATTTACAATTTCTACACCATTTAGATTTTCAGTTATCTGATAGAAAATAGAAAACTTTATTTGTTTCACATTCCTGATGGTGTCATCATCATAATTCTTTTAGCTGGATAAAAGGGAAACAAACGTTGGATCTTATTGAAGCAAAGAGCTCTAAACAAATCTGAAGACTTCTCTAAGGAAAGTCTATAGCACAACATTTATTCTGATTGTTACTGATAACTTGAAAGGGGCCAAATTTGAGGAATTTACTGAAAAAGCCTTCTTTGTATCCTTTGACAGCAAAATACAGATTATTATTTTTGTACTTATACTAACATTCATAAACCTCAACAGTTTTTGAACTTGACAGATAAGTTCTCTGATCATTTTTCCTCTTACTTCTTCTCTGTGTATTATATGCCAATTAAATAGGACTTCTCATGATTTTTTTCTTTCAAATTATTTTCATCTTTAGCAGTCCAACTCAATTTTTGTCTCCTCTTGGATCCTTTCTGAACTTACTACTGCTTCTTCTTTTTAAACTCCTTTGAAATTCTGTGATGCGTAGCATATGCACTTGTCATTCATCACCTTTTATTTTCAAGCTAGTTTAGTATTACAGCCTCAGTCAGACTTCTCAGCTTATGGAAAATAGAAATAATGTCCTCCTGTTTTCTCCTAGGAATATGTTATTTTATTTTTCATAGGTGAGTTTAAAAAAATCCTGTATTTCTTTTTGTTTGTTTTTTGTTGTTGTTGTTGTTGTTTTGTTTTTGTTTTTGTTTTTTGAGACAGAGTCTCGCTCTGTCTCCAGGCTGGAGTGCAGTGGCACAATCTCGGCTCACTGCAACCTCTGCCTCCTGGGTTCAAGCGATTCTTCTGTCTCAGCCTCCCGAGTAGCTGGGATTACAGGCACCCACCACCACGCCCTGCTAATTTTTGTATTATTAGTAGAGATGAGGTATCTCTATGAATGCCAAGCTAGTCTCGAACTCCTGATCTCGTGATCTGCCCGCCTTGGCCTCCCAAAGTGCTAGGATTACAGTCATGAGCCACTGGGGCCTTTTTGGTTTTTTGGTTTTTTTTGACATGGAGTCTCACTGTCACCCAGGCCAGAGTGCAGTGTCTTAATCTCGGCTCACTGCAACTTCTGCCTCCCAGGTTCAAGCTATTCTCCTGCCTCAGCCTCCCATGTAGCTAGGACTATAGGAACGTGCCACCACACCTGGCTATTTTTTTCTATTTTTAATAGAGACAGGGTTTTACCTTGTTAACCAGGATAGTCTCGATCTCCTGACCTCATGATCTGCCCGCCTCGGCCTCCTAAAGTGCTGGGATTACAGGTGTGAGCCACCGTGCCTGGACACAATACTGTATTTCTAAAGGCCATCTATCTACCTAGAGTGAATTATGTTTCTTTTCTAAAAGGTGGAGGCTTTAAAAATCTTTTTCACTATTTATTTAGCCTAAACCCTTTAGTACTTCCTTGGGTCCGGTATCTGTCCATTGGTAGTCATATTCAATTATCCATTAAAAATATTACAAATTGGAATCTAAAAGAAAATTATACTGTCTTTTTCTGTGTTATCTCTTGTGGGTATATTGGGTTGTGGACATACTGACTCTAGAGGCTGGGATCTTCTAGAGAAACCATATTTAAGGCACAGGGATCAGAAGGGAGACTTAGTGTCTAAAGAGAGAACCTGAAATATTAAGCAAAACAAAAAAGCAAGATAATTGAGATGATGACACAAATTTAACGGACACTAAAATGTGAGGTTTGAGCCCAGAAATCTTCATGTTTTACTAGAGTTGAAGAACTGCATCAACTCTTCTCCCTTCTAACCAAAGTTTCATTGCCTTTTACCTCTTTATTAGTCCTTAGAAACTCAGAAGTATTCTTATGGTAAGAACAATGTCACAGTAATTTCCCTGTGTGCTGAAGGCCCTATTGTGGAAAATCTCCAAGAAGCATAATGCATGTTGTGTTTATAAGGGTATGGGGGTACAATTGTTTGCCCTAGTTAAACTCAAGTTGATTTAAACAGAAAATATCATTCTAAAGAGTATCAACGATAATGTAGCTTATTATTAATACCAAAGAGTTGCATAAAAATGTGGTCAAGAGCAATAGCTCTATGGTTTGATTCCCCCAGGCAAATTATGTTTCTGCCTTGTGTCTTACTGAGTAACTTAGATAAATGACCCAAACTCTTTGTGCCTCAATTTACTCAACTGTATTAATACATAACTGAAACACTATGTAACAATACAATAACTATAACAATACAAGGCTGCAATGAGACCTAAATGAAACAAATAAATAATGTGCTTAGACGTATGCCTGCCACATGGTAAGTACTCCATAAATATTTGTTATTATTATCATTGTAAATTATAATTATGAAATTGCCAATTAGATTTGCATCAGCAGCAATTTAAAGCATTGCGTTGCTCTGCATCAGCATCAAATACGAAGGCACAAAATTTTAGAACCACTACCATGACACGTATTTCATGACTATTGAGCCTCTGAGGAATAGATTTATGAAAACACAGAGGGAAAAATCAAGCGAGTAAATTACTCACTTTTTCTTTCAGATGACAGAACAGAGAAGTCTCTGCATTTAAAAAGGAAAGGAATGACATCTGTATTTGTACTGTGTGTGCATTGCTGTTTAAGTGTGCAGATTTGTGTAGAGGTGTATGTTTCCCTAGTAGCTCTAAAAATACATGAAATGCCTCCCTCACTGCTCCCATTTGTTTCTTTTTGGCAATTTATATTTTAATTTTCTCTCTTTGTCCCTGTCTCCTTTCTCCTCTTTCATAAATAATATACTGCTTTTCTCTGTCATTCTAAAGGAGTCACGGGGACTTTAAATTGATACAGCTGTAAAGGAGGAAATGAGAGGCAAGGGAATACACTGTGACTTTAGGATGGAAAGATATGCAGTTTGACTGCAAACGCAGAGACAGCTTTGATTGAGGTGAAACATAGGAAAAGTCCAAGAAGAATCAGAGGAAACCATTACAGATCTCCTGGGCAAAGGGAAAACTTAGAAGGGAAAATGTTTTTGCAGAGGGATGAGGAGGAAACAGCCGATTAAGACAGAGAGTGTCAATCATGTGGGGAAATAGACACGGAACTGAGCCAGGTGGGAGTGCGGGCTCCTTGCAGGGCTGGAATGAGGGCAAGGTTGGGCTCAGATTTACATACTGATTCATACCCACGCACTCATGCACGCACATGCACATGAACACATTTCAGCAAGGACTCATTTATTTGCTCTCTAAGGCTAACTGTTGCTCACATACTGGCCAGAAGCCAAAGAAACAATTTCCATGTGAATGGTATTTTAAGGCTATCACTTTCACACTCCTCAAACTCTAGTATTTTGGGTTTTGGAAGCAGCACTGCATACAGACAAGGGTTCTGGCTTCATCTGCAACAGTGAGAGCTGCAGAAGGGCATCTTGGGGGCGGAGGGCATTTTTTTTTTGAGGTTTCAGGAAGCACCACAGAGAAACGGAAGGTGAATTAATGGAATGCCGGAATTCTGTGGAGAAGCATGGAGCAGACCTGCGACATCTGATGAAATGTATACAAAGGGGAAGATTATGAAACTGACTGAAAATCGTCTATAAAGTCGGGAGTAAAAGGAATGACGTATGGGAACTGGGGGAGGAGAATGTCTCTTTAGTAAACCAGAGACTGAGAAACTACCAAAGAAAAGCTGTTAGTTTTGTTTATATAACATGAATCTAGTCTAAGGGAATTAAACCAAAAAGAAATACATGATTCCTTTATATTTTAGTAGAAAATTCTAAAGAGAAAAAACTGTGAAATACAAGCATTGTGCATTTCAATGTGCAAGCTCTAAAGGGAAAACTAAAATACAAGCATTGTGTAGGAAGGAATATGAACACTGACAAGAGGAAATGATAAAAGGAGAGAGTCTATGTTTCATTGCAGTCTGTGTGTAATACAATATGACAAAAGACCGGGAATAGGCTGGCTTTTGTGAACATAAGATCTCACTATATCTGAGACTTCTCACTATATCTGTATTCTGTAAGTGACATCGCTGCACAAGAGAGGAGATTGGGTAAGAAATAGGTCACAAAATATGTCTGCATGCTGTAAGTTTTTTGGGGAAAATACTAGGCAAAAATTAAATCTCACTAGAGGCAATACGTGAGAGTAAGTCCAAGACTAAGGTAATACAAGATACTACAAAAAAAAGTCATACAATAACCATTTTTCCAAGGAAGATATGAAATGGTCAATTAGCATATGAAAAGATTCTCAACATCATCAGTTGTCAGGGCAAACCACAATGAGATACCACTTCACACCTTCTAAGTAGGCTGGAATCCAATAGTCAAATAACAACATATTTTGATGAGAATGCAGAGAAAATGGAGCACTCACATATTGCTAGTGGAAATATAAAATGGCAAAACCATTTTGAAAAACTCTCTGGCCATTCCTCAAATAATTAAATATTGAATTATTGTCTGACCCAGCAATTCTACTCCTAGGTATATACCCAAGAGTAATGAAAACACGTGTTCACATAAAGCCTTGTACATAAATGTTAAGCAGCCTTGTTCATCATGATAGTCAAAAGGTGGAAACAACCCAAATGTCCATCAATACACAACAATAATAAGCAAAATGTGGTATATCCATAAAATAGAATATTATTGACCATAAAAAGAATGAAGTATTAATGTATTCTATCACATGGATAAAACTTCAAAACACTATGCTGAGTTTTAAAAGTCAGCCACAAAAGATTATATACTGTATAACTCCATTAATATAAAAATGCAGAATGAGGAAATATACAGAAACAGAAAGTAAATTAGTGGTTGCTTATGGCTGATGGAAAAAATGAGGGCTTGTAGGGTAATAGCTAAAGAGTTGGGGTTTTCTTTTTCAGGTTGTGAAAATGTACTAAAATTGACTGGTGATGTTTGCACATATTTGTGAATATAGTAAAATCTGCTGAATTGTACACTTTAAATTAGGTAAATTGTGTGGTATGTAAATAATATCTCAATAAAACTCTGGTAAATAAATTAATAAATTACTATTAAATAAGTATTTAATTAATAATTGTGAAATAAATATTTAATTAATAAAGTATTATTAAATAGGTAAATAGAAAAAAATGAGGATGAGAAGACACTAAGATGTTTGAAAAAATAAGCTAAAAAATCTTTCCATTGTTTTTGCAATCGATAATACAATTAAAGGGGCACACATCTCAACGCCAGCATTTGTGCATAAAGTAACAAGAACAGGAGCATTAAAATAAAAATGTAACCCATCAAAGTCTCCAGACCAGGATGGTTGTAGCTAGAAAACTCTTCTAAACATTTTTAAAAGACTCCTTAGCTAAGGAGTGAGGTCAGAAATAGAGATCAAATTGTATTCTATTAAATTTCGCTTATCATTGAAGCTGTATGGAAGGAATATAATCACAAGTACAGAGCAGAATAGAAACAGAAAAATGCTGATTACAGAATCCTAAGAACAGAAGTATTTAAGAGGTGGGATAAAGAAAAAAGCCAGCAAAGAAAGTTAAGAAAGCCAGACAGGTGGGCGAGCAGGCGAGAGTAGTACTAGGAGGCTATGAGAAGACTATCAAGAAGTGGAGATTCAGCTTGTCTTATTAAAGGAAAAACAAAATCAGTGGATTGAGGTAGTCAGTAGAGTGAAGAGGACAGAAGGTTTTGGAAAGTCAGTACTGTGCTGAAGGACACAGTTATGCAGGGAAGGCAATTCATTGCATTATTAGCTCAGGCTCACGGTGTTTCTTAACTATATTTTTAAAAACTTTTTGAGATATTTAAAAAAATGCTGCCCAAATAATGTATCAGATATTTCAAGGGAGTACTAGGGAAACTTGAAATATTGCTCAAATTAAATTTAGAAGCAAGATTTACCTCTTGCACTGCTAACAAGAATGGGACATTTTGATCATTTGCATTGGATTTTTGACATGGAATCATTGACCTAAACCAATGAGAAAAGCAATATTCTTTATTACAGCTTGACAAAATGCCCTAGACCACACGAATGGAAAAGAGAGAAAGATGTTGTCAGTTCTATTCCTAGTACTGCTTTGCATTGTCTCAAGGCTTAGTAAACGGTGACTGGCAACAACTTCATCCCACATCCTTTCTCTGAGGAAAGTTTGTAAATTGGAAGACAGGAAGAGTGTGGTGGGTCATGTAAACCAGGGTTGATACAATTCTGAAATTTATCTTGCTGCTATTTAAATATCCAATGGTGCAGTGTAATGGTCTTCTAGATAAGGGACAACACTCTGGAAAACTCCAGTCATTTCATGCCGTCCAAGACTGAATCTCAGGAGCACTAACATCTTTTCTTTTTCTTTATTTCAATTGAACCAGTAGCCAGAATACCTCCATTCCCTGGCCTTGCCAGCTTAGAGAGTTCTCTATAATTAATTATAATAAGAGCTTAATAACTTAAAATATCTTAAAGGTAATAATTATCCTCCTTATGCTGTGGACTCATCTGCGTGTTAGACAGTCACTTGGGGATGGGTATTGTAATTGGAGCAGGGCTGCAGCATCTGATGAGCTGGAGATTGGAGAGTGGGGTTTCTGATACACACATTTAGTTTCCAAGGTGACACAGAATGTGCTAAGGAATTGAAAAGATCTACGCCTCTCTTTTAAGCATAATAAATTCAGAACTATGGCGATCAGTCCTGGGGATGAAGGATAGCAATGGGCCACTCAGGGATGACAAGATGGCAAAAGGTTTGATGAGATGTGGCACATTGAGGCAATATATCCAATTTACAGAGGTTCCATTAATTTCTTTTTTTTTTTATTTATTTTTATTTTTATTTTTATTTTTTATTATACTTTAAGTTTTAGGGTACATGTGCACATTGTGCAGGTTAGTTACATATGTATACATGTGCCATGCTGGTGCGCTGCACCCACTAACTCGTCATCTAGCATTAGGTATATCTCCCAATGCTATCCCTCCCCCCTCCCCCCTCCCCACCACAGTCCCCAGAGTATGGTATTCCCCTTCCTGTGTCCATGTGATCTCATTGTTCAATTCCCAACTATGAGTGAGAATATGCAGTGTTTGGTTTTTTGTTCTTGCGATAGTTTACTGAGAATGATGGTTTCCAATTTCATCCATGTCCCTACAAAGGATATGAACTCATCATTTTTTATGGCTGCATAATTTCTAGAACATAAATCACCTTTTATAAAATGTTTAAAATGGCATATTGGTACTTTTTGAGGATACAACAGCATTTCATATTGTAATTCAAAGTAATGTTGCAAATATGAGGAGTCATGGTTAAATTTCCGTATGGCATTAATGTTTTTCTGCTAGTCTCATTAAAGTTGACTTTTTCAAGATCATGAGATATCTGTATTGTCAAACGTGATGACAAACATATATATTTCTAGCTCCCTAATTTACAAAAAGCTGGAAGATGTGGATTATTCTGAAGTATTAATACTTGAATAATTCACAACCCCATTATTACTACACATCTTGTAAACCAATCACATTCTCTTGATATGTGCAGCACATCACTCTCTATAAAAGCTGCACTTAACTCATTTACAGTGTTTGGTCACTAGCCACACATGACTCAGGAGAATTGAGTTAGTCAGTAAACCAAGAGAATAACAACAACAACAAAAACAGTATATCTCTTGAGGGATCCTGGTAATATTAACAAATGTAAGAACTTCACTTTAGTAGCTATGAGATTTCTAGGAAGGCACCTGAATCACTAAGGAATCCACCTTCAATTTTCAAGAGATTTATTGGCCCACTTCATTCTTGGCAATGTGCTATGAGAATTTTCATCTTTATTTGTATAACTTAAAGCATTGCATATTTATATTACTGAAACTTTATAACATTTAAGCATTTAAGCTCCAATAAAATACAGTGATGTAATTATTCGTCAATAATCTATGTAAATGTAAGCTCAACCTCCTGAGAATCCAAAGTTATCACCCGTAAGTCATCCAGAAACTTCATCATGTACTGTCCTCTTGCTTTTGGTCATACACAGAGAGCATCTACTCTTTGGAAAACCTATTCTTTTTTTATTTCTATTTTATTATACTTTACATTCTGAGACACATGTGTGGAACGTGCAGGTTTGTTAAATAGGTATACACATGCCATGGTTGTTTGCTGCAGCCATCAACCTGTCATCTACATTAGGTATTTCTCCTAATGCTATTCCTCCCCTAGCACTCCACCCCCAGACAGGCCTCGCTGTGTGATGTTCCCCTCCCTGTGTCCATGTGTTCTCATTGTTCAACTCCCACTTATGAGTGAGAACATGTGGTGTTTGGTTTTCTGTTCCTTTGTTAGTTTGATGAGAATGATGGTTTCCAGCTTCATCCATGTCCCTCCAAAGGACAAAACTCTTCATTTTTTATGGCTGCATAGTATTCCATGGTGTATATGTGCCATATTTTCTTTATGCAGTCTATCATTGATGGGCATTTGGGTTGGTTCCAAATCTTTGCTATTGTGAATAGTACTGCAATAACCATATGTGTGCATGTATCTTTATAGTAGAATGATTTATAATCATTTGGGTGTATACCCAGTAATGGGATTGCTGGGTCAAATGGTATTTCTGGTTCTAGATCCTTGAGGAATCACCACACTGTCTTCCACAATGATTGATCTAATTCACACTCCTACCAGCAGTGTAAAAGCGTTCCTACTTCTCCACATCCTCTCTAGCATCTGTTGTTTCCTGAATTTTTAATGATCGCCATTCTAACTGGAATGAGATGGTATCTCGGTTTTTATTTGCATTTCTCTACTGACCAGTGATGATGAGCTTTTTTCATATGTTTGTTGGATACATAAATGCCTTCTTTTGATAAGTGTCTGTTCATATTCTGCTCCCACTTTTTGATGAGGTTGTTTGTTTGTTTCTTGTAAATTTGTTTAAGTTCCTTGTAGATTCTGGATATTAGCCCTTTGTCAGATGGACAGATTGCAAAAATTTTCTCCCATTCTGTAGGTTGCCTGTTCACTCTGACGATAGTTTCTTTTTCTGTGCAGAAGCTCTTTAGTTTAATTAGATCCCATTCGTCAATTTTGGCTTTTGTTGCCATTGCTTTTGGTGTTTTAGTCACGAAGTCTTTGCCCATGCCTACGTCCTGAATGGTATTAACTAGATTTTCTTCTAAGGTTTTCATGGTTTTAGGTCTTGACGTTTAAGTCTTGAATCCATCTTGAGTTAATTTTTGTATAAAGTGTAAGGAATGGATCTAGTTTCAGTTTTCCGCATATGGCTAGCCAGTTTTCCCAACACCATTTATTAAATAGGGAATCCTTTCCCCATTGCTTGTTTTTGTCAGGTTTTTCAAAGATCAGAAAAGGTTGTAGATGCACAGCGTTATTTCTGAGGCCTCTGTTCTGTTCCGTTGGTCTATATATCTGTTTTGGTACCAGTACATTGCTGTTTTGGTTACTGTAGCCAAAACAGCATGGAAAACATATTCTTTTATGTGTTCTGAAGTTATTATTTTGTTATTCTGAGTAATTCTACCGCATCTGTCAAGGATAAGCTCACTTCCGGGGAAGTGACATCTAGATTTTTTCAATAATTGTCTCTAGCTCCTCCTATCTCCCAAAACATATGCTTGTGCCTTTATTATAACACCTATCATTGCACATAATTATCTACTCCTCCACATACACTCACCAGACATCAAGTTCCTCAAGAACAGAGATTCCTTCTTGCCCATCGTTGTGTCCTTAGTACATACATGAGTATGGCACATTAATCCAATAATGTCTATTATAAATGAATGAATATGTGAGTTCACGACTCAAGAATGCCATGTGCTGGAGACATTTTACAGAAGCCTTTAGGGGAAGTTACCAAAGTACAGTCCTATTATAACATGAAAGAAAATGAATTAAATAAAAAGATATAAGAATGATTAAAAGGGCTGCACTAGTAGTATAGATAGAACAGCATGCTACCATGAGCAAGACAGAAACTGTAGAAACTGATTTTTTTTTAAGTCCATCAGGCTGCATTGATTGGAGAGGCAGTATGCCTGGTGGGGCTAAGAACATAGGCTCTAGACTCAAATCCTTAGTTTTAATTGTGGCACTGCTATTTCCCAGCCAGGCTAAATTTTAACATAAGTCTCAGTCTCTTCTATAAAGCCAACCTCCTAATGTTTAGGGCATTATTAAAAAGATGAATATCACATAAAGTGCTTTCTAAGGTGACTGGCACATGCTAAGTGCTGAATTGTAGCTATTATTATTATACCTTTTATGTATGATTTTTACTTCTATCCTGTTGCTGCTCTTTTGAGTTTTCAAGGTAAACATGCTTCTCTGAGGCTTGAATAAATATTTGCATCCACAACCAGTCAATTAAAAATGTGCTCTAAAATATTTCATCACTTATGTATTACACTGGGAGAGATACCAGCTAGACTAAAACTTTAATGATCTCTGATGTTCCTTGTAACCTTAGGCACACCTTGCTCTGTTTTTGTTATCTGGCAAATAGAGAGAAAAATTAAAACTTAACTATAGATAGGTTTTTAGAAATAGCAAACAGCAAAAATAATAATGAAGCACTTAATCTTTAAAGTGTCACAAGGTGGAATTGTATTTTATGACCTTTTATCAGAAAAAAAAAAGCAAAACGAAATCAATAAACCCAGGGCATAATTCACTGAATTTAAAAGTGGTCTGAAAATATTATCTGAGGCAAACTGCAAGTTGCAGCATTAGCACTACCCCTTTGTGAATATTGCCCAGGGCCATGGGTGAATAATTAATGCATTGACCTCCATCAAAAGGTGACTGCAAAAGCAGGCATGGGATCAAGTACCACCTTCATTGTGGGCTAACTCAGTGACCCTGGACATGTTATCTAAGTCTTCAGATCCTCGGTTTCTTCTGTAACTTAGGGATAATCAACTCTCTTCCTACTACCTCAGAGATCTTTCAAGGATTAGAATGAGCATCGTACAAATAAACTTAAATGAATTATTGGCACTAAAAATAATAATAATAGAATGTCACTCACGTGCTTTCTTGTAGATAAGATAATGATGGAAAGCCCAGATGAAAATAGGATGAGATAAAGGCTTATCAATGGGGACTAGAACTTCCCTGAGAAGTTACAGTGAGAGGGACCACATTGGAAGATGATAAAATAAGCAATGATCAATTTAGCTATGTGGTGCTGGGCTCAATCACTAAATAGTAGATGTTCAGCAATGTGTATCAGGTGATCCTAGAAGACAAGGGATATCTCATTCCGCCAATCAAGCTATAAGGCTGTTGTCATGGTAAAGGCAGCATGTCATTCAAAAGAAAGAGGTCTTGAAGGCTGGCACGTCTGAGTAGAAATCCTGTTAGGGAAATATCAGCTGCCTATTCTTGCTGAGTCTCAACATCTTTTAAAGTAAATTGGGGATATTAATACTTACCTTATGGGTGGTTATGAGAATCGAAGGACATAATGCATGTGCAGGGTCTAAGATATGGTAAGTTCGCACTGAAGTAAGCATAGCTTATTGTTAATCCTGTGAAACTGAGTATTGTCTATGCGCTGTTTCCTCATTGATTGCAGGAACTTCTTACTAGGAACCTGCACAGGGCAGTAGGCTTCTTTACTAGTGCTCATCATCCTCTGCTGCCATCAGTCATGCATTCCTTGTTTGTTTTGTCACATAAAAGAGGGAATGTTAAATATCTAAAAAATAACCCTTCAGGGGCCAGGCACTGTGGCTGATGCCTGTAATCCCAGCACTTTGGGAGGCTGAGGCGGGTGGATCACTTGAGGTAAGGAGTTCGAGACCAGCATGGTCAACACTGTGAAACCCCATCTCCACTAAACATACAAAAATTAGCCAGGTGTGGTGGCACATGCCTGTAATATCAGCTACTTGAGAGACTGAGGCAGGAGAATTACTTGAACCTGGGAGGTGGAGGTTGCAGTGAGCCGAGATCATGCTACTATACTCCAGCCTTGGTGACAGAGCAAGACTCTGTCATGAAAAAAAGAATAACCCTTCAGGGTAAGTTTCTCAGATCTGTTGACCTAATAATCCCTGATGTCATCATTACTATTGCTTTAATCTTTTATCACTTTTCAACTACTTGTTATTAATGTAAAGTGTAATTAATGTAATAGAAGAGGAAAGAGAGCCTCACCTCTGTTTTTCTTTCAAACTACCCACTTTAAATCTGAAAACTTTGCTTTTATGTTCACAGCAGAGTACCTTGTCAGCTTACTTTAAGTGGAATATATTTATGACAATAATAAAAATACCATTAAAAAACTATCCTTTAACATGGATGGTAATGTTCTACTCACCTTATATAACAGGTGAAAATTTCACTTATATTTTCAAATTGAGATTTTTGTGAAAATAATCACCCATGTTAAAAAAATCCAATAATCTAGATAGAACCTAAATCATTTTCAAGGTATACTATTTTATATACCTAAAATCCTTGAATTAAAAAATGTAATTTTGATTTGTTATAAATTAAGTTTGTGAGGATTCATAGAGAATGCTTAGTTTATACAAAGCTATATGCTCAGGGAAAAACTAGACTTTCTTTTCCATTTCATATAGCGAACACTTGCTTTTGTACTACTAAGTACCCATGCCCATATCTTAGGCTAAAGCATCCTCATTGCCATTTGCCTTTTGAGCAATCACTCTTTTTGTGCAGGATGGTTGTAGTACCCAAATAAAGTGGTCTGTCATGGACCTTTGGTCTCAGTGTGGACATGTGGCCCATGGCAAACCAATTGGACTATGTCTCCTGCGATTTTGAAACATGAATAGATTAATGCCAATATAGAAAAAAAACAATTGGAGCCAATTCATCTAAATGTTGGGGCCCAAGTTTAGTAAACCAGTGGCTCAATTGTGTCCCTAAGGATCCAGAATCTTTCCACTTTGTTTCTACAGTCACAGAGTGTAGACCCATCTTCTATAGCAGCCTCCTCTAATGGTCCCGTGATGGCAGCTTGGATCCAGGTGTTACAAGACGATGTGATTCTACAGAGTGGTGATTCAGTCAGGGCTCACCTGGACAGCTCACCGCTGCTGTGATGGTGCCAGCTGAGCTTAGTCATGTGGTTAAATAAGTAAGTACAAACCAACAATAATTATGTGGCTCGATATTTTCAAATATTCTTATTTACATCACAAATCTATAAAAGTATCCCAAATACAATTTCTACTAATTTGCAGTTATGCCTTTTGAAGCTGCCTTTGTGTGCCAGAGTATTCTTTCAGTGACTTTTTTTGTAGCGATTTTGAAGGCGAGAGAAAAAAATATCTACTCAGCACTACTCAGAATTCCTTTAGTCTTATTTTCAGTTTCTCACCATACAGAATCCCCTCCAGCTAGAGCAGCTGTAACTAAAAGTCTGCTTGATGCTGCACTGGGGTTTTTCTTTCTCACTCTCCTGTGCCCACTTAGGTCTAAGATATGGGGCTCACCATTAAATGTTTTCTGAATTAGTAACTGAGAATAGATTAAATGAGGAAATGAAATTATTATGATGAGAGCATGGGAGAGTGGTTACCATAAACAACAAGAATACAATGGACATGACTCCAGCAAAAGAAAAGGGAATATATAGCTGAGATTATAACAGTGAGAGATGGCAGAATATGAGGTGCGTGTTAAAAATACGACTGTCTTGAGATCCATAAGATTTGGCTCTGAGAGTTGTGGGAATCTCTCAGGCACACATTCTTGACAATAAACAATTGATATTTCTGGTATTTTTTCTTTGTTATAAAATTTACTCAGTCAACACTATCTCTGGGAAGAATACATAAGAAATCGTCTCTGTTTTTGGTATACAATCTAGTAAGAAGCCTATCAAGTGTACAGACTTACAATCAGAAAGACCCAAAATTGTTTTTTAATCTAACTTGTTCATTTTATAAATAAAAAGACTGGAGTATAAAGAGGTTCAACAAGCCCATTATATATGTATGTATATATTTTTTAATTTTTATTTTTATTTCAATAGTTTTTGGGTACATGAATAAGTGGTGATTTCTGAGATTTTAGTGTACCTGTCATCTGAGCAGTGTACACTATACCCAATATGTAGTCTTTTGTCCTTCACCACCCCCTCCCAACCTTCCCCCACGAGTCTCCAAAGTCCATTACATAAATCTTATGCCTTTGTGTCTCATAGCTGAGCTTCCACTTGTAAGTGAGAACATATGATATTCAGTTTTCCATTCCTGAGTTACTTCACTTAGAATAATGCTCACCTAAACCTCTGAACCCAATTGCTCCATCCACATTGCTGCAAAAGACACTATTTAATTCTTTTTTATGGCTGAGTAATACTCCACACATTTTCTTTATCCACTTATTGGTTGATGGGCACTTAGCTTGGTCCCATATCTTTGCAGTAGTGAATTATGCTGCTATAGACATATGTGTGCATGTGTCTTTTTCATATAATGACTTCTTTTCCTTTGAGTAGATACCTAGTGGTCGGATTGTTGGATCAAATGGTAGTTCTACTTTTAGTTATTTAAAGAATATCCATACTGTTTTCCATAGTGGTTGTACTAATTTACATTCTTACCAACAGTGTAAAAGTGTTCCCTTTTTACCACATTCACACCAACATCTATTATTTTTTGACTTTTTGATTATAGTCGTTCTTGCAGGAGTAAGATGGTATCTCATTGTGGTTTTAATTTGTATTTCCCTGATGATTAATGATGTTGAACATTTTTTCATGTGTTTGTTGGCTGTTTGTATATAGTTTGCAAATATTTTTCTCACTCTGTTAGACCATAGTATTTTTAATACCATCCATTAATCACTTGCGATGTATTGCCTTAAGTCATTTACACACATTATACACACATTATCTTATTTAACACTCTCAACAACGTTTAGTTTAGAAACAAGAGTCCCAATTTATGGACCGGGCAACTGAAATTCAGCAAGATTAATTAACTTCTCCAAGGTCACATAGCCATGCTGCTTATCAGCAATGGGGCCCAGCTCTGTTGACTCCCAGCCTAATACTCTACAGTACTGATAACCAGTGCCTGAGCCTCTGAAAACAGCCTAAATTGGGAATCTGGAGCCCAGTAACTAGGCAGAGAGGTTTAGGTGGCCTTTATGTGTACATTGTTTTATATGGTTATGTGGTTTTATTAAAAGTATCATGCACTATTAATTCAACAGCTTTTAATACTGTGCTTACTGCTTACAAATGTAAACACAAATGGAAAGACAAAAGTTATGAAGATACACCTAATGAAATAGTTCATCTTAAGCTAGAGCAGTAAGTGCATTCAAATCAGCATGAAAAGCTGCCAAAATTCCTAATACAGCATAACCAGGCTGGGAGGGGGCAGGTGAGGGAGATTGAGATTACTTATTCTAATGATGCCAATTTCTATTTCTATCTCAATGATGTTGAAAGTGCAGAGTATTGAGACATGGCCAGAATGTCATATGAGGTCATTAGAGACTGACAGGGCTCCTCCAAAGTCACTAAAACTGTATGGGAAAGAATGCCATTCATTGTCATTTCACCCACTGGCTCTGTCAGTGCAGTGCAATGAGTTCAGCAGAAAGCACCTCTGGCATTCCGTGTTCAAAGCTAGGACTAGTAATTGATTAATTCATGCATGCATTTATTCACCCTCATCATGATTGAGATCATATGGTTGGTAACTTGCAATTGTGGCAGAAAATATGGAAAGAGTTCTGAGAGACAACTAGGGATCCCCTTTCCAAGAAGCAAAGTTAAAATGTGTTGGGAACATAATTAGAGAAGATAAGACTCACTTTCGTTTTTGTTCTTTCTAGAGGTAGAAGTTTCATTTTTCTGTATTTTTATGTAATTAGTGTCCTAGCCAGAAATGTTCTATTTTTGTTCAGTGATCTCAGTTTCTGGCCTCTTTTCCAGGACAGCAATTCCTGGTATCTTAATAAGTACAATGGGATGGCTACACCCTGCTTAATGGATATGAGCTTTAGAGAATAATGTCATTTCTGAACACCTAACAAATTTCACAATTAAGAAGGTACTGAAGTTCAAGCTCTTATCAAAAAGACATTTTCCTAATCATAACGTTATTTGAGTTAGTAATCCAAGTAGTCTTTTTTTCTGATCTAAGACTCAAAGTCATTAATTTATTTTTATTTCTACCTGGTCTTGACATAATTCAACTATGTGAAATACTGTTGGACTACTATAACTGAAAACTACTATGTATGTGTGTTTGTGAATGTGTATATGAAATATTAAATATAGTATAGCATAATATACATAAAACAGATTCAGAACATATCTAAATCTACTATATCATATATATGGCAGAGCATCTATATTTATATTGACTATGATATATCTTATATATTATAGTAGGTATAGATGTACTTTAATATATAATCATTTTAAAATTATTAGTAAAACATTGTTTAAGGAAGAAAAAAGTGAAAAGTTTTAAAGAATGAACTAATACACATATAAATTCTGTTTTTAGTGTCAACTAGAAGGATTAGTAATAGTGAAAGGGTTGATTATATTTCTTTTCTGTTTCAGTAATAGAATTGAAGCAATCCTTTCAAAGTTATACTCAATACAATGTGTGGTACTTGGGTAGCTACCATAAGTATACTCTGAATTTCTTTCTCACTCATCTAACAGGAATTGCAAAGTTGTGCCTGCAGTTCATCAAGCAGCCTGATTGGAATAGATGCTCATTACAGGAAAAATCCTATCTGCTGATCCTAAATTCACTTCCTCTAAGACCCTGGTGGGTTCCAGATGGCTTCAATGGAGACTCCTGCCATCAGGAATTGTCTTTGTATTGTAAGAGACCTCTTCCAGTTTGTAGAGGATTCTAAATATCAAATACAGACCAAATATCATTTCTGATTAGAATACTCTGAGACATCAATTTGAACTTGAGCTAAAGTCTAACTGTCCTCCACCATGGACTGACGACTTTACTCTGACACTTCAGTTATGTCCAGGTATTCAGTCAGCCTAGGCTTATTGTCTATAAAAGCCTTTATATTAACCTTGGTAACTCTTTTTGCGTGCACTGCTTGAAGTGCTTGTGTGATTAACATGATAAGTGGCTAATGCCTTTTACTTGGCACAGTGAAGTTAAATTCTCTATTGTTGCTTGGTTACTTTTATTTGGTTTGTAGAATGGCGCCAGACACTCAGCGTGCTTTTAAATAAATATGTGTTGCTAGCTATCACTATTAAGTGATGTTGGGCAGTCACTAGGCTTTTTGATTAAATTGAATGTGAATAACATTTAGCCAAGATCAAATTTAGAATAATAATTCGTATATGTGCCATAATGGAGATCTATGGGTTTTGCCAAAGTAAGGGGATAGAAAGACAGTGAATCAAGACTCTTTTTTCATGAGCATTGCAGAATTTTATGAAAAAATAGTTTACTGCTGCAGCCTCTAGTTTTTGACTTTATTTTACTCCATTTTAAACGCAGTGTTTCTATCATTTCATTCATTTTAATCCACAAATTCCCCATTGAAATACAAATTGTTCAACTTGGTCTCCAAGACAATCTCTCGATTGCTCTGCCCTGGACCCATTCTGAACTCTCCAACACACACACACACACACACACACACAGAAATACAATCATAGTTTTATTTCATCATGTTGTTTCTAAAGGCCTCATCAGTTTTCATAGTCAATCTATTTTTTATATCATATACAGATGTGGAATCTGTTACCTGTCTGTTAGTGCTGCATAACAAACAACCTCAAAATCTCAGTGGCATATGATGATGAGCATTGATTTTTCCCTACTAATGTACTAGGTGGACAAGGAAGCTGGGCTTCAGGCTGCAGTCATGGGAGTGGGTCATTTCTATGTCTCTTATCTTGACTCTGGGACCATCAGGATAATTGGGATATTCTTCTCATGAAAATGGAAAAAGTACAAGAGAGCAAGACCCACTGTGCAAGCTCATGTCAAGCCTCCACTTGCATCACAACTAGAAATAACATATTGGCCAAAGAAAATTACATAGATAAGTCAAATTCAAAAGATGGGAGAGTACACTTGGCCTTTTATGGGCAGAAAGTATAAGGTAAAGGATGTAGATAAAGGGAGGCATGAAGGATTGTGTCCAATAACTCAGTCTACCACAAGTGATGAGATGATACGTGCCCTTTAACATACGCAACACACATTTGCTGCCATCTCTATCTACTAGGACTTAAAATTGCAGCTATAAATAAAAATGTGTCCAGGGAATGTGGCTAGAGCAGAAAGTTCCTCCTGCATATGACTTATTTAGCATCATGTGGGAAGAATTGTGATTTGCTTTGCCTAAACTTATGATAAAAGGAGAGATTAACATTTCTCTTAATTTTGAGAAAATGAAGAACAAATATATCAATAACCTTCTGGGTAAAAATGAGAGTTCCTTTATGTTTCCAATTAATACCACTGAACAAATGCCATGGATTTTCTATTTCCAACAAGACTGTGATTGTGAGATTGTAAAGAAGAAACCATTTTGACTTTATCTTGTATTATTTCCAAAATAGCCCAGATTTATGTTATAAATATAATATTCAAAATATTAAATATACTTCACACATGTTAGAATGGATAAATTTTTAAAATCTTAAAAATACCAAGCACTGTGAAGATACAGAATGAACAGAGCTCTCATACATTGCTAGTAGGGGTACAAAATGGTTCAGCCACTTTAGAAAACAGTTTCAGTTTTTTGTTTCATTCTGTTTTGTTTTTGAGATAGGGTCTTCCTCTGTCACCCAGGCTGGAGTGCAGTGGCACAATCACTGCTCACTGCAACCTCGACCTCCCTGGCTCAGGTGATCCTCCCACCTTAGCCTTCTGCCAGAGTAGCTGGGACTATAGGTGTGTGCAACCATGCCTGGCTAATTTTGTGTGTGTGTGTGTGTGTGTGTGTGTGTGTGTGTGTAGATGGGATTTCACAATGTTGCCTAGGCTGGTCTTGAACTCCTGGGCTGAAGCAATTCTCCTGCCTTAGCCTCCCAAAGTGATGGGATTACAGGTATGAGCCCATCAGTTTCTTATGAAGTGAAGCACACATTCTAAGACATGGCAATCCCATTCCTAGAAATCCTTTGCTATCTTTATCTAGGATGGAACAAAGTTTTTGTTTTGGGGACTTCCCTTTAGGGCTGCTGTGTTTGTTTTGCAATATTCTAATTTGCTCTTTCAATTTCTTCTCAAATTACTAAGCATTCTGTTTACTCATGTCTTTTTATATTCTCCTCATTTCCCATAAATTCAAAGTTGCTGATTCCAAAAATGTTGATAAATCTCTTCTTTTAGAGCCAAATTATCATATATTCTACTCACTCTGTTATGTCTAGTGATTATGCAAAATGCATAGTCTTGCTCTTGTGTGTACTGCTTGACATCAACTAGACCAAGAGCCTGTGACCCTTACAGATAGTCTTCTTAGGGTAGTTAATTCTGTTTTCACTGCTAGATATTTATTTTATAATCACTTATTTTAAAGATTGAATATAGAGATTTTTGTGGCAAACCTAAGCTACTGGTAGCCACTCTTTACTATCAAAATAAGTGCTCTTACATGTGCTCTTATAATACCATCATACGCTTGAGGAAACATCTTTAGTATTTCCTAATGGTATAAACATGCTAAACAGTGAGTCATGTCTGAGATACAGAATTTCTCACAGTGGATGCATTTTACATGCCAGAAAACTTAATCAGCTATGATGTTAAAGTTACGGAGGGTTTATGTTGTTCCAATTTGCTGTGTTTGTCATTCAGCTGCCACACTGCTCTGTCTGCAGTTCACCGCATCAGAGGCCATGTAGCTAGAGCCCAGGATTACACATCTTCTTTCATTTTCTCTCTCTCTCTTCCTCCTATTTTTGATATCTCTTTCACAGCTTCCTTTTTACACTTTAACACATCTTCGTTGTAGCCAAAGAAAAACAAAAATCAAAATAATTTCAATAACTTCACTATAGTCAATAAAAAAGGAAAACAAATATCAAAACAATTAACATAAAACCTCATCACAATGTGCCCTATCCCCAGCTTCTTTTCCACCTCTATTTTTTATCACTGTCAAATATCACAAATAAAAAGCCTTTAGTTTTTTCCTGCATCTTCATCCCTCCATTCTCAGAAGAGCTGCTTCTGAGTTTTATAGTCTCTAATACCTAAATGCTGCTGTTCAGAGTCCCTGATTAATTTCTCCTCCCAGCATTAGGTGCCTTTTCCTGAATCTCATGCACATGTGACTTTCTGCAGTATTGACACTGCTGATCACCCATTCCCTTTTGACCTACTACTTAACTTTAACCTCCTCATTCTAATTTCCTTGTTGAACAGCCTTCTCTATGGCCTCTTTTTCTCTACCTGCCTTATAGGTGTAACTTTCTCAAGGTTAAATTCTTGGTTTTCCCACACATGCTCCCCTTAGTGATTTCAGCCCCCAACATGCTTTCAACTTTCACCTCCCTTCAGATGGTTCAAATTCTGTTCTCCCAGCCTAGCTCTTCTCCTGGGCACCACATCCGCATTTGCAACCTGCACCTGCATTTGCTGGATGGGGATGGTCCTCTTATACTTGACTCGGCATATTCAAAACAAAAGTGGACAGTGAGGAACTGTGCACAGAGCATGGCCTTTGGACTCTGACAAACCTGAGGGTTACAATTTTTCCTTGGCCACTTCTCCACTGTGTATTTATGGAAAAGACACTCAAATAGTATATGCAGCTATAATTTAGAGGAAAGTACCCTGCCTTACAGAGTTACAGGGAAGATTAAATACCTAACATACTACCTGAAATATGAGTGCCATTATATTTCAGGCAGTATGTTTGATAAAATAACTATCTAGCAGTCAAAAAGGAATAAAAGACCCTAAGAAGACTACCTGCAAGGGTCACAGGATTTTGGTCTAGTTGATGTCAAGCAGTATGCACAGTAACACCTGCGTGATAGTCTGTGTTATTCTGTGTTATTGTCTCCTTTCAATGGCTTTTCACTTGTTGGATCCCTCTGTTCTTAAATAGTATCATTGCAGTCCCATCATGAATTCTTTTCACTGTTTATCTTCATATCCCCTTAGTGGCCTAGTCATCTTGATTTTTATTTTTTCTTTGAATCCATAACTGTATTCTCTGTATCTTATTATCTAAACCTTCCAATTGTTTCTTCTGCTTTAAGTCTCTTATTTCTCCAAATCATCCATCATACTGCCATGTAAGTTATCTTCCTAAGGAATAACAACAATGCCTTTAGATTTTTCCTCATCTAGCTTCAGTGGCTCCTAACTGTGCAATTTAATGATCAAACTCTTAAGCCAGGGGTTCCCAATCCCTGAGCCACAGACTGGTACCGCTCCATGGCCTGTTAGGAACCAGGCTGCACCACAGGAGGTGAGTGGCAAGCCAGCCAGCATGACTGCCTGAGCTCCACCTCCTGTCAGATCAGCGGCAGCATTAGTTTCTCATAGGAGCCTGACCCCTATTGTAAACTGCACATGTGAGGGATCTAGGTTGCGTGCTCCTTAGAGGAATCTTAACGACTGATGATCTGAGGTGGAACAGTTCCATCCCAAAACCAACACCCCACCTCAATCCCTGGAAAAATTGTCTTCCATGAAACCATTCCCTGGTGCTAAAAAAATTTGGGGACCACTGTCTTAAGGTACCATTCACCATCCTTCTCAGTCTGATTTGTAGTTGCCTTTTTAGTTTTATCTCCTACTTTTTCTCCTTATAAAATCTCTGCTCGATAATTAACATGCCATGAATGCTCAAGACGCATCTTCCCTTCTCAATGTCTCTATTTCCTTAACAAATTCCAGCTAGACTCACCTGCTTCTTACTCAGTGATCATGTAACATGTTGCTTGTACCTTTGCTAAATGCATTTTTTTCTTTCTCTCTTATGTCATTGTTAGGTATGTGGGTGTCTTTCTTCACCACAGTTGAAGCTCACCGGAAGCAGCAATGACTATACAATGAAGCTAGTAAAATAGAAATAAAAATGGAAAACTAGGATTGAGGAAAATAAATATGCCAACATTATGGCCCAATATGATTGTGATCATCGCCATTATTTCTTAGTAAACAAAATTTAATTATTTATTTTTTCATCCATTTCACAAATACATTTCACAAATGCCTTCCTTCCTTAAGTCCTGTACTATGTTAGATCCTTGAGACACAAATGTCAAGTTCATAGGGAACTTAAGGTGGCAAGTTACGTACTTCAAATTTTTTCAAGAGGAAGATACAGATTATTCTTCAAAAAAGAAAAATTTCTCTCACTACTAATGCTTAAGAAAAGTTTATTGGGACCTTATGAAGAATCGAATAAAGTGATGGGCATGAGTCTCAACAATTTTCTCACAAAAATATAGCTGCAAAGCTCTATAGAGAATCAAAAAGCAGTTTACCTCACTACATTACAAGTAACACGCAACAGCAACTGTGTCTTTGTTCATCAGCATCATAATCAAGTATAGCCAAACCCATTGACAACAGTAGCTTTGAAACATTACTCAAACTTGTTCTATACATTTTCTTAATAATTAGTACTAAGTGATTCTCAACTGTCAACTCCTATCACTGGCATGTCCCAATTTATTGTGTGGATTGTGACTATAACTCCTAATTAAAAATTCAAATGAGCAAACTCTATGAAATAAATCCACACCCAGTTCTTGGAACAAAGAGTCTTATTCTTCCTTAAATTCATAGGTAATCATATAAATACATGTGTATCTTTAATTTAGGACACAAGCATTATTTTTCTTGACTTTTGATGTCAATCTTTGGAATCAGAAGAGAGCAGCTGGTGTGTTCTGCCTGTCTGTCAAGATTCTGTTTTCCTTTTAGTTATTATTGTATTCATTTCCTTCTGAGCTCTTTTCATTTTTCTGCCTTTCCTCATCTGATGTGTAATGTATAATAGGTTGCAAGCATCTATTCCATTTCTTTGCCCAAAGCAAATTGAAATAATAATACTAATATCTATCAACAGTGGTTAGCTCTTAGATAAACAAGTGACTTTATTCTTGTGGTAAAATGTTTTTAGTTGTGAACATGCTGTTTATGTGATCTGCTGAATAAACATAATTAAAGAATATAAATGGTTAGTAAACATTGCTATTTTGAGTCTACTGGCTTCACTTTAGAAAATTTTAACAAACTTAAATATTGTGGATAAAAATCCAGTTAGATGAAGATTTTTTGACTTGAGACTTGAATGTGAACAAAGCATAAAATATTTTTTCTGGATTATGAAATACTTACTGAGACGTATTAAAAACTCATTGAGTCACTGCCTCAGCAACTGTCTAGTTTTGTGCACATAGCAGGGACTCAGTAGATGCTTAATATCTAAATAATAGAAGTATTTTCTACTCTCCTTTTCACTAGTCATCTTTATATCCTTGCCAAGTGACAGATATGGTAAACAGGTAGAGATAATTGGCATTCTCAATTAGATTAATGCTTATTATTCCCGTTGTTCATGCCATTCTGGAGCTCATACCCACACTAAGACACCATTTATTGCTCTATAGAGTACAGAATACTAGACTCTTTTCTGAATGCTGTTAGTGTTATCACCCTCCTCGATAATGTTAAAATTATACCCCACCACGTTAGAACCATAAGCCTGATACTGGATTTCTTTTTTCTTTTGGTTGGGACAGGGATTGGCTACTAATTAGATGAAAGACAGTATTAATAGCATTCTTTCTTCCTTTACAATATTCTTATTTACACGTATATAATTGACACAAATTACTCAACAGATTAAAAACTTGATGTAATTTTCCAAAGTCATGATGTCTGTACTAGACTGTCCATACCAACTGTCAGAAAGGGAATAACTTGCAGAGAGACTCGTGCAAAGAAATGGGAGGGCAGAGTGGTGATGAGAGTGAAGAGATCCCTTCACCTCATATGCTGTTGTCAAAAAATGCCAGGTTTCAGCTCAATGGCGTAACAGTGTTAAAAAAAACATTTTGATGTGTACAAGACAGGCTCCATTGAGACAAACATCTCTGTTACAACTTCATTAATTGGATTATCTAAAGGAATGTGATATCTTATTACTTCCAGAGAACAATCTTTCATATATCCTGTTCCCTAAGAGGCCTCTCTTCAAATTCAAATAAGTCACATGATATTGAAGAACATGCCCTAGATTTCAATCCCAGCTCTACCAATTATTAGTGTTATTTTGGTTAATCATCAGCTGACTTTTTTATTTCAATAGTTATTGGGGAACGGGTGGTGATTAGAAAAGTTATTTAGCAGTGCGTTCTGAGATTTTGGTGCTATCAGTTATGATGTGACTTTCAACATGTCAGTCCATTTCATTTTTCACAAAATGGGAATACTCTCAGTCCTGCCAACTTAACTCAGTAGGTTTCTTCCTGCCCTTGGGTGTCCCTTCCATCATCTCACAAATGGGACTTAGCTTTTTGCTCTGAATAGTCTTTCAGAACAATGTAAGGTCAGGCATTCTGCAACATGTTTGCTCAATTTAACCTCTTCCCTGTTGCCAGTTTGCCTTGGGAGTCATTTTTCCTCTTGCTCCCCTCTTTCTTCCAACCTTTCAGGGTCTGATATTCATGAGAAGCGAAGTTTCCCTTTGCTCCACATGTTGAATCCCAGTCACTCCCAAAGTGACCACAGCACCTGGAACACCAGCCTGAGACAATTCCCTAAGCACCTTGTTTGCTAATGAAGGCCAGTTAGACATGCCAGTTCCACAGATGTATTTGGAGAACCCAATGAGACAATGTGTTTACATATGCTTGTTAAATTCCGTAACATTAGCGGTAACCTTCCTACCCAGATTCAGTGATGTACACTGATTTGGCTTCCTCATCTTCTCTCATTCAGACCTTTACTAGGTTTTTAAAACACACACACACACACACACACACACACACACACGTACAATCTATATTATTAATATATAATGTTTGCATGGCATATCATTTTCATCATTTCATTTCAAGCTACCTATGTTGTTGAATTTGAGGTGAACTTCTTGTAAACAGTATATAGTTAGTTCATGTTTTTTCATCCACTTTGCAAATCTCTTTGTCTTTTTACAGGTAAATTTAGATTATTTATATTTAAGGTAATTATTGATATGCTAGAGCTTAAGTCTGCCATTTAATTTTGTATTTTATGTTATTTCTCTCTGGTTTTATTTACTCTGTTTTCCTTTTCTTATCTTCCCAAGAGTTATTTAGAAATTATTTAGAATTCCATTTTGATTAATTTATATTTTGAATGCATCTGTTTGTGTCACTTTTATAGTTGTTTCACAGGGTATAACAATATACATACGTGGCATCACATTCTACTAGGAATCAACATTTTTTCACTTCATATAGAGAGCGGAAATTTAACTTTCTTTTAGGTTCCTTTGCTATGCTTCCAGTTAAATACCATTTTCTTGAGTATCAGATGGTGTGATAATTTTGATTCAGTTAGGTAATCAATTAATAAAACTCATGAAAGAAATTATAGTCTACTGTATGAACCCACTTGTGCTCCTTCTTCCTTCCTTATGCTCCCAGAATCTTTACTTTTAAAGATTCTCTCTGAAGACATTCCTTTGGCCAGTTTTTGAGGGTAGATTTGACAAATTCTTTTAGTTATTCTTTATCAGAGAATGCCTTTATTTCCCCTTTACTCCTTAGGAATAGTTTTGCCACATATATAGTTCACAGTTGACAGTTCTTATCTTAGCACTTGAAAAATGTGTCACTTCCATCTGGCCTTAATAGTTTCAGAAGAGAAATCCGCTATCACTTAAATTAGTGTAACGCCATGAGTAATGAGTCATTTCTTCTTGGCTGCATTCATGATTTTTCTTTGTCTTTTGTTTTTAAAAGTTTATTCATAATGTGTCTTGGCATGAATATTTTGGGTTTATTCTTTCCCAGATTTGCCCACCTTGAATCTGGAGGCTTGTGCCTTTTGCCAAGTTTGGAAAGTATGGAGCTTTTTTCTTAAATACTCTTTCAGCCCCAAACACTCTGTTTTTCCTTTTTTCTGAGATGCTGTATTAGTCCGTTTTTACACTGCTGATAAAGATATATCTGAGACTGGGAAGAAAAAGAGGTTTAATTTGACTTACAGCTCCACATGGCTAGGGAGATCTCATAATCATGGTGGAGGGTAAAAGACACTTCTTACTTGGTGGCGGTGGCAGCAATAGAGAAATGAGGAAGAAGCAAAAGCAGAAACCCCTGATAAACCCATCAGATCTCAAGAGACTTACTCATTATCATGAGAATATCATGGGAAAGACTGGCCCCCAAGATTCAATTACCTCCCCCTGGATCCTTCCCACAACTTGTGCAATTCTGGGAGATACAAATTAAGTTGAGATCTGGATGAGGACACAGCCAAACCATATTAGATCCTAATGATACAAAGGTTAGGTCTTTTGTTATTGTTCTATAGAGCTCTGAGACTCTTACTCATTTTGAGGGGTAAAACAGTTTATTTCTGTTTTTCAGATTGGGTAAATGTTATTGATTTTGAGAAGTGAAGCCAGGTGGACTTCCTGGGTCGAGCGTGGACTTGGAGAACTATTCTGTCTTACAAGAGGTTTGTAAAATGCACCAATCAGTGTTCTGTAAAAATGCACTAATCGGCATTCTGTAGCTAACTAGAGGTTTATACAATGGACCAATCAGCACCCTGTAAAATGGACCAATCAGCACTCTGTAAAATGGACCAATCAGCAGGACATGAGCAGGGACAAATAAGGGAATGAAAGCTGGCCACCCCAGCCTGCAGCAGCAACCCGCTCTGGCCCCCTTCCATGCTGTGGTAGCTTTGTTCTTTTGCTCTTCACAATAAATCTTGCTGCTGCTCACTCTTTGGGTCTGTGCCACCTTTAAGAGCTGTAACACTCACCGTGAAGGTCTGCGGCTTCATTCTTGAAGTCAGCGAGACCATGAACCCACCAGAAGGAACCAACTCCAGACACAATTTGACCTCAAGTTCACTGATTCTATCCTCTATAATTTCCACTGTACTACTGAGCTCCCAGTGAGGTTTTTTTTTTTTTTAATTTTAATTATTTTGTTTTTTGTTCCATAATTCTTATTTAGGTCTTTTTTATAACATTTCTTTTTTGGGATTTTCTATCTTTTTGCTTCAAGAGAATTTATAAGTCAGTGTTGAAGCATTTTTATGTTTGCTTTAAAATTCTCATTAGATAATTCCAATACACGATTCATCTTGGCGTGAATTGATTGTATTTCTCTTTCAAGTTTGATTTTCCTGATTCTTGATATGATGGGTATTGTATCCTGCTCATTTTGTCTATTACATTAGGAGACTCTGAGTCTGATTTAAATCTCTTATTTAAGTAAGAGTCACCCTGTTTAGATGTATTATGTGGGTCTAGAGCTACTTTTAAATTTTCAGAACCTTTGTGGTGTCATTTTGGTCTGCTTGGATAATCTGCTGTCGCTGGGGCTCCCACTAGTCCTTCTTGTTAGTACTGCCTGAAGGGACAAAAAGGGTTTCCCTGGGCCAGGCAGCCTGATATCTCTCAGTGGGGAAGAGGAGTCTCAGGCCTGGTCCATAAACACCAGGAAGCTTCCCTGGTCTGATTGGTTGTTGGGGTGAAATCTGTCCTGCCACTGTTGCCTGTTCCACCCCCATGTCTTCCACTGGGGAGAGGAGAAAAGAGATTCCCGTGCTGTTAACTGTTAGTGGGGCTCTGATAATCGCCCGTTCTCGTGGTGCAGGGCTCCCCCACTGTTGTAGGAGGGACTTCCATTCAACCTGAGATATAATGAGTCTACTTGGGCTGCCTGCTGTTGCTAGGTTGTGGTGGGGAAGTGCCAAGCCAGATCATCTTTTTCCCTTTTTCTGATAGGTGTTCTTCCTTCAGTCTTGGTTCCAAAGCACGCTTTCTCTCTCCACCCTTGAGAGCTCTCCTTTGGTTTTCTCTTACATTATTTCCAGTGTTTATAGTTGTACTTACCAAGGATGTGCGGGGAGAAATGAGTCTATGCCATCTCATTATATCATACTAATCGAATTAGTTTTTCAAAAAGAATCTCTTCCTAATTCAGTTTTTCACTGAAGGCCCATGTATTGTTCACTCATAGTATGCAGAGTTCTACACTAGGTTTAGGGTGGCGGGGGTGGGGGTGCTTTCTACACCATTTTCAGGCAATAGTTCCTACCCCTGGATTTTTTGTAATCTTATTGAGGGCAATGATGCCAACAAACAGGGACGGAAAAGTAAAGGAAACAAGTAAAATATAATAGTGGCAAATAACTATACGTGTACAAAGTGATAGTGCACATGATAAACTTTATATGTAGGGGATGAAATATTGATCAAAGACAATAAAGGAAAGAATAGAATGAGAAAATTTAAGGAAGTTTTGCCACAATATTAAAATTAGGAGCAGAAAGACATTTAATAAGACATCTCCTTTTAAGTTTACATATCACTTTGCAGCTCATGCCCCAGGCTCTGCCTCACTTCATCAGAGTGAGCTTGAGTATCCACCATACCATCTGTCCTGGGAAAGGTCTTATCTGGTGAGATTTGTGGCTCTTGTTCATCACATCCTTTATCTGCCACTTTCATTTATGACTGTGCTTCTATGCACCCTTCCTTTATTGTCTATACTGTGTGTCCCTGATGGGACAAAAATCATCTGATGTTTGGTATTTTTGATTTATGGCCTATTAGTGAAATTCAGCAGTGATTGCACTTTCATATTTAAGTACATTAAGCATCCAAGGAATAGAGGCTAATATAATTACCAGGTTTCCATGAGACCTGGAACCATAATCACAAAATTCTTAGGTAGCTTTACCTGGTTCTTCTAATTTTGTTTCTTTTGAGAGAAATTTATTCCTTGCTGTAATTTTCCTAAGTATAACATTATCTATTTTTCCTCTTTTACCAGTCTTATTCATATAGAGACATCTCTAGACATACCATTTGGACATTTCACTAACAGAATCAGTATTTTTTATGGAGGAATTGCTATGGGCAAAGCATCGTGTTAAGTATTGGATATAACTTATACATGGATTCTGCCCTTATTTGTCTACCGTCTAATAATGTTAGTCAGAATATTTACATAAATGCCTTTGTTTTAAGTATCCAAAGAGGAATTACACAAAAGAGTATTCAGGGGAGAGAGAGATTCCTTTGGACTGGGTAGAGAAGGGAATATCTCAAAGCAGGACTGGCATTTATAATATGCCTTTCTGTATGTCAGGAAACAACAGATGCTGGAGAGGATGTGGAGAAATAGGAATGCTTTTATACTCTTGGTGGGAGTCTAAGTAGTTCAACCATTGTGGAAGACAGTGTGGTGATTCCTTAAGGATCTAGAAACAGAAATACCATTTGACCCAGCAATCCCATTAGATATACCCAAAGAATTATAAATCACTCTACTATAAAGAAACATGCACATGTATGTTTGTTGCAGCACTGTTCACAATAGCAAAGACTTGGAACCAACCCAAATGCCCATCAATGATAGACCGCATAAAGAAAATGTGGCACATATACACCATGGAATACTATGCAGCCTTAAAAAAATGAGTTCATGTCCTTTGCAGGGACCTGGATGAAGCTGGAAACCATCATTCTCAGCAAACTAACACAGGAACAGAAATCCAAACACCACATGTTCTCACTCATAAGTGGGAGTTGAACAGTGAGAACACATGTACACAGAGAGGGGAACATCACACACAGGGGCCTGTCAGGGAGTGAAGGGGAAGGAGAGGGAGAGCATTAGGACAAATACCTAATGCCTACAGGGCTTAAAACCTAGATGATGGGTTGATGGGTGCAGCAAACCACCAGGGCACATGTATACCTATGTAAAAAACCTGCATGTTCTGCACATGTATCCCAGAATTTAAAGTAAATTTTTTTTAAAAAGGAATGAAAGCTCAAACATTGCTATGGATCCTGAACATCAAAAAGACAATAAAGACATATTGTGAACAACTTTATTCCATTTAGTTCAACAGTTTAAATAAAACAGGCAAATTCTAGATAGATACAAATTTTTCAGACTCACTAATGAATAGAGAAATATGAATAGCTAAATATCTATTAAACAATCGAATTCATAATGATAAACATTCTCATTCTGAAATTTTCAGGACCAGAGAGGTTTCTTGTTGAATATTCCTGGGAAGAAATAAATAATACCAATTCTTCACAAAATATTTTAAAAACATAGAGAAACATGTTCCTACTCATTTTAAGAGGTCAGTATTGCTGTGATATCAAAACATTGAGGAGATATTCTAAGAAAAGAAAATTATGGACAGTATCTTTCAAGGTTGTAGATGCAAAAATTCATAAGAAAATATTAGCAAATCACATCTACTATTATTATATATGTTAATAATTTGTGACTTTTTCAACAAATGGTACTAGGACAACTGGATATCCACGTGCAAAAGAATGAAGTTGGACCCTTACTTTATGCAATATATAAAACTCAGCTAAAAATTGAATAAAAGCTTAAATGTAAGAGATAATACTCTTAGAAGAAAGCATAGGGTTAAATCTGCATGACTTCAAATTTGGAAATGTATTTTTAGACATGACATCAATGTATAAACAACAGCAATTACAAAACAGATAAATAACCATAAGAAATTAAAACTTTTTTTCTTCAAGTGATACTATCAAAAACTTGAAAACATAACCGACAATATAGGAGAGAATATTTGTAAATCATATATCTGATGGGGGACTTGTATCTAGGATATATAAAGAATTCTTATGAATGCAAATGCAAATCAAGACATCAATGAAACACCACTTCAGAAGCACTAGGATAACGACAATCAAAAAGACGTGATATTTCTGGTTCTAGATCCTTGAGGAATCGCCACACTGTCTTCCACTATGGTTGAACTAATTTACACTCCCACCAACAGTGTAAAAGCATTCCGATTTCTCCACATCCTTGCCAGCATCTGTTGTTTCCTGACTTTTTACTGATTGCCGTTCTAACTGGTGTGAGATGGCATCTCATCGTGGTTTTGATTTGCATTTCTCTAATGACCAGTGATGATGAGCTTTTTTCATATGTTTGTTGGCTTCATAAATATCTTCTTTTGAGAAGTGTCTGTTCATATCCTTCACCCATTTTTTGATGGGGTTGTTTGTTTCTTGTAAATTTGTTTATGTTCCTTGTAGATTCTGGATATTAGACCTTGTCAGATAGATAGATTGCAAACATTTTCTCTCATTCTGTAGGTTGCCTGTTCACTCTGATGATAGTTTCTTTTGCTATGCAGAAGCTCTTTAGTTTAATTAGAACCCATTTGTCAATTTTGGCTTTTGTTGCCCTTGCTTTTGGTGTTTTAGTCATGAAGTCTTTGCCCATGCCTATGTCCTGAATGGTATTGCCTAGGTTTTCTTCCAGGGTTTTTACTGTTTTAGGTCTTACATTTAAGTCTTTAATTCATCTTGAGAATTTTTGTATAAGGTGTAAGGAAGGGGTCCAGTTTCTGTTTCCTGCATATGGCTAGCCAGTTTTCCCAACACCATTTATTAAATAGGGAATCCTTTCCCCATTGCTTGTTTTTGTCAGGTTTGTCAAAGATCAGATGGTTGTACATGTATGGCCCTATTTATGAGGCACTGTTCTGTTCCACTCATCTATATATCTGTTTTGGTACCAATACCATGCTGTTTTGGTTACTGTAGCCTTGTAGTATAGTTTGAAGTCACATGGAATGATGCCTCCAGCTTTGTTCTTTTTGCTTAGGGTTATCTTGGCTATGTGAGCTCTTTTTGATTCCATATGAAATTTAAAGTAGTTTTTTCTAGTTCTGTGAAGAAAGTCAATGGTAGCTTGATGGGAATGCCATGGAATCTATAAATTACTTTGTCCATTTTCATGATATTGATTCTTCCTATCCATGAGCATGGATTGTTTTTCCATTTGTATCCTCTCTTATTTCATTGAGCAGTGGTTTGTAGTTCTCCTTGAAGAGGTCCTTCACATCCCTTGTAAGTTGTATTTTTAGGTATTTTATTCTTGGTAGCAATTGTGAATGGGAGTTCATTCATGGTTTGGCTCTCTGTTTGTCTATTATTGGTGTGTAAAAATGCTTGTGATTTTTGCACATTGATTTTGTATCCTGAGACTTTGCTGAAATTTCTTACCAGCTTAAGAAGATTTTGGGCTGAGACAACGGAGTTTTCTAAATATCCAATCATGTCATCTGCAAACAGAGACAATTTGACTTCCTCTCTTCCTATTTGAATACCCTTTATTTCTTCCTCTTCCCTGATTGCCCTAACTAGAACTTCCAATACTATGTTGAATAGGAGTGGTGAGAGAGGGCATCCTTGTCTTGTGCCAGTTTTCAAAGGGAATGCTTCCAGCTTTTGCCCATTTAGTATGATATTGGCTGTGGGTTTGTCATAAATAGCTCTTAATTTTTTGAGATACATTCCATCAATACCTAGTTTATTGAGAGTTTTTTGCATGAAAGGGTGTTGAATTTTATCGAAGGCTTTTCTGTGTCTGTTGAGATAATCATGTGGTTTTTGTCATTGGTTCTGTTTATGTGATGGATTATGTTTATTGATATGTGTCTGTTGAACCAGCTTTGCATCCCAGGTATGAAGCCAACTTGATCGTGGTCGATAAGGATTTTGATATGTGCTGCTGGATTCGGTTTGCCAGTATTTTATTGAGGATTTTCACATCGATGTTCATCAGGGATATTGGCCTGAAATTTTCTTTTTTGTTGTGTCTCTGCCAGGTTTTGGTATCAGGATGATGCCGTCCTCATAAAATGAGTTAGGAAGGATTTCCTGTTTTTCTATTGTTTGGAATAATTTCAGAAGAAATGGTACCAGCTCCTCTTTGTACCTCTGGTAGAATTCGTCTATGAATCTGTCTGGTCCCGGAATCCCATAACTGGGTATATACCCAAAGGATTATAAATCATTCTACTATAAATACACATGCACACATATGTTTATTCCAGCACTATTCACAATAGCAAAGACTTGGAACCAACCTAAATGCCCATCAATGATAGACTGGATAAAGAAAATGTGGCACATATACACTGTGGAATAATATGCAGCCATGAAAAATGATGAGTGCATGTCCTTTGCAGGGATATGGATGAAGCTGGAAACCATCATTCTCAGCAAACTAACACAGGAAAACACCACATGTTCTCACTCATAAGTGGGGGTTGAACAATGAGAACACGTGGACACAGGGAGAGGAATATCACACACCAGGGCCTGTCAGGGAGTGGAGGGCTAGGGGAAGGATGGCATTAGGAGAAATACCTAATGTGGATGACAGGTTGATGGGTGCAGCAAACCACCATGACATGTGTATACCTATGTAACAAACCTGCACGTTCTGCACAAAAAAAGACAGATGATTACAAATGTTGAGTATGTGGAATATCAGAAGTGTTTTACTTTGTGGGCCTGAATGTAAAATGATGCAGACACTTAGAAAAATACTCTGGTAATTTCTCAAATAGTAAACATAGAATTACCCTATGACCAAACATTCCCACTTTTATGTGTATATTCAAGAGAAAATAATATATGTCTACACAAACACTTGTACACAACTGTTCATAACCACATTATTCATAATAGCCAAATGGTGGGAACAACCCAAATGTTCACCAACTGATTAACTGATAAATAAAAGGTGGCATATCTATACAATGGGGGTAATTTGCTACAACATGGATGAACCCTGGAAACATCATGCCAAGTGAAATAAGCCACTAATGAAAGACCACATATTATATGATTTACTATATGACATATTTAGAATAGGCAAATCAATAGAGACAGAAAATAGATGAATGATTACTTCTGTCTGGAGAGGTTGGGAGAATAGAAATAGTAGCTAAACAGTACTGGCTTGCTTTCTGAGGTGGTAAAAATGTTGCCAAATAGACTGTGGTGATGGTTGCACAACCCAGTGAGTATACTAAAAACCACTAAACTGTACACTTTAGGTGAATTTTATAGCACATGAAGTTCATCTTACTAAAGCTGGCATAGGAATAATAATGATTTTCCTAATGACTGAAAATACTGAGGAAACTTTTTATTCACTTATTTGCCATTCTTGCATCCTTTTTGGTGAAGTGTCTGTCCAAACCTTTAACCTATTTTTTTAATTGTGCGTTTTGTCTTCTATTATTGATTTGCAAGAATTTCATGTTCTTTGTTTATTGTAGATACAAGTTTATTATCACCTATACTCTTTTGCAAATATTTTCTCACATTTGTGGCTTTTATTTCCTTTTATTAATAGTGCCTTTAATGAGAAAAAGCTTTAAATTATGAAATACAATTTATCATGTAAGACTTCTTGGCCTCTAGAATTGCATGGGCCAATTCTCATAATCAAACTTCTCTTGTATATCTATATATATTCTATTGGTTCTGTTTCTCTTAAAAATCCTAAGATATGTATAAACATATGCATATATCTAAATCTCTTAGAGATTTTCAAGAATACAATATGTTGCTATTAGCTATAGTCACCGTGTTGTACAATAATCTCTTGACCTTATTCTTCCTATCTAACTGGAATTTCATACCCTTTGACCAACATCTCCCCAACTTCCCCACTCCCAACCCCTGATAACCATCTTTGTACTCTCTGCTTCTATGAGATCAACTTTGTTAGATTCTACATTTAAGTGAGATCTTTGTATGCCTGGCTTATTTCATTAACATGATGGCTTATTTTATTAACATGATGTCCTCCAGGTTCATCCATCTTGTCTCAAATGACAAGCCTTTTTTTAAAGGCTGATTAGTATTCCTCTGTGTATATATAACACATTTTCTTTATCCTTTCATCCATTGATGAACATTGAGGTTGATTCCATATTCTGGTTACTGTGAAGAGTGCTGCAATGAACATGGGAGAGCAGATATCTCTCCAACATACTAATTTCATTTCCTTTACAGATGCACTCATGAATGGGATTTCTGGATCATATGATAGTTCTATTTTTCATATTTTGAGGAACCTCCATACTGTTTTCCATAATGACTGTGCTAGTTTTTACCTTCCCACCAAGAGTGTGCAAGAGTCCCCTTTTCTCTACAGTTGCTGAATTTGATTTAAAAATATGAGATTTCTTTGTGCTATATTCCAGGTTTCTATACATTTAAAATCATATCAAAGTTTTTAAAGTCTGATATAGATCCTAGACTTATATAGGAAGCAAAAGTCAATTATCTTGAGAATGGAGAAGACAAATTCACACACTGAAATCTATTCAGTAAGAAATAATGAACTATATAATATGCATTTGTCTTAGCCCACTCAGGCTGCTATTAGAAAATACCTGACACCAGGTAATTTATAAAGAACAGAAATGTATCTTTCACTGTTCTGGAGGCTGGGCATCCAAGGACAAGGCACTGGCAGCTTTAGTTTTCTGGCACGGGCTGCTCTCTGCTTCACAGTTGGAGGAAAGAACACCGTGTACTCACGTGATGAAAGGCAAAAGGGTAAGAGCACCAAAGAAATACCGTGTGAAGCCTTTTTTATAAGGACCCTTATAGTCCTTATAAGGAATTAACCTCATGACCAAATTACCTCCTAAAGGCCCCATCTCTTAATACTATCACAACAACCATTGTTTCAACACTTGCATTTTGGAGGGGACCCATTCAAACCATAGCAATGTTGCAACAGGATAAACCCCCAAAATATTATGTTGTATGAAACAAACAGATATAAAATTCATACTGTATGATTCCATTTATGTATAACTCAAGAACAGGTAAAATGAATTAACTTATGAAGATGAAAATTAGAAGTTTTTGCCTAAAGGGAATAGGGACTTAATGGGAAGACAGCATGAAGGAGCATTCTGAGGTGATGAAAATATTCCATCCTCACAGGAATAGTGGTTACCCTGGTGTGTGAATTCATCAAAACATCAAATTGTATGCTAAAAATCTGTACATTTCAGTACACATGAATTTAATCTACTTTTTAAAAAGTCACTATACAATGTTCACAATTAAAAGCAGAAAGAGAGGACCGGGCGCGGTGGCTCATGCCTGTAATCCCAGCACTTTGGGAGGATGAGGTGGGTGGTTCACGAGGTCAGGAGATCGAGACCATCCTGGCTGACACAGTGAAACCCCGTCTTCACTAAAAATACAAAAAAAAAAAAAAAAAAAATTAGCCAGGCGTGGAGGCACGTGCCTGTAATCCCAGTTACTTGGGAGGCTGAGGCAGGAGAATAGCTTGAATCCAGGAGGAGGAGGTTGCAGTGAGCTGAGATTGCACCATTGCACTCCAGCCTGGTGACAGAGAGAGACTTTGTCTAAAAAGAAGAAGAAGAAGAAAAAAGCAGAAAGAGAAAATTCAACATTAAACACTTTTAGCCATGCTTTTGAGTTATTCGTGAAACTTCACCTATATAACCTCAGGTAATGTTTCCCTAACCTGTGTTTAATTCTGATTATTGGCTTATTCTCAGCTCTATTCTGTGAGTTACCACTTTAAATACATGATTTTTAGTAGCACTAGCTACTTATATTAATAGCACAAGCTACTACTATATTCATAGGCAGACTAACTTTAAAAATTGCCTTTTAACTTTTCTAGCAGTCAGGAACTGATATTCTTAATCTCAATGCTTACTAGCTTTGGGATTTGGAAACAGCCTAACATGCTTGGACCACAGCTCTCCTGAGATTTAAGTAGGTCAGCTCTAGGATTATTTACAGTTTCCAATACTAATACTTAATTTCAACCTCAAAGTATGATGTGGAAAGTGTTCCTCTTAGAGTCTCAGTCATAATACTTCATGTAGACCATCATTCCTGAATAGATCATATACACACTAGGATTTTTGCATGAAAAAAATAAGTTGAATTCAACATTTCTTCCCTTGAAGAGGTTCCAATACTCTTGTAGTTAAGGCTGCTGCAGTGTTAACACATTACAGACAGAAAAAGTAAAACATCGCTAGCATTACAAAATGTCTAGGAAGAGACAAAGGTAAGCTGACTTGCTGAAGTTCTCTAGATGATTCACTTACAGAACTGAGAGCAGAAATTTTGTATCTTCTATTTGATTCCCTCTAGTGGCGTAGTGTCCTCTCAGAAGGGTCAGATTCAATGTTCAGATTCTTAGAAAGGTGTCATCATGAAAAACAAAACAAAACAAAAATATTCACATCAACAAGGAGCCACCTGTCACTCCACATTTTATTTTCTCTGCAGATTAGAATCTATACGAACACACCTATGATTCATGCATGTCACCCTAGAGGGAGCCACCTAGCATGTGCCTGGTGTCATGAAAAGACACTCTCAAGGAGACGTCCAAGGAGACAAACAGAAATCTTCTACACTTGGTGATGGAAGTGAATGTCTTCATGGAAGGCATGAAAAACTCCACATTGCTGTGGGTATCTCTGACTGATCAGCTTCCACCTGCCTGCATGGGATTCTGATAATAGGCCTATTTTCAGGTCTAACCCACGATCTGTAACTTAAAAAAAAAAACTTTTCAAGATTATTCTGAATTTAATATTTTCATTTCCAGGCAGCTGTTTCCAAAATTACTGTCTGAGCTTTCAATTAGTCAGAAACTTGATATGAATTTAGCCTTTGAATCTCAAGACACAAGCCACAGACCTGTTCTTTTATGTCATAATTAGCATAGCTCTCTGCAGATAGGCCTAATTCTGGAAACCTTCCCAGACTAGCTATATATCCTGAGGAATTCAAAAATTCCTTTTTCAGTATTCTTTTATTCACACTGCATCTCCTGGTGTACCATTTTCAAATCTGGAACAAAAGATAAAGGAGAAACCTTGAAGACATTATGCTGAGTGAAATAAGACAGACCAAAGAGAACAAATAGTATATGATTCTGTTTAGATGAGGTACCTAGAATAGTGAAATCCATAGAAACAAAAAGTAGAATAGTGGTTATCAGAAACTAGGAGAGAGGAAATGAGGAGTTATTGTTTAATGGGTTCAGAGTTTCAGTGTGGGAATGATGAAAAAGTTCCAAATATAGATTGTGGAGATGGTTGCACAACAATGTGAATGTAATTAATGCCACTGAACTATAAACTTAAATGATTAGAGTAATAAATTTTATGTTATGTACATTTTATCACAGCAAAAGGGAAGAAATTTAAATTAGCTTATTCATATACATTAGCTGTCCCACTACCTTAGATTTGTAAAAAGCTGCTGATGTGTGCTTTTTACACACATCAGGAGCTTTGGGTGCTGCTGATGTTTGGGTAATTTTCATTGCGTGGCATCTTTACACTGCCAAGTTTATATGTAGAAATGTTTTTATCACTTACATAATAAAAAATGTTCATCAGGTAATATAATCAGTAGTGAAAATGTACACACGGGGCTCATACATTGCTAATGTGCTAAGAAGGTAGAAAATGAGCATAGACATGTCTTAAATCTCAAGAATTTGTATTACAAAATTTCAAGAACACACCTTTCAAATATTCTATATATGACCAACCCATATGAAAACAAAAAATGTGTACATGGAGAAAAAAAATGTCATCTAAGATGTAGATCTTCACCCTCCCCATCACTGGTTAGAACCCTACTGGAAAATGATATATATTTCTAGATTACGGAACTGAAGAGGAGTGGAGATACATTCTAGAAAGATGAGAGGGTCATCACAGAGGTTTAAAAGCGTTTAAAGGTGTTTTTAAAGTTTTGGAAACAACATCCATGAGGACAAAATTGATTCAAATTCTTGTAGAACCAGCCACCTATAATCCCAGCTACTCGGGAGACTGAGGTGGGCAGAGAGTTTGAAGCCAAAAGTTCAGGAACAGCCTGGTCAAGATAGCAATGTCCTGTCTCTTAAAATACTTAATTAAAAAATATGTAAGTTCATGTGGAAAGAGTACATGACATAAACATGGTTGGAGGAGCCCTTCTCCAATGCAAACAATAGCCAGACGCAGATAAATGGAGTTTGGCTCTAATGAGAGGGATTGTTTAGCTGTAAGAAAGGATTTCTCTCTATTCAGAATAGGAAGTCTCAAGAGCTCTGTCTCTGGAGCTCATCAAAATTAGGGGAAATGTGCTTCTGTCTGGGATGATTTAGTTGCAGCCCTTCCTGAGGGATGGGGGATTGCACCAATCTTCTCTCAGGGTCTCTTCCTGCTCTATGATTCTAGGATAACCCATGGGTAGAGAGGCCACACTACCAGCTGTTTTAAAATATTGTTAGGAAAGCAAATAGTTTGTGTGATTACATGACTAATGTTATAGAATTTGTTGATTTTTTTTTGCTTGAAAATGTGCTGATAAACTGAGTAGTATCTTCACTATAAAAATGGGAAAACTCAGCTAGTCGGGAAATTCTTTTCGTAGAAACAATTGTAATCATATTTAATACACATTAAATTATACGTCTATCTTTGAGGGGCATACAAACACCCCATTTAAATGACCAGCAGAGAGCTTCTGAGGCCAGGGACACACTCATGTTAAATTAATTGCAGAGGGGGGTGCCCATGGACCACATTTATGAATAATTATCCTTTGCAAATGATTGCAAATAATCTATAGCATAGCTGAATTATGCACAAAAAGGATCATCTTAAGTTGGTACCTGGGTTGTAGTATCTCATTATTTACTCCATAATTTTCAATTTACATAAGGAGATGCATTAATGAAAAGTACTTAGGGGAGAAGAATTATAGAAAGAGCAATTCTAGAACTGAGCAAATGTCTCTGATTAATATAATTTACATTTTTATTATAGAATATGACTACAGATAATGTTTTGCCTAATTCATTTTATTTATAATATCAAAGAGACTTCAACTCTGATAAATTGTGATTGCTTTAAAATTTAGGAAATATGGAGCAAGAAGACCTTACTGTAGTGGTTTAGGTTAGACGTGGAGTCCCTGGACAAGCCACATGTTAGGAAACAGTGGTATCAATAGCAGTCAAGTCCACAATTGAAACTTATGCCATTCTATTAATGGAGGCAAAGCTAGGAGAAAAAGGGAAACAATTTGAAACTTATGTGATGGTTACAAGGAGTTAAGATAGTAGCATTCAAGTTCATCATATGCATATCTGAAATAGTATTTATTAAATTATTGTACATAGTGGGAATGGGGGGCACTGCTAAGGCTTGAGCCAAAACTGGTTCTTTGCTGGTCTTATACAATTCTTGAATATATCTTCGTTCACAGTATCCCTTATTGATTTAACTAAATTCATAAACCAGTGTAATGTTGTTCAGTGAGAAGGGAACAACTATATAGCTTCCTCATGGAGAAGAGTTAACAGACCCACTACTATCCACTGTTACACAGTGGATCTGCATGGGGAAAGGTTTGTTTGTGTAGAGAAAATAAATAGAAATTTTCACACCTGTGGAGTATGCAACATTGGACACCCTGGAGTCCCCAAGACACCACTGAAGGGATGTCGCCACTTCTATAGGTAATAGAAATAAGGCTGACTCCTTATTTTTGTGTTTGACTGCTAATTGCTTTTAAGCCTCACCCCTCTTCTTTCATCTTCTGTACCACATCTCGGAAAGTTGATAAGAAAGCCTGGGCACCCCCTCCATTAGCACCTGTGAGAGACAAACTTTACAACCCCGTGTCCACCCATGTGCAGGAACTCTCACACCAGCCCTTCCTACCTTCCACAATAAAAACTCTCTTCTCTTAAGCCACTTTCAGACCCGCTTAGGAAGAGTGCCTTGCTTTTTCCCCACAAAACTCTTCATTAATAAATGTTTTTATACCCTCTTGGTGTTTATGTGGCATCTCCCATTTTCACAGCCAAACCAAGTTTTGGTTGAGAATACATCCTGATTTTGTATGTTGGCACAACACCGGATAGCCCTAAGGACATTAGGACTCTACATGTTAGAAGAGGGGAACGGGTTGTGTACCAGTAGCAGGATTGTGCATGTTTAGCTACACCCACAAGGGTGAAGTAGAACACAAACAAGCTACAGACTTTTGAATTGAATGCCAATATCTCTAAACTAAAGGCTGAGACTATATCTAGCTCTATAGACTAGAAGATCAAGTAGAAATCTGGCTTATTTTATTATGCAGGAAATATTACAGTAAAAGCAGGGAATTTTTATATGTCACTTTGATTAAAAGTGATGAAACAGTTTTAAGGGACTATTTTAATTTTTGAAATTTATGGATTTTTTGTTCAGTATCCCACCTTTATCTGGCTATATAACATAGCCAGATAAAGATGAGATATTTTTAATTATCAATATTCTAAAAGTTAGCAATATATAAGAATAGATTTGCATATGCATATATAAGACAAAAAAAATTTGTTAATAATTAAATTTATCAGACTACACCCCTCCAAATAAAATTCTAGTTAATTTACTCTCCCCATAGAATAATTAAGGGCTATTAAGATTGAAAATACATTAAATATATAACATTTTTGTTTATGAAACATAAATATGCTATATTCTTAATTTGACAATATTTTCAGTATTATCTCCAAGGTTTTCCACTGTGAAGATTCATCCTGCTATTTGGTCTAATTATAAATTAATTATTAGATTAATTTAGACATTAATTTGTCAAAAATGAACATTTATGAAGAGAAATTATTAGTGATAATGAATTCTATATTAATATTCACAAAACAGGACTGAGAAGAAAATATTGCTCACCTTCATCTTTAACTTTATCCCCCTAATATTAATAAATTCTCAAGGCATTCTTTAATTAATACCATTTCCATGCTTTATATGGTTATCCAGTATTTTCAAGTTTGTTTTACCGTCTTTGCAAAGGTTTTAATCAAAACAATGGTGATATTTCAACTCTTTTATATTTAAACTCTTTATTCTTAAGAGCACTCTGTCCAACTTATTTGAAGCTTAGTTACTCTGCTCACTGCTGAGTACATCTTGACATTTTGAGAATGAATACAAGCCTCAAGAGAATGCACGATTTACTCATATCTAACAGCTGCTCTCATTTAGTGATATATATAGTCATATTAAAGATGTATTAATTGCACTTCAGTGTTAAATGTGACTGAAGGGTCTATGAAAAAGAGCTCGCACATTATCATTTATTAATCTGACACCTTATCCTTTGCAGAGGCTCCTCTTGGGAGGTTGGATGGAATGGATCAACTGATAAGGAATAAATAAACTTATGCATTTTTAAAATCAGCAACAACTTTAGAATCCCTTCTGTGAGCCATCAACTACTCAGATTAGCTTTAATGGGGAGTTGTGTACCAAGAATCCTGACTTAGAACCTCCTAATTAGGGCTGATTACATTTTTTCAAATACTTACTCAGGGAAGCATGCTTACTTGATGGTGAATTGTAACCTTTCAGAAACTGGAATTACAAAACAGTTTGAGGAATGGGAGAAGGTAGAGGAGGATGAAGCAGATGAAGAGGCAGTTTCATAACTGGAGGAGAAGGTAATATCAGAAGAATCCTGGTAAACCTGTGAAGGCATGCCACGGGGCGAGCATCTCTTTATGTTCTCTTTTGCACATCAGTTTCTTGCTCTTTTTGAGAATATAATAGGCACTGGAACTAGCCTGAGTTATTTACATCAGAAGCTTTTTAACTTACAGTGTTCCCATAGTCTTGTGGCATGTAAGTCATTACAAAAGCATTTGTTCTCATTTATTTGTTCAGCTCATAATTTGTCTACTAATAATGTAATCTGTTTACCATTCAATTTAACCTGAGTGAGTAGCCAATTTCAAGATATTTTAGGTAAATTTATCTTTTGTTGGGTAAGTTATCAACATGTATAGGTCCCTATAGCAATACACATGGAAGATGACCTTTACATGTAACACAATTCAACATTTGGGTTCCCACACCTGCAATCACTCCTGGCATGTCAACATCATGTCCTTTGTAAATCCAGAGAGGACATAGAAGCACAATTGCTTCATAGGTACGATTTTGAATTTGTTCTACTAAAGTTTCAAACTTGCACAACTTAAATCTTTAATATTTGGAAATACATCTTATGAGCATGTCACAAGTAATAGAACAAGATATGAAGTCAATAATTATGGAGCCATGAATGAGTAGCATTTGTGCTACATAGGAATGGAAAGACACTTCAAAGAGCATCTGGTAGTGACCCACAGCCCACCCTACGTAACATTTGATGAAGGAATTCTCTGCCTTCAAAGAGTCCAATTGCAAGTGCCAATCATCTGTCTCTTCTTTGTATATAGAAATCTGAACTGTTGTCCTGAAAGAATATGATTCCTTAGAGTCTACTTACATAATCACAATGATGCCTCCTCTATTTGTCAAGACTGTAAACATAGACTTGCCAAGTCACATTGGAAAGTTAGGCATATTACTTCACTTTCATGACCTTGGCACTTTTGAAGCTTAAAGCTATTTATTTGTGGAATTTGTTTCAACAGGAGTTTTACTGATGCTTTATCTAATTATTTTTAGTTTATTCATATTGGGCAGGGATATCAGAGAAATGATGTTAAGTATGTTTGTTATTGTGTTCTATCAGGTGGTACACGTTTATTTTTATGTGCACCTTTACTGATGGTGTGAGATCTGCCAGGGTCCACTGTAAAGTAACTTCCTTTCTCTATAATCAATAAGCATTTTGTAGTAGGTTAGTTTCATGTGTCAATGTGGCTAGGCTATAGTACCCAGGTATTTAATCAAATACTAATCTAGGTGTTGCTGTGAAGTTATTTCGTAGATGTGGTTAACATCTAAAATCAGTTGACTTTAAGGAGATTACCTCACTAGTGTGGGTGGGACTCATTCAATCAGGAGAAAGCCTTTTAGAGCAAAACTGAGGAAGAAGAAATTCAGCCTCAGGACTTATCAACTCCTGCCTGAATTTCCATCCCACTGACCTTCCCTGTGTGTTCTGTACTTCCCAGCCCACACAATCTAATGATCCAATTCCTTGAAATAAATCTCTTAATATATGTGTATAATATATTAGTAACAATTAATTATATATCTATTCCTTTAGTTCTGTTTCTTTGGAGAACCCTGATCTGACTGGTAGAGATTTGAATACTGGAAGTTATTTACAAGGAACAGAATCTTAGAGATGAGTTTTCTAAATTGGTTCTGTGAAGGTACTTTGAGGTTATGAAATGTTCTGTTCCTCATCAAATTGTGAATTGATCCATTCCTTCATTTCTATCAATATGAATTCACGGTTTTCTAATTTACAGAATGGCTTATAGTATATTTTTGTAACAGTTTTATTGAGATATAATTCATATAGTGTACAATTCACCCACTTAAAGTATACAATTCACTGGTTTTTAGTGTATTCATAGAATTGTGCAGCCATCTGAATATTTTCCTGGTCATAAAACAAAGTCCTGTACCACTTTATCTTGCACTGTACCACATTCCCTCTTCTCATCGAGGCTTGGCAAACACTGATTGATTTTGTCTTTAGAGATTTGCCTTTTCCAGATGTTTTATATACATGAAGTCATATAATATGAAGTCTTTGTGACTGGCTTCTTTCACTTAGCATTATGTTTTCAAGGTTCATCTGTATTGTAGCACGTATCACTGTGTTGCCAAATGCCAGGGGTTTGGCCTATGTCCAGCTGCTCGCCTCACAGAAAGCCAATCACTGAGACAATGAGTATTGGCAAGGAAGAAAGGCTTTAATGCGGGTGATGTCAGCTGGGAGACTGGAGACCAGTCTCAAACACATCTCCAAAACTGACTTAAGTTAGTGGTTTATATAGCAAAGAATTAGGAAGAGGTAAGAAGAGGAGTTGGTCAGTAGGCAGCAGGTGCATTTCATTGTCCGGATGTTGTGACCTGGGAAGGCTCAATTCCTTGCTACTGTCTGGGAGCCCTGATGGTCGGTTTCTTGAGAAAGGAACTTACATAAAACAAATGTGTATTTCTCAAGTCTCAGTTCTATGGGAAAATTGGGCCAATTTCAACTTTATCACTCTTATTTATGTTCAAATGATATTTCATTGTATAGAAAATTACATTTTGTTTATCTTTTAATTACTTGATGGAAATTCAGGTTGTTTCACCTTTTGGCTACTATGAATAATGCTGCTAAAAACATTTGCATCTAAGTTTTTGTGTGGACATATGCTTCCAATTCTGTTGGGTATATGCCTATGAGTGGTATTGGTGTGTAAAATGGTAACTGTACGTCTAACTTTCTGAGGACCTGCCAGACTGTTTTTCAAAGTGGCTCCATCATTTTATATTCCACAAGCAATGTCTGAGAATTACAATTTCTCCACATTCTCACCAACATTTTCTATTTCGGGCCTTTTTATTATAGTCATTATTATACTCATCTTATAATTATAATGGAAATTAAAATACGGTATCTTGCGGTTTTTATTTGCATTTTCCTAATGACTAAAAGCATTGAGCATCTTTCATGCATCATTTATATCTTATTGGCCATTTGTATATTTTCCTTGAAGACTATCTATATAGATCATTAGCTCAATTTTTAATAGTTACTTGTCTTTGTTACTGATTTCTAAGAGTTTTTATATATTCTACATACAAGTCCCTCATAAGATGCTTGATTTGAAAATATCTTCTCCCATTCTGTGAGTTGTCTTTCTTTTTTCTGATAGCACCCATTTAAACACAAAAGTGTTTCATATTTTTAAGCCCCGATTTGTATACTTTTTCTTTTGTTGTTTGTGCTTGCTGTGTCAAAGCTAAAAACTCAATGCCAAATTTATGGTCCCAAAGATTTACTCCTATGTTTCCTTCTAAGAATTGTATAGTTTTAGTTCTTACGTGAGGCCTTCAAGTTTGAGCCAATTTTTGTATTTTGCATAAAATAAGGTTCAACTTCATAGTTTTTGCATGTGGATATCCAGATGCCCCAGCATCACTTATTGAAACGTCTATTCTCCCTTTGTTGAATTGAATGGTGATGTCATAGAAAACGGTGGAGTTGGAAACTAGAAGAATCAGGGCCTTAACTGAACCAACCATTAAGCTGGAAAATCTTACAGAATCAACTTTTCTCGAACTCTTAAATCTAAACAAAAATTTACAGGTGAGTTTTTAATAAAGACAAAAAAAAAGAAAAAGACTGCTGAGTGTCACTGTGGCATTTCTGCTTACTTGTCTACCATCCCTCATTCTCCAGTTCAGGAGTGGCTGGATGGACAGCAGCTGACATCACTGGTGAAAGTTGCTGGGGTGAAGGGGAGCAATGTAGATCTTATTTTCCAAAAGTTTTGGTTGTAAATTTTGACCTTTCTGGATATTCCCTGAAGGATTAGCACAGCCTGAATGGGACAAAGGAAAGTTTATCCTCTGGAGCAGCTGGAGCAGCTTTCCAAACATGGCAACATCCACAGTTGCCTGGGGCAAACAATGGCAGATTAGGCAAGTATCAGACAGACTCAACAGGCTGGGAAGGAGGTTGAGGAGGAAAATTCTTGGGGGAATAAGGTATTTGAAGGGTTACTATGTACACCAGGGAAGCCAGAATGCAATGCACATAGGGCCAGATGTATGCTCAGAAAATACCTGAGAAGAGCATCAGCTTGCACCTCTGGCTAGTCTGTGAGTTCCATGCAAGCAGGAGGTGAAGCATAAAGCAGAGGTGTATGTAGCCTGGATTAGGGTTGAAGAAGTGCCACAAGTCAGAAGCAATCTGCAGACAGGGATACAGATTTCTTTTGGTTGGCTGGCTGATTGGTTGGTTGGTTTTGTTTTCCTCCGGGCACTTAAGAAAATCTCTGTCAGCTGTTGGGTTACCGGCTGACATCTGAGGTCACAGAACAGAGGCTTCAGTGACTGCGCATGACAAAGAATACAGCTTTTGCAAAAATAGTTTGCAAAAGTCACTAAACAAATAGATGACTTCAGCCCTCAATCAACAACAGCAAACCTGAAGGAAGGGAAAATCTAATTTACGGAGTTACTTCATTATGATATTCAACATGTCTAGTTTTCAACAACAACAACAAAAAAATGCAAGGTGTAGAAATAGGAAAATACAGGCCATTCACAGGGGAGAAAAAAAGAAAGAAATGGAGAGAAGCTATTTTTTGACGAAGTCCAAGCACTGGATTTATAGAAAAGACTTTAAGTCAACCATAGTGTAAGGTGATTAGAAAATATCATTGGCAATAAACTTTTAATTATATGCTCAGTGTAAAACATTTGAAACTATTTTCATGAGACTGACAATGCCACCAACTCTACTTTTTATTTTTAACAAGTTCTTTTTCTAATTATTGTCTTATATTCAGCTTTGGAAACAAAGCCTTCAACTCTTCCCTTACTCCAGAGAAGGGATAAAGGATAGTTCTCTTAAAATTGGTGTTCTGCATTAGTCTAAAGGGCAATTTCATCTATGCTCTGATTACATAATCGAAAAACTATGAATTTGTAAAGAAAAAAATGGCAATGCTACCAGACCAGTGCAACTCTAAGTGCTGGCTTCTGGCCTGTGTGTGCACTAGTCCAAAATGAGGTTAAAAAAAATTGAGAGTAAATGTTTAGAAAATTTTACAACAAGTTCACAGAGTAGTTCTATGTCTGTTGGATATAATAATGAAAGACTCGGTGGTATTTCCAATGCTTTCCATTTCATTTGTCTGCTCATTTACTTTTATTTTACTTTACAGAAGTACTGATCCACAACATATTTGGCAAAATTTTCTTAAAACTAGTCCTTTATTTAAAAACTAGCACTGTTTAAGAAACACTGTGCCAAGCATATTTACCAAGGCTTCTGAATCAGGTTTTATTTGAGAGGAAAACAATTATTTCCTCTGGTAGCAAAATACCTAGATCTCAACTCAAGGACAAAGCTGACAAACAATTAACTACACTGACAAAAAAAAAATATGTCTCAAATTACTACAATCAGGAGTGAAATAGGGGACATGACTACCATTTGGGGGGCCCCCTTTTTCTTTCTCAGATAACCACTTTTGGTTTTTTTTATTCTCTCTGATTTTCTGTTATCTATTCTGTTTCTTGATGCTGTCATCTTGAGCTAATTTTTCTTCTATCTCATTGCTTTGAATTTAGTTTGTTCTTCTTTTTCTAGTTTTAAGGTAGACAGGTTGTTGTTTGAGATCTTTTTTCATTTTTTAAGGTAGGCTTTTAAAATTCTTAATGTCCAGCTGAGCATTGCTTTTGCTGTGTTCTATAAGTTTTAGTATGTTATGTTGTCATTTTCATTTATCTCAAAATATGTTCTAATTTCCCTTGTGATTTCTTCTTTGCCCCACTGGTTATCAAGGACTTTGGTGTAATGTTCACATATTTGTGAATTTTTCAAATTTCATTCTGTTATTGCCTTTTAATTTAGGTTCTTTGTGATTGGAGAGCGTACTCTGAATGATTTCAATCTATTTAGGTTTATCCTAATTTGTTTTGTGGCCGAACATATGGTCTATGCTAGAAAATGTTTCATGTGCATATTATTAGAACACGCATTCTGCTGTCCTTTCTGAAGTGATCTGTAGATGTGTTAGGGTCTAGTAGATATACAATACTATTCAAGTAACCTATTTTCTTGTTGATCTTATGTCTAGTTGTTCTTTACATTAATGAAAATGGGGTACAAAAGTTTCCAACTCTCATTGGAACTGTCATTTATCTCTTTAATTCTGTCAGTTTTGCTTCTTGTATTTTGAGGTTCTGATGTTCAGTGCAGATGTTTATATTTGTGATATCTTCTTGATGGATTATCCTTTTATCATTATATAATGTCACGTTGTCTCTCATAACAATTTTTGTCTTAAAGTCTACTTTTTCTGACATTAGTATAGTCACTCAATTTCTTTTATTTATTTATTTCTTTTTTTTTTTTTAGCTGGAGTTTAGCTGTTGTTGCCCAGGCTGGAGTGCAATGGCATGGTCTCGGCTCACTGCAACTTCAACTTTCGCCTCCCAGTTTTAAGCGACTCTCCTGCCTCAGCCTCCCAAGTAACTGGTATTACAGACACCCACCACCATGCCCAGTTGATTTTTGTATCTTTAGTAGAGACAGGGTTTCACCATGTTGGCCAGGCTGGTCTCAAACTCCTGACCTCAGGTGATCTGCCTGCTTCAGCCTCCCAAAGTGCTGGGATTACAGGCATGAGCCACTGCACCTGGCAACTCTATCTCTCTCTCTCTTTTTTTTTTTTTGGTTACTGTTTGCATGAAATACACTTTTCCATCCTTTGACTTTCAATCTCTTTGTGTTTTTGAACTAAAATTAGACTTACAGACAGCATATAGTTGGGTATTGTTTTGTAGTTCATTCTGCCAATCTCTGCCTATTAAAGAGTCTAATATTAATTGATATATATCTAATGTAATTACTAATAAAGAACTTCTTTCTGCCTTTTGCTATACATTTTTCTATATGTCTTATCTTTTTTTCTCCTCAGTTTTTCCATTTTTCTCTTCTTTTGGTTAAATAGATATTTTCTAGTGAACTACTTTAATTCCTTTGTTATTTATTTTACTATATTTTCACATCATTTCATTTGTAGTTGCTCTGGAGATGAGAACTGACATCTTATTTTGAACAATGAAGTGCAGACTAATATATTTTCCTCCCTATTGTTTATCTCACCTTTCCCGCTTTTTTTCCTCCCCTGATTGTACTGGCCCAAACTTTCCAAATGTCATTAAATGAAAATAGTGATCACTGGTGCCTTTATTTTGTGCTAATCTTTTCTTTCTAAATGATAATTGTATCATAAGTTAGGTCTACCACAGAGAAGTGAAACATAGTGGGGCACCAGATAAGCACAAATCCCCTGCCTGGTGTAGAGTATGTGCTCATTAAACATTTTTGAAAAACTGATACTCTTTTCATGTGTGGTCTATTGCTGTGATAGACCAACTTCAGTTCCTGACATTCTCCTCATCCTCACCTAATAACCACCCCCCATAAACATGCCAAACTTTTACCTGATTGTGCTTTTGCGTGTGTTTTGCAGTTTGAAATGTATTACTCTCTAATCTGCCTATGAAGATACCATTTATCCTTATAGGTAGTTTAACAGCAAATCCTTTTAAAAATATTACTGATTTCTCCCTTGAGAATGAGATTCCCTTTGTTGTTCCCTCTCATTAACCCAGAACACTTGTCTTGCTCATATTGCCTTGCACTATAAGGATATATTTAATTATCTGTTACATTGTAATCTTTTGTATTGCAAGGATATGTTTGTCTTTTTTCCCCCCTTTCTTCCTTAAAATTAAGGGATATATTTATACATCTTTTCTCCCAATTCATTAGTCAGCTACTTATGGGTAGAGATCAGGATATTTCCTGTATTTGTATCTTAAGCATAGTATCTATTCAGTTGATGGGTGATAGATGTGTGTTGAATAAAGAAAGAAAGTGATGATTCTATTCATCATGTACTTCACAATGTAAAGAACCCAGAGATGGACTGAAGTGAATGACCAACAGTCATCTCATGGTTAGTTTTCCCAGGACATTGCAATGATGAAGCCTGGTTCTGATGTCTAGCTGGAGATGGGGAAGAAAGTTTAGCTAAAATAACCAGACCTCTGTACTCTTCTGCATCACCAACAGCACCCATTGCTGTAGTATGAATGCCGTGTGTAGGTGCACAAAACTCCATGCATGTAGGTCCTCGCTAAGTGCTATCATGACTGCCTAGTTCTCTCGGATTACAGTGAGGAAGCTGGGGATTAATATATCAAAACTTGACATGTCTGGGTAATTGTATTGTCATTAAAAACCACTGTATAAGCCCCAACAGACAAACTTGTCATCTACATTCTTGGATTAAGAATGGCATGAGGCTCTGGTAAGCTAGTATGTATTCAGAGTGTCCATGTAAAATAAGACAATTGTTTAACATACCATACGTGGTCACACTGATTGTGGCTGGTTACTTGAAGAAGAAGGATGACTGCATAGTACCAGGTAAGATAAGTAAAAAGACAAAGGCTTGGCGCAGAGAGGCAGAGTGCTCCATCTATGTCAAGGCTGTGATGTGCTTTCACTCAGCCACTGCTGTCTTCACTGGGCTAAGGCTTTGTAATTCGTGATTCAGCCCAAAAGACAACATCTATATTTAGACTAAAGACTCAGGGGAAAAACTACAACATAATGAATGTGTGCTTTATAAATTTGATGCTCTAATTATCTATGTTTCCATAGATCTTAATCTTTTAAAAAAGAATTAGTGTCCCTGTCAAGCAGGCTCAGGATTTTGCATTTGTTTAGTAATGATACAGTTTCGCATTGGATTTCTTCCTATCAGCATATACAGCAATATATTGTACAGCATATTTGGCAATATACTGTTTAACAGTACACTGTACTTCATCTGATTACCTTATTGTTATCTATATTGAAATAGAAGAAAAAATAAAAATAAAACCATAGTTCTGTGGTCCAGCTCTGCCATGTGATTCCACCCTATGTAAGTTTCAAAATGTAGCCAAAATTTACGGGAATCTTCCCCACCAACATCTCTGTCTTCCTCGCCATTCTAGGTGAAGTTAACTACCTGGCTGAGGTGGTTGTTTTCAGGGACTAAGTAGGACAAACTTAACAGTTCACCCAATATTATTGCTAGGTATGGTCTTGACATCCTGGCATTACTGAGAGAATATTTGTAATCTAAATGATTTTACCTTCTGGTTCATTTATTCATTCACTCATTCCACAGAGATGTATGAGTGGCTCAATTTGATAGATATTTTTCAAAATCCTGTGGATACAGCAGGTCACAAAAGAAAAAAAAACACTCCTTCCTGGAGCGTGCATTCTTTTGAAGAAAGGCAGATAGTAAATCAAGTAAATGCATAAAATCTAATGATCTTGCACAGTATTATCAAAAATAGCAGTGAAAAGGATTAGAAGAAAGAGAGAGTTTGAAATAGTGGCTTGGCTTTATCTTCAATTGTTTGGTCAGGAAAAGTTCCAATGTGACTGAGACAATTGAATGATTAGTCAGTTAAAAACACCTAATTATCTCAAGCCAAAAAAACTAAATGTATTTTAATTATGAATAACATATGTTCGAAGGTTTTAACCCTTTCTTGGAAAGCAAGGCTCCAGTGAGATAGAATAAGATAAAGGATCCAGTTGGGCTTAGAGATTCTAAGTGTAGCCGTGAAATTCAGACAAACTGTTTCATAGTTTTAACTAAGAAAAATTTAACTCCCATCCTCCTATCTTCCAAACCAGAGTTTCCTGGTGCCTGGATGAGGGGATTATTATTTGGCAGGCACATATTACAGGTGGAAGGCAGAATTCCCTCCATGTTGGGTTTTAATAGCTTTCCCTCTTAAGCCTATTAATATTATTGTCCTTTGTAGGTGGGATGGTGGCTTAATTCTAATTTCTAAAATTGACCTCACTTTTTCCTGAAAAATCTTTATCATTCGTTAGATAAAACTAGAAAGGTACTGGGGATAAAGTATATTTTCTTCATAGAAATGTGAACTATATCTGGATTTATTTAAGTCTTTTCCCTCTGGACTCAGAGTAAATGAAACTCCACCACCACGGAATTACAGAAAACAGAGTTGTGATAATAGTTATTCTTCAATATCATCCAGACTTGCAAGTTGTTAGACATGGAAAAAAACAGGCATCAGACTGGAATTGAGAACTGGCACACAATAAAGAGCATGCAGCTTGCAGAGGGCACTGCAAGTCCCCGGACTCTGATCCTCCCTGACTTCAGATGCATTATCACCAGGGCAACTTCGTGAAAATCAGAAGAGTAGGCTGAGTTTCAGTGGACTACTGGTATTTGTGAAGATTGATACACAGATCTGGTGTAATCCCTAAACACGTCATATTTTCCCTATTTCTCTTGGCCAATGGTCATGGTCATGAAATAAGGGCTGGCTTAATGAGAGAGTATATCAGAGTCAATTTAGCACCAATAAGAGCAAGCACCAGAAGCTGGCTCTGGGTTAAAGCCCAAGCACAATGTGGGCAGGACTGAACCGATGTCTTTGAAACATAGACTAGAAATGTCAGAAGGAAATACCATATGATGAATGCTAATAGACAGCATAGCTTTTCTGCTATTCTTAATGTTTCTCCCACAATTCTGTCTAGCTGTGTTCTAGAATAATGAGACCATGACTATCCATCCCTTTCCATTTTTATAATTTTGATCACAGTTAAATATGAGATTATTCAGCTTCTCATCGAGGTAGGCTAAATCCTCCGGTGAACTGTAAAACATAACACCCTTTCCTTATGCTTGATATCAAAGAGCTGAGCCCTTTTCCTGATGTATTTAAGTTTCCAGATGGAGGACTCTGCCATCCCCTGTCTGGTAAAGGGTTTGTTCTTCATGGAAAAGTTTTATTAACATCCAAATTATTTTTCTTTCTTCATGGATAGTCTAGTTATCTAAACGTCACATAGATGGTTCCAAGGGAGAGTGCATAAACAGTTCCTTAGGCAAACAAGGTAAGTGAAACAACTCTACCCATAAGCATATATGTGTGTGTATGTATATAAGATTTTAACTTCACTTGTGTGCACTCTTTACTTCTGAGTAGCATCACTTATAAAATAAGGATAAGGCTCCCTTCACAGAGTCATTTCCACCACTCAGAGAGTCACTATGTGATTTCTCTATTCAGAATTGGTAGAACCAACAAATAAGCACTCAGTGGAATCTGTAAATTCTTTGTAGTACATGCGACATCTCTACTTTTTTTTCTTTTGACATTTAAGTTTCCTTGTACCAGTATTAAATGTTTCAGAGACCTTTTGGCAGAATTTTAAAAAAGTGACCTTAAGTAATTTTTTAGTAATTTACAAATTAAAACTCATTTAAAATTACAATTTTGGTTTTATTACCTTTAAAAGTTAGGCTTGACAAGCTCTTTTCGTGACAGACTATTAGCCTAAGTACAGAGATGTGGCATATCCTTATTGCTTTTACTCTTGGTTTTAGAAAAATATATCAGTGGCATAAACATCCAACACCATTTATTAAATACTATGTGCACGATGCAAGGTACCCTCTAGGCTGATGCAAAATTGTTATTTATATACAGTCCCTTCTCCCAAAGAGCTATCTCCATATTGCAGGTGATAGAACCTAATAAAGAGATTTACAGGATAATATAGGCTTTGGCTACATTTTTTGTAAAAATTAGATATGGGAATAGTAAAACAGTAGGAGACATTTGCCCTGAATGTTCTCCGTCCTCATCTGGCTTACAAGGAACTCTGGACGCAAACCTAAGAAAGCCTTGGAAAACGTGTATCCAGGAAAAGCTTCTGTGGCCATAGATTTCCCCAGAACAATGTATTTAACACTCTTGTAGCATTTGCCATTTCTTCATTTCTTCCCTTTTATTTTTGGCATTCATTTCGCCCCGGTGGCAGTTACATTTCAATTAGGCAACTTGCCTAGCTTCTCTTTAATTTGATGTTAGCCACAATGGCATTAGAACCCAGTTGGAGTATTCGTTACCTCCATTGCAAACAAAAACATCTCAGCCTAAACTCTGATACCTACCAGACTCTCATAACAACATGGATGTAATCTATTCACTCTGCCAGCATCACCAAGAACTTCTATTTTCCTTATGCTACACTCAGAGGGAGGGAAGCAAAAGACAGGCACATGATTACTAATAGACATGGCACTACATCATTTAGTATGAGATTTTTATGGTAAGTACTCTGATAGCTCAGAAGAAAAACAACGAACAAAAGCTTTTACCTCTGACTTTACTTTGGAATGAATTCTGGGTAAGGGCATATTTCCAATGATGGCAAAATGCAAATACATCCTTGCAATTAGAAAGAACTCTTTTTGTAACTTTTGTCATTGAATCAAGAGATAGTCCAGAATTTCTGTAAAAGTTAAACACAAAACGATCTGCTTGGAAGAAGATGCTAAGTGACTTCTGAAATACATGTGCAGTTTTCATTTGGGATATATTAATAAGGTTCCCTAAAACTGCTTCATGTATAATTTATAGAATATGATCTATATTATACACTTATAATTTATATAATATAAACATATAAATAATATTAAAGGATATAAAATCATATATATATCTATAAATTTTTTTCTTTCTGTGTGAGGCAGCTGGGGATATTGATGGAAATTACTGAGGGTATAAAGAATTCCCCAAATCCACCCCTTGGTGTTGCTATTATGAATAAGGAGATACAAACTGAGTCTCAGGCTTTTGTTCAACAATTTTTAATACCCCAAATGAAAGAATGTTTCCAATCAAAACCAAATTATTCCCCAGTTTTACTTCTCAGGACATCTTGTCTTACTTTAACTTCTTCATTCTTGGCCCTTCTACCTAACTGAATCTCATTACACTTAGTAATGTTCTGATCCTTTGTCTCCTTTTATATCTTTAATACAACAGTGCTTTATATATCATATATAATGTATGTAATGGGCAGTTCCACAGAGGCTGTTATAAATTCTTCAGGAATATAGGGAAACTATGGTGAAGAAATACAAGAGCTTTATCAAGTACAAATGGAACTGGTGGCTTTTAAAGTTGACTTGATTTTTCCTGAACAACTTCGGTCAGATTTCTTTCTTAAAAATGCCCTGCTGAACTGGAATTTACAGAACCTTATGCAAGATACTGAATGTTCTACATTTCCTGGCACAACCTATGAGAAGTCAAGATCGGGGATGGAGCTGTGTCTTTTTTTGTGCCTGGCCTCACAGTGATGGCAACTGTGATTACTGCACAACCTCCCTGGAGTCCAGGGTCTCTGCCAGGAGCTGCTTCCCTTGACAGAAAGCAGGTGCCAAGAACAGGGAAAGGGGCAGGAAAACAGAGCCCCAAGGAAGCTTGGAAAAATTATAGGTCTGGCTTGATCTGTAAACAAGTACTTTCCAAGAATAGTCATTATTGCACAATAGGTTGTGTATTTTTCTCTTTCCTTGCTTATGTTGCTTTCTCCAAAATAGATTTAGAGTGGATATCAGGAGAGAAGCAGTTTCAGAATGAATGTTATTGTCATAAAGTTCACATTAGTTAGTTACAGCAACAAAAGTGATTCCTTTTGGATTTCTGCAGTGTGGAGTTATAAGGAAGTTTCTCTACTGCTAATTTCAAATAATTTATAGCACTATATATGGTTTCAACCATGGAGAGTTAAAATTAATGATGATTTCTCTGTCTTTTGTCATTAATATTCTTTTGTACAAACTCTTCGTAATACCTTGTTGCCTAGTGAAATTCTGTATTATCCAGCTTTTATAATTTGAACCAATAATAAGAAATAAAAGACAAAGAAGAAGGAAGAAGAAAAGGAGAAGGGAAAGGAGAGGGAATAGGACTTACTCAAATGCACTTAAGAAGTCAATAAAATGTAAGACAGCATCTGTCTTTGTCATACCACACTTTATTCCATGTGACATGCTACACACTTACTATAAGGTCCATGAAAATTGAAATTTTATTCCCCTCCCTTAGCAGCTACAGCAATATTAGGCACAGAGAAGGATTTCAATAGATGTTTGTTGAAGGAATGGGTGAAACAGTAGGCTTTCCAGTTCTCCTGGCTTTTAAGACTGATACACTCTACACACTACTTTTAGTCTTTGCCATGAAATGTATGTGTCATTTTCACAATGGTTTTTAAACCATCCCAACTGATCATCACTTCTTTTTATGTAGGAGTAAAAATTAGCCACACAATAAGGAAATATGGCACTGTGAGGATTAATTTCTTGTTTGAATAATTGAATCATCATGAGGAAATTTACAGGAACTATAAAATGTAAATATTAGATATTTGATTGAGAATCAAAGCAGGGAAGTTAAAATTTTGTATTGAAATAGATTTACTTCCAACATCTGAAAGGTTGAACTATAAAACTGGCAGAAACAAGGGTAGTGATTTATTTCAGGTCCCCTACAACATGAAATTGGCTATCTGTCATAGACTCTCACTAAAAATCACCAAGATCTGAGAAACATGTTGCACAGATGATTAAAAGCCTAAAGGATGATTTCTGACTGAATCACGTGAATATATCTGGGCAAACTGACACTCTGTAGCAAACTGACACTCTACTTCTCTCAGGAAGAAACATTCTAATGTGTATTGTTTACCAGTCAACCACATTCAAAATAAAGGCAACCAATGATCTATAACTTGCTTCATTTTCTGTTTATAAATATTGAATCAACTTTAACATGTGAGTAGTAATGAATGATGGAATGATGTGCTCATGAGTAGTTTATAATATTTAACTGATTTTTAAACTTTTTATCAAATATATTTATGTAATTTAAAAATCAACCACTTCAACAATGCTTGTAAGAAATAATGTCAGCTCCTTACCCACATTTGTTCCTAATTCCTGCTCTCCAAAAGAAACCATTTATGAAATTTCTACTTAACCATTTTTACCTATAAAATGGCCATTTCAAACGACTAAATTTAATACTTTTACTGTGTGTATGGCCAAGTCATAGAAAATGTCTGCTTGTTATTTAAACATGGAACTGTTTATTCAACATTGTTTTTAAGAAAAATTTGTATGTATAAATCTTGTTCATTCATTGTAGACTTTAGTATATCATATATGTATCCATTTTGCTATTGATAGACATTTGGGTTATATTTATTATTTGTTTCTTTACAAACAGCACTGCTACAGTTTTATTCATGCATTCAGGTGTATATATTTTATAATTTTCCTAGGCTATATATTTAGAAATGGAATTTCTGGATCACAAGGTGTATGCATGTTCACCTTTACTCAATGTGGACAAGTCATTTCCAAAGGAGTTTTATCAATGTACTTTCCCAGTGGCAGTACAGAAATTTTCTGGTGGTCCGTTCCAAGATGGACGAATAGGAACAGCTCCAGTCTGCAGCTCTCAGCGTGATCGATGCAGAAGATGAGTCATTTCTGCATTTCCAACTAAGGTACCTGGTTCATCTCACTGGGACTGGTTGGACAGTGGGTGCAGCCCACAGAGGGCGAGCTGAAGCAGGGCAGGGTGTCACCTCACCCAGGAAGCACAAGGAGTCGAGGGATTTCCCTTTCCTAGCCAAGGGAAGCTGTGACAGACTGTACCTGGAAAAACGGGACACTCCCACCCAAATACTGTGCTGCACAAGGATCTGCTGCACCTTCCATAGTTTCCCCTGGATGGCAGCTTTGTGAAGCTTCCCAAGATCCTGATCTAGGCTCCACAACCAGGGGTCTAAGTAGACACAATTACTGAAGAAGTTCAGGGGCACCTGGCTTTTCTGGCTTTCCACAGCAAAGATATTCTTTGTGGCTTTGGCTACCAGCTGAAGACTCTGCAAACTCACCCTCCCCTTCACCACACTATCTCCAACCAAGCATCAGCAATCAAAGCTCTCTGGCCAATAGCTCCAACAGAAACATTGATCATGTCTATCCTTTCAGAGAAAAGAGACATCATCAAAACCCTCTCAGAGGAGGATCTTGTTGTTAGAGGAGACTCTCAGAAGAGAAAGCTTTTGTTTCCAGCCTCTGACATTAGGACCTCACCACCTCCAGTCTCTTAGAGAAGAAATTCACCATGTCAAGCATCTCAGAAAAGGACATCAGGGTCCTCAGCATCTCACGGGAGAAACTCACCATGTCCAGCCTCTCAGACTAAGACCTCACTGTCAGTCTCCTGTCTCTCAGAGAAAGACGTCATCATCACCAGCCTCTCAGAGGAGCACCTTGTGGATCTTCCATCCTGGAGGTAAAATTTACCATCTCCAGACTCTTAGAGGAGAACCTCATTGTCTCTGTCCTCTCAGGGAAGCAACTCCCTCTCTACAGTTTCCTAGAGAAAGACTTCAACCTCTACAGGCTCTCAGAGGAAGACTTCACCATCTCCAGGACTTTGCCATCTCCAGCCCCTCAGAAGAGTACTTTGCCATCTTTAGCCTCTCAACAAAAGACCTGGCCATGTGCAGGATCTCAGAAGAGAATCAAAGCCCCGGAGGCCAGGAGTGCTTCCCTGCCTCCACCCCATTTTTCCACATCCTTCCCTCACCACCACTCCCCAAGAGACCCCCAACTCTGAAAAAGGTGTTTCTCACACATCTGCTCACCTCTTTCAGTCCTCAGTGCTCAGCACACAGTTCCTGTTATCTTTTATTATTGTCTGTTTCATTCCAGGGCTGTCTTTGGCACATACAATTGTGTACCCTTCGTATTTTCTCCCAGACGACACTTTTGTGACTCTTCCAGAGATTATCAACACAGCTCTAGTACAAAGGGTCTCAGAAGACATGGTAACTGAAAAAGCTCAGAGGCAACTGGTCCTTTTGGTCCTCCACAGCAAAGAACTTTTTTATGGCTGTGACTACTGGCTTCAGAGACACCACACTCACCCTCGGCCTTCCCATCTCCCCCACCCTGTCAAGCACCAGCAGAAACCCAGTCTGGCCAAGACATTTGACAGGGACATTCACCATCTCCAGGCTCTCAGAAAAGGACCTTGCAGTCTCCAGTCTCACAGAGAAGGACCTCACCATCTCCAGCCTCTCAGAGAAAGACCTAGACATCTCTAGCCTTTTGAAAGGGAACCTCACCTTCTCTACACTCTCAGAAGGGGGACTCCCAGTCTGCAGCATCTCAGCAGAAAAACCTGCAGTCTCCAGCCTCTTGGAGGAGGACCTCACAGTCCCAGGCATCTCACTATGTCCAGCTTCTTTCTTTCTGCAAACATCAAACCTTCTCAGATGTTGTCTCTGAGGAGAAACTCACTGTTTCCAATTTTTCAAAGGAGGATCTCACCAGATTCTCACAAGAATGTTTTGTGGGTTTTTTTTTTCATCTCTGAATATGACTTCACTGTCTTTTGCTTTTTGGCAGGGAAACTTCCTTTCTCCAGGCTTTTAAAGCATGATTTTTTTTTTCTTTCACATCTCAGGAGAGTCTCACCACCTCCAGCCTCTCAGAGGAAGACCTCACTTTCTCCTGCCTCTCAGATGAGAAACTTGCCATCTCCAGTTTCTAAGAAGAACTCACAGTTATCAGTTTCTAAGAGAATGACCTCTTATCTCCAGTTGGTTAGAGAAAAAACTCACCTTTTACAGCCTCTCAGAAATAGACTTCATTATCTCCAGACTCTCAGCAATGAAACTTGCCATCTGCACCTTTTCAGAGCAGACGTTAATTATCTTCCACCTTTCACAGGACAATTCAAAATTTTTCAAATAATTTATGGGAAACATGCAACCTTGTCAGATACTTTTTGTGCTAAACATAAAAGCTTGTCAGATTTGTCTACTGCCAAATATGTAAGCCTGTCAGATTTTATTTCTTCCAAACATGCAAGCTTGTCTGATGTTTCTTTGGCCAAACATGCAATTTTTGTCTTTTTTTTTTTTTTGTCTAATTGTTTTTCTGCCAACATAAAAGCTTGTCACATTTTCTACTGCCTAACATGCAATCCTGTCAGATGTTCTTCCTGCCAAACATGCAATCTTCTCAGATGTTTCTTTTGGGTAACATTGAAACTTGTCAGATGTTACTTCTGCCAAACATGTAATTTTTTCTTCTGCCAAACATGCGACTTTATCAGATATTACTTCTGCCAAACATGTAATATTATCAGATGTTCATTCTGCCAAACATGCGATCTTTTCAGATATTTTTTCTGCCAAACTTATGCAATGTTTTCACATGTTCATTCTGCTAAACCTGCAAACTTATCAGTAGCTCCTTCTGTCCAACATGCAAGCTTGTCAGAAATTCTTTCTGCAAACATCAAAACTTCTCAGATGTTGTCTCTGCCAAACATGCAGTCTTCTCAGATGTTTTGTTTTCTGTTAAACATGCAAGTTTGGGAGATGTTTCATTTGCCAAATATTCAATCTTGACTTTTTTCTGCCAAACATGCAGACTTGTTAGAAGTTCCTTCTGCCAAACATGCAACCTTCTCAGATGCTCCTTTTGCAAAACGTTCAAACTTGTCACATGTTCTTTCTTCCTAACGTGCAGCCTTGTCAGATGTTCCCTCTGCCAAATGTGCAATCTTCTGAGATGTTCCTACCACCAAACATGCAGTTATTCTGCTAAACATGCAGTCTTGTAAACAAATTTTGTGCCAAATACTCAGTTGAATCAGATCTTTCTCTTGCTAAATATTCAAACTTCTTACATATTCCTTTTGCCAAACATTCAACCTTGTCTGATGATGTTTGCCAAATATTCAGCCTTATCAAATATTTCTTCTGCCAAACAGAAACCTCGTCAGATGTTTCTTATGCCAGACGTGCAAGCTTGTCAGATGTTCTTCCTGCCAAATGTGGAAACTTTTCAGATGTTCCTTCTGCCAAACATACAACCTTGTCAAATGTTTCTTCTTACTAACATTTTTTATCAGGTGGTTTCTTATGTCAAATATTTTATCTTTTAAGTTGTCTATTTTGCAAGCCATGTAATCTTCTTAGGTCTCTCTACTGCCCACCACACAATCTGCTTAAATGTTTCTGCTGTCAACCATGCTATGTTTTAATATGTTTTTTTTCTGCCAAACCTGCAGTCTTCTTAAATGTTCCTTCTGCTAAACCTGAAATTTTCTAAAATGTTTCTTCTGCCACACATTCAGTTGTATCAATTGTTTCTTTTGTCAAACATTCTAATTTGTCAGATGTTTCTTCTGCCAAACATGCAACCTTTGTCAGATGTGATTTTTTGCCAAACATTTAAACTTTTCAGATGTATTTTCTGCCAAATATTCAAACTTTTCGCTTTTCAGATGTTCTTCCTCTTTAACATGCAATCTAATCAGTTGTTTCTACTTCCAAACATGTGAGTTTGTCAGATGCTTCTTCTCCAAACATTCAACCTTTACAGATGTTTCTTCTGTCAGACATTCAATCTTGTTTGCTGTTTCTGTTACAGTAGTTAGCTAGTCAGATGTGATCAGGACAAAAAAGCTTTTTCATCCCCACCAAAAATGTCGGTTGTCCATGAGTTGATGGTCAGGTAGTTGTTAAACTGCTTCTATGAAATAATAGTTAGTCGCACCAAGGAAAAGCAGTCTTTCAATAGATAGAAACACCTACACTTGTTGATCAGCAGTTTCCCAATAATCTCAAGAGTTGAGTGAATAGGCTTATGCATGCACACTAAGGGGCAAAATGGTGGAGTTTAAAACATTTATGACATTTCTCTGGGAACATTCAACTGGCAAAAAAAATCAATAAAAAATGATTAAAAAAGAATAAAGAAACTTAATTGAACGTGCATACAACTCCAGTAAACACACTGTACATGTGCTGATAGGCCACTATGCATGCAGACAGACTGGTCCAAGAAAAGAGCCAGAAAAGTAATGCAACTTCAGAATCCTGCCAACCTATACATCCCCAAGTAAAAGGTCAAATCATGAACTTGATATCTAAAGTCACATGTTTGGCCCTCTTTAAGTGTACTTTACTTCGTTTCTTTCTTGCTCTTACTTTTTAATAAATTTTACTCCTGCTCTAAAACTTGCCTAGGTCTCTCACTTTGCCTAATGCCCCTCAGTTGAATTATTTCTTCTAAGGGGGCAAGAATTGAGGCTTCAGCAGGCTTCTACTGATCCACAATCACTAAAATTCCTATTGCCAAACATTAGATCTTGTCAGCATTTTTCTTGGGAAAATATTCAATCTTGTCAGATGTTTTCTTCTGCCAAATATTGAACTATTTTACATGTTTCTTTTACAGGTCATGCACATTTTCAGGTTTTCTCTCTGCCAACCATGCAGTGTTCTTGGATACTATTTCTGCCCACCATGAAATCTGTTTAAATGTTTCTGCTGTGACCATGCAATCTTCCCAGATGTTCCTTCTGCCAAATGTGCAATCTCCTTAAATGTTCCCTCTGTCAACCATTCTATTGTCAGTTGTTTCTTCTGCCATGTGTTAAATTTTATCAGAAGTTTCTTCACCCCAGCATTCAATCTTGTCAGATTTCTTTTAGACCAAACATACAATCTTGTCAGCTGTTTCTCTTGCCAAACATTCAATCTTGTCCAATGTTTCTTCTAACCAACATTCAGTCTTGTCCAGTGTTTCTTTGGTCAAACATTTAATCTTGTCAGATGTTTCTTCTGCCAAACATTCAATCCTGACCAATGTTTTTATTACAGTAGGTAGCTAGTCAGACATTAGCAGGGCAGAGAGGGCCTCTTCTCACTAGGAATGTCAGGCAACCATGAAGTGATGGTCAGGCCTCTCTAAAATAATAATGGGTTGCCACCAGCACCAGTAAAAGGCAGATTCCCAATAAAGGGAAACATCTGAAGCTAGTGATCAGTTTCCTGATAAGATTTCAAGAGTTGGGCTAATGGGCTCATGCATGCACATTAAGAGGCAAAATGGCAGAGTTTAACTGGTATATGACAATTTTCAGAAAAAATTCAACAGGTAAAGGTGGAATGCCTCAAGTGAGCATGCATAAATCTCTAATAAAGACTCTGTACAAGTGGCCCCTTCCAAGTACTGACAGGCCACTGCACATGTGAGAGCCTGCTCTGAGGGAAGGATCAGAGAAGTAATGCATCCCCCAAAGTCTACCAACCTATAAAAACCCATGTCAAGGGTCAAACTGTGCACTTGGATCTCTCAGGTTGCATGCCTGGACCTCTTCCAAGTGTACTTTACTTCCTTTCATTCCTTCTCCAATACTTTTTAATAAACTTTCACTCCTGCTCTAAAACTTGTCAGTGTCTCTCACTCTGCCCTATGCTCCTCAGCTGAATTCTTTCTTCTAATAAGGCAAGATTTTAGGTTAGGGCAGACCTTTATCCATCCACAGACACTAAAATTCCTCCTTCCAAACATTCAGTCTTTTCAAGTGTTTTCTCTGCGAAGTATTTAATCTTATCACATGCCTTTTCTCCTAAGTCTTCAATCTATTCAGATGTTTCTTTTGTAGACCGTGCTATTTTCCTAGGTCTTCCTCCTGTTAACCATGCAATCTTCTAAGATCTATATACTCCTTCTGCCAAACAATGACCCTTTTCAGGTGTTTTTTTTTTTCTCTCAGCCATTCAATATTGTCAGCTGTTTCTTTTGTCAAAAAATTACTCTTGTCAGATGTTCTTTCTGACAAACATTCAATCTTGTCAGCTTTCTTTTGCCAAACATACATTCATCTCAAATGTGAGCCCGTCTAGTGTAACACCAAACCTGGAGGTGGTCTTAGGAACCCCTGACAAAATTGCATTATGTCAGATTTCTTTATTTAATTAATTTGATGTGTTAAATGTGACTACAATCAGAAGGCTATTTCACATAATACTTTTAAAATCCGTTTTTCTTGATATTTGCCTCTCAAATTTCTGCCTTTCTATATTTATTGCAATAGCAGAATAAAAGGGATAAATGAAACAATGATGTATAAAAAAAGGGAAACATGCACAAATCCTATTTCAACCAGAAAAAAAATTTTCCTAATGCACAGTATGTTCTACAGTATAAACATTTGTACTAAAAAGTGTGAAGATTAAGTCAATATTTTACAACTCAACAGGGTTAATTTCCTTTTCATAATAATTGTGCATAAGAGCAGGCATGGTGGCACATGGCTATAGTTTCAACTACTTGACTGGCTTAGTTTGGGGAATGGCTTGACTTTAGGAGTTGAAGGCTATAGTGCCCTGTGATCACTCCTGTGAATTGCCACTGCACTCCACCCTGGGCAACATAGCAAGATCCTGTCTCTTAAATAGTAAATAAATAAACACATACATACCTACATATGTACAGCAATAAGTGTGCTTAATTTAGATAAGTGAGATAATTGTAGAAAAACATATATCCACTGAATAAAGTATAATAGTGTTTAACTAATAATAGAAATCACTTTGTTTTTAATTTTTTTCTTAATTTTTTATAACACTAAAAACACAGTGGACCTGTTTAAGGCAGTTCTTCTCAGAAAAGTCAGAGTCAAAAGAATTCCTTCCACAATGTAAGATGATTTATCTACTGTTCCCCATAAATTGTGAATTTAACCATCAAAAATCAATCAAACTTTCAACTTATTTATAAATATGGTAATTGAATTTTACCTCATAATCTAGTTAAATCACAGATTACCAATTTCTGAAGAAATATAATACCAGAAAAAAACTTCATATTAAAACTATTTCAGATAAAACAATTGAGCTTGACAATTGAGAAGACACTTAAAATCTTGGCAGAGCATTATCAGTGACACTGTCACTATGGTATGCATATAAAGAAATTCAGTTTCAGAAACATAGAATACCAGATATACTTTAGGATATGGAGTATATTATTTTAAAAGGAAATAATACACATTTGTCAAACATACATATCTTAAAAATGTGTTCTAAAAGTACTTTCTTTAAGGATGAAATTCAAAAGGAAGCAGTAAAAGCAGAGATAACAGAAGATAGCAAAATAAAGGAGAATTGCACTAACAAAAAGACAGGTACTAACTTTTCTACAGATATCCCTAAAATTCCCAGAATACTGAAAACTAGTATATAAAGCATATCTCCATATTTCCCTCCATATCTCCCCATATGACATTATATTAGTTGTCTGCAATATATTATTATTAAAATGTCAATTTCTCCAAGCTGCTGGTTTGTAAACTACTTCTGATTCAAATGTGAAACTCTCAAAACACGGTTGTATTGAGGAGGGGTATATGTGCATCTGACAGTAGCTTCTAGTTGTTGGTACCAGGTTTTTCTTTTAGAGTGACTGAAAGCATTCTTTCTTTCAGGAAATACAAATGAAGTATTTCCACAAGAAGCAGCTAAGAAAGATAAGATCTTTCTTCACACCTGACCCTTAGGTTTTGACAGTCCTGGAAAATGTTGACACATGTACTCATTAGTCTAGATAACATTCTCTGACCCTGTGTATGTAGCTGCAAAGAAGTTGGTAACTTTTGGCATCTTGGTAGATTCTTGACCACCAGAAGTATCAATCATATTAATAGTACACCTAAGAACTCTAAATTTTTTTAAAAAAAGGGTACCACCAAAGAGCTTTTAAAAGCTAAATCCAATTTACTTATTGCTGTTAGTATTGATACTTCGTGCTTGAAATACTCATCTTTCCAAAAATGTTTGCAACATCACTCCCTCTGACTTTGTTCCTACTTTTCTCTTGCCACTGCTCAGTCTCTTTTACCAACTCTTTTTCCTCTGAAAAATGTTAATATTCCCTGGGTTTTGTCAACGGCTTTCTTCTACTTCTTCTACATATTCTGCATTATGGACAAGCTCATTAAGATCTATGGCTTTGTCTAATAATTATAATAAAATCATTCTAAGTCTGCAACTTCAACCATAGAGTCTAGCTCCAGCTCTAAATGCCTATTATCCAATTACCAGCTGAAAATATCCTACATGAATATTTCTTTGACGTCAACATGTATAGAAATAAGTTAATCTATCACATTGTACCAATTATTATTCATATTTCTTAAGTTAAAAAAATGAAGATAGAATAATGCCAAGAAAAAATCCCACATGTTTAAATGTATAATCTTAGCTTCTAACTTATTTATTTTACCCTGGATGGGTCAAAATTTTATAATAGATTTATACTAATGCACAAACTGGTGACACAAAACAAAAAAACTATAGCATGAACTACTGCAAAACTTCCTTTGTTTCTCAACCTCTTTACATGGCTACCCTCCATATGAAGAGTCAGAAAACTACAGGCCAAAGGTCAAATGCAGCCTTCAATATAGCCTTGTATATGAAGTTTTACTGGAGTACAGTTATGCTTATTTGCTTACTACACTTTATGATTTTTTTCACACTGCAATGTCAGAATTGAATAGATATGACAGAGACCAAAAGGTCTAAAATGTTTCCTATTGAGCCCTATATGGGTAAAGCTTGCCAATCCCTACTTTATACAATGCCAAGAATGCCTTAATACTCAAACCTAATCTTGTGACTGCCCTGCTTAACATTTTATTAGATTATTCTTAGCTAATTAAAGTGACTACATTTGCTTTCATATTGACTGGTTTAGGAATTAGCATATTGTGCACTAAATTGTTACAGGAAGATCACTGCAAGCTTCTGACTTTACTCCCTATTTAAAAGAAACATGAAGAAAAGCAGACTTTCCAGCCTTTACATATTGTCTTGAGAGAACATGATGACTGGAGTCATTGCTAATTAGCCAACCATGGACAAAACACTGCCAATAGCACAGCTGAAAGAGGAAAAGTAAGTGCTATGCTATGATATCCTTGAACCACCAAAATAACTTTGGTTCCCATGGTTTTAGCCACTGTTATTATAGTTGGGTCAGCTAGTATTCACAGCAGGAAGTATTCAGAGAATTTTTCCCTGGCCCACAGAATAAGGTCTACTCATTTATATACTCTTAAAAGGCTTTCTGAAGCTTGCCTTATGTAGATATTCATTCCACACCACTCCCATGCCACATTATTTCCACTAGCAAAGTGTAACTGCTCATAAACACTACAAAGTTGAATCAAGCATACAACACTTTGCACTTGCTCTTCCTTCTGTCAAACGTGAAATCATCTCAGATGTTTATTCTGCTTAACATGCAAACTTACCAGATGTTTCTTCTGCCAAACAGTCAATCTCGTCCGATGTTCCCATGACATTGGGTACCTAGTCAGATATGAGCAGGACAGAAAAGCCCCCCTCCCACCTTCACCAGCAATATAAGAAAACCATGAAGTGAAGATGAGGTGGTTATTAAACTACTTTTTAAAAATAATAATTAGTTGCAGCCAGCCCAGGGAAAGGCAGTTTTCCAATAAATAGAAACACCTAAAATTGGTGATCAGCAGCTTCATAATAATATCTCGGGATTTGAGCTGGTGGGCTTAGATGTGTGCAGTAAGAGGCAAAACGGTGATTTTAATTGATTTGTGACCTGTCTCTGAGAACACCTTACATTTTGAAAAAACAACACCCTATCGCTTCTCAGCCTTTTGGCTAAGATCAAGTGAAAAAACAACACCTTAAGTGAACAGGCATACAACTCCAAAAAACACACTGCAAATGCATTCTCCCAAGTGCTGGCAGGCCACTGCATGTACGGACAGCACACCGTAAGGGAAGAATCAGGGGAGAAATAACGCAGCCTGAGAAGGCTACCAATGCATAAAACCCCAAGTCAAAGGTCAACCATGGACTTGATTTCTCAAGCCACCCACTTTGCCTTCTTCCATGTGTACTTTATTTTCTTTTGTTTTGCTCTAATGCTTTTTAAGAAACTTTCACTCCTGCTCTAAAACTTGTCTTTGTTTCTCACTCTGCCATATGTCCCTCAGTTGAATTCTTTCTTCTGGGGAGGCAAGACTTCAGTTTGCTGCTGACACATGCAAATCTGCCACCGCTAACCTTTTTACTACCAAACATTGAACCTTGTCAGATGTTTCCCCTGCCAAATATTTAATCTTTTCAGATGTTTCTTTTGCAGGCCATGCACTCATCCTAGGTCATCCTTATGCAGACCGTGCAATTTTCAGATACTCCCTCTGCCTACCATGCCATCTCCCTTGGGGTTCCTGCTGACCATGCAATCCTCTTAGATGTCTCTTCTGGCAAATATGACATCTTAGATGTTTCTTCTGCCAAAAGTTCAAATATGTCAGATATTCTTCTGCCAAGCCTTCAATCTTGTCAGATGTTCTTGTTACCGTAGGTAGCTAGTCAGGCATGAGCAGGGCAAGAAAGGGTGTCCCACCACCAGGAGTGTCAAGCAACTATGAGATGATGGTCAGGCAGTTTTTAAGCTGCCTCTCCAAAATAATAATTGGTCACACTCAATGCCAAGGAAATGCAGTCTCCCAATACACAGAAACACTGGAAGCTGTTGACCAGCAGCTTCCCCATAAGATCTTAGGAGTTAGTTGAGTGGGTTCACACATGTGCCCTAAAAGGAGAACTGCCAGAGTTTAACTGCTCTCTGACTTTTCTCTGGGAACATTCTACCAGTACAAGAATGTTTCAAGTGAGCAGGCATACAATCCAGTAAACATGCTGTACATGTGTCCCCTCCCAAGTGCTGACAATCCACTGTGCATAGGGACAGCGTGTCCCAGTGGAAGAATCAGGGGAAAAATAACACAAACCTAGGAGCCTGGCAATGTATAAGACCCCATCAAAGGTCAAGCCATGCAATTGATCTCTCAAGTTGCCTGTGTTGCCCTCTTCCATGTGTATTTTACTTCCTTTCATTCCTGCTCCGAAAATTTTAAGAAATTTTACTCCTGCTCTTAACTTTGCCTCAGTCTCTCACTCTGCCTTACACCCCGCCATTGAATTCTTTCTTCTGAGGAGGCAAGAATTGAAGTTGCTACAGAACTTTACAGATTCACTGCTACTAACAATGCTGTGTTGTTTTGACTCAAGTACAGTCCCCTATGGTGAGACACTTCTACACCTCATCTTCTTCGGACAAAGGAATTCAGCTCATATACTTGGGTTTTGTCTCTCCTTTCAATCTCCTGCTTTCTAAACCACCCCTAGAACAATTCCACTGGCCACAAGTGGCTCTGCTCCTCCCGGCCAATCTCAGCTCACGCTGATAAGTGGCTTACAGGAGTGGGAAGGAACTCGGAGTCTGTACCACGTAGAACCAAGGCACTAATGGCCCTCCTGGACAGGATGCTCATGAAAGCTGTGAAGCTAAAGCCTAAGACTGTGCAATGTCTGGGGCTTCCTCTCAGCTTCTACAACTAAAATCAGCTCTTTCCAAAAAGTCCACACCACCTATTCCCTCCTTTCTCTGTGTGTATTCTGCAATGGCCTTGTCACCCACCATACCTTTTCCCATGGAGGCCAGTCTGCCTTTTCTCTGGTTTCACTTTGCATACCATGTGACTTCTCTGCCTGAAATACACATGCTCCTGGTCACTCACATGCCCATGACTCTTGCTGTGTTGGCTCAAAAGCAGAGACATGAGCTCTGCTCATGAGATATTCCCTTGTGAATATTCCCTGAGATTTATATTTGTTTTCACCAGCTCAGATGATGTTCAAGCCTTTCCCTATCTGCTGGCACATTGCTGGGAAAGATGTTAACTGGAACCCCAGGGCTCTGCCAGTTTCTTATGACTTACCACATGCTTTTCCTTGCTGTTATGCTCACGGCCCAGTTCTTCAGTGGCTTTTGAAGCCATTTGTTCACCTGCATACAGCCTCATTCTGTGGCCTTTTAAGAACCCTACCTACTTGCTTTTTTTGGAAATAGTACCCCTATGGGAGGAGGGAAATTCTTCCTCTACCCTTTTGGAGTTTTTACCCTAAGGCCCAAATCCTCTGGAGGTTACTACCTTACGTCAAGAGGGCAAATACATATAGCCCTCTCAAATTCAAGGGTGGCTGTTTTGGGGAGCACAGGGAGGCTTTCCACGAGTATTCCTCACTTGCTTCCTCCCACTTGCTCCTGTAGCCTCCATTTCTCTAATCACTTCTATGCCCTTCACGATATGCATCAAGGTCTTCAAGGTCAAATTCAAATGGAGTAAAGTCAAGCCCCCTTGCAGCAGTTAGCTGAAAAACAGGCTTCTCATCTGGTTAAAGAAGATGAGAAATGGGAATTTGAGTAAAGAGATCATCATTTTCCTGCTAGAATGCTCTGAGTGAGAGTCACTCTAAGGTCACAGAGACATGGATAGAGGCCAGGCCAAGATTGAGGGCATTGGTCCCAGGCTAGAAGATGAAGGCAAGGTTAGTGGTACACAGTAAAACTGGTTCATTCTGGAACCCCAGGAATAAACAGGGAGTCCTCTGTTCACTTCATATGTTTTATGTTCTCAAGGGGGTAATTGTGATGAGATGGGACCAAGGTTAGGGACACACAGTAAGAACAATTTGCTCCAGAATACTAAGTATGAATGGGGGGATGCCCTATTGAGGATCATAGGAAATTTAAGAAAGTTCAAGCATCTTGTAGATGGTCTGTGTGAGTCATGAGAAAGCTTTGTGAAAGGAACCTTAGGAAAGAAATACAACTTTAAATGTTGTTATGTCTATCAAATGCTTCAGGAAAGGAAGCTTTACTGGAGCACAATCATGCCTATTTGCTTCCATATTATTTCTGACTCCTTTCACACTGCAACAGCGTGAAAGGGTTGAAAACATACAACAGAGACCACAAGGCCTAGAAATGTGTGCTATCTGGCCCTTTACAGGAAAAGCTTGCCAATCCCTGCTTTATACCGTAACCAGAATGCCCTAATACTCACACCTCCTCTTGTGACTCCCCTGCCCAAAATCTTCCCATGAATCCCTGCAGAAAACCTCACTGGCTCCCTATCTATGGCCATTCTTCCTTCTTTCTCACTGGAGAAACACAAGTTTATTTGGATACTTATCATTCCATTATCCCACCTCAGTTCCAAAAAAAAAAAGAAAGAAATGATTGTTCTAAGCTAATCATAGGAATTACGTTTGTTTTCCTACTGACAGGTTTAGGAATGAGCATGTGGTGTCATCCGGCCACTAAAGTGTTACAGGAAGATCACTGCAAACTTCTGAGTTGGCTCCCTGTTTTAAAAATAAAAACAAACAAAAAAATCATGAAACAAAGCAACCCTTCCAGCCTTCAGATATTGTCTTGAGAGAACATAATGACTGGCTACTCATTGGTTACTTAGCCAACCATGAAAAGAGACATTAACAAAATACTGCCAATAGCACAGCTAAAAAAGGAAACATACATGTGACACTATGATATCCCTGAACCAACAGAACAACTTTGGTGCCTATGGTTTTAGCCATTGTTAGTTAGGTCATCTAATATTTATAGCCAGATGTATTCTGGGAACTTTTCAATGGCCTACTGAATAAGATCTACTCCGTTCTATACTATTCAAAAGTCTTTCCTAAGCTTGCCATATCTAGATATTCACTTCATTTGCAACAACTCCTATACCACACTATTTCCACTAGCAACACTGAATTTAACATAAACCCTACAAAACTCACTCAAGAGTCTGACCTTTCGTACTTGTTGTTCCTTTTGCCAAACATGCAATCTTGTCAGATGTTCCTTCTGCCTAACACAAATTCTGGTTAGATTTTCCTTTTGCCAAATTTTGTTCTTCTGCCTCCTTACCTGGAAAACTTCTACTTACACTGCATGCTTTCCTTAAATCCTACCAATCTTTTAAAATCTTTAATTCTTTGCCTTGGACATAAAGTGTCTGTCCCACATTAAATATGACAAATACACAATAAATAATAATTGTAAACTCCCAGCAAGCAACTGACAGAGTAAGCACTGAATATGGTAGTAAATAGTAAAAAATGACAATGATAGTAACAAGATAAAAATGCTTAGTACCTTAAAGATACTTTACAGTTATGTCTACGCAGAGAAGTGGATAGGTGAATAAAGGCATTTCCTTTGACAATTCTATTGAAAAAACATGAAAATTAAATAGGGAAAGCTCTATTGCATTATGAGCACATTAAAGATTCAGACTATGTGTATTCTTTATCCCTGCGACATGCAAAACCTTACTTACAGAAGTTTCTTTGATAAATATATAATAGAGGTATGGTCATACAGTTCATATTGTACAATGTACATTGTATATTGTACATTGTATTACATCCAGGCAGTATAATACCGTTTTTCTTATTGTAAAATATTTTGTACTTTAATTGTAATTTATTGAGCCTAGAGTTGGGCTATTTTAATATTCATTATAATAATATTTTGGCTAATAGTAACAGAACATATCTTGTTGTAACAAAATTACTATTATGACAATTACCCACCAGATAAAACAACACATCTTGTTTTAATGAAGTAAATATTATCTTAGTTGGTTTCAACTGAGGGGTAATGAAGCCAATAATAATGAGACTTTCTTGGTACAAGAGTATGTAACACAACCTGTGCTTCTCAACAAAATATTGCTCTTCTGACTTCTGCACTAAGCAGGTATCTTTAAAAACTAATTTCTTATTGGTACTTATGCACCCTGAATAAGTTTTACAATTCTTACTGACATATGATTATGGTACCAGAAAATTATTATTAAGTTCCAAGCTCTAAAGAAATTTCCTTTTTTAGTGACACAAATCATGATGTCATACAGTTGATCCTTGAACAAGGGTTGGCATTGCAGGACCCCCCTTATAATATATAGATTTTCTTCACTCCCACTGCCACACTAAGAAAGCAAGACAAATTTCTCGTCTTCCTCATCCTTCTCAGCCTACGCAATGTGACCACAATGAGAATGAAGACCTTTACGTATGATAATGCACTTCCACTTAGTGAACAGTAAATATATTTTTTCCACCTTATAATTTTCTTCATAAGTTTCTTTTCTTCAGATTGCTTTATTGCAAGAATACAGTGTACAATACATATGACTTTTTATTGCAAGAATACAGTATACAATACATAACTGTTTATGTTTTCAGTGAAGCTTTAGGTCAATACTAGGCTATTAGGAGTTACATTTTGGGAGAGTCAAAAGTTAAATGCAGATTTTCAGCTACACTGGGGATCAGCACCCTAATCCCCATGTTGTTCAAGAGGTTACTTGAACATTTGTAATTCTCATTTGTTAAACACTTGTAATTCTCATTTGCTAAACGTAAACCATTTATTATAAAAATTAAATAGAAGATATATTGTACAACAAGCCTAATTTTTTATGACTATAGAGGAAACATACAACATGAGAACTTAAAATTTTTTATTTATACAAAAAAACTATATAGAATCTTAAGTACCATAATTAAATATTTTTTTCAGACAATACTGCTTGAGATTATAAACTATCTAAAACAACATTGTTAACTAATTGTGAATTGTAAGCAAAAAATTAAATCAAAGAAATTTTTATATATCTATATATATTTAAATTTACACACCCACATGCTATTTATACATTTTTAGTTGCTCTTTTGTGATCAAAACTTCCATAATATTATGGTAGTGTCACAAAGAGTAGTTTACTGTCAGAAATCTTACCTGGGTTGAAATTTTGAGGATGTTTAGACATATTTTATATTCCAAAAGTTGTTGGTGAATACTATGTAAAACTGTCTCTCAGACCACAGTGAAATCAAACTAGAACTCAGGATTAAGAAACTCACTCAAAACCATTCAACTACGTGGAAACTGAACAATCTGCTCCTGAATGACTACTGGATACACAACGAAATGAAGGCAGAAACAAAGATGTTCTTTGAAACCAATGAGAACAAAGACACAACATACCAGAATCTCTGGGAAACATTTAAAGCAGTGTGTAGAGGGAAATTTATAGCACTAAATGCCCACAAGAGAAAGCAGGAAAGATCTAAAATTGACACCCTAACATCACAATTAAAAGAACTAGAGAAGCAAGAGCAAACACATTCAAAAGCCAGCAGAAGGCAAGAAATAACTAAGATCAGAGCAGAACTGAAGGAAATAGAGACATAAAAAACCCTTCAAAAAATCAATGAATCCAGGACCTGGTTTTTGAAAAGATCAACAAAATTGATAGACCACTAGCAAGACTAATAAAGAAGAAAAGAGAGAAGAATCAAATAGATGCAATAAAAAATGATAAAGGGGATATCACCACCGATCCCACAGAAATACAAACTACCATCAGAGAATACTATAAACACCTCTATGCAAATAAACTAGAAAACCTAGAAGAAATGGATAAATTCCTCGACACATACACCCTCCCAACACTAAACCAGGAAGAAGCTGAATCCCTGAATAGACCAATAACAGGCTCTGAAATTGAGGCAATAACAGCTTACCAACCAAAAAAGCCCAGGACCAGATGGATTCACAGCCGAATTCTACCAGAGGTACAAGGAGGAGCTGGTAACATTCCTTCTGAAACTATTCCGATCAATAGAAAAAGAAGGAATCCTCCCTAACTCATTTTATGAGGCTAGCATCATCCTGATACCAAAGCCTGGCAGAGACACAACAAAAAAAGAGAATTTTAGACCAATATCCTTGATGAACATTGATGCAAAAATCCTCGATAAAATACTGGCAAACCGAATCCAGCACATCAAAAAGCTTATCCACCATGATCAAGTGGGCTTCATCCCTGGGATGCAAGGCTGGTTCAACATACGAAAATCAATAAAGGCAATCCAGCATATAAACAGAACCAAAGACAAAAACCACATGATTATCTCAATAGATGCAGAAAAGGCCTTTGACAAAATTCAACAACCCTTCATGCTAAAAACTCTCAATAAATTAGGTATTGATGGAATGTATCTCAAAATAATAAGAGCTATCTGTGACAAACCCACAGCCAATATCATACCTAATGGGCAAAAATTGGAAGCATTCCCTTTGAAAACTGGCACAAGACAGGGATGTCCTCTCTCACCACTCCTATTCAACATAGTGTTGGAAGTTTTGGCCAGGGAAATCAGGCAGGAGAAGGAAATAAAGGGCATTCAATTAACAAAAGAGGAAGTCAAATTGTCCCTGTTTGAAGATGACATGATAGTATATCTAGAAAACCCCATTGTCTCAGCCCAAAATCTCCTTAAGCTGATAGGCAACTTCAGCAAAGTCTCAGAATACGAAATCAATGTGCAAAAATCACAAGCATTCTTATACACCAATAACAGACAGACAGAGAGCCAAATCATGAGTGAACTCCCATTCAAAATGCTTCAAAGAGAGTAAAATACCTAGGATTCCAATTTACAAGGGATGTGAGGGACCTCTTCAAGGAGAACTACAAACTACTGCTCAAGGAAATAAAAGAGGATACAAACAAATGGAAGAACATTCCATGCTCATGGGTAGGAAGAATCAATATCGTGAAAATGGCCATACTGCCCAAGGTAATTTATAGATTCAATGCCATCTCCATCAAGCTACCAATGACTTTCTTCACAGAACTGGAAAAAACTACTTTCAAGCTCATATAGAACCAAAAAAGAGCCCGCATTGCCAAGTCAATCCTAAGCCAAAAGAACAAAGCTAGAGGCATCACACTACCTGACGTCAAACTATACTACAAGGCTACAGTAACCAAAACAGCAAGGTACTGGTACCAAAACAGAGATATAGATCAATGGAACAGAACAGAGCCCTCAGAAATAATGCCGTGAATCTACAACTATCTGATCTTTGACAAACCTGACAAAAACAAGCAATGGGGAAAGGATTCCCTATTTACTAAATGGTGCTGAGAAAACTGGCTAGCCATATGTAGAAAGCTGAAACTGGATCCCTTCCTTACACCTTATACAAAAATTAATTCAAGATGGATTAAAGGCTCAAATGTTAGACCTGAAACCATAAAAACCCTAGAAGAAAACCTAGGCAATACCATTCAGGCCATAGGCATGGACAAGGACTTCATGTCTAAAACACCAAAAGCAATGGCAACAAAAGCCAAAATTGACAAATGGGATCTAATTAAACTAAAGAGCTTCTGCACAGCAAAAGAAACTACCATCAGAGTGAACAGGCAGCCTACAGAATGGGAGAAAATTTTTGCAATCTACTCATCTGACAAAGGGCTAATATCCAGAATCTATAGTGAACTCAAACAAATTTACAAGAAAAAAACAAACAACCCCATCAACAAGTGGGCGAAGGATATGAACAGACACTTCTCAAAAGTAGACATTTATGCAGCCAAAAGACACATGAAAAAATGCTCATCATCACTGGCCATCAGAGAAATGTAAATGAAAACCACAATGAGATACCATCTCACACCAGTTAGAATGGTGATCATTAAAAAGTTAGGAAACAACAGGTGCTGGAGAGGATGTGGAGAAATAGGAACACTTTTACACTGTTGGTGGGACTGCAAACTAGTTCAACCATCGTGGAAGTCAGTGTGGCGATTCCTCAGGGATCTAGAACTAGAAATACCATTTGACCCAGCCATCCCATTACTGGGTATAAACCCAAAGGATTATAAATCATGCTGCTATAAAGACACATGCACACGTATGTTTATTGCGGCACTATTCACAATAGCAAAGACTTGGAACCAACCCAAATGTCCAACAATGATAGACTGGATTAAGAAAATGTGGCACATATACACCATGGAATACTATGCAGCCATAAAAAATGATGAGTTCATGTCCTTTGTAGGGACATGGATGAAGCTGGAAATCATCATTCTCAGCAAACTATCACAAGGACAAAAAAACCAAACACCGCATGTTGTCACTCATAGGTGGGAACTGAACAATGAGAACACATGGACACAGGAAGGGGAACATCACACACTGGGGCCTGTTGTGGGGTGGGGGGACGGGGGAGGGATAGCATTAAGAGACATATCTAATGTTAAATGACGAGTTAATGGGTGCAGCACACCAACATGGCACATGTATACATATGTAACAAACCTGCATGTTGTGCACATGTACCCTAAAACTTAAAGTATAATTTAAAAAAATTCAGTGAAAAGGCTGAGAAAAAAAGAAATATGCAATCAATAAAAGTACTATTTTAACACTGATATGAAAAAATTTACTGAATATATTAAATTATTAGAGTATTCCAGACAATATTAGAGCTAATCTGAGAACTTTATTCATTTCATAGCCTTCAAATTTGTGAGCTCTGTGAACTTCTTAAACTTTTAGTTAAAGAAGAAAGTAAGGTGAAATACTCATGAATTGAGGGCAATATAGCTTAGTAAATGAACTAGAGTTAGGCTGACATAACGGAAAATGTCCTCAACTCAGAATAAATCTCAGCTCTGCAACCAATTGGTTCTTGATTAAGTTGCTTCTCTTAGGCTCAATGTCTTCCTCTAAAAGTGAGACTTGTAGTGCCTTATTTAACTAGGTTATTATAAAGACTTCACAAGACAGCATTTGAAAAAATGCTCCGAGAAGTAGTGAAGCGATGGAATAATTTATTATTGAACCTCACTGCTGAAACTATTTTAAAATCCCAAATAAAACCCAATGTGCTTGTCAGATGCAGAGGCTCATGCCTGTGATGCCAGCACTTTGGGAGGCTGAGACAGGAGGACTGCTTGAGCCCAGGAGTTCAAGACCAGCCTGGGCAACATAGAGAGAACCTATCTCTACAAATTAAAAATAAATTTTAAAAAAAGTGTATTTCTTCATAGGTTCTAGTATTCAAATGTTGCAGTTTTCAGAAAATGTTATTAAGTCCTACTCTTGATTATTAGATGTTCTATTTTTTATGGCTTGTAATTCAGGGCATCTATTTCATAATTTGTAATAAAAATTATTTATAAATATGTTAATTCATCAAATCAGACAACATGATTATCTCCTGTTGCTGAGTTCATCAATCACACCCAGGGCAGAAAACTGTTGAATGTCAAGACCTGGCTTGGACTCCTAATATTCTTTACCAAACTTCCCAAACTCTGAACCAACAAATCTTTGTTGAAATAGTGCTTACTCCCCATGTTCATCTCCAACTGCTGTGGAAGAAAAAACCTTACCTTTATTTTTTTTAAGTTCCATGATGGGGATGGAAGCTGATATTTTCTCATTTCCTAGATGCCTACTAGCAATATATTGCACACAACATCCCATGTGTTTCCCGGCACAATCTCATTCCATAGATCATCTTACATAAATATTTTTGTGTGAAAATCACAGTTTCAATATTGGGTGTCACCATTTTTCATTGACTCACACCATTTCCTTGGAGCTAGTAAGATAGTAGTCCAAGGTCCTTTTGGGGACTGCAAGAAATATAGAACACTTCACAAATTTGTGTGTCACCCATGTGCAGGGATCATGCTGATCTTCTCTATATTGTTTCAATTTTAGTGGATGTGCTGCCATCTATTTTTTTTTTAGAAGGAGTCATGCTTTTATTGCTCAGGCTGGAGTACAATGGCACGATCTCAGCTCACTGCAACCTCCACCTCCCGGGTTCAAGTGAATCTCCTGCCTCAGCCTCCCGAGTAGCTGGAATTACAGGTGCCCACCACCATGCTTGGCTAATTTTTGTATTTTTAGTAGAGACAGTGTTTTGCCATGTTGGCCAAGCTGGTCTCAAACTCCTGACCTCATGATCCACCCACCTCGGCCTCCCAAATTCCTGGGATTACAGGCGTGAGCCACTGTGCCCAGCCACAGACTTCTACTTTCATACATGGATACTGATGAGTCATGGATGAGGCTTAGCTCTGTTAAATCTAACTTACTTGAGATTTCGTGAATTCTTTCGAATGGCTTCATTGTGAGGTAGAATTTTAAAATATTTTAAAAACTCAAGATACAAACACAAGTAGTTTGGGAGATTTTTACTTTTACGGAAAACAGATCACTTGAGGGAAGAACCACTACTCTGGGGAAGCAGAATATTGGTCCTTCCAGAATAATATGGGACCCTCCACTACCTACAAAATAGTGCCACACAGAATCTAAAGGGGCCAAGGGCATAGATCTGGTAGGAAAGAAGAAAGGAACCTCTGATTTCTTCCTGTAACATTATTTAGACCTCACAGTTTCAAACTATTCCAAGGGATTCAGAGGATAATTTACCTTGAAGGTCCAGGACAAGTCCAAGCTAAGACGTGGGTTTCATATCAGGTTTTGAGTGTGAGAAGAAGGGTCACTATGAGTGTGGCTAAAGCTAGGAGGCCCAACTGTCAGAGCAGGCGTACAGGCACTTTGGAAATAATGGCTGAGAATATCTATGTGAACTAAAACAAAAAGTAATAACTTTGAAGTCTATATGTGAATCACCAGGAAGACTGAGGGATCCAGATAAGTGAGGTCATCCTGGTAGCAAAGGTCAATTGTTAACAGACTGAAGAAGCAGTTTCAATGGCAACGATGCAGCAACAGAATCAGAGGGAACAACACAATGATTAGAAGGGTCTTTTCTCCCCCCTCATCCTGACTGTAAAAGAAGACTGTCTTCCTTGGACTTAGGGAACCCCTTAAGTTCCTTTAAAAATTCAAGGAGGAGGGTATAGAGGATAGCGCCCAGAGGCAGTACTAAATTTTTTGCTAAAGTGGACGTTTTAAGACCCAAATTACTAATTACAAAAATTTAAAATGTGACACTATGTTTATCCCATGCATTGGGATTATACTTGGGATCAAATAGACAACATTGGTATCTGTAGGGATAAATGTGTTAAAAGCCCTAAAATAAAGAATCCTGGACCCGCTGCTCCTTCTAACTAGTCTAGCTTTTTGCCTGATTTCTGGCTGATGAAGTGAATTAACTCACTGCCCTTCAAAAACTACTTGAGCCAAGCTATGAAATCTCACCTAGACTTTACATGTACAAACATAGATTAAAAATATTAACAACAGCGTAATCTTCTGCAGTCATTCCACAAATACTTGAGTAAATATGTCAATATTTTTCTGAAGAAGAATGCTATCCCTGATGATCCATGACATACTGCAAGCATGAGGGCTGTGCTAAACAGAGAGAGAACTTCATTCTTAGAAACTTTACAAACTTAATACGTGCCTGTCAGTGTAGAATTAAACATTTACATGAACTAACAAACATAAGCATCCTGGGTGCTCAAGTGTTCATCTTTGTAAATAACCACAAAGGCTTAAAGGAAGGGACAAAAAAAATTCATGTCCCACTGGGGTATGGCATAGTAGAAGTGATTAACATAAAGTCCTTTGATGGGCAAAAGACTATGCTCAGGTCACTCATCTACAGGAGGCAAAGATTTAAGTGAAGAATTATCCATTTCTTCTCTAGTCTGATATATTGTAATTCAAAATCAGTTAGGAGTCAGATAAATAAGAGCAATCTGCAGGCTGAAAACAATGTAAAGAATAATGATATTAGTAGTAGTTGTTCAGTTAATGATACTGATAAGCATGTGTGAAGAACTGAATTAAATGCTGTATACACATAATCTAATTTCCACACAATCACCCCTGAAAGAAATATTATTATCCTCATTTTCATATAGGAAAGCATACTTGGTACTAAGTAATGTATGCAAGGTCACCCCTAACAAATGAAGAAGCTAGAAATTAAAACCTGTCTTTTGTGAATCTAAGGCCTCTTTTCTATCACTCACCTACAGCTTATCTTCATTAAATAAAAAGTTAATTTAATTAAACATATCTTTCTTCCCTCTACACATACCGATTACAAATTAAAAAATTAAAATACACCATAAGTTAAAAAGAAATAAAATGATGAATTCACAGTGGTGGTAACAATTAATAGTCACTTAGGGATAACCTAACATTAATATTTTTCAAATAAATCACCTTAAAGCAAACAGTCATCCAAAACACAAAATAATTTTCAATTCCTATTTATGATTCATATTACATTTTATAGAAAAAGTATATAAAAAGCAGAAGGTAGAGAAATACTATAAATACTTAATAATTCAATATTGAATCAATAAGCAAACTGAAAGTTAAAGTTCATATTTTATAAAACTAATACAAAACCCTTTACTAATAGAAGATAATGTGACCAAAAACATCAGATTGCAAATAACATCAGCCAATATAATAAGAGAATATAAATCCTATCATATACATATGTTCTTTATGTTGCCCAGTCCAAGTAATTGCTTTTCTACCTAACTGGTGACTTGTTTTGATATTTTCCACTATAATCCAATAAATATAAGCTAATCTGCTGATTAATTTAATATTTCCAACTTGAATGTTACGACTCTAGAACAACACTCACTTTAAAAAAATGACCAAACCTTTATCAACTGCATTTACATTTGCATTTTTTGTTAGTAAAAATTATACCATTTGCTGTCTTCTTTTAGTTATGGCAAGTAAAAGTGGTATGAGGCCATCCTGTAAAATGGCAAAAACAATTTATAATTCATAAAATTACATATTTGTCAGCTGAGCTGAATACCTTATATAAGGTCTTATGAACTTAAACACATAAAATAGAAAGCAAATAAAATCTGTCCCTTCCTTCTCACTCCTCTGTGCTTTCCCATGCACTCCTCCTCCACTTGAAAACATCCGGCCTCTGACTCACATTAACTCTGGTCAGCTCCAAAAATGATTTGAAACAGTCACTGGTTTCAATAATCTTTGTTTCTAGCACAGCATTTCACATGGTATATTGTAATAATTTTACTGATTTCTATCTAAACCAACAGATTCTTGAGGGCAGCTGCTGTATCTTTTATCTGTTTATCCTCAAACCCTATGACATCGTAGTAAATACTTTAAGTATTTTTATTAAATTAATGATCTAAATTATTACCTCTAGAGTAGTACTTCTTAAACTATATTCCAAAGAATATTTACTTTGCCAGAATTTAAAGACTGTACCTGAATAGGAAGATCCTATGATCATCTATGTTTGAGAAATATTATAAAACTGTGAATTATATGTCCAGTATTCAAGAAATGTCTTGAACTTTGCCTAATCCTTATTTGACAATAGGTTTTGTGGCAATATTAACATTTGAGGAATTAAAGTTTCAGGATTACAGTTTTTAAAGCTTTCCAATAAAGGTAGAGGTTTCCTCCAAGTGATACAAACTCACTTGATTATTTTCTATCAATGGGCCCAGGATCCCAGCTGCCAAAGTCAGGTGCTCCTGCTCCAAGTAGGTCACTAAGGAAATGGGCTCTAAATTAGAAGAGATAGGCTTCAAATGAATTTTGATTGCTTATTATTAAATGGTCCATTGGGTTTCTCCTATTACAGGGTCACAGAATTTTAGCTGTTACAAAGTTCAGTATGAAATTTTATTCTCAATTATAATGATATTTATAATCCTAGGACCCTAATGCAAATCTACTTCTTAAAATGCATTAATCCATTTTTATTCTGGTTTCCATTTTCATTGCTATTTAAAATTATTTTTTATTTTTGGCAAAATATCAGAAATACAAATGCAATGGCTTATCAATACAATTTCTAGCTGAACTATATGGGTTATTTTAGCATAATAAAAGCCACTAAATCACTTCCATTTTCAGAGACAATGCTGAGGAGAAAGATAAAATGTGTTCTGCAATATGCATAACCTATCCAAATATAACCATAATTAACCTAAAAAGGCCTATAGGCATTCCAATGTGATTATTATTTATGGTATATATAAAGAAAAATCATTATTTAAAAAACAACTTCTAAATTCTAAAAGTCAAACCCATTATTAAGGAATTAATACAAAATATAGGCTATATATTATAAATAACTATCAACTGTCTTGAAAACCTTGAAATCTTTACCAAAATATACTATATGACAGGAGTTGTTAACTAAAATATTTACAGAGGCAAAGGGTATGACCTGAGTAAGTCCCTAGGTGGGCACAACGGCAAACTGGAGACCACAGACTTTGCGTGAAGCTACAGCCTCTTCATAGCACACCAAACAGTAATATGGGCTCAAGGGAAACCAGATTCCACTATTTAAGAGGAGCCTGAAATACAGATTTTTGCAGGTCTCCTAAATTTTACACGTTGGCTTAATTTATGCAGGCCAACTTTGCTTTCCTGTGTTGTTGTACACTACTTAGAAAGAAAAAAAATACTTCAGTCAAAAAAAAAATTGAAAACAAAAGTTTTACCTATAACAAATTCAAATATGTACCATAAATGCATAAAAGAAAGCCATACTCTCTAATACTTTTTTAAAGATATTAGTATTTAAGGTAAAATCTTAGACCGTTATTTCAAATTATTTTTATTCAGGGATTGCTTAAGCTTCCAAATAGGAAAAACTGACCCTTACATATGTCAGTGTTAAAACAAGTGGATTTCAAATATTTTGAAAATAACATTGGTTGCTCTACATTGTTTTTCACTTCGATGTTTGTCTTGTGTGAAAACAGTTTTGCTACCATTGACATATTCTCATTATAGACAGCATATGGAGAGCAGTGTTGCCATAGACATCGGTAATATTTGGATCAGCACCAAGGTCTAGCAGAATAGTTTCACATCTTCTTGGCATGTTATAGCCTGTCAGTATTAGAACAAGAAATAAATTGTAAATTGTAGGAAATTAAAATAAGTATTCCACAGGTTTCACAAACTAGTTATATTTCAATGAGACAAATTCATTTTTATTCTATGTATTTAAGCCAAATCCATCTCATGCTGAAAGAACTGGCTACTATATACCTTCGTTAGAGGTGTCTTGTTTTCACTGTCACGGATGTTAAGCTGGCATTTTCTGTGCACCAGAAAAGTTACCACTTCTGGGCAGCCATTGGCACAGGCCAAATGTGGAGCCATCCTACGAAATTGAGAAGACATTGGGAGAAGTTTAGTCCACTATCTCAAAACATACAATGATTCACGTAATTGCAAACAACAAATAGCATGCTATTCCTCTGCTTTCAAAACAAATATTAATTTCCTCTTGAAAAGGGACAATATTTATTAGCTGTTATTATTCACTGCATCAATGAAAGAGTGACCTATTTAGATAGAAAGAGCTTGGCCTCTCGGTTTAGTTGACCTTGCACTTGAATACTATTTTAAGATCTTTCGCTTGCTAGATATTCTAATTATTACTACTACTTAATAAAGACAACATTTTAATTAGGTAAAATGGTACCATTATACTTCCTTTGTGCTATGATTTAAAGGTTCGAGATAAGACTGTATTTCAATGATTCTAAGATTCTCATTTTCTCATATTTCAACAACTCTGACATTGAAATGCTACTTATAATTCATTATTTATTACAACTATATTTTTCAGCATTTTAAACATTATTTTATTGATACATAAAAATAAGGCAGCATCACACAATCCATGGTGGCTACATCAAGTGGAATACGGTATATACAATAGGACAATGGAAGTCCTAGTCGTATGATTAACATTTAAATCAATTTTAAGCACTTAAATGTACTATGGAAAAGGAGCATTGAAATAAAAGCAAATTTTTAAAACAAAGCAATTCCTTCATTTTTAAAAACTTTAAGCCTAATAGAAGACAGGATTAAAATAAATAAATATGGCTCATTTATTTAAATATTTAGATGTACAGAATCTAAATGTATGCATGTATGTAAATTAGTATTTACATGTATAAAATGCATGTAGGGTAAGTATTTATGATAATTAATATCACTGTTTAAGACCTATACATTTTCAAAGTGGCTGCTGATGTTATCTTGCACTACTTTCCCACATCAGAAATGATTTTTTTTTTTTGAAAGATGAGAGGACAAGCTTCAGTTGAGACTCAGTCCTAATTCTCTAATTTTAAATCTCTCAGCTTGCTCAGGCTGGGCAGGTACACATGAAATTTTTAAGAATGGAAGGGTCTTGATAGTTAGTATAATGTGTCTTTTACATAACAGGTATTCAGCTTGTATTTGATGAATAAATAGATTTTAAAAATGAATAAATACAGTGGGGAAGTTTAATATTTTTAAAACAGCTACAAATAAAGTGGTATTTTTGCAATGGTAATAGTTACTTATATTCACTATTTTTATTTTCATAATAATAACATGAAACTAAAATGATTAATATATAATTATTGGCATATATGTAATAAATCTATACATAATAAAAATATGTTTAATAAAATATGTACATATATAAAACCAATATCACAGATAAAGTTTATCTTCACTTCTGAAGACACTGAAAGTTCACAGACTATACTAATCCATAGAAATAAAAATTTAAAAATAGAAAGTGAGAAATTACTTTTATGTGCAAAATTCATATTTCTGCTCTTCTTAAGGATTATTTTATTAGTAATAATTATGCTATATGCTATATACCACAGATCCCCAATCCCCTGCTCAGTGAAGAAATCACAAATCTTAAAAAGGAAAAACAGTTCATCATAATACAATTGTCCCCAAATAGCAAATTTTATCACATTTGGTACATATTTTCAGATAAAGCAAGAACATAGTCAGTTTGTATGTGTAATCAAACTGAATGTTATCTTCACCTGATACACCAAAATACATTTTCATATGTCAACATACTTTTGTAGATATTACTTTCAGTGGTCTCATATTATCCCATACTATATATTCACTGAAATTTATTTATGAAATTTGTTATATGGATTCTCTTTAATACAATCATATTTTAAGCACTGCTGAGAAAAACAAATTGCATGTATCTCTCGTTTCCTAAATGTATTTTACTATAATGGAATTGATCAAGAAAGGGCATACGCATAGTTTAAACATGGTACTTACCACCAAATTGTCTTTTTGAAAAGTCATCAGCAACTTAACTTTAAGCAGAAGTGTAAATATCACTGCTCCTCATCCTCACAAACTTAGGATAGAAAACGGCATTTCATTCCTTTTTTAAATTAAATTCCTTCTCTTATCAGACACATTAAGTATTTTTTCCTATGTGCATAGGTGACTTGCAGAGCTGGAAAAGGTACTTTGCCCAGTTTTAGAGGTATTTTCATATTGATTTGGAATAATTCTCTGTAAAATGAATAGCCATTTTTAATATGTACACACACAAAAACACGTGGTAAATAATATTATATAAGTATGATGTCTTTTATTTTATCTTTTTCTCATAAGCACTGTGATTTAATTTTAATTTTGCAAATAAACTTTCAGAATGCTTGCTTGAGAGGTTCCTAGGAAGGTCTTTGTCAACACAAAAATGTATTTGTATAAATAGGCATTTGCGTTTTCTTCTGGTATTTTTCTCATTTTGCATATTTAAAATAATCTATATTCAATGAGAAACTTATTTTTGTGGCATAAAAATCTAGCTAGTTTCTTCCAAAAAGCAGGCATTTCATTTATAAAAATAACTGTTTTCTTACTAGTATAAAGTCTCACCATTACCCTGTTATACATTCTTACATATATTTGGGTGTTCCTGGATTTTATATTCTCTTGCATTCATTTATCTATCTTTTCAGCTGTTAGCAAACTATTTATGCAAATTAATGGCACATTTTGAAAGGCAAGACTTTTTTTCTCCATTACAAAAATGTTAAGCCATCTTAATATTAAAAGACAGCATGTGTAATTCAAAAATATTAACTTTGATAACTGTGATTTATGTAAAATTAATAAAGATCTCACACCTCGAGAAAAATGAGTCTTCTTATTTAAGAACGTGAAACTTCTTCCTACTTCAAAGTTTCCTTCTAAGGTCTTTCAGCAAAGAACATATTTACATAGGTATTCATTGATATAAAATATTGGATTTTAGCCAAAAAATTCTTAGCCCAGAAGGTAATATATTATGGGAATTATTTCTTTCATTATGTACCTTTCTATAATGTATCTAACATTATCTTTTAAAATGTGTGCATTAAAAATAAAACAATATATACTTAATTTTGTTAAATCACTTTAAAGTTCTCTCTAAAGTGCTCTGTAAGAGGAACTGTGGGTGAAGGAACCAGCTAAAGTTTTGGGTTTATTTTGCTGCTCATAAAGATGGCCTGGGCCCTCCACCCCCAAGGCGTCCACATCCCAGGCGCTGCGGAGTCCTCCTAGGAAGAAAGCCCAGCGCCCTGGGGACGAGGACGGCCCACCCCGCACACACTATTCTTTCCACGCCTCCCCTGGCCCCCACTCCCCAAGCCCCCAACTCTGAAGGAGGTGCTTCTCCCCACCTGCCCACCTCCTCCCTCAACCCCCAGCCCGCAGCCCGCAGTTCCCGACACCTGTTCTTGTAGATTTCAGACTGGTCTTTTCTCTTCAGCGGGAGCCTCCGCTGCAGCTCCCACGTGTTCCCCTGGACGCAGCTTTGTGTATCATCCCGACATCCTCATCTGGGGTCTGGTACAAGGGGTTAGAGAAGATGCAGTTACTCCAGGAGCTCAGGCGCACCTGGCCCTTCTGGCTCTCCACAGCCAAGATCATCTTCATGGCCCAGCTATTGGCTTCAGAGACGCCACAACTCGCCCTCGCCCTTCCCCCAGGCCAGCCCCCACCCCGCCCCCATCCGGCCCAGCACCAGAAAGCAAGGCAGTCTGGCCCAGACCTCAGACAGGGACCCTCCAACTTCTCGGACAGGGACGTCTCCAACCTCTCGGAGAATAAATAATATACGGAGCAGAGCAGTTGGGCCCCAGCGCCCATGGGACCTCAAAAGGCAACCGCCTTGCGCGTGGCCAGAAACTGCGTGTGGCCAGAAACCGCCCTGAGCCGAGCACTCGCCGGCACCGCATGCAGGTGGCAGCTGCTGCTGAGACGCCTGTGGACTGGCCGAGCTCCCTAGAGCGGAGCGCGCGGTCCCAGCTGTCTCAGGGCCCGCCTAACGACGCTGCCCCCTGCAGCTGCTCCTCCCTTGCCCTCTTTTGAGCGCGAGCTCTTGAGTGTTGGGCACTGTGCAGCCGCCTACATGGGGCTGAGCCACTGGTTCCCCCCTCCTGCAGCTGAAGGGCCGGCCGCCCGAATTAGGGGCTGCTGGGGCATCTGGCCAGGGGTCCGCGCTGCTGGTGGCTCGGGCAGCGTTGAGGGTTGCCACCCCTGCGGCCGCGCGACATATGCAGATGACAGCTGCAGCTGAACCCAAGGCGGAGGCTGGCAAGGCTGGTCCCAGAGGGCCTTCAGGTCTCCGAGTGCACCACCCTCCCAACTGGGGTCCTCTCTTCCTTGCCCTGCGCCCAGAGAACGAGGTCGCCAGTGCTGGGGACTGTGCAGCAGCCTAAATCCGATGGCTGAGCAGCAAGTTCCCGCCCTGTAGCTGCCGGGCCAATCGCCTGAATTAGGCTCCTGGTGACGTCTGGCCCTGGGTTTCACGCTGCTGGTGGCGTGGGCACGGTGAAAGGTTGCCATCGCTGCTTTCCCGCACCGTGTGCAGGTGGCAGCTGCAGCTGAGCCCACGATGGAAGTTGGTAGGGCTGGTCCCACACAGCTGAGGGTCGCTTAGTGTACATCCCTCCAACCCCAGGTTCCACTCTTTTTTGTCCCACGCACAGAGTGTGAGGTCCTGGGAGCTGGGCAATATGCAGCAACCGGGATGGGGCTGAGTGGACATTTCTCACTCTCCTGAAGCTGCAGGGCCCACCGGGTGAATTATGCGGCCGACCCTGGGATCCTCATTGGTGGTGGCAGTGGGCAGGGCAGCGGTTGCCACCGCTGCTGCAGGGTGCCATGTGCAGGTGGCAGCTGCAACTGAGCCCATGGTGGAGATCGACTGGGCTGGTCCCAGAGGTCCTGAATGTCACCGACTGCATGGCCCTTTCACCATAGGGTCCGATATGGAATCTTGGCCAGCTCCGAGAGCTCGGCGTCGTGGGTCCTGGGCACTGTGCAGCCACTGGGATGGGGCTGAGCACCGGTTCCCATCCTCCGGCAGCTGCGGCACGGACCGCCTGAATTAGTTGAAGTGGCAGTGTCTCTCCCTGGGGTCCAGGGCTGGTGGTGCGGGCAGGGTATTGGATTGCCATCTGTGCTGCCGCGCGCCATGTGCAGGTGGCAGCTGCAGCTGAGCCCAGGCGGAGGCTGGGAGGCCTGGTCCCAGAAAGCCTGAGGTCGCCGAGTGCACCTCCCTCCCACCCTACGGTCAGCTCCTCTTTCTCCCGCGCCCTGAGCTCCGGGTCGTGTGCGCTGGAAACTGTGTGGCCGCCAGGTTCTCTTCCTGCAGCTGCCGGTTCCCTTCTTGCAGCTGTGCTGCCAACCGCCTGAATTAAAGCCCTGGTAGCCTCTGGCCTTGTGTTTTTCACTGCTGGTGGCGCGGGCAGTGTTGGGGGTTGCCATCTCTGCTACCGAGCCCTATGTGCAGGTGACAGCTGCAGCAGAGTCCTTGGTGGAGGCTGGCAGGGCTGGTCCCAGACAGCCTTAGGGTCCCCGAGGACACCAGCCTCCCATTCTAGGCTCTGCTGCTCCTCCCATTCTAGGGTGTGCCCAACCCCCCATTCTAGGGTGTGCTCTTCCTTGGCACGAGGTGGCGGGTTTTGGGCACTGTGCAGCTGCCAGTATGAGGCTGAGTGGCCTTTTCCCGCCCTCGTGCTGCTGCAAGGCGGACCACCTGACTGAGGCGCGGCAGTGGCATCTGACATGGGAGTCTGCGCTGCTGGGGTCCAGAGGGGAAGCGGGAAGTTGGAGGCGCAGGGCCACTTCTATCAGTGCGCAACCTGCACGTAGCGGCTGTAGCTCAGGTACTGGCTCCGGATATGGGGCTTCCCTCAGAAGGCCTCCAGGTAGCTAAGTGTGCCTGCTGCCAGGCCTCAGGGTCCACTCCTCCTTGACCTGCATCTGGAGAGCGGCCCTGTTGCTGGGTAATCTGCAGCCAAAGACAATGGGGCTGAGCTGTGTTTTTGCCCATCGTTCCACAGCCCAGCCAGCTACCTGACTTAGCAGCCTCCATGGCATCTGGTCAGGGGATCAGTGCTCCTGGGGATCACTGAAACTAAAGTAACAATTGAATATGAGTTACCACCTACCTGCTTGGAGGTGTGAAAGAATGTTTATAAAGCAGTTAGGAGATCTCCAGAGAAAGCCAACTTAATATAAAGCAAGACTTTCTTACTAATGGGTCAGTCTCACCTTTAGGAAGTCCATGAATTTTCTCTGCAGTGATGCAAGAAGGGAAAAACAAGGCAGCTCCAGAAAGGTGAGATGTGTGAAATTAAACTGGTTATGAAGTCAGCCCAGTTTCAGGAGTTCTTTTCCTCTTCGCAGATGGATGTGAAAATCCTGGAAAGACTCCAAGGGCCACCTCTGTACTGAGAAGTGGCTTTCTAATGGACAGGTTTCGGAAAGGTTCATTATAGATATGTAGTCTCTGTCTCTGATGTCAGAGATTTTTAGTGAAAAATGTCCTTTGATCTGCAGAACCTGCTCTACCTGAAGACCAGCAACCCTTTGAAAGCGGGTGTTGAGCTAAGGATGGAGTTGCAGCATGAGATCCGAGGTGACAATGGGCTGAGGAATTTCCTCAACTACATGGAAAGAGGAACCTGAAAGCTCTACCAACCAACATGTGTATCAGTCATCATCTGTTTCTTTCTTTTTTTAATACAAATGATGTGAGTTAGAAGACATTATAGCTAACCTTACCAGGGAACTAGTAAGATTCTATTGGGATGAGCCATAGCTTGTGGCTTTGTCCATATGTGCTGTGTCTAGCAGAGAGGCATCCTTGCCTGGCTCCATTGGTAGTGGTACAGCAGGACTCTCTGCCCAGCACTGTCAGGCTTAGGTTAAGTATGAACTGATTCTCATTTTTAATAAAGCTTATCTCATCACTTAATATAGAGATCTAGCTAGCAGAGATTCTCACCCTCAATACTTCCACAGACTTTTTAACTTCTTTTATTAAAAATGTCTTATATTTTTAATAAAAGACCATCCAGCCCCATACTGGCAGCTGCACCGAGCCAGGTGTGGGGGCTCACGGCTGTAATCCCAGCACTTTGGGAGGCCGAGGCAGGTGGATCATCTGAGGTCAGGAGTTTGAGACCAGCCTGGCCAACATGGTGAAACCCCATCTCTACTAAAAATACAAAAAATTAGCCGGGCGTGGTGGTGGGCACCTGTAATCCCAGCTACTTGGGAGGCTGAGACAGGAGAATTGCTTGAATCTAGGAGGGGGAAGTTGCAGTAAGCCGAGATCTCACCATTGCACTCCAGCCTTGGTGACAGAGTAAGACTCTGTCTCAAAAAAAAGTCTTATATTTTTTAATGTATTACATTTTATATTGAACAATAATCACAAGTTCATCTTTTTGGGAGGAAGATTTAAGTCACTGTTTTGGGCATAAACTAATGAACTATGCTGAAATCTAGAGACATCCCAATGGCTTATTGTATATGGTAATATCTGCCCTTAGATTAGTCCTGGACTATTTGACTTTCATTTCTGACATTTGTTTGTTAATATTCTGACTCTTTCCTAATGGTTGCCCTTTTTACTGCTATCAATGCTTGCCTCTAATGTCTCCTGTTTCACAGTGCTATGAACTGAAAAACAAAATGATGTGGCTTGTTAGACTTGTGTGCAAATTAGGAGTCCATAGGCTTCGAGTGAGGAGGACTTGAGGGCTAGGGCACTTCTATAGGAAGAGAGAGACAGAACATGAATAAACTTGCTGACAGTCACTTTGGACACCGAGGATACCCAGAAACCTCTGCCATTTATGTTTTAGTATGGCTTCATTTATAGTTGGAAATTCCTTGTCTAAGACTCAAAAGACTTAAACACTAAGCTGTGTCCTATACTCATGAATCTCTTAACTAAAGATGAAAGCACATGCTTACCTTGATCAACACAATGAAGAACAATAAGGCTGACGTCAGAGATCTATGTTTTGATTGTAGCACAGCCACGTAATTAATAGGTTTACATTGGACTTCGATACTATTTCTTTTGGGGGTTGGGGCAATGCTATGCCATTGTAACCCCACTGTCTCCACTGAGAGGCTGGAGGTGGGGAGCTTCTTCTCTGAGTAGCAGGAGATGGCAAAGCCCTACTTTGAGAGGCTGAAGACAGTGAGCTCCTCCTCTGAGAAACTGGACATGGTGACTCTCTCCTCTGAAAGGCTGGAGACAATGAGTTTCTCCTGAGAGGCTGGAGATGGCAAGTCTTTTTTTTCCTGAGAGGCTGAAGAAAATTACGCCCTTCTATGAGAGACTGGAGATGGTGAGTTCCTCCTTTGAGAGGCCGGAGGCAGCAAGTTTCTTCTTTCAGAGGCTGGAGATGGTAAGTTTCTTTCCTGAGTGACTGGAGATGAAGATTTCCTCATCTGAGAGGCTGCAGACAGTTTCTTCTTTGAGAGGCTGGAGATGGCAATTTTCTCCTTTGAGAGACTGCAGACTGCAAGGTACTCTTCTGAGAGGCTGTAGATGGTGAGTTTCACCTCTGAGAGGCTGAAGATGATTAATTTATTTTCTGAGAAGCTGGAGATGGTGAGGTCCTACTCCGAGAGGCTAGAGACAAAAAGTTTCTCCTCTGAGAGGCTGGAGACAGCCAGTTTCCCTTCTGAGAGAAGGCTGGAGATGATGAGTTTCTCCTCTAAGAGGCTAAAGACTACAAGTTCCACCCTCTGAGAGGCTGGAGAAGGAGAAGTGCTCCTCTGAGATGCTGGAGATGACCAGATTTTCTTCTGAGAGGCTGGAGACTGTGAGCTTTTCTTCCAATAAAGTGGAGATGGTGAGTGTCTTCTCTGAGAAGCTGAGGATGACAAGTCTCTCTTCTGAGAGTCTGGAGATGGTGTATCCTCATTCTGAGAGGCAGGAGATGGCCAGTTTCTTTACTGGGAGGTTGGAGATGGTAAGCTTCTCTTCTCAGAAGCTCAGGATAGTGAGTTTCATCTCAGAGAGTCTGGAGACTGTGAATTCCTCCTCTGAGAGTCTGGAGACATTGAGGTCCTCCTCTGAGAGGCGGGAGATGGCCAATTCCATTTCCGAGAGGCTGGAGATGGTGAGGTTCTTTTCTGAGAGGTAGAAGATGGCCAGTTTCTTTGCTGGAAAGTTGGAGATGGTCAGTTACTCTTCTGAGAGACTCAAGATGATGAGTTTCTTCTCTTAGAGCCCAGAGACTGTGAGTTCCTCATCTAAGAGGCTGGAGAAAGTGAGGTCATCCTGTGAGAGGCTAGAGACATGAAGTCCCCCTGTGAGAGGCTGGAGATAGTGAGATCCCTCTGCAAGAGACCAGAGATGGTTAGTTTCTTTTCTGAGAGGCTGGAGACAGTGAGTTTTTTCTCTGAGAGGCGAAGACAGTGAGTCTCTCCTCTGAGAGGCTGGGGAGTGTGAGTCTCTGTGATTGGCTGGATATGGTGAGTTCTTCCTCTCAGAGGATGGAGTTGGTGAGTTCTTTTTCTGAGAGGCTGAAGACAATGAGGTCCTCTTCTCAGAGGCTGGAGATGGCCTTTTTTTTCCCAAGAGGCTGGAGACAGCAAGGTTTTCTTCTTCTAAGAGGCTGGTGACCGTTTCTCCTCTGAGAGGCTAGAGACAGCAAGTTTCTGTCTAGGAGGCTGGAAACAGTAAGTTTCTTCTCTGAGAGGCTCAGGATGATAAGTTTGTCCTCTGAGATGCTAGAGACTGTGAATTCCTTTTCTGAGAGGCTAAAGACAACCAGTTTCTCCTCTGAGAGGCTGCAGATGGTGAGTTATTTTCCAGAAGCTGGACATGGTGAGTTTCTCTTGTGAGAGGCTGGAGATGGAAAGGTCATTCTCTGAGAGGCTGGAGACAGCCAGTTTCTCCTCCAAAAGCTGGTGATGATGAGTTTCTCCTTTGAGAGGCTGGAGACATTGGGGTCCTCTTCTTAGAGGCTGCAAAAGATAAGTCTCTCATCTGACAGTCTGGAGACAGTGAGTCTATTCACTACGAAGTAGGAGATGGCCAGACTCTCCTGTGAGAAACTGGAGATGGTGAGGTTTATTTATTTATTTATTTATTTATTTTTTCTGTGAGAGGCTGGAGACTGTGTGTTTCTGCTCTGAGAGGCTGGAGATGGTGTGTTTGTTCTCTAAGAGTCTCAAGACGATGAGACCTCTGTCAGAGATCTTGGCCAGAGCAAATTGCTTGCTGGCATTGGGGTTGGAGGGAAGGTGAGGAAGAGTGAGGGTGAGCTGTGGTGTTATTGAAGTTGGTAGTCACAGCCATGAAAAAGATCTTTGCTGTAAAGAGCCAGAAGTGCCAGGTGCCCCTGAGCTCCTTCTGTGATAACATCTTCTTATAACATCAGTGCAAAATTCCAGTTGAGAACTTCAGGAAGATTCACAAATCTTCCATCCAGAAAAAAAAGTACGGAAGCTGAAGCAGATCCTTATGCTCAAGAGAAAAAACTTGTATGAAACAGACAATAAGAAGAGGTAACAGGAACTGCCAACTGGGGGCTGCAGACAACAAGAGGAGCTGGGTGGATGTAAGAGAAGCACCCCATCAGAGTTGGGAGGCTTTGTGGGAAGACATAGAAAAAGAAACATCTGACAAGATGCAATATTTGGCAGAAAGAACATTTAAGAAGATTGCATGTGTGTCAGAAGAAACATCTGAGAAGACTGCATCATCAGCAGAAGAAATATCAGACAAGATTGAACATTTGGCAGAAGACACATCAGATTAAATATTTGGCAGGAGAAAAACCTGACAATATTGAATGCTTGGGAAAAGAAACATCTGACATAATTGAATGTTTGGCAGAAGAAGGGCATCCACCATTGCTGAGGCTTGAATAGGTAGTTTTATCCTCACAGTGTAAACAAAGCCACTGGGAACTTTGAACTGGACAGAGCCCACCACAGCTCAGCAAGGCCGCTAAGGCCAGACTACCAGATTTCTCCTCTCTGGGCAGGGCACCTCTGAAAAGAAAGGCAGCAGCCCCAGTCAGGGACTAATAGATGGAACCTCCATCTCCCTGGGACAGAACACCTGGGGAAAGGGGTGGCTGTGGGCACAACTTCAGCAAACTTAAACGTCCCTGCCTGATGACTCTGAAGAGCGTGCAGTGAACCTCCCAGCTCAGCGTTCGAGCTCTGCTAAGGGTCAGACTGCCTCCTCAAGTGGGTCCCTGACCCCTGTGTATCCTGACTGGGAGATACCTCCCAGTAGGGTCTGACAGACACCTCATACAGGAGAGCTCTGGCTGGCATCTGGCATGTGCCCCTCTGGAACAAAGCTTCCAGAGAAAAGAACAGGCAGCAATCTTTGCTGTTCTGCAACCTCCGCTGGTGATGCCCAGGAAAACAAGGTCTGGAGTGGATCTCCAGGAAACTCCAGCAGACCTGCAGCAGAGGGGCCTGACTGTTAGAAAGAAAACTAACAAACAGAAAGGAATAGCAGGTCCACTCAGAGGCCCCATCTGAAGGTCACCAACATCAAAGACCAAAGGTAGGTAAATCCACAAAGACGGGGAGAAACCAGCACAAAAAGTCTGAAAATTCCAAAAGCCACAACATTTCTTCTCCTCCAAAAGATCACAACTCCAGCAAGGGAACAAAACTGGATGGAGAATGGGTTTAATGAATTGACAGAAGTAAGCTTCAGAAGGTGGGTAATAACAAACTCCTCCTAGCTAAAGGAGCATGTTCTAACCCAATGCAAGGAAGCTAAGAACCTTGATAAAAGGTCAGAAGAATTGCTAACTAGAATAACCAGTTTAGAGAAGAACACTAATGACCTGATGGAGCTGAAAAACACAGCATGAGAAATTTGTGAAGCATACACAAGTATCAATAGCTGAATTGATCAAACAGAAGAAAGGATATCAGAGATTAAAGGCCAACTTAATGAAATAAACTGAGTTGTGGAGAATGGAACCAAGTTGGAAAACACTCTTCAGGAGATTATCCAGGAGAACTTCCCCAACCTAGCAAGACAGGCCAACATTCAGATTCAGATTCATGAAATACAAAGAATACCACAAACACACTCCTTGAGAAGAGCAACCCCAAGGAACATAATCATCAGATTCACCAAGGTTGAAGTGAAGGAAAAAAGGTTAAGGGTAGCCAGAGAGAAAAGTCAGGTTACCCACAAAGGGAAGCCCATCAGACTAACAGCAGATCGCTACAGAAACCCTGCAAGCCAGAATAGAATGGAGGCCAATATTCAACATTCTTAAAGAAAATAATTTTCAACCCAGAATTTCATATCCAGCCAAAGTAAGCTTCATAAGTGATGGAGAAATAAAATCCTTTACAGACAAGCAAATGCTCCGAGATGTTGTCACCAACAGGCCTGACTTACAAGAGTTCCTGGAGGAAGCACTAAACATGGAAAACAACAACTTGTACCAGCCACTGCAAAAACATACCAAATTGTAAAGATCATCAACACTATGAAGAAATTGCATCAACTAGTGGGCAAAATAACCAGCTAGCATCATAATGACAGGATAAAATTCACACATAACAATATTAACCTTAAATGTAAATGGGATAAATGCCCCAATTAAAAGACAAAGACTGGCAAATTGGATAGAGTCAAGACCTATCAGTGTGCTGTATTCAGAAGATCCATCTTACATACAAAGACACACATACGCTCAAAATAAAAGGACGGAGGAATATTTATCAAGCACAAGGAAAGCAAAAAAAAAGCAGGAGTTGCAATCCTAATCTCTGATAAAACAGACTTTAAACCAATAACGATCGAAAAAGACAAAGAAGGGCATTATGTAACAGTAAGGGGATCAATGCATCAAGAAGAACTAACTGTCCTAAATACATATGCACCCAATGCAGGAGGACCCAGATTCATAAAGCAAGTTGTCAGAGACCCACAAAGAGACTTAGACTCCCACACAATAACAATGGGAGACTTTAACACCCCACTGTCAATATTAAACAGATCAATGAGGCAGAAAATTAACAAGGATATTCAGGACTTGAACTCAGCTCTGGAGCAAGCAGACCTAAGAGACATCTACAAAACTCTCCACCTTAAATCAACAGAATATACATTCTTCTCAGCGCCTGATCGCACTTATTCTAAAGTTGACCACATAAGTGGAAGTAAAACACTCCTCAGCAAATGCAAAAGAACAGAAATCATAATAAACAGTCTCCCAGATCACAGTGCAATCAAATTAGAACTCAAGATTAAGAAACTCACTCAAAACCACACAACTACATGGAAACTGAACAATCTGCTCCTGAAGGACTATTGGGTAAATAACGAAATGAAGGCACACATAAAAATGTCCTTTGAAATCAGTGAGAACGAAGACCAGTGTACCAGAATCTCTGGGACACATTTAAAGCAGTGTGTAAAGGGAAATTTATAGCACTAAATGCCCACAAGAGAAAGCAGAAAAGATCTAAAATTGACACCCTAACCTCAAAATTAAAAGAACTAGAGAAGCAAGAGCAAACAAATTCAAAAGCTAGCAGAAGACAAGAAATAACTAAGATCAGAGCAGAACTGAAGGAGATAGAGACATGATAAACCCTTCAAAAAAATCAGTGAACCCAGGAGCTGCTTTTTTGAAAAGATCAACAAAATACAGCACTAGCCAATTAATAAAGGAGAAAAAAGAGAAGAATCAAGTAGATGAAATAAAAAAGGATAAAGGGGATATATCACTACTGATCCCACAGAAATACAAACTACCATCAGAGAATACTAGAAAACTCTCTATGCAAATAAACTAGAAAACCTAGGAGATATGAATAAATTCCTGGACACATACACCCTCCCAAGTCTAAACCAGGAAGAAGTTGAATCCCTGAATGAACCGATAATGAGATCTGAAATTGAGGCAGTAATGAATAGCCTACCAACCAAAAAAAGTCAAGGACCAGAAGGATTCACAGCCGAATTCTACCAGAGGTACAAAGAGGAGCTGGTACCATTCCTTCTGAACTATTCCAAACAATAGAAAAAGAGATAATAAACTAGGTGTTGATGGAATGTATCTCAAAATAATAAGAGCTATTTATGACAAATCCACAACCAATATCATACTGAATAGGCAAAAACTGGAAGCATTGCCTTTGAAAACCGGCATAAGACAAGGATGCCCTCTCTCACCACTCCTATTCAACATGGTGTTGGAAGTTCTGGCCAGAGCAATCAGGCAAGAGAAAGAAATAAAAGGTATTCAAATAGGAAAAGAGGAAGTCAAATTGTCTCTGTTTGCAGATGACATGATTGTATATTTAGAAAACTCCATCGTGTCAGCCCAAAATCTCCTTAAGCTGATAAGTAACTTCAGCAAAGTCTCAGGATACAAAATAAATGTTTTAAAATTACAAGCATTCCTATACACCAATAATAGACAAACAGAGATTGAAATCACGACCAAACTCCCATTCATAATCGCTACAAAGAGAATAAAATACCTAGGAATACCACTTACAAAGGATGCGAACAACCTCTTCAAGGAGAACTACAAACCACTGCTCAAGGAAATAAGAGAGGACACAAACAAATGGAAAAACATTCTATGCTTATGGATAGGAAGAATCAATATTGTGAAAATGGCCATACTGCCCAAAGTAATGTATAGATTCAATGCTGTCCCCATCAAGCTACCATTGACTTTCTTCACCGAATTGAAAAAAAAATTACTTTAAACTTCATATGGAACCAAAAAAGAGCCCACATAGCCAAGATAATCCTAAGCAAAAAGAACAAAGCTGGAGGCATCAGGCTACCTGACTTCAAACTATACTACAAGGCTACAGTAACCAAAACAGTATGGTACTGGTACCAAAACAGATATATAGACCAATGAAACAGGACAGAGGCCTCAGAAATAACATCACACATCTACAACCATTTGATCTTTGACAAAACTGACACAAACAAGCAATGGGGAAAGGTTTCCCTATTTAATAAATGGTGCTGAGAAAACTGGCTAGCCATACGCAGAAAACTGAAACTGGACCACTTCTTTACACCTTATACAAAAATTAACTCGAGATGGATTAAAAACTTAAACATATGACCTAAAACCACAAAAATCCTTGAAGAAAACCTAGGCAATACCATTCAGGGCATTGGCATGGCCAAAGACTTCATGTCTAAAACACCAAAAGCAACGGCAACAAAAACCAAAATTGAAAAATGGGATCTAATTAAACTAAAGAGCTTCTGCACAGCAAAAGAAACTATCATCAGAGTGAACAGGAAACCTACAGAATGGGAGCAAATTTTGCAATCTACCCATCTGACAAAGGGCTATTGAAACACTGCTCTCCATTATGCTGCCTATAATGAAAATGTGTTAATGGCAGTAAGACTATTTTCATACAATGCAGACATTGAAGTGAAAGGAAAATGTTAGAGATCAACCAATGTTATCTTCAAAATATTTTTCTTAATATTGACATATGAAAGAAACAGTTATTCATATTTGGAAGCCCAAACATTACCTAAATGAAAACATTTTGAAATAACTTAATTTCAAAGATTTTACTTTAAAGATTAATATTTTTAAAAAAGTATTAGGGAGCATGGCTTTCTTTTATGAATTATATAAAATATTTAAATTTGTTAAAGGTAAAACATTTTTTCAAATATTTTTTACCACTCAATTTTTTCTTTCAATTTAGTTTAAAACAACACAGGAAATAAAAATTTGCCTGCATAAACAGAGTCAAAATGTGAATATTTTGATATTCATTATTAATTAAATACATTGTTTGGCAATTTATGAAAATTTTTAGTGTGTGTGCCCTTTGACCTAGAAATTCTTTTCCCAGGAATGTATTCTAAGAAGATAATCACAAAAGTTTACAAACATGAATAGAAAAGAAGAGTCACTGCAGAGGAGTCACTTGTAAAAGTGAAAAATAGCAACAGCCCAAATGTCATGAATAGGGAATTAATATATGGTACATCTATGCAAAAATACTGTGCAGCTATTAAGCCTATAAACCCAAAGTTTCTGACACGGATAGCAACAGACTAGAGAGTGAAAGCAATCAGGTTATAAAGCATCAGCATAAAAGATCTATTTAAACAAATTAATTTTTTGAGTGCATACATAGGGATATATAAAATATATCTAGTTAAATGCCAAAGTGGTTATCTTCACTTAAGTAAAATTTAGGGACAATTTTACATTTCTTTTATATATATTTTCTTATATTGACCAGCTTTCTTAAAAAGTATGTGGCATTTTTATGATCATAAAGGAGCAACAGAGGATCTCTCACACATTCCTCATTCACAGAAGGTCTGTATTACATATTTGACATAGTGAATTTCTTTACAAAATTAATATTGAAGAAAAGGTTTCATGGCTTCAAAATAACAACCTGAAAGCTACTCTTCTAAATTAGATTCTGGGCAACTAAAATTTTAGACACGTAAACAACAGCAAGCACTTACGGCTTGAGAGCTTTAGTTTGAGAAAAATGGCTGAACAACTTTTTGTCTTCACCCTTGAAATCTGGATGATTGAACAATTTTAAATATTTTTTTTTTTGGTAGAGATGGGGTCTCACCATGTTGCCCAGGTTAGTCTTGGATCCCAGGGCTCAAGAGATCCTCCCGTTTCAGCCTCCCCAAGTGCTGAGATTACAGGCATGAGCCATGGTGCCTGGCCTTTTAAAATGACTTAATGGAGCCAATCTAATTCACTTCAGAGTTGGATTCTCAAGTAAGTGCATTTCAAATGCACTTTCTCACCTATGGAAAGCTCTTCACAGCTCATGACCATTTGGCTAACTTCTACATTTTATATCAGATGTCTTCTCCTCTGTAAACTCCAAGTTCACTGTTAGATTAGCTCATCTCAGCTTTTTTGCTGCATATAGCACGTCTCTCATTAAACTAAAACATTAGTGCCTGATCCCTCCAGCTGTCAGCTCTGCAGAAGCAGGGGCCCACACTGCTTGGGGAATGCTGAAAAGTTTGCCAAAGTCTATGACTTATCGGCACCATCTACGTGGTGTGTTTTCATTAAAATAAATTACCTAATCAGTCAACAGTATCCAGTCACCTGGACACAGAAGAGGAGAAGTAATCACTGCAAGGTGCATAACACAGAAAGCAATGATCGGGAACCAGTTATTTCTCAAGTCAAGGCTATGATCCTAACATGTTACATGAATTTCAAAATTTAATAAACATTTTAAGTAGTCTTACAGAATTCAGGTAAATAGATTTCATACTAACTAGCCCAAAAAAGCATGACCTAAACACGTACACACACCCTTTCAAAATTCATTTTTTGTAAAACACTACTACTTAATTTCACCCTAATTTTTTTTTTTGAGAAGGAGTCTCACTCTGTTGCCCAAGCTGAAGTGCAGTGGCACTATCTCGCCTCACCACAACCTCCGCCTCCCAGGTTCAAGCGATTCTTCTGCCTCAGCCTCCCAAGTAGCTGGGACTACAGGCGTGCACCACCATGCCTAATTTTTGTATTTTTAGTAGAGATGAGGTTTTACTACGTTGGCCAGGCTGGTCTCGAACTCTTGACCTCATGATCCACCCTCTTCAGCTGCTCAAAGTGCTGGGATTACAGGCGTAAGCTACCATGCCCATCTCACACTGATTTTTAAACATTGCTCCAGTACTTAATTAGAAACAATACTTTGTGTTTGTATAACACACAGTGGTTTCTCAGTCTCTGTCTCATACTGTCTCACTGATTTCCACATCATTCTGTGAAGTAGGCCAGGAAGGTAGTATTATATGTGATGTACGTTTACCAAAAAAGTATAAAAACATCCATTCTCCTAAGTACAAGAATCTTTGAGTTTAGTTAACTTGATGAAAAAGCAGTAAAGGAGGAATAAAAGAATAAAAAAATACATGAAACGTTAAAAATAAAAAGGAAAATAGAAGTAAATCCAAGCATATCATAGTAACATTAAATGTAAATGGATTAAACAATACAATCAAAAGGCAGAGATTGTCAGACTGATAAGAAAAATGTGATCCAACTATATATATTATTTATAAGAGACACACTATAGATTCAAAGATATACATGGATTGAACGTAAAAGGTGCAGATAGTAGCCAAGACAGCTAAAGTGGTGATATGGTTTGAATGTGTTCCCCAAAAGTTCATGTGTTGAAAACTTGGTCCCCCAAGGTAGCAGTGTTGAGAGGTAGAACCTCTGCGAAGTGACTGGTAGAACCTTTGGGAAATGACTAGTAGAAACTTTGAGAGGGAGAACTTTTGGGAGGTAGAACCTTTGGGAGGCCAAGCCCTTATGAATGGATTAATTCATTCCTGGTTGTCTCTTGTGAGGCCACCACCAAGTAATACCCAGCACTACCTTGAGACTCTGTAGAGTCCCCACCAGGGAAAAGATCCTCACCAGATAAGCCCTGTAACCTTGGATTTCCCAGCCATCAGAGCTGTAAGAAATAAATTTATTTATAAATCACTTAGTCTCAGGTATTCAGTTATAGCAACAGAAAACAGAGTAAGTCAATATAGTCAATCTTATAAATATGTTTAAATATAAATATATAACACATATATATTTATATTACCATAAAAATACATGATAAATATGTACATATATATAAAGGCTAAGCTACTCTAGCCCTTAAAAAACCAAGCTCCCCAAATCAAAAAGTGCCTCCTGGATTTGTTTTGCCATTAATTGCTCACAGTGAATCAAGAACTGGAAAAAATCAGTTTCAATGCCCGTCACTGATATCACCTATGCATTTTGTAGGTAAAATCTAGGTTTGTTCTCAACAAATGCAAAAGAACTGAAATCATAACAAAAAGTCTCTTGAACCACATCACAATCTAATTAGAAATTAAGACTAAGAAATTCACTCAAAACTGCATCATTACGTGAAAACTGAATAACCTGCTCTTGAGTGAACATAGGGTAAATACTGAAATTAAGGAAGAATGCAAGAAGTTCTTTGAAACTAATGAGAACAAAGATGCAACCTACCAGAATCTCTGGGACACAGCTAAGGTAGTGTAAAGAGGGAAATTTATAGCCCACAATGAGGGAAACGAAATGCCCACATCAAAAAGCTAGAAAGATCTCGGGTCAACAACTTAACATCACAACTAAAAGAGCTAGAGAACCAAGGGTGAACAAATCCTAATGCTAGCAGAAGACAAGAAACCAAAATCAGAGCTGAACTGAAGAAGATAACGACATAAAAAATCTTTCAAAAGATAAAAAAATCCAGGAGATACTTTCTCGAAAAAGTTAATAAAATAGACAGACTTGCTAGCTAGTCTAATAAAGAATAAAAGAGATAAGATTTGAATAAACACGATCAAATACAAGGGGGATATTAACACTTACCCCAAAAAAATGCAAACAATGATCAGAGAATATTATGAACACCTCTTTGCACATGAACTAAAAAATCTAAAAGAAATGGATACATTCCTGGACATATACACCCTCCCAAGGCTGAACAGGAAGAAATTAAATCCTTTAATGGACCAAAAACAAGCTCTAAAATTGAGGAAGTAATAAATAGCCTACTAAGTAAAAAAAGCCCAGGAATAGATGAATTCACAGCTGAATTCTATCAGTTGTACAAAGAAGAGCTGGCATCATACCTACTGAAAGTATTCCAAACAATTGAGGAGGAGAAAAATCCTCCTTAACTCATCATCCTGATACCAAAACCTGGCAGAGATAACAAAAAGAAAAAAGAAAACTTCGGCTAGTATCCTTGATGCATGTCAATGCAAACATTCTCAACAAAATACTGGCAAACTGAATCTAGCAGAACGTCAAAAAGCTTATCCACCAAAAGCAAGTAGGCTTTATCCCTGAGATGCAACAACAGTCAAGCTAAGAGCCAAATCAGGAATGAACTCACATTCACAATTGCCACCAAAAGAATAAGATACCTAGGAATACAGCTAACTAGGGAGGTGAAAGGTATCTGCAAGGAAAACTACAAGGCACTGCTCAAAGAAATCAAAGATGACAAAAACAAATGGAAAAATATTCCATGCTCATGCATAGGAAGAATCAGTATCATTAAAATGGCCATACTGCCGAAAGCAATTTATAGATTCAATGCTTTTACTATTAAACTACCATTGAGACTCTTCACTGAACTAGAAAAAAATATTTCAAAATCTATATAGAACCAAAAAAGAGCCCAAATAGTCAAGCCAATCCTAACCAAAAAGAACAAAGCTGAAGGCATCATGCTGCCTGACTTCAAACTACACTACAGGGCTACAGTAACCAAAGCATGGTACTGGTACAAAAACAGAAACGCAGGCCAATGGAACAAAATAGAGAACTCAGAAATAAGTACACATACCTACAACTATCTGATCTTTGCCAAACCTGACAAAAACAAGCAATGGGGAAAGGATTCCCTATTCAATAAATGTTGCTGGGATAACTGGCTGACCATATGCAGAGGATTGAAACTAGACCCCTTCATTACATCATATACAAAAATTAACTCAAAATAGATTAAACACTTATTGTAAAACCCCAAACTATAAAAACACTGGAATTCAAGACCTTCAAATTATGAAATCGCATGTATCTCTCATTGTCTGCTAAACAGATTTTAGTATAATGGAATTGATCAGTAAAAGGAATATACATTTTAAAAATGTAATGCTTACCACCAAATTGTCCATTTGAAAGGCCATGAGCAACTTTAAGCAGCAGTATAATATCACTGCTTTTCATCTTCACAAAATTTGTGGACAGAAAACATATTTTATACCTCTTTTAAATTCCTTCTCTTACCAAGAACACAAAATACTTTTTCCTATGAGCATAGGTCACTTGCAGATCTGAAAGAACTGCTTTGCTCAATGTTAAATTAGAGTCTTTTTTTTTTTCAGGCTGATTTGAAATAATTCTCTGTAAAATGAAAATCCATATTTAATCTAATATGTGTACACGTATATGGTAAATATTTTATAAGTATGTTACCTTATGTTTTGTTATTTTTTGTTATATATAGGGTGATTTAATTTTATTTTGCTAGATCAACCTTCAGAAGGCTTGCTTGTGAGCTTCTTAGACAGGTTTTTGTCAACACAAAAATGCTTCTGTATAAATAAGGCATTTGTGTTTTCTTCTGATGTTTCTCTCATCTTACATATTTAAAATTTTCAGTCTATATTGTATGAGGAACTTATTTTTGTGGCATAAAAATCTAGCTAGTTTCCTCCAAAAAGCAGGCCTTTCATTAATGAAAATAATTCATCTTTTCCTACTAGTACAAAGTATCACCATTATCAAGTTCTGAATTCTTACATATATTTGAGTGTCCCTGGATTTTCTATTCTCTTGTATTCATTTATCTATCTTTTCAGCTGTTAGCAAACTATTTGTGGAAATTAATAGCACATTTGATATCTAGAAAGGTAAGACTTTTTTAACCGTTACAAAAATTTTCTTAATGTCATCACAATAGTGAAAGCATGTGTAATTCAAAAACGTTAAAAATTTTGATAGCTTTATTTGGTTTATGTAAAATTGAGAAAGAGCTCACATCTTGAAAAAAATGAGTCTTCTTAATTCAAGAACATGAACCATCTTCCCACTTCAAAGTGTCCTTCTAAGGTCCCTCAGTAAAGAACATATTTATGTAAGCATTTATTAATATAAAATAAATATTGGGTTTTAGCCAAAGAATTTCTAGCCCAGAAGGTGATATATTATGGGAATTATTTCTTTCATTACGTTCCTTTCTATAATGTATCTAATATTATCTTTTTAAATGTGTACATTAAAAATAAAACACTGTATATACTTAATTTTGTTATACCGCTTTAAAATTCTCTCTGAAGTGCTCTGTAAGAGGAACTGTGGGTGGAGAAACCAGCTAAAGTTTTGGGCTTCTTTTGCTGCTCATAAAGATGGCTTGGGCCCTCCGCCTCCAAGGCGTCCACATCTCAGGCGCTGCGGAGTCTGCCAGGGAGAAAAGCCCAGCGCCCTGGGGACCAGGACGGCCCGCCCCACACACTCCATTCTTTCCAAGCCTCCCCTCGACCCCACTCCCCAAGCTCCCAGCTCTGAAGGGGGTGCTTCTCCCCACCTGCCCACCTCCTCCAGTAGCCCCCAGCCCACAGCCCGCAGTTCCCGACACATGTTCTTCTTGTAGGTTTCAGACTGGCCTTTTCTCTTGAGCAGGAGGCTCCGCTGCAGCTTCCACGCGTTCCCCTGGACGCAGCTTTGTGGATATTCCAGATCCTCATCTGGGGTCTGGTACCAGGGGTCAGAGAAGATGCGGTTATTCCAGGAGCTCAGGGGCACCTGGCCCTTCTGGCTCTCCACAGCGAAGATCTTCTTCATGGCCCGGCTATCGGCTTCAGAGACGCCACAACTAGCCCTCGCCCTTCCCCCCGCCCAGCCCCCACCCTGACCAGCACCAGAAAACAAGACGGTCTGGCCCAGACCTCAGACAGGGACCTTCCAGCTTCTCTGAGAGGGACGTCTCCAGCCTCTTGGAGAAGAAATATACGGAGCAGAGCCATTGAGCCCCAGCGCGCACTGGCACCTCGGAAGGTAATGGCCCCGCGCGTGGCCACAAACTGCGCGTGGCCAGAAACCGCCCTGAGTCGCGCTCTCGTGGGCACAGCATGCAGGTGGCAGCTGCAGCTGAGGCGCCCACCACCAAACTGAGCTCACGGTGCGGTCTGCCCCAGGCCCCACGTGACTGCGCAGCCCCAGTCCACTGCTCCTGCTCGACCCGCGCCCAAAGTTGGGGGTCCCTGGAGCTGGGCACTCTGCAGCCACCAGGATGGGACTGGGCACTGTTTTCCACCTTCCTGCAGCTGCGGTTGCAACTGCGTGACTTAGGCGCCACGGCAGCGTCTGGCCCTGTGGACCGCGATAGTAGTCACGGAAATAGCCCGGGTTGCCCCAGTTGCTGACCCCGCCATGTTCAGGTGGCAGCTGCAGCTGAACCCCTGGCAGAGGCTGGCAGGAATGGACCCAGATGGCCTGAGGGTCTCCGAGTGCTCAGCGCCCCAACCTAGGGTCCGCTCTTTCTTGGCCCCCCGCCCATATTGCTAGGTGGCGGGTGCTGGGCTTTGAGCAGCCACAGGAATGGCGCTGAACGCCAGTTGTAGCCCTACTGCAGCTGCGAGGCCGACCGCCTGAATTAGGCGCCTAGAAGGTATCTGGCCCTGCGGTCCCTGCAGCTGGTGATGCCTGCAAGGTCAGGGGTTGCCAGCTTTGCGGCTGCCCGCCATGTGCAGGTGGCAGCTGCAAATGAGCCCACGGCAGTGTCTGGCATGGCTGGTCCCAGATGGCCTGAAGGAGGCCGAGTGCCCAGCCCTCCCACAATAAGTTCGGCTCTTTCTTGGCCTGCGCCCCAAGCATGGGGTCACGGGCGTTGGGCACTGCTCAGCCGCTGGGTTGGGGCTCAGCAGTCGGTTCCCGCCCTCCTGCAGCTATTGGGCCGAACGCCTGACAGGCAGGGTCCGGGGTTGCCACCGCTGCTGCCGCAGTACCTGCACTTTTTTGGCTGGTGCGGGAGCGCGGACTCGCAGGCCGTGGGCATTGTGCAGCCATGGGGTTTGGCTGAGCGCCGATTGCCGCCCTCCTGCGGCTACGGGGCTGACTGCCTAACAGAGGGGTCATGGCAGCGTATGGTCCTGGAGTCTATGCTGCTGGTGGCTGCCGGCAGAGTTGGGGTTTGCCACTCCCGCGGCCCCATGCCATGTGCAGGTGGTAACTGCACATAAGTTCAGGGCGGAGGCTGGCAGGGCTAGCCCAGACGTCCTGAGTTTCGCCAAGTTCACTGGGCCGAGCCCAGAAGTCTGAGCCCAGGGTGCTGGGCTCTTTGCAGCCATCGCGATGGGGATGAGGGCCGGTTCCCGCCCTCCTGCAGCTGCGGAACAGACGACCCAAATCAGGCGCAGTGGCAGTGTCTGACCCTGGGGACCGCGCTGCTAGTGGGGCGGGCAAGGTCGGGATTTGCCACAGGTGCCGTGCCTAGCCTAAGCCTAGCCTAAGCCTAGCCCAGCCCAGCCCAGCCCAGCCCAGCGCAGCCCAGCGCAGCCCAGCCCAGCCCAGCCCAGCCCAGCCCAGCCCAGCCCAGCCCAGCGCAGCCCAGCCCAGTCCAGCGCAGCCCAGCCCAGCCCAGCCCAGCCCAGCCTAGCGTTGCCTCCCCAGGCCTTGCATCCTTCCCAGCTCATCCTCCCTGCCACCCCGCAATCCTCTCAGACGCTACCACCGCCCACCGGGCAATCTCCAGAGGCACTCCTTCTGCTGTCTGTACAACGTTCTTAGCTCTTCCTTCTGCCCAGTGTGCAATCTTCCCAGATGGGCCTTCTGCCACACATTCACATCTGATCTGGTAGGTGTTTCTCCTGCCAAACCTTCATCCTTCTCGGATGCTCCTCTGCCACATGTGCAATCCTGTCAGACGTTCCTGCCACTCGAGGTAGCTGGTCTGATGTGAGCATGTCAGGTGACCATGAGGTGATGGTTGGGCGGTTCTTGAACCCTATCTATGGAGGATAACCGCTCACGGCCGGCCGGCGCCAAGGAAGGGCAGGCTCCCAATGGACGGAAGCACTGGAAGGTGGACATCAGCAGCCTCCCTGCAAGATCCCAGGAGTCGGGCACATGAGCTAACGCGGGACACCCTGACAGCCACACCGGCAGGCTTGAGCAGCTCAGTCTCCTTCCTCCGAGATCAGTTGAGAGGTAGGGGAAGAACGCCTCAAGTGAGCATGCCTAAGACTCTAGGAACCACACTGTGCCTGCAACGACCCCCGCCCACGGTCTCACAGGCCGTGGCGCCAGTCGACAGCCCCATCCAAAGGAAGGATCGGCAGAGAGGCAACAACGCCACCCCGGAAGCCTGCTAATGGAGGAGATCCAGAATCGAAGGTCAAACCCTGCACTCCATCCCTCAGGTTGCCCGCTTCACCCTCTTCCAACTGTATCTCGCTTCCTTTCCTTCCTGCTCCAAAGTGCTGAAGCAGCTTTCACTCCTGGTCTTCACTGTGCCTTCCTCTTACGCCCCAGGACCAACTTCTCAGGGGGCTTTTGGGGCAGTCTGTACCAACACCTGCACAGGGCCTCGTTCTGTGGCCCTTTAGGGACCCCACCTTCATGCTCATTTCCAGTCAGTGCCCCTCTGGGAACAGACAAGACTCTTCCTTCAATCCAACTGTGTTTTTCCCCCAGGCCACCAGTGCTCCAGAGGTGACTACCTTATGTCAGGTTGGCATTGAACGTGGCCCTCTTGAGTCCGAGGGCAGCTCTTTTGGCGAGTTGCAGCAAGGCTTTCCATGAGTCTTCCTCTCTCGCTTCCTCCCACTTCTGCCTGTAGCCTCGATTTCTCTACTTGTGGCCACGCCCTTCTCCAGATGCTTCCAAGCCTTCCAGGTCCACTCTGAAGGGAGAAATTTCCAGCCCCCTTGCCGCAGCTAGCTGAAAAACAGGCTCCTCGTCTACTGTGAGAACCTGGGAAGCCGGAATCAGACAGTGGAGATCATCATTGTCTTGCTGGAACGCTCTCAGGCACACTCACTCTCATTTCACAGAGACAAGGACAGAGGCCGGACCAAGGCCACAGGCGCAACAGACCCATAGCACCCAACCAAAACTGATCTCTGGCTAACACACGGCCATTAGAGCAGGGAGGAAGGCAAGGGCAGGGGTACATGGTAACACTGCTTCATTCTGGGACCCTGGGGATGAACAGGGCTCCCCTGACCCTGTTCATTCTAGCACCTCCTCTCTTCTGCAGTGGGTGAGCATGACGAGATGGGACCAGGGTTGGCAGGGACACGGTAAGAACGAGACATCCCGGAGCCCTAAGGACGAATGGCGGATACCCTACTCAGGATCCTAGGAAAGTTAAGAGAGCCTAAGCATGCTGGAGACGGTCCTTGTAAGCCACCAGAAACATTCCTGAAACGGGATCTGCGAAAGAAACGCCATGCGGTTTGAAAGGTTGTTATGTCTGTTAAATGCTTCCAGAATCAATGCTTTACTGGAGGTCAATCAGGACCATTTGCTTACACGTCATCTCTGACTGCTTCCACACTACTACGGCAGGCTTCAGCAGACACGACAGAGACCACGGGGCCTACGAGTGTTTCCCACCTGGCCCTTTACAGGAAGAGCTGGCCAATCCCTGTGTCACGCCGTGACCGGAAAGCCCTAATACTCACCGCTCATCTTCTGACTCCCCTGCTCAAAAGCTTCCCATGATTTTCTGCAGGAAACCTGGCGGGCTCCCTATCCACGGAATTTCTTTCTTCTTTCTCGCTGGAGAAATGCAAGGTTATTGGGATCTTTGTCATTCCCTCAACCCACCCCAGCTCCCGAAGGAGGAATGATCATTCTAAGCTCATCACAGCAATCACATGGTTTTCCCCAGTGACCGGCTTAGCAGTCGGCATGTGCTGTAACCCAGCCCATACGATGTTACCAGAAGGTCACTGCGAGCTGCTGACTTGACTGCCTCTTCAAAAGACACCTGGGAAGAAAAGCAACCCCTCCAGCTTTCAGATACTGCCTTCAGAGAACACACCAACTGCAGCTGTTGCTACTCGGCCCGCCAGCAAAGCAGACATGAACTAAACACTGCCCACAGCACAGCTGGAAGGGAAAACGTGAGCATGACACGACGATGCTGCCACAATTCTGGTGCCTATGGTTTCAGCCGCTCTTACTTGGGTCATCTACTATTTACAGCCACGAGCATCCTGAGAATGTGGCCGTGGCCCACAGAATACATCCTCTACCCCTTCTGCTCTGGACTGCTCAAAAATATACCCTCAGCTCGCCTTTTCTAGACATTCAAACCACACCCAACCATTCCCGTACCACACTCTTGCCAGCAGCAACACTGAGCTGCTCCTGAACCCGACAGAGTTCACGCGAGCCTCTGACCTTTGGAACTTGCCATTCCTTCGGGCAAACAGGCAATCTTTTCCCGATGCTCCTGCGAATCCTGCGACCTTCTCAGACGTTCTCTCCACCATACCTGTTCTCTCCGTTCCACCCTGCCAGATGTCTGTTCGGACAAAAAGCTCCGTCTTCTCGCATGTCTCCTCTGCCAAACCAGGGATCCGGTCACATGGCTCTTCTGCAAAACATTCCATCTCGTCAGATGTGTCTTCCGCCAACCACTCCATCCTGCTAGATGTTTCTGTGTTACCGTGGGCGGCTGGTCACACAGGAGCAGCGCAGGAGAGGGCCACGCCCACACCCCACCAGACACATCAGGCGACCAGGAGGTGATGGGTCAGGCTGCCATTAAACTACCTGTCTCAAATAACAAATGATTGCCGGGAGCCGGTGCCAGGGACGGGCGGTCCCCCAGACAGAGAGAAACCCCGGAAGGTGGCGATTAGCAGCTCCCTGAGAAGATCTCAGGGGGCGGGTGAGGGGGCTCACGCTTGCACACTCACAGGCAAACCGGCCGGGTTTTACTGTCCTATGACCCTCCCCAGGCAACAGCCGACTGCCAAGGGAGGCACGCCTCATGTGAGCGCCCCTATGACTCCAGGAAACAGGCCACGCCTGCGGTCCTTCCCAGGTGACGACAGGCCACTGCCCATGTGGATGGCCCACCCTGCGAAAAGGCTCAGAGGAGGAAGCAATGCAACCCCTGGCACTTGGAAGCCTGCCAATCTGTGAGACCTCGCCTCAAAGGTCAAACAAAGCGTGCCCCTGACCTCTCCAGTTGCCCACATGGCCCTCTTCCAAGTATACCTTACTGCCTCGTCTTTCTGCTCTGGTACTGTCTGGGAGACCTGCACTCCTGCGCTCAAAGTGGCCTCGGTCTCTTTCACCCTGCCTCACGCCCCTCAGTTAAACTCCCTCTGATGAGGCGAGAGCTCGGGTTGCTGCGTGCAGGCCCCTATGGATCTGCCACCGCTGACATCCCTACCGCCAAACGCTCCATCTTGGTGGATGTTTTCTCTCCCAGATGTTCCCTCTTTCCAGATGCTTCCTTTGCAAGCCACGCACTCTTCCTAGGCATTCCGTCTGCCCACCATGGAATCTGCTCAGAGGTTCCTTCTGCCCACCGTGCGACCTGCTAAAGGGTTTCTGCTGTCTACCATGTCATCTTCGCACTTGGGCCTTCTGCCAAACGTGCAATCTACCTGAGGGTTCCTTCTGCCAAACAGCCAGTTGCGTCCACTTCTTCCCCTGACAAGCACTCAGTTTTGTCTGGCGCACCATGGGCCCAATACTTCCTCTACCCAGATGTCTCTTGGGCAGGCCTTGCAATCTCCCTAGGGCATCCAACTGCTGATCCCGCAGTCTTCTCACGGGTTCCCTTGCCCCCCAACCCCCTGCAACCACCCTACCCTAAGGTTTCCTCCTGCTGACCATGCGACGTTCTTAGCCGTTCCTTCTGAAATCGCTGCAGTCTGCTTAGATGTTCCCTCTGCCACATGCTCAGGGCTGTCAGATGTTCCTTCCACCAGACACTCCATCTCGTCGGATGATCTGCCACGCGTTCAATCCCGTCAGGTGTCCCTCTCAGTCACATGTGTGGAGCGGGGCCCGAGAGGGTTCCCCACCGCCAGTAAACATCAGGCAGCCGCAAGGTGATGGCCCGGTGGTCACGAAGCAGACTCTCTAGAGAAATCACTGATCACAGGCAGCGCCAGGGAAAGGCAGTCCCCCTCCCCCACAGCAGTCACGAACCTCAGAAGCCTCCCCAGCACACCTCGGGAGTTGGGTGAATGGGCTCACACATGCGCCCTGAGAGGCAAACTGGCGGAAGGTTCACTGATCTAGGATGTTTTCCCCTGGGCACATTCGTCTGCTTGTGGGAAGAACGCCTCAGGAGAGCATGAGAACAACTCTAGTAAGCACACGGCGCCTCCGCGCCCCCATGAGGTGGTGACAGGCCACTGTGCTAGTGAACAGCCCCCTCTTCCCCGCCAAGGGAAGCATCAGAGGACAGGCAGCGATGCTGCCGACGCGGGAGACCCTGAGTCCAAGGTCCAGTCCCGTACTCCACCTCTCAGGTCACCGCCCACCTGGGCCTCTTCCAAGCCTCCTTGACTTCCTTTGGCTCCTGCCACGATACCGTTTCAGGAACTTTCACCCCTGCTCTAATGCGTGCCTCGGTCTCTCACTCTACCGTGTGCCACTCGATGTCTTTCTTCTCAGGAGGCAGGAACTGAGTTACCACAGGCCCATACGCATATGCCGCCGCTCACAGGCCTGCTGCCAAATGTGGAATCTTGCCCAACGTGTCCTCTGCCAGACATGCCATCTCTTCAGATGCTTCTTTCGCAGGCCACGCACTTGCAAGCTTCCTATGTTTTCCTCCCCACCGCTGTGCCATCGGCTGCAATTTTTCTGCTGTCCACCATGGCAACCTTCTCACGTGTTCCTTCTGCCACACATGCAATCTCCCTAAGCGTCTCTTCTCCCCAACACTCCGCTCTGTGCTTTGTTCCCCTTGCCAAGCATCCCATCTTCTCAGGTGTTTCTCCTGCCACATATTTAATCGTCTTCACGTGTTGCCTCCCCAGGCCTTGCATCCTTCCCAGCTCATCCTCCCTGCCACCCCGCAATCCTCTCAGACGCTACCACCGCCCACCGGGCAATCTCCAGAGGCACTCCTTCTGCTGTCTGTACAACGTTCTTAGCTCTTCCTTCTGCCCAGTGTGCAATCTTCCCAGATGGGCCTTCTGCCACACATTCACATCTGATCTGGTAGGTGTTTCTCCTGCCAAACCTTCATCCTTCTCAGATGCTCCTCTGCCACATGTGCAATCCTGTCAGACGTTCCTGCCACTCGAGGTAGCTGGTCTGATGTGAGCATGGAACCAGGGGGTCCCCCTACCACCACCAGGAATGTCAGGTGACCATGAGGTGATGGTTGGGCGGTTCTTGAACCCTATCTATGGAGGATAACCGCTCACGGCCGGCCGGCGCCAAGGAAGGGCAGGCTCCCAATGGACGGAAGCACTGGAAGGTGGACATCAGTAGCCTCCCTGTAAGATCCCAAGAGTCGGGCACATGGGCTAACGCGGGACACCGACAGCCACACCGGCAGGCTTCAGCAGCTCAGTCTCTTTCCTCTGAGATCAGTCGACGGGTAGGGGAAGAACGCCTCAAGTGAGCATGCCTAAGACTCTAGGAACCGCACTGTGCCTGCAACGACCCCCGCCCACGGTCTCACAGGCCGTGGCGCCAGTCGACAGCCCCACCCAAAGGAAGGATCGGCAGAGAGGCAACAACGCCACCCCGGAAGCCTGCTAATGGAGGAGATCCAGAATCGAAGGTCAAACCCTGCACTCCATCCCTCAGGTTGCCCGCTTCGCCCTCTTCCAACTGTATCTCGCTTCCTTTCCTTCCCGCTCCAAAGTGCTGAAGCAGCTTTCACTCCTGCTCTTCACTGTGCCTTCCTCTTACGCCCCAGGACCAACTTCTCAGGGGGCTTTTGGGGCAGTCTGTACCGACACCTGCATAGGGCCTCGTTCTGTGGCCCGTTAGGGACCCCACCTTCATGCTCATTTCCAGTCAGTGCCCCTCTGGGAACAGAGAATACTCTTCCTTCAATCCAACTCTGTTTTTGCCCCAGGCCACGAGTGCTCCAAAGGTGACTACCTTATGTCAGGTTGGCATTGAACGTGGCCCTCTTGAGTCCGAGGGCAGCTCTTTTGGCGAGTGCAGCAAGGCTTTCCATGAGTCTTCCTCTCTCGCTTCCTCCCACTTCTGCCTGTAGCCTCGATTTCTCTACTCGTGGCCACGCCCTTCTCCAGATGCTTCCAAGCCTTCCAGGTCCACTCTGAAGGGAGAAATTTCCAGCCCCTTCCCGGCAGCTAGCTGAAAAACAGGCTCCTCGTCTACTGTGAGAACCTGGGAAGCCGGAATCAGACAGTGATCATCATTGTCCTGCTGGAACGCTCTCAGGCACAGTCACTCTCATTTCACAGAGACAAGGACAGAGGCCGGACCAAGGCCACAGGCACAACAGACCCATAGCACCCAGACCGAAACTGATCTCTGGCTAACACACGGCCATTAGAGCAGGGAGGAAGGCAAGGGCAGGGGTACATGGTAACACAGCTTCACTCTGGGACCCCGGGGATGAACGGGGCTCCCCTGCCCACCTGGGCCTCTTCCAAGCCTCCTTGACTTCCTTTGGCTCCTGCCACCATACCGTTTCAGGAACTTTCGCCTCTGCTCTTATGCGTGCTTCGGTCTCTCCCTCCGCCTTGTGCCCCTCGGTTGATGACTTTCTTCTCAGGAGGCAGGAACCGAGACTGCCGCAGGCCCATACGCATCTGCCTCCACTCATGGGCCCACTGCCAAACGTGGAATCTTGCCCGACGTGTCCTCTCCCAGACATGCCACGTCTTCAGATGCTTCTTTAGCAAGCCATGCACTTCCATGCTTCCTACGTTTTCCTCCCCACTGCCGTGCCATCGGCTGCAACGTTTCTGCTGTCCGCCATTCACCCTTCTCATGTGTACCTAAGCATCCCTTCTCCCAAACACTCCACTCCGTCCCTTGTTTCCCCTGGCAAGCATCCCATCTTCTCAGGTGTTTCTCCTGCCACATATTTAATCGTCTTCATATGTTACCTCCCCAGGCCTTGCATCCTTCCCAGCTCATCCTCCCGCCCACCCCGCAATCCTGTCAGATGTTACCGCCACCCCACCGGGCAATCTCCCGAGGCGCTCCTTCTGCTGTCCGTCCAACGTTCTCAGGTCTTCCTTCTTCCCAGTGTGCAATCTTCCTGGATGGGCCTTCTGCCACACGTTCACGTCTGATCTGGCAGGTGTTTCTTCTGCCAAACATGCAATCCTGTCAGACGTTCCTGTCACTCACGGTAGCTGGTCTGACGTGAGCATGGTACCAGGGGTTCTCCCTACCTCCATCAGGAATGTCAGACGACCATGAGGTGACTGTCGCGTGGTTCTTGAACCCTATCTATGGAGGAAAACCGCTCACGGCCAGCCAGTGCCAAGGAAGGGCAGGCTCCCAATGGACGGAAGCGCAGGAAGGTGGACATCAGCAGCCTCCAAGATCCCAGGAGTCAGGCATGTGGGCTCACACAGGACCCCCTGACAGCCACACTGGCGGGGTTGAGCAGCTCTGTCCCCTTCCTCTGGGAACACTCGATGGGTAGAGGATGTACACCTCAAGTGAGCACACCTAAGCCTCCAGATATGGCATTGCGGCTGTCACACCCCCCGCCCACAAGCTGACAGGCCGCGACGCCAGTCAACAGCCCCACCCAAGGGAAGGATCAGTGGAGACGCAACAATGCCACCCCCAAAACCTGCCAATGGAGGAGACCCCAAGTTGAAGGTCAAACCCTGCACTCTGTCCCTTAGGTTGCCCGCTTCGCCCTCTTCCAACTGTATCTTGCTTGCTTTCCTTCCTGCTCCAAAGTGTTGAAGCAGCTTTCACTCCTGCTCTTCACCCTGCCTTCCTCTTATGCCCCAGGGCCAACTTCTTAGGGGGCTTTTGGGGCAGTCTGTCCCGCCACCTGCATAGGGCCTCGTTCTGTGGCTCTTTGGGACCCCATCTACTTGCTCATTTCCAGTCAGCACCCCTCTGGGAAGAGCAAAGATTCTTCCTTCACGCCAGGCGCGTTTTCACCCCAAGCCACAAGTGCTGCAGAGGTTACTACCTTTCTTCAGGTAGGCATTAAACATGGCCCTCTCGAGTGCGAGGGCCGCTCTTTTGGCGAGCGCAGCAAGGCTTTCCATGAGTCTTCCTCTCTCGCTTCCTCCTGCTTCAGTCTGTAGCCTGTTTCTCGATTCCCAGCCGCGCCCTTCTCCAGATGCTTTCAGACCTTCTAGGTCCTATCTGAAGGGAGAAATTTCCAGCTCCCTTGCAGCAGCTAGCTGAAAAACAGGCTCCTCATCTAGTGTGAGAATCTAGGAAACAGGAATCAGACAGCGGAGATCATCACTGTCTTGCTGGAATGCTCTCAGCCACAGTCACTCTCATGTCACGGACACAAGGACAGAGACCGGACCAAGGCCGCAGGCGCAACAGATCCATGGCACCGAGACAAAGGCTGATCCCAGGCTAACACACGACCGTTAGAGCAGGGATGTAGGCAAGGCCAGGGGTACACAGTAACACCGGTTCATTCCGGGCTCCCAGGGATGAACAGGCCTCCCCCGATCCCATTCACTCCAGCACCTCCTCTCTTCTCCAGTGGGTGATCATGACAAGATGGGAACGGGGTTAGCGGGGACACAGTAAGGCCAATACTTCCCGGAGCCCTAAGGCCAAATTGGGGACGCCGTATTCAGGATCCTAGGAAAGTTAAGAGAGCCCAAGCACGTTGGAGAAGGTCCTTGTAAGCTGCCAGAAACATTCTCAAAAGGGGACCCGGGAAACAAATGCCATGCGGTTTGAAAGGCTGTTAGGTCTGTTAAACGCTTCCACAATGGACGCTTTACCAGAGGCCGGTCGGGAGTATTTGCTTACGTGTCATCTCTGACTGCTTTCACGCTGCTACAGCATGAACGGCGACCATGATACCTATGAGTGTTTTCCACCTGGCCCTTTATAGGAAGAGCTAGCCAATCCCTGCATCGTGCCATGACCAGAATGCCCTAATACTGACTGCTCGTCTTCTGACTCCCCTGCTCAAAAGCTTCCCATGAATCTCTGCAGGAAACCTGGTTGGCTCCCTATCCACGGCCATTGTTTCTTCTCACTGGAGAAACACAATTTTATTTGGATCTTTATCATTTCCCCAGATCCAAAAGTAGAAATAATCATTCTAAGCTCATCATAGGAATCATCATGTATTCACAAACCTCATTCGTTATAACATGCCAGTAAAGGAAAAATATAACTCACTTACTTAAATTGTTATTTATTCAAAAATATTTTTTAAAATTGTAGGCAACAAAATTCAATAAAGGATTGTTTTTAAGACAATAGGTTTTGAGATTATAAACTATCTACAAACTAAATTCTTAACTGTGAATACTGAACTATTCAAAGAAAAAATTTTATATAAATACAAACATATTTACACACACACGCACAGCCACACAGACATACCATTGACACACTAAATTTCTTTTTTGTGATCGAAACTCAATAATCTTATGCTAGCACCACCAAGAGTAGCTTAGTATTAAAAGTCTTACCTGGATTGCTGTTTTGAGGACTTTTATGTATCTTTATTTCAGATTCCAAACATTCTTGGTAAATGCTATGTATCAAATATGTAATAAATTGAGGTATTATTTCAACACTGATATTAAAATTTTACCCAATGTGTTAAATTCCTAGGGTATTTCAGAGTGTCGGGGTAATATCTGAAATCTACTTATTCCACAGACTTCTAACTTATTAGCTCTATGAACTTATTAAGCTTCAAATTAAAGAAGAAAGTAAAGTGAAATACTCATGAATTCAGCGCAGTATAGCTCAGGAAATTAACTAGAGTTAGCTTGACATAATGGAAAATGTCCTGATCTCCTAAGTTTGAGTTCTGTAACCAACACCTATTTGTTCTTCAACAAGTTGCTTCTCTTAGGCTCAATGTCTTCTTCTAAAATGAGGGTTTTAGTGCCTTATTTCAGTAGGTTATTACAAAGTTTTAACAACGTAACATTTGAAAAACTGCTCAAAGAAATAGTAATGGAATACTTAATCTTGAAGCTTATAGCTGAAACTATTTTAAAATCCCAAATAAAACCCAATGTGTTGGCCAGATGCCGTGACTCGCCTGTGATACCAGCACTTTGGGAGGCTGAGCCAGGAGGATCACTTGGGCTCAATACTTCAAGACCAGCCTGGGCAACACAGGGAGACCCTGTAACTACAAAAAATAAAAGATAAATTATAAAAAACCAATGTGTGTTTCTTCATAGGATCTAATATTCAAATGTTGTAGTTTTCAGAAACTTATTAAGTCCTACTTTTGGTTATTAGATGTTCCATTTTTTTGTGGCTTGTGATTCAGGGCATCTAGGCTATTTGATAATTTGTAATAAAATTTATTTATAAATTAATTCATCAAAATAGATAACATGATTATCCCCTATTTCTGAGCTCATCAATCACACCCAGGGCAGAAAACTAACAGATTTCAAGACCTGGCCTGGACTCCTACTTTTCTTTACTGATCTCCTCGAACTCTGAACCAACAAATCTTTGTTACAATGATGCTTAAACCCCAGTTATTTTAAAATATTTTCACTCAGGGAGCTTGAGCTTCCAAGTATGAAAAACTGACCCTTACATATGACAATGTTAAAACAAATGGATTTCAAATATTTTGAAAATAACATTGGTTGATCTCTACCTTGTTTTTCACTTCAATGTCTGGGTTGTGTGAAAGCGGTTTTGCTACCTTTTGTATATTCTCACTATAGGCAGCGTCGTGGAGAGCAGTGTTGCAACAGACATCTACAACATTTGGATCAGCACCAAAGTCGAGCAGAATAGTTGCAAAAACATCTTATTGGCATTGAATAACCTATCAGTATTAGTCCAAGAAATTTTAAGTTCTAAAAAATCAATATACACATTCCACGTTTCATAAACTGTGGATATTTCGGTGAGATAAATTCATTTTTATTCTGTGTATTTCAGCCAAATTCATCTCATGCTGAAAAAATTGGCCACTATGTACCTTCATCAGAGGTGCCCTGTTTTCACTATCACAGATGTTAAGCTGGCGCTTTCTATGTGCCAGAAAAGTTACCACTTCTGGAACATCATTGGCACAGGCCAAATGTAGAACAGTCCTACAAGACTGAAAGAATTTTCCGGGGAAGTTTAGCCTACTATCTCAAGACATACATACATGATTCATGTAATTGTAAACATTAAATAGCATGCCCTTCCTCTGCCTTCAAAACATCTAATTTGCCCCTGAAGAAAGTGCAACACTTATTAGCTCGTATTAGTCACTACACTAATAAAAGAGTAGCCCATTTGACTAGAAAGTTTTTGGCTTTTGGATTCAGTTCAACTTGAGCTTGAATACTACATTAAAGTCTTTCATTTATGAGCTATCACTTAACCTTTCTGTGCCTCAATTTTCTCATCAATAACGTGGAGATGAATATAGTAGTTATCTCACAGGACATCACTGTGATACCTAGTTGGGAATCTATGCCAAGTATTTGTAACTGTTCCTGGCACAAATAATGGCTCAATAATTGTTAGATATCATAATTATTACTACTACTTAATGAAGACAACATTTTAATTAAGTAAAATGGTACAATTATACCTCCTTTGAGGTATGTTTCAAAGGTTAGAGATAACACCGTATTTCAATGATTCTAAGGTGCACAGTTTCTCGTATTTTAACAGATCTGATGCTGAAATCCTATTTATAATTCATTATTTTTACAACTATATTTGGCAGCATTTAAACATTCTTTTATTGATACATAAAATAGAGGCATCACATAATCCACGGTGACATTAAGTAGAGTACAGTATACACAACAGGACAATAGCAGTCCTAGTCATATGACTAACATTTAAATCAATTTTAGCTCTTAAAAGTGCTATGGAAAAAAAAGGGTTGAAATACTGACACAAATTTTTAAAACACAGTCATTTTTACTTTAATTTTTTAAAAACTTTAAGCCAAAGGAAAGTCAGGATTCAAATGAATAAGAATGGCTCATTTTATTCAGTAGATTTACAGAATGTATGCAAATTAGTATTTAGATGTATAGAATTCATATAACGTATGAGAATAATATTACCATTAAGACAGTTACAAATTTTCAAAATGGCAGAAGTTTACTTTACCGGAAGTTAAAGACTGTACCCCAACAGAAAGATCCTATGATCATCTACGTTTGAGAAATATTGTAAAACTGTGAATCATTTGTTCAGTATTCAAGAAATGTCTTGAACTTTGCCTATTCCCTATTTGAAAATACTTTTTTGTGGCAAACATTACTATTTCAGGAACTAAAACTTCAGGAAAACAATTTTAAAGCTTTCCAATAAAGGTGGAGGTTTCCTCCAGGTGACACAAACTTGCCTGATTCTATCAATGGTCCAGGATCCCAAATGCCAAAGTCAGGCCCTCCTGCTCCAAATAAGTCGCTAAGGAAATGGGCTCTAAATTAAAAGAGTCTGGCTTCAAATGAACTTTGATTGCTTATAAATAATTGAATGGTCCATGGGATTTGTTCTATACAAGATGACAGAATTTTCTCTTAGCTGTTAGAAAGTTCAGTATGAAATTTTATTCTCAATTATAATGATAATCCTAAGACCCCAATGCACATCTACTTCTTCAAATGCATTAATCCATTTTTATTCTGGTATCTATTTCCATTGCTACTTAAAATTACTTACTATTTTTGGCAAAATATCAAAACTACAAATACAATGACTTATCAATAAAAATTCTACCCTATATATATGGATTATTTTGACATAATAAAAGCGACTAAATCACTTCGATTTTAAGGGACAGCGCTCAGGAGAAAGATATCTTTTCTGCAATATTCATAACCTACCCAAATATAACAACGATTAACCTAAAAAGGCTTATAAACATTCTAATGAGATGATTATTTATGGCATAAAGAAAAATCGTTGTTTTAACAAACAACTTCTAAATTCTAAAAGTCAACTCCATTATTAAGGGATTAATATATAACTACATACTATAATTTTCAACTGTCTTAAAAACCTTGAAATCTTTACAATACGACAGGAATTGTTAACTAAAATATTTACAGAGGTAAAGGGTGTGACCTGAGTAAGTGACGTACCTAGGTGGGCACAGTGACAAACTAGAGAACATAGACTTACTTTAATCTACAGCCTCTTCATAGCACACCAAACAGTAATATGGGCTCAAGGGAAACCAGAATTGATTGTTTAAGAGGAGCCTGAAATACAGATTTTTGCATGTCTCCTAAATTTTACATGTTGATTCAATTTATGCCGGCCAATTTTGCTTTCCTGTGTTGTTTTACAGTAGGTTAGAAAGAAAAAAAAAATCCTGGGTGAAAAACTGTTTGAAAAAAATATTTTAACTCTAACAAATTCAAATATGTATCGTAAATGCATAAAAGAAAGACATACTCTCTAATACTTCTTTTAAAATATTGGTATTTAAAGTAAAATGTAGACTGCTTTCTCACATCAGAAATGCTTTTGTTTGAAAAACAAGGAAAAAAGCTTCAATTGCGATTCAGTCCTAAAACTCCAATTTTAAACCTCTCAGCTTGCTCTCAGGCTGGGAAGGTAAACATGAAATTTTTAAGGATGGAAGGGTCTTGAGAGTTAGCAGAATATGTCTTCTATACAACAGGTATTCAGCTTATAGGTGATGAATAAATGGATTTTCTTTTTTCTTTTTTTTTTTTTTTCTTTTTTTTGACACAAAGTCTCACTCTGTCACCAGGCTGGAGTGCAGTGGCGTGACCTTGGCTCATTGCAACCTCTGCCTCCCGGGTTCAAGCGATTCTCCTGCCTCACCCTCCAGAGTAGCTGGGACTATAGTCACACGCCACCACGCCAGGCTACTTTTCGTATTTTTAGTAGAGATGGGGTTTCGCCACGTTGGCCAGGATGGTCTAGATCTCTTGACCTCGTGATTCACCCGCGTCGGCCTCCCAAAGTGCGGGATTACAGGCATGAGTCACCACTCTTGGCCGAATAAATGGATTTTTAAAAATGGATAAATACCGCTGTGACGTTCGATATTTTAAAAAACTACTACAAATAAAGCAATATTTGTGCAATGGTAATAATCACTTATACTTGCTATTTTTATTTTCATAATAAAACTAAACTAAAATTATTAATCTATAATGATTGGCATATAGGAAATAAATCTATATATAATACAAACATATGTGTCTAATAAAATGTATATATAGGTTGGGCACCGTGGCTCACGCCTGTAATCCCAGCACTTGGGGACGCCGAGGCGGGTGAACTGCTTGAGGCCAGGAGTTCAAAACCAGTCTGACCAACATGGCAAAACTAAAACTACATCTCCACTAAAAATAAAAAAAAATTTAGCTAGGCGTCATAATGTATGGCTGTAATCCCAGCTACTTTGGAGGCTGAGGCATGAGAATAGCTTGAACTCGGCAGGCAGAGGTGGCATTGAGCCGAGAACGTGAGACTCTGTCTCAAAGAAAGAAAGAAAGAAAAAGTATATAAATCAACAAACACAGATAAAAAGGTTCTCTTCACTTCTGAAGGTGCTAAAAGTTCACAGAATACTCTAATCCACAAATTTATGACTTCCACTATATGGACTCTTTTTAATACAATAATATTTTAAGCACTGCTGAAAAAATCAAATTGCATGTATCTCTGTTTCCTAAATATATTTTAGTACAATCAAATTGTCTATTTAAAAAGTCATCAGCAACTTAAACTTTAAGCAGTAGTGTAAATATCACTGCTCTTCATCCTTACAAACTTTGTAGATAGAAAACAGTATTTCATTCCGCTTTTAAATTAAATTCCTTCTCTTAACAGGAACACTAATTTTTCCTATGTGCATAAATCACTTGCAGAGCTGAAAAAAATACTTTGCCCAATTTTAGAGTTCTTTTCACGTCGATCTGAAAGAATTATCTGTAAAATAAAGATCTATTTCTGATATAATCTGTACACACACACACGGTAAGTATTTTACAAGTATGTTGTCTTTTGCTTTTTGTCATATACAGACTTAATTTTAATTTTGCTAAATTAAACCTTCGGAATGCTTGCTTGTGAGGTTCTTAGGAAGGTCTTTGTTAACATCACAATCTATCTATATAAATAGGCATTTGTGTTTTCTTCTGGTATTTTTTATAATTTTTTCTAATTTTGTATATTTAAATTTTTTAATCTAAATTCCATAAGGAACTCGTTTTGTTGACATAAAAATCTGGCTTGTTTTCTCCACAAGGCAGGCATTTCATTTATAAACATAATTCATCTTTTCCTACTTGTATAAAGTCTCACCATTACCATGTTATAAATTCTTACACATATTTGGGTGTTTCTGGATTTTCTATTCTCCTGCATTCATTTACCTGTCTTTTCAGCTGGTAGCAAACTATTAGTGAAAATTGATAGCATATTTTGATATACAGAAAACTAAAATTTTAACTCCATTACAAAAATGTTCTTAATGCTACCACAATACTAAAAGCATGTGTATTTCAAAAATGTTAACTTTGATAAGTTTATTTATGTAAAATTGATAGAGAACTCACACCTTGAGAAAAATGAGTCGTCTTATTCGAGAACATGAACAATCTTCACACTTCAAAGTTTCCTACTAAGGTCCCTCAGCAAAGAACATATTTACATAAGAATTCATTGATATAAAATATTGGATTTTACCCAAAATGTTCTTAGCCCAGAAGGCGATATATTATGGAAATTACTTCTTTCATTATGCTTCTTTCTATAATGTATCTAACATTATATTTTAAACTGTATACATCAAAAATAAAACACTGTACATACTTTTATTAACTAAATCACTTTAAAATTGTCTCTGAAGTGCTCTGTAAGAGGAACTGTGGGTGAGTCAGAAACCAGCTAAAGTTTTGGGTTTATTTTGCTGCTCATAAAGATGGCCTGGGCCCTCCGCCTCCAAGGCGTCCACATCCCAGGCGCTGCGGAGCCCGTCCGGGAAGAAAGCCCAGCACCCTGGGCACCAGAACGGCCCGCTCCGCACACCCATTCTTTCCATGCCTCCCCTCGCCGCAAGCCCCAACTCTGAAGGGGGTGCTTCTCCCCACCCTCCCACCTCCTCCCGCAGCCCGCAGCCCCCGACACCTGTTCTTGGAGGTTTCAGACCGGTCCTTTACTCTTGAGCAGGAGGCTCCGCTGCAGCTTCCACAGGTTCGCTCCCCTGGACGCAGCTTTGTGGATCTTCCCGAGATCCTCATCTGGGGTCTAGTACCAGACGTCAGTAAAGATACAGTTACCCAAGTTGCTCAGGGGCACCTGGCCCTTGTGGCTCTCCACAGCCACTATCTTTGTGGCCCCGCTACCAGCTTCAGAGAGGCCACAACTTGCCCTCGCCCTTCCCCCTGCCCAACCCCCACTCAGACCCCACCCAGCCCAGCACTAGAGAGCAAGGTGGGCTGGCCCCGACCTCCGACAGGCGCACTCCAACCTCTCTGAAGACTTGGCAGAGGTTGGAGAAGACAGGGAATCTCCAACCTCTGAGAAGACTCGAAGAAGAGCCGTTAGGTGCCAGTGCGCATGCGCACCTCAACCAGCTGCCCCCTGGCGCCCCCGCGCGAGGCGAGAATCTGCGCATGGCGGAAAAACCGCCCCTGAGCCACGTTCTCGCGGCACCACGTGCCTGCCGCAGATGGGCCTGTGGGCTGGCGGGGCTCCCAAGAACGGAGCACTGGGCCAGGCCTGCCCCAGGGCTCGCTTGACTGCACCACCCCCTTCTTCCTCCTGGACAAGCGCCCAAAGCGAGGGATCCTGGCACTGGGCACTGTGCAGCCACTGGGATGGGGCTGAGCACCAGCTCCCGCCCTCCTACAGCTGCTGGGCTGACTTCCTGAATAAGGTGCCCGGCAGCATCTGGCCAGGGGTCCATGCTCCTGGTGGCGGGCAGGGTCGGGGGTTGCCACAGCTGCTGATACACACACACCGCATGCAACCAAGTGTCTAAAGTTATCACTGTTTCCCAAAAGATAAATAAATTGACATTTAGGGTCAACATGGAATACTAAGGATAGTTGAGACATAAAGTCATCTTAAGCAAGGTTTCTTCCCTTAATCGCATAAAATCAATCACTAAGGCCACCACACGTAAGTCAGAGTTTGAATTCAATCTTTTTTCATGTTCTAGTCCACTGTTCCATTTTATCATCAATAAAGCAGACTTCCGAGGAAAATATCACAATATGCCCCAATATGTTAAATATATGTTACCGGAATTCTACTTAATACCAAATATCTGTACTCTGTTTCCAACTGTTTTATTCTACTAAATACACAGTCAGTGGCTGATACATAGTCTGGGTTTTACTGCTTTCCACATTAGTTGGTCCCTCCCAGATCCCCCCCCCAACCCTACCCCAGCTTATGGTCTACCCCTCTTTTGTAACAGTAATCATGTGTTGGAGGAATCACTGTCTTAATGTTCTCAACTGTGTGTTTCAAAGAATAAGCGCCCCATCTCCTTTGAGTTTCTGGAAATACTGTGGCACATAGTAAGTATTTGTTCAAATTGGTGGGCAGCTAAGCCACACGATGGTATGTTTAAAATCACTTTAAAATTACAGTTCTTACAATATAATCCCATACACAGCTTGGCAACCCATTAGATTTATGCAATTTTGCTGCATATACTTCCATCTTTTACATGTTTTCTTTGGGTCATTTACATCATTAAAAATTACTTCCAAGTTATAAAGAAAGTATTTCAGCTTAACTTCCCAAGGTTAATAGGTGTCCACTCTTCCCACTTTAACCATCCCATGTTTCTGCTGTTTATATTTGAATATTGGCAGTTCTCTCGTGCTGTGTTCCAGAAATATGAGACTAATTTTTGGAACTCAAAACAAATTGTTCCCATAGAAAAGTTAGAAAACAAAGAACAAAATACACAAAGGTCACCTGCGTTTCCACACCCATCCACAAAAACTTGTTTAACACACTCCAATATAAAAGAGCCTGGCCACACTGTGCTATCTTCTCTAGAAAAAAATGTCTTTTTCCAATTGGGTATGCCTGAAACACATTTCTCTTCCCTCTCCTCTTCCACAACCTAAGTGGTGAGGCTCCCTACATTCAGCCCTTCCCTCCTTTCCAGCCCTATGCTTCTTCTCTAGGAACAGAGAGTGAAGTATAGTCCAGCAACAGATATTCCAGGTACAAGAATCAGAGAGGAGACATTGTTCCGGGGCATAGAAAAGAAACAAGAGAGAATTTATAGTGCTACGGTGGCTGTTCACAAGATCCCCATGGGGCAGGCCCTGAGGTGCACCCAGCGTTCTAAGGGAGACAGAGGCTATAGCTGGGAGGCAAGAGCTCTAGGAGGCTCCTTGGACAGGGTGTGTTCTCATGCAGAAGCACATCATCACTCATTCATCCACCAGTAAACACTGAGAACATACAATCTCTTAGTACTGACTATATTCAGAAAATAAAATAGGCGCATAGAAGTTGCAGTCAATGGGGGCAGAACACATTACTCAAGTAACTCTCTCAAACATTTATCATTAAAAACTGAGATAAATTCACAGAAGGAAAGGAAAACAATTCCATGAGAGTGTGTGTAAATCATCTGTCCTAGCTTGAGAGATCAAGGCAAGATTCACTAAGGGTGTAATACTTAAGGTGAAATCTGAAAGGTCAGGAAGAGAGAGGGGATGGAGAAGACAGGAGAAACTCTAGGCAGAGGGAACAGGATGAAAAACGCCTGTGGAAAAAAAGAGACAATATTTTCCAGAGAGGAAGAAAGAACAGTCATGGAGAACAAGGCAAAGGGGGTGGTAGAGGGTAAACAAAAACAGGCTGTCTCATAAACTCATTCTTTACAAGTATTCAGTGAGAAGCTACCATATACCAGGCACTCTGTGAGGCCCTTGGGATGGAGCAGTACCTAAGACAAGCAGGACCATCCCTCCCACAGCACTCACAGTGCATGGAAAGGACAGACTAAAAAGTAAGCAAGATAATGTCGAACAACGATGTACCAGTGAGCTGAATTTCTATGTGAGCCAAGTCCATGCACACAGATTATACCTACCCATGGAGCCTTATTTAAATGTTGCTGGTTGTGGCACACATCAAGATGCATGCAGGAATTGTTCCCAAAGCCAGACCATACTTTTTTTATAGGCAAGGCACACCTGTGTCCATTTTTAAGACATATATACTAAATAACAGTCAGATAAAAGAAGAATTTAGCCCTATGTCGATATCCCTTAGCACATGAAACATATTTGATATATTTGTTTCTCATTTGACAGGAAAGGGAAACTATCACCCAAACAATATACTTCAGCCAAAGGAGAAGGAAGGACTGGGAAAGCGTGCCTTGAGATGTGTCACCCCACCCCCACCAGCCCACACGCTTGCCTGTTCTTTTCTCTCTCTGTCTCTCTCTCTCTCTCACACACACACACACACACACACACACACACACACAAACTGCCCCCTCTAATCAGGCTATTTATTAAGCTGCTAGTGCTTCCACGCCATGCTGTTTCATGCCTCCATGCCTTTGCCTGTGCTGTCCACCCTGCAGTAAAATCCTCCCATGTTACCTCTTCAGCTCCTTGGGGTCCTCGTATCTAATTCACGCATGACATCCCGCAGGAAGCTGTTGCCTGAGTTGCTTGCTGCTAGTTGGGTTAGTTATTCTTACAAACTCTCTCCTACCAGAGCTCTTAGCACACAGTATTAAAATGTGTGTTCACATGCCTCCCACCATACTGAACTCCTCAGCGGGGAAGCTGCCAGACATTGCCTAGGACATAAGAGAGGGGTGCGAAGTTGGTCTAATAAATAAGATGAATAAATGAATGAACAAATAAACAAATGGCCTGATTTCACAATTCACAGCCTTTACTGGAATTCTGTCTACCACAAAAGAGTGAAGAGATCTTTCTATAAATTGAGACTGATGTTCATGCATCTCAGGGATTTAACCTCAATTCTGTCCTTTCCTACTCTGACACACCCCACTTGTCCACCACGCCCACATTCTGTGCCTGAGGAACACACTCCACAGCTGAATCTGATGGAGGACCGAAGCTCCAGCGAAGTGGCCCTCAAGTAAATCCTGCTGCTCACTCCTCCTGGCCTGGAGTCAGATATCCTGTGGCCTGGAGTCAGATATCCTGTGAGTGCTGAGGCCAAAGAAAATGGAATGACAGAGTCAGATGGCATCAACCACAGTGGGGAGCACAGGTGAAAGATGTCTTGTGAAAGAGGGATGAAGGGAGGCTCTAGGACAAGGTGATCAGGGCTGGGGCACAGCTTCAGGATTTACGCTGAAGCAAGCAAGCTTATGCCAGGCTGCAGTGACAGAGAGACAGGCCAAAAACGCTCTCGGACCCTCCGCACCACACAGGTCCTAGGAAAAAGGCTCTGGTGGATGCTTTTCAGAGGACACAATCCCCTGGGGAATTCTGAGGCCAGAAAAGACACATGGCTAATCATTTCCCCTGAGTAATCTTAAAACACATACAAACACACAATAAACTTTACACAGCATGTTCTCAAAATCAAGAAAAAGAAACTGACTTGTACTTCCTCATCCTACCTCTCAAGAAAGATTCTGTCTGCTGATACCTTTAATTCCTTTAACAGCAATAGTTTTTCATTTCATAAAAAGAAATAAAGGGCAAACTGCCTGTGACACACAGTTTGAATAAATTTCAGCCAAATGAAATTAGATTACTTAAAAACACCATGCTCAGCGTAGAACAGATACAGATTCAAATCCAGTTTCCACTGTTTCCTAGCTATACCACCGGACCCCGGCCTTTTTGGCACCAGGGACCAGTTTCGTGGAAGATAATTTTTCTTCATTGTTGGAGGGGATGGTTTTGGGATGATTCAAGCACATTACATTTACTGTGCGCTTTGTTATTATTACATTGTAATATATAATGAAATTATACAACTCACCATAATGTAGAATCAGTGAGAGGCATCAGCTTCTTTCCCTGCAACTAGACTGTCCCATCTGGGGGTGATGGGAGATAGTGACAGATCATCAGTCATTAGATTCTCATAAGAAGCACACAACCTAGATCCCCTGCATGCACCACAAGCATGTTCACAACAGGGTTCACGCTCCTGTGAGAATCTAATGCCACTGCTGATCTGACAGTAGGCAGAGCTCAGGCCGTAATGCGAATGACGGGGAACAGCTGTAAACACACATGAATCCGCTCTAATGCCCACTCACCACCTCCTGCTGTACAACCAGGTTGTTAAAAGGCCAGGGACCAGGACCCCTAAGCTACATGGCCTCAAAATACATAATAACTCAGTCTCCATTTGTTTATTTATACAATGAGGTGCCACCACCTCTCCAGGAGTAAAGCCGTCAGCAGGACACACAATCGGCTACCACTCCCCTTCCACATGTTTTGATGGGGGATAAAAAACAAAGAGAAAGAATGGATGAACTAAGGCATAAAAGGCAGAGAAAAGGGAAAAAACCAATATTGAAATGATAGAACTTTTCAATTTTCTTTATGGATTTAAGGGAAAGGCACTCTTGAACAGATGACATCGGCGGCTCAGCAACTCCCCCTGTGGCTTGTTAGGAATGACCACCAGAAGAGAATGTAGAAGCCACCTGGCAAAACCTCCTACGGCATCCAAAACAAAATGTCCCCTCAGCATCTATTTACATATTTCCAATGACAAATGCAATATTCTACAAATCACATTGTTAAATATTCTCACTGTAACTAAGGTCATCCTTCCTCGGGCCATGTGTACCTTTTCTTATTTCATCAGGTGGTACTCCATCTCAGCACACCAAAGAACTACTCCCTTCCAACATGTGAAGGATCATGCCTCCCCCTCAACATCTACATCTCCTTCCTTCAAGGGCACCCTCTTTTGAAGGTCAATGTTCCTTTTGATCCCTCATTCTTAAAATTAAACTCAAAAAAATACAGATGCATATAAACCTCTATACATTTGCTTAAATGAGCAAATATACAAAATCCTTAAACCAACATTCAAGCTGTGCCTCAATTTTATTTTAGTACTGATATTCCTCGTTACATCTCCCTTTATAATATTTATCTTTTATTCTTCAGCTTCAAGGTAGATTTACATGTCATAAAACTCACCTAATTTAAGTGTACAACTCAATGTGTTTTAGTGAATTGACACTGCAGTCCAGGTTTAGAATCCTCCCATCACCCCAAAAGTTCCTTCATTCCCATCCGCAGTTAATCCTCTCTCCTACCTCTAGCCCCTGGGCAGCCACTGACTTACTTGCTGTCACTAGTTTTGTCATCTGTAGAAATTTCATATAAATGGGATCATATAAACTAGTCTTGTGTCTAGCTTCTTTCACTCAGCATGTGGAGTTGAGCATTTATCCATGTTGTGGCACGTGGCACATTCCTTGTCACTGTTCACTAGTATTCCACTGTGTGGATGTACCACAGTTCACTCACAGCTGACGAACATTTGGGTTGTTTCCAATTTGGGCTATTATGAACAATACTGCCATAACCATTCACATACAAGTCTTCATGAGGATATGTTTCCATTTATTTTGGAGTAGAATACTAGGTTTTATGGTAAGTAAAAGTTTAACTTTTTAAGAAACTACAAACTCTTTCCCTCAGTGGCTGCCCCATTTTGTATTCCCACCAGCAACATGTGAGGGTTCCACTTTCCCACAGCATCACCCACACTTGGTACTGCCACTCTTTCTGGATGTGAAGTGGTATCTCACTTTCGTTTCTATTTGCATTTTGCCAATCACTAACGGTGCTGAGTATATCTTTTCATAAGCTTACTTTCCATTTATATATCTTTTTTGATAAAATGTCGATTCAAGTCTTTTGCCGTCTGCTTCCTGGGTTGCTTATTTAGTTCTTTAAATATTCTGGGTACAATACTTTATCAGATATGAATTTTTCAAGTATTTTATCCTAGTCTATGGCTTGTTTTTTTCATTTTGTTAATGGTGTCTTCTTCGTAAGAGTATTTTTTTTTATTTTAATGAAGTCCAAACTACTAATTTTCCTTTTATTTTGTCATATCTTCAAAAAAATAATGTCATATCTTTTAATGTCATATCTTTGCTAATCCAATGTCAAAAATATTTACTCCTATTTTTTCCTACAGATTGTACAGTTTTTTCTCACTTGTAAGTTTCTGGTCTATTTTGAGTTAATTCCTGTGTATGTTCTGAGGTGGAACTCAAGATTTATTATTTATTTGTTTGCATGTGTATATATACAATTGTTACCACATCATCTGTTGAAAAGATAATCCTTCCCCCAGTGACTTGTCCTAGCACATTTGTCAACAACCTTTGACCATATTTTACTCAACTAATTAACATGTCTATCTCTACACTATTAGCACACTGTCTTGATGACTGTAGCTTTATGGTAAGTTTTGTAATGTGGTAGTGTAAGCCCTTCAACTTTTTTCCTCTGTTTTTTTTTTTTTAACTATCCTAGATCCTTTGTGTTTCCATTTAAGTTTTAGAATCAGCTTGTTCATTTCTATAAAATCACTTGAAGCCAGGGGAGGTGGAGGTTGCAGTGAGCTGAGATCGTGCCACTGCACTCCAGCCTGGGTGACAGAGCAAGACTCTGTCTCAAAAAAAAGAAAAAAATCCTGCTAGAATTCTGCCAGGGATTACATTGAACCTATTGCTCAAATGTGGAAGAACTGCCGTCTTAACAAGATTTGAGTCCCCCATAAATATGGTGTATGCCTCTGTTTATTTATTAATAGATCTTTAATTTCTCTCAGCAATGCTTTTTATTTCCAGTGTAGCTCTTGCACTTCTTTTTAAAATTTATTCCTAAGCATATTGTTCTTTCTGATGCCATTGTGAATAATTTTTAAAAATTTTAGACTATTCATTTCTTTTATATGGACACAACACTGATTTTTGCATATTGCTCTTACATCCTGTGATTTAACTACTTCTTTCATATTGTTTTGAATAAATACATCTCACTTGAAATGTTAAACTTCATGCCCTGCATTATTTTACTTCCCTTTTACACAAAAGCTATACCAAGAGGAAGGCAAACATTTCAACCACCTTTTTAGAAATCACCTGCTTTGGAACAATAATTCATAATACGTCATTAATAAACAAACTTCATATATTTCATTATTTGTGCTAAAGCAGGTTTAAAATTTCCACTTAGCAAACTTAAACTTATATTTTTAAAGCTAGTAGGAAAAGTGACTGTCTGCCTCCTGCTCTTTTTAAAAATCCCTGTGGCAGGAGTCTACTTATAATACAGATTTGCCAAATCCAATCCACCTTCGGTTTTTGTAAACAAAGTTTTCCTGAAACACAGCCATGCTCCTTTGCTTACATATTGTATATATATACATTTGCACTATGACAGCAGACCGGAACAGTGACACAGACTGCATGTCCTGCAAGGCTAACAGTTTAGTATCTGGTTCTTTACAAAGATAGTTTGCCAAACCTCCTCTCAGAAATGCTGGGTGAATATGGTGAGAGTTAAATTCCTGCTTTGTTACTTAAGAAGAATTAATGTCTTAATATATAGTGCCACAGAGTGTTTGTGTTCCCTTAAAATTTATATTTGAAACCTAATCCCCAATATGAGGATACCTGGAGGTGAGTCCTTTTGGAGGTGATTAGGTCATGAGGGCAGAACCCTCACGAGTGGAATTAGTGCCCTTAGAGAAGACACCCAGAGCTATTCTGCCCCTTCTACCATGTGAGGTTAAAGAGAAGATGGTGACTATGTAAAAAGAAGCAGGCCTTTGCCGGACACCAAATTGCTCAGCACTTTGATCTTGGAGGGTCCACACTCCCAAACTGGGAAAGACAAATTTCTTTAGTTTCTCAGACACACAGTTTATGATATTTTGTTAAGGCAGCTCAAACTAAGGCATATAGGATATTCTATTCCTAAATACTCTTTTCTTTGTCTCTAATACCTAGATTGTTCAATTTTTTTCCCCCAAAATCTCAAAACTTACATGAAAATACAGACTAGGAAAAAGCACTGAATTCTAAAGTAGACTATAGATTAGAGGTAAATTATCCAGATATGGATCAGAAGAATAAAGCATACATATAAGCATTAAAGGGAGCTATAAAAATTAAGTTTATATGTATTAAAATATTTTAATTTGCACATGGGTCTGTTATAGCACGTGCATTAACTACATAATGAACATCTCATAAAGAACATAAAGCAAAAACTATCATAAAGCAGAGAGAGGCCAGAATGTAAAAACTGTTCAGTACTTACAGAAGTCCAAATCCTTCATCTGAAATATTTAAACCCTGCTGGTCAAAGAAATATATTATATATACCATGTAAAACTAGGCTAAAATAAATAGACAGATGGTATTGTACATAAAAAATAACTGGACAATACATAGTAATGCTCTAAGTCCCATCTTGTGTATTTGGGTGAAATTCTTAAGGTCTGACCCATTAAACATTTTTAATTACTACCAAGGCCTAAGTAGAAAGAAAATGAGCATATACAGATAAGAAGAACATAAGAAAGAAAAAGTCAAACAGAAAAATATATATATGGCTATAAACTAAAATAGAAAAGACATCAAAAAGATATTAAAATATACACTTTTCAGCTGGGCGCGGTGGCTCACACCTGTAATCCCAGCACTTTGGGAGGCCAAGGTGGGTGGATCACCTGAGGTCAAGAGTTCAAGACCAGCTTGACCAACATGGTGAAACCCCATCTCTACTAATACAAAATTAGCCGGGCATGGTGGTAGGTGCCTGTAATCCCAGCTACTCAGGAGGCTAAGTCAGGAGAATTGCTTGAACCTGGGAGGCAGAGGTTACAGTGAGCCGAGATCACGCCATTGCACTCCAGCCTGGGCAACAGAGCGAAGACTCTATCTCAATATATAAATAAATAAATAAATAAATAAATAAATAAATAAATAAATAAAATCTACACTTTTCAAATTAATTATCCACCTGCTATTTATTGCTAACACAAGCAATTCATCCATATGGCAAATCTTACCTACCCTAATCTGTTCTACAAATTTTCTGGCACTAGATTTACTAGGTCCTTAAACATACTGACTATATTTATTTTAAAGTGCCTATCTGATCAATTATAGCATTCAGTGTATTTCTGAGTCAGTTTCTCTTTATTGATTTATCACTTGACAGCAGGTTATTTTCCTTTTTAATATATTAATATTTCATAATTTTTATTGAAGGTCAGACATCATGTGAAAAAAGAGGTAGGAAAGCTGAATAATGTGAATATCTGAAATTGGGCATGCCTATTTTTCTTCCAGGTCCCTGGTGTGAGGAGCCGAATCAATCTAGAAGTTGAGCTGTGTTTTGTGGTGTTTGGGGTGTTTTATTGTCATTATTATCTTCAGTGTGTCAAAAACTTAACATTCTGATGATGGATTGTTGTGACCTTGGGCTTCATGCAGGGCCTGAGATGCTTGAAAGTATTTCTTAGTTTTGGTTTTCAGTGTGGCTTGAATGACTGTGCCACGGAAGGGGCACTCCAGATGCCTTTGCATCTTCTTTACAACCAGTCAGCTGTTGTTTATCAGTTGGTGCTAGAATAGTGGTAAGAGGGAGGTGGGGATTCTTTGGTCTCATGGTTAAGTCCCAGACCCAGTTAAGCCCTGTGAGCCTGGGCCTTATGGGTATGGCTTTCTCAGCATCCTTTCTCCTACTTTCATAGGATGGCAAACCCTATGATGAGTCTTGAGAATTTCCTGCCTCCACCCAAAGGTATCAGATCTCTGCCTTATAAACTGTACTGGAAGCTGGATCTAAGGAGCCTCCCTGTCTCTCTTCCAGAGAAGGACAAGTTTTTCCTCTATTCCTCCTGGAGTAGATCCTTACTTGGCCTCTTGTTTCCTCTTTTAATGCCTCACTTAAAGGACATATATGTCCATATGTAATTTTTCTTCTTCATATATCTGCATATTCTCACATTTTTGACAGCACAGTAGAGATCTATTACTTTTATAAACAATAAAATTAACTATTGACATATCTCTAGATGCCTAAAAAGGTCTGGCACCCCATGATTTGTGCAAAATACTTGCTTCCGCAATTCACATCCTGGAATATTGGATGGCAAAGTAAACTACAACTTCCCATCCCATGGATTTTCTTGAGAGAAAATGATAGCATCTTGAATTTGTTCAATGCCAGTAAAGTGATTTGAAGATGAAAACTGCTACATAAGTGCTAAGTATTGTTATTGATCATTAAGAATCACTCAACATAGCACAAGTGATTCTCTTCATTACTGGCATGAAAGTCATTTTCTCTAGGCAAAGGGTAAGGACTTACTCATAATATTGACATTTTAAGAAGCGTATTACTAGGAGACATGGTGTGCTGGAAACACTTATCTTTCCTTTCATTTACGCCCTGATCTTGGAAATTTATATCTTGTGGAGTCAGACCTGCAATTTGTGTCAAATGCTAATGTTGCTATATTATAAATTTTACATGAAACTGCTGTATCAATGAAATTTTCAAGAAACAATGATTCATTTTAACAAGAATGTCTTTGGTGCAGGTAAGTTTTTGTGAACTGTTGGTCTACACAATACTGGATTGATGACAATGGAATCTGGAAAGGATGATGTTAACTCAGACAAATAATTTTAGGGTTGAGAGAGGAGAAAGGTGGGTATCGATTTTGCGTGGGTTGGTGTGGAGTTTTGCCATCTAGATTGATTATCCTCTGTGTGTTTTATAGATATTCAATTGCTAATGATTACCTGCAAGGCAAGGATTACTGTTATACATATTTGACCGATAAACTAAAGCTGAGAGGTTGTTACTTGATGGTTGTCACACAGGAGATAAATTTCTAAAAAGTGCCATGTTACTCTACTGAAGGATAGGGAGATTTTGCTTTGCCCACCTTGGCGATTAGGATTAAGCTGAGGAAGTAAAGAGATCAAATGGGGCAAAGCCCTATCATTTCTAATTGCTTCCTGTGTTATTTCTACCTCTGATAATGCAGTTTATTTTGGAATTCAATCTTACTAAATAAAGAGCTTTTTGCTGCAGGATTTCAGTGTGGTATGATGGAAATGAAATAGGATCAAGACATTAAATTTCTATTCTTAGCTCTGTCTCCAATTAGTGACTGTTATTTTTTCTCATATACTCAGTAGGATAACAATATATTTCATACTTTTATTAGAATCGTATGAGATTAACAGATGTGGAAAAATTAAAGTGGTAAATTACTTCTTATCCATACTATTGCCTTGGAGCATTTCTTTAACACTTGGGTTTATTCCCTGACATATTGAGAAGTTGATGAAATAGTCATCACATGTTTCCTATGTTTTCATTATCACTCTGCCAGTGGATTGCTAAGTCAGTGCACAGTACACTTGAAAGAACCTTTCTGAGTGCATGTGTTGTACACGCCCTTCACATACAGTCTTTCAACTCCTCAGCCTCTGTAGATCTGTCTATTCACAATGAAGCATGTGCTTCTTGGCTGTCAACACAGCTGTGAATGGCCTTGTATTGATTCTCAGGTTGCAATCATTTTATTGTTTCTGCCTCTAGTCAGCAGGAAGAATAAGAATAAAAGGCAGCTCACTTTATTTACAAGAAAATTTAGTTTCCAAGAATAGGTTACTCGATTCTTAAGAAAAAACTTTCTTACTGTTTCAATTTGGACGAAGCTCATTCTACGAATTCATCCTAGGTAAGGATCCAGAAATATACTCTGTTTGGGGGAGTTTTAAAAGCTATTTAAGTAAAAATTGAATTTCATCAATATAAACAAAATACAATGCAAAGTACTATATTAGGCATTTAGGTGCGGCAAAGATTAATAAAAAGACTACTTTGAAGAGTGAGTGTGTGTAAGTGTGTGTGTGTGTGTTTAACTTGGACATAACGTGGCACAGTAAGTCCATCTTCTGAGGAATTAGAAAAATTTACTGATTTATATCAAGGCAAATACATTGGTGTTCAATGAGGAAAGTCATTTGCTCCTTTGTGCTAGATGAGGAAATGCCTGACATTGTGAAAGGAGTTAAAAACGCCTTCCACTTGTGCTCACATGCATGATACAGCATAGAACTGTCAGCACCTCATACCCCTTGTTTGACAGGCTTTTATGTTGTTGAATGTGTATGCACTTCCATTCTTTTCCCTCACTATAATGAAGTTTTTAATGTTTTTTCTGTAGGTTGATTCTCAATGTTACAAACCAATAATGGCATTAATTTTGTAATGACATAATATACTCAATGCAGAAGCAGGTAATAAGGTCACATTCCCCCTCCATGGTACCAACATCAAGACCCATGTGTCCATGTACTGTACATTCATACACTCTAAATTAGGACAATGTTAGCATGCTTTTTATGTGAACCACATCTTTCAAGTAACATTTGCCTTGGTTTCCTTTATTCTTTTCTTCCTCTTTTACTTTTCAATAATATTAATTTCATTTCATCTTTTTATCTTGAAAAAATGAGACATACATATTCTTCATTATATCCCTAATAACTTCTGGTTACTATGCATCCTACCTATCAAATAGGATCATTCCATTGTTCTTCTTTAAGGTCCTGCCTCCTGTTCAGACAAGTTGACTGATTGCTACACATTCAGCTTTTTAAAAAATTTCCTGGAGTGTCTAACTGCCCTCTTTTTATTGACCTCTGTGACTTTATTGTACCCTCCAATTCTTCAGCTGCCAACATCAGGAATTGGCAAACTTTTCCTGTATCAAGGCAGATAGCAAATAACTTTAGCCATTGCAAGACATTCACTCTCTGTTGCTACTACTCAACCCTGTTGCTGTGTTACAAAAGTAGCCATAGACCATATGTTAATGATTGAGTGTGGCTGTATTCTAATAAAACTTGATTTACAAAAACAAGAGATGAGACAAATTTGGCCAATGGGCCATGGTTTGAAAACCTCTGGGGTACACTATTCTTTCATTTACATGGAATCTGTGGTGTCATTCCTCTCAGATCCCTCTTTTCTTCTGCTCTCTCTAGAGTGGTTATTTCCTACTTGGCTTAATTACTGTTAACCAGTGGTTGATATTGACTGCTCTCCTGAGTTAGAGCCACTATTTTGTGGAACCTGTATTTTCATTTCTCCTGACTTACTCCTTAATTGTTATGTCATCAGGTAATTAACCAATAAAAGTGCACTTGTGATTTTTCTGATTCCTTAGTCTGGAATATCTTTATTTTGCGTTCATCTCTTGATTGGCAGTTTATCTAAATACCGAATTTCACGTTGAATATAGTTTTCCCTCAGAACTCTGACCACATTGCGGAGTCAGTGTCGAAGCACTCTGACGATCTTGCTGAAGAGAAGTCTGCTGTTGGTCTAAATGTTAGTCCTTTATTTCTGTTTTGCTTTTTTGTCTGGGAAAATTTTAGAGCATTCTTCTTACTACAGGAATTGTGGAATAATATAAGGATGTGTCTACATATGGGTCATTTTCATTCAGACTGTTCTTCACTCAGTAAAACATTTAAATCTAAAGTTAGTGTCCCTTTCTTTCCTAGAAAATCTGTTTTAATTATTTGTCCATTTCTTCTTATGTTTCCCTTTTATTTTGGGGATTTCTATTAGCAGAAAATGTACTTGATTATTGCTTTGTGTTTCTCATCAATTATCTTAAAATTTTGATCCCTTACTGTGTTGAGGATGATTTTTATAATATTAACTTCCAAATATCTGAATTGTTTATTTCAGCATATTTCTAGTGACTAACAGTCCTTTTGCATTCTCCAACTCTCCATTTTGTACACTACCCTTTTATTCTAATAAGGCTAAAATAGCTTTGTGGCACTCTCTGAAGATACCAGACACTCTGTAAAAAGTGACTTTGCATGACTTCTCTGCTTCCCCCAGAACTATGTGTGTCTCTGTGCACTTGGTCTTGCTCTTAGATCCCTCTTTTCTTCTGCTGTGCTCTAGACTGTCCTCCATTGACTGGTAAGCCTTGAGTGTTTGTTCATCACCACACAATAGGGCAGTTGCCAAATAGAATGGGAAGTCAGCTTACACGGGCAGGCTGTGTTGTCTGGCACACCTGGCAACATAGGTGACTGAGTGTGCAAGAATCTGGTTATTACTATGGAGGGAGCTAAATATTTGAACAACTGAAGTTTATCTCCAGGATGCCTATTCATACACCAGACATACTGCCCATTATAGTTCTTATCATACAGTTCATTGTTTGTGCACAGAAGAGTGTGTGTGTGTGTGTGTGTGTGTGACAGAGAGAGAGAGAGAGACAGAGACAGAGACAGAGAGCAGTGGGAGAAGTAGTAAAAGGAGATCTGTGGGATTCTGCATGCAGGTGAGGTGTGGAGAGATTTTTTATGTGCAGAGCATTAACTGAGTCTCCTGTCTCCAGCCAGGTTTTTCATGGCCACCTTCTGTGGTCCTTCCTGTTTAGAATCTCTGACTCTTAAGGGTTCCTCTGGTCAGGTTTAATCATCTGTCAGCCCACTTCTATCTGCTCTGTTTTCAAGTTATTTGACAAAATTTCTCATGTACATATGGGCACCCCTGTCATTCTCTTCACTGTTATCATAGTATAGCTTTTCAATTCCTACATTAGTTTTTGGAGAGGGCCATGGAAGGAAAGATTACAAACATACATTATCAACTTCAATATGAATCTAGAAACCCTGATTCACATTTTTAAGATTGAGGAAGGTCTTTATAGTTTATTCTCTCGTGATCAGTGTATTAAAATGCCGGTTTTCTATGCCTTTCAATTTATGAGATATATGGAATCATTGGCCAATATCATGGGTAAAATAGTTGTATCTCAGTAATAGCCTGTAAATGACAAAATCCATTTTGTCCTCCAAACTATCATCTAACCTAAAACCAGAAAATCATTAAGCTCATTCTGAACTGGTTCTGTAATCTGTTAATTTTGCATAAATATCCTACAGAAATGAGGGTCCAGAATCAGCATACCTCAAATATTAAACACAAACTTTCACTCCTCTCCTGTGGATCCAAATAGATTCTCAATAGTACATCAGAGGTTCAAGAAAAGAAAACATCTGGAAGTTTTAAATCAATAGTCCTCCATTTATATGATAGAATCTGGGAATTATATTTTTCTTGAGCAAGTAGCAATACACTTATAACAGCCTTGGTGTTACTGTTAGCTTTTAAGTCTTACGAATTTGAATTTCAGAAAAAGCAATTTTGAAAACTATTCATGGCATAAATATACTCATGATTTTGGGAAATGAGTTTATCTGTAATAGCATGAATGTTTCATAATTCTTCTAGCATTTATGGGCACAAAAAAACTTATCTAAATTTCTACTATTTTCAGAATTATTTTTCTACGGTTTAAACTATTTGCTTTCCTTTCCAGCACAAGAAAATTTAAGACCCAAGAAATACATGTATTTGAAAGTTAGGAGAATATTTGTATTTCAGGTACTTTTGTCCCAATAGTATTGAAGTTTATCTTCCCTTAGATGGTGATTATAGGATTTAATACAAGATATATAGATATAGATAGATAGACAGTTTCTATCTGTATATATACATATACACAGGCTATATTTATATACAGAGAAAGAGATGGATATAGATAGATTTTTAAATTTTGTGTCAGTCCATGACCATGTTATATTCTAGATTATTTGAATGATACTGTGTCAGAGCTTGAAATATATGTTTATTAGAAATATTTGCTTGTCAGAAAATGTATAGAACAAGAAATCAATATTTGTTCATTGTTGATATGTAATCAGTTGATAAATTTACTGTCCTTTTGACGGTAAATTAAGCATACTGATTAACTCTACTTTGTATTATAACCATTTTTACAGAACTATTTGCAATATATATTTCAAACTCCTTCTGAGCTAAGAGAGCTATAGGTATATATTTTAATTCCAATGTAATAAAATAATGTCATCACACAGGTTATAAAGTATAGAGATACTTTTGCTGGGAATCTGAATGAATAAGTGGTCTGAAAGATTTTAGAAGTTTTTTGTTTGTTTCCTTTTTGTTGTGTATAGTTTGTTTCTTAAAGTGCAGCACTCAAATATACTTTCAATAGAGTTTATAGCAGCTATTATTATAGGTTTTCTTTGGCTAGTCTGCTTCTTGACATAATTCGCTTCCTTCAATTTCTATCATTTGGTTTCTTTTTATGTGGTAATTATTTTAGGAGTTCTTATTTCAAGCCACCTAAAATGTATATTAGGGTATTCATAGAATAGATAAATGGATGAGAGATAGATGATTCATAGATAGATAGACAGATAATCTTCCTCAGTAAAGAATACAGATCTCCTAATAAGCGTCATTAATTTGTAGTCTGTTTCATTATATACTTTTTGTTTAACACCATAAAATGAAATGTTACTCATGCATTTTCTGACAGAACAGGTTATTGTGTTATTATCTGTTTGAAAACTTTACCTTAAACATTTTGTCCTACATGATAGCTTTAAAATATTGTTTATTTTCAGAATGTGTTGCCTGTAGCTGCTCTTCAGGGATCTTTTTCTCTGAGCAGAGCACTTGTGTTTGTACCCTTGTGCCACACATAGATGGAGAAACAAATGGCTGTATTTTTAGTGTAGCGTTCCTGGGAACTAATTACAATCATAAGCAGAGAGAAACAGAGAATTGCAAGACTGCCCTTTCACTTACATTACTCTGATCATTTTGCTTTGTTATCATTTCTACACATCTTTCAATCTGTGGATGCAGGAGATGGTGACGAGTCAATAATTAGGAGGCACCCATGAAATGAATGTGCTTCTGGTGTGGTTGTCTTCAGGCATTTTTCTCTGTTCTCTTCTCTGCAGCTTACTGAAGGAGAATCTTAACCAAGGTAAATTCAGCTTGCTGGATGAAGGGCATTTCTTTTTGTCAAAGGAGATTAAAGCTATTCAAGCCAAACACCTGCCGCGCATATCTAGCAAAATACTTTGAGTGTCATTTTCACTTCTAATCTGTGGCTCATACTGCTATCAGTAGAGCTAATCATTGGTTCATTTTGTTGGAATATTATTTCATCAATGTAAATCTGATGAGGAGGGGGAATGCCTGAAATATGACATGTAGTCCTACTACAGCAGATGGGATTATAAAAATTATATATATATAATTAAAATGGTCTTTTTTACATGATTATAATCTTGTTGATCATCACTGAATTTGATGTAATTCAGTTGCATCATCATACACGATATATATAAATGCATACTTTAGCATATTTCTCAATTGTTCAACAGTGTTGCATATACAATGAAAACAAGCTTACTGAAAACTCTTATGGCTCTGTGATTTTCACTTTAATATTTGAAAATAATTTTACTTCCTCTAAGAGAAATTTTCCTGTAAGTGTTAGTTCTGAACAAAATGGGGTTCAAAGGAACTGCTTTCCACCAATTTTGCATTAGGACCCTTAGGCCATAGCAAGTAATAGAAAACTTTGCTTTTAATACATGGTTAGTACTCATCAAAATTGCCATTCTCGGGAAAACAATTAAAACCATGTGTATTTACTCATAGCAAGACAATAATGTGACTTTTTCTTCATGTAGTACTAAATATATTATTGCTAGCCTGAAGTTATTATTCAAATATCATAAGCCAATCATTTTATCAAGCATAGTAGTATGTAAATTATGTTCTTCTAGATTTTCTATATGATTTTACCATCACTTATTCTTTCTCTTTGTGTAGATCTTTCTTTCTTCTTTTTTTGAGATGGAGTCTCACTCTGTCTCCCAGGCTAAAATGGAGAGACGCGATCTTGGCTCGCTGCAACCTCAACCTCCTGGGTTCAAACAATTCTCCTGCTTCAGCCTCCTGAGTAGCTGGGATTACAAGGGCCCGCCACCACACCCAGCTAATTTTTGTATTTCTAGTAGAGACAGGGTTTCACCATGTTACTCAGGCTTGTCTCAAACTCCTGGCCTCAGGTGATCCACCCACATTGGCCTCCCAAAGTGGATTATGGGTATGAGCCACCACGCCTGGCCCTCCTTTCTTTATGTAGACCAAGTTTCTGATATTTTCCTCCTGTCTGAGAAACATTTTTAACATTTCTTGCCCGGCAAGTCTGTTTTCATTAATTTCCTTCAGTTTTTTTTTTTTTTTTTAATCTGAGAAACATTTTCTTCATCATTTTTCAAAGACAATTTTACTGGATATAGAATTAAGGTTCGTGTTTTTTTCTTTAACATCTTAAATGTTTTATTCGACTCTTGCTTACATGTTTTAGATGATAAGTCTGCCACTGGAGAGCTATTGGTGTGGTGACAAGGCATGAGGGAGGGTGAGTGTCTTACAATCTTCCAACTAAACCTGTCTTTTAAGTAAGTCTGTGTCTCAGGCTTTCACAAGTGTTTTTCCAGTTGTATTAACCCCCGCTCCTCCCATCCCTTCATTTATATTGCCTAGTTCTTTTCCTGGGCTGCAGTGTTTCCAATCCATTTTCTTGGAGAACAGAACTTTGGTGGATGTGTTTTTTCACCTTACTAGACCCTAGAAGTCTGGAGAAGGTTGGAGTGGAGAGGAATCCTCTTGTCCCAGATGAGATAATGCTCTGGCAAAATTCTTTCCTCCATAGAAGGCTTTGCTATGGAGAAGGCTATGGGTATATTTCACAGTGGTTACTCCTTCCCACTCCCCACCCTTCAAGAGAGCCATAAAGGGATCTTTCTCAGATTCTTACATAAGAACCTGATGGGGTTCCTGTAGGAAAAGCCCACGGAAGCATGGGAGCCCTCAAGACTGTGGACCTATGCAGCTTCTCTCTCTCAGGTTATTTCACATTCAGCATCCAGCGATTCATCAGAATCAACATTAAAGGTCCAACTAGTTTATGCCTCCAGCAGCTTCTGCTCCAGGTAAACAGATTTCAGCTCTATCTCTCAGGATATGCCTGCCCCTCCAAATGTAAGGGTGGCAGTTTGTCCTGGAATCTCCATTTTCTGACTGGTTCAGTAAAAGTTATTGATTTTCAGTTTGTAAAGCTTTTCCTTTTATAACAATGGGATGGATGATTTCCAATTTCTTTATATGTGGGAGCTGAAGCTAGAAGCCTCCTCAATCTATTTTTAAATTTCTACTTATATTAGCCAACTTTTCTATATCTCCAGAGTCAGGAGCTCTGGGTCATTTTTGCAGTTTTATGGTCCTTTAAAAATAAGTTATACCAGGAAAACTTCCACTTCAAAGTCAAAATGAGAAGTATGACATCAAATGCAATCAACTCTGGGACTACACTTTCAGAAAAAATCATGAATGACAAAACAGAGGGAATGTAAATGAAATTGTGTGACTATCATGAGCTGCTGAGTGACTTATGATTACTGTAACCATTCATAAATATCACCCACATTGCATAATTCTATCATTGGGTAGATTATAAAATTACTTAAAGAAATACATTCAATCAATATAATATCTTTGTACTTTTATTTCACTTAAAACTCATTTCTTATCACTGATAGAAAGCCGTAATATAACTAGTGTGCCTATATAATGAATATTAAGGAATTAAGAATTTATGAACTTTTATAGTAAAGTAAATAGCAACTAGTGTATTTAATTGTGGTGACGTTCTCCCAAGGAAGTTATCATTCTCAGTAATTCAAGCTTCTCTATAGTTAAGTTCTCTGTGGCAAAATTTATCTAAATCTAAAAGTGACTGGATTAGATGAGCTCTAAGATCTCCATCTGGGGCTAACCAGTGAAGTTAAAGCTAACCAATTGCCATGGGCTGGGGGTAGGGAAATGGGGAGATGTGGGTCAAAGAACACAATGATGAATAAGTTTTAGGGATCTGATATACAGTATGAGAGGTGATGGGTATATTAACTAATTTTATTTTCATAATCATTACACAATTTATACAAATATCAAGTCTTCATACTGCATGCTTTGAATATATGCAGTCGTTTTTGTCAATTAAATATTTTAAATAAAAAGGTGATTTCCTTAAAAAAAACCCACCAAATTAGTAATTATAGCATTTTCTAATACAAAGGAGCCATTAATAAAAACCATTTCATCTGTGGTGTCAACAGATTCATAAGTTGCTGAGTTTGATTAGAAGGGTTTCCATCATTATGGAAATCTGCTGTTAATTTATTCATCCTAATTCTATTCATTAAATTGTCATAGCTTTTTTAGTTAATATTTTTGGCCTCAGTTAATATTATGATTCACAGAAAGCACACTTTCTATTTTTATCAGATGAACCAAGAAAGTACACTATACTCACTTAAGACCACATCTCTGTTTTTAGAACTAGCCTACTATTAGGGGTATGGGAGTGTTGTCATTTACTATCTCTAGTCCTGACAGTTTACTAGCATAATTTATTTTGATTTTACGGGTGGCATGATAGAAAATTTGTATAATGTTATTTGTAACAAAATGAGAATACTGAGAAAACAGTAGTCAATTCAGCATTTAAATAAAGTTATATCTTCAGGCCAATAAAACACTTTAAAAATAAATCGAATTTTATTGGCATGTACTACCAGTGGCAGAAACTATTGGTCTTTGAAATTTTAAAGATCCTATCAGACATTGTAAAGCTCACACTTTTCTGAGTGCCCTGTCTCTTTTTTTCTAGATTTAAACTTATTGACATTTTTATTATTGACTTGTTTCCAATAAATGCCTTTAATCGCCACATTTTTCTCCTCTCTTTTCATTTTATTTTTTTCTTATGTACAATGCGGACTGCCCTTTGCATCACCTGGAATGTTTTTATTATCTATTTTGATCTGGAAGTAGGTAACATTTCTATGGGTAGTTTATCATGCTATTTATTATACTGTTGCTAAGTAGAAATATGTTTATAAATTATTATGCTTATACATTATTGTTTATATAATAATCAAAATAATATGATAAAAGAAATGCCCATTTAAATGCTAAATAATGAGTTTAGAAATATGTAAATATAATAAAGCTTCAAGACAATAGCCTCATGTTTTGTTTTTTTTATGCTGAAGTGGGAGTTGGTTTCTAATCTCTACACTTATAAAAGAATAACATCAGCATACCACAGCTCCAAATGACTAAAAAAAATTATTTTAAACATGCTTGTTATTGAAACAAGAAAAAGAATTGACTAAGAATTTTAATGCAACAATACACATAGCAAATTGGTATCACAGATCATATGGCAATTCTGGAAAATGAATTAAAACAAAGAATGGCATATGTACATATTGAAGTGGAACACTTATTTACGACCAACTAAATGTTTTAGTGTGGTGACTCATCTTTCTAATTCCTGATTAGATGGCATAGCATTGTCAGGATGAACTCTTAGACAAGGGTTATATCAGTCTATCTAGAACAAATGTCAGAAGAGCACAGAATTGTTATTATAATTCCTGCAGAAACATTTTTTGATTGCCATCCAAATAGAAGAGCAGCTTGGGTTGAATTTTTATTTAAGTGATTTAAATATTTTCTTGTATACAGCATAATTTGTTATTGTAAAGAAGAATTTAAAACAGTATGATTAAATAAAAAGCCACATCTATTTTTTAAACTTCTCATTTGCAATTATAGTTTTCAAATGTATGCTGATGTTTAAGTCACTCTCAAAGCTCTCTGAGTACCACAAAGGACCTCTACTTGCCCTTGTGGTTTAGATCTTAGAAAATCTGCCTGGCTGTCTAAGATTTTTAAGGAATTTGTCTAACAAAGACTCCAGAGAGGCCTAATGTGTGGCAAAGGACATTTGATTCAGTCAAAGAGTAAGAAATCCCCAAGGATTTCTTCTAGTGCCTCCGGAGGTGGTTTCTATTTATTCTACCTTATAATCACTTTATAGTCAGAACCTGTTACTGTTTCTCACATCAATGAATTTGTGAGAGAACCAGACATGAAATTTCCCACACTAAGTCCTATACCTATAAATTAATATTTCTCTTTAATAGTGTGCTAGTATTTCAATAATTGCCCAACTATCTTCTATCACATGCAAGTTATAAAACAACTTCAGATTTTATAAATAAAATAATTATAAACATTGTTTTATGTTGTCCTTCAACTCATTTTGTGGGCTGTAATTTGAATTTACTTTATTTGCTTCCATTTAATGTGATGTGAAATCAATCATCGATTCGACTAGAGACGGCATTCCCTGTAGAATAAATACCCTGTTATCCTGTTTTCTGCTGCAATTAGGTTTTCCATTGTCACTCTCAGCTTCCTGGGAGGCTCTCCCTCTTCCAGCTCACTTCCTCAGTGCTTGAAAATCACATAAACACAGGGCCTTTGTCTATAGAAGACCCTAACTGAAGACTTGGTGATTAAAAAGGATGACCACAGCACATTATGAATAGAACGTGACTTGAGCATTAGACATCAGTGATCCTGGACCATCTCCTCCACAGGGAATTTCTCATTTGCCATTTTTTTCCTCAAACGTTTCCATGTGCCACTATTTCAGAGGTCTCTTTCCTCGTTTCTCCATACATACCTGATTTCCGAGTTTTTTTCTTCTTCTTATCCGGACTGTGGAAAACAAAATTTCTGCCCCTATATATTGGAATAAAACAGTTCTTCATTTCTCTTGGTCTTGCCCTTAGCCAAAGACATATAAAAACACAACATTCTACTCTACAGATGTGTTATGCCACATCTCCAGTAGGCAGAAGCAGCTGCATAGAGATTTTACTCATATATTTATCCCTCCTACTATATTTGAGTAAGTTTTGAAGTATTGTTCTTGATGACTTTTTTTGCATTCAGAAGACCTCTCTAATTAAGGGGGTCAGATATGCAAGATGTTTCCATACGTGATTTGCCTTCCATTGATGATTTGGATAAAACTATCCAAAGAGAACTGCTATTAATATTTTGAAACATTTTATTTCATTTCTCTGGTTTTGATATCCTTTTTATTTTTTACTTTTTCACATTTAGCCTCCTGTTTGAAAATTCCAAATGACTTTCTTGTGGATCCAAATTTCAATCTGATTTTCTTCTCTTTTTAAAAAAATCTTGTATAGTATTTATTTTAGTATATATCTACTAGCAACAAATTTTTTCACTTTCATTTATCTAAAAATGTTTTAATTTCTCCTTATTTCTGAAGAAAATTTCACAAAATACAGAATTCTGAGACGGCAGAATTTTCTTTTAGCATTTCAAAGATGTTTCTCCATTGTGTTCTTGCCTTCACTGTTTCTGATAACATGACAACTGCTCTTATTAGCAGTTTAACTGTATGTAATGCATTCTTTTTCTCTGAGCATTTTATTAAGGTACGTTTCCTTTATCTTCCTTTTGCAGCAGTTTATAATATAGCTAAGTGTGTTTACTGTATGTTTATCTTACTTGGAAGTTTGTTTGACTTCTCTGATCTGTAAACTGGAGCATTTTACTAACTTTAAGAATTTTTTGCTATTATTAGTTTAATATGAAAAAAATCTCTCTCTGGGATTCTAATTGCATATATGTCAGAATTTGAGGCACTAGCCTCTCCCTCTGCCCCCTCCCCATCTTTTTGTCTCTAGGTTCTTTAGACTGGATAATGTCTACTAGTTTGTCTTCAAGGTCAGCATTGCTTGTTTCTGTAGCCTTCAATCTTTTCCTCAGCCTATCCAATTAATGTATCATTTCACATATTGCACTTTTCTGTTACAATTTCTAATTTTTATGTTTCCCATTTTTCTCGTGACATTCTCTATCTCTTCATTCATTATTATTTTATTATTCTTTCAGTCCTTGAACATATTCATAATATAGCATTTTAAAATCCTGGTCTGAAATGTTTGCACCACAAAAAAATAAATATGTAAGGTGATGAATTTGTTAACTAGCCTGATTTAAATGATTTCATAATTTATATGCATATATTGAAATATTGTATTGCTTTCCATAAATATATACAATTATTATTTGTCAATTCAAAATAAAATTCTTAAAAAGACAACACCAACAGACGACCAGCTTAAAAAAGTATAATAAATCAAGTGCTAGCCTATTAATGTTAGCATCTAAGTCATCTTGAGGTATTTTACTTTTTCCATAGTAGGCCATATTTTCTCACTTATTCGTGTATTTTTTTAACTTTTCATTGCATGCAGAACAGTGTTGATGATATATTATAGGGAGTTTAGATATGTTGCCCTGCTTTACAGGGGTGCTGAGTTGTGTTTTGGCAGGCAGTTAACTATTGGAAAATCCTTTGTTCTGTAAGTCTTGGTTTTACTCTTGGCTAGAAGAGATCTATTTCAGCCTTCAACTTAGTCCTGCAACATGGCTATTCCTTGAGAGCATGCTTCCTACTTCTAAGACATGTCCTTTCTGGAGTCTCAGATGAATGTCCAAGGTATTCAGTAAAGTCTTTCAACTCTGGATAAACCAGAATGCTAAATCTCCCAGTCTAGATCTCTAGTAACACTTCGTCTCTCAGCCCCAGAGAAGGTTATCTTTGCTACACTTCATAGAAAGCCATCTTGTGCATGTGCATGTGCATTGTAATGCTTGGCCACTAAAATTTTATGAATCTTCATGAAAACTTCTGCCCTCTCTTACTTATTCCTTCCCTCCCTTATTTTCAGTCTTTGTCACATAAATTTTCACCATGTCAAAAACCCAATGTCTTAGTCCATTTTGTGTTCCTATAACAAAACACTGCAGATTGGGTGATTTAAAATGAATAGAAATGTATTGACTCACAGTTTTGTAGGCTGGGAAATCTAATATCAAGTTGCTGGCATCCAGCAAGGGCCTTCCTGCTGTGTCAACCCACGGTGGAAGAGTGGAAGGGAAAAGTCAAGGTGAGAGAGAGCAACAGATCAAACCTGCAGCCTTAAATCCTTTTATAATTTGTGTTAATCCATTTAGGAAGGTGGATCCCTCATGATCTAAACACATGCCATTTGACCTCGCCTCCCAACACTCTGGCAATGGGGATTAAGTTTCCAACACATAAATTTTAGAGAACATTAACACCATGGCACTCAAAAACCCAACCATCTTCCTCCAGTAAGTAACACTGGTCCATAGCAAGAAAGTGTCTCTGGTCAAAAAGCTAGGATGATCTATTTTGTGTATCACATTTTATATTTTCATGCTTTCAAGGATCAGATTGCTGATCTGCCTGATGTTTAATGCCTGAAAAGTTACTTTATATATTTTGTTATTTTACTGTTATTTTCATCAAAAGGACAATTCCAGTAGCAGTTTACTATGCCATGGCCAGAAGTGTCAGTCTTTTATTTTAAGTTGTTAAAACATTGTCATCATGTAGATATGATACATAATTCTCTTTTTTTGTCATTTATGTTCCCTCCAAAGTCACTGTAATAATTAATGAGATAACGAAAATCATTAGTTTTTTTGTTTAAATTTGTTTTACCTATTACAATTCCAGAATCGAAATTATGGACTTAAAAATATGTACATTTAAAAGGCTCATAATGCATTTTTACTAATTTTTTCAAATAAAAAAATTGTGATGGTTTAAAAATACATGGACAAAGTCCCTGGCACTTTCCTTTGAATGTTGACTACACTTAGTAACATGCTTCTAATAAATAGCATATTATGGAAGTGACTGTGTGTGACTTTCAAATTTAGCTCATAAAAGGCATTACAGGTTCCACTCTATTCTCTCAGATTACTGGCCCAGGGGGAGGTGAGACACCAGATAGTGAGGAACCTCAAGTAGCCCTATGAAGAAGCCCACATGGTAAGAAACTGAACTAGCCATGTGTGTAAACCATCTCAGAAGGCCCTCCAACTCTAGTAGGCTTTCACCCTCAACAAAATCCTGATTACAAATTCATGAGTGATCCCAAACCAACTAAACTGCTCCCAGTGTCCTGACCCATAGAAAATGCTGAGGTAGTAAATTTTAATTGATATTTGAAGTCACTAACTTTTGGTATAATTTGTGAGGCAGCAATAGGTAATCAATATAAATGGCATCATAGCAATATATAAATTGTCACACTGTCATTAACACTGTCTGATGTCATTTCTTACTTTTGATATTTTGGTAGTTAAAAAAATCTTTATTTTCAAGACTGGGTACTTCTATGATTATGTCTATAGTTGAAGATCTTCCTGTATACTTAATAAACAGCTCATTTTGTTTTTATATTTGCTAAGTCTTTGTGTATTTTAACATATTTCCTTTGGTAATGTAGTATTTTGTTTGGTTTTGCTTGATTTCTTGGCAGTTTAATTTCACAACATGTTATAAAATGAAGATTAAAATAGATGCTGCTAATAGTTAGGCAATCATACGAACAATATTTACTTAGCAATATTTCCATTGATTTGTCATGCATTTTAAATGATATACTAAGTTTTATAAGTCCTTTTTCTAAGGTACCCATTTGATTTCATTGATTTTTTTAATGATTATGTCAACAGTATTATTTATAATTATTTTAATTTTGTAAATGATGTTTTAATATATGATAAGGTTTATCTGTCTATATACTTCTTTCACTAAACTTACTGTTGTGTTTTCTATTTGCTTTTCCATACAATCTTTAGAGTAATGTTGCCAATGTTCTAAAAGCACATATAAATATCTATGCTTTCATACATCCCATTCCACATTCTCTCCTTTCCATGTGATGTTGACAGTCCTCCATAGAGAATTGGATTTTATGCTCCCTCCTCTTGTATCTGGGTGTGGGGGACTGTGGCTATGGTGGAAGTGATATATGACTTCTGAGTTTAGGTTTAAAAGCCAATCAAGCTTCTTCCTGGTATTTCCTCTCTTTCTCTCTCTCTCTCTCCTTTCTCTTTTCAACATACGTATCTTGGAATCCCTGAGTCCACAGCTTAAGAGATCACATGGAGAGACATCAAAGATGAGAAAGATGCCCTGCTGTTTGGGTCTTTTCAACCTAAGTACCAGGTATATAAATAAAAAATAATCCCAGCCCCCAGTTCTCATGCCTCCCTACCTGATACTGAAATGGAGCAGAGACAAGCTATACCCAGAGAGCCTTGCCCAGATTGCAGATTGAGAGAAAAATAAATATTGTTCTTATTCTAAACAACTAAGTTTGGGGGTGTCTTTTTATGTAACCATGGTACCCAAAGCATCCAACTTGTATTTTGTTTGGTGTTTATTATATTTACTTTTGCAATAATTAGGAAAAATTGACAGAAAGTTGTTTCATAGAACTCCAGAAAAAGCATTAGAGCAACTGTGTTGAATGCCCATGGGATATCATATAAGGTGAGAACTAAACCAGTCACAGACATGATTGACATCTGCCCAATAGCCATTCTCCTTTTCTTCCTCGTTAAGAGAACTCTGATATTTTCAGATATTGGAGCTTTTCTATGTCACCTTGTTCTGCATAAAATGCTCATCCTTGGTGAACCACTGCAGATTCAGGGAATGAATCTGTCTTTGCTCAATTAATTATGGTCATCCTATTCCCTTTCCCTGCTTAGAAATGGTTATATGATCCAAATCTGGCCAATGAGACATAATGTCAAGTTTGCCTAGGGAAGTTTTTAGGGATATTTTCTTAGCTAATAAAAATAGATAAAAGGAAGTGTTATCTCATTATTTTTTTCCTGCTACTAGACACTGATGCGAATGAGGATATGATGCCTGGATCCACCTTGAGATATTGAGAAAATCACTCAATTGGGGGTAACAGAACAGAAAAACAGAAAGCATTATATTAAGGCATCCTTAATGTAACAGTGCGTATTGAACCATAGAATTGAACAAACCCATGTCACTTACCTCCAGATTTTTTATCAAATGACACCATAAATTCCATATTATTTGAGAAGATGAATTTTACCGGGATTTTCTGTTGTTTACTGCTGAAAGCAACCTAATTGATAGAGGTGAGTTACTTCTTCATATTTCCTCCTAGTCAATTATTTACCACCCTGTATATTATTAGGATGAAGAGCAAGTTCTGTGTACTCTTACATTTCTACTGTTCATCCCAATGCCTAACACATAGCAGTCAACAATTTGTGGAATGATTATCACTACGTCCTTCTCCAACTCCAAGGTGATCTCATAGCATCTCCCAGCAATGTGTCCATAATGCGGTATAGCATGCTGGTTAATGAATATGGTCTTGAGTCAGACATGCGTTTGAATCTCTTATCTGATATTTTCTAGCTTATCAATTTGATAAGAGTGTTACTTACTGTTTTTTGGCTCTTAAGTAAACCAGATCTCAATCACAAATAACTCTCATTTCAAAAGGAATTTTTAGTCACAAAATAAGAAGTCCAGAAGTAAGATGGTTGGATAATTCAGGGGTTCAATGGTCCAGGTTCGTTCTACTGTTTACACCCTTCCATATTCAGCAGAGCCTCTCCTTTGTCAGGCATAGTTCTAGGTGATCTAGAAATATTAGTAAAACAGACACAGAAGCCCTGCTTTTGTGGAATTTGCACTGTTGCCAGAGGGGAAAGCTATAAAGAGTATAATAGATTATAAAATATATAAATAATAAATAGATGATAATGTATAATAAATAATAAATATAATAAAAGAAAATCATATGGTACACTAAAAAACAATGAGTTTTATGGGGAAAAATAGAACAGAGAATTGGAAGTTGGGGGGTGGCTTGAGGGCTTCATCTTGAGGTTCAATCATCTTCACAAGATGCTAATAGCAGATGTTGGTCTTACATCCACACAACATCCAAAGTCTTGAAGACAGAGCACAGATTTTTTTGTTTCTTTTAAAAAGGTAGACTATTTTCCCATAAGCAATGCAGCAAAAATATCCCTAACTGTTCCTTCAGAGATATGTGTCCAGTCTCACCTCTCAATCAATCACAAGGGGGACAGAAGGACTGTGCCAGAGTGACATCGCTCAAAGTCAGACCCTGGGACTGGACAAGCACTGAGACTCTCTACATGTTCTCGTGCTTGAAAGAAATGTATATTCTTTGCAAGTTTATAGGGGAACAGTAAGGAGTGGCAATTGGGTATTTAAACAAAAGCACCCTCCATAGCAAATTACTCAGTCTTCTAAATCCTTAGTTTCTTTTCTACAAGATAGAGAAAATAATAGTATCCATTTAGTTGAGTTGCTGAGAAGATAAGATAATGCATAAAAAGTACTTAGTAAAGGACCCAGCATATTGTGAGGCTTTAATAAATGACAGTTATCATCATGGTCATTATTGCTGTTATTATTAACAGTCATCACAACACCCAGCAAATACTTTGGGGTATATATTAATTGTGATGCGTTAAAGCAAAAGGGGAAAATGGAGGACTTAGTGACACATTAAATATATATAATGGTCCCTTTTGATAGAATCTCAGATCTGCACATTAACTTCAACACAGCTGTACCACTATTAATTACATTCTATCCTTTAACATGTAAATAGCTTTTTTAATATACGTCTACCATCAGATTCTCCTGATATCCCTATTGCTCCCTGTAGGCATACTTCGGACATCTCTAGAAGTCTCCAAGACTGTTTTTCATGCTGCACTTTAAGATCAGCAGGGGTCCAGTGAAGTTATTGTTGCTTCCTTGGAAATAACATGACTTGGAATCATCTTCCTTCTGAATAATACATGCAGCACATAAATACGAAAGCTTCTTTCATCTGGCACATTTAAGATACCAAGAAATATATTGAAAATCCAAATCATACTTTTGTTTTCCTAAGGAATGAGTGTGACATTATTCTGTTATTTTGGTGATGACTAATATTATAGGCTAATTTTCTTTATTATTTACTTTTCTTGAGAGATCCCTCTGATCCCAGAGTGTTTTCAATGTTTCAAAATCTCCAAGTACTCAACATATGTACAATTATACATAAACAAACTTAGGCATAGAAATAGGACAGGTAAATGTGAAGAAATCTGTAGATTTATCTCACATTAATCATGAACTTAAATTAGCAACCTTCTAAAAGTAATGATAGAAAAAGAGGGCTTTCCTATCACATCACATATAGGTACTGATTGCCTACTGTGTATATGTTCTTTACATTTATATTTTTTGTTCTATTCTTAGAGCAACCCTTTGAGATGAATATTATTTTCCTTATTCTATGAAGAACTATGGTTCAAAGAGTCTAAGTAATGTGCTAAGAGGACACATTTAGTGAATAGAGGAAATAGACTTTATCCTGTCAACTTAAAAAAACACAATTTATGAATTTAGAAGAGGAGACTTTATTTCTGTCAACTTAAGGTAATACAATTTATAAATTTAGAAGAGAAGACTTTATTTATCATAAAGAGTTGCAGCCTACAGCCATTCTGATAGGCTGGGAAGCATAGACTCTGACCAGAAGCTCAAAACAGATACTTCAAGGCAGGGGCAAAGGCAACAGGAATATGTTAAGTGGGGTGACCAAATATACATCTTCAGTAAGCTACAGAAGGAGTCATGAATATTTATGAAAGGAGAAACATGTACATGCACAGTGGAGTTCCCTGTGTCTCTCTGTTCAAAAAACGGTGGTGATCTGAGGGCATTTTTGGCCTTCTGATATCAAAAGGTAAAGCAGAAGACATGAAAACCCTCACTGTGCATTCTCTGTAGACTGGCCAGACAGTAGTGGTCAGTGGTCACTTATCAGGCAAAAAAGGATGGGTAGCATCAGGTGGTTGGTTGATATCAGTGGTGGAGTTTTTCAGAAAAGCTGGTTTCCATTAGGCCCTTAGGGAAGAAAGTCTAATTATGGTTAGCAAAGGAGGTAGTCTGACTCCCTCATCCCATAATGGCCAAGAATTCAGTTTTCAGGGTTATTCTGGGGTCTTCTTGCCTAAGAGATGGTTCATTTAGTCAGTTGGGGGGTTTAGAATTTCATTTTTAGTTTACAATTCCCAGGTCTTGACTATAAGATTTTTGCCTGATCCATCACATAGCTTAGTCCACAAATCATCTATATTATCAAATATGGGTTTTCAAGTATGTATTTTTCTTTTATTCTGTTATGTACAATGTTTTGTGATCTTTTTCTATAGTGGCCTGATTTGCTATTGTTTTGAATCCGTAAACCAAAAAGTATCTGAGACAAATCTCAATCAGTTTAGAAGTTTATTTTTCCAAGGTTAGGGACATGCCCATGACACAGCCTCTGGAAATCCTGAGAATATGTGCTCAAGATGGTCAGGTTGCAGCCTGATTTTATAGATTTTACGGAGGCATAAGACATCAATCAATACATGTAAAATGCACATTGGTTTGGTCTGGAAAGGCAGGACAACTCGAAGTGGAGGCTTCCAGGTCATAGGTGGATTCAAAGATATTCTGATGGCAATTGGTGAAAGAGTTTATCTACAGACCTGGAATCGAAATGTTTAGGTTGAAATAAGAGGTTGTGGAGACCAAGGTTCTTATTATGCAGGCAAAGCCTCCAGGTAGCAAGCTTCAGAGAGAGTAGATTGTAAATGTTTCTTATCAGACTTAAAAATGTGCCAGACTCTTAGTTAATCCTCTCCTAGGTAAGGAAAAAGATCTAGAAAGGAAAGGAGATTATCTATAGAATGTATTTCCTCCATAAGAGACAGCTTTGCAGGGCCATTTCAAAATATGCTGAAGAAATATATTTGCTTTTTATTTCTCTCAGGGCCGCTATCTGTCATTGGGTATCTTATTGCTACAAAGAGTCAGGTTTGTCCCTCTTAAGATCTCTGTTTTAATGTTAATGCTGATCAGTTGTGCCTGAATTCCAAAGGAAGAAGGGTATGATAAGGCATGTCCAACCCTCCTTCCCATCATAACCTGAACTCATGTTTCGAGTTAACTTTGGAATGCCCTTGGCCAAGAGGAGTCATCCATTCAGTTGGTTGGAGGCTTAGAATTTTATTTTTGGTTTACAATTCTTTAAGAAAGTTAAGCAGTTTTTCAAAGTACCAGCAATAGAACCTTATTTAGCTATTTTGACTTGACATCACTACCCATGAGAGCTCATTTTTCCCATGAAATATTTCACCTGTGTATTTCACCTGAGGAGTCAGGCAGGGTCAGTGAAATAATTCTTCTTTGTCAGGAATTCTTATACCTAGTTTAAATTCTTCCTCAGAGCATTGCTGGGAAAACATTTTGTCTAGCTCAAGATTTACCTTTTTTTTTTCTAATCTTCAATCTTTTTTGTGCCAGGAATGTAGGAAACCCCAAATCCCAGTTTCCTCCAGGTGGCTACAATACATCTATTACATTTAATAAACTATTTAATAATTTTTTTTACCTCACAGGTTTCTTTTTATTTTCAGATGGTGAAACTTAGGCAACCCTGCTTTGTATATTTTTATTATTATTTAAACATATACAACTAACTTAAATCTAGTAATTAGTTTTATCTTTTATAATTTACTTTTATCTTTTCTTGTGTATATTTTCTTCCTGCATGAGCAATCACTGAAAGAAATCTTGAACTTTTTTATTTTTGGAGTTCTGGAGGCTGCTAATACCTACATTCAAGAATAATGTCTCAAGGAAATAATCTGGATGTGTTTACCGAAATAGCATTCTAAAAACACAGCAAAGGCTATGCCTTATTTAGGAGCTACAAGAATGGCATCTTCTTTAATAATCTAGTATCATTGTCAATTAGGCACTTTTTGGAGGATGAGGGGAATTTACCTAGGTTATTTAGGTTTATAAGCCTCTAGGCAATACTTCTACTTGTTTGTTAACCATATTGTCAATGCTCAACAAATAGTACAATTGGGCATTTTTTTAAATGCATAAACGCTTTTACATCAGTAGGGGAAAATGAAGCTCTGTATGTATTCTACTTTTCTGTTTTTATTCTCAAACATTGTTTGCAGAGCAGACTGAAAGAAGGGAGGTGATGGGGACAGACGTTTGTCTAGATTTGGAAGATCTCTATAATTAAATTCGACTTTGGGTCTTGACTGTAAAAAATCTAAAGTCCTATGGACAGTAGATGCTATGTTTTGTTGCTTCACAAAACTTTTCCAAGGGATGCAATTATATTTCAGAAAATGGAACAAGTCATCTTAGAGATATTTCTTATTCCAAAGACCTTAAAGTTTGAAGTGAACATAATTCCTGAAAAATTAAGTTCCAATATTCTCTCACTGATATGGTGACCTAATTTTTCCTTCTGCATGTTTTCCACAATGAAGGAAATCTATGAAATTTGAAGCCTGTATTGTATTTATCATGATGCTTAATGCAAATACAAAGATTTGGGAATCTTTTCTCAGAAAATTTAGTTTACTGCGGGGTTATACAATCTAGTGACAAACAGAAACCATCTAAATTTTTAAGTAATCAATGTGGCTGATGTTTTATTAATAGCTGTTAATCAGAAATTTGTGTAACAACAATATGTCTCTCTTTGCAGACAAATAGGTTGCAAATAGGTTTTATTTTTGTCTTTTTTCAAAAGCAATTGGGTTTCCAAAAAGCAGTTGCTCTTTGTTTAGAGTCACTGTATTGAGCAAGGTTTGTGCAAAAATCAGCGAATATCTATGCAGAAATACATGGTTTCTGTTATTTTTCTTCTATATCGTATTATCCCTCCAATCAAATATGAGAAAACAATTTTTAAAGAAAAGTAAGTGTTTTACCTGTGTCATTCATTTATTTCATAGTTTCAATTCAGAAGTATAAATATGAAATGATCTTAGTTTCTCCAACAACTCACTCCCCAACTCTTCTGTATTGAATCCCCTTTTCTAATTCTTTAACACCTCATAATTCTGTACTAACTTTAACTGTTTGAACTGAGTTCTTAAAACTTGTTCTCATGTCTCCATCTCTGGTCAAAGAAAACCACACTTGTGACTTGTGGCTTGAAGGTTTTCTATCTTTCCCAGGCATTGACTTCCAGACTTTACTGCCTGAGTGTGGGAAGATATGGGCTGTGGTGGTCATCTCACCCTGCCAGAAAAAGCCGGGAGGAGGCTGGGAGGTGACCCTATTCTCATTCAACTTCTCCAGTGCCCCTGGGAGCCCTGCTGATACAATGGTCTCCAAATTTGCCCAGTTCTTGTATATGCTTCTATAGAAACATTTCTTTCTCAATGAAGCTATACCTATTCTAATAAGTGAGAGTTAGTTGGGCCACAGATTGCGAACATTAAACCATTAAAGGTAGGTCATGGCTGCCAAACTTCAATGAAAGTAGTTTTGTGCTCCAGAGAAAACAGCTTGAATAGCTTCTAATGAAAAGTGTTGCTGTGCTTTTTAGAAGGAATTTCAAATATACGAGTGTAATTCTTGATGGAGAAATCTGAATATAAGGTCATTCTAGAACAATATGTAGAACAAATAGAACACCAGTTAATGCCATTAAGATCATGAATTCTCTTGCTGTGATGTTAGTGCATTTCATGGATACAATCTCATGGTTGAGAAACTTCAATTAAGAGTAAAATCTGAATGACGAAGAATTTTAGGTGAGATTTGCAATGGTTCATAGATGATAAAAGAAAGCCTGATAAACAGATTTATTTGCATGTCATCTTTTTTGTAACTGAATAGCAATGTATGCCTCTGTGTAGTTTTATGCAATAAAACAGAATACTACTACACAATTAAATGATCTGAATGAACATTTTGTTGAAGTGCCTTGCAGGAACAGAGGAGCTTAAGATACAATTATGTAACACTACCTTCTGCGATGTTGTAAAGGAAAAAAAACCACTAAATTACTACAGAAATTTACCTCTGTAACTCCTTTTTTAAAAACTAGATATATCTTGTAGGTATATCTAAAAACTTTTCTCTTTGCACAGAGAAAGTTTATTGTTGATGTCATGAGAAATTATGGGTTAAATGCTTTGGAGTGACCTTGAACATGAGAGGCACTATAATGGTCATGCATTTGATTTATGATTTGACTGAGATGACCATGACAGGGTGCCACGAAGTGCCCTTAAGGTTAGCACAAGCATTCTAGATCCCTCACCCAAAAAGGATAAGTCTGAGACTTCAAGTTAAGCAGGTTTATGGGGGAAAGCAAAGCAATTATATAAGGAAAGATGGAAAAAAAGATTGGTTGAGGCCAGCACAGCACACTTGGGCCAAAAGATAACCTTGAGCAGATAAGTAATTGATTAGGATAATAGAGAAGAAAGATGGGAGAGCCTGAGACCTTATATCTTTGTGGAGATATTACATTATCTCTAGTCTGCCTAATATTGAATTTATTTTATATGATAGAATATCTTTTAAGCCATTGTTTTGGGGCTTTTCTGTGATATATAACCCAGCCTAATGCAAACTGACACACAAATTTTAGTTTAGAACTTATGAGCATAGCAATTGGAACATAAGAATATACCAGATAGCTCTGTTCTCATGAAATTTTCTACACAATGGGAAACATAAGTAATAATAAATTTAAGTAATAATAATAATAATAGAATATAAAAATGTTATGATCAAGGACTTCCCTTAGAACTTTGAGCACATAGGGCAAGAGTGTTAAATACATCAAGATGAGCAAAGGTCTCCCTGAGGAAAACGTGATGGGTTTATGCATTACTGTGTTTAAGACAATACAGCCTTAATGTTTAATATTTAATGCTGATATTCACGTATGCGGACAATGTTCATGACCAATAACATGTGAGAAAAGCAGTTTGTTTTTCTATCAATTGCGATGAATTGTGTTCATCTGTCAATCACCATCAAACCCTCCTTCTCCAGACTCTTTTTCTACATGCAGTTTATTTTTATTTTTATTTTATTTTATTTTATTTTTTGAGACAGAGTCTCTCTCTGTCGCCCAGGCTGTAATGCAGTGGCGCCATCTCGGCTCACTGCAAGCTCCGCCTCCCGGGTTCACGCCATTCTCCTGCCTCAGCCTCCCGAGTAGCTGGGACTACAGGGGCCCGCCACGCCCGGCTAATTTTTGTATTTTTAGTAGAAACGGGGTTTCACCGTGTTAACCAGGATGGTCTTGATCTCCTGACCTCGTTATCTGCCCGCCTCAGCCTCCCAAAGTGCTGGGATTACAGGCGTGAGCCACCGCGCCCGGCCACTACATGTAGTTTATATTTGTGATTACACACTATCATAGATTACTGTCCTTAGAAGGTAGTCCTCCAGAAACACACTCTAAACAAAACTACTGAGTTTTGATGTTATAGACAAGAACAGCAGTAACATGCTTTCCTCCTGGGGTGCCTTTTGAGATGCCCGGAAATCATTTTTCCTAAGCACATATGGACAGATGTACTTTTCAAATGCAAGACTCCTATATGGCACAAGTATATTAGTTTAGAGCCAGTGATGATTCAAAAAGTGCTTCAAGGAAGGGTAAATATGCTTCCAGAAAATTCCCCTTTAAAAAGTATGCTTCTAGAAAAGAAAATGGCATTAAGAAATCTTTTTAGAACAAATACCATATCCCGAAGCTTATTTTAGGAATAAAAATTCTCTTTGGTTGTTTTAAGATATGATCTCATCTTTATGTCTAGAATAATGTGCAATGGGGTAATAGCACCATTTCATAATGGGCCATCTGATGTTTTAGTTTGTACATATAATTAATCATTTTTTGGTCTCCTGTAATTATAGAATTAATGGAAATAAAATTTCCTCTGTGTATTTAAAATACTAAAGGACATTAAAGCTATTAGTCCTACTTTACAGTAGCATACGACAATTAGTGTAGTGTAGTGAGCTGTGTTCACCTTTAACTGAAATACCGAGACAGAGGGTATAGTTATTTTTCCTACTTACAGTTTTAATTTTACATCTGAATAAAATGGAAACAATCAGGTGACATATTTTTCTTCCCTATAAAAGAGAGAATTACAGTTCCCTAAAATCAATAGCTGTCAATCAAGGCCTAGACATAGTGTGATGTGCATGAATAATTAAAGACTGATTTGTTAACCGTGCAGAAGTGAAGTTAGCCATGCAAAGAGACGCATTGTCAATTGCCAGCAATTTACTATGTTTTTGAAAACCGCAGGCAGCAAATTATAGAAAAGATTAGGCCAGTTACTGTACACATGTGACATTTTCTTGATTTAAGATGTCAATCTAAAAAGCTGTAAACTGACACCTGGAGTTTGGATTGAGGTTATAAAGTTTACAAAGAGCTGCTTTTTGCTGAAAATGTCTATGTTTCTCCTCTGGGAGACCCCTGAATGCACACCCCTGCTGGGGCTAACCATGTGTATGCAAATGAGCCCTGTCACAGAAGGGTGACACACCTTCTCTCGGGACCATTAAGTACCTACCTTTGCATCATTCACTGCTCAAATGCACTTGGCATCCATAAGAAAGCATGCCCAGGGGCTTTTATTTCTTAGGGCTGATATTATTAGAATGAAAGCACTATGAATGCATTTTAATAGTCCCAAACCATCCCAGTAGATATAGTTACTTTAATCTTGCATCAGGATTCCTATTTTTTAGTTGCTCTTATAAAGAATATGGTATGAGCAAAGTGGAACATCACCACTGAATAGCGCAGTAATAATTGCCGCAGGCAAGATCCACTGATGAGTGCTAAAATTAATGGGTCAGTCTTTAAGGAGAAACAGGTTATCTGTATAGCCTCAAAGTATCTTCCTCAAGATATTTATTAATTAATGGTTTTAACACATGTCCCCAGATTATTTGATATTCCCTTCTTCCAGAAGGTGAAACTTAATTCTACTTACTCTCCATGTTGCTGGATTTATTGACTTGCTTCCAAAGAATAGAGCATGTAAAGGGAAAATGGTAACTTTCCCATAGAGAAACCTGACATACGGCACTTTATCAAGGGGATCAAGATTAGCATCATCTAGAATAAGCCATGTTGATATCATGTACCCCCAATATAATGTGATGAGTAGAGGATTTCCCCTCTAAAATATCTTTCCCAAAATTCATAATGTCAGTCTAATCTAAGGAAAAAATCGGGAAAAAATCAGAAAGAAATCGAAATGAAAACATTCTACAAAGTGTCTGTCCAGTATTCTTCAAAGTCTCTATGGCAAGTTCGTGAAAACCAGGGAAACACAAAAGATTGTCACAGATTGGAGGTGCGACAAAGTTGACTAAATGAAACTTGGTGTTCTGGGTTGAATTCTGGAACAACAACAACAAAAACAAAAATAAGCGTTAGTGAAAAAATTAGTGAAATACAAATAAAGTTTCTGGCTTAATTAATAGTAGCATGGATATGAAAGTTGCTAACATTAGAAGATGGGTGAAGGATGTATGAGAATGCTCTGTACTATCTTTGTAACTTCTGTGTACATCTAAACAGTTTCAATACCAAAGGGTTTTTTTTTAATTTAAAGAAAAAAATGATCAATGGATGATATGGGTTGAATTGTGTCTCCCCCAAAAGACATGTTGAGCCCTAACCCCCAATACCTCAGAATGTAAACTTATTTGGAAATAGTGTCTTTGCAGATGTAATTCGTTAGTAAGATGAAGTCATACTGGAGTAGGGTAAAGCCTTAATCCAGTATGGCTGGTGTCTTCATGAGAAGACACAGGCATGCAAGGGAAGAACACCACATGACACGGGAGGCAAAGACTGAAGTGCTGCGTCAGCAAGCCAAGAACACCAAGGACTGCCAGCCTCCACTAGAAGCGAGGGAGAAGAAAAAGGTTGCTTTCTTGCAGAATTCAGAGGGAGCACAACTCTGCTAAAACCGTGACTTTAGACTTTGGACTCCATAATTGTGAGATTGTTTTCTGTTGCTTTAAGCTGCCCTATCTGCTGCTTTGATGTAACTTTGTCACACTAGAAAAGTAATACAATTGAAAACTAAACTTCTATCCACTATTTTTTCTTATTATAAGCCATTTAAATCTGTCTTTTATTGATATTGAAGTTAGAAACAAATTCTTTTCCCTTGAATTTTAGAGGAAACTACATAAAGCTACATTTCCAGTAAAAATTGTAAACTTCAACATGTCCTGAAAAATGGTGGCTACTCAGAATCTATGGGACAAAGATTCCATAATTCAAATGCAATGGTATGTAGTGTGTGGTTGATAATTTCTCTGTGCTTTAGAAAAAAAAATAAACTTAGTGTATATTTCTAAATTTATTCTTAGTGTTTACATTAATTTATTAAACCCGTCAACATTTTCCTGGGAGTCCAAACTTTGTAAACCAGGGTTCTTCTTGTAATTCGTACTCTAAGATTGCGTATGCCAATCGTCATCATAAAATACAGGTTGAAGCTTTGTTTTCCATATGAGAAACTAGACAACATTTCCTTTTTGTTTAGCACTAAAATAAATCTGAAGAGTGATTCTAACATCTTCTTCTGTCTTACGCAGTTTGATATGTTTCCATCATTTTTCTCTATATTTTTTCTTAAAGGGGAGAAGAATGAAGACTTTAATAAATTATTTTCTTATTTTTTTATCTCAGATTTTCAAGGGTAAAGTGTAAAATGGTAGAAGTCAACACTGAAGTGGTTTGTGAATAGAAATTATTATTATACCGTTGCCCTGACTTAAGGATTTTTTTTTCTATTTCAATAAGTGGCGCTTTTTTTTTTTCCCCGTTTCCAGTGGGGCTGGAAATGAGTGACTCTTGTTTGTTGAAAGCCAATCATCTAAGTTTACATTCCCCTGGACAATGTATAAGATGGATCATATCCCCAGATAAGTGAAGAGGCCCCAAACAGTTTCTCAGATTACAGGCATGAAGGCTACCAACAGTCAGGGAAGAGCAGGAGCTTAGGCGTCTGAGTCTCCTGACTCCAAGTCCTCACTCTACTGCCTACTAGCGGGTGACTGAGCAAGTTTTCTAGCATCTCTGAGCCTCGATGTGTAATTCATTATTTGAAAGATAAAGTACATTACATACTAAACCTTTGTGGTTCTTGTCTGTCAATAGTTTATAAATGAATACTAAAATCATTTCAGAGGATATACATTCCTACTCGTCTTACTCTCCATGGACAATCTCTTTGATGATTTCTTCTGCGTTTTTATTTCTAATTTCACCTCTCACTATTTCAGGGAAATGAACTCCCTAATCAATGCTAGACTTTCTTCATCAGGAACCTCATATTTTCAGATGGAGATTTCACGTACAAAAAGTCAAATCTATGTCGGTTCTGACTCTTCTCTGAAGTACCATATTTCTTGCAATGGACAAAATAATAATGTTTGAACTGCTTGTCATCAACAAAAATGAAGTGCACACTTACATCGTGTCCAGCCTTGCTGTGGACCTTCTTCCCTCTGCTGTTGGACAGTTTGAATAAGCTGTGAATTCCTTGAGAACAGAAACGCTGTCATTTTCACCTTTATTCCTAAGGCCTGAGAAAAGTGTATGTCTTAGTCCATTTGCACTGCTCTGAAGGAATACCTGAAGCTGGGTAATTTATAGAGAAAAGGGGTTTATTTGGCTCACAGTTCTGCAGACTGTACAAGAAGTATGACACTGGTGCCTGCATCTGATGAAGCCCTCAGACTGCTTCCACAAGTGGTGAAAGGCAAAGGGTTGCCGGTGTGTGCAGATCTTTTTGACATACTTTTTTCTTTTCCTTTGGGTAGATGCCAAGATTTCAACACAAAACTTGGCAGAGCCAAATAAATTATATCCAAACCATAGCACTGCATAATATATAGTAGGTGATCAATAAATAGTTGTTGAATACATAAGTAAATGAATGATTGAAGAATGAAAGATTTTTTTCAGATTGGAAAGGTTACCTACAGTGGAAAGAGATGGGAAATCAAAGTAATAAGTGTTGTCACTAGTTGCCTGCCAGGCCCTTGCATGTATTATTTCTAATCTGTACAAGAGCCTCACTGGGTAGGCGTCAGTGGCTGCAGGAGAGAGGGACACTGCAGATAACAGAGAAGAATACTGAGCAGAAGGGCAGTCCATGCAATGCCTGGTACAGTCATGCCCATTGCCCCTTGGGAATGAAGCTGCCAAAAGTTCACCTCATCTTTGAGCACAGCTGCCATGCTGTCTGCCATGGACACCTTCAACGGCAGCCACGTGCTTGGAGGCTTCGGTGCCTAGCCCAGAGGCAGCCACACAGGGATACTGGCAGGCCCCTGCCTGGGAGAAAGCCCACCAGACCTGCGCTTAGCTCCTGGAGGGGTTGAGAATATGGAGAGGACAGGCATCCTTCTAGGAGCCGCCTGTCATTCCTGGTGACCTCCACTCTTCTCTATTCCTTTATGTCTGAGAGAGCACAACTAATACAAGTAAGAGGGGCGGGAGGGCTTAGTATTCACTTTTGGAGTTGGGACTCTCATCCCTCTTCTCTCAAAATAAAAATGTAGGATGGATTAAGCTACCCATGTTCAACTTAACTGAAGTCAAGAACTTGGAATTACCTGTCTGTGCTTTCCTTCATCTCTCTAAAATAAAAGAGGTGACCCATGGTGGGAGACATGCCAGGGACAGTGGAGAGGGAAGGGACAAAGGTAGGAAGAAACAAGACCTGGACATCTTAGTTTTGTCAAACATCTTTCAAATTTCCTACAGGGGGAGTGAAAAAGAGACAGAAATGAAAGGATGAGCAAAATGAAAACACAAGCAAGAACCAAAGGGCTGCTCTAATAGCCTGTGACAGCATGACGAATATGTTAGGATGAAGGACACAGAGGAGGAAAAAGTAGAGAAAGGAGAAGAGAGAATGTGGAAGGAAGGACAAAAGAGGGAATCCCCAGTGTTGTTCTTTGTTGGAGACTCAGGGAGCCTAAAAGATGGAAAACTCAGAATTCAGATACAGATTACACAACTGGTGAGAAATCCTAGTTCAGTTTGGGAGGAATTTGTACTGCCTAAAATGTGGGAATCTTGGGAGGATAAAAATAATCCTTCTTCTCCATAGGACTAGATCTGAAGACGAAAGAAGAACATAAAGATGAGACTATCTTACAAAGATATTTAAACACTTTATATGCCTGGTAGGTTATATACCATGAAATTGTGCCATTGTGTCATCAGAGTTATATATAGTTTATTCTACATTAACTGTTATTCTAAGATTTGCACAAATTGTTTTTTTTTTAAATTTACACATTTGAAGAAAATTTGAGGATACCAAAATACAAAGTTTGACATGTAGAGGCCAGTGTCACAGATTAGGGTACTCCCAGGTGGTGACCACAGGAACTTGCCTCTATCCAAAGAAGGTAGGGTAGTCTTAGATTTGGGAGCTGTCTTAGGATAATTTTATCATATTTGCACATATTAATATTTTAGTGATATGAATTGGAGATAAAATTGCTACAGAAATCACATGGTAGTGTGCATAAGTACACCCCAAAGGAAATAAGTGAGTCAAGTCCTATCCTCAGGTTAGTGTAAAATAGACCTACCTATACAATATCATATGCCCTGTATTCATTTCCTAGGGCAACTGTTACAAATCACCACAAACTGGGTGGCTTAAGACAATAGAAATTTATTCTTTCACAGTTCTGGAGGCCAAAAGTCTGAAATCAAGCTGTCAGCAAGGCCACACTCCTTCCAAAGTTTCTAAAAAATAGTCCATTCCTTGCCTCGTCCAGCTTCCGGCAGTTCCAGCCATTTCTTGGTCAATCTCTGCCTCCTCTCTGTGTCTTTATGTCTCAAATGTCTTCTGCCTTTCTCTCATAAGGGCACTTGTCACTGGATTTGGGGCCCATCTGGATATTCCAGGATGATCTCATCTCAGGACCCTTAACCTAATAACATCTGCAGTGATCCTTTTTCCAAATATGGTCCCATTTACAGGTTCTGAGTGGAGAATCTTTGGGGAGGGGAAGCACCATTCAACCCACTACTTGTACCAAGTTAAGAATCCACCCAATCAATAAGGTGATGCAGAGTAAAAGGGTTTTTAGATTGCAACTTTTTAAATGTTGGTTTTTATTTTTTACTTTGTTTTCCTCTTAAGCACCAAAAAGTTGGAGGTTAGGAATTGTGATTGGGAATGCCAAGTTTTCAATTCTATTAATAGTCGACACATATGCAGTACCCATTTCACAAATGTGACATATCTATCCCCCAAATATTCTATAGCAATATATCATCATGCGAGTTTCTTGAGAAAGTCTCAAGAAAAAGAAATACAGGACTTACGTATTTCAAAAATTCCAAAGACCTTAAATAATTTAGCCTCTAGGGTGACACAAGAACATCCCCGCACAAACCCTGACACACAGGTACCACCGCCACCTGCACTGCCTACTACGATTCCCTGCTCAAGTAGGGCCAGAGTAAATAAATATCTTCCTACCTTCGAAAGATGAAATGTGCAGTAGCACAGACCAGCTTTTAAAATATAAATTTCTCAGAAATTTAGAAAAGTCACATCCTTAGCAGTTCTAAGAAACATGTGTCAGCCTGAATATAAAACCCTCTCTTTGAAATTAATAAGACATTTGAGTACATGTAAATTGTAGCTGCCTGTGTGACAGTATTTCAGTTGGTATCCGTCAGTAACTCCATTGTCACGGATTGAATCATTTTTTCTCCTCCGGGGCCTTTCTCATACACTAGAATGCATTTATGAAAGTGTGGTTGACAAGTCCTAGAGAAATAAATTATTTATAAGTTTTCCAGTGCATTGATTTTTTAAATAGGAGGAAACCATGCTGTGGCGTAAATTCTGCTACAAAGAACTACATGACAGAACTAAGTATGTTTAATTAATCTTAAATTCATATAGTATAATGACAGTAAATCATTATCATTGTTGGTAAATTACACAATTGTTAGCAAATCTCACTGATGCATTTTGAGTAAGTGAAACACAGAACTACATACCCTATTTTTTAAAGAAAATTTGATTTGCAACGAAGTCTCTTCATTTTTAGAAATTTTATTTTTATACACACCAACAAAAATCAGGTTCTTTAAAAAAATTAAATAAAATTCAGTATATTATTGAGAAAGTATTGTTTAAAGTTTATTATTCTAGTGAGGAATATCTTAATAACAAAATTAATAGCAGTTAAAGCCAGACATAAAACAAATATTTCCCACTTTCATGGACTATATCTTTGAAGAGCATCCCTGAGGCTGTTCAAAGGCTTCCTAGCAATTGTCACCTCTCTGTTATATGACACAAGCAAGCTTTAGAGAGATGCCTGGTACACTGTGCAGTAGGACACACATGCAAATGAGATTCCAGTCTCAGCCAGCCTTTCTGGACTGGGTTATCCCTGCCTACATTCCACCATATCCCACCACACAGGAAAGCTCCAATAGGAAGACAGTAATAAGGTCACTGCTGGACAATGAAAATGAAGTCTGAAGTTTCCTGCCTAGAAAGGAAATAAAGAGCTCAATTGACTGGCAGATCCCACAGAAAGTGTTCTTCAGGGCTCCATTTAGCGCTTCAGAAAAAGGAAATTTCTGTGTCCACCTTTCTTGCCCTTTGAATTCTTATTAATTGAGGCTGGATGGACATCCAGGTCTTCCTAGTCCTATGAAGGGAATATAACTCCAAGAGTTCATGGTGAACCCATTCTCTAAGTCAGGATGTGTTGTGACAGTACAAAGAGTAGGATGGAAGGGGGCCTCCCAGAGGGTGAATCTCAAGGACTGGGGGAGTCACACTGGACTTAAGGGATCCAAAATCTTCTGTCTTGGGCAAGATGGTGAGAACCAGAAAGGGGACATAAGGAACAAGAATGCACAGTAGAATCTAAGTCTAGTTTTCTACAAGATAAAATATGCTAACTGCATTGTGTTGGCCCCTCAGCCCATGACAAATTATAAATGCTGTCCTAGTATACCTAGAAATGTACTTATAACAGTACATTTCAAAATTGCCAAGTACATATCACTAACTACTGACAATACTATAATGTTTTTAAAAGGTAAGACACCACATAGAATAGTAATAAGTTCTGCCTTTTCGAAATTATGTAAAATCTCAGAAATAGGCTTTCCTCCAAATAAATGAGCCTGGAAAAGCTTCAAGTGATTGACTTATACTAAAAGGAGCTAAAATCTCATGAAAGAAAAGGGCCACATTAAGGTAAGTGTTTTTGGTAGTTATTATTGTTATTATACATGTAGAAATAGACATTCAAACAGGGAAAAGGTACAAAACAAAGAGTTAAAATTGCCTAGTCCTACTCCACAGACACTGTTTTAATTCTGGTATTTATCCAGAATTATTGGATAATTCTAAATTGGTTATTTACCTCAGAAAAAAACACATATTTTAAAAGCTTATTAAGACCTTGAATCGTGTACAAAAAGGTATGGCATATTGTGTTACTTTTAGTATTTAAAATAGAATGAGGCTGGGTGTGGTGGCTCATGCATGTAATCCTAGCACTTTGGGAGGCTAAGGCAGGAGGATCATCTGAGGTCAGGAGTTCAAGACCATCCTGGCCAACATGGTGAAACCCCATCTCTACTAAAAATACATAAATTAGCTGGGCGTGGTGGTGGGTGCCTGTAATCCCAGCTACTCAGGAAGCTGAGGCATGAGAATCGCTTGAACCTGGAAGGCGGAGGTTGCAGTGAGCCGAGATCATACTACTGCACTCCAGCCTGGGCGACAGAGTGAGACTCCATCTCAAAAATACATAAATTAATTAATTAAATTAAATACAAAGAAAAAATAGAACAAAAGCTACCATGGGCACATAAAGGGCTTGGGAGCTTTTTAAACTCCTTTTAATATGGGACAATCACTCGAAGCTTTTCAAGGCTGATTTATTTGGAGGAAAGCCTATTTCTGAGATTTTACATGATTTTGAAAAGACAGAATTTATTACTATTCTGTGTGGTATCTTACCTGTTAAAAACATTATAGTATCATCAGTAGTCAGTTAAATGTACTTGGCAGTTCTTTTGGACTGAATAAAACCTGCCATAAGTACATTTCTGGTCATTAGCATGGTGTTTATAATGTTTCATGGGCTAAGGGGTGCAGTGGTGCAATCATAGCTCACTGCACCCTCAAACTGCTGGGCTCAAGTCATCCTCCTGACTCAGCCTCTGGAATAACTGAATTATAGTCGTGCACCACCATGCCTGGCTGGCACATTAAGGTTTATAAAGTAATCATGGGTCAGAGAGGGGAATCATTTTACCAAACACAGAAACAAAAACAACACAAGTAAATAAACTTGGAATATCTCATCTGAAAGTTTTTCTCACATTTATCACTTTTAAAAGCACTTTTCTCTTCCATTCTCCTTATGAATCTATGGCCATATACTTAGGTCTTCCTCACCAGGGAGTTACCTCCTGCATCCGGGCACTGAAGGTGAGAGGAGGATACCTGGAAATGAGAGAAACATAGAATTGGGCAGACACGGAGACCGCTACGAGATGTGTCATAATATGTTAATTATTCCCACCTAGAATTTATTTGATGCAGAGCATCATCCTCTAAGTTGCCCAAGAGGACCCTCTGATCTGCAAGCGAGAGGGCCTGGTGAAATCCCAGAGCAGTAGATTGAATGAGTGGAGCAAGGCTTTAAGTGCCTGTGAATGCAGCTCTGATTGCCAAAAATGGCAACACCTGTGAATATTTCTGGTAGCTTCTTTTTCTCAAACCTGCCCCAAGTTAATGCTCACAACAAAAGGCAGCCCAATTTTAATTGTTCCACACCAGACTGCTTGTCAAATGCTTCTGATTCTACCCTCACTCCACAATCAAATGCTATCTAGCCATTTTTCCAAAAGTAGAACCACTTTTTACATAGAGATAATCAATCATCAGTCCCCACACAGTACAGCCTGAATAGTTCAGATTCCTGCAAATTTATATGAAGGAACTTGGGTGCCCTGCATTTTCCCCAAAGTCAACTCTATTCTCATTCTTAGTTCTCCTTTGAACCATCTTGATGTTGAGTGATCCCAACACTCTTGCCCCCTGTGACATAGCACTCTCGTACCAAAACTGGGCTTGCTTAGAAATTGGCCCTGGAGAAGTTAATGACTTTGTTCTCAGCAATGTGCTCTCTTAGCTGAAATCTCTGCACTATTCTGACACCTCCAGAGGCAGGAAAAATGACTCAGTCAGACTTTCACACCATCCTAATGAAGATGGTATTTAAAATCAGGGGACCAGATGAGATCACCTGAGGCTTAAAAGTAGAAAAAAAAAAAAAAAAGAATTAAGGCTTGGGCCCTGGGAATTCTAACACATAAAAGCTGATCTGAGAAAGGAAACCAATGAAGGAGCTGAAAGAGACCTGGAGACGGGGAAGCCTGAGACAAGCCAGGAGGGCAGCGTCATGAAGACAATAAAGCATTTCAAGAGGGAGGGGCCTTGTGAGCCAGGCCAGATACTACTAAGAATTCAAATAAGATAGAGAGGGAGAACTGACCATTGGTTCTGGCAGAATGGAAATCTCTGTTGTTTTTAATAACAGCCGTGCAATGAACAGGCCAGGAGAGAAGCTCCCTAACACTGTATGGAAGAAAGAAGGACCAGGAGGCCTTGGAGACTGAGCCTGGCAAATGCTCCCATTTTGCTGCCAAGGTAAACAGGAAAATGAAGTAGTAACTGAAGGAAGACCAAGAATCAAGAGAGCATTGGATTTTTGTTTCTGTTGTTTGAAATATAGAAAATATTAAAATTAAAATGCATTTGTATGTCAATGGAAATGATCAGTTTGGGAGAAAAATGATTTTTTCAAGGGAGGGGAGCTAATTCCAGAGTATGGTCTTGAGTAGACTAAAATAGGTCCATCTAAAGCACAAGTGGAGGGATTCAGCTTAGGCAGGCACAGGAGCATTTACCAAAGTGAAAGAAGAGAATGTGTGCAGGAGGTGTACAGAATTAGATTTGGTGATTGGAAGATGCAGTGATGTTTCTATTCTTGTTGCTTTTATATTCTCAAGGATGAATGAGATGATGTCAATAAATGAGAATGAGACAGGTATTTAGAGATTTTCAGCAGAGAAAAGAAGTTGTCGTTCTAGGGAATCTTCGTTGTAGTTACTAGAGAATCTTAATAGGATTGCTGGGCTACACTTTGCATCTCAGCAGAAATTTGTGATTTAAAAATAATGCAGCCTCTACATTTGGCCTCTAATTTGACCTTTATCTTCTTCTAAATAACTTTATTAATAACCATTTTCTATGTGTAAATCAAGTCTTCACAAATTGATTACAAGTTCCTCGAAGTCAAGGTGATGATAGTTCTTAGTATTATATCCAGGGCATATTTTAGTGTCCTGGCCAGTTAATATTGTTCTCATGAACATTTGTGAAATTTAACATTGAATAAACTGAATAAAATACTTCAGGAAATGCATCTAGCACTTCTCTTTGTCCTGTCCCTTGTTAACAAAAATGGTTATACAAATTCATTGTCATGTCTCTTGTGCACATACACAGAGCATGGGTTTTGGTTATGCCAGAGGCACTTGTGTCACCAAAGGAATCCAATGAATCCCTTCTGAGACCCCTGGAACAGGTTCAAGTTAGATATGTTATTTGCTTGTCGAACTTCTGGAGCATGAAGAAGCACCTGTATGGGTGTCAGTTTCAAGTTTACTTCCTTGGAACATTATATCAAAATATGTCAAATTCTTTTCTAACCCTCAACAATATGGTAGAAAAAGCCATATATGGTAGACTTTGCCTTAGAAATGGAAAAAAACAGCTTCATCTTCCTAAGATGAAAAAAGTCCCCAAACAAGGTTATAAAATTATACTAAAGGTTCCACAAAAATATTTAAATGTTTAATAATTTTTAAATCAATCTTCATAAAGTGGAAACATATAGTACCATTGCATTTCTGCTAGGCAAATACTGACCTAAGATATAAGAAGGTTTTAATTTAAAAGTAATTGTTAGGCCAACTGACCCCTATTGAAAGGAGCTGCATTTGTCCACATGGATGGATCTTTGTAGCTAAGAAATACCTAATCACAATAACGAAAATGTTTTCAGTAATCTATTAACATTTTGTACCATGTCTGCAGGCTTGCGATAAATTGGTCTGAGGACAGCTGTCATTCAGGAAAATTTTATCTGTGTCACTTAAAGGCTATTTCTGGTACCATACTCCTAGGCACAGAAAAACTTTTCTAGGATAGATTAAGGCACAAATTCACGATCACTTTTGAACATGGAAATCACAAGAGTTATTTTCCTGAAAATACTTAGTGGGACTAATAATTGGAAACCTTTATATATGATTTTCCTCTTTGCTACAAATCCGACCCATTTCTTCAGTCTTTAAAGAATTATTTTCCACTTAATTATATGACATGTTATTCTAAGGTTGATGTAATCCCCTCGGTGTCTTTAAACTCATATGTGGAAATGCCTGGCAGCCACAGAGCAGGCCTTCCCTCCCTCCCTGTTGGTGGCCAGAAGTCTCATGATCATGTGTGGGAGGTTTCATAGGGGGCGCAATGTCATGATAGGCTTACAACCACACTGTGCTGTGAGGAAGACAACTTTTTAAAATAAGGGTAATTCAATTGTACTCTCAAAATCTTGAAAACTTTGAAAAGTATACAAAAGATTATAAGAAATTATAGAAAATAAGAAATTATAGAAAACAAGAAAAATTATAAGAAAGATCACCCAAAATATGACCCTGATGGCTGAGTGTCCCCCAGAGGTCACTGCTCCTCTCAGTCTCACCTTCACTAAGGGACTGTTTCCTTCCACATGTCACTAACCTCTCCCTCTTTCAGATCCAACGATGACAACCGCTGGCTGTTGTTCATGTCCCAGAACTAACCTGTGTGGTTCTTTATACCATCTCCCTACTTTCTAATTATTTCCTTTGTGCATGAAAACTACTTCAACATATCCTAATTTCAATGTGCCATCTGTTTCTTCTTGGGATCTCGACTGATACAAATGTCAAAGTTTTACATAATTGTTTTTACTAGGGAAAACTCAGGCCTGTTGGTCTTCAGATAGGAAATAAAAATGTTTTGTGTTTATTTCCTTGGTTGGAAAGTGGGTGGGTCAACAGCTAACTCCTTCAAAATGGCATCCGCAAACAAGTTTCTGTCATCTCTCTGACTCTGTTCCACTTACTAAACATTTGAGTTTCCTGCTCATAGAGCCTTTTGTAAGATTAAGTGAATCACACATTCACCTAATAAAGTCAGAGGATCACAGAAAACAAATATAAAACAGAAATGTCGGTCACTACTAAAAGCAAAATAATGGCTATGTATTGATTTTAAATATTGATCTTGCCTTTTACTTTCTGAATGATTTTATGACGTTTATTTTAAAATAGTTTCCCAGAAATCAATATAAATTTTAAAGGCCTTCATTCTGCCTTGTCCATGGCACCTAACACAGTATTAGGCATAGGCAGATGATTTATTTCCATAATTATACATGCAGTTGTCTACATATAGCTGTGTAGCTATACATGAAGACGGCTATTCATAGCTTTATCATTTTTAAAAATCGTATTTTCAAATATTCCTCACGACATTGATTAAAATAACATCCAAAGGATAATTACGTGGTAAATACTTCTCATAGAAAGAGTCCTCCTTATTCTTTTGATTGTGAAATACTCATATAAGTCAAATCATAGCAGAATTTTATTGTCCCCAATAATAATTAGAAGTCGTGGGACAAGGGGAAACTGTTCAGTATAGGAATAAAGCTTGGGTAGCTACTACTAGAAGTAATTCACCCCCTAATGATTTTGCAACATAACATTGAGTATCACAAGACCAGGGATAACTTCTTGGAAAAGCAGACAATGCAATTTTTTGAGGATGTTGTTTGCTTCATACTTAGCAGGAACTCAACCTAAGTCCCTGTGTTTATCCAAAATTATTACTTTATATCTAACACCTTTTAAGGGAGACAGAAACAGCTAAATTCTACCAAGTGAATATGTGAATGACACTGTTTATTAATTTACATTTGATAAATATATTGAAGTCAGGATATTTTCTTAGAAGAAGGTGGTATCAGTAAAAAGAAAACCTGTTTTTTTAATGGCATCTTATTTAAATGTGAATGTGGATAACTATACTTAAAGTAATGAGGAGGCAAGGATATTGCCTACACACACACACACACACAAATACACTCATGTGTACACATATACACATGTACACAGACACTTAGATCCAAGTTTTTCAAATATTTTTCCATATTAAAGATAAATGAATATACTGATTTGAGTATTTGTTAAATATGAAGCTGATATTGAAGCTCGAAGATTTACTTTTCTTTAGTAGATATATTCTAAGGCCTAATTTAAAATGCATTACTACTGTCATATCTGGTTTAGTTTGGACAATTAGAGTTCTGTTGGAATTTTCACTCTATACTTCTATTTTGTGACCATAAGACCAATTTTGTGATATAAAACACAGTAACTAAGATTTCTAAATGTGAAGGCTTGGACCAAAACAACTTTCAATAATCACATTTTCCATCTAGTCTAAAGCCATTTACATGTACACAAGAAATTAGCGTGATCATTTCCCAAGATGTTTGTGTTCTCCAAAGCTCTTTCTTGTTTTATAATTAATTCTTGAAAAGTATTACTTTAGAATGAATTAAAAGATTTTTTCGGGATGAAACATCTTATCTGTTAAATACATTTTTTACAATTAAAACTAACCATAATAGAACAAAATAATGTAGCCATAGCTTAATAGTAGTTTATATTTAAAAGTATACATTAATATGGCAACCTACCAATCTCAGTCTTTGGTTTCCTAATCAGTAGTCTCCAGAGAGGCCTTTTTAATTGTCCTCTACCACTCAGCATATATTCATTAATTTTCTACAATATGACTGGCATTGTGCTAGACCCAAGGCTAACAAGAAAAAGAACATGCAGTCCCCTGCTCTTGAAGTACTCCCAGTCCAAATGGGGGAGGGAAGTGAGTGAATCTGATCACAGAAGTATTTCCAAGAGCCATAGGTGCAGATCTGTGGAACTAGATTTGCCTAGAGAGATGAGATGGGGCAAGTTCATCAGAGGCACAACCGTTGACCTGTTGTTGAGCTAGAAGAGGCAGGTAAGTCTGGAGACTGAAGAAAACACTAATTTGTGTTATTTTTTTATCTACTGATCGATCAAAAGAGCTTTTTATTGTTGCAAAAGCCTAAAATTCAAAGTCATTTTTCTTATACTTTGGAGAAAGTAGTTATAGGAATTGTTGGCTGACAGGAGTTTTTTGATTATATGTCTCCTAGACAGTTTAATTCTGAAGCCCAGATTAATTTAGAGGTATAAATAAAATAAAGCTTAGAAGATGATTTTCAGGGAATTAAGCCAACTCTTTGCATAATATATGAAAAACTTATTTACATTTAAAACTGGAAAACAGTGTACAAAATAAAGAATTGTGTCTGCCTTTTGGTGCCTTGGCCTCTTTTTTTTCATTGCCTTCCAAAATTCCCAACTGAGACATTTAAACACTAAAGAGAAAGCAATTCTAGGAGATAATATGCTTAGACAATAAAAAATCTTTGCTGAGTACATAGTGCTTGCTCTAGACATAGAACTGACACATGGAGGTTCCTGAAGGGCAGACCACTCCTTGTGCCACCCAGCTCCTGGAGAACACCATGCTGAAAGTTAATTCATGTATTTCTAATGCTTAGAGTTTACAGTTATGGCTATAACGCTTATACAGCATTATATTTATCATTTCCAATGCACTTATTTATTAATTTTGATTTCTTTGAAAATTTATTAAATTTTCTAAATTTTCATTTTGTGTAAGTCTTCAGTCTATTTCATAGTCCTATGAATCACTATAAGCAATTTCTGTTGAAGAGATGACAAATTATACATATAGCAACATATAAAATGGAAACAATGCATGTTCCCATATAAAGTAATAAAGAAGCACCAAAAAAGATCATAAAGAATAATGAGTCAAAAACTTTTCCAAAAGAACAGAAGATTAAACCTTGCCAATTTCAATCACGAAATAAAACCCAGAGAGCACTGTGATCAAACACAGCAATGATTGTTAACACTAAGAGACTCATGTGTATGAATGCAATGTATTTCCTGGCAACATCTGCACAAGTGATAGACCATGCCCTGCCAGCAATCCATCCCAAATGTTCCATCACTCACTTGCTGTGAAATCAAGTCTTTAAAACTTCAAGACTGTGAGTTTTAAACTCTATATTTAGTCATATCCAGCATGCAAGCAGAAAACAGAAAATCTCTGAAAATGTAATTGCAATTACATCCATATCTTTGTGGTTTTATTTCTTAAAGAAGGTGATAATATATTCTACATTAGATGCCAATGTCATAAAAGTCATTAAAATGAGGCTGAGTGCAGTGGCTCACACCTGTAATTCCAGCACTTTGGGAGGCCGAGGTGGGCAGATCACTAGGTCAAGAGATCGAGATCATCCTGGCTAACATGGTGAAACCCCATCTCTACTAAAAATACAAAAAGTTAGCCAGGCATGGTGGCACACGCCTGTAGTCCCAGCTACTCAGGAGGCCAAGGCAGGATAATCGCTTGCACCCGGGAGGTGGAGGCTGCAGTGAGCCGAGATTGTGCCACTGCACTCCAGCCTGGCAATAGAGTGAGAGTCCATCTCAAAAAAAAAGGTCATTAAAATGCCATGTCCTATAATTTTGTTAAGGAGAGCTGATAACACAAACAAAGCAAGACTGCACCTTCGTTTTTTGAAATCCAGAGAATTTGCTATCCAGGAAAAAAAAAATAAGATTTTAAATTAGGGTTTTAAGTAAGTCCACTCACTGTGTCAGATTCTGGGGAAGGCAATTTTAAGCATACTGGATAGAGGCCTGCCCTTATACAAAAATGAAAAGGACAATTAAATAGCCTTTCTGATTAGATGGTAGAGTGCAGTGAGAGCAGACATACAGGTAGAGTGGGAGCCATGGCAAGAACCCTGGACCTGGACTGAGAAACAGATAGGGATCCAAAGGATGTTCTGGGGGAAGAGGCATTTAGGCTGAGGCCTGAAGAACGAGTATAAGTTAGCAAGGTGAAGAAGAGAGAGAAGACTATTTCAAGCAGAGGAAAAATAGACTAAGAGGTAAGAAAGATCCTGTGGTCATGAAAAAATAAAAATTCAGTAGGACTGGATTCTAGATGCATAAACAAGAAATATAGCTGGAAAGATATGCCAAAGTAAATACATTAAATAATATTTAAGAATAAGAGAAAATCTTTGAGAGGTGTGTTTTACAAGGATCGCTCTCTAAAGAACACACTGGAAAAATGCAAGAGAGACAGAAAAACAGCTTAAAGAGGTTGTCGTGATGGAGATGGAATAAAGTTGGTGAGGCTGAGGTGGACTTACGAGATGGACATGCCAGGCCTGGTGAGATATCGAATGTGCACAATGAGAAGTAAGAAGGAGTGAGGAGTCAGGCTTGATTCTCAGATATCCGATTCAGGCAACTTAGTGCACAATGATATCATTCACAGATATGAAATGGCAAAACATGAGCAATTGGGGGCAGGGTGGGGGTAGAAATGTCCATGACTTAAATGTTAGACATGTTGCAGTTGAACACCTGTGAAGCATCTAAGTAGTGATGTCCACCAAGATCTGGATCCTTGGTTTTGGAGCTCAGGAAAGAAGCCTAGGATGGAGATCTGGGAGTCCTCAATAATGGGAATAATGAGAGTCAATGAGATCTCCCCCGCAGAACATGGGTCATGAGGAAAAAGGAGGACCTGGAAAGTACCCCAGCGAATGCCAAATTCGAGTGATGGGCAGAGAAGTCGTGTGTCATATAACAAGTTTGCCAGCAAGTAAAGCTTGAGGAAAAGCTGTGTCCTAACACCGTATTTCCGGTGGAAGCCTGGGAGAATTCAATGAGGGTGAAACAGAAGTTAAGGAAGGTGATGCACCTCCATGCTAGCCACAGCTCCACAGGATAAAGTAGCCAACTGCTACTTCACACAGGGCATCTCCAGAAAGCCCATACAAAGCCCATGAAACAGTTTTGGGTGTGTGGTTTCTGTTGTTGTTGTTGTTGTTGTTGTTGTTTCAGGGTAAGAAAGGGCAAACAATTTATCTGCTCACTTTTTCCAGTTTCCAGTTTCTTGCTGATCAAAGTTCGGTCCCTGTGTGTTAACACTGCATATTTCTAGGTTCCAAGCATTCCGTTACCTTGTTCTCTCAAGCAGCTGCTTGGAAAACCCGAGTTCCCAGGGGTTCACTGGGTTAAATGGGTCACTGGAGCTGCTGCCACTCCCCCATAGCAGGCCCCAGGCAGACTTTGCTGAAATCAGGTCCTTGTCCCCAGAAGAGGCAAAAACAAGAGTAGGTGACAGGAGATGAAGCAATAGCAGGGGCAGCCAGGACTTTATAATCGCTGTCATGATGCAAGCCACCACTGGGCTTATCTAGTCTAAGATCAGTGTACATTGCTGAGACTAAGGACGAAGGTTTGTCCAAACAAACCTGGGTACCAGTGTAAGAACTGTGAATCGTATATCCTGTAAGGAAGTGTGGCCTGGAGGGTGGATGAAAAATTAAGTAATGTCAAAGAAGGCAAAGAAAGAGTGTCTCATGGAGGAGTCATCTATGTCAAACATTTCTGATAAATCAAATAGGATAAAACCTGGTAGTTAATTTTAATGCATGGTCCCTTCTTGTGGCAAGGCAATTAACATTTCCTGCGGGAAACTACACTTCTTTTACTCTGGGTCATGTGCTCTGAATTGAGTGTAATCTATCTAGTGGCCCCAGGATTGGAAGATGACCCCAACACAGCCATTACAAATTCATCTTCATGGTCACAGGGAGGACGTGTACCAAGCCAGGTCAATGAGGCACAATTTCGTGACTTTTGCAAGAACAATTGGGAAAAAGCTATAAGCGTAGACTTTTCAATTGTGTGATGTAAATGTTCCTTTTTTCTCAAAGCCAGTTTTAGCTGGATTTCTGTCACTTGTAACTGAGAGATTCCTGATAACTATAAGGACAGAAAAGTGTCCAGTGGATTAAGCATTGGGGCACTAATGGCCTTGAGAGAACTGTTGCAGTGGTGCAATGCTGGAAGAAATCAAGGTTATTTTTTGTCCTTTTTCAACTCATCAGACATAACTCACCTACTGGAAAAGCATTAAGAAGAATGACTTTAAAATGTTTAAAGTACCTGTATGAGAATGCAGAATTAACAGCCACATGTGTGTTCTGCTTTGTGTGTCTACACAATTGTCTTTTTGTTAACATCTGAGACATCACCTTTCAGGTCAGCGAGTGGGAATATCTCAACTGCTACTGGATTCCTGCTCCATCCACTGCAGTTTCACACATCTAAGCCTGGGAAGTATTTCCTTTGTAAATAAAACCCTTCTTTAAGTATGCTAATTTGATCATTCCACCTCTTTCCTCTTGGGATCCTGACTGATTCAAATGTCAAACTTTCATATGTTAATACTTTAAAAAGATTTGAAATCACTGTATTCTGGTTAAGGAGTAGGGCTAGTTTATTCTTCCTGTTTTTGTTTGTTTGTTTGTTTGTTTGTTTGTTTTATTTTCAAGGAAGCATTTGAAACAGCCAAGTCCTCCAAAATGGTACTCTTAGACAACCAGAAGAATATATCACTATTCATCTGTCTGTCTTTCTAACTAATATCACCCATGTATACCCCAAAGTTATTAAAGAGTCAGGTTTGTGATATTTAGGACTCTTTGTAGCATTAAATAAATCAGATATTTACCTAGTAAAATCAGTGAAAAGGAAAACAATAGAGTGTATATTTTTGGTTATGGCTGAATACTAAATAATGGCTACATATTCATTTTTAAATATCAATTTGCCTTTTATTTTAAATAACATTTAATGGTTTTTCCCCAAAATAGTTACTTAGCAATTAATGTATATTTGGAAGGCCTTTATATTGCATGATTTACACCACCTAGGACACTGCTAAGTACAGAATAGGTCAGTAATAACTGCTGGCTGATTAATTTGTTTGTATAATTAATTGTTTATACAGTCATCTACATTTAGTATTACAGTTGCATATGCAAGCAGGTCATCCTTACATACGTTCCTCTGAAAAACATAAACATTTCTGCATTATCTTATTAAAAGGATGAAAATAACATCTAGAAATGGGCTGTGTGGCAAATACAACTTTGAGGAAAGGTCTTTAATTTGATCACCCTTCTTCCACCCCTATAATCAACTCAATTCACACATTTAAATAACTTAAGACCTAGAAATAATTTTCAGGCCTTAATCCAATCCAACTACCAATAAAGAAAAAAATCAGTTTAAAAGATTATATGTTTCCACATAAAAATGTTCTTATTAAACCTGTAATAGCTTTTTCTGAACATAAAACTGAAAGACCAAAGTTAATGTACACATTGCTAATGTTTATTAAAAGATATTGTAAAATCCATTCTTAACATACTTATCTTTTTTTTAGGTTGATTTCTTTGGAAACCCACTCTATTTTTAAAATTCTCATTATGATCTAAGCCCATATTACATTTAATAACCCTAAAAATTGCCATCAGCAACTTCGATTCAACAGATGATAAACTTTACAGTTTTTACAGCTGTTACAGAGCAACAAATGTGATGGAAATCATGTAGAGAACCTCACACACATGCGTGCACACAAACGGACCATTAAAACTAGTAGTGCAGGCCGCAGCGCGGACGGGAGCTCTCAGTGCAATCTCCGCAGGAGCCGCTGCAGTGAAGCTGCAGGGACCACCTGGGCACCCGAGCACCTGCAGCTTTGGAGAAAGGCGAGGGTCCTGGCTGCGTCGCCGCCCCAACTTCCCCCTGGAGAAGCCAGAGAGAACCACCCCTGTCCGAAATACACTCTAAAATGGCTTTGAACGGTTGGGGACGGTCCTTTAATCTTCCTCTGGATCACCAGTCGGATTTTTTTTTTCTTAGCTATTCAGTATTTTATTGGAAGAACAAGGTGACAGCTAGCCTAATATTATTAATAATTATTCTTTTTTTTTTTTGAAGGAGTTTTGCTCTGTCGCCAGGATGGAGTGCTGTGGCGCGATCTCGGCTCACTGCAATCTCCGCCTCCCTGGTTCAAGAGATTCCCCTGCCTCAGCCTCCCAAGTAGCTGGGACTACAGGCGTGCGCCAACACACTAGGCTAATTTTTTTGTATTTTAGTGGAGACGGGGTTTCACCATGTTGGCCAGGATTATCTCGGTCTCCTGACCTCGTGATCCACTGCCTTGGCCTCCCCAAGTGCTGGGATTACAGGTGTGAGCCACCACGCCCTGCCCATTAATAATTATTCTTACGTGAGGCCTTCAGATGATACTGGACAGAATCATCTAAAAAGACTGATGAAGTTGATTGCAAATGCTAGTCATGATAAATACCAGAACACAGGTGTCACTGACAAACTCTATCAAAAGATGAAAATTCTTTGCTGGATAATGACAGGACCTCAAAATCTAGAAAAAAAAGGTCATACACATCAGAGATACAGGGGCCCAGGGTTGCAATAAAGCGTTGTTTATGAGCTCAAAAGAAAATAAAGGCTTCTCTACTGTGGGATTACACACCAAAGAAGACAGAAACCAACTGTCCTGGAAAATAGTTAAAGCTTTTCAGTACGCTCATGACCATTATCTGGAATACATGGATTGGTTCATGAAAGCAGATGATGATATATGTATATATACCATACTGGACAACTTGAAATGGCTTCTCACAAACTATAACCCTGATGAATCCACTTACTTTGGGAAAAGATTTAAGCACTGCAGAAAACAGGACTACATGACTGGAGGAGCAGGATATGTACTGAGCAAAGAAGCCTCAAGGAGATTAATTGATGTGGTCAAAACAAAAACGGGCACACCTGTGTCCTTCTCTGAATACATGGCACTGGGGAGATGCATGGACGTTGTAAAGGTGGAACCAGAGGATTCCAGATATCACACTGGAAAAGAGACTTTTCATCCCTTTTTAGCAAAACAGCCATTAATTACAGGTTTTCTACTAGAACCTTTTGTACTGGAAATATAACTATTATCCTTCTGTAGAGGATCCCAGTTGCTGTTCTGATTTTGCCATTTCTTTTTACTATGTTGATGCTACAGCTATATATGGGTTAGAATATCTCATTTATCATCTTTATCTTTATGGTTATTTATACAGATATCAACCTGCCTTACCTGAGGATCTGTTAAAGGAAATAAGCAAAGCAAACAAAAGAGAAGATCCAAAAGAAGACCTAAGAAACCCTCAAAAGAAACACATGAGAAAACAAAGATAGCATGACTAACATTGCAGGGAGGAAAGGTCTTCCCATCTTTGAAGAGAACACTAGGGTCCCAGTGAGCAATTCTTCCTAAAGTGAACACTCCATATTATTAGAAAACTTCATAGGAGCGACTGTAAGCTAAAGCATTAGCAGGAGCAGTGAGTATGTTAAAATGTGTTTTTAATAGATAGATAGATAGATAGATAGATAATTGATGGATATTATTACATTTTAAAACAATGGTCACGTAGAGGAAGATTTTTTTTTTTGCCTGATTATATGAAATAGAAACACTGAGAAGATAAAGCTATTAAACTTGCTAAAAACTACACTGCACCAAGTTAGTAAAACACACGAGGCTGAACAAATTTGCCTTAATGAAAATTCTAGAAGGAAACATTTATGGTAGGTTGTTTTTTAAACTCAGAACATGAGCTTATATTGCAGTATGACATAAATGAGCCAAAGTCTCCTCCATTCACACTGCTTTTGTCTTATGAAAATGTCTGTGATTACTTATAAATGGCTGCATTTCTTCCAGAAAAAGGTGGAATAAGAATGCCTCGTTGTCCTAAAATGCACTAATAAAATCACATTTTGAAATTGTGTCTTGACTATGTCATATATTTGTTTTTTTGTTTTTTTTTTAATCTGCTTGTTTTGTTTTGTTTTTGAGACGGAGTCTTGCTGCGATGCCCAGGCTGGAGTGCAGTGGCACGATCTTGGCTCACTGCAACCTCCACCTCCCAGATTCAAGCAATTCTCCTGCCCCACCTCAGCCTCCCAAGCAGCTGGGATTATAGGCACCTGCCACAACGCCTGGCTAATTTTTCTATTTTTAGTAGAGACAGGGTTTCACCATATTGGCCAGGCTGGTCTTGAACTTCTGACCCGCCTCAGCCTCCCAAAGTGCTGAGATTACAGGCATAAGCCACCGCACCTAGCATATACTTGGTTTTAATTAGTGGTTAATCTTTTATCAGAATGAGTAATATTCACTGAGTCCCTGTGGTCTCTTTCGTACATATGTTTAACCAAGTCTCTTGAGTATCATTCTTATCCACTCATATTTCTTTACTCAAAGCATTAGTAGCCTTCTATAAATATGCATTTTAAAATGTTCTGTCCCAAATCTACTTGTTAATTATGAGTTACAAATAAATAGTAAATGTAATGCTATTTTTTACATTCATGCATTCAATTCTTTTCTTTAATCAGTGCCACTCTCAAACTCCTAAGTGACATTTTGATTGATTAATTGAAACACTTCCAACTACATAATTATATTTCAACTATCATCATGTTGAGAAGTGAGAACTTATTTGGGTCTTTCACGACTTGTTTAAAGTTATTTTTAAAATCCTTCCTTCTTAGTATCTACTGTGGCCATTAGTTATTTTGACAAAATAGTTTGAATGCAAGATTTTGACAAAATTTTATACAAAATGTGAGAAAATGTTGAATGCTTAAACAAACCAATATAAATATCGGAAATAAAATGACCAAATACTTCAATGGCTATGAAAAATAGTAGGGAAATAAAACGACAAGATTTTGACAAAATTTTATACAAATGTGAGAAAATGTTGAATGCTTAAACAAACCAAGATAAATATCAGAAATAAAACGACCAAATACTTCAATGGCTATGAAAAATAGTAGGGAAGATCCTCAAACAATTAGAAATAGAGCTACTATATGATCCAGCAATTCTACTCCTGGGTAATTTATACAAAAGAATTTAAGTCTCAAATAGTTTTGAGACTCTGTCTCAAAAACAAACACACAAACAACCAAACAGTCTTTCTATAAGATATTTAAAGTAATAGATGAAAAATCTCTCATATGTTTGCCATATTACTAATTTTAAATGGTTGAATGAATTGTATTCATTTGTCAAAACTCGTCAAAACCATGACCACTTTGGATGGCACATTTGAGAAAGAATATTCGTTTTAGTGACTAATGGTAGAATCCTTTCTCCACATGTTAAAAATATTCACCACTATTTACCTATTACATTTGTTATATTGTTTTCACGATGGTAACTTCCACCAAAATTTGTTAGAATTTGTTTCCATTTTTAACAACTCTTTACATTAATGTGGGCACCAATTTATTTATTTGTACTTATTTTTAACTGTATGTATTTTGACATAGTCAAGTCTTATAATAATTTCAGTTGACAACCCAAGTGCCCATGATGATAAATGGATAAACAAAATGTGGTGTATATGTACAAAGGAATATTATTTAATATTTTGCCTTAAAAGGGAAGATAATTCTGACATGTTATAGCATGGATAAACTTTGAGGACATTATGCTGAGTAAATCGAGCCAGTCACAAAAATATGACTAGTATATGATTCCGCTTATATGAGGTATCTAAAGTCATTAAACTCACAGAAACAGAGAGTAGGATGGTTGTTACTAGGAATTTGGAGGGCAAGTAAAAGGGCAGTTGTTTAATGGGTGTACAATTTCAGATTTACAAGATGAAAATGTTCTGGAGATCTCTTGTACAACAATGTGAATATGCGTTAACACTACTGAACTGTACGTACTCTTCGAAACGGTTATGATGGTAAATTTTTTATGTCTTTTTTTAACCCCTGACCCCCACTGCCAAACACACACAAGAATAGAAGCCAGAATTAAAACGCTCAGTGAGGTAGTTGCAAGCTAAACATGATTAGCATCCTCACAGGTGAAACTCTTTCTGTTACTAGAAGGTGAAAATGTAGTACCTATTTGACTTGGGTGCTCATTTTCTTCCACAAGAAACTGGTTCTATAAACTATTTCATGTTTTCCATCTTTAATGTTAATTTTTTAAAGTTGTAAATTAAAAAGTATAAAGTTATGCATTTTTACATTACATTTAAGCTTAATTAATATTATTTCCAGAAAATGGAAACAGCTGAAAATCACAGTGGACCTTTGTTATAATTAATGTAAACTATATATGAAAATTATTGATTTTTGTAGGAAAATGCCAAAATATAATGTTTGGTTGTTAAGGTCTTTTCTTAGACACATAAAAACCAAATATTCAACTAAATATATACAGTTTTCTATTTGAGTATTTTTATAGGTATCATTCCATTTTAACACATACAATAGCAAAAAATACCAAATTATTTATGAATAATAGTCTAAAGTTTGCTGATATTTACTCTTTGAAAATTAAGTTTTGCTAATAGATAACCGTAATAAAGTAGAATATTCATTAGTCATTCAAAATTATCTTCCAAAATACATTCACAAATATTTCCATCGATTTTACTGATCCTCTAAAGTTTCTAGAAAAAAAATGAAATTTCAATTCTCCTTTCATTTAGCAATAACATCCAAGTATGTCATAACATAATAATTTACAGTCTTTCTATAAGATATTTAAAGTAATAGATGAAAAATCTCTCATATGTTTGCCATATTACTAATTTTAAATGGTTGAATAAATTGTATTTATTTGTTGAAACTTGTCAAAACCATGACCACTTTGGATGGCACATTTGAGAAAGAATATTCATTTTGGTGACTAATGGTAGAATCCTTTCTTCACATGATAAAAATATTCACCACTATTTACCTATTATATTTGTTATATTGTTTTCATGATGGTAACTTCCACCAAAATTTGTTAGTATTTCCATTTTTAACAACTCTTTAATGTAGACACCAATTTATTTATTTGTATTTATTTTTAACTGTAGGTGTACACAGTTTCTGTTAAACATCTAAAAATATCTTTAAACATATATACAGAAAGTTAATATGTGGGCAGCATCCTTGAGCAATTTGCTTGAGCTCTGCGTGCTCCCATTTCCTCTCCTGTAATTAGAGATAATAATGATACCCACCTCACAGGCTGTGTATGAGAATTATGAGCTAACATATGTAAGGATCTTAGAGCCCTATCTGGCCCACAGTAGGTACTCAATAAATATAAGCTTTTATTATTATGCTATTGCCCTCAGGTATAACTCATTTAAATTGAAAGACCTACTTTGATCAAATCAGATACTAAAGAAAATATTTTTTGCATTTCATATAACAATTAATAGCATTTATTGAGTGCCTACTGTATGCCAAGCATTATAGTTGGGCAAAATACCTTTATTTCTCTCAAAGTGGATATGACTTCATATTACAGATGAGGACTGAGTATCAGATGACTTGGGCAACTTGCCCCGTGTTAAAAAGGTGGAAAATAGCTGAACTAAGGTTCATACTTGAAACCCTGTATGTTTTTTTCAGCATGCCAGGCTTAGGGTTAGTCATATAGAATTATTTCCATCCTCACGTGTCATGCATATGGCATCAGAAAAGGCCAGTGATAGTGAAATTAACCTGACGGATTTTCACATTGGTTCTCCAATTGTGATTTTCAAATTCTCACCTGGGCATTGTTCAAATGAAGATCTCAGAGACCCCAATTTCAGAAATTCTAGTTCTAGTATGGGGTGTGTAGTTGCCTGCAAGATACCCGAGGTCAGTGGTTCTCAAAGTGTGGTTCCAACCAGCAGCAACAGCAAGAGCGTCAGGGAACTTGTTAGAAATGCAAATCTTTAGACTCCATGCCAGACTTAAAAAAAGCTCTAGAGACTGGTGCTGAAACCAGGGTATTAGCAAGCAGTCCAAGTGAGGCTTATTCTTGATAAGGTTTGAGAGCCATTTCCCTGGGCAGTTCTGATGCAAAGAACCCTTGAAGCACATTGAGGATTACTGACCATTAGGTTAGAAATTTTTCAAAGACGTAAAGCATGTTTTAAATCAATGCAGTATAAGATCACACTATATTAAATGTAAAATATTTTTGTTTTTTATTTTTTTATTTTTAGAGAAGGTGTCTTGCTCTGCCGCCAGCAGCATGATCATAGGACCCTACAGCCTCTAACTCCTAACTCCCAGACTCAAATGATTTTCCCACCTCAGCCTCCCGAAGAGCTAGGACTACAGGCACCCAGCTCTGTAAAAGACTTTGGAGATAATTTTACTTAAAGGGTAAGGGAACATTCATTTTGGCAAAATTATTTAACTTCTCATTTTTCCCCACGCTCTCAGTTGGTATGTTAATACTAACTCTGGAATGACTAATACTAGGGGCATCAGTAAAATCTATGTCTTGAAAGTTAGGAATTCCACATTGGGGCAAGAAGGGTGTTTTAAAGCACTAAACACATATTAATTCATTAAAAGAATATATAAATGAGTTTCATCTAAAAATACCCACAATTGTTAGATAAAAATTTAAACAGAGATAGCTGTAAGAACAATTTAAAATTAAAATTAAGAGGCTTATCTATGGATAAGAAAGGAAGAGACTTCTTCACTCTCTCTTTTCCTATAAAACATGTAATATTAAGCATTTTTTCTTTGTCTTGGAAATGTGTGAAAATCTTTCAAGAAGCTAAATAAGCCTCTTGCCAGCTTTTGACCCAGAAATGTTTTTCTCAAGGACCTAACAGCCATCTCTTTAAAATGTAAACATCAAGGGAGATGTTTATTCCTGTTTCTCAGTTTCTGTGCAAGAATGGGACCCTAACATCAGGTATGCACCCCACTCCCAGTTGCAAAACAACCTCCTTTCATAAAGATAGGAAAAATGAATTTTCCTTTGTATAAAACCAACTAACACAGATGATTACTCCAATTCCCAGGTTAATTTATGATGAACTATTTAATAAATGCTAGTCAAGTCCTCTTATTTGAGAACTAGTTATTGTGTATCTTGAAAATATGTATGTTATGGGTTGTATCTCACAGGCTATATAAAAGAGTGAGATTCCTTTCTGTTTTTGTAATCTCTTACTAGATTGCCTGTGATGCCCATCGCATTCTGATTTAATGCTTATTCAATAATAAAACTGTTTTCTTTCTCTACTACCATCAGGGAAAAGATTTGGGGGTTGGGAAAAGATTTTTCTTTTAATTAGTTATATTGCTCCCACATAGCAAAACCCTGTTTTGTAATATGCACGTTTTCTGCTAATTAATATTATCAATGAAAAAATTCATCACTTTCAAGAATCAGTTGACTTTCCTATACAACCTAATAAAGCAAATAAAAAAGCTACAAATCTCATGAAGCACAAAGAAACAAATTTCCTGATAGTAATATTTTTTTTATCATCTCTTGGACATAGAAGATATTTCTCACTTGTATACATAATTTTAGTGTGGTCTCAAGACAAAAGGCTTTTGCTGCCTTGTATTTTCTATTAACAATAGACTTGTATGTTCCAGTGAAAAGTACATAAATTAAAAAGTAGGTTTTTGTCTCAGAGTTTGATTATTTACTGTCAAATACCTTGAGTTACTGAGGACATCTAGATACTGTAATAAAATTCAAAGTAAATTAGTGATATATATATTTAATATTTTAAAATGTGATAATTGGACTTTAGCATTGAATTTCCCAAGTGGTTATTTCAACTTGAGTAATATTTATTGAGTATTATTCATAATAAATTAAGTATAATTTTTCATTTCCATGAGCCTATTGTTACAGTAGGTAGTCAGGCCCACCTGAGCAGGGCGGGAAAGGGCACCCGCCACACAACAAGAATGTCAGGTAATCATCAGTTCATGGTCAGGCGAACTGTCTCTCTAAAGTAATAATTGGTCATAGCGGCACCGGGAAAGGCAGTCTCCTAATAGATGGAAAAACCTGAAACTGGTGACCAGCTTTCCGATAAGATCTCAGGAGTTGGGCGAGTAGGCTCAAGCATGTGCACTAAGAGGCAAAATGGCGGAATTTAACTGGTATATGACCTTACTCTAGGTATGCTCGACAGGTAAGGGAACATGTGAGCATGTGCACAATTTTTGTAAACACTATGCATGCGGCCCCTCCCAAGTACTGGCAGGCCATTGCACATGCGGTCAGCCCACCCCAAGGGAAAAATCAGGGGAGAAGTAACGCAAGACCCCAGAAGTGTGCCGACGTATAAAACCCCAAATCAAAAGGTCAAACCGTGCACTTGACTCTCTCACGTTACCTGCTTCACCCTCTTCTATGTGTACTTTACTTCCTTTCATTCTTGCCCTAAAACTTTTAAATGAACTTTCACTCCTGCTTTAAATTTGCTTCAGTCTCTCATTCGGCCTTATGAGTCTCAGTCAAATTCTTTCTTCTGAGGAAGCAAAAAGTGATGCTGGGGCAGACGGATATGGATTTGGTACCATTAACATACTTTGATACCATGTGACTCAGATATGTCCCGTTGCTAACATATTTTGGTGCCACATGATTTGGATACATTCCACAGTGAGTAAGACACTTCTCTGCCTCACCTTCTTTGGCTGGAGGAGTTCAACCCCCGTATGTGGTTTTCCTTCTCCACTTCTGCTCTCCTGCTTACTAACCAGCCTTCAGATCGATTCCTCTCAGCCACAGGGGCTCTGCTTCCCCTGGCTCTGCCAGCTCCTAATGGCTTCCCATACACTTTTTGTCCCTGATATGCCCCAGGGCTAAGTTTTTCAGTGGCTTTTAAGCAGATTGTCTGCCTGAATAGGGCCTCACTCTGTGGCCCTTTAAGGACCCTATCTACTTGCTTTTTTTGAGTTACCAGCCCTTTGGGAGGAGGGAAAATTCTTCCTTTGCCATTTATGAGTGCTTAACCCAAGCTCTAAGTCCTCTAGAGGTTACTACTTTAGATCAAAAGGGCAAATAAACATTGCCCTCTTGAATCCAAGGGCTGCTGTTTTTGTGAGCATAGGAAGGCTTTCCATGAGTATTCCTCTCACTTCCTCCTGTGTCCTCCATTTGCCTAACCACTTCCATGCCCTTCTCAATAGGCATCAAGACCTTCAAGCTCCTATTCAAATGGAGGGAAGTTCAGGCCTCTTACAACAGCTAATTGAATAACAGGCTTCTCGTTTAGTGAAAGAACGTGGGAAAAGGGAATCTGAGAAAGGAGGTAATCATTTTGTTGCTAGAATGCTCTGAGCAAGAGTCACTACAAGGTCATGGAGACAAGGATAGAGGCCGGCCTATATCCTTACCTATATAGGTAAGGCCTGGAGACATACAGAGTTGTCTGCTATGGGTTGCATCTCTTAGGCTATGTAAAAGAGTGAGGTTCCTTTCTGTCTTTGTAATCTCTTACTGGATTGCCAGTGATGCCCATCAAATTCTGGTTTAATGCTTACTCAATAATAAAACTGTTCTCTTTCTCTATTATCTTCGGGGAGAGGATTGGGGATTGAGAAAAGATTTTGCTTTTCCTAACATAGCAAACCCCTGTTTTGTAATATGCAGATGTTTTCTAATAATTAATATTATCAATGAAAAAATTCATCACTTTCAAGAATCAGTTAACTGCCCTATGCAACCTAATAAAGCAAACAAGAAAAATCCAAATCTCATGGAGCTATGCTGGACAGAGTCAAACCTCATCTGCACTTTTGTCTAGTGTCCTAAGCTCGACTTCTAGTACATAGAGTCTCTTAATTACCACGTTTTTCATCAAAAGTAAAAGTCACTAAGAGTTAACAGTGCAACATGTACTTGAGACTACTGGAAAAACAGTTTTACATACAATGCATGTAAGGTAAGTAAAATGTGCTTTGGTAAAAGATTTTAAGAAAGCATGGGAATGTGGATTTTTTGCCAAGTTTAGAGGTTTAAAGGATTGTTTTAAGTTAGGTAGGATAAAGCTGAAGGTTTAAGCAAGATGTGGAAGGTCTGTAAAAGATTAATCTTGCAAAAGAAATTCTATATGTAAACATATTGGCTAACGTTAAAGGGGTATTATTCAGTTTTTCTATAAATTGAACATTGGAATAAAAGCACAGCACCGTTTTCTTAGAGCCCTGTTCTGCTGGGTTTTTTTGTTTTTTGTTTTTTTTTGGAGATGGAGTTTTGCTCTGTTGCCCAGGCTGGAGTGCAATGGTACGATCTCAGCTCACTGCAACCTCCGCCTACTGGGTTCAAGTGATTCTCCTGCCTCAGCCTCCTGAGTAGCTAGGATTACAGGCGTGCACCACCAAGCCTGGCTAATTTTTGTATTTTTAGTAGAGTCGGGAGTTTGCCATGTTGGCCAGGCTGGTCTTGAACTCCTGAAATCAAGTGATCCTCCCACCTCGGCCTCCCAAAGGCATGAGCCACCATGCCTAGCCTTGGTCTGCTCTTTAACAGAAAATTGTAAAGGGTTACAAAAGGCTTAAGAGAATCTTACCTTATGGTCAAACTGATTAAGATTGGAAGATTTGTCTATAAGGTTTTATTAAGAACTGAGTTTGACATCAATAGGACACTAATGCAAAGGTCAAATCTGGCTTTCTTTAGACTGTTTTTGTATAAATGTATTATTGGTATATGTTCCAAAGTTGTGCAAAACTTCTATAATTCTGATATGACTCAGTATACATTATCAGTAATAATTACAATTGTTATGTTAAATTATTGTGTATTGGAGAGGTAACAAATTTCCTTGTCAATTGTGTCTTTGACTGTGGCTGCCCTTAGATATTTGTCATCCATATGCAAATGTCTTGTTTTAATCCTCTTTAAAAGGTAGTTTTATAATCAGCTATAGGGTTAACTTCAGGTTTCTGATAACTTTGGAGATTGTGACATTAGAATAGAAGAAAAACTTTCTGGATTCTCGAGGAAAGTTGAAATGCTCATGAATATCAAGCAGAACAGGAGTTGATGGTATGGACTGAACTAATAAAGACTTAAATAATCATTGTATGACTTTTTGTTTAAAATGTTGCTGATCCTTCGTGTGTTTTTCAGAGCCAAGAACACTTTTGAGCTATTTACAGCTTTTAACAAATCAGTAAAGTATACTCCTATACCCAAAATTTAAAGCATATTTGTTTCTCTCTACCTGATGTCTCCAGAATTTGGAAACTATTTGTGAGTATTCTTAAATTATGGCAATATAATTATTTGCATAAGTGCAATAACAATCTGTTTCCTTTTGCAATAGGACACAATTCAAGAAACTGGTTATTTTACCCAGGCTTTGACTGGAATGGTATGATTTCCTTTATGGAATCCAATTTGACTTACAGAGTGAATAAAAGCCCCTTGGGAAACCTAGCCTCATACCTTGTCTACACAGTTCCTGTACAGGGTCCTTGACCTGTGGTAAGTAAAGAATGTCACTTTCTGACAGGCCCAGAAGCCCCAAATTATCTTGGGACCCCAAGAGGAGAGGAATTTATCCTCTTTTTAAAGCTTTATGAAAGTCTGATCTAAGATGCCTTATGGAACAAAGTTCTATCAATGCCAGTTTAAAAAAGAGCCTATATGGCAAATAATTATTCTTGCTGCACAATCACAGGTTGTGCAGTGTGATTATTTATGCAAATAATCAGGCCAAGGAAATAAGACTAAAGCTTATTTTGCAAACAAATCAGTCCCATCATTATTTGTTTTTAATAAAAATGAGGACTGGAGAGAGAAAAATTATGTTTCAAAAACTATGGTACATTTATTATTAGATTCTAGTCTCGTGAGTTGTTTTTGAGTTTTTGTCCGCAATTTAGACTAACCCTGTTTATCCCTGTGAACCAACCAGTGATCGCTGGCTGCAGCTCAGAACAAACAAAAGAGATAGGTAATATCAAAATATAGATCTAGCTTTTCTTCCTCATCTAGGTTTTTGATTCACTAGATTATTTCTCTAACAACTTAAATCTTTTTGTTTGCAGTCCTCCTTTACTGCCTTCATAATTAATTTCCATTTTCTACTCTTAATACTGCCTTTGCAAGATTAATTTGAGTGATATTAGTATGATTAGAATTTGTCCAACCTACTGACAACTTTTTAACAATGAACTTTAGGTTTCACTGTGAGATTGAAACTAAAAAGATCTCTTAAGAAAAATGCCTGCTAAAATTTAGAACATTTGTCCTACCTTGAAAATCTACCATTTTAAACTGATTCTAGATAGACGATCATTAAAAAATAGAGATTTCTCCTGCCCGTCTTTTCTTTTAAAAACCAAAATTTATTTGCTTCATTTATCTACTTCTTTATATAGGTATTTAGAAATACACTTAAGGAAACTAGAGGGTAAGTCGTGGTTTCATTTATGCAAAATATAGCCTCTATTGATTTTAAAAGTAGAGTTATAAATCAAAATTGAAACAAAAATTTATCACAGATTGGTATAAGAAATTTTACAAATTCTCCTTAGAGAAACCAAATCTAAAAACAGCTTTAGAGTTGAATTATGCTGTATTTCAACTCTCTTACCTCTGGTATTCAGTTTATGTTAGTAAAATTTAAATAACTTTTCTAGACCCTGCAAATTAATGGTTTATATTAACCTAATACATTTTTAGAGAGAAATTTATCTTGCTGCTAAGCAGTGTGTTATACAACATGGTGAATGTTTACGTGTTGGAATTTTTTAATATGTAATTTTATAGCACCAAAATATTTTTTAAAGAGTCTGGAGACTTGCTCATTTTAAGAGAAAAAGTAGTTTTTAGAAATGTTTTAAGTGTCTTTTGGCTGTTTTTAATCAACAAATTTAAACTACCATAGACTATTTAGCATGATAAAAATTTAATGCTACATGAATGAATCTTTAAAGTTATATTAGATTAGGCTAATCACACAAACAAAAAAATAAAATAAACTCCAAGAGAGACATGGTTGAAAATGCCTGCACTGTAAGTGTATACAAGGCTCCCTGTGCACAAGTGATAGTCCCCGGAAAGCAATAAAGATGAGTGTTTAGTCAACTCACTTGCAGTGAAATCGATTCTTAAACTGTAGGTTTTAAGCCATATATTTCAGAAAAACCAGAATGTAGAATGCAAAGCAGGAAACAGATTTTGAAATATGTAATAGGGATTTCATTCACATCCTTGTGCTCATATTTCTTAGAAGTTTAAGACACCTAGCTAAAAGTTTAGTGTCTTAAAAGTCATTATAATACCATCTCATATAATTCTGTAAGAAAAGCTGTTAAAAGACTCTGCAAAAGCAGGATAGCATATACTAGATTTGTGAACTTCCTGCAAGACAAAACTGCATGTTCTAGATTTGCCAAAATGTCAAGAAACAAGAACACTTATAAATGTGTTTATATATTAGATATATTTTTAAGCCAATCACTAGACCAGGTTCTGAGAAAAGTGACCATGAACACAGTAGGCAAAGGCCTGACCTTATATGGAAATGAAAAGGATAATGAAACGGCCCCTCTGATTAAGTGCTGTAAAGTAATGAATGACAGCAGACATACAGGTGCAGTGGGAATCATGGCAAGAACTCCTGAACTGGACTGGAGGAATGGTTGGGATCCAGAAGGACTTCCTGGAGGAAGGGGAATGTAGGCTGATAGCTGAAGGATGAGTGTAAGTTAACAAGGTGAAGAGAAGAGGGAGGACTCTTTCAAGCAGAGGAAATAGCTTATGTGAAGACTTAGAGGTAAGAGAGAACATAGGGCCCCCGGCCCCCACAACTCAAAGTTCAACAGGGCTGGAACCTACACCCATTAGATTGTTGAGAGGCAAGCAATGAACCTGAAAATATATAGGTGGAAACTACAGGTGGAGCATACAAAGCAGACTACATAACATCAAAAAGTATTCACCTAAGGAGGACAAAAAGCCTTTAGAATTGATATTTCAAAGAGACTGCTATATGTATGATGGACTGGAGGAATGCAGGTGAGGTTAAGTGGATGGCTTGCAGAGGTTTGGTGGTGGAGACAGAATGAAGTTAATAAGGCTGGGGTGGATTTAGAGGTAGAATTGTCAAGGCCTGAAGAGAGACAGGTTGTGCAGAGTGAGGAGTAGAAAAGAGTAAAGAATCAAGGTGATTCTCAGATGTCTGATTTAGACAGCTGGGTGCGTGGTGGTGCCAGTCACTAAGAAAAAAAAAAAACGTCAAGGAAAGAGCAGTTTGAGTTTGGCATGTGGATAAGCTTTGTGCATGTTGAATTGGAGATACCTGTGAGCCTTCTAAGTAGTGATGTCCAGAAAGAGCTGAATCTGTGGATCTGGAGCTCAGGAGCAGAACCCAAAGGAGATGAAGATGTGGGCATCATCAGATTATGGTTGGTGATTGAAATCTCAGGCATGAGTGATGCTCCCAAGAAAAATGTGTGCTGTGAGAAGATAGCTGACCTTGGAATAACCCTACAGAGCACTGTAAATGTGTGATGATCAGAGAAAGATGGTCCTGTGTCTAAGCCCAGATTTCCTATGGGGAGTGGTGGTGGGGCTGAGGGGTGTGCCATAGCAGGAAGTAAGAATAAGAGAAAAATAAAAGTGAGATAGGAAAGGCAGGAAATCAAATACATAGTGATGTGTTACATATTTTGCCACAGCCTCAAAAGAAACACAGTGTGGTGTTTTGGTTATGCAAGACATCTCCAAAGAGATTTTGTGTAACCACTGCCCTTGGAAATAGTCTCTTGGGCAGAGGAAGAGTGTGCAGTGTCTCTTCCGGCTCTCTCTTATTTGCTGCCTTTCATTGATCACTCCACCTCCCTGTGCATTAGCTTTCCCGCATTTCTTGGTTGTGCTAACCAGCCCTTCTAGGCAGCCATCAAGAAAGCAGAAGTTTCTGTGGGAGTATTTAGCACTAATCCTGGTAGGAACTTCTAGTACTCCCTCCACAGTGGGCACAGCTGAGGCTTTCCAAAACTTAAATGCTGGGATATCTGAGAGAGATGGCAGTGGGGAGAGATGCAGTCCTGGTGACAGGACCTGGAGTTTTGCAAATGATTAAATAATGTAGCTTTCATCTGGCCTCTCTAGCTAGGAGTCAAGGTGAACGGCTGAATCAATTTCTAAAATTACATAATGAATTTTTTAAAATGCAAAGTGAAATCAGGTCTAGTACATCCTGTAAGGAAAACTGAGAGGTTAGAAAAGTGGAAGAAAGCAAAATGATGTCACAGATAGCAAGGAAAGAGTATGTCTACTGTTCCTGTCAAGTCAAACAAAATAAAAACTGTAGTAGATATGTATGGATTCCCATGCTTCTGAGAATGTAGCTTTCCTGTGGGGGAATAATGGCTCCTCTACTTTTAGTTCATTCAGTTTGGTTTGAGCAAATTCCACCCAATGGGTCTTACGGTGGCCCAGGTACAAGCAATCCACCTGTGAACCCCCAGCCACCCCACACACACTGAGCACAGTACAGGCTTGTGAGTCAGTGAGGCCAATGGGACTCCATGCTAGGAATTTTGCTGGAACAACTGGTACAGAGCTGGAAGTCTGGGAATTTCAAATTTTGTAAACCAATGAATAAATGTCCCTTCTTTGATTACACCAGTTTGAGTTGTTTTTTTTTAATATTATTCTGACATTTCTGTTCCTCCCAACTGCTACAGAGTCAGAGAAGTGTCCACTGGATTTAGTTACAGAGACGCCGTGGCCTCAGTGAGGATGGTGTCAGTGGAGTGGCATTGGCAGAAGTTGAGGTGATTCTGGCCAGGCACGGTGGCTCACACCTGTAATCCCAGCACTTTGGGAGGCCAAAGGTGGCAGATCACGAGGTCAGGAGTTCGAGACCAGCCTGGCCAACATGGTGAAACCCCGTCTCTACTAAAAATACAAACATTACCCAGGTGTGGTGGTGGGTGCCTGTAATCCCAGCTACTCGGGAGGCTGAGGCAGGAGAATTGCTTGAACCCAGGAGGCAGAGGTTGCAGTGAGCTGAGATCGCACCACTGCACTCCAGCATGGATGACAGAGCAAGACTCCATCTCAAAAAAAAAAAAGAAGAAGTTGGGGTGATTCTCACTACTGCTTTATCCTCTTTCTTCAACCCTTAAAATGTTGTTTTATCTACTTATGAGGGGAGGACAATGATTAGAGAAGCAGAAATGACCAGCACAGACTGCATGTTACCTTTCTGCCTTTTGGTCTGGACCTCACCTGGCAGCTGGGGCTACCTCTTCCTGGGTGCCAAAGCACCTCCAGAACATAGCAGATGCCCATTAATTTTCAAAAGTTGCAAAGACTCAATCATAATGAAGAGGTTTGATCTGAATTTGTGTTTTTTTCAAGTATCTAATTTTGTACCAGTTGCATAGATAACTTTTATTAAATACAAAAGGTTCATTTGAGATGCCTGACCCACCTAGGCAAGGAGCAGCCCAGAGAAGGTGCTAGATCTACAATTTCCACAGAAGACAGTGTCCTTCTGATGGCTGAAGAGGCCTATATTTTGGTCAAATTTTCAAAATCCGATTACTCTTAAGACTGTAGATGTAAAAATCTTCATATTAATTTTATGACTCATTCCTTCATCTCAACTCTTTTCCTTTAGGATGGCAAGAAATCTTTTACTCAAACCTCAGATTCCCCTCACAATATGTCTTGTATCTGCCCATTCTTTCCTATTCAAATCATATTTGCAGATTCAGGTGTTCATTAACTCTGGCCTAGAATAAAGAAACAATGTTCTAATTGGTCGTTGTGCCTCCAGTGCCTCCAGTCACTATCTGTTTTTATGCATCATTATACACATTACTAGTAGACTAATAATTGTATAATTTTATCAAATGTCTGAGCCTTGTTAAAGCAGAGGCACTGACCGTATACCTATAGAGTGTTTTTACTTGTGTTGTAGCATATATGATACCCAGTGTTTTATTACAATTAGTTGTAGACTATCTTAGATCATTTTGTGCTGCTATAACAGAATACCTAAGACTGAGTAATTGATAATGAACATAAATTTATTGGCTCACAATTATGGGGGCTGGGGAGTCCAAGATTGAGAGGCCAGTGTCTGGCAAGGGCTTTCTTGCTGCAACATTCCATGGTGGAAGGGCACAAAGACAGGGAGGAAAAACAAGAAAGGGCCAAACACATTTACAACAAAAACCCTCTATAACAAAATCAATCCCAAGATAACAGCATTAATCCATCCAAGAGGGCAGAGCCCTCATGACCTAAGCACCTTTTAAAGGTCCCAACTCTCAACAGTATTGCATTGCATTAAACTATTGCATTGCACTACTGCATTAAAACTTAATCAGTTTTCTACACATGAACTTTTGAGGATACATTCAAATCATGGCATAGGTATTTGTGTCTTTATATTTATTTGTCAGTTTTCTTTAAAACATAGTAAATTTTTTGGAGGCTGCAGGATAATTCAATGAGCATCAACTCATGTATATGGTCAGAAGGCAATTAAGTGGAGATTTCCTTAAATGCTGGCATATGGCAGGTAGATATTGATTTCCAAGTTAGCTACTGGAAATGTGGTCTGAGACATGGCATCGGTTTACTTATTATTTACAGACTTGGTCAATATGGACCAAAATATCCGTCCTGTTTCTATATTTTTAATACATTCAATAATAATGTGATATAGAATTGATATGAGAACTAACAGTGATAACTAAAACATTCTTTTGGTGAATATTTTTTCTTTACCATGTACCTTTTTGCTTGGTATTTTTGCGGTATCTTGGTTGAGCCTTTATGCTTTTTCAAACTCAGAGAATATCTATAGTAAACAATCAAGTGCATATGTTTAAAATTAAAATGCTTTTGAATATATTTTCTGATTTCCCATCTGCACCTGCAAAAAAAATAAATTCTTTTCTGAAGGGAAAAGGAAATGTATTTACAAGGTTAATTTCTTGGGGGAAAAGTGGGGTTTTTAGAGCAACTTTAATGTTTTTATTGTTCTTCAACTTACAGCTTATGATTTAATTTTATTCACATTTTATATTCAGATTTGCATGATAAAGAGATGCTATGTCATTTTTAAACATCTCTTCATCATCTGAAATGCTGAAGAAAGAGAACTAAGGAATAAAATAGAGAAAGGATTTTAAAAATCTCATATTGGATCAATTTCTCTAATCCTCTAATATTCAGCACTAATTAGCAGTGGCACATAACTGTGTTTCTTGTAGAAGGTTTGAAATGAGTATTTATCACAATTTTCAGATTTTCATCTTAGCTCAATAATGTCATCTCATCCCTTTTTTCTTTCTTTCCTTCTTTTTAAAATAGAATCACCTGTGTAATGGAAGTTGGGATCTTCAGTGTAAAGAATAAATATCCAAATTTTCTCTGAACAGAAGTCAGCATTAGCTTGGCTAGCATGTAATCCAAAAGCTCTCCTTTCAATTTTGATCCAGTGACTTTGTCAAAGACACTGCCAGACATATGTAGAACCAACATTACTGCCCAAGTGTGATAAAAGCTTTCTAGAAGGATAAGAAAAATTTCTCATCCAAAAATGTTAGGACACAAATAAAGCTCTAAAACCATCTTTTTCCCTTTTCGGTCAATCTATTTGCAAAATATATCTGAGAACATTTAAAAGATGTGGGCTATTTGGAAGAATGAGCAGTGGCTCAGTGTGTGCCAAGCCCTTATTCCTTGTGTGGAGTTACCCCATAGAAGTGAGTGAATGTGAAGAATGGCACTACCATTTGGGAAGCAATTCCTATTTGCCACATCTCCACTAAGCACTTTACACACATTACTTTCTTATGTTATTCTTCCTAACACATTGAAGGATGACCATTGTACATTTTTTTAAGGGATGAAAATTGAATCACGGTTTCATTACAAGAAATTTAGGTCAAATGCAAAGGATCACAATTTAGAATATCTTCAGATTTTTCAAAAGTTAATGTAAAAGATAGCTGTGGAAAGATACTTTCAAAATTTGGCAGGCAAAATATCCCTTACTCAGATTACATACCCAGGCAAACTATGAATCAGGTGAGAACAGAATAAGGACATTTTCAAGCAACAGTGGTAAAACGACAACAAAAATAAACAAAAGTCCCACCATTTCTTAAAAGGCTGTGGTCCAACAAAAAGATAAAATGGAAAAGGAAAAGAAAAGGAGAAACTTATGGGCTACAGAAAACAGAATATAGAGAAAAAAAAACAAAAGGAAGATCTTTCTCCACCCCTCTTGAATCTGGACTGGCTGTGATTGTCTTAGGACAATGAAATGGTGACAAAAGTAACACAAGTGGAAGCTTTGAAGGGTTTGCATGCTAGAGCTTCCTCCATACTGTTCGTAGGAGCCCTGCCATCTCGCTGTGTAGAAAAGTCTGAGCTTGACTGCCAGGTAATGAAAAACACATGGCCCAGTCATGGCCCCAATTAACCTGCCCAGCCAGTTAACTCCAAAAGCAAAGTTTTTAGCTCAAATGCACTCAGACACATGAGTGAATGCAACAAAAGACCAGCAAAAAACCACTTGGCTGAGCACAGCTCAAACTGCTGACCCACAAAATTGTAATAGTGATGGTTGTTTAAAGCAGCCAAGTTTTGCAGTAGCTTTTATGCTAGAAGAGCTAACTGATAATAAAATTGGAAATCCAATGTGGCCTGCTATCAAAAGAAAACTTAAAATATATGTCACTGGCTTTGAGACCAGGCAACAGACAGAAGCTGAAAAAGCAGTGAAGAAGTTATTTGCAAAGTTTGGAAAATGGTGAGTGGAGTTCTACAGGAGCAAAACAATTGGCAGAACTTACAGCTGCAGCAACTCTGAAAAGTGCAAGCACCCAATACATTTTCAGATTTGCTAAGGAGACCACCAATCAGAATCTTGAAAGTGCTATTTCAATTCTCTTATGATAAGAGGCAGGAAGAAAGAGATGAGTTAAAGAAAAAATTGTTTCATTTATATGCAGAATTTAGAAAGAATATAGAAGGCTCAGCATTTACTGGGTTAGAAAATAAAATCTCATGTTCTGCCTCTTCAGCTAGTAAAACATTCTTAATGGTAAATATCAAATCAAAAGTGTGTCTGCAGGCCGGTGTGGTGGCTCACTGTAATCCCAGCACTTTGGGAGGCCAATGGGGCCGGATTACTGGAGGCCAGGAGTTCAAGACTAGCCTGGTGAAAGGGCTTCTTTTTTTTGAGACAGAGTCTCGCTTTGTCTCCCAGGCTGGAGTGCAGTGGTGCCATCTCGACTCACTGCAAGCTCCGCCTCCCAGGTTCACACCGTTCTCCTGCCTCAGCCTCCCGAGTAGCTGGGACTACAGGCAAAAATACAAAAATTACCTGGGTGTGATGGCGGGCACCTGTAGTCCCAGCCACTTGGGAGGCTGAGGTATAAGAATCACTTGAACTCATGAGGCGGAAGTTGCAGTGAGCCAAGATCATGCTACTGCACTCCAGCTTGGGTGACAGAGTGAGACTCTGTCTCAAATAAATAAATAAATATAAATACAAGTGTGACTGAAAAGCCAATTGTAAGACCTCTAAAATATTTAGAGTAGTGCTAGAAATACCTTTCAACTAAATGAAAGGACTTCTGAGAAACTTATCGAAGCAAAAGAGCTACTACATTTGACCTAAAGGGACTGAAATTATTCACATTTCAGAAAGGATCTCTGAGATCCCAAAATTCCACTTGAAGAAACCAGATTTAGACAGCTGCTCTCCTGCAAAATGGGCCTTTTTTTTTAAATAAGAAGAAAATGACATTTCCCAAAAGGTACCATAAGCCCAAGAGATGGAGCCAACAGCCATGAGTTAGCAATAGATTAGGAAGCCATTAATCTTGAATTAGCAATAGATTAGGAAGCAACAGATTGGAAGACCATTCCCAGGGAGCAGAACCAAGCTCTAATTAAGGAACATCTGCTGCCAATAGAGCAAGGAATTTGGCATATTTATCTTGCAGGATTTCAAAATTCTTATGAACCAGTGAATGCCTGTTTTGATTAAGAGTGTCTATTATGGAATGTTATAACTATATGGTAGAGTATGGCACAGCGTGATTTGTATGGGGTATCTATATGCATACAGAGAGTGTGTGTGGTAGGGAGCATATATCTTCTCTTAATTCATTAGTATCTGGATATAAAGGTTGCATATCTGAGGGGGTACTGAGACCCTGGACTTTTGGGGGATCTAAATTAGGGAGCATTTCTTACAAGTGAGAGTAATATAAGTTATTGTGGCCAGAAAGTAGACTGTGGTAGATGGCAAAAATATCCACAATGCTTTGTACCTCTGCCATCAAATGTTGAATCTTCCTCTACCTCCATGGGTCTGGTCTGGTCTTGTAACTTGTTTTGGCTAATGGAATACAAATAAATATTATGCAGGCAAATAATGGAAATAGTGCATGTGCATTGGGGATTCCTCTCTTGCTGCTTTTGAGTCTGCATGAAGAAATCTGAGCTAGACTACTGGTTAATCAGAAATGTGTGGTACAATCACCACCTTTGCCCCAGCTGAACCGTCAGCCCCAGGAAGCCCTAGAAGCTGAACCATCTAGCTGACAGGCAGCTACTGAAGATATATACATAAGTCAGAGCTCTCAGAGAAAGCCAGCAAAAGAACCACCCAGCTGAGCCCAGACCAATTTGCTGATTCATGGGCCATAAGCTAAATAAATGACTGATTTGTGGTAATTTGTTACTTGATTGCTAACTGATAAACTCACCACACAGCAATTGGCTTATGAACCATTTATTCTACAGTTTAGAAAGTAACACATTACTCACTCACTCCTCTCCTTTATGCTTACTGGCAACACTTTAATTTGAACCTGCCCCAGTTTCAATGGGCATATTTTTAAGTGCCAGGATATACTGCATATTTATGCTGGAGCTTGTCTATGGTTCTTCAATGCCTTTAAAAAAAGAGTAGTAATGCCTTGATAGACAGATAAAAATTCAGAATCCAAATCTATTTGAAAGACAAATTTCCGTGTGTTCCCTCCTCTGTGAGAAAATTCATCATTATTCCATCCCCTCACATCTGTTGTGCTTAAAAATCATGTCAATCTGTGTGGAATCTCTTTGACAATGGACTTCACTATGCCAAGATCACAAAATTAATTAGTACTACAGCCAAGAGTTAACCTGAGGCGCATTCATTCCACTTAACCTCTCCATCCCTACTGATTTACTTAAATGTCTCTCCCAACCCCATGAGTGACAGTGACCTGTTTTGTGAGGCTCTGCCTTCATGCCACCTCCTGTTCTAATAATGGGAGGCTGGAGTTACACAGACTTGGGTTTAGATATTTGCTCTGGCACTTACCTGTTTTGTGTCAGCATGATTATATGTACCTCATTATATTTTATAAGGATTAAATGAGATAATCCATGAGAAATACCTTAGGACCTTCCATGTATTAAACTCTCTATTTTTTAAAAAAAAAAGATTAATGTGACTGACAGGTACATAACGCCTCTGCTTTTTCTGTCATTGTAACAAGGGGTTTATAAGGCTGAGGTGCTCCATCAGGGTTCATTGCACTGGATAAAGATGAGGGCTGCTTCTTGGTCATTGTGTAATCTCTTTAGCATATGCTATTATTTGGTTGAAGAGTGAGAACAGATTTGACCATGCAGTAGGTTGCATCCTCTCTGTGTAGCTGAACATAAGGGGGAGGTCTGCCTGTTTAGCTTACATGGAGCCATTCCTGAGAGAGCATCATGCTCTGGGAGGCAGCAGGGCTTTCTGGGTTGAGCACAGGAGCAGGAATCATGGGACTCGAGCTTCAAGCTGCCAAGTTCTAGTGCTAATTTGATCAGTGACCTTGGGCAAACCACTTCCCTCCTTTTCTTTTTATTAGAGAAAAATAATTGATCTGATGACCACATCACAAAGATGTAGTGAAGGTGAATGTAGACTATCTGGAGCAGCTTCAGAGGGAAAAACCGCAGAGTGCATAATTAGTTTTATAATCTATAATTAACTCTATAAATAGTGAAGAGGTATCCACACCTGAATTATACAATTAAAAATTAGACTTTTATCTTTCTAAGGAAAATTAAGACCAATTACTTGGTAATATTAGTAGAGTTGACAAATTGAAAATAAAGATCATGGCCTGAACACAGCCTTAATGCATCTGGACTCTGTAGATAAGATGAGCTCCTAGAGGAGACTGTAACATGCACATCTGAAGGCAAATGATGGTCAGATAAACATCAGCAAGATGTTAGAATAGAATTCTCCAAAATTCATCCCACTGCAGAAACATCAATTTGAATCACTATCCATGCACAAAAATATCTTCACAAGGTCTAGGGAAACGAGGTGAGAGATTACACACCTAGGTATAGCATGAAAAAAAGAAGAGACAGAAGATATCCAACATTTGAAGGAAAGAGAGATAAGTTAGCACTGACCTTTGCTTCAGACCCCAACACTGGATCCACCCCAGTAAAACCCAGCACTGGGCATGCGCCCACAGCCCCAGGCTCTAGGTCAGTATCTGTAGACTGAGCATCCAAGCCTGCTCTTATGCCTTATGCCAGATCCCACAGCCTCAAGCTTCAGGCCTGCCTAGTAGACTCGGTCTCCATCTCCTTAATGCTGACCCTAGGCCAGCTCTCACATAGTAAGGTTCTAGGCCCAGCCTAGGTGATACCAGGCTAGCCCCAGCAGCCCTGGGCTCCAGACAACTCCAAGCCATGGGCTGGTCCCCATGATCCCAGCCTCCACGATCCTAGTCAACAGGATGGCACCTATGGACCCAGCCAATAGGCCAGACCCTGCAGAAACAGAAAATAGGCCCATTCAGCACAAAACCAGACCCTGTGCCCCCAGGATTCAGGCATACCCTAGCACCAAGTCAACACTGCTGGCCTCTAATACCAGGTGGGCACCTGCAGATACAGTTTCCAGGCCTGCCCAGTGCCAGGCCAGTCCTCACAACCCCACTGTCCAGATTGGCCCCTGCAGCCTCACACATCAGCAGACCCAGTGTTCAGGATGGTCTTAGCAGACCCCAGGATTGATTGATCGCCACAGACCCAGGCTGCAGGACTGCCCCTGTGTACCCAAGTTCTAGACTGGTTCCCAAGGACCCAGGACCAAGGCCAACACTTAAGGACCTAGCCTGCAGGCCAGCATTTGCAGATCCAGTCTCTAGGTCAGCACTAATGGACACAAGCTCCAGGTCAATCCCCACAACCCCATGCTACAGGCCAACCCGTGACTCCAGACACCAGGCAAGAACCTAAAATCCTAGGTTAGAGACCAGCCCATTTGGACCCACATTCTATGCCAGCTCCAGCACCAGGCCAGCCCAGGCCACAGGCCAGTCCCTGTGGCCCCTGACTTGAGAGGATTCAGAGGCCAGGCCTGCTCTAGGAGATCCAGGGCCCAAGCCCACCCAATACATCCAGTGCCAGGCTGGACCCTATGGACTGAGGCTCCAAGACCACCCCATGTGAAAGCAGGCTCCAAGTCAGCACATGTGGACTCAGGTCCCAGGTCCATTCCAGTGATCCCAGGCACTAGGCCCATCCCAGATCTTGGTCTGCCCCTGGAGACTCAGAATTAAGGCCCATCCCTGCACCAGTTTACTCCCTGTGAACTCAGGGTCCAGGCCATCCCCACACACTCAATTAACAGGTCCACCTTAGTGGATCCAGGCTTCAGCCTCAATTCTGCAGACTCAGACATCAGGCCACCCACCTGCTGAGTCAGGCTCAAGGTCAGCCTGATTGAGGACTCCAGCAGTAAACCCACCTTTGGACTATACCAGACAACCTGTTCAAAATCTCTGGGCAGGCTGACTGGTAAAGGGCTTTCCCAGACAAAGCCACTCTTCAAACACTGAAATAAGTCCCTGCTTCTTCCAAAAGTGCAGACATCAACATAAGGCAACAAGAAATATGAAAAACCAAGGAGACATAACACCACCAAAAGAACACAACAATCTCACAATAATTGACTCCAAAAGAAATGAAGATAAAAAAATGGCCTGATAGATAACTAAAAATAATTGTTTTAAGAAAGCTTAATAACCTGAAAAAAAATCAATTAACTGAAATTAGAAAAAGAACAAATGACCAAAATAGGATATTTAACAGAGAGATTGAAATTATTTTTTAAAAAATTAAACAGAAATTCTGAAGCTGAAAAATACAATGAATGAAATTTTAAAATGCAATAGAAAGAATCAACAACAGAACTGATCAAGCAAAGGAAAAAATTTGGGAACATGAAAGATTGATTGAAAATATACAGTTAGAGGAGAAAAAAAGAATGAAAAAATGTGAAGAAAGCTTATGGGATGTATAGGACAGCATCAAAAGGGCAAGTGTTAGAGTAATAAGAATATGTAAAAGAGAAAAGAAAGACAATGTAGAAACCTTTTTTAAAGAAATAAGAGTAGAAAACTTTCCAAATTTTGGAGAGGAATATAAATAGTACACTTATAGAAAGGTCAAAGTTCTCCAATCAAATTCAATCCAAACAAGACTATACAAAGTTTTAGTCAAGCTATCATGTTATAGTCAAGCTATCAAAAACCAAGGACAAAGAGAAAATCCTGAAAGCAATGAGAAAAATGATGCAAATAATATTTAATGAAGTTCCAGTAAAGTAGAACGTAAAATTTCTCAGAAGAGATCTTATAGGCCAGGAGAAAGTGCGATGACGTATACAAAGTGATGAAGTAAAAATAATAATTAAACTGCCAACCAAGAACACTATATCCAAAAATAAGATAAATTTCTTCTTCATTTCTTCTTCAGAGGAAGATCATGGCTCGAACACAGGCTTAATGCATCTGGACTCTGTAGTAAGATAAAGCTTCTGGTGGAGACTGTGACAGGCACATCCGATGGCAAAAGATGATCAGATAAACATCAGCAAGATGTTAGAATAGAATTCTTCAGATTTCATCCCACTGCAGAAATTTTAAAATGCAATAGAGAGGATCAAGAGCAGAACTTATCAAGCAAAAGAACCCATTTGTGAATTTGGAAGATTGAATGTCTTCTTCAGAAATGAAGAAGACATCAAAACTCCCACAAAAGCAAAAGCTATTTTCTCTAGCTGATTCAATTCCTCCTCACCAGCCACCACTTCCCTAGGCTGAGACCAAGAGGGTGAGGGAGACGTAAACTTAACAGTCTCCCAGGTTATTTCAAGTAGTTTACTGTTGCAGAGTCTCACTCTAACAGACCTGTTCCTCCCAACTTCTACCCTCTTGATTGCCCATATGGCTGTTAGCTGTAGGAAAAGCTTCTTACCCTCCTGATATCAGGATGAAGAAAGGGATCTTAGGTCTCATAGGAGGTCTTGGGCTCATCTCTTCTGTATCAAGTCTTTGATCCTCACCGTCTGCTGACTATGTATGCTAAAACCTGGTTTATCTAGTCTTAACTAAGGCATTCTGCCTGTGCTCCCACTCAAATCTTGGCTTTTGTAGCTCCAGATGTGTTTGCTCAGCCAGGCCACATTCCTGGGAGGCCAGCACCTTTCATGGCTGAGTAGGCCTCTTTCCAACTTTCATCACTATATTTCACCCAGCAAGGTAATTGTGTGAGCTTTAAGAGACCTGTCCATCAAACCTTCTATTCAGGGTCACTTTACTTGTGCCAAAAGGAGCCCGTCTAAAAGCTCCCCAGTGCTTAAACCATCCCTTCTCTCATAGGAAGCAGTAACTGATGATCCTTTCTATGCTACACAAGAGTCCAGACTGGGTAAAGAGCACTTACGCTGTCCCCTCCTTGCCCAGACATACTGAGCTGCCATATTTACACACTATGGTTTCTGCAAATCATGACCTTGGACCTCAGTCTTACCAGAAAACTAATGAGAGATGGTAAAATATACCTTGGTTCTCAGAATTTCCCACAATGTTCTTAGCATTCCCAGACTTCATCTTTCCCATTCCCTAGCCACGGCTGACTTTTACAACATTTTTCTCTATTTCTTTGAAATAAGTATTTCTTTGAGACGTACCAACCACTCCTAAACTAGTTGGAACATAATCCTTGTTTCCACTGTTTTTATTCTCTTTCCCCTTAAAATTCTTTTTCTTTACTACTTTCCTCACAAGAGTCATCGTTTCCTTCTACCCTTCAGGTGGACCTGGTATACAATAGTCTTAAAAGTCCACATATCCAGTCTTCAGATTGAAGAGTATACACACACAGCTAATATTTAATGGGCTGGGCTCTCTTCTTCATGCTGGAGATAGAGCAGTCAACAGAGCACTCAAAGCTCCTGCCTTCATAGAGCATGTCTTCTAGTAGATAACCAAACATGTATTTATTTTTATTGATCAAATAATGGAAATTATTATCCCCTACATTTCTGTAAAATGTGCTAAGCACTGAAAAACATGTGTACGTATGTTTGGAGGAATGCTCAGTAATGGATAACTCTTGCCTTCAAAGAATTTCTATATTCAACTATGGAAACCAGAAATAAATAGACTGATACACTGATAGATCCATAGATAAAGACAAAGGTATCAGAATTTTAATAGTTATGTGGAGCAATATGCAGGTGCCTAAAGGGAATTGCAATTAGTAGAAATAGAATGAGTTTCTGATATTTTGATACTTCCCTTCACTTCACTATACCCTATGTACACTATATTAGACACTATATACCTACATACTCCACTTTCCCTCCTTTTATAATGGATGAATTTCCTTTGTCCTTGTTTCAGGCCAGCTCCCTGACTTTTCTGATGGATTCCATTCTGTTACCGAGTCCAAGGCCATTGCTTCTATGATCATGGTCCGTCTTCATAAATTATCTTTTTTTGTTTCTTTTTATTGCATTTCTGTGAGCACACAAAAGCAACACGGTAGCTCCTATCTTAGACAAATAAACGACTTAATGTCAGAGTGTCACAGAATTCAGTCCTGGGTGCCCTTCTCTTACTACACTCAAGCCCAAAAGTGATTTTATCCAGCATTTGGTGTTGAATGCTGTCTATAGGTTGTTGACTCCAAAGCATGCATCTCTAAGCTCAGCTCTTCCCTGAGCTCTAGAGTTGGGCATCCTTATTTAGGTATCTCATAAGACAGCTGGAAATGAACATGTTCAAAATAGAATTTGTCATTTTTTTCCCACTGGCTCTCTCTTGGTGTATTAGGAGATTCTTGGTCAGAATTCCCATTGTTAGGATTAAAATCCTTTAATTTACACCATGTATTTAAATGCTGATTTTTTCCTTACCTGGGAAAAAGTTGAAAAGAACAAACTGTGACCTTTGATTAAAAGAAGATTCACCATAAAATAAATGAAGCTTAAGCTTCAGGTCACCACACTGCACAGGCCCTTTTCAAGGTGTTGGGAAGGTCCATGTGCTTTTGTAAAATTTCTAAGAGTCCAATATTTTAACTATGTTAGATTTAGAACTCTGTTGCATTGCATTCATACTTCCTCTTAGTAACATTTCTTCTCATGGCAGATGGCATGAGAGAAGGTGCTGGTCTATGGGGAAGTTGAGGTGGTGATACAATGATTGTGGTTGAATGGCATTTATTTATGTAGTTCACAGACATTTCTGAGTTCTGTTAAATTATTATGTTCTTTCAAGATAGAAATGACTTCCAGAATTTTTCCCCTTTGCCTGAAATACTCTTCGCCCTCATTATCTTACCGTCTTTCTCTAGCAAATTTCCTTTCCTGAAGGAGGTCTCCCCTGACAAGAATTACACAAGGGTTTCCCTCCCCTTACATTGTTTTATTTTTTTTCATCACAGTATATCTATCACAAATAATATCACTCTTTTTTTGTTCAGTTTTGTCTCCTTCACTAGAAATTAAACTTCCAGAGGTCATGGTGTTTGTCTTTTTCCTTGGTATGTTCCCAATATTTTGCAATCAACCAAGCCTGAGTAAATAATTAATGAATGAACAAAATTATATCCTTAAGTATTTTATAGTGTAAATTTTAATAATTCCTAAAATAAAAACCTAGTGGAATAACTGGCAAGATGGCAAAATAGAAGCTTGCAGCTCTTATCTTCCCAACAAACATCAATTTCGACAACTATACAAGGATGAGAGTATTTTTGAGGGAGAATAGGAGGCCAGTAGAGAGATGCCAGCACCCTATAGGTGTCTATTCTAATCTATGAATAGACACATTGAAGAGGGTAAGAGAACAGTTTCACTATATCCTCATCACCCCTCCACCAAAGCAGCACAGCTCAGTGCTGGGCCGGGAGACCCTCTTTGCCTTTAATTTATCTCACAGGGGAAAGTGAGAGTATAATGAGCACCCTGTCTCCCTAGCCATTTGGGACACTACCGAGGAGGCCAACATCTGTCTTATCCCACCCAGAAAACTGAGAGAATTGGGATTACTCAATAGTTTGCAGGCAGCTAGGAGAAGAAAAACTGAATAGGCACTCAGAGCAATGGAGCACAGAACTCAATAAAGTGTTGTGATTTTTGCAAACCACTTCGCAAACTCCACCAAGAGTCCAGACCACCAACCTCATAACGCAGGTTAACTGCAGACCCCTAGGTGGTCCACACGTGTCCCTAGCACTCTACGTGCCCCTCCTTTTCATAAGCACCACCTTCTGTGCTCCCCTGAAGACAGTACATGTGAGTCTACAAAAATCATACACAATACACAGACACCCAGATCAAACTCTACTAAATTCGGGAAAAGCATCTGACTTTGAACTCTTCAGGGCACTTCCCTAGGGGAAAAAAAAAATGGCTTTGTGGGATGGAGATAAGGCATATGATACCAATACTTTCTCCCCAAAAGGGATAAAGAAAAATGGAGTGGGGCATCCACAGAAAAGATCTGAGAGACCCCCACAATGCCTAACTGGAATGACTGATGAAGATTTTTCACTCTCAAAGCCAGTCAGTAAAAACTGAATGAAGTGATTGTTTCTTGAAATGCAAAGAAGGCAACTCAAGATTTCAAGAACAACAACAACAACAAAATTTCACATGACACCACCAAAGAAATGCAATAATGTTTTAATAACTGACCCCAAAGAAATATACATCTACAAACTACCTGACAAATAATTCAAAATAATGGCTTTAAGGAAGCTCAGCAAGCTCCAAGAGAACACAGACAACTCAATGTTATCACCAAAACAATACACGAACAAATGAGACATTCAACTAATACATACAAATAAAAAAGACACGAACAGTAATTCTGGATCTGACGACTACAATGAATAGAATCCAAAATGGAGCAGAGAGCTTCAAAGGAAGCTTTCAAACATCTCAATAGTAGCTCTTTACCCAATCAAGCAAAAGAAAAAAATCTATGAACTCAAAGACAGGTTACTTGAAATCATCCACTCAAATGAAAAAAAAAAAAAATCGAAGAGTGTGGAAATAAAACCCTATGTGGTTTGTGGGATACCATCAAATGAACCAATGCATGTATTTGGAAATTCCAAGAAAGGAGCAGAAATCTTTTTTAAAGAAATAATGGCTAAAAAAATCTCAAACGCCCAGCTATTTTTTGTATTATTAGTAGAATCGGGGTTTCACCATGCTGGCCCAGCTGGTCTCAAGCTCCTGACCTCAGTTGGTCTGCCCACCTCGGACTCCCAAAGTGCTGAGATTACAGGAATGAGCCACCATGCCTGACTGAGCTTTTTTTAAATCAGTATTTTGAATTCTTTATCTTGGATTTTGAAAATTTCTTTGTGATTAAGATTTATTGCTGGAAAATTATTGTATTCCTTTGGAGGTGTCATATTTTCTTGTTTTTCATGCTTCCTGTGTCCATACATTGATATCTGTGCATCTGGTGTAATAGTCAGTTTCCCTATTTTTGAATTTACTTTCATAGGGGAGGACTTCTTCCTAAAAAATGTATGCCCCACAAAAGACTTATTTCAGGGCTAATTCCATTTGCAAGCCCTCTGAATAGCCATCTCAAAATATGCTGAAGAAGGATATTTTGGCATGAAATATTTTTATTTCCTTCAACTTCATGACCTCATTTACATGTGGCATCTTAAGAAGTTAAACTCACAAAAGTTGACATTAAAATGGTGATTACCAGGAGCTGGGGCTTAAAAGGTGCAAAGTTCTTGATCTACCAGATCAATAAGACTATAGTTAATAATATTGTATTACATTCTTGAAATTTGCTAATATAATAGATCTTACATGTTCTCACCACAAATAGGAAATTATAACTATGTGAGCTGAAGAATATATTTATTATTTTGATTTCTGTAATCATTTCACAATGATATACATATTAAAACATCACGTTGTACAACTGAAATCTATATAATTTTATTTGTCAGTTATACCTCAATAAAGCTGGAAATAAATATCTATTTGAAATTTGCAATAAAATACAGAAATTATATTTTCAAACTTACATATTAGCTAGTTTGTGGGCTGTCAGAGAAGAACTTCAGACGAGAACTGTCTTACTTCCTGTCCTGTGTTATTTCTATCACTTGAGCTTTCTTTCTCAGTAACATATTAAACAAAAATGTGTATATTAGAGATTCCATACATCTGTAAGATATCTAAACAAATAATTAAATTTATTGCTAAGTCAACACATGACCCTAATAGATATCGATATATGCAGTATAATTTGTTTAAAAATAAACATAGGAAAAGGAAGATGAGAGAATGGAGACTTTCAGTTTACTGTGTTATTTTTATTTTTTTAATTTTTAAATTAAAGGTACACAGCTGTTGATATCCATATTATGAATACCTATTTTTCAGTAAATCTACAAACAGTTTCCTTTAATGTGTACATATAGTCATTATTTTTGTAGAATTGTTGTATAAAAGAAAAAAATTAGTATAAGTGCCATAATTGTACATTACTTTTATACTCTATCTGCCTACAAATTTTAGATTGTGCTCCTCAATAGCAAGAAAGAGAAAAAGTTAAGAAGTGACATTTACTTTCTAACCTTAATCTTTAACTAATTCTATTTATGTCATAGCAGAATCTGAATTCATTTTAATGTAGCTATAATCTTTCTAAATTCATACTTTTTTATTTTAGGGAAATGTGTTGTATATATTTTTGCAAAGAGTATAATCATGCTGGCATGTACACAAACAAAACAAAAGATAGGGGAGAGAAAAGATACACATTGCAAGGCTATATCAAATGGCATAAGTGACTTCACGTTGTATTTTCCCTGGCTTCTTCTATTCCACCGGATGAATGACTGTCATTTTGCATTTATCAGTCTGAGGCAGTGACATGGTGAGACCTGTATTGTGATGGATGAAACTGTCAGAACCTATTGAGTACTTAGATATTGCACCAGTGAATTATATTTACAAAGGGCTGCTTTATAGAAAAGTGTGATTGCTCTCTTCTATGACTATTCTTTGCGGTGTTAAGGATATGCACTCATAGTCAAAGAACAATGATGCATTTCCCCTTTTATCAACCTATCATCTCTTTTGTGCCTCTTAGCTATCATTGAAGCAAACCCCAAAGCTTTTGTCCATGAGCTTTTAGTCTAAGGATGAAATATTTTTTCTTCACTTAACTTCAAACAATCAATATAGCAAAGGCAAGGCACTTGGAAATCAAGTTTATCATGCCCTATTTTGTAGATGGGAAGAATAAACCACCATAGCTGACTAGAAAACTAGCCTTATGAAGACTTGGAATAAATACACTGCCTCATTTTTTCTCAGTGTGCTATTTCCAATAGAAGCATTTTTAATGAATAAACTAACTTCATCCATCTTGTCAAGGGTGGATTCAAGAAGTCTATCTTTTGCTCTTAGGATGGCTGTATGAGTGGCAGAATACAACATATACGCTTGCAATCTCAAGCTTTTTCCTCCTACTATATTCCAAAGAGTTACACAGCATGATCATCAATGTTATCTCTAAGAAATTTCTTTCCCAAAATTGTGCCTAGAAGAGTAGTGGCATTTTACACTTCAGTTGTATATTTATAGAAACATTTTAATCTTTTGACCAGCTTAAACAAAATGATAGTAATCATGTTGCTTACTCCTTTAACAACATATGTCTATAAGAAGAGCAACAAATTACTGTGAATCCTTGTACTACAGATAATGTAGTTGCCAGTTGTGCCATTTTGTCTGGATAGAGCGCATGGTTCTTTCTAATATTACCCTGATTTCCTTTGGGAAGAGTAACTCTGAGTGTCTGCTTTTCACTGCAGAAGCACAAGTCAAATAAAACAGATCTTTTCTTTCCCTGCACATTTCCACTATTTGACCAAATGATCCCTACCTCCTGGGAATTTTCATCTTAACCAAGTTAGGTGGTGGGGAGGGGGGGAGGTTGAAGGTATTTCATCATTCTTATAGACAGTGGGGATTCCTGCCCAGGCTGTTAATGGTTAGAGACGGTTATTGTGCTTCCTGTTTCCTGTTTCCTGTTATATGCTTGTATGTTTCCTTCTGTTTCTCTATTGGCTTCTTCCTGTATTCAAACCTGGTATGTTACTTCATATTAATTCTATGAGACCCCACATATGCGATCACACACACACACACACACACACACCCCTACAAACATACACCAATATCCTTTCTCACAAGCAAATCCCTCTTGCTCAAGTCAGAGTTCATTTCTGGTTTTTGTGGCAAAGAACCCTAACTGGTACTAAGTCATGATTCTAAATCTTATGGAAAAGTGGTAACCAAAATCCTAGTGGAATGTGTATTCGGCCCAGTCTTCAAAAAGTGAATATTCACAGTTAAGTTTGTGAATAATGAAAGTGTGGTATGACAGGTGTTAGAGAGTACAAGAGTTCATGCAACATCTGAGAAATACAATCATGTTTTCTTTGACTTTCATTTTTATATAAACTGTTTTAGTATGCTGCCTTCATTTTCAAAAATTTGAAATGTTGAATATGTGTGGTAAATATGTAGCAGGCTCAACCAAAATACATATCCTCTTAAATTCTTTTTTTCTCTTCTTTTCACTTCTTTTAGTAGTATTATAACACTTGTAGAATATCTTCTAAACTCTAGTTCATTTTATAGAACTTGATTTATAAATAAATATCTTTTATCCTCTACTCATGGCCATAAAGTGTCAGGTAGAATGAGTTACACTCTTGAGACTAGGGCATTATGTTTCAAAATTAGCTGGAGTTGACCTTGCTTGTTCTAGTTTCTTTCCCTTACAGAACTTTGATCTTGTGTGCCCGAGAGCTATTGGATGAAGCAAGAAATGCTGACTCATGCTGAGTTGGTATGACATTAATGTATTATTCAGAAATTCAATTGATTTTTAAAAATTGAAAGGTTATTGGCCAAGAGGGCCAAGTACTTGCATCCTCTAAACACATTCTCCCCATATAAGCAAACTATGAGCACAGCAAAATTATTATCCAAATGTTGCCTTGTACATGTGGAACTGGGATGGGATGACCAGTTTTATGATTTAGATATTTAGTGACATCAAACTTTCAGAGGAAAATTCCTGCATCTTCTAAGCCTGGCCACCTTCTTTCTAGAACAAGGTTCAGGTAGGCACTGCTCAAGTGTGCCACAGTGACTCTACCTCTGCTTTTCTGAATAACTCATTTTTTAAATAAATATCTTCAATCAAATCTTTGGCACAGGAATTCTGTCAATTTGAAATATATTTGTATATTTTGGCCTATTATATATCAAAGCCAAACTAGTTGGGCAGAATCTTATTTTTTCTCTTATATACCATGTAAGCAGACTTTCTTACTAACATTTTCTTCTTAATTCATTAAGAGACTTATAACTAATTGATTGAGTGCCCACAGCTGGCAAAGTGTCAGACATTTGACCTATATTATCTTACTTAAACATATTGTGAGGCAAATAGTATGATTCTTAAGTTAGAGTAATGGAAACTTAAGCTCAAAGAGGTCATGCAACTTGCTCAAGGTCAAATATCTAATTAGTAATAAACATAGGATTCAACACCATATTGCTATGAATTCAACACCAATGCCTTTTCAATATCTATTGACTAGGAGAACATATTAAGATGGGCTTTCTGTTCTCCTATTATTTCTAAAACTATTGCAGTGCCAAAGTCTTGACAGATGGAGAAAATTAAAATTCTTAATTGTGTTGATTATTATTGAAAGATGTTAGTTTATTATAGTATATATTTCCTTTGTGTCTGTATTGGGCAAGTCTCTGTGTTACATAGTGTAGAGTGAAAAACAAAACATATCATATTCTTAAGACAGGAAAATAAAAAAATGAAACTCAACAATATATAAGGAAGAGTGTTGTAAACTGAAAAGCACAGTAAAAATGTGAAATGATTTTTTAACTATCTGTAGCAATAGCCAACTAGTCATAACTACTAATCTTCCTGAAATTCTGTAAATTATAAAATATTTCACAATTCAACATTCTTTTTATGTATAAGTAAATCAATATTTCCAAATTAACCTAATGGATATTGTTATGAAATGAATGTTATGTCCCTTCAAAATGCATATGCTGAAACTGTAACCCTCATTGTTGCTGTAGCTAGAGATAGGGCTTCTGTGAAAGTTATTAAGGTTAAATGAGTCATGAGAGTGACACCCTTATTCCACAGGATTAGAGGCCTTCTAAAAAGAGTTGCTTCGGAGCTCACTCTCTTTCAGCCATGGGAGAATATAGCAGGAAGGAAGCAGTCTTCAAGCAAAGAAAAGTGCCCGTGAAAGAAGAGCTGAACCCTGCTAGAATGTTGATCTTGGACTTTCCAGCCTCCAGAACTGTGAGAAAATAAATTTCTGTTGTTTAAACCATGTAATCTATAGTGTTTTGTTACAGTACCTTGAGCGACTAATACAGATATTAATGACTATAAAGTCAAATTTTATTGTACACCATAACTCTAACATTTTCGTTGACTCCTTTATTCTAGTGATCACTTTTATATCATACTAAAGTCAAATTATTTTTAAAATTCCCAAAGCATTATAGCTTGGTTTGGGTAGGCACTAGGAAAAATCAATTTCAGGCAGCCAGGCTTACAACATTTCCACCAGTGGTGGATCAGATGCCTACAACATCTCTGTGGGTAAACACTGAAGTCAGAGATCCTGAAAGGTTGCTGGGCTAGAACAGATGTGAACCTGAGCCAACAGCTATCATTCCCCCTCCCTCACTCATAAAAAGCTGTGAGGTACACTTTCAGGACCTCTAGGCAATGGTGATACAGGAGGTGATGGTGACCTGTAGGAAGTTCCCCATGGGAGCAGGTGATCACATCATCTCAGCTTCATCAAATATACCTAGCATCATTTATAGACCACAATCAGAATTGTGCTTTTTACTTAGACCATTTTCAACCCAAATTGCTCTTCCTCTTCACTCAATAGGCATTTGTTGTGCAAGATGACATAGGAAATTGCTTTGTTGAAAAATCATCAGACTCAGACCCTCATGGTAAGGTGCTTTAAGTCTATTAGGTAATGGATATATACATCACAAATACAATACACAACAAAGAGTTAAAAATGTTGTAATTAGGGAGCACAGAGAAGGAAAGCCCAGTGTGCATCAGAAATCACTTTCTCTGAACCTCTTTGAGCAAATGTCACAGCCACTATCCCACTCTCAGGGGCTGGGTTAATTTGAACATAAGATCAGTTCACAACATGGATTAAGTTCATTAGGTCATCACCTAATTGACCTAGGTCAATACCAAATGACCACAGTCCATTTGGTATTGGGATGATTCTGTTCAAGATACTGCAGAAGGTTGTGTGCTTTGTACACTGACTAATGTGAAAAAGCCTCAGGACATTTCAAGAAAAATGCTCAAAAGAAGACATTTTGTGCCTAATGCATTTCCTACATCTCACAGGTCCCAGGGTGCAGACTCAGTGACACTAATGGGAGCTTTTATCCCCCACTTCCACTGAACACCATACATTGCATTGGCAGGTGTAATGCTGAGTACATTTGTTGGGTAGTTACATTCAAACATACATCTGGGGCTTGTTATTCTGTTTTTGTTTTTAAATGAAAAGAGAAATTGTTTGACATTTTTTTTCTTTTGCCTTCTATAATAGCTTTATTTACTTTAAAGTATCCACAAACAAAAATTCCTTTTCTTGCTGCTATGGAAATTATACTCTGAACAAGCATCCCAAGCAGTAGAGAAGTCTCTCTGATATCTGCATGAGGGGAAAAATAGGGAGCTAACATTTACTAATTGCCTCTTATACACCAGTTTCAGTATCTTCACACAGGAAATATACTGACCAGGTCTTTTGGTTCTTAATCCTCTGTTTACAGTCTCCTGTACTGGGACCTAAGACATGCCTTAGAGATTTTCCCCAAAATGACCCCTAGCTGACATGGCCTATGGTGCTGGCCTGTGCCTCCTTGACATAGCTGACCTAGGTCAATGTCTTAGTCTTTCTGTGCTCTTATAATAAAATATCTTAGACCAGCCAATATATGAATATAAGAAATTTATTTCTCACAGTCCTGGAGGCTGGGAAGTCCAAGGTCAAAGCGTCAGCAGGTTTGGTGTCTGATGAGGAGCCAGTCTCTGCTTCCAAGATGGTGCCTTGAATGCCGGCACATGGCAGAAGAGACAGAAGGGCACAAGGGGCCTGGCCAGTGCCTCCCAACCCATTTATAAGTCACCAATCCCATTCATGAAGGCTCCACCCTCATGACTTAATCATCTCCTTAAGCCACTCCTCTTAATACTATCACACTGGGGCTTGAGCTTCAACGTGAATTTTGAAGAAGACACAAACATTCAAACCATAGCAGCCTCTGATTCACCTGACTTGCAGTATATGCCAGTCACATTCTTGACTATGATATCTCATAGCCTGAGGGATCAGACTGCAAATTTGCAACTAAACTGTGCCTTTATCTGAGCAGTGTTATCAATTATTAGGTTAACACGAGCTCTATAATTTAAGTAGAAAAATATGAGCCTAATATGTATTTCTGTTATACGTTATGTACCACATGAACAAGACTTTGAGACAGAGATTTACTGCACTAAGTTGATTAGGAAATACATTCAGAATCAACACTCCGAAGAGAAAGAAGGAAGCCAAATTAGTCATAAAATATCTTAATTTTCTGTTGCTGCCATAACAGATTACTACAAACTTTGTAGCTTAAAACAACACTCATTTCTAACCTTACCTGTAGTTTAGAAGTCCAACATGAGTCTCACTGAAGCGAAATCAAGATGTCTTCCAGGATCAGTTTCCTTCTGAAAACTAGGGGAGAATCCCTTTCTTTGCATTTTCCAGCTTCTAGAGATTTCCCACCTTGGTTCCTCTGCCTTTCCTCCATCTTCAAATCCAGGGATGACATGTTGAGTCTCTCTCAGGTTTTATCATTTTATCTCCTCTTCTGATTCCCTTTCACTTTTAAGAACTCACTTTTAAGATTACATTGGGTTTATACAGATAATCTAGGATAATATCCCTATCTTGAAGTCAGCTGATTAGCAGCCCTAATTCTATGTGCAACTTTAACTCCCCTTTTCCATTTAACTTCATATATTCACAGATTCAAGAGGTTAGGACATGAATATCTTTAGGTGGCCATCATTCTGCCTACCACAGAGAATTGGAAGTAAATTCAGTTATCCTGCAGAGAAGATGACCCTTCAGAGCCATCCTGAATTGGGACCAGGGTAACAGGTCTTCTTAGCCCTCATGGACTAGTCCCGGGTGTGGGCTGCTCCTGGGAAAATGACATAATCTTGGGTAAGGCCGCTCTTTTCATTGGATGACAGCCCCAGAGAGAGGGATGCATCTGAGCTGCTAGTCCTTGTGCCATCAGCAGTGAGGGAAAGAACATTTCTGCCTTGAATGGTACTGAGAGGAATTTGAATCCACACCACAGTTTCACTAAATTAATGTAAAATTGGTCTCCCCATCTATAATTATGTGGCTGTAAGTTAATGACACTGGTGATACATACTAATGATTTGCTGCAGATAATATGTTACATCAATGCTTTGCCATGCCTCAGATAAGTTTCCAAAATAACTGCGCAAACCCTACCTCAGAGATTACATAGAGTTGAGGATATTAATTGACTTAAAACTTCATCATTTAATGTATTTGTCTTAATATCAAAATATAACAAGTTTCTTGGTTATTTTCAAAAAGTTGCAAAGTCTTTTTCCAGGATTTTGAATATTTTATAATTGTGACATCACATAATTTGAGTAATCAAGGCTCTATTGTAAGTGATAGAATCCATCTTTACTGAGACACTAAGAAGTGCAGAAAAATCTCTGTGCCTCTGATCCTCAGATTTCTCATTTCTAAAATAGATATCCTTTGGTTTTGAAATGTAATATATAACATAAATTACCTATATAGTACCTGGAAAAATAATAGCTGCTCAATAAATTGCAGCTAAATTAATAGATCTTACTGTGTTATTGTCCCAATTTTTTGTCTATTCAACTAAAATACTGTAACTTAGAGGACAAAATGCTGTGTTATTCACCATTTTATACTTAATTCTTAGCACAACATCTGGCATATACAGCTGCTTAATGTTTGGTGGTTGGCTGCTGATTGGTCAGGTAGCTAACTGAATGATTGAATGAATATCATTCCCATTCCTAATTCCTTAGCTTGGCATTTCCTTAAGGGCCTTTTATTATGTCTTCTCAGTAGGATTTTCTAAATTTACCTGCCATTGCTACCCAATACAAGCTCTTTGTTTCAGCTGGAATGGTCTCCTCACTTTCTCCAATCTAAAAATATTGTCATTAAATCAGACTCCACACCTTACATGGTATAGGTATCCCCTCTTTCCCTCCCCCGTTGCAACCCAATCCAGGTATCAAGGCCCAGATCAAGTCTCACCTTCCCATGAAGACTTCCCACTTCACTGTTCTTCCCAGAAGTTTACCAATTTTGAATTCTCATTTTCCTACACATCTGAAAACTAATTTTACACTTTTATATAGTAACTTGTGTTGTTTGTGTTTTATCTTGTCGATCACATGAGCTCAGATGCTTCTAAGCTCTTTTAGGGCAGGCAGTGCATCTCATATCATCTTTCATCCATTCTGTTATGAGTTTTTTTCATATTTTAACAACTCTGAAATCAGAATGCATTTTACAGTAAATGGCAGTATACAATTATTATAGGCTCAAATTGCAGTGAGTTCTTGCAGAGAGTAGACGAGTTGCTTCTGTCAGAAACTATCAATTTGAAACCACTTTAAACTTACAGTGTATACTCAGAACATAAAGATGAGTGAGTACTAGCTTTAAATTTTTAGATGAGGTTTATTTTCCCTCCCTCATCCAGTGCCGAGATTGAGACAGGTGACTTCTCTTGTTCTTTTCTGCTAGTCAGGTTTATTTCTTGTTTGCCCTTACACCAAGTATGTAGTAGTTGCCTCAGCTTAATGTGGGGTTTCCTGCCACACCCCCTATATGAAGTACTCTCTTTCTTAGTTGTAAATAAAATAATCATCCAGGTTACAAAGTGAAGGCGTCCTGGTCGACGACATGTAATACTAGTTTGTGTTTCTTAAATGCATGGCGCGGTGTTATTTGAAGATTAATATATGTGTACTCAGTTGAGTTAAAGTCACTCTGGATGCTCTTTGCTTTCTTATTCCACTACCTACTTCTCTGTCAAATCTATCCCCTTTTACTAATTTAGTCATTTGGATATAAAGTAAGGGGCCAGAATTAGTATACAGTACTACAGGTTACTTTTACAGTCCTTGAAATCAGACCTCCTGGGTTTGTAGATTGGATTTTTGTGCTTTCTAGCTCCAGTACTTCAGATATATAGCTTAATCCCTTTAAATCTCAATTTTCTGATTTGCAAAATGGGAGCGACAGGGATGAGGTGAAGATTAATTTAGAAACCCATGTAATGTGTTCAACCTAATTCCAGGGTCATTGTAATGCTCATTGATTATTAGTATATTTTTAGTCAAGTAATACATATAAATCCTCCTTGTATACCAAGATTTGACTGTGTCTCAGTTGGTGCCTCAGTATCTTCCTCCGAGTTGTGTGGTAGTAATGGTACTGACCTTCTAGGGCTGGTGTGAACAGTAAGTGGGATAATACATTCTGAATGCTTGGCACACTTCGTAGCACATGTGTTACACCTCTATGCGTTGTCTTCTATCCTCCCTACCACAGCCATATGAAACTGGTACTATTGTTATCCCCTAATTTATAGACCAGAGTCTAAATAAATTGTTTAAGTGAACACAATTAGTGTTGTCTCAGTAAGAAATCAAGCTCAGGTCTGTCTGAGATTAGAGTTTGATAGCTCCGTCTTTTACCATCTGCCAATGGAAAGTAACTGTGAAACGTGCCTTGCCGTTTTAAGCTTTCCCCACTGCACAGACCCTAAATGTGCACACTCTCTGTCAAACACGAACATAAAAGGAGGCATTGGAAGTGACGTGGAGTCATTTTTCTAGCCAAGAAAAGGGTGATGTTAGAAATATGGTAGCAGTTAAAACTGAGAACATATGGATGTGATTTAACTGTGAATTTAGGAAGTCAAAGAAAATGAGAAAGCAATAAAGAAAAATTTTTAAGTAGAAATTTTTGTTTTCCCTGAGCTTTTATAACAAATGACTGATCAAATACCTTTTCACTCTGTCATCTCTACAGCCATGTCAATTGTGTGCAATAGCTGCATTTATCCATTTAAAATGTCTTTTTATATTTTCAGTCATGATAAAAGTTTAGCAGACCTTCTTCAGTAAATGGTACTTTTCCTTCTGATAAGATGATTTCTTTATCTGCTTAGCACCTTCTAATCTCACCAGAATGGAATAATTGCATGGAAATTTCTGTCCATCATGTCTTATCCTTAAGAATAGTAATGGAACATATGAGTAATTAACCTCTTAAAATTTATCAGGCAATAGGAAGCATTAAAAGATAATTAGTGAGTTGTCCAATCTCCTGAACTTCAAAATCAGTATAAAACCTTTAAAATGCCACATTGTAAAATAATCTTGAAGACTGCTATACCTTCCTACAGATAAATTGAGTTTTATATTTATAGAATTAATGGCTTTGAATTTGCATACTATTTCCTGTATAATTATATAGTAAACTCTAAGTATAAGAACACTAGCTCACAGATAATTAGAGAATCTTATTTATCGAAGTTATTATTAACCACAAAATAAAGTTATTTTAGTGTATGAATAAGCTATTGTTTTCTGAAACTACAGGTTTATAATTTCATTCATTCACTGACCACATTTTGATTTAGCACCTAGGTTGTTCTAGGTAGTGGGACACAGCAATGAAAAAGACAGACAAGATCTCTATTCAAATGATGTCTATATTCTGGTGGTGGGACGCAGTCCTTCAACAGAACAATCAATAAGGAAAAATCAGATAACAAAAAATGTTCCCCAGAGAGTTAAAACAGAGAGAGGCCAGGTGGCAGCAGTCATGTTTTATATCTTTACTGACTGCCTGTTAGTACTATTGTGTGGAACCCTAAACAAAACCATAAACTGTGCCTTCCTGGAGCTTATAGTCTAGTCTAGCAGTTTTCTGTGTGTATAGAGGAAAAACATGTGAGTGTAAAATGTCACATAAGAAAAATGTGAATAATGCTTAAAGAAGACAAATGTCTGAAAGATCACTTCAAAATGTGAGGAGAAGATGATGAGGTTTTATGGGAATAAAATGGTACTTCATGTGAATCTTGAAGGATGGGTAAGATTTCATAGGTGGATAATGATAAGGAAATGAGTAGAGATATTCAATGAAACCAATGAGAGTGGGCCAAGCAGTAGAGTAGAAGTGCTGGGGAGAAGGGCAGGGGTCTTGTTAGGTGAAGTACAGGGAGTGAGTGCAGATTTGTGGGATGTAGAGGGGCCACTGAAGAAGACATCTTAAAAATTGGTTTGCATTGTTCCACTTGACTGGATTGCCAGATATAAATTCCCACCTCCAAGTTCAAATACATAAAGGTTCAAATCAAATGATAGCTTCAATATATTCAACCACATTTATTAAGTGTCTAATCTATAACAGGCATATTTGTTAATGCTGGAAGTGTGTCCTTGTCTTTTCTCAATTCCTTTAAGGATATATCTGTGATATTGCAATTATGCTTTGATATTATAATAGGCAAGGGGTCAGCACACTGTGTCTGTAAAGGGTGCGACATATCTCTGAATATTTTAGGCTTTGCAGGTCGTTTGTTCTCTGTCACAACTACTCAACTTCTTTGTCATATTATGAAAACAGCCACAGACAATACACAAATAAGTGTGTGTGGCTGTTTTCTAATAAAGCTTTATTTACAAAAGCAGGCAGTGGGCCCACCAACCTCTTAAATTGACTATAATCCTATGAATATAGAATTCCTGTGTGCTCACTTCTTGTGGAGTGGATTTTATACAGTGGTCACTCAATTAAAATTAGAACAGAACAAATACTTGACAATACTTTATATCTTATAAGAAATCATTAACAGTCTCTTCCAAACTCAGTCTACCTACCCATAATAACCAATCACCAAATAGCTCATTAGATTAGTACATTGTCGATTCAGGTCATTTATTAAAATCTTCCAAATAACTAGACTGAATATTTTGTATCTCAGACATTTACAACATGTCCACAATCATTATTAGTGTAACTGCATAGTAATTCAACTATTTATTCCCAAAATATCTTACAATTATTTGACTAAAATGGTATGCTTTTTTAGTCAAAAAGAAATAAAGAAACAAAATAAAAAACAAATTAGTTAGGCATAATGTTGCATGCCTGTAACCCCAGCTAAGAGGCTGAGGTGGGAGGATTGCTTGAGCTAAGGAGTTGGAAGCTACAGTAAGCTATGATCGTGCCACCACACTCCAGCCTGGAGATATATATATATATATACACACACACATATTCACACACACACACACGCAATAAATAAGATGATATAATGATTATTTATATATCTCTCAATGCCTCTCTGCATAAAACTTTGATGATGTTTCTACACTATAAATTTTCAGAAAAGTAATTATAACTTTGATGAAATAAACTTTAGTGAAGAAAAATACACATATTATTTCTAAATGATTTATCTTTATTTAAACTGTATTTTTAAAGCACATAAAATGAGATGGTAACTGTGATTATCAAAAAATAAGATCTAGTAAAAAAACTGGAAATGACTCAACGAGATCTAGTAAAGACACTGGAAACGACTCACTGTCTTAAGCTAATTTTAAGGGCCTGAAAAAGTTAAAGAGGCTTTATAACTTCTTTGAGTCTCGATGGTAATGCAGATCTGTCTATAAATTTTTTTTTAAATAGGGTGCCAGTAAGAAGACGCAATATAAATTAAAACTTTTCAGACATTCTGTTGAAAATTCTTGGAATTAAAAGAAGTCAGTATGTGCTTACATTGTAGTTCAGATTCTTACTCTTAAGAATTTAGTGTAGGTAAAAAGTTCAGTCTACATACTCATGTATGCTATAAAGGAAATTTATTCTCACATTCCTCCAGCAACACAATTTGCGTTTGAGAGATCTTATTAACTGAATGATTGAAGCTTAACCTTAAATTAGGGTCCTGCCCCATCACTTTCTCTAGGATGATACTATGTTATGTGGGTTTATGTGACGCCAAGACCTCAGATTGGAAGTGGGGGAAATACCGTGGAATCCATTGATGTTTTTGTGTCGTCTATGGGCTAGCAGTCATCAGCACACCCTTCTCCCTTCTGGTCTTCATCTATTTGATCGTGCTGGGGCTTTTCTATCCTGACTATTACCTCTCTGCACCACTATTGGCTCACCATGACAAGTTTGAGCCACTCTAGGGCCCATGGAAGATGTTCCCCTGCTCCTACACTGATTTCAGGACAATCTCCCTAAACATACTATGTAAATATTTTTTTCTTCCTACAACTTTGTGGTTATGGGATATCTTTGAGACCTTGCTAGATATTAGAGTGCTAGCCAGGGGAAGGGGACACAGATCTCCTGTCTGTCTTAAATTTTAATGATGGAGGGAGGACGCCCCTTCTTAGGCAAGTTGCTTGTAAGCTTTCTTCACTTTCTTCTTGGTTCATCCTTCCCTTCACCTGAAGAACCTGTATCTAGTCTTGGAATAGGAGGTTGGGATTAACATTTTGAGAAAAACAGTCTGGCTTTATTCAGCACATATCTTTCCATATTTTTTTTTGTCCATGTCTGGTTTTAAGCCAAAAGTATTGGCCTCTTTTTCTTTCTCTTCTGCTGGAGTCATCCCTTCTCTTAGGCATGGGTGTAACATAGAGAATAACAAATTTCCACAAATTTCCAGAATGAAAACATGTGGAGCCATGGAGCCATGCATGGCAGTTTATGCAATGAGGATCTTACTAGGGGTTGTTGAAAATCCGTATCTGTGGAAAGGAGTCAAAGTGGGTCAGTGTCAGCTTTCAGGATTGAAATTCAGGTAGAATTACTGGCAGATCTGATTGGGAGAAATGCCTTGATTTTTTTTTTTTTTTTTTTTTTTTTTTTGAGACAAAGTCTTGCTCTGTCACCCAGGCTGGAATGCAGTGGCACAATCTCGGCTCATCATGCCTTGAATTTTTTAACTGCATGTTGTTCAGGATGGCTTTGTGGAGACTGGGGAAGCCAAGTTGAGTCACTGAGGAAACAAGTTGGTCAAACGAGAACAACTTTTGACCTATGATACTGCCATATATTAGGGGATCAAAAGGCACTGCCCTAGAGCATAGGCCAAATTATATTGAAGGCTTATTTTTTTTCTTAGTCTGTTTCATTGAGGTATAACTTATATACAACAAAATTCACCCTTTCTAAGTATAGATAAGTTTTGACACATGAATACAGTTATGTAACCACCACAACAATGAAGAGATACAGCATTTCTATGCCTCTAGGGCTTCTATGCAGTCAACCTCTCCCCCATCCCAGTCTGTGGTAACCACTGATTATATTTCTGACAATAGAGTTTTGCTTTTTCCCGGTTATATAAACAAGATGACACCATATATAGCCTGTGTGTCTGATGTATTTTACTCAGCAAAATGCTTTGAAATCTACTCATGTTGCTGAATGCATCAGTAATTTGTTCCTTTTTATTGGCAAGTAACGTTAACATTGAATGGATGTACCATAGTTGGTTTTTCATTCACCAGTTGAAGGATATTTGAGTGGTATTTAGTGGTTGTTGATTATGAGTAAATCTGCTATAAAGATTCACATAGAGCTTTTTGTATAGAAATTTTTTTTCTTCTTGGGTAAAGACCTAGAAACAAACAGAATTGTTGGTTTCTATGCTAAGTGTATGTTTAACTTTACAAGAGTCTGGCAAACTGGTTTGCAAAGTTGCTGATACCTCATCAGCAGTATGTGAGTTTTGCTCACCCTGCATCCTCACCAGTCTTGGTATTGTCAGTCTTTTCAATTTTAACCTTTCCAGTGGGTGTACCATGATATCTTATTGTGGTTTTAATCTTCATTTTTCTAACAATAAATGCTCTTGGGCATCTCTTCATGGCTTATTTCCTATCTACATATCAACATTATATTTATATTTCCTCAATTCCATCACTTGTGATATTTCTGGCATATATTTACTTCTACATATGCTGTAAACCCCATAATACATTGTTACTAATTTTTGCTTTACATAGTCAGTTATCTTATAAAGATATTAAAAGTGGAAAAGTTGTCATTTATATTTATTATCGTTTTTGCCATTAATATCTTGCTTTTCACCTAATAACTTTCTTTAAGATATACTGTTGTGTAGTCTGCTGGCAATGAATGCTATCAGCTTTGATGAGGCAGAAAAGTATTTACTTGTCTCAATATTTAAATAGATATTTTTCTGAGTTCAGAGATCTGGGTTGATAGGATTATTTTTAGTCCCTTAAGTATGTTACTTTGTTGTCTTCTGCTTTACATAGTTTTTGAAAACATCTACTGTGTTCTTAATTTTGTTGTTCTGAATATAAACTCTGCCTTATATCTATGGAGATTTTTGGAAAGAAGTGTGTTTTCTGTTTCAACCCCAGCAGAAACAGACCTCTGCTTTGTGTTAGTGTAGGATGCTGGCCCTCAACAACTTCCTTGACCTTTCCCCAAGGGTAGATGCCTTTTGCTTCTACCTTCTAAGTAGAAATGGAAATTGTTGTGGGTTCATCTAAATGGCCTTGGTTCTTGCTTTCTCCATGGCATTATTTCAGAACCTAATTTTCAAAACTTATTTGAGCTCCAAGACAGGTGAATTGTAAAGAAATACTTACCATATGTTCCTTACTAAATTCCATGCCATTATAATATATTGTACTGGTTGTATATCTAAGCACATTAAATGAGATTTTAAGAGAAAGCTATACAGACAAGTGAAATTTTAAAGAGGTGAACATGTTGTAGATATTCCCCAAGGTTTCTCTGAGAGTAGCATCTTAATTTTCATTTTGTTAAATACAAAGTTAATATTGGATTGGCTTCAGTAACGGGCATAGACTTTACTAGCGGCAATTTAACCTTCGCCCTTCTTATCATTGTACCACTCTCCAACTACCCTTGCTGGTTATGATAACAATCATAGACCCTTTTCCAATAATCTTGCACTTGTTCTTTATGTAAATTTAAAAGTGGATAAAAGGCAGAGGCCTTTAAATCTGCATTTGTAATTTTAGCATTACTAAAGGGCAACACATCTCTTCAGAAACCACACTGTGATTATTGGATAGAGATTACCCCACATTACAATTTTCCCCTTTCATCTCTCTCCTAAAATAAAAAAATGGGTTAGCTTCTAAGTAGTCTTTCTTCATTATTTTTTACCTTTTTTGGCTTGTGTCCTAGACTAAGGTGCATATTGTTACATATCTTGCAATTTTATAAAATATCTCAAATTTAATTTCTTCTACATGTCCATTAGAACGCACGTCATTGTAACTCCTAGAATACATTTTAAAGAAAAAAACATAGGGAACAGTCTTTATGTTTGTTTTTTAATGGCAAGAATGTAAGATTGGAGTGGGGTTGGTGGGTCTTTCCACATATTTACCATATCAATAAATGTTCTATCCTGGGAAAACTAAAGATTCTTCTAAAAAATTAGGGAATTTTAAATCATCTCCTAAGGGGCATGTTTTAACTTTGACAATTACATGACCCAACTTGACCAAGGGAAGAGGCGTTTTGAACTCCCTGTGATCCAGTTTGCCTTGTCTAAAAAACTGGATAATAGTTGTACCTACTGTATAGGTTTTATGCAGATTAAATGATATAATGTTTGTAAAATGTTCGACTGTGCCGGAAACATAATAAACACCAAATGGATGCTATCTATTTTTACTAAAATGGTAATGCAGAAGGAAAAGGATGTGAGCAGAAAGGTAAACAAATACACAAAATGAGAAATACTGGGCTATCTACAGTAGCCTCCCCCTTACCCGAGGTTTCACTTTCCACAGTTTGTTACCCACATACAACTGTAGTACAAATGTCGTCAATAGAAAATTCCAGAGATAATCCACTCACAAGTCTTACATTCTGTGCCATTCTGTGTAGCATGATGAACTCTCATTCTGCCCTGCCCCGATGGCACTGGATGTGAATCCTCCCTTTTTCCAGAGTCTCCCCGCTGTAGATACTCCCCGTCCTTGGTCACTTAGTCACCAGCTGGGTTTTCACATTGACTGTAGCAGCATTGCAGTGCTTGTGTTCAAGTAATCCTTATTTCACTTAATAATGGCCCCACAGTGCAAGAGTAGTGATGCTGGCGATTCTGATATGCCCAAAAGAAGCTGTCAAATCCTTCCTTCAAGTAAAAAGGTGAAAATTCTCCACTTACTACGGAAAGAAAATAAATCATAAGCTGAGGTTGCTAAGGTCTATGATAAGAACAAATGTTCTACCCATGAAATTGTGAAAAAGAATTTCAATTTGGTGCCTTCCACAGTTGCAGATATCCAGTATGGGTCTTGGAATGTATCCCCCACTGAAGGTAGGGAGGAACTACTGTTCTGAGAGGTTGGTGAAGAGCAGAGGGATTTCTGCCTTTACAAGGGGTTAATAAAGTACTCCCAAGAAGTGAGTAAGCTCCTACAGGAGACGACAAAGGTTTTATGGTAGAAGATGCAAATATCCTCTCAGCTATTCTGTCCTGGCTGTAATTTCTTCTATCATTTTTACAATGTACAACTGACTTATTTCAGCAAGACAATTCATTAGAGTATGAAATGAAACTGTGTCATTGTTTTTCAGTAATGGCTGCCAATTTTATGACACTATGTTAAATATATCCATATGTACCTGGTTAGTGGACTCCCACTACTTAATCATAGTCAGAATCAAGAATATTTTAGTTATATTAGTTATTAAAGCTGTCATTTTGGATTCTAAACTCAGCTGTGTTCATTTTGAAATTTTAGTCTCGAGTTATTTCAGAGATATTGTGTCCATCCTGCATTTGCTCAAGAAGTAGAAGGAGGTTGTACTCTGGTTCTCACAGACTACTCCCCACCTTTTCCTGTCAATCGCTCTATTTTGAGTGTGGAGAGAGAAGGGGAAGCAGAGAACTGAGCAGACTCCATCCAGGAGGGTACAGTTCTCCCTTTGAATGGCCACAACACCAGGTTCTGAAAATAAGCAATAGCATTTCTGTCTCATTCATGAGGGACTCATTATTCAGCGACTCTTGGTGGTCACTTTTAAGATTTGGCAACATCTTCCAACTGATCCTGCTAGCAGCCTCCCAGTGCATTATTTTTTTAAGTGTTTATTTTAAAATAATTTTATATTTATATGCAGTTGTAAGAAATAATACAGATAGAGCTCATGTACTCTTTACCCACTTACCCAGTGGTAGCAACTTGCAAAATTATAGTACAATATCACAACCAGAATACAGGACATTCATATAATCAAGACATAGAACATTTCTATCACCACCCTCTCATGGTGCCCTTTTGTATTAATAGCAACACCAACTTACCTCCTGTCTCTACCACCTCAGCTACCCCAGGCAAACACAAATCTGTTACCTATCTCAATAATTCTATCACTTCACGAATGTTATTTTATATAAGCATGCCAAAACAATTCAATGAGCACAGAATAGTCTTTTCAAAAAAAGAGGCAGGAACAACTGGATATCCACCTGCAAAATGTTAAATTTAGACCACTTATTTGCACCATGCTGACCTTGGTTGGTTAGCTATAAGATCAAAAAGCACAAGCAACAAAGAAAAACATATATAAATGAGGCTTCTTCAAAATCAAAACTTTGTGCTCCAAATCATACCACAAAGAAAGTGAAAATACAACCCACAAAACAGGGGATAATATTTTCAAGTAGTATATCTGATAATATAATCCTGGTATCCAGAATATATAAACCTGATAGTAAAAAGACAAATAATTCAATTATAATGGGCAAAAACTCTTAATAGACATTTCTCCAAATAAGATTTGCAAATGGACAGTAAGAACATGAAAAATGCTCAACATCATTAGCCATTAGTTAAATCCATATTGAAATCACAGAGAGATACCACTTCATATCCACTAGGGTGGCTATAAGAAAAAGACTGATAATAACAAGTGTGGATGAAGGTGTGGAGAAATTAGAGCCCTGTCACATTGCTGGTGGGATTATAAATAGTGCAGCCACGTTGGAAAACAGCTTGGCAGTTCCTCAAAAAGCGGACTATACTGTTACCATATTACCAAGAAATTCCTTATTGTGTACCCAAGGAAAATGGAAAAAATATATCCACACAAAAATTTGCACACAAATGTTTACAGCAACTTGCACACAAATATTCATAACAGCCAAAAAGTAAAAAGAACTCAAATGTCCATCAACTGATAAATGGATAAACAATATGTGATATATTCATAAAATGGAATATTATTTGCCAGAAACGTTCAATGGAATATGGATACATGCTACAAAAAGGATGAGCCTTGAAAACCTTATGTTAAGTAAAAGAAGCCAGCCACGAAAGGCCATGCATATGATTCAATTTACGTGACATGTGCGGAATAGGTAAATCTGTGGAGACAGAAAGCAGATTCATGGTTTTCAGGGGCTGGGAGAAGAAAATTAGAATGACTTCTAATGGGTAAGGGGTTTCTTCATGAAGGGATGAAAATAATCTAAACTTAGATTTTGGCGATGGTTGCACAACTCTGTGCTATACTAAAACCGTTGAATTCTATACTTTAGATGGGTGAATTTTGTGGTTTATGGATTTTATATAAAGATGTTAATTAAAATAATATTGTATAAATGGAATTACATATTATGTAACTATACAGGAATGACTTTTTACTCAGAATAATTCTGTAGAGCTTCATCCAAATTTTGCATGTATCAATACTTCATTTCTTTTTGTTACTGAATAGTACTCCATGCAAACCACTGATTATTTAACCATTCACAAGCTGAAGGACATCTGGGTTATTTCTATTTTTGGCTCTTACAAATAAAGCTGCTATAAGCTTTTTTTTTCTGTGTGATTATAAACTTTAATTTCTCCAAGATAAATGCTAAGAAGTGTAATTGCTGAATCATATGGTAGCTCCATGTTTGGTTATTGAAGAAACTGTCAAAATCATTACCAGAGTAGCTGTACTATTTTTACATTGCCACAAGCAGTATATGCATAATCTAGTTCCTCTGCCTGCTCACTAGCATTTGGTTTTGTCACTCACTTTTATCTTAACGATTCTGATAAGTATGTGATGTTATCTCATTGCGGTTTTGTTGTACATTTTTTAAATGATTCGTGAGATTGCACATCTTTTCATGTGTATCCACCATTTTTATATCCTGTTTTATAAAATATCTCTTCAGGTTTTTTTTACCCATTTTCTAATCGGATTATTAATGACATGGTTTCTATGGTTGAATTTTAAATTTCCCTATATATTCTAGATATTAATTCTTTGTGAAAAATATCATTTGCAAATATTTTCTCCCAGTCTGCAGCTTGTTTTTCATCCTGTTGAAGGGTATTTTGCAGAGCAAGAATGTTTAGTTTTGACTAATTACACTTTACCAATTTATTTTATATTAATAGACCATGCTTTTTCTGTTAAGTCTTAGAGCTCTTTGCCTACCTCTAGATCTTGAAAATTTTCTCTGAAGTTTTACTGTAAAACTTTTATATTTTTAAATTATAGATGTATATGAACTATACATTTATTTATACATTGATATTATGAGTTAATCTTTCTATATGATGTGAAATATAGCTCAAAGTTTATATTTCTGCCTACAGATGTCCAATTGTTCCAGCACTATTTGTTGAAAGGCTATCTTTTCTACACCTTTGTGCTTTTCCACCTTGTCAAAAATCAGTTAGGCATGTTTGTGTGTGTTTATTTCTGGGTCCTTACTTTGTTCCATCAATCTATGTGTCTTATCTTCCTGCCAATATCACACAGTCATGGTTATTGTATACAATGTATTCTATATACATTGTATTTTATATAGAGAAAGCTATATAATTACCCTTCAAATTGAATGAAATGATTCTTCCAGCCATATTATTTGTCATGATTTTTGTTATTCTAGAACCCATATATCTCTATATAAATTGTAGAATAATTGTCTGTATCTAAAAAACATTTTGAGATTTGATAGTGATTGTACTAACTCTGTATGTCAATTTGAGGAGAACTGAGATCCTTACTAAGTCGAGTCTTTCAATCCATGAACATAGTACATCTCATTCATTTAGGTCTTTCTTGATTTCTTTAATCAGTGTTTTGTAGAGAATAAAATCTTGTATATGAGTTATTCAATTTCACTTAAGTATTTCATTTTTAGAGCAAGCATAAATGAAATCAATATTTAATTTCAAAGTCTATTTGTTTATTGGTAGTATTTGAAAATATAACTGATTTTTGTATATTTATCTTGTATCCTGTAACTTGCTGAATTTACCTATTATTTCTAGGAGCTTTTATGTAGATGCATTGGGATTTTCTACATAGACATTCATGCTATCCGCAAATAAAAATTGTATTTTTTCATTTCTGACCTTTTCTTGCCTTATTGCACTGGCTAGAACTTCTAGCATCACGTTGAATGAGAATGATGAGAGTAGCCATATGGTATTAAACCTCAATTTTAGAAGAAAAACATTGAGTTTTCACCACTATTTATTATGTTTCCCATAGGTATTTTATAGATGCCCTTTATAAAGATGAGGAAGTTCCCTTTATTTCTATTTTTCCAAGAGTTTGTAAAATCACAAATAGGTACTGAGTTTCATCAAATTTTTTTCTGCATTGATTGTGATATAATCATGTAATATTTCTTCTTTAGCTGGTTAATATGGTATATTTTGTTAAATAATTTTAAAACATTTCACAAGCCTTACATCCCTGGAATAATCCCACTTGGACCTGGTGTAAAACTTTTTATATATAGTTGACCCTTGAACAACACTCTCCCTTAATCCCTGTCAACCAGTTATTTTTGTTTACTGCTACATAGTTTTTCCTTTTCCAGATATTATATAGTTGGGGTTATACAGTACCTACTTTTTTCAATTTAGCTTATTTTACTTAGTAATATACTTAATAGGTTTCTCCATGTTTTTCATGGCTTGATGGCTTATAATGCTGAATAATATTTTATTGTATGAATTTGCTGCTGTTTATCCATTCACCTTCTAGAAAACATCTTGGTTGCTTCCAAGTTTGGGCAATTATAAATAAACATCAATGTGCAGGTTCTTGAGTGGACATAAGTTTTTAGTTTATTTGGGTAAATACCAAGGAGTATGGCAGCTGGGTTATATGCTAGAAGTATGTTTAGTTGTTTAGTTTAATCACCCTTTTTACAATTTTACTTTAATTTAACTGCAGTATTTTTAAGTGTATTTCTTTTTACATAATTTTTAGTAGTTGCACCAGGTATTACATTATAAAAAACTAGTGTCAAATGTATATTGGTGTATGAGTGAAGTATAAAAACTTACCCCTTTTTAAGTTATTTATCCTCGCCATTTAAAATTGTTTTAAATATTTCCTATACATATATTGAGAACCACATCAGAAAATATTATAATTTGTCTTCAACCAACAACCATAATTTAGAAGGGAAAGTACATTAAATTTAGCCATTTTTGCTGCCATTTCCTTATTCCTCCTTGATTTTATATTTCATCTGTTATTGTTTTCTTTCTGTTTAGAGAATTTTCTTTAAACATTCTTTTAGGATAGGTTTCCTGATGACAAATTCTTTAATTTTTTCTTTATCTGAGAATGCATTGGTGTCCCCTTCATTCTTGAAGGATAGCTCCACTTAATGTTGGATTCTGGACTGAAAGTTCTTTTCTTTCAGCACTTGAAAAATGTTGTGTCACAGCCTCCTGACCTTCATAGTTTCTGATAAGAAATCTTTGAGTTATTTTCCCCCATGTTTTTTCTCTCTTGCTGATTTCAAAATTTTTTCTCTGTTTTTATTTTTCAGAAGCTAATGTGTTTGTGTGGTTTCCTTGAGTTTATCTTATTTGATATGCACTCACCTTCTTGAATCTACAGTACTTTGCTTTTGTCAAATTTTGGAAGTTTTCAGCCATTATTTGTTCAAGTATTTTATCAGCTCTGCTTTTTGGCTCCTCGCCTTCCAGAACTTCAGTGATACATAAGTTATACCTTTTGTTTTAGTCTCACAGGTCTCTGAGGCTCTGTTCATTTTTTTTTTCAGTCTAATTTCCCTATTGTTCAGATTGTATAATGTCTATCGTTCTATCTTCAATTTCATTGATTTTTTTCCTCTGTCCTCTCTATTCTGTTCTTTAGCCCATCCATTTAGTTTTTACTTCTTTTATTGCATATTTTTAGTTGAAGAATGTCTATGTGGGGCCGGGAATGGTGGCTCACACCTGTGATCCTGACATTTGGAAGGTCAAAGAGAAAGAGTCACTTGAGTCCAGGAGTTTGAGACTAGTCTAAGCAACATAGGGATATCCTGTCTCTACAAAAAAAATTTAAAAATTAGCCAGTGTGGTGGTGCATGCCTGTGATCCCAGCTACTCGGAAGGCTGAGATAGGAGGATCACTTGAGCCTGGGAAATCAAGGCTGCAGTGAGCCATAGTTGCACCACTATACTCCAGCCTGGGTGACACAGCAAGACCCTGTTTCAAAAATAATAACATAAACTAAAATATGGCCGGGCACAGTGGCTCATGCCTGTAACCCAGCACTTTGGGAGGCCAAGGTGGACGGATCACCTGAGGTCAGGGGTTCGAGACCAGCCTGACCAACATGGTGAAACCCTGTCTCTACTAAAAATACAAAATTAGCTGGACGTGGTGGTGCACACCTGTAATCCCAGCTACTCGTGAGGCTGAGGCAGGAGATTCGCTTGAACTCAGGAGGCAGAGATTGCAGTGAGCCAAGATCGCATCATTGCATTCCAGCCTGGGCAACAAGAGCAAAACTCCATCTCAAAAAAAAATAAATTAATTAAAAACAAAAATAAAAAATATATAAGATAAAATAAAATAAAATATTTGGTTATTATCTCTTCTATTTTTTCTGAGACTTTCTATATTTTTCATTTCTTCGAATGTGCTTGCAAATGCTCATTGAAACATTTTTATGATGGATGCTTTAAACTATCAGATAATCTAATATTTGTCTTTCAGTGCTGACCTCTGTTGTCTTTTTGCATTCAATTTCTTTCCTGGTTCTTGATAATGATTAGCAATGTTTTTATTAAAACCTGAACATTGTTTACATTTTTATTAGATTTTAGATCTTATTTACACTTTCTGGTTTGGCTGTCTTCCTCTGACACCAGTCTGGGGTGAGGAGAGGAGGTACTACCTCATTACTGCCAATTGGGTAGAGAAGTCCAGGTTCCCCATAAACTTTCACTAACACCTGATGGGGGAAGCTCTTTGTGATTGCTAAGTGGAAGTGGAAATTCTGGTGTCTTACTGAGCCTTCACTTATACCTTCCTGGCTGGTGTGGGCTGGAGTGCTTCATTAGTGCTTCATACTTTGTCACCACTGACATTATGGGAGAGGTGTGACTTCCTTACTGCTGGGAAGTTGTGAAAATGTTTACAGTAGGTCTTTTCTGAAACTACCTCAGTGGGAAAGTGAAGGGGTACCTCATTATTGCCAGGTGGGGGTAGAAGTCCAAACTTCTCACATACACTGATCCTGTGGGAAAGGGGGAAGGGGCTCATTAATGCCAGGCACAGATGGCCTTATCTGACACCACCCTAACGGGACAATTGGGACCCTTTGCTACAGCCTTGAAAAAGTAGAAATCTAGGCGCCCCCCTCATGCTTGCTGACAAGGGTGGGGTGGGGCCACAATTCTTTCCGTGGTTTTTGGTTGAAGTAGTCACTATTTTCTAAAGGTTCTCTCTTGCTAGCCTGTCCCTCTCCTACTCCTTACATAAGAGAGAAAGAGCTTTTGTTAGGGCATTCTTCATCTAAACGTGTTGGTATTTCTGGAGTTCTGGCTTCTCCAGCCTCTAAACTGGTATATATAAAACAAAAAATAAAACCTAGGGAACTCACCAATGTGTTGTTTTTTAATCCAAAGTACCTACTTGGTCTGCTTTCTTCTCTCCAACATTCAGGGTATTTTTGCATTTATTTTATATTTAATGTCCAGGTTTTTAGCTGTACTTAGTAGAAAGAATTGGGAGAAGTATGTCTACTCCATTTTCCTGGAAGCATAAGTTTGTCTCCTATTGCCTTCTTTTGATTTACACAACTGGAGCTTCAATTCTCATGTGTTATTCACTATCAATGCATGGACTGCAGGTATATGTGGGCTCCACGTGACCTATCAAAAACCGAGAAGTCAAGGGTTGTTAAGAAAAATAATGGACATGGTGGTTGAGGACTATTCCCTTCTGAGCAGAATCCACCATACAAGTTTTCTCCAATGTTGTCTTCCATAATTCAGCAATATAGAGAGACATCAGCAATTCTGATAGCATAGCAGGTAGTCATCTAAGGAATTTTTTCTTGTAGGCACATGGACACCCTAAGGCAGGCATCTCATTCTTATGTCTGGGGAAGTGTTCCCTTCCCCAATTCCAAGAATCTTGGCCTCTTGAAAAATGAGACTTCCTCTTCTTCTGAGTCATATTACTATTTTTGGTTGGGGAGATGTCACCTCACAGCAATGGAAGGAAGATCCCAAAGCTGATACTTCTAGGAATGTAGAACCTGGGGCTACTTACTTAGCACCTTTGTTCTCAGGAGTGGAAAAAGATCACCTTCTGCATTTGACACTATCATGCTCAAATGCAAATTAAAGGCTGGGTTAGCAAGTCCTGAACTTTTCTCTTCAGGAAACTCTGAAGTCTACATTGAGTTTTCCACTCAATACAGGCCTAGGTCTAGCATTAGAGAGATTTATGAGAACACAGCAGAAGGAAGGGCTTATAATATCCTTTCTGTCTGAAAAATATATGACTTGAGCTTGCTGAAGCTTAAGGGACTAAATTGGACTCATTAATGCTGGTACTCATATAAAGTATTGATATTCTCAAATTTTATGCCATTTAAGTTTGAAAAATCATATTTAAAAGATTTCAATATTTGTTCTCCATAAGTATTAGCCACTCACCTATTCAATTGCATTAACTTTCTATTCCTCACAATTGAAGTAAATGAACTTAATAAGCAATAATTCTTTCTCCTGACTGACTAGCTTGTTCCTTTCTCTCTGGAATTAATAAATAACAATCATCATCAAGATTCTTCTTATTCAAGGAAGTTAGAAAATATTATTCTTATTGCTTACCCTTTCAGTTAATGTAGTGGTTTCATTTTTTCCTAGGTTTTATTGGAATTTATGGTCACAGTAGCAGTCAAACACTATACCCAAGAGGTTTGAGATGATGATGGAATAATGAAGAATATCTGCAAAAATGTACATATGAATAGTTAACAAGTGAATGGAAATGACGAACACTGTGACACTATGATATTTAAATTATTAAGATATTCTCAAAATATTTTGCATATTATGTATTGTATAAACTTATAATCTCTCTTTTTCTAATTTTCCTTTCTCTAAATATTTTTCCATGAGTATATCCTGTATTCTTATTTATAATCTTTAAGAAGTAATTACATTAAAATGGAACTAATTGTGGTAATTTCGGTACCTCTTAAATGAAAAGTATGTGCTTTAAAAAAGAAATATAGAGGTGCTATCTCTTTCCCCAATTCCACTAAAATAAAAATATCTGTGGCATTCATGGGAAACCTAAACAGAATAATTTTATGTATAGCTCCAAACTTGGGAACAGTAATAGAGAATGAGTGGAGGCAATCTTCCAAAATAAAAAGCCTATCCAAATAATTTGTGAATGTTGCCAAAATATAAAGATGGTGTTGTACAGATCAGTCTATGTAGAAAACTCTCATTGGAGAAACATATTTTGTTTTATTCAGTCAGCAGAAAATACAAGAAAAATTGTAGATTGACAGAAAAGAAAAATTTTAGTTCACTTTTCAATTTTGGTTTGATGTAGAATCCAGGTGAATAAATATTCCACATAATACCGTATACATTTAAAAGGTTAGGCTTCTGGTTTCAGTTGTAACACATAAAAAGCTTGGAAGTCATTAATCCCATCTTACAGTAAGAAAAAAAAAGCTAAAGACACTGAAAAATAAATTTCCCAAGGCCCTTCAGAAAATTGGCCTGATGACCTAAAACAGAGAAGCTGAGGCAAAATTAATATAAGTAGAGAGTTTATTTGGGCCAAACTTGAGAAATGCAACCCGGGAGAGTAGATTCAAGGTGCCCTGAATACACACTCCTATTAGCAGCAGTTACAAGCAGATTTTTAAAGGCAAAAAATGGGGGAACAGTGAGTGGGCTGATAGAAACTTGTTTGTTTCTCATTGGTTTATAGAAAGTTGTTTCTTATTGGTTTATAGAAATAACACTTATTAATGATTGGCTATACATTCTTAAGCTACAGGATATAGGTTACAGTGTCCTGTGTGGCATTATTAAGTTAATTTATAGCTACTTGTAACAATAGCAAGCAGTTTCAAGAGAAGAATACGTAACTCAAAGTGGAGAGTAGGAAGGGATTGCTGTTTCATCTTATTGTCTAGGCCTGATAACTAATAGAACTTGCCTTCCTCAGATAAAAGCTCTTTTGTTCTCTCATTTCCCTTTTTTGATCTAAAATCTTTATTCTTGAAAGAACTGATGATCAAAAGTTGAGTGTCAAAATGTCTGTCATTGCTGGGAAGATTTGTTGCTGAGTAGTGCTGTCAAAGTCACTGATCTATGGCTGCTGTCACTTGTTGAATTATACCTACTCATTAGAGTACTAAGAATTTAGTTTTTTCAGAAGAAGTAAAACAATGAGAAATAAATAACGTTTAAAAATTAAATAGAGGGGGGAGGAGCAAAGATGGCTGAATAGGAACAGCTCCAGTCTACAGCTCCCAGCATGAGTGACACAGAAGATGGGTGATTTCTGCATTTCCATCTGAGGTACCGGGATCATCTCACTAGGGAGTGCCAGACAGTGGGCACAGGTCAGTGGGTGCAGTGCACTGTGCACGAGCCGAAGCAGGGCAAGGCATTGCCTCCCTCGGGAAGCGCAAGTGGTCAGGGAGTTCCCTTTCCTAGTCAAAGAAAGGAGTGACGGAAGGCACCTGGAAAATCGGGTCACTCCCACCTGAATACTGCACTTTTCCGACGGCCTTAAAAAACTGCGCACCAGGAGATTATATCCCGCACAGGGCTCGGAGGGTCCTACACCCATGGAGTCTCGCTGGTTGCTAGCACGGCAGTCTGAGATCAAACTGCAAGGCAGCAGCGAGGCTGGGGGAGGGGCGCCCGCCATTGCCCAGGCTTGCTTAGGTAAACAAAGCAGCTGGGAACCTCGAACTGGGTGGAGCCCACCACAGCTCAAGGAGACCTGCCTGCCTCTGTAGGCTCCACCTCTGGGGGCAGGGCACAGACAAACAAAAAGACAGCAGTAACCTCTGCAGACTTAAACGTCCCTGTCTGACAGCTTTGAAGAGAGCAGTGGTTCTCCCAGCACGCAGCTGGAGATCTGAGAACGGGCAGACTGCCTCCTCAAGTGGGTCCCTGACTCCTGACCCCTGAGCAGCCTAACTGGGAGGCACCCCACAGCAGGGGCAGACTGACACCTCACACAGCTGGGTACTCCTCTGAGACAAAATTTCCAGAGGAACGATCAGACAGCAGCATTCGCGGTTCACAAAAAAACCACTGTTCTGCAGACACCGCTGCTGATACCCAGGCAAACAGGGTCTGGAGTGGACCTCTAGCAAACTCCAACAGACCTGCAGCCGAGGGTCCTGTCTGTTAGAAGGAAAACTAACAAACAGAAAGGACATCCACACCAAAAACCCATCTGTACATCACCATCATCAAAGACCAAAAGTAGATAAAACCACAAAGATGGGGAAAAAACAGAGCAGAAAAACTGGAAACTCTAAAAAGCAGAGCACCTCTCCTCCTCCAAAGGAACGCAGTTCCTCACCAGCAATGGAACAAAGCTGGATGGAGAATGAGTTTGATGAGCTGAGAGAAGAAGGCTTCAGACGATCAAACTACTCCAAGCTACAGGAGGAAATTCAAACCAAAGGCAAAGAAGTTGAAAACTTTGAAAAAAATTTAGAAGAATGTATAACTAGAATAACCAATACAGAGAAGTGCTTAAAGGAGCAGATGGAGCTGAAAGCCAAGGCTCGAGAACTACGTGAAGAATGCAGAAGCCTCAGGAGCCAATGCGATCAACTGGAAGAAAGGGTATCAGTGATGGAAGATGAAATGAATGAAATGAAGCAAGAAGGGAAGTTTAGAGAAAAAGAATAAAAATAAAAGAACAAAGCCTCCAAGAAATATGGGACTACGTGAAAAGACCAAATCAACGTATGATTGGTGTACCTGAAAGTGACGGGGAGAATGGAACCAAGTTGGAAAACACTCTGCAGGATATTATCCAGGAGAACTTCCCCAATCTAGCAAGGCAGGCCAACGTTCAGATTCAGGAAATACAGAGAACGCCACAAAGATACTCCTCGAGAAGAGCAACTCCAAGACACATAATTGTCAGATTCACCAAAGTGGAAATGAAGGAAAAAATGTTAAAGGCAGCCAGAGAGAAAGGTCAGGTTACCCTCAAAGGGAAGCCCATCAGACTAACAGTGGATCTCTTGGCAGAAACTCTACAAGCCAGAAGAGAGTGGGGGCCAATATTCAACATTCTTAAAGAAAAGAATTTTCAACCCAGAATTTCATATCCAGCCAAACTAAGCTTCATAAGTGAAGGAGAAATAAAATACTTTACAGACAAGCAAATGTTGAGAGATTTTGTCACCACCAGGCCTGCCCTAAAAGAGCTCCTGAAGGAAGCACTAAACATGGAAAGGAACAACCGGTACCAGCCCCTGCAAAATCATCCCAAAATGTAAAGACCATCGAGACAAGAAAGAAACTGCATCAACTAATGAGCAAAATAACCAGCTAACATCATAATGACAGGATCAAATTCACACATAACAATATTAACTTTAAATGTAAATGGACTCAATGCTCCAATTAAAAGATACAGACTGGCAAATTGGATAAAGAGTCAAGACCCATCAGTGTGCTGTATTCGGGAAACCCATCTCACGTGCAGAGACACACATAGGCTCAAAATAAAGGGATGGAGGAAGATCTACCAAGCAAATGGAAAACAAAAAAAGGCAGGGGTTGCAATCCTAGTCTCTGATAAAACAGACTTTAAACCAACAAAGATCAAAAGAGACAAAGAAGTCCATTACATAATGGTAAAGGGATCAATTCAACAAGAAGAGCTAACTATCCTAAATATATATGCACCCAAAACAGGAGCACCCAGATTCATAAGGCAAGTCCTGAGTGACCTACAAAGAGACTTAGACTCCCACACATTAATAATGGGAGACTTTAACACCCAACTGTCAACATTAGACAGATCAACGAGACAGAAAGTCAACAAGGATACCCAGGAATTGAACTCAGCTCTGCACCAATTGGACCTAATAGACATCTACAGAACTCTCCACCCCAAATCAACAGAATATACATTTTTTTCAGCACTACACCACACCTATTCCAAAATTGACCACATAGTTGGAAGTAAAGCTCTCCTCAGCAAATGTAAAAGAACAGAAATTATAACAAACTATCTCTCAGACCACAGTGCAATCAAACTAGAACTCAGGATTAAGAATCTCACTCAAAACCGCTAAACTACATGGAAACTGAACAACCTGCTCCTGAATGACTACTGGGTACATAACGAAATGAAGACAGAAATAAAGATGTTCTTTGAAACCAACGAGAACAAAGACACAACATACCAGAATCTCTGGGACACATTCAAAGTGGTGTGTAGAGGGAAATTTACAGCACTAAATGCCCACAAGAGAAAGCAGGAAAGATCTAAAATTGACAACCTAACATCACAATTAAAAGAACTAGAAAAGCAAGAGCAAACACATTCAAAAGCTAGCAGAAGGCAAGAAATAACTAAAATCAGAGCAGAACTGAAGGAAATAGAGACACAAAAAACCCTTCAAAAAATCAATGAATCCAGGAGCTGGTTTTTTGAAAAGATCAACAAAATTGATAGACCGCTAGCAAGACTAATAAAGAAAAAAAGAGAGAAGAATCAAATAGACGCAATAAAAAATGATAAAGGGGATATCACCACTGATCCCACAGAAATACAAACTACCATCAGAGAATACTACAAACACCTCTACGCAAATAAAGTAGAAAATCTAGAAGAAATGGATACATTCCTCAACACATACACTCTCCCAAGACTAAACCAGGAAGAAGTTGAATCTCTGAATAGACCAATAACAGAAGCTGAAATTGTGGCAATAATCAATAGCTTACCAACCAAAAAGAGTCCAGGACCAGATGGATTCACAGCCGAATTCTACCAGAGGTACAAGGAGGAGCTGGTACCATTCCTTCTGAAACTATTCCAATCAATAGAAAAAGAGGGAATCCTCCCTAACTCATTTTATGAGGCCAACATCATCCTGATACCAAAGCCAGGCAGAGACACAACCAAAAAAGAGAATTTTAGACCAATATCCTTGATGAACATTGATGCAAAAATCCTCAATAAAATACTGGCAAACCAAATCCAGCAGCACATCAAAAAGCTTATCCACCATGATCAAGTGGACTTCATCCCTGGGATCCAAGGCTGGTTCAATATACGCAAATCAATAAATGTAATCCAGCATGTAAACAGAACCAAAGACAAAAACCACATGATTATCTCAATAGATGCAGAAAAGGCCTTTGACAAAATTCAACAACTCTTCATGCTAAAAACTCTCAATAAATTAGGTATTGATGGGACATATCTCAAAATAATAAGAGCTATCTATGACAAACCCACAGCCAATATCATACTGAATGGGCAAAAACTGGAAGCATTCCCTTTGAAAACGGGCACAAGACAGGGATGCCCTCTCCCACCACTCCTGTTCAACATAGTGTTGGAAGTTCTGGCCAGGGCAATTAGGCAGGAGAAGGAAATAAAGGGTATTCAATTAGGAAAAGAGGAAGTCAAATTGTCCCTGTTTGCAGATGACATGATTGTATATCTAGAAAACCCCATTATCTCAGTCCAAAATCTCCTTAAGCTGATAAGCAACTTCAGCAAACTCTCAGGATACAAAATCAATGTATAAAAATCACAAGCATTCTTATACACCAATAACAGACAAACAGAGAGCCAAATCATGAGTGAACTCCCATTCACAATTGCTTCAAAGAGAATAAAATACCTAGGAATTCAACTTACAAGGGATGTGAAGGACCTCTTCAAGGAGAACTACAAACCACTGCTCAAGGAAATAAAAGAGGATACAAACAAATGGAAGAACATTCCATGCTCATGGGTAGGAAGAATCAATATCGTGAAAATGGCCATATTGCCCAAGGTAATTTATAGATTCAATGCCATCCCCATCAAGCTACCAATGACTTTCTTCAGAGAACTGGAAAAAACTACTTTAAAGTTCATATGGAACCAAAAAAGAGCCCGCATCGCCAAGTCAATCCTAAGCCAAAAGCACAAAGCTGGAGGCATCACACTACCTGACTTCAAACTATACTACAAGGCTCCAGTAACCAAAACAGCATGGTACTGGTAACAAAACAGAGATATAGATCAATGGAACAGAACAGAGCCCTCAGAAATAATGCTGCATATCTACAACTATCTGATCTTTGACAAACCTGAGAAAAACAAGCATTGGGGAAAGGATTCCCTATTTAATAAATGGTGCTGGGAAAACTGGCTAGCCATATGTAGAAAGCTGAAACTGGATCCCTTCCTTATGCCTTACATGAAAATCAATTCAAGATGGATTAAAGACTTACATGTTAGACCTAAAACCATAAAAACCCTAGAAGAAAACCTAGGCATTACCATTCAGGACGTAAGCATGGGCAAGGATTTCATGTCTAAAGCACCAAAAGCAATGGCAACAAAAGCCAAAATTGACAAATGGGATCTCATTAAACTAAAGAGCTTCTGCACAGCAAAAGAAACTACCATCAGAGTGAACAGGCAACCTACAAAATGGGAGAAAATTTTTGCAACCTACTCATCTGACAAAGGGCTAATATCCAGAATCTACAATGAACTCAAAGAAATTTACAAGAAAAAACAAACAACCCCATCAAAAAGTGGGCGAAGGACATGAACAGACACTTCTCAAAAGAAGACATTTATGCAGCGAAAAAACACATGAAAAAATGCTCACCATCACTGGCCATCAGAGGAATGCAAATCAAAACCACAATGAGATACCATCTCACACCAGTTAGAATGGAAATCATTACAAAGTCAGGAAACAACAGGTGCTGGAGAGGATGTGGAGAAATAGGAACACTTTTACACTGTTGGTGGGACTGTAAACTAATTCAACCATTGTGGAAGTCAGCGTGGCGATTCCTCAGGGATCTAGAACCAGAAATACCGTTTGACCCAGCCATCCCATTACTGGGTATATACCCAAAGGATTATAAATCATGCTGCTATAAAGACACATGCACACGTATGTTTATTGCAGCATTATTCACAATAGCAAAGACTTGGAACCAACCCAAATGTCCAACAATGATAGACTGGATTAAGAAAATGTGACACATATACACCATGGAATACTATGCAGCCGTAAAAAATGATGAGTTCATGTCCTTTGTAGGGACATGGATGAAATTGGAAATCATCATTCTCAGTAAACTATCGCAAGGACAAGAAACCAAACACCGCATATTCTCACTTATAGGTGGGAATTGAACAATGAGAACACATGGACACAGGAAGGAGAGCATCACACTCTGGGGACTGTTGTGGGGTGGGGGGAGGGGGGAGGGATAGCATTGGGAGATATATCTAATGCTAGATGACAAGTTAGTGGGTGCAGTGCACCAGCATGGCACATGTATACATATGTAACTAACCTGCACATTGTGCACATGTACCCTAAAACTTAAAGTATAATAATAACAAAAAATAAAAAAATAAAAAATTAAATAGTAGAAACATAGTCCACAATCAAAAGAGGATTTGTGTGCCACAACAACAACAACAACAACAACAAAATCTATTTCATCAGGGCATCAACTAAAACTGGGTTCTTTTATAAAGAAAATTAAACTGGGATCTTTTATGGAGATTTGTTGTTGCCAAGAAGTGATTCAGCATCTACTCCAAATTGTAGACAAATAATAAAAGTCAAGAATAACAAACAAAGCTATAAGCTAACAATAGATGTACTATAACTTCCTTCTGAAACATACTTTTTTTCTTTTACCAATTCTCCATTTTTATCAAAGATGATCTTAGCAGGACCAATTTATTTGCAAAACAAGTTTTAGTCTTATTATACTTGGCCTGCCTATTTGCATAAAGTGCAACAAGAATACAGAATGGCCATATAGGTTATTTTAAAGTTGGCTTTGCTGGGACTTATTTCATAGGAAATTTCAGATGAGACTTTTAAAACCCTTGAGGCTAACGAAGTGAAAGACTTTTCATTAGACTGTCTGTAATACTTGTACAAATTGAATGAATTCCTATCTTCTCAAGGTGCCAAAATAACTTGAGGATCCTGGGCCGGTCAGAAGATAACACTCTTTACCTACTGCAAGAATAGAAACTTTGTAAAGGAATCATGTAAACAAGGTACAGGCTGTTTATTGGCTCTGTAAACTCAACCTGCATTCCCCAAAGCAGTCTGGTCATATTTGAAAATATGCCATTCCAGTTAAAATTACCAAGGAGGAGGTTTAATAGGCAGAAGAGAAGAGGAAGAGAAACAGCCCAAATAAGAGGTCCAAATGGGACCAAGTAAGCCCAAATAAGACCAAAATGTGAGAGGTCAAAATTCAGGAGAACTGACCAGCGACAACTGGTGGGACTTCTGAAGATAAATGGTCATGCTGGTACCAAATGCCACATTCAGATGGTTGGGGAGGTCACTCTGAATCCTGCTGACTTATGCCAGATATGTCAACCTAAAAGGTATTGATAAAAAAGGGGGACTCTAAAATCCAGCAAATTTGCCACCAGCCAGTCCTTTCCACTAGGAGACCCCTCTCTATATAGACAGAGAGCTGTTTCTCTTTCTCTTCTGCCTATTAAACCTCCTCCTATTAAAAAAGAGTAAAACTCTGTAAAATATTTGGAGGGATTTATTCTGACCCAACTATGAGTGGCCAAAGCCTAAGGCACAGTCTCAAGAGGTCCCGAGAACATATGCCCAAGGTGGTTGGGTTACAGCTTGATTTTATACATTTCAGGGGGCAGAAGTTACAGGCAGATATCAATCTATTCATGTAAGATGTACATCGGTTTGGTAAGGAAAGGCAGGAAAACCTGAAGCAGGGTAGGGGCATGCCTCCAGGTCATAAGTGGATTCAAAGATTTTTCTAACTGGCAATTGGTTGAAAGAGTTAAGATATTGTCCAAAGACCTAGAATCAACAGAAAGGAGTGTCTGGGTTGATATAAGGGGTTGTGGAGACCATGGTTTTTATTATGTCAATGAAGCCTCCAGTTAGCAGGCTTCAGAGAGAATAGATGATAAATGTCTCTTATCAGACCTAAAAATGTGTCAGACTCAGTTAAATCTCTCTTGCATCAAGAAACGATCTGAAAACAAAGGGAGATTCTCAATAGGATGTAGACGTTCCCCACAAGAGACAGCTTTGCAGTGCTATTTCAAAATATGTCAAAGGAATATATTTTAGAGTGAAATACTTCAATTTCTTTCAGAGCCTGCTACCTATCATATGATGCTATATTAGAGCCAGATTGGAATTTGATATTTTGTGCTACAAAGAGTCTGTTTTGTCACTCTTAAGATCTCTGTTTTACTGTTAATGCTGGTTAATTGTGCCTGAATTCCAAAGGGAGGAGAGTGTAATGACGCATGTCCAACCTGTCCGTGCCATTGTGGCCTGAACTAGTTTTCCAGTTTTACTCTGGAATGTCTTTGGCCAAAAGAAAGGATCCATTCCGTTGGTTAGGGGCTTTTAATTTCATTTTTGGTTTACAAAAGAAAAGGCTGAGGCAAAATTAATATAAGTAAGAAGAAATCTATTCATGCAAAGCTTGCCAATTGCAACCAAAGAACATACATTCAAGTTTCCCTGAATACACACTCCTATTAGCAGCAGTTACAAGTGGATTTTTAAAAGCCAAAAAAAAAAAAAAAAAAAGAGGGAGAGAATGAGTGGGCTGATACAAGATTGTTTGCCAGGAATTCTCATTGGTTTATAGAAATAATATTGATTAGTGATTGGCTATACATTCTTAAGCTATAGGGTGTGGTTTATAGTGTCCTGTATGGCATTATTAGGTTAATTTATTTTTTATTTTATTTTTTTGAGATAGAGTCTCTCTCTGTCACACAGGCTGGAGTATAGTGGTGCGATCTTGGCTCACTGCAATCACCACCTCCCAGGTTCAAGCGATTCCCCTGCCTCAGCCTCCCAAGTAGCTGGGATTACAGGCACACACCACTACACCTGGCTAATTTTTGTATTTTTAGTAAAGACAGGGTTTCACCATGTTGGCCAGGCTGGTCTCAAACTCCTCACCTCAGGTGATCTGCCCACCTTGGCCTCTAAAGTGCTGGGATTACAGGCGTGAGCCACGGAGCCCAGCCTATTAGGTTAATTTATAGCTACTTGGGGCAATCACAACCAGTTTCAAGAGATGAATACATAACTCAAGTGGGGGAGTAAGGTATGATTTGCTGTCTCATTTTAATCTCTCCCTGGGCCAGATCTTTAAAAGGACTTGCATTCCTCAAATAGAAGTTCCTTTTTGCCTTCAGTTCACGGGGAAAATTGCCAGCCCAAAATCTGAAGAGACAACTGCATATAGGGAAGTGCAGTCAAGATCAGCTTATCTGGTTCAAATGCCAATAGAGCCACAAGCTGGTAGGAATACTTAAACAATAACCTTGAGGAAGTGCTAGAAGTAAAATGTACACTAGTATGAGAGGGAGAGATTCCTGGTATCTAGAGCCTTAGGGGGACCCCTTTTTCAAGGGTTTTACCTCTAGGAACCCCACCATGTTCTCATGCTGAAGAGCCAAGAAAAACCCTTCATGTTTCTGGCAGGAGGAGGATAAGGAAATAACCATTTTGGAATATTTCTAGAGCCTTCTCCATAGCAAAGTCCAATCCATACAGAAAAACTTTACTAAAGCCTCATCTGAGAGGAGAGAAGGGAAATAACCCAATTCCCGTACATTCCAGCCTTTCTATCTCACTTAAGGAGGAGAGAAACTAAGACTTGAGAAGTCATCAACTGAAGAAAGACAAGGTTCATAAACTTGGAAAGGAGAACTGTATTTCTTATACAAGGCTGCAGCCTGCAGGTTGGCCATTCTGGCAGGTTGGTCATTCTGACAGGTTGGGAAGCATAGCCTCTATACTTCTCGGGAGGGGCAAAGGGAACAGAATTTTTGCTGAGTAGGGTTTCCAAATATACATATTTGATAAGCTATAGGAGTCACGAACACTTATAAAAGGGGAAACATACACACCTGAGGCTGAGCTTGATGCTCCTTCATGGGTCCTGTGAAAACGTAGTGGCATTAGCACGATTCAAGGGTGTTTTCAGGCATCCGACATCAAAAGGTAAAGCAGAGGACATGAAAATCCTCATTGTGCAATCTCTGTAGTATGGCCAGAATGACTCTGTGGTCAATGGTTTCTCATCAGGCAAAAAAGAAGGGGCATCATCAGGTGGTTGGTTGATATCAGACGTGGAGTCTCTGGAAAGGGCTGGTTTCTGTTAGGTCTTTAGGGAAGAAAGCCTGATCCCAATCATGCTGAGCTAGGGAGGAAGTGTAACAAGGTGTGTCTGACCCCTCCCAACCTGTCATGGCCAAGAACTGTTTTCAAGATTACTCTCAGATTCCCTTAGCCAAGAGATGGCACATTCAGTTGATTGGGGGCTTAGAATTATACTTTTATTTCTCAAGGTACACAGCCCAGGGACATAGGCACACTGAAAGGCTGAATTTACTCACAGAATTATAAAACACTTACCCTCCCCTTGCACCTTACCACCACATCAATAAGGCCTCAGTATAATATCAGGGGATTTCAGCTTTAAAAGCTACAAGATGCACACTGTAGGGGCTAAGGGATTCCCTTAGCCCTCTGAAGGATCACTGAAAAATCAACTAACAAAAGGCAGATTTATAGGAGAAATGGCATACAAATTTATTAACATGCATGGGGAGAACCACAGAGTGATTATCCCAATGCCCCACTGGGATACAGAAGCTTGTTTACCATCTTGAAATTGCAGAAGAAATGGGGGTTCAGCGCATGGCCATAAACAGGTGATGATGGTAAGTTAGGATATAGTGGCCACACAGGTTATGGAGCGGAAAGAGCAGGCCTGGCTAGCAAAGGCAGTTTTTTTATATTGATGAAATCTCATAGGCAGCAGCCCTCAGAGAGAATAGATGGGAAATGTTTCTTTCATAACTTTAAAGGTGTCAGACTCTCAGTTAATCTTTCCTAGAGCCAGACAAACAAGTGCCTCAGAGAAAGCCTGGCTGCATCAATGCTGATTCTCTACAGATGCAAATCTCCCCCATAAAAGACAGCTTTTCAGGGCTACTTCTGTTTGCAGGCCATATGAACAGTCAACTCAAAATATGTCAAAGAAGTATATCTTGAGGTTAAATATTTTGATTTCCATCAATATGCTATTTAGAAAGAGATTTTAGGGAAAACCCAAGAATACAAAGGAGACAGAAAACAAGGATACTATAGGAAAGTGAAATCTCTGACACCTGCAGCAGCAGCCAATATTAAATGCAACCCATCCCCCTAACAGATTAACATAAAACCTCACAGGAAAGGCCTATTCGCCTCTGTTCCCATTACCTCATACATCATGTCTGGCTTTCAAGAAAAAAGTTGCAAGACATATCAAGGGCATTAAAAAAAAACAGTCTGAAGAGACAAAGCAAGCATCAGAACTAGACTCAGACAAGACCCAGATTTGGGATTTATCAAACAGGGAATGTAAGATAACTGTAATTATAATTAATATGCTAAGGACTCTAATGGAAGAAGTAGACAAAATGCAAGGACAAATGGGTAATGTAAGTAGAGAGGTAATGCAACAGTGAAGTAGTACTACATATCCATTAGAATTGCAAAAATCCAGGACACTGAGAATACCACATGCTGGCAAGGATTTGGAGCAATGAGGATTCTCATTCATTGCTGGTGGGAATGCAAAATGGTGCAGCCACTTTGAAAGACAGTGTTAACAAAAGACCATGGTATCTGCAGAGGAGAAAAGGAGAGTTTTATTTTCTTAAAAAAAAAAAATCTGTGGACTGGGGAGATACAGCCCCCACTGTAAAATAAAAGCCTTCCCTGAGGGGGTGAGGTTAGAGAATGAGTGATGATAAAGGCAAAACTTGCAGGGCAGGAGAGAGGAGTCAGGGGAATGAGAACAGAATCTTGATTGGGGGACCTTTAAGTCCCAAATCACCAGTCTCTCTTAATTGGCTGATTCCAGATGGTCAGTCAGTTGGGACCAGGTGGTTTGTTTGAAGTAAGTTGGGGAATTTCCAGCTGTAGTCTATCTCAGCACTGCCAACAAGAACTGATTTGGCTTCATTGTAGAAAGGGAGGTCCTGTGACATGTTTACAACATTTTTCTGCGAGCACAGAATACATAACAGCTTCCTCACCCAGACATGGCCACCTCATTCTGTTTTAACTTTGATCACCTCAGTTAGCCACAGGGAGTCCATTCTGCCTGTTGGCTAGGAACATACTGTAACAGCAGTTCAACAGTTTCTTACAAAATTAAACTTACTCTTAGTACTAGATAAAGCAATCATGCTTTTGGATATTGATCCCAAAGGAGCTGAAAATGTATGTCCAACTCCAAACCTGCACATAGATGTTTAAGCAGTTTTATTAATAATTGCCAAAACTGGGAAGCAACCCAGATGTTGAAGAAAATTCAAATATTTCACCCTAAAATATATTTCCTTGAAGATAGATATTAAGAAAGGCTGAAGGTACAAGAAGAAATGAAAAGTTGTCTTTTGTAGGGGAGATTTGCTTTGTAGAGATCTGCATGGATGCAGCCTGGCTTTTTCTGAGGCCTTTCCTTGTCTGGATCCAGGAATGATAAACTGAGAGTCTGACACCTTTAAGCAACTGAAAGAAACATTTACCATTTATTCTTTCTGAGGACTGCCATCTGTGAGAGTGTATTTACATAACGAGTCCACCTTTGCTAGCCAGGCCTTCTCTTCTCCCCCTCCCATAACCTATTTTGCCACCATAATCTGTTTCACGATAATCCAAGCCCCCATTCTTTCAGTAACCTCAAGATGGTATATAAGTTTCTGAACCGCACTGGGGCTTGAGGTAATCACTCTATGGTTCTCCTTTATGTGCATATTAATAAATTTGATTCCATTTTTCCTAATAATCTCCGTTTGTGAGTTGACTTTTCAGTGAACCTTCAGAGAGTGGAGGGGAAGTTTTCTTTGGCTCCTACAATGTCTTTTAGCAGGGGAATGAATGAGTTAACTCTGGTACATTAAGACAATGAAATATTATTTAGTGCTAAAAAGAAATGAGTATCAAGCCATGAACAGACATAGAAGAAATGGAAATGCATATTACTAAGTGAAAGAAATCAATCTAAAAATACTACATACTGTATGGTCTCAACTGTATGACATTCTGGAAAAGGCAAAACTGTGGCAACAGTAAAAATATAAGTGATTGCAAGGTACTAGGGGAAAGGGAGAGATAATAGGCAGAAGACAGGATATTTAGAGGAGTGAAACTATTCTGCATGACACTATAATAATGGATACATATCATTACAGATTTGTCAGAACCCATAAAATGTACAACCCCAGCATGATCTTTAATGTCAACTGTGAACTTTTGGTGATATTGGCCAGTGAAAGTCAACAAAAGTTTATTGACAGTAACAAATATACCACTTTGGACCAGGATATTGGTAGTGGGGAGGCTATGTATGTGTGGCAGTGAAGGGTATATGGGAATTCTCTGTCCTTGCTGTCTGATTTTGCTCTGAACCTAAATCTGCTTTTAAAAAATATCTCTATAAAAATTTGTTCAGGGAAACATAAAATGATATATTCAGAAACTCAGTCTACGTAAAGAAACCATCAAGAAAAGATAAATAATATGTAGAGGTAAAAGTAAATTCTCTTATGAGACTTCCTGTCAAACAACTTTGTATCAGCCCATTACTTGTTCCCTTTTGCATTTAAAAACCTGCTTGTAACAAAGGTGACAGAGCACTTCCCAAGACCACTTGGAAGTGTGTCCCAGGCAGCTGTCCTCACTTTGGTTCAAGTATACTCTTCAAATTACATTTTATGCTTAGGCTTCTTTCTTTTAAGCTGACAAAAACAACATATTGCATGATTATATTATATGAATATGTGTAATTAATGACAGCAATTTTATAAGGAAGAGATGAATTGGGAAAACTCTGATAGATATCAGCACTACCTATGAAGCATTTTAGTATTAAGTGTACTTTGTTATAAATGTACATTGCAAACTCTAGTGCAACCACACAAAACATTCTTTAAAGAATTATAATATTGTGAACGGGGTGAGTAATTCTAACCCTGAGGATCTAAAATCAATTTCCATGGCTTAAAAGCCAAAGGGATGGCAGAATTTGGCCACAGCTCAGGATGCCAAGAGCTTTTACTTTTAGATGCCATAGTAGCTGGGCTCCCACTGGGTTCTTGTTACAGAGCAAATGAATGACACAGCAGCCTCTGCTTCCCTTTTTTAAATTATGTTTGGCTTTAAAACTCTTAATGACAAGAAATAACCTCCTACAGCAAAATTGAGGGCTTGGTCGCCAGTTGGGTGAGGGCTCCTGTAGCTGGAGTGGGGGTGTGAGCTAGGCGCAGGATACCACTGCTGGAGCTGGAGAGCAAACCCTGCCTAGACCGGAGTGTGAGTGGGATGTGCATTTTCCACCTGCTGGACTGGGCTGTGCTCACTGAGGACAGCTCCACCTTCTCCAGTGGCAGGGCTTAAGTGCAGCTGCCACAACCCCTCACACAAGTACTCTGACTGGCTGAGGACTGCACCATCCCCAGCCCCCATGACCAGTGCCGATTCTCATCATTGAGGGCCTCAGCACAAGCCTGCCCAGCCCAGCCTTGCCCCCCACCCTCCCTAGACAGAGCACACAGCCCAGGGTCCTTGGGATTGCTCAAGCCACCAACTTGGGCACCTGATCACTCTTCCCAGGGGCCTGAGGTTGTTGCTCCTAAACTCCCAATCGCTACCAACACAGCTGGCACCTACCCGCCAGCACCACCTGCGAACATGCAGAGTGGGCCACTCAGCCCATCGCAGTCACCACCGACATCAGTGCACACTGCTGCAGATCCAGAGAATCATCTCACCACTGCTGCAGACATTGCCCATGCCACACTGACTTCTGAGGGCCTAAGAACTTGCCCCCCTGCTCAGTCTACTGCTGCCACTGCCAGAATCCAAGCAAGCCACCTTGAAGCCCAAGAATCAGCCTGCTGGTAGCTATCAACACAGGTACCAGAATACATGGCCCTGGGACCCAAAGAGAGGCACACCCAGCCCACCACTGCCACCACTGGCCTGCAGACTGGCCCACTGGCATCACAGTACCCAGCACAGCTTTACCACAGCCTTCACTAAAACTGCCACCCAGCCCACTGAGGAAATCACAGGTACCACTAACACTGTTTACAGCCAAAGAAATCAGAGACTACACTACTGCATGTACCCAGAATCAAAGGGAAGTATGCCACCCAACTAACACTGAGATACATCTCCAGGAAAGAGTCTTATCAGATGTGCAAATGTCAACATAAGGACACATGAAACAGGAAACAGGAAACAGGAAACAAGGAAATATGACACCTCCAAAGAAACACAATAATTTTCTAGCAATAAACCTTAATAAAAAAGAAATTTTCAGAATCCTAGCTAAAGAATTCAAAATATTGATTTTAAAGAAGCCCAATGAGGTTCAAGAGAATTCTGAAAAACAACACAAAGAAATCAGAATAATAATTCAAGATATTAATAGGAAATTTACCAAGAAGATAGATTTTTTAAAGGAACCAAATAGGAATTCTACAGCTAGAGAATTCATTGAAGGAAATACAAAATACATTTGAGTCCTTCAACAATAGACTAGAAATGCATCAAAGTTAAGGAATTAACTGTGGAAACTATTTTAAAATGATCATAGTTGAGATAATTTCCAACTTTTTATATTTGTTTAGTTTACCTACATATTTTTTATTCTTTTAATTTGAAACGACTTTTAAGTAACTTCTAAACTGGACAAAATTTTATGTTCTTGACAAATGCACATTTTTTATGCTTTTATAACTTTTCTTACCAAAAATATATCTTGCTATTTTTATACACTCTGTATACAGAATTGTTTCTTTTATATCTAGTAGTTTTAATTACATATATTAACTACAATTTTAACTCTTAGTAACCCTAATTGCTTGTGAAAACCCTAGGAAGTAATTTTGAATTATTTTATAAAACTATTTGAAGATGAAAACCACTTTATAATTTTTTGAAAGCTATGCTTCTCACTTTTTTGTTTAACAGATCTAAACATATGTAGCTGTTCTATATCATGTGAAAATAAGATAACAACATATGTTAACCTGTATTTATGTTTAATAATTAATGTTTCAGTATTCTAACTTATTTAGAAATGACTCAGCCATTTTATGATTATCTATTACTTAATTTAACATAAGATGACTTTAAGATTATGAATTACTGAAAATAATTTTGAAACTATGACTACAGGTACCCTTCCTGTCTTCCCCAGTCATCCTGGATACCAAATAGCCATGTCTATGCCCAAGGATGCCTATAAAGGAAGAACTCAAAACAGAACTCCATGGAGCTTCAGAATCTAAGAGAAAACTTACCCACAATTCTCAGTTGCTTCGAGAGAACAATGGACACCCTGGGCCCGGTGGGTCCCAAGCCTTGTCACTTAATGCTCCTGGGGGTTGCTAGATGCCCCACTGCAGGTCCCACTTCTGATACCATCTGTTGGGGAATGATTTGCAAATTGAACAGCCACCAGAATCAGAATAGGTTCAGAGAGACTCTGTGCTGCCACATGCTTGGAGGGGATTTATGACTAGAAAAAGGAAAGTGATGTACAGAAAGCAGAAGTGAGGTACAAAAACAACTGGATTGGTTACAGCTCAGTGTTTGCCTTATTTGAACCTGGTTGGAACAGTTGGCCACCTTTCATTGGCTGAAACTAGCTTATTGGTACAAGAGTAGTTTACAGACTGTTTCCATATCTAGTTAAGTTACAGTTCACTATATACAGAGTAATGTAAAGGCTGAACTTGAAATCCATGAGGACACAGCTTTAGGCTAAACTTAATTTAACAAGACTATGAAGTGTTTGCACTAGAAAACAAAGCATATTTTGAGTAGCATTAGGGTAAACAAATGCCTGCAAATTTTACAGTATCTTACAGGAGGAGGTAGGGTACTTACCAGCAGCCCCAGTAGAAGGGGGAATTTGGTGAAGTAATTCCCTGGCACTTCTAGCCTAAGAAGCTGAGCTCCCAGAGGATCCCACAAAAGCCCTTGGAAAGAAAGGGCTTTTTCAGAAATACAGAACACACCCACCAGAATGATAGGATGATAAGGTTTGAGAAATATAGGAATCCATTGCCCAGCTTGATATTGATGTGGGAACACTGTGCCCACACGCAAAGCAAGACAGTGAGTGATTCTGGAAACAGCACTCAGTCAATGACAGACGGACAGTGGTGGATGAATACCCAGCTTCTCATCTGCTCAGCGGCAAAACAGTGAGACATGTTCTACAGTGCCTCGCTTGGGTAGGTACATCACACATCCTCACCCTAATGTGTCATGACAAGGACTGAAGTGAAAGCTACACAATTTAAATGATTGGTGAGCAAGAACTATTCAAGGGCATAACACAAAAATAGTTTTGCCTGCTGTAACTGTACACATGATTTAAAAGACTTAAGTTTTCAGGAGAAACATTATAGAGGATTTTCATTTCTTCCTAGATATACTTTTCAGCCATAAACTTTAAGTAAACAAACTACTTGTTCGAGGAACCTAAAACCATTGGCAAAATGCATTACATTTGTGTTTTTTATATTTAATATATTTTCTTTATTAGTTTATATAAGATATACTACTTCCACTTTCTACTTATAATTACATATCTTGTTAGAGCAACAGTTAAAAAAAAAATGTAGTAGATGCAAGTAGTCTCCCCTAGCACCTAATCATCATCCAACATATCTACCTTTTTTTCGTCTCCTGAAAGGTTATAATTTTCTCTCTCTTTGCCGCTGCTCAAGGTATCCCAGTTACATGCACAAAGTATATCTCTAGTGCTTATGAATATTTAAAAAGCCTCTGTGAGCTGAGCTGTGCAAACCCCAAAGCTTTTTGTTGATATAAAGTTAATGTGAGTTTGAATGAGGATCTTTGGCCTCCTTTGCAATATATTTAGCCATGTTACAATAGTGATTGTAGGCCGGGCACGGTGGCTCACGCCGGTAATCCCAGCATTTTGGGAGGCCGAGGCGGGCAGATCACTTGAGGTCAGGAGTTCCAGACCACCCTGGCCAACATGGTGAAACTCCGTCTCTACTAAAAATACAAAAAATTAGCCAGGTGTGGTGGCGGGCAGCCATAATCCCACCTACTCAGGAGGCTGAGGCAGGAGAATCGCTTGAACTCGGGAGGCAGAGGTTGCAGTGAGCCAAGATTGTGCTACTGCACTACAGCTCAGGTGACAGAGCCAGACTTCGTCTCAAAAAAAAAAAAAAAAAAAAAGTGAGTGTAGCGTCAAAGTGCTAATACAAAAAAAGGGTAATTTAGCTCTTTTTCCCCTCATTTTTCCAGTGTCTTTTCAAATAATAGTAATTTGTATGGCCAGCTTCCCTAGAAGACAAAGCCTGAGCAAATCTTCATAAGCCAAGATGTTTGAGAGGAGCTAATCCCAGTGAAGCAGGAGTGAAGGGAAAATGCAGAAAGGCCGGGAAGGAGGGAGGGCGAACCCAGAGAGTGCATGACTGGAGGACGGGACACATTTTGGTGACAAGTTGACTGTATCTTCAAACCGTCTATCTGAGGCATGATGCAAGAGATATCTACGGAGGGTACCCACCGCTTCCAGCTCCCATTGGTCGAGCTCTCACAGGGGGCGGTAACGCCTCCCTTCCTCCAGTGCCAATCAGATCCTTCAGAGCCTCCAGTCTTTGCAGCCCTAAGGAAGCTTCCGCACAAGGCAGGAGTCCTGCAGAGCGACTAGCAGGGCGCATCAGGGAAGGCGCACGCAGGTTGGAGCGGCTGCCATGAGAAACCAGTGACGGCGCACGACTCACTGCCCAGGCCTCGCTGGCCAAAAAGCGAGACTAGCGCCCCAGCCCCAGATGGTGAACCTACAGACTCCAGCACGGTGCTTGGCATAGGCCTATCTCCTGTATTCAATGGCACATTTACAACCCTTGTGAAGTTCATCTGTTAGGCACAGTGCGTTGGCTCCACTCGGCGTGACCCACTACAGATGTTCAAACTTTTACGTGTTTTGAGACTAGGAAGAAATATGTTAATTTATAATTTCATTAAAATCAATAACTCATTCTTGAAAATTAATCTGAAGAAGTTCTATGAATTGGGAGAGGAGAGGAAATCTAAATAATTGACCATAAGGAATTAGTTGAGTCAGTGACGATGCATCAACTTAAGGGACTCTTACCTCATTTTAAAAGGGCGATTAGTTTAAAATATTGCCATATGCTTTTGACATAATGTTAAATTTAAAAAGCGGAAGATGCAGCACCTTCCAATTGTGATTCAAAATTGCATTGGTCAGGAGAGTCAAAGTCACACCACAGTAAGAAACAATATGGTTACATAAACGGATACAACACACACTGGGGCCTTTGCGGGTGTATGGTGGGAGGAGGGAGAGGATCAGGAAAAATAACTAATGGGTACTAGGTTTAATACCTGAGTGATAAAATAATCTGTACAACAAATCCCCATGACACAAGTTTACCTATCTAGCAAACCTGCACTTGTACCCCTGAACTTAAAATTAAAAAAAAAAAGAAACAACCAAAAAAAAATCCCAGCAGTTTAGGACAACAAGCCTTTGTTTATTGCACACACACATGCCAAGTAACCATATGACATGATAGCTATGTTTAATGGCTTCACTATAGTAACCATTGTACTATCTACGGGAATCCCATAACCTCATGTTGTAAACCTCAAGTATACACAATAACATTTATTTTTAAAAAGAAAAAGGAAGTCTGCTGCGTGTTCGGGAGGTTCTCCCAGACACTGTCCACACGCATTGCCCATGATTCTTCCTGTTGGGTTGGAATCAGGTGGTGAATGGCACTGTTCCCTTAACCACCATGCTATCCAGTTACTCGAATTTCTGCCTATTCCTGCGAAGACATGACTGTCCACAATCAGATAGCATCAGACATGTCAAGGTCAACCAACAGACAAACCAGCATTTAGAGGATAAGCAAAAGAACAGGGGACCCTGCCCTGGAAGAGACTCACAGTGGTGCTGAGGGATGGAGGGAGTTTCTGCTCAAGCAGCACAAGCACAATGGACACAAGTCAGCCTGTCCTTGTCTGCTTAGACCCAGTGTGCTTACTGACACATGCCTGGAGTGCCTGTTCATGTGCATAGCCCATCACCCTGACAGCACAATTACAATCTTTGGATTCCGTGTCATAGTTCATCTTGTGCTGTCAGTTTGGATCCCGGTGCTAATGTTACTCATGAGAGTCCAAGAAGGTTGAGTCCAAGACAATGGATGATAATCGCCCAACTTACTACAGCACGAACACTTTGTGGAAATGGGCACTTAACTGAAAATCTCTTACTCCAGCGAGAGAGGCCATATTTTCCATTTATTTTACAACACTTCTTCAGATCTATGTGGAGGTCTGTTTTCCTAGAAAAGATCATTTATTCCAGTCATTTAGAACTAAAATTCAAAATCTGTGCACCCTCAGTTATTTAATATAGATAACGGGAAAAAAATCTGAGAATATTATGGGTTATTAAACACTAAAATATGCTTCTGAAAAAAATTGCAGGATATCTTCGTGTGAAATTCTTTGGTTCTCTATGGAGCCAGGGATCCTGACTAGTTGCTTCTTGAAGTGTTTCCCAAACCTGGGATGCTATGATAGGGGCCATAAAATCAATATGCTGAGTTGAAAAAGATTATATCTCAGCAGCTGGTGAAGAAAGCAAACCTAAAATATTTTAGGTAAGCATTTATTGTTCACTAAATAAGTGTGCTGCCTTAGCAAATGGAATTACCCAGACTGCAAAAATGCAACAAACTTGGAAAAACCTTTAAATATACAGAATATTTAATATATCATTTAATGTGAAAAAAATGAAGAAAGTCTTTCCTTAAAGGAAATACCAAATTTCTCTAATCACATTCTTGTTTAACAAAAAGACTATAGTTAAAACAAAATTCAAAGGAATAGCACTAAATCCAAACTATAAGAGAATATTAACATATAAATTAAGTGGCACATATGCCATACAGTTTTTTAAAACGACATATAGTGTTTTTAGGCTGGGCACAGTGGTTCGCACCTGTAATTCCAGCACTTTGGGAGGCTGGGGCAGGTAGATCACATGAGGTCAGGAGTTTGAGACCAGCCTGGGCAACATAGCAAGACCTTGTCTCTATTTTTAAAATCCAAAAATATTAGCCAGGCATGGTGGTGCATGCCTGTGGTCCCAGTTACTCAGGAGGCTGAGGTGGGAGGATCACTTGAGCCCAGAAGATGGAGGCTGCAGTGAGTTATGACAGTGCCATTGCACTTCATCTTGGGCAACAGAGTGAGACCCTGTCTCCAGTAAATAAATAAATAAATAACATATAGTGTTTTTACATTTCTTTATATTCATAGATAAAATATTCAAGCAATTATTTTTATGTGTGGGTTGTGTTCTAAAAGTCACAATGTATTTTTCCTGAAGAACAATGGTGTTTTTGAGGTCAGACTATCTTCCAAAAGTTCATTTAACTCAAAATATTATAGAAAGATAGTACAGAGAAAGAAAGTAGACTAAACAAAAGTTAAGTAATAAAGCAGACTGTCAAATTAACATACAAGAAACAGTAGCCTTCAATACAAAAAATAATCAGAAGATATAATGTATGAGAGAGCCCCATTTCCAGCAAGAAAATAAAATATAAAATACTTAAGAATGAGCTTAACAAGAAATTTGCAAAACCCTCTATAAGGAAAACTTTAAAATACTCCTGAAGAAGATTTGAATAAACACAAAGACATCCTTTGCTCTTTGGGATAGGATGATTCAACCCATCATTAGTATATCAGTTCTTCCTCAGTTGATTTAGAAACTTAACATGATCAAAAATAAATAAATGACAGGCATTTTAATGGAGCTAGACCAGTCAATACTAAAATCAATAGGAAAAAATAAAATGTTAGAATAGCTATGACAACATTGAAAAATAAAAACCATAAGGAAGTGAAATCCTACCAGATACGAAAATAGACTTTGAAGCCTCTATAACTAAAGCAATGTGGTGCTGGCACCTGAATAGACTGACGGGCCAGTGGAATCAAATACAGAGTCCAGGAATTGATCCAAGAAAAAATGGGAATGTAATGTATGATGATGATTGTGTCTTACATTACTGGGGCAAAAAATTCAAAATAAGCCATTTGAGGACAGGGGCAGTAGTTCACATCTGTAATTTCAGCACTTTGGAAGCCTTAAGCAGGAGGAACCCTTGAGCCCAGGAGTTCAAGACCAGCCTGGCAATATAACAAGACCTTCCCCCGCCAACAGCCTTCCCCATCTCTACAAAAAACAAACAAACAAACAAATTAGTTGGGCATGGTGGTATACAACTGTAGTCCTAACAGTTCAGGAGGCTGAGGTAGGAGGATCGGTTGAGCCCCCAGAGTTCAAGGCTGCAGGGAGCTATGATTATGTTACTGCACACCAGCCTGGGTGTCAGAGAGAGAGCCTGACTCTAAAACAAGCAAAAACAAAGACATTTGAAAAAAAGATGAAATTGGATCCTTAACTTGCACCATACAAAATAAAAAATTCCAACTGACTTGAGAAATAAGTGTTAAAAATGAAACCATGCAAGTACTAGAACACATGGAAGGGTTCTTCCATAACCCACCAGGGATAAGGAAAGGTTCTATTCATTTATCAAATCTGGATGTGATAAAAGATAATAACAATATATTTAATTACATAAATATGTGGTTTTTATAGCGTATATGTATTCTATGTTATGTATAATTGTGTTAAAAAATAAATGATATTCAAATATATATTTTGCATTTCAGAAATATGTGATGGCAAACTGGGAGAAAATATTTGCAGCATGTATGTAGTAGGTGAAAAGCCCTGTCTTTTGGTCTTAGGAACCCAGTTAAGTGATCTACTTGTGATTTAAGAAGCAAGAAATGGAATACCAGGCAAAAACAATAAAGTTGCACCAAGGTCTATATGGGATTGACAGCAAGACATTTTATCTGAGCCCTAGTCATTGTCCTGCGCATTCTGAACCAGGTAGGAACTAGAGTCTACATTTGGAAGGAACTGCAAATGAGTGCCAAGTGATCCAGTTGCAAAAATTAGAGACATCAGCAATTCCATGACGATGTCACCACCCTAAGTGTCAATAGAATCCCTGTTATAATAGTAGGATATTGACCCATGAGTTGGATAAAATTTGTTCATGACCTTATAATAAATGTTGCTGATTAAACCCGAGTTCTACTTGCCTTAATAACTGCCCTCTGGTTTTCATTCAATCCCCCTCCTCCTCCTACAAGTGCACTGTGCCCTATATCACTCAGTTCAGGCAAATACTCACCCATCTGCTTTTCTGCCTTTCCCAGGCCCAGCCATGTATGGTTATTTAGGTTGTGCAATCATAAATGAGCTTAAAAAAGTCTTTACTACAGATAAGTAGTACTGATAGATACATTTCCAGCCTCTCATACAGTCCTGGTTGCCTGTATCAAACAGTTCTCTGTAAGAAGACACAAGCAAATCTCCTGGACCTTAGTTTGCTTTCTACAAAAAGATTTCTGTTATTTAATGCTAAGAAAAATCCTAAGTACTGAACTTATTTGATCATCAAATTGAAGATGTAATCTATTTACAGGGGTAACATTATTTTCCGTACTACTAAGAAGAAAAATAGCTATGAATTCAACAATAACATTTCCTTATTATTTTGAAACTTTAATTATATTTATTGAAATGTATCATTTAAGTTTAATTAGACACAGATTTTTATCATATAGTACTTTTATGCATACATTAAAAGAAAAACATAAGTGAAATAAGTTGGTTAAAGTATTTCAAAGACTTCTTTGTATTTCCTACCCAACTATTCAGAATCCTGTTTCAACACAAAGTTATCAATGTCTATGCTTTTCCACATACTGTGCCATTAACAGTATCAGTGATGTAGCACTTAAAACAATTCACAAAAATAGACTCATAGCCATAGGTTACTAGAGGATAAAAGTTGCTTCAATATAGCAAACCTGCACAAGTACCCCTGAAACTAAAATAAAAGAAAAATCTAAATGTTTACCATCACTTTGGCTATCTAAGAATGTATATAAATAAAGTTATCATTTCTTTAAAAAAAAAAACTGTTTCAATTTTGCTTTCTAGGTTCTCTTCTTCTAGATTCCCCCTGAATGTGCAATTAACCTTCCTTTCTTATTCTTGGACACATTGACACATAATACTTTTCCATTTACTTTTAAATCCTATAAACCATTTCTATTGATGAGACAACTCTGCCCATTTTGAAAACATTAGGATTAGGCCGTTAGTTTTTTGTTTGTTTGTTTGTTTGTTTGTTTGTTTGTTTTTGAGACGGGGTTTTACTGTTGTTGCCCAGGCTGGAGTGCAATGGCACGATCTCAGCTCACTGCAGCCTCGGTCTCCTGGGTTCAAGCGATTTTCCTGCCTCAGCTTCCCTAGTACCTGGGATTACAGGTGCCCACCACCATGCCCAGCTACATTTTTATATTTTTTGGTAGAAACGGGGTTTCACTATGTTGGCCAGGCTGGTCTTGAGCTCCTGACCTCAGACTATCCACCCGCCTCAGCCTCCCAAAGTGCTGAGATTACAGGCATGAGCCACCACGCCCAGTCTAGGCCGTTAGTTTTTAATAAAATGCCCACTGGGTAAGTTTTAGCCCATGTCAAGAAGAACATGAAAGTTACCTATTTGAAGAAGGTTTAAAAGGTAAATATCCTCACTGTTTTGCCATTGACATCAAGATAACAATTTTTTAAAAATGGCTACAATCTTTCTGAGTTTGTAGCAGTGGTTCACTTGGAGTCTCACACTGGTTTTTCTGGTCCTAAGAGTGGTGGTTTCCATACCCCACTCCCAGATGCTCCGTGTTAGAACAGGTCTTCCCACTCTGCTGAAATAATGATAGTGTTTCTGTACTAAATGACAAGAACCCCTGTGGGACCTAGTACCCATCTGACAGGTGTTCCCAGATCCCTAGCCCCATATCTCTGCTGCTTATATTTCCCATCTAATTCTGGAAATTTACATGTGAGGAAGAGTAACTTTCGCTCTGGTTTATTGGGGATTTCTTATGAAGAACAGGTCGCTTTTTTTTTCAAAATTGTGTGATATCCCCATGGGCTTCAGTTAAATGAAAAGAATTTATGTAGTCATAATTGCTATCATATTTCCTAATATACTGTTTTATAAAAAGGTATGATTTACAAGTAAAAAGCCATATTAAGTCTCCAATAACAGTTTCCTAAGATTTCAAATGTCTGCATTCTTATAAACATTAAACTGAGCACCTCATCATTTTCTCCCTGACATAATCTAATTTATCTCCCTTTAGACCACAGAAACCATCCTTTTCTCATTTTCCAAAGGTCTCTATGTTGTGAAACAATATCATTTATCTTGATCTTTCTCTGCCTTCTTGTCATTTTTAACACCATTAACGGCAACTGCTTCTGCAGAACCACTTTAACTCCTGCTTTCAAGTTTGTCACAAACCCCTCAGTTAGTTTCCTTAAATTTTCAGTGGAAGAGAATTTCCAATTCAGCACTCTGCTGATAACAAACACTGTGTCCTTGGCCGCCTGCATCTGACCCTGAGTGCCTTCATCTAAACCAGTACAGTATAGTTGGACTCTACTTGGAAACATATAGCTTAGCAGAGAAAGGACAAGGCATGGGACCAGGCAGGACAGTATTAGCTTTCTACTGCTGTGTAACAAATCACTACAACTTAATAGCTTAAAATAGCACACATTGGTTACCTTGCAGTTCCTGTGGATTTAAAGTCCAGACATGGCCTTAGCTGGGTCTTCTGTAAGCTGCAATCCAGGTGCCAGCCAGGACTGAATTCTCACCTGGAGGCTTGACTGGGGAAGGATCTAGTTTTAAGCTCACTCAAGTTAATAGAGTTCATTTCCTTGTAGCTGCAGGATTCATGGCAGCTTGTTCTTCAAAGCCTGCAAGCACACCAAGATTCTAGACTGAGTCAGCTGGTACTATGGAGTCTTCTATGACATCGCATAACAACCTTTGTCATATTCTATTGGTTAGATACAAGTCACAGGTCCCACCCACATTGAAGAGGAGGGGACAATAAGAGTGTAATGCCAGGAACAGGGATCATGTAGTATCACCTTAGGTTCAATATGTCACCATCACTCTCCTTACGTTCTCTTAGATTCCCAATTTTCTTATCAGTATTATCAGGATATGACAGAATGATGGTCAGACATCTTCCATGAGTTCAGGCAGCACCATTTCTAATGAGCACTATTATGGTAAGTTTTACTTGTCAGCTTGATTAGGCTAAAACCTCAGTTATTCAATCTGGATCCCCATCTGGATGTTCTGTAAAGGCAATTAATAGACATGATGAAAGTTCATAATAAGTTGCCTTTCTGTAAGTGAGCTTGACTTAGAAAACCTGGGTAGCCTAATTCATTGTGTTAAAAGGCCTTAAGAGCAGTGCTGAGGGTTTCAGACAGAGAAGAAATTCTGCCTGTGGACAACAGGCTCAACTCATGCCCAGCAGTTCCAGTCTGCCTTTCCTGGTAGCTTTCCCTACAGATTTTAGAGGACATTGGTAATATGGCTCGGCTGTGTCCCCACCCAAATCTCATCTTGAATTGTAGTTCCAATAATCCCCACATGTCATGGGAGGGACCAGGTGAAGGTAATTGAATTATGGGGGAGCTTTTCCCCATCCTGTTCTCGTGATAGTGAGTTCTCACAAGAGCTGATGGTTTTATAAGGGGCCTCCCCCTTTGCTCAGCTCTCATTCTTCTCTCTCCTGCCACCTTGTGAAGAAGATGTGTTTGCTTCCCCTTCTGCCATGATTGTAAGTTTCCTGAGGCCTCCCCAGTCCTGGGGAACTGTGAGTCAATTAAATCACTTTCATTGATAAATTACCCAATCTTGGGTATGTCCTTATAGCAGAGTGAGAATGGACTAATACAATTGGCTTGCCCAGCCAGCCCCCACAATCATATAAGCCAATTACTGGTAATAAATATGTTAATATATATCTCCCACCATGTATATTTCTCTAGAGAACCCTAACTGATACAGATTTTTATACCGGAAGGGGTTCTAGAGCCACATGAGTGAGTTTTCTGCATTGGTTCTGGGGTTTCTGAAATTGGTTCCCTAATGTGGTTAGATTTAAAGACACCTATGGATCTATTCCAGTGGTAAAAAGGGCATTGGTAGTTCATGTCACAGTGTAACAATAGAGATATACAAAATATAGCCACTGGATACTCTTAATCAAATACCTATGAAAGGTGAGATTTGGGTTACGGCGTATTTTCTACCTTAGAACATTTTAGTAAAACCAAAGAGTACAATGTGTTTGGCTGGTTATTCCTGATTGTACTAAAGAAAGTGGAGAAAGAATAGGATAAGCTCAAAGTTTCAAATTCTCAGTTCAATCTCTACATAAATAATCTGAAAGCTTCTTTGTCTGCCCTGAAAGAAACCTTTATCATCTGTAGCCCAGGGGCAAGAATTTCTGAAAACCAAATTCAGAGTCTAACCCTGTGAGAGGCTAAATTAAAATGCAAATTAGATTCTCAACATTGCAGGGTGTCTTTTGTTAAGCAGAGAACTTTGACTGGGAAGGGAGGGGATCCTGAAAGTTTGAAGGGGGACATATGGGTAGATCACAATGAAGCTTAGTCTTCTTTGTCAAGAAGCAGCCTTTCTACACCCTGCCTGAGGAGATTAGCCTGAAGAAACTGTAATGGCTTTCCCTGAGGTAACTGCCTTGAAAGATACTGCTGATTCTCCTTAGGGCCCAAGGCCAGTACTCCTCTTTGCTTCTAGACCTATAATTAGACTCAACCCCAGCAGGACCCCAAGGGTGAGGTAGAAAGTGTAAGCTGTGAGAAGGTGTGCCATATGAGAAAAGAACTGCAAGATGTTTCCAGTTTATACAGACAGAAACCCGGGGAATTCATGTGGGAATGTATTGTAAGAATGTAAGATTGTAGTGGAAGAAATATAAAGTTGAATCTAGCCAAATTTCTTGATATGAACCACTAATCAAACATTTGGGTTAGCTTGAGTGGTTAGAAAAGGCATGGTTTTGTTGGTGGGTTCACAGAAACATGAACCTGAAGGTGGCCTGTGCCAAATAATGCTGAATGTTAGAACTGCCTTGTAACACTGTATAATAAGGTATCCAAAGGCTTAAAAAAACTGGAATGTTCGAAAGATCATGTAAGAAAGATCTCCTCAACTGACCTGATAGGGTCCATAAGACACAGTTTTCACCACAACTTTGAGAAATAGATTTTTGAAGGATGTCCCAGCCTCCTTGAAGAGCTCTCTCATCTCTCTTCAGGTCAGAAAGTACAGTGGGAACTGACATCATCAAAATGGGATCTCAGGCTGGCGCAGTGGTTCACACATGTAATATCAGCACTTTGGGAGGCCAGGTGGGTGGATCACTTGAGGTCAGGAGTTTGAGACCAGCCTGGCCAACATGGTGAAACCCCGTCTCTACTAAAAATCCAAAAATTAGCTGGGCGTGGTGGCAGGTGCCTATAATCCCCGCTCCTCAGGAGGCTGATGAAGGAGAATCGCTTGAAGTCGGGAGGCGGAGGTTGCAGTGAGCCGAGATCGCACCACTTCACTCCAGCCTGGGCAACAGAGCAAGACTCCATCCCCCTGCCAGAAAAAAAAAAAAAAAGGGATCTCTAAGTGCAATAGGTATAACAGTATCTCAGGGTGGCAGGGGCCAAGTGGTGGCTCTTCATTGCCTCAGACAAGGTGGGTGTGGCTACTGTAAAGGACAACAGAGCCAAGGTAGTAGTAAAAAAATCTGATTCACCAAAACCCATGGGGTTTTCCAGTTTATCCTGATGTCCCTAGAAAAGGAATAGGGCTAGGCACAGTGGCTCACACTGTAATCCAAGCACTTTGGGAGGCCGAGGTGAGCGGATCACGTGAGGTCATGAGTTCGAGACCAGTCTGGCCAACATGGCGAAACCCCATCTCTACTAAAAATACAAAAATTAACCAGGCATAGTGGTGGGCACCTGTAATCCCAGCTACTTGGGTGACTGAGGCAGGAGAATAGCTTGAATCCAGAAGGTGACAGTTGCAGTGAGCCTAGATAGCACCACTGCACTACAACCTGCACCACAGAGTGAGACTTCATCTCACACAAAAAAAAGGAAAGAAAAGGAATAGATGGGCAGTCTACTAAATTAGTACTTGATCTATATTAGCAGAAGAGAGCTGTATCTAGTGAACAGAAGTCTAGCAGGAATCACCAAAACAGACAGACTGAGCTCCTTAACCCGTTTCCCAACTTGAGCTAGTTTATAGGCCCAGAACTCCTTGAATGAAAGGGAGGCTGGGTCCTTTTGAGGAGAATGCCTGGTACACGGTTAAAACTTTATATTGTTAATCTTTCTCTCTCAGCCTTCCACAAAGGAACTCATGGCCTGTTATCAAGGTGACTGTGCAATGAGGAAAAGAAAATGATGAAATTTTTGGAGAGTTACTGACTGAACACCAGCTGTGAATTGATACTAATTTCTGGAGACAAAACATGAGTTTGTCCACCAGTCAGTGTCAGAGCTTATGGAGGTCAGAAGATCAATGGAGTTTTAGCTTAGATCCATCTTATAGTGACCCAGTGGGTCGCCAAACCCATCCTGCAGTTACTTCTCTAGTTCCAGAATAAACAATTGGATAGAAATAGTCAGCAACTGGCAGAATTCCCATATTGGTTTACTGACCTCTAAAGTGAGAGCTATTATAGTAAGAAAATACCAAAAGGAAGCCAATAGAACTGCCTCTACTTTGAAAAATAGCAAATTAAAACCAATATCTTATTTCTGGAAGGATTGCAAACATTAATGCCAACATCAGGATGCAGAGGTAACAATTCCCACCGCACCCTCACTCAACTTGCCTATTTGCCTGTGTGGAAAAGAGATGGATCTTGGAGAATAACAACAGATTATCCAGGAACAGAATCAAGTGAACTTAAATTGCAGTTGCTGTTTCAGATGTGATTTAATTGCTTGAGCAAATTAACACATCCCTTGGTACCTGGTGTGCAGCCATCGATTTGTCAAATGCTTTTTTCTTGATATCTGATAACATAGACAAGCAGAAGCAGTTTGTCTAGCTGGCAAGGCCACCGATAAACCTGCACTTGAACTCGCTTGAACTCGGGAGGCACTATCCTGCCTCTAGGGTATATCAACTCTCTAAACTTATATTTAGTCCATATAAATTAATTCAGCTAAAATTTAGTCCACGGGGACTTTGATTGCCTTTCCCTTCTACAAGATATCACACGGGTCTATTACAGACGAGTATTATGGCGATTGGACCTGCGAAGCAGGAAACAGCAACTGCTGTAGACGTAGTTGTAAGACAATTGCATGTCCAAGGATGAAAAATGAATCTAGAAAAATGCCACGGCCTTCTACTTCAGTGAAATTTCTGGGGGTCTAGTGGTGTACAGCAGGGCAAGTTATCCCTTCTAAGATGAAGGATAAGTTGTTTCATCTGGCTTCTCCTACAACTGCAAAAGAAGCACAACGCTTATAAGGCCTCTTTAAATTTTGGAGACAACACATTCTTTATTTGGGTATGGTACTCCAGCATTTACTGGGTGACTTGAAAAACTGCTAGTTTTAACTGAGGTGTAGAAAAAGAAAAGGCTCTGAAACAGGTCCAGTTTGCTGTGGAAACTGCTCTGCCACTTGGATCATATGATTCAGAAGATGCAATAGTGTTTGATGTGTCAGCAGCAGAAAGAGATATTGTTTGAAGACTTTTGCACACTTACGGGGAAATACAGTGGATGCCTTATATTTTGGAGCAAAGCCCTGAAATCCTCTGTGCATTACTGCTCCCCTTTGGAGAAACAGTTTTTGGCTTGCTACCAAGCCTTAAACTGAACACTTAGCTATGGGCAACCAAGTAACCATATGACCAGAACTTTCTCTCACATATTGGATGTTGTCTGTTCTACAAGCCATAAAGTTGGGAATGCACAAAAATATTGCATTATTGTATGTGGAAGTCCTATACATAAAATTAGGCTTAAGTAGGCCCTGGAGGCACAAGTTTAATCAGGAAGTGAGCCAAATATTCATGATGCCAATTCTTGCTGCACTACTTACTCTGTCTCCTAGTCTGCAGATATGGCCTTATAACCAGTTCCCTACAACTAGTTGACGGAGGAAGACAAAACTTGAGCTTGGTTTAGTGATGGTTCTGCACAATATGCAGACACTACCCAAAAGTGGATGGCTGAAGCACTATAGCCCATTGTGGACATTCCTGAAGACAGTGGAGAAGGAAAACCATCCCAGTGGGTGGAAATTTGAGTAATGTACCCAGTTGTTTATTTACTCAGAAGGAGAAATGGCCAGAGGTTTAAGACTATATTAATTCATAGGCTATAGCTAATGGGTTGGCTGAAAGATCGGGGGCTTGGAAAAAACATTGTTGGAAAATTGCTGAGGTATGTGGATGGAGACCCTCTAAGTGGGCACCAAATCTGAAGATATCTATGTCTTATGTAAAGGCCTACCACCGGTTGCTTCACTAGAGGAGGGTTTTATTAATCAAGTGAATAGAATGATCCATCCCGTCAATACCAGTCAGCTTCATTTCCCAGCCATTCTTGTCATTACCCAATGGTGACAGTTACGCATGGGCTTACCCATGCATGGGCTCAGCACTATGTCTACTCACTAAGGCCAACCTTGCTATGGCCACTGTTGAGTGCCCAGTCTACCAGCAGAAGAGACCAACACTGAGTGCTTTATATGGACTCATTCGTTAAGGTAATCATCCAGGTAACCTAGTGGCAACTTAATTACATTGGACCACTTCCACCATGATACAGGTGGTGGTTTTTTCTTAAAGAAATAGACACTTAGTCTGGATATGGATTTGCCTTTCCTGAATGCAGTGTTTCTGCCAAAACTATGAGCTTACAGAATGATCATATTCCCTGCCATTCTGAAGCAGCTAGCTTGATAGAATGATGAAATAACATGGTGAAGACTCAGTTACAATAATAGTTGGGTGGAAATAAATTGAAAAACTGGGGCAGGGACTATGGCATCCTCCAGGATGCTGTATGTACTCTAAATTAATGTTCAATATATGCTGCTATTACTACCATAGTCATAATTCAAATAACCAAAATTGAAGGCAGGAAAATGGGAGTGGTTCCACTTACTATTAGCCCTAGTGTTTTACCAGCAAATTTTAAAAACATCTCTAAGACCTTCAGTTTTGCTAGTCTAGAGATTCTAGTTTTTAAGGAATAAATGGTTCTACCAGAAGACAAAACATGATCCCACTGAACTAGAAGTTGAGACTGCCACACCAACAGTTTGGATTACTCATGCCTCTGAAAGAACAATAAAAGAATGAGGTTACTATATTTATTACAGTTTGGCCATGATAACCAAGGAAAAAATGGGCTTCTAGTACACAGTGGAGGTAATGAAGAATATCTCTAGAACACAAAAGGGTCCTTGGGGAAACTCATAGTACTAGCATGTCTTGTAGTTAATGTCTATGGAAAAGTAACAGAAGTCAATTTAGGTAAGATTTCTAATGACCCAAACCCTTTAGGAATGAAGGTAGAATCACCCCCTCTGGCACAAAACCATGACCAGCTAAGATGCTTGTTGAGGGCAAAGGGAATATTGAATGGGTGTGGGAAAATATAGTATTATAGTGTAGTTATCAATATCAGCTGGGACCATATGATCAGTTGCAGAAACGAAGACTATAATAGTTATGAGTATTTTCCTTATTTTTTGTGAATGTTTGTTTTGAACTAAATATTTGTTTAGTTGTTGTGAACTAAATATATTTGCTTTCCTCTTATTCACTTGTTATCTAATATAAGACATAAGAATGGTAACTAACTTTATATTACAGAAGAGTGAACATCACCCGAGGACTTTGCATTGTCTTCTGGGGAAAGGGTGAGCATGTTTTTGGTTGCATATGGGATAGTTTTGCCACAGACAGCAGAAGTATGTTCGTGTTATTGTCTGTATTTGGAGATTGTGTATAAACTAAGGACACGTGTTTAAATGCCAAATTGACCCATAGTGAACTATGATGGACAGTTTTTGTGCTAATCCCTAGTTATTCAATCAAACTTAATCTAGAGTGTTGCTGTCATTGAAGAATTTTGTAGATGTAGTAAAAGTCCGTAGTCAGTTGACTTTACGCAAGCAAACTTGACTTAGAAAACCTGGATAGATTGCTTCTCGGCCTTTTGGCTAAGATCAAGTGTAGAAAACCTGGGTGGGACTGATTAAATGTGATTGAAAGGCCTTCAGGGCAGAGTTGAGGCTTTCCAGAAGGAGAAGAAATTCTGCCAGTGGGCAGCCATTCAATTCATGCCCAAGAGGTCCAGCCTGCCCTTCATGAGGGCTTGCCCTGCAGACTTCAGACTTGTCCAACTAACCCCACAATTGTGTAAGCCAGTCATTTGAAATAAATCTGTTTATATATCTCCCACTGGTTCTTTTTCTCTGGTTGAACACTAATTGATACAGGCATCATTCACACTGTGAATGGAAATATTGCGAGCTTAAAAGTGTACAAGATCTGGCCGTACTTTATTAGCTGGTTGATTTAATTTTGTTCAGTATTAAAATGAACCAAGTCTAAATATTTCAAATCCTCACATAAGGGCACACCACTTAGGGACAACAACCAATATCTAAACATTTCCAAAGTTTTGTTTCCTAAATAATTATTTTAACACGATGAATGTTTATTTGTGCAAGCATTATGCCCTCTAGTACCTCTTATTTTTGGTGATTTTTATTAAAACAGTACAGTGAAAGATGATACTTATCTGTATTATTTTCAGTTAAATAATTGTTTGAATTATATTATACTAAGAAAATTAGATAGAGTAGAGAAAATAGAATTGGGAAAATAGAATTAGTAGGTGAAATTTTTTTTGTAGATTCTATGTATTTTACAAAATAACTGACTGGAAAATTTTCTACCAATTTCCCTTCCCTCCAGCATTTTGCAAGACAGTCTGTCTCATTCTATTTTCTATTTATTTTCTTCAGAGTAATTTCTCTTACATCTGTTTAACTTCTTGATATCGAAGCCTCTACCTTCCATGCTAATTTTCTGTCTTAAGTAAGACAACCTTCCATTGGGATTCAGTTCGTCAAGCGATTCCCATTACTGAGCCATGATTTTAACAACAGGTTCATAAATATCCGAAGATAATGTTGGTAAAGGTAAACCAGACAATTTTGAGTCTTGTAAATATGCTAAGAAGTACCAAGCCCTGTTAAGACATTTCCATTATAAAGGCTTCTCACTTCCCAATAAAATTACTCCCTCCCTTAGCCCAAAGACCCTCTCAAATAGCTGTGTTTGGTTCCTAAACTTAGAATGGTGGAGCTGAAGAAGGTTTTTCCTTCTCTATACTTTTTTACTCATCTTCTTGGATTTATTAATATAAATCTTTTCATAGCATCCTTTCTCTGAGGACTTTAATACTGAATTCTTATTTTGCAAGGCCATTACAAACTTGCTTTCTTCATACGCCTGTTGGTTAGAGTTTCTGTGAGGATAAGTAGAGTGCACCTGGTGATGCTTTATTACTCCAATTCCCTTTAGATTTCATTTGGCATTGTTTTCTTTTAACATCACCCACACACAGGGTGAGTGAGCCAAGAATAATGTACACTTCCCTTTTATGTCCTAAAACCACACTTCCATATCGTCTTTAGCATTTCTTATTGAATAGTAGTATTTGACCACAGCTATTAAGGCTTACTTCTTTTTATTTTCAGTGGGGTATTAACTAATGATTAACCTTTCCTATTTATTATTCAAAATGTTCACATTAAGCACAACCTGCTTAGTTCCACAGCCCAATAAATCAGTACCTGAACCACTTTTTATCTTTGTCTTATTATTCTGTTTTACCCTTTTCAATATTTAAATGCTTATTATAACTTGGGAATGCTGTGACAACATATAAGAAAGGTGCCCAAAAATACAGTGTTGTCATAGAGAAGAGGAACCCAGGCTTCCACAGATCTTCCATTTTTGGAGTTGGAGATGATCTGAAGAGAGCTAATTTGGCCTTAAAAGCTGGCCTTGGTGCAGACAAGTTCAAGTCCCTAGATGTCCGAAGGGCCCCAGGATTCCCAGTTCCATTTCTAGAGTTTGTCAGCTTTAGGACTTCCAACCAAGTAGCTACCAGTAGACAGGGACCCAGGTGAACAGGTGTTACTGCTCTAAGATTCTAGGTATCCAAGTCTGGTTGGAGCATAGAAACAGGATGAAGTGAGGGCCACTGAAGGGCTGAACAAGGAACTAAGGCGGTAAATGAGTGCATGAGAGCTCAGGATGAGCCTCTAAACAAGACCAGCCAGGGGCCTGTGCAGATGCCACTTCTCTAAATGAGGATCACTGGGAGGATGGGGTAGGGGCTGAGATTGGGCCTACGTAAGTGAACGCTGGTGCACCCACTTATGTGACTGTTGCAGAGAGAACAAGCCCATGTTCTGGAAAATACTGCTCCTCAGTCAGGCTTTAGATCTCAACTTAATTTGGAGGTAAGGATTTTGAAGGAGGAAGGAGAGAGGTATAAGGACAGGAAAATGGGATAAAAGAGATGGGTCTCAGGATTAGCTAAGAAATGGAGCCAGGCCTGAGATCACAACTGAAGACCAGTCAGAGAAACTGAGGAAGCAGAGGGAGGGGCAACAAAGCAGAAGTGACAATGCTCATCTTTACATCTCACCTTCATCTTCGATTCCAGCTTCCTAAAAGGATCACAAGGGGATTTAACATGTGATGTAAATTTAACCTCTTTGCTTACTTTTCTATCCCTGCCTTTTTGAATTCTTTGAAAGCATTCTTCTCTTTATAGTCACGCTGCTGAACCCTGGAGAGTCTGGTCATTTGGCATCTCACACCCCACTGAGCACTGGCTCTCTGAAAGATACCACATCAGGGCTTATGAGCAGGGCAGGGGAGGACAAAATATGTAATATTGTTGTTCAAAGAGCTAAAATCAGTTTACACCAATAAAATGTGCGCACAAATAACAGTACGGATCAGCTTGTAAAATTTGCCATGTCCAAATTTAACTGATGAATTTGGTTACATGTGTGCCACTAAGAGTCACACCACTGTCTCAGGAAGAGTGGTCCCAGAGAATAGCAATCCTTCCCATCCAGACTGGACATGGAAAGGACATTGGTAATGCATGGCAATCTTAGTACTCTGGGCTGCAGAAACAACTATATCCATTGTCAGGGTCATAGCTAGTACAAAAGAAGGAAAATCTCTTCATTAATCAAAATTATGATAGCTTTATTAGTTTTCTAGGGCTGCCACAACAAATTATCACAAACTAAGTGGCTTAAAATGACAGAAATTGACTCTCTCATAGTTCTGCAGGCCAAAACTCAAAAATCAGATGTCAGCAGGTTTGGTTCATTCTGGAAGCTCTAAGGGAGGATCTCCTCCATACTCTCCTAGCTTCTTCTGGTAGTTGCTGGTGAGCCTTTGAATAGCGTGACTTATAGACTCCTCACTCCAATCTCTGCCCCTGACTTCACATGGCCTCTCCTGTGTGTCTTTCTTTCTGCTCCTCTTCTTATAATGATACATGCCATTGGATTTACGGTCCACCCTGAATCCGAGATAATCTCATCTTGAGATTCTTAACCTAATTACATCTTCAAAGATCCTATTTCCAAATAAGATCACATTCATAGACACAGCAGGTTAGGGCTTAGATATATCTTTCTGGGGACCACTACTCAACCCAATACAATAGCCAAGCCTGCTTACCTCCACCATATTGTTACCTCATAGTAGAGAGGAAAGAAACCTAAAGCTTTAGAACAGAGGGGATTTATTTTCTAAAATCTAAGCATCGGGAGGGAAATTATTGTTGAACCCAAGAGTATCGGGACCTTTGCAACTAAGTTTTGGCCACTGACAGCTACACTCTGGGAGCCTGCCAGATCTTAGCAGCATCTGTTACCTGTTTTAGAAAGCCCTGGAACGTGTGATATGTGATTGTTGTTTAAGAGATGCTATTGAAGTGGGACTGGCTAGCATGAAAGATGAGGTTTTAATTGAAGGTGCCTACCTGACTGGGGAGTGTTTATTATGTGCAGCCCCCACACTTGACGGGCCAGTGAAACAAGCATCAAAGATAACTTCGGGGTCTCTAAGAACTTACAAAGGGAGTAATTGGGGGAGGGAGGATTAAGCTAAGGGGCAGAATGAAAAATGTGCTCAGTGGAGAAGGGAATTTGGGAGAGTGGACAGGAGGAAAGAGATTTTCAATGAAGGATGCCCTCAGAATGAAATGAGTAGAAGATATAATGTGTTAGACATTCATACACTGGGACACTCAGACCTATGCACTGAGTGCTATTAGGTGTACTTTGCAAAGACATCAAGAGGAAAGAAAGAAAGAAAGAAAGAAAGAAAGAAAGAAAGAAAGAAAGAAAGAAAGAAAGAAGAAAGAAAGAAAGAAAGAAAGAAAGAAAGAAAGAAAGAAAGAAAGAAAGAAAGAAAGAAAGGGAGGGAGGGAGGGAGGGAAAAAGAAAGAAAAAGAAGGAAGGAAGGAAGGAAGGAAGGAAAGGAGGGAGGGAAGGAAGGAAGGAGGGAAGGAGGGAAGGAAAGGAGGGAAGGAGGGAAGAAGGGAAGAAGGGAGGAAGGAAGGGTTAGTTCATTCTTTTTTTTTGAGACGGAGTTTCACTCTTGTCGCCCAGGCTGGAGTGCAGTGGCACATCTCGGCTCACTGCAACCTCTTCCTCCCAGATTCAAGCAATTCTCCTGCCTCAGCCTCCGGAGTAGCTGGGATTACAGGCGCCCACTGCCACGCCCAGCTAATTTTTTGTATGTTTAGTAGAGACTGGGTTTCGCCATGTTGGGCAGGCTGGTCTCGAACTCCTGACCTCAGGTGATCCACCTGTCTCGGCCTCCCAAAGTGCTGGAATTACAGGCTTGAGCCACTGTGCCCGGCCAGTTCATTCTTCTCTGAGGGAAGCTCAGGTTTAAGACCAGAAATGAGACCAGAATTTATGATACTTGCTATTCCCCCTTGTCATATATTTACTTATATTAAAGACAGCACTGGCGGGGCACAATAGCTCATGCCTGTAATCCCAGCACTTTGAGGTTGCAGTGAGCAGAGATCGTGACACTGCACCCCAGCCTGGGGGACAGAGTGAGATCTGTCTCAAAAATTTAAAAACTAAAATAAAATAAAGAAAGCACTGAGGTGAACATTACCACTTGATGTGTTTTAGGTTCCTAAAGATTAACTATGGAAGGTGCAATGAAGAAAAATTCTAAGTAGTACTTTGTTCTGATTTCTGCCTCCCTGTAAGCTGGAGTTCTTCTTTACTGCAGCTCAGTGGCCATAGGCCCCCAGGGATTTAGAGAGAAGAGCATGACCCTCAAGACTCAGAGGTCATGGTAAAGGAACTGCTGAGGGACAAGAGTAAAAGAAAAGCTCCTCACTTGTTATCATATTGAGGAGGGATGATGAGTATGGTTGGAGAATGTGCTAAAAAATGTGTTCTTGGCAGGCATGTACACACACACACATGCACACACACACACACACACACACACACACACACATCTTTTTCCTTCAGTTTAGAATTATGAGCTTGCCATTAGGATAAAAAAAAAAGACAGAGGTGTGTCCCAAAGCAAAAATATGGAGAGTTTTTTTCTTCCCTATCAGCAGCATCAGAAGGAGGGTAGAAGGCTGGGTGCAGTGGCTCACACCTGTAATTTCAAAACGTGGGAGGCCGAGGTGGGAGGATTGCTTGAGCCCAGGAGTTCAAAACCAGCCTGGGTAATATAGTGAGACTTTACAACAAAATAAATAAAATTAGCCAGGCATGGTGGCCTGCTAATTCGGGAGGCTGAAGTGGGAGGATTGCTTGAGCTAGGGAGGTAGAGGTTGGAGTGAGCCAAAATCACACCACTGCACTCCAGCCTGGGTGACAAAGTGAAACCCTGTCTCAAAAAAAAAAAAAAAAAAAAGGGAAAGAAAGAAAAAAGAAAGAGGAACAAATGTGTGCCCTGTTCATAGCCCCAGGATCTTCTCCACCCCAGGACTTTTATCCCCACCTCTAAACCCTGAGAAGAGTCTTCATTTTCCTAGACAAAGAAGCATTCTATTTGTCTAGGTCTGGAAAGATCTTTAGACTAGAGGTTTAAAAAAAAAGATGATGGATACTTTAAAGGGCAGAGTAAACAATAAAAACTATTAAAGGTCAATTGATCCGAGCTGTCTGGCAGGGAGAGCTTACAGCCTCTCCACAAAGGGTGAGCTGGACTGCAGTCCACAAAATGCCGGGTCAGAGCGAGCTGGAGATGACTGACAGGGAGAACTCTCCTGGGCTCAGAATGTCTCAACGCCAGGAACCTCATTAGGACATCTTCCCTCCACACTGTGACTTGACACTTCTTTATCAAATGATTCTTCAGGTAAAGACCCTGGAATTTGAAAATGATTGACTACACTGGGCAATAGATATAATTGGAAATTCAAGAATATTTCCTTTATTAATCCTCTCTTTTAGAGGAGTGCAGTCTTCTTAAGGATCCACATGCTTGGAGTGTCATGTTAGACAAAACGGAAAACAACTTAGTGATTGCTCTCTAGAAATGTATAAACTATAAAATTGAATGAAGAAAAAATACACATACTTTTTAAAGGGAAAAAGATGCTTTTAATTTTTTTATTCAGTCTGGAAGTTATTTTCAAATAAGGTAAGAAGTACATTTTATCTGCAGAGAAACTCTTTTCACCTGAACTTGACCCATGTTAACCTCATCAGTTATAGGGGGTCACAGGAATATGAAACCTCCCCATATGTTCTTTGGAATAGTTTCAACTTTAGTTTCATTGTTTAAAAGTTGTTCTTCTTTGTGCTTTTACTTCCTTTTAATATTTTTCCTGCTGCTATTTCCAAGTAGTTAATTTAACTGGCAGTGGATTAACTCACCTTGGCTAGCAATGGAACAATGAAAAATTTAACACAGTGTTTATTTATTCCTGTGTGTGTGTGTGTGGTTGTACATATGGCACACTGGAATAAGTAAGCAGGCTGAACTTATTAAAGTGCAATTCATAAAATACATCCTTATAAGGGTGTCACAACCTGGATACTAAAATCCAGCAAGAATTTTGTTAATTCTACCTTGTTATAATTTATTTTTATTTGATTTTCAAGAGTTTTCTGAGACTGTAGGAAGTCATCATTGCTATTCTTGTACTTATAATTTTTATTATTAAGTAATATGAAAAAGAGGAAGGGAAGAGAAAGGAACTGGGACAGTAAGCATAAGAAAAGGTGCATTGCCTATTTAGGCTAAAAGAATGCAGATTACTAATTATCATTCATTTGATTGTGAATGTTATATTTAAACTTTCCTAAAATGATTATTTGTATTGTGTGATATTATCAGGAAAATCTTTGGAATAAGTATCAAAAGTATGCTATTTAAAACCTTAATTTTTAAGCTTTTAGGAAAGATGTTTCATTATGAACAAATAGTGAATGTAGGTTAAAGTAATAATAATGATCATTCAAAAGACTCCATCAAAAACAGATATCTAAATATCCATGGTGCATAATACCATGGCTTGTTTTTGAATTTTTCTTTTTTTTTTGACATGGAGTTTCACTTTTGTCACCCAGGCTGGAGAGCAATGGCGCGACCTCGGCTCACTGCAACCTGTGCCTCCCAGGTTCAAGCTATTCTCCTGCCTCAGCCTCCGGAGTAGCTGAGATTACAGGCGCACGCCACCACGCCCAGCTAATTTTTGTGTGTAGAGATGGGGTTTCACCATGTTGGCCAGATTGGTCTCAAACTCCGGACCTCAGATGATGATGCCCTCTTCGGCCTCTCAAAGTGCTGGGATTACAGGCGTGAGCCACCGCGCCGGCCTTTTTTGAATCTTTACGCAGCGTAAGACAGCAGCAGCTTAAGTTTGAGCGCTAGTGGAAAACACATCTATTCTTTGCTGACCCCTAGTGTCCACAGCAAGTAAGCGTGGAATCTAAAAATCCCAAAGGAAAAACATGGCAGTTTGAGAAATGACATTTTGTTTCATTCAAAACAAGAAAGAAAGAAAAAATGCGTTCCAAAATAAAATAATTCACCTCCACTAAATTATATAGTTAGCACAGAAACATACATAGAGAATGAAACAGATATTTTCACACTCAGCTTCTGCTTTTGATAGAGGGTAAATCTGAGGAAGACTTTTCAGGGCTATGGAGAACAATCTGAATTGTTTTGTGGGAACCACTTCTTTCTCTCTGGCTACACTGGCCTCAAATCTGTTCTACAAGCATGTGAAGATAATCTTTGGGTTTTCAAATCCTTCCAGCACTACCCGACCACCACTCTGGGCAGCATCACCACCATCACCAGGACCAACATCCTTTTCGACATGACCACCCGCTGGGAGCAAGAAACAGGTGGTCTCCCCTCCCTGAGGCTGTGAGGACAAATAAATGTTACCTAAGCAAAGTGAAAGAGACAGAGACAGGCACAGAATTCTTTCTTTCTTAGCCCAATCAAAATCACACATTTTTGCTTCCCTTATGGTGAACTGAAGCAATCACTCAGTAATTGTCTGCCCTAACTACAGTTTACAAGGCTGTCTCTTTTTTTTTTTTTTTTTTTTTTTTAAGACAGTATCTCATTCTGTAGCCCAGGTTAGAGGAAGCTGAGGTTTAAGACAGCTTAAACCTCTACCCTGGGCAACAACTATGATCACAGTGGTGTTAACATAACTCACTGCAGCTTCAAATCCCTGGGCTTGAGCTATCCCCCTGCATCAGCCTTCCATGTAGCTGGGACTGCATGCACCTGTCACCACATCCGGCTTATTATTATTATTATTATTATTATTTAGAGACACGGTCTCTCTATGTTGCCCGGGCTGATCTCAAACTCCTAGCTTCAAGCCATCCTCCTCCCTCTGCCTCCCAAATGCTAGGATTACAGATGCGAGCCACTGTACCTGGCCTAAGGCTTTCCTTTTTGAGAGAGGGATCTTTACAATTCAGCCAATTAAGTTTTCTTCACCATTTTCTCTGCTTGTGGATAATCTCTTTTTGCAATTGGAAGCCCTCTGAGGGTTTACATGGAACATCACACCACGTGAAATTATCAACCACTAGGCTATATTTTTTCCATGGTTTCAAAAATAGAGAAAGAAAATGAAGCCTATTGTTCTTGCATGTTTGTTTGTTTAGGGTTTTTGTTTATTTTTTCCCCATAAGATAAGTAGCATCTATGACTTTCAGTCTCTTTGCTTCTTTGTACTTCATACCATCCTCCATTTAATTGCCACAATCTGAATTCCCGTTTATTTATTTATTTATTTTTAAGATGGAGTTTTGCTCTTGCTGCCCAGGCTGGAGTGCAATGTTGATATCTGCACTCACTGCAACCTCTGCCTCCCAAGTTCAAGCGATTCTCGTGTCTCAGCCTCCTGAGTAGCTGGGATTACAGGCAAGCACCACCATGCCCGGCTAATTTTTTGTATTTTTAATAAAGATGGGGTTCCACCATGTTGGCCAGGCTGGTTTCGAACTCCTGACTTCAGGTGATCCACCCGCCTCAGCCTCCCAAAGTGTGGCAATTACAGGCATAAGCCACCACACCGGGCCATCACAATCTGAATTCTTAAAACACTCTTAATTCAAATATTTATTCTCTTCATTGGATGCCGAGTTCAGTCAGCTCATAGATGTTTTTCCAAAAGTGTTTGTCTGATTTTAAATCTTCAAATAAACCATTTTGTTTCTGAATTAATAAGAACATTTGTCCTAATTAATTTATCTAATTCTGAACCAAGATGTTGTCCCTTGGGTATTCTAGGATACGTTGAACCATGAATGTTCAGGTTGATTGTTTTATCATATGTCTATGTATTTATTGTCTCAATTACATGCAATTCTTTCTTTGGGAACTTTGATAAATGGCCCAAAGACATTCATGCTTGGAAATGGGAAAATTTTTAATGTCTTTCCTCTCTTGTGTGTTTGTCTAGTAGGATGGATATTTTGAATATAAAAACTGTTTTTAGAGGTAGTGGAAATGACTTTTAATTAAACTAAACTCTTCAAATATTTTGAAGGATATGTGTACAGGTAAGTTTGTTTGCTGAGAAGTCTGTTTGTGTTTAGAAGTCTGCCAGGATCAAAAGAAGTAAATACATGCTAAGAATAATCACTTCTAAGAGTAGACCTACTTCTCACACTGTGAACCACAGTGGACTCTGGCCGCCCTGCCCCGTCTTAAAATATTGTCACCTCTCCTGCCCAGCCCTCTGAACTTCCTGATCCCAGCATGCCCTTTAAGCCTATGGTCTAGCCCCCATCAATTTTGCAAGTTCCAATAACATTTTAATATATCCCTCTTTTTGCTAAGAGATTATTTTTGCTAATTGCATCCAAAAATCCTACCTGATACAGAAATTATTTCCAAAAAGTGAGGTGTAGGTAACAGGCTCCAAAGGGAATATGGAGAATTTGAATCTAGTCACCTAAGGTAAAGCAGAAAACAATGAAATTCTCAATAATAACCCCAGGTGGGAATGCAGGACTTTACAAAGTAGCTACAAAACTAATTAATCACCTATGGTCCCCCCAAATCAAGTTCTTTTTAGGGTAAGGCTTTAGGTGGCTGCATTCCTGCTGACATGAAGAGTATAGAAAGCCGGGTGCAGTGGTTCACATCTGTAATCCTAGCACTTTGAGAGACTGAGATGAGAGGATCGCTTGAGCCCAAGAGTTTGAGACCAGCTGGGCAACGTAGCACAACCCTATCTCTAATAAATAAATAAATTAAATAGCCAGGCATGGTGGTGCACATCTGTAGTCCCAGCTGCTCAGGAAGCTGAGGGGGGAAGACTGCTTGAGCCCGGGGGGTCGAGGCTACAGTGAGCCATGATCATGCCACTGCATTCCAGCCTGGGCAACAAAGTGAGACACTGTCTCAAAAATAAAAAATAATAAATAAATAAATTCAAGGACTTTAGGCTATCAAAAGTCAAGTAGCAGCATTTAAGTAAAAGCAAAGTGGGCATGGTTATCCTGATAAGAACCAGGTAGCCACATGGTAATCACATGGTCTGAGCACAGTAATATCCATCACAAAACAGGGATTTTCTGGAGCCAACAGAGATAAGCAGCCCAATAAGGTCCTGCTTTATTTGTATAGAAGAAAAAAAAAAAAAAAACAGATCTGGCGAGCAGAATTCAGTCTACAGCAACCACAATAGAGAATTGTAGTCCTCATTCAATCCTTAGGCTTTAATTAATTCATAAACAAAGAGGCCCTTGAATAAAGAGGAGACTGGGTACTCTTTGGGAAGAACTCTGCAGTTAAACCCCATTGTGTAATATATTTTCAAAGGATATCTGTAAAAGTTGTCAGAATTCCCACATTGACTCCTTCATCAATAGGTATTGTGGTAGAAAAGGTCAAGTGGAAGCCCTTGAAATTCTCATTCCCACTAAAAGTACATCAAAAACTCTCACATTCCCAGAAAAATCACAGGGATAGGGACATCATTAAAACTTCAATAATACCAGGGTGGTAATTTATCTCATTTCCATTTAATTTTCCAGTGCAGTACACCAAAGATAAATGGGTTTTTGAGAACGACAGTGAATTGTCCTAAACTTAATCAGATGATGACACAAATGAAAGCTGCTATTTCAGATTTTATCTCATTGAAGTAATCTACACAGACTCTAGTGCTTGGCATATAGCTGTTTATCCTGAAAATATTAGCTTCTCTTTTGCACTAAATATAAACATTTTTAAACATTTTGCTTTCACCTGAAGAAACTTAAATTTAATTTATAGTTAGGTCTGCCTCCTATACTGATACAGGCCAGAGGAGAGCTGTGCAGTGGTACGGGCCTCTCAGGGTGGGCTTAGAGGACAATGATGAAGTGAAACACTTTCACTGAGCAGAACTTTGAACAGCACACCTCAATGTCCACTTTTTCTAGAAGAGATGAATTGTTAATATCTACATTAAATTATGAGAAATGGAAAACATTTGACCAGATGGTCAAGGGCTTGGAAAAAGCAAGAAGAGAGGATTGATGACAAAGTGGTTTGGGGAAGGAGCACGTGATTAGGCCTCTCAGAATGGGACCAAGTTGTGAGAGTGTGAGAATATTTGTGTCTCATATGAATGCCTGCCAAAAGACCACTACTATATAGAAGGCTTTCATGAATCAAGTGGACAAAACTATTATTTCTATTAATTTCTTCTTCAATATTCCTCCCCACCTCACCTGTTTATTCAACAGACTCATGAAAGCAGTGGCCATGGGCAGAAGAACAGAGGACATAAATGGATCCATATCTTGCTTATCTGACCAGAGCCTCTGCCAAATATACAGCTTACCAGAAGTAGTGACTAACCTTGAACTCTTGATAAGATCTCATGCTTCAAGGTAACTAAGCAGCTGCTTGGCAATTGTTTACATTGGACTCTTTCCACCATGAAATAGGCAGTCACTGGCAATAAATGGAATAAACACTTATTCTGGGTTTAGATTTGTTCTCCACACCTCTCACAACAGAGCCAACACCAGCATCTGCAGAATAACAAGTATCTGATACAGAAGTACAGTACTGGCCACAGCATTGCTTCTAAGAACTTCACTTTACAATGATAGAAATATGGCATGAACTAACACATGTGGAATTCATATGCACCTTCATTCTCCAGAAGTAGCTGGCTTTGTACAACCCTGTAATGATCTATCAAGTTCTTAGTCACAATGCTAGCTCTAGTTTTAAATGTTTGGTTCTCTCTCACAGGGTATAGAAAATTATCTGAACCAGTGAACATAATATGGTAATATAATGCTTTCTCCCATATCTAGAATATCCAGGTTCAGGAGCCAAGGGGTGGAAGTGGAGGTCGTACCACTAGCAATTGCATCTAATCACGCTTTCACAAAATGTTTGCCTTCCATCCCAGAAACTCTGGGCTCTGCTGGTTTAGCGATTATAATATCTACTTGGGTTATCTATTTCTCCATATAAATCCTTCCCCAGTATATATTGGCTTTGCAAATCAAGAACATTTACTTTTCTCATGAATGTGCTGTTTAGACTGGGCTTCTCAGGAATAGCAACAGCTGAAGAGGCCCAAAGGCTAAGCACTGAAATCATCTGAAGGCCCACTCACTCACACATCTGAACTCTCAACTGGGAAGACCCAAATAGCTGAGGACTGGAGTAGCTGGAACTCCTTGAGCATTTCTAGCTCTGTGCTCTCTCTACAAGATCACTCCTGCATGCTGGCTTCAGAATAGCTGGGCCTCTTTTATCAAGCCAAGCATTACATGTGCCTCTTCCAAGCATGTCTTGAGAAAGAGAGAAAGCCAGATGGAAGCTGTATTGCCTTTCATATCCAAGACCGAGAAGTCACACAGTGTTACTTCCCTGGGAGTCATGGCCCTTTAAGATTCAAGGGAAGGGAACACAGACCCCCACATATTGATAGAGGACTATCAAAGTTACAAAATAAAATGAGCATGGGGGAGGGGATATATTTATGTGACCGCTTTTGAAAACCCACTCTGTCAAAATATCCAATGGAGAGAGACTTCTACCAAGGACACCACATAGTTCCACCAAACAAGAAGATGGAGCTGCCATTGACACTTGACCGTGTTAAGATCCTTACGCCACTGAAAAAACAAGTATGGGAGGGGTCAGCAATTGAGTAAAATTCTGAGTATAAAGGGGGAAAAGGTACAGTGATTATTGCACACTGAGCACAGGGAGAAGAGAAACCAGGGGAATCCTGGGATGCCTCATTGTACTTCCAGGTTTAAACACATAATTGAGTAGGAGGCATGGGCAGTCCTACGTGAGTGTAATCCGCATGAATGCAGATACCTCAGGAATGAATGTTTGGGTCACTCCATTATGAAAAAACCCATATAGACTAGCGGAGGTGAAGACTGAAGGCAAGAGGAACAGTGAATGAATAGTAAAGAAAGGACATAAAAACTAGCAGCAAAAGCCTTGTGATAAATTGTAGAAGCAGAAACTACACCCTCCTCTTATATTCCCTCCTTTTTATGTCATGACTATATTGTTATTAATCATTTCTCTCTTCTTTTTTCAGTCTTTCAATATACATAACTTGTGGGTAGCTAACTTTGCAGTTTTGCATATAATTATCCTGGGATTATTCAGATCTGCCTGTAGGAACCAACTCGACTTTGGATCATTTCCTGTTAGTTGTGTGAGAGATGTCTCACTCTGCTAGGTGGAGATAAGTTTTAATGTATGAATATATTAAGATGGTGTGTATGGATGTTGGATGGGCAAATGTGAGGCCCACAGTGGTCACTGGTAAATTTCTAGCTATCTATCACTCAACCACCCACTTCCTCCAGCATCACAAACTCCTCTGGGGAATTCTCCACCATGACAGTCCAGGGAAAGAAGTAGTAGCCTCCCATTGTGGAAGCCAGAATTGCTGATTCCGTCTCTCTCTCTGGCTTACAGAAAATTGTATTCTTTGGCTGCAATTAAAGTGAATGAAGGAGGAGGCAACAGTTGGGAGTCTGATTCATAAGCTGACATCTGCTATGTGAACAAGGCTGAAGAGCATGTTGTTTAGTCCTCCAGAGCTCCCTGGGTTCTTGTCCTCTATTCAAGGCTTCTCCATTATCTGAAACCCTGATATATAATAATGTATTAGTCTGTTCTCACACTGCTAATAAAGACATACCCCAAACTGGGTAATTTATAAATAAAAGAGGTTTAAAGGACTCACAGTTCCACATAGCTGGGGAAGCCTCACAATCATGGCGGAAGGCAAAGGAGAAGAAAAGGGATGTCTTACATGGTGGCAGGCAAGAGAGCTTGTGCAGGGGAACTCTCATTTATAAAACCATCAGATCTCGTGAGACTTATTCACTACCATGAGAACAGTATTGGGGAAATGTCTCCTATGATTAAATTATCTCCATCTGGCCCTGCCCTTGACATGTGGGGATTATTACAATTCAAGGTGAGATTTGGGTGGGAATGCAGCCAAGCCATATCAAATAATAAATTTGGTTTTCTGGCTAAAGAAAGTCAGACCTCAAGTTTGCTATTTACATATGTGGTCATTGGGGGGAAAAAAATAAAGGATATATAGTATAATATTAATACTGATTATCTCTGTATTATGAATTAAGAGTAATATTAATTTTTCTCATACTTTTCTATGTAATAAACAGGAAAAAAGCAAATATTATTTTAAATTCAAAACTCAATTATTGAAACTAGGGCAAAATAAAGAAAATAATTCTCCTATGCCTATATAGGTGACAGGAAGATAGAAAGATAGATGTATAGATAGTTAGATAGACAGAGACAGAAAGATAGGAAATTTGGGCAACTTAAAATGAGCACTCTTATATGCTATTTAGAAGAAAAATCACCTCGCCATATAGTCTGAGGTTTTAGGTAGCCCGCAATATATTCGTTTGTTAAAAGACTTTTACTGCTCATTCAATGCATAGTATAGTATGCTATTATGATAGAAGAATCTTGCTTAAAATGCTTTGTGATTATGGTAGAGAAAAATTTTTTCTTCGCCTATGCTGAGTAACCAATCAGTATTGTCAACTTGGATATATAATAGCTTTTTGCCAGTAACAAAATCATGAATGTGTCTGTAATATAAAAACTATGGAGAAACTTTGTATGTTTATTCTGTGATTTTCTTAGTAGATCAATCTCAAGTTTCCATATTTTGATGCATGGTTACTCCTCCCCCAAAAATATTTATATTTTGTGTAATTTGTTAAAATTTTATTTGGGTGTTTTAAAATTTTAATTTAAAAATACTCTTTGAGAAGAACCCAAATTTACTTCACCTTCAAACAACAATAAAATATGTTCTAAAAGGAGTTCAAATTTTCTTGTGAAAAAACTTAGGATCTTTTTATTTTAAAGATATAGCTTCTGTGAAAATGGAAAGGTACCTTTCTTCAGGCCAAGAAAGATGACGCAATGAGCACAACAGCCACTTTTATCACATGCAGAAGTTTCCAACCCCATGGGGTTCTTGTCACCAGGCAGTGCCACCTGACGCATGGTGAGTGACAACAGGGTTATGGTAAGAAGCAAAATGAGAAAGAGGTATGTCCACAATACTTTATCTTGGAAGTAAGGAAAGAACTAGGTCTATTCCTCAATTTCTTCATTCCTCACAAAGTAAACAACATACTTTCTAAAACCTGTATTGTTAAACCAACTTTAGTGAGATACAATTTACATTCAATAAAGGGCCTTCATTTTAAGCATATAATTCAAAAAGTTTTAAAAATGTATATATCAGTGAATCCACCAACACAAAGAAGGTATGGAACATTTTCAGTACCCCAGAAAGTTACTTATGACTCTTTCTAGTCAATATCCCCCCATCCTAGTACGCAGGCAAATCCTGAATTGTTTTCTGTTACTATACTAAAGTTTCAAATTATAATTTAAATACTGAATGAGTAATAAGTAATTATATAAAGCCACTTCTGTGGAGGATGGTGGAAATTTGTTACCACTTACCTAAGAAACCAGTGTCCTAAAGTAATCCTTGGAAATAGTTCCATCTTAATGTGCTCTATATTAGTGCTATCCAAGGTACCATTGCACAAAGTATTTGTTACCAGTGCATTTCAAGATATGGAATTTAAAAGTAGAAGCTTAGAAATTTTTATGGCAATTTGACATTACTATGTCATCTACTCGCATGATCACCTTTGTTAGAAGTTCAATTCTATTGTATTTAATAAAAGTATTGGTCAGCAACAGGGTGGAAATTTTTAGGAATTTAAAAAATTTTTAAAAATCTAGAACTTTACTACAGTTAGAAAAACAGTCCATATGTACGCTCCATCTGCCCTGACCTCCAGTAATTTAGTTTTCCTCCCTCTGTTCTTTAAGTAAAAGCTTTTAAAAGATACACACTGAATTTGGAGCAGGAAATGAGCTAGAATATTGGTATTTGTCAAGATTTCTTATAATGTATAAGTAGAGAAATAAATCCTTAATGATTTTTTTACATTTAAACCCAAATAAGTGTCCAAGCAGACAAAAAAGTCACTTATAAAAAAATACTGAGGAAATTGCTGCTGCCTGTTAGTTGATTTAAGCTAATGGTGCAAGTAGCCATTAGTTCAACTAATGGTAATGGACCTTCTGATGAATGATTTGGTGAAAATGTCCCAGATGCCTCCATTCTACAAAAAGCTCAGAAGAAGTAAAAATGGTATCTATTTTTAAATTAATGGTGAATAGATAATTAAAGTAAAAGCAATATATAAATATATTATTTAGCTATGACAACTAATAGATTATTCTTAAAATTTCTAATGTGTTCTGTCCTGTAAAATAATATAATAATAGTAATATTGACAAACACATATAGTACTTATAATATGCCAGGCACTGTTCAAAATGATTGACATATTCTTTTCATTTAACCTTCATACCGACAATCTGAGGTAGTGAATATTATCCCCAGTTTACAGAAAAAGAAACTGAGAATAAAAAAGTTAAGTTGAGTCATCTTGCCCAAGGTTACACAGCTAGTCAGTAGACAAGCTGGGTTTTAAACCCAAGTACTAGGATTCTCAAGTGTATGTGCCCAACATCTATGTCTGTAGTCTCTTTGCTGTTGAGAAGCTTAACTTTCACCACAGAAGCCATTAAATGAGAGAGCTGGCAAAAAATAAGTAAATCAATGCTCTGTTCCACATATTTTCTAATGAATTGATCATATCATTTATTAAGTTAAAACACTGAGAATTAACTTCTTTTTCTTTCACAGGATATTTTCTCAGTTGCTTTTGCTAATCATGCTGGGATTATGTAATGATATAACAATCAATTAAAAATTAAATAAATAATAAGCCTCCAATCAATTTTCTTTCTTCTTTTTTCTTTATGTATTTTTATTTTTTTGACAGGGTCTCACTGTTGCTCAGGCTGGAATGCAATGGCATGATCATGGCTTACTGCAGCCTTGACTTCGTGGACTCAAGCTATCCTCCTACCTCAGCTTCCTGAGTAGCTGGGACCACAAGCATGAACCACCACACCTGGCTAATTTTTTTTTTTTTTTTTTTTTTGGAGCTGGTGTCTCCCTTTGTTGCCCAGGCTGTTGTCAAACTTCTGTGCTCAAGCAATCCTCCCACCTCAGCCTCTCAAAGTGCTGGGATTATAGGCATTAGCTAACAGACCCAGCAAACTGGTATTTCTAATAAGATTAAACAACTTATTATTTTTTTCTACTTAAATATTCATCTACTTTAAGTGCTACTAAGTTGTTATCAAGGTACTCTATATTGATAATGGCATAAAGTCTCATCCAGAAAAGAATGCTAATTATCAGACTGCTGAAATTATGGTTTATATTTGATGGAGCAAAGGGTCAGTCCTACGACTGAATTTCTTCTCTTATTTTACAATATCTCTGGCTCCAAGCACCACACACTATATATGCTTGGAGGACATTCTGGTTTATATCTTATATGATTAATATAAAATTACTCTGAATGTTAGTCATATTATAGAAGTTCTATGACTTGAATTTTTTAAGCCAAGAAGATTTTGAGGGAGTGGAGAACATTTAGATAATTCAGATTTCTTCATGATAAATTCATTAAAATAGGACCAATTACTTCTGTAATGTATCTAAATGAGATGTTTCGCTTCTTGACATTGTATATATTGGTGTATTCATTTTCTATTAATCAGAAATTGGACTCAAAAATATCATTCAATCATATCAGCAACAAAGAAAGTATATCTTCCTACAGTTTTCCATAAAAACAAATGCCTCCCTTGCAAATTTTTAATTCCTGTAAAGTTAAAGCAGTCACTTCATAAAAAGAAAAGTATAGAACTTTACATTACATTTTTCTTAGGCTGGTGCACAAGCTAATTTGTAAATTCTTTTATATACATAATTAAAATAACACAGATGCAAATTTTGAATTCAATTGAAAGTAAATTTGGAGGTTAAAAAAGAAAAGATGATTTTAAATACCTATTGATTTCATTTGAAAAGCATCATTAGACATATACAAAATACAGTAATAATGTTAAGTATTATTTTCCACACATGGATTTTCTATCTGAAAATGACAAAACATAACATGCAAATTTCAAAACATTTCTATTGAAGGCATCAATAGAATGCTTGACAGAAGCAACCGGTGAATTTTTGTATACCAGATTAGTGACAGGTTAGTCTTGTAAACATCTTCCTCCTCTGACAATTAAAGATTTTCAGTTAGCAACTGAGCTGCTTGATGCTGGCTAGGGAGGAGTTTCTTCCATGGTACACAGAAATATCTCATGAAAACAATGCATGCTGAAACATGAGAACTTCTATGGAACGTGTCAGAAGTTGTTTGAAATATCACACACACTATTGAATATTTTAGCTCAGATGGCTTTTGTTTGTTTGTTTGTTTGTTTGTTTTCTTTTGAGACAGAGTCTCACTCCATCACCCAGGCTGGAGTGCAGTGATGGAATCTCGGCTCACTGAAACCTCCGCCTCCCAGGTTCAGGCAATTCTCCTGCCTCAGCTTCCTGAGTAGCTGGGATTACAGGCATGCACCACCACACCTGACTAATTTTTGTATGTTTCGTAGAGATCTGGTTTCACCATGTTGGCTAGACTGGTTTTGAACTCCTGACCTCAAATGATCCACCCACCTCGGCCCCCCAAAGTGCTGGGATTATAGGCATGAGCCACCGCACACAGCCACTCAGATGGGTTTTTTACACAAATGACAAAAGCATTTTATCTCACATTGCAGTTATCACCAAGTATGAAAGTATTAAGATGTTTAGGCATTTCTTTAAAAGAAAATCAATCATAATATTTGCTTCAATAAATTCTTCTGCTAAAATTTGCTTCTATGTATTTATTGACTGAATAACATGTGTCAACCAACGTGCTAGTTTATTGTACACAGAATGGTAAACAAGATATAATTCCTGTCTCCAAAGACCTGTCAGTAGAGAAGGACAAGTAAAAGGCTAAATATTTATAAGATTTTTAATCATCTATACATACAAAATGTGAGTAAATATGTCTATGAAAATATCAGCACATTATCTGAGTAGCTTCTGTCTAGGAAAAACACTCAACAAAAGAGTATTTTTCAGTTTTTATTACATAAAAGTTATTCAAAAATTAAAACAAAAAAAGTAAGATTTTTAAAAGGTGGGCCAACAACAACAAAAACAAAAACATAAACGAGGTCTTGGGGGCAAGATGTCCACAAAGTTCTTGGAAAAGCTCTGACATATTCAGGGAGATCTAGAAAGTCACATGCATGTGTGAGGCTATGTGTATTTTCAGGAAAGACCTAAGACTGACTTAATATATCACTTTTCACTGACCCTTAGGGTCTTTGAAAACAGGAGTGAAGGCTAAGTTAAAGCTGTCAACTTCCATTTGAGGCATACTCTAACATACACACATACATGCACGCACACACACACACTCACTGAGAAACCCTTTGGAAAGGATAGGACACTTATTAGTTCAAAGCACTTAACCAACCTTCTGCCCAATTATTGGCTGACCACTAAGTTAACCAAGGAGAGATTTCAGTGGTTGCACATGATAAAGCTTACAGACTTTATTGAATTAGGCCAGAAAAGTCACTAAACAGTAAATAACGACAACCAAAACAAACAGCAACAATGAAAAACTATGGTAAGTAAGGGGGGAGTCTGATTTTCAGAATTGCCACATAATGTTATTTTAAATGTCCAGCTTTAAACAAAGAATTATGAGGCATACGAAAACACAGCATGGCCCATGCACAATGGGGGAAAATGTATTCAATAGAAATATTGTGCAAGGAAGCCCAGATATTGGACTTACTAGACAAATGCTTAAAACCAGCTGTTACAAATACTGTCAAAAACTAGAAGAAACTGTGTCTAAAGAAATAAAAGGGAGTATATGAATAATCAAATTGAGACTATCAATAAAGATATAGAATTTTTTTTTTAAAATGGGCCAAATAGAAATTCTAGACTTGAAAAGTACAATAACTGATGTGTGAAATTCATAGGAGGGTCTCAGAAGCCGATGTAAGCTAGCAGAAGAAAGAATTAAGTAAACTTGAAGATAGATCAAGTCTGGAGAAATTTACAAAAATTAAGAGTACCCAGATACATATGGGATATTTTCAATATGCCAACACATGTATAATGTGAGTCTCAAAAGTAGAGGAGAGAAAGAAAAGAACATAAAGAATAATTGAAGAAATAATGGCACCCTTTACAAATTTGATGAAAGTGTTTTATCTATGAATCTAAGAAGCTCAACAAACTTCAAGGAGGATAATCTCAAAGAAATCCACATGTACACACACTATAGTCAAACTGTCAAAACCTGGAAAGGAAAAAAAAATCTTGAAAGCAGTGAGAGAAAAACAACTTATTACCTACAAAAAAATTCCCCAATAAGTTAACATTTGACTTATAAGCAAAAACAACTGGAAGCCAAAAGGCAGTGACATGACATATTCAAAGTGCTGAAAGAAAAAGACCCTCAACCAAGAATTCTATATTCAACAAAACTATCCTTCAAAAATGAAGGAAAATGTAAGACATTTCCAGATAAACAAAAACCAGAAGAATTTTGTTGCTAGCAAACCTGGCCTAGAAAAAAAAAAAAAAAAACGCCATAGGGATTTCTTCAGGCTAAAATGAAAGAACATGATACAGTAAGCTGAAGCAACACTAAGAAATCAATAGCTCCAGTAAGTACCTACATAGGTAAAAATAAAAGACAATGTAAATGCATCTTTTGTTTTTAACTCCTTTGTTCCCCTATCTGATGTAAAAGACAACTGCATAAAGCAATAATTACATAGTGTGCTTGTCGGCTTACAATGTATAAAGATATAATTTACATGAGAAAATAGCAAAAAGGAGGAGGGAAGAAATAGAGTTAGACTGGAGTAAAGTTTTTGTATATTATTGAAGTTTAGCTGATTTTATTATGCACTAGATTTTTTAAGCTAGTCCGCTAATTGTAATACTAGGCACTAAGAAATAACTCAAAAAATTTAGCAAAATAAGAAAATTAAAATAGTGCAATAGAATAATGCATCTATTTAACACAAAACAGACAGTAATAGAAAAATATAAGGGCAAGAAAAAGATATAGGAAAGACAGCAAAATAGCTGTCATAAATCCTAATATATCAGTAATTATATCAAATGTAAATGAATTAACACTCCAATTAAAAGGCAGAGATTGGAAGATTGAATTTTTTTAAATGATACAACTACATACTGTCTAAAAGAGGTACACTTTAGATCCAAAAACACAAATAGTTTGAAAGCAAAATTTCTGAAAAAAAAATGTATCATCTAATCTAACCAAATGAAGGCTGGAGTGGCTATAATAATATCATACAAAAAGAAGCACAAGATACTATGGAGCCATAAAAAGGAACAAGATCGTATTCTTTGCAAGGGCGTGGATGGAGCTGGAAGCCATCATCCTCAGCAAACTAACACAGGAACAGAAAACAAAACACCATATGTTCTCACTTATAAGTGGGAGCTGAACAATGAGAACAGTGAACACAGGGAGGGCAACAACACACACTGGGACCTGTTGGGGAGGCTGGGGAGAGGGAGACCATCAAGATAAAAAGCTAATGCATGCTGGGCTTAATACCTAGGTGATGGGTAGATAGGTGCAGCAAACCACCATTGCATACATTTACCTGTGTAACAAAACTGCACATCTTGTACATACATCCCAAAACTTAAAACAAAATAAAATTTAATTTAAAAAAATTGCACTAGAGACAAAGAAGGAAATTTTGTAATTATAAAGTGTCAATGTCCATCAAGAAGATATAGCCCTTATAGACATATTAACAAAGTAAAATGCAACACATAGAATGGTAGAAAATATTTGCAAATCATATCTCCAATAAAAGTCTAGTTTCCAGAAAATACAAAGAATCCTCCCGACTTGCAATAAAAAGACAAATATCCAATTAAAAAATGGGCAAAGGATTTGCATAGTCATTTTTCCAAAAAAAAAGATATACATATAGATAACAAACACACAAAAAGATGATCAACAGCATTGGTCATTAGGGAAATGCAAATCGAAACCACAAGGAGATAGCCCTTCACACACACTAGAATGGCTAAAATCAAAAAGAAAGACAAGAACAAGTGTTAGAAAGAAGTCAGAGAAATTACAACCATCATACATTGCTGGTGTAAATGGTAAATGATGTAGATATTTTGGAAGACAGTTTGGCAAACCTTCAACAAGTTATTTATGGAATTACTATATAACCCAGAAATTCTAATACTAGGTATATGCACACACACAAAAAATGAAAACAAGTGTCAAACAAAAACTTGTACAAGAATGTTCATAGGAGTAATACAATAGCCAAAATGTGGAAACAATATAAATTTCCATCGACCAATAAATGGATAAACAAAATGGGATGTATCCATGCAATGGAATATTATTCAACCATCAAAAGGAATGCAATACTGATACATGCAGCAACATGGATATACCTTGAAAAGACCATACCAAGTGAAAGAAACCAGTCACAAAAGGACATCTATTGTATAATTACATTGATAGAAAATGTCCTCACATATATAATATCTGTGGAGGACTATCCACTTTTGTTCTAAAGAGAAGAAGTAGAGTTCCAAGTTACCCAGGAAAGACCTCCTCAAAAAAAAGAGTTCAAAAACTATTGACTAAAAACTCATAGCTATAAAATTGAGGAATCTTGGTGACCCAATGTGTTTCATATTCCCACAGATATTTAAGGAGAGGCTTTACTTTACCCTCAGAAGTTTGGAAACCCTTCTCTCTTTTTTTTTTTTTTTTTTTTTTTTTTGAGACGGAGTCTTGCTATGTTCCTCAGGCTGGAATGCAGTGGCACCATCTCGGCTCACTGCAAGCTCCGCCTCCTGGGTTCATGCCATTCTCCTGCCTCAGCCTCCCGAGTAGCTGGGACTACAGGCGCCCACCACCACACCCGGCTAATTTTTTGTATTTTTAGTAGAGACGGGGTTTCACCGTGTTAGCCACGATGGTCTCGATCTCCTGACCTTGTGATCCACCCGCCTCAGCCTCCTAAAGTGCTGGGATTACAGGCGTGAGCCACCACGCCCGGCCTTAGAAACCCTTCTTAGGTACAGTCTCCACCTAACAGTTTCCTCAACTTCACAGGCACAGCCTTTGTGCCCTGGAAGACGATCCTCTTGAACATATGCCAAATTGTCTATGGAATGGTATTTCATATATTGTGGAAAATGCTTGAAATATAAGCAAACTCTTTATCCTTATTATTAAAACATAAGCTTTAAAAAGAAAAGTTTTATAGTAAAATTTTTACTATAGTTTATATAGTAAAAAGCCTGTGAATTTGCTGACTGGGAAAGATTTTTTTAATTAAAACTACGAACATCTCAGGACCAACACAGGGCTGTTGAAATGTGGGAGTCATTGCCTAAAATCAGAATATCTCCGTTATAATTCTATTAATAGGGGAAACCTCAGCCAAGGTAGTTGACCCTCTCAGACTCAGTTTTCTCTCTTGTGAAACTGAGGGGTTGAGCCTGAAATTTTCTTAGGTTTCTTTTACCTTCAATATTCTACGTCCCTGTGAATTTGGAGAATACCTCAAATCCTTGACAATTCAGGCAGTACATCATGTTATCCCAGGGTCTTAAATGAACCAGCGCACTGGGAGGAGACCATCCCCACATGACTCTTCTGTCCCTATCATCAGAGGTGAAAAGGCCTTACTGAGGGGGTACATCAGGCTTTCCCCAGAAGATTCCCTTCCATCCAAAGGGATGAAGATGGAAAATATACACTTCCTGCTCTACCAATAGGTATTAGAAGTCAAACAGGAGTCTCCCCCTTTAGACCTTCTACACCTCATCGAGACGAGCAGGAAGCTGCTGAAACGCACACTTTTGTATCCCCCAATATGGTAGTCTCTGCCTTGATTATGCATTGGAATTAAACTCATGCCTTTTTTCTCTTTGTCACCCAAGGCTGGACTCCCAGTCATCCCTCAATCATCCACCAGCCCTTTGCTGATCCTTTTATTTCTTCTCTTCTTACCTTTCTCCATCTCAAATTCCAGAAATCCTTCTACTGTGCCTTTTAGAACTCCCCATCCATTATCTGCAAAATCCCTATATTCTTTTTTTTTTTAATTTCAACTTTTATTTTAGATGCAGGAGATACATGTGCAGGTTTGTTGCATGGGTATATTGCACTCAGGTAGTGAGCATAGTACTGGATAGGTAGTTTAAACCCTTGCCTCTCCTTCCCTCCCACCCCAGTAGTCTGCAGTGTCTCTTGTTCCCGTATTAATGTTCATGTCTGCTCAATGTATAGCTCCCACTTCCGAGTGAGAACATGCAGGACTTAGTTTTCTGTTCCTGTGTTAATTCACTTAAATCCCCCATATTTGTAACCTCATCTCTAACTATTCGTTTCACCTTCTGTGTAGAACAAAAAACTGGCTTTCCCTGAAAATATTACTTCACCTGTAATCCTTCTAAGAAATACCTGTTTTTCTCCCACCAGCCTTATACGGTTCTACTCAGAGGTGGGAAGATATTCTTCCTGTTCCTCCTTCCCAGTTTTAAACCACTCTCTCTCTTTTTTCTCTGAAACACTCCAGCTTTGAAGATTATGTCATAAAATAACACCACTGTAACTCCTTATTTTTCCTGTCACCTATATACCCCCTAGGAGCTCCCGTCATTCTTCCTAGAATTGAGACTCTCTCCTGACTTCACTCTTAGAAGTTTTAGTCTACAACAGAGATGATCCTTACAACACTCTGATCCCTTGGTTTCTTGGTCTCCTCGCTACAACGGCCTTGTTCACCCACTGCATGCCATCTGCTCCCTCCTGTGGTGACATACTAGATCTGTCATTATCAGTAACTGCTAAACAAAATGACAGCCTCTGCTGAGACCTCAGTCTACAGCCTGAGATATACAAGAAGAGAGCTGCCCTTCTTATCAACAAAAGCCCTTACAGCAACACTTAGGAATAAATGTCCACAAACATTGAGACACTGACCAACTCCACTTCCCCTACTTGGAAAATAAAAGATGGAGAACTTTTTGGTTTATACAGAGAAGCCCACAGGAAGATGAACATCAAGGCCTATTTGTATTATTTACACCATTCCTCTCTGAAATAAAATACATAGCCTGTCTAGTATCCACTCACATTCCCCACAAGTGCATTTGAATCAACAAACAAATATAAATAAATAAATAACCAGAAGACATGAGAGATCCCCCAATGTAAAGGACAAAAAGATTTTACAGCCAGTGCCCCCACCTCCTTCCCATAAAGTCAATTCTACTAAACTGCGATGTCAACTTACTTTTTATTTTATTTTATTTTTTTATTTTTGAGACAAGGTCTCACTCTGTCACCTAGGCTGGAGTGCAGTGACACAATCCTGCTCTCCTCTCAGGTGATCCTCCCATTTCAGCCTTTGAAGTAGCAGGAACTACAGGTGCACGCCACCATGCCTGGCTAATTTTTTTTATTTTTTGTAGAGACAGGGGTCTCGCTATGTTGCCCAGTCTGGTCTCAAACTCCCGAGATCAAGCAATCCTCCCATCTCAGCCTCTTAAAGCACCAGGATTACAGGTGTGAGCCACCATGTCCAGCCGTCAACTTACATTTTACAAACATTCTGTGTGAGAATGACTTAGTTACTACCCTACAGTTATAATTTTCTAGCTTAGTTTAATTTAAATTCTGAATATGTTATTATCAAAATGCAAGGGGTTTTGTTTACACTAGCAAAAGAGCACTGTTCACCAATGACAGGCTTAATGTTAAATTGGGCCCTATTTCTTTGCAGCAGCAAAGTAATCAAACAAGAATTCCATGCCTCTATTAAGCATTTACATTAGGACTGCCTAATTACACCAGGATTTGTTTGGGTAGCACTGGCAGATGTTCTGAAAGACTGTGGGAAAGGCAGCTGGGGTTTCACAGAAAGCAAACGCCCACCTAGGACCATTCTAACATTAGTGCAGGGAACCTGAGTGCTTGTGTGGAGCAAGACATGTGCTGGGTTCTTCTTAATATAATTCCCCACAGTAGATTTTCTGAGCACCTGCAATAGAGGTATTTGTTCTCCATCTGCCTCAGAAAAATATTGAAAGAATTCACAAAGAAAGCCGGGTGTCGTGGCTCACGCCGGTAATCCCAGCATTTTGGGAGGCCGAGATGGGTGGATCACCTGAGGTCAAGAGTTGGAGACCAGCCTGGCCAACGTGGTAAAACCCTGTCTCTACTAAAAATATAAAAATTAGCCAGGAGTGATGGCCAGCGCCTGTAATCCCAGCTGCTCAGGAGGCTGAGGCAGGAGAATCGCTTGAACTCAGGAGGTGGAAGTTGCAGGGAGCCGAGATTAGGCCATTGTACTCCAGCCTGGGCGACAAGAGTGAAACTCCATCTCAAAAAAAAAAAAAAAAAAAAATTCACAAAGAAAGTCCAGAAAACATTGAGTTTTTTTGCAATGAAGTGTTATGAAAATAGATTATTTAAATTATCAATGGGTTTTAATCTTATTTAAGAATTAGTAAATCCACTTAGATTTTCATTGTGCCAGCTGACAGTGTATTTTCTGACTTTTTTACACAACACAAGGCATAAGATTTGAGAAACTATGAGATTCTGCTTGTTTTAAGCCCTGATGGTTCATAGTCGAGTGTGAGGCAACCTGGCAGCCATATCAGTGTAACAAAGGACTGAACAGACCCGGGCTCTGTTTTCTATGTTTCATCCCACACCGGCATGATTGAAGGGGTAGTTGTGGGCCAGACAAGTGACAGATGGCACATTTGCACCAATCAGATTTGCCAGTGCAGGAGGTTCTCCTCTCACTGCCATACCCAGGAAACAGGCCATGGCTCCATGTCCATATGGGATCGCTCCAGGAGTTCAGGCTTTAGGGCACAATTATTTGGATGAACAGGTTTGGCCTTGACTCTGAGTTTGGGAAATGTCGTGGATAACCCACATTTGGCTTACTGTAGTTCTGAGTCATCACTGGACATTTCCTTTCTCTAGGAGATAGCCCAGGGCATTAAAACTACTTTCCACTATCAGCAGATCCTGGAAATAGCCCTGAGCCTCAGCTCTAGTTCCTCTCAGCTGCAGTCTGAAAGCAGCCTGCTTTTCCAGGACCCCAGAGAGAGACACACTCATCTGTGTCCCCCAAGGGTCTGTGCCCTGCAGACCTCGGTCTTATTTGTGGACCCTGTAGCAGCCCTGTGACTCAGGTCCAGCCCCTCTCAGCCATGGCTGAGGGCCAGCACTGCCTGCCCAGGGACCCACCCAGTGACCCAGAGCAAAACAATCCAGAAACCTGCAGGAAGCCACACCTATCCACATACCAGGTTATAGGACTGCCATCTGCAGACGCAGAAGTAGACCCTCATTCAGCACCAGCCCTACTGGCCATGCTTCTGGGGGCAGCCCAGTCCACCCAGAGCCCAGACAGGATCCATGTTTGCTTGAGCCCCGGGTAATAGGCTCACCTACCTTATACCTCACTATGCACTCAGTAGAAGCCACATGACCTAGCTCTAACCCTGCTCAACTGTGATCCCAGAGGAAATCTCAGAGTCAGCCTGGGGACCTAATAGAAGAGGGCCTTTATCTACAGAACCATCTATACAGACTGAAAGAGGTATTTGGTACTTGAAATGCATAGACAGCAACACAAACCTACACAGATCATATGATCCAGCAATCCCACTTCTGGGTATGTATCCACAGAAAACGAAATTAGTATGTTGAATTAATATCTGGTTTGATTCCATACCTTGGCTATTGTAAATAATGCTGCACTATTTACAAGAGCCAAGGTATGGAATCAAACTAAATGTTCATGAATTTATAAATGGATGAAGAAACTGTAGAATATTACTGGACCATAAAAAGGAAGAAAATCCTGTCATTTGCAACAACGTGGATGAAACTTGGGGACATTTATGGTAATTGGGATAAAAAAGTCACAGAAAAAAATGCTATATGGTCTCATTTATATATGGAAATACTATATGATATCACTTATGTGTGGAATCTAAAAAAGTTGAACTCAGAGAAGCAGAGAGTAGAATGGTGGTTGTCAGGGGCTCAGGGATAGGGGAAATGGAGAGATGTTGGTCAAAGGGTACAAAGTTTGTTATAAGATGAATAAGTTCTGGCTGGGCGCAGTGGCTCATGCCTGTAATCCCAGCACTTTGGGAGGCCAAGACGGGTGGATCACGAGGTCAGAAGATGGAGACCATCCTGGCTAACACGGTGAGACCCAGTCTCTACTAAAAATACAAAAAAATTAGCCGGGCGTGGTGGCACATGCCTGTGCAGGAGAATTGCTTGAACCCCAGAGATGGAGGTTGCAGTGAGCCGAGCTTGCACCACTGCACTCCAGCCTAGATGACAGAGTGAGACTCTGTCTCAAAAAAAAAAAAAAAAGATGAATAAGTTCTGGAAATCTAATATACAATCTGGGAACTACAGTAAATAATACTGCCTTGTTTACTTGAAATTTGTAAGAGTAGATTTTAAGTGTCCTCACTGCATGCACGTATACACACACACACACGCATAGAAAAGGGTAACTATAGGTGGTGATGGTTACATTAATTAATGGTTGTGGCTATCATTATACATGTACATGTATATCAAATCATCACATCATGTACCTGAATATATATAACTTTTGTCAATTAAATTTTAAAAAACTACTTTCCACTAGAACCAAGAAATCCCAGCACTGACTCCTCCTTTCTTTAAACTCAGATTATTCCTGAAAAAAAAAAAGAAAAATTAATTTTATGTCTAGAACAATGAAATCATCCCTTATTGGTAGCTTTTGAAAAAATCAGAGAATATAATCCTGCTTCTTCCAACCAACTTTACCATGTTGCTGGCTTTCTACTGCCACCCTTCTATCCTGTTATATCCTGTTGTATTTCTCCCCCTTCCTACCCCACCCATAGACTCACTGTTTACCTGATTTTATAGGAAATAAAAAGAAAATTCCTTTAAGATTACCTCTAATCTTGGTCACCATAATATCCCCAGAATCTAGCACACTGCCAAGAAAATAACAGGTGACTAATAAATGCTTACTGAATAAATTTTGAAAGGCCTATGTGACATCAAAAATAAGCATAAAGGACCAGGATAATCTATGTAACATAATGCATACCCCAAAAGAGATAAGCCATGTTAAGAAAAATATTCCCTGTGTTAAGGTGTTACAATGAGGATCCCCAATGAATCAGACCTCCCCATGTCCACACTCTTTCACAATGTGTGATTGCTGTTCTTCCCATCAAAAGGTAGTCTATTGCTCTGCTGCCTTGAATCTGCCCTGACTCAAAATTTCTTTGGCCAACAGAACATAAAATAAGGCATCCTATAAATAACAAAGCCTAGTCCTTCAAAGATTTGGCAGATTCTGCTCTTGCTCTCCTGGAAGCCTGCTACCAGTACATTGTGGAGAAGCTGACTCTAGCCTAGTGGAGGATGGGAGGCCTCATGAGGAGAAAAAAGTGCCATAGTCAACAGCCGGTACCAACTGTCAGGCATGTAAGTGAGGCCAGCCTGGCCACCAGCTCCAGTCAAGCCATTCATGATATGCAGAAGAACCACTTAGAGTGCAAACCCACAGAATTATGAGAAAGAGTAAACCACTGTTGCCTTGTCAGAGGGCAGACACCCAGCAATGGAGCACTGAAACACTCTATCGTGTCCAGGTTTCCATTACCTCTCCTCCCACCACCAATGCCTGAAGCCCAGTGTCCTTGTGAGTAGGATGCGGCTACTTTGTTAGGTTCAGAACATTCATCAGGCTCTCCCAACCAGCCACTGCTCACAATCCACTTGCTCTCATCCATTTTCCTAAAATTCTGTACCTTTTCCTTGAACCTGGATCCTCCCACTCTGTCTGGCTGTCTCAAGCCAACTGTTCCATGATCTACCTGATTTTCATCTGAAATTTCTCCCTATGGACCTGCCATTTATGTCACCCTCCTGGGTTCCAGAAAGTGCAGGCCATGGAGGACTGGCCCTCTTCATACACACCCATCGAAACTTTGAAACTTCCCATTGAACCTGACCAGATCCCTGGGACACACAATGCCCAGGACCCTGGTTCTTCAAGAAGGGGGCTCATATGAATATGTTAACTTGGGATATTTTGAAGGAAGAAAGAAGAAAAATGAGCTGTGGATAATGATAACTCACCTAGTGGAAAAATAATTGTGAAACATGATCTTGAACACAAAGCTATCCCCTCTTTCTATGTTCCCTTGGGGATTTTACTATTATTTGTACTAAATTCTTAACCTTTATATCTGCAAATGCTCAACAGTGATTTTTCAGGAAGCTTTTTACCAATTGATTATGCTGCTATTTATTATTCAAGGCATTTATTATTCTTGACTGTTTACTTGGTTCTGTAGTGATAGTTACAAGCCAAATGCCTTTTGACCTGGGTCTAGAGTTTTCTATGGTGACATTCTGTGCTCATTAGTTTTCTAGGAAAACTCTGGAAAGATAATTGTTTCAAGCTCTTTTTAGTACCAACAGTCATTATCTTGTTGGAATCCCAGCTGAAAATAACAAGAACCCCTTCCAGAGTTACACCACTCACCTGCCCCCTGGCCACTGCTACATAGGGTTGTCCTGTTTGAATCTTTCACAGCATAATCACTGCACCTGCAGACTCAGCAGCTCTTCCAGTGGCAGCCCAATGTGGCAGGTGGCAGTGGCAATCCATTTGTTTGCTCTTCCTGGCCACTAGCTCTCTCTCCAGGCCATGGGCTCTTCCCAAATGTTTACTTGCAACCCAAGGTAAAGATTTAGGCTCTGAACCAAGCACTGACCTTTGCTTGAGTCTTACTCCTTGACTGCCACTCTCCTGAAGAGTGATGGAGGCTGTAAGTTTTCCTAGAAAAAAAATGACTCACTCATTGGCAATTATCTTCCTACAGAGATATCGTGCCTCTGTGCCAACAACAAAGGAAAGGGTGTGGCTCAATATTCACCAAATCTAAGTGCTTCTAGGAGAGTGCACATCTCCTTTTAGTTTAAATTTTGACATTATAATATTAACTAAATAACAATCCTTATGAGGACATCTGCAGGGATAAGCCACAGGGATGGTGCCAGTATAAACATATTTCCTTGGCTCTAAATTTTGGTGTTCTCTGTAAAAGTATGTCTGATTGCGCTATAATTAAGGACTAGGTAGGGGAGGAATGGGTGGGAGAAAATGAGAAAGGTGAGTTTCTCTCTCTCTCATAGTCCCAAGATTGGCACAGAGGAAGATGCTGTGATCTCTACCTGTCTGATGCCCATATTTGATCAAATCTGCTGTGAAGAGGAGGCACTGGGGCAAGGCACCAGGGAAAGTGAAGTGTAAGTCCCACCTAAGCAGATACACCTGGAGCATCTATCCCCAATAAGGGGCTCCCATCCTCCAGGATGTTGACATTTTCTGGGATACTATAGGTGGGGTAAAGCAAAAATTGCATGAGTTTTAGAGTCAGAAAGACTTGGGTCCTCATTCACCTTCTGCTTCTGATTATAGGGCAGTGTTTTCATATTTACAATGTTGCCTTGCAATGTGTTATGGGAATGGGAATTTAAAAATGCAAGTAAAGTGATAAAATATGGTAGCTATTATTGCATCTGTAAATCATTTCATGAACTAATCAGTTTGTGTTAAATATAATTCACAAAACTAAAATGCATCCTGTAATGATTTCTCCATGGCTTTTTTAGCTCTCTCAGGATCCTAAGATATTTTTCCAAAACACTTGCTCACCCAGCTTAGTTTATTAAAAAGATAAGTATCTAAAGCAAACTACACCATTATGCCACCCCAGAGCTTACTCTCAATACAAAAAAAAAAAGTTCTTACCTCCCAACCTGTGCAGTTGGTTGTCCACGACTCTACTTTCTTGACAAAAGTGCTGCCAAAGGGACCCCAGGCCTCTAGAGGCAGAGTCCGCTATGATCCAGGGATGCATTAAGGAGCAGACTCTGCTCTATGCTAAAGCTGGACACAAGGATAACTATGACCTCATAATGCTGAAGACCACTCCAGACTCTTCCTAAACTTCTAGATCTGATAAAATTACAATAGTATTAACAACCACCACTGTGTTTTGAGCACTAAGTGTCAGGCATTCCAATAAAAGTTTTATGTTTATGAACTTTTGTTCTCATAAGAGCCCTGTGAGATGTTACTACTCTCCTTTTATAGATAGATAATTTAAAGTTTAGATGAGTTAAACATCCAAGGCCACAGGGCTAGACAGTGTAAAGCCAGGAGTAAAATACAGGCTTTTAAGGCATTTTATTCATATTTTCCAAACTTTTTTTTCAGCAGTTAAAGCCTTTTATCTAAAGAGTACCCAGCTTCATAATAAATAGATTGACAAACCCAACTGGTGTGGTTTAAGTCGTGTGTGGATGCTAAGAAATCCCCCACAGAACCCTGAGATCTGTAGAACAAAGTGAAAACCCCTCCCTCACCCTGGGATCTGTAGAACAAAGTGAAAATCACTTCCTCACTACGCCATCTCCAATGATGTGCATGGAAGTACTTGGAGGGGTATTAAATGCCACAAACTTCATAATGAAACATCTAAAGTAGCAGAAGTGCTGCAGTGTTGAGAGTCCAGCGGACTGGATGGTTTCCCACTAGCAGTTTAGTCAGAGCATGCCCCTTCCCCTGCATTGGGTCAGACTATGGTGCCATTTCTAGTGATGACAGAAGGCCCTTTCATCTAGTCTACAAAGAGAGGAAAAATGTGGATTATCCACAGAGATGGTTAATTTTATGTGTCCACTTGACTGGGTTAAAGGATGCTCAGATGGCTGCCAAAACATTAGTTCTTGTGTCTATGAGGGTGCTTCTGGACAAGATAAGCATTTAGATTGGTGAGCTGAGTAGCACAGATGGCCCTCCCCAGTGTAGGTGGGCATTATCAAATCTACAGAGGGCCTTATGAGAACAGAAAGGTGGAAGAAAGTTGAATTCTCTCTTTACCTCACTGCTTCAGCTGGGACATTAATATTTTCCTGCCCTCAGCCTTCCTGGTTCTCAGGCCGAAAGATCCAGACCATCATGGACTATCTACACACACACTAGTCTCCCCACAGAGCCACTCCAGTGGTTTAACACGATAGGACCACCACCCAGAAGGAACGCAGACCCAGCTCATCACAAGCATCACTGCAGATTTCTAGTGTCCCTCATGTAGCACTGAGTTGACGCTGCATTATTCAGCCCAGCCTTTTACTCAATATTGCCAACTTTTTACTTGACACTTCCATCATTCGTGGGTCTTAGTGGTCCATTTCAACCATTGCTTCCATTTTCACTGCTTTTCTTAACTTCAGCATTCCAACATTTGATGTCAGAAATGGTCATTTTCTCAGAAGCTGGAATTTACAGATTACCTTTGAGAACTGTCAGTTTGCTGAAAAGTAGCTCTGATTCTCAGGGAAGTCCAAGAGGATTGAGCACTGTTTATCTGATAAGCATAGGAAAGTCCCTTCTCCGTGGTCTGGTAATTGGGTGTGTTTTACTGATTACTTTGTAGAGTTTTGTTGGCATTCATGGTTGTCAGCTTAGGAAAGCTGCTGACCCTACCTTCTGCATCCTGAATGACAGAAGGGCAAATAGTGGTAAAGTGGTTTGAAGTCTAACAGTGCACACTTTTTAATATTTTTTTCTGTAATTCATTTGTTAAGGTGACCCAAACAAATCAGAGGTAAAAGATGTACAACTTTGAATAAAAACACATATGTTAGAAAAGAAATTAGAATGTATTTACAATTAAGCCCTATGTATGATACGTATTACTGTATAACCTCTTTCTCGGGTTAAACAGTAATAGCCCTCAAACTGCTGAAACCAGTAACAGCTAAATGGAGCATTAGCATTTACTATATTCAGGATGTATTACAGCTGGAAGATGTGAAGTGGAAATGTGTGCATACACACAGGTACAAATTTTAAAAGTGTACTTTTTGATCAGTGTAGTGCCTTTCTAAGATAGACCACGTATCTAGCCTGTTACTAGATTGTTTGTCTTAACTTTTAAGCAATATCTCTTGGGAAATAGCAGGGCTTGTTTAAACATCATTTTCATGTACCTTAGCTGGGAATCATTCCAAAATGTTCCATTCTGCTTACCTGTAATCCACATTTGCTCTGTAAACAACCATGACTGCTTGCTTGAAAAATAAGCACCAACCTTGATTCTAAAGCAACCAAGGAAATTTTTCACATTAAAATATTAATAGAACTTCTAGGCTGGGTGCAGTGACTCACGCCTGTAATCCCAACAGTTTTAGGGGCCGAGGTGGACAGATCACTTGAGGTCAGGAGTTCAAGACCAGCCTGGCCAACATGGCGAAACCCTGTCTCTACAAAAAATACAAAAGTTAGCTCGGTGTAGTGGTGCGCACCTGTAATCCCAGCTACTCAGGAGGCTGAAGCAGGAGAATTGATTGAACCTGGGAGGCAGAGGTTGCAGTGAGCCGAGATTGTGCCACTGTGCTCCAGCCTGGGTGATAGAACGAGACTCCGTCTCAAAAATAAAAAATTTAATAGAATTTTTAAACTGTTATTTTACTTTTTTGCTATTTTATAGATAGGTAATTTAAAGTAGGAAATACTGAAAAGAGAAAAACAACTTTAAGTTAAGAGAATTATTTTAGCAAGACAAATATATATATATATTTTTAATTCCTAAAGTAATAATTCAGAGGATTAATATTTTTAAAATTACGATACATTTCACCTAGGATTTTTGTCATAGTTTGATGGATGGTTCTCCTATCACATTTAAAATTATTTAAGATATAAAATTAAAGGTTTAATGTGCATCTATACGAACTCCCAAAGAACAAACATATAGTCCTGGCAAGAAATTAGTCATTGCCTGAGAAGAGACCCAAGGAAACTTTGGAGGTGATAGGAATGTCCTATACCTTGATTGTGGGGGCAGTTTCATGGACGTGTACGTTACTCAGAAGTCACTGAATTGTTCGCTTAAAAGAGGTAACTTTATTGACAGTAAATTATGCTTCCATAAAGATGGCTTTTTAAAAACCAAATGCACATGCATTTTAAGAATGTATAGTTCAAGACAAGGCATATTTCTAACTTGATTTTTTGAGACTCATACATATAAACTTTAATATTAATGTCTCCAGGTTTTTCACATTTATTGTTTTCATTTTTTTATCTCTTTCTGTCGTGTTCCATTACTGACCTCTACTGAGCAGTAAGTAGATTTTACAAGAAAATTTAAAAGTCCTATCTTAATAGATTTCCTTCCTCCTAGTTATTGTTTCTCCACAAACGTATATTTTTATTTAAAAATCCTGCATCTAAGGAATACATTTCTATTAGAATGCCTAGTAGAGGAATCTGTAGGGTCAGGATAACCATGAGTCCACTGGAGGTGTTTTGTAGACTTACAGTGTATTTACCTTGGACCATAATCTGTGCAAGTCTTTCTCCCATCTCTATCTAAAGAACTTTAAATTTTTTACTACACTTTCAAAATATACGTCTTGTCTTCAAAAATACTGGATAGTTGCTGATTGCTGTTGGAGCAAATTACTCTACGTTCCATGGCTCAAAACAATATCAATTTATAATTTTACAGTTCTGACTGTCAGCGGTCAGAAAGGAGTTTTACGATGCTAACATCTACATGTTGGCAGAGCTGCATTTCATAGTGGAAGTGCTAGGGGAGAAGCCATTTCTTTGCCTTTTCTAGCTTCTAGAGACTACCTGGCTTGTGACCTCTTCCTGTATTTTCAAAGCACTTCACTCCAAGCTCTGTTTCCATTGTCACATAATCTCACTCTGACACTTCTGCCTCTCTCGTAAGCATCCATGGGATTACATTCAGCCTACTCGGGTAATCCAGGATAATCTTCTCACCCCAAAATCTTTAACTTAATCACATCTGCAAAGTCCCTTATTCCATGTAAGGCATCATACTTGCAGGTTTGGGGATTTGAACTTGGACATCTTCAGGAGATCATTCCACCTACCAAAGTATCCGAAAATAGATGGGCAAATAAATCTCTCTTTTTTAAAAATAAAATGGACTCAGCAATAGAAGTCAAACAACCCAATTAAAAATGGACAAAATATTTGAATACACATTTCTCTGAAGAAGTTATACAAATGAGCAGTGCATGGAAAGGTGCTCAGTGACAATTGTCAATAGAGAATGCAAATCAAAACCACAATGAGAGGCCATTTCACATCTACTAGGCTGGCTATTTCCAAATAGTAATAATAGTAATAACAATAATAGAAAATAACAAGTGTTGACAAGAATGTGGCAAAATTGAAACCTTCATGCTTTGCTGATGGGAATGTAAAACAGAGCAGCCTCTGTGCAAAACAAGTTCGGTGATTTCTCAGCAAGTCACATATAGAATTACCACAAGACCTGACAATTTGACTTCTAGGTACATACCCAAAGGATTGAAAACCGGTGTTCAAACAAAATTTTATACAAGAATGTTCACAGCATCACTACTCACAATAGCAAAAAGTGAAAGCAACCCATGGCTCTCAGCTCTGGGAAGCCTTGTCATTTCATAAGTGACTTAAGCAATAAGGATATCTTTTGATAAAGTATTTGACCCTTTGACTTCAGTTACTAAAGTAGCTCCTGAATGATAAAAGTGAAAGAGTCTTCTATGATTTACAGCAAGCCCTTTCAACACAGCTGAGCTTATGTTAATAAGGCGATTTTTGAAAAACCCCTAGAAACCACAGGATGTGGGGCTGGTTGCCAGGGAAGCCAGTTCAGTGCCCAGAGGGCTGAAATTTTAAGACCACCTACCAACCTCCAGAGAGGGGAATGAGGCTGAAAGTAACTTGATCACCAATGACCAATGATTTAATCAGTAGTGGTCATGTAATAAAGATTCATATAAACCTAAAAGGACAGGATTTGGAGAGCTTCCAGAGAGCCCAACATATGGCAGTTTAGAAGAAAGTGAGCAAGAACTTATCAATGTGCTGGGGAGGGTGACAAACCCCAGCTCCACAGTGACAGAAGTTCTGTGCTTGGGACCCTTCCAGGCCTCACCCTATGTAACTCTTCATCTGGCTATTTATTTGCATCCTTTAAAATATCCTTTGTAACAAGCCGGTAAACATTAAGTAGGTGTTTCCATGAGTTCTGTGAGCCTTTCCAGCAAATTAATCGAACCCAAAGAAGGATCCGTGAGACCCCAACTTAAAGCCAATCAGTCAGGAGTTGCAGAGGCCTGGACTTGCAACATGTCTTGAAGTGGAGAGGCAGGAGGGCTGACGCCTCCTCAACCTGTGGACTCTGAGGCTATCTCCAGGTAGATAGTGTCAGAATTGAATTGGAAGGCACCTGAACACCCTACTGGTGTCTGCTAGATAACTGATTGCTTGATTTGTGGGGAGAAACTCCCCCAGATTTGGTCACCTAGGCTTCTGTGTTGATGATTGTTGTGGTGTAACAGCAGAGGAAAAAGTTTGAGTTTTTTCTAACATAGTGGGCAAACCTTAAAAAATATTACGCTAAGTGAAAGAAACCAATCATAAAGGGCCACATAATGTATAATTCCATTTATTTGAAACACCCAGAACAAGAAAATCAGAAAAACAGAAAAAGGACTAAAGGTTACCAAAAGCTTGAGGGAGTGGGGAAAGGGGAGTCATTGCTCAATGGGTAAGAAGTTTCCATTTGCGGTAATAAAAAATTCTGCATCTAGTGAGCAGAGATTGCGCCACTGCACTCCAGCGTGGGCGACAGGGCGAGATTCCGTCTCAAAAAACAAACAAACAAACAAAAAATTCTGCATCTAGATATTGGTAATGGTTGCTCAACATTGTGAATGTACTTAATGCCACTAAACGGTACATTTAAAAATAGTTAAAATAATAAATTTTGTGTTATGTATATTTTACCACAGTTTCAAAAACTAAACGGTAATGTTTCTTAATTCGTGTCTTCCAGAGTTCCTTCTTGTAAATATGTACATGTTGGTATTCTGTTGTTCTTACTCACTTAAAATGTTTCAAACCCTAAGTCATTCTTTTCTCCATCCTTAAGCAGAGTTTACTCAGCAACCTGTAGGTGGGACATGCCTCTGTAAAATGGGCTCTTTCAGCTCCTAGACCTTTACATGAGCAGGCTTCAAAATCTGATTCCAACAGTAACACTCTGGATATTTTCTATTGTGAGTCATTAAATGTTTAAATGACATTCTGATGAAATATCTCCAATGAAAAGGAATGCAAATATTTGGCTAATAGGTAAATTTTTCAAGGTTAAGACTGTATAACTGGAGATAATTTTTTTATTTTTTTTATTATACTTTAAGTTCTAGGGTACATGTGCACAACGTGAAGGTTTGTTACATATGTATACATGTGCCATGCTGCTGTGCTGCACCCATTAACTCGTCATTTACATTAGGTATATAACTGGAGATAATTTTAAGGAGTCTTTTTTCATTAGATGTAAGCAGTGGTTCTCAGCTGCCTTGGTAAGAATTGCCAGTCCAGCAAGCTGCACATGCAATATTTGCCACTGCACGTCCTTCAGGATGCAAATGAAAAGCTACTCTTTGAAAATTTGGTCTTCAATCTGCAAGCAAAGTTTACAGATTATAAAGCTATGAGTATGTTTTATAAAGTGGATTCTGTGTGAGATGTACAGCTCAAAACTATTGTTATACTTTACACTTAGAATGCTTTTATGTGCTTATTGCAAACCCAACTTACCAACAGGCTTCCTGAGTCTTTGACAGATAGGGGTGATTATCTCCATTTCAACAATGAGAAAGAACAGCAGGGAAAGTACTAACATTTGGTTCCTAACATCATAGCTAGACTATAAAAGAACACTGCCTTATAATTTGTGAACATCAGCCCAGTTTGTTTTTGAAAGTAAAAGTTTCTAAAATAAAGTTTAGAAAATACTGAACTCTATGGCCCCCTTTGGAAGCTTAACCATTCATATAAGCATATTAAAGGCTCAGAGAATTCCTGCAACAGAGAAACTTGTTAAGTTCCACTTAGTCTAGCATTTGTTTGTTTCTAGAATTCATAATTACCAATAATACTGCTTGTGCATTACAGAAAGCTCATAGGAAATGTTTATCCTTGTGAAAGTTGTCAGCATCAAAAAGAAGTCATCAACATTAACAAGTCATTAATGTTAAAAAAAACTCCGACAAATAGAGCCAGGGAAGACCATGAAGAGAGGATTCTTATGCATATATGCTTGATAATAAGAAAGAGTCTGCAACAACCATAACTTTGCACAAATGCCATCACAACCTTATACAAAAGATCCTTCTGCAAGGACATCTGCCCAGCATCTGCCTGTCTAACCTCAGACTCATCCCTCTTGGCTTTGGTCTTTGTAGCCAAAGATAATGATTTCAAAACAGTTATCGAGTCCTCCTCATTTTTTCCTTTAAAAACGTTTGTCTTCCTTTGCCTCCCCGAATATGCACATCGTTTACTATGGCATGTGTATTCCCATTACATTGCTGTATTCCAAATAAATATCTTTTCTTTTAGAGAGCCTCTCTCTGTTTGTAATCTAGGTTAACATACTTATTAGAGTTTCATGTACACATTAGTATTTGTTTTTATCTTATCTTATAGTGTGCACTTATTTATTAGCCCCTAGACAGTAATGTTGTCTAGTGTAGTTTAGAACGCTGAAGCTCATCTTCTTACAGTTCCCAGTGACGTGCTACCATGCTGCCAATTATGGTTGCAAACAGGTAAATTGCATTAATACTAAGTATAAAAATTATATTATCCTCAATTATGATTGCAAACAGGTGAATTGCATTAATGCTGAGTATAAGAATTATATTACCACTACTTATGTATCTACTAGACAGAGCAGGTGTCTATAAATGCAAGTAAATGAACACATGCCCATTTTTCACAGGCTCCTCATTAGTTATACAATAAAGAGTGAAGAGACATGGCCAAAAAGCATGTGCTCACAATCGTGTCACAGCCCAGGGGTTCTGCTGGGACAGGTGGCTGAGGAAGATGCCTGCCTCAGGACTGACCTACAGGGACTTCAGTAAAATAGATGGCTTAGGGAAGCCAGGGAGAAAAGAAGGTGCCTCCTCAATCCTCTTCTGCAGCAATCGCTGAAGTTTTTCCATCTCAGCAAGATAGAGGCCTTACCCTGAACAGAGCAGGGTCAGGTCACCATCATTCTGACAGAGGCTGGCTGCAAATGGAGAGGATTGAGAGGTGTGTGTGCATGTCCTCGTGTGCGCATATGAACTCACAGGTGAGACATCAAACACACCTGTAACTCTACTCCTTACTCCTCTTAACCCATTCTCTATCATTTGTCTAATTAAAATATAAAAATAATTGGTCACAGAAAAAAAAAACGACAACCTGTTAGACCATCTTTACTAGGTATAGCCAAGAAAAATGCTTTACTTGTTTACCGTTGTCTGAATAAAAAGAAATGTCCAGCTTTCTGACCTAACATCTGACCGTAGCAATTTGCTTCCCCCAAGGCTCATGCATGTGGCAATTAATATTGTAATAAAGAAAGGCATGTATAATATACACCAATAGATTTGTGCATTTAATCTGCATGGCAAGTTGGTATGAGCTGCTAAATAGCAACAAAAAATAAATAAATATTTTAAAGCTTGTGAAAGCATATATTCATGATAATCTGATTTTCTTTAAAATAGCTACAGCTCCCAAAAGGTGCTTCAGGATATGCCATGGTGCCACAATAGATTCACAAGGATTATTCATGATGTTTTAAATTTTCAGGGGAAACACAGAGCTACTCAACATCTGTTTGACATCCTGCAAAAGACTAGCTTGAGTTAGTTCACATTTTCAGTATTACATTGTGCTACATTCCTTCAGATCCTATTATTGTCTTCGCAAAGCTATGTTTTCTGTACTCATTATTAATAAAAAGCAAATGTCTTGACAAAGATCAATGTAGAACAGAAAATGGGGGTGGCTGTTTCCAATCTGATTTCCGTCTAATTGCAGGTGCTACTCTTTCCTCCAGTCCCCATTGAAAACAGGAATCATTTCTTATCCGTCTTTGTATGACATCCAGTAGGATACAATGCCTTGCATACAGCAGGTGCTCCATAACTATTTGTGACATGGATTATTGGATAATGCAACAGAAACACATCACTACCGAGCAAAGTATTTACATTGTGTATACAACATTGATAAATGTATTTTTGAAAAGTGGGGCCTATTTGAAGGCGTCATGGGGGAATCCATTTTGCGCAAATGAGATGAAAAAGGAAAAATCCACCTAGTCTTTTCTGATCACTCTGAGATGTCATATAGGCCATGGGGTTCCCCAATGTGTGCAAAGGAGTTTAGTAAGGGAATGGGAAAATGCATCACCAATAAACCACTCAAAGTTAAGAACAGAACCAAGTTTCTAAATGTTCCAAATGTTATGTGTCCCAGGAAAAAGACAGTGAGATGATATGCAGCCTTCTGGGGAAAGGAGTTGGTATGAGGGTCACAGAGAACCCCCTGAAGAAAAAGGAAGGGAAGAGAACATTGTTAAAATTAAAATGTCAATCTGTGCCTGTGTGATTTCAGTAGCCAAGTCAGTTATGGGCAGGTGGAAGGAGTCGATTGCAGAGAGAGAAGCCTTGGCTGAGGCTGCCACAGTTAATGAGGGAAAAGAACTTGGCACAGATGGCCAGAGCCACTGAAGATGCAGCCTGGTTGAGACCCAGGAGGCAGGGAGGATCTGGCCTCACTGCTGCTATGGTCAGTGTTTCCCTAAATATGGTAAACAGATTGCTGTGGACATTATCGGACTTAGCTGGTACCGGGAATGTCCATTCATTGTAATGGCTAGGTATATATATTTCCATACATTTTAAATATATACCTAGCATCAGATGCACAATTTCACAATATTATTTCTAACCTGAGGCTGAAGTAGGTAAGCTTTGCTGTTGCTCAACTGGCACATCCTGCTTGGACTTCAGGCTGCCCCAATGCTGCCAGGGGCATCTGTTTGAACTCAGGAAGGTGGTAGGGGAATGTCAGAAATTTGAACAACACTGCTTATAATCATGCCCCAAGAAACTGGCCAGAGCTTTTCACGAAATTTGAGGAGTTTTGTTACACTAATTGTTTTAACATGCAATGCCTAATTTTGGGAGAAGGGAGTTTATTTGCTGATGAATCTGGGCAGGAGAATATTTGCTTGGAAAACTGTGAAAGATGTGAGTGAAATAAACATTCCATGTCCAGGAAAATGCAGGCTAGAGTCCACAAGATGTGAAACGAATGAAGAACTCATAGGTGTATATGGAAGTTATATCAGGATCCTGTGTAGTTTGAATATCTACTGTGGCATAAGTTCAATAGGAAAAAAACTTTCTTTAATCATGAATTGTACCATTTTATGTCTGATCTCTCTTTTTACCACAAGGAAGGGAAGAGTTTGCATTTATTAGGATAAGTTTATCATTCTAAAAGAATAATATAATAACTAAATTCAAGATAAAAATATTATTATATTTGTTTTCTTCCCTAAAGCACAATCTTCAGAAAGAACTTTAAAAGCATAATATTTTATGTTATGATTTTCCCACACTAATTTTCAGCAATTTCCAAAGTATTTCCTGTTTTTAGTGCATAATCTACTTATACTCTCCTCAGGGAAAATGATGATCAAGGACTATTTCTTAGTAAATGCTCTGGATTTATTCCAGTTTGTTTTGTAATAAAAAAATTCTGGAATATATTAGTTGGTAGAAGTGAAGCAGGGGTAGTAAAAATAAGCTTCTTTAACTAAAACATATGCCCCATATAGAACATTTCAAAATGCCACCGAAGCAGAGATCAAAACAGAACTGAGCACTGTGAATTACTGAAAGCAACTGTGTGTGTGTGCGTGTGTGTGTGTGAGTAAAAGCATGTATATAGAAAGAAAGAGAAATATCCCTACTCAATTTTTGAATGTGGATTGTCTTTTCATATTAGGAAGCAGTATTGATTTCAAATATTCTAATTTGCGGCAAAATGGTTTTCCCTAAGGAGAGGAAAACAATACAATAGAGCATTTGTTCATATGATGAATTACTATTTAATTAATAAGCCACAAATAAACCCTCCTCTATGGATGCAGATGTGATTTATTAAGCACAAAGAAAATCATAACAATATTCCCAACTCCAAATCCAAATAAACGTGAAAATTAGGACCAGCAGCTACCTACAATGTTTATAAACTAACTTCCGAGTTCACTCAACAGTGAACTAGTGTGTAAATGAAAGCCACAAAACACAATAGAACCCATCATTGCCAGTGTTGGGAAGGGAGGCGTGTAGAAGTAATTAAAACACAGGTTAAAAGTACTTTGATTTAAAATGAAATTATAACGATGGTGGTAAGAGCTGAGAACGAAGAGATCACTGAGCGAGGTGGGGGGCAACTGGGAAGGCAACTGGAGGAAGCGGCATTTATTTGGACTCTGAGGACAAGCATGACTTCATACAGAGATAAGTAGGAATGGTAGAAACAAATTCTAGACAAAGGAGCCGCAATAAGCAAAGCAACAAAAATAGAAAAGCACGGCCTGAGCAGCCTCCAAGGAGTGATGCAATCAGTTTGGAAAAAGCCAGTGTATGTGAAGGCAATTATTCATAATGGTTAATATTGAGTACAAACTGTATGCCAGACAGGGTTGCAAATATTTTTTATATAGTGTCTTATTCAGTCCTTGCCACAACCTTATGAGATGGGTACTATTTTTGTCGCAATGTTAAAATGAAGCAACTATGTGCAGTAAGGTTGTGAAAATTGCTTGAAGTTATTCAGCTGGGAAGAAGCAAAGCTAATGCTCAGACCCAGGAAATCTAACTTCAGAGCCTATATTCTTAACTAAAGCAGCATATTCTACCCCAAAATGAACTTCGCACCTTCTGCTTAGTTGTGCTTCTACTCTTGGATTTTTTTTTAATCTCAGTAAACAGTATTCCTTCCACCCAAGGTCTTATGGCAAAAATTGGTTGCCGTCCTTGACTCCTTCCTCCCCCTCACCTCCACATTCCATCCGTCTCATACCACGCCCAAATCTAGGCGTGTCTGATTCCCATATCCTTCTCAGGCCTCTCCTCTCTACCACCTCTGCCTTGCCTACAGTCTAGGTCACCCTTGTTGCACAACTGGGCTGCGAGGCCCCGCAGCCTCTAGTCTTGCTTACCTCAGAACCGTGGTTCTCAAAGTGCAGTCCCAGGATCAGCAGCTTCAGCTTCTCCTGGGAGCTTGTTAAAAATGCAGATTCTCGGCCGGGCACGGTGGCTCACGCCTGTAATCCCAGCACTTTGGGAGGCTGAGGCGGGCGGATCACCTGAGGTCAGGAGAGCAGCCTGCCCAACATGGCCAAACCCCGTCTCTACTAAAAAATACAAAAAATTAGCCAGGCATGGTGGCGGGCCCCTGTAATCCCAGCTACGTGGGAGGCTGAGGCAGGAGAATCGCTTGAACCCGGGAAGCAGAGCTTGCGGTGAGCCAAGACGGCAGCACTGCACTCCAGCCTGGGCAACAAGAGTGAAACCCCGTCTCAAAAAAAAAATGGAGATTCTCAGGGTCTCCCCCAAACCTACTAGGAGAGGGAGTCCTGCAGTGGTGTTCTACAAAGCCCTCTCTGGAAGATTCTGACTCACACTCAAGTTTGAAAGCCACTGCCCCAAATCATTTCTCCACACCGTACACACCGCAACCTGAGCACACATTCTAAGATGGAAAGTAGATCAAGCCCCTTCTTCTGTTGATCAGTTTTCACACATTTCCACTGACGTGTTCCTTCTTCGGAGAAATCAGCCTGGTCGATTTGTTGAAGTTCCCTGTGCATCCTCCTGTTGCCCCGACACTGCCCTACCAAATCACTCATCCTGCTTGACTTGAATTACTTCTCTGTGGATCTCTCTTTTATCTGCACACTTTACAAAGGCAGCTTGATCATCAATATATCCCCAGCACTTAATATAGAGGTTTTTACAGTATTTCCAAATCATTTGTGGAAAATATGGAGGGAGGGAGAAAGGATAACAAGGAGGAAATGACAGCAAAGGCCATATCCTGGAAAACCTGAATGTTTCCTTTCAGGTTTGTATGTAAAAGTTAAAACTTCAGCGGATAATGGAAGTCATTGAAGTTTTCTGGGCTGAGAACCGGCATGGGGGATGGTTGTAGAGAACAAGGTTGAAGCTACCAAACCACAAGCAGATGACTCCTTGGGCTGTAGTGTGTGGAAAGACTGGGCAGTGTGAGGGCTGCCAGGACCAGCAGGGACATCCTCCAAGCAAAGGCAATGAGGGTCTGAAATGCAGAACAGGTTTTATAAAAAATGGAACAGAAATGGATTATTGTTACCTGGCTTTTGTTTAGCTGGCCAAAGCAATCCAGAGGTAATTCAACCCGGAAGATGCTTATGTTTCAAATCAAAGTGAATATAAATGGTGACACTGTTAACAAATAAAATGATAATATGGAAGGTAAACTGAATTCTCACTGAAGGGTTGATGAGCAGAGGGATGTATTGCATCCAAGGCAGCCATGTGCTATCTGGATGAAAATGTCTAGTGTAAATGTGAGAGTGGATGAAGGACAAAGAGAGACCTAAAGAAACAGGCTTGGGACGCATCTGTAGAGAGATCAGCATTGAAGCCACAAGTGACCTTGGGGCCTGAGACAACTGACAAAAAGCAATAACCTGTAAATCCACCAATTAAAAAATTCAGTAAAGTCAATAGTATCCCTTAACTGATTTCCACTCCTGAGAGTAACAATACTAAAGTGTTGTATGTACTGTGTATGCTTCCTTTGCTTATTTATATATAGCTCAATAAAGCTCCCACTGGAATATACTCTCTGTCTCAAAAATCCATATCCTTCAAATCCATTCTCTAACAACACTTAACAAATACTACTCAGAAATGAATTTCTTAACTCAGAAGCATGCAAACCTGTAAATATGGTGGTACAGAGGGAAATACATAAAACATCAATGTGCCAAATGCATAGGACTGAAGTACCTTATTAAAATGTAAAACTCTTAAACCCTACTCTCAAATAATGAAATGTCAATTTTTAATAAGAAAAATAATTATAAGTATTACATTAAGCATTTAAACACTTCAGATCGCTGATTTGATATTCAATTGTGGCTGCTTTACCTTCTTATACATATTCAGAAAAAATACTTATACTAAGAAATCTATAAAAGCTTTCATGAATTTCATGTTTTTCAATAGAAGTAGAGGTACAAATATCCAATGAGGATATTCAGATCACTAAAGTGGACCCCACTCCGACAATTCGGAGAGTTGGCTAACACATCAGCCCTTTGGATAGTACAGACAAAGATTAAGAGAGAATCTTTTTGTTCCATTCAGATAAAGAATCTCTAGATCTTTGACAAGATAGCATCAATGGGAATAGTAAACTTCAAAAGAAGAGTACTTATTTGTCCTACCATGTGATGAGTGGCTAATGTCTATCCTTCTCTTAGAATATAAATTTCATGAGGATGGTTCTGCATACCTTTTCTGTTGTATCTCCAGATGTTAGTAGAAATAAACAGAGTAAATGGTCAATATAAGTGGAATGAATGAATAAATAAATGAATGAAATCTCCCCATTCAAGCCTACTAAATCTCCCCATTCAAGCCTACTGTAAAAACCAGACCACCTCAGGCTATATTCAGGTACGTAAGATATGTATTTTTTCTTTTTCTTTTTTTTTTTTGAGACAGAGTCTTACTCTGTCACTCAAGCTGGAATGCAGTGGTGCGATCTCAGCTCACTATAACCTCCATCTCCCATGCTCAAGAAATCCTCCCACCCCAGCCTCCCAAGTAGCTGGGACATGCCTGATGTGCCACCATGCCTGGCTAATTTTTTTTTTTTTTTTGAAGGGATGAGGTGTCGCCTGGTTGCCCAGGCTGGTCTTGAATTCCTGGGCTCAAACTATCCACCCACCTCGACCTCCCAAAATATTGGGATTATAGGCGTGAGCCACTGCACCTGGCCACATAAGGTGTATAAATATATATATATGTGTGTGTATATATACATATATTTGAGAAGCGTCTTGCTCTTATTGCCCAGGCTGGAGTGCAGAGGCATGATCTTGGCTCACTGCAACCTTCACCTCCTAGGTTCCCAAGTTCCCGGGTTCAAGCGATTCTCCTGCCTCAGCCTCCCAAGTGAGTAGATGGGATTACAGGCATGTGCTACCATGCTTGGCTAATTTTTTGTGTTTTTAGTAGAGATGGGGTTTTACTGTGTTGGCCAAGCTGGTCTTGAACTCCTGATCTCAGGTGATTTCCCCACCTTGGTCTCCCAAAGTGCTGGGATTACAGGGGTAAGCCATTGTGTCAGGCCCACATAAGGTATATTTTTATTGGTTGCTTTTTACATTCTTTATGCTTCATTTTAAATGGTAGGAAGAAACTTTCCTGGAAGCTTTTCCTCCTGGCCTAACATCACCAGGGAGCTCCACTTAGCCTTTGGAGAATAGCTTCTCAACAATTATTTGCAAAATTATTAAGTCACCCACTCCACATTATTTAAACATCTTACCAAAGATCTCATTTATTTTTTCACTCCACTATTAATAGAGTATCACTGTTAGGAAAATACACAAAAGGTCTAAAAATTCTTTTTAGCAGAGCAAAAGGTGGGTTAAGTGTCAATTTTATCATGTTTATTTTAGGAAGATGAGAATGTTCCTATTTGAGTTCTATTAAAACTAACTTGGTGAAACTTTTCCTCAATAATCTGAGCAGCTTTTACATAAATTATATAAGGGGATTTCAAAAAGTTCATGAAAAAATGGAATTAAAAGGATAAAAATGTAAATGTTATTTCTTAACATAAGCTCCATCAAGTTCAAGACACTTTTGTAAGTGATGATACCAGCCACTTAGTCCGTCTCTAAAGAACTGAGGGGCCTGGGAATTTAACCCTGTCCATGTGGCCTTTTTTACATTACTAATTGAACAAAAATGGATGCCCTCTGAGTATTTTTTAAGATCAGGAAACAAAAAGAAGACAAAAGGAGCCAAATCATGACTCTAAGGTGGATCCCTAATAATTTCCCAACAAAAATCCTGAAAAATTGCCCTTGTTTGATAGGAGGAATAAGCAGGAATATTGTTGCGGCAGAGAAGGACTTTCTGGTGAATCTTTCCTGGGAATTTTTCTGCTATGGTTTTGACTAACATTTTCAAAACACTCTCGTCATAGACAGGTGATATTTTTTCTTTGGCTCCCTAAAAAGTCAACAAGCAAAATGTCTTTAGCATCTCAAACAAACAAACAAAAATGTTGCCATGGCCTTTGCTCTTGACCAATTCACTTTTTCTTTGACTGGACCACTGTGACCTCTTGGTAGCCATTGCTTTGATAGTGCTTTGTCTTCAGGATAGTACTGGTAGAGCCATGTTTCATCTTCTGTTACAATTCTTTAATGAAATGTTTCAGGATCTTGATTCCACATGTTTAAAATTTCCATTGAAAGCTCTCCTCTTGTCTGTAGCTGATCTGGGCACAATGGTTCTGGCACCCATTGAGTGGAAAGTTTGCTCAACTTTAATTTTTCAGTCAGAATTGTGTAAGTTGAACCAATTGAGAAGCTTATGGTGTTGTCTATTGTTTGTGCTGTTAATTGTCAGTCTTCTTCAATTAGAGCAGAAACAAGATTAATTTTTTCCTCACAAATTGATGTGGATGGTCTGCTGCTGCAGACTTCATCTTCAACATTATCTTGTCCCTTATTAAGATGAGTTTTCCATTTGTAAATTGCTAATTTTGGGGGGACATTTTCCCCATAAACTTTTCACAAAGCAACTATGATTTCACCATTCTTCTTCCCAATCTTTACAAGCATAATTTTTGTTCTTGCTTTAATTTTAGCAAAATTCATCTCGCTCTGATAGGGGCTCTTTTCAAACTGATGTTTTATCTTTCTTAGCGTCCCAAACTATATCCTGTTCAGATATGCTATAACAAGTTAGTTCAAGTTCATTTTGGTGCAAAACAGTTTTAAACTCTGGGCATAGTTTGTTCATTATAGCATTTTCCATAAACTTTTTGAAGACCCCTTATATATTTAAAAATATATGGCTATGTGCAATGTACACTTAAGTACATTTTATTTTCCCAGCAATCATGTGAGAAAATGGAGATTTCCATTTTACAGATAAGCAAATTGAGGCTCGGAAGTATTTACTGACATACTTAAATTTACAGAACTAAAAAGGGGAGCAGATAAACAAACTCTAATCCAGCTGCCCTTCCCACCGGGGACTCTCAGGAAAAGTCTTTTTTCAACTATTAATATTTAACTCTTAAACCAAGACAAGCATTCTTTCCATTAGACTTCACTGCCTAGTCGCTCATTAGGGTATTATAGAAGATAATTGCTGTGTATGAATGGATTAAATACTCACATGAGAGTTTCCCAGATATGGTTAAAAGCCATACAAGTCATCAATACTTATGCTTCAAATCACTTGAGGATATAAGTCATTTACTTGCATTTCAGAATGCACAGTTGTTGAATTGCTCCATCCACTTTATTTGTTTTGAAATTAACTTCTGTGTACTCTCCCATTGCTAATGCCTGTCTGTGACCTTTTAGGCGATACTGCCTTAAAAGAACTAGAAAAACTGCCTGCTCACTGCATTAGTCACCTACAGAAGAAGAATTCACCATTTCCAGCCCATCAATGTTTTTAGATTACTTCAGCTGGACAAAGTCATCACACAAATATATCTTAGTCAAGTGCTTACGAGGTTGGAAAAGAATCTTAGGTGAAGGAGAAGTTTCAAGTCTCTCACAGTCACAGATAATAAGAGTTTTAGGATCCTATATCTTCTCTAGCCAGCAGACTCTATGTTATGTCTCCAGAGGTCACACTTACTGTGGAAGCTCCACCAGAAGCTGTTTGATACTGTGGAGAGAGAGGCATTCTCTTCTGGAAAGGATGCTACTTTGTAAGACATATTATTTGGAATCAGCATTTTTATTGTATCATAGTCTGCTTAAAAAATAGATCACATGTAACACCATATGGAACTAAATAAGAGTTGTTTGAATTGGGTCAGTTCATGGGTTCTGATGCAATGGACAGAGGGCCAGATTTGAAGTAAAGCCTGGATACAAACATAGCTCTTCCATTTATGCACTAGTAACTATAGGTGAGTCCTTCAGTTTCTCTGATCCTCTTTCCTTATCAATAAAGTGAGGAATTTAATACAGGGAATTACGAACATGGCTTTCAGAGCTAATGCCTCATAAATTTATTATTTTAAGCATCACGAAATGAAATAGCATTCATAAAAGCAGCACAAACTGCTAAAAAAACTTTGTTTATAACCATTTCATGAATTAATCAATATGAAACTCTTAAAAAGAAACACGTTTACACAATTTGCTTGAATTAATTCTCCATTTTGAAGGTAAAACTGAGTATTTATGGAATCACTCTGTTGATATTTCTTCTAAGATTTTCAAATGGGGTTGAAAAAAACCCAGCTTAAATTTCAAATGGGGTTGGAAAAAACCCAGCTTAAATGGGTAGCCTCCATTGTTCGTTTATTTTATTGGGTTTATAAAAGTTGAAGACATGAAGGTAGAATGTTAGAAAGTAAAATCTCAATGTATCTATATTATAGCTGATCACCACTAAATTTTCAGACATCTAAAAAAACCTACTTCCTTCCTATATTACTTGACCACAAACAGTGTAATAAGCCTGATTTAAAGGCCCTTTTCCTCTAAAAGTATTATTTTCAATGTTCACCAAGACTGAGTTTTATGAGTAAAATTTTCTCCCCTCCAATGTCAAAGGAACTCAGTGGTAAGAGTATAAAGTGACTAAACAGTTTTAGCCCTATCCTTCTTATGAAATAGCTTTGTGACCTTAGGCTAATCACTTCACCTCTCTGAGCTTCCAAGTTCTAATTTTCTAACAATGAAGTGCCAGGGAGATAAGAATAAACAACTTCAACGGCCTTTCCATGCCCAAAGATACTGCAGCAGAGCCGTCTATGAATGACAGATGAAATGCCTTAGAGGTTGTTACGGACTGAATGTTTGTATTAGACAAAAATGTATATGCTGAAATCTTAACCCCCAATGTGGGGGCGTTAGGAGGGGAGGCCATTAGGAGATTATTACGTCATCTCTGATATTAGAAACCTGTAACATCATTTTCTTTAGGTCTCTTATATTCACAGAGTGTCCTCAATTTTGTCTTTCATTATCTTATTCATTATTTATTCACTTTTAAAAGTAATATAAAGATATTCTTGTATTTATGCATTTAAACATACATGAATATATAAGCAAACAGATAATAAAATTTTTAACTTTAGCTCTAAAATGCAGTTAACTGTCAGCATACTAAATTTTACAATATATAGTATTTGCCTAAGGGATTTTCCATTTTAATAAATTATAATAATTCCTTTAAGAAGAAAACAGACAAAATATATTATCATCTTCTATATTCATTTATCTTACTCTGTAATTATGGTACTTAGTGTCATCTCAAACATTTATATTAATTACCACCTTTAACTAATCAACTTTTGTTTTCCTGGCCACAAGGAAACTAGAAGCAATATCTACTTAGATTTTTTCCATGAGTACACATTTTATACTGCATTTTAATAAACTTGAGATAAACACATTCAGATATATACATAATTCAAAGGCATTCAAATGCCCTATTAGTCTGTAGTATTTTGTAAAGATTGGAAATGAGTAAAACCGAAAATAATGTTTCTTGAATGATATTTAAACATTTTATTTTTATTTAGAAATAGTTGTGGTATACATATACCATTTATTAATTAGCTTAATTTTATATTAGTCTAAGGTCTTAAAGCTAACCAAAGATCCAGAAATTACAAAGTTTACCAACACATTAAGCCCTTATGATCTGTTAAATAAGTATTCACAATATTAAATATCTAAAAGACACTCACATTTACAATTTTATTGGACTAAATACAATTTTATATTTCTTAACGTTATATAAGTTGCAGATATAATAATACATTATTGGGGCCATAGAACTAACATAGAATATTTTCAAATTTTAATCATGAGAAATTATATTCAAATCTTGTCTTAACTAAATACTAGGTGAACGTTTTTTACATAGTAATAAGATCAGAGAAAAACATGTAGAGCCTTTGTAAGCTAAAATTTAATTACTCATATTTGGTAAAAGAGTTCTCTTCTTAGTAGAAGTAAACCTCTATGAGATATATCAATAATTTACAATCTATCAATCTCCAAAGTTTTCTGAGAGAAGTTAAAAATGGAAGGAAAGAAAAGAAGAAATGAGAGGGAACTGGCTTCTAATATAAAATCATCTCTGTAAAAAGGCTACTTACCCTTCTTTCTGCAAGGAAAGGAAAAGCCTAGACACAAGAAAAGCCATTTCTCTCTCATGTACACATCCACATGTACTCACACTCATACATACTTGCACACATACACTCTTACACACACATGCACATGCACATACATATTCACATACACAAAAACAGTCACACATGTGCACAGTACAAGAAGAAAAGAAAGGGTCTCCTATTTCAAGGTCATCTCTCTCTTAGACAAGGCAGAATCACCTCCTGAAGGTTTCTTTTCTTTTTTGTTCTAATGTGTATCTCTAATAGACAATCATGTTTATGTTACAATTTTCTCAAAGTGATCATTGCAATTTCAGTTTGACCATGGTGGACTCATGACAGAGACATGAACTTAAATGAAAGCTTTAAGGGAGCAGGTGTTTGTCCCAGAGGGCCAAACACATTGAGTAGAGCCCATGAGAACTACAGCAGACAGTAAGAATGGGTCTTGTACCACTTCTTATCTCTAGCATATGGCCACAGAACAGTCATCACTGATAAGAGGCCCAAGGAAACCCCCAACAGTGGGCAGAAGAAACCAAATAAAATATTTCTCAGGGATGCAAAGACAAGACAATGGAAATTTCTTACAAGTTTTTGAACAGTATCCCAAGCCAAAGTTTGTCAAAAAATTATCAGTCTCATGAGACTGAACTCGTCAGTCTTGGAGTGGTCTGAAAGACGGACTTCGAGAGCCCGTGTTGTCCCTCTCTCTAGACTTCCTCCTGCAGACTCACAGGAGAAAGGGAGGAGTGTGGACAGCAGGAAACAGGGAGGAAGTGTTGGTATTTAGGCAGGTTTTCACCATGAATAATAATTTTCAAATTTAATTATCTAAAGGAAGGATACTTAAAATGATTCCTCATTCCTAGGAGAAAAAATGAATTTATTTGAAAATCAACTCAAGCAAGAGCAAATAAGAAATCAGGAGATCAGACATAATCAGGGCCCCACCTATCTTACGGTTGGAGAGATTTCTGAGTGGAAGGCTCAGAGGCCCCAAGGTAGCACCCTCTCCTGAGTGAGGAGTCTTGGGCCTCAGCAGCAAGGGGGAATTTAATGAATCTCAGTGGAAGTTCAAGTATTGTTGAGTACTGACTTCCCAAAACATCACCAGAAAAATCTGCTGCTCAAACAAAGCTAAGTTGGTTAGGCTTGCTGCAGTAAGGGAAAAGACTTTGACAGCTTTAGTAGTGAATCAGAAGGGAGAAGTCAGGGGAGAACATTAATAGCATTTGGAGGGCAACTCTGAGTTGGATGATTTTCTGCAAAGCAAGACTCTAGTTGGGATTGGGAAATGTATGTCATAATATTTTTGAATGGGTAGCTGTAGTGAGGAGAGGGTCCTTAAAGGCTATTGATGAATAAGGAGTTTGAATCGGTTCACTGTCTTGTCTTTCAGTAGCCTTATTTCCAGGAGTAAGTAGCTACGTTGTTTTTGCCTGATCACAGTATTATTTAGCACATGAATGAAAACTTCATTAGTTTTGGTTTTCACAACATACAATGATATAGAGGTCACAAGTATGGGCTTTGGCGGTGTACAGCCGTTTTCAAATCCCAGCTCCTTAGTTTACTAGCTGTGTGCCTGGAGCCACTGAATCACCTATACTTAGTCTCAGTTCTTTCATCTGCCTAATTATGTCATGTATTTGTTGACCTATTTCTGACACTGTTTTCATCATAACATATGTATTGACAGTTTCAAACACTGTTTGCAATATTTTATTTAATCCTTTACAATAGCCCAATGAAAAAATACACTCAAGCCCTTTTGCTAGATGAGGAAACAAAAACAGAGAAACATAGAGGCTAAATAAATTTCCCATCAGGAGACAAGTAAGTGGGCAAGCCATGACTTGGCCCCTGGTAAACTCTGGAGATGTCACAGTGAATCGCTATGCTATATGGCCTCCTTCAGGCTCATTGGGAGGGTTGAATGAGAAATTCAATATGCAGCAGGTCTTGGAACAGTGCCATTTGTTCAACGTGGTTTTGTTATATGAGTGGGCCCTGCAATAGGATGGCCTCCTGGCCAGGGTTAGGTCCCTCTTTGCACTCTGAGCTGTCAGAATAGGCTCTGGCCACCTGTGACCCTGAACTGCAATAATTGGGTAATTATCTTCCTTGTTTTTATTAATGTTTCTTTAATGTATGTATAGCTCACATTTATTTTAGCTTTAGTATTAGAAGTGTTTAGGGGGTCTTTATTTTGAAGATTGGTGAGGTCTTCGTGATGTTATAGAAACTTAACTCTTGTTTATATCAATTAGCCTGTGGGAAAATTGGTTTCATTATATGTCATGTTGCTTATAGCCAAAGTTTCCAAGAAACTATCTAGGACATTAAATGAGAACTTAACTGTGTAACACTTAGTCCCTGGCACATGATAAAGGGTCAATGTTAGCTGCTACTATGAAACTATTGAAATGAAAATTCAGTGATAGTGTAAAGTTAAGAAAAGAACAGGATGCAGAGAATGCTTATTTTCTGACTTAGAGATTTCTGAAGGTGCAAAGTGTAAAAGTCATGACTATTCTGTAAAAATAGAAGAAAAACTTTCCCCATAAAGTAAAAACTGGCAGCATCCAATACATTACAGTCCTTCTCATTGTACCAAGTGGTCAGAGATTACAAGGCTTGCAGAAACTTTGTATTATGCACCCTCTTGCTGCCTCCACCGGTGAGACAGTCAAGTGTTAGTCTTCCAAGTTGAAATGGAAAATAGATCGTCTCCATGGAATATATCAGTATTTTCTCTTCATGTTAAGTCTTAGTTCCAAACCACCTCCCCGGACAGTCGGAAATCCCACTGGCTGGAGGAATAAATAAATTCCTTATCTTGTCAAGGAAGCTCCTCCCAAGCTACAAAAGTTGCAGACAGCAAAGGGATCAAGTGACCCCAGAGATGAAATCTGTGACTCTCTGGTGGAGCAACATGATAGTAATAAACAAAGGTTGAGTGCCTGCTGTATAAAGCAACCTCTGGAGTGCCTGATATCTACTAACTCTTTTAGCACCCACTCGACCCTGTGAGATGCGTATTACTTTATTGTATCTACCACTGTAAAAAAGAATGAGCCAAGCTACAGCAATATTATGTTGCTTGCCCTGAGTCACACAGCTGAGTAAGTCACAGGAGTTTGTGCTCATAATGACTTTGCTATGCTGATGTTTGAACCTGGTACCATTCAGCAACCCTCCAGCTAATATGGCTCCATGCTCTACTTCTGGAAAAGCTGAGTTCCTGCAGCCTTGTCCTACATCACCCAAAAGAGCTGGAAAAGAATGCAGTGAGTTCCATTCTATTTGTTCCGAGAATAGGAAAGCCACATTGAAGCAGCATCTTAAAGAGAAATCTATAGTTAGGAGTGATGAAGATTTGAAACAGATGTCAGCAGAAAGAAAAAGGGAGAGGCACCATGATAATTATACTCAGTGATGCTTTTTAAATGACATATATTCAGTTAAATATAGGGAGGTTTGCTGCTAGCCATATGAACAAAGCACGAGAGAATTCCTGGATCGAGGCAGACTTAAAGAGACATTGAAAAAAAAACAAAATTCAAAATTTTGACCTAGTGCAGGAAGAAGTGCAAGTACAGGGGAAGTGGAGGGAAGGAGTGGGGAGGCTGGCACAGAGATGGCACGGGCAGACACGAGCAGATAGACTCGCCAGGACTGTCATTGGGCTACCGCTCTTAGCAGAAATTTCACCATTGAATGACCTAATTATTGTCTTGGGAAAAACACAGGAGCTCCTGTCCATAACAGGATAACAGATGTATTTCAGTGGAGCACAGAATAGGCCAGATGGTGACTAGCAAGAATAAAAGCCCAAGTGGACTGAAGAATCCATCCAAGATATGGTCAGGACGGGCTTGTAGAAAACTTGTGCAATAATGAGAAGAAATGTTATTTGTCACTACCTTTTTTAGGCAGCTGTGTGGATAAACCTACTTTGGGGTAAGAGCTGAGCCTCAGGCCTGTGACCGCTAGAAGCCAGACTTGAAGCCAGGAAAGAGGCCGCTCTTCCCAGGAGCTGGGAGAATTTGACTTTGGTGTAGAATCCAGAAGGTGGGAGAGAGGGTTCCAGGGAGGAGCTGGGGGTGGAGGCTAAAAAAGGAGCCCTGGTTGCCAAACCAGGAGGTGACTTTACAGGAGAGCAGCAGTGACTAAGCCAGGAAGTGACTTTGCGGGAGAGCAGCAGTGACTAATTCAGGAGGTGACTTTGCGGAAGAGCAGCAGTGACTAAGCCAGGAGGTGACTTTGCGGGAAAGCTGCAGTGATTGTGAAGTTGTTCACATACAGAGGGTCATGGGACACCCTCTACGATCTCCCGTGGAAAATCCTCAGTAAGCACTCTCACTCTAGCAATAAGCACTCTCACTCTAGCAAGCCCTTTTGGTGCTCCCAGTCACATTGCCTGGCCCACGCTCGGTGAGAGCTCACATGAGCTTCTGGTCCTGGCCTTCTCAGACGCCACAGTAGCTGCCCACCTTGCAAAAGACCTGGAAGGGGAGGGGAGCCTGTGCCACAGCAGCCAGAGGATGAATGTCCTGTCATGAACAATTCCTGGGGGCACTCTGTACATTTTGCAGAAGTCCTGCCAGAATGGAACCTTGCTGTCTACAGCAGCGACCTTGATAACACATCATTTGATTTTTCCTCCTTTTGTGACTCATGCTTCTGCTACCTCACCCGGGCTTCCTGAGATCACCTCCCAGATGAACTCCCTGCACTGAATTCTGGTCTCAGTTTGCTTTGGGGAGAACTCAAAACTAAGACATTCACCACTGTGTTTGTGTGAGCCAAATCTTCACATCGTGAGCAGGCGCTATGTCTGCGTTCAGCCAGACAAACAGCAAACCAGCAACTGCCCACATGAATACAGTCCATGGACAAGAGGAGAGAGATAGCCGAGCGACTTTGGGATACCTGTCTCCCTCTCTTTCATTCTCTTTACCTTTCCATCAGACTACATGGCTGCCTCATTCCGCCGTGTCCTGCAAGCAAGGATATTAACTATACAAACAGTCCAGCTTAAAACAAAATGGGCAGAATATTTGAATAGACACTTCACAAAGGAAGACAAACAAATTACCAATAAGTGTGTTAACAATTCTTAACATCGTTAGTCATCAGGGAAGTGGAAATTAATACCACAAGGAGAAATCACTACACACTAAAGTGGCTAAAATGAAAAAGAGTAATGACATCAAATTCTAATCTCAGTATAGAGCAACTGTTGATGGAAATATAAGATGGTACAGCCACTTTGGATAAAATAAAATGATGCAACCACTTTGGAAAAGTTTGGCAGCTTTATGTAAAACTAAGCAAATACCTTTGGCCCAGCAATTCCACTCAAGCAATCCTTCCCTAAAGAAATAAAAATATATATCCGCCAAAAGATTTGTACAAGAATGCTTTTAGCAGCTTTATTTATAATATAGGATTCAAATCCAGGTCTTTCTGGCTCCAAAGTTTGTTCTGTTAAGTATCATGATATATTGGTTTAAATAAATGGGGACATAATCTTTGGAAAACAGTTTAGAAGTTTTATATAAAAATCAATAAAGGCCGGGCACAGTGGCTCATGCGTGTAATCCCAATGCTTTGGGAGGCTGAGGCAGGTGGATTGCTTGAGTCCAGGAGTTCAAGACTAGCCTGGGGTTTATGTGAGACCCTGTCTCTATGAAAAAAAACTTAGCCAGGGATAGTTGTGTGTGCCTGTGGTCCCAGCTACTCAGGAGGCTGAGGCAGGAGGATTGCTTGAGCCCAGGAAGTCAAGGCTGCAGTGAGCCATTATAGTGCCACTGCATTCCAGCCTGAGTGACAGAGCAAAACCCAGTCTCTTAAAAAAAATATTAAAAGTAAATAAACAGAAACAAAACAGACAAAAACTCAATAAACACTTTTGGCCTAGCAATTCCACTCAATAAGACTTCCCCAAAAGAAACGAAAACATATAACCCAAAAAATTCCTGGAGGCACTCTGTATGTTTTACAGAAGTCCTGCCATAATGGAACCTTGCTGTCTACAGCAGCAACCTTGATAACACATCATTTGATGGGAGACTGAGGCAGGTGGATTGCTTGAGTCCAGGAGTTCAAGACTAGCCTGGGATTTATGTGAGACCCTGTCTCTACGAAAAAAATAAAAATAAATAATATTACAAAATAATATTCATTGCAGCTTTATTTATAATAGAAAAAAAGAAAGCAGTCCAGATATATACAAAGTAAGAGAATAGGTGAACAAACTCTAGCATATTTATATAAACTAATTATACTCAGCAATAAGAAGGAACAGTTACTCTCATATACAACATGGGCAAAATATGAAAACATGCTGAGTAAAAGGAGCCTTATAAAAAGAGAGCATACTGGATTTCACTTACATGAAGGTTCTAGGACAAAATAAACTGATCTATATACCTGAGAAAATGAAAACAAATGGTTGCCTTGTTGAGAGTGGGTAAGGACAATGGTTAACTAGGAAAGGATAAGGGAGAACTCTCTGATGTGAAGAAAATTTCTGTATCTTGGGGTTTTGAGTTACATAGCTTTCTGAGTTTGTCAAACCTTATAGAATGGTACATTTAAAATTTGTGCATTTTATTCTCTGAATTTTACCTCAAAGAGAACAAAAAGAACTGTAAACAAACATTGAATTCTAATAAATGATACATTAACTAGATTACATATATTGATGATTAAGTATTTAGTAGGAAATATACTAATGTCTACCATAAAATGCATTAAGAGTGGATTAATGTGTGGCTAGACAGGTGATGAATTAAAGGTAAAATGTGAATTATACAGTCTACAAGTTGGTGTATGGGCGCTCACTATCCTTTCAATTTTTTTTTTTTTTTTTTTTTTTGAGATGGTCTTTCTCTGTTGCCCAGGCTGGAATGAAGTGTCACAATCATTGCTCACTGCAACCTCCACCTCCCTGGCTCAAGCCATTCTCCCACCTCAGCCTCCTGAGTAGCTGGGACCACAGGCACATGCCACTATGCCCAGCTAATTTTTGTATTTTTTGTAGAGACTGGGTTTCACCATATTGCCCAGGCTGGTCTCAAACTCCTGTACTGAAGCAATCCTCCCACCTCGGCCTCCCAAAGTGCTGGGATTACAGGCATGAGCCACCACAACCAGGTTCTTTCAGTTTTTTGATAGGCTTGAAATTTTTCATAATACAATGTTCAAAAACTCAGGAATGACAACAAAGAAAAAAAGAATGCTTGCTGTTATTGAGAAATTACTTTGTCGTGCTCTCCATTAACATCATAATATCTTGTTTTTAATCCTCTCAACATCCTGTGGGGTAGCTATTACTATCCCCATTGCCCTCAGAAGAAAACTTATGCCCAAAGAGGTGGAATTAACTTTTCCAGGATCCAATGGCAGAAAATAAAGTGATGCAACCACTTTGGAAAAGTTTGGCAGCATTACATAAAACTAGGCAAATACTTACTGACCAACAATTCCACTCAAGAAATCCTTCCCTAAAGAAATGAAAACATATATCCACCAAAAGATTTGTACAAGAACACTTGTAGCGGCTTTATTTATTTATAATATAGAATTCAAATCCAGGTCATTCTGACTCTAAAGTTTGTGCTGTTAACTATAGTGATATACTGGTTTAAATAAATGGGGACACAATCTCGACTCACAAGCATCTCTCCTTTAGGTGGCCAGTCAGGTCTGTATTCAAAAAAGAATGAGTTTATCTCTGCTTTGCCTGCCTCTGAATGTTTGTCTTAATCATGGCTCTCAGAGGTGCTAGGACACAAGGCTAAGGATAAAGAATAGGAGGCAAGGAGATGCGATGCCATCCACCAGCAAGCGGGGCCATGCAGCAGGGCAGCTGGGAAAGGCCAAGGAAGCAGAGGCAGCTGGGAAAGGCTGGCAGCAGGGCCCTGGAAGCCGAGCCAGAAAGGCCGTGAGTCCACACAGGGCAGCCAGCCAAAAGCTGCAGGACTGAGCCCAGAAGCAACTGCTCAAGGAAGATATTAGGCTCAGGCCAATCTGAAGCTTAGTAAGGCAAGAGGTCAGGACAGAAAAAAAACAAAACAAAACAAAACAAAACACTTTACTTACAAACATTAGGGCTTAGTTATTGTTGTTTGTGTATAGATATATTTATATATAAATGTGTGTGTATCCTATATGTATACATCATGTGTGAATACACACACAAACACACATACACACATACATATAGAATTTCTCCTTAGGGCCTAGTTTTGAGGACCAATTTTCCCACGTATCCACTATTCAACCTTACTGAAACTCTCCATTGTACAATGCAGAAAGTAATAGTGCATGGTTTTGTGAAACCAAGTGAGGTAAGGAATACAGGGAGTCTCTGTATATTGAGAAAGAAAATTAATATTTTAGGTTTTGAAAGCACTGGGAATAACATTATGGAACTATGTAAAAAGCAAGAACCAACACTAAGGAGATTTAACACTGAAACCACTTCCATTTCACCCTGCTTTTTGTGTGGCATGACAAAATGCTAGCTGAAGCTAACTTGGGACTTGCAAACAGGGACCCCTGTTTTTACCAACTGTGAAGACTTGGGCAAATAAATTACTCTCTTCTGCCTCAATTTCCTTCTCTGAAATAAGGATAATGATAGTTTCTAGCACTTAGACTTGTCATATTAAATAAGTTAACACATAGAGGTCCTGGCACAAAACAAGGAGTCTTTAGAGGTCAGTAGATATTATTAGTGATGTTGTTATTGTTGTGGTTGTTTTCGTTGGCCAATTGGAGACCTTGTCTGAGCTGTTAGGACTTAGAAGCTTCTGGTTAGTCACTCCTGCCCACCCTCTTCTGTCAGCCTTTCTGGCTCTATGTATCTTTAACTAAACATACTCACAGTATGAAGTTGAAATGTGTGTGCATGTGTGCGTGTGCATGCACGTGTTTTAATTTGTGCATTACTTATTGCATAAATAATGTATTGCACAAATAATAATTTCTTGTTTCTAATTTTTACAATGAGTTATAATTCTTCTATATTTCTCTATCCACTCACATTCACTTCCTTTTCCTCAACCTAACTCCCCTATCACTACCAAAGTCAAACAAACTGAATGTAGGTTACGCTGCCTTTTATTGTGAATTGCTTATCCTGGGTCAATAGCCTTCAGCAGAACAAAAACTTTTCCCATCTCTGAAACTTCTCATCTTTTGTTTCTATACCCCTTGCATTGCTAGGAAAATGGTATCGTTTTAAGGTTAATTTTTCTTGCAGGGATATTCAGAATGACCAAGTTTGACTAGATCTCAAAATCAACATCAATTTGACATTTAAAAAAAATTTTAAAAATAGAAGGAACATCAACAACTATTTAACGGCTAAATAGTCTGTAATTGCAGAAAACATAGACATAATAAGCAGCATAAAATATTTAAAAATGTAGATTTGAAACCCTCACCTACCACTATTAGCTATGTGATAATGAGCAAGATACTTAACCTTTCTGAACCTCAGTTACCGTATCTATAAAAGGAGGATAGTAATATGTACCTCTTAGTGCTGTTGTGAAGATTAGATGAGATAATTACCTTGAAGTGCCAACTATACAGGCTGGCTTTGTGAAATACTAATAAATGATTTTAAGTCAAATGATTTTAACTTTGAATTATCACTTTTATACACATTTGAACTTTGAACAGTACCAAAGCTTTTCTAAAAATCTTTAATTCCTTAGATATGTGCAAAATGTAGGTAGTTTTGTTCTAAGCTATGTCAAGTGACCTATGGCCATGGGCTCTCTTGTTTCTGTGTCTGACTCATTTTGAGCCCTATTATCATGCATGATCAAGAAGAAATCAAAGTACCCTTTATTTTTCTTTCTGAAACTTAATACAAACTGACAGACCGTAAGCAGCAATTTCTGCAACCTGTGTCTGTGCCAAGAAGTATACCAACCACACCTCCTGACCTCCTTCTGACTGTTCACCATTTCTCTGGGAACCAAATAAACTTTCTCCCCAACTCGCTCCCTTTTTTGCTTCTTTACCTTAGAAGATATAATAAAAATTGTCAAATTTCAAGGTTCCTATCAAAACATGTTACAGTACGTTGTAGCATAAAAAAAAGAAAGGGGGCAGAGAGGAAAGAGGGAGGAGGGGAAAGAAGGCAGGAAGGAAGGAAGGTGAGAGGGAGGGAAGGAGGGAGGAAGGAAGGAAGGAAGGAAGGAAGGAAGGAAGGAAGGAAGGAAGGAAGGAAGGAAGGAGCTCCTGCCTCCAAGAAGTAGCTGATAAGTAGGATCATCACAGAGTCTTCAGCAAGGGGTATGCAACTTGCAGAAAGGAGCTTAGCTGAAGATGACTTGAGATTTTGGGGAAATAAGTGTACCCCTAAAATGAATCTAATTATTTAAATATTAGGTAGCTACTTAACTGGTTAAATTTTCAGTCCAGTCATAGACTGGTAATTGTGAGATGCTTAGACAAATTTTATATGGTAGCTAGTAGTGGTGATGAAAACTGCCTTCATCAAATACTCTTTGCAGAATTTCTTTGGGAACTTAAAAAAAAGATTTCATTTTTTCAAAATTCAAAATGCTAAAGACAATTAGATTTTTAAAAAGTAAACCTCGAATGTCTCCTAATCTACTTCAAAACTCACATCTTTGGTGTCAAATGTCATGCCAAATCTAGCATTCAAGTTAAACACTGCATTCAGTATCATGATTGATGTTTTTACATGAAGAAGCTATGCGTCGTACCTGAAAATTTCTAAAAGCCAGTTATTCATTTTTATTACTGGAAGAGTAATTAGAATAGGGCTGCCAGACTTAGCAAATAAAAATACAGAACTCCAGTATTCCAAGATTTAAAGTTAACCAGGGACCCTGTATTTTATCTGGTGACCCTAAATCAGAGAACAATTGAAAATAAAAGAAAATTTTAAAAATTACAAAATTTAAATGCTGACAATCCATAGAAAAAGGCTAGGCAGGGGCTGGTATTAGTTTTATTGGTATAAGGAGATCAGTCTGAGGTAGACACTGAGATACTGCACCCTGATTCTGCAGATTGAAGAGTCCCAGGTAGAACCACAGAAATTAGTTTTAATATTAAAAACAAATTAAGACTTAATATTTATAATTAATTTATAAATGCTTAAAAATGTATAAGGAAATAGCAGCAACCTATTAGAAATATGAGAAAAAGCTATGGAAATAAACTTCACAGAAAATTAAGTCCAAATGGCTAAGGAATATGAAAAAAAATGAGGAAATACAAAATAGTAACTGTGATATTGTTACAGCCATCAGGATGGCACTTTTATCCCATTAGAAATGTCTTTCAATAGGATTATATGAATCCATATTCACCTCAAGAATGTTTTTGTAAAAGATTATTTGAAAAGAACAAGGAGGGGTATCCAGTTCTAACCCTCACTGGTGTACTGTGATTCAATCCTGGCTCTAACCCCTTGAGCTAGCACAGACCCCACAAGGTAATGGCTTAGTCCTCCACATGCCAGTCCCCATTTCAGACACCAGCCACAAGTCCAGCGAGTCTTCCAGCCACCCTTAGTTTTGGCCAACTGACAAAAATTTGGGGTTTCACACAATCTCTCTCAGGTTCAATAGTTTGCTAGAACGACTCACAGAACTCAGGAATAGACTATATTTGTGATTCCCACTTGATTATAAAGGATGCAACTGTGAAACATAAATAAAGGGAAACATGGAGTACCTTCTGGGAGGGTCCCAAATGAAAAGTGTCCATGCCATCTCCTTTTGGAATCAGGGCGTGCTGCCTGTCTGCCCAGTGATATGTTTACCGTCACTAAGCTTCCATGTTCAGTTTTTATTTGGGTCTTATTATGTAGGTGCAATTGATTAAATCATTGGCCACTTGAATGAACTCAATCTACAGCTGTCTTCCTCTTCTTGGAAGTCAGGCAGCTAGAAGTCCCAACATGCTAACCTATGCTTGGTCTTTCTGGTGGCCAATGCTCCTCCTAAAGCTCTCTAAGGGCCTGCTTTGAGTCATCTCATTAGCATAAAGTCAGGTGTGACCCTGGGTCCCATGAATAACAAAGCCACTTCTATCACTCAGGAAACATCAAAGGTTGTCAAAGCACCACACCAGAAACCAGGGACAAAAAATCCCAGGCAAATTCTTTATTACACAGCTAGGAGTGCAGAAGGCAAGAAGAGGCTAGCAAGAATTTGAAAAGATAAAAGACACTAGATTTGTGTTTTATGAACTTGAGGTCATGAACCATTCATTAATCAGTTTTTTAAAAAAATTTAGTTTATTACTTAGTATAGAATATAACAACAGAAGAGTATAGACCAGAATATATCATGTATAGTAAGAATAAGTATTATTTTGTAAAATTTTAATATACAAATGGAGATGACAGATAGAGTCACTTAGACATAAACACACAGACCGGTACACAGACTTAGAGGCTTACAATGTAAAATGGATTTAAGATAAAAAATACACCACTGTCCATCAATAAATGAATGAATACAAAAATTAAAATGTGGTATATATATACAATGGAATACTATTCAGCTTCAAAAGGGAAGAAAACTCTGTTATTTGAGACAACATGGATGAACCTGGAGGACAGTATGCTAAGTGAAATAAGCCAGGCATTGAAAGACAAATACTGCATAATCTTGCTTATATATGACATCTCAAAACATTGAACTTATAGAAGCAGAGAGTATAATGATGGTTACTAGAGCCTGGTTGGGGAGACGTGATGAGGAAAAAGCACATGGTGGAAGGATACAAAGCTTTAGTGAGACAGGAGAAATACTTCTAGTGATCTATTGCACAACATGGTGACTATAGTTAATTATAATATATTGTATATTTCAAAATTGCTAAAAGGCCAGATTTTAAATATTCTCATTACAAAAAATAAGTAAATTAGCTGGATTTTATTACTGCATAATGTATACATATATCAAAACATCACATTGTACCTCATAAGTATATACAATGAATATTTGTCAATTAAAAATTAAATTAAATTAAAAATTAACAAAACGTTTAAGGCCAGTGCCCCAAGTGGACAGATAACATTTCTATTAAAATGTGACTTATGGTGTTATTTATCCAAGTTTTCTTTAAATATCCAGTTACTATTAGGACTTCAGCAAACATTTTAAGTACCATGCAAGTTATTTGAAAATAGCTCATAGGAGGAATGGTGTTTATTTTCCTTGTTAAAGTAAACACTTACTATAGCATCTATGTTAAATTTTTGTCCTATCACCCAGTGACCTAGATGAAAGTTATAAATTTACCTTGCCATGTGGAAATGTAGCTACTAAGTCATCAGAATAAGAAACGGTCAGCCGGGAATTCTTCCAGGGAGGAGTTTCTATTAACTTATGGTGTTGATTTCCTATATTTACTGAATCCCTTTCATCATTGCTTGGTCTACAGGAAAATTAATTAATACATGTCAGGCCCATATTGGGCACTGGGGATGCAGCACTGCAAAGGCATATGTGGTATCTGCCAGATGCAAGTTCTATAAACAGAGGCACCAAATCTGGCCTGGGCAGTGAAAGAGGAAACAGTGGTTAAGCTGACATCTGAAGGTTGCCAAGTTAAGAGAGAAGTAGTGAGCCCTAAGATATTAATAAGAGAGAGTCAACGAAGCTGAAAGAACCTGAGTATAATCGGTGAGGTAAGTACAAAGGAGAAGGGAGCTAAGAGGTGAGGTCTAAGACATAGGCAGGAGCTAGATTTTTAAGAATTTAAAAGTTGCTTTATGCATTTCAGACATTACTTAAAAGCTAGTTACTATAGAGTGATTAGACCTTTCCACTTGATAACTTTTCTAAACAGCACCAGAAAAGCAAGGTCTAGAATTCTTGCCAAAGCAAGGTCTAGAACTCTCCTTGACCTGGAGTTCCTAATGGATGAACATTCATAGCCTAGTGGAAGCTGGCCAGCCTCACTTTCAGAGGGAGAGCTCTAGGGGAGAAATTGAGAATATTCTGAAGACAGGCTTGGAGGATGCCTACAGAGTGGCTGGGTATTCTCTAAATAAGAGCCAAGGAGACCATTTAAATGTGGATGTGCAAAAAGGAAACAATAAGAGCAGAGAGCAGAAGAGGATAGAAAAACAAATTATATTTTAAAAGATACAGCAGTTGTCACTCTTTTTTTTCAAAATTTGATGTTTATCCTTTCAATTGCTGTCTGCTAAGTATATACACCAAAATTCAGCTGCAGCTTTCATTTTAGCACAGTATAATATTTAATGCATGGCTGATTCAATTAATTTAGGCTGAGGGATTGCAGCTTTAAAATGTCCTTTTTTCGGCTATTATAATAATAATATTAAAAAATGACCAACATTTGCAACTGAGTTATTTCTTAACACTGTAAAAATGGAATCCAGTACTCAGAGCAAGAGTAGTAAGTTCCCATATTTGACTTAAAATTAAGCTCCGTTTCCAAAATCTGAGAGAATAATTTACATTCTTTGCTTTCTTATATAGTTTTTTTGGTGAATTTTCAGATTTTAAAATAGACTTTGAGTTCTGATGCTGTTCATTTTGCCTTCATACAGTTATTTATGTCATTCCTATCCCCATTCATTCTTTTCTATCTTTACAATGACATCCTATTTTCATTGTATCTTTACTTCAAAAGTTAGAAATAATTTTATACCTAGACAAATTCTTTCCTAAAAAATATTGTGCCATGTATATGACCCATTACTGAGTTATGTGGGACTCTTTTGATTACAAATGATAGAAACCCAGCTCAAATGTGTTTGAATGAAATAAAGGATATTTTATTGGTTCACATGCCTAAACCATATGTCGTTAGGGATGATGAGAACTAAAGACTAACACAATCTTTCAGATAGTTATAGCTACCTTTTATTTCTGATATTCCTTCTCTGCAGCTGCAGGTAGGTTTCTTCAGATGACAGGAACATGGCTGTCCTCTACTCACAGCATGCATCCTCATGCCTCTGCACCAGCAAGGAGAGAGCACTCTTTTCCCAGATCAATTGTGAAAAAATCTCCCCAGGTGCTGTGGTTTGGATATGCTTTGTTTGGCCCCAGCAAGTGTCATGTTGAATTTTAATCCCCACTATTGGAGGTGTGGCCTAATGGAAAATGTTTGCATCTTGGAGGTGTGTCCCTCGTGAATAGATTAGTGCCATTCACACGGGAGTGAGCTCTCACTCTTAGTTCCCATAACAACTGATGGTGGAAAAGAACTGATGGCACTTCATCTCTCTCTCTCTCTCTCTCTCTCTCTTCCTCTTCCTGGCCATGTAATCTCTGCACAGACCTGCTCCTATTCACTTCTGTCATGAGTGGAAGCAATCTGAGTTGCTTCCCAGATGCAGATGCTGGTGCCATGCTTCTTGTACAGCCTGCAGAGCTGTGAGCCAAATAAACGTCTTTAAAAATAAAAATAAATTATCCAGCCTCCAGTATTCCTTTATAGCAACACAAATGGACTGACACACGACGTAAGAGTTCTGATTGGACTGACTTTGGTCATGTGACAACCTCTAGTTCAATCATTGTACATGAGGTGGCATACTGTGATTGGTGGCTGCCACTAGAACCATATGAATTGAAGGAATTCTTTGGAGAAAAAAAGGAGTTGTTTATATTATAAACCGAAAAACCTGTTTACTGACTATAAAAAATGTAAGTGGGAACATATTTTGTTTGAGAATAACAGACATTATTTTAAATGAAATGTATCAATTCCATCAAAAGCTCCCTTTGAAGTACCACAGTATACTGACATCATCTTTTTGTGCTTGTCTCTTCCACTGAACAGCAAATTCCCCAAAGAACCAATTATATGTTATTAAGATTTGTATTGATGGTGCCTAATTGCTATGGTTTGATTGTCCCTGCCAAAATTGATGTCGTTGAAATTTAATTGCCATTGTAACAGTGTTGAGTGGTGGGAACTTTGAGAGGCAATTAGGTCATGAGAGCTGCCCTCATGCCTTCATGCTATGCCCTTACGAATGCATTAAAGCCATTATCACAGGAGTGGAGTCCTAATAAAAAGTATGAGTTCGGCCCTATTTCCTCTGTCTGTCTCGTGTGCTCAATTGCCCTGCTGCCATGTCATAATGCAGCAGGAAGGCCCTCACCAGAGGCAGCCCCTGATCATGGAATTCCCAACCTCCAGAACAATGAGCAATAGATAAATCTCTTTTCTGTATAAATTCCTCACTCTGTGTTACTCTGTTGTAGCAACAGAAAATGGACTAATAAAGCCCAAACCACACCATTATGTAATATATTCATGTAACAAACCTGCATGTGTACCACCTGAATCTATAAAAATGTTTTTAAAAAAGAAAGAAAATGGATGAATACACTAACATTGTGCCTAGCACATAGCAGATAGTCAAGAAGTATTTATTGAATTGAGCAGTTTAATGTACATAAAAAGCATCTGCAGACAAGAAAAACAGCAATATTAACCTATTCATAGCCATAACACTAGACATCCCCAAAACATACACATGGCACTTCCTTTCTAATCTTCAAAGTTTTTTTTTTAAATTGAAGAATAATGAGTAGTCTGGGGAAATTTTTGGTTATCCAACAAAGCTACTCATTATTCATCCCTTGTTATCAGATACATAGCTAGACCACATTTCTCAGGCTCCCTTATATTTTAAGTGTGGCCATGTGACGAAGTTCTCACAAGTTGAAGTTATATTTGTCACTTGTGGGCTGCCTCCTCAATATCCTACTTTCCTCCTTTATGTTTGCTGGAATCCAAAGTAATCAAACCTTAACCATGCAGATGATGACAATACTTTAGGGAACTGTGGAGCTCTAAAACAGAAAATGCCTGGATTGTGAAGTGACCACATGGAGCAGAGCTGAATCATGAAGCTAGAGCATCTGCCTTGGAGTTGTTAACATGAGAAAGAAAGAAAAAATCTTTTTTCTTGAAGCCCCTGGATTTTTGGGTCCCTTTGTTACAGCAGTTACCTTATCTTAACTGAACAAAAGTAAAAAGAATTTAAAAATTAGGGCAAGCCAGAAGCTGGGAGGTAGGATTTAGATTGAAAATAAAAACAAATAGTAAGTAAGGAAAAAAATGGATTTTAAAATATAAGAAACTACATGGGGAGAAGTGAGTCTGTGTTGGAGCTGAGCAGTAAGGGAGGTTTCACATTTAAAGAAAGATTTTTGAAGCTGTAAAATGTGTAAGAGACAAAGATAAGTAGAGAAAGAGCCTTTTTAAGAATTTGTTAGTTTTGATTGCGTTTTCTTTTGACTTATCTTAGACAATACAAATGTTTAATATATTTTAAAATCATTCTTGGCCCCCATGCTGGTATTAATTTAAATGTAATACTAAGTAAATGGACCAGCCCTAGAAATAGTCAAATTAAATCATCTTATACAAATTTTTTGTTTTGTTTTGTTTTGTTTTGTTTTGAGACGGGGTCTTGCTCTGTCGTCTAGGCTGGAGTGCAGTGGTGTGATCTCGGCTCACTGCAACCTCCGCCTCCCGGGTTCAAGCTATTCTCCTGCCTCAGCCTCCCGAGTAGCTGGGATTACAGGCGCCAGCCACCACGCCCAGCTAATTTTTTGTATTTTTAGTAGAGACGAGGTTTCGCCATGTTGCCCAGGCTGGTTTCGAACTCCCGAGCTCAGGCAATCTGCCTGCCTCAGCCTCCCAAAGTGCTGGGATTACAAGCGTGAGCCACCATGCCTGGCCCATCTTATACATATTTCTAAAAAATTGAATGAATACCGCCTCCCATTAGAATTTAGACTATCAAATTGTTTTTGAACTTTGAATTATTTCGTACTGGCAAAGAAAACTTTCATGCTAATTTTGAGGCAAAGTAAAGTCATACTGGTGTTGAACAAACATGTTTACCAATGTCTCCAGGTGTCCATCAGGCTGGAAAGTAATTTAGAACATGGGAATGGATACTACTATATTTTTTTCATTGTCATTGATCAGTGTTCTTTTGCTTATTTTGCTTCAAATGTTTTAAAATTTTTCAAACTACCAAAAGTTGAAAAATAGTATGATAAATACCAATATGCCCTTCACCTAGATTCATTATTTGTTAACTTTTTGTTGCTGTTGTGTGCGTGCGCGCGCTCTCTCTCTCTTCTCCTCTCTCAAAGCTATTCTCCTATATTGTCTATGTTTTCTTCTAGATAAATTGTGTTTTGCCTTTCCTAATTACATTTAAAAATCTGTCTGGCATAGATTTTTGTGTATAATGTGGTAGGGATCAATATTTATTTTTAAGTAATATACACATATTGCTTAAACATTGGTGCTGGATATCAAGCTATTTGGGGGACTACAAACCTGCTCTTTTTTACTCTGCTTTGTGATGTCAGGGTGGGACTCAACAAACCCCACATCTCCTTTGTCATACTGTGCTCTATGATGTCTCATGAGCAGGAGGCCCTAGAGGGAGACTAGAAGTTTGAGAAGGACCAGGCACATGCTCCTCCCTGTTCACTCTGTTAGGGTCACTCCAGCAAGGAGCTTAGGTACAGCAATGGTCTTGTTTACATAGCAGTTGTTCTGGTTGCTAGTTTTTTCCATGCTCCCAATGCTAGCCTCTTTGCACTCCTTCAGAGGAATCAGCACCAACCCTGCAGTACCCCTTCCTGTGAGGTCTAGGTCCCCACTGTGATGGGCCTTTCCTTCAAGCTCTTAGGTTCTAAGAATCACAAACTCTTCCTTTTGGACTATTAAATCCCAGCAGGGATAGCTGCTTTCTGCACACTATCTCTATTTTCTAACTGTGCCCATTTTGCTGTTGCAGTTCTTTAACACTTGTTTACCACATTCCTACATTCAATTCTCTCTGCTGAAGGAAATGGTGTGATATCTGCTTTCTTCACTGGACCTTGACTGATACTCTATCCAATGACCCAGCTTCATTTATTAAAAGATCATTTCTTGGCCCAGTGCGGTGGCTCATGCCTCTAATCCCAGCACTTTGGGAGGCCGAGGCGGGAGAATCACGAGGTGGGGAGATCGAGACCATCCTGGCTAACATGGTGAAACCCTGTCTCTACAAAAAAAAAAAAATAGAAAAAATTAGCAGGGCATGGTGGCGGGTGCCTGTAGTCCCAGCTACTCGGGAGGCTGAGGCAGGAGAATGGCGTGAACCTGGGAGGTGGAACTTGCAGTGAGTGGCGCCACTGCACTCCAGCCTGGGCGACAGAGCGAGACTCCATCTCAAAAGGAAAAAATGAAACAAAACAAAACAAACAAACAAAAAACAGATGGTTTCTTCTTTCAGTGTACTGCAATACTGTTTTGCACAATCAAAAGCCCACATGTGGGTCGTTCTATTTTGTACTCGTTATAGTTCCATTGGTATATTTGTCCATCTCTATGCCAATTCCTTACTGTCTTTGTTACTGTTACTTAATAATGTATTTTGATATCTGGTAGTGTTAGTCTTCTTGTCTTGCTCGTTTTCTTTAAGATTGGATAGTAAGAGTGCCAGCTGTCAATCCTTTGGGGTCCCCTTCAGCTATAGAGAACCACTTACCCAAGGTCACACCCTCCCTGAAGCAGCTGGCATCCACTGACTGAAAGATGCATGTATAAAGGCACAGCCACTTCAAGCCAGTGGAGGACATTCTGATGGGGGACACTCATTCCTGAGCTCCCTGCTAGATTGTCTGAGGTTTTGCAGGAACTCTACTGCAGTTGGATGTCTCCTTTTTCCCATCCTGCTTCAGACCCTTCCTTTCACAGGTACTGATCTCCAGAAAACATATTGCTCCCCAATTCCCATGTCAGAATCTGCTTTGGGAGACCACAGTCTACAAGACCTTATCTCAGACACCTGGTGCTCTCCTGGTTTTGATGCTAATAATGGAAGCCAATATCCTTGTGTACTAAGGTCTGCTTACTTACTGGGGTAAGGGAAAGTGGAACAAACCATGGTGAGCTTTATGGTTGAACAAAGTTCGTCAACTCAGAATATAAAACATGGCTTTGCTACAAAGAACAGCAGTGTGAGAAGAAGACAAGGAAGGACTCAAGAGCTAGCAGCTGGGGCCCACCATGTGGACCATAATACTCCAGTTCCTTCATAATACTGTTTTGGGACTTCTCTATTCTTCTCCCAAGCATTGTTTCCAGAGATTTGTTTGTTTTTATCAGTTTCTTTTTCCGAGAACTAATTTTAAGTTTTATTGATAACTATCATGTTGTTGACAGTTTTGTCTTCCATTTTATTGATTTCTGCTGTAATTTTTAAGCATCTCTTCTATTCTTTGAGTTTATTCTGTTGTTCATTGTTCAACTTCTTAAGATGGACAACTGGCTCATTCATTCTGATGATTAACTCTTTCTCTAACAGAAATATTTAAAGGTATGAATTTCCCTCAAAGCATCATTTTTATAATAGTGTGGAAATACAGCATTTTAATTCCTCGCTGTGTAAGCATAAGCTATACATAGCGACCTCCTTTGACAGAGTACATTATAGAAAGAGGGAGGAGGTGTGACTTCACAGAGGAGAACCTGACACTACTTTGCCCACATGATCAAGGTCAACACCAACAGGGATACATCCTGTTGACAGTTGTTACCATTAATGCAATGTGATGGGGACAGCACTTCAAATTTGTGATCTTTCTCTCAGAAAACCACAACTGCAGTCAAATCATGAAGATATGTCATAAAATTCCAATAGTGGGCATCTACAAAATATCTGACAAGTACTCCTCAAAATTGTCAAAATTAAGGAAAATCTGAGAAACTGTCATAGCCAACAGTAGCTTCAGGAGACATGATGACTAAATGTAATGTAGTGTCCTGAATAGGATCCTGGAACAGAAAAAGAACATTAGGGAAAAACTGAGAAAATCTGAATAAAGTATAAAGTTTAATAATAATAATGTATTAATATTGGTTCATCAATTGTGGCCAGTGTACCCTGCTAATATGTTAATAATAAAGGAAAATGGTGTAGGGTATGTGGGAATTCTCTGTACTGTCTTCTCATTATGTCTCTAAACCTAAAGCTGCTCTTAACACTATACACACACAGACACACACACACACGTTATTATTTGGTTCTAGGTATTTTTGAATTTCATTGTGATTTGCTCTTTAACCCATGCATTATTAAACAATGTGATTTTTAATTTCCAAATATTTGAGAATTGTTGATGTATCTTTTATTAACATATCTTATTTGCATTGTACACAAAAATCATAGTTCATATATCTATATATTAAAATTTTTGAGGCTTTTTTATGGCTGAGTTATGATAAATTTCTATAAGTGTTTTTCTGTTTGCTGGAGAAATATGTGTATTCTATAACCTGTTAGAGGCAGAACTCCTAAAAGTCCACTCATTCAGACTTACTGTTTTAATTGTTAGCTCTTCTGTTTATTTGCTTATTTTTGTCTGCTCCAGCTTATTATGCTCCCATTGTGATAGGGAATTTATCAACTTCTTCCAACTGGTGTATCAATTTTTACCTCATGTATTTTGAAAGTATTATTAAGTTTTTAATGACTGGAACCTTTTATCATTATGCCGTTACGGTCTTAATTTGCATTAAAATCCCCATGACTGTAAGTATACCTGCTATCTTTTTGGTTAGTTTCTTAATAACATGTTATTAATATCCTTTTCTTTCCACCTTTGTATCCAGTATGTTTATCCAGTCTTTTGTAAACAGCAAATATATGTCAATATTTGTTTTTTAACGGTATGTTTTGTGCATTTACTTTTTTGTAATAACTGATATATATTTCTGTTTCTACCATATTTATGTATTATTTCAGTTTGTTCTCACTTTTTCTGTGTATCATTTTATGACCCAAAAGACAAGAACTTCAGCATGCTCTCACACCCCTTGGCCTATCCCTTACCCTAAATACTTTTCAGATTAATACCCCACAAACCTTCAGTTGTCACAGCAATCTGTAAAGACAACAAACATTATCAAAATAATCGATCATCTTTTCTTCACATGATCTCTTGCAAGTCTCCTAGATTTGTCTCTCTTTTAAAAATACTTCAAATGAAACTCTTTTCAATGAGGAGTTTTGCATGAGTAGGTGTCCAAAGATTTCTGTACGAGAGAATATTATTTTTCCAAACCTTTCCATGCCTGAGAATATTTTTTTTATGTCCCCATATTTGAATGACAGTTTGCCTGGATATAAAATTCTACTTGCTAAATTTTTTCCTTTTGTTTCAGAAAACACTACTCTATCCTCTGTAGTGATATAATTTTTGTTTTTTTGTATTTTTCTCTCTAAATATGTAGATTTTAGAATTTTTTCTTTGTTCTTGGTGTGACTAGATTTGACAATAAGGTGTGGACATTTTTCCTCATTTCTCCTCTTTAGTACTCTATGTGTCTCTTCAATCCAAGGTCTTTTTTTAATATTGATTCTGTGAAATTTATCTCAGTTATTTCTTCAATGATTTTTAAAAATATTTCATCCCCTTTTTTTGTTTTTCTCTTTTTCTAGGACTGCTATTATTTAGAAGTGCTACTTCTCTCCTCTATATTCCATAACTTTTCTTTTATGTTTTTTATTTCTTTGCCTTGTCCTCCTTTCTGGGAAATTTTCCCAATGTGTTCTTCCAGTTTGCACATTTCTTCCTCAGCTGTATCCATTCCCTTACTCTTCACAATGGTGCATATTTTATTGAAAGTATAATTGTGGAAATATCAAATATGTCTGCTGGGTTCTCCTTTTTGTTTTCTTGTTCTTATTGCCAATATCTTTCTTTTATCTCATTTTTTTTTTGTATGTGCTTATCAGGCTATGCTGATATTCTTGGCCTATTGTTCTAAGAGTTCCACTTAGGCAAACTCTAACACAGCATGTTTTTCTTTTGAAGTGCAGCTCGAACGTCTTGTTATGTTGGTTGGTGAGCTGCTTTTTGCCCTGAATGTATAGGTTAGTGTGTCCGGCAAAACTCCAGAGAGCATGGCCCCATTGAGCTCAGAGGAGGAGGAGTGAATAGGCCCAGGATGGAGAGCCCCAACCCCCAAACCTTATCAATCAACCAGTGCTCCTGCCTCAGACCAGCTCCTCAGCTCCCACACTTTACCCTTACTGGCCCGCCACCTTCACCCACTGCAAGCAGGATGACTGCAAGCCTGCAACGACTTTCAAGATTAGAATTCACCATCGCAGGGGTGTGGAGGAACTGGGGCGGGGAAAGCAGTGTCCAAAATCAGACCCAACTTATTTTTCTCTGCTCCTCTTAAGCACAGAACTTCTGTGCTGCCCTGATTTTCTTTCAAAGGCCCTTAAATTAGGGCTCTAGGTTTCTGCAGATGTCCAGGTGGGCTCTGTCTGGCCCAAAGCAATAGCAAGAAAAGCAAAATGCTCCTTCCGATTTCATCCTCCAGCTGCATCTCAGCTACCTTCTATGGTTCACCAAAGCTACTTCATACTCACATACTACCCCCGCTCTTCCCCACCCCTGGGGTTTCTCAAATTTTTCAGTGCTTTAGGTTTTCTAGCATTCTTCCAGGTTGATCTCATTTGGGATATATAACAAAATCCGAGGTCTGGTAGGAACTGGAAACTGGTCACTCTAGCTCCTTAGCACATCGAAATTAAAAGCTTTCTTTTATGCCCAAGTACAATCTAACACTGCCTCCAGACCTGTCTGGTGCAGGCAGAGGAGGAAAAGGTGAGGTTAGGGAGAGAAGCCCTAGTGATTCCCAGCAGAGAGTTCTCAGCAAGGGAAGGAAATGATACTCTTTAATTGTAAGATAGCAAATTTCAAAGAGCTATTTGAGTAGAGTGCAGAAAACATACTTTTGAAAAGGAACAGTGTTTGCCCTGTAAAATTTTAAGAGCCTGTCATTATTCAGAGACATTTAACTTTCTCTAGTTACCAGGTGCTCTACCTTATTTTAGAAGCAAACTTTCTTTTATAACAATACAGGCGTTTAGAAGGAATTTGGCACCACAGGTCTGCCACTTTGGGGATGCTTGGGCGTCACCAGTTTACAGGGGCAGCGGAAGCCATGGCAGCCAGTGAAACATGAGAGGCTGATGGAGTAAGAGGCAGAGGAGGCAGATGCCAGAACAGTGGTGGAACTCACTGGGGAGCAGTGAGAGAGAAGCAAGCAACACCTCCAGCAGGAGGATTACAGAAGCCAGGGAATTCAAGTTCTCCATGAAGAAAAGAGCAATACATGTCTAATGTCCTAGTCAGGTTAAGTGCAACCAGGAATGAGGTGTCCTTAATTTTAGGAGTAAGGAGGTTGTGGAGTTCAGAGTGTTGGAAAAAGAAACAAAATTTAACTATGGGTGAATTGATAGTGGAGGAGGCAGCAAGTGTGGGCAACTGTTTTAAGATATTTGATTGTAAAGAGGAGACAGAGGAATGGGCAGGGTTTTGTATATTAAAGAACTGAGCATGTTCAGACAAGTAAGTCAATGGTTCTCAACTGTGGCCACAAAGTAGCACCACCTGAGAAACTTAAAAAAAAACCTATGACCGGCCAGGCGTGGTGGCTCACGCCTGTAATCCCAGCACTTTGGGAGGCCAAGGCGGGTGGATCACTTGAGGTCAGGAGTTCAAGACCAGCCTGGCCAACACGGTGAAACCCCATCTCTACTAAAAATACAAAAATTAGCCAGGCATGGTGACACATGCCTCTAATCCCAGCTACTCAGGAGGCTGAGGAAGGAGAATGACTTGAACCCAGGAGGCGGAGGTCACGGTGAGCAGAGATCACGCCACTGCACTCCAACCTGGGCTCCATCTTAAAAATATAAAAATAAAAATACCTATGGCCAGACACTATTGATGGATATTCTGATTAAATTGGTCTAGAGTGAGGCCCAGGCATCACTACTTTTTTGGAAACTCCATAGGTGATTTCACTGCACAGCCAGATTTGGAACCACTAGTCCAAGGGAAGGACACAGGAGAGAGGGAGACAGAAAATATAAGAGGGAGAAATAATAATCACCATAAAAATGGCTCAAACAGGGGCAGAGGACTACAACTTAGCAGGAGAGCCATTATTTCTAATGGGAAAAGAGAAAAGGAGGAAGGGGTGCTTTGGAAGTAGGTAAGTTTATGGCTGAGATATGGAAGGAAGCTGAAGAGTTCCCATCTGACAGCTTGTGTTTTCTCTGTAAATTAGGAAGAAAAGCCATCCACAGAGGGTCAGGGGAGAATTTAGAGAGGAAAGTAAGGAGAGCAAAGAAGGGTTGGGATGGTTGAGTAAACTGAAAATAAAATCCCAAGCATCCCAATGACTGAACAGCCCCCATCTTGGCCAAGGGACCCCAGAAAAAAAAAAAAAAAAACATGAAAACTGAGTTCCAGCCCATGATGGAATGAGAGGTCAGACATACTTCATTATGCCCATTCTCTTCTGGAATTTAGACATAAACACTGACCAGTATTCATGTTAAAATAGAGATTATAAAACAGATAAAATAGGATCTTCGTGGTAATAAGATATCAATTTATACAACAGTGAAGTCATCCCTTAAGGTAGCACCCTACACTTAAGGAATACACTATGCTGTAACTGCCATAAGGTTTTTTTTCTCTCTCCAGCAGTGAAACAAGCAATGGCCTCAAGATAAGCAATATTAAAACAATTACAACTCATCCAGCTCATGGACACTGACTAACTAAACCCCTGTTCTACAGTCATAGCTACAGCTTTGATTGGACAACAGACTGATTTTAGTGACTTTCTCCTGATAAGAGACCATTGCCCTTGGACTGGTTCTGGCCACTTTACATGAGGCTGCACACTTGAGTGCCTTTGTGTCCTGAAAAGACTCTTTAATGTATACAGTCTAATCGTATCAATAAGAGTTAATGTTTAAGGCTGGGCGTGGCGACTCATGCTTGTATTCCCAGCACTTTGGGAAGCTGAGGCAGGCAAATCACAAGGTCAGGAGTTCGAGACCAGCCTGGCCAATATGGTGAAACCCCATCTCTACTAAAAATACAAAAAATTAGCTGGGCATAGTGGCAGGCGCCTGTAATCCCAGCTACTCAGGAGGCTGAGGCAGAAGAACTGCTTGAACCTGGGAGGCAGAGGTTGCAGTGAGCCAAGATCGTGCCACTGCACTCCAGCCCAGGTGACAGAGTGAGATTCCATCTCAAAAAAAAAAAAAAAAAAAAAAAAAAAAAAGAATGAATGTGCCTGTAAAAACAAGAATTAATGTGCCTGGGATTACTTGGCCAATACAGTAAAACCCCATCTCTACTAATGTTTAAGTGGGATATCTCTACCCCAAAGTGAACATGGGTCATATGTTACATGCATTTTTATTCAATATGCATGTGTCAGGACTACCTTCATGAATAATGCATAGTTTCTCCTGTAACGTGTCGAATATGCATGCTTCATCATAAAGCTCCTACCACAACCCCTCTTCCTTTGAAGCCCTGGCTCTGGTCTTTGCCTGAGGCACACTTCTTAGCCTGGCAACCTTGTAGGCTGTAACCCTTACAAGAAATAATGTCTCCTCTTCATCTCAAATTTATGAAGATCCTGTGATTTTTAAGTTGACAATTGCTATAATAGGAGCCTGAAACAGAATTTCCACCTTTTTAAGTTGACAGTTGCTATAATAGGAGCCTGAAACAGAATTTCCACCATTGTGGAGAATCAATGGAAGACTATGGCAGAACCTGTCTATGAGGTTAGGTGGCCCTCTCTGGCAGTGGTAAGACAGCAGGTCTGTGCAGCCTGGCAAAGTGTGCAGTTATAGTTATGTTAGTTCATTATTGGGAGACTGGGGAATATGACCAAAAAATTGTCGATAAAGGAAGTCTCAGATGTGGATTGCAGGATCTGGGCAAAATAGAGAAGGAACTGATGAGGGAAGGGGGCTACTGGGAAGAAAATAGAAAGTTCAAGTGACTGGAAGGAATTGGTATGGTTGAAAAGTAATGTAGCAAGAGAAGCTGAGTGAGAAAAGAGGAAGACTAGAGTGTTGCAATCTGAAAGTAATGATTAGAACTTGAGTCTTCAGATGTGGACAGGGCTGAATAATGACTGAGTCTGGGTATAGCTAAGGGTGTGCATGGCTGAAGCAAAATAGGAAAAATTAGGAAAAAAGCACCAGAACATCTATTCCATTTCCCCATAAATTTCAACAAAGTTTTCTGTATAATTATACATACAGTATAACTATTTATGTATATATACTAGTGTATATGTAGATAGTTTATATAGTACATATTTATAATTAATTTGCCTAGCATGCCCAGTGTGTTTTTGAATACATTTTAAAAAGGATGAAGAAAAAAAACACATATGTATACATGAATAAAAAGAACTACATGAACAGAAACCCAAATATTCACAGTGAGATTGCACTTAATTTTTTTCTCTTTCCTTTTCCAAATGTATAATTATCAAATAGTATTTCCATAATCATAAAAAGCAACACAATTTACATTTCAAAAGAAAATGATTTATACAAAATTAACTTTGCTCTCTCAGAATATCTTAGTCTTTGAGGAAGTAATATTATGAACTATGGAACATATTGCAATGTATCAGTATAGAGTATCTAATGCAAACAGTAATTCCAGTGAGTCACTTTCTTTCCGGCTTATTTTAGTTATGAGATTGCAATCAGGCCCACTTATTCAAACTTACAAATATTTACTCTCAAGACAAGTTCCTTATGCTGATAATGTTGACTTACTAAATGCAAGCTGACATTGATATAGTACAAGACTTCCTTTTCTGAGGATTATGTATTGTATTGAGACAATTTCATAAAATAGCATATGAAAAAAAAGAGGGAAAAGGTCTTCTCTAACCACTCAATTTTTAATTTGCAGCCTCTCCACCAAACACACACATACAATTTTCTATTTGACTTTTCAAACTTAACTTTCCTCCTTTGCACTTATTAACATACTATCCATACCACTGGTGTGTGTGAAATCTGATATATACATTCATGTATCTCTGGTATATATTAAATCAGAAATTCTGATTTACTGGTTTGTGGTAGGACAAGCATTGCTATGTTTTAAAGCTTCCAGGGTGATTCTTGTGAGGAGCCAGTATTTTTATATAAGCAACTCAATTAAATCAAAGTCGAATGTTTGGAGCCCTGCTCCTTTGTTCCATGAATATCAAGACACTCTCGTCTGTTAACATTCCTGTCAGCTTTGATGTCCCAGCCATCCTGAATACTCAGTTATTCAGTTCCCAGCTCATCACCAACTGGTAGAATCCTTATATGCCTATCCTCAGTGTTTGCGTTTTTTGTTTCTCCTTTGGGACGTGTAACTACACAAGCCAAATGAAAATGAGGAAAAGAATTTCCCATTTCTTAGGTACTTCAAAAAGGCAAAATGAAAGAAATATTTTGGATAGAAAGTTGCACCTGCAACAAGTTGTAGGGGGCTGCTTTAAAAATGTTTAATGGTGGCCAGAGAGCCATGGCTGGCAAGATTGTAGAGGAGTGTTGCAATGCAGTTCATCAGAAATCAGAGGGCGACAGCTGGCAGAGCTTACAGGAGGCCGCCTTAAGGAAGTTCTCCAGGGATCAGGAAGCAGCAGCTGGCAGGGCTGCTAAAGACAAAATCAACCCAGATGACATTTAACCATGCCGTGAAAAATCACTTTATCAACCAGCATCATTTTTTTTTTTGCTTTTGAAATAATTGTAGATTTATAGAAAATTGCAAAGATAGTAATACAAAAAGTTCCCATGTCCCTTCCACCCAGTTTCCCCAAGTGGTTGCATTTTGTGTGAACACAGTACAACATCAAAACCAGGACGTTGACATTAGAAGATGTGTGTGTGTGTGTGTAGGTCTGTGTCACTTTTGTCATATGTATATCATGTAACTATCACTGAAATTGAGACACAGAATTATTACATCATTTTTTCATCTCCCTGGGATAAATGCCCAGGAGTACAATTGTTATATCTTCCTGGTGGTAGATGGATTTTTTATTTTATTTTATTTTATTTAGAGAGAGAGAGAGATGGTGTCTCCATTTGTCTCCCAGTCCAAAGTGCAGTGATCCAGCCCACTGTAATCTCAAACTCCTGGGCTCAAGCAATGTTCCTATCAGCCTCCCAAAGCACTGGGATTATCGGCATGAGCTACCTGATGCCTATAATCAGGACTGGACTGAACCTTTTAATCATTATGTCCCTTTCTGTCCCAGGTAATTTTCTTTACTTCTTTTTAATGTCTACTTCTTGTGATTTCTAATGTTTACATGGAATACCATTTTCCATTCTTTTGAGTCTACTTATATTGTTATATTTGAACTGAACTTCTTATAGACCCTATGTAATTGGGTCATGTTTTAAAAGTTAAAACAATTAACAGGCTATATTTTCAGAGCAGGTTTAGATTTACAGGAAAAATTAAGCAGAAGTAAAGAATTCCGTATACCCTCCCTTTCCTAACTTCTCTGTCTCCCCACAATGTCCTATTATTAGCATGTTGCATTAGCATGAAGCACTTGTTACAGTTTATAAACTGGTATTTATACATTATTATTAACTAAAGTCCATTATTAACTTTAGAGTTCCCTGTGTTGTACATTCCATGGGCTTTGACAAATGCATCATGTCATGTGGCCTGCCACTGTATTGTCATACAGAATAGTATCACCATTCTAAAACTCTCCTGTGCTTCATGTGTTCTTTCCTTTCTCTCAAGCTCCTGGCAATCGCTGATATTTTTACTACCTGTATGGAAAGCATAACCCACTTAACAACTTAAAAAACTAATAAAATTGAATAAGATTAGCTGAAAAATAACCAACACATTTCAATATTGGATCACATTTCAATAAACAAAATAAATAGAACAAATGATGTGTTCTTACTGAATGAATGAAAAAAGTGTCACTCTGTTTTAAACTCACTTTGAATTTGATGTAAATATTTTTGCTTAATGATTACCTTTTAAAACATGAATTAATATTTTTCTTTAATTGTCAGTAGTCTCTGTTTGCCAAATTCCATTTGGCAATAGACATTTAAAATATGAAGATAGAGTATGTTCACTGGGCTCCAACATGTTACTGTTCATTATAACTTTATCTCAGGAAAAGGTGACTTTGCTACCTCTTGCATAATTTAAGTCTGTGCTGTTTTCAGCTACTGCTAATATTTTGTACAACTGAGAGTAAAATGTTTTATTATTCAAAATAAGCAATAGCCATATAAATGTGGTACATTCATCTTAAAAGTGATTGAAACTTTAATAAAAAGAGAAATCTTCAGGAATAATAGAATTTGTCTGCTTGTATAATACAAAGCAAAAGTTATTCATAGAAGTATGCAAATGCCACCCATCAGTCTCAGCAATCCTGAATCTTCAGGTTTTTTTAAGAGAATGTGATTATCTATGAAGCTGGCTTTGTTTCATGGCTTAATTCCACCCATAGCTTCCTCTTCCCAGCTGTCTACATAAACCACTCCATCAGGAAGTATATCAATGTGTTCTGGGTATCTAATGGTGACAGGCCACATCCTGTACCCCCACGGGCTAGGGAAGCCTCTGGTAGCCACAGGAGAAGAAATGGAACTGGTACCTCTAAACAATCCACAAACCCTTCACCCACTTTCCAGTGCCTGCTTCTCCTAAACAACTAATTAGACAGGACACACCTTGTCCAGACAGTCATTATTTATTTATTCCATGAATATTTATTGAGTACCTACCTTCTATGCACTATGTATGTTTTAGGTGCTGGGGAAATGACAATGACCGAAACAAATTCTCTGTTCTAATGGAGTATATGTTTCCATGCTGAGATACAGATAATAAATAAATACTGAAGTAGAAAGATATACAAATATACACTATAATGCCATGGTGATAAACACCAGAGAGAAAAGTAAATCAGGTTGAGAAAGTAGAGATTGACAGAATGACAAGGTCATAGGTGTGTCAGGAAAGGCCTCTGTGTGTCCATGACCTCCAGACTCTAAGAACAGAGAAGAGAGGCCTTATGGATGTGTAGAAAAATAGGGTCCCAGGCAAATGCAAAAGCCCTGTGGTAGAAGCATATCTGTCATGTTCGAGAAAGCCCAAAAGCCAGTGTGGCTACACCAGAGTGAGCGAGCATAGGAGGACATAAAGTCAGAAAGGAATCCAAAGACTAGGTCACATATGGTTTTATAGGCCTTGAACAGGATGTTTTCTTTTAAACACCACTTTCTTAGATATACCTTCTTGCCTACCATTTTATATTAGCCTCTCCTACTCATGCTTTATAAGAATATTTGATTTTGTTTTCTCCATAGGTTTTTACAATTAACTGGAAATTATATTGGACTTTGGACTTCTTCTAAATCAAGTAGAAAATGATTGAAGGCTTTTCGCTGTTTGCTAATTCTGACTTAGGCTTCCCGCCAATCACTGTGGATGCTGTGGGGAGGACGGTCTCTCAGAGGAATTACAGAAACTGGGAGATCATCCAGGACGCTCTTTTAGGAGATGGTGGCAGTTTAGGAAAGAGTAATTGTGATAGAGGTGAAAAGAAAAGAGGTGACTGTAATGTAGGATAAATTTTCCATTTAGAGCTGAAAAAAATTGCTGCAGAATTTAATGTGTGCTATAAGGAAAACAGCATCAAAGGAGAGGATGAGGTTCTGAGCCTGAGCATTTGCGTGAAAGGTGGGACCATTTCTAAAATGAAAACATTAAGCAGGGAGAAGGTCTATGGAGAGAAATCAAGAAACCACAATGCAGTGGATCCTTGACTTTAATGGTTTTTTTTGAGATAAGTATAGGACCTTTAGGAATCTTTCAAATTCACACATATCCCCATAGCCTACAAGATTTGACATAAAATGCAGCCAACTGGCCTCTTCCTTTTTAGTCCCTTAAAGATCTCTCCCTTGCTCAGTGAGCAATTTTGGTGGTAGTGAGAGCACTGTCTGGAAATGGGGTCTCAAATATCTTTTTCTTAAAGGACCACATGGTAAAACCCCTTTGGGGTATGACTCTGTCCACAGATAAATTTGGCATTATACTCTAACTCATCTAAACCTTTTCATTTTTAGCTAAGGACTCCTTTAGGTATTTCACTTCCATCATTAGCATTAGCAGCTTCTTTTCTGGCCACTTTTCAAGAAGAAATAGAGCTTGGTTCACCTTATGAACGTTTCTGAATGTGAGACAATGACTCAGGATAAGGAAGCTAAGTCGAGGCAAGGTTCTTAAGTTAGCTATGAGGTTCTCTCTCTGGCTATGTAGGCCTTTCAGGAATATCAGCTTGCCTATTCCTGGAATATTCAACTGTATTTATTAATAAAATTTGAATTTATTTTGAGTTACAAACCAAGGAGTCTCACAAATGGTTGAAACCATTAATTTTAAATCATGAATGTCAATGACCTACTATCTGAATTGATCATATGCAGTTTTTGCTAGTTCGTTTTTCATGCTTGAGGTTATTGATGAAATTATGCTGTCTGAAATGCCTCTTCTCTGCCCTATGGTAATTCAAAGCTTCCCTTACCTAATTCATGGATTTATTAAGCACCTCAATATGGTTACAAATATCTTAGAGAGGCCATGTGTTCAAACAGAAACAGACAGACTTTGGTTCAGATCCCATCTTCCATTTACAATCTGTGTGACTTCTGAAACGTTGCTCACCCTCTCTGAGCATGTTTCTCCATCTTTCAGTGGGGCTAGTGACACCTAGTGAGGTGTTTGAAAATAGCCCAGAGTAAGTGCCTATGGTGGTCATGGGAGTGCACCCCTCAGACTGCCTTTCAAGGGTGCTTGCCTCGAGAAGCTCAGTTGGCCAATGACCCTGGCTGCCACGCCTTCAGATTTGTCCTGGCATTTACACCAAAGGCCACTGCTCCCACCCTAAGTATGGTGGCAGTAACAGACCTCAGCCATTTCTGCCCAGCATAGGACAGAGCTCTAACGATCACACTTTGCCAGAGTTTCCCATTGGCCTAGTTGAGGTTTTCTGTGAGCTCCTCTGAACCATCTATGGCTCCTCCTATCCAGTCCTCTTTCCTTTTCTTTCTCCATTTACAAGAATCAGGCTGCATCACAGGCCAAAGATTCCCTCCCCTACTCCTGCTCCCTGCCCTTTCAGCCTTCTCAGGTGTTTCTCTTAATATACCTCTTACATGTCTGATTCTGTCTTGTTATCTGCCTCTCTCGGATCCTAACTGACATGCTGCCTTTAATGAAGACCAGTAGGACCTTGGGCAGGGTCTGGTCTCTGGAGGTAGGGTTCTTCAGCATTCTAGCATTTCTTCTCATCAGGACATAGAGCACATGTCCTCCCTGCAAGGTGTCACTTGTAAGTAGCCAGTTCAACATTAAGCATGTTTGCCCATTGCTGTTCCCATAAGAGCTCTTGACCTTTGACCTCTGGACTACATCCCATCATCTTTCCAGTATGGATTTTCCTGTGCTTTTCAGAATTCTTAATCCCACCTTTGTGCAGGGTCCATCATCATCCCTCCCCACAGCCATTTCAGCTCCCTGAATTTTGCAAGCTCTTGGAAATACATTTACAGCTGACCTCAGGAACTGGGTCCTAAGTGCCCTATGTTAGCTCTCAGGAAAACAAGAGCTCAAGTGTGCAAGCCCCGGCAAAGTCTCCAAGTTTGAGTAAGAATCATCAGGATCATGTGGAGGGGAAAGCTTGTGCACTAGCACCAGACTGCCAGGGTGCAGATCCTGAAGCTGCCACTTATCAGATGTGTGGCCTTGACTACTAGATGTGTGACTTTGAACATTTTTGGTACCTCAGTTTACTTGTTCATCAAATTTAGGTAACAATCACATCTATTTCATAGGGGTGAGGTGAGGATTGTGACAATAAACTCATGTAAAGCAAGCGCTAGTGCCAGACACATAATAAATGCTCATTGCTCATTAATGTCTATTATTTATTTATTTATTTGAGACAGGTTCTTGCTCTGTTGCCGAAGCTGGAGTGCAGTGGTGCAATCTCAGTTCACTGCAGCCTCTATCTCCTAGGCTCAAGTGATTCTTCCACCTAAGCCTTCTAAGTAGCTAAGACTACAGGCGCACACCATGACACTTGGCTAATTTTTGTTTATTTTTTGTAGAGACAGTGTCTCACTGTGTTGCCCAGGCTGGTCTCAAACACCTGGGCTCAAGTGATCCTTCCACGTTGGCCTCCCAGAGTGCTGGTATTACAGGTGTGAGCCACCATGCCCGGTGTCATTAATATCTATTTCCATCTATTTATATACATATGTAGATAATAAAATAGAACGAGAGCTCAACTGCAAGCCCTTGGAATGAATTCCAACTGTACATATGTACATAAATAGATGGATAACTAATCATAAAAAGGTTTTTTTCAGTAATAAGTAAAAAATGCAAGGCTGGGCATGGTGGCTCACTCCTGTAATCCCAGCACTTTGGGAGGCTGAGGCAGGAAGATCACCAGAGATCAGGAGCTAGAGACCAGCCTGGCCAACATGGAGAAACTCCATCTCTGCTAAAAATACAAAAATTAGTTGAGTGTGGTAGCATGTGCCTGTAGTCCCAGCTACTCAGGAGGCTGAGGCAGGAGAATCACTTGAACCCAGGGGGCGGAGGTTGCTGTGAGCTGAGACCACGCTGCTGCACTCCAGCCTGGGCAACAGAGCAAGACTCTGTCTAAAAAGCAAACAAACAAATATATAAGTAAAACTGCCTTTATGCATTTGATTTTTAAATAAGAATTTCTTTTTTTAGACAAAAAAATAAACTTGGGAGATTGTATTTCCTGTTTCACAGTCACCCATATTAGAAAGTACAGTGCCTGAACATAAGTAATCCACTAAAAACAAATTAGCCCTTGTAATATCATCTCATACCAGTCAGAATGGCTATTATTAAAAAGTCAGAAAATAACAGATGTTGGTGAGGATGTAAATTATTACTCTCACAGTAGGTGAAAATGTAAATTATCACAACTTTTATGGAAAATAGTATAGAGATTTCTCAAAGAACTAAAAATAGAACTATTACGCAATTCAGCAGTCTCACTCAGGGGGTATCTAACCAAAGGAAGACAAATCATTATTTCAAAAAGACACCTGCACTCTTGTGTTTATCACAGCACTACTCACAATAGCAAAGATATTCAGTCAACCTAAGTGTTCATCAATGGATGACTGGATAAAGAAAATGTGGCATATATACACAATGGAATACTATTCGGCCATCAAAAAGAATGAAATCATGTCTTTTGCAATGACATGAATGGAACTGGAGGCCACTGTTTTAAGTGGAACAACTCAGAAACAGAAAGTCAAATCCCACATGTTCTCACTTATAAGTGGGAGCTAAATAATGTATACACATGGACATACAGTGTGGAATGATAGACACTGGAAACTTGGGAAGGTGGAACGGTTCTTCTGGTTGAGAAATTACCTAATGGGTTCAATGTACATTATTCAAGTGATGGATACCCTAAAGGCTCAGACTTAAACAATACGTAATGTATCCATATAACAAGACTGTACTTGTACCCCTGACATTTACACAAATTAAAAATCAAAAAAACAAATTAGCCCTCATAAAACTATAATGGTTGAATGGAAGGAAGAACTGATTATAGAAAAAGAAAAGGAGAAAATATGAAGAGGAGAGAAGAGAAAGCTAAACAATAAATAAAATAATATTCAGGACCATGGAGTAAAGAGGAAGTGTCACTATAGAAGGAACAGTGGCCTGGCTATGAGTTTCTCAAGCTTTTCTAAAATTAGTGCCCTACTCATCCCCACAAGAAGCCTTTTAGATGTTTATTTTTTTCATAATTGTCCTTCATCCCATGAAAATGTAATACTATAGATATACTACATATCTGTTTATGTGCTATGGTTCTTTGGAGGTGCTATGGTTTGAATATTTTTGTCCTCTCCAAAAATCATGTTGAAACAGAATTGTCAACGTGATAGTATTAAGACTTGGTGGCCGGGCACAGTGGCTCACTCCTGTAATCCCAGCACTTTGGGAGGCCGAGGTGGGCGGATCATGAGGTCAAGAGATCGATACCATCCTGGCCAACACGGTGAAACCCTGTCTCTACTACAAATACAAAAATTAACTGGGTGTGGTGGAGTGCGCCTGTAATCCCAGCTACTCAGGAGGCTGAGGCAGGAGACTCAGTTGAACCTAGGAGCCAGAGGTTGCAGTGAGCTGAGATCATGCCACTGCACTCCAGCCTGGGTGACAGAGCGAGACACCATCTCAAAAAAAAAAAAAAAAAAAAAAAAAAGACTTGGGACCTTTAAGAACGAATTGAGTTACATGGGTGGAGCCCTCATGGATGGGATTAAGGTCCTCACAAAAGGGCTTGAGAGAATTGGTTCACTGTCTTTGGTTCTTCCCCTCTGGAGGATGCAGCAACAAGGCACCATCTTGGAAGCAGAGAGCAGCCCTCACTAGACACCTAACCTGCTGGCTCCTTGATCTTGGAATTCCCAGCTTCAGGAACTGTGAGCAATAAATAACTATTATTTATAAGTTACCCAGTTTGTGGCATTTTGTTATAGCAGAATAAACAGACTGAGATAGGCGGTGGCCATTGTAAACTTTAATATTTTTCCCACAAGAACCAATTTTTACCTTAATGGGGTAATATCTCCGTTGCTGAAAATGCACACTGTAAGGTGACTTGAATTCTAGTTCTGTGTTAACTGACTTTGCAACCTTTTGTAAGTCACTGTCGCTCTTTGGGATTCAATTTTTTCTTTTGTAAAATGAAAATGTTTAACAACATGGTCTTGAAGACTCATTTACGACACTGGAATCCTAGGACTTTTATATGGTATGCATGGAGCCGCTGTGGCTTACTCCTCCTGTACTCCTTGCTCCCTCGTCTATGCCACCTTTGCAGGCAGAGGCAGAAGGTAGCACTGTGTATTGAGATCATTAGTTTGCATGCTAGTCTCCTTTCAAAACAACATAAACACTTGAGAACAAAGTTCACACGCATTTGCTATAGTACCTGGCAGGAAGCTAACACTCAAGAAATGTTTGTAGAAGGGACTATACAGTATATTCACAGGTTGAACTAGATGAAATTTTCAGTGTTAGATCTTTTTGACAGCAATTGTATAGCCTAACTCATGTACCACGGAATTACATGGTACCTGCCCTGTACTATAGCTCTGCGGTCCCCAACTCCTGGAGCTGCAGACAGGTACTGGTCTGTGGTCTGTTAGGGACCGAGCTGCACAGCAGGAGGTAAGCTGTGAGCGAACTAGCATTACCGCCTGAGGGCCATCTCCTGTCAGATCAGCACAGGCATTAGATTCTCACAGGAGCACAAACCCTATTGTTAACTGCACATCAGAGGGATCTAGGTTGTGTATTCCTTATGAGAATTTAATGCCTGATGATCTGAGGTGGAACAGTTTCATCCTGAAACAATCCCCTCACACCCCCACCCCATTCCACAAAACTGGTCCCTGGTGCCAAAAAGGTTGGGGAATGCTGCTATAGTTCACAGGGTACTGTCTGATATGTCAAGGGTCAAGAAATGTTTAAGGAAAGAAGGGAAGTTTACAGTAAAGGAGAAGGAAATATCAGAGAAGGCATACTGTTAAATTTTTATGTTTCTTCAAAAACTTCTCATGACTCTAGCTGATTGTTTTCCCCTAGATCCAGCAGGATAGTTATTGAACTTGGTTAAAATTAAGTATGTAGTGATATTGCTATAGAAAAATTTAATGTCTTTATAGTATTAATTTAGGTCATAAAATTAAGAAGTAAACAATTGGTTACATTTTGTAAAGCACGTTATAGTTTCCAAGGAACTTTTCTTATTAATTATCACAGTGCAGTCTCCAGGAAAGTTTCATATTGTGTGAAAGGCAGTCAAACTGAGTAAATCCACCGCATCAGTAATAGAATCATTGTTATAACCACATTTATATTTTATGTAGAGATCTTGAGCATTCTCTTCACACTGTAGTTGATAGTATTCAAAGTGTCCTTGGATACAAGACAACTCATTTGCCACCCTCAGCCATTAGCCTTATGAATAGACTAAGAAAATGCGAAAGACCATTTCCAATAGCAGTTACCAAGGCTTAATATCATGGAACGTGAGAGGGGAGAAGAAACCTTATCTTCTAGTGTGGATATTCTTAACCTTGGGCACATGAGTCTCTAAAATTGTCTAGGAAACTTTATGGCTATGATAATATTTCTCTTAATGGTCCATAGCTTTCATCAGATTATTAAAGACATAGGAATCCATGATGACAAGCCACTATTAGCATATGAGACAAGTGATACAGTAGAAGCCAAGTGAGTTTCTTGGGGTTCCACAGTACAGCTAGTTAGAGGCAGAATCAGATTTCTGTCACTCTTAGTTAAATGCTATTTCTCTCTCTCTCTCTCTGTCTCTCTCTCTCTCTCTGATATTCAGAAGCCATGACTTTCTAACCCCAATCAGGGAATAGTTATAACAATGTGTAACATAGAATATGAAAGAGTCTTGCACATGCCTGCCTAGTTTATACTGGGGACACAGCATTTAATTGGATCAATTAGCACTGCTTTAATTATACCATCTCAGAAGTAAAATATAGAGAAAATGAGTCATTTTTACAAGCAGAAAATTTGTTGCGCACTAAAATTTGAATAGAGCTGGTAATGCTACACGATTACAGATAAACACAAATATTCAGTTTCCTTGAAAATGGTTAGGCAGAGGAAACTTCACGAATTAAGAAATTGGGAGCAAATCTAATTTATAAACTGGAACATGGAGATGGAGAAGAGAGAGGCCTTGGACCCCAAGATTCCTGAGCATGGGGAGAGCTCATCAGGGGTGACAGAGGTTGAGTTGGAGTGAAAGTGCCATGTCCCTGTAGCTCTGCCCCCTGTCCCTTTAGAAGGAACGTACCGACAGTGGCAGTGTCCCCGAAGATGCACAGGATAAAGCGAGGAACTCTGGAATCCTTCTTGACAGTTCTAATTACATTTGGACTTCTGAGGGGGATGAGTTGGCAATAAGGAAGTAAGAAAATGTGGAAGAAAGCCTAGGAAGAGTCAGGGACAGTGCGGGAAACCAGCTATCAGTCACGGCCATGAGACTATTATCTCATAAGTTGGGGAAATGGCACTTCCATCTTTTGGTTATTGTTCCAGCTTTTGGCCATTCAGAAAACAGTTGGAGAGTGTTCAGAGCAACCACAGAATCATGGCTTTGGAGACTGGTAATCTTTTCGGTGCAGGGAATATTGCAGCGAAGGTATCACAAAGGATCGTTACATTACCCACCACTGGCCCAAGGACCAGCTGACAATGTGGTAGGCCCTGTAAGGCTGGGAGGGGATCAGAAGGAGTAACATGAGGTTGTCATGCTGGCCCCCTATTAACTTCAGTAGGGAAGGCACCAGGTTCAAAGGCCGAAGAAGGGAACTGGAGCCGGCAAACAAGACATAGGGTTTATTAAGAGGACTTAATACAAGGGGTCCACTGGCAGTGCCCTGGGCAGGAGAACCACAACTGCTTATAAAAAATCAAGTAGTTTACATAGCATTTTCACTTAGTACCCTCCCCCTAGCAACCTCTACTTGGCAACCTTCATTTAACCCAAAACAAAGGGCCTCCATCCCCTCTACAGCCTGCCTTCCACGGAATGGGCTAGAGGTTTAGATTTTGCTCATAGATAAGAAATGAATTTTCAGGTTGGCCACTCCCAGATTCCTTAGTTTGGAACTCTGAACACACATTCTTTTTAGATCATAGGGTTATTCTCAAGGTATGCTTAAGTTATGTTATTGCTGTCAGGTACATCTGCCATATAGCAATTCTCTCCTTAACTATCTTAAATTCTGATTACTACCTGCAGATGGTAGCAACGGCAAGAACCTCTTCTCCACTTCTGCTAGAATAACTGAAAAGAGGTATGCCCAGTCTGGAGTGAGGGCTTCTGAAATGGTTGCTGTGCTTGCCTTGCAGAAAACAGTGGGTCAGAGAGAGATGGAATTCTGTCAGTACAGCGTCCTTTGCAGGCCTTGGACTGTTGCCTATTGGTAATGTCACCCCACCCCCTACTCCCAGTTGTAAATTCCTTTGGCCAATATCTCTGGCTTGGTGCCTTATTTATTACAGAATTGTTATTCTGCAGGATCAGAGCCAGAGGCAGGCCAAATTTTTGCCAGTCATGCTGAACATGCCATCTTTCTACCCCAACAACTTGCATTTTCCCTGGGAGTCCTGAGAGTGGGGACAGGAGGAAGGAGGATTTTCTGTTGATTGGTGGGGATTCTTCTCAAGAATTACAGGACTTTTAACCCACCTTTTAGCCTCAACCAAGGAAAATGTTTTAATTCTGAGTCCACAGTATCTCCCAGGCCTTCATTGATGACAGGTCAGAGAAAAATGGCCAGAGGGTAAGAGACCTACAGGTGACTCTGAATTCTCTCCTTTTCTTTGTGCCCAACATGTGTCAAATGAGGTTTCCATTAAAGGCAGTTTGAAGGAGAAAAGCCATTAGAAAAGAGCAGAAGGGGCAGGGGACAGAGGCATCCCGCACACCTTTCCTTGGTGCTTGGCGGCAAAGGATGATGAGGCATGAGGAGCACATAGTAGTGCTTAGTGATGACCGCTCCTCCCCTATGACCACCTGTGTTATGAGTCAGCCTGCATGCGCAAGCAGGAATTAGACTTGAATAAGCATCATTCAGTGAGATTTGCTGTTTTTAATGTCTGCTCTTTCTGAGTAAGCAGAACCTTGAATTTGAGTCTAATTTGAGACTAACCTTGAACTTGAGCAGACCTGAATTTGAGCCTAATGAGACCACTTGGAGATCTTTAATACTTGAAATGATCCTTTTAACTCAAGACTTAACTTCCTTTTTTTAAGGATTAGATGAAATATAAACTGACAGTGTACAACAACTTACGTGAAATTTACCAAGTTCTTATTGTTCATGCACACATGTCCAACCAACTACAAATAAGATTGACCATAATTCTGGCATTAGATCCAACCTCTCCTAATTTGGAAATAGAAAAAAACAAAAAGACCCAGTCAAACTTAGCTAATGGAACAAATCTTTTTTTTTCCGCTGTCTCCCCTCCTAGTTTTATGTCATTCATAGATGATCTTCTCTGTCTTATGCTGTTCTGATTTGAAGTCACATCGATTTTGTGAAGCTATCATAATTGCAGAGAGTTGGCAGCCTATCTGTTTAACATTGGTTAGGTTTCACATTTTAAGTAGGTATTCCTTAAATGTAGTTCTTTATCTACATCAAGCTACCATATTCCCTAAGTGATTACTGCACAGATCCATACAATGTTCATTTTCTTCCTATGCTTGCTTTTTGATTTCTTACTTCAGCTATTCATGGCTGCCTGCATTTGTATGATGGGATAAATGATAAATGGGCTATCTCTACCTATTTTTAAGAAAATAATCCTTTTCGGTCGAGTACTACTTGTAAAAAAGTACTACTTGTTACCCTTCTGTTAACAAGACATTGACTTTATATGTCTTCTTCCTTGTTACTGTCAAACATAAGCTCTCACCTGCAGCTGCCCAGTGTTTTAATGGCTAACCATTTCATACCAACACATACAGTTCTCACCAAAACTTCTGCAGCTGGAGAGGCACTGCAGGGCTGAAGGGCTAAACTAAGAGGGTGACGAGTAAAGAGTCTGGTGGCCCTCTGCGAGAAAGCACACCCTGGGCTGAGGAATAACAAGCTCAAAGAGTCCGAGGTGAAAATGTTTACATAATTACTCCACTCTAGACACTGTCCTGCTCACCAGGGATATGGAGTTGAGAATGTCAACAGTTCTTATGGTCTGTAGCCTGAACATAGTTTCCTTAATATTATTTGTAACTTAGTTTATTTTCACATAAGCCCAAGTGCTATATTGAGGTATTCATATTTTATTTCTATTTTCTCAAATTTGGAAAAGAGAATTTAAAAAAATCAATCTCTTGGGATACGTCTAATCAGCCAAACCTTCTATACTTAGGTTTTTAGACAATTGCTTTTATATGCATACCTTTTGGTAGCTGCATTACTCAATTCTTCGTTTGTATTGCAGTCAGAAAAACTAAGTGCAATACGTGTAGCTTAAAAAGTAGAAAAAACAGAATTTTGTATAATTTGTGAGACAGCTGCTTAGAAACAACTTCCACTAAATTTTACTTGATCAATATGCTTTCTGGGGCTAGGAGAAGTAGCTTTAGTAAACATCTAGGATATTGGTGCATGTCTCTAACTGAAACGGATTTGCCAAAAGAGAAATGACTTTGTTATGTGATGAAGTCAGTATTATAGCAGTTTCACCAAGAATGACAAAATATTCTGGACCACTTGTTTATTTGCCACAATATGTCGTGAAATAATTTTTTAAAGTAATGGATATTGTACTTCTTAAAGTAAAGAAATACTGTAGAATTTCAAATACATTAGTAGTGGTCTTTAGGTTAATAAAATATTGTTGCAATGATACACGGAGATCCTCTCTATTTTTTATGCTTGCAAGCTCTTTGGCAAAGTCTCTCAGGATTTTTTTTTTTTTTTGGCATGAGCTGGTAATATTTGTCATGTGGTTATGAAATTGCAGAATAGAGTCAAGTCAGAATGATGACAGTGCAAAAAGGACTGTGTTAGTACTAATTTTATGTAGTGTATGTGTGATTTCCCGTCAACTGTCAAGAATTTAGGTTGACTAATTGATCCAGTTTTGCATATTGTAATAACACTATTCATTTTAAGGCAAATCCTTCTGATTTATATATTTAGATTTGATGACATTGGAGGATTCTAGAAGCTAGTTTCAGGATACTTTTCTTTAGATAAGGGACTTGTATCCAATGGAAGAGGCTGGTTATTTTCATGAAAGACAAAGAAATAATTACTTTACTTAGACACACACACATACACACACACACACATACACTCTCTCACATGATCCTTGAAGCAAATACAGTTTAAGTAAAATTATTATCTTGCAAACAATTGAATTATTGAGATTTATCCACATTGTTTCCTTTTTTCCTCTTACTTTCTAACTACTCCTAAATCACATTAATATGTCCTTTATATACTATGGAATTGCCATGACTGTAATTTCTTGTTATTCTCTAATGTTTGGCTTTTTCTCCATGTTTAAGTTTCTTTCTGGCATTAAGTTTGAGACTTAAGAAGAGTCAGTTAATTCCATCATTTCCCTGTGCTAGAAAACTCAAGAACTGGCAATAGCACTTACTTAAATGTTATTTGATAGAAAGGAACTTTGGCTCTAAGAAGTACCAATCTTGATAGGAAATTTAAAGAATTGAAAGGAAAAAGGAAACGATAGGTTTCTTAACTAATGTGACTTCAGATCCTTTTACCATATCGTAACACAATAGTACTAACTCAAATCCATTTTAGACTGGATTTAAAATCACTTCTGCTCATATAAATTTATTCTATTTATTTATGATGTAGATATTAGTCAGGCTTATTTTTTCTAGGTAATCTGAAGTCAAGCTGTTTGGTGAAAATGACAGTTCATTTGCGTGTTGAGATATGACTCATATGAGGATAATTGCTTTGAAAACACTGAGTAGGGAATGCCTTCAAAATCCTCCTATACTTACCAATATCCTTTCGTTGCAACAAATTTCACTAATATAATATGAAAAACATATAAATGAATCATGACCAGTTGAAATTTATTGTTTTCCACTATGGTCTTACTATGGCAAATAAAGATGAGGAAATACTCAGTTCCAGTTTGCAATAATAAAACTTCACAGTAGGGAGACTGCATAAAAATGAGAGGCATTTTCTAGGAAGCAGGTTAAAGTGGAATTTTTAAAACGATGCTATAGTAGGTATAAGTAAGTCCAGAAATATTAATTTGGAAGGAATTTGACTGGAGGTTGTAAAGGGTCATCAGAATGGAAAAAAAAAAAAGTAGGGCAAATGGTGTCCTCCAGTTCTCACTTGCAAATCCCACTGAAGGCAGTGGAAGGTTTATGGAAATACCTGAAAGACACATTTGACCTAGTTCAAAAGCTCTATTAAATTAGTATTTTAATAAATTGTCCTAGATAAGTCTTGTCTTTATGGTCCTTTTAACATTATTTCACCCAGGGTTCTTCATAGTTTGCTTGAAAATTACAGAAAAGAGGAAAAGCTAACAAGGGACATTTGACTTCTCCTTTAATTTAAAAGATACTAAAAGATACTTTGTCTTTTTCACAACCATGCTGAGAAAATGTCCTTTGTAAAGAAATATATGAATCCTAAGTAAGCTTTGCGTTTTTTGATGCCCATAATATGGGAAGTACAGACAGATATAAAATGTATAGTTCGGTTACTTAGCTTGAGGGAATTCAGTCCCTGAAATGAAACTGTGTCTAGAACTGATGGCATCTGATTTAAGTTTTATTCGATAATACTGAGCACATAAATGTTATCATAGTTGTTTCCTCAGGATACAAGAAAGCGCTAGGTAGCCTCTTTCTTTCTGTGATTCATATTTACTAAAACCTCTATTTTGGCCTGATATTGCCCAAGATACACAGCAATGTACCTTGTCAGGGGTACCAGATTTAGTTTCTGGAAATGCAGGAGCAAAGCATCACTTAATGGCATTTTGGAGTTAGCTATAAAACAAATTTGATTTCCTTAAAAAGATAGGCTTTGATAAGCACTTACCACTGGGTTTCAGACCTATCTTTGCAGGTAGGACCAAGGAGGCTTCCTGGAGACATCCATTAACTGAAAAGGGAGCCAGGTGAGACTTTCTCCACTCAAAACTATGTCTTATCCAGGAGGAATAATTTGGAGTATAGACTCTGGAGCCAGTCCAACCAAGTTCACATCCCTCCTCTATCACTTACTAGCTTTGTGACTGTCCCAGCCACTCCAGCTGTGGCTGAAAGGCTCCAACGTACAGCTCAGACTGTGGCTTCAGAAGGTGGAAGCTCCAGGCCTTGGCAGCTTCCACGTGGTGTTGAGCCTACAGGTGCACAGAAGTCAAGAATTGAGGTTTGGGAACCTCCGCCTAGATTTCAGAAGATGTATGGAAACGCCTGGATGCCCAGGCAAAAGTTTGCTGCAGGGACAGGGCCCTTATGGAGAACCTCTGCTAGGGCAGTGCAGAAGGGAAATGTGGGGTCAGAGCCCCCACACAGAGTCCATACTGGGTCACTGCCTAGTGAAGCTGTGAGAAGATTGCTACCATCCTCTAGACCCCAGAATGGTAGATCCACTGACAGCTTGCACTGTGCACCTGGAAAAGCCGCAGACACTCAATATCAGCCCGTGAAAGCAGCTGGGAGGGAGGCTGTACCCTGCAAAGCCACAGGGATGCAGCTGCCCAAAACCATGGGAACCCACCTCTTGCATCAGAGTGACCTGGATATGAGACCTGGAGTCAAAGGAGATAATTCTGGAGCTTTAAAATTTGACTGCCCCACTCGAATTCAGACTTGCATGGGCCCTGTAACCCCGCTGTTTTGGCCAATTTCTCCCATTTGAAATGGCTGTATTTACCCAATACCTGTACCCTCATTGTATCTAAGAAGTAACTAGCTTACTTTTGATTTTACAGGCTCATAGGTAGAAGGGACTTGCCTTGTCTCAGATGAGACTTTGGATTGTGGACTTTTGGGTTAATGCTGAAATGAGTTAAGGCTTTGGGGGACTGCTGGGAAAACATGATTGGTTCTGAAATGTGAGGGCATGAAATTTGGAGGGACTGGGGCAGAATGATATAGTTTGGCTGTGATCCCATTCAAATCTCAACATCAAATTGTATCTCTCAGAATTCCCATGTGTTTTGGGAAGAACCCAGAGGGAGGTAATTGAATCATGGGGGCCGGTCTTTCCTGTGCTATTCTCATGATAGTGAATTAATTCTCATGAAACCTAATGGGTTTATTGGGGGTTTCTGCTTTTACTTCTTCCTCATTTTCTCTTGCCACCTCCATGTAAGAAGTGCCTTTCACCTCCTGCCATGATTCTGAGGCCTCCCCAGCCATGTGGAACTGTAACTCCAATTAAACCCCTTTTTCTTTCCAGTCTGGGATATGTCTTTATCTGCAGTGTGAAAACGGACTAATACAGTGACCCTACTTTGTTTTATCTCTCTGAGCTTCTCTAATTTCTTTAAAAAATTGATATGACTACAGGGTTTTGTGAGAATTTAAGGGTAAAAATATCTTCGGTGTGGGGGGTGGCTAGAGCATTGTGTTTTGAAGTTTAGCTCTCATTTTTAGTTTATATGAAGCACCATCACTCAGATTTATTTCTTAATCCAGTTCTCCACCTCCTTCATTGAGATAATATAATAGAGGGTTGTAAGGGGGCCCTGAATGGGAGAAAGGATATATGGAGGCAGAAGGAGATGCCACAAGATAAAAGCTGAGAGAGCTACTTCAATAAAAACTCTGTGAACTCTCCCCTCCCACCGTCTCTTGATAATAGCCTAACACTATTTGACAAAAGGTAAAGAAAGGCATTCTCTTTATTCTGCAACATGACCTTTGGGGGGTTTCTGTGCATCATCAGGGCAGGGTCAAGCAGCATCCAACCATCCACAGGTGAAAAGGCATGGGGCCGGGGGGAGGCGGGAGTGCTTCCGAAGGCGGGGATGGGTGGGTTTGTGGGGCTGGAAAAGAGGAATGAAACCAGATGCCACAATACGACTGCTCTCTCTGGTCCCTGAGCCCTCCTGAGACACTCCCAGGGGTTGCTACGAAACATGATCAAGAGCTGTGGGTTCAGCAATTGACAGAAATGTATCAAATCACTAAGCATTTCTTGCTTGCCTATTACACATTGGGCATGGTGTTAGCAATGGTGACACAAAGATGATAAAGACGTCGCTGATCTCAAGTCCTTGTCTGGTTCAACCACGTGTCAAGACATTTTAATACTCTGTTGGGAATTCTCAGGCAGCACAGGCCCAGGCGTTAGCAAAGCAGCCAGGGATTTCAGACAGAGGGTGCCATCCAGGGTAAGAAAATGAACTTTTTGTGTCACATTTGCATTTTCATTCCTTAACTAAGAGTCTCTGAAAATACTGATGGCACAAACGAACTAAATTCCTGCTTCAGCACCAAATGGATGAACTACTACGGTTTAAGCATTGAACTAGTCCTAATATCACCATTCCAGAAATGTCTTAGTATTAATCAGGACAAGAAATAGGGATCTCTTTCGCAAAAAGCGAGACTGCACTCCTTCCTTTCTTTGTATACGGAAAGGGGACAAAATCCACAGTGAAAGGCCTAGAAGCGGCGCACTCCGCCCACGGGCGGCCCACGTGTCCACCTATTCCGCACCGCGCCCTGTCCCATCCCTATGGAGCGGGGTCTGCCAACGCTCGCGAGAGCCCTCTCGGCTTCCACGTTTGCCACGTTCCAAAGGACCGAGACAAACTGGAAAGCCGAAAGAGGCTCGCGCTCACAGGCAGCTGCGTAGCGCCCGAACAGCCCTAAGTGAGCAGGGGCGGGGAGCGCGGCAGGGTACCGCCGCCTCGTAAGGGCCCTTGCGATTGGGTCCCAGGCGCCGTCACTCAGCCTTCCGGGGGCGGGGCGAGGCCGGGAAGGGGCGTGGCCGTCGGGCGGCGAGCCGCGCTCTCTCGCCCCGGGAGGGAGTCACAAGTTCGTACACGCGAGGCCGGGCGCGCGCAGCGGGCACGCGGGTGAAGTCTTCCCAGGTGCTGCAGGCGGTGCTGAGGCACAGGGTCTGCTGCAGGAGCAGCGGCCCGAACCCGCTCCAGCGGCCCGCTGCCGCCAGCGGCTCCCGCGTCGCGTGTGTACCCCCGCGCACTGAAGGAGGTCCACCAGCCCTCACCAGCCCCCGCGGACCGTGCAATGGCCCAGCGTAAGAATGCCAAGAGCAGCGGCAACAGCAGCAGCAGCGGCTCCGGCAGCGGTAGCACGAGTGCGGGCAGCAGCGGGGGCAGCAGCAGCCCCGGGCCCCGGAGAGGTCAGAGGCCCTGCGGGGCGGGGATCTGGGGCCTCGCCTCGGGGTAGGGAGCCGGCTGGCGCGGCGGACGCTGCGGGTGCATCTCCCCAGGTCCCACCGCGCGCCGCCTCCATCCCCCGCGACGCTCCTCCTTTAGGCGCGCGGGGCGGAGGCCGCATTCGGCGGGCCTGGCGGGCGGGCGAGGGGCCAGGCGGACCGGGGTCCGAGCCCTCGGGATGGTAGTCTCGGGGAGCCCCTTCCCAGCGGTTACTTCACCTGCAGGGCGCAGCCGAGACAGAGGTTGCTGAACGACTGTTTCTTGGCTTTCCGTGGAATTGAACATGGGAGTAAGAGAACAATTTATCGTTTGCCTTGCGTGTTTTGGGGAGTTGAAAATGAGCCAAAGTCAGGGAAAGTGAGTTCCTGCCTAACCAGCAGCGTTTCAGAGCAACTCAAAGGAGGTGAAAATGGGGGCGCCGGGGGGCAGGGGGAGGGAAGAAGTTGGGAGTGATTTGAATGCTCTCGGAAATTATTTTAAATATTTTTGCTTGTATGTAGCTTTCTTAATATGCGTTGCAGTTGCCTTTAAAATAGAATGTCGTGAAATACTGAACGAGCGTCTGTATTTTTACCACTTTTACTTAAAATAAAAATCGATTGGATATTCACCTTTCTCCTCGTCCGTGTGCATATCCAGCAGAGAGAACAGATTTTTAAATCTGTTTCGTCTCATATTTCAGTGGTTCTCGGTTTCTTTTATACTTCCTTTGACTCATATTTGGGATATTGAAACTGCAATACACATGTGTATGGAATGTGAGCTGTAAACTTCACTTGAAGTGATTTAGACTCTTTGTTTTCTGAGATCTTCAGATCATGCATTCATAATATACCAAGAAAATGAATCAGCTATAGTCAAAGAAGTATTTTCTTTATAGCACTTGTCACTATCTGAACTTGTCTTATTACTTTCATGTGTGTTGTCTTTGGCTCATTCTCTCTGTATCCCCAGCTCCTAGAATGTTCCTTTCCCATAATAGGTGCTCAGTAAAGATTTGAGTAGTGAATGAATGAATGGATTTAAATGGGGAAGTAGTGCATTAAATCCATTGCACAAATTTACATTTTAAGGACTAATATTTGGATTCTAAATGTAAAGATGTACACACAGTTTGAAGTTCAATGCAAGCATATTAATTCACCTTTGACATAAGTGAAAGTTTGTGTTCCTTTTTCACTTGTTCTTAAATGTCACTTACTTAAACCTGCAGAGGGATAAGATTAATTGCCTCAGCCGACTGAGGCTACTCTTTTTTAACATCCCTAAATGAGAAGAACCCATTGTGCCTCTAAGGGCACTAAGCAGAGAAAGCTGATGAACAACTTTAATGTTAGTTGTTTTCAAAAGGTTTCTGTAGCTATTTGCCAGAGAAGCATGTCTTCGTTCCATTTCATTTTTGTGTTTATGAGGAGAGGGCTGATTGCATCTGAGGGAAGTCACTTTATATGGCCTCTTATTGGTGAGAACTAATACTGGGAAATGTGTCTCACGTTTCTAGACCTACCCCATAACTATCTGAAGCATTTTAACAGGCAAGAGATAGGTTTAGGAAATGCAGTAACTTAAATTAACTTCTCCTGACTTTCATACTCAGGCATTTTAGAACAAACTCTGCCCATATTTGAGGATCTACAGCCTTTTAAGCATTTTACACGTTGATTCTCTAATAGTCATGAAACAGACATAGTATGTAAAAGAATATGTAAAAGGGAGGAATGCCCGTGATACGAAAACAAAAGTTGATATTGGAACCCTGCATGTGACGTAATGAGTATTCTTTATCCGCATATCCGCAACCTTTTTTTTTTTTCTCCAGTAGATACTGAGTTCTTACTGTGTGCCAGATAGAAGGCACTGGGTATGGAAACCATTTCCTTCCATCATCCTAAACAGTTAAAGTGCAGTGTCGTGTATAGTAGGCTGTACTCGAAAGATAAAGCCGGCTTTTCTTTTAATGCTGTTTACCTGGTCATTAAAGTACGGACGTTGTGCGAACCATTTCCTTCTACTGGGAAAATCAAAGACTTTTTAGCAGTGTCATACTGTGAGACCCATTTAGTTTCCTGCTCAAATCATACAGATGAGGAAATTAATGCCCAGAGAAGTTGTCGAGTTCATTGAAGGTTGTTTAGTTCATGGAAACTCAACTAATTACTGGAAGAACCGAGACTAAGAACCCAGGTTTTGTTATTCATTTTGCCATGCTTGAATTTTAGGTTCTCTAGTATGTAATTGGAGTTGAACTAGATTATCAAGTTTTCTTCTGGCTGTCTCCATGAGTACTACATTTAATTATTGGAGAAAACTATGCTTTTGTCCTATCACCAATTACATTTCCCTTGACAAAAATTCTATTTGAAACACTATTTGAAATTTTAGTTTGAGAAGAAGTATATGTGTTCAAATAGTACGTTTTTTGATATGTCTTATATTGAGAGTCAGAAAATGACGGCATTGGTCACATTAAACATTATTATTTCTTAAGTTGTTGTGTAAACGTATGGGAAAAAAAGAACCCAGTCATTTGAAACATGCATTTTAGGGAAAAGGTGATTTCTTTTTTTTTTCCTGGCCAAACTTTATCTTGGTGGTTTTTTTGCTGAAAAGTGATGTTTGGAAGCTGGAATTTGGGGAATTTATATCACAGATTTTTAAAGCAAGTGTCTGCTTTTTATTTTCTTCAGCTTAAGCTGAAAAATGATAAAATGGTTTTCTACAGAGTTCAATTTTACTTTTTTTTCAGTTTTACTCTTTATAATATAAAAGAAACATGAATAAATTAGACTTCCTACCTTTATTTTGCATATAGAACTGGACTTGCATGGCCAGTTGGGCCCAGGGGAAGCCTTTTTCAAATTTATTGATTTGAAAATAGTTTGACAAAGAAGGATCATGATGTCCTTTTGGGCTTATTTTGTAGACACTCGTATGTGTAATGTTTTCTGTTTGTTTGTTTAGTTTTTCCCTTTTGAGTATCACCCCTTAACTCCCTGTATCTCCTAGCAGCTTTCCATCTCCCTGTTTATTTTGTCTGGGTGTCCTGCTACTACATTACCTTTTGCCACTAGGTGTCACTGTAGAATACGTCCCCCTTTTAGTTTGAAGCTTGGGGTTACGTAACAGCAGGTTTTAATTATTATTATAATTTAATCCATCTGTATATACTCAAAACTATTGATAGATAAGCACTTAAAAACTCTTAGCTACTTTTTAACTCAAGGTGTCTCAGCAGATTGAGCAGCCTTTTTGTTTAGGCTTAATTAGAATGAAATATATTCATGTGCTGCCTGTAAAACATTAACAGCTTCATTTGATGAGTATTTGTCATTTAGAAACACACTTCTGAGTTTAGTTTAGCTTCTTTTTTCTTTCTACTTTGAGTGTCTCTTAGATTACTAAGTAACTGAGGGATTCAATACACTGCTGATTGCATTGTGGAGCCCTTGAATGAAGAGGCCCTAGCAAAATTTTCTTTCTTTAGCCAAAGACCATCAGAGCCAATTGCTTAATCCTCCATTACTCATTCTAAGATGAAAACATAGGAGGACCATAATTCTTCCACTGCAAGAACCGTCAGCTATTTTGTGTTCAGTTCAACAGCATTTTGTCCATCCTGACCAGATCATATGAAACCAAGCACTAAATAATGTTCTGAGGGAGTTTATGAACACATTTTCCAGAGACCAGTTAACCTCTGGTGGTCTGTGGAAGTGAAAGTTCTCTATTTTGGACTATATTTTAGTCTTGCTTTAAAATAATCTGTCTCATAGAGATTATTAGAAAATGAATGTATGACATTTTCATTTTCAGCCAGTTATCAACAGAGGAACTTGGATAAAGGCTCATAGGGTCTATCCATCTTGTTGTTAGTTAATATCAGATACTTAGCCCCTGAGCTCTCTGGTTCCAATAGAAAAACCCTTTTCTCCAGAAAGCTAGTGCAGTTTGGGAGAAGGAATATGATGACCTGGATCATATCTGTGTAAGAATCAGAACCAAGAATCGCTAAAAATCTCTGTTCCCAGCCTCCTTAAATGTAAAGAATTATTATCTACTTTCTTTTCAGAGTTTTGATATCACTAATGCTGATTTCATATGCCTTTGTGTTTCTCAGTTGTTTCCGTTAAAGTACGTCTAATAGTAGGGGTGAGTGCAAAACTTTGGAGACTATAAAAGTGTAGATGTCATCAGGCCATTGCATGCTTTGACTTTTTTGATGATTTATTCTTATTTATTTATTTATTTTCATGTTCCGTAGCATCTTTGTGTTAAGTAAAATGTATATTCTTGAGATAGAGTTTATACTATGCTTTGAGGACTGCTCGATACATTTCTCTCAGCTTCTGGAGGTGTAAGTATCCATTTGCACATCAACTTTGAAGTTGGTGATTTGCCCTTAATGGCTCAGAAATCTGTAACATTATTTTATCTTACCCAGGCTCAGATATATTTAGTCTTTTGAGGTAACTCCAGCCACTGTTTTAATATCATGAAAATATGCAGCTTAGTTTGTGGCTTGGATACTTCCATATCACCTCTAAATGGCTTGACTTCATTCTGTACCAAGGTACAAAAATGTTTTTCAAATGAACTTCTCTTTAATAAACCCTGTATGTACATATAACCTATTTACACCCCACCTAAACCTCCGGGGAAAAGCCTCAGCCATCTATCGGGAAATGTGGAGGTGCAAGGGCTGCTTGCTTCATTATCTGCTGCCAGTGTCTGCTCTGCACTGCACATGTGCGTGTGATGAGTTTCTCTGGTTTGGTCCTGCAGCTCTGGCCATTTTTATTAGAGGACTAAGGATTCAGGATGTTCTTTTCTTCCCTGTGTACCACTGTGGGAGTATAGTCTGGAGGCCAGTGCTTTAACTTTTTTTTAATTATACTTTCTTCTGGTACTGCTGGGAGCCAAGATGGTATTTTCTTGTTAGTCATTATTTTTAAAATTTTAGTATTTTATTCCCCTGATGTGAGGGATGCTTCAGGCTTTTGTCCTGCATTTGATCTTTGTTTTTCAGGGATGTGTCTTGGTTACCTTTGGCTGATGTGGTTATCTTTTAACGGCAAATCACTGAATGTAATTCAGTTCCTATCAAATTGGCCACAGCTGAGGACAAATTTGGTCTAGATAACCTATTAGACTCAAAGGAAATGTTGAGCTCCCTTGGTGAATAACTCTTTTTAAAAAGAAAATCATCTTTTGAAGGATCTGGGCTATTCGGCCCCCTGTGAGATCCAGGTCACTTGCCTAGTCATGTGACTATCATCATCTGCCGTAGATACTATGTGTGCTCCAGAGCGGAGAGCGTTGGTGAATTGACTTGGTTGAGGGTTGGGGGGCTGGGGGGTGGGAGTGGTTGCTGTCCAGTTATAGTCAGGTTTCCAAGGGCAGCCACTATCTCTGTACTTGGAGAAATGCTAGCACTTCTCTCCTACATGTGTGCCCACACGTTGAACCCAGTGACTCATCCTGTACTTAAGACCCCAAGGATCAGTCTTAAATTTAAAGTAGGAGAATATCCTTTGATAATTTTATTTCACAACCAGCACTGTTGTAACTGCCTTTTCTCATATTTTACATAGGTTTGACAGCCATTTCTACCATTCCATAGTGCAGAGTCACTATTATTTTGTTGTTCTATCCTGTCTGTAACTTCTTTTTCTTATTTATTATTCTTCTAATATACAGTTTTTGTCCCTATCTTTCACAGGCTGCTTTCAATTTCAATTTTCTTGGTATACTGGAAAGACTCTTTTGGTCTTAGTTTCACTTGTAAATTTTATTTAGGTCACTTAATTTTTTAACTTACATAAACCTCAAAATCTGTGTTGTAAATATTTGTTGAAAGAATATCTAGCATTTAACTACTTTTCCATTCTTTGAATCAAGTCAATTTGTATAAGATGCTTGTCACTGAGTTTTTGTGAGTTGTTTCATGGATTTGCTTTTTGGCAGAGAGCTAGTTCTCTAACCTTTATAATAAAAATATTTCTGTGTATTGCTCTTTAAAATTGTATGTATTTGAAATAGTACATATTTAAGCCTATAAATAATTGTAGAGAGTAATGCAGTGGATGCCCATGTACTGACCATATAGGCGAAGAAATGAAACATTATCAGATTCCTAGATTTTCCTCTCCTGTGGTATTCCTTCCTAACCATTGTTAAACATTTTATGGTAGTCATTATCATAAATACAGGTATATATGCACAAAATAATATATAACATGTAGCACATACACATTATGTATCCACACATGTAAACTGTATCTATTATTAAATCAATGTATTTGAAAACTGCCCAGGAAGTATATCTATATCCCTATGTGTAGAAATATACCTATACACACACACACATATATGTATATATACTGTATAGCACGTATTAAAAGTTTTGTGAACAGGCTTCTACTTGGCATACTATTTTGACAGCATTTGTTTGAAATTCCTCCAAACTCCAGTTCTTTATTTTCACATATGTAGTTCTACACCATATGAATATGCCTTGCTTTTCATTTAGCCATCCTATCGCAGGCCACTTTTTTTCTTTCAAATAATGCTGCCCTGTACGTTTATGTGCGTCTCTCTCCCCATGCATACATGTCTGAGTGTTTTTCTAGGGCATAATCTGGAATTGGAATTGTGGGTCATAGAAAGTACACACATTAGACTTTACTGGATATTGCCATTTTTTAACCCCCAAGTGGTTGTATCAACTTACAGTTCTGCCCCTAATGAATAAGAGCTTGTTCTGTGCCATCATCACATTATCAACATTTGGTGAAGTTTAATATTTGCCAGTTGAGTGGCTGTGAAGTAGTACTTGAGGGTTTAAACTTGCATTTTTCTAATTACTAGTGAAGTTACTGGTAAGAGTAGCCTTGTGTTTCCTCCTTTGAATTGCCTGTTTGTATATCTTGCCTATTTTTCTGTTTTTGTTTTGTATTTGTAGTATTGATAGGTAGAATTTTTTTTTATATCCTGAACCTTTAGATTATTTGTGATAAAGGCCTTCTCCTAGTCTGTGTTTACTCACATTTTCATTTTTTATGGTATACGTTGTTGAACAGAATTTTAAGATTTTAATATATTAATAGAATTTTTCTATTTTGTACTTTGTGGTTCACACCTTTATACTTTTTGTAAGACACATAACACAGATGTCATGAATTATTCTTGTATTTTCCTCTAAAAGATCTGAAACGTTGCTTTTTTACATTTAGATCTCTGAACTACCTGGTGTAGCATTTTATTGTATATTTTGTTATTAGGGATCTAATTCAGTATTGTTTTTTAAAAAGGGCCAATGAGAATGTCCTGTACTGTTAGTTGATTTGTCATCTTTTTACCGTAGTCTGCAGCATCACCTCTTGTGTATGAATACGTCGGGCTCTATTTTGTTCAGGCATGTAGAAGCAACACCAAACTGAGTTGCTCACTATAGCTTTGTAATGAGTCCACATATCTGATAAGGCATGTCCTTCTACCCTGCCTTTTTCACTATTGTGTTTGCTGCTTTGGGACCTTTCCTCATCCATTTCTCTAGATTTTAGAATCTGCTTATCAAATATGTTCATGAAAAATATTTGAGAATTTTTACTGGCATTGTATTGAATCTATAGAACAATTTGGGACAAATACAGATGTTTATAATACTGAATCTTCTTATACATGCACCTGGCCGGCTGGCCTGCTTTCTCTTCTTTCTTCTTTCTTCTTCTTCTTTTTTTTTTTTTTTTTTTTTTTTTTTTTGAGTCACGGCCTCGCTCTTTCACCCAGGCTGCAGTGCTGTGGCAGCCTTGACTTCCCAGGCTCCAGTGATCCTCCGACCTCAGACTCCCCGGTAGCTGGGACTACAGGCATGCACCACCATGCCTGGCTAATTTTCTTATTTCTTGTACAGATGGGGTTTTGCCGTGTTGGCCTGTCTGCTCTCAAACTCCTGGGCTCAAGTGGTCTGCTCATCTCGACTTCCCAAAGTGCTGGGATTACAGGTGTGAGCCCTGCACCCGGCCTATAATTTCTTATGTATTTAAGTCTGACAATTTTTACAATCTTATTTGAAAGTCATATACATCTTTTATTAGATTAAGTCTGGGTACTTTATATTTTAAAAAACATTTTCAATAGTATTTTTCAATTAACATTTTTAAATGAAACTTTAAAAATATGTATCCAAATTAAAAGAGTTCTGTAATGACTCCACCATGTAGATGCTACAGCAGTTAACATTTTGATAGATTTGCTTTGTCATATCTATCAGTCAATCTTATTCTTTCATGCCTTTCGAAGTAAGTTGCAGGTATTAGTATATTTCACTTTCATAAACATTTACATGTGCCTGTAGCTAACTAGAGCTTAGCATTTGTTTGTTTTTTTTTTTTCCCTCTGAGGTAAAATTTTCACGTAGTGAATTGCACAAATTGTAGTGTCTGATCTGAGGAGTTTTTATATCCATTTCTACCTTTGTAAAACAATAACCTATTAGGATAGAGAATATTTTCATCACCCTGTAAAGTTCTCTCAAGCCCCTTTCTTGCCTCCACCTCTGCCATCAGAGGCAGCCATTGTGCTACATTTTTTGATCATAGATTAGTGTTTTCTATTCTAGAACTTCTTTTGCAAGTACTTTTTTTTGTAAAGTCTCCTTTCACTCAGCATAATATTTTTTAGTTCATTTATGTTGTGTACACGGTCACTTGTTCCTTTTTATTGTCAAATAGTATTCCAGTGTCTGACTATAGCACAATTTTTTTTAAGCTTTTATTTTAGGTTCAGGGGTACATATACAGGTTTGTTATATGGGTAAATTGCATGTCACAGGGGTTTGGTGTACAGATAATTTTGTCACACAGGTAATAAGCTTAATACCTGCTGAGTAGTTTTTTTGATCTGCACCTTCCTCCCACCCTCTACCCTCAAGTAGGCCCCCGTGTCTGTTGTTCCCTTCTTTGTGTCCATAGGTGGTCAATGTTTTGCTCCCACTTATAAATATTAATAAGAACATGGTTCTCTGTTCCTGTGTCAGTTTGCTTAGGATAGTGGCCTCCAGCTCCATTCATGTTGTATAGCACAGTTTTTTAACCCCATCTTTTATTGGTGGACACTTGGGCTAGTTTTGGGTTATTATGAATAAAATTCTATGAATATTATAGAAGCCTTTTTTGACATATGTTTTTATTTCTCTTGAGCAAGAGAGGGATTACTGGGCTATAGGGTAGGTGTATGTTTAGTTTTATTAAGAAACTGTTAAACTCTTTTGCAGAGTAGTTGTACAATATATTTTATACTCCCACTAACAATGTGTGGAATTGGTTGTTCTACATATGTACCAACATTTGGTGGTGTCAGTCTTTTTAATTTTAGCCATTCTGGTGGGTGTGCCGTGGCTTCTTACTGTAGTTTACATTTGCAATTCCCTGATGAATAATGATGTCAAGCACTTTTTCTTGTGCTTATTGGCTACACCCATTATCTTTAGTGAAGTTTCTTTTTTGCCCATTTCTAATTTTATTGTTTTTTGTTGCTGAGCGGTAATTCTTTATGTATTCTGGATAGAAGTTCTTTTCAGATATATATAGCACATATTTCTCCCAGTCTATAACTTACCTTTTTATTTTTTTATTTTTAATGCTGATATTTATTTTTTCTTTTCTGTTTTTGCTTTCTGTGTTCTAAGAAACTGCACATTCTCAAGTCTCAAAGCTATCCTCTTTTATTTTCTTCTAGAAATTTTATAGTTTCAGTTTTTATGTTTATGAGCATTTTCACATTAATTTTGAATTAGATTTATATTTTTCTATATGGAATTTCAGTTCTAGCACGATGTGTTGAAAAGACTTTGCTTTCATTATTGGATTGCTTTTGGTGCCTTTGTCAAAAAGCAAATGACAGTGTAAGTATAAATCTGTTTCTGAGCCCCTCTGTTTTTTTGTTATCTATTTGTCCTTATGCCTTTACTTTATCACAGAATCTTGATTACTCTAGCTATACAGTAAGTATTAAAACTAAGTAGTGTAAATCCTCCTAATTTGTTGTTCCTTTTAAAATGGCTCTAAATAGTGTAGATACTTTGTGTATCCATATACATTTTAGAATCACCTTGTCACCTTCCACAGAATAAAGCATGCTAGGGTTTATGATTAGGATTGCATTGACTCCGTAGACCAACTTTGGGAGCATTAATCACAGTGATATTGCACATTCTAATTTATGATAGTGGTATATTTCTTCATTTGTTAGGTTTTTAGTTTCTTTCTGCCTTTTTTTTGTAGATTTTGCTATGGAGCTCTTTTTACGCATTTTTCTGTTAAACATTTTTCTAAATATTTTGTATTTTTTGATGCTATTAGAAATCGTATTTTTAAAATTTCATTTTCCCATTATTTGCTGCTAGGATGTAGACATAGAACTGTTACATGCACCTTATATCATGTAGCTTTGCTAAATTCATTTATTCTAGTAGTTTTTTTTAAGAAAATAGATTCTTTGGGATTTTCTATGTAAATATCATGAAGCCCATTAATAGAAACAGTCTTACTTCTTTTCCAGTCTTTTCTTGCCTTACTGCACTAATTAGGATTTCCAGTATCATGTTGAATACCAGTGATGAGAGTAGACATCCTGGCTTTGTTTCTGATTTTAGTGGCAAAGTATTTAGTATTTTACCATTAAGTAAGTAAAATATTAACTCAGGGTGTTTTGTAGATGCTTTTCATTGGATTGGGGAAATTTGTATTTCTAGTTTGAGAATTTTGTCAAATACTTTTTCTCACTCAAAGTCCCACTTGGTTGATTTGAATTGTCCTTTTTATATATTGCTTTATTTGCTAATATTTTGTCAGCAATTTTGCATCTGTGTTTATGTTAGATGTGGGTCTGTAATTTCCTTCCTTTTTTCCTCTCCTCCTCTCCTCTCCTCTCCCCCTGCTTCTCCTTCTCCTCTTACTTCCTTAAGAATTATGATTAGTACGGAATATTTTCTCTGCACCTATTGACATTATATATTTGGTTTTTCTCCCTCCATACTTTAGATGGTAAATGATAACAATAGATGCTCTAATTTAAAACCATCCTTACATTTCTGGGAAGAATCCAGCGTGGTGGTTTTATATATTTTCAGTATTATTGGATTAGTTAATAGATCCATGAGTAAAACTGACCCAACATTTTCTTTCCTGGTTTTGTTATCAAGGTCATATTCTAGCTGCGTAAATGAATTTAGGAAGATTTTTTCTTTTTCTGTTCTTTGGCATAGTTTGTATATAAGTAGTTATTGGGGGGCTGGGCGCGGTGGGTCATGCCTGTAATCCCAGCACTTTGGGAGGCCAAGGCTGGTGGATCACGAGGTCAGGAGATCCAGACCATCCTGGCTAACACGGTGAAACCCCGTCTCTACTAAAAATACAAAAAAAATTAGCCGGGCGTGGTGGCGGGCACCTGTAGTCCCAGCTACTCAGGAGGTTGAGGCAGGAGAATGGTGTGAACCCGGGAGGCGGAGCTTGCAGTGAGCCGAGATTGCACCACTGCACTCCAGGCTGGGCGACAGAGCGAGACTCTGTCAAAAAAAAAAAAAAAAAAGAAGTAGCTATTTGGTAAAACTCATTCGAACCTTTTTGTCATTTTACCCCAACACTGGGTGAGGTGTGGGTAGACATGAGGGGAAACTGCTTTGCTTTTTAAATGTTTACAGGACTACTTAAAATTTCTGTGTCTTCTTGAGTTAGGTTTGCTATGTTATATTTTCTCTTGGTAGGTGAATTTGAGTAAGTTATATTTTCTAAAACGTTTTCTGTCTTTGAAGTTTCAAACTTACTGGCAAAAAGTTGTGTATGGTTTTAGTGCTTCTTGTAAACAGAATATAGCTATTGTATGTCTAGTATTACCTTGTAATAAAATTCCATTTAAAATGACTAAATACTAAGTTTCTTTAAATTGTAACTATTTCAGATACTAGGAATGTTTTGCTAAGTTTATTAAAGTAAAAATTCTTTATAAAATACATGGGATATTCTAACATCTGTGAGAAGGTAAGCCATTTAATACTGGTAATTTGGTTTAATTGACTTGATATGCTGCTCATTTTCTTCCTTAAATGGTAATAACTAGCAATACGTACATTGGTTTGTTAAAAATTGAACTTTCTTCATGACTAAAATATAATGCTTATTTTCTTGAATCTTAAGATTTATTTGATTATTTGGTGGTTTCTAGCTGGTCCATCTGTTTAGTTGTAACCAGTAAATAAACCTGGAGACCTAGGGAGCCTGGCATGGATCCAAACATAGCCCAATGTTTCAATCACATATTTGCTTTGTAACATTATTAAAATGAAATTAACTTATATGAAGGTGGAAAACTCTTAAGCCCCTTGTATTTATTTTATAGTTTTTTTCTAGAAGTAGTACACTATTTGTGTTAATAAGTACCCAAGCTAATTTTTAGAATTACCTTGTTATCAGTGAGACATTTAAGATGACTGGGTAGGATAGAGTAACATTGAGTAAGAGCACAGTTCACTAGCTTAAGTACTTTTACTGATTTGGAGTAAACTTGAAATAAACTATGTATGTTCAACACCTTCCTGCTCAGCTGGTCCTTCACCAGTGCCTTGTGGTCTTAGTGTGCTTTTAGCTTATGCTTATTCGTATTTTCAATGCCAGCTATTTCACATCTTCACCAACTTCAGCCAATATCTTACTATTTATCTTTCAGTTGTGGCAGACGGCAAACTACAGTGAGAAAAAAAGCAGAACAGTGGGGCCATCTCTGAGGCTGGGGATGGGGTGCAATGGAAATGGCCATGAGGGAATTTAAGCAGAAATATTGATGTTCTAGATCTTGATAGGGATCTGGGTTACATGTTGTATACACTTGTTAAATCTCAGGGAATGTATACTTAAAATTTATGCATTTCATTTTGTGTAAATTTCACTTTAAATAACTATAAAGAAATGTGTAACTATAGTTTATGATACTCATGCCAAATTATTTAGGAGATGTGTGCTGATGTCTACAGTTTACTTTGCAATGCATTATACAAACAAGGTGATGATGTAAAGGGATGAATAGGTATGCTACAAACAATATAATACCATGTTAATATTGTAGCGGAATCTAAGTGTTATGAATCCTTTCAGCTTTGTTGTGTTTTGGAAATTTTCATACTAAAACATTGGGGAAATTCTTACGTTGTTTGTTTCCTGTGAAATAGCCATTTTTGTGGGTCAGAAACTGACAATTTCCTGTGGTTGAGCCCGACATATGGAAGCACATTTTGTAGCCATTTTATTGAGGCATCTTTATCTGCCTGGATACTAACAGGAAATAGCTTCATTTTTCTCCATTCATTATGCACAGTTGGGATAGATTAATCTGTTTGCTCTTGGTAGCAGAGGATCTTGACCATCTTTGGGACAGAACTTAACATCTCAGTCACTCTTTTTAAAAGTCTGTCTGGATTAGAGCTGATCTCATTTTCGGTGCTTATGTTCCTGTCTCCCCTTTGCAGCAGGGCAGGAGGGGAAGGAGTGAGTGTGCTTTCCTGTGGTTTGCCTTTGGGGCTGTGCTGGGGAGGAAAAGGGGGTGAGGCCCCTCTCAGTCTCCTCTCTAAGTTGATAAGATTGACTGGCATGGTTATTCACAAGTGACAGGTGCTCAAACACTGCCCATGTGAGTTCTTTGAAAGGCCTGGTATGGACCCTCCCTGTGACACATGACTTGGTCCACCCTCAATCCCCTGGGCCTCCACTCCTGGCAGAATACTTCATCCCCCCTTGCTCTTGGGAGCCCATTGTGTGTCAGTCAGCCCTTTTGAGTGAGGTGCTGGCAAAATGGTACAAGCGCTGGTACTTCCCTGCTGCCCTCTTGGATTTGTGGGAAGCTGACATTTTGCCTGGAGCTTGAGCTCCCTTGTAGCCGTCACCTTTCTCTGTAGCCGTCATTCCCCAGTTCTCTCTGCTGTTCAACTAGGCATAGCGTGGGCCATGGAGTCCGTTGCTTGAGTGGACATCCACTGGGGAATGAGAAGTCAATCTCCCTGCAGGCACCCTTGGTCTCTGACAGGCATTCTCCTGCAGAGAACTCTTGATATCTCTCTTAGAAATTTTTAAAGTTTTTATTATAAAATGGAATTTTTTTCACAGTCTTGCAAGTAAACTATGTGCCTTCCTCTATAATACTGCTTTTTAAAAAATTTTCTTAGGATTTTCTAGGGTTGATAGAGTGAAACTCACAGTTAAGAGAAACTTTTTGATTTTTTTTTTCTCATTGCAACTGTCTGGTGATTTAATTTAAAGAGTCGAGATTTTGTGAATTAGAATAATGAATTTTTAGAATTAGAAGAGACATGAGATAATATACTTCATTTATTCATTATTTTTCATTTTACTGAGGCCCATGAAACAAGGAACTTGCCTTGCAGTACCTGCAGTACCCCTCTCTCATTTGTCTTATGGCGAGGGATTTTTGGAATTTATAAATAAATATTTGTACCTTACCAAGTAGATTGAAATATGAGATTCACTATTCTACAGAAGTGTGGTTATTTAGCTTTTGGCAAAGTTGTGAAATTTTTACTGATCTGTGTGTAGGAAAAGTCAGACTTCATGCTGTTAGGGTGAAGGCCGCTGTTAGGGCATCACCTGTTTATTCAGTTGATCATGGTTTCTGCAAGAAGTTAGGCAAACCATACAGTCTGAAGGAATAGTTCTCACAAGACTGCCCTCACTTCAGGCACCAGCTATAATTTTGGGGTCCCCAGGGTCCTCTGGAGATCACAACTGATATGGCATGTCCCAGCGCCCACTTGGTTAGGCTGTCCAGTGGCCAAAGCCCCCAGGCAAAGACACTTATCAGGCAGAACATTCCTGGGATCTAGAGACCCCACTGAAGTAACCAAGGGCAAAGACCAGACTTCTCTTTGGGTAAAGTTAATTGTTTATGCAATTTTTTGTTGCAGCCATTGTTGGTGTTTATTACTGTTACTCACTTTTATTATTAATTTATTTAGTAAGAGCTTGTTGGCCATCTGTGATATTGTGAAATATATATTTGGTCTTCTTCTTGTTTCCTGACATACATCTCCTAAAACCCTTGTGGTCTCCCAGAGTCTTAAGAGTGTCTTTCGCTAATAATTGACTGGTGGCTAACAGCCCCTAGATAGCTTCAGGACGGGTGCTGGTCACAGGAAAGACAAAGGCATCGTTAGAAGATTGGAACTTTCAGCCCCACCCCCAACCTCTGGGAGGAGAGAGGGGCTAAAAGTTAACTTGATCACTAGTGACCATTGATGTAATCAGTCATTCCTAAGTAATGAAGTGTCCATAAAAAACTAAAAAGATGGTTCCTGGAGCTTCCAGATAGCTGACAAAGATTAATAGAGGAGGCAGTGTGCCCAAAGAGGGCATGACATGTGTTTAAGTTTAGCCTAAAGCTGCCTCCTTGCCTATTTCAAGTTCAGCCTAAAGGCTTTTCCATATGTAGTAAATCGTAACGTAACTAAATGAATAAACAGACTGTAACCTACCCTTGTATCAGTCACAGAATTTTAGTCAATCACGGGGACAACTGTTCAAACTATATTCAAATATGGCAAACACTAAGCTGTAGCCAATCCAGCTGTTTCTGTGCCTTTTTCTGTCCATAAGTATTACCTGACCTTGTGGCAGCCCTGGAGTCTCTGAACTGCTTCTGGGTCCTGCCCAATTCAACAATTGTTCTTTGCTAAATTAAACTCTGTAAATTTAATTTGTCAGCCAGGTGTGGTGGCTCACACCTGTAATCCTAGCACTTTGGGAAGTGGAGGTGGGAGGACTGCTTGAAGCCAGGAGTTCAAGACCAGCGTGGGCAACAAAGCAAGACTCTGTCTTTACAAGACATTTTTTTTTTTCTAATTAGCTGCATATGGCGGTGCATGCCTGTGGTCCCAGCTACTCAGGAGGCTGAGGTGGGAGGATTGCATTCAAGGCTAGGAGTTCAAGGCTACAGTGAACTCTGATTGCACTACTGCACTCCAGCCCGGGAAACACAGTGAGACTCTGTCTAAATTAAAATCAAATAAAATAATTTTAATTTGGCCAAAGTTTTTCTTTAAACACATGGAAACTTGGCACTTCTTCCCACATACCTTGCCCTATGCATCTCTTCCATCTGGCTGTTCATCTGCATCCTGTGTAATATCCTTTATAATCAGCTAGTAAATGTGTTTCTCTGAGTTCTGTGAACCCCTTTAGCACATTAATCAAACTGGAGGAGGGGGTGGTGGGAACCCCGATTTATAGCCAGTTGGTCTGAAGTATAGGTGACAACCTACTACTTGTGACTGGCCTCAGAAGTAGAGACAGTCTTGTGAGACTGAGCCCTCAACCTGTGGGATCTGACACTATCTGCAAGTAGATAGTGTCAGAATTGAATTGAATTAGAGGACAGCCAACTGGTGTCTACTGCAGAATTGATCGGCTGCAGAATTGATTGCTTACTTGCTGGTGAGGAGAAATCCCCACATGTTTTAGTGACCAGGGGCTGCAGGAATATTCTGTGTTGACTGTGGGGTGAGAGTACAGAAGGAGAAAATATAGAGTTTTCCCAATATCCTTATACTATCCCCAAGATGTATTATAATTCATAATTGTATCAACTGTTTTTTGACCTATGGTTTTCTACTAACTCAACTGTAAGACGTGTGTTTTATAATTTACAGGATTCTTCTGTGTATGCTGTGCTAATGAATTTTTGTATTCCCTCACTTTCCTCCCCATTTGCATCTGTAGGGCACTTTATTTTAAATGCTGGATTCTTTTGCTCCAGAAAGTGGGAACTGGTGGGGAGGAGGGCCATGGATCTTTTGCTGTCAAAATAGGTTAAAGTCAAAGAGTCTTCATGGACACAACTGTAAACCAGTGGTAGTTGTCCATATTGGCAGTGTGTCCTTGTCTCATTGCCTTGAAATTTAGAGTTAAAGCAAGATTAAGCTTTTTTGTTTCTTAGTTTTGAAAAAATAACCTTTTTTATTCATTGTAATAACTTTTCTCTCACCACCTCAGAGTTTCTCAGTGGACATAGCTCATCTTCCTTTACACCTTTTGCTTCTCTCAGGCCAGTGAGAGACTGTCTTATTTTGAACACCATGCTAATAATTATCACCCACCCATGTGGACAATTGACTAGCCCAGAGGAGTGCTTTTTTTTTTCTATGAGACCATCTTCTCTATTGAGTGCTCTGTAGGGAGAAATAATTACGTTTGCAGAGCCGACTCATTAGGCCTGGCTTGAGGAACTAGCCTGTGAGGTTAACTACTATTTATATTGTGTTTTTATCTTCTTATCAATGGTGTTTGGGTCCATCACAAATTCGTATGACAGGCATGGGTGGACCCATATTTTGATTCACATTCTCTGCTGCAGTAAATCGGTATTAACACAGAGGTGTGGGCTAGGGCAGTAGCTCCTTAGCTGGGTATTCTAAAGGATAGTAAAGGTTCCAAAAATACCTGGAGGCTGATATAAATGGGTATTGCTGATATTTCACTTTCGTTTACTAATACTGAAGAAAATGCAAGCAGCTTTCTCAATTTTGTTTTCCTAAGTTCTAAAACTCATGGCGCCCCTTGTCATTCTTCCAGCCATGGTGCCTTTCTACACAGGGGCAGTCAAGAGAGCAGCATCTGGTGTTTGCCAGGACAGGTGGAGGAGGCTACAGAGCCTGTCCTACCTGGCCCCACTCATGTACAGCCCATGTGACAGTCATCCAAGATCAATCAGGGAGGAATTCACCTGAGATAGAACTGTGAAAACTTGGTGAAGGGACGAATCTGAGTCTGAAATCAGAGTCTAGAAACCACTGGGCTGCTTTCTGAATTTCTCTCTCTTAGCTATTTGTAGGTCTTTTCCTCTAGTGAATTAATTTTAGGATCATTAAATTCATGGAGATGGGGAAACCTGAAGTGACTTGACAGCCCAAACAACTAAGCAATAAGTTGCTCCCTTATTTCTAGTGTTAGCAGAAGAAGTTTGATTACTCATACCATATCAAGGATTTGGGAAGGAATGTATCCACTTATTTCACAAGTGATTATTTTATTGAGTTCCTAGTAGATAGATCCAAGGGAAGTGTACAGTAATGAACGTGGCAGATTCAGTTCCTTGTTGCATGAAACTTACATTCTAGAGGTGGAAAGAGATTAAGAAATCAGTTGTTGTATAGTTGTCTAAGTAGCAGTGTAATAACGTGGTAAAGAGGTGCACACTGCTGTGAGAGTAAGGGAAGTGAGGAAGGCTTCCTTGAGGAGGTGGTTTGTAAGCAGAGAGAGCTGGCAATAGCTGGGGTGTGGGGGTTGTATGTGATGGTGCAGCTTTGACATAATTATGGGAAGAGGGAAAAGTCTGGGCTGAGAGCCCGAGACAGGAAAGACCATGGTCAGGTATTTTGGGCAGGAGTCTAGGCAGCTAGCGGGGTGACACAACACTAAGACTGGAGCCACGGGCTGGGGCCCCATCACATGGAGCCTTCCTTGTAGGCCACATGGAAGATGTTGTATTTTATCTCGAAAGCAGTATTAAGACATTAAAGGATTTTTAACAGGTCAGTGCTATAATCAGATTTAAAAAATATTTTGGCTGCTGTATGGAGTAGAAAAGTGTATGCTAAGTTATTGAAATCACCTAGGAGATGATGATAACTTGGATTTTGATGATCACAGTTGAAAGAACGTTGGAACTTGAGACAGAGTTTCTCACTTTTTAATGTCATGGCACACGCAAATGCTTTTAAAAACTATGCTGTGGTAAATGGACAAGGGTGACCCAGGTGCTGAGGAGAATCCATATCTTGGCCTCATTGTAATCACCCATTTGCAACAGCCAGATGATAAACTCAATTTTGAGAGGTGAGTTTTTGGGACAAAAGTCAAGGATGAATCCTTGTGTTTTTGTCTAAGCAACTGGCTTCACAGAAGTGCTTCTGAGATTTAGGACACTGAACAGGAAAGGGGAAAGACCATGGTTTATTGTGTATATGCTGAATTTGAGGTTTTTGTAAGTCATTCAAATAGGATATTGAGTAGACACATGGTTGTGGAGCTCAAAGGAGAGAAAAAGGTAAGTCATGTAGATGATAGCTGAAGTGAACTAGAGAGGTGGCATAGGAACAAGTATTACAGAATTTTCACACTTAAAAATCAACTAGATGAGAGTGAGCTAGCAAAGGAGACTGAAAACTACGAAGTTTAAAGAGGTGTTAGGAGTGCCACAAGATTCTGAAGTCATGAGAGTCGAGGGAAGAGAGTGTGGAAGAAGGAGGGAGAGTTCTGCTGAGAGGGTCAAGTCAGATGAGGACTGAAAGTTTTGCATTGGGTTTAATGACATGGAAATCATTGATGTGACATTAGAGCCACTATGCTGGAGCCATGTGCAGAAACCAGATGGAAGCCTACAGGTTGTAAGGAGTGAGTGGGAGGTTAGAAAATGAAAACAGAGAAACAGCGGCTCTGTGGAGAATTTCATCTGTGATGGGAAGAGCAAGATGACATGGGGGCTAGCAGCAGGATGGAGGGAAACCTGGCAAAGGCAGTGAGGCTGGGGGAGAAGGGGCGAGAAGAGACGGTGCAGAGTGCGAGGTAGCTGAGGAGAAACTCGGAATGGATGCAGGCTAGGGCAGGTTTGTGTGCTGGGCATTGGGCACTCAGGATAGCTTCCTGCTGAGGGTTCTGTTTTCTCTGTGAAGTATGAGGCTATGGCAGTTTGAGTATGAGGAGGTAGGATACATTGGGGGCAGAGTTTGACATAGTCATCATAAAGAATGGCAAGGTGAGTTTTTAGAGAATATGGGAGGGTGGCAGGCAGCACCGAGGCCCAGCTGAGGCTGGCTCTGCTGTGTTCAGTTCCTGATCTTGATTGCGTGAGCCCAGCTGCCCTTGCCTCCATGGCGGGGGATACTTGTGTTCACCCAGGGAGGCAGTCACGGCAGTCCACGCAGTGAACTGATAGAGGAGCAACAAAGGCTCATGAGTCGCTGGAGTGATGTAAATGGTCAACTGTGGAGTCTAAGATGGCCACTGATGGATATGAAGGCAGGAGGTGAAGAGGGGATATGCAGGAAGCAGAAATAAGAGAACTACAGGATCCAAGAAGAAAATGTTGAGGAAACAAAGTGGAGATGTAGGAAGTTGTGATCAAAGAGTGAATGTTCCCATTCTGTGCGTCGTGTGGTGAGAGAACCTAAACCCTTGCATGTGGAGGTGGCCTTCCCCAGTGGTGGTGGCCGTGGGAGTCTGTCTAAGCAGGTTTGACTTGTGTCTGCAGAGTTGCATTTTGTTATTTGGTAATACTGGTTGTTTAGTGTTAGTTTGAAAATGTTATAATTCTCTCCTGTTAACTTTGGGTACGATGTGTAGATGAAAAAAATTTTGTTTTTGTTTTAAAGAATCATATTTTCACTATCTCGTGACACTTTACAGTCATTATGATGGAGCCAAAAAAGCAGAGCCTTCTCAGCAGGGTTACGGAATCTGTTAGGATGGCTGCTTGTGCCATCCAACAAGAAACAAGGTGTGAAGAGGAATGTGAATTAGGTTGCGTTTATGATGAGGTCCATGGTAAGAATGTAAGAATGAGTGTTGGATATAAAATGGAGGCGAACAAGGTGTCTGGGGATGAAGAAATGAAGCAAAAAGCACCTGTCTAGCTGGCCACAGGGATAGACATTGAAATCACATGGTTACGGCTGGACTTGGGGTGTAGAAGACTTCCCTGAGCATGGGGTGGGAGTGGGAAAGTCACTGGAGGTGGTGGATGACAGCAATGAGGCACAGTGGAGGGTCGGATAATTAGATGTCATAGACCACAGAGGAGCAGGGAGCAGGGTTTTGTTGTTGATGTCATTACTTTCTTGTTTTCTTTTTTTTTTTTTTTTCCTTCTGGTGGGTAAGGAAATGATGGTCTGGAAATTGGTAAAAGCAAGAACTACTTCCCTTCCTTGAGACCCTGAGAATTAGGGACCGCTGGTATAGTATTCTTTGTATGTGGTCCCTAGACCAGCAACATCAGATCATCTGGGACTTAGCAATGCCAATTCCAGGGTCCCACTCCAGACCTACAAAATTAGAAACTCTGGGGGTAAGGTTGGCATCATGTCTTAACAAGCCCTGTTTGACTCTGACGTGCTCAGAGTTTGAGAACCATTGCTGTAATGATAGCTGATCCGGGGTGAGGGGAAGGAAGTATTCAGTGCTGACTCATGAGAAGGCTGATGGATTTTCACCTGGAAGGTTTTTGGAGGGAGGTAGAACCCTCGACTCAGTGGGCATATGTCCTGGCCCCCCTGGTTGCGAGTGGCATTAGGCTGATACTAATGGTCTCAGAACACACGTTGGAAGTTTGGTCTTTGCTTAGACTTGGAGTTGCTATTAGTACCAGTAGCTGTTACAAGGAATAGTTAACTTAGTGTCATTTTAGTTGCGTTTGCTAAAGTTTTAAAAACATGATTTACTATATGCAAATTAAGTTTATTTTTAAACTTTTCATAAACATTCTCCATCATAAAAATGAATTGTCATTATAAGAGGCAGTTGTTCAGAATTCAGAATTTATTGTTCTTTAAAAAGTGTTATGATAGATTAAATGATATTTCAGAGGGTTTTTTCCTGATCTCCATATCTAAAATATCAGGTATGTCATTGTCATTGTGAACTGAGGAGGAAAGACATTTTTATCAAAATAACTATTCAATTATTGCAAAAGACAAAAGATTAACTAGAGGACTTGTGAAAGTGCTTGATAAAGATTTGTCAAGGAGAAATAATTGGAGCTGTGTTGAAGAAGTCTTGGGGTAAGGTATAATCACATTTTAATAGCTGTGATTCCTACAGTTTGACGTTTAGCTGTAGACATTCTGTAATTTGGAGTGGAGCTGACCTTGCACAGGCCAGTAAAGAGAGGAGAAGAAACCCTACCAGCTCCAGCAGTTGCAGGGGCAGATGGGATTATGAAACGAGCTCTAAATTGGGTGTAAGGTTATTTATGCACTAGTCACGATTGAATCAATAGAAGTTTGTTTCACTGATGACTCCAACAAATATTTGCATGCCTAGTTTGTGCGGAGACCCATTTTATAAGCAAGGAAATTCAGGCCTAGAAGTCTGATGACTTCCCCCAAATCAAATTTAATGGAGAAGCCGTGAAGCAAATCCAGGTGTCTAAGTATGAAAGCATACCAAGCTGCCTGCTGGATCAGTGTAGGGGTTTGGTTTCTAGTGGTCTCACCCATGGGGGTATCGTGTTGCTGTCATTCTCCCTCCAAAAACAACACAATGAAAGGAAGCTTCCAGAATATTTGTCTTAATAAATTTGTATGGTGACGAAATGGTGGGTCACCTTAAAACCCTGTCAACAAGTGATTCATTATCATTTAACAATTTAGCAAGCACTAAGTTTAGTGGGACAGATCTTTGAAGAAAATAATGGGGGAAAGGACGCTTGGCCAGAGGGCACCTGAGACCATTTTGTTTAGTTGGCCATGATGTCTACCTACTTCACTCTGTCCTAAACCTGGACCATCAAATGTTGGTACCATAGGTTGCAGACTATGGTACCAACCTCATAAGGCTTTATCTTACCGTGCATTCAATAGTTTCACTGGACAGAAAGTGATCTTCCCTTTGAGACTAGGCACACCATATTTACAAAGTGACATATCAAGAGTATATTGTTTGCTTTTGATAAAAACTGCCCCTAAAACAGGCATCTGAGGAAAGAATCCCTTCTATAATTTAGTGTTTTGTTCCTTTTTGGAACTAGTAAATATCAATAGTAATAAGGTTAATAATACTAGAGTAACACCTCATTTATTTGATATTATAAAAGGATAGATAAAATATTGCTAATAATTTAATATTGTAGTTAACACTTAGCTTTGAATATATGTGTTTCAGTGTACACACACACACACACACACACACTCTCAGACGGATTTAATTTTTATGGCCCTTTTTGAAAAATTGATCTAGTGGTGTATTTTTTAAAAATGTGCATATCCTTTTAACAAGAATTTCATTTTTTCTTCCAGAAGAATATATTGGCAATATATTCTTGCCTTAAGCCACTGGAAATTACTAGTAGTATTCAAAGCTTTTAAATGTTTAATTTGCTTGTGAAGCTTTAAATTTGAGTGAAAAATTTAGTCTTATAAACAACTTAGAAAGGTTGCTGCCTGCTCTAGATACTATTTGTGCTAAATTAATTTAGTATACTAATCAGAACTCTAATGAATTCTGTGAACTGCTAATGTTAGATCAGTGAATAAATGGCTGATTTTATTTCCTAGAAGAGAATGTTTGGAGATGAGGTTGGGGAGAAGTTGAAAAAAAAAATCAGAATGTGGTTGTGTAATCTTTTCCTAGTTCCCTTTCAAGATGATCTTTCCCAGGTCATTATTCTTACTCCTGAAGATTTTTCTTTCCCTCTCCTCACCTCCCAGCCTTCCTTCTATTTCTTTCCTTCCCACCAGTCCTCTGTCCCTCCTTTTCTAGTGAAACATTTTATGTTGGTGCTTTATTTTTGCTGTTGGAGGAATTATTCCTGGGATGGTGTCTGTGAGTAAGAATTCTAGAGCATTAATTAATTTCTTACTATGTATGGTTTTGTTTCATTCAAGCAATCTAATGGTCTTTCCTTGTAGCCATTTTGTTAGATTCTGAAGGGCCAAATCAAGCTGTTTCTGGGCTTGGGACCATATTTTATAGCAAGACTTGTTTGAGTTTTCAATGAATTGGTGCTTAAGCTAAAGCCGTTAAAGCCTGCTTCCAAGAAAACAAAACTGGCAGCACAGTTTGTTCCATTTCATTTTTTTTCAGCATGCTTGATTTTTTAGGGGTTGGAGTTAGCTAGGACCAACTGGGAAAAGAATCCCGTAAGTGGGAGAAAGGCTGTGGTGTTGTTAGGGAGTGCACTTCAGCCTAAGTGGTGATTAGCAGCATTTAGCCTCTAAAAATAACTGGTGAGCAGAGTTCGTAGTCAGGTCCAATTTCAGTTCTAGAGGCCCTTACAGTGCAGGGATTGGCCAGTCTCAAGCTCTGGTAGGCAAGTGCATGCAGTGTGCCTAAAACCTGCCAGCAGTACTTTTGAGTTTTTGTTTTGTTTTGTTTTACTTTAGCATTTATTATTCATGGATTGAAGAAATCAAAATGGCTGAAGATAAAGGTATATTTTTGTTATTTAGGCTAAAAGTGGCTTTAGATCTAGCTGACAACTTTTCACTTTATTTTCAGTGGTGCTCTGTTAAAATATTTTTGGCTAAGTGCTTTGACTGCACTGTCTGCATTTTCTATTTTGAACTCCCGGAGATACTGACTTTTCATAGTAGCTGAATATTTCATTGAATAATCTGTCTTTAATCCGAATATGTTTTGGTGTCTTAATTTAGATGATCTTTTAGTATGTTGTACTACTGGAGGCTGCATTTTACAAACTTCAAAAAATGTACAAGCTCTCTTCTTATTCTTATAAGTTAATTACAATGAATTTAAAGAATTATCTATATTTAGATTTTATATAAAATTATAGGAGATATAAATTCAGTCTCATATTAATGAACAGACTTACCTGGTTCAAGCAAGGACTTACCATTTATGGAAAGTGACCTACTTTTATGTGAAGCAGACAATAAATGCAAAGAAAAAACACAAGGGTTTTATTTTGATTTTAAATTGACTTTTTAACTTTGAAGTATTCTTTAACTATGTATTGAATTTAATGTTTTGTATATATTTGCTTTTGCTTTACTTTGTAAATTAAGATAGTCTTTCCATTAATTGAAAGACTGCATTCACTCATTATGTTGAAGATTTATAAAAGAAAAGAATAGATGTATGAAAACTGCTTCTAACTCTCAGCTGTCTAATCAGCAACTGAAAGGATTCTTCGATTAGGATAGAGAATATAAGCATGTACTATGTGAATACTGTTTGAATAATTGGTGAGAATGGGTCACTTGACTCGTCTGATAAAGTGCTTCATGTAGCCATGAAGAAGAATATGAGATATGTATCTGACTTTTAGTTCTTTTGGAAGACATTTCTCCCCTCTTGTGGATTAGGTAATCCATGTAGTTAGGAAAAATCAGCTGTTGCATCTGACGCACTTTTAACAGTTTTTGATTCCCAAAGGGTGACATTTTATAGCATGGAAAAATAATCAGTTTGATGGGTTGCTTGACAGTTTTTGTGTTTTTCAAAAAACTTTAAATGTATAGAGTTTATGTGTAAATATGAAATTCCCAACATAATGCTAACTAAAACTTATAAATGATCTATAATTCAGTTAGTAGTAGGCCAGTGAAGTAGCTGGTGACTGTTCAAGTGCTGGGGTTCATCTTCTTGTCTCCCTTTCCTCAACCAAATAAATAAAACTACACATTGCCCTTCCCCTGGCTTTTGTTTTGGAGAGTCTTCATTTTGGACTGTTGCTTGCCATAGTAATTTCTGTGTTTGGTGGTATGTGGGAACATTTTCTGATTTGGAGGTCATGTACTTTTGATGGAATAACATGGGAAAAAATGAATCGCATCGTTCTTGCAGTATTCTTAAACCCCAGTAAAAATCCGTTTTGACTGATCCCGGAACTACAGGTTGAACATGAAGCCAGAAAATGAAATGAAGACTTAGATTTATTCTGATCTTAGAAAATAGGGACATCTACTAGATGTTCTTCCCAAATACCTTTGGAACAAGATACTGGTTTCAGATTTGCTTAGGGAGTTGTAAACCCTCTTAAGGGTTTGTCTTACCATGCGTTCATCAGTTTCATTGGACAGAAACTGATCTGCCCTTTGGGACTAGGCACAGCATATTTACCAAATGACATATCAAGAGTATATTGTTTGCTGTCGATAAAAACTGCCCCTAAAAAAGGTGTCTTAAAAAAGAATCCCTTCCATAACTTAGTATTTTGTTCCTTTGTGGAACTAGTAAATATCAACAGTAGTAAGGTTAATAATACTAGAGTAACAGCTCATTTATTTGATATTAAAAAGGGATATATAAAATATTGCTGATAATATATTCTAGTTAAGAAACATTTAGCTTTTAAAGTAATAAATCTCTTTACTAAAAACTACTTTGAATGAAAATCTTCCTAAGATTTATTATACATTTCTTCTATGTTTTAATGGCAGAATCAATGTGAAACCAGTTACTGTCTTGTACTGAAGATTATTTGAAGGACTGTCAGGGATTCTGCCTGAAAGTTTCAATCATAAATGACTTCCCACCACTCAGCTTTTCTGTGTTCCTGGGCCTGCTTTTGCTGAGAGATCTGTGCACTCGATAGGCTTTTCCTCTGTCACCACTCTGTTGCTTTGACTCATTTGAGTTAGATTGTGTCTGAAATGTAGAGTTTTGTGCATAGAGCTAGAAAACTTAATTGAAGTTGTTAGAATCACATCTAAAATAAAAATGTAAACAAATTCTAGGTAAAGGTGTATTTTTTACTGTGTTTGGCTGTCTCCTTCCCATCTCAATCCCTTGCTGTTTTGGTGCATGCATTCATTTTTTAGAAAAAATATTTTGTCTACTTTTCCCTTATATTTAGTGTTACAGTCAATAACTTAAATGAGTATCACTGAGTTAACTTGGATAAATGATAATTTCCTTTTCAGAATCTCAGAAATTTTTCTCCTCCATTTCCCTTTAAGAGAGATAGAAATGGAGAAATGATTAAAATTTGAATTCAAGCTATTACTTTGTTTTATTAGCTATTTCATTATAGACTTTTAAATTTTTTTTTAAGAAAGGGTCTTGCTTTGTTGCCCAGGCTGGAGTATAATGGTGCAATCATAGCTCCCTGCAGTATAGGCTTATTTTAAGTAATATCATCTTGGGTATCTGTTTGGCCACATACTCATTATAAAAACTTAATTATTGGGTAAAAGTATCTGATATTCATGTACTGAATAAAAATGTTGGATGAATGGAAAGATGAACTATATTTGTTTAGCTTTGCTGTTTTCCAGTTAATGAGGAAAAATACAAGAGACTGGTATCAGCTACAGAATGTTCAAGAGGACATAAGACAAGAACCCAGTTTTACTGAAGTTTTAGCATTCCTTTTACCAAAAAAAAATTCAATTTGATTCTTAGAGGCAATAAGTAGCAAAGGCAGGAAATTCTTAGTCATTAGCTACTATAATTCCATATTTAGAGTATGTGGATATTTTGGAAGGTAGTATTTTTGTTAAACTTAGTGTTGTACACAAATGGATTTGTACGCATATGCCTGTATGTTATATAGAAATAAGCGTTCTTTTTTGGATACAGTGTTAGAAAATAAGTCTTTCTGTTTATAAAAATGTAGTGAATTAGACATACAAAACTGTTTCTGAATCTGTGGTGCTTCCTGACCTCACAGAAGCTTACTCACTTTCGTAAATCTTTTTTTCTTCAAATTTTAGTAGTGGTTTAATTTGTATTTTTCTTTTTATGCTTACAACACATAAAAATTTTGAAAACCACCATTTCCCTCTACCAACATTGCAGACATTCTCACCCAATCTTCTCCTGCCATGGCTGTGTTTCAGGTAATGATACCTATTTGAAGTTGATTTAATCTGCAACAATAGGATCTATGCCCAGCAAGTATTTTTATTTAATACATAAATTATGTTTTTATATAGCCAGCTTTTATATAGATCACATTAGAAACAAAGTTGATGACCATTTGTCATTTGGTAAGCATACTTTATGAATTTACCATATTATTTGCAACTCTGGTTCTGAGGGATCCATTAATATTTAAAGAATGTCAGAAAAAGGAATTACTTGACGTTTTAAGAATTACCCAGCACTTTGAGAGGCCGAGGTGGGCGGATCACTTGAGGTCAGGAGTTCAAGACCAGCCTGGCCAATATGGTGAAACCCTGTCTCTACTAAAAATACAAAAATCAGCCAGGTGTGATGGCAGGTGCCTGTAATACCAGTTACTCAGGAGGCTGAGGCAGGAGAATCCCTTGAACCTGGGAGGCGGAGGTTGCAGTGAACCGAGATCATGCTAGTGCACTACAGCCTGGGTGACAAAGGGAGACCATGTCTCAAAAAAAAAAAAGAAAATTTATCTACATGTAGGCATGTAGATAAATATATGTATATGTTTGAGTGTACATATATATACTCAGATGGATTTAGTTTTTATGGCCCCTTTTGAAAAACTGATCTAGTGGTGTATTTTTAAAAAATGCGTATATCCTTTTAACACAAAGAATTTCATTTTTTCTTCCAGAAGAATATATTGGCAATATATTCTTGACTTGAGCCGCTGGAAATTACTAATAGTATTCTGTAATTAGAATTGGACTTAGAAGTCAAAGGGCAAGTTCTAGATTAGAGCTAGTGGGGTTTTTTGAAATTGTGTAATTTGGCCCACTGATTAGAGATTAAGGAACTCAGAGCTGTAGAGATGAGAGTATGTTCTTAGTTCTACCCAACTTGTACTGGTGACTTTGGGAGAATCATTTCATGTTTCACTTATAAAACAGATAATTATTCCTGTCCTTCTTCTTGTTGGTTCTAACCCAGGAACTGCCCCTGAAGGGAACATGCGGAAATGTCTGGGGATGTTTTTTTTGTCGTAAGCCTTGACAGCTCCTTGCCTTTGAGTCCAGGGGAAACCAGGGATGCCAGAAATCTTGCAATGTGAGGAACAGGTGCACAGGATGAAACATTGTCCTGCATAAACATCCAGAAATGCCCTCTGTAGAAATAGTGGCAGGACACCGTGAGGATCACCGGCAGCAAAGCACATGAAAGCACTTTGATGGCGACTCTACCTGCCACACAAATGGGAGACACCGCCCTGGCCTTCCATCATCTGTTTGATAAACTTTTCCTCTTCTCAGAAGGCATTTTGGGATATTATTTATTCTTTTTATTTATTAATATATGTATTATATTCCTTTTTCTGGGAAATTTGAATATTGTATATCTTTTTAAGGGCAGTGTTGACTATTTTCTGTTAATATCAAATCATTTTTGTTTATTTTTGGCTGTAAGAAGAATATTTACAAAAGAATATAAGGTATATTAAGCATATCAAATGCGATAAATGACACTTTAGGTGGACAGCAGTTTACAAAGCTGTTTCCTGCAGTGAGACCAATTGTGAATGAGCCTTTTCCTGTTTCCTTAGGCCTCAACGGATCTTGTAAAGGAGTAGGAATGGATTGTGCTGTTTCACTTTTCTGTCCTTTTCTCTCTGGCTAAGAATATGGAATGGTTTAGGGGGAGATATTTTCTTCTGTGTGTTAACAGAGTTTTTAAGTTTCTGCAGAAATGAAATGGGACGGAGAAAAGGATTTGGCTACATTTTTATGTGATTTCATTAAGTTGTTTATGTGCTCTGCCTTTGGAAAGAGGTAATATTCAGGTCATTTTGATGAGTAACTTGAATGGAATATACATATTATACTAAATCTTTAAAAAAATTCAGGAGTTTATTTCCTGCACTACTTCAAAGTTAGTGTTGCATCTAAACAATCTTTTCTGTTTTCAGAAATATTTTGTGTGATGTGTTTTGAGAATTTAACTGGAAACTGTTTTTGAAATGATCTATCATTGTACATAATCCCAAATTATTGGAGAAATAATTGTGAGAATAGGTGTTCAGTAAAGTGTTTTCTTCTTATGATATCTTACATTTATTTCTAAACAGAGACAAAGCATGGAGGACACAAGAACGGGAGGAAAGGCGGACTCTCAGGAACTTCATTCTTCACGTGGTTTATGGTGATTGCATTGCTGGGCGTCTGGACGTCTGTAGCTGTCGTTTGGTTTGATCTTGTTGACTATGAGGAAGTTCTAGGTAAGAATTTTGATATCCTTATGTGAATTTGTAAGGGAGCAAGTGACATCTCTTAGGAGTCTTGAATATTTGTTATCATCTTTCTGGTACTGGTAATTTCTATAGCCTTTCAGTGGTTCTCAATAGAGTGAGGCTGAAAGGGGATATGAAGAGGGTTACCTTGGAGTATTGTCTTTTGAACTTCTTTAAATGTGACCTGTAGGTTTTTGAAAAAAGGCTTTATATTGTATGTCTGTCACACAGGGAGAAGTTTTATCAAACAGTACTCATTCTCACTATATGCAGTACTTTTTGATTTCTATTCAATTTTGTTATATTATAAATTTTAAAAATACTTGATCATGAGCCATTACATTTATTTAAGGACTTGCTAATGGATCATAACCACACAATATGCAAAACTCTTCCTTAGAGAGGGTTTTCAAAGTACACCCTTCTGTGTCTCTGTTGGGATGGGATGAGTACGTGTACACACATATAGGTACTGGATGGGTGTGCTGAGATAGGCATTTGTAGATATTATTGTGTGTGTGTAGGTGTGATCTGTGTGCTGTTCTGAGGAAGTTGCTGTGGTCCTTCTGATAGTGTCCTTTCTCCACCTTTTTCCTTTTCTGTAATCACTGAAGTTTTTCATGATTTTTTACATTAATGATTCTGTTATTTTTGGAGTCACATTCTCCTTCACTTCCCCAAAAATCTTTTTTTAAACTGAAATAAAATTCAATATTATATATATTTGAATGTGTACAATTCAGTTTTTTTTTTTTACTATATTCATCGTTTTATATACCCATCAGCATTATCTAGTTCCAGATTATTTTTGTTACCCCCTTCCCCTAAATACCCAAACTCTTCCTCTTTCCCTCTCCTGGGAAACACTAATCTACTTTCTGTGTCTGTGCTTTTGTTTATTCTGGGCATTTCGAGTAATGGAACCATACATTATATGGTCTTTTGTATCTGCCTTTTTGCACTTAGCATAATGTTTTTAAAGTTCAGTACTTCATTTTATGGCTGCATAATATTCCATCATATGGACACACCACATTTTGGTTATCTGTTTATCAGTGATGGACATTTGGGTTGTTTCCACTTTTTGGCTATTGTGAATAATGGTCCTTCTCTTTAGTAATCCAGTGAAAGATGTGGACCTGTCACTGGAAAAAATGCACACTTGTGTCTATGTACAATGTTGCATGGGTGATATCCCCTTGCATTGGACCTCCTGTGCTTCTGCTTTACTTGTCAAATTATAGACATATTTTTGGGGGGAAAGGGCAAACAAATTTTTGGCTGTAGGAATAACAAAATATGCTTATTTGTAATCTGTCTTTCATTGAAGTTTTTCATTTTCATTACTTTAAAGAAAGTGTCTCTGGATAGATTGACAGACCAACTGAGGGAGAATTTTAGTTTGGAGACAAATTTCTGAGTAGATCTATGCTTTGACTGACTTACAGTGATATGTTGTTAGGGAATGTATCTTAAAAGAGGACACTTTAAGTATTTGTACCTTTAAGCACAAATAACAATTTTCATGTTTTTACATGCATGCAGCCAAAGCAAAGGACTTCCGTTATAACTTATCAGAGGTGCTTCAAGGTAGGCTATTGGAGTTGCATTTCAAGTCTACGTGTGTTACTCTCTAATGGCTCATCCTTTTTCTACTAATTTAGTTATTATCTACATCAGAATATAAGTGATAGGACCAATTTCCCATTATGGGTTTGTCAGAAAGGATAGTATTTTCTATCTTTTACTGTTTCTTGAATTCTGTACTCTGCATAGCCTTGATTAGTACTTTTTGTTTTCTTAGCAGTTGAAATAACATCCTTATCTCTTCTTTCATCATAATCATTTTAAATGTGTATGTGTTTGCTAAGTCAGACTTCTATATAGCAAGTTAACCATTTTCCTAGGTAGAGCAAGGGCTCTGGGGAGATAAAGATTGATCAGAACTAATCTGAGCCAAAATTTCTGCCTGTTCTTCTGTAATTTTTTAATGTACTTTGTGTTAAAGAAATGATAACAATTGCCAAAATTTTTTTTTTAGTACTAATGCTGTATTTGAGAATGCTGTTTAAAAAATTGCTGTACGTTAACATTATTATGTTTCTCCACAGTCATTGTCCAGTAATGAATTAGAATCATGTAGATTTTAGGATGCTTTTTTAGGGAGTTGAATATATTTGACTTTTTGAAATGCTAAACAAAATAACAGTGTTCCTTATGATAAAGCACTAAAGCCTAAAAACATTTTCTGTTCATCAGGAGGAAAGGTTTTGGTAGTATTGTCTTCTCAGCATATCTGTTTTAAGCCCTTTTTTTCTTAGTATAGATCGCCTGTGCTGATTAAGTTAAGTAGAATAATCATAAGTTTTCCTTTATGATTTCCGAAGCCTCCAGTTTTATATACTTTATTTCCAGAATGATCTTTTATTTTTAAAGGTTAATTCATGATATTTCTGTTATAAGTCATGATTGTAAAATATAAAATTAATGATTTTTTAATTTTTAGTACTTAGATTCTATGTTAATCTATTTACATTTGGTCTTTATTTGAGGCTTGGTTGTTTCTTTTGGTTCAGATATTGATAGTGTGATGAAATTTCATGCTTTAGAAACATTAAATTTCAAGTGACTTAGGAATGCATCAATATTATTTCATATATGCTAAAAACTTTACCAAGAATATTTTTAGCAGTATAATAAAAATTATTCTGAACTAATTAGATCAGGATGTTGTTCAATCTTTAAAGATAATGCTGTGTCAGTTTTATTTCATAGAATTTATTAGCTGAACATTTCCTGACTCTCTTAACTGAATTGCTTGCTATTTTTAGGTAAGATATTCATTTGACACTGCTTTGCAGGATTAAAAGAGCAAAGAATTGTATTAATTGGTAACATTTATGACTGAGTTGCATGACTTCACTAAGTTGTAATACCTTATTAAATTTCTTTTCTTTTTTATTCCCATATCCATCATTTCTCCCCTATTATAGGAAAACTAGGAATCTATGATGCTGATGGTGATGGAGATTTTGATGTGGATGATGCCAAAGTTTTATTAGGCAAGTACACATTTTATGTTTTTTGTTAGTGGTGATAAAACGCTGGAAACAATTATTTTTGCTTTAATAATATCTATCTCAATAGTATATATCTTACAGGAGACTTTTCTCCCTTAAATCATATATTTCATTACTGTTAAAATTTTAAATGGCTTATTTTTCCACACTCTTTCATGTCAATTTACTTTTATCAATGAATAAGTGTATATCTCTTACACATATCTTTTGATAAGTATAATAATTTCATGTGTATTTCCAGATTTAAAGTACTTCTTATTCTGAACTTAGAATTTGAATAGATAATATCCTAGTCTGTTTTTAGATATGGTAATTATAGCCATTTTTCATTAATATTACACATTCACTTCCATTTCAAAATGTAAATTTCTACAGGCTTACATAAATTAATGATGAAATAAAATTGATAATAAACATCTTAAAATGTCCCATGCATATTTTAACGGTAGCATTAAAATATGAACTCCTGGTCTTTTGACCCAGTGTCTTTATTTTGGAAGTCTTGGACCCTTCTCTTTCATTATCAGAATTACTTGTCTTTATCAGAGATGTTTCTTGTAATAAATAACAATGTGGTATTCCCTTATTTGTTTTAAAGTGCTGTCTTGCTGGAAAGAATGGTGTTAATTTCAATATGCAAATTTTATATAATCTGGCCTGGTGAGACTTCTTTTGCTTTTGTATGTAGCATAATATATGTTAAAACTTTTTATATAAGAGTCTTTAGAAAAATAATGGATATGGCATGATATTATACACTAAGCTTATAAAATAATGACCCAAATAAATTATTCTTAGTTACACTGTTTTGTGTATATTTATTAGACATGAAAACATGGTAGGATGCCACATCTGTAACTAGTGAAACTGCTTTTAGTAGATTAATTCCACCTCCTTATGAAATAAAGTTCTAAATATGAAAATAGAGTTTTAGTTGTGATTAAAGGTAATAAACCTTCCTAATGTTGACCTGTGTTGGTGTTTTTTTGTTTTTGTTTTTTTTTATTATTGCCCATTGGGAATTAGTGTTTGTGCATCGAAACTTATTATGAAATTTCTTGTCTTAACTTTAATGAAATTTTCAATGTAGTCCTGTCATTGTGTATCTATATTTGAGTTTCTCTAAATATATTAAATCCTCAGATGACTATAATCTTAGGCGTGTAAAAGAAACAAAATTATGTAGAACTTATCAGAATGATGTTAATTTGCTTGCCTATAAATGGTTTATTACTTCATTATATTACTTTAAATGACACATTCTGAATAGCAAAGCTTTTTATTTTAAAGATAAAATAAAATGTGGGCCAAGTTCCCTCATTTTTAGAAATATTACTCTCATATACTGCATTTTATTGATTTTTATTTGTTTGTTTGTTTTTGCTTAAAACCAGCTATGTGGTCTGTCAGGAAATGCCATTAGAAATTAAAATGTGGTATTTCTTTGATAAAACACACTGATTTCTATAGCAAACTATTACCTTAACTTGATTTTTGGTGTATTTGAGATTTCAAAAGGTCATCCCCTTTAAGGTTTTTAACCTACCATTAAGAAACTAATTAATTGTAACTTTGAATATTGCTGTTTGCAGGTATAGTGTGAGGAACTCATAAATTGTGCCATTTATAAGAATTATACACTTGGAGGTGGAACTAAATTTGGTGAATATCAAGGTTTATTTTGGTAACTTTACTAATAAATGCATAAAGACAGATCAGATAAAGCTACATAAATACTTTTTTACTCTTCCTGTACTAGTTTGCAGTTGGCTTGTGGCTTCAGTACAGATGAAACAAACCAAAGGTGAAATGTTAGGCTTACTTATCACCTCTAATCTTATTTCATAGCGTTTGAGTTCTCTGCATGAAATGCAACCTTAACTTGAATTGAGTTTTATGACTAAAGTTCTTTTCTGGTTTGTGAGATTATTGTAGTTTAGTGGTGCCTCTGTTACTGGAAGGTTACTGCAAAGACAGCCTGGTGAAATTGTTGGGAGTACAGAGGCTTTAATGGGTTCTTTGAGGTCAGGTAGAGGTTATGGGGGGAGCACTACAGTGAGCATATACCCAAAATGAAGCCAGACTTCCAAGGTACATTCTCACTGGAGAGGGAGCTTAATGGTAAAGTTTAAACTTTAAGGGTTTAGGTTTTAGATTAAGGCCCAGGAGATCCAAGGGGAAGGAGGAGGGTAGGAAATCAGAGATAAGAGGAGCTGTTGGCATCGCAGGTATAGTAATAATTAAGATATGTTAAACTTTCATAGGATTTTGCATTTATTTCATAAGTTTTTTTTTCTAGATTCTTAAATCTGCATATATCTAAATCTTATAAATTTGGGGAAATGTACACATTTACATGGTACATTTCACTCAATTTTAGAGTTTGGCTTTTCTTGTGAAATAGAATTAAATATATGTGAGTAAATCAAGACCCCTAACCATCATTAATTTTATTATTTGATTATTTCTGTCCAAGGCCCTTCTGATTCTTTGAAAGTGTGCTAAGCCCATTTTTCTTCATTTACATACCTTCTTATTTTTGTGGCCAAATTAACTAAAATATAGGTGTCTTTGGTTGTAGTTCAGATTATTGAAAACTACCTTGTTTGAAAATACATTCTTTAAAAACTTATTTTCCAAATAAAATCAACAGGAAAATGACCCAAGAACTAAATGATGCGAGGACTAAATCCTTAGAGTGACACCACCTAAGGATCATGTGGTTGTCCTTTTGTCCTATGGCTAGCACCTAGCTGGCATCGTATCAGGTATGGCTGGAAAGCAAAAGGGAAGCCAGTCAGCACTTGCTACATCCTGGAAAATCATTTGTAGACTGATAGATGCATGAGTGAGCTGATGGGAGGAGAAGACCAGATCTTGCCAAGCCAAAGGCATTCCCTTTGGTTGAGCCCTGTTCTTAGAGAGGTTCAGAAGGAATCACATGCCGAGAATATATATTTTTCTCTCTCGACTAGTACTTTTGTCTTGAGAACCACAGGAAGGTTGCTTGGCTGGGTAAACAGTTTTGTTCAAATGCTTTTGCATATTTGTTGCATATGGTCATCTGTCATACTGAAGGATGGAAAAGTTTTATATGTAATACTTGGAAGTACTTATAATATATTGGCAAATGGAGAAAAGTAAAGATGTTTATACTAAATATGCAGCTATAGTGTTTTAAGGCAGGAAGAAGAAACTGTTATTCCCATAGGGACTTAGTTGGGATTATAGATCTTTGTTCACAGCATTTGTCTACTGCTAAATTCAGTGAAAACATTCTAGGCTTGTCAAAAAGTAATTTAAATACCAACTGCAATTTGCGTTTTTCCTACCAAAAACATGAACAATGACATAATATAGTTCTTTTGAGTAAAGCAGAGAAAATTCACTATAATCTTTAAAACTTTTAAATTAGTTGTTGTCTTATCCTTTATCTGCCTATCTTGATTGCTGGTAGTTATACTACATGGAGAAATTGTGTGTTGCCAAACCTTAAATGACTGAATTAGGTGGTTACAACCAGAAAAGCTCAGTGGTCATGGATGTTCACATTTCTTACAGTCAGAACACCCCACCCTGTTATTCCTCCTCAAAATTAAGGGCTTGGTATACAGCTTGGTAGATTCTGATACCTACTGGAGCTAAGAAACCTTTGCTACCCAGAGCCAGTTCTTCACAGGAAAAAAACAAATGATGAAAACAATATATACTTTGATTTATTTCTATCCTAAGGCCTGTTTGGGGTCCAATACTTAGTTGTAAGGGGTCTTAGCAATAGAAGCTAATTTCACAGGCCCATGGGGAGAGGAATTTGGAATGTTCCTATTGCAAGTGACCAGCTAAGGCCTTGATCACTTTTCATATTGGTAGGCAAAGTGAATTATTATTAATAGCTGACTCTTGTCATTGGCCAGAATTACAGGACCATGAGTCAGTTGCCAGAGTTTTATAGAGCTACCACATTTAATATTGTTAAAATTTAAGTGTTAAAATTATCTGAGTTACATAATTTGAGTGTATTTTTGCCCACCTATGGATGCTATAAATGGTAATACTGCTAGTTATATTAACTCCAGAATTTCCTAAGTCAACTCCAGGTCTTAAGTGGGGTGGTGGTGGGGGGAGGGGAGAAGTTTGAGGAAATAAACCTTTCTAGTTTGAATGAACAAATGAACGAATGTGTGTATAATCAACTCTCGATAAAATCTGGTTGGTAAATGAGCAAATCTGGAGGTTGTCAGAGTATATATCTTTTTTTCCCTGATACTGCTTTTACTCACTCTTCCTTTTACTGTCAACTGATTTTCCATTACTGTCCATTGATTTTTGATGATAAAATTTTGTCTTTCAACTCAACACTCTAATGAGAGAAAGGTAAACCTGGGTAGGGGCTGGTAGGAGTGGTGAGGCTTGGTCAAATTGTGGCTTTCTTTTGACATTTGATTGAGAGTTGATTGTAAGGTGTGCATTTTAATGGACTTCTTTATTTTCCAAATACCGTTTCTGTAAACCTCTCTGACCTTGATGCACCTCGCTTTTGAGATCACCCGTCCTCCACTTCTTTTTTCCACCTAACTGCTCTCCTTATTTTCTCTCTCTCTTCCTTTATTCTTATGTAGGCCTGACCAAAGATGGCAGTAATGAAAATATTGATTCTCTTGAGGAAGTCCTTAATATTTTAGCAGAGGAAAGTTCAGATTGGTTTTATGGTTTCCTCTCATTTCTCTATGATATAATGACTCCTTTTGAAATGCTAGAAGAAGAAGAAGAAGAAAGCGAAACCGCAGATGGTGTTGATGGTACGTCACAGAATGAAGGGGTTCAGGGAAAGACTTGTGTCATATTGGATTTACATAACCAGTAACCTTGATTCAGGGACTGAAGTCATTGGCTAATGAACACCTGAAGCAGCCTCCTTTTTCTTTTCTTTCCTTGGCTTATGCAGGGCTTAATGTGCAGTGGGGCGCTTGTGATCTTACCGTGCAAGTCAACCATGTGATCTTGCCCAGTACAGCTACTAGCTAGTCCCTTGCTCGCTCAGCTCCCCCAACTTCTATTGAAGAAAATGGTACTCCTCATTCTTGTAGTCAGCTACAAAGTACACTGAAAATGATGTTCTTGGTGGTATAATTGGTTTCTGTATGGTTTTGTTTCAACTCATGTATTCACTGAACTAAATTTGGACACTTAACAGCAAATTGTGTTGTGGTTAACCCTTGATGCTTGTCTTTCTAACACACTATTAATTATGATGATTCTAATGGATTTCATTATAAAAATATTTCTGGCATGATTTTTAAGTTAAATGCTTCTCTGTTCTTTAACATGACTGATGTATAAAATGATGGTTCTTTACTAAGCTGATATTTTTTATTGTAATTTGTTTAGGTTTGTCAGATAGGTTCATACAAATTTCTATGTAAAATTCTGTGTTAATGGTGCTTTTAAAATAATTTAAAAATAACTCCATGTTTTTGCCTTAGAGTAAGTTAACTTACTGTTTTCAGATAGTAGCATGACATATTTCTGTCTGTGAAAGCAAAATTTATTTTAAATTTTATTTCCAAATATACATCCAGAGAAAGTAATTTGTATTTTTTTTTAAAGTAGGCATATTACACAAGAGGGAACATGTGAATATGTATCTTAATGTTATACATATTAAAATTATTCATCCTAAATAAGTCTTTTTCCATTTTTTCCTTCATTAACTTATTAATTGGATATTGATTTTGGCTTAGATGTAATGTGATTTTTAGAATTATAAACTTATTGAAGTGGTAATTCCATTTAGGGCAGTAAACTTTTCCCATTAGAAAGCCTTAAAAACATATTTGAATCAATTGCTTTAAAAATGAGTTTGCTTCAATAGTAACCAAAACAGGTGTAGCAGCTATATACAAAATGCATTTCTTAAAATGAGATTTCATCAGTTTCCCCTCAAGCAAAGCTCTTCTAGGGATAAGGAAGATAAGGAAAGGGATGTTACTTTTTGAAGGAGTGATGTTCCATGGTTTTAAATCTCTTCCAGCTTCTCTAGGATTTTGCTTAGTGTTAGTTTGTCAGAGAGCTAAAAATTTGAAAATGCTTGCACTTCTTCATGTTTTATTTAACTATAATTTCTACTTTTCAAATATTTCTTGTCTTCTATATCTAATCAAATTACTTTCAATAAGTGTTTCATTCATCCATTTATTCTGAGGGGACTATGACAAATTTAAATTGTTATGAATTACTCTTGTAGGCTGTCATAATAACAGCCTGAAAGTAGCAGCCTCAAGTCAGCATGGGACATCCATTCCCTCTGCCCACCATTTACCTGTGTCAGCGAATACTGTCCAATTTGCTAATCTTATTAAAAAGCAAACATTCTGTAGCTACTTTTGGATGTGGATATACACACTGGACAATAATCTCTTAAAGTTTAAATGACAATTAAAGTGACTATTAAAGCTCTTGTTTGTCTTGCCCGCACTAATGGGCAAATATGTTTTATTCTGTTAATGCAGAAGATAGTCTGTTAAAGCTTCTGTTTCCAAATATTCAAGGACTTCAGTTAAGCTGTCACTTAGTAGCATGTTCTGCAACAAATGAGTATCATTCAGTAATGTTCCTTCTGAAAATTTATTCAATCTTTGTATTTATTGTGTCTTCTGCTTTCATACTTGGGTACTATGAAATATCAAAGTTTATTAGGTTTAAATTCTAAAGGAATCTTCAGCCCCACTCAATGAAATTCACCCAGCCTAATTTCCGGGATATACTTTTTAAAGGAATCTTATTTGTTAACGTGTTGTTACTACTAACACTAGAAGATATTCGATTAATTGATAAGAAGTAAATGATTAAATTTTGTGTTAAAAATATTTGAAATTACTAATTTTTCATCAGGCTTTATTTGCCCTACTAATGCATATTTTATGTACAGAAATTAATTATGCTTTATTTTTGTAAGTGAAAAACAAGAATGTGGGATAAAAATTTGCTACTTATTTTGTACCACCTCTCATTAGTTCCTCTGAAAGCCTCTGATGAAGGTGACACCCAGGTAGCCGACGAACCCCTGACTTCTGTGACTTCCGTCAACTTGTGCCTAAGGCTTGTGTGTGTGTGTGTGTGTGTGTGTGTGTGTGTGTGAGAGAGAGATAAAATAAAGGTATTTGCAAAACCGCTATAAAGTATCTCAAAGCTGATCAAAATTACTTCACCTTAGTTTGATTTATTATGTATTGCTAAAATTCTTAATTTTCTAAGCGTGTATTTTCTGACTTTGTTTCATAATATAAGTCTTTTCCTACCTCATGTCTTTTAAACTTAAGAACTAAATTAAGGCAAAATCATATCCCATTAATTTGAATGTTTATATAGTTATGGAATTTTAAGTTATACTGTATTTACTTTACCTTTTCAGAGTTAAGAAACTCTGTGGAACAGGCTTCGTGTTGAGATATAGTGTTGTCTCCTCAGAGTCACTGTTCTGGCTTCTTCGGATGTGCTGACATTTGTCCGATTGTAAAGGCGCTGGGTTCTCCGGAGTTTGGCACGAAAACAAGACAGCAGCACTCTGGGGATTCTTTTTAGCCCTTTAGCTTTCTTCAGCCTGCCTTGCTTTGGGACATGAGTGGTGGGTATAAGTCAGTTGGGGAAGTGTCTTCTGGGTGCCAATTTTACCCAGTCCTGAGGCCTGGCTGTCAGCCTGCTGCCCTGGGGATCCTGCAGACGCCTCGGTGCTGAGGACATATGGAATAGTGGGCTGTCCTGCATTTTCATCTTGTCCTTGATTCTTTCTTTATTCTAGAAATTACCTCCCTGTCTTATAGAGCTGTATCCAGACATGAAAGAAGGACTATTTTCTGTTTGAATTATTTTTATTTAGTTAGATAGAACAGATTGTTTGTCTACCCTGATGTTTGTGACTTCGGATAATTATAAAAAAATTAGACCTAGCACAGCCAGTTATTCTTAATTTGGTCACTTGACAGTTAACTTTTTGGGAATTGATGCTCCATGACACTTTCTAAATAATCCGCTGGGCTAGCTCCTTAAGTCTATAAAACATACAAGAAATTTTCCGTGATTTGGCTGTGGAATCTTTGATCACAATGCATATTTGGAATACTTAAAGAAACTCAGTGACCCAGACTTTATTTTCATAAGTTAAACGATGGAACCAGTATTCAGAATTCACTGCCTTTGTTATTTGTTGAGATGCCTCTGTAATACTTAGGAGTTAGATATTAAGTAGTTTGTGGACTCCTTGAAACTAGGAACCAGATCTTCGGTTTTATTTGAATTCTCCTTCAATGCTAAGCCCTGCATGTGATATTCATTAATATCATATGAATAATGTCATATGCTGGTGTGGGTCCTGAAGGATGAGGAGTTACTCCTTGCATAATAAAATACTGAGTTTTTTTTTTTTTTTTTTAAACTGGTTTAAATAAGTGGTAAAATTATTGGACATATTTTTTGCAATAGAAATGACATTTTGAGTTTCTATAACAAACCTATGCTAACAAAAGTCTTCAGGTGACCTTTCCAATCTCCAATTTGTATTTGAATCTGCATTTTACCTTTTTTTCTCTGTCTCTGGATGTAATCCCTTTCTGCTTATTTAGTCTTTCAGTTTTCTTATGTTCTGATCCTCCGTTCCCCACTTACTGTAGAGGGTTGGTGGGTTTGTAGCTTTTTCTTCTTCTTTTTTTAATCTGTACGATATTATTACATCTATTTAAAAATAAAAAAGCAATTGGTGTAGTGTCCTGACATGCATTTTACCAAGAGTAGACATCCATTCTAGAGGAACAGTCTGCCTCGCTAACAGGATGGTTACTCAGACATTTAGGGCCTCTTTTTGCTATGTGTAGTCAATGTTGAAATGATTACGATGTTCCAGTATGGGACAGAGGAAGATGAGAAGGCTCACAGTGACTCACAGGTCTCACTAGAAATGGTGAGAGTGGCTGAAGTGACCTGAGTATGAAGTGATATCCAGACCAATTCTAGAGCTGTCTGAAAGTCTGAAGTAGCTACTTGTGTATCTGTAATGCAGCCAGTCTTCTAAAATCATGTCTATTGCATGTGTGTAACCACAGATCTATCCATTGGCTTAATAGTTCAAACATTTTAATTTCATAGAGAACATTTGATTTTGAAAATGTAGAATAGTGGCCTGAGGCAGTTGCCAAAATAGCATAAATTTCCTTTAGGCAACTCTGTTACGTTCTAAGGGAAGAATGTAAGATCTTTTTTCTAATTTCTGTATAAGAATTCCCAAATAGTTGCCAGAGCTATTAACTATCATCACTTTAAATACTTACATCAAAATAAGTATAAAAGGACGAAAAGAAAGTAAATAGCATGGCAGTTGTTTTTCAACATGTATTTTAAGCACATCCTAATGCTGCTTTGATTATTTCTTAAATTGGAATATATTCTATTAATTAAAAACAACTTTTGTCTGAATGGATTAAGAAATACCAAGATGTTTCCATTTTTGCTCGAATTGATAGAATTTTCTTCCTACTACTTGGAAACTATTTTTGAAGAGCCTTTGTGTTGTCATGAATTTTATTGATTAGTGGAATGTTCCCTTTTTTCTTTTTTTTCCCTAGACATTAGCTATGGTAGTAAAGATAGAAAAGGAGAAAAGTAGTGCATGCTTGTGGCATTTTGGCACTGTAGGGAGAATCTACATCAACCAAAGTTGCAAATGATAAGAATTTAATTCTGTCAGAATTAGGAAGAATAGAAAGGTGGGCCTTTCGTACCTGCCTTGTGGTTTTCCCTTAAGTCCACTTCTCTAATGCCCACAAACTAATATTTTTTCCCCTCTACGTGCTGTCACTAATCTTGGATTACCACTGACCCCTTTCTCCATTACTGTATTTCCCATTGTTGCTGGGAAAAAAAAAAATCTGTTATAAAGTTACCTGTACTGAGCCTCTGTCGGGGGCATGCTGCTCCAACAGTTTCCCTTGTTAGCAGTCATTCTAAACGTTTCCACAACCTTCCTTCTTCCAGGGTCATTTTATTCCTCTGTAGAGATGATTTTGCTTTCTGCTTTCCTAAGATAATCTAGTGTGGCTTCATTCCGTTATTTTCTTCTCTCTTCCCTTTACAACATTACTATCTCAGGATTTTTTTGAGCTATTGTTTCTTGTCTCATTCACTCACCTTTTTTTTTTCAGACACTGCATCCTCTGGTTTCCAAAGCTAGCCCTTTCCCTTGAGCCTGTACCTCCTCCTGACCTCATCACCTGTCTCCTGTTATGAACTTAGCTTCTTTTTCTTACAGACATGCCTGCGTTTCCTCGACCTCCAAAACAAAACCAGGATACAATTCTTCAAACTTTTTCCTTTTCTGTCCCCCTGAGAATCTAGGGAAATTCCATGTATGATCAGTTTTCTTATAAGGAAATGAGGAAGGCTGATGTGAGCACCCTAGATTTTTGGTCACCTTTCCTTCCACCTATGTTTTCTCATCATTGTGGCATGACTGCCTTCTCTACTGCTTGTAAAACTGTATTCTGAAGAACCTTAGAGGATATTTAGTAACTAACATAATAAAATAGTGCCCTCATCCTAAACCTTTGTTCATGTCTTCCTTCCTAAAACTGATCATTTCACTTTAAAAAAAAACAAACAAACACATTTCCTTTTTTAAAAAATTTAATTTCATTTTATTTTAAGTTCTGGGATACAAAAAAAAATTTTTTTTTCTTTACTCTCTTTTTGTTTCATTGTTACTTAGGGACTCTTGTTAACTGTTTTTGGTGGTATACTTTTTTCATGTCTATATACTTTTCTTCAGAAACTGAATGTAATAATTGTTTAAATTATTAGCTTGGTCCTTTTTATGTCAAAAATATTGAAAAATTATTGGCTATGTTTTTAAGTTCAGAAAAGCATAAGATGATCCTTTGGAGTTTTATATCATGCATTGCACTTTGTTCATGTGTTCATTTCTATCACTATAAGGATTTATACCCAAACCAAAAAAGTTTAAAATAAAGCACGGCACTGTTTATTTTTATATGTTTCACTAATCTGATGCTAATCTAATATTTTGGTTTATTCATGACAAAAGTTAACTCTAGTCTTTCATCCATATAGCTCTTTTTACCTAGATCATAACAGTGGGGGTAGGGAGAGGGCAGTCTGGGTTTCCTCACTCTACGTTTTAATAGGAAAATCTGGTTCTGCTGTGGGAGAACATGTAGGAGTCAGGAGGGGAACATAGCGGTACTAGAAGTATATTTTAATGTTTTATGCTAATGTGTTTTACACCTTAGATACTACTCATATTTAAAAGTGGGTATTATGAGAATCGTTTTGATATTTTTTTCTGAAATAAACTTTAGTGGAGAGTGATTGGAAATAGCACTCATTATTGCTGGGTTATACACTGTTTTTGGCAGAGGTTAGGAAAGAATCAAGTTTTGTCTGGGAAAAATAATTTTTAAACACATGGGAATAAGTACTGGTTATGGTTACCTATGTATTTCATATAAGTGGACAAATATAACCATGGTCACATGTTTCCATTTTTATGTTGTCAGTGGTAAGAGATACTAATAACATTTTTGAAGAATATTGATATTTCAACCAAAATAAATTACCATTCTCAAATGGATGACCTCAATTGATAGATACAAATTGCTATCAATAGTGAAAGGGGAGGTTTGAACAATATGATAGAACAGACATCTAATACTGAAAGTAGAAGTTTTGAGAAACGTACAAAGTGGGTTTTACAATTTACAGCTGCAAAAATGTCAGATGGCTTTGGGGACTTTCTTGTGACCACATCTTAGACCTTCGTTCTTTAGTGACAGGCTAAAGGCCACCCTTCCTGAGGAGATGAACACTACATTGCACCTCCAACCCTAATGTGCCTAAGAAATGGATTGGAACTTTACAAAGTTTGCCAATACATAGCATAAACCAACCTTTATGTGACTGAGAGAGAGAATTGGGAAGATCAGTTCATTGGGATGCTAAGTACAGCCTGGTTGGAATAAGAGTTAGAGGTATATTGTTAGAGACTCAAAAATAAATCTATTATCAGAACTTTCATTTGCCAAGAGAGGAAATAGAAAGCTATTGCAAAGTTTTTAGAGTGAAAAATGTAAAATGTATGTACATAATACTGTCATTCTTACTTGCTTGTATAATTTTTTAAAAGACAGTGCGAACTGGTGGAAGAGCAGTGATTGTTCAGACAGTAAAGATGAACTCTATCAAAATATGCTATCCTTTTTTGGATGGCAAGTGTGATTGAGTAGTGAAGTAAGGTCCTTGGTCCTTCACTCTAGTACTTTTAATTGATCATCTGTGACCCAAGCGGAAGTCTACCACTGAGTAGAAAATGCCATTTCCGGTGGCAATTAAGTATTTCTAATGCCAACAATTCTTAAAGATCTAAGCCAAATTGTGAAGTTGGTTAAATCATAGGCTGATTATAATGCATTTATATGTTAAAGATAGTGAAAGGAAAGCTTTAAAGTGACGAATAAGAGAGATATTGGAGTATTTTTTAATGATGAATTTAACTAACAACATATTTTATAGTGGCATTGATTTTACCTATTTAATAGACACTTATTTTTGAATTCCCTTAAATTTTCTGTTTATAACCTATTTTCATCTTGTAAATGTCAACAGAAGGACCCAGTGGGCTAGCCAAGAGAAAAACTAAGGCTAAAGGTATTTTCATTTTTTCAATTTAGCCTTGAGTGAATCAAGTTTAATGTTTGAAAATGCATGACATTTTCTGGGAATGTTAATATTGCTACTAATGCTAAACACTATTGCTTTTGGGTCTTGCTTGGGTGCAACTTAGGTTATAAGTAGTTTTATCAAGATTTCATCAAAGGATTTTCTGCTTCAAGCCTATAATTTTAAGTCATTATCTTTTCATGTTATCAAAGCTTTGTAATAGTCTTTAAATTAAGAATGTATATATTATACAAATATCATGTTATATTTGTTATGATGTATATATTAAATTTACATGTACACATCTTACCTTGTTCCCTAAAACCTTTCTTACTTTGATTTTTTTGAATTACTTTTGGGAAAAAAAGATGAAGTCTTCAGTAATTGTTTTTATTTCTCCAAAAGCTCTCATGACACTCTGTCTTAGAGCACAGTGAAAGCTAGTGTGATTCAAATGTGTAGTTTTCAGTAAAATGAAAACTTGGATGTATAATGTATAACCCTACATTACATTGACATAGAATTTACTGTGTTTGATATTTTAATTCATTAAAAATTATTGTCCGGGCACGGTGGCTCATGCCTGTAATCCCAGCCCTTTGGGAAGCCGAGGCGAGTGGATCACGAGGTCAGGAATTCGAGACCAGCCTGAGCAATATGGTGAAACCCTGTCTCAACTGAAAATACAAAAATTGGCTGGACTTGGTGGCAGGCACCTGTAATCCCAGCTACTCAGGAGGCTGAGGCAGAAGAATCGCTTGAACTCGGGAGGCAGAGGTTGCAGTGAGCTGAGATTGTGCCATTGCACTCCAGCCTGGGCAACAGAGTGAGACTCTCAAAATAATAATAATAATAATAATAAATAAGTTATTATACCTGTCAGCCATTTGTAGACTAACAGCTCAGTATTACAGCCTGACTTTATATGCCAGTGGTTATTCTTGTTCATATGTTAGTAGTCATATTCTTTGTGGGTAGAGGCATGGGGGATGTGCATGCCTCTATATAAGCCTCTATATAATAATAAATAAGTTATTATACCTGTCAGCCATTTGTAGACTAACAGCTCAGTATTACAGCCTGACTTTATATGCCAGTGGTTATTCTTGTTCATATGTTAGTAGTCATATTCTTTGTGGGTAGAGGCATGGGGGATGTGCATGCTTCTATATAAGCCTGTTTTTCTTTATAAGCCTGTGATATTCTTGTGGTCATTTCACGGGCTTGGCATATTGTTTGTAGTTTGTTTTTTTGGTGAAATATGAACAGATGAGACTTACTATGTGATTCACAGGGTTTTGTGATTTATATTTTAAGATCAGGAACTTTTAATGGTTTAACCTCCTATCTCTTCTGAATAATTTCTGGGGACGAAAAAAATTTTCACCATCTTATTTTTATATAAATAATGATGAAACAAATGGACAATAAAATATTTTACTTCTTGATCTAGAGAAGCAAATTAAACATTAAAGACTGAATTTTTTAAAAGCAGTTTTCAGAATAAGACATGATAGCATTGCACATCCATTTTACACTTTTGCAATGCCAGTATCTATGTTACTGTCCAAACGCATTGAAGTAGAATGAAGACTCAGCATGATCCTGAATGAATACTATTCTGTATTCTTAAAAGACTGTAATAAGGTTTTTTAGGAAGAACTGAAGAATCTCCTGGTTGATCACCAGGAAATTCAGTTAATGGAGAAACCCTATGGGGTGTTTTTGTTTGTTAATCAAGATTTTATTAGACAGCCTAGAAAGACATAGTGCTTTTAGTGAGCACTGCAAATCTAATGCTCATTTTGAATACCATTTGTGCTATGTAAGTTTTATGTGATTTTGATGGGCAAAAACATCTTTCACATTTTATTATATTAAAGAAATATTTCATTTTCTTTGTTTCTGCTTAAATGTGGCATTGCTTCTGCTTAAATGTGGCATTGCAAACACCTTACCTTATGATTTCCTTATGAGAGTACAAACAGATGAAATTCAGAGCTTTTGCTAACTGCTTTATTACCATGTAAAGCAAGTTGAAAGCAATACCTTCCATGAGATTTGGAATTAGCTGTGTGTTTCATTTAATTGCTCTCTCAACCCAATGAACTAGAAGACGTGTGTTAGCTTGAGTGGCTCTACATGAATTAACAGGGAAACATACTTAAAGGAATACTGATTTCATGATGAATATAAGCAGAAAGAGAATTCTAATTTTTCCTTTTAAATACTACAGATAATGATTTAAAAATGTCATACACATGACAATTTTTTCCTAGTTAACTAATGAAATTATATTTAATGTTATTTACATATATTTGTCTTCAAAGAAGCACGTGTATTTTAAGGACATATGTTTTTGTTTGAGCTAAGCATTTTAAATTATCTTTGTATATATTCTTACAAATTATGAAAAATTTGTTCTTACGTTGCCAGTGTTCCTTTAATTATAGTTACAAAGTGTGAGTTAATACTTTGTGTAAAGCACTGCCTTCGTGGTGCCCTCAATTTTATAATATTGCATGTTAATGTTTTAAGACAAGTCATACTATATTTCAAGATGGAAAATATGACAAGCTTCTAGCATTTTTTAATAGTTGATATTTGATAGAGATTTGCACCTATTTTTAGCCACCATAAAGACTAGTGAATTAAAGTAACTTTCTGAATGTGCATTTCCTGTGTGTGGAGAGATAAAAAGAGAATACCTTTTCACTAACTTCCTGTTCTGTGATTAAGAGATCCTGTCAATAAACATTTTTTCCTTTAATTGGAAAATCTGAAAGTTAAAGAACTCACTAAAGAAGAGCTCAAGAAGGAGAAAGAGAAACCTGAGTCAAGGAAGGAAAGTAAGAATGAAGAGAGAAAAAAGGGGAAGAAAGAGGATGTCCGAAAGGATAAGAAAATTGCTGATGCAGACCTATCCAGGAAGGAGTCTCCTAAGGGTAAAAAGGACAGAGAAAAAGAGAAAGTGGACCTAGAAAAAAGTGCTAAAACCAAGGAAAATAGGAAAAAATCAACAAATATGAAGGATGTTTCTAGTAAAATGGCATCCAGAGACAAAGATGACAGAAAGGAAAGTAGAAGTTCTACCAGATATGCACACTTAACAAAGGGAAATACCCAGAAAAGAAACTACTAAAGCTCTGGCATCATCATCCCAGAACATGGTCATGTTCCAGATTGCAGTTTGTTACAAAAAAGCATGGAAAATGTAATATTGCTCTGATTGGTGAGGGTGTGTAAATTAGCCATTGAATGTATCATTGGTGCTTAGCAAGTAAATTACCTGAAATTTAAATATACCGTCTCATACTTCTAAATGTAAAAACATTTAAAAAAGTCATAGAATATGATGTAATAACTTCTATTTATTGATCATGTATTCAGACAAATGTATATGTATCATGAATTTTTATGGATTAATATATTGAATACTTTTATTGACGTTAAATAAGAATATTAAAATTTTAAATGTTATTTCTGTGCATAATGCCTTGTAACTTTTTCAAGTGTGCTAAATACTCAGGGAGATGGATTTGCTTGTTGTTTTCTTCCCTCCTTCCCCTTCCTGCTTCCCTGTTTTTCTCTTTCGTGGACACCTCCCCAGGCTCATGTGCCACCACCTTCCCTCCTCTCCAACCCTCCCAGCCCTCCCGCAGCCTTTCAGGGGGCTGTTCCTCAGGCTTTTCATGGGTTCTCCTTCCCCTTTTCCCTCTTATCTCCCCTCTTCTAGTCTCCCTCCCCAAGTCTTTTACTCTCTCCTTTCCTTCACTCCTCACCTCACCGCTGCCCCTCACTCCTGCATGCTTCTCACTCCTGACCTCCCTACAACAACCTCACCCTTCTCCCATCATCCAGTACATACTTAGTGCTTACCATGTGCCACATACACTGCTCCGAGAACTGTGGCCATAGCCATGAATAAAGGGGAGAATTGTATTTAGAAGAACAGTTTCAGAACACTTTTATTTATGATACATTTATAGTCTTAGAATAACTATAGAAAGGTTTTAATTATTTCAGATTAGGATGTACTTTCATTTTATATCACACTTTTTTCCATTATTTTGGTTGAATGGCATACATTTTTCATATTTGATTGTGTCATTATTATTTACCATTTCTAAGGAATTGCAAATGTAATCTCTTCACTAGAGATCAGAATTTAGCACCTCAGAAAACATTTAATATAAAAGTGAAGTTTTAGTGAGAAATCAATTCTACAAATGGTTTGTACTATTCTGTGCCTCAAATATTAAATATCTAATTGTGACTACTGTGAAATGCAGTTAGTTGATAATGATAAAATCTCTGTGGTAGCATTTTTGATTCTCTTAATGTTAACCTTATTAACAACAGAATCAAAAATGCTACCACTAAGATTTTATTTTTTAAAACATTTATTTACTTTTTTATGAAGATCTTAAAAATGAGATTTTTGATCTAATTAAAGATATTTCAACTCAGAAATGAGTATGTTTAAGTGTAAATATTTCTAAATGTATTGTACACCTTTTTCTTAAGTTAACGCCTTTTACTATTTAAAGTCAAATACTTTACGACATTTAGTTGACAGAAACTTCAACTCAATAGAATTATACAACAGAGAAGAAATCCTAGAGAATATCTAACATCTCTAATATAATCCTGTTATTTTATTGCTTAAAAATTAAGGCCTGAAGATATTGTAACCTGATAACTTGGAGTTTTAAGTTTTGATTAGTCAGGATTTTGCCATTTTTACACATTACAAGAACATTGTAAACCAAAAAGGGAATTCTACGGCTGCTTTGTTTGGCAGATACAGGGCACTAACTTCAGATGACTAGATCCCAAGTCTAGACCTGGAATCAGAGTTCTTTTTCCTCTTAGCTCACTTCCTAAGTCTTAACTGTGCTCGTTTCTGCCTGAGTTATTCTATTTGGAGATGCTACCACTTGATAACCAAGATGGCCCTCAGCAGGCTCCAGACCAGTCTCTAGTTTACCAACCCCAATGCAGATGGCTCTGGGAGAGATAATTCCAGTTGGCCTGGTTAGGCCTGGTGAACATCTGGGACCATTTTAGTAGTTGAGGATGGTGATTCTTCCCAGGCGCACACCTGTGCACAAAGCTTTGGAATGGGAGTTGAGTGGGTCCCACTCAAACTTCATCAAATGTAGGGCTTCTGGGACAAGAAAGTGAGGCTTTGAGAACTGGACAGAAGAAGAAGCAGAACATGTCCCCCAGGCATATGAAAGTTACACGATTCTCAAACCATATCCCCGTGTTAGATCTTTTCTCCTGAGATAAATGGAATGTTTTTTTAAAACTTATGTACAAAATTTTAAGTGCTGTCTTCACTAAAGATTTTTTGTTCTCTCTTGAAGAAGGGCAAACAATTATAAATGAATTTGTTGAGAGCATTCTGGTAATTTTTACCTTAGTTTTTAAGTTCAATGGCTATGTGGCAGAAAATACATAAATACTAAATTCTAAACAAATGAGTGAAAATATTTTGGAATAACCTAATCATCAAAAGCACATAAGAATTGTCTATTGCTATTTAGTAAAGTACTTTGAAATGTTTTGGCTATCTCATTGATTTTTCCTTTGACTGTTAGCTCAAGAATTGAAACACCTCAACTAAAACATTTAAAGATCCTTTAAAAGCACTTGTAGACTAGAACTTGATTTATTTTTTCCCTTCTCTCTTCTTTTCCCCTTCTCTTTTCTTTCTTTTTGTAAATGTTTCAACTTTTATTGAAGTTGAAGTCACACTTTATCCAACTGCGTAATATTTAAGCTTCAACTAAAAACAAGCTTTCAGTCATGATTAGAGGGTTAAAATCATGCATTGCACTCTCAGTTTTACACTTTTTATTCAGTAGGTTGTTATTTCTGTATTGTTTGCTTCATATTGTTTTCTAAGTGTAATTAAAACCAGAAAGGTTACCTTTTTAAATAAGCCAGCTACAACGGGACAAAAAATTCACAATACTAAGTAGTTGGGAGTCAGAAGCTGTTTTCGGGAAGACCTGAAAAGGGAAAATTAAGTACTAAAAATGTAAGTTTATTTTGCCATACCCCTAACAACATTTTATTTAAATTATATTGTGACTTGATTACAAATCTTTTAAATGACATTATTGGCATATTTTTCTTAAACTTTGTAAGAAAAAGATAACATTTCACATTTTAGTAGCAAAATCATTGTTAAGAGATAGCCAATTTTGTGAAAATATTTGAGTGCTAATCAATTTTTCCGGGATGATCTTCTATCCTTTAATATTTAGATACTTCCTTTTGAAGCACTTACATCATCGTCAAATTTTTGGTCATTTGTTGTGTCATCTAATTTCTGTTTCATTTTCTAATGGCTTCGTATGTGAGTGAATTTTAGTTATTCCTAACGTCATTGGTAGCCACTGTTTTGAATTTTTTTTTAAACAAGACTTTCAATTTTATTTTTTAGGTAATTTGCATTGTATATAGATGATCGTCTCAAAATTTCACAATGAGAGACTGATGAAATTGACATAAATCAATCAGCATGAACACTTGAATTAATCCAGAGGACTACTTAAGTTAATTCTGTAGGTGGTTGCTTTATTGAGAATATTTTGTATTATGACCTGCTTAGCTATGCAAGTTTGTAACTTCAGAGGTCCTCATAATGATACTTGGATAATAAAGATTCCCCATAGACACTTCCATTGAAAAAGAAAAGAACTAAACAAGTGTCATTTTTAATTTGAAATGTTTTAAGTTAACTGGGATGTTACTGTCCATGAAATGGATCTGGTGACTTAGGCTCTATCTCCTGACATTGATTTCTTTCTCCTGTGTCCTCAATTATTTCTTCTCCTGTTAATGCCCACTGGTAATAATTCTCAAAATCGATTGCTCAGAATATTCCATTGTAAAATGCACCTTGGAAATGGTTGTTTTCCTCATTTGTAAATTGAAGACAATGCCTGTTCCTCAAGGTGGTTGTGAGAACCAGTCAATGTTGCATATGTGTAAACAGCCAGCACATAGTTGGGCATTCAGTTTCCCTTTATCATTGGTAGAATAAGAATAGTAATACTCAACCAAAACGTCTCAGTCAGGGGTTAAAAACTTGGAAGCACTGAAACTGTGCTTCCTATTCCTACTTAGGTCAACAGATTGCAAAACAAATGTTTCAGTCCTTTATCCTTTGTAATGAATGTGTCTTTGTGAAATGAGTATAGTGGAGCCTGATTTATTCTACTGAGATCATTGAGGGGGCAAATGCAAATAATTATAAATGTTGCACATGAGTGAAGCCGTAAGAATGCTTAATTTTTAAAAGAATATTGTGACAACATGAAAACACAAGATATGAAGGCTAGAAAAAAAGTTATGAAATAAACTATAGCCTTAAGTATATGGTACAATCGAGAAGCCTAATAACCAGCCTAATTGTGAAAAACTTATGTTTGTTTTGTATTCAGAACACATTTTTCCATAGATGAGATTTTATAGTCTTCAGAGATTTTTTTTTACTCTGGTCCACAAAAATTGATTTAATTCTAATATCCATTTCTGCAACTCTCATTGTAGCTATGTTTCTATGGAAAATGCATTTATCATTCTGCCTTGGGATATTAGGAATATATTTAGTTTTACTTCTGAATGTTCTCCAGAATTTCTTTGGTTACATCCATGGTGTTAAATTCATTCAGATACCTTACATGGACAAAAATCATGGATTGGCTCACATAATTGTAAAGCCCAGGAGTAGTTTTGGCTTTTTTCTTTTGTTATGCTGGATCTAGGTGCTTGAACAGTGTTCTCAACATCCATCTGTCTATGGACCCTCAGGAATGTTGGCTTTCTTCTCGGGCAGAGTCTCGTGTGCTCATCTTCAACCCTACTCCTTATGGGGTTGGAGATAAGAAAGCTGTGATTGGTGACACCCTGGGATATGTGAGTGCCCACTTTTAAACTGTTGGGTAAAGAAAAATTGGAGTCCCCTAAGGAAGTTAGTGTGTTTTTACCAGAAGGAGGAGGAATTGGTGCACTGAAAGCAGGCAGATGATGGAGTTTGTTTCCCCTTTTTCTACCCATCCCATTCCTACTTCTCCCCCTGCCCAAATACAGAGAGGTGAATGGGATGGGCCAAAATAGGTATTTCAAAATAAGAAGCTGTGGAGCTAAACATTGGGTACTCATGGGCATAAAGATGGAAACAGGAGACACTAGAACTTCTAGAGAGGGGAGAGAGGGAGGGAGACAAGGGTTGAAAAACTAACTATTGGATACTATGCTCATTACCTGAGTGATGGAATCATTCATATTCTAAATTTCAATATCACGCAATATACCCAGGCAGCAAACTTGCACGTGCTCCTTGAATCTAAATAGAAGTTGAAGTTATATTTAAAAATTAAAAAAAAAAAAAGCTAGGGAGAAGAGAGAGATCTCATTCCAAACAATTATTGGTCAACAATAGTTTTAGACCATTGAAAGAATATAAGAGAATGTTGACTTGATAATAAATATTGCCATTTAGATGTCAGGTGATAAAGTTTATTTTGTTGTTAAGCTCTCTCCATTTTGCCCCATTCAGTTTAAAAGGAAAGTTTTTGTGTTTAGGAAACTAAAGGATGGGTGATATCTAGCAGACCCATAAGGTTATTTTCATGAAAAACCTAGCTTGGGCTAATCTGAAATATTCCTCAATAACAGTCTTTAGTGTCTTATCCTTTCTTCTCCATTTGCCTAAGAATATAATTGTATAAGCTGGATGTTTATTCCTTGGCTATCATTTGTACCTAGGAATCAATTTCTGCAAGAGCTCTGTAAGCCTTACAAAGCAGAAAGTCATCCATTTCTTTTTTCTTTGTTCTCATTTAGTGCCTCATTTGATTTCACTTTGTGTATCTATTTATTGCTCCATGTTAAGTCAGATATGCATACATCATAGAAGTCTGCCTCTCATTTCCATCTTCTTTGCCTTATGTATCACTTCTCTTGTGTCCTATTAGAGGGAGATGATCTATGCTTAAAGCTGTTGGGTTATTTTTGATAATTATATAACACCAACATGCTGTGTCTATAGTTCCCATTTATTGATTCAACTAATATTTCTGAGTATCTACAGCATGCCGGGGACTGGGCAAGGCATGGGGCATACAAGAGATTGAGGTGGCTGCAATCCCTCCAGTGAAATGCTGCAAAATAAGCAAGGGGCTGAGAGAGAAAGTAATGAGACTGAAACGATTGTCAGTACAGCCCACTAGTCCCTCTGCCTAGAACGTGCTCCTGAATGTGCTCCTGCTCTGTGTGGTGGGCTGCCTTTGTCTCTCCCACGGGACCCAGCCCAGTCATCACCTCTGCACTCAGACATCTCTGACCCTCCCAAGTGGCTGCACCCCACACACTCCAGTTATCGCACTCATCACCTTGCCTCATTCTTGGACTTTGCTGCCAGACTACGATTTATCTCGAGCACCTATCCTAGTAACTGACACTAATAGGCATTCATTGTTTGTTTATTGAATGGTGAATATACAAAATAAATTATCTAAAAATATTTCAGGTGTATATATACTGTTGAAGAATATTAGGAAGAAGAAAACCGTGTGTGTGTGTTTTTGAAGAACCCAAAAGATTGTTCAGTAATTGCAGTGTTTTAACTACCTTGGAAGTTACCTGTGACTGGCAAGGAGGGGGTGTAAAGATTTTTTTTTAGAAGAAATTAATGAAATGGTAAATTTTTGGAAAAATACTTATTTAAATTATCTCATTTAATTCTTAAAGCCCTTTTTAGGGGTCCTGTTTTGTCCCCTTTTTGCATTTGTGGAAACCAAAAAGTGTAGCTGTGGTTAACACGGAGATAGAATTCAAATGGAATTCAAAGGCATCCTCTTGTCCCAGGTGCCTGAACTTACACACCATGCTGAGTTGCATGTCCTTGAACTGTATTTTTCATGATGTTAAAGTGAGTCCACTCTCACCAGTCTTTGTTGAGTCCCTTCAAAGTCTTTGGTGCTGAAACCAGGCTCTTGGGAACCTTATTGGCAGTGTTTAATTCTTTTGTAATTTATGTCTGTTTGAAATCTGTCTGTCCAGCTTGGGTTACTTGAAGATGCTTTGAATCTGGAATGGCTCTTACTGCATATCATGGGGCAGCTTTGAGTACCTGGTAGTCTCAGAATTTTGGTAAGTTCCGAGACTGCTGTTGGTATACTGAGGAAGATCTGTATTCACTGATTACACAAGCCAGGAGCAACAACGAGGATTAACGTGGTTACCTAGTATGCATGCCTTTCTGGTGTATTGATTTTCCAGAATATTTCTCAAATTTCATATACCTATGAGCCTTATTCTTGGGATAAATTGATTTATACTGCTAGACTCCTTGCAATTGAAACAGTACCACTTCTGAGCACTCACCCTGAGCACAGATAACCATAGCTGGAGTAACCTGGATTAGTAAGGACACGTTTTCTTTCATCTGTACACCTTTGAATTAGTAAACCAAAGATTAAAACACTAATTTTAAAAAACTTTTTAGCTTTTTAATGGGCTAGGTGTATGAAATTCTATGAAACAAAGTAAGTTTATAATTGTTTCCCAGGTTTTGTTGAGGGAGTGGCTTGCTTATAACTCTTAGGAGAAGTAAATCCTTTGTGTTCCCTCAAGTCACAGCCCTTGGATCCAGCATCCAGGGCCTTTCTGATATGCACACCTCTCTTGGTGCCTCAGTCACCTTTCTTTTCCTTGGTGCCAAATATGTTCCCAGTTGAGGAATTTCGTACAGTCACATGCCTCATGCTATCATTTTGGTTAAGGATGGACTGCATGTATGATAGTGGTCCCATAAGATCATAGTGTCATATTTATACTGTACCTTTTCTGTGTTTAGATACACAAACACTTTGTGTTACAATCGTCTACAGTATTCGGTACAGTACGTACTGTACAGTTTTGTAGCCTGGGAACAATAGGATGTTGCATACAGTCTAGGTTTGTGGCAGGCTATACCTTCTAAGTTTGCCTGGGCACACTGCAGTGTTCCCACAGTGGTAAAATTTCCTAATGGCACATTTCAACATGTATTTCCACACATTCCTCAGAATGTATCGCTGTTGTTAAGCAACATATGACTGAACTTGCAGTTCCCTACCCGAAACACACGTGTAACTTACATAGCCACATCCCTGATTTCCTTCAGGGTCTGTTCACATGTTATCAGTGAGTCCTTTTGCCAAAGTATTATGAATAGTCCCCACCCCCACTTTTCCCCAATGTGCTCCCTGTTCCGTGTCTTCCCCGTACTATCTGTCCCCATCCAATATACTCTAAATAGTTCATGTTTCTTATTTTTTAAGTTGCTCTCTCCCCCAGAAGGTAGGTGTGTTGTTTTCATTTACTGTAGAATAATGCCTTGAATTAATAGGTGCTAAATATTTGTTGAACGATTAAATAAAACATACAATTTAGTAAGTTTACAACTACTGCATATTTATGGAAAGAAATATATTGATTCTTTCTCATTATGGGCAGCAGTGAATAAAGTAAGCTAATCCTGGGCTTGGGTATTTGTGTCACTTATCATATTTGCTATGAGTGGTTGATTTAAAGTGCTGATTTCATTTGCTTTTCATAGCTTCATCTAATTTTAATTAAAATTGGAGGGGCAATTATATAGTGATTAAATGCAAATGTTTTATAATTTCCAAATTTATCTGATGAACCTAAAGAACTAAAACCAAGGTATGTTTTAAGGGAATTAATGTGTTTTCCAAATCATGTTGTGGCCATTGCTGTGGACTGGCAGTATCTATTCACCATACATAATGACTGGAAGGCGGCTGTGGACACCCTGTTCCTCTTGGCAGCACAGGAATGGAAGTGGGTCCCAGTCCTGATGATTAACACTGAAAAGGAAGACTGCTGGTAGCTTCTGGAAAAGATTTCCTCAAGCCTAAGAAAGAAGCAGAGCAAGAGATGCTCCTTTTGCTTCTGGACATCGCCTTGTCTGAAAAAGAAGCTTGCAGCTAGGGAGCTCTGATTGCCAGCCTGAGGGTGAAGCTTGACCTGCGATGCAGTCAGCCGCCTCCGCACTTCTTGTTTAGTTAGATGATAAATTTCCTTCCTACCCAACCATTATAAGCTGGCAGTTTGGTAACTGCAGCCCCAGGAACATCGAAACCGACACATCTCATGTCATAACCTAATTTTGAATATTTATTTCATTGCTACTTCATTGCCACTTGTACCTCATAATAAATCCATTTTTGAAAACCTTTCCTATGACTGAATTGAGCTTATATGCATTTACTTTTCTTGATTCATTTTCGCTTGCTTTTTCCCTCAAATTTTAGAACTAAAATGAGCTTGGGTGGCAAAAAGTTTTTTGGAAACACTGAAATAAAATCTTGTAGGGCAAATTCTTCCATATGGGTTGTTAAAGCAACTATAGTCTAGAATGTGTTTTTGTTAAGTTTCAAAAAGTTTATAGAGGTCTAGAGGAGGAGATACAGTAATATGATCTCAGCTTCTTTGAAGTTTACAATTTTTTTTTGTAGTGATTTCATATCTGGAAATAGCTATGACCAGGTATTAACAATTTTATAATACACCTTCCACTTTGGACAGGGTAAAAAAAATCAATGTTTTTTGCTCTGTGCTTTTGCTTTCTCCTGTTTTTCCTATGTTTTGCAATTTCAATTTTAGAGACAAATAAGTTCAAGTTGGTTAGAGAAAGCTGACTCTCAGGGGCATTGTATGTCGGAATGTTGGTATACTAGTAGTATTTGAACACGTAGCATTATGACTTTTCAAATGAAACTTCAAAACTCATTAAGAATGGGGTTTTCAGGCAGTTTAGATCTTTATCGTTTGGTGAGAAAACATTTCATTGCTTGTATAACACACGGAACACAGTTTGAGAGCCTGCTAAAGTGGGGTCAGTGAAGGATGACCCTGTAATTTTTCATTCAGACAGATAGTTTTGAGAGTGAAATAATCTCAGGACAGCAGACATAAACTGGGAGTGTCTCAGGCAAACTAGACTTATGACACTGAAATGGTGGATGCTGGAGAAGAAATATGGATCTCTGGTACATAGGAGTAGAGAAGTACTAATGTGAGTCCCCTTCCCTCTTCTACTCAGCTACTGGAGTGCACCTAAGAAGCCCTGGCCCTGCAGGGAATCTCCACAGCCATTTAGACTTAGCAGAGTAGTCACACCACTGGGTGTATTCAGCCCTTCAACAAGTGTTCATTGAGCAATTGCTATGTGCCAAGTGTTAGCTGAGGTGCTGAGAGTGCAAAGATAAATTACTTGATTCTTGAGATTCTTAAGCTTTTTCCCATTCATTCAGCAGAACTTGGCAATGAATCATTCCATACCTGTTCCATTAACAGTTGAGGGATGTAAAAATGATTATTTAAATGGTAAAAGGGAGGGCAGCCCTAAATTTGAATTTGAAATGTGATGTCTTTTACTAGGCCTTCATCTCTACCCCCTCCTCCCTGAACTTGAACTACAATTAGGACCTGTGTGTAATCCCTTTGCAGCCTGTCTTACAGTTAGAGGTAACTTAGGTATAGAACACACCTGTATGTGTTGGTGTCGGGTGTACTAGTGGTGAGTTTTGTGTGGAAATAGTGTTGCAAATGGTAACTAGAGGAAATGTAAGTGATGTGGCAGGGTCCTGTGTATCTGTCTCTGTTTCTTTTAAGATTTGGGAAGAGGAATGTGGGAGTATGTTTTTGTCAATAAAAGAAACATGAAGAGACATAGGAAAAATAATAAAAAAGAAGAGTAATACATCGAAATGAAAATTTTCCAGACCACATTAGTGTGCATACATGAGCTGCACAGAGCTGCTTAAGATTAGAACACTGCCCTTCACATCACCTTGACCTTCCTGCCGCAGGCTGTCCATGCACAGTGACTACTCTTGGTAGGAGATTCTTAATGAGGTCAGGAGGAGTCCAGGATCAGCAAACGGAATCTTTGAACTCTTGAATTTAGCTGTTTTCTAAATACTTGGATTTAATTGAGGACCTATTTTAATGTTCCACATACAAAATATCAAATAACTTCAAATAACTAAGTTAATATAATAGATTTTAGACTGGCCTTGACTTTAAAATCAGTTTCATGTTAACATACCCTGCTGTCTTATTAGGACTTGTAAAAGGGAGAAGAACTTTTAAATTTTCATATATTTTAGCTGTTATAGAATAATATGATTACTTGTAGGGGTTTCCTTTAGATGATAATAAATAGTTATGTATGATTTCTTTTTCTTTTTAACTGTTTTTCAAGTAGAATAAATAATTATATAAGTGAAAACATCGAGTGTACCTGAATAACAGAAAGTTCAAGTGCATTTCAGTTGCCTCATTGCTGAATTCAAACTGCAGGACTTAGGAATTAATCGCTTATGAAAACAAAAGGAGCTTGAACTCATATTGAACTTTTGGCAGGTTTAGACATGACTATTTTAGAGATTCATGAACATTTAAACAATGATTTTGTTTTAATTTGAAGTGAAAAGCTAACTAAGACAAAGAGATATATTCAAGGCTCATGTGAAGTTGAAGAGCAAACTGTTTTCCTACCTCACTTTTTAAGCATACAATTTTAGAAACTATTAATTAGCAGCACTATTAATTAAATGTTTGACAATATTATTTTTCCTGGTTTAATGTGACAGAAAACCCCACAAAAACTCAAGTTAACTTTGTGAATAAAAAAATGCAGGACTTAAAGAGAGATCTACTTCAGAGCCAGCAGTCCCGCCAGAAGAGGCTGAGCCACACACTGAGCCCGAGGAGCAGGTTCCTGTGGAGGCAGGTAAGCTTGTCCTCATCCTCGAGTCTCGCCCAGGTGTGCCAGAGCCTGACAGGTATCCGCATTTACAGAATCACGTTTTACCTGGAATTTGTTTCACATCATTTACAGAATAATTAACTACTTTTTTTCTCTTCTGAAATTATGTAGTATTTTTCTAGTAGAAATTGGCACAGGATAATTTTAATTTTTAAGATCAGCTCTAAGGCAGACAGTTGTTCTTTGTCCAAAACCACACATTTAGGAATGTCATGAACTGAATGTTGTTTCTTGATTCCAATTCCAGCACTACTGTACTATATTACCTTGAAAGTAAAAATACACACAATTCTACACTAGTGTTATCATTTGTCACGTGATTTAATAGAGTAGATCTAGTGGTTTCTCAGTCTTTTTTACATGAGGGTCTCGTTTATTTTAAAAGACTTCCCAAACCTCCCTGTGGTCATCTATGGAGCCTGTTTTGTGTCCACATGGGTTCATAAATCAAGCATCTCTGTAGTTACCCCAAAGCCTATGACTATAGGTAGGAAAGTCGTGGAATATTTTAATAAGTTAGTAAATCTAATACAGTCTCTAAATCTCTGGTTTTCTTATGCCACCTATTGAAAGTTTAAGGAATGACACTACATATTTACTGAAAACTTAAGTACTGAATCCAAATGGTACTTTGGCTGATTTTTTCACTGTGTGCTGAGGAATAATATTTGATTTTTTTTCCTTTAAGGCCAATATGTTGCTCTGAGTTTTGTTATTTGTTGAATTTTTAATCCTAGGACAATGTATTCTCTCTCATTCCTGTAGAATTGCTATGATCATACCATAGCTCCAGAATAGACAGTAACTTTTAAAAAGTTTTATAATTTAATGTGTGTTTGGATTTAGCACCTCAAATTTTACTTTGTACTAAAATAAAACCCCTCTTGACCCCCACATTTCTTTTTTCTGCCATCTAATCCCTCTCCCCTCTACAACAGCCACGATTTTGAAAGAAGAATCCACAATTACTTTTTTACCTTATTTTTCATTCATTTTTTTAAACCCATTACACTCCAGCTTCTGCATCTTCCAATCCCCTCCAGAGGAGAGAAGGAGTATTTGCAAAATTATGGAAAGTTGAAATGGCATGGAGTCCTCACTAAGTTCAAAGCCAGTGCTGGTAGCAGATGATTCTGGAGAAGTGTGTGAGGACTCAGTTGTGGAGGTATTATATTCTGCTCCTAGGAACTGAGACTTTTACCAGTTTGGGCAAAGATAGCCATTAAAGAGTGAGCAGAGTGCACCACCCTCCACTTCTGGTAACTCAAATTATATTCTCTTTGGATGGTGATTTCAGCAGTTATGAACCTGGGAATCCAGTTAGGAAGCTATCTTAGGCTTTGTGAGAGAATGGCGATTGGCAGACTCTATAATAGCACAAGACTACATATATAAATGGCTTGTGAAATATAAACATTTATTAAAAATAGGCATTTTTATGCTTTGGAAATGATTTTGTAGTGTGATTAGCATAGTAGATATTACATTTAAACTCTTTTCCTTCCTGAAGTCTAAATTAACTTTCTATTTTTTGTCATGGAAGATTAGCTCTTTGACACAACTGAGGTCACTGGCATTATCTCACATGACAGCATTTATGATACCAAGTGTAGTGCTACTTCTATTCACTGAACATAGATTATATTTATTAGAGAACTTAGTATCAATATAGTTATAGCTTCTTGTTCATTGTGTGATGTTGCAGTTAAGTCTAATAATCTGATAAGCACCACAGTGTTTTTGGAATGTCATCATTTATGTTCACTTTTGTAATTCAATTTATTTGAATTTATGGATCTCAGTGTCAGATGTGGTTCTCCAAAGCTGAAAGGATTGTCAGTTACAATGTAAGGTTTTCTACTGACACTTCCTGACAAACCTGAGTGAGAGCAGTCGGCTACCTCTGAGTATTCAGTCCTCTCACCTGCAGGAGTGCCCTTTCTCCTCTCAGGGAAGATAGGTAATGGTTGACCAGATACTTCAATCTGTATTGACCTTGTCTTCCACATTTCTGTCTTCATTTCCAACTATTTCCCTTTATGAAAGCTTTGTTCTTCCCACTTTATTTTATCATTATTGCGAATTTTATTAATTAGAAACAAGTTGTTTTGCTTTTAATAAGGCTCTTTTTTTAAATACAAATCTGAGCCTGAGTTTTCTTTCTTTAAAAATCTTATTGAAAGTATTTTAATGCTTAAGTCTGTTGACAGAATAAAACAAATTTTACATATCTACCATGTTTGCCAACACAGAACAAAAAAATGTAAGCTGACAGAGAAGGCATGCAGAGTTGCTTAGTCAAATATATTCATTTTAATGTGTATGCACCAATGTCATATTTGAGTGTTAGGGGTCCATGTTGATTTTTGAGCTTTTCTACTTAGCTATGTTTTGCAATTATTTTAGAACCCCAGAATATCGAAGATAAAGCAAAAGAACAAATTCAGTCCCTTCTCCATGAAATGGTACACGCAGAACATGGTATGAATTAAAATCTGCTCTTTGTTTTGAGTTACTAAAATAACGCTTAGTTATGTAAAATGACTTGGACATTTGTTTTAAAATTTAAAGGTTAATTGGGTGTTTGTGTTTTTTAAAAAGTTTTTGAATTCAAAGTTAGATAGCAGGTGTTGTTTTTGAAATAGCACTAAACTTACTTTATTCTACTTCACCGTGGAGGAACTCACTGCATACATCTAAGAGAGAACTGGTGGGAATAAATGAGAATGAACAGATTGAAAACAGTGATCCATCAGGAACAGAAGGGGAGGATGGAGAGGAGGAAAGTGGGACACAGGCCCACGGTCGGGCTCATCCAGGTGTTGTCCTCCACCTCAATTTTGCTTCATGGTTGGCTGGTCACCACAACAAAAATGATGACACTTTTAATTACATAGGTTGCACTAAGCAGACAGGAAAAAAAACGTGAGAATGCAAAACATTTTCCCAGTACTTAAATTTAAAAATTTTTCATGGGGAGCTCTGTGTAGAGGATACTAAGTAATAACCCAGGAACTAACGTTTTAAGGTTTATAAGGCTGCTTCTTGAAGCATTCCTTGATAAAAACAGAGATCGTGATCCCAAAACGTATCTCATGAAGGGATTGTGGAGTGGGCAGGATGTTCTGGAATCCTGATTCTCCTGATGATTTGGTGTGATCCAAGGGTGGCCTAAAGGAAAATAAAATTACGTTTCTTAGAAACAAACAATGCCCTATAGTTTAAACTGTTTTTTGCCAGTGGATGCTAGGGGTGTAGGAGCCTGTATGCCTTTATTTCTAGCTTCTTTGCAGCCCGGAAAGCCACTCATGGGCCTATATGAGCAAGTGCAGGCTTCCCCTTCCTCAAGCCTTCCTTCCCCACCGCACCCCAACTTTAACTTAACAGAAGGAAAATCCAATCTAAATAAATAAGTGATTTAAATATAATGGGGTAAGTGCTGTCATGGTAATAAAATACGGGATGCTCTTTAGGTCTTACTCAGAAGGGGGGTCAGAAGAGGCTGGTGTAGACCTTCACCAGGCCAGTGCTGGTGGTGAGTGTTTTAAGCAGAAGGCATATCCCAGAGACAGGAAAGGACCTGAAAGTAGTTCAGAATGGCTGGCACGTGGAATATGTAGGTGGAGAGTCATGAGAAAAAGAGTATTTTTTACTTGATTCTAAGAGTAACTGAAGCCATTGGGGAAGGTATTTAAGAGTGTTGTGCCTTCTGTCTGTAGCATGAAAAATGCATGGGGGGATGCAAGAGTGCAGCTGGGAGATGAGATGGAGGTTGTGCAGGTAACAGTGATTCAGGATGGTAGCAAACTTGCCTCAGCCAAAGGAGGGGATGGAGAGAAATAGAAAGAACCCTAAGATGTTTAGGTGGTCGGGGGTGGGCAGGCAGCCAAAAGAGGGAAGTAGTCAAGTCTAGCACCGTGTTCTGGCCACAGCCTCCTTCTGGGACTTGTTCTTTTCTTTAATCACATTTAGAAAATCACATGTATGGCCCATGGCTATAAATATTCTTTGTATGTTGATAACTTTTAAATATATAGCTGCAGCCCTCATTGCTCATCTAAATTCCAGGTTTACCTAACTGCATACTTGGCATCTCCATTTGGATGTCTTATGGGTGTTTCAGACTTAACTCATGTTTCTTCCCACACCCCATAGCTCCTCCTCACCCCAGTTCTCCCCAGATTGCTTATGCTAGTCTTTTATATTTTAGTTAATGGTCCTCCTACCCTCTTACTTGCTTAACTTGAAAACTCGAGAGTTTTCTTTGATTTTTCTTCTCCCCTCACATCTAATCCATCAGCAAATCCTGTCAGCATTGCCCCAGCACTGATTTTGGCTCTCTAGGGCCTCGGTGTGACCGTGGCTTCTTGCCATGACTGTTGCAGTAGCACAGTAGCATCCAGCTGGGTCTCCCTGTTTCCATACTCGCTCCTCTATAACCTGTGCTTAATGTGGCCCAGCCAGTTGTGCCTTGTCTGATCCCAGCCTCTTTTTCCCCTTCAGTGACTTTTCTCTAGCCCAGCTGACCTTTCTTTTCCTTGTAATTGCCAAGCCTATCACTGCTTTGGCACCCCTGCACCTGGTATATCTTTTGCTGAGATATGTTTCCCACCCCTGCCCAATCACATCTTTCAGACTGAGCATAACCTCCCTGCTCCCATCATGGTGCATTCACAACTGGATTCAGGTCCTGTATCTGCCATTGATTAGCCATGTGGCTTTAGCACAGTTTTTCAAGTTCTTCATCTTTCAAAGTAGGATACCAGTACCTGCTTCACAGGGAGGATATAACAGCTGCAGAGGGCTTGGCCATGCCTAGAGTCTTGTGACCCCTTAGGAAATTTTTCATGATAGGCTGTCACTGAGCATTGGAGACTCAAAGATAGTGTTCAATGTTAGACTGGTTTCGCTACAGAAAACAGGAATACTTCCACTGAACAACCGCATATGAAAGCTAAATCCTGCTAGTGTAAAAATCATCAGATTTCACTGGATAGAATGAAAGAAGAATAAGGAAAGAGGAATATGATAAAAAGAGAAGTAAAATTTGTAGCAGAAATTCAAATTGGTGATTTGCTGAATAGCAGAAAATCTGAAATGAGGAAAAACAGTATTGCAAGCTATGAGGAGAAGACAGAAAACAAATAGCATCAACATAAATAGGCCTGCCTGATTCTCTAACACCTGAGAGCATTGCCTTGCCACGCTAAAGGGAGAGTAACTAAGGAAGGCTTCTTGCAGTCTGGGCTGGGGTTGCGGGGTAGGGGGATTCAGTAGCAGTACAAATGACAATGTTGTTATTACTGTAATAATGATGATAATGACACCTAAATACTTAGGGCCAGGCATTTTTCTAAGTGTTTTAATCTTCATAACAATGTTACAAATAGATACTATTCCCATTTTATGGGAGGGAAATCTGTGGCCCAGGGTAGTTAAGTAATTTGCCCACAGTCACCCAGCTGGTATGGAAGATCCTGAATCTACAGCCATGCATCCGGACCCTATACTCCTCCTAATCCCTGAGCTGCACTGCAAAGCCAAGTCCTGCCCATTCACTTTCTTTAGAGTATTATACACAGGAGATACTCTGCTGGAAGCCAGGTCAAGTTACATTGGGATGCAATACCCAGTCTTAACCATGTTGCAGTGGAATAATGTAACATGTCCAACCTCTACACAAAAGAAGCAGAGCAGTTCAATATATCATAGAAGTTAATCACAGAAGAGAAAGTGGGCATCTTTGCATAACTTGAAGCCTAATAGGAACATTTGAATGCATAGTATGATTCAGGTAAACCTGTGACCTAGCATATAATTTATTTTTATTTATTTTTAATTTAATTTTATTTATTTATTTATTTATTTTGAGACAGAGTCTCACTGTGTCACCCAGGCTGGAGTGCAGTGGCACCATCTTGGCTAACTGCAACTTCTGCCCCCCAGGTTCAAGCGATTCTCCTGCCTCAGCCTCCCAAGTAGCTGGGACTACAGGCACGTGCCACCATGCCTGACTAATTTTTGTATTTTCAGTAGAGATGGGGTTTTACCATGTTGGCCAGGCTGGTCTTGAACTCCTGACCTCAAGTGATCTGCCTGCCTCAGCCTCCCAAAGTGCTGGGATTATAGGCGTGAGCTGCCATGCCCGGCCCTAGCATGTAATTTAGATAGGTGGCTAGTCACTCTTTGCTATAGAATATTTGAATAGTCATTTAAAGTTGTTACCTGGAATTCTATGTCAATTCCCAGGAAAAGGCCATAGAGTAGCCTTTTCTTTGACCTGAGGATAATTGAAGAGGCAAATATATTAGTAATAATTATGAATTCATTTATTCATTCATCAAATATTTATTGAGTGCCTCCTTTAGCTAGACATGGCCCTAGGTGACTGGGAATATATAATGAATAAAATATATAAGCTTCCTGTCCTGATGTGTAACATCCTAATGAGAGGAAACCTGTCCCCCACCACATATACTTAGGCAGATTAGCACTTGGCCAGAGGAAGAAAATAGCTGTGGAGTGGACAATGGTGTCTTCAGCGGCCAAAAGGAGGGGCAGGGGAAGCCCCAGCAGCAGGAGCAGGTGTGTGGCAGCCCTTCACAAGGGGCTTTCATGTCTCAGTTGTATGTTGCCAGTGTCACTTTGTTCATTGTCATAGTTGAAGGAGAAGACTTGCAACAAGAAGATGGACCCACAGGAGAACCACAACAAGAGGATGATGAGTTTCTTATGGTGACTGATGTAGATGATGGATTTGAGACCCTGGAACCTGAAGTATCTCATGAAGGTAGAACACTTTTTTTTCAAGTTTTAGGATAAAATATAATCAATGACTTCTAATTACTGAAGTTTTTCTTAAACCCCTTTAAAACTGATATTTAACTTTTGCTTAGATTTTTAAAAGTTGAAGCTTAAAGCTTCAATTAAAGCGAATTTTTTCTTAAAATAGACACCTTGATTTTGGTTCAAAGCACTTTTCAGGGAAACTCAGAATATACAAATTTCTTATAAATAGTAAGTCAAATACTTCAGAAAACTAGTTTTACTATATTCTTCTGCTTAGGGTGCTATTTGTTAAATAAAATTCAAACAACTGATGAAATATTGGACTTGATAATCTATCACAGGCTCATGTTCACACATGAACTCTGTAATTACAGTGAGCAAAACACAATTCTTAGCTTCTGTACCAGGCATTGGCAAACTTTTTTTTGTAAATAGCCAGAGAGTAAATATTTCAGGTTTTCCGGATCGTACAGACTCTGTTCAGCTACTCAACTCTGCCGTCACAGCGTAAAAGCAGCCGTTGATAGTTCCTAAGTGGGTCGGTGTAGCTGTGTTTTTATACAACTTATTTGTAAAATCCTACCCAACATGGCTGGTAAGTGCAGCGGCTTGAACACAGCTCACTCCAGCCTTGACCTCCCATGCTTAAGCAGTCCTCTCACCTCAGCCTCTCGAGTAGCTGGAACCACAGGCATTATGCTACCATGCCCTGCCAATTTTTAAATTTTTTAGAGTGGCAAGGTCTCTTTATGTTGTCCAAGCTGGTCTCAAACTCCTGGCCTCAAGCAATTCTCCTGCCTCAGCTTTCCAAAGTGTTGGGATTGCAGGCATGAGCCATTGTGTGTCCAGTTAGCAAACACTTTTTAAAAGCATAAAAATGAAAAGTAGTTTATCTACTTTGCACAATACTAAATATTTTGGAAAATTACTTTAGAAGCAGGTAGCTCCTACTTTATGAGTACATGTATTTCCAAAAACTTATATCCGTGCCTATTGTTTAGAACAGGAAATGCACTTTCCCATAAAAATATGGGATGGTTTGGTTTTCAAAAGAATTGTATATAATGCATAATTTTCTGTGAAAAATACAAGCGCACAATCCTTTTGAACATCTATATGATTGATTTTTGCTGCATTACACATTGAAAATAAGCACTTATAGACTAGCTTCAGAACTTTCTGCCTTTAGTAATCATTTATGTCACGACTTCTTTGGGACAAGGTTTCCAATTTCTGAGTAGAGATACTGATAAAATGATCTCCACATTTCCTGTTGCTTCTTCTCTCCAGTCTTTGGCCTAAATGGCTCAGTAAGATTGACAGTTGCTCAGAATTTTTCTATCTACATGCTGCTTTTACAACAAATTTCAGTTAAGATGCTGAAATAAACAGAAGCATGAGGAATTTGATATTCTTAAAGTTAGGAGTCACACATTGGGAGTAGGAAGAAACACTTCTAAGAAGTTCACAAATTGCAGAAACCTTACTTTCTGATCTCATCTTTAATTAGGACATAGATGCAGTTTGAACTTAAAAGTTGGTTGTTAAAAGTCTTCAGAAAATAAAAATATTTATTCTTTATATATGCATTAAATAAAATTAACAAGGTCATAAGTGTGGTGACGGACAGATAGCTCTTCTGCTATCTGGGGTGTATGGGTTAAGTGTTCAACACATTTACCCTTCAGCTCCCTAAGGGTATAAAGCCTCTTCAGCTGTTTTTCTCTGTTCCCATCCATAGTTGCTGTACTTTCGCTCTAGAAAATGGTAGGACAGGTCGAGGAAATAGCACATTCTAGTGGGATGTGAAGTGGATTAGAAATGAACAGCTTTCCTGGTCTGGCCTGTGTCACTCTAAGTTGTCCTCTCTCTTTAGTCCAGGGGGTGGTGGTTGTCAGCCTTGTGGGGATGAGTGGACTGAGAAGGAGAATGTGTGAGACATCCCACAGTGTAGTTCTAGTGAAATATAAAAGTGTTAAGCAGACTTTTAATTGATAGTCCCATTTTTTAATTTTTTAAATAAAATTAATGATAAACATAGATTCAGAGTACATATACAGGATATATACATACCATTTTGTAAAAGCAGTAAATATCAATCTAATTTTTTTTTTCCAGAAACCGAGCATAGTTACCACGTGGAAGAGACAAGTGAGATTTTAATTTAATTCTGTTCTTAATTAGAGCGAGTCTTCCTTTAAAAGGGCATCATAAAGTACATAATATCTATTATTAATGATATATTTAAATTAATATATGCAAGATATGCAATTAATAATTTTATTATGTCATATTTATGGTATTTCTTAGTGAATATACTTTTTTGTGTTTTGATGCCTAGTTCCTGAGGATAAATTTTCAGTAGGATTACTAGTTCAAAAGATACAATTGAATTGCATGTTTTGTACCTTTCAATTACAAAGTCAACGAAAGGTCTAAATCATGTTTTGTCACATGCCAGCGCCCTTAAAGGGCATGGCCACAGGAGGTGGGCACATCATCTGTCAGCACTTTACTGTTTTGCGGTTTGAGTGTAAACCAGTTGATGACAGGCCCCCCTTACTCATCTTTGCATTTGGCATTTAACACACTTAATACCTATTTGTTTCAGGAGTGAACATGTTTGAATATCATTATGACTTGATTTTGCATTTCAATCATAACTAGAAATAGTGTCTTTCTGGTTTCGAATATTACATGTATTCCTTATTTGAGACATAATTTCCTAATTATTCCATAATTTATAGTTTCACAAGACTATAATCAGGATATGGAAGAGATGATGTCTGAGCAGGAAAATCCAGGTTTGTAAATGTTAAAATTATTGATATGTGTTTTCTGATTGAGGCAGTGGCCAAGGCCATTTTATTCCAGGGTTAACAATTGTAATTCAACACAGAGATCCCTGTATGGTATTTATAATCACTTTTGATTGGTCAGATATTTATAGAAATGTCTGAATGTAGTTTAATACTACATGGAGGGATGAGTGAAAAAGGAGACATATGGAGGGATGAGAGAAAAAGGAGACGTATTTTTCAAACCACCGTTGAGACTTTGGTCTTTGTAGGTAAGGTGCTGGAAAGAATATTTGAAAATTGAAGGGGCAGTATGATGTACTATAAAGTCAGTCTGGGTACAAATCCCAGTTCTACTCTTTCCTATCTTTTTGACTTAGGCATCAAATTGTGGAACGTTATTCAGCTTAAATTTTATTAAATGATAATGAAAACATCTATCTGGCAAAGTTGTGAAGATAATTAATTTATGAGTCTCCTAGAATGCTGTCTGGCAATGTGTTTGGTTTTTTCCTGTTTGGCAAAGGTGTGTTTTTGTTTTTTAGATTCCAGTGAACCAGTAGTAGAAGATGAAAGATTGCACCATGATACAGGTATTAGATGAGCATTTTCATTAGATTTAAAATATTACCGTAGATTTTTCAATCACATGCTGTGTTTACATGGTGATTTTTCTTTTAAAGGCATCAAAGAAGTAATTTCGACATCTAATGCATGAGATTTTGTTTTATAACAAAGTTAGACTGTTATAAGAATATCAGGCTTTCATATTTCACCTCATCAACTAACTATTCCATAACAAAACAGGATGTCAAATTTTAATGCTGTTTTTGTGTATCAAATTCCTCTGTGCCAATTTGAGAAATTTTAATGAAAATAATTTACCTGCCTTTTAATTGCTTTTGGGCAGAGGCATTTATTATTGACTGAGCAGACATTAATATTTGAAGGAGTAGAGTTCTGTGTTTATGATTAAGTAGTATTTTGTTTTAACTGAACAATTGTATAGAATGACTCAGTTAATACTTATTTTGCTTTTATTCTCTTTTTTTTTTCAGATGATGTAACATACCAAGTCTATGAGGAACAAGGTTTGCAAATGCTTTCTTTTTTTTTTTTTTCTTTTTTTTTTGAGATGGAGTTTCGCTCTTGTTGCCCAGGCTGCAGTGCAGTGGCACAATCTTGGCCCACTACAACCTCCGCCTCCTGGGTACAAGCAGTTCTCTTGCCTCAGCCTCCTGAGTAGCTGGGATTACAGGCATGTGCCACCACGCTCAGCTAATTTTGTATTTTTAGTATTTTAGGGCTTATCTCAAACTCCCGATCTCAGGTGATCCTCCCGCCTTGGCCTCCCAAAGCGCTAGGACTACAGGCATGAGCCACTGCCCCTGGCCTGCAAATGCTTTCTAACCTTAAGCCACCTACTTGTTTTAAAATATACCTATAGTTTGACTACAAGATGTGGAACATTATGCTTTAAACTATAAACATTGCAACTTAAAACATCCAGATGAACGGTAGTGTTGAAAGAATTCACTTGGGGAGACTGTTTACCCATTCCACGGCTTCTCCCATTGCCTAAATAATTTCTTAAAACTCTTTACAAGTTGCCTTAGGAGGCAGTTACAGTCATTCAAGAAAACCAATCTCAGTACTTTATAGTTGTGTCTCTTTTGACTAAAATATGCATGAACAACTACTTTAGCCAGAGTTAAATTGCTCTAGCTGCTTCTACAGATTAATCCCACTCTCAAAGATGACTGATTTGTCACTTTGGGGAAGATTAAGAAGTACTGCGTTCCAGGCTTAAAGGCAGTATGGAGAAAACATTTCTGGCAAATTTGTGGCATCAGCAGCATCTGATTCAGTTTAGGCCTGTACCTCCCTCTTCTTGTGTCCAAGCATTGCATGGACTATTGTGTTGAACTCCATGAAGTAGATTTTATTTTCCCTGCTTCCCAGAGGAGAGAAATAAGGTTCTGACATTATAAATAAGCTGCCCAAGAATGTATGGCTAAGAAGTAATAGAACCAATAATATATCCTTTTTATTCCATTATCCTCAAAGATCATTATGTAGAAAGAGAGAAGTCAGTTGGATATAACTTTATGTGTAAAGCAAGAACGATGAAGAAATACATCGTAATTGAGTTGGTAGATATGGAGGACTTTCTATGTTCTAGATGGTTTTAGGGCCTGGAATTCAAATATGAGTAACATAGGGTCCCTCCTTTCAAGGAGTTTACAGTGTCATGATAGATAGTGAATCACAATTGAAGAAAATTAGGAGTGTTTATAAATATGAGTCATATTTATATGATGATTTAAGATTTGAGACCCTACCAAGTTCATCATCTATAGTGGCTATTTCTAATGGGATATGAATGACACCATGGGAAAAATCCTAGGTTGTGTCTTTAAGGCACTGATAATTTTTATGAAAAGTTAAAGAATTTGGACCTGATGTGTTCACAGGAAGATTTGGGGCCGAGGGAAGGTTGGGGAATAATTTGGTCTTGAGATTGCACTTAGATTTTCTTTCCAATCTTGAATTTGAAGGAGAAAATAGGAATTTATAAATACAAGTTGCATGTAATGATGGGATTTGAGATATTTTCCTCATTTCTACTGATCATTATAATGTTTTTAAAAATATAAAGAACATGTTTGGAATGCAATTTGAAGACTAAATCTAGAGGAATTTAAATTCAAACTCATAAGAAGTATAAAATTAGATACCATGCGAAAAGAATGTTATATGTTTTCATAGGGCAGAGTATCATAATAAATGTAATTTAAAATGTTAGCAAAAGGCAGTAAATATAACCTAAGAGATTGACGTGATTTGGTAAGCTACTTTGGATTTCTTTGTTATATAGAACATAAACTGTTTCAAACAAATAGATCTAATTGAACAGTGTATTATTCACTATATGCTAAAACAATACCTTTGTGAAAATTCAGGAATCAGAGTAGAGAAACCAAGTAACTGACATGTAAGTGAAGCTGTAAGTAGGGTGAAAACAAAACCACATTTCAATGGGAGAATAGAATATATTCTATATGAAACTCCCAAACCCCAGAACATACACTTTGATAGAACTATAGCAGGAACCAGCTTCTACATCAAAGATAACTTAGAAATCATCATGCCTACATTGGACAAACCTGGGAAGTGACAGTATGGCCTAACCATGTAATTGACTTATTTATTCATACACTGTTTAGTGTCTTCGGTCCGAACCATAGGACACTGGAGCAGTTCTAGTGAAGAACACACATGGTTCCTGTTCTCATGGATCTTATATTTTAGTAGGGTAGTAGAAATTAAAAAAGCAATTTCATTGTAGTTTTCATTTCCAGTTGTGATAAGTGCTAGGAAGAACAAGTACAGTGGTAACAAGAATATGTAATCAAGAGACCTTACCTAGTTTGTGGATGAGGCAGGGCCTTCCTGAAGTTTGAGCTGAAGGTGAGAACAATTGACAAGGCAAGGGGAAAGGTGACTGGAGAGTCGTATGAGGTCTCTGACGTGAACTTGCAAGAGTAAGGCTGAGGTGGTGAAATGGGCTGGGTTCAGAGGATGCCTGTGAGCGAGGTCAAGGACGTTCATCTTCACCTTTGAGCACTGCCAAGTCAGATCTGCGTTTTGAAAAGATTGATCGGTCTGGCATGCAACAAACAGACTGGAGAGACAAGAGTCAATACAGGGAGAACAGTTAAGTTAGCTGTAATCATCCAAATTGGGTCTTTCCGTGCATCACATCTCTCTCTGTCTGAAGGAACCAAAGGAGATGAGTTTCAAGAAAGGGATGTTCAGTGGTGCCCTGCGCTACTGAGAACCATGTGAGATGAGTGCTGAAAACCTGCCCTGATCTGGCACTGCAGTGGCCTCAACGGGTGACTTTAGCTGGAACTGTTTCAGTGGACGGATAGGACAGAGATGATAATTTAAACCAGGGTGGTGGCAATGATGGAGGAGGGAAGTGGGCAAAGTTGAGAAATGCTTAGAAGGTAAAATGGCAGGTCTTCATGCATGGGTGTAGCTGGGGGGAGACAACAAGGTGCCAAGAGCCACATACACTCTTCTGCTTCTGCAGCCTGGTGACAGGGGGTGCTCTTTTCCTAGCGTGGGAGAGACTGGAGACAAGGACGGGGCAGGGGCTCGTGAGTCCAGTTCTTTACATGGTGATAGTGAGATTTCTTTGAGGCATCCAAGAGGAGAGACCAAATGAGCCATTTGGTGGTGTTTGACTCTCAGAAGAGAAGTCTACTTCGTGATTGTGAGTGTGGGAACCATCAGAGTAGTTACGTGGTCATGAGGACCAAGCTCTGAGATCCCTTAAGGAGAGCAGATTGAGGGAGACATGAGGTGGTTCTATGGCCGGACTTTGAAGAAAGCCAGCATTTAAGGACGGCTAAGAAAAAGATGAAGTGAAAAAGAAGATTGAGTGGGAGAAGCGAAAGACCAAAGGGGAGAGTATGGTCACCCTGAAGTCCAGGGGCAACAGTGTTTGGAGAAGAATAGTGTCGCTAAAAATATAGCGAGGGCTGGCGAGTGTCCATCAGATCAAATGAGGCACTGGAGGGGGTCTCAGCAGGAGCCTTTTCAGGGATGGGGTCAGGATCTGAAGACAGGCGGGAGTGAGTTGAGGGGAGAGGAAGAGATGAGCCATGAGATGTAAATGACTCTGAAGAAATTAGATTGTTCAATGGAAGAAAGAGAGGGTGATGAGAAGCAAGCTTAAGAAAGAGTGGTATTGCTTTTTTAAGTCCTTAGAAGCTTGAGCATGTTTAAATGCTGACACTGCCCAGGGCAACAGAGTGAGCCCACATTCACTGCTCCTTCATCTTTCAAATGCCCCAAAAGGACAAAACGACCTATTAAACATTGTTCCCTGCTATACCCCAATACTGAGAATGTCTGAAAGATAGTAGGTGCTCAATAATTTTTCTTTATTAAATGAATAAGAAAGAATAAACTTACAACCATGCTGGGAAAAAGAAGGATGTTTTCTTGTAGTGTGCCAGAAAATTGGAGGTATTTTGGAAGATCAGGTTGACTGAGGAAGCTTTGAGCCACTGGGCCCTGGAGAGGCCTGTGTGGAGATGAGACTTCCTTGCAGCAGAGCAGAGAAGCAGCACTGAGCCTCATGCCAGCAAATGAGGGAGGCAAGGGCAGCACACCCTAATTAGGGTGGGGAACGCTTCATTCTCAGGGGCTGGCGGCAGAGGTGTTTGGCCCCAGGTTAGAGGTCTGAGAATTGTTTCCTAAACAAAGCAGGGAATCTGCCCATGAACACCAGGATCCAGTTGATTCCCAGGGTACAGCTTCGGCTAATTCAAAACCTCCACCACAGACATGAAGAAAATGGAATTAGAATCCAGGCCTGTTTTACCCTAGACCAAACTCTTCTCCACCCTACTCTCTAGTCGGCTGTTTCCCAGTGACTGAACCTTGCAGGTTCAAAGATGCATAAGGCATTGTCTCTGCCCTTGAAGCATGTTGTCAGTTTTTGTGTTACAATGAAAGTTAACGGGATTTTTTTTTTTTTTTTTAGCAGTATATGAACCTCCAGAAAATGAAGGGATAGAAATCACAGGTAAGTTTTTTCTGTAAGCAGATATTTTCTGCAAGTCAGCTTTCCCTGTATTTTGTTAAAACTCCTACTTGTGGAACAAAGAGTCAGTGTAGAAAAAATGCAAGACATTTTCAAGTCAGTAAGAAAATAATTGAGTATCAAAATTAAAGTTAATATTCTAATATAAATACTCTGCGGAAGATCCAGTTTAAAAAGAGTCAAATTTAGGAATCTGAATTGACGCGAGTTAATTTAGGAATCTGAGTGAAGGCGACAGAATGTAAGATGTGTCACTGGTCAGCAACATGTAATGGATTCTGATTTTATTCTTTATTTTAGAAGTAACTGCTCCCCCTGAGGATAATCCTGTAGAAGATTCACAGGTAATTGTAGAAGGTAAGTTAAATTTATGGAAGTGGTTTTACCTTCCATATGAGAATTGTGTTTGTTTATTCAGTTATTTATCAAACATTTCCTACTTGCTGTCTATACAGTGCTTAGGAGCTAGGAGTACAAGAGGGAAGAAAACACAGAGTCCTCTTTTCATTGGGGCTGGCATTCCAGTGGCCAAACAGATAATAAATAACGGAATTAAGGATTATGAGAAGTACAATGATAGTGATAAAAACAGGCTACTGTAACAGCAAACAATTGATGAGAGTGTGGAGGGCTACCCTGAGTAGCAGCAGGTTACCACCCCTGAGGGGTGATCTGGTGAGAAGGGCATAGCTATGGGCAGAGACGGGTTGAAAGATGGGTCTTTATGTCATGACTCACCTGGGAAAACAAAACAAATTTTTTTTTTTTTTGGTGGTGGAGAACTGAAGGGATGGTTTCTGAAAAACAAAAATAATTGCATGTATTAAACAGTGGCGCTTCAATAGAACTTACATTTAAATACAGTTCTTAGTTAGCAGTTTACAGTTATTTCACATATATTATTTCAGTTGCTCCTCGTAGTAGGCACTGAGAAACAGGGAGCGTGGAGATCTTTGTACTTATTTTGCAAATGAAGACCTGAAGTTGGAGTGAGGTCAGGTGACTGGCTAGCCCTAGGTTTCATAGCTGTAAGTGACCAAGGGGATATTCGACCCAAGACTGGGACCTGTGGGTGACTCTGCGTGGGGGTGTGAAGGTGTGAGGGAATGGGGTCTCTGCTTTAACAACCATAAATTGCCAGGGGGAGCATGTAAGAGGGAGAATTTTGCTCTTACAATTACTCTTAAAATTTAGGAGCAGCTAATTGTCACCTTTCAGATTAGATGTTACTGCTTTTGAGCTTGGTTAGGCAGAAAGGAAAATGGAATGGTGCAGTTGACTGAAATGGGGGGAGATAGGTATAAGGGAATCAGGGAGGCTAAAATTGCTGTCTGTGTCTGCTTAGCTGCTGCGAGAGACCCCTGTACAGGCACTGTGGGCCCTTGTGTAAAGGCAGGATCCATCTCTGTGTGGCAAGGCTGGATTGAGTTGAGGTTTTTTCCCACCTTGTGTTACTCAGTTCTCTATGAGGGATATTAATGTTCTGAAGAGTATTACTGAGTCTATATGTTTATTTGGTGAGAATCAGAAGATGGAAACCCATAATCTCTGGGCAGAACTTTCTCCAACCTACCCCACATATGGTTTATAGAAAAGAACTCTGCAATTTGACCCTACCTTTCTTGATTTAGAAATAGTTTTTTCCTAAGACTTTTCAGTATTTTGATATGTTGACAGAGGACATAGCAGAGGCTGCTAAGGGAGTTTCCTGTCCTGGGCAGTGAGGCACCCGGCTATGCACCTGCCACCCATCCTGCAGCTTCTGTGCTGGGCTTCTGTAGTGCCTGAGTGGACAGTGAGGGGAGCTTATCTCTCACAGCAACCAACCTCATTTTCCCTGTCTCCTCTTCTCTTGGCTGGTTGTATCAATATATACTTGGATTCCCAGACCAGAAACATGGAACTCGTTTTTGAGTCCTCTCTCCCTCTGTCTCTATAGCTAATCCCAAGACCTGTTAATAGACTCCCTAAACATTTCTCAAATCCATTTTTTTCACCATAGCTCTTGTATAGCCCCTTGTCTGGCTCAGCCCTTTCTCATCTTCCTAGGTAATAGCAGTAGTCTGCTAGCTAGACATCTTGATTCTGTTCTTGTCCCCTCCAAACCCATCTTTCACATACTGTTAGGATGATCTGTCCAAAAGTATAGCTCTCATTGTATCAGCCCTGTGTTTAAACCCTTCTGTTATTCTCCATCTGTGTCAGTAAATTTACTTTCAGTTGCAGATAATAGAAAACGAAACTCAAACTGGCTTAAGCAATAAAGAGATAGGTACAGATCAATCAGGGCCTTGCAAGGCCTACTAAGGCTGTTTGGATTATATTCTAGGCACAGTGTGAATTATGAAAATTCTTAAACAAGATATAGCATAATCTGATTTTTGTTTTAGATGTGAAAGTGAATTACTTTCACTAGATTGAATGGAGCAAGAATGGAAGCAGAGCGAAACACCCTGTTAGGAAAATATTGTGTACTAATCCAAGGAAGTGATTGTGGTAGCCTGAAATAAGATCATGGCAGTGGGAATGGAGGGGAAAGTGTTGAACTCGAGATATATTTTAGAATTAAAATTAATTGACCTTCCTGATGGTTGTGAAGCAAAGATGAGGAATAAAGGGGGTCTTTTATTTGGTTTCAGTAACTATTAGATGATGGGGCCATTTATAGAGAAGAAAACTATTAATAGAATGTATTAGGTTGGTGCAAAAGTAATAGCAAAACCCACAATTACTTTTGCACCAACCTTATAGAAGAAACTGGTTTAGGAGAGAAAATAAAACGCCCCAGATCAGACATTTTAACTCTGGGAGTTATGTGATATATCCAAGTGCAAGTATCAAGTGGGGGGTTGAATATGCCAACCTGAGCGAGTTGGGTGAGTTTTAAGATGAATATAAACATTTGGGAGCCATTGTCGTGGAGATGGTATTAAATCCATGGAAACTGATGTGATCATTTTGGAAGCAAGTGGAGAGACAATAAAGAGGCGTGCCCAGGACTGAGCTCTAAGAATCTAATATTGTGAGGTTGGGTGGAAGGTGAACAGCCATTGTGTGAGAAGGAAAGCCAGTGGAGAAGAGAAGTAGAGAAGGGAAAATGTGAATATGTTTCATGTTGTTGTTGAGTGGCCCAGGAATTTCAGGACCGAGAAGTTATCAGTTGCATTTGGCCACATAGAGATTGTGAGTGATCTTACCAAAAGCCATTTGAGTAAATTAGGGGAAGAGAAAGCCATACAGAATGAAGTGGGTTCAAAAAGACCTGGAGTAAGGAAAAGTAGGCTATAAAATAGGTAACCCAGATTGTGCTGATAGAATTAATTCACTGTTTACTTTTTAGAAATCATGTTATTACATCATATACCAGAAGAAATTTCATATGAGTTTGTTGAATGTATATTTTTTGTAATAAATTTAGATGAAAATTTAACTTGCAATAATAATAAGGCTTTCTTAGTATAACATCAGTGTTGGAAATAACAAAAGCAGCAACTAATACTTTATGATGTACAATATTTTGAGTGTAGAATAACAAAAGTAAAAGAAATTCTGAGAAAAATATTGGCAAAGTTGATAAAGTGTTAATATGTCTCCAAATAATTAAGAACAAAATAAACAGGCAAACCTATTAAAAGCCAGTCACAACATAGCTATTCAATAGTCACTGTCCTGCTGTTATAAGAAGAAAATATTGCCAGATACTAACAGTGGTTAGTGGGAATGGGTGTGATTTTTGTTGCTGTTTTCAATTACTTTTATGTGAAATATTTCCAAATATTCTGTTTTGAGCATGTGTCATTTTTTATAATTAGAAGCAAATTAATGCAAGAAGAAAAATTATTAAAATAGCTCCATAAATGTTTTGTGTTTTAGAAAATACTGTTAAAAAAATCTTTCTTTTGGCCAAAGATTGTTAATAATTCTTAAGGACCAAAAGGAATGTTGATACAATCTTATCTCTAGGTTAAGGTAATGTTAAATGGGTTGCTAGGTTTGAAGATATTAATATGTGATGTAATTTCATGGAGCAAATCAGATCACTATGTCTTTAAATCACTGGGTGGGGACATCTACCATCTCTTTAATTGTAACTGGGTTGAAGCAACCAAGGAAAAAGACAGGATATTAAACATTCACATCCATATCTTTGACTAGTCTCAGAATATATTATCTGGAATATTAGTTTTCTAAAACAACTTCATGAAGGATAGTGTTTGATGTTAAAGAAGAAACAAGATACTTTTAGTGTCTTTCCACAGCTCTCTTATCAAATCTGATGCAAAATTGTGGTGAAAGCATAAGTTTTAGTCCATAGCTCCTTTGCTGGGCAGTGGAGTTTGAGGTTAGTCAGGCAGGTACTATAAAACCTGCTGTGCCGAACCGTTGAGAAATACACAACATTTTGCTAAGTTGTAGCTGATCATTCTTTGTTGTGAGGGTATAAAAGCCTAATGTTTTTATTAAAATTTCAATTGAATTGTTTAAAAAATCTATGAAAAGTATCATCATTACTTAAATCTGGCAACGCATATTTTAAACACTGATCAGCAATATGTAACAGATTATAACTTTATTATTTATTTTAGAAGTAAGCGTTTTTCCTGTGGAAGAACAACAGGAAGTACCACCAGGTATGACATTTTGTATGTTGTATTTTCCTCTTTTGTTATCCTTAAAAATCCTGTTAATATTACCAATAGCTTTATATAATGAATCTATGAAGGATAAAAATTTTGAGAGAGATTAACTGTACCTTAATTTAGAATTTTTCTGTTTTGATCAGTTCAACCAAAGTAATGGAAAATGCACATCAGATTCAGTGCAGTACATATCTGCTGAGCTAGAATTTGAGGAGCATTAATGATCATATGATTTTGCCATTATAGATGGTGGTAGTAGTGGAAGTTAGAGTTTTTTTGTTTTCCTCTTTGATTGACAGGCTATTTGATGGAGGATGTGGAATCAGAATTGCCTTGGGATGAAAGTTGAATAGTGTATAAATTGTGACATTACTCCTCTTCCTCTCCATTCCGCATCTCTCCTGAGAGCATCTTTAGTGCTTTGTGACAGTCCAGGCTGCCCAGTGCTTGTCAGTGTCCCAGGGTGTTTCCTTTTAGTTCACAGTGTCCCAGGGTGTTTCCTTTTAGTTCACTGCATTACATACATTTCCCTGTTTTTTCCTCCTTTCCTCTACCTGAGCCCTCTTGTCACCAGTTAATATAAAGAATGGTAACAGCATTTCCACCAAAGCCTATGCTTTCAAATGCGTTTTAGAGATGGCATAAACTATACCTGCAACCAGAAGTGAGTTTATAAACCTCCTACTCTTATAGTGGGAAAGAATGTTCTGTCAAACAGGATTTGGAAAATCCTACCTCTTTACCAAGTGTATTTCTTCTCATTTCTGCATTTTATTTTTGTGTCATATTTATTTGTTCAACCTTTACTTATATTTTCTACATTTTAACATGAATTTTGTAGCAGTGATGTGCATTCCTATTACTGGTTTTGGTAGAAATAATTGTGCCTGCCAAAATTTATTAAATACTAAATTTCAATTTTCTTTCTTTAATGATAAAAAAGGATAAAATAATCAAAGAATATATTTAGTTATATATGGGATGCCTTAGGTTTTGATAGTTGTCCTGCCATGTACATTAATAATAATTATCTGCAGAAACAAATATTTGATTAAGAGAATGGAATTGTTGGTATTATAATATGAATGAGAAAAGCAGTCCATGGAGAAATTGACCTTTTACATGATGACTACTAGGCAGTGTGTATTTGTGTTTAAAATACTTGGACAGGGCAAGGGCAGCTGATATTTATGTACTTCTGCTGGTTTCCTTTTCATTTTTGAATACTGCTTCACAGAGTACCCTGTTTATATCAAAGAGGCGGGACCAGTTACAGAATTAGCATTTTGATGACTATTCCATGACTTAAGAGAAAATTATTTTATATTCCTAAAAATAATGTTTGTACAAATTAATATATTTATAGTTATAGTTCATATTTTAAAATACTGATCTAATTTTTATGAAGATATGAAAGATAATATTTTTCAGACCAAAAATTTCTATACTTTTAACATTTTATAACTGAACCCAATAGTTTATTTGGAATGTAAATATGAAACACCAAGTTTCTGAGGTGATGGAATAAGGTGCTTTTTTAGATTTTTAAGAACCAAAGCACATACAAATGAAGATCTGATTAATATGCATAGTTCCCGACCTATAATAAGCTCCCAGTAAGTTTTGGCTATGACTATTGTTTAGTAATTAATTAGCCTGATCTTAGAGGTAGATCAAGATCTACCTCTGTGATGGATGTGAGGGCCATCTGGCTGTAACATCTGTCACCCCATTGATCACCAGGGTTGATTCAACTGATCTGGCTGGCCAGGCAGGTGTCCCCTTCATCCCTCTCCACTCCATGTGCATCCCTCCCAAAGCTGCATGCTCAGTTGAAGAGCATGACCATCCCCGATACAGGAGGACCAGTCTTCAGTCAAGGGTATATGAGTAGCTCCCCTGCTGGAACCTCCAAACAAGATCAAGAGAAGCTACATTCTGAAAGACCTCATGGAGAAGTTGTAACCTGTAACTTGGTATCATAAAAATTTGAATGATCCACTGCATTGTTGTAGTTTGACCCTGCCAGAAGAGGATGTAAGGCTGAGAGTCAGCAATACAGTCATGTGTCACTTAGTGACAGGGCTACAGACTGAGAGTGTGTCGTTAGGTGACTTTGTCCACGTATGAACATCATAGAGTAGCCTACTACACATCTAGGCTATATGGTACAGCATATTGCTTGTAGACTACAAACCTGTACAGCATGTTACTGTACTGAATACCATAGGCAGTTATAATGCAATGGTATATATTTGTGTATGAAAACATACCTAAACATAGACAAAGTATGATAAAAATATGGTATAGAAAATTAAATAAAAAGATATACCTGTATAGGGCACTTCATGAGTAGAGCTTGCAGCACTGGAATTTGCTCTAAGTGAATCAGCAAGTGAGTGGTGAGTGAATGTGAAAGCCTAGGACATTAGTGTACCCTACTGTAGATTTTATAAACACTGTACACTTGGGCTACAGTAAATTTATTAAAATTTTTGTTTAATAATTAACCTTGGTTTACTGTAATTTTTTTAAATTTGTAAACCTAATTTTTAAAAACTTTTTGATGATTTTGTAATAAAAATTAGTTTAAAACACAAACATATCATATAGCCATACAAAAATATTTTTATATCCTTATTTTATAAGCATTTTTATTTTCAATTTTTTTAACTTTTTAAACTTTTTTGTAAAAAACTAAGACACAGACAGACATATTAGCTTAGGCCTGCAGGATCATCAATATCACTGTCTTCCACCGCCACATCTTGTCCCATTGAAAGGTCTTCATGTGTAATAACAGGCATAGAGTTGTCATCTCCTATGATAACAATGACTTCTGGATACCTCCTGAAGGACCTGCCTGAGGCTGTTTTACAGTAAACTTTTTTTTTAACAAGTAAGAATATAGTCTAAAAGAACCGTGAAAGTATAGGAGAGTAAAACCATTAACAGTCCTTTATTATCATTGTCATATATTATGTATTGTGCATAATTGTATGTGGTTTGCTTTAATACAGCTGGCAGTGCAGTAGATTTGTTTACACCAGCATCACCACACACATGAGCAATGTGTTGTGCTGGGACGTTATGAAAGCTAAGATGCATCTAGACAATAGGAATTTTCATTATCAAATGGGACCACCATCATATATTTGATCTATCCAAAACATTGCTACGTGACACGTGACCGTATTTTTAACCATTGCACTTGGTTTTCTTATTTTCTATAAGTCTTAAGTCTTACTCTTAGTCCTACCACATATTACAATTTTTTTATTATTCACTTGTGCAATCTTCATAAATCTGTATTTGTGGTATTTTGCACAGTCTAATTTTGCATCTGATTGTAGGAACACTAATTATAGGGCCTACCTCCTTGCCATTTTTCAATCTTTAAAATTCTTTTATTCAGTGGAAGACTCAAATTGAGGACTTCTGCAAAGTGCTGAATATTAGTTCACTTTTTCTTTTCCCTTGGAACCTAATTGATGATTGATTTGCCTTCCCTGATTATCCTAATACTAAGTTATACAGTCTTAATATAGCTTATTAAAGTTCATAATAATGTAACTATCAATGTGCTAATCCCAAGCGGCATTATCACCATTGCCTCCATCTAAAGTAGGGAACAGTGAATTTCATGTTTATTAAGCATTATGTAGGCGCTCTGCTAAGCACGTTCTGTGGATTGACCTTTAATAGTTCTAAGACCCCAAGAGGTAGATATGCCATTACCTCCATTTTACAGATGAGAACACTGAGGCACAGCAAGGCCAAGTAACCTTCCCCAGGTCACAGAGCTGACAAGTGGTAGAAATCGGATTGATCCTTGCATTCTGGCTCCAGAGTCCACACTGTCAGCTGCCGTTTTTCAAAGGATTTTAAATAAATGAAGACGTGACAGCTGAGAGATTTGAGAGCTGTTTTGGTGTGGTAAAATCAGATGTGTTATATATTCTTCAGCATCTTTCTCTTAATCTGTATTAGTTCATCACATAGGCCTCAGGAATGTCAAAGGTTGAGTTATGATGTATAGTAGAAAAGTAAGTTGTCCAGTAGTTTGCATTCTGCCTTTTTTCTTGCATATTTATAAATTTGTAAGTGCTGTGCAGGTGGATTCTTGGCAAGCATGTGGAAGCTTAAGCTTAAGATTTGGTTTTTCTGATATTATAGGCCAATCACTTTGGATATTAGATTTTTAAGATTGATTTTGGAATTTCTCATCCATTAGCAGGTTTTCACCTTTCTCCTTAAACTCATAGTTTTACTTGAAATCATACAGCATATTTGTAGCAATCTGACAGCATAAATATACACAACACAAATGGAATGACTTAGGAAGGAATTACTTGTGAAAGCTCATTGGAGTAAAATTTCCTCTCAAACAATACTTTAGGTCATATGACTGAGTCTATTAACTATTTTTCTGTTATACCCTGCCAGAAAAGAATTTTAAAAGTTAGTTTATGTTTTGTGTAATCGTGTTCTTCAGAATGCAGGTATGTGAGCATCATGGTTTCTGGGTAATTCTGCTGCTCCTGTCTTTGAAAATGGAGATACCACTTGCAGCTTATCCCACTGCTGAGTATTCTAGCATTGGTAATAGTTTCACTCCATTGCATCCATCCAGAACTTTCACTCAGGCCTCCCCATTACCCAGCATTTTTTAACATTGATCAATAAGGCCTATAACCAGATTTAGGCTAGCAACACCAGAGGTCTGGGGCAAGGGTGGAAACTGACTTTACGTTCTTAGTAGCTAATATTCCATAAGTGCTTTATATATATATTGTTGTTATTGATCATCTATTCAAAAAATATATATTGAGCAACTGCTGTGGTATAGGCTCTGTGCTGGCCAGTGAAGATACATGATTGACAATGTTGTGCTTGCTTGGTTCACAGTCCTGTGGGTACATGGTGGAGTAAAATAAGTACAATTAATTTCTCAGAACTGTGCACAGCAACACACAGAAGGAGAGATAACTCACCCAGCTTCAGAGGGGTGGGACAGAGAATGAGGTTAGCCTCCCAGATGTCCTTGTGCTAGTTTTAGCTGTTTTGAGGTGTTGATAAAAGCTCCAGGAGCTGGCAGGAGGAGAGCAGAGGAAGCTACAGCTTACAAAGCACAAAGGCCATGACAGCATGCCAGACGGGTGAAAGAGGACAGGGGAAATGTAGGCAAGTGTCTCTTCTCAGAGGATCTTATATACTATGTTTAAAAGTGTTGATCTGCTGGGCACAGTGGTTCACGCATGTAATGTCAGCACTTTGGGGTGCCAAGGTGGGAGGATTGCTTGAGCTCAGGAGTTTGAGACCAGCCTGGGCAACATAGTGAGACCCCATCTCTAAAAAAAAAAAAAAAAAAAAAAGCCGGACTTGGTGTCACGTGCCTGTAGTCCTAGCTACTCAGAAGGCTGAAGTGGAAGAATTCCTTGAGTCCAGGAGGTCAAAGCTGCAGTAGGCTATGATCGCACCACTGCACTCTAGCCTGGGTGACAGATTGAGACCCTGTCTCAAAAAATAAAAGTTTGGATCTTTGCCTAAAAATGACAAGAAGCCACTGAAAAAATCCAAGCAGAGGAGTCATATGATCGAATCTCAATTTGAGAAGTTAGTCCAGCAAAGAGGTAGAGACTAGTAAGAAGCAGCTACCGTAGGCTAAGCCAAAAATGGTGGAAGCTTGGCTGCAGTAGAATGAATGGAAAGGTGCCTGATTTCATGGAAACTGGAGCTGGAAATAATTTGATGGGAGAGGGAGAGGAGTCCACGTTCCTACATTTCTGGCTTGAGTCCTTGTGAATGAATGGCAGAATGTTAATGGAGATAGAGAAGGCAGGAAGAAATGGAGAGTAGCAGAAGAGATGACCATGGTCCTGGTTTTGGAGATGTTGGATTTGCACCATAACCACTTCTGAATGGGGTCTTCAGACATTTATTGGAATTGTTCAAAATTGTAGTAGAACTTTTAGTTTATTTGCCTTTTTATAAATACTCATTGTTATACTTTGAACAACTTTCCATTTTCCCAAGGTACTTCTGAAATGTATCTTCCTCTCAAATCAAAGTCCAGAAAATTGTTGAATGCCAAGAGAATCTAAAACTCATTTAAAAAAACTTTTTCTATTGGGGTATAATTTATACATGTGGAAATGCTCAAATGTTGAATTTTTCCATGCATATATACTCGTACCCGTTACTCAGATCAAGATAAAACGACGTAAAGCTTTTAGCACCCCAGAAATGTCTCCCTCTTCCTACCTCTGAGTCATACCCCAACCAGAGGTAACCACTCTTGTGAACTGGATCATCGTAGATTAGTTTTGTCTGCTCTTGAATTTAAGATCCATAAACACACACATTTGTTTTTGCAACTTGTTTCTGTTCTACATCTTGTCTGTGGTTTCATCCACCTTGTTAAGTGTAGTCATTTGCTCTTATTCATAACTATTTCCTACAGTTTTTAATCCATCCTACTGTTAATGGACACAATGAGTTTTTTTCCCTCAATTGTTGACTATGAAGAAAGCTGCTATGAATATTTTTGTAATGTCTTTTTGGGGAAATAGAAGCATTCATTTATGTTGGGTATGTAAAGGTATATATAGAATGTCTAGTTGTTCCCAAACAATTCCACTTACATAAAAAGTTTTGGTTGCACATGTGTAGATAGATAGATAGAAATTCTTAGGAAAGTAGGAAGGAAGAAAGGAAATATTGGGATCCAGCTTTAAAAATTATATCAAGATTTTGCAGGGCCTTTCTGTGCACCACCTCCTTTTCTAGTTTAATTGTAACACAAATCCAATGCTGTGATAGTAAAACAAATCAGATACTAAAGTTAAGAATGAAAAAAAAAATTGTAAAAAGTTGGATAGGAATGAATTTTACTTCTTTTAAAATACTTATATACTTTTATTGTCAACCATTTATGTTATTTTAATTTTCAAATCAATATATTTTAATTTTTATTTTAATTTTTTAAAATTTATTTTAATTTAAAATTTATTTTAATTTTTAAAGCAATATATTTTAAATGCAGCTTATAGTGTCCAGTTGATCCTTGAAACTGCTTCTTGTATTTATTTTTCAAATACCATACTAGATTTCTGTTTCTTTTTAATAGAGTGAAAATATTGAAGAAAGAAATTTAATGCTGTGTTTCTTAAAAGATTGAGATTATTCAGTTCAGTTTTAATTCTCAAGTGCTCGAAAGAACCTGAGATTTTCATCAGCAGCTTTGCAAGCCATCCCCAGGGGCTTCTTTCGGTAGTTGATTATTCTGTTACCAAGTTGCCCTTAAAAACAAACACCAAAAAAAAAAAAAAATTACTTTGTTGGTGGGTTTTTTAAAAAGTAGAATGAAAATGAAGCAGTTTCACAGTCTGTGTCTGGTTGGTCCTTTAATTTAGATTTCCCCTTATTTTTGCAGATACTTAAAGCTTCAAAAAGACTGCCCCTACCACCACAGGAGGACCAGCCTAACCATACGCTCCAAAAGATGGCTGTGATAGATCTTGTGAAGCAATTACTGAGCAGATCAAGATCTTTGGGAAGGAACACTAAAGATGTTTTGAATGAATTATAGTCCACTGGCATTTTAGTGTATTTTTTTTTCTTTTTAGAAACACACATTTCTAAAAATGTCATGTTACATTCCTGCATGTCCCTTTTGATAGCATTAGTGGATCCATTGGATTTCTTTTTTCTTTTTGTGAGACAGCTTTTAGTCTTACCTGAATTTATGTGTGTTTTTCCGACAGTGGTTAATAATTATATTGGTGATGTAGCAGCAATTGTGTTGGCAGGGTTTTCATATATTATTAGTAATTAACACTAACTGTTGGACTGACTTGTGTACACTGTGTTAAACATGATTTAAAAGCTATTAAGAGTACTTTGTGTTAGCACTCTTAGAAACGCTAACAGAGATCATCATTAGCTGTGAAGATTTGAGTTGTATATACCTGCACTGATATTCTTATCAAAAATTTCTACATTAGCTTTAAGTGTTCAGATTAACACTTTTGAAATTTTTGTAGCTTTTAGCTGATTAATTAGAAAAATTTAATATTTCAATGAAAGTTTTAAATTATCATTTATTTATTTTTTTAAATGAGAGGGGAAAGCTGAAATTCCTTGTTAAGACACAAGGAAAAAGAATGGCCCTACTATTATCATGCAAAAATGCTTTGTTGGCACCTCAGATTAATCATATAATAGCTATAGTCTCTTCAGCATTTGTTTAAATTTTAGAAAACCTGTATAAATTACTGGTGCATAACTTAAAAGATTATTCTGCCTTTGGCTAATTGAGTAATTCCCCTCCAGCACTAGAGACCACTCAGTGCTCTTACTAGATGAGCTCAGTAACGCCTTGAGCTGGGTTGATTGAGGATATGTGAAAAGCTCACAGAGCCCGATGCCTGCTGCTATTTCACGGCAATGAGCCTTTTTCTTTCTACACTGAAGATTTTCTTCTTATTTAATGTGGTTTATTTTGGGCTCAGAAATAATTGCTCTGTTGAAAATAATCCTTTGTCAGAAAAGAAGGTAGCTACCACATCATTTTGAAAGGACCATGAGCAACTATAAGCAAAGCCGTAAGAGGTGGTTTGATCGATATATTAGGGGTAGCTCTTGATTTTGTTAACGTTAAGATAAGGTGACTTTTTCCCCCTGCTTTTAGGATTAAAATCAAAGATATTTCTATATTTTTATCACTATAGATCATAGTTATTATACAATGTAGTGAGTCCTGCATGGGTACTCGATGTGTAATGAAACCTGAAATAATAAGATAATAAGAAAAGCAATAATTTTCTAAAGCTGTGATGTCGGTGATACAGAGGTGATACTCAAATTATAATAAAACTCTTCATTTTGTGAATTATAGAAGCTACTTTTTATAAAGCCATATTTTTTTAGGGAAACTAAGGAGTGACATAGAACTGATGAATGAGTAAAACAAGTTTTGCTGGATTTTTGTAGAACTCTGGACGTTGAGGATTCATTATGCTGTGGTTAACTTTAAATATTTTTGAATTCCAAATATCTGAATTAATGAGCCTTGTCTTTACAAATATGTGCCATTGTGCAACATCAGTGGATTTTCTAAAAATAATGTAAATGTCTTCTATTAAATGTTGAGTGCAATAAAATACAGAAGAATTCTCTATATTGTCATTATTTTTGAAGTATAAGGTATTTTTAATTTGTTACATAATAAAATCAGTTCATTTTATCCTTACTAGTATTTTAGAAGATTATAGCATTTTTGATAACTAAAATCACAAAGGAATACCTTCAGCCAGTTAACATATTTCTAACAGATAGTGCTTATTTTGCATTTACTATCATGCTACATTGCCAGGAAGCAAGATTAAAATTAAATAGCCCCTGCAGCCATCCTTTGTAGATTTTGTCCTGCACCTAGAAGTTTTGATTATTCCCTGGACAGCCTGCTCCACCTTTTTTCCCCAAATTTTTAATTTTTGTGAGTATATAATAGATGTATAAATTTGACTATATGAGATATTTCGATACAGATATAGAAAATGTACAATAAATTATTGTTGGCTATAGTAACTCTGTTTTGCTATCAAATACTAGATCTTATTCATTGTATATAACTATATTTTTGTACCCATTAACCATCTTCACCTCCTGCTCCCCTCTCCCCTCACTACCCTTCCCAGCCTCTGGTAACCATCCTTCTACCCTCTACCTCTGTGAGTTCAATTGTTTTAATTTTTAGCACCCACAAATTAGTGAGAACATGTGATGTTTATCTTTCTGTGCCTGGCTTATTTCACCTAACATAATGACCTCCAGTTCCATCCATGTTGTTTCAAATGGCAGGATCTTATTTTTTTTTATGGCTGAGTAGTACTCCATTATATATGTACCACATTTTCTTCATTCATCTGTTGACAGACCCTTAAGTTGATTCCAAAGCTTAGCTATTGTAAATAGTGCAATAAACGTGGGAGTGCGGATATTTCTTCAATATACTAATTTGTTTTCTTTTGGACATATACCTAGCAGTGGGATTGTTAAGAGAAAACAATGGGGGAATTGTCCAGGACTTTGGTCTAGGCAATGATTTCTTGAGTAATACCCCAAAAGCACAGGCAACCAAAGCAAAAATGGAAAAATGGGATCACATTAAGTTACAAAGCTTCTGTACAGCAAAGGAAACAACAAAGTGAAGTGATAACCCACAGAATACATCAAAATATTTGCAAACTACCCATCTGTCAAGGGATTAATAACGAGAATATATAAGGAGCTCAGACAACTCCATAGGGAAAAATCTAATAACCTGATTTTTAAAATGGGCAAGAGATCTGAATTCTCAAAAGAAGACATAAAAATGGCAAAACAGGTATACGAAAAGGTGCTCAACATCCTTGATCATCAGAAATGCAAATCAAAACTACATTGAGGTATCTCACCTGAGTTAAAATGACTTTTATCCAAAGACGGCAGTAATGAATGCTGGTGAGCATGTGGAGAAAGAGGAACCCTCATGCACTGTTAGTGGGAGTGTAAATGAGTACAACCACTAGGAGGTTCCTCAAAAGACTGAAAATAGAACTACTGCCCCACCTTATGTATCACTTCATAATGGGAGGATATTAATTTCATCGTGAGTGGATGGAAGGGCAGAAATGGATATGGAAAGTTCTCTTTTCCATTTCCAGTCTTCATTCTCTGGACAGAAAAGGAGAACTAAATAAGGAAGAAGCCCCTGGGGTTCTAGAACAGGTTGTTTTTAGCTCCAGCATGTCCAGAAGAAACAAAAAGAAACACTAATGGTAAGCAGACCCACTTTTCTTGAATGTACCCACTCTGCGGAGTACTGTGTGCACATGTCAGGGAGCTGAGTTTTCTCAGCAGATAAGTATTACTTCTGCCTGCAAGTGAGCAAAGCCAAGGTCAGAGAGGTGGGGTGCCTGCTGGCCCGAGGTGACACATCAGTATCCAGAGCAACTCTCCGGCAGCTGGTACAAGGTGGAAGCCATTGGAGGGAGACCAAAGAGCAGGCAGGAAGATGGTTAGGCAACTAACTAGTAATAGGTGATGGTGATACAGCATGAGCTAAGGAAGTGCTAGTAGAGAAGGAGACTGGAAAGCTGTGACGTGAGGACTGGTCAGTCTGGGTGCTTAGGGAGAGAGCAGTCTCATGTCCTGGTGCAGGGAAAGAACAGATGCCAGTGTGGTAATGCACTCACAGGAATGAACAGGCCTGGGTGGAAATTCACTTTGAATGTACGTTGAGTCCAGCAAGAACTGCTCAGCTGGCAGGTTAGCGCAGTGGCTGGAACACGAGTACAGTATATCTGTTTTTTGTTTGTTTATTTTTGAGACGGAGTCTCGGAGTCTCTCTCTGTCACCAGACTGGAGTGCAGTGGTGCGATCTTGGCTCACTACAAGCTCTGCCTCCTGGATTCAAGCGATTCTCCTGCCTCAGCCTCCCGAGTAGCTGGGACTACAGGCACGTGCCACCACGCCCAGCTAATTTTTGTATTTTTAGTAGAGATGGGGTTTCACCATGTTGGCCAGGATGGTCTCGATCTCTTGACCTTGTGATCTGCCCACCTCGGCCTCCCAAACTGCTGGGATTACAGGCATGAGCCACTGTGCCTGGCTGAGTACAGTATATCTGAATCCACCAAAGCGATTTGCTTTAGTGGTTGCACGACAATATTTAAAGATCAATATCCCATTCTTTTTAGTAAGGTGTTTATTGTTCTGACAAAATATTTAAAGGAGAAAAAACGTTAAGACAGGTAAAGAGTAGTGTAACATCTTTTTTTTCTGAATACGAATATTTAAACACTAAATATGAGTTACATGTGAGCTTGTACTTTTGTAATTTTCAGGGATGGGCTGAGCATATAGCTCCCTTTAGTTAATGAATTCCCTGTTACTGGGATATAGAGTGTGATTAAAGTAGTATTTTATGGAATATAGTCTCCGAAATTGGTTTTGTTTGTTTTGTAATCCTACACAAGATTCCTTAGCCTCTCTATGCCTCAGTTGCCTTATTTGTAAAATTATAACTACCTCCTATGAATGATGAGAAGTTTAAATGGGATAGTCTGTGTTAAGTGCTTAGAACAATGCCTGTATGTAATACGTGCTCAAGTCATTTTCCTCTTTGGCACAGTGAGGTTCATATGAGGTCTCCCAGAGAAGCATAGGTACAGAGAATAAAGCAAAGTATCACTTCATTATTATCTTTGCAAAGTGCTAGTGGGGTAAGCTGAATCTCACAGAAAGCTCCTTTACCTAAGCTAAATTTAAGCAATAAAACTTGTAGAGCCTAAAACGTATTCTCTGTGTATTTTCTTTTCTTTTCTTTTCTTTTTTTTGCTCAAGTTGCAGTAATTTATGTATAACAATATAAAACTAATGCAAAGTATTACTATTATCTCTGTGTATTTTCTCCATATCCAAAATGAGTCTCAGAACTCAGCTTCTTGATGTGAGGTGAAGGACAGAAGAGGACAAGAATGAGAATAAGAGAACTTTTGGCCTGGGGCCTGAAATGATCTGGTCCAGGCTTTAGGTCAGACTGCCAACCCCCTTTTAGATACAGCATGGGAAGTTGAAGAAAGATGGTGGCCCTTGTTTCTGGGCATATGTCCAACCACACTCACCCTCCACGTTCCTGGGAGGACGTGAGTCTAAAGGACATGAGGAGACCCGGCCAGGGCCCTCCCACATCGGGATCAGCACCTTCCACTTCTATATGGAATGTGACCAGTTCAAACCACTCCTCCTTCCTTATTTCCCTCCCAAGAGTGGGAAGATCTGTGGAGAGCCCTAAACTCCCCTTCATGACCAGTGCCCACCTGTTCTATCTAGTCCAGTTAGAAACTTGCATTTTACACTTGATTTTTCTAATCACATTAGCCTTATGCAATGACTGGGGTATGTGGAGGGTTGCAGTGTTCCTGCAGGTACTGCTGATCCCACTAGGAAGAGCTCCTTCAGGACTGGAATTTTTTATGCTTTTCTTCATTGCTGTATCTCCGATGACTACAAATGTGCCAGACATTAGTAGGTGCTCAGTTAATATTTGCTGAATGAATGGTATTGAATAGTCTAGTTCAGCTACCTAACTTTATAATAAGGAGGCTATAGTTAAAGAGATCGGAAATTCTAGAACATTCTACCAAGACCTACATGTCCTTAAAAAAAAAAAAAAAGTCCTGCATTATTCTTGCAGCACTGCGCAGGAGGTATGTGCTGTAAACCCTATAAAATCAACTCTTTGCAAAAGTCAAGACTGGCACTTCTCTTTGAAGAAAGGTACACAGTGGTTCAGTGGAAAAAAAGTATGCTTTGGAATTATGTAAACTGCTGGCCTTGATAGCTTTGGGGACTCTAATTTCTCAGCCATCTATTTTCTCCTATGCACAAAGAGGGAGGTAAGACCTTCTCCACAGGGTGTGAGAAGACAAGAGAATTCATAAATGATGTGCTTAGCACTTAGCCTGGCACACTAGATTTCAAAGTTAGTTCCCCTTTCTTCCTCTTATGTAGAGTCTCAAAGGAGCAAGAACACTTGACTTATAAAAATCCCTTCCCTGCATTAAAACCAGCCTCAGATTTACTTTTCATCTCCCAAATTGAAATGTTTTATATGAATGAATGTGGGAAACTCCAGACCAACAAATTGAGTGATCCGTGTCAATGTTCACTTGACCGCATCCCTGATCTCACCAACATCCTCTTGCAGCTTCTGTGGGAGAGGACAGAGTCTGGTTTTTTATCAATCTCCCAGACTCTGCCTTGTTCCCACTCCAACCTATGTGCATACGACCGTATTCCTAGAAATACACAAAGAACAGATAAGTTCCTACTAGGGCTGTAATCAAGTGATTACCTTGAAAATTAACTAGATCCTAATTTACCTTACACAGTAGTCCTGATGTGGAGTTACAGGTGCAGAAATGAGGTTAAAAACACATGGTCAGCTCATATGCTGTTGTTTTCCATGTGAGGGGTGGATGTTCTCTGGCTAGTCTAGGCTGTTGGTGGGTGTCACTGTCCTAGGTAATTCTATTTGTGGGAGAGACACTGACTGTGATTTACTTAGTGCATCTGACACAGGTGGGGTCTTGGGTTCATCTCTGGCTTCTCACCTGGGCTTCAGCACAAGCTCCCCCAATGGATCATCTGTGTATATGTGAAGTCCTTAGAGTAGCAGACTAATATTCCAAGCAGTGTGACATGCTGCATTCCTTTAAAGCACATGATGTCAATTGTTCAAGTAGTTTTCTGGTTTTAAGAGACAATAACAATATTGAACAAGCTTTAATGATGGCTTCTCCCCATCCACATGTCTTTGTACCTTAGAGACACTTGGAGTTGATGTACATCACCCACTCCAACTCTCTTATCTTATAGACAAGGAGTACTTAGCCTGGTGCCTAGTCAGTGCTTGGTGACTTTTAGTATAAGTAATTGAAATATGCCCAAATCTTGATCTTTTCTAATGAACTTCATGTGTAATGAATTCAGGATTTAGGAAAATTGAATTGTATGCTCAGATATATTTTTCTTTGATTATACTTATTGAATTCATTTAAATATTGTCCTATATTTTGAGATACTGAATGGTGACTTGCATAGTACTTACTATGTTTTGTCTTTAATTTTCAGAAACAAATAGAAAAATAGATGATCCAGAACAAAAAGCAAAAGGTGAGATTGTCAAATAAACAGCCTTTAAAATATACATGGGGAAAAGAATAGCATGATTTTATTTTCCATCCAAGAATAACATGATTTTATGTCACTAATTAAAAGAATTTGCTCCTGGGTTTGTTATTTCAATGATTTATCAAAGAACACTTATTAATATTTTACATAAACATTAAGAGCCAAAGCACAGAAAGAGATTGCCCAGCTTCTAATTCTAGTTTTGACATTTGCACTCTTGCGTCCTTGGGAAAAATACTTAACTTTTGTGCCTCAGTTTTCTCTTCTGTAACGTAGGAATAATAAGAGTACCACCTTCTGAAGGCTGTGTTTCCATGATAGTAATAAAATGAAAATATACGTAAAGTGCTTAAAGCAATAGCTAACATAGAAAGCACTTAGGATATATTAAATATCATTTATTGTTGATATGTCAACAACTGTACTAGGTATAGGAATCCAAAGATTCCTAGAACATGATATCTTTTTCAAGGAACTCTGAATTGTTGGAAAGATATACAAACAAAGTTACAGCTATGCAGAAAGAATTATTTCTGCCTGCCAAAAGTTTATTACAAAGTTTATTACAAAGAGTTAAAAAATTATATGGATGATCATAGAATAGTGGCTATTTTTAGTATCAGTTGAATGATATGATCTTTAATAATTGAATATTATTACAATTTCAGGAATGCTTTTAATTTAATTTGTAGTGATGAAAGCAGTATCTACATATGTATCTTGTACATAACGTGCATAAGATCTTACTTAGTGTGTAAATGATACTTGGTGAGCATGTGGAATTGCTGGCCTCTGGCTGTAATTTCACAGCCCACAAGTTGAGAAGTAGGCCTTTAATTCATGAAAACTTTTCTAACTAGTTGTTTTTAATTTTTGTCAAAGTAGTACAAGGATATAGTTTAAAAAGTTGAGGTTTATAATGAATAGCAGCAGTCCTCTTCCCTACTACTTCATATCCCCAAGTCTCACTCCTAACTTTCTTTTAGCTTGCTTGCTTGCTTGCTTGCTTTTCTTTCTTTCTTTCTTTCTTTCTTTCTTTCTTTCTTTCTTTCTTTCTTTCTTTCTTTCTTTCTTTCCTTCCTTCCTTTCTTTTTTTTTGAGATGGCGTCTCACTGTGTCACCCAGGCTTGAGTGCAGTGGCATGATCTCGGCTCACTGCAACCTCCTCCTCCCTGGTTCAAGCAATTCTCCTGCCTCAGCCTCCCGAGTAGCTGGGATTACAGACACATGCCACCACGCCAACTAATTTTTGTATTTTTTAAGTAGAGACAGGGTTTCACCATGTTGGCCAGGCTGGTCTCAAACTCCTGGCCTTGTTGTAATCCTCCCACCTCGGCCTCCCAAAGTGCTGAGGTTACAGGCATGAACCACCGTGCCTGGCCTTAGCTGTTTCTTTCTAGTACTTAGTTATGCATTTCTAAATAATTTGTATAATGCTGCAGTTTTCTCCTTAATATCAGAAACCGTTGGCTGACTCTGTTTTATAGATCAGTGAGATTAGCTCGATCATCATACTCTCACAAGCTCTCCGCTGCCTTACTCCCTGGATCTTCCGATATATTTAGGACATAACTATAAATAAGATAGCGATACCTGCTAATGAGAAAACACAAGGCAAGAAGGGGCAAATCAGCAGCTTTTGATAGAGTTGATCACTTCCTGTCCTTCAAACACTCCCTTCACATGGCTTGCTGGATACGACATTCTCTTGGTCTTTCTCCTGCTCTCTACTGTTTGCTTTTCTCAGGCTCTTTGGATGGATGTTTCTCATCTCCTTGACCATTAATCACCGGAGTGCCCCAGACTTAGTCCTCGGAGCATTTCCCCATATACACGCACTCTCTTAATGATCTCATCTAATCTCATGGCTTTAAATGCCTCTGTATGCCACAGATTGCCAAATTTACCCACAGCCTGGGTCTTTTGCCTGCACTCTAGACTGGTGTGTCCAGCTGTCTACATGGTGTCTGCCTGATAACTTCAATGTGTTGGATGTGTAATAATCACTTCAAACTTAACAAGTCTAAAACCGACTCCTGATCTTTCCCCCTCAAAACACACTTCATCCCCTTAAAATTTGTGTGCCAACTACATGCCAGGAATTGTTCTAGACAAGTGGTTGCGGGTGAGAGCAAGACAGACCAGGTTCCTGTTTCAGGGAGCTCACATCCCAGTAGGGAGACCAGCAGTACACACACAGACTGAAATTGTGGTAAGAGTTCTGAGGAAACAAAGCAGGAGAGCATGCCGTAGGCAGAAGGGGTGGTGAATTAGGGAAGAAGGTGTCCCAGGAGGTTAGGGAAACCTAAGCACGCTGAGCAGAGGAACAGTTTGTACAAAAGTCCTGAGACAGGAGAGAAGGGCCCAAGAAGCTGGAGCACCTGAACAAGCCTAGAGTGTATAAGATACAGTTAGAGAAAGTCAAAGACTAGACCACAGTGGGAGTCTGGACTTTTCTTCATGCTGTGGACACCGTACCCAGCCCATTCACATCTGTGTACCAAACAGAGCCCTTTCTCATTTACACATTGACTGGTTTGCTTCTGGGAGGTTCACTATAATGCATTCTTACAAAGAGAGGGACAGGGAGTCCAAATGGTGGGCATGGCTTGTTGCAGATAAACAGAAACACTTGCAAACCTGCCCCAAATCTGCTGCTCACAGGGCAGTTGCAATTGTGAGCTCCTCATATCTCTGCCTCTCATGCTCCAGACCTCCCATTCTAGTCTTAGCAGCCTGTACCTTCCCCTGCACTGTCGGGTATCCTCGGTGCACAGGTCTGACCTCCAGGGACTCTGATCCTAAAGGGGGTTTGCCAGGGAAGTGTAGAGGCTGGAACCTCTGGAACCTGCAAGGAAAATCATTGCAACGGCTTCTGTTGACTGGTTTGTCACTCTCCCCCCATTTAAAATTAGCACTTTAGATCAGTACCAACCAAAATATGTTTGTAACTAAAGTATTTTATTAAGGGGGAAATGCAGGAATAGACAGAATTAAAAGAAATAATGAATCAATGTTATCACAGATTTATTAAAAATCTATTGGAGCAAATTGTGAGCTGTGGAAATTCCATGTATTTTTTATTCAAATCGATTCATATGATACTGTTATCTGGTAAGGAAAAGGGAAAGGGAAACATTATGTAAACATTACATATCCAGAATATGTAGTAAAAAAATGGAATGGCCTTCACTCATCAGACTTCAGTTTCATAATAACAGAAACTGAAATTTTTTTAAGGCAAAATAGGCCCTCATTTGCAGACATCTGTTACTTGAGTCAAATCAGATTATTTTTATATTTTAGATAAAATTGCAATATCAGTTTCTCCCCACTGGATGTCATCTTTTCCCACATATTCCATAGCCCATGGTCACAAAATGTGTGAACTACAAAATAATCCAATACAAAAATGGCTTGTTAAATGTCAAATTCAAACAGTCATTCGTGTTCATCCATTTATTGAGTACATAGTGAGTACTTATGATGTCCAGGCTCTGTTTTAGGCACTGGGCCCAAAACAGTCAATAAAACAGTTGCAGCTCTCATTGTACTTGCTTTTTAGTGTGTATAGGGGAGAGAGTGGGGCTGGATATGTAGTTTTAAAAAATTAAAATATAACAGGCAGTGTGAAGTGTGAAAAGGAATACAAGACAGGAAAGGAAAACAGAATGAGCAGGAGGTGTTGCTGTGTAATAGGCCTCTTGGATGGTGATATTTAAGCAGAGATTTGAAGAGGCAAGGGCAGGAGTTGCACCGCTGTCTGGGAGAAGAGTTCCGAGACTTGGGGAGCATTCTCATAGTCCTCAGGGCATGTGTGCTTAGCATGTTTGAGACCTAACAAGGAGGCGATTGCTGGTAAAGAAGGTATGAGGGGAGAGTGCAGGAGTGCATGAGACCAGAGTGGTCAACGGTTCAAATCACATAGGCTTTCGAAGACAAAAGTAAGAACTTGTGTATTACCTCCAGTGAGATGGCCATTGGGAGATTCTGGGCAGAAGATGGATATGATTGCATTATGTTTTCAAAGGCTCATTCTGGCCATAGGGGTGCAAGACTGGAAGCAGGGAAACCAATTAGGAGACTATTACAGTGGTCCAGGCAAGACATGATGATGACCAGGATTATGATGTAGAGTAGAAGTGGTGAGTGCTGGTTAGATTCTACATGTATTTGGATATAAAGTTAGTAGGGTTTGATAATGGGTGGAATAATGGAGTGAGAGAGGTCAAATATGGATCTATGGCCAGGCACAGTGGCTAATGCCTATAATCTCAGCACTTTGGAAGGCCAAGGGGAGGATCACTTGAGGCCAAGAGTTTGAGACCAGCCTGGGCCACACAGTGAGATGCTGTCTCAACAAACAACAACAACAACAACAACAACAAAAACCCAACATGTAGCCAGGCATGGTAGCATGCGCCTGTAGTCCCAGCTACTCGGGAGTCTGAGGTAGGAGGATCGATGCTGCAGTGAACTATGATCATGCCACTGCACTCCAGTCTGGGCAACAGAGCAAGATCCTGACTCAAGGGAAAAGAATTCACTCTAACCTTTAAAAGCTGTACTTTGACAAATTCACTGAACACAAAAATGTGCAATATGTTCTTGATTTAGTATATTATCAAAGGTCAGTTATCAGTTGGGATTTGTGAGCCTTTAAAGAAATTTGAAGAGCAAAGGAAATGTGTTTTTGCTTGTGTGTATCTATGTGTGCACGTGGGTGGGTGGGTGTTAGATAAAACTGTATTTGTATTGTGAACTTTTCCTAAAATTTTTTATTTAGACTTATACTTAATATCTTATTAAATTATTCATTACAATTAAGAATATGTTTAAACAGTATTTACATGTCTTTAAAACACTTAGATTTCCTGGGTACTATTTGTATTTTTTTTAAAGTCATAATCAGTGCCCTAACAAAACACCAGATGGCGCTAGAAAACAAATCACATTTACACTAACAGAAATCACATCTGCAAAGCAACTTAAAGAAAGGTGGAGATGGCTGTATTACAGCCAGTAAATCAGCTTGGTGCAACTAGTACTCATATGGATAGTTCTTAGTTTTCTGTGATCATAAAGAAAATAGAACAGACGTAGCTAATAATCAAGTGTCGTTCAGTTTTCTTATTTAAAAAATCTTCAATGAAGTTTTCCTTGTGATTCTTATAACTGTATATGACATATTTGAACAAAGTTCTCTATTGCTTTGATGATAAAAAAATAAACTTCTTAGTGCAGCACATGACGCATCTCAGGATATAGCCCCTGCTTATGGCCTCCCTGTGTTCAAAATGCTCTTCCTAATCGCTCCACTTCCCTTTTATCACTCCCATTTCTTAAAACTGAGCTTAGATGTTCTGTCTTTCAGGAAGCCTTCTCTGACTGCACTCCCATCTCCTACCCCAGACCAGAAAGTGTGTTTCTCTTTTTGTTCCCAAGATGCCTTGTGCTTACAGATTTTTTATTAGCACATATTTTGAATTTTCCTTTTAATTTCTAGACAAAAAGCTTATTAAGAGTAGGAACCGTGACCAACCCTTATCCCCTTATATTAATCAGAGTTTACAGAGTTCTCCAGAGAAACAAAACCAACAGGATGGTGTATGTGTATAGATATAGAAACAGATAGAAATAGAGATTTATTTTAAGGAATTGGCTTACGTGATTGTAGAGGCTGGCCAGTCCAAAATCCGCAGAGAAGAGTTAATGTTGCAGCTTGAGTCTGGAGACAGAATTACTTTTCCTTGGAAGGAGATAAGACTTTTTCTTAAGGCCTTCATCTGATTGGATCAGGCCTACTCATATTATGGAGAGTAATCTGCTTTACTCAAAGTCTACTGATTTAAATGTTAATCTCACCAAAAATACCTTCTCAGCAACATCCAGACATGTTCAACCAAATATCTGGGTACCATGGCTTAGCCAAGTAGACAAATATAATTAACCATCACACTATTCTAGTGGTGCTTAACCATAGATAGTGGGTGCTGAATAAATAGTTGTAGTATGAAAAAAATGTGACTAACCCCCTTCCCTTTCATTCTTGCCCCTTCATCTGATAGTGATATTATGAGATGCATATAGCCTGAATGGTGGGCAGGAAGAATTATAAACAGAAAAGTCAAACTATGAATTAACTTTAAGTGTCTACAAATATACTTGCTACATTTCAAGTTATTTTCAGATGGGTTCTTGTTTAAGCCTTACCCATCAATCTTATGAGTTAAGCATTTTTCACCTACCATTTCTTCATTTTTAAAATCTTCTTTCTCACTCCCCTACTTCTGTGCCTATAATTAAATGTATATTGGACTGCTTGAAAATGTCCCACAGGTCTATGAAACTTTGTTTATTTTTAGTCTGGGCATGATGGCTCATGCCTGTTATTCCAGCAATTTGGGAGGCCGAGGTGGGTGGATTACCTGAGGTCAGGAGTTCAAGACCAGCCTGGCCAACATGGTGAAACCCCTTCTCTACTAAAAATACAAAAATTAGCCAGGTGGTGGTGTGTGCCTGTAATCCCAGCTACTTGGGAGGCTGAGGTGGGAGGATCACTTGAGCTCCAAAGGCAGAGGTTGCCATGAGCTGAAATCACACCACTGCCCTCAAGCCTGGGTAACAGAGCAAGACTTTGGCTCAAAAAAAAAAAAAAAAAAAATCTTTGTTCATTTCTTAATCATTTTTTCCCATTGGATTGCATACTTTCTAGTATTCTATCTTCAAGTCCAGTGATTCTTTCTTCTGCCATTTCAAATCTGTGTTGAGCTCATCTAGTAAAGTTTTCATTTTAGCTACTGTTCTTTCCAACTCTAGATCTCGAACTGCTTCTTTTTTGTAGTTTCCATTTCACTATTAAGATTCCATGTCTGTTTACTCATTAATACTATGTTTTTCTTTAATTCTTTGTACTTATTTATGATCAACAATTTGAAGTATTTTTCTAATAAACCCAATATTTGGGCACAATGGCAGGCAGCTGCAGTTGGCTCCTTTTTTTTTTTTTCCTGAGACTGGGTCAGGTGATTCCTATTTTTTTTGCATATCTAGTAGTTTTTGGTTGAAAACTGGATTGTGTATATAATTTGTTATATCAACTTTGGAATTTGTTTTGGTCTTTCTGAGGACTGTTGGTGTGTGGTAGACAGTTAACTTGGCTGGACTCAAATAGAAAAATCTGACTCTCCAACAGTGTAAAGCAGCTAATATCTCTGCTCAGGATTTTTGGCTTTTAATTGCTGTGTTTAAAGTCTGGTCAGAAAGGGTGGCAGTGTCTTGTGCCTTCAGAGTTTACTTGTTTGCCAAAGATTTGAGTAGAATTCATACTCAGATTTTGAGACTTGCTTCTGGAATTTCCCCTTGCTTCTGGGATTCACTATCTAAATATCAGTTGCCTGGCCAACCCCAAGTTCTGCCCTCTTACACCTCAAGCCAGTAGAACTTTTATCTCCTCTATTGGGAAATGCACTCAAGCAAAACATAACGACTTGTACTTTCATCAGAAGCTGCTCTTTCCGGAGGTAGATTTTTATAGTAGTCAGCCTCGAAGGCAGCCTCCAGTGATTCTTGCCTCCTGGCATTCATGCCTCTGTGTAGTTCTCTGTCTATTGAATAAAGCTGACCTGTGTGGCCGAAAGAATATTGCAGAAATGACAGAGTGTGACTTCCAAGGCTAACTCATAAAAGATGTTGCAGTTTTTACCATAATCCCTTTTAATCGCTCACTCTGGAGGAAACGAGCTCCTGCATTATGAGAGTATACAAGAAGCTGTGTCCATATAGCAAAAAACTTGTGAAATACAATAAATGTTTATGGCTGTTGCAAGGTGCTGAAGTTGGGGATGATTTGTTTTTGAAGTCATTATAGCTAACCCATTGCCCTCAAATTTCTGCTAGCTTTTTCACCAGGCTCCCTGGGGCTACCCATGAAGGTGGCAACTAAGTCAGCCAGGGATGCTTTGGCTTGTGAGCTTGGGAAGTATGAAGTGTGGTCCTTTCCTTTAAAAATTTATTCATTCATCTTATTGAGATGAGAACTGTAGTGCCTGGCTGCAAAGACACCTGTCATGAAGTTGCAATCATTCAGTCTCTGAGGGTCCATTCCATTGATGCACATGGGCTTGATCAAGCCATCACCGCCTTGAACTTAATTACTGCATGGTTAGCCTAGTTAGATCTGTCTTTGTCTTTTTGCTGCCCACTGGAGTTGCTTTAGCCTTGTCTTTAGCAGTCCTGAAACACTAGGTATTCCTCATTGACAACAGCCTGCCTAGATGTTGCAGCACAGGCTGGTGGTTCAGTTCCAGCTAACCACTATGCCTAGTAATTTTTCCATGTTGTTGAAGAGCAATGTAGCAATAGCATAATAAACCAACTCAAGGAAAAGCTTTGAAAAAACAGTCTCCCGTCCACCCTTGCAGCTGTGAAAAGAGATTATGAGATAACTGCTCTTAAAGATTTATTATAGTCATTACATTCAACAGCTACAGTAGTTTTAGTGGTTCCTAAAATACACCAGCAGTTATTGTCTGATTACTTCCACAGATAAGTTAATTATACAAGATTTCTGACTCTCATACAAGTCTGATTTAGAGAGAAGTTTAATTATGGCAATTTTAGTGATTGAAATAAGCTCAGCATATATCATCAGTCTTAGCAAGTATAGTAGAGGTTTTTAGCTGTGTTGAAATACACATTCTCTTTGTTTTTATTTTTCATTTCATGATTTCTAACCATAGTGTAGTACATGTGATAATTTAGGACACCTGTTTTCACCAGAGTGCATCTTCAGTCAAACACACCACAGGACAACAATAGCAAATTCTTCATTATCATTAAAATCCCATTCTAATGCTGCCCATGGAGCACTCCACATTTTACAAAGCTAATTTGTGTAATGACTGTGACAATGTGAGCAGGAAAGTAAAATACTTTTCTTAAGGAAAAAAAAATCAGGTATTGGTATGTTTTAAAATGACTGTTAAGATTGTAATTTTTTTAATGATGGAAGATGTGACACTCCTTCAAATCAGGCAATGCACTTCATTGTTTATGAACACATTGTCTATTTCTATACTGAGGCAAATTAAAGATTAACTTTAACCACATATGCCTAAATTAACTTAAAATTAAGCTTTCAAAAAATGTGCCATAAAAAGACAGTGCTGTGAGTAGTTGAATATATTCATTTATTTAAACAAGACTTCAAATTGGTGAGTACATTAGTTTGAAAAATGCTTTACTGAAAATTACCTTAGTCTGAGCCCTGCAGACCTCTTCCCCATAGCACTTTTCATTCTTCTAATATAATGGTAGGTCCAGTGGCATTTGGAGCAGTAGTTCCTGCCATATTTTTATATTTTTCACTTAAAAATCAAATATATATTGACAATAGGAAAATATTAGTAATGGTGAAAATAAATCAAATTCTGTTTTAATTTGAGTGATTTTATTACATCCTGCCTGGGAAGCCAGTCTACCGCCTTTCCTTAACACTATGAATGTCAGTCATGCCTTTCCTCTTTGCTGCAATGTTCTTTCTTCTTCCTCTTCATCCATTGGGATCCACCCCACAGTCCTTTGCTGCTACCATGCCCGGTCAGCAGTGACAGAGATGTGGGTGAGCGTGGAATGAAGATTAGGCATCTCCTACAGGCAGTGTCTGGAGGCCACGCAGGAGGCAGCAGGCAAATCTATCTCAGAAATACGGAGAAACCCAGCCTCATAGGGATTCTGGAACAGACCACAAGTAAAGCTGCCAGCAGAGGATGTTTGCTAACAGAAAGCAGGATTTCCACGTGGAGGGGTAGCATTGGATCCTCAAAGTACTGGAATAGCACAGAAAGCCCCGTCACTAGCCCTGCCACGTCGTTAGAAGCTGGTCCAGGATGAAGGTAGCAGGGCATGAGCTCAGTGCCAGGAGAGCAGCCGCGCTCGTGGTGTATCACCTGCCATAATGCTTTTATCTAACTTCCCCTTTCCTCCTCGCCCTCCGTCTAGAGCACCTGAAGCTAATGTATGGATAATTAACTGCTATTGAAACCAGTGATGCACCCAAACAAAACTAGGTTCTCCTTAGGCACCACTGTATACTGTAGCATTTCCCACCCCTACCTGCCTGCTAGTCTAACCCAGCTCTGTGTCACTGCTGGCCAGGCACAGTGAGAGCAAAGGACTGCAGGATGGATCCCAGTGGATGAAGAGGAAGAAGAAAGTGCGGTAGAATCACATGGGGGAGAGTTCAGACAGTGCCCTGGGTCCCACCCTCAACTATTCTGATTTCATCACTCTAGGTGCAATAATTCTCATGTGTAGTCATGGTTGAGAAGTGTTAGTTAAGATACGCTGCTGACCTAGTCAGTCTGGTCTGTGTATCAGGCCCATCTTAACTAAAAATTTTTATTGGTATCACCTGATTCAGAAATCATTTTTTGACAATATTTGAATCCGATTTGAAGGGGTTTTTTAATAAAATATAAAGCCAACAAAAGGATCGTTTGAGAAAAGCTGAACCTGTAGTATGAAAAAAAATTTTAAGTTTATTAAACAGCTATTTTAAAGATAACCATATGAGCCACAAATGGTAAGCAAACCTAGCTGTACTGAGGAGCTGAGGAAACCTTGCAGTGCTTCCTTCTCATGGTGTGGACAGAATACTGAGCTGGGTAGTCGAGGCAGCTGTTACTGCCTGAATCTTGGCGGAGACCCTTTTCATCTCATGACCCATGTTCTATCTCATCGGCAGACTCTCACCTCACTCAGCTCCATTCCTTTAGCAAACCGTGCAAATTTTAATCAGGACTAAAAGACTAATTTTAACAAATTCTCAGTTGCCCTCTATACGTGCTCAAACTTCAGATATGAAAGAACAAGATTTTTATCAATGGTATTTTCAAAGGTCTAGCTTTTTCTGATGCCGTCAGTTACTACTGCATTGATGCCAGCAAGTGCTAGAAGAAAGGTGAGCCTTTCCCAGTGCTGCAAATGTGTTGCCTGGGAAAGACAGCAACTGCCTGTGGCCTAGGACTGGAGAGACCCACTTGACCACTGTCTCAAGTCCCCCATCCTCCTTCCTGCTCCTGCTGTCCTCATTCTCCACCCTGATTTCAGCAGCTGAGGGTAGACACTATCCTCTTTGAGATTTTTGCTGCTTAACTATTTGAGGCAACTAATTAAATCCTCATCATGTATGTGGGGACATGTCATTTACTGAACAAATATTGCTGTATAGGATGACGATGTTTGAGGAAAAACATAACCCTAATAATAAATGGCAGATGCATTCCACTTCATTTGTTCACTTTCTGCAAAGGGACTTAGCTGTGCTTTGTACTCAGAAGGTACTCAGCATTTCCTGGGTCATTGCCATAGACCAATTCATGGGTCTCTCATGCCAGAAAGAATGTTGTTTTTTTTTTCCTTTAACTCTTATTATTAAAGTAATAAGAAAACATTACTGAGGGCATAACAGTACTTCTTTCATGGTTCCCCTCCTAAATTATTTACTACTAGATATGTTAACCACTTAAGGTGAATATATAGCACTTTATGTTGCGAATTCTAAACTCATTTCAAATTATAAATACATTTGTTGAGTTGGTCATGGTAGAATAAGAGAACACTGATTTTTGCCTTTGAGTTCATTTTTAAAAGTCAGCGTGTATGGATGAACGGAGTAGGAGAAAGAATTATATATATTCCGACACACTTTCATTTACAGAGGACTCATTTGTGTCTGGTGAGAGCCAGGCGGCTTGCACCATGTCCTGGGACTTCAGCCATCCTTTGACGTGTTGACCCTTCTTAAAGAATGGAAGGGGGAACTGAATAAAGAAGATAACAGCTTCTAGCTAAGAGGGATGATGCATTAGTTTGCCAAATATATAGGCTCCTTTTGTGTGCTATGCTCTGTGGAGCACTCTGAAAGCAAAGCAAGTAACTACAACGTAAAGAGGTAGAGACTATGAACAAAATGCTGTGGGAACACCAAGGAGGAAATGACACACTGCTGGCAGGAGATGGAAAGCAACTGGAGTCTTCATGGAGCGATGACATTTGAGCTGGTCCTCAAGTAGTGGGTGAGGATTACATCCATGCAAGAGCCCTGTGAACCCAGATACTGAAGTATGTCTAATGACAAGGATGATAAGTTGATATGGAAAAAAATATCACAGGTGTTTCTGCTCACAGCAAGCCCAGCAGTACTCCAAGAGCAGTACTTAACTTGGGTGTCATGGGCCATGCTCTCTATACAGAAGATTACATTAGAGTCTTGTCTTAAAAACCCTTGATACCACAACTTTTTGGGAAAATTATCATAATTCATTTTTTTCTAATATCCAATGACTTTTACTCTTTTGCTACTTTGATTCATCAGTACATTGATGATCCTTCTCCTCTTTGTCCCATTCCTGCTTCATGATAATTTAATGAAATTAAAGTAATGGATTTAATTAGCACCTACATCTATGATTATATGTATATATTATTTATCTGAAGCCTTTGGGGTGGGCCAGCTACCACAATTAAAATATCAACTTGATTCAAGTTGTGTGAAGCACACTTTAAACTTGAAATAAAAGTGAATAAAATCTATTTATACAGTGTGATGCCTTTAATTGATACCCTTTACATAAAAGCCAAGGCTTGATAAAGTTGTGTTTCAGGTAATAACCTTGATTTTTATGCTTCGTTGAAATTTGGCTCCTCTCCCCCAAGGATCACTGACTTCCTTGTGCATTTATATCATCATATTAGTGATGTTATTACTAATGTCATTCAGCTAGTCATAGGGTGGAAGTAGCATTAATTGCAAATTATAGCTTCAACATAAAACCAATGAACTTGGGTGAGCATTTAATTTCTGGGCCTTGTCACTTTGATTCATACCGCGTCTTTGCTTTTTAACTGCTGCTGTGAGCATACATGTGCATTCTCTGCAGTATATTTTTTCATGGCACTTCCAGACAGTCCTAAGAGTCAAGCAGTATAGGACCCAGCAGGGTATGTGTTGTTGCGCCATTAATTGCATACCTCTGTGCCTTCTGAGGAAGGAGGCCAGAGGCAGATTGTCTTTCACCCCCTGAGAAGTATGATAATAGCTTGACAGTGCTCTTACTGGAGTATTTCTCTGTGATTATTAAATACAAATGAAGAGACTTGTTAGAAAGAGAGAAAAATGAGGAATATTTTAAAATTGCCTTTTAGATTAATAGTATCAAACACACTTAGTGCATTGGTACTAGCGTCATGGAAATACACAAGAGGTTTCCATTCTTGGTCAGTCTGAGTTTGGGGTTTGATCTGGTGCGTTTTTAGATTAAAGTGTGTGGCTGAATGTGACATTGGAGGTCAAGGCTCTTATGAGCCCTGTTCTTTTGTCTGCTTCAGCTATTGAGTAGCTATTATTGTCATTTTATCAGTGAGCATTTTCCTTATAGGCATATGAATTCCTCTTACTAGTGTGAAATCACTTATTTAATTCTAGAAAATTCTTGCAGTACAGTAGAAAGGGTTCTTGACTAGGAGTTTTAATCAGCTTTACCAATTCTTATTTGCAATTTCGTCTTGAACAAGTCTCCTGGCCTCTCTGAGCTTTTTATCCCATGTGTAAAACATGGAGATAATTCTACCTGCACTCCTGCATTTTTCGTGCAGGTCAGATGGCCATTTGGCTTTGTCGCTGGTGTCATGCTATACAGATATGAGCAACTATTATCATTACTTTCCCTCCAGTGATTACTTTGTATAAAATGCATGTTATCCCCAAGTCCAAATGCAATAGAAGAGTAATCTGATATTGCTTGTGTATGTTCCTTTTCTAAGAGGCTCTTAATGACTGTGATAAACTTTATCCACATGACATTCCAATGTCTTTAAGTGCAAGAGAAGGGTGGTTATTCTTCAGGGATGTTTTTCTAGGAAGTGTTTATATGTGAAAATGAACATCTACAAGTTGAATAAGGTATGAGAATATTGGAAAGCTATTTGAGGAATGCTTGTAGTGGCATCTCATTAAAGCATAAGTTATGCTTTCCTTCTACCTTGGGTGTTACAGCTTTATTAACACTGAGTTTGAAAACAGCTAACAAAAAAAGCTAAATGCTTAAGGGATTTATTATAAAATTCAATAGTGCCATTAATTTCCATGTATGCTTTAAATTGCTGGGAAAAAATAATGTATTCAGCAAAGAAGCAAGTTCCTGCTTCCTCCCCTGAGTCTGCCTGATTGTGCAATTGGTCTCTCATTCTTTAATTAAACTTGTCCAAAGATAGGATCTGCTAAAGTGTTTACTGTATAAATAGTTTTCATTCCCAGTGTGCAAGTTTAAAACCATGTAAAAAGTTTGCCATCTGTTGACAACCAAAACATGTGGTGTGCTGTTGCATAAAAATAAACTGCACATTATTCATAAAAGGGATCACAACATGTATCACATCTTTGGGGCTGACAATAATCTGTGATGTTTTGGAATGTCACCTCCTTCTAAGTGACAGTATGCTCAGTAGTGCATTATGTTAAAAAACATGATCATCTATAAATGTAATAAAAATAATTCATGTATTGTTATTCAAGTGAAATTGATTTATCTGAATGTCAGTGTTACTGATAAGAAATTACAATTTTTAATTTTTTCTTTGATATTTTCAAATCTAAATTTTCCTGAGTTTTATTTTCAAGTCTTTTTTTCCTCCCTAAAATTTAACCATTTAATTTAGCCAGGAATTTAACCATTTCTCTCTTTCTGTACTACCATTGCCTCGGCCCTGTGACATCTCAGGCTTGTATATCACATCCAGGGAGTCTTCTTGCCTCTAGTTTTTGCCTTTCTGCATATATGTACCTACCACAACAGAAAGTTCTTGAAAGACAGGATTCATACGCTCACTCATTGAAGCCATCAGAAATACCACATTGTCTGTGGAGCAAAGTCAAAATTCCTCAGAATTTTGTTCAAGGCACCCCATAATCTGGCTGTAAGCCACCTGTTTAGCCTTGGCCCTAACTATCCATGTCCCTGTACTTTATAGAATTCCACAAGATTTTTCACAAATCCCTGAACATACCTTTTTCACATTTATACGTACATACTTTCTCATTTCTTTGAAATATTTTTCGCTGTCTACCTCATTCCAAATTAGATCTGTGCCTCAAGAGTCAGTTCTAATGTTCTGTCATTCCTTAATTCTTTCCTTGTTTTTCCAATTAGTGGTAATCCTTTGCTTCTTTCTGTTCCCAGAGCATTTTGTAATTCTTACTTTGCATGATCATTTTCAGTCTTTTATTCTGGTCATTAATTTACTTCCCCCCTACCACTTTCTAATGTGTGAAGTACTTGGGGATAGGGATTGTCTTGTTTATCTTTGTGTCCCCACACTAGTTAGCATAATACCTGTGAGGCACTCAATAAATACGTGTCAAAATGGTTTGAAAATGGTCACACATCGTGTTCTGGAGAATCCAATAAGCAAACTAATGCAATGGAAAAATTTAGACAAACAGGTCAGAGCAGATTGTCATATTCCACATAGGATTTTTTTTTTCTATGTAGCAGTAGTTATGGATGTCCTAAAATGATTTTGGCCCTTTCCTATTCAGTATTTCTTAATGGACAAGAGTGGACATTAATAGACATTAATATCTCACAAGATTCTGCAGGAAGTTCTGATTTGTTTCACACAAAACCAATTGCTGTCTTTGGACCTTGTTTAGGTCCCATTTCAAATTAACAAAATCTATAAATTTTTAAGACAATCAGGGAAATGTAAACACTGATTATTCAGTGAAAGTATCCAACTATGATATTCAGAAATTATTGTGAATTTCTTTTCTCTTTTTTTTTTTTTTTTTTTTTTTTTTTTGAGACAACTCTGTCACCCAGGCTGGAGTGCAGTGGTGTGATCTCGGCTCACTGCAATCTCCACCTCCCAGGCTCAAGCGATTCTCCTGCCTCAGCCTCCCAAGCAGCTGGCATTATAGGCACTGACCATCATACCTGGCTAATTTTTGCATTTTTACTAGAAATGGGGTTTCACCATGTTGGCTAGACTGGTCTCGAACTCCTGACCCCAAGTGATCTGCCCGCCTTTGCCTCCCAAAGTGCTGGGATTACAGGCATGAGCCACCGCGCCCAGCTGTGAATTTCTTTTTAGATATGGTAACAGTATTGTGGTTATGTTTTTATATGTTTATTATAACAACTTCGCTGAGGTATAGTTAATATACAATAGACTTCACCTAAAGCATACAGTTTGATAAGTTTTGACATGTACGAAACTGTAAAACCCTCACCACAATCAAGATAATGACCATATCCAGTGATCCCAAGTTTCCTGGTGCTGCTCTGTGACTTCTCCCGGATGTTCTTCCTCTGTGCCCCTCCCCAACCCCAGGCAAGCCACTGATCTGCTTAAGGTCCCTACTCATTAGTTTACATTTCCCAGATTCAGTGGCTGGAACCTCCAGTAAAATGCCAAGAAGTTATGCATGGACATCTTTGTCTTTTTCTTGATCTTGGGGGCAGGAGAGGGTAGAATTCAGTCTGTTACCGTTTAGTATTGTTAGCTTTAGATTTTTCATAGATGCTTATTCTCAGATTGAGAAAGTTTCCTATGTCTACACTGCTTAAAGTTTTTTTTCAGGAATTGGTTTTAGATTTAATCAAAGGCTGTTTTATTGTCTAATGAAATGATCATTTTTTTTTCATTTTTGTGTATAATATAAATTGCACTGATTGATTCTAGATGTTAAAACAACTATACATTAATACATTTCTGAGATAAAACTCATGATGCATTATTCCTTATATATCTTGTTGGATTTGATTTGCTAACATTTTGATAAGAAGTTTTTTACATCTGTGTTCATGAGGGATACCAGTTAGTAGTTTTCTTTTCATATAGTATCTTTTTCTGATTTTGGTTTCATAATAATGCAGACCCCACAGAAGGAGTTGGGAAACAACCCCTTCTCTTTAAGAATTTATGTATTATTTCTTTGTTACATATTTGGTAGAATTCACTAGTGAAGATGACTGGGCCTAGTATTTTGTGTTTGGAAAGTTTTTAACCATAAGCTTTATTTATTTGACTGATACAAGATATTCAGGTTATTTGTTTATTCTTGAGTAACCTTGGGTAGTTTGTGTCTTTCAAGAATTGTGTTCATCTAATTTGTTGAGTTAATTGACATAACATTGTTTATAATATTTATTGTTTAATAATTATAGAATCTGTAATGATATCACCTGACTCATTCGTGATGTTGGCTATTTATGTTTATTTGTGTCTTCTCTCTCTTTTTCTTGATCGGTCTGGTGGAGTATCAATTTTAGTTAACTTCTCTCAAAATCAGCTTTATTTTTATTATCTTCCTCTGGTATTTTCTTGCTTTCTAAGTTATCAATATGTACCTTGATCTTTATTATTTCCTTTCTTCCACTTATTTTAGGTTTAATTTGCTGTTCCTTTTTGAGGTTTTTTTTTTTTTTCTCTCTCTCTCTTTTTTTGAGATGGAGTCTCACTCTGTCACCCAGGCTGGAGTGCACTGGCACAATCTTGGCTCACTGCAACCTCCGCCTCCTGGGTTCAAGCAGTTCTCTGCTTCAGCCTCCTGAGTAGCTGGGATTACAGGCACCCGCCACCACGCCTGGCTAATTTTTGTATTTTTAGTAAAGACGAGGTTTCACCATGTTGGCCAGGCTGGTCTTGAACTCCTGACCTCGTGATCCACCTGCCTCAGCCTCCCACTTACAAAGGTGTGTATTTTACTATTGTTGCAGGGAGCCTAGAAATGTCATTTAGGTCAAGTTGCTTCATACCACTGTTCAAATCTTCTATATCCTTGCTGATGTTCTCTCTGCTTGTCCTATTAATTACTGACGGAGGGCTACCAAAGCCTCTGATGGAATTGTGGATTTTTCTATTCTCTTTAAAGTTCTGTCAGGTTTTGTTTCATGGATTTTAAAGTTCTGTAACTAGGGGAATAAACAGTTAGATTATTATGTTCTCTTAATGAATTGATTTCTTTATCATTATGAAATAATCCCCTTTATCATTGAGAATATTCTTTGGTCTGAAATCTGCTTTGATATTCACACAGGCAGACACTTCAGCTCTTTTTTATTGTCCTTTTTATTAGAATGATATGCCATTTTCTACTCATTTGCTTTTAACATATTTGTCTTTATATTTGAAGTGTATTTATTGAGTTACCACGTAGCTGGCTCTTACTTTTTTATCCAAGCTGAAATTGTTTGGCATTTAATTGGGAGTATTTATATTTAATGTGATTATTGCTATGATTAGATTTAGATCTATCATCTTGCTGTATGTTTTCTATTTTTCATATTTCTTCTTTGTTCCAATTTTCCTCTTTTACCTTCTTGGCTAAATTTATTCTTAGGTTTTTTTTGTAGCTATTATAAACAGGATTACTTTCTTGATTTCTTTTCAGCTTGTTTGCTATGGTGTATAGAAATGCTACTGATTTTTGCATATTGATTTTGTATCCTGTAACTTTACTGAATTTGTTTATCAAGTCTAAAAGTTTCCTGGTAGAGTCTTTAGATTTTTTTCTATGTAAGATCATGTTTTCTGCAAACAGGACAATTTGACTTCCTCTTTTCCAATTTGGGAAAATTGGACTTTTATTTCTTTTTCTTGCCCTTTTGCTCTGGCTTGGACCTCCAATACTATTTCTCATTTCAGTTCTTAGAGGAAAGGCTTTCTGCTTTTCCCCACTCACTGTGATGTTAGCTGTGGGTTTGTCATACATGGCCTTTATTATGTTGAGGTATGTTCCTTCTATGCCTAATTTGTTCAGAAGTGCGTTGTATTTTATCAAATGCCTTTTCTGCAACTATTGAGATGATCATATGGTTTTTGTCCTATCGATGTATTTTTTTTTATTTTCATATGTTGAACCATCCTTGCATCCATGGGATAAATCACACTTGATCATGGTCTGTTATTTTTTAGATGTGTTGTTGGATTCACTTTGCTAATATTTTATTAGGGATTTTCATATCAGGAATATCAGCGTGTATTTTTTTGTTGTTCTTGTTGTCGTTGTTGTGTCCTGTTTGGCTTTAGTATCAGGGCAATGCTGTCCTGGTAGAATGAGCTAGGAAGAATTCCCTTCTCTTCAATTTTTTGGAATAGTTTGAGAATTGGTGTTAGTTCTTTAAAAGTTTGGTGAAATTCAACAGTAATGCTATGTGGTCCTAGGCTTTTCTTTGTTGGGAGATTTCTGATTCAGTCTCATTACTTGTTATTGATCTGTTCAGGGTTTCTGTTTCTTCCTAGTTCAATCTTGGTGGTTGTATGTGTTTAGGAATTTATCCATTTCCTCTAGGGTTTTCAATTTGTTAGTGTATGATTGTTCATAATAGTCTCTGATGATCCTTCGTAGTTCTGTGGCATCAGTTAAAATGTCTCATTTTTATTTCTGATTTTATTTATTTGGGTCTTCTCTTCTTTTTTTTCTTAGTCATTCTAGCTAGTATTTTATCAATTTTGTTTTTCTTTTCTTTTTTTTTTTGACTTTTTAAATATACTTTAAGTTCTAGGGTACATGTGCACAACGTGCAGGTTTGTTACATATGCATACATGTGCCGTGTTGCTGTGCTGCACCCATTAACTCGTCATTTACATTAGGTATATCTCCTAATGCTATCCCTCCTCACTCCCCCGACCCCACAACAGGCCCCGGTGTGTGATGTTCCCCTTCCTGTGTCCAAGTGTTCTCATTGTTCAATTCCCATCTATGAATGAGAACATGTGGTGTTTGGTTTTTTGTCCTTGAAAAACCAACTTTTCATTTCATTGAACTTTTGTAATTTTTTTTTAGTCCCTATTTTGTTTAGTTTCTCTCTGATCTTTATTGTTTGTTTCTTTCTACTAGTTTTAGGTTTGGCTTTTTCTTGATTTTCTAGTTCTTTGAGGCATGTCATTAGGTTGTTTATTTGAAATCTTTCTACATTTTTGTTGTAGGTGTTTAGTGCTTATAAACTTCCTTCTTAGCACTACTGTATCTCATGGGTTTTGGTATGTCGTGTTTCTATTTTGTTTGCTTCAAGTAGTTTTTTAAAAATTTCCTTCTTAATTTTTTCATTGACTCACTGGCCATTCAGGAGCATGTTGTTTAATTTTCATGTATTTGTAAAATTTCCGAAGTTTCTCTCCTTACTGCATTTTTAGTTTTATTTCATTGTGTTCTGGAAGATACCTGATATGATTTCAATTTTTTAAAATTTGTCAAGACATGTTCTGTGGCCTAACATATGGTCTACCTGGAGAATGTTCCATGTGCTGACAAGAAGAGTGTGTACTCCGTAGCTGTTGGATATGATGCTCTGTAAATGTCTGTTAAGTCCATTTGGTCTAAAAGTGCAGTTTAAATTCAGTGTTTATTTTGTTGGTTTTCTGTCTAGCCGATCTGTCCAATACTCAGAGTGGGGTGTTGAACTTGCCAACTATTATTGTATTAGAGTCTGTCTCTTCCTTTAGAGATAATAATATTTGCTTTATATATCTGGATGCATATATATGTGGAATTATGTCCTCTTGAAGAATTGATCCCTTTATCATTATATAATGACCTTCTTTGTCTCTTTTTTATAGCTTTTCATGTGAAGTTTGTTTTATCTGATAATAAAATAGCTACTCTTGCTCACTTTTGGTTTCTATTTGCCTGCATATCTTTTTCTGTCTTTCTATTTGCCTGCATATCTTTTTCTGTCTTTTTGCTTTTAGTTTATATGTGTTTCAGGTGAAATGAGTTTCTTGTAGGCAGAATATAGTTGTGGTATGTGTTTTTATCAGTTTATCCAGATTATATCTTTTAAGTAAGAATTTAATTTGTTTATATTCAAGGTTACTATTGATAGGTGAGGACTTATTCCTGTCATTTTGTTAATTGTTTTCTTGTTTTCTTTTTGTTGTTGTTGTATATTTTTTGCTCCTTTATCGTCTGTTGTTTATCACGCAGTTTGGTAGTTTTCTGTACTGGTAACATTTGACTCTTGTTTTCTCATTTGTCTGTCTGCTCTACTAGTGAGTTTTATACTTTGTTTATACTTTGGTGTGTTTTCATGGTGGCAGATATTGTCCTTTTCCTTCCAGATATAGGACCCTCTTAAGCATTTCTTGTAGGGCTGGCTTAGTGGTGATGAATTCTGTCAGTTTTTGCTTAAGAAAGACTTTATTCCTCCTTCATTTTTGAAGGGTAGCTTTGCTGGATCTGGTATCTTAGCTGGCAATTTTTTTTCTTTCAGCTCTTTGAAAATGTCATTTTATTCTCTTCTGGCCTGAAAGATTTCTGCTGAGAAATATGCTGTTATTCTAATGGGAATTCCATTTTAAATAACTTGATTCTTTTGCTGTTTTTATAATTTTCTCTTTGTCTTTCACTTTTGACAGTTTTACTGTAATGTAACTTGGAGAAGACCATTTTGTTTCAATTTATTTGGGGATCTTTGAGCTTCTCATATTTGGATGTCTATATTTCTTGCAAGCTTTGAGAAGTTTGAAAGCTATTATTTCATTAAATAAGTTTTCTTTGCCTTTGTTCATATCCATAAATTAGGACATTTGGTTATTTGGTTGATTTATGGTGTCACATATATTATGTAATCTTTTCTTTCCTTTCTTTTCTTGAGACCAGGTCTTGCCATGTTGCCCACACTGATCTTGAACTCCTGAGCTCAAGCGATGCATATGCCTCAGCCTCCCAAAGTGCTGGGATTACAGACATGAGCCACCATGCCTGACCATGCCTGGCCCCTTTATTCTTTTTTTTTTTTTTTTTTTTCCTGACTGGATTATTTCAAGTGATCTATCCTCTGGTTCTGAAATTTTTCCTTCTATTCAATCTAGTCTATTGTAGATGGTGATGGTCTTGATTTTATTTTTGATTTCACTCATTGAATTCTTTAGTTCCAGGTTGAGTTCTTTTAAATGATATCTATCTCTCTATTGAATTTTTCTTTCAGATCATAAATTATTTTCTTAATTTTTTTGTGTCATTTATCTCTGTTCTCTTATATCTCACTGAGTTTCTTTAGTATTATTATTCTGATTCTTTTTCTGATATTTCATAATTTCCTTTTCATCAGAAGCTGTTGCTGGAAAATTATTGCGTTCCCTTGGAAGTGTCATGTCTTCTTCCTTTTTTTGTCTTCATTTGTCCTTACCTTTGATATCTGCACATTTGGTATAACAGTCACTTCTTCCAATTTTGTGAATTGGCTTTCATAGGAAAGACTTTTTTGCTGTAGAAGTATCTATAATGCTGGTTGTATAGAGCACTTTGTCTTTGATTCTGGGCTGGCGCAGTAGTGTAGTCTCAGTATGATTTCCTTGGCTGTGTTCAGCATCAGTGGTGTCTGTGATTTCCTCAGTGGTTTAGCTGTGAATTTTAGTGGAGGCTGTGGTGAGGCTCTGCTGGGGACTGGGATGCCAGGTGGGCTGGTCCTTGGGCATGCCCGTCTGTGGGCCCCTAGGCAGTGTACATGGGCACTGATGGTAGTGGGTCCAGGAGAGCAGACCTTTGGGCCTTCAGAAGGCTTACTTGGTTACCAGCAGTGGCTGCAGTGGGCAGGCAGGTCCTCAGGCACCTAGGCAGCATGTGTGGTATTGGCCGTGGCACTAGCAGTAGCAGGCCAACCCTCAGGCTCTCAAGTGTCGTGTGCAGGTACCTAGGTCCCCAGGTAGGGTGTACAAGTGGTTGCTTGCAGTAGAGGTGGCAGGCTGGCTGGGCCCATCCTCAGGCCCCTGGAAGGCATGTACAGGTGCCAGTGGTGGCAGATGGGGTGGGTCAATCCCTAGGCCCCTGGAACATGTGTGTAAGCATCGGTGGTGGCGGGCCAGGTGAACCAATCTCCAGGTTCCCAGACAACATGCACAGGGAGTAGCAGGAGTGGTACCAGGTAGGACACGCTTGTTCTCACACTGCCTGACAGTGCACATGAGTGCAGGCTGCATTGAGGGGTGGGGCACGGGGCAATCCTTACACATCCAGATGGCACACTGGGGCATCAGTGACAGTGGGGGTGGGTGGGGTGGATCTATCTTCAGACCCCCAGACAGCATGCATGGGTGCCTGCAGTGACAGGCTGAGTGGGCCGATTCCCAGGCTTCCAGATGATATGCTTAGGTGCCAACAGCTATGGCAGTAAACCAGGTGGCCCTGTTTTTAGGCCCCTGAATGGCAGGTGCCAGTGGCAGCAGGTGGGGCAGGCTTATTATTGGGCTTCCTGATGGTGCATCCAGGCCATTCTTATTTTTATTTCCCTGTGTGTGACATGTCTATTCTCTCTGTCTGCTTTTATGATCCTTATTTTATCACTGGTTTGAGAAATGTGATCCCTATCTCTCAGAGATCACTGACCTTTATTACCTGATATACAGTTTCTCGCAAGCCATCGTTTCATAGATAATATGGAAATATTTAGAAATTTTACCAAGTTTACTCTCAACCTTAGTATTTGAAGATAATGTCCTCTTTATTGTTATTTTTCACTACCTTTGTTTCAGAAAGGCAATGGCTTTGTTTTTCAATATATCAGATAATAGATTTACGTCTCTGTTACTGATCTATAATCTCATTTGTCTGTAATGAGAAACCTCCCATTGAAACATGTATTTCCTCTGTTGGGTAATACATCAGAAATAGTTTGTCACTTCATCATCCTGCTATTGCTCAAGTAAACTTAACTATTTCTTACTACCCAGAGACCAGGATCTTCACAGCTGGGTTATTTGTTGAAAGTTTGTGGTCATCCTGTCATGCCTACCACCTCTACTGTAAAGCAAGATTAATCAATTTTGTAATGTCAGGTTTTCATTCTTATAGCATATGGAGAAACTCTAAAGACACTCTTGGGGTTTCTCTCATTGTGATTTTCAAGTTGTGTTTAAAGATATCCACTCTGTTTTGGTGAAATCTCAGATGATATCTAAAAAATACGAATTCCATGTAATTTATTTCTTAAAAGTTATAATAGTGAAAACCAGTCAATATCAGTTCTGAACAAACATCAGTCAAACATATAGATCCTGCTGACATCTAAACAATCAAATGAAAAATAAGATAGTTCAGACATAGGCTTAAAAATACTGAAATTATTCATTCATATAATATATACAATAGTCCCTCCTTGTCCATACGGGATACATTCCAAGACCCCTTGGTGGATACCTAAAACTGTGAATAGTACCAAACCTATATATACTGTATTTTTTCCTATACATACACACTATGACAAAACTTAATCTATAAATTAGTCACAGTAAGAGATTAACAACAATCACTGATAATAAAATAGAAACATTATAACAATATACTGTAATAAAAGTTATGTGAATGTGGTCTCCCTCTCAAAATACCTTATTGTATTGTATTCAGCTATTTTGGGACTATTGTAGACCATGTGTAACTGACACTGTGAAAAGCAAAACCGTGGATAAAAGGGGATTCCTGTACTAATCTTTACATGTAGCTGAGATGTTGCAGAGCAAAATCACCTGTAGCAATTTTTTTGGTATTGGGGTTTGGGAACATCTGTTTTGTTTCAGGTCCTTCAGGAGACACTGATGCAAGCTGGGCTTAGAAATTATTATTTCATTTGTAATCACTGGGAAATCAGTATTTCATAGAAACAATTATTTAAAGATGATGTTAGATAACTTTAAGCATCATTTAAGCAAAATTAATAAATTCGGGTGATATTTTCTAAAGCATTTTTAAATCATTTCCCCATTTAAAAAATGTGTTGTGCAAATAATTTAACATTCCCTGGTGACTGGAGACTATAATTCTGATTTTAATGAACATCAGTTACTGTATCATGCAGTGATGCTTTTGGGGGCTGTTAAAGTGTTTGGCACCATTTATGTCTACACAGTTTAACCCATGTTGCAGTGCTATTGGAGCTGGGTTTATTTCAGGTTTATTTCTGGTTTCTGACTTTCTTACTTTCAGTCTGTCAGCTTGTATCTGCTGCTGAGTATATACCTGCTTCAAACAACCCTCACTCCATCTTGTTAGTTTGTTACCTATAATAACTTAAGGGCTAGAGAAACAGAACACCAAGATTATTAGAATTTTATCTAAAATAACATTTGAGGAAGGTGGCTATTCTCTCATGGAACAGTGTGCGTGGGGATAAAATTCAGTGTCTGGCACTGCTGTTGGTGAGGCTGCGAACTGCTTTGGCACTGAAGGGTTTTCTGTTATGTCTAGAAAACACATCACTTAGCATCTCTAAAATTTCTAATTTAGCATATGGGGTCACATCTGTTAAAGGATTATTACTCTAGAAGGGGAGTGATGTATAATTTATAAAAATAACCCTATGGGAAGGCAGCCAACTACATGTAATAAACTGGAATACTTGCTGTCTCCATTGAATGCTCCCAGCAGAATCTCACATTAGTTCAGTAGAGGGAGCAGATGAAAACAATTGCCCTTTATATACTATTTACTGGGTTGTATAAGTTAGCATCTCTCAGTGAAAAATATTTGTTAACTGTTTGGTTTAAGCTTTGAATATTGACCTCCTGCTGGTATATAGTTGATAATTAATTCTGAAAAAACAGAAGTCCATTATTCTTAGCTGTAGGAGGCAAGAAAGAGTGTGCCATCCTTGGTAAGAGAGTCTTTCAAGAGTTGCCCAAATTTACTTCTTCTTCTGGTAATACCTATAGAGTAGGTCGTGTTAGAGAAAAAAGCCTCAGAGGGGGCTATTTTTGGATCAAACACATTAGCTTTTCTTTCTCACATGGTGATAATACAAACAAAGGCTCCTGCCAGAAGCACCTTCATGGCTGTCTGCATATTGGGTTTCTCAACAGCAAATAGCATGTCTCTCAATATGAGAGCAGATTTATTTCAGACCCCAGTGTGAGGCATCACAGTAGGGAATACCTTGCACAATTCCCACTTTTAAATGAAAGAGAAAATAACTGAGGGCTCCTACCCACATCCCCCGCCTGTAGGAACACTCGTAGATTCAGGTTTGCTTTTCCTATGATTAGCAGATAACGTTTTATCAAAAATCCTAACATGGGATTCTTGAATTCTTGAATGTTTTCTTCTTTTTTACCCTTTGCCTTAATTTATAGATTTACCTCACTGTCAAGACAAATGTAGAGTGATGTTTCTTTTATTGAAATCTATCAGTGATTTTAAAAAGAAAAGCAGAATTAGCTTCCAATCCTAATAAAGGAAGATTAAAATAAGCAGGGGTCCTATCTTGGGTTAACTGTTAATTGCTATGAATAATATTGCAGTAAGGTTGCTTTATATGATGACTTTGAAACTTCACACCACATCTCAGTCAGATACAGAGCACCTTTTTCTTTAATATCTTATTTTGGTCTTACTTTTCCTTCCCTTAAATTGTTTTACTTTTTAGATTATTTTTCATCAAATTCCACCTTTGAATAACCATAGCCAAAAGCAGTATTTAATATTTTATGTGATTCTGCTTAAAAACACATACTAGAGTTTGGGAAGCAGGGGAAGTTTAGCATGACCTCAAAGCTCTTTAATCCTTTGTTGATTTGAAATCCAAACTGAATGCAGGTATAGTGTGATAAAGTTATTAGTTGCCCAAAATCTCTGCCAGGGAAATGTCTGATCATAGAGAAAATCTGATCTTTTTAAAAAATTAACTGCTTAAACATTTATTAATAAGAGTCAGGCACATTTCCCACTTAATTAAGCATAGAATTTTAAAGTAACTAAAAATAAGATACTGTAGATGAAAGTCATAATTAACATTTATATGAGGTTTTATGCTCCATGACTTTCCTTTACAGTAGTAGGAAGGAGGTCAGATATTATCCCCATTTCGTGGATGAAAAAACAAAGGCTCAACAAAATTAAGCAAGCTGCCTCAGAAGTAGCGGAACTGAGGCTCACAGACTGGCCTTCAGGCTTGTACTCTGTGGTCCTTCTACCAAGCCAGGATGTGTCTGTGTAATGTCTAAATGCTACTTCTTGAGACACAAAATGAAGGAAAATTACTATGGTTATTTAACTGCCTTTATCCTTACAGACAAGTAATACGAAGTTCAACTACTTCCTTTACACAAATAATACTTATACTAATACTTAATTCCACTGTGTCATCACCCTTAAAACTCTTAGGAACACCCTAATTTCTTGACTTCTGAGCCAGATGCCAAAGATATAGCAAAATGGTTAAGAGTACAGACATTGGAGTCTACTGGAGAGAACCCAAAGCTTCAGTCTCGGTGCCTACTGTTTACAGTTTGTGCAGCTTGGGTGGGTCACACATGTCTAGAAGGCTTAAGTGCTCAATAAATGTCAGCTGTTATTATCAGCACAGAATTGGCTAAGGCATTAAGCAGTGACTCAGAACATAATAGCAAGCTGCTTTGGGAAATTTTTGTTATTCTAAAATTAGCGAGACCTTGCAATCCAAGAATTTACTGTTAGTTGTGCCTTGTATTCTGCCATGTGTGTCCCCATTTGCTCAATATACTGAAAAACCTACATGGAATAAGATGTAGAATAAATGTTAGTGTTCCCTGCAAGATCTTCAGTGGGGATTATGGTACAAGTATCTTGCTTTTTTTTTTTTTTTAATCTTCCTCTTCGGGCCCCTCCATTATTGACCATTGAAACTTTTTGGATTTGAACTCTATAAAGCAAACAACTCTCAGGTAATTTTCTATATTGGTTGTTTATAATTTTCTCATTTTTTAAAACACAGCTGATATGCCCAATTACAAATTCACATTGCCATATCCCCTTTTACAGTGTCTTGCTTCATTCATGCCTGCATGCATTCATGCCTTTAGAAACATGAAAATTTGTTAAGGATTTCCTATAGGACAGGCCATATGCCAAATACTGTTTTGTAAATTATAAGTAACACAGTTCAGCAATTAACAATCCAGCAAGGGAGGAAGGTGGGAGTGAGGGGGGGAGAGTTTGAGCGAGCACTGTGTATATACCGCCAGCATGAACACAGCCTGAAGAGTTTACTATTTCTAGAAATAGTAATGAGTATAGTAGTAATAGTAATAGAATGTTATATGACCATAGGAGAGATTATTTTCTGCCTAAAGATGCCTTAAACTTGATAGAAGAAATGACACTTAAACGAGGTCTCAAAAGTTAAAATATAGAATATTCTTTGGTAGAAATAAAGGAAAGGGTTTTCCAGGAAGATAAAACACCATGAGAAAAACCACAGAAGTGTCAATGTTCATGCCATATTCGGGAGTCTATATAAAGGAAATTAATAGAAGAGGGAAATGGAGATTAGGGGCCAATTTGTGAAAGGCAAAAGCTGGTTCAAGGAAATGCAACTGTGCAAGAGCTCAAGATGCACATTATTTTCCTTGAATAAGTATAGCATTTCAGATGGGCTAGTGGGAGAAATTCATACACACACACACACACACACACACACACACACACACACACACACAGAGTTAAATTAAGGTCCGTATTTAATCAGCCATACAAAATTGTATCAGAAGCAAAATGGCAGCCCAGGGCAGGGGCAGATGCTATGTCCCTTTGCATGGCTTCCCTGGCCATCTAGAGTCCTTCACTGGTGCAGATGGGAGCCACAGTTTTCCACTCTATGTCTTGCATGTTTTCAAGAACCCAGTTCTTGCTATGCCACTGCCCTTTTGTAGTCAGTGTGTATACCCTCTCTCAAAAAAACTTATACTCCCAGAGCAAGCACTCTGGACTCTACTGGCTTTTGAAGCAGGCTCAGCATCAATAAAGTTCCTTCTTCAGACATGGGGAGAAAGCAAGTCAGTGTCTGAGATCCCTGAGCAATATCTACACCTTCAGCTTCCCAAAATTCTAGAAAGCTGAAATTCTTATTGTAAGAAAATTTATGTGTTATGGCACCAAACCCCGGCATCCAAGCAGGAGAGGAATTTTAGCCTTTCACATTAAAAACAAAACAAAAAACCCAAAAAACAAACAAAAAAACCTAATAATAAAGGTTCAAATTCCTGATTGTGATTGAGTTACAAAATAAATACTCTCTCCTCTGGCCAGAATGCTACCTCTCCCTGGGTATACAGAAGTTTTTAGTTTCCCCAAGAAGGCTCCCCTCCCAAATAGATTAGTACCACTCCTCATTCATCCTATAATTGCACATATTCCTCTAACTACTAGTTATTTATGTATGTCTTCCCCAAAAGACTATAACCTCCTTAAGAAAGATCCCGTTGAATTCTGAGAACCTCACACAATTTTTGGAAAACGGGCACTTTAACAAATTCTTGGGTGAATAAACAAGCCGGTGAACAAGATGGGCCCTAATCCACAGTCCTAGGTCTCCCTCCACTGTGGGCAGAGTGACATGCTGAGGAACGGCCAGTGTTTTGATGTAGTTCAAGAGTAGGGTGCTTGGAAGGCTGGTGGCTGGCAAGGGAGAGGGCAGTCTGGAGTAGAAAAGGTAGCTGGGATGTTAAATACAAAAATATTCCAATGTCATTGAGGGCCTAGCTAGGTCTAGATTCGCATGTTGGGTTTTTTCCTTTTTGTGTGCAGGTAAGTGTGTGTTAAACATGGGTGAGTGAATTACCTCCCAACAGATTTTTGGAGAGTTTCAAACTAAATTTAATTTCATTTTTGAAAAGGATGCTGTTTTTATTCCCAAGTGTTTCTCATACTATTACACCTACACAGTAAGAGTCTTCACTGAGAATCATGGAGCTTATTTCTGCCTTGTAACTTTTTTTGTTAAAAGTCAGGTTCATTAAGAAGGAATTTACATACAGTAAAATTTACCTTTTGTAGTGTGCATTCTATGATGCATATACATCTAGATACAGTTTATCCACCACAACTAACGTACAGAACTTTGCAACCCCCTAAATTATTTTGTGCCCTTGTAGTCATCCCCTTTTCCCACCACAGCCTCGGAAGCCACTTACCTGTTTTCTGTCACTACAGTTTTCAGTTTTCCAGAATGCTATCTAAATGGAATTAGTCAGTAGCCTTTTGGACTAGGCCACTTTCACTTAACATAATGCATTTAAAATTCATCCATATTGTTGCAGGTACTGGTGTTATTGCTGAGTAGTATTTCATTGTTTGGATATACCACAGATTGTTTTCATTCACCAGTTGATGGACATTGGGTTTTCTCTACGTTGGGGCTGTTGTGAACAACCCTGTGGTGAATATTTGCGTGCAAGTCTTTGTGTACGTCTTCATGATTTATGTTTTCATTTTTCTTGGGTCCGTAATTAGGAGCAGGATTGCTAGGAGGGCATCCCAGTGAATTTAATTTCTATTTTTTATGTTCTGGGGATCTATGGGTGTATTTTCAGCAATGTAATGACATGAATAAATAGTGTTTCAAAAATAACCTGAGAACAAGGTAGAACATGGGAACAGACTCGAGTCAGGGAGACTAGTTAGGAAATTGTTGCTTTTCAAAATATACCTTGTAGGAGAAATTGCTGTTTTCTTCACTGTCTTCAATGGAATGGGTATAGGACATAGAGTAATGTGAAGATTCTGTGTCTGTTTTTATTGATGATCAACTACTCCCCATGGACTGTAGTATAAAAACATCTTCCATGAACTAAGTGGAAATGAAAAGGAGTCAACGTAATTTTTATAATCTACAAATGCATCACTAGTGTTTTCCTCCTGCCTTCAGCTATCCTTTTATTTTCCTTCTTTTCCATTTTATTTGCTCTTAATATTTCAACCACAGCCTGGCAAGGGAAGTAAGGATTTGAAATGTAAGTGTTCCTTTTTCTTTTCTTCTTTGTGCTTTTGAAAAAGGGCCAAACACTTGTAATGGCAGTGATTTAAAAACAAAACAAAACTTTAATTTATATATAGCATAGATAGCTTTCTCCTAAACCATTTTGAAAGATCCAAATTCAACAAAATTATAATTCTTTCTAGTACCTTATAGGTGTACTTTAAAAGACTATGAACATAATTTAAATACTGAAAATTAGAAGCACAGGCCTTTGGAGTTCAAAGAGACCTTAAGAGAAGCAGCCCACATCACCCATTTCTTACCCATGGGTAAGAAAGCTGAGGCCCAGAGTGCTGGAGAGAGTTCGCCAGGGTCCCATCACCAACCTGAATGAGGACTCATTTTTTCTACAGGTAGAACATGTGCCTCCCCAGAATGAGAAGAAAGAGTGAGTCTGTGGTTTTTAGCAGTTGGGAAAATTGCCTCAGGCTTTCTGTGTACTTAAAAATAAAAATAGGATAAAATTTGAATTTCAAAGACAGGTACAATAGTTAGAAGCTATCAAATATGAAGATATATGAAAAGATAGAACATGGTGACATGCTGTGAGATTTTAAATATTTTGTCTATTTTAGTGCTATTATTGAAATATCATGACACTAAGATACAGCATTGCTCATTAACAAGCATATAATTTTGCTGTTCACTGTTTTGGATGTCCTAAACTGCTAGTTTTTAGTTTCTTTTAAATAAATATTATTTTAACTTGAATTTTATAACACAAGAGACATGTTGGGGAAAACCAGTGAGGCCCACAGTGAAACTGTCTACTCAGGTGCACACCAGGCTTTTCTGGAGGTCTCACTGTCATTCTGTTGATAGACACTTCTACAAAAGCAAAATGAACAATTGGGAGACATAAGTCTGTGCTGAGATGACAAGGCATGAGCTCCTACCACCATCAGTCTGTGTCACAGAGAAATGTCTATTCATTTTCCATATCAGCATATATGGTAACATATAATGGCATGCAGTTTAAAGCTCATTATTCACTGTTTTTTCAGTCTCTGCCATAGACACATATAGCTTTCAACATTACAGGGATTAGGGTTTCTGGGAGGAGAGAGAAGGAAAGTCAAATAAATATAATAGAAGATCATAGCAAACAAATGCGTAAGTAATTAAAAGGTGATCAGGGTGTCAGCTTTATTACTGGATGAAAGTTGAATTAAAAGATGGGGTTTGGATAATCAGGAATAACAGATTTCTTAACACTGAGCCCCAGAATTGGACATACCCACTGCTCCAGACAGCATGGAACAGCCTTAGTTCTTCCATGTGAGAGCCTCTCTTGCAGTTCCGCTCAGCACAAATGTTCTCAGAAGGTCAGCTCAGCTCAGCTCAGTGTGCATGCTCTTGAGAGGTAGGGAAAGAGTGAAACTGAACTTCAAGTTCCTTCCACCAACTCAGCAAGTGGATTAAGGCATATCACCTCCCCTGTAGGGAGAGGTGGGAGACTAAGGATTTTGGAGAATCTTCCCTCTTCTTGGGAAACACGAAATAAGTATCCACTTCTTTCCATGTGGGTGAGAGAGTGGAGGGGTCAAGGTAACTAACCCTTTTGGAACCTCAGTGGTCTTCTCCGTGTAGTTAAATTCCCTGTGTTCAGGAAGTTGAGAAAATAAAAGGTATCTATGTATAGTGCATGGCCGAGCGACTGGCGCACAGTGAGTGCTAAAAAGACAGTAGTGATTCCATTCCATCTTCCTTAGGATGATTCCATGTGCTCCTCTTTGCCCTTATTTTGGTTGCATTTTATAACCAAGTTTCTGATTTGGACAATTGGGTGTCATTCTCTGCAATAAAGTCAATATGAAAAAGAATAGATGTGTGAGGAATAGCAAATTCTATTTTTTATTTACTGAGTTTGAGGTATGTGTCAATAGGTGCTTGGATTTATAATTTTCGTGATGCAGGAGAAAATGAACTAGTTGGTTTGTAGCTCAGCTGGAAATTAAGTAGTTAAAGCCGCTAAAGAGACTGAAGACTGACCGTGAAGAATATAACATCCCAAGGAGCAGCAGGGATAAGGAGTTACAGAGGCAATAAAGAGAAATTCAAGAGGCTAGAGAATGAGGAAGAACACTGGGAGAGTGGGCAACATAAAAGTCAAGGAAAGGGATCATCTAGGAAGGAGGAGGGCATCAACTGTGTCAAATGCTGCAAAAGGGCCAGGTAAAATAGGAAGAAACAGAACAAATAGATTTGCAGAAAGCCGTAGCCATTATTATAATAGCTCTCAGGTACTGAGCACTTACTGTATGCCAAGCACTGTGTTAAATGCTTCATATACTATCCTGATTTAACCCTCAAAAACACCCCTAATTTTATAGAGGAGGTAAGTGAGACCCAGAAAAGTTTAGTGCCAGCTTGGCTTAGGTCACAGAGCTTGGAGGTGACAGAGCTGGGACTCAGACCCCTGCCATCGATGCTTAACCACACAGCCCTCCCTCCTCTGGCAGACTTGCTTCTGCCCATGTGGTGGGTGAGGAAGCCAAAATGCTGACAGGAAAGGTGACAAAGAGGTGCCCCCCAGGGGAGGGGAGGTAGTGTGGCAAGTAGAGGAGGGTAGGCTGGTTTGTTTGTTTGCTGTAAGATGGCAGAAACTTTGGCATTATTTAATGCATTATTAAATTCCCATCGGGGGCACACGAGAGTTGCTGAGAGTGAATAGACATTCAGAAGGCACAAGACAGGTGTGTGTGTTGGCGGAGAGGGGACCTTAGAAAGAACAGCCCGTCTTCCTTTGTGACAAGATAGGGAAGAAGCTATTAATGTCTATAGGTTTATTGTCAGAAAATTGAGGAAGTTCTCTTCTGATTGTTTTAATTCGTCTCTATCCCTCCCGCTTTGCCCCCTTCCCTGCCACCACTCCCCTTCTCCAGAACATTCTGCTTACCCTTCAAGCTTCCACTCTTGTCACTTGGGGCTTCTGAGAAGTGCTCTGCATCCATCCACTCTGCAGGCACTGCCAGTTGTGCACCAGCAGGACTGGCCCTCTCACCTGCTGGGTGTGCCTTGCCTTCGGGTGGAGGGCTTCTGTTTGCTGGGTGCTGGGGTTGTGCACAGAGCCAAAAACTGTTTGCTAAGTAAGCAATGGATTCATGCTTACATAAATAGATTGAGCCTGCTTTTAAGACATGGTACCACCCTGCAAGAGTTAGGACTAAGATAAGTGCATGAAGGATTATAACAAAACGCCTAGTGGGGAAGGACCACAAAACAGAGATATGCAGGGTGCAGTGGACTTAAAGACGCACACAGTGGAGCAGGGAACTGAGTACTGTGTGGGTGATTTCAGGAGAAACTTTATAAGGAGCGTGGTTTTGAACTTACTGTTGAAGGATAGGCACATTTTTCACAGAAGAAGATAAAGAACAGGCTTTTTATTTAAATGAGGTAGCATAAGAAATGGCACAGGTTGGGCACAGTGGCTCATGCCTATAACCCCAGCACCTTGGGAGGCCAAGGCAGGAGGATCTCTTGAGGCCAGGAGTTCAAGACCAACTTGGGTGACATAGTGAGACTCTGTTTCTACAGAAAAAAAAAAGAAAAAAGAAAAAAAAAAGAAAGAAAGAAAAGAAAAAGAAAGAGAAGAAATGGCACAAAACGCTTATTTGGGGATCATGGGGCAGTCTATTTTGGCTGAAGTATGGAACATAGCTGGGGTGGTCAGTCCAGGATGCACTGGAAGGACCTTGAATGCTAAACGAAGAAATTCTGTTTTATTTGACTTCTTTGAGAGGAGCCTTCCATTTTCATCTTTATCTGTATCAGAAAAAGTTGTGGACATATTCAAAAAAACTATTTTAAACAATCTTTTGGACATAGCCAAGAAGTAGATTATGAGAGTTTAGAAGTCATACCCACCATTTACATCCCAGAAACCAAGCCAGTATCCTGGAGAGTTTCAGTATACTATCCACCCATTCTCCCAAGAACACATTGTAGCAGATAGGTAAGGGCTGCATTGCCTTCCTTGGCAGTCACTGACTTCATCACACCATCTAGGGGAGGAAATGGAAGGCGAGCCTGCAGTGTGCCTTCTCCTGCAGGTCTTTGGTGGAGACCAGCATCAGGTTTCCCACTACTTGTAAATTGTTATGCTTAATAACTATTTCTAGCCAAAAAACGTTAAAAATAAAAATCTCTTTTTTCTTTCAGTTAAGAAAAGGAAGCCTAAACTTTTAAATAAATTTGATAAGACTATTAAAGCTGAACTTGATGCTGCAGAAAAACTCCGTAAAAGGGTAGGTTGATATTTTTTGTGCAATGGTTTTGTTGTTAAATAAACTCAGGCATTACTCTTGATTTATTAAAAAAAAATAGTAAGTGTAAAAGAAACAACAGTTGAATAGAGTGGATTTTTCCCCAGGCACATGAACATTCCACATGAAATGAATCAGATGGAAGAGAATTGCTACCACATGGCCAAAGAGAAATAGAACTTTCCTTCAGGCCAGCCCATGCGGGTGTCAGCCTACCTCCATCACATTCTAGTTATGTAGCTTTGGGGAAACCACTTGGCTCTTCTGGGCGTTAGTTTTCTTACAGACATGATAATGATAAATATTCTTTCTACCTCCTAATTGAGTTTTTTAAAGATCAATTTAAAGATCAAATGAGAAATTTTTTTTTTTTTTTTGGACAGAGCCTCCACCCAGGCTGAAGTGCAGTGGCACAGTCTCGGCTAACTGGAACCTCTGCTTCCTGAGTTTAAGCAGTTCTCCTCCTGAGTAGCTGGGATTACAGGTGCTCACCACCATGCCTGGCTAATTTTTGTATTTTTAGTAGAGACAGGGTTTCACCATGTTGCCCAGGCTGGTCTTGAACTCCTGACCTCAAGTGATCCACCCGTCTCAGCCTCCGAAAGTGCTAAGATTACAGGCGTGAGCCATAAGTGAGATTAAAATAATAATAATAATAATAATAATAACACTGTCAAGTATCATAGAAGTGCAAGTTTTTAATTTTATAGCTCCTTGATGCAAAAAGAAAAACTAGGTCAGTCCATTACTCAGGATAGTAATTGGTAGATGAAATGACATTCTTCTTACTTAGGGTTAACCTCATGCACCTCCAGTTTTCAGGGTAACTTATTTATATTTTAATTTGTCGATATATTTGAAATATTACTTGCATTTCTTTATAGATATTACAATTTTGAGAACAATAAATTGAAACTGGATTTAAGTTATTCATTCCCTTACCTTGGTCATATCATCTAATTATCGGGTGCAAAAATATTTATTATAATGTATTTAATCATATCTTCAATTAATCATCTTGTTTTTTGGCAGAAATTTGTTTCTCTACTCTGCACTTGAATGTAGACTCTGTAATGTTCATTAGTTTTCCTGTAATAGGCTTTTTAATCAGTAGACATTGGCTGCAATAATAAAGGAACAAGTGGGCTTTAAGTAAACAAACAACAATGAAAACACTGGTTAGGAACTAAAATGGGACAAGAATGTACGTCCGCATGTTTATTGAAAGTGTACCGATGAGCGTAAAAGCTTTTGGAACTGGCATTAGGTGAGGCTCCAAAGCCAAGGTTTGCCGATAAAAATATAGTAACTCCACAGAATATTGCAGCAAAGTCATTGTTCACTTCCCTTAAATCTAACCACGTGGAATGATTCCTACTTTCTGATAGTAAACAAGAAAGTTAACTGTCTTGTTTAACTTTATGAAGTGAAGCCATCTACTCTTTGTGGTCAGTTTGTATTTCTTAATAGAATTGAAGCAATAATCTTTTTCTGCCACCTCCTTTGGCAGCCTCCACTTTCTCTATACTAAATGTCATATATAAAAATGGGAGTGCCTATTGCACAGGTGACTTTCGGTGTAAAAAACATATGAGCAGCTTTAGAGAAGGATTTTAATGTAATTATATGAATGATAAAGGAGGGCTCAGTTATGGGGTATTCTGCAGTGTTGCTCCTTTGGAGAAGTTATATTTTTCTCAAGGAGCATCTTGAATTTATACCAGGGAAATAAAAGAGGAAGAAGTAGCCCCATATAGAATTCTTGCTTCTGAAACAACAGGAAGCTATGTTATTGACTGACTCATCAACATAATTCAGTCTTTTAGGGTTGTTTTTATGGCTAGTATTTTCAGAGGATGCACCTTAGTGCACTGGACCAGCCGAGGCCAACTAACACACACTCCACACAGAGCCAGTGCAGCCTCAGTTCATGCCTTAGGCTCAGGGACTATGTTACATGAAAGTATGTGTAACCCCCCCTCAGAAAAGTATAGATCAGATTATATTCCAATCCTCTATTTTAAAAAATAATAGTATGTATTATTTAAAATGCTTTCCTACCTCTGGAAAAAGGGTTTGAAATGATATACTGAAATATATTTGCTTATTTGTTGGAATCACTTATTATTACAGCATTGTAAGTGATTTTTGAAAAGGTGGGGAGGGAGTAAAGAAAATGTAATCAAATACCTGAAAGTTCACACCACCGGCTCTAAACCATGCTAGGAATGAAGTCAACAATTCCTCGAGGGACAACATGGAAAACAGAATCAGAAGATAAGATTAATATTGTTCATCAGAAGAGTTGTTCTGCTCCAAGTCCAGAGAGAAACATTTGGCTGTAGATCTTCATAAAAGGTATACTGATGGATGCAAAACTTCCTACTTCCCCACTGACATTATACCAGTGGATTATTCTACCATGCAGCTGCAGGAATGTATCTTATTATCCTTCCGCACAGCCCATTGGCCTCATGTCAACACAGTGTGGCCTACGTCCATGTCTCTCCCATGAACTGTCTTGGTCCTAGGAGAACATTATAAGCTATGTTGAGGAACAGATCATTTTCAGGCAATTCTTCAAACATTGTGTGTCTTGCAGCTGAGTTTTTAAATTAGAATTGAGCAATAGTGTTTGGAGCTATACAAAAACTTAGGGAAGGGAAAATCTTTCAGACTAAAAGCAAACACATTTACTTTGCCAGCCAACTGAAGTGAAAGCAAGGCTGATGGCCCCTCAGGAAAGTCACAGAGCCTCTGTCTTGCAGGGATTCAAAGGATGCTGCAGACAGAGCCAAAATATCCCATTATTTTAACAGCCTTGACAGTGTCAAGCAGGAATATCTCACCTTATCAAATTTGTTATGAACATTGTTATTCTTATGTTTTAAGTCTGATATTAGTACATTTAGCACAATTATCATTGAAATAGCTTTGACAGTTGCAATTTAAGTTGCATGGGGTGCATACTAGGCTGAAAATAGACCCCCAAAAGGTATGTGTCTGGAACCTGTAAATGTTATGTTATTTGGGAAAAGGATCTTTGCAGATGTGATTAAGGACATTGAGATAGAGAGATTATCCTGGATTATCCAGTTGGGCCTTAAATGTAATCATGTTTCCTCATAAGAGAGGGATAGAGGGAAATTTGATGCAGACAAAATAAAAAGTAGCACATACAGAGGAGAAAGAAAGCAGTATGAAGACAGAATTGGATATTGGAGTGATCCATTCACAAATCAAGAAATACTGGGAATAGACAAGGACAAATATTCCTGTAAAACCTCTGGAGAGAGCACAGCCCTGCCACCATCTTGATTTCATCCCAGAGAAACTAATTCTGGAAATCTGTTCTGCAAAACTGCGAGAGAACAAAGTTCTCTTATTTTAAGCCATCAAGTTTGTGGTAGTTTGTTACAGAGGCCATCGAAGAGTAACGCAGATTTCAATACTGGGCCTGCAGGTACACAGAAGTCAAGAATTGAGGTTTGGGAACCTCTGCCTAGATTTCAGAGGATGTGTATTGAATTGCCTGGATGTCCAAGCAAAAGTTTGCTGTACGGGTGGAGCCCTCATGGAGAACCTCTGCTAGGGCAGCGTAGAAGGGAAATGTGGGGTTGGATCCCCCACATAGAGTCCCCACTGGGGCACTGCCTAGTGGAGTTGTGAGAAGACAGCCACCATCCTGCAGGCCCCAGAATGGTAGATCCACCAACAGCTTGTACTGTGTGCCTGGAAAAGCCGCAGATACCTAAGACCAGCCCATGAAAGCAGCTGGGAGGGGGACTGTACCCTGCAAAGCCACAGGGTGGAGCTGCCCAAGACCATGAGAGCGCACCACTTGTATCAGCATGACCTGGATGTGAGACATGGAGTCAAAGGAGATGATTTCAGAGCTTTAAAATTTAATGACTGCCACACTGGATTTCAGACTTGCATGGAACTTGAAGCCCCTTTGTTTTGGCCAATTTCTCCCCCTTTTTTTTTTTTTTTTTTTTTTTTGACATTGGCAGAGCTAGCTGAGGTTTTATTTTGGACCAAAAAAAAAGCAATTGAATTGTTTTGTAGCTGGAGGCATGGGCAAGGGGGGTCCCCAGGTAGTAAACTCCCCAGGTGGGCTGAGGGCTAGGGCTGAGCCTCAGGTGGGTCTCCTGTTCCCAGTGCTACCCTGAATAGTGGCCTCCTTCCCAGGCTCTGGGGCAGCACAGGAGGGGTAGGCTGGGAGGGGCTGCCGCAGCTGTTCACTTGGGCAGGATGTCAGAGGACTCGGACACCAGCTTCCCATCACATGTCTCGATCTTCTTCACAACCACGGCCCTGGAGGAGCTGGTGCGGCTGAAGGAGCTGGAGCCTGCGCCAGAGCCAAAGCTGGAGCCCAGGCTGTAGCTGAGGCCGGGGCTTGTGAGGCCCCCATAGGCCGAGCTCAGACCACCTGCATAGCCGCTGGTGGTCTTCGTATGAATACTCATGTTCTGCATCCCAGACTCCAGCCTGCTCTCCTCTCCCTCCAGCAGCTTCCTGTAGGTGGCGATCTCGATGTCCAGGGCCAGTTTGACATTCATCAGCTCCTGGTACTCATGCAGCTGCCGTGCCATGTCCTGCTTGGCCCGCTGCAGGGCGGCCTCCAGCTCGGACAACTTGGCATTGGCATCCTTAATGGCCAGCTCTCCACGCTGCTCGGCATCTGCAATGGTGGCCTCCAGGGAAGCCCTCTGGCCTTTGAGGCCCTCAATCTCAGCCTGGAGCTGGCTGATGTTCTGGTTCATCTCAGAGATCTCAGTCTTTGTGCGCCGCAGGTCATCCCCGTGCTTCCCAGCCAGGCTCTGCAGCTCCTCATACTTGATCTGGTACATGCTCTCAGCCTCAGCCCAGCTGCAGTTGGCAATATCCTCGTACTGTGCCTTGACCTCAGCAATGATGCTGTCCATGTCCAGGGAGCGGCTGTTGTCCATGGACAGCACCACAGATGTGTCTGAGATCTGGGACTGCGGCTCCCGGATCTCCTTTTCATACAGCTGCCTGAGGAAGTTGATCTCGTCGGTCAGCCCTTCCAGGCGAGACTCCAGCTCTACCTTGTTCATGTAAGCTTCATCCACATCCTTCTTGATGAGGACAAATTCATTCTCCATCTCTGTATGCTTATTGATCTCATCCTCATACTTGTTCTTGAAGTCCTCCACCAGCCCCTGCATGTTGCCAAGCTCCGCCTCCAGCTTCAGCTTCTCCTGGCCCAGAGTCTCCAGCTGCCGCCTAAGGTTGTTGATGTAGCTCTCGAACATGTTGTCCATGTTGCTCTGAGCCGTCTTCTGCTGCTGCAGGAGGCTCCACTTGGTCTCCAGCATCTTGTTCTGCTGCTCCAGGAACCATACCTTGTCTATGAAGGAGGCAAACTTGTTGTTGAGGGTCTTGATCTGCTCCTTCTCCTGGGTGTGCATGGCCTGGATGTTGGGGTCCACCTCCAGGACAAGGGGGCTCAGTAGGCTCTGGTTGACCGTGACTGCGGTGATGCCTCCCATGCCGCTGGCCCCACCACAGCCGCCGCCCAGGCCACCCCGAAAGGTGCTGCTGCCCACTCGGGAGAAGCTCGAGGAGCTGATGCGAGCACAGGGCCCACTCATGTAGGAGCGGCTGCTGAAGGCCCGGGGGCCAGAGGTGGACACCTTGTAGGACTTCTGGGTCACCCTGATGGACATGATGGAGGTAGGAGTGGAGGCAGGTGGGCCGAACCAGGCGGAGATCCTAGAAGGAGCGGAGAGGCTGCTTCTTGGTCCAATTTCTCCCGTTTTGAATGAGAGCATTTATCCAATACCTGTACCCCCATTGTATCTTAGAAGTAACTGATTTGCTTTTGATTTTACAGGCTTCTAAGTGGATGGGACTTGCCTTGTCTCAGATGAGACTTTGGACTTTGACTTTGGGTTTATGCTGGAATGAGTTAAACTTTTGTGGGACTGTTGTAAAGGCATGATTGTGTTTTGAAATGTGAGGACATGAGAATTGGGAGGGATCTGGGGTGGAATTATATGGTTTCACTGTGTCCCCACCCAAATCCCATCTCAAATTGTAATCCCCATAATCCCCATGTGCCTAGAGAGACACCTGGTGGAAGGTGATTGGATCAAGGGGGCAGTTTCCCCCATGCTGTTCTCATGATAGTAAGTTCTCATGAGATCTGATGGTTTTATAAGGGGATCTTCCCCCTTCACTCCTCACTCTTCTCTCTCTTGCCACCATGTCAGGAAGGTCCTTGATTCCTCTTTGCCTTCTGCCACAATCACAAGTTTCCTCAGGCCTCCCCAGCCACGTGGAACTGTGATTCAGTTAAACGTCTTTCCTTTATAAATTATCCAGTCTCAGGTATTTTTTATAGCAGTGTGAAAACAGACGAATACAATATTCAAGAACATGGTAGAACCTGTACTTATATTGAAGGAAAATTCAATTTCTTTAGCAAAACCACATATTACATCATTTATCAGGTGTCTTGTCTTTTTTTTTTTTTTTTTTTTTGAGAGATTGGGCATCCTTGCCATTTTCTTTTTTTTTGTCATTTTATTTATTTATTTATGTTTTTATTATTATACTTTAAGTTCTATGGTACATGTGCACAATGTGCAGGTTTGTTACCTATGTATACAGTATACATGTGCCATGTTGGTGTGGTGCACCCGTTCACCCGTCATGTACATTAGGTATATCTCCTAATGCTAGCCCTCCTCCATCCCCCCACCCCACGACAGGCCCCAGTGTGTGATGTTCCCCACCCTGTGTCCAAGTGTTCTCATTGTTCAGTTCCCACCTACAAGTGAGAACATGCGATGTTTGGTTTTCTGTCCTTCTGTCTTTTTAAAAATTAAGTAAATATGTGTTCATTACTAGTTTTCTGTTTGCCTTAATATATCTTTTTTAAAAATCTTAGATAAAACTATCTTTACACTCAGGATGGAATCTAGGAAACTCTGACAAAACCACTTGCTGAATATTAAATAACAATATTGATTGATTATTCATTTTAATTTATTTTATTTATGTAATTTTGTCTTTCTAACAGGGAAAAATTGAGGAAGCAGTGAATGCGTTTAAAGAACTAGTACGCAAATACCCTCAGAGTCCACGAGCAAGATATGGGAAGGCGCAGGTATTCTGAGACCCTTCTCCTTAGGACACTTCTTTGATGTTCATGTGTTTTGTGTGATTGAATTTTTTACTCCTCACTATTTTCCCTTTCTAATTTCTCTACAGAATCAGTTTCTCATGTATATGCATAAGCAAGAAATACAATTATCACTATTGCATGCTGCTGAATTTAGTAACATTTTTTTCTGCTCCCCCTCCATATGACTTCTCTCTGGCTTTGAAAAGAAAATAAACAGTAACACTTTTGTCATTGATTTACCATCCCCTCATGTCCCATTCCATCTAATCCCACCATACAGTATTCACTTGAGGCTCCTCAGAGCTTTCAGACTCTCAGTTTTATAACTGGAGGTTGCAAGTATGCTTAGGAAAGACCTTTCTAAAATATAAAGTGGAACATACTTTGATGTCTCTATAGTTTTTTCCAACGGACTCATTTCTTAGCAGCTACCTTTATCCTCATCTCCCACCATCTCCTTTCTTATCTGGCTTTCTCTAGTTTCCAACTTCTTTCATGAAGCATGTCCCCTTTCACCTGTAACTGCATAAACCCGCTGCATGTCAGTGTTTTAGGCCCTGGGAATGTCTGTTTTGCATTCTTTTATGAGATGGTTAGTCAGGTGCAGCTACAAGAGGTCTCACAGGACAGGATTAGGAAAAAGCAAAGTTTATTATGCTCATAAGTCCTAGAGACAGGAGGCCCAGTATGCCAAACAGGGCTACATGGGAAAGACTCAAGATGATCAGGGGATGGTAGGCAAGAGCGAGGGGAAGGTTTGGCCATAGTCTTTATTGAGGTTTCCAAGGAAGAGGCAAAGTAGGGCAGGGTGAACAGTTTAGGACTGGCTGGTTTGAATAATTTCAGCCTACAAGAGCGGTACCTTTTGCCTACAGAGGTGGTACCTTTTGCCTACAGGGGTGGTACCTGGCCCTGAGATGATTAAAGTAGGGGAGGCATGGCTCTGGATTGGTTAATTTGCATATCAAAAGCTTTCTCCTGGCTGAGCACTGGCCATCTCAGAATTGTCTAGCTCAGGGCAGTCTCTCCCTAGCCAGAGAGGTTTTTTTAAGATGTCAAAACATCATAATATACAGAAAATTTAAAAATAATTACAATACAATACAGTGAACATTCTTGTGGATTCCAGTGGAAGATTTTTTTTAATTATTAACAAATATTTGGTGAAAGCCCACTGTGTGCTAGGCTCTGTTCTAAGCATTAGAGATACAGCCATCAATAGAACATATTTTAAAAGCCCTAGCGCTTACAGAGTTTCCATTGTAAAGGGGAAGACAATGCATAAGACAAGTAAGTCCAATGTATATGCTTTCTAGGGCTAAGTGCTAAGCAGAGGAAAAAGAAAACAGAGAACAGCCAACAGACATGTGAGGGGGTCGATGTGGTATGAAAGGTGGCAGGGAAAGGTCTCATCAAGGAGGTGACATTTGAGCAAAGCCCTGAAAGTCTTTATAAATAAATATGTACTTAAAGAACGTTATAAAGTATTAAGAATAAATATGTTAGATCATCTTACCTAATAAGACATGCTGTAAAGAAAATAAGAAAATGTAATGGAATGAAGAGCATACGTATTAAGATTTTTTTGGCTGCAGGTAACATGACTGAAAGAATGGGGCAGACAGCACTTTGGAGAAGTTGGGTAGGAAAGGTCTCTCTGGGGAGGCAACATGTGGCTGAGATGTGAGGAGGTTATATTACTAGAAGGAGCTATCCAGGCAAGAGAAAGCAGCAAGTCAAAGGCTTTGAGGCAGGAAAACAATCTTGGGATAAGCCTGAGGAAAGAAAGAAGGGCATGCTGGGGCAGGGAAGAAAGGATCAAGGAGGCTGCGGCCATGCAGATTTTATTCTACATGTGCTGAGAAGCCATGGGAGGGTTTGTTTGTTTTTTTGGGTTTTGTTTATTTGTTTGTTTGTTTTTATACTTTAAGTTCTGGGATACATGTGCAGAACATGGAGGTTTGTTACATAGGTATACACATGCCATGGTGGTTTGCTGCACCCATCAACCCATCACCTATATTAGGTATTTCTCCTAATGCTATCCCTCCCCTAGCTCCTCACCCCTGACAGGCCCCGGTGTGTGATGTTGCCCTCCCTGTGTCCATGTGTTCTCATTGTTCAACTCCCACTTATGAGTGAGAACATGTGGTATTTGGTTTTCTGCTCCTGTGTTAGTTTGCTGAGAATGATGGTTTCCAGCTTCATCCACGTCCCTGTAAAAGACATGAACTCATCCATTTTTATGGCTGCATAGTATTCCATGGTGTATATGTGCCACATTTTGTTTATCCAGTCTATCATTGATGGGCATTTGGGTTGGTTCCAAGTCTTTGCTATTGTGAATGGTGCCACAATAAACATACGTGTGCATGTGTCTTTATAGTAGAATGATTTATAATCCTTTGGGTATATACCCAGTAATGGGATTGCTGGGTCAAATGGTATTTCTGGTTCTAGATCCTTGAGGAATTACCACACTGTCTTCCACAATGGTTGAACCAATTTACACTCCCACCAACAGTGTGAAAGCATTCCTATTTTTCCACATCTTCTCTATAATCTGTTGTTTCCTGACTTTTTAATGATCGCCATTCTAACTGGCGTGAGATGGTATCTCATTCTGGTTTTGGTTTGCATTTCTCTAATGACCAGTGATGATGAGCTTTATTTCATGTTTGTTGGCCACATAAATGTCTTCTTTTGAGAAGTGTCTGTTCATATCCTTCACCCACTTTTTGATGGGGTTGTTTGTTTTTTTCTTGTAAATTTGTTTAAGTTCATTGTAGATTCTGGATATTAGCCCTTTGTCAGATGAGTAGGTCGCAAAAATTTTCTCCCATTCTGTAGGTTGCCTGTTCACTTTGATGATAGTTTCTTTTGCTGTGCAGAAGCTCTTTACTTTAATTCGATCCTATTTGTCAATTTTGGCTTTTGTTACCATTGCTTTTGGTGTCTTAGTCATGCCCATGCCTGTGTCCTGAATGGTATTGCCTAGGTTTTCTTCTCGGGCTTTTATGGTTTTAGGCCTTACATTGAAGTCTTTAATTTTTGTATAAGGTATAAGGAAAGGGTCCAGTTTCAGTTTTCTGCATATGGCTGGCCAGTTTTCCCAATACCATTTATTAAATAGGGAATCCTTTCCCCATTGCTTGTTTTTGTCAGGTTTGTTAAAGATCAGATGGTTGTAGATGTGTGATGTTATTTCTGAGGCCTCTGTTCTGTTCCATTGGTCTATATATCTGTTTTGGTACCAGTACAATGCTGTTTTGGTTACTATAGCCTTGTAGTGCAGTTTGAAGTCAGGTAGTGTGATGCCTCCAAGCTTTGTTCTTTTTGCTTAGGATTGTCTTGGCTATATGGCTCTTTTTTGGTTCCATATGAAATTTAAAGTAGGTTTTTTCTAATGCTGTGAAGAAAGTCAATTGTAGCTTGATGGGGATAGCATTTAATCTATAAATTACTTTGGGCAGTATGGCCATTTTCACGATATTGATTCTTCCTATCCATGAGCATGGAATGTTTTTCCATTTGTTTGTGTCCTCTCTTATTTCCTTGAGCAGTGGTTTGTAGTTCTCCTTGAAGAGGTCCTTCATATCCCTTGTAAGTTGTATTCCTAGGTGTTGAATTCTCTTTGAAGCAATTGTGAATGGGAGTTCACTCATGATTTGGCTCTCTGCTTGTCTATTATTGGTATATAGGAATGCTTGTGATTTTTGCACATTGATTTTGTATCCTGAGACTTTGCTGAAGTTGCTTATCAGCTTAAGGAGTTTTAGGGGTGAGACGATGGGGTTTTCTAAATATACAATCACGTCATCTGCAAACAGAGACAATTTGACTTCCTCTCTTTCTATTTGAATACGCTTTCTTTCTTTCTCTTGCCTGATTACCCTGGCCAGATCTTCCAATACTACGTCGAATAGGAGTGGTGAGAGAGGGCCTCCTTGTGCCAACAGTCTGGTTGGTTTTTGTAAAGTTTGCTTTGGTTACTGAGTGGAAAATGGATTATGGAGGCAAAAGTAGATGCAAAAAGAATAGAAGGCTATTGCAAGTGTACACAAGAGATGCTGGTGGCTTGGACTGTGTTCACGGCCATGGAGATGAGGGAAGTGGGCAGGTGGTGTAGCTGAAAGGACTTGAGGATGGATTAGATGTAAAAACGTCAGAGGAAGAGGACTCAAGGCTGACCCCTGAGTTTTTGGTTCGGCCAGCTGCGTAGAGGATAATGCCAGTTACTGACCAGGAAGAGCAAGTCTGGAGTGATGCAGAAGTCAAGAGTTCAAGAGTTTGCTGTTGGTCTTATTAAGTGTGTGATGCCTATGAGACATTCAGGTGGACATGTCAAGTAGACCATTGGTTTCACAGAGCCTGGAACTTGGAGGAAAAGCCAGGGCAGGATATCAAAATATGCCAGGAAGTAAAGCTCCAACAGCTCTGCCTAGAGGTCAAGATTGTCAACCCTGCTGGGAAATGGTAGATTCAGAGTGCAGAAATTTTCCAGACAGAGGAGATGCTGACAGCACCCCTCTGGAGAAGGTCCATGCAGACATTTGTACAGGACACACACAGGAACTAACTCAGCTGTAGATAAAACAAGTGAATTTTGTTCTGAACTGAAGGTGGTGACCACTTGAGATCCAGATGCTCAGTATCTTCTTATATCTCCATTAAAAAGTAATTAATATATTTTTTATTAATTTGATTTTAATTAAATTTGTGAAAAATTGATTCAAATAAGTTCCTCTTGTCCATGGTACAGACCAGCTTTAGCAGACAGCAACTGTATGATTTTTATAAATTAATTTGGTCAGTAATTCTCTAAAATTGCTAAATCATTTTGCTATTAAGTAAGAGAGAGTGTGTTTGTTACCAAAAAGATCATGCCTATTCAAATAAGTAGTGTTTTTTATCACTAGTATTAAGTCATTTCATTAAGAGAAGCATATTAACTAGAGAGAAAAATGGTTTATGCAAATGCTAATTTAATTATGGCAAAAATGTTTTATACCTTAGAAGTTTTCCTTATATGTAATATTAATTGTGAGTACCAAAGTCTAAGTAAATGAAATGCTCTTGAAACAGTGTGATTGTTATATTTACAGTCAGCCCTCTGAATCCTCATGTTCCATATTCATGGATTCAACCAACCACAGATTGAAAATATTCAGAAAAAGAATAAAAAATAACACTGCAACAATTAAAATAATACGAATAAAAATGATACAATATAACAACTATTTACATAGAAGTTACATTGTATTGGGTATAATAAGTAATCTAGTGATTATTTAAATTATACAGGAGGATATGGATAGGCAATATGCAAATACTATACCATTTTATATCAGGAACCTGAGCATCTGCAGACTGAGGTACTGCAGTGCGGCAGTGATGGTGGTGGTCTTGGAACTAATCTCCAGTATATAACTAAGGATGACTGTATATCCTTATGTCACAGTAGAAAATTGAGATTTAGGCTTCAAGCAATATCTTTTGTCTCTATGTTATTATGCTTCAATGTGTTATTGCTATTAATATTAATGTGGCATACAGCAAAATTTAGCCATGGTTAATTAAATTTTAATAGAGTAGTTTAAAGGAAACTTCAAATTCATAGTAGTTTTAAAAATAAAAATTCAACGGAAGATGGGTTTTATAGGAAGAAACTATGACTTTTTCATTCTTTGTTAGCAGATTAAACAATTACTTTGGAATATTCCAACAAATTTTTAAAATTTAGCAACATTAAGTCATATATAAACTATAGTATCTCTCATTTCTAAAGTAGCACTGATATTGTCTTTTTCTTCATATCACCAAAATTAATTTTGATCAAGTTCCCTGAACATTGGACACAAAATATTAAAATATAAACTCAATTCACTTTATTATCTTTCACAAACCATTAATGCCTTTGAGGCAGAAAATGACACATCTCAGGAAGATTGGTTGGGTGAATTAGTTAGAGTCAACAAAAGGCTTTGCGATGTTAACATCCTGTAACAAATATTCAGTTTCAGTTTAGCTTGTTTTATCTACAGATGCTAAACTGATAAAAATCAATCTGCAGACTTTTCAGTGCAAGTGCCTATCAGTTCTGTTCAAGAGCTTATAAAGAATTATGTGCCATTTTAGTAGTGATATTTTTCCAATTCTGCAAGTTGTAAATGTTAATACTTCATTAAAACAAAGGGCCCTGGGGCACCAGAGAGGGGACAAGGCATACAGATTATACTATCTCTCTCCCTTTTCAGATTGAGTTTAAAGATGTTTATTCCAATCTCAATAAAGAAGGATTATCTTGGTAGGCATTTGTCCTCCCACTAATGCTACGGAGACCTCCAGTTCCAGGATCTTTTTGGGCACTCTGTAGGTTCAAAATGAAGAGAGTGAACCACAGATGGTTTACAATTTACAATGGTTTTTCTTAACAATTTTTCAACTTTATAATGGTGTGAAAGTGATACACATTCAGTAGAAACTGTACTTCAGTATCATATCCAATAAATTACATGAGATATTCAACATTTTATTATAAAATAGGCTATATGCTAGGTAATTTTGCACAAATGTAGGCTGATTAAGTTTTCTGAGCACATTTAATATAGGCTCTGCTAAGCTATGATGTTCAGTAGGTTATCTGTATTAAATACATTTTGACTTACGATGTTTTCAGCTTACCATGAGGTGTAAACCCATCGAAAGTCAGTGAACATCTGTAGATGGTTTTGAAAGGACTCTCAGGTCTAGAACTCTGTGTTTCTGCAAAGTTATCTATCAACATTCATATTCTGGGGAGTTAACTCACTATAACAAAACTCACAAGGAGCTGATACCTATACAGAAGAGCCAGTATATGAATATATGATAGAAGGCCATGCCAGCATCATGATCAGTGTGGGTCATTGACACTGGACTTTCTCTCCTGGTAGATAAGACTATTCTGGAGACCATTTACAGACTTCCAAAGATAGTGAATGGTCTGGAGCATATCTCCATTTAGCAAGGGTGAATTTCCTTTTCTAATCTAGAGATTTTTATCCTACCAAGTTTTCTTTCTCATAAATCTGTCCACTTCCATCACTTTAATTCTAGTTCTCATCATCTTGGGTAATTTATCCTAATCAGTTCATATTATCAAGTTATTTCATTGATGTCTTATTTTGTGAAAAAAATCCCATAGTTGTCTTATTTTATCAATTTGTGCTGATTCTTAGGTTTGTTTGTTTGTTTGTTTGTTTTTTACTTTGGGATATGGGAGGGATGGGTCATTTTCTTACTGTGCCCTCAAATTATGGAGCGATACTTTATTTTGGTTCTGCATACATCTATATATTAACTACAGCACACATTTTAACAACATAAACATGTTTAAATATTCTGAGAAAAAAAAAATATGCTACTTTTAGCATCTATCCAGAATCATTTTTCCTCAAATAATAGCCTTCAGATTGTAGCCTCCTAAATCTGATGAGATATTGATGACATTTTACACATTCTCCTCTCTCTTCCTGACTCCAGTATTTTACTCTCCATTCTCAGTTTCCAGCTAAGAATGTTGATTCTTATTTCATTAAGAAAATAGAAATATCCAGACAATTTCCACATGATGCTGCTACTATGCTAACAGCCATTCTCTACCTGTGCCCATATGCTCTGCCTTCCCTCCTGTTAGCACAGATGGACTATTCTGGTCCCTGTTCCTCTCTCACCTGCTGAAGGACATCCCTCTAATTTTTGTGTCTCCTTCTGTATCATCAGATTTTCCCTCTCTACTGAGTCTCTTGCATCGCCTTGGAAACATGCTGTACTATGTCCCATCCTTAAAGAACTCCCCTTGTCTGCACATTACCCTCTCCCAGCTGGCTCATTTTTCTGCTCCCCTTTACAGTGAAACTCTTCAAAAGAGTTATCTCCACCTCCTTCCATCTCATGTTCTCTTGAACCTGCAGTACTGTGGTGCTCCCTCCTTTTTGCTGCTCCTCCCTTGTTATCCTGATCTCTAATGACCTTTAAACATTGGAGTTCTTTAGGATTCAGTTCTTGGACCGCTTCTTTTCTCTGTCTACACTCTCGACTCCTTCTAGCTTCCTAGCTTTACATACCATCTTCATCCTTGATGATTCCCACACTTAACTTCTCTTACTCTGACCTCCCTCCTGAACTTCAGACTCATATATGCCCCTTCCTGGTCAATAACTCCATTTGGATATCTTATAGCCATTTTAGGTTTAATATGTCCAAAACAAATCTCCTGATTCTATACTGCCCCCAAACTTGCTTTTGCGCTTTCTTCCCATTCTCAAGGAATGACGGTTCATCCAGTAATCACTGAATCCCAAACCTTGTTCATTCTTGGTTTTTCTCTCTCCCCTTTTCTCACACCCTACATTTAGACCATCAGCAAATCTGTTGGCTCTGACCTTCAAAATGTATCTATAATCTGACCACTTGTTACCACTTCCATTACTGCTACCTTAGTCCAAGCCATAACCATCCCACACCTGGATTCCTGCTGGAGTGTTCTGCCTCTCCCAGCTTCTCAGTCTGTTCTCCATACGGCTGCCACCATGATCCCTTTAATACATATATCAGATCATTTCAAAAGCCCCCATTGTCTTCCCATCTCACTTTGTGTACTAGAATTGTCAATATCTTGCCAGGCCCTACTTTACCTCATGGCCTCCATTGGTCTTCCCTTTCCTCCCCTCCACTGCACTGGCCTTTCCTCGATTCCTCACTCCTACCTCCAAGCCTTTGCTCTTGCTCTTTTCCCTGCCTAGAATGTTACTCCCCAAGGTATCTTCATAATTTGCTCCCTCTCTTCTTTCAGGCCCTCCCCAATTATCCTGATTAAATTAGCAACTTCTTACCATTCCTACCCAGCACTCCTAAGCCTGCTTTGTTTTTATCCACAGCACTTATGGCTGTTAGACACATAGTACCTTTATTTGTTTATTATATTTGCCACCTTTCCAAAATGGATACAAAGTAGAAGCAAAAAGGGCTTTGTCAGTTTTGTTCAATATGCCTGCCACATTTGTAGAAGAGTGCCTCTTTCCCAGAAAACAGTTGTTAAATGAACGAATGCATACACGAATAAATTAATGAAAGAACGGGAACTTGGGCTGGAGACCTGCCTATATAATGTTAGTGTGTAATAGGACGTACATCTCCATCAGCCCCAGCGTGTATTAGTCCTGCATTTATGACATTCTTTCTTGTCTTTAGTAACAAACTTTACTTTGTATTATTAAAATAGTGTGTTGATTTTCTATCTTTTGTTAGTTTTTTTTATCTCTTGTTAAGGAGAAAAGGCTAATGTGTTTTACATTTCTTTTAAAGCATGTCCAAAAGTTAACTTTTTATGAATATTTTGGGTAATTACAAACACAGCTAGTCATGGGACATTTATCCAGTCTGGGGACTTCTTCTAGTGTGAGGATGATTTGGCTGAGAAGAGGAGAAGTAATGAGGTGCTACGTGGAGCCATCGAGACCTACCAAGAGGTGGCCAGCCTACCTGATGTCCCTGCAGACCTGCTGAAGCTGAGTTTGAAGCGTCGCTCAGACAGGCAACAATTTCTAGGTAAGATGCAATCAAAGGTAATTCAGTAGGAAATGGCATACTTTTTATCTTGAAGAAGCTGAAGAGTGTATTCTTCTCTTAGAAGAATTATGTGGGAGAAAACCTGAGTTTTACAACTGATTTCAAGTAATGTGTCTGTCCTAGGCTCACCATCTCTAAAACTGAAATTGTAATCCTAACCTTAATAGAGGCATGCCTCACAGATACTGTGGATTGGGTTCCAGACCATCAGAATAAAGATAGTTACACAAATTTTTTGATTTCCCAGGGTATCTAAAAGTTGTATTTATACTATGTCATAGTGTCTTAAGTGTGAAATAACATTATGGCTTAAAAGACAATGTCCAAACCCTAATTTAAAAATATGTTATTGCTAAAAAATGCTAACGATAATCTGAGCCTTCAGTGAGTTGTAATCCTTTTGCTGATGGAGGTCTTGCCTCAATGTTAATAGCCAGTGACTGATCAGGGTGGTGGTTGCTGAAGGTTGGGGTGACTGAGGCAATTTCTTAAAATAAGGCAACAATGACGTTTGCTGCATTGATTGACTCTTCCTTTCGGGAAAGATTTATCTGTAGTTTGAAATGCTGTTTGACAGTGTTTTGCCTACAGAACTTTTTTCAAAATTGGAGTCAATCCTCTCAAACCCTGCCACTGCCTTATCAACAAAGTTTATGGAATATTCTAAATCCTTTGTTGCCATTTCAACAATGTTCACTGCATCTTCACCAGGAGTACATTCCGTCTCAAGAAACCACTTTCTTTGCTCATCTGTAAGAAGCAACTACTCATCTATTAAAGTTTGATCATGAGATTGCAGCAAATCAGTCACATCTTTAGGATCCACTTCTAATTCTAGTTATCTTGCTATTTCCACATCTGTAGTCACTTCCTCCACTGAAGTCTTGAACCCCTCAAAGTCATTAATGAGGGTTGGAAGCAACTTCCTCCCCAAACTCCTGTTAGTTTTTATATTTTGACATTTAAATAAAATGTATTTATTAAATAATAGAACTTAAAAGTCTAAATTTCTCCTTGATCCATGAACTGCAGAATGGATGTTGTGTTAGCAGGCATGAGAACACCATTCACCTCCTTATACATCTCCATCAGAGTTCTTTGTGACTAGGTGCTTATCAATGAGCAGTAATATTTTGAAAGGAATCTTTTTTTTTTAAGGACTCAACAGTGGGCTTAAAATATTCAACAAACCATGCTAGATGTCCTATCATCCAGACTTTGTTTTCCCATTTATAGAGCACAAGTAGAGTAGATTTAGCATAATTTTTAAGGGCACCAGGTTTTTCAAAATCGTAAGTGAGCACTGGCTTCAACTTAAAGTCTCCAGCTGCATTAGCTCCTAACAACACAGTAGGTGTATCCTCAAAACTTTGAAAGCAGGCATTGACTTCTCCTCTCTCACTATGAAAGTCCTGATGGCATCTTCTTCCAATAGACAGTGATTTTGTCTGCATAGAAAATCTGCTGTTTAGTGTAGATCACTTCATCAGTGATCTTAGCTGTTTAGTGTAGATCACTTCATCAATGATCTTAGCTAGATCTTCTGGAAACTTGCTACAGCTTCTACATTAGCACTTGCTACTTCATCTTACACTTTTATCTTATGGAGATGTTTTCTTCCCTTAAATTTCATGAACAAATCTCTGCTAGCTCTCTTCTCCCTCTTTCTTCCCATTTTATGATAGCTTGTATAATTTGCCTAAGGAATCATAGCTAACAGATTAATAGGTCTGGAATAAAAAACTCTTCCTGTGATACCAAATTCTTTTCTTCCTTAACTATAGCAAAATGATTCATAGAGGTTGAAATTATCTGTGGAAATTTTGTATAAATGAATAATAGCTGTTTCTGGTACTCTAAAAAAAATTTACTGGTAAGATTTGACCCTATATCAAGGAAAATGCTAGAAAAAAAATAATCATGAAGTAAATTTGCAAATACTTTGAAAAGAACATCATATCATATATCATCAGATATTGGAGGCTACAATCTAAAGACTATCATTTGAGGAAAAATGATACCAGCTAGATGCTTAAAGTAGCATACATAATATAGAACATCATATACCATCCTCTGGACTGACCCAGGTTCCCAGTACCAAAGGCAAGTAAGACTAGCTGTTAGCTAACTTCACAATAACCAGGCTTACAATTCTCTCCCCATAACAGATCATCAGTCAACATGGAGGGAAGGAGCTAAGCTATGAGTCACTGCCAAGGCAGGTGCTCGGCTGGCAAGATAGTTACATGGACAGATTATTAATGTCACTTAGGGGAGGCTCCTATAGATTAGAGTCAAGGCCCAATGGACCCTCCTATTGGTTTTCTGAGGATTAGAATGAAGAGGAGTTGTATCACTTTTGTAGATAAACAAAATAGGACTAAAGTCCATGTGATGATTAAAAATGATAAGAAATGGTCAGTTAGACTAATATTCATAGGGACCAGTGCAGCAGAACAAAAACATGCAGCACAAATTCAGCACAGAAAAGGCAGGGCCGGGACTCCAGAGAGGCAATGCGGGCACTCGCCATGGACGCAAAATCAGCATTACTGCCCGGACACAGTGGCTCACGCCTGTAATCCCAGCACTTTGGGAAGCCAAGACGGGCAGATCACCTGAGGTCAGGAGTTCCAGACCTGCCTGGCCAACATGGTGAAACCTGGTCTCTACTGAAAATACAAAAATTAGCCGGGCATAGTGGCGGGCACCTGTAATCCCAGCTACTCAAGAGCTGAGGCAGGAGAATCACTTGAACCCAGAAGGCAGAGGTTGCAGTGAGCCAAGATCGTGCCACTGCACTCCAGCCTGGGCGACAGAGCAAGACTCCATCTCAAAAAAAAGAATCAGCATTACTGAGTTTTCCTCTTGCCTCAGTCTCCACTATGGCTCTGCTTAGCACTGTTTAGTGATTCTGTCACTAAAGTGTTAACATTTTCTTCATCATGAATGTTTTACATTAATATTGATTTTTTAAAAGGATGCATTAAACTAGCCTTCACATCAAAATTATGAACTTTTTTGGCATCCTCTGAAATCTAACTCTGAGTGCCTCTCTGGCCTCACCCTGTCCTCGGCCCTGGGAAGGTGACTGCCTCTTCCACAGCAATCCATCAGCATTTGAATGTAGTCCTCTCAGAATGTCCTTGAGAATAAAGCAAGTTCACTCGAGGAGGCTCTGAGGCAAATGGAGACAGAAGATTTTAGTGAAAATGACAAGGTGGTGAAGTTGGTCACAACACAACAGGGTTCCCAGATGCAGAGTGGAAGGGATGGGGAGCAGATGGCTGCAGGAGGAGTTTGTGTCCATGCTTTTGTTGTGGATAATAGGAGAATTCTAGAAGAAAGTGTGAGCCTAGGTGGACAGATAGGGGGAAGGAAAGGTATAGAAAAGGAAGCCCAGATTTGTTAGTGAGGAAATGGCTAGGGTTCTGGTTGGAATATGATTGGCTGGTAATAAGGGCATAGACCGTCGGATGAGTTGGTGATGCTTTATGGCAGATGGTTTGGCAGTGGAATATACAGCTGCTTTAGCGTACTGACACTCCCATCACTCTCCTAGATTGTGGGCAACTAAGCCCTTTAGATAATTCATGGCTTTTTTCGTTGATGCTAGTCCTCTTTTTGCACATGTTCTTTTATACAGATAATTGAAGCTGGGTTTTTTCATGATTCATGCGTGCAAAGTATGCCTTTGTCCACGAGAGGGCCCCATAATACTGGATGATGTATCATTTGCTCCATGACTAGGTCATTACCTAGAGATGAATACACTTGTCATTCATAGGGGATGTGTCAGCAGTTAGGTACTGTCCTATGTACTTTGGTGCCTTTTCGAATTGCATACAGGGTGCTAGACCCTGAAGTTAGTTAAGACTTTTTATTGCTTATCCCCTATTCATAAAGTTAATAAACCAAAAAGATTTCAGCAGAACTTTTTTTTTTAATGAGGAATTGTTAACTAAGTTTTTCTTGAGAAGGAATTTAACATAAAATGGTAAACATTGCTGAATGTAAAAAATGAGAATGTCTTTAGATGTTTATAATCAATACCATATTCAGTATCTACTTATGGCAGTTATTAATACCATTGTGACTACATTATGAAATCCTACTAGGTACTTAGTAAACCACTAATAAAGCCAGATTTGAGCTGGTTCTCAGGCTCTGGTGAATAGTCTCTCATGACTTACATTCTCAATACAAAAGTGTACATAATCTGTTTTTATTTCTATTTTTTTTTAATTCCCACCTACTCAGGTCATATGAGAGGTTCCCTGCTTACCCTGCAGAGATTAGTTCAACTATTTCCCAATGATACTTCCTTAAAAAATGACCTTGGCGTGGGATACCTCTTGATAGGAGATAATGACAATGCAAAGAAAGTTTATGAAGAGGTAAGCATCAATCTTGTATTAACTACGTCAAATTAAGTTCTAAGGCTATTTGCAAATTACATTTATTATACCCAGTCTCTCTTTATTTTAAATTAAGTTAAAAAGCATGTAAGTATTATTATAGTTAACATATTCTAAAATATGTTTTAACATTGCTTTTCTTCCTAGATCAGAAGATTTTTAAATCTTAGTTAACACTTAGTACATTAAAGCCTTCAACTTATAATTGTGATGCTTTTAAAACTTCATATTTATCTTTCCATACATAGTCTTTCTAAAATTGTTCTTTATGACAGGAAGAAGAATTTAAGTTCCTGTGAATGTTACACACACACACACACGCACACACACACAGACACACTCTTTCCTTTTTTTTTTTTTGGCAGAAGTATGGTCTAGAGAGAGGCTATAGAACAGGGGCCTTTCAAGCATGTGACATAAATTACTCACTTTTCAGCAGGGCACTGACTCTTCAAATCCTCTGGCAAGGATACCTTTCAAAGGATTTCTACTTTATAACAGATGTTGATAGATAACCTCTAAGTCACAAGTAACTAGAAAATCTAGAGAAATATGACTTCTTTAGGCAGTGGAGGAATTCATTTGGTACAGAATGAAGAGGATGCCCAATGAATTTTGAAGATGGAGAAAGTTGATGCCTCTGTAAAAGAAAGATGAACATGTTTACTTGTTATTCTTTAATTTAGGCCCTTTGATCAATGGTTTTCAAGCTGGTGAAGTGTACATCAAGATGCTACCACTCAGTGATAGTATGATTTCTGCTACAGTTTTGTTTTGCTTTTGTATTTGTTTTTGACACATGGTCTCACTCTGTTGCCCAGACTGGAGTGTAATGATGTGATCATACCTCACCTCAGCATCCATGTCCCGGACTCAAGCAATCCTCCTGCTTCAGCCTCTTAAGTAGCTGGGACTACAGGCACATGCCATCATGCCCAGTTAAATTTTAAAAAATTCTTTAGTGATGGTGAGGTCTTCCTATGATATCCAGGCTGGATTCAAATTCCTGGCCACAAGTGACCCTCCTGCCTCAGGCCTCCAAAATAGCTGGGATTACAGGCACAAGTCATCTCACCCTACTCCTTTTACAGTATTTTTTAAATGCCATCAAGAACAGCAATTTCATACTCTGGTAGGGACTGGGTCTATTCTCAAAGCGGTACTTTCCTCTGTGTATTGCTATTATTGTGTAATGAAAATCATTGAATTTTGAAGCAGTTGTCTTTTTACCTTTCTCATAATTTTTATATTTTCTGAGAGAGCAGAAATAAGACCTTTGCTTTTATAACATCACTAATAGCTACACAGGGTGGATTGAACCTTTAATGTTGACAATGTGTGCCATTTACTAAAGACCTATTCCAGGCCATAAATTAATTCCATGTGGAACATTGCATTTGTTAATGGCCAACACATAACACTCAATGCCCTGTCTTACAGAGTATGGTTAAGAGAAGCATCATATACCTCAGTGAATCAGGGTCTGTGAATGTAAGAATTGTGAAGCTATAACAAACATATCCATTATTTTGTCACTGTCAGAGGCCACAAAAATGGAACTTGTAGAATTCCTAACTTCCTTCCTTCCTTCCTTCCTTCCTTCCTTCCTTCCTTCCTCCCTCCCTTCCTCCCTCCCTCTCTCCCTTCCTTCCTTCCTTCCTCCCTCTCTCCCTCTCTCCCTTCCTTCCTTCGTTCCTTCCTTCTTCCCTTCCTTCCCTTACTCCTCATTCCCTTCCTTCCTTGTAGAATTCTTCCCTATTTTCTTTCTTCTGTCCCTCTACCCCTCCCTCTCTCGCTTCCTACCTTCCTGCACCCTTTTCTCCTTCTTTCTTTCCATCTAAAAAACATTCTCAAGTGTTGACTGGGTGCAAGCACGTTTGAGGTTAGGGCAGGATCTGACAGCATACTGGTTTCTCTAATACACTGTGGATTTGTCCTTCCTCACCTTTTTAAAACCTCCCTTCAGGATATTCATCCCTTTACCTGACGCTAAATCTCAGATATGTGAAACATTTTACTTCATCCCGAAAAATAAAATTTACCTGTTGTTTATACATTTTATATCATAATCTCATCTGAATATGCATAATAGGATGCAGAAAGTCTAAAATATAAGGATATTATTCAACTGAATGAGTTTTTTTTTAAAGCATGAATAGACTGAAAATATGTGTGGGGGTCGCCTTTTTTCCAGTCCTCTCACTTTTAATAAGCTATTATCTAATGGAGTCTCTTTCATTAACCAAGGTTTTTCTTGATATGTTTATGTTAAAGATCATTTTTAGAAAACAGACATTGTAATTTTATATTTTTCTTCATGTTAATTTTTACTTTTGAGTACAGTTATAAAAATCATTGATATTTTTATTTTTCCAGTTTTTTGCTGCTTTTAGTTGCAACAAAGAAACTGGCTTTAAAATGGTGTGACATCATTTGCTCCAGTTTGTGGCTTTTTGCGGCCCCTCCTGGGATTCTCTTGCAAGTTGGCAACATTAGCAGCTGCCCAGGTGTTACAGTGGGGAGTTTCATGCCACTCCTGACTCACCTGCCACTGCTCACGTATACCCATTCACTCAGCCAACACACATCTATTAAAACCCATACACACTAGCTAGAGAAACAGTAGTTCATGAAACACACGCAGAATGTGCCCACATGAAGTTTATAATCTGGTACCAAATCACGAATTTGTGTTCATTTTAACTTCTGATTAACTTTCAAATCCCTTCCCTTTGTAACCAAAGCACCCGTCATCTCTTGCCTGAGCAGGGACAGGTTTATCCTGTCCTAGCTTGCTCTCCCCCAACCCTTACCAACACCAAAACACAACCCTGATCATCTCCCTCGGCTTTAAATCTTCTGTGGTTCTCATTTCCTGCAGCAGTGGTCTTCAAACATGCTTGATGGCGGCCCTTCCAGACTAAAATGTTCAAGCAAATGCCTGAGATATGTTTATGTACTTATATGTTATGTGTACATGTATGTACCCACATAATATTACGTATATATATATGCACTAATATACATGTGCATTACAAAAGGTACATACCCCAAAACAATTTTTAAGATGATGTCAAATATAAAATTCTATTTAACTGCCAGAAAATCTTTTAACTCTTGCTGAAAAATTAATATTTATGATTTTATGATTATATAACTTTTTAAAATCCCAGGAATGTATCATGCAAAGAGTTTGTACTGGGGATAGAAATGTCGGCTGTATGAGGTTGTGGTTGTTTTTGTCTGTGCTTTGTGTTTGTGTATGGATGTGTGTGTTTTATAGAGAGAGAGAAAGAAAGAGAGAGACAATCTGTCTAATATTACAGTTGGTCCTTGAACAACACAGGGGTTGGGGATGCTAACCTCCTGGGCAGTTGAAAATCCATGTGCACATTTTGACTCCCCAAAAACTTAACTACTAATAGTCTGCTGTTGACCAGAAGCCACCGGGTAGCATAAACAGTCGATTAACGCATATTTTGTATATGTACTATATGTTATATTCTTATAATGAAGTAAGCTAGAGAAAAGAACATGTTATTTTAAAAAGCATAAGGAAACTAAAAGAATATAATTGGATTATTTGTAACACAAAGGATAAATGTCTGAGGGGCTGGATACCCCATCTTCCATGATGTAATTAGTATGCATAGTATGCCTGTATCAAAACATCTCATGTACCCCATAAATACATACACCTACAATGTACCTACAAAAATTAAAAAATTAGAAACTGTAAAAACCATAAGGAAGAGAAAATATATTTGCTATTCATTAAGAGGAAGTGGATGATTAAAGTTTGCATCCTCACTGTTTTCGCCTTAACTAGGCCGAGGAAGAGGAGGAGGATGAGGGGGAGTTGGTCTTGTCTCAGGGGCAGCAGAGGCGGAAGATAATCCATGCATTTCAAACCCATGTTGTTCAAAGGGCAACTGTAGCCTCAATCTGGGTTTTTTAGAAATCTCGTAAAACCACTTGTCATTTTCTGAGGGTTTGTTGATTACAACTAGATAATACAACCTGCATGTCCATTACACATTCGCATATAAACTGCAGTGAGCATGGTACCCACGCACAAAGAAGCAAGCAGGGAGGGCAGCACTGTCAGCTGCCCTGGAGTCTGAGCCCCGACCCTCGCCTCCTGACAGTGTTTTTCCTGAATGGGACACATGGCTGTCCACCGTGCAGATCACAGTAGAGCCACAGAGCTTGTTTCACACTATTTGAGAGACAGATACAAGTAGAAGTGTATGTAATTTTTTTCTACTCCCCAGGAGATTACCTTGTACTTGATACTAAACAGGACCCTTTGTGATTTAATTTGACTTCTGCCTTTTCTCCAATCTCTTCTGCTATCACCTTTTGTTAATAATTTAACAACATTCTCTTTTGCTTTTCCTGGCCCACTATCCCTTTCTACTCACTTTCTAATATACCTTGAATGCCTTTTCCTCCATCATCCCACACTTCCTTTTCCTGGTGAACTCCTATTTATCCCTAAATACCTTTCAGAGCTTGGCCCCATCCACACTCATCCTAGAGTGAGCCAGGTGCCCCTCTTATATAACCCCTGCATGCTTCATGCCTATCTATAGCTACATTTACCATCTTGCATTGTCTACTTCTAAATTTGTCTACTTCTAAATCTGTCTCCCTCACTTGAGTGAGAGCCCCCTGAGAAAAGAGAGTATATCTCATTTATCTTTCTATGCCCAGGGCCTGGAAGAGTTCTGTGTGTTCTAAGATGTCTAGTAAATCAATAAATTTGTTAATTACTTGAGATAATGGCTGTGTGCCTGCAGTAGACAGAAATGTCATCTGTGTAGCTGTAATAATTATAATAATCCCTCCATGGTTATGCTGGCAGAATCATCATCTGTGTCAATTTAGTTCAATGCCAGAGGTATTTATTGAGCTCCTGCTCAATGTCTAGCTTGGGAACAGCACTGTGGAAACTGCAGAGAAGCAGGATCTGGGCTTTCAGAGGTCTAGTTAGGGAGGAAAGCCCAGCATGTACTCATCTGAGCATTTAGTACAGGTTTCTCGGGCACCTGAATGCTATGCTATGCATAGCAGGCAGTGGGGATGAGCAATGAGCAAAACAGACAAAATCCCTGTAGAGCTTGCATCTTAGTGGGAGAAATAAAAGTACACTAGGTCAGACGGTGACAAGTGCTATGAAGAAAAGTGAGTCAAGGTAAAGAAGTTGGAGAGTGACTAGGGATGGAGGGGGTTCTGTTTTAGTAATGCGGGTGATGGTCAGGCGTAGGCTTCACGGAGGTAAGGGAGCTTGCTGTGGGGATGTCTGGCGGAGGAGTCTGAGCCAGAGGGGTACTGTGAATGCAAAGACCCTGAGGCAGGGGTATCTTTGGCTTGCTGTGGAGCAGCAAGAAGTCCAACATACCTCAGAGGCTTGGCTGGGAGGGGCAGGGGCAGGAGAGGAGGCCAGAGCAATGGAGAGGCCCAGCCAAGGGAGGCCTTGGGGGTGGTTCCAGGAACCCTATCTTGCACTCACTCTGAGTGCAATGCAGCAGAGGAGGGTTGAGATCTGACCTAGGATTTAGCAAGCGGAGAGTGGACTACACAGGGGCAGAGCCAGGCATGCAGAGGATCTGCAGTGAGGAGGCTCCTGTAAGAAGATATAGAGAGATGATGAGATACCTCTCTTGGGTCAGGGTAGCAGTGGTGAAGGAAGTGACACATGGTATGTTTCTGAATCTATTTTGAAGGTAGTGTTGGCTAGATTTGCTAATCGATGAGGTGCAGGACAAGATGCACACTGAAAATGCTACAGCATCTGCGGTGTGTGTTGTGTGGGCCCCCCAAGGGCCTGGTGTCCCCTGCGTGTACACTTGATCCTTCTGTGTAACCCCATTGTAGTCCTACTGTGGCTGTGACTTCCCTTTTTCTACTCAGGCTCAAGGATGGAGAGAAGAGATGGGAGATGCATCTTTCCCTACATGCACCAACTCAAACCTTCTCCATCCTTCTCTTTTGTTCCATAAATTAGTTTGTCTAAGTAGCTTTTCAAGTTAAATGTTGTTGTTCTGGTTTCTCACTATTAATATTTAATTTAGAGGCACTTTGCATAATTTATCTTTAAATCATAATGAATGCATATAATAATAAACAATGACGTGATTTATATGAAATATTTACCTGGGTTTTATCACAGAATATTGGATTTGCTCACCACTTTATCTTCAGGGCTTAAAATGGTCTGGGCACTCAAGAAGTTTTCTGTTGAATGAATGGATTGTGATGTATTACAAATGCAAATCTAAATTTTCTCTTAATTAAGGCAATGTATAAAGCTTGTATATGAAGTGATGTCTAATAACCATTCAGAATTGTCTTCAAGTATAGCAAATTTAAAGCCATTTTCCCTTGATCACTAAAAAATATTGAAGTCATATCAATTGAGAGATATTTTGCTGATTTGCATTGTTAAAGTGATGCTTTAACGGTTATTGCCTTTTCATTCATTTCTTCATTCTTGAAGAACCATTGTGTAAATGTGCAAAGCATATTGAGTTGAGAGGAAATGGAGCCATTTAAGCTTAATGATATTGCCATGAGACAAAGTACTATGGTGTTTTCAGCTGTAACATCATAATCCAATCCAAGTACAACAAAGCTAATTAAAACTGGTTTTGACAGTCATTTGTAGAATTTTCTAAGCAATCACCTATGTTTTCTTTGAGTTATGTTCTGTGTTTTCTTTGAGTTTAGGTGCTGAGTGTGACACCTAATGATGGCTTTGCCAAAGTCCATTATGGCTTCATCCTGAAGGCACAGAACAAAATTGCTGAGAGCATCCCATATTTAAAGGTAATGCTCACTGCTTCTCCTCTCCTTTCATCTTTCGAGTCCTTCGAGTTATTGGGACACACTTGCTTATTCCTTGTAGATTGATTGCATGCACTGCTGAGTATTTTCATCCTCAGGATGTCCACCCTCAGACCATGACATTCATAAGCAGCGTGGGCCCCACTGTAACCAAAAGTGTCAGATGTCAGAATACCAACCACTTGAGCAGAGATGATTTGGAAAATATTTTATTTAAAAATTTATAAAACTGAAGTTGTTATTAGTTTTTAAATAAATGGCAAAGGCAGACAAAATTAGTGATACTTTAAATATTTTTAAATAAAGACAATAGGCGGGTGTGGTGGCTCATGCCTGTAATCCCAGCACTTTGGGTGGCCAAGGTGGGTGGTCACCTGAGGTCAGGAGTTCAAGACCAGCCTGGCCAACATGGTGAATCCCTGTCTCTACTAAAAATACAAAAATGAGCCTGGTGTGGTGGTGTGCACCTGTAATCCCAGCTACTCGGGAGGCTGAAGCATGAGAATCACTTGAATCCAGGAGACGTTGGAGAAGTCTGGAGAACCCAGGAGAACCCTGGAGAAGTTGCACACCAGCCTGGGCAACAGAGTGAAACTGTGTCTCAAAAAAATAAATAAATAATATATATATATATATATATATATATATATATATATATACACACACACACACACACACACACACATATGTATTAAATATAGACAATGCATTATATGTTCCTTTTACAAGTTAATTATATATTTACTGTACTCAGAATAGTACTCTTAACTACCCACACAAAGTGAGGTAACAAATACTGGCTGAAAAGGTCATTGCTCAAAATATTCAAATTAAAATATGCCTTTTTTCTCAAATCTAATTAAATCCTCATCAATTCAGCAGAATCACAGGTGGTGTAGACCAGGGCTGCCCAGTAGAATTTTCTGCTGTGGGCCAGGTGCAGTGGCTCCCACCTGTAAGCCCAACACTTTTGGAGACCAAGGTGGGAGAATCACTTGAGGATAAGAGTTTGAGACCAGCCTAGGCAACCTAGTGAGATCCATCTCTACAGAAAATTCTAAAAATCAACCAGATATGGTGGCACATGCCTGTGGTCCCAGCTACTCAGGCCCTGGAGGTCGAGGCTGCATTGAGCTGTGAATGCATTACTGCCCTCCAGCCTGAGCGACAGACTGAGACCCTGTCTCTAAAAAATGTATATAATATTAAAAAAAACAAAACAAAAAAACAGAGCAAGACCCTGTCTTTAAAAAAAAAGAATTTTCTACTGTGATGGAAATGTTTTTTATCTGTGTTCTCCAATATGATGGCCACTGGCCACATGTGGCCATTGAGCACCTGAAATGTGGCCACTGGGACTGAGGAAGTGAATTTTTCATTTTATTTTAATTTAGCAGTAATGTGTGGCTAGCAGCTACCATATTGGACATAGCTGATTAGATAGCTGTAGGCTTTTTTTTAAGTATCAATATATTCCACTTTTATGATCTCTTTCTTTCACATGACTTAAATCGGAGATCCCAAATAGTAACCCACTGATTGCAAATAGCTTGCATGTTTTATTTGGCTGGCATGGTTCTATTAAAAACCATTTTAATTGCTTGCCTTATTTGAGAATCTGAGCATTTTTGTATAATTATGCAGACTTCTAGTTTCTCTTGAAACGTCATATCTGGCTCACTTCCCTGCACACAGACAAGCGGTGTTCCCCCCTTGGGATGGGGCTGTCCCTGGACCCCTGTCAAGCACTTCACATTTCCTGCCAGGGCCCTGTGGGCATGTGGGTTTCTGTGATTTAAAGTGTCTCCTTACATTTCCTTTGACATAGGATGACTTACTGGTACTCTGCCTGCTTCAGAGATAGGGAAAGCAAGAGCTGGCCTGGTCAGTTATCAAGCAAGGACACTTGAGTGTTGGTCAATTAGAAGCCCTCGCCGCAGCTCCCTTCCTGTCCTGAGTGATGATGCCTTTCCCATTCTGTCGTGCAGCTTGCTCATTTCCAACATTATGTAAATACAATTTCTTCCTAGTGAAAGATAATAGGCTTCTTGTGAAGAGGCCTCAAGGATGCAGATTTTTAGAAAGAAGTCCTTGACATTTACATATTTTTAACTTTTATCCTTCTGCTTTTCTAAATGCATTCTGTTGCTTTAATATTTTCTCTTTTCTCTTTGTGGGGAGGGGAATGGGGTTCATCAATCTCAATTTCAGTCATTGTGTGAGAAATCAGAGAATTAGGAAAATGTTTTAGAATAGGGATTTGTTTAATAAAAATTACATTTTTAAAGATTCAAATTGGCTTTAATTCTCCTGTATGTTTTGTAAAAAAAAAAAAATCATTAAAAGGTAAAGACACATTTGTTTTGAATGGAAAGAAATAATACTCGCAGTTGGACTGCCATCACTTCAAACATGAGCAGTTAAACATTTTGGTTTAGGAATAAAAAGCCTCTAGATGACATATGGTCAGATTTGGAGAGCAAAATAAATGTAAGAGCTATCCAGCCAGAGAAATTCTTCGAAATATTGAAATACGATTGCTCCCACACAGAAGGTACACAAAGTATCATACTAATTTTGTGGGCCATTCCACTGTGAATTAATGATGAATGCATTGTTAAATTTAGCTTTATGACCTCCTTTTGTTTTGGCATTGCAAATGTTGACCAGTAACCTCATTCCAAAAGTTTAATATGGAGATGTATTTTTCTGGTTTTTAGGTTTTCTTACGATGTGCCATAAGAAAAGCTACGTAAATCAATTAATGGAATCTGGTATTTAATTATTTTACCCATACTAACACTGTCCTTTCTACAGGAAGGAATAGAATCTGGAGATCCTGGCACTGATGATGGGAGATTTTATTTCCACCTGGGGGATGCCATGCAGAGGGTTGGGAACAAAGAGGTAATGGGTGTGTGAATTTCTGATTCTCTCTAACAGAGGATGGAGTTGGGAGAATAATTATTTCTAGGAAAGTTAGAATTCAAAAAATATTTTGAGTGTGAACTTTCGAAAGCAGTGATATAATCTATTTAGTTACTTAAACTATCTTTGGAACAACCCAACAACTCCAGCTTAACCCTTTAAAGAATTTTTGGGATTTGGCTTTTATAGTTTCTTTCAAGAAATCAGCTAAGTAATCACAAAAGCAATCTCTAAGTTGGTACATGTCTGTGTATGTTTTTGTCTGTGTGTATCTGTGTGTGTGTGTCTGTGTGTGTACAGAGAGATAGAAATTGCCTTGGAAAAGTATTTTTTAAATTTTGAAATGAAGAGATGTCACTGAAATAATTTAAATTTTTAGAAATATTTTAACAGTTTGACTAGATTCATTTTTGTTTTATTTTGGACTTTTAAAAGTAGTTCTTTTTAGAATGAAGTCTTTATCAGCTGATTCCTAATCACACAGATCCTAATGGTTAGTTGTGTAACTTATCCTCTGAAATATTTAATACCAAGTTTAAGGCGAACATTGTGGTGATAGTAATGATAGGGATTGACACAAAAAATGTAGTAGCTAAACAAGTTCCATGTTTCCTTTGTAATGGTTATCTTTTTCGGAGTACAGTGTCTGCTTCTATAACCATAACATTGTCTCATTAATCATGACATCGCATACTATAAATTTCAAAACTCTGTCACAGTCTACCATGATTTACGATTTATGCAGCCCTGCTGGATGGCAAAGCCCTCCTTTCCTGTCCTGCTTCATTGCGGGGGTGAGAGCTGGGCTCTCCTTAGAGTCAGTGGATAAAAGGGTAAAGTGAGACACTGAATCTTTGTAACCATTGCATTCCATGTATGTAATAAAGTGACATCTAAGGATAATACAGCTTCAGGTTTCTAAAATTAATAAGAACATGGAATCATCTGGGGAATTGAGGGTTCAGAGAAGTGAAGGGGTTTGTGATAACGTAATTGTCTGCTAGGAACATGAACCAATCTGGAGGTACTAGAAGTTCAGATAATTGACACTTTTTGATTTATACATGTCTGTTTATCTGTACCTTTCCCCCTCTAACCTACCAGTCAACTGAAATGGAATGAGATATTAGAATTAAAGAGAAAGATGGGAGAAGAAATTGCTGATTAGTAATCCTTTTTGCATCGCATTTTTCTTTTAGATGTAATCACTCAGAACTCCTTTGAATGAGAGGGATAAGAAAGATTTTGCTACAACATCTAACACTGGATAAATGTTCATGTCTGACTACTGTAAATGTAATCATCACTAATTAATTTATCTTTGAACATTTCAGAGTCCAGGGCAAAGACAGATGAAAGAAGCCTATGATTTATCTCACATCTTAGATGAAAACAGCCATTACTTCAAGGGCAAAAAGTTCATTACTATACACTTGTTAAGGGCTTGGGATTTGAACATATGGGACTGTTCTACCAACTTAATTATCATGAATATGCAAAGAACAGCACAGTTCTTGAATTTAAAAAGTTCAGAAGGATTCGTTCTTACAGGAGAACAGAAACAAACCTGTAGAAACTCCATGTTAGTATATTCCCAATATTAGGTGTTGAGTCTGACTTGGCTGTCGTGCTCTGAGTTTGCATATCAGGAAGTAAACACCTGTCACGTTTTTATGCCTAGAGCACTGCTCCAACTCTGAAAGAGGATGGATCTGCAAAAAGCAAAGCCACAGCCTCTGTGCTGCAGAGACTGACAAGAAAATGTGTTGTGAGGAAAATTTTTCTAAGTGGTCCGTTTAGTATGGGCAGGAAGACGGGGGACAAACCATGAGGGTCTGCAGCAATTCAGATAGCAGTTCTCGGTATTCCCATAACTTCCAAATCCACGTTCTAGCTAGATTTAGTCTCCTTCTCCAAGTCCCCATTCTCATGTCTACTGCCAGCTCAGTGTCCCACACGATGGCACAGAGACAACTTACTTGTCTTTCTCTAAACCGTTTTTCCTCCTAGGTTCCTTCTCTCATTCAATGATATTCCCATCTTCCCAGGATCAAGATTTGAGTGAGCTTGAGCTCCTCCCTCTCCTCCTTACTCCAGTCTAGTCAGGGCCAGCTGTGGAGATCTGGCTTTCTCATGTTTTTGGCATCCCCCTCACCCTCCCTCTTGCTCAGTCAGTGCTAACTCCTGTCTTTGTCAACTGCGTCCTCAATGATAGCTGTAAGAACCTGGATGTTGTTTCTTACTTGGTCTCAGTGTATTTCAAGCCACCCTATGCTCAAAAAGCCTACCATGCAAAATAACATAACGTTCTGTTTGCACGCGATAGCATTTACAATCCTTAGGCAAGTTGCAGCCAGCTCTTCTCACCAGAAGTGTGTCTCTCAGGCCTCACTGGACAGTGGGCTCCAGGCAAAACATACCCCAGCTGGGGCCACTTATGACAGCCCATTCCACAGATGTGGCCTGGGTTTTTCTGGGATCCAGTCATCTGACATACTTTCTGTCTCTGTCTCTCTCTCTCTCTTTCTCTTATGTGTGTGTGTGTGTGTGTGTGTGTGTATGTACATGTGCATAAAAACCATACATAGCAACGATTGGAAGAAAGTAGAGACAACATTGATATAAAATACATTTAACTTCTTAAATGTGGCCCAGGGGCTCTTACTGCCCCTGTGTCCCAGGGCCTCCTACTGTCTATTTTAATATTCCTAATTGCTGATTAGACAGGAAAATTGCTGATTAGACAGGAAATAGTAGAGAAATTTTCAGGGGATTCTAACTTGATCTTTGATTTTATAGCAATTTTTTATTGTAAAGTAGTTTAGATGTTTTTTTAAAAAGCAATCTAGCTGAATTCATTGGGTCCCCTGTGTCACATATTATTAAAGGTGATTTTTAAAAATTTCTGATATATCACTTTCACAATTTTGTTTCTCCTAAAATTTATATGACGGGAGAGTGAAAAATTGAGTCCTACTTGATGCAGGATTACTTACTTTGAGTGTCAGAAAAGACCTTATAGATAGTTTAAACATGCTGTTGTAACTTGCCCAGACATCTAGCATGTTGAGGGCTAATTAAAGGCCGGAACTAAAATCTAAGGCTTCCAACTCTTGAACTACAGCTGTAATGTTTGCTGTTTTTATTTTTCTACAATAACTTCTTTTCTCACTATTCTAGCAATACACTTTATCCTTAAAATGAATTGTGATGACTCAAAAATGGACTGTCAGATTTTTGAAAAAACAATCTGTTGTCCTTAGTATTATTGTTCACTTTTGCCCTGAAAAGCATAGGAAGTAAAATCCTAAATTTTAGTTGGACAAAAATAACCACAATAGTCAAATTAATTTCAAAGATATATGCTATTTTTTAAAAAAATTAGATAACAATTAGCCATTTTAACTTTCTAGTTTTTAAAGGAATTCTGGCTACAACTTACATGTATTGTAAGGAAAATATTTAAGAATGATTTGTATATGCATTCTTAGTTTCAGATATTAATAAAAAAGATAACTAAATAAGAAAATCATTTTTCATAGTGTTTGCTAAATTATATAAATAGGAGGAGAGTAGAATAAGTTGCCAGGAGCCCCAAATGCTAGTTCAGAAGATTTAGCCTTTATAAACCTTAGTTTCAACATTTGTAAAATGGAGATATTTGGGGTTATTGGAAAAATCAAATGAGATAACACATTCAAAGAAAGTAGTCAATGTAAAGTGTTACTGAAAATATGAGGTGGTATTGCTATCCCCCTTCAGTCTCCTAATGAGGGAAAATTTGAAAAGTTAACATTTTTTACATCTAAAGTGTATCTGGTGATTTACAAAGAAGATATTCAAGTTACTATGAAATGCTTATTTTTATTTATCAAAAATACATTTGAATTATCTCTGTAAAAGTAATCATTAGATCAGGTTTGCAGTAGTGGAGGGGATAATATTAAGTGCACCATTAGAAAGCCTTCCATTCAAAAGACAATGAAACATGCATGGTGCAGGAAGTGGGCAGGGCTCCTTGGAGAGCATATGGTGAGGGCATCATTTAAAGGAGCCATAAAGAGCGTCATACTCCGTAGCCAGCTGTCCCTGAAAAGGCTAGTCTTGGAGGCAAGTAGTATCGTGTTGCAGCTAGCCTAAAGCCACACATGTTATCCCTTATGGCAGAAAAAAATATATATTATGAACAAAAATTCCTTCTTTAAAAATCTAAAATGGGCTATCATTGTATTTATTGCCCACTCAGAATAATTTTTCCCTTCTGTCTACTTAATTTAATGGAGGGTTTGCACTCTGACGCCTTGGGGTAACCTTCTTAAATGTGGACATGGAAAGTACATGTGAAAAGAAGCTGCTTTTTATTTTAGCATTCTGATTCAGTAAATGCAAATATCTTTGAAGAAATTATTAAAATCATAATCTTTTTCTAATGGAAATATAAAATAGAAAAGGCCCTTTGGTGTCTTATTTATGCATTCAAAAAATAAGTGCTCGACTCCCTGCTGGACACTTGAGGGAGACCAAAATGTGTAGGGCATGAATCCACTATCCAGAGAGACTGCAGCCTAAGGGGGAAAAGAAAATGTACATGTTCATTATACAAATAGGTCATAATCAGAAACCCAGTGAAATAACAATATTTTCACCAGATTTCAACAGATTTGGGTACCTAGCAGCAAGCTCTTTATTTAAATGTGTCAAAGTAATACCTTATTTTTAATGTTTTCAATTTTAAAATTAATAAAAATGCTCTGTTGAAGGAACAGTTTGGAGCACATTCTTTCTGTTCCTTCAGGCATATAAGTGGTATGAGCTTGGGCACAAGAGAGGACACTTTGCATCTGTCTGGCAACGCTCACTCTACAATGTGAATGGACTGAAAGCACAGCCTTGGTGGACCCCAAAAGAAACGGGCTACACAGAGTTAGTAAAGGTAAGTATAACTTAGACATCATCCTCACCAGATCTTTGTCTATTTCCTACTCAAAATCAGAAAATGTTTATCGTAAAAAGGAATGTCAGGGAAGAGATAGATTTTATTTCTAGTGACATTTGCAAAATATAATGGAAAAAGAGTTGTCATCTCATTAACCAAAAGTTTCATTTAGATGATGAAGGGAATGCATGCAGAACGTAGGAGTTCTTAACCTTTTTGGCCTCAGGACCCTCTTATACTCTTAAAAATTATTGACTACCCCAAGGAATGTGGTTTACATCTACCAATATAATCATTGGACATTAAAAGCGAAAGAAAATTGTATATATATTTATGAATTATTTAAAAATAACCTCATAACATGTCAGTATAAATAACTTTTTTAAAAAATTATATTTTCAAAACAGAAAATGTAGTGAGAAGATTGGAATTGTTTTGTATTTTTACAAATCTTTTTAGAGTCTGGATTAATAGACAACAGGAGAATCCTCACATGTGCTTCACACATGTACCTGTTAGAGCTGTGATGTCCTACCTCACGTAGCTTCTGGAAAACTCTACTGTGTGCCCAGAAAAGAATGAAAAGAGCACATAATATCTTTGTATTATTAAGAAAGTAGTTTTGATCTTGCAGAGCCCCTAAAAGGGTCTAGAGAACTCTCAGATGTCCTTGGAACACACTATGAGAACCACTGGCCCTGCAACTATGGAGAGAAAACGCGGTTATAAATATTGTTAGAAAATGCTGTGGCAGAAAATGTTGTAGCATTTGGAGAAACTAAGTGATTCTAAATAGCTCTAAAAATAATTGGAATGTTTTATATTAGTAGGTTAAACCTGAACTTTAATGCTCTCTACTTGGTGACTTTGGTAGGGACTGGTCAGAAGTTTACTTTTGCTTTGGTAAGCCCCCTCTTCTTAGACAGTCATAAAATGAGACTCACAGTTAATTAACTCATAGTTTCAATCATGTTGTTTTCTACTCAAAATGTAAAAACTTCATGTATCTTACAGGTTAGATGGCTTCAGGGTTTTGACCTCAGACTCTAATTGCTATTTGTACATGGTTTATATAAGAAAATATATTCTGATGTTCAAACAATTGATTTTACATGTGCAAGAAGCAGGGATGAAGAGCAAGAGTGACAAAATATTGATAATGTTAGAATCTGGCTGATGGATATGTGGAGGTTTGTCATACTGTTCTTTCTTCCTTTAGGTATATGTTGAAATTTTTCATAATTTTTCTTTTAAGTAACATCTAAAATAAACTGTATCTATAAGACTTACAAGACTTCACTGATTAATTTGGTCTACTTGGGGAAAAGAGGTTTTCATCTACTTAGATTATGTCTTACTTGACTGTGTTTATTCTGTATGTCATTATAAAAGCATACTTTATAATCTTCATAATCCAATTGTAAAATAGGCTGCCATTGGTTAGCCTTTGAATATTTTATAGCTCAGGGAACCATGGCATGGTGACAATTAATACAGATGATTTTTTAAAGTTCCATATCCAGATTAGAAATAGCACAAGAACAACATCTTCCTTGATAGGTCGGCTACATTTAGCACTGTCGGGTTGTTTTGTTTTGTTTTGTTTTGTTTTGTTTTGTTTTGTTTTGTTTTTGTCAAATTTCACCCTCCCTCAGATTGGATCCCATCGAACTCTTCTGATTCTGCTTTACTATCTTTTATTCATGGTCTCTTTGTGAGTTCATTTCTCTACTGTACCTTTTGGGATCCTTTCAGATTCAAAACACGGAAATGCAATTCAAACCTGGCTTAAACAACAAGAAATGTTATTGATTGACATAGCTGGAAGCCTAGCAGTAGGGCAGACTTCGGGGCAGTATAATCAAGGGAAGATGTTCTTGGCTCTGCACTTCCTCCTTGGTCAGCTTTGTCCTTATGCTGGCTGACTGCGGGATGGCTGCCAGCAGCCACTGGAAGAGAGGGGGAGAGAGTGACATTGCTGAGCTACCACCCCAGCCGTAAATGGCCTTCTGGAAACCTCCTGGCAGACCCTCTTCTATTGGTGGGAACCATGTCTCATGGGCACTCACAGTTACAAGGGAGTCTGAAACACCAGATGGCTGGCAACAGTCTGAGGCAGCCAGCTTCCAGGAGGAGAGAGGGTGTACCTCTCTATCATCTAAGGACCAGTAATCTTTCCTTTCAGTCTTATTGAGCCAATTTAAGTCAGATTTCCACTCTAGATGAATTACTGGCAGGGGGATATGAGATTATTCTCAAACCAACAGATCAACCCCTACAGCCAGAAAAGGATTAGTTTCCTCTAAATCAAATACATGGTTTATCTGGAGGAAGGTGGACGCTCAAAGTCAGGCTTTTGTTAAGAAGACAGAAGCATGATTGATTGTGTGAAGGCAGTCTACTATGGGCTGACATGGACCCAAACATTGTTCTTTGCTTTCTTTTCTCTTTTTCTTGCCACTCATTTTCTAAGAAATCTTCTCCACTGTGGTTTAACTGCTGTGAAAATTCTACCAAAGCTATGTTCCCCAAATGGACTTCTCACTCTTTCTATTCTATGTTCAGCTCTATTAAAACATTAACATTCGGTGTGAACATTAACTCACCACGTAACCCCTTGGTTAATATCCTTTTCCAGCTTTCCAGTTTTGGTCAGTGTCTTAGTAGTCCATTTAAGCTGCTGTAACAAAATGCCATAAACTCGGTGGCTTATAAACAATAGAAATTTACTTTGAGGAAGTCCAAGACTAAGGTGTTAGCAGATTCAGTGTCTGGTGAAGGCCTGCTTCCTGGTTTGTAGATGGTGCTTTCTTGTTGTGTCTTCACATGATGGAAAAGAGAAGGCAGCTCTCTGAGGCTTTTTTTATAAGGACAATAATCTTACTCGCCTAAATCACCTCCCAAAGGCCCCACTTCCTAACATCATCACATTAGTGGTTAGATTTCAACATATGAATTTGGGGGACACAAACATTCAGACCACAGCAGTCAGTGATTCAGCTTTAGTCTGCCTTTATCTCTTACCACTGCCCTTTACCATCCTCATTCCAGCCAAAATTCTTCCAACAGACCTTCCCATATGGTAGCCCTCTTTCCTGGAGGACTCTTTCTTTACCTCTTTCTGTTTTCCTTCTCTCATATATCCTTCACAGCCAATTCCTTTTTATCCTTTAGATGTTAGAGAAATTGTCACTTCTTCTAGGAATATCAGTCCTTTGCATAAAGCCAAAAGCCCTTTATACTTTCTTTTTAAATAGCACACTATATTCTAAAGTCTCTTAGTTCTCTGAGATTGTGTCTTCTAAGATGACAGGGACCATGTCTCTAATACATGATGGGTTCTCAAAACTTAGGTTCATTGTATGACCTTCTATAAACTTTCTTTTCTCTAGTTTTTTCATAAATATGTTAGAAGCCCCAGGGATTTAAAAATGTTACTACTGAGCATTTCTTACATATAAGAAGTTGCAACAGTTGATATCCTTGGTTTTTCCTGAATGTGAGGAAAATTCTACCTTACTGCACTGCACCAGGAGAGGAAGGCCTAGAGAGAAAAAAAATTATCTCTACCTGCTATTTTAGGAGCAAGGGACAAAGGTATTCATTTTCTTGAAATTGTTACTGCTTAAGAGAGAAGGATATTTAGAATGTTCTCAGTTCCTGATGAAACCTCAAGCATTTAATTGCTTATAAAACATTGTGTAATGAGGCAGAACATCAGAATGGCAGAGGGAATGTCTTCATAAATCTACCCCTCCACAAAAGCACTGAGAAAATTTGTTAAAATCAACTTCTTTAGAACTCTGTACATTAGCAAAGACATACAACAATTAGAGGAATATTTATTGAAGGAAAAACTGCTGAACCTGAATAAGAATAGCAGGGTTTGTGGGGTGGTAATTTTAACTGCTCCCAACCATTCTTCCCCAGTTCCAGGGTAGCCTTGAAAACTGGCAATCTCAAAACACTGGAGCAGTGAAAACCATAGCTTTCCAGGCACTAGTGTGGCCACATCACATTTTTAGTACCTCACAAATTTCCATACCCAGAGCATTGTCACCATTTTAAACCTCTCTCTTTCTACCTGGAAAGCTGCATTCTCGGGACATTGTTGTTATTTGTCCTCACTTGCAAGAAAAGCTCTATTCCCAGGCTATTAGTCAAAACAATTATTGGCAGGTATTTTTTTTTAACATTACAAGTGCCCAGAGCAACTACAGGTAAGGCTACAGGCAATAGAGATTTCACAAAATTAATCCAGAAAGTCAGTAAACAAACAAATAGCGACAATGATAACAAAAATGAACAACAACAAATTTTATGAGAGGGACCGAACTGATTTCCAGAATTGCCACATTATATTATCTAAAAACTGTCCAGTTTCAACAAAAATTATATGACACACAAAGAAATAGGAAAGTATATACATGCACAGAAAAGCATGCAGTCAATAGAAACTGCCTGTGAGGGGCCCTGATGCTGAACTTACTAAACAAAGGCTTCAAGTCAGCTATCGTCAGTATGTTTTAATAACTAAAGAAAACTATGTCTAAAGACTTAAAAGAAATTATTACAATGACGTCTCCCCAAATAGAGAATTCCAATGAAGAGACAGAAATTATAAAAAAGAACTAAACGGATAATCTGGAGTCATAAAGTACAATATCTTAAGTTAAAAAACTCACTAGAGGGGCTCAACACCAGATTTAAGCTGGTAAAAGAAATAATCAACAAATTTGGAAATAGGTTCTTTAAGATTATCCATGCTGAGGAACAGAAGAAAAAGAGAATGAAGAAAACAACCTATGGAGCACGATCAAGTGTACCAGCATATGCATAATGGAATGAATCCTCAGGAGAAGAAAGAGAGGTGGCAGAAGGACTGTTTGAAAAAATAATGGCCAGAAATCCTCCAGATTAGATAAAAAGCATTAATCTACATATCTGAGAAGCTCAATGAATTATAAGGAGGATAAACTCAGAAACATACCTAGACACATCACAGTCAAATTGCCAAATTTAAATTTTATTTTCACTTTCATTTTATTTTTTCAAATTCTAATCTCAAATTGACAATCAAATAAAATGAGATTCTTGAAAGCACACAGAGAAAGAGGACTTATTGCACAAAAGGAACCTTCCTTTTAAGATGAACAGCCAACTTGTCATCAGAAACCATAGAGGAGAGAAGGCAATGAATGACATTCAAATACTGAAAGGAAAAGACTGCCAACCAAGAATTCTACATCTAGCAAAATTAAGACATTTCCAGATATATAAAAACTGAGAGAAGTTAATGCTAGCCAATATTTCTTGCTCTACAATAGATATTAAAGGCAGTTCTTTTTAGATTGACATAAAAAGATACCAGATGGTAATACAAATCCACATGAAGAAAAAAAAAGAGCATCACTAAAGATAGTGGGTAAACATAAAAGGGATTAATATATGTGTTTTTATTAGTTTTTTCTTCTATCTTATTCCAAAACCAATGCATAAAGCAATAAATGTAATATGTATTGTTTGTGGACTTATAGCATAGAAAGATGTAATTTGTATGATAATAGTGCAAAGGAGGAAGGGGAAAAGATTTATGTTGGAGCAAAATTTCTGTATGCCCTTGAAATTATGTTAGCAATAAATTGAAATTGCTTGTTTTAATTAAAGGTATTAATTCTAGTTCCCAGGGCAACCACTAAGAAAATAACTCAAAAAAGTAGGGTAAAATTAACAACAAGGTAATTAAATGGCACACTAGTAAATATCTATCTGTTGTAAAGGAAGGCAGTAATGGAGGAACAGAGGAACAACAACAGCAACAAAAAGGACATTAAAAATGCATAACAAGATGGCAGACTTTATCAGCAATTACATTAAATGTAAGGACATGAAATACTGCAATCAAAAAGTACAGATTAACAAAATAGATTTTTAAAAAGTGATCCAATTCAGGTCCACATGAAACATTAACCAGGAAAGACTATACACTAGGCCATAAAACAAGCCCCAACAAATTTAAAAGCACTGAAATCATACAAAGCATGTTTACTGACCACAAAGGAATGAAATTAGGAACCATCAACTCAAAGCTCTCCTTGTCCTCAAAATCTGTTTGCTTGCCAGTACCCCACTACTGCTGTCAAAGTTACTGACTTCTGCTTATATATCTTGTCTCCTTTTCCTTTTTGATATCAAGTATTTATTAAAATTCTTATGTCCTTGGGCTTTTTTCTTTCAGCCCTGCCTGTCTTAAACTCTGCTTTATTTAAGAAGAAAAGCAAGATCAGAGTGTGAATCATAGAGTTCTCAGTGCATGGAATCTCAGTGTGTGTGGCATCTCATGGTTACAACTCCATGCTGTGTGATTGTACTTTGAGAACTATATTTGCAGGAATGTTAATTTATGACTTAAAAAAAAAGTAATGTCAGGATGACCACTTGACAATAATGACTGTGACATTAAGAGAGCTGCTGTGTGCAGAAACCCAGAGTTCATTGACTGTTTAGTTGACAGACCCTGGAACATCAAGATATTCTTCTATTGTAATTTTCAAATTACAGAATTGAATATTATGAGTCATGGAACATCACCCAAGTATTGACATCTTAAAGTGGAAACCCGCTAGATTTGGTAGCTGCAACATTTGGCCAAAATACTTTTAGAATAATTACCCAGATTCTGGCCCTTGAGTGACTGTTAACTACCATGAATAGGGCATTTCCCTTTTTTTTTAGACAGAGTCTCACTCTGTTGCCCAGGCTAGAGTGCAGTGGTGCAATCTCAGCTCACTGCAAGCTCCGTCTCGCGGGTTCACGCTATTCTCCTGCCTTAGCCTCCCAAGTAGCTAGGACTACAGGTGCCCACCACCATGCCCGGCTAATTTTTTTTTAAGATGAATTATATCTTTACTCTTATAAAAGTCATGTTGAATAAATAAATTCCATCTTTTAAAATACAAAACCATTATATTGCCTTAACTCTAATTTTTTGTATTTTTTAGTAGAGACGGGGTTTCACCTTGTTAACCAGGATGGTCTCGATCTCCTGACCTCGTGATCCGCCCACCTCGGCCTTCCAAATTGCTGGGATTACAGGTGTGAGCCACCGCGCCTGGCCTCTCATTTCCCTTTCTTAATTTTTTTTTCAATTCTTATTTTTAAAATTATAAAGATGGCATTTCACCATGATGCCCAGGCTGGTTTAGAACTCCTGAGCTCAAGCGATCCACCCACCTCCGCCTCCTAAAGTGCTAGGATTACAGGCATGAACCACTGCGCCTGGCCTGATAGCACATTTTCATTCAACTTACTTCTTGCTCTACATTACAGTGAGAGATAGAGTGCAGTTTTCCTGAAGGCAGGGGACAGTGTTCAGTAAAATGCATCATATGTGTTTTCCCCTTTGGCTGAATTTCTGTATGCCCTTGAAATTATGTTAGCATTAAACTGAAATAGTCCATTCTTGCATCGCTATAAAGAAATACCTGAGACTGGTATTAGTCCATTCTTGCATTGCTATAATGAAATACCTGAGACTGGGTAGTTTATAAAGAAAAAAGGTTTAATTGGCTCACAGTTCTGCAGGCTGTATAGGAAGCATGGTGGCATCTGCTTCTAGGGAGGCCACAGGAAGCTTTCAATCACAGGAGGCTTACATGGCAGCAGGAGCAGGAGCAAGAGAGCTGGGGCAGGTGAGGTGTTACGCACATGTAAACGACCAGATCTCCAAGAACTCATTCACTATCACGAGGACAGTACCAAGAGCGATGGTGCTGAACCGTTCATGAGAAATCGCCCCCATGGTCCAATCTCCTCCCACCAGGCCCCACCTCTAACACTGAGGATTACAATTAACATGAGATTATGAGATTTGGATGGGGACATACATCCAAACAATATCACCCCTCATTGTGTAAATATAATTTGGCAGCTCTAGCACTAGGAGTGTGGAGAGGCTATTCAACTCAAGGAAAACATTAGTGAAAAATATTCCAGTAGAGTTTTCTCTTTTCATCTTATTTTCCTTAAAATTGAGTAGCTTGTTGCCCAAATCACAACTATCAAAGCACCAAGTGCCTTGGGCTTATTTAACATAGAAATTGAAACAAAAATGGATTAAAATCTTTGCTAGGGTAAAAATAGAAAAGATCTCCAATAGTTAGAGAAAAGCCATTAAAGCTTAAGAGTTTTGCTCTTCCCTTTTCGGGATTAACTATTTGATCCACACTAATTTAGATGTAAACACACATTCATAGAAAACACTGTAGTAACATTGAAAATAAACAACCAATAGCAACTCAAAACTGTTAGAGTAGGTAGCTCGTCAGGCATAAGCAGCGCAGGAGAGGAACGGACACACACACACACACACACACACACACACACACACACACACCCACACCCAGAAGTGTTAGGTGACCATCACATGATGGTCAGGCGGTTGTTAACTTTTCTCTAAAGTAATAATTGGTCACAGCCGGCACCAGGGAAAGGCAGTCTCCTAATAGATAGAAAACACCTGAAACTGATCAGCAGCTTCCCAGTAAGGTCTCAGGAGTGGGGAGAAGTAACGCAAGATCCTGGAAGTATAACCCCAAGCCAAAAGGTCAAGCAGGGCATTTGATCTCTCAGCCTGCTTGGACCTCATCCAGGTGTGCTTTCCTTCCTTCCTTTCTTTACTGCTCTAAAGCTTTTTAACAAACTTTCACTCCTGCTCTAAAATTTGCCTCAGTCTCTCCTGCTTTATGCCCCTCAGTCGAATTCTTCCTTCTGGGGAGGAAAGAATTGAGGTCGCTGCAGACCCATACAGAAAACTACCACTGATAACAAAAACTATAATTTTAAATATATATATATTTTGAGATGGAGTCTCACTCTGTCACCCAGTCTGGGGTGCAGTGGCATGATCTTGGTTCACTACAACCTCCACCCTCCGGGTTCAAGCGATTCTCATGCCTCTACCTGCCAAGTGGCTGGGATTACAGGCGCCTGCCACCACGCCTGGCTAATTTTTGTATTTTTAGTAGAGACGGGTTTCACCATGTTAGCCAAGCTGGTCTCAAAATCCTGACCTCAGGTGATCCGTCTACCTTGGCCTCCTAAAGTGCTGGAATTACAGGCATGAGCCACCACACCTGGCCTAAAATATATTTTTTGTATTTGTTTCCCCTGCTGTCTAACTCTGCATTCATCACTGAGAAAAAGGAAAACTCCTGCATTCTTTTCCCAGTTTTTCAGCGCAGCTGCTTGGATATAAACACATCCAAACAGCATCACAACTAAGTTTTGTGATCCAAAATAGCATCATATATAAGTTTGCCTTTCTTCATATTGTAGTTTTATTACAGTTGGAAGAGTGCCCAGTAATATTTTGCCAGTGATGTGACATAGTGCATTGGAATGATTGATTAGAATAGCACTCTGTCACTTTCCTTCACACTGTGGCTTTTATTAATTAAGAAATCCATTGTGTATGAATGACTTCGCCTAGACAAAAATAAGACTTACACAGCACTAAATTAGTGGTTCAGCATTTCTTTCTTTGTAATTAAATATTTGAATGTTTTCACTGGACTGCTTTTGAAATGAAATAATTTGAGAAAGAAGCAAAAATGTCAGATTTATAGTGGAATTAAGCTGTAAATTAAGAGGATTAATAATTTATATAATTTACTTTTATGTAAAAGTAAATATAGTATCAAGAAGTACTGAAAGCAATTTCTTAAGATTAACATAATAGCTTAGTCTTATCTTTCTAAATCAAACTTTAAACTGTTTGGGTTTCGATGACACTTTCACTGAAGATGTCAACAAAACAACAATTGGAGTGTGGAGTTTGATAATTACATGATTTAAAGGTGAACTTTTTAAAAGGGCTCCATAATTAGAAACAGATTTGTTTTGCTGTCAGCTCTGACACTTTGGGCAAGTCCTTTTACCCATCTGAGCCTGTTTTTTTGTTGTTTTTTTGTTTTTTTATCTCTAAATTCAAAATAATTACCTCAGCTCCTCTTCTCCCGTGACGTTTTGGTAAGGCTTAAAACACAAAACAAAATGAAGCCTTCCATCATGGATGTTCCTGTGTGCTATTTAGATGTGAGCCCTTAATAAGAGTCCACACGGCTGAGGCTATAGGGTGGCCTATGATGCCAATTATGGCAGCAGAGCAAAGGAACACAGTGTTTTATATTCTTTGAGTTATTTCATACAAAGCGGCTTTTTTTTTCTGAAAGCAAAATCAGTGAGTTTTTATTATTTGTCAATGTGGGAGAAAAAAAAAGACCTACAAATTGGCTTTCTCTCTGACCCTCTTTGGGAACTCACAGCACAGCGTTTGATATTTCAGAATAATTGCAAACTATACCTCTAGGTTGGTACTCCATTTGGGGTTCTAAAATGTTTAATTCAGTAGGTCATGATTTGTCTCAATATGCTACACAGATAGATGTCTTAAATATGCATATGCCCTTTGGGAGGCTGAGGCAGGAGGATCACTTGAGGCCAGAAGTAAGAACCAGCCTGAGCAACATAGCAAGACCTGTTGCTACAAAATAATAATAATAATAATAAATTAGCCAGGCATGGTGGTGTGCACCTGTAGTCCCAACTATTTGGGATGCTGAGGCAGGAAGATCGCTTGAGCCCAGAGGTTGGAAGCTGGAGTGAGTTATGATTGTGCCACTGCACTCCAGCCTGGGTAACAGATCAAGACCCTATCTCTTAGAAAAAATGTGCATATGCACATACACATTATAGGCAATTTGTTTATCTCTTTGTCAAGCAATTTGTTGCTTATGTACACATAAAGTTTCAGCTGCCTGAGATTAGCGACTGTGGGGCTGCTACTCTAGCATCACTCAGGATGTCCCTTAGTGCACTGTTTCCAGCTGGTAGGTGGGACATGAAGTCAGCTCCCCATCTTCCCTTTACCTTCTCTGACTGATAGGGCGGACTGGCTTCCCTGCCTGTCTGAGCCAATATATGAGGAATATGGTTCTCCTCTGCCATCTGAGTCCTTGAAGCCCTCAGGCTGGTTGTTTGTCCTGGCAACCTGGATTATCTTTTCTCCTTCCTCTCAGGTGAAGCAATCCTTTTTCTCTCACTCACTAGAACGAGCAAAAGTCATTTCTCCAAGACTCTCCTGTCACCCCAGTGCTAGCTAGGTGCCTCATGTTATCCTTTTCCTTCAGCAAGGATGATGAGAGGCTGAATTCACAGTCAGTAGCCAGACTATATGTAAAAATAGAATTTTGACCCACAACCTGCAGTAACCTGCCCAGGAAACCAATCCCTTATCTACGATAAACAGCCCAGGAAACCAGCATGCTATAAGTCAGACTTGCAGGAAGCCAGACTTCTGTATCTAGTAACAATCCAGGGAGCTACACAATCAATTCTGTAACAATCAGAATAGCCCCAAATAGCCAGGATTTGATTAATAACTAAAGGCTTCCCTGAATTTTGTCCACAGTTGCAACGTAAGACCAACCAGAGAGAGCCAAATGTGCACCCTCCTCCTATCACATAGGATGTCCTGCTTCTAGTTAGCCACTTCTAGCTTCCTTAGGCCAACAGCCCCCACTCAGAGCATGCCTGAAGCCTTCTCTTCCTATTATAAAGCTTTCCTACTCCTCTGCCTGCCTTTAGAGTGTCTGCCAAAACACAAGTGACAGTGGCTGACTCCCTTGCTGTAGCAAGCTTAGAATAAATAGGCTTTGCATTTCTCACTTCATTGGCTTTTATTTCCACAATAAGAAATGTTACCTGTTGGCTGGGTGCGGTGGCTCACACCTGTAATCACAGCACTTTGGGAGGCCGAGGTGGGCAGATCATGAGGTCAGGAGATCGAGACCATCCTGGCTAACCCCATCTCTACTAAAAATACAAAAAATTAGCCAGGCATGGTGGCACGCACCTGTAATCCCAGCTACTTGGGAGGCTGAGGCAGGAGAATCGCTTGAACCTGCGAGGCAGAGGTTGCAGCGAGCCAAGAGCATGCCACTACACTCCAGCCTGGGCGACAGAGTGAGACTCTTGTCTCAAAAAAAAAAAAAAAAGTCACCTGTTTTCTTTTATCTGTATATTCACAGTTTGAAAAACAAGGAGATCTAATCAAAATGTATTAGGACCAGTGAGAGAGATTACACTTTAATGCTAGTAATTTCCTTAGCGGTGTTGTTAGAAGTATTGCAAAGAGAATTTGCTGCAATAGCATTACAGTCCCATGGTGTTTGATGTAATAACCTCATCTCAGCACCCAGGGGGATCCCCGCCATCCTGGGATGTTGTTTCTAAGGCAGATTACACTGCTACTCGTCTTATCGTGTTTAGAGTATAGGCATGTTTTGACTAAAATTTAAGCAAGCTGATTTTATCTCTTAAAAATAAGATACATAATTCCTCAAATAATAACTAATGACAAGCATATTCTTAACCAATTAGATAAAATTTAGTACACAGTATACTAATGCACCATTGTTATCAATTCATTCTAACTCCAATTTAATACACAGACTTTGCCAAGAATAGCCTTTCACAGCATCCCTTTTCTCAATTTAGAGTCAGAAACTTTCAAGGAATGTATAAAACTCTGGGACTTTTCTCAATTTCCAATGTCTGTTTTCTCAATGCCTCTTTTTCTTAACAGCTAGTCACAAACAGTTACTAACCTAATCTTGCTTATGTTACACTGAACCCTAAGAGTTGTTTTGTTCACATGTTAAAAACAGCTCTTCCTGCATTTCTTCAAAACTGTGTTTTATTTTGCTCCTGCGAATTTACCTTTTCCTATGTTGATGTGAATATATTCTTGATCCCCTTCCATCTGCTGTTTGCTTTTGTAGCTAGAGCTTTTTCAAACTTGAAGCTATATAAGTGTTATGGGCTGAACTGTTGCTTCCCACAATTCCTACTCTGAAATTCTACTCCCCACAACCTCAGAATGTGACTGTATTAAGAGACTGTGTTTGGGTCTTTAAAGAGATAGTGAAGTTAAAAAGAGGCCATTAGGGTGGACCGTAGTCCAATTTGATTGGTGTCCTTATAAGAAGAGGAACTTTGGAAACAAAGAGAGACACCCAGGATGCATGTCCGCCAAGGAAATTCCACATGCAGACAGTGAGAAGTTGGCCCTCTGTAAGCCCAGGAGAGAGCCCTCGAAAGAAACCAAACTTGCTGACCTTGATCTTGAACTTCTAGCCTCCAGAACTGTGAGAACAGAAATTTCTGTGGTTTAAACCACCCAGTGATACTTTGTTATGGCCGCCCTTGGAATTACCATTAGTGACTTTCCTTCGTAAATCCCGTTACTGAAATGTGTACTAACTGCCTCAGCAAAAACATTTCTCGGAATGGTCCTATTTTCCCACAGACAAGAAAATATTTAAAGCTCAGACCAATTATGATTGATTAGAACAAAATTAAAATGGTTTAGGTCAAACCTCAAGTATCACTTGTATCATCATCTGAGTGTGTCATGGGATTAAGGATATACTAACTAAGTGATGCAAGGAAAGTGTATAGGCCAAGAGGCAAAAAGAAATCAGGTCAACAAGAAATCAATATATGGATTAGCAGAGTTTGATTCAAAATGTAAAATATGCTGATACTTTTTTTTTTTACTTTCTACTGCATATCTCTAGCGTGTGGAATATCATTACTTTGAGTTTGATGATCTCTTAAAAATGAATTTGAAAGACTAATAAGGGGTTTTGCTGGCTAATAGGATTTTCTTTCTAAGCATCACTAGATGGTTGGATTACATATTACAAGATTTGACTAGTCTAGGAGAAAAGGAGGTAAAAGTAAAAAAAGAAAATTCAATTATTAGAGATATATAGAAAATATGAGTGGGCTGGGCATGGTGGCTCACGCCTGTAATCCCAGCACTTTGGGAGGCCAAGGCGGGCGGATCACCTGAGGTAGGGCATTCAAGACCAGCCTGACCAACATGGAGAAACCCCATCTCTATTAAAAATACAAAATTAGCTGGGCATGGTGGTGCATGCCTGTAATCCCAGCTACACAGGAGGCTGAGGCAGGAGAATTGCTTGATCCCGGGAGGCAGAGGTTGTGGTGAGCCGAGATCGTGCCATTGTACTCTAGCCTGGGCAACAGGAGCAAAACTCTGTCTCAAAAAAATAAAATAAAGAGTCAAGAAGGATTAAACAAAGTGAGCACATGCATTTAATAGCACCCCCCACCTGAAACCTCACTTAAATGACAATACAAGAATAAAATGGCACAAATGGTATTTTTTAAAGGGAGACAATAGCAGATGAACAGTGTCAGCATGTAATTTTGAAAGTGGAAAACAGAAGTAGATGATTTGGCAGATCTAAGACAGCAGAAACTGTAGTAATTACAGAGAAGCTTCCAAAGAAGAAATTCAAGGCACCTGGTACTACAGCAATTCAAGAAACTGCATGGCCTCAGAGAATAGACTTATCTACGCTGACATTTTAGGGTCCTCAATTTAAAAACAAACAAACTGGCTTGACAATGCACCCAACATGGAGGCCTGTCAGACACAGGCTCTGCCCTTTCACAAGATGTCCAATTGTAGTCTCAATTTTATAGGACTGACAGCCAAGGATCATGAAACATTAAGGAGATTTTTAACATGAAAGATGAACAAAACAAAAAGAATGATGTAGCTTGTGGGAAATCGAGAAAATGTAGGGAACAAAAGAAAAACAAAATAATACCTCTAATATACTCAGAGCAATAAGAGAAGATGTGTATCTGTAAAACAAGTATGGGATACTGTAAAAAGGAACAATTGAAGACCCAGAAAGGGCTCTCAGAAATTAAAAAGTGTGATTTGCAGAAATAATAATTTAAAGCAGTATTAGAAGCTAAGTTAAGGAAATCTCCCAGAAGGAAAAACAAAAAGGCAAAGATGGAAGATAGAAAACATAGGATGATTAGAGGCTCAATTTAACATAGCTGACATTCAGATAAAAAGAGTTCCAGGGAGAATAGGCAAAAAAAAAAAAAAAAAAAAAGAAGAAGAAATGAAGAAATGAATAATATTAGAAGATAGTTCAGAATAGAAAAAATGTGAGTTTTCAGGTTGAAGGGTGCCACTGAGTACCCTGCCTTTACATTAAGGCATATTGCCATGAAATTTCAAGAAACAGGAAAGAAAGAGAAGGTCTTAAAATCCTCATCATCATCATAGCTATACTTGCATATAGTGCAAGCACTTTTCACACATTTAATTCTCAAAGGGCCTCTTGAGAGAAGCTTTATAAACTAAGGCACAGAGATAAGTAATTTGCCCCAAATCACACAGCAAATAAGTGGCAGAGTCAGATCTCCAAACATGCAGTCTGGCTCCAAATTTTATACCCCTAAACACTATACTATCCTGACTCTTATAAAGCTTCTAGAGAAGGAAGGATAGGAAGAGGGAGAATCTAAAAGTCATCAGGTTTCCAACAGCAACACTAAAAGTTATAATGTAATGGACTAATCCTTTCAAAATTATAAAAAGACATTCCTCTTGGCAATAATTTTGTGGATATGACATGGAAAGCACAGACAACAAAAGCAAAAATGAACAAGTGGGACTACAGCAAACTAAAAAGTTTCTGCACAGCAAAAGAAACAATAAAATGAAAAGCAATCTATGGAACAGGAGAAAGTATTTGCAAGCCATATATCTGATAAGGGGTTAATAACCAAAATATATAAGGAACTAATGCAACTCAATGGCAAAAAAACTGAATAACCCAATTTAAAAACTGGCAAAGGGCCTAAGTAGACATTTTTTCAAAGACCTACAAATGGCCAACAGGTATATGAAAACGTGCTCAACATCACTATTCATCAGAGAAATGCGAATCAAAAGGACAGTGAGATATCACCTCATACCTGTTAGGATGGCTATTATGAAAAAAATGAGGTAACAAGTGTTGATGAGGATGCAAAGAAAAGGGAACACATGTACACTGTTGGTGGAAATGTAAATTGGTGCCATAATGGAAAACCATGTGGAGGTTCCTCAAAAAATTAAAAATAGAATTATTATACAATTCAACAGTCCTACTCTAATTATATATCTAATGGAAACGAAGTCAGTAACTCAAAGAGGTATCTGCACCCCCGTGTTTATTACAGCATTATTTACTATAGTCAAGATATGGAAACAACCTGAATGTCTATCAACAGGCAAATGAAGAAAAACTTCAGTATATAAACACAATGGGATATTATTCAGCCTTTAAAAAGAAGGATATCCTGCCACGTGCAACAACATGAATGAATCTGGAGGACATTATGCTAAGTGAAGTAAGCCAGATATAGAAAGACAAACACTGTATGATATCACTTATATGTGGCATCTAAAAAAGTCAAACTCATAGAAGCAGAGAATAGAGCAGTGGTTGCCTGGGAGTGGGGAGTGGGAGAAATGGGGACATGTTGGTTGAAGAGTACAAACTTTCAGTTATAAGATGTATATCAACTCATTGATATATATTGCCCTTTGCCTTGTTCACTTTGAATATATTCAATCTCTGTCAACTATATATTTTTAAAATAAAAATAGTATCACACTAGATAACAAGAAAAAAATTATAAAACAAAATTATTTACTAACTAAATAAATTTACAACCTAAATATCTAACCATACATACTCAAACCTTCAATCAGGTATAAGAGCTTGAGACCATTTCAGAATTCAATTTTACCTGTGGTGTGTCCTTCCTCAGAAACAACTAGAATCCAGTAATTACAGAGCCCAGTACCAGGCAGAGGCCAAGGGGAGTTCCATGGCCATCATCGTCTAGCAAATTCAGACAGTAACTGATCCAGATCAGAGCAAGGCAAATGGCTGTGGGAGGGTTATCTTCAGAAAAAGAGAAAAAGCAAGAAAGTAATCAATTTATAATGTTTTTGGCAAAAGGTAGAATAAAAGCATCAAGGGATTTAATAGCACTCTTTCAGAGTTAGTGAAGAAATAGTATGAAGTGCATTACAAAATAAAGCCAATGAAAAGGGGACAGAAAAAAAATGCTGCATGTGACATGAAGTGTAATCATTACAACTCAAGTATGAATGATACCTGATTGTCATAATATTATAAAACCTGAATGTGAATTTGCACTGATATGAAAGATTTGTGCAATTAACTGTATTACAAGGATGGAGAAGGAAGACATTAAATTGTTTAATTGTTAACCTTCTATAATAGATGAGTGATAATGCCTCAAATTAATAAATCAAGAATAGCAATATAACATGCTATTTAGATATAAGCAGGTTAACAACAGAAGAAATATTTTAAATAATTAGCCGGGAGTTATACTGAGGATTGGGGAAGAGTTGGAGAAGAGACTGCAATTCTCATTATAAGACCTGTAATAATATTTGACTTTAAAAAATGTGTATTTTTTAATTGAACAAAAGCATTAGTAAGAAAAATAGTTAAATAAAAATGAGTTAGGCTTTAGTTTGCTTCTCAAGAGAAAGACTTTCTGCAGGAAGTCAATTTTAAGAGAAGATTTTAAAAATAGGACTTAATTTGATGTTACAGAGAAAAGTACAGCATCCAGGTGGCATGAGCAGGCTGTCTGGGGAGATGAGGAAACTGCTCCTAACTGGATGCAGGTCTGGGATTCAGGAGAGCTGGGGCAGGATGTGGGATTCATGAGGTCAGAACTGGGAAGGCCATTTATAGATGCCTAGAGTGAAAAATATAGCTAAGGTGTAACTCGTGAGGCACATGCTGAGATGGCTTTATGAAGCCATATGCCGCCGTAGAAAGAATCAAACCGTGCTTTCTAAAGTCTCTTTTGCCACAAGAAGAAATGGGAATTAGAAACTGGTGTCTTTCGGGCAACCAACTGAATACTGATGCAATTAGTTTCTCTTTCAGTTTTATGAAACAGATGAGTTTAGAGTCAAGGCAGTAATATTTCAGAAGAGGCTTTTAAAAATGTGGGCATTGCCTGCTGTTTGTGAGCCTTCAGGTTTTCTGTTGGAATTTCCTAAAAACTGGATTATTTGCCATTGAAGACAAGTGGGTGGTATTAGTGTAGAGAAAATTCATATTCTCTCTCCCTCTCCCTCTCTTCTGCACACACATACACTGATATGGTCTGAATGTTTGTGTCTCCCCCAAATTCATCTATTGAAATTTGACTCCCAAGGTGATAGTATTAAGAGGTGGGGCTTTGGGTGATGATTATGCCTTAAGGGCAAAGCCTTCATGAATGAGATTAGTGCCCTTATAAAAGAGTCCCCAGAGAGTTTGGTTGTCCCATCCACCATTTGTTGAGGCAGCTAGAAGGTACCATCTATGAACCAGAAAGTGGCCCTCACCAGAATTGAATCTGCCTACATCTTGAGTTTGAACTTCTCATACTCCAGAACTGTGGGAAATAAATATCTGTTATTTATAATCTACCCAGTTTATGGTATTTTGTTTTTGTCCTGAATAGACATACACATGCCGAGTGTAATTAGGTTTGATCTTTAATTTCCCCTAACCATGTGAATATTATATTACGTGATTCCTTTGTTTGTGCTTAAAAACAGCATTCTTAGGTCCCATCCCAGATTTCCCCCCAGTGCCCCTAAAGGCCCCTGGTTTGTCTTTCCAAAGTTGGAAAACGCCTTCAAACACATGTCATCAGGTTTAACTGGTGGGATTTTTTGGTTCCCTCAGTTTTCCCCATTTGCCAAAGATGTTGAACTGTCTTGGTGGCATGCCCTCTGCAGGGTGCTCACCAGGGAGCATGTTGCTCTCTAAGCACCTTGCAAGTGCTCCTGACCAGTACCCACAGTCACAGGTAGCCAGTAAATCTCTGAGACCAGGAGGCTGGGGTACCTCGCAATTGCTCTTTTGCTCGAGGGGAGCAGGGCCCCTTGAGTCCACTGCAGCCTGAAATCCCTGTGCCTAAATGTGACCTTCTCTAATTGAGGAGGAGATAGTACAGAGGGGTTTTGGCACCACCTGTGCTGACCACCAGACTGTGGGATTTAGGCTCATTAACCACACAAGGAGTCATTTCATCATCCCTAAACTGAAGAAATTTCAGCTAGATTAACAGTATGGTTCCTTCCCAATGTAAAATTCTGTAAGAAAGTATTGAACTCAAAAGAGAAAATAAGTGACTGTTTTATAATCAAAATGGACTAGATAGGACTGAGTTAGTAGTACTAGTTAGGACTGAGAATGGCTGGTGGCATATTAGGGCATGTGTTCAGAGAGACCCTTCTGCACCAGTTTGCCTCTTTTGAGCACGAGTCTGTCATCCAGCACATGTGTGCCACATATAACAAGGAAAAGCCAAAACATTTCTTAAAAAATTATTGCTATTCACGAAAAGTACCTTGGCAACACTTCCCAGGGGAGGCTGTGGGTGAAGGGGCAGGAAGGGCAATGTTTCATATATAAAAGATAGTCTATTCTTAAGTAAAAAATGTTAAATTATATTGAGTGATGCAATCACTTTAACATTTTTCCCTAGGGCTTTGTGCCCTATTTTAGTAACAAAAGATCAGCTGTTTCCAACCATGCCCCTAAATCAGCTTTAAAGAAATAAAAGAATCTTCTAAAATACCAGGAGGGAATAAAGGAATAGGTTGTCCTTATAAGGCACCAATAACCTCATTTGAAAAGTAATTTTATGTGTTAGAGGAGCAATTCTTCCCTTGTCTGTGTGACAATTTAACAAGAATGTAACAGATTTATGTAGCAACTTGAACAAGTGACAATATCCAGAGTGAGTGTTGGCAATTGAGGTGCATTTGGGAAGATGTGAACATACAGCGAAATCCTAGGGTGCATTTTTTTCTTTTCCACGGTCTTGGGTTTTTTTACAAAATGGTTGTATGCTCTCAATCTGTGGATCTGACAAAGTAAGGGCTTTTGAATGTCTCTTTATTGAAATGCGATCTTTGCCCTGTTCTTCATGAACTGCCCACTTGGGATGAAGTAATATGGAACCCAGTTGGTGGAACAGAGCCCTAAACATGGATAAATGACCAGGACAACGCCAAGCTGGGCAATGGTAGTAGCAGGTGTAGGTGTGGTCAAACTATGCCCCCAGTTGGCAAACAAGATGAACTCCCTCTGGCTCAAAAGTTAAAAGCAGAACTAAGAGGCCATGTCAAGGTGAGGAGGCAGTCACGCTCTCTGTGTCCTTGGAAAGTGTTTCAGAATCTGTTTTTCTGCAACCAAGTCAAAGAACAGTTTTTGAAAACAACTACAACTGGAAATTCCTCCATCTGACCACCAACAAGACCACCTAGCACCAACAAGCCAACCAACCACCTGGAACCAGCCAATTAACCACCAGAGACTGGTGATCTGGGGCTGAAAGGCCATCCAGCCAACATTCTTCCTTGCTCCCAACACTCCTCACCTGCCCTGCCCTGCAGTTTTGGCCTTTGTCATCTCCTTCCCCCCGCCACCCTTCCTGGGAGTGCACTTTCCAAAGCTGCATCTCCCTAATCTGCAGATTGCTTTTGAAAAATAAAGTTCTCCTTTGGCCTCCCCACGTCTCATTGGTCTTCTGTTAACAATATTAACACAAATTAATGCATACATGTCATAAAATTATAAAATCAACCAAAATCTCTTTCTTGCCCTAGAATATTTTAATAGCTAGTGTTTTCACGTGATATAGAAAGTATTCCCTTGTTTGGCTGGGGCTGGCACCATGTTTCCACACAAATCTCTGTCTATATCACAGCCTTCTGGCTCTGCAGCCATCCTGATTCCATATCACCTTCTTATGTGGAATCATGAGTTTATAAAGCAGGACTTGGTAAAAAGACAGTCTACACATTATCTCATGCTTTGCTCTAACCAATAATTGATCATTTTGCTTGACCAATTCAAAAGATAGAGAACCATGATTTCCAAAGAAACTCAATCAATCTTCAGAATATTCTACTGGTTTTCCATTTTTCCATCAAAATCTGTTTTTTGGTTTGTAACCTATTAGTTCTAGTCCCTGAGTCACTGAAATAGTCACTGAAAATAGATCTGCCCCTGATTCTTGTTGAAATCAGCTAACATGTTCCTCCCTGTCCATGAATCCATATACTCAACTATTTCATCCATTTCTCATAGAACATAGAAATGATTGAAATTATTAACATTTCAAAATTCTGGTATATCTGTACAGCTTTGTCTCTGTCCTGAAGTAGGAAAGCTCTTTTTATGCTTGTCTCCTGATGGAAATCCATATTAGTTTGCTGCTCATATCCTCACCTTTGCCTTCTCCCCTACCCACCCTACCGTCCCCCACCTCCCACTCCTAATCAACACCCAGTGTGATGGTGCAGATTGCCCAGAGGATCTTCCACAGGATCTACCGTCACCTGCCATGCCACTCCTAGTCTCTACTGGTCATAAGCTCCCTTTCTGGCAGGGGCTAAGGCTCCCTCACAAATGAGAAGTCAAGGAAATATTTTTGTTTGGCTGAATTCTAAACACTACTGCATTTATTTGTTTTGGTTTGCTGTTAATGTTATATATCAAAAATCCTCCAATGGATACTCTTCTGATATGTTGAATGTTTAACTAATATTGACCATCTTTAATGGCATCTTTGTGAGGAACTCTGTTGAAAGGTGAAATTATGTCTGTGATTTCTGTTCCAGTTTAGAGGCTGGAGTGTCACATGGAACTTACTACAGTGTACTGATGTAATCTGATCAACAAGATCAGTACTCTTCTTAGGTTGTGGTTTCAAAAAAAAAGTCTTTAGGCAAAACAAATTGTGGAGAGGATTATTCTGTGAAGTTTCTAGGAGTTATTGAAATTGTTATGTTACAAAAACTTCTGGTTTGGAAAAATCATGAGGTTTGGGGTTTTTATAGCTGTGACAAGAAGTCCCAGAGGAAATTGAAATATAAGCAACCTAGATAAGGCAAAGAATTAGTTCCTTTCTGATACAAACCTCAAAAAAACAAGAATCATTATGAGGTGCTCCACCAGGCCCGTTTTCAGTCCAGTAAAGCCAGAATCTTCCCTCTAGTCTTTAGAAAGAAACTGGAAGTTAATCCGAGATGAAGGCCTTGCAGTGATGGATAAAGCCAAAGGTCTCTTCCTGCCTGAGGATGAAAACCTGAGGGAAAGAGGGGACTGGAGCCAGTTCACGCTGTGGCAGCAAGGTGAGCTTCTGACTTCTAGGTGGTTCTCTGCAGCCCAAACCTGATGGGAAGTGGGTACTGACAAGAGTCTTCTGGTGACGCTTCCCAGAGCTGGGATTCCCAGGCTTAAACGAGGGGCCCAAAAAAACCTAGATTTTTGAAATCCATTCATTGTTTTTGAAAACTACATCTGAGCCCTTATTTGTATGTGTCCAGGTATATTGCTGTGTGTGTATATCCACGTGTGTATTTGGATAAATATTTATGAATAGTGTTCTGATTTTTCTGGTCTTTCCTGTTGAATGACGTGTTACTGACCGTAACCCTACTGTGTAGGCATAACTGAAAAATCTAGCAGGTGTTATCAGTGTATTAGAAAGTTATGTCCCTGAGCATCATTTGCTCCTATAAAATGGAGGTGACGTTGCATGGCAAAATGATATCAACACGGATGATGGTAAAAATGGTAACACACCAGCTGGTAAAAATGGTAATACACCAGAGTGACAAGACAATAATAACTGCTGTCTCAGCTCTTCAGGAATAGGAAGTGGCTCATACTGAACTTCATATTTTTTTAGCTTAACCCAGGTACAGGCACACATATGGAGCTCCAGCGTGTGTGTGTGTGTGTGTGTGTGTGTGTGTGTGTGTGTGTGTGTTTTCAGTGAATTGATATATTCATCTATCTTTAAAATGAGGAGTATTTAAGACTCCAATTTTCTCCTTGAAAAGTGGAGTTAGCCTGGATTAACAATAACTATACAAAAGTAAATTTATTTTGAAGACTAAACAGCACGTGCTGCATATCTTCAGCTACAGAAAACAAATTCAGATTGTAATATGCATCTAATTTACACTAAAGGACAAATAAGGACAGTGGTTTATCTCAATTATGCTTTCAGAATGGTTTCTATGTAAGAATAAGAGGAACTACTTTAGTAATGTTTTCAGGGATACTTCCATCTAAAGAGAGAGAACCATGAAAAAAAGTGTCTATCCACTTTTTGCCAACAAGAATTTTTTAAATGGAGCTATACAATCCATATTTGGGCAATATGCTAATTTACCTCTGACATGTCACCAAGATGAGTCCATTCTATTGGCACTTATGTGTTCACCTCGTACTTTGATTCCATTAACATCCTTATGCATCACAGAACCTACTGGGCCTCCTAGAGCAATGCTTCAGAATAGCAGGCATCCTAGCACTAATTTCTAGAAACTGTAGTTTCTGCCAAAAACAAAAAAAGTATTTGATAAAATTAATATGCAAAGTATTATAGGATATAAAAAGCATTAAGCAAGAAAGAAAATAAATTATGGAGTCAATAATGTTGTTGGAGGTAACATTTTGTCTTCTACATTTTCACATAGGTGGAATATACCTGATTTTCCATGAACTACTTAACTTCTTAGAATGTGTTTTACTTTCTTAGTATCTTTGTTAAATTCTTATTCCCATTGAATGGAATTTACATGTTCTTTCTTTCTCTTTCTTACATGTGATAGAATTGTGTCTACCCTGTTGTTTAAAAAACTCATAAAATTATTTCTCACTTACATGATTATGATTATATTTTCTAATTCCTGAATTTATATTTTCTCTTCCTTCTCCTGCTCTTTTTTGTTTTGTTTTATTTTTCTTTTAAATATTTTGATTGGAATTCCTTAGTAAATTTATTTTCATTCTTTCTTATTAATAATAGCATTTAAAGCTATGCACTGACCTACAGTTACAGGTTTGGATGTATTCCCTACACTGTAATATATGGTATTTTTACCTGAGTTATTTTCAAAAAAAGACTGCATTTCTGCCCTGGTTTCCACATTGACTTAAAATGATCTATATGTATATGTGCCTGTGTGTGATTGAGCATGTGTTTTCCAATCTGTTGTAGTTGCTTCAACATTGATTGATTGATTGACAGGATCTTGCTCTCTTGCCCAGGTTGGCATGCAATGGTGCAATCCTAGCTCATTACAGCTCCAACTCCTGGCCTCAAGCAATTCTCCTCCCAAGTAGCTAGGACTACATGTGTGCGTCTACATACCTGGCTAATTTTTAAATGTTTTTATAGAGATAGGGTCTCACTATATTGCCCAGGCTGGTCTTGAACTCCTTGGCTTCAAGTGACCCTCTTACCTTGGCCTCCCAAAATGCTGAGATTACAGGTATAAGCCACTCCACTCAGCCTGCTTCACTGAATTTCTAGTTTTATTTTATTGTCATAAAGGGATAAAATTCACATAGTTTCCCTTTTAGGAAGATTTTTTAAAGTTCTTTATGGTCTTTGGTTTGTGATTCCATGCTTCTAGTGGGGGAATCCAGTAACTATTTTCTAGAAACAAATTCATAGTATAAAGAATAAATTTGGGGCTCGGTGTGGTGGCTCATGACTGTAATCCCAGCACTTTGGGAGGCCAAGGCAGGCAGATCATTTGAGGTCAGTCATTCAAGACAAGCTTGACCAACACGGTGAAACCCCATCTCTGCCAAAAAGACAAAAAATTAGCTGGGCATGGTGGCACGTGCCTGTAATTCCAGCTACTCGGGAGGCTGAGGTAGGAGAATCACTTGAACCCAGGAGGCAGAGATTGCAGTGAGCCGAGATCATGTCACTGCACTCCAGCCTGAGCAACAGAGCGAGACTGTCAAAAAAAAAAAAGAAAGAAAGAAAGAAAGAAAATAATAAGTTTGATGGCAAGTACTATCGTAGCTTATGCTGAAGCAGGATGGCATCCATGTCAGGTGCTGTGGTTCAGAAATAGAGGAGAAGAATTCTGGAGTGGAAGGGACAGGGGCGGACGTTGTAGGGAGGGAGGTGAGCGACCAGTTTGCTTAGCCACATTGAGAGCTCAGATTCAGAGGAAAAAGGTGATGAATATCTGGCTCAGTAAAGACTTAGCTGTTGTCTAGTTAGCAAATCATGCTGCTGGGTAGTCGAATGCCTAAGGCTGATGCTGGAAGTTTTGGGAAGTAAAATTACGGTAGGTCTCTTCTATGGACTGAACTGTGTACCCCGCAAAATTCATATGTTGAAGCCCTAACCTCCAGTGTGACTGTATTTGGTGATAGGGCCTTTAAGGAGATAGTTAAGATTAAATGAGGTCATAAGGATGAGGCCCTGACCCAATATAACTGATTCCCTGATAAGAAGCGGAAGAAACACTAGATGTGTTAGTCTGTTCTCACACTGCTATGAAGAAACACTAGGTAATTTATACCAAAAAGAGGTTTAATTGACACATAATTCCACATGACTGGGGAGGCCTCAGGAAACTTACAATCATGGTGGAAGGCACCTCTTCACAGGACAGCAGGAGAGAGAATAAGTACCAAGTGAAGGGGGAAGCCCCTTATAAAACCATCAGATCTCGTGAGAACTAACTCACTATCATGAGAACAGGATGGGGAAAACCACCCCCATGATTCAGTTATCTCCACCTGGTCCCTCCCATGACACATGGGGATTATGGAACTATAATTGAAGATGAGATTTGGGTGGGGATGCAGCCAAACCATATCACTAGGGATGAGAAAATGACGTGTGAGGACACAAGAAGAAGGTGGCCACCTAGGAGCCAAGAAAAGAGGCCTCAGGAGAAACCAAGCCTGGCCACACCTTAATTTTGGACTTTCAGCCTCCAGAACTGTGAGAAAATACACTTCTGTTGTTTAAGCCACTCAGTCTGTGGTATTTGCTTGTGGCAGCCCTAGCGAACTGATACAGTATCCAAGTAGTTTCATTAGGACTGAACTATGTTTTTTTAAAGGACTGGCTTTTTAGAGTTGAAGGAAAAAACCAGAATCAGCAAATATAAATAATGATTTTGTTCCCCAAAAATAACTTTTAAAATTGTTACGTGAATATTATGGAACATCTATTTTGCTCTTATCTTAATAAGTGCCACCAACAGTGATTAAAATATGCCACACATGTGCAGTCATTTTTTTCTTCCAGAGCCCATGGGAAAGGTGCTAACTGACCCCAACAGCCTTTCTGAATAAGCTGAGGCTGAACCTCTAAGTCCTTCTCAACACAGTGTTCTAGGTGGCTGCTAGCAACTGATCAGAATTGTCATGCAAAATGGAACCTGTTGTTGCCCCAGAAGTAGAGCCTTGAAATTTATAAAAGATACAACCCAGGATATCAGCTCCATGAATAGCCCTCACAAAGTATATTCATGTGTAAGAAGTGATAAATTTAAATGATTCTTCCAGATTTGCATTGGCTGTTAGATCTCTTTCTAGAGCTATTTTCCCAAAGAAGCAAGGTTTATTACTTCTTGAGGGTTAGTTTAACGTTGGTGAGAAATAATCAAACGACAACAAAGCCACAGTGAGTTGCAGATGCTGGGCATTCCTCTTCAGGCTGAGTTAACTGGTTTGCTCCTGCACAGCTGCCTTCTAACTTACAATGCAACAAAATGAGAAATTATGCTTTAAAGCATAGGCTTTGGAAACCAACAATCCTAGGTTAGAGTCCTGGATGCACCGCTTGTTAGCTGTGTGATGTGTGCATGTCCCTGAATCTCTGAGCTTCAAATCCCTCATCTGAAAAATGGCAAATAGTGCCTCAAGTATGGGGTTGTTACTAGGATCAGTGAGCACTAGATGAAAGACTTGGCACAGTTATCCAATATATGATAGTAATATTATATTTTTATGGTCTAACAATAGCACATGATGTAATAACAGTAGTGGAGAGGTGGTCTCTGGTCTGATTAAGAGCATGAACACTGGGTCCAGTCTGGCTGAATTGAAATTCCTGCTCTGCTGTTCGCTATGTGACCCCTCTGTGGCTCAATTGCCTTTCTATAAAATACAACACTAATTGAGCCTTCTTATGACATGTTGTAGACATCAAATGAGGCACTCTCATCATGCAGAGTGGCTCCTGGCCTGTTGTGAGCATCAAGGAACTGCCGTTGCATTCCTTGGACCCTCATGATCAGACGTGAATAGTTAAAATGACCAGTGACAGTGCATGAATGCCCAGAGTCTACTGCACAGAGAATCTGGGTTTACAGACCAAAAAGATAAATGTGTCTAAAGAGCTAGAGGTGTTCTCTAATTCCTTGAAAATCTCAGGGACACAACCCATTTGGTTACCCATTCATCACCTGTCATTCAGGTAAGGCACATCTGTTCTCCAGGTAGCACATGCTCAGCCACCTGGTGCTTGTGAGAACTCCAGGCCACCTATGGTTGTTCCCCAAGCCACCAGTTTCACTTAACTGCTGCCTGGACAGCACAGAGCTCAGAATTGGGGACTCCTGCCAAGCAGCCCCAGGCCCTGCATACCAGAAGACTTGGAAAGCCCAGGCTCAAAAACACTTTACGATGACTCGTAGGTTTATGTAATATTCACCCAAACTGACATTTATTGTTCATTTGGGGAACTCCATTAATAACTAAAAATAGCAATTAACATTTTATTCAATTAAGAGCCAAAAAGGTTACTTAGAAAAAGCTGTTTTCTAAAACATTGAGCTCCATTTGATTGGGGTGAATACCTTTTAGTTGCGTTTTTTGTAACTCTTATTTTATTCTCAGTATGTGATTATCTTAGGACACAATTAACATTAATTAAATAAAATTAAACTCAGCTTTAGATGTAGCAGTCTCTTTTAGGAATCTTGAATAGGGAATTAAAATGTCTCTGACTTTTAAAAATCCCATTGTTTTACTCCCCCGTTAGAGCAGATGATATTGTGTACATTCTGAGCACATCTTCCCTAATAAGCAGGGGCTTTATAGAGTGTAAAGAAATTTGCATAGTTCAGGAAACTTAAATGACATGTCCCAGAATCTGTGCTCTTGACAGTTAATCATAGAATATGTCCCCTCTCAAAGACGCCTTCTTCATTTAAATCCTATTCTTTATCATCATATAAAGGATGATCTGGATATGGAAAAGACATTAAATTCCAATAAAAATAGTGTTTTGGCAACTAATATAGTCCTAGAAATGCATTTCTAAGTTAGAAATATAATATAAGCTATTTTCCTTCTTTAGGGGATGTATTAGTTTCCTGTGGCTGGTGTAACAAATTACCACAAAACTTAATAGCTTAAAACACAGACACATTTATTATCTTATAGTTCTAGAGGTCAGAAGTCTACAATAGATCACACTGAGCTAAAATACAAGTGTCACCAGGGCTGTATTCCCTCTGGAGTCTCCAGCTTCTAGAGGCTGCCCACATTCCCCGGCTTGTGGCCCCCTTCCATCTTCAGAGCCAGCAGTGGCCAGTCAAGTCTTTCTCATACTGTATCACTCTGACACTTACTCATCTGCCTCCTCCTCCCACATTTAAGGATGCTGTGATTACCTTGGGCCCATCCAAGTAATCTTGGATAATCTCCCTATTTTAATGTGAGCTGATAAGAAATCTCAGTGCCACTTACAGCCTTAATTCCCTCTTGCATGAAAGATAACATATTCACAGGTTATGGGATGAGGGTATGGACATCTTTTGGGAGCTAACTATTATTTTGCCTGTCACAGGGGAAAAAATAAGTACAGTTGGCCTTTGAACAACATGAATTTGAATGTTATGGGTCCGCTTATGTAAGAATTTTTGTCAATATATTGGAAATTTTTTTGAGATTTGTGGCAATCTGAAAATAACTTGCAGATGAGCCTTATAGCCTGGAAATATTTTTTAAAATTAAGAAAAATTAGGTATGTCATGAATGCATGAAATATATATAGGTACTAATCTATTTTATTATTTACTATATATATACAAATCTATTATAAAGAAATAAAATGTATCAACATATGCATGGAAGCACTTACAGACCATACATAGCACCATTCATAGTCAAGAGAAATGTAAACAAACATGAAGATGCAGTGTTAAATCATAACTCCATTAAATTAACTGTAGTACAGATTATACTACTGTAATAATTTCATAGCTGCTTCCTGTTGCTATTCGGCAAGCTCAAGTGTTTTCAGTATCCGCTTAAAATACCATGTGATACTGTCGTCTCCATGTGAGCAGTTCCTGTCTCTGGTAAATTGCATATCACGGTGAAAAGTGGTCTCTTATGGTTCTTGTGTATTTTTCCTTGTGTTTAATGCAATGCTGCAAACCTCGAATAACACCATGGGACCTATACAAAGAGCAACTAATGATGATGGACACGCTGCCAAGAAGCAGAGAAAAGTCATGACCCTACAAGAAAAAGTTGAATTGATTGATATGTACTGTAGATTAAGGTCTGTACCTGTAGTTGCAGGCCATTTCAGACATTCAATTCATCTTGTAAACAGATGATGTAAACTTATGGTATTGATAAAATACAGTACAGTACTGTAAAAGTATTTTCTCTTCCTTATTATTTTCTTAATACCATTTTCTTTTTTTCAGCTTACTTTAGTGTAAGACTATAGTATAGAATACATATAACATACAAAATACGTTAATCAACTATTTATGATATAGGGTAAGTCTTCCAGTCAACAGTAGGCTATTAGTTGTTAAGTTTTTGGGGAGTCAAAAGTTATACACAGGTTTTCGGCTGCATGGAGGATCGAAGCCCCTAATCCCTGTGTTATTCAAGGTCAAAGGCCTTTAACCTGTGTCTTTTCTGTTAGACATTCTTAGTCAAATAGTCCAACACCGAGTGAAGAATTTGGATCCCTGCTCTGCCAGTCACTACCGATTGGAGCAAGACACGTCTTCTTTATTGATAAATTTTTATTTATTTCCAATAAGCCTTTTGCATTCCTACTTCATCTTCTCATGTTTACTCAATCTTCTCATTCCTGCAGTGAGGATGACATATAGCTCTCACCTCATCTAAATGGGATAAGTTTAAGCTTTACTGTGATTTGTTTCCAACAATTATGTTATTTATTCCAGGAAGAAGAAATGAAAATGCCTGCAAAGGAGCTCCTAAAACCTGTACCTTACTAGAAAAGTTCCCCGAGACAACAGGATGCAGAAGAGGACAGGTACCAAGAGTGTCGTGCTGGGGAGAATACAATTAATTGTTAGGAATAAGGGCGTGTTGACCTTTACAAAGAAATGGTTGTTTCCTTTGGCCCAATGAATGCCTCTTTTTACATGCCCTTTTTACTGAAACATAATTTTATGTGGTTGACGTCAGAATTGAGGGTGGAAAATGTTCAGTGTTTATAGCTTTGTGGAAAATGTAAGTGCTTATTTTTAGTTCCTTCACAAAGAAATAAGACTTGAATATAAATATTAAATCTTACAAAGGCTCTAATCCAAATTGACAGTAATTTTGTACTGTCACCTTAACTTAGCAGTTCCTCCATACCTTGATAAATGGCTGAATGGAGTGTCATGTTTTCTATGCAGATCAAATATTCCATCATGCACCCCGGGACTCACGTGTGGCCGCACACAGGGCCCACAAACTGCAGGCTCCGAATGCACCTGGGCTTGGTGATTCCCAAGGAAGGCTGCAAGATTCGATGTGCCAACGAGACCAAGTATGGGTCCTCTGTTATCCGTCATATCCGTCACCTCAGAGGATGAGGGTTTGTTACAACACAGTTGTGTTCCTTTGGATTACTTATCTTCTTTTGTAGCTGAAGTAGACTGGAGCAAAGTGATATTAATACAAACTCTTAAGTCTGTATCCCTTCTTGGTGCTTTCTATTAGCCTGGAGACATTGCCCAGCTCTAGGGCTGCCCTCCATTATTTCTCGGCAGAGTACTTATCCAGTTGAGAAGCTGCCTTGTTTCTCTCTCTGGGTAGACAGATGTGCATTCAGAGTCAGCCAACATGCATTGAGCCCTGCAGATGTTATGCATTGTGCTTCCTGCTTTGCAACTTGACTTATTCATGATTACAAGAAGTCCCCCTAACTGAAGAACTCACCCCATGATATTTATACATTTTGATATAGAGGAGATGGTATGGTGCAATGGAAGCTGGCTGCCTTTTTCAAATCCCAGCTCTGCCACCTAACCTGTGTAACCTTGGCTAGTTACTTAATCCCTTCAAACATCAGCCTTCTTGCTTTAAAATTGGCAGTGATAACATCTACTTTGCAGGGTTGTTGTATGGATTAACTGGAATAATGCCTGCAAGGTGCTCAGTCCATGTTCTGGTATCAGTCGGGACGTGATGAATGTTAGATCTCCTCTCCCTCCCTTGCGTGTTACTTTCCTAATCCTGACAGGTTTATTCATGATCTTTTGAACAAACCATACTTGCTCTGGCTTCTGTACCTATGATGCTGATAATCTCTGTCCCTAGAATGCCCGTCTTTTCACCTGTCCAAAATAAAACCTATTACTAAGATCCAATTTAGTTTTATAAAAATAGAACCTCTCAGAGTATATATCCTCAGTAATCCCATTCCTATCTTCTATTACTCTTTATTCATTAATATATATTACCCTTATCTCCATAGCAAGCTGTATGTAAGCTCCTGGAGATCAGAAACCAAGTTATTGTTGTCTTACACATTTATTATTGTCCTTAGTAGAGGTCTGAGTGAGGATGAGTGTTCAGGGGTCTGCGGAATTGTCTATTTGATTATTGGCAGATAACTGCCCTGGGCAGCCCATGGTGCTGTGGGAAATTCAGAGATGACTCAGAAGGGGCCGTCATCTTCTGAGGACACACCTAGCAAGGTGTGTCTGCTCAGGAAGATAACACAAGATTGAAGGCCACAGTGGTCATAGAAGAGGTACTACAGATGGCCTCTCTACAGATAAGCTAAAAATACTACAGATGGCTCCATGAGCAGGAGCCTCACCTGCTCACAGACACTCAACTTGCAGAGTGGCGGTTTTTAAAGACAAGAAGGATTCTGACATTGAAAGCTAAAGAGGGGTATTCTGGAACAGTATCCATTAAAGGCACAGAGGCCAAAAATTATGGCCACATATGAAGAATATTGAATAATAATTCTGCAGCCAGCAGTGTATGGTACATAAAGAATAAGGTTGCAAAGTGAAAGAGTCTTTTAGAAACTAAATCATAGGAGGCTTTGAATCCCAAACTAATGGGATCAGACCTTTGTTAGGAAGTTACTGTGGAACCCGTGGGTGAATCCTATGGGGACAGTGGGAAGAACAATTAGCAGGCTGTCACAGAAGCCCACCCAAAAGATAAACAGAGCTGGAATTGGGATGCTGGAAAGAAATGGAGACTAGAGAGCAGATACAAGAGCTATCAGGTGACTCTTGAATTTGTGGTACAGGAATGGGTCATCCAAGATGCTGCTGCAATCGCAGTCTTTGGACAGTGGAGGGTGGTGATGCTTGAGCAAACCTTGGGAATTTGGGAGGCATGAGGCAAGTTCAAGGAAAGGAAAATGAATTTAGTGCTTATGTATTTTATTTAGTTGCTATGGGAACACACTTGTAGAACCATCCAGGAGGTGGCTGGAAATAGAGACCTGGCACTCAGGGGAGAAGGTAAGTCTAGAGATAAAGATTTGAGAGTCAGACTCAGCAGGAACTTCTAGAGGAAGCTTGAGACAATCGAAGGATGACAGAAATGAAAAGGTTCCATGAAAACATCTGTATTTAGAAGAGAAGGAGGAAGGAGAACCAAGAAGGAAATGGGGCAAGAAAGGCAAAATCGGGTAGACCAGGAGGAGGAATCAGGGATCACTGGACAGGTAGAAGTTTCTTCAGGCATGGAATGAATCTTGTCTTACACTGGGAACTCGGTTTGGGTCTTCAGGGTCTCTCTGCCAAAGTGAAAAGGAGCAGGGACACATTGGGTGATGCGAGGAATTCAGAGAGGAGGTGGGAGAATGCTGGAGCAGGCAGAGATTGACAAGGTAACTCCTTGGAGATCACATGAGAGCATGAGGCAGTGGAGATGGAGAAGAGCACCCAGCCTCATGCCTCAGTGCTCCTTAGGCTTTTACAGCCTATTTGTTCTTTCACCAGCTCACTTGCTCTCTCCCTCACCTCCGACCTCCTATTTTTTCTCTCTCCCTCCCTCCCTTCTTTCCTTCCTCCTCCCTCCCTTCTTTCCTTTCTGCCTGCCTGCCTCCCTCTCTCCCTCCCTCCTTCCCTCCCTGCCCCCCCGCCTCCTGCCTCCCTGCCTTCCTGCCTTCCTGCCTTCCTCCTTCTCTTCTGTATTCTGCTTGTAGATACTTGGAACAAAATCACTAGAGAAAAATCCACTTAGGACCAGGCAAGGTGGTTCATGCCTATAATCCCAGAACTTTGGGTGCCCAAGGCAGGAGGATTGCTTGAGGCCAGGAGTTCAAGACCAGCCTGAGCAACACAGTAAGACCCTGTCTCCACAAAAACAAGTTTTTTTGTTTTTGTTTTGTTTTGTTTTTGAGACAGAGTCTCGCTCTGTCGCCCAGGCTGGAGTACAGTGAGGCGATCTCGGCTCACTGCAAGCTCTGCCTCCCAGGTTCACGCTATTTTCCTGCCTCAGCCTCCGAAGTAGCTGGGACTACAGGCGCCCGCCACCACACCTGGCTAATTTTCTGTATTTTTAGTAGAAACGGGGTTTCACCATGTTAGCCAGGATGGTCTCGATCTCCTGACCTTGTGATCTGCCTGGGCCTCCCAAAATTCTGGGATTACAGGCATGAGCCACCACGCTCAGCCACAGAAACAACTTTTTAAAAAATTGCCCAGGAGTTCAAGGCTGCAGTGAGCTGTGATTACACAACTGCACTCCAGCCTGGGTGACAGCAAGACCCTGTCTAAAATTAAAAAAAAAAAAATCTACTTAGGCATAGGCAGGGAGAGGAAGAGAGATGGAACTGAGCCTAGTCTTCAGTAGCCTGATGCAGAAAGAGAAAGCCAAGATTGGAAGAATGGGTGTGGCAGCCAAGAATGGGAGCAGGTGGATGGTGCCAGGAGGCTTAGCACAAAGTCACAGAGGGCTTAAGATGCATGTTGCGCATGGTGGCATGGGCCTCCAGTGGCTGAGGCAGGAGGATCACCAGAGCCCAGAAGTTTGAGGCTGCAGTGAGCCATGACTGCGCCACTGCACGCCAACAAACATAGTGAGACCCCATCTCTTTAAAAAAACAAAAAAACAAATGCAGGAGTGATGCTGGGAGACCTGCCTCAGGAGCACATTTGTAGGTGCATTCCCCACCCCAGGCTCCCAGCAAACACCTTGTGTCCATGCTTGATAAAGAAAACAACCACCAACCCCTCCCCTAAAGCTTAAAACATAATTAGGTTAACCATCTTCACCTAGCAGAGGCAGAGGAGGGTTAGAAGGACCACTGCAGCCTACTCAGAGTGGGGGTCTCGAATGAGAATATTAACTTGGCAGCCCCTCAGTTTCTGCTGAGGTAAAACACAACCTACTTTGTGTGACAGGATGGAGCTGCTGATAATAATAATTTGCCGACGATGTATCTTGCAAATCCACAGTGATTATTTAAAAGTGCTTGCAACTCACCTGCCTATTATTGGGCCAGGGAGACTGCAATGCTTCTGTCCTCTCCTCCCTGAAGAGTTGCTGAGCACAGGGGTCCTTCTGCCTCACCATGACTGCTGGTCAGCAGCCCTTCTCCACGTTCTTTTTATTTTACCAGCTTTATGTTGTGTTACATTCTCATCCTTAATATTTCTTAATTCAAGGGTGGTTGAGTTGGGCTTAGCACTTCATTACAAAATAGTACTTTTCATAAGAGAAATGGGTCAATTAAAGTGCTGTGCAATGCTTCCAGTGAAAAGAGCTAGAAATCTGATAGTAGACAGTTTGTAAACTCTGAGGACAGAAAGAGTCTAGTATGAAATCTGGAAGTTCTGTGCTATGATTGTAGAAGTACTTTTGGCATGGAAAGAAAAACACACACGCCAAGAAATCAGTTTCCTTGTGCTAGCCAAAGGCAGCAATTTTTCAGACTGTCTCAACTTCTAAAAGAGGAGGTTATCTGTAGCAATTTGTACATTGTTCTTTTCAGGTATTAATAATCAGATTAAGATTTCCACCAGTGTGTATACTGTTTAAATATTCCATCCCTGCAAAGCGTAGCGTAGCTCTCTGAGGATGAACTGGCAGGTATGCAGCCCTTACCACTGTAAATGAAATTATTATTTCAAATTAATAAATGCCTTCTGATTAGAAAACTGATACACATCCCTCACACATAATTTGTATAACACAGAGAAGCTCAATAAAAATGTATTGTTTTATCCCAATACCCAGAGCTATTGCCAGGTGCTTCTCAATGTCTATATATGTGTATTGATGATAATGATGACAGTAATAATATACGTTGTTCCAAAATTATATCTATGTCAAACACAGCTCTAAGCACTCTACATACATTAACTGATTCATGCTTATGGCAATCCTGTATAATTAGGATTATTAAAATTCCTGTTTTACAGTGGAGGAGACTGAAGTATAAAGATAAGTAACTTGCCTGAGGCTGACATTTATATATGTTTCCTAAGGCTGCCACAACAAATTATCACAAACTGAATGACTTACAACAACAGAAATGTATTATTTCGTGGTTCTGGAGGCCAAAGTATAAAATTAGGGTGTTGGCAGGGTTGTTCCTTCTGGAGGCTCTAAGGGAGAATCTGTTCCCCTGTCCTAGCTTCTGGCTGCTGGCAGCCCTTGGTGTTCTTTGGTTTATAGACACGTCACTTCAGTCGCTGCCTCTGTGTTCACATTGCTTTCTCCCTGAGTCTTCTCCTCTTTTCTTTTCTAAGAACATTTATCATTGGATTTAGGGCCTACCCTAATCCAGGTTGATCTCATCTCAAAATCCTTAACTTAATTCAATCTGCAAAGATCTTTTTTCCAAATCAGGTGATAGTCTCAGGTTCCAGATGGATCTATCATTTTTAGCAGGGAAGGGGGACAGGGCGGCTTATGGTGACATTCAGCCCACTACAATATTAGTAGTGGGTTCAGTCCCAGGCATTCTGGCTTGAAAGTTTGTGTCCTAGACATGATCACATAGCTTTGCTTGGGCTTTTTGGATTTTGTTGTAGTTTATAAAATTAGGATCATGCTGTACTTATAAGGTGATCACTTCAAATGCTGGGTTTTGTTTCCAGACAAGTAGAGAAAGCAGCTGGGAGTTTCCCTTTCTGGGCCTTCTGTTCATGTCACCTCAGGGGGACCATGCTTTGTGGTCTGTAAAATAAGCTCGTTAGAGCCAGGTGTGGTGGCTCACACCTGTAATCCCAGTACTTTGGGAGACCGAGGCAGGCGCATCACTTGAGGTCAGGAGTTCAAGACCAGCCTGACCAACATGGTGGAACCCAGTCTCTATAAAAATACAAAAATTAGCCGGGCGTGGTGGCTAATGCCTGTAATCCCAGCTACTCGGGAGGCTGAAGCAGTAGAATCACTTGAATAATGGAGGCGGAGGTTGCAGTGAGCTGAGATCACACCATTGAACTCCAGCCTGGGTGACAAGAGTGAAACTTCATCTCAAAAAGAAAGATAAGCTCATTAGCAATTTTGATCCAGAGCTGAGTAAGCTTGAGTCAGGGGATAAACATGTCCCCACCGAGTGGGAATTAATTGTTATACTCAGGAGGTGGCTGAGTTTGTGAGCTTTGAATGATCCCAGAGAGAAATTCATTCTTCTGAATCTCCAAGGGCATTCCACAATGTGCTGGAACTGTGCTAAGAGAAGGAACCGTGACCTTGGAGCTCTCCTGCAGATTCAGCATTATTGCCTGCCAATTACTAGCCTGAAATGTTGAACAAGACTGATAGGTTGTCAGGAAAGCACACATCTACATTAGCGTCACTTAGCGACAGACTGAAAAAATGAATTGGCAATCAATCATTTAATCCTATATAATTCTATATTGCTGTGGAAATAATGGCCTTCCTCCATAGACCTCAAGTATTTTATAACATATATTTTCATTCATTTCTCAAGGTTCCAGTTAGGAAGATTGTGTGAAAGTCATGCTAAAATATTAACAGTAAGAGAGGCTTAATTTTTTTAATCCATCATGAATTCCTCATAGACAATAATTTTTTAGTTTTCATAAAGTGTCCAAGGAGATAATTTTAAGACTTACTGTCTTAAAATTTTTGAATCACATGTGGAAGCTGCAATTTACCAAGTCATTTAGAGCCAAATATTTTCATCCCTCCTTTCTCCTTTTTTTACTATTCTCCCTGAAATCATAAACCTTCTGTTCCACAAGATATTCTCCCATCTTCATCTGCATTGCAGTGTGACCTTATCCACAGGTCATCACTGAAGCCTGCCCATCTAGGACAAAAAGGACAGTTTTTAACCAGATAGGATGTTTTCCTGAAGGTTTGTTATTGAATAGTAACATTTTTTCCTCTTCTTTCATTTGAGCAACTTGGTGAGTTAAACACATCCATACCATGTCTTGACCCCTGCTCTGTGACCCAGTGGTGTGTCTGTGGCTGTTCCTACACATGAGTACATAGAAAGTGCACACGTACATTTCTCTACCTCCACAGGGAATGGCAGTTCCCATACGGAAAATGGATTAGGTTCCAAACATTTGTTTGTTGAACCGATTGGTGAAAAGTTGGGATCCATTTTTCTCTGGCAATAGTAAATGATGTGTGGCGGTTTCTAGGTCAGCTCCCAGAAGCTTTTTAACTAATAATCTTTATTAATAGGGCTCTAGAACCAGTGACTATTTATAGTAATGTTTCTGCAGGAAAAAATGCATCCTGAGCTTTTATTTCAGATTTTAGTGTTATGTATCTTCATAAAAACATATTAAGAACGTTGAAGTCTCATGACTTGGGTTCAAATCCTGGCTTTCCCTCTTGTAAAGAGTAACTCTATACAACTTACATAACCTCATTAAGCCTCAATATCCCCATCTGTATATTAGGAAGAGTAAAAGTATGTCTTTGTATGGTTTTGAGTATTAAAGTAATCCATATGCATGCACTCAGAACTGTATTTTTAAAGTGTTGTGTGGTAAATGCACTCAGTATATTTGAGCTTTTATTATCCTCCTGTCTGATTGCTGCAGAAATGGAGACTTCTGTCCTTACGTTCCAGGGAGTGAGATCAAACACTCTCATAACACTGGAGGTGGTGCTTAGAGCCTGGAGTGAGTACTTTGACAGCGATGGGGGAAGGGACTTTAAGGAGTTAGGAAGGAGGAGTGAAATAGGAGCTGGTCGTGTGGGCCAGGGCAGGTGAAGGAATGGTACAGATAGGGGCGTGATTTGATAGGCCTGGAGCTGGGAGGGACCCTGGAGAAGGGAGGTGTGACAAGAATGCAGCAGAGACCCTCTCCCTCTACTCACATCTCTCCTTTTTCTCTGTGCCCCTACCCTGGAACTGGAGAGGTAGGGGAAAGGAGGAAGGCATCCCATCTCTACAGCCCTATTGTCAGAGGCATTTGAACCAGAGCAGCTCCATCTTGAATAGGGGCTGGGTAAAATGAGGCTGAGACCTACTGGGCTGCATTCCCAGATGGTTAAGGCATTCTAAGTCACAGGATGAGATAGGAGGTCAGCCAAAGATACAGGTCATACAGACCTTGCTGATAAAACAGGTTGCAGTAAAGAAGCCGGCTAAAACCCACCAAAACCAAGATGACCACGAGAGTGACCACTGGTCGTCCTCACTGCTACACTCCCACCAGCACCTTGACAGCTTACAGATGCCATGGCAATGTCAGGAGGTTACCCTATGTGATCTAAAAATGGGAGACATGAATAATCCATTCCTTGTTGAGCAGATAATCAAGAAATAACCATAGAAATGGGCAACCAGCAGCCTATGGAGTAGCCATTGGAGTATCCATTCTTTTATTCCTTTACATTCTTAATAAACTTGCTTTCACTTTACTCTATGGACTCGCCCTGAATTCTTTCTTGTTTGAGATCCAAGAACCCTCTTTTGGGCTCTGGATCAGGGCCCCTTTCCAGTAACACTATGACTTTTTCTTTCCCTTTTCCCCTTCTTTTTCCTCCTCCTTCAGTGCCTTCATCTGAGTTACAAACCCCTTAAATACTGGTGACCTGGAACTAAGAGGAGGAAGGCAGAAGTTGTTTGTGTGTGTTAGAAGGGGAGAGACAGAAGAAGAAGTGTGACAATGCAGTTTTACGTTTTGCTTACAGTGTGTGCCATGCCAGGGCTTTCAATGGAGTCTGAACTGGGAAATTTCAGTAGATCAGAATGAGTAAGAGCTGTGTCAAATATCCTTATTCCTGAGCTCTCTGACCCTTTTCTGTTTTCAACTCAGCCTGTTTCATGCCTTGCAGGCCACCTCAGTGTGTCATCTACAGACACTAAGAATGTCTCTTAGGACCATGGTCTTAAGTTAATGTGTTGGGCTGTAATGACTTTCTGCTTCTGCCACAGAATCACAGTGTCACTGCAGACATCTGAACCTGTTTCCATGTGATTCCTTTGCGTGAAAATCACAGTCATGTCCTTTGCCTATCTCAGAACATTTTAGCAAAGATAGCTAAGATATTATCTATAAAATTTGTAGGTAGAAGACTCTATGAGCACCTAGTATCATTACTTAGCCTTATTAATATCAATGGTAATTCTGTGACCAAATTATAGTTATTAAATATGCACTGCCACCATTTTATCATTATCATTATTTATAATTATAATAATTTGAGAAGTTGACAGATTATGGAATACTGTTTTATCTTAGGACGAGATATTCTTATATCTTTTGACAACCCAGAGAGAGACTTTCTTCTCTTAGTGGTAAGAAATTCTAACAGAAGGCCAGGAACAGTGGCTCACACCTGTAATCCCAACTCTTTGAGAGGCCAAAGCAGGAGAATTGTTTGAGCCCAGGAGTTGGAGAGCAGCCTGGGCAACATGGGGAAACCCCATCTCTACAAAAAAATCCAAATATTAGCTGGATGTGGTGGCACATACCTGTAGTCCTAGGTACTCGGGAGACTGAGGTGGGAGGATCACCTGAGCCTGGGAGGCGGAGGCTGCATTGAGCTGTGATGGTGCCACCACACTCCAGCCTGGGTGACAGAGCAAATCCTGTCTTGAAAAAAATAAAGGGTTAGGTGGGAGGAGAGAAAGAGAGAGAGGAAGGGAAGGAGGAAGTTCCAACAGTGAGCCAAGCTTCCAGGGATGGAGAGCAGTGCCCACCCGCAATGCTGCTTCTCTGGGTCCTTAGACAAGGCTGTAGCAGTACTTCCAGGCAGACCTCTGTCACAGGCCGCTCTGAAGATTGTTTCTCCAAAGGGCTGATTCTATGTCGTAATTCGAGTGTAACTTAATCTTATTTGATGGAGCTTTGTTCACAAAGCAAGTGGCCTGAAAACTAGTTCTTTGCATTCTAATGAGAGTCTTTGGTTTTCAGTCAGAAGCGATTTGACATCTTTATGCTCCTCTCCCTTTGTTGTTGTGGAAAAAAAACATTCATCCTTTCCCAAGCATGTGATACATCTCGAATTTAACCTGGAGTTACTTAAGTCTGGACATGGCTTGTAGGATGTTTTATTGTTCTTCATTTTCCGCTTTTAGGTGAATCGTGACTACAGTTTTAGTCATTCTATCTCTAATAACTGATTGAAAGACACCATTTTTTTAAGAATTCAGAAGAAATCTATATTAAAAAATCTACATTATGTTATTGACTATCTTAGTTATTTTCTGGGGAAATGCATGAAAGAAAGTGGAAGGGCAAATAAGTCCGATAGCACTCACTTTCCCCATAGAGTTTTATGACCCTGAAACAGGCCAATTAACAACCCTTTGGGATACCTCCCCAAATTTCTTATTTATAAAATTGATTAATTAATGGTTTACACTGATCTGTATTGTACTTAATGTATCTGGAAAGCTGCAAGCCTGTGCTTCTTAAGTTCTACTTTTATATGCACTGATATTCCATGAGTGACCAGCGTATTCCAGTGCTAATAACTTTTCCCAGTTCTCAGGAATTTAATTTAATGAATGGAATGCTTAAGGCCTTTTTCCCAGAAAACAATTCTAGATCTTTGGCTTTGTTATACCTATTATAATCTAGTGAAAAATGTCATTTTGTGTGGGCTAGAATTTTCTATTCGGTTATTTTAATTACTGTTTTAAGTAGTTTCCATGTTCTCTGCCACCCAAAAAACTTTGAAAATCACTTGTCATTGCTGTACAAACTACATTTCACAGATACTCTGAAGATGTTTTTATATCTCATCTCCCTTGGAAGTTTTTAGTTGTCTCAAAGGAAGGCAGACAACATCATAAAGAGTGAAGCATATGTCATGTTTGATAACATACCACTTCCCAACATTTCACCTCTGTCTTTTATCTTTTCCCTATTTTTCTTTATATTTTCATTTTTCTGTCATTAATTGAATATCTACTATTGCCAATCATATGCTAATCCTCACATCAATTATGCCGATGAAGATACAAAGAATCAATTATGCTAAGTAGCTCTCCTTAGGTCCCATAAGTAATAAATGCCAAGGTCAAGAGGATTCCCCTCAAAGACCATAAATTTCCATCTTGCTTTATTGCTTCTCTCTTTCTCCTCTACCACATGCTCTCCTTTGCCTTTCCCTTTTTTCTCTATTTAATTGTAGTAAAATACACATAACAAAATTTACCATATTATCCATTTTTAGGTGTGCAGTTTAGTGACATTAAGTACATCCATATTGTATAACCATCAACATGATCTATCCTCAGAACTCTTTCTAACTTGCAAAACTGAAACTATACCCATTAAATAACTCCCATTCCCGTCCTCCCACCGGCCACTGGCAACCACTCTTCTCCTTTCTCTCTCTATGAATTTAACTACTAGTCTAGGACCTCAGATGTGTAGAATCAACTAGTAATTATCTTTTTGTGTCTGGCTTATTTTACTTGACATAATGTCCTCAGAGTTCATACATGTTGTAGCATGTGTCAAAATTTCCTTCCTTTTTAAGGCTGAATTAATATTCCATTGTATGTGTATACCACATTTGGTTTGTCTGTTCATTCACTGATAGACACGTGGGTGGCTCTCACTTTCTAGCTGTTGTATAGTGCTGCTGTGAACATAGGTGCACTGCCTTTCATTTTGAGTACACTTCCTCCCTCATCTTCTACATAAATTATAGGCTCGTTTGTGGTACCCACTGACTGCTTAATCCTGGTGACAACACTGAGACCTAGAAAATGCCTGCCTAACTGTGGAAGCTGTGGACTGTTTCACTGATTTTTCTTGTCAGCGTATTTCCCCGCCTTGGTTTTGCCTTTCTTCTCAAGTTAGATTTTGCATGGTAATGAATGCATATTCTGTCATTTTCTCCTAAGTCCATAGATGTCTGTCTTTTGCTACCCTTGATGGAACTCCAATGGAACTCTAAAAACCTTCAGAGGAGTTGTAAAAGAGCCAATCAACATGTGTGTGTTAAATGCAAGAGATGAGGCAAGGTGTATTAGTCCCTTTTCATGCAGCTGATAAAGACATACCTGAGACTGAGAAGAAAAAGAAGTTTAATTGCACTTACAATTCCACATGGCTGGGGAGGACTCAGAATCATGGTGGGAGGCAAAAGGTACTTCTTTTTTTTTTTTTTTTTTTTTTTTTGAGATGGAGTCTTGCTCTGTCACTCAGTCTGGAGCACAGTGGCATGGTCTCAGCTCACTGCAACCTCTGCCTCCCAGGTTCAAGCAATTTCCTGCCTCAGCCTCCTGAGTAGCTGGGATTACAGGCATGCGCTACCACGCCTGGCTAATTTTTGTATTTTTAGTGGAGATGGGGGTTTCACCATGTTGGCCAGGCTGGCCTCGAACTCCTGACCTTGTGATCCACCCTCCTCAGCCTCCCAAAGTGCTGAGATTACAGGCGTGAGCCACCGCATCCAGCTGAAAGGCACTTCTTACCTGGTGGCGGCAAGAGAAAATAAGGAAGATGCAAAAGCGGAAACCCCTGATGAAACCATCAGATCTCATGATACTTATTCACTATGATGAGGACAGTATGGGGGAAGCTGCCCCCATGATTCAAATTATCTCTCATCGGGTCCTTCCCACAGCATGTGGGAATTATGGGAGTACAATTCAAGATGAGATTTGGGTGGGGACACATCCAAACCATATCACGAAGTGTATGAGATAGCACACTGGGTGGAGGTGGGAGGGTGGGTAGTAGAAGTAGAGGTTCAGTTCCCAACTTCAGTGAACTTTCAACTTGCAAATACTCAGTACTTTATCTGTTAGTTTACATAACTTGGAAATTTTATTATCAGACTTATTCAGTGTGTCAGTTATTTTCCACTGGAATGATTTTTGTTCCTGCTCCCACCCTGGACATTTGGCAATGACTAGAGACGTTTCTGGTTGTCACAACTATGGCAAAAACTACAATTACTTTTGCACCAACCTAATAGTATAGGGAATGCTACTGCCATACAGTGGGTGGAGGTCAGGGATGCTGCTGAATATCTTATAGTGCATGGAACAGCCCCTACAACAGAGAATGATCCAGCCTAGATGTCAGTAGTACCAAGGTTGTGAAGCCCCGCAATATATGTAGTATTGCTCAGTTTATATTAGTTAATCACCTGATATGGAACATAAAAATTCACCACTAGTTTTCGCACAGAAAACCTCTTTATGATAATATAGTAACTTGAAATCAAGCTAGCATTTCCCATGCTATAATAGTCATTATTTGCTAATCCAGGATGTAAAATTTTGAAGGCTTAAGTGGCATTTTAGTATCTAAGGAAAATTTTCTAGCAAAAATTTTATTTTAAAAACATAACTTGGTATTTAATATATTGGCAGTTAATATCTATTTTTAAAATAAGGAACCATCAGTGTCCCTCATAAACTCTCTTTGGATTTGAAAAGCATTGTGTTACTGCCTCCTGTATGTTTCTCTCTTAATAGACTAACACTATATTTAGAATGTAGTCCCTATACAGATATCTTATGAGGTAAAGTTGGAAGCTCTATAGGGTGTTTTGCAGCATTGATTTAAAATATTCCATGGATAACCCACTTGCATAGAAGATGATACTAAAAATATAAACAAAATTTATTCCCAATCTGCCCATTTTCTTCAGCTGGAATACTAGCTAGGAAACTCCTAATTTAGTTTTCTGCTTTATGGTACTGTGTTTAAGCAGATTCCTTTCTTCCATAAAATGAAACTTGAACAAGTGGAGTGAGCTGAAAAGACAATTGATTGGAAGTGTCTTGAGAGGCATAGAGATGCCTGAGACCCAGTCACTGCCCATATGTCTAAACCAGAATAATTGCAAGACATGTAATAATATACAGAATAATTGCAAGGCATGTAATGAGACCAATATGTCTTCATCACAAATCCTCTGTTGTTTGTACATCTCCAGCACTGAGCAATGAAAACTGATGTTCATAGCAAGATTTCTGAAATTCTTTCCTAATCATCAAGGGAAGAATAAACTTGGGCTTGATGTTCTAGTTATTTGGTTATGTCCCAAAGGTTGTTACCAAAGGTAGTTCTCACACATGGACAGGAATCGATCCTCAGACATCTGAACCACACAAAACTATATTCAGGAATCCTTGTCTTTCTGTTGCAGGACCTGGGAGGAAGGCAAGGTGCTCATCTTTGATGACTCCTTTGAGCACGAGGTATGGCAGGATGCCTCATCTTTCCGGCTGATATTCATCGTGGATGTGTGGCATCCGGAACTGACACCACAGCAGAGACGCAGCCTTCCAGCAATTTAGCATGAATTCACGCAAGCTTGGGAAACTCTGGAGAGAGGCTGCCTTTCTGGTTCCATCTCCTTGGGTGTGAGGAAAGAATTTCGAACACCAAGACTCAATTCCCTTGACTTGCAGCCCGAGTAATTCAAAGCCTCCTCCTAGGGTCAGAAGACACTAAAGGGAATATTTGCCTCGCTGCAATTCATTTAGGAAACACCCTGCTGTGTGTCATCTCATGACAGCACTGGTCTTCTGCCAGTATTTAAGGTGAACATTTGATAGCTTCTACCTTACCAGCCAAAGATATTTTTTCCACATAGAATAGGTCTAATTCAATGTATAATGAGAACATATGTAGAAACTGTGAATGGATTGCTTTAGTTTGTAATTTTTCTATGCAGTTATATTTTTCTAGTGTAGCTAGACTATTTTGTCATCATGTACCACTACATTTTTGTTTATTTTAATGACAAGCTGTATAAATGCTTTACTTCTAGCTATTTAATGGTAGCATTACTGGGGAACTCAGACTTCCCTCTTTTAATTCTTCTTAGTAAAAGATACTCATGAAAAAAGCAGTTTTATTTTCCTAACAGAAAAGAAAGAGCTCATTATGTCAGTGTCTATGAACTGTACCCATCCCAACTCTCGAGTCATTTGGTTTTTTTATCTTGATTGAGATCCTCTTCTCACTATGCTAGTGGTGGAGATATTGACAAAATCCTATTTCTTTCAAAGAGGAACTTTTCACACCGAAAAAAGAGCATGGAATTATTTTATATTGTTATAAAAATCCCAGATGCAAATTTTTTTAATGCCAATTATTAGAGCTTCTGGGGAAAAAGTATAGTTCACGGAAATAAAACTATGTTCTTTCAGGGTTAGGTGGATAGGTGGCTGCTAGGGTGTCTGGCTCCTGGCTGCTTTGCCATCCATGAGGCAAGGGCTGGGAACACAGTGTCTTTGCCTATGGTAGGTCCATGTGAATGTCAGGAAGCCAGCTCTTCAGTCTTGGAGATGATTTCTGCTACAATTCTGTAGAAAGATTAAGGATGGCAGAGTAAAAGGTTACCAAGAATGCCAGGATGTTTTTCTTGGGCGTAGGAGGTCCAGATTACTTTCCTTTTTGATGAAAGAGTTTGGAAGACTGTCCCATCTCTCTGGCTTGAGAAATCTCTGCCATTTTAAACATCACTGTGAAATAGCAATTATTATCATCTATATTTAGTTTTAACATTACCCACAACATAGAAATAACAGGTAAAAATCGTCTTGCCTACTCATTCCAAAGATGATCAAGTCATTAATCTAGTAAAGTATTCATGCATCAGATTTTGTATATTTTGAATCAAAGCTAACTAGAAATGTTAGATATAAGAATGTAATGATATTCATGCACTGAATTCTAAGCCAATATGAACAAAAATGCTGCATGAATGGCACATAGGTCACCAAAGTTCATTCACAGGTAGAAAAAACTTGTGCTTTCTTTTCCATCTAAAAGCAAAAGGAGACTTTCTTTATCTCATTTAAAGAACAGTTCTTTGAAATTGAAATTGACCCTTTTTGCTTGACCTTAAGGAGATTAGCTTCCAGTAGATGAGTTTGCAAAATACTTTCCCTGTTCTTTTGTTTTGCTGGTATTGAAAACATCCCACTAAATCAGATGAAGAGGCATGGGAGGAAAAATATCCAAATTAATTACTAAAATCGAGAAGAGAAGGCAAACTCTTGAAAAGTAAAAAGGTGTTTGTGTCCTTCAGTATTTATTGAACAGAGGAAATAACTGACAAGGGCAATACAATTCAATGTTCATGTAGTAACATTCATGTCACTTGTTGAATTTGGTTCTCATATGTATATTGCATACACATAAATTCAAACTATAAGTCGTCATTGTTGAGCCATCATCTTACATTCATGTAATGAAATTATGGAAGAGAGTAAAAACTAGCTCTTAGTAAATATAATATGGTATTTAAAATCAGGTCACTACAGTAAGGTTCTAAGTATTGCCAATTGAAAAGCTAGAAATGGTATTACTGTTGCAAAGTGTTGTCAATAATTGACTCCAATAGCATTGTAAATACTTGTATCCCACAACTATTTTAAACCCAAGCAATAAAATGGATTTTCTAATTCACTTTAATTCTTTATTTCTCTTACCTATCTATGTCTTGGTACATAAGAAAAGTGTTTCCATCACTGCATTGGTAGAATTATTTCAATGTTATTATTTTTGTGATTTCATATGTCTACACAAAAATGAATTAGTTTAATTTATATTGTGATACAGTTGTTTGAGAAATATTTTTAATTCTGTTTCAACTTTATTTCTCCAAGTGTATAATATAAAAATTACTTCTGTTATTGTTCTCTACCAATAGGGAAAAAAATTAAAACATTAGATCCATTGAGAAAGAGATGTAATAAATAATTAAGATTAGTAATAATATTATCGGGGTGATTATGACCAGTTGAATAATCTCTTTCCCTTGAATTATTTAGCTAACAAATTAACTCTCCCGAATATTTAAAATGTAAAATCATATTTTACTGCCCATTATTAACTAAAATATTTTTGTTTGACTTTGAGCACCAACTGGTAATACTAATAAATACCCATGTCATGCAGATGGCTGGGCGAATAAGAGATGTCTAAAAATATGCACTGGTCTTGGAAAACATGGCACAAGTAAGGATATCATATATGATGTCCGTTTATTTTATGTCTGATTTCTTTTGAATGAGTAGTTGGGGACTCCATTTCTAAGGAGAATAGGTAAATAAAATGACCTTTGACATTTCATCCTGCATTTCTAGTCTTCTCTTACTTCAGTTCTTGCATATTTAGCCATCCATATGGGTCATGCTCCATGATTGAATATTTACCCTCTCAGCAACAACCATGTTCTTTCTTTCTCCACATCATCTTTAATGGTTGCAGGAGGGTTGTGGGGGCAAGGGTAAATGGTTTGATAGCACTTTTCTTTGCTGTAGTGACCCAGTTGAGGCAACTGGAATGGATTCATTAATCACTGACATGTGATTTTCATGAGCCATCTCCTCTGCAGACACATGCTGCACTAATGGGCTTTTGAGCTGCCTGTGGGAACTCACATTGCTCAGATGAAATAATCGTATTTCATGTGCATGTGTCTTCCTTTAACGTCAGCTCATGACAGTCAGCTAGTGACCTGACAAGAGATGTGACATCAAAATAATTTTTTGCAGGATATCATCAAAATAAGCAAACTTTGCAAATACCCAGACCTATGAGAACATGCTCTTAGGCTGAACAATTCGATGCTGGTGATGAGGTCAAAGGAAATAATTCAGTAAGAATGGAAATTACTGGAGATACTATTGTCTCAGGGCTTTGTACTACATGAAACTTGACAGTGGTGTCTGTACAGTTTAACTCTGATACATTTACTTGGAAATGCACTTAATTTTCAAAAACTGGAGAGGGTCCCTGTGTGATACCTCAGAAAAATTCTTGTCCTAATGCAGTGTGTCCATCAAATTTAGTCTTTATTTTTTCAATTTACTACAATAAATATGAAAGGAGGGAGAATCTTTTTTACATAAATGCCTTGCATCATCCTCCAGTCCCCTCACTGGGGGAAAAAAAAAGCATCTCTCAAGTCTTTGTCCAACTTTGGCTGCTCAGACCGATGGCTGGTGACAGTCACTGCAGGGGTTCAGGAGTGGAGGACCTTGTGTCAAGCAGAACACACGTGTCTGCATGGGTCAGTTGCGCATGTGCTTCCTGGGTGGCTGATACCACTGAAGGCCAGTGTGCAGGAGCATTGAGGTGACTCAGGGTTCAGTCCAGAGCCAGGAGTGGCTGAGTGTTCTCATTCTCTCCCTTCTCCTCATGTTTCAGGGTCCCAGCTTCTACCACAGACTGAGATCTAACGAGGGGAGGGAAAAAGACAGAATTACAAACAATTCATGGTGACAATTTTGGAACCTTTGAAGACATCCGGATTTTATATTTCTCTTTTTAATAGACACTCAAAAATTAACTGGGTGCAGTGGCACATGCCAGTAGTCCCAGCTATTCAGGAGGCTGAGGTGGGAGGATCGCTTGAGTCCAGGAGTTTGAGGCTGCAGTGAGCCATATTGTGCCACTGCACTCCAGCCTGGGTGACAGAGGTAGACCCTGTCTCCAAAATAAAAATAAGAAATAAAGACACTCAAAATAACTACATAATATATTCCCTTTCGTATCTCTGTTTTTCTTACTTCTTTTGCTTGCTAAACCACATTTTTACGGCAAAAAAGCATTTTGGAGTACTGGAATAATCTTTGCAGTGCTCTCTTCTCTTGGTAAAAGGGACATATGTATTCTAGCCACACTCTGCCCCAGCATCTAAATATTCTGTGTACCTTGAGATATATAAAGTTTGCTGAATTTTTAATGTTTTAGTGTACCTTTTAAACCTTTTGTCTCTCAGAGTCATTGGAAACTACCATGCATGATGTTAAGACCATGAATCAGATGGTAAAGTTAGACTCTGTCCCTTACTGGCTGGGAAGCTTGGGGGAGTTCTTAAAACTCTCTGGACCTTGATTCTCTCACCTGTATACTAGAAGTATTACCTACTTCCCATAGTTGTTGATAAAGACTACAACTAATAATATGCATAGAGCATTTGGCATGGAATTATAGTTAAAACTTATGAAGCACTCTTATGACCAACCACTATTGCAATACTAGTAATGATCATTAGTTTTTGATGTGTCCTTTTATACTGGAGTAATAATGATTTTTTTCTAAGTTTATAATATGAATTAAACCAAATTATTTTCCAGCTTACAGAGAAAAGGTTATAAAAAGAGCTACGCAGTAGATATTTAATAAATGTTCACAACTAAAAACAAATTATTATGAAAATGGTTAAATTGTTCAAATAAGTAAAACTTACATATATGTGCAGTAAATTGTTAACTCGGTAGACCTGGGGTGCCCAAACCCTACACATTACAAGTTTTCAAGACTGGCCTTTGGCTCCTCTGAGCCCTTAGAGTAGTCTACCTGATAAGGAGATCTTTGTATATCTGAGACCTTACTTCATGCCAAGTAGTTTATGCTAACAGTGTGATTTATAGTGCATGCTTACTTTTGTATGTCTGGGCTTTAGGTCACACTGTATCAGTTTGACCCTTTTAAGGCAGTAAGAGTGTCAGAGGTGTTTGAACCAGAGCAACTCCATCTTAAATAGGGGCTGGGTAAAATAAGGCTAAAGCCTGCTGAGATGCATTCCCAGAAGGTTAAGGCATTCTTAGTCACAGAATGAGATAGGAGGTTAGCAAAAGATACAGATCATAAAGTCCTTGCTGATAAAACACGTTGTAGTAAAGAAGCCAGACAAAACCCACCAAAACCAAGACGGCGATGAGAGTGATTTCCAGCCATCCTCACTGCTACACTCCCACCAGCACCATGACAGTTTACAGATGCCATAGCAACATCAGGAAGTTAACGTATATGGTCTAAAAAGTGGAGGCATGAATAATCCACCCCTTGCTTAGCATATAATCAAGAAATAACAGTAAGAATGGGCAACCAGCAGCCCTCAGAGCTGCTCTTTCTATGGTGTAGACATTCTTTTATTCCTTTACTTTCTTAATAAACTTGCTTTCACTTTACTCTATGGACTTCCCCTGAATTCTTTCTTGCATGAGATCCAAGAACCCTCTCTTGGGGTCTGAATTGGGACCACTTTCCGGTAACATCTTTCTGATGAACCACAAAGGGACAATACTGAGGAAACCCCTGACCCAAAGACTAACTTTGGGTAAGTAAGTGGTGGGGCCTGGTAACAAGAGGGAATGGTGGAAGGCTGAGGACTGAGCAGTTAAGGTCAGTCACAAAGGTACTGCATGCCCATGAGACTGACACCCCCCCCCAATAAAAACCTGGACACCAGGGCACAGATGAACCTCCTTGGTTGACAACACTTTGCAGATGTTGTCACACATCATTGCTAAGAGAATTAAGTTCTGTTCATGTGATTTTACTGGAAGGACAACTGGAAACTTACAGCTGGTCCTTCCTGGACTCCTCCCTACGCATGGCTTTCCATTCCTGATTGCAATCTATATCCTTTTCTGTAGTAAACCACAACTGTCAGTCTAACAACTTTTCTGTGTCCTGTGGGTCTTTCTAGTAAGTTAGGAAGACATTATCAAAATTATCAAATACAGAAAAGGGTGGTCTTGAGGACCCCCTCAACACAACATACTAAAACACTATGTTTGTGCATGGTATTGTTCTAAGAAGCTCTTGACCTATATTAGCTTATTTCATTTTCATAACCCATAGTTGTATATTAACATGTATTTACACTGACATATATTAACATTTCATTTTCACAACCCTTAGTTTTTTAGATGGAAAAAACTAAGGGACTGAGAAGTCATATGATGTATAGAAGGCAACACAAATAGAAAGTGGAGATGTTGACAGGTTTATTACCAACACACAGCTCCTAGGTATACCAAAGGCCACAGAAGCATTTAGCTAAAACATCGAGTGTTCCTTCCACCTCACCATAAAAATCACTGTTGTTTTGCCTAAGATTCCTGTCTCCTTTCAAGATATGTATGTACTGTAGAAAGGATAAAATTAAGAAATCAAGAAGCAAATCAGTACAAGTGCCTCAAAAAAATTTATTTCTACTGTAACTATCAATCCATTCAAACAGTCCAACCTTATATACCAAGCTGAACCTTTGAAAGCGAAATGGACTCATGGACTCATTTATTGCTGGGATAGGGCAGAGGAGGGAAGCTCTAGGTTGTAGTTTAGCCCCAGCCCCCTAACACATTTCCAGTGCATTTTTCTCTTTGTTTTAGTTTAAGGCCCAGTGTGCATGTGGGGAAGGGAGAAGTGTAGGTTTGTACGAGGAACAGGAAAGCAGAAAATCCAGAGGCATTAAAACAAACAGCAAGCATGAAGACAACCAAGAGAGCACAACCAGAGACACAGGCCAACCTCCCTCCAGCACCTTGGACAGCTGCCTGCCTGCTTTGACCTATGGACCCTGTGGAAATGGAAAATATTGATGGCCATCTACTTTTACAGACCTTAAACTCCATTTACCTTCTGTCATATGACTTCACTTTATTTCACAACATGGCATGTGAACCACAGCCACAGAGTTAGAGGGAAACAGTGACTCATCTAGACCAACCTGATAGGAAATCTTCAGTAAGGAGTTGTGCAGCCTCTTCTTGAACATAACTAACTTGAGGAACCTGCTCCTCCATGCCCCTAAACCGGCAACTCAGCTAGAAAATTCTTCCTTACATTGAAATCAGCTCTGCCCTTTCTAAACTTCTATGTACAATTTCTGATTCTTTCTCCTGGAGCCACCAGAGTAGACACAAGTACCTTTTAGCCCTCCCACACCTGCCCAGCCAAGGCTAGCCAGATTCCTCTTGTGCCAAGGTTTCTAAAACTGGCCACCTTAGCACTATCCTGTATCTCTTCATCAACTAGCTGGGTTGCCCGCAGACTCCTGGTGTGACCTCAGAATAAAATAATTGCTTCACTTTCTTGATTTTTGGTTTGTTTTTTGCTCTGTTTGCTTCTGTTGAGGCAATTTAGAGTTGCATTAGCCTTTCTGGCACTGATACAACACAACCAAAGGGAAATCTGGCTGTATTTACACATGCTGCCATGCTGCTGTTAACAATTTCTCTCCCATCTCAAATGTACATGGTTGGGTATTAAATTTCATTTTCTTGAATTTGCCTCATGTTTCCAATCTATCTCCATCATTTTGGATCTTGAAATTTGTTACCCATCCAAATGATTATCTGGGATTTTTGTGTCTTGGATCTGTTTCAAAACTTCCCCTTTCCCTGTTTTGGAAGCCACTATGAAAAGAAAATCAAATTCTCAAATAATGAGTTTTTAAAAAATCACTTATTCACACACTCACGCTAAGAAAGATTTGTGAACATCTGCCGTATGCAACGGACTATGAGCAATGTGCCAAAACCTTTATGCTTTTGTGGAAACACTGCTTCAGTTATCCAGCCATAGACCCACAAACAGACTTAAAATCATTGTGACAGGCACCCCCATTACCCAGTCAGAGGAGAGGCAGTTTTGGGGAGGGAAGGTGTTAGACATGAAAGGAAAGGAATGAAGAAAAAAATTATCTTTCACACATTATTCATAGTTGTTCTTATTCAGGTAGCCAACTTTCACTTCCCCCTCCACATTGAGTCAAATTGGGATCTACATGATTTCTTCTAATAGATGTACTGGCAGCACAGACCCAGAATGCAGGCTCTCTTACCTCTGCCAATAAACTGTGTGCCATGGTTGAATGGTGAGTAGCAATAAGACAACTCTGAGATAGTGAGGCCGAGGAACCAAACATAACTTTTTATTTTCCTGGTTTACATTTTCCCTGAGTGAGAAGATGACCATACAGTCTTTTTACTTTCAGCATGACATAATTCTAGTTACCTGGTCACACAATAAACATTTGATATAAGTAGCACACTATGTTATGAAGTATTTTAAATTCACTGGAAAAAATTAGAAAGTAAATGTTGCTTTTCAAAACCTCTAGAAAAAAAGAAATAAAGCCAAGAGATACAACCTTTTAAATCTTGCCCTCAGTATATTTGGCTGATTCAAAATGCTCTCAGGGAAGACCAATCAACTGCTCACTGACAAACATGTCTCCACCACTTCTGAACAGAGTGCTTAGGAATTCTGCACTTAGTACATTAACTATCGAGAAGCCACTTGCTTTGAGGCTTTGTTGTCCAGATCACTCTTGGTGGTAATCTCTTCATTCGGTGGCTTTGTCTTCTCACAAGAAGCTTAACATGTCTGCTAAAACAAACATTTCTCTTGGGTTCTCTTTCCAACACTGAAAGCCAGCTTAACCCCAAGGTCAGGCAGGGGAGTGATTTGAGTTATTTCAGCCATCATTATCTCAGTGGTGTAGTAGGCAACTCTAACAAGGCTTCATTCTAGCCTAGATAGCCACTTTTTGTTTTCCTGCTATTCTCTCTCTCTCTCCACCCTCCTTTATTCTACCCTCCCTTACTTCACCATCTCCCTTTCTCTCTTTCCCCTTTCTTCCCCAAAATTGGAACTTTCCCCACTTCATTAAGCATCTATGGCTGTGGTTTAATTTTTACTGATTCTAGTTGTGATCAATGCTTATGAAGAACGAGATGAAAATGGAAAATGTTGGCCATGATTCAGTCCATTCTGCACAGACCTACAACTGGACTGAGAGTTCTGCTCTCAGGTCTACTTTTATGTTCAAAAATTTATTTAGCTACCTTATCTCAACAGCTAACACTCACCTTTTCTTCTTCTTACTAATGCCCTGCATTGCCTTCTTGAGCTATGTGGACCCCAACAAAGGGACAGGAATGCTGCTCTCCAACCCCAGGCATTCACCAAGAGTCATAGAGCACCCAGCTACAAGGAACCTCAGGAGTGATTCAGTCAAACCTGCATTTGAATCAGGTTCTACCCATCTGTTTTCCAGGACCAACATCATCATTCCATAAGGAACTATTCCACAGTACCAGCTTTCTTTCTTAAAGTCAACAACAAACTTGGTTTTATGGAATAACACAGAATTGCCTAATAGTGAGCCTATGTAAAGGCTTCTAAACAGGAAGAAATAAGTTTTTATAAAGAAGTTATCTTCAAATAATTCTAAGTAATTCTGCTCAGTTTTTTCCCCCAAATAACTTTAAGTATCAAGGAAATTCCCCAGAGGAGCTCTGGCCTGGGCTTGAAGAATGATGGGTCCATCACTTGCTTTGTGATCTTGGGTGAATTCGGCCTCCTCATGTGTAAAAATGAAGATAGGATAGTGGCCACATCGTGGGTGCTGGGGATGATGAGGATTAGATAAATTAAGGTGTGGAAAGTGTTTAGCTCTGTGTCAGCTGGGTATACACATTTATTCTTTTTAGCTCTTATTATTCTTCTCTATTTGCAGATAAGAAAATTAAGGTCCAGAAATATTGATTGATATTCATTTGCAAATTTAGCCACAAAGCATGAATAGAACTCAAAATTTCCATGGCACCACTAAAAGACTTACAAGAGACAATTGTGTGTACTGACACATTATGTAATGTGATTAATAAATGAAAAACTAACATTTCAAAATGGATGAAGTCTAGTATTTTAAAAAATCAAAATAATTGATAAAATAATTTCACATAAAAGCTAACCTTATTACCTTACTTAATATCTTTAAATTTTTAGAAGTAACACAGAAATTTCCATCTGCTTAATAATTATTTATGTAGCTTCGGTGCAATATAGTTATGGTTGTTTTCAACTGTGTAAAGCTACGACGTTTCTTTCTACTATAATGCATTCAATAGTGACCTTGATAAGGAGTCTTAAGGAATATTTGTAGGACATGTATTCTTCTGTTCAGCTACCAAACTCTTCATAATCAGAATCATCCTAGCAGGCAAAATGATTGTGCTCACTGGGAACAATTAATGTTTACTGAACCCGATAAATAATTTTTTTAAGAGAAGCCTAAGCAGCAAATCTTTTCCCTATCAAAGTAAACAAAATAATAAATAAACCTCTCTCTGCTTTGACAATAAAATTTTCCACAATTTACTGAACTGGAAATATAAGAAAACCAGTCCAAAAAAATAAATATTCTATTATTTTGAAGCAAACTATTTTTAGAGTGAGCCAAATATTCAATTCCCAGCTCTTGCCTATATGTACTATAACTCATGTATCATGTATTTCTACCAAAATGTGGTGGGCTTGGACATTGACTGCCCATCTTGTAACAAAGAAGAAAGGCCCCCCCAAAAAAACATGTGCACCTTCAGAAAGGATGGAAGTGCGTGGCTTTCATGAAGAGCTGCACTGTCCGGTATACAGCCCTGACCACAAGAGGCTACTGAGGACTTGAACTTGGGCAAGGTTGAATGAAGATGGACTGTAAAAGGTAATGTACACACCAAATTTTAATGACTTAGTACCAAAAAAATGTAAACTATCTCATTAATATTTATTTAACTCACACAGTGAAATTATACACTAGGTGGATACATTAGGTTAAAGAAGACATTAAAATTAATTTCACCTGTTTCTCCGTATTTTTGTAACATGTCTATTAGACAACTCAAAATTACATATGTGACTCACGTTTTTCCATTGGATAGCATTGGTCTGGAGCCTCATTTACTCCATTATGCTTGTGGCTGAACCTAGAATAATCTAGTAATCCTTACTTAGAAATCTATAGTCATGTTAAAGAGTTTTGGTGACAACATCAGTGTCTGTCATCACTAGCACTTGCTGTTCTAAACCCTTTCCATGTATTAGCTCGTTTAGTTCTCAAACTGACACTCACAAAACCCTCCTCCTGCCCCCATGATAGGAGACCCATGTCCTTAGTATCACTGTTGTTATTTAAATTCTAACTGGAAAGAAACTTTAGGTTAGACTCCATTCACCTGTTATCATTTAGATAAAAGTGAAATTGTACTTGTAATTTTATCTCAAAATAAATAAATAATATGAATAAAACTCGAGGAAGTAACAATCGTCTGTGCTTTTTCCATTTGTAAGTGTTCATGCTATTTTGTTTAGCCAAAATATTATTTCTCCTGCTTTTTTGATCAGGCTAACTCCACCTAGTTTTAAGGACACCTGAAGAACAGTTAGCATTCTTAGCTCTTTAATATTAGTTTCCCTCTTCTGTGAGGTTACAGCATCCAGGGAAATTGCTATTGCAACATGTAGTGCAATATAAAGAAAGTTTGAATTTAATCCCTCTTAATAAATTATGCATTTCTTATTTTAAAAGCTTCAGGAAGTAATATAAACTACTTAAAAAATAAGTTCTTTTTGAAGATGTTATAGCAAAATTAACATTAACTTTATGACTGCAGATGACTGTGGCTGCTCATGATAAGGGCCCTCTGAGAGGTAGATAAACTAAGAGCACTGCGCTATGGTTTGGGCACCTCTTCTTGTCACTCATGTCACTAACTTGCTGTGCCAGTATGAAGCAGTTCACACAGCTACTCTGATCCCATGTAAAACAATGATCTTGAACAAGATCACATTTTTTAGCCACAAGTTTCTGTGCATACTACTAGACTGGACTACAATCACCAATTGTTCTTGAAAATAATTAGATTTTATTTTTCAAAATTCTACAATTCACACTTTAAGTTAATTTGTTCAAATAGTCTAACTCTTCTCTATCTCAACATTTGCTTTAACTTCCCTCTAGAGAAGCCTAGAAAGTCTCAAAATTTACAGAAGTTTGGCCTTTCCTAAAGTTAGGATGTGCCCAATACATTTAGGCTTCATGAGTCAAAATAATTTCTTTTTTTCTTTTTTTTTTTTTTTTCTTTTTTTTTTTGGAGATGGAGTCTGGCTCTGTTGCCCAGGCTGGAGTGCAGTGGTGCGATCTTGGCTCACTGTAACCTCTGCCTTCCAGGTTCAAGCTATTCTCCTGCTTCAGCCTCAAGTAGAGTAGCTGGGATTACAGGCACCCGCCACCACGCTCGGCTAATTTTGTATTTTTAGTAGAGACGGGGTTTCACCATGTTGGCCAGGCTGGTCCTGAACTCCTGACCTCAAGTGATCCACCCACCTCAGCCTCCCAAAGTGCTGGGATTACAGGCATGAGCCAAAGCCGATTTACCTACTTTTTTTTTTTTTTTGAGACGGATCTCGCTCTGTCACCCAGGCTGGAGTGCAGTGGTGTGATCTCGGCTCACTGCAGTCTCCGCCCCTGGATTCTCCTGCCTCAGCTTCCCGAGTAGCTGGGACTACAGGCATGCACTACCACGCCCAGCTAATTTTTTGTATTTTTAGTAGAGATGGGGTTTCACCGTGTTGGCCAGGATGGTCTCAATCTCTTGACCTGGTGATGCACAGGCCTCAGCCTCCCAAAGTGCTGAGATTACAGGCGTGAGCCACAGAGCCCGGCCCGATTTACCTTTCATAAATGTTTTTCATTTCCATAAATTTCTTTCCTTCTTTTTTTTTTTTTTTTTTTTGAGACGGAGTTTTGCTTTTGTTGCCCAGGATGGAGTGCAGTGGCGCAATCTGGGCTCACTGCAACCTCTGCCTCTCAGGTTCAAAGCATCAAAGCATTCTCCTGCCTCAGCCAACCAAGTAGCTGGGACTACAGGAGTGCACCACCACATCCAGGTAATTTTTTATTTTTAGTAGAGATGGGGTTTCACCATGTTGGCCAGGCTAGTCTTGAACTCCCGATCTCAAGTGATCCACCCACCTTGGCCTCCCAAAGTGCTGGGATTACAGGTGTGAGCCACTGTGCCCAGCCTGACTTCCATAAATTTCTAAACGTTAAATTGAGAGCTGCCAGGTGCTACTTAATAGCCATTTGCCTGTGTCCTTGTTAAAAACGTTTTAGTTTCTTTAAAGTATTGTATTGCTACAAGTAGTCTGCCCTCAGGTTGCAATTTCCTGCTGCAGAGAGTAGCTCCTACCAAGCTCTTTTAAGTCTGAATTGTAATCACTAAGCATATTCCAGATGTGCACCACAATTCTAAGCAGCACTCAGTAACCCTTGTTTGACATATCGAAATCAGTCTGATACCATTTTGGAAAAGACGATTTCAATATACACTTTATTTGGATGTTTTAAGAAATATCTACAGGAGTGTTTCGTATCTCCACAGCTGTTCTTCATCATCATCATCAACAACCATTTGTTGAACACTTACTACATGCCAGGTTCTGCACTAAGTATTTCGTCACATTATCTTTATTGAATCTTCACGACAATCTTCATCTGTCATGGTTGTAGTGTAAAAAATAAAAACAAATCAATCAATCAATCAATAAATCTTCACAATAATCTAAGCTGGGTATTGTTAATTCCATTTTGCAAATCAGGAAACTGAGCCTCCAAGAAGGTAATGAATATGTGCAAGATTCCACAGTAAGTTGTGGAACTAGAACGGGAACCCAGATCTGATTCTACAGTTCACATTCTTAAGCACTATCTCTTGTGCTATACTGTACAAAAAATACCTATAACTTGGTAAGAAACCAAAGGGCATAAACATGCATATTCACATTAGTAAATGTTAATATTGAAGTTCTCATAGAACCATTTCTCTCATTGATGTTAATGAATCCAATAGTTTACATTAATCGGCTGTTAATTTATAAAATGTTTGTTTTAGGCGCAGCAAATGAAATAAAAAATAGATCATTATTGAGAAAAAAGTTTTCTAAGAACGTATAGGTTATAGAATCATACTTTATCCCTAATCACCAGCAGGGTATTATTTAATAATACTTCAAGATCCTGTCTTCTAAATGTACTGCATTCACCCAAATATCTGGCAGCATCTATAAAGAACTGCAATCCATCAACACTGAACATTGATGAGAGTAGAGAAAGGGAGTCGATTAGACTTAACTGAGAACACAGTTCAGCTGCCAGAAGACACACCCATCCTGGAACTTGCAGATGGGGAGGAAGGAATGGGAGAAGGGAGCCAGGGAAGGCCACCGTGGAAACTGGCAGCCGCAGCTGGACACTGCTTAATTTACCTACAAAAGGGCTTATTGCTCTTTATGAAACTATGCATTCCTGCCATATTAGCTCACTCGTCTCAGTTTTTCATCTGTAAAATGAGGATAAATGATTGCCATATTCTCCACAGGGCCATGAAAAATAAAAGATACAATAAAGTGCTTGGAGCTCTTTGAAGGAGAAATTATTTAAATTAGAAGTGTTCATCATTTAACAACACTTCCTAGAGTATCATATTTCTGAGCATAAACTACTGATACTCTGCCATATCTGATAACAGAGATAGCCATATTTACCCACTTGAAGAAAATCAAGGAAAAGACAAAAGACTGAGAAAATAGATGTGGAGCAGTGGATTATTTATATTATAAAGTTATTCTTAATTTTACTGAGCAATTCAACAAAAAAATTCCGTTAAACAGAGTCACCCTCATAGCTTGAAGTGTGAGAGCATTCAAGGTCATAACTAGCTTGCGTTGTGCCCAAATCCTTCACAGGAACCCCAGGTATCAGCATGAGATGTATAGAAGCCTTAGAGTTTCAAAATTCGATGCGTATAGGTTTATTGACTTTTGAGGAGTGGAATGCGCTACTACATACGTTTTTGGTGTGGGTTCAGGTGTTCTGAGATGGTCAGAAGGAGTGTTAAATCCATGCATTTCAATCACGTGGATATTTCTGGAAGCTTTTTTTCTACTACCAATCATAACAGAAAATGACTATAGGTGCTTACACCACCTGCTTTGAACAGTCATCTTCCATTAGAATTAGACTGGCACAAAGAGCTGCCAGTCAGTTTCACAGCATCCGTAATTATCATACTCCCTCTGAAGCTGGGGTGCACATGCTCAGTGCAGTTACTTTGGTAGAACAAACTGTGGTGTTCTGAAGCAGGTAGAGAAATGCCAGAAGTTGGCAATGGCTGACGAAATGTTGATGACTCATTCCCTCTGCAGGATGAGTTTGAAAAGGATGGCTAGTGTTACCGGTAAAAAGTAGGTTTCATAGTTATGTTTTTTTAGTCAAATGACAGTATATTAGTGGATCTTCTTTGGCATTGCCAGATTAGCCTAAATATAAATTTTCTTCTTGTATATCTGTATCCTCCCCACTAGGGATGGGGTTTGGGGAACAGTGCAGTGCACGAAAACTGTGATGGAGGAACTTGCTTTTCAACTGTCTTAAAGACAGGATAGAATTTGGGCTGCCAGGAATGAGAACATACATCCAAAATAGTAGTTTAAGCAAAAGTGAATCCCCAAAAAAGATACTCTATAAACCACTGAAGAATGAATGAGTGAATACACAAATAGTGTGAGAACACGATGTAGGAGACAGCATTTTACTTAGAATAAAAATAACTGAATTTAAAATATTTTGCCACCTACTAGCTCTGTGATCTGAGGTAAGTTATTTAACTGCTCTGTGCCTCAGCCACTTCATCTATAAAATGTGGATAATAACCTATCTATTCTTATCTAGTTTAAATATATTTTTTAAATCTATATTTTTTATTTAAATTCTCAAAACTTGAATGGCTGAGTTTTCAAGAACCCTCAGAACAAGTCCAGGGAACATCCATATTGCAGTCTGAAATGTGGGAAACGACTACACTCTAGGGCCTTGCCACTCGTACTGTGGTCCCTGGGCCCTCAGCAGGGGCAGAGCCTGGGAGCTGGTTAGAAATGCAGATTCTCAGACCCAGCCCAGACCTACTAAATCAGAATCTGTATTTTAACAAGATCTCGGTGCTTTGTATGCTCATTAAAATTTTCAAAGCTTTGCTCTAGAGCTAGCAACAACTCACACATAGGTAGGAAACACTCCAAGTGAATTGGAATAGTATCTTAATCAAATCAACAAATATTTCTCAATCCCTTATTAGCACCAGGCATTAGTTTAGGTGCTGGGCCACAGGACTGCACTAATCAGATAAGCCTCAGCATACACAGTTGGTGGGGGCTGATAGAGACAATGAACACATAGGCAAACAGGAAATTTTGGAAAGGGTAAGTGCAAATGAATCAGGGTGGCAGGGAAAGGGGTGATGATACTTTAGTGAGGATGTACCTCCACCAAGAGGAGTCTCCAGCAATGTGATGCACCTGTAGCAGGACCAGTTATTCCTCCTAATTCTTTCACCTGGAGCAAGAATTCAACGCTTCCTTTCTGCTATTGATCCACACTTACCTCCTCAACTCCTCCATTTTCAACACTACACTTCATTATTCAACTGCAAAGATGTATTCTATCTACAGTTTAAGGTACGTGAAGGATTATTGAGATTCAGTTTGAATCATTGTTTTACATTGGTTCAAATTAAAGGTTAATTTCAAAATAACGTAAAAAGATTTTACAGTAATACCTCCAGGTCAGTAGCCTGAACTATGATTTCAGTCAAACACCAAAGACTAACTAGATGAGTTCTTGTAAGAATAGTTCTACTAACATTGTCCCTCTTTGCTCATTAATTCCTTCATTTATTCTTCATTAATAGAATCCGTACTGGACATTTATTTTTGGCCTGCCTCTGAGCCAGGCATGAGAAAAAAAACTAAGCAAAAAGCAAACATGCCACCTGTCCCATTGAGTACCTCTTTCAAAGCTGAGCTCCTTGTCTGTGTTCTTGTTCCCATTCCCTCTGACCCCATTGGAGGCATCACTCTCCCATTTATTTTATTTATTTATTTATTTATTTATTTTAATTATACTTTAAGTTGTAGGGTACATGTGCACAACGTGCAGGTTAGTTACATATGTATACATGTGCCATGTTGGTATGCAGCACCCATTAACTCGTCATTTACATTAGGTATATGTCCTAATGCTATCCCTCCCCACTGCCCCCACCCCACAAAAGGCCCCAGTGTGTGATGTTCCCCACCACCCATGTCCAAGTGTTCTCATTGTTTAATTCCCACCTATGAGTGAGAACATGTGGTGTTTGGTTTTCTGTCCTTGCGACAGTTTGCTCAGAATGACGGTTTCTAGCTTCATCCATGTCCCTACAAAGGACATGAACTCATCATTTTTTATGGCTGCATAGTATTCCATGGTGTATATGTGCCACATTTTCTTAATCCAATCTATCATTGGTGGACATTTGGATTGGTTCTAAGTCTTTGCTATTGTGAATAGTGCTGCAATAAACATACGTGTGCATGTGTCTTTATAGCAGTATGATTTATAATCCTTTGGGTATATGCCCAGTAATGGGATGGCTGGGTCAAATGGTATTTCTAGTTCTAGATCATCAAAGAATCGCCACACTGCCTTCCACAATGGTTGAACTAGTTCACAGTCCCACCAACAGTGTAAAAGCATTCCTATTTCTCCACATCTTTTCTAGCACCTGTTGTTTCCTGACTTTTTAATGATCGCCATTCTAACTGGTGTGAGATGGTATCTCATTGTGGTTTTGATTTGCATTTCTCTGATGGCCAGTGATGATGAGCATTTTTTCATGTGTCTGTTGACTGCATAAATGTCTTCTTTTGAGAAGTGTCTGTTCATATCCTTTGCCCACTTTTTGATGGGGTTGTTTGTTTTTTTCTTGTAAATTTGTTTGAGTTCATTGTAGATTCTGGATATTAGCCTTTTGTCAGACGAGTAGGTTGCGAAAACTTTCCCATTTTGTGGGTTGCCTGTTCACTCTGATGGTAGTTTCTTTTGCTCTGCAGAAGCTCTTTAGTTTAATTAGATCCCATTTGTCAATTTTGGCTTTTGTTGCCATTGCTTTTGGTGTTTTAGACATGAAGTCCTTGCCCATGCCTATGTCCTGAATGGTAATGCCTAGGTTTTCTTCTAGGGTTTTTATGGTTTTAGGTCTACCATTTAAGTCTTTAATCCATCTTGAATTAATTTTTGTATAAGGTGTAAGGAAGGGATCCAGTTTCAGCTTTCTACATATGGCTAGCCAGTTTTCCCAGCACCATTTATTAAATAGGTAATCCTTTCCCCATTGCTTGTTTTTGTCAGGTTTGTCAAAGATCAGGTGGTTGTAGATATTTGGTATTATTTCCAAGGGCTCTGTTCTGTTCCATTGGTCTATATCTCTGTTTTGGTACCAGTACCATGCTGTTTTGGTTACTGTAGCCTTGTAGTATAGTTTGAAGTCAGGTAGCGTGATGCCTCCAGCTTTGTTCTTTTGGGTTAGGATTGTCTTGGCAATGTGGTCTCTTTTTTGGTTCCATATGAACTTTAAAGTAGTTTTTTCCAATTCTGTGAAGAAAGTCATTGGTAGCTTGATGGGGATGACATTGAATCTATAAATTACCTTAGGCAGTATGGCCATTTTCATGATATTGATTCTTCCTATCCATGAACATGGAATGTTCTTCCATTTGTTTGTGTCTTCTTTTATTTCATTGAGCAGTGGTTTGTAGTTCTCCTTGAAGAGGTCTTCACATCCCTTGTAAGTTGGATTCTTAGGTATTTTATTCTCTTTGAAGCAATTGTGAATAATTTAATACCCTATATTTCTTTCTCTTGCCTGATTGCTCTGGCCAGAACTTCCAACACTAGGTTGAATAGGAGTGGTGAGAGAGGGCATCCCTGTCTTGTGCCAGTTTTCAAAGGGAATGCTTCCAGTTCTTGTCCATTCAGTATGATATTGGCTGTGGGTTTTTCATAAATAGCTCTTATTTTGAGATACTCCCATCAATACCTAATTTATTGAGAGTTTTCAGCATGAAGGTTGTTGAATTTTGTCGAAGCCTTTTCTGCATCTATTGAGATAATCATGTGGTTTTTGTCTTTGGTTCTGTTTATATGATGGATTACGTTTATTGATTTGCATATGTTGAACCAGCCTTGCATCCCAGGGATGAAGCACACTTGATCATGGTGGATAAGCTCTTTGATGTGCTGCTGGATTCAGTTTGCCAGTATTTTATTGAGGATTTTTGCATCAATGTTCATCAAGGATATTGGTCTAAAATTCTTTTTTTTTGTTGTGTCTCTGCCAGGCTTTGGTATCAGGATGATGTTGGCTTCATAAAATGTGTTAGGGAGAGGAAATATTCCCTCTGTTTCTATTGATTGGAATAGTTTCAGAAGGAATGGTACCAGCTCCTCTATGTACCTCTGGTAGAATTCAGCTGTGAATCCGTCTGGTCCTGGACTTTTTTTGGTTGGTAGGCTATTAATTATTGCATCAATTTCAGAACCTATTATTGGTGTATTCAGGGATTCAAATTCTTCCTGGTTTAGCCTCAGGAGGGTGTATGTGTCCAGAAATTTATCCATTTCTTCTAGATTTTCTAGTTTAATTGTGTAGAGGTGTTTATAGTATTCTCTGATGGTAATTTGTATTTCTGTGGGATTGGTGGTGATATCCTCTTTGTCATTTTTTATTGCATCTATTTGATTCTTCTCTCTTTTCTTCTTTATTAGTCTTGCTAGTGGTCTATCAATTTTGTTGATCTTTTCAAAAAACCAGCTCCTGGATTCATTGATTTTTTGAAGGATCTTTTGTGTCTCTATCGCCTTCAGTTCTGCTCTGATCTTAGTTATTTCTTGCCTTCTGCTAGCTTTTGAATGTGTTTGCTCTTGCTTTTCTAGTTCTTTTAATTGTGATGTTAGGGTGTCAATTTTAGATCTTTCCTGCTTTCTCTTGTGGGCATTTGGTACTATAAATTTCCCTCTACACACTGCTTTAAATGTGTCCCAGAGATTCTGGTGTGTTATGTCTTTGTTCTCATTGGTTTCAAAGAACATCTTTATTTCTGCCTTCATTTCGTTATATACCCAGTAGTCATTTAGGAGCAGGTTCCTCAGTTTCCATGTAATTGAGTGGCTTTGAGTGAGTTTCTTAATCCTGAGTTCTAGTTTGATTGCACTGTGGTCTGAGAGACAGTTTGTTATAATTTCTAGATTTGGTCTTTTCACATAGTCCCATACTTCTTGGAGGCTTTGTTCATTTCTTTTTATTCTTTCTTCTCTAAATTTCTCTTCTCACTTCATTTCATTCATTTGATCTTCAATCACTAATACCCTTTCTTCCAGTTGATCAAATCAGCTACTGAAGCTTGTGCATGTGTCACGTAGTTCTTGTGCCATGGTTTTCAGCTCCATTAGGTCATTTAAGGACTTCTCTATACTGTTTATTCTAGTTAGCCATTTGTCTAATCTTTTTTCAAGGTTTTTAGCTTCTTTGCGATGGGTTCGAACATCCTCCTTTAGCTCAGAGAAGTTTGTTATTACGGATTATCTGAAGCCTTCTTCTCTCAACTCATCAGTCATTCTCCATCCAGCTTTGTTCCATTGCTGGTGAGGAGCTGCATTCCTTTGAAGGAGAAGAGGCACTCTGATTTTTAGAATTTTCCTCTTTTCTGTTCTGGTTTCTCCCTATCTTTGTGGTTTTACCTACCTTTGGTCTTTGATGTTGGTGACGTACAGATGGGGTTTTGGTGTGGATGTCCTTTCTGTTTGTTAGTTTTCCTTCTAACAGTCAGGACCCTCAGCTGCAGATCTGTTGGAGTTTGCTGGAGGTCCACTCCAGACCCTGTTTGTCTGGGTATTACCAGTGGAGGCTGCACAATAGCAAATATTGCAGAACAGCAGATGTTGCTGCCTGATCCTTCCTCTGGAAGCTTCGTCTCAGAGGGGCACCCAGCTGTATGAGGTGTCGGTGGGCCCCTAGTGGGAGATGTCTCCCAGTTAGACTACTCAGGGGTCAGGGACCCACTTGAGGAGGCAGACTGTCCACTCTCAGATCTCCAACTCCATGCTGGGAGAACCACTCCTCTCTTCAAAGCTGTCAGACAGGGACATTTAAGTCTGCAGAAGTTTCTGCTGCATTTTATTCAGCTATACCCTTCCCCCAGAGGTGGAGTCTACAGAGGCAGGCAGGCTTCCTTGAGCTGCGGTGGGCTCCACCCAGTTAGAGCTTCCCAGCCTCTTTGTTTACCTACTCAAGCCTCAGCAATGGCAGACGCCCCTCCCCCAGCCTCGCTGCCACCTTACAGTTTGATCTCAGACTGCTGTGCTAGCAGTGAGTGAGGCTCTGTGGGTGTGAGACCCTCCAAGCCAGGCATGGAATATAATCTCCTGGTGTGCCATTTGCTAAGGCCGTTGGAAAAGCGTAGTATTAGGGTAGGAGTGTCCAGATTTTCCAGGTACGATCTGTCACGTCTTCCCTTTGCTGGGAAAGGGAATCCTCTGACCCCTTGCGCTTCCTGGGTGAGGTGATGCCCCACCCTACTCTGTGGGCTGCACCCACTGTCTGACAAGCCCCAGTGAGATGAACCTAGTACTTCAGTTGGAAATGCAGAAATCACCCGTCTTCTGTGTCGCTCACACTGGGAGCTGCAGACTGGAGCTATTCATATTTAGCCATCTTGGAACCTCCCCCTATTTTATTTTTTATACACCAAATTGCAGAGCTAGGGCTCAGGGGGATGGACAGCTGCACATTTTCCATTAGCTCATATTAGTCAGTAACTGGTAATGTGTCTACCTCCTTACTCAGCCCTCACAGGTCAACAACACCTATGTCCCCTTATGTGTGAAGCCTGTCCTAGTTTCCTTTCCTTTCCTCTAAACCAAGAATGCATAATCAGGCACTTCAGTCTTTCTCTTGGCCATACACTGAGCTCCTTTAATCAAATCCCAGCTCTGGATGACTCCAACAATATTCCTCTTCCATGTCAGCTAAAGAGCAGCTGAGAAGTGCAGATCACACTACCCAAGAATAGAGAGGTCACTGTAAACTCATTATTACCCCTCCTACCAACACTTAAAACAGCATTCCATGTTCAATGTTTCCCCCAAGGCAATTTCAAGCCCATGCACGTCTGTATCATCTTACCTAAAAACCCTTCTGTACCCTAGTCTAATCTCACTCTTAAGACTTGCCCTGAGGGTGGAGCCAAGACGGATGAATAGGAACAGCTCCAGTCTACAGCTCCCAGCAGAAGCGACGCAGAAGATGGGTGATTTCTGCATTACCAACTGAGGTGCCGGGTTCATCTCACTGGGGAGTGCCGGACAGTGGGTGCAGGACAGTGGGTGCAGCACACCATGCATGAGCCAAAGCAGGGTGAGGCATCACCTCACCTGGGAAGTGCAAGGGGTCAGGGAATTCCCTTTCCTAGTCAAAGAAAGGGTTGACAGATGGCACCAGGAAAATCAGGTCACTCCCACCCTAATACTGCGCTTTTCCAATGGGCTTAACAAACGGCACACCAAGAGATTATATCCTGCACCTGGCTTGGAGCATCCTACGCCCACGGAGCCTCGCTCATTGCTAGCACAGCAGTCTGAGATCAAACTGCAAGGTGGCAGCGAGGCTCGGGGAGGGGTGCCCGCCATTAACCAGGCTTGAGTAGGTAAACAAAGCAGCTGGGAAGCTCGAACTGGGTGGAGCCCACCACAGCTCAAGGAGACCTGCCTGCCTCTGTAGGCTCCACCTCTGGGGGCAGGGCACAGACAAACAAAAGGCAGCAATAACCTCTGCAGACTCAAATGTCCCCGTCTGACAGCTTTGAAGAGAGTAGTGGTTCTCCCAGCACACAGCTTGAGATCTGAGAACGGGCAGACTGCCTCCTCAAGTGGGTCCCTGACCCCTGAGTAGCCTAACGGGGAGGCACCCCCCAGTAGGGGAGGACTGACACGTCACACGGCCGGGTACTCCTCTGAGACAAAACTTCCAGAGGAACGATCAGTCAGCAGCATTTGCGGTTCACCAATATCCGCTATTCTGCAGCCACCGCTGCTGATACCCAGGCAAACAGGGTCTGGAGTGGACTTCCAGCAAACTCCAACAGACCTGCAGCTGAGGGTCCTGACTGTTAGAAGGAAAACTAACAAACAGAAAGGACATCCACACCAAAAACCTATGTGTACATCACTGACATCAAAAACCAAAGGTAGATAAAACCACAAAGATGGGGAAAAAACAGAGCAGAAAAACCGGAAACTCTAAAAATCACAGCACCTCTCCTCCTCCAAAGGAACGCAGCTCCTCACCAGCAACAGAACAAAGCTGGATGGAGAATGACTTTGATGAGTTGAGAGAAGAAGGCTTCAGAAGATCAACTACTCCGAGCTAAAGGAGGAAGTTTGAACCAATGGCAAAGAAGTTAAAAACCTTGAAAAAAAAATTAGACGAATGGCTAACTAGAATGACCTATGCAGAGAAGTCCTTAAAGGACCTGATGGAGCTGAAAACCAAGGCACGAGAACTATGTGATGAATGCACAAGCCTCAGTAGCTGATGCGATCAACTGGAAGAAAGGGTATCAGTGATGGAAAATGAAATGAATGAAATGAAGCAAGAAGAGAGGTTTAGAGAAAAAAGAATAAAAAGAAATGAACAAAGCCTCCAAGAAGTATGGGACTATGTGAAAAGACCAAATCTACATCTGATTGGTGTACCTGAAAGTGACGGGGAGAATGGAACCAAGTTGGAAAACACCCTTCAGAATATTATCCAGGAGAACTTCCGCAATATAGCGAGGCAGGCCAACGTTCAAATTCAGGAAATAGAGAGAATGCCACAAAGATACTCCACGAGAAGAGCAACTCAAAGACACATAATTGTCAGATTCACCAAAGTTGAAAGGAAGGAAAAAATGTTAAGGGCAGCCAGAGAGAAAGGTTGGGTTACCCACAAAGGGAAGCCCATCAGACTAACAGCAGATCTCTCGGCAGAAACTATACAAGCCAGAAGAGAGTGGGGGCCAATATTCAACATTCTTAAAGGAAAGAATTTTCAACCCAGAATTTCAATGACAGGAGCAAATTCACACATAACAATATTAACCTTAAATGTAAATGGGCTAAATGCTCCAATTAAAAGACAAAGACTGGCAAATTGGATAAAGAGTCCAGACCCATCAGTGTGCTGTATTCAGGAGACCCATCTCACATGCAGAGACACACATAGGCTCAAAATAAAGGGCTGGAGGAAGATCTACTAAGCAAATGGAAAACAAAAAAAGGCAGGGGTTGCAATCCTAGTCTCTGATAAAACAGACTTTAAACCAACAAAGATCAAAAGAGACATAGAAGGCCATTACATAATGGTAAAGGGATCAATTCAACAAGAAGAACTAACTATCCTAAATATATATGTACCCAATACAGGAGCACCCAGATTCATAAAGCAAGTCCTTAGAGACCTACAAAGAGACTTAGACTCCCACACAATAATAATGGGAGACTTCAACACCCCACTGTCAACATTAGACAGATCATCGAGACAGAAAGTTAACAAGGATATCCAGGAATTGAACTCAGCTCTGCACCAAGTGGACCTAATAGACATCTACAGAACTCTCCACCCCAAATCAACAGAATATACATTCTTCTCAGCACCACACCACACCTATTCCAAAATTGACCACATAGTTGGAAGTAAAGCACTCCTCAGCAAATGTAAAAGAACAGAAATTATAACAAACTATCTCTCAGACCACAGTGCAATCAAACTAGAACTCAGGATTAAGAAACTCACTCAAAACCGCTCAACTACATGGAAACTGAAAAACCTGCTCCTGAATGACTGCAGGGTACATAACGAAATGAAGGCAGAAGTAAAGATGTTCTTTGAAACCAATGAGAACAAAGACATAACACACCAGAATCTCATTCAAAGCAGTGTGTAGAGGGACACATTCAAAGCAGTGTGTAGAGGGAAATTTATAGCACTAAATGCCCACAAAAGAAAGCAGGAAAGATCTAAAATTGACACTCTAACATCACAATTAAAAGAACTAGAGAAGCAAAAGCAAACACATTCAAAAGCTAGCAGAAGGCAAGAAATAACTAAGATCAGAGCAGAAATGAAGGACACAGAGACACAAAAAACCCTTCAAAAAATCAATGAATCCAGGAGCTGGTTTTTTGAAAAGATCAACAAAATTGATAGACCACTAGCAAGACTAATAAAGAAGAAAACAGAGAAGAATCAAATAGAGACAATAAAAAATGACAAAGGGGATATCACCACTGATCCCACAGAAATACAAACTACCATCAGAGAATACTATAAACACCTCTATGCAAATAAACTAGAAAATCTAGAAGAAATGGATAAATTTCTGGACACATACACCCTCCCAAGACTAAACCAGGAAGAAGTTGAATCTCTGTATAGACCAATAACAGGCTCTGAATTGAGGCAATAATTAATAGCATACCAACCAAAAGAAGTCCAGGACCAGATGGATTCACAGGTGAATTCTACCAGAGGTACAAGGAGGAGCTGGTACCATTCCTTCTGAAACTATTCCAATCAATAGAAAAAGAAGGAATCCTCCCTAACTCATTTTATGAAGCCAACATCATCCTGATACCAAAGCCTGGCAGAGACACAACAAAAAAAGAGAATTTTAGACCCATATCCTTGATGAACATCGTTGCAAAAGTCCTCAATAAAATACTGGAAAACCGAATCCAGCAGCACATCAAAAAGCTTATCCACCATGATCAAGTGTGCTTCATCCGTGGGATGCAAGGCTGGTTCAACATACAAAAATCAATAAACGTAATCCATCATATAAACAGAACCAAAGACAAAAACCACATGATTATCTCAATAGATGCAGAAAAGGCCTTTGATGAAATTCAACAACCTTCATGCTAGAAACTCTCAATAAATTAGGTATTGATGGGATGTATCTCAAAATAATAAGAGCTATCTATGACACACCCACAGCCAATATCATACTCAATGGACAAAAACTGGAAGCATTCCCTTTGAAAACTGGCACAAGACAGGGATGCCATCTCCCACCACTCCTATTCAACATAGTGTTGGAGGTTCTGGCCAGGGCAATCAGGCAGGAGAAGAAAATAAAGGGTATTCAATTAGAAAAAGAAGAAGTCAAATTGTCCCTGTTTGCAGATGACATGATTGTATATCTAGAAAACCCCATCGTCTCAGCCCAAAATCTCCTTAAGTTGATAAGCAACTTCAGCAAAGTCTCAGGATACAAAGTCAATGTGCAAAAATCACAAGCATTCTTATACACCAATAACAGACAAACAGAGAGCCAAATCATGAGTGAACTCCCATTCACAATTGCTTCAAAGAGAATAAAATACCTAGGAATCCAACTTACAAGGGATGTGAAGGACTTGTTCAAGGAGAACTACAAACCACTGCTCAATGAAATAAAAGAGGATACAAACAAATGGAAGAACATTCCATTTGGAATGTTCATGGGTAGGAAGAATCAATATCATGGAAATGGCCATACTGCCCAAGGTAATTTACAGATTCAACGCCATCCCCATCAAGCTACCAATGACTTTCTTCACAGAATTGGAAAAAACTACTTTAAAGTTCATATGGAACCAAAAAAGAGCCCGCATTGCCAAGTCAATCCCAAGGCAAAAGAACAAAGCTGGAGACATCACGCTACCTGACTTCAAACTATGCTACAAGGCTACAGTAACCAAATCAGCATGGTACTGGTACCAAAACAGAGATATACATCAATGGAACAGAACAGAGCCCTCAGAAATAATGTCACATATCTACAACTATCTGATCTTTGACAAACCTGAGAAAAACAAGCAATGGGGAAAAGATTCCCTATTTAATAAATGGTGCTGGGAAAACTGGCTAGCCATATGTAGAAAGCTGAAACTGGATCCCTTCCTTACACCTTATACAAAAATTAATTCAAGATGGATTAAAGACTTAAATGGTAGACCTAAAACCATAAAAACCCTAGAAGAAAACCTAGGCAATACTATTCAGGACATACACATGGGCAAGGACTTCTTGACTAAAACACCAAAAGCAATGGCAACAAAAGACAAAATTGACAAATGGGATCTAATTAAACTAAAGAGCTTCTGCACAGCAAAAGAAACTACCATCAGAGTGAACAGGCAACCTACAGAATGGGAGAAAAGTTTTGCAACCTACTCATCTGACAAAGGGCTTATATCCAGAATCTACAATGAACTTAAACAAATTTACAAGAAAAAAAACAAACAACCCCATCAAAAAGTGGACAAAGGATATGAACAGACACTTCTCAAAAGAAGACATTTATGCAGCCAAAAAACATATGAAAAAATGCTCATCATCACTGACCGTCAGAGAAATGTAAATCAAAACCACAATGAGATACCATCTCACGCCAGTTAGAATGGCGATCATTAAAAAGTCAGGAAACAACAGGTGCTGGAGAGGGTGTGGAGAAATAGGAAGACTTTTACACTGTTGGTGGGACTCTAAACTAGTTTAACCATTGTGGAAGCTGGTGTGGCGATTCCTCAGGGATCTAGAACTAGAAATACCATTTGACCCAGCCATCCCATTACTGGGTATATACCCGAAGTATATAAATCATGCTGCTATAAAGACACATGCACACGCATGTTTATTGCGGCACTATTCACAATAGCAAAGACTTGGAACCAACCCAAATGTCCAGCAATGATAGACTGGATTAAGAAAATGTGGCACATATACACCATGGAATACTATGCAGCCATAAAAAATGATGAGTTCATGTCCTTTGTAGGGACATGGATGAAACTGGAAACCATCATTCTCAGCAAAGTATCACAAGGACAAAAAACCAAACCCCGCATGTTCTCACTCATAGGTGGGAATTGAACAATGAGAACACATGGACACAGGAAGGGGAACATCACACACTGGAGCCTGTTGTGGGGTGAGGGCAGTGGGGAGGGATAGCATTAGGAGATATACCTAATGCTAAATGACGAGTTAACGGGTGCAGCACATCAACATGGCACATGTATACATATGTAACAAACCTGCACGTTGTGCACATGTACGATAAAACTTAAAGTATATATATAAAAAAAAAGACTTGCCCTGCTTCACTGGGAAAATAGAGTCCTCGGGAACTTCTCAGCTTTGGGGTGCCACATGCACAGGTGCCTGATTACTGTAAAGAGAGCTTCTTGCTCTTAGAAAAGCAACAACTTCCTCCACTCAGGCTCGGGGTCCTAACCAATCTCACCTGCTTGGTGTTATCAATTGTTCCCTCTCCTACACCTTCCAATTCTCCCTCTTTACTGGGTCTTTGCTATTAGCATTGAGATATCCTAGTGTTCCCATTTTCAATAAAAGAAGAAGAAGATGAAGAGGAAGACAAAGTCAGAAAATAGAAGAAAATAGAAAAACAACAAAAAAGCCTTCTGGATCCTTACATGCCTCTCCAGATACAAATATCTTCCCCACCTCTCCCTCTGCTCACATCCTACCTACTTCTGAGCCCGCTGCATCTTCATAACCACCCATGTGACTCCACCACAGCTCTTGTGAAGGCTTCCTATGACTTTCAAGTCATTATGTCCAATGGATACCTTTAAATCTTCACCTTACTTGGCTTCTCAGAAGCAGTAAATAGAGTTGATGACTCCACCCTTTCTGAAATCCTTTCTGTTCCTTTGGCTTCTGCAACACCACATCTAGTTTACCTCCTACCATTCTCCATGTTGGAGAATGGTGTCTTGCGCTGTATGACATTCAAATACTGAACTTCCTCTCAGCTCAAACCTAGGCACTCATTCTTCTTTTCTTTCTACAAGCTCTCTCTGAGAGTTCTCCTCCATTCCCGTGGCTTGCATTTGCTTCTTTATGCCTTTGAGTTCCTGATTTTTCCCACTCCAAATTTTCTCCTGAGCTTTAGAACAGGAGAAACATGTTCTAAACAGCCTACATGACTACTCTAACCAGATACCACACAAGCCCTCTCATTAATCATGTCCAACACTGAATTCACAATCATCTCCCCAGTCAGCACTGCTTCCAGAGTTCCTTATCTTGGGAAAAGGGTCTGCTTTCCATTCAGCAGCATTGCATCTTTTACACATGCAAAAGACCTCTGGTCATTCCTGAAGCATCTTACCTTCATCCCAATATCCACTTGATCATCAGATCTTGTTTATTCTATTCACTAAACATTTTTGAGTCATCTTCTTCTCTGTACCTCCACGCTCAGCACTCCAATCCAGGCTACAATGATCTCCTACATGCACCATTACTGTAGTCTCATACAGCCTTCTTTTACTACTCTCTCCACCTCCAATTTGTTCTCCTCACAACAGAGTGAAAATTTTAATAAACTTATCTATTCATTGCACTCATTTGCAAAAACTTTTCTGAAACTGTCCATTGCTTATAGGACAAAGTCCAATATTCATATCTGCCCTATGCAGCTCTGCACGGTGGGCCCCTGTGCATCACCCCCGTCATTTTCCCCCTCGCTTTCTGCTCTCCAATGTTTCTGGTCTTTTGGTTTTTTTTTTGTTTTTTTTTTTTGTTTGTTTTTTGTTTTTTAATTCCGTGAATTTCAGATGTCATCAATTGTAGGACATGTCTTCATTTCAGGGATTTTTAATGTGATGGAAAATGCATCTTATAATTAATCAGTAAAACACAGTAGTTCCTGACACTGGCCCTTCCAAATGCAGGGTGTTTGCTCTGAATCCCACCCCCATGCCTCCCTTTTTGCTTGGGGTACTTTTCTCATATTCCAGTTTTCAGCTTATATGTGACTTCCTCAGGAAAATGCTTCCAGAATTCCATTCAAGACTAGGTTAGGATCCTCCTCGTTACACACCTGTATCCTCATGGTACACTTTAACTTTTCAAAGCACTTATGGTGACCATGAAACAGCTGTTTGTATGGGTAATGTGTTTAAAGTCTGTCCCCCTTCATAGACCACAGACTCAGAGACACTGCAGGGGCAGTGTCCGCCAGGTCAACCACTCTATCTTCAGCAGATAACACCTGCACTGACTTCCTTTAATCCTCACAGCACAATAATAAGGTAGATCTATTATTATCTCCTTTCTAGAGAGGAAAAGTAGGCCACAGAGAGGTAGCTACTCAGGTCACACAGCTATTAATTTGAACGCATAAAATCTGATTACTGATTCTGTTCCCTTAACTGCCCTCTATCCTACTTGTGTATAATGTATACTCAATGATTATTGAATGAATGAATAAAATTTTAAAAAATTATTTTAAATGTTAATTGTTAATGGAAATTCAAAAACTGGGAGAAATAATGAGACTAAGGAGTTGGTTACTGATAACCTTAGAGACAATTTCAAATTCTAAGGAAACATTGATTACAAAGACCATGTCTTATTCCTTTATGGATGGTTGATGATATCTTCCTCATCACTCTACAAAATAGAGTGTTCCTCACAGCATTTACTGTTACACGATTTTTCCTTTCTTCTCTCCTTCTTTTGTTGTTTCCTTCCTCTCTCTTTTTTGTTTCCCTCCTTCTCCTCCCCCCATGTCTTTTTTACCTTCTTTCCTTCCCTCCCCTCTCCAGAAACTATGTCATGAGCACCTATTATATACTAGGGAATAAGTGAGGCACAGTGGCAAATAAAAGAGCATCATCCCCACCCTTGGGAAACATATGATCTTCAGAAAGGAGATATAATACATAGGTAAACCAATAAATACATAATTATAGAATTGTGGTCCCTGTTAAGACAGAAACAGAATTCAGTGATAGAGACTAGCAGATGGGAAGAGAGGGGCATGGGGAGGGGGACGAGCGCCCTTGAGAGGAATGGAGGTATAAACTGCACCCAATGAATGAGGAGCTGACTTGAGCAAGGGGAGGAGCATGCTGGAGCAGGGCTGTCCTGGAGCAAGTACAAGCCCTGGGATGCAGAAGGAGTGGATGGAAGCCAATGTGATGGGGGCTGTGTGTGCCCGGGAGGGGCCTGCAGGAGGCCAGGCGAAGGCTTTGGAGGGAGTTAGGTGGAGAAGCATCATTATGACTTCAAAAATTACACTCAAGACCACAGGGATAACAGTTTAGATTTGAGGGCTGGAGCAAAAGGAGCAACACTAATAAAGACCCAACAAAAATGTAATTGTCCTCCAGGCCAGGGGGCAGGCTCAGACTGGGAGGGGACTGGCAAGTGGGGAATGAGGGCTCCTGTAACCGCAAAGCCCTCTTGGCTGACCAGGAGGAAGGGAGGTAGGGGTGCTGTGCTGCTAATTCCTCCCTCTTCTTGGCTTTGCTTTCTGTGGCCCGCTCCCAAGGGGCTTGGCCATGCTCTGGGTGCAGGGCTCCAAGGGTACAAAAGCCTTGTATTGACCCTATGCAAAAACTAAGGCAAAGAAGAGGGAAAGAGGCAGTATAAGTCTGACTTCTAATCAGGAACTCAAGGCCCCTCCTTTCAAGCCACCATGCATAATCATTATCTGCTTCTCTACTAGGGAGTTAGGATTTTTCATTTTTAGTGAGAAAACTTTTATTTGGAAAGAAATCAAAACCGTGACAAAATGGCAAGACTTCTACACAATGCTGGGAAGGAAAGAAAGGTAATAGCCATCATGCTGTTTTTCTGTGGTGCTCTGCAGTTGACTTTCTCACTCTGCTGCCTTCTGACCCTAACAGCAAGCTGGGAGCTCTTGCACATGTTACATCCACTCTGTAGTCAAGGAAGCTGAGACTCAGCAAGGTTACATGACCTGCCCAAGGTATTATAAATAAAATAACCAGTATAAGAAAATGACCAGATAGGAAAATGAAGACACATAGAAAGCAAAAGACCAGTGTAATCATGGCCTCAAAGTCACAAGGCTGAAACAAGCCAGCAAGATCAGGATGCTGGGCTGTGTACGTGGAGCCCTGGAGGCCTATCATGAACAGCCACAGTGCACAGTGAGGGCGCTTGTTGGTGCTGATCACCATGACAACAGGAACCCTGAGAGGTGCGTTCTAAGTGGGGCTGTGAAGGAGTTTCCAATGAAATGCTCAAAGCTCCGCAATGCTCATTTATGGGCTTGATATAAAACTCTAATACCACCATTTGAACATCTTAAGCTCAGCTGATATCTACAACAAAGTTTGCCTAAACCTAAAAAGAAATTCAACCATGGTATGCAAGCTGCACAGTGTTTTTAAGAAAATATTGCAGAGAGACTTCTACCATATATTATGTCAAATATTTGTTTTCATTCATATGCTCATTACGGCTCCTAAGACAGATTCATTGCTGGCTAGATGTTAGGCACAAACAGCATCAGCTTAATTGGAATTGGGCAGAATGGTTGTCTACCAACAGCAATATGTCACAAGAAATAAATATTCCTTGTCATTCTTGCCTAGGCTATATCTCCCTTTCCAAATAATTGCATCTGAGCATGGTGCTTCAGCAAACAGGCATGTTTTTCAGAACATAACACAGTGAGTAATCAAACAGTTCATTTTTGAAACTATACCAGGCAGTTTATTCACATCCGTTCATTTCCTTTTAATTCAACTCTATTTCTTTTGTCTGCCAGTAGCTTAGAACTCTTTATCTAATAATTTTCCACATCATTCTTTAAGAGAAAACATGCCCCTGTACCCAACATTTTAACTAGCCCCATTCATTCTCTTATTAACTAAATTCATTATATAGATTTTCTTTCACTCCAATGTTACACAGCTGTACAGGATGTGCTTGTAAGGAGATGGTCCTTTCATTTATGCCACAGAAAAGAAAGCTGTATGTAAGCAGGACATCTATCTCGACCAGATGTACAAGTAATGATGAGGCTATGCAGCTATTTTTCTTCAATCTTTAAGAAATGTTAACAAATTCCTATTGGCATCTGTGGAACACTCCAGTATCCAATAACCAGCATTAAACACTGGGAATTTATGGCTTACCTTAGAAGTATTTGCTTCTAGAAGTGATGATACATCTCAGGCATTAGCTGCTTGAGTAGCAGTGAGACGCCAAAACTAAGAAGTTCAATCACATTTAATTTGGACATCAGACAAAGGCAATTTAGAGGACAGTGGAGACTGCGGATCATTCATTAAGAAATGATGCATTATATAGTGTTGTTGAATGGAACAGCCATATGGAACATCTGTTCCCAAGCCATGAAGTAAAATAGACTCCTTGCCCTGGCTGCTCAGAAGACAACGGTCCTCCTGTTCCCACACTGCCACCCCTTATTCTTTTCATATAGATGGTATTTCATGATGATGTATTACCTCTGCTGGAAATGAGTAGTTATCCAGCAAATGCACAAATTCACCCTATAAAAAGAGGACAACATGCTCAAAGATCACCAGGGTCACAGCTAATTCTATTGACAGCTGAAAACAGTTAAGCTGACTTTTACTACCCAGGCAGGGGCCAAGTGGGGAAACATGGCCTAAAATTTCCTTCTGGCTCAGAAATTTGAATTTAATCCGGGCATTCTCAGCCTGCCACCCACCCCCAAGATCAGATGGCTCACCGTGTCATTATGACATCTCAATTCTTCCATGCGGGATCTAGGAGGGGTATTTACAGAACATAAGGATGAAGGTATTTGGCCATAAGAATCAGAAGTAGGTCTTCTATGGGATATGTCATGCCAATTTAGGAAGTCAGCGCAGAATTAATAACTAAAATGTTATGTTTGTGATCTGCACAGATGGTGTAATATTGTCACTTTTTGCATGGAGGTGCTTTGCTGACACTGGTCTTTTGATTCCATGAAACACAGGAGCCTGTGATCTCAGCCCAGAGAAAATGCTCAGTAAATATTTGTTGAGTGGTGATGGCCAGGATAGGCTGGCCGTTGCTCTCTTCTGGGATTCTGCCCACATTGGAAGACCTCTGCATGATTCTTCGAGGTCACTCTACCTCTGCTTTTCCTCAGACTGTTTGGCCTGGGTGGCTGTGCTGCTGTGTCACAGGCAGAGGGCAGCACCTCGTGGGGTGTGGTATCGCTCCATTCAGCTCACTGGCCACAAAAGGGAAGCTAACATGTGCTTTTCTGCCCCTGGTAGTTTCTGGAATTCCGATAAGCGGTGGCTCCACTGTCATCAGACTGTGAGTTTCTCTTTCAGTGCTGAGACATAAATGTTTATTTGGTAAGTCCATGAGCTGAATGAGGCTGAAATAGCACATAGTAACTACCTTTTCTTTCTTTCTTTCTTTTTTTTTTTAGTCCTTTTACTTATATGGCTGGGATATCAGACTGAGCTCAGGTTGAAATGCAGATGATTTTGCACCAGAGAGGGGCCTCCAGGAAACAAAGAGGATAAAAATTGTCAGTCAAGATTCAGCTTAGTTAGGTTCCATGAACTTAAATTGCTCCTAACTTTCCATTTCAATCACTGGAGTAGCATTTTCTATACTCTAGTCTCTGAGAGACAAATGTGCAGTGAGATGCTAACAGCTGTTCTACCCAAAAAGAATCCTAGGACAAGATATGTTTGGCGATGCAGCTTTTTTCCTTGTAGAACTTCTCAGTACCTTAGCTATGATAATGAGAGAAACAACAAACAAACATTTTTTAAAATCTTAGTACCACTGTGAAAAGGACACATCTATGCACCATACACTTATATTTTTTAAACTAAAATATTAGCTATGTAAGGAACATATGCTACGTGCAAGACACTAGGCTTTTGGAAAAGCAAACAGCACAGAAAAATCCCCAAGACTCAAAGTTAGGGGCCTTGAGCTTTCATCCCAGCCATTTCACATAAGCAGTAATGAGCAAAAGGTTTGTTTTACATTGTTGTTAATATTCCATAAAACTTTATAGAAATTTCACATTTACCCTCTCTGAGATTAAAATTTAAATTAAATCTAAAATATGTTTGTGTTTATTAAAATTCAGTATCTTAGGATAATTCTGTGAATTAACACTGATTACACTGAATTTGTGATTATTTAACAAATGCAATGTTTTCGGTAGCCAGCGTCTTTCACTGCACACGCATACCCTGTGGGGGACAGAAGAGGTCCTTAGTGGTGGAAAGTCTGACGATCCCTAGATGACATCTAAGGACTTCCTCCAGATCTAAACTTTCAAAAGCCGCTAATAAGAAGAAAAATAAAATGTATTCTATATAAACTTTTTGTGGAGAATGTTTACCCTGCAAACAGAGGCTTCTGCAATGTGGGACAGCCAAGATGAACCCATTCAAGTTCAATGAGAGGACAGCCTAAAATCCCCACTTTCTCCCCCTGCTGGCCATGGCAGGAACTACCTGCCATTCCTGTATGGTGGGGATATACAGTTTCGATATGGTCCGTACCTCTTCTTTGGGAAACCACTGCCCCTTCCTATAATAATCCTGTTTCGTCCAGGATTTGTACCCGTGCCTGTCCACCAGAACGAACACACTTCTCATTCCTGGAAATCAAACGCACCCTCTCCCTGGCCATGGTGATGGGTTCAGAGGCAGCACAAAGCCTGGCTTTTCAGAGTCCCCCCTTTTATTTTTGCCAGGAAATACCGGGAAAGATGCTCTTTGTTTCCTTGAGATCATCAGGTCCATTGTTAATAGCCGCTATCAGGACTGGCTAAGAATAAATGAAACAAATGAAAGGACGCATCTGAGAGCAATTGTGATATCTAACCTGCTGCAAGGGCACCCGCCATCACTTATCCTTCTGCGTGTTGCATCTAATGAGCACTGTCCCCAGAACTCTCTACCTTTGGATCAATCTGCATTTAGATGGATTCAACTCCAGGGAATGGCTGAAGTTTCTTACCCTCAATCAAAATCACAGGACAAAATTTACATGAGGTTTATCACCAGTAATCTTTTAACAATTATATATATATGTACATGTATATCTGTGTGTATACATACAGATACATATATTTGAAGACCTCTCAAAGTGGCTCATCCTTCACCAGTAGTTACATCATGATAGTATTTCTGTGTGTGCACACGTGCCTTTTAAATAATATCTATAGGCCAGGTGCGGTGGCTCACACCTATAATCCCAGCACTTTAGAAGGCTGAGGCAGGTGGATCACCTGAGATCAGGAGTTCGAGACCAGCTTGGCCAGCATGGTGAAACCCCATCTCTACTAAAAATACAAAAAATTAGCTGGGTGTGGTGGTGGGCACCTGTAATCCCAGCTACCCGGGAGGCTGAGGCAGCAGAATCACTTGAACCCGGGAGGTGGAGGTTGCAGTGAGCTTAGATCATGCCACTGCACTCCAGCCTGGGCAAGAAGAGCAAAACTCCATCTCAAAAAAAAAATAATAAAATAACAATAATATCTATAGCCATTTTAATTACTTTATCAGCAATAAAGGCAAGAACCAGAAAGTAATTTCTTTATATGGCCTAATAATTAAAGGTCACAAACTCTACATGCTGATTAAAAAATTTCCTGGCAGAAATTTCCGGCCTACACCCCTGAATAAGCCTGTGTGTAGCAGGACTGTTGGTTTCCAGCCCTAAGCCATTCTGTCTTCCTTTTTCTCCAACAAAACTCCTTTCATTTAGGCATTATGATCTCCTGTGAGAGTCAGAAATCAGCCCCTGCCTGAGAAGTCTCCAGTTGTGCTGGACACAGTGGAGAGAACCTGGTTCTTGTGGCCATTACTGAGTCCCTAGAATAACACTCCTGCAGTCACCTGTCTTCAAGATGTCTCCTGTGAAATAATGCATTTTCCTCATAGTTTAAAGCAGTTCATTTGGGTTTTCTTCTTTCTTGCAGTGAAAATAATCATAACTAATACAAAGCTTATTTACTATTCTTTGTTGGACAGTTTTAATGTTGGGTTACCTATTCTCCAAGCCTAAAACATATTCAAGGAGTAAATTAGGTAGGAGAAAGTGAAGTGCTTCACACATACACTCCTAAGAACAGAAAACAGCTGATGATGTGGGAGCAAAGAAGTGGACTTCTGAAAAATAAAATAAAATAAGGAATAAGGCCAGGCATGGTGGCTCACGCCTGTAATCCCAGCACTTTGGGAGACTGTGGCAGGTGGATCACGAGAGTCAAGAGATCGAGACCATCCTGGTCAACATGGTGAAACCCTGTCTCTGTTAAAAATACAAAAAAATTAGCTGGGCGTGGTGGTGCATGCCTGTAGTCCCAGCTACTTGGGAGGCTGAGGCAGGAGGGTCAGTTGAACCCGGGAGGTGGAGATTGCAGTGAGCCGAGATCATACCACTGCTCTCCAGCCTGGCAACAGAACGAGACTCTGTCTCAAACAACAATAACAACAACAAGAAAAAACAGGAATAAAAAGTTAAAAATATAAAACTCAGGGTCATTTAGTACCAGAGCAGAGAATGCCACACACCTCAAAAGCCCACCATGGCATTATTGTATTAAATAGCAGAACAATATTGAAATAATTCATTTAGAGGAATTTCCAGCTAAACCAATCATTATTTTGTTTTTTCTACATAAGGGTTGAGCTACAATTATCCAAAGAAAAAAAACAAGAGCTCATTAGAACCAGTCATTCACTGAGAGTTCCGGGAGTCTTGGCTTTTACTCTACAAGGATACCAGAAAGCATGGGTCGAGAGTGCTTTGGAACACAGTGGCCATCTGTGCCCAAAAGCCAGATTACAAAAAGTGATTGGGTCCCAAGGTCGGTGCACAAAGCCCACTTGAATCCAAATGGACCTGAAGCATGTAGGGAACTACGGGGGTCGGGTAACGGGGTTATGAAAATAGATGATGTGAACCTACTGGAGATTACAGTGCTGTTCAGAGGGCAGACCTATGTCATCTTACTCAGAATAAGCAAGTGCTTTTTAACAAGGCCACACCACAGGGAACACGCTGCCCAGAAAGGTGCCTGCCTGTCTCTGGACGGTGCAAGCGGAGGCTGGCTGATGTTCTGTGCTGGAGAACAGACCTCTCTGTCAGGTGAGAGACTGGAAGAGATGACCTGTAAGGTCTCTTCCAATTCTGTTCCCAATTTTCGCACATCCATGTGGGTTCTGAGTGGTCAAAAAGACAATGAATAGGGGCTGCTCTGTTCCTCATCAGTGAGGTGCCTTACAGGAGATATACGCCAACAGCAGGGCTGATGCCTCCTCTCCAGTCTCTGCCCATCCTGCCACTGCCTGAAATCTCCAGACAAGCGTTCAAGGAAGTCATCACAAAGGGCAGCAGCAGTGGGCAGGACATCCTTGTGGCCATGGTGGGGAAAATGAAGTGTGTGCACACTTGCTAGCTTCTCCTGCTAGCTAGTCTTGAATTTTGCTCCCGTATGTAATGAAATGCAATACTCCTCCAAACCCTGGGTCAGCCAAACCTTCCACATGGAGGCTTCTCTGAGAGTCTTCCTGGACAAAATTAGTGATTCTTCCTCAGAACGCTGTAGCAGCCTCTTGCTCCTCCTTTGTAGTGCCTCTCACATTCTATATTATAGTTATTTGGGGCACGTTTTCTCTTTCCTACCTGGATGAAAGATTCTACAAGCAAGAACCATGAGAGCCTTGTTAAAGACAGGGGGTGGGGGGAGGAATTGGCTCTTTCTATCTGAAAGCCAACTAATCGGTTTTGAAGCAATTAGACAAGTGTACCACGGATGGGTTTTGGAGCTAATAATATTCATTCAACATTAATATTAATTCATTCACATATAGGCATACTTTGTTTTACTGTGCTTCACTTCATTGCCCTTTGCAGATATTGTACTTTGTACACCTTGAAGGCTTGTGGTAATGTTGCATTCAGCAAGTCTATTGGCACCATTTTTCCAACAGCATGACTCACTGTGTCTCTGTATTACATTTTGGTTATTCTCACAATATTTCAAAAAAAATTTTTTTTTTTTTTGAGACAGAGTCTCGCTTTGTTGCCCAGGCTGGAGTGCAGTAGTGCAGTCAGTGGCGTGATCTTGACTCATTGCTACAACCTCCACTGCCCAGGTTCAAGCAATTCTCCTACCTCAGCCTCCTGAGTAGCTAGGACTATAGGCACCCACTGCAAAACCTGGCTAATTTTTTTTTGTATTTTTTTAGTAGATACGGGGTTTCACCATGTTGCCCAGGATGATCTTGAACTCCCGAGCTCAGACAATTCTCCTGCCTCGGTCTCCCAAAGTGGTAGGATTACAGGCTTGAGCCACTGCACCCGGCCCAAACTTTTTATTATTATTATATCTGCTATAGTGATCTGTGATAAAAAAAAATTTGTGATGTTGCTATTGTAATTGTTTTGGGGGTACCGTGAAATGTGCTCCTATAAGACAATATACTTAATTGATAAATGGTGTGTGTTTTCTGACTGCTTCACAGATCAAATGTTCTCTCATTTTTCTCCTTCTTCTTGGGCCTCGCTATTCCTTGAGACACAACAGTATTGCAACTAGGTTAATTAATAACCTTACAATGGCTTCTAAGTGTTTAAGTGAAAGGAAGAGTTGCACGTCTCTCATTTTAAACCAAAAGCTAGACATGATTAAGCTTGGGGAGGAAGGCACACTGAAAGCTCAGAAAGTCTGAAAGCTAGGCCTCTTGCGTGAAACAGTTAACCAAGTTGTGAATGCAAAGGAGCATTAAAAGTGCTACTTCACTGAACACACAAATGCTAAGAAAGTGCAACAACCTTATTGCTGATATGGAGAAAGTTTTAGAGGTCTGAATAGATGATCAAACCAGCCGCAACATTTCCTTAGGCCAAAGCCTAATTCAGAGCAAGATCCTAACTCTCTTCAATTTCATGAAGGTTGAGAGAGGTGAGGAAGCTGTAGAAGAAAAATTGGAAGCTAGCAGAGGTTGGTTCATGAGGCTTAAGGAAAGAAACTGTCTCCACAACATAAAAGTGCAAAGCAAAGCAGCAAGTGATGATATAGAAGCTGAAGCAAGCTATCCAGAAGATCTAGGAAAGATCATTGATGAAGCTGGCTACACTAAACAACAGATTTCCAATGACAAAACAGCCTTCTATTGGAAGAATAGACTTCTTCCATCTAGGACTTTCATAACTAGAGAGGAGAGTCAAAGCCTGGATTCAAAGCCTCAAAGGACAGGCTGACTTTCTTGTTAGGGGCTAATGCAGCTGGTGACTTTAGGTTGAAGCCAATGCTCATTTACCATTCTAAACATCCTAGGACCCTTAAGAATTATGTTAAATCTACTCTCCCTGTGCACTATAAATAGAACAATGAAGCTTGAATGACAGTATATCTGTTTATAGCACGGTTTACAGAGTATTTTAAGTCTACTGACGAGACTTACTGCTCAGAAAAAAAGATCCCTTTCAAAATATTAGTGCTTATTGACAGTGCTCCTGGTTACCCAAGAGCTCTGGTGGATATGTACAAGGAGGTGAAGGTTGTTTTCATGCCCAACACAACATCCACTCTGCAGTCCATGACTTTCACATCTTATTACTTAAGAAATACATTTCAGCTCAGGAGGCTGAGGCATGAGAATTGCTTGAACGTGGGAGGCAGAGGTTGCAGTGAGATGAGATCATGCCATTGTGCTCCAGCCTGGGTGACAGAGCAAGACTCCAATCTCAAAAAAACAAAACAAAACAAAACAAACAAACAAACAAAAACATTTCATAAGACTATAGCTACCATAGATAGTGATTTGTCTGATGGATCTGGACAAAGTAAATTGAAAACTTCTTGGAAAGGATTCACCATTCTGGATGCCATTCTAGAACATTCAAGATTCATGGGAGGAGGTCAAAATATCCACATTAACAGGACTTTGGAAGAAGTTGAGCCCAACCCTCATGAATGTTACTCCTCCTTTTCCATAGCCAAACACCTATAGGATAGAGCCAGTTTTCCTCTGATTTGGCATTAGTTCTGGCTCTCATCTTCCCAACTAAGTCTCTGCATCAGCCTTCTAGTGGCTTTTAGTCTCTGATGCACAAACCATTCCCTCGCTAATCCCATGATCCTTATAAAACCCAGATCTTATTATGTCATTTCTCTGCTTAACTATGCATGTTGAGGAAATAAAGATGAAAACAAAATGACATAGCGTTATCCCATCACAGGATTATCATTAAAATTAAAGTCTGGTCATATCAAGCATTTTTCCAGGGTATGGAGAAGAAGGTTCTCATAGACAGCTGGGAGTATCAATTGGTGTCATTTGGAGGGCTTTTGAACAGTGTGAACTAAAACTTTAAAGGCACATACCCACCAACTACAGGGTTCTGAGTCTACTCAGAGGAACCTTCCTAAGAAAATGAAGGAGGTATACCAAAGACATTTATTGAATCTTGTTTAGAAAAGGAAAACCTCAAAAACCCAAATGCAAAGCAATGAGGAGATGGATAAACTGTGGTATATCCATGTTCTAAAATGGCATGCAGTATTAAACACATGGTCTATAAGGGGTCTTCACAAAGTTCATGGAAAATGCATATTATAAAAAATTATGCATGGAGTTCAAAAAATTTTTCTACCAAAATAAACTTGTGCTAACTTGTTATAGCATGCCTGAACACAATCTAGTTTGAGGCACTAAGAAGATAAGACATCAGAAACATCAGGTTTGACAAGAACCTCTATCAGAGCAACATGAGTTCTGCTAAAATTGAAGCAAGAACAAACATCAAACTTATGGTGAAGGTTGAGTAAAAACATTGTGAAATCACTGATGCTTTACAAAAAGCTAATGGGGACAATACCCCAAAGAAATCAGCAGTTTCCAATTGGATAACTCATTTTAGGAAGGGACAAGACAATGTTGATGGTGAAGCCCTCAGTTGTGGACATCAGTTCATGTCAATTTTACATCAATTTGCCAGGAAAAAATTTGTCTTGTTCATGCCCTAATTTATCTTGTTCATGGACCAACCACTAACAGCACAAACAATAGCCAACACCACAGACAACTCAACTGGTTCAGCTTACACAATTCTGACTGAAAAATTAAAGTTGAGCAAACTTTCCATTTGGGTGCCAAAACCATTGTGTTCAAATCAGGAACAGACAAGAGCAGAACTTTCAATGGAAATTTTAAACATGTGGGATCAAGATTCTGAAGCATTTCTTTGAAGAACTGTAATAGGAGATGAAACGGTTTCACCAGTGCAATCCTGAAATCAAAGCACAGGCAAAGCAATGGTTACCAAGAGGTGGCAGTGCTCTAGTCAAAGCAAAAGTGGGCCAGTCAAGAGCAAAGGTCTTGGCAACAGTTTTTTGGGCTGGTCCAAGCATTTTGCTTGCTGACTTTCTGAAGGGCCAAAGAACAACAATATCTGCTTATCATGAGAGTGTTTTGAGAAAGTTAGCCAAAGCTTTAGCTGAAAAATTCCTGGGAAATCTTTCCCAGAGAGTCCTTCTGCACCATGACAATGTTCCTGCTCACTTCTCTCATCATACATGGGCAATTTTATGAGAGTTTCAATAGGAAATTATTAGGCAACTACCTTTCAGTCCTGATTTGGCTCCTTCTGACTTCTTTTTGTTTTCTAATCTTAGTAATATTTCAAGGGCATCCATTTTTGTTCATCTAATGTAAAAAAGACCACATTGACATGGCTAAGTTCCTAGGACCCTCAGTTATTTAGGGATAAACTAAATGGCTGGTATTGTCACTCACAAAAGTGTCTTGAACTTGATGGAACTTAGGCTGAAAAATAAGGTGTTTGTATATATACTTAATATATATATACACATATATGAACTGATGTCCTTGAGCTATATGTTTATATTTTGAATTTTTATCTTTAATCTTATTTTTCCACAAATATTTTCAAGCCTCTTCATATGTCTAAATATACTGATGTGGAAAAACGTTTCATAACAATATGCTATGGGCTGAAGTCTTCCGCATCCCCAAGTTCATATGTTGAAGTACCTCAAAATATGACTATATTTGGATATAGGACTTTTAAAGAAGCAATTAAGGTAAAACGAGGTTCTATGGGTGGGTCATAATTCAATACGACTGGTGTCCTTATAAGAAAAGGAGGTTAGGATAGAGGCAGACACACACAGAAGGAAAACCGTGTAAGGACGCATGGAGAAGGCAGCCATGTGCAAGCCGAGGAGAGAGGCCTCAGGAGAAACCAACCTTGCCAACACCTTGATCTTGCCCTTCCAACCTTCAGAACTGTAAGAAAATAAATTTCTGTTGTTTAAACCACCCAGTCTCTAGTAATTTATTACAGCAGCCCTAGAAATTACACAATATCAGATTTTTTTATGGGTGTGTATAGATGCATGTGATGTATGGAAAATAGAATTACAAGGGCCCACCTCTACAGTGGTTACCATTTGGGAGGAAATGGGATTGAGACTGAGATTGAGAATAGTGGCTGAAGGGGATTTTAGTCTTAAAAAATCAGGTTTCACATCTTATGTTCTCACTGATATGTGAGCTAAGCTATGAGGATGCAAAGATGTAAGAATACAATGGACTTTGGGGACTTGCGGGGAAGAGTAGGAGGGGGGCGAGGGATAAAAGACAACATATATGGTGCAGTGTATACTGCTCGGATGATGGGTGCACCAGGACCTCACAAATCACCACTAAAGAGCTCATCCATGTAACTGAATACCACCTGTACCCCAATAACTTATGGAAAAATAAAATAAAATTTTAAAAATCAGGTTTTAATTTTTATAATGAGAAAATACTCACTTATCAATCTTTTTAATCCCTCTTTTATGGCACTCCATTGACTACAGTATGCAATGGTCTTCACCACCTGGATCCAACTGTTTTTGGAGCTTTATTTCATGTCCAGTCCCATCTCCCACCCTTGCACGCCTTTTTACCACACTAGATTATTCCATCACTCTAATGCCTACATGCCTCAGTCTGTCCCCTCTGCTTGGATTGCTATATGCCATTTCCCAAGCCTGGGTTGCTGGTCTCCAGAGCTCAGACCGAATGTCACCTGCTTTATAAATATGCTGCAAAAGTCTTACTTGGAAGATTCCCTGAGACATACTTCTCTGTTCTTTTGACATCTTATTCTCATTTGTACCTCTTGTCCCTAATCAGTGCTGCAGCCAAGTAAATGCTCAATAAATGGTTCCAAATAAATGAATGATAGGAACATTTCTTAGCAGGTTGTTTTTCCATCTAGTGTATCTCAAAGGTCCAACATTTTATTCTGTGTGTATTAACAAACTCCCTGAAGACCAGGGCTATAATTGTGGCATGAGTGAAGTCCTAGCCTTTAACTATTCCTCTGATACAATGGGGACAACTATGGTGCTGGGCCAGCCAAGCCCCATTTGTTTTCAGTTTTAGTGAAATCAGCTGAGAATGCATTGCAATTTATTTTATTCAAGTTCTCTGCCCATAAAGGTCTTTAATTAATAATTCACAATAGGTCCAAATAAAAAATTCCATTGACCTCTGACTGGGGGGGCTCTGATAACCCAGGCCTTACCTTTTCATCAGCTTGGGTGAGCATTCTCTCTCCAGATTCGAGGACGTATGCTTCACGTGCATTGCATTATAGGATGTGTGAGTATAGTCATTTTCATCGCTGTAGTCGGGACCGAGTAACGTCCGGGCCCAAGTTCCCATGTCATAAGGAGGAAGAGTTCCTCCAAATTCAGAGGGCAAAAATTCAGGGTGTATTAGCTGGTGAAGGCTGTTTAAATTGTTTCCATGCAGGAAAATCTGTAAAGAAAAAAAAAAGTAATTAGCAATACAAAATCCAAAACACACGACCAAAGATTTCATCTAATACACAATTTAGCCATGACAAATTGGATGCACTGCTGGTGATCACAGTGTTTAAAGAGGCATTGATTTTGTGACTGTAGCTTAGTCTTCATAAAATGTTAATTTATTGCTTAGAAAAGGGGCTGAATTAATGGTCATTAAAAATGAAGTTTATGAACAGATTGAGCATTACTTGGCTGTGGGCCAAATTTACACATACAGTCATCTCCTAATTATCCCTGCTGGTAAAAGGAGTGATGGTGCAGACCACCTGAAACCCCAGCTATTGCCGGATCTCCAGACTGCTCTGCTCTCCCATCTGTGTGCTCTCACCCAGTCCTCCAGATCCTTCCCCCCTTCCCTGGCCTAGACAAAGTTACAGCTTCTTCCTAATTCGCCCTGGTGATAACTGCCTATTCTGCTTCTTTCCAACCACCCTCTAATTAATTCTTCAGTATCTGCTGACTGCCGACTTCTGTTTTTGTTTGTTTGTTTGTTTGTTTTTCTGATATGTTCATTTACGTCTTGTTCCCCCACGGGGGAAAATATCTAGAGAAAAAGTTGGTGTTTTCTTACTCCTTTAAAATGCTTCTTAGCTCCTAGGGTGATGTGGGCACAAGGTAGAAGAAAATCAATTCTTATTTAATGGAATCAAAAACCACAGCCTGAGAAGTTATCGTGAGATATTTTTGCTGCAATTTTCCATTTTTGTCTGGATTGGGGACATAGTGATAAAAACTGGTCAAGCAGGAGAGAAGGCACACCTCCAAGTTACAATTATTTCCAGACAAATCTACAAAGTGGATGAAACATGAATAGATAATTAGCACTGACTACAATTTAGGAGTTGACTCTGAAAGGTGACTTAAAGTGCATCCAGGTACTGATGTCAGTTCCCACACTTCTTCATGTTGCAGGCATGAAGTAATTATGTGTAACACATAAGGTGCACCCAAATATAGGATCATCAGGTATACACACATGCATGCACATATACATACAGTATAACCATGATGAAATATAAACGTGGGCCAGGTGCAGTGGCTTGTGCCTGTAATCCCAGCACTTTGAGAGGCTGAGGCGGGCAGATCACCTGAGGTCAGGAGTTCGAGACCAGCCTGGCCAACATGTTGAAACCCTGTCTCTACTAAAAATACAAAATTAGCTGGGCATGGTGGCGCACGCCTGTAATCCCAGCTACTCAGGAGGCTGGAGAAGGAGAATCACTTGAACCCAGGAGGCGGAGGTTGCAGTGGGCTGAGATCACGCCACTGCACTCCAGCCTGGGCAACAGAACAAGACTCCAACTCGGGAAAAAAAAAAATCTATATGTATTTTTTTTTTTTTTTTTGAGACGGAGTCTTGCTCTGTCGCCCAGGCTGGAGTGCAGTGGTGCAATCTCGGCTCACTGCAAGCTCCCCCTCCCGGGTTCATGCCGTTCTCCTGCCTCAGCCTCCTCAGTAGCTGGGATTACAGGCACCTGCCACCACGCCCAGCTAATTTTTTTGTATTTTTTAGTACAGACGGGGTTTCACCGTGTTAGCCAGGATGGTCTCGATCTCCTGACCTCGTGATCCACATGCCTCGGCCTCCCAAAGTGCTGGGATTACAGGCGTGAGCCACCGCGCCCAGCCTATATGTGATTTTTAAAATACTTACATAGAGGACCTCAATAATAAACACTTGCTACCTTGTTCTATTGTATTGATTTTAACTCATGATGTAATGACATCATTTAAAGATGAAGGGGACAAGAAGTGCTAATTCTTCAGAAAACTACTGGAGAACTTCAGAAAGTATATCAAAATATCAAAATTTCTGATATTGCAGTTGAGTATGACTGAATTTGAATAAGAATTATTTCTTTTGAAGAAAGTCACTTTTCTGGCTTTTATAAAACTTTTCAGAGGGTTTGTATATGAAACATGCTGGAGCGAAATATCAGCCCTGGTGTTTAGAGAAAACATTTGTACCCCTCCACCCAACATGTCCAGTTTTTGAAGGACAAAGAGTGCCATTAAAGGTGACCTTCCCTTCTGGGGGTCTTGTGGAATGGAGGAATGCAGAAGGAGGAGGCTGGACCCTCTACCTGTTAGAATCTATCCTGTGCCCAAAGCTCCAAAAATGCCCACCTATGGCATGGCAGCAAGTGTCCACCATGGGAGGAATTCTCTCTCGCTCCAACCTGAATAGAAGAATAAGTTGCTGGAAAGCCTGAAGCCATGTTGAGAACAGTCCTAGAACACTTCTCTGTTCTTAGCACTGTCCTGAGCCCCAGATGGGTTTTAAAACATTTCTGTCTTGTGATCCCAGTGAGTTCTAATTCCTGGTTTCAAACTTATTTGAGAACAGGGAAATTACCCCTGCTCTACCCCATTGCAATGCTCTCTAAAGGACCTGGAAGCATCTGAGATCTAGGAGTTAGAAACCCTGCAGAGTGTGGGAGGTGGCGGGGAATCCCTCACATTATCAGTCCCTCCTGAATACTCAGAGCTTTTCCCTAGTGTCAGGCACCCTGGGTGTCAGGAAAAGGTGTTGTAGGATTACCCTAGCCAGGTTCCCATAAGGAGTGGTGTTCCTGACCCAGGAGGTAGCTGAAAATAGAAAGTCTCAAAGATAAGACTGTAGCATTATTCATAATAGCCAAGATATGGATACAACTTAAGTGTCCATTAACAGATAAATGGATATATACCAAGAGGAATACTATGCAGTCTTAAAGAAGAATGAAATCCTGTCATTTTCAACAATGTGGATGAACCTAAAGAACAATTATATTAACAAAAATAAGCCAGACACAGAAAAACAAATACTGCATGATCACACTTATATGTGGAATCTAAATGAGTTGAAATCATAGAAGTATAGAATAGAAGGGTGGTTGCCAGGAGCTGAGAGTAGGGGGAAATGGAGAGACATTGGAAAAAGAGGACAAAGTTTCAGTTATATAGGATGAGAATAGATTTTGGAGACCTAATGTGCAGTATGGATACTGTAATAAGTAATAATATTGTATTGTTTATTTGAAATTGGCTGAGTAGATCTTAAGTGTTCTCACCACACACACACACAGACACACACACAAATCATAATTATAGGAGGTGATAGATGTGTTAATAGCTTGATTGTGGTAATCATTTCACAATGCATAGGTATATAAAAACATCACATTGAACACCTTAAATATATCCAATATTTAGTTGTCAATTATACCTTAATAACACTGGGAAAAAAAGAAAAGAGAGCTAAATGGTAAAGATAAATAAAAGTCACCAAGTCTCATGATGTACCAACTGTATCATGATACATGTTTTCATTAGCTGTCTCATTAGATTTCCCCAACAACTCTGTGATGTGGGTGTTAGATTCCGCAATTTATAAATGAGAAAATTGAGATTCAGAGTGGTTAAGGAATGTTCAATTACTCAGCTCATCAAAATGCCATGAAAAAGCCCAACTCTGATTGATGGAAAAAGCTGGCTTCCCAAGTGTTATCAATTGATATAATTAAGGCTGTAAAAGCCTTCCTCATAAGAGCAGTGTTACTTCCAAAGAAGAATGCTTTTCCAGCTTTACAGGTGATGCAGTTAGCAGTTATCACCCAAAGTTATGGGAGGAAGAAAAATTGTAATCATTCTTCATAGCACTAATACATTTGCAGAACAAAATGCTAGCTACTAAAATATTTTATGAACAGGAAAGCTGCTGGACCCAGTATCTCCCATAAGAATTTACAGTAACATGGGCATCTGGTATTTGCATGCCTTCAAAGTTTCTTTTGGTTTGTCACTGGGACTCCGAAAATAACCCAGTTCTACTGAATTATTAATTAAACCCAGGCCATTTGCAAACTCCAGCTGAGGCTTAAATGCTTAGGGGCTGTAGAAAAACCACAGTGAAAGATAAAGAGAGAAAGAGAGAAAAAGGGGGGAAAGGAGAGAGGAGGGGAGAGAGAAAATAGAAGCACCATAATTGTACCAGGAATTTACATGATGCATTTGTTTTCATTACCCGTTTCCTGGTCTTGTCTTTAAGAAATGGCTTGATGAGTGTGTAGAGGGCATGAATGTACCAGGGCTGGTTGACAAAGTGGACTCCTCCAAAGCGGGCAGGAAAGCTGTCCTGGGGCAGAAAGAGAGAAATGCACACCGATTAGTAAGCACACCTTGTTAGACTGGACCAGCAGGACCAATGCCCCAAAGAACAACCTGTTTTTCCTGCCTGGTAGAAGCTCTAGCTTCAGGATGAGGAGAGGAAGAAAACACACTCACTTCCTAGTTGTTAAGGATGTCTTTATTCCCCTTGTCTCCCTTCTCTCCCTTTGACTCCATGCATAACTTTAAAATTGTGCATGGGTTCCAGGCCTGTCTTTTTCAAATCACAGTTACATGACCTTCTACTTGGCACAGAAGCTCATGCAGCCTGAGGAGTGAGGGGAATCTGAATTCTTCATTGCGTTAGGTAACGAAGGCTTACAGGCTCTCAGCACAAGATCTCTCTCTTTATCCTCATTTCCACTCTCCCGCTCCCACCCTCTCCACCGGCTTAATCATGACAGTAACTGAACTTTCTGGGTGAGTGAGCGCTGGCTGTGTAGGAAGTAGTTGCAAAAGGATTTCAAAGGCTCTTAGGAGATGGAGCTCTGTGGAATCAACCAAATGCTAACAAGGTTATAACAACTTTTTCACACATTGCAGTACTAGCTCCAGTGCACCCTGGGGCACATAGTAGATCCTAGGGAAAAGATACTTGTTGATTAATGGGCTAGCTGATTCCGCTAGTTGAGGGAATATGAGCACCCTTTTCTGCAGATCAACCTATTTCGTAAATCATAGGAAGTAAGAGCATTTAAGAAAAACGATTCCAAATTTAGAATCCAGATCAGGGCATTAGAATCCAGATCAGCTTATGTTTTAGATGCTAGGAAGCTGCTCTCAGTGCTAATTAGATCTACAGAACAGGGGACCATGGCCAGAAAGTCTGAGCTAGTCTTATAAGACCAGGTCCTGAGATCTCCCAATGAATGGCTTCAGCAGATTGGGTTCATCTCAGTTAATAGAATTAAAAAAGAAGGAATCTCTAAATGCTGTATGAATCGTCAAGTTTGCTATCAATTTCATTGCCACAAACATCTTTGTAAAATGTTAGCAAGATGAGATGAAAGCCGAGGGAGTCTGGCTGGCGGAGGAAATGGTTCAGCAGGTAGCTGCTCCCTGCGGGTATATGAGATGCCTCACCCGGGTCTTTTTTAGTAACAAGGAAAAAAGGTTATTAACTTTTTTTCAGAACCCTTTGAGTCTACAGGATCCCCAGGCATCTTCCATGCCAAGACCTAGTTTCCAGTGTGAGTACATGAAACTGCACTTAAGGGTTGCCATTTGAAAAACTTTAAAAATAATTTTTTCCTCTACCTAGACATTTTAGAGTAGAAAGGTGCTAAATATTTTGAAGGCTAAACTGGACAATATCAGTAAAAGGCCTTTGCTTTCAGAATATGTATATATGTTTTGTTTTGTTTCTTTTATTTTCAAAAACTTAACAGAACAAGTGTAGGGCTAGAGAGATCATTTATACTAACTTGCTATTCCAAAACTAATTGAAGAAATGTAAAGATTCTTAATAAGGTTATCTTTTTTCCTCCAGGTATAGTTTAGGATCTAAAAGTTTTTTGGTTCCTTAAAAAAAGAGACCATTCCCGAAAGTGTTTCCTTTATAATAAGCGCTATTCACTATCATCACTTCTTTTGGCTCCTTTTAACTTCTTATTTAGAAGTAGAATTCATTATTTCACATGCTAAAGGTGGTTCTGAGGGGTGACAGAAGAAGAATAAGAAACAAGCATTTATTTATAAAACCAGGGCTTCACTATCTTTTTAATGGGACCAATAAGAGGTTTATTTCTATTGATGGTGTATTATATAGTTCTAGGTTACTAAAGTGGAACTCTAAATAATACTTGACAGTAGGCAAAGTTGCAAAATATTAACCTTTTAAAATATCTAGACATTCTTAGTTTTAGTTTATGAAGCCTCAATCATCAAAGACATCAAAAACTATCTTCTGATTGTGTCAGGGGAGGTTGAAAGAAAAATTACAGTGCTGAGACTCTGTAATTACTCTCTATATTATCCCTGGTTGATGATTCTGCCAGATTGAAGGCATGGGCTTTCATTGATCTGACTCAAGTCATCCAGTGAATATGTGCAGACAAACACATGTGAACCCTGTGTCTAGAAGTTCTGAGCTTGCACCAGAATAGAAACAGAATCATTTTTATTCAGGTACTTCCTATACAAGTCACATGAAAGGCCTTCTGTCTGATAAAGGCAATGTGCAGATGTTCTGGGTCTTCTTGAATGAGCCCAGCCATGCTACTCTCTGTTCTCTCTCTCTCTCTCTCTCTCTGTCTATGTGTGTGTGTGTGTTTTGTACAGAAGGGAAGGTGAGGGAAGGGAAAATCAGCAAACACACCCCTCTCATGGTCAACACATCATTATTGGTTGCCTCTTGCCTGATCACATCTGCCAACTGCAGACAAAAGGGAAGTTGTCAGTCACACACAAGTCTCCCAGAACCCCAAGAGGCCTACCACCCTCCTGGAAGAGCATTTCTTAAGGGCTAGAGCAGATGTATCTCAAGATCATAGGCCTTGGTTCAATGACAGTGTAACACTTTGTCTTTCAGTGTTCTTGGAGACTAAAGAGCATCATGCACCAACATACTCTAAGTTCAATAAAATGGCATTAATCCTGTACATTTATATCTTTGTCAATAAAATATAACATCATTTTAAATATTAAACATATTCAAATCATAAAAATGTGTCTGCCCCCCATTTTAAGTTAATTTTGTTTCCTTATTATAAACTATACACATTCTACAAAAGTAAAAAATAGATAAAAACATTATTTGAAAAATTACAAAATATGAGAAGATAAGAAAAAAGAAAAGAAAAAGCCCCTATAATCCTACTGCCAAAGACACACTCTTACTATTTTCTACTATTCAGGATGGGTTATGTAATGTTATAGTAACAAATAACCCCTGCTTTTTTAAAAAATCATTTTAAACAGTAAAGATTGATTCTTTGTTAACATTAAATGTCTTGCTTGATTTTTGTCTTTCCTGATTAATTTCCTGCTCACACTAAATGTCCTGCCCTGCTTGATTTGCCTGCAGCCAGAGATGCAGCCTCCTCCATCTGGAGCAGTGCTGCTTGACATAGCCCAGGAAAACCACATGGAAGAATCATACCTAAGCTCTTAAAGCTGGCTCCGAAAGTGACATGCTTCATCTGCCGCATTTTAAAGGTCAAACTCATGCCTGGCTTCCAGGGGATCAGAAAGTAAAATCTACCATGTTTCCAGTAAGAAAAGGACCAAAAGTATTGGTGAATAGCAGTAATAATTACCCAAACTCTGCCAAACCTTCACTTCTCTTTTTTTCTGTCCTTTTTAAATGTGATCATTTTTTAATTGAATGTAATAACTATTTTTGATGGCCTACAGTATGTCTCACTTAATGCATTGAAAAATACAAATATAGAGTCTTCAGGGCAGTGGGGACAACTGAAAACAGCAATTATATAATGATATGTTTAGTGTATTCAATTCTTGCCTTAACAATTAGTTCACGTCTTGCACGTCTTCAATTCAGCACATATTTATGAGTATCTACTACATGACAAACAGTTGGCATATTCTTTAAAGTGTACTTTAGTGACCAGGGCCCTCTGTGATTTTTATCCCCTTTCTTGCCTTCTCTAACCAGTTCTACTCACATCCTACACTGCTGAGGTTAGTAGCTTTCATTTTATGGCGATATCATTTTATGGTGATTTCATTTTATGTAAAGTTGCAACCTCTCAAAAAAATGAAGCCTGTAAACCTTAGATAAGCATAAGTTTTTTTTGCTTTTTAAAAAACTTATTATTTGATTCAAAGTTCCATTTAATTCATAGTCTCAAATGCCACAGCAAAGGAAGAGCTGTGGTAAGTTTACCCTCAGTTAGGTGGTGCAGCCCAACTTTACTCAATTTTTAGACTCCATTTAAGGCTGCTTCATTCTCTTCTTCTAATGTTTTATGTTTTCAAATTTAAAACACATCACTCTTCCCATAGAGCCTCTGAGATGAGAGCATAATGCCATGATCTAGCAAAAAGGTGTCCTCTTGAGGGGTCTCACAGGCACTCTTCTGCTGCAACAATGGAGTTCTGCATGTACAGTGGTAACTGAAGGTCCCAAGTGTATTTCAAGATTTTCTCATAAAATATGATTATTAATCTCCTCCTTGTGCAAAGATGAAGTAGTCATACATTCCCCTATTTCTTTGGCTAAGTACAACTAAGACCTGGATAGTGTGTATAAAATAAACATATGAAGACTTCAAAGGTGGAGAGAAGAAGACAAATCAGCTAGGGACTCTGAGATCAAGGAAGGACACAATAGAGAGTTTCCCAGAATTCCTTTTATTTAGCTCTATGTATCAAAGACTTGGGACAGAAGAAGGCAGTACCTGGAAAAACCAACTGGTGCAGACAACAAATAAATAAATAAAAAGCAACTAAAAAAAAGGCTGCTCTTTAATGAAATGACTAGTAACAGGCAGTCTAGCAAAATAGATAATATTTAGATAGTAGCTGCTCTATGCCAGTCAAACATCACAGGAAAAAACTGTGGTCCCTTCCTAACCATGCTAGCAAAGTCTGAGTGGGCAGCCTGATCTTCGCCCTAGCAAGGCTGTAACAAGATGCATAACATCCCTGCCAGAGTAATGTTATAGAAGGCCAAGTAGAGAGCCAGAACTTTTATTCTTCCTAGCCAATAATGAAATGCTATTTCACACTGGCAGTGTCAGTGGAGACCATGTGGGTAAACTGGACTTCCTCCCCCACCTGTCAGTAATGAGAATCCCTTCCCTTTCTCCACTGATGGTGTTGGAAGGGGACTAATTGACAGTCAAGACTTTAATCATTGTCCAGTGTTAATGAAACCACTACCACCACAGTGTCAGTGGAGACCATGTGGGGAGCCAGAACTCCCACTCCTGCCCACCAGTAATGAGGAGGCCCTCCCTACTTGGGTGTCAACAGAGGCTGAGTGAGGAACATGGACTTCTACCTCTACTTGGTAATGATGAGGCAGCACACCCCACTTTCACTGCCAGAGTGGTGTCAAAAAAAAAAAGCCAGCTAAAACAAAAGGTTTACATTAGATCCAGAGTTTCAGGACATAATACAGAAATGTCCAGATTTTAAAAAATCACTCTTTATACCAAGAATCAGAAAGATCTCAAATTAAATAAAAAATGACAGTCAATAGAGGACAACACCAGATGACAGAGGTGTTAGCATTATCTGACAAAGATTTTAATTTAGCCATCACGAACAATGTTTCAACAGCAATTATGAACATGTATGATGCAGATGAAAAAGTAGTTTTAGAAAGGAAATAGAAATTGATAGCAAATAAATATAAAATAGAAAAAAGAACCATATGGATTTTTTTTTTTTGAGAGAGAGGGTCTCACTATGTTGCCCAGGCTGGTCTCAGACTCCCGGCCTCAAGTGATCCTTTTGCCTCAGCCTCCCAAATTCCTGGGATTACAGGCATGAGCCACTGTGCCTGGCTCATCTGGAAATTTCAAACTGAAAAATAACTTAAAAAGTCCAATAAAAAGCTTAGCAGATGGGCTGAACATCAGAAAAGAAGTGACAGAAGAAAGAATCAGTGAACTGAAAGATAGAAAAAAATAGGAATTACTTAACCTGAACTACAGAGAGAAAATAGACTAACTGAATGAAGAAACCTTCCTTTTTGGGGTCTATAACAAAAAAAATCTAAAATTTGTGTCATTGGAGTCCTTAAAAGGAAGGAGAGAGATCGAGGCTGGAAAAGTACTTAAGAAAATAATGGCTGAAAACTTCCATAATTTAGAAGGAAACATAAACCTACAGATTCAAGAAGCTGAGTGAATACCAACCAGTATGAACTCAAATAAATTGATGCCAAGACATATCATAATTATATTTTTGAAAACTCAAGACAGAATATTGAAGGTATACAGAAAAAAAAACAATATATTGACTCTTGAGGAAAACAAATGAAATAACAACAGATTTCTCATTAGACACCATGGAAGCCAGAAGAAGATGTAAAATATTTTTCAGGTACTGAAAAAAAGGAACTGTCAACCCAGAATTCTAGTAAAAATGCTCTTCAAGAATCAAGAGAAATCAAGAAATTCTCAGGTTAAGGAAAACTAAGCAAATTTGTTGTCAGTAGATTTATTCTAAAAGCACAGCTCAGTTCTCCTAAACAGGAAGGAAATTATAAAATAACCTTTCCACAAACAGAAAGGAAATGATAAGAGAATTTTCGAATCATCAGGAAGGAAGAATACAGTAAGAAAACTATAGGTAAGTACTATGGGCTTTTCTTTTCCTCTTGAGTTTTCTAAATTGTCTTTGATAGTTGAAGTAAAAATTATGATACTCTGATGTGGTTCAAAGATGTATGTAGGGGAGGAAATATTTAAGACAATTATATTATAAATTAGTGAGGAAAAAGGAATGGTAAGTTTTCCATACTTCACTTGAACTGGTGAAATGACAACATAAAAGACTATAAGTTATGAATGCATAACATAATACCTAGAACAATCACTAAAAAAACTACATGAAAAGATATATTTAATAATACTATAGATAAATAAAAACAGAATTTGAAAAGGAAGTACAAGTAACCCAGAAGAAGGCAGGAAAGACAAAATAGAGAAAGGCAGAACAGAAAGAACAAATAGAAAAAAAAATTAGAATGGCATACTTAAGCCCTAACATAACAATAATTAATTTAAATATAAATGATCTAAGTATACCAATTAAAAGAGATTAGCATAGTAAATTAAAAAACATGATCTGCTATATATGCTGTCCATAAGAAACTCACTCCAAATATAAATATATAGGCTGCAACATATGCAAAGCAAAAGCTAGTAGAACTGGAAAAAGAAATAGACAAATCCACAATTATTGTTGGGGACTTGAATATCACTCTCTCAACAACTGATAATCTTTTAGACAGAAAATCAGCAAGGATATAGAAGAACTCAACATCATTAATCAGCAGAAGTCAATTGATATTTATAAGATACTTTACCCCAAAACAGAAGAATATACTTTGTTTTTCAAGTGCACATAGAACATACACAAAGATAAACAATACCTAAGTCATAAAACAAACCTCAACAAATTTAAAACCAGTGAAATAATACAGATTATTCTGTTTATAATGGAATCAAACTAGAAATCAATAATAGATAAGAGGAAAATCTTTGATCACTTGGAAACTACACAACACAGTTCTAAATAACCCATGGATGGGCCAAAAAAAAAAAAAACCTTCAAAAGAAATTTTAAAATACATGGAACTGAATGAAAATGAAAGTAAAGCACTATGGTTTGAATGTTTTTTTCTCCCTTGAAACTCATGTTGAAACTTACTCCTTAATGTGGCAGTACTGAGAGGTGGGGACAGTATTGAGAAGTGATTGGGTCATGAGGGCTCTGTTCTCATGAATGAATAAAACCATTTGTAGACCAATGGATTAATGAGTTATCAAGGGAGTAGGACCGGTGGCTTTCTAAGAAGAGGAAGAGAGATTTGAACTACCATGCTCAGCCCACTCAACATGAACTGCCCTATGCCACTCTGGGATGTTACATAGTCCCCACCAGCAAGAAGGCCCTCAACAGATACAACCTCTCAACTTTGGACTTCTCAGCCTCCATAATGGTAAGAAATACATTTCTTTTCTTTATAAATTACCCAGTTTCAGGCATATTGTTATAACAACAGAAAACAGATCAAGACATAGGACATATCAAAATTTGTGGGACACAGCTAAGGCACTGTTGACAGGGAAGTTTGTAGCATTAAATACATATTTCTTTATTAAACAGAAAAGTCTTGAATCAATAATCTAAGCCCCTACCCCAAGAACTTGGAAAGAGAAGAGCAAAATAAAGCCAAAGTAAGCATAAAAAGAAAATAATAAAGGTAAGAGCAGAAACTGATAAAATTAAAAATAGAAAAATAATAAAATCTATGAAACAAAGAGCTGATTCATTGAAAAGATCAATAAAATTAACAAACTATTAGCAAGTTTGACAAGGGAACAAAAAAAGATGTCACAAATTACCAACATTAGGAATGAAATAGGGCATACTACTATAGACCCTGCAGACACCAAAAGGATAAGCCGGGAATACTATAAAGAACTCTACATGCACATATTTAACAACTTAGAGGAAACAGATCAATTTCTCATAAAATATAAACTACTTTTCCAATATGAAAGGTAATTTGAATAGCCCTATAACTGTTAAGAAAATTAAATGTGTGATTTATAAATCTACCAAGAATAAAAGTTCTGGCTCAAATGATTTTACTAGGAGATTCCACTGAACTTTTACAGAAGAATTAACACTAATTTTACAGAGTCTCTTTCAGAAAATAGAAGTGAAGGTAACACTTTCCAGTTGGTTTATGAAGCTAGTATTACCTTTGTCTTAGTCTGTTTTGCTAGAAATACCTGAGATCAAACAAATTATAAAAAAAAGGAGGTTTATTTGGCTGATGGTTCTGCAAGCTACATAAGAAACATGGTGCCAGCATCTGCTTCTGGTGAGGGCTTCAGGGAGCTTCCACTCATGGCTGAAGGTGAAGGGGAGCAGGTATGTAGAGATCACATGGCAGGAAGTGAGAGAGAGAGGGGAGGGAGGTGCCAGGCTCTTTATAAGAATCAGATCTCCCAGGAACTAGAGTGAGAAGTCATTACCATGAGGACCAAGCAGTTCATGAAGGATCCACTCCCATGACCCACTAGGCTCTGCCTCCATCAATTTGGAGTGGACAAATATCCAAATTATATCAATCCTTATGTACCCAAACAAGATAAAAACAGAATGAAACAATAAAATTATAGATCAATATCATTCATGAATACAGATGTAAGAACTCTTAATGAAATATTAGCATGTAGAATTCAACAATATATAAAAAGAATTAGACACTATGATCAAATTGAGTTTATTCCAGAGATTCAAGGCTAACTTATATTATAGAAATCAATGTAATTGTATTAATCATGTTTTCTAGTTTCTATATTTAATGCTTTGACATCTGAGGTCTTCTGGACCAGGGAGGAGCTGCCCCAACTAGTTGATTCCCAGAGATAAGAAATGACTAGCCTGGGAGCTCCCCTTTCGTATGCAAACTGACCAATCTAGCACCCATACTTCCAACCACCTCCTTTGGGCTCCTATGCTCTGGGCCACTATTCCCTTACCCTAATCACCCCAGGGTCAGTTACTAGACAACGAGCAACAACACCTACCCACAAGGGTCCACCAAAATGATTCAGACTAGACAATCAATCCTAAACTTGCTGAGACTTCATTCCCAGCCTTACCCATTCTTTCCTATGAAAATCACAATAAAGGCTCTTGCCCAAGTTCTCTACTCACTCCGCTGCCTCCTGACTAACCTCGGGGCTTTCCCATGTGACTCCATTCTGTAGTATGGAATGCTCCCTGTTTCTAGGGATCTGTGAGTGTAACAAACTTATCATAGCAGTTACTCCATGTCTGCCTGTCTTACTGTATCTGATTAAAACAAATTCCTGGTACTTTCGCAATAGTAATTCATCATATTAACAAGCCAAAGAAGAAAAGTCATGTGATCATATCTACTGATACATAAAAAGACTTTGGCAAAATTCAACACTGATTCATGTGAAAAATGCTCAGAAAAATAGAATTGGAGAGTAACTTTCTAAACATGATTTTAAAACATCTGCCGAAAACCTGTATCTAATGTTATACTTTATGGTGAAAAACTGAATGTTTTTCCCCAACAACAGGAACAAGACAAGTGTATCTGATCTCATAACTCTTATTCAACACATGCTGGAAGCTCCAGTTACAGCAATAAGACAAGAAAAGAAACCAAAATGCTTACAGATTAAAAAGGAAAAAATATAGCTGTCTCGATCTGCAGATAACATGACTGTCTACATTAAAAAATCCCAAGGAATCTATAAAAGTACCTTTCCTATAGCTAATTAATGAGTTTATCAATGTTGCAGGATTTAAGATAAATATAAAAAAATTATATTTCTCTATACCAACAATAAATATGAAGACACCAAAATTAAAAATACATTACTATATATAATTGCTCAAAATATTAAATACTTAAGTGTAAATCTAACAAAACATATTTAGAATTTCTGATGAAATCTAAATCAGGGATCTAGAACTAGAAATACCATTTGACCCAGCCATCCCATTACTGGGTATCTACCCAAATGACTATAAATCATGCTGCTATAAAGACACATGCACACGTATGTTTATTGCGGCATTATTCACAATAGCAAAGACTTGGAACCAACCCAAATGTCCAACAATGATAGACTGGATTAAGAAAATGTGGCACATATACACCATGGAATACTATGCAGCCATAAAAAATGATGAGTTCATGTCCTTTGTAGGGACATGGATGAAATTGGAAATCATCATTCTCAGTAAACTATCGCAAGAACAAAAAACCAAACACCGCATATTCTCACTCATAGGTGGGAATTGAACATTGAGATCACATGGACACAGGAAGGGGAATATCATACTCTGGGGACTGTGGTGGGGTGGGGGGAGGGGGGAGGGAGGTATAGCATTGGGAGATATACCTAATGCTAGATGACGAGTTAGTGGGTGCAGCGCACCAGCATGGCACATGTATACATATGTAACTAACCTGCACAAGGTGCACATGTACCCTAAAACTTAAAGTATAATAAAAAATAAAAATAAAAAAATAAAAAATAAAAAAAAAGAAAAAGAAAAGAAAAAAAAAACAGAAATGCACTTCATTTTTTAATGGGCACTTCGTTTGTACTTCATTTTCACACTGGCACTATACAAGCATCACTCAACTGCCTTGTTTTGTGTTCAATCAGAGTTCAGGAGCAACATAATATAGGCAAAAGTATTCCCTCTCTCTCTTCAACAATCAGATACAGATGTCACCAGTGGCCGTTGGCTCAGTTTCTGCTGGATAATGAAGGATTAACTAGTGCCATTTTCTAAGATTTGTAATGCTTGCAGGCTAACATACCTCACAACAAGGTTCAAAACATACCTGAACTCAATATCACCTTGCCTTGGGAAGCTTCTTTCACATTGGCTGCCCTTTATAACTCTCATCTCTCCTTATCTCTTCTTATTGCTCTTATGTGAAAACTAAAATGAGACCCCTCCAAGTTGCAAATACAACGAACTCCCTCCATCTACTAAGATTCCTCTGAGAAACAAATGTGGAGAAGAAAAGGGAGAAGATGACACAGGCGCTGACTTTGAAATATTCTGTCTCCTTCCCTTTAGTGTAAGGGAGGACCGTCTTTCAGGGCTTGAGCAGAGGAGTCCTTCAGTCACATACCTGCATGCATGCAGATCTGCAGGTGGTATAAGCACACAGCATGAAGTTAGGCTTTATCTATTCAGTTCATGCATGCCCTACCAATGACATCCATTTCCCACATCGAAGAAGACAGGTTAAAAACATTTTCATCAGCATAAGTGGGTTTCATCAACGCAAAAGAGTCTTCTAAGAATACTATATTTTATGGTGATGGGTTTCTCTTATACTGTGTGACAGTCATTAGTGAGGAAGTCACATATCCACCTATTTGCAAGAAAATGAAGTGCTCATGCAATAGCAGTTACACACCAAATGCTCTTTTTGTTATATTAACACAAGAGAGCAAACATAAGAGAGAAGAGAATGCACTCATTAGAAAAGAAACTGGGCAACCACTCCATATCTTAATAGGCAATGGATTTTCTAAGAATATATGTTCCTAGAAGGCACTGTTGATATCCGAGAAGCTGTACCAACCCAGTGTTCCTTTGAGGTTAGGAGGGGTCTAGGTTTTTTCTGCAGGTTCATATCAGAGCACACTAGAAGATAAAGTTTTCTAGGCAGATCTTAGAACAGTTCTAATTCTTTGGCAATTGTCCTAACCATATTAAGCAAAACTGGCATCTGCAAAACTAGCCCAGATCAGCAGATCAAGCACAGAAGCTTTCCTAGCTGCAACCTAAACAATATTCCCTAATTGTCCCTTTTATATTCAACAATTCAAATAAGATCATGGTGTCTCTTGGAGAAGGAAGAATGACGGAAGGAACATGGAAGTCATTTGAAGCAAACATCTTTGGCAAACGGTAAATTTGAACCACACAAATATCTTTAGTCTGTAAGGAAGTTTGCAATAAACAAGTCTAATAACATTTTAAAGTCTTAACAGATATAATTTAAGAGAAAACCTTAAAAGCAGTTTAGATAATTTAATAGCTAAGAATTACTGGACAGTTAGTATGCATCAGGAACTGTGCTAAGCACTTTTATATGTGTTGTCTCATGTAATGCTCTTGATAACATTATAGAGGTTCTATTATTATATTATCTATATTCAATAATTCAACAAGTAGTTATTGAGCTCGTGCTTTGAGTAAAATGCAGGAGGTGCAGCGATATACAAGACACATTCCTTGTCTTCAATTAGTTCATCTACTAGTGAGAGAGATGGAGAAAGACAATGCTTTATTTGAGGGAAAGAGAAGATGCAGAGTTTAGATTCTGTTATTTATGGTAGTTCCTTAGGGAAGAGCTAATAAATTGCTTAGATAACCAGATATGAAGACAAAGGGAAGGCTGAATGTCCTGCAGACGGCAGATAAAAAAGCCTTATGTGAAAGAGCTAGCAAAAGAGTGATGGTGAAGAAATATATTTGACTATGTTTGAGCGTCTTTAAGAGTTGGTCCCTACATGTTTCTTAGTCCCATTTTTTTCTAATCATAAATTTATAGATAATCTCTATTAAAAAAACACACAAAGGAAGGGAGGGGTGAAAGGAGAGAGGGAAGTGATAGGTGAAAAATTATCTCATGGTACAAACCTGTCAAATTTCTGCCAAGGCAACAGACAATGTGACTATACATTTAAAGAACATACTGATTACAGTTATCTGCCTCATTCCTGGTAGGAAATCCTTTAGTATGAAGAAACTAAGATAATCTCAATTGCTTCTTTTACTTTCTGCTTAATAGAGCTCAAGTGGGAGAATTTTATCCTTTCCTTGTTTTGGCAATCCTATTGCTGCCCAGGTGAGATGAGTGAGGAGGTAAACCACTGCTAGAGCTGGGAGGAGAGAAGGAGTGAAATGCAAATCCACCTAGCCTGCATTCTCAATCAGCAGAACTGAGTTCAAACAATGGAAACTTAATTTGCCATAAAAATCACTTCCAACTTCTCTAACCACAGTGACCTTAAAAAGGGTTTATGTTTGACTATTAAATACCAAATACATTATGGTTAGTACAAAATACTTCATCTTCATTCAAGTTTCCCTGAGGGCCCCTAAGTGGTTAACAGATGATGATTGCTCATTATTTAAAAGCCATTTGATGGAGAAACTCAGATCACTTGAATCGCTGATTTGCAGAGGAAATCGATGCCAGAAGTGACAGTATGCTTCATATGATGCAACCTGCCAGTTAGTGCTTAAACTCATAAGATCATGGTGTCTCTTGGAGAAGGAAGCATGATGGAAGGAACACGGAAGTCATTCAAAGCAACATCTTTGGCAAGTGGTAAATTTGAATCACACAAATATCTTTAGTGTGTAACGAAGTTTGCAATAAGCAAGTATAATAACATTTTAAAGTCTTAACAGATACAATTTAAGAGAAAACCTTAAAAGCAGTATAGATAATTTAATAGCTAAGAATTACTGGTCACTTAGTATGCATCAGGAACTATGTTAAGCACTTTTATACATATTATCTCACGCAACACTCTTGACAATATTATAAAGGTTGCAATATTATATTATCTATATTATCCCATTTTACAGGTGAGGAAACATAACTTTACTTAGAATGATTAAAAACTTATCCAAATACCATCTCATGTCAGTCAGAATGGCAATTCTTAAAAATTCAAGGAACAGCAGATGCTGGCGAGGTTGTAGAGAAATAGGAACGCTTTTACCCGGTTGGTGGGAATGTAAATTAGTTCAACCATTGTGGAAAACAGTGTGGCGATTTCTCAAAGATTTAGAACCAGAAATACCATTTGACTCAGTAATCCCATTACTGGGTATATACCCAAAGGAATATATATCATTCCATTATAAAGATACATGTACTTGTATGTTCACTGCAGCACTATTCACAATAGCAAAGACATGGAATCAACCCAAATGCCCATCAATGATAGACTGGATAAAGAAAATTTGGTACATATACACAATGCAATATTATGCAGCCCTAAAAAGTAATGAGATAATGTCCTTTGCAGGGACATGGATGGAGGTGGAAGTCATTATCCTCAACAAACTAACCCAGGAACAGGAAACCAAACACCACATGTTCTCACTTATAAGTGGGAGCTGAACAATGAGAACACATAGACGCAGGGAGGGGACCAACACACACTGGTGCCTGTTCGGGGAGGTTGGAGGTGCGAGCAGAGAGCATCAGGAAAAATAGCTAATGCATGCTGGGCTTAATACCTAGGTGATGGGTTGATAGGTGCACTGTGGCACACATGTACCCATGTAACAAACCTGCATATTGTGCACATGTACCCCAGAACTTAAAATTAAACAAAATTAAATTAAATTTAAAACTTGTCCAAGTTCACACATCAATTCAGAGGCCGAGTGGAATTTGAATCCAGGCCTGTCAGATCTTACAGTTCAAGGTCTTATTTCCTCTACTATATTTCTGTACTATTGGCTTATTTAAATTCTACACATCAGTAAAATTTGAACTGTTGACCATCTTCATGTGGGACTTTAAGGATGCATATGCTTACTAATTCAAACAAAGCAATAAATATTTCATAAACTCCCATCTCAAATCCAAGTTAAAATTCCTATTCTTGTTTCAGCTGCATGTGTTTGACTTGACTTTGACAAGAGAATCATGATTTGAAAATGTTGTCATTTAAAGAAAGTTAAAGTTGTTATTGGAACAGAATGAACAAGTATTCTTAGTAATCACTCTGAAAGTATAAAAAATGAACTTGCATATCTCCATATTGGTCCTGCCTTATTAGGAAGCATTGTACTTATTATAAATTGCCTTATTCTGTAGGAGATTTTAGTCAGCTATAAATTTTCTTCTATTTGCATACATTTCCTCCCCTAATTGCTAAGTATACATTGCTTCTCCATACTAAATACTATCAATAACCTATCTGCAAAATAAACAGTACGGAGGATTCTTTTAAGACAGAGTTAGACAAAGTCATTAAATTTGTTTGTGGTTTCTTCTGAAGGTAGCTTCAAGAGATTACCTGAAAACTTTATTTGCATAATAAAATAACCCTTGTTCACAGTACAGTTCCACCCCTCACCTTTCCAGTGACTTTTTCATCCCATTCAATTTCCAAAGAGAATCATTTACAAATGAAGGGATTACAAGTTGTCACCACACCCAGAGAGCTTAGCCATGCTCCTGGGAAGAACGAACAAGTGTTGGAGAACTGCGTGACCTTATAGCAAAGGAAAAGGAGCAGTACCACAAAGGAATTTAATGATTTTTGTCTAAACTTACCTTGATAGACTCCTCCCTACTGTTTATTTATAAACTATTATCTGTTCTTTGGGCTCATTCATTTCCCCTGAAAATCATTTACTACCCCTACAATTTCCCTACCTCCCTTCCCCTTGTGAAGAGGGTATTTAAACCTCAAGCATCTGGCCTTTCTTTGAGTCTCATATTTTATATGGCCCCTGTGCTTATGCATGTTAGTAAATTTGTATGCCTTTTCTCCTATTAATCTATCTATTGTCAGTTCATTCCAGCCAACCTTCAAAGAGGGCAGAAGGGAAGCTTTTCCTGCACCCCTACAGGAGTTGTCAGCTTGTAGATGATATGTAATGCCTTAAGTTTGGTGATGTCTCCCAAGAAATTAGTGGAGATAGAGAAGAAAGGAGATCTGAGGACTGAGCCCTTGGTCTTGCCAGTGTTTTAAGGGCAGAAATATGAGAAGAATCCAGGACAGATACCTGAGGGGTGGTGACTAATGGAAGAACAAATGTGGTGTACTAGAGGCCAAGGAAAGGGAGCATTTTCAGAGTATCTCAGAATTTTTGCAAGGGACATGGTGATCAATGGTGTTGAATGCTCCTGAGAGGCTGAATAAGATGCAGGCTGAGAAGTGTCCTTAGAATATGACCATGTGACGGTCGTTGACATTGACAAGAGCAGTTGCAGTGATGTAGTTGGAGCAAAAGCCTGACCGGAATGTGCTGAAGAGAGAATACAAGATGGCAAGTGCAGCTAAATATTTTGATGACTTTTACAGTAAAAGGGAAGGTAGAAACTGAAGAGGCATGTGGTATTCAGAGAGAAGTGGTTCTTGTTTTGTTTTGTTTTAAGATGAGATACATTGCAGTGCATTTATGAGCTGGTGGGAATGATCCAGTAGAGAGGAAATAATTGATTATGCAAGTGAGAGGGCTGACTTTTTTCAAGGATAAGGTCCTTGAATAAGGAAGTGGACTGGGCTCTAGTACAGGCTATTTTGTAGGCTGTCTAAATTATGAGCTGACATTATATGAGAAAGCAGGCTGCAAAATGTGTAGATAATTACACACTTGTGAAAACATGTAAAAATATTTGAAACCTTTAAAATACACATAAAATATTAAGTGTTTATTTGTGGGTGTTACAAATAGGGTGACTTTATATTCTAATTTTTTTTTCTGCAATGAACAATTGTTTCTCTTACAATCAGGGGAAAGATGAATTCAAGAATTTATGAAACTTGCCAATCCTGAGTAATTATTAATGGTTTTGATCTCCTTCTTAAAAATTGACTGTAAAATGACAATAATAAAAATAAAATTTTCTGCCTTTATTTTATATTCCTTACATCTTTATCTGTACAAGACAGTAGTCCTCAGTTATTTCACAGTGTTGCTCTGAATTGCAAATGATAAACGCTTTGTGGTGGTGCATCAGAAAGTACATACATATGTGAAGCATTTTTTTTTTTTTTTTTTACTATCACAATCATTTCACTATTAACTAATGTGCTACCCCTTTTAAGCCACCTAAATCTTAGGACCATTAAAATGAACTTAATAGAAGAATCACGCTCTAGTAACTGCCTACCTTGTAATAGAAGTTCAAATGTTTATGGAATTGAATTGAATTGTGCCAAAGAATGAAAATATTCAAGAAATCATACTGACTATGGCCCTAAGGAGATTTTTTAAAGACAAAATTCTAACTCACTACAAATGGCTAAAATCTTTTAAGAATGCAAGTCTCCAAAGAGAAGGAAGCAGAAGTGCTTCCTAAAATTAAAGTAAAAAAAAATAGCTCCTGAGGGCTGACTCCTTATTTTCTGCTGCTTTTGATTGTTTTTCCCTTTCAGGGCCTGGGGCCTCACTCTGCTGCATAATTGCTAAACCTAGGATCCATATTTCAAGTCTCTGTCTCTTCTGCTTCCCACCAACCTTCTCATGGGGGTATTTCGTATTAAGGAGTGAGCTCTGATTTTTTATCTTGCCCAAATTCCTACCTAAGGGATCTAGGGAGACATGCCCTACAAACCATACATTCTCATCAGATAGGTTTTATTTGACCCTATATATTGTGACTTACTTTTCAATCTGACTCTGGCATAACATTGTGACACAAGGAAAAAATATTTAGACCCAAAATATGTTTCCTTGCCATATCATGATATTGCCCTGCAAAGTCTCTTGTTGGAAAAATCCACATTCTATAGAGAATCCCCTTCCCTCTTTGTTTTCCTTCCTTTCTCTCTAGACCCGGGAGATAATCAACTGAGAACCAGGCACCCTTTTAGGTCCAATGATAAGAAACAGTTTACAACCTGTGCTCTCCGTGAAGTCTGCTATCTGAGAGATTCCTCTGCATAATAAAACTTGGTCCCCACAATCCTTTATCTTAGCCTGAGCATTCCTTTCCATTAATCTCAGCTCTTCAGATAAACTCAACCAACTGCCAACCAGAAAATGTTCAAATTTATTTATAGCCTGGAAGCCCCCCTCTTTGAGTTGTCCCACTTTTCTGAGCCAAATCAATGTATTTCTTAAATGTATTTGATTGATGTCTCATGCCTCCTCCCTAAAATATATAAAACTAAGCTATACCCCAACCACCTTGGGCACATGTTCTTAGGACTTCCTGAGGGCTGTGTCACAGGCCATGGTCACTCATATTTGGCTCAGAATAAATCTCTTCAAATATTTTACAGAGTTTGACTCTTTTCGTTGACAGTTGGCGCTCACTGTTTATTCTCAAGCCATGTTTATTCCCTTTACTATCTCTTAAATGCTTTTTCTTTACATGTAACTTTAGATGTGGCCTTCTAAATTCTGTGTCTGAATTTCCATACCAGTTTCATTACTGGTTTCTTTACCTCCCTGCACTTCCCTAGAAATGTTGCTAAAATTTGGGTCTGGGGACCTTGATGAAAACCCTCCAGTGACTTCCCAACACTTTACTTTAAGTAAAACTTGTAATTCCCTGGAAGAGATTAAAAGCCCTGATAATCTGACTTCTGTTTACTTCAGCTTCGTGTCCTGCAGCCACACAGTAGCCCTCCAGGATCCTACCAGACTTCACCCAATTCTGACTGCTTTGTGCCTCTCGCTTTGCCTGGAAGCCCCCTCTTCTAGCCCATCTACAACTTTTTTTTTTTTAATGAATGATATGTTTTATTTATTTTTTGAGACAGTGTCTTGCTCTGTCACCTAGGCTGGAGTGCAGTGGCACAATCTTGGCTCACTGCAACCTCCACTTCCTGGGTTTAAGCAATTCTCCTGCCCCGGCCTCCCAGGTAGCCAGGACTACAGGTGCCAGCCACCACACCTGGCTAATTTTTGTATTTTTGGTAGAGGTGGGGTTTCACCATGTTGGCCAGGCTCATCCCATTTCCAACTTCTACTTGCCCTTCAAACGTGGTCAGGGGCCACATCCTCCCAGCTTGCCCACCTGACTCGAAGCCCACGGAGTCAGACGCTCCTGGTATGCCTGCTCCAGGGCACCGTGTAAGCATCTCCATCAGAGGAGTTATTGAAGATAATTATAATTATCTACTTAGTTCTCTTGAGAAAGAAATAAATAGAATCTCAGGACTTCCAAACTCACCATGCCAAAGGTAAAGTTAAGCTTGGGCACTGAGTCATGCAAACAAACAACAACAAATCTGACTTCCTTTTGTTCACAAACAGGTAGCTGTAATTTCACATCTTTACTTTATTGTATGTAAAATGTAGATTTACTGAGAGCCCGAGACAATGTATAATTGACTTCTCCACCTACTCTTTTCATGTGTAAAATACAGATTCATTGAACACTAATAACAAGCCTTACAAGAATGCAACCACTGGTCTGGCCCAATGGCTCAAGCCTGTAATCCCAGCACTTTGGGAGGCCAATGTGGGTGGATCACTTGGACCCAGGAGTTTGAGACCAGCCTGGGCAACATGGTGAAACACCTTCTCTACAAAAAATACAAAAGTTAGCCAGGTGTGGTGGCGTGTGCCTATAGTCCTAGTTACTCAAGAGGCTGAAGTGAGAGGATCACCTGAACCTGGGAGGTTGAGGCTGTGGGGAACTGTGATTGTGCCACTGCACTCCAGCCTGGGTGACAGAGTGAGCACTGGCCTCATTGCCTACCCTCCTCCCCTTTTTTCCTTTCCTCGTTCCCCTCCTACTCGCTCTTTCCTCTTTAAATTTAGAAGTCCTCAAAACTCTCTTTGGAAAAAGCACAGGACACAGATCCTACTATGGCTTGTGTTTCTTTTTCCTCAACCTACATCCTCAACCTGGGCAGAATAAACCTCTGAATTGATTGAGATCTGCCTCGGTCACTTTTCGGTTTATACTCTGTTGTCTCAAACTACTGAGTCAAGTATAAGATTTTTGTTATATCTATTTATATAACAGATATTTATATTAGTTTGCTGGCATTATCATAAGAAAGTACCACAGACTCGATGGTTTAAACAAGGGAAATTTCTCTTCCCACAGTTGTGGAGGCTGGAAGTTCAAGACCAAGGCAGAGGCAGGGCCGGTTTCTCCTAGGCCTCTCTCCTTTGCTTGCAGATGGCTGTCTGTTTCCAGCATCTTCACATGAACTTCCCTCTGTACATGTCTATGTCCTAATCTCCTCTTGTTTTAACGACACCAATCATGTTGAATTAGGGTCCATCCTAATGACTTCGTTTTACCTTAATTACCTCTTTAAAGACCCTATCTCCACATATAGTCACATTCTAAGGTACTGAAGGTTAGGGCTTCAACAGACGAATTTGGGGGGTAACAATTCGTCCCATAATAGTGTTAAGTGAATCATGATTTCATGGGATCCAGCAAAGATTTTACCCCTTGATAATAGGTGAGGTCTAGTCCAAGAATTTAGTTCTAATGCTAATTCAAATCATTTGAAAGAGATCTCACACTTCCTCATTCGAATTTTGTTGACTCATGCTTTATATAGCTGTTTTCATCCATTCTAAGGCATACTTTTTCATAACATAGATGAGCATTGCGCATTGAAAACAAAACCTACAAGGCTCAGCTGAAAGATATGCATTGGCCAAACCCAGAGCTGGAAGCACAGAGGAAACCAAATACTTGTCTTTGAAGATAGACAGCATGTGACAAAAAGATATTGGCGAAACATTTTCTACATTTCACTAAAAAGGATGTCCTGGCAATGAATACAGAACCTGGCACACAGTAGGTACTCAATAATTATTTAAGTGAAGAAACAAATTAACCATGTGGGAAAACACAGAAATTTTCTGGCACGGATAGTTTGAATTTACCATTGCTTTATGTAACCTATATATCGAGTGCCTGCTCTAGCCAGGTAGACTCCTGAAATTTCAGGACCTGGGGATACGTCAAAGAACAAAAGAGATTAAAAAGTCCCTGCCTTCAAGGAGCTTATACTCTAGTTTGAAGAGAGAGATAATAAACAAATTAAAAAGTAGAATAAAAAAGAATGAAAGAAAAAAAGAAAATGCCAGAACACGCTACCCTGGAAAATGAACAAGGTAGAAGGCTAGAGGTTGGGGAAGGGATTTGAATTTTAAAAGCTGGCTAGGTAGCAGGTAGCTATGTGGTCAGTCAGCCATGCCGCCATGATTGAAGAAAGAAGAGACTAAACTAGTATTTCCCATAGTAAGTGCTGCACAGTATTGATGCTGAAGGGTTTCCACATACAAAAAAGAATTCCAGGTTAAACACTTCATACACGGCCTCCTCTTGGGAGACAAAGGGATATGTCTGTAGACTTAATTAATGCCTTTGAGAAAGTCTCTTACACAAGAAATCTGTTGAACGTTGTTTAATACATTGTTTCCCAAGTGTTCCCCACCATGAGACCCATTTTTGGAAGGTTATCTATTAGCCAAAAAGAAAGAAAGAAAGAAAGAAAAAGTTCTAGAAAATCCACGAGGAAGTTTTGGACTTACTGACTTCTCTATGTAAGTGAGAAAAGAATGTATTTCAGGTATCAGATCTATCAGAATTGAGATGGTGATGTGACAGTTTAAATATTGTTGAATACTATTTTAAGCAATCTATTATGAAAGTCATACAGTTCTAGGGAGCAAGCATGCGAGTTTAGTAGTTATTTTGTCTCCTTTTTAAAATTAGAACTGCATTTTAGTCATTTGAAATCTCTATTATTCATATTTCACCCAGCTTGCCGTCATCTTCATGTCCTGAAAGAGAAGCCCACTGATTTCTTGCTAGAAGAAAATAAGAACAGAAAAACTGAACCTCCTGAGGAGTCAGTCTGTATTCCACTCCGTGTCCTTGATCTGAGATCCTGCAAAACAAGTGCACTGTCCATTAGAGTTTCAATGGCGCCCATATTTGTCTGAGATTAGGGCACAGCATAACACATTGGCACACACTGAACCCTAATTTGATATTGTCCTGAGAGCAGGACCTGGCAGTAGCAGAGCACATAAAGACAGCTTGTAAATCACTGGAACCTGGGACCCCAGAGAAGAGCCAGCCTGGGTTCCTCTGATCCTAAGCAAGGCCCCTCATGGAGTTGGGAGTCATTTCATACGTGCAGAAAATATTGCTTTTCACTGCCTAGATTTGAGTTTGCTGATTTGCTGGAAGGGAAAAGATGCCTTGGACATGGAAGACAAGTAAGTGCCCTTGGGGGGAATTTTATTTCCCCCTCCTTTCTGAAAAATTATCTCATATACCTCTTTCTGCTCCATTGTCCTCCATGCTGGATGGGCCCAGAGTGCTTTGTAACCACTTACTCCACTATGTAAAGAAAATGCTTGCTAAATCATACAACTACCACATGGTTCCATAAAATTTAAACTTTGACTTAAGCAACTCTAGAGAACCGATGCATCTGTAATCTATGATTCATAAAGGTGTCTGCAAAAGATTTTTGATAGGTATATAGACTTTGCAACAGTCTTGACACACTTATTTGTGTATTTCATTGGTCTGAGTGTTGTTTTAACGGCACAACTTAAAAAAAGTGCACTGGCTTCCTAGTAAATGTAAATCAGTACAAGTATTTGAGTAATTTTTGTTATGAAAAGGGAAGCTTACATTGATAGTTAAAAACAAAGGAAAGCAAATAGGATAGAAATGGTTCCAGAGAAAACAGCAGCTCATGCTAAAATTCTACTGTTTGTGCTTTTAACTTAGCTACAAGAAGCTTTGGGAATTTAAGGGCCAAAAGAGAGAAAATTATTACTAATAAAATCAGGTATTTTTGACTTGAGAAAATTTACCACCATTATTATATTACATCTTGGGGAAAGTGGCTTTCATGCTTTTTATTAGTAACACAAATTCTTATAAGTATTTTATACCACCAAAAGCCACTATATTTGTTGAAAATTATACCATTAAGCTATTCTATTTCAGATTAGAGGCTTTAAGTATTAGCTATGATCTTTCAGAAATGCTTTTGGATATAATGATTCCAAACATACACATGGCTATGGTTTGAATGTGTCTCCCAAAGTTCATGTGTTAGATACTTAATCCCCAATACAACGACATTGAGAGGTGGGAACTTTAAGAGGTGATTAGATCTGGAGGACTCTGCCATCATGAATGAATTAATGCCAATATTGCAGGAGTGGGCTCATGATAAAAAGATGAATTTTACAATTTTAACCCTTTCCTTTCTCTTGCAGGCTTTTTTTTTTTTTTTTTTTTTTTAAGACAGAGTCTCACTGTGTCACCTAGGCTAGAGTGCAGTGGCACAATCTCAGCTCACAGCAACCTCTACCTCCCAGGTTCAAGCGATTCTCCTGCCTCAGCCTCCCATGTAGCTAAGATTACAGGCATGAGCAACCACGCCCAGCTAATTTTTGTATTTTTAGTAGAGACAGGGTTTCACCATGTTGGCCAGGCTGGTCTCGAACTCCTGACCTTGTGATCCACCTACCTCGGCCTCCCAAAGTGCTGGGATTACAGGCATGAGCCACCGCACCCAGCTGCAGGCAGGCTTTTTTGCCCCTCCACCATGGAATGACACATCAAGAAGATCCTTGCCAGATGCCAGCGCCCTGATATGGGACTTCTCAACCTCTGGAACTGTAAACCAAATAAATTTCTACCATGTATAAATTACCCAGTCTCAGGTATTCTGCTATGACAACACAAACAAACTAAGGCACACATACACATACTTACATGTGTATATACTTAATATGTGTATGTATGTGTGTGTGAGTGACCCTTGAATAACGCGGGTTTTAATTGTGGGGTTCTTTTATACACAGATTCTTTTCAACCAGTTGTGGATCAATATCTGTGGGATGCAAAACCTGCTTATGGGGAAGGCCAACTTTTCTTGTACAAAGGTTCTGCAGGGCCCACTGTGGGATTTGAGTATGCACAGATTTAGGTATATGTGGAGATCCTGGGACCAATCCCTGGCATATAATGAGGGTTGACTATATTTCTCTGCAGGATAACATCATCAGGGAGCACTTCAATCCGCTGTAAGGGGAGGAATGTGCCTTTTTCTATCAGCACAATTCAAATCTGCTATCCTAGCCACATGCCCTCCATGAAGCACTTTCTTAAGAAATGAGAAATCCAATACTTAAAGGGAACAATTCTCAGAAGGTACACATTTCCTAGGTTCTTATTCTGGAGGTTGTAATGCCATCATCCTTTCTTACTTAGTTTCATGTTACCATTTTATTATTAGCCATTGTATTGTGATTGAATATTTGCTCAAGATAAAAGTTTTATTTTGCTCTTTCTCTCCTTTCTTTACACACACACATACACACAAGCATTTCACAGACTTCAGCACACAATTGACACATGTCAATATTTTTTATATTTTCTTTCTTAATTATCAATGGGCATCCTAAATTTGGCTAAATGCATTCAAATTTACAAAAGAAAATAATGCAAAAGCCGCCTTCTAAGCAGGTGGACTCAGTTGTGACTTATGGGGTGTTATCTTAGGGATGACTACAAATCTCCACCTCTTCTGAAACTGGCAAATGCATCATGAAACATTCATCCCTTTGTCATAGAGCTTTATCTCCTGTTAAAATAAAGACAGCACTATCAGGGTAACACTCCAATTGTTTTAATTTAATTATTTCCTAGGAGCAGATTTGGAGTGTGTTTTGGGTTTTGTGTTATTGGTGCATATTGTGTGTGTGTCTCTGTGCCAGGGGCGGAGGAAGGAACATTGATGAATATTTGTAGGGCTCTCCTGAGAAGGAGGCCTGCAATGGAAGGCACAAAGGTGCCAACTGCTAGTTTTTTCTGCTTCACAATTTCAACTAGCTCCATCCTAACAGTGTTACCAAAAAGGATATATTTATGGAAATCTTTGAGAATGTGACATCACATTGTAGGCACAAACATTTTTGCTGCTACTTATAAGTGGTTTGGGTCAAATAACTTAACCTCTCTGAGCCCAGTTTCCTCCTGGTAGGATTCTGCAGGTGACTGTGAGGATTCAGTAGATGAATGTATAAAATCCACAGCACCCCCAAAATGGAGAGCAAGACTCCTTACCAGCCCTGGCAGAGTCTCCCCATTTCTCAATCTTATTGCACTTGTCATAAGGACAAACATTCATATTCCAATACTGCAGTATTGATCATCTTTCCCTATACAACTGCTGTTTACTGTTTCCCCTCCCCATCCTCTCACTTTCTAAAGGGGAGAGATTCATTCTCTTGCTCATCGGGTTGGGTCCAGGCTTATTTTGCGGCACAGACTTGGGATAATGACTGAACGAGGGAATAAAGGAAGCTAGCAAGGCTAACTCAGTCTGCCACTGAGAAAAAGGGAAGGGGGAGATACCAAGAAAGCAGGCGCTGGAAGGTATGGGGAGAGATGTGGGAACTGGAGAGTGATAGGCTGCAGAGTAAAAAGGGGTATAAGAAGTTGAGAGGACAAAGATGATTTATTTTATGAAGTGTTGCTGTTGAGTGAGTTACATCTCCTTTAAAGTTCTTTAAGAGACGCAAACAAAACTCTAATCAACTTTTAAATGAATTTTAGTGGTTGGATTGTACTTGAAATGTTTTGTGAACACCATACTCCATGGGTACCTGAAGTGTATTTGGATTATGAGTTGTCTGGTTTACATAATTAGCACTTTAAATGATACTATTTTGCTCTCTCATTGTTTCAAATGTATGTGTGCTGCCTTTTTAGCTAGTCAGAAAGCTGCTAACAACTGCCTTTTAATTTATTTATTCACATGACAAATACTAAGGGCCTGTGTACCAGGCTCTGTGTAAAACTCTATCCTGCCCATGAGGAGCTCACAGCCTATGGAAAAAAGACAGCAAACCCAACATCCTTCACCTTCACCCCATGTGGTCAATGTAATGATAAAAATGAAGATACAGGATAAGCACAGAAGAGGGTTGCTGTCTTCAAACACCCAGCACAGAGCCAGGCATATGACAGGTCCTCAAACACCAGGCAAATCCAGTGGTAGACGGTACTAGGACCGCAGACCAAAAGCAGGGATTCAGCAATACCAGTTGGCAGGGGCCCAATTCTCCACTGAATACTGTCAGAAAATGGGGGTCAGGAGACAAGGTGATTCAACCAATGGCTTTCTACTGACAACTAAACCAACTCCTATCAATCGTCATACATAAGTGGCATGAAGACACACTACGAGGTGACAGTGTTGGGATGGGGCAGAGACACAGAAACATCTGACACAAGCTATCTATTTGGGAAAATAAGACAAATACAGGATACAATTAGCAAATATTATAAGCCCATATGCAGTGATGCACACAATCGTGAGCTAGAAGTAACAAGGTACTGCAGGAATTGTCTGTTAGGTAAACCTTTCCCACATCAAAGAATTTGTGCAGCAGAATATGCAAAATAATGACTTGAGTATATTAAGGTAAAACTATGGACCACCCAGTGGAAGGCACATGTGCACAGGAATGAGGAATTGGTGCTCACTGGCCACATCTGGTCAGTTTCCCCTGAAAGGGATTAGAATAGGGGCGGAGTGTGAGATGGATGCATGCCAGGCTTCTTCATTTATATTCCTTGTGGTCTCTTCTGATTGGAGCCAGGTTCTAACTCTGGATAAACTTGTAGGCCACAGGCATAATCTGCATCCCTGTAAGAGTGTAATTACAGCTCTAAAGGGTGAGATACATCAGATGATGGTATTCTAGTAACTTAATGCTCTAACTTCATGCAAAATGGTGTTGTATCTGATCTTACAGCAATCAAGCACAGAAGTGAGACATAGTCCCTGTAGTCTGAGCTTTCCTCAAGAAAGAACAGCATGTGACATGTGGAACTGTCTACTCTCCCTCACTTTTATGCACCAGACACTATTCAGTCAATATTTGTAGAGCTAATGAGTAAGTGAGTGGCATACGAGTGATAAATGACCACACCAGAAAAGTCCACTGCTTATTCTAATTACAAAAAATATTAAACTAAGCCTTTAGGATAATTTTCCCAATTGGGATATAGCTAAATGGGGCTAGGGGAGGGGAGTACTGGGGGTGACTGCTAATGGTCACAGGGTTTCTTACTGGGTTGATGAAACATTCTGGAATTAGATAGTGGTAATGGTTGCAATACTCTGTGAATACACTAAAAGCCATTGAATTGTGCACTTTAAATGGGTGAATTTTGTGGCATGTGAATTATGTCTAAATAAAACTTATTTTTTTAAAAAAATCACTGTTGAGATATATATTGATGAGATACATTAGAACTTGAGAATCCAAAACACAGATCCTTGTGCATAGTACAATGAATTAGATTTATTCTTGAAAATAAGGGGATTAACATCCTACCCAATGAAAACAATAATCTTAGAATAGAGAAAAACATTATTCTTTTGAAATGCAAAGTACCTTAAACAGAAGATCTGAATGCAAATGAGCATGGGCTTATTAAAAATATTTTGTTTGTGTATCAGAGGATTGGTAGATGGGCTACAGGTTCATCTGGTCTTTCATCCAACAAACATTTATTGATAAATTCAAGTAGTAGTACAGGTTGAGTATTCCTTAGCCAAAATGCTTGGGACCTGAAGAGTTGCAGATTTCAAATCTTTTCAAATTTTGGAATATTTACATTACATACTGGTTCAGCATTCCTAATCTGGAAATCCAAAATCCTAAATTCTCCAATGAGCATATACTTTGTGCATCATGTCAGTGCTCTATTCTTAATATCCTTGTGGATAAATAACTCATAGCAAGGAGAAAGAGATAATTTTATTTGCATTGCATAAAAGGTAAGGATGTAATCTTCAAGATTCATTATTATAATCTTCTGTGTACATTTCCTTTTTGTGAATAGTCCCAACTTCAGAAAACCCATATTTTGACAGAATAACTGGAATGCACATCAAATTCTTAGCTACCTTTACCTAATAAGACCCACTGTACCTGGGAATATTGGAGATAAAAAGATAGAGTAAATGTGTAGCCTCCCTTGAGCAGGATACAATTTGGTGGGGGAAAGACATCACAAAAAAAGAACTAAAGCACTATTATACATGCTGTAATTGTGATATTTGTGTACCAGTAAATTTAGAAGAAAAGTACAATTTTATAAGTAATAAAGGCAAGTCTACATAGACTACTACTTAGTTAATAAAGCTTCTACTGTTACCTGGTAATAAATTATCTGCAAATTATAACTTATTTATAGAAGTTAGTTTAAGCTAGTTTGACATCTATGTGTTTGTGTTTATGGTTCTTTGCTGCTGAACATGTAGAACAAACAAACTAGGAATTAGTCTTTCATTGTAGTGCTCTGTGCTGAAGAGTAGCCATTTATCAAGGAAAATTCTATGCTTTTCTCACAACCCTCAGCACCCTGAAGGCTTTGCTCCATGGAAGGTGTAAGACCTTTGTGAAATCCAAGCATTCACTGAGAGGCACTAATGAAGCAAATAATGGCAGACAATTTAAGAACACAGGTGAACGATTATAGTGGACAACTTTGGGAAAAAATACAGGAGCTAATGAGTGAACTTGCTAATGAGTCTTCCACAGTACTATTAGTACTGTGTACTATGCACATTACATAGTGCAATGTCACAGGTGGCCCTGTACTGTATGTGTGTGTGCATGTTTGTGTGCGTGTGCAAGGGAAGAGAGATGAGGATAGAGGTTACAAATTGTGTTCTGAAGCCTCAAATAATAATGTCATAAAATGTTGATATATGTTTCCATGTCTCGGCAAATTACTATTTCTAAATTACATACCTTTGCCACATACAGAAAATTATTATTCTCATATTTGCATATTAACCATTTTCATCCTTTAATGTTGCTCAAGTTACATTTCCACCTTAGTTCAGTCCATTCATACCTGAGAGACACTAGGGTGTGTGTGTGTGCATTGGTGGCCAATAAGTAGACTTTATAATATACTAAGAATCTGCATAAAATCTATGTGGGCAGTACCCATATGCCCATTTTGTAGAATTTGGAGCACAGATATAACATTTTCAATTTTTCCATACAGGTTTATACTTGTACACTTATTTTTTGACACATCCTTGGTGAGATTTAGGGCGCTCTTCATTACCAGGCATTCTCTTACTGAATAAACGTTTCTAAGCACAATTATGTAACACTGCCAAGATTTCACTTGGAAAGATATTTTATAACTAGGTGAGAAAAGGAAAGCAGGTGTCCCCTGTAGAAAGAAATCCCTATACAATATTTCTATGCTTGGCCTGTCCTAGAAAAGAGGTGAAAGTCATAATGATTTGTTTTGAGTAGGCTAATGAGCATCATTAGTTGGAAGTGTTCTGTAAATTAAATAATTCTCTACATGGCCTGGCTTAAGGAATGCTTTAATTTTTAGTGTCACTAAACTCTGCTAATGTTAAAGCAGTGGGAACTTCATATGAATATCAGGATTACATGAGGCACTAAAGAAATAAGTACCTAGTTCTGATGCCACAGACTGGGAAAAAGCCCAGGGGTTGAAGTGGGGGCAGTTGACTAATAGGGAAGTGACCTCGGCAGGAAGGGTCAGAGGAGGAGGGGTGGGACAGTGCAAGGTGCATTGGGCTCATTCTGACAATGCTTTGAGATGCACTTTGATCCTTGTAGCTTCCCATTAAGAACAATCAGTGGACCCTGAAGGCTAATAACAGTCCATTCATCTTCCAAAAGACTCCCTCCTGGTCACTCAGCTCTCTGTAGGAGGGTTTTCCCACCCGGAGCACAGTCCACCGGGGAAGGGGCTTATCTCTTTTCTTTTTTAGGTGCCTGCTGTTGTTTCACTAACTCAAGAGGGTAGACCAGGGAACACAGCTGATCAGCACGTTTCCTCTGCTTTTACTCTTTCGGTTAGTCTTCCAGAGCACAGACAGCTGATCCTGGGGTTTAAAGAGTCTGTTCACTTAAGAAGTTTCCCTATATGATTATTTCATAAAGTGATTCATATTTCAAAAGTGATTTCATACTTTTATTCCATCACTTGTTTTCCTCCATATTCTAGGTAACCCTATTCAAATACTATATGGTTCCTCACTGGAACTTCTACGGTTTGTGTTTTCAGGTGGAAAGCTAAGCACTAGGTATACATTAGGCCTTAAAAGAAAACAGTTGAAGCAATTGGACAAAATGATGGAGACTAATAGGAGGAAAGCTTAATTAAGGATAATTTTTTATCAAGGCAAATAACATTGATTCATTTTCTCTTCTTCGTGCACGGACTATGATCTTTAATTATTTATTTATTTGTCCTGTTTTCCTCTCCTCTGGATCCCATTCCCCATGATGGAGACATCACACATGCTTCACGTGCTGCGGACCCAGCACTCAACTCAACATCAGGAACTAGAGAGGACTTGGTAAATAGTCACTAAATGACTGAGTTCACGTTATGTTGGCAGATGTGTCATCTCCAATTTCACACATGTATGTATATGTCCATTGACATTAGGTCAGACTATTCAGATATCCTTTAAGTTTTTTTTCTTGCTTCTAATTAGAAAGTTGAATGTAATCCACTCTACTTTTGAGGGCCTTTAAAACTGGAGAAAAAATGTTCTTCAAAAAAAATAATAAATCAACCTAGCAAAAGGAATCACACTCAGAATTGAGGTAGAATCATCTAGTTCACACTATTTCCCAAGCAAGAAAATCTTCTTTGATTATTTGAACACAGTTTCCTGACTAAAGCCCAATATTTTCAGATGTGGGTCTGATGTTTCAATTCACGTGTTCACAGCAGGAAGTAGTGCTGTAAGATCCTCATCCCATGAAGGAATCTGCTTTAGCTGGATCTTTCCATTTCACTACAGAATGAAGGTTCCTAGCATGACCACAGAGAGATGAAGTAGCAATTGGCTCTCTCTTCACATTTCACTACAAGCATTGGCTTCCAAAATGAAAAGGCAGCAACAGCATGTCATTGTTTTATTTCCAGAGAAGGAGATGGAAATTGATTGAGGGGCTGTGAAGTTGGTCCTATAAGGAAGTGGAACACATACAGAAACCTGTTCAGCTGGACACCACATCCGGCAGAGTTGAGCCTGCCTGCTGTGCACTTAGGAATGGTATAGCTGGGTTAATCATAAATTGAAAAAGTTTAGTCCCTTTCATAGTGCTAGGGCATTATAGTTAGCTTAGATTGGAAACACCCTGAGTTCAGCTCAGGAGTGATAGGGATTGCTTTCATCAGAATCAGCCAGATGTGGGCTACCCTGTAGGTGGAGGATGGCTCTATTGCTGGAGAAACACCCCACACATGTACCACCCTCTGAGAGGACCTGAGTGGACTTATAGCTCTAGTGTATCGTTGCTTTATTTTTGTCTTTATTCTGCAGAGCATTGCTTTATATACTCCTCACCAGGCCCACTTTGCTGCACCATGACAATCATCGTTTGCTGAGTGATGCTTGTGGTGGTACAGCTGTGCATTTACAGCCCCGCAGTCCATGATTTGAGCAGTGGCATCCAGCTGGAGTACTCTGAGGGGTTTGGTTCTAGGCATCTACTTCCAATGTTTCAAAGAGTCTGCCTCAGAATGGAACTTTTATCCCAACCAAAGCACCAACCACCTCTAATGCACCTCAAAAGCAAAAACAACCCTACATTTGATGCTAGTTTTAAATCTCTGTTTCTCTCAACTTGCATACTCAGTTGCATATTTTTGTTTGTTTTTGATTTTTGTTTGTTTCTTTGTTTGTTTTTGAGATGGACTTTCATTCTTGTTGCCCAGGCTGTAATGCAGTGGTGCGATCTCGGCTCACTGCAACCTCTGCCTCCTGGGTTCAAGTGATTCTCCTGCCTCAGCCTCCCAAGGGTAGCTGGGATTACAGGTGCCCGCCACCATGCCCAGCTAATTTTTGTATTTTCAGTAGAGATGGCGTTTCACTATGTTGGCCAGGCTGGTCTCAAATTCCTGACTTCAGGTGATCCGCCCGCCTCAGCCTACCAAAGTGCTGGAATTACAGGCGTGACCACCGTGCCTGGCCGCATATGTTTTTGAGTATTCAATATAAACATAAATTAATGATTAATAGACATCATTCCTAAAATAATGACTTTTTTTTCTATTTTTGAGATGGAATCTCGCTCTGTTGCCCAGGCTGGAGTGCAGTAGTGTGATCTCGGCTCACTGCAACCTCTACCTCCCGGGTTCAAGCGATTCTTCTGCCTCAGCCTGCCGAGTAGCTCGGACTACAGGCAGGAGACACTATGCCCAGCTAATTTTTGTATTTTTGGTACAGACAGGGTTTCACCATATTGGCCAGGCAGTCTGGTCTCGAACTCCTGACCTCATGATCTGCCTGCCTCAGCCTCCCAAAGTGCTGGGATTACAGGCGTGAGCCACCGCACCCGGCCGACAATGTTTTTTTAAAAGCTTGTTTTTCAATCTTTATTGGGTATTTACCATATGTCAGACCATCTGTCACATGCTTTTTGTTGCAACCCTATGAAAGGCAATATATTATCAGTTCTGTTGCATGAGTGAGAAAATTGAGTCACAGAGAGGTTAACTAACTTACCCTAAGACCTACAACCTTTGGAGTCAGAATTTGAATGCAGGCAGTCTGACTCAGGAATTCCTATGTTGAGTATGAGTTCCATGAAATAAAAGGGAGGAAAGTTATTGAAAGATATTAGATAATAATAATCAGTTTTAAAGGTTCCAGACTTGTATAAATAACAGGTAGGTTATTTGCTCTTTACCATCAAGCCAATATTCACAAGCTTATTTAATAATGCTAATAGGTGAACAGCAAATATCAAGGAGTTAGGAAATTATTCTTAGAAACTCTAGTTTAGAAGTCAGTCTTGGACCCTTTGGATGTCATGTCTTTGACAGGCAGTTTGCAGATATGCAGTTAAGTTTAACAGGAGCAGTGCAGAAGCATCTGGAATCAGGACGCTATGCCAGGAAAGCCTGAGAGCCTACAGAGACCTAAAGAAAGAAAAAGAGAATAACTAAGGCATTCAGCTCCTAGAGTCAGCTGCTTTCAGAGGCAGGTTTCCCTGAGGAGGTTTCCAAAGCAGTATGTTAAACTGTATTAATGTAAAAAGGTAAAGGAGAAGCCTCGTTTCCAGTTCAGCTCTGGAGTTCCCTTGGCTGGTGAAACAAGTACAGGTCCCCTGCCATCAGCCTTCAGCATGTCAGCAATTTTTTGCATTGCTTATTCAAATGCAACTTCAACTCTCTTGGAAAAAATTCCCCATTTTCCCTCATTATTTTCTTTCTTATTTTCACCACAACACCTTTTAAATATTTTTTTTTTTTTTGAGACGGAGTCTTGCTCTGTCACCCAGGCTGGAGTGCAGTGGCATGATCTCGGCTCACTGCAACCTTCGCCTCCTGGGTTCAAGCAATTCTCCTGCCGCAGCCTCCTGAGTAGCTGGGATTACAGGCAGCTGCCACCATGCCCAGTTAATTTTTGTATTTTTAGTAGAGATGGGGTTTCACCACGTTAGTCAGGCTGGTCTTGAATTCCTGACCTCATGATCCATTCGCCTCGGCTTCCTACAGTGCTGGGATTACAGGCATGAGCCACCATGCCCCGCCAATAAATGATTTTTATTTGTGGCCTTGTTTGTGCCTTCATTTGTTCTTTTTAAAGTTCACTGATTTATTCATTAATTCGTCCAACACTTCTCCCATCTCATCCCATATTTATTGGCCACTTTGTGCCAGGCAGTGTACTTGGTTCTAGGGCCAAACATGGACAATGTGTTCCTGGCACACTTCTTCCCCAGCCCCTGGGTCCTCACATTGTTGGCACTGATGCAGCCTTCATCCAGGGCAGGCATATGTGGCAATTTTGCATTCTCTGAAACAGCATTACTGACTTACTTGTGTTCAATCAACTCTCACCCATTCCTTCACTCAGCTGCTCTCTTGTTGATGTTAGGGAGAGTAAGTTGAGTGACCTAATTCCAAGCTACCTGATCATCTTGTAAGCTTCAAAGAGTGGTGACTACAATTTATCAAGCTCTTTCATAAGTCTCATTTCATATGCTCCTCAAAACAACAATATATTGAGTGGGAAAAAAATCTAATTTCAGAATAATGTATATATTGTGGGTATTATTTGGTAAAAATGAAATTCCACCATATTTATTTATGTTTGTATGAGTATGGAGAAAGGGTAGAAGAATATACATTAGTAATAGAATGTGTATTGCCTATAGCAGAAGAGTGGTAATGGAGGGGGTAAGGGAGAAAATTGTCTTTGCTTTTATTCGGCTTTGTTAGGTAACAGGTGTTAGCACCTGATTCATTGGGTAAAAAAAGCATGCATTATTTCTGCAATTTAAGTAATAACAAATAGTTGGGTTTTTTTGAGTTGGGGTCTCATTATGTTGCCCAGGCTGGTCACAAACTCGTGGGCTCAAGCGATCCTCCTGCCTCAGCCTCCTCAGCAAGGATTACAGTGGCACACCAACATGCCTGACTCTAATATAAATTTTACATTAAAAAAATTAATAATCCTATGAGGTTGAGACCAGCAATTCTTCATTTTTATGGTTGAAGAAACTGAGCCTGGGGGAAAGCCAGGATCTGCTCAGGTGACAGGGGCAGTAGCAGGCAGAGCCGGTCTCCCTTCCAGATCTTCTGGTTGAGAGCGAGATTTCTGCCCCTGGCAGCTGTATCCTTTCTGTAGAACAAGCACATTGCAATTTATTAGGATTTAGGGCAGTGTACCAAAGCAACATGAAATGCTCTGGGACCAGGGGATAAGACATTTTGACTGAAAGGACTGACTGTACACCTGTTGGCTCTAAGAGTGAGGACAGCCACCAGGTGGAAGACACCAAGGTCTTTATAACCCTTTCAAGGTTTCTCCTTCTGAATCCAGATCCCCTGAGAGCTCATGGCTATCATCAGATGGCTCTCAGGCCACAGCACCCAGCTCTGGCACAAGGAAGTAGGTTAAGGGTGACTCTTATTTGTAGGTATGGATAATTTTGCATTGTGAGTACCTAGTTGGAAGATGCCATAAGATATTGTCTGACCTGATTCTCTGTTTTGAATAGCTTTTTATATTTTATGCCAGTAAAAATTAATTTATATACTGAGGAGTCTTTACTTTCTCCATGGAAGGCTCTTTGAAAAGAGGAGTGATTTTATAGTGGTGACATCCCACAGTGGTCAAAGAAATTCAGTGCCCCTGTAGTTGGGCAGGTAAGCAGCCAGAAAACTTTGGCACTTGAAGCAGTCTTGCCAGAACACCAGAAAGTCCAACAGGTGGAGCAAAATTAAACTTTTACGTGGTTCAATTTCTGCTTTGTATCACATTCAAAGAAAAAAATGTCTGGGAGAAAAAAATATAGCATAGATTCAGATGTATTCCATGTTTCTTAAATACAGTGTTGTATTTAGTGCTTTTCACAAGTGGCCGGAGTGGAGGATGCAGATGCTTTCTTAATGTTAAGCTGAATTTCTTAATTTTATGTTTAGAGATCATTGTCTTTCTCCTCCTCATTCCATGCCCTGCAGCAACTCCCCAACAAGACTTCTCTTCTCTCTCCAGCCCATGGTCTCCCCTTGACACTCATCCTGCCTGTCTTCCCCATCTCTTTTGTCATTCTCTGTCTCCTTATGCCAAGTATGCCCTCAGATCATTTTCTCCTTCTCCATTCCTGTGTCCCCACTGCTGTCAATTACCTCCCTTGCTACACAGTGAGAAGTGGCTTCCACTGGGCTTGCTATTCTCTTAAGAATCAGCCTCACGCTGCCTTGGCCAAATCCCTCTTCCACCCTCTCAAACTCTCTAGAACTCTGGCTGACGGAACTTTTCATCTCACAAGACTAAATTTCATCTTTAAAGCCCAAGGTATAGAACCATAATCTGGTAGATTACAGTAAATAATCAAAGAAAAGTGGAGCTGCTTCAGCTGGCAACTGCATCAAGGAAGGTTTCCATGGTTGCTCAGGTTACCCCTTTTCCATTCTTGCATTACTAGGCGGAAGCTCTGTCCATTGATTGCACATGTTTTGTCCAAGCAGGCCTGGGGGAAGCTACTTGCCTGAGGGGTCAGTGAAGGTTTGTTCCTGCATAGATGGGCTCATTGTAATCACATTAACTCTCAGCACTTCTTGGGTGTTTCTCTTGCTCTTTTTGATGGAGCTAATGCCATTATGCAGAGATGTGAGACTCAATAGGGTGTTTTACATCAGTGTTTCATATTTTGCAAGACAGCAAAAATAGAGAAGAATGAAGGCCTTGAACACAGTGACAGATCCTCTTGGGATGAACCAATACAAAATTCATTATTTTCCCCACCTATTGTTCTAGTATTTATTCTGTGCATGGGAATATGTATGTATGTATGTATGTATGTATGTATGTATGTATGTATCTAGCTAGCTAGCTATCTTGTTCAACTAATGCTTTCTAGGAAACCATTGTTGAAATCTAGGGAAAAAATGGTAATAGAAAAATATCACTATTGCAAATAGATGTATAATTCTCAAATTCCATAAATTAAGCAAAACAGGAAGATTGTTATTTATTTTCTCCTTTTATAAGTCCCATAACCTTGTCATGTAAGCACATGTCTCCACATCTGCAGGTGGCTAGGATTCCTCTTAGCTCTAGTCCAAGTGTTGTCTGGGAACCCCCAGTCAGCCCACACATAGCAGGAAAGCATCCATGCGCGTATGCTTTGGATGAGTGTTACAGAGGATTCACCAGGCTTTGTTTTGTGCTGGTCAGGTTCTAGTGCAGGGGTCTCCAAACTTTTTGGTAGTGTGTATTCATGCACAAATTAATGTATGGATAAAAATCAATGGAGATAGGAAATAAAATTTTTCTTCCTATCCGTCAGTGGATCATCTTGTGCACCATTTGGGATCACTAGTCTGTTCCCTTGTTAATTACACATGTGCAATTAACTTCATCTCTTCAATGAAGAGGGTAGGTGGCCAGTCATTGGAAACATTGTGCATGTCTGAAAGCAAACAGCATGGAGCATTTACCGGCACCCGTGGAAGATGCTGCTTTAAGGCCCCTGGAATACTACAGTTCTGCTAACATTCTGGAAGCTCTGTGATCCCATGAGCAGTTGCCCAGGCATTTTTGATGACAAGGAGGGGAGAATCTATGGAACAGTTGATTATTTTGATGTGTTTGAATAAAGTTTTTAACCTTTAGATGGCTTAGCCATAATCATTTGAAAGACAACTGAAAATGTCCTAGTGTCATTTTTTCTTCTTACAGATTTTACCCCATTTTACTAGATAATATCCCACCACAAGTTGATTACTGCAAAATGAAGAGATTGGGATTGTGACAGCAGTACAGCCCTAGATGCTGTGACCTCCAGGGCAGGTGCCCCAGCTTCTAGCATGGGGCTATGCTGGGTGGCCACCTGGGCCACCACTCAGAGGCTGCCCCATTTGCTCCTACCCTCAGGGAAGTGTTAGGCAGAAATGAATAACACAAAAAGTGGGTCCAATGTGAAGTAACGAAGCCTGTGAGAGTAGAGAAAAACAGAGAGAAGTGTTTTGAGGGGAAAAGGTCTCAGAATACAGATGAGGCAAGAGCCAGTGAGCATAATTAAGCCAAAAGCCTTGGGCCTTTGCCCAGAGCAGCATTGCAATCGCTCGGTTTTTTGGACTGGGAAACCTCGGTTAACTATTCCCATTTCCCAACCTCAAATGGCTCCTAACTACTGCCACTCTGTGGCTTACAATGAAGTAAGGAGAATAAGTTAAACTTTATGAATCTATAAAATATGTTAATAAATTGCCTGATAAGTAGGCGATTGTCCCTGGCTGGAAAACCTAGAGCAGAGGCAGGTGCTGTGAGGATGAGAAGCACATTTGACATCTCATCTGTCCAAGCAGGCCTGGGGGAAGCTACCTGACTGAGAGGATCAGTGAGGGTTTGTGCCTGCACAGATGGGCTCATTTTAATCATATTAACTCTCGACACCTTGAGGGTGTTTCTCTTTCTCTTCGTCTGTGGACTTCAGCTTTCCTTAGTTGATTATAGGTTGGTAACAGAAAAGACAACGGTAAGAAGAGCTGGTCCCTTATACCAGTCTGGGAGACACTGACCTACTCGCAGCCCCAGCCAAAACAGAGGGCATTTCTCAATCTCTTGGAGAAACAACTCAGAGACCTGGCAGGTCACAATACATCTTTATTTATCAAAGATACCTCATTCTGTCCCCACTTTGTGCCATTAAAAAATCTCAGCTCAATATAAGTAGAAAAAAAGAATGGAAAAATATGAAAAAAAAAACAATTTCGGTAAATTCCAAGTGAAGCTGCAGTGCCCTTTTCTGTCTTCTTCATCTTTAATAACCTATTTATTGTTGAAAATCCCCTGGCATATCCAACTTCAGCCACGGAGACTTTCTTAATTCTAATCACACCAATTCTCACGTTATGCATTCCATTCTCAGAATTTCATAGCAACTTGGGAATGCCTTTATTATCATACACTCAGTTTTCTTTGTAATTATTTGTTCATATATCTATCTTTCTTACAAGGGTGTGAGCCACTTTGGGGCAGGAAGCCAGATTTATTTTTCCCTCCCCTCATTTAATTTTATTTCATGTTGTTCTTATTACCATTGTTGGGCACACACCATACTCACATCCAATATCTGTTGATTGTCTAGGTCCTCCAGGCTAATTTATTAATCAGTTGTCTGAAACTAGAAATGCAGTTCCCTGTAAGTTCAGTGCCCAGAATAGTAATCACATTTCTGGAATCATCAGTAACTCCCTGAAAATATATATTTGGGATTAAGGAGGCACCTTGTGCATTAGCCATTGTAGGGTAAATGCCTCTGGTGGCAGTACCTTGAACGTATCCTTAGAATGGCCCTGCATGGCAGACACACCTGAATGTTAGTCCAAGCTAGAGAATCTGGGAGTAGCCAACCCACAGATTTGTTCCTTGTCTGTGAGGAACACGTGAGCCCCCAGTCCATCCCATGAAACACAAGCCATACAAGGAATTGAAGCCTTGAGTTTTGGGTTACATGAAGGTTGCCAGATGGAGGTTGTTAAGGGGAGGGTGTTAAGGGAAAATACTACATAAACTGCATGCTGTTTGTAATCAGTTGCAGTTTTTCTGCCCGGCCTGCCACCACTGGACTGTAGGTAAGGGGACGATCGTGTCCATCCCACTGCCACTGGATCATTTCTGTAATTAATGCGGTTATCCTGTCTGGCCTGCCATCTCTGGACTCTTTCCCCTGTAGGTAAGCCTTGAATAAAACCCCATGTCTCATTAGCTGGCTCTGGGTCTCTTCTTTGGCCTCTTGAATCTGGTACCTTTCCTGCTGAAGTTAATAGGGGTTCAGGACAACAGCCATAAATAACCAAAAACAACTGTATTGCAATACTAATGGAATATAATATATTCTTTGTATTTTGTGAATATTACTATAGCATATGAGTTGCCCATAAGATAAATCTTCTACCAGGTGTTTCAAATAGAACTCAAATGGGACTGGGATATAGATCTTGGGCTAGGCTCCACCCTTTCAGTACTAAGTGAAATGCTACTTCTCCAGACTCGCTAATTTCAAAGGCCTCAACAAAATAACAAGTTGTTTACCACAGCACTTAGGGATCATTCATACATAGATTAAATCAAAATATTAAATCCAAAAATGCACCAAAGCTTCTAAACATAAGTCAGGAAGGCAAAAATTGAAGAGGAAATAAGCATCCATTATTACTGTGGGGGAAAAACTAGTATAATCAAAGGAGAATGAAGATTTGCAATTTAGTGACCTCTATGGTGATTCTGATAGGAAGGTTTAGGAAAAGCTAACAAATTTAGAGCTTCTTAATATCAGTTCTTGACTCATTAGCTGACATTCAAGGTCCTCTAAAAAGGTAACTCAAACCCAGGTCTTAGCCTAATTTCTCACTACCTCCCCTTATATGTGGTTTAGTCTTAGCTAAACTGGCTCCTGTTGTTCCTGGAACACGTGTGTCTGCTGGGACTGTTGTTACATTACCAGTGGAGGTGCAATGGCAGAGAAGCAGGAGGCTGCCCCATCTCTGGTTGTTACAAGATGCACTGCCAGCATACCTGAGAGCACGTGAGCTGTGCACAAGTAAGGAAGATTCATGAATACCATGGAATGCCTCCCAGCCCCATCCCTACCAGTAATCCCTTCTTATAGCCACAGTAGATACCTATACAGAGCTTCTGACATAATTCAACCTATTTTCTGAGGTCTGAGTGAAAGCCTGGGTCAAATCCTCCTCCTCCCAAAGTCTCCACTGAGACCCCCACAACATGTGGTCATTTGTTTTTTTCAAATCTTCACAGTACTTTGTTTTTGCTTTTTCTTTGATTTAGTCCTGTCCCTGTGTTTCTGTGGTTGTCAGTACATATCTCATAGTATGTGTGCTCTTTTTTAACATTTAACATTTTTATTAGAAATAATGAAACATGTGATTACAGAAACAGAAGACGGATACGGAGGAGCCAAGATGGCCGAATAGGAACAGCTCCGGTCTACAGCTCCCAGCGTGAGCGACGCAGAAGACGGGTGATTTCTGCATTTCCATCTGAGGTACCGGGTTCATCTCACTAGGGAGTGCCAGACAGTGGGCGCAGGCCAGTGGGTGCGCGTACCGTGCGCGAGCCGAAGCAGGGCGAGGCATTGCCTCACCTGGGAAGCGCAACGGGTCAGGGAGTTCCCTTTCCGAGTCAAAGAAAGGGGTGACGGACGCACCTGGAAAACTCGGGTCACTCCCACCCGAATATTGCGCGTTTCAGACCGGCTTAAAAAACGGCGCACCACGAGACTATATCCCACACCTGGCTCGGAGGGTCCTACGCCCTCGGAATCTCGCTGATTGCTAGCACAGCAGTCTGAGATCAAACTGCAAGGCGGCAGCGAGGCTGGGGGAGGGGCGCCCGCCATTGCCCAGGCTTGCTTAGGTAAACAAAGCAGCCAGGAAGCTCGAACTGGGTGGAGCCCACCACAGCTCAAGGAGGCCTGCCTGCCTCTGTAGGCTCCACCTCTGGGGGCAGGGCGCAGACAAACAAAAAGACAGCAGTAACCTCTGCAGACTTAAATGTCCCTGTCTGACAGCTTTGAAGAGAGCAGTGGTTCTCCCAGCACGCAGCTGGAGATCTGAGAACGGGCAGACTGCCTCCTCAAGTGGGTCCCTAACCCCTGACCCCCGAGCAGCCTAACTGGGAGGCACCCCCCAGCAGGGGCACACTGACACCTCACACGGCAGGGTATTCCAACAGACCTGCAGCTGAGGGTCCTGTCTGTTAGAAGGAAAACTAACAAACAGAAAGGACATCCACACCGAAAACCCATCTGTACATCACCATCATCAAAGACCAAAAGTAGATAAAACCACAAAGATGGGGAGAAAACAGAACAGAAAAACAGGAAACTCTAAAATGCAGAGTGCCTCTCCTCCTCCAAAGGAACGCAGTTCCTCACCAGCAACGGAACAAAGCTGGATGGAGAATGATTTTGACGAGCTGAGAGAAGAAGGCTTCAGACGATCAAATTACTCTGAGCTACGGGAGGACATTCAAACCAAAGGCAAAGAAGTTGAAAACTTTGAAAAAAATTTAGAAGAATGTATAACTAGAATAACCAATACAGACAAGTGCTTAAAGGAGCTGATGGAGCTGAAAACCAAGGCTCGAGAACTACGTGAAGAATGCAGAAGCCTCAGGAGCGGATGCGATCAACTGGAAGAAAGGGTATCAGCAATGGAAGATGAAATGAATGAAACAAAGCGAGAAGGGAAGTTTAGAGAAAAAAGAATAAAAAGAAATGAGCAAAGCCTCCAAGAAATATGGGACTATGTGAAAAGACCAAATCTACGTCTGATTGGTGTACCTGAAAGTGATGCGGAGAATGAAACCAAGTTGGAAAACACTCTGCAGGATATTATCCAGGAGAACTTCCCAATCTAGCAAGGCAGGCCAACGTTCAGATTCAGGAAATACAGAGAACGCCACAAAGATACTCCTCGAGAAGAGCAACTCCAAGACACATAATTGACAGATTCACCAAAGTTGAAATGAAGGAAAAAATGTTAAGGGCAGCCAGACAGAAAGGTCGGGTTACCCTCAAAGGGAAGCCCATCAGACTAACAGCGGATCTCTCGGCAGAAACCCTACAAGCCAGAAGAGAGTGGGGGCCAATATTCAACATTCTTAAAGAAAAGAATTTTCAACCAAGAATTTCATATCCAGCCAAACTAAGCTTCATAAGTGAAGGAGAAATAAAATACTTTACAGACAAGCAAATGCTGACCGATTTTGTCACCACCAGGCCTGCCCTAAAAGAGCTCCTGAAGGAAGCGCTAAATATGGAAAGGAACAACCGGTACCAGCCACTGCAAAATCATGCTAAAATGTAAAGACCATCAAGAATAGGAAGAAACTGCATCAACTAACGAGCAAAATCACCAGCTAACATCATAATGACAGGATCAAATTCACACATAACAATATTAACTTTAAATGTAAATGGACTAAATTCTCCAATTAAAAGACACAGACTGGCAAGTTGGATAAAGAGTCAAGACCCATCAGTGTGCTGTATTCAGGAAACCCATCTCACGTGCAGAGACACACATAGGCTCAAAATAAAAGGATGGAGGAAGATCTACCAAGCAAATGGAAAACAAAAAAAGGCAGGGGTTGCAATCCTAGTCTCTGATAAAACAGACTTTAAACCAACAAAGATCAAAAGAGACAAAGAAGGCCATTACATAATGGTAAAGGGATCAATTCAACAAGAGGAGCTAACTATCCTAAATATTTATGCACCCAATACAGGAGCACCCAGATTCATAAAGCAATTCCTGAGTGACCTACAAAGAGACGTAGACTCCCACACATTAATAATGGGAGACTTTAACACCCCACTGTCAACATTAGACAGATCAACGAGACAGAAAGTCAACAAGGATACCCAGGAATTGAACTCAGCTCTGCACCAAGCGGACCTAATAGACATCTACAGAACTCTCCACCCCAAATCAACAGAATATACATTTTTTTCAGCACCACACCACACCTATTCCAAAATTGACCACATAGTTGGAAGTAAAGCTCTCCTCAGCAAATGTAAAAGAACAGAAATTATAACAAACTATCTCTCAGACCACAGTGCAATCAAACTAGAACTCAGGATTAAGAATCTCACTCAAAGCCGCTCAACTACATGGAAACTGAACAACCTGCTCCTGAATGACTACTCGGTACATAACGAAATGAAGGCAGAAATAAAGATGTTCTTTGAAACCAACGAGAACAAAGACACAACATACCAGAATCTCTGGGACGCATTCAAAGCAGTGTGCAGAGGGAAATTTATAGCACTAAACGCCCACAAGAGAAAGCAGGAAAGATCCAAAATTGACACCCTAACATCACAATTAAAAGAACTAGAAAAGCAAGAGCAAACACATTCAAAAGCTAGCAGAAGGCAAGAAATAACTAAAATCAGAGCAGAACTGAAGGAAATAGAGACACAAAAAACCCTTCAAAAAATTAATGAATCCAGGAGCTGGTTTTTTGAAAGGATCAACAAAATTGATAGACCACTAGCAAGACTAATAAAGAAAAAAGGAGAGAAGAATCAAATAGATGCAATAAAAAATGATAAAGGGGATATCACCACCGATCCCACAGAAATACAAACTACCATCAGAGAATACTACAAACACCTCTACGCAAATAAACTAGAAAATCTGGAAGAAATGGATATATTCCTCGACACATACACTCTCCCAAGACTAAACCAGGAAGAAGTTGAATCTCTGAATAGACCAATAACAGGAGCTGAAATTGTGGCAATAATCAATAGTTTACCAACCAAAAAGAGTCCAGGACCAGATAGATTCACAGCCGAATTCTACCAGAGGTACAAGGAGGAACTGGTACCATTCCTTCTGAAACTATTCCAATCAATAGAAAAAGAGGGAATCCTCCCTAACTCATTTTATGAGGCCAGCATCATTCTGATACCAAAGCCTGGCAGAGACACAACCAAAAAAGAGAATTTTACACCAATATCCTTGATGAACATTGATGCAAAAATCCTCAATAAAATACTGGCAAACTGAATCCAGCAGCACATCAAAAAGCTTATCCACCATGATCAAGTGGGCTTCATCCCTGGGATGCAAGGCTGGTTCAACATACGCAAATCAATAAATGTAATCCAGCATATAAACAGAGCCAAAGACAAAAACCGCATGATTATCTCAATAGATGCAGAAAAAGCCTTTGACAAAATTCAACAACCCTTCATGCTAAAAACTCTCAATAAATTAGGTATCGATGGGACATATTTCAAAATAATAAGAGCTATCTATGACAAACCCACAGCCAATATCATACTGAATGGGCAAAAACTGGAAGCATTCCCTTTGAAAACTGGCACAAGACAGGGATGCCCTCTCTCACCGCTCCTATTCAACATAGTGTTGGAAGTTCTGGCCAGGGCAATCAGGCAGGAGAAGGAAATAAAGGGTATTCAATTAGGAAAAGAGGAAGTCAAATTGTCCCTGTTTGCAGACGACATGATTGTTTATCTAGAAAACCCCATTGTCTCAGCCCAAAATCTCCTTAAGCTGATAAGCAACTTCAGCAAAGTCTCAGGATACAAAATCAATGTACAAAAATCACAAGCATTCTTATACACCAACAACAGACAAACAGAGAGCCAAATCATGAGTGAACTCCCATTCACAATTGCTTCAAAGAGAATAAAATACCTAGGAATCCAACTTACAAGGGATGTGAAGCACCTCTTCAAGGAGAACTACAAACCACTGCTCAAGGAAATAAAAGAGGATACAAACAAATGGAAGAACATTCCTTGCTCATGGGTAGGAAGAATCAATATCGTGAAAATGGCCATACTGCCCAAGGTAATTTACAGATTCAATGCCATCCCCATCAAGCTACTAATGACTTTCTTCACAGAATTGGAAAAAACTACTTCAAAGTTCATATGGAACCAAAAGAGAGCCCGCATCGCCAAGTCAATCCTAAGCCAAAAGAACAAAGCTGGAGGCATCACACTACCTGACTTCAAACTATACTACAAGGCTACAGTAACCAAAACAGCATGGTACTGGTACCAAAACAGAAATATAGATCAATGGAACAGAACAGAGCCCTCAGAAATAACGCCGCTTACCTACAACTATCTGATCTTTGACAAACCTGAGAAAAACAAGCAATGGGGAAAGGATTCCCTATTTAATAAATGGTGCTGGGAAAACTGGCTAGCCATATGTAGAAAGCTGAAACTGGATCCCTTCCTTACACCTTATACAAAAATCAATTCAAGATGGATTAAAGATTTAAACGTTAGACCTAAAACCATAAAAACCCTAGAAGAAAACCTAGGCATTACCATTCAGGACATAGGCGTGGGCAAGGACTTCATGTCCAAAACACCAAAAGCAATGGCAACAAAAGCCAAAATTGACAAATGGGATCTAATTAAACTAAAGAGCTTCTGCACAGCAAAAGAAACTACCATCAGAGTGAACAGGCAACCTACAACATGGGAGAAAATTTTCGCAACCTACTCATCTGACAAAGGGCTAATATCCAGAATCTACAGTGAACTCAAACAAATTTACAAGAAAAAAACAAACAACCCCATCAAAAAGTGGGCGAAGGACATGAACAGGCACTTCTCAAAAGAAGACATTTATGCAGCCAAAAAACACATGAAAAAATGCTCATCATCACTGGCCATCAGAGAAATGCAAATCAAAACCACTATGAGATATCATCTCACACCAGTTAGAATGGCAATCATTCAAAAGTCAGGAAACAACAGGTGCTGGAGAGGATGTGGAGAAATAGGAACACTTTTACACTGTTGGTGGGACTGTAAACTAGTTCAACCATTGTGGAAGTCAGTGTGGCGATTCCTCAGGGATCTAGAACTAGAAATACCATTTGACCCAGCCATCCCATTACTGGGTATATACCCAAAGGACTATAAATCATGCTGCTATAAAGACACATGCACACATATGTTTATTGCGGCATTATTCACAATAGCAAAGACTTGGAACCAACCCAAATGTCCAACAATGATAGACTGGATTAAGAAAATGTGGCACATATACACCATGGAATACTATGCAGCCATAAAAAATGATGAGTTCATATCCTTTGTAGGGACATGGATGAAATTGGAAACCATCATTCTCAGTAAACTATCGCAAGAACAAAAAACCAAACACCGCATATTCTCACTCATAGGTGGGAATTGAACAATGAGATCACATGGACACAGGAAGGGGAATATCATACTCTGGGGACTGTGGTGGGGAGGGGGGAGGGGGGAGGGATAGCATTGGGAGATATACCTAATGCTAGATGACGAGTTAGTGGGTGCAGCGCACCAGCATGGCACAGGTATACATATGTAACTAACCTGCACAATGTGCACATGTACCCTAAAACTTAAAGTATAATAAAAAAAAAAAAAAGAAATAATGAAAAATGTATGTCTTAATTACTGGTATATATATTCACATCCTCCACCAAATCATCACTTTCTGTAAGGACGGAACTTTGCCTTTCCCATCATTTTATCCCCAGGACCTAGTGTGGTGTGAATGCTGAGGAAATATTTGCTAATGAGTGTTAAGATGATCACTGCTAGGAAGAGGCCAGGCCTCCATCCACTGGCCAGCCCTGGCCTTCACCCTGTCTCGGTGAAGGCTTCCCTGCCCCTTGGGCCTTTTTCCCGGTTTCCAGCACGGAGTACTTGGCCCACCTCCACCCTCACAGTATGTTATAGGAAGGGATGAGGGTGACCCTCAGATACTCAAAATGCCCAAGGGTGGGTTGTGGTGGGTGCTGGATTTGCATCTTCTGATCCAAATGCCCAGGCCACTCCCAGACTCTGAAGCACCACATGGGGCGACATCTCTGCTGCATGACAGCCCTGAACTAGGGACCGAGAAGAGAAGGAAGGTGACCCACCATGGGAGGCCTCAGGATGAAAGGCCAGGGCTCATCCAGTAAAGGAGGTTTGCCAGGGCTCCCACTCCTGTGACCTGTGACCACAAATGTGACAGGACTATCCCTTTTAGAAGTACCCACAGAGAAAATGTTGTCAGTGCCTGAGGTTCTTAAAAATGACTACAATATTACTAGTCCTGGAGAGCTGCTGCCTCGGCATAGGGTTTTTGAAGTTTTTTTTCCTGTGTGTTTAATTTCTTTCTCTATCTTATCCCCCTTCTCTCTCTCTGCTCCTGCAGTCTCTTCTCTATCTTCTCTCTCTCCTTCTCTCTATCCCACTCAGCCTCTGTCTCCATTGCTCAGAAAGGGGAGGAGACATAGAGCCTTGCTTCTGTGTTAATTTCTCTACCTGTCACTTCACAGCACAGGGGCGGGGTGGGCGGAGGCTGCCTTGCAGACAGGAGGAATTCAGTGCTTTGCTCAAAGCCAAGCAACAACCTCTGGAACCTGAAAAACAACTTTTTTATTTTTTCTTTTTCCTTATGTCCTTTATGTTTATTTCTCCTACACACATTCTTGGAAGCATATATTTCTATAGTGAATCTACAAAAACTTAATGATTATTTGCTCTCCAGAACAACTTGTAGGATTTGGATCCAACAGCCTAGAATGCAGATATAGGTCCCCCACATGTGGAAGCTTTAAAAAGCACTGCATTTGTCCATCTGACAAATAGGAGGAGAGCACAAGGGCAGGAGGAGAACAAGGTTCTCAGTGCCCACAAATTTCAGTTTTAATAATGAAATCTGTCCGGATGTGGTGGCTCACACCTGTAATCCCAGCACTTTGGGAGGCCAAGGCAGGCGGATCACTTGAGGTCAGGAGTTCAAGACCAGCCTGGCCAACATGGTGAAATCCCCTCTGTACTAAAAATACAAAAATCAGCTGGTTGTGGTGGTGCATGCCTGTAGTCCCAGCTACTCGCAGGACTGAGGCAGGAGGCAGGAGAATTGCTTGAACCCAGGAGGTGGAGGCTGCAGTGAGCCAAGATTATGCCACTGTACTCCAGCCGGGGTGACAGAGCAAGATTCTGTCTCAAAAAAAAAAAAAAAAAAAAAAAGGAAAAAGAAAAAGAAAGAAAGCAATCTGATGGAGTGGAGAGTGGGGCGGGTATGCAGAGAATAGAAGCAGAGCGAAGAAGGCTGTTCTGATGGAGGCCAAAAGGCTTCTGACCCAAGAAATTGCACAATGGGCTTTGGATAATCAACTCTATTTCTATTCACAGCAGATGGATTTGTATTATGTAGAATTATGTAAAGAAAGTCGATCTACCGGATGTTACAACTTATTTTTAAACCTCAATAATTAAAGCAGCATGGTATCTCTACATGAATAGACACAAGTATATATGGCATATGATGGAGATGGAAAGTATAATCAGAAGGGGGAAAATAAACGTTTCCATAAATTGTGTTGGAACAACTAGGCAGTCTCCTAGGAAAACAAAAACAAAAACAAAAACAAAACATCTCACACTGTACAGTATGATAAACTGCAAATGGATAAAGAATTTAAGTGTAAAATGAAGCTATATAATTTTAGGAGAAAATCCAGAAGCTATGCAAGACTGATAAATACTACAACAAAATATCCTTTAACCTAGTGAAAACAAAGAAAAAAAAAAAAAAAACCTCTGCAAGTAAAGCCAGGACAAATGACAGAAAATTGAGAAACATTTGCAATTCATAGCACAAAAAGTGAATCTCCTTAATATAAATTAAGAAAAACATAATAAAAAGATGGGAAAGGGATATTAGTAAAAAATTAGCAAAACAAAAACTACAAATTCCACTTAAACATGAAAAAATGATCCATCTCAATCATAATTAGAGAAATGCAAAATAAAATTTCACTGTGACATTTTTCATCTATCAGGTTGTCAAAAATCTAAGAGTGTAAGGAAACATTCTATTGGGTAAGTAGACATTCTCATACATGATTGGCAGTAGAGGATATTTTAGCTCACCCCCCCCCCCATGGACTTACCCAAATTGCAAACGGATAATTTTAATTTACACAAAAATCCCTCTTCTGAGAACTTGTAGATAATTGTACATGTGCAAAATGATGTTATGAACAAACATTCACTGCTGCATTGGTTGTAGTAGCAAAAGGGTGGAATTAGACTAAATATCCATTTATAAAGGACTGTGTTTAACAAATTGTGGCATATTTATTTAATGGGATACTATGCACATTCAAAAGAAATAAGGAGGGAGTTCTCTATGGGCTGATGGGAAAGATTTCCATTCTCTGAAATACTATGCTGAAATCCTTAAGACATACTGTTTAAATAATAAGGCAAAGCGTACAGCACTATATATAATATGAAATCTTGTATAAAAAAGAGGAGAAATAACAATATATACTTCTGTTTATGTAACACAAATAAACAAAGACAAAGAAACTAATAAAAAGTTACCCTTGTGGAAAAGAAGGATGGAAATGAAGTAGAAACATTTTGCTGACTACCTCTTTATGTCGTTTTGATTTATATGCCTTGTGAATGGATTACCTATTCAAAAATGTTTATATATTATATGTGTCAGTCATATTGAAATATGTCTGATTTTAATAGTCTCACCAAATTGTCCTTTTTAAGAAAATCAAAACAAAACTCAAAATGGTTTTTTATAAATTACCCTGTCTCTTTTTTTTTTCTGTTCCCCTTAGGGCTTTTAAGCCTGATATATTTCTTCCTTTGACTTGGAGAAGAAGATTAATAACGATGCTGATGAGTGGCCTGAGGATTTGGGGTGTTCTGTCAACAATATGGAGACCATCGTTTCCCCATAAACTCTGGGTATCTATCTTTGAGATGCCAACTTTTCTTAATGCACTGAGTGTTTCACTCTATAGATCACTGTTCTCAACCTGTTAATAACACTCAAGTATATCAACAGCTGTCATGTTTCAGCCCAAGAGTGACTGAAGGTAAAAGGTAATGTGTCTCCCCAAGATGACTAGCACTGGGAGTTCCAGGTATTTTAACCCTGGCCTTGACTATAAATTGCTCTTACAGGCTAGAGCTTACTTTCTTCACTTATAAACAGTGGTTTATAAATTGTTTGATTTAATACTGCTTCCATGTAAAATATAAGAACTCCTAAATACAGCTAAGTAGATAAAACCAAGTCTAATTTGCTAGAGGCACACAAAACCCAGTCCCCTGACCTGGTGGGTTGATTTCCAGGTCTGGAGAAAAGAAGTAGATCATATTCTAACATCATGTAGTAAAGACTTGGGGCAGGTGAGTTGGGCAGCTGGGGGAAGGAGAAAGTTTCCACTTGCCTGTCTTTTCAATCGAATCTCTTTTAACGATTTTTCTAAAGGCCTTTGCACTTGCCTTTTCCCCTGTCTTGAAGTTCCACCCTGGTTCTTTGCATGTCTGCCTTCCTCATGTCATTTAGGGCTAAGCTCAAATTTCACCTCTTGAGATGTACTTCTATTGCTTCCTTACATCCTCTTGTTTTGTCTTCTTGCTATCACTAATCTCTGAAATGGTCTCATTCATTCATTTGCTTACTTGTTTATCATTTATTGTCCCTTTTCTCCCTACCGCCCAATGGACCGTAAACTCCAGAAGGGCAGGGCCCTGTCTATCTTGCCTCCCACCTGTCTGAAGTGCCTGGACCGGTGTCTGACTTTTGTAAATACTAGTAAGACCTTTGTAAATACTAGTATAAAGAAGTGGAATATTAGGGCTCAGATCTGATGAGTTTTGTACACAAAACTTAGCAAATGAAAAACACTTAACAAATCCTCATCCAGTGAATAAGTACATTTAAGTCGTCTCTCCATTAGACATGAACGTTGTCTTTTGAAACACTTGAACTGGCAAAGAAAAGACTCTAGCTTGGCCCTTACTTCTTGGTGATCACCCTTTTCTACCACACTTAATACAATTATTGAGATCCCTGAAATTCAGAATTAAAAAAGAATTCTCTCATATTTTTAGTATTGCTTAAAAGCTTCAATATGCATTATAAGGCATATTTAACTTAAACGGCTTATTTAATTACTTATTTATTGAACATTCAATTTCTTTCTTGAGAATCAGTGGAACTTGTACTAAACTGAATCTATTTTTCCTCCAATAATCGATTTAAAAATCAGTTGCACAAAATTTGTTGTCACCCACAATGAAATGTTTCTTTACCTGCTTTATTCTAATTTTCAAATGTCATTTTTATAAGTGTGAAAATAGGTTTTATAATTGTATAAACAACTAGTTTATAATTGTATAAACTAGAGTTTATTGATGTGTTGATTTAGCAAATCCTAACCACAAGATTACATTTACAATATTAATAGTCTGTTAGGCATAATTACATTTGAAAATACTAATATCTGTGCTTTTTAATGAGGTTTAACATCACTTTTTAGAAATAACACTTTCCTTCTTGAACACATGTCCTCTTCTGATGAGGGGAAATTACAGATGATGGACCAGGCTTTGAAAGGATGAATAAATATCTACTGTGTGTTTAGGTATGTTCTAGCCATGGTGCTGAGTATTCTTCATACGTTAGGCATCAACCAAATGTTCTCTGGAGTTTTCTGCCCAGCACTCAGCCTATGAGGAATTCCCCTTGTGGGATTATTATGTGTGATGTAATATACATCATGAGATGATCCCTTAGGTAGCTAAATCCCTTTGATCTGTGTCTAAGATAAATCTTATCCTATTAAAATGATCACTAATTATAATGAAGTTCAATATACCTAGTAAAATCCTTAAAACTACTGAATCTTGTCCTTCAGAGAATTTTTGATTAGACAATTTTACCTAGAAAGAATTTTATGTCGGCCGGGCGCGGCGGCTCACACCTGTAATCCCAGCACTTTGGGAGGTTGAGGTGGGTGGACTGCCTGAGCGCAGGAGTTTGAGACCAGCCTGGGCAACACAGTGAAACTCCATCTCTACTAAAAATACAAAAAATTAGCCGGGAGAGGTGGGGTTCACCTGTAGTCCCAGCTACTCGGGAGGCTGAGGCAGGAGAATTGCTTGAACCTGGGAGGAGGAGGTTGCAGTGAGCCGAGACTGTGCCACTGCACACCAGCCTGGGTGACAGAGTGAGACTCCATCTCCAAAAAAAAAAAAAAAACAAATCGATGTCAAACCTCCTGGAATCACGTGAATTAATCAGAAACTAGCTTACATTTTCTTCCTTCCATTCCTATGATTATACATTAAATATTTTTGCCTTGGAATTTTATGATAATGATTATGGCTTAAAAATCACTTTTTAGATTAAAGGAGCTGGAATGCAACTTATTGCTAGCCTATGTAGTGAATTAGTTTAAAAAGAAGAGCTTTCTTGAAGTACAGAGGAGGGAAAGTAATGGGTCATGAACTTATTTTTATCACTATTTCTTTTCTTCTCTAAATTCACTGATCTGTTCTGACAGGTATTGTTTTGTAGAATGGTTTGGAGTTTACGTGAGGAATGTATTGAGTGGTTGAAATATCTAAACTGGGAGAAGTAATGGAAATTGAAGAGAAATTACTGCTTTTAGCTCAGACACAATTGAGCAATGAGTTACAATTTGGCCTCCATCTTACTTACAAACAGGACATAGTTAGGAGCTTTAATGCTGTAGAGTGTTTGGCTGATAAAATGGACTCTCATACGTTGCAGAGGGAAGTGTGAATTATTTAGGTGGACCTTACCCGCAAGGCAATTTGTTAATACATGTCAGGCACCTTAAAGTATTTTTATAGACTTTGACTCAAGAATTTGAAGTACACAAAAATTAGTATATGCAAAGAAATTTCTATATAGCAGTCATTCTTAAATTGTGGTCTGCCATCTGCAGGGATCCCTGAGACCACTTTAGAGGTGCCACAAGGTCAAAACTATCTTCATAATGATATTGAGTTATCTGCCATTTTCACTGCGTGGTCATTTGCACCAGTGGTGCAATATAAATTAAGACAGTGGCACCTGACTATGCTAGATCTCATCTTCCACAGTGCCTTGCCCCAGGATCAAAAAAAAAAAAAAAGTCAGTTCCACTTATCAGTGTATTGATAAATTAGTAAAACACAGTAACATTATTAAATTTTGGCCCTTGACTACACATCTTTATTTATTATGTTTTGTAGAGGGGCCCTGTTATGTTACTTAGGCAGGTCTCAAACTTCTGAGCTCAAGTGATCCTCCTGCCTTGGCCTCTCAAAGTGCTGAGATTACAGGTGTGAGCTGCTGTACCTGGCCAGAATACACATATTTTTAATATTCTGTTGAAGAAATGGGAAGTACACATGAAGCACTTCTCCTGTACACTAAGTATGATTGTTGTCTTGCGGAAATGCCCTTGTGTAATGGCTTGAATTGGGAGCTGAACTAGCTGCTTTTTACACTTAAACACCATTTCAATGTGAAAGAATGACTAAAGGGCAAACTAAGGATAATCAGACTTGGGTTTGTGGCAGATGTTTTCTCCAATGAACAAACTGACCCAGTTACTTTAAGAAAAACAAGTAATGGAGTTTTTAAATGAGCTAATGGACATACGACTCTATCAATCAGAGCAGTTAGGACTAGAGACAAGACTAGGATAGTGCCTAACAGAATTATTTTAAGTGAATTAGTGCATATATTCACTATCCCCCAGAGAGTTCTTCATAACATTCAAACATACTCGGCAGTGCATTGTTGGTGACTCAAGCAGCAGCTGTTTCCCCTGAGCCCACATTGAGCGGAGCCACAGTTGGTTCTGGTGGCCAGCTCTCAGTCAGTGTTAACTGGTTGCTGTCAGCTACTCAGTCCCTCCCATCCTCTTTGCTAGATCTGGGGATCGAGCTTGACATTGAATCTCCTCCTCTGTAAACCATGGTGTTCATCTTGGGGCCCTTGTGGGAATGCTGAGCCCAGCATTTTGCTGACAGGTCTCTGAAGGGATGAGTATCAAATTCCCGAAGTTCTTATACCTAAGGTGCAGTAAGAGATTTCACTCTTCCATCCTCATACAATATGCAACTGACCTGGACAAATCCCCTCCCTGCAAATCCACCAGCCATTTCCCTCTCTTTGATTTATTCCTAAAAACCTGGTCTTTTATCTACCTTCGAGTTCCAATGTTTCCTCCTTAGCAGCTTTAAGGGGCTTTGCGTCTTGTCACTCGGTAGTCACTGTTTTGAAAAACTGTTTCCTACAATCTTTCCAGCAATGTTAGCTCTTACAATGTGAAATAATTGTACTGGATCTTTCACCTATTCATTATAGACAAAGATTTTACTTTTGAAAAAAAGTTCCCATGGGTATTGAAATGAAAATATGATCAAGAGGTGTGTGTATCAAATATAACTTATTATTTGAATAAACATTTATTCAGCTTTCACTAATGAATCTTTGGGATAGATAAAAATAAAAATACAAGGTCTTTGCCCTCAAGAAACATACAATCCCAGGAGGCTGAGAGAAAAGTAAATGAATAGACTCACAGAATACTCTGGACAGTGTTGAGACAGAAATGTCAACTCTGGCTGCAGAGGGCTTGGAAAGAAGCTCCAAGCTGACCAATTGGCAAGGGATGCTTTTCCAGAGGAGCCTGACCTTCAAGGTCCCCCAAAATATGGCCCTAAGTCACCCATCCATGTTTATCCGCCAGCAGCTCCATAAGAATCCTCACTCCAGGCAGGGTTCTGCTCACACTCACAAACTCACTCTGCTTATTCCCATTCTATGGGTCTTTTTTCAATTATTCCTTATGTCTGGAATTCTCTCACAACACCATCTGTAGCCAAATAGCTCCTACTGTTCAATGCCCACTTCATTTCCTGAAGCCTTCTTGATCACACAGCCAACTCTTCTGCTTTCTCGAAGCAGCATTTCCCATTTCCTTGGGAAGCATTAGGTAGATATCCTTACTACATGTTTTCGTGGAATCCTGTGCCAAGCTCTGTTTTAGTACATACAAATCCAACTGCTGAAGTCTTCCACTTGGAATATTTAATGTTTACAATGTGCAAAACTGAACTCCTGATCTCCCTGGGTCCATCCCCAGTCATTTTTACCTGAAGTTTTCACTCTTGTCCCCATCATTTTCCAGTCTCCTAAGTAGTAGCCTCACTAAAATTCTGAATGCATCTTCAGCTCCTCTCATTTTTAAACATCACACATCCAATTCTACTGGTTCAATTTTTAAATATATCCAGAATTTGTTGTCTTCCCACCACTTTCACTGTTTCCATCCCAATCTCAGCCACTAGAATAATCTCAAAACTAGCTTATTGCAATGGTTTCCTAACTGGTTTCCCTGCATCTCCTCTTGTACCTATGTCTATTCTTCACAAGCAGCCAGAGTAATCTGTTTAAAACATAAATTGGATTGCATCACCCTTCAGCCCAGAGCCCTCCAACTGTTTCCACTTTACTAAAACTGAATTCTTCCCAAGGCTGACAGGGCCTCCCACTCTCTGACCCATACCATACCACTATTCCCAGTCACTTTACTTTAGAACTAGAGCTTCCTTGCTATTCTGCGAATACTCTATGCGTGATTCCATCCCAAGGCATTGCCCTGACTGTTTCTTCTATCTGGAACATTTTTCCCTCAATAGCTGTGTGGCCAACCTTTCTTCTTCCAAGTCTTGACTCCAATGTCACCTCAATAAGGCCAACCACAATGACCCTACTTTAAATTGCAACCCACTCTTATTCATACCCTAGTAGTTTCAATCACCCTAACCTGTTTTTTTAATAGTACTTATCAGGTTTTAGCATTATATACGCACATGCCTGCATGCACGCATGTAAGCATGCACACACACTCAAACTACATTGTTTTTTTGTCTGCCTCTCCCCAATGTATGTATGCACAATGTATCCTATATCTGGGCAGACATTTTGGTCTTTTTTATTCATAGCTATATTCACAGCACTGCTAGGACAGATTCTGTGATAGTTTTCAACATGAATTTGCTGAATAAATAATAAGTTATAGATTAAGTTGCACCACTCCCTTAGTAGACTACAAATTCCTTGAGCACATGGATTCTGAATCATTCAACATTATATACTCACCATCTAGCCCAGTACCTAGAATATTGTTAGCACACAATAATTGTTAACAAATGAGTCACTCCATCCACTGAACTAATGTCTATACTGTTCATTTTAGTATTTAATTATCTGTTTTTAATATCTCATTGAATCGTGTGTGTACGTTAACCGGTTGGTGAAACTTGGTTTATTGTGATCTCGGGCCACAGCTCTCACTTGTTTTGTATGTGAACCTGGCTGATTACTTAACATATGTCCTGCCATATTTTCTGAGTTGAATAGAATATATAATAACTGGTATTGGGGACTGTGGGTGAGGGGTATAAGGATCCCTAGGAAGATATGTCATAGAACATTATTTCCAGGAATAGAGACAAACAAGTTCTGTGAGAACTCTAGCTTCCCACATCTTTTTTTTTTTTTTTCTCGACATGCCTTTTAATTTGCCAATCATTTTTCCCCAAATTTACATTCCAGAGGCCCTAGAACAACTCCATTTGCCCTTAGGGTCTCTTGCTTTTTATGGCTGCTAAGAATTTTAGAATTGTGTCGGTATTTTTATTAATTTATGTATGCTTAATTAAAACATGGCATAAATCTCAACATTCATACATCTGTCTGTCCATCAATTTACTGAGTGGGTTCCAGGCCTTGTGAATAAAAGATACCTAAGATTTCTTATAGGCCCTTGCCTATAAGAAATTTACTCTACTTGAAGAGGCAGAAACTTAAATCAACAATGCAGAGCAGTAAGTTTAATTCTAGCATGAAAATATGTGCATTATGTTATGAGAATACATAAGAGGGGAGCTTAAGCCAGATCTAGTGCATTTACATATTTTTTGAAATTACCAGCACTTGAGCTGTGCCTTGAAGTACAATTAGGAGGTGAAGAGTAGGGATAAAACAGAAGGAGCTTCCAGCTTTGTTCTTTTTACTTAGGATTGTCGTGGTTGGCTATTTGAGTTCTTTTTTGGTTCCATATGAATTTTAAAATAGTTTTTTTCTAAATCTGTGAAGAATGTCAATGGTAGTTTCATGGGAATAGTATTGAATCTATAAATTGCCTTGGGCAGTATGGCCATCTTCACAATATTTATTCTTCCTATCCATGAGCATGGAACATTTTTCCATTTGTTTGTGCCGCCTCTGATTTCTTTGAGCAGTGGTTTGTAGTTCACCTTGAAGAAGTCCTTCATTTCCCTATTTAAAGATTTTAAAATAAGGTGGTGGTGATTAACTGAACAAATGTGGAATAGAAGGAAACTTCTTCAAAACGATACAAGACATCTATGAAAACCCCACAACTAACCTCACACTTAATTATGAAAGACTGAAGGCTTTTCACATAAAATCAGGAGAAAGACAAGAATGTCTATTCTCACTACCTCTGTTCAACACTGTTCTCTCCAGGGCATTTAAGCAAGAAAAAATAAATAAGTAAAATGTATCCAGATTGGAAAAGAAAAAGTAAAATTATTTGTTTTCAGTTGACACAATCTAGTATGTATAAAATCCTCAGGAATCCAATTTTAAAAATGATTAGTACTAATAACTCAGTTCAGCAAGGTTTCAGGATAAAATATTAGTATATAAAAATCAAGTGTATTTCAATACATTAGCAATGAAGAATTCAAAAATAAAATTAACAAATTAATTTTATCTAAAATATCAAAAAGATACCAAAACTGGCAGAGAGAAAACAAAAAAAGAAAACTTCAAGCCAATATCCTTGACAAATATCATTGCAAAAATCCTCAACAAAATACTGGCAAACTGAATCCCACAGCCCATCAAAAAGCTTATCTACCACAATCAAGTAGGCTTCATCCCTGGATGAAAGGTTGGTTCAACATATGCAAATCAATAAATGTGATTCATCACATAAACAGAACTAAAGACAAAAACCACATGATTATCTCAATCGACACAGAAAATGCCTTCGATAAAATTCAACATCGTTTCATGTTAACAACTCTCAATAAACTAGGTATTGAAGAAACATCCCTCAAAATAATAAGAGCCATATATGACAAAGCCACAGCCAGTAGCATACTGAATGGGCAAAAGCTGGAAGCATACCCCTTGAAAGTTGGCACAAGACAAGGATGCACTCTCTCATCACTCCTCGTCAACATTGAATTGAAAGTTCAGGGCAGGGCAATCAGGCAAGAGAAAGAAATAAAGCATATTCAAATAGGAAGAGAAGAAGCCAAACTATCTTTGTTTGAAGATGACATAATCTTATGTCTAGAAAACGCCATCATCTCAGCCCAGAAGCTTCTTAAGCTGATAAGCAACTTCACCAAAATCTCAGGATACAAAATCAGTGTGCAGAAATCACTAACATTCCTATACACCAACAACAGGCAAGTTGAGAGCCACATCATGAATGAACTCAATTCACAATTGCCACAAAAAGAATGAAATGCGAAGAATACAGCTAACAAGGGAAGTGAAGGACCTCTTCAAGGACACGTACAAATCACTGCTCGAAGAAATCTGAGTTTACTCAAACAAATGGAAAAACGTTCCATGCTCATGGATAGAAAGAATCAATATTGTGAAAATGGCCACACTGCCCAAAGCAATTTATAGATTCAATACTATGCCCATGAAACTACCATTGACATTCTTTACAGAATTAGAAAAAATTATTTTAAAATTCATATGGAAGCAACAAAAGCCCAAATAGCCAAGACAATCCTAAGCAAAAAGAGCAAAGCTGGAGGCATCATGCCACCCAACTTCAAACTATACTGCAAGGCTGCAGTAACTAAAACAACATTGTAATGACACAAGAACAGACACATAGAGCAATGGAACAGAATAGACATCCCAGAAATATGACTGCACACCTACAACCATCTGATCTTTGACAAACTTGACAAAGACAAGCAATGGGGAAAGGATTCCCTATTTAATAAATGGTGCTGGGAGAACTGGCTAGCCATATGCAGAAAATGGAAATTCAACCCGTTCCTTACACCATATACAAAAATCAACTCAAGATGCACTGAAGACTTAAATGTAAAACCCAAAACTATAAAAACCCTAGAAGAAAATATAGGCAATACCATTTAGGACACAGGCACAGGCAAAGATTTCATGATGAAAATGCCAGATGCAATTGCAACAAAAGCAAAAATTGACAAATGGGATCTAATTAAAAAGCTTCTGCACAGCAAAAGAAATTATCATCCGAGTAAACAGACAACCTGCAGAATGGGATAAAATTTTTGTAATCTATCCATCTGACAAAGGTCCAGCATTTACAAGGAACTTACACAAATGTACAAGAAAAAAGAAAACAACCCCATTAAAAAGTCAGCAAAGGACATGCACAGAGAAGACATGTCTTCTCAAAAGAAGACATACATGTGGCCAACAAACACATGAAAAACAGCTTAACATCACTGATCATTAGAGAAGTGCAAATCAAATCCACAATGAGATACCAGAATGGCTATTATTAAAAAGTCAAGAAACGACAGAAGCTGGCGAGGTTGTGGAGAAAAAGGAACACTTTTACACTGTTAGTGGGAGTGTAAATTAGTTCAACCATTGTGGAAGAGAGTTTAGAGATTCCTCAAAGATCTAGACGCAGAAACACCATTTGATCCAGTAATTCTTTTACTGGGTATATACCCAAAGGAATGTAAATCATTGTATTATAAAGATACATTCATGTGTATGTTCACTGCAGCACTATTCCCATTAGCAAAGACACGGAATCAACCTAAATGCCCATCAATGATAGACTGGATAAAGAAAATGTAGTACATATGCACCATGGAATATTATGCAGCCATAAAAAGGAATAAGATCATGTCCTTTGCAGGGACATGGATGGAGCTGGAAGCCATTATCCTCAGCAAACTAACACAAGAACAGAAAACCATATACTACATGTTCTCTATTTTAGGTGGGAGCTGAATAATGAGAACATGTGAATACAAGTGGGGAACAACACACTGGGGCCTGTCAGAGGGTTAGTTAGGGGAGGAGGGAGAGCATCTGGAAGAATAGTTAATAGATGCTGGGTTTAATACCCAGGTGATGAGATGATCTGTTCAGCAAACCACCATGGCACACGTTTATCTATGTAACAAGTCTACACATCCTGCACATGTACCCCTGAACTAAAAATAAAAGTTGAAAATAAAAAATCAAAAACAATAAAATACCTACAAATAAATTTTACAAAAGAAATGCAACACTTAGGCTGGGCATGGTGGCTCATGTCTGCAATCCCAGCACTTTGGGAGGCCGAGGCAGGTGGATCACATGAGTTCAGGAGTTACTGACCAGCCTGAGCAATGTGGTGAAACCCCGTCTCTACCAAAAACACAAAAATTTACCAGGCATTGTGGTACACACCTGTGGTTACAGCTACTTGGGAGGCTGAGGTGGAAGGATTGCTGGAACCTGGGAAGTCAAGGCTGCAGTGAGCCATGATCACACCACTACATTCCACCCTGGGTGACAAAGCAAGACTCTGTCTCAAAAAAAAAGTAAAGCTTATAAAACAAACAGTATAAAACATTATTAAATGAAATTAAAGATCTAAATAAATGGAAAGACTTAATATTAAGATGGCAGTACTCCCCAAGTAGGTCTAGAGAGTCAATGCAGTCTCTATCAAAATCCAAGCTCCTTTTCTGTGCAAAAATTGACAAGCTAATCCTTAAATTCATATGAAAATGCAAGGGGCTGGATAGCCCAAACAATCTTGAAATATAAAAATAAAGCTGGGTGACTAACATTTTCTGATTTGAAACTTATTGCAAAGCTATAATAATCAAGACAGTGTTGTATTAACACACAACATACATATAGACTGATGGGATAAAACTGAGGGACCAGAAATAAACCCTTACATTTATGGTCAATTGATTTCCAACAAAGGAAATAATACTATTCAATGAGAAATGAATAGTCTTCAAAAAATGATGATGGGAGAAGTGGATATCTTCATGCAAAAGAATAAAGTTGGAGCCCTACTTTACACCATACACAAAAGTCATCTCAAAATAGATTATAGATCTAAATGTAAAACTCTTAGAAAAAACATAGGCATCAATCATCTTGACTTTGGGGTAGGCAATGGTTTCTTGGATGTGACACCAATAAGCACTAGCAACAACAAAATACATAAATTGAACTTCATGAAAATTGAAACCTTTATGCCTTAAGAGATTCTGTTAATAAAGTAAAAAGACAACCTACGGAATGAGAGAAAATATTTGATCTTACCAGGGAATTATATGCAGACATGTTTCTCTTATAACTCCAAAATTAAAAAAATTAAAAGTTGGCACAAGATTTGAACAAATGATTCTCCAAAAAAGATATTAAAATGGCCAAGAAGCACCTGAAAAGATCTTCAATATCATTAGTCATTAGGAAAGTGCAAAGCAAAACCACAATGAGATACTGTTTCATATCAACAAATATGGCTGTAATTTAAAAAAAACAAGAACAAAAATGGACAATAACCAGGGCTGGCAAAGATGTAGAGAAACTGGAGCTCTCACACATTGTTGGTGGAAATATAAAATGGCACAGTCACTTTGGAAAATGGTTTGACAGTTTCTCAAAATGTTAAATATAGAGTTATCATATAATCCAGCAATTTTATTCCTAGATATATAACCAAGCAAAATGAAAACAAATGTCTATACAAAAATATGTACAGGGATGTACATAGCAGGATTATTCATGATAGCCTGCAGTGGAAACAACCCAAACAGCCATTAACTGACAAATGAATAAAAAAGTTTGGTATAGATATGCAATGAAATATTCGGCAATGAAAAGGAATGATGTTGTGGCACATGCTATAACCTGGAATCACCTTGAAAACATTATGCTGAGAGAAAGAAGCCAGTTAAAAAGGACTACATATTGTATGATTCCATTTATGCGAAATGTCCAGAATCAGTAAATCTGTAGAAACAGAAAGTAGACTAGTGGTTGCCTGTATCTCTGTAAAAGCAGAGAGTAATAAACAGAGAATGATTGTTAGTGGTTATGAAGTGTTTTTGGGGGTAATGAAAATGTTCTAAATTAAATTGTGATGATGGTTATACAAGGGTGAATATACCAAAAAGCACTAACTGTGCACTTTGCATGAGTGTCTTACATGGCATATGAATTATATCTCAATTAAGCTGTTTAATACAAAGTAAATTAAATTTTAAAAATATAACTTTGTGACCAACAGAAAGATAAAAGGAAAATACACCAAAAGATGAACTATGGTTCTCTCTGTGCTGAGGAATTATGGTTGATTTTTATTTTTTTCTTCATAGTTTTTGGAATTTTGAAAAATGCTGCAACAATTTTTTATTACTTTTTATTTTTTAAACTTACAGTTTAAAATATGTATTCAAATTACAGTAAAAGGAAATGGTGTATATTAAAAGACAGATTTGATTTTTACAAAGAGGAATATGAAAACTTGCGAATGAATTAAAGCAAACCTAGACAAGGCAGAAAGAAAAGTTAGGAAAACTGTTTTGTCCTCTGGCAAACAACTAATGAAGTCCCAAATCAAAGCAGTGGCTCTAGGGTAAAGTGAAAAGGATGGAACGTTTTAAAATATTAAGGAAAATCACCAATTATGTACATAAAAAGAATAAATTCATGAATTCAGTCCGAGTTTCCATTTGGGATAAGTGGGTGAATGGTGGAACCTATCAATACCTTAGAAATAACTGACAAGTGTGGGAAAATATATATATTACTTCAAAATCAATTTTTATTTAAGGAGAAAATAGTCTTAAAGCACAGGTTGAGAGTCAAAATATCTTACCTTGAAAACCCACTCCTGAAGTTTATGATGACGTTTCTAGTTGTGTCACTAACTAGCTTTGTAATGTTGAACAAAACACTTTGATTCTTCATTGAGAATTTGTATAAGAAGGTGCTCTAAAACAGTGAGTGTAAAAGAGTAGTCCCTGGCCCAACCACATTAGCATCATCACATGGGAATTTGATAAAAATGCAGACTCTTAGGCCCCACCCCAACACTACAGAATCAGAAACTCCATGTGTGGGCCCAGCAATCTTTTTCTTTCAATATTTATTTTTTATTCATTTGTTATGAATTGACAATAATTGTGTATATTTATGGGGTATGATGTTATTTTTGATCTATGTGTAAATTATAGAAAGATTCAATCAAGCTAATTAACATATCCATCAACTCAATGATTTATCATTTTTGTGTGTGTGTGGTGAGAATGTTAAAAGCCTCTTAGCAATTTTGAAATATACGATACATTATTATTAACTGTGTTCACCATGCAGTGCAAGAGATCACTAAAACTTATTCCTCCAGTCTAGCTGAAACTTTGTACCCTTTGGTCAACCTTTCCCCTTTCTCCATTCCTCCCCCTCTCCCCCAGCCTCTGGTAACCACCTTTCTAGTTTCTGCATCTATGATATTGCCTTTTTGAGTTTCCACATGTGACTTCATATGATATTTGTCTTTCTGTCCCTGGCTTATTTCCTTTAGATAATGTCCTTCAGTTCCATCCATGTTGTCATGAATGACATTTCCTTCTTTTTGAAGGCTGCATAGTATTCCATTTGTGTCTATATACCAAATTTCTGATAAGAGGCTAGTATCTAAAATATATAAGGAACTCAAGCAACTCCATAGCAAGAAAACAATTGGTAAAAAATGGGGCAAAGGATTTGGACAGACATTTCTCAAAAGAAGAGATATGAATGGCCAACAGATATATGACAAAATGCTCAACATCTCTATTCATTAGGAAAATGCAAATTAAAACCACAATGAGATATTACCTCATACCTGTTAGAATGTCTATTATCAAAATGATGAATGATAAGTGTTGGTGAGGATGTGGAGAAAAGGAAACACTTGTACATTGTTGGTGGGAATGTAAATTGGTACAGCCATTATGGAAAAGAGTATGACAGTTCCTCAAAAAAACTAAAAAGAGAGCCCTGCATGCTGGCTGCTTGGACATAAACTCAGTGCTGCTGGCGAGGTATGGAAGGAGTGAAACTGACCTCGCTGGCTGCATGGGAGCTGGGTGAGGCCTGTCACCGCTGGCTTTCCCCAACTTCCCTGATGACCTGTATGACACAGTAGAGGCAGCCATAATTTTCCCTGGAACATAACTCTGATAACCTGAGAACCCCCGCCAATCCCCCACAGTGGCTGCAGCAAGCCCCACCCCAGGAGAGTCTGAGTTCAGACCCACCTAACCCTGCCCAGACCTGATGGTTTTTCTCTACATGCTCTTCTAGCTGAAGACAAAAGACATAAACTCAGGAGCTCTATGGCCCAGCCCATCACCTAAGAAACCTGAATACTTATCCTGGCCAACATAAGGCAAGCTTACATCCCCCTTCTACTACCACAACTGGTGCTCTCTTGAAAGTGCCACCTCCTGGGCCAACCAACTCAAGCAACTGATAACAGAACAATCCTGCTCCAAAGAGGGAGAAAACAACTGCCTGCATTCCATTTCATTGTATTTTTAGAGGAGATGGTGTTTCACCATGTTGGCAAGGCTGGTCTAGAACTCCTGCCCTCAAGTGATCCACCTGCCTCGGCCACCCAAAGTGCTGGGATTAGAGGCGTGAGCCACCGTGCCAGGCTATCATTCTAATCATAAGTGAGGGATAAGATTTTAAGAGGTAAAAGGGTAGGGTGATTGGCAATACTACAGGCTGAGGTACCAGTGGGAATGCAGAAATTGCATTGCCTGCAACATCCTGGCTAACCAGAGGTTCTGAGTCTGAGCAGGTGACAACTTCCCTGCTAGCATAACCATCATTTGAGAAAACCAGTGCACTAAACAAAACTATAACCAAGGACTCCCACAGAGTCCACTTCACTCCCCTGCCACCTCCACTGGAACAGGTGCTGGTATTCATGGCTGGGAGTCCTGAAGATGGATCACATCACAGGACTCTTTGCAGACATTCTCCAGCACCAGTCAGGAGCCTAGTAGCCCCAAAGGGTGGCTAGACCCAGAAGGGAAGTAACATTGATTGCAGTCTGGCTCTCAGGAAGCCCCATCCCTAGGGGAAATGAAAGGGCCCAATATCAAGGGATCACCCCATGGGAAAAAAAGAATATGGACAGCAGCCCTTGAGTTCCAGATCTTTCCACTGAAACAGTCTACCCAAATGAGAAGGAACCAGAAAAGTAATTCTGGTAATATTACACAACAAGGTTCAATAACACTACCAAAAGACCACACTAGCTCTCCAGCAGTGTTTACAAACCAAGAAGAAATCTCTTAATCGCCAGATAAAGAATTCAGAAGGTTGATTATTAAGCTACTCAAGAAGGTACCAGAGAAAGGTGAAAACCGACTTAAAGAGATTTTTTTTTAAATACAGGATATGAATGAAAAAATCTTCAAAGAAATATATATAATAAAGAAAAGACAATCACAACTTCTAGAAATGAAAGACATACTTAGAGAAATACAAAATACACTCGAAAGTTTCAACAATAGAATTCAGCCGGGTGTGGTGGCTCATGCCTGTAATCCCAGCACTTTGGGAGGCCGAGGTGGGCAGATCACCTGAGGCCAGGAGTTGGAGATCAGCCTGACCAACATGGAGAAACCCGTCTCCACTAAATATGCAAAATTAGCTGGGCGTGGTGGCACCTGCCTGTAATCCCAGCTACTCAGGAGGCTGAGGCAGGAGAATCGCTTGAACCCAGGAGGCGGAGGTTGCAGTGAACCGAGATAGCACAATTGCATTCCAGCCTGGGCAACAAGAGCAAAGCTCTTTCTCAAAAAATAAAAAGAAAAGAAAAAGAATTAAACAATGATTTAAAATATGTTTTTTTTTTTTTTTTTTTTTTTTTTTTTTTTTTTTTTGAGACAGAGTCTTGCTCTGTCACCCAGGCTGAAGTGCAGTGGTGCAATCTCGGCTCTCAGGTTCAAGCAATTCTCCTGCCTCAGGCTCCTGAGTAGCTGGGATTACAGCCGTGTGGCACCAAGCCCAGCTAGTTTTCTTGTATTTTTAGAGGAGATGGTGTTTCACCATGTTGGCAAGGCTGGTCCAGAACTCCTGCCCTCAAGTGATCCACCTGCCTTGGCCACCCGAAGTGCTGGGATTACAGGCGTGAGCCACCGTGCCAGGCTATCATTCTAATCATAAGTGAGGGATAAGATTTTAAGAGGTAAAAGGGTAGGGTGATTGGCAATACTACAGGCTGAGGTACCAGTGGGAATGCAGAAATGGGACTTCATAATTTTATAATTTATAGTTGATTTGTAATCAGAGAAAATCAGATAACTGGAGCAGGGAAGAGGGCACCATTAGTCAGCACCAATCAACAAACTTAGATGAGTTGAGTAGGCCAATTTAGAAATTTTTTTTTTTCCTGAGATGGGGTCTCACTTTCTCGCCCAGGCTGGAGTGCAGTGGTGCAATCATAGCTCACTGCAGCCTCCAACTCCTTGTCTCAAGAGATCCTCCTGCTTCAGTCTCCTGAGTAGCTGGGACTATAGACCTGCACTACCATGCCCAACTAATTTTTAAAATTTTTTGTGTAAAGATGGAGTCTCGCCATCTTGCCCAGGCTAGGACAGCTCTCAAATACTGAATATTAGATTTACGCTCAAAGTTGATTATTTTCCCTATGTATGTATTATACTTGGGCTAATGGAGTTATTATATAAACTTAAAGAAATGCAAGCATTATAGAACAAAACCACAAGAACAATCAAGAAACTGAACTTTGTACCAAAGTACTTAATGATAACATGCTCTGACCTGAGAAAAGAATTGCAGGATATTTCATGTTTTAGCTCTATCAAGATGTCATTTCTTTTATAGCTTCTGAGCTATAAAACTGGGTCTTCTCTATAGATTCTCTTTTAGAACAAACTTTCCCCTTCCAAAGTCTTGAAATCTACTTTAATGCTGCCCTATACTCTTTTTATTAAAGGAATATCTTAATTAAATCCTCATTCAGTTAGTGAAAAAAGTCATTCATAATTTCTTCCAAATCCTTAATGAGTCTACAGATTAGGGCATTAAGGATTACTCCTCTCAACAAATGACATTTCAGTTGAGCTGGCATTAGCTTAATCTTCTTGGTTATTTCACATTGTTAATATTATCCATTAAACATCTTTAAATTACTAAAATCCAGTCTATTATTAAGGCAGAAAAAAATCATTTTTATGACTATGTACTTTAGAATTCTCAGTAGTAAAGGTATTTTCCAAACTCTTCAGTCCAGCTTTTGAGCCCTGCAACAACTACCCCTGTGTCTGGCTTACCCACCTCATTTTTCCTTTTCTTCCAGGTGGTCCCAAAGAAACATCAAGTTAATCTTCATCCCATCCTGGGAGTACGACCAGCTGGTTCCTCCACCTATACTGCTAACAATTCTGGCACATGGTAAGTTGAATAAATAGTTGCTGAATTGAAGTAAGTCTCATCTTTCCATCCTCTGCAAATTCGCATTACTCATACTTATCAAAGATTGGCTGACATTTCTCACAGAATGAGTTCAATGAATAACTAGCTCTGGCATCACTGTCCTTCTGAATAGGTCCTCAGCATTGATTTTATCCATCTTCTAAAATGCATTTCAGGATGTGTTATCCAATAACCAGTATTAGGACAAATCAAAATACATAGAGAAATAGTTAACTTAGATTTCTTCCTCACATCTCTTCAAATATAAATTCCAGATAGACTAAAATGTTAAAATACAAAAAAAAAATCTAAGTCTAGAAGAAAACACTAGTGAGTTTTATATAACATTTGGGATAAAGACTTGCTATAGCAAAGGCAGTTTAACAGACTTGATTATATAAGCTTTTTTAACTGCTTTAAAAAAGAACAGCAAAAATAAACACTTGTAAATTTAAGTTATGAAAAATATTTGTGATGAGATAAAATGTTAATTTCCATGAGTAACAAAAATATCTTACAAATTTGTAATAAAACAAGAGTTTTAAAACCCCAATCAAAAAATGGCTAAAGTACATTAACAGGCAATACACAGAAAAGAGAATACAAACATTTAATAGACGTATGGCAAATTGTCCCACCTCACTAGTAATCAAAGCAAACTGAAACAAAAAGATGCTATGCAGTGTAGGCATTGTGGAGAGGCTACAAGTAACAAAAACTTGTGTTTGGTACCCAGTGTTGGTTTGGGTTCAGGAAACAGACTTTCTCATACATTGCTGGTGAATATTAAAAAGCCCTTCTGCAGAGCATTTTCAAGATGCTCTTCACCTCTAGAAGTTTATCCTAAGGAGTTAACTCCTGTGGCCAAAAATTTAGCTAAAGAATTCTTCATGTCATCATTTCACACAATACTGAAAGCACTGGGAACAATCTAAACATTCAACAGTTGGGAATTGGTTGATACATGATCATATAACTAAACAATGATGTAGTCATTGTAAACAATGAAGTAAAATATTAAAAGGGCTAGAAAGCTGTTCACTGTAAAGTGAAAAGAGCAGATGCCCAGGTTTAAAATGTTTATTTCTGAGTAGGATTGGGTATAATTTGCACTTTCTCATTTTTATTTATCAGAATTAGCAGTATTTAAAGGAAAAAATCTTTTTACAGTGAGCATGTGTAAGGAACTCCCAAGAATAGGACTTTTCAAGCTGAAGTTGAGTTTAGACAATATTATGGATTTCAACCTCCAGGCATTTACAACATGTATTATTCTTCCATTTTGGGAAATCTAAAAGGCAAACCTTCAAAGGGCTCTTTCTTGGTCATATGGAAACTATTTTTATTATAAAATGACTTTTTTACTCTCGTAAACCCTCAAAAAATTAGTATTAATAATTTCTGGAGCTTCCAAGATATACAAATGACCAAAGGTTTATCTCTTAAGCTGTACATTTTTATACCATATTATAGCTATTTTAGATGAACATCTCTCTATTATTTTATGCACTTCCGTGCTGGCTTCAGTAATGCTTGTTGAATATGACTGAGACTCTTCCAGATAGCTCAAGATCATGGCTGTGCATGTCATATCTGATTCTATGATATGCCAGTGCTCTCAGGGCTCCTAAGATACATGACTCTAAATGGCCTCAGTCATAGTGCTTTCTAGCTTCAGTTGTAAAATTTTATGTTATTCGTGTTTCTTCCCTGGCTGTCAGCTGTTATTTGTCTTTTTTTTTTTCCTTTTTTGAGATGGAGTCGCCCAGGCTGGAGTGCAGGGGCGCAGTCTTGGCTCACTGCAACCTCCACCTTCCAGGTTCAAGCAAGAGCCTCCTGCCTCAGCCTGCCGAGTAGCTGGGACTACAGGCATGTGCCACCACATCTGGCTAATTTTTTATGTGTTTTTAGAAGAGACTAGGTTTCACCGTGTTAGCCAGGATGGTCTCCATCTCCTGACCTTGTGACCCACCCTCCTCAGCCTCCCAAAGGGCTGGGATTAGAGGTGTGAGCCACTGCACTTGGCCCTGTTATTTCTTAATATTGTCTATATGCTAATGTGGGTTAGCCTCTCAAGCCAAATTCTTCATTGAGACTTCCAGTATGTGGTGAGGTTGGAAACTACATGACCAAATCAACAAGAATTATGTGTAAAATTAGAATAAACAGTCTCTAAGGGAAGTTTGAGGGGTTTTCTTAAGAATAAAGTGTGTACATTATGTTAAGTGCCAGGCACAGAAAATAAAACACCGCATGTTCTCACTCATATGCAGAAGCTTAAAATGTTGATCTTAAAAACGTTGATCTCATAGAAGGAAAGAGTAGAACAGAGGATATTAGAGGCTAGGGAGGGTTAGGGGGAAGCAGGGGAATGGGAGAAATTTGTTCAAGGGTACAAAATTTATTGCCAGATACGAGGAATAAGTTCTAGTGTTCTATAGCACTGTTAAGATCACTATAGCTAACCATAATATATATTTTCAAATAGCTAGAAGAGAGGATATTGAATGTTCCCAACACAAAGAAATGACAAATGTTTGAGATACTGATGTGCTAATTAGCCTGATCTCATCTCTATACATTGTACGGATTGAGACATCACTATGTACCCCATAAATATTTATAATTACTGTGTGTCAAGTTAAAAAATAAATTAAAAAAAAGATATAACAAAAAAAGAATGAAGTGTGCAGGCTTAATGCAGCCATTTTGTGACACTTATTTGATGCTGCATATCCTATATTTTAGGAGATACAATTGCTGTATAATTAAGTTCCACAAAGACAATGTGCTACTGCATTTTTTAGGCTCAAAATTTTCAAGAATAATTTATTTAATAAATTCTAAATATAGACATTCATTGTTTCAGATCTTTTATAAAAATGTTACAAACAGATATGATATCAGGTGTTGTCATACTGACCACTTATGTCATGGTGTTCCTGTCTGAATCAACCAAGAAAAATGATTGATTCAGATAGGAACACCATGACATAAGTGGTCAGTCACTTCTTTTTGTATAAACTGTACTGCAGCAAAGCGGATCTATGGTTTTGAAAGTCAAGATAGTGACTACCATTGGGGTCAATCACTGGTACATAGTATCTCTGGGTCACAGTTACTATTTTTTCTTGATCTGCATTTGGTTTACTAGATGCTTTTACTTTCTGAAAAGTCACTGAGCTACACACTTATGATTTGGGTAGTTCTCTCAATGTACCTTACTCATCAAAAGAGTTTTTACACAAAAATTAAGTCCTTTGAAATATAAAAATCCAGCAATCCCCCTCCTCGGTATCTACCCACAGGAAAAGAAGTCATTATACAGAAAAGATACTTACACATTCATGTTTATGGCAGCACAATTTGCAATTGCAAAAATATGGAATCAGCCCAAATGTCCTTCAATCAACAAGTGGATAAAGAAAATGTGATATATGTATACCATGGAATACTCAACCACAGAAAGGAACAAACTAATGGCATTAGCAGCAACCTGGATGGAATTAAAGACCATTATTCTAAGTGAACTAACTCAGGAATGGAAAGCCAAACATCGTATGCTCTCACTCATAAATGTGAGCTAAGCTATCAGGATGCAAAGGCATAAGAATGACATGGTGAACTTTGGGGACTCAGAGGGAAGTTTAGGAGGGGGTTGTGTGATAAAAGACTACACATTGGGTACAGTGTACACTGCTTGGGTGATGGGTGCACCAAAATCTCAGAAATCACCACTAAAGAACTTATTCATGTAACCAAACACCACTTGTTCCCCAAAAACCTATTGAAATTTAAAAAAAAAAAAAAAAAAAAAGGAACTGTACAGTGGAATTTTGTCTTTGGGCTATAAAGGGCTAACAATTCTTGTTTTTTTTGTTTTTGTTTTTGTTTTTGTTTTTGAGATGGAGTCTTGCTCAGCCACCCAGCCTGGAGTGCAGGGGCATGATCTTGGCTCACTGCAACCACCATCTCCCGGGTTCAAGCAATTCTCCCATTTCAGCCTCCAGAGTAGCTGGGATTACAGGCACCCTCCATCACGACCGGCTAATTTTTGTATTTTAGTAGAGACGGAGTTTCACCATGTTGGCCAGGCTGGTCTTGAACTCCTGACCTCAGGTGATCTGCCCACTTCGGCCTCCCAAAGTGCTAGGATTATAGGCATGAGCCACCACGCCCAGTCTTACTAGTTTCTTAGCAACAAATGTTCTTTTTCGGTGAATTTGGACTATATGTTACCACTTATTTATTCAAACAAATTACACTTTCTCCCATGGTGGAATACAACAAAAAGTCCAAGGTCTTTAGTTGGCCTCAAAGGCAATTAAAATTTTATTGGAAATTGATGTTTGATTGTTTCAATCAATCTTTTTCATATTCTTATTTTGAAGTGATGATTTGTTGCTCTCCTGCTCCACTTAATGAAAGGGGTGTAGGGAGGATCAAATAAGATAATGTTTGTGAAAGTATTTTAAGTGCCAGACTAATAGGTTACCATCACTGCTATCATCATCATGATCATCATTACCATCAGCAGCAGCATCCCTGTATTTACCGTAGACTAGAAAAAATGAGCTTGAGATAGTTGTCATTCCCTATGGTTATTTTGCTTATTTCTAATATCATGAACACTAGACTTATATCATGAACACTAGACTGCCTCCTGAGCTAGAAATTCCCACATCAGAGAGGGCCAATATGTGGCAGGATTGCCTGGGTACCATCCACACTGAAGGAAAATCATGAATCAGTCACAATACTCTTTTTCAGCTGAGCATGGCATTTACATCAGAATTCTTCTCAATACTGCATTCTAATTGTTTAAATTTGATATGTGAGAGCAAACCTACTTCCCATCCTGACCTAGGCTCTAAGGCTATTTCTGTATAGGTAAAATTACAGATTCATAGCATTAGAAGATGAGAAGGGTTGTAAAGATTTATGAAGTCCAGGGTTTATCAAGCGTGGTCCTTCAGCCACCTGCAGCATCATCTGGGAATTTGTTGAAAATGCAAATTCTTACCCTCACACCCCAAACTACTGAATCAGACACTCCAAAGTTAGGATTCTAGAATCAAGGTTTTAACAAGTTCTCCAGTGATTCTGGGAGTTATAAAGTATGAGAACCACTGCTGCAGTTCAATCCCCTCAGTTCTTGCTCATAAAGAATCTCAGGTCTCCAGGTGTCAAGCAATTTTCCCAAGCCTATCCATGGAATTAATTGCCTAACAGAAACAATAACCAACTTTCCAATTTCCGGGTGATGTATTGGAAGTAAGTTAAAAAATGCAACAAAAAAGTCCCTCAAATTTCTACCTCCTTAAGTTTCTAATTGGAAATGCTTGTCATTGCCTGGCATCTTTTGGGGACTACCCCCCAACATTTTAGTCTCTATGTTTCAGGTGTAGAACCTTGGGTGGGCTCAAGATCTCATTTAGCCAGAGCACCCCTCAATCCCCTCACTCCTGCCAAGAACACAGACGACGCAGACACTAGAGGTCACGTATACCTGAAACTTTCAGTCTTCACTGTTACATTATGAAAAAATCCTGACTGAAAATAAAGTCAGTACAGAGAAAAGTGAGACTGAGAGATGGACAGAAAAAAGTGATAGTTTTCATGACATTGTTTCAACTTCAACTCTGGTCTAGCTCAGCCTGGAAGATACAGAGAATTGTCCTGTTATGTAAATGCCCTCCTCTCCTCTTTTTTTTCACTAATTCTTTTGCAAGGGCATTATTTTTAACACCTGTAGTTTAATCACCAGAGAGTGTGGGCTGTGCAGGGCAAGGTTCTCCACAGAGTTTCTTTCCAACAGAGTCCCTTCAAGAATGCCAAATGCTGCTTTAACTCTGATGCTAGCTCCCCTAGAACACTGACAGGACTAGAAACTTGTAATAGTCTCTATTTCTGCTAATATATTACATAGTGTATTCAGAACAGAGTCCCTGGACAGCCATATCACACTTCATTTTATAATAATGAGAGGCAGAGATCTCTTCTTTGGTGCACTGAGAAATATTAACGTGGAACTAAACAATTCACAGAGGCCAGTCCTTTGTCAAGATCAATCTCCCCCAGCTATTTGAAGACCCTTAATATATTCTTCTCGTGAAAATCTTGCCCAACGGAAAGTATGATGGAATACTTCTTCCACCACCATGCTCCTGCTCCCTCTCCTCCGGTTTCCTCTATGCCCCCACCACCTGTGGTTTGTGGACACATTTCTTAGCAGAGTTATCTTCCTTTCTCTACCCTGCTTCAACCCAGAGCTCTCTAGATGACACCCCCACCACTGCACTGCCATGGTTTCTTTCCAAAGCCCCAGTTCCTTAGTTTCTGTCCTGATTCTTCTCACAGCTTCCTGTCCCGGTCTCCCCATTCTCCTGCTTCTCATCTAACTTGTTCATGATGTATTGCTCTTCACTTGGGTTCTTTTCTCAGTCACTGCCTCTCCCTCCCTAGGTTTTTTCTGAATGATCTTTTCTTTCCTCTGATTTCAAGTACCACCAAATCTATGGATCCATCCTAAACCTCTTTCTCTTCCTTCAGCTCAGATTTAATGTAAATGATGAAGGTATCCACAGTATCTTAAATTCAGCATATCTAACCCCTAAAAAAATGCTCATTACCTCCCACACCTGCCCGTTTCTGTCTGCACGATATCACCAGTCGGCATCACCATTCACCCTTCACCTTAGCTTCACACCTGACCTTCATCCTTAACTCCTCCACCACCACTTCCCACGCAGCCAACCCTCAACCATTGCCTTATCTTTCTTCCTATGTGGTTATTGAATCCCTTTTATCACTCCTAGTTCAGATGCTTATCATTTCTTATGTAAATTATTGCAGTTGCCTTTTAATTGGTTCTCCTGCCTCTAACCCCTCCCTGCTCATAGCCACCAAATTAATCCCATGTGAAATATAAATCTGTGTTGCCATCTTGCTTCCATATGTCCAGTGGCTCTCTAAGTCTGCAGGAAGAGAACAAACTCCTTAGCATGGTGCAGGGGCAAACAAGCTCCTTGCCTGGTGCTTGTGCATTCCAGAAAAATTAAATTAATTCTGTTTCTCTCTCCTACTGAGCTGTGTCTCTGTCTTTGTCTGTATTCTCTCCACTGTCTGTAAGCACTTCTTGCATCTTCACTTACTATTCCACGCTTACCTGCTAAGTATCAGCTGAGGCCTGGCCTTGCCCAGGATGCCATTCCTAACTCCACATGGCTAGATTGGATTCCTCCTCTGGGATTTTATTAGCTTGGTACATGTCTCTTTTTCCAAATATTTTAAAGAAATCATTTCTTTGTAAGTCCACCTCTGCTTTGAACTATGACCTTCCTGAGAAGAGGAAATGCATCTGTTTATCTTTGTGACTGGCTGGAAGTAACAGCTTAGTGACTGCTTCCTAAATGGATGAATCAGAGGGCTGGTGAGGTTTATAATGCATGGGAGTCTGAAAACACCATTTATCAAAAGTACACCAAAGATAAACTCATTTAAATGGAACTATTTAAAATGGGCCATACTGAGCCTACCATCAGAATCACCAGAGTGTCATTAGCCCTAATTATCTTCCTGAGTTTAATTGATACTTAATAAGGTAGAGCATTAGAGGAGATATTTATTCCTCTAATATTCATATCATAACATAATGCCCTCTTGCAAATTCAAAATTACAGCTTTGTGACCTGAGGAGGTAAAACATAGTTTGCCTAGAGAAAAAGTGTCCTTCAAGCATCACCAGAGTGTTTAGAAAACATGAATTAAAAAACTTCTTGACAAAACGCAAATATCCTTCTCCTTCCATCTGTTCTATCTAATATTCTTTAATATATGAAAACTGTAAAAATTAATAAAAGATGCTATAAATGTTACTGCTGAAGAGAGTTCTACAGGATGAAAGAGGTGCATTTCAGCCTCATTAATCACCACACTGCAAAGGCATTGGGAAAGGATTCATCCCTCAATTGTCAGGTGATAATTAAAATGATCACACCACATGAACAGAAAGAAAAAGTGCCTCCAGTGTCACTGCGTGGGCAGGTGACACCAATCTCACCCTAAGTCATTACCTATAGTGAGCAGAAATAAGGAACTCTCTTGTTTAGGGCCAGTGAACAGGCTGGTAAAGTCTAATTTTCAGAGATCCAAATTACGGCGCTGGGGCAATTGAGAGTGATTTCATTTAAATGAGTGCACTAGAGCCACATGGGCCCACAGACAAGGGCTGCCCTCTTCATTCTTTCAACAACACTCTAACATTGAGTAGCCACTGGCTGTCTACCAGGCAGGTTGCATGTACTATTTGATTTTCACCATAAACCTCTGAGGAGGGTACTGACACCACATTTCACAAATGAGGAAACCGAGACCCAGAAAGTGAATGATTTGCCTGAGGTCTTTGAGGGGCATAGCCAAGACTGAAGCCCAGACAGTGGGCTCTACTCTCACCCACACCAAAGTGTGGTTTGTACCAGCAGCATCAGCATCTCCTGGAAGTGTGTGTGAAGTGTAAATTCTTGGGCTCTGCTCTAGATCTATGGAATCAGAAACTCTGGGAGTGGGGTCAGCACTTTGGGTTGTAACTAACCCTCCAGGGGCATCTGCGGTGCTTAAAGTTGATATCCATCACGTTCTACTATAATACCATGTTTTAGGGCAGGGCTTCGCAAACTTTAATATGCATGCAAATCACCCTAAGGACTTGTTGAAATACAGCTCTGATTCAGTATGTCTGGGGCAGGGCCTGAGAATCTGCATTTCTAACCAGCTCTCAGTTCTGCTGGTAGTGCTGGTTTGTGGACTACACCTGGAGAAGTAAGGCCCTAGACTGACTGTAAGCACCTGGAAGCCAGGTTGGCTTTTTTCCCTGCTGTACTCCTGTTTAGAAGACTAGCTGACCCATACTTTATGTTGGATGAATACACCACAAGTCAGGATGTCTGCATATCTGACGTATGGACTGCAGAATTGGTGTGAATATATTAATATTGCTAACTTGAAATGCATCTGCCCAACCTGACTGTCAAAATTACTAATCACAATATGATCCATCATTGATACTCATGAACTACCATTGCCCATTGATGTGACAGACTTTTCATCGTTCTAATCTTTTGAGTGAATATGGCACTTTGGATTTGCCAAAGAGAAGTGAACATATCATGTTTTGGAAAAGGGGGAAGGCTGTGGGAAGGAAGCCAGAGAGAATAAACCAAGGTTTGAGGAGTATTAAAAAAGAGATGCCAAAGAGCTAAAAACAGAATTACCATTCAACCCAGCAATCTCATTACTGGGTAAATACCCAAAAGAATATAAATCATTCTACCACAAAGGCACATGCATGCATATGTTCATCACAGCCCTATCACAATAGCAAAGACATGGAATCAACCTAGATGTTCATCAACAGTGGACTGGGTGAAGAAAATGTGATAAATATACACTATGGAATAGTATGCAGCTATAAAAAAGAACGAAATCATGTCCTTTGCAGCAACATGGATGCAAATGGGGGCCATAATTTTAAGCAAACTAACATAGGAACAAAAAATCAAATACCTCACATTCTCACTTATAAGTAGGAGCTAAACACTGAGTACACATAGACACAAAGAAGGGAATAATAGACACCAGGACCTACTTAAAGTTGGAGGGTAGAAGGAGGGCGAGGAACAAAAAACTACCTATTGAGTATTATGCTCACTACCTGGGTAATGAAATAATCTGCACACCAAACCTCAGCAACGTACAGTTTACCCACGTAACAAAACTGCACATGTACCCCATGAGCCTAAAATAAAAGTTGAAAGGAAAAAAACGTAATTCTCGTAACACAAAAAAATAATTAAATAAATAAAGGACACTAGGGAGATAGGTGATTTGCAGTTGGCTAAGCCTCTGAGCATTGCTCCATGTTCCATCCTACCTGGACTAAAAGTTAGAAAGTCATCATTTAGGGTCAAAAAAAGAAAAGAGTTGGAAAAGCAACGGACCTCCTTTTCTACTAAAGTGGCTCAAAACTGTTGGAAGAAGTTGAATCAAAGTTGATATAAAGTCATAAAAAACAATTTAACAGAAAAAAAAAAGGTCACACAATAAACCTTGAATAAAGAGTTAATGAACGCATAAAGTGTTCAGAATGGCTAGACCATAATGACATAGGCATGAAAATGAGAAAAAAACAAAAAATAGATCGCTTTCTGGATCTCTTCCAGAAAGTGAAAAATACACTTCTCTAAATCCATAACAAATATCTGGGTCCTTCAAGGAATCAAATATTTTTAAATAGCCTACAGGACACAAGACTGTAACTCTTCCTAAGTGAAACACTTGAGGAAGGTAGCTCTTGAAGTATCTGGGTTGGCTGAACATTGATAAACACAGTACATTGATTGTAATCACTGGGCTGCAGTGATTTATAAAAAATAATTCCAAAAATTGATTTTGGACATGTCACAAAGCTCAAGAGCAAGACTTCTCATTCTGCCAGAAATCCCCAGCAGAACTGAGAATAACGTTGAGCTGTATTAAAATGGTAGCATAAATATTACTTTGTTTGATTAAAATTTAAACAAATTGTAATGAACAGATACAACGGCTCTTTTAGACTTTATATTGACCACATTTAAAGATCAAACAGCCCAGCAGGAGTATATGACTTTCAAGCACTCTCAAAATTAGTATTTTGACTAAGATTTTTTGAACTAATATTTATAGAATATTTATGTAACTGGGGCAACTTAATATTCTAAACAATGACAATTCTTCAAAGCATTGCTCTAAAAGGAGGAATTTATAATACATACACTATTAGCATTTCATAACTGGCTGATACAAGATAAATTTTGATGTAAAAATCTGATGATCCCTAAAGAGAGGCCTTCAATATGATTGTTATAATGACTCATTAATAAGCCTGTGAAGGGCATAACCAAGCTCCATGCACATGCCATTTTTTAATGATTATGGTCAGAAGTAGTATTAATTACTTTTTTAAAGCACAGAAATACAACTGGTAGACCAAAATAGAACACTGTCCCCTGCCTGCTAGCCCAGTGCCCATCGCCTCTATAGTACCTAGAATCCCATCCACTTTGGGGTCTATTGGGAATGTGAGTAATCCTGAAAACACAGGTATATATCCTGATTCAGAATAATAGAAGCTTCTTGATGTTACATTGCAATGGCTTTTCCAAAAGATATTCCAAACATCTTTTGCTTATTACAGATGCTCTGATATGCTGCCCAGCCACTGAGAGGGCTGCCAGAAAGTCCTCAGATAACAGCTCCCTTTGGAACCTCTAGCTGAAGAGAACCACTTTGCCCAAGTTTACTACCTTTTCCTAGGACAGCCAGCACACAGTGACTGAGCGCTGTGTGCATATAAAGCCCTGACTGTTAAGTCAAACTGCAAATGCTCATGCCGGCTTCAGAATGTCCGAGGCTTCACTGGAGATGACTGAATCCCAGCTTAATTTCTCCTACTGTCCAACTTTCTTCTGTAGTAGCTTCCCCAACAGGTGTTGACCCAAAGAGCACTCCCTAATAAATCTTTGGCATGTTAGTCACATCATAGTCTGCTCCCCAGAGAACTCAAAGTGTAACAATTAGTAGTCAACAACCCAACGTGTAGCAATTACTAATCAAAGTTCTCCTTCAACAACTGTCTTTATGGAGAACTAGGAACCATGGTAATAGGACTAAAGCTCCAGGTTCTGGAACCATGCTGTGATGCAACGTGCAGGATTGACCCAGAATGACCTTCTATTCTCACTGCCTAAAGATTGGGCTGTCTGGGAGGGGCCCAACCACCTTGTCCCTGCAGGAGGTATTGTATTACCCATTTGGTGGTGGAGATGGGGGAGGGTGGGGAAAGGGGGGAGGGTTTCATAACCCAAGGCCCAAAATTCTCCAGAGGTTGAGAAGCAGGTAATCCTAGACAAATGCTATAAACAAACAGCTGAAATCCCAAACCAGATGGCCTAGCACCAAATTGGACTGCTTATTTCCCCTGACAAGGCCACTTTCTCACACCTACGCTAGAAAAGGCGGGATGGCAGAGAGAGCAAGTTCTCTGCACTGGAACACAGGATCTCCCTCCCTCACAACCTCCCACATGTCCAAAGGATGGCTGGCTTCTTCAGGTCTCTCTGAGGGTGCATGGGAGGAAGGAAGTATGTGGCTTTTCTTCTCTCATTGATGCTGGCTGCATGTGGCTTTTCCTTTCCCTATTAAAGTCTGCCAGTGGTGTTGGAATTTATCTTGAATTTTTGTGGCTAACAAATGGACACCTGTATTGGGCCCTCCTTGCACAGTACTGCTGACCACAAAGGAATGAACTCTGCTTAGTACCACTTATGGCTTTTTCAAGACATCAGAGGGGTTAATGGCTACCTGAAAAAAGTTGCTAGGAGAGCCAGTGGTAGATTGACCGGGGCATCTGAATATCCCAAAACCAGAGAGCAGATAGCCTGAAGTGAGAAGTTTTAAGTAGCTGGGCAGAGTTGACCATCCACTGTGGGCAAGAGCAGAATTGTCTTCAGTAGCCCTGAGTGCTTCCTCAGCATGGCCAAGTCAACAAGCTAAAAAGCATGGGATGGTGGAGCCCCTATCCTTGATGAAGGAACTGTACCCCAGCTCAGCTCCCCAGGGACCATGGGCTTCCTCTCCATGATAGGCGGGCTGTTCCTTAACCAAAGCCATAGGACATTATGAAATTCATCTTGGACCCTGGCGTGTGACAACTGAAGGCCCAAATGGGACCCAAGTTGCCCCTCCAAAGGTCTTCTAGTATTTCCCACAAGAATAGCTTTGATTTATGTATAGCATTACCTTTTAAAACACATTCGCATGGATTAATTCAGTAAGATCTCAGTAGGTTCACATCAACCTATTGAACTTTTCAAGGGACGTATTAAGTAATCCATACATTTTCAGGGAGAAAAATTGGAACATAGGGTTGGATAAAGGACATTTTTCTTACTGATTTAAGAAAAAAAATGTATAAAGGGCTAGAACTTGAATCACAGTTACTTGCACATGTAATAAATTATCTTTTTTAAAAAAGGTAAGATTACATGCAGCTTGTACAGAAATTCCTAGAGATATGGTCAGCATAATTTAAGCGCATGATATAAGACCTGAAGCTTACTTTAAAACTTCCTTTGATAAAAGCTTTAAAGAGAGAGAGATCAGATGTTCAGAGGCTTAGGTGAGAGGAGGTTGGAGAAAAGGAGTTAGAGCTAAGAGGAAGTGACTGATGGAAAAGAACACAGAAGTCTATGATTAGGCAAGGCAGGATGCTCCATGTAGTCTGTACATTCAAAAGCAATTTTACAAATGTCCCCCAAATACACTATATGATGTAGCCACCCAGGACAATGTGGCATCCCTGGAACAATGTGGACTTGCTGTTTCTTTTCTGAAATGCCTGCCCTACTTCTCCTCCTCTGGGAAATAGGATACATTTCAGTAAAATAAGATCCATTCAATAAATACATGCTTATCAGAGGCCCACTACGTGCCAGATATTTGCTGGGGGCCAAATAGGAAGAAGTCATAATGTAAGAAACAGACCCACCAATTATTTCAGTGGAGTGTAATGGATGATTGAAATGTGTCCTAGTCTTGCACTTTGAAGAGCATGAGTAATGACTACTTGATCTGAGAATGTCATATTTTGCTATATACATAGCTGCCTATAACTGCCATCTATGGGGAGAGGGTCACTCCATAGAGTTAATCTGCCTATGAAATTAAGAAGGGACATAAGTTTTATCTATACTGATTCAAAATGTCTCCAAACTATGCCCTTAATTTGTTATAGTAATAGTAATTTGTAATAATGTGTCACCAGAAAGCTAAGCAGCATTGCCTTTCTGAGTTACTTCTCATAGAATCCCAGATCCTTAGAAAGTAGAAAGAACCCTAAAGACTAACCATTCTACCCTCCATGTAGCCCAAAAACCTCTTCTCCAAAATCCTCATAAGTGGTCATACAAACAGGAGGTAATTTCATCTGCTTCCTTTGTTTGCACTGAAGTGATCCACTTAAGCGCAAGCCCGGTAGCATGTTACACTCTTGGAAGTAGTGATCTGCAGGGTGCATTTCTGGGGCACAAAAATGCTTCTGAAAGCCCCATGCCACCCCTGTATATGACATGATCATAAAGCAGATGTTTCCTAGTTTTAATTTTTGTGAACTCTCTGATGGATTAAGCCGAACATCTTGGAGCTTTATTCATTATTGCTACAGAGGATAATTTGTGCCTGGGGTAACAGTAATTTGGAGTTATTAATGAAAATGAAAGTTAATTTTAAAAAGCATCTAAAACTCTGGCTGAGGCAAAAACATGGAGTACTCAGATGAATTTAATCCAAGTTTCCTTTTTCCACTCCAAAGGATAAATATTACTTTGGTTGCGATAATTTTTTTAAAAGTATGTTGCCACACATGGTCTTGTATTGCGCATTCATTGAACATACCTGCAACCCTTCAATGGCCAGTTTAAGGATTGAAGGTGTCAGTTTGGAGGCTTGTTTGAAGGAAAAATTACTCCAGTCTATAATTAAAATGAAGCCATTTATCTGAAGCTCCGGATCTTCGATTAGGACTTCCAATAACAGCAGGATGGCACGAAGGATGTCTGTGAAGGAGTTCCTGCAGCCAGAGCAGAAAGGAGAGCTGTGTGTGAATATGAGCCGGTGATAGCACGTTGCGTGCAACAGTGCTGGCCTCCGCATGCCACTGCTCCATGAACCCAGCCTGGAGGGTCACACTTGCGTCCTGTACCCAAAGGGACTGAAAATACATTTGCTAAACTTCACAGCAATAATGCTTCAAGACTTGCAGGTTAGACACCTCCCTTGGCTCTGCACCCCAAACTTAATGAGATGTCCCTCTTCTGTGTTCCTGTGGCTTTCCATACCCTGCTTCCTCCACAGCCCCAATTGCATTTTGTTGAAATGCATCCCTTACCCATCTTTCTCCCTCACAGAGCTCTGATGTCCTTGAGGGTAGGGATTGCGCCATAATCATAGTTGTTTCCCCAGTACAATGAATCATTGCTGAACAAATGAGGTGAGGCCTCAATCAGAGGCGTTTATTTTGATGAAAGCTCTTTTATTTCCTTTGTGTTTAAAAAATCCTGCTAAGAATGTAGAAACATTCATGCCATTGATGCTATTTTTTAGCTTCAATTCTTGGATAGAGAAAAATAAAACAGGAAGTATGACTTATTTTCAGTGAAGGTCTACAGAGTGTGATTTGGGAGGGAATTCGCTTTGAGTACATCAGTAACTATGACAACAGGCAGACCTGAATACAAACTAGAATGACAGCTCTCCAGTTCTGTGTGTATTCCTCCACATCATATATGCCCATTTGCCACGTGATTTTTGTTTTAAATAATTTTCAGACATGAAGAAGTGATGGCAAATTCACTCTATTTCACTCAGTAAATTATCTGAGCTATAAATCTAAGATCTTAGAGGATCTCTAGATTCAGTGTTTTTCTTTGGTGAGCAGGAAAATATGAGCTTGGATGGCAAGTGATGGCAAAATCTGCTACTCCCCCTAAGTTTTCCTTAAAATCAGAAGCCAAGTCCTCTTGTGAAATCAGTGTGAAACAATCAGATTCTTGAGCATTCCAATCTGGTTCAAAGCCAATGACTCCAGATTAGAAATCAGGAAATCTGTGATAAAAATGTAAGCCAGGGCCGGGCGCGGTGGCTAATGCCTGTAATCCCAGGACTTTTAGAGGCCGAAGCGGGCAGATCACCTGATGTCAGGAGATTGAGACCAGCCTGGCCAACATGGTGAAACCCCGTCTCGACTAAAAATACAAAAATTAGCTGGGCATGGTGGCAGGCACCTGTAATCCCAGCTACTTGGGAGGCTGAGGCAAGAGAATCGCTTGAACCCAGGTGAAGGTTGCAGTGAGCTGAGATCGCGCCATTGCACTCCAGCCTGGGAGTTGCAGCCAGCCTCTGTCTCATAAAAAAAAAAAAAAAAAATGCAAGCCACTAAGAATATACTAAATGCCTGGTATAAACTCAGTGTTATGCCTCATGCTTAAAGATATAAATTAGAATGTCCTATTTCTACTTTCAAAGGACTCTTATTTTAGTTGGGGAGGGGTGGTAGATTAGCAACATGAAAGGAATCAATACAATTTGAGTAGTCAGGGAAGAGTTTATGGAGGGATGAAGGCTCGGGATAATCTTGAAGAATGGATAGGAATTTTATGGATAATTGGGAAAAGGGGGAGCAAGACTTTTTCAGGAGAGAGAAGTCACACAGATGAAAAATAAAGATATTAGCCCATTCTGTTTCTGTATAGTTCTTCTTACTAAAAATCATTTCCTTATATTAAGCCAAGATTTTCCTCCTTCAAATCCACCCAGTGGGGGTAGTTCTGCTATATAGAAAAAACCCTCAAGTCTCCCCACACCACACACTTTCAACTATCTAAGCATGGTGGTCATGATACCCTACATAATCTCTAGATTAAAAAAAATTGTAACTTTAACCTTTTCTCATAGAAAATGGTTCTTAATACTCTTTTTGTCATTATGGTTTCCTTTCAGATATATTCCCTTTTAATTTTTAGAGATGTCCTATTCCTGTTGTTGTAGAATAGGTTTTCATTGGGACTTTGTGTGCTTTTGTTTTTCCTTTCACATCAAAACAATTATCCAAAGACCCAAGTCTTTTTCAGAGATACAGCTTTGTATTGGAAGCAAACATTGATTTAAGAGGAACAAGGGAGCAAAGATTATGAATTTAGGCAATTCCAAATGGAAATGCCCAATTGGTAAACCGGAAATGATCATTAGGGCATCAGGGAGTCTGAGTCGAGATAAGCTTTCTTAGGAAGAGCATAAACACAGAGAAAGTCAGGATGGAAAGGTTAAGCCTAAGGTAAAGCTTACATACAGTACTGAGGTTGAAGGAGGAAGAATTAAATAATAAAAGGGGAGAGGATCAAGGTTCTGTTAAAAAAGAAAAAGAAGAAGAAGAGAATGTTTCAAGAAGCAAGGGTATGACAGATTGCATTACTGTGTTACTGACACCAATTCTTCACTTATCCCTGTATCCACACACTAGCTATGGCCTCCTTGAGGATACAGTGTATTTTTTGTCTCTTGTTCATGTGACTCGATTTGACAGTAAACATTATTAGTAACTTTAACCACTGGCACCATGACAGGATGCCAATTCCAAGCCTAGCTCTCAAGAGACTTCAGATGTTACCACTGTTCTCTTGCCCTTCTACCGTTGCTATAGTAAAAAATATGCCACAGCCAGCATGCTGAACTGTGAACTAGGGTGAAAGACACACAGACCAGTGACTCCCCAGCCAACTAGCAGGTTTTCATTAGAAGTAGTGCTACCTAGTTGAACCCAGCCTAGATAAACTGCAGCTACCCACAGGTGCATAAGCAGCAATAAATGATTGCTTTCTTAAGCCACAGAGTTTTGAGATGGTTTGTTACATAGCAATAGCTATCCAACACCAAAAGGTAGTTAACAAAGTCAAATGAAGAAAAAAGATCAAGGAGAATAGGAAGATCAAGAAAGATCAAGAAGAATTTCCCAACAAATACTCTTTTGGGGGTTGTGGGAGAGCACTTTTAGTTGAATGGTGAAGATAGAAATAATTAACTTTGAAGATCTTAAGCAAATTACTTAATCTCTATCTCATTTTACTCCTTTAACTACAAGCTGGCACATCTTTTCAACTCATATCCACACTTACCCACTCCAAGAGAAAATACTGAGCTCTGCCTGGAAACCATTCTATGCATTTTGGAGACCACAACCTTTATTGCAGCACAGGCACTGGCAGTGAAGGAAATGTTATGTTCCTGGGATGATCCCAGGAGAAAAGTAAAAGGTTTATGGACTTCATTACAGTTTCCAAATGTTTGAATGCTTTACTTTTCCAGAGAAACTGGGCAGGCAGGAAAGAGTTGCATGGACTGTGTCTTGAGTCATGAAGCTTTGCCAGCGTGGAGGAGTGTAAGCCTACCTCTTACCTTAGCTGCAGTCATTACCTTGATTTCCTTAGTTCTTGGCTTCCTTGTATGAATTTCCTTGTTGTTTTCCTCTTCGCTTTTTACAACACCCTTTGACTTCTGGACTCCTAGCTTTTTAAAATTTAAAATGGCTATCAGACTTAATAATTTATGTAGATACTCCACCCTCAAAAACATGGAGCATAACTCCCCACTCCATAAGTGAGCTGAGCATTGTGGCTTCCTTCAAAGAGTACAGTATAGAAAGAGGAAGAAGAGTTACTGTACAGTGGAGAAACGCTACCTCAGCCAGGTGATCCAGCTCAACCTAGCCAGTGATACATCATGTTGACTGTATTTATTCTTCCTAAGGTGATGAAAATGGCACTTGACCTCTATGATCTCCCTCCCAAATAAATATAACCCAAGAGTAATCATGAGAAAAACATTAGACAAATTCCAATTGAGGGACATTCTACAAAATACCTGACGGGTACTGCTCAAAATTGTCAAGTTTATCAAAAAACAATGAAAGTCTGAGAAACTGTCACAGCCAAGAGGAGCCTAAAGAAACATAAAGACTAAAGGTAATGTAGGATCTTGGGTGGGATCCTGGGACAGAAAAAGAACATTAAGTAAAAACTAAAAAAAAAAAAATCCAAATAACGTATGGACGTTAATGAATAACGTATTAATAATGGTTCATTAGTCGTAACAGTAACACTGTACTACTATAAGCTGAAAATAATAGATGAAATTAGAAGGCAGGACATAGGGGAAGTCTCTGTACTGTCTTCACAGTAATTGTGTAAATCTAACATTGTTGTAAATAAAAAGTTTATTTTTAAAAAATAAATGCCTTCTAGAGTTTATAATCTGCCAGAGTAAATCTTCATAAATATTCTAACAAGGATCCTAAGCAAACCAAAATGGTCATAAGCAGTTCACCTACTTTATGCAAATTGCAGAAATGAGAACAGAAGACATTTCTAGAGTTTCTTCATTCTACCAAATCATTTACATTTATATATGGTTTTACTCCAAAAACTCAGGGGGAAAATTTTTTTGATTTATTTTATTGCCTGCAATCACAATTCTATCAGAGTATTTTAGCACTTGTATCAAAATGAACTAACATGACAAATGGATATTTACATTTCTTCCACCCTTTTCTATAATTTGCATAGCATTTATACAGTCAGTTATGGATATTAGTTTTGGATTAATTATAAGTTCAAATGTGATAATGTATGTGAGAGGACTATGTGAACTGCAAATTGCCAGTGAAATGTAGAGAACTCTATTAGCAGAAAATAGAAAACTTAAATTTTTTCCCCATAAAGGATTTTATACAAGTTAGGACTTAGTAAATGTTTATCTACAGGGGTTTCATCATTATACTGTGAGCAGTTAGAGATTATGAATAGTGACTCATTTTTAGGTTCTACTGTTGTATATACGAGTTATGCACCTGAGGCTTTAAAACCTAAGTCAACAGCACCATACAAATGAAATACTAAATAGTGGAAATTAGTAAGTTCTTACCAATGAGAAAGTATTCAAATTTCAAGACATGGCCCATTTGTGCTTTGAGTTTTTAGTGGAGATTCCAGAACTTGATCCCAGTGCTAGACTCATAAGAAAAATAAGGCTATAAGTGATCAGATAACCATGTAAAGATATGATGGAGTTGAAGGAGACATTTTTTTTTAGAAGGAATAGGAGGCAGCCTCTTAGTCAATTCTGAAATCACAGGGCATATTCCTATACTAATTTTTTGTGCTGCAGCAAGACATCTATTACAGACAACCCACAAAGTGGGAGAAAATATTTGCAAACTATGCAACTAATAAAGGACTACTATCCAGAATCTACAAGGAACTCCAACAAATAAGCAAGAAAAAGACAAATAATTCCATCAAAATGTGGGCTAAAGACGTGAATAGACACTTCTCAAAAGAAGATATACAAAGGGCCAACAAACATATGAAAAAATGCTCAACATCACCAATTATCAGGGAAAGACAAATCAAAACCACAATGCAATACCTAAACTTACTCCTGCAAGAATGGCCATAATCAAAAAAATAAAAAAATAATAGTTGTTGGCATGGATGTGGTGAAAAGGGAACACTTTTACACTGCTGGTGGGAATGTAAACTAGTACAACCACTATGGAAAACAGCATGAAGATTCCTTAAAGAAATAAAAGTAGATCTACCATTTGATCCAGCAATCCCACTGAGTATCTACTCAGAGGAAAAGAAGTCATTATAAGAAAAAGACACTTGCTCACGCATGTTTATAGCGGGATAATTTGCAATTTCAAAAATATGGAATCAGCCCAAATGTCCATCAATCAGTGAGTAAATAAAGAAAATGTAGTATGCCATGGAATACTACTCAAACATAAAAAGGAATGAAATAATGGCATTCACAGCAACCTGAATGGAGTTGGAGACCATTATTCTAAGTGAAGTAACGTGGGAATGGAAAGCCAAACATCATATCTTCTCACTTAGAAGTGGGAGCTAAGCTATGAGGATGCAAAGGTATAAGAATGATACAGTGGCCGGGCGCGTGGCTCACACCTGTAATCCCAGCGCTTTGGGAGGCCGAGGCGGGCGGATCACGAGGTCAAGAGATCGAGACCATCTTGGCTAACACGGTGAAACCCCATCTCTACTAAAAATACAAAAAATTAGCCTGGCGTGGCGTCGGGCGCCTGTAATGCCAGCTACTCAGGAGGCTAAGGCAGCAGAATGGCATGAACCCAGGAGGCGGAGCTTGCAGTGAGCCGAGATCGTGCCACTGCACTCCAGCCTGGGCGACAGAATGAGAGTCCGTCTCAAAAAAAAAAAAAAGAATGATACAGTGGACTTTGGAGACTTGGGGGGATGGATAGGAGGGGAATGAGAAATAAAAGGGTACACATTGGGTACAGTGTACACTGTTCAGGTGACAGGTGCACCAAAATCTACTAAAGAACTTATCCGTGTAACCAAACACCACCTGTTCCCCCAAAACTTTATTGAAATAAAAACAAAAAATAAAATTTTTTTTATAAAAAAACTCTTTGCCCAGTTCTGTCTTTAAACCTCTTGACATCACACTTAATATGATGATTTGACTTTGGAAATTTCTTAAGGTCCACCACAAACCACAAAGTGGTTTTGCAGATGATTTTTGCCAAATATCTATGCCTTGGTTATAGGTGCAAAAACATTGCATCCCACCACATGTCTTCCTCTCTTCATCCCATTTGAAACTTCTTCCAAAATTACTTCCTAAAATAACTATGATGTGGTTCTTACAGTTTCAGAGTGTGCTTTGCCTTTCCTCTGATAATGATGTCTAAGCCAAGGTGGAGAGGCAAATGTGCTCCTTCTGTACGTCTGCTGATGTATTTTGACCTCTAGACTGGGGAAAAATCCTCCTTTGGCAAACTGGCAAAAGGGCCTGTACTTGAGAAAGGTGATTGGGCTTAACACTGTGGATCTGCCACTCACCAAACATGCAACCATCCATACAAACTGAAGTTCAGCAATGGACAATTTCCTGTTTCTTACACTTGTAGGGTTATCGCTAGCACTATCCAAAATAATACGTGTGAAGGAGCCTCCTATCCCAACAGGAGGCAGTATTTGTATTTACATGAATTATAGAGATATCCCTCTTAGTCACTGTTTTCATGATGATGATGGTAGCAGGACAATAGGGAGTGTGCAAATTTTAATTGTTTTGTTTCCAGGTGAGCTTATTTTCTCCTCTTCTAGGCCTGTGGGTCTTTGAAAAACTGTCTAAAATGGGAATTCACGTGAGACACTCTCTTAAATGATTTGTAATAATTCTTACATAATTCAGGTTTTAGCTGAATGTGTGCCATCATGCTCCTAAGCAAATAAATCCTTATTTCTCAGTGAGGTAATCAAGGAGAAAGAAAAAAATTGTGTTCTGAAAATATGAGATTCAAGAAGTGTGCTAATGAAAAATGTTTGGCTTTGCTCTAGTAGAATTAATATTAGCAAAAGGTTGTATTAAATTTACTACCCTGAATCTTGGCTGGAAACTTAAATGAGACAATCACTTTTCTCAGCAAAGTTGGTCACAAAGAGAACAGAAGCCTGGATTTAACTCCATCTCACATAATTTGATGAGGCTCACGTTCTCAAGAAGAAAAAGGAAGGATGGAAGGGAAGAAGAGAAAAGCAAAAAGGAAGAAAGATGGGGAGAGAAAGAAGAGGGGAGGGAGGGAGAGGGAGAAGAAAAGAACAAAAGGAAAGGAAAGGAAAGAAAAAATCCTGCAAGCAAATTTTCATCTCTTTGAATTTTATCTTATTTCAATCAGTACTGGAAACTTTTGGAATTGTGTTAGCATAAGAATATAATTCTCTGAAATACCAGAATAATGAGTTGTCTAACTTATTATTAATTGTAATTCAAGAATACTTGGCATTCAAAGCCTCAGCATCAGATTTTTAGAAATAATGTATTGAATACTATTATATTCAAACATCTGATAACACACAGGTGGAGTTTTAGACAGGGAGCCAGCTACATTATTTCATCTGCTTCTGAATTTTTGGTTCAGTTCAGTTCACAGATGCTTGACTAAGAATAGTGTTTATTTTATAAAAACAGCTAGAGTCATTGCAAATGTGTGTCTCTCTAGCAAGTATGGCAACAATATATGGAGAGAGTTTGGGGACTGTCATCCTCTGCCCCAGTCCACCCCTATCTGACCAATGCTACTGAGGACAAAACACAAAGGGTAATGTTCTTGTCCAAGAACAAGGCCCTGATTTTGAAATAGTATAGAGAATATTGGACAAAAACAGTGAAGACAATATTCTCTCAAGTACAGCATGGAAATAAGAGCCCGTGTTTCTCCAGACCACTCCTGGCAGGCCTATCCATCTCTGGATGTAGACACTAGAGTGCAAAGCATTCATATCCACCACTTAAAATGACACTGAAACTAAAGCTTTTAAATTCCAATCTGCCAGGATATTTTTTCATTTGTGTTTCTGCGGAGAAATAGAGTATGTATCACTGCGTGTGTGCACGTGCAATAACTCACCATTTACAGTTAATTTCCCTAGATGTTGTCTTCCCTGTAGTTCTTTGATTTAAATAAAGCAGTGGTTTGAATAAATAAAAACCAACATTTTATCACATTTGGTCCAGGTGCTTCTGTATTCTCTCAAAAATTGAAGAGAATGAAATCAGCATCAAATGCATCTATTTCTTCACTTCAAAATTTAATGCAATTTCTTACTATTCAATGTCTTCTTTTAAAACTGTTGAAGTACCTGCAACTGCAATAAGGAGTCAGGAGGCATTTGTTCAAAGATTTAATGATTCTGTACGTTGTGGAAGACACAAAGAGAAAAAAGTAATTTTACTTTCCTGCCAGTAGATGGAAATCAGTAGGAGACAGTAAAATATATGTACATGGGAGGCAATGAGGGTTTAGAGTTTGGCAAAGTCTGATTTAAATCCCAGCTGTCCTATGTAAGGTTAGCAAGTAACTTAATCTCTGTGTGGTTTCATTCCCTCATCTGTAGGAGGAGGATCACAGCACCTACACCTCACTGGTAATGATGAAGTGCAGAGTGCACATAAAGCCTTAGCAGCTCATGGTAATGCACAGAAAGTGCTGATGGTCATGGTAGTCTTCATTATTACCTGAGTAAATATGACATGAAGGAGAAAGTAACAGGGGTTGCAAAGTGCTTGGGAATTACAAGAAGGAGAGATTACTTATGATTGGGGAGTTTTGGAAAGTCTTCCACTGGGTCATGAGCAATGGGGAGGTTTGGACACCAGACATAGAAGGGAAAGGGCAGAAGGAGCCACATAAACAATAGTAAGAGCTTAGTGTGTAGACACCATGTATTGAAGGAATGCAAAGTTTTCCTGTGCCATGGGGCAAATGAAAAGGAAGGTAAAAATAAGATCAGAAATGTGATTGTGATTCATCTCATTCTGCTTGGTGGGAGAACTGCTGACTGTTATGCTGATGAAGGAAATGATGGCTTCTGTGCCTCAGGGAGATTTGGGCTGGCAGCAGGAACTATGTGCATCAAAGGCAGGGGACTGGAGTGGAGCAGCTCCGTTAAAGGGAAGTGATGCAATACACTGGGTGAGAGTTGAATGAAAATAATAGAGATGTGGGAGGAACCATGAAGGATAGTAGCCAGGACTTAGGTACCAATTAGATATGGGTGTGAAGAGAGGAAGGACCGAAGGAACTAAGTCAGGTAGGAGGTGAGTCAGAGGTGCTGTAGTTGTGACTAGTTCTTACATAGTAGGAATCAGCACCCAGCACAGTATCACACAATATTAATATTAACATTACTTGATATCAGGGCTGTCAAGGGTTACTCAGAAGTATATGGGCTGGTAGTGTCTACCAAATGTGATAAAATACCACCATAAGCAGGTGCCACGTCTGCAGAAGAGAATATTTCCTGTCCTATTTATAACAAAGGAATGCTTGCACTGCTAGTCTAGACCATCAGCTCCAACCAAGCTGGGGGTTTGATGCATTTGCCTTTGAATCCCTGGCAATCACCAGTACCTATACATAGTAGATGCTCAGCAAATGTTTCTTAGCGAAAGAAGGAAGGTAGTCATGGTGCCAACTTGCCTTGACCAACACTGAGATCACTAGTGGTTGAATTTCCTTACTCTTCAAAGTTTCTCATGCTCATTGCTGATGTCTGATGTGTGTCCTTAAGTATTTTCTATTATGACTCATGCTTATAGAGAACAATGTATTACTGAGCACCTTGGGTCCAAGAGGAGGATAGGAAACAGATTTGATTCTGGTTTAGGAGAGGGCCTTGCCTGCATTCACATAAGGTTAATGTAGTGTGAATGCAGTCAGTGATAAAATGCAGTCAAGAACAGTGAATAACAAATGCTAGATGGATGCTTACAAACAGGAAGGCTTGTATACCATGAGACTCTTAGCCATTGGGAAAGATCTGGTCCTCAAACACCACTTTAAGACAGCCCAAAATATAAATGGGGAAGGGTTTATTTCATGTAGCTCTCTGGATAGAGATTGCACCAGGGCCCATAGAGAGCAGCAGCAGAAGAAAGCAGAAGAAATTAAAAACAAAACAAAAAACGATCCCAATGGAAGTGAGCTATGATCTTCCCATCTATTACTAAACAAATATAAAAAATTAATTTCATGCTTGTCTATTCTAGTAAATCCCTTGGCTGAGGATCTGCAGAAAAGTAAAAACTAGGAAGAGTTTCAAGAATGCAAATAAGCGCTTAATACAGCTAAATTAGCATTGGTTTAAGTACTTCCGTTTTGGCCATTCTATTTTCAGTCAAGGTTTACACCAGGGTTTTTCTACACCCATAAACCAAAAGCAGGCAGTAGGCCACCAGATGTCTCAGCCTTCCTGTCTAATGACATAGAGTGATTTCACAATTCATGATGGACAACACACACACACACACACACACACACCCTGTAAACTGGCATCTTCTAAAATCACAAACATATGACTTCGGAGATGATTCTTTAATTATTCCATGAAGATTTCTTGAGCACTAGGCATGGAGCTAGGATCATATCAGCCTACTCAGAGCCACAAACAGCAAAATCTCCCCGACATGAGTGAATTAAGTAAGATGGTCACGTTACTCCTACTTCCAATGAAACTCAATTGACATTTATAGATTTTTTTTTTTTTGACATGGTGTTTCACTCTTGTCACCCAGGCTGGAGTGCAGTGGTGCAATCCCAACTCACTGCAACCTCTGCCCCCAGGGTTCAAGCTATTCTCCTGCCTCAGCCTCCCGAGTAGCCGGGATTACAGGCACCCACCACCACACCCAGCTAATTTTTATATTTTTGGTACAGACGGGGTTTCACCATGTTGGCCAGGCTGATCTCCAACTCCTGACCCAGGTGATCCACCCGCCTCGGCCTCCCAAAGTACTGGGATTACAGACGTGAGCCAACGCGCCTGGCCAACATTTATAGATCTTGCATTGGGTTCATGGAAATGTGCTAGTCACTACCTGAAATAGAATATTCTTTCTCCAGAACCTGATTCTTATAACCATAAAATCACTTTTGGGATAAGAAATTGGATAATATGATGAGACTTTTTTAAAGAAAAATATCTATCCTTTGGTACTACATTGCTTTGAATGATTTTACACTCCTGAGCTCCTTCCCTCTCAATGATATTCTGCAATCACTCTTGCAATCAAGAGGTACCTTTCTGAAATCATAAACTCTGATAACAGTGTGCAAGGCAACTTGAATTAAATAGTGAATTAGTAAAGCAACTCTGTATGTATTGCTTTTCATGGGAAGCACACCTGTAACTTGAGTTAGAAGTATACAGCATCTCATAATTTTAATTAACTCAGGAAATTGCCTACTCCAATGAAAACTCCAAACCTCCGTATTTAATAAAGAGATCAATACATTCTACAAGGATAACATGCTTTTACAACCAAGGGAAGCCTTAAGGCTCTAAAATTAGTTGCCTATAATGAGCAATCTGAACCCTGAAAAATATGGGTAATTCACACCCAATAGAAATGGGTTGAACTTAGAGAGTCTGTAGTCTGATTTAAGTTTTCAAAGTTGGTTTATCCTTTCTCATTTTACAAATTCTATCCTTCTTAATCATAAGAAACTTAAACAGAGGCAGGCAATCAAATTCATGAAATATTAAAAGGAATGAGCTGTAGGAAATTATTATGTAACTGAAAGAAAAGTCTTATCTTTATAGGTAATACATTCAAGGCAGCTTTGATAGAAATGCAACTTGTTGGCTGTTTTGCAGGCTGGTATTCTTCTAAGTGGGTATCATCCTTCAACAGTTTATCTTCCTCAAGACACATCATGGTTATGAGATTCTTGGAGCTAGCAGGATATAAGGCTGCTGTGACTTCCACAGCTCTGAGGTGCAGGAACACCCTGACCACTGACTACACTATTTCTGAGTTTTGGCACCAATAAGGCAAGGCTGATGGAAAGAACTCTTGGTCTTGACCAACTCCTGTAATGCCTAGTGGTGGCTAACAAGTAACAATAATGATAGGTGGCTTGATCATCCTTCAAAACCAGGTTAAATATATTCCCCTGAGGAGAAAAGCTTTCTGCAAATGCTACCTACACTTCTTCTAGAAGTGAGTATGTGCTTAACTTGGGCAGAAAAGTCCCCTTTGGAGGTTTCCAAAGTCATTTGGAGCCTAGAGCGCTGTAAATATGAGAGTTAATTGGCAGGACCAGACATGTCAGGTAGAGATGTGGGAGTTCTTAGGATTTTTCTAGAGAAGGGCCCACAGACACACCCATGGCGCCCCTGCCTAGCCCAAGTCAAGCAGGTCACAGAGACTAAAGAGTGGCCTCACCCTCTCCCTGCACTCTCTTCATAAACCGGTGGGCTGAGAGCTCTATTGGACCTACTTTTGTTCCCTGGTCAGAACACAGGCTCCAGCCTAATTCTAAGAATCAGAAACAAACAAAAGATAGCATTTAATAAGTTCACAAAAGAACAAACAGGAACATGGGGTCAACATAGTTCATTTAGCAACAATAACAACAAAATCCAATGGACTGGTTGACTTTTCCTATCCAAAGTGCTGTGTGTTTGGAGAGTTAATTTTGCTCTACCAGGTAACATTACCCACAGAAGCTCTGATGCCTCACTGGGAAATTATTTTATGAAAGTGGTGAAAGAAAACATTGGTTTCTTTTCCTTAATTACATCCCAAATTATCACTTGGAAATTCTCTAAGCAATCAGAGCCAGTGGTTATTATTTATCACTGCCACTTAACAGTAGCTACACTGCAGGAGATACTGTAAAACATCAGCGTACATTCCCTTCAAAGTGGGTCCAAAATATCCTACACTCTGAATAGCAAACAGAATTTGGAAAATGCATTAAATATGTATATAGACACAATTTACATATTTTAAATTCTCACACAAGGAGAAAATACATTTTAGGATTTAGGATTTTGCTGGAGAAGGATGTCAGTGCCTATATTTATCTTAACAAAATCTCAGGGATTGTTCTCAATAGAGAAACCCTTGAGAAGGCTGCTTAGAAAAATCAGCAGTTTAATTTCCAAAGGGGAAAAGAGGAAAAAATGTGAATGCTCAGCCCCTGGAAAGTTCTATCTGAAATTTTACCTCCTGCTTTAATCCTTGCCTGCTACAAGTTGATGACCCATTACCTATCTTTTTTCCATTAACTAAGTTACAAGGAGCGCTTTCCTAGTTCTGGCTCATATAGAACCTTCCCAGAGAAAAGAGCTGTCTCTTTCACCCACATTCAGAAATCAGGAGTCTTACTTACCCACCTACATAATTCTTTGAACCCTGAGGCAACATATAAATATTGTAAGTAATTGCTGACTGCAGCAAGCTGAAGTATCAGGGAAGCCTGGGGAGAGAGTGAATTAAGATGGAGGCTGGTTCTTCCAGATGGATTTGCAATTCAGATAGAATCAGGCAACTGAGAGCTAACAGGAATCTTTGTAATTAATAGTGATCTTCAACTGGAGGTAAATTCACCTCCTTTCCAATTGGGGGACCTCTGAAAATGTAAGTGGGACTTAATTACTGGTTTTCAGAATATTTAGAGAATACTACCAGCATTTATTGGGCAGAGGGCAGTAATTATAAATATCCTGCAATGTGCAATACAACCCCCAGAATAATATCCTATCCAAATGGTAGTAACCTCTTTCTGTTATATAATGAAACTCAGATCTGGAAGGGCTCAGTGAAACCAGATGAACAGTTATGTGTACAGTGGGTACAAGGTTCCCAACTCCTAGGTCCAGTGTGCTTGACATGTCTGTGAGACTTACAGAACATTCAAAGAAAGAAATGACTGTAAGGGGAGACTGACCAATGTATGAAATGAGGAATATTCTTTCCTCTTCTTCCCTACCTAGAACATTCTTTCCCTTCTCCACTTTGGGCTGACTCTTTCTCATCTTTCAGGTCTTGGCCAAATGTCCCATTCTTAGGGAGACCTTCCTACCACAGGAAGTCACAGAGTATTGACAATGACTCCCATCTTGACCAAACTCTGAGCCCTTTTCCTGAGTAGGCCTCATGCTTGGCCCATGTTCTCAGCCTTCAAAGCCCAGTTTTAGCAAAGAACTCTGCTAAGCCAATTTGTTGAGAATCCCCTTACCCTTGATATTAATCAAGTTCCTCTTTTTCTTCACTCTGTCCTTGACACCTGACTACGTTTCTCCTAGTAATTTTTCATCAACAGCCTCACTCTGCCTGTGGCTACAAATTCTCATTTGTTCCTATTGTATTTGGAGTTGTGTTCAGTCTCTGTACCCTATTACAGTAGCCTTTACCTCCTATTGCAACACACTTGAGCAAAGTCTTTACTGTCATTTTAAGGTGTCCAGTATATACCATTTCTTTTATAATATTAATAAATGAATATATATCACATGCATATATTCCAAACATGAGTGATCTGGATAGCTGTTTCCACATGGGAAAGTTGGCCTGAAAGTAGGGATAGAAACATGGTGGATGAGATAAAGGAACTCCTAATAAGGTGAATGCAATCAAGACTGGGTTTTTCCTTCTAAAATAATACCCTGAAGAACTCTCTCTGTACAGCCAGAGATGGGCTATGGGGAAGACTTATTGCATCCATTTGTCCTAATGAGCTTTCTCTGCAGCCAAGGCAGACAGTTGTGTCAACCTATGAGACAGGGAAAAGTAAGTCTCTAAAAGGCTTGGAGAATGTCCTTTGAGGTATTTAATTTACAAAGGAGACAACCTAGCATCTTGGGATTATGTGGACAAAATGAAAGCTGGGATACTATTGAGTAGGGCAGACTCTTTCAGTTATTATTCCATGCTTACAGGACACATTCATTTTTTACTAATCTGTGCATTCTTCCCTGACACATTAGTCATCATTGAAAGCTTGAGGACATCTGATATGATTTGGATCTGTGTCCCCACCAAATCTCATGTTGAATTGTAATCCCAATTGTTGGAGGTGGGGCCTGGTGGGAGGTGATTGTATCATGGGGGCAGAGTTCTCATTAATGGGTTAGCACCATCCCCTTGGTGGTGTCCTGGTGATAAAGAGTAAGTGACTTATAGTGAGATCTGGTTGTTTAAAAGTGTGTAGCACCCCCTCCCCCTTTTCTCTCTTCCTTCTGCCCCTGCCATGTAAGATGTGCCTGCTTTCCTTTCACCTTCCACCATGATTTTAAGTTTCCTGAGGCCTCTGGAGAAGCAGCAGCCACTATTTCCTGTACAGCCTGCAGAACTATGAACCAATTCAACCTTTTTTTTTAAATAAATTATCTAGTCTCAGATATTTCTTTATAGAAGTACAAGGATGGACTAATACAACATCTCTTAGAGAAAATCAACTATAGCATTTATTGCTTATTATTTAAGCAAGTCGTCACAAATTCAAGAATCAGTGAAAGAGCTTGTGTTTATTATTCCACATCGGTGCTATAAAATGGCACCTCACATATTCTTTCTTATGCCTAATGCAAAGTTGTCAAGAAGAAAACATCATACTTTAAAAACAAAAACAAAAACTTCAGACTAATCTTGAAATCTAACAAAACAGAAACTTCTTCTGAATTTATGTAGCTCCAGTAAGTTGGACAAGGCCATCTCAGAAGAGCACAGAGCTTATTCATTTACAAGCCAAAAGACAGTTTGTTCCAGCTAAATTGTACTTGGGCTGGCCTCTCTTAGAAGAAGGTAATATTTGTGTTTTTGATTGATTGATTGATTGATTGGCAATTCTGTTTTAAATGTATGCATACAAAATGTTTGTTCAACCAGATTTTTATCACTGACTATGGGATGCTTTCCATAGTCAGAGGATTTCTGGGTTGGAAATGGAGAAAGGGGACTTCTAGAATCATCTAGGTCCCAAATAAAACCCTGCTTTAGTTTTTTTGGGGGGTTTTTTAAAGGTGATTAGAAAGCATTTTCTTGCCAGTCACTCACGGCAAATCCTGGTCTCTGGGAAGACCAGGAAGGCCTGTTCATGCAGTGGGAAAGGTGTGTTCTTCTAACTGAAGATCCTAAGTGGTCTCTTAAGTGTTTTTTCCTCCAGATCTCAATGCACAGAGTACTACCCACTTCCACTCAAGTCTGCCCTTTCCCAAACTCCCTGCGGGCCTGCCTACAATGGCTCTGTAGAGTTGCAAGTTGCTTCAGAGGCTGGGATGTGTGTTATCCCTGTTCAGTGCAGGGCCATGCCGATAGCAGGTGCTAGGTAATCCCAAAGAGCTCCAGATACAGGATTCAGCAGCTGGCAACTCAAATGCCTAGGAACGCCAGGCAGGACATGTGAGTGAATGAAGCAGGCCAAGGGGACACAGGCCCACCAGTTTGCTACTCATCTGCAAAAAAACATCTAATTGGGGAAAAGGAAACCAGGTTTTGCCATAGGTTAACTATATACACTTAAATTATATAACTTCTTCAAGATCCCAGTTGACTATTAGTAAAATGCAGTCATATTTATACCGGGTTCAGAGCTCTTACACCTAAATTGATTTTAAGTCTTTTCTGGCCAGGCATGGTGGCTCACACCTGTAATCCCAGGACTTTGGGAGGCCGAGGCGGGTGGATCACCCGAGGCCAGGAGTTCAAGACCAGCCTGGCCAACATGGTGAAACCCCATCTCTACTAAAAATACAAAAATTAGCCGGGCATGATGGCACTTGCCTATCACCCCAGCTACTCAGGAGGCTGAGGCAGGAGAATCACTTGAACCTGTGAAGCAGAGGTTTCAGTGAGCCAAGGTCGCACCATTGCACTCCAGCCTGGGGGTCGCAGCAAGACTCTGTCTCAAAAAAAGAAAAAAAAAGTCTTTTCTAGCATCATTAAACAGAGACACATCTTTATATTCACATTTTAGAAATGAGCAATTTCTCTCTCCTCCAGTTCTTTAGCAGATACCAACTTAAAAAGGTCTGAAAACTTAATCATACGTGGTGGACATAATCCAGTTACAGGAACCTAACTCTTTGAGCCAGTGTGGTTGGTAACTTGGTTCTTTGAATGATGAGGGCTTAATTTGTAAATAGCAGTCATAATAAACCGTAATCAGCAAACGAAAACATTTCTCAAGGCAAAATTTAGAACCATTTCTTTTGTATCAACAAGATAATTTCAGGAAACAGAAATCTATAAAAGAAATATGACTATAAGAAAGAATATAACTGAGAATGGATTAAACTTTAAATTATAATAATACAAATTTTCAAGGCAGCATGAAAATATGCTGAGATAGCTGAGTATGCTTCCATAACTTAAAAAAAAAACAGAAAAAATATACATTTAAATATACTTAAATAAGAACAAGTACAAAAGGAAAAGGTTTCATAAGGCCTTCTATACATTTGGGTGGACAACTTAAATCTATGTGCCTGATGTATCCAACACCCAGCCTCATAGTGTCTTGATCACTTGAGTTATATTCTAACATTCTATTGCTCTTTCTCTAATACTCTGCTTGGGTGGCCTCTCTTCTGGGCATACTCAGACCTCAATAGTGAAGATGGGTTCTCAATCCTCTGTTCCCAAAGCTGTTTTTTGTTTGTTTGTTTGTTTGTTTTAATTTAGTGTGAGCATATGTGTTGGCCCAAATCTTTATAATCATGTTCACCACTGTACCTTGGAAAAGAATGATGATGCTATGCCTGGAATTCTGATCAAATGTGGGACTTACCCTTGGATAAGACATACTGATTGGGTAGTTCAGAGAGATAGAATAAAATCGACTAAGCCTGAGCAGATAGACTTTGGAAAGATACAGAGGAAAGTCACATATGACTAAATATGCATAACGGGAAAACTAACAAGGCTTGCACACAGTGTGTGTGTTTGCACACAGTGTACAATATAATTATATGTTGATTTTACTTGCTGGAAATGACTAACATAGGAAAGGAGGTAGGTGAGGGTCAAACAAATAACATTTTACAAACATTTAAAGAAGTCAGTACTTTATCTTCTTTCCTACTTTATTGGGTCCAGAAGGTGAAGAAGTCTTTAAATTACTGTTTGAAAGATCCAGATTGGAAGAAAAATGTGGTGGCATGGATGGTTCTTCATCGTGTCAGTAAGTTACTGAAAGATTGGGAATCAATTCTCTGGTGACTTTAAGAAACAGGATTTTAGGGCTGTTCCAAATCCTTCATCTTTATACATAAGAAAAACTGAGACTGAGAGGACACAGCTAATAAATATCAGAGTCAAGATTTGAACTTCCTGTCTGAATATCACAGTGGGAAGGGATCTGAAAGATCATCAATCCCTGTCAGACAGCAGAATCTGCTTCCACCAACTTTTTATTAAGAAAATGTCCTGGTGGCCGGGCTTGGTGGCTCACACCAGTAATCCCAGCACTTTGGGAAGCCAGGGATGGTGGATCACCTGAGGTCAGCAGTTGAAGACCAGCTTGGCCAACAGAGTTGAAGACCAGCTTGGCCAACAGAGTTGAAGACCAGCTTGGCCAACATGCTGAAACCCTGTCTCTACTAAAAATACAAAAAATTAGCCAGACATGGTGGCAGGCACCTGTAATCCCAGCTACTTGGGAGGCTGAGGCATGAGAATCTCTTGAACCTAGGAGGGCAAGGTTGCAGTGAGCCGAGATCGCACCATTGCTCTCCAGCTTGGGCAACAAGAGCAAAACTCCATCTCAAAAAAAAAAAAAGAAAAAAAAAAGAAAAGAAAAAGGAAAGAAAAAGAAGGAAAAAAAACGTCCTGGCAAACAGAAAAGTTGAAAAAATACTGCAGTGATATACTTACCATTTGATTCAATAATTGTCATCATTTTGCATGGTTGTTTTATCTATCCTCTATGCATATGTATGCATCAATATAGGTACAGTTAAAAGTAAGCTGAAAGAAAGTTCCATAGATCGTGACTTTAAAAAAATGATTTCCATGCCATGTGCCCTGTAGAATGTCTTAAATTTTGGCTTAGCCTATTGTTTTCTCTTGATGCCATTTAACTTCATGAGTGAACTCCCATTCACAATTGCTTCAAAGAGAATAAAATACCTAGGAATCCAACTTACAAGGGATGTGAAGGACCTCTTCAAGGAGAACTACAAACCACTGCTCAAGGAAATAAAAGAGGATACAAACAAATGGAAGAACATTCCATGCTCATGGGTAGGAAGAATCAATATCATGAAAATGGTCATACTGCCCAAGGTAATTTGTAGATTCAATGCCATCCCCATCAAGCTACCAATGACTTTCTTCACAGAATTGGAAAAAACTACTTTAAAGTTCATATGGAACCAAAAAAGAGCCCGCATTGCCAAGTCAATCCCAAGCCAAAAGAACAAAGCTGGAGGCATCACGCTACCTGACTTCAAACTATATTACAAGGCTACAGTAACCAAAACAGCATGGTACTGGTACCAAAACAGAGATATAGATCAGTGGAACAGAAGAGAGCCCTCAGAAATAATGCCGCATATCTACAACTATCTGATCTTTGACAAACCTGAGAAAAATAAGCAATGGGGAAAGGATTCCCTATTTAATAAATGGTGCTGGGAAAACTGGCTAACCATATGTAGAAAGCTGAAACTGGATCCCTTCCTTACACCTTATACAAAAATTAATACAAGATGGATTAAAGACTTAAATGTTAGACCTAAAACCATAAAAACCCTAGAAGAAAACCTAGGCATTACCATTCAGGACATAGGCATGGGCAAGGACTTCATGTCTAAAACACCAAAAGCAATGGCAACAAAAGCCAAAATTGACAAATGGGATCTAATTAAACAAAAGAGCTTCTGCATAGCAAAAGAAACTATCATCAGAGTGAACAGGCAACCTACAAAACGGGAGAAAATTTTCGCAACCTACTCATCTGACAAAGGGCTAATATCAAGAATCTACAACGAACTCAAACAAATTTACAAGAAAAAAACAAACAACCCCATCAAAAACTGGGTGAAGGATATGAACAGACACTTCTCAAAAGAAGACATTTATGCAGCCAAAAAACACATGAAAAAATGCTCATCATCACTGGCCATCAGAGAAATGCAAATCAAAACCACAATGAGATACCATCTCACACCAGTTAGAATGGCAATCGTTAAAAAGTCAGGAAACAACAGGTGCTGGAGAGGATGTGGAGAAATAGGAACACTTTTACACTGTTGGTGGGACTGTAAACTAGTTCAATCATTGTGGAAGTCAGTGTGGCGATTCCTCAGGGATCTAGAAGTAGAAATACCATTTGACTCAGCCATCCCATTACTGGGTATACACCCAAAGGTCTATAAATCATGCTGCTATAAAGACACATGCACACATATGTTTATTGCGGCACTATTCACAATAGCAAAGACTTGGAACCAACCCAAATGTCCAACAATGATAGACTGGATTAAGAAAATGTGGCACATATACACCATGGAATACTATGCAGCCATAAAAAATGATGACTTCATGTCCTTTATAGGGACATGGATGAAATTGGAAATCATCATTCTCAGTAAACTATCACAAGAACAAGAAGCAAACACCACATATTCTCACTCATAGGTGGGAATTGAACAATGAGAACACATGGACACAGGAAAGGGAACATCACGCTCTGGGGACTGTTGTGGGGTGGGGGAAGAGGGGAGAGATAGCTTTAGGAGATATACCTAATGCTAAATGACGAGTTAATGGGTGCAGCACACCAGCATGGCACATGTATACATATGTAACTAACCTGCACATTGTGCACATGTACCCTAAAACTTTAAGTATAATAATAATAAAAAAAAGAAAAAGACCATAGTAAAAAACAAACCACCATGCTGTGTGCTTCTGTTTTTCTCGTTTGTTTCTTCCAACTGATTTTGAATTGACAAATAAAAATTTTATATATTTATGGTGTAAAAAAAAAAAGAAACTTCTTCCTCTTAAACTGGAGTGAGGTACACAAGCTTGGTTGGATTCAGGCTAAATATTTCTGGAAGATTGTTTTCTAGATGATGTGCCAATAGAGTTGAATTCAGTACCAATTCTGACCAATTGATGTTGCTGCAAGAGCTCTAGCTGATAAAGTCAAGTGCTATATCATAGCTCAGCAGAAAGTGGTGACAAGATAAATTTGTTTTGGGCGTTGGTGGGAGTGGAACCAACTTCACAGTTAGGAGAAACAGGGAAGAACAGAATACTTTTTAAATTGAGGTAACTGTAGATTCAGATGCAGTTGTAATAATTTGTTTGTATGTGTGCATGTGTATATGTTTATTTAGTTCTATACAATTTTATCTGACGTACATTGGTGTATTCACCAAGCCAGTCAAGATACTAAACAGATCCATCCCAACAAAGACCCTACATGTTGCCCTTTTATAACTCTCTCCTCCCATTCCCTAAAACCTGTAATCACTGATCTGTTCTTCATTTCTAAAATTTTGTCATTTCAAAAATGTTATAGAAATTGAATGTTATATAATGTTTAGGGATTAGCATTTTTAGTCAACATAATTACATGAAGATTCATCAAAGTTGTTACATATATAAATAGTTCTTTCCTTTTATTGTTGAGTAGTAATCAATGGTATGGATGTACCAGTTTTTTTAGCCATTTTACGTGTTGCTAGACATCTGTGCTGATTTTGGGTTTTGGCTATTACAAACAAAGGTGCTGTGAACATTTGTGTATAGGCTTTTTTGTGAATATAGGTTTTTATTTATCTGAGATAAATGCCCGAGAGTGTAATTTCTGGTCTGTATGGTAATCCCATGTACAGTTTTTTTTCAGTTTTTTAAAGAAACTACCAAATTGCTTTCCAGAAAGATGACACTATTTTACATTTTCACTGGCAATCTTGATGAGTAATCCAGTTTCCTTATAACCTCAACAACAGTTGGTGTTTCTGCTATTATAATTTTTATTTTAGGTATTCTGGTAGGCATGTATCTCATTGTGGTCTTGATTGGTGTTTCCCTAATAACTAGTGATGTCGAATGGGCTTCATCAAGTGAGCTAGAAGAGAACATGCAAGCTTGTTGTTAATTCTTCTTAAAATATTTGTAAAATTCTCCAGTGGAAGCACGTGGGCCCAGAAGTGTCTTTTTCAAGAGTTTTAAATTTATGAATTCAACGAATTTGAAGGCTACAGGGCTAGTCAGATTATCTATTTCACCTTGATTGAGTTTTCACATTGTGTAGTTTTTAAGGAATTGCTTCATATTTTCTAAGTTATTGACTTTATGAGGATAAAGTTGTTCATAATATTCCTTCATTTTCCTTTTCATGGCTGTAGGATCTGTAGTGATATCACCTACTTCATTTCCAATATTGCTAATTTGTGTTTTCTCTCTTTTTATTATTGTCAGTCTAGCTAGAGGTTTATCAATTTTGTTGATTTTTTTTAAAGGGCCAACTTTTTGCATGGATTTTCTATTTTTTTTCCTAATTTCACTTTCATGGATTTTTGTTCTTTATTATTTTTTTATTCTGCTTGCTTTGGGTTTATTTTGTTTCATTCTTCTTTAGTTTCTTGAAGTAGAACAGATTTTTGACTTGAGACCTTTCCTTATTCCTAATATCAGCATCTCATATTGTTTCCCATTCAGCTCTGTCTTATCTGCATCTCATATATGTGGATATGCTGCGTTTTCATTTTCATTTAGTTGGACATAATTTTTAAATTTTCCTTTGAGGCTTCTTTTTTGATCTATAAATTATTTACAAGTAAATTTTCCTTTGAGGCTTCTTCTTTGATCTATAGATTATTTAGAAGTGTATTGTTTAATTTCCATGTCTTCTGAGATTTTTGTGTTTTCTTTCTGTTATTGATTAATAGTTTGATTCCATTATGGTCAGACAAAACACTTAGTATGATTTCATTTATTTTAATTTGTTAAGGTTTACTTTATGACTTCAGGTACAGTCTATCTTGATGAATGTTCCACAGGCACTTTAAAAAATGTGTACCTTGCTGTTGTTGTGTGGTGTGTTCTATAAATGTCAATTAGATCCTGTTGGTTGATTGCGTTGTTCAAATCTTCCGTCTAGTAGTTCTATCAGTTGCTGAGGGTGGGGAGGTTGAGGTCCCCAACTATAATTGCAGTTTTATCTACTCCTCTTTTAAGCACTATCAGTTTTTTCTGTATGTATTGTGAGACTTTTTATGTATGCACACATTTAAGAAACAGTCATCTCTCAATATCCACAGGAAATTGATTCCAGGATTCCTGAGGATATCAGAATCTGTGGCTGCTCAAGTCTCTTATACAAAATGGTATAGTATTTACATATAACCTACTTTCTTATATACTTTAAATCATTTCTAGATTACTTATAATACTTAATGCAATGTAAATGCTATGTGAATGTTATGCCGTGTTGGTGTTTTTATTTGTATTATTTTTTATTGCTGTATTGTTATTTTTTATTGCTTTTTTGTTCAAATATTTTTGATCCACCATTTGTTGAATCTGTGGATGCAGAACCTATGGAGGGCTGACTTATTTATGTCTTCTTAATGGATTGATCCATTTATCATTATGCAATTTCCTTCATTATCTATGGTAGTTTCCTTTCCTCTGAAGACTACCTTATCCGAATACAGCCATGTCTATTTTTTTAAATCCATCTTTGCATGATATATCTTTTTACTTTCAGTCTACGTTAATGAATTTCAACTGATTTTCTTGTAAAATATTGTTGAAGCTTGATTTCTTAATCCACTGCTAATCTCTGTCTCTTAGACTACTGGCATTTGGCATAATTATTTTTATGTTATGGCTTAAGTCCACCATTTTATTAATTCTTTTCTATTTATTTCCTCTGATGATCATTCCTCTGTTTCTGTTTTCTTCTGAGATGTTTCTGTTTTCTTTCTTTCCTTTGAGTTACTTAAACATCTTAGGATTCTGTCTTGACTTATTTAGAGTGTTTTTGGGTATACCTCTTTACATGATATTCATAGTGATTGCTCTAGGCATTACAGTATACATATGAGACATAATAGGTAGAGTATCAACATTTTACCATTTCCAATGAAGTATAGAAGCTTCATTACCGTTAAAGTCCCTGTACTTTTCCCTCTTTTAAATATCACTGTCTTGAATAGCAGATGGTGTTAGAATTTGTGTTTCAATCATCAAATATGATTTATAAAACTCATGAGATAAAAGATAGTTTATTATATGCACATGTTTCTACTCTTCCTCTTGTTCCTTCTTCCTGATATTTCAAGATTCTTTCTTCTGTCTTTTACTTTCCATTTAAAGAAATTTCTTTAGCCAGCTTTTAAGGGTAGGTCTGCTAGGAACAAATTCTTTTAGTTTTTTCTTGTCTGAGAATATCTTTATTTCTTCTTTATTTCTGAAGAATAGTCTCACCAGATATAGAAGTCACAGTTGACAGCTATTTTCTTTAAGCTATTGAAAAATGTTGTACCTCCTCCTTCTGCTTCCATGGTTTCAGATGAAAATTCAGTGTCACTTGAATTGGTGTTCCTCTGCATGTGATGTGTTCTTTCTCTCTGACTGCCTTCTAGATATTTCCTTTGTCTTTTATTTATAAGTGTGTGATTATGATGTGTGTTCCTTTGTTTTATCCTGTTTGGGATTTGTTCAACTTTTGGGATCTGTAAGTTTGTATTTTTTTTTAACCAAATTTGGGAAGTTTTCAGCCATTACTTATTCAAATACTCTTTCATTCCACTCCCTCTTTTCCCTCTGGAATGCTGATCCTATGAATATTGGATCTTATGACATTGTCCCACAGGAGCCTGAGTCTCTATTCAGTTACTTTTCCAGTATATTTTCTCTCTGTTCATATTGGGTAAATTCTATTGATCTGTCCTTAAACCTAGTGGCTTTATCATTTTTGTCTCCACTCTATTATTGAATCTATCATTTCAAGTTTAAAATGACACTTTAAAATTTTTATTTTGTTATATTTTTTCAGTTCCATAATTTCCACTTGGTTCTTTTTTATAACTTCTATTCCTTTACTGAGATTTTCTAGTATTTTATTTGTTTCCAGAGAATTTGTAATCAACTGCTGAAGCATTTATATGGTCCTATTTAGAACATCCTGGGATGCTCCTACTATGTGGGATCTTTTGGAGAAAAAAATCCATACCTGAGCAAGTGGAGAGAAGGGACCAGATTCAGAGGATACCCATAAAATGATCTGCAAGGGAAAACAAGTTTCTGACCAAGCACGGTTACAACCACATCTTCCTGGGACAAATGAGGACATGTATCAATGCCTCACCAACCTTCCATACACCCCAGGCTTACCTAGGAACTGCCTTCAGCCCACCATGTCTACCAGAGTGGCGGTATATAATCACTATTCAACTCCACAGCCAGAGAGAGGTGCAGAAGCCATCACAGGAAATGACTAGATGCCCCTGAGCTCTCTGTTGCTGCTGCCGTGCGGGTGACTGGGAATCACATAGTTAACTAAAAGCTTTTACTCAGCTTAATTTCCTCCACTCTACATGAAAATTGCTCTGTTCATTTTCACTTTACCTTTAAATTCAGGGCACATGCACAAAGACATAATGGTGTAAGAGTGGAAAAGAGAAGATGTATTTTCTAAGCTGCCTGCAGTCTGACAATTGTTTGAATGTGTGTGTACATTTAACAAGATGGTAGATTACAGCATTACCTTATCTTCAGGGTAAAACTGCCATTCAGGATCCAAAAATCTCCTAATGGTTTATTGAAATGGTTCCCTCTTGCAATGCATCATCACAGTAGTTTATGATAAGGAGAAAAGTATGTTCGATACAAATCAAATAATGCCAAATACAAAGAGTTGTAAGAGAAATAGCTCACTTGGGAGATAGAGAGAATTGAAGAAAATGTATTGGGTGAGAGACGCTAACTAGACCTCTGGAAAGAGAAGTCAGCAATGACCCAAATGGGATACTTGATTCTCTTCAGTGGTCAAAAACCCTCAGGAGAAGGATAAATAGGTATTTATTATTTGGTATAGGACATGATATTTTGAAATACCTATATATTATGTAATGGCTAAATTGAGCTAATAAAATAAACATGTATAAACATCTAACAAGCATGTACAATGTGTTGTATAACAGATATCTTGGACTTATCCCTTTTATCTAACTGAAATTCTATATCCTTTGACCAACATATGTTAATGCTATGGTTTAATGCTTTTTAGTTAATTTAATACTCCATACATGTATTAGTCTATCCAAGAGATAAAATTAAACCTTCCTGAAAAAAAATTCTTACATGGCAAAGACAGCATGTGCCTCGGTGATGCAGTTCAGGGGTTATTTGCATGGAACTTAAAAGACGCAAGCTGGTAGTGCACACTTACACTGTGTTTGGAGAGTGCTAGAGAGCCAGGAGGCAATCCTTTACCAACCAGCAATCCCTTCTGTGTGAAACTTCCATTTATGAAGCCTTATTCTGGATTTCTATTTTTGACTTTTGGCGTTTCCAAACCAGGGGAGTATGGGAGTTTGGGATCAAGAACATTAGAATTGTAAAGTAATTCAGATTGTTTCTTACTGATTCCAAACAGAAAATTAAGAAGGTTCTGAACATTAAGATGGAAGATCAAACAGAAAAATGAAAAAATAAAACCTAAAAAACAAAAACAAAAAAACTTCCTGGTATGTTTCCCGTACCATCTGCCCACCCAAACCTGGTCCTCTCACTGTTCCCCACCTCAGGGGATGGCACCACCCCAAGCACAGGTTTTCATGCAGAAATCTGAGAGGTGTCCTTGACCCTCTTTTCCCTCCTTCTCCTCTCACCCATATCCAATCAGTGGCCCAACTCTGTTGGTTTTATCTCCTGGTAGCTTTTCATTTTTTTCCTTTTGAAAAATTATTATTTTTTAATTGACAACTACAAATTATAGGGGAAAAGCTCCATGACATAAGTCTGGGCAATAATTTTTTTAATGAAATTCCAAAAGCACAAGCAAGAAAAGGGAAAATAGACAAGTGCTATTATCTCAAACTAAAAAGCTTCTGCACAGCCAAGGAGACAATGACCAGAGTGAAAAGACAACTTACAGAATGGGAGAAAATACTTGCAAACCATACATCTAACAAAGGGTGAAAATCCAAAATATATAAGGAACTCAAACAACTTAATAGCAAGAAAACAACCCAATTAAATGGGCAAAGGACCTGAATAAACATTTCTCAAAAGGAGACATACAAATGGCCGACAGATACATGAAAAGGTGCTCAACATCACTAATCATCAGGGAAATAAAAATTAAAACCACAATGTAATATTACTTCATACCTTCTAGGACAAGTATTATCAAAAATATGAAAAATGACAAGTGTTAGCAAGGATATGGAGAAAAGGGAACACTTGTATACTGTTGGTGGGAATGTACATTAGTACAATCATTATGAAAAACAGTACAAAAGTTCCTCAAAAAGTTAAAAATGGAACTACCACATGATGCAGCAATCCCACCTCTGGGTATATAGTCAAAGGACATGAAATCAGTATGTCGAAGAGATACCTGCACTCCCACGTTCACTGAGGCAATATTCGCAATAGCCAAAATATGAAATCAATGTAAATGTCCACTAGTAGATAAATTGATAAAGAAAATGAGGCATATCTACACAAGGAAATACTATTCAGCCATAAAAAGTAGCAAATCCTGTCATTTGCAACAATATGAATGAACCTGAAGGACGTTATGATAAGTTATTATTATTATTATTTTTTATTATACTTTAAGTTCTAGGGGACATGTGCACAATGTGCAGGTTTGTTACATATGTATACATGTGCCATGTTGGTGTGCTGCACCCATTAACTCATCATTTACATTAGGTATATCTCCTAATGCTATCCCTCCCCCCTCCCCCAACTCCATGACAGGCCCCAGTGTGTGACGTTCCCCTTCCTGTGTCCAAGTGTTCTCATTGTTCAATTCCCACCTATGATTGAGAACATTTTGCTAAGTTAAATAAGCAGACACAGAAAGACAAATATTGCATGATATCACATATATGTAGAACATAAAAAAGCCAAACTCATGGAAACAGAGAGTAATATAGTGGAAACCAGGGATTTGGGGACAATGGTTGTGTTTAGGGAGATGTTGGTTAAAGGATTCAAATTTTCAGTTTCATAGGAATAATAAAGTCAGGAATCTATTATACAACATGGTGACTATAGTTAATAACGATGTATTGTACACTTGAAAATCGCTGAGAGTCGATTTTGTGTTCTAATCACAAAAAGACAAGTAGGTGAGGCAATGCATATGATAATGGAAAGAATATGGAGAAAGGGAACCCTTGTACATTGCTGATGGGAATGTAAATTGGTACAGCCATTATGGAAAACAGTAGGTAGGGTCCTTAAAAAATTAAAAATAGAACTATCATATGATTCAGCAATCCCACCTCTGAGTATATAGCCAAAGGATATGAAATCAATATGTCAAAGAAATACTTGCACTACCAAGTCCCATGTTAATTAGCTCAATTTGGCTATTCCACAATGTATACTTCAGGATATATATATATATATATATATATATATATATATATATAATGGAATGGCCAAATTGAGCTAATAAAGTAAACATGTATAAACATCTAACAAACATGTACAACATGTTGTATAACAGATAATCTTGAATTTATCCCTTTTATCTAGCTGAAATTCTATATCCTTTGACCAACATATATTAATATCCCCAACCCCCCCAACCCCCCCATGCCAACCCCTGGTAACCATCACTCTACTCTCTGCTCCTTTGAGTACAATTTCTTAGAATTCACAGGTAAGTGAGATTGTGCAGTGATAGCTTTCAATGTGTCAGGTCTTGTTTCCACCATCACCTCTCTAATTCAGTCATCTTCATCTCTGCAGGAAGTAGCGTCAGGACTGGTCTTTCCTGAACTCAGGTTTGCAATCCTCCACTCCTTGCAGTCTGACAAGCAGAGAGAATTTCTTCAGAGACAAAACTGCTGAGATGCTCCTTGGCTGAAAGCCTCCATGGCCTGCTGCTGCTATGTCTTAGGATGACCTACAAGGCTCAGCATGTCTGTGCCTTCATCTCAGGCAACTAGGGGTCCCCTCTTGGTGCTGCCAAAGTCCTCTCTTGTGATTCATGCTCCTTAGAGTTAGTTGTACAACATGGGGGATTATTCTCTACCCAAACTCTTGTTTTTTAGCTTCATTACCCTTCTTAAGCTCTCTTAATATGCGATGTCTTTTACCACTTGCAGTCATCTGCACAGGCTGTTTTCTCTTGGTCCAGAATAACCCTTGCTCTTTTAGATGGAGATCTTAACTATCTGCCTCAGAGTAGATCTGCAACAATTGCTTTCCATTCATTGGCACCCTGTTCTCTCTGAACATTGATCACATTTGTGCTTACACAGTTAGATGAGACATTATTTGTGTGACTGTCTCTGCCATTAGATGGAAACCCATGATTGCAGGACTATGATCTGCCATGCTCTTGGCACCATGCCTTACACAGGGAGGGGCTCAGTGTTTGTCAAATGAATACTTTATCTGGGGGAAAAAAGTCAAAACTAGTTTACAAGGAGGCATCAGGGGAGGATAATATTGATGGTTTCCTCGTGAGAAGGGATAACAAACAGAAATTAATTGTGTGCTGCCTTTTAATTAGATGCATGTAAAAGGTCATCATTAGGACTGGCTGGGAATCTTTATTATTATATTGTAGCGAGCACAACATATCTATAAGGCTTTAAGGGTCCCCAGAAGACTCCCATCCCGGTTATTTTCTCACCCTATTTAGTTTCCTCATCTGCGACCTCTGCTTCTCTGTGTGAAGTCTCCTTGCTCTTTCAGACCAAGGAGACTTTCAGACCAAGAGAACAGTCTGTGCAAATGTCTGGAGCAGTGCTTCTCAGCCCTGGCTTCACCTCTGGGGAGTTTTTCTAAGACACTAATGCCCTTGCTTTACCCCCTGAAATTCTGATGTAATCGTTTAGAGTGAGTCGCAGGCACCCTGGATTAAGAAACGCTGACTGACATTCTATACCATGTGCGAATAACTCTTCAGGGAAATGCCCAATACAGGAAAATTGGAAGTTCATTTATTTATTTACTTATTTATTTTTGGGACTGGATGGACAAAGATTTACTTTTTAGTCCATTAGGCCAATATACTTCTTAAAGTAACTCAGAAGAGAGATAAATGCACTCTCTCGAATAAACAATTAAAATAATTAAAAATCACATATAGGTTTGGTGCAGCAGCGTCACTCTTGAGCTGGCTGAGTTCCCTGAAATATCTGTCCCCACAAGTCAAGCTAAGCCTTCTCCTGAGCCTCTCCCCAAGGGATCCTGCCAGCCACAAGATCTCATTTCTCTGACACCTGCTGCCACCATCTACAGCCCTCTCCAGGTAGGAATAGAAGCTGTTCAGTCACCTTTCCTCTTCTCTACCTCTTTCTTTCCCCCATCTCTTCCCTTTTCAAAGACTATTCTTTCCCTAAAACAACTGAGTAATAGCAACACATGTTGTCAAACCAAACACACACACACACACACATACACACACACACACACACACACATCCCTAGAGGCTCCAATCAAGGAAGAAAGAAAAGAGCAGGCACCATATTCGAGGGAACATCAAGTCATCCAAATGTAATTAAGAGTTTCTTTCTCAGCCAGGACTTTTAATTGTTGCTTCTGCTCCTGAGCACCCATCTGCTTTTAGAAAAGGTGTCCTCTGCATCCGTGAGCTTTCCAAATGCCCTTCAGCCTATCAGAGCGTCCTACTACATTGCACTTGTCATATCGGGATTCTTGAATATCAAAAATGTCAGCCCAGCCTTTGCTTTGAGAATGAAAATAAAAATGCAAATTTGATTTTATAAGGAGTTTTCATAAGAGTTATTGTCAATAATGGGAAAATATTGTCCCAAAGATTATAATAAAGGAAAATGAGTAGCAAGTGTATGGGGCCTACTGCCTTGAGAAACCAAGTGGAACTTGCCTCATCTTGGCTCTTGTGGATAGGCAATCAGGGGCCAATGCTCCTCAGTAGAAATGCACTCTCAAATGTAGCTTAACAGAGGATTTGTTTTTATTAAAACCTTGAACATAAAGATAGTTTAGAAAATTGCCACTAAAGAGGCATCGAGAAGGAGGTGTAGCAGCAGATGAGCAAATCCAAGCCAACAAAATCCACATTTGCCTTTTGGTAACACAGTAGGTCACACAAATATAATTTTCCATTTTATCCAGTCTATGTGGTACTTTTCCACTTTCTTTGGAATTGCACTTTTTTTTTTTCTGGCCAGTCCCCAAATAGTATGCTTTCTGCAAAACTTCAATTTAAAATGGTTTTAATATTACTACTTACCAAAGAAGCAAGTCCCATGGCTACAGTTAAGGCAAGTATGGGAACCAAGAAAAAAAATAACATTAGCTCCTTCAAAAAGGGAAAAAGTACGATCTCAGTTCCTAGTTGGATATTCATTTATTCATGTATTTATGAAGTACCCCATTATATGCGGGTCCTCTGCTCCATGCTTGGACAGCTGAGATTAGGGACAGCTGCACAAACTCCAGTCTATACAGCCACATGCCAGAATTGAGGGCTGAGCAGATTGCTAAAGAGTCATGGAAGAGGGAGAGGTTATCCAGTAGAACCAGATTACTCCATTCCCTGGAGCTGTCTAACCCTGCCATTTTGAGCTAAGCCTCTTGCCCTGCCTGGTCCTACTGAATTAAAGAGGTATTAATCTTGCATTGTTCTCTCTCTACAGTCATTGAGATGTGTGGGAGCTCTAGAGCCAGACAGTGGAATCTGGATGTTGATCTGAATTTATCAGCTCTAGGCCGAGTGCGGTGGCTCATGGCTGTAATCTCAGCACTTTGGGAGGCTGATGTGGGTGGATCACCTGAGGTCAGGAGTTCAAGACCAACCTGACTAATATGGAAAAAGTAAAACAAATTTATTAGCTCTGATTTGGTCAAACTTTCTTTCTTTCTTTTTTTAATTTCTCTGTGTCTCAAGTTCCTCACCTGCATGACTGAAATGATAGTGCCAAATCCATACAATTTTTGTGAAAAAATTGATGCCTTCAAGAGAACTCAGAACAGGGCCTACCATTAAGTGCCCAATAAATATTAGCAATTATTATTGCACATATTGGTCCTTTGGCATAGGACCATATTCTATTTTAGATTAAGAATGTGTGTATATGTATGTATGTATATCATGTTCAACAAACTCCTTCAAGATAGAAAATGGATTTTATTTTTCTTCATACCATTAGCCTAGCACTAAGATTTAAAGTGGATTAAGGATGATGACAGCAGAAATGTTTTATTTTATACAGCATTTTCTTTTTAGGATGTTATCGGGGTATTGATATTTCCTCAAATATATCACCAAAATGAAAAATTTTGTCTCTAAGAGGTGTCCCCTGAGGATTTCACTTTGGAGAATCAGAGGAACGTGGTGAGAACTTCGATATTCAGCATTAATTTTGCAACTGGCTCCAAGACCCAGTTCTGAGCCCTCGTTGCCCAGACTGCTGACTTTAGGCTAACATTTTTGTGTCTTAGGTTTCTAATCCTCCTCTTTGTTTTTGGATGCTTCTCTTCATTACTCAGATTTGCTTAAAAGAGCATGACACCAAATTATGTAGTACAAGTACATTGTCTTTAGCTCTGGAGATGCCATCCTGAAAATTCCTGGGAACTCTCAGCAGCAACTGAATCATACTGTCACAGACCATTGCAGCAACGTCCCACTGGTTTTTAAATGACTGATCTTTCAACATACTATTATCTCATCTATATTCTTTAGACTTGTTCTAAAGGTGCATCTACCTCACCACTAGCCACCTACAACCATAATAAAATTTGCATTCTAATACTTAGCTAGAACTTCAGCCAATAAACATCCCCATATATTTTTATCTTTTGAAAAACAAACATTTTGCTATAAATCCAAAGATAACCAGAAAATCAGAATGGGCAAGGGCTGGGCAATTGGAAGAAAGTGCTTTTATGTATTTTAACAGAATCATGCTGTACCAGCTAATGCTAAATAAAATATACCCAAAGTTACTTTGAAGTCATATTTGTTTTGTTAAATTGAGTGGAACAGTGAGGTCTCCATCCAGTGTAGAGATACGAAAATCACTCCAATGTTAATACCTGAAAACAGGTGGCATTTAAAAAATTCAGACTTTTTAAATGTTGTGTCCATGTTTCTCCCTCTACTTTTCATTCTTCTCCCAACTGTGATTTCCTTTGATCATTTTGGTGCCCAACACATCTCCTCTTTTGGATATTGTTCTATCCTTTCAAAGTTAAATTATAACACATTATAATTACATTATGGCTTGAAAAGTCCGTCCAGCACACAGTTGATCTCCTAAAGGCCTCAGAATGTCCTCCTTCCAAATTTGCTGCTCTAGGATGCCAGAGTTCTTTTCTAAATGGCTGCATGTGATGTGCACGGCAGCCTTTCCGAGCCGCCACATAATTGCAATTTGTTATAATTGAGGTTTGAAAAGGGGCAATAAATATCGCTCATGTTTTTCGCCAAAGGTTAACTGGATTCCGTATGCCAATGGCTGTGCCAGATGCAGGCCCAGCACAAGCACGGAGAGAACAGCTGCTACTTTCAAGCTCACCACTGGGAGATCAAGAAGAAAACCAAGGACACATAGTGCGAAAAGCGGAATGGCGCGCAAGATAGAGAGCAAGGCAGACAAGCGCTTCTGAGGGAGCTCTGTGTAGAGCGGATATAGGCAACAAGTGTCAGAATTCCATTTCTTTACTTTAGCCATCGAGGAGCTCAGAGTCCTCTCCTCCTTCCATTACCATCCCCCCTTTTCAGGGCTCTGCTGTACTCTTGCTCTCCTTTCTCTCTATCCTCCCACCAGGCCAATGATGCAATTAAAAGGAGCCTAAGCCGGCTCTGGTTGGGGAGATGTTTCTCATCCTCTAAAGGAGGCTGAATGGAGTCAGGGTGAGGCTGAGCATGAGGAGGGTCTTGGAAAGCAGATCCCCACTAGGACACTTCAAAGAAGAGAGAAGAGCAAGAGTCACCCGCTTTACCACATGTGCACCTACCAGAGAGATTTGGGCAAACTTCCTAGTGTTTTCCTTGTGAACACCCTTCAGGAATTTGTGATGTTCAGAGATGGCTAGCTAAAGTTCAGAAATTCTATTACTTTCCATCGGAAAGCCAAGTAACACATTTTCATGACTTTTTGAACCTGCCACTCTTAAAATGCACAGCACTAAAAGCCCCTGGAGGAAATGGCAGTGATTTCAGCATCCATTCAAAAAGAAGACAGCAGCTGTTTTTATTCAGGGGCATTCACACCTTCAGCCTTGCAAAATTCCCTTAAAAGCCATCAGTTAGATTCCAGTGGCTCTATCCCAATCTGTTAGTACAACCCTGGCTTTCACCTCCACCTTTAAAAGATAGAAAATACTGTGAGACTGTCTCCTACATGTATCTTTTTTGTCTGAAACAAAATCCTCAACCCCAGGGGAAATGTCCATCTTAGTGACTGCTCAAAACAAATCAGCTTGGATTGCCGTTCACGGAGGTGTGCATTCCCAGGAAGACAGGGCCCACCAGAATGAAGAAACCGGATGGTGGGTGTCAAGCTGGTTAGGGTTCTCTGATGTTTGAGGAAGTGGACATGGACATGAGTTCCTGGCCCTTAAGCTGTGCCTATGATTTGGGACATGCATATTCACAAGTGTCCCCAAAAGAGAAAGAACAGCCAGCTGTGAACACATTGTACGTGTGGAAAATGGACCGCAGAGGACAATGAGCGCTCTTCTGCAGGCCAGAGAATGCCTCCATTCATTTGTGGGTTTTAACACAGGTCTATTATCTTTAACAGCTTCATGCTGCCGTCCAATTTCAGCCCCAGTGCAATTTTCAGACCCAGTTCCCTCCAGACAGAATGATGGACTTACCAACATGTGAAACAGGATTCATTTTGTTGTGGTGGCTGGAAATGACAAACACTGAAATGATCACGAAGCCAAAAAGGAGATATTTTCTATTGTTTCCCTACGAGGCATAATTTATTCTTTTCAGTGCATTAAAGGTATGTTTTTATCGACAATACTTTTAAGAGAAAGCTATTATCTTCAGTGCTTGTATCCTGCCTGTGATGTTTGCACTGAGCTGACAGCATGGATACTGAGTTATAAAACAAAACAAAGCAAAAACCAGGAAATACAAATTGTCTTCACATTCCCAAAACTGCCAATCTGAAAACATTCCACCCACCCCAGGGTTTAAAAATTATTGAACAAATTAAAAAGAGAGAGGAATTAATCAGAACCAAAATTTCCTTTTGCTTTCAAACAATATAATATTGAAATTCATTCCAATTAGAAATGTATCTAACATTGGTACAGCCATCATGGAAAACCATATGGAGGGTCCTCAAAAAAATTAAAAATAGAACTACCACATGACCCAGCCATCCCACTACTGGGCATATAGCCAAAGACATGCAATCAGTATGTTGAAATGGTATCTGCATTCTGTGTTCATTGCAGCATTATTCACAATAGCCAAGACATGGAATCAACTTGCGTCCATCAATGGATGAATGAATTTTTTAAATGTGGTATATATATATATGAATACTATTCAGCCTTAAAAAGAAGGAAATCCTGTCATATGCAACATCATAGATGAAACTGGAAGACATTGTATTAAGTGAAATAAGCAGACACAGAAAGACAAATGCCGCATGATCTCACTCATATGTGAAACCTAAAGAGGTGGAACTCACAGAAGCAGACAGTAGAAGGGCAGCTACCAGGGGCTGGAGGACTGGGGAGATGTTGGTCAAAGGACACAAAATTTCAGTTAGGCAGGATGAATAAGTTCAAGAGATCTATTGTGCATCATGGTGACTATAGTTAGTAACAATGTATTGTATACTTGAAAATTGCCAAGAAAGTAGATTTTAAGAGTTCTCACCATAAAAACTACATGTGCGAGGTAATGTTTATGTTAACTTTCTCCTCTCCTAACTTTCTGGCAATGCAGGGTTCTTTCCCTTTCTCTCTTTCTTTCTTTCTTTTCTTTCTTTTTCTTTCTTTCTTTCTTTTTCTTTTTTCTTTCCTTCCTTTTTTCTTTCTTTTCCTTTCTTTTTCTTCCTCTTTCTTTCATTTTCTCTTTTTCACTTTCTTTCTCTCTTTCTTTCCCTCCCTCCCTTTCTCCCTCCCTCCTTCTCTTTCTCTATTTTTTTTCTATTTCTTTTTCTTCCTTCCTTCCTTTCTCTCTCTTTCCCTTCTTTCCTTCCTCTCTCTTTTTTCTCTTTCTTGTTGTCTTTCCTTCCCTCTCTTTCTCCCTCCCTCCTTCTCTCTTTCTCTCTCCCTCCTTCCCTCTTTCTCTCTTTCTCTCTCTCCCTCTCTTTCCTTCTCTCAGGTCATCAGCTTGCCTGAGGGTTACTCTCCTGCATACCTGCTTGCTGATGAGATATAGGCCAAACATTTCAATTTGGTAGAGTACCTCTCAATTATGTGCAGGGGTCCCCTTGGGCACAGGTGAGTAATTGGTTCTGTCAGTGCCCCATAAGGGACATGGGTGACCTTCAAAGACACAGGACAGCTCACAGGCCCAGCTCTGGGCTGGGCCACTTGCATGCCTCTGACAGCTGCTAAATGCCCATAGGTAGTCAAGCTCCACTTGGTTCTTAATTGCTTGAATATAAAGATCTCTCCCACCTTAAGCAAAATTCCAAGTGTATTAAAACCTGACTCCTAGACCTCTGCCTTGAGGCTCTGTCCATGTGGCCCTGCCCACCATGCAAGGGACTGGGATTGCTGGGGAATGGGGGATGGGACGGGGCAGGCAAGAGGTCGGATATGTGTTCTCACTCGACCACCATGCTTCTCCTGTTTCCTCTTACAGAGGATGAGGGAAGGGCAGAGGACCCCCACAATAGCAGCTCATGCTGGCCTCCCCTGACACTACCAGAGGCTGCAGGCATAGTGTCGTGGCCCACCAGTCTTTATGAGTCATCTCCCATCTTCCCCTCTCCAAACTCAAAGCATCCTCAGCCTCCTCAAAAGAAGCACACACACACACAGGCACACACACACGTGCATACATACACACACACACACAGTGTTCCCTTTGGTGGCCAAGCCTACTGACCTGAGAGAGCCAGGAAGGGAGGGGCTGTAAATTAGTCCATGCGTTGCCACTGGGCCTGAGCTCCCCTGCAAGCAAGGAAGGACCTCCCTGGGGCAGAGGCTGAGAGGAAGAGCCTACCTGGGGCAGAGGTATGACAGCTGAGCCAGAGCCAGGGGGCAGGGGAAGGTGGGGGGGTCCCTCCGCGTGTTTGTCAGCCCTGACCTCAGTGCGGGAGAACTGTGTGTGGCTCCCACACCAGAAAGGAGAGAGACACCGGGCCAGCTGCTCCTTTGAGAATCTGCTGCATATGGAGGAGCATGATTTTTGGAATGAGCATATGGTTTTGGAACCTGAAAATGTGTGCTGCGATCCTGATACCCTTATTGCGTAAATACAGACTATTGTCTGTGCTAATGAGCCTCAAAGTGTGGTCTCCTGATCATGGCACACCTGGGAATTTATTAGAAATGCAGGTTCTCAGACTCCACCCTGTGCCTACAGAGTCAGAAACTCTGGGGGTGAGGCCCAGAAATGTTTGGTTTTAAGGAGGTTTTCAGCTAACTGTGGTCTACATTTAAGTTTAAGAGATTACTGGTCAATTTAAAAGTGCCTATTACAATATCTGAAATGGTAAATGCTTGGCAAATGACAGCCTCTTTTTTTTTCCATTTTCCTATTCTGAAATAAAGAAGCATAGAGTTTTAAAAAATTGCTCAAACCTATAACAATTCAGTTTAATTGAAATATTTGCAGAAATGGAGGCTCTGTGTCTGGCATTGGAGGGACACAAAATAAAGTGAGAGAAGATGGATCGCGCTGGGCTCCGAGTGTGACATTGAGGGTCCAGACCTTTTCCTGAGGACATAAAGACTGAAAATTGTTGAAACTGCTCCATATTAGGGTGCCAAGTCTCAAGGTCTTCTGCAGGTTACCTGTCTGGAAGCGAGGAGATCATGTGGAAGTGAGGAGATCATTTAAAAGTCAGTTTTTCCACTAACCATTTGTATAGTCTTAGGCAAACCACTTTCTGTAATCTTTGTTTTCTTTATTGTCATTTTAGAATGAGATCTATAAAGAAGATGTTTTCTAGTCCTCTGCATGATGTGGTAGAACAAGTCAATTCCTGATGTCACCCAAATCAGAATCTAGACCCCCGCCCTGCCACACTCCCTTAGCTGTTTGACCTTGGGTGAATTACTTCATGATTCTGGTGTTCAGTTTCCTCCTTTTGAAAATAAAAATCACGATAGCCACCCTCACACATTTGTTTTGCAGATTAAATGGTTGTATGGGAAGACACATAAACAGCCCACATCACAAATTGCAATTGGTTGGATCTGGTGGGGCCGATCTGGAAGGCAGAACACAGCAGAGGAAATCTCTCAAACTCAGCAGGTGTCTCGGTTGTGCTTTTGGAAGGGCGGAAATCCTGGAGCGGCAGTCACTCTAAAGCAAGCCATTCAGCTGCCGTGCAAGTCAGGGAGAGGGACTGTCCAGTGCTGGGCAGTGGGAGAGCCTTAGCCAGGAACCAGGAACCAAGAACTAGGCTCCAAGTTCATCGGGCAATTATAGGGTAAATATGAACTGAAAGTATACAGAGAAACCAGAGGCTAAGAGGGCAAAAACAAGGCCCTTGGAACTACCTCACAGGGAAATTATTTCATAACTCACCCACTTGTGGCACAAGATACGTGAAATATCAGCAGACTTGCTTGGGACTGCCCTAAAACATAGGTAGGGCCGAACCTGCCCTTAAAAGTGTTTACTACTTTGGTCTAAAAAAGGATTGGTGTAGACAGAGAGTAGGAGCTTGGTTTCCCTGATCTTGTAGTCAACGCGGAAATCTGGGTGATGCAATTGATCATCTTTGTCAGTTACCGTAGTCAAGCATTCAGTCTGAGAAATGAAAGCTGAGAAAGCCCCAAAATTTTTACCCTGGAACAATGAATTTCCCACAAAAACCAGTACTGAATTTACCTTATGGTTCCCAATTGGCTCTTTTTGCCATAACCTATTCCCTCTGTAGTTTTGGATACAGAAGAGGTTTTATTTTTTTGTTTGTTTGTTTTATTTTTTCCTGTTTATTTATTACTGGCAGATGACACTCATTTTTTGCCCTTTCTTAGATACCTATATTTGCACCACCTACCTTAGTCAAACTTTATGTATTTTCACATGCACAGGCTTTTTCTATCTTTACCTTGCTTTTTTCTAGGCTATTCTTTATTTTTAAGGTATTTGGCTCCTTTTCTTTCCCATTCTGTTGGATTATTATTGTTATTGTTGTTGTTGATTAGCTTCTGTAAGTCTCCTCTTTCTGCTTTGGCCTCTTTCCTCCTTTTATGCACACGTTTTCTCTCACAGAGACCTCTGTGGATCCCATAAGAGGTGCCTCCCAGTACCAGGGAGGGTTCTGCTCACTTCTATTGTACCACCCGGGGTGCCGGGCAGAGGTTTCTCTGGTGGTGAGGACCCTTTGTGCAGGAAGAAGCATGATGCCAAACTCGAAGCCACTGAAACACTGCCAGGCTGCAGTCTGGCTCTGCATTTAGGACATGTTGTGTTTTACTATCCTCTATATTTGGAAGAAGACATTTGCTTCCCTCTTGTTACAAGTGCTATAGCATTTTAGAAGTTAAAATAAAAGTCACAGTGATCAAGAAGCAACAAAGCAGACCCCCATTACTCCTGAGAAGGAAATGTGAGTCTCAAATTAGGTTAAATCCTGCATGTTCTCAAGCAGGATATATGGTGAGACTGTATCCTGAAGGAAATTTGAATGGCGTCATAGCAACTCCTAGGGGTTGCTGTGGGTCCTGCAGTTTCCCAACCCAGGTTAGCAGCGTAGAGTGGGAATGAGGGTTCAGCAGAGACCCGTCCTCTTGCTTTTCTCAGCGAATTCTATTCGCTGAGAGTCTGTGCCTTTACCCTCAGGCAGCCATTCCTCTATTCCCTGACTCTTGTCTCCCAACCTGTGAGCCTCCAAAAGTGTCCCTCACCCAGCATATTTTATGTCACTGCTGATTAAATTCTGATGAACAAGTAGGTTTTCCTCCAGCAAGGAACTCAGGCCTAAACACAAAGTGCAGGGAACACGTGCCCCATCTGGGATGCTTTGATGTCTGCTCCCCTAGCTTTTATACTCTGTTTGCAGTGCAAGAAAAAAAATTGGTTTTGCAGCGGTCTGCTTCTGAAAAAGAATAAAGCAGGAGTTTGACACTTTTTGATGCTAGAAGACAATATACACCTTAAATTGGAAAATACACTCTAGATAAATTCTTACATGTCATCTAGATTTTTACTAGATGTTTACAAATAGACTCCTACTCTGAAGAAAATTGTCACGACAGCCCTAAAGAGGAAAATTTCTCATCAGAAAAGGCTGTTTCTCCCTCATCCACTTGTGCATAAGCTTACAGAGCACCTTGGTTTTGATGATCTTCAGTGATATTTTCTGGTTTTGAAACTGCCTTTGCAAAATTATGACAGACAGTGAAAGAGATCTAACTTAACCGACTCCATCTTGCTTCTAACCTCCAAGCTGTCCTTGTTCATTCCTGGGTACAGGCTAAACTAACTTTGGGAGAAACTTAGTTTATACTTTAAACAAAGAAGGTAAAAGCCCTTTCCCAAAGCAGTCCTCCTTCTTGTCGAGGACTAGATTGCCTTTGTAGAACTAACATTCACCACAAGATTAGAAATTACGGTTTGGGAGTCATGCAGCTGGAGGCTACAGATTCTGCCTCTCCCTAAACTACTTCTAAAATCAGTGCTTCCAATATTTTGCAGACTCTGCACTTGATGGATCAGCTGGCATCATCCAGATCAATAAACTGGCTCACTTGATCTTGGCCCCCAACCCAGGAACTGACTCAGCGCAAGAAGACTGCTCCAACTCCCTATGATTTCATCTCTGACCAATCGGCACTCCTGGCTCACTGGTTTCCCCCTACCTACCAAATTATCCTTAAAATCTGTGCTCCCCTCCCAAATGCTCAGAGAGACTGATTTGAGTAATAATAAAACTCTGGTCTCCTGCACAGCCAGCTCTGTGTGAATTACTCTATCTCTATTGCAATTCCCCTGTCTTGATGAATCGGCTCTGTCTAGGCAGCTGGCAAGGTGAACCCCTTGGGCAGTTACAGTTTGGCCCAAATGGTGTGTTCCCACCTGGACAGATCCCAGCCATCCATTAAGACCCAGCTCAGCTGCCCACCCCTCCCCTCAGTGGAAAGTGCCTCTCCTCTGTATCACCATGGCAACCTATATATTTATTTGTCCCACCACTTACTACATTGTAGGGAAATACTTCACTAGTTTTCTCTCATGTTAGCCTCTTTGCTTTCCTGGAATAGCTGTCTTGCTTACTCATATGGACAGTGTTAAATTTACCTGATTCCTATGATCCTGAAAACAGCAAAGGCGGAGAAATCCCTTGCCCTTTGTGTTCCAAGAACCAGCTGACTACAAAGAATCCCTCTTCCCATAGGACTTAGAGAAGACACAGAGGCCCTCTTGCTTGTCTAGGACAAGACCAGACCCAGACCCTCCAAATTTCCATTCTTTGCCTTATAAATGGTTAGCTAAACTTCTCGTCCCCACTGATCAATGCCCACTGATCAGTCAGAATGAAATGCTTGTTAACCAAATTTGTTTAAGCGTGTCTCCTTCCTCCTGGCCCCTGAACTTAGGCCCATACTCAGCCGCTGGCTGGCTTCAGAGCTACTATCCAATCATGCCTCTCTCTCATCCCACTTCTCACACCCGGTTCTTCTAATCTCATTGATTCCTCCCTATAAGAAAATCTAAATCAACCTAAATGTCCATCAGTGATAGACTGCATAAAGAAAATGTGGTACATATACACTATGGAATACTACACAGACATAAAAAGAACAAGATCATGTCTTTTGCAGGGACATGGATGGAGCTGGAGGCCATTATTCCCAGCAAACTAACACAAACAGAAAACCAAATACCACATGTTCTCACTTTTACATGGGAGCTAAATGCTGAGAACACATGGACACATGGAGGAGAACAGCCCACACTGGGGTCTATTGGAGGGTGGAGGTTGGGAGGAGGGAGAGGATCAGAAAAAAATAACAAATGGATACTAGGCTTAATACCTGGGTGATGAAATAATCTGACACCCCCATGACACAAGTTTACCCAGGTAACAAACCTACACACGTAGCCCTGAACTTAAAATAAAAGTTAAAAATAAAAGCAAACCCTTTTTGCCTAATCCTTGAGAGTTTACAGATCTTGTGTTCCCAGAGTTCTCCCCATTGCGACATTTCCTGTCCTCTACTTGCTCTAATCCTTTTGAATGGTCTCTCCTTACTAATCCAGATTGGTTTTTAGTTGACAGTATATTTATTCTCACATAGTAATAAGCACTTGGTACAAATTTGAAACTGCTTAGTTTTGTCATTTTTGAAACTCAATGTTTCTAATTTCCCAGACTTTTCTTTCTGTTTTATTTTTCCTGCAGGCTGCAGTTATTCTTATACTAGTCACATCCTCTACTATTCTTGAAATCTTTATAGGACCCTATAAAGATCTGTGGCCTGTAAAGATTTATCAACTGTCACAATTCAATGACTGAGCTTTGATACGTAAAGGAGTTTTCTGGTTGTAGGTACTTCTTACTATGGTGTTTACCTATTTGCCACTGGGTAAACTTTCAAATTTCTCCATAGTTTTGCTTATTCTTACCCTAACTGAAAGGATATTTTTGAACGTTTTTGCTTCCTAAGCAATGTAATAAAAACAAAATCAGTAAATGCATATGAAAAGAAGTGGAAAAAACTTTGATGGCATTAAAGATAATTCATATAGCTATTTTAAATGCTAACTCACATCGTCAAGAACAGAATCATGGGAAAATGGAAACAAAACATATGAACGAAACTAAATAAAGGTTGGTAGAGATTCTCTTTATACATGAAGATGGAAGATGAAGCTTGGGAGTTTAGGTCAGGCACGGTGGCTCAAGCCTGTAATCCCAGCACTTTGGCAGGCCAAGGCGAGTGGATTACCTGAGGTCAGGAGTTCAAGACCAGCCTGGCCAATATGGTGAAACACCGTCTTTACTAAAAACCTACCCGGGCATGGTGGTGCATGCCTGTAATCCCAGTTACTCACTCGGGAGGCTGAGGCAGGAGAAGCGCTTGAACCCCGGAGGGAGAGGTTGCAGTGAGCCAAGATCGCACCACTGCACTCCAGCCTGGGCGACAGAGAGAGACTCTGTCTCAAAAAAATTAAAAAAGAAATTGTGAGTTTATCTCCTCTTCATTTAAAACTCCATTTACATAAGAGTAAAGGAACGTTTTAATGCATAAACTTTGGGAACAAAGAGAAATATGAGATGATAGCAGATTAGAAGTATCAACAAATTTCAGAAGTTGGCAAGCTGATAGACAAATAGTCACTGTCGTAACAGTCCAGAGAAAGTAAGCCAGCAAAAAGCAAGTCAATTTGCACCACAAACTCCTAGAAATGCCCAGGAGGTAGAGTCCCTCTGAAGGTAGAGACAAGCAACTAACACAAAGGGAGTCCATGGAAGGGTTTAAAGGAGCAGCTCAACACCCAGATCCCACCCAGCTGAAGAGGAAGAATCTACTGTCTGAGCGTGCTGGAAAAGAGAGGCTTCAGGATGCCAAGCACAGCAAAGGTCAAGGCTAAGGAGCCAAATCCGGCTAAATGAAAGTCTACATCCCAAACTGAGAAACCACCTGCTCCCTTCCCTCACTCAGCCCCCAGAAAGCTGGCAGCCACCTTTTCCCTCAGTTAAGAGATTGGGGGGACTTTTCTCAGAGGATGAAGACCTATAGATACTAACACTTGGAGGCACTCCAATGCAAAGCTAGCGTGCTGCCCTGCCATGCCACCATGAACCTCAAGAGGTAGCAGAACCCTCACATGCAGACAGAACTTCCACACGGAATTTTAGTGCACCCCATCCAAGGGATGATTTGTCAGCCAGGAATCAGTGACACATGAGAAAACTTTCCAACCTAGGGAGAACAAACAAGCTTACAGGAAAAGAAGAAGAAAAGAAGAAGGAGGAGGAGGAGGAGGAGGAGAAGAAGAAGAAGTAGCTGGAGGAAATGAGAAAATGTAGAAAAAGGAATTATAATTAAAATCCTCAGAGATATAATAGAAGACACTGCATCTGTGGGGGAAAAGCAGGATAGGATGTTATTGACAACCATAGCCAAAAAAGTACAATTAGAGAGGAAGTGTTATGCCCTATGTGAAAAATGCAGACAAGAACAGGACGATCATGTTGAGGAAATCTCCCGAAGATAGAACAAAAAGACAAACCAAAATTGGCAAGAAAAGAGTTTTTTTTTTAATTGGGAAGGCAATTCCAGGAAATCAAACATTCAAATAACAAAAGTTAAAAATAATAATAATAATAATAAAGCCCAGGGAAAATGGAGGAGGGAATTTCACAAAGAAATAAAGTAAGAAAGTCCTCTGGATGGAAGAACATGATTTTTCAGACTGAATGGGCTCATAGAGTGCTCAACTGAGTAAATAAAAAAGACCCAGACCAAACACAGCAATATGAATTACAGAACACCAGGAAATGTTTCCTGGGAAAGGCTCCAGAAAAAAACAGATTCACATTCTGTGTGAAGGACCAAGGATTAAAATATCATTGGACGTAATGACAATATTGGAAGCTTAACAAAAATGAGAAATGCCTCCAAAATTCTGAAGGAAAGCAATTTCCAACCTACAAATTTGATACCAAGCTTAGTGTGAGGACACCATACAATGTTTTTCTTTTTCTTTTTTTGAGACAGGATCTTGTTCTGGATCCTGGCTGGAGTGCAGTGGCATAATTATATCTCACTGCAGCCTCTAACTCCTGGGCCCAAGTGATCCTCCCACTTCAACCTCTTGAGTAGCTACAGGAACATGCCACCATGCCTAGCTAATTTTTTTTTTTTTGAAATGGGGCCTCAGTATGTTGCCCAGGCTGGTCTTGAACTCCCAGGCTCAAGCAATCCTCCTGGCTTAGCCCCCCAAAGTGCTGGGATTGCAGGCACAAGACACCAAGCCCAGTCCAGCACCACACAATGTTTTTCAACCTGCAGTGTATCTCAAGACAAATCAAGAAAGAAGATGCCATGGGATCCAGAAAATAGCAGAGACAACACAGAGGAGAAACAAATCAAAAGGGATTCCGAAAAAGATGAAGAAGAGAAGTGATGTACATCTGTACAGCAGGGCTGGTGGATTTGGATGACTGTAAAAGGAGAGACTTCTCTAACTAAAGATATTAGTCAGTGTGTTTGAACAAACTGAGAGGAGATTTAGTCCCATCACTGCTGAAGGTGAATTAATCTTAAGTGCACACACACTGGTCCCTTACATTGGAAGGCCAGGTAAGGAGTGAGAAGACCTCCAGCCTGCAGCCCATGCTATCCAAATGGGGCATGTATTTTCTAATGTCCCCCATTAGAATACAACAATAATTCCTTTCTCCTCTTTTCTTTTACCTGGGGTCCCACACTCTTATTTGGAGTTCTTTCTAAATTTTCTGCCATGTGTCCCCTTCCAACTATTTCCTGGACTTGCACAAGAACCCTCATGGTAAAGCTCCTTTCTTTACCATGAGGTTTCTTGCACAAGTCCGTGGACACTGTAACAGCAGCTGCTCCTTGGTCAGTCCTCAGCCCTGGAGTCCTCAGCCTTGGAGATGGTACACACAGAAGCACCACCTAGCTTTGCAAGAAGGGACCGGGAAGGGGAATTGGGATCATCTGGGCAGGGAATTCTGGGGTCCTGGGTTTCAAAAGCAATGTCTAGAAAGGTAGAGTGGTACCAGCTGCAGGTGGGCATGTCTCCCTCCCTCCCCACCATGGGTATCTTGCTGCATGGAGAAAGCTGAGGCTAGGGGAAAGCTAAAGGGAATCCTCTAAACTTTAGAGTCTAAAGCTAATGGCAAGGACAAGGGGCCCTTGTCCCCCAGGTCAATAGGCAGTACTGGGTGCATAGAGCAGTCAAGAAATTCTTATTAAAGCAATTACTAACTGAAGGGATGGCAAAAGGTTATATAGGGAAGGGAATGTCATCATAGGTTTTTACTTAAAGGAACATTTAAAATGTAATGAGTTTTTTAATGTGACTCAACTATAAATAATATTTACATAGTGATCATAATATAAATGACAAATATTGATTTAGCTTCAAATTGTGATTTAACTATTTGTTTTTGTTTCTTTTATTGATACATAATAGATGTACTTTATTTAGGTACAAGTGCTAATTTGATACATTCATATAATAAAATCAAGGTAATTGGGGCATCCATCACCTTAAATCTCTCTCTTTTCTTTATGCTAGGAAGATTTGAATTATTATCTTCCAGCTATTTTGAAATGTCCAACTGATTAACATTAGCTGTAGTCACACTGCTGATCTATTGAACACCAGGTTGATTTAACTCTTTGGAAAGGCTGGAAAGAGGGGAAATTTATGTTCAAGGTGGGATCAAACTTTCATAGTAGGATTATTAACTAATAGCTAAAACTAAAATAATCAACAAATAGCAGTATGTGCATGCTATTTCAAAATATGCAAGTAAATGCTAGAAGATACAGTTAGGCCAGTGAAAATTATTTGCCCATGAGCAAGGAGATGAGAGAGAGAGAGAGAGAGAGAGATGAGGAGGGGTAGGAAGATGCTGCCAACTCTCTAAAGTTTTTTATTATTTGACTTTCAAAATGACTTACATTATTATCTTGATAAAAATTAAATTAAAAGAAAGAAGATTATTAGGGAAAGTGAGAAAAAACAGAAAATATAGAAATGTTAAAGAGGGGAAGAAACTATTTAAATGCAAATAAAGACAAGATAAAAGTACAAGAATGCAGAGGTCTAACTTGCAGACACAATAATAAAAATTCCATGTTAGACATGGTATGCCATTCAGCAAAGCTTCTGTGGGTTGCCATTCATAATTTTATTGACTTAATTTATTCCCCTCAACATCCCTCTGAGTTAGTCTCTTGGTAACATTTTTCAACTGTCCAGTGTAAATAGAGTGCAGGATGAGGATAGAGGGGAGTTAATAACAAAAGACAAACCTTTGCTTCCAGGGGACTTCCCTCCTGCTGAGAGACAACCAATGTAAGTGGGAAAACATGAAAACACAGATGAGAGAAATCTATCTAAGGCAGAGAAGAAATGAACATGCATGCTAGAGAGCTTGTAAGGCATCTGGGAATTTTCTGTCTGGAGCAGGCTTTATGGAAGTAATCGATTTGTATGATGCTTTGAATGAAGAAAGAAATGACAGTTCTTTGATGAGGATAAGGGAAGTGATTAAAAAAAAAAAGACTGGGCAAGGCAAGGTGAAAGGGGACAGCTGGTAATGTATGCTAAGGGGCTAGGGCAGCCTGCCCACCTTGACCAAGCTGTAGCTGGCCCATGTAAATCCTGCCCATCCTGTGTGCCCAAGTTGACCCTCACCTTTCAATTCAAGCTCAAGCTCCACCTAAGCCACAAAACATACCCCATTAGAAAACACAACAATAATTCCTCTCTCCTCTTTTCCTTTAGCTGGGATCCCACACTCTTATTTTGGGTTCTTTCTCAATTTTCTGCCACGTGTCCCTATCCAGCTATTCCCTGGATCAGAAGGCAGCAAAAGCATGGCCTGTGACACTGAATTTGAGTTGGAATCCCTGCTTCACCCGTTTACTACAGCTATGGTCTCAGGCAAGTTCATGAAACTCCCAGAGCCTATTCCCCTACCCACGAATTGGGCATAACAATTGCCTAACTTACAGTGTGCTTGGATGAAAGGAAGATAACATGTAAAATGCAATTGGCAGAGTAGGCATGCAAAAACATGGTAGCTGCTGTGATTACAAATATTATTTATGTAAATATTTCTTTAATTAAACAATGCATGTCTTTAGAGTAGGGACTTTTACTTTTTCCCTCCTCAGGGTCCTAATGCCAGGCACATGGTGGATATTATTGAATCCATACAGATTGATCAACCAGAGAAGGCCACTGCACAGTCTGTTGCATAGAGAAGGAGAAATCCATGCTACTAATAATGTGAGGGGTCTTAAATGTTGATAGGTAGGGGTAAGCCACTGAGTCTAGTCCTGACACAGGTACAAGGACACTTAGGTGTAGAGTCAGTGGCCTTGTGACACCTCTTGAAATGAGGAAGAGAAAAATGCATTTGAACACATCTGAAAAACATTTACTTTCAATGTGCACACAGGAATCAAATCATATGAAAAAGTTGAAACTTTTGAGTCATAGTTGAAATTTGAACTTGAATCTCCGTTTGATTTAATTCAGCAAATATTGAGGGCCAACTAAATGTAATGATCTGAACTAGTGACGGGAAAGTAGATAATATGTAGACTTTGCCTTTAAAGCACCTATTTAGAAGAGAAAATATTTATATTCAAATAATAGTACTAAAAGTAATTTGAAATTTCTTATTCACTGTTTTATCCATAATAAGTAAAAATATCAAATGAGATTCTGTAAACAATAGAGCATTATCATGACAATTAGAACACTAATATGTCAATATCTATATGTGTTTATGCTCAACACCAAAGATACTTTAAATTGTTAGAATTTAAAATCATTTAGATTACTTCAAGAAAAAATGTATTGCAATATATATGTAAACAATGCTTTTTATTCACTAAAGAGAAAAAATTGGCCCTATTCCTAAAGGATTCACTTTGAATTCTCTCATGCTGTCTACATTCCTTAATGGTTTCATGTATGTAGACATATATGGCCAGATATATTCATATGTGTGAATTTTCCAGCATAAAGAGATCTACTTTAGCTCACTCTTAATGATAGCCTGAATATTATATTCATGAGAGTTGTCAAATCGAAAATCCTTTAGCTGAACTGAAACATGTTTTTACGGTTTTCGAGAATTAAAAGATAAAATCAGCATTTTTCTGGCTACATTTATAATGTGGAGTGAAATCCTCCTACATCGTCAGAAGAAAATGCCTTTGAAAGTATCTGAATGTTAAGTCTATTTCATATAGAACATCAGATTTGGAATTATTGACCTCAATTATTCTTTTGTTCTCCTTCACTTCAATAAATATCGATTATAGTACTTATTTATGTTAGATGATCTGCTTTATGCCATAGAGAATACAAAAACTAAGAGGATTTGGTTTCTGTGGTACATTGTTTAATGGTCACAAATTCCTCCCATCTCAGGTGACATCTTCCTCTGTACTGCGATTATGCTGCAACTCCTACCCAGAGGTAGAGGCTTCTTGCACCTCTTCAAACCAGGCTGGTTATGCAGCTTTCTTTGACAAATAGAATGTGGTACCAGGAATCTGTGAGTTCCAGAGTCCACTTCAAGAGACCTCACAACTTTTGCCCTTTCTCTCTTGGAACTCTGTGGCCACTATACTGTATAGAAGACCAAGATCAAAGACTACCTGAAGCTCTCCATCTCTTGCAGCTAAGCTAAGCTCAACTAACAGCTGACTCTACACCTAAATGCAATCGAATGAGTGAACCCACCAAAAGTCAGGAAAGAACCAGGCACTCAAGTCACATAATCATGAGAAATAATGAACCACTGTTATTTTAAGCCACTAAGTTTTGACGTAGCTTGCTATTCAAAAGTACACAACAGACCCAAATTGGTACCTTTGTTGTAACAAAGACTTAAAACATATGACATTGGTTTTAGTTCTGTGTTGCAAATGAAGGCTGAAAGGCAGTGAAAAGACTATTAGTAAAAGCTGGAAGAGCAGTACGGAAATCTCTATGGGCTGGGGAAATCTCTAAGGCTGGGGAAAGGCAACTCGTGTCATGAAGTGGTGGTACATTTGCAAGAGTGTTTTCTGAGATAATGTAGAGCATGGCAAGTGTACCTAATAAACTTGTGGATCGGCAGAAAATGGAAAGCATTATTTGGCACATTTTTCTATGTATGATAAATTATGTTAGGGTGAGATGAACTATAAATAGGAAACTCTTCAGTTTGTTAGTATACTTTAGAGGAGGGGTATAAGGCCAGGACTTGTTGGGTTGGAAAATAAAACTCTTTCACATAGTCAGTTTCTCCTGATAGCAAACAATTATCGATGTATGAGATGGTCCTAACACAAACATCAAATCACAGCTATGGCTGCTGGACTTTGTTAAAACTTCAGAAAGCTTTTAGATGGTGCCCAGTAGATGCTATCAGCTAGATAAAAGAACATCTGAGAAACTCAAGGTGTTGCCACACAGCAGCTATCTACCTAAAATACAGAGAAGTCTATCTCAAAACAAGAATAGATGTGGCTTATGGTGCATGGCATGAACAATGAGAAGACTCATAGGAAACTCACAATGTTTTTAAGACAGTCACAATGATAAAAACACTAATAGCTTTGACCAAAATAGACTGCTAGTCCAAAATGCAAAGAGCCCTCTGGGCCTTCAGTGTTCTATAGAACACTACTCAGCTGCAAACATAGGTTATTTCTCTTATTGAGGTAAAATTGACAAAGTTGTACATATTAAAGGTGTACAGATGATAATTTGATATACGTATACATTGTGAAATGATTACCACAATCAAGTTACCTAACATGTTCACATCCTCACATAGTTACTGTGTGTGTGTGTGTGTGTGTGTGTGTGTGTACATAGGTTATTTCTTAAGGAAAAGAAAATATGTCTCAGAGGGGAGAACCAGGAGCCCAGAGGACAGAGCAAATTGCCAAGGAGAATAATAAACCAGGAAACCACTTCAAAAATGCAGAAACAAGCTCCTATCAAAGAACATTTTCTGTCCCTAAAGTAGGCAATATGGCCCAGCTGGACTTCAAAATTGTTGAGAGCTAGGAGCTGCTGTGTCCTTCCTGTTCTTCTTTATTGTGAGCAGAAGTGCCTAGTGCAATTATCCATGCCATGGTATGTTGGGTGTATGGGCAGATGGCTTGACATTTTAGTCTACAGATCTCTAGATCAAGAATTACTGTTCTCTGCTTGTACACTGTTGGTAGGAGTGTAAATTAATTCAGCCATTGTGGAAGACAGTGTGGCAATTTCTCAAAGACCTAGAGGCAGAAATACAATTCAACCCAGCAATATCCATTCCTCATCTCCATATGAGACCACCTCAGCCTGGAACTTATTGTTCATATCACTATCAACATTTTTGTCAAAGCCATTCAACAAATCTCTAGGAGGTTCCAAACTTTCCCACATTTTCCTGTATTCTTCTGAGCCCTCCAAACTGTTCCAACCTCTGCCTGCTACTCAGTTCCAAAGTCACTTCCACATTTTTTGGTATCTTTTTAGTAACACCCCACTCCTGGTACCAATTTACTGTATTAGTTCATTTTCATGCTGCTGATAAAGACATACCCAAGACTGGGAAGAAAAGGATGTTTAATTGGACTTACAGTTCCACATGTCTGGGGAGGCCTCAGAATCACGGTGGGAGGTGAAAGGCAGTTCTTCCAGGGTGGCAGCAAGAGAAAATGAGAAGGATGCAAAAGCAGAAACCCCTGATAAAACCATCCAATCTCATGAGACTTATTCACTACCATGAGAAAAGTATAGGGGAAACTGCCCCCATGATTAAAATTATCTCCCACCAGGTCCCTCCCATAATACATGGGAATTATGGGAGCACAATTCAAGAAAAGATTTGGGTGGGGACACAGTGCCAAACCACATTAATACCCAAAGGAATATAAATCATTATATTATAAAGAAACATGCACACGTATGTTCATTGCAGCACTATTCAGAATAACAAAGAAATAGAATCAACCTAAATGCCAATCAATGATAGACTGGATGAAGAAAATGTGGTACATTTACACTGTGGAATACTATGCAGCCATAAAAAAGAATGAGATCATGTCCTTTGCAGGGACACAGATAGAGCTGGAGGTCATTATCCTTGGCAAACTAACACAAGGACAGAAAACAAAATACTGCATGTTCTGACTTATAAGTGGGAGCTTATAGACACATAGAGGGAAAAACACACACTAGGGACTATTGGAGAGTGGAGTGCAGGAGGAGAGAGAGGGCCAGAAAACTGACTAATGGGTACTAGGCTTAATACCTGGGTGATGAAATAATCTGTACAACAAACCCCCATGACACAAGTTTACCTATGTAACAAAGCTACAGTTGTAACCCTGAACTTAAAATAAAAGTTGAAAAAAAAAGAGTTACTGCTCTCAAGACACTGCACCAGAGAATCCTTGTCTACTTCTGGATCTGATGCAAAACATGGACTTTGAGCTTGACACCGAAAATTGAGGTGAGACTTTTGGTGGAATGTGACTATATTTTGCATATGAGAGAAGTGTGAATTATTTTGGGCACAGGATAGATCTTGAAACAATAAAAGACTCAACAATTTCTTTCAACCTACATGTTCCTCTGCAATGTTACTTTGCAATTCCTCCCTCAAGAGGTGGAATGGACTTCCTTACCCCTTGTATCTGGACAGGTCTTGTGATGTGCTTTGGTCAACAGGATGGAGTAGGAGTGACACTGCAGGAGCTGTGACCTCAAGAGGCCTCAAAGCTTCTGCTTTTGCCCTCTTGAAGAACTGCCCTGAGAATCCTAACCCTAAAGAAACCTGGGCTGAAAGAGAAGCCTGGCCATCCCACCTATTCCAGCTGAGCTCGGTACTTAAATGACACTCTCCCTGCTCCCAGATTAATGCATCACATGAGTGGGCTTCCAGAAAAAGCCACCTAGTCAACATACAGAATCATAAGAAATAGGAAAGGCAAGCAATAATATGTAGCAATGCATAGCTGAGACAGTTCGTGTTCCTTAGGTGCCTATAAAGTATTAGGAGAGAGAAAACACACACTTCCTTAAGGATACATTTAAGGATGATTATGCGGAGTACCACAAGAGACATAGCAGTAAAATTTGGGAGGTTCAAAGTAAGGGAGACTAAATTTTGTTTGCAAACACTGGTGAATATTTATATTTAAGATAATTTTTAAACTGAATCTTGAAAAGTGTTTTCGTTAAAGGAAGAACAAGCAGAAATCTTCAGTTTTCTTGCAGTAATTTATTAATTAATTGATTAATTGAGATGAGAAGAGTACTGCTTCCCAAAAGAGCAAGAGTAGGCTGAGGAAGATGGGAAGAATCATTCTAACTTATGAATAGTCCATTCCTGTTTCCAGAAAGTAAGAGCTGCCCTATCTTTCCATTTCAGTTAACAACAAACTTCTCTATATTTATTACTTAATAAGAGAAAGTGAGTAAAACCCTCTTTGGGTGAGCTGCTAGAATTTTGACACCACCGATGGCACTGGAAATCCCTAAGGTTTACTACTTAAGCAAACTCTAGGCACCCAGAGCAAACACACAGGGGCAGTTGTGCAGGAGAGAGATGATATTCCAGTTACTTATCATTCCATCTCTCATCCCTCATGTGAGGCTCAGAATCTTTGGAAGGATGACACCAATTTATAGTCAATGTGCACTTTTCCTTTCTTATGTCTATCAGAACTTGAAAGAGCTTGCCAAAGATCCACATCAGTCTTCAAAGGGATCTACCATATTTCCATTCTACGTGCCTGTAATGAACATTAGAGAAGAACACATCTGTTTCTGTAAATATATGCAAACAGAAAATAAATCCCTGGATATTTATTCACACTGAAGAATTTAGTCATTCATCCAATACATATTTAATGAGCACCTACTCTGTGCCAGGGGATGTTTAGGGTACTTGGTTATATCAGGGAACAGAACATACAAAGATCTCTATTCTCCTTCTGGGAATTTATATTCTAGTGGAGCTAGGGTACAGGTGAAAGAAAGACAACCATAAAAAAAATAGGTTAAACAAACTACTAAATATACAATGTTTTAGAAACTGATAGATGTATGGAAAAGAAAAAATAGCATCAGGGGAATCTGGAGTACAAGTAGGAAGAGGGATTGCAATGCTAACTTGAGTGGTCAAGGTAAGTCTCACTGAGAATATGACAGCAGAGCAAAAACTTGAAAGAGAGGATTGAAGATATTTCTCCCTCTAAAGTAGATTTCTTATAAGAAACAAGAGAAAATATTTGAAAATAAAATAAAATTTTCTAATTTGTCATTTTTTAAATAATCCCAGAGGATATGACATCTCTGGAACTTTAAGAAGCTGATGTGAAGAGGGTCACCCTGGTAGGAGGAACTGCATAGACCTGTATAGCACTACTGCTGAACAAGAGTAACAAGAGAGTCATCAGCCGAAGCAATATGGGAAATGTTGGCTGAAACAAAGAAATGCTCTAGGTAGAGAATGTAGAGTTTGCATTATGTTCCAAGAAAACAAAATGTCAGAATAACAACCATTCCCACGCATATGCAGTGGGAATTTTTCAGGATCTGAAAAGAAAAAAGAGGAAGGAGAAGAATAGGAGAGAATCTTATAGGCATCCAGAAGAAAAAAAAATCAGATCACCCAGAAAAAAAAAATCCACATCAAAATCAGGTTGTTCTCAGACTCCTCAGCAAGTGAAAGTGCTGGGAGGCAAGCTAGCAAACCACCGCAGAACTTCTGTGGATAAAGCCTGAGAGCCTGTGCCCCATCAGCTCACCCTTCACATGGGAAAACAACACAAGCAGGTCCTCAGCTACTGAAGCATGCAGAATTCTCCTGCCAAGGCAAGCCCCTGAATAAGCCACTGAAAAATCTACACCGGGACAATGAAAAACACATCAAACATTTCCAGAATGGGAAAATCTTGGTGGAAAAACAGACATTGAGCAGAAAAATGAATAAGTTGCAGAGATGGGTTTAAATGTTTGTTTTAAGCATGTTTTAAATGGTTATAAAATTGATTACAATAGTTTTTTTTAAGTGAATGAAAAGATCACTTTTATTTTTAAGTTAATAGAAAACAAATGATGGCATCCATAACACAGAGTAAGTAAAGGAAAAACTAGTACAAAGGGAAACAGTATCATACTTCTTATCTTCCACAAGAGATGGTCTGAGGTTTGTGTTCCCCAACCCCCAAATTCAAAAGTTCAAATTCTAACCCCCAAGGTGATGGAATTAGAAGGTGGAGCCTTTGGAAAAAGATTAGCTCATGAGGGCTCTAGAGCAATCAGTGCCCTTATAAAAGAGGCCCTAGAGAGCTTGTTTTCTCCTACTACCATGTGAGGACACAGTTAGAAGGTACCATCTATGAACCAGGAGACAGGCCCTCGCCAGACACTGAATCTGTTAGTACCTTGATCTTGGACTCCCCAGCCTCCAGAACTGTGAGAAATACATTTCTGTTGTTTAGATGCTAGTTTATGGTATTTTGTAATAGAAACCCAAATGAACTAATTCAAATGGTTTTAAAACTACTAATTTTGTATTTACTGTAAGAGTTAATTTAGTACAGATCTAGGATTGTCTTTGAAAAATCTAAGTTAACCAGTATTGTCATTAAAAGCACAAAGCTTATCTTTTTTTTAACAAACTTATCTTTTAGAATATTGCCAGAAAAATAGCAAATAAAAATAAAATGTATACAGCAAAAATGAACAAACAAAAAGCACATAAATAGCAAAAAGAAAAAATATTTAAACAGTAACATCATCCACAACAATTATAACTTATAAAAATGTGTATAAAACAAAACACAGAAAAGCTTGAAACAAGGTGATCAAAGGCAGAGCAGATAACTCTACAAAAAAGAGCTGTATGTAGAGACAGAATGTTAATATCTGATAAGTCAGAATCATTAGAAGGATAAATGGCATAATTTTATATGGATAGAAACTATAATAAATGCTGGATACATAAAGAATAGTATAGTACTTAAGGAAGCAAACCTACAGAGAAATTGATAAAAATGCAATTACATTAGAAGAATTTGACACACTGTTATCAGCTTATGACAGACCATATGCAAAAATAATTAAAGGCATAACTTTTTTATTAAGATAGAGAACAAATTTATCAACATTTCAGATGATATGATTGTATGTTTGAGACTCAAGAAAATGAAAGAAAAAAGGTAAATAAATATAAGGTAAATATGCAAAAATACATTTATTTTTCTATATTAGAAATCCTGCTTAAGGTGGCAGCATAAGCTAATGCCATAAAGCATTAACCTTTCCCCAATCAAACAGAAATGTGGAATAAATATACATTTAAAAGTGTTAATTTATAACTGGAGTCAAAACTAAGAAATCTCCAGGAGTCACAAATAAGCAGGACTCATCAGAGGAATGAGGGTCTTGAAGCCTTATGGAGCAAATTAACCAGATCTACCTCTCAGGAGTTAGGGCTTTAACACTTCCATAGTGATGAGATGGAAGTCAAGGCCTTGGGACTGAAACTAAAACTGGTCTCCCCACATAAAATGAGGAGCTGGAAGTGAGGAATCCTAGTTGTAACAGGAGTGAAGAGAACATTGCCTTCCTGTCTTTGGGCATGACACAGGGCTTTCATCTAGGTCCATGGGAGGAAATAATGAGCCAAAACCAAAAATTAATCCTTAACCTTCCCTAATTGGTGCAATACCCAATATCTTGTATAGAAATCCTTGCATAAGGAAGCAATATAAAAATGGGTACAGAATTAGTGAGGCCACAGAAAGGTAATAGGGCTGCTCTAACAGCAGAGGACTCACTTAGAGACTCTGTAGAAGATCATTCCCACCACAATGAGCTTATGACAAAAACCACAAACAACATGACAAAATTAAATGCCATGGTAGAGTCAACAGCCAAAAGAGGTACAGAAATTACATCCAGGACTATAGCTAATTGAATAATCTGGAAGAAAATTTAAAATATGTATGTTTAAAATATTCAAAGATAAAAAATAGAATATTTTAGATAAAAATAAAGCATTATGAAAAATAGTATTAAAATATTCAAATAGAAATTATAAGAATAAAAACTATAGACATTGAATTAAAAACAGATGAGACTTAGGTCAGGTACAGGTACTCATGCCTGTAATTCCAGCTCTTTAGGAGGCCAAAGCAGAAGGCTCTTCAGAGCCCAGGGCTTCAAGACCAGCCTCAGCAACATAACAAGACCCCCATCATCTCTTAAAACAAACAAACAAACAAAAAGGACCAGATATGGCTTAAAAGAAAATTAGGGAACTGGAGTGCAGAACTGGGAGAGAATGAAGAGGAGATGAAGAGGTTTTCCCAAATGCTGTACTGGAAGACAAAAACTTAGAAAATATGAAAGAAAAGTTAAAAGTCTTGAAAATAGAATGAGAAGTTCTGGCAACAGACAAATGGAAATTTCATATGAAGATAGAAATAATAAAAGGGAGGCAATAAAGAGATAAAAGATAATTTTCTAGAACTACAGAAATGCATGAGTCCTGAGATTGAAAATCTGAGCATATGACTATAAACTCTTCCATGAGTACTTCAGGTCCTTGAAAACAGAACTTCTCCCTTGTTCAGCTCTGTATTCCTGGTATCTAGGAAACATCTGGCATGCAGTATATGTTCAATAAGTATTTGTTGAAAGAATACATAAAATGAGTGAAACAGCATATCAAGTGTCAGGCAGAATTAAAAAAACAACGATATCAAAAACATCTTAACGCAACTACAGAACACCACAAACAAAGTGAAAAATTTAAAGCCACCAGAGAGAAAAACCAGATTACTATGAAGAAACAGCAATTAGACTGACAACACGCTTTCTAAAGCAAACAGAATGCAATTAATTAACATCTTCAGAGAGTTCAAGGAAAATAATTTTAATTTATAACTAAATACATGCTGACATAATTTAAGCAAAAAGGAGAAATGACATTTTCAAGCATACACAGGTTGTTAAGAGAGTTTACTAGCTACAGTCCCTTACTTCAGTAGGAAGGGAAATGAACCCACAAAGGGGAGTCGGGTGCAAGGCTTCATATTGAGCAAAGACACTGGTAAAACACCTTGATAAATTTGCACAGGCTTTCATTGCAAGTAATAACAAACAATAATAGTAACCATGGTGTTGAATACATGATACAATGGTAACAATAGACAGCAGGCAGTGATTTTAAAGATAGGAGAGTTCACAGTCAAGCTGAAGCATTTTTATTCCGGATGAGAACAGAGAAATTGATTTTGGACATTTTAAGCAAAATATACTGCTAAGCATCTATATTAACATTTTGGAAATAACATGTAAAACATAGAAATAGATAATTTCTAAACCAGAAGAGAAAGTGGAGAAGTGAAGAAAAAAGTAATACTTGTTCAGACCAACAGCGGTGCTAAGGAGAAATGGGTGCTCTCATAGACTGCTGGTGGAAATAGAGATGGAACAACATTTCTGGAAAACTGCATGGACCAAGAGCCCTGAACATTTTTATTGCTCATTAATTCCACTTATTGGAATTAATCCTAGGGGATAAAAATTGAAGATGTGGGAAAATATTCATATATAAAGACATTTATATTGGTGAAAAATTGGAAATAGCCTAATGCCCAGGATTGAATTTTAAACTATCATGAGGACTCCTCCCCTCAGGAAAGGGAGTAAGGTCATTGTAAAAGTGGCTTCCCCCAGCATTTGACTCACTTGCCTATCTGCTTTCTGCCATGTGAGGACACAACATTCCTGCCCTCTGGAAGAAGCAGCAACAAGACGCCATCTTGGAAGCAGAGAATAACCCTCACCAGACAACGTAACTTGTCAGCCCCTTGATCTTAGGCTTTCCAGGCTCCAGAACTCTGAGAAATAAATTTCTGTTGTTTATAAATTACCAAGCCCCAGGTATTTTGTTATAGTAGCACACAAGTGAACTAAGACAACATTTAGTGACCTAATGAAGTGACCACAATATAATTTTAAGTGAAAAAAAATCAGAATAATAAAAATAGTTGACCTTTATTGAGTGCTAATAAGGGGCCAAACATTTTTATGGACTTTTACTTGTATTAGCTCCTTTAATTCTCAATACAACCCTTAGAGGTAGATACTATTATCTTTATTTTATAGGTGAGAAAATTGAGGCACAGAGTGTTTAAATTAACTTGTCTAGGCTCAAGCAATGGGAAAGTGATGGAGCCCTGACTCACACCCAGATAATCTAGCCACAGCACCTGAGCTCTCATCACAGTGCTGTCCCATCTAGATTCAGAAAGCTATACACAGTGGATGCTCAATTGTATGTGTATGTGTGAGAGAGCAAAATATATCTTAATTCTCAGTGTAAACTGTGGTTCTATCTAAGTGATGAGATAATTTTTAATGTCCTTACACTTCCTTTATTTTCATTATTTTCTTCTATGAGAATGCTTAGTCTTACAATCATGCAACACTTCATAGTTAGGATAGAGCAATCAATTCATTTGAAGGTCATTCTGTAATACTATCCCAATAGGATATTTGCCTCCCCAATATGCCACAGAATTATACTCTTGAGCTAACAAGTAGAAGGAGAATATAATATGGTGATTCTTAAACTTCTTTGGGTTGTGAAGCTCTTAAGAATCTGATAGAAGCTGGGTATCTCCTCTTCCACCAAATGCACGTGTCTACATTTCAAGAGATTCATGTATTCACAGTAGCCAATTGTAGAGCAAAGGTCAGTATCCTCGGGTTAAGAATAAACCAGGTGTTTGGGTTGGTTCCAAGTTTTTGCTAATGTGAATAGTGCTGCAATAAACATATGTGTGCATATGGCTTTGTAGTAGAATGATTTATAATCCTTTGGGTATATACCCAATAATGGGATTGCTGGGTCAAACGGATAGACTGGATAAAGAAAATGTGGCACATATACACCATAGAATACTATGCAGCCATAAAAAAGGATGAGTTCATGCCCTTTGGAGGGACATGAATGAAGCTGGAAACCATCATTCTTAGCAAACTAACATAGGAACAGAAAACCAAACACACATGTTCTCATCCATAAGTGGGAGTTGAACAATGAGAACACATGGACACAGGGAGGGGACCATCACACACCAGGGCCTGTTGGGGAGTTGGGGGCTAGGGGAGGGATAGCATTAGGAGAAATACCTAATGTAGATGATGGGTTGATGGGTGCAGCAAACCACCATGACACATATATACCTATGTAACAAACCTGCACTTTCTGCACATGTATCCCAGAACTTAAAGTATATATATAAAAAAAGAATAAACCAGGTTAAGGGGTGCCACTTATTCAACAGCTTCAACCACGTAGACCACTGCAGAGTTGAGGGAAGAAAGTACGACCCATGTTTCCCTCCCCCACTATGATGTTGTAGAGCTGGTGGCCCTTGTCAATGTCCCTGCCCTTGTCCCTATCTGTGAGTATCTGGGTACTGGAGGGACCAAAGCAGTATAAATGTAAATGTATAAATATGAAAATTGTGGCCATGGTAGCAGGATCACAGTCATGTATATCACGATGACCACCCTGAAAATAAGCACGAGGTAGCTCAGATGAGGGCACCAAAGGGAATGGGCCCGGTGGCAACACTATTTGGATTTTCACTACCTTAGAGTAAGTATGGAAGGAAGACAAGGAAGGTACTAAAAGATAAACAGAAAGATAGGTTACTTTATCTCTCCCCCTCCCCAATACATCCTTGCTCAAAGACAAAGCCTTATCTTTAATAGCTCAAAAAGTCTAAAAATGAAAATACAAAGGACTGACACCACTTTGGTAAAAATGGGTTTTAGTTCAAGTTCAAATGAAGATACAAGTCTCTTTCTATTAGTTTGGGGAGAGTATTAGAGAGAAGAAAAGTACAAATATCAGAGATGGACATAGTACATGAATCCAAGGTTGGAGAAACCTTGGAAGAAAAACTGCCTAGGTTTTCCATTTTGTACAGCTCCAAACAGATGCTGCAGTGGAAGATACTTCATGCTTGCCTGCTGGTCCATTGGGCACAACTACATTTCCAAGCATACCGATGAGATGTTATAAAATTCATGCACTGCTACAGATCATTTACTTTATTTATTGGGATTCCCCATGGTTTCTCACCTATAACACATAATTCAACAAGCTCAGTTTTCTGGCTTCCTAATCTACAGGAAATTAGAAAGAGAGGAGTTTTCAAAGCAGGCTCATTAACAGCAAGTTGAATTAACAGCTAAAAGGAGAAAGAAGTAACAACAACAACAACAAAAAAGATATTAGAAAGACTTATAAAACATGGCAGTATGGGTCATGTAGCTGGGAACAGAGCTCTTCATAATTCTCTAAGAATCTTCATCAGGATGGTTGGTTCACAGCCCAGGGTATAATCATTTAAATTCACTCTAGTCACCATGCGTCATGAAGAAAGTATTAATTCAACAAGGGAAGAGAGTACGGAACACATTCCAAGGTTAGTTTCCTCATTTTTATTTTATTTTATTTTTGCTTTTTCAAGTTCTTAAGTTCTTTTGTATGCTTGTGTGTTTTGAACCAGCCCTAAATAAAATAAAAATTTTAAACTGGCCTTTAAAATGTAGACCTCAATTACTTGGAAATTTAATTTTTCTGGAATGCACTCTTCTCTTACAAAGATTTAAAGTAAATGAGGCATTACAGTATTATTTCAGAAAACTTTAGAGATCAAATATCAAACTGAAATACCCTACCCATGGTGGTGTGATATACTAATCAAGATGCATACTATAAAATTATAGGACGGACTAACTCCTCAGAAAATCATGAGATTCACCAGAATCTACACGACCCTGTCAGGGAAAGGGGACACTGAGTACAAAAAAGCCATTCACAAAGCTTCCCTTCCCCAAGCTCTCCATGGAAAAGCAGCATCCTGAACAGTGGAGATTTCTGTAACGTCGAAGCCTTTCTTAACTCTGTCTTGTGCACAATGACACACAAAGAATATAAAATTTGTGAGTTGAGAGAAAGCGATGAGTCATCTGCTTGCACATCCTTACTATCAGAAGAGGAAGTTGGCACCGGGAGCTCAAGTCACATAGCGGACACAGCCCCTGCCGAGCCCATGACTCCCAGGTGGTGCCCTTGCTCCCACTGCTGCCTCGACGATGTGCTCTCTCTCTCCATTAGGCCATGCTGTGGATCAGTAGGCAAAGGCTAGGCAGGAGCATCCTAGTCTCTTCCTCCCTCATTCTCAAGTTCAATTGCACACAACTCCAGTCAACTCAACAGGAATGCTGTTGTTGGGAAGAGTCTAGAAAGAGTCTCCCTGGTTTGGGCTTTTCATTGTTTCAGATTTCTCCCCACAAGTCAGGCAGCCAACAGGACACCACTGCCCCCTGCACTGTACTCATGGATACCAAGGAGAAAAGACACAGTTCCCTGTCTCCAGGAGCTTCCAGGAAGCACGAGAAAGTGTAAGGTAAAGAGGAGCATCCCTTGCCATGGCTGAGGCAGCATTGATCCCTCCTGTGTTCGTTCCTAAATGACTGGCATGCTCATATCTATTCCAATCCTTTGTGTGAATATGAGCTTGGAAAGATGAGCAGAACTTGATTTGTCCTTAGGATAAAGCCCAAATTCCTCCATTCCCAGCCTCAGCCCACCTCCTCAGCCTCAACTGTCACTATGTGGGTCCTTATTTTCTGTGCTCACTGGAATCAACTGAGGTTTCCCCAGCTTGGCAAGCTCTTTCTTCTAGACCCTTACATGGTGTGCCCTTTTGTCTCAAGCAGTCTCCCTCACACTCCCTTCCCTTCACCTGCTCACTCTTACTTCTCCTTAAAGCTAGACAAGACCTGCAGGATGATTCCTCTGAGGTCCCAGCTTCCCCGCTGGGTTTGAGGCCTCTTCTCATGTAGGGCCATTTTCCCCACATTATAAGAATGAAGACTGAATGGGAGGAACTGTATACGCGAAGGTGGGAAGAGCTGTGATGCAGGAGGAGCAGAAGGGGAGAGTGGGGAGAATCGTTTGACTCAAGTGGAAGATGTCTTTTGGATAAGGAAAGTAATGCTGAATGATTAAGGTTTTATGTGCCAAAATGTATGGCAAAGAGACTGAACCAATTTTATTAGGAAGCCATGAAGATTCTTTAGTAAGAACTTTGCAACAAATTGTGAGTCATTAGAGATTAAGTGGCACAATCCCTGACAGCAGGCCCCAAACATAATTAGGCAGCATGAAGAAGGAGAGAGAGATCAAAGCACTAACGAGCTTTGCGATTTTGTCGAGATTAAATACCCTGTATTTAAAATGAGAATAACAACATCTCCTTCATAAATTGTCCTGAGGATTAAATGAAACCACATGCTCAGGGAAGTGCTCAATGCCTGGGAGCATTATTAACATTAACAATCTGTAATCCAGAAAGGCACTGCTGTTATTTATGGGAAAGCCATATTTGAAATTAGATCTGGAGATACTTATCAGGGACTATTGGAGATAGGGAAGAAATAGTAGCAAAGAGAAGAGAAAAATGGTGAGAAACAGAAAGAATGTGCAAAGAAAAAACAACACATCACTTTAAAACCTTCACAACAAAATTTACCCTATCTTTACTTTCTTGTCTGACGTTATATTTTGCAGGATAGTGGCAATAACTTCTACTGCTTTATAGAACACTCACAATAAATGGCTTTGGAGCTTGATTTACAACTGGAGCGAAGCATGGGCACTTAATCTTCCCCAGTGGCTGTTTAAGGTTCTGTACATCACCGTTCCGAATGATTATCTGGGAACCATATCGAAAGGGCAGGGGAGCTGGCAGGTGGTTATAGAGGTGAGGCTCTGGGCACAGGAATTGGGGGTCGGAGTTTGGGCTTGTGCCAGGGGCTTTCCTTCTCAGCTCTACAGTATCTTCTTTATGAAGGGGACAAAACTTGCTTTCCTGGCTTGTTGAGAACTGGGGAAAGCAATGAATAGCCCAGAAGAGCTTCAGTGCAGGAAAAGGCCTCATAACTTGCAATGCATTCATTCAGGAAGCCAGCTATGCTTATTACAAAATCCAACAGTGAATGTAGCATACGGGCAACATTGTGTTTTTAAAACGCCCTTTCTACATGCCCTCTTTTACTGACACTGACCTTTGGAAGAGCAAACATAGGTCATGCTCCTGGATTGCAGCACAATTTCAAATCAACTAATTGAGTGAGCTTAGCATTGGCTGTCTTCACTGGGACTTGCTTTGAGAAGGAAGAAGTTATTCTTAGGCCCTTGGATTTCTAGCCATCAGAGGAGACTTTTTTATCTATGAGCTAATGAATGTTATGTCTTTTTAACTTCTGAGTTTATAAGTGAGAATTTCAGAGGAGCAGCTGGCCTGGAAAGATATGCTGTCAATAAAACCTTGTTCTCCAGGTCAGTACAGCCCCCTCACTGCAAGCCCACACTGCCTTTGTAACGACATTTTCGGAGCCCTGTAATGGCTGACATCTTCCTGGTGGGCAGCCACCCGGGCACGCAGGGATGTACACTGTTGTGTTATCTCTGAGCCGAGACCCAACTGCTCTCCCATCCAATCTGTGGGAAAGATGGCTTCTAACAGACAAGTTTGTAAGGTCCTGAGTGCAATCGTAAGGGCACGTTGATGGTGGGCAGAAAGCAGCTGAGCCCTGGATGAAGTGGAATTAGAGAGTGAGTGGTAGAGTATATCTGACAAGGAGATTGTTAGAGCGAGAAGGGAGAATAAAAGAAATATTCAAAGAACTATTTGGTTGACACACATGGCACACCATACACACATGCAGTGGGTCGAGGAAGCCGGAATCAAGGCACATTATAAACTCTCCTAACTTCATCCCTCATCAATCAACAGCTTTTCAGAAGCACACAGCAGAGACATATTGTATTTTATCAGCTCTTTACACTGAATGAGAAATCATATCTTGAGCATTTTAGGCTCTGGATTAGGTCAAAATAGGAAAACCACCTCACTTATGGAAGAAAGGAAATGACTATCTGCCTGTCTGACCTCTTCTTCTCTAGTACCTCATTTCGTCCTCACAGTTCTACAGAATACATATTATTACCAAACAAAGGAGAAAAACAAGGGTAAAAGGAGTACAAATCTTGCCAAGGTCACAACACTGGTAGCAGCTGAGCTGAGATTCTGTTTGCCAACAGAAAGTCTCTATATGAACACTCATTTCAATGCAAGGCAGAAATGATGCCTTCAATCGCTACCTTAAATCAGGCTTAGATTAGGACCAAATTTTGTAAAACATTTCAAGCAATATCCAGTGTCCTTTGCTGGGCTGGAATTAAAAGAAAAATCAAAGTTGTTTTTGTCATCACTGTTCCTATTGTCAGATAATTAGGGCAGGCATTGGGTAAGGATTTTGAACATTTGGTTCGCTAGGTTTCTGTGAGATTGAAGTATGTGGCAACAGGATTTGTCTTTTGGGCTATGAAGTCCTTTCAAAGTATATTGAGACCTCAAGTGACAAGTGAAGGCTTGCTTACTGATAGCTCATGGAGACCTGTCGTTAATGTCTGATTTTGCAGCCCCCAAATTTGGTGAATGAGTTCCAGTGATAAGTGATAAGCTGTGCAGCATAGTGTTTTAACTGAGAAATTAGGTCTGAGATCTTGCCAGGTTTAGCCACTTGCCAGCTGTATGACCTTGGACAGATCACCTAACCTCTCTGAGCCTCAATTTCATCATCTGCAAAATATGGCTATTAGTAGTGCTTACATAAGAGCATTACTGCCTTAGTAAGCACTCAATATTGTTTGCTTTTATGGTTGTAATAACTGTCCTTCTCTTCAGTTTATGTTTACTCATTCTCAAACTCAAAAGAAAAATTGATCATCACCAGAAAGATTCAGGAAATGTTTTGGTGGGAAGGGCAGACAGTTAAACCTTTTCTTGGGTTTCTCTTAATAGGCTTTGGGGGCAGGGTTACCTCATGACCCTGGTGAGAAGCCTAACATCTCCCTGGCTTGCCTCCTCCCTTCTTTCCTCACCAATATTCACCATGGATACATTAGAAATCTTCCCCTTTCATGCTACAAGTTCTTATAACTGAGGACAATCAAACCGAATGAGGCACAGACCTCCCGCTACTTGTAAAAAGCTCTTTAACACTCTTGCAAAAGCCAAAGGCAAACCTTAATCAGTGGGCTTATTTATAGTTTGAAGAGTTATATCCCACCTATGGCCTCGGGGTTTTAATCAGAAGAAGGAACCTGCTTAATGCTCATCTCCCACTGCCAAATCACACCACAGAGCTGTGGGGGCTTTTGCAATGTTAGCCCTTTAGAGACTGCCACAGGTCAGCAGTGACTGGTAACATTTGAAGAAGCTGCTGTCTTCAGCGTATCCATCAAATAAATTACTGCAAGGCGTGAGGGGACAAGAAACAGCTGAACACCTTCCCAGAAACAAGGGCAAGTGGAAAAGCACCTGTCCTCTAAGAACAAACAGATTTGGGGTGTTTTTCTACATTAGAAAGTAAATATGACAGTGTCTTCATGTTCACAATCGTGAAGGAAAGAAGGTGAAATATCCTAGTAACATTCATTTTTTCATCATTTAATGCCTGAGGGTTTTGGAGGTGAGAGAACTGCTGTGAGATGTCATTCTGAGATCATGAGTTCAGAACAGGAATGCAACCTTGGAACCTTCAGGAAACACACAAGGACAGATGACTGTAACCATTTAGTATATGTATTACAGAGTGCATGAAGGAATGGAGACTCGGATTCATTCCATTAAAGCATAACAAGCCTCGTCAATTGGTCAGCACCCCTTTCACTTTCAAACTGAACCAACAAGTCCCTCTCCACTTTCTTTCTTCCCACTCACATCGAGGACTGAATAGGCCCTGGATGTTGAGCCTTCAGAATCATCTCGACTTCTGGTGGACCCAACTTCTAATGCACACGCATTACTGCCTGAGTCCCATTCGAATACACACGGAATGGCTGCGTTGTTTACATTGAGCCACCCTCTACCTCTTGGCTGGGAGAGGGGCTTGAAGAAAGAATGTAGAAATAAACTTGAATTTAGACCCTGGGGCTACTTTGCCACTTAACAGCATACCGGTGATTCAGCTTTTGATTGAAAAAGACTTTGGAAACCGAGTGCAGGGTCGGAATGAGATCATAAGTAGGACTTAGTGGGAAAGCATAGTCCTTATGTGCAGACAGACTAGGGAATAATTCCATCACTGTTACATAGTACCCATGTACAAACATAGATCCTTGTGGGACTACGGCAGGCCTTAGAAATAGTGTATACAAAACACTTGGCACAAAAGCACCTAACAACTGGTAGTTATTGATGCTGATATTAAGATATTTCTAGACAGTCCCCATCGAGGGCTCTCCAGGTGGGCCCCAGCTCCCCTAAGGGTGCTGGAAATATGGAGGTCTTCTGGGTTATCACAGTGCCCGGAAGAGGGGATGCTAAGCATTTCATGGTGCTTAATACGGTTCTACCGGATAACATTGAGCAGCTCCCCCTGCTGACTGTGCTCTTTCTAAGAGGCACTAAGCCCAGACTGCCGATCCCCTCCACCGTGACTCATGGCGCGCATGCACATGCTCATTCTCCGCCAAGAAACCCACTTGCAGTCTTTCAGAAGCTCCATGAATATTTTGAAACATCTAACTACTCAGGGGCTGAGTGACTGGCTTCAGATGCCTTTGGGATGAGCTTGTAATTGGAAGCTCTGAGTCTGAGCCAAGTTTTCCCATTGATGAGTCATATTGCTTCTTGACTAGAAAGTGTCTTCTCCTCCTGAAACTATTTTTATGTCATTAGTAACTTAGTGATACTGAAACTGCCAAATGGTTATGAGCATTAAATAAGAAAACGTACATGGAAATGCTTGAGAACCATAAAGACTATGCAGCTGAAGAGTCTATATATGTGCAGTATTATGTACTGTACTATAACTGACCAGCAGCCAACTTAAGGTTCTTCCCCTGAGAAATCTGATTGGTCTGAGCAGTGCTGCTCTGAGCCAAGTTGGAGCCTGAAGCCAAAGGAAAATCAATAATACTGATCCTGCCTTCTTTAAAAATTTGATATTTTAGGAACAGAAAGTCAAATATTACATGTTCTCTCTTATAAATGGGAGCTAAATAATATGTACACATGGATATAGAATGTGGAATAATAGACATTGGAGACTCCATAAGGTGGGAGTGTGGGAGGGGGAGGAGAAGCGAGAAATTACCTATTGGGTGCAATGTACACCATTCAAGGGGTGGTTACACTGAAAGCCCAGAATTTGCTACTAAACAATATAACCATGTAACAAAACTGCACTTGTACCCCCTAAATCTATCAAAATAAAAAAAATCTAGCAATAAAAGGCAAATGTAAGCATGCTTTCTTTACAAAGTAAATAAATAAAATTTGGATATTTTGTTCATAAAGAATTTTTTTGCATTGTGAGTTTTTAAAATATTTTATTACAATATTATTTATTTAATTACTGAGTTTCTTGGTGCCCCCTTAAATTTTGCCCTATCCCTCACCTTTACAACCCTGAGTCTGAGGTCCTGCCTCATACTTCTTCATCTTCAATCCAACCTTTCGGCCCTTGCTCTGTATTCTGGGGAGAAAGAACTTCCTGGATCCTTGGCCTTCTTACAATGACTCTAATCAAATTGTTTACCAACTTTCTTTCCTCTCTAGTAAATTACCCTAATTTAACTCATCCTTAAAGTGCTTCTTCTTCCTTAAGGAACCAATTTTTCATCTAGTTTTCAACCTGGTTGCTGATTTCTGAGCTTTTAATTATGAGAAACAAACAATACACTGACAAAAGAATCTTCAGTGTAATTTTATATATTATGACTTGCAATGCATTTCCAACTGTTTTTTCCCCATCAAGGTACTTGGGGACCATAGCTGGTCTACACAACACTAATGGATACTATTATAGTGTATTCTGGGGCTTTTATTATCTGGATTCACCAACAACCCCCCATTCATTTCTTATATCTTGAGAATATAATAAACATAATAGGTAGGATCACTAAAACAAGGTGACTTCTCAGAGCTTCTCAACCACAACTGAACTATCTCAGAGGTCTTTGCAGAGGACCGTCTGCACTTATGTACCCATAGTGCATACCGCTAAGGGTTCTCAGCTGTATTTTTGTATACTTTTCTAGTTGGAGGAAACCTGGTAATGGCCTCAAATGCTGCAGCCTTTAGAGGGTACATCTTGTAGATGCTGACAAAGATATGGAGAAAGGGGAACCCTCATACATTGTTGGAGGGGATGTAAATTAGAACAGCTACTATGGAGAACAGTATGGAGGTTCCTCAACAAACACAAACTAGAATGTTCACATGATCCAGTAATTTCACTACTGGGTATATAGCCAAAAGAAATTGATCAATATATTAAAGAGATATCTACACTCCCATGTTTATGGCAATGCTATTAACAATAGCCAGCATATGGAATTAACCTGAGTGCTCATCATCAGATGAATGGGTAAAGACAATGTGGTATACAGCAAAAGAAACTATCAACAGAGTAAACAGACAACCTACAGAATGAGAGAAAATTCTTGCATGTAATGCATCCCACAACGGTCTAATATCCATCATCTGTAAGGAACTTAAACAAATTTACAAGGAAAAAACAAACAACTCCACAGAAAAGTGGGCAAGAACATGAACAGACACCTCTAAAAAGAAGACATTTATGTGGCCAACAATCGTATGAAAAAAGGCTCAACATCACTGATCATTAGAGAAATGCAAATCAAAACCACAGTGAGGTACCATCTCATACCAGTCAGAATGGCTATTATTAAAGTCAAAAAATAACAGATGATGGTGAAGTTGTGGAAAGAAAAGAATGCTTATACACTGTTGGTGAAACTGTAAATTAGTTCAAAGATTGTGGAAAACAGTGTCACAGTTCCTCAAAGACCTGAAGACAGAAATACCACTTGACCCAGTAATCCTATTACTGGATATATACCCGAAGGAATATAAATCATTCTGTTAAAGACACATGCACATGTATGTTCATTGCAGCACTATTCACAGTAGCAAAGACATGGAATCAACCTAGATGCCCATCACTGAATGACTGGATATACACCATGAAATACTATGCAGCCACAAAAAAGTGTGAGATAATGTCCTTTGCAGGGACATGGATGGAGCTGGAAGCCATTATCCTTAGCAAACTAATACAAGAACAAAAAACCAAATACCACATTTCCTCACTCATAAGTGAGAGCTAAATGTTGAGAACACATGGACACATAAAGGGGAACAATAAACACTGGGGCCTTTCAGAGGGTAGAGAGTGGGAGGAGGGAGGGCCAAGAAAACTAACTAATGAATACTAGGCTTAATACCGGGGTGATGAAATAATCTGTACCAAAAAAAACCCATGACACAAGTTTACCTACGTAACAAACCTGCACATGTACCTGAACTTAAAAGTTAAAAAAGAGAAAATAGAGTTTATATACATACAACAAAATATTATTCAGCCATAAAAAGAATGAATTCTGTCCTTTGCAGCAACATGGATGGAACTGAAGGCCATTATGTTACGTGAAATAATCCAGGCACAGAAAGACAAATATTTCATGTTCTCACTCACATGCAGGAGGTAAAAATGTGAATCTCATGAAGATAGAGAGTAGATTGGTGGTTAATCAGAGAGGGGAAGGGGAGTGGGAAGGGAGGATGAAAGGGGAACAAAGAATATAAATGTAGGTACTGCCACTGAACTGTACACTAAAACATGGAAAAGATATTAAATTATATATATATATATATTTTACCTCAATAACAAATTATTACAAAAGACAGTACATCTTTTGACCCGGTATCCTAGGTATTTGCCTGATTTGATTTTTTTTCTTAAGAAACAATTCCCATTTACTGAGCACCAACTGGTACTCACCTATGACCCTCATCACCCCTACTGTACAGGTGAGAAACTGAGGGTAATAAGGATTTAAGCAACTTGCTCAAGACCCCATGGCAGGTTAGGAGGAGCCAGGATTGGAAGCTGGCCATCGGGGTTCAGAGTTTGTGCACTTAATCACTTTTCTATTTGGCCTTTGGACACCACCAAAAAGGGCAATTGTGATTAATTCTTGCAACAGCCCCATATGCCAGATATCTTATTGTTTCCACTTGATACAATTGAGACCCTAAAAAGTAAAATTACTTGACCAATTTTAACCTTTTTTTCTTTTTAACTGAGTGAAATCCAGAAAAAAAACCGATGTGTCCCTTTATGCTCAGTTTTTCTTCTCCAGCACTGGGGCATTCATGGCAAACTGGGCTTATGACCAAGTGCAAGTCTGCAGCTTAGAAAGAAGCAAGAAATGAATTTGTTTTTCATCAGATCTTAAAGGGGCAAATGGTGAATTATTGCCAATGCTGATACGAGTTTAGGTGGGAAAAATCAGAGGGCTCATCAACCAGCAGTGTCCCCTAGGTCTCCGTTACATACCAAGCTGGGGAGCTGGGATAAAAACTCTGCTCACTCTGGGAGGGCCAAGTTCATTTTTTGTATAAATACATGCGAGCTGATTGAATCCATCTGGTTTCGGTTCAGCCTGGCAGCCTCAAAAAATGAAGAAGTCAGTTAGCTCTCTGCTGAGGTCCAATGCCCAGGCAAGGCCAGTTTATGCTCAGGTAGCCCAGGCACTGCCTATGCCTCGGTTGCCATGTTGAACCCAAGCAGGCAGAGACTGGCATGAGCCCTCATGGGATAGTGTTTCCCATTGCCCACTGTTCTGAGCTTTTGTCCATGTGTCTGGGTCCAGATGAATGAGATTTACACTGTCTTAATAAATATTCATAACCATTTTAATCTTAGTAAACCCTTCACATGAGATATTCAAATGACTTCCCAGTCATCTCAGGCCCCTGGTGAGAATGAAGTCATTTCCTTGCAAAGCTGTGTCAGCCTTTCCAGGCCTTTTGGGCCCCACAGGGCTGGGTCTGTGTGAAAGGAAACACATTTGGGGAGAAAGCAAACAGGTGCTTAGGATGGGCATGCCGTAGTTCACATTCATTGCCCCATTCCAATTTTCAAATATTGTACTCCAGCCCCTGGTTGCAATTCATTTTACCATCTGTCCTCTATTACTTTTTACATAGAATCTTTCATAGTATTAGTGATAATACTAGAAGCTAATATCTAGAGTGCTTACAGTGTATCAAACAACAAGCTGTGTTTTTTCAGTGCGTTATGTCATTCAATCCTCCCAACCATACTGTTAGATAGACATCACTCTCATTCCCAACTTACAGATGAGAAAACTGAGTCCCAGGGAGGTTGCTTGTCGAAAGTTATGTAACCAGTAAACAACATGACAATATCTAAATTCAAACGGAGGCTTGTTTGCATCGAATATTTGGCTGCCAATGGAATAGCCTTGTCATTACAACCTTTTTATTAAAACCATAATGGTCTGGGACAAATAATATTGCACAGTTTGAAAAATGTGGCGTGGGAGAGTGCAAAGAGAGATTACTTTGAAAAGTCTAGTGAATTAGGAGACCATAAAGTGAATTTTTAAGTCCCTTCCCATCCATAGGATCAGGCTGAATAAGCTTCACATTCATGAGCCATTAGAGCTGGCAGGTATCTCAGGAATTACATAGTTCAAACTTCTTATTTTACACAAGAGAGAATTGAGAAATAGAGAGGTGAAGTAATTTGTTTGAGGTTATCATAATCATAAACATTTGGATTATTTACTAAGAGATTTGTTTCCTCTTCTTAACAACATACTTTGGGATATACATGGACCAAATCCTAACACAAAATAAAATATTTTACTATGGCTGATTTCTTTACCTGTGTGTCCCCATTTACTGATGTTCTCTACCTCATCTGTCTTAGCAGATGGAAGTTCTAGAACACTGAAAACAACTAAGCATAAATGAAGTCAGCACAATTATTGATATGGTTTGGCTCCATGTCCCCAACCAAATCTCATGTTGAGTTGCAATCCTCAGTGTTGGAGGTGGGGCCTGGTGGGAGGTGATTGGATCAAGGGGGTGGTTTCTAAAGGTTAAGCACCATCACCCTAGTGCTGTCTGGTGACAGAATTCTCAGGAGATCTGATTGCTTAAAAGTGTGTGGCACCTTTCCCTCATTCTCTCTCTCCTGCTCCACTATGTGAAGATGTGCCTGCCTCCCCTTCACCTTCTGCCATGATTATAAGTTTCCTGAGGCCTCCCTCGCAATGCTTTCTATACAGCCTGCAGAACTGTGAGTCAATTAAACCTCTTTCCTTCATAAATTACCCAGTCTCAGGTAGTTCCTTATAGCAATGCAAGAATGGACTAATACAATTATTCTCCAGAATTATCAATACTTTCCTATTTCAAAATCCAAAATGTTAATGTGCCATTTTTGGGAGGACAGCTGTTGCCTCTAGTTTACACTGATGTCCTGCACCAATGAATTGTGTGTCTCAGAAAGAATTATTCTATTGCAGTTGGAGTGAGCCATCTATATGTTTGCACCATTGCTAAGCATCCAGCTGAACAATGGGGTCCTCACCGGCAGGGATTGTATGTTCTCATCGCTGCCCTCAGTGCCCTAAGACAAGCTCTGGCACAAAGTCTATACTCACTGAATGTTTGTTGAGTGAATGATAAAGATGGATGAATCATAAGACCTAAAATTCTGTCTCATCAGTGAAGCAATGTAGTGAGAGACTCATCATTAATTATGTTAATTATGATATGATATATGATATGTTATTCCGTATCATTACAGAATAACAGAGTAGAAACACGGAAAGGTAGCCCAGGCCCAGGTGGAGTCCTGACCGAATTCTAGACTGATAGTGTTGAAATATGCAAATACCTTTCCAAGATTAGACAGCCCCACCCCAAATTATCAACCACAAAACAGCCAGTGATTACCAAGGTGCCCTACACTGTTATCATCTTGAAGAGGAAGAGTAGTGACATGAGTGAGTGAAGAGGCACTTTAGAAATTCCTTTTAATGGTTATGGGGGTTGATATATTTTTAGGTTAAACCGATGTCTCCCCATGAAACATAAGAATGTTAATGATTATATCTCTGTGAAAGCTCAATTCATAGGTGATCTTTTGGAAATTGATTCATTATTCTTTCTCATTCAACATTCATTGGATATTGTGCCATACACCAAAGACATAAACATGAAAAAGGCATGATCTCCTGCCCTCAAGGAACCTGCAGTCTTGGGAGGAGGAGTAAGAATACACAAAGTATACACACAATTACAATGAAGTCGGGTTAAGACAACTGGCCCTCACATCAGACTACCATTGCCCAACTCCCACTCCGTATTCACTAGTTGTGTAACATGAGTGAGTTCCTTAACTTCTAAAAGCCTTATGTCATCAAAGGTAAAAGAGGGGTCATAGTACTAATATCTATCATGCAAAGTTCTCAGGTGGGTTAAATGAGGTAATATATATTTATGCTTAGCAGAGCTTGTCATTAATATTCAAAATGTTAGCTATGATAACGGTAGCTGTTACACTTCCATTGTAACAGCATTAATAGAAACATAAACAGAGGTGGGGCGCCTGAGAAAAACAGGGTTGGGAGGGAAGTAGAAGAAGACTACCTTCCTCCAGGACCATAAAAATGCATCAGTAGGCAAATTGTGTTGTTGGAGTTGGATGATTGGAGTTGGGATAGGGGATGGCTGTCTCTCCTTTGGGTGTCTGACAGGTCAAGTCCAAAGGGTTGGAGGTATTTAAAAAGCTTAACTGTTCAAGGCAAGGCTTATAGTCCCAACCAGCTGGACCAGAGGATGTGAAGAAGGTCAGAAGATGAAGCAGAGCAGGAAATGCAGAAGGTGGATCATAAGAACCTTACTTTATTTCGATAGCTTTGCAGGTCATTGAAGAACTTTAATCAGGGAAGTGATGTAACAGAATTTTGGAAGGGTCACCCTGGCTACAGTGTAACCTAGAATGACTCAGAAGAGATAAGAGTAGAGGCAGGGATACTAGCTAAGAAGCTGTTGCAGCAATGAAAGAAGAAATGATGAGAACCTAAACTAAGGCAATACTAATGGGAGCAAAGAGAAGTGAAGAGATTTCACAGGTTTATAAGAAGAAAGTGGTAGGACTTGAAAATTAACTGGATGTAAAGACCAAAGCAAGGGGCAGTCAAGGATGGCTCCTGGATTTCTGGCTTAAGAGACTAGGTGGATGAAAGAGCAGGTAGAGTGAGAAAGATGATGCTTTCAGTTTGGGATATGGCAAGTTTTCGGTCCTTTATAGGTCTTTCAGGGAGAAATGTCTAGCAGGGATTTGGATAGAAATGTCTGGCACTCAGGAGAAATAGAGGTAGTTCAAGTCATGGAGAGGATCCAAGAAATTATTTTATGCATTGAAAATACTTGATATTAAGCCATCTACTAACTCCATTTTTGTTTTTGTTATTAAAGATGAGAACACCAAAGACAGAATATATGGTTCTTCTAGAAGATCCACTTTCAATTTTACTAAAGTGAATGACCCACTTCGATGAAAAGAATAATGACTTCTAAGGTCTCTTACAACTCTAATGTTACAATTCTATTGTTCATCTGGAATTGCCTTTTGAAGACAGCACACCTGTGGCCTAAAACTTCCTTGGTGAACATGTGAAATATTTTTTAATGAAAGTCCATTACATATAAAGCCATACAACCCCAAACATGCAGTGATAATGCTTATAGCAAAGAAAAACCAAGTAAAGACACTATCTACATTTACCTACTCTGATCCCAATTGGCTGCAAACAGCAAAAGAATCTTCCTGCCATAATGGTCTCGGTTTTCCAGCACCCCGGGGAATCCATCGATCAGAGCCCTCTTAATGCCGGGATCATCTGCCTTGAAGTTTTTGAACATGTCCAGGTTTAGCTGGCGGTACTGGAAATACTGAGCCAGGAGTCTAAAGGCATCCGCTTGGTGAAACTTCCTGGCTCGGAGAAATCTCAGGATGAAGGCATCATCTGTACGTAAAAATCCAATGTCAGGCCTGGTGATGATCATGTCCCTGACTTGCTGAATATCCTGATGTAAAACATCGGGGTTCTCATTCAGTTCCAGGCGAGCTTTCTCTATAGTCTCTGGACTGAGTCCAGCCTGTAAATGGGTCATCTTGGCCAAATCTCCGTTCCAAGTGTTTAACTTCTGATATTTTGGAAGAAGAGAGACTGGTCCCATTCACCTGATGGTCTGCTGAAACTGTGGCCCATTCAACAGTGTTTTACTACCAGGCTGCCCCGGAACAGACAAATAGAGGGTCTTCTTTCACATTCAGGCCCTATGTGGTGGTGTTCATCCAAAACAGAAGCAAAACTGAGGCCATTGCTTACTGAAAAACAAATACACACAAAAGAAACAGAAGAGAGATGATGCAAAGAAAGTCTGGGCAAATTAATTGGAGCTTAGATAGAAAAACAGTATATTAGGCTGTGGGTCTGATTAGATTAGGTGTCCAAAGAACAAATGATAAATTATCCTTAAAATGGGGTATTGAGCATAAGTTGATTGTAGACAACTTGAAAATCTAATATGCAAATATTTGAAATATGTTTGGGAACGTTTTAGTTCCATTGACTAGTTAACATAATAGTGCTTGATCAGATTAGCAATAGCATGCACTTTTATTAATTACCTTAAGAAACAGTGAGAGGAGAGAAGGATACTTCTCTGTGACAGCATGCTTTATGGGACCACTCACAGGCCTGGATATGGCAGAGAAATTATAGCTATATGGTAAAATTTATTGCTTCCCATTGGCCTCTTTTCTCAAACAGAAGTATCTTTCACAGAAATAACCCTTCCCCCACTTTCTTAAAGCCAGCCATTTGCATCTTAACTATAAAAAACTTCCCCTATTTTAACCCCGCCAGTGTTCGTGACTCACAGGAGTCCTCCACCAGTATGTGTGAAGAGTGGGGGTGGGGACAGGCCTATGGCTGAAAACTTGACCTCCAATAATCAAATTCAACAATGGGCAAGGAGGCTCACAGGGACATTTGCAAATGGCTTTATTATTTGCATTTGCCATTCTTTTACTAGGAAAGCAGAGGGACTTGAGACTCTTGGTTGGCTCCCTACCCAACCCAATGTCCATATGGGCTTAAAAATCCTTCCATTGTATATAACCTGCCTGTTTTCCTAAGATGCTGTTTTACTTATGATAATGATATTTTAATCCCCTCAGATACATCCTTTATGATTTCTCCACCAAAATGGTATACAGAGGAACACCCATACTGTTTCCATCTTATTTTAAATATAAATGCTTAAACTCTTGCAGACATCTGTTTGGTCTAACCTGGAAGTTTCCAAAATCAGAAGACACACTAAATATAAATAAACTTAGAGGCATTTATTTTTCCTAGCTTTCTTAAGTCAATCTTATCTGCAGTAAGAGGCAGAATATTTACTCCCAATCTAATCATTATTGGTAATGCTTTCTCATACAAAATTACTTAAATGATGATTGTTCTGCTTAATTTAGGACTAACTCTCTTAATTTCTTAAGAGAGACAATCAGCTCACATATTTCTACTTTATATGTCTTTGGATACGGAGGAGATAAAAAAAGTAACTGGTATTCATTTTCAAGACAACAGAATAATAAAAATAATTTTATTTATAAAATATCAGCTTTGCAAAATAACTTGTAAGAAAATAGCATTTAGCTCTGTGATGTTCTCTAAGAAACAGAAGAGTCTCACTTCTCACTAATTTTGAGGACTCATAACAGTAAAGGAAAATAGTATTACAAACTCTTCCCAGAATTGTAAGAAGTTTCAAAATCTATCTAGTTCAATGCCCACCTGATGTTAAAATTCCTTCTCCAAAAGCCCTTTCAGAAAGCGGCCTTACCCAATGTCTTCCTTCTCCAGTTCTTCCCTACACTCATTGCAATCTATCTGTGACATGATGCTGAAACTATTCACACTGATCAATGACACGGATGATGATTTAACTTATTATCCAAACTTACACACTACAAGGTGTTAATAATAATGATACTAGAACAACAGGTTCCAAGCAAACTCAGACAGATGGTCACTCTACTAATAGATATCATTTTTGTTACTACATCCAATAAACAAACTTTAGCACCTACTGTGCTGTGAGCAGCTACTGTAGGTGAGCTTTCTCAATATTTGATGTTGACTACATCATCCTTCTTAGACCTCCTTCTCCCATTTTACCATTCTTTTCTGTAACTCCATTTACCCTTGATTTGTCACCTAGCCCTTTGTCCCTCTCTACTCCATCTTCTCCTTCTGTGCTCACACCTTCAATGCTAGTGTTCTCTAAGATCCTGCCCCCATGATCTGCCATCTACAACATCAGTCCGTAGCTCCTTTCAGATCTTCAGACTGAACATTCTACAGCCTACTGAACATCTCCACTTACTTGACTCACAGACAACACAAACTCGATCTGTTCAAAACTAAACTAATCATAGTTCCTTATCCTGAATTTGCTCCTCCGTCTTTGTCTTTTAGTGAATGACATCATCTTCCATGCAGTTTCCCATGCTAGAAACCTGGGAGTCAACTATTATTCCACTCTCCCTCTTATCGCCCACTATCAGGCAATCACTTCCATAATATTTTTCAAACTTTCCCAGTTATTTCCATCCCCATGATCACTGTCTTTGTTTAGACTGCATCACTACTCATCTGTTTAGTCCTGTGACATTCTCCCTATTGATACGCTTGCTGCCAGTCCATTCTCTGCATTTCAACCTATTCTCTATATTACAGTTGAAATATGCTCATGTCACTCCTTGATTAATATCCATCATTAGCATCTAGTTGTCCCAGGATAAAGTATAAAACTATGTAACATGATTTCAAGGCCTTTCATCTTCTGGTCTCTTTACTCTCCAGATTTATTGTCTGGCCATGCAGCCATCGGCAGCTTCTTCTCACCTTTGTGTGCCTTGGTGAAAGCTGCACTCTCTCTGCCTAGAATAACCACTGATTGACTCCTCTTTGCCCTTCAGAAGTAAACTTGAAACTCATTTCCGCAGGAAACCCTTCCTGGCCTTCAGAAGTCAAAGCAGTCCCACGCAATATTCTACTGCCATTTTCCTTTCTCTCTCTTTATCCAGAACACCTTACAGAGAAGGCCTGGATTTAATTCATCTGTGTATCCCTGATACAGGGTGTGGCCAAAAGAGTCAGCTCCATGAGCAGAGCGACTTCATTGCATTCACCACCACATCCTCAGTGCCTCACACAGTGCCTGCGATGAAGTAGATGCTCAGTAAATAGACCTAGAATACATGAATAAAGAAAGTAGTCAAAATGTTTGAATGAGTGAATAAGTGTTTCAGTACCTCCAGGACAGTTTATCCTTAAATGAGATGTTGTGGCTGATTGATTAATGTCTTTCCTCACTACAAAGTATTTTTTTTCCTGGAGAATTTAGCCTAAGCACATTGTGCTTCAGATTCTCACCTCCCTAAAGCAAGCATGCCAGGTAATGTTCACAGTTCCAAGCCATGGAGCACAGTGCTTAAAGCACAAGGCACAGCCATGACTTATTCCCTACAGAAGATTTAAAGCATGGGGCAAGTTACTTACCTTACAGTTCAGGGAACTCAACAATGTTTCTGAGATAAACTACTATGGGTTCAAAAGGAAAGTTGAGGTTGCATTTTTCATGGCCTGCTTCCACATATAGCTATGCCTCCAATCTATAATATCTGAAATAAATTTGCTTCAATCTATATCTTTATTCTGTGCTCAGCATACAGTAGAAGCTTCTGGGGAGAATGCTTAAGCCAGGGTCACTGGGTTTCATAACTTAGGATAACATAGATATTTTCCATTAAAGGCAAATTCTTCATACCAGAAGTCTGAATAGACTGCTACTTAAATAACAACTTCAATTGATAATATTTAAGGCACTAGAAAGGCTGTATGAAGAATGTTCACCAGGATATAGCATTTTCATTTGACTATAATCTTTTGTTCACATAAAGGACTTGGTTCTCATTCAACTTTTCCAAATTATAAATGGATACATTGAACTTGTATCACATGAAGAAGTGGAAATGGTTTTCTGTGCTGGCAATATTAATAATAATAGTACTTATTATTTATTATAGCTATTTATTATGTTCTAGGCATTTGCAGATTCTCTTTTTATAGACTACAGTATTTAATCCTCAGAACAACTGTATGAAATGAGTATATTATTGTCCTCATTTTTCAAATGAGGAAACTAAGGCACAGAGAGGTTAAATGATTGCCCCAAATTACACAGACACTAAGAGGCAGAAACTGGATTCAGCCAAAACTAATCTTTCTCTGAACCCATGCTCTTTACTGTTATGCTGCCCTGTCTCTTATGTGTAGCAGAGAGATTTTATTATTTATGATTTAAGACCTATGTGACCATCTGCAAGTTTCAGAACCTCACTCTGGTTCCCTAAAATTCCTTTCAAACTTACCATTCTATGAGCCTAAATATACCAGTGGATGAATAGATATTCTTGGGTGGCCTAATACTCTGCCTTACAGATGTCCAGTTGCCATCTTTTCCTCCTTCCTTCATTGGAAGATGACTGGTGCTGTCCAAAATCTAGCTGTCTCTGCCTTTTCTAGCATTCACTAATTTTTGCTCTTCCTTTAGGTATTTTCCTTTGGCAGAAATGACAGATCAAAGATAACAGATCTTGTCATTCTCTTTGAAGGATTGATTGCCATGCCTAGCAGAATGCCAAGCATGGTGTCAGCACTGAAATGTGCTTGATGATCAAACAGGCCAGTTTAGGCAGATTCATGTAAGCCTCAGAGGCCATCTCCCTGCAATGTGGTTTAGTCCCAAATGATTCTGTATTTGACACCATTTCAAATGCATGGAGAGTAATTCACAAACATTCTCTGGCAAGGCCAAGGTGGAGGATACCTCCTTTCACTCCAATCCACACCTTTTCCAGTGAGCCAGAAAATTAGGTAATGGTATTTTTGTATGAGAGGGAGAAAAGAAGAGTATCCATACTATGATATTTAAAATAATGTTATCTGTAGATTCTAGTTGTATATTTCATCTCAAGTTTACATTAGAAAAAAATCCTTTTGCATTTCCTCATACAGAATTTAGTATTAGGAAAGTACATCTACAAACATACACTGTATTCCTTATGAATCAGAGTTTAAGCTAAAAATATTTTCAGAAAACTATGATAATTCAAATGAAATCAATTTGGTAATTTTACGATCTATTATTCTCATTTATTTATTTTATTATAATCTTCAGAAACACACATACAATATATCAGGAAAAGGTCAGAATTATATCAGCAATGTCTCATCTAAAAATATGTATATGTATGTGTGTATGTAGTATTTCAAAGCATTTTATATCAATTATCTTTTTTCTTTGTTACAATGATCCTGCAATAGACAGAAGAAAGATAATTCCCTGGGAAGTGCTGAGGTAAAATTCTGTGAAATAATGTTGGTAAAACTGCTTGTGAAAGGAAAAGATCTACTTTACTTTAACTGTAAATTCTTGTTGATATTATAATTATGCTGTATCCAGGTAAATATTTGGGGTACATAACAGCTAAGTCAGAAAATGAGCTTGTTTTAAGTTGGAAAACCAACAAATATTCATGGAGTACTTACTTATTAGATGCCAAGGTCTTTGATATTATATAGTCTAATTTCCACAGCAATCCTTAAAGGTAGGTTATTACTATTAGATGAAAAGATGAATCTGAGATTTAATATGGCTGAAAGAACAAAGATTTGCACTCAAACCTACTTTACCCACGTTTTGTCCAAGACTCTGCTCTCCAAGTAGGTGCCTTGTTTAACATCAGTCTGAGTACTGATGCCCTCACACTCAACTACACTCACATAATAGACACACATCCACACCCTGTCAGTCCTAAAGGACATCATTTAAGGGGTGTTGTAAAACTGCCCAAATTTGGGGAGGAAATAGAATATTGTTGTCATGATCAGAAAGATAAAATCTGTAAAGCCTAAATATTATTTGAAATATAAGAACATCAATAACTGCTGAACAACACCTCAAATTTGCATGGCTTCTGGGTGTTCTTAGTAATACAAAGAACAATTTTTAAGTACACATAAATTTAAATTAATACAAATATAAAATAAGAAACAATAGCCATATTTGTTTTGTGGGTTTCTTTCACAAGAAAAGGATGAAAAATTAATACCGGTGATAACACTGTACAGAAAGTCTAACCAACTAACTCATCCATTGGTATGTGTGAATTTTTGTTTCCAAATTTTTAATATATATTGAATTGGGTTAACCCTTATAGCTCTTTACCTTGCTAAAAACTTACTTCAAATTTTTAAATTGAATATGAATTTTTACCTAGGAATACCAAAAGAAATTTTTATACTGAATGAAATAAAAATAGATGCTGCTGATATATCTAAGCCAAAACTGAAAATCATAGTGACCAAAAATATTTCTTTTTAAGTGTAACTGTATTTGAAATCTTTCTTGAAAGATAATACACTCCCTTACAGCCTATTTAGCCTACATTTAAATCTCAGAGGCTGGTTGATTACATGTTCCATGGTGCTGACCAGAAGGAGTCTTTTTTCTGATGGATGAATTTTCAGATTGGCCATTATGGTTTGTAGGACTTCTGCATGAGTACTGGCTAAGGAACATCAGACCTGTGGGTAAAAAGTGACCCTGAATTCATTGACTTTCTTTAAATGTTAGCCAACTTACAGATATAAACTATCTGTACTAGGGGCAGGGAGAGTAGTCTACAAGGATAGAGAGGAGACTCTGAATTATCTGAAAGCATAACGTGACCAGAATTTAGCCCATGCTACACAGTCCACCTTTCACCACCTTTAGCTTAGTCCTAGCCTAGGACTAACTCTTGCCACATAAATACTCATTGTGTAGACTCCCTTGGCTCCCTTTAAAACAGCAAAGAAGCACACAATCATTTGCTCCCATTTGGTCCTGCTCTTAAGAAATGTTAAAAGTAGATTGGAATGAGCTCCATCAGAGTAGAGACACTGAAAACTTTTGTAACCAAAATAGATGCCAGGTCAGAATTAGAATAGACTGCAACTCAGGGAAGAAGGATCTATGTGACAGAGGATTCTAGAACCATTTTGCAGTTTTCTTTGGGGCAAATAATGCAAGGAGTTGAGGGGAATGCCAACTTATAAAGTATGAGATTTTTGTTCCTCCTCACTGTGTTTGGTAGAAAAAGTCTTTAATTGAAGTAGCATTTACCTTACACCTCAATGTATCTTAAACAAAATTAATATATAGGGAAATAATTGTTGAGTCATAGAATATTAGACTGGAATGTTTTGTAGGCTATTCAACTATCCCCATAAGAAGTCATTGGCAGTTGATACCCCAATTTTTAAAACAGATTAGTTGTGCTTCCTAGGGGTATCAATGGGAAGAGAAAGGAAAACAAACAAACAAACAAAAACCTTGACCCTTCTGTCTTCAAAGGGAAAGAGTATTTCTCTAAGAATAGATTCTCTTTTTTAAGGAAGAGGACCTAAAGGAAGATAAGAAAGGTAGGACTCACCCAAAAACGGCCATTAACTCTATTTGCCCCCTTTTCCACTAAATGTTTTCCCAACAAATCCATGTAACCGTGACCCTTCTTCTGGATGTGATTGCACAGACAATGGCAGCAGTGGGAATCACAGCTAAGAAAACTGCCTGGGAAAAGTAAAACACAGCAGCATGCTTAAGGGTGAGGTGGGAGGAAAGAGGCTATTTTTATAACTTTCTCCTCAATTAGAAATAGAATTTCTGAGCTCTTATTTCTTCAGAACATGGAGTGGTTTTTGTTTCATTTTAGAATGGGTCTTATTATTTAATAGTCAGACGTAAAAGTGAGAATATTAAAAAAAAAAAAAAACTTTTCTTTGCCCTGGCTTCTCAAAGGGTGGTCCATGCATCAGCAGTGGCAGCAGAACCCAGGAGCTTGTTAGTGACACAGCATGTCAGGACTCACTTAGACCTACTGAACAGGTAACAGAATCCCCAGGCAATTTGTATGCAAATTAATGTTTGAGAAAAGCTGGTCCAGAGGATTTATAACGACCCAGAGGGGTTGAGAGGTAGGTTAATTGCCTCTGAGGCCAGAACTCATGCTGTCTGTGGACAGCCCTAATGCACTGTCCAGGAGGAACATAAAAGTACCCACAATGTGTTCTTTACCTATGGAGCAATGGCACTCATAATAGTTTATCAGATCACCCTGTTAATTACTCTCACTATGTTTGCATGCTCTATATATCAACCACAAAAGAAGGAAGAGAGGAAGGCAGGGAAATTTAGAGAGAGGGAGGGAAAGGAGGAGGGAAGAAGAGAAAAAAGGAAAGAGTGAAAGATCTCATGGGTTTTGTTTATTTTGTTTTAATTTGACCACATATTAAGAAGTTTTTATGTATAGATCCTGTAATTTAACACGCCCCCCTACAACATGCTATTCCCAGGTCCATAACTTCTCTCCTACTTCCTCCAAAACTATAAAAATAATGAACAATTGAATAAGCTATGTAAGTGACACACAAATATATGGAACTTTGTCTAAGACCTTTGATACTATTTTAAGGAGCATAGATAGAAAAGGAGTCATCAGTGGTCTGCACAATATTTAGGAACAGATTTGGCTAAAAGCATCCTAGAAACAAGAACAGATCATCTCAAACACATGTGGAGAAATTTCTGCTGGCTCAGAAATCAGCAAGCACAAAAGCTCACAGGAAATTAGCCTACCACACAGGGAACTTTCTCTGATACTCCCTGTCACAGAACAGGTGCATAAACGGACAGAGCCTAGGGCAACCTGACCTGAGAAGGTATAATAAAGGGCTGTGGGAGGCATCAGAGTTAGGGAAGAAAAATGAACTTACTATCTCGATAAATGGAAGCTTTTTATGGGGCAGGGGATGTTTGGCCAGTTCATTTTCAATCCATAAAGAATCAAGCAAAAGAATATAAACTTCCCTTAAACTAAGAAAAACTTAGATTGGCAATTAAGCATAAGTTTCAATAAAGAGACATACATCAGTTAGAGGTTGCAGACTTGTCAAAATTCACACTGTGGACCTTCTTTTGAAACAACTTTATTCCAGTGATATCTGGATAAAATTAACAATAATCAAAACAAGCAATATTTGGGAGAAGGTTGAAAAGAAGGTCTCTCTTGGCAATGTTGAGGACATATTTCTGGACTGATTGCATATAGTCAAGCTTCATATTTTGTATACTCATTCTGCTGTGCTGCCTCCTCTGTCTAAGTCACTGTGTAACAGGAAGAGTAGAGAAGATCAAAGTCAGCCTGGATCCATTTACTAAGGATGGAAGTCTCTGCTATCAGGAAGTACGTAAAGTTGTGAATAGACTTCTTAGGGATAATAAAGTGCCTCTCTTTGTAAAACCTTCAGAAGTGAGCAGACACTACCAATTCTGAAAAGTTCAAGATTTTGCCTTTTGGGAAATGAAAGACCTTCCAGCTGTCTACTCCATGATTCTAAAATGATGCACTCTTCTATGAGCATGTCTACAAAAATATATGATGACACTCGGCTGGAAAACATTTTCTCTTCACCTTTAAATCCATTATAAAAATGAGTAATTTCTGTTACTGAAAATATTTTTTAAAGGCAAAATAGCTCTCAATAGAAAAGATTTAAGTAAGGAAGCCAGGATACGTCATTCTATAAAAATTAATAAGCTCAGCATAACATTTCAGTCAAGAAAAGTCATTGCTTACAGACAGATGCCTGTAAATCTCACTGAAGCAGCATGTTTTAAAATTTCCCCAGCCCCAGGAGATTGTATTAAGCAGAGGAAGACAGAAGCTCTACAGGCACTGGATTCCTGGACTGCGTTTCTGGTGTGAAGCAGCTAGAAGTGGCAATATGTACACTTTTAAAAATTGTCTTAGCTGAACCATTCTTTACAGACAGAAAAGGGAGTTTTAAGAATCTCCTTTCTCAGGGACTTTTAAGAGGTCTTGGTTACTGTGGATATTACCAAGCCAAGGACATTATGTGGATGACCAAATTTTCTTCTATAAAATCCATTTCACCACATATTTTACTAGTTTTCTTGCTTGGGATCCAAAAGTGAATGAATTTTAGAGGCAGGTGGAATTATGTCTATATAATTAGTGGTAGTAATTAACTTTTGACACAATGCGACTATTTCTCATTCTCAAAGAGACTTAAGTATGAATTTTCCTCAGAACTTCTTCCGGAAGATACATATTTGTGACTGTCTTTATTTTCGACAATGCCTCTAATGGTGAGCAAGCTGGTTTAGATGAAACGTGCTGCAATGTCTTTAAGAGGCAGAATAAATACACAACGACAATTTTAAAATCAAGCTTTTCTGTGCTCTGGTTTAAACTTTCTTATCATGTGTGACCTATTATTCCCATTTAAATAATCTCGTTTTTAATTAAGATGTTAATTTCATAAGAAAATAACTTGTCGAAAAATCCCAATGCTTTACTGTTCAGTAAAAATCAATTAAATGAACACCCAGCAAGACATTTTTATTGATGACAGGCTCAGGCACTTATTTTCTGGTGCTTGTTAGCTCTTATAAAACAGATAATCCTGGCTAAATCAAATAGGGACTATGACTTGGGCTTAGACTTTCAGGTTCAAATTAATCAGACATTTGAAAGGTGTTCCAACTTCCCTTCAGCTGAGATAGAAAATGATAGCACTCTAAAAGCAGAGCCTGGCAGAACGGAGTTACATAAAATGCCTTTTCAATTTTTGCATTCTATTACCCTTTACTATTATAGGAAAATGGTGTTATCACCTGATTACTGAGAAAGCACACAAAAATCTCGCCTTCCAAATCTGAGCCAGTCCTTGACTGGTGACGAACAAAGCAAGGCCATCTGGTCTGAATATCATTACTACTTTTGCCATTTGGGCAAGGGATCTATCTTCTTTGCTTCAAAGAGAGGTTTAAGATTGGAAAATAGAAATGAAATAAGTAGACAGGAAGAAACATTGGAACAAATAGTTCATTCGAATGAGAGCCCCCTTTCTTAAGTTACAATCATTACCATCATTTTTATTTTTATTCTTGCCAGAGTTAACCTTTAGGGTCGCTATTTTACAAAACATTTTAGTGAAAAAAGAAGAAAAAACTTAATTCTGGAGTTTCTGCATTAAACACTTAGGAAAGGAAACGGACGTGTGGGTGAATATGAGTCATCAGTCACCCCCACCCTGCTTCCTGGTGATTCTCCATTGGAAAACCAGAAACACAGGTTGAGCTTACATTTCTATTTTTCTGGAATCACATTATGCCCTAGGCCATGTTAATTTCCTCAACTAAACAGACCCTAATCTGCTGAAAGGCAGCTGGCTAACTGCTGGTGTCTGGCAAGTGCCCCATCTGTCCCCGTGCCTGGGGTCTCTCCCTCCTGCCTTCACTTTCCCTTTCTCGCAAACAGGCGTCTCTCTTTGTTTTCAGGGGTTTGTTCACCTGAACTTTCCTTCCTATGCCTGTCAACTTGAGCTCTTTCCCTCTACCCTGCGGACCTCGGGCTTTGTCTAAGTGGCAAGACACAGTTGTGTGGCTATAGTTACCGCGCTGGTGATGGTGGCTATGATGACGGTGATGGTGGAGATGGGGGTGCTGATGTGTAAGGGGGCGCAGGCTGAGCGGGCGCCGGGAGGAGGATGGACCGCGGAGGCGGCGGGGAGCGGGGTGCGGTGCGGAAGGGATGGAGTGCAGAGGGATTGCAGATGGGAGCTGTCCACATACCGAAGTGCTGAAACGCCGCAGCCATGGCATCGAAAGAGCGGGGGAAAGGCGGGGAGGCTCGGCAAATACAGAGGGGAGAAAAAAGGTAACAAATACCTTCACACGGCCGCCCAGCCTTGCTTTGGGAATGTATTTCTGCAGGTGTCCTCGCTGCTGAACTGGGTGGGTGAGATCCCCTATTCTGGCAGGTTCGGGCTCAGATTTCTCTAGAAAGCTGTGAATGAGAGCTCGGGCTCCACAAGCGGCTGTGATTTTGGTAGGAGGCGTGTGCGCCCGATTCTCTGTCCTTCTATACCCAGTCTAGCTTTCCCCTGGGTCCTAAATGCCTCCGTACCACAACCCTCCCTGGTTCCGTTGAGACGTACCAATAATTATTTGTAATTTTGTTAACATCTGGGACAAAAGGTACCGGCGCCATCACTCCCCACACAACATTAAAAATAGAATATTTCAAACGGATTAATGAAAGCGCAAAAGCAGATGTGTGTGTCTGTGTGTGTGTGTGTGTAAATTTGACAGATAAGAAAGTATCACAAACCTATGGGAATTATTTTACTAACAGATGGTATTAAGAAAATGAACTATTTGAAAAGACTCAAATCAAAGTCTTATTTCACCAAAATAAATTACACATAGATGTTTTTATCAAAAACATAAAATTTAAAAATATAACTAGAAGAACAGAAATATTTTACCGATCTCAGGATAGGAAAGGTTTTCTAAGCACAAGAGGAATAGAAGACATAAAAAAGAAAAAGATCGGTAAGTTTGAGTGCATAAAAACACTCCTGAATGTCAGAATATAAAAAAAAGTAAATACAAATTACCACTTTAAAAAATTGCAGCAAGTAGATGTTTCATACACAAAGTATTACATATAAGAGAAACACTAACAGCCTTTTAGAAAAAAAGGAGGAATGTTAAATGACAAAGAATTTACAGAAGAAATGGGGATGCACAATAAACACATTTTTTAAAATATCAACCTCTCCAGTAAATGAAAATATGCAGTTTAATATGGCAGTTTGGGCTGAAGTTTTAAATATGCATGTCTTATATTGTTGGAATAATAGTAAGAAAGCATAACATTTTTACAAATCTATTTCACAATGTATATCCAGTGTCATAAATATACATGGCATTTAGATCCAGTAATTTCACTTCTCGTACCTTATGCTAGGGATATATTCAGATATGCAAAGATTTATGTGTATAAATTTCATTTACGATCATAGAAATTGTCAAAAAATAAAAAAGCATTAATTTTTATATAGCCTGTAACATTTATAGCTATTAAAACATATTTTTGAAAACTGTTTAAGGCCAAAAAAGAAATACTTGCAAAGTGTTAAGTGAAGGAAAGCAAGATATCAAATACAGCATTCCCATTTTTCCCCAGTTTTCAAATTAGTTAGATCACTATGGGTAAATTTTCTTTTTGCCAAGATAACTTGATTTTCTTACTTGTATTTGCTTAAAGTTTTCACATTTACTAAAAGGTTAGAAAACTTATTAAATATTTTAAAGTAATCTTTCTATCATGTATTTCAAAGACTTTAAAGTCATCAGAATTCTTCCAACTCTGACACAGTATTATATATTTACTTATTTGTTTAGTCATTCTCTCTGATGGAATGTAAGTACCATGTGGCAGATAATTTGTGTGTTTGTTCACTACTGCTTCCCAAGCACTTACAAGTATGCCTGGAACAACATAGCTTACACATTCCCAGAACGAGAGAATCCACATCTGGAAATGATGTAGCAATAAGACAACCATCTAAAACTTAGAGATTCAAAATTGAGAAATGGTTGCAGCAAGCGAAGGAATTTTTGGAGATGGGTTGGGTGTGATATATGGGTGGTAAGTTCTATGCTCTATGGCTCCATAGGGGCTAAGATATTTTTGATAACCACTAGAGCAGATTATTGCAGAAATATTGGCTGATCATCTAATATCCTGAGGCTTGCCCACACTTTCCAGCCCTATTACATATGGGCAGGGCCATGAGCTTACTCTGGCCATGGACTATGACAATTCCTTACTTAGTCCCCAGGTGACTAAGTAGAACACAGTCTCACCTAGCCCCCTCTTCATTTCAAATTTCCATTCCCACTGTGAACAAAGAAGAAGCCATAGTTATGGGAAGTCACTGGGGCTGCAGAGTTAATTTGTTCTTCCAGCATTACCTAGCCTATTCTGACTAATTCAAACTCAAACTTAAAAAAAATGGCCTGCACATTAGATCATAGAAATATTAATGACAACGTCTTATGTGCTAAAAAAAAAAAAAAACTACAGGGAAAACAAAATATGATCCAGTTAACTAGAATATTCTTCCTTCTACAATTTGACCTTACTCCTCACACATTTTCTTGGCTCTTAAACATCCATGCTAGTCACATGTTCAACAATGTGCTGTTTCAACATTGTAAAATCATCCTGACATCTCCTTCATAAATATAGGTATTTCTCTGGGTATTAAGCCCATTATTCCTGGACTCTCAACTTCAGTGCACCCTCACGTGGATAGAGCCTTTACCTGTCACTGGTCAACACACACAAGGCACTCCCCCTGTACTTAAACCTACATCACAGCAAACCCAACATTAACAGTGCCCTTTAAAGGAGTACAGAAGTGAGTACTGAGTTGGGCGTGCCAGGAGCGAGGTCAGGCAGCATAAAAGATGCTTATAAGCAGGCCGGGCCTTCACCCTTGTCATTGACTGTTTATGCACAAAGGGGTCCATGGAGGAATCCTGGTAAACAAATATGTAGGCAGCTTCCATGTGTGGAGCTGAAATGGAGGTCAAGCAGAGTGTGCAAAACATCAGCACAATGTCAATCAGGGTAAGTGAAGGAAAGGAACTTACTGAATGATTATATTCTAATCTGTTCAGTGCAAAGGACCTATATGCTTATCAAAGTAGCCCAGTTTCCTTTGGAATGACATTAAAAAGTGTAAAATCAAATTAAGTTCACATCTAGCCAATTTCCCAAGTAAGGCAGTTGCAAATAAGTATTTACAAACAGGATAAGGCATTCTTTACAATATTTTGAAACACATTCCTGGGGGATGTGCTAGTTTTGGGCCTACTTTCTTCCCATAGGTGATTGGAAGTCCAAGGCTTATTTTAATTCTGTAAGGCTCCACAGACTTTTTTTTTTAGTCCAATCTCATAGTTTCCTTGGAAGTATAACTGTCTGAAGACCTTAGAGGCGCAACTTCCATCTGACTTAATCAATTCCCTATTCCTGTAGCCACACCATAGGTCTTTAGAGGCACAGAGCTTAGATCTGCTATATTTATTTGCTTTTTCACTTCTATATCTTTCATAATGTATGTGAGTCTCTCTGGAGTAGTAAGTAGTAAGGCCAGATCATTTACCTGATCTCTTCTTTGAGACATTCTAAATCACTGAGAGATTTTAAGTAGACATGAAGGTCACACCCTTAATCTTATTCTTGGCAAAAATATTTAGTTTTAACAGACTTTGCCTCAAATGCTTACTTAATTTTACCTCTTTCTTTTGGGAGCAAAATGTATTGGCTTTTCCAACATGGCAAGACCTTGGAATTATGGAAATATTTGTTCTTCTTTATTTCCACTTTAATAACCAGGCTTTCATTTGTTTATTATCTTGCAAAAGCAGCAAGTAATAACCAAGACACACTACTGACACTTTGGTCTTTACCCACTTCTCACTAAAAATGTGAATCAAGTACACAATCTTTTTGTATGATTGACACATAATAGTTGTATACATTTATGGGGTACAATATGATGTTTTGATACGTATATTCATTGTGTAATGACAAAATTAGGGTAATTAGAACATTTATCACCTTAAACATTTACTTTTTCCTTTGTGATGAGAACATTCAATAACCTCTCTTCTAGCTATTTTGAAATATACAGTACATTATTGTTAACCCTAGTCATTCTGCTATAGCAGTGGAACACCAGAACTTATTCATCCTCTCTAACAGTAATTTTGTACCTGTGGCCAGTATCTCATTACCCTCCCTCTGTCCTGCCCTCTCCAACCTGTGGTAACCACTATTCTACTTTCTACTTCTATGACAACAACTCTTTAGATTCCACAGATGACTGAGACCATGAGATATTTTTCTTTCTCTATCTGACTTATGTCACTTAACATAATGTCCTTCAGGTTTATCTATGTTGCCACAAATGTCAGGATTTCATTCTTTGTTACAGGTAAACAGTATTCCATTGTGTATATATACTACTTTTAAAAACACTTACACTTAGGCTGATTCCATATATTGGAATATATGGAATATATATTGGAATATATTGGAATAACTTACTTCTAAGTTATTGCAGGTGACCATTTTACCAAATGTTTTATGACTGCACAACACAAATTGCTGTTTCCCACCTTTTATATCAGCTTCCTAACCATGTGTTGCCAACCACCAGGTCAACACTACACAATTTATTTTTTAATTCAGCACTTCACTTCCAGGACATGATAGGCTGTGCTTCAATAATAAATAAACCCAAAGATCTCAGAGGCTTGATACAACGAAGTTTAATTTCTCAGGCTAGAGGTTCGATGCTATGTTGGCAGGGAGATGAGGTATAGGGCAACAGAAGATCTCTACTCCACAAACTCAGACTCAGGAAAGTTCTATCATTTTGAAAGCTATCATGGTGGGGGAAATGTATACATGAGAACTCTCACTCACTCCTAGAAGTGGCGTACATCATTCTACTCATAACCCATTGACCAGTATAAGAAATTTGGTCCTACTTGACTGCATGGAGCTGGAAAAGGTGGCAGTATTTGATGTGTAGTAGACTTTCAAGAGGAAGTACAAACTCAAGCATATTTCTGCAAGAATTGAGAGACTAAAAGCAAAGATCTAATGCTGCATCATTGTATACTGATACTCATCCCAGAGGACAATTGCATAGCATCAAACAGCAGGAAGTGTTCAAGGTTGAAAATTCTTGACAGAAAGGAAGAGTAAAGTAATTCAACCTGTAATGAATGTCTACAGTGAACCAAATAGGGTGGCATAACCACTGTTATCAAAATGATCACTTCTATAACTTAAAAGAGCTCATTAACTGATATTAGAAAGGCTGAGGAAGGAGCATGGAAGTTGGAGAGAGAATACTTTCATTCAAATCTTATTTAGCTGTGGGGTCTCAGATGAATTGCTACAGTAAAGCCATGTTTTCTGTCTGACCAGTACTCCTCTGGAGGAACTCTCCTTCCCCCGTTATCCAATATTCCTGTCCAGACTATATCATGGAAGGCACTTGACATTTTGATCATTCATTGCTGCACAGCATCACTGGGTAGGAGGGAATGAAGCCAGGGAGTGTTTGGAGACCTGTGAAAACAGAGTACTATAGTTTCCATTTCCTATCCCAAGTTTTTTGTTCCTGCAACTTTTCATTCAATTATCTGAGCCACACTATGTGTTAGTCCCTTTCAGGTTGCAGGAAATAGATCCATACTTCATTTACTTTATCAGATGGGAACTTATTATAAGGATACACAATTTATAGTAATAATAATAGCTGAAACTTATTAATCTTTCCCCATGTATAAGCATTATTGCAAGAACTTTTCAAGCAATATGGCATTGAATCCTCACAGCAATAACGTGAGGGAGTACTTGTATTGTCCCCATTTTTCCAGGAAAACTGACTCATAAAGAAATTAAGTAACATGCCTGAATTATTTGGGCAGCTGGGATTGTAATCCACGTCTGCTTGTTCTCAAGGTCTATGCTCCGACCCACTGTTCTGCTATATTATCTGCATCCCAGAAGGATTAGGCTATCAGGCCTCTTGGAGAATTAAAAGTTGTCATATCTCAATGCCAGCTCCTGTGATCTTGTAACCAGGTTCTATTGTGGCATCTCCAACCATTTCCCCTGCTTCTACCAGCTGCTTCTTTTTCTCTTCTTCCCTCTATCTCATGATCCCTCCTTAATTATGGCCTCTGCTACTCAAGCCTTCTGCCTACTGCCACTTCGCTCTGCAACTTTCCCCATTCTGTCTTCTACTTACTGAGATTCTTTTTGTATGTTGCATTCAAACTTTCTTAGAACCACAATCTGTTTGGTTTATTTAGTCATTATCAGGCGAAGAGTAGTCCGCTCAGTTAAGATGCTTTCATAGGCAGCATAATAGGCCTCCCATTGCTAGTAGCCTTTTGCTCAGCACCAACCTTTGTTCTAATTAGTTGTGGCTAGGGTGATGGTGGAGGTGACATGACTGTAATGAAACACCCATGGGCACTTTTCTCAAAAGGCATTGCAAAAGGTGTTCAGAACTTCATGGTGTGTTAGTTATTTGTTGCTATATGAAGATCTTTGCAGTTTTTAAGACTGAAATTGGCAAGCCAGTCACTTGGACATGTTCCTAGGATTTGAGATATAGGAATAGTATATTTATGTGACTGGAGTGTCCAAAATGATCTCGAGTCAGAAGGGCAGGTTGGGATACAGGAGATAAGTGGATACCTTGAAGATGCAGAGTACAGCAAGAGGGCCTTGGATATCTAGTGGGATGAGGTAGGAAATGCGGCAGAAATACAGAAAGAGATGAACCAGTAAATGGAAGGGCACTCTCTGTACTAGTATGTTAGGGTTGCCACGACAAAATACCCCACATTTGGTGACTTAAACAACATAAATTTATTTTCTAACAATTCTGGAGGTTAGAAGCCTCAGATCAGGGTGCCAGCAGGATTGGTTTCTGATGAGGGCTCTCTCCTTGTTTTGCAGATGGCTACCTTCTTACTGTGTCCTCACATGGTCTTCTCTGTTTATGCACATTCCTAATGTCTCTTTCTCTTCTTATGAGGATATCAGTCCTATTACATTAGGGCCCCACCCTTATGACCTCATTTAACCTTAATTACTTCCTTAGAGGCCCCATTTCCAAGTACCATCATCACATTGAGGTTTAGAGCTTCAGCATATGAATTTGGGGGACATAATTAAGTCCATAATACCCCCAAATGCATTTCCCTACCCTTTAGGTGATGAACAGCCCTGTACTCATCCTTCTCACACAGCTTAACAACTGATGAAGACTTTCAATATATCTCATTTCAGGAATGAAGGAAAAATTACATTTCTTTGAAGTTTTCTGGAGATTTTTGCAGTGATGCTGTTGATTCTGCTCAAAGGATAACTATGTAGAATAAATGTAGCAAATTCAAGTTTCTGAGTATAGATTTGAGGAGGATTGTCTCCAACACTGAAAAGTACATGCATTTCTCAAATGAGATGTCATGCCATTTGGGGAAAAAGACTATGAAGATGTGTATGTGCACATTAATAAGTTAATGATCACTAAGCGCGGTGGCTCAGGTCTGCAGTCTGAGCACTTTGGGAGGCCTAGGTGGGTGGATTGCTTGAGCCCAGGAGTTCAAGACCATGTGACACAACATAGTGAGACCTCATCTCTACAAAAAATACACAAAACAATTAATTAATGATCACTTTTGAGGGCTAAAGTTGTTTTGAAGAATATGAGAATATCCCAAGACTTCCTCTTTTCTTGAGCTATTACATTCACAAATAAGGGACTTTGTTGCCATGAATAAGGCAAAGGCCCACGGAAATGTATATCTAGTTTCTTTACAAAAATACTTTATTGACATATGTTAATGCAGATATTTAATGGTCTTACTATTTTAATTATTTTCCTTTTCAATTTCAATGTAAATTCATAAAGAGTTTAAGTAACATGCCTGAATTATTTGAGCAGCTGGGATTGTAACCCACATCTGCCTGTTCCCAAGGTCAATTCTCTGAATCACTATTCTATTATACAATGAGAATCCCAGAAGGACTGAGCTATCAGGCCTTTTGGAGCACTAAAAGTTGTCATATTTCAATGTCAGCTCCTGTGCTGTTGTAATCAGGTTCTATCATGGCATCTCCCACCATTTCCCCTGCTAATACCAGTTGCTTCTTTTTCTCTTCTTCTCATAAAACTTACCATAAACTTCTAATAACATTTATAAAACTTATGATAAAATAACTCATCAATACCAAATATCAGTAGCCTGATTTTTAATGGATTCAGCAGAAATTCGACATCATTTTGAATTCCAAAAGAACAAATTTATCTAATGTAGAAGATAAACAGCAGCAAGTGAGTATTTAATTAGGTTTGTTACTTACTATCCATCTAATTTAAAAATGTACTCTTTTACCCCTATGCTTTGAATAATATGAATAACAATGTGTACAGAAAATATTTGTTATGCTGATTTTTTATCTTATTTAAAATAAGATATTTAAAGTTCACACTCTTTTATTCATGTAATTTTATACCTCCATGACAAATACTATCATATTAGATGAAGTCTCATTTCTCCTAATGACAATTAATCAATTTCAAAGTTAGTATTATTTCTGAATTCACATTAACCTTACCAAAAATTTTATTCAGACTCTGAAACTGGATAAAATATTTACTAGGTTTTAAAATCATGTTTAACATATTTATTATATAGATGTATTCATAAATAAATATTAAACCAATCAAACATCCAACTTACATGTATATCCTATAACACTGATATCTCAAATTACATTCTTGTGATGTAGTTCAAGTTTACATCCTTCTGGCCTCCCAAAGCTTTCAGTGGATGTCTTAAGAGGGCATCAGAGGGGAGTTACGGTTTGGCAAATGAATGCTACAAATCATGTCTGAATGCATTCCAGCTGCTATGAGTTCCTCTTTCTGCAAAATTTGAATGCAGTTATTCAAATTTTGTGGAATTATTACTGCAGGTCTTTTTAGCTACTACAAGAGTTTGGTTTTAATATTTGTAACTTGCAAGTCAGTACTCTGAGAGATCATTAGAAAAAGAGGGAATTGGTCTTTGGGAATAGGAAAAAAATATAAAGCAACAGGCAGAGAGGGGCAGAGTTCTTTCATGAAGAGTTGGGAGAGATGAGAAAACTAAGACACCTCTGGCCAAGAATGGCCTTCGCCTTACTGCCTGATGGGAAGCTGGAGCTGGGATGCAAAATAAGAGCCAGCTCTGAGTAGGTGCTTGTCATGACATCACCAAGCACAGCTGTGTTGTAAGGAGGAGGAAAGCTGGGGCAGGGATATACACTTCAGGTCTTTTTATACCCCAGATTTTTCCATTCATACCACAAAAGCTAAGTCAGTCCAAAGGGGAGGCCCCGGCTCCCACACCCTAAAATCTAGAGCTGCAGTTTGATTGGCCCACTATGGCTAATGACTCTCTCAGCCACATGCCATCTCTGGTAACGGTTCTATGCAGGTGGTGCCAGCCTGTCAGTGAGGATGCCTGATCTATTGCTGTGGCCTCTGTCCCAAGTTTGTGCTGTCAATGCACCAGTGCTCACCACCAGCTCGGCCCAGAGGCCCCAGGAACATGGGAGTAGGAAGGCAACAACTATCCTCATGTCCCAAGGCAAAGCCACCCTCAGTGATTCCAAGATAAACACCTCTTCTGAGGGAGACCCACTGAGTCATTCTAAAGGGCACAGCCCTAAACTGGAGGGAGTGCATTGGAGGAAAGAAGTTACCTTCAATTATTTCAAGGCTCCTGTTCCACTAAGAAAAATATATTTTATCTATATCTATATCTACATCTATACACACACACATTAATCTCTGATGACATTCACTAACACATACAACCAAATAAGTTTGTGTTATTAACACTAGCAGAGATCTTGGAAAGTTATGTCCAACACCTCCAAGTTATAACATCAGAAAAATTTTGAATATCTGCTTTGAAAACAAGACATGGGAGGAAAATCCTCAAAAAAAGGAAACACATCTATACAAAGATCCTTTTAAAATTGTAGAGGAAGATGGGCCTAAACATTTTCTAGCAATCCAAGACTGGTAAACAGAAATTAGTGTTACAGTAAACTTATGCTATTTAAAGAGATGTTCAATGGCATAGTGTTTCCTTAGCTTACTGGAGTATTTTTATATCTTTATTTAGTAGATGTAAAAAGTTTCAAGAGAGAAGAGGCCTTCTGTTTTTGCTCACCACTATGTTTATTGTGGGAGATCAGAATATACCTTCCTGAAATATGAAGGATTGTTGAGCTGAAGACAATTAAAAAGAAGCAGATGCAGGAATGCTCTCAGCCCCCACAATTTGCCTAAAATTAGGGCATAGATTTACAGTGACAATAGGTATCTACTCCCCACTCACCTGCCAAACCACCACTAGAAAGAACAAAGGTTAACCATTGAGGACAGCTTTAGACCCTTTTAGGACTGGACATGATACCAGAGGACTCTACATTAACAAGCTTTACTAACTAACTTTTACCTGCTAGTTATTTGCCTTCCCACTAGTTGCTGCACACAGAGACTCAAAGTCCTTTTTTTTGTCTTGTCACTTCTCTAAAGTACTGTTCTTTGTCGAAGATGATATATAAGCTGGAATTCAAATACATGCTAATAAACTTCTGTTTCTCTCTCATTAATCTGTCTTTCGTGTTAGGGGTTAATTCCAATTGAGAATCTATGGGCGTTATTATCAACAAATATTTGTTGAAAGGATGAGTTTACTTGAGACTTCAGTAATTCCCTGTAATCTTGTTTTCCCCATAAGAAGTTTATTTCTTCCCTACCCCGCCATGCATTTGTTGGGAAGAACAAATGAGGCCATATATATAAAGCACCTAGCAGGCCTAGCTTTAACATTTATGGGAGCTGAAAATAGTAATAGAGTAAAAACAGAGCCTCCCCTATACTCACCCATAGACCATCCCTTCTGTCTTCACCTGTGTCTTTGTCCTTCATTGTTGGGGGCTTCAGATCTGTGTGCGGACGTCATACACAACAAAGCTCATCTGACCTGACCCCGAACCAGTAGCTCAGCCACCCTCAGGAAGCAGGACCTTATGCAGAAGTCCACACAAGCCCTGAATGCAGGTTTGGGGACAATTTGTGCAGAAGATCCTTGCATCCTGGTCCTTGGAACATGGGAGTGTGGTATAGACTCCAGATATCCATGAGCTGTGCACCTTGAGCTCCTCATCCTAGGGAAATGTTATGCACAGGGTGAGGGCAAAAGCTTCATTCTTTAGCCTAAAGGTAGTGCTTGGTGCTTAGAACATGCCTGGTATATTAAGTGCTATATCAGTAGAGAGAATGTGGCTCCTGAGTCAGCAAGACTTGACTCCAATCAGACTGAGTAGGTCAAAAGCTATAAAATAAAAAGGTATTGATAAAGAATTTACCAGTAGGAGCAACAGCTCTCCTAAACATCAAGAGGTGTTAAAAGGGTAAGGAATAAGACATCAAAGGAAAAATTTGACAGAGAGAACAATAGCAGCCACTGTGCTCGGATCTATTTGGGACATTGGACTGAAGCCAGCTTCTCTTCCTTTAAGGGCACCATCCCATACATAAGTTGTCCTCCCTGACCCTCCCAGTTCAACCATTAGGTCACTTTTCTGTTTTTACATAATAACTAACATTTGAATCTTTAAAAACAAAAAAGTAAGATTTTTCATAAACACCTATTATCTTGTATCATTTTATTCATTTTTTTCTTTCAGTAATAGAATACTTACTGTGTTAAGTGCTAGGAATGCAAACCTGATTAAGACATAATTATTTGTCATTGAGGTGCATATAGCCAAAAGAAGGAGCTGAATATGTGAGCAAATAATTATAGTGCAATCTGATAAGTGCTGCCTGTGGAAAAATGCTGTGGAGCACTGAGGAGGTTTAAAAACGGAGTCTAGTTTAATTAAGATCTAAAAACAAACAAGAGACTATTGCCAGAAGTACAACTTTACTGGTGCATGAATGCAAGGGTTTCTTGAGCAATATTTCTTACTCATATACACCTCCCGCTGGGACTGTTTGGGATTATCCCTAGAAGAGAAAAACCAGAACAAGCAAAGGGGAAAAGAAAAATATATTCCAAGTTCATTGACCACACAGGGAATAAGAAATAAGAAGGGAAGGGAAGAAATTGAAAATAGAGTGTAAACTAATGTGGGTGGATATTGATGGCAACTGGTTGGACCAAGAATGACAGGAGAGTGTTTTCTAATTACCAATCTGGATTTTGTCCTTCATTTTGTGGGCACCTTCCCTGCTGATTGCTAATGGCTTAATCCAAGTATCTTAGAAAATCCCAAGCATAGTTTTCTTAATGGATGTTCAGCTCTGAGTCAGAAAGTGCAAGAAATCCAGAATTTCACAAATGAAACCTTTTTTTCCCCTTTAATGCTTAGATGGTGTAGCAGTGACTCTTGATTAACCATATTAATGGCAACTTAAATTAAGAAATACCACTGCCTCTTATGCAAAACCATATGATCTTCTTAAAATGAAGTCCTGTTGACACAAGGAAATATTGCATGAGCAACATGACGGCTAAGAGAGAATAATTTCTAAACCTGTCATAGGGTTTTATTTATTTGAATTCAGTGGTTTGTTCTTCTGAGGGATCAATGGCATTGTAAAGGTAAGACCTTTGAGAGACTAACTTTAAGCTTATAGAAAGAAATGCTATAATCAAATTGGTTTTTATTGGTTGTTTTCTTCATTGTGCAAAATGAGCAATAAATTTAGCCTGTGGGGGGATTGAACTCAAGATCACAACTCAGCTTTCTCCCTTAGCTCTGTCAAATTCTTCAACCTTTTAAACTAAGCTTCCTTTTTACTATTCCTTCCAACATACTTTTGTTGTTTCACAAATATATGAAGTGTTATATTAACGACCTAAATTTTTAGTTTGTTCTGACTTTAATCTCTCCAATAAATACAACCATGTATGCAGTGGAAATGATGCAAGATGGGTAATCAGGATATTTGGGAGGTAAACAGTGTGTGAAACATATTGCTAACCAGTTACCTTGAATAAATTACTTAACTCACAGTTTTCTCATTTCCTTATTGATAAAAACTGGGCCACAGATTTAAATGCATCTAGGTGCCAGGCAGGTAGCATAAATTCATAAATGGGGTCAGGAATAAGGCAGCAGTAATGGTGGGGAATGTGGTAGACTGAAGATCAGTTTGCATTTCTTACAGAAATTCAAAATAAAAACTAAAAAAATAAAAATAAAAGCAATCTGTAGGCCAGGCCAAGCCCAGAGGTCTCCTGTTTGCAATCTCTGGGTTCGATAATATTTTTCTTCCACTCCAATTATAATAATTTATAGCCTTTTGTCTTTCTTTTTTTAATTTTTGGCTTGAAGTGAAAATTTCCCAGCATCTGAGCAATTTATATTCCTGATTGCAAATTGGGCACCTTTAAAAACTTCATTAATTCTTTGCATCACCAGAGAGCCATCCCATAAATTATTTATTTAGTTGGACTCTTTATGTATTACTCAATGATTGCAGTCTTTAAAGCTGTCTGACAACCCTATTTGTACTTGGAGAAATGGACAGAGTTGTAACATGAATTATGAAGACATAAGAAACTACAAGTGTTAATCAATTTAAGAAAGTAGCACCAAATTTCAAGTAACTCCATATAAACAAAAAGGATGTGTTTTAAATCAGTTTTAAGCTACTCAAATTTAAAAATAGCCAGCGATTGTGTGCTCCTTTGCCATGATGTATCTTCAAAATGAAGATGAATTTTGGGGACCTGAACATCAATCTTGGTGTGATGAAAGAGAGAAGTAGCAATTTTCCTGATTTGATGAAAACATCTCAGATTCACTACATGTTTAGAGACATAAGGTACAAATGGTAATGAACTCACTAATCAGAAGTTGGTTAAGATGCAGGGGGAGAAGAAAGCAACAAGATAAAAGTTCAAAAGAATTAAGTATGTCCTTGGTTAAGTGATTCACTGGGGTAGAGAAATGGCCTTATCAATAACTATCAAGAAGATTTAAGCTCAGGGAAATAGAGCTAATTTCCACTAGAATAAGTGAGTATATTCAGCATCAATGCAGGGAATATAAAAAGTCAAAGAAATATTTAATCTAGTCCAAGCAGATGGCAACAAAATGAAATAGATTCCCTAAAATAGCACTGAAAGAATGAATATTACAGCATCTTTTAATCACCCAATGGCTCACAGCACAATGCTGGGCACAGTGAAGGTGTTCAATAAATTACTGTTGATTGCCTAATACCATGTGAAATGTTTAAAATATTCTGAATGTTATTTTTAAGAAATTTTAGCCAGAATAATTAGCCATTTCTGATACTTACATATTCAGAATGACTCTCTTATCTCCATACAGCTGGCATCAAGACTTTTATATTGGAGGAGCCAAGATGGCCGAATAGCAACAGCTCCCGTCTACAGCTCCCAGCGTGAGCGACGCAGAAGACGGGTGATTTCTGCATTTCCATCTGAGGTACCGGGTTCATCTCACTAGGGAGTGCCAGACAGTGGGTGCAGGTCAGTGGTTGCGCGCACCGTGCACGAGCCGAAGCAGGGCGAGGCATTGCCTCACTCAGGAAGCGCAAGGGGTCAGGGAGTTCCCTTTCCGAGTCAAAGAAAGGGGTGACGGACGGCACCTGGAAAATCGGGTCACTCCCACCAGAATACTGCGCTTTTCTGACGGGCTTAAAAAATGGCGCACCACGAGTATATCCCGCACCTGGCTTGCAGGGTCCTACGCCCACGGAGTCTCGCTGATTGCTAGCACAGCAGTCTGAGATCAAACTGCAAGGCCGCAGTGAGGCTGGGGGAGGGGCGCCCGCCATTGCCCAGGCTTGATTAGGTAAACAAAGCAGCTGGGAAGCTCCAACTGGGCGGAGCCCACCACAGCTCAAGGAGGCCTGCCTGCCTCTGTAGGCTCCACCTCTGGGGGCAGGGCACAGACAAACAAAAAGACAGCAGTAACCTCTGCAGACTTAAATGTCCCTGTCTGACAGCTTTGAAGAGAGCAGTGGTTCTCCCAGCACGCAGCTGGAGATCTGAGAACCTGCAGACTGCCTCCTCAAGTGGGTCCCTGACCCCTGACCCGCCTAACTGGGAGGCATCCCCCAGCAGGGGCACACTGACACCTCACACAGCAGGGTATTCCAACAGACCTGCAGCTGAGGGTCCTGTCTGTTAGAAGGAAAACTAACAAACAGAAAGGACATCCACACCAAAAACCCATCTGTACATCACCATCATCAAAGACCAAAAGTAGATAAAACCACAAAGATGGGGAAAAAACAGAACAGAAAAACTGGAAATGCTAAAAAGCAGAGCGCCTCTCCTCCTCCAAAGGAACGCAGTTCCTCACCAGCAACGGAAGAAAGCTGGATGGAGAATGACTTCGACGAGCTGAGAGAAGAAGGCTTCAGACGATCAAATTACTCTGAGCTACGGGAGGACATTCAAACCAAAGGCAAAGAAGTTGAAAACTTTGAAAAAAATTTAGAAGAATGTATAACTAGAATAACCAATACAGACAAGTGCTTAAAGGAGCTGATGGAGCTGAAAACCAAGGCTTGAGAACTACGTGAAGAATGCAAAAGCCTCAGGAGCCGATGCGATCAACTGGAAGAAAGGGTATCAGCGATGGAAGATTAAATGAATGAAATGAAGCGAGAAGGGAAGTTTAGAGAAAAAAGAATAAAAAGAAATGAGCAAAGCCTCCAAGAAATATGGGACTATGTGAAAAGACCAAATCTACGTCTGATTGGTGTACCTGAAAGTGATGGGGAGAATGGAACCAAGTTGGAAAACACTCTGCAGGATATTATCCAGGAGAACTTCCGCAATCTAGCAAGGCAGGCCAACGTTCAGATTCAGGAAATACAGAGAACGCCACAAAGATACTCCTCGAGAAGAGCAACTCCAAGACACATAATTGTCAGATTCACCAAAGTTGAAATGAAGGAAAAAATGTTAAGGGCAGCCAGAGAGAAAGGTCGGGCTACCCTCAAAGGGAAGCCCATCAGACTAACAGCGGATCTCTCAGCAGAAACCCTACAAGCCAGAAGAGAGTGGGGGCCAATATTCAACATTCTTAAAGAAAAGAATTTTCAACCCAGAATTTCATATCCAGCCAAACTAAGCTTCATAAGCGAAGGAGAAATAAAATAATTTACAGACAAGCAAATGCTGAGAGATTTTGTCACCACCAGGCCTGCCCTAAAAGAGCTCCTGAAGGAAGCGCTAAACATGGAAAGGAACAACCGGTACCAGCTGCTGCAAAATCATGCCAAAATGTAAAGACCATCAAGACTAGGAAGAAACTGCATCAACTAACGAGCAAAATAACCAGCTAACATCATACTGACAGGATCAAATTCACACATGACAATATTAACTTTAAATGTAAATGGACTAAATGCTCCAATTAAAAGACACAGACTGGCAAATTGGATAAAGAGTCAAGACCCATCAGTGTGCTGTATTCAGGAAACCCATCTCACGTGCAGAGACACACACAGGCTCAAAATAAAAGGATGGAGGAAGATCTACCAAGCAAATGGAAAACAAAACAAGGCAGGGGTTGCAATACTAGTCTCTGATAAAACAGACTTTAAACCAACAAAGATTAAAAGAGACAAAGAAGGCCATTACATAATGGCAAAGGGATCAATTCAACAAGAAGAGCTAACTATCCTAAATATCTATGCACCCAATACAGGAGCACCCAGATTCATAAAGCAAGTCCTGAGTGACCTACAAAGAGACTTAGACTCCCACACATTAATAATGGGAGACTTTAACACCCCACTGTCAACATTAGACAGATCAACGAGACAGAAAGTCAACAAGGATACCCAGGAATTGAACTCAACTCTGCACCAAGCAGACCTAATAGACATCTACAGAACTCTCCACCCCAAATCAACAGAATATACATTTTTTTCAGCACCACACCACACCTATTCATAAATTGACCACATACTTGGAAGTAAAGCTCTCCTCAGCAAATGTAAAAGAACAGAAATTATAACAAACTATCTCTCAGACCACAGTGCAATCAAACTAGAACTCAGGATTAAGAATCTCACTCAAAACCGCTCAACTCCATGGAAACTGAACAACCTGCTCCTGAATGACTACTGGGTACATAACGAAATGAAGGCAGAAATAAAGATGTTCTTTGAAACCAACAAGAACAAAGACACAACATACCAGAATCTCTGGGATGCATTCAAAGCAGTGTGTAGAGGGAAATTTATAGCACTAAATGCCCACAAGAGAAAGCAGGAAAGATCCAAAATTGACACCCTAACATCACAATTAAAAGAACGAGAAAAGCAAGAGCAAACACATTCAAAAGCTAGCAGAAGGCAAGAAATAACTAAAATCAGAGCAGAACTGAAGGAAATAGAGACACAAAAAAACCCTTCAAAAAATTAATGAATCCAGGAGCTGGTTTTTTGAAAGGATCAACAAAATTGATAGACCGCTAGCAAGACTAATAAAGAAAAAAAGAGAGAAGAATCTAATAGATGCAATAAAAAATGATAAAGAGGATATCACCACCAATCCCACAGAAATACCAACTACCATCAGAGAATACTACAAACACCTCTACGCAAATAAACTAGAAAATCTAGAAGAAATGGATAAATTCCTCGACACATACACTCTTCCAAGACTAAACCAGGAAGAAGTCGAATCTCTGAATAGACCAATAACAGGATCTGAAATTGTGGCAATAATCCATAGCTTACCAACCAAAAAGAGTCCAGGACCAGATGGATTCACAGCTGAATTCTACCAGAGGTACAAGGAGAAACTGGTACCATTCCTTCTGAAACTATTCCAATCAATAGAAAAAGAGGGAATCCTCCCTAACTCATTTTATGAGGCCAGCAGCATTCTGATACCAAAGCCAGGCAGAGACACAACAAAAAATGGGAATTTTAGACCAATATCCTTGATGAACATTGATGCAAAAATCCTCAATAAAATACTGGCAAAACGAATCCAGCAGCACATCAAAAAGCTTATCACCATAATCAAGTGGGCTTCATCCCTGGGATGCAAGGCTGGTTCAATATACGCAAATCAATAAATGTAATCCAGCATATAAACAGAGCCAAAGACAAAAACCACATGATTATCTCAATAGATGCAGAAAAAGCCTTTGACAAAATTCAACAACCCTTCATGCTAAAAACTCTCAATAAATTAGGTACTGATGGGACGTATTTCAAAATAATAAGAGCTATCTATGACAAACCCACAGCCAATATCATACTGAATGGGCAAAAACTGGAAGCATTCCCTTTGAAAACTGGCACAAGACAGGGATGCCCTCTCTCACCACTCCTATTCAACATAGTGTTGGAAGTTCTGGCCAGGGCAGTTAGGAAGGAGAAAGAAATAAAGGGTATTCAATTAGGAAAAGAGGAAGTCAAATTGTCCCTGTTTGCAGACGACATGATTATATATCTAGAAAACCCCATTGTCTCAGCCCAAAATCTCCTTAAGCTGATAAGCAACTTCAGCAAAGTCTCAGGATACAAAATCAATGTACAAAAATCACAAGCATTCTTATACACCAGCAACAGACAGAGAGCCAAATCATGAGTGAACTCCCATTCACAATTGCTTCAAAGAGAATAAAATACCTAGGAATCCAACTTACAAGGGATGTGAAGGACCTCTTCAAGGAGAACTACAAACCACTGCTCAAGGAAATAAAAGAGGATACAAACAAATGGAAGAACATTCCATGCTCATGGGTAGGAAGAATCGATATCGTGAAAATGGCCATACTGCCCAAGGTAATTTACAGATTCAATGCCATCCCCATCAAGCTACCAATGCCTTTCTTCACAGAATTGGAAAAAACTACTTTAAAGTTCATATGGAACCAAAAAAGAGTGCGCATCGCCAAGTCAATCCTAAGCCAAAAGAACAAAGCTGGAGGCATCATGCTACCTGACTTCAAACTATACTACAAGGCTACAGTAACCAAAACAGCATGGTACTGGTACCAAAATAGAGATATAGACCAATGGAACAGAACAGAGCCCTCAGAAATAATACCACACATCTACAACTATCTTATCTTTGACAAACCGGACAAAAACAAGAAATGGGAGAGGATTCCCTATTTAACTAATGGTGGTGGGAAAACTGGCTAGCCATATGTAGAAAGCTGAAACTGGATCCCTTCCTTACACCTTATACAAAAATCAATTCAAGATGGATTAAAGACTTAAACGTTAGACCTAAAACCATAAAAACCCTAGAAGAAAACCTAGGCATTACCATTCAGGACATAGGCATGGGCAAGGACTTCATGTCTAAAACACCAAAAGCAATGGCAACAAAAGACAAAATTGACAAATGGGATCTAATTAAACTAAAGAGCTTCTGCACAGCAAAAGAAACTACCAACAGAGTGAACAGGCAACCTACAAAATGGGAGAAAATTTTCGCAACCTACTCATCTGACAAAGGGCTAATATCCAGAATCTACAATGAACTCAAACAAATTTACAAGAAAAAAAACAAACAACCCCATCAAAAAGTGGGCGAAGGACATGAACAGACACTTCTCAAAAGAAGACATTTATGCAGCCAAAAAACACATGAAAAAATGCTCATCATCACTGGCCATCAGAGAAATGCAAATCAAAACCACAATGAGATACCATCTCACACCAGTTAGAATGGCAATCACTAAAAAGTCAGGAAACAACAGGTGCTGGAGAGGATGTGGAGAAATAGGAACACTTTTACACTGTTGGTGGGACTGTAAACTAGTTCAACCATTGTGGAAGTCAGTGTGGCGATTCCTCAGGGATCTAGAACTGGAAATACCATTTGACCCAGCCATCCCATTACTGGGTATATACCCAAAGGACTATAAATCATGCTGCTATAAAGACACATGCACACGTATGTTTATTGCGGCATTATTCACCATAGCAAAGACTTGGAACCAAGCCAAATGTCCAACAATGATAGACTGGATTAAGAAAATGTGGCACATATACGCCATGGAATACTATGCAGCCATAAAAAATGATGAGTTCATGTCCTTTGTAGGGACATGGATGAAATTGGAAAACATCATTCTCAGTAAACTATCGCAAGAACAAAAAACCAAACACCGCATATTCTCACTCATAGGTGGGAATTGAACAATGAGATCACATGGACACAGGAAGGGGAATATCACACTCTGGGGACTGTTTTGGGGTGGGGGGAGGGGGGAGGGATAGCACTGGGAGATATACCTAATGCTAGATGACGAGTTAGTGGGTGCAGTGCACCAGCATGGCACATGTATACATATGTAACTAACCTGCACAATGTGCACATGTACCCTAAAACTTAAAGTATAATAAAAATTAAAAAAAAAGACTTTTATATTGTGTTGAGTATCCAGCAGGACCCATGAATGGCAAAGTCTCCTCCTCTGATCAATCCATCAATAAAGAGTTAATTAATGGCCTTTTTCATGCTCGACTTTGAAAAAGATTTCTTAATAGCAGTGAGCTGAATTTTCTTAAATAAATTAACTCAAAATGACAATTTAGTTACAATAAATTAAAGCCTGTTTTATGAGTTTTGAAACATAATCATGCTGACTTCAGAAGCTTACATTTGTTATATGTATAAACAGGCAATAAACCCAAATTAGCTATGTACCTCAGTCATGATTATCATTTAATATATTTGCAGTTGAGAAGGATGCTTAGATTAGTCACAAAAAGAGGAAAATCTGAACTGGTATGGAAAGTTGTTTGCTTTTTAAATCACAGCTGTTTAAGCAGGATATGGGAAATACGAATGGGTCTATCTTTCAAGGCTGAAGATAATTTTCCCTATAAAATTATAGTTGGCTAAATACTCCATGCTCAAAAAACAGAGGCTAAATGTGACTGATCTAAAACAAAGAAAACTTTAAAAATAGTTGACGGATACAGATGTGTGTATGTATTGGAGATGGAGAATGGATTTATGGCTTATTTTATTCTATTTTGTTTCTGTGCATCTTAATTTTTAAATACAGCCAGGAACACAACACAAATTTAGATACAAGATTTATAAAATTATAAATACATAATTGAAAAATGAAAAACTTAAAAAATAATAATAATAATACCCTTTGATTACATGGATAGTTAGTCTCCATAAATACAAAGACATGCCCCCACACTACGCTTATCTTTCTTGCTGGTGGTATGCTGTGAAGGACTGAGTGGGCAACAAAGAAACTGAAATCTCCAGATGATCAGAACATGCATTTCTTTCTGCAAGTGAATAAAATGAAATGAGATAATAGGTTAATGGCAATTTTATTTCTACCATCAGGCACCCATTCTGGGCTTGAATGCCTTGTCTCTCCTGAGATTCTGTCTCTGCATCCTGCAGCCAGTTCAAAGTGAAACTGCCTCTGTGTGGCTCCACAGTGTTGGGATTTCACCAACGAGCATTGGGATTCACCAGGCATATGGGTTGACACAAAAGAGCTACAATATTTTGGCTAGAATCCCAAATAGCAATCTATTTTTAGTCCATAACAAATATCCATTAGCTATCTATCATGAGCCAGGCACCTTTTAGATACTGGGGACTGTCAAATAAAAAAACAAATCTGGATTTATTAAGAGAGACTTTATTTGAAAAGATTATTGCAAGAGGGGAAAAGAACCATTGCATAGGGAGAGTGAAGCTATTGCCAGAGGGACAACACTGATCTGTAATCATCTCAAGGGTTATGCAAAAAGGGCTTTTCTTTTACAGGAAGGAGCAAAGAGGCTAGGAAAAACATGTGTAGAGAAATAGGATGAAAGAGGATTTCAATAGGATCCAAATAGATGTGGAGAAATAGGATGAAAGGGTGGCATGATTGGATGATAGGTCCAAGAATGTTTTACCCTGAGGCCAACCTAGTCTCTGGGGCTGTCTGCTGGCTCAAGCAGAATGTGAGCCAAAGTTCTTTGGCCTGGGGAAAGAAAAGGATATTAACCAAATCTGGTTAACAAGCATTTTGTTCCAATTGATCAGTGGGGATTGGCCAGTGGGGAAAAGCAGTTCAGCTATGCATTTATGAGGCAGAAAAAAAAAAAAAAGAAAGAAAGAAAATTTGGAGGGTTTGTGTCTGGCATTGTCACAAGTAAACAAGGGAGGTCATCTGTTAATCTTATCAAAGATAAGGATGGGGAAGGATGGTTCTTTTAAAGTAAGCTGTTTCCCAGGACACAAAGGGTAAAGGGATTTCTCAACTTCTGCTGTCCTTCAGGATCATAGAAATCAGGTAACTTTTAACATTGTCAGGACATAGCAACAAAACAGACAGGCTCTCATCTGACATTTCATGGGGAGATGAACAGGAAGCCTTAGACCTGTCCATTGCTAGAACTCAGATCCTGCTAAGAGCTAGGAATAAACCCAGATGGAATAACAATGGCAGGCAATGGCTGGTGAGGGGGCTTCTCTGTGGAGACACAGGAAGATCTCTTGGAAGGGGTGACAACTGAGTTGAGAAATAATTGGTGCACAAGAGCAATCATGGCATGCTAGCTCATTCTGAATGAGGTAGAGAGAAGCCATAAGATGGGAAAGAAGGCAGGACCTGAGTGGCTGTGGCCCAGCAGGCCTGGTGAGGGGCCCAGATGCTGGCTGCTCTGTAGTAACAGAGGGTAAGTGGAGCAGGCAACAAGTTAGGAAGTATCCAGGACTTCAACAGAGAAGGAATTACAGTCTGGACAGGGGCTGTGATAATGGAATAGTGAGAAGTGGTCAAATTTAGGGTATATTTTGGAAGCAGAGCTGACAACATTTGCTAGTGAAACTTAGGTGTTGTGGGAAAATCATACCAATAGCAACAAGCCTCTCATAGAATTGACGATGTGTTAGGCACTAAATTGAGTGCTTTACATTTAAACTTCACAAAATTTCAAAGAAATAGGTAGTATTATTATCCTCACTTTACAGATTAAAAATGGAGATATAGATTATGCCCATTTATAGTTAAGGAAACTGAAGTAAAGAAAGATTAAGTAACTGATCCAAAGTAACCAAGCTAATAAGCAGCAGACCTGGGATTTGAACACTTGGCAGACTTCCATGCAGAGTCCAGCATGAATGTTTCTCATAATTTGGGCCTGAACCAGTGGGTGAATGGTAATGCCATCTGTTAAGATAAATAAGCCTTGATGGGAAGTAGATTTGAGGAGCAGAGAGTAGCTCAGTATAGGCCATGTTAATTTTCTAATGCCTATCATACATCCATGTGATAATGTTGAAAATTTAATTGGATGTGTGTTTGGAGCTCATGAGGAGTCAGGACCTCCCCTTATGGACCTGTGGGACTCCAAGCATGGAAATAAAGGAAAATCTTGAGTTCCTTCAAGGGAAACTCCAGGCACCTAGCTAGCTCTGAGAAGTAAATAAACAACTTGATAAGCAAGAAATAGTAGCTTAAAACAATAGCCAATGAAGCTAGAATCACGGGCCAGCTGGTTTCCTATAGAAACTAAAGATAACCCCACAACGTATGTCTCTGAGTTGTATTTCAGAAACCCCAATTCCCACCAACTTCAGATCTCCATTCCTACCAACTTCAGCTCTGCTGGTATGTGGATATCAGAGAAGGGGGAACTGGAAACTGAACTCTGACCATACCATTCTGTGTTCTAAATGTCTTCCTGAGGGGCCTGGAGGAAGTTACACTCAAAAGCCAGAGCTGACATTCTTTTCTGCTGACCCCAAATTTTAAAATAAAGCTTCTCTTCCTTAACCAATTGCAATTCAAAAAAATCTTTGAATCTGACTACGGTCTGTAAGCCTCCACTTCAAGATATCCTGCCGTTTTAGGCCGAAACCAATGTGTAACCTTGATGTATTGATTTACAATTTTGCCTGTAACTTCTGCTTTCCTGAAATTTACTCCTGCTGTTAAAAGACACTTACCTGTAAGCTACTGGGGAGGTCAGGACTTAAGCATTAGCTGCTTGATCCTCCTTGCTTGGCACCCTGAAAATAAATGCCTTCCATTTTTCCCACTGCAATCTTCGGTGTGCATATCTGGTATTACTGCACCAGGTGAGCAGACCCCATTTCATATCATTAAACTCAGAGAAAGTTCCAATTTGGAGCTAGAACATTCAGCATCTTCAAGCATATAGACAGCATTTAACATCGTAGGATTGAATGAGATCACCCAGAGAGATACAGAGGGAAGAAAAAGACAAGGTCTGCAACCAGCTAATGTCAGAGGCTCAAGTGCCAGCTTGAGCCTCTGTTATAGGTTCTCTTCATTTTGGCATGAGGGTATCTGTTCTGATACCTCCTTTTCACACTGTTTCAGCTTGAAGAGAAATTTTTGGAAGTCCACTGAAAGTTCATTTGCAATTATTTCAGGTAGTCTCTCTCTTTGTAAACAGAAACACACTCAATCTCTGCGACAATTACCACTTCCTCAACCCAAGATGCTTGTTTAGTGCCAGAACCCTAGACTGCTTGAAAGCAACACGTTACAGTTTACTAAATGCTTTCATATCTACCATCTCATTTGATCTTCATAACCATCCCATGGCATAAGCAGGGTACTGGCAATGATAACCCTTAATGAGGAAGGTCTAATGCTTAGAGAGACTAAATAGCTTGCCTAAGGCTCTATTATTAAGTAGTAGGACTCAAACCCATATCTTGTGATACCAATTCCTATGATATTTCTGCAATGCCATGCCTGCTCAGGACACCTAGTATGCTGCATTATAGTGTTTGCAACTTCCATTCACTTCATCAAAAAAAGAAAAAGTAGAAATGCAAATATTTAACTTTCTCCTACTAGCCAAAATGTCTAAAGGTTGATACTGTTGAATCTCAGTACATCATGGATTATAAATAAGAGCCGACGAAAGGAGTTAAACAGGAACTGAGCAGCCTTCCAACACTTGCTGAAGGAGAGCTACCCAGGGGGGCTTCATTATTTTGCTAAACATGAATTCTCAAAGCATGAAACACATTTTCATATGTAAATACAAAACTATATTCAAAAGTCAACAGAAAATCAACTGTGCATTTTTAAACCACAATTGTATATTTGTGTTATTACAAATAATTGATAATTTATATTCAAAGAAAAGCATGGCAGTAAAAAATAGCAATATATAAAACCCAGACCCCATCCTCTGCTGGGGAAATGGCAGGGAGTTTTAGCAGAAATCTTAAGTAAATTATTGTAAACATGGAGAGGTTTTCAGTACCTTGTGCCAATCAAGCTGAATACTTAGCCGGGGACATCTTTGGGTCATTTTTCATCTATCAAGTTTCCCAGGGAGGTGACTCTTTCTGGCTCCTGCTCTTTCGAATGCCAGCTGATTCAATCACTAAAAATTACATTCATCTTCCTGCCCTGAGACAACGTGGCACAGCAGGTTTAACTAAATTGCCCATAAGATCATCTTAAATCACGGGCAGCTTCCCCCAACAACCCTCAGTTCTAGTGTCTACATCAGGAGCAGATGCGTGGTGCCTCAGGCTCCTAGAGCAACGAGTGCTCTTTGCTGCTGTAGCTCTGAATCTCCTGGTAGACCCCAGGCAAGAAAGGGCAAGTCAACCATAAAGAACAGGGAGGGTGGGAGCATCCTGAATGCCTGCCACCCTGTCACTGTGCACTCTGCCTGCAACCTGGGAGGCAAGAAGTGATGTGTCAAGGGAAAACTCATCCAAATATGAGCTGGGTGTTGGTCAGCAGAGGGAGGATGCCTAATCTCTATCTTTCCAGGTGCTGAAGTCAAAGACAAGTTTAGCACATGTGCTTTCCTTGAAGTGGTACAATTCCTCCTTTCAGAATAAGTAATAAAAAACCTTCTCAATTCTTATCAGATGGGCCTGGAGACTCTACTTTTTTTTTTGAGATAGTGTCTCACTATGTTGCCCAGGCTAGTCTTGAACTTCTCAGCTCAAGCAATCCTCCTACTTCTGCCTGCTGAGTATCTGAGATTATAGACACTGTGCCTGGAAGGACTGTACGTTTGATGAGTGGACTCTGTTCTATTGGAGAGACAAGCAGCATCCTATGACATGTTTTAAAAATACAAGACAGCCAAGCACGATCACTCACATCTGTAATCCCCACTAGTCCAGAGGTTGAGGCAGGAGGATCACTGGAGCTCAGAAGTTCAAGAGCAGCCTGGGCAACACAGTGAGACCCCATCTCAAAAAAATTGTTTTTTAATTAGCCAGGCATGGTGGCCATGTGCCTGTACTGTCCACTACATGAGAGACTGAAATGAGAAGAGATCACTTCAGATCATTTAAGGCTGCAGCGAGCTATGATTGCAACATTGCATTCCAACCTAAGCAACAGAAGAAGACCCTGTCTCCAAAAAATACACACACACACACACACACACACACACACACACACACGCAGCAATGAGAATTGCTGCCAAATGGTAGAAGAAAGAAAAGAAGCAGTGATTCAATGCAAGAAGAGTGGGTCCCTTGCCTAAAGAACATGCAGCATGGAGTCCTCACTGTCTTAATGCTTTCAGGCTTCTGTAGCAGAATACCATAGACTCAGTGGCTTATCAACAATACAAATTTATTTCTCACAGTTTTCAAGGCTACAAAGTCCAAGATCAAGACATCAGCAGATTCAGGTTCTTATGAGGGCCCCTTCCTGGTTCACAGATGGCTCCTTCTAACTGGTTTCTAACATGAGAAGGGACCAGGGAGCTCTTTGGGGTCTCTTTTATAAGATCACTAATCACATTCCTGAGGGCTCTACCCTCCTGATATAATCACCTCCCAAAAGCTCCACCTCTTAATACTATCACATTGAGAGTTAGGACTTCAACCTATAAATGTGGGGTGGGGTGGGGGGACAAAAACATTCCATCTCTGGCACTCACACTCAGTCTCCAGGACTTTGTGTCTTTCTGGATTTGTAGAGTGGGTGGCAAATGGCAATGTCTAACAGGGGACCCTCTTGCACTCAACACTAACCCTGAACTATATCTTTTCTTCACTCCTGTTAGTTCTGAAATTAACTTTGTTAGTCAAAGGATAGTAAACCCATTTGAGATTATAAAATAATGTTGCTTAACCAGTGTTTCACAACTGCTTTCACATGAAGACACTCAGAACAAATGATAGCATTTACAAGGCACAGCAAGGTAAAGGGATGGGGCTGGTCAAGGGTCATCCCTCTGGACCAGGGCTCCCTAGCCACTTATGGGAAGCAGTATTGGAGCACACATCAGTTAGAAGCTCTGACCTAGATCAGTTAGAGCTCAAGCCACGGATGCTTGATTCTTTGATGACAGGTAAAGATATAAAACTAACTTTTACAATATTATCAGGTGTCTCTTTAAAATATAGATTCTGAGGTCTAACACTCCCACCCAAACCTACTGAATCCAAATTTCAAGGGGTTAGGGAAACCCGGGAATTTGAATTGAAACAAGCTCCTTGTATCATTCTCAAGCACACCAAGTTTGCAAAGCTTTGTGTTTCTGTGTCTGCATTCTGAACACCATTACAACTTCCTCAGCATGGTTATCTACTCCCCCTTGACTCACTTTCTGGATCGGGTTGCTTCCTTGTTTCCTCTGGGGAGCTGACCCTTATCAAGTTAGGGTAACAGAAAATGGAAACCGGACAAAAGACTCAGCACAGGACTTGGGCCCTAGGAGCCTGTCAATATGTTCGGGCTGGATCAGGCAGGACCGCTTTTCTTTATCTCCTCCTTTTATAAGCAAGACCTGAAGGCCCTGAAGATCAGATGCCCCTCCCAGATGCCCACTCCAGATCCTATTAACCAATATTTTGTCCAGAGTGTTAGAGAAAGAAATGATGGAGCCCTGGTATGGAGAGGTGGAGAGGAGACGGAGAGAGGGGTAAATGTACTTCTTCCTACTCAGTGGCTGTGTATGAAGAAGAGGGAGAACAGATGTCTGCTAGCAGCCTAAGGAAAAATGTTTTGTTCCGTCCTTTGGACTATGTGTTTGCTGTTTGCTTTATCACTAATCATCCATTTTATTTGCAAACAAATGGTCTTTCAGATGTCCCTGCACTTTCAGATGTTATAGATGTAGTTAAGGGCACCACTATTAATTTAAATAAGCAAGCTTGAGCACTTTCTCTAACTCTCTGGCCATTAATATCCCTGTTTAAAAAAGGAAGAGAATGGACTGAATGGCATGCAAATAAGCAAAATATAGCATGTAAGTGCTCTGAAGAGAACCAAGAAGGAACCAGAATAGAGTAATAAAGAAAGGTAACTGCCATCCTACTTTACATGAGGGAGGGAGATGGCAGGGAAGGAGGTGACATTTAAACTGAAAGCAAAGGGGGAGAAATCAGATATGGGGGTTATGCATTCTAGGCAGAGGCAACACGTGTGAAGGGAGCAATCAGCGGGCTCTGGAGTTACTGCAGCGGTATGCCATGTGACTGGGTAAAGGAGGAAATGTAAGGTGGTGCTGCAGACTCTCCTGCAAGCCTGGTGCTGCAGCAGGGGGAGCTGGGGCCTGAGTACCCTTTGCATGCAGGGATATACCCACAGCTGCAGCTGAGGCAGCCTGCCACACCGCCAATATCCTGCTCCGCGTCTGCTCTTAACCATAAATACCCATGAAATTCTTCACAATGTTCAGTGCTTCGGAGAGCCCACCCAGCACCAGTTTTCAAATTCTGAACTAGAAGGTGGCTTTGAATGCATAGATGCTGCTGCATGTGCCGTGCTATTGAAATCTCTCTCCTTATGATGCATATGAGCAACATGCTGCCTACATCATCTCGTTCTTTTATTACCAGATCTTTGATTTTGTCCTAAAAGCCTTGGCTGCAGTTACTGCCATAGTTAATCAAACTCTACACAGGACTGCATATGATAGATGCCTTGCAATAATTTCCCAGCAAGGAAAATATCATGTTAGTGATTCCTGCCTAAATAGCATTGTCTGGACATTTAAGGACTACCTGACCTGCTGTGTTTTGGGAATTTCTACTGATATGTCAAGGTCAGGAACCCCTCTGACATCTCAGCTTATATACGAGTGAATGTACCATGGTGCAATAATTGTCATAAAATGGGAGCTCTGTGAATGGAGCTAGGAGGAAACCCCTATCACCTTTCATGTCAGCCCTCAGCCAAATGGAAACCCCACCCAGGAAAAACAGCTTGACTTTCCAAGTATCTAAGCACTAGCTATTGTATTTCATTTTTTAGATGTGCTCGCTGCAGTTACTTGCTAATGATATGCCTCAGTTTCTAAACAGAGATGATATATTAAATCACTTTGTAGGTGATTTTTAACACATGTTCCTGCTACAATACTGTGGTAGTTTGACCATAGAATTCTTTCCTAAGCTTTACTTAGGAATCTGTAATAATACAATTTTTTAGACATTGGAACTTTTTAATGTTTTGTATCTATTAGGATACAGTTAGGGAACATGTATCACCCTCCTCCTCTCTGTTTACTCTATACCTTTGGAATGTATAAAATAAAACCAAAGCTAGGCACTGTTTTTCCCTAAAACATTCTGTTGTGCAGAATATGCACTTATAGGAACAAGAATGTTAATTATGTTAATTATGTAATCATTGTACTAGACGAGTAGATGGAGGTTCTAATCTAAGTAAACAGAAATTCACTTACAACTCCCTTTTATGACATAAACTTAGTGGCGATTTTGAATTCACTCACAAAGGATGTTCTCCGTGGTTTAGGTGAAAGCCATTCAGCAGCCCTGGGTAAAGAGAGCAATAAATAACCTGTTCTGGAGTCTCGGATAAGATGCCTGGGTCACAGAGGTGAGAACTGATTCTGCTGGTGCAACTAACTTGCACTTTGTTAGATGCTTCTGTCTCCTGGTCCCCTCCCTCCACTGGGCTGCCTTTATTAGTACTTGACTCAAGCCTAATTCAGAAAGGTCCTCCTGATATGCATTTGCTCAATGATATGAAATAAAATTTTCTTCTCCTCCCCTCACAAGATGTATGGCACTGCTTTGCACTCTCTGGGACATAGAATAAAAAATAATCTTTTAAAATATAAAATAGTCAATCTTTTGGAAAACTGAGACAGGTTGCTTTCTTGCTGAATGCTATTATCTTGACTACTTGGATGCCAAGGAATTTTTACACATGCAGTAGCTCAAAAATCTGCAGATACACTTCTTGTTCATTATCAAAATCACTGTCAGTAAAGGCTTTTGCTATTAAAATGAGATTTGCCTCCATCTAAATTAAAAAAGGCAAGAGCGTTTGTGCAACAGAGATATGGCCCATGGGAGCAGAGAAGAGAAGATTGGCTGGGTCTGCCCTATTAGGAGGTTTCACTGATGGCTTTCCTTCATGCATTTCTTTCTTCCTTTTGTCTTGCCTTTCCCCCTGCTCCTGGCTCTCTCAGTGGTAGTAGTCACTACCACCACCACCATCATCATCACCACCACCCAATTGACATTAATAGCCACCAATACATATTTTGTAAACTAGCAATGCATAGCAAGTCTCCTATTCTAGAGAAACAAGACACATAAATAAAATATATATGGTCATTCAGGGCAGCATGAGCCAATGAGTGGCACAGAGGCATATTTATTTTCTCAACTCCAAATTTAAGTTAATATATCTCTTTATAAACATATCAATGAAGCCCAGCCTACTTATTTTTTTAAATTAGGTCCTGGGTTCCTTTTGCCATTTTCTTCCTCTTAATTATTTAGCTTTTTCTAGCTAAGTCTCCCAACCCTCATCCCTTTAACTTTGGAAAAATACTCAGTAAGCCCACTGTAACGTGGTTACAGATCTTACTGGTTTTTCAGCCTTTGCTCTGCAATGGTACATACAAAATCTTACCACTCCAACTTTAAAAGCAGACAGGAGCATTTCCAAAGTTAATTTTAGAGGACAGAGAATTGAAGGCATTGAAAATCATTCACCTAGCCTTTTCAAGTATGCTTGAATCATATATAATTTAAGTGTTTCTGGTCTTGAGTTAAAACATATTTAAAACTTAATAAAATCTTAAAAGTCAAGATTTTTAAATGTGTAGCTTTGCTGAATATAGATCAAATTTGTAGGAAGTCAAGGCCTGAACGTCATCAGTTTAATGGGTGACAGAACAGCAAAAGGGATTTTATCAGTATTTGGTTGCTGCAAAAGAAAAGTCTTGTCTACTCAATTAGCACTGGGACAGAAAATGAAAGTGATGCTGCTAACGCATTTGTTAGCATTATCCCCACAATCTGGGTTTTGTTTAAATCAAATGGTGCAGCTGTAATTGATTTTACCCCATTATAAAATGTATGTGTTATGATCAATCAAAGCCATATTTTTGGTGTTGTTTCAGGGGAAAAATAATGTTGAACATTAGGAAAATGTTTCATTTGCACGGGAAACATCACCCCAAAACTATACAGTATAATACCTTACAGGTCTTATAAACTTATATCTCCAGTAAGGAAATCAATAACAATAATGTAAAAGTAATTAAGAAGCTCTGGATTCTAAAACTTGCCTTATTTAAGCCAACAGAAGCTCTGCATGACATGGCAAGGCTCTAGTGATTTATTTGGTTTGAAATTTTCTAAAATTGCTTCCTTCACTTGTCACCTCACAATTCTCATAAGCAAAATGCATAAAAACCACAATTAATAACAATGGTCAGAACAAAGTTACCTGTGCTAGTAATTTGCCATTTGATTCCTATAAAGAGTAGGTTAGTTTTTAAAATAATATTTTTTTGTTTTTGTTTTTGAGATAAAGAGTAGGTTAGTTTTTAGAATAATATTTTGTTTTGTTTTGTTTTGTTTTTTGTTTTTGAGACGGAGTCTCGCTCTGTCATCCAGGCTGGAGTGCAGTGGCACGATCTTGGCTCACTTCAAGCTCTGCCTCCTGGGTTCACGCCATTCTCCTGCCTCAGCCTTTCAAGTAGCTGGGACTACAGGTGTCTGCCACCACGCCTGGCTAATTTTTGTATTTTTAGTACAGACGGGGTTTCACCCTGTTAGCCAGGATGGTCTTGATCTCCTGACATCGTGATCTGCCCGCCTCTGCCTCCCAAGGTGCTGGGATTACAGGCATGAGCCACCGCGCCTGGCTAAAATAATATTTTAAAACATTGTATGTTCCACATACCTGAGGTACCTTTAGTAGTCAAATTCATACAGAAAGAGAGTAAAATGGTGGTTACTAGGGGCTAGGAGGATGGGGGAATTGGGAGTTATTGTTTTATGGGAATAGGGTTTCAGTTTGTGATAATGAAAAGCTCTGGAGACAGATGGTAGCGATGATTGTGCAACAATATAAATGTACTGAATGCCACTGAAATATACACTTAAAATGGTTATAATGGTAAATCTTATGTTATATATATATTTTATCATATAAAAAAACTCAAATAATATTTTTGTTATTCAAAGCACTAATATGTAATTCATGTGAAAGAAATTTGAATTATGCATTCCTTAAGCCAAAGATGATGCTTTGATTTCAAAAGTATACATCTTCTCCTCATTCAGTAAGGCCTACTTCTTATAGTAAGGTCAAGTTTCAGAGTTTTTTTAAATTATGGCAAATCTTTTGGTTGTTTTGACAGATAGTACAAAACGTGCTGCACTAGAGATTTATTTGACCTCTCTTCCTCCTCTATTGTGTTGCTTGAAAAGATGTGCCTTGGAACCAAACATGAGATGTTTCTGTGCTTAGAAATCTACTTGCAGGATAGGAATGATGATAAGGAGAAGCTCATAAAGGAGATAGAATAACACTTATTGATGGCTGAAATTATGTTATACCTTTGCTTACTGGTTTATTTCCGCTCCTTCACCTCTCCACACACACATACAGACAAGAATTCGACTTCTGCTGGCACTGAGGTTTTGTCTGTAGTGTTTCCTGCTATAACCTCAGCAGTTAGCAAGTTTCTTAGAAGATTAGTAAACGTTTGCTGAGTGAATGAATAAAGGAAGAAGCTTAAAGAGAAGTCTGGTAATGTGAAGGTACCAGAATTCTCTCAAAAGATCAGATGTTTAGTGTCTGCTTTAGCATTACTGTTAATTCAGTCAGGCCACCTCAAGCACTCACCCCAACACTCTGGAAATCAATATTCTTGTTTTAAAAGGAATTCCAAGTTTCTTCCTACTGAAATATTCTGTGATCTCATCCTGTCTTCCCTAAAGCTTTATAATTATAGTTTTACAAGGTAGTGTCATCTCATTGAATCCCAGAATGTTACAACCCTACCTAAATAAGTATACAAAAAACAACAAATAGGGGGGTGGAGCCAAGATGGCCGAATAGGAACAGCTCCAGTCTACAGCTCCCAGCGTGAGTGATGCAGAAGATGAATGATTTCTGCATTTCCAACTGAGATACTGAGTGCATCTCACTGGGGATGTCGGACAGTGGGTGCAGTGCACCAAGCCTGAGCCAAAGGAGTGCGAGGCATCACCTCACCTGGGAAGTTCAAGGGGTTGGGGAATTCCCTTTCCTAGCCAAGGAAAGGGGTGACAGAGGGCACCTGGAAAATTGGGTCACTCCCACCCTAATACTGCACTTTTCCGGTGGTCTTAGCAAGCAGCACACCAGGAGATTATATCCCGTGCATGGCTCAGAGGGTCCTATGCCCACGGAGCCTCACTCATTACTAGCACAGCAGTCTGAGATCAAACTGCAAGGCGGCAGTGAGGCTGGGGGAGGGGTGCCCGCCATTGCTGAGGCTTGAGTAGGTAAACAAAGTGGCTGGGAAGCTCAAACTGGGTAGAGCCCACCACAGCTCAAGGAGGCCTGCCTGCCTCTGTAGACTCCACTTCTGGGGGCAGGGCATAGCCAAACAAAAGGCAGCAGAAACCTCTGCAGACTTAAATGTCCCTGTCTGACAGCTTTGAAGAGAGTAGTGGATCTCCCAGCACGCAGCTTGAGATATGAGAACAGACAGACTGCCTCCTCAAGTGGGTCCCTGACCCCTGAGTAGCCTAACTGGGAGGCACCCCCCAGGAGGGGCAGACTGACACCTCACACGGCCGGGTACTCCTCTGAGAAAAAGCTTCCAGAGGAAAGATCAGGCAGCAACATTTGCTGTTCACCAATATCCACTGTTCTGCAGCCACCGCTGCTGATACACAGTCAAACAGGGTCTGGAGTGGACCTCCAGCAAACTCCAACAGACGTGCAGCTGAGGGTCCTGACTGTTAGAAGGAAAACTAACAAACAGAAAGGACATCCACACCAAAATCCCATCTGTACGTCACCATCATCAAAGACCAAAGGTAGATAAAACCACAAAGATGGGGAAAAAACAAAGCAGAAAACCTGAAAATTCTAAAAATCAGAGCGCCTCTCCTCCTCCAAAGGAATGCAGCTCCTCACCAGCAACGGAACAAAGCTGGATGGAGAATGACTTTGATGAGTTGAGAGAAGAAGGCTTCAGACAATCAAACTACTCCGAGCTAAAGAAGGAAGTTCGAACCCATGGCAAAGAGGTTAAAACCTTGAAAAAAGATAAGACAAATGGCTAACTAGAATAACCCATGCAGAGAAGTGCTTAAAGGACCTGATGGAGCTGAAAACCATGGCACAAGAGCTACGTGACGAATGCCTAAGCCTCCGTAGCCGATTCGATCAACTGGAAGAAAGTGTATCAGTGATGGAAGATCAAATGAATTAAATGAAGCAAGAAGAGAAGTTTAGAGAAAAAATAATAAAAAGAAATGAACAAAGCCTCCAAGAAATATGGTACTATGTGAAAAGACCAAATCTACGTCTGATTGGTGTACCTGAAAGTGACAGGGAGAATGGAACCAAGTTGGAAAACACTCTGCAGGATATTATCCAGGAGAACTTCCCCAATCTAGCAAGGTAGGCCAACATTCAAATTCAGGAAATACAGAGAATATCACAAAGTTACTCCTCGAGAAGAGCAACTCCAAGACATATAATTGTCAGATTCACCAAAGTTGAAATGAAGGAAAAAATGTTAAAGGCAGCCAGAGAGAAAGGTCAGGTTACCCACATAGAGAAGTCCATCAGACTAACAGCTGATCTCTTGGCAAAAACTCTACAAGCCAGAAGAGAGTGGGGGCCAATTCTCAACATTCTTAAAGAAAAGAATTTTCAACCCAAAATTTCATATCCAGCCAAACTAAGCTTCATAAGTGAAGGAGAAATAAAATACTTTACAGACAAGCAAATGCTGAGAGATTTTGTCACCACCAGGCCTGCCCTAAAAGAGCTCCTGAAGGAAGCACCAAACATGGAAAGGAAAAACCAGTACCAGCCACTACAAAAACATGCCAAATTGTAAAGATCATTGAGGCTAGGAAGAAACTGCATCAACTAACGAGCAAAATAACCAGCTAACATCAACATGACAGGATCAAATTCATACACAACAATATTAACCTTAAATGTAAATGTGATAAAATGCCCCAGTTAAAAGATACAGACTGGCAAATTGGATAAAGTGCCAAGACCCATCAGTGTGCTGTATTCAGGAGACCCATCTCACGTTTAAAGACACACATAAGCTCAAAATAAAGAGGTGGAGGAATATTTACCAAGCAAATGGAAAGCAAAAGAAAAAGCAGGAGTTGCGATTATAATCTCTGATAAAACAGGCTTTAAATCAACAAAGATCAAAGGAGACAAAGAAGGGCATTACATAATGGTAAAGGGACCAATTCAGCAGGAAGAGCTAATTATCCTAAATATATATGCACCCAATACAGGAGCACCCAGATTCATAAAGCAAGTTCTTAGAGACCTACAAAGAGACTTAGACTCCCACACAATAATAGTGGGAGATTTTAACACCCCACTGTCAGTATTAGACAGATCAATGAGACAGAAAATTAACAAGGATATTCAGGACTTGAACTCAGGTCTGGACCAAGCAGACCTAATAGACATCTGAAGAACTCTCCACCCCAAATCAACAGAATATACATTCTTCTCAGCACCTCACCATGCTTATTCTAAAATTGACTGGATAATTGGAAGTAAAACACTCCGCAGCAAATGCAAAAGAATGGAAATCATAACAAACAGTCTCTCAGACCACAGTGCAATCAAATTAGAACTCAGGACTAAGAAACTCACCCAAAACCACACAACTACATGGAAACTGAACAACCTGCTCCTGAATGACTACTGGGTAAATAACGAAATGAAGGCAGAAATAAAGATGTTCTTTGAAACTGATGAGAATGAAGACACAACGTACCGAAATCTCTGGGACACATTTAAAGCAGTGTGTAGAGGGAAATTTATAGCACTAAATGCCCACAAGAGAAAGCAGGCAAGATCTAAAACTGACACCCTAACATCACAATTAAAAGAACTAGAGAAGCAACAGCAAACAAATTCAAAAATTAGCAGAAGACAAAAAATAACTAAGATCAGAGCAGAACTGAAGGAGATAGAGACACACAAAAAAGCCTTCAAAAAATCAATGAATCCAGAAGCTGGTTTTTTGAAAAGATCAACAAAATAGATAGACTGCTAGCAAGAATAATAAAGAAGAAAAGAGAGAAGGATCAAATAGATGCAATAAAAAATTATATAGGGGATATCACCACTGATCCCAGAGAAATACAAACTACCATCAGAGAATACTATAAACACCTCTATGCAAATAAACTAGAAAACCTAGAAGAAATGGATAAATTCCTAAACATATACACTCTCCCAAGTCGAAACCAGGAAGAAGTCGAATTCCTGAATAGACCTATAACAAGTTCTGAAATTGAGGCAGTAGTTAATAGCCTACCAACCAAAAAAAGCCCAGGACCAGACAGATTTATAGCCCAATTCTACCAGAGGTACAAAGAGGAGCTGGTACCATTCCTTCTGAAACTATTCCAAACAATAGAAAAACAGGGAATCCTCCCTAACTCATTTTGTGAGGCCAGTATCATCCTAATACCAAAGCCTGGCAGAGACACTACAAAAAAAGAAAATTTCACGCCAATATCCCTGATGAACATGGATGCGAAAATCCTCAATAAAATACTGGCAAAGCAAATCCAGCAGCACATCAAAAACTTATCCACATGATGAAGTTGGCTTCATACCTGGGATGCAAGTCTGGTTCAACATACACAAATCAATAAACATAATCCATCACATAAACAGAACCAATGACAAAAACCACATGATTATCTCAATAGATGCAGAAAAGGCCTTAGACAAAATTCAACAGCCCTTCATACTAAAAAATCTCAATAAACTAGGTATCGATGGAACATATCTCAAAATAATAAGAGTTATTTATGACAAACCCACAGCCAATATCATATTGAATGGGCAAAAACTGGAAGCATTCCCTTTGAAAACTGGCACAAGACAAGGATGCCCTCTCTCACCACTCCTATTCAACACAGTATTGGAAGTTCTGGCCAGGGCAATCAGGTAAGAGAAAGAAATAAAAGTATTCAAATAGGAAGAGAGGAAGACAAATTGTCTCTGTTTGCAGATGACATGATTGTATATTTAGAAAACCCCATCCTCTCAGCCCTAAATCTCCTTAAGCTGATAAGCAACTTCAGCAGTCTGAGGATACAAAATCAATGTGCAAAAATCACATGCATTCCTTTACACCAATAACAGACAGAGAGCCAAATCATGAGTGAATTCCCATTCACAATTGCTATTAAGAGAATAAAATACCTAGGAATACAACTTACAAGGGATGTGAAGGACCTCATCAAGTAGAACTACAAACCACTGCTCAAGGAAATAAGAAAGGACACAAACAAATGGAAAAACATTCCATGCTCATGGATGAGAAGAATCAATATCATGAAAATGGCCATACTGCCCAAAGTAATTTATGATTCAATGCTATCCCCATCAAGCTACCACTGACTTTCTTCACAGAATTGGAAAAAACTACTTTAAACTTCATATGGAACCAAAAAAGAGCCCACATTGCCAGGATAATCCTAAGCCAAAAGAACAAAGCTGAAGGCATCATGCTACCTGACTTCAAACTATACTACAAGGCAACAGTAACCAAAACAGCATGGTACTGATACCAAAACAGATATATAGACCAATGGAACAGAACAGAGCCCTCAGAAATAACACCACACATCTACAACCATCTGATCTTTGACAAACCTGACATAAACAAACAATGGGGAAGAGATTCCCTATTGAATAGATGGTGTTGGGAAAAATGGCTAGCCCTATGCAGTAAACGGAAACTGGACCCTTTCCTTACACCTTATACAAAAAAATCAACCCAAGATAGATTAAAGACTTAAATGTAAGACTTAAAACCATAAAAATCCTAGAAGGAAACCTGGGCAATACCATACAGGACATAGGCATGGGCAAATACTTCATGTCTAAAATACCAAAAGCAATGGCAACAAAAGCCAAAATTGACAAATGGGATCAAATTAAACTAAAGAGCTTCTCCATAGCAAAAGAAACTATCATCAGAGTGAACAGGCAACCTACAGAATGGGAGAAAATTTTTGCAATGTATACATCTGACAAAGGGTTAGTATCCAGAATCTACAAAGAACTTAAACAAATTTACAGGAAAAAAACAACCCCATCAAAAACTGGGCAAAGGATATGAACAGACTCGTCTCAAAAGAAGACATTTTTGCAGCCAACAAACATGAAAAAATGCTCACCATCACTGGTCATTAGAGAAATGCAAATCAAAATCACAATGAGATACCATCTCACACCAGTTAGAATGGCAGTCATTAAAAAGTCAGGAAATAATAGATGCTGGAGAGGATGTGGAGAAATAGGAATGCTTTTACACTGTTGGTGGGAGTGTAAATTAGTTCAACCATTGTGGAAGACAGTGTGGTGATTCCTCAAGGATCTAGAACTAGAAATACCATCTGACCCAGCAATCCCATTACTGGGTATATATCCAAAGGATTATAAATCATTCTACTATAAAGACACATGCACATGTATGTTTATTACAGCACTATTCACAATAGCAAAGACTTGGAACCAATCCAAATGTCCATCAGTGATAGACCGGATAAAGAAAATGTGGCACATATACACCAAGGAATACTATACGGCCATAATAAAGGATGGGTTCATGTCCTTTGCAGGGACATGGATGAAGCTGGAAACCATAATTCTCAGCAAATTAACACTGGGACAGAAAACCCAGCGTTTGCATCACATGTTCTCACTCATAAGTGAGAGTTGAACAATGAGAACACATGGACACAGGGAGGAGAACATCACACACTGGGGCCTGTCAGGGGGTGGGGGACTTGGGGAGGAATAGCATTAGGAGAAATATCTAATGTAGGTGACAGCTTGATGGGTGCAGCAAACCACCATGGCACGTGTATATCTATGTAACAAAACTGCCCATTCTGCACATGTACCTCACAACTTAAAGTATAAAAAAAAAGAAGTGCATTTCATGTAGCTCATAGTTGACGATCCCTCATTAACGTCATATGTATGATTAGCATAAATGTATTACATGCCCTAATAAAATCACACAATCAGATTATCCTACAGCAGGTTGTGGGTTTTAATAAATAAGAGAGGACTTCTGGGGGTCTTAGAGGCACAATATGAAGGTGTGATTGGAGATCATTTTATCTATTTGCACTCTAAGCATTGTCTACAGACTGAATAAAATATAACTTACATACTGTACATACTGTCATATATATATATAAATGACTTGGGGATTAAAAAAAGTATTCAAAATCTCAAAAAAAGTATTTTTAACCAAACTGACAGCCCAATCAGAAAGGCAATCCCATTCACAATTGCCACACACACACACCCAAAAATCTAGGAATACAGCTAACAAGGGAAGTGAAAGATCTCTACAATGAGAATTATAAAACATTGCTCAAAGAAATCAGAGAACAAACAAACAAATGGAAAAGCATCCCCAGCTCATGGATAGGAAGAATCAATATCATTAAAATAGCTATATTGTCCAAAGGCAATTTACAGATTCAATGTTATTCCTATCAAAGTACCAGTGACATTCTTCACAGAACTAGAAAATATTATTTTAAAATTTATATGGAACCAAAAAAGAAAAGTCCAAATAACCAAGGCAATCCTATGCAAAAAGAACAAAGCTGGAAGAATCATGTTACCCAACTTCAAACTACACTACAAGGCTACAGTGACCAAAACAGCATGGTACTAATACCAAAACAGGCACATAAACCAATGGAACAGAATAGAAAGCCCAGAAACAAGGCTACACATCTACAGCCATCTGGTCTTTGACAAAGCTGACAAAAACAAGCAATGAAGAAATGACTACATATTAAATAAATGGGACTGGGATAACTGGCTAGCCTTATGCAGAAGATTGAAACTGGACCCCCTTCCTTACAGCATATACAAAAATCAATTCAAGATGGATTAAAGACTTCAGTGTAAAACCCAAACATTAAAAACCCTGGAAGGCAACCTAGGCACTCCCATCCTGGACCTAGGAATAAGCAAAATTTCCTGACAAAAACACCAGAAACAATGGCAACAAAAGCAAAAATTGACAAATGGGATCTAATTAAACTTAAGAACTTCTGCACAGCAAAAGAAACCATCAACAGACAGTCTACAGAATGGGAGAAAATTTTTGCAAACTATGCGTCTGACAAAGGTCTAATATCCAGCACCTATAAGGAACTTAAACAAATGTATAAGAGAAAACAACCCTATTAAAAAGTGGTCAAAGGACATGAACAGACACTTCTCAAAAGAAGACATACATGTGTCCAAGAAGAATATTTAAAAAGCTCAATATCACTGATCATTAGAGAAATGCAAATAAAAACCACAGTGAAATACCATCTCACACCAGTCAGAACGGCTATTATTAAAAAGTCAAAAAATAGTAGATGCTGATGAGGTTACAGAGAAAATGGAACCCTTATACACTGTTGGTGGGAGTGTAAATTAAATCAACTATTGTGGAATCAGTATGCCTCTTAGCCCTCAAAGAGCTAAAAGCAGAACTACCATTTGACACAGCAATCCCATTACTGGATATATACCCAGAGGAATATAAATCATTCTGCCATAAAGACACATGCACACGAGTGTTCACTGCAGCACTGTTCATGATATCAAAGACATGGAATCAACCTAAATGCTCATCAATGACAGACTGGATAAAGAAAATGTGGTGTATACACACCATGGAATATTATGTATCCATAAAAAATAATTAGATCATGTTTTTTGATGGAGCTAGAGGCTATCATTCTTAGCACACTAAGGCAGGAACACAAAATCAAATACTGCATGTTCTCACTTATAAGTGGGAGCTAAATGATGAGAACTTATGAACACAAAGAAGGAAACAACAGACACTGGGGTCTGCTTGAGTGGGGAGGGTGGGAAGAGGGAGAGGAGCAGAAAAGATAACTATTGGATACTGAGATTAATACCTGGGTGATATAATAATATGTACAACAAACCCCCATGACATGTAGTTATCTATATAACAAACTTTCACAGGTACCCCCAAACCTAAAATAATTTTTTTTAAAAAAAGAAAGAAAATAACTACCAAGGTAGAGAGAACATATATGTAATCAAAAATGGGAGAAAAATGAAAACATTTTCTGACAAACAAAAACTGGAAGAGTTTTCAACCCAAATTATTTTTATTAAGAATTTTTTTAAGGCTAACACTAAGAGCCATTGTTCTATTATAAAGAAAAGGACTGCAGATAGAAGAATTTCAAGAAAAAGCTAAGGACAATTGAAAGGGTAAATATATGGATAAGTCTAAGTAATTATTGAGTATGCCATGCAATAATAATGCCTTTTGAGATTTTACACGTAGAACTAAAATATATAACAATAATGTAAAAGTTGGGAAGGAAGACCTGGTGCAGTGGCTCACACCTGTAATCCCAGCACTTTGGGAGGCCGAGGCGGGTGTATCACATGAGGTCAGGAGTTCGAGACCAGCCTGACCAACATGGTGCAACCCCATCTCTACTAAAAATGCAAAAATTAGGTAGGCATGTTGGTGGACGCCTAAAATCCCAGCTACTTGGGAGGCTGAGGCAGGAGAATTGCTTGAACCTGGGAGGCAGAGGTTCCAGTGAGCCGAGATCACACTCCAGCCTGGTGACACAGTGAGACTCCATCTCAAAAAAAAAAAAAAAAAAAGTTGGGAAGGAAGAGAAAAAGGGTTTAAAGATGTTAATGTCCTGCCTCGTCTTGGAAGAGATAAATTACTCATTTATCTTAAAACATATAAGACAGTGCTGGGTGCAGTAGCTCACACCTATAATCCCAAAAGTTTGGGAGGCCAAGACAGAAGGATCATATGACGTCAGGAGTTCGAGACCAGTCTGGGCAATATAGTGAGACTCAGTTTCTCCAAAAAAAAAATTTTTTTTAATTAACTGGGTGTGGTGGTACATATCTGTAGTCCCAGCTACTTGGAGACTGAAAAGGGAGGATCCCTTGAGCCCAGCAGGTCAAGGTGTCAATGACCGATGATCACAACACTGCCCTCCTGCCCTCCAGCCATCACTAAGATAATAATAAAATGGTGTATAGCTACCAAGCTAATAATGAGGAAAGAAATAAAATTTTTAAAGTAATAAACTTAAAAAAAGCCAAAAGGTATAATTTATATATATGTATATATATATGTCCATTCATATATATAATGAAACAGGATAGAGAGTAAATAGTAAGATATAAGATGCTGATGATATAAGATGTTTGCCCCAGTATATCTGTAACTATATACAATATAAATGGACAAAAGACAACTATAAAATATAAAAGATGTCAGATTTAATGTTAAAATAATACAACTATATGCTTCTTATGAAAGACAGATCTGGCCGGGTGCAGTGGCTCACACCTGTAATCCCAGCACTTTGGGAGGCCCAGGCAGGCAGATCACAAGGTCAGGAGATCGAGGCCATCCTGGCCAACATGGTGAAACCCCATCTCTACTAAAATACAAAAAAAAAAAAAATTACCCAGGCATGGTGGCGCGTGCCTGTGTTCCCAGCTACTCAGGAGGCTGAGGCAGGGGAATTGCTTGAACTCAGGAGGCAGAGGTTGCAGTGAGTTGAGATCACCTACCAACAGAGCAAGACTCTATCAAAAAAAAAAAAAAAAAAAGCTCTAATATGTAAGGAGACTTCAAAGTTGAAAGTGGAAGGATGAAAAACAATACACTATAAAAATGCTAGTCAAAAGGAAGCCAGTATAACTGTACTAATATATGCCAAAGTAGTCATCAGGATAAATATTGTTAAAAGTAAAAAGTGGCATTTCATATGAGAAAAGGCTGGATATAGCAGAAAGATATAAAAATTCTGATTATTTACGCATGTAATTACATAACCTAAAATATATATAAAGAAATTCATGACAGGATTGTAGAAAAAAGTGAATAAATACACAATCATATGAAAACTTTTAAAAATCAATAGACTTTTTGCAGTTTTGTTACAAGTGTAGTAAAAAAATTTTTTTAATGAATAAATAAAAATTTTAAAAGATTAAAATCAATACATTTTTAAGAGCAGTTTTAGGTTTACAGAAAAATTGGGCAGAAAGTACAGAGTTCCCCTATACCCCCATACACACATGCCACACACAAAATAACCACTATTATTAATGTCTTGCATTCATGTGGCTCATTTTTTACAATTAATGAGCCAATATGGCATTATCACTAATTAAAGTGCATAGTTTATATTGGGGTTCCTTTTTGGTGTTGTATAAGTTTTCATTATGGACATTTTAACAAATCTCTCTCAGCAACTAATAAAACAAGGCATGCAAAATATTAGTACAGCTACAGAAGAACTGAACAACATTAAAACTTGACTTAACTGTCATATGTAGAGCACCACATCCAACAACTTCAGAAACATATTGTTTTGAATGTACAGGTAACATTTACAAAAATTAATCACACATTAGGCCATAAAACAAGACAACTTTCTAATAATTTTTTTATGGAGAGTATGCTTTCTGTCCAAAGTGCAATTAAGAAACAAATCAGTAACAAAATCTTTATATTAATCCCATATATTTGGGAATTAATAAATATATTTAAATAACTTATGGATCAGAGAAGAAATAAAAAAGAAAATTTAAAAGTATTTTGAACTAAAGGATTTAAAAAAAAATACAATGCCCTATACTGCACTGCCCCCTACTGTCTCCATCCTCTGGTCATCTCTGCATGAAAGCTGAAACAAGCAGTCATTTGGTTCAACCTCAGCTGGGAATGTTTGCCCTGGGTGACAAATTTTTCACCACTCTGTGCATTCTATGAATGACCACAAAAGCATAACAAGTATTGATTTGGGGATACAAATATATTTTGGTGAATTTGAAAATATGGAAACCACAAATAATGAGGATCAGCTATATTAGAAAAGATCTTAAAAATGTATGAGTAAAGTATCTGTCTCAAAAAGCTGAAGAAGAAACAGCAAATTAAACCCAAAGAAAACACAAGGAAGCTAGCAGTGAAAGAGCAGATATTAATGAAACAGATAAACCATACAGTAGACATAAATAGCTAATAATTGGTTTCTCAAAAGGCTAAAATAATTGATAACCCCTTAGTGATACTGCTTGACAGGGAGAAGCCTTAAATAATATCAAGAACAAAAAACGAAACATCACTACAGATCCTACAGACATTAAAAAATCACCAGAATACAATATGAATACATTTATGCCAACAAATTTATCACCTTGGATGAAATAGATAAATCAGAAAAACTAACAAGAAGTTATTCATGTTTCTGGCTTTTTGTGAGGGCAGTCAGTCACGGTGACAGTGATAGACAACTAAAGCCCCAATAGAAAAACCTGCATATTTCAGGCTGGAGAAACCAGATGGGGAGCCTGGGGCAACCGGGATGATCAAAGAATGAGGAGGGACTCCTGTAAAGGACACTCTAGATGAATACCAGTCTGTATATAAATTCTGCCCAAGCCTCTGCCTGGCCCTTGAATCATGCATGTGTGAATCAGCCTAAAAGAAACTTGATATATGTTAATACATTCCACTATAGTAACCATCTTACTGTATATATGTATCTTATAACATCATGTTAAGTATGTACAATACTTTTTTAAAAAAAGAAGAGCAGTCTCATCTTAGATCTGAACCACCCATTGCTGGCATGAGAAAATTTGCCATATAAGTCTATCCAAATTAATTTCCTGAATAAATTAAATGAATACTCTTCTGAGCAATATGACAGAACCCAGAACAGTAAGACAAAATGAAAAACAACATTCACAAGATCCAGATACAATTCAAAATTTCTCCACATGAGAAAAGCAAGGAAAATGAAGCCTATTGTTAAAGGAAAAGACAACAAATGATAACTCTGAGATGAACCAGACTAGTGTTATCAGTCTAAGGATTTTAATGCACCCATTATTACTATGCTCAAAGAGGTCAATTTTAATATGTTCACAATGAAAGAAAGAAAAGGTCAGCAGAGAAATAGAAAATACATTCTATTTTGTTTTATTTTTATCTTTTTTTTTTTTGAGGCAGGGTCCTGCTCTGTTGCCCAGGCTGGAGTTCAAAGACACAATCACAGCTCACTGCAGCTCACTCAATGCCCCAGGCTCAAGCAATCCTCCTGCCTCAGCCAGAATGAGTATCTGGGACTACAGGCATGTGTCACCATGTCTGGTTAATTTTTTATTTTTTGTAGAGATGGGGTTTTGCCATGTTGCCCTGGCTGGTCTTGAACTTCTGGGATCAAGTGATCCTCTCGCCTCGGCCTTCCAGAGTGCTAGGATTACAAGCATCAGCCACCATGCCTGGCCTTAGAAAATATATTTTAAACATGGAAATTCTAAAAGTAAAAAGGAGAATACCTGAAAATTTAAAATCCATGAGATATTCAAAGAGCAGGAAAGAGATGAAACAAGAATCAGAGAACATGAAGGTAAATGTACAGAAACAATTCAATCTGAAAATGAAGGAGAAAAAAGATTGGAAAAATACACAGAGACTCAGAAATATGTGGAGTAATTTTTAAAATCTACCATGAATAACTGAAGTCTCAAAATGAGAAGAGAGAAAGAATGGGGCCAGAAGAAATTTGAAGAAATAATAACTGAAAATATCTAAAATTTAATGAAAGATACAAATTTACAGATTCAAGAAGCTCAGCAAGCCTTAGACAAGATTATATTTGAAGAAAACCATGCCTGATCATATCATAGCTAAACTGCTAAAAACTCAAGATAGGTAGAAAATCTTTAAAGAAGCCAGAACAAAAAAAAAAGTATTACATACAAGGAAATAACAATTCAACAATGACTGCACGTTTAGAAAAAATACAGACCACAGAGACTGTAAAAATATGTTTAAAGCACTGGAGAAATGAAACAACAACTGTGAAGCCAGAAATCTATATCCAGTGAAAATATCCTTCAGGAATGAAGGCCAACTAAATCAGACTAAAAGGAGTCATCACCAGCAGATGCACTACAAGAAATGTGAAAGAAATTTCTTCTGGAAGAACTGAAATAATTCACAAAGGAAACTCAGATATTAGAAATAAAAGGACTCGGAAATGGTAAATATTTACATAATCATAAATGTTGGTTTTCCTCTTTTGTGTGATATACGCTCATTTTAAAGCAAAAATTTCAACACAGTCTTGCAAGGTTCCTAATGTATGTGGATGTAGTACAAATGAAAATTATACCATAAAAAATGGTGGAGAGAGGGTAAATAAACCTGTAAGCCTACTTTTATCTTTGTATTTTGCATTTTTTAAATTTTTATACTTTTTACATGAAGTGGTACAATCTTTAACCCTAAGTGAACTGTGAAAAGTTAAGATTATCTATTGGAATATATATTCTCCCCAAAGCAATCATTAAAAAAAGTTAGCAAACTGAATTCAACAGCATTTAGTAAAGATAATATATTATGACAAGCTTGACTTATCTCAGAAATGCAAGGATGGTTGAAAATTTGAAAATCTATCTAATTCATCTCATGAATTATAAACATCAAATAATCACCTTAATTGATGCAGAACAAGCATTGGCTACAATTCAAATTCATTCATAATAATTCATAATAAACTGTGAATTGAAGATGTCTTTAAATCTGATAAAGGATATTGCTATAGACTAAATGTTTGTATACCTCCAAAATGCATATGGTAAATCCTGACACCCAATGTGATGGTGACAGAAAGTGAGGCTTTTGCTAGGTGACTGCCATGTAACGATGACTGTCTGTGAACAAGGAAGCAGCCCTCACAAGACATCGAATCTGCCAGTGTCTTGATCTTAGACTTCCCAGCCTCCAGAACTGTGAGAAATAAATTTCTGTTTATGAGCCACCCAGTCTATGGTAGTTTGTTATAGCAGCTTGTATGGATGAAGATAGTTCTCTATTTAAAAAAAAAAAAAAAACCTACAGCAAACATCATTCATTTTAGAATTCTGAGAGTTTTACCCGTGAGATCAAGGCCAAGGCAAAAAAGCCCACTATTGCCACTTCTGTTTAATGTTGCACTGTAGATTTTAGCCAGTGCAGTAAGATGGGGGTGGGAGCATACAGGTAAAAAATAATAATAATAAAAGTGTTAGTATTTGCAGATAACATACTACAGTGCACACAAATCAAAAATAAACCAACACATTTACCATTGGAATCAATATGTGAAACTAGCAAAGTAGCCAATTAAGGTGAATGTAGGCACTGGGAGCACAATTGTGAATAAAATAGACAAAGATCTTGCCTTTACTGCAGCATAAATTTTTGTGGCTAAACAAATAGACATGTACAAATAAATCAGCATGTTTCACATAGAAATTGTTTGACAAAATGGACTCAAAGTGATGTACAGAGGGTGACCAATTGCTGGGCAGGGGGCTATTGTGGAGTCACAGGAAGGAGGAAGCCCTGGGAAGTTCTGTGTGAAGGGAAGTCCAGGCACTGGCACTAGATGAGGCCCTAAGTCAGGAATGAACTCCGCCTGTTGAAGAAACAGGAAAACGGTCAATGAGAGTTGAGCACAGAGAGCACTGGGGAGAACGGAGGTGAGAGAAGACCAGGTCTAGTGATGCATGCAGGGAGTTTGCTTTTATTCTAATGGTGGTGGGAAGTTGTGGAGAGTTTAAGCAGAAAAAAAGCAGCGCTATAACCTCTCCAATGTAATCTCATCTCTACCTCTCATTGTTTGTTGATCTTGTTTTCTTGTACTGAAAATGGATTTTCCCTATATGGTGGAAAGACTTGACTACATTAAAAGCAAATCCCAGTTGTATAAGAAGTGAGTTCACCTAGTGGCTTACTAGGGAAAAGCACTGTGCTTGACGGAAGGGGTGTGAACTAAGTCTATGGCTCTGCAGCCTCCTGGGTTTGTACCCATGGCATGGTACCCACCCCTCTGAGTCTCACAGCCTTTATTTTCCAAACAAGGAGATAACAAGGGTCTCAATCTCACAGGACTGGTATACATGTTAAAAAAATACATATTGCGTGAAAGCTTATCATAAAAACTGGCTCAGAGGAAGCACTTTCAAAAATGAGTTTTTGTATTGAAAAAATAATTACTTTTTGAGACAGGGTCTCCCTCTGTTGCCCAGGCTGGAGTGCAGTGGTGTAATCTTGGCTCACTTGCAGCCTCGACCTCTCAGCCTCAGGCAGTCCTCCCACCCCAGCCTCCCAAGTAGCTGGGCCTCCAGGCACAAGCCACCATGCCCAGCTAATTTTTAAATTGTTTTGTAGATACAGGGGTCTTACCACGTTGCCCAGGTGGGGTCTCGAATTCTTGGGCTCAAGAAATCCTCCCACCTCGGCCTCCCAAAGTGCTAGGATTACAGGCGTGAGCCACCACACCTGGTTAAAAAAATAATATATTAAAAGACTAAAAAAAAACCTATATTAGAACATAACTGATCTCCAGATAAGGCGTGGCTTTCTAAGCACAACAACAATAAAAGAAATCACAAAAGAAATATGCAGAAATTCTACATGTGATTCTACCAACGTTAAGCAATGTCTCTGCAGGGTTGATATGTCCAGTTGTATAGATTCTACAATGTACAACCCTAGGGGGCAATAGTACATTTGTGTAAAATGGTAACAAATAAAATTACAGAGGGGATTAAACAAATTAAACAAAGAAATTAAACAAAGCAGTTAATAGCATGCTATTTAAGGAGTTATTTAAAAAGGTATAGTTTTTTGTTTTGAAACAAAAATTAGATACCATTTTTCAACTGTCCAAGTGGCAAAGGTAAAATGCTGAAGTGGCAGAGATGGACACTGTTATATCTGCTGGGAGTGCTGGAGTGTGAATTGGTTTGCTTCTTCCTGAAAGAAACTTGGCAGAATGTATCAAGACCACTAACACATATGTATCTTTAAACAAGAGAATTTTCCTTCTCAGCATGTAGGAGTTTACTTTACAGAAATAGTCCTGGGTATGGACCAAGATTGATGTCTAAAGATATCCATTAGAGTGAAAAATTAGAAACTACCTCAATAGCTCCAATAGCAGATTGATTAAATAAATTATCTTCATTTGATGGAATCTTCTTAAAGAAAATTTAATAGCACGAAAAATTGCACACAGTAAAATATTAAGTAAAGTATAAAAAAATTTTGTTCAAACCAAGAGTGGTATGATGCCAATTGGCAGAGTGTAATTGTTGGAAGCAGAAAGAGCTTGCAAGTGTGGGTGGGCCCTCTACCTGTCACTTGAATTGAGAAGCAGAGAAAATCCATCCATCTGGAGAACAGAATGAAGCCATTCGCCAAGGGAAGCAGAGCAGAGATTCCCTGGTTTACCAGCAGCTCAGGCCCAGAACAGCCATCCTCTTTGCTTCAGGAGTCACACCACAGCCTTCTAATAACTTATCTCTTTGTGGGGGAAAAAGAAAAGGAGGGAAGGAAGGCAGGAGGGGAGGAGAGGGACAGTCAGAAGAAAGAAAGGAGAACAGTGGAGGGTAGTAAGCGGGGGAAGGAAAGAGAGGGAAGGGGAGGCAAGGAAAAGGGAAGGAAGAGGAAAAAATGGACAGAAGGAAGGCTAGAGGGAGGAAAGGAAGGAAGGAACAAAAACTGTAGCCGAAGGTCCTTTCTGAGTGTTAGAATTATAGGTAATTTTTGTTTCTCTTTTTAAAATATTTACAGCATAGTCTCAAATGATCTCATAGCTTCTTTATTTCTTAAAAAGAAAGTAGATCTTCTATAGGACCCCCTGCTGTGTCAGGAAGAGGTGTGGGGCAGGGTAGGAGGAACCCTACAAATTAGGCCTTCTTAGACCAAATCAGACTCTCAGACCAAACCAGTAATTAAACTGTCTCTTTAGCTAATTCAGCCTCTGCTTGGATGCCTCAGTATTCACAGTTCTGCTCTCTCCCAGGCTCCTCTCATGGGAGCACCTGGATGGATACAACATTGTGGCTTACATGACCCTAAGGCAGCAGAAAGCCCACCACACATCCTCTGGGCTCCCTGTGTCTCTGAACCCCCGTGGATTTGGAGAGAACAAAAGGCCCCATCCTTTCTTGGTCTGACCATCTCCACATGTTGCAGATTCATAGGTAGGACACAGGCCTTTGCTTATCTGTGGGCCCTCCTCACACCTCTCCAGCCTCTGTAGCATCCCATCAAACCCCTGCCTTCTGGAGAGTCTGCTGTGCCATGACCTATCCCAAGGTCCTAGAATTTTTGTCAAACTTGGAGGATAATTCACTTTACCTCTCTAGACCGCAATATGCTCAGCTCTAAGGTTAGTAATTGAGGAAGTTTGGAGAAACAACCTCTGAGGTCCCTTTCAGCTCAGTGGCTTCAAGATTCTCAAAGTAGAGAAGAACTTTTCTTCATGAACTTCCTCCTCTTATTTTTCCTCTTTTTCCAGTCTTGCTCTATCACCTTGGCTGGGGTGCAACGGTGCAATCATAGCTCACTGCCACCTCAAACTCCTGGGCTCATAGGATCCTCCTGCCTCAGCCTTCTGGGTAGCTGGGACTACAGGTACGTACCACCATGCCTGGCCTCCTTTTTTTTTCTTTTCCTATTTTGCCCTTGCAGGCACTACTAACAACCTTCTTGAAATGGACTCTATCACAGTGGCCAGTGGCTTGCTACCTTGGCCAGCTATGCTGAAAATAGGAGTCATCCTGTGGTTTGACTTTAGTTCACTGGACTTCTCTTGGGTTTAATAACAAAGGTCCAGCTAATTTAAAAAATCCCCCTTTGTCTTACTGATCATCCTCCCCTGGTTATATTTCTCTTTGGGACGTCACATAAGGAATCAATCGATTTATCTTGAAGACAGGATTTAAGTGTTTCTGAGCCAAATTGTTTATGAAGTCATATTAATAACACAACTTTGTTCCTTAATGAATTGCACTCTATTCTGCCATCTACCAGCATTGTAGGCAGTCGGAGGTGCAGGTGTTGGCTCCCTGACCTCTCGCATCCCAAGTGTGGCTCTTCCATTGGAGCTAATTCCCTGCGCCAGCTCTGTGACCTGGGGAAGCGACTCAGCTCTCTTGACCATAATTTCCTCATTTGTAAAATGAGGTCGGTGAACTCCATGATCTCTACAGTCTTTTCCATTTAGAAACATGTAATCCTTCTTGTTTGTGTAAATGAAGCCCAGCTGAATCTAGGCCCTGGGGAGCTATTAAAGAGCCTAGCAGGTGTTGAGCATGGGGAGGAGAGATAGGATTTCACAAAAAGAAAAAGGCTGCCCACCCAGGAACAGTGCTGCTGCTGCTGCATTTGTAAAATTTTACTCTCAACTCCAGAGCTCTGTTGTTGGTTAGACTTCTGGGTCCCAGAGGGACGTCTGAGCAAGCGAGCAGCAGACTGTCTCAGAAATGTCAGCATGCCCCACTGCAGGCTTCCTCTTGGAAGGAGTCCTTTTCAGGGCCTGCTGCTACTGGAAATTAACATCTAGCAGGTAGGTTTCAATCCAGACCCCATGATGTACGACCTGAACACGTTCATCTTTAATTGGCGCTGTCACCACATCTACTGCCTCTCTGAGCCACTGTGTAAATATCGGTCTCATACCCTTTGTGGCTCTCATTCACTCCTTCTGTGGCTTCAGGTGTTGTGCCCATATCTCATGCCCTTAGCCAATGTACTGTTCTTTCTCTACCCTTGGCCCTGGCAGTGTCTTGCCTCATTTTAGCATCAAATCAGCACAGCCAAGATGAATGGAAGGAAGCTCGCCTCGGAATCTATGGCACAGCCAACTCATTACTGGCAGACATTGCTTTCTCACCAAGGGTGGAAAGCAGTCCAGGAGGATCACAAAGGACCCTCAGAGCGATAGCAACTCTCAACAGATTGGACCCCAGCCTCCAATTTCATGGGTCTGAAACCTGACAGCCCAGTAGTGTCAGGTCATCTGACCATGTGCCAGATGTTACACTGCTCTTGTCCACAGGGCTCCCAGCTTGGAGATGGGGACTAATAACACAGAAGTAAAGTCTCAAATGATCTTGGCCCTAATGATCTCTATCTCTAGCAACAAGAAGTGGCTTGTACATTCTGTCTTAACCTCAGAACAGAGGGTGTGCTGGGGAACAAGGCATTCATATATTAACCTTCCACTCAAATCACCTGCTGTTTGTGAGTTCCAGCCTCCTTACAAATGCAGACTTCCTTCCTTGATATATCGGGCAAGGAAAAGGATTGTGTACAGACAAACAGAAAACTCTCCTTTCCCCTACTAGTCTCTACTTTCTAGACAATCTTGCCTTCAAAATGTTTAATTGTTTTAGTTGAAAGACATGTTCAGAAGCTTTAAGAAAATGAAGTGGCAAGTTGGGCTAAATTTGAGTAAAACAAAAAACTATTCTACAAAATGTGACCTCTCAAGTTCCATTTTCTTGAGCTTTAATTGTAGTTATTTGTAGTTATTGATAATAGCACAGTACTAGGTAAGTGCATCTGTGATTTGAAATTCTTGCCTCCTGAAACCACTTTTTTTAAAACATTTCCATGTAGCTCACTGGAGTCCTCTGCAATTTGCCAGAGCATTGCAGTGGAATCACCCTCAGGCATGGGTACTTTCTCTGGTCACTTTTGGGACAATCACAGCTCCTCAGGCAGCTGGGACAGTTTCGTGTTCTGCTCACATGCGTGTGTTTTGACCTTTGAAGTCTTTACTCCACAATCTAACCAGCAATTGCTTAAAGGAAAGCGGAGTCATTGAGATGCTCTCTCCACAAATTCTTAGTGCCTTCAGCTATGCCCAGTTCCCTAGACTGCCTATTTAAGTGGCTACTAGGTTCGTCTGTGAGCTGCAGTTAGACCAGTCAGAAAAAGCATCACTCATCTCACTTTGTTTGGGATGACAATGATCATTCCAAAGTTGCCTAGAACTGTATGTCCCATACAAAGAAGACAGCCTGCTCCGTAGATATGCAGGGTAGAAGCTAACCTTAGCAGCCATTCTGTACATTCTATTTTTTTTAAAGACCTAACTGTGAAAACCAGCATAATTACACCAGTTATGCTGAGGGCTGTGAGCTCTGAGCATCCCCATTTTTCTGCGGAGATCCATATCTGCTAGGCTGGGAAAGACTTAGTGCCACACAAAGGATAGTGGTTAACTTCAACACCAGTGGCTGGGGACTGAACCTGGGGTCTGCCATTGTCCACCTGTGTGATCTTGGGCAAGTTATGCACACACCTAAGCTTCAGGTTTCTCATATGAAAATTGGATAATCCAATTCCCTCATCTCCTAGGGTGGACCTGAGGATGCAACGGGATTGTGTGTAGAAAGCCCAGAAAGTCTCAATATGTGCTTCATCTTGATTGGATCTCCCTGGCTCATTGTGACTGGATATACGCACTTCTAGTTGTCCTCAACATGAGGAAAAGGACGTGTCTGTCTGTGCTGTGTACCCTGAACTTCTGTCACAGAATCTGGCATATAAAAAGCACTCCGGAAATGTAAGCTATTGTGATTCATGAGAAATGTATCAAGGGGATACAGCCTCCTGTGCCATGCTGACACAGCAGAACAAGTGACGTCAGGCACTGGTCGAACCAGGCTGTTTCTCTCACATGAATACGCACGCACACAGTCCAGCCAAGCCAAGGACAGGATCCAGTCCACCCTCATTCTCTACCCGCTGGCCACAGCAGACTTCTGCCCCTGGGCTGGTACCCCCTAACCCCGGTGGTCTGTGGTGGGCCTCCAGGATTTACCAGGAAGCTGGCCCGCCTACCCTCCTACCCTTGCCACTGCCACCTCAGCCCCTCCCATCATGCCTTCCCAAGTAGGGCAGGGAAAGAAGAAAAGAGTATCACTTCCTCCAGGGCAAAGACTCACCATCCAATCATTTCCTCTCTCTTTGAGGGACTCCTCACCAAAAGAAAGAGAGAGCGAGCGAGTCTCCAAGAAAACCAAGCCAAACACTGGATGTGCGGAGACAAGAGTCTGGGTTCCCATTCCCTGGGATGAGGTCAGCCTGGGGCAGCCTCATGCAGCCCACGTGCTGATTCACCCACCAGGCAGAGAATGGAGTGTGTGGCAACCCAAAGCCCTTGCATCAAGGATGTAGGCTTGTCTCCTTGGGCTCCACAGACACTGTGCCTGTCACAGGCCCTTTTCCCAGCCAGGAGGGCAGGCTGCCAGGAGAGGAGACCTGGCAGTGAGAGGCCAGGGGGCACCAGCCCGGAGACATGGCTCTGGAGGCAGAATGGGAAGGAGTCTGGTTCTAAGAGTAGGGAATTAAGCCAGAAGCAGTTTGAAATCTTAAACTAGACCTGACTGACGTGCACTTTTTTTTTTCTTTTTCTCTCTCTCTTTTTTTTTTTTTTTTTTGATACAGAGTCTGTCTTTTAAGTAACCAAATGTTACAAAAAGCTATGGGTTCTTTCTGAGACTTCACTATGGCAAGAGAAAGGAGAAAGAGTTGATAGAGAATGGCTGACAACAATGGTGAAGAGAAACATAAATCCATTCCCTGTTTGTACCTCACTGAATATCATACACTGAAATAACAATTATCCTCCAATTCCGAGGTCCTCACAAGGCAAGGGTGTTCAGAATGTGTCGATGCCCTGAAAATTCTCATTTACCTATTGGAACACAAAATTACAAACTCTTGCTTAACTTGTCTGGTAGATAAACATTTATTTCCTAATACTTCTCAATTATTACTGAGGGAGAAGGATGGGTACAATTTCCTCTTAAGTGATTTCCTTTTGAAGGTTCAAACTGTCAAATGTTCATATGCCTGTTAAGGTGTTTGTCATTTGATTAATAAATAATGAGTTTTTGAAAAGTATTAACACAATTACTATCTTCTTCAGATATGCTTAAAAAACATATTTTACCCTCTACTAAATTTTATATGGTTATATGGTTTTTATGTATTATTTTCCAAAGATTCTAGGAAACAGATGAAAAGTGAAGAAAATTCCAAACATCAATGAGGAGTTAAAGAGATGATCAAATGTGGTTAATTTTAATGGAAAATGTTGAGATAAAGCATGAGTAATACTGTTGCCCTTTGTCCAACTAGTCCCACCTTTCCTAGGGCAGATAGAATGACATTGTCAGACAGTTGCCAAGGTAACTGCATGATGCTGGGTCAAAAAGTCCAAGGCAGAGGATATTCAAATATGGAAATTGGGGGTGTGGGAGTTGTTCAGTAAGTTTCTAGATTTATGAATATCCATATATTAAGAAGACTACGAAGCATTTTATGGCAACCTCTTTCTCACATCACCACATGCAGATCTGATCAGTTTCTATTTAGTAAAATATTTTATGGAGATGAATCTCTCAAAGGAAGGAAACTAGTTTGGAGATTTGAGGAGTTACATAAGATTTTATTTTGAGCCTGGTTTCTTACTCAAAAAGATCCACAAACTTCCCATATTCACAAAAGTCCCGAATGTGGCCTCCCAAATAAGAAACAGACCTCTTGCATATAGCTAACTGGAGGTCTCCTGTGCAAACTGTACCTTAACACTATCCTAAAACTTTCCTCGGCCAGGCGTGGTGGCTCACACCTGTAATACCAGCACTTTGGGAGGCTGAGGTGGGCGGATCATGAGGTCAGCAGATCGAGACCGTCCTGGCTAACATGGTGAAACCCCGTCTCTACTAAAAGTATACAAAAAAATTAGCCGGGCATGGTTGCAGATGCCTGTAGTCCCAGCTACATGGGAGGCTGAGGCAGGAGAACGGCCTGAACCTGGGAGGTGGAGCTTGCAGTGAGCCGAGATCATGCCACTACATTCCAGCCTGGGCAACAGAGCGAGACTCCATCTCACAAAAAAAAAAAAAAAAAAAACACAACTTTCCTCAGGGCTCCTTCTCTGGCTGTTCCTTTGAGCACTAGGATCTAAGCATCCAATGTTACTTCAGCAAAATACATGCATAGAGGGCACTGTGCCCACCTCCCCAACATCCACCCTTGCCCCCCACTCCTGCATTGTGTAGCATGGGTAAGGTTCAACTGAAAGTGATCCCAACTTCCTTGCTAGGGATGGGTCCCTACTGGTCTACACCAAACTTCAGCCCATGCTGGCGTTACCCAGATAATTTATTCAGGCAATTCCCTGTCCTCCCCCATTCCCAGTTTCAGATTCTGTTGTCTGGGACAGGGCCTGAGGATTCATATTTCCAGCAAGTTTCCAGGTGATCCTGTTTCTACCGGGATTTCTGTTATTTGCCATCCATAATATCTTAAATAATACAATAGGTGAATTCCAAAAATGTTCTGTTATACTCAGGAGGTGAAACTCTCCTTGTGCCAGGGAGGTGCGTGGGAGGAAGGGACAAGGGGAGTGGATTTGCTTTAGAGCAGTGGGTCTCAACCTTGACTGCACATCAGAATCACCTAGAGAGCTTTTAAAAAATACAGAGACCTACCCTGACACTCAGAAAATTCTAGTTTCATAGATTCATTCAACTGAAATTCTATTACAACTCCCCACATGATTCTAATGGGTATCCAGAGCTGAAAATCACTGCTCTGTAAAATAAGAGATGTTTCCTAATATTTGTGTGTGTGTGTGTGTGTGTGTGTGTGTGCAAGCACAGGTGCCTATATGCGTGGGTTTTGCAGGAAGAGACTGGAGGGTGGTTAACCTGAACTTTTGCTGCTTTTATAATGGCAGCAGACTCTCTCATGGGTATTGGCCTGGCTGGCTCATGGATTCAAACAGCTTTTAGGAAAGTCAGCCTCCCTGAGTCGTGCATCCCCAAATAGACAACATTGTCCAGTTTTGCATACTACTATAAACTAAAGATTTGTATGCCTCTAAGATACACATGTTGAAACCTAATCCCCAAGGTGATGGTATTAGGAGGTGGGGCTCTGGGAGGTGATTAGGTCATAAGGGCAGAACCCTCATGAATAGGATTAGTACTCTCTTAAAGTAGACCCCAGAGAGCCCCCTTGCCCTCTCCACTATGTGAGCACACATCAAAAAGGTGACATTTATGAACCAGTAAGCAGGCCCTCACCAGACACCAAGTCTGCCAGTGTCTTGATCTTGGACTTCCCAGCATTTGAAACTGTGAGAAATAAATTTCTGTTGTTTGTAAGCCACCTAGTTTATGGTATTTTTGTTACAGCAGCCCAAATAGAACAAGACACATGCTAAGCCAAGGGGCTAATCCTGCTCAGCTCAAGTAGGAAGCTTGAGTGATGAGCAGGAAAGGGGGAAGTAAAGAAAAAACAGCAAATTATAAAGTACACAATTAAGGTTAATTTAAATAAAAGCAATATTTGCCTTACACATAAGATCAATACACTTTAGGCTTGAATAATTATAGCTAAAAAGATACTTCTTGTGCTCCAGCCACAATACTTATTGCCATTTTTAGTGCTTATGTCTATTACCTAATTAATTCCTCTTAATAAGCTTCAAAAATATGCTACTTTTATCATTATCATTTTATAGATGAGACCACTGAAGCTCAGAGAGGTTAGTCACGGGCCCAATATCTCACAGCCAAGAATGGGAGAGCTAGGATCTAGAACTGGGCAGTCCAAGGTCTGTGAGATCAACCACTGTGCTACATCCTGTCCCTCTGTTCGTATTAACATTTAAGATATTTAACTTATTGGCCCTCACAAAGAAAAGTAGAAGCAGGCTACACGGTAGTCTGCATCAGGGTTCAGCAAAACAGCCTTGAAGAACTTCATCTGTCACCACTCCCCTCAACCTTAGTTTATTCCTCCCTCTCACTTATCTTCCCTTTTAGTCTAACACTCCTTCCCTGACCCTGAGGCCCCTCACCATAGTGTAAGGATCATTGGTAACAGAGAGCTTCTCAGATCTTAGAGAGAAAGGTCCCTTTCAGATAGCTCAGCATTTTTCTCCTAGCTGATGTGAACGTCAAATAAGAGTACTCTAGGTGAAGGCTGTTAGAAATGTGCCTGGCTCAGCTGGGTGTGGTGGGTCAGGCCTGTAATCCCACTCTTTGGGAGGCCAAGGTGGGCAGATCACTTGAGGTCAGGAGTTTGAGAGCCTGGTCACCATGGCGAAACCTTCTCTCTACCAAAATACAAAAATTAACCAGGCATGGTGGCAGCCACCTGTAATCCCAGCTACTTGGAAGACCGAGGCAGGAAAATCGCTTCAACCCAGGAGGCAGAGGTTGCAGTGAGCCAAGATTGCGCCACTGCACCCAGCCTGGGCGACAGAGCGAGACTCTATCTCAGAAGAAATAAACGTGCCTGGCACAAGGTAAATTCTCCATGACTCAGGCGTTTCTTGAATCCAGGGCTTTTCTTCAAGTATGAGAGAACTCTCCCTCTGCCAATGTGGTGCAGTGTCATGCATGGAGGCTTTTGTTTCAGACTCAGTGGCTTAAATCCCACCTTCTGCCTTCAGCAAGCTACTTTGTCATTCCGAGCCTCCAATTTGCTGTCTAGAAAATGGGGCTAACAATAGGATTCAGGAATTAGTCGTGAGGAATGAATGGGAACAGAGGTAAAGCATTTGGCATGAGCAAGTGGTCAGTAAGGGCCAGGGACATTGTTTTGAATGTAAATCTCACAAGAGGAGGAACACTGTTTTGTTCTCTATTTCTATTGGCAGTGCCTGGCATAGAAGAGGTACTCAATAAAGATTTCTGAAAGAATTAATGAGTGAGTAGATGAGACAAACCACTTAGCTGTTGAGCTTTAACTTACTCATTGAAATTCAGGGAAACTTGACCAAATAGACATTTCTCAAGACAGTCAAATGACCAAGAGGTAAATGAAAAGTGCTCAACATCATCAATCATCAAAAAAGATGTAAGGTAAGTGTTGGGAGGATGTGGGATGTGGAGAAAAGGGTGTCTTTGCACACTGTTGGTGGAAATGTAAATTACTATAGCTATTATGGAAAACAGCATGGTGGTTCCTTTAAAAATAGAACTACCACATGACTCAGCAATCCCACTGCTGGATATATATATATCCGAAAGAAATGAAAACAGTATGTTGAAGAATTGTCTGCACACTTACGCTATTGTTGAGGCATTATTCACAATAGCCAAGATAAGGACTCAAACCGAGTGTCTACCAGTGAATAAATGCATTAAAAATGTGGTACATGTACACAGTGGAATACTATTCAGCCTTAAAAAAGGAAAGTCTGTTACTTGCAAAAACACAGATGAACCTGGAGGACATTATATTAAGTGAAATAAGCCAGGCAGAGAAAGACAAATACAGTGTGATCTCATTTACATGTGGAGTGTAAAAAAGTAGAACTCATAAAAACAAAGATTACATGAAATATTCTCCACTTTATGATAAAATAGGCTCTGTGATAGATGATTTAACCCAGCTATAGGCTGCTTTATAAGTGTTCTCAGCATGTTTAAGGTAAGCTAGGCTAAGCTATGATGTTTGGTAGGTTAGGTATATTAAATCCATTTTCAACTTACATATTCAGCTTATGAGGGGTTTATCTGAATCTAACCCCATCATAAGTTGAAGAGCATCTGTATATGGTATACTTGAAAATTGCTAAGAGAGTAGATTTTAAGTGTTCTCAACACACACAAAAATGATAAGTACTTTAGGTGATGCATGTGTTAAATAGCTTGATTTAGCTATTCCATAATGTATCCATATTTCAAAACATTGTCTACTATAAATATATATTTTTTACTTGTCAATTAAAAATTTTTTTAATAAAATCAAATTTTAAAATGGATCATAAAAAATTACTAGAAAAATGAAACAAAAAGACATACCAAAAATTCAGGAAACCTAAAAACAGGCTTTCTCAGAAAAAGTCACTTCTCTTTGGAACTTAGCACAGAATCCCACAGACTCCACTTTCTAAGGGCACTCGTTTTTTGTCTTCACATCACTTCCGGTATTGTATTCTGCGTACTTTATTTTCAAACAGGAAACACTTCCTCTTCCCACCAGGCTTCCCTCTCTTTCTCCTTGCTGCTCCATTATTCAATTAATCACTTGGTTGACTAACAGTATTTTTTTGTCTGGGCCTTCACAGCTTTAGCATTGAAAGTCCTGTGCCCAGGAAAACCCCTCACATCACCCTACTGGGCACCCAGACATCTGTGACTGTAAAAACTTAACTTTTGGGTATCAATTATTTCAACATAAAGTATCTCCAAATGACACTCCTTCTTTTGCAACTGACCTTTGACAGAGAGCGAGATGAGCCTTCTCTCTCACTGTCTCCATTTAAACATGATCACAACAGCAAAAAGGTAAACATGAGAATAACTATGTCACATTTATGGGAAATAACTACAAATTTATTGGCAGATTTAAAACAAGAATTATATGAAAACAGTGACTCATGTCCCTTCAAAGTATTTCTTTTTAAGTTGGATTATTTAAACAGGAGAGAATGTGACAAAATGCTTATAATGAGGCAAATAGCAGCAAGTTCTCATGAAAATGTAATGGTATGGTTTCAGCTCAGGGTACATCAAAGGACTGCTGGAAATGTGATTATATAGCTTCCCAGAATCAGATGTTACAGCTATGTACCTGATCAGAAATATTATAAGACCTCAACATATTAAAAAAAAAAAAAGCATTTCTCGCCTAATCTTTGAAGGGCTAATTCCTCACATCCAAAAGGACTTCATTCTTAAAGAGAATTAATTCAAACTAGCACTGCTGGTCTATGGTAGAATCAGTCTACTTTGCTCATGTATTAGGACACATCTACACTGCTAAGGACACATGCAAACATTGTCCACCTATTGACAATACAGCTTTGTCTTGTAGTGTGCCTTCCAACTACTCGGATCTTATTATCAGTTAGAATCAGCCCTTGATATAATGTTGAACTATTTCTGAAAAGCTAAACTTAACACTGAAGCTGAACAACAACAAAAAAAACATGTTTTCGTAATATAGCAGGTGTTCTTCATATAATTCTGAAACCCTGGATCATCAGAAAGGAACTCTTATTCATTCAAATTACTTTCTAAAGGGAGACTGTCATTACTGCAGCTGCACCATCCTCTTTAGATCCCATTGCCTTCCGATGTCCTCGCTGGATGGGTGTGAGTTATCACTGCTGACACCAAATAGCAACCAGTTATCTTTCCCCCCAGTTTGACCCTCTTCCCTCCCCAGCCTCAGTGTTAAGAAGCTGAGGCCAGTGAACAGAAGATGATTTTGATCTTAAATCATTATAAGGAAGATTCCAAGATTATTCTTCATTCACTCTAAATTTTATTGATTTCAAGGGCAAATAGTTCAGTCACAAATGCTGCTCCAAGAAAACATCAAGATACAAAGTGGAGGATTTAATACTTCTTCACTACTCAGGTTCCACAAAGTCAGCTATGCACAAAATTAAAGTGCTCATGTGAGAAAAATACCTTATAGTTTTAAGGGCCAAGGCTGAAGTTGGAAAACTTTTAGTGTCTGAAAAGTTTGTTTTAATTTTTTAAAAAAATTTCATTAGTGTCTTGCAAGCAAGAACGCAGTCAATTTTCTGAAACAATTTTTAATAATACCTTTGAACAATAAATTGTGGGCTGACTTTCCTTTAAAAAGTGACATTTATTATTCACTAATTAATTCAGTGATCTTGAAAAGAGCCAGTAGGTTTTATAAAACTAATGATATGACCAGCTTGTGCTTTTTTGTTTCTGGAGCATATTAATTTTACTTCAGTATGCATCTCTGCTCCATTTGCAGCACTTCTAATACTGAAGCAAGCACAATGATTATGTTCACTGTAGTCAAAGTTAGGTGGTATCGTCCATGCATCTCAAACTGGAAATTCAGAATTTGTTTTTTTCTTGTTAAAAAGCTTACATAAAATGTCTTGACAAATAAGCAAAGATGACTTTGCCATGGTAACATTAGAAACCCAACAGTTACATCATCTTTCCTGGTATAATTGGAAGTAGTGGACATACTTTGTTCAGTGCACTACACTTAGCAGTTGCTACCCAGGAGGAAGCACTACCATGAAAGGCAGATGCATCCTGGGGATTAATGACAGCACAGGAGTTGCCAATAAACTGAGTTGCAGCCCAAATTCTATTAATTCCAACTAATCATTTTCCCTGGGTGGTACTGTCCAGGTAAGTGGCTCAGACCATTGTACATTGTGCAAATTGCCTGAAATACACATGCTGGCTTACAGAATGCATTTTCTTTCCACCATTTGAATTGTGCCTTCTGCACAGGAAAAAATAAAGTAGGATTTTTTTTCTTCTTATTCAAGTATCATACTAATGGTTCATTTCCTGTAAAACCAGTAAAGGTAACTATGATATGAATTTAGAAAAATCCCTTTGGAGCTGAAACTGCTCAGATTTGAGAATCCAGTGGAAAAATCTCATTTTCAAATCTTAACAAGTTCAGAGCATTGAAATAAGGCTGCAAATAATTACACTTAAAAATAACAAAGTATGATTTTTAAAGCTTGTTTTTCAGGATTTCATAAGTATAAAAGTGGTTGACCATAATTAATAATAACCATCTACTATGCATAAAGAAACTTTTACATTCTTTTTTTTCTTATTATTTTATTTTATTTTTTGAGACAGAGTCTCAGTCAGTTGCCCAGGCTGTAGTATAATGGTACTATCTCAGCTCACTGCAACCTCCACCTCTAGGGTTCAAGTGATTCTCCTGCCTCAGCCTCCCAAGTAGCTGGGACTACAGGCATATGACATCACACCCAGGCTAATTTTTGTATTTTTAGTAGAAATGGGGCTTCACCATGTTGGTCGGGCTGGTCTCAAACTCCTGAACTCAAGCGATCCACCCACCTCAGCCTCCCAAAGTGCTAGGATTACAGGCACGAGCCACCATGCCTGGCCACATTTATATTTTTAAATTTCCATTTTCCAAACTATAAAATTACTTTGGTAAAACACAAATATATCATTCATTTCTATTTCTCTAAAAGCTACAAAAGAGAATTCATGGTGCACTTAGAGGGTTAGAAATTCTCCCATTATTATTGTGAGAGAGTCTGAGTCTCTTTGTAGGTCTCTAAGAACTTGTCTTATGAATCTTGGTGCTCCTGTATTGGGTGCATATATATTTAGGATAGTTAGCTCTTTCTGTTGAATTGATTCCTTTACCATTATGTAATGCCCTTGTTTGTCTTTTTTGATCTTTGTTGGTTTAAAGTCTCTTTTGTCAGAGACCAGGGTTGCAATCAAAGTGCTTTGTTAAATGGGTCCTGCTCCCTATGCCACCCAACAGGGTGAGACCCCCCAACAGGGGTTGTCAGACACCTTATACAGGAACGATCCTACTGGCATCAGCTTGGTGCCCCTCGAAGTCGGGTCCCAGAATAAGGAGCAGTCATTCATCTTTGCTGTTCTCTAGCTTTCTTGAGTGACATCTCCAGACACAGGAGTGAATCAGATGAATAGAGCCTGAAGTGAACCCCCAGCAAACTGCAGCAGCCCTACAGAAGAGAGGCCTGACTATTGAAAGAAAAGCAAACAAGCAGAAAATGACAACAACAGCATCAACAACAACAAAAGGCCCTCACAAAAACCCCATCCAAGAGTCAGCAGTCTCAAAGACCAAAACTAGACAAACTCATGAAGTTGAGAAAGAATCAATGAAAAAATGCTGAAAACCCAAAAGGCCAGAGTGCCTCTTTCCTCCAGATGATCACAACATCTCTCCATTAAGGGGGCAGAACTGGACGGAGGAGGAGATAGATGAATTGACAGAGGTAGGCTTTAGAAGATGGTTAATAAAAATCTATGCTGAGCTAAAGACACATGGTCTAACACAAGGCAAAGAAGTAAGAACCTTGATAAAAGGTTAGAGGAATTGCTAACCAGAATAACCAGTTTAAAGAGGAACATAAATGACCTAATGGAGCTGAAAAACATAGCACGAGAACTTCGTGAAGCATACATAAGTATTAACCAAATCAACCAAGCAGAACAAAGGGTATCAGAGTTTGAAGACCACCTCACTGAAATAAGACATGCAGACAAAAATAGAGAAAAAATAATCTAAAGGAGTGAGCAAAGCCTCCAAGAAATATGGGACTATGTAAACAGACCAAACCAACAATTGGTTGAAAGAGTTGGAGAGAAGGGAAACAAGATGGAAAACGCACTTCACGATATTATCCAGGAGAACTTCCCCAACTTAGCAAGACAGGCCAACATGCAAATTCAGGAAATACAGAGAACACCATTAAGATACTCCATGAGAAGATCAACCTCAAGACACATAATCATCAGATTCTCCAAGTTTGAAATGGAGGAAAAAATGTTAAGAGCAGCCAGAGAAAAAGGCCAGGTCACCTACAAAGGAAAGCCCATCAGAGTAACAGTGGATCTCTCAACAGAAACCCTACAAGCCAGAAGAGAGTGAGGGCCAATATTCGACATTCTTAAAGAAAATAATTTTCAACCCGGAAGTTCATATCCAGTGAAACTAGGCTTCATAAGTGAAGGGGAAATAAAATCCTTTCCAGACAAGCAAATGCTGAGAGATTTCATCACCACCAGCCCTGCCCTGCAAGAACTCCTGAAAGAAGCACTAAATGTAGAAAAGAAAAACCGGTACCAGACACCGCAAAAACACACCAAAATATAAAGACCAATGACACTATGAAGAAACAGCACCAACTAGTGTGCAAAATAACCAAATAGCATCTTGATGACAGGATCAAATTCATACATAACAGTACAAACCTTAAATGTAAATGGGCTAAATTCTCCAATTAAAAGACACAGACTGGCAAATTGGATAAGGAGTCAGGACCTATCAGTGTGCTGTATTCAGGAGGCCCATCTTATGTGCAAAGACACACACAGGCTCAAATTAAAGGAATTGAGGAAAACTTACCAAGGAAATGGAAAGAAAAAAAAGCAGGTCTTTTTTTTGCAATCCTAGTCTCTGACAAAACAGACTATAAACCAACAAAGATTAAAAAAAAAAAAAGACAAAGAAGGGCATTACATAATGATAAAGGAATCAATTCAACAAAAAGAGCTAACTATCCTAAATATATATGCACTCAATACAGGAGCACCAAGTTCTTAGAGACCTACAAAGAGACTTACACTCCCCCACCATAATAGTGGAAGACTTTTAACACCCCACTGTCAGTATTAGACAGATCAACAAGACAGAAAACTAACAAGGATATTCAGGACTTGAACTCAGCTCTGGGTCAAGTGGACCTAGTAGATGTCTACCGAACTCTCTACCCCAAATCAACAGAATATACATTATTCTGCATGCCACATGGCCCTTACTCTAAAATCGACCACATAATTGGAAGTAAAACACGCCTCAGCACATGCAAAAGAACTGAAATCATAACAAGCAGTCTCTCAGACCACAGTGCAATCAAATTAGAACTCAGGATTAAGAAATTCACTCATAGAAACTCATGGAAATTTAACAACCTGCTCCTGAATAAAATGATTCCTGGGTAAATAATTAAGGCAGAAATCAAGAAATTCTTTGAAATCCATGAGAAAAAAGAGACAACATACCAGAATCTCTGGGACACAGCTAAGGCAGTATTAAGAGAGAAATTTATAACACTAAATGCCCACATCAGAAAGCCAGAAAAATCTCAAATTGACACCCTAACATCACAATTAAAAAAACTAGAGAGGCAAGAGCAAACAAATCCAAAAGGTAGCAAAAGACAAAAAATAACTAAGATAAGAGAAGAATTGAAGGACATAGACACAGAAAAAATCCTCCAAAATATCAACGAACCAGGAGCTGGTTTTTAAAGAAAAATAACAAAATAGATAGATCATTAGCTAGATTAATAAAGAAGAAGAGAGAGAAAAATCAAATAGACACAATAAAAATGATAAAGTGGGTATCACCACTGACAAAGAAATACAAACTACCATCAGAGAGTACTATAAACACCTCTGCGCAAATAAACTAGAAAACCTAGAAGAAATGGATAAATTCCTCGATACAAACATACTACCAAGACTAAATCAGGAGGAAGTCAAATCTCTGAATAGACCAATAACAAGCTCTGAAATTGAGGCAATAATTGACAACCTACCAACCAAAAAATCCCAGGATTAGATGGATTCACAGCTGAATTCTACCAGAGGCACAAAGACAAGCTGGTACTATTGGTTCTGAAACCATTCCAAACAATTGAAAAGGAGGGACTCCTCCATCACTCATTTTATGAAGCCAGCATCATCCTGATACCAAAACTAGGAAGAGACACAACAAAAAGAGGACACTTCAGGCCAATATCCTTGATGAATATCGATGCAAAAATCCTCAATAAAATATTGGCAAACTGAATCCAGCAGCACATCGAAAATCTTACCCACTATGATTGAGTCAGCTTCATTCCTGGGATCAAGGCTTATTCAACATACACAAATCAATAAATGTAATCCATCACATAAACAGAACCAAAGACAAAAACCACATGATTATCTCAATAGATGCAGAAGAAGGCCTCTGATAAAATTCAACATCCCTTCATGTTAAAAACTCTCAATGGACTAGGTATTGATGGAATATATCTCAAAATAATAGGAGCTATTTATGACAAACCCAAAGCCAATATCATACTGAATGGGCAAAAGCTGGAAGCATTCCCTTTGCAAACCGGCACAAGACAAGGATGCCCTCTTTCACCACTCCTGTTCAACATAGAATTGGAAGTGCTGGCCAGGGCAATCAGGCAAGAAAGAGAAATAAAGCATACTCAAATAGGAAGAGAGGAAGTCAAGTTGTCTCTGTTTCCAGATGACATGATTTTATGTTTAGAAAACCCCATCATCTCAGCCCAAAAACTTCTTGAACTGATAAGCAACTTCAGCGAAGTCTCAGGATACAAAATCAATGTGCAAAATCACAAGCATTCCTTTACACCAATAATAGGCAAGCAGAGAGCTAAATCATGAACGAATTCCCATTCACAAGCACTACACTAGAGAATAAAATAAGCACTACAAAGAGAATAAAATACCTAGGAATACGGCTAACAAGGGACATGAATAACTTCTTCAAGGAGAACTACAAATCAATGCTCAAGGAAATAAGAGAGGACAGAAACAAATGGAAAAACATTCCATGCTCATGGATAGGAAGAATCAATATCATGAAAATGGCCATACTGCCCAAAGCAATTTACAGATCCAATTCTATTCCCATCAAACTACCACTGACATTCTTCACAGAATTAGAAAAAACTATCTTAAATTTCATATAAAATAAAAAAAAACCTGTATAGCCAAGACAATCCTAAGCAAAAAGAACCAAGCTGAAGGCATCACGCTACCTGACTTCAAACTATATTACAAGGCTACAGTAATCAAAACAGCATGGTACTGGTACCAAAACAGACATATAAACAAATGGAGCAGAACAGAGAACTCAGAAATAACACCACTCATCTACAACTATCTTATCTTCAACAATCCTAACAAAAACAAGCCATTGGAAAAGAATCTCCTATTCAGTAAATGGTGCTGGGAAAATTGGCTAGCTATATGAAGAAAACTGAAACCGGACCCCTTCCTTACACCTTATACAAAAATTAACTCAAGATGGATTAAAAACTTAAATGTAAAACTCAAAGCCATAAAAATCCTGGAAGAAAACTTAGGCAATACCTTTTAGGATGTAGGCATGGACAAAGACTTCATGACAAAAATGCCAAAAGTAACTGCAACAAAAGCCAAGATTGACAAACGGGATCTAATTAAACTAAAGAGCTTCTGCACAGCAAAAGAAATTATCATCAGAGTGAGCAGGCAACCTACAGAATGGGAGAAATGCAATGGGAGATTTTGCAATTTACCCATCTGACAAAGGTCTAATATCCAGAATTTACAAGGAACTTAAACATATTTATAAGAAAAAAACAAACAATCCCATAAAAAGTGGGCAAAGGATATGAACAAAGTCTTCTCAAAAGAAGACATTTACATAGCCAACAAACATATGAAAAAAAGCTCAACATCACTGATGATCAGAGAAATGCAAATCAAAACCACAATGAGATACCATCTCACATGAGTCAGAATGATGATTATTAAAAAGTCAGGAAACAATAGATCCTGGCAAGGCTGTGGAGGAATAGGAACACCTTTACACTGTTGGTGGTAATGTAAATTAGTTCAACCATCGTGGAAGACAGTATGACAATTCCTCAAGGATCTAGAACCAGAAATACCATTTGACCCAGCAATCCCATTACTGGGTATATACCCAAAGGAATATAAATCACTCTACTATAAAGACACATACACACATATGTTTATTGCAGCACTATTTAAAATAGCAAAGCCATGGAAACAAACCAAATGCCCATCAATGATAGACTGGATAAATGTGGTACATATACACCATGGACTACTATGCAGCTGTAAAAGGGAATGAGATCATGTCCTTTGCAGGGATATGGATGAAGCTGGAAGCCATCATCCTCAGCAAACTAACACAGGAACAGAAAATCAAACACCACATGTTCTCACTCATAAGTGGGAGTTGAACAATGAGAACTCATGGACACAGAGACGAGAACAACACATACCAAGGCCTGTTGGTGGGGGGAAGTGAGGGAAAGGAACTTGGAGGACAGGTCAATAGGTGCAGCAAACTATCATGGTACATGTATACCTATGTAACAGACCTGCATGTTCTGCACATGTATCCCATTTTTTGTAAAAGAATAAAGAAAGAAAAAAGAAAAAGAATTAATAAGACCTATTAAAAAATAAAAAATAAATGACTGCAGCCATCAGCTAAGCTTCCCACTACTCTGTCCTTCAGTGACCTCAGAGATCCTATGAACACCTCTGTCTGAGCATTAGCCACATTTTAGTGAGCTTCTTTGTCTACCTTCATCTCCTCCCAACAATTGTGAGTACCTTGAGCTCAGTTGTTGCCTCTTGTTTTGTTTTATTTGAGACAAAGTTTCACTCTTGTTGCCCAGGCTGTAGTGCAATGGCACGATCTCAGCTCACTACAGCCTCCACCTCCTGGGTTCAAGTGGTTTTCCTGCCTCAGTCTCCCTAGTAGCTGGGATTACAGGTTCCTCTGACTACTCCCAGCTATTTTTTTTTTTTTTTTGTATTTTTACTAGAGATGGAGTTTCACCATGTCAGCCAGGCTGGTCTTGAACTCCTGACCTCAAGCTGTCCACCCGCCTCAGCCTCCCAAAGTGCTGAGACTACAGGCGTCATCCACCATGCCTGGCCTTGCTTTTTTTTTTTATTGACATATAATAATTATACATATTCATGGAGTACATAGTAATGTTTCAATGCATATAATGTGTGGTAATCAGATCAGGGTAATTTTGTATCCCTTAACAAATTTCTCCCTATTCCTCTCCTTTCCTCCTATCCTTCCCAGCCTCTAGTATATTCTGTTCTACTTTTTACTTCTATGAAATCAATTTCTTTTTGCGTCCACGTATAAGTGAGAACATGTGGTGTTTAACTTTCTCTTTCTGGCTTATTTCACTTAACATAATCTCCTCCATTCCTTCCATGTTGATGTGAATAACAGGATTTCATTCTTTTTTATGGCTGAATAGTATTCCATGGTATACACACACCACATTTTCTTTAACGATTCATCTGTTTTTGGACACCCAGGTTGACTCCATATTGTGACTATTTTTGAATACGGCTACAATAAACATGGAGGTGCAGATGTCTCTTTGATATTATGATTTCATTTCTTTTAGACAAATTCCCGGTAGTGATATTGCTGGATCATCTGGTATTTCTATTGGTAGTTTTTTCAGAAACCTCTATACTGTTCTCCATAGTGGCTGTTCTAGTTTACATTCCCACCAGCAATGTATGAGTCCCCGTTTCTCCATATCATCACCAGCATTTGTTATTTTTTGTCTTTTTGATAATAGTCATCCTAACTGGGGTGAAATGATACTTCACTGTGGTTTTTATTTGCATTTCCCTGATGATTAATTATGTCAAGTGTTTCTTCATGTATTTGTTAGCCATTTGCATGTCCTCTTTTGAGAAACGTTGATTCATATCATTTGTCCATTTTTTAAATTGGGGTTTTTTGCTGTTGTGATGTTTGAGTTCCTTGTATATTCTGGATATTAATCCCCTGCTGTATAAGTAGTTTACAAATATTTTCTCCCACTCTGTGGGTTGTCTATTCACTCTGTTGATTGTTTCCTTTTGCTGTGCAGAAGTATTTTAGTTTGGTATAATCAACTACTTTGATTACTTTTGCTTTTGATGCCTGTGCTTTCTAGGTCTTAATCATGAAATCTTTTCCTAGGCCAGTTTTTATGAAGTCTAGTATCAAGCCCACAGTTTAGAACATAATACACGTTTAATTGAAGTGTGTTGAACTGAACTATGAGGTTAATATATTCAATATTCTAAAGGAGGAGCTAAATGGCAAGTTGAGACATACCTTTGATCCAAAATACAATATTCATAGCATTGACATTTTAGAAGAGCTTGAACATTTGTTGCAGGCTACTTTCCCTCCTCCTTCTCCCCTTAAAGTTAGCTAGTCTGTTAAATAAAAAGTCACAATCAGCACTATAGCCCCTTTCATTTGGCCCCTCCCATTCTCTTCTTGTGGTTCATGGTGTTTACTATCTCAGTGAATGAGGAATATCTGCAACTCCAACTTTCTATTCTGTAAGTATAAGAGATCTTTTATAAATCAAAACAAAATCCACCTATGGTTATGAGATGCTATGTATCACAACACTTGGAAAATTGAAGGAAAATCATGAAAAAGTCTCAGAAAGGATAATGAAAAACTTTAGAGAAGCTGGGATTTCAATAAATTTTGGTTCATTAAAATTATATTTTAGAAAAGAGAAGATGGAAAATTTAGACCTAGATGAGTGATGAGCAAACTTTTCACGTGTAATGGAGAACTTAGAGAGACTAAAAATGCTTAAATCTGTGCGTTTGTTTCACCCTTCAGAAGGAAAATATATGTATAATGGCCCAGGAATTGAATGATATGTTTTCAAAGACTGTATACTGACATAAAAAAAGAACACCAATAAGAAATCTGCCCAAATTTCACATGGTCAGAAACTATCTGCTAGGCTATCGGGATCCAAACTAATGTTTAGCTCTGAGGCAGAGGCTGAACTCTGCTCAGCTGTCTCCTTGCTTTGCACAGGTTGAGGGGCCAGATCATAATGGAAACAGAAAACTGTGGGTTCAAATCCTTGTTATATCTACAATATTTTTTCACTGCCTTGGATAAAATACTATTACTAAACTGTCATCTTATAATCCTGCTTCCAAGGTAATGAAATAAATCTGATTCCTCCATCTTCCTCCTCTCAGATAAGCCCCTCTGCTCTGTTCAAATGCACAGACACATTGGAGTGCCTATGATGCAAAGCTTAGCCACTGAAACAGCATCTTCATCTTTCTGAGGAAGCTGAAAGACAAATACTAGCAAGGTCTGCTAAACTCCTTCCTTCAGACAGACTAGAGGGTGGATGGAGCTCAACAGATATATCTCAAGAGCACTCTGTGGCTTCCAGAGCATGTTTTTGGCTAGCAAGACTTTGGGGATCTTCCATCCTATTCTTAAGGATTCTAGTCTCTCAATCATATTCCCTCAGCATCCAGTTTTTGCCATGTGACAGTGAGTTCTTAACGATTTCGACAGTAAGGAGCCTGTGCCAATATTTCATCTATTATCCTGTGAGAGAAGCCAGTGTACAATTCAGATGGCGACACTCTTTATTAAGAGAACTCTAAATTCACAATGACCATAAAGAAATCTCAATCCCCAAGGCAGTCTAAGAGAGGAGAAAGTGAAGGCAAGTGGATATTTTCTCCCCTTTCTCCTCCCATCCTGCCTGTTGGTTAATCTGCCCTATATAAGATAACTCCTTTCACAAACCAGGATTGTGTTTCCACTGCTCAGTTGCTGTGTTCACACCTTGAAAAGGATCCAAGAAATGGATTGAACAAGGGGTGGAACGACTCAGGGGTGGTAGGAGATGGGAATCCATTTACCCAAGGTCAGCTTCCTGAGTAGCAACAGCACTCAGTCTGGAAAACAACAAAGCTCTCCTATTGTCAATTAAATTCCACCTCCCTTGGCAGTGACTTTGAAACCTTTACATGGATGAATAAAATGGCACACAGAAAACACATACACACACACACACACACACACACACACACACACATTTTCAATTTCAGGGCCATAATTCCGAGTTCAATACCATTGAATGCAAAGGAGGAAATATGAGGCTTCAAACTTCTAGCTAGTAGGATCCTGTTTATGGATTGATGAAAATTAAAGTGCAAACTTGATTTTTCTCCATAATCATAGTAAAAAAAAAGACATCCATTAAACTTTACCTTCAATCACTGGAAAACAAGCTAGCTCATGAGGTTGACCCAATATAATAAGCAGCTTGAATTCATAGGCTATCAAGCTCAGGTACACAGTGACTTTAGTACAATTACTCACCTCTTGAGCTATTTTTATGTACATTCCCACTGACCATGTGCCATGTGGCCAGAGCAGTAAATTTAATGCTACTTTTATATAGCCCATTATAAAAGTATAATTATACTTTTATATAGCCCATTTAAAGTGACTGCTAGGATATTTAATACAGCTTAAAAATAAACTACTAAACTTTAAGTCTGATTTTTCTCACTAAGTTCTTTGAATACCTGACATCCTCATCCTGTGCCAAAACATTATCCCATCCCTCCATCCCATCTTTGACCATAAAACTTCAGAAGATAAGTGGTTAGGGTTGGAATGGGGCTATCTGCTGTACAAATTTCTTTAAAAAAAAATAATAAAAGGCACTTGAAAAGCTAAATATTTACTTTATGTTACACAATAGGAATTACAGCCAAAACATTTTCAATGTGAAAATGGTTCTTCAGGTCCAGGAGCTCAATTTTGCCAGCACACACAAGTATGAGAGGTATTCAGAATGAGCCACCCTACACATGCTCATAAGACAGATGCATTAACCAGAATGCCAGTTAAACTCACAGTGGGAAACAGAGCTGCCAAGTGGGCCAGAATTCTCATGATATATGGTCAATGCATTCTTTGCCCATAAGGACAGAGACATGGATCAAATTATAACCATAAAGTTACCCCAGGCATCTGAAATCAGGTGCAAAAAGTTGGACAGATGCATGAGTTTGCTAAGGCTGCCATAACAAATCACCACAAACTGGGCAGCTTAAGCAAGAAGAATTATTTTCTCACAGTTCTGGAGGTAAGATATTGAAGATCAAGATGTCAACAGGTTTGTTTCTTCTGAGGCCTCTCTTCATGGCCTTTAGATGGCTGCCTTCTCCCTGTGTCTTCACATGACCTTCCCTGTGTGCATATCTATGTCTATCGGGGAACCTGCCCCAATAGTCACATAGGTTCTTTTCTATTTTCCTTAAGCATCGGCCAGCTTGAGAAATAAAGGGATAGAGTACAAAAGAGAGAAATTTTAAAGCTGGGCGTCTGGGGGAGACATCACATGTCGGTAGGTTCCATGATGCCCCACAAGCCGCAAAAACCAGCAAGTTTTTATTAGGGACTTTCAAAAGGGGAGGGAGTGTGCGAAGAGGTGTGGGTCACAGACATCAAGTACTTTACAAGGTAATAGAATATCGTGAGGCAAGTGGAGGCAGGGCAAGATCACAGAACCACAGGACCGAGGTGAAATTAAAATTGCTAATGAAGTTTCAGGCACCATTGTCATTGACAACATCTTATCAGGAGACAGAGTTTTGAGAGCAACCAGTCTGACCAAAATTATTAGGTGGGAATTTCCTCTTCCTAACAAGCCTGGGAGCACTATGGGAGACTGGGGTCTATTTCACCCCTGCAGTCTCAACCATAAGAGACGGGCACACCTGGTGGGGGCATTTATAGGACTATACCTCCAGGCACATATTCTCTTTCCCAGGGATGTTCCTTGCTGAGAAAAAGAGTTCAGCGATATTTCTCCCATTTGCTTTTGAAAGAAGAGAAATATGGCTCTGTTCCACCTGGCTCACCGGCAGTCAGAGTTTAAGGTTATCTCTCTTATTCCCTGAACAATTGCTGTTATCCTGTTCTTTTTTCAAAGTGCCCAGATTTAATATTGCTCAAACACACATGCTCTACAATTTGTGCAATTAATGCAATTGTTACAGGGTCCTGAGGCGACATACATCCTCCTCAGCTGACAGGATTAAGAGATTAAAGTAAAGACGGGCATAGGAAATCACAAGGGTATTAATTGGGGAAGTGATAAGTGTCCATGAAATCTTTACAATTTATGTTTAGAGATTGCAGTAAAGACAGGCATAAGAAATTATAAAAGTATTAATCTGGGGAACTAATAAATGTCCATGAAATCTTCACAATCCACATTCTTCTACCAGGGCTTCAGCCGGTCCCTCCATTTGGGGTCCCTGACTTCCCGCAACATCTGTCCTAATTTCTTCTTCTTAAAAGGACACTAGGCTGGGTGCAGTGGCTCATGCCTGTAATCCCAGCACTTTGGGAGGCTGAGGTGGGGATCACCTGAGGTCAGGGGTTCAAGACCAGCCTGGCCAATATGGTGAAACCCCATCTCTAATAAAAATACAAAAAGAAAAGACACTAGTCTTATTGGATTACAGCCTACCCTAATGACCTCGTTTTACCTTAATTACGTCTTTAAAGACCCTATTTCCAAATACAGTCACTTTCGGAGGTACTGGGGGTTAGGACTTCAACATGTATTTTGGAGGAACACAATTCATTCCTTAACAATGAATGACCTTCAAGACTGGTTCACCAATGTTTTTGTCACTTGCTGAGCCTATCCTCACGGTAAGGTGAACCTGCCAAGAAGATATGCACTTGTGGGGTTTCTTCAGGGTACACTCTCCCAGCAGCTCTGAAAACAATTCTTGTTCCATGGGATTGCCATACTGAGCTCAGTGATGGCAGTCTTACCTATGTTGCAGTGTTTCTTGAGATGTTGTTCAAGAGATCAGAGCTAAACTTTCTGAGCTAGGGTTTTATTTCAGTCCTGCCACTCTCTAACAGCAGTTTTTGATTTGGGGCATTCCTAGCTCTTACACATTTCTGCCTCCCTTAGGCTTCTTCCACAGGTGACCAACCCATTCACACAGTGGATTTCATGAGTTTGACTCACAGAAGGCAATCGCATTTAAAGATTCTTCATTATACTTTTTGATTGCCACTAGACCACTGAGTAAAGAAATGGGAATTATAATATAGCTAAAAGAATATTGTTCATCTGTTCACCAGACTCCTGACACTAAATGTGTGGGTTTTCTCCACCAATCAATTCTCCAATTCTCTGCAGATACCACCTGGTTGTCCCACAATTTAATTCCATTCTGACACTACCCAGAGTTAATACAGACCCCACAGCTAAAGGGCTCAGTCTCATAAGACTCCCCCACCCACTTTAGATGCCAATTGTGAGTAGTGAGTTCCAGGATTACTCACACTTCTCTCCAGCTTGGCTACAAATTGGGGGTTTCTACCACCACTTCCTCAGGTTTCACAGTTTGCCATACCAACTCACAGAACTCAGGAAAGCACTTTACTTACATTTACTGGTTTGTTATAAATGATTTTACAAGCACACAGATGAAGAGGTGCATAGTGTGCAGTCCAGAAAGGTCCCAAGTGCACAAGCCACTGGCCTTGTGTAGTCAGGTGCACTATGCTCCAAGCCCATGGATACATTCACCATCCTAGAAGCTCTCCAAACCTTATCATTAGGCTTTTTACAAAGGTTGCATTATGTAGGCATGATTGACTCATTGGCCACTGATGATTAATTCAAACTGGATTTCAGGAGTGGGGCTGAAAGTCTCAACCTTCTAATCATGCTTTGGTCTTTCTAGTGACCAGGCTCCATCCTGAAGCTATTTAAGGGCCCCCAGCTACTAGCCATCTCATTAGCATACAAAATACACTCATAACTCTGGAGATTTCAAGTGTCTTTGAGGTTCTTATGTCAGGAACCACAGACTAAGACCAAATAATTTAACAAAAGATGCTTCTATCACCACTATCACTCAGAAAATTACAAGGGTATCAAGGGCTCTGTGCTGGGAATCAGGGATGAAGACCAAATATGTATTTCTAATTATATCAATTATATCGCAATAGCTATAACTACTTCTTGTAAAAATGCTGTTGTCACTGTAAGTTTTCCTCTTTGTTTTTTGTTTGTTTGTTTTTGTTTTTGTTTTAAGATGGAGTTTTGCTCTGTTGCCCATGCTGGAGTGCAATGGCACCATCTCGGCTCACTGCAACCTCCGCCTCCCAGGCTCAAGCAATTCTCCTGCCTTAGCGCCCTTGGTACCTGGGATTACAGGCATGCACCACCAGGCTCGGCTAATTTTTTTTTTTTTTTTTTTTTTTGTATTTAGTAAAGATGCAGTTTCACCATGTTGGTCAGGCTGGTTTCAAACTTCTGACCTCAGGTGATCCACCCACCTTGGCCTCCCAAAGTGCAGGGATTACAGGCATAAGCCCCCACACCCAGCCTCTCTCTGTTTTAAGCACATCAATGATTATCTCATGCTCTTTCTTCTCTCTCTCTCTTTTTATTTGAATAGCCTAATTGCACTTAAAAACAAAAGATACGATATGTAGACCAGAAATAAGCACAGCTCTAAATGAAACTAAAGCTGCAGAAAAATGAGGCAGAAGAACAGGGCAGACTGGTCCTGCGCCAAAGTGCCCACTGGATTGATGACTAGATCTGCACTGTTCAAAAGATTGCCATGGAAGTCAAGCTGCCAACAAATGAGCTGCTTCTGGACACACAGGAGACCAGATGAAGGCAATTTTAGAAACACCAGACAGAGAGGAGAAAACAAGGAGAGGGAGAGTTTTGAAAATAACCTACTTTTAATGCAACAGCGAACTATCATTTAAAATCACATGAGAAAAATTAACACTAAGAAAGATAGCCAACAAAGCACAATGAAGAAATGACTTAACTCCCCACTAGGGAGTTGGTGTAGTGTAGAACCTTTCTCAAATTTCATGTGCCTCACAATCACCAGGGGAAATGTTAAAATTACAGATCACAGAGCTTCAAAGGTGCCAGAGCAAGCACAGAATTACTGGATACAACGTAAGACAATGAAACTTTTGTAGCATAAGTATGTCTCTAATATGCATGGAACATAGTTACACTAAATGCTGAGTGAGGCATTAGAATCACCCGAGGAGACATTTAAACTATAGTCTAGGTCATACCTCTTAGCAATGAAATCAGAGTCTCTGCGGATTGGACCACAGGTTTGCATGACCCTTGCACCCTTAGGGGAAAGGAATTATGTGTATGTGGAATCTCTAAAAAAGAGAGACAGTAGAATGGTGGGGACCAGGGGTTGAAGGGTGAAGGAAATGGAGAGATGTCAGTCAAATGGTACAAAGTTTTAAACAAAGGAAATAAGTTCTGGAGATTTGTTGTACAGCATAATGACTATAGTCAATAATAATGTATTGTATATTTGAAATTTGCTAAGAGACTGTACCTTTTTTTTTCCTTTTTTTTTTTTTTTGAGACAGCGTCCCACTCTGTCACCCAGGCTGGAGTGCAGTGGCACGATCTCAGCTCACTGCAACCTCCACCTCCCTGGTTCAAATAATTCTCCTGCCTCAGCCTCCAGAGTAGCTGGGATTACAGGCGTAACATCACGTCTGGCTAATTTTTGTATTTTCAGTAGAGATGAGGCTTCACAATGTTGGCCAGGCTTGTCTTGAATTCCTGACCTCAAAGGATCTGCCCACATTGGCCTCTCAAAGAGCTGGAATTACAGGCGTGAGCCACCGCACCCGGTCCTAAGAGACTGTATCTTAAGTATTCTCACCACAAAAAAAGAAGAAGGTAACTATGTGAGGTTATTAATATGTCAGTTAGCTTGGTTGTGGTAATCATTTCACAATATATATGTATATGAAAACATCTCATTGTTCCCCTTAAATATATACAAATTTTTGTCACTTATAGCTCAACAAAGCTGAGGAGAAAAAGAAAGTTTTTTAAAAATGTTGATGTAATTAAATATGTCAATCAAGAAATGAAAATTAAGATACTACATGAGAGAAAAAGAATAGAACAAAGCCCACATCAAAGTTTTTTTTTAATTTCCTTTACAACAAAAGACAGACTCAACATGAAAACACAGTGCCTGTATCACCAATTTCCAGTGCATCCTTGCAGATATACAGCTGAGATTGCGTATGCTGAATTCCTAACCCCTGTGCCTCAGAATGTGGCTGGATTTGGTGATGGAGTCTTTAAAGTTAAAATGGGGTCCTTAGGTTGGGCTGTAATCCTGTTTGACTGAGGTATTTATTAAAAGAGAAAATAGCAGACAGAGACAGAATGGGGACTACATGAGGACACAGACCAAAGATGGCCATCAACAAGCCAAGCAGAGAGGGCTCAGGGGAAACCAGCCTGCCGACACCTTGCTCTTGGGCTTCTGGCTTCCAGAACTGAGAGAATACATTTCTATTGTCTAAGCCACCAAGTCGGTGGTATTTGATTACAGTAGCTCTGGCAAATGAATACAGTAAGTTACTTGGCCAATGTTACACACTGCCAGTAAATCTGCCACCAAGATCAGTGCCTATATACAAATTATTTATGCCATTAAAATTAGCTCCTACCTACCTGTTGAGAGGGAGAATTGTTCCCTCCGTGTACACAGAGTGATCGGCTAACCTGGAAAAGGGACCCTCCTAACCCCAAAGACTCTTTAATGGTTTGCACTATCAATAGGAGGGGTGCCTGTGTGGCTGAAATCTCTTTTCTTCCTCCCACAGACAGAAAGCTAGGTCCCAGGGTGTTTATAGCCCTGCAAGCTGCTGGGAGTGCTGGAAAGGCAAACCAGTCCTTTCCAGAGATTAGCAGCAGTCAAAGATCAGAGGCTCCCTGGAAGGAATGCTTAGAACATGAGAACAGACCTGGAAGCTGGGAGTGAAGCAAGTGGACACATTTCAGTAACTGGGAACCTAAACTGAGCCTTGAATATCCCTGAGGGGTGACACTAAACCAAGAAGCTCAGAGCAGGTAAGAGCCTCCTTTTCCCTGGTCCAGATACCCCTGGGGATGGGAGAAGGTGCCACCTACACCCTAATATTAAATGCTACCTGGGAGTGGTGAGGGATAGTGGGACCAAAATGTAGGTCTAGGATGAGCTGGAAGAAGCCACTAACCTAACCGGTGGGCTTGGTCAGATCCTTAATTAATCTCTTAAGCAGGTGTTTCCAAGCTTCACCTGTCCCCAACACTGGCACTGCCAGAGGATGATGGAGGGCACTAGGGAAGCAGGCAGTCAGGCACCACTACATACACCTGCTGTTCCCCTGAGGTTTACTTCCTGCCCCACCTGCTTCATCTCCAAGGCGCCTCCCTGCTGGCAGCAGCCCGGCTGAGGAATGTCCATTCAGCTCCCCATCTTCTGTCTTCCCTAGAACTTCACCTTATTCACACCCGCTCTGTGGCCTTAAGGAATTTTAGCTCTGTCTTTTCTCTCCATTGACACCACCACCTTAGCTCCTATCACTGTGACAACCACGTGACTGGACTTTCTGCTTCTATCTTTCCAATCCCTTCCTCCCTCTTCCTCCAAAATCATTTCCCCGACATCCACACCTTACCATGTGTATTCCCCCACACAAGCCTTTCAATGGCTCCTCTGTGTCGTCAGGATCTCTTGGGACCAACTGGGCAGCGCCAGCCTCAGTACCCTGGGCTCCTCACTTCACGCTCTGGAGTCCAGCCCCCGCTGCATCTGCTGAGGCATCTGGGGTTTCTCCTGCACACTCCTGACCCTAGGTTTTGTCCCTGATGCTCCCTCTCTGAAATGTCCCCCACCACCTCACTGCCTACCTCTGTCGCCGTTTGATCCGCACTCTTCCTTCTGAACCCTGTTCAGACACTACCTCCCTGGGAAAGCTTTCTGGGAGTTCCTCCCCAGACACTGCAGCCCTGGTGGTTCCCAAGTAGAGCATGGAACTGGAGGGCGGAGAGGCTGCTTCTGCTATCAGCCTCTGTGTGAGTTTCTTATGGCTACTGCGACAAACTGCAAGCTCAGTGGCTTAAAACAACACGAATTTATTATCTCCTGTTCTGGAAGTGGGAAGTCTGATACAGGTTTCACTGAGCCAAAATTAATGTGTCAGCACAACCATACTCCCCCCAGAGGATCGAGGGCCAAATCTGTCACTTGCCTTTTCCAGCTTCCAGAGGCCACCTGCCTTCCTTCACTTGTGGCCCCTTCCTTCCCTTTCAAAGCCAGCCGCAGAGGCTCTGCATCTCCCTCTGATGCCACCTCCCTCTGCTTCAAAGCTCTTTTCTCTGACTTTGACCTTTCTGCTTCCCTCCTATAATAAGAACCCCTATATTGGGCCCATCCATGTATTCTAGGATAACCTCCCTGGCTCAAGATCCATAATTGAATCACATCTGCAAAGTAACAGGAAACATAGCCAGTCTCGGCTTAAGATGCAGATGTCTTTGGGGGGCCATAATTCTGCCTAGCACAGCTGCCTTCAAAGCAAGAAGCAGATTTGTACTTGCAACCATTGCCTGGCACACAGTGAGTGGCAAATCATGAACGACTCATGAGAAGTTAAGCTCAAAGACTTGCCCTCCAGTGGATCTTTTCCTTCATCCCACAAACATTTCAGAACTATCTCATTCCGAAGGAAGAGGAGGAGGAGAGGGGGAGGCAGAGGAAAAGGAGAGGAGGAGAAGCAGGAAGAACAGGAGGAGAAGGAAGAGTAGGGGGAGGAGGAGGTAAAGGGGGAAGGAACAGAAGGGAAAGAAGGAGAAGGAGGGGGAAGAGAAGAAGGAGGGAGAGGAAGGAAAGGGGAAGAGAAGGAAGAGGGAGAAGGAGGAGCAAAATACAAAAGACTCCTCGTTGGATTCTCGGAATCTCTAGGGACTATCTATTTTTTCACTTAGTGTTTTGAAAAATCATCCCACCTTCACTCCTCAGCCCATTGTATATGACCCCCACATTTCTCACCACCACCCCTGACTGAAACTGTTCAGAAGGTCCCCCACGATTCGTACATTGGCCACGTTCTGGTCTTCACTTCCTGGATCTCTTCACTGCATTGTACATGGTTGACCACTTGGCATTTCTTTAAGCCCTCCATCCCTTTGGCTTTCCTCTACTTTACTCTCCCCTTGCTCTCTTCATCCCTTTCTGATGGCATCTTCCAGATTCCTTTTTTTTTTTTGGTAGCAAGTCTCCCTCTCTTCCCTAAAATGTAGCTGTTCTTCCAGGCTCTTTCTTTGACACACTGATTCTCCTACTCTACAGGCTGTCCCTGGGTGATAGCATTTATTTCTCTATGTCGTGGAATCCCCAATCTATATATCCAGTCCTAGTGTTACCTGCAGTAGTTTTCTATGCTGTGAACAAATATAGCAGCATACATTTATTATCTTACAGTGTCCATAGTTCAGGAGTCCAGGCAGGACTTATTTCTCCTCGGGTGCAAGTCTAGATATTACATAAGCTATATTCCCTTCCAGAGCCCAGAGTTCTCTTCCAAGCTCACAAGGTTGTTTGCAGAATTTAGCTCCTTTCAGCTGTAGCACTCAGGCCCATGACTTCTTGCTAATTGTCAACCACATTAGCAACTGGAAGCTCTCAGCAGCTGGAAGCTCCACAGTTCCCTGCCATGTGGCCCTCTCACAGACCCTCTCATGACATGGCAGCTAATTTATTTAAAGGCAGCAGGGAAGTCATCTTAGTCTGCTTCTACTGCCATAACAAAACACCTAAGACTGGGTAATTTATCAATGACAGAAATTTATTTCTCACAGTTCTGAGGCCTGGGGGTCCAAGACCAAGACATCGGCAGTTTCAGTGTCTGGTGAGGGCTGTTCCTCAATACAGTCCCCTCTTATATGTCCTCACATGGCAGGAAAGTGGGAGAAACAGGAGAGTACTCCTTTCTACCTCCTCCATAAGAACACTAATCCAGTCATTAGGGCAAGCCCTTAACTACTTCCCAAAAGATTCCACCTCTTAATACTATCACCTTGACATTTAGTTCCAACATGGGAATTTTAGAGTGACACATACATTCAAACATAACAGGAGTGTCTCACTTTGAGTGTTTACTTTCAGGGAAGACCTGATCCTGCTTTAAAGATCTTACCTGATTAGGGCAGGCCCACCCATGATAATCTTTCTTTTGATGAAGTCAGAGTCAATTTATTAGAGAATTTACTGTAGTTACATTTGCAAAATTCCTATACCTTTAGTGTAATCAAATCATGGGAGTTACATCCCATCACTTTTGCCATACTCTATCGGTTAGAAGCAAGTTATGAGTTACTCCCCCAATCCCCACCACAAAAACACACTCAAAAGAAGATTGTACAAGGATATTGGTGGCATCTTTGAATTCTGCCTACCACACTGACCTTGAAATTCATCTATTTAATTGGCTATCTGAGACATCACAGGCATTGACAAACCATGTGCAAAAGTAAGCCAATCACCTTTTCCTTAAATCTTCTCTTTCCTCCTCTCTTCAGAGGCTCAGTTAACTTTAACCCAGTTGCTCAAGTCGAAAAACATGGCCATCATCATGGACTCATTTCTTCTTAACACTCATTCAGACAACACAAAGTCAAACTGGTCTCTTCTTCCGTCTTTATTGCCTCTGCCTCAATCAGGCAATGGTCATCTTTTACCCTGGACAACTATAGTACATAGTCTTTAAGCAGGTCACCATGCTTATGGTCTTGCCTGCCCAACTCCACACTATAGCCAATGTTCTATCATAGTTCAGTTTATCTCTTTTTGTAGTTGTGCAAAATGTAAAAATGTGACAATGAGCATTTTCTATGAGAATGAAATAAAACTCTCTAAGTTGGAGGCAATTCAGCCTGGGCAGCCAAAACTGCAGCCTCCAAACCAAGAAAACAAGCTTAGCCCCACAGCTGGGTGCCCAAAGATTGGCCCCTGAGCCTGCCTTACACATCCATGATTCAGTCTATTCATTTTGCATCTTCCTTAAAGTTCTAGTTTTTCCTACTTTGAAAATATGGTCAATGTTTGTGCAGAAAGGTTGATATTTTAGCAATGGAGAGATATATTAAAATAGCTTCTAAATTTAGGAAAACTGGCTTTCCTAGTAAGGACTTACTTTCCAGTGTGAGGACTTACACTGCCCTATCAACTGGCTAGTTTTTGTGTAATCACTTTGCGTCTTTTACACTATTTTTAATGGGATTATACCCCTGCCCACAGCTGTGTCTTAGGAATCCAAGAGGATTTATGAGGAAACAACTCCAATCCTGTTAGAAAAGGCCAGGTGTGCTGGCTCACACCTGTAATCCCAGTGCTTTGGGAGGCCGAGGTGGGCAGATCACAAGGTCAAGAGATCGAGATCATCCTGGCCAACATGGTGAAACCCCATCTCTACCAAAAATACAAAAATTAGCTGGGCGTGGTGGCGCGTGCCTGTAGTCCCAGCTACTTAGGAGGCTGAGGCAGTAGAATCACTTGAACCTGGGAGGCAGAGGTTACAGTGAGCTGAGATCATGCCACTACACTCTAGCCTGGTGACAGAGTGAGACTCCATCTCAAAAAAAAAGAAAAAAAATGGGGTGCAGTCAATATAGTAAATTATTTTTCTTATCCAGCAGATATGTTCTGATAATTTTTATAATCTGTTGAATTTCACATTCAAACACTGCAAAATATTTTAGTATCTAAAATGTGAAATCTACCTCAGCTTTGCAATTTTTTAAAGCTGATTTCTTAAACTATTGCAGCTCTTGCCAGGAAAGACTAAGAATGTAATATTTTTCTGATTTATCTGCTATTTTGTCAGAGCCCTTTCTTCAAAATTAATCATCTGGATACCTTGCTCCAAAGTCTATGAAAGATAGGGTCTTTAAGGAATTCTGCCATACAGTTGAAACTAAATCAGCATGTGTGCCTGGAAAAAATCTATCATTTTGTGAAACTAATAAATAACCTCCCTTAGCAAGTGTTCTGGTGATGGATCACAGAGAAAAATTACTTCATCTATCAGTGTGCAATAAAATATTTGAAGGCATTTCTGTTTTCTGACTTTGCATTTTCACTTCCATTGTAAGACCAAGACTCGTTGAGAAAAAGTGATGACAATGGAGCTAAATTTCCTGAATTTCCTGCTGGCTGTGGCTGCTAAGCCCACCATTTGCTCCTCGCTTTTATCTACCTGCAATAATCAGAGTGTATCCCATGGCTAACACAGCTTCTTGAAATATCAGTCAGAAATCTTTCCAAGGACTTCCAGTGTCTGAAAAACCAGGTAAACTGGGCTGCCTGAGAAGCCTGAGTGATTTTTCAATCTTCACCTGCCCTCCCTGTGAACAAAGTTAGAGCTGAAAATCGTGGTTGAAAAAATTAAACGTTTCCCCGAGATGTACTGTGCAGCCAGGAACCACGTGAAATTACCAACCAACTACATTATAATCATTTCCCCCTTACCAAAACCCAATATGCAAATGGGAAACTGAGGCTTAGAGTGGAATATCTGTGGCCACACACCTGGAATATTTTCAGCCACAGAAAACCATAGACTTTTCTGTAAAATTGTGGTACGATGTTGAGCTCTATCTGCAGACAATGAAACTGCATATATATTGGTCACAAGAATGTAAAAATTGTGCATGCACACAGCAGAGACTGAAGGAGGACTTAGAAAGATAAAAAGAGTCTGTGAGTTAGGATGCTGGGGTCACCTCTGCACTTCACTTGAGCCCAGGCACCTCTGCACTTTACTTGAGCCCATGCACCTTTGCACATCCCTGGAGCCCATGCACCGCTGCACATCCCCTGGAGCCCATGCACCACTGCACATCCCTGGAGCCCATGCACCGCTGCAAATCCCTGGAGCCCATGCACCTCTGCACATTCCTGGAGCCCATGCACCTCTGCACATCACTGGAGCCCGTGCATCTCTGAACTTCACTTGAGCCCATGCACCTCTGAACTTCACTTAAGCCCATGCACAGCATGGCTCAGAAGCAACTTCACTGTTGAGTCTTCAGATTCCCTCCCTCTGCAGTTAGAATTACTTTTTCCTTCTCTTTGCTTCTACAGTGGTTTGTTTATATTAATATTTGCGATGCTAAGGCATTTTGTATCTCCCCTATTAGACAGCAGGCTCCCTCAGTACAAAGATGCTTCATGAGCTCTTTCATTCATTCATCAAATGTCTCCTGACTGATAGAGATGGGCCAGGCCTTGTGTTAGAACCAGAGAAAGATGTGAAGAAAGCATATACAGCTGTTCCATCATTGACCTCAGAATCTACTAGGAAGAAAATTATTCAATAATTAATGAAAATTAGGATAGATGCCAGGCGCACTGGCTCATGCCTGTAATCCCAGCACTTTGGGAGGCCGAGGCGGGTGGATCACAAGGTCAGGAGATCGAGACCATCCTGGCTAACAAGGTGAAACTCCTTCTCTACTAAAAATACAAAAATTAGCTGGGCGGGGTGGCAGGCACCTGTAGTCCCAGCTACTTGGGAGGCTGAGGCAGGAGAATGGCGTGAACCCTGGAGGCGGAGCTTGCAGTGAGCCGAGATCGTGCCACTGCACTCCAGCCTGGGCAACAGAGCGAGACTCCATCTCAAAAAAAAAAAAAAAAGAAAGAAAAAAAGAAAAGAAAATTAGGATAAATGCTGTAAGGCAGTACATAACAAGGGAGTCTAATCTGGCTTAGAGAGTTAAGGAAGGCTTCCCAGTGGAAGTGATATTTCTTTAAGCCCTCAATGCTGAGTAAAATATTAATTAGTAGAGACTGGAGATTTCTCCAGACAGAAAAAACTGATATCCCTGTACTTTTAGTCATTCTATTCATTACCATACACACCACCTCCTGCTCCAAACCTACTGCACACTTCCTTGCCTATACACAGTCCTGAATATATACTCATTGGATTAATGACGTTAGTGGGGATATTACTCTGCCAAATTGCCTTAAGTTCTGATGGTATGGGTTAGGGTTTTAACAAAGATAACCAGTTTTAAGAAAGACAACATCTGAGCAAAGATTTTTAACAGTATTCTCAGGATACTGTTAAATACTATTTGGTAAATGGTAGGCGATCATTCAAATTTGCTGAATAGAATGAAAATGAACTAGAAAAGTACTGACCTGGGAATTTATTAATTCTGCTACTTTTACGCTTGACAGATACTTACTTTATTGAGCACTTATTATATGCTGGAAAATTTTGCTAACTAGACATATTCTACACTCTTTTGAGCTTACAGGCTAATGAAAGAGACAGAACTAATCAAGTAACTATCAAAAAAGTATAAAATTACATCTAAAAATATAAACAATTAAGTAGAGATCAGTGAGTTTAAAGAACTTTAGCAAATAAAAAAAATTTTAAGTTTAGTGTTAAGAACATTCTTCTCTCACACCCAAGAGGATGAATATTATTTTTAAAAAATAATTACATGTGTTGATGAGGAGGTGGAGGAATGAGAACCTTTGTGCATTGCTGGTGGGAGTGTAAAATAATATAATCATTTTGAAAACTAGATGGTGGTTGCTCAAAAAATTAAACATAGAATTACCATATGATTCAGCAAGTCCACTTCTGGAAGTATACCCAAAGGCAGCATACATAGAAAGCATGGACTCCAAAAGATATTGCACATCATGTTCATAGCAGCATTATCTGCATAGACAATAGATAAAAGCAACCCAAGTATCCACTGATGAGTCAATAGATAAACAAAATGTAACATACATGTACAAAGGAATATTTATTTAAAAGAAAGGAAATTCTGACACATGCTGCAACATTCACGAACACTGAAGTCTTTATGCAACACGAAAGGACAAATACTGTATGATTCCATTGATGTGAGACAGAAAGTAGAGTGGTGGTTGCCAGGAGTGAGGGGGAGAGGGGAATAGGGAGTAGGGAGTTCTTGTTTAATGTACAGAATGTCAATTTGGAAAGATGAAAAACTTGTGGAGATGAACAGTGGTGATCATTGCACAAAAATGGGAACGGACTTAATGCCACAGAACTGTAAACTTAAAAATGGTTAACATGGTACATTTTATGTTGTGTATATTTAACCACAATTTTTAAATATTTTTTTAAAATTTTTAAACAGCATTCTCATAATTAGGTTTATGAATTCCCTTGTGATGTATGAATTCTTGAAACCTGGCAGATTTTTCCATTCTTCCCACTGATGAAACAATTCTATCCATCTCTAAAATTTCTTTTGTAAGCAATGATTCTTTATGAAAAGTTCAACCATTTCTAATGGCTTAAACAACAGATTTTGAAACACATACATCCTCAAATTGCAGTTTACAAATTTGACACCCACAAACTATTCCAATTTTGCTTTTTGGTGGGGGAATGGGTATGGATTTTGCCTATTTTTTAGTGGCAAAAGCTCTTGAAGAAAGCAAAGGAATTACACTAAGTACTGTTGGTGATCTATTAGTGGAATAACCCGACCTGTGAGAGCTTAATGAAGCTGGATTCCCATTTATAGTGGAATCTGCTTTAATAGAAAAGTAGCTATACAAAGCAATTTGTAGCACTTAACATTTATTTTGTTCTATGAAATTCTTTTCTTTTTAATGAGGAAATGATGTACTTAATGTCATTTACAGAATGTTTAGGAAGTCTCATTATGCTTTTCCTGCATTTAACATTTTCAGGCAGAAACAGTCAAGTTCTATAGGCATGCTAAAACGTCCTTAGCATTAAGTACATTTTTAATAGTGTAAACAATTTGCATTTATAGCCCCTGAAAATTCTGCTTGGATATTTATCTAGCAGAAAACAATCACAAATCCAATAATTTGCTTCCTGAAACCCCATCAATTTTCACTTCAATGCAAAAGCAGTCTCTCTGTACTTTATTTTGCTTTTTAAAATCAATCTTTGCCCAAGAACATAGGCACCATGGAGTTTGGTTAGCAAGAACCAACAAAATAATTATGATACTCTTTTCTTATTGTCTGTCAATAAGTTCTTCAGTCTTTATAGGTCTCTGTGCAAAGCTCTTCCACCTATGATCAGGTTATGCTGAGCAAATCCAGCAGGAGCACAGGTCTGTGAAAAGAGCACCAGCTTTGATGCCAAGAAATCAGAATTCAAATCCCAGCCCCACTGAGAGTGGAATCTTGAGAAATTAATTGACTCTTCTTGACCTCATTCCTGTCATCTGAAAAATGGGCCAATATCTTCTACATGGCAGGATGATTTTAAGAGTTTAATAACTCATATGAAGGTAACTACCATCTAGCAGTTGCTTCATAAATGTTGGTTGAATCTTTCTGTAGAGCTGTTTAAGTCATCATTAGATCATTCACATTGCATTTACAATAAACCCTACTGTGTGCCTTGCTTTCCACTGGGGATTAAACTTCTGATATGAGATGCTAGCAATCTGTGTAAGGGGCAAGTAGGAATAACATCCAAGGATGTTCAGAAAGCAAGAGAAGCTGTAAGATAATCAATTGGAAGTTGAGTGGGACAAGCTCCAAATGTCAAACAGTTCCATGTGAGCTTGACCTGCATGGGACGTGTAAAAAATAAAGGTTCCTCTTCAAAGACTTTCCTCCCCATTTGATTAGAAATAAATAGTAACTTATCTTACAAGCAACATTTATTTAAAGACCTGTGCTACCATTCTTTTTTTTTTTTACTTTATTAAAATACTGAGTTTTATTTCACAGGTATATTTTTGTCTCCCCACGATTTCCATGTCTGACCACCGCTACTACTATGTCCTATCATAACATTCCATACATACTTAAAACCAAGCAAAGGGTGGAGTTCCATCTTTAAAAACTAAACAGGCATTTTGGACAACACATTCTTGGCAATAGAACCTGGACAACACTTATCAAACACGGTAGGGAAAGTTCTCACTCTGCATTATAAAAAGGACAGCCAGATATCAACTGTTACAGAAATGAAATAAGATGGAAAATTTTTAACAAATTGTTTAAACTATTTTCTTAAAGAGACTTCCTCCACTGCCAGAGATCTTGAATAGCCTCTTGGTCAGTCATCCGGAAGCAATTCTTCACGTAATTGATGAACTTGGCTTCCACTTTGGGAAGAGAACCACCTTTTTCTATACTTGCTTGCATTTTTGCTTTAATGTCTTCTACAGAACCAGGTCCTTTTGGTGTTTTAGGAGTTTTTTTCCTGTTTTTTGAAAGATTCTTGTCCTTTTGATCTTGGTGTTGATGGTTTTGAGTCTTTTCCATTCTGATTTGACTTTTGTGCATTTTTGGCTGGAGTATCTTGTATAGATTTCTTCACCGGCACTTTTTCTTCAGCTTCCTCATCATTAAAATCATCATCATCTTCTTCATCATCATCATCATCTTCATCAGCAGCAAGTTTTACTTTTTTCTGTGGAAGCTTGCTACTACCTCCAAGGGCAGATCGCTTTCCAGATATACTTAAGAGTTTCACATCCTCCTCCTCTTCATCTTCTGACTCTGCATCTTCCTCCACAGCTACTAAGTGCTGTCCACTAATATGCACTGGCCCTGAACCACACTTCAACATTAAGACTACTGGTGGTGTTATTTCAAAGCCCCCAAGGGAAACCGTTGGCTGTACAGACATTTTCAAAGTTGCCAGTATTACTTTAATTGGACTGCCTTCGTAATTCATTGCCTCTGCTTCAGCAATGTGCAATTCATCCTTTGCACCAGCCCCTAAACTGACCGTTCTTAAAGATAACTGGTGCTCATTTTCATCATTATCCACCTTAAAGTGATAATCTTTGTCAGCCTTTAGTTCACAACCAAAAAGATAGTTCTGGGGCCTCAGGGAGCTCATGTCCACGTCCATCAGATCTTCCATCGGGAGGCAGCACGCACTTAGGTAGGAGAGAAGGCGGACGAAGATAAACGAATGCTGCTCCAGAGAACAGCCACACAGGATGGAATCACACCAGGGGACATTCTTAAATATCTGCTAACCATGATAAAGAAATCAATGTACTTTATGTTCTTAGCTCCTACAACTTAGCCTAAATATTTGCCCTGGCATGCTTATAATGGTCCAAGCAAGCATTAGGACATAACCTGTTCCTCTTCCTTATTTAAAGGCGTTTTTACCTTTCTCAGCATTCCACAAGTTACTTCCTCCTTCCTTTGTTCTCCTCTACCTTTGCCTCTTTTAAAAAGTTCTAAGTTGCTAGCCAATCGGGACAAATACAGAATGTTAGATCCCATTCCAGCCGATGGAAACCAGACACAGCAGTAGGGTGGATCCGTCAGGTTATAAATGACCCTGTCTCCTTTGTTTGGTGTACTCTCATGGCAAAACTGCTGGTGAGTGTACCCTTTCTGCAGAAAGTATAAAAATGGCCTTGCTGAGTAAATTAAATTTATGTTCTAGTGCTATTTCTTTACGGCAGTGGGGAACAAGCATTTCAAACAGACACTTGTTAGAGGAAGAGGGATTTAGGAGGCACCAACCTTCTAGAACAACTGGGATTCGAATTGTCAGGAAACAGAATAAAGGGCAATAAATGTAATAATTAAAACACAGAACTTTTAAAAACATGAACTCTTTGGCCCATCACATTACTGACCATAAACATAACTTTTCTCATGACCAAATCAGCCTTTTATTTATGCTAGAAAGAAAGGTTTGAACATGTCCTGCCTCCTCTAATCAACCATAGCTGTCCTACGAAAGAAACAATCATTTTCTTTCTCTTTAGATTTCCTTTGGTCTTCTTTTGCTTTTTGTTTTTGTTTTTTATCAAAAAGACACTGGATTTGTAGACAGATCTGAGTTTGAGTCCTGATTCTGCCCTTGCTCAGAAGCTTCGGGAAATGCATTTCCCCTTCTTCATACTAACTTTTCTTACTTGCCACTGCACAAAACTGGCCTATGTACTGTGTTGCTATCACTAAGTTGGCTGGGCCTCCTGAGCTTCCTTCCATCTGTAACGTTAGCTAGCCCATCATGATTATCTTATTCCTTAAAAGCAATAAGGTCCTGACCCTTAGATGATAAGAGATATATGGTTCTATTACAAAACTTTTTTGTTTGATTTATCAAAATTATTGGATGAATTTATTTCATTCTGCTGGAATTGCTTTGTGTGTGTGTGAGTTATAGGGGCAAATGATTGAAAAGAAGGTCAAGGAAAGGATTGCAATTTAGTAAATTTCACCATGAAAGGATTGCAATTTAGTAAATTTCACCATGATCGGTTATGGCTAACAATATCTTGAAAACATTTTCCAACCGCAGAATCATATGGTACATGGCCAAATGTTAAATTACAATTCAACCTCAGTAGGAAACAAATATATAATTTTAAAAATCAACAATCAATAAGAGTAAAACAAAAAAAAGATAAAAACAAAAAAATTCAGATTCACTAATGAAGAAATAAATGAAATAATTATGTTTCCTATTGAATTGACAAAGCTTAAAAAAGTGATGATAACTAGTCCTGGCATAATTGTGGCACAAATGATATCTCACATCATTAGTAAAAGACAAATTGGTAAATCTTTCTGAAGGGCAATAAGGCAAAATTTTCATTAATGTGCATTCCTTTGGACCAGCAATCTCACTTTACAAAACTTGCTCAAAATAAATAAGTTGAAAAATACTCAAAGATGTATGTCCATGGATGTTCACAGCAGGTTTTATATTAATAAAACATTTTTAACAAATTAAGTATTCACCAATAGAAAACAGAGTACATATATAGATACTACCTGCATATGGAATGATGCATTGTGTAGTCATTACTAATGATAAGTGTAGGCTGGGCGTGGTGGCCCACGCCTGTAATCCCAGCACTCTGGGAGGCCGAGGCGGGCAGATCACCTGAAGTCAGGAGTTTGACACCAGCCTGGCAAACATGGTGAAACCCCATCTCTATTAAAACTACAAAAAAATTAGCCAGCGTGGTGGCAGGCACCTATAATCCCAGCTACTTGGGAGGCTGAGGTGGGAGAATTGCTTGAACTCGGGAGATGGAGGTTGCAGTGAGCCGAGATCGCACCACTGCACCCCAGCCTGGGCAACAAGAATGAAACTCCATCTCAAAAAATAAAAAATCAGTGTGCACTTGTTTTTTCCATGGAAAATTTTCACAATATATTAATGTTGTATCATTGCAGTGATAGCTTTATTAACTCCTGAGTGTTTATATTTTTCCTCCTTTACAATTTACTAAAGAGAAGGTTGTCCTTGCCTGCTCAATGCCTCACCAATTCTTTCAGTCCTCAACAGAGCACCCTTGACTTTCCCAACAAGGTCCCTTATCTTTGGTTACATAGACTAGAGAATGGTAAACTAATAATGGAGACTAACCCACAAAGGTAAAATATGAGAGGGAAGACTCAGCAGAGAAAGCAAGTTTCTCTACATAAAAAGGTGGAAAGTGGGATGAGACAAAGCCCCTTTGGGAATGAGCAAGACATTGGATCATGTGGCACAGAAGGTACCTTCAGCAGCTTTGTATACAAACAAAGCAAAACAACACAAAACACCTGAGGAAAAGAGGAAGAGGTTGTGCTAGTTTACATTCCCACTAGCAGTGATAAACATTCCCTTTTTACCACATCCATGCAAACAAACATCTATTGTTTTTTGATTTTTGGGCCATTCTGACTGGAGTAAGGTGGTATCTTATTGTGGATTTAATTTGCATTTCCCTAATAATTAGTGATATTGAGCATTTTTTCCAATGTTTGACGGTCATTTGTATGTTTTCTTTTGAGAAATGTCTGTTCATATTGTTTGCCCAATTTTTAATGGAATTATTTGTATTTTTTTTCTAATTTGTTTGAGTTCCTTATATAGATTCTGGATATTAGTCCTTTGCTTGGAGATATAGTTGGCAAATATCTTCTCCCATTCTTTAGGTTGTCTGTTTACCCTGTTGATTATTTCTTCTGCTGTGCAGAGCTTTTTAGTTTAATTATGTCTCATTTATTTATTTTTGGCTTTGTTACATTTGATTTTGGAGTCTTAGTCATAAATCCTTTGCCCAGGCCAATGTCCAGAAGAGTTTTTCTTAGGTTTTTCAATGTGGAAAACACTATGAAGATTTCTCAAAGAACTAAAAATAGGCCTACCATTTGATCCAGCAATCCCACTACGGAGTATCTGCCCAGAGGAAAATAGGTCATTATACCAAAAAGACCCTTGCATATGAGTGTTTAATTGCACCACAATTCACAATTGTAAAGATATAGAATTAACCTAAGTGCCCATAAACCAATAAGTGGATAAAGAAAATGTAGTACATATACATCACAGAATACTACTCACCCTTGGAAAAGAATGAAACAATGTCTTTTGAAACTACTTGGTTGGAATTGGAGGCCATTATCCTAAGTGAAGTAACTCAGGAATCGAAAACCAAATACAGGATGTTCTCACTTATAAGTGGGGGCTAACATATGGGTATGCAAAGACATACACAGTGGTATAATGGACTTTGGAGACTTAGAAGAAGGGATGAGGGAAGGCGGGTGAGGGATGAAAAATATCTACTGGGGCCAGGCATGAGATAAGTGGCTCACGCCTGTTATCTCAGCACTTTGGGAGGCCAAGGTGGGTGGATCACTTGAGGTCAGGACTTTGAGACAAGCCTGGCCAACATGGTGAAACACCATCTCTACTAAAAATACAAAAATTAGACGGGCATGGTGGTGCACGCCTATAGTCCCAGCTACTTGGAAGGCTGAGGCAGGAGAATCGCTCGAACCCAGGATGTAGAGGTTGCAGTGAACCAAGATCGTGCCACTGCAATCCAGCCTGGGTGACAGAGTGAGACTCCCTCTCAAAAAAGAAGAAAAAGTATCTATTGGGTACAATGTATACTATTCAGGTGACAGGTACAATAAAAACCCAGATTTCATTTCTATACAATTCATCCATGTAATCAAAAACCACTTGTACCGCTAAAGCTATTGAAATTTAAATATTAAAAACAAAAGGAAGGGACTTTCAAGCGCATAATTGTGGGTTGTATATTAGATTTCCTTTAATATAATACCTCTCAAGAAACAAAAGGACAGGGCAAAGAAAGATGGCAGAATAGAAGCCTACACCATTTGTACCTCCGGAAGGAACACCAAATTTTAACAATTATCTGCACACAGAATAGCACCATCACAAGAACCAAAAATCAGGTGAACAATCATAGCACCTGGCTTTAACTTCATATCATGGAAAGAGGCATTGAGGAGGGTCAGAGAGACTGCATTGAATTGCAGATGCCACCCCTCCCCTATCCCCAGCAATGGCTGTGTAGCAGGAAGAGTCTGTGCACTTGGGGGAGGGAGAGAACAGTGACTATAGGACTTTACATTGAACTCGGTGCTGCCCTTTCACAGTGGAGAGTAAAGCCATACTGGGTATGAATGAAACTGTGGCTTATGCCTGTAATCCCAGCGCTTTGGGAGGCCGAGGTAGGTGGATCACTTGAGGTCAGGAGTTCCAGACCAGCCTGGCCAACATGGCAAAATCCCGTCTCTACTAAAAATACAAAAATTAGCTGGGGGTGGGGGCAGGCGCTTGTAATCCAAGCTACTTGGGAGGCTGAGGCAGGAGAATCGCTTGAATCCAGGAGGTGGAAGTTGCAGTGAGCCGAGATAGCACTACTGTACTCTAGCCTGGGCAACAGAGTGAGACTCTGTCTCAAAAACAAACAAACAAACAACAACAACAACAAAAACTGGAGGAATCACATTACCTGACTTCAAATTATACTATAGAGCTACAGTATACAGTAATCAAAACAGCATGGTACTTTAAAAACAGACACATAGACCAATGGAACAGAATTGAGAACCCAGAAACAAACCCAAGAGAACCCAGAAACAAATCCATATGTCTACGGTGAATTCATTTTCGACAAAGGGGCCAAGAACATACACTGGGGAGAAGACAGTCTCTTCAATACATGGTGCTGGGAAAACTGAATATCAATATGCAGAAGAGTGGAACTAGACTCCTATATCTCACCATATACAAAAATCAAATCAAAATGGATTAAAGACTTAAAACTAAGACCTCAAGCTATGAAACTACTGCTAATACCATTCTTGATGCGTAGGAGAGAACTCAATGCATTATACAACGCATGCCTCATGCCTGAGGGCATTAGGGCTTAATTCTTTTCTGAAACCCCTGATTGAGAAAGGCTGCTAGAGTGCTGTCTACATGGATGAAGCAGGTGAAACCAACACTGTGTCTTCATTTCAGCACATGGAAAAGAGATAGAGCACTTGCCGGGAGAGGGCAAGTGATTTTTAAAAGTGGTACAGAAGTTGCACACATCACTTCCAATCACATTGCATTGTTGAAGAATTGGCCACACTTAGCTGCAAGGAAGACTGAGAAACATGTTCTCTAGTTAGATGGCCACATGCCTAAATAAAATTTATGAAGATGTTATTACTAAAAGAGCAAAGTGGGAAATGTCTATCTGCCTCAGGCACAATGACCTAAATACAGCAATCCACAAACATGTTTGTTCCTCCATTGTCCCTGACTGTAACCACCATACACTCAAGCTGGAGATAATGTCTGCTCTTATGAAGCTTATCTCTGGCAGTAGGGTAGGGGAAACAGGTAAGAACAAGTAAACCTGACAATATCCTTCAAGACACCAAGTTCAACTGTGCCTAAGCCAACCCTGGGCTTCCAAAATACATGAATAAACACATTCCATTTTTTTTTAATTAAGCCAATATTGGTTGGGTTTCCACCTTTTGCAACAAAATGAGTCCTGACTAAAGATCAGCTCTATAGGCTTATAGAATAAAATTATGATCTCAACCAGCATTTTATTGTAAGTTAGGTACAGTACCAAGAAGCTTTCAAACATCTCTTTTAATCTGTATCACAATACCCTATTACTCATATGGCACATGTCACATAGTATTTTACATTTTTTGCATAATATTTTACCTGTTTAGAGCCCATCTCTTTAATAGAAGAGAAATTCTATGGTGAGAAAGACCTTGTCTCTATCCTCAGGGTCTAACACAGAGCTCCTGGCACATAATAGTTGTTCAATAAATATTTGTTAAATGAACAAATGAATTCATGACTCTAAAGTCTACGCTTTTAATTCTTCTAGAATGTTTCCTTTCTAACATAATAACCATCCTATTTTGAAGATTTGGAATTATCTTATCCAGTCTACTCATCTAGTAGAAAAAGAAGCTGAAACCCAAAGCTCATATGTAGTTTTTCCAAAGACACAAAACAACTCTGTAAGATAGTGTCTATAGAAATGATTGTACACAGATGTTTTAATTACATACTTGTAAATAAAGTGATTTGTCTGAAATTACTGACTTTCTACTTTTACTTTTTATTACCGTGGCCATTCACATTTACAAGTCTCACCATTTCTGTGTCATTTCTACCTTTCCCAGTCATTAACTTCCTCATAATCATCATCTTCACTTTTCCCCCTTTTTTAAATTCAAGGACCATTCTGTTCTATCAATAAATTTTGAAATAAATAATTTCTCATATATTTTCATCTGATACTTCCAAACTTTCAGGAGCTCATATTGCATGAATCTAATGAAAAGCTAATTTTTTTTATGATATGGCAGTCATTTATGATTTAAGATAATCCTTAATTCTAAGTAAAATATAATTGAGAAAAAAATACACTTTCCTTTTGAATAAGCACATCATAGGGGAAAAAAAAGCCAGGACTACAAACTAAGCAAGCACCAGCTGTTTGTTTTACATGATAAGTACTCACTACAATATATTAAGTAAGAAAAAGTATGTAAAATACTTTATTAGTAAGAATAACTTTTAAAAGTGGGAGAAAATGTAATTCTGCAGTGATTCAGTTTTTAATTCCTGATTTGGATCATTTGGAATCTCTCTCTCTCCCTCTCCCCCAATCTCTGTCTCCCACCCTTCCTGATTTCACCAGAGGTTTGTCAATTTTATCAGTCTTTAAAAAAACTTTTGACTTTGTTGATTCTCTGTTTTATATTTTATTAATTTTTGCTCTTGTTATTTGCTCCACTACTTACTTGTACATTTTGCTCTCCTTTTTCTAACATCATCATCAAATTTCAGCCTTTCCTCTTTTCTAATTAGTTCATTTAAAGCTATGATTTGTATCTAGCTTTAGCTGTATCCCGCATGTTTTGATATATATTTTCATTATCATTCTGTTCAAAATACTTTCTCATTTGTATTACGATTCTCTTTTGATTGTCAGTTGAAGTGTATTTTAAAATTTCAAAACATATGAGAATTTTCTAATTTTCAATTTGCTACTGGTGTTGTGGTCAAAGAACATACTTAATAAAATACTTAATATACTTAATATAGTACTTGAAATTTATAAATTTTTGTTTTAGCATGACATTTGGTTGTTTTTAAAAAATGTTTCATATAAGCCTCAAAAGATTATAAATTCTGCATTTCTTCAAAAGGATATGAATTTTTATATATCTAAATATGAATTTATATACATAAATACGTATATATTGTTGTGTTACTGAAATCTTAAATAACTTTACTAATTTTTCTGACTTTCCCATCAACTTTTGAGAGATGTATGTTAAAATTTCCCATCATGATATTTATTTATCTATTTCCCTTTGGGGAAAGGAGGCCTATATACATAGAAACATAAAATCTTAAAATTGCTAAATTCTCATGTTGAATTAAACCTTTTATCATTGTGAACTTTCCCAATTCATTTCTAGTAATGCACCAACTTAATGTCAAATTTGTCTGACATTGATATATCAGCCATTACTCAAAAGAAAATGCAAAATAATGCCAGGGTTTTTTGGTTAGTATTTGGCTAACATACATTTCTTTCATCTTTGGCTTTTGGTCTTTCCTTAACCTTAATTTTTAGATGTGCATTTTTTCAACAGCATATAAATGTTTTTTGTCTTTTATCCAAGCTGACAATCTTTATATTTTAACTGGAGCATCTAGTCATTTACATTTAATAGAATTACTGGTACATTAGGATAAATGTACCATTTTATTCTATGCTATCCATTTGTGGTGTTTGCTTTATCATGCCTTCTTCCTTTTCTTCTTTGAATCAAACATGTATTTTCATTACATTGCTTCCCCACTGACTTTGAAATGAATATACCCTCTTTCTCTTATACAGTATTTATCTATCCATTAAAACATATATATGTAACTTTCACAAATTGTAAAAATAATTAATAACTTTAATCCAAGACATTACAAGTACTTAGAATGGATTCCTTTCATTTACTTATGTTCCAATTTATATGCTACTGATACGTGTTTTATCGTTTTAATCCCTCAAGACATTAATACTATTGTTTAGCACAATGTTTGCTTAAATTTACCCAAATATTTAACACTTCCTAAGCCTTTCCTTTCTTTTTGCATTTTAGACTTTCTATTAGAGTGTGTTTTTCTTCGGCTTGGGTGTATCTTGTAGAATTTCTTTTAGTAGGGTTCCATAGGTGTCAAAATCTCTTTTTGTCTGAAAATGACATTATTTTACCTTCATTCTTGACAGTTTTGTAGAAAACTTTGTAGAAAATTTTAGTTGGCGGTTGTTTTCTTACAGTACACTGAAAACATTTCCTTGTCTTCTGACTTTTGTTGTTAAGACTACTGTCATTTCTGTGACATTGCTTTGAAGAGTTTTTCTTTTTTTTATTATACTTTAAGTTCTAGGGCACATGTGCACAAAGTGGAGGTTTGTTACATATGTATACATGTGCCATGTTGGTGTGCTGCACCCATTAACTTGTCATTTACATTAGGTATATCTCCTAATGCTATCCCTCCCCCTCTCCCCGCCCTACGACAGGCCCAGGTATGTGATGTTCCTCTTCCTGTGTCCAAGTGTTCTCATTGTTCCATTCCCACCTATGAGTGAGAACATGTGGTGTTTGGATTTTTGTCCATGTGATAGTTTGCTGAGAATGATGGTTTCCAGCTTCAACCATGCCCCTACAAAGGACATGAGCTCACCCTTTTTTATGGCTGCATAGTATTCCATGGTGTATATGTGCCACATTTTCTTAATCCAGTCTATCATTGATGGACATCTGGGTTGGTTCCAAGTCTTTGCTATTGTGAATAGTGCCGCAGTAAACATACGTGTGAATGTGTCTTTATAGCAGCATGATTTATAATCCTTCGGGTATATACCCAGTAATAGGATGGCTGGGTCGAATGGTATTTCTAGTTCTAGATCCTTGAGGAATTGCCACACTGTCTTCCACAATGGTTGAACCAGTTTACAGTTCCACCAACAGTGTAAAAGTGTTCCTATTTCTCCACGTCCTCTTTAGCACCTGCTGTTTCCTGACTTTTTAATGATCGCCATTCTAACTGGTGTGACATGGTATCTCATTGTCGTTTTGATTTGCATTTCTCTGATGGCCAGTGATGATGAGCATTTTTTCATGTGTCTGTTGGCTGCACAAATGTCTTATTTTGAGAAGAGTCTGTTCATATCCTTTGCCCACTTTTTGATGGGGTTGTTTGTTTTTTTCTTGTAAATTTGTTTGAGTTCTTTGTAGATTCTGGATATTAGCCCTTTGTCAGATGAGCAGATTGCAAAAATTTTCTCCCATTCTGTAGGTTGCCTGTTCACTCTGATGGTAGTTTCTTTTGCTGTGCAGAAGCTCTTTAACTAGATCCTATTTGTCAATATTAGCTTTTGTTGCCATTGCTTTTGGTGTTTTAGTCATGAAGTCCTTGCCCATGCCTCTGGCCTGAATGGTATTGCCTGGTTTTCTTCTAGGGTTTTTATGGTTTTAGGTTTAACATTTAAGTCTTTAATTCATCCTGAATTAATTTTTGTATAAGGTGTAAGGAAGGGATCCAGTTTCAGCTTTCTACATATGGCTAGCCAGTTTTCCCACCACCATTAGTTAAATAGGGAATCCTCTCCCATTTCTTGTTTTTGTCCGGTTTGTCAAAGATCAGATAGTTGTAGATGTGTGGTATTATTTCTGAGGGCTCTGTTCTGTTCCATTGGTCTATATCTCTATTTTGGAACCAGTACCATGCTGTTTTGGTTACTGTAGCCTTGTAGTATAGTTTGAAGTCAGGTAGCATGATGCCTACAGCTTTGTTCTTTTGGCTTAGGATTGTCTTGGCAATGCAGGCTCTTTTTTGGTTCCATATGAACTTTAAAGTAGATTTTTCCAATTCTGTGAAGAAAGTCATTGGTAGCTTGATGGGGATGGCATTAAATCTGTAAATTACATTGGGCAGTATGGCCATTTTCACAATATTGATTCTTCCTATCCATGAGCATGGAATGTTCTTCCATTTGTTTGTGTCCTCTTTTATTTTGTGGAGCAGTGGTTTGTAGTTCTCCTTGAAGAGGTCCTTCACATCCCTTGTAAGTTGGATTCCTAGGTATTTTATTCTCTTTGAAGCAAGTGTGAATGGGAATTCACTCATGATTTGGCTCTCTGTTTGTCTGTTATTGGTGTATAAGAATGCTTGTGATTTTTGCACATTGATTTTTCATCCTGAGACTTTGCCAAAGTTGCCTATCAGCTTAAGGAGATTTTGGGCTGAGATGATGGGGTTTTCTAAATATACAATCATGTCATCTGCAAACAGGGACAATTTGACTTCCTCTTTTCCTAACTGAATATCCTTTATTTCTTTCTCCTGCCTAATTGCCCTGGCCAGAACTTTCAACACTGTGTTGAATAGGAGTTGTGAGAGAGCGCATCCCTGTCTTGCACCAGTTTTCAAAGGGAATGCTTCCAGTTTTTGTCCATTCAGTATGATATTGACTGTGGGTTTGTCATAAATAGCTCTTATTATTTTGAGATACATCCATCAATGCCTAATTTATTGAGAGTTTTTAGCATGAAGGGCTGTTGAATTTTGTCAAAGGCCTTTTCTGCATCTATTGAGATAATCATGTGGTTTTTGTCTTTGGTTCTGTTTACATGCTGGATTACGTTTATTGATTTGCATATGTTGAACCAGCCTTGCATCCCAGGGATGAAGCCCACTTGATCATGGTGGATAAGCTTTTTGATGTATTGCTGGATTCAGTTTTCCGGTATTTTATTGAGGATTTTTGCATCGATGTTCATCAGGGATATTGGTCTAAAATTATCTTTTTTTTGTTGTGTCTCTGCCAGGCTTTGGTACCAGGATGATGCTGGCCTCATAAAATGAGTTAGGGAGGATTCCCTCTTTTTCTATTGATTGGAATAGTTTCAGAGGGAATGGTACCAGCTCTTCATTGTACCTCTGGTAGAATTCAGCTGTGAATCCATCTGGTCCTAGACTTTTTTTGATTGGTAAGCTATTAATTATTGCCTCAATTTCAGAGCCTGTTATTGGTCTATGCAGGGATTCAACTTCTTCCTTGTTTAGTCTTGGGAGAGTGTATGTGTCCAGGAATTTATGCATTTCTTCTAGATTTTCTAGTTTATTTGCATAGAGGGCTTTATAGTATTATCTGATGGTAGTTTGTATTTCTGTGGGATCAGTGGTGATATCTACTTTATCATTTTTTATTGTGTCTATTTGATTCTTCTCTCTTTTCTTCTTTAATAGTCTTGCTAGAGGTCTATCAATTTTGTTGATCTTTTCAAAAAACCAGCTCCTGGATTCATTGATTTTTTGAAGGGATGTTTGTGTCTCCAACTCCTTCAGTTCTGCTCTGATCTTAGTTATTTCTTGTCTTCTGCTAGCTTTTGAATGTGTTTGCTCTTGCTTCCCTAGTTCTTTCAATTGTGATGTTAGGGTGTCAATTTTAGATCTTTTGTGCTTTCTCTTGTGGGCATTTAGTGCTATAAATTTCCCTCTACACACTGCTTTAAATGTGTCCCAGAGATTCTGGTATGTTTTGTGTTTGTTCTCATTGGTTTCAAAGAACATCTTTATTTCTGCCTTCATTTTGTTATGTATCCAGTAGTCATTCAGGAGCAGATTGTTCAGTTTCCATGTAGTTGAGCAGTTTGGAGTGGGTTTCTTAATCCTGAGTTCTAGTTTGATCGCACTGTGGTCTGAGAGACAGTTTGTTATAATTTCTCTTCTTTTATATTTGCTGAAGAGTGCTTTACTTCCAACTATGTGGTCAATTTTAGAATAAGTGCAATGTGGTGCTGAGAAGAATGCATATTCTGTTGATTTGGGGTGGAGACTTCTATAGATGTCTATTAGGTCTGCTTGGTGCAGAGCTGAGTTCAATTCCTGGATATCCTTGTTAATTTTCTGTCTCTTTGGTCTGTCTAATGTTGACAGTGGGGTGTTGAAGTCTCCCATTATTATTGTGTGGGAGTCTAAGTCTCTTTGTAGGTCTCTAAGGACTTGCTTTATGAAACTGGGTGCTCCTGTATTGGGTGCATAGATATTTAGGATAGTTAGCTCTTCTTGCTGAATTGATCCCTGTACCATTATGTAATGGACTTCTTTGTCTCTTTTGATCTTTGTTGATTTAAAGTCTGTTTTATCCAAGACTAGGATTGCAACCCCTGCCTTTTTTTGTTTTCCATTGGCTTGGTAGATCTTCCTCCATCCCTTTATTTTGAGCCTATGTGTGTCTCTGCACGTGAGATGAGTCTCCTGAATACAGCACACTGATGGGTCTTGACTCTTTATCCAATTTGCTAGGCTGTGTCTTTTAATTGGAGCATTTAGCCCATTTACATTTAAGGTTATATTGTTATGTGTGAATTTGATCCTGTCATTATGATGTTAGCTGGTTATTTTGCTCGTTAGTTGCTGCAGCTTCTTCCTAGCATCCATGGTCTTTAGAATTTGGCCTGTTTTTGCAGTGGCTGGTACCGGTTGTTCCTTTCCATGTTTAGTGCTTCCTTCAGGAGCTCTTGTAGAGCAGGCCTGGTGGTGACAAAATCTCTCAGCATTTGCTTGTCTGTAAAGGATTTTATTTCTCCTTCACTTATGAAGCTTAGTTTGGCTGGATATGAAATTCTGGGTTGAAAATTCTTCTCTTTAAGAATGTTGAATATTGGCCCCCACTCTCTTCTGGCTTGTAGAGTTTCTGCCAAGTGATCCACTGTTAGTCTGATGGGCTTCCCTTTGTGGGTAACCCAACCTTTCTCTCTGGCTGCCCTTAATATACTTTCCTTCATTTCAACTTTGGTGAATCTGACAGTTACGTGTCTTGGAGTTGCTCTTCTCGAGGAGTATGTTTCTTTGTCTCTATTTCTCTATAGTTTTGCTACAATATATCTAAATGTATAATTCTTTTAATTTATCCTGCTTAGGATTTCTTGGTATTTTGCAAATGTAATTTATCATCTTTCATCTGCTTTGAGTAGTCTTAATAATTATTTTTTAAATATTACCTATATCCCATTCCTTTTCTTCTTAAAGGGAAATTCTAAAGCATTCTAAAGAATTACAGAGCATTTCTGTTAAATATAAATTATTTTTCTGTATTGAATGCTCCATAACTTACCTTCTTTCATGTTTTTCCTCTTTTTATTCCTCCATGCTATGCTACATACATGAAATTTTCTTCTGATTAGTCTTCCAGTTCATTAATATTCCCTTTAGCTATGCCTATTGTTTAACATGTTATAAAGGTTCTAATTTTAGCAATTTTAATTTTTATATTGATATCCCTTTTAACATTACCTATATCCTGCAGATGGCCTTCAAATTCTTCTCTAATTTGTTTAAGAATAATACTAGTTTCAAGTTTTTCTCTTATTTATTTAAGCATAATCTGTTTTTGATCATTTTAGTTAATAAGGTCTTTTTCTGTATCTTTCTGTTGTCTGTTATTAGGTTGTCCCTAATGTGTTCTGATTTTTTTGTATGCCTGGCTATCTTTGTGGTCATTATGCCTTAAAAGTTATTTGTATGAATACTCTGTGGTCTAGAATGAATGTCCTTTCTCCAAAGAGCACTTGTCTGCTTCTGCCCCATGCCTGCTGAACTAACATTATAAGGAACAACTTAATTTAAATTCAAGATTTGCAGTTTTATTCAAGCCTGAATGATTTGACTTGGTCTTCAATGCCATGAGAGGTTTAGTCTACATCCAATTCACTATCATAATAAGAGTAGAGTTTTTCAAATTCTCAGCTAATTTTTCAGCTACATTACCTATCTTAATGCAAGTCTGGTTTTACTTCTGTCCCCACATCTCATAAAGCCATCAAAACAAAAGTTCAAATTTGTCAGTCTCAGTGAATTACCTCAGGACTAGCTTCCAGATGCTCATGCAATTTTTCTGAGTTGCTGTTCTCTTGCAATGTTAACTTAGTACTTTCTCAGCTCTATAATATATCTATGAAGATGTGAATATATCCTATTATATCCTATATTCTAAAGAATAAATATTAATAAATATTACATATATGTGTGTACATGTATGTATACATATATAATCAATTATATATAATCTATGTATAAGATTTTATATATAGATCTTATCTTATATATAATTATTTTATAAGTTTAAAAAATAAATTATCATATATTTAATATATTCATTTTAGCTGTTTTTACTGAGACAGCTGGTCCAAGCAACCAAGCCTGACATTGCTGGAAATAGAATATATCTGGCAAAGTCTAAAGGAAGGAGAGAAGCAGGGTTCAAAATCCTGGCCTTCTGGGCAAACTGTCAAACTTGTCTGTACTTTGGTTACTAAATAAGTTTGTTGTAAAGATTGAGTGAGATGAGTAATGTACCATATACATCACAATGTCTGGCATAGAATAGTTGCCTTTTTCCTTTTATTATCACCTTAAATGGCTTGATTTGAAGGCTTTTTAATGGGGGAAGCTCAGCACATGTTTTGTGGGAGCAAATGTTGGGTAAAAGGAAAGGTTTGAGGTGGTAAGCTGTGTGAAAATCAAAGACAATAAGGAAATGAGGTTGCTGAAAACAAATTTTTATTACTTTGAGCTATAATAAATATGGGATATCTAGCATGCTTAAATGAATGGTAATTTTATTTCCTTTTGTCTGCCTGTATAATTAATTTCTGTCTTTATGACCCAGTTCAAATGTCACCTCAAACCCAAAATGCTCATTGAATGGATGAGAGTCTTTTCTGTGGAAAAAAAAAATATTGCAATGCCTTGGAAAATGTTTGGAAACACTCATCACTGTATAATTTCCCTCAGTTTTATACTTTAGGCTTCCATTTCATGTTGCCAGCTATAAAAGAAATAAGTTTAGCTGTGTAGTACAACATAGCAGGATCTGAGTAAACCAAGATTGGTCTTGAACTTTCCCCACTCTCAGACCTACCCACCTTTAGCATTCCAGAGCAATGAGGCTATTTTTAAATCTCTCAGGGAAGGTGCTACAATTTTTCTCAGTCCAACTGCCCTTTCTCTCCAAAATCCTTCCTCACATGTCCGTTCACTCCTTTCTGAAACTACAGAGCTAGATGAAACATGTTTGGAGTTTTACATTTTTAAAAGTCCAATTGCTAGACTCTCAAGGTTATTTTAAGGCATCTGTTGTAACTATTTTCAATTACAGAGTCTCTTTTTCTCTCTCCCTCTCTCCCTCCCTTCTTTTGTCTTCTCTTTCTTTCCTTCTTCAAATAGTTATAGTGCCCATTCTTCATTGTTCTCGTATATACTTTCCACCTAGCAAAACCACAAGGGTGGGTCATGGGAGGAAAGGCAGTTTAATTGGCCCTGATTCCAAAAGAGCATTTATCTGTCACTTTCTTCCCTCTCTCATCCCTTCAAGTTCACACATCCCAATGCATCCTGAGACACTTGGCCTCACCTGTCTTTCCTTCTCAATGTTTGCAGTGCTTCAGGTATGCAGAGAAGGAATGAAAATTGCACCTTCTCTTGAGGGGGGCTGCAACTGCATTACATTTTTATTTCATTATGTGCCCCTGACCAGCTACAGAGATATGACATCAGTTTATTCAGCTGAAAGTTTTAATCTTGCAGAAAGTAAATGCCAGCTGCAGACAGCACCTTTTTCCCATTTGCCCTTACTTGATTTTCTTCTTCAATTCTAAGCACATTTATGGTAATAAGTTAACCTATCTGCGTACTCTCTGTGACCCTTTTCCCCACAGGCCAAGCAGTGTTGGCATGAGATGTCAGAGAGACATAAATTCTTGTTACAGAGATTTCTAGTGGAAGGTAGGAAGCGTCCTACCCTACCCCTGTTAGCCCTGAAGAACAGCCTTGCTTACTCTGTCCTTATCTCCATGGCGTATACAGAACCGGGTTATGGCTGTCATATTTCAAGTGGCAACTAGGGAGGAAACAAGATTTGGAAACATGGCAGTAATACCAACGACTAACATTTGTATAGCCTTTACACCTTGCAAAGGGCTTTTGTATTTGCCCATTAAATTATCATGGTCCTTCTGGAAGCTAGGTGTTTTTATTTTGATTGTCATTTTACAAATGAAGAAACTGAGCCCTGAAAAGATATTATTAATAGCCTAAGACTATACCACAAGTAAATGACTGTCTGGTTGCCAAAACCAAGATTTCTGGCTCCAGAACCCAAAGTCTTAGTATTTAAATACTAAAATATATACATATGCTTTGTTCTAATGTGTAGAATTCCTAATAATTTATTATTTTAAAAAGTCAGAAATATACATAAAGTTTATTTACAGAAATTTTCAGTACAATGTGGAAATGTGATATAGCTACAAGCTAACATTTAAAAATAGAGGATAATGTAAAAAATATTAGGCTGCATTTGTAAGATGTGATACAGTATAGCCATTAAAACTGAATTCTTAACTGAGAGTGGTGGTTCATGCCTATAATTCCGGGACTTTTGGAGGCCGAGGCGGGAGGATAGCTTGAAGCCAGGAGTTGAAGACCAGCCTGGGCAACATGGCAAAACCCCAACTGTACAAAAAAATGCAAAAAAAAAAAAAAAAATTAGCCGGGCATGGTGGTGTGTGCTTGTAATCCTAGCTACTTGAGAGGCTGAGGTAGGAGGATCCCTTGAGCCAGGGGTCAACGCTGCAGACAGCATAATGCTGCCATTGCACTCTAGCCTGGCTGATGGAGCAAGATCTTGTCACACAAAAAAAAAACAAAACTATACTCTCTAATGGCATTTAAGCATAATTGTTATATAACATTAAATAAAAATTAAAATAGATTACAAATCTATACATAGTATGGTTCCAATTTTGGAAAATATGTTTCTAGAAAAAAACCTAAAACCATTATATACACACATGTAAACATAAATATACACACATATATTCACGAAGATATTGTAGGTAGTATTCTCTTATTCTTCTGTGAACTTTAAAAATTATATGTTATGAATGCATATTAATTTTATCAGCAAAGAAAAACAATAAAATGATTTTTTCAAATGTTTATCAGATAATACCATTCTTTCTGAGTACTTCCTTACTCCTCTAGGGATCTATTTATTCTAACGGTCTGCTATCACTTGCATTTGTGGATATTTTGTATACCCCAGCTGTGCAAAATCCTCCCCTCTTCTCTCTCACCCAGGTAACTTCCTGGCGTCTTTTGTTTGGCGGTGGGATGGTGGGGTGCAGGGAAAGATAATGAGGAAATTCAGTTTCCGTTTTGCTGGCTCTCCAGCCTACCGTTTTCTCTCTAGGCAGCTGATCCCCAGTGAAGACAGTCTAGTGCCCCACAGGGAGGGCTGAGGCTCCCGCCACCGCTTCTCTGCTACAGCCTTCCCTTAACCCCTTGCACCCCACATAAAACGAATTGAAGTTTGCTTCTGTGCCATTTCAGAGGATCTACTGTGCCTCCCACGCCTGGTAGAAGCAGTGCTGTGAGTGAGGCTAGGTCTTTTCCTTGTACATATATTGCCTCATCCTCACTGCATAGGAAGAAAGTCCTGACAGGATTAAGCCTTTGGAAAGTTGATATCTGCACAAATGCTCACTTTCTCCTCTCCTTGATGTCCATCCTCTTACCCCAGACTCCTACTTCCAATGCCTCGGTTGGGTGTCCTGACTCCCCGCTCTCCATGCGAGGAAGAGGTTCCTTCCACTCCTTGATCCTTCTTCCTGTTTTCTACAAACTACCAAGTTTCTCTAGTTTGGGCTGGAGGCTAATGAAATTTTTCCTTTGGTTAGTTGAAAGGGGTCAAGTAGGTTCTGGCATTATTAAGGGGTCAGCAGGGGGTTGTCAGTGCTCCTTATTCCAGTTCAATCTCCCCACCTGGAAGCTGTAGCTGATTTCCTTGGAAGTTGCCTAGGAAGCTGGCACACTTCCCTACAGCAGACATTACTTTTTCCGAAACAACACGTTATATTCTTATATGAGGAAAACATATCTTCCCATTAGCATGTCTTTTATTATACCCTAACGTTGCTCTGCTAAGGGTCATCTGATTTTGTCCTGAGCTTGTCATATGCATCAAGAAAGATAGCTGTGAGTGGCTTCTACTTACTCATTCGGGGTGGGGGAGTATTAGATTCAATTAAGTTTTCTCTAATATTCAAATCTCTTCCTTAATAGAGTGAGAAATAGGAGTTGCAAATGCTAAGAGGAAGAAAACATCCTTATTTCTGAAGATCTGATTCTGCCTGAGGCTTCTTCCCTGGGGGCTATTTGTGTGGCTTCTCTGTGGGATCTGCCAACCTTTCTCTATCAGGTAGCACTTGCTGCATAACAAACCACCCCAAAATTCAGTTGCGTGTAACAACACCATTTATTCACCTCCGCTCTCAGGATGCAGAGAAGCGATAAAAAAAAATTAACTGTCTGACAAAGAGTTGGTTGAGATAACAAATATGACAGGAAACTCAGGACAAATTTACTATGTCATCTGATCATCATTAAAAGCCAATAGTGAAAATTCAGAGGATATACTTACAGTTACATAATCTTTAATTAATAGAAGAATCTTACTTTTTAAAATTTTTATTTTACTTTAAGTTCTGGGATACATGTGCAGAACATGCAGGTTTGTTACACAGGTAAACGTGTGCCATGGTGGTTTGCTGAACCTATGAACCCATCATCTAGGTTTTAAGCCCCTCATGCCTTAGCTATTTGTCCTGATGCTCTCCCTCCACTTGCGCCTGCCTCCCCCCTGCCCCGCCCACAGGCCCTGGTGTGTGTTGTTCCCCTCCCTGTGCCCATGTGTTCTCATTGTTCAACTCCCACTTATGAGTGAGAACATGCGATGTTTGGTTTTCTGTTCCTGTGTTAGTTTGCTGAGGATGATGGCTTCCAGCTTCATCCATGTCCCTGCAAAGGACATGATCTCATTCCTTTTTATGACTGCATTGTATTTCGTGGTGTATATGTACCACATTTTTTTATCCAGTCTATCATTGATGGGCATTAGGGTTGGTTCCATGTCATTGCTATTGTAAATAGTGCTGCAATAAACATACATGTGCATGTATCTTTATAGTAGAATAATTTATAATCCTTTGGGTATATACCCGGTAATGGGATTGCTGGGTCAAATGATATTTCTAGTTCAAGATCCTTGAGGAATAGCCACACTATCTTCCACAATGATTGAATTAATTTACATTCCACAGCCTCGTCAGCATCTGTTGTTTCTTGACTTTTTAATAATCGTCATTGTGACTGACGTGAGACGGTATCTCGCTGGGGTTTTGACTTGCATTTCTCTAATGATCAGTGATGTTGAGCTTTTTTTCATGTTTGTTAGCCACATAAATGTCTTCTTTGAGAAGAGTCTGTTCATATTCTTTGCCCACTTTTGGATGGGGTTGTTTGTTATTTTCTCATAAATTTGTTTAAGGTCCTTGTAGATTCTGGATATTAGACCTTTGTCAGATGGGTAGATTGCAAAAATTTTCTCTCATTCTGTAGGTTGCCTTTTCACTCTGATGATAGTTTCTTTTGCTGTGCAGAAGCTCTTTAGTTTAATTATATCCCATTTGTCAATTTTACCTTTTGTTGCAGTTGCTTTTGGCGTTTTCATCATGAAATCTTTGCCCATGCCCATGTCCTGAATGGTATTGCCTTGGTTTTCTTCTAGGGTTTTTATGGTTTTGGGTTTTGCATTTAAGTCTTTAATCCATCTTGAGTTAATTTTTGTATAAGGTGTAAGGAAGGGGTCCAGTTTTCATTTTCTGCATATGGCTAGGCAGTTTTCCCAGCACTATTTATTAAAAAGGGAATCATTTCCCCCAGCATTATTTATTAAATAGGGAATCCTTTCCCCATTGCTTGTTTTTGTCAGGTTTGTCAAAGATCAGATGGTTGGGCAGGACGGGGTGGCTCACGCCTGTAATCCCAGCACTTTGGGAGGCTGAGGCGGGTGGATCATGAGGTCAGGAGATCGAGACCATCCTGGCTAACACGGTGAAACCCCATCTCTACTAAAAAATACAAAAAAATTAGCCGGGCACAGTGGCGGGCACCTGTAGTCCCAGCTACTCGGGAGGCTGAGGCAGGAGAATGGCAGGAACCTGGGAGGTGGAGTTTGCAGTGAGCAGAGATCACGCCACTGCACTCCAGCCTGGGAGACAGAGCGAGACTCCATCTAAAAAAAAAAAAAAAAAAAAAAAAATCAGATGGTTGTAGATGTGTGGTATAATTTCTGGGGTCTCTGCTCTGTCCATTGCTCTATATGTCTGTTTTGGCACCAGTACCATGCTGTTTTGGTTACTGTAGGCTTATAGTTTGAAGTCAGGTAGCATGATGCCTTCAACTTTCTTCTTTTTGCTTAGAATTGTCTTGGCTATACAGGTTCTTTTTTGGTTTTATATGAAATTTAAAATAGTTCTTTCTAATTCTGTGAAGAACATCAATGATAGTCTGATTGGAATAGCATTGAATTGATAAATTACTTTGGACAATATGGCCATTTTCATGATATTGATTCTTTCTATCCAAGAGGATGGAATGTTTTTCCATTTGTTTGTGTTCTCTCTTATTTCCTTGAGCAGTGGTTTGTAGTTCTTGAAGAGGCCTTTTATGTCCCTTGTTAGCTGTATTCCTAGATATTTTATTTTCTTTGCAGCAATTGTAAATGGGAGATCACTCATGATTTGGCTGTCTGCTTGTCTATTGTTGGTGTATAGGAATACTTGTGATTTCTGCACATTGATTTTGTATCCTGAGACTTTGCCAAAGTTGCTTATCAACTTAAGGAGTATTTGGGCTGAGACTATGGAGTTTTCCCAATATAGAATCATGTCATCTGCAGAGATAATTTGACTTCCTCTCTTCCTATTCAAATACCTTTATTTCTTTCTCTTGCCTTATTGCCCTGGCCAGAACTTCCAATGCTATGTTGAATAGGAGTGGTGAGAGGGGACATCCTTGTCCTGTGCTGGTTTTCAAAGGGAATGCTTCCAGGTTTTACCCATTCAGTATGATATTAGCTGTTGGTTTGTCATAAACAGCTCTTATTATTTTGAGATATGTTCCATCAATATGTAGTTTATTGAGAGTTTTTAATATGAAGTGATGTTGAATTTTATCAAAGGCCTTTTTTGCATCTATTGAGATAATCATATGGTTTCTGTCTTTGGTTCGTTTATGTGATGGATTACATTTATTGATTTGCATATGTTGAACCAGACTTGCATCGCAGGGATGAAACCATCTTGATCATGGTGAATAAGCTTTTTGATGTACTTCTGGATTAGATTTGCCAGTATTTTATTGAGGATTTTTGCATTGATGTTCATCAAGGATATTGGCCTGAAGTTTTCTTTTTTTGTTGTCTCTTTGTCAGGTTATGGTATCAGGATGATGCTGGCTTCATAAAATTAGTGATGGAGGAATCTCTCCTTTTCAATTTTTTGCAGTAGTTTCAGTAGGAATGGTACCAGCTCTTCTTTGTATCTCCAGTAGAGTTTGGCTGTGAATCCACCTGGTCCTGGGCTTTTTTAGTGGGTAGGCTATTAATTACTGCCTCAATTTCAGAATTTGTTATTAGTCTGTTCAGGGATTTGACTTCTTCCTAGTTTAGTCTTGGGAGGGTGTATGTGTCCACGATTTTATCCATTTCTTCTAGATTTTCTAGTTTATTTGCATAGAGGTGTTTATAGTATTCTCTGATGGCAGTTTGTATTTCTCTGGGGTCAGTTATGATATCCCCTTTATCATTTTTTATTGTGTCCATTTGATTCTTCTCTCTCTTCTTCTTTATTAGTCTACCTAGTGGTCTATCTATTTTGTTAATTTTTTCAAAAAACCAGCTCCCGGATTCATTGATTTTTTGGAGGGTTTCTCATGTTTCTATTTCCTTCAGTACTGCTTTGATCTTAGTTATTTCTTGTCTTCTGCTAACTTTTGGATTTGTTTGCTCTTGCCTCTCTAGTTCTTTTAATTATGAAGTTAGGGTGTTGATTTGAGATCTTTCTAGCTTTCTGATGTGGGCATTTAGTGTTATAAATTTCCTCTTAACCCTGCTTTATCTGTCTCAGAGATTCTGGTATATTGCCTCTTTGTTCTCATTGGTTTCCAAGAACGTCTTGATTTCTAACTTAATTTCATTATTCACCCAGGAGTCCTTCAGGAGCAGGTTGTTCAATTTCCATGTAGTTGTGTGGTTTTGAGTAAGTTTCTTAATCCTGAGTTCTCATTTGATTGCACTGTGGTCTGAGACACTGTTTGTTATTATTTCAGTTCTTTTGCATTTGCTGAGAAGTATTTTGCTTCCAATTATGTGGTTGATTTTAGAATAAGTTCCATGTGGCACTGAGAAGAATGTATATTCTCTTGATTTGGGGTGGAGAGTTCTGTAGATATCTATTAAGTCGACTTTATCCAGAGCTGAGTTCAAGTCCTGAATATCCTTGTTAACTTTCTGTCTTGTTGATCTGTCTAATATTGACAGTGGGGTGTTAAAGTCTCCCACTATTATGGTGGGGGAGTCTAAGTCTCTCTGTAGGTCTCTAAGAACTTGTTTTATGAATCTTGGTGCTCCTGTATTGGATGCATATATATTTAGGATAGCTCTTCTTGTTGAATTGATTCCTTTACCATTATGTAATGCCCTTCTTTGTCTTTTCTGATCTTTGTTGGTTTAAAGTCTGTTTTTCCAGAAATTAGGATTGCAACCCCTGCTTTTTTTTTCTTTCCATTTGCTTGCCAAATTTTCCTCTATCCCTTTATTTTGAGCCTATGTGTGTCTTTGCATGTGAGATGGGTTTCTAAAACACAGCACACCAATGGGTCTTGACCCTTTATCCAATTTGCCAGTCTTTCTCTTTTAATTGGAGCATTTAGCCTATTTACATTTAAGGTTAGTATTCTTTTGTGTGAATTTGATCCTTTCATCATGATGCTAGCTGGTTATTTTGCACATTAGTTGATGCAGTTTATTCATAGTGTCATTGGTTTTTATATTTTGGTGTGTTTTTGCAGTGGTGGATACTGGTTTTTCCTTTCCATATTTAGTGATTTTTTTCAGGAGCTCTTGCAAGCCAGACCTGGTGGTGATGAAATCCCTCAGCATTTGCTTGTCTGGAAAGGATTTTATTTATTTGGCTTATGAAGCTTAGTTTGGCCGGACATGAAATTCTGTGTTGAAAATTCTTTTCTTTAAGAATGTTGAATATTGGCCCTCACTCTCTTCTGGCTTGTAGGGTTTCTGCTGACAGATCTGCTGTTACTCTGATGGGCTTCCCTTTGTAGGTGACCTGGCCTTTCTCTCGGGCTGCCCTTAACATTTTTTCCTTCATTTCAACCTTGGAGAATCTGATGATTATGCGTCTTGGCGTGGATCTTCTCGTGGAGTATCTTAGTGTTGTTCTCTGTATTTCCTGAATTTGAATGTTGGCCTGTCTTACTAGGTTGGGGAAGTTCTCCTGGATAATACCCTGAAGTGTGTTTTCCAGCTTGGTTCTATTGTTCCCATCTCTTGCAGTTACTCCAATCAATCATAGGTTTGGTCTTTTTACATAGCCCCAAATTTCTTGGTGGTTTTGTTCATTCATTTTTATTCTTTTTCTCTAATTTTGTCTGCCTGCTTTATTTCAGCAGGATAGTCTTCAATCTCTGTATTCTTTCTTCCACTTGATCTACTCAGCTATTGATACTTGCGTATGCTTCAAGATGTTCTTGTGCTGTGTTTTTCAGCTCCATGAGGTCATTTATGTTCCTCTCTAAACTGATTATTCTAGTTAGCAGCTCCTGTAACCTTTTATCAAGGTTCTTAGCTTCTTTGCGTTGAGTTAGAGCATGTTCCTTTACCTTGGCAGAATTTTTTTATTACCCACCTTCTGAAGCCTACTTCTGTCAATTCGTCCATCTCATTCTCCATACAGTTCTGCACCCTTACTGGAGAGGTGTAGTGATTATTTGGAGGAGAAGAGGCACTCTGGCCTTTTGGGTTTTCAGCATTTTTTCATTGATTCTTTCTCATCTTCAAGAGTTTGTCTAGTAGATCTTTGAGGCTGCTGACCCTTGGATGAGGTTTTTGTAGGGACTTTTTTTTTTTTTGATGCTGTTGTTGTTTCTTTCCGTTGTGTTTGTTTTTCTTTCAATAGTCAGGTCCCTCTTCTGTAGGGCTGTGCAGTTTGCTAGGGGTTCCCTTCTGTCCCTACTCTTCTGGTTCACTCCCATGCCTGGAGATGTCACTTGAGGAGGCTGGGGAACAGCAAAAATGGGTGCCTGCTCCTTCCTCTGGAATCTCTGACCTTGAGGGGCGCCAACTTGATGCCAGTAGGAAAGCTCCTGTATAGGGTGTCTGACAACCCCTGTTGGAGGGTCTCACCCAGTTGGGTGGCATAAGAAGCAGGACCCATTTAACAAAGCACTTTGATTGTCCCTCGGTGGAGAGGGTGTGCTGCACTGGGGGGAATCTTACTCGTCTGGGCTGATGGATTCCTCAGAGCTAGCAGAAGGAAAGACTAATTATGCTGGTCCATGGAGACTATGGCCACCCCTCCTGCTAGTGGCTCAGGCCCAGTGAGATCAGAGTTCTGACCCTGAGCCCCTGGCTGGAGTTGAAGTTCCTGCAGGGAGGCCCTGCCCAGTGAGGAGAAATGGGCCAGTGTCCGGCCTGAAGAGGCACTCTGGCCACAGTCTGCCACAGCCGGTGTGTTGGGCTGTGGGAAATACCTCTTGGGACCAAGAGGTCCATTATCCTTGTCTCCAGCAGGGGAAAAGTGTTGCCTGGAGCTATAGAAATGGCTGCCGCCATTCCTTTGCCCCGCCCCCTCGCCACTCCAGGAGCTTAGTGTGTTAGGCAGCTAGCAGCCCTAGTGTTGGCTGCCACACCTCCCGCAAGGAACTCAGATGGCTTAGACAGCAGGCAGCTGGGCTGTGGTGCTGGCCACCGCTCCCCCTGGGAACTCAGCAGACTTAGGCAGATTCTAGTCAAGTGGCTGTTCTGAATCTGAGTGGCTCCGTGATTGGGATCCTAGGCTCCAATGGTGTGGGCTCATGAGTGGGATCTTTCAATCTGTGGGTTGCACAGATCCGTGGAAAAGGCACGGTTTCCCAGGCTGGGTAGCAAGCTCACTTATCACCTCCCTTGGCTGAGGGGTGAGGGCTCCCCCACCCCATGTGGCTCTCCCGTGGGCTGCCGCACAACACTGCTCTTCCTTCCTCTCCATGGGTCATGCCAGCCACCTAGTCAGTCCTGAGACAGAACCTGGATACTTGGTTGCCAGTGCAGGATTCGCACACTCTTTTGATTCTTTTCAATGTGAGCCTCTGATCACCACTGCTTCTAGTCAGCCATCTTGGTCCTGCCCCCTCTTCTTTTAAAATTAAAAAAAAAAAATCATAATCATACTTGATAGTAGCTATACTTTTAATACCTACTTATTAACAAAATTCACAAGAGTAACTTGGACTGGACTCAGCTGGGCAGAAATTCTGCTCTTGGGTGGGCCTTGTCAATCTTGGCTGGGCTTGTTTATGAGTCTGGGGTTAGTGTGTGAGCCAGGTGGAGCTGACTGGCTTATGAAAGCCTCAGGTGGAATGACTGGGATGTCTCTCATTCTCCAGCAGCCTCTCCCAGGTGGGTTCACATAGCAATAAGGTCTGAGAGCAATAAGAGGGCAACCCCAGATGTTCAAGCACATCCTATATCTCTGCTTGAATTGTATTTGCTACTGTCCCACTGACCAGAAAAAAACAAAACAGCACCACAGATCCAAACCCAGTATGAGAGAGCACTTTCAAAGGGAATGAATAAAGAGAGACATTAAAATTGAGGTTATTGCTGCAATTGCCCTTAACTCTGTAAAGGAACTATATGTCTCTCCATCTAGAGTGTGTTTGGTCTGGAGAAAGTTGGCAAGTCAGGAAGTACTCTGGAAAGGGATGGCAACAACTTCTTGCCCCCTTACAAGTTTGGGGCATGGGCATTGATTAGGCAGATGTTGAGCTAAGATGGCACTCTCTCCTACAGTATCAGTTTCCTAAAGCTGCTGTAACAAATCACAAATGGGAAAGCTTACAACAGAGATTTTTCATCTCACAATTTGAAGGCTAGAAGTCTGAGAATGTCAGCAGGGCCATGCTCCCTCTTAGGGTCTAGGGGATCATACTTTCTCACTTCTCCTAGCTTCTGGTGGTTGCTGGCAATCCTTGGCATTCCTTGGCTTATGGCAGCACAGCTCCAATTTCTGCATCTGTATACCCATGGCCTTCTTCCCTGTGCCTTTAATCTCTCTCTTCTTATAAGGACACTAGTCATCCACTTTAATCCAGGGTGACTTCATCTTAACTTGATAATATCTGCAAAACCTTATTTCCAAATAAGGTCACATTTAAGGTATCTTAGTCCATTCAGGCTTCTATAACAAAATACCATTAACTGGATGGCCTATAAACAACAAACATTTATTTCTTACAGTTCTGGAGGCTGGGAAGTCCAAGGTCAAGGTGCCAACAGATTCAGGGTCTGATGAAGGCTTGTTCCCTGGTTCATAGATGGTGCCTTCTCACTGTGTCCTCACATGATAGAAGCACAAGTCAGCTCTCTGGGGCTTCTTTTATAAGGGCACTAATCCCATTCATGAGGGCTCTATTCTCATGACCTCATCACTTCCCAAAGGCCTCACTTTCTAACACCATCACATTGAGATTAGGTTTTAACATATGAATTTTGGGGGCTACAAATATTCAGATCATAGCAAATAAATACTTGAATTAAAATCTCAATATGTTTCTTTTGGAGAAATACAGTTCAACTCACAACACCTATCTATGACTTACTAAGTAGAGTCACTATTAGACCTCAACATCCTAGGACTTGCAAGCCAGAAGCAACCTAAAAAATTCAAACATAAGATAATAAAACAGAATTTCTTGAGTCCTAGGTCTCCGCTCTTAGGTTAACAAGAAACACCTCTTATAGACAGAAAATAGAAGACCTTTTGACCCTCAAAACTCTACCCTTATAGAACAGAGTAATGATAGATAGAAAATAGAAGATGTTTTGACCCTCAAAACTCTACCCTTATAGAACAGAGTAATGATAAGGGAAGCTGACGGGGGGGATAAAAATTTCAATACATTTCACCGTGTCATTTTGCATTTACTCTCTTCCTACCTTCATGAGGGTTCAGTCTTTCCAATTAAATTGTAAGTTCTTGAAGCCAGGTACAATTTTCCACTTGTAAATATAAATGAACCCTTAATCATTGAGGAATTAACATTCATGACTTTATTCTCAATCAAGCCCTAAAATTCATGAGGCACAGTAATTTATAATGGTCAAAAAGTCATTCTGAATTCCAACAAAAAATACTGGTTGGGGAACAATTTACTTAGCTAGAGAGTTCTAGCTGGTCACACAGTGTATTTTTAACTTTGCACATTATCATTTTTTCCTTAGAAGTTGAATTTGGGTCTTTAAAATATATGGTTTTTGTTTGTTTGCTTGTTTGTTTGTTTTTTGAGACAGTCTCACTCTGTTGCCCAGGCTGGAGTACAATGACATGATCTTAGCTCACTGCAACCTCTGCCTCCCAGGTTCAAGTGATTCTCCTTCCCTTATGACTTAACTTTTTGAATACACAGAATACAGTTTTAGTGTCCTTGACTGCTAATTCTAACATCTGTGTGGTTTGCAGACAGTTTTAATTGATTTGACCTTATAGGTTGTATTTTCCTGCTTTTTTGTTTGCCTGGAAATTTTGGGGAGGTGCTAAACATTGTGAATATTACCATGTTGAGTGATATTTTTTGTTTCATTCTAAATATTCTTGAGCTCTTTTCTAGAGTGAAATTAAGTTACTTGAAAACTATTGTATTGTTTCAGATCTTGCTTTTGATATTTGTCAGACAGGACTAGAGCAGTATTCATTCTCTGGCTAATTATCCCATTACAGATGCAAGAAACTGCCAATCAGCACTCTAACCAATGCCCCACAAATCTTGTCATTTTCCAGTTTAACTGGCAAAAATAACCCATATTTTCAGTTGTGCATAAATATCAGACACTATTACCTCTAATCCTTTCAGTTGGTTCTATCCCCAGACTCAGGTAGTTTCCTCACATGCATGTGCTGATCAGTATTCGGCTGAATACTTGAGGGGACCCTCTGAACATATCCAAAGTTTCCTCTATACACAATTCTGTTTCCTCTAGTACACTGGCCTGCAAACTCCAATCACCTTAGTTTCATTTGACATAGCCTGAGCTCCCCTTTTCTCTTAGCCTGGAAACTCTCTAGGCAATATGCTGTGATAATCATAGGGTCTCCTTCCCCCGAATGATCTTTGGGTCAACAATAAAATCAAGATGGAAATGTTAAAATTCTTTGAACTAAACAATAACAGTGACGGAACCAATCAATACCACTGGGATACAGCAAAAGTGGTGCTAAGAGGAAAGTTCACAGCATTAAATGCCTACATCCAAAAGTCTGAAAGAGCACAAATAGATGATCTAAGTTCACACCTCAAGAAACTAGAGAAACAAGAACAAACCAAACCCAAACCAAGACCACATTGATCTCCACAAATTTCTAAAATTAATATTTAATGTAATGATTGATATGCACTAAAAAATAAAAGAGTGATTCATTCAGTCAGAACAAATCACTTCAATCTAACTTCATTTTCTTTAACACAGCATTAATAGGTTGATATTCCAGGGGAATGCTTACTTATATCTCTGAATTGCACCAAAGCCACTAATACCCTATCTACTTGTGTGTGTGCATATGAAAATGTTAACCAGATAATAATTAAAGAAGGAACTGAAAAGATGCCAATAAGATGCCATTGTAGAGGGAAAGTACTGAATGCGCACTTGACACATGAGGCAGAATTTTCCTAGTTTGCCACAAAACCTGTTCCCTATTCTTACTGGACACACAAGCTAGATAATTCCCAGCCTCCATTGAAGATAACCCCATGTAACTTAGTTCTAGCCAGTGGAATATGAGAAGTGGTTTGTGCCACTTTCAAGTCTGGAGCAAAGAATTGCCTCATGGAAAAATCCCCCATGCTTTTTATTTTTCCATCACCTGAAGAAGACAAGGGTAGCAACCACAGAAGGCACACACTAAAGATGGGAGAGCCACAGATGGAAAGTACTAGGTCCCTGACTTCCTTTGGAGGAGACTGCTCACTAGTTAGGAACACTGTTTTTGTGCTTATGTGAAAAAATGATAAATTTTCATTGTGTTGAGACATTGCACGTTTTAAAGATTCATATGGCAGCAGTTGAAGATACCCTCTGTAATGAAGCCTCTAAATTTGGTGCTTTGCTGTTCACATTTTTATAAAATAATTGGATCAAAATAAAATCTCATGAGTAATATTAATTTTTTAAAACTCTTGAATTGTTCATGTTATTTATTATTTTATTTTTTCTACTTTTAAAATAATACATGTGCATTACATATTTTGCAAAATTGTTGCTCCTTGCAAAGAGAAAGAAAAGTGACAAAGAGAAAATAACAATTTTCTGTCATAAAACACTCAATGATAGCTATAGTTAATTCCACAAGTTGTCTCACAGTCACTTCAAACTCAATTTATTCAACACCAAACTAAGGATCTTTCCCCCAAATAAAGTCTTCTTTTGATGTATCCTACTTGGCTGAATAACAATATCCTCCCTCCAACAGCATGAGCCAAAAACCTCTAAGTGCCCTCCTCAAATGCCTTTTATGTAACCTGGAAGAATACCTAACATAGACAAAAGATGCAGTGGTTAATGAAACAACAATATATTGATATGTTGAAGTGATGGTGATGTTGAAGTGATGGTCTAATAATCCTATTTCAAGACAGTTTGGGATTGGGAAGAGTCATAGTATAGATGGACTAGGCAGAGGAATATGTGATTAGCAAGAGTTTGGAGGTGAATTTGACCTTTCATTCTCTGAGGATTCGCTTTTGTCATTCTCCACAGTCTTCCTGATAAAATCCAACCCTGAGTCCAGCTCAGAATCTATGTCTTGCACCAAGCCTGCTTGATTTCCACGCTTGCTTGACTTCCACACCACAGTAACCTGACTTTAGCTCAAAGTAATTTCTTTCTTACAAAAGTATTTCTCATCCATATCGTTCATGTGGTGCCTGTTTTTAGCCATACACTATTTTTTATTTTTTTAATGTGGATATACTTAGCTGTCCCAGCTAAAATTAAAGATGTATAGCTCTTAAGAGATAAGGAATGTGGCTTTTATCCCCTTGTGCACTCAGCATCTAATACATTGCCTGCTCCTTAGCATGCTTATTTTAAAAAGAGGAAAGAACAAATCCTGTTGACTTATTTCATTTTATATTGCCCTCTGCTACTGTCAGCGAAGCCATATGGAGAGTTGGAGTGAACAAAGAGACCCTTTGTGAAACTTCCCACCTCCTTATTGAACAGAAGGCAAATGACTAGGTTTCCAAAGTAGGTTATTTACATTCTGATCACTTCCTGAAATGTCTGTAAGACCAAGATTTACAAGGTAAGATTTCAGTTATATTCCAAAGATATGAATAACCCCTGCTGTGATTATTTCTCATTTAAAAGGAAAAAAATCCACTTAAATTGGCCCTCCTCCAACATACTTTTTATACTGATTAATTTCTCTCCAGTATTGACCTGCTGATCTCTTGAACATTCAAATTCACTATCTATTTCAATGACAATCTATTAACTTGATTTTTGTATTGACCACAGGACCTGGAAAATGTTTTCGAATTTGCTGATCTGCTCAAAGATGATTGTGCATATATACTGAAATTTGAGCCATGGAATTTAAAACTAACAAAATGAGGACTAACAGAAAGCTGCGAAACTCATTCCTGGCCTGACACCTGGGCAGTTAAATGGAAACTTGGGAAAAAAAGAAAAAGAAAAAAAAACCTACTAATATCTAAAGAGTCATATGTTTTACTCAAAAATCTTTTACCAAAAATAAACATAAAAGGACAGAAAGTAAGGAAGATGTTAACCATTTCCAATTTTCTCTACTCCTTTTCAAAAACACTGTATTTTCTGTTGTTCTGGTGTTATACAATATGGTAAATCAAGATATGCTCTTGTGTGTATATTTATTTACCAGTGTAGAAAGAACTCTATTCTTTAAGGAGGAAAATCATGCTATGATGCTTTTAATAATCATAGTTTTGGAATACTTGCTATTATCAAATATGGTGCTAAGTAGATTATGCCATGAGGTTCTCACATCAGTTCTAAAATAGGCATTATTCTCCTTTTTTCCAGTAAGGATGTCAAGGCTCAGAGAGGATGCTTGGATCACCCAGGGTTATTCAGGAAATATGAGGACTAAGGTTCAAACCTGGGTCAGCCTGATTGCAAGGTCAAAATTTTAAGGGCCACGTTGCCTCAAATATGGCACCATATAAGGAATTCTTCACAGTGATTTGTCATACATGTTAGTTGTAATTGGCATTTCTGGTTATCATTGTTACTGGCTTACAATGACAGTGTTGAGAATCTAAATATATACCCTTTAACTCATTGTGAGTGCCCAATATTAGAGGCAGAGAGACAGAGGCAGAAAGACAGGCAGAGTGGAGAATGGAAAGAGAGGGGGAGAAAGTGAGAGAGAGGGACAGAGACAGACAGATAGACACAAGCTGATGCTGTGGGAAGAGAGATGGTTCTAAAATCTAGCTGACACAGCTTCAGGTCCTGGCTCACCACATAGTAGCCAGTGTAATGCCCAACAAATGAAATCAACTATCTTATCGGTAAAATGGTGTGAATAATAATTGCTTCTATTGGGGGATAATGGTATGCTCATTATCTTGATTGTGGGATGATTTCACTTGTGTGTGTATATATATGTATATGTCAAAATTTACAAATGTACACTTTAAATGTGTGCAGCTTATTATATATTAATTATACTTCAATAAAAGTACCACAATAATAAGTAGCTTCTGTATCATTAGGAAGCATGAGAAGTAGAGTAAATATATACTTAGGTGCCCACATAAAAGTGAAGATAATTTTTCCTTCCCCTTTGAAGACTTGAGTCTGTTAAACAAACTGACAATAGACAAATTAACAGGAGAAAAGGCATACAAACTTACTCATGTGTACATAGCCATGGGAGTCTCACAAATATGAGACTCACAGAAAGCCCAGATGGTTGAGGCTTAAACACCATCTTTATAGGGGAGAGGGAAAGGTGGGGTGTAAGCAATTTTGAGAGGTAGTAAATAATTTTAGGGGAATTAACTGAGCCCAAATAACAGACAACGGCCTGGGACAAAATATTTCTGAGTTCTTCGGGGCAGTAGTAAGAAAGAGTGGGATGGAACTTTGCTATGAACAAAGGTTGTCTTATTATGTAGATAAAGTCTCTCAGGTCATTTTTTGGAGTTGTCCTTAGAAGAATAAATGAACAGCCTGTCTGAGCACAATGACTTTTGATCTTTTTTTTTCCTGGCAGTTGATTATTTTCTGGCTATTTGATAAGATTTCTAGGGAGGGGCTTTTAAGACAGCTGTATTTTTTGGGGAAATAATTGTTCTTCAGTTAGGTAAAGGAACTTTTAGAAAGATCCTCTCCCTGTGCTTGATGGGCACAAAAAGGTAAGGTTAAAAAGTCTGGTTCTGAGGCAGTTTCTATGGTCTTCCAATTTCCTTTAATTGAAAGTATGCCAAAGCACCATACTTTGGGGTATCAGTCTCTGTGCCCGGCCATACCCCTGTCTGAAACTTCCCTAGAAGTTTCACACACACTAAAAGCTGAACTGGTGGTTGGAGAGACAGAATTTGAGTTAGAAGCTAAGTGGCAAAGGATACCACTAAACCCATCTCCCAATCCTGGCCAATCCAATTAAACAGTTGTAGCTCATTTAAGGAGACAGTAGGACTTTCATCAAGGCTAGGTCTCATTATGGTGCAAGTACACAGGTATTTAATAAGAGACTTGTCTATGGAAGCAAAAGAAAATTAAAAGTTGACGTCTGGAGCAGTATATAATCTAGTCTGCAACTGGACGGCAGTCAGCTGAGAATATTTTTAAATCTGGTCTGAAGCATCTTTAGTTGGAGCAGGGTATGCAGTAGCAATCTGACAGAGTATCCTGGTGTGCAGGCTAAATGTCATAAAGGCTGTCAATATACAAGCCATCACAATGATTTCTCTGGAGTTTATTTATTAGGTTGACTAGCTTCAGCTTGCAGAGCTTCAAAACACAGTTTTTAATTTTTTGTGATTCCAAGTCAGCGGAGTGAGAGAAAATTTGGAAACATTAGTTTGGAGATTTGCAGCCAGATGTTGGAAGAAACAAAAATAATTTAGTATTTAGTCCAGATTGTACATAAATAATAAAATCTCAAAAACAATGAACTAGGATCTAATAACAGGTATGCTATAGGTTTTTCTAAAATATAATTATTTTCTCTACATTGCTACCAAAGATAAATCATAGCAAGTTTAATTTACTTGTAAAATTAGTTTTGTTATACTTGGCCTGACCATTTACATAAGTCTAGCAAGACTAGTGACTGATTAGGCTCTTCTGCTTTGTTGGAATTTTTAATAAAGAATGTTAGATTATTCTTTTAAAAGCCTGTCAAGGCTAGAAAGCTAGGGCAAGGAGTCACCATTGAATTATGGCTGTAATACATATAGACTTGGCTCAATGAAGAAGAAAGAAGACCCCAAAAAGAGGGCTAGTGGCACCTTTTCTGTGTTTCTTAGGGGATCTCAGGGTTGTTAGAAGTCTCCTTTAGATCTCTTTATGTGGTAGTCATGTTACAGGAAAGGGGTCCCGATCCAAACCCCAAGAGGGTTCTTCGATCTCTCACAAGAAAGAATTCAGGGTGAGTCCATAGAGTAAGGTGAAAGCAAGTTTTCCAGGAAAGTAAAGGAATAAAGAATGGCTGCTTCATAGACAGAGCAGCCCTGGGGGCCGCTGGTTGCCTGTTTTTATGGATATTTCTTGATGAAATGCTAAACAAGGGGTGGATTATTCATGTCTCCCCTTTTTAGACTATATAGGGTAACTTTCTGACATTGCCATGGCATTTGTAAACTGTCTAGGCGCTGGTGGGAGTATAGCAGTGAGGACAACCAGTGGTCACTCTCATGGTCATCTTGGTTTTGGTGGGTTTTAGCCGGCTTCTTTACTACAACCTGTTGTATCAGCAAGGTCTTTATAACCTGTGACTTTTTGCTGACCTCCTATCTCATCCTGTGACTTAGAATACCTTAACCATCTGGGATTGCAGCCCAGTAAGTTTCGGCCTCATTTTACCCAGCTCCTATTCAAGATGGAGTTGCTGTAGTTCAAACGCCTCTGACAGAACTCTGATGTTTCCTCACAGTAATTTTTATCCACTGACACCAAATAGAGAAGGTAGAGGCTTGAAGGGTACACATTAAAAATTAAAGGAAGCTGGACCGGGCACGGTGGCTCACACCTGTAATCCCAGCACTTTGGGAGGCCGAGGCGGGTGGATCACCTGAAGTTAGGATTTCGAGACCAGCCTGACCAACATGGAGAAACCCCGTCTCTACTAAAAATATAAAAAAAATTATCCGAGCCTGGTGGTACCTACTCTGGAGGCTGAGGCAGGAGAATGGCTTGAACTCGGGAGGCGAAGGTTGCGGTGAGCAGAGATCATGCCATTGCACTCCAGCCTGGGCAACAACAGTGAAACTCTGTCTCAAAAAAAAAAAAAAAAAAATTAAAGGAAGCTGGATGGAAGATTGAAGGTAAAAAGGAGATAGAAGGAGCAGAAGCAAATAAAAGAACAAGACTCAGGGGAACCAGATTGAGAAGATCTTCAGTTTCCCAAAAGTCTAATAAAATTTTACATTATCTTTGGCAAAATTTATGCCATCAAGAAAGGAAGCAAATGTATTTAAATTTATTGAATAAATTAAAATAAATTAATAAATTAATTAATTTAAAAAATGGTGTTTCAGTTGACTAAGAAAAAAGCTATGGAAAAAACAGGATCCAAAGAAGAAAGTTCTTAAAGAAAAAAAAAAAAAAGAAAAAAAAAATTATGACCTAAGCATTACCTTTTAATTAGGCGACTTTTGACCATAGAGCTTTTTAAATTTTTTAAACTATTTTATTACTAGGTTTTAGCTGGGCAAACAGTAGAAATTCCTGTTTCCCGGCTCTTTGCATTGAAATTTGCATTTTAAAGGGGGTAGTTTCTTAGGTAAGACTGAGGAAAGAGTTTACACCTCAAAAGGCACAGAGAAATAATACAAGTGGTTAGTGGCTTAGGGTAATTACTAATCAAAAAAAATTTTTTTAGCATAAAGTTCTCTTTTACCTCAGAGAAGGGAGAAAGCAAACAAACAATTGAAACAAAAAAAAAGCTTTTATTACGTTCCAAATATAAACAGAAATTTTAAATTTTAAATTTATGTCTCAAATGACATAAGGCTGAAACAAATAAGCACATGAGACCAAAATAAATAACGGCTTTCAGGTCGGGCACGGTGGCTCACACCTGTAATCCCAGCACTTCGGGAGGCTGAGGCAGGAGGATCACCTGAGGTTAGAAATTTGAGACCAATAAAATGGTGGGCAACATGGTGAAATCCCGTCTGTACTAAAAATACAAAAATTACCTGGGCATGATGGCGGGTGCCTGTAATCCCAGGTACTTGGGAGGCTGAGGCAGGAGAATCACTTGAACCCGGGAGGCAGAGGTTGCAGTGAGCCGAGATCGTGCCACTGCACTCCAGCCTGGGTGACAGTGCAAGACTCTGTCTCAAAAAAAATAAAATAAAATAAATAAGGGCTTTTAAGCAAGGCCTATAAAGAGGGAGAAAAGATGCAGCCCTTTCAAACCTGTAGCATTCCCAAAGGCAGGCAAAAAAAAAAAAAAAAAAAAAAAAAACGGCTTAGATGCTTAGCCACAAAAATATGTAACCCACGTTCTTGCCTTGCTATATTTTGGGAGCTCCCAACCTGTGGTTGGCCACATGCACACAAAAGGCTGATAACATGTATGTTTCCATTGATGGAAAATCAGAAGAGACAAGTAGTCCATTTGAAAAATAGAAAATCAAAAGCTATTGTCAACAAAAAGAGTCAAACTCTGTAAGTTATTTGAAGAGATTTATTCTGAGCCAAATATGAGTGACCATGGCCCGTGACACAGCCCTCAGGAGGTCCTGAGAACATGTGCCCAAGGTGGTCGGGGTGCAGGTTAGTTTTATACATTTTAGCATTTTAGGGAGGCATGAGACATCAATCAAATACATTTAAGAAATACAAAGGCAGTGATATTGAGAGACAGGACAAGCTGGATTTCCTAGGCTGACTAAGAATCCCTAAGCCTAGTTGGGAAGGTGACCGCATCCACCTTTAAACACAGAGCTTGCAACTTAGCTCACACCCAACCAATCAGAGAGCTCACTAAAATACTAATTAGGCAAAAACAGGAAGTAAAGAAATAGCCAATCATCTATTGCCTGAGAGCACAGCAGGAAGGACAAGGATCAGGATATAAACCCAGGCATTCGAGCTGGCAAGGGCAACCCCCTTTGGGTCCCCTCCCCTTGTATGGGAGCTCTGTTTTCACTCTATTTCACTCTATTAAATCTTGCAACTGCACTCTTCTGGTCCATGTTTGTTAGGGCTCGAGTTGAGCTTTTGCTTGCGGTCCACCACTGCTGTTTTGCCACTGTCGCAGACCCGCCGCTGACTTCCATTCTTCCAGATCCAGCAGGGTGTCTGCTATGCTCCTTATCCAAGGAGGTGCCCGTTGCCACTCCCGATGGGGCTAAAGGCTTGCCATTGTTCCTGCACGGCTAAGTGCCTGGGTTTGTCCTAATCGAGCTGAACACTAGTCACTGGGTTCCACAGTTCTCTTCCGTGGCCCACGGCTTCTAATAGAGCTATAACACTCACTGCATGGCCCAAGATTCCATTCCTTGGAATCCGTGAGACCAAGAACCCCAGGTCAGAGAACATGAGGCTTGCCACCATCTTGGAAGTGGCCCACCACCATCTTGGAAGCGGCTCACCACCATCTTGGAAGCTCTGTGAGCAAGGACCCCTGGTAATAATATGGCTCCAATGACTGGAGGAACATCAGGGTTCTTGGTCTCACACGGGTTTGGATAAAATGACATGGACACACATGGAGTGGTTTTAAAGTGCAAAAAGTTTAGTAGGCAAGAAAGAAGGAAGGAAGAAAAACAGCTCCCCCATACAGACACAGAAAGGGGGATTCCAACAAAGAGAAAACCTCGTGTGTGGGGGGAGAAGTAGCTGCTTATATGAGAAGGTTGGAGGAGGTGGTGTCTGATTTGCATAGGGCTCAGGGGATTGGTTTGACCAGGCATGTCATTCATGTAGCCTGGTGGGGGGGGACTTGCCCTCCCACTCTAGCCTTTTAATATGCAAATTCAGGGCGCCATGATGTTCTGCACACATGGGGATATGTGGGGGCGGCCATGTTGTCAGACACATGTTGGGGCAAGGGCAAGAAGACAGCGGGAATTGCAATGTTTGGGTGGACACAGTTTCTAATGGCCTGTATTTGCATACCAAAGCTTGCCAGCCCAGCTCTAAGAGCCAGGGCTTTCCTGCTAGACAAGAAACATTTCTGGAGCTGCTTTAAAAGAAAAATAACTTCCCAAGGACCCTTTTCCTCCCTATCTGTCTAAAATAATTTCTTAATAACTCCTATAATAGCAATGAGAGACAGGACTAGCTGGATTTCCTAGGCCGACTAAGAATTCCTAAGCCTAGCTGGGGAAGGTGACCGCACCCATCTTTAAACACAGGCCTTTAACTCAGTTCACGCCAGACAAATCAGGTAGTAAAGAGGGCTCACGAAAATACCAATTAGGCTAAAAACAGGAGGTAAAGAAATAATCAAATCATCTATCGCCTGAGAGCACAGGGGGAGGGACAATGATTGGGATATAAACCCCACGCATTCGAGCCGGGAGTGGGCAACCCCCTTTGGGTCCCCTCCCATTGTATGGGAGCTTTGTTTTCACTCTGTTAAATCTTGCAGCTGCACACTCTTCTGGTCCATGTTTGTTCCAGCTTGAGCTGAGATTTTGCTCAGCTGTTTGCCGCCATGGCAGACACGCCATTGACTTCCACCCCTCCAGATCTGTGTCTGCTGCGTTTCTGATCCAGCAAGGCGCCCATTGGTACTCCCCAACGGCCTAAAGGCTTGCTATTGTTCCTGCAAGGCTAAGTGCCCGGGGTTCGTCCTAATCGAGCTGAACACTAGTTGCTGGGTTCCACGGTTCTCTTCCACAACCCACGGCTTCTAACAGAGCTATAACACACACTGCATGGCCCAAGGTTCCATTCCTTGGAATCTGTGAGGCCAAGAACCCCAGGTTACAGAGCAAAAGGCTTGCTGCCATCTTGGGAGCAGCCCACCACCATCTTGGGAGCTCTAAGAACAAAGACTCACCCGTAACAAATACACATAAGGCAACGGCTTGGAGGGAGAGCTTTCTGAGATCGTTTTTTTACATATAGAGTCTTTCTAAGTCAAAAGATCCATTATCTGTCATTGACAATTAGGGTCCCCAATGGTGTACTTAGTTTTGTACTGACGTAATCTAATAAACCTCTTCAAGGAAAGACTAGGATGTAATTTTTTTAAGTTTAGAATAAAATTTTTCATCAAGGTAAGAAGCATTCCCAAAGAAGGTGTGGAAGAGGCAGCTCCCATGATACCCAAAAATTCACTCCCAGAAATAGACTAAAGAAGCCAAAAGATCCTGCTGACACAGATGGTTAAGGCTGGTGTCTGTGCAGTGTCTCTGGTCTCCTTATGAATATGTGGACACATGAACAGATGGGGGTGCCTTCAGTCACAGACTCACCAACCTATGAGTCCAGGCAGGGTTTTCTGGGGTTGGACTTTCCTAGGACTAACAAGGCAACAAAGGCTGAAATGACAGAAAGCCCCATGGGTGAGACTTCTTATTAAGACAAATGCCCCTGTGAGTTTGGCACTTTGGAAAAGAGAGTATTACTTAATAATTTTACATGTCATGGGTTACCAGGCCTTTCAGACTGGCCATCTGATGTGATCTAATAACCATGCCCCTAGCTGGCAGGCAAGCAGAGAGAGTGTTTTCACTTGGCCCCAAAAGCCAGGCTCTCGAGATATAAAACAAGACAAAAGGCTAGCTCAAACAACAGGTTTATAAGAGCCTTAGGCCCATGTTGTACCCAATAGTTTTCTTCTTTGTGACAAACAACACAGAAAGATAGAGACAAAGGAAAACAAAGGCCATTTCTGGAAGCAAAAGGATCAGATAAGATGAGTGCTCATACTAAAAATACACTGGAGTTGCTATACCCAAGGACCAGTCCATACAAATGCTTTTCCCCTATTAATCTAAATTTTGATAGGAAAGAGAGAAAATAGTGTGTTTTGCCATTCATTCAACTGCAGTTCATAGACAGAGAACGAGGAGTTTGACTGGTAAGAAATTCTTCCCATTTTTGCTGGTTTTTCAGTCCTAGTTTCTCTCAACTGCAGATTCCAAAGGAGCAAGAGTGGTTTTGGTATCCTGCCAGCTATGCCAAATCTATGAGGCCAAGACAATTTTCCCTCACTCCCTGAAGGTTCATGTCTGCTACACAAACTGACAATAAACAGACTAATAGGAGAAAAAGCATACAAATTTATTAACACACAAGTGTCTGCAGGAGTCCTGCAAATATGGGATTCAAAGAAAGGCCACTTGGTTGTGGCTAAACTATCTTCTTCATAGGGGAGAAGAAAATGAGGGGAATACAGGCAATTTTGAAGGGTAGTGAACAATTCTGAGTGATTGAATGAGCTTAAAGACCATGCAATGGCCTGGGACAAAGTTTCTCCAAGCTCTGGGAAAGACGGCAAGAAGGTAAGAGAGTGATCTTTCAAACTCAGCTCTTGCTATTATCCAAACATTTGCATATTATCTTCATCAACACTATGTTTTTTTTTTTTTTGTCAAAAAGTAGTTGTAACTATAGAATTATATTTCCTTGCAGTTTTTCTCCAGCTTTATTGAGGTATAATTGTCAGGTAAAAGTTGTATATATTTAAGGTGTACAATGTGGTGTTTTGATATACATAGACAGTTTAAAAATGCTTATCAAGCTAATTAGCATAGCCATCACCTCACATATTTATTTGTTTGCGATGAGAACATTTAAAACCTATTCTGGTAGTGATTGCCAAGTATAAATATAGTACTATTGACAATAGTCATGATGCTATGCATCAGATCTCTAGAACTTATTCATTCTGCATAACTAAAATTGTGTACCCTTTGACCAACATCTTTTCTTCCCTAACCCCAGCCCTGTGAAATACCATTCTCCTCTCTGCTTCTATGAATTCCACTTTTTTAGACTCCACATATGAGTGAGGTCCTGTAGTATTTGTCTTTCTATGTCCGGCTCATTTTACTTAGCATAAAATCCTAGATGTTCATCCATGTTTTCAAAAATGACGGAATTTTCTTCTTTTTTAAGGCTGAATAGTATTCAACATTTGCCTCATACATTCATCCATTGATGAACACTTAGGTCAAACCCATGTTGTCACTATCGTAAATAATGCTGCAATGAACGTGGGAGTGCAGATGTCTCTTTACATACTGATTTCAATTTTTTTGGGATATAGCCAGAAGTAAAATTGTTGAGTTATATGGTAATTTCTAGTTTTCTGCGGTGCCTCCATAGTGTTTTCCATAATAAGTGTACAAATTTACATACCAACTGTGTACAAGGTTTCACTTCTCTCCACATCCTCACCAACACTTGTTATATTTTGTCTTTTTGATAACCCTTCTAACAGGTGTGTGTTGATACTTCATTGTGGCTTTGCTTTGCATTTTCCTGATAATTAGTGATGTTCAGCATTTTTCATATACCTGTTTGCCATTTATTTATTTTCTTTGGAGAAATGCCTATTCCGCTCCTTGGTCTATTTTTTAATATGGTTATTTATTTTCTTACTATTGCGTTATTTGTGTCACTTATATATCTTGGATATTAAAAACTCATGAGACATGTGGTTTGCAAATATTTTCTCCTCTTCTACGAGAGTATTCTTGCTAAACTGACAGCAGGATTTTTTCTAAGACTGGGTTATGCAGACCTGGCTAGAACAGGGGCAAGGTTGAGGCCTAGTCAAGAAAAAGACTCAGAGAAGCCTGGATAAAGTTTTGTCAAGTAAAGGGTGTTTGTCAATTCCATCCTCTAAATATTTAACTGGACTCAACAAATCCCTGCTGAAAAGTAAATGCCCACCAAAAAAAGTCATTTATTTCTGTCATTTATAGCTGGCTACTAATTAATCTCAGGAAAAAAAGAATCTCTTAACAAGAAGAGGTAATTTAGAAATTTAGAAGCACAATCTTTGGAAAAGGGTAGGTGGGGATACTCTAAGGCCCTGAGGGTAGAGATGTAAGCAAGTCTTCTCTCCTTTTTCCATTTTCCTTCTGCTCCTGTAGTCTTGACTGCAAGTTCCCCTGGGCTGCCAGAGTTGGCAGGCATTAGGAAGGCCCTGGTAGAATTGTTTTTGTTTCGGGAGGATGCTTGTTTTGTTTTGTTTACTAAATATAGATTCCTTCACATAGTAAGGAATCATAATGGGTAAAAGAAAAGCTAAACAAGCAAATGTTCCTCATGAATCAGATACTGATTTCAGTCATTCTTAATGGCTTATTGACTTAATATTGGTACTGATTTCAAAGATTGTACAATTAATTTCTACTATCAATATGTATGTAAAAATTTAAGGTTAGAATTCAGCTAAATCTTATAGGTTGTACAAACAGGGCTCTTCCATCCTCATCTGAAGACCTAATCTGTCCTCTGTTTCTTCAGCAGAGAAGCTCAGGCCAGAGAGGAAATGGAAATGCACCACCCCTCAGCTCCACTTACAGTGAGCAGCAAGATCAAAAGTTTATCCTCAAGAAGTGTCAGCCACTTCTATCTGCAAAAGTCTAAGCCTGGGCGGAAAAGAACTATAAATACTTCTGAAGGCCTCCCACAAATTGTTGGAGAATGCACAGGAAAATCAAGGTGATTCTAACCACTCTGAATTCCTTTCCTGGGTGTAGACAATGGTTTGATGTCTCCTTGCTCTTGCACCCTCTGTGTTTTGTTCAGGACGTAGCTCACTTTCTTTCTGTTACACACATGACAAAGCTTCAGAGAGATGTCACAGCAGCCATTCTCTCTCCTGACAATAAATTAAAGGTATGAAGGTTTGACTTTCTCTAATTGATTTAGGTCCATGACTTGACTCATGACATTTCATATTCTCAGTGAGTTATTTCGTTCATGATAAATGATTTGAGTGCCTGAAAAAGAGCCACCCCAGTAGGATGGACTAGATAGCTCAGGAGGCTGAGGAAATAAAAGTGTTCTCTCTGTTTCAAATCCAATTTGATTAATGGAGACAAAAGGCTGTTATTTTAAAGCTGCTCACCAGGAGGGAAGGAGTACATCTCCCCCATATGCAGCAGTTTTTGCAAAGTTTTTCCTTTGGTACAATCCACTTCAGCATCCTTTATCAGCATTATCTTCTTGAGCATGCCCTTGCAGCTTGTCCTAAATCATGCCAGCCCCAGGAGTACCTAGCAAAAGTAGGAAGAGAAGTTTAAGGCAGATGAGGTAGGTTAAGGTAGAAAAGAAGGCCCCTCCAGAAGAACATGCATTCAACAGGTATTTACTTAGCATCTCCTAAACATGTGGTTCTGCCCAACAATGTCAGTTGTAAGCACAACCAAGGAACATAAAGAAATCCATTTTCAGCCATTGCATGGCTCATCCCTGTAATCAATTCCAGCACTTTGGGAGGCTGAGGCAGGAGAATCACTTGAGCCCAGGAGTTTGAGACCAGCCTGGGCAATAAAGTGACACCCCCATCTCTACCAAAAAAAAAGTGTTTTTAATTATAGCATGGTGGCTCATGCCTGTAGTCTCAGCTATAATTAGCAGAGCATGGTGGCCCATGCCTGTAGTCCTAGCTACTCTGGAGGCTGAAGTGGGAGGATCACTTGGGCCCAGGAGGTTGAGGTGGCAGTGAGCCACTGTACTGCAATCTGGCAATACAGCAAGACCTTGTCTTTAAAAAAATTAAAAATTTAAAAGATCTACATTTTAAAAAGAAAAGAGAATTATTTTATTACTATATATCATGTCCACATGCTGTGGCAAATTTTTTTTTTTATTATTCTTACCATTGTCATTTAGTCTTTTAGAATCCATTTCAAGTGAGATCTTTCCTTAGTCTCCTTTCTTTTCTACTCTTGACCCTACCCTCACTCCTAGTCTCATTTTGCTGCTGTCCCTTCTGGTTAAGCCTGTGAGAGCTGCTTTATCCTAGTAACTCAGGCCACCTGAGCCCCCTCATTATGCACTGCTCTATCTTCTGCTGGGGCCACTTGCAAGACAATCAAAGCTACCAATTTCACTACCAATGATCATTTGGCATTCTTTTGGCTGTGATTTTTATTTTACCTTTCTTTTCTTTAAATTGAGGTTTAATTTGTACACACTGAGTGCTCAGATCTTAAATGTACTGTCCAATCAGTCTTAACACATACACATCAAATGGTGAGCACTTCCATTGCGCCGGAGAGTGTCTCCACCCCTTCCCAGTCTGTTCCTCCAGAAATAGCCACTGATCTGATTTTCATCACCGTGGAACATTGTTTTGCCCCATTTCGAATTTTATATGAGTAGAATCACACATTACGTAGTTTAGGGATGGGGGATCTGGCTTCTTTCACTCAGCATAATGTTTTTGAGATTCATCTATATTGTTGCCTACATCAATAGTTTGTTCCTTTTTATTTCTGGGTAATATTTCGTCACCTGAATAGATGATAGTTTATCCATTCCATTGATAGGTATGCAGGATGTCTCCAGTTTGGGGCTACTGTGTATAATAAGGCTGCTATAACAGCCTTCACATGTTGTTTTCATTCTTCTTGGATAAATACATAGGTCATAGGCTGGATGTGTGTTTAACTTTTTTAAATTGCTAAACATGGTATACCATTTTACACTCCCACTGGCAATGTATGGAAGTTCTGATTGGCTCATATTCTTTCTCATTTTAGCCATTATAGTGGGTGTGTAGTTGCCTCTCATTATGGCTTTAATTTGCATTTCTTAAATGATATTATTTGATTTTCATGTGTTTACTGCCATTTGTATATCATTTTTTGAGAAGTGTTTAGGTCCATTGCCCATTTTTTATTTTGTTGTCTTTTTTATTATTGAGTTGTAGGAGTTCTTTATATACTAGATAAAAGCCATTTGTCATATATATGTGTTGTGAATTATTTTTCCCAGTCTGTGAATTGACTATCAATTTCTTGATGCTTTTTATTAATGCACAGAGATTTTTAATTGTGATAGCCTAAACAATTAATGTTCGCTCTTTTTAATAATTTATGGGTTTGGGTACTCTCTAGGAAATTTGTACAGATATATAGGGTTAGCTTCAAAGTTATAAAGCTAACCCTATATTTCATTCCAGTAGCTTTATCGTTTTAGCTTTTTTATTTAGGTCTGTGATTCATCTTCAATTGATTCTTGTGTATGGCTAGATAAGTCAAACATCTTGATTTTTCTATATGAATATTCAGTTATCTCAGCACAATTAGTTGAAGAGATTTTCCTTTCCCTGTTAAATTGTTTTAGTGCATCTGTTAAAAATCATTTAATTGCCTATGTGTGGACTTAGCCTTACTTTTATGTGTTTTATGCAAAAAAAAGAGCCTACCCTTAGCAGGGGTCAGAATCCAGAGTTCAGCTTAGGGAGGTAACTGACACAAGCTAGAGTGCCTTTATACCTGAGGCCTGATTTCTATACCACTTTTTCAGGCTCTCATAGGTTTAGGAAAACCTAAGGAAATACATTCAAAAGAGCTTTTGGCATTGATGAAGTGTGAAGTCAAAATTCATTGTTTTCCTTCTGCAATCAAAAAAGAATTGCCCAAGGTGCTTCGTAGATCTCTGCAATGTGGGACCCCCTTGATTATAAATGCAGAGTCATTGACTCCCATCTCTAGAAAATTGCTTGGAAACTTCATCAGTGCTACAGCACTGGACAGATATATTGAGAGTTTTTTATGCTGCCCTAAATCAAAACTAAGGAGTAAGTGGCCTGACCAATTTTTATTTTCCTATTTCCCCTTCATAAACTCTACAGTGATTTTTATCACAGGTAAGTTGACATTTTGGGAATAATATTTTTTAAAACCCATGGCAGATATAACTTTTTGAAGGTTTGTTTAAAAAATTTCCTTCCAATTATTACTGTTATTTATCAAAATCATAGTGTAGTAATCTTTTAAATATATATTGAGTGCTTGGTAATGGAAAAGAAACTCAAAAAGAAGCAAAACAAAACACACAGACACACATCCTCTATAAATTGTATTGACTTTTGAGAATTTTCTTGTATAGGAAAGTTCAGACTTTCCCTGTGAAAATTTAAGTCTGAGTCTATTGAAATAAACTGACAAAAGACAGACTAATAGAAAAAAAAGGTATACAAATTTATTAACATGCACATGGACACACGAGCCATATCCAAAGTGTGAGACTCACAGGAGGGACCAGATGGTTGAGGTTTTTATATTATCCTGAGGTTACAGAATGAATAGGGGCATAGAGCTTCTCGGGGGAGGTGGAGACCCAGGTGATGGGAGGGTGAGGGTAGGAAAGCCAGCAAAGGCTTTTTTTTTTTTTTTTTTTTTTTTTTTTTTTTTTTTTTTGAGATGGAATCTCTCTCTGTAGCCCAGGCTGGAATGCAATGGCGCCATTTTGAATTACTGCAACCTCCACCTTCCCGGTTCAAGAGATTCTCCTGCCTCAGCCTACTGAGTAGCTGGGATTACAAGCACCCACCACCACGCCCAGCTAATTTTTGTACTTTTAGTAGAGACAGAGTTTCACCATTTTGGCCAGGCTGGTCTCAAACTCCTGAACCTCAGGTGATCCACCTACCTCAGCCTCCCAAAATGCTGAGATTACAGGCGTGAGCCATTATGGGCCAGGCCCACTACAGGCTATCTTGTTTACAGATGACATCCCTCAGGGAGGAGCTCTCAGAAAGAACAGATGAGTGCCTGGGGTAACAGTTTCTCTGTGGGACCTTTAAGGTGTGAGGCTTTTAGTCTCCTTTTCTTGTGAGTTCATCTTTCCTAGATCTGGATAAAGAGAGCCTCAGAGAAAGCCTGGCTATTTATTTTACCCATGTGGATTTTCTCTACAGATGCAAATCTCCCCCACAAAAGACAATTTTTTCATAGCTATTCCTGTGGTTTGCAGCCCGTCTAAATAGGCTTATCAAAATATGCCAAAGATGTATATTTTGGGGTTAAGTACCGTGGTTTCCTTCACTCAAAAGTCTTATTCTGAAATTAAAAAAAAAATTGTTCCTACTGGCATGAAATAAGTTAAGGTTTAGAGAACATTTGAATAATCACCATTAAAAGGCTAATCAGAGCTTTATCCCAAAGCATAAGAGGATTTCAGTGATTGAAGCACAGATTCCTGGTGTTACCTTCATAAGGAGATATTGTGGTACTAATTAATAGTTGCCATCCTTTTGGCAGACTCAGGATAGAGGAAGGCAATGCAGGCAACCCGGGGCATTTTCTTGCGGGTTGTTTGTCAAACAGTGCAGAAAATCCTGCATTGGGGAAACAGTCCTTGTAGATACTTGCAAGTAATCAAGACAATGTAGAGGTGCTATGCGTATCCTTTAGGAGAGAGATCCTGGAGGGTTTTCCAAATATATGACACCCAACACACTCACGACCCACAATACGCACTTATCCTTCATGTACTTAACATGCAGTTTGCTCGAAATTTTATATTTCCTGTTTCTGACAACATCTGTGTGGGCCTGCTCAGCCCAAAGCTCCAGAGCCTGCGACTCTCCTTCACCTTCTAGGCACCTGTGCAACCACGCACACACAAACACATGCACACACGCACACACACCTACTCACATGGGCCTGCTGAGCCCTTTTAATGGATGTGAGAATAATTAGCATCAGCTGGCCTGGACAGCTCATGCTTTCTCTGTTTTTCACATTCTTTTTCTTCCCTCCACAGCTGAATTTACAAAGAAATGATCAATAACAATAGCTAAGATTTGTTGAACGTTGACTCTATGCCATGAATAATGAACTCCACAGTTAAGTTATTTACAGTTCTCAAGGAGATAGATCTCCTCAAATTATCACAGCCATCCTCTAAGGAAAGTTTTATTATTATTATCTTACAGATAAAGAAACTGAGGCTCAGTGTCCACATTCAATAACTTGCCCATGGCTACAGAGCTAATTAATCCTGAACTTGAACAAAGGATTGTCAGACTTCACTGTTGGCTCCTAACTAAGATGCATTCTCAAGTCCGTGGCAAACTCTCTGATGTTGCTTTGGGTTTTGTTTATTTTGTTTTCTTTTTTGTTATATCGAACCATCCATTAAAACAGAACATTTTTTTCTTCCCACTCCCTATCAAAAAATGGTATACTGCCTTCATAAGCTTGGTAGCTACTATTTATGTCATGATTGTTTCTGATTTTTGAATTGAAATGTTTTGTAGAGAAAAGATGTTACCTCCACTGCATTTGATTTTGTAGCTGAATAGAGCCACTTTCATTCAGAGCTTCATTCAGAGCAGACAAAAATCAACGTCTGCCTGCCTAAAACATAAAATAACATGCTCCACCAGCAAAAAACAAACAAACAAACAAAAAAGAAACCAAAAAAAAAGCATCTTGGGTTTCATATTAATAGTGTGAACAGTGGAGGATAGCAAAGCCAAAGCAAGACCAAACTACAGAAAAGAAGCAAAAAAAGCAGGAACAGTGCTGAGCCTCTTGTAATTGCTGCCTTGAGTTTCCTTTTGCCGCTCTCTTCTTTGTGGGGAAGAAGAAAGTGGTGTCTGATTTATAGGATTTTTTGTCCAGCTCCCAGATATTCACTCTTAAAAACCTAGGGATGTAGCTAAAAATGGATTCTGAAGGACTTGGAAAGGACAAGTTATTTTCCACATCTAAACCTCATCCAATTGTATTGGTGCAATTTTGCTTGAAAATGCCCCCAGGACACCAGTTTCAGGCCTGCCAGGTGGCCTAAGTTCATGCCTTCCTCCAATATCCCTGAGACTACCTGAGACCCAGGACAAGCACTGGAACCATCATTTTGCAGGGACAGATGGCAGCGAACACTGTAAGCAGGGCACAGAGTTTCTAGGCAACCCCCATCTCCTTTCCCAGCCCTGAGACCACGAGGCACCTTCCCTTGGGCTGACTCAGAGCCCTGAGTGTGGGCTGTGCTGGGTCCCAGTCTCTCAGCTCCCCGACTGTGGCACAAACCTGCTCTCCCGCTTGCCTTTATTCTTATTGGAGGATTTTATTTTCCTGCTTACCTTGCCAGCTGCCAAAAACAAAACAAAGCAGCACTTCTTATTTTCTTCACACCATTGACCCTGGAGAAATCCCTTGCCCACAGCCACCATCTGGGAGAGCCATTTCTTTCTTCTAACCTGTAAACATTTTCACAAAGCCTCCAAAGGCAAGCATTTGGCACACCATCGTGACTGCTTTCCTGCGAACATTGAGATTTCAAATTTTAATTGCAGCTTCTTGATTAGGCATCAAAAGTCCATATTTGAGCATTTGAACTGGCAATTCTAAAATGCAAATCTGTCCATTTCAAGTCCTTATTTACGATGGCTCAAATACTGAATTTGTTATTACTCATTTTGAAAATTTGCTTGTGCTCTGCATAGAGAAAATAATTTGATGGTTAGTACTGTTTATCCCTGGTCTTCTTCTTTTTTTCCTTTTTATTTTTTTGAGACAGGGTCTCGCTCTGTTACCCAGGCTGGAGTGCAGCCCCCCTCAGCCTCCGGAGTGGCTGGGACTACAGGTTTGTGCCACCATGCCCAGCTAATTTTTTGTGTGTATTTTGTAGAGACCGACTTCACCATGTTGCCCAGGGCTGGTCTCGAACTCCTCAGGTTATCCGCCCACCTTCTGAAAGTGTTTGGATTACAGGTGTGAGGCACTGCACTTGACCTATTCCTAATCTACTACTCACCATTTTCAGATACCTGTAGTGCTATGCATGTGACTCTCCAAAATTCATATATTGAACCCCTAACCCCCAACGTGATAGTATTTTGAGGCAGCGCCTTTAGGAGATGCTGGGGATTGAATGTTTATATCCCCTCCAAAATTTAGTTAAAATGTAATCCCCAATGCAACAGTACTGAGAAGTGGGGCCTTTGAGAGGTGCTATGCCCTGAGAGCCCCACTCTCATGGATGGGATCAGTGCCTTATGGAAGGACTGAAGGGACGGGACCTAGCTAAATGCTTTTGCCCTTCTGCCTACCACCATGTGAAGACACAATATTGACCCTTTCTGCCTTGTGAGGACGTGGTGATAAGGCGCCATCTTGGAAGAAGAAAGCAGCTTTCTCCATACAAACGAACCCGCCGGAGCCTTGATCTTGGACTTTCCAGCCTCCAGAACTATGAGAAATAAATTTCTATTATTTATGAATTCCCCATGCAGTACAAACGGGCTGAGACAGGAGGTAGTTAGGTTCAGATGAAGGCCTGAGGGTAGGGCCCTAATGATGGGATCCATGCCCATACAAGAAGAGATACAAGAGCAATCTTGTGCTCTCCCTCTGCCATGTGAAGACATAGCAAGAAAGCAGCCATCTGCAAACCAGGGAGTGAGCCCTCATTGCACCCCAAATCTGCTGGCACCTTGATCTTGGCATCCTGGGCTCCAGAATTGTGAGAAATAAATGTTTGTTGTTTAAGCCACTCAGCCTATGGTAATTTGTTGTAGCAGCCTGAGCTAAGACATATAGATAGATAATCTTAACCCACACCAGCCAATAGAAGAAGAAGAAATAGAAAAGAAAGTTGGGGGCGGGGGGCAAAATATTCTCCTCCATGGCATGCCCAGCAGGTGGAGAGAAGAGCAAAGGTTAGGATGTTTATCTGACGTCTGCCTTCCTCTAAAGCTCTCCAACTCATTACTTCAACTTTCATAAACTAGGACCCTAAAGACCTCAGATCAGAAATTCAGCAAGGAAGGGGCCTTATATTTGACTGGATCACCCCTAGCAAGGGAAAAAGACATGAATTAGAAACTACTTCTTTCAGGAAATATTTGCGAGCCACTTGTTAGATGCCAGGCACTGTGCAAGGCCCTGGGTGAACCAGCAGGGGCCCTCTTGAACTCTGCACATCCAAAGTTGGACTCATCACTTCTCCCCTGCCCCTGTGAAAGGCACACCCGGGACCCGGGTGCTCCCATCCCTCACTGCCTCCTACTGTCCCCTGCTTTGATATCCTGTCGTTCACAAAAACACACAGCTCTCCTTAGGGCCCTATTCTCACTTTAAGAAGTCTTTGGGGGTACTAGAAACAGAAATAAGGCTGATCCAGCCTCCATAAAACTGCCTCTTTCTAGGAGTGGGGTCTTGAAAGAGTAATTTAACCCCACTAAGCCCTAGTGTTCTCATGACTAAAATGGGGAGAATATATACTTCATAGGGTTATTGTGAACATTAACAAGATAACGTAATTAAGAATAGAGCTCAAGGGCCTATAAATAAATATTTCAATATTCAGTAAATATTAGTTTAACCATTTGGACCCTTTTCCATTTTGTTTATTGCAATATCTTCTGAAGAGCCCCCTTGACTTCAGTACCTACCTTTCAAATTCCACCAAGCTGCTAAACTGTTATCTCAGAAGCTTGGCTCTCACCTCTCTTCCCCTCTCATTGCCTTTCTGTTGCCTATAAGTAGATACAAGAGTTTGTGCCTGTCTTGCCACTGGTAGCTCATGCATTCATTGAAATTCTTTTTCTTGCAAGTGACAAATCTAAACTGCTCAAACATAGTCTGGGGGTGCACTGGCTCCCACATCTGGCTTATACAGGCCCCAAGAATGTCCCTGGCTCTCTCTGGTTCCATTTGAGGTTGTGCTTTGGTTTGTGGCCAATTCACCTGCTGCAGGTAGCTTTTTGCTTGTGGCCAGGAACGATAACTTTCAGGGGTCTAGATGCTCATCCTCCCAGCATAGCAACCTCTGTGAAAAGTGGACTTATCACTCGCAATGTCTACGTATCAACTCCAGGAACCAGCCCACACTGGGCCAGTTCGAGCCACAGCTTCAAGTGAAACCACAGAAAAGAGGGAGTGGCCACGATGTACCAAAGGGTGGATGCTACCTAGGCAAGGAACACACATGCACACACCAGCTGGGATTCCTTGGCACAGCTACTGCTGTCTCACCCTTGAAGCAGTAGAGGAAGCTCTGCTGGACTGCTGATCTGCATTGTGGGCAGGGGGCCAAGCTCCCAGCATGGTCTGCGTGGAAGGGGAGGAGGGCAGGGGCTGGAATCAAAGCCAGGCTTCCCAAACGCCCCTGACCCCCATAGAAACTGGATGTGGGGGTGAGGTGTGGAGAATGAGACAAAGGCCAGTCTCCCCTAGCATCTGGTCTCAGGAGACTAAGCTTAGAGAAATGTGGAAGGGAATAGATAAGTCGCCAAAAGCTGCCCAAATGTCTGGTCAACCATGGGAAGTCCTAAGCGCCATGCCCCTGGCTCTCTGTGTAGCTTTCCTTTGGCAAGCTCAGTGCCTTCCCCTGCTGGACCAGAAGTGAGGCATTCCTGGGCTTGGAGAAGAACAAAACTGGAATGTGGGAAACTAAATCATGTCTTTTAAGGGTTCCCATCTCACTGACAAAGGATTTCCTGGCCTGCACCAGGTCGAGTCCATCCTCTTGCAGGAGAGTCACACACACACACACACACACACACACACACACCTTTCTCAAATGAGAAAACTGAAACAAAAAGTTAAAATTGACTTTCCCAAAGCTACTCAGAAGTGGGATTTTCAGCCCTGTGATAGTCACAGATTCTGAGCACAGTCACATTCTCACCTCTTCCCCTCACCCGCAGCTATGTGCTTCCTTAATAAGCAGAATCCACATGGCTTAGCTGATAAGGCTTGGTTGATGTTATAGAATGTTGAATTCCTAAAAAGGATGGCAAATTTTAAGTATAAAATATATTTTTAGCTTAATCTCAAGGTCAGAATAAATTGTAGGGGTCATTGACTCTATTTCACCTTCTAGTTTTGGGCTACAATACTCCCTTTGAAAATATCCAGTTAGAGGGACTGTCTCCAGAAAGAGCTGGCTCAAATGCCAGATGCAATTATTAGAACATCCCACCTCATGTTAAGTTCAAATGAGTCTCCCACAACTCTATCCACTGCTTCTACTTTTCTGCATTGGAATTCACTGATACTCTCTTTTTTTCTGTTTTCTTTTTTTTTTTTTTTTTTTGAGACAGAGTCTCGTTCTGTCGCCTAGGCTGGAGTACAGTGGCGTGATCTTGGCCCACTGCAACCTCCACCTTCCGGGTTCAAGTGATTCCCCTGCTTCAGCCTCCCAGGTAGCTGGGATTACAGACATGCACCACCACACCTGGTTAATTTTTGTATTTTTAGTAGAGATGGGGTTTTGCCATGTTGGCCAGGCTGGTCTCAAACTCCTGACCTCAGGCGATCCACCCACCTCAGCCTCCCAAAGTGCTGGGATTACAGGCATGAGCCATTGCGCCTGGCTGATTCTATCTCTTTCTTTGTTTCCTTCCTTTCTTCTTCCTCTCCTCCCTTTCTTTCAACTATTTTTTTAGTAAGTAACTACTGTGTGCAATGTATTGGCTTGGGCACCTGGGATATAGCATTGAACAAGAAAGACAAGGCCCTTGCTTCATGGAGATTATATTTTAGTGGATTTTTTTTAAATAAGAAAACAACCAAAAAAATTTTCAACTTATGCTAAGTGTTTATTGCAGAAATTAAATGGGAGTGTGCCTGGGAGGGGCTGCTTTCTATGGGGACCATAAATGGGTCCTCTGAGCCTCTGAGAAAGTGAGATTTGAGCTGCAATTGGAATGTTCCTGGAATCACACAACATATTTCCAGTCCTCTTTCTGCAAGTGACTCTTGCTATGTTTGAACCCAGATATCACGACACACGTACACATGTGTCGGCACACACATATCAGTCTTCTTTTCTCTTGGTTGAACATCTATATTCCTCAGTCATTTCAATCATATACACCTGTTTAGCAATGTCTCTCTGGAAATGCACTGTTCAAAGTGGGATAGAGCAGTCTAGATTTGGTCTGGCTGTCACAGGAAAGATGGGCCCATCAGAGAGCTCCCTTGCTCTGGACACCACACTGGTATCAACTGTGCTTCTAAATCTCAAATTCCAAAGCTGCAAACGCCTGGAGGAACCTGTATCTTGTTAGCTCTCCATTATTAATCTCTCAGCCAACTAAAAATGGCATCTATCCATCACATGCTACTGCAAAACCTCATCACGAGTAGCCTCTCACTGTATCAATGAGAGTGGGGAGGGGCAGGCAAGGGTAGGAGCCTGGTGTCAACTTTTTTCTATTGAGGCCATCTGGCCACCTGTTTAATATTGTTCTTTTGTACTGTGGATGTTGTCATTTAGGATTTTAACTGTCCTTCCATATGTCACCACAGATTTGATAAGCATGCCACCCACCTCCACATCTGTGTTGTGATAAAAGCATCTCCCAGGCTGGGACAGAGAAAGAATATGAGTATTCAAGCAGTTACTGATCCAGCTAACAATATTATGAGACAGTCCACATAAGTGAGAAATATGCAAGACATCTTGCTGAAATTCAAGTATACCATATACATTCATTCAGGACCCAAAGAATAAAGAAAGGTTGTCAGTGTGACAGGACATCCTTAAGAACCAATGCTGAATTTGAGAGATCACTGCTCCTGACTTGGAGTACTCAAAAACTCCCATTTAAAACTATGTTCTAAATATGTGTTCTGAAATATTGCCTAAACTATACATAGGCTCACCAGTTCAGAATACACGTTTTGATTTTTCTCATTTGAAAATTCTATCTTTACTATAAGGCCCCTGGATCATGCTCCAAGACCCCTCAGGGGTTCCTGACAGCGTCATTGCAATTGAATATATAAGTTTTTTTTCTCACTTTCCTATGATACAACCCAGTTTGGCCAGAGACTTAAAAATGTATAAACCATAACAGACTCACTTTTATAAGCATTGATCTAATGCTGAGTTCCTTTTATGGTAGTCAATGCTACCATTTCCAATAAAATTCTTATCCCTGAGAAATATTTAAATGGAAAACAGGAATTAAGCAAGTTCCATTTGTTTTTGCCTTTTCCTATGTTACTTTTGTTTTTCATACTTTTTATTTGAGGATATGGAGACATTTTCAGAGGGTAAAGCAGAAAGTGATAGAAAAGAAACCCACACAAGAATTAAATAGAGTTACACCTATCTAGGATATTTTGAAAACTGAATTTCTAAATGCATAGGTGCCCAGTATAATTACTATGCCCAGAAATGTCTTTGTGGCTCAGATGACATTCTCTTTTACACCTGGGTTTTTTTCAATTACTATGTATTCACCTAGTTGATCTGAACTAGTTCCACAGTTGCAATATCCACCTCTCCTAACTTCCAAGAAATAGAACTGCCATCAAAACAAGTGAAAAATCTCTTGGCTGTTCTGTTTCATTGAGTGAGGCTTCAAGCTGAGGTCTGGATATTTAAAGACCTTGCTCATGACTAGGTCTTTCCCCAAGCCAGCTTGAGGTTTGCACTGGAAACACATGATTCCCTTTCTCCCTCAGGCTGAAGCATCAACAAGGACTTTCAATGCCCAGTCTGTTCACCTGCTCTGAAAAGCTCTCCATCTTATAAAGGGGACACCCCCAGTAGAAGGAGGTCCTATTTCAGCTGCTCTTTTTCAAGGGTTGCTATTGCCCTGACCTGCTCGATTTGGCCACCAGGAGAGTCACCTCACTTGCAGGTTGAGCATACATACCTAGTTCAGATATGTTGCCAAAACAATACCTAAAGGGTGTCTTTAACTAAAGACTGTATGAAGACCCCACCACCATGCTGATGATATGAATTCACATCACACCATGCCATGACATAAATGCTGTATACAAGTCACAGTGTGAACATTTATTTACATGTGTATGGATGCAGACAGATAGAGCAAACTACAGATAAAGTTAAGTGAGGCAGCTGGTGAAGCTCAGCCAGCATGGCTGGGGACACCCTCAATCCAATAATGCTCCTCGCCATTTGTCCTGCTCTTCCTTGCTGATTCTGTGCCATATGTTATTAGGCCAAGAACTAATATCTTATCTGCTGAAATGTGATCCATCAGGAACAGTTTTTCTAATATGAATATTATTTTATTTCACCATGCTACATGGTTCCCTAAATGTCACTCACAAATTTGTGGTGCCACTGTAGGGAATGTGAGTCCTCTCTGATGAGAGGGCATTGCAGGATGCCTTCCATGGGCCTGGGCACAGATTTCATGGAGAGCACCCCCATTTCCAGGGGGATCCTCCCTCATTACTCAGAGTGCTTTCTTGGGGATTGTGTCCTGCCTTCCAGTATCAATTGGAACCCCTTCCTCCTTTTCTATGGCAGCTAGAACCCCATTTAATCCTTACTAAATAGGGGTTAAACTTGGAATATCAGGTTCATAGGTTTATGCTAAGATACTTATTTCCTTGACTTAGAGTGACATACTTCCCTCTTTTAAAAAAGTGTATTTCACATGTGAATTCAGCTAATAACAAGCTGAAGTCCTGTGCATTTAATTTTTTTTCCTGTGAAGCCACATGCTGCAAGAAAAGTAAGATTTTGGAACTGATGTTGATGGTGATGACAGCCTCCAGATACAAACAACGAAAGAGGGCACTGCTGCCACTCACCATGAGAAACAAAGGAGGACACATTTTCAGACTGCACAGCAATGCAATAGGTCTGAGAAACATGCTGGGATAGAAGGAAACTGGTCTTAAATCTGAAGCCTTCCAGTAACCCACAGAAGAAATTTCCTCTGATTACTTAATCTTTCTGTGCCTCCGTTTCCTCACCCAGAACTGGGAATTTGTAACACTTATGTGACAGAATTATGATGAGATCAAATGCATGGAGAAGAGGCATGCTAGTGGCCACCTTGGATACTGTGAGTGCCCCACAAAGAGACGACATCATAACTGCCCATATCCACTGACCACAATTGTTTCCAGCAGCCGTGGGTGCCTGTGTGACTTGCCCGAGGGGAGGGGTTGGTAACTGAAAAGCCTGGAGACACTGCATAAATGTCTTCTTTTGAGAACAAAAGCCAAAATTGACAAATCAGATCTAATAAACTAAAAAGCTTCTGCACAGCAGACACTGGAGACACTGATGCAGCAGGAGGGGGAAGGACAGGCAAGATGCCCCCAAGGACCTGGCCTGGCTCCTCCTCCTCTTGTTTCATCTTCAAAGCTATCAGCTTAAACCTAGTTTTGAAATGTAAACAGTACAACGGGTCTTTGTACCTACCATATTTGAAGAGTCACCTTTTATTCTTTCAGAAAACCAATCACACTCCAACCCCAACGTTTTTATTTCAGTGGATGTGTTAACGGCTGTTGTGATATCACGGTTCTTGTCTTTTTACTTTAAAAAAATTTAAGAAGTGTCTGTTCATATCCTTCGCCCACTTTTTCATGGGGTTGTTTGTTTTTTCTTGTAAATTTGTTTAAGCTCCTTGTAGATTCTGGATATTAGCCCTTTGTCAGATGGATACATTGCAAAAATTTTCTCTCATTCTGTAGGTTGCCTTTTCATGCTGATAATAGTTTCTTTTGCTGTGTAGAAGCTTTTTAGTTTATTAGATCTCATTTGTCAATTTTGGCTTTTGTTCTCAAAAGAAGACATTTATGCAGCCAACAAACATATGGAAAAAAGCTCATTGGCCGGGTGCGGTGGCTCACACCTGTAATCCCAGCACTTTGGGAGGCCAAGGTGAATGGATCACCTGAGGTCAGGAGTTCGAGACCTGCCTGACCAACATGGTGAAACCCTGTCTCTACTAAAAATACCAAAAATTAGCTGGGTGTGGCAGCGGGCACCTGTAATCCCAGCTACTGGGGAGGCTGGGGCAGAAGAATCACCTGAACCCAGGAAGCGGAGGATTACTGGTCATTAGAGAAATGCAAATCAAAAGCACAATGAGATACCATCTCACGCCAGTTAGAATAGCAATCATTAAAATTCAGGAAACAACAGATGCTGAACAGGATGTGGAGATATAGGAATGCTTTTACACTGTTGGTGGGAGTGTAAATTAGTTCAACCATTGTGGAAGACAGTGTGGTGATTCCTCAAGGATCTAGAACCAGAAATACCATTTGACCCAGAAATCCCATTACTGGGTATATACCCAAAGGATAATACATCATTCTACTATAAAGATACATGCACACATATGTTATTGCAGCACCATTCACAAAGTGAATAGCAAAGACTTGGAACCAACCCAAATGCCCATCAATGATAGGCTGGATAAAGGAAATGTGGCACATATACACCATGGAATACTATACAGCCATAAAAAAGGATGAGTTAATGTCCTTTGCAGGGACATGGATGAAGCTGGAAAGCATCATTCTCAGCAAACTAACACAAGAACAGAAAACCAAACACCACATGTTCTCACTCATAAAGCGGGAGTCGAACAATGAGAACAAATGGACACAGGGAGGGGAACATCACACACCGGGGCCTGTTGGGGGCTGGAGGTCTAGGAGGAGGATAGCATTAGGAGAAATACCTAAGGTAGGTGATGGGTTGATGGGTGCAGCAAACCACCATGGGATGTGTATACCTATGTAACAAACCTGCACGTTCTGCACATGTATCCCAGAACTTAAAGTATATATATATATGTATATATATACAATAAAGCAAAGTTGGGAATGGATATTAATAATAGCTGAAGAGAAAACAATTTAACTCATCTAGTTTAGGTAATTCAAACAAGAATGCTATTAATTTGCTTCCTTCAGTAAGATGTTTCATCTCTCCATCTTAATTTGCTTGGGTGGTTAATCCCATATTTCTCATTTTAATATGAGAATATTATGTGTATATATATTATGTATATATAATATATACATATTATGTGTATATATATTATGTATATATAATATATACATATTATATATGTGAATTTAAATATGAGAATATTATGTACATATAATATGTACATATTATATATAATATATTCATATTATATATATATGAATTTAAATAAGAGCACAGCAAAGAAGATCCAGCATAGAGTAATTTATTGTAAAATAAAAATAATATTTTTAAAATTAGGTGCAGAATAGACAGTACACTCTGAGAGAGAGAATTCAGGGCAGGCTGCTCATAAAAGGATGAGACAGCAAAGACTGGCACTAGGGAGACTCTCTTTATGGGAGTCCTACATGATTATTCATAAGGGGGTGGGAATAGGTGTTTGCTGCTAGTAAGCATGTTCTGGGTGGTTCTCTGAGTGCACACACGCAGTAGCTCTACATGCTTGCTCATATGTCACAAGTCTCATTAGCATCTTAAATCTCCACCCAGAATGAGCAGTTTGAGGACAGGTAAAATCAAAGTGCGCATGCTTTCTGCAGGGGAAATTCCCTGCTGAAGATAGCCTTGCTTGAATGAGCTGGACCACAGTGCAAATCCTGGGGCTTATTGTGTTGACTGTACGGTCACCACAGTTGCTGCACCACAAGGACAGGGTTACTTCCTTGACTCTACCTATCTGGCCTCAAGTGTATTTTTAAAAGTATATTTTATCCAAAATTAAGATTATGGTTTCTGATTAGTCTGGTGGATGTGGTAGGTTGTTTTCCCTTGTTTGTTTCTGTTTCAGGATTTCAATCTAATTTGAATCTAATTCGAATCTAAAGATTATGATCACATACAAAGCAAAGTTGAGAATGGATAATATCAATAACTGAAGAGAAAACAATTTAACTCATCTAGTTCAGGTAATTCAAACAAGAATGCTATTAATTTGCTTCCTTCAATAGGATGTTTCATCTTTCCATCTTAATTTGCTTGGGTGGTTAATCCTATATTTCTCATCTTAATAGCAAGTATGTCCATTCACAAGTGTCAAAGAGGTTTGAAAGCTGGGTTCACTTGCTCTATGAAAATATCACCAGATCAGAACAACCAGAAAGGAGCAATCCCTTCTGGCATTACAGAAGGTGTGTATCTGTTTCCCCCTCCTCCCCTCTAATCTGAGCTGTACTCTCATAAATTAAAGTTGACAAGACAAGCATGAGAAGCCTGTTTTGCTCAGGTTCAGTGGCTCCCCAGAAGGCCAGGACTCAATGTAAGAGGCAGAAAGGCTACAAAAAAGAAAGGTGACATATTTGCCAAGCAGTCTGGTAGCCTCAACTTGATATGCTTTATCTGTGATGGCAAGAGGCAGGCATTGTTTCTTCCTTTCCCTTTTTTCCTAGTGATGCTTCTCAATCAGCCAGTGAGACTTAAGTGAGGCCCACTTACTCATGGCAAGGCCAACGTCCCAATTGTATTAGTCCATTTTCACACTGCTATAAAGAACTACCTGAGACTGGGTAATTTATAAAGGAAAGAGGTTTAATTAACTCACAGTTCCACATGGCTGGGGAGGCCTCAGGAAACTTGCAATCATGGTGGAAGGCGAAGGGGAAGCAGCGCACATCTTACATGGCAGCAAGAAAGAGACAGAGAGGGGATGTGCCACATTTTAAACCATTAGAGCTCATGAGAACTCACTCACTATCACGAGAACAGCATGGGGGAAACCACCCCCATGATCCAATCATCTCCCACCACGTCGCTCCCTCACATGTCAGATTACAATTTGACGTGAGATTTGGGTGCAGACACAGAGCTAAACCATATCACTGGCTATTGTGAGAGTTACAAAGAGGGTCTGCACAAGTTTATAATCCAGAGGTGAGGCCTGTGCACAAGAAAAACTGTGCTGTATAAGAAACTTCTGAAAAACAGCAATGCCTAGCCAGAAGAAAAGATTAAGGGAAGATGGACACCTACAAATCTGGAGTATTTCAGAAAACAGAATCAGGGCCAATAGAGCCCTGCTCAAAATAAAAACAGACTCTCTAAGGCCATCGTATGGTAGACGGGGCTGACTCTGGAACTACGTCACCAGCAGAGACTGGCCAACAACCTGTCCTATGCTGGGGAGTGGAGGCAAATATCAGACATATCAAAAATTATCAAGTGAAATGTGGAATCAGATGAGCAAAATCTTGTCCAATCCTGATATTCTGTACAAAAGTTAATTAAAATAAGTGAATAAGTGAAGTATTATTTGTGACTTGGGCTTCACAAAAGAGCCTTGTGAGAGTAAGTGGTACTCAACTCATATAATACCTATTTTTATGTATTCATCTCCAGGAAAAGTGTAGCAGGGATGGAGAGAAAGAGAGAGAGAATTAATGTTCATTGTTGGCCTATAGGCCCATATGTAAAATATATATATATACACATAAGCCAATATATTGGTCAATGGAGCCAGTATTCAACTTACAGATAAATATAGAAATAAATATGTGTGTGTATGCACATAACATACACACACACAAGACACACATATATTCCATTTGCCAAATGCTGTAACTTTTTTTAAGTGAGCTTGTATACAACTGAGGTTATAAGGTAGGCTCCATTTGTCTCAATGTTTATTTTATGGCCTTTCGACCATGCAAAGTGGGAGAAGGACAAGAAAGAAAAGAAAAAGGAGGAGGAGAAGCAGGAAGAGGATGAAAAAAGGGAAGTTAATATGGAGGACCTAGAGGGCTGCAGACATTTTATACACATTATTTTACTTTATATGTATTTGCATTCAAGGTGAGTGAGCCATTATTACACCCATTTAGATGAGTTCAGATGAGCGCAGATAAGTGAAATAATAAAATTAGTAAAAGGCAGAGCTGTGTTTCAGACCCAGTTCCGTCTGATCACAAATCTCTGCTCTTTCCTCACCACTCCCTTAGTAACAAGGAGAGAGGTGCCTGACTCAGTTAAGGTCCCACCACTGTAATACGTCACCACTGACATGTTTAAACAACAGGAATTTTTTCCAAGAAATTTTAATTTAAAAAAAATTACGATGGCTCACGCCTGTAATCCCAGTACGTTGGGAGATCGAGGCGGGCGGATCACGAGGTCAGGAGATCGAGACCATCCTGGCTAACACGGTGAAACCCCATCTCTACTAAAAATACAAAAAAAAAATTTAGCCGGGCATGGTGGCAGGCGCCTTAGTCCCAGCTGCTCGGGAGGCTGAGGCAGGAGAATGGCATGAACCTGGGAGGCGGAGCTTGCAGTGAGCCGAGATCGCGCCACTGCGCTCCAGCCTGGGCGACACAGCGAGACTCCGTCTCGAAAAAATAAAAACAAATAAAAAATAAAATAAAATAATAAAAAAATTAAAGTATATATTCCTAAATATGCTTTGGGTTCTCCAACTAGTTACAAGCATTTCCTTTGCTGGTGCCAGGTAGGAATTTGACTCAACCAGCCAAGTGTATCACTTCTAATAGGACGGAAGAAATGCTTCCCTTCACTCCAAATCTCTTAGCGGAAGTTAATTTATGGTCTTCATGATCATCAAATGAGACGGCTTTCATTTACACCAAGACCATGAGTGCGGGTGAAATTGGGGCTTTGAGGGTAACCATCCAGAGGAAATAATCAATACTATCTGTAAAGAAATAAAGCACGCTGGGGAACAGCAAAGATTCCGCTTTTGCAGCAGCAAGGAACCTTCGCCCAAGGATAAAATCATTATTTAATGGGTCTGAAGGAAGGGGATCTCACAGTGACCGCCTCCTGCTAACCCAGCCCTCCCAGCTCGCTTGCTGCTCTCTTTCTGGTCTCCATGGAATGCGCCCTTCTAGAAGGACTTAACTTGGGCAGCTTGGGGTCCGTGGCGGAGACGCACCTCGGCTGCTTCCTGCAAGAGCTCCGCTGAGGGCCAGCTCAGACTCTGGAACGTGGCTCGGCCTCCACAGTGTGGAGGCAGGAAATGGAGACAAAATGACTCCCTCCCTTCTGGCCAAATAGAGAGGATCCAAGACCAGGTGTAGACTCGTGCTGCGCCCAGGAATCTGCGACAGCACAAGAGGGAGCCGGCAAGGAGAATGGCGGGGCCGCAGAGGGTCAACTGAGACCGTGAAGGACAAAGAAAACTCCAAACATCCCCCCCAGCCCTCCTGATAAACAGAACCGACGCGGAAGCAGACCCCGGCCACCGAGGGGAAGCGCGATCCTGGCAGCCCTCTCTCGCGCCCTCCCCGTGCCTCCCCCTGAGGCAGGGATGTCGCCTTCCACCTGGCCCCAGCAGGCTGGAAATACGCCTGCGCCCTCCCTTCTGCACGGGCCCTGGGTCCTTAGCCCCCGCCCCCGGCCTCCGCTCGGTCCCCTGACGCCCCTCCCGCTGCTGGCGACGCCACCACTTTCTGCCCTGGGGAGGTCCCCGGCTCCTGCCCGCAGACAAAGCCATCTTAAAGCGCGGAGAAGGTGACATCGGCAGATAAGACGCTAATTGACAACTCATTTTCATTCTGCCGAACAGAATTGTTTCATTTTTCACTCCTATCACCTGCTCATTTTCGGCAGCCCACACCCGGCAGAAAGGGTTCCCGGGGGAGTCGCTTGAAAGGTTGGAGCCGCCACGGAGCTGGGGTCCTGCGGTTCCGCTGCCCCCGCGGCACCTCGCGGGCGCTCCCTCGTTCGTGTCTCAATGCTGCCCTCTGCTGGCAGCCGGCGCCACCGGCGGCGCCAGGCGATGAGCCCCTCACTGCCCGCGTGCGTTTTGAGGAGGGCAGAGCGCTCGGGCAAAGGCAGAGGTCAAGGGCGGCGTAGCAGAAACTCGCCTACTTTGAGGGCATCCTGGAGAGGCAAGGATGTTCAGCTGTCTTCCCGCAGCGCGGGTGCTTCTAGCAGTTCTCAAAGCTTCAGTGCAACAAGAGCAAGGAGAAGCCATTGTCGCGGACGACTTTCCTCTCCTGCAAGAGATCTGGTTTGGAACAAAGATGTGTGTGAGGCAGAGATATTGTATTTACAATCGGGAAAGAGCGAGCCAACACCTGGTAGTACAAAGGCCAGACCTGGGGTGAATGCAAGATTTCCAGCTTTAGGGTCCAAGGACAAACTACCCTTTCCCCATGAGATGTGACGCCCAGCTCTATGGGGCACTCCCAGAGATAACTCAGCCCTTCCTGGGAGCCTGCTGCTCTCCCCCTTCTCTGGCTCGGTCCATGATACCACTCTTCAGACCACTGCCAGCGCTGGACTCCTGGGGACCCACTGGACCCCTATCCCCCCACCCTCACCCCATGTTCATTCATTCCTGCTTCTGATCAACCTCCCTGCCCCCCGTCTCCCCTTCCCAAGCCCATCCTCCCCTCCGTGCTAGAGGGAGCTACATTAAATGATTCAATCACAGTGAAACGCTTAAAACAGTGCCTGGCACGTGGTAAGCACTCAAGACATTTTAGCTAGACATTTAGTTAAGTCTGATCAGCCACTCCCTGTCCCTGCCCAATGGACACTTATAGGGGCTGCCCATTCATTGGATAAAATTAGCAGGCCACAGCCTAACTCAGCCTTATCTTCAAACATTCTCTCAAACTGTACAGAGGAACAATGTAATTTTCTGGGGTTCTCAGGAACACACCCTGTGTGTCTTATCTCTGTTGTTGGTAATACTGGCTCCTTAGCTAACAGGCCGTCTCTTGACCTCTTCACCTATTTAATTGTCTTTTGAGACTCAAACCTTCCTGAAGGCATCCTCCTTTCCTGACGGGCACACTCTACCCATCTTGTTGACTTATGCCTCCTCTTCTGCATTCCCCAAATACTCTATTCTTCATTATAACTTTCTGAGTCTGTCTACTCTCCAGGTCTGAGTTTCTTGACTTGCACGACTATCTCATTCATCTTTCCTTCCCCTGTAACCAGCACAGTACCTGGCTCTTGTAAGTCAGACCCTCCACCCGTTCACTGCATGAATGAATGAATGGAGGCAGGAGAGAACGCATCCATGAGAGGAGATCCCAGAAGCACCTATCAGCCCCAAGGTGCACCTTCTCCATACACCTGCCAGCAGGAGAGTCCTGTGGCTTAATCAGCTCCTTTGCAGACTGGAAAGGGCAAAGCAGTGAGCACCTGGGAGGCCTTGCCCTGTCAAGTTCAGCAGGATCATCAATTTCTTTAATTAGATGGTAATGGCAACATCGAGCCTGGCTATGTTGGAAAGGGGAGGTTATTATTGGAGGAGGAAAGGAAAGTAATTCTGAAGACTTGAGGACATAGCAGAGAAACAGTCTGGCAAGAGTGTAAGACTTGAGACTCAGGAGGGCAACATGAAGACGCTCGGCACTTGAGGAAAGGAGACTGGGGAAGTATAATAGATGGCTTAGAGGAGAGGAAAATCAACTGAGTATGTTTTATGTATCAAGTGCTTCTTACATCCCTTCTACACCTCATGACAACTGAAGAAGACAAGTATTATCCCCATTTTCTAAATGGAAAAACAGGTGCTCAGATGGATTTGGTTCCATATCTAAGGTCACACAGCTACCAAGTGATAGCACCAAGATTCAAACTCAGGCTCCATGACTTCCAAGCCCATGTTTTCTCCCTCCATGAATGTTTACTCTGCTGTGAGAAGTAAAGCAAAAGTACCTGGCACCAGCAGGTACTCACCTCCTACCTCTGAGGAAAGTGATTCAGACTTTCCTAAGGTCATTTCCCCCTCCATCTTAACTGGGAGTCCTGGTGGATTTCTGTGTCTCTGAAATGCACCCCATTAAATGTCTTCTATTATGCAGCACGCTGCATAGCTCTTAGCCCAGTCAAGCCCTAGATAGAGTAAGAATCCATTATCGAAGAGCTTCATTTTCCATTTTATATAGAAGACACCCGCTTTCGTACACCCCATTGTACTTGAAGAAGTGGGATGCTTCCTCATTGATCACATTCTCTTCCATGACACCACACTTCATCAGGAGCCAGTGGGATTATACAGCTGTGACTAAAGAGATCTAAATCAATCATCACAATTTCCAGAAAAGAAACCAGAACTCACAAATCACTGCCCTTTGTTTTCTTAACATTTATTTTAACTTCCGGGCTACATGTGCATAGGTTTGTTACATAGGTAAGCTTGTGTCATGGGGTTTTGCTGTACAGATTATTCCATCACCCAGGTATTAAGTCTAGTGTCCATTAGTTACTTTTCCTGATCCTCTCCCTCCTCCGACACTCCACCCTCCAAAAGGCCCTGGTGTGTGTTGTTCCCTTCTATGTGTCCATGTGTGTTCTCATCATTTAGCACCCACATGTAAGTGAGAACATGTGATATTTTGTTTTCTGTTCCTGCATTAGTTTGCTAAGGATAATGGCCTCCAGCTCCATCCATGTCCCTGCAAAGGACATGATCTTATTCTTTTTTATGGCTGCATAATATTCTGTGGTGTCTGTGTACCACATTTTCTTTATCTGGTCTATCATTGATGGGCATTTAGGTTGATGCCATGTCTTTGCAACTGGAAAATCACAGCACTTTGATGTTTCAGGAAAACCCAAACCTGTGTTTCAACTTCTATCACAAAATCATGTTGTTGCAGTGAGGCTGTGAACCAAGTGTTTAAAGGTAAGAATTTCAGTGTGTCAGTTTCAGCAGGGAAATCACATCTCCAGCCTCCCTTGACCTCAAGATCCACTGAATTCCACGTGCATCCAATATGACCCTCCAGTGATACTCTTCCCTGCAACAGTTAGAAACTGCAGTCCAGGAACAATGGTTCTCAAACCTTAGTGTACATCACAGTCATTCGGAAGGCCTATTAAAAATACAGACTGTGGGCTTCCACAGTCACCAGAGTTTCTCATCCAGGAAGTCTGGAGAAATCTGAGACTTTGGATTTCTAACCAATTCCCAAGTGATGCTGATGTGGCTTGTGCCAGGTCCATGCTTCCAGAGCAGCTGCTCTAGAGCAGTCATCACCACAGAGAGTCAGCCGAGAGCCCGAGAGGGCACAGGCCCAGCGGGGAGCCCTCTCTGAATATCGTACAGGCTTCATCTTTTAACATATGGTAGTCACCAAGGCGAATGCATCTCTACTAGAGGCTCTTTTCTTTTGTGAGATGCATTTTTAGCACACCATCTTCAAGCTTCTACTCACCGATTCTGCATGGCAAAAGATGCCAAAGACCCCCAGATCAGATAGGATTCATATGGCTCAAGTGACAGAAAGCCAGGCTCCAACTGACTTCAGAAAAATAAAAACAAATATATTGGTTCCAGAAGTGAGGTGTCCAGTCTTGGCTTCAGCAGGGCTCACATGATGTCATCTGACCTGATTTCTCCTTCTCAATCTCTCCTTTCTCTTGCTCTTATTCCTACTCTCTCTCTTCTCTCCCTTACTCCATCATCAAACCTTCTTCACTTGGGTGTAAAGATGGTCATGGAAGCCACAGGCCTGGAAAAACCCTACATTAAAATCATCCCAGCACAATCTCATGGCTCCTCATTGCTTCTCATTGACCCACATAGAATCAAGCGCTCAGCCCTGAACCAACTCCTACAGGCGGGAAAAAGCAATGCTGTGGATAGGCCTAAATCAAGTGCTCCACTCTTGTTCCCCAGACAAGTCACAGGGGCTTGGAAGGGGACGAGGGTACTAACAACAGGTCTTGCCAAGCCATCAGGCACCACCACCATGTGTAGTCACCAAGTCCGAAGGCTGCCTTTCAGCCCAGATCTCTCCCGGCTGCCATATAGCATTTTCCTCTCTTCTGCTTGGAAGTCTTTTCTCTTTTTGGCTTTCTAGATCAGATACTTTCCTTGAACTGTTACTGTTTCCATCTCCTTTTTAGGATTTTCCTCTTGTGCCACTCAAAGCCTTGTGTGTGCCATGGATTTTTCCTTATGCCTCATCTCAGTCATGCCTTTTCCATGAGCTGTACCATCCGTTCTCTTGCTCTTCAATACCACCCTAAATCTGTGAATTCCCAAGTCTGTATCTCTATCTGTGGTCAGCAGGATAAAACTACCCACCCCCCCCAGCAAAGATGTCTATGTCCTAATTTCCAGAACTTGTAATCGAGTTGTGTTACATAGCAGAGGGATATTAAGGTAGCTAATGAAATTAAGGCTGTGCATCAACTGGCCTGAGATGGGGAGATTTTCCTGGATTACCTGGATGGGCTCAGTGTAACCACAAGGGTCCTTAAATGTGGAAGAGGAGGCAGAAGAGTGAGTGTCAGAATCACTGTGATGGGAGGAAGACTCAATCCTCATTTCTGGCTTTAAAGATGGAGAAGGAGCTGCAAGTGTAGGAATTCAGGCAGCCTCTGGAACTGCAAAAAGGCAAGAGAATGGATTCTCCCCTAGAGCCTCCAGAAAGGCCCTGCTGACTCCCTGTTCCTATGTTCCAATGCAACTTTATAAACACTGACATTTGGATTTCATAAAATTATTACATGTCATGAGATATTCTTTTGATTTGTTTTTTAACATTTAGAATTTTAAAAATTATTCTTAGCTCACTGGCCAAACAAAAACAGGTGACGGGTCAGATCTGGCCATTAGGTACAGGCCTGCTGGCCCCACCCTAGAGCCACACTCAGCAAGGCCAGATGCTCAGGGTTCGAGGTGCACCTGGCAATTGGGCCCCACTGAGGCACTGGAGGGCAGGGGTCTTCCATCTCATCCTCTGTACTAAGCATGTGCTGAGCAGAGTGGAGTGATCAACACTTTTTAAACTGTCTATTTCTTTCTCTGTGTCTCTCTGTTTGCTGACTGTGTGTCCTTAAATTTGAGTAAATGAATTATGTGAATGACAGGGGGCTCCACTATACACCCAGCTGCCTGCTGGACATCTCCACCTGAACATCTCATAAACATCTCAAATGCACTGGGTCTAAAACTAACTCCACTGAGCTCATTCTCTCTTTCTTTTTCCTCCCAACCTCTCATACCCAACCACTCTCAATCAAAAACAAAAAACCTTCTCCTATATACCTTACCCTGGTTGTTAGCACCACAATTCACTCTGCCACCCAATTTGGAGCTCTAGAGCTATATTTCCCTTTTCCGCCTCATATTTCCCAGGAACCGTGAGATCCTGTTGTGTCCACCTCTTGAGTATATCACAGAAGTGCCCTTGAACTACCCCAGGGCCAGTGCCTTCATCCCAGGCTTCATCACCAAGACTCTTAAGCACAATGACCTCCTAAAACTGACCTTGCAAATCCCAATCTTTCCCCTTCCCAATCCTTCCGATGTGTTTTGGCAGTGTAGCGTCCTCTGGCAGAGATACACAGCTACGACTGCCTTGCTGTCCAACCTCAAGCCCCTCAAGGTGCCGTTTCATTCACAGGATGACTTCTCAGCTCCTCAATGTGACACAAAATGTCCTTTAATCTGGCCCCTACCTGACTGCCAGCTGCCACTGCTCCCAGCTCACCTCCATAAACAGCCCTAAGGAGCTACTTACAACTTCCATGTGTTATTCCACACAGCCATGCCTTTGTTATGCCACGGCTTCTTCCTGGACTTCCATACCCCTTTGTCATCTTGGCTACTCTATACCCACTCTTCAAGGCCCCACTCAGCCATCATATCTCCTGGGGAGATTTCCCTGCCCTGCCTCCTCTACCCTCCTGTGCAGAATTGATGACCCCCTCGTCTGTGCCCCCTTCCTATCTTTTACAGCTGTCTATTGTGGCCATGTGTTGAACTCCATTGACATTGTTTGCTTTCCCGTCTGCCTTCCCTACAGGCTAACTCCTTGAGGGTAATGTCCCCTGGTGTCCCCCACCAGGCAGAGCATCTGGCCCTTGGTTGATGCTTCCCAGATGCATTTCCAGACTTTGCAGTGGAAGCATGCTGGTTGCTATAGGACTCAGGTGCTGGAAGATAGTATTGCTCCAATTCAGAATCTCACTGCTTTTCATCATGAAAAGACTAGAGCCGCTCAAGCCTCCAGGCCAGACCCTGTGAGGCCCACCCCACAAAAGCTTCCTCCCACACCTGGCACAGAGCAGCAATGATGGTACCTCATCCCTGTTAGGGGAAACCAAATGCCCCCTCCACTAATGGCAGGCTGCGTGCATCCTAAGCCACCCCTGTAGTGTTGCTTTACTTATGGGAGTCAGGCATTGTGTCCCAGCAGCGACACTGGGGAACTTCCCCCACTTCATCACTCTGCAGCTCACTGGGCCCTGCATCCCGCTTTTTAGAACATCTGAAGCTTCATGCGGAAGCCTCGTCACTACAGAATCCCAGGAGACAGGCTGTTCTCTAGTAAAACCCAACAAATAGCCCTGAACTATGCCACACAGAAGGGGAAATGCCATCAGATGCTGACATCTGTGATGGAAAGAAGGACAAAAGACAGGGATTCTCTTTTCTCTTTTATGGAACTGCTTCTTGGGGGCAGGTATCTGACAGACCCTGAAGCCTGCCCCATTCAGCCAGTTTCAGCATTCAGCCACAGTAGAACCTCCTGCCCAAAGCCTCAGCCTGCATTGTCCCCAGGACTATGTCTCTCCAGCCCTGGGTGCTTTCTGGAAAAGCCTTTCCCGCCAGGCCTGGCATGCACAGCTCCCGTGCCTCCTCATCTCCAGGATTCCCCTGCCGCAACCCCAGCATCGGTTTTCACCACCAGCAGCTGATCCCGGCTCAGCCTGCGGGCTCCCTCCCAAAGAGACCTCAGGCAACAAGACTCGATCAGTTTAGGGTTGAGCTTAAAGTCAAGGAATCACAGAGCCCTTGGTGCAAGCTCATTTTGCAGGTCCAGCCTCGTTGTTTCTCTGAGCAGGTGCTGTTGGCATTTTGTGAGAGGTACCAGCCTTTAAGACTTTTATGTGTGAGTGTCCATGTACCGTGGCTCACTTGGCACCCTTGATGACCTCCCAGGAAGTGCCAGAGGCACCCCACCCAGTCGCTGTGGCAATCCGATGGCCCCTTCCCATACCCACAGGTCTCCTGGGTGTTAGGGGAAGAGCCTCCATTAAGAGCCACCTTCAGGAAATCCCCGAGCACTGAAGTTTATGCAGTTTTCAAAAACACCAGGTCATATTTACTCACCTTTCTCCTGGCTGATAAAAAGTCCGGTCCACGACGAAAATAAATTCCCAGAGCCTTCATTCTCCTCATCTTCCATTCCCTTGATTAGGCCCTTGAATTAAAAAGAAAAAAAAAAGTCTGGATTTTAAAAAACAGTACTCGCTTAAATCTTGTTACTTGAGTAGCGATGGTTAAAGAAAAAAAAAAAAACTGGCCCCTAGAAAAGGAAGTTCTTTGCATTAAGTAAATGCCCTCTGCTAAGCAATATTTCTTCTCTGCCAGCAACAAAGTTTTGGGGGTCATGTTTTCCTGTGTAATAACCAAGAACAACTTCTCCCAGTTCCCTTTTCTTCCCTACCTTCCAGCCAAAGGCCCGTCCTTCCTCACCTTTCAGTGAGTCACACTCCCACTACACAGACAGAAACGCTCAAACACAATGTACTCCCAGCCCAATATTGTCCCTCAGCCTCAAGCAGTTCATATAATTTGCAAATTGACTCCGCAAACTCTTCATATATGTGCATTAATTTTCACCTGCATAACCGCTGCATAATTCGCACCTTCATCACCTTACATCTGACCCACTCCAGTCATCTTTTCTCTGTCTTGAATCCATTCTCCTCATTCCTAAAATGCATATGTGCTCAGGGCAGACATCTTTTGTCTCAAAATCCTTTGTGAATCCACGGTTGCAGTGATAATGTCCTACCCAGGGCATAGGGAAGAGTCTCCCTAGGGGACAATGTTGGCTGGTAAGAGGCTCACATTAGGGTGGTGACCAGCCACTGAGGCTCAGGCACATGATCCTCGTGTAGAACTATCTCCAGATATGCAGATGAGCACATAGAAAAATAACCTCGAAGTAGAAAAGAGCCCGTGACATCCATGTCTAAAATGGGGGCCCAAACCAAATACTCCTCTAAAATCCTGCCTCACTGTATGAATGATTAGTGATATTTTTGTGAGTTGATGACTCTGGAATTTTAGAACTATCTTAGGCCTCTGCACTGGCATCAATTTTGTAGTGAAAGAAAGGGGTCCAGGGAAGCCCTAAGGAGCCTCTGGCAGCAATCTTCCAGCTTTCTGAGCCCACCCAGTGTTTCTTCCAGCAACAGTAGAGGGGTGTGGGGTTACTATCATCTGTACATTTCAAACATGTGACTGGAAGCCTCTTAATACTCTTCAGAAAACATTTGCCTTCTGTCACCAAATCAGTCAATTATTTGAATATATGCCTTTTAACTAAATTATATGTACAAACAAAACAAAACAAAGCAAAACAAATGTTATTCTAATTATATTTTAGAAACATATTTTCTCACCCAAGATACCAAGTTATAATTCATTCTGTTGGCTTCTAATCTGTCTGGCTTAAAAGCTCTTTTGAGTGATGACAGATAGGTGAACTAATTCATTATATATCCATTCATTCATTTTATCTCTTTATTAACTGTCCATAAAATGCTTGGCATGAATTGGGTCAATGTGGTATGCACAAGGGCTCCATACTGCTCAGGAGATGTCACGGAATATATTGACCTGTGGTGGAACTTTACAGTAGATGTGTGCTTTTTAACTCCTTTTTTTAAATTATTTTTATATTTATTTATTTATTTATTTATTTATTTATTTATTGAGACAGAGTCTCACTCTGTCTCCCATGCTAGAGTGCAGTGGCATGATTTCAGCTCACTGCAACCTCCACCTCCCAGGCTCAAGCAATTCTCCTGCCTCAGCCTCCCAAGTAGCTGGGACTATAGGCACGTGCCATCACACCTGGCTAATTTTTATATTTTTAGTAGAGATGGGGTTTCACCATGTTAACCAGGCTAGTCTCAAACTCCTGGCCTCAAGTGATCCACCTTCCTCGGCCTCCCAAAGTGCTGGGATTACAGGCATGAGCCACCACACCTGGCCTTAACTCTTGAATCAATTGATCAATCAGGATTACAGAAACAAGGCATGCCTTTAGATTCAAATCTAAAGAATATATTAACATTGTCTTAGAGAGGTGTGCTGCTTTTAAAATATGTCTGCAAATTCTTTGACACCCATGTCACTGAGAGGTAAAGTTAACCTCCAAGGTGATGATACTAAGAGATGGGGCCGTTAAAAGGTAGCCAGATCACAGGGCAAAGCCTTCGCTGATGGTATTAGTGCCCTCATAAAAGAGGCCCCAGGGAGCTTGGTCTTCCCTTCCACCATGCAAGGACACAGCAAGAAGACACCATCTATGAACCAGAAAGTGGCCTTATTGGACACAGAATCTGTCAATTCCTTGATCTTGGACTTCCCAGCCTCTAGAAATTAAAAAAATAAATAAATCTCTGTTGTTTATAAGCTATCTAGACTATAGCAGTTAGTTATAGCAGCCCAAATGGACTAAGAAAGATACTCCTACATGTTTACATTTTGAAAAAAGACAGATTTAAAGGAAGAAACAGTAAATGCAGGTTTAGCCCATGTGGAAGCCTCACCATCCCTCTGGTAGCACTACACAGAGAACCAGGAGCTCTGCTTCATAGCTGCACAGCAGGTGCCCAAATCAGTGTACTCTGATCACTACACAACCTAAGCAGACAAACTTCACTCAACCACAGGAAAAGCTTCCACTCTGCCTTTCTTTCTCCAAAACAGATAATGTCATAAATCACTGTTAAATTATCTAGCCAACAGCAACCATGAGTTACTCTTCACATAGTTCCATTTAGCTACAGACAATTCCATCTCTTTGTGTGACTGTGGTGTACCTTGCAACAGTGAATCAGCTGAGGGTTGATGTTCTAAGGAAACCTGATGTGCTTCTGAAATGAGATCTTCTCAGTGTGGAAATAAGACTCAGTGAACACCATGCTGGAACAGTATCAAATGCAATAAAAAAGAAATCACTCACTAAAGCATTAAGAATTCCAATAACAGGAGAGAAACACTATGCAGTAGGGGGAACAGTGGAATCACTCTAAAGAGTGAAAAAAGAAACTCTAAGACTGTAAGTTTATCTTCTATTCCCAAAACAAACAGATCAGATCCACTCTTGTGACAGTAAGAAAACAGGTAGATGGAGCGACTTGATATAAGAAGTGTCTAAGCCAGCAACACAGTTTTCAGGGGGCTGGGCTGAGAATGAAAAGCAAGAGACATACTGCAAAAATGCAAAGGCATCTTCACATGGAGAGGTACCTTCACGTATTGAATGTCAAACCTGACCTAAGCATTGAACCAGGCTGAGAAGCACCAGGGTAGGATGAAAGAGCACAGGGACTGATGCCACACTTGGTGGCCACCTGTGTCCTGCTCTCCTCTGGACCCTGGATTTTATGCCATGTTACATGACTTATCAAATCAGGGCTTCTCATTGCAGAAGCTTGCAGTAAGATAAAACAATTGTTAGAAAGAAAAAGATATAAAGAAAGGAACCCTACACATGGAGAAAAAAATTCCAGAAAAAGCATAGATGATGAAGATCAACTGAATAGACCCATCTGTGGCCAGTTCTGACTGTCAAAGAGTCTGAGGTAATATATTTGAAAGCATCCAAATGATGATGAAAAGTAAAACATAACCCACATGACTGGAGCAATTTAGGCCTTACCCCTCCTTGCTGCAGGGACTTCCTGGAAACAAGTGAGATCACAGTAACTTTCAGATTGGATGTACTTATGCATAAATCTTGGTATCATGACTGGAAAATAGCTTTAGAGATATTAGATTTACATGGTCACATACAGAAAGAACTCAAAAACTCAGATATTTGGCTATGCTGACATCAAAAGCCATGTTTAAAAAATAGTAAAATCAATCAACTGAACACTCCATGGCAGCTGGTTAATGAGTTTTCAAAATAACCATTTTTACCCACTATGGTTGCTTTCAACATCATCTCTGTGTTTTTAAAATCCATCCAATAAGCATTGCCTTTTAGCCCTGCTGGCAGTTGCCTGAAGAACAGGTGTCTGTCATCTTAACTACTAATTGGAATGGTTCTCCAATAATGAGAGTTAATTCTGTAAAATAGAATGCTAGTAGTATTTGTCTTACATGGTTTATAGATAGACTGTGTACCTAGAAAAAAGAATGAGGAGAGGGAATATCTGTCTAGACTTTGTAAGGGTGCTGTTAGAAAATGAATATCCAACTGGAATATGTGATGAAAGAAAAATATATATATTCAAATATATATCTCATCAGTTAATCAATTCAACTCAAAATACTCAGTGTGTTACCAAATATCTGTACAATACTTCATACGAAATCAGGCATATTCCAGTTAAAAATGTACTGTACATATAAAATTATGTTGTTTTTCCCCACTGTATAGGTACTTTTTTTCTGAGGCTTAAAAAAATGCTCGAGGCTGGGCACCAGTGGCTCATGTCTGTAATCCCAGCAATTTGGGAGGCCAAGGCGGATGGATTACCTGAGGTCAGGAGTTCATAGACCAGCCTGACCAACATGGTGAAACCTCGTCTCTACTAAAAATACAAAATTAGCCCAGCATGGTGGCGCACACCTGTAATCCCAGCTACTCTACTCGGGAGGCTGAGGCAGAAGAATGGCTTCAACCCGGAAGCAAGAGGTTTCAGTGAGCTGAGATCACGCCATTTCACTCCAGCCTGGGCAACAAGAGCGAAACTCCATCTCAAAAAAAAAAAAGCTTGATCTCAGCCAAAGGCCAAGAAGCAATTCTGAGGCTTAATTCAAAGTTGATTCCATATCTTGTTAAAAACTAAGAATGACAACTCTGATTGCTAAAGCTTTATGTTTACCCAGCACAGTTACTAATTCATGCTTTTTGGTTCCTTTGGAAAATTCCTATACTGTGGGAAAGTCACTGTGCCCCTTCCAAGACCATGAGCAGCCCCATCTCACACTGTAGGAAGGTAAAAGATCCAGGCCAATTGAGGAACATCAGAAACACAGAAATTGGTTGACAATGGATATTTGACTCAAGCTGGGTTAGAGTCTTCTGTGCTACTTAAGGGAATACCATTTTTTCTCTTTTTGGATCATGTCAACCCAAGACTTGTCAGCAATGTAGAGAGAGGTTGTGTAAAGCAGGAGAGAATAAGTCCAACATGCAAACAAAAGACACAGAAACAAGCTGAGCTGAGAAATGAGAGGAAGGAGAGTGAACATGACAACACTGTTTGAACACTTGGATTCAGCTGTGCAAAGAAGAGAAATTTTCCTGGACTTTAAATACAATGAGTCAACAAATCCTTGGTGCTTAAGGTAGTTTGAGTTGGGTTTCTGCCTCTTACAATGCAAAGAGCCCTGATTAGTATAACTTGCCTTATTATTTTACTTTAAAGCTTCTTTAATATTATCAGTTCCATTGGATACAAAACTATACAATTTATAAGCCCGATTTTGTGAAACAATAATGTATATACTAAATCTAGTTATAACAATAGCAAGCATTTATTGACCATTTACTATATGCCAGGCAAGATGCTAACCCAGGCAATGGAACCCCAGACCCTGATGGTTAACCACTAAACCCAGTTGCCTTCCGCTTTCTTTGATTTGGTAGCAGACGCACTCAGTACATGTCTGCTTTCTCTACAGTGCAGTGGCACCCACAATTGTGGCTGGTATGGGAGATGGGGTGAGAGCTGGGTGGGAGGACAGGTCAGGCCATGAGGTAGCTGGACCGAGAGTCAGACAGTGTGTGTGTGCATGCATGTGTGTGTGTGCATATGTGTGTAAAGAGAAGAGAGAAGTGAGAACGTGCTATAGTAGTCACAAGAGTGGCAGGGCATACCTCCAGAAGGCTCACAGTGGGGCTGTAAGTAGAGCTTAGAGAGCCTAGAGTCAAAGGGGTGACTTCCATTTCTTTGTATATTTATCATGCATTTGTCATTCTTCCACAATCAACTATATTACATTTGGAATCAGAAAAAAAAAAGTCCTTAAAAAAGGCTCTATTCCATTTATCAAACCAACAAGGCTGTTTTCCATTAATTGTTGTTTTAATATTAATTAAGAGCATTTATATAATATTGAAAAATCAAACTAAAATACATTATGTGTCATTGTATTTCATTTTGTGTGTCTCATAGCTATGCTGTCCTATTAATCTCTCTGGTATATTTGCATATGTCTTTTTAAAATTCCCTCATAGAAAACCTTTCTGTGTACTAAGTGGGAACTTGCTGTGACCCTGAAATAAAACAGTGGAGTTCTTTAGATTAGAAAATCCCTTTGGACTGAATTTAAACAATAGTTGGAAGTTTGTTGCCTGGCTGTTTATTTTAAATCCCCCAAGTATGACAGTCCATTTGCATCTATTGTGGGACCTACAGTTCCTTTGATCTTGGGTTTTAAAGGTGTTGGGAATCACCAATGTCTTTTTCAGTCAGTTTGAGCTAAGTGAGAAAAGAAATATTATCTGGAAGAGAAAGACCAAAATGAGGAACTGAACTTATGTCTTTTTTTAGTTTTTGTTTTAGTTTTGAGTAACCCCTTATGGGTAAAGCCGCTTTGTTCAGCTCTCTGTACCTAGCCCCCCACAACCTGTCCTGCTCTCTCACAGAGCCTTCCCCCTGACCCCAAAACCATCCGTAGCTGTGGGCACTGCTGCGCCGTGGAGGACACGGACAAATACTTGGTGCTTCTGCAACCAAAGCGAGGAAAGGGGAAGGCTGCATGGTTTAGTGGTTAAACAGGAGGGTTCTGGGGTTCTAATGCCTGGGGTAGAACCTTGAGATTGTCATTTTGAGTGTATCCTTGAGCAAAGTGTGTCATCTCGGAAGGCCTCAATTTCCTTATCAATTTAGATAATAAGAGTAACTACCAAAGAGGTGAACTAGAGAGACAGGATGAAATGTCTCTCAAGCACTCAGCCCAGTACCCAGCCCATAGGAAATGCTCATGATTGTTGGCTACCATTATGAGCCAAGTGCTTTTACAACATGTCTCACTCTCCTCTCTCACCTGTGCTGATGTTTCCCACTCCTCTCACCCCAAAGTAGACCTGATCACACCATCCCACCCTCACTGGCACATGAGGCACTGATCACACTTCAGGACGTTTATGGCATTTACGTGGGTGTCTCTCCATTACAGCAAAACCCATGACAGCAAAGACTAGGTCTGATTTGTCTTTGTCTTTCTGCACCCAATGCCCCACATCTAGGAGACATTCACAATTTTTAAAGGAATGAGTGGATGGATGCACTGCCATCTCCCAGATGAGGAGTTTGAGGCTCATCAGCCATAAGTGACTTCTGCAAGGTTACAAGCCAGTAAGTACCAAAGTCTGGGGCTTTCATTAAAGGGTCTGAAGGAACAACAATAATACATTGTGGTTTAGTAAATAGTCAAGAAAATAGATCAGATCAACTAGAGAAGGGACAAGACACAGGAGCTACTAAAAATAAAAAAAATTGATCAACATAAAACAATAGCGTGCTCTGTTTCTAAGAAATGGCGGCCTTGCCTGGACAGGTATGAACCAGCTTTAAAACACAAAAATGCAATCAAGTCCAGTCAAACAAGTTGACCACTTTGGAAACTATTCATCTTGTTCAGTAACAAATCCTGGAATCTCATATGAAGTAGTTTGCTTATTTTTTTCAGACCTCCTAAGTGTCATTGTTTGGTTATATATATTCCTCGCTTTAATTCGACTCGTGGTTTTAAAACTCAGCCACACTGGATTTTGTAGTGTTGTTCTTTTGCAAGGATTTGAACATGAAGTATAATCACACAGGAACAGTGATCTGCTCATTTCCAAAACCATGGGTAACTTTAGTTTCAGCAAATTTTAAAATGATTGATTTTCATTCATTTCTTTTTTTTAAGATAGATAAATTTTGCTTTGAAAGTAGGAGTCTTTTTGTCTCTGTGCCTTTGTTGTGCAAGAACAAAACATTTTAAACCCTTCTTTAAGAATCAAACTGAAGTCCTGTCTTGCTTCTATTTATGTTTGGTACTAAAAGAAAGGAAAGAAGCAATAGCATCCTCCTCGCTATGCTCCAACTCTCTTTTTGTCTGCTTTGATGATCAGACTGTTGCAAAGAAAATGCTGGACTGCAGAGTAAACACAGAGTTTGAAGCCCAGTGGAAGCCAATGCCAGCCTGGCTGAGTGAGCAGGGGTCACCTCCATCCCACAAGGCCATTCCTCCACAGGCTTTAGTCCATGCACACCGACTGACCTGAAATGTACAAAACTCCACAAAAGAATGACCCAAATCAGCATAGCATACATTGGTGAGTCCCTCCCCAAATTTTTGGAGCAAAGTTTCCTACTAAGTTAATAATGAAGAAAAAAATATTTATAGTTATTTTGAAACCTTGGGGAAAAAATTAGGATTTTAAAATTTTCTCCAAAACATTCTTGATTAAAAGGAAAATTTGGAGAACAATTTGAACTATGTTTACCACATATAATTTTTAGCTTAGTAGCATACAAACGTATTTATAACTTCTTTTTTCCCCAGGTCATAAAATGTTTTACTCTAAATCAGGGAAGAGTAACTTAAAATAGCCACAACGTTACTGATTGAATTGACTTATAAATGTTGTGTTGTTTTCTAGAAAGGGAGATATAAACTATGAGACTTTTATTATTATTATTATTATTATTATTATCATTATCATTACTATTTTTGAGACAGAGTTTCACTCGTTTCCCAGGCTGGAGTGCAATGGTGCGATCTCAGCTCAGCACAACCTCCGCCTCCTGAGTTCAAGTGATTCTCCTGCCTCAGCCTCCTGAGTAGCTGGGATTACAGGCATGCACCACCACCCCCGGCTAATTTTGTATCTTTAGTAGAGATGGGTTTTCTCCATGCTGGTCAGGCTGGTCTTGAACTCCCGACCTCAGGTGATCCACCTGCCTTGGCCTCCCAAAGTGCTGGGATTACAGGTGTGAGCCACCGTGCCTGGCCACTATGAGACTTTTTAAAGCAGTAGATAACTCTTTTGTTTTTACCAGTTTATAAAAAGCATGCAGAAACATGAAAACTGAAGAAACCACGAACATTAAGAGTGAACGCAGAAAATCACATTTTCTGTACTTGAAGCCGTCAGAGTTGAGTGTCCTTTTTCAGCAAAGGAGCCAGAGAGCTGGGAAAGGATTGAAGCTGGTCAAAAGCACCTTGGTCTTTTGGTATTATCCACACCTATTTCTTTTCTGAACTAACCCCTGGGCAGTTGCAGCCTCCTCTGGTGTTAATGCTTTATCACTTTCATGATGCTCTGAAAAGTCAAATGATTAACTTCACACTTTTATGTAGTCTTTCACTTCTTGCTTGCTGTTTTCTTGTGTGTGTGTGTGTGTGTGTGTGTGTGTGTGTGTGTTTTCTTAATATAGGCTGATGTCGTTCACACATTGTAGGACATTGATAAATAGGATTTAGCATAAAGTAAGGTGAGCCAAAAGCTGAGATTGCAAAGGCTTGCCACTAGGTCACCAGAAAGATGTGTTTGACAGATTTCCTGGCAATCTATATCCCTGGCCCGAGTACCTGGAAATAATCTGAATTTTGCAACAATTGTAAGGATCCTGAGTATGAGGCTTGAATTATTTACTATCCTGCTCAGCAATAACATTATTTATGTAGTTACTACCGGGTCCTGCATCCAAAAGTTTATGGTTGCAGAAGCATATGACAAAAATGTACCAGTATCTGTATTATAGTCTTTCTTTCTTCTCATCTTGCTCTGTACTTATAAGCAGAGGCAGCTTGAGAGTAACTAAATCAGCTGCTTTTACCTGGGTCATTTCTGTAAGTTGTGTCTACCAACAGATCCAGATATTGCTGAAGAAAGTGGCTTTAGATCCTTCTGGGGGTTTTATAGTTAAATCCAGAAGAAATGTTCACCAAATCCAGTGGTGGTGGTGTTTAATCTACAGGTATTGTAATGCGCCAGTGGATTCTAATTCTTTACCTCCCACTGTGTTGAGTCCTCCTGTTGTATTTCAGGGTCTTTATTTTGCTGGCATTCTTTTTTTCTCGAAGGAAACACTTCCAATATGAATAGTTTTCACACGTTCATGCAGCTTTTTATTCCTCTAGGACTCTTTCGAGAATTTCTATTCTGTGCTATCTTAAGCAAGTGTGAGCCATAGAATGTACATCCAACGGCATTAATGTCTGTGTGTGGGTGGCTGTGTTTCTGTTATGAACTGTCCTGCTGTTTTTGTGTATACTTTGCTTTGACAGTCAGCAAAGAACATACTTGAAATGTTCAGCATCTCTCTTTGATTTCACAGGCCACAATATCTGTTCACTCAGAATTTGATTCTTCTGTAAAAACCTGATGGATTGAGACACAAATTCTGTATGATAATTTTATTTCCCAGAACATTTTTATATCCATCTGTGAGTGTCACAAGACAAACATGTTTCAATGATTCTTCCTGGAATATATTCCAATACATGCAAACAGATACACACATTCACACACACACACACAAACACACACACAGAGTAAATCCAATAGTTGAAAAAATAAGAGTTGCCATTTTTTTAAATCCTTACTATTTGCTAGACATTGTACTAAATGCCTTGCATACAATATCTCATTTTGTTTCACAATAACAGTGAGAAATGGTTATTATCAGCCTTGTTTTGCTCATGAGAATACTATGATTTAGAGCAATTTGTCCAAAGTTGTACGTGGTAAGTAGCAGAACTGAATTTTGAGCCTAGGGCTCTGTCTTGCTAAAATTTTTGCCCTTGAACACTATGCTTTAATGTCTCCTCTACAAAGAGATGGCTCAAAAAATGTCTGCTGGGGAAAAAGTTATACAATCACTTTTGGAACTTACAAATGTCCAGCTTCTATGCACCTTCAGTGATTGAAAATGACAACGCAGAAAATTGTATGGTACTTCTCAGAGCTTCAAGAGCTTTTTCTGATCTTCCAGTGCCATCTTATACTAACATGAAGACACTGGAAGCTTTTTGTTGTTATATTTGTTTTGTTTGGGTTTTCAAAAAAATAGAAGGAGAGTAGTATGTACTCAGTGACTTAAGAATGTAAGTACAGAAACAAAAGATGAAACCTGAGATTTGAGAAGGCTAAAATAAAGATTTCTATTCACTTTCATTAGATGTTTATAAGATATTTAATATATCAAGAATTCTTCTGGCCATTCTAGAACTCTTGGTAAATACCTGTTTCACTTGCAATGATGTTTTTTTAAACTCAGAATGATGTACTAGGTGATAGCTTCACCATCTTGCTCAAAGGGGAAGAAATGTAGTGTAGCAGCTAGCTGGCTGATAAACATTAATTTATCAGTATAATAAACTACTGATAGTATAGTTGTATTTTCTTCTTTTGAACCATTAAAGGCAAGAGTGGTTTTATCTAGGAATCTGGTCTTTCATTACATCATTTCTGTTAAAGTCACTACCTGAGAGCATTTGTCTAGAAGACTAGCTAGCTCAAAATTTTTAGGGTTTTCTGGGCAATTTTCTGTAGATGATGCTTTACTGAATTTTCATCAAGATCCTTTGCTGTTTAGTTTTATGTCTATGGGTGGGATTGACCCACCAAGGGACTTAGTAAAGCAAGTGAATCTTTTGTATGAGTAAAGCAACTATAGTCTGCCACCTGTTGTAAAGCCTGCAAGCTAAGGATGATTTTTGCATTTTAAATGATTGAAAGAAACACAAGAAGAATAATATTTCACGACATGAAAACTATCTGAAATTCACATTTCAATGTCCATAATAAAGTTTTACTAGAACACAGCCATTATCATTCATTTATATATCATCTGTGGTTGCTTTTGCAAGACAAGGACAGAGTTGAGTAGTTGATACAGGGCCACAAGGCCTAAAGTATTTACTACCTGGCCCTTTACACAAAAGTCAGCTGTCATCTGATGTAAAGAATATACCCAGGGCCAGGTGCAGTGGCTCAGCCTGCAATCCCAAGACTTTGGAAGGCCAAGGCAAGAGGAGGGTTGCCCGAGCCAGGGATTTGAGACCAGCCTGGGCAACATAGTGGGACTCTGTCTCTACAAAAAAATATTAATTAGCTGGGCATGGTGGCACACACCCACCACACCTGGCTAACTTACCAGCCGGGACCCAGGGTAGGATAGGACTGATGGGCGGGTGTCAGTGCAGGCTCTGTAAGCAGAGCCATCCTTTCCAGGTGACACTGCATGGCATGGCTGCTAACCCTGAAACTTGCATTCTTGAAAAACTTCCCTGGGTCCAACTTGTTTTTTAGTCTTTTGCCTCTTTTGCATAGAAGGAGTGAACTATGGGCAGCTGGGTTACTTCCTGGATAATGCAACAAGAAGCCGGCTTCCTGCAGATGTATTACCAAGTTCAGGTCTAAAGCAGGCTTCTCCCACATAGCTCTGCTCACCACCACACACCTCAAAAGTAACTAGGTTGGTAACTAGTATCTTCCTTCCTTTTACTCCCCATGTTGTTTGACCCATCTGCACCACTCAAAACATGATGCTTGTTTCATCTGGACATTCCCTAGGACTCAGCAGCCTGCGGGTTTATAGCAGGTCACTTTTACAACATTAACCCAATTTTCTATTTTTGCTCTGCTGTTCTCAAAAACTTCCATTACCCTGCATCACCCCACAACTCCCTGCCCCATGTATTTCTGAAAGTCCCCACTGATGTCCCCATGTGCCCAAGGGCCAAATTACCAGCTCAGTCACCAGGAGTGCCCACCTTGTTTCTCTGCAGTTCTGCTTCTCACATAGGGACCCTCAGGCTGCCTCTGTAGATAACCACAGTGAGGGCTGCCTCCTGTGTCCCACAGTTTCCAATGCTCCAGATGCCATCGCAATACAGCGGTCAATGCAGAAGTGATAGTTGGGAGGAGATATCCTCCCAAATTGCAGTACTGTCTGCACCAAGCATCCAAAACTTTCCACATGTTTTCAGAGCTTCCCAGAGATTCCTGCAAAAATAGCTGATTCATTTATCACTTATTTGAAGATTGGCATGATCGTTCCAATCTTTTACAGATTGGAATAAAATCTTTATTTTACAGACTAAAAGAAAGGAAACTACAGAGAAGAGCAATGTCATCTGCTGGTGGCACAAGGACCCAAACCCAATCCTGAAGCTTACAGGTCCTTTTGCTTCTCCAGTCTGAGGTTCAATCAAGGCTCCTCCTCTCAGACCTTTTAGAATCTATCTTACTGATCTCTGCTCTACATCTACTGGAATAGTGAGGCAACAAGTACCTTACTTCTAATCTCTTATAAAAATACATATCCGGTATTCACTTACAGGCTTTAATTGGCTAATTATTTCAAATCTTTAAGGAAAAAGTAATCTTGCTGCCTATTGAATTATTCCAAACTTGTAAAAATGTGGAAAGTTTCACAATTATTTGATCAACATAGCAGAGCTCTGATACAAAATCTTAGAAATGCTGAAAAGGAGAGAAAATGATAGGCCAATAGAAATGGCCTCATCTACAGTAGAAATACATGAAATTTTACATTAAATGTCAGCAAATTTAATATAGCATACATTAGTGAGACTAATACACCATGATCAAGTAGGCCTTATTCTATAACTTTACATATGGTCAGAGGAAAAAAATATGAACCTCTCTCTCTCTCTGTCTCTGTGCGTGTGTGTGTGTGTGTGTGTGTGTGTGTGTGTAGCATGGAGAACTTTAAAATAAAAACAGCGATTATGATAGGTGGTGGGAATGCAGATCATGCTTATTTCTTTTGCTTCTCTGCAACAGTCATTTGAAATAAAAGATCTTATTCACAACTTTAGTTAACTATTCATATTCCTTTGTTTAGCAAACAAAAATTAAATACTTAGGGGATATTCAACAAGAATTCTGCAGTACTGATTTGAAAAAAACTTTGCTGAATTTTACTAAAAGAAGATTATTAAAAGAAGACTGTGAATTGGAGAGATCTTCTGGAAAAATTAAATGCCAATTTTCTGCAAAACAATCTATAAATTTAATACAACTTCAATTAAAATTTCAATGAAATATTTTAAAATCTATAAAAATGATGAACTTTTTGATAGAAGGACTATATAATAGCCAATTTTTTTAAAGAAGGGTAATAAAGAAAGCCTTGTTCTCCTATATTCTAAAATATGTTTTAAAGCCACAGAAATTTAAACAGTATACTAATAGCAGAGAGCTAGGCAGAAAGATTTACAGAACAGAAGACCAGAAAGAGGCCCACATTTAAACAAATATGTGATAGAGGTAGCATCCCAACCAATATGGAAATGATCCATAAATATAGATGGAACTACTTGCCAACTAAAATAAGTTTCAATTGAATTAAGTTTAAATGTGAAAGATTAAATCACAAATTGATGCTGATTTCAGTTTCCTTTCCATTCCCAATTATTTTGTCCCAAATCTGAAGGATAATTTAGCATGTCGGCCTGTACCAAAAGTACAAACCAAGAAGATACCAAAGAAAATATTGACTCATCATTTTGGGAAAATGACACCCTTCTCTTCCTCCTTTTGGAGGAAGAAGACCATCTTGTTTTTGCAATCAACTGTCATTTAAAAGGGGACTCATAATCTGATAAAATAGTATGATTCTTTATGTCTGTGAATTTTCTAATATTTTGCACAGTGAAAGCCGTATATCAATATCTGAAAACACTCTCTTAAGCGTCATTCATTTTTCCAGGAATTCCTACTTTTTTCAGGAATCCCTACTGTATTCCACTACTGCAAACAGTATGAAGGTTCCTCAAAAAATTAAACATTTAGTTACCATACGATCCAGCAATCCAATCTCTGGGTATATACACAAAAAATGAGAAAGTGGATCTTAAAGAGATATTTGCATACCATATTCATAGCAACATTATCCACAATAGCCAAGAAGTAGAAACAACCCAAATATCCATCACCAGATGTATAGGTATACAAAATGTGGTCTACACATGCAAGGTAATATTATTCCATCTTAAAAAGGAAGGAAATTCTGACTACAACATGGATGAACATTGAGGACATTATGGTAAGTGAAATAAGCCAGTCACGAAAAGACAAATACTGTATGATTCTAGTTACGTGAGATAATTCAAGTAGTCAAATTTCTCGAGACAGAAGGTAGAGTGGTGGTTGCCAGGGGGTAGGGGAGGCAGGAAATGGAGATCTGTAGTTTAGTGGGTACAGAGTGTCAGTTTTGCAAGGTGAAAAAGTTCTACACTAGACTTTGGTTGCACAACAGTGTGAATATACTTACTACTGATCTGTACATTCAGAAGTGGTTAAGATGGTACATTTTATGTTGCATAGTTTTTACCACAATTAAATTTAAAAACTTTTTTTTTTTTAATCCCACTTTTTAAAAGATCTTCACAATGTCTTAATCATAGGAAAGGGGGAAAATCCACATTCATGGATTGCTGCCTTAGACTAGGTTTCAATCTAAGACAAAACTGGAGATGAGGATTCCATGGAATAATTGAGGAAGCCGTCTCAAAAAGGAAGAGAGGGAAGGGAGAGAGCAAGGGAAGAATTCTGGCAGGATGTGGTCTTGTCTGGAGTCTAGCTACAGCCTGGGTTGTCAGGGCAGCTCCCTAACAGCACACAGAATTTACCCCTACTTGAGAAAAGGCAGCCAATGTTTTCTGCACCTGCCAGGCAGTCAGGGTTACAGGCCGACCCCACTGGTGGTGGGAGGGGGATTAATTTCCCAAGTGAGACAGCTCTGATTCAGCCAAGGCCTCAATAGAAGGGAGCAACCGTGCACCATTAGCAGCCAACGCTCAGGGCAGCTGGGAGTCAGCGCACAGGCCCAGAGGAGGGGATGAAGTGAGGCTAATGTCTTAGTCTGTTTTCTGTTTCATAAACTACCTGGAACTGGGTAATTTATAAGAAATGAAATTTATTTCTTACAGTCCTGGAGCCTAGGAAGTCCAAGGTTGATGGGGCACATCTTCTTGCTGGTGGGGATTGTCTGTGGAGTCCTGGGGCAGTGCAGGGCATCTCACAGTGAGGGAGCTGAGAGTGCTAACGTACTATCTCAGGCCTCTCCTCCTCTTCTTATAAAACCACCAGTTCTTCTCCCATGATAAACCATTAATCCCTTAACCCGTAATCCGTTAATCCATGAATAGATTCATTCATTCATGAAGGCAGAGCCCTCATGATCCAATCGCCTCTTCAGAGCCCCACCTCTCAACACTGACCCTTTGGGGATTAAGTTTCTACCTGAGTTTTGGAGGGCACATGCAAACCATAGCAGCTACAGTTGCCATTTGAACTGAATTTGAACTTCAGATGACCAACAAATAATTTTTTAGTATAAATATGCCCCATGCAATATTTATATTGAAGTATTTAAATTTATAAATATTTATGTTATTATATAGTCTATTGTGTAATATATTTGGTTATATTTATGTATTGTATTATAGCTAAAAAGCATTTGTCCTTCATCTGAAATTCTGATTTAACCGGGTGTGCTGTATTTTTAGGTGCTAAATTTGGCGACCCTAAGTGGGACCTCAACACCATCTGCTCCAACAGTTCACAGGTGCCAGGACCTTTGATGGAAATTACTTCATTTAGACTTTGGAACAACTGTTTAAGAGTAATATTTTCCTTACATTGCAAATGAAAAAAAAAGGAAGCGCACACAGAAGTAACTGGAAGAAGCAGAATGTGGATACGAGTATGACCCCAACCCCAGCCAGAATGCATAGCAGCCTCTACAAGCCCCTCCAAATGGAACCCCTCAAATCCCTCTCCCCAATCACACCAGCTCCTCAGCCAGCATTTAGTCAAGTGTGAGAAACTCCAAGTAGAAAATTATATATGTGAATCCCAATGGGGATGGGAAAAATCCCTCCTCACCCCTTTCCCTCCATCTGGCATCTGGCCAAGTAAAATGCTCTCTGTTGCTTGCAGGGAAAGTTGTTGTCCTGCTTAAGGCAATGTGACTTAGAACCAGCAGAGCACAATCTTAAACATGAGGGCTGAACTGAGAATACCCGCAGGCCCCTGACTCGGTGGGTCTGTCTGTCTCAGTAAAGAAAAGAGATCCTTCTGAAATGTTAAAACCAGACTTACGGCTAAGCTTTGTAATCACAGATAGAGGGGGACATAAATATGAGTGAAACTTTGAGTGAGAAGTTTGTAACTGGAAGAAACAATAAAGTCAGGATGAAATACCAACCCTTGGATTAGTATTCATATTTAGCGTGGTTGGGTCTTAAGAGATCTCTTGGAAGCCCTAATAGACTGACTTAGGCTTACCCATGGAAGTATTACATAATAATATATGTCTCTTTCATCCTTCCTTCCAAGTGTAGTTAAGGATGCACCTATTATCTCAGGGTGTATATACATATAGAAAAAGAGTGAAACAGAGATTGGAATAGATTAAAACAGAGATCTATGGAGCCATTTAGAGCTTTTGGATACCAGAATTGCAAAATCGACTAGTTGTCAACAATAATGAATGGCATAGAAAAGTGCCTATTAAACATCACTCATTTTATTGTACAAGGGAAACCTAGCTGTTACCAGATATTTGCAACTAATATTGCAGATTTTTGTTGCACTAAATATAGGACCCATGAGGGCAGAGATTTTTTTTTATGGTTTTTTTTTTTTTTTTTGAGACGGAGTCTTGCTCTGTCACCCAGGCTGCAGTGCAGTGGCATGATCTTGGCCCACTGCAGGGACTACAGGCATGCACCACCACGCCTGGCTAAATTTTTTTGTATTTTTAGTAGAGATGGGGTTTCACCATGTTGGCCAGGCTGGTCTCGAACTCCTGGCCTCAAATGACCTGCCCACCTCGACCTCCCAAAATGCTGGGATTACAGGCGTGAGCCACTGTGCCTGGCTATTTTTATGGTTTTCTCTGATGAATCCGAAGTGTCTAGAATAGTGCCTGATGTAAACACTCAATAAATATTTGTTGAATGAATTAACTTTCAGCTGATAAATAACCAGAGAACATAAAAATATGTTGGTTCACAATTTCACCAAATCCAAAGGAAAATCCAATAATTTGAATTCTGAAAACTGCAAGGAATGAGGGAAATATTTTTAAAGCAGCTCAGGTGACATTTTAGTTCAATTCAGCAAACAAAGGTGCTGTGCTTAGTAATGCAATGGGAAGACACAGATGAAGAAGCAGCGATGCTCATCTTCACAGAGAACCATCTGCCATCTCCAGGTTAGTCCTTGCTATGGTCTGAATGTTTGTCCTCCCAAAATTCTTATGCTGAAACCTAACACCCAAGGTGATGGTATTAAGAAGTAGGCATTTTGGGGGCAGTGATTAGGTCATGGGGGCTCCACCCTCATGAAGGGCATTAGTGCCTTCTAAAAGAGGCTTAAGGGAGCTTGTTCTCCATTTCCACCAATGTGAAGATATGGCTAGAAGATGCCATCTATAAGGAACAGGACCTCATCAGACAATGAATTTGCTGATACCTTGATCTTGGACTTGCCAGCCTCTGGAACTGTGAGCTGTAAATTTCTGTTGTTTATAATTTTCCAGTGTAAGGTATTTTGTTACAGCAGCCCAAACCAACTTAAAGGGTCTCCTAGACTAGGAACATTATTCAATTCGATTTGGCAGTGAGAAGGAAGATTTCAAACATGAGTTCTTGTCCAGCCTTTAGATAGAACACATCTCACTCTCTCTAATTCGCAAACCAATCCTTATAGTTTCAAATTGTCCTGGTTTGTGTCAAGTCTGCTTTCTCAGTCAGAGTAATGAGGACATAAAATGAATGGAAGTGTCTAAAATCCATCAGGATCATTTATGGGAGAGAGGAGAATGGCAGTTCACCTGCTTCCACACAGCCCTCCAAAACCACCTTTTATGGAATTTGGAACTGTCATGGCCTGAGCACTCCCAGCAGGCAAGTTGTCACATGGAACCTCATAGCTGTATGTTCACCCTTTCCTGGTTCATTCATTCATTCCACCCAGCACTGAGCACCTGGCCCTCTGCTTGCCCACCTCCAGAGATGGTAAGCCCCATCTTTTGGTCTCAATATATTGGTAAGAGCCTCCAGGCAGAGTTGGGCTGACTCTTATCTAGAAGCTTCACAGTACCTGGGAGTTTACCCAGTAAAATTTCCATAGTTGTGTCATTCCTCTGAATGCAGGGGAACAAAATCCAGGCATCTCCGTGGGTTTCCATGTAGCTGGTCCAAGCCACCTGCACCTGGGCTGTTTGTCAACTTGCCAAAGGCTCAAAGGCACAGCACCCTCCACCGCCTGCGCGGAGGTGCCAGCAACTCCTCCTGTGGCGTACTGGGCAGGCCCGGACTCCGTGCTCATTTTCCTCATCTCTAATCCTCCTACACCTTATTGTTTGCTGCCCCACCGTCCAGCTTGTGTATGAAAGCCTGTTCCAGGATTGTTTTTCCGTCCCAGCTTCCAAAATGCGCCTTAGCTTTCATTCTATGTTTCTTTAAATATCGAGTTTTCATTCCTGTGCTCCATCTCTTCAATGTTGTTGGAAATCTTTTATTTGGCTGATAAAATCAACAGCGAGCCATCCACCTGTAGTTGGCGTGTGCTTGTGTGTTGTTTTGTTTCCTGTTTGTTTTTTAGAGAATTCCATGTACGGCCTTCTCCTACCACTTTGAAATTCTGGCACTGGCTTCATGCTTTAAAACACAGTTCAATTAAACAAACCTTAACTGAGAGCCTACAAAGGGCTCCTCCACCTCTTCCAGGGAAGGAGCAAAGGGAGGAAGTCGAGGAGGAAGACGTGGCGGAATCTGCTCACAGTCTAGTAGGGTAGTCAGGGAAATAACTAGAGCATGATAGGAAACATGCTGTAGTACACAGGAACGCACAAGTGCTGATGGCACAGCAAAGGAAGACGGAACTACAACCGGCTTCTGGCTTCCAAGGGATCCCTGGAGGCAGACAGACGCAGGGCGGGCGTGAGCGAGAGAACAACTAAAACTGGAGCGGTTGTGTTCAACGGGTCCAATTTGGGCTGTGACGGGTTGCAGTCCATGACAAGTTTGTCCTTTATCCTATAGCTGCTGATTCCTAAGTTTGGGGAGTAGGAGGATCCCTTTTTAAAGTAAAAAAAGAAAAAAAATGTTCAGAGACCTCCTACCCTAACATGATTGCACTTTTAATGTCCTATAATTAAGAAAATATGTATGAAAAGAGAATACAATGATACATGCCTTGAAATTAATTTACTTATTTACAAATGACAGTCTCTACAAGTATTTGTGAGGCCTTATTCAGGGCACAGAGAGTACCTGGCATGTGGAAGGCCCCATGTCCCTGGCCATGCACTGCCCTTGGCCCCATTCTCCACTCCCACAGCCTGAGGAACCTGATACCTAAGAGCTGAGAATCATTAATGCTTACCTCACCGGGGTTTTAAGTAGGCAGAGTGAGACGAGTTTTATGCTTAAAGAAGTTCTCTCTGATAGGTTGAAAAAAATGGACTAGATAAGAAAGAACCTGGGGTCAGAGGAATCAGTTAGAAAGCTATTAAATCCCAATAATAGAAGCTTTATGTGAAATTGTGTGTGTGTGCATGTATGTGTATGTGTGTAAGCTATAACCAAGTTTTATATGTACTTCTAAGTGATTCAAGTTTGTTTTTCAAATTCAATTCACTCTTTTTCTCCTATAAATACCGATGAACACTACTTTAAGAAAGTCTATATTTAAAAATATCTCAAATATAGTTAGTCTTTTAAATTAAAACAGATGTGGCTGGGGGCAGTGGCTCATGCCTGTAATCCCAGCATTTTGGGAGGCTGAGGCAGGTGGATCACCTGAGGTCAGGAGTTCAAGACCAGCCTGGCCAACATAGTGAAACCCTGTCTCTACTAAAAATATAAAAAATTAGCTGGGTGTGGTGGTGGGTGCCTGTAATCTCAGCTACTTGGGAGGCTGAGGCTGGAGAATTGCTTGAACCCAGGAGTCGGAGGTTGCAGTGAGCCGAGATCATACCATTGCACTCCAGCCTGGGCAACAGAGCGAGACTCTGTCTAAATAAATAGAAAAATAAAGTAAAACAAATGTAAGCCAGCACAGTGGTACACAGTGTAGTCCCAGCTACTTGGTAGACTGAGACAGGAGGATCACTGGAGCCCTGGAGTTTCAGGCCAACTTGTGCCTCAGAGCAAGACCTGGTCTCTAAAACAGTCAATTTAAAAATAATAAGATTTTAACATTTTGATCCAATCCTTGATTTTTCCTTCAAAAAACCCATATGCTTTTGATTTGGGGAAAAAATGTATTATAAAAAATAAGCCAGCTTTTCAAATGATGTGAATGGGTTCATGATTCTTAAAGATTACTAAAACTAATCAAGCATTAAGATATAACAATATACATCTTTCATAACTTGGGTGAATTTTTCTCCTACTTTATCAAAATCACATCTGTTGGAGTTAAGGACTACAAGAAATTACCTTGGATTTCCCATCACTTCTGGCTACTGCAAGAGAGACATACACGCTACCTATATATCTCTGCAGCACATCAATTTAAATCTGTTGGAACAACTTTTTAACCCTCATTTCAGCTCAAGGTCTTTGAAGTTGACCAAATGATGAATCTAGCCTGATTTCTTGTTTGTATGAACCAGGTTTCTTCTTTTGCTGTCTGTAGCTCAGGTTTTCATTCTCTATAGTAAGAAGTTTTTAAGGAAAGCTTTTTTATTCTAGGATTTTGCAAGGATGATTTTGCTCTTCAAAGAACAATGAGCTAAATTTGCTTATTTTCATGCCTGCTGAAATCCAAATGTCCAGTAGATTGTTAATCACTTTCTGAATACAGGAAACATGCAAAGTGAACAACAGATAAAAGTATCAGATTTTATGATACATGTTGGTTATCTATTGTATCATGACCCTGAATACCAAAAAGCCAAAGACTTTGTAGTTAGTGTTTTGTTAAGCTTCCAGATGAGGGACGATACATTAGAATCTATTCTTTACTCATAAATCCCCACCCATCCAGGCAAGAATAGACCCCTACGTTTGCATTCTTTTAAGCAAGCCCTTGCCTAAAGTTCACCCCTTCCTGAAATTCAGCTCAAGTGTTCAGCACATGTCGACCCTGCAGTAATGAATTGGCACAAGCCTAATTCTTATGATGATTAATGAAGCTCCTCAGATGCAGCCTATTATTTCATCCAAAGTTAAAACAGTGATTCATCATTAATCACTGAAAGAAATGGGCTCCGTGATTCATAATTCTAAACCAGCCCATTTCCTTAAGGTCCTGTTCTCCTTTTGTTATTCCAGAAGTGTCACATTTCATAGCTATGTGCTGTCTGCATTCTGATATGCACTTTTTCTGATTAATTTTCTTCAAAAAGTCATGGACCCCAAAGATATTTACTTATAACCCCAAAACCTCTGAAGATTCATCCTTCTTTCAGATGCTCATCTTTTTCTAGATCAAACTACTCTCAGTTTATCCAGTTTAAAATATGCACCCTCACCCAGAGACTGAACAAGTTAATCATAAATCAATAATCTTCATATCTACTTTTGGTCCTTGGCAAACAGCAGCATTTGGAGTAGGGCCATTTAGATTTAAATGGTTGGTTGCCTTTTCACTGCTATCCCTCATTTACACCTAGATCTTCACCAGTGGCCAAGGAAGAGCAGCAACTCAAACAGTGCTTCACCCTCCCAGTCCTGGCTCAAAGTCATTTCAGGCCCACTAGCAAAGAAAAGTATTGCTGCTTTCTACATGGGACCTTGTGTTACATCATTTGCCAACCTGGTGCTATTTTCTTTAAAGCTGTCCGCCTTACATAAACAAAATTTGATATTCTTCTACTTTCCATAAATGAAATGAAAGCCTTCACTATGATCTACTGTCATTGCCTACCTTTCCCGGTGGCAAGAAGATCACCCATAAAAACTAATAGCTTCACTCCTGTCACTACTGCCTTCATAGAGCTCAGGGAGGTTGCCTTCAGCCTGAGAGCTGCCTTTTTGTTTTCTCTATCCTTTTCCTTCTCCTCCTCCTCCAACTGCTCTTTCCTCTTCTATTTCCTCTTTCTCTTTCCTCTCACTTCTCTTTCTTTTCCCTGTCTCTTTCCCTTTTTCCTATATTCATAAGTTTTGCCCCTTATGGCCTGGCAGTAGATCCCAGCATGATACCTCAGCCCCATGATAGCAGTTAGGAGTGAAGAACTTGTGAGGGTCATGGAGCTTTTTACTATGGTCTATAGTACCCTCTCAAGAAGTTATAATTTTCAGCCAGGGCAACTAGGCAAAAACACAAAATAGTAGGCATCCAGATTGAAAATGAGGAAGTCAAACCATCTCTATTCACAGATGATATGATCTGGTACATAGAAATCCGTAAGAAAGCCATTTTTAGAACTCTTAGAACTAATTAGTTCAACAAGGTTGCAGGATGCAAGATAAATATACAAAAATCAATTGTATTTCTATACAGCAGCAATGAACCAACCAAAATTAAATTAAGAAAACAATTTTTTTTACAACTGCATAAACAATAATAAAATACTTAGAAATAAAATTAACAAAATAAGGGTAAAACTTATACCGTGAAAACTATAAAACATTGTTGACATAAATTATGAAAGAACTAAATAAATGAAAAGACATCCCATATTCATGAATTGGAAGACAAAGACTATTGTTAAGATAGCAACACTCCTTCAGCTGATCTACAGATTTAATGCAATCTCCAGCTCAAAAATCCCATCTGGCTTCTTTAAAGAAATTTGACAAGCTGATCCCAAAATTTATATGAAAATTCAAGGGACTCAGAATAGTCAAAACTGTCTTGAAAAGAAAAAACCAAGTTGGAAAACTCACATTTCCCAATTTCAAAACTTATTACAAAGCTACATTAATCAAAACAGTGTGGTACTGTGGTACATATTGATCAACGAAATATATCGAGAGTCTTGAAATAAGCTCTCACATTTATGATACTTGATTTTTCACAAGGACCTCAAGACTAAATGATAAAAGAATAGTCTTTCAATAAGTGGTGCTGGAACAACTGAATATCTACATGAAAAAAAAAACTTGGACTCCTACTCACACCATATTTAAAAAGTTAACTCAAAATGTAATAAAAATATAAATGTAGAGCTTAAAAACATATAAAACTTGTAGATAAACCTAAGGGTAAATATTTGTGCCTTGGATTAGCCAATGGTTTCTTAAAATGACACCAAAAGCAAATAAATAAATAAATAAACCAGACATCATCAAAGTTAAAAACTTTTACATTTCAAAAGCACCACATAGAAAGTGAAAAGACAACCCACAGAATGGGATAAAAATTTTGCAAATAGGTATCTGATAAAGAATTTGTATCATGAATACATATAAAGAACTATTAAAACTCAACAATAATAAGACAAACTAAATTTTTTTAAATGAGCAAGGAATCTGAATAGACATTTTTCCAGAGAAGATATACAAACACATGTAAGACATACAAACATCTATACAGAGAAGATATACAAACACAATAAGCACATAAAAAGATGCTCAACATCATTAACCATCAAAGAAATGCAAACTAAAATGACAATGAGATACCACTTTACATCCACGAGGATGGCTAGAATCAAAAAGTGTTGGCGAAGATGTGGATAAATTAAAATCCTCATATTCTACTGGTGAGAATAGAAAATAGTGCAGTCACTTTAGAAAAAGTCTTGCAGTTCTTCAAATGTTTAAATGTATATTTAAACGTATGGTCATGTTACCATATGATCCAGCAATTCCACTTCTTAGGTAAATACCAAGAACGATGAAACATTTGTACATAAAAATATGTGAACACAAGTGTCCATATCAGGATTATTCATAATAGTAAAAAATGAAAACAACCAATGTGTCTGTCAACTGATAAATGGATAAATAGAATGTATTATATCCATACAATAGAGTATTATTCAACAATACCAAAAAAAATGAAGTACTGATACATGCTACACCATGGATCAACCTTCAAAATATTATGTTAAGTAAAGGAAGCCAGTCAAAAGGACCATCTATCCATATTAAATGTCCAAAATAGGCAAATCCACAGAGATAGAAAATAGAATTGTGGTTCCCTAGGGTTGTGGGAGAGGGTGCTAGGTGGGAACAGCACCTAGTGGATTGGGAACGATGGCTAAGGACTATGAAGTTTCCTCTTGGGGTGATGAAAATGTTCTAAAGTTGATTGTGGTGAATGATTACACAAATCTGTGAATATACTAAAAGCCATTGATTATATACTTAAATGGGTGAATTGATTATGTGAATTATATCTCAATTAAGCTGTTTTTGAAAAAAGAAGGGAAGAACAATTTTTAAAAGTCTTGAAAGTCGTGTTCAAGGCAAATTGTGACTTGAAAGTTATGTTCCTTCAAAGCTTTTGTGGGGAAGACAAAGAAGCTTCAAAGAGTATCCAAAAAATGTCTGGGCATTATTCGAAGTTCTAATGTAATTTCTAGTGCTGGGACTTATTCACTAATTTAGACCACTCACTAGCTTTATTTGTATTATTTTTGTCTGCTATAAAATAGTGATTATTAAATAGTGATTAACAGCTCAAAGGGTCAATGCCTCATAATGCATTGAATGTCATGATCATTGTCATTGGTACCCATTGTCCTAATCATGCAAGTTGTCCTGCCTAATAAAAATATTAAGTTCATCTTTTTAGTTAAATTCTGTTACCCTAAGAAAATACCTTGAAAGGAGCCTCTGGTCATGGATGAAATAGATTAATCATCAGTCATCCACACACATGCAGTGGAATTCAATGGCATTAACACCTTTGGAGAGTGAAAAGGGAGGTGGAAGATGGTGTTTCCCATGTTTCATAAATGTCCCTAATTCTAGCATTCTAATTTATCACCCTCTTTTCTTTGGATTTCTATTGTGCTTATTGTCTGTGTTCCGAAGTAACTGTAACTATATATCCGATTATATTGCTACTTGTATTTTTAAGTATATTCTGTATTTCTAAACAGATTACAATTTGCCTGAGGATTGGAATCATTTCTGATGTGTGTTTATATCCCCAGTAGCCTGAATATTAGTTTGCCCACATTAGAAGTTCAGTAAATACTTGCTGCTGCTGTAAATGATGATGTCAATCACAATAAACTTTCAACAGATAACCCTCAAAAGTTTAGTCCCAGAGACCTGCTCGCCAAACTCTCTCATTCTTTGGACCCTCCCTCCCTCTATGTAGTCTTTCAGAGATACTTTTAGAAAGATTTCTCTCAGCCATTCAAGCAAATTCACCCTGACTACACTTTGTAAATATCTCCACAATCACTCATGACTGTATATAATATTTGTTCACTTGTTTATACTCCTGCAAGATGAGTATTACATCTTATTCACCTTACAATTACTTAAATCCAGCCAATGACTGTCATATAATAAATACTCGAAAAACGTTTGTTAAATAAATAAATGAATCATTAAAAAAAAGACAAAGGCCCAAGAAGAGTCCCGGCTTCCCATTGAATTTGCTACTCTACCTCTCCAGCCGCTCTCCGGAGCCCTTTGACCCCATCCCAGGCCTTCAGTGGCTCCGCAAACATTAACTCTCCTTTTGGATGCCCACCAGATCACACCACTGCCCCTCCCCTCCTCTAACTCCACTAAAACGACAATGACGTCCATGTGAAACTAGCCTGCATTCAAGTGAAACCAAGGAGAAAACATTGTTTGTCAAACTTAAAAGACAGATGTTAGCTCTTCTCAGTTACGAACTGAATCCTAACCCTTATGAAGTTCAAGTTTCATTTCTGCTTGGCCAAATGGAATTTCCTGATTCTATGTAAGAGAAGTTTAAGGGTCTATATTAAAAGATGCTGAGGACTAGGAAGGCTCTAAGTGATTACCCTATTTTGTTTTAGTGATCAATATACAAATCTCTTTCCCCTTAAAGAGCATAGGCTTTACATTTCAATAAAAAAACTTTTTTTTGCTTCATTTTTGGCAAACTGTTCAGTTTATTGAAGCACATGATATGCAGAAAACAGGTAGAGACAATTCCCAAGACCCAAATGTTACTAGGTTTTGCTCCTAGGAGGAGGGAAGGTTCAGAGAGGCAGACTGGGGGTGGATATGAGTAGGCTCTGTTCTCTACCCAACTCTGACTCATACAACCCTAAGGAAGTTGCTGAAATCCTCTGTGCCTCTATGTCCCTGTCTGGTAAATGGGTTAATCATCTTGCCTCCAATCCACCTCCCAGGAGTGTTGCAAGGATTAATGAGCTAATAATGCTTGAAGAGCACTTTGAGCTTTGGATGAAAGTGATACCTAAGAACAAAGTGTGATGGTTATTATGCATAATTAAAAGCTCTAACAGAAATGTTGGTCTGAGTTAACCCTGAATGCCACAACAATCAGAACTCAGATATAGCAGAGAACCAGTATGCAAATATATATATATCTATATATCAGTTTCCCTAAAAGGGAATTTTAATCTGATTTCATGGTTCCCCTAAATAAACCTGTTTCCTGAGCAGAGCCCTCCTAATCACTGTGAGTAAATGCATAGTTCCATTAACACTCTGAGGTGATGAGTATTGGCCCAAACCAGGGTTTATGTAAACCATGAGGGCGATCCTCACCTACCACAATATGAGCTGTTTCTCTGCGCTCTCTCTCCCTTGCTCGCTCTCTTTCTCTGTCTCTTTTAGAAAGACAGAGTCTCGCTCTGTCACCCAGGCTGGAGTGCAGTGGTGCGATCACAGCTCACTGCAGCCTCAAACTCCTGGGATCAAGCAATCCTTCTGCCACAACTTCCCAAATAGCTAGGACTTACAGGTGTACGACATCATACCTGGATAATTTTTAAAAAATTTTTTTGTAGAGACAGAGTATCACAATGTTGCCCAGACTGGCATAATGTGAGCTCTTTTAAAATAGCCTCTCTGGAAGAACTTTTAGGGATATCAACAAGATCCACTGCCCCCAAGCCATTCTTCCACATGATTGTAGATTATAGAAGTTCCCTTAATAGAAACAAAATCCTTTTCAAATTACAGAGAAGAGTCAAAGCACAAATACTGCTCAGGGTGGTAAAGCATAGTCGTTAGCCTGCAAATTAAGTCTACACCAACATAGATAATAGCAGATCCCACCCTCCACCCAGCACAGGTACCTTGAAGTTAATAGTGGAGATGAGGTTTTCCAAAATAAGAGGGACTTGGTGCCAAGATGAGAGACTCAAATCCAAAGCCAGACACAGCCTCCTTCACAATTTCACATGTACTATAGTCTGTAAAACAGAGAACTCTCTCTTCTTCCACCACAAAATAGCCTGTGCTCACACCACTCTAGAGAAATGCACAAGCGACACGTCCTAGAAACTCTCACGAGTGAAACAGCAACCTGTGCTGTCTTTGCTAGTTTCTGAGGGCAAAAAGGCACAGTACTGTGAGAACTCATAAAATAGCATCATGCTCACTCACCATACTTCTCCCAAATGACCATATACACTGAGTTTTTATTTATTATTTGTTTATTTTTTAATTAATTAATTAATTTAATTTTTTTATTTTTTTTTTTGAGATGGAGTCTCACTCTGTTACCCTGGCTGGAGAGCAGTGGTGCGATCTCAGCTCACTGCAAGCTCTGCCTCCTGGGTTATTTATTTATTTATTTTTAATAGAGGTGGGATCTCCCTATGTTGCCCAGGCTGATCTCAAACTCCTGGCCTCAGTGATCTTCCTGCAGGAGGATCTCAAAGTGCTGGGATTACATGCATGAGCCACCACGCCCAGCCTATGCTGTGTTTTTAATAGTGGATTTAGAGACCTTTAACTGTGTAAAGTGCTCTTTTTGCTACTCAAGTTTATGTCTGAAGGTGGAGAGAATAGAACGCAGCGTTCACAGAATCCTGCAGGATCCATACATTTCTGCTACAGATGCGGAAAAACAATACGATGCTAGTGGAGAGGACAACAGTGAATTGTCACATCCAGAGAAGCAAGTGGCCAGTTAGTTGGGGTGAGGGGTAGGAATCACGTCTATGAGGTGAGGCAAAGGAAGCAGGCTAAAGGGCCAAACCCTGGGAGCTGTGATGACCGTCTTCATAAATGTGAAATGCTATCCTGTGAGAGAGGGAATCTGCTTTCTCTTCGCCATTCCAAAACACAGATCCAGGCTTACTCACTTAGAGTGAGAAGAATTATTGACTCACGTCCTGGTATAAGAGGGGGGAAAAACTGAATAGAAGTCTGAAGTGTTTGCATTACTAGTTCAGACATTCAGTCTCGCAAATTATTTTCTCCAGGCTTCGCTTTAAATATTTACATCCTATTTTAATATTTACTATATGAGTCTTAGAGAATCTGGAGATTCACTATAAAGAATCATTTCTCCTACAGAATATGGGGTTTTCTTTTTGTATTCTAAAACAAAATCAAGAAATTCAAACAAATACATATCCTGATTTTTAGAATCATATGGAGAAGAGGGTAGGAAAGAAAAGCAGTAAAATATGAGTTCCAGGCAGGAAATAAGACAGAAAGCAGAGGACCAGAGGATGCAGTCGGCCTTGCGCAAACCCACTCTCTCCTGTAGGTGGCAGCATTTATTTATAGCTGTCGCATCCACAAGTCAATGGCGGCTGGAGGGCGAGCGGGTTGAGTGAGTTTGAGTTGAGCTGTTTCAATTTTCAGAACATCGAGCATAATCAATTAAAATTTTAATATCATTAGGTAAGTGCCTTTGCTAGAAAAAAAAATACGTGGAATTCAGTTCTGCCTGACAAAAGGGGAGGTGGCCTATTGATTATACTCAAGGTCATAGCCAATCAAGACTTGCCAGCACGATCACATTTCCTTACCTCCTGCAGACATTGACTCTTCTCTGTTTCCTCTGTTGAAATCTATATGGATGCAATAAAAACTGTTGTTTACTATTCTTTTTTGATTCCCGGGTAGTTTTTAGGAAGAAATTGATGAAGAAGTAGCTAATGCTATGAACTGTATCTGCAGCTGAAATCAGGAAACTGGGCTGATGTTGCTTTTTCATGAACTACATAAAAAAAGATATCTGACTAATAGGATAAACGTCTTAAGGCATTAAAAATAAAAATCCCAGCGTGCCTTGAAACACCAAACATCCTGATCCCTATGCTTGGGGTCTCTGTTTTGATGTGTTGATGTGAAACCCTACCATAGACCAGAAAGCAGAGTGAGAGCAAGTCTTCTGGAAAACTCTAAATACATAGTTGTGTAAGATCCTCTCGGGCAAGCTTTCTCAACCAGTAGATCAGGATCAACCAGTAGGTCACTGGCCTACCTGGGGTTGGCCAAGAAGGGCTGCAGGCACCCTTCCCGCTCAGCTCGGTTTCCATGGGACACTGCCTGCCCAGCACCTCCTAGGCGCGCCCTGTGCGGACTTTCCTGCCCCAGTCCCTCACCTCTCACGCATGGTCTCAACGTTTGGAAAAATAAGAAATGCTCCACTTCTTTGAGAGACTGCCAGCCCTGCCCCTGCTCTGGGGTCAGAAAGCCCCACTCATGGGGGATTTCCAAACCTTATTGTTTGTTTGATTTCCTGAAACCTACCTCCTGCCCCTAAAAAACCAAGAGCTATTTTGCATAGTTGGTTTTTCTTCTTTAATTGAAGAAAAATTGACTAAGTTTTGTTTTGAAAAATTCACAGCTCACCTAGAGATAACTAGGTAGGGCGAGTTCAGTTCTCAGAGTGGCTTCTTTCAAAATTTGGCAGTAAATATGTTATGAATATGAAAGGAGATAGAGACTTAATCAGTATTTAAAAACACATCCTTCCCAAATATTAACTAATGCCTAAATATATTACTAAATGCTAAATATTACAAAGTATTAACTAATGGCTAAATATACATAACAAAGAATAATTATGGGGTTTACATTGAAAACATAGCTTCTATAGTCAGGTTGCCCAAGGGTGTAGCTTGGGAAAGTTACTGTGTTAGTCTGCTAGGGCTGCCAAGACCAAGCACCACTGATCGGGTGGGTAAGAACAGGAGTTTATTTCCTCACAGTTCTGGAGGCTGGAAGTCCAAGATCAAGGTGTCAGCAGGTTTCATTTATCTGAGGCCTCTCTCCTTGGCTTGGAGATGAATGTTTTTTTCCTGTGCCCTCAGCAGAACTTCCCTTGGTTTGTGTATCTGTGTCCTAATCTACTCTTCATACAAGGACGCCAGTCAAGTTGGATAAGAGCTCACTCATACAAGTTCATTTTTACCTTGATTACCTCCTTAAAGACTGTCTTTAAATACAGTCACACTCTAAGGTACTGGGGTTTGGGCTTCAACATGTGAATTTGGTGAGGGAGACACAATTCAGCACATAACAGTTACCCAACCTCATGAGCCACAATTTGCCTCATGCATAAAAAGGAGAAGATAATATTAATAGCCTTGGAGTTTTTCTAAGGATAAACTGATACAATGTCATGAAGCACTCAGCACTGTATAGAGCTCAGGGATTCCTAGCTGTGGTCTTTATCATCATCAATGAGGCAGCATTCAGAGGACAGTACAGATGAGCACCCCCAGTGTCAGTGCCCCGAGTCCTTGCATTAGAACCATAGTGGTGGGAGGACAGGCAAGAGAAATAAGAGAGATGAAAACATGATTTCCACACCCACCTCCCGCTTCCCAAGCACTGGTATCTCAGAGCAGGAACTGCTGGGGCCACAGGCGAGTCCAGCAGAAGAGAGTCCATTCACAGGTCTGACTTCAAAAACTTGAATCAAACTTGGGCTCAGAATAAAGGGAAGAAAAGAGAGATGCATTTTCCTCTCCTCAAACAAGCACCTGGCTGTGCACAGTGAGCCCGAGGCTCACGGAGCTGGTGATGGAGCAGAGAATAAGCCAGGCCAAATGACTGAAAACCCCATGGCTCCCAGGCACATTGTCTGGGATGAAGTTTTAAATTCAGACCTCTCCTGGCAGAGACAAAGGCTGGCCTGTCTGTCCCTGCTTCTCCAGGGAAAACAGCACAGCCATTAACCCAGTCACCATAGTAGTTGTGACACCTGATGCTGGCATTGCAGCGAGCTGCTGAAACAGCATTGCTAAGGTAGCTGAAGAGAGCTGGACGCACACATAAATGCAGTGATTTCTTGCTGGGGGGAGGGGTCCAAGAAAAACCAGCTAAGCATGTGTGTTCCAGAAAGAAAAGTAAACGAAGATCAGCTTAGTGCCTCACTATTTTCCCCTTCACCAAGCCTTTTCACTAGTGCTTGCTTTTAATTTATGACATGCAGCACTAAAGGGACTGTCTATAGATTTAACACTGACATTTCCTTCATGCAGTAATCCTCTGAATCCCATTTGCTGTAAATTTCTGCAGAATGACAGGAAAATGACTTTTTGGGTTTTTTTGTAAGCACATTATAATGAGCAATCTTTTTCCAGTATTTGGGAAAAACCTGAATGACCCACACAGTTTTTTGACCCCCACACTCACCTCACTTGGCCTGAGTCCAGGAAGAATGCTACAGCCATAGAGGCTGCATTACAAATTGTTGCACTAGCCATTGTTATGAAAACTGCTTAAGGAGAATGGCTCTAATCACATGATTTTTCCCACCCAAACAACTCAAGGTATATAGGGGACACAGTTTTGTCTGGCTTGGTATGTCTATTTTGATTGAGTCAGTCCTTTTTCCATTATATTGGTATACATCATAAAGATGTATATAGCTGTCATATACACAGTAAGGTATAAGCAGAAGAAAATTTATTCCCTACCACCTAATAACAAGCTTTTGAGAATACACAAGAAGAAAGAAAAGGAAAGGAGTCAGATGTTTTAGAACCAGCAGTTTACCTACTGAGCCCTTCCCATTTTGCGGTGAGGAGCTAAGGTGCTTCTTTCTTTCCTCCCCCATGTTGTCTGGGATGTGTCTTGTCCTTGCACTGCTCTATCCATGGCCATAATCCCTGCCGCGGCCCAGTTTCCAATCCCAGTGATACCACTTGGGAAGCAGAATAATGGCCTCCCAATATGTTCAAGTCCTAGTCCCTGAAAACTGTGAATATGTTATGACACATGGGAAAGGGGAATTAAGATTGCAGATGGAATTAGGGTTGCTCATCAGCTGATGTCAAAATAGGAAAATCATCATGGATTATTCAGGTAATGGTAAAGGTCTTTAAATGTAGAAGAGGAGTCAGAAGAATCCGTCTCTGAGTGATGTGATATGAAGCACATTTAACCTGTGAATCCTGGCCCTGGAAATGGAGAAGGGGCCATGAGCCAAGGCAACCTCTCAAGGCTGGAAAAGGAAAGAAAACAGATTATCTGCTAAAGCTTCCAGAGAAGAAGGAAACTTTGCAAACACCTGGATTTTAGCCCAGGGAGACCCATTTTGGACTTCTGACCTCCAGAGCTATAAGACAGTAAATTTGTGTTGTTATAAGCCACTGCGTTTATGGTGACTTTACAGCAGCGGGAGATGATGAACGCTCCACCTCTTCCTATAAGTCTTCAAGCACTGAGTGTGGAAGCAGACTCCTGCTGTTGCCAATCTGTAGAAGTCTCCCCACTGTCCTTGATTCCCTGCAGGTTGTCCATCACATGTATAACCTACATGCCTGGTTTCCTGACTGCACTGTTACTGATACAGGGACATAAACACAAACTGGTAATTAATGGAAAAAGTTCAAATGCAAAGGGGAAAAAAGCTAACTTATAAGTTAGTTGGCTTCACAACATAGATATTACCATGTCTAAACATAATTTTCAAACGGAAATCGTTAACAATTATTTTCTAATTAAATAATTCACATCCATACATTAAGTGTAAATGAGTTAAATGCCACCCATTGGCATCTCTGATCAATCAAAAGAAGAAAGTAAACATGAGGATGAAGACCAAAAAATTTCTTAACTCCCTAAAATTGGAATCTCACGCATTTTTCTTGTGTCTTGCCAGGTCTGCCCAAACTTGTCCTGAATAACCAGCCCCATCAAAGACACACCTCACAAGTTTTAACCATGGCATTATTTTCCTATCAGGATTTTATAAGAATATTAATAATGTGACCTTTCTGACATTTTGGCAAAGGTAATTTTATGTGCCATTGTTAGTTTTTTTCCTAAAAAGGCCTTAGGTCTTCCAGAGAGAGGTTTTTTTATTTAGTAGGGTTAGTTTAGATATTTAGTAAATGCTGAAGTATTATACTCCAGGTAGTATCTGCTAAATTAGAGAACATTTGTTTTATAAAGGGCTTTCGATAACTCAAGTTCTTTTTTGTAGTTTGTTTAAAAATATTATTTTGTTTGAGAAAAAAATAGATTCACCAGTTATAATGAAATAGTCCACCTAGGAAAAAGAAATCTGCTCCCTTATTCATTTTCACACAATGGCTCTAGCTAAAGTTTTTGAATATAAAAGAGCATGTCAGGACCCTGGCCCAACAGAGAATGTGTATTCGTTTCCTACTGTTGCTATGACAAATTCCCACAAACTTAGTGTTTTAAAACAACAAAACATGTTTTCTTAGAGTTTTAGAGGTCAGAAGAGCAAAATGAGTCCTCTATGGCTAAAATCAAGGTGTCACAGGACTGGTTATTTCTGAAGGCCCTGGGGGAAATCTGTTCCTTGTCTCTTTCACCTTCTAGAGGCTGCTGACATGCCTTGGCTCCTGGCCACATCGCTCAGATCTCTGCTTTGCATGGCCTTCTCCTCTGTGTTTCACTCTTCCTGCATCCCTCCTGTAAGGACCATTGTGATTACCTCAGGCCCACCTCGATAACCCAGGCTAATCTCCCATGGCAAGATCCTTAATTTAATCATGTCTGCAAAGTCCCTTTTGCCATGTGAGGTAACGGGCACAGGTTCTGGGGATTAGGGTGCAAATGTATTGGTGGGGGGCATGGGTCATTAATCAGTCTACCACAGTCTACCCTCTGATCCTTAAAGATTCATGCACATTCCCCATTTCAAGGTCCCCCAACATCTTAACTCATTACAGCTTCAAGTCCAAAATCTCAGTCTTCTCATCAGCTCAAAAGTCCCAAATCTTATCATCTAAATCGGGTACAGATGAATCTGCATATAATCCATCCTAGGGGAAAATTCTCTGTCTCTAGACCTGTGAAATTAGGAAACAAGTTTTATGCTCCAAAAACACAATAGTGGGATACGCATAGCAAAATTGTTATAGACATTGCTGTTCAAAACAGGTGAAAATGAAAAGAAAAAAGGAGTCTCTGGTCCCCACCAACTTCCAAATGCAACCAGGCAAACTCCATTGCATTTCAGGGCCTGGGAATGATTCTCTGTGGCTCTTGGCTCACGGATCTACGCTTGGAATCACTTTTTTTTTTAAGGGTAGCACATGTTTGCAGCTGAGTCATTTTGTCAGCCTGTTTTCTGCCTATTGAATTTTGGGAGTCCAACAGGCTTCTTTCCTTCTATCCTCTCTTGTCCTGTTCAGTGCAAGCAGGCTGTGCTTCTGCTGGTGTAACATTCTCAAAAACCTGTGGGCCATTATTCAGCCTGACACAGACAGCATGGACAGGATAATTAATAAAGGGAAGTACACGTGACTTCTGAAGGATGGACTTGACTGTGTTATAAAGCACTGTGGACACAGAACACAATCGTTCAAAGTTCTTAAATGTGTGTTTAAGGTACGTCAGGTCACTAAATCTCAAGTTACATGCTAGGACATGATATTATCTGAAAGATCTTTCAACTGTGATATATCTCCTTACAGGAAAAAGTTGAATGAGTACTAAAAAGTAAAACTGTGGTGCCCAGAGGATGTTGAAGACTACTAAAGAATAATCAAAGAAAGGAGGGGGCTGCTCAAATAACAGCAGGAGGTATTAGGGAGAACTTCTTCATAGGCAACCAAATTAGTATTAGATGGTAAATGAAGTCATGGAACCTGCTTCCTGGGAGATTTTTTTTAACAACAAACAAACAAAACAAAACATGGTCTCACTCTGTCACCCAGGCTTGAGTGCAGTGGCAAAATCAGCTCACCTGAGCCTTGGATTCCTGCGCTCGAGCAACCCTCCTGCCTCAGCCTCCCAAAGTAGCTAGGACTGCAGGTACATGCCCCATGCCCAGCTAGTCTTTTTTATTTTTTTGCAGAGATAAGAGTCTTGCTATGTTGCCCAGGCTAGTCTCATACCACTGGCCTCAAGCATTTCTCCTGCCTTAGCCTCCCAAAGCCCTGGGATTACAGGAGTGAACCTCCCTGCCCAGCCTGGTAGATTCTTCATAACTTCTTTTGAAAGTGATAGCTCCAAGGACCTTATTTCCTGAGTTAGAGTTCTCGTTGCTGGCAAGTTGAACACTAAAGAAGCAGTAATCAAACCATCATTTCACTTCCCATCCACTGACCCAGCTACAGGAAAAAAATAATAAACCAGGTAGAGACTCCAGCATGTGTGGTCAGCAGGGTACCAGAGGTCTGCTCTGGCAGGAAGAGTCACATCATGGGACCACGTATGTCCCAGAACCTACAGCACCATTTCTGGCCAAACCCTAAATCAAGTCGACTTTGTTCTAGAATAATTTGTCATACATTTTGGTAAATCATTTGTTATTTGCAGTATAAATTAGAGACAGAGTGTTCCATCTATCTGCCTTTCCATCTGATTTCTGCAATTCCAATTTGGTTAAATTATAGAAATTGATTAATTTAGAGCAATGAAAAATAGGGTTATTAGCCATTACAAAAATGCAAGTTAAAACCACAATGAGATAGCATGTTAAACCTGCTAGATTGGCAAATATTTTAAAAGTCTAGGCCGGGCACGGTGGCTCACGCCTGTAATCCAGCACTTCGGGAGGACAAGGCGGGGGGATCACGAGGTCAGGAGATCGAGACCATCCTGGCTAACATGGTGAAACCCCTTCTCTACCAAGAATACAAAAAAATTAGCCAGGCGTAGTGGCAGGCGCCTGTAGTCCCAGCTACTTGGGAGGCTGGGGCAGGAGAATGGCGTGAACCCAGGAGGCGGAGCTTGCAGTGAGCCGAGATCTCTCCACTGCACTCCAGCCTGGGCGACAGAGCGAGACTCCATCTCAAAAAAAAAAAAAAAAGAAAAGAAAAAAAAAAGTTTGACCATATCAAGTGATGCCTGGGATGTGTAAAAATGGACATTTCTAAAATGGGATGGAGGGGCAGAATTTGATTCAACTAATTTGGAAAAGGATTTGGTAGAAATTAAAAAGTGATACTCTAAACCCAGCAATCCCACTCTTAGGAATATACCCTGAGCAAACCCTTGCATACATGCCCTTTTAAAAATGTTTAAAGCACTGTGGCATATAACAGAAAAATGTCAGTAATCCAAGTATCTATTAATGGAAAATTGATAATTACATTGCTACTTTTTTTTTTTTTTTTTTGAGACAGTCTCGCTCTGTCACCCTGGCTGGAGCGCAGTGGCACGATCTCAGCTCATTTCAACCTCTGCCTCCCAGGTTCAAGTGATTCTCCTGCCTCAGCCTCACAAGTAGCTGGGATTACAGGTGAGCGTCACCATGCCTGGATAATTTTTTGTATTTTAAATAGAGATGTGGTTTCACCATGTTGGCCAGGCTGGTCTCGAACTCCTGACCTCAAGTGATCTGCCCACCTCAGTCTCCCAAAGTACTGGGATTACAAGCGTGAGCCATTGTGCCCGGCCAGTTACATTGCTACATTATTCACACAGTGGGGCACTATACAGCAGTAGATAACAAACAAATATAACTGCATGCTTCAATATGGATGAATCAGTGAAACACACAATTCATTGAAAAATGCATACATATAGTTTGATGCCATTCAATAAAGTTCAAGTCAAGCAAACAAAACATGTTGTAGAATCCTAATATGTATAGTAGAATTGTGAACAACAGAAGGCAATGAAAATAAACCAAATATCAAGATATTGATTAACTGGGAGCAGGACAAAAGATAGGATTGGGGAAGCCCACAGGGAACTTTAAGGGTTTTAGGCATTTCTATTTCTTCAGTCAAATGGTGGATTCATGGGGTTTATTAAATAATTTGCATGTATATTACATATTTTAAGTGTACCCAGCATTCAAGATAAAGTTTTAAAACTCTCCACCATCCTTTTAAAATTAGTTTATTGGGGAACCCTTCCCTTCCCACCCCTGGATTAAGATGCTGGCAGGCCCATGACTTTGCTGGTCATTTCTACATGATAGATATTCCTACAGTCATCTTATTTGACTCAAATCAGAAATTAGGGCATCTTCAACCTTCATCTAATGTTGAGATCTGTTTCCCTCACTTCCTCCCACCAGGCACGTCACAGTATGCCACCTAGGTTCTACTCCTCTTCTCTACACTTCCCTCCACAGCCAACCCCTGCAGCTCCTACCAAATCCTCCTCTGAGTTGGAGCATGAGGAGGGGGGAGAGGAAAGAAACAGAATGACCTCACTTGATGGAGAAAATCATAAGCTGATTTTGAGCTCACTGGACATGGCAAATTCTAGACCTGACTCCCTCAAGGATCCCTTTGGGGGTCTCTGCAAGAACTCAACAGTGACAGCCATGTGGTACGCCATGCATTTCCCTCCATTGCCTCAATGCCCCCTCTTCCCAGTTTCCCAGTGGTCCACTGCACAGGGATTCTGCTGGACCACTGATAGACCATAGCCCTCTGGCCTGTGCAATCCACATCTGCTCCACAGGAAACATTCATGTCTCCTTGTCCCAACTTCATTCTCTCTTGTCCTGTCCAGAACAGCTCACTGGCCCAGCCTGCTTTCCTTCTTGATTTCGGAGCTGGAGGATGGAGTTCAGGCTTGCATGTGCTAGAAGGTCCTCACCCTGGGAGTTAGCACCCAGGGCCATTGGACAGGTCTGTCCTGTTTAGCCCTGTACCTCATGCTGCTTCTCCTCAATGGCATTATACCAGCACAGCAACTATCATGAGTACACAACAACTTTTGACCTCATTTATGAAATGGGGAGAATATTACCTGCTTCACTGAGGCAAGCATCATCTGGATACAGGGGTGAAAGCACCACACGAATACAACTTGCCTTTACTGTTAGGATTATAGTTTCTCCTTGACTACCTTGAAGATTATGTTCCAGAAAATAACCATAGGAGACAGGATCAAGGTCTCTTAGAAAATAATACAGAATTAAAGAGAAAATAAAATATAATTGAAAGGTCACAGGAATTCATAGAAGGTGATTGCTACTAAAACATTAATAAATGTTATATTTGGGTAATGTTTTTCAAATGCCAACTTGGAAAAAAAAAAAGTAACCCATTTCCTGAATAATCTTCTTTAGCTATTCAGAAAATATTGCTACTACGTATGGTCTAGGCTAGAGTTACCCCATAAAATACAAGAAACCAGTTAATTTGAATTTCAGATAAACCATGAATATTGCTTTAGTATAAGTATGTTCTTTCCAATATTTGGAAAATGTTTGTGCAGAAAACTATCCGTTGCTCGACTGAAATTCAGATGTCACTGGGTGTCCTGTATTTTTATTTGCTAAATCTGGCAACCTTAGTCTAAGGAGGAAGTTTCTTTTACAACTTTTATGTTATGCAAATTGAGTCTCCTAGGTTTTCAAGTCAGACTTCACTGACTCATAAGGTCATGCATTTTATTTATTTATTTATTTATTTATTTATTTTTGAGACAGAGTCTCACTCTGGCTCCCAGGCTGGAGTGCAATAGCGAAATCTTGGCTCACCGCAACCTCTGCCTCCCGGGTTCAAGCAATTCGACTGCCTCAGCCTCCTGAGTAGCTGGGATTACAGGCACACACCACCACACCAAGCTAATTTTTTTTTTTTTTTTTTTTTTTTTTTGAGAGGGAGTCTCGCTCTGTCGCCCAAGCTGGAGTGCAGTGGCGTGATCTCGGCTCACTGCAAGCTCCGCCTCCACGGTTCACGCCATTCTGCTGCATCAGCCTCCCGAGCAGCTGGGACTACAGGCGCCCGCCACCGCGCCCGCCACCATACCCGGCTAATTTTTTTGTATTTTTAGTAGAGGTGGGGTTTCACCGTGTTAGCCAGGATGGTCTCAATCTCCTGACCTCGTGATCCGCCCGCCTTGGACTCCCAAAGTGCTGGGATTACAGGTGTGAGCCACTGTGCCCAGTTTTTTTTTTTTTTTTTTTTTTTTTTTGGTAGGGACGGGGTTTCACCATTTTGGCCAGGCTGGTCCCGAATTCCTGACCTCAAGTGACCCATCTGCCTCGGCCTCCCAAAGTGCTGGGATTACAGGCATGAGCCACCGCGCTCGGCCAGGTCATGCATTTCATTGTTACATTCTCCTTTGTTTCTTTTTCACAAATCTCAGTAAAATGTGCAACTGCCTGAACTTTTGCTTGGGGCTTTTTTTCTCCTTATATCTAGTCTTCTAATCATAGATTGAGAGGCTGTTATTGATTTGTTTGTTTAATAAACATTGAGAGGTTGTCGGGGATGCAATGATGAGAGAGAAGAGACATGATTTCTACCATCGTGAAGATTGGGGTCTAGCGAAGGAGACAAGTATTAACCAATAATGCCATGCCATAGACCTACTTACATGTTTTGGGACAGCGGAAAAGTAATAATTGTTGTACTATTTCGTTAAGAACTTTGAAATAAATCACACATATTTATTACAAGGCTACGGATTTTCAGCCTCCGGATAGTATACAGAAATAAAACAGTGACATTATTCAACCCTCTTAGAATCATGGTTGGCAAAACTGGCTGGCAGGACATTGCTCCCTTCCAAATACCTGCATCATTTCTCATATTTTCCCAGGTTTCTTCAAGTTGCTGCTCAATCCCTTTCAACGTTTTGCTAATATAGCAGTTCTGATGTATTTTTTCATTCCACTAATTCCCTTTCCTGGCAAAACATTTTCCTGGTATTGACATACCAATTTTTTTACTATTATGTGAAAACAAGATATCTATGACTTTGTACTCTAAGACATCTTATACCTGACTAGTTTCATTCCCATTCCAATAAACTGAAACCTTGGAAAATACTTGAATGCCTCACCTGTTTCATCAGCCTCTTCTATCTCTACCCCCAATGACTAGGTTTTGGGGAGACAGTTTCAAACTTTTAGATCAGTATTGGGATTTCTCTGCAGCTTGTCTCTTCTATTTCAAGAAACTTTCACAGGTTTTTACATTACACATCCCAAGACAATCTTTCATTATCCACTTACATTTAAATTTCACATATCTAAATATATATGCAAGGTTTGTAGCTTACAGCTCTTTCCACTTCTCATTGTCTTCCCCCATCTCAGAGTTTCCCAACCTTGGCACTATTGACCTTTTGGGCAAAATAAATCTTTGTTGTAAGGAGCTATCCTGTGCCTTGCAGGATGTTTAGCAGCATCTCTGGCTTCTACTCACTAGCTAGTAGTAGAACTCTCTCCTCCATTGCTCCAACTGTGACAATCAAAAATATTGCCAAATTCTGAAGGGGAAAGAGGACAACATGGGAGGGGAGGGCAAAATCACCCCTGGTTGAGAACTCCCCACCTTAAAGTCTCTATTCTTTTTCCACCTGATGTTGGTTTTCTTCAGGTGGGTTATATTACAAGTTGACTAGTTGTCCAGGTTTGCCTGTGACTAAATGGTTCTCCAGGAGGTAGAATTTTCAGTGCTAAAATAGATAAAATAATAGGAAAACCAGAACAAATTTTAATGGATGATATAGTCTTCAATCCTTGAAAATTCACCAATATCTTTTATTCTGCCAGGTAAGTGTTATCTTGTCTGGTATTGAATTCTCAATTTTAGTCCTATCTTCTCAGTAGCCTAAGGATGTTATTATTTACCCCATTTTCTAGCATAAAGGGGAATACATTTTAAAAAATTGAGTCTAGTCTGATCGTGACCCTTTCTTAGTAATTTGTTCTTCCCAGCTGGGAACTTGTAAGATGTTATTTTTATCATTAGGGGTCAGGAAATTTACCAGAATATAGTAAATGTACATCTTTATTTCGCCCCACCCAATCAATCCCACTAGGAATTCATTTAATTCTCTCAAACTCCAGACTCATAAATTTCTTCAACTCAGGAAAATTTTCTTCTACCATGTACTCAATTATTGTCTTTCCTCCATCTCCATCTTTTTTCTTCTTCTGAAATTTCTTTAATCCATGTATCAGGTTTCATAGATCTATATACTCTGTTTTTTCACTATTTGCTACTCAATAATGGCCATTTTCTCCTTTAATTTACCTACCAATTTTCCAATGTTAAATAACATCCTGGGTTTGTTATCCCAGAAAATGTTTTCGGTACTGCACTTGAATCTCCCTAAGGCTCCTATTCTGTTCACGTTGATGCCTGTCTTCTCCCGTTGCTCAGTTTCATTAGGGTCCAGGTCTCAGTCTTTGTGTTCTCCCTGCCTCTGGCTCCCAAACCCCCTCAGTTGGGCTGCTCTTCTCCTTTGTACACTGGCCCTCAGGTACAACTCCTGGAACTCCTTGAATGGTGGAAGATGCAGTCATATTTTCCCAGGCGGCCCACTGGCTGCTAGGTCCCTGGCAAGGCACCAAGTTGATGCCTCTCTGCTCTCTGGCCTTCTCACACTCATCCAGCCTAAAAGTAGAGAAAGTGGGAACCCCTTTATTCAGGACCACCATGGCACCTTGGGAGGCAGAGGAGAGTGGCACGTATAGTTACCGAGTCCAGTGTTACACTCTCCCTTTTATTTTCCCTTCATTTATTCCTTCTCAAATGATCTTCCTTTCTTTACATAGATTCTGTTTTCCTACTTATAACATTTTCCTTCTTTCTGAAGAATTTATTTTCACACTTCTTGAAAGATAGGTTGACTGGTGACAAACCTCCTTAATGTTTGTTTGTCTGAGAACGTCTTTATTTCTTCTTTTTTTCTTTTTATGTTGAAGACAGGGTCTTTCTCTGTCACCCAGAGGCTCAAGCATCTCATCTCACCCTCCTTAGTAGCTGAGACTACAGGCATGTGCAACCATGCCAGACTAATTTCTTGTAGAGATGGGGTTTCATCATGTTGCCCAGGCTGCTCTTGAACTCCTGAGCTCAAACAATCCTCCCACCTCAGCCTCCCAAAGTGCTGGGATTACAGGCATGAGCAACTGCACCTGGCCTATCCCTTCCTTTTGAAGGACAATCTCTCCAGACACAGAATTCTAGGTTAGTGTGTCTTTTCTTTCAATACTTTAAATATTTCACTCCACTCTCAAATACATGGGTTCTGAAGAGAACTATGATGTGATTCTTATCTTCTCTAGGTAAGGTATTTCCCCACCCTCCTACCACCAGCTTCTTTCAAGATTTTTCTGTTTGTCTTTGATTTTCTGCAGTTTAAATATTATCTACCAAGGCACAGTTTTTTTTGTTGTTGTTGTTTTTGTTTGTTTGTTTGTTTCTTTGTTTTGGTATTTTTCCTGATTCATGCTCTCTGAGCTGCCTGGATCTGTGATTTGGCATCTATCATTAATTTTAGAAAATTCTCAGTCATTATTCCCTCAAATATTTTTTCTCTTCCTTTTTCTTTTTCTTTTCTTTCTAGTATTTCCATTATGTATTACATCTTTTGTAATTATCCTACAACTCTTACATATACTGTGCCTTTTTAAATCTTTTTCTCTTTGCATGGTTTTGCAAGTTTCTATTGACATTTCTTCAAGCGCACTGACTTTTTTCCTTGGCCATGTCCAGTGTATTGAAGCTCATCAAAGACATTATTTCTGTTGAATTTTTTTTTTATTGCTAGTATTTCCATTTGATTCTTAGAGTTTCCATCTCTATGCTTACCTTACCCATCCATTCTTGCATGTTGTTCACTTTTTCAATTAGAGCCCTTACCATATTAATTGTCTTGAATTTCCACTGTGATAATTCCAACATCTCTGCCATATATGAGTCTGGTTCTAATGCTTGCTTTGTCTTTTGAAACTGTGCTTTTGTCGTTTAGTATGACTTGTAATTTTTTATTGAAAGCTGAATGGGATGTACTGGGTAAAAGGAACCCAATACTGGTTCTCATAGAGGTTTCTGCTCCTGGGTTTCTGCTTCAGTGAGCTGTGATTTTCTGTAACTTCCTGTCTGTCTCTCTAATTTGGGAAAAAATGGTTTGTCCTATGACCCAACTCTCTCATGGATCTAGAAAGAGTTGTTGATTTTCAGTTTGTTAAGTTTTTTCTTGCTGTGACTGTGGAAGGGATGACTTCTAATTTTCTTATACACCAGACTGGAAGCCAGAAGTTCTTTATTCTGTTTATAACATCATCACCAACATGCCCATCTCTGGAGACCAGGATACAATTTATTTTATTTTTCTCACCAAGGCTCTTCTCACTAACTCCAGGTTCTCATAAGGGTCCCAGGAGAAAAATCCTGCAGCAATCCTCCCTAACTGAATCAGTCAGAGGTGGGGCCATCCTTACCCCCTGTAGCTCTTAACATGCTTGTTGGCCTCAGCAAGCTTCAGCTCAGGAGAGGGGTATGTGCTTGGGGGAAGCTTGGACACACTTATGTTGCCATCTCCCAAGAACTTTCTTAATCCAGTTGCACCCAATTGATTGCCAAATCATGTACATTCTGCCTCTTTTTCTTACTGCCACCAGCCCAGCCCAGGCCCTCATTCCTTCTGCTCTCTCTTCTTCACAGGGCACTCTATCAGCTCTCTGCAGATCTCTTCCCAAGCAACTCAGTCCAGTCCTAGCAGCAAAGCACAACTTGGATCATTTCAGTGCCTCCTCAGAAACCTTCAGTGTCTCCCCAATTCTTTCCAAATTAAATACAATGTTCCTAGTCCTAACACTTAAGACCAATTTTTAATCTTAATTCTCATTGATCTCCTACTCCCAACCAAACTAAGATTGTAGACATTTTCTGAACACTCAGCCATTTCTTATTTCATACGTTTGTGTTATCATTTCAGTTCCGCCACCTAAAATGCTTTCTCAGTTGCTGAATTCTTATCTATTCTTCAAACACCACCTCTTTTATGAATCTTTTCTCATCCTTACAGCCAAGCGCTAACTCTTGCTGGCTCACTTCCTCTCTCCTTTGTGAACTTCCAGGCCACTTTCACTTCCAGCATTTATCAATCTTTTATTAAAGGATTGCTGTCTTTTGGGCATCTATCTTTTCTACCTATGATATTTCTAGTTCTGTAAGGACAGAGTCTGTACCTACTAATCTCCATATTCTTCCAAAACAATCAGCACAATGCTTTGCAAACAATAGTTACTCAACAAATATATCTTTAATTTAACCAAAAGCAAGTTATTTTAAGAAGGCAATCCATGGGTTTTAGCCCATTCATTATGGTTTTGATGTATTGAATAAAGTAGATTACAGTATATCCTTGACATTCACAAAAGAAATAAATGAATCCCAAGTGCTAGAACTCAGAGATTTTCATAGTTGTTTTAAAATCGCCCTTTATTGTTAAAGGGGGATTCTGTCAGTATCTATGTGTTTACCAACTCTCCACATGAAAACTACATTATTTTCTATCTTTCTTTAACTTTTATCTTTTAAGTGATGACTGTTTTACCCAAAGAAGCAAAGTTTGTATCACCTCATGAATATTATTATACATATGTTGGCAATACATAACCAGGGGAGCTACTGGTGGCCAAGTAGACTTGTAATATATAGTGTTTTTTCATCGTTCCAAAATGACTAATTACTATAAATTATGCACCTTAAGCCATTTTTGTTTTGTTTTGTTACAAATAGTGACCACCACAAATGTTAAGTCCTTACTGTTAATAGAAAATACTATATTAAGAAGAATATTCACGATATTTGCTACTTTCCATAGATAAAATTTAGTGCCCACAATAAATTATTCTGAGTTTGAAGTATTACCCCCATGCATCCATTCATTTTTTCCTCCACCTCTTTAGAAACAACACAGCTTCAATAATAATCAGCGTCAATATTCTTAGCCACTAGGGTAAGGTAAACTTTTTCTACTGACTTCTTTTTATTGTGATGAAATAGAGATTACACAAAATTTACCATTAGTAACATTTAGTACATTAACGATACTGTGAAACCATCACTGCTGTCTAGTTTCAGATCTATTGACGTGTTTTTTTTTTCCTAATGGCTTTTTGCTAAAATAAATTGGGACTACTTTCTAAAATGTAAGCAGCTATTAATTTTGAAGAGGTAGATGTTTTAAATCTCTGACCTTCATCAGCTTTTGTAACTCAAACAAATAAACAGCCCTCAAAAAGCATCACAGTCTGGTCCCTCTGTTAGTCTATGCAGGGCACGCTGAAAGTCACAGGTAATTGAGATTCATTTGACTTGGGAGGACCAGGCAGCAACATGGTTTCTAGCTCCTGGCAGTATGTTCCTGGAACTCCAACAAACCTGAATGAGGCACAGGAGACCCAAGACCTTGGCACATTTTCACCTAAGCCAACTCACACCATTACACCTCAGTTAGGAAATATCAATAACTTCCAAAAAGTGGATTGCAGTTTAACATATTACCAGCTGTCAGCACCTCCGGAACTAAATTGAATGGCCAGGGAATTGAGATATGAAAAGTAAAGAAAGAAATCACACGGGCCTCCCTTAATATCATATGTGACATATCCCTTCAGCCTCACCAAACCACCCCTCCCCTGATAAGGGAATAAAACATAAAGAGTAAAAACAAAAGGTTTTGTTTTGCTTTGTTTTTAAAGAAAGAAAGACAGTGCAATTATAAAATTCCAGAAGTAAAAAGCTGATGTCTCAAACACCACTACTCTTTTTACTCTTATATTTTATAATCTAAACCAGACGGTTTTTTAGTTTTCCCCCAATAACGTCTTTCAGAGAAGACATTTTGATGTTTTGGTCTTGGCATGTTTTTGACCTTAAATTATTTCTACCTATTTTTTTCTCAACATTCACAAATGTTGTTTTTGGAAAATTCTACAAATAAATATACTCTCACTGGGCTAATTTGACTTTTCAGCTAACCATTTTAACACTGAACATTATATAATAAGGTAATAGTTTTTAAACACTGCAATTTAATTTAAAAATGAATTTATATAACTTCATTGTTGCAATGACATCCAATTCTTTGAAAATGATTAGGGAAACATCATTAGCCATGGAGAGCTAATAGGCAAACTCAAAAGGAGTCTCTCAAGATACAGAAGAAAGCCTTGAGGCTTCCACACTGGTGGATTTTGTTGACTAACACCCCAAAAATAAGAGAAGGAAAATTAGCGAACTCAAAAGTGTCCCCCAAACTTGTTAGATTTATTATTAGAGTAAAAATCCAATCAGTTTCAGAATGAATTAGATGAAGGCTTCTGAGATTTCACATTGAATCTTAGGTTTACAGGCATTCCAGGCTCATAGAAAACCCAACAGCAACACAAATCAAGATGGCCATGAAAATAGATGTAAGCTGCAACTAGAATTTCCACACTTCTGACCAAGACATTGAAATGTCACCACGCCTGCCCTCCCACCCTGGATTGATTGCTGAACTTGGCAGATAAACAAACACATACTCTAAGTAGCCAGGTGTCCCCGTCCAAATCAGTCCCAATTTAGCAAATAAAAGTAATCACCTGGCCCTCGTCACATCACACAAGCGGGCAATTCCGCTGTGTGTGTCAAGGTCACACAGACAGGTTAACATAATCACACTGCAGAATGCAGAACAAATAAAGCTCTCTCCTTCCCACAGCCCATACCACACAGCTTCTTTTATCAGCTGCCTCATGCGCCCCGGAGACACGCAGCCCTAGCAGGCAGACAGGCCTGCCTCGGATCCTGACCCAGGGAAGCCTGCACTGGGGCTCTATTTAAAACTTCAGATCAGCGCTCCCCTCGGCTTCCTCCGCCCCAGTACTACTTGCTAAGACAATAGGACAGCAGGGGAGGTCTGATCCCAAGTCAAGCCAGCTCAGTCTATCTCAAGAACACAAAAGCCACCCGAGGAGCCGGAGCCCCCTTCCTGCCCACTGCATGGCAACGCAGCAGCTCACACATCACGAGGCTTGCAGAGCAGCGGGCCCCCACCAAAATCCTCGCAGATGGCTCCGGCATGGCCTCGGGCCCACTCATGGGCAGCCCTGTGCTCCTCCCAGTGCTGGGAGGGAGCAGAGCATTTCCTCTCTTTCTCTTCTCCTTCAAGCACCTATTTAAAATCCTGGTCTGCTGGCACAAGCTTTTCGAGTATTTCATTTGACCAACACAGTGAAACCTCGTCTCTAATAAAAATACAAAAATTAGCCAAGCATAGTAGTGCACGCTTGTAATCCCAGCTACTTGGGAGGCTGAGGCAAGAGAATCACTTGAACCCAGGAAGCAGAGGTTGTGGTGAGCCGAGATCGCGCCACTGCGCTCCAGCCTGGGCCACAGAGTGAGACTCCGTCTCAATAATAATAATAATAATAATAATAATAATAATAATAATACTTTTGGAGGGTCCCTTGACTTTAAGAGCTTAGGAAGAGTTGAATGATATCACTTTCAAGAAAATTAGATCGGCTGGGCGCAGTGGCTCACGCCTGTAATCCCAGCACTTTGGGAGGCCGAGGCGGGTGGATCACGGGGTCAGGAGATCCAGACCATCCTGGCTAACAGGGTGAAACCCGTCTCTACTAAAAATACAAAAAATTAGCCGGGCGTGGTGGCGGGTGCCTGTAGTCCCAGCTACTCGGGAAGCTGAGGCAGGAGAATGGCGTGAACCCTGGAGGTGGAGCTTGCAGTGAGCCGAGATCGCTCCACTGCACTCCAGCATGGGCGACAGAGCAAGATTCCGTAAAAAAAAAAAAAAAAAAAAAAAAAAAAAAAGATAAAGAAAATTAGATCATACCGTTTCTAAGCTAAGTCCTGACCCAAGCCCTGTAACGAACGCACTATGGTGTATATTTCAAGGACCAAATGTAAAATATAAAACAGGAGTCCCATTCTCAGAACAAAGCCTCAGACCATGCCTCAGGGAAACGCAGATCATCCGCAACAGGCACAGAATGGCTGAGCCGGGGACTTGCAGGGAGGAAAAGGGTAATATGGGAAATATACCATTGCATTAAATGGGTGCAGGGACTCTGGCCTTTGGTGTAGGGACTCTGGCCTTCTTCCAGTGCGGCACATTAAAACCAATATCAGGGGTGGTGCAGCAGGAGCTGCAGAGATGACTCGTTCTCCTGACAAATAGCCACCCAAACAGTTGGCAAGCTGCCCTGCTCCACCCATCCTGGTGATCTTACCCAAATGTAAGCATCTGGCACATTCATCATCTTCTCTGGGGCATGAATGAATGCTTAGGCTGTAGATAATTTAGCAGGAATATATGTGTGTATTATCATGCAGATAGGACAATTATATCATAATAGAAATGGAACCCGAATCGTCTTTGCCTGACTTTTGATCCTGCCAGCACTGCAGAAAAACACTCCCTGATACGTTAGATAGTCAGGAAATGGAAGCACAGAAGGAGAGAGAGATTACAGGCTACTCAGTACATTTGCTAACACGTGCTGTGATCTTAGCCCTTTCTTGTGAATATCTGATTTCACAGGGAAAAGGAAAAGGCTAAGGAGAGACAAAGAGGTCCCCACCCAGCATGCATGCGTTTTTTTCCATACCAATGTGTAACTGAAAAATAAACATAATCATAAACTGTAAATAGGGGGAAAGCATAGAACAGACCAAATGCTACAAAATGGTTCTTTTAAAAGGGAGAGAGAGGAGGAAAGGAAGAGAGACAGAGAAGGAGGGAGGGAGAGAGAAAGAATAAATAAATGAAAGAAGAAAGACATTTGTAAAACTGACTTTTGCTACAGTATTGTAACAAATGGGTAACTTTCTTTTGAGTCATGCCAGGTTACACACCTTGTTTCATTTCATGATGAGTTTATACATAGATAGACACAGGTAGAGATAAATTATTTTCTAATTTAGATTTTAAACTCAGTAAAGGCAGGGACTCTGTATTCCTCATTTCATTCCACAGCATCAACTCTTGGTAGAAAAACTAATATTAATTTTTCTAATCTAACTGGACAGGAGATGGAAGATGTAAGGGAAGAAGGAAGGAGGCTGGATAGGATGTGTGAGAAAAAGTTAGTCTCAGCTTGAACTAATAGAGCAGTGAAAGGGAGGAGGCAAAGGCAGCACAGTGGTACCAGCCTTGTATCAGCCACACTGCATGGGCAATCAGGGTGCTGCTGGGCCAAGACAGAGGAGGAAACGTAAAAGGGGGAAGGTGAAAAAGGGTGTAAGAGATCTGAGGGAAACCAGTGCCCAACCAATCATTCATATTTATCAGACAATCATAATTAGGTGCTTATAATTCAGGAAATACTTTTACTTGCATCATGCCTGGAGTAGTTTCCATCTTAGTTTAAGGTTAGAGAGGTGTCATCAATGTAAAAGGTACTTCATTTTAATTTGGATCCATTTCATGCATTTAGGGAAATGTAACAGCCCTCTTAGCACAGCTCAGATCCTCCGCTTTCAGCCTTTGCAGATGTTGGAGCTTTGTCAACACTGGAGGGTGCTTATGCTTTTTTATCCAGATAAACTTGGGGGTGCTTGCTGATCTGTCATAATCCTTTTGAACTTTTGGTCCTGTTTTGGATCAACCCATTGCTCTTTCAGCTGTAGAGAAATGAATGGCCTCTGGGGAGAATGATCTCCACACACCTCTTTCATTTGCTGCTGACTGCTACGTGAAAATAGCCACCTGCCACCGTCTAGCATCCCACCAGCCCCTTCCCCTTGAGCAGTCCACAGTGTCCCCCATTCCTCAAGCATTGAGGCTGCTGGAAAGTCCTTCCCTTCAGCCTGGGTCACAGATGGCATGCTGCCTTCGGAAGAGGTGTAAGTGAAGATTAGAGCAGGATCATAGAAACTGTGTATGCCCGCCTGAACAACAGGAAAAAGAAATCAAAAAGCATTTAAAAGGGGGGGTAGGATGATTTTCTATTTCAAAAGTGTGCTTCCCCCCAGATTCTCTGAGATCAGATAAAACATTTAGAAGCCCTCTCTATTCAGCCAAGCTGGGAGTAGTCTTTCATTTCTGTTAATTCCAAGGGTATGTATTCATTTAACATTTGTTAAATGCCTACTAAGTGTCAGGCACTTTATATTCATCTTTGTTTTTACAAACAATCCTGCAAGGTAATATTATTGTCTACACTGCCCCCACCATCCACCCACTCCCACAATCATCATTTTAAGATGGGAAAGCTGAGGTAAAACAGAATAAGTAACTTGGTAATGACCATGCTGCTAGTACACAAAGTATCCAGGTTCAAATCCAGGTCAAGATCAGATCTCAGATCTTACTCATCTACAAAAGCAAAGACATAGGTTGAGCTTTCTGCCTCACAGGTCTCATGGTCTAATGAAAAGAGAGATTTTATTTGCATATATACATATATATATACATATATACACACATATACATATATATATTATATATATATATATATACGCACACACACATATTTAAATTTGAGACAGGGTCTCGCTCTGTTGACCATGCTGGAATGCAGTGATGGGATCATGGTTCACTGCAGCTTCTACCTCCCTGGCCCAATCAGTCCTCTCACCTCAGCCTCCCAAGTAGCTGGGACTACAGGCATGCACCACCACACCCAGCTAATTTTTGCATTTTTTGCAGAGACAACATTTAGCTATGTTGTGCAGGCTGGTCTCAAACCCCTAGGCTCAAGCCATGCTTCCGCCTTGGCCTCCCAAAGTGCTAAGATTACAGGTGTGAGCCACCATGCCTGGCCTTACATATTTATTTTTAGTTATATATATATATATATATATATATATATATATATATATATATATATTTTTTTTTTTTTTTTTGAGACGGAGTCTCACTGTTGCCCAGGCTGGAGTGCAGTGGCGCGATCTTGGCTCACTGCAGGCTCCGCCCCCCGGGCTCACGCCATTCTCCTGCCTCAGCCTCCCGAGTAGCTGGGACTACAGGCGCCCGCCACCTAGCCCGGCTAATTTTTTGTATTTTTAGTAGAGACGGGGTTTCACCGTGTTAGCCAGGATGGTCTCGATCTCCTGACCTCGTGATCCGCCTGCCTCGGCCTCCCAAAGTGCTGGGATTACAGGTGTGAGCCACTGCGCCCGGCCTTTAGTTATAATTTTTTATAACAGTACTGTATTAGACTATGGGCTCATGAAAAGCAAACTCTATGCTTAGTAATATCTATCGTTAGATATGATAGATATTATTTAAGTTATAATAAATTATATTATTATTATAACAAAGCAAATGGTACTGCCCACTAAACACTCAGTAAGTGGGTGATGAACAGGTATGCAAATGGGGAAAGAATAAGTGAATGAACAAACAGATTCTACAAAGAATCACTGCCCACTTTCGAAGAGACAAGTCTCATTTGTGGCTTTGTTGGTTTCCTTACAAACATATCTTCATGACAACATATCTCCATGTGTTTAAAATGTAGTCATGGTTTTAGAAGCTATTAGAAAAAGCCAATGAAAGGAAATCTGACAGCTTATGGTTTATAGAGGCCTAAAACTACGAACATTTTACACCACTGAATACAGTAATGTCCACAAGGCAAAGAAATTATGGGAAGAACAAGCAATATAGATAATTGTTCTAGTATCCAAGTAGATTGTAATTTTTTTTTTCTGAAGAGATTTAGAAGCAGAAGATATGTATCTGATTCTTCCTAAACTTGACAAGCATTTAATTAGCAAATGAACTAGAACTTAGAAGGAGTGTAAGTAAGAAATTTTTACTTCAGAATTGAAACCCAACACTATACTGCTCCCATTCCTTATCATAAATATAATAAGTGTAAAAGTCAGACAAAAACAGCTCAACCCAGAGAAAGTGTTAAAACTACTGGTAATATAATATGATGAACAGAGGATAGCCACATACAAAAAAAGATTATAGACTTCAATGGAGGAAAGCCTTATCATTTCACTTGGAACTTATTATTCCATTTCACTGAGTTAGATTTTCCCAGAGACTTGAGATATTTGACCTAAAGGCAATAGCTAGGCAATTCTATTTGGAAAATGGTTTGTTCTCTAGCAAACATATACTTATGGTTCATGGTGTTATTTTATTTTATGTGAGAGTGTGAGCTGGGAAGTGGGATTTCATTCATTACATGAGCACCATAATCAAACCCCCATTGGTGCTATAAGTAAGAAGCAATGAATGGACCCATTAGCTGTGTTTACATTGGTTTTCTAAACTTTAACGCTGTAAATCAAATTTTTGTTAGTGTAATTTGCTAACTAACAAATGCATCTGTTTAGAATGCATCTTTCATAGCTTTTCTTTTAAGTAAGGTTTGTTTTGGATGCATGCTTGGAATAAGAGAATTACCATACCAAATATTCAACCAAGATGAGCCATTAAAATATATAAGGTCTATAAATTAAAGTGTCATCCTTCAAACATCTTTAACCAACAGAAATAAGAGAGGGTCTTAGGAAACTGTCAAAGGAATATTTACTTTTCATATTTTACACTAGAAACATGGATCTGGAATGCATCTTCATGGATGAGTGTTGAAGCTCTATAAGGGGATAAGATTAACAAAGAAAAATGCCACAGAGTGGGGAAGTGGACAGAGGACAGAAGCCTCAAGAAAATCTCTCCAGCTGGGTGTTGAAGGCAGCGGGTGAAGCTGAGGAAAGCAAAGGAGGAGCCAGGAAAGCTGGAGATGAACCGGGACGTGCAGCCAACAGATCACACAGAGAAAAGCATCCATCACTCTGGGCTTTGGGACTTCAGAGACTAGAAAGAGCTGGCCATTCACCTGCATCTGAGCAAGCCAGCGCAACGTCTTTCCATGACTCAGATGCCTCCCTTGACACTTTGATGTGCCCTCACAGGGGCTCTCTTTCAACAGGCTGAATGAGGAAATAAGAGTGGCAGGGTGTGATTTGTGTGTGTGCGCATGAAATGAAACAAAAGCACTGACAACAGAAACCACACCCTCTAAACTGGTTTTCTTTCTTAAAGATGTGTCAGTACACCTTGAAAGTTGACTTTCAAAGTCAACTTGTTTGTGCATTTGCATGTATTTAAAGGAAAATGTCTTATTACCTAGCAGTCTACGGTCAGAATAAAACTCAAGAAAGTGTTACAAAGATATGTGACTGGGTAGGAAAAGGGCAGGTGAAATTTGGTGTAAGATACCATGGTATGCTAAAGAATGTCCCCCCACAACCAAAGGTATCCATATGCTCATCTGCAGAAGTTGTGTGTGTCACTTTATATGCCAAAGGGACTCTGCCGATGTGATTAAATTCAGTAACTTGAGCTGGGGAGATTATCGTGAACCATCTAGGTAGACCCTAAATGTTATTATGATGTCCTTATAAGAGAGAGGCCAAGGGAGATCTGACTGCATAGGAGGAAGTAGGAGACATGATTATGGAAGCAAGAGGTTAACGTGATGCCAGGAAGGGGCCACAAGCCTAGGAATGCTGGTGGCTTCCAGTAGCTACAAAAGTCAGGGAAACTGATCCTGCCCTACAGCCTCCAGAAGGCACCAGCCCTGCTGACACCTTGATTTCGGCACCCAGTAAAAATGTTTTCAGACTTCTGGCTTCAGACCTGTCAGATACTTTCTTACAGCAGCAACAAGAAATGAACACACTTTGGAAAAATGTCTCCATTTGTAGCAAAACATGCAGTTGCATACTTTTCTCTGGTAAAGACGCGTTGGCCTCATAAATGGACTTTCCTCCAGGGTAGGCCTTTCTCTTTTTACTGCTGCTTCCACTGCATAGAACTGGGCTCACAGAATCTGCCCCAAACGTACTTAGTTACAGGTCAAGAGCGGGATGTTGGTTCTGTAGACGGGAGCAGGAAGGTTTGAAAGAGGCTTAATGAAGGTGGGCAAGAGAGAAGAGGGTGCACCTACAGAAACTGTCTACATAGATCAAAGAGGAAGGGCCCCAACCAGAGAACACTGTTTGAGACTCATAGGTGCTCCTTCAAGTCTCTATTTCTTTTTTATGTTAGAGACACAGGGTCTCACTCTGTCACCCAGGATGGAGTGCAGTAGTGGTGCAATCATGGCTCACTGTAGCCTTGATCTCCTGGGCTCAAGCAACCCTCCCACCTCAGCCTCCTGAGTAACTGGGACTACAGGTGTACACCACTGTGCCTGGATAATTTTTTAATTTTGTGTAGAGATGGGGTCTCCCAATGTTCCCCAGGCTAATTTTGAATTCCTGGGCTCAAGCGATCCTCCTGCCTTGGCCTCCCAGAGTACTGGGATTACAGGCATGAGCCACCACACCCTGCCAGGCCCCTGAATTGAGGAGCATTTCCTCATGTCAGCAAGAAGAGGGGTGGAAAATGGGAAAACAATAGGAAATTCTTGAAGACTTGAGGCAATGTGCTGCTTTATTGAAAAATGTCATCAAAATGCTGGTTGCCCTTAGGAACAGTATTGGCAATAAAACAAAAAGGATAACTTTCATAAAATCACAATATAATCCTCCTCGGAATCATGACTGTAGCCCAGCAAGCAAGCCTCAATGGTGGGCCAATGTTCTAGAAGGCCCTGAGGATAAAGCTAAAATAAGAGGAGTGCATGTGATATGAGAGACGCACACAAAACACGGAAAGTATCCCATAGGAAGCTTGCAGAGATAGGAAAGTAAGCCATAGGCAGAAGGCAGAACCCTGAGGACAGGGCCTCAGGGGCAGGCAGAACACGAGGCAGCCAAGGGGAGATAAAAGGAGCCATTCAAAAAAAACCTGGAGAGGCCAGGCACTGTGGCTCACGCCTGGAATCCCAGCACTTTCGGAGGCCGAGGCGGGTGGATCACAGGAAGTCAGGAGTTTGAGACCAACCTGGCCAACATGGCAAAACCCTGTCTCTACTAAAAATACAAAAATTAGCCAGGCATGGTGGTGCATGCCTGCAGCTACTTGAGAGGCTGAGGCACGAGAATCACTTGAGGAGAATCACCCGGGAGGCAGAGGCTAGAGTAAGCCAAGATCGCGCCACTGCACTCCAGCATGGGAGATAGAGAGAGACTCTGTCTCAAAAAATAAATAAATAAAATAAAATAAAAAGAAAGAAAAAAAGGAAAGCCTCAAGAATGTGGTGGGGAAGTCAGAGGACTTGCAAGAGCAACACTGGCAGAAGGAACAGATAAGGATGGGGCAGATGTTGACAGTGGTAATGAGGGTATAGTGTTGGGAGCAGAACTGAGAACAACAAGTGAACTAGGTGAGAGGAAGCAGAAACACAAGGCAAGGTGCATGAGATGCAGAGGAAGACACAAGCCCAGCCACAGGGTCAAGATGTCTCAAGCACTGATGTGTCCTATCTGCTATAAGATGCACCAAAGAAAGTGTGACTGCTGATAAATACTCAAGTATGCAAATAATTTACTTTCAAAAGGAAGGAAGGGAAAACAGAGGAAGGAAGGAAGGAAGAGAGAGAGAAAGAAGGAAAGGAAAAAGTAGAAAGATTTAGTGTCGCTCTTACTGATGTGATTTCTCAAAATGTTGGAAAGCGAGGAAGTTGGAGCTGGTGCACTGGGAATGGCCTATGACCTACATTGTAAAAAGAATTCTGGCTGGGCGTGGTGGCTCATGCCTGTAATCTCAGCACTTTGGGAGGCCGAGGCAGGTGGATCACTTGAGGTCAGGAGTTCGAGAGCAGGCTGACCAACATGTTGAAAGCCAGTCTCTACTAAAAAATTACAAAATTAGCCAAGCATGATGGTGCGCACCTATAATTCCAACTACTTGGGAGGCTGAGGCAGGAGAATCACTTGAACTCAGAAGGCGGAAGTTGCAGTGAGCCGAGATCGTGCCACTGCACTCCAGCCTGGACAACAAGAATGAATGAAACTCCATCTAAAAAAAAGAATTCCTCAGTCTGCACTGTGGAAGAGGGACAAATGGAAACGCAAGACAGAGTCTCAGGCTGGAGTAGAAATCTAGAAAAGGAACATTAGTGGGAGACCCTTCCTAGGCAGAGGGGGCATCGGTAGGAACAGAAGGAACAATTCGAGAGACCCTGGGAGGTGTGGGTGTGGGGAGCAGATGAAGGAAGGGGCACAGGACAAGAGGATGCAAACCCTGGGAGAGCCGGAAAGTGTGGCAAGGAGGCCACCTTATCTCCCCTGGCTGGAGGCCTGGCTCAGAGGAGGGACATGGGTGTAGGTAAATTGTAGAAGACTGGGAAATTACCAGAAAGCACACCGATGACCTCAGCATCCCCAGTGACTTATGAGATGAGGGTATCTGCTGAGAGTGAGGGGAGCAGGAATTGAGAATTGGTCTTGAGAGGAGTCGGGGGAGGCTATAAATATCTCCTAATTCATCAGCCCTAAGGGGTAGGTATGTGACTCTGTCTGAACACCCTGCAAGCTTGAGGGCCACCAGTTAGAGGTTCCTACGCACCCAGCACAGTGCCAGCTGCTGTGTGTCTCTCCTTCAGGAGACATGATTAGTGGGCCTAACTCACGCAGCTCTCCCGCCCTGGAGTCTTAGCCATAGTGAAACTGTACTAAGGCCTTGAAGAAGCTATTGATTCTGAAGTGGTAGCTTTTTGATATGTGTATGTGTGTGTGTGTGTATATATATATATTCTTTTAATTGGAGACAGAGTCTCGCTCTGTCACCCAAGCTGGAGTGCAGTGGTGCAATCAGGGCTCACTGCAGCCTCAATCTTCTGGGGTCAAGTAATCCTCCCGCATCAGCCTCCCTAGGAGCTAGCCACCACACCTGCTAATTTTTTTTTAAATTTTTTATAGAGACAAGGTCTCTCTCTCTCTCTCTCTCTCTCAATATCAAGTTTCATTTTAGATTTAGGGGGTACATGTGCAGGTTTGTTCCCTGGGTATATGTGTGATGCTGAGGTTTGGGGTATGGTTGATCCCATCACCCAGGGAGTGAACATAGTACCCAATAGTTGGTTTTACAGCCCTTAACCCCTACTTTCCCTCCCCCTTCTAGTAGTCCCCAGTGTCTATTGAGGCTATCTTTATGTCTATAAGTACCCAAAGTTTAGCTTCCACTTATAAAGGAGAACATGTAGTATTTGGTTTTCTGTTCCTGTATTAATTCACTTAGGATATGGTCTCTCTATGTTGTCCAGGCTGGCCTCGAACTCCTGGCCTCAGGCAATCCTCCCACCTTGGCCTCCCAAAGCACTGGGATTAAAGGCATGAGCCTCTGTGCCAGGACCTGAAGTGGTAGCTTTTTAAAAAATAGTTTGAACTATTGTGGATTTTTTGCTTGTGCTCTCATAGCTATGGCTTGTACTTATAGTGATATATGATGAATATATCATTATAATAATGATCATTATAATAATATATCAACTAATAATATATAATATATCCTTACAAGTATATATACTCACATATATAATTATATAATACAATTATATATGTACACACACATTATATATACACCCACATATATAATTTAGCAACCATTTATTTAATATATATTTGTGGAGCACACTCCATGTGCCAAGAACTACGTCAGAGACTGAAGAGACAAAAGTAGATGAAGTGTCTGCCATTATGGAATTAACAATCTGATAATTAATACAAAAAGATATTCAAACTAATGTAAAATTACAATACAATTAGTGCTATAAAAATCAATGGGAAAGTGCAGTCAATACAGGTCAGGGTGTAGGAGAAATTATTTCATCCCCCCTCATGTCACAGATCAACGTGTTAATGTCCTTCTCGTGACCCATTCCTTTCAAGGTTGAACATCATTGCCCTCCCCCCCGTTTATGGCTCCTGACTCAGGACTGTGCACACAGCACGTGCTCAGTGTGTGTTTGATGACTAGACTGCAGTCATGGAATGCTCATCAGCCGTGTTAGTTATGACAGCCATGTGTGGCACCAGCCTGGCTTTTGCAGAAAAACTACAGATGGACATGTATGGAAATAATGGAACACTCCCAACTTTCTGGCTAATTTGGCAGGAACAACACACAGATACCACTGCGTGGACACTTTCCCCTGAAATGTTGTGTGTCATTGACATTTTTCATTTTTAAAAAGCACGAATTGCGATGTTCTTCACATTACTGTACATTGAGAATGTGTACACTTGCTTCCCCTTGTTTTTCAGGGCAACCTCCGTTGACCCACAGGGGCATTCTGGAGAATGATGCTCATGCCCCAGGGACTGTGGAGTAGAAATGTCTTGGGAGGAGGTGGGGTAGAGAAGGACACAGGTAGAGGAGCAAACGGAAAAGCCATTTTATAGCCATCAATCTAGGAACACTAGCACTTTTTCTTTTTTTCTTGAGACAGGGTCTTGCCCAGTCCCTCAAGCTGGAGTGCAGTGGTAAATCATAGCTTGCTGCAGCCTCAACCTCCCCAGGCTCAAGCAATCCTCCCATCTCAGCCCTCCAAGTATCTGGGACTACAGGAACACACCATCACACCTGGCTAATTTTAAAATTATTTTTGTAGACACAGGGTTTCGCCATGTTGCCCAGGCTGGTCTCAAACTGCTGGGCTCAAGCAATCCACCTGCCTTGGCCTCCCAAAGTGTTGGGATTACAGGTGTGAGCCATCATGCCTGGCCACTAACACTTTTTAAAAAATATAATGAACACATGAACATATTCTCTTGGTAAACTCTGAAAACAATACAGAAGATACAACACAAAGTTACCCTCCACTTTGACCCCCTTACATCCTTCCCAACTGCACTGTGTAAATACACTTCTGATCTTCATACATATGTTTAGAAATATGTCCACATAAAAAAGACTGTTTTTATCATAAATGTGATCATGCTGTATGTTATGTTCCAGGTCTCACTTTTTACTTAACAATGTATTTTGAGGATTATTCCATGTCACAACATGCTATGTGTATTGATCTACTGCCTGGTATTTCATAATCTATTAATCATTTTTATACTGATGAATGTTTAAGTCATCTCCAGTTTTACCAACAAAAAAGCTTTGCACCACACAACCCACAAATTTTTCACCAAAAGATACCAATCTAACTAGACTGCCTTATTTGCAATGTGTTCCACACCAAAGAATTTACTCCATATATTATACCCTTACTTAGCTTTCTGAGAAAGCTTGCCTATTGCTTCTTACAGCTGCAAAATAAAATATACTCTGGTTAAAATAAGACAAAGAACAAATTTTCTTAACTCATTTTGTTCAAGAGATTAAAAAAATAGGAGCAACATAATAGGATCAGTGATTCAGTGATGTCTATTACTATATACAACTGAAAATGCGTCTGCTCCTTGGTTTCAACCCCTACTGCTCCTGACTCAATTCAGTCTCCCTTCACCTTTTATATGGGTTACAGCAGAAACCTTTATTTGTGCACCTCTCAAATACATCCAGAGCAGTACAGTTGGCCCTCTGTATCCATAGGTACCACTTACATGGATTCAACCAAGCAAGTATCAAAAAATTCAGGGAAAAAAAAAGATGATTGTATCTGTACTGAACATACACAGACTTTTTTCTTGTCATTTTTCCCTAGAAAATACAATATAACAACTATTTACATTATCTAATACATTGTGTTAGGTATTATAAGGAATCTGGAAGTAATTTAAAGTATACGGGAGGATGTGCATAGGTTAAATGCAAATACCACATCGTTTACATAAGGGACTTGAGCATCTATGGATTTTAGTATCCTTGCGGGTGTCCTGGAACCAATTGCCCACAGACACTGAGGGACAACTGTATTTCTAAACTACAAATCTGATCAGCCTGATGGCAGGAACATATTAGTCCTTTAAAAAATGTTAGTAATGGCTGGGCGCAGTGGCTCATGCCTGTAATCCCAGCAATTTGGGAGGCCAAGGCGTGCAGATCACCTGAGGTCAGGAGTTCGAGACCAGCCTGGCCAACTTGGTTAAACCCCGTCTCTACTAAAAATACAAAAAATTAGCCAGGCGTGGTGGCGGGCACCTGTAGTCCCAGCTACTCGGGAGGCTGAGGCAAGAGAATGGTGTGAACCCGGGAGGCAGAGCTTGCAGTGAGCCAAGATCATGCCACTGTACTCCAGCCTGGGTGACAGAGAAAGACTCCATCTCAAAAAAAAAAAAAATTAGCTGGACGTGGTGGCAGGCACCTGTAATCCCAGCTACTCAGGAGGCTGAGGCAGAAGAATCGTTTGAACCCACGAGGCAGAGGTTGCAGTGAGCCGAGATCGTGCCCCTGCACTCCCGCCTGGGCAACAAGACTGAATCTCTGTCTCAAAAAAAAAAAAAAAAAAAAAAAAATGGGCAAAGAACTTGAATAGACATTTCTCCAAAGAAGATACTCAGATAGCTGAGAAGCACATGGAAAGATGCTCAACAGCACTAGTCATTAGGAAAATGCAAATCAAAACCTCAATGAAATGCTACATCACACCACCAGGGCAACTAGAATCAAAATGTGTAGGCAAAGTTGTGAAGAAATTGGAATACTCGTACTTCATTGTTGAAGCGTAAAATGGTGCAGCATCTGTGAAAAACAGTTTGTTGCTCAAAAAGTTAAATGTAGAATTACTATATGATCCAGCAATTCCACTCCTAGGTATATACCCAAAGAAATTGAAAGCAGGCACTCAAAAAGATATTTGTACACCATTACTCATAGCAGCATTGGTCCCAGTAATCAAAAGGCAGAAACAATCCAAATGTCCTCCAAGAGGTGGATGGGTAAACAAAATGTGGTGTATCCATAGAATAGAATATCATGCACCTTAAAAACGAATGAAATTCTGACACATGCTACAACATGGTGAAACCTGAAGACATTATGTTAAGTTAAACTAGCCAGACACAAAAGGACAAATACTGTATAATTCCTCTTATATGAGATACCTAGAATAGGCAAATTCATAGAGACAGAAAGTAGAAGAGAGGATACCAGAGGCTGGGGAATGGAGAAATGAGGTTATTGGTTAATGGGTACAGAGTTCCTACTAGGGACAATGAAAAAGTTCTGAAAACATAGGGGGGATGATTGTGCGGCATTGTAAATAGAACTAATGCCACTGAGTTATAGACTTCAAATGGTTAAAATGGTAATTTTATGTTATGTATCTTATACATTAAAAAGCTCAAAAAATAAAGCTTGGGAATGTTTTTAAATTATTGGTTATGAATGTTGGAATGAATGCTGCCTTTCTCCTTCAAACCCTTCAGTGGCTCCATTTTCTCAGATCAAATCCCTCACCCCCACTAGGCTTTACCTGTACTGGGTCCTGCCATGTTCTCCTGTGTCCATCCTTCTTGAAGCCTGTGCCCCAGCCAGGCCAAACAGCTTGCAATGTTCCTGTCCTGTGTCGCTTCTAGATGTCTCTGTGCTTGACGTGCACAGGTCCCTGTCTCTGTAATGCTATTCTCAACACCACCCTCCAGCTGGAAAATACCTTCTCATGCACCTCAGCTTAGCCTCCTCCAGAGAACTTTTACCAACAGCCATTTCACCCCTCACCCCCCACCAGGAAAATGACTGTTCGCTCTCTCTCTCTCTCTCTCTCTCTCTCTCGCTTCCTCACTTTCTCCTGTGTAGATCATTATCATGGCTAATATAACATTCAATGCACTCGTTTATTTATAGGTCTGTCTTCCTGTTCTGCACCAGGGGAGCGAGCGCAAAGCCTTTGTCTTACTTACATAGCATGGTTTTAAGATCTCTGGCTCTAGTTGTGTGACCTTGAGCAAGATATTTAACCTTTTTTAGGCCTAAGTTTTATCTTTCAAACAATGGGAATAATAATAGTTTCGATGTCATAGTTACGAGGAATAAATGACATAATGCATATAAAGTGCTTTAGCAGAGAGTCTGATACACAATAAACAATAAAATACTTAAAGAAAGGAAATGCATAGCAATCACATAATAACATAGTATTGGGTAATTTCATAGTAACTAACAATTGTTCAGTGGTTAAGAGGGTTGAACATTTAAAGTCAGGAGTTTGTAAGAAGAATGAATAACCTAATCGCAGACATTTATTTAGAAAGACATATGGAGAAGCTGAATGACTGGAAGAAAGAATAACATAAGGGCACTTCTTTTGGCCCGTGGACCATAATGCAGTCAAAATGCTTCTAGAGACTCCACAAGTTTCAAGTTTCTGCCGTAAACTCTACTCCATCCAGAACCAGCCAGATCCTGCCATAGACTTCCTTATCGCTCAATACCATAGTCCTCTCAGAAAATAAAACAAAAGCAAGCCCTCAATGAAAACAGGTAAGAAAGGCTTATTGCAATAGGCTTCAAGACCAAACCAGTGGAGGATCTTCCTATTTTAAGGAACATAGGGTGGTCTTCCTACTGACTTTAGAGAAACTCTGGAGTAAGTTTTCTATACTGATATAGTTACATCAACATTTTGGCAAACTGCCTTTGCTCCTAGAGATTAAATCAGTAAGTAACCCTGTCTCTACGCCTGGCTTTGGGTGTAAATTCTTATTTTATGTGAGTAGACACTGGTTATTTCAAGGTGTGCAGCTGGCTTGTGCAGTAGACACACACTCATTATTTCTTAGAAGGCAAAACTCACTGCAGTGAACATTTCCAGTATCCTCCTGGTAACTGTACAGGATTTTCATGCAGTCACATTAAGCTGACTCCATGGAGTAGCATCCCAGGGGTGGAGTTTTGACCCAGGTCTAAGCCATCAGCAAGTCTCATTTCCCTGACCAGTGATGTTCATAGTTCATACGTGACCTAGTCAGAAGCAATGAGGCACAATGACATTTTTTCACTGCATCTTTTGAAAAAGAAACTATGACCTAAAACATAAGATAATGAATGGGTTCACAGAGACCCTTCCAGTTTCCATAAAACTCAGGGATGAAATAAACATAATAGAAGGCAAAACAAAGAAATAAAGATAAAAATGCCCAGGTGCTACGGATATGCTGGAGCCCTGAATGGAGCTATACCTCAAGCTTGCCCTCCTCTTTTCAGCTTCTGTGAGTCAATAAATTCCTTTTTTGACTAAGCCAGTTTGGGTTGGGTTTTTCTGTAACTGCAACTAGATAATCCCCCTGGCATTTGTGAAAGCCACCCTTCCCAAACAGGAGCTCCACATTCTGATTCCGTAAAAAAGATAACCGGTTTATCTAGAGAACTCCCATGTGAGCGAATCAGGGCATATTCAAGAGGCTCAGTGTCTGGGTAAGGAAATCCCTGCTTTGGGGATGCCTGTGGTTCTTATTTCTGTGTGGGCCAGGAAACTCCTATAAATTTTACCTGTTGTCACATTTTCTTTTCAAACATTAGTGCTACTTCATGGGGAGGAGCCGGAAACAGAGGTGGAGAAGGGAAAGCATGAGGCAAAATATGAATGATTGTGCAGGAAGCAATACAGCTGATGGCCTGGTAGCAAAGGACTGGCATATGGGTACGTGTGGTGCGAATTCATGGCAGAGGAACTAATCAGGCAATGTTATCTGATCTGGAACAGCAAGAAAAAGAAAGAGCCTCTTTCCTTTACCCCTGGTTTGATATGGCTGAAACCTCTTACCAAGGTGTCAAGCTGGCATTGGAAGAATCCAATAAGAAACCGTGACTTCAGCTTGTGTAAAAGTCGGGAACTGGGTTCTAAATTGTTTGCCAGTGATCAACTGTCACTTTGTGATCATTGTGAAGCTGGAGTTCTGTTTTATAAAATCCAGGACAGGTTCTGGATTGAAAACAAAAGCCAAACATGTTGATGCTTGAATATAAAGAGGCAGGGAGTGACACAGGTTCCTCTGAGTAACAGAGTCTGGTCATCAAGTCTGCAGCTGAGGAGGCTATAAAAACACAACCTGAGTCTGTGAAGTTATTTCTCCCATGAAAAGAAAACTCCTAAAGCAATACTCTGAATAGTCCAAGTCTGAAGCTGCTCCCATGAAAGGCAGCAGAGTTTGTAGGAATGGGGCTCAGATTTTGTTATCAGGCCTGGTTTCAAACCCTGCTTCCATCTCTAGCTGGCTCTGTGGCCTCGGGCACGTTTGTTAACCTATCTGGATCAGTTTTCTCATCTGTAAACCTCAATTTATTTCTTGAAAGAAGTAAATTAGTTGAATTATATTAAGTCTGGTAGAGTCCATGCCCCGATAATAACTCAAATAAATGGAAACTACATGATACCACTTAACCTGGAAAGACTAGTACTGAATATAAGGGGTGGGAAGGGGCGCTGTGGGCACTTAGACATTGAGACCTGTTCTCATTTCACAGGTTGAGGGATTAAAGTGCAGTTCATGTTAATGTGATTTTCTGCAGAACATTAAGAGAAAAATACCAATTTAAAGCCAAATTTCTGCATTTTTTTCAGGTTCCTCTAAGCTCAACAAAATCCCTAAACTGCTGAATGATCAGCTCTGTAACTTCAGACTGGCTAGATATGAGCCAAAATCCAAAGATTTTCACTGGACCATCATTTCCTCAAGAGCAAAGGTTGGGTTTTATTCCTCTTTGCAGGCTGATTACATAGAACAGTACCTGATTGGGTGCTCAAGAAATGTTTATTCTATTCTAGAGAAAAATGAATTCATCCTCAGGCCCACCTAAAGTCCTGCTGGAAAGTGCTCCGAGGAAGAAGGAATGTCTTTCATGTTGTTATTAGTTAGGGTAAGGACTAAGCTGCTAAGGACGAAAAAGACACTCCAAAATTTTTTTAAAAGATAGAGGATTATTCCTCTATCATGCTACAGCCCAAAGGTGAGTGATCCTACTGCCAAGGTCATTCCGGAATCGCCAGGGCACTGTCCTCACCAGCATGATCAAAGCTGTATCATCCACTTGAGGGCATGAAAGAGAGGTTGGAGAAGCACACACACTATTTCAAGGACTGAAGGCAGAAGTAGCATACTTCACATCTGCCCTTCTACTCACAGTCTGTGAGTAAGAACTTGGTCACATGGGCATACCGCTTGGCAAGGGAGGCTGCAGAATAAATATACGTTCACTATTTTTTTTTTTGAGATGGAGTTCCGCTCTGTTGCCCTGGCTGGAGTGCCTTGGCGTGATCTCAGCTCACTGCAACCTCCGCCTCCCAGGTTCCAGTGATTCTCCTGCCTCAGCCTCCCGAGTAGCTGGGATCAGAGGCACCTGCCACCACATCCGGCTAATCTTTTCTATTTTTAGTAGACATGGGGTTTCACCACATTGGCAGGCTGGTCTCAAACTCCTTACCTCAGGTGATCCACTTGCCTTGGCCTCCCAAAGTGCTGGGACACATTCACTATTAAGGGAATTAAGGAAAAGCCTCGTGCTATTTTCAAGATATGTGTGTGTATATATATATATATATATATATATATATATATATATATATATGTGTGTGTGTGTGTATATATATATATGATATAGGTCTTGCATCCAGAATGTATAAAGAACACTCAACACTCAGGAATAAAAAAACCAAACATTCAAAAATAGTGGACAGATTTGAACTTATACCAAGAAAGACAGACAGATAACAAATAAGCATGTGAAAAGATACTCAGCATCATTCATCATTAGTCATTCTGGAAATGCAAGCTACTACAACACATCTACTAGAAGGACTGAAATTACAAAGACTGGTCACATCAATTTTTGGCTAAGGTATGGAGGAACTAGAACTCTCATATGTTGCTAATGTATGAATAAAAAAATGGCACAATCAAATAGAAAACAGTGGTCAGTTTCTCAAAAAGTTAAGTGTACAGCTGCTGTTTGACCCAGGCTTTCTACCCCTGGATATCTACCCAACAAAAAAGAAAGCACATGTCCACACAAAGTCTCAGACATGGATGTTCATTGAAGCTCTATTTGTAATATTAAAAGCTCAGAAACAGCTAAATGTCCATTGAAAGATGAGCAGATAAACAAACTGTATAATATCTATATAATAAAATATGACTCATTCATTAAAAGGAATGAACTTTTGAAACACACCAAGAACATGGATGAATCTCAGAATAATTACACCAACTGAAAGAAGCCAGGACAAAAAAGAATATACACTATATAATTCCATTTATATCAAATTCTAGAAAATGCAGCTATTATAACAGAAAACAGATCAAAGAAGGGACAAGGCAAGGAGAGACAGAAGCAAAGGGGATCAGGATGGTGCACGAGAAAACTGTTTGAAATGATGAATATATTCACTATCTTGACAGCAGTGATGATTGCATGGTAGTATGGCATATGTCAAAATTAGAAAACTGTACACTTTCCACATTTGTGGTGTATTGTATGTTAATTCCATCTCAATTTAAAAAGTACATGCCCTCCATTTTTATGGATAATGGGGAGAACAGATTTTGGTGGTCAGTCATAAGTAACTTCCACATATGGTATCTTTTTGATATTTTGCTATTAAGTTTTGTGAAATTCTGGACCAGAAAAAGAGAGACCATAAAAGAAAGGTTCCTGTCAAGAAAGAGCATGATCTGTAGTTGTAGCCCCAGCTTCTGGCTCCTGTGCCTCTGAAACACCAGCCACGTCTCCATCTCTGGTCTTGATCCATGCAGTAAACACATCCTGTCCTGCACAATCCCATCAAACCCCCTCAATAATTTACACTGCCAACTGCCAATGACTTTGCACACCAGCCTCAGCCCTGCCTGCCAAAATGCACCTGTCATAAGCTCACCAGCAGGATGCCCCACTACAGTTCAGCCTGCTGAACAAGTTTCTAGCTAGGTCGACGCTTTGGTCATATACTATATGTCTAGCTAGGTCGTACACTTTGACTGACATTCTCAACAGAAAAGTTATTGTGTCTGTTTTCCATAGAAACTTTCTTAAAGCGCCTCCCCAGATTTATCATTAGCCTCAATGGGACCTTTTCTCCCAACACTCCTTCAAAAGACATTTTCGAGTCTAAGCCCTTTTGCAGCTGTCATGCTCCTTCCTTACAGCACAGCCCACGAGGTTGGGTGATGCTTTGGAATCTTTCTAGGTGAAAGGCTGAAATATATAAAGGCATCATAAAAGAACTCTAGAGGGCTTGAGCAGGATTATTCTAAGAATTTTATCCACCCACTTCAAGCAATTTCTTCTGTTGATCTTTAGGATTACGACTGAAACAGCCAAGGCTTTTGCTGATTTATCCCAGAATATCATCCTGGTTGCTGCACAGTTGTGCAGTATCACAAATGCAAAGGTTTTTTTTTTTTCCTTCTGACTGGCTCAGAGTGGGATACCAGAACTAAGTACAAAATAAGCCTATATAAGAATGAGAAGATTTAAGGATTATAATTGATTCTCATAAACTTAGCTCAGGAGAACTGGTGGAAGTGATTTTCATCTTCCTCCAACATGTACTCAGGCATGGCCTAAGAAACAGAGAGTACAAACCCACCCTTCATTTAGAGGCCAAATTTTCCTTGGATGGGGTGTGTGTGTGTGTGTGTGTGTGTGTGTGTGTGTGTGTGTGTGTGAAGTGTGCTAAGCTTAGCCAGGCTCAATCAATAGAAATTGTGCTAACTGGAGTAGATAGCTGTTTATGAATCAAGAAAATACATGAGAGAAGAGGTGAAGCATAGAAAATGCCAGAGGTTAGCTAAGTTGACTTACACTGGAACAATGAGACGTGGGCTGTCCTCTTGACTGAAGGCCTTACCTCTTAGGTTCTTGGAGCAGAACTAGCAAAAACAAACTGCAGAAAAGCCTTTTCTGCAGCCAGAATTCTTAGTAGGCAGTCATGTGGGGGTAATTGTGCCTTTGTCTGGCTCCTACTCCCCCCTCACCCTCAGACCCTCTGATTTCTGCCTGAATGGAAAGAACTGTTGCTGCAGTTGGGTCTTCATGGAGTCTGTGGCGTGGGGGAGGAGTGGTAGCTCCACTAGCAGAGGCACCACCATTCTGACAAAGACCCTGGCGCTTTACCTTTCCTTGAGCGGAGCAAAGCAGGAAGGAAGCCGGTAGGGATTGCTTGTCTAGCTGTCAGGCACTGTGCTCTGTGATTTCTCCTTCAATATCTAACTTAACCCTTCAAGGTCCCAAGAGATGGGAAGTGTTAATCTGATTTTGCACAGATTAAGGAATCAAGAAGAATAATTTAAGGAATAATTTAACCTGAGGAAGGTTAAATAAGTTGCCAGAACTTCGCAGCTGCAATGTGGTGGGCTTGAGATTTGTGTCAACATCAGCCCAAGGAAAGGAGGTGATTCACAGGTGTGGAGAGAGCAGGGTGGTCTATGTGAAGTCTAATGTCCTGAATTATGAGTCAGGCACTCGCTGATATGAAGGTGTTAGAGAGAGGGAGAAAGAAAGAGAGAGTAATCATGATCCTGTTTGCCTCAGACCACTAGAACATTTTGGTGTGAAGCCTGTCACTTTCCAATGATTTACAAGAAAACAGGGTCAAATAGACTTCTTTTGCTATAGACTCCATGTAGCTTTTCTGAGATATTATTGGAGACCAAGATGTTAAGATGTTTACTTCCATTCTAGAAATCAATGAGATAAAAACAGAGAAGCAAAACTGAATAGCAAAAAAGGGGAAATTAACCAAATTTACTCCGTTTTTTTGGACCTACCCCAATTAGTATTTTTAAATACCTTTGGTGTAAGAACTTGGCCACTGTTGGAGTCAAAAGCCTCTTGACTATGGCCACAGGAGGCAGAAACTACTGCCTCTTTACCCAGACCCTGGGCACATGGCCAAATGATACTTCCCAACCTCCCTTACAGGGAGGTGTGACCATGGTCCAACGTCAGTCCTACACTGGTCAGTGTGAAATAAGCAGAGCTGATAAGTCTGCACCAATCCCAAGTGTGCACCATAAAGCCCTGTGTAGCCCTCCATGAGCTTTTCTCCCCCCAGCCAACCAGAATGAGACTCCTGGAACTGTGCTGGGAGCCACATGTTAAGCCTGGTGGAGCCACACATGTAAGGAGTCCAGGCCTCTGAACCATATCATGGAGGAGAGCTGCCCAGCCAGAATGACTGGCCTTGGAGAGTTACATGGGCAAGATACATGCTTTTAGTATGGAAAGCTGCTAGGATGTGAGGACTTTCCTATTGTAGTAGTTTACACTCCCTTGACCAATATACCAGAGGCTTGGTTCTGCTCACTTCATAGAGATCATGAGTCTAAAAACACAACAGCCAGAAGAAAAAAACCACTCTCATCAGAAGGGAAGGCCTGTCTGCTTCTATGTCTCCACAATATTTCTCTCTTGCAATTTGTGTCCCATCTACAGAAAATATGGAAAGGGCTTGGGAAACATTTGCTTTATGTGATTTAGAAAGGAGAATTCAATTATGGCACCAAGAATATACCTCACTGAAGGGTAAATTCATGAAGTAGAATATTCCTTTTCAGACTGATTATGGGGAAGACCAAAGTAAATTAGCAAAAAGGGTGAATGATACGGTTTTTATGTAGTTTTATTGCAGTAAATTAAAAATAGGCTAAACAACCACTGCCTGCCAGAAATCTTGGAAGACCTGCTTTTGTGACTATAGAAGATTGATGTGTACCTGGCTTATTTGGGTGCAACGTGACATTTTAAAGTGCTTGAGGGTGTTTAAGACAGTTTTTCTCTTAAACACTTTAAATTCACCCTTCCTACAAATATGTTTAGTCTAGTAATGTGCACTATCTGTAATTATCTGAGCAGCAAGTAAATTTCATTTTAGCTTCTGTCAAATGCTACAAATTCCAACTGTGTGGCACTTCATTTAATGAAGTTTTTTGAGTTGGTATCATTTCTATTCCATGATGAGAGTAAACTATATGATTGGAAGGAAGTCTCAACCACAGTCAGATAATGAAAGGGTTGGTGTGAAACATATGTCTTCTCCAAGAACAAAAGAAACCCTGAAATAGAAGCAAGCAATGAGGTAATGATTTTGGACAAAAGGGATTTATACCAAGTCCTTTGGTGCATAGATATTCCAAGGCTCTATGAGGCCTTGATTGGTTTATTCAGTGTGGGTAGCTAGAAATGATCACTGGAGCATATTTTATACTTATCGGTGTGCAGGGTGAGAAGCTCAGAGCTCTTCCCATGGGTGACTCATGCATTTATTTGCCCAGGTATAGGAGAGAGATGAGGAAGGCTGAATAACCTGTTTATCTGCATGTGGACCCAAAGAATAGTACAAACAAAGTGCTTTCCTTTTTAACACACCGAGAAGACACCCAAAGGTGGCAGACTGGATTTCTAAAGCCAAAAGCCAGCACGAATGGGCCTGTGCACCAAGTATCTTTAAGAGGCTGCCATTTGTGTGTGGCTGGCCCTTTAAATAACAGCTCCAGGCCAGAGAAACATCATCTGGCAGGATTAGTCAGTTTGTTTTAGCAACCGCTTCCCCTACCCTGGTCTCCCATTACTTGGTCTGCTTTCCCCAGATGCTGACCCTGTCACCCTCTAAGCCTGCAGCAGTTCCCTGCTTGGCTGTCATAAGGTCCTGGGGAACTCCCAGTACTGATCCCTGGCAGCCCACAGGATGCCACCTCTTGGGTCACGGGTGGAATCTGATATCCTCACCCAGCTTCTCTGGTCGCAACCCTACCTTGCCCCAGATTCCAGGCCTGCGTCAGAGGCTGCTGCAGGAGGAGATAGGGAGCTGACCCTGTTTGGTCGTGCCCAGGGCGGCGGCTTTCCCCAGGCAACTGCGGCAGCTAAAAATAGTCCTGAATCCAGGGGTTGCTCCTTAAGGTTTCATGTAGGAGGCTGCACTCCCACTATTGAGGAAGCGCCTCCCACTATTGAGCAGCTGGCGTCAGAGAAATCTCCTTCAATTGGCTAGGACATTTTGGATGAAAGAGAGAGGAGACTGATTCAAACCAGCTTCAAGTAGAGAATTTATTGTCTAGGAAATGAAATATGGAAGTCCAAGAAAGCAGCAGGCCTTGGGCAGGACTGGAGCCAGAATAGCCTCAAATGCTATTGTCAGGGATCTTTCTCCCTCCAAGGAATGGTGAGTCCACCCAACATGTAGGATGTCTGCTAGTGGCCAAGATTTGCATCCTAACACTTAGCAACTCCAGAGAAAGGAGCCAATATTTCCTGACAGCTCCAGGACGGAATGTTCAAAGAGAACCCTAATTGGCCCAGCCTGGGCCACATGCTTATCTCTAAACCAATATCACTGTGTCCAGAGAGAATTCTAATTGGCCCAGCTTGAGCCACATGTCCCGTCTCTGAACCAATCTCTGTGACCAGGGGAGGAGCTCCCTGTAAGCCAGACCTGGGCCACATGCTCATCTCTGTTGCTAAAGCTAGGGGCCAGGATCCTCAGTCCAATAAATGAATTTTCCATGCAGAAAATGGGGCTTAACAATAGCCCCCACTTTGCTATGCCCAACTGTCGTTTTAGACCTTATCATAGTTGACATGGATAACCACTCCCTCCTCCTTGAAACACTACATCTACCTTGCAGCACACAGCATTGGTTTTCCTCTTATCTGGGCCTTTCGTTCCCAGCTTTCTCTCCTCTTCCTCACTCCAACCTCCTCATGCTGGAGGCCCCAGTGCTTAGCCTTTGATGTCTCTCTCTTCTAGCCTCTACCTGCACTCCAGTGGTAATCTCATTGCATCCTGCAACCTTAAATATCATCTACTTGCTGTGGGCACCCAAACTATACTGTCCTCTCATGCACTGCAGACTCCACCCCTCCATTTAGTGACCTACAGGTGTCTGAAACGAACACATTCAGCCCTGAGCTCCTGGTCGACCCCACTCCTTGCCATTAAACATAGCTCCTTTCCTGCAGTTGCTCAGGCCAAGAATCTCAAAAACACACTTGTCTCCACTCTTTCTCTGACATGCCACATCCAGGCCATCAGTAAATCATGTCAATCCACGTTTACATCTAGAGTCCAGCCATTTCTTACCCCCTCCACCATCACCAACCTGGGCCAAGTTGTGTAATGTCTCATCTGTGTGATCACAGCCGCCTCCCAACCAGGCACCCTTCAGTGCCCTGGTCCTCTTTTGGTGTTCTCTCGTGTCAACGGTCAGAATGAACCTGTCAGCATGGCCAGAGAATGACTTCCTCTTGTCAAAGCCCTGAAGTAGCCCTCAACTCACTCAGAGGGAAACTCTCACAGCAGCCCTCAGAGCCCCACGCCACCTGCTCTCGGCCACCCATCACCATTATTTCTCCAGAGTGATCTCCTAGCCTGCCCCTCCCTCAGCTCAGGTCACACGGGCTTCCTGGTCAGCCCTCTTGCTCACCAGCACGATTATACCTCAGGGCATTTGCATGTGCCATTCCCTCTGCCTATAGTCCTCTTTTCCCAGATCTCGGCATGACTCCCTCCCTGGGTCTTTCAGATTTTCACTGAAATTTCCCTTTCAGTGAGGCCCCCTCTGATTTCCCTGTCTAACCCTGCAAACCCCATCCTCACTCTGGGGATTCCTGTCTCCCTTCATGGTTTTATTTTTTCCCATCCTAGTGGGTACTTTCTACTACACATATTCATTTTATTTTAAACATCGTTTTACTTATTTAGTTAGTTAGGTTTTCAAAATGTTTTAGCTTATTTGTTTTGGTCCTCTTCTATTTCCCCAGCACTGGGCGCCACAGGGGGAGGTGGAGTTGTTGTGTGTTCAATGCTACAACCTCCACACCTAAGGATAGCTTGCAATGACTGATGAATGAATTAAACGGAGTGGCTTTCTCAGTCTTCCAATCTGTCTCCCACGGGGTGCGGTGGCCTCAATCCCCCTTGCCCATCCCAGCCTCTGAGTCCCCCTCACTGATGGATCCCCAGGCAGGGACCAGGAGGCAACACAGGGTCACAGCCCAGGCCAAGGCCATGGCCGGATGGCACAGTCCAGCCAGCAAAGGTGAGGCCAGACTCCAGAGGGTAGACAGGAGGCCTGGGCTACAGGAAAAATGTGGGTGGGATATCACATTCCGGGAGTGGGATGGGGCCCAGGGTGGGTGGCCTGGCAGCTGCAGTTGGGGGGCACTCCATGGCCACTGTCCTCAGTTGGGCCAGCACGGCCAGATGCCAGGTCCAAGCAGGGCAAATGAGGGAACAGAAAACATGAGACTCACTGAGGTCAAAATGGATGGGAACCAAGAAAGACACCCAGTGAGCTCAGCCACAGAGGCAGACAAACTGCTGCCCCTTCCAGACAGGGCTGGCATGAGCTCTTTGGGGATGTGGGGCTCTCCCTGCAGGCCAGTGGCTCTCCATGCCTTTCGTTTGGCAGGCTGTGCCTCTGTGGGCGGGACCCCAGCAACTGGTTCTGACAAGCCCAGGAGGGCATCCTCTCCTGGCCTGACACACATCCCCAAGGGGAACCTGGTGCAGAATGCAGCCACAGTGCCTCCCCCAGGTACAGCCAGGCTCCCAGCTTAGAGGGGACCCCATTTTCCCAACTCCTCTACACCCGAAGCAATTTTTCTAGCTTTATAAAATTTAGAGGTGCCTTAGCAACCCTCAAGTCCAATGTCCTCCTTTTATCTGTCAGAAACCTGAGGCCCAGAGGGTTGAGTGGGTTGCCCAAACCTCCCAGCTGGCAACAGCCATGCAGGGTAGATGCTCAGCTTAGAGCTCTTTGCACAGCACCATGCTGTGGAAGTAGCTTCCATTTCAGAGTTGGCTCATCACAGACCAGGCCTGGGTGCTTTACCTGTGAATTAGAGCTCTCTAATGTTCTAGGAATCTGCAACGTGACAGGTGAGATAATGAAGCCATGCTGCAGAGGAGCCTGTTTATTTCACCCCTTGCTCTTGTCTCTGCTCCCCATTTCATGATGGGATCAGAGGAGGTCACTCCTCAGTCGGATAGAAATCTCTGCCCTCCCAAGCTGCTCACTCGCTCTAAGCTCATTATCTGACTGGCTCATACTTTCCCAGGGGTGGCAGGGAAGAGGAAAGTAATTAAGTGTTTTGCTTAAATGGCCTTTTCAGTTGACAGAAATAGCTGCCCAGAGATAAGGTGGCTCTCCTTCCCAATTCTCTCCCTGCCACCGCTGGGCTGCAGGCCACAGACAGGTGCCAAAGGTGAGGAAGGAAACCAATGACGAAGCTAAGGCCAGATGGACGAGTGGCTGCTGCCCTCTCCCAGGTAATCTCAAAAGTGGATCATCTGTAGGCAGATAAAAGGGAAGAGTGAAATGTCCCTGAGGACCCTCTGTGTGCCCAGGTCAGCCCTCTCTATGCATGGAGACTGCCTGATACGTGTGCACATGGGCCCTGGGCTGCTGGTGGCCAAGGGACCAGAGATAAGAGCCAGGGCTTTCTTCCTGCCTTGTGTGACCCTCTGTTGGCCCAGCATACTGTGTCCTAGTCAAATCATTGGTGATGTTTAATGTCCTTTTCCAGCCCAGAGCACTCACTGCTGCTAGAGAATGCAGTGTTTGAGAGAAATGATACTACCACATAGAGTCCTCGTAGACTGGGGGACAAAGTGGGAGATGCAAGCAAAGCACAAGGGTGCATCTCCCCCAGACAGAAAGAATGAAGAGATGAGTCAACAACCTCCTCAGACAAGCAGGCAAAATATGCATTTCCACATATTGAAGAATTTGGATGCAAATGGCAACATTATAAAAACATACAAGGAGGTAGGGAAAGGAAGGATGAACACAGTAAAAAAAATTAAAGACATGAATGGGAATTTTTGAGATTGGAAGCCACTGATGAGGCTGTAAAAGGGTGCTTAAATCAGACTCCAAAGAGTTAAGTCCAGTCTTAGCTAACAGCACCTGCTGTAAGTCCAGTGCACATTCAGCAGTATTGTGTTAAAGATAATAGCAGCCTTATTACAACAGAGAGCACCATATACATTAGTGCCCACACAACGTCACCTGTCTGTGAATTCAGCAGAATTTCGTTCACAGAATAATACAGGATTGCCATTGTTGCAGCTTAGAACTATACATTCATTAATAGAAACACAGTTTCAGCGCCGCTTCTATGCACACTAAGTCCTAAAAAAAGACTCATTATGGAATGTGGCCCCAAAGCCAGTAATGGCGGTCATTATGAGAATGTGCATGAAAACCAAAGGATCTATAATTATTTTTACATTTTTCCTAGTATCATCAGTGATCCTTTAAATTGTACACCTTTCTTGGTGTAATCATGTGTCTTTGCGGCCTCTATCTATGTGTCTTTGGGGCTTCTATCTAAAATTTCACTGCAAATTTAAAAATTGCAGAAGATAGTCCCAGTAGAAAGTTTTTTGACTACCATTTTGTTTCCAATTGGACCTCAAATTGTGGTAAAGGTGACTTTCCTATCGTTTAATGATATACTAAATTTAGCCAAATCAAATTGATGAAGTTCTTCATAATTTATCATTGGAACAAACACCCTAAATGCATTCTCTCTGTATATTGGTTGAGACGGTTTGAACTGGCCACCAAAACTGGAGAAAGGGAGATAAATTGATATATGCAAGAAAATTCAATGGAGAAAAAAATGATTTGGTCAGACTTGTGTTTATTGCTATAGAGATCCCTAATCTTGCCCATGTTCAGTTCTCCCCTCTTCTTGTGGGCGGGCCATGTGACAAGCTCCAGCCTGTGAAATGGCAGTGAGAGGGCCATGATTGTTTCTGGACTGTGTTGTAGAAAAGTGTGTGCCACTGTAACCCCATCTCTTCCCTTCCTATAATGTCCTTGTGAAAATTCAGCAGGCTATACATTACAGTTTACTTTCAGTGTACGCATTATGCTTAAATAAAATATGCAAAAGTAAGAGGTGTCCCTGAATAAATTTTGTCCTCTAAGGAACCCTTCAGTCCTCAAAATTCTGGACCCTTCTGGTGGCTTCATTCACCAGGGTATTTAATTTTTTATGGGATGATTTAAAGAATGCCTACTCTCCAGGACAGAGGACCAAAGGAAAAAGGATATCAGAGCCTCAGTCAAAGATTCAAGTGCATAGGATTGATGGAGGGAATGCCTTACAGAAAAAAACAGTGAGGGAGGGGAAGAGGGAAGGATGGCAGGGGAGGGGAGAGAGCAGGGCAAGGCTGCTGTCTCAGGTAGAGTCTAGCCTTGTCCTGGTCCATGGTGGGAGGTTGGGGGAGCTCCATAGCATAAACAGAACTGCAGAGTGATCTTCTCCACCACTACCACCACCGCTTGATGCAAGAGGTCCTGCCTTCTATACCCCTGTATCAGTTGGTCATTGCCTCTGGACCCTCCTAACCTGGAGAGACAGCTTGAATTTGCTGGGCAAAGCTGCTCCCATCAGCTGAGGGAAATTTGGGGGAGAAGGAAAGACTTGCTAGCTCTTAGCTACTGGCACACACAGCATCTGGGGCATTCAGCCCAGGAAAGTGGATTCAAGTGGTACCTGCTGCAACCTATCCTTTGCCTGTTAATTTCCACTTTCTCCTCACACTGAGTTCACTCCATGCAGGCATGGCTTCTGCGGGATTCTGTGTCATGATTCTTAAGGAGCTTACAAGAGCACTGTCAGTGAGATGAACTTCAGCTCCTCGCTGCAGTTGGTCCAAGGCCATCACTGATAGTTACCATGCCCTGCTCTGCCACACATTCTAGATTCCCCTCACTCTTGGTCAGCACCTCTGTAGTTCTAGGTGACATTCGTGCAGGATCTGAGCCCTTGTTACCTTTCTTGACCAACTATGTTTACTGTACTTGTCCAACTGCAATTTAAACTGAGCCTAGGAGCACCAAGAACCACCACAGAGGTGCATCAAAACCCCAAACATGTGCCTCCCTTTTCCTGTGTGTAGCAGCAGTCCAACTGCCTCATGATGATCAGGATCAATTGTTCCTCTAATATAGTACATTTTTCTTTTTTGTGTGTGTCATTAATGGATGATGAATTTTTTTTTATTTTATTATTATTACACTTTAAGTTTTAGGGTACATGTGCACAATGTACAGGTTAGTTACATATGTATACATGTGCCATGCTGGTGTGCTGCACCCATTAACTCGTCATTTAGCATTAGGTATATCTCCTAATGCTATCCCTCCCCACTACCCCCACCCCACAACAGTCCCCAGAGTGTGATGTTCCCCTTCCTGTGTCCATGTGTTCTCATTGTTCAATTCCCACCTATGAGTGAGAACATCTGGTGTTTGGTTTTTTGTCCTTGTGATGGTATACTGAGAATGATGATTTCCAATTTCATCCATGTCCCTACAAAGGACATGAACTCATCATTTTTTATGGCTGCATAGTATTCCATGGTGTATATGTGCCACATTTTCTTAATCCAGTCTATCATTGTTGGACATTTGGGTTGGTTCCAAGTCTTTGCTATTGTGAATAGTGCAGCAATAAACATATATGTGCATGTGTCTTTATAGTCCTTTGGGTATATACCCAGTAATGGGATGGCTGGGTGAAATGGCATTTCTAGTTCTAGATCCCTGAGGAATCGCCACACTGACTTCCACAACGGTTGAACTAGTTTACAGTCCCACCAACAGTGTAAAAATGTTCCTATTTCTCCACACCCTCTCCAGCAACTGTTGTTTCCTGACTTTTTAATGATCACCATTCTAACTGTTGAGAGATGGTATCTCATTGTGGTTTTGATTTGCATTTCTCTGATGGCCAGTGATGGTGAGCATTTTTTCATGTGTTTTTTGGCTGCATAAATGTCTTCTTTTGAGAAGTGTCTGTTCATGTCCTTCACCCACTTTTCGATGAGGTTGTTTGTTTTTTTTCTTGTAAATTTGTCAAAAACTGGAAGCATTCCCTTTGAAAACTGGCACAAGACAGGGATGCCCTCTCTCACCACTCCTATTCAACATAGTGTTGGAAGTTCTGGCCAGGGCAATTAGGCAGGAGAAGGAAATGAAGGGTATTCAATTAGGAAAAGAGGAAGTCAAATTGTCCCTGTTTGCAAATGACATGATTGTATATCTAGAAAACCCCATTGTCTCAGCCCAAAATCTCCTTAAGCTGATAAGCAACTTCAGCAAAGTCTCAAGATACAAAATCAATGTACAAAAATCACAAGCATTCTTATACACCAATAACAGACAAACAGAGAGCCAAATCATGAGTGAACTCCCATTCACAATTACTTCAAAGAGAATAAAATACCTAGGAATCCAACTTACAAGGGACGTGAAGGACCTCTTCAAGGAGAACTACAGACCACTGCTCAAGGAAATAAAAGAGGCTACAAACCAATGGAAGAACATTCCATGCTCATGGGTAGGAAGAATCAATATCGTGAAAATGGCCATACTGCCCAAGGTAATTTATAGATTCAATGCCATCCCCATCAAGCTACCAATGCCTTTCTTTACAGAATTGGAAAAAACTACTTTAAAGTTCATATGGAACCAAAAAAGAGCCTGCATCACCAAGTCAATCCTAAGCCAAAAGAACAAAGCTGGAGGCATCACACTACCTGACTTCAAACTATACTACAAGGCTACAGTAACCAAAACAGCATGGTACTGGTACCAAAACAGAGATATAGATCAATGGAACAGAACAGAGCCCTCAGAAATAATGCCGCATATCTACAACTATATGATCTTTGACAAACCTGAGAAAAACAAGCAATGGGGAAAGGATTCCCTATTTAATAAATGGTGCTGGGAAAACTGGCTAGCCATATGTAGAAAGCTGAAACTGGATCCCTTCCTTACACATTATACAAAAATTAATTCAAGATGGATTAAAGACTTAAATGTTAGACCTAAAACCATAAAAACCCTAGAAGAAAACCTAGGCATTACCATTCAGGACATAGGCATGGGCAAGGACTTCATGTCTAAAACACCAAAAGCAATGGCAACAAAAGCCAAAATTGACAAATGGGGTCTAATTCAACTAAAGAGCTTCTGCACAGCAAAAGAAACTACCATCAGAGTGAACAGGCAACCTACAAAATGGGAGAAAATTTTCTCAACCTACTCATCTGACAAAGGGCTAATATCCAGAATCTATAGTACATTTCTCTATGCCTGGTTGTCTATTAGCATAAAAAGACCAAAGTGGCCAGAGGCACAGCCATGTCTTTACATTCCCCAGGACCCTAACTATGTTCTTTCATGGAAGCAGCCACCTCCAAGAACCAGGTTACCTAAAATTGTGTGGGTGAAATATACGAATTTCCTCAGTCAGTCATGATGACGGAAATGATGAACAAAGCCACTTCTACTTCCTGGAACCAAGTTTTCTACCTCTAGGTATATTAGCTACAACAGCATTAGTTTTAAAAGTTTACTGCATTCTAAAGTAGTCCCTCATCCACTTGGGGTGCCGTACTCAAGAAGGTGACTCAACTGCTTCTTTAGGAGGCTTTTCCACTATTCTTTCAGGTTGGCAACTTCTAAATGGTGTGGCATGGGGTAGAATAGGTAGATCCCATGGTTGTCTGCACACTGCCACAATTCCTTTGCCATAAAGTTTGTCTTCAGTCCAAAGAGATGTTATAGGTGATCCCTTGTCAGTGAAGCAGACACTCTGTGGGCCCTTGGATAATGAGATGGTCAAGGTCTTGTGGGCAGGAAAGATAAAGCCATATCCAGAATATGTCCCAGTCTCAGTGAGTGAATCACTATTCTAACCAGGGTGAGAAGAGGCTTCTGGAATAAATTTGCCACATACATCTTGCTGATCAGCTTCAGGATCTTAGCTTTTTTGAGCTTACAAATCTGATGTTTAGCAGCAGCAGTAGTTTAATCAGCCCTGGTGAGAGGAAGTTCTTGCTGCTGGGCTCATGCATAGCCTCTGTTTCTGCCTTCATGATGGCTCCACTCATGAGCCCATTGATCATGCCCTGGGGAAGCCAAGGACAGAGGCTGGCATCCACTGGCCAATCCATCCCATCTGTTTGGTTGTTTGTACTTTTGCTGCAGTGGCTCTTGTTGTGCGTTTACATGCAATCCAAAGATCACACTTTAGGACCACTCCCATAGGTCTGTCCACATAACTCGTCTCCAAAATTTTTTGTTCCTCTTTTTCTATGCCCCTTAAAAATGAGTTGAGTCACTTCCCCAGAACCCATGCATATTCTTACCTAATCCTCTTCTCTTTCTATACAAAGTTGATGGCCAGAGGCAGTACTGGTGTGAGACTCTACCGATTGAAGGATTTTGCACCCCAATGTCTTTCAAGACCACAAGAGGGGCTATAGTGCAGCAATAGTCCATTTTCAGCTCATGTCAATATGCTCAGCTATTGTGTGCCAAGCTTGGTTTTTCTCCTCCTTCAACTGGTCTCATAAGAAGTCCCCTATGTGGCAATAGGTGTGAGATGAGGGAAAGACATCAGTGCAAAGTAGTAGATCATGTGGAGGTCTGGGCCACCTGTTCAAGTAGCTTATTTGTATCCTCTGGACCTGCTCAAGCCCAATCCAGGATGTGCCACTTTCATTTTACAACAGATTGTTGCTGGGCCTGCCTGACCTCATATCTTGGTGGGGCTGATTATACCCAGTTCATGATTGGCATGTGGTCAATTGATATTCCGTGTTTGGATGTTCTGTCTCTACAAGTGCCCAATAGCATGTCAAGAAATATTTTTCATGTGGCATACAGCACTCTGCCGCAGATAGTGTGACCCTGTCCCAGAACCACAGGTTCTGCGCTGTAACTCCTTTGGGGGCTTTCCAGAGCTGTTACTCAACATCCCATTCTACCCAGATACCTATAGGACCATGGCATCTCCTGGATCATATAGTCTAAACAGCAGAAATACCTGGAATATAAGGAATTTTCTTGCTTCAGGTCCAACTCCAAAGTAGCATCCTTCCATGTCACTTGATAAATGAATCAGAAATATTCTCAAGTGCAGAATATACTGCCTTCAAAACCCAAAAAGAGCTAACAATTATGCATCTTTCTGAGTAGAAGTGGGTGCAAAGTATTCATTTATTCCTTACTTTCTTCCTTATAAGAATAAGGTACTTGTTACTTACTTTAGAGGGCCTGCTGACATGCCCCAGACCCCTGGACCACCTATAACCTTCCCTAATGTAGCAGACCCCTGAATTTTTGGCAAGTTTACCTCCCACTCTCTGAAGAATTTATCTTACTAAGGCATCTAGAGTACCTATCATTAGTGGAACAATGTTCTGCAGAATGCCCAGTCAATCCAGGTCCTTTCAGGCTATCTTGTGACAGAGAGCAGGAGAAACAACATATACCTGGGACTAGATAATTACTGTATACTGTTGTCCATCCCAGTTAAATGCTAATTTCTTCTGTTCTTCCTACCTTATGGGAAAGAATGCATTTGCCAGATCAATAACTGCATCCCCCATACTTGAGGCTGTGATAATCTGCCCTAGTAAAGAGAGCCCATCTGACAAAGCAGCTGTAATTGGAGCCATTACTTGGTTGTTTGTAATAGTTCATTGTCATCTGCTATGATCCATCCGGTTTTGTCAGAACCAGACTGATGATTAAGATAAAAGCCACTACCTCCGCGTCATGTGTCAGTTAGTGTAGCACTTAGCCTCTGCCATTCTTTCCAGGATACCATGCTGCTTTTGATTAACTACGCTGATATGGGAAGGCAGTTTCAGGAGCCTCCATTTGGCTTTTCCTATGACAATAGCTTTTACTCCAAGGTCAGGAAGAAATGTGAGGATTCTGCCAAGATAAGTATGTTCTTACCTAGTATGTATTCAGGAATTTGGGAAGTGACCATCTGTTGGTCTGTGGACCTGGGAGACCCATCATCTCATGATGGCTCAGGGCCATGGCTCCATTGATTACTTGCCCCATAAAGCCCTCCTCTAACAGGGATATAATGATGGTGCTTTGGGTTGGGAGGAATCAACATCAACTCAGACCTATAACCAACAGCTTTTGAACAAGCTGGACATAACCTATTCCCAAGGGTTACCCAAGTAAACACCCATATGTGCCTTTAAAGGAGAACTGAGGAATTCCTACAGTATACATTTGCCTCAGTGTTGCAGAATCCTTCCTTACTGGGACTTGACCCTCAACTAATGGGCTCCACGTCTGAGAACTGGTTCATGTTTGGAATTTAGGCAACAGATCATGAGTTTCCACTGGGACCCTCCCTTCTATTCTCTTCTTCATTCTTGTTCCCTTCCAATGCCATATTTATAAAGTAATAACCTATAATGGCTGCTATAGCTGTAAGGATGAAAAAGATACAGTCCCTGACCTCCTGAAAATTTTTTCTGCCACCTTGTTATGATCTGAATGTTTCTATCTCCCCAGAATTCATATGATGAAATCCCCCAATGTGATAGTACTGGGAGGTGGGCCTTGAGGAGATGATTACATCGGGAGGGCAGAGCCCTCATGAATGGAATTCGTGCTCTTTTAAAAGAAATTACTGAAAGCTAACTATCTACCTTCCACCAAATAACAGAGTGAAAAGACACTGTCTACTAACCAAAGAGTGGGCCCTCATCAGATACCAAATCTGCCTTGTTCTTGAACTTCCCAGGCTCCAAAATTGTGAGAAACAAATTTCACATACATTGTTTATAAGCCACCTAGTTCCTGATAATTTGTTTTCACAGCCTGAATGGACTAAGAAGGTCTTCTCTTGATGACTTCCTCTTAACGTCACAGGCTGAAATACAAGAATATGAAGATAGAGAATATTGTGGATTCTCAGGGGCTAACATATTTGAAAGCAAAATTGACAACAATAATAATGGTTAATATTGAGGAATTACCATGTATTCTAAATGCTTTACCCAAATTATTTTATTTAATCCTCATGACCTTATGAGAGAGTTCTCCTCATTTTGTGGATGAGAAAACTCATTCTTAGAGAAGTGGCCAAAGTTTGAATTGCCTCCTTAAGGTTATTTATGACCAAAAAAATTAGGAAGCAATCAACAGCAAGAAAGGGATTCAAGCTGGTTGGAGCTTCGACCAGAGGAGGTCCAAGTTAACAAAACTCTTAATTTGCAGAGTACCCATCAAAAAATTTTTTTCTCGTATAATTCAGTGACAGGGAGTTCAAAACTCAAGAGATTAAGTTTCCGCAGCCCAGTCTGGATGACAGAGTCAGACCTTCTCTCAAAAAACAAAAAACAGGAAGTCCTATCCAGGCAAGAGAAAGAAATACAAGGTATCCAAACAGAAAAAGAAGTCAAATGATCTCTCTTCACTAATGATATGATTCTCTACCTAGAAAACCCTGAAGACTCTGCCAAAATGCTCCTAGACCTGATAAATGACTTTAGTAAAGTGTCAGGATACAAAATCAATGCACAAAAATGGGCAGCATTTCTAATATATGTGCTGCCGAAGCGAGCACAGAGTAGCATTTCTATACACTGATAACATTCAAGCAGAGAGCCAAATCAGGAATGCAATCCCACTTACAATAGCCACACACAAAAATAAAATATCCAGGAATACAGCTAACCAAGGAGGTAAAAGATCTCTACAAGAACTACAAAACACTGCTGAAAGAAATCAGCGATGACATAAACAAATGGGAAAACATTCCATGATCATGGATTGGAAGAATTAATATTATTAAAATGGTCATACTGCTCAAAACAATGTATAGATTCAACATTATTCCTATCAAGATACTAACACCATTTTTCACAGTATTAGAAAAGAAACTATTCTAATATTCATTTGGAACCAAAAAAAAAGCCTGAATAACCAAGGCAATCCTAAGCAACATAGCTGGAGGCATTACATTGTCTGACTTGAAATTATACTATAAGGCTACAATAACCAAAACAGCATGGTACTGGTACAAAAACAGACATATAGACCAATGGAACAAAACAGATAACCCAGAAATAAAGTAATACACCTACACCAAATGATCTTTAACAAAGTTGACAAAAATATGCAATAAGAAAAGGACTCCATATTCAATAAATAGTGCTGAGATAGCTGGCTAGCCATATGCAAAAGAATGAAACTGAACCCCTACCTTTCACCATATACAAAAATTAACTCAAGATGGATTAAAGATTTAAATTTAAGACCTCAAATTACAAAAACCATAGAAAAAAAAAACTAGGAAATACCATTCTGGAAGTCATCTTTGGCAAAGAATTTATGACCAAGTCCTCAAGAGCAATTGCAACAACAAAAAATATTGACAAGTGGGACTTAATTAAACTAAACAGCTTTTGCACGGTGAAAGAAACTATCAACAGAGTAAGCAGATAACCCAGAGAATGAGAGAAAATATTTTCAAACTCTGCATGCAACAAAGGTCTAATATCCACAATCTGTGTGGAACTCAAAACAACTCAACAAGATAACCCCATTGAAAAGTAAGCAAAGGACATGAACCAACACTTCTCAAAAGAAGACATACAAGAGGCCAACAAACATATGAAAAAAATGCTCATCATCACTAATTGTCAGAGAAATGCAAATCAAAGCCACAGTGAGATACCATCTCACACCAGTCAGAATGGCTATTACTAAAATGATAAAAAATAACAGATGCTGGCAATACTGCAAAGAAAAGGAAAATGCTTATAACACTGTTTGTGCGGATGTAAATTAGTTCAGCCACTGTGGAAAGCAGTTTGGAGATTTCTCAAAGAACTAAAAACAGAACTACCATTCAACCCAGTAATCCCATTACTGGGTATATGCCCAGAGGAAAATAAATTGTTCTACACATGCATGAATATGTTCATCACAGCACTATTCACAATTGCAAAGACATGCAATCAATCCAGGTGCACATCAATGGTGAACTGAATAAAGAAAACGTGGTACATATACACTATGGAATACTATGCAGACATTAAAAAGAATGAAATTATGTCCTTTGCAGAAATATGGATATAGCTGGAGGTCATGATGCTAAGCAAATCAATGTAGGAATGGAAAACCAAGTACTGCATGTTCTCACTTATAAGTGGGAGCTAAACATTGGGTACATATGGACACAAAAAGGGGACCAGCTGACACTGAGGACTACTAGAAGGAGTGAGGCGGAGAGGGTCAAGGGCTGAAAAACCACCTATCCGATATTATGTTCATTACCTGAGTGATGGGATCATTTGTACCCGAAACCTCAGGATCATGCAATATGCTCATGTAACAAACCTGTACATGTACCCCCTGAATCTAAAATAAAAGTCAAAATTAGGCTGGGCTCAGTGGTTCATGCCTGTAATCTCAGTACTTTGGGAGGCCCAGGTGAGAGGATGGCTTCAGCCCAGGAATTCAAAATCAGCCTGGGCAACATAGGGGGACCCTGTCTCCACAAAAAATAAAAAATTAGACAGGCGTGGTGTTGCATGCCTGTGGTTCCAGCTACTCAGGAGGCTGAGGCAGGAGGATCACTTGAGCAGGAGGTGGAGGCTGCAGTGAGCTGTGATCACGCTGCTGCACTCCAGCCTGGGTGACAGACCAAGACCCTGCCTCTGAAAAAAAAAAAGTTCAAATTATTAAAAAGAAAAAAAGAAATTAAGTCACTTGATTCAACAATTAACCAGTGGAAACCCTTGCCATGTACTGAGCCATCAGAAAGAAACCACCATGCTACCTGAAGGAGCCTGTGTGCTCTGGACAGGTAGTGAGCCACAGAAGGCCCCATAGCTTGACTGTACAGTGTGTTTCAAATTGCAGGGCTCAACCCATTAGTGAATCATGGCACTTTAGTAGGTTTGGGCTAGCATTTTAAAAAATGAAATAGAACATAATTAAAGAGAATATTATTGATTAGAAGATACTAGAATGCGTCTCTTGGAGTAAGTAATAAATGTCGTTTTGTGAAAATTTGTTAATTCAGATGAAGTAAAATATATTTCTTATTGTCCTAGTCCTCAAAAAGGACTGCATACAACACATATAAAAATACACTAACAACAATAAACAAAATAGGCCAGCCTCAGACCAAGAGGCAAAGTCGGCACTGAGTTAGCATTATGTGAGAAAAAATTGAATGACTAAAACAAAAGTGTGTTCCTTGGCTATCTGAGACTAATATAAATATTTTCATCTCCTAAGGGATCATATTAATAAAAAAAAATGTGGGTGACATTACATCAGCAACAGTAACAGCAAAGAGCTTAACGTATTTAAGTTTTCAGTGAAATAGGTTCATCCTATCTCAGGGACATCTAGTACAGACAGGTGTTTGTGAGTGTCCGGAGTCACTTCATATCACAAAAGGACCTTCGGTTCACATGCGCTGAGCGCTCATTTCTCTATAAAGTGGATCCGAGGAAATGGCTTTGATGAACAGGCCTGAGAAGACACATGCACGTTCACAATGAGGACCGGGGAGGCTGACATGGGCTTGAGATAGAAGTTTCCAAAACTGATGTCATTTTTTGTTCCCACTTTACATCCTTGTAGTTTGCTATTTGTGTTGGCTTCCTGGAAATCCAGAATCTTTTCCTTAGCAATCCATTCCACAATATAAAATTGCCTGACTTAAGACTTATTCCATTCTGGGACAAATAAATACATATTTGGGACACAGTGAGATATCACATATATATATGTGTGTCTATATATGTCATATATATATATATATATATATATACACGACAGGAGGAAATGTGTAAGCTTTAGAGCACATTTCACCAAGGAAGGGCTCTGAGTGATGCTCCATATTGAAACAGCACCCTCCTTCCTCTCATATGGGAAACACCAGCAAAGATTTTTTGTTATGAACTCCCTGGGGACCCAGACCCTAAAACAGGACTGGGTTGGGAGCCACCGAAGCAGAAGGATATTCATGCTTCTATCCACTCCTGAGATGCTTCAGTTCCAAGGTTACAAAGCATGTGTCAATAGCAGGCAACTTTATGCTTGATTCATAAACCAAGACTGAGCTGCAGGAATGTCAGGAGCTCAAGTCACACTCAGCAACCAGGAGCACAGTCAGAACTGATCTACAGAGTGGGGGACAGTCCAGGTGTGTTACCCAGAACTCTCCTGTGCTGTGCTCTCATCCAGAAAGTTCTTACCTCCCACTCTGCACTGCCCTGGTTTCTTCTCATCCTCAGGCCTCAGCACAAAGATCCCCTTGTGAGAAAGCCCCTCCCTGACCACCCTGCCAGAGCAAGGTCACCCAGCCAGGGCTCTCTCAGTGCGTCCTGCTGTTTCCTTCACAGCACTGGCTGCCATGAATAATGATAAATGCCAACTGGTGTGTTTGCCTGTTTCCTATTTGCCTCCCTGGTGACTGAAGTTCTCTGACAGCTCTGGGGTTTGCCCTGGACACCAGCACCTGGCACTCGGAGATAGCGAGTGTTTGTTGAAGTAGTAAAGGGGGTCTCTATAAAATTGAAATCTTGTTACCTACTATTAAGCAGGTGTTCTGCTATCAAATTTGAAGAGATTGTCATTATCAAAATCCTAAGTGCTTACGTAGACCCACATTCATGGCAGCACTATTCACAATAGCTGAATGGTGGAAACAACACGCATGTCCATCAATGGATGAATGGATCTTTAAAATGTGGCACATAAATACAAGGGGATATTATGCGGCCTTAAAATGGAAGGAAATCCAGTCACTTCCTGCAACATGGCTGAACCTTGAGGACATTATGCTAAGCAAAATAAGCCAGTCACAAATGATGAATAATGTATGATTCCACTGATTCCAGGTACCTGGAGCGGTCAAACTGATAAAGATAGAAAGTAAGAATGGCAGTCCCCAGGAGCTGTGGGGAGGAGGGAGTGAGGAGTTGTTGTTTAATGGGTACAGAGTTTCAGTACCCATTAATTGTGCAAAAATGTAAGTGGACTTTAGACCACTGAGCTGAGCTGAACACTTAAAATGGTTAAGATGGTAAATTTCATGTCTATTTTGACACAATTTTTATAATAAAATTTAATAATATTAAGTGTTAATTACCACGCAAATGAATGTTTTTAGTTTCACGGCAGTACCTGTATAAACATTGATGTAGAAATACTGAAAATGTGAGTCACATACTAAATGAAAGTTTTGTATTCTAGCTGTGATTTAGTGGAGCTTTCATACTTCCTCTTTTCTGGTCAGAGAGGCCCATCATGTCACCCCACATCTCACCCACGATGGTTGTTTAGAAATACTCCTTGAATGGATGGCTGGAGAACACTCAAGAAGAAAGGCAGAATGATAACCTGTGTTAAATTCTTGTACCTTGTACTTCTGAAAGAAGAGTTTCATTCCCAAAGATTAAAAAGTCATATCATAATCTTAATGGCAAACGTTAGCAAGGTGGCTACTACCATTGCCCACATTTTACAGGAAAGATAATTGAGACATAGAGGGATCCGTGTCTTGCTTAAAAGCACATAGCTAGGACTTGTCAGCACAGGCGTGCAAACCAGATCTCATGTTCTTAACCAATAAACTCTACCAGTTCTCTGGAAGGAAGGAGGGAGAGGGAAGAGGAGGGGGAGGAAAGGACAATAAGCTTCAAGTTCAGCTTCTTAAAATTTAAAAGTCAAGCCATAGTCAACGATTTGGCCCCCTTTAATGCACACCTTTTAGTACAAACAACTCAGTGGTGGGCCTCCGATCTTCCTCAATCCAAGTCTGAGTGCTACCAAGTGAAGTCACCTCTTGTTTCCCAGGTTGCTGCCCCACCTGCAGCTGCCACAGAGCCTGACCAGAGGTCTCACAAGGCACAGTGCCTCACTCACCCTTCCTGTGACAGAGCATAACTTCCCTTAACACTCCACAGTTTCCAGAAGGCTGCATTGTTCTCGAATCCCATTTTTGAGTTTCAGAAGACCTCATTTCCTCTGGCTATTCTTTCCCTTTCCTTGGTAGGTAGGGGAACGAAATCAACTCTCCCATTCTCCTTTGCTCTAGTTCACCGTCTCCTTTACATTTAAAGTGGTAAGACAACCTACAATGCCAATACAAATGCTTTAATGCTACAGGAGCAAAGCCAGAATGTAAGTGTGGTGTAGATTGTGGTGGAGGCCGTGGTGGCAGGGGTGGGAAATGAGGAGGGAAGTGGAGAAAGAAGCTATAGGAAAGAAAGTCCGTGGAGGCTGTGCCTGAACAGTATCAACCTACCCACAGCAAAATGCATCAGGTGCATGCAAAAGTGTCATTGATTTGAAATTTATTCAGATAAATACGTTTTTATTATGGATGTCAAGTTAAACCAGTTTGTATGTCAGGATAATGTTTAGAAACAGCAATTTGAAGAGGAAAAAGAAAGGATTTGAGGAGGGGAAGATCTACGTTCGCTAGCACTTTACTCCCTTTAAGACATAATGTATCATCATTGTTGAGGTGTCTGCCTGGTCTTTCTTCTTTAAACAAGTCTGAAGAAGACTTCCTGTGCCTAAGAGAAATGGCACTTGTGTTTCTCCGGGCAGACACCTGCAGCTTTGTGCTGGTGTTTAGATTACACTAAACAGAGCTTCCTTTTTCCCCTCACTGAATCCTGGCCATGCCTGGACAATGCAGACCAGCTCTCTGTAACGGTGAGACAGGTCAGACGCCCGGGGCCGGCCACAAGAACCCAGCCCATTGCACATCTACTCTTTAGGATCAGATTCAAATTGCTGGCAATCTCTCTCGGCCTTTGAGGCTGCAAAATCCTAAAGTTACTTTTTGGTGTCTTGTCATCATTTTACCAGTCGACTTTGTGAAAACAAAAACAAAAAGAAAATAACATAGAACATCAGACTGGAAAATGATTTTTGAGCTCTCAGGAATGATGTAGCTTTAGTGAATGAGAAATTTCAGACTCTCCCCTCAAACCCTCCCCATAATTGTATTGAGGTCAGGGTAGAAAACTAGAAGCTGCAGATCTCAAAAAAAAAAAAAAAGAAAAGAAAAGAAAGAAAGAAAGAAAAATGAAAAAGCAGCAATCTCAAGAATTTTATTTTGCTTGATACAATTTGCACCTCTATTTTGAACCCTAAGCACAAATTTCAGGATATCAAAAAAATATGATAAGCTAATTTTTGAATAATACAGATATTCAAGTAATATACTCAATGTTTTTCTTCACCCTCAAGGACGCTTTTCTGATGAAGTATTGATTAAACTTAAAGAATTAGGCCCCAGTTGTGAATCTGAGAAAGGAGACTATATCTATGATCCAGAACATCTGGAAACACGGGAAAGTTGTTTATTATAGTTTGATCTGATGTGTCCTGATTTTCTGGATCCCTGTAATCTCTCTCTGTTTTCAAGTCCTCTACTTCCTTCTTGTAACCACTGTATTGGTTGGTATTCCCTTGGAAAATACTGGATACCATTTTCACCGCCATTGCAAGTAAAATAAAATCTCACTCAGAGTTTTACTCGAAGTTGTTCTTGGCTTTTGCGATAGTGCTGAAGTGGAAGTTCACCAAATTACATGAGCAAGATCCTGAGAGAATTGGTAAAATTTCTGCATGATTTCATTTACATGTGGAATGTAAAGCAATCGAATGATACAAGCAGAGAGGGGAATGGTGATTACAGAGGCTTGGGGAGGGATGGGGAGTTGTTGGTCAAATGGTACAAAGTTTCAGCTAGACAGAAGAAATGAGTTTTTTGAGATATATTGCACAGCATGGCAACTATTGTTAATAATATACTGTATATTTCAAAATAGTTAAAACAGTAAATTTCAAAGTTTGCACCACAAAAAAAAGATAAGTATTTGAGGTGATGGACATGTTAATTAGCTTGATTTAATCACTCTACACTGTATACATATATTATAACATTACATTTCCATTAACATATACAATTATAATTTGTCAATTAAAAATAAATAAATAAATGAAATGAAATGAAATAGGTAAAACTTCTTAACCTGTTAGTTGGTGGCTCATGGGTGTCCAAGTGTTGACAGTCACATCCAGTTTCTCAAGCTGTAGAAAAGGACGTGCTGGCTTCTGAGGCCTGGAGCTGCGGGCCCAGGGTGAAAATTGAGGTGACCCTGGCCCGTAGCCTCTCCCCTTGAACTTGTGGATGGATCTGGCCCTGGCCTCTCCCACTGAACTTGTGGATGATCAAGCAGAACTGGCAGAGCCAATGCTGCCAGAAGAGCTGGCAAAGGACTTTTCTCCATGTCATGACCAAGCCGGAGTCTCTAAGACCATGGTTATTCACAGGGTGTTATTTTGCATTCCAGAGTTTAAACATCAATCTCTCTTGTTTTTCAATATAAACGTCATATGTTCTAAGACTTGACTCATCTGTCAGGGTTGGTGCAGCCCTGACTTGTAGCAGGAAACGTAGACTCTCCTTCAGCAGCCTGAGAGAGCTCCTTGCTTGAGCAGTGGCCAGGGACACAGACCCCTCTAAAGGCGGAAGTGCCCCCCCAGCCAGGTGGTTACATCTGAGCTGTTCTGCCCAAAAGCTGCCGGGCTGTTCCAGACCGTGGCCAGTCGAGGGCAATTCCCCGGGAGTGGCACAAGTCTGTGGAGGAAGGAGAGTGAGAAAGGGCCCACCCACACTCCCCCCTGACTGAGGGAGACAGGTTTCCCTCCTCACCCAGTAAGAGATTCCATGTGAGGGGCTGTTTCTCTGGACCTTTGCCCTGTTCCTCCCCAGCCCTGTGACTTGCTCTGGATAATGGGATGACAGCAGACTTCATGCAAGCAAAGGACTTGTGACTGCTTGCTTTTCTGCATTTCTGTCATCCTTGGGAGAAGAACAAGCCAGGCTGCCCTGCTACCCCAGGAGGAGGGGAAAGACACCAGGCCAGAACCATTTCCAGCTGGAGTGCAGGTCCTTAGACTTAGAAGAGCTAAGCAGTGGCTATTGGTTTTTTGGGGTTTTGTTGTTGTTGTTGTTTTGTTTTGAGACACAGATGTGCACCACCACACTTGGCTACATCTTTCTTTCTTTCTTTCTGTCTTTCTTTCTTTCCTTCTTTCTTTTGACAGGGTCTTACTATGTTGTCCAAGCTGGTCTCAAACTCCTGGTCTCAAACTCTAGAGTTTTGAGAAATTTTACAGATAGTATTTTGAGGTATAGCTTGCCAATACTTCCTATTGGATTTTCCCATGGGGGCTCATTTTTACCAACTTCATTGCAACTTTACCTATGAATAGAAGAAATTTTGAAGCCAGAAAGCACTGGAAGAAGAAATAAATATTATTTTACCTATTACCTGCTCTTCCTCTGTGGTTTCCCATACCTGAATCTCATGTGTTGGATGTTTAAATGAAAGAGGCGCTTCACAGAGAGAGAAGCAGTCCTCTGGCTTCATTCAAGGTCCTGTTTTTCTTTATAGCTTAGAGGCCTGGATATTCCCTGAAGCCCCCAAGGCCTAACTGGTAATAGAGGTCTCCTGTCGATGGCCATCAGCTCCCTGGCCAGCACCATTTTAGGGCTGGGCTGCTTTACATGCATTACTCACATAGGAGGATAGGCATTGCTTCCAAAAAGGACTCTGACACACAGAGATTATCAAAGGCAAGGCAGCAAAACCATAGCGAAGTGGCAGTTTGTTAGCGTGTCCATTCTCTACCTTGTAGCTTAGACTGGGTGTGAGAAGGCAGAAGGAGGTGCTCCAATCATGAAGACCACAAGGGCAGGAATATTTTAACACAAGACTCAGCTCCGAAGCCCCAGGCCCCTTCCTGCTCCTGTCACCCCTGGTGCCCTGCCTGTCCCCAGGGCACAGTCTCTCCTCTCAGGATAGAAGCAGCTCTTTCCAAGAGTAGAGTTTGGTTATCCTTGGTGCTGCTACACTTCCCAGGCCCAGGCTCTGCCCCCTGGGCCAGCTATTTCTGGCTGGGTTGTACAACCTGTTCCCACACTGCCATCTAACACTCAATATCTCTGACCTTACATGAAGATCCTGTTTCTTTGTCTGAAAACCAAAACTGCTACCATTATATTGCCCCCATATTTTATCTTATTTTTTCCCTTGAGTCCTTTTATCCAATCCAGAAAATTCTCAGTTCTCTATCTTCTTTATTGTAAAATCTTAATTTTGTAACTTCTCCCCCACCCCGCCCCATTTTTCCCTTTTATTTAAAACATATGCCAATTTGTGTTTTCTTGCTTCTGCTGTATTTTGCTGCTCCTGAAACCCCACATGGTCCACAGAGGACATCGTTGGTAAAAGCCACTAATCACCTTGTCCCCATTCTGTATTGAATTATTATTTATGCCACTCACGCTGCTACACTTCAAGTTTTTCGATGGCCAGGAACTTTGCAATTTGTTTATTTCCTCTGCCGTGCAGTTCTGTGTTCATTTACTACTCCAAACAGAGAATAATGAAGGAATAACAATGTGAACCCCAAAGGAATAAAACGATGCTTTTCTTAAAAGGCACAGAGGAAAATTGGGGCATTGTAAATTACTCTGGTGCTTTTCACTTTTACAGTGCCACAGAAATTGCCCTTTTAGCATTTTGCTCTGGTTGAGTCTTGGTGTGGAGACAGACAGAGCTGGAGGTGGGGAACGGAGGCAGGTTAGCTCTTGGGTGGAGAACGGTTCGCTGCCGGGGAAGATGGCACCAGGAAGCCCATACGAAGGGCTCTGCAAGCACCACCCTGCAGGTGGGTTTCCTGATGACCTGGCACCATGCCAGGTGTTGTGCTGATGGTGGCAGAGCAGGTGTGTGTCCTCTACTTCCCTGAGACTCTTCTGTCCAAATCCCCCTTTCCCAAGCCTTTTGTCTTCAGCCTGGAGATAGGCTGCCCAGGCACCAGGCCCGGCATTCTCTTCAGTTCTGTTCTTCTTGCAGAATCTTCCTTTCCTTCCACTCACCAAAATTCTTTTCCATCAACTATAATAGCTTCAATGTACTCAGTTTCCCAGAGCTTCATAGACTCAGAGCTAATATATTCTGGAGGTTCAATAAATTGTCTCACTTAATCCTCACAACAACACTGCACAGAAATAGGTATTTTTATTATCTTCATTTTACAAATGAGAAAAGCGAAGCCCTAAAAGAGTTCATAACTCATCCAAATTTACAAACTCAGCTGTGATTTGGTCACAGGTGGCCTGACTCCCAAACCTACACCTTTCTACTATTCTGCCTGTCTCCCTCGTGGTGGCTGACCTCAGCAAAATATTTAGGAATATAAGGAATTTTAGGTAGTAAAAAAGTCATCCTTTTAGGCAGGGACTTTCTCAGCACCTTGGAAACCCTGATGCCTGGCACATAATATGGGCTCAATAAATACTGGTTGGATGAATAAATGACCACAGCCACCTGTCCACAGCCACCTTCTCAGCACAAACTGCATTGCTGGGCAGATTCCTGTCCCAGTGTTACAATGTCACAATCATCTATTAATAGAAGCCTGAAGGAGACTGAGCTTTGCCCAGTATTAACCAGTGCTACACTGCAGGGTCTGAACACAGAGTGTGTAGAATATGCCCATGTGTGCAAAGATGCAGTCGCCTTTATTTCCCTATAACCAAACAATTATCTCTCTAGCTCCCATCTCCATTAATGTTGCAAAATTTAGTCTTGCCAGTTCATAACTTCATCAATTCTAGATTTGTTTTTCAAACATTTTAGGATAGATTCAGCTGATTCAGGATTTGCCCCCCCCACCCCCCTGCCACCTTCTCTTTCCCTTCTCTCCTGCAGAGATCTAAGTTCCATGGAGAGAAACAGTTCTTCTGTTTAACACTAAAATTATTTCTGAATTAAATGTTTTAAAGCCCTGTTCCTACTTCTATTGAGTGTTCTGGTCTGATTCCCGGAGCCTTACCAGTGAGGCTCATGTGGTCAACACATGGCCATCCCCACCGGGGTGTGCCTAGTCCACTTGCTGCCAAATGGCAGCATCAGCCCACAGGGTGCAGAGGCCGGCTGGGTCAGAGCTTCACGGAGGCCTCCAGTGGCGTCTGGGACTCCTGCAGGGATGCCTGAGATGCAACACACCTCGACTTTTCTACATAAGGGATGGCTGTAGGGCGGCCTTTCCTCCCAGAAAACTGTCACAGATCCTGATGCAATGTGTAGGAGCTATAAAATCACCCTGATGGAGCCAAGCAGGAATTAAAGCCACCCAAGACCTGCATCCTTGTTGTGTACCTCCCATTTTAGTTTAGGGAACTAATACGCCCCAATGTTTCTGTGACTTAACACAATTGAAATTTGTTTCTCCTAGGGGAGGGATAGCATTAGGAGAAATACCTAACGTAGACCTTGGGTTGATGGGTGCAGCAAACCACCATGACACTTGTATACCTATGTAACAAACTGCACTTTCTGCACATGGACCCCATAACTTAAAGTACAATAAAAAAATTAATAAAAAAGAAAAGAAATTTGTTTCTCAGGTGGAAAGCAGCCCATTGCCTGGGCTCCCTGTTAGCAGGCCCCATTCGTCTGGAGGTTCTACCATCCCTGGGCAGAAAGGGGTTAAGGAAGCAGAAAAGGAAGGCCTGATTCTCAAACCCTCAATGAGAAGGGGCAGCCTCTCTCCCACTCACCTGCTCACATCCCAGAAGCTGCATCTCTGCCCCGCCTCCCTCTGTTCTTCTCCCACAGTTGACCCAGTTTTCTGGGATGGCTGCAGGGAACTCGCAGTAAACCAGACTTTGGCAGGAGACCATGCCTCACCGACACCAGGTGGAACCTCATGGCTGCCGGAAAGCCAAGTGATGGTGACAAATAAACCTGGGTTAGAGTCCTCAACCCTCCTCTCACATGCTAGGTAACCTTGCACTTGTTACTCAACTTGTGTGGACTGTTTGCAAAATAGAGTTACCATCTCCCTCAGGGAGTTGTATGAAGACACACATAAGACATTCAGCACAACATTTGGCTTGTTTTACTTGCTTAATAAACATTAGCTCTTATGTTTATTGTTGTCTCCTAGTCAGATTGCTTAGAAACAAGAACCCTAGGCTGGGGATTTACAGATGTGTGTTCTTGGGGAAGTCCCTTGACTTCTCTGCATTCCAGCACAAACCTATCCAAAATGAGAGAGTTTTACAAAATGCCCTTGTAGGCCAGAGGAAGCTCCAGCAGACAGTAAGAATATGGCAGCAGACAGCAAGGATAAGAAGATCCACCAAAGGAGTTGGCTCTCTGTGCTCCAAGCAGAACCTCAGCTGGAGAATCTTTGCAAGTTCTTTGTTCACCGAGTCCTAGTGGTTTGCTTGGGATCATCAGCATTTCATTGGTAACAGTTTGCTAAGGAGACTGTGGCAACAACCCATCCCCATAGAAGGGCCCAGTGACCACCATAGCCACTGTCAGCTTATCTGAGCCAGCACAGCCAACATGGCCCTTCCCATACCCAACCAGAAGGAAACTCACATTGAAAGGCCCAGGAACCTACCCAATTAAGTTTGAGGTGACCTGACACCTCAGCAGTGGCCAGGGCATTTGCTACTACTCTCAATACTTTAATGCCTAGAATTCTAAATGTCCTGTCGTGGCTAATTTATTGGGTATTCATTGTAATTATCTCACTTGTAATGAATTCATTTGGTATTAATTTCGATGTCACATGTACAGTACTTTCATAAGAATTACCGTATGATTCAGCATTAATTAATCTATCTTTAAAGTGAAATGTTAACAATCAATTCATATTACTCGGATCCTTAAACCACTGGGAGAGCCTTTATTATAATCGTTATTATTTATGAACGGTGCAAGATATTTTCTAATATGTGCATTCACAGATTCCTCCCGACATCCCCTTCCACTATCTATACATCACTGCTGCCTTGCCAAATAGATTTGTCTAATCAATACCTCAGTGTCCTTATCTTTAAAGATGTCACCTTGTGTTTGCAGCTGTTAGCCCATCATTACACGTAGATTTCTGAGCTGCTTCTGAAGCAGGGAAATGTATCATATTTTTACACCACATTCATCTCAAGGACCATTCAGATAGGAAAAACATCGGGATCTTTTCTATTAAACCATGAAAATATTCTCTTGATTGCTTAATGCACCTTATCACAGAATGGTCGATTCACCAATAAACAAAATCATGTTTCTAAGTGAGAACATTAGAATGAGATTACCTTGAGGAAAATGATATTCTTAAGTCATGTGACATCATGTGAGTATATTTAGTATATCGCCTCAAATATCCTGATGACAAGTGAAAAATGAAAAATAATGCAGATGTTTGTCATCTTCTAACCAGACACTGGATATCGAAAATACACAGCCCATCAGTTCTCTGATGCAAATGGGGAGGGGGAGAGACAAAACACACCAATGCTAGAGAATAACACTCAGTAAGGAAGCATGAAGTGGTAAATCATTGTAGTGCTGACACTTCTTGAACTTGACCTTAAAGACTTCAAGAGCAAAAGAGAGTTATTTTTAAATGGGTCAGGCCATGAACTTAATTTATGCAGGGTCTTGAGATATGAACCCCAAGCAAAGATGACATACATATATAATTTTGAATTAGACAGCTCATTTTATTAATTTCCTTAATTCCACTCCAATTTTTGACATTGTCTAGCTCTCCAGTATTTAATTCCCAAATTCCCAGAGCAAATGTCTTAGGTCCACTGAATTCATTTTTATTCCATAAAGGTGGGGTGTATATATGTATAAAACACAATATAACACAGGGCGAGAATAGTTTATCATAAAATACAGGATCCATTTTAATGCACATTCTTGTTGGCTTTTATCAGGAAGACAGTGTGAGCCTCCTCAAGATACTGTTTGTCTCACTCTTGGGGGATGACAGTATGATGTATATGATCCATCATGTTCATTTCCTTCATGCATTCTTCGCCCTATTGGGATAGGCATGAGATGATGGTAATCATATGAAAACTCAACGTGATTGTTTATTGCTGAAGGTTTACTTAAGTCTGTCACCATGACCTGTATCCATTAGTAATCTTGCAGGTTCTTAAAGGGACACTGCATTGATGGAAACAGCTGCAACGATGGAAAGACTAATCAGGCAAGTTTCATAAAGAGTATTTGTTGATGAGGCCCCAATTTTCAAGTGCACGAGCAGAAAGCTCTCACCTGAGCCTTCTGTCTGGGTGGCATAGACAGGTGTGGTAATACCTCTGGAGTTAAATTTGCAGGTCCACAGAGTTTAACTCTGTTCCAAATCATGTTAAGGAGTTGCAAAAGAGGTGCACAAAGCCCTATGTTCTTCAAGTGTTAGCTTCTCACCAGGAAAGTGCTTTTTGTGTCCAGGTACATGAAGCTAAATAGAAGACAAGTTATTTCTATGATTAGCCATGGTTTACACATGGCAGTAGTGCTCCACAGACTTCAGTACTACCTTATGGTTTGCGGAGGATTCAGCAGCTAAGTTGGGCAGGGCCAGGCTGGAATCTTCCAAGGGCCTCGTTTAATGCACCATCAAGGAATTCCCAAAGCACACCACATCTCCCTGCCTGCAGGCTCTTCTAAATAATGGAAGTTATTTTGGAATATCAAAATATATGGATGACTGAATTAATTCCCTCACCTCAGCTAGGGCTGGGGTTGCCGTAACAAAGCGTCACAGACTGTGTGACTTAAACAGCAGACATTTATTGTCTCACAGTTCTGAAGGCTGGAAGTCCAAAATCAAGGTGTAGGCAAGGTTGGTTCCTCTTGAGAACTGTGAGAGAAAGACCATTCCAGGCCTCTCTCCTTGGCTTTAGACGGCTGTCTGCTTTCTGTGTCTTCTCATGAAGAGGGTCTTCCCTCTGCTCGTGTCTGTATCTAAATTTCCTCCTTTTATAAGAACACTCACCATATTGGATAAAGCCCACCCTAATAACCTTATTCTAACTTAAGTACCTCTATAAAGACCCTGTCTCCAAACACAGTCTCATTCTGAGGTACTGGGCATTAGAACTTCAACATGTGAATTGGAGGGGTAGCAGGGGGAGGGAAGGGGGGTGGGACATTCAGCCTGGAACATCTTCCTGGAGGTGTTTTGGTTTCAGATAGCACAATCTTAGGGTGATTTTGTTTCTGTTTTTCTCCATAAACAAGTAAGACAAACAGATTAAGGATTAAGTTTGGGAATGCTAGCTCTTGCCTGTGTTTCTTGGCCAACTCCTTTAAACCACCAAACAAATTATTGTATTAGGCTAGAGCTAGAAAGTCATTGTTCTAAGAAAGACAGACCAGGATGAGGTGGGTAACTCCAGGACAGGCACCGGATCAGCACGTTGGCAGGGAGGCTTGCAAACCCTGACAGAATGCAGGTCGATCCACACTATGATAAATCTATAACAAAAGTGACCCTGATGATAAAAATGCAAAAACAACATGAACAACAAGGCCAGGATATTTCGAAGGGTTTGCCTTCAGTTAACAAGTGAAGAAAAGATGATTCCACCTCGAACTTCAACAGCCTAGCAAAAGAGTCTCTGGTCTTTCCTCACACCACTGAACAACGAGGAGGAAGGCTCTCTGGAGGTCCTTTAAGAATTGGATTTTCTTTGGTAAATGCAGTCTCAGAAAAAAGACCTTGTAGCATGATTCACTCTGTTCCTCTTAAGTCAAATGGCGGATGTTACTTAGTTTTGACTCTTGCTTGAAGAGTAGAATGATCTTAAAATCTCCAGAGATTTGTAACCTAACACATGCAAAATAAATATAAATTGTGTGATTTTGCTTCCAGTCTGGCCACTTTTTTCTTACATTTCTTTTCTGCACAAACATCTCAAGAAAATGCCTGGAAACTATAGAGTGATGGTATAAGGTAGAGAGAGAGGTTTACTTTTAAGGAAAGGGAAGGAGAACTCCTTTTGAAAAATGCTTTAACGCCCGGGCATGGTGGCTCATGCCTGTAATCCCAGCACTTGGAGGCCGAGGCAGGAGTATCACCTGAGGTCAGGAGTTCAAGACCAGCTTGGCAAACATGGTGAAACCCCATCTCCACTAAAAGTACAAAAAATTAGCCGGGCGTGGTGGCACGTACCTCTAATCCCAGCTACTCGGGAGGATGAGGCAAGAGAATTGCTTGAACCCGGGAAGCAGAGGTTGCAGTGAGCAGAGATCACGCCACTGCACTCCAGCCTGGGTGACAGCAAGACTCTGTCTAAAAAAAAAAAAGAAAGAAAGAAAAAAAAGAAAAGAAAAACAGAAAGAAAAATGCATTAACAACACTAAATCATGGGACTCAGTGAAGTTAGTTTAATTTCTAAGAGAAAGTTGTACCATCTCATTTGAACTTATTAATGGCAGAGTGGACTTATCACCACAGTCCTCCTGGGAAAGCAAAAAAAGACCATACTAAACTCAGCAAAAAGCTTAAAACACCATCTGTTGCTATGTTGAAACACTTGACTGGGGGGAGAGAGAGAGGAGACAGCTGATCAGTTGGAAGGCACTTTCAGACACACATATCCATGCTGAGCACTCTGTTTAGAAGCTTAGAGAAGAAAAGGAATTTCTTGGATGCCCTGTTGGGATGCTCGGATTATGATATTACTTGAAAATGTGAGCAAACTTCTAAGTGTCACACTCATGGAACTTTACTGAAGCAAGATAGATCAAACAAAGGTGCCAGAGAGGTTTGAATTAGGGAATAGTTTAACTTTGCTTTGAAGGGATTTCCTTCCTTCAACACACACTGCCATTGTCTGATGGTTGTTTATTTGCTAAACCACAATCAAATTAAGCGTAAATGGAAACCTGCCACTAAGAAAACCAATGGCTTGCCATTGCCCCCACCACACCAGAATTCAACTCCTTTTCAGAAATGTTAAAGGGAAAAGATTTCCCTGGAAGTAAAATACTTTTTAAAAACATAACACATGACAAAATTTATCATTGTCTTTCCCTGGGGGACTTTTTGGCATCAGCAGCTACTGTGCCTAAACATCCAGTGTCCTCGTCTAACAGGAATGTGCGAGAGCAGAGAAAGGCTTCGAGTCATGCAGGAATGGCTTCCCAGATACGCCGGGACACAGCAGTTTAATTGGATGTCTGGGCTTTTATAAAGAAGAACGGGAGGCGCGGAACACCACCACCACACGTGTCAGCTTTGCAGCAGAAGAAAAACTCCTCCAGCCTCAGCAGCCAGTCTCTCCGGCTTCTCCCTGCGACTTCAGGCGGACCCCCAGTGACCGAGACCAAGGAAGCTGTGAGCACAGCGGCTGAGAGCTCTGTCCTGTCTCTGATGTTTTCAGGGCCAGCGCTCTGGGCCGTCCTGGCTCCTGGGGCCTCTCCCCAACCCTGGGGCCGGCGCGCAGCCTCCCGGCGGCCGTGCAGAAAACAGCCGGTAGATGGCGCTCCGAGCTGCGACTCACCGGGCCCGCCACGAGAGCTGCGGATGGCGCAGGCGAGGATCCTGATTCATAAAAAACATAAATCCTACTTGATGAACAATAATAATAAAGGAAATTGACTACTGGGCACCATAGAGATGAATTTTTAAAGCTCCGAAATCAAGTTATTTGATATTATTTAATTTAACTTACTAAATTTGAATAACTGTGGGATGTAATAGTGCATGGCAGGGCATTTAGGTTTTATCGCTTCTAAATGTTTCTCTTTAGGGCGATTGCACGCCGCTGCATGGTCGCCAGAGAACTCTGTCCCCGTCTCCAAGCTGTGTAAACAAATTGAGGACAGAATAATTACACATTGGGAGAAAGGCAGGGAAAATCTATTGAGGGCACAGAGAGCCCAGCTACAAAATGTCCCCTCTTTCAGCTAATAAACTACCTCTAAAGTACGCAAAGATCCATGTTAAAGAATTTGTTAATATAAGCACAGCAACCAAGCCTATGCTAAGCACTTTCCAGGTGCTTCTTGTAGTAGTATCCTCATCTCCTAGTAAAACAAATACTATCTATAATATTTATTTTCCTCCCTAAATTTTTTAACTGATGAAAGTACATTTTTAGTAGCTTCCAAACTGACAAATTCGGGCGCTGCAACATTTAGAAACTTTGCTCATCCCTTGATCAAAGAAAAATTTTCTGCAAGCAGCTATAAAAAGTCCTTTTATTAAAATGCAGCCGTCACATTCTCCTCAGTGTAGCTCCGGCGCACACATTATGTGTTTGCACAGATGCGTGTGTATATTTGCATAAACAGAGGGAGGTGCACACACACGTATTAATTCAGATATCGAGGCGTGCGTATACATATACGGGTATATATATGCTGTCTGTGTACCACTCTCTATTGTTTTCAGCGTAACTGATTTTGGCACCAGCTCTTTAGCACTTTGGAAGGGCCTTCATTAGCACTGGGATAGTATCCAAAAAGAATCCAGAAAAATCAACACATGGCTGCTCTTGTTCTCACGATAAATGACAGCTTTCCTGGAAAACAACAACAGTCAAGAAGCAAAACAAAAACCAAAAAGCAACAAGAGTAGCAATAACATGAATAGAGGAAGTCAGACATCACTAACTTGGATTTTTTTTAATGTATTTATTTATTCAATTTTTTACAACTGTCTTCTTTGCCACTAAGCTTTCAGGTACTTTCACACAATTAAAAATATAAATAACAAAGGTCTATTAGGAACCTAGGGAAAAAACCACAATCATGCAGGCTTGTGTCTCCTTGTCGATACAAATATGCTAGAGATCAGTGTGGCATAAGCTGCTCGTTAAACTATACCAGCTCCCAAAATGAAGCAATCATCTACAACTCCTTGGAATCAGACTTCTGAAAAGAAGAGCTTTTCTTGGAAAACAGAATCTCCCTAATTACCTGAAAGTCTCCTCTTGAAACCATTAGTAGGAAGTCTTGGGTTATTCAGATGCCGTGAGGATGTGCAGGGAAATCGGTCATGTCTAAACTCGTAAAAAACCCAGTAGCATCCAGTGTGTGTGCGTGTGAATGTGCTCTGACACTCATGCCTTAAGAGGTGAATAATAAATCACACTTTGAAGAAAAGCAGTAACTAAACTATAGAAGACTTTGACTTAAAGGGTTAATGTCTAACACAGGAACAGAAAACAAAATACCACATGTTCTCACTTATAAGTGGCATCTAAGCATTGGGTACACATGGCCATAAAGATGGGAACAGTAGACACTGGGGACTACTGGGGGTAGGGGCCAGTAAGAAAGAGGGGAAAGGGCTGAAAAACTATAATAACTATTGGATACTATACTCACTACTTGGGTGACAGGGTTATTCATAACTCAAAACTCAGTATCATGCGATATACCCATGTAACAAACCTATACATGTACCCCCTGAATCTAAAATAAAAGGTAAAATTATTTTTAAAATAACATAAAATAGAAAAATTAATTCCTTTGCACTTCAGCTGTCAAAACAACCATGGAGGCCGGGTGCGCTCATGCGGTAATCCCAGCACTTTGGGAGGCGAAGGCAGGCGGATCACCTGAGGTCAAGTGTTCGAGACCAGCCTGGTCAACATGGTGAAACCCTATCTCTACTAAAAATACAAAAAAAAAAAAAAAAATTAGCCAGTCATGGTAGTGTGTGCCTGTAGTCACAGCTACATGGGAGGCTGAGGCAAGGGAATCGCTTGAACCCGGGAGGTGGAGGTTGCAGTAAACTGAGATCGCGCCATTGCACTCCAGCCTGGGCGACAGGGCGGGACTCCATCTCAAAAACAAACAAACAAACAAACAAAACACAACCGTGGAAATCTAATGTATGTGGCCCTTTAAGGCTAGCAGCTCTGCCCAGGAGACCAGCCGTCCAAGGAGAAAACCCCACCGAATCTCATGAAAAGAGAAGTTATTGTGCCCGACTCCTCCATTGGCCCTTGGCCTTCTCTTTCCTCAGTTTCTCAGTCAGATTTTCTCATTTAGAGTTGTTTATATTGCAGGCTCTTGAAAGTTCTCAAGAGAAGTGGGAAAAGGAACAGGAAAGGAGTGAAATGATTTTTTTAAAGGGGGGAAGCAAGTGTGTAGAATTTCTAGCGACATGCTTCAGAACAGGAAAAAGTGTGTGCAGCATGGGCTAGGAGAGCCTTTATAGAGAGCCCTCCATCATGCTGGTGGGGTAGGTGTTAAGGAGAAGATAGTTGGACATGGGTAGGTGGCAACAGAAGCATGTGAAAGAGCCAAATCCTAAACTTCAGATATCCTGGAGTGTGGCTCTGGAGTAATTCAAAATACAGGAACAGTCTGAGATTATTGATAACAGCAGAGAGGAAGCAAAGCATCTCTAAATTCATTCATTCATTGCACAAGTAGATATGAAGTGCCTTTAATGTGACAGACACCATGTTAAGCATCAGGCATGCAAAAGTAAGCAAGCTATGTCTTCTCAATGCCTTCCATGCTGAGAAACATGCTGCCATGTTGTCCAACTTCAGACTGAATCAATTCACAAAACCTTCTAACTCAGGAGGCAGGGGTTAAAAACCTGGTAAATCTGTGGGCTGAGAGGAAGTTAAGCCCCAGAGCTGAGTACTCCTAAAGTGCCACGTGCTTGGCCAGCACCTTAAACTGTCTTGGAGTTGGCTGCATGCTAAATTCACACCCTCCCTCTCAGGGGCTAAGCTGTTATTCCAAACTATAGCTGAAGTATCTGTTGACAACAGTTCAACCTTAGAAGTGGCTCAATTTCAGCCTATTGCTGATCATTATTATGAATAAGCTAACACAATCTCATGTTTGACAGAATTGTCTCTCTCTCCAATAAGGGCCAGAAAGCCGACTGAAATGTTTCCAAAAAGGGAAGAGATTCCAAGTAGAACTGAGGCTACTTCTCAAAAGCCTATTCAATAACCCTTCTCTCTTTCGTTTCCCCCAAAATGAGAATAGAAGCAGACTGGTGTTTGGCAGGGAGACCAATGTCAACACTCTCTATATTTACTTATTTATTGGCAGTTTGGAAGGCAGCCACCATTTATGGTCCTTCATTCCCAAATAGAGGCAGTGATGGTTCCTGCCAACAACGTCTCTAAGCCACCTGACTGGCCTCTCTCTGCACAAGCCAAGAGGAGAATGAGTCCAGGCCATTCATTGTTGGCCACCATGTTTATAATACAGCTAACGTGGCCTCTACTCTAAATGAACCCAACTGCAGATGACAGTGGGCTGCAAGCTCCCTGAAATTGTTTAGCTCTCACAGAAGCAAGGCTTGGAAAGGCAGAATCTGACTGTATCCATACCCAACCACATCACCCCACTCCAGTTAAGCTTGTATTGGTGTTCTGCTTGGAAGGTACAATTGCAGGATGATGTAAAGACCTTAGAGAGGGTCCCAAAAGGTTCCATGTCTACATGGATGATGATATGTTTGGGAAAATTGTCCCTCTGAGAAAAGGCCAAATAAATGGAGATTTGCTTTAGTGGAGCAAAGAGCGAAAGCTAAGATGAGGATATGGGACCTTAAAACATTCTAGAATGATAATGGGAGAGTGAGACTCTCTCTTAATGAGAGTAAACAGCTGGTCTCAACTTCCAGCAAAGCTAGAATAAGATAAATTAGAACATTCTAGAACCAATAGGACCTTAGTGATTGTTGAGTTTGACCCTTTCATTTGACACAGGATGAAGTTTATTTTTTTTAGGAAAATATTCTGGATGAGAAGTAGGTCTCCTGAGTCTAAATGGAGTGTGAGATTCTCACAAGTGGCTGACACCAGGCCAGGAGGATCAGTTTAGACATCATTAGAATCACAAACATTACCAAAGGTGTGCGTGCCTCAGGTTAAGTTCTAGACTGAGGTAAGTGAGTTCGTTCAGCCAGGAACACAGCATACTCCTTGCCAGGAGTTGAGAGATCTCCTGAATCTTTACGATGGGAGAAGACGACTCTCCATAGACTGCTTACTCTCGTGCTTTAGAAGCCCAGCTGACTTTTAAAATAGGGCACAGGCCAAGTTCAGTCAATCTAAGGCATAGGAGAGTACAGTTTTACTAAATGCTAGAAGGAGCCTAGTTATGAAATCCAGAGAGGCTTCTAGAGAAGCAGCTCAGCCGCAGCTTCCCAGATTGTCCATGCTTATAGGCAATTTCACGGGAAGCAGGTTGTGGACACACCATGTAAGTCACTAAAGCTCAGTTGGCCTCCACCACGGCTGCAGCATGAAATTTCCTGTTTGCTCCACAACCTCTGAATTCAGAGCAAAATTGCCACCAGCTGTGCTCTTGACTAACTTTCTTTCTTCTACTGCAAGTGAGGAGCAAAACATTGTAGACAATAACATGAATGGAGGTAAATGTAGAAAACCCCTTTTCCACTGAGTTAGTCAAGGCTGCCAAAGTCAAAGTCAACCAAGCCACTTGCTGAGATGCCGCCTGATCTCAAAGATGATCCTCCATAGCCCAGTAGATGGAATGATGAGACTAGACTGGAGCTCCAGAAAACGTACAATCAAGATATAATTGTGTCTATAGGAGAAATGTGACCTGAAATGTTTCAGCAGTTTATACATTAATCAGTGTTACACAAATGAGGTAAGTGGTATGATTTCAGTTCCTGAAACACTTTGCCCCCTTTTCACTCTATCTCTTTGCACACACTGTTCCCTCTGCCATCCCCAACCCATCTCCCATCTCCACTGGGTCAACTTCTGCTCATCTTTCAAAACTCAAAGCAAATGTCATTTTCTTAGTGAAGTCTTCCAATGTTCCCAAAGCAGAATTAGGCACTCTCTCCCTGTAATTCTAGATATAAAATATTAGATTATTTGTGTATATTTGAAACTTATCACATTAAATTATAAGAGACAGTAAGGAGGAGAGAAAATAACACGAAATTTGGAGTCATAGAAAAGAGACCCCATATCCCAACTCCTACATTTCCAAGCTGTTGTCCAAGAGCAAATTACTCACCCCTCCTGACTCAGTAAAATTCCATTCATCAAATAGGGGTGATAATGCATACGTTAGAAAATTCTTGCCAATGATGTGAGATTGACGAATAAAGCTCCCACACTCTGCCTGACTCACAGTCAATAACCGGTCCTCTCCCCTTCCTTTTTTCATCTTCCCTCCAAAGGCAAAAACAGGTTTTTCATCTTTCTGCCCTCAACATTGAGCATAAAACATTGAACACAGTAGGGATTTAATACATGCAACCATGCAGTGAAGTTGATCACTAAGGACGTATTGGGGCTAGATTTTAATTCATAGAATGTCAGGCCCAGAAAGAGCCCTAAACTGATGGCATTCAACCAGGTGATCAATACAGAGGAAGTTCAGAGGCAGTCAGTAGTGGGGCCCAGAGGAGCCCCCCCAGCCCTGATCTCAGACCAGGGTTCCTCACCCTCTCTCACAGCCAGTGCATGCTCACCTGCTTCTAAAGGTTGCAAACTGGAGCCTGAATGGCCTTTCTGGGGATACTTTTCAGCTGGCCTCTTTGTCCCTGGACCTGGAGACCAGCACCAGTCCTTGTGGCAGCTTTCCTATGAATCCTGTCCAGCTATTAGTGGTTAAGGGCAATTTCTCATCATCTACACTAATACGGCTTCATTCAAATTGGAAATGATAGATGATTAACAGGCACGAGAAAACATGTTGTGCTACATTCGGAAAGGATGCAAATGACAAAAACATGTTGCCTTCTGGACAGGCAGGGAAATGGCGTATAGCAGAACGCACCCGGCTTCTTGCACCTCTGTGTCTGGCTAGACGGTTTTATGGCATTTAGCAGCACTGTGCGAAGGCACCCACGGCATACCATAATTCTCACAAAACAGCGTTTTCATGTGCTAATGGCAACCGAATCAGAGACACATGGATTTAATTTCCTTCAAAATACCCACGGGTATAAAAATCAATGCAGGAAAGCCATTTGGCTAACTCTATTTGGGGCTTTTCTGAGCCCAAAAATTATGAGAAATTGTTGGAAATGGCTGCTGAGCCCAAAAATCCCACCAGGCTCGGCTCTCCCCCAGTGCAGCCCTGGCCTAATGTGATGCGAAGCCCCGGCTGTCTTTTTGGAGAGAGGCAGGTGCTTGCTGTGTGGTACCTTACCGGCTGCCATCTCTACAGATTTCCTGCTTTGTGCTATTAGTTCATTTGCTCAGCCGCTCCCACCACATTGCCGTAAGGGAGATCTCATTTTGGCAGCAGATCGGGATCCCTGCCTGAAAGTTGATAGAGGTTGAGCTATTTGCAGAAATAATGCTTTCCAGACGTACTAAACAGTACCCCTCTTTCCAGATGGAGTGGCATTAGTGTTGCTTCCAGCCATTTCCTCACCTTCTGGTATACTTGTCAGTTCTCCCATATGCACCACAAGCCTTCTGTATTCTGGGGAGTCTCGGAAAACTGCTCAGACCCTCAGCTTCTCACCACTTGCATGCACAAATGCAAGCACACACACATTTACGCAGCTTCCACTCTTATGTATGCACATGCAGTTTTCTTCCCCCAGTCCACTTAGATTTTGCCAGAGTGATAATCACTGAAAGTGATAGTTTAGCTGCTCAGGGAATTAGACAGGCATGAATACATGAGACATCAGAGTAAAGTCCCTAGGTTTGGTGGATGTTCCCACTGTCAGTAGTCATCAGTGACATTGTCATTCACATTGTCTTTTGGTGGCCTCTAGTCATAATGTCAGACAGAGCCCTTGGTGAAGGGGCTGCTCCCCGACCCAAGATAAACCTCTTAAGAGTGGGATTAAGCCCGTTTGTGTTATGACCCATAAGACACTTTGGGTCGTGGGGCCTCCATAGCATCACATCCATGTGCTACAGGTTGAGTACCCCTTACCCAAAATGCTTGAGACCAGAAGTACTTTGCATTTCTGGGTTTTGGGATTTTGGAATATTTGCACATACAGAATGAGATATCTTGGGGATGAGACCCAAGTCTAAACACAAGATGTTTTTATGGTTCGTATACATCTTATGCACATAGCCTGAAGGTAATTTTATATAATATTTGTACTAATTTTGTGCCTGAAACAAAGTTTGTGTACACTGAGCCATCAGAAAGCAAAGGTGTCACTATGTCATGTTGGCACTCAGAAAGTTTTGGATTTTGGAGCATTTCAGATTTGGCATTTTCAAATTAGGCATGCTCAACCTGTATTTCCTTATTGAGTAACCACCCAGCTCACCATATTTTATTGATTCTGGTGGTCTAATCATACTCAGGCCAGTCTTAGGGGTCAGATGAAGCTTTGGGCTGGAAGCTTTGGGATGGAAGTGGTGGAAGGCCGGTTGGAAGCCATCACATTTTTCTACCAATAAGCTCTCCTTTGGTTGGCCATTCCATTTTATATTCTAATTCCCTCTGGAAGCTGAGAGGTCCATTTTGAGGGAACAAAAGGTAGGGAGGGGAATGGTTTCTGTGTGTCCAACCCCTGCCCCACCCTGCTGCTCTGCTTTCTCAATTTGACTCGCTTTTCTCCCACATGTGTTCAAGATGGTGAAGCTCTTCCAGAAATCTAAGATCTGTCCTGTTACTGCTGTCACAGAAGAAAGACCACGTGACTCAGAGTGGATGAGGTAGTTTGGATCAGCTTCTGAAGAAAGCCTGACATTGGACCCTCTGAACACTACTACACACTGTGCAAGTCACATTGAGCAGCAGAGCCCAACTACTAAACACTATTAAAACAAGATAAATCCATTTAACAAATACAAACCATTGGATATAACAGATAACCTTCCTCTTCAGCTCAACTCTTCAATTATTACTCAGAATCAGTATATTCTGTGTGATTGCAAACAAGTTACTTAGCCTCTCTGTCCCTCAATTGCCTCAACTATAAAGTGGGGCTAATACTAGTAAATACCTCATAGGTTTGCTGTAAGGATTAAATGAGATAAGGCACGTACAGCACCTACTACAAGCTTGCAGTGCAGCCAGTGGTCACTATGTGTAGGCTTATAGCCAAACCACAAATGTTCTTTCTACCTCCAGGAAAACTTATTTCCTGCTACCTTCCATGCTTTTTGGGACCAAAAAGACCTTGGGTCTCAGCCTGGCAATTGCCACTGGCAGATTTGGTATTTCTAACACTTCTGGGACATTGTGGCCATTGGCCTTCTTGTCCTTGCCCTGTGAACAGAGTCACTGATGGTCAGGCCATCACAGAGGAGCTACTTCTAGAAAGGCACTCTCCTGGTCACCTTAAGGAACGCTTCATATCTTCCAGCCTCATTTATTGATCCCCACATCTATTGAGCCTGCCAGAATGACAGAGATAAGATTATTTTGCAGTTGTTTTGCCCAACTATGCTGTGTCCTTCCAATTAGGAAAAAGTGACCTTTGCAATCAAATAATTGCCTCATTTACCCCACTGTGCATCATCCTACCTTCGTCAAGTCTTCATAAGCCTTAAATCTTCCTCATTCAAAGCTTTACAGTTTTGCCACACATTTCTTAAAAGCCCCATGCTTTTTTCTCTGATCAGTCAAAACACATAAAAACAACTAAAGACTTCTCACAAGTTACAGGAATTTCTTTAAACATTTCAAAGTGCATGTTGTTGCTTGACTGATGTGTACGTACAGTTGAAATCACCTATTTCATATTCATTTTCTTGATGCCCATACTCCTTTAATTCCTAGAAGTCCCAAAGAGCAAAATATCACCCTCCCTGATTCTTTCTGCTACTGCCGTTGATAAAAGGAAATGAAATGTATGAGTCACCACCCATCAACTCAGGCTTCCGATTACATTTGGAGACATGCTCATTAAAGCAGGTATGGGGTGCAGAGTAGAAAGGAGGAGTTTCCACGTAGCCCATGGTGATGGGAGTAACAAGTTGATCAGCGTGGCACACCAGCTCCACAAGGGGGAATATCTTAAACAATTCCATCAACACTGATTTACTTTAACCAAGTGATATTTTAATGAGCCAACCTCCATGCTCCCTGGATGACATGACTTCTCAAACTAAGAGACCACGCCACCTTTACAAGAAAGAAAAAAAAAAAACACTAAAAAGTCAGAGAGTTGACACTTGCAGATGAGTCTAATTCCCTTTGTCCTGTGGATATGCACCGTGTTGGGAGAACTCCAACTGCATCGAGCTGATTTTTGCTGTCATCAGAACTGACCCTCAGTCCCCCAGGAGGCCCGAGGCCTGTCTGCTACAATGACAGGGACAAGAGCCAAGCTTCAGCTCGGGGTCCTCAGATGTGCAGCACAACAGGCTGCGTCCAACCTTGGCGAGGGCAGCTGGATCACATGAATTTTTAAAAGTAACACAACTGATGGTGGGAGGAGGGGTCATGGAATATATTCTTACTTTTTCCCCCTGTGAAATCCCCATGGAGGAAATCCATGGACCAGCATGTTGATTTTGGCATCGGCACACACAGTGCCTCTGTTCTGAAGATGAGCTGACACGTGCAGATTTGCAGATCAGCCATTTCAAAAGGTTAATTAAATATTACCATTGTTTTCCAAGCTATCAATGTATGATCTTTTATTTCTTCATGCAGAAGGCTTCACCCCACTCAAAAATCAGGGTTTGAATTTGTTTTCCAGTCCCTTCCCCTTTTTAAAATCTGGAAAGAAAATGACCAAAGGACCGAGAGAGAGAAAGAGAGCATGAGAGGGGAGAGATGCAGAGACTCCCAGGCCAGAGGCAAAATGCAGCTGGGAGCTGGGGAAGGAGACTGGGCCAGCATTGTCTGAGGTACAGCCCTGAAACACATTCTCAGCCACAGCTTGGGACCAGAGCCATGTCATTCAAAGAAGGCTCTATATGGAGGCTGGGAAGGAGCCCCCTGCTCTCTCCATCTTTATTTATTTGTGGCATAATTGGCTGTGTTGGGGCTCAGGAACGTTGCAAGTTTTGGCCTCCAGTGGTTATGGGGGAGGGTCAGGATGTGGACCACCGAATGGCCAGGAAGGACCGAGGCAGGAAAACAGCCCACTTGGCAATGTCTGTCTGTCCCCTGCCATCTCCAAATGACACGGTTCTCTCCCTGCCTGGGATGTCCTGATGTTGGTAGCAGGAGGGCCTCAGTGCAAATGGGAGAGGGATTCCAAGATGGACGGCAAGGGATAATAAGGCAGAGGTCAGGGAGAGGACAAGGTTCCCTCCGGCAGGAAGTGCCACCCTCTGTGACTGCAGTTTACAAGAATCCTGAGCCACGATGAGCACAGCAGTCTGCAGGAAATCTCTGCAGACAACCCATCTTCTAGGGCAAGCAGGACATGTTTTGTTTGCAAAGTAATAATGCCTCCCTAGATGTGAGGAGGAAGAAGCTAGCCCACAGTGTAATGAATGAAAAACAAAGGAGCGGGGTGAAGACAGGTGATGATGGAGGCAGTGGGAGCTGGCACAGATGGAAAAAGCGGGGGAGCACAGCACCAAGCCTGGTCATGGATGAAGCTGGACGAGGACTCGCACAGTGCTGCACAGGACACCTACCCCTAAACATTGGCCCTCCCCATTCCACCCATATACATGTCATGCATGCTGAAATGTCAGCCTCTGAGGGCTACATGTCAGTACAACACGACACTCACAAGTACAGACTCTGCTGTCAGAAGATCCAGGTTCAAAGCCCATCTCCATCACTCTCGGGCTGTATCTCCTTCACAGTTCTCATTTCCTAATGTTTCCATTTTTCATTTGCAAAATGGAAATAAATATTGCTACACTATAGCATTGGGAAAAATGATATAATGAAAACAAAATGTATGTAATGTACTAAGGTGCCCAGTATATAGCAAATGTTCTTTAAATGGGAGGAAAGAGAGAGAATGCAAAAGAGCTTGGGTAAGCGAGAAGGTGGGCAGTGTGGTCAGGACAGGTTGTGGGGTGGAAGGAAGTTAGAGGAAAGGGTACTGGGGGAGGAGAAGACTCCAGATAGAGGAAGAGGAAATGCAAGAGTGGGAGGGAAGAAAACAGGAAAGGGAAAGCTGGACATCTTTGCTCTCCAGAGCCATCTGCTAAGAAGCCTCCCAGGATGTTCAGGGTCCAGCATGCCTGGGTGAGCGGATTCTGGGTGAGCATCTGCCCTAGCACTGTCTCCCTTGGCTAAAAGGTGTGCCTTGACACACTGGCCTTCTCCACTCAGAGCTGAGCCCCTGCATGGGCGTGAGGCTTGGCAGCGACCAGGCAGGCGGGAATGGAAGACACTGAAGGTAAACAGATGCAGATCGCCATTCACTCAAACACAGTCACTGCTTTCCCATCATTCCCCAACACCCAATTACTTTGTTACAGTCTTCTACATTTAAGCTTTGTTTTTTCAACAATAACATGGCACCGAAATTGGTCACCACACTCATAATGGAATATTAAAAACTGAGACATGGGCTGGGCAAGGTGGTTCACGCCTGTAATCCCAGCACTTTGGGACGCCGAGGCGGGTGAATCACGAGGTCAGGCGTTCGAGACCAGCCTAGTCAACAGAGTGAAACCCCATCTCTACTAAAAATACAAAAATTAGCCGAGTGTGGTGGCAGGACCCTGTAATCCCAGCTGTTCGAGAGGCTGAGGCAGGGGAATCGCTTGAACCCAAGAGGTGGATGTTGCAGTGAGCCGACACCATGCCATTGCACTCCAGCCTGGGTGACAGAGTGAGACTCCACCTCAAAAAATAAATAAATAAATAAATAAATAAATAAATAAATAAATAAATAAAGACATGATGCATCAGGCTACCTGCAATACGATAAAATGGGTCAAAGCACAGGCAAAATAACCCCATCATTAGAAAAATTTTTTAACGTGTTTTCTAAATTAGAGAAGAGAGGAGTACCACAGAGTAACTATTATTTCCTGAGACAGTAAGAATTGGGGATTTACTTCTTTTTAAGAGATAGGGTCTCACTATGTTGATCAGGCTGGAACTCAGTGGCACAATCACAGCTCACTGCAGCCTCAAACTCGTGGGTTCAAGAGACCTTCCTGCCTCAGCTTCCCCCAGTAGCTGGGACTACGGTAATTTCGTCTGCACAAGCGAAAACCATGAAGAAGTAGAAAGGACAAGCGCATGCATGGTCTCTCCAGATCAAAGTGTAGGGTATCCCATTACAGCGGTGACAGGACAGGCGTGGAAGGAAAAGCATGTAACAGATAGGGGGGACTCTTAGCTGAATTGGTGCGAACCAAGTGTGTCCTTCCGCCTAACGTGTGCCGGGCCCTGCATGAAATGTGGGGATGCACCGCAGAAGCCCCAGCCAGGCGCTGCGCTGCTTCTCACATAGCTTACATCATAGCACAGAACAAAGACCCAGAGAGTTGACAAACAATGACAGGAACCTGAGAGGATTGTGCCAGAGAGTAAGCAGTATGCAGGCAGGCCAGCCTGGGAGCAGGAGAGCTGGTAGAAAGTCCATTCTGGGCAGAGAGACCAGCTGCTTTAAGTAGAGCAGGTATGGTGGATACTCATAGAATTGCCTGTTTAGTGTAATTAACCACCCCCTCATCTCCACCATTAACAAATGGGCAACAGTAAGGACATAATCTGGCCCACTCTTTAATTGATGTGAGGGTAGACAGAACCTCAGCATCCTGGCTCTAGGTCAATTGGTCCAGGAGCAGACTAGGTTTGCCAAACTTCGCAAATAAAAATACAGGCCATCCAGTTAAATTTGAATTTCAGATAAACAATGAATAACTTTTTAGTATAAGTGTATCCCATACAACTTTTGGAACATACTTATAACTTTAAAATGATGAGTTGCTTCTGTCAAATCCTAATGCATCCGGTTGTCCTGTATTTTATCTATCAACCTTACTCATGACCTGGACTGGGCCCTCAAGAGAGTGCTTTCTGCAGGATGCAATTAAAAGACAAACGAGTCTGCCTCTCTCAGGGGAGGACAGTGCAAGATATTTTCTGTCACATGAAGAAGGCCAACCTACCAAGGGAGAAAATTAGAGGAAGTCAGAAGTCAGCAACAAGCAGAGGTGAATGGAGCAAAAGTAGGCAACATTTGGGGCCAGGTTCAAGTCTTTTCCCTGCCCTTCCTACCACCTTAGTGATTCTGCTGTCTATTTACTGATTCCCTACTCCCTCCCCATTCCCATCCCAGCCCCAGCTCCTGTGGTCAAGGGAGCAAGGAGAGGCATTTGAATTCATCAGCTCAATGGTAATAATATCAAGCAAATGCACCTTTGGCACAATAAGGCCAGGGTTGCTGTGTTGTATGGTACATGGTCAAAGCCGTTTCTTATATAGACAAGATGAGGTATTTTTCCACAGGAAGTTAATCCTCAAGATAGTGAATTATGTTTGATTTCAGAAACTTAAAGAGAACACAAGCCAGCGTTGAAACACACACCTTTCTCCCACCCCATCGGCTGTGTCTCTGCAAACCAAGTGCAAAAGCTCACTGATAGCTCATAGGATACCTAAAGTACCTAAAATTTGCATGACAAAATATATATAACAAGTAAGAGACATTGGGTTCATGCCCCATAAAGAGGTCCTACAGACCAATAAGAAAAACACAATTGGCAACTGCCAAAATCGGGCAAGGGGGTATTTGCAAAAGAAATAAAAATTTCTAATAAATATATGAAAAAAAGTTCAACCTCATTAATAAGCAAGTATATATAAACAAAAACATCAAAATACTCTTTTTAGACTCTTCAACTGGCAAATTAAGAATATCAATTTGCCAGGCACAGTGACTCACCCCTGTAATCCCAGCACTTGGCGAGGCCGAGGCGAGTAGATCACTTGAGCCCAGGAGTTCGAGACCAGCCTGAGCAACACAGGGAGACCCTGTATCTACAAAAAATTAAAAGATTAGCCTGGTGTGTTGGCATGTGCCTGTGGTCCCAGCTACTCAGGAGGCTACGTGGGAGAATCGCTTGAGCCTGGGAGGGCGAGGCACTGCATTCCAGGCTACACAACAGAATGAGACTCTATCTCAGAAAAAAAAAAAAAAAAATTGTTAAGAGTGTCAATTTTACTGAATGCTGGCAAGGGCACAATAGAATGTATACTCTCTTATACTAATGGTATGTGTATCCCTAATATGCATATAAATTAGATAAAATAATAAATGGCAAAGAGCCTAACAGAAAAAATGACCAAAGGGATTGAATAGCCAATTCACGTAAGAGGTGCAAGTGGTCAAAAGAGATTAGGTATAGATATAGATTCAGATATGGAAATTTATATTTAAATAAATGCTCCCCATCACACCCAGGGAAGATCAAAGTAAAACAAAATACTAGTTTTGTTTTACTAGGCCAAGATACTTGTCTTGTCCTATGACATCATGAGTCCTGATAACTTCTATTCCTGGGAAGCATTTGGGGAAATAGCCAGTCTTTCACAAACTTCGTAGGAGTAAATATTCCTGCAGCATTTTTGCAGGGTAACTCAGCAATATCAGTTACAAGGACCTGAAATCTCTAACATCTCTGTTTCTTCCTTGAAGATAGAAAACTATTGTTTACCCTCCTCCTCTTAAAAGTGAATGCCCGCCTGCTGTGGTGGCACATGACTGTAGTCCCAGCTACTTGGGGAAGCTGAGGCAGGAGGGTCACTTGAACCCATGAGTTTGAGGCTGCAGTGAGCTATGATTGTGACACTGCTTTCCAGCCTGGCCAACATAGTGAGATCCTATCTCTTAAAAAAAAAAAAAAAGTAAATCCCCAATTCTTACTGTCTCAGGAAATAATAGTTACTCCGTGGTACTCCTCTCTTCTCTAATTTAGAAAACACATTTTTTAGAAAAATTTTCTAACAGTGGGGTTATTTTGCCTGTGTTTTGATCCATTTTATCTCTACTGAAGGCAGCTTGATGAATCATGTCTCATTTTTAATATTCCCTTATGAGTGTGGTGACCAATTTGGGTGCCATATTATTGTTGAAAAAAACAAAGCTTAAATGTGGAGGACTGTAACAAAGTAATTGCGCGTTCAGGGATGATGGGAAAACAGCGACTGTGTTTGAGTAGATGACGATCTGCGTCCTGCGTATCCAAGTTGCCCTACTAATAAATGGCCCATTCCTCCTCTTTCTTCCTTGGAATTCTTCCCACTGACCCATCAACTAAGCACATATTCCCTCCTTCAAGATTTCCTTCGTTCCTGGGCAGGAGTCCCTGTGCTTGGAATCCTGCCCCATCCCATCCTGTCAGCCTGTCTCCTGCAATCATTCTAGCAGCTCCTGAAATCCTGCTTCCTCCACAAAGCCCTCCCCAGCTGAGAGCAAAGTGATTTTCCTCCAGCTTCCCACCTGTTCCGAGCGCATGGCCCTGCCACACTGCTCTTTCCCTCCCCCTTCCGTTGTCTGTACCCAGGGGCGGTGCGCTCAACGACGTCCTGTCCACTAAATGGCCACTGTGTCCTGCACGTCCTTTTCTGTGCCGGTTTGTGTCCACAGTGGCAGATGCCCGTGTTTATAAATGTGCTTTGCTTCTATCAGCAATGCGGGAGTAGCGTGGTGGCTGCATGCGTTCTCAGGAGATGACCTTACAGAGCATCACCAAGTTCAAAGTTCCATGGCTTGGTAAACCAGGCTTGCATTTAGGGTCAGGTTGGCTCTCTGGGAGACTTCCTGGAATCTTTCTATGCCTGTCTCAGGTTTCCTTAGGATAAAGTGATGCTGATTTAACTGGCAAAATCTGAAAACTAAACTAACGATAGTGACCTTAGTGCAACCAAGAACTTGACTTTTTAAGTGGTTAAAAATACTACAAATAGCCAAATCTAAATATTAGAATCCACCCTCCCACAATTCTATTTTCCTCTTCCATGGTTCAGTAACACTTCAATTGAACTGAATTCCACAGCATTAGCAATCTGGTATCTGCTACTATAAAACATCTTCACTTGCTAAAATAGATGAAAAGTTTTCTTTTAAATCCTTTTTCCGATCTCATATCTAAACACGACTAAAATTAATTTCACACTATTTTCACCTTTGGGGAAAATGCTTGCTTTTACAGCCTTCTCCTAATGTCAAAACAAAAGTTTCCTTTTACTTCTCAGAATCTCAAGATCCTTTTCTGATAAAGAGAAAAACAAATGCGCTGGAATTAAGTCCTGCATTATACATTACTGAATCAAACCAGGAACTTCAGCTTCCAGGAACTGGTAGTGCTAATGTTAACAGGCAGCATGAAACAGAAGAATGCAGGAATCACCCAATTTTCTCACTCACTTATTTCCCCCTTTGTTTCCTAAAGTGTTGTACAGATATTTGAAAGCCATATTTTGAATCCTTTACAGTTTAAGGTGAGATACAAAGGCATTTTTTACATTATTATATATAATTACATTCTGTAGTTAGCAGCACTACAGAAGGGCAAAGGATTTTCCCTCCTCCTCTGTCAGGGAACAAGAGAAACAGAGCAGGCTCAGGCTTCAAACCTCTGGTCCTTGTGAGTGATGTTTTTCTGTTTTACATAGACACCGACAAAAATATCCCAAGGAGTCCAAACGGTGATATACAATCAATTATAGATGCTAGAAAATGGAAGCACCTTGCACGTTAGCATTTCTGCCTTCTAATAAAGCAGTGGGGATGGGATGCCCTTCTTCATCTGTCTGCTCAGGATCATTTGTTTCTTCACACCCACTGTGTCTTGGGTCACCTGCCCAGGACCGCAGCAGACAGACGGTAAAGGCAGGTGAGTGGCCGCTGACTGCTGAACCCTGCTTCCCTCCTCCTCGGGCCATCTGATCTGGTCCAACGGCATCCTTGAGAGTAAGAAGAGATGAGGAATTGTTCCCCTTTCAATGGCAAGGAGAGGCCAGGAGAAACTACAGGTCCCAGTCTCTGCAGAACCATCAAGGGCTCCCTCCCTCCCACACCAAGCAGACAATCACTTTCCCAAATCCAGAAGATCAGCAATAATTGATTTGGCTTCTGGCCATTACCCTTCTGATGCAAAAGCAACAGCACAGTTCACTAGCTCTTTCCGATTTGTCCCTGCCCTCCCTTAAAGTGACTCCTCACATCTGATTAAAATCGGTAATGTGCTAGTCCTGGAGAGAAGAGGCGCTATTTATTTCTGTCAAGTTCTGCTTGGAAGGTTTGAGGCTTCCTCCTACCAGACATTTCACTAGTAAACAGAAAAGTCACCCATATTGTCATGCTTGCCCTGACCTGCAAGCTAGTGAACAATAAATCTTAATTATAGTTAAATGCCAAAATCTGCAAAGAATGAGGCAGCACTAGTCAACTGTGAATTGGTCCGACTCCCCCGCCTCGGCTGGGGTGCAGCTGCAGGAATACATAAATTAGTTTGTGATTTGTTTGTGCCGGAACAATCAGTCGAGGCTGTTTCTTGAGAGCATTTCCAGTATCAGTGGGCACACTGGCATTCATCCTATTGCCATGTCAGATGCAGGTGGCATCTGGGAAGTTTTATTTTAAAGGACTTTCAGCATTATGCTCGGGTTAATAAGAAAGTGCTATTTTTAAATATCTCGGCAGTTTTCCAAAGTAGCGCTCAGCCTCCTGACATCTGCTCCGTCCATACTTGTTACCTTTGGGTTTATTCGGAGAAGCGCTGAATAACCTTTTTGTTAGCAATCTCCTTTTTGCACCGTGCAGGGCCACTGGAGTTGGAGGCAGGCGTCCATGTGGGGGCTTTTTTTTCTTTTCTTTTCTTTTTTCCCTGCTGCTGTAAAGCTCATGTGCTCCTTGGTATTCAAGCATTTGCTTGTCATAATGCTAAAAAAAAAAGCCACCCTGTTGTTCCCTTGCCTGGGTCCCCTTGACGTATTGGCACCCATATGAGAGAATGAGAAAGGTGATTGCTGACATAACTCTGTTTAATGGCTTCAGGCTGTTCTATCAATTTTGAGACTGACAGGAGTTCGGAGATGAAACTTGGAAGGATGGAGTTTGGGCTGCTCAATGCTGGATCCCATGAATCAATCCGCAATCTACTCATGTTATTTTAGATGCAGATCCTGTTGTCATTGGGAGTCAGTCATCTGCAAGATGCCCCTATCGGGCAGTTTTCTAAATAATAAGGCTGGCATGGATTCCCAGCTTCTGGACTCAGCAGAGTGCAATGACAGACATTGGGATGAAATGGCATTTCATTAATTACCAGGTGGATGTGTATATCGGTAAGAAGGAGGGTTTTGTTTTGTTTTGTTTTGTTTTAAACAAAAAACAAACAAACAAAAAACACCTTTCCCGACAGAGATGGGAGATGGGAGTTGGGGAGGGGGTTACAAAATAGGCAGCTTTCTGATGTCCTTTTTAAGAAAAATGAAACGGGAAGCTTTATTTGGTACTTGAATGGCAGGTAACCCTCACCGCGGGGCCCAGGCAGAGGCCTCCCTTCCTGCCCCAGGGTGCGTCACGGGTGCATCCCAGCTCCCCCGCAGCCCTGCTGCCGGCTCCTCCAGGCCCGCGCAGGCCCCACCCTGTCGCCAGCTTCCTGTTTGTGTCGCTGCTTTGTTGCTTCCTGGCGGTCACTCTGAGCCTGCCCTTCTGCAGAGCCTCCATCCTGGGGACTGGCTCTCTTCCCAGCTCTCTCTTGTGCTAGCAAATCTGTCTGTGCCACAGCCTAAACCTTACATTTTTAAAGACCAGGCCTGGTCCTGGAGTCTGAACTGAGCCTTCAGTCAGGGCCGGCCTCTCACATGGCTCTGGCTTTCTGGGGACCTTTCTCCCAAGAGCTGGCTCAATGCATTCTTACAGATGCTTCCTCACCTGGCTGCCTGCATTCCTTTGAGGAAGGGACAAGAGTTGTTTCCTCCCTTTACAGGCTGAGAAAGAAGCCTGGAGAGACTGCAGATTGAAGTGGTCCTGGGGAAGAACAGAATGAGCTCCCAGTCTACTCACCCAAGTTATATAAAGGAGCATCCGCTAACATTGAAACACCCACCCGAGGCTTTCTACCACGTGCAAAGCACTTTATATGTGCTATTGCATTTAATCCACACAAGCACCTTGCCAGGTCGGCATTATTAGCCTTATTTTAAACCATGGAAACTGAGGCTCACAGAACTTATTATTATGCGTTTGTCTGAATCGACTCCTCTCTCTCTTCAGGTACCTGGGAGCTTCCCCAGGGACACTCTTACCTCATTCAGATCCCTGCTCAAATGCCACCCCCTCAAATGAGGCTCAAATGATAGATTGCTTTGTCTGAAACAGCACTGCATTACCTCCTGACCCCTTATCTTGTCTTTATCTTTCTTTTGAGAATTTTTCACCACCTAATATTGTGTATCTATATTTACTTGTGCTAGTTTGTGTATAAGGTCAGAAACTTCATCTGTTTTGCTCACTGCTGTATTCTCCTGGTACATGGCAGGTATGTAATACATATCTGTTAAGTGAATGAACTAATGGATAGATGAATAAATAAGGCTGCATGTCTTTCCATCTTAAAGCCAAAACAGTCATAATGTTTGGTCAGAATGCCAGAAATGACAGGTAACAATCTCTCCCAGATATGGAAACCCGGGCACAAGACGGACCAGTTCAGGATTCTACCATAAGGCACTGGTAGATCTAGAGCTAAACCATCAAATTCTGTGACTAACAAACTGAGTCATTGCCAGTTATCCTTGCAGTGGCTTCCTGCACCCCAGAAATTGTGGCTGGGAGCTGCTTTATTAAGCTTCTCAAAGATATCTTCCTGCATACTACCAAACTCTTGCCTAGACCTCGCTCACCTGACTTCCAACATGTTGGTGGCTCCTGACAGGCCAAAGGTGGTGAGCCTGTTGAGTTGACCCCTGTGTTGTTCTGAGAAAAATCACAGTAACCCTTACTGCCTTCCCTCTATCCACTCCCCAGAACCATACTTTTTCTTTTAAGTCAAAAAACATAATTCCTATGTTCTCTCTAATCCTTGAAAGTGACCCCTTCCAGTGTTGGGGGGCGTGCAGTGACAACCTCATGCTTAGAAGATCCAAGAGGAAATGTTTGGAGCAGGACCCAACCAGAGACCCCCCAGAGCAAGTCCCTCTAGAAGTTACTCAAGTGTAACAGAATTTTCTCAGAAACCGCTCTCTCTATCTACCTATCTGTCTGCCTTTTAACTGTGTACCTCTGAGCTGCAGAGAGCCAGCAAGGGAAGAGGACAGCATATTTGCAAGTCCACTCTTGGGCTCTGCTTCTGGGCCCAGGAAAGACACACCTGCAAAAGCAAAATGTAAGGCAGCAGATTTGATATGCTAGACTAGACCAAGACACAAAACCCCAAGGCCCTGCCTTCTTATTTCCTTTTCTACCAGACCCTCCACCATATATGATCCTTTTAGCAAGGAAAACTTAATAGAGAAGAACTCAAAAAGAAGACTGACTCTAAGATGAATGCTTTCTCTCTTTCCCAACCATGGTGGCCCACAAGGAGGCAACTCAAACTTTATTGCAGATGGTAAGTATAGGGGGCTCACAAATGTGTAAGGCATGATTTTCTACTTCAAGGAAATGAGCATCTTGGATTAAACAAGCATACAGGCTGGGTGCAGTGGCTCACACATAATCCCAGCAGTTTGGGAGGCCGAGGCAGGTGGATCATGAGGTCAGGGGTTCGAGATCAGCCTGGCCAACATGGTGAAACCCCATCTCTACTAAAAAATACAAAAAAAATTTAGCCGGGCATGGTGGCAGGTGCCTGTAATCCCAGCTACTCAGGAGGCTGAGGGAGGAGAATCGCTTGAACCTGGGGGCAGAGGCTGCAGTGAGCCAAGATCATGCCACTTCACTCTAGCCTTGGCAAAAGAGCAAAACTCTGTCAAAAAAAAAAAAAAAAAAAAAAAAAAAACAAGCAAGCATACAGGAACTAGAATACATGTTAAAGTGGATTGATCAGCTGGGTGCAGTTGCTCTTGTCTGTAATCCCAGTACTTTGGGAGGCCAAGGTGAGAGGATCCCTTGAGCCCAGGAGTTCAAGACCAGCCTGAGCAACATGGCAAAACCCCATACCTACAAAAAAAATACAAAAATTAGCCAGGCATGGTAACATATGCCTGTAGTCCCAGCTACTCAGGAGGGTAAGGTGGAAGGATTGCTTGAGCCTGAGAGGCGGAGGCTGCAGTGAACCAAGATTGCACCATTGCACTGCAGCCTGGGCAACAGAGCAAGACCCTGTCTCAAAAAAAAAAAAAAGTGGGTTGATTGAAGGCACAACATGCTTTAAAGAGGGTTCAAAAGAAAGGAGAAATTACAGTCGACAGATTGAGAGAGTCAGGAAAGATTTCATGAAAGTGGCTTCTGAGACAAATCTTGAAGGAATGGTGGGATTTCAATAGGCAACGATGGTGTAAAGAAAGAATGTCCCAGCAGTGCAGAGCCAGAGGGGCAAAGCACTGCGGGTTGGGGAAAAGTAATTGAGTTTAGCCGGAGCTTGGGATACATGCCAAGGAATGAAAGAAGATAAAGCTGCAAAGGAATTAGGATGCAGAAAGCCAGTCAAAGGAGTTTGCCCTTGATTTAAAAGGCAAAGGGGAGTGGTCCATCCATACAATGGGAAACTACTCTGCAGTAAGACAAGGATTTGTCATTTGATTCAAATTTAATTCAGCTCTAAAGACTAATATTTGATTCAGTTATTAGAAAACTGTAAGGTGTGTTTGGACAACTTGGTTTGCGAATCTTCTCTTTCACCTGTAAATCTTATGAAAGCAAAATACAGATTAAGTATGTAATCTCCACATTGAGATGTGCTGTAACTGGTGAAACACACACTGGATGCTGAAGCTCAGTATGAAGAAAGGATAGAAAATATCTTAGTCATCATTCTGATGTGGATTATGTTTTGAAATGATAGCATTTTGGATCTCTTGGGTTAAATAAAAATGTTATGGGAGCCAGGCATGGCAGTGTGCACCTGTAGTCCCAGCTACTCGGAAGGCTGAAGCAGGAAGATCACTTGAGCCCAGGAGTTCAAGTGAGACCAGCCTGAGCAATATAGCAAGACCCTAACTCAAAAATAAGACCAAAAAATGTAATGAAATGGAAACAGCAAAAGGCGCCACAGGAGAGTCATTGAAGGTTTTTGAGCTGGGAAGTTACTTGATGAGAGATGCTCTAAAATAATAATGATAATAACTTTAAGGGGGTGTGTGAGGTAGACTGCAAGTTGGGGAGACTACAGACAAGAAAGTCCATTGAAAGGTGTTTTTAATGGCTGCACCAGGAAGAACCTGACTGAGTCAGAGGCTCAGAGATTTGAACTCCACTCCCCAAATATGGTTCAGAAGTGGACTCCCTGATGCTCCCACTGGGCTAACACCAACCCTCAATCACTTGCCAAATACCTCACAACTAGGAAAGTTCTGGGTTCTACTGGGAGGGTTCAGTCACTGTGAAGGGTCAAAGGTCACCCTGATGAAGGACCCTGGACCAAACCTGACCCCTGGCTTGACTTGCAGGAAAACCTCACAAGGTTTGTTATTACATCTTGAGCTGGAATTTACCATTGGAAATTCAGCCTTTGTCACAAGCATGAGGAGAACTGTTTTGCATTAGATGACATTTTCAAAATGGTGTGAAAAATCTTTGACGTTTTTATTAGAAAATCTATAAAGCCCAAACAAATGGTTTCATGCTGCTTTGCCTCATTCTTCATAGGTTCGTCGGCAATCCATCATCCCTCTCACATCTCCTGTGCCCTCCCACTCCCCTTGAACCCGTCAGCAGCAACATCTTGCCCATGAACAAAAGAACTACTCAGAGAAGCCCTTTCAACCTTAGCTGTCCTTTGCCTCTCAACTTTTACCCCTTAAATCAACTACAATCATTCCATGTTCACTGGCTCCCTTCCTGAAAGGAGAAACAGTGTTGTCACCTCCTTCCAGAAATCCTTTCCTTTTCGTCTCATGACACTGAATTACAGAAGCTTGACTTGCCCTCTCTTCAGTTAGAGATGGGACTCTCTTTCTCTGGTCTCTTTTATGTTTGCTTTAACTTCCAATTTGAACCAAATCATTGGATTCCGAGCAAATCAGTGAATACTGTCTCTCCTGAGAAAATTGTTAGTCTCTTCCTTAGATTGCCATTTTGAATAAAGAACTCCTGTATCTTGAATTTCAAATAAGGTGACCTGCCTCAGGCTTCAGATGCAGCTCTTCCTCACTTTCAACTCTAACCCATCCAAGCCAACTCCATCTGTCTGATTATTATGCAACTTCCTGCCTATCCCTTCAGCCTCCCTAAAACAGACAACAGAAAGTTGTTAGACTTTCTCTTACCCGCTTTCACCCAGTCGTTTCTCCCCTGTGAACCTTTCTCCCTGTACCTCCCTCCCACCCATCAGCACAGTAGCTGGTACTCCAGGTGTTCACAGCAAGAGTACTGCTATACAGCCATTGGACACTGCCACTCTCTTCCGCCATTTTTGAGTGAGTCTGATGCCTTTGCCAACACCATCACCATTTGGTTCTTTCTTACCTTCTCCACCTAGCTCCCTCTTGCTTTATTAATCACCTTTTATCTATTTTCTGTTTTATACTGCTTACTTATTCAAACAAATTTGTTAGGTGATCACAGTTGGCCAGGTGGTATGTTGGCATGGATTTGGGGTTGTGGGGCTTTAATGTTTTCATTTAATTCTCACAATATCCTTGTGAGGTAGGCAGGGTGGAGATGATCACTGGCTCCATTTTACAGATGGTAAATCTCTTTCATAAGGCTTCCCAGTTCATAAAGTGCAGAGGTCAGAGCCAGGTCTTCTGCCCCCAGAGAGCAATGCCTTTCTACCATACCCCACTGTTTCACTTCCTCATCAAATACTATTCCATGTTCTCATTCTGATTTCTGGCCTGTCACACCTCTCCCCAGGCCTCTGCTCAGTTCAGCTTTACCCAGGTCGCTTCCTCTTCTCTTGGCTCTCTGCCCATGTTCCTTTGCACAGTAACTGCCAGCCAGTAGTAGCACTGCACGCTAAGCTGAAGGGAATTAACCAGCTAGAAGTCTTGCTCCGTCTTAGAGCTAAACACCCTGGTTTGGCTCTGAGCTGGCTTTAGAGTGAGATTTGGATCTCAAATGCTATCACTAGTCCTCTCCCACCCTGCACTCCATCCTCTGTCGCCTTGATCCCACACATGCCCATCACACCCCAAGACACTGGCCCTCAATGGCAGGACTGTCTCCTGGGTTCTCAAACCACTCTGGGCTGTAAAACCTGGGAGGCTCATCTCTGTGCTTCTTTTTTTCTCATCCTCAATGTGTTTTGTAGCACTCCCTGGGGGCAAATAAATACTGAAAAAAGAAAAAGAAGAAAGAAAATCCCAGCAGACAGAGTCCGGCAGCCCAAGCCACTTTACCTGCAACTCAGCTGACACTGGGTGAGATGCTCAGCAAACCTCTACTACAGGTGCAGGGAAAAGCTGCAAAAAATACAAATACAAATACACTGCTTTGCTGTGGATTCTTCCTTTTTAAACTGAGACTTTCAGGGTCATATTTATTCCCCTCCAAAGACCCGGAACAAATCCAAATAGCAGAAAATGCAGCATTGCTCTAAAAGGCACAAATTAGCCAGAGGCAGGGGGTGGGGGAAGTAAATGGAATTCCTACAGTACCCCCAAGCTCAGCAGGAATTCTTTTTGTCCCCTAATCCATCTCCTGTGTCACCAAGTGTGACGGTAGCCAAACAGGCAGGCAGGCTCTCATGGCCACAGAGAAGACAGGACGCCCCCACCCTCACCCCTTACCCCTCACCACCAGGGCAAACACTTCATATGCAACTTAAGTCGGGTATTCCGGTGTGACATTGTGGCAGTGGAATCAAGGTCAAATAAGTTCACTGAATAAGGCTGAGGGGGCTGAAGTGGCAGATGATAGTGGGATAGGCAGGAAGTAGGTAGGGTGTGGGTAAGGACTTGCCAGCCAGCCCTCCAGCATTGACTCAGCACCCCTCCTTTCCCTCTGCATGTCCTGCTCTCAAATCGCTGCCAACTACCAGCCCCAGCACTGTCAGTAAAAGAGTGGGACGAGGCGCTTTTCTCCTTTTGTCTTACATCCTCCTTGAGGGAGCACTCAAATACGAGTCCACACATGGGTTCCTTTCTTCTGAGAGACAACGGGCAAATCACAAACTCGGTGCATCTGTTTTTCTTAAAAAGAGGAAGATGACGCCTTCCTTCCAACCTGTTCCCAACCTTCCCACCGTCCTCCACAAACACACACATACACACAAACACACACACACACACACACACACACACAAGCACCTTAAGGACTAGAAAGAGTCCCAAGAGGGCTATGACCTTTTTGAGTGAACTCCACTTGAATCTTAGAACATTGGTTATTCAAGGTGATCCTGTACTGTTTAAAAGAAAAAAGTCTTAGGCTCTTCTCAGCTCAAGAGAGAGCTGCACTGCAGCCTGAGTGATGGTGGCAGCCTCACCTTTCGTTGGTGGCACAGCTTCTAGGGAGGGTGGAGAGCATGCCTCGACCTGCACTTGGCTGGCATCGTTCATCACCACAGGAAGCCAGTCCCTTCCCAGAAAGGCAGCCAGGGACTCATTCCTGATAGCGACATAGGAGAGTTCATGACAGATGGAGACTGTGAACCCTTGTGGTCAGCCACCCTCCCCCTATTTGACTCCATTCTAATCAGCATAGATTTAACAATGTGTACAACCTTTATATGTGTATATATATGATTTGTATATGATCTATAAATATATGTGCATGCATATAGATGCTAAATATGTATATAGTTGGCTGGTCTGTGTATTTGTTCTCAGCACACACTCCAGATGCTGAGGCTGTGTTGTGCTGTAAACCTGTATTTTAGGCAAGGATGTCCTACAATCATTTCTAGATGCTAATTGCGACAGCTCCCAGGATTCCCAGCATGTCTGCCCGCTCTCTGAAAGCTCTTTGAGGGCTTCTCATCATTAGAATTCCCCGAGTTTTCGCTCCTTCCTTACAAGCCATCTGGCCTCTCCGCACTGCAGCTGCAGTCCACCATCCCCCGCCACACACACCTGAGCCTTTGACATCCCCCACCTGAAGCAAATCCATCCATCAAGAAAATCAAAAATTGCAACCAGGAATATTTTTTCCCAAAATCCAAATTTAAATTTTTTTCTTTTAAACCTCTATTAGGTTTCAGATCTTTTTTTTTAAATTTCATTATTTATACTCTTGAAATATACATTGCTGTGTACTAAGGTGGGGACAGGGGTGAGGGTGGGAATCTACCTCCATTTAATCATGTAGTCCAATTAGCTGAGGCCTCTTGCCTCAGTGGTGTGCCTCTTGAACATTATAATTGTCATTAACTAAAAGAGCAGAGAAGGTCAGGATGTAGAGGCCTTGGAGAGTCAGAGGTTGCAGGCAATCGCGCAGGGCTTGAAAGCCTCTGTGTTCTTCTCTCCTGAAGAAGGGTAGGTGCCAATGAGCAAGTCCTTGCTCACAGTCATTAACCTCAGCTAGAGGGACATTTTGAGTGACAGAGAGCCACCAGAGAACCACACAAAGGAATACATAACTGGTGGTGGCATTCATCACCTGGGAACCTGGGAACAAGAAGAAAGAGAATAGAGGCCCAATAGCAGTCTCAGCTACCGTTCTGAAACTGTCCAAGGTGGGCCTGGTGGTAGAGGGTCCAAGAGAATGATCCAGCTAAAAGAGAAATTTCCACTTTTCTTATATCTGGAACCAAGTAGCTCCTTCTCCCACTGTCTTCATTCTCTTGTTGTTGTGATAGCTGCTGTTGGCTTGCTTTTGTTTTAATTGAAGAGATACTGAAAAGCCATTTTGTAAAGATATTGCATGCAACCCAAATGGCTCAGGCAGACTTTCCTTTATTCATAAGATGCCAACTGTGAGCTCGTGCTCCAGTGACACAGGGCATGTGACCAGTAAAAGCAAAATCCAGACAAAAGAGATGATGTCATAATAACCCTAATAATATGTAGGCTAAGGAGATTTACCAAATAGATTTTTCCATTCAATAGCATTGCAGCCAAAAAAGAATTTTTTTTTTACTATACTTTAAGTTTTAGGGTACATGTGCACATTGTGCAGGTTAGTTACATATGTATACATGTGCCATGCTGGTGCACTGCACCCACTAACTCGTCATCTAGCATTAGGTATATCTCCCAATGCTATCCCTCCCCCCTACCCCCACTCCACAACAGTTCCCAGAGTGTGATATTCCCCTTCCTGTGTCCATGTGATCTCATTGTTCAATTCCCACCTATGAGTGAGAATATGTGGTGTTTGGTTTTTTGTTCTTGTGATAGTTTACTGAGAATGATGATTTCCAATTTCATCCATGTCCCTACAAAGGACATGAACTCATCATTTTTTATGGCTGCATAGTATTCCATGGTGTATATGTGCCACATTTTCTTAATCCAGTCTATCATTGTCAGACATTTGGGTTGGTTCCAAGTCTTTGCTATTGTGAATAATGCCGCAGTAAACATACGTGTGTGTGTGTCTTTATAGCAGCATGATTTATAGTCCTTTGGGTATATACCCAGTAATGGGATGGCTGGGTCAAATGGTATTTCTAGTTCTAGATCCCTGAGGAATCGCCACTCTGACTTCCACAATGGTTGAACTAGTTGACAGTCCCACCAACAGTGCAAAGGTATTCCTATTTCTCCACATCCTCTCCAGCACCTGTTGTTTCCTGACTTTTTAATGATTGCCATTCTAACTGGTGTGAGATGGTATCTCATTGTGGTTTTGATTTGCATTTCTCTGATGGCCAGTGATGGTGAGCATTTTTTCATGTGTTTTTTGGCTGCATAAATGTCTTCTTTTAAGAAGTGTCTGTTCATGTCCTTCGCCCACTTTTTGATGGGGTTGTTTGTTTTTTTCTTGTAAATTTGTTTGAGTTCATTGTAGATTCTGGATATTAGCCCTTTGTCAGATGAGTAGGTTGAGAAAATTTTCTCCCATTTTGTAGGTTGCCTGTTCACTCTGATGGTAGTTTCTTTTGCTGTGCAGAAGCTCTTTAGTTTAATTAGATCCCATTTGTCAATTTTGTCTTTTGTTGCCATTGCTTGGTGTTTTAGACATGAAGTCCTTGCCCATGCCTATGTCCTGAATGGTAATGCCTAGGTTTTCTTCTAGGGTTTTATGGTTTTAGGTCTAACGTTTAAGTCTTTAATCCATCTTGAATTGATTTTTGTATAAGGTGTAAGGAAGGGATCCAGTTTCAGCTTTCTACATATGGCTAGCCAGTTTTCCCAGCACCATTTATTAAATAGGGAATCGTTTCCCCATTGCTTGTTTTTCTCAGGTTTGTCAAAGATCAGATAGTTGTAGATATGCGGCATTATTTCTGAGGGCTCTGTTCTGTTCCATTGATCTATATCTCTGTTTTGGTACCATGCTGTTTTGGTTACTGTAGCCTCAAGCTACCAATGCCTTTCTTCACAGAATTGGAAAAAACTACTTTAAAGTTCATATGGAACCAAAAAAGAGCCCGCATCGCCAAGTCAATCCTAAGCCAAAATAAATTTTTTTTAATGTTATCAGCTCACCACTCATTTACCCCTTGCCAGTGGTAGCCCATCAGGTAGAGAGGCATTGTTGTAAGAGATCTGCCCTGTGAAACAGAAGAAAATAGGGCCTGACTGCTAATTCAGCCAAGTCAGAGTAGCAGCTTCATCCTCCTTCACAGACCACAGGTTTGCTTAGCAAAACACAGTGCGGGGACATGCATCAATATTTTTAACTGCTGTTTACCAAATGCTTGCTTTATGCCAAGTTTTAACATACAGTTTCTGGTTCAACCCTTTGTTATGTTATGTCCCCCTCAAATTTATATATTGAAGTCCTAACCCCCTCAGAGTGTGACTGTATTTGGAGATAGGGCTTTTAAAGAGATAACTGTGTTAAAACAAGGTCATTAGGGTGGGTCCTCATCCAATACAACTGGTGTCCTTATAAGAAGAAATTAGGACACAGACATACACAGAGGAAGGACCACGTGAAGATACAGGGAGAAGATGGCCAACTGCAAGCCAAGGAGAGAGGCCTCAGGAGACACCAATGCTGCTGACACCTTGACCTTGGACTTCCAGCCTTCGAAACTGTGAAGAAACACATTTCTGCTGTTTAAGCCACCTGGTCTATGACACGTCATAATGGTAGCCCTCGCAGACTAATGCACCTTCCCAACAGCCTACATATTCAGTTTAGGAGCAAGGACAGAAAGGCTCCATGACAGAAAGGAACTAGTTCAGAATCTCAAAATCACAAGGGGGCAGAGAAAGAATAAAAACACATCTTCTGACTTTCACTCCATGGCCTTGAAAAGAAAATGGCATCTCCCAGCTCCCTAAAGACAGGAGAAGCACTGGACAAAAACTTGCCTGCCCCAGGGACAGGCAGGCATCACCTTAAACCTGCCACCCGATGGTAGCTCTAGAGAAATGGTTGATGGGGGAGGTCAGTAAGAGGCGGTGCTAGCCGCTGTGCAATGGGTCACGTTAGGGCTGACCCATCTTGGCTATTCAGGAGGAGCTGCCTTTCCACCAGGCTGGGAGGCAGTCAGAAGGGCCAACTATCAAGCAGCTTATGTGGTTAGGGCTCCCCTAAGGGTTTCCTGTGTATTAAACCAGATCATCCTCACCACAGCCCACTGGGCTCAGGATGATTGTTATGCCCATCTAATAGATGAGAAGCCTGAGGCACAGAGGTGAAGCGATTGGCTCAGAGACACCAGCCAGCAAGAGAAGCACAGATGAGAACACAGGGGGGCCCACAGGTTTCCTTCCCACTGTCTGAAACCACTTCTAGAGTGCCGGGTGCTAGAGCCAAATTCCACACTGGAGACATGACAGAAATGAAGTATAGAGCCATTCCACACTGGCAGTATAGACATTAACTGAGACTAGATTGTGTAGGGTGGGGAGAGGCTGGAAGTCTCTCTTCACAGTTCCAGAAATGTATTGAGATCTAGAGAGCAAGCTGGGCTGGGGGCAGCCCCTCCCACCAATCAGTGGTGACCGTCATCATCTGTACACCACGTGTGGTGGAAATGACAGACAGAACAAATTAAAGCAAGAACAAGCCCCACTGTTTTCCAGGTGTTAGGGCTCTTTCTCATCCCTTCATGGCCACATCAGGAGGCTGATAAGGAGGTGGCTTTTTAGTGCTCCAGCCCCCTTTCTTCTTCCTCACAGTAAAAGCAAGGTTCAAGGAAACGAATGACCTGCTGGCAATCCAGGCCCTGACAGGGCTCCTCCACTGAGTTTCACTGTCCTTCCATGACCTTCCCTAATGCCCTCCAGACCACCTCCCCTTCCTTCACTGCTGCTCTTTCCTCTGAAACACTTCTCAAATTCACCTCCCACTTCTCCCTGTCTCACGGGTCATGTTTTGCTCTTCTTAATTTGCCTAAGCCTGACAAGATCTTTAGTTCTTAAATCTCCAGACTTTTAGAATCCTCAAAAAGCAATCGAGTTTACTCAGGAAAAAAAAATGCTTGTAGATACCTCCATGGAGCTTTTGTGCAGTTGCCAGAGCTTCACTGACCTCCCAAACAGGGACACTCTCTAAGAACCCCTATCCTAGTTGTTTCCTTTTCCTTTTGAATAAACTCCTGAAGCTTTTTTCTCTCCAGTACAAATGTTTGTCTCCATTACATTGATTCGAGGGAGACCTCTGCTTCAGATGGCTCCTCTTGTTTACGTCTCATCCACCTCTTTCTGATCATTCCAGCAGTCTTTCTCTTTCTTTGTTTCTCAGGGAAACTCCATCTCCTCCTGAAGTCTATGTATCATGCACAGGCAAAATGATCTTCTCTTTATTTCCTATAACTGCGGCTCCCTCTCCTAAGCATTCTATATTAAACTCCACTCAATACGAAGCTTGGAAATAGGTGATGGAACACAGGAAAAAAAACGAGACATAACTGTGCTCTCATGGAGTTTACAGATGAGTAAAAAATATAAAGTCAGACAATTCTTACAAATTGGACATATTACCTTACCAGAAGAGACATGGGCCATTCTTTGAGAGCATATAGTAAAGGGACTTAAGCAAGGAGCTGACTGGGCCCAGGGGATGGCATGGGAAGGCTGCTCTGAGAAAGTGGCATCTCAACAGGAACCTAAAGAAGCAGCAGGAGGCCGGGTGTGGTGGCTCACGCCTGTAATCCCAGCACCTTGGGAGGCCAAGGCGGGTGGATCACTTGAGATCAGGAGTTCAAGACCAGCCCGGCCAACATGGTGAAACCCCATCTCTACTTAAAAATACAAAAATTAGCCGGGTGCAGTGATGCACTCCTATAATCCCAACTCCTCAGGTGGCTGAGGCAAAAGAATCTCTTGAACCCGGGAGATGGAGGTTACAGTGAGCCCAGATCATGCCACTGCACTCCAGCCTGGGCAACGGAACAAGACTCCATATCAAAAAAAAAAAAAAAAAAAAAGAGTGGGGCTTGATCAGGCCAAAGGGTGAAAGAGAACAAGCCAAGCAGAGGTCCTGGTTTGCTGAATTCCACATTAGAGGGAGCATGGCAGAGCTCAGAGTCTCAGAGTCCAGCATTGGGGAGCTCAGAGCTCAAGGGCTGACAGGCACGAGACAAGAGGACACAGAAGCAGACTGTGGCCGTCCTGAAAAGCCAGGAAAAGGACTTCTGATTATATACCAAGGGTAATAGGATCTGGATCTGATAAGGATCTGCTGTGAGGAAGGAGATGAGAGTATTTTTCACTTTAAATTTGTGAATATGCAACACATTCACATGTTTTCCAAAACCAGAAAGTATAAAAGCTATTCAGTACAAAGTATTTTCTGGCTTGGTTCTCCTCTCTCCTAAATAGATAACAATTTTTCAGTTTTACATGTGCCCTTTCTGCCTATACACATATGACTAGAGCAAACAAGACTAGAGATTTTTTTTCCTCTTTACATATACAAAAAGTAGCATACCATGCACAGTGTTCTGTAACTTCAATTTTTTTTGTGCTAGCTCTTGACTATTTTGCATGTTGTTGACTTATGTCTTGTAGTAGTATTATTATTGTTATTATTAATATTACTTAGCTTTTCACCAATGTAGGTCTTTCCTTTCCTACCAGATGGTAAGCTTCTGGGAAACACAAGCTGCATCTTACTCAATTTTGCATAAGATAGGTATTCAGTAAAAAAATCTGTTAATTAGTTGGGCACGTTGGCTCATGCCTGTAATCTCAGCACTTTGGAGGCCAAGGCAGGTGGATCACTTGAGGTCAGGAGTTCAAGACCAGCCTGGCCAACATGGTGAAAACCCGTCTCTACTAAAATGCAAAAATAAATTAGCCAAGCGTGGTGGTGGGTGCCTGTAATCCCAGCTATTCGGGAGGCTGAGACAGGAGAATCGCTTGAAACCAGGAGGCGGAGCTTGCAGTGAGCCAAGATTATGCCACTGCACTCCAGTCTGGGTGATAGAATGAGACTCTGTCTCAAAAAAAAAAAAACAAAAAAAACCCTGTTAATTAATATAGGTGATGAATAAGCATCTTTGTTGAAAACATCAGTTACCATTAAAAAGAACAAATGGTTCATCTATCCTATTCTCTCAAATTTTTTACTTTTAATTTTGCCACTTTTCCAACATTCACCAGAGTAGACATAATAGACTCCTGGGTACTCATCCCAGCTTCAACAAATTTCCACATTTTGGTGATCTTGATCCTTGCCCATCCCCACCACCCATCCACCCTGGGGAAGAAGAGGCTGAGGTATTTTAGTACAAATGCAAGACATCATGTCATTTTATCTGTAAATACCCAAACGAGCACCTCTAATGGATAAAGGCTTTGTTTTAATAACATAAACGTGTGCCGTCAAAATTAACAGCAGTTCTTTAGCAGCATCTATTGTCCAGACCATAATCAGACCTCCCTGATTTTGGCAAAACTGTCTTTACACAGTTAGCTTGTTGGAATTAGCAGGAGCCACACAAATCCACCGATGATACCTGAACATTGTGTTCATAGTTCTTAGTTCTCTCTCATTCCATCGTTTCCTCCTCCTGCTTTTTTTTTTTTTTTTTTGAGATGGAGTCTTGCTCTGTCACCCAGGCTGGAGAGCAGTGACGCGATCTCGGCTCACTGCAACCTCCACCTCCCGGGTTCAAGCAATTCTCCTGCCTCAGCCTCCAGAGTAGCTGGGACTACAGGTGCCTGCCAACACACCAGGCTAATTTTTTGTATTTTTAGTAAAGATGGGGTTTCACTGTGTTAGCCAGGATGGTCTCGATCTCCTGACCTCATGATCCGCCCGCCTCGGCCTCCCAAAGTGCTGGTATTACAGGCATGAGTCACCGCACCCAGCCTCCTCTGCCTCTTTTATGCCATAGATTTAGTAGAGAAACCAAGTCATCTGTCCTGAACACTGTCCACATTCTGCACTTAGTTGACTGCTTTCTTGCAGTATCATATAACTTGTTTTCTATTTCCCAGGTTTTCCTGAAAACTGGCAAGATTTGTTTTGAAAATTTTTTCTTAGCCGCTTTGTGGAGATTTGATTATACAGTGGGAGAGTGGACATTGAAACGCCCACGTTACTTGCCCTGGCACAAGATAGTAGCCCCCAGACTAGAGCAATAGCACATAGCTTCAGGGGTCACGTAGACAAAGAAATGGGCCAATTCAAGAAATGTTTAGGAGGTGGAATCAACAAAACTTGTGGACTAAGTGGAAAGGAGTGTGTTTCCAATGCTCTGTTAAGAATCTGCACTTTGGGAGGCCGAGGTGGGTGGATCGCCTGTCAGGAATTCAAGACCAGCCTGACTAACATGGTGAAACTCCATCTCTACTAAATATAAAAAATTAGCTGGGCATGGTGGCACATGCCTGCAATCCCAGCTACTTGGGAGGCTGAGGCAGGAGAATCGCTTGAACCCGGGAGGTGGAGATTGCAGTGAGCCGAGATCACGCCATTGCACTCCAGCCTGGGCAACAAGAGCAAAACTCCATCTCAAAACAAAAGAAAACAAAAAAAAAGAATCTGGGGCTAGGGCAGTGGCTCACGCCTGTAATCCCAACACTTTGGGAGGCCAAAGCAGGAGGATCATTTGAGCTCAGGCAAGGCCAGCCTGAGCAACATAGGGAGACCCCCATCTCTACTAAAAAAAAATTGTTTGTAATTAGCTGGCATGGTGGCCCACACCTGTAGTCTCACCTACTTGGGAGGCTGAAGCAGGAGGATCATTTGAGGCTGGGAGATCAAGGCTGTGGTGAACTTTGATCATGCCACTGCACTCCAGCCTGGATGACAGAGCAAGACTCTTTTGCAAAAAAGAATCTGAACCTCTATAAGACAAACCAAAAAAGCTACTTTCTCCTGGAAAAAACATTTACATGTTTCCCTACATTCTTTTCACAATTATCATTTATGGCAAGTTTTAAGGCATACAAAGTTGGAGTAGTATTGTTGGTGTTAAATTTTATTGCTGTGGTTTTAAAACATAAACAAAAAAAATTCCTTCTTAAGTAGTTGGAAATTGTAATCATACTCTTGGGAATAGATTTTACTGCTATGGATACTGTAAAGCACAAAGATAATAAATTTAAATTGCAGAATTAATATTGAGAATAAATTTTATTGCTCTGGCTAGCACATTAAGAAGTAGAATTCATAACTCTTTTTTTTTTCAGCAGCTGTTTTACATAGAATGACTCTGGTTCTGGTGTGCAGGGAATATCAAAGGTCACCGGCATCACAGGTCATATGTCCTAATGAGGAACCCGGGCCCACGGGAGCAGCTTGATTCTTACAGGTTGTCTGGGAGCTGGAGAGAAGCTGGCCCAGGCACCAGTATCTGGCAGGTGGGCAGGCCGGGAAGACTACCTGCACCTCCTCTTCTCAGCATTGAGGAGAGGTCATCTGGGTTGCTACTTACTTCTCCCCCTACCACTCGCATGGAGATGTCTCTGCACCCCCCAGTCTCTACAGGGTCCTTTTTTGAAAAGCTCTCCAGTTCAAGAATGGAGTTGGGTTTTGATGTTGGATGGTCTTTCTCTTAGTGAACATTCTCTGCTCACTCTGCATCCATCTCAGTGAGGGGACAGCCACACACTCAACCAGGAATCAGAAGTCATTCTTGGCTCTCCTCTCCCTCACATCTGCCACTCACCAGCCCTGCAAATCCTACCTTCCCAGATGTCTCTCAGATTCCTGGCTCACTCCCCACCCCATTTCAGACTACCATCATCTCTCACTAGCACTTTTATTATTTTTTAAGTTTTTTTAAGAGATTTGGTCTTGCTCTATCACCAGGCTGGAGGGCATGATCACGGTTCACTGTAGTCTTGAACTCCTGGCTCAAGCAATCCTCCCACCTCAGCCTCTGAGTAGCTGGGACCACAGGCTCGAGCCACCACACTGGCTCTCATTGGCACTTTTATTACATCCTCTTTCCTCCATGCTTATCACGATAATGATGACCATTGTTACTGGGCATGAATGAAGTGTCAGGAACTGTGCTCAGTGCCTGATATCGGTATCTCATTTAACCCTCATAACATCCCTGTAAAGTAAGGATACATTTTTTTCATAAATGAGGAAATGGAGGTTCAGAGGTTAACTATTGAAAGATATCATTTATTTGTTTAAATCACCAGGCCCAAGCAGAAAGTAAATCTTAGATCCTTTCCTATTCTTCAGTGACTCCCTGCTATCATTCCTTCTTTCCTTCCTTCCTTCCTCCAACAAACGGGCAACTTAGCATGAAACTCAAGAGCACTGCCAATCTCTCCAGACTCAACCATCACAACTCAAGTAACTGTAGCTCTCACAGAGTGACTGGTAGTTCTTGGGATGTCATTTGCTCTTGTCTGCAACGTAACCCATTTCCATTTCATTTTCTAGCTTCTATTTATCCTTCAAGATTTATTTTAGACATCATTTCCATCAGGAAGCCACTCTTAACTATGCACTTCCAGACACATGAGCATGCACACACACAAAGCTGGGTATGTGGCTCCCCTCCCGGCTCCTCCGGTACCCTGGGTATCTCCCTATCACAGCGCTCATCACGTTCCATTGTAATCATCTGCTTTGTCTTAGAAATGCCTCTGGACTGTCATTTGCCTGAGAGCAGGGACTGTGTCTTCTGTCTGAACTCCCAGAATCTGATATCTAGCACACAGTGGCTACTCAATGGCAGCTTACTGAATGAATGCATGAGCAAATGAATAGGTTAAACTACAGTGAACTCAACAGCAATGATGAGTACAATGACACGTAAGCCTTTCTAGTCTCAAAGAAATATCAAGTCATGCCTCTTATTCAGTTTGAGGAACGATACTACTATACTGTTTCAAATTCAATCTGCAATTACCCACCTGTTCTCATTCTAATGCCCAGTACGATGTTACCCATAAGCTTATGGCAGGATATAACTGATGGAGGATAAGCAGTTCCTTTCAGTGCCCTTTAGTGAGTGCATGAAAAATAGCACCTTAGCAAGCATACACATAAATGTTGGGAGTGATGTTTACCATGTTAACAACAAATTTGGAACGCTTCAGGTAGTTAATCAGAAGGTTACATAAATTCTAATCTTCCGCAGTTCCAGAGTTGGCTCAATTCCTGCGAGCTTTTTGCTTGAGAGAAAACTCCTAAGTTCTTAAGTTATGTGAAGCTCTTTGCTTTGCAAATGGTCCCCACTGAGGTCATAAACTCCAAAAGTCAAAGAGTATGGAATTCGGGAATATAGAGAGTGGGAGAAGCTGACACAAGCCAGGCCTCTGACCCTGGCTGTTCATGGCTGGTTCCTGCCTCTGTTTCTGTTTCCATAGAAACAGCCATCCGATCAGCAAAAATAAGTTCAAGATTCTTCACTTTGTTTTCCTTTCTTCTTCCTTGGAGATAACTACTCAAGGTTTTGTTAATTAGAGAAAATGGGCTTGTGGCTGAAATTTAGAATCTTTTCAAAGTTTAACATTCTAGTAGAAACAAAGTGGCAAGTCTATCTGCACACTGGCCTGCCCCTGTGACAGCTGTCCATCCTTATCTAGGAAGAGGTTTTCATAACCTTTGCATCTACAATCGTCTTCCAAGTTACTTACAGCAGTTGGATAACCTTTATGACTGCACACATTGCTGGGTATTCAGGATGGTCCCTATCAAACTGAGATGAATGTGTTCCATAATGTCTGTTTTTATTACATTAGTCTGGGAAGATGAAATCAAAAGGACTACTTTCAACAAAAATGTCCTGTGTCGACAGTTCAATACTCTTTCTACAGGCCCTGGTGATTGCCCTTATTGTATGCCGGATAAAGGCTAAACGTGCAGCTACCTGCTAGTTTGACAAAGCTGTTCTCTCGCCAGCAGGTTGCTCAGGCTTTTTTTTTTTTTTTTTCACAGCAGCCCTCTAATTCCACCAAACCCACTGGATTAACAAAAACCTGAAAGTAAAACAGCACAAAATGATATCCCTGCATGAGCTACTATTATACTTTGCAACCTACAATTACACGGGTTCAATCTAAATGCCCCAAAACATTATTTCATTAATTCAAGCCATTTCAGAACTGGTAAATATTTTCTTTTCTTGGGTTTTTTATTATTACTCTGTTTCAGCAGAGAATTATGAGGCAGGCAAAGGCCACCTGAACGAGCGTAGTGTGGAGCCAACTGCACAGAGTCAAGATGACAGGAAAGGGAGGGGCCGGCAGAAGGATGGGAACCAGAGTGGACAAAGTCCATTTGGAGGGAAAAAGAGAAACAATGAGCAGAAAGAGAGAAAGAGATCAAAGAGGAGGGCCAGTGGCGATCAAGGTGGAGCTCTCAGGCTGGTAGATTGAGGTCATCTATTGCCTGTGGCTGGTGCCAGTTATCCCAACAGCAGGGTCTGGCACAGCTGTGTGCCGTGGACATTGGGCATGCGCAGGAGCTGGGGACTCACAGCGGATTGAAAGCCCCATGTTGGAGGTGTCCTGAGGTCTCTGAGTAGAACCTTTTAAAGAGATTTCCTCCCGTGACAGAATCCTTGGACCAATATAGATGCACAGTGTGTAGTTAATTGACTTTCTGAGAGAAGAAAAAATAGCCTTAACATTCTTAGTTGGTCCGAAATCTTCCTTCTGTAAAATAGCTTTCAGGGTTGGAAAAGAGGATTTGGAGAGGACTTCGCTTGGGCAAAGGGTGCAAATGAACTCATGTGTATGGGTGGGCAGCGCTGTGTTGAGAGGCTTGCAGAACACTTACAGAATATTTCTCCACCACTGATTCATTCCAGAGGCAGCAAGGGGGTTAAGAGGAGGGATTTGGGAAAGAAAGGAACCTCGATTCCAGGAGCAGCTCTGTCACTTCCTAGCTGTGACCTAGGGGAAGTTATTTAACTTCTGAAGCCACCATTTCCTCATCTACAAGAAGAAAATAAAAATAGCATCTACCTCATAGAGTCCCTAGGAAAATTAAATGTGATGATCTGGGTACCATGCTTAGCACACTGCTGGGCACATATTTGACCTTGGATGAAAGGTAGTATTAGTTGAAGCATTTTTAATGGTGTGAATAGAACTAGACTTTATGGGCCAGGCACGGTGGCTCACGCCTGAAATCCTAGCACTTTGGGAGGCTGAGGTGGATGGATCACCTGAGGTCAGGAGTTCGAGACCAGCCTGGCCAACATGGCGAAACCCCATGTCTGGTAAAAATACAAAAATTAGCGGAGCATGCTGGCGGACGCCTGTAATCTCAGATCTCAGCTACTCAGGAGGCTGAGGCTGGAGAATCACTTGAACCTGGGAGGCAAAGATTGCAGTGAGCTGAGATCCCGCCATTGCACTCCAGCCTGGGTGACAAAAGCGGAACTCTGTCTCAAAAAAAAAAAAAAAAGAAGAGGAAAAAAAGAAAAAAAACTAGACCTTTTGACTCTTTGTAAGTGAGGACAAGCAGTTAAAGACAATAGGGTCTTAATTCTCATTAGCAAATACTGGGACAAGAAGCTACATACAGGTGGAAAGCAGGTGCTGGAATGAGAAAGATATCCTAGGGAGAAAGGGATTCCTCCAGGGTCATCCTCACCACCCTTTCCCACTGGTGAGGAAGGAGCAGGGGAGGGAGGGACCCAGGAGGTGCTGGGGGCAGGGTCAGGGTACAGGCTAGGCTGGGGCTGCAGCCAACCCAACTGGCTGGAATGCAGGTCAAGCCAGAAGTTCTCCTTTCCAAAAAGGAAAATCCTTCTTCTGGAAAATGTTCATGTTCTGAACCTCAGGGCAGGGCAGGTGTTGGTGGGGGCTGTGGGAGGGTAGCTCTACCAGGAAAAGGAAGACCTGCCCAAAAGTCCTACCAGGCTGTAGGAGGAAGTGGGGGTCTCTGGTTATTGTTCAGGCAGAGATGAACTGCCAGCTGCAGCTCATGGTCATTGTGCTTCCACGGATTTCACACTGTGTGCACAATTACGTAACAACAGACAACACAGCAAAGGTGCCAATTCCCTCTGCCAAGGCACCTGGATATGCTTCTTTCCTGGGACTGGGTGCAGCACTCAGACATCAAAAACCTTGATGCTCCCTCCCTTCTCCCTGCAAAACCTCACTGAGCTTCCAGAGTCTTCCCTGGGGGCACCTCACACCCTATCCTTTGGATGGAGAAATAATTCCTTGCTGGTTAGTGTCTAGGACAGATGATCATTGAAAACCTCTGTGGCAGCAAAGCCTTTTTGCAAATGCTGGCTCCTTGGTTCCCTTGCCCTCCCTGGCTGCTGGGGAGGGAAACCAGCTGCATCCCGGAAAACAATTCCACTCAACAAACAATGCAGTGCCCCGAATACTCATAATGAGGTCTGGTTCAAATGTTGGCACACATACAACATATTAATTAAAATAACATGCATGATAAATAATATTGGGATCCAAAGCACAGAACTCCTCTGAAATCGCAGTTGGTAATTATGTGAGCGCCTGCTAACACACACTCAGAATTCCAGTGTTGCTTATGTGACAAAATTAGTCTCAGAGAGGTGACCTTGAGAGGTGTCTTGTGTGAGCATCCTCCTGCTCATAGACTGTACGATGTTTAAATATCCCCGGAAACAGAGTATCCATCCTAATTTTCAAGCCCTCAGGGAAGAAATTCCTTAAGAGACCTCAATAATTCAATTTAATAATAATTATATGAGTACCAGCTAGCGTAAGTCTTTCTGCTTAGCCCTGGGGATGGGGTAGGCAGAGCATGATTCAGTTTGGGGCGTGGGGGGTTTGTTTGTTTTTTGAATCTAGTTCTTACTCTGTCACCCAGGCTAAGTACAGTGGATGTGATTGTGGTTCACTGCAGCCTTAAACTCCTGGTCTCAAGCCATCCTCCCGTCTCAGCCTCCTGAGTCACTGGGGATTACAGGCATGAGCCACCATGCCCAGCATCACATTTTCAAGGAGTAGTAACTGGTTATTGGGTAATATCTGTCCCAGACAGGAAGTTCTTCTAGATGCCTCACCTAGATCTTTCAGGCTGCAGTTAAAAACCTCACTGCCACTTGTTTAGTCAAGGATTCCAGTTCTAATGCTTCTAGGGTCTTTATTAGGTATCAGGGGCTGGGGGCAGTGGTGACAATAGGCAAGTGTCCTAGAACTTCCACTCACCACCAAGATCCTGACCTAAAGGTTCTCACCAATTCCAGCACAGTGAGGCAATTATATGCTGTCTACTTTACATAGGCCTTTTAAAGGATTACCAAATTTGACATTTATTGGCCCAGTTAGTACAGAAATCTAACTGAGAAAGGAAGAGACCCTATTATCTTGATTCCAAAATCATTTTCTATTTGTGCTTCAGTCAACATTCCAGCATCTGGTTAAATGTATTTAATTTCATTCCCTCAACAATAACCCATGTACCACACCAGTGACCACAACTTTGGTGTCCCAGCTCCTAAATTCTATTAGTGTTCAGAAAGCCTCTTGGTTTCAACATAATGTTCAATCAGTGCAAAGAAATTAATTAAATTAAAATTATTTTTATTGTGATTTAATTAGCTTGATTTAATTACTTTGCTCACTGACTGAGCATTCTGTTGTTACGGCCAGACCCTTGCTCTCATTCGTGGCATGAATGTTCCGACAGAATTACACATTTTCTCTGTTCAGCCATTGGAGCAGGCTGGCGGAGTTTGCCAGAAACTCATGATTTATCACAATCAGCATCATCACAAATTATAGGAAGCATCCAGCAAAATGATAACTTCTAAATGAAGTGTCTGAAAGCAGGTCACACCACCAGCCTTGGCTGTTAATCTGTCATATTTCACAGTCAGCCTGACACCCCGTCTAATTCGTCGCGCCTCCTGCTTCGCAGGGTGCCCTCATGAGGGGTCCCGCTCCTGCACAGGCCTCCATCCTTACAAACACCAAGGCTTGCCATCCTCGGCCTCCCTGCAGACCGGACTCCACACCCACCCTGGCCGCTCAAGCTGCTGTTCCTCTGTACTTTCTGCCACTCAGAGGTTCATGAACTAAAATTTAGCATCTCCTCCAATTATGAATATAGAACAAACCACAGAGCATCAGCAATCCCCAGATCTTAGCCACCAGGGAACACCAGATATTTGCACAATGACATTGCAGTTACTATAACTATCCTGGAACACTGTCTATCTTCATGCCTGCAAAGCAACAGCGAGTATGAGTCCCCTCCGTGGACAACACGTGATCCCCACGTTTCTTCCTGCAGGCCACTCCACACAGTTCAGTGTGCTGAGTCAAGCTGAGCAGCAGCCTGTTTTGAAACATGCTGATATCTTTCACAAATAAAATCATCTTTAACTTGCCTATATGTGAAATGCACCATCTTGATTCATGTGCTCAAAGCTACATAAATTCATTTTCTTATGTTCTAGCATCTGTATTTCAATATATTTGGCTTGTGGCATACTCCTATGTATTTTATTGTGTGATTTAAAACCATTGTTCTGAGAAGGAATCCATAGGCTTTGCCAGATGGCTCTAACAGTAGAGACCTAAGCTTTTTTGTTCCTGTGTTAATTTCCTGTGGCTGCTGCAACTATTACTACAACCTTGGTGGCTTCAAACAACAGAAATATATTCTCTTAAATTCAACATCAGCATCACTGGGCTGAAATTAAGGGCCCTCCTCCATTTGGAGGCTCTAGAGAAGCCATCCCCAGCCTCTTCCAGCTGCTGGTGGTTTCTGCATCCCTCCCCCTGTGGCCGTGTCACTCCAGTCTCTGCCTCTGTGCCCACATGGCCTCCTCCTCTTCTGTGTGTCCTCTCCCTCAGCCTCTCTCTTATGAGGGTGCTTTCTTGAGTCTTTTGGATGGGCATTTAAGGTCCATCAAAAGGATGATCTCATCTCAAGGTCCTTAATTTAATCACATCTGCAAAGACCCTTTCTCTTTTTCTTTTTTTGAGATGGAGTCTCACTCTGTCACCCAGGCTGGAGTGCAGTGGTGCAATCTCGGCTCACTGCAACCTCCACCTCCCGAGTTCAAGCAATTTCTCATGCCTCAGCCTCCCCAGTAGCAGGGATTACAGGCATGTGCCACCATACCAGCTAATTTTTGTATTTTTAGTGGAGGCTGGGTTTCACCATGTTGGCCAAGCTGGTCTCAAAATCCTGACCTCAGGTGATTCGCCAGCCTTGGCCACCCAAAGTGCTGGGACTACAGGCGTGAGCTACCCCACCCGGCCCCTTATTCCAAATAAAGTAACATTTATGGGTTCCAGGAATTAGAACCAGATATCTTTGGGGCCAGCATTGAACCCACAACCGTTTCTATGCTTAATTCTTTATTGACCATACAATTCTAGCCCTGAGTCTTATGACATAGAGACATAAAATGCTTTCAAAGATGTGACAAGATTGATACCAAATTAAATTAAATACACATCCATGCCAAAGCTCATTAAAATAATTAGTTAAGGATTGAGGTAATGGTAAAAGAAAAGGCAAAGCCTTATAAGTTTTCACCAAGACCTAGAAGAGGACACAGGACTGTTTGTTTGCCTCTAGATGAATAAAATACATGCTTTGCAAACCCGGCCATTAGAACTTGTGCAGTTCTTGAGCCCTGAAGATCTCACAGGGCTTGGGTCAGCAGTTCTACTTCTCCCTCCTAAGCCTCTCATCCTGCCCCAAGGGTGTTGTATTTATGTCTTCTACAAAGTGTTGAATGAGGAACTTACGCTGCTGACCAGAAGTGAAAAGGGGCAGAGATCATGTCTTTTTCAATTAAATAGAACAAGAGGAAGTAAGTGCTAACTTCGACCTGATAGTGATTAGAACAAAATCCCTATAGTAAACTGCACTGGACCAGAGTTTATTTTCCAAAAGAGTTCTACAATCACCTCTTCTGGACCTCATGAAAAGGGTGCATGGGTTGAACCCAGGCAGGCTGACAGTGTGACAACCTCTCCCTAGAAATCAGACCTGCCTTCCCACCCCAGCTACAACTCTTCTTGTGTAATTTTATTCACAAAACTGTCTTTCTAAGCACCACTTCCTCACCTGGGGCTGGTGGACCATGTGGGCTCCTTAAATGCAGGACTCACTCTTATTTTTCTGTGTGCAGATTTGAGCACATTGCCTGGCACACACACAAAACCCTCAATACATAGTTGTTTACTTCAGTTGAATGTCTGCCTTACCTGACTCAACACTCAAAGCAGATACCAGGAGGGATGCCTCTAGAGATAATTCTGAAACTCTCCATAAGACAGGAGGAATCAGTATTGCTGCAGATGTTGTCGCTCTTCTACTAAGTCATTTCTCAAGGTTCCCTCCAGCCATACGATATTTTTGTCTCTTTTAAAATTAGCCTCAGAGAGTGCTCATCTGTGCTGGAAATGAGTAGAAAGAGGTCTTGATTACACAGACTCTTCAATTCAGAGGGCAGGCCCCATCGAGGGGAGCTGTGTGCAAACCTTGATGCTCATCTTCTGACTGGAAGGGACCTTTGAGACTGTCTAGTTCAACAACCCCCCTTTATAGATAAGAAAACAGAGTTGTTCAATGTCACCTGGCTTGCTAGCACAAATAACTCAGGCAACTAGAACCCAGTCCTATTGGCTTCTAGTCCAATGCTGTCTCCACTCTGTTATGTTCTTTCTTTAACATAAGGTCTACACTTGGCCTTGTAAAACTAGCTCAATGTGCTACCTCACAGCTAAGTTTTTCAAGTTGTCAAAATATAGAGTATGTAGGTGACTCCTCTCACACAGGCTGGATTGTGAGAATCCACTAATAAAACCATTAGAAGATACTCTGAAACAGTTTGGAATGGTTTTAGTTTGCTTGATTTTATAGTGTTATAGTGTACCATTTTTATTCCTTTCTTTCCCTGTATTTTTTTAGTTATTTCTTTTTTTTTTTTTTTTTTTTTTGAGATGGAGTCTCGCTCTGTCACCCAGGCTGGAGTGCAGTGGTCTGGGCTCACTGCAACCTCCACCTCCCGGGTTCAAGCAATTCTCCTGCCTCAGCCTCCTGAGTAGCTGGCATTACAGGCAGGTGCCATCACCCCTGGCTAATTTTTGCATTTTTAGTAGAGACGGGGTTTCACCATGTTGGCCAGGATGGTCTCAAAATCCCTATCTCAGGTGATCCGCCTGCCTCGGCCTTCCGAAGTGCTGGGATTACAGGCATGAGCCACTGCACCTGGCCTTTTTTAGTTATTTCTTAGTGGTTACCTTGGGATTACAATTAACATCTTAAACTTATTACAACCTAGTTTCAACAAACCAACTTAATTTCAATAATATACAAATATTCTGCTCATATATATTTCCATTCTTTCTTGTTTATATTGTTTTTCTCACAGATTACACCTTTATACATTGCATGCCCATTAACATATAATCATTGTTTTATGCATTTGCCTATTCAATTATCTAGGAAAAGAAAAGAAGATACATACCATATCAAAAGCATGATGTTGGACTTTATATTTACCTATGTAGCTACCTTAGCCAGTGCTCTTTCTTTTTCTTATGGCTTCAATTTACTATTAAGATCTACTGTCCTTTCTTTTCAGCCTGAAAGATTCCCTTTAACATTTCTGTACCAGGCCTACTGGTAATGAGCTCCCTCAGCTTTTGTTTATCTGGAAATATTTAGTTTTCCCTTTATTCTTAAAAGATAGTTTTGCTAGATATACAATTCTTGGTTTCCAGTTTTTTCTTCCAGGACTTTACATAAGGAATTCTGGTCTCCATGATTCCTGAGGAGCAATTGGCTGTTAATCTTATTGCAAATTCCTTGTACAGAACAAGTTGCTTTTCTCTTGTTGCTTTCAAAGTTCTCTGTCTTTGGTTTCAAGAATTTGACTATAATGTGTCTCTGTGTAGATTTCTTTGAGTTTATGCCTCTTGGAGTTCATTGAACTTCTTGGATTTATGTATTCATGTATTTCCTCAGATTAGGAAAGTTTTCAGCCATTATTTATTCAAATATTTCTTTCTTCTACATCTGGAAATCCTAATTTGTATGTTGGTGTGTTTAATGATGCCCAACACCTCACTCATACTCAGTTCATTTTTCTTCATTCTTTTTTCTTTCTGCTCCTTAGACTGGATAGTCTCAATTGTCTCAAGTTCATTTTGCCTGCTCAGATCTGCCGTTGAGCACCTCTAGTGAGTTTTTCATTTAGTTTTTGCACTTTTCAACTTTTCTATTTGGTTCCTTTTTATAATTTCTATCTCTTTGTTGATATTCTCATTTTGTTCATACATTATTTTTCTGATTTCCTTTGTTCCTTTGGCATGGTTTTCTTTAACTGATTTCACATATTTAAGACTGTCGATTTACTGTCTTTGACTAATCATTCCTGTGTCTCAGATTCCTCAGGGATGATTTCTGTCAAATTATTTTTTTCCTGTGAATGAACCATATTTTCCTATTTCTTTGTATATTTTGAATTTTTGTTGTTAGCAACTGAATATTTTGAGTGTTATGTTATGGTAACTCCAGAGATTTAATTCTCCCACATCTCAGGAATTGCTAAATCTTGCTTTTGGAGGACTAGGGTCAACCATTTTGAACTTTTCTAAACAAATTTTGCAATTGTATATTACTTGTTTTTTGTGGTCAGTGAAGTTTCTGCTCCATTGCCTCTGCAGTCAGCCAATGACTGACAGATATTTCCAGACTGTCTACCTCCCAAAAGTGTCTGAGGGGATGGAGGAGTGAAACTAGCAGGTAGGGAATAGATCCTGTCTCTTTAAATCCCCTCGGGAGCTGCTTTAGCCCATGGGGGTTGAAACAATGGCCAACCTCTGTGCCAGCCCCTCCACAATCAAAAGCAGTGATCAGCAATCAAAACACACAACCCCAATTTTTGGAGGATAAAGTTTCTATTGCCCCACTGGGCGGCAGAAAGCCGCATCAGGAATGCATACCACCGCCCCCATGGCAAGCAGATGCAGGGCTAGGGGATGAGGGCGGTAGCCACTGCTAGACAAAGAGCTGAAATTCACTGAAAATTGCCAGTCTCTTTATCAAGCTCTCACCTGAATGTTCAATTGTTCTATTAGACTTCAGAGTTCCAAAATAGTTGATTCAGACCGTTCCTAGCTGATGCTCAAGTCCTAAATTCCTAAAGCTTCCTACTCCACCGTCTTCCCATGACATTACCCAGTAGTGCTTAATTTTGATTTAGAAACAAGATAGACAGCAGGGCTGGTGGCAAACACCTGTAGTCCCAGCTACTCAGGAGGCTGAGGCAGGAAAATTGCTTGAGCCCAAGAGGTGGAGGCTGCAGTGAGCCATGATTATGCCACTGCACTCCAGCCTGAGCAACAGAGTGAGAACTTGTCTCTAAAAAAAAAAAAAGAAAGAAAGAAAAGAAACAAGATAGAGAAAGTAATTATTAATTCCAAGTTCAAAGTACATGTTTTCCCAAACATGAAAAAGCATTTTTTCAATGTGGGTCTTCACTTTTTCATAGTCTCTCATCAGGGATTAAACAACCCAGTGACTTTTGTCTGCCATCTTTAAGTCACAGATATTCTTTAAAAATTCCTTTAGGAGGCAGGAAAAGTATGAAATATGCTGGTAACTTGAATTGGAAAAAAATTTAAAGCTAGAAGGTCAGAATTGAAAGATCAAAGTGATGGCACTCAGTGAGGTACATCTTCTAGGGAATCAAAAGAGAAAATGAGTTTTCAAAATTAAGGAAAGTTTGATCAAGAGAAACATTGGGTCTCAGGGCAGAGAAGCCCCCGGCCTCCTTGTACTTATTGTATGTACTCTTCACTTAGCGCTTGGCTCCTGGTGGCTTGTGGCATCTCCATATTATGGTCCTCCTTGACCATTTAACTTTCACATCATTTAAGTTCTGCTGGGACATGGGTTCTTTACTCCAGCACAACTAGCTCCCTCTTAAGAACAATAATTATTTCTTAAATATTATAATTAATGTGAAAGAGGAAGAAGACAATGCAGGAAGAGGGGGTGGGGAAGGATGTCTTAGTTTTCTAGAGCTGTCATAAAAAATTAACACGAACTTGGCAGCTCAAAACAAGAAATTATGTTCTCACAGTTTTAGAGACCAGAAGTCCAAAATTAAGGTGTCAGCAGGGCCATGGTCCCTTTGAAGCTCCAGATACTGCCTTGCCTCTTCCCGCATCTGGGGGCTCCAGGAAATTTTTGTCTTGTGGCAGCATAACTCCAACCTCTGCCTCCATCTTCACCTGACCTGTTCCTCTGTGTGTCTGTGTGTCTGTTTGCCAGTTCCAGTCTCTGATTGATAGGGATATCAGTCGTTGGATTTAGACCCACCCTAAAACCAAGATAATCTCATCTCAAGATCCTATACTTAAATGCCACTACAAAACCCTAGTTTTTAAAAATAATAACAAACACTTGCTTTCCCAGAAATGCAATTTTGTCTTGCATCAGTGCCATGAAGTAGGCAACATTAGTGCTCTTTTACAAAGAGTGAAATGGGGCTCAAAAAAGTAATGCAGGATTATGCAGGCATTCAACTGTGGCACTGGGAATCAGACACAGGTTCTAAATCCTGTGCTTTTTTCTCTCATCTATGATGTCTTCCTTTTTACTCCTGCTATTTCCTTTTCCTCCTTTTTCCCCATTCCAAGGGCACTCACAGGCTTAGGATATGCACCCATTACCCTGTGATCCATGGTTCTCAGCACTCTGAGTACCAAAACCATCCAGGGAGCTTTTCTCAAAGCTGATGACTGGGTTCCAGTCCAGGCCAATCAAATCATAACCTCTGAGGGTGTGCCCTGGACATCAGCAGTTCATCCAAGCCCCCTCCAGCTGATCCTCATGTGCAGCCAGGATTGAGAGCTACTGCTGTAGATGTTTGTCTCTCTTCTAAGCCATAACAAATAAAATATTCACTCTTTCAAATATCAACAAATTTTTGGAGCAATTCTTTTTTTTTTTTTTTTTTTTTTTGAGATGGAGTCTTGCTCTGTTGCCCAGGCTGGAGTGCAGTGGCGCGATCTCGGCTCACTGCAAGCTCCGCCTCCCAGGTTCATGCCATTCTCTTTGGAGCAATTCTTAATAAACCAGTTGACTAAAACCAAAAACAAAGTGGCCAATGACACTTAAGCTGACATGTTTAGTGTCCTTCCCTTCCCAAATTCCACTGAAAGAATCAGAGAGTCATACTAAGTGGGGAGAAAACTGTATCACATCAAGGTAAAATAAGCATGGTATCAATGGGCTAGAAACTTTGAGGAAGTCAATGTTTGTGTAATTTGGTGCCTGTGAAGGGATGGATCAAAGTACTGACAGCCCTGTTCAATACTCACAAAGGAAGTACCTGTGGGAATCAAGTAGGTGATTCCCCAAAGATCTGGGAAGTTCTCAAACTTGAAATGGAAGAGGATGGGACTCTGGAGGGTGGCAAATGAGAGCAGTTTGGCAGCTCCACCAGGGCTTCACAAACAGAGCTGCTGGCCTCCGGGAGGGACTCGTGGAGGCGGGAGACTTGGGGAGTGCCCCCATCTCACCTCCCCACAGAGGCTTAAAAAAAACTATTTGAAAAAAAGCAGTGAATTCCTCAGGGAAAACTGCCTTCCAACAACTTCTCCCAGCTGAATATATCCCTACACAAGGAAAATAAAACTGCCAAATAAATAAAAACATAAAATTTCCCCTTCGGGAGTAAGAGAACAGGAACCAACACAATCACTGACAAAACCATCTCAAGTCTCCAAACTGAATAAATATAGATCTCCTTCCAAAGGAAAAAGCAAATCAAAAGAATAAAAATAAAATTACAGATCATCTTGTTACAGTGGGCAGCTAGTCAGACATGAACAGGACAGGAGAGGGCCTCCACCCTCCACCTCCCCCACCCAGGAGAGTCAGGTGACCATCAGGTGACAGGAAACACCTGAAACTGGCGATCAGCAGCTTCCCAGTAAGATCTCAGGAGCTGGGCGAGTGAGCTCGAGCATGAGCATTATGAGGCAAAAGAGTTTAACTGGTATATGACCTTCCGGGGGCATTCCATGGGAAAAGGGATGCAAGACAGCAGAAGCATGCCAACATATAAAACCCCAAGTCAAAAGGCAACCCCACACTTGACCTGCAAGATGCTCCCTTGGCCCTCTTCCAACTGTACTTTACTTTCTTTTCATTCCTGCTTTAAAGCTTTTTAATAAATGTTCACTCCTGCTCTAAAACTTGCTTCGGTCTCTTCTTCTGCCTTATGCCCCTCAGTTGAATTCTTTCTTCTGAGGAGGCAAGAATTGAGGTTGCTACAGACCCATACAGATTAGCCACCAGTAACTCAGATACCCATCATCAATGACAATATGAAAAGATCAAGTACACAAACAGAAAAAAATTTTGGAAACTCATAGCAAATGTTTATCTCTGAAATATACTTATTTCCAAAAGCAGAAGGTAAGTTTAACACAACCTTTAATTTTGCATAAGGAGAAAACAACTGATAAATATTCCTAACCAATGAAAATCATGCTCACTAAACATTTTCTTAAATCAACTTTAACTTGCGCAGTGTGGCAGGTTAAATTTTCTAAAGATGGCCAATCTTTCAACCCACATGCTCATTTGCAATGGGTCCTTTCTCTTCCAACCCAAGGAGGAATCTCTTTCTTCATACCCTTGAATCTGGAAAGACCCCCATGACTTCTCTGACCAACAGAAGCAACACTGTGCCAGCTCTGGGCATAGCCCTCAACCACCCCAGCACTGGCAGCATTCGCCTCCTGCCCACTGGAAGTCAGCAGCTGGAAGTCAGAACCCAATGGGTTCATCTTGCCCACTGCCCAAACACAGCCGATTTATCAAGATGAGGAATTGCAATACAGAGAGTTTAATACACATAGAGCCAGCTAAAAGGGAAACCAGAGTTTTATTATTATTCAAATCTGCCTCCCTGAATTTTTGGAGGCTAGAGTTTTTCAAGGATTGCTTGATGGGCATGGGGCTAGTGAAGAGGAAATGCTGATTGGTTGGGGCTGCAATCACAGTGTTGTGGAAAACGGTCCTCCTGCACTGAGTCCACTTATGGGTGGGGGCCACAAAGGAGTTGCTGGTCCAGGTAGGGCCATCTGGTCATCAAAAATGCAAAAGCCTGAAAAGACATCTCAAAAGGCCAACCTTAGGTCTACAATAATAATGTTATTTACAGGAATAATTGGAGAAGTTGCTAATCTCACGACCTCCAGAATAATGGCTGGTAATCACTTAACTATACCTATATCTTAAGGGAATTCAGGCCTCTCTCATCCTCCTAACCTGGTGTCTTTTCATGAGTTTTAAAATTAATAAACTTATTAATTTTAAGTTTTTAAGTTTAGTTTGAAGAGGGCTATTATTATTTAAACTATGCACTAAATTTTTCCCAGGGTTAGTTTGGCCCATGCCCAGGAATGACCATGGGTACTTTGGAGGTTAAAGGCAAGATGGAGTTGGTCAGATCTCCTTCACTGTCATAATTTTTTCACTGTTATGATTTTTGCAAAGGCAGTTTCATGACCACACTGAGACCACCATGCTGTGAGAAGCCCAAGTCACACAGAGAGGCCCTAATGGGTGAGACAGCATACAGAGAGAGAGAGAAAGACAGTTACAAAGACAGAGACAGAGAGGCCAAGGCACACCAGCCATGAGAATGACAAAGCCAGCATAGAAGTGAACCCTCCATCCCAGCTGCACCAGTTGAGGCCACGTGATCAGACCCACCACCCAGCCGAGCTTACCAAATTCCTGACCCTAAGAATCATGAGCAAATACAATTGCTTGCAAGCCATAATGTTTTGGGGTAGTTTGTTACACAAAAATAGAAAACTGAGAGAGGCAGCCAGTAGCAGCCTGGGGTATCTTAAAGAGAAAAGGGGGAAGGTGGGGGTGGGAGTGATGTATACTTCCTGAATGTTGAAATCCCAAACTGTCTTCTCGATTCAGTTCTCAGAATGCTGGCAGCCAAGGTATTACCCTCTGGGCAGGAGACTGGCAAATTCTCCTCTGGGAAATATGAACAGCTCTAGAAGACCTAAAGCAACTCACTCAGGGATTCCTCACAGCCACCCTGCTGAGAGGCTCATTTTCACAGGACCCCAGCTATAGGCAGGCAACCCCCATGCCAATAAACATGTGTAAACAACCCAGGTTTACTCTGCACCTCAGGAAGCCTTTATCATGAAAGAGAGAGACCAAATACACAGAAAAAAAGGGGATTTGGAAGAAACAGACACTATGCAGGCAAGAGAAAAGTTAAAATCAAAGTGAGCATTACTGTCCTTGGGGACAAAGATGTAGAAGATACTGCACCCACAAAACAAAGAAGAGCAGGATGCTATTAAAAAGGAAAAGTAGGCCGGGCACAGTGGCTCTCATCTGTAATCCCAGCACTTCGGAAGGCCAAGGCAGGAGGATGGCTTGAGCCCAGGAGCTCCAGGCCAGCCTGGGCAACATGGCGAAACCCTATCGCTACAAAAAATACAGAAAAATTGGCTGGGTGTGGTGGTGGGCGCATGTAGTCCCAGCTACTCGCAAGGCTGAGGTGGGAGGATCACCTGAGCTAAGGAGGTCGAGGCTGCAGTGAGCTGTGATTGTGCCACTGCACTCCAGCATGGGTGACAGAGTCAGATTCTGTCTCAAAAAAAAAAAAAAAAAAGGACAAGTCATCAAAGAACAAAAAAAAAAAAGTTGCTAGATTGTTAGACATTTAAAATATAATAATATAAATAAATAACTCAGCTGAAGAGATGGAAGATAAGTTGAGGAAACTTTTTAGAAAGAGGAGCAAAGGACTGAGATGGAAAATAAAAGAGAAAAGATAAAAAAATTAGAAGACCAGTGCAGACTAACAATTATCTGTTTCATCCAAATAATAGAGTTCCAAAGAGAGAGAACTAAAGAAATAGAGGGGATGAAATCACCAATAAAATAATTCAAGGAAATTTCCCAGAATTGAATGGCATGATATATACCAAGTCACATCATCATGAAAGTTCACAGCATTGGTGAGAAAAAGAAGATTCTGCAAGAGGGAATGGAGATTTCAAAGGAAAGGTCATGTACAGAGGTTAAGAAGTCAAATGACTTAGAACTTCTCAATGTCAATACAGGGAGATAGAAGACATGGGTGCAATGCCTTCCAAATTTAGAGAAATTATTTCCATCCTGGACTCACCTACCCAAACTGTGCATCAAGGGCACGTGATTTTCACACAAATTTTCAGACACATAAGGTTGCAAAAAATTAACCTCCCACACACTTTTCTTAGGAAACTGGAGAACATGTTTCATAAAACAAAGGAATTAACCAAGGAGGAAGAAATGAGATCCAGGAAACAGGCTTCAACACAGTAGAACAATAAAGGAAATTCCCAGGACATTAGTGAAGAGGGATCTCAGGATGACCAGCAGCCGGTCCTGAGGAGAGCTCAGCAGAGGGCTCCAGGGCAGACCTCTCAGAAGATGAGGAGACAGAATGGCGGATGTGAATCCACATCTCAAGAGGAGATCCAGATCACAGGCATAGAATCAGAGTTGAAAAGTGCATGGAAAACCAAATAAATAAACCAAGAACAACTTTAATCCAGAGCAGCCCTCCCCAGCAGAACCAGAATGTGAGCTCCGTGTGTAATTTTAAATGTTTTGTAATCACAGTTTTTAAAAGAATGCAAATTCATTTTAATAATACAGTTGCTCCTTGATATATCGGGGGAGGGGACTTTGATATATCGGGTTCCAGGACCCCCTCAAATACCAATATCCATGAATGCTCAAGCCCCTTACATAAAATGGTGTAGTAATTGCATAGAACCCATGCACATCCTGTTGTATATTTTAAATCATCTCTAGATTACTTATAATATCTAATGCAATGTAAAGGCTCTATAGATAGTTGTTATACTGTATTGCTTTTTTATTTGTTTTATTTTTAATTTTTTTCTTGGATGTTTTTGATCCTAGGTTGGTTAAACTCATGGATGCTGAATCCATGGACGGGGAGGGCTGACTGTGCGTTATATTTAATTCAATATATCCAAAATATGTCAACATAAAATCAATAAGAACTAAAAATAAAATCCTAACAGCCCCCGCCCCTGCCAACTGACTGAACTGACCCCCTCTTGGCCAAGGGGATCCCAGAGAAAACTTAAAAACTGAGTTCCTGGCCATGATGGGATAGGACGTCAAACACGTATATCCCCTTTCTTTTACGGTTTAGACACAACCACTGACAAGCACTAATGTTAAAACAGAGATCATAAGGCTGACAGAACAGACTCTTTGTGGCAGTAAGATACCGAATTCGAAACAGAACCTAAGGCCATGCTAGGCAAGGGTTAAGTCATGCACCCCTACACTTAAAGAGTATACTATGTCCTAATGGCTACAGGGTTTTTCTTTTTCTCTGGCAGCCAAACAAGCAGTGGCCCTGAGATAAGCAATATTGAAACAACTGCAGCTCACCAGCCACCAGACACTGCCTGACTAACACCCAACCCCTGTTCTACAGCCATAACTACAGCTTTGATTGGACAAGAGCCTTATTTCAGTAACTTTCTCCTGATAAGAGACCACTGACTATAGACTGGTTCTGGCTGGATTACAGAGGCTGTACACTGAGTGCCTTGGTGTCCCTGCTTCACCTTTTGACGTATAGAGCTTGATTGTGATACACTTCATTGTTGTCTCCACCACAAGGTGAACATGGCTTGTATGTAATATACATGTTTGTTCAGAACACATGCATTAGGACCCCCTTTGTGAACATCCATAGCACCATGCCTGGCCTCCTAGTTTTCTTTTTCTTTTCTTTCATTTTTTTTTAAATTTTATTTATTTATTTTTTTTGAAACAGGGTCTTGTCCTATTACCTAGGCTGGAGTGCAGTGGCATGACTGCAGCTCACTGCAGCCTTAACCTGCCAGGCTCAAGTGATTCTCCCACCTCAGCCTCCCAAGTAGCTGGGACTACAGGCACATGACCCCACACTCAGCTAATTTTTGTATTTTTTGTAGAGACGGGGTTTTGCCATGTTGCCCAGGCTGGTCTCGAACCCCTGGCCTCAAGTGATCTGCCTACCTCAGCCTCCCAAAGTGCTGGGATTATAGGTGTGCACCACCATGCCAGCCCTAGTTTTCTTAACAAACATAACAATATTAGTTATTGTTAATAATATTGATTAAACTCATACAGGTTATGAATCTGATTTTTTTTTTTTTTTGAAATGGAGTCTTGTTCTGTGGCCAGGCTGGAGTGCAGTGGGGCAATGTCAGCTCACCGCAACCTCTGCCTCCCGGGTTCAAGAGATTCTCCTGCCTCAGCCTCCCTAGTAGCTGGGACTACAGGCGCACACCACCACGCCAAGCTAATTTTTTGTATTTTAGTAGAGACAGGGTTTCACCATGTTGGTCAGGCTGGTCTCGAACTCCCAACCTCAGGTGATCCGCCGGCCTCGGCCTCGGCCTCCCAAAGTGCTGCGATTACAGGCGTGAGCCACTGCGCCCGGCCTTGCACAGTGGGTCACACCTATAAGCCCCGCAATTTGGGAGGTCAAGGTGGGAGGTCACTTGACCCCAGGAGTTTGAGACCAGCCTGAGCAACATAGTGAGACACCATCCCACAAAAAAATACATAACAATTCGCCAGGGGCAGGCCTGTGGTCCCAGCGATTTGGGGGACTGAGGTGGGAGAATCGCTTGGGCCCGAGAATTTGATGCTGCAGTAAGCAGAGATCACACCACTGCACTCCAGCCTGGGCGACAGAACAAGACCCTGTCTCTAAATAAATAAATTAAATTAAATGATCTCTGGCAGATTAGTCCACGGGTGTGTGGAGAATTTTCTAGAAAATACTATCAATGTAGGATTGTCACTTTAAAACATCACCCGCTCTCATTGGTCCATGGACAGAGCAATTAGGCAAAGCTAGGAGGCAGCCCTGAGTACTCATAAGAGGGAAAAGAAAGCAAAAGGGATGCCAGTGGTGGCAGATGCTTCCTCCTGGCCAAATCCCAAATCCCACCCTCAGCACCCACACCCTGAGCCGTGGGCAGGAGAGGCCTGAAAACGTCTGTACAAATAGCTTCCGAGAAGCCCTGGGGATAAAGGAGCCAGAGGCAGCCACACATGGTTCCCAGAAGCTGAATGCTGCGCAGACGACAGGGTAAGTATGCACTGCACCCTGCTTCACCCACACCTCAAGCCGTCCCCTTCTGCTGGGGTCTGGCTACTGCACTCGTCGTCCCCTTGGTAGCTTCACGATTTATGTCTCTATGCGGCTTCCGTTCCCCTTCCCTCTGCCAAGCCAGTACCACCATCCTTCACCGCCCAGTGCAGAGCTTCTTTCTCCAGTGAGTTTTCTCTGACCACTCCTGTCCTCACCAGCCATCTTTGTTTTTCATTCTCATGCACCTCTTTGTGTATGTCTTACACAGTTTGGGCATTCATTATATGCTATTTTAAATTGCATGCTCTTGTTTCATATGTAAGTTCCAATCTGCATGGTAACAAGGACAATACCCTATGCTCTTGCATGTTCCATCAGACCTAGCGCAGGACTACGTCCATAGTATAGGTTTAAAGAGTATTTGATGGTCGATTATTGACAGTGAGATTTCATATGCATTTATGCATTTCTGTGATACTTTTTATCACAGAAACTATGGTATGTTATAGATATGTAGATAGATGAGAAAGAGACAAAGAGAATTTCCATTTCCATACATAGGAATTTAAGTGCAAAACTGAGTCGTTTCTTCAGTTCATGGCATGTTAATTATCATAACTGGGCATTTTAAACCCCCTCTATTCTTTAATTTTATTTGAATTTTTTCCCTCTAACCTTGATCCCCATGGCATGTCTCCTTCCTCTCTCTCCACCCAATGTCATGTATAAGAAATTTGTGCCTGGAAACGTAAAAATACAATATTGTTTGTATGTGTATGCTTCTGTTAACATTATTAAAATGACATCGTGCTATAGATACTGTCCTATTTCTTACATGTTCATTCAACAGTCTTGCTAAAGATTTGTGTTCATTCATTACTTCAGCTGCTGCATGGTATTCCAGCATAAGTTCCCACCACATTTTCTCTATTCCCCAAATGATGGGTACCTAAGTTCCCTCCAACTCCCTGGGACCCAGAAAGATATGTAGGACATCTTTACTATGTTTATTTCCACATGAATCTGTGCAAGAGTTTCTCTGGCATATATTGGGATGCTGGGTCATGGCATATGCAAATATATAATTTGGCTATAATTTACCTTGTTCTCCAGAATGACTTCACCCATCCTGCTTCCACCTGCCATAGCAGTGACCAAAGCAGCTCTGGGACCACAGCTGAGCACCTCAGAAGATAAGTCCTGGGGTGATTCTTGTCATCTCCATGAAAAGGAGAAGACAAAAAGGCAGAGGCTGCTGCTTGAGGATCCCTTCACCTGGGCTGCATAGCTTCACCCATGCTGACCAACTTCCCCATTTCAAGCTTCAGATTCACAGCTGTGCTAGTTAGGGTACAACTTGTTCAGACAGCTGTTTTCATTCACATCTCCAAAGGTCCTCTACCTTAGAAGAAGAAAGAAAGAGGGAAAGAGAAATAAAAAAGATTAATTAAGAACACTGGGGCCAGGCGCAGTGGCTCACGCCTGTAATCCCAGCACTTTGGGAGGCTGAGGCAGGCGGATCACCTGAGGTCAGGAGTTGGAGACCAGCCTGGCCAACATGGCAAAACCCCATCTCTACTAAAAATACAAAACTTAGCCAGGCATGGTGGTGGGTACCTGTAATCCCAGTTACTTTGGAGGCTGAGGCAGGAGGATGGCTTGAACCTGGGAGGCAGAGGTTGCAGTGAGCCGAGATCATGCCATTGCACTCCAGCCTGAGTGACAAGAGACTCTGTCTCAAAAATAAAAACAAAAAACAAAAAAACAAAAACACACATCTGAACCCGCAGTTTCATAAATGGTAAATAAAAATGCCACGCACCACGAATGAGAAATAACGTGGCTCTGGGTTGGCGTCTCTCCCCCACCAACCAGGGAACGAATGCACCCCTTCACCAGGGGCAGCAGAGGGAGGTGGCTCTGTCTTCCTGCCTGCATCCTCCTGTTTCATCATCCAGGTTCTGTGTGGCCCAGCGGCCTGGGGCTCTTTTGTTTGCCCCTTCCCTGCCCTCCATCAGGGGTGCCTAATGGGGTTCCTGAGTGCTCTTCCGCTGTCATCTATCCCCCTCCATTGTGTCCTGAGCCCTCCACGAGCTCATGTGTGAGCTTGAAGATCAGACACCACAGACACTCTTCCCCACTCTGCCTCAGCTGCCAAACCCGGAGGAGAAGGAAGGATTGATCAGACACCAAGACAGAAAAACAGAGTACCTGAGAAAGGCAGAGAGCTGTCTCCTGCCTCAGCCCCCAGAGGCCCGTGTGCCCCTCACTTCCCTCCCTTGATTCCCACCATCTGGGGTCTACCTCTGAATTGACAAACTCTTGCTTGGTCACATCTGGTTCAAGAGAAAGAAACAAGGAGTCTGGAAACCTAAACTAATAGGCAGCACTTGGCACGCACAATAGAAGCAGCTGCTGTTTATAGCCCTTTTTAAGGGTGGCCTCGGGCCGGACCTCACACTTCCCTCCCTGTGGGGCATTGTTTTACACAGAGCATCTGCAACCTCACAATCTTGCAACTCAAAAAAAAAGAAAAAGAAAATTCATGCATCCCATGAATCTATGAAGCTATAACAAACTCTCTTTCCTGGGAGAACTTCCCAGGCCTGCTCCTATTTCCCTCTCAGAGTAAGGCAGGTCCATATGGTTCCTAATGCCTCAATTTCTCTATCCATTAAGTGGGAATATAAAATCAGCCAGTCAGCTATCCAGTTAAAATGCTATCCCGGCCGGGCGCGGTGGCTCATACCTGTAATCCCAGCACTTTGGGAGACCGAGGCGGGCAGATCACGAGGTCAGGAGATCAAGACCATCCTGGCTAACACGGTGAAACCCCGTCTCTACTAAAAATACAAAAAAAAAAAATTAGCCCGGTGTGGTGGCAGGTGCCTGTAGTCACAGCTACTTGGGAGGCTGAGGCAGGAGAATGGCGTGAACCCGGGAGGCGGAGCTTGCAGTGAGCTGAGATCGCACCACTGCACTCCAGCCTGGGCGAAAGAGGGAGACTCCATCTCAAAAAAAAAAAAAATGCTATCCCATGAAGGCTTTTTCTAAATAACAGCCTACGAAGTTTGAAACACTTCCAATGTCTAAACTGGGGGGAAAAATCGGCATGAATTCAGATTGTCAGTTCAAGACTAATACCACATTGCAGAAGAGGCAAGTAGCAAGGCCCATCCTGCTTGGTATTGTGATCCATGCCTCTTTTCTGACCCCAGGGTTTCTTTCCCCTGGTCTTGTACCCATAGAAACAAGCGTGGACTTGGCAGGCAGGAGGAATCATCAGACTCCATCAGCTCCCTTCCAATCCCCATCCTTGATTTCAGACACCTGAGCAGGCTCCATTGGGCAAGGTGGCGCCTAATTACCTCCCTTCTGTTTTTTCCCTCCTCTCCTCTCTTGCCTTCTTCCCTCCCCACCCCCTCAGAGGACAGCCTTTCCAAGAAATAACACACACACGCACACCTGGCACGGTGAGATAGGGAAGCTCACCATGGATACCGGGCTACCATTCCCACTCCGGCAGCGGCTCCTGGGAATAAGTAACTATCTCTAGAATGCTAGAAACTCCAGATGTGCACCGACTAGTGCCTTGAGACCCAGCATCCCTGTCTCATTATGCATATTTTTTTCCACAAGTTTCATATATGCATATCAAGCTTTCAGAAGGGGAAAAAATTGGAAATGGTAATCTTCCTTTTAATATGCTACCACATGCCAGCCCCGAACAGCTGTGCACACACAACATGTTGGACTGGACATGAAATATAGCCCACGACCATTTTTTAAGCATTCATTCCCAGGACTTACAAAACACATTTACTTGGAGGGAGGTCACACAGTCTTCCTTCTGCATAAAAAGGTGGCTTTGAAATAGGTACAGCCATCTGGAAACAGCCTCCTCTGCTATTGATATGTAAAATGCACATATTACACCATCTTGCTCAGGAGCATGCAGCAGGAGGCTGAGACACACACAGGCCATAATTGTTTAAATATACAGGCCTCTGGGTCTCTGCAGGGCTTACCTTGCTCTGAAAAACCATTTGCCAGCAGTGTAGGTGACTCTGAACAGGCTGGGGAGGCAATTTGCTCACAGGGGCATTCATCTGTGTGCAGGAGGACTGTCCTAGAGCCCAGGTTTGAGAGAAATTTTTTCAACACTCCACTGCTGCTCCAAGCTTGCTAATAAGAATGTCTCAGGTGCATGACTAAAAGTAGGCAGCAAACACACTATCAAAATAATGACCCCAGCTCTTTTGCTCATTATAGCCAAGCATTTGCCTCTCACCCCAAGAAGACTAAGATCCCACTCTTAAGAATGGGTTTTGTTCCACATTTACAGACCAGGAGCAACGAGTCCTATATTCCTCACTGATGTCCACGTAGTCAGGGGGATGACTGACTCTGTCAGTTTACTAACATTTGCTCCTTAAAATTAGCATTCTCCCCCTCAGGAGTATTTTCATTGCCAGAGCTTTTCCAAATACATTTTTTTTTTTTTGAGGTGGAGTCTCACCCTGTTGTCCAGGCTGGAGTGCAGTGATGTGATCTCAACTCACTGCAACCTCTGCCTCCTGGGTTCAAACAATTCTCCTGCCTCAGCCTCCTGAGTAGCTGGGACTACAGGCACCCATCACGACAATGGGCTAATTGTTGTATTTTTAGTAGAGACGGGGTTGCACCATGTTGGCCAGGCTGTTCTTGAACTCCTGACCTCAGATGATCCACCGCCCCCTTGGCCTCCCAAAGTGCTGGGATTACAGGCGCGAGCCACTGCACCCAGCCCCCAAATAAATTCTTGACCTCTGGAGGTATTTAACTTTTGTGTTGTTTCTGCCATTTTTGTTTCCTAAGCTTGTTTTTTAATCTTTGCCTTTTTTCTAAATATAAATATGTAAGGTAGCTAAATTTAAATATATATATATATATATATATTAGCTAAATCAGCACCTAAAATTTAAAATGACTAACCAAAGGGTACCAAGTTTCAGTAAGACAGGATGACTAAGTTCTGGAGGTCTATTGGACAGCATGATGACTATAGTTAATCGTATTGTATTGTATCCTTAAAAATTGCTAAGAGGGTAGATCTTCAATGTTCTCACCCCACACTCACAAAACGATAACGACATGAGGCAATGGCTATGTTAATTAACTTCACTCTGGTCATCACTTCACAAGGTATACATATATCAAAACATGATGTTGTACACCGTAAATATATACAATTTTTAATTGTCAATTATACCTTAATAAAGGTGGAAAAATTTTAATTGTATCCCAAAGAAATCTTAGAAGAAATACAGAGCTCTGAAGTAACTCAAAAGGTTAAGCAGTTAAATGCACAAATAGAGCTCCTGTTACACAGAGAGAGGAGAGGGGAGAGAGAGGGGGGAGAGAGAGGGAGGGAGGGAGGGAGTGAGGGGGAGAGAGGGAGAGCCTGTTGGAAGGAGGAGGCCACTGTAGGTCAGCCTGTCCTTTACATTGTGAAGAGTTTGAAAGAGGCTAATAAACCCAGCAGCCTATGGCAAAGGTAATTTATTTTATATTCCTAGTCATCACGTGCAATATTTTTTGCAGGGGGAGAGCAAATATAATTCAAAGAAAGTGATAAACAATAAAAACAGTACCTAGTGATGCTTCCACCCCCGTTCTGAGACTGTGCCTTCCTAGTCCCTTTTGTGGTGCGTTTCACAGCCTGTTTGCACACCACCATCTTGGAGGCTCCTACCTGACAGGCTGAGAGGGACAGCAACTCTGCCATGCTGGGAGTCAGTAGCCCTTCTTGGAGGCGACAAAATTCACATGAGATAACTAACTTCCAGGTGTGGGCACACATGTCTGCACCGGCACCTCCCAGCCCCAGCCCCTGGAAAACACATCTTCTTGGCTCCCAATCGGATCCCTGCTGGGAATAATTACTAAGTGGACAGATCTCCACCTGGTGGATTCCCTGAGTCCACGTGGAGGACAGCTTCTCCTGGGCTTGAAGTGAGAGGCTGAGCCTGCTCCACTCCCAGCTTGCACTCACTACATTCTACATGGATGAGGTCACGGGACTGCAGATGAGGTAACAGTGCAGCCTGCCCAAGAGCTGTAAGAGGTTACCATATGACGAGTCGTGTAAACACAGCGAGGTCCCCGTGGGACCTGAGGACGGCTGGACTCTGCTCCTGGCTGCAGAGTGATGGGAGCTGCGGGACTCCAGGAGACTGTCTGCACTCTTAAAAGAGCCAAATTACTGCCTAAGCTCATGTCACACCTACCCGGACATCAGTCTCCCAGCCTCAGTTGAGAGCAAGGTTCCTGCAAGAGGAGGGCTGGCTGGCCCTGTGGAAGGTGTGCATGAGGGCATGCATGTATAAATAACACAGCCCCATGAAAGAAAAGCTTTCCCAGGCAGAAAGACACTGCACTGAGGCCCGTACAGCACTCTGCAAGTATAGTGCTCCACCTCTCTTCACTCACCCGGTGGAGGTGGGTCCACCTTTCTAACATCTAGACACACCTCCTAATAGTCTCTAAGTTAGAAACGTGCTTGGGAAACAAGCATTTTTTAAAAAATCAATAAAGAAATTCACGTATTAAAGATCTTCTAAACAACTATAGAATGACAGATGCATTTCCAGAGGTGGAACAGTCCTGCTCAATGGTTCCAGGGTCCTGTACTTCTCAAGGTCAGAATGTTCTTTCCAGGGTCAAATTGGATTAACTAAATTTGGCATCTATCTCATGTATTCCTTATTTATTTCTTTTATACTGAGCCCTACCAGGTACCCAACACTGTAGAAATCCCTGGGAATGTTGTAGAAAACAGAAGGTCACATGCTAACAGACAGTCTAGGAATGCTTACAATAGAGGGGCACATGTGTCATGGAGGGGAAATGTGGGAGCCACAGAGGCAGAGGGCATGGGGAGGCCAGCCAGAGAACCTTATTAAGTTGAGACCAGATCAAGAGAGTCACAGTAAGAGTCACAGCAGCAGTGGAGAGGCTAGCTAACATTCACAAGGGGTTAGGGGTTTCTCAGTGCTGGGTGTTACAGGGCACATCACACACCTTGTAACAATTCTGTGAAGTGAGGTCACTGTGATCCCCATTTTACAGTGCTCATGGAGCTTACAAGAAGTTAAGTAACTTGCCTGAGGAAGTAGTAGAATCAGGATTTGAACCAAGAGGGTGAGACCCCAGAGCCTGCACTCCAGAATCACTCCACCCCAAACACTATCAAAGGGACACAAAAACAAGCAGACTCTCATAGCCACGCATGGGGCTGGTGCCCTACCAGCAACAGAGGCAGCTGGGCAGGCAGGCAGGCAGGGAGGGGAGACCCTGGCAGAGGAGAGCTAGATGATGGGGAGGGTATTTTATGTGTGTGTGTATATGTGTGTGTGTGCATGAGTGTGCATACACATGTGTGCATAAGATTGAAAGACAGAGAGATTTTGCAAGCATACCAAAGAATTTGAAATTTCTCCTAAGGGTCATGGCAAATTGTTTGCTATGGGTTGAATGTGTCCCAAAAGTTCACGTGTTGGAAACTTAATCCCCAATGTGACAGTGTTGGGAAGTGGGGCCTAAAGGGAGGTGTTTAGGTCATGAATAGATTAATGCCATTATACAAATGGAAGTGGGTGCACTCTCTTGTGCTCTGGCCCTTCCACCATGAAATGACACAGCAAGAAGGGCCTCACCAGATGCCAGCACCTTGATCTTGGACTTCTCAGCCTCTAGAATTGTGAGCCAATAAATTTCTGCTCACTATAAATTACCCACTCTCAGATATTCTGTTATAGGAGCACAAAACAGAATAAGACATCATTGAAGTACTTTAGGCACATTAACATGATGTTCAGACTTGTTTGAAACATGGCTCTGGCTGCCATGTGGAAAATGGGTTGGAGAGCAGTGAAGGGTGTGTTTGCAATAATTCAACTGAGGGATGATGGCCAGAATTGAAAAGGAGTGGTGAGTACACTACCAACACAGGAAGTCAAGCTCTATGCAGGAGGTAGAATCTGCAGGTCTTGGTCATGGATTGGACCTGAAGTGGTGTGAGGGTGAGAGAAGAAGGAAGGTGGAAGAGGGAGAAAGATGTTTTCTGATGGAGCTGCAGGATGCTGGAAGAAGATCAGGTTTGGAGGTGCCCATTAAGCACTCAGACATGCAGATCTGAAGCTCAAGAACAAGATCTGGTCTGAAGATAGAGATTTAGGAGCCATCAATATGACCTATTGCTCAATGAGAACCTTGTTCCTTAATGCGACAAAAACATCACTAATACCCCATTCCTTTAACTTGCATTTTTTGTGATGCTATAGAAAGGCACACTCTCCCCCACTGGAATACAAGCTACATGAGGACAAGGATTTTTTTCTCTTGTTCTCCTCTTATTTCCCAGTGCATGACATATGGGACATAGAAAATGATCCATAAATATTGTAGAATAAAAGAACTAAAGGAAAATGCTTTCTAAAATAAACATGTAAAAATGATACAAGAAGAGTTTTAAAAGTTTTAAAGCATACCCAAAAATTGAAGATTTAAATTCTCCCTCAAACCTTTGCCCCTCAGACCCACCACATAAGATGAGGAGATAATCGTCCCTAGGGCTCATCATTCTCCCATCCTTGGTCACCTGTGTGCTCACTTCTACAGCATCAAGATTTATAACTATATTTGTCCATATGCTGTATTATTTATAACTATATTTGGGCCTTTATTGTTTTGTTAGCATAGATTGACTCTAAAACTTTGAAGTTGGAAACCACATCTATAATACTACCTTTATTGCATAAATATAATCTACTGCAGTGCTTAGGAGTGTGCTTTTTCTCATAGGAAAGTCAGTACATAACACACACACAAATGGTAACAATTAGAAGTAATGGATACATTAATTGGCTTCATTGTGGTGGCCATTTCACGATGTATACATGTATCAAAACATCAAGTCATACATCTTAAGTATATACAATTTTATATGTCAATATCTTAATAAAGCTGTTTTTAAAAAACTTCAATATAGTAACCATACCATATATCACTAAGCCTGTACTGTCTATAGAAAGAAGTACCAGACATCAAGATCAAATACTTTCTGTTTAATTAAATTAAATCAACTGCTGTCATGCCACATTTCAGCTTACTTCATATTTAAACTATAAATTTCTTCTGAATATTTATTTTTCCCACGATTGCCATTACCTTACTATTTTCTGATTAACAGAAGACATATGTCCCCATCTTATCATGAAAATCTCCCAGGTTCTTCATTATATCAGGTGTGCCATGTAATCCCCTTTCTCATTCAACCCATTCTTGGGCCCTCAGCTCTCCTGTTGTAATTTGGACCAATTGTTTCCTAAGACTGCTGCACAGCTGTCATCCCCGGGCTCCTTTTCATTGCACTCCTAGGCTAGTCCCACTGTTTCTCAGATTCTCATTTTCTTTTTTCGTTGAGACCTTTTCGTTTCAATTTTGCTATGCCATATCTCAGCCACACTCACATTCTCTCTGACTTCTGAAAATACCAAAAATGTTCCCCTCCCCTGCCTCAGATCTTTCCATAGCTTGTTCCTTTATATCATTCAAGTCAGGTTTAAATGTTGCCTCCTCATCCAGCCCTCTATCCATCTAAAACCACAACAATAAAAAAAAAAAAACCTGTTTGTCATTCCCTATTAAAACAACTTCTTTCATCTTCAACATAACACTCTCATTATCTAATATTTTTATAATTTTATTCGTGGTTTTCTTTTGGTTTTTTTTTTTTTTTTTTTAAGACAGAGTTTCATTTTTGTTGCCCAGGCTGGAGTGCAATGGTGCGATCTCGGCTCACTGCAACCTCCACCTCCCAGGTTCCAGCAATTCTCCTGCCTCAGCCTCCCGAGTAGCTGGGATTACAGGCATGTGTGACCACACCCAGCTAATTTTTGTATTTTTAGTAGAGATGGGGTTTCTCCATGTTGGTCAGGCTTGTTTCAAACTCCCAACCTCAGGTGACCCACCCGCCTTGGCCTCCCAAAGTGCTGGGATTATAGGCATGAGCCATCGCGCCTGGCCTATTTATTTTATGTCCCTTTCAATTAAAATACCAAGTCCAGGCTGGGCGCGGTGGCTCATGCCTGTAATCCCAGTACTTTGGGAGGCCGAGGCGGGCAGATCAGGAGGTCAGCAGATCGAGACCATCCTGGCTAACACAGTGAAACCCCATCTCTACTAAAAATATAAAAAATTAGCCAGGTGCGGTGGTGGGCACCTGTAGTCCCAGCTACTCGGGAGGCTGAGGCAGGAAAATGGCGTGAACCCGGGAGGCGGAGCTCGCAGTGAGCTGAGATCGTGCCACTGCACTCCAGCCTGGGTGACAGAGCAAGACTCCGTCTCAAAAAAAGAAAAAAAAAAAAAAAAAACAAGTCCAAGAGAGCAGGGGTTTTTTTTGTTTTTTTTTTTTTTGGTTGTTTCCACCTGTGAATTCTAGGCCGTAAGACAGTAAGAGACATATAAAAGAGGTTCAATGAACACAACTGAAAAGGCTCTCAGATGGCCACATTCACACACAATACCCAAGTCTCTTCTGTGTATCCTCTGACATGACAGAAGGGAGGTCAGAATCTTACTATCTCTATTCTGAAATCTTGCTACCCTGAGACCATAAGCTCTCAGAGAGAAGAGTAGCTATAAATTGGTGTGACAGGATGCTAAAGGACTAGAGAAGATGCTTAAAGAAAAACAGATGGTTGTCATTTAGCTAATTGTTAGGTTTTGTTTAGCTAAGAGGGTATGTAAGCCAAAAGAAAGAGAGAAATTGTTGGGTTTTGCTACTAGAACTATTTGTTTTTAAAATCCCTCCCTTGCAAAGCATTAAAATGCTGGATACATTGCAATATTAAGTGAATTGGTTAACTCTCAAGATAATAAGGGAAATCCCCAGAAACATAAAGTAAGACAAAACAAGATAAGCCATGAGCAAAAAAGTAAGAAAATCAGGAGTCAGGGCTACTTAGGAAACAAAGGCAATATCAGGATTCTAGAGCAGTGTTGGCAAGCTACAGCATACAGGCCAACCACCTGTTTTTGTAAATAAAGTTTTATTGGCACATAGCCATGCCCATTCATCTATGTATGGTCAGTGACTGCTTTTGTGCTGCAACAGCAGAGTTAAGTAGTTGCAACAGAGACCATATGGCTCACAGGCCTAAAATATTTACCACCTTACCCGTTCTGAAAACTTTTAATAGTTGTTCAGGGAAATGATGTCTTTTGGGCCTGTACAAAGAAAACGAGAAACCCGAGACTCACATATAGTTTAGATCTTCAAAGGGACACACCCTCCAGGGAAAAAGTGGACTAGAAAAAAAAAAAAAAACTGTTGGTAAAACAATCCAGAGGGAAATCTACCTTCACCACAGCTTCAAGTAAAAAATATTATTAATAATAATAATAGTAATAATAATAATAAAAACAATAATGATGGTCTCCCCTGAAAAGTTTTAACTATGAGACTGCTAGTTACAACTTTTACATAGGTCTCAGGTTCAAATTTTTACTGTCTAGTGAATCTTGAAAACTCCAAACACAGAAAATAAATGTCTGGCAGAGGGAAGTGCACATCTCCAGAACAAAGCATTCATTACACAGTTACATGAGGATTCCCAACAGTTTAAGTTCAATTAAATATGTTTTAAAAAGAGAAAAATTTTACCAAACCTCAAGACAGCCAATGACTATAAGTGGAAGTCAACAGAAACAGCAAGTGTGATTGAAACTCCAACAACTTCAAATATTAGAATTATCAGATATAGAATATAACTACGTATGATGTGAAGGTAATTAATGCCACTGAATTATATACTTAAAGGCTAACATATTAAATTTTATGTTATGTATTGTCTTAGTTTGTTATCTGCTGCTCTAACAGAATATCATGGACTGGGTAATTTGGTTTTTAAAGTTATTTGGCTCACAGTCTGGGGGTTGGGAAGTCCAAGAGCATAGCACTGGCATTTGGCAAGGGTCATCCCACGGAAAAAGGCAGAAGCAAGCACACAAGATGGAGACCAATCAGGCCAAATTTCTTTTTAACAGAAACCCACTCCTTCCATAACTAACCTCCTCTCACAATAATGGCATTAATCCTCTTCATGAGAGCGAGCCATCATAACCTAACACCTCTTAAAGGCCCTACCTCTTAATGCTGTTACAATGGCAATTAAACTTCAACCCAAGTTTTGGTGGAGACATTCAAACCATAGCATATATATTTTACGATAATAAAAACACAAATATACTTGTGTATTTTTGTATCAATTTTTTTCTATGACTTTTTATTTCCTTCAACATTCATAAATATAAGCATAAATATAAATATATATTTTACCATAATAAAAACACAAATATATGTATATATATTTGTGTATATATATATTTATGTGTATATCTGTATATATATATTTGTATATATATGTTTGTGTTTTTATTATGGTTATATATAGAGAGAGAGATATTAAAAGAAATAAAAGATGATAGAAAAAAATTAATAAGAAAAAGAGGACTATCAAAAATGATCAGATTTAACAAAGAACCAAATAGAATTTATAGAAATAAAACTATATCTAATTAAAATAATATGCATTAAACTACATATATATATATGCATGTACATGTGTAGATGAAAGATACATAGATGAATGAATGCAAAGATAAATAAACTAATAGATAAGTGAAGCAGCAAAATAAACATGAATGACTAAAGAATTTGTGAACTGAAGACAGATCTTAAGAAAACACTCAGAATGCAGCAAGAAAAAGATGAGAGAATACAACGAGTAAGAAAAAGGGAGGAAAGAATGAGAAGTTCTAACATACACCCAGAGTCCTAGAAGAAAGAACAGAAAAAATGGGAGAGACATCCCAAAAAGATAATGGCTAAGGAAATTCTAGAACTAATGAATGACATGAATCCTCAGAGACAGGAAGTATAATGCAGGACAAATTTCCAAATATAGCTAGGCACCTCAGCTCACACCTGTAATCTCAGCACTTTGGGAGGCTGAGGCAGGAGGATTGCTTGAGCTCAGGAGTTTGTGATCAGCCTGGGCAACATAATGAGATCTCAGCTCTACAAAAAAATTTAAAAATTAGCTAGGTGTGATGGCATGTGCCTGTGGTCCCATATACTCAGGGTGTCAAGGTGGGAGGATCACTAGAGCCCAGGAGGTCAAGGCTGCAGTGAGCCTAGATCATGCCACTGCACTCCAGCCTGAGTGACAGAGTGAGACCCTATCTCAAAAAATGATAATAATAATAATAATAATAATAGTCACACACACTAGGCACATCAGGTGAAGCTGTAAAACACCAAAGCAAAAGAGAAAATGGTTTAAGTCACATGAAATGAAAGATAGCTCATCTACTACAAAATGACTATAGTCTGACAGCAGACCTCTGTCAGAAATAATAAAGCACAAAGACAATGGAATCATGTCATCAAAGGCTGAAAAAAAAATTGTCAATCTAGAACTGTGTCCTCAGAAATGTTACCTTTCAAGAATGACAGCAAAATAAAAACATTTTGGTGAAACAATAACCGAGACAGTTTACCACTCATAGCTTCTCATGAAAGAAACATCTAAAGGATGAATATGTGGAAGAAGGAACATGATCCTTGCAGAATGCTCTGTTAGAACAAGAAACACTGAGCTGAATTGCTCAGAGAATAGAGTGTTTTGAAGCAAGAAAAGAAAGGGAGATAAGAAAGCTGGTAAAGAAAAATGCTTTTTGAAAATCAAGAAATATGTGTAATGGGGGTGTTTTATTGTATTTTTGCAGTGTGAAATGCATTGTGGATTCTTCCTGTTGATGTTCACAATATCTTCAGTAAAATATATTGTATTAGTCTGTTCTTACACTGCTAATAAAGACATACCTGAGACTGGGTAATTTATAAAGAAAAGGAGGTTTAATGGACTCACAGTTCCATCTAGCTGGAGAGGCCTCACAATCAAGGCAGAAGGCAAAAGGCACATCTTACATGGCAGCAGGCAAGACAGAATGAGGACCAAGCGAAAGGGGAAACCCCTTATAAAATCATCAGGTCTCATGAGACTTATTCACTACCACGAGAACAGTATGGGGGAACTGCCCCCATGATTCAATTATCTCCCACCAAGTCCCTCCCACAACACGTGGGAATTATGGGAGCTACAATTCAAGATGAGATTTGGATGGTGACACAGCCAAACCATATCATATACATTTCTCTTAAGTATTTTGTGGTGTTGAGTCTTTTTCTTGAGATGGCATCAAGAGCCAGATAAACGTTCAATGTGTACATAAAGCATGAGCAGGGTTAACAGGTCCTATATGTTGGGTACTGATAAAGATGTGTACCCTAGCTCTAATAGGCACAGCCTAAGGGATTTCTGGTGGGAGCTACTGGCATTATTTCCACAGGGCACTTTCATGTTTTTCTCTCCATACCACTCACCATCAGCAAAAGGGATTACTCACTAGGTTGGATTATGGAGCAATCTTGTTACTCACCAGGATGACTAGGGTTGTACTATGTTTTGGAAGAAAAGTTAAGCAGCACCTCCATTTCCACCAAGGCCAGGCCTCGGCATTGCTGATGGCAGATTCCAAGCACAACCTTAGAAGAAAAGGGAAGTGAAAACTCATATGACTAGGCACCAGGCACTATGTTATGTCATTTAGCCCTCACATATAAGGTATATAGGACTACAAGGTAGGTATAGCTATTACATAGTGGGAAGGAGGCATGAAAAAGAGAGACAACAAAGTGTAATACACCTTACCAATTGAAAATAAGTTTGTTCCTAATAATTACATTTAAAACCAATACATATTTGATGAGATCAATGATCTAAGAAGTTTTCTAGCTAGAGGCAACCTGACTATTGCCTAAATCAAGGGTTAGCAAACTACAGCCTGTGGCCAAACCCAGCCTACCACCTGTTTTTGTACAGCTATGAGTTAAGATTGGTTTTTATATGTTTATAATGGTTGAAAAAATCCACAAGAAGACTATTTTGTGACAAGTGAAAATTATATAAAATTCAAATTTCAGTACCTGCTATGGTAATGAATGGATAATGGAAGGTTATGGCCACCTTTCAAGCCCCAGAGGTCGTTGCCCTCACTCTAATTTTGATGATTCATGTGTGACTTATTTAATTGTTATCTATTGCAGATATATAAAAGAATGCTTTTATTCTTTTTTTAAGAATCTAAATTCAAATCGTCTTTAATATTACCAAGTTTCTACTCCCATCACCCTTCAGAACATTGACATTTTAACTTTTTGACCTACCCCAAACCCTCCTGCTACTTCCCAGGATACAAAAAGCACATCTGCCACACAGCTGGGTGCAATGAGGAGCCCCCACGCAACAGTGCATTGAAAACTGGTTTGGGAGAACTGAGGGTTAAGTGAAGTCCCCCAGGAATTCCAATCTGTTGCAGGCTGCTAATTCAGAAGCTGCCTGGGGCCTAGGTCTGAATATTTGTATCCCTGAAAATTCACATGTTGAAGACCTAATCACCTCTGTGTTGGTACTAAGAGGTAGGGTCTTTGGAAGATGATTAGGTTATGAGAGTGGAGCCCTCATAAATGAGATTAGTGCCCTTATAAAAGAAGGCCCAAGCCAGGTGTGGTGGTGCACACCTGCAGTCCCAGCTACTCAGGAGGCTGAGGAAGGAGGACTGCTTGAGCCTGGGAGTTCGAGGCCACAGTGAGTGATGATCACACCACTGTGCTCCAGCCTGGGTGAAAGAACAAGACTCTATCTCTAAAAAGGAAAACGAACAAAATGAATAAATAAAAGAAGCCCCAGAGAGCTGCCTTTCCTGTTCCATGATGTGAGGACACAGCAAGGAAAAAAAACCAACCATCTATGAACCAGGAAGCAGGCCGTCGTCAGACACTGAACCTGCTTGTTCCTTGACCTTGGGCTTCCCAGCCTCCAGAACTGTACAGTACATTTTGGTTGTTTATAAGTCACTCAGTTGATGGTGTTTTGTTATAGCAGCTGGAAAGGACTAAAACAATACCATAAAAATTTTATTGGAACACAGCCATACTCATTCATATACATATAGTCTAGGCTGTTTTTGCACTATAAGAGCAGATTTCAGTAGGTGTGGCAGAAATAACAGAGTAAGGGATGAGCAAGGCATAAGGAAAGAGGTGGAACTATCATTCCAATAGAAGTAGTGCCCACATGGAAACAAGCACCCCAAACACCCACACGCACTGCATATGCCCCAGTGCTCACCTCCTGCTTCTGCTGCTCTGTCTTCCTAATCCCTCCCTTTAGTTCTGAAGCATGAAGTGCTCCCATGACTTCCCCATATTTCTCATGCCTGCTAGAAGGCCTTGACCACAAAGCTACATATTTGCCTTGACCATGGCCACAAGCCCCGTGTGGCTCCCACTGACGCAGCTGACTCAACCCTGGTCTGGATGGCCCGTTTGCAGAAGGCACTTGGTTTGGCCGCAACATGAGTCATTCTGGATAATTATAAGAATTGATAAACTCTGCAGGAACCAAATTCTGCTCTCCCATGAACTAATGCTTCTGTCCTGGTCAAGGTGGATAATGGAAGGTTATGGACACCTTTCAAGCCCCGCAGAGCTCTGCAGCTCCTCTAGCCACTTGTTTCCTTCAGGAGGCCACAAATATGCCCACCCCAAATTTGCACTCCAGCATACCTTTCTCTCCTGATATAGCACAGTCAGTGGATTAAGACGGACCTGGTTTAAATCGTAGCTCTCTCACTGGACTGTGTGACCTCGGAGAAGCCACCTCACTTCTCTGAACCACAGCGTCCTCACCTCCAAACTGATGATGGCAAGCCCCCTCTCTAGAGTGTTGAAGTTGGCATGGCAGGCAAGGCTTCCTGGTGCTTTACCTCAGCCCCACCTCCCCACACCCTCCCACTTCCCTGCCCACTGGAACTGCTCCCTATGCCTCTGCCTTGCTTTGGTCACTTCCTTTCTTGTTTGCATTCCTCTGCTTTTCCTGCCTTCTGTCCTTTCAGTTCCGCTTCCCTGGGAAGTTTCCAACACCCAGGATTTCCTGAGTGCCATTTCCCTGTACTGTGTGGCCACCCTGCTTACCTATCTCATAGCCCTCACTCCAATGCTTCAAAATTATTTCCAAGCCTCCCTGACTGCCTCATGAGGTCCTCCAAGGTGGGAAATTTGATTCCTTGTTTGCCATTTCCAAACTCACTGCCCGGCACATTGGACTCTAATGAAGGCGGAGGGGACTAGGATAGGGGTGTTCAAGTCACAGCATTCTTGAGTTCTGGAAATCGAGACAGTTTGTCCCTTCCATTGTCTATAACTCTGCAAAATCTGACCTCTTTGAACTGAAAACTGCCCTTAAGGGCACTGTGACACAAGCCATGGCAACTCAGCAGGAAGCCTTGTGTGCACCCCACCTACGGGCACTGGCTCTGCAGCTCCAGGTTTCAAAGGCTGAAAACTGGGGGCTGTCTATCCTACAGCCCCCGTCACGTGTGTGTACAATCGGCGACCTCTCCAATACAAACAACCCAGGAAAGACAATACCAGTCTGTTCCAAAGAGAGAGGAATTCTAAGCAGTTGCTACTTCCTGGATGACTGAGTATTCTCTACCCTGACAACATGGACAGTCTGAACAGAATTTATTCAAAACAGCTTTTCCCCCCTAGTTTCAAATTAAGAGGTGCAATGTTACCTCTGACCGGTTTGCAATAGTGGTATCGGAAACAGGGAGGCTTGCCGGGGATATTTCAGTACTGCCACCTCCATGAAGTATGCAAATTCAAGTGTAAAAACCTGAAATGAGAGTGCAGGGAAGAATGCCAACTGCATGCTCACTGTTTTCTGGGAGACCTATAGGTATAATTTCTACCTCTGATCAGTGTCATTGTGCAAATGATTTTGCATGTACCATACAGACATTTATTTTTTTAGCTTGACTATCAGGCAAAGGAGGAAAACACTATGGCCTTTTATAAGGGAAAGTATCTCCCTAAGGAAATAATTGAAGGCCTCAATTGCTCAAGTCTTTCAAAAGACACTGTACAAAGCACCCCTGAAAACACTGCGGGGAATAATTCTGTGTTCACTGGGGAACTGGCTAGATGATCTAATAGGTCGTTGCCCTCACTCTAATTTTGATGATTCATGTGTGACTTATTTAATTGTTATCTATTGCAGATATATAAAAGAATGCTTTTATTCTTTTTTTAAGAATCTAAATTCAAATCATCTTTAATATCACCAAGTTTCTACTCCCATCTCCCTTCAGAACATTGACATATTAACTTTTTGACCTACCCCAAACCCTCCTGCTACTTCCCAGAATACAAAAAGCACATCTGCCGCACAGCTGGGTGCAACGAGGAGCCCCCCACGCAACAGTGCATTGAAAACAAGTTTGGGAGAACTAAGGGTTAAGTGAAGTCCCCCAGGAATTCCAATCTGTTGCAGGCTGCTAATTCAGAAGCTGCCTGGGGCCTAGGTGTAACCACAGCTAGGAAAACAATGCCTTAGCTGCCTTATCCTGAGCAGCATTTAGCATTTATCATGGTCAGAAAACCACCTGTTACTTGGGAGAGATTCAAAGGAATTCTGAGCCATAATTAAAGCAATAATGAATAAAAACATATTGTGAATTGCTACCCAAACCCCAGGCAGATGTGTTATTTAACTGTGGGCTTGATCTGCACTATTAATTTGGAATAAAAATAACAGACAACAAAACACAGACAGAATCAAGACCCTGCCTGCCCCGGGGTTTTGTTTCTTTTCAAGTCCTTGGCAGTTGTGGTTAGTAACCCAAATGCAAGCAGAGCTGACTTTCTTGCAAACTGCAGTGGTGTCTGACAACCAGTAGAACAGAGCTGGCAGCCAATCGGAGTCAAATGAATCACTGGATCCCTGTACAGATCCATAAATGACAGTTGAAGGAGATGGGCTAGTGGCATGTGCCAGTGGGGGTTGCATCCTCCCACTTCTGAGGCCTTTTGACCCGGCTGAAGCCAGGAGCAGATTTTCTCCCCCAGGGGAATGCACACCTGAGTACTCGGATCTGGCCAGGAGATACTCCTGGTTGTTTCACTGGGAAACCTCTGAAAACACATTTCTCTGACTATCTGTAGAACTGCAATTAAACACAGAAACTCGACCAGGCATAGTGGCTCACCCCTGTAATCCCAGCATTTTGGGAGGCTGAGGCCAGCAGATCGCTTGAGCCCAGGAGTTCGAGACCAGCCTGGGCAATGTGGCCAAACCCTGTGTCTACAAAAAAATACAAAAATTAGCCAGGCGTGCTGGCACGCGCCTGTAGTACCAGCTAATCGGGAGTCTAAGGTGGGACGATGGCTCGAGCCCAGGATGTCGAGGCTGCAGTGAGCCAAAATCCCACCACTGCATTCCAGTCTGGGCAAGCGAGACCCTATCTCAAAAACAAAACAAAACCAAACAACTCACAGGTAAGGAACAGTGGCAGGGAGAGGTCATCTCCTACTTAAAAGTTCTGTTCTGTTTGGCAGTGACTAGTTTGTTATTAAGGCTCTGACTCCATCTCATTAAGCTCTTTCCAAATCTTCTGAGAGGAACATGCTCTTGAGAGGGTGAGGGGAAGGGCATGGGGCTGTGAACTGAAGAAGAGAGGGGCAAAGCAATTTTGTGGTACGCGGGTGTTCATAACTTTGTACTACACTTTACCCTTAAAAAAATTCAGATTCAGTTGACAGATCTATGCAAATGTATGAAAAGTGGAAAAAGACAAGCTAGCATTTGTTTCAGAGGTTGAAAGCATCACTTTGATTTGCAATGATTTCCAATCTACCTCTTTTTCCACAAGGAAAAATTGCAAAGACAAGATCCCTAAATGTCACAAAATAAAGCCTGCCAATGTTCTGTTGGCATATAGTTTAATTCTTGAACAATTACCCTGCCATATACATTTATTCTTAAATTTTATATATTGACACATTAAATTTTGAAACTGAAAGAGAAAATGACACATGTAAATACCCTCAAACTCAGAACTGACTTTAAAATTCGATCTATTACTGTGTATGCATGAGTGTGTGTGTACTAAATCTATGACAAGTGCAAGTTGCTGGTTTATTGCAATTGACTTAATATCACTCTCAAAGACTGAGTGTACATTCTCATGCCCTGAAAAAGTTTTGAGTAGATCTCTTCTGGGACAGGCTATCGTGTATATTTAAGACATGATCTCTACAATAGTAAAAATACATTGCACTATTATGAATTCCTAGCTGAGAGTGGTCTTTGTGTGGCTGCAGGCATACTACCACCCTGCAAAGGCTCCCCATTGCCATTCACGTTAATTGCAGACTGTCCTTCAAGACTGCCCAAGTATGACCTCAAACACCTTTTCTGGATTCCCCTTCCATTACTCAACAAACTTCAGACCAGCGATAGTGGACTCCTGGGTGCTCTATAAAGCTTGCTTATCTGGCCGGGCGCAGTGGCTCATGCCTGTAATCCCAGCACTTTGGGAGGCCGAGGTGGGCGGAAACCACCTGAGGTTGGGAGTTCAAGACCAGCCTGACTAACATGGAGAAACCTCATATCTACTAAAAATACAAAATTAGCCAGGCGTGGTGGTTCGTGCCTGTAATCCCAGCTACTCGGGGGGCTGAAGCAGGAGAATCGCTTGAACCCAGGAGGCGGAGGTTGCAGTGAGCCGAGATCGTGCCATTGCACTCCAGCCTGGGAAACAAGAGTGAAACTCTGTCTCAAAAAAAAAAAAAAAAAAGCTTGCTTATCTTTTTCCTCTTTATGTTTTTGCTCACCCGATTTCCTCCTGTTGAAATGATCTTCCAAACTATCCCCATCCCAGCTGAAGCCTGATCCCAAAGACCATTTCCTGAGTGCCATGACTATGCCTTATTCATGGCTATATTCCCAGCAGCCAACACAATGTCTGGCAAGGGGTAGACACTCAATATGTATTGAATGAATGCATTTTCACAGCCTTTTCCAATATTAGTTTTTCAATTAAGTCTTTTCTGATCCTTTCCTCTACAGGACTCCAGAGCATGGTGCTGGAATTCTTTGGTGGGACCTTCCATGTTCAATCTGGTATTACAGTGACTTGTCTACTCCTCCTCCCAGCCCCTCCCCCACCCTGCCCATCCTAGCCTCCTCGACTTGCTATCTGCTAAAGCTATTAATTCATCCACCTTATACATGTACCTTACATGCATAAAAACAATAATACTGTCATTTGAGTAATGCAGAAATGTTTACAAAGCACTTCACATTCATCATCTTATATCATTCCTACCATAAGTATATCAAATAGGAAGGGCCACCATTTAATAGATAATAACGATAGGTAACATTTATGGAGGGCTTACTACCTGCATTAAATACACAACCTTGTTTAACCCTCACAATTCCATAAGGATAGCTGTTTTTGTCCTCCTTTTACAGAGAAAGAATCTGTGGCTCAATGGGCTAAGTAAAAGACCAAGAGCACCCAGTTGGTAAGGGCCAGGGTGGTGGCAGGTGGGCTAGCTGGGTCTGGCTCCAGAGTCTATGCACCTAGTCATTTCACCCCACTGAAGCTTAGAAAGCCTATCTCAAAATCTCAATGCTAGGGACAGCAGAATCAAGGCAGGAAGTCAGTTCTTTCTACTACATGCTACTCTTCTTCCTCTCTGGAAAGACTCCTGAACAAAGAACTGGATTTAGTTTGAGAGCTGAATCTCAGTGCATAGTATAGCAAAGTGGGAAGAGCACTGACTCTGGAACCAGATTTCCTGGCTTCAAAGTCCAGCTCTACCATTTACTGGCAGAGGGGTATTGTGCAAGCTGGTTAATTTCTCTACCCCATAACTTCCGCTGTGGAGGCAATAATAGTATCTACCACATAAGGGTTTTGTGAGCACTAACTGACAATATTTGAAAAGCGCACAGAGGCCAGGCACAGTGGCTCACACCTATAATCCCAGCACTTTGGGAGGCTGAGGCAGTGGATCACTTGAGGTCAGGAGTTTGAGACCAGCCTGGCCAACATGTCAAAACCCCCTCTCTACTGAAAATACAAGAAGTAGCTGGGTATGGTGGTGCATGGGTAATCCCAGCTACTTGGGAGGCTGAGGCAGGAGAATCGCTTGAACCCGGGAAGCAGAGGTTGCAGTGAGCCGAGATCACACCACTGCACTCCAGCCTGGATGACAGAGCAAGACTCTGTCTCAAAAAAAGAAAAAAAAAAAAACGAAAAGTGCACAGAATAGTGCATGCTTTATGCACACTTGGAGACTTGCCTCATTTAGAGGGCATTCTGAAGCCAATGAACACTCAAAAAAAACCTTGTCTTTGCCTTTGTTTGGGTATCCAGACTCTCTGCATGCTAGCATCACCCCTAAGCATTCCAGAGAATGATTTCACTCCATGCAGAACTGGCTCTCACATCTGAGACCATCCTGGCCCCAGTATGACGACTTGGTGGTCTCACCTACTCAGCCTCACACGTGCGCACGAGAACTGACTGGGATTGAGGGTAATGCTTCCTGCCATGGACACACATGTCTCCCAGTCTAATCCCACCCCAGCCCAACTCCCTCCCGGAATTCACTCCTGGCCCATTAGGAATACACTAATGACCATATAGATGCTCATTTTGTCATTATTTCACACATGGTCCTCCAGATGGGACTGACATTCTACACTATCTCATTTTCCATTTGTGTGCACTTAACCCAACTAAAAGGCCACCAGTGGTGCCTGTCTGTACCAGCTCCAAAGCCCTTTTATCTGCCCATCTCTCTGCTCCCAGCTCTCTGCTTCTCTCTTTGTTTCCTTCTGTTTCTCTACCTCTCCCTTTCTGAGTCTCTCCCTCCATCTCTCTTTCTCTGTTTTTCTGCATCTGAGGTTTTTCTCTCCCTTTTTTCTCTTTTCTCTCTCTCCCTTTCTCTCTCTCTCTTTCCCACATGCACACAGACACACACACATACACACACACACACTCACCCCCCAACATGACATGCTAATTGGGCTCCCAAGTGAGTTTGCCTCACCCCTAAAGGCAGAAGTAAGTCGAGATGGGTTAGAGAGGACACACTTCACACCTGTCAATTAAGCTCAATTGCTTGCTGCGTGAAACCAGACCCGAAGCCCTGGGCAGGCCGACCTGGCTGGATGAGGCCAAGCCTCAGCTGTCCCTCCAAAGTGGGCTGAGGGAACAAATGCTCCCTCTGTTCTCAGTGGATGAGAGCATCTCTTGGAATGTCCGGGGAGCAGCTGTGGGCCCCTCCATAGGGTGGACAGAGGAGACTGTTCCCAGCGAGTTTATAGAACTATATGTACTGCAGTTGGTCAGCTATTTTTACAAAATTCCAATTACACAGCAGAAGGACAAACACTGCATAAGGAGGAAATAGATGATGTCCCAGCTCTCATGTCGCTGGAGTGTATCAGTAGCAAGTAAAGGTCTTGAGCCTGGACTGACCATAATAGGAAGGAAATATTACCCAAAACAAAGGTGCCTCTATTAATATATTACTTTCTACTTAAAAAGATCTGCCAACTGGAACAGAGCCCATCAAGAGTGAACCCTGGACGTTGCTGCAAGGCAAGGGTGGAAATATTTTTAAGGGTGGGCTGAGATCCAAGGCTTCATCTGTCATTTTCTTCACTTGACAATTATTTGCAGACTTACAGTGTTGAAAGTATGAGACAGGGGATGTCCCCCAGCCTCACAGAGCTTACGGTTTAGAGGAGAATAAGGACAAGTGAACAAGAGGTGATCACTCTGTGTGCTGAGTGTGGAGAACATGGAAATCCAGGGTGCTGAGTGTGGGGGCCAGCGGTGGCTAATGTAGGTATGCAGTCAGGAAGGGCCTCCTGAAGGAAGAAGCATGGAAGCTGGGGCCTGACTATGGGTGAAGGCAGCTCACAGAACTCAGGGAAACACAAGGAAAGGGAAGCAAACAACAAGCAAAGGGAGGGAAAGAGTGTTCCAGGCAGAAGGGACAGAACATGTAAAGGCCAGCGTGAGAGAGTTTGGCAAGGAGAGGGAAGCCCCATGACAAAGGATCTCATGGGCCACGTTAAGGAATTTGAACCACATCCCAAGATCAATGGAAAGTAATCACAGAACTTTAAGTAGAATGTAAGGGTACAATGTAATCAGAATTGTATTTCAGCAAGATGTCCCTTCAGCTGTAGGAAGAAAAGAATGAAGGCAAGTGGGTGGCTGCTGTAGTAACCACAGTGGAGAGAATGAAGGAATCAAGAAGCATTTAGGAGGCAAATCATTAGGGCTTGATGGTTGATTGTATGAAAGGCTGGCTAGAAGAAGGAATTGGAAGCTGGGCATGATGGCTCACACCTATAATCCCAGCACTTAAGGAGGCCAAGGCAGGTACATCACCTAAGGTCAGTAGTTCAAGACCAGCCTGGCCAAAATGGTGAAACCCCATCTGTACTAAAAACACAAAAATTAGTGAGGCAAGGTGGCACATGCCTGTAATCCCAGCTACTCGGGAGGCTGAGGCAGAAGAATCACTTGCACCCGGAAGGCAGAGGTTGCAGTCAGCCGAGATCACAACCTGGATGACAGAGTAAGACTCTGTCTCAAAAAAAAAAAAAAAAAGCAATCGGGGATGACCTCTTGGCCTTTGGTTTGAATGGTGATGCCATTCCCTCCTGCAGGGACTCATGGAAGAAGAGCAGAGTGGTCAGGAGGTGATAAGTGCCACTTGGGGGGTGTTGATGGTGGACATCTGTGTCACTCAGACTCTAGGGTGGCCCCATGGTCCATCCTCCTGGTGTTCACCCCCTTGGATAATCCCTTTTCCTTGAGTGGAGGCAGGACTTGTGATTTCTTTATAATCAATAGAATGTAACTCCTATAAGACTTTTTCTTAGCCTGCTGAAACTAGAGGCTCTACTGACAGCTTTATGAAGCAAAAGCTATATTGGAAAAAGCCACGTGGCAAGGGGCTGTGAGTAGCCTCCAGAACCCGAAGATGGCCCCAGCTGACAGCCAGCAAAAGTCTGGGATCCTTGGTCATATAGACACAAGGAAATTAATTCTACCAACAACCTGAGTGAGCTTGGAAGCAGATTCTTCTCCAGTCAAGCCTCCAGATGAGCACACAGCCCAAATGACACCTCAACTGCAGCCTCATGAGAAGAGGCAGAGGACCCAGTCAAGCCATGTCTGGACTTCTGGCCCATGGACACCATAAGATAATAGATATGTGTTGGTTTAAAATAACACAGCATCTAATTGGAGATAGCCAACAAGCAATTGGATATTGTCTCTGGACCTCAAGACAGAGGTCAGTCTTGGAGTTTATTGGCAATTATTCGCACAGAGATAGTAGCCAAAGCCATGGGAGAGCATGCAGTGACAAGGAGAAGGTCTAGGACAGAAACTAGAGGACTCACCAACATGAGTAGATAAGAAGCCTCAAAAGATTCTGAGTAAGAATGCCCAGAGAAACAGGAGGAAAACTAGAAATACAGTTGTATTCATAGTAGCCAACATTTACTTAAAATGTTCCCTGTGCTAAGTACTGTTCTAAATGGATAAGAGGTGTTAACTCATTTCATCATTACAGCCCCCCTTTGAGGTAAGTACTATTATGTTAGTATCCTTCTATTATAGATAAGGCAACTAAGGCAAAGGGAGGATAAGTAACTTATCCGAGGCCAGGCAGCTAGTAAATGGCAACTCAGGTGCTGTCTCCAAGCCCACATTCTTACCCACTTAAGCAAAATTAACTCCTTCTGTTATAGGAGCAGAAGCCCAGTGCAAATTGACTTAACCATAAGACAGAATTTACAGGTTCACCATAACTAAAAAGATGAGGGGTGGAACAAACAACATATAATCTTTCAGGCACACTTGGGGAAATTGGTGCAATGTCATCCTTTCTCCTGCCCTTGCCATCTTCACCCCTGCCTCTCTCCATTTCTCAGATCAGCTTTCCTAGCATTGCCTTTATTCTCAGACAAGCTCTATTGACAAAGACAACTCCTGGCACATCCAGCCTGATATTATCTTCAAGGAAGAAGCCTTGCCTGTTGCTTACTTACCTTACACCAATCCTAGGGGCCAGGGAGATGAGTTCCTTTTGTTTGTGTGTCCTCCAAATTCGGACATCACACACCGGGGCCTGTTGTGGGGTGGGGGGAGGGGGGAGGGATAGCATTGGGAGATATACCTAATGTTAAATAACGAGTTAATGGGTGAAGCACACCAACATGGCACATGTATACATATGTAATTAACCTGCATGTTGTCCACATGTACCCTAAAACTTAAAGTATAAAAAAAAAGATTAGAAGACTATATACCAAAATGTTATCAATAATCCCTTGATAATAAATAATTTTAATGTTTAAAAAAAATTCATATGTTGAAACCTAATCTCTAATATGATGGTATTGGGAGGTGGGGCCTTTGGGAGGTGATTAGATCATGAAGGTGGAGCCCTTATGAATGAGATTAGTGCCCTTATAAAAGAGACTCCAAAGAGCCACCATGGCCCTTCTTCCATATGAGAACACAGTTTGAAATACTGTTTATAAACCAGGAAGTGGGCCATCGCCAGATGCCACATCTGCCAGCACCTTGGTCTTGGACGTCCCAGCCTCCAGAATAGTGTGAAATAAATTTCTATTGTTTATAAGCCACCCAACCTATAGTACTCTGTTATAGCAGCCTGAAAAAACCAGGACAACTCTCCCCTACCCCAAATTTAGAATCAATTGAGAGATAAGTGTAGAAGGCAAACAGAGTCCACAGAGTCCACATGTCAGATTTAAAGGTGATGGGGAGGGGAGCTATAGTGGAGACATGACTTAGGTGTTTGGCAAAAAATTAGGTTTCTAATATTGCACCTAAGAATAAAAGTTACCCAAGTCATAGGCCACACTGGACAACTGCCAGCTTCCCTAGCAGGGGCACATCCTGGGAACACAGGCTACCCAGCTATGCTGGCCACGTGGCATCCTAACGTATTTTCTCATCATAATGCACCTTCTCTTCAGGCAGAAGAGTAGGAGAATGAAGCTGAGCCACACATGCCTCCTCCTAAATTTACCTACCTCTTTACCCTCCTTCCCGCCCACTCCCACCATCCCCTACGGAATAATGGAGGTGGGGGGGAATCCCAGATACATTGTCATTAGAATGACTTAAATTTTAAAACCTGACAATACCAAGCACTGATGAGGACATGGAGCAACTGGAAGTCTTATCCATTGCTGATAAGAACACAAAATAGTAAAGTCACATTGAAAGACTATTCTTATGAAGTTAAATGTACTTTACCATATAACCCAGCAATCCCATTCCTAATTATTTACCCAAAAGAAATGAAAATCTATGTCCACACAAAGATCCGTAAGTGAACATTTATAAAAGTTGTATTCATAGTCACCAAAAACTGAAAACCATCCAATATCCCATCAACAGGTGAATGATTAAACAAACTCTAGTATCCACACAATGGAATACTACTCAGCAATAAAAAGAAACACATTACAGACACACGCAACAACACAGATGAATCTCAAAAGCATGGTGATAAGTGAAAGAAGCCAGTCTCAATCTGCCATTTTCTGTCCCTGAGTGAGTCTCTGGCATCCCATATTGCCTGTTTTTCTCACAGGCTCTATTCCATTCACTGATTCGCCACCTCAGGGGAACAATGGCCACGGAGTCCACAGCCACTGCCGCCATCGCCACGGAGCTGGTTTCTGCCAACAAAATTGAAGATGTTCCTGCTCCTTCTACATCTGCAGATAAAGTGGAGAGAATCGAGAATGGTGTGTTGGGAAACACCTTGGATGGTGTGCATGTGGAAGAGGAAGAAGGAGAAAAAACAGAAGATGAATCTCTGGTAGAAAATAATGATAGCATAGATGAGGAAGCAAGGAAAGAGTTGAGAGAACAGGTTTATGACTCCATGGGAGAAAAAGAAGAAGCCAAAAAAAACAGAAGACAAGTCTTTGGCAAAGCCTGAAACTGATAACAGGACAGTGAAATGGAGAAGGGTGCAAGAGAAGATATGGATATAAGTGAATCTGCAGAGGAGCCACAGGAAAAAGTTGACTTGACTCTAGGTTGGTTAACTGAAATCTCTGAAGGGACAAAAGGAGGAGGAGCACCAGAAGGACCGAATGAAGCTGAGGTCACTTCTGGGAAGCCAGAACAGGAAGTACCAGATGCTGAGGAAGAAAAATCAGTTTCTGAAACTGATGTCCAAGAAGAGTGCAGAGAAAAAGGAGGTTGGGAGAAGCACGGAGAGGTAATTGTGAGCATAGAGGAGAAGCCAAAAGACGTTTCAGAAGAGCAGCCTGGGGTGACTCTAGAAAAGCAGGGCACTGCAGTGGAGGTAGAAGCAGAGTCTTTAGACCCAACAGTCAAGTCAGTAGATGTGGGTGGGGATGAGCCAGAGGAGAAGGTAGTTACCTCTGAAAAGGCAGGAAAGGTGGTTCTTGAGCAACTGGTAGGTCAAGAAGTGCCACCTGCTGAAGAGTCACCGGAGGTGACAACAGAGGCTGCAGAGGCCTCAGCTGTGGAGGCTGGATCAGAAGTCTCTGAAAAGCCTGGGCAGGAGGCTACAGTTCTCCCTAAGGATGGTGCGGTCAATGGACCGTCAGCTGTAGGAGATCAGACTCCTACTGAATCACAGACTTCTATAGAAAGACTGACAGAAACAAAAGATGGCTCAGGACTAGAGGAGAAGGTCAGGGCAAAGCTGGTTCCTAGTCAGGAGGAGACTAAGCTGTCTGTAGAAGAGTCTGAGGCAGCTGGAGATGGGGTTGATACCAAGGTAGCCCAGGGAGCTACTGAGAAATGACCTGAAGACAAAGTTCAGATAGCTGCTAATGAAGAGACAAAAGAGAGAGAAGAACAGATAAAAGAGGGTGAAGAAACTGAAAGCTCGGAAGAGGATGATAAAGAAAATGATAAGACTGAAGAAATGCCAAATGATTCAGTCCTTGAAAACAAGTCTCTTCAAGAAAATGAAGAGGAGGAGATTGGGAACCTAGAGCTTGCCTGGGATACGCTGGATTTAGCAAAGATCGTTTTTAAAAGGCAAGAAACAAAAGCCCAGCTTTATGTTGCCCAGGCACATCTTAAACTCGAAGTTGGTGTTGAATCTGAAAACTATGTGCAAGCTGTGGAGGAGTTCCAGTCCTGCCTAAACCTGTAGGAACAGTACCTGGAAGCCCACGACCATCTCCTTGCAGAGACCCACTACCAGCTGGGCTTGGTTTATGGGTACAACTCTCAGTATGATGAGGCAGTGGCACAGTTCAGCAAATCTATTAAGTCATTGAGAAGAGAATGGCTGTACTAAACGAGCAGGTGAAGGAGGCTGAAGGATCGTCTGCTGAATACAAGAAAGAAATTGAGGAACTGAAGGAACTGCTACCCGAAATTAGAGAGAAGACAGAAGATGCAAAGGAGTCTCAGACTACTGGGAATGTCGCTGAACTGGCTCTGAAAGCTACTCTGGTGGAGAGCTCTACTTCAGGTTTCACTCCTAGTGGAGGAGGCCCTTCAGTCTCCATGATTGCCAGTAGAAAGCCAACAGATGGTGCTTCCTCATCCAATTGTGTGACTGATATTTCTCACTTTGTCAGAAAGAAGAGGAAACCAGAGGAACAGAGTCCCTGGAAAGATGATGCAAAGAAAGCCAAACAAGAGCTGGAGGTGAACGGAGGCAGTGTAGATGCTGTCCCCAGTGGAAATGAAGTTTTGGAAAACATGGAGGAGGAGGCTGAGAATCGGGTTGAAAGCCGGGCGGCAGTGGAGGGGACAGTGGAGGCTGGAGCTACAGTTGAAAGCACTGCATGTAAAGAGGGGGCACAGCCCTCCTCCCAAGGGAAAGTGTTTTTGTATATAATGTATTTTTTCACTTTTGGAGGATTCTTTTTGTATAACTTCAATAAAGATTGTAAGCAAAGGTTGAGGCTTTGATGATTTTTTTCTTAATTATTGGCTGAATCTGCCTTGGAGCACTCCTGGTTTTATACAGTAGCCAAAGGTTTTGTTTTGGCCTCTGTACTGATCTGTGTTCCTGATCCTAATTCCTATCTGTCTAATGTGGAGGTGATCAAGTGTGGCTGCAGGCCTTTGTTTTCCAATGGTGCTATATTCTGCTTTCAAATACTTCACTGAACCTAGCTATCTTGCAAACCTTCAGTGGTGCTGTCCCTGGATGGGGGCTACAAAAATGAGACTTGGTGAAGATCTTGCTCTTCGGTGCTGAAAATGGATGATGGACTTTGGCTGTGATCCAGGCCTAGGATGGTGCTTGTCCTATATCCACCTAGTCTTCAACTGGGGCTATAATCCTGTCCTGGAAAAAGAACTCAAGAAAACCTGTGTCGGGGGAATGATTCATAAGGAAAACGGTCTGCATTTAAGTTCTGGTTTGAAAGTAGCCAAGGGACTGATGGTGGACACTCCAGATGTGGTTGGAAGCATAAGTGGGGAGACTGGCTGGTTGAGTTTTATTTGTTATTTTCTGTATAGAAAGATTGAGATATATCAACACTTGGAATTGTTACCCACCTGCAGAATTGACTTCTCAAATAAAGATGCTAAAAATTAAAAAAAAAAAAAAAAAAAAGAAGCCAGTCTTAAAGGGCTATATGCTGGATGATTGCATCTGTATGACATTCTGGAAATGGCAAAATTATAGGAACAAAACTCAGATCACTCTTTGCCAGGGGCTGAGAGTAGAGTGGGAGATTTAATACAAGGGGGGATGAAGAGACCTTCTTGGGTAATAGAAGTATTAGATAGCTTATTAATAATAGCAATTACGTGACTGTATGCATTTGTTAAAATTTATAGAACTGTGTATCTTAAAAGGGTGAATATTACAATTTATAAGTTAAACTTCAACAAACCTAAAACAAAACAAAAACAAAATAGGAGTGTTATGGTAGTGCAGTGGTTCTCAAACTTTAATGTGCATCAGAGTCACCTGAAGAGCTTGATAAAACAGACTGCTGAGTCTGACTGGGAATCATTGTGATTCAGTGAGTTTGGGTGAAGCCTGAGAACTTTCATTTCTAGCACATTCCCAAGGAATGCTGACAGCACTGGTGCAGGGGCCATGCTTTGGAAACCAGTGCTCTAGTGAAATCCCTCCACATGGAAACAATTAGCAGGAAACAAAGAGCAAGAAACAAGCATTCCTCCCTAACCAGGCATTTGGGCCAGTCCAGCGCAAGTGGTGGATTGGTGAGGGAGATAAGTGCTTTCATGTACAATCCCACCAGTAAGGCAGGGGAAGTTTCCAAAAGGAAAAGGGGCTCGTTTTCTAAAGGAGGAAGATCAGAAGATAAGTAGCTGTATTAGACTGGGTTCGCAGAGAAATAGAAACAATAGGATAGATACAGATGTAGATATAGATATACAGAGAAAGAGAGGTTTACTATAAGGAATGGGCTCATGTGATTATGGAAGCTGAAAAGTCCAAGATCTGCAGTCGGCAAGCTGGAGACCCGACAGAGCCAATGTTGTAATTCCAGACAAGGTCTGAGTCTGAAGGCAGAAGACAGATGTCCCAGCTTGAAGACAGGCACAGAGAGTGAATTCTCCCTTACTCGGCCTTTTATTCTGTGAAGGCCCTCAATGGATTGGAGGAGCCTCACCCACACTGGGGACGACAACCTGCTTTACTCAGTCCACTGATTCCAGTGCTACTTTCATCCAGAAACACCCTCACAGACACACCCAGAAATAATGTTTAACCAAATATCTGGGCACCCCATGGCCCAGTCAGGCTGACACATAAAATTAACCGTCACTGTAGTGTACTGGAAAGAGTCCTGATCCAGACCCCAAGAGAGGGTTCTTGGATCTCATGCAAGAAGGAATTCAAGGCAAGTCCATAGAGTAAAGTGAAAGCAAGTTTATTAAGAAAGTAAAGGAATGAAAAAGAATGGCTACTTCATAGGCAAAGCAGTGGCCTGGGCTGCTCAACTGAGCATACTTACAGTTACTTCTTGGTTATATGCTAAACCAGGGGTGCATTATTCATGAGTTTTCTTGAAAAGGCATGGGCAACTCCCACAACTGAGGGTTCCTACCCTTTTTAGACCATATAGGGTAACTTCCTGATGTTGCCATGGCATTTGTAAACTGTCATGGCACTGGTGGAAGTGTTTTGTAGCATGCTAATGTATTATAATTAGTATATAATGAGCAGTGAGGACGACCAGAGGTCACTTTTTTCACCATCTTGGTTTTGATGGCTTTTGGCTGGCTTCTTTACCACAATCCGTTTTATCAGCAAGGTCTTTGTGACCTGTATCTTGTGCTGAGTTCCTGGCTCATCCTTTGACTTAGAATGCCTAACCTCCTGGGAATGCAGTCCAGTAGTCTCAGTCTCATTTTACCCAGCCCCTGTTCAAGATGGAGTCACTCTGGTTCAAATGCCTCTGACAGTAGCCCAAAACAATGCTGACTTTGGAGGAGCACTAGAGAAGGCAAAAGAAGTGTTTCTATAAGAAAGGAGTGGGAATGCTGTCGGATGCTCAGTTAGGCAAAGGAGATAAGGACTCAGGTGTGTTCACTACATCTAGCAGCAAGGAGGCTACTGTGACCTTGGAAAGACCAGATTTAAAGGGGTAGCAGAGGTGGAGCCAGGTTGCTGAGAAGTGGTGATGCAAGGTGGGAAGACAAATGCAGGAATTGACATGACCCATTCAGTAAGCGTAGAAGACACATATGGGGAGGTAGGCACAAGGGTTTGGGTGGAGCATTGCATTTCCTTTTCAATATGAGAGATACTTAACTTAGGAAAGGAGCTAGTAGATAACAAGAGGTTGAAATTATAGGAGAAAAAAATATGGTCATGGAGTGAGGTCCCTGAGAAGGCAGGCAAGGAGTGCAAAGAAAGAAGATGGGGTGCAGATGTAGGTAGGTTTATAAGTCTAGTGGAGGGAAATTGAGTGTGTTCTCATCTGCAGGCTTCTGTTTGTTCTGGGGAGGATGTCCTAGGTCAATCAAGGGAGGCACTGAAACCCTGGATTGCAAAGTTAGTCTCTGGAGTCAGAGCTCAAATTTGCTGCATAACAGTGGACAAGTTTCTCCAGTGCTTGATCAATGTCTATGAAATGGGAATGTTATAGGACCTTTCCAAACATAAAAGTTTTTCCAGCTGTGCCTGAAACACAGCAAATGCTCAGTGTTTGCTCACTGCCAGTGAAGAGTTTAAGGAGTGAAGAGAATATCTGAAGTACAGACTGTTAACCATAGAACTTCGAATAGGTCGCAGCTATCAGAGACAAACTCTACCAAAGGAAGGAGAACCTTTGTTAATCTAGTCAGCTGAGAGTCCAAGCAATCTGGGGAATATTACTAGCAACCCTCTTCAAATTCTCACAAGATAGTTAACCTCATTTGTAAAATTATGGGAGACAATGTGCATGCTGGGGAGGGATTAGAAAGTCCCAGATTCTACTACCCCCTGAACTACCACCAGCTATGGGAATGTGAGTGATTTGTAGGCAAGGCCATTATTAAGGTCACCTGCAAAGTTGCATCAAAACCCAACAAGTTGGTGTTTCAGAGGTTCAGAAATTAGTCACCTTCTTATAATTGACACCATCAGATGGATTGATCGTGTAAGATACTCTGGATAAAAAGAGTCGGGGTAGTGGGACCTTAGCTAACCTGGAGAGACTGAAGGGGACTCCCCCACCCCCCAGCTCAGTTCACCAGCCACCAGCCAAGTCTGCTGGGTGAATGACGCTGCTTGCATTCTGCAAGGTAAGCAAAAAGATAACAGAGCTTTTTTTCCCCAAAAACATTCCATCTTCCATTCTGTGTGCCAGGCTGAGCTTGCATTTCCAAGGGTTTTTTCCCCTTGAATTCTTTGGACAGGAGTACATAAAAGTGCTGACCCGGATGTGGTCCCAATTTAATCACAGGAAAAGCAGAACTGCTCCAGTTCCTTTGTTCCTTTTCCAAAAGGTGAGGCAGTTTCCAAGCTTCTGTTTTTCCCTGTATGGCCTTCTCCTTAGGAAGTCACCAAATGGCAGTTACCGTATTTCATCAGTTCTAATGCATGTATTCTTCACCTGTTAACATCTCTGATATGGAGATGCATTTTATAGTCCCTGGCACCTCAACTTTGTGTAATAACTAAGTTGGCCCATCTTACAATTAATGTCTTTGTTTTGATGGACTGTGGAAATTGTCCTTCAGCAAATGCTTTGGTACAGGGACTTTCTGTTTTGCCTAACTCCACTCACAGCTCCATGCATTTGATACGATATCCTCTATTATGGCAGAAAACAAGCATTAGACAGATGTAGTGACCTCCTGAAGGCCACATGGTTAGTAAGTAGCAAGTGGGATAGTGCAAAGTCATGCTGCCTCCTGAAATATTTTAGCTGGACCAGCATCATCAACAAACTATTGAACCACCAACCTCCATGAAAAGCAGAGAGGAGATGAACAAGATTCACAGGAGGATTAGACCTTAAACTGTATATCATGGTAATATACATCAAAACTTCAAAACCAGCTATGGGATGAAGCAACCACAGAACTGTTATGTTTTCTGGGCCTCGGCATCCTCATCTACAAATGTGGTCACAAAAACAACAATGGCTACCACTTATTGAGGATTTCCCTGTAACAGGAACTGTGCCAAGCATTTTCCCACATTGTCTTACTTAATTCTCATGATAGCTTTTAAAAGTAGATATCATTTTTCTCATTGGAAATGGTTGCTTTGAGTGTTTAGGTACCTAACCCAAGATTACAGATTGGAAGCAAGGGAGCTGGAACTCAGCCCTGCCTTTCTGGCACCAAGGAGTACCTAACCCTTGTCCTATTCAGCCCCATCAGGAGAGGTAACTGAACCTGATGACCCTTAATGTCCTATCTCTAAGAGGAAATGGTCCTGCTTTCACAAATAAGTACACAATGCCCCTATGACTGGTGACCATGCACTATGATGAGGTGTTTAAATCTAATCTGGTTTTGTAAGGACTTCAAAAAGTTAAACGTGGAATTACCATATGATCCAGCATTTCGACCTCTAAGTATATACCCCAAAGAATTAAATGCAAGGACTCAAACCGATACTCGTATACTAATGTTAATAGCAGCCTTGTACATAGCCAAAAGATAGAAACAATATCACTGATAGAAATGTCCATCAACAGATGAATGCACAAATGTATAGACATACAATGGAATGGTATTCAACCTTAAAAAGAAATGAAATTCTGACACATGGTATAATATGGATAAACCTTAAAAGCATTATGCTAAGTGAAATAAGCCAGTCACAAAAGGACAAATGTTTATGATTCCATTTATATGAGGCAACTAGACTAAGCAAAGTCATACATACAGAAAGTAGAATAGAAGCTCCTAAGGACTGGGGACGGGAGAATGAGGAGCTCATGTCTAACAGGCAGAGTTTCTACTTGGGATGACAGAAAATGTGTGGAGATGGATGGTGATGATGGTTGCACAACATTGTGAAAGTCCTTAATGCTACTGAGATGTACACTTAAAGCTGGCTAAAATGGGCCAGGCATGGTGGCTCACACCAGTAATCCCAGCAGTTTGGGAGGCTGAAGGTGTGAGGACCACTTGAGTACAGGAGCTCAAGACCAGCCTGGGCAACATAGTGCAACCTCATCTTTACCAAAAATTTTAAAATTAGCCAGGTGTGGTGGTGTAATACCTGTAGTTCCAGTTACTCAGGAGGCTGAGGTGGGAGGGTGGCTTGAGCCCAAGGGATCAAGGCTGCAATGGGCCATGATCATGCCATTGCACTCCAGCCTGGGTGACAGAGCAAGACCCTGTCTCGAGAAAAAAAAAGAGTGCTGAGAGTGGGCATCCTTGTCTTGTTCTGATTCTGAAGGGAAATGCTTCCAGGTTTTGCCCATCCAGTATGATGTTGGCTGTGGGTTTGTCATAGATGGCTCTCATTTTGAGGTATATTCCTTCAATGCTTAGTTTATTGAGAGTTTTTAACATGAAGGGATGTTGAATTTTATCAAAAGCCTTTTCTGAATCTATTGAGATGATCATGTGGCTTTTGTTTTTAGTTCTGTTTATGTGATGAATGACATATACTGATCTGTGTATGTTGAACCAACTCTGTGTCCCAGGGATGAAGCCTACTTGATTGTGGTAGATTAGTTTTTGATGTGCTGCTGGATTTGGATTTGTTGAGGATTTTTGCATCTATTTTTATCAAGGGTATTGGTCTGAAGCTTTCTTTTTTTGTCGTGTCTCTGTCAGGTTTTGGTATCAGGATGATGTTGGCCTCATAGAATGAGCTGGGGAGGAGTCCCTCCTTCTCAATTTTTTAGAATCATTTGAGTAGGAATGGTACCAGCTCTTCTTTATATATCTGGTAGAATTCAGTTGTGAATCCATCTGGTCCTGGGCTTTTTCAGATTGGTAGGCTGTTTTTTTTTTTTTTTTTTTTAAAGATAGAGCCTCACCCTGTCACCCAGGCTGGAGTGTAGTGGCACAATCTTAGCTCACTGCAACCTCCACCTCCCAGGTTCAAGCAATTCTCCTGCCTCAGCCTCCTGAGTAGCTGGGATTACAGACATGCACCACCACGCCTGGCTAATTTTTGTATTTTTAGTAGAGACAGGGTTTCACCATGTTGGCCAGGCTGGCCTTGAACTCCTGACCTCAGGTGATCCACCTGCCTCGGCCTCCCATAGTGTTGGGATTACAGGTATGAGGCACCGCGCCTGGCCTGGTAGGCTTTTTATTACTGATTCAATTTCAGAACACATTATTGGCCTGTTCAGGGATTCAATTTCTTCCTGCATGTTCTCACTTGTAAGTGGGAGCTAAATATTAAGTCCACGTGGGCACAAAAAAGGAAACAGCAGACACCAGGGCCTACTTGAGGGTAAAGGGTGGGGGGAGGGTGAGGATCAAAAAACTATCTATCATGTACTATGCTGGGTGATGAAATAATCTGCACACAAACTCCTGTGACACGCAATGTACCTGTGAACAAACCTGCACATGTACCCCTGAACCTAAAATAAACGTTTAAAAAATAATGAATTAATTAATGAATTAAAATTCAATATTAAAAATTAACAAAAGAAAACTAGGTTTTATGGACACAAAGATGGAAACAATAGACACGGAGGACTGCTTGAGGGTGGCGGGTGAGACAGTGTGTGTGTGGGAAGGCAACGTACTCAGTACTATGCTCACTACCTTGGTGGTGGGATCATTCGTACATCAAGCCTCATAATTACCCACGTAACAAACCTGCACATGTACATCATGAACCTAAAATAAAAGAAAAAAAATGGTTAAAATAAAATGTTATGTTATGTACATTTTACCACAAATTTTAAAAATTGCTCCCGAAAAGCGATTTGGGACGAATTGTGCTATCCCAAATCAAGAAAAAGAAAAACTTTGAGACTTGCATAAATGTAGAAGTAAGGAATTATGTTCTGGGAGTATGTTCTGGAGAAGCAGGTAAGGGCAAGAGGGGGAAAGTTGCATATTCCGAGAAGAGACAAGAAATGGAAAAGGCGGAGGACATGAGTTCTGCTAGACAATCCTGGGCACAGACCCAGAGTGTCTCTGAGCAGATGGCAAGTTTGGTCTTGACAGCAAGGAACGGCTGAGGGATTCCATGTCATTAAGAAATAAACCATCTAGCTCAGGACTCAGGGGAATGACTTTAAAAACACACACACACTAGCCCTTCCACATATCAAACAATACAGTATCCTTCCTCAGACCTATAAACAAACATCTGTGCATCCTAATGGTAATTGCAATAAGGAAGTAGTTGACTTAGGAAGTCACTAGTTGGCCTTCAGGAGACATTCATGCAACCTGAGATGTTAATTCCCATCAGACTCCGAACAGAGAGTGTGGTGCTGCTCATGATAAATGTGTGCTGACGGGCAGTTCCTGTGTTGCAGGAAGTGTTTCCCAGGAGGGCTGTGGTGAACAGTGGGAAGCCATGAAGGACCAGCTCACGCCACACCTGCCTCCTGTTGAAACAAGCAGCACCCAGATCTGGTGCTTTCACATTGTTTTTACAAAGAAAGGAATAAACTACTATGTTCAGAGAATCAGGAAGGACTCTAGTACTCACCCCGTCTCAACTCTTGTTTGTGTGGGCGTTGCGGGCAGAGATGAGAAGGGAGATGAGACAATGCACGTCTCACCTGGGTATTGTGGAGGCTGCGGAAGAGTCTGCACTGGTTTCAAGATTTATCAGAAAAACAAACAAAGGAAAGTATTCTCTGAAACAGTAGCAAAAGTCCCAACTCCGGATCAGAGGATGATCATCTCATGTAATAACTCCAGTCTATTTCCGTCAGCCTGTGTGAATCTAAGAACCAACCCAACTACATCCATGCAGTCAGGGGGTTTCACCTGCCCAGTGTGGGCAGATGCGGGCCAGGGGTTGGGGCCTGGTCATGGCCTTGGCAGCTCACTCTGTCTTTCTGTGTCTCAACTTATGCTAAAATGAAGAGGTAGAAATAAGTAGTTTCTAATGTGTAATGTCTCTATTCACTCTGCATTGACAACGTTTAATAATAAGAGTGATGGGGCCGGGCGCGGTGGCTCACGCCTATAATCCCAGCACTTTGGGAGGCCGAGGCAGGCGGATCACGAGGTCAGGAGATCGAGACCATCCTGACTAACACGGTGAAACCCCGTCTGTACTAAAAATACAAAATAATATTAGCCGGGCATGGTGGCCGGCGCCTGTAGTCCCAGCTACTCGGGAGGCTGAGGCAGGAGAATGGCGTGAACCCAGGAGACAGAGCTTGCAGTGAGCCAAGATCGCGCCACTGCACTCCAGCCTGGGTGACAGAACAAGACTCCGTCTCAAAAAATAAATAAATAAATAAATAAATAAATAAATAAATAAATATAAGGGTGATGTAATACATACCAATAAAATTAATAAAATAGAAACAAATTTAATGACCCAAATTCTACCACCCTAACATAAATACTTTAGTTTTATATTTACCTGTCTTTATTCTGCAGGATAAACAAAGCATAACTGGTTCTGAAAAGTACTAAACTGTTTTTGCTGTTTTTTCTTTCTTCTTTTTTTTTTTTTTTTTTTTTCTGAGACAGGGTCTCGCCATATCACCCAGGCTAGAGTGAAGTGACGCAATCCTGGCTCACTGCAGCCTCGACCTCCCAGGGTGAAGCATTTCTTCTTTTCAGAAAAAAAAAAACTTATTAATACATTTTATTTTTTTCATGGTTAAACCCCTATACCTTCTAAACTCCAAGAACCTATTCTGAACCATGGTGACTCTTCATGTGTGTGGTATGGGCTGAATTGTGTCCCCCCAAAATTTATACGTTAATGTCCTGACCCCAGTACTTCAAAATGTGACTGCGTTTGGTGATAAAGTTTTTAAAAGAGGTGACTAAGTTAATCGTATTAATGGGGCCATTATAGTAGGCAGTAATCCAATGTGATTGATGTCCCTAAGGAAAGAGGAGATTGGGACACAGACAGATGTGTACACAGGAAGACCATGTAAGGACACAGGGAGAAGACAGTCATGTACAAGCCAAGGAGAGAGGCCCTGGAGAAGCCAACCGTGCTGACACCTTGATCTCTGACGTCCAGCCACCAGCACTGTGAGAAAATAACTTTCTGTTGTTTAAGCCACCTAGTCTCTGCTACTTTGTTACTGCAGCCCCAGAAAACTAACCCAGTGAGATATGATTGTCTTCTGAGTAAACTATACTGATCACACTAACAGTCATCGACCACAGAAGTGTATTGTGACCAAGACCTTCCATATAATACCAAGGCAAACACCTACACACACACACACACACATAAGCTGAGCTGTTTTAGTAGGTACACACCTATTAAATTGTAACATAAATGTGTTTTGCAACAATTTTTTTTGATCCTGTAACAGAACTAGGGTCTTGCAAAGTAACCACATCCTCTGCCTTCAGCTGCTTCTCCCTTCCTGCCAGCCAGCCACACTCACTAGATACTTTGAGAGGAGCCCGGGACAAGGGGTTAAGTGGACTGTGTCCTTCCAGCCCAGCCTGCCTCTTGAATTCTCTCTGAGAAGGTTTGGCCAACAGTCTACTTTTCCAAAACAGAGACCAGAAACACCCCTCGCACTTTCTTCAGAGAGGGTGTAAGCATCTCCAGGGATCAGACGGCTCATTTCTACAGACCTAAGATGATAGATGCTCCAGGGACTCACCAGCAGTAGCCAGAGCAGCCCCTTTACCTTCCAGGAATGGGGAGGAGGGCTTCCCAGCAGCACTAAGGTTTGCTTTCGGATTCAAAGCACCAGCTTCCCCGGCAGAGACCTGGGTATAGAGAGTGGCAGCTGCACAGAGACTCATCTGTGTCGTGACCAATACAGCTTTAAACAGGGACAAAGAGAACAGGGAGAGCCAGGCAGTCTTAATTTAGGGAAACAGGTCACAAGGCTCTTCAATTTGGAGTTGGTATAGCCAAGAACCCCCAAGAATTGAGAAGGTAAACAATGCACCTTCCCCTCCTTTCCTACATCATTCTGAGGAGAGCATGGAGGCTGAAAAGAGTGTGGCCCTTGCTGCTCATTTTAGCTACAGCCCAGCACCACGGATGACCTCCAAAAAGTGGGCAGTATGAAGCACTGGACCACGGCATACTGAGAAGCACCTGCTGCATGCCCAACAGGATGGGGCATGAACACCCCTGAGGATTTCTGGTCTACTAAACAACCAGCAACAGCAGCTAGGACGATTGCTAAAAGGCACAGCAACTGTAATGAATATAACAACCGGCTGCTGCTGCTGCTGCTGCGGTTACAACCTAGTTTCAGCATTTGCCTCAGCCAGATAATTCATCCTCTTTCTCATGGGGAACTCTCCCCTGACCACTATTACCTCCTCTCATTAAAAATCAGCCTCTGCATTATCACTTCCTTTGCACTGTCACTGAGGCCACAAAAATGTAAGGGAGAGAGTGACACCCCGCCTAGTCCTGCCCATGGGTACTTTGTCCTACCTCCCCAGTGACATCATGTTTTTGCAGAGTTAGGGAAGAATGAGCCAGGCTTCGCACTGAGACTCTCCAACAAGCTAGGGCTGACCTAAAGAAGTGTGTAACAGGAAAAACGGCCGCCAAAGCCATCAGAGGAATGCTAACCTTGTATTGTGTTCAGAGACGATTTTAGCGAACACAACTTCAGAAGAAGGCATTGACAAGACAAAGGCAAGTGGCTCTATCTTTATGTGCAGCTTTCCACACACATCTTCCCACTTACTCACAAGTGTGTGAAATATTAATATCCACATTCAACAGAGGAGGTCCTTTCCATCAGGCCTTTGCCCAACGTCAACTTCTCAGGGAAGCCTGCCCTGGTTATGCTATCTACAATATCAACACTGGCCAAGTGCGGTGGCTCATGCCTGTAATCCCAGCGCTTTGGGAGGCCAGGGCGGGAGGATTGCTTGAGCCCAGGTTTTCAAGACCAGCGTGGGCAATAGAGAGACCTCATCTTTACAAAACAACAACAACAAAAAAATTTAACAGCTGGGCATAGTGACATGTGCCTGTAGACCCAGCTACTCAGAGGGCTGAGGAAGTAGCATCACTTGCGCCTGGGAGGTTGAGGCTGCAGTGAACTATGATCACACCACTGCACTACAGCCTGAGTGACAGAGTGAGACTTCGTTTCAAAACAAAAACAAAACAAAATATCCATACCAACCCCTACGTAAACACATCCGATCCCATATATCACCTTAGCACTTAATCATTCTCTAGTATGCCATCTTACTTCCCTTATTGCCTGTCTCCCAGGCTAAAATATATAACATTTATAATTACATATTCCAAAACCTCCATGAAGTCAGGACAATGTCTGTTTTGCTCAGTGCTGTATCCCCAGCAGCTGGAATAGCGCCTAGCATGTAGTAAAGGCTCATACAGATGTGTCGCGTGAATAAATAAGGGAACTGAGGCTCCTAAGGTTGAATCCAGCAATGCAAGCTGCAAAAAGGCAGAACTCAAATTTGCCAATACCAAATTTTCCCCAGGCACTGGTGGAAGTGGAGAGAAACTGCTACATTCACTGGCATCATGGGAGACAGAGAGACCATCAAACAAAAGTAGGTACAATAGGACCCAAGGGTAAAAAACACAAGCTGTTTGCATTTCTTTGAGAAAGGCTAGAAAAGCAAAGGCAAGTGGTAGGACTCATGAGAAAATACAAAAGTGACAGCTAATTCCAGGCTGGTGAAGGAAGAAAAACATAGGAAGATAAGGCAATATGAAAATAGGAACAGAGCTCTGGGGTGGAGGAACCTACTCCATCCCCGGGGCTTTCTTTAACAGCAGATGGAAAAATGAAGAATTCATATAGTATGCTTGCTTCATGAAGAGTCAGGAAAAGAAAGAGAACAATAAAAGAGTCTAGGTCGGGCACAGTGGCTCATGCCTGTAATCCCAGCACTTTGAGAGGCCAAGGCAGGCGGATTGCCTGAGCTCAGGAATTCGAGACTAGCCTGGGCAACAGGGCAAAACCCTGTCTCTTCAAAAAAAAAAACAAAAAAAGACAAAACAAAACAAAAAAAAAAAAAAACAACAATTAACAGGCCTATGTGGTGCGTGCCTGTAGTCCCAGTGACTTAGGGGCTGAGGTGGGAGGATGGCTTGCGTCTGGGAGGTCGAGGCTGCGGTGAGCCGAATTAGCACCACTGCACTCCAGCCTGGGTGACACAGTAAGTGACACCCCATCTCTAAAAGTTTAAAAAATAAAAAAAATGTCTAAACTTTGTAACAGCCCAAGAGACCTCTGAGGGTTGAGGTGGGGATAGGACTGGGAGGGGCTGGGATGAGAAAGCTGTGGAAGGAGCAGATGGTATCCTAAACCAGGATGGGGAGGGGAGGGGAGGGAAAGAAGGGAAGCTTGTTTCGGAGTGGCCCAAAGGAGAGGCAAGGAGATAGGTAGAGGCTGCACACTTAGGACTAGCCAGGTGGAGTCTAAGAGAGCACTTGGCACCTCTCTGGAACAGAAGCAACACAGATAGCCAGACTGAGCTAGGGCCCGACAATCAAGGGAGGTTACGACAGATGTCAGTGATGGCCATTCCCAGAAGCTATGCCTCGAATGTCCCCTTTTCCAATCAGGAATTATGCGGAGGGTCAAGTAGCCCAGAGAAGCTCCCCTTGGGGTGTGAGTCCTGGACCTAACTGATGCAAATAATCCTATGGGCTTGCACTGTTGTGGGTACCACCCCATCCCTAGGCACTCAGAACTCCACCCTGGAGGGGAGACGCCTTGTTAGGAAAATACCTCAGGGGAAACGATGGTTGTGGGAGTACATGATGACAGATTGGGGACAATGAGCAGAAAATGAAAGATGGGGACCAGGTGGTGCCCTGACCAGGCCAGGCCAGCTTGCCAGCAGACCCAGTGGTGGTGTTTGGGCACGTGACAATCTGCTGGAAAGGAACTCCCGAAGGGTGGTCTCAGAACCAAGATATGGGCATGGATTTCCCAGAGAGAGGTACCAGATTCTGCCCCAGTGTGAAATGACCACAAGGAAGCCTGCAGTCCTCTCGGCTTAAGTAACCACCGAATCAAAAATCATCTATATAGGTGAAATGATAGGATGGCTGGGAATTGCTTTATAATTCTCCAGCAAACCAAACAAAATGTGGGAGGGGATAGAAGGAACAGAGTGGGGAGGTGTTGTACATATTGAAGGTGGGAGAGGGTACGCGGAGATTTATTGGACCAGTGGATGGCAGTGTCCTTTCCAAACCAGAAGCAGCACCACCTGAGGGCTCTAACAAGTTGCAAATTCTCAGGAGGGAGCTGACCCCAGATCTGCTTAAAAATACACAACAAAAAACTCTAGGGCTAGGGCCCAGCAATCTGTGTTTTAACAAGCCCTCCAGAGGATTTCGCTCCGCGGTTCGGATGCTTGATCAAATTTGAGACCCACTGCACAATACCTTTCTCTCTCCTTTTGTGCATGTGCTCTGATTTCCATAATAAAGGGTTTAAAAAAACCATCCCTATGGGCATTTTTGTTGTCGAGTTGTTTATTTCTTACATCACTTGTCTTCAATTGCTATTTAACTATTGTTTTGATCTTTTCCTGGAGCCAGAACAGAAAAGCCAGAAAGCAGAAGCCACTGAGACTCTCTCTATCCCGCCGCGCCCCCCGCTCCCCACCGCCCAGTTTGCAAATGTAAACTTCCTGTAAGAGACGCCCCCGGCCGGCGCACACACCGCTCACACCTGAAGGCTGTGTCTGCAGAGGGGCCCGGGAACGACTCCCAGGGCGACGTGCAGGCCGCATTTCGGAGCTGCCCCACTTTCCCCGGCCTTCACCGGGTGCCCTCAGCGTACGCCCAGGTCCTGGCCCCAGGCGCTCTCGCCTCCCGCAATCCCAGAGTCCGGGCCCAGGTGGCACTGCCACGCGTCGATCCTGTGTGGGCACCCGGGCCTCGCGAGAGACGACCCCTCTAGAACTGACTTTTCAGAACTGCAGCTCACGAGATATGGGTCCCCTCATCTTTTCCGTTCTCCCTTTCAGAAGTTCTTTAAAAAGACGGGGAAGGAGGTGAGGAGAGCTGGAGGTCGAGTCACAGGGCAGGGCCCTCCACGCACTGTCGCCTCCTCCCCGCTGTTTCGGGTCCTGGATGAGGGTGCGGAGCTCGGGAGACCTGGGCGGTCGCAGGAGGTGAAGGGTTAAGAAGCGGGAGGCCTCCTCCCCCTCCGCGTATCCAATGCCCCTTCCTCCTCCCCTCCCTGTTCCTCCCGCCACCCGCCTTGTGTGCTGTAAAACAATCCCTTTGTTTCCTCTTTAAGACATTAGCCTCAGGGGCCATTATAGGAAAGAAAGGTAGCCAGGCCCTTTTATCTGCGAGAATCCATTAAGCATGGCCTCTGTACAGCAGGCCGGTCGGTTATGGGCTGCTCCACGAGGGGTCCCAAAGTGGGAGAACCCCTCCCAAGCGAGGACCCAGACGCACCTGTCTCCCATGTCACTACCTCCCCCTCGGGAACTGGAATTTAGGGGGAGTGGAACGCCGGCAGTTTTCAAACGAGAGTGAATATAGAGCCACGGTGGGTCTCCCGCAGAACCCCAGTTTCACACCTTCCTGCCCTCGCGCCATCTCTTCCTGCACACCCGGGAAATGGGATAAACTTTCGACGGCAAGATGGGAAATGACCCTACTCTTCGTTTCCTCAGCGGGTCTTGGTGCGGGGCCGCCACCGTGCGCGGGAGAGGGGACGCAAGCAGCTGCTGGTCCGGTCGACCAGACGCGCACGTGTCTATCCGCCAGACAGCTGTGGGTCGGTCCGAGGGTACGCGAGGACGCCTCTGTCCCGCAGCCCCGCACGCATTTGATTGTGGTGCTGAGCAACAGCTGCGAATTTTGTCACTGGGGGACCGAAAGAGGGCCTTTTACCTTTCTTAGGAAGCTGTGATGCAAAATGCCTGCTGAAAGCACTGGAGGTTTCATGTGTCTCATCAGAAAATAATCTAACACCGATTCATTATTTATATCTTCCCCCAAGAACCAGTCGCCCCAAATGCCCACTCTGCCCGTGCGCTCCGTCTCACCTAGCCGCCCAGTCACAACAACAAACACTGCCCGCAGGCCCAAGGCACAGGCTCAGTGACTGCGGCTCCGAATTCTGGATTTGGGGACCAGGCGCAGGGGGAGGGGAGAAGGCGTGGCAGCCTGGCCAGGGCCCGGGGAAGGGCCAGTGTGACACTTTTATCAAGTTTAGTGGGCGGAATCTTTTCTTTTTTAAATTGCCAATAATTCGGATTGTTGGGAGTAACGGTGGCAGGAAAGCCACAAAAGAAAACTCTTTCTTTAAATTCTCTGTTGTATCCAGGTCAAAGATACAATATCAAGTCAGTGTCTCTTGTTTGAAATCTCCGTGGAATGACCTTCTTTGGATCTTCTCCTGCTCTTTCACCATGAATATAAATATTTTCTCCACTTACCATATGTTACCCACGCACTTCCACAGACCCCACCGCCACCGCCCTGCTGGGCTCCTTGCAAAAGGAAAGTCTGCCCTGCTCTCTCCTCTCAGCCGGGAGGGCAGGGGGAGGAGGGAGCAGTGTTGTTCAAGGGACAATGTCACTTTCCTCTTCATCAAGATTCTTTGTCAATTGCTGGGGAAATAATTGACCTCAAGCTACTTCAGTCACAACCAATAGAAAAATGGAACGGTGATGTGTCCAGCTGTTAAGAGGAGGCAGGCTGGAAAACAAAGGTGGCAAGGAAGGGGGCTGACATGAAAAATATGTAAAGCTTCATGTGCAAATTCTTGGGAAACAGTGGAATTTCACTTTAAAATAAAACAAAAAGACAGAATTGTGTTCATTTGTCATATCTCCAAGGTTGCGGTTCTTGATTTGTGCCTTTGGATAGCTTGAAAGGAGAATCCCAGCACAGAAGCCCTTTCATACAGCTGCCGTCTTTTCGGTTCTCTGACCCTTTCCTTAACTTACACAATGGCACTTTTTCCCAACACCCTTCACTCAGTTAGCAGCCAGAATGATTCAACTCCATCTGATTCAGGGGCCCAGGGAATAATTTGGTGGTTCTTTGAGTATTGTTTGGCATTTATTGTTTTTGGTTTAGTTTAGTTTTTGTTTTGTTTTTTTGTTTGTTTGTTTTTTGTTTGTTTTGTAACTAGTAGGAGAAAGCAGCCTGAAAGAGAAAAGGAAAAGTAGGAGGAGTGAGAGGGATAACCAGAGAGAAAGCCAAGAAGAAATTCAGCAATTGCCTTTCCTGGCTTCCCTTAAAGAGATGATGGTTAGGAGTGGTTTGTTAAAACAAATCTCATATTTCAGCCCACAAGATGTCCCATTTATGAAGCTGATCCTGTTCCAAGTTAGACCAATCAGGCAAAAATCAATAAGGACATTCAATGCCACCAATATGGTAAGAAGCAAGAACAATATCAAACAGCAACTCAGCGAGGCCTCAAACATGAGCTCTTAGCCTGAACTGTGTCTTCTCCAAAGAGGAGAAAAGAGGACTTGGGGTAGTGGAGGGGAGGGGGCAGTGGCAATCCAGATGCTACAAAAACAGCCCGATATCTTCCATGGTACACATTTACCTTCCAGCGTGCGACTAAACCGGTGTAGTGGATGTGTGAGTGCTGATGAACAGCCACCGTGGAAGAGCCAAGGTCCCTGCCTTCTCCAGGCCCAGCATTGAAACACAAAAGGTGGAGAAGAAGAAGAATATTAATATGGCAGAAACCCCTGTCACCTGGGTGAAAGAGCTCATCAGACTCACAAACACATTTTTGACAGCTTATATCTTCTCCATGGAGTTGCAGGGAGTGGTGAGTGAGTGATCAGGCCAACCTTAAAAGCAAGCACATCAGCACACAGAAAGTAAATGCTATCAGTGCAGATTCTCAGTGACAAATATTTGGTATCATTTCAAAAATTTCCCCAAGAGCATGATGCATTTTTCTCTAATGGAATTTTTAAAATTTTTGTCTGCTCTAAGATGTCACCAGGTAAATGCGATAATTTGTACTATGGTCAGAATGTTTGTGTCCTCCCCACATTCTTATGTGGAAATCTTATACCCCAAAGCCATTGTAGTAGGAGGTGGGACCTTTGAGAGGTAATTAGAACATGAGATTAGGACCCTTATAAAAGAGGCCTGAAAGAGACTCCTCCCCCTTCCATGTGATGATGCAGCTAGAAGACACCATCTATGGACCAGGAACCAGGGCCTCACCAGACATTGAAACTGCCTGCACCTTGATCATGGAGTTCCCAGTCTCCAGAACTGTGAGCAATAAATGTATGTTGTTGATAAGCCCCTCAGTCTATGGGATTTGGTTCTAGCCGGATGACTGGACTAAGACAGTCAGCATATATCAATTTCTCCAACCTCTCCCAAGTGCTTTCAAGATCTTCTCCAAGGCTTATTCATGTCATAGAACAAACAGCAGGTATACTTTACTTCTCTCAGAATTACTAACTCCAACCAGCTGAGTGGTGTTTATTTAAGGAAAGACTTCACTGCTTAAGGAATTCTCTAGTGTTCATCACGGTTTAGAGCTGCTTAACCCTGTTTCATTTGAAGCTAGAGAGATTTTTACATATAACATCCTTGAAAAGAGCTGGTTCTGGACTAGTTGTATTCTAGCTGTATCTAGAATGCACCTAATTGTTTACCTAATGGAACTTCACCTAATAGAAGTTCACCTAATGGTTCAAAGATGAAGCTGTTGAATTACTGTCTGGTAATGGCAATAGATTTGCACTGAACTCTCTATGTTCTCTTTCAGTCTTCCTTATGACCCCTGGCACTCATTTTCAAGGTGGGAAACCAGGATTGGGGTAAAATCTGTGGATATAGTAGTAAGGTTAATTGGCTCCTGTGAAAATGAAACCTACGGCTTGGCCTCATTAGCCTTGCATTAAATCTAACATCTCAAAGTGCAGTTGAATGGACATAGTTCTTACCTGGAATATATTTGTAATTTGGTAGAATCCAATATGGTTCTCACCAAATATTGCCCCATCCTGAGATGTGCTGGGTGAAACAGAGGAAATTACAATAAGATGTCAATCGATATTCTAGATTAATGAAAGTCAAATGCTTTCAAAGTATGTTTTTCATTCTACAAATAATTTAGGTTTAAACATCTTAAAACACATTTTGTTATGTATAAATTATGATTATATTATGTAAAATTAAAAAATGCCTAGAAGAGAAGCTAAAAAGAAATAAATCAAATGGTTTATGTTTTTATTTGGATGGCAGGATTATGAGTAAATGATTTTTTCTCATCTCAGTTTTCCAAGATGTTATTGAGTAGTTATAATTACTTGCTAATGGAATAAAATATATGATCATTCCATAAATATTAGTTAATGTTTATGCATAGGAATCACTCAAAAAAAGTGACTTGACAAGTACAATTTCTGTTTTCTGAAAAAACAGTGACTTGAACAAGCATAAGAAGAAGTAACAGGAGGAAAGGAGCAGTCATGAGTGCTTCCTACCATCTGTTGGGCACGTCACAGCGTTATCTCATTTAATTCCCTCTGCTGGTAAAGGAGACGCTGATTTTACAGAGTAGGGAATTGAAGTTCTGAGAGTGCATGTAAATTGCTCAAGATCTCACTGGTAAAGGGGCCACTCACACTCAGTGTTTTATGCTTTCCTCCTGCTACGTGAAAGACGTAGTAGCAGCAGAAACATTTAATAGGTTAGACAAATAAATAAGTGTAACATCCTGTCCTACCAAAAATCACTGTATTGAACTGGTCTGACTACACCCCTTACATAGAATCCCCCTCCCCACCATACACACACACACACACACACACACACACACACTGCTGTCACTGATTGGACCAGAATGGTCACCTGACCCAAAGCTGCTGAGCCATTAACTTCTCAATAATTTACATAAGGAGATGCATAAATTGTGATAAAGTCTAGCGTAAGCTTTTCAATTCAGATCTTAGTCCAGTTGGGGGAGTAGAAAGGATTGGTTCTGTAGAGAGCAAAGATAACAGAGGATGGAGGCCACATGGATAAGCAGAGAAGACGTGCCTACAAAGCAGGGAGGGAAGCAGAAATGGAGGAACAAGAGGCCATATGGTCCTCCTGTGTAGTTCAGAAGAGCTTTTCCCATTCTCACAGCTTCCCTGTGGACAATGTTTCCCATGGAGCCCTCTGTATTTGAACAATACCACATTTTATTTGAACTAGCTTGAGTGAATTTCTTTTCCCGCAATAAAACTATGTCAAACTACAAGCCAGGTGCGGTGGCTCATGCCTGTAATCCCAGCACTTTGGGAGGCCAAGGTGGGAGGATGGCTTGAGCCCAGGAGTTAGAGACCAGCCTGGGTAACATAGTGGGACCCCTGTCTCTACAAAATTTTTTTTTTTTAAATTACCCACGTGTGGTGGTGTGCGCCTGTAGTTCCAGCTACTTGGGAGGCTTGTGGTGGGAAGATAGCTTGAGCCTGGGAAGTCAAGGCTGCAGTGAGCTATGATTGTACCACTGCACTATAGCCTGAACAACAGAGTGAGACCTTGCCTCAAAAAAAAAGAAAGAGAAAGAGAGAGAAAGACAGACAGAAAGAAAGAAAGACAAAGAAAGAAAGAAAGAAGAAAGGAAAGAGAAAGAAAGAATGAAAGAAAAAGGAAAAGAAAGCAAGCAAGAAAGAAAGAAAGAAAGAAAGAAAGAAAAAGAAAGAAAGAAAGAAAGGAAGGAAGAAAAAGAAAGAAAGAAATCTCAAACTACAGAAGCAATAAACACACACTTTGTCAGAATCTCAAGTCACAAGTCTCTGCCTGGCTTTGCCAATCATGACCAGTGCTCCCAAACACATATCCATGTGGATGTCTCTCAGGAACCTCAGACTCAGTATTCATTAAGTGAGTGAACCCATCCATTTCCCTCCACATGCTCCCAATGTTTCCAAACTCAATGAATGTCACTAATATCCTCCCAGGTTTCTGACCTGTGAGTTCCCCTCAACCCTCCCTTCTTAGCTGCCCATATCCAACCTATCTCAAATCCTCTCAAATACTGCCCCTATCCTTCTGCTTCTCTGCCCCACCCCAGTGCAGGCTCCACCGCCTCCTGTGTTACAGGCCACAACCTCCTTGCTGGTTTCCCTGCCTTGGTCTTGCTCCTCTCCAACAGCCAATACTCAAGTCTGGTCAGTGTACACACAAACACATACACACACACACACACACACACACACACACACACACTCACGTGCTCGCGCATGCGCGACAGCATTTAAAACCCTCCCATGGCTTTCCTTTTAGGGTAAAATCAAAACTCATGTGCATGGTCTCCAGGGCACTGTTCATTGTAACCTCTCCAGTCCTGTGTCTCAGCATCCTGCCCACACTCTGCCCAGGCTGAACCGCTTTCAGTTCCTCAAACATGTCATGCTTCTCTGCCTGAAGGACTTTTGTGTACCCTGTGCCTCTCAGTGTGGAACTCCTCCCCTACCTAGCGGCTCTTACTCTTCTCTTGTGCCTCAGCTTAGATTTCATGTCCTCCACAAAGTCTTATCTGATCTTCTGAACTTAAGGTTAAGTATCCCTAGTATGTGGCCCTGTGACCTTCTGTGCCTGACCACCCAGAGTACTTGCCAACCTTCATTGTAATTACTTGATTGTCTTTCTCCCTGGTTTGACTGTAAACTCCCTGTAGGCAGGGTATTGCTCTGTTATATCTCCAATGCTGAGCCCATCCTGTGATCAGAGAAGAGAATGTGGAACCTGGGGGCCTGGTTATATAGCAACTAGAGCATCACAGTCATGAGGTACTCAGGATCTAGGCATGTATGATGGTCTTGGAAAAGAAATAGCTGTAAGAAGGAGTCAGTAAGAACAAAGGGGCTTTGGACCAGTCTCAGTAGATGAGGACAGTGGTAGAGAAGAAGAGTATTCAGGAGAAGTTGGAACCAGTATGGCTCCAAGACATTTGGAAGTTGAGAGAGGATTTCTGGTTTAGCAGGAAGATGATGATTTGGTTTTGTGAGAGTCTGATTGGGTTTGTGATGGCACAAGAAGTCCAAGTGACACTTAGAGTGGCAGGACACCAGCTGCAGAGAGGCAAGGGCCAGAAATGACAATTTGGAGGTAACTTGTCTAGAGGTGATGGTGGAAGAATGAAGGAAGGAGCTTCTACAGTGTGAGCCAAATATAGGGCCAACAGGAACTTGACAGTTAAGTCAAGAAGAGCAGAAACGAAGATGGAAGAAGGACTTCAAGGAATGAGTGAGAAAGCAGAGACTAGAGTCCATCCCCAGAGCATAATATGAGGTTATGAAGGCCAAGAGAGGAGAGAGATTAAGGAGGAGCTAGCTTGCAAGATTCAGTGCTGATTGTTGTAATGGCCAGCCTGTATTTAAGCCCTTTGCATGAGCAAGGCATGTTTTGAGGAACTTTTCATCAATGATTTTGTTTAATTCTCACAGCAAGTCTATGAGATGGGTGCCACTATTATTCTCACTCTATAAATGAGTTACCTGAGGCTCCAAGAAAGCCTACAGCTTATTGAGGTCATATGGCCAGAAAGCAGCAGAGCTAGGACTCAGACCCATTGTCTTGGAACTCAGAGCTGGAACTTGGGAGATCAAGGGAAAGATGGAATGGCGGGGTTGGGGAAGGGGAATATCAGTTTTCTGTGACTCTAGATAGCTTGATGAAACAAAGCAGAAATCTCTATTGTGGAAGAGAATTGAAGTTGAAAAGATAGGAAGCCTAGCTTCTTATCTGATGAGTGGGGCCAGGAGAGGGTGACAGTCAGAGGCCAGGAGAGAAGGAGGCCCAAGGCCTCTAGACCCATGTCCCTGCCTCTGCCTAGCAGCTGCCTCTGCCCAAAAGAGTGAGCTAAGGTGGTTTCTCCAGAGCCTTCTCTGCTTCCTGACTGTAAACAGCCCCAGGGTTGCCATTCTGGGCGCTTTTCAACAGGCCAAAGGGCCGTTGAGAGCTGGCAGTGCAGAGATGAACTGCTAGCTTCCAATCAACTTCCCAGGGCCCGTGTGTAAAGCCCCCTGCAGCCCTGGCAGGAGACAGAGGCCCTGAGAGGAACAGGAGGTAGGCAGACCCACCCATTTAGAGACCCCGCTAGGGGAACTGCCTGAGGCAAACAGCTGGGGTGTCCACAGCACCCCATTTTAAAAGATGCCAGAAACAGTCAATCTTAGCGCGTGAGTTTACTTACACCTGACAACAATTCTTTCCCCAACATGGAGACCTGGGGATGAAGGCGGAAGAGTCCTCCCACCCCCACCTCAGCCCCTAGTTCCTCTTCTTCCTGCTGCCTCATTTACTCTTCCTTTATTTCTTCCTCTCCCTCATATTTCTTCCCAAGGACTGGAAAACCCTTGTCCATCAAGAACCTAAGTTTAGGAAAAAGAGAAGCAGGGACCGGGTGCGGTGGCTCACACCTGTAATCCCATCACTTTGGGAGGCCGAGGCAGGGGGATCATTTGAAGTCAGGAGTTCCAGGTCAGCCTGGCCAACATGGTGAAACCCCGTCTCTACCAAAAAATACAAAAAAATTAGCAAGGCATGGTGGCATGCGACTGCAATCCCAGCTACTTGGGAGGCTGAGGTAGGAGAATCACTTGAACCCGGGAGGCAGAGGTTGCAGTGAGCTGAGATGGCGCCACTGCACTCCAGCCTGGGTGACAGAGTGAGACTCCATCTAAAAAAAAGAAAGAAAAAAAAAGGAGAGAGAAGCATGAAGGGAGGAGAGAGAATCTCTTTTCCCAGGAACTCCGAGTTGACTTGGTGCTTTTGTGGGGAGAACAATCATATCTGTGGACTCACTACCCAGGCCAGGGAGTGTGAGTGAAGAGCCGCAGGCCTCCAGGAAGACATGTGGGGCAGATTTGGGGACTGAATTTCAGGCCTCTGGGACATATAGGCAGAAGGAGAATCAAAGGAAGAGGAGAAAGGAAGCCATGCCCACGTCAGAGAGGACTGCTTCCAGTGGGTACAAAATTCACCTGAGAGGAATATTGGTCCTCCATTGGATGAGTCATGGATCTCTCACCTCAAACCTTTGCAACCCAGCCCCTCCCACCAGTCTGCCAGCTCCCAAGACACACTCCTTTGCACCTCCCTCCTGCACATCAGACACCATTTATTTGTCTTTGTTCTGCTGCTTCTGCTGCTTTCAATAAATATGGCTGGCTTTAGTGGGCAAAGGAGATTTACAGATAAAAGGGATGGGGTCTGAACTGTCAGCTGTGTTGCTGGCTTGCAACTGGACCTGAATCACAGTAGATGCCGGTTACAGGCAGTCCACAGTAATGACAGCACCCCTGGGGTTGTGCAAATCACCAACGCTGGTAAGCACAGAGGAATCGGTGGGTGAACGGACCCTGAACCCCTTCTCCACTCTATTTCTCCCCATCCTGGTGACAGGGGCCTCCACGCGGCTCATTTCAGCCTCAGGCCTTTATGTGGATGTCTGCCTGGACCATTTCTTCCAAGGGGCACCATGGTTGGCTCAAATATCAACTCCTCAGAGAAACCTCTCTATTCTGTTTTATTATCTTCAAGGCACTTATCTCTATCCAAAAGTTACTTTTAAAATTACTTCCTAGCCCCCACCGCCACCCCATAAAAGTTCCATGAGAGCATGGCCTTGGGGTACCCTGTTCTCACCTGCATCTGGGGCACATAGGAGAGCACCTGGCTTTTACCAAGGCTGCTCTGTAAAAGTGTGTCAAATTGAATTCATTGAAATTGAAGCTTCCACCAACAAAAAGCAGCCAAATGTTTAAACTGATTGTTTATCAGCAATTAAAATTTAGTTTCAAATCATTATTTTTGCCCATCTCTCAAAACAATAGTCCATCTTCTTCCTAATCAGTTGCCTCTTTCCTTTCATCTCACCAGATCCTACATTTGGAATGTCGAGAATATCTGTAGACTCCCGACAGTTAAAGGAAACCTATGGCTTTAAAAAGACGGTCATCACTGAAGATTGCATTAAACACGCTGTAAAAAGAAAATCTCCAAAGGAGATAAAGGGCCTCAGGGGTGGGTGGTGCCTGCCCAGCTGCCCCACCCCTGCAGGGAAACCTGCCCGCAGCCTCCTTAACCCTTCCGTGGCCCGCACCTCAGGAAGATGCTGGGAAAGATCAGAAGAATCCAAGCACTACTTGCTGACTGGAAGAAAACAGCAAAAAGGAAAAAAAAAAAAAAAAAAAGACCGATTCCAGTGTTGCTCCCCACCCCCATCCTTTCTTCTTCCAAAGAGGCTTCTGTTCAGAGAAATTAAAGGACTCTGATAGCAGATCACAAATTCAGGACAGAAAAGCTCCACTATGTAGCCAGAGACTGTATTGTGGGTAACCAGACGTTGGGCACTTTTTTTGCTTATGAACTTTTGGACACCACTCGAATAAAAGACTATTTGTTCCTGGACAAACACTCACCAGCAAAGAAGCTTTTAAGAGGAGGGGATATTTTTGTTTTGCATTTTCTCTTTGTGAAAAAAAAAATGAGACAGTGAAAGAGATAGAGAGACAGAGACCAAGAGACACTTGCTCTACTTACTTTTCACATAAAAGAACTTAGACTAATTTGTTTACTATTGCTGGGGATTCATGTTTACAAGTTCCTGCAGCATTGTGGTAAAAGAAATGCTATTTTTAAAAAGTAAAAACCCACACAAGTCTCCATATTCAGGGTTCTTCTTCCCCTTCCTGCTTTCCTCACTCCCCACTTTCATTTCACAGATGGCCACAAACACATGAGCCAAGTCGAAGCTCAGGAGGCCCTTGTCTTTCTCTCCCAGACCCCTTTGAGACTCCCCTGTGAAAGGGTCATACCTGAACTTGGAAGGCAATCTCTAGTTCAAGTTCAGTGGAATTCTACTTGCCACAAAAGTCACACCCCACCTGTGCTCCTTTTCAGCAGACCAAACTCCTGGCAGTCCTAAATACACACCCTAGATTTCAATCCCCCAACCCTTGCAGTTTTCATTTTCCTTATATACAGGGACCATTTCTGAAATCAAGCTAGCAAGATGTTGAATAATGTCCTTTTTAAAAGAGGGTGTGCCGTAACTGGGTCACTAACAGTGTGACTAATCACGGGTGCCTGTAACCACAGTGACTGTGGCTTCAACCTGACTTGGTCATTTGTAAACCACAAAATGACCCAGCCATCTGCAGGGGCTGCTGGCTCTGGAGTTCGAGGCTCTTCCCACGCCTGTCCCCTCCTCACCCACAGGAGCAATGGGAGCAGCCCCTGGCCGGAACCACCCTCCCCTTGCCTCTGCACTGGCAGCATCTGGGAGGGAGCTACTCACTTCAAACCTCTTCTTACTCAAGTCTTTACAGGCCTGTGTTGTAGAGGCAACCGCAGCAGGCATTTGCAACAGTTGCTCTGGCCTGAGTTCCATTTAGCAACACCAAGTCCAAAGGAGAAAAGGAAGGGGTCTAGAATACATTTTTTTTTCCAAGAAAAAAATCAAAACAAAACTGGAAAAGTGGCCTGAGAAAAACTTCCCCCAGCTAGTTTAGGGCTCTTTGTTGTGCCTAACATTTATTCATTGCACTAAAAGTTAATAAAATCCATAAAGTTTTCCCCAATCACTAAAGCAGCTTAAGGAATTTTCAAGACAGGTGTGTCCTTTTGCCCAAGGGTCCCCAAATGTATCCTAAGTTAGGAGCACTAAGGCTGCAGTGCCTCAATGCAGGTCCCTCCCAGGGATCAGCCCAGATTGGGAGCTGCAAGGAGGAACAATTAACTCCTTACCTTCTGGAGACCCAAGTTCATTTTGGGGCAACCTGCAGCGCTTTAAGAAAAATCTTGGCCAGGTGCAGGGGCTCACGCCTGTAATCCCAGCACTTTGGGAGGCCGAGGTGGGTGGATCACCTGAGGTCAGGAGTTCGAAACCAGCCAGGCCAATATGGATAAACCCCATCTCTACTAAAAATACAAAAATTAGCCGGGCGCGGTAGTGGGCGCCTGTAGTCCCAGATAATCGAGAGGCTGAGGCAGGAGAATCACTTGAACCCGGGAGTTGGAGGTTGCAGTGAGCCGAGATTGCGCCATTGCACTCCAACCTGGGTGACAGAGAGAGACTCCGTCTCAAAAAAAAAAAAAGAAAAAGAACAAAGAAAAATCTTAGGGCCAAAGGGCTTATTTGTAATTGAGGAGGATGATTGGTGATAGTGGTGAGGAAGATCTGCTCTCACTACGTCTCAGCATGAACCCTCCACCCCATCTCTCTGAAAATGGCCTTACTTTTTTCTTCATGGTCTGGGTAAAATTGGTCGAAGGTACACAAAAGACTAAGCAACCTCTCTTTCAGCCCCACCCCCTTACCTGTGTTCAACCATTCTCTTAACCATCAATCCCTTTTTTTTTCTCTCCTTATCACATTAACTCAGTAGGGCAACTGCTGCTGTCCTGGGGAGGGAAAGAGTTTTCTCCAAAAGGACAGACGGAAGCAACAAATGGGAAGGAAACTGACAAAGCTTGTGAAATCCCAAACCGGATTGGTAAGAACAACATCATAAATTATGGATCCCTCGAGCCGCCTCCGGCCTGTCACTGCGTGGTCTGTCTCCACGGCCCTGCCCGGCGCGAGCGACACTTGTCCACGAGCGCGGGTCTCTCGGGCCTCAGATGTCCCCGCCCGGCCCGGCCGCAGCGCCCCGCCAGGTGGCCCAACTTAGGGCCGCGGGGGGCTCTGCGCGCTCAGCCTGGAGGGACGCGCCAGCTGCGGGGACGACGCCCCCCAGCCAGCAGAGCACAGGCTCACCATTGTTTCCGGAGACCCCCACGGGAACACCCTGAGCTGGCCTGGGCGCTCCGGTCCTAGGGGCCAGGGCCGAAGAAGGGAATGCGAAGGGCGCCGGGGGCGGGCGGGCGGAGAGGGTGCGGGATGTGCCCGCCTGCCCTGGGCGCGCAGGGCCCGCGGCCTTGGTGGGCGGTGTGGCGGGACCCAGGGCAGCGTGCGACATCTGCGCGAGAGCGCGGGGGCGGGAGGGGACGTCGTCACACTCAGGACGCCCATCTGGACAGGCTTTCCTCCCGTGCCAGAAGCGAGGAGGGAGAAGTCAAGGTTAAACGCTGCGGCGGGGCTGCGGGCGGGCACTGGCGGGGGCGCACAAAGCCGCCGGCCCCTCCACTCGCGCCCAGCTCGGCGCACGCCGCCCCCAGCCCGCCAAGAGCCCCGCGCGGGCCACCGTGGCCCCACCTTGCCCTTTGTCTTTCCTCCGGAGCAGATGTGCTGTGACCCCTGTAGCATTCGGGCTGTCAAGATTAAAGGAGCCTCCACTCTGTTTCGAAACTGCAACTCTTGTCCCCCAGACCTCATCAACCCCACCTCTTGTTTTTGTTTTGTGTTTTTGGCCACAAGTCAACCACTCATCATAAGGTGGGCAAACCCCTCGGTCCACATTTAAATTTGTTTGTGTGACAAATTGTCCTGCAGTTCCACCCTCTTAGCTACTGTAACCAGCACCAGAGAAACAATGAATTAGGAGATTAGAGTTACCGAAAAACGACTCATCCTGCAGATGTTGTCTGCTGAAGGCTGTTCTATGGACAAATATGTAAAGGGTCTGTGTGTGTGTGTGTGTGTGTGTGTGTGTGTGTGTGTGTGTGTGTAAAGCCAACAGCCTCACATTTGTTCTTTGGTAATTTGTCTTCAATATGCCTCCCCCCGACCCCCATGATGAAAGGTCAATTATCAGACTCAAAAATAAGCAACCTTATCTGGCAAGCCTGTACTCCCAGAAATGAATGGGAGAGCTGGGGTTTCTCATGCGGCAGAGAAAAGGGAACTCCAAATCAAGCTGAATTGTGTGTGAGTCAGACTCTGGAGAAAATCGTGGGTAAAGGAAATGTGGGGGGCGGTTTCCTGGATTTCTGCTGCAGGAAGAAACCACCGAAGGGAGGAGGGACGGCTGTTAGGGGAAGAAGTGAGGGAGGGGTGGAGGAGGAGAGCGTGGGCCGGGAAGGGAGGGAGAAGGGCCTCCTTAAGGCCGAGAGAGAGAGGGGCGGGGTGGATCGGTAGGAAGGCCTGGGCTTTCTTTGTTTAGTTGGTGTGGGCTGGGGCTGGGCTCAGTGAATGCGCCTAAGTGTGCACCGCGCGGTCAGCTGCCCGGCGAGGTAACAGCTGGCACCTGTGCGCGAAGTGCAGCCTGCATTAGCAGCATCATTATTCAGCATTAGAGCATTACAAAGATAATTACTGCGAGTTAGAAAAGCAGAGGACAGAGGGAATTGAAACCCCAGACCCCTTGGCTTATCAAACTCCCAGGTTACGAGTGTAATTTCAAGCTTTGGGAAAGCCACCTCTCGCAAAGCTGTGAGTCTGCCACGTTAAAGGGGACGCCGGAAGACCCCACAGCTGGAGCCAGTGGCCCAAGGGCTCTTTTCCAGGTTTCATCCTGGCTCAAAGATCAAATTAGTGTCATAGATAGGATGCTGAAGGTCATCACACTAACATTTTCTGGTCTCCAAAGCAGTTCTACTTAGACTATCAGAACCAGCCTTTTTAAATCTAGAATTAAATGGGTCAAATGGAGCAGAGCAGGTACTTTGGTCTTTGAGTAACAATGATAGCCTCAACAATTAACAACTGTCCAGCTCTTTTTGTGTCAGATCCAATGGAAACACATTTATGAATTCTCTCCCTCAATCCTCACAGCAACCTTAAAAGGAGGGCATGATTATTACAGCCATTCGATAGATGGGAAAAATGAGGCTTTGAGAAGAGTCAGCAAAGTTCTTCAGCATTTTCCTCCCACATTTACTCTGTGCTTTTTCTTGGTCTAGAGCAGTGATCCCCAACCTTTTCAGCACGAGGGACCATTTTGTGGAAAACAAATTTTCCACAGATGTGGGGGGATGGTTTTGGGATGATTCAAGTGCATTACATTTATTGTGCATTTTATATCTATTATTATTACATTGTAATATATAAGGAAATAATTATACAACTCAGCATAATGTAGACTCAGCAAGACCCTTGAGTTTGTTTTCCTGCAACTAAATGGTCCCATCTGGGGGTGATGGGAGACACTGGCAGATTTTCAGGCATTAAATTCTCATAAGGAGCATGCAACCCAGATACCTCACATACACAGGTCACAATAGGGTTTGCACTCCCATGAGAATCTAGCGCCAACACTGATCTGACAGGAGGTGGGGCTCAGGTAGTAATGGGAACAATGGGGAGCAGCTATAAATGTCAGTCCTGGTCCATGGCCCGGGGGCTGGGGACCCCTGGTCTAGAGAAGACTCAGGCCTACTGTGCCTCCGATTTCCCATTGGTCAGACAGGAATACAATCCCGCCCTACTGCCTAGAGGTTGAGAAGTACATGCCTTTGATTTTGGATAGCCAGTAAATCCCTTTCCCAAAGCTTGAAATTTGCATGAATGCCAGCTCTCCAAACACACATTCTCTCTGCTTGTATCCTTGGTTGGGTCAGAAGCAAATCTCACAAAAGTAAGTACTGTACTGTATTGTGATTTCTGGAAAACAAAGTGTGTTTAAGAAGTGACTTCTTGGCCAGGCGCGGTGGCTCACGCTTGTAATCCCAGCACTTTGGGAGGCCGAGGCGGGTGGATCACGAGGTCAGGAGATCGAGACCATCCTGGCTAACGCGGTGAAACCCCGTCTCTACTAAAAATACAAAAAAATTAGCCGGGCGTGATGGCGGGCGCCTGTAGTCCCAGCTACTCGGGAGGCTGAGGCAGGAGAATGGCGTGAACCCAGGAGGCGGAGCTTGCAGTGAGCCGAGATTGCGCCACTGCACTCCCGCCTGGGCCACAGAGCAAGACTCCGTCTCAAAAAAAAAAGTTACTTCTTTTATAGCTTGGTATACTAATTAGTGAAAAGTGTTTCACAAACTGGTTCAGCAAAAAGTTTGCACTTGGCACATCTGGCTAGCTATGTGGGCCATAATAAGGTGAAGAACTTGGGAATCAACATTAACTTGAGCTTCATCTAGGCCAGTAAACTCATTTCCCATCTCCTGACTCAGACACAGTAGGCTTGAGTCTTCTCTAAACCCGGGGTTCCCTAACCCCCAGGCCACAGACTGGGAATTTTTTCTAACAACTTTTTTTTCTGACACTGTAGTGAATGAAGTCAGAGAGGACATTTAGTTTCTGGTGTACACGTTGAGTTTATACAATCAGATTATGATACCAAGGAAGTACTATTATTAATAATATAGATCATAATTATTAATAGAAATGACTAACATGAACTGGGAAATGATGATGGGTCAGTTATGACACTGAATGCTACACATTCATTATCTCATTTAATTCTTACAATGAAAGCCCTGGCTTCTACTCCTTCCCTAGTCCCCTCTCCACCCTCTAGCCAGGGAGCTCTTTTTTTTTTTTTCAGGAACACATGCACTTTATTGAATGCCATTGTAGAAAAGTGTGTGAGGATAAAGGGCTGATACAGGGCGAGGAATGGAAGGTGGAGTGTGTGGGAGACAGGTCATGGTCAGAGCTCCTGGCCTGGATGCTGCCTCCTGTTCTATCGATAGACTTGGAAGATCAACACTGGGATGATGATAAACAGAATGATCATGAGGATGTGCAGAACCAGGGCCCAGATGTTCAGGCAGTGGGGGCATAGGCCTGGGTCCTGCTCAGGTCACCAACCATTTTCCTGTTCCTAGACTTCATGGAATAGGTGAATGCTATGAAGCCCAAGCAGCAGGAGTTCATGAAGCGGTTGTTAAACGGGGACCAGATGACATGGTCGGGCACAGAGGTCTTGCTGCAGATGTGGATCATGGTGGACGTTGAGGGAGGAGGGTTGTAGGGCACCCTCAGCACAGCCACCTCTTACTCCTCCCTGAGCATCTCATAGTTGCAGGGTGGCCGGTGTTTGAGGGAATGAAGAAGGTTTGGACCATGTGGTTCATGGTGTCCAGCAAAGACCAGCTGTCAGGAGCTCTTTTAAAAATGTGAATAAGGCATGGTGGCTCACGCCTATAATCCCAGCACTTTGGGAGGCCGAGGTCAGGAGATCAAAACCATCCTGGCTAACATGGCGAAACCCCTTCTCTACTAAAAAAAAAAAAAAAATTAGCCAGGCAGGCTGGTGGGCGCCTATAATCCCACCTACTCTGGAGGCTGAGGCAGGAGAATCACTTGAACCCAGGAAGTGAAGGTTGCAGTGAGCCGAGATTGCACCACTGCACTCCAGCTGGGGTGACAGAGTGAGACTCTGTCTCAAAAAAAAAAAAAATGTGAATGAGGTCAGGTCCTGCCCTTGTATTAAAGGCTTCCAGTGGCTTCCCACTGAACTCAGGAAAACTCCAACTGCTTCTCTGGGCCTACAAGCCAGCACCACCTGGACCTGCCTCCTGCCAATTGACTCCATCAGCCCATAGCACATGCCTCCACCTGCTTGGCTTCTTCAGCCTTAAAGACATTCACACGTCAGGGCCGTTGCACGCACCCCTTCCTCTGCCTGCAATACCTAGCCCTTGCCTGGCTAATTTATTTTTTTAATTCTTCCATTTAAATGTCTCCACCTCAGGGAGGCCTTCCCTCAAATCAATCAAATCACCCTCGTAACCTATTCTTTTTCTTCTTAGCTTAACACCATGTAAAATTATCATTATCATTATCATTATTATTATTATTATTATGCCTCCTTACACCTCCATTTTTCTCCCTGATCCCTAAGAGCCAGGAAGTCAGGGATAGGCATTGCTCTCCATGTATCTTCAATGAATAACACTTTTGGACCATGCAACAATGTTTGCTAAATTAATCGAGAAGCACCCTCAGAGGTAGATACTATTATTATTGTTATGATTATGATTATGATTGTGATTATTTTGAGATGGATTCTCACTGTCACCCAGGCTGGAGTGCAGTGGCATGATCTTGGCTCAGTGCAACCTCCACCTCCCGAGTTCAAGCGATTCTCCTGCTTCAGCCTCCCAAGTAGCTGTGATTACAGGCACGTGCCACCACACCTGGCTAATTTTTTATATTTTTGGTAGAGACAGGATTTTACCATGTTGACCAGGCTGGTCTCGAACTCCTGACCTCAAGTGATCTGCCTGCCTCAGCCTCCCAAAGTGCTGGGATTACAGGCATGAGCCATCATGCCCGGCTGTAGATACTATTATCCCCACTTTATAAATGAAGAAACTGAGGCATGAGGATGTTTAATAACTTGTTAAAAGTTACACAACTGGACCTGGGATGGGCAGGTGACTATCTCAGATTGCTACCATTGAATGAAACCAAAAACAAAATGATAAACTCCCATGATCTTCAAAAAATGTTAAAATCAAATCGGACTCTGTAGAAAATGAAGTTATCTTGTGGACAGTTTAAATTATTTACGTAAAGGAAATATCTCCAAATACGTCAGAGATTAACACATCAGCTTGCACATTTATTCCAGCCACACGGGTTAATATTAACATATTCTGTGACTTCAGATGTAATGTTTCCTACTATTTCTGATTTCTTAAAAGGTTTCGAACTATTTGAGAACTTGGACTGTTCTCTTCAAACTGTATGGGCAGGTGGGCATTCCGTCCAGTCATTTCTGCCCTCACCTTAGGGAACAAGCCGAATGTGGTTTTACTGCACAAGCTTAAAAGCCAATGCCGCCACAAACCCAGTGACCTTCTAGCTACTTTCTAAATCTTTAAATAACTTAGAAACAGCCGTCACCCAAGGGAAGGGTGGAATTTAAATTAAAGAGAAGGGGCTGATTTTGTGCTTACATTGCTGAAGTCCCTTCAAAATCAAGTGTCCCTGGTTTCTCCAGACAGGAAGTAGACAGCTTTTTTGTAACAAGGAAAACACCATGGGTCTTATCTCTGTGTTGCTTTCACAGCTTAGATAAACCTGTGTGTCCTACAGAGGAAATGCAACAGGGTTCCAGCAAGAACCTGTATGCTGCGGGAGAAGCTCCCTCCAGAGAACTGAAGTCTTCCGTTTCCTTCCAGCGGGAACCATAGCTGCTCTGTAGGAAAATACAGGAATTTGATTCACATAGAACAAAAACCAACAACCCTGAGGGGTAAGGGGATTTTCCTGAAATATATGAGTTTCCCTGGTTTCACATGATACTGTGTATGGTTTATACTTTATGTACCACAGAAGGCTGAAAATGGTCATTTCCTGGCCCCTCCGGTGGTGGTTTTCCAGCCAGAAAAGCATTCTGACTAACCAGTCAATGCAATTTTTTTTTTTTTTTTTTTTTTTTTTTTTTTTTTTTTTTTTTTTTTTTACTTTGAGTCTTCATGTTACTGAAAGAAAGCCGACTTGTCCTTGCAGGGGTTGGGGGAGAGGGTGGGGTTTCAGAGAAGCAACCTCGAGTTGGTCTTGTTATCAATCATCTCTGCCTATTGTGAGAGTTTGAACAGGCAAAACCTACCCACACACACTGGCGTGATATGCATTTTCAGTGTGTTACTTAAAGCATAAATGAGACGTCATCTGCTTTTCTATCAGATTAGGTTTGGTTTTTAAATATAAATATTCAGACCAAACTGAGATTTTTAGAACTTTGTAACATACAAACTTGATTGTGAAAATATAGACAAGAAAGATTAAACTATTTTTAGTGTTTTTAAGTACAAAACTCTGTCTTCACTGGTTTGCTTACTCTTTCATATGTTCAAATGTATATACATGAGCACCAGTGTGTGTAGTAAGGGAGTGGAGCTTTCAAATCTTGAGATCTCTACACAACGTTTATTTGCTGTTACACTTAAACGAGGTTGAAGTTCAGCAAAGGCAGGCAAAGCAGGCCTTCAGTTTGCTTTGGTTTCATAGACACATCGATCATTTCTTCTCTTTTGTGTGGTCGTTGTCAAAATTGTCTGTACATGGAGGCACCAGCAGGGCCCATTCAGCCCTTCAGGAAAGGCCCCCTGACACGCAGAAACTCTTAGTATACTAGATGCAATCAACTGTCTGTAGAAATGATAGACTCTGGGTGATAGTCACAGAATGCATGGCTTAGAGAAATTTAAGAACCCCAGGCCCAGTGGATGGTGAGCATACATTTCTAGGAAGGCAATATCATGTCACCAAATGGGTCCCTGGGCTGGTCACAGTGAATGAAAAGAACTAATCTCAAGAAAGACTCTTCCAAATTGAAATGATAAACATGGGGACTTTTAGAAAGATAATTTAATCCAGAAATTGTCACTCTTTCCCTAATACTGTTGGGGAGAAGACGGGGAGGAGGATAGCCTGACCATAGCTAAAATTATTATGTGCCCTGAGATGGACTGCCCTGCAATGGAGATGGATACAGGAGGCTCTTATGGACAGACACCAGCAGCCACCAGTGTTACACATATTCTTGACCATTTGGCTGGTATATTTTGCACTAAGTATGCATAAACTGGACTTACGCTTCACATGTCAGTTTCTTGTGATTTTGATTAAGCAACAGGCAGTCCTAAGCCAAACACCTCCAGCTGCCCTAACAAATCATTTCTTGCCCTGAGAAGCCAGGACCAGACTAGGGACTCACTTTGGTAGTGCCCCTGGGAGACCAGTCTGACCAGCCAGGTGGCCCCCTAGATGACCTCTCTGGCTTCTCTCTAATTCAAACAAACAAACACACTGAAATGAAACCTCAGGACATCGCAGGAACCCATGAGGAATCCCTGTGAACTATCATTTCTTTACAACACTCATACCAGAGTTGCAGCTCGAACATCTGATGTTTAACATGATTCATTACTATTCATCAAAAGGCAGTTATTTTTCAATACAATTTTGAAAACATACACCCCTGAGTCAAAGTTTCTGAGGATTTTTTCCTCCAGGAATAAATGTTTGAGAAAGAACCTTCCTGAATAGACATACATATTTTTAATAGAGCAAGAAGCCTGGAATACGTTCCAAGAAAATTAAAGGAAATGCCGTGCTTATCACTATAAGGTATGCTCAATGTGGAGAGTAAGACCTCTTAGGAAGTAGAAGAATGAATAAATGAATGAGTAAATAGGGTGTCTCTCGGTGAGGGAATGAGTGAAGACCGCTCCCACTGTTTTCTGGGGAGATATCTGTTCTCAGGATTTTTTCACTGCTGGAAGGAAAGTTGAGTGAGGTGATTATGCCAAGCAGCCGGGAGACAATTAACCCAGGTTTCCAGAGAACATCCTGGTCCTGTCTAGGCTGGTGCTCGCCTCAAAGGCTTCCTCATCAGCATAGAGTTACTCAGGTGATCCTTCAATTTCCCTGAAGGTGTTAGACGAGTAATGTAAAAATCTAGAAGAACTGAGGTCATAATGTGATAAGTAACAAAACTTTGCAAGCCTATTAGAGGGGAAAATTGGAAAGGTTGCAGCCAATTATTAATAAGACAGATGAACATGAGCTGTCTAGAAAGCACTTGGACTCTGGGAGACATTGCCAATGCAGAAATGCGCGGAGCAGAGGAGGGGACCAGGCAGCCCCAGACAAACCCAGCCAGGAGGAGCGTTTTGATCATTCATGTTAAGTGAACTAACACAAAATCAAGATTTTTTTTTTTTTTTACATTTAGAAAAATTTGCATTTTCACCTCTGTCTCACACACATACGAAAGAAATTCTTCATTTTTAGTCTGAATCTATTAATCCAGGTCAGAAAGAGAAGGATAAAGTGATTGACCTCATCTAAAACACCAAAAAGTTCTGCTTTTAGGAAAATGAAATCACCACACTTCCATTGCAGAGGGTCAGGAGCCCTGGGTGCAATATTTAAGGAGGCCTTCACTTTAGGGCCCCCGCAAATGCAGTGCTGGTGCCTGGGTGAGAGTCTCCTTCAATTTTATGCTAGCCTGGTGCTAGTTCTGACTACCAGTAATCACAGTTGGGAGGGAGGAAGACAGCATGGTAGATAAAATGAAGATTCCTTTATTAAAATGAAATTAAAGAACTGTTGGGCTTCCCATTTTATTAAATTTTAGAACTCAAATTACAAAGCTCCTAAATTTCAATTACATTGAAGTAGTCACAAATCTATGCCATGGCCCTGTGTAAGACTATGCTTTTAGAAGCTTCTCTTACTACTCCCGTCTGTGGTTTAATAAAATTGTTTCTTGCTACCTTTGAAACCCATCTGCCATGCTTTGTACTCCTGTAGGTGTGGAATAGCTGAGCAACGTCTTTTTTAACCTTTGTTTTTCTTTTTTGGGGGATGGAGTTTCGCTCTTGTTGTCCAGGCTGGAGTGCGATGGCGCAATCTCGGCTCACTGCAACCTCCGCCTCCTGGGTTCAAGCAATTCTCCTGCCTTAGCCTCCCAAGTACCTGGGATTACAGATGCTCAACACCATGCCTGGCTAATTTTTTTTTTTCTGTGTTTTTAATAGAGACGGTGTTTCACTTTGTTGGCCCAGCTGATCTCAAACTCCTGACCTCAGATGATCAGCCAGCCTCAGCCTCCCAACGTGCTGGGATTACAGGCGTGAGCCACTGTGCCCGGCCAAGCTTTGTTTTTCTAAAAGCATCTCTTGGTCACCTTTTAGCTTTTCTTACCCTCTTTCACTTTTTCTTGTCCAACTCATCTTCCTTCAGTCACTGAGGTTGTTGGTTTCTAGAGTTTTCATCCAGCCATGCATCCACCAGTGGTATCACCTAGAGTATAAAAAAAGCACATTGCATCTACTCTATAAAGATCTTTCTTTCAGCAAGTGTTATGTTAGGTTTATATAGCATAGACAGAGATAATGAAGGCTGGTCCTTTAGGACAAATACCAAATGTGTTCTTTAGGCCATGAAGTTCTGATTGTTGTACTCTGAGCAAAGCCACCAATAGTCGTACCTTCTATGTGGGTCCCTTAATTTATAACACAAGATGTGGCTCTATCATCCTGCTGGATCATCCTAGGCAAAGGCATCGGACCTGAAGGAAACAATCTGGAGGCTGGTTGGTGGCTCTGAGCTGGCTTCCCATGACCCTGCTGATTAATAGGGACACTCTGTCCTAGATGCTAACAGACCCAATTCGATACACTTCCAGGGAACTCAATGTGAGGCTGTAAAAGAGGAACAACAGCAGAGTAAGCAGAAATAGGAGGAGGCTCAGAAGAGAAAGTAAACAGGAGGCTTGAGGGCGTGGAAATTGGGAGGCAGTAAAAGGCAGAGTTAGTATAGTGAGGAGGTAGAGAAAAGGAGGCGAGAGAGACTGCATGGTAGTGACTGCAGAAACGGAGGCAAGAGAAGTGGGAACGGAGAGGATCTGAGAAGCTGACGTAGGTCATTTTTGCCTGTGAGCATCCACTGCCATTTCTTCGGCCACAGCAGCCTGGGGCTCCTTGGGTCCCCCACCCCGTCCCGCTCTCTGGCCTTTTGTTTTTTCAGGGAGTGGATTGAACCCAGCATAGCCCCCTGCTCCAGGCCCAGGACTGGCCAATGAGAGCACCACTCACACCTTCGTGGCCTGGCCTGGTGCTGGGATTAGCATATGACCCAAACCAGGGTAGCAACAGCCAATGGAACTGGCTTCCAGAATGCCCATTGTAACTCTCTGCAAAGGGACACTCTCTTTGCTGTAGTGGGCAAGCTAAAATTGCCAGGAGCTGACATATGGAGAAAGTGGGTCCCAAAGTGAAGTCAACCCAGAGAAAAGCAGAGCTGAGAGATGGAAAGAGAAAGGCTGAGTCACAAAGGGGGACTACCTCTAGATGGCTCAGATACAAGAGGTGCCACCAAGGGACGCCGGTGGAATGAACATCGCCTGGCACTTGCTTCTGAGGACAACATAACTGGATACAGCAAGGAAGGAATCAGCCGCCTTTATTCCTAGCATATGTATATAATTCCAAAACAATGCCTGCTGAAATAAAGACACTCAGAACACAGTTGCTGCTTAGCCAGTGATGGTTATTTTTATGAGGACATGATATACTTATTATCACCCAGTGGTGTCATATCTCACACTCTCAGGGAACAGTCACAAATTTTCAAAATTACCCTTGAAAACCCCTTAGGAGGCTGCCACATTGCAAAGTGGGGATTCTCCAAAGCCCAAGACATCCAGATTTTCCTCACTGCCGGGCAGATCACTGCTTCTTGAGCAAATCACCAATTGGAGTTGTTGGTCTCCATGTCGAGGCTTGTAGAAAAACCACCTCTTTCAATGCTAGGGTCACTCAGCTCACACTATGGGAGGCCCTTGGGAACAGAGACCCACTGGGGGAATGACAGACTTCCAACTCCCAGCTTAGCCTTCTTCCCGGGGTGTAGTTCATTGAGCAGCACCCACATATTAACTGCCAGGAAAATCTATCTGGAAAGTAATCTGACACTTGGATTGTCTCTCCCCCAGCATGTTAAGAAAGCTGCATTTTTGGAAAGTAAACTTTGTGGTAATTCTAAAAGAGTTCTTGGATTCTTCAAAGTGTAAGAGTGTAGTAACGCAAAGGTTGGCTTTCCGCAAAAAACTGTAATAGTTGATGATAAAACCAACACACGTACCATTTCCTCCCTGACCACCTCTGACCTTATTAAGTGAGCATCTTTGTGAGAGCTCTGCCCGGGGGAAACAGTGTGGCTAAAATTCTTACCACTAGGACACACGAGGTAAAGGTATTGATTATGTCCTCCCAGAGCCAAAGATTCAGCTTAAAGGAAGAAGCTTGATTCAGTTAGCACACACATTACATTCTGAACGCAGAATAGATGAAGATTGGATATCATTTGAGAGGGCACAGGAGGACCTACAAAAATTGAGACCACAGAGTATTGGCAGGGCTCGGGGGTGGAAGGAAGGAGCTTGGAATGAAGAGTGAAAGTCACTGAAGGCAAATATTCCAATTGACTGGATCCACACCTGGCACCTGGGAGGATTAAGGGGGTGGGGCAATGAGTAGAACCAAAGAATATTCCTTTTTATTTTTTTTTATTTATTTTTTTCTGAGACAGGGGCTTGCTCTGTTGCCCAGGCTGGAGTGCAGTGGCATGATCACAGGTCACTGCAGCCTCAACCTCATGGGTTCAAGGGATCTCCCTGCCTTAGCCTCCCAAGTAACCAGGACTGCAGGTGTACATGCCCCGGCTGATTTTTTTTGCTTTTTTTTTTTTAGAAACAGGGTCTTACCATGCTGCCCAAGCTGGTCTTGAAATCCTGGGCTCAGGCAATTCTCCTTCCTTGGCCTCCCAAAGTGCTGAGATTACAGGCATGAGACACCACGCTCAGCCTCAAGGAACATTCTTGACAGGCCAGAAATAATCGTCCAGAAGGCATGGGACCCTATTATTTACTGGTTCCTGGCCTCTCTCTACTCCTCCTCCCTGTGAAACATAGCAGACTAATATAATTCTTAAGAGTTCAGGGTCTGAGTCAGATAAATGTAGATTCAAATCCTGACTCTGTCACCTGGTAGTTGTATGCCTCAAAGCAAGTTATTTCACTTCTCTTTGCCTCAATTTCCCCATCCTGCCAATGAAGGTGATAATAATTCTTCATATCTCAGAGATTGTCATGAGGAATATAAGAAATAATGGCACATAGAAAGTGTTTGGTAAATATTTGCTGCTATAATATTTTTACCATCCTTAATTATTTATGCAGTGTCTGTGATAATTTATGTGTGTATAGATTATTGAGAAGCCACCATTCTCCTCTGGGGATGCCAAGGCTGTATGGAATGCATAGGATGTCACTTTGATCATGTGTGTATGTGTTTACAGTCAGCAGAAATTAATTCACATACTAGATGTGTCTTTTACTGCGGGCTTCTGGGTCTTGCTTAGGAAAGACCTTGAGCAAAGGAAGAAAGAAGCTTCAACGTCAATAAGTGAATTTTAATCTTCGTCAGAGCGGGCTGTTATTCAAATGAAGTCAAATGACATGTGAGACTTCCTGGACCAGCCTCCCTTGATAGGCAGGTGGAAGCTTTGGTCTTTACATTCCACGAGTGAGTTTGTAAGGAACTGGCCTTTTCAAAGACCCCAAAATCACACCAGAAGGGAAACATCTGGAATATCTTCATAACAGCCTCCCTCACACACACACTTGTTGAGAAGTGGTTACTCTTCTTTAGAATTTCATATTTCTATTTGAGGATGGATTTTCCCAATGTTGGCCCCAATAGGGAACTTGCTCTTGTTTTTGAAGAATCAAGAGACATCTTTTGATAAGAATACCACATAGATTGTCTGCTAAATATGTTTTCTGCTGAATACCCGATTAATGGTGGTTTGCTCTCATCTGGGTTTTGCATAAGGAGATTTAGATCCATGAAATCATCTACTCATCTTTTAGAAAGTAAACCGGTTAAGAAAGTAGGCTCTGGTAATAGGTAATATTCATTACCGTTTCAAACAACTCTTTTTTTTTTTTTCTGTTTCATCACAGTCCTAATTAATTTCATGGCTCAGGTACACGAAGAGATTTAAAGCGATGTTTATAAAATGAATTAGCCTCTCCCTCATCTTATTTAGAGTTCTCCATTGTGAATATACTCAAATTGTAATGGAGAGGCAATTTATGAGAAAGCTCTCTGGTGTCCTTGATTCTGTATCCTCTAGAGGATTTATTATTTCAGCTCTCCTCCCTTGGGGCCAGAAGACAGACCATGTGGCTGAAAGACAGCAGCTTTGATGCTTTTCATTGAAAAAGAATTGTTCTGGAAACATCCCATTTGGGATATTTTGATGAGGCTGAACAGTGGGAGTATGGAGAAGAGAAACGGGGTACATCTATATCTCATTGGTACCAATGCAGGTTTAACATGAATGAGGTTGCAAATCTAGGTGTGTGAAGCTGTACGCAGTCCTGCACAGCCCTGGAATGGGGCTGGGGAGACCTAGTTCTAGTTCTGCTTCTGCCCCTATCTCGCCCTTGACCCTGGAAAAATCACATATTCCCCTGGTCTCCTACTTTCTCAGCAGTAAATGAGGGGGGTTGAAACAGATGAGCTCTAAAGTTTTTTCCAGCCATGAAATTCCATGATTCTGGGTACAACTGTAAAACTATTCATTTGGCTACTCCTTATTTCCACATATCTTTGGGGTTTGGGTGGTTGATTACATATATTCTCATCTTTGAAATTATTTCTCTTTGCTTATATTGATCCATATAATGATTTTTAAAAATATGGTTAAGCTAGTCCCTCGAGCTGTGTCCAATAGGCAGCCAGTGGTCACGTGACTATTTACATTTAAACTTGTCCTGCCATTACGCTGGCTGCATTTCAGGTGATCCATGGCGCATGTGGCTAGTGACAACTGTACAGAAGAGCACAGACCCAAAAAATTTCTGTCATCACAGAAATTACTCCTGGAGAGCACTGTGATGAGGAGGAAACCCGTTTCTAAATAAGAAACTGGCTCAGGGGCACAAGACTGGCTTCCTTCCCGGGGGATATTCTTCATTCTAATCCTAGTTTGATAAATCATGATCTCTAAAGCCAGTCCCATAAGCAAATACTCAAATTTTTGGCAGAATTTAAGGCATCCCAAAGGCCTGTTTACAAATACCATCCCCCATCCCGCCCGTGTTGCCCACTCTCTGTCTCCCTCACCTCCCCCTCATTTCTCTCCTACCTCCACCAGTCATGTACAGGTAGTGCCAGGGCCACAACCAGTATCCCTGATATACCAGCTCAGAAAAGCGGCAGCTGGAGAAGACAGAACATAGCATTTTCCCTCCATTCAAATGTGCCATTGCTTACAGGGCACAATATCCTTTGTTTGTGTGTTTCTTGTTGTTTTGTTTAATGAAATATTACTGTGAAATATTACTTTTAATGAAATTTTACTGTGAAATATTACTTTTCAGTAGTAATATTACTTTTCGGAGGCCCCTGTGTGGGTTGGTGAAAAAAGGAAAGTTGGCTGTCGCACGGGTGATGAGCATAAGCAGCTCTTTGTGCCTTTTGAGTTGGATTTGAAAAGAAATATATTAATTTTCCCATCTTCCATGGCTCTTAAACAGAGACTTCAGAGAGAGTTTTTGGTAGTATATTTAGGCAACAACTTCTGGTTTCAGTGACGAGGCAAACACCATATTCTGCCCCTCCTAAGCCTGGCGAGTGTCCCGGGTGAGCTGAGTGTTGCGTAGTCCCTGCTGCTCCCACCACCTTATGCTGCTCAACTGAGTTGAGGAAGCAGAAGCTTCACTCTGCAGCTTCACCTCAACATTCCTTTTGGTCGCTGTGGCCTACAACTTCCCCGTGTCTTTGTTTCTGTCCCATGAAGGGAAAGAAAGTGGCTTTCAGGGTACAGTTCTTGAGGCAGGACAGTCCAAGGTCAAGGGGATGCGTCTGGTAAGAGCCTTCTTGCTGTGGGGACTCTCTGAAGAGTCCCAAGGCTGTGCAGGGCATCACATGGGGAAGAGGCTAAATCTCTGTTTTCTGCTTTTAACTTTCTATTTTGAGATAATTTTAGATGCAAAGATGAGTTGCCAAAATAGTACAAATTGTTTCTGTATACTCCTCATACAGCTTCCCCTTTGTTAACCCTTAAGTAACCATAATATAATTATAAAATGAAGAAACTCGTATGATTCTGTTAGTCAAATTGCAGACTTTTATTTGGATTTCACCAGTTTTTTCACTAAGGTCCTTTTTCTGTTCCAGGACCGAATCCAATGCCCCACCTTGCATGTAGGTGTCATGTCTCCTGCTCCTTGCCCATCTGTGACAGTCGCTCAGCTCAGTCTTTCCTTGTCTTTTGAAAAATGCTACTCAGGTATTGTGTAAAATGCTCCTCAATTTGTCTGTGCCTGATGTTTTCTCATGACTAGACAGAGGTAATGCATTATTGGGGAGATATTACAGAGGGGATGTGGTCTTCTCAGTGTATCATATTTTGAGGTACCTGATGCCAATATGTCTTATGACTGTTGATGTTAACCTTGGTCCCTTGGTCAGGGTGGAGTCTGCCAGGTTTCTCCATAGTAACATTATTACTTTCCCCTTTGTAATAAAAAAGGAAGCAGGGAGCAAATGAGATAATTTGAGGCTATGTAAATGTCCTGTTTCTTTTCAGACTTTCTCTCACTAGTTTTATCATCCCTCAGTACTAAAATTGCCTGCAGCAATATGAATATCTGAGTTGTTCTACACTATTGGTTTAATAACAAGCATGGGGCATTAAGAAAAAAAGCACTATGTTTTTTATATATATATATATGTATATATACACACACATAAATATTTGTGTATATACACACACATATATGTATGTGTGTATATATATATACACACACACATATATATACACACACACACACACACACACACACATATATATATATATATTTTTTTTTTTTTTTTGAGACAGAGTCTCACTCTGTTGCCCAGGCTGGAATGCAGTAGTGCAAACTTGGCTCACTGCAACTTCTGCCTCCCTAGCTCAAGAGATCCTCCTGCTTCAGCCTCCCAAGTAGCTGGGACTACAGGCACACGCCACCACCCTCAGCTAATTTTTGTAATTTTAGTAGAGATGGGGTTTTGCCATGCAGGCCAGGCTGGTCTCGAACTCCTGACCTCAGGTGATCTATCCACTTCAGCCTTCCAAAGTGCTGGGATTACAGGCATGAGCCACCGCGCCCAGCCAAAAGCACTATATTAAATATATTTATCAATTATAAGGCCCACCTTGATTTCAGAAATATTGAAATATGAAAAAAGGAGAGACATTTCTGAATGGTTGCAATTCAGCCAGTTTGCTGATGCTAAAAGTCTCTGAGGCTCTCAGCGGTGGGAGTAGTTCCCACGCCTTCTCAGGCCCCTGAGTCTACACTGCATTCTGACATAACCCTTTTATGGAAGCAACTGGGTACAGTGGATAAAACAGGATGATAGTTCTCCATAGGTGTCTTTTGAAACACCCATTTCAAGAAATGAGAACTCACGACCAAGGAACACGCAAGTTCTAAGAGTTTGTGTCATCTCCAGCTTGTAGAGATTCTCAATGCACATTAAACAGTCTTACATTCCCTGAGGCATCTGGCAGTAAAAAAGCATGTTCAACTTTCTTTAACTTAGAGTCCAAACCTGGTTCTTGGCAGGACCCCTTTTTTCATGTGCAAACACTGGCCAGCAGGGACTGTGTGCCAGCAACGTGTTTGGGGAGTCCCAGAGGAGTGTGCGGGTCTGGAGTCAGATATCAGGAGTCTGGCTCCTGCTCAGTTCTTAGTCATGAAACCGTGCTCCCCCTCAGCTCCCCTTCTTTGCTTCCCTTCCAAGACTCACTGATGTTTGGGTCCTGCTGCTAGTATTCCACTGACATGCTCAAAAAAGGAGCTGAGTGCCCCACTGTAACCCCCGATTCTCGTAACTCCTTTTCCTTCCCTCTCCTCTCTTTTATTTATAAAAATGTGTTCTCTCCTGCTTTTCCTCTACCTCTCCACCCACTTCTCCAGTCCTTTCCTATTTAAAAATTTAGTGTTGCTGGTCCTAGGAGTCCGCAGTTCTGTCCACTATCCCTAGCCAACCTGGTTGGCTCTCAGGCCAGCAACCACCCCTCCTGTGCCTATGAATCCCAAATCTGCGTATCCAGGCTAGACCCACTCTCTTGGTCTGTAGATCCAACTTTCCAACCCAAATACCTTTCAAAACAGACCTTATGGTAATGAGGAGAATCTGGGTTTGGTTATCATGCCTAGTTGGGGCAGACAGCAGGAATGCCTCAAATGCCCCAAACTCTGAAAGTCCATAACCAAACAGTATGTTTTCTTCCTGCACCTGTCACTTCCTCCTGTATTTCAACCTCGGTCAATGGCTTTCCAGCTCAGACATTCAAGCCAGAAACATTAGGGTTATCTTTAATTCTTCCCTTTCCTTTGTACTTCATATTCATTTTATCACCAATATTAATAAATTGTGCTTCCAAAATATTCTCGGGCCAATCCCATCCATCATCATGACCTTCATGTTTCTTCTGAGCCTTGTAATCTCTCGCCATTGGCAATAACTCACTTAACTTTCCTCCTAATTATGGCCTCCTCCCACTTAAAACCATCTTCCAAAGTTCTCTTTCTAAAACAGAAGTTTTGTATTTTCTTCTTGCTTGCTTAAATGTCTTTACTGGTTCCCCTTAGAAGATAGATATCCAGCCTAGTTTTCAAGATCTTGAAATCTATTTTCTACGTCCCTTTTTAGCTAGGTTGTCCTACTAACTTTGGACTATTTGACATTTCCTGACTATGCCATCAAGTTTAATAAATACTTACACTCTAGAATTCTCTCTTTACACATCCCTCATTCTACTCGTCACTTTTTCTTTAATAGGCCCTTATTTAGCCTTCAAGACCCAATGCAAATATCATTCCTTCTACTAAGTCTTCCTCAGTTATCCAAGTTGAAATGAATGATCTTCTCCTCTGCGCTCTCAGGGCCTCATACTTATTTAGATGAGTTTCTCACACAAGACTCTAAGCTGTATAATCTTAGGGACTTTATTTTATTCATCTATCTATTCCCAAGGCAATAGCTACTCAATGAGAATTTTTTGAATTGTTGATGTATCCCGTGACATGGTGTAGTATATATGAATCAAAGTTTTGGACAATCCCCTTCCTAGTTTTAGGGAATTCCCAACTCACAAGTTTTTTGAAAAGCAGAGCCCAGTTCCCATTATCAGAGCTGAAAATGCCAGGTTTCCTTGGCCTCCCTGATTGCTAGGGCAAAGCCATGACTCAGCTCCACCACGAAATTCTCGTGCCCTGCCCTAGGAGTCAGAGTGTGGCACAAGGAGGTGGCACCATAAGAAATTCTCCCTGGTGCAGTAATGGTTGTAGCAAGTCAAGATCCCAGGATAACAGATCCCATAGTGTTGGTTCTTGTGTCTCATGAACAAGGTGTCAGATGTGGGAGACAAGAGCCATAATCTTCACTGGATACGTTCTGTGATCTGATTTGGGGGAATTATTCCTTGTTCTCTCACCCTTCTAGAAATTCTCTGAGATGCGTGGTATCTTGTTTAATGAGTTTCTTTTCTGTTTAAATGGACCACAGTAAGTTTCTGCTGCTTACAACTAAAAATGCCCACAGATGGGGAAATTGGAACCAGGAGTGGTTATCAGAAACAGACCTTATGGTAATGAGGAGAATCTGGGTTTTGTTATCATGCCTAGTTGGGGCAGACAGCAGGAAAAAAATGCTGGATGTGACTCTGTCAGGTCTTATGGCTTGGTGGCAAAACAGTTCATCATGACCTGTCATCCGTCAAAAAATTCCCATTCCCTCACAGCAGGCTTCAGCGGGGATATGGGTCCCTGCCAACAGTGCTATGAAGGTTATGAGGAATTAAAGATCTAAGGGTGGGGTGGTTGTCTCTACAGAGGGGGTCAACTTAAAAAAAAAAAAAGCTCAAGTATCTAAATTCTTGACTCAAAGCATCATCTTTAAACTTGGAATTTTTATAGGAAACTCTTATTTCTTGCAGCCATAGATATGAGGAGGTCAAAAACTAAACTCAAAGTTGGATACTGTATGCTTATGGATTCACAGCTTTCCTAGGTCTCTTATGCAAAATGTAGCACATTGATTAGGAATGAGTAAAAGCCTGCGATTGAAATGGGGACTTGCAGGGATCCAGTGGACTCAGAGTGCGAGGATCCCCTGGCTCCCCCTGAGTTCTCCATGCGGACAAGGAAAGTCCATCCTCTCTTTTGCAACAAAGCTATTGCTATCTTCTGGAAGAACCTCCCCAGCTACTTCATCTGGGCAAAAATTATCCTTATGACCCACATCTACAACTTTCTTAGACATCTAATTAGCTTTTTAAGTAGAGTCAGGTCCCAGAATGTTCTGGAAGGCCAAGTAGAATACCAAATCTTAGCCCCCAAAAAATTGTACACCAAAGAAGTAATTTAGTTTAACACAAATCTGGCAAATACATATGAAGATGTACTGTGAAGAGCCGCATCAAAGTGGGAAGTATACACCTGTAGATTGAACTGAATTTCACGGGTATAGGTATATTTTCCAGAGAGTCTGGATTCTTTGAGCTAGCCCAGACAGTTGGGAACAAATTCAGTTGTTTACTTGTTTAGTCAGCAGAAACCTGTACTCAATGATAGTCCCTGCTGAATGAGATTGAGATGCCAGGCATTAGTTGATAAAATATAGTTGAAGGATTCCAAAGACGTGGGGGTTGGAGAGTGAGAAAGGATGGGAGCAGATTTATCATGAGCAAGTAAGTGAAACACATTCCCTCAAACCTTACTGCATCTCCAAAGAGGGTCCCAAGAAAACACTCCCTTCACCAAAGCATTGAGAGATGCATGGATCAGGTGAAGGCTAATGCTTTTTATAGCATCATGGTTCCCATTTTCTACAGGATAGATTGCTGATGCTCTTAGCAAGCACCACCTCCTGGAGACCCAGAACACCACTGTGGTCCTCTCATCAAAGAGGGAGCTTTTCGGGAGTGAGGTAAGAAATACAGTTTCAACCAAAGTCCTCTCCCAGGAGATTCAGTGGAATCCTGAATCCTGAACCCTGAACCCCCACTGACGGCATGTGTCATCTCAATAATCAGTCCAGTCCTCATTTTAGCTCTCCCTTAGAGGTGGAGTAAAGGCTACAATGGTGGAAGAAATGAATGGAAGTCCTTGACACATGCTCTCCCTAGCAAATAGTAAGTAAAAAACTATGTTCTACCCTTGGGGGAACTGCAGAAATGGTTCTTTTTTTTTTTTTTTTTTTTTTTGAGACACAGTCTCGCTCTGTTGCCCAGGCTGGAGTGCAGTGGCACGATCTCGGCTCACTGCAACCTCTGCCTCCTGTGTTCAAGCAATTCTCCTGCCTCAGCCTCCTGAGTAGCTGGGATTACAGGCACCCACCACCACGCCCAGCTAATTTTTTTTTTTTTTGTATTTTTAGTAGAGACAGGGTTTCACCATGTTGGTCAAGCTGGTCTCGAACCCCTGACCTGGTGATCCACCTGCCTCGGCTTCTCAAAATGCTGGGATTACAGGCATGAGCCACCGCACGTGGCCCAGAGATAAATTCTTTTGCCAAAGACTTGAAAGACAGAGGGGCTATACCATACATAAATCAGCCAGAGCCAGTTTCTGTTGCTTCTGACTAAGGATGTTCATTGATAAAGGAACTGGAAACAGAAGTAGTTATAAGCAACAGAGCTCAGGGTGATGCAGAGGATAAAAGCATTCTGGAGAAGGAATGGCAGTGGATTATCATAAGGCTAATAAAATGGTTGCTCTAATTGCCACCACTGTTCCAGATGTGGTCTCTCTCTACTGAAATAAACCAACTCAGCCCCTGGTATTTTCCATGCAAGTACTGATCTCAAAAATGCTTTTTTCCCATCCTAATAAATACAAAACATCAGAAGATTGTTTTTGGCAGGCTGGGCACCAGAACCTTTTCATCCTCTTGCTTTAGGGCTCTGTGCTAAAGGAAAATTGATCATTTTGCTTTCCCAAAAGACATCAAATTGGTCTACCACATTGATAACATCAGTATGATAGGACTCAGAGAGCAGAAAATAGCAGGTGCCATGGATTTCTTGGTAAGATAGCATAAGCCAGAGGTATCCCATGAAAATAAAATGAAGGACACATCAGTAAACTTTCTGGGAGATCCATGGGGGTACTGAAGGCATATCTTCTCAAAAGTAAAGAACTAATTGTTTCACCTTGCAGCCCCTAAGAAAGAAGTACGACACTTTGTGAACCTCTTTGGAGTTTGGAGGCAACATATGCCACATTTGGCTGTGCTTTCTCCCCCAAGTACCAGGTAATTGAAAGGTTACTAGCTTTAAGAAGGGCCCCACCAGTCTCCAACTGGACAAGTCTGTGGCAGAAAGAGCTCTTCCATTTGAGCCTTAAGATTGGATCCAAGGGTGTTCAAAGTGCAAGTAGCAAATGAGGCAACTATATGAAGCCTCTGCCAGGGTTTCAGAAGTAAAGCCACAACCTCTTGGCAAGAATTATTTTTCTATTGAGAAAAGATTGCTACTGGACCCTGATGGATGTTGCAAATTTAATCCTAGAATACCAGGTGAACCTGAGCTCTGCCTTATGAAGTAGGTTTTATCTCATCCTCCCAGCCAGAAATTCAGGCATTCCCCAAAGCACCATCACTCAGGCTGTGCAGATCCTGAAGGCATAAGAAAATTGTATGGGCAGATGGCTCACACACCCAGGTACATTGCCTACTATGTTATGACCCTTCCCTCAACCTACACCTGAGCCTCGTGGGGAATCCTCCTGATCAGATGACTGAAAATGGAAAAAAAAAATCTGTGTGTATATGACTTTGCACAATGTGTGGGTGTTTGCTGGGAGAGACTGCTGAAGAGTGACACTGACTCTTGAAAAATAGTAAAGAAAGGCAATCATCCCAGCATAAATAATTGGTACTTCTCATTCTTTATTCTACCAAGAAGGAGATAGGAGCTGAAGTCAGGCTGTGTGGACAGTGATTAACTGTTTGGCCACCTAGTAAAAAATTAGTAAAGAGCAAGATTAAGAGTTGGTGACCAGATCAGGGAAAGAATATAGACTGACCTCTGAGAACAGGCACCAAGAATGCCATGATAACGCTCACCAAAATTCTTCCCAGTGAAGGAGGCGCTCTTTAATAAGGTGGACATGACCATCCTCTCGGGATATCAGTCAGCCACTATCCTCAGAAACCCAGTGCCACCGAATAGGTACATGAAGTGAGAGGCCGTGGAGGGAGGAAGCTATGCATGGGCTCAGAGACAAGCACGGGCCCTCACCTGGCTGCATATCCACCTCACCTGGCTGCGTATCCCACTTGCCTACTTCAGTGATGAACCCTGAGTGTCAATGTGGCACCATATTCAGGAGCAGCAGCTTGCCTTCTGGTAGCCTGTTGATTACACTGAATCTTTTCCATAACTGTAGAGGTAGCAATTTGTTTTCACTGGAATGAACACTTATTATGAACCTGGATTGCATTGGCATTCCTTCCTAACAAGCTTCTTCCTTCATGACACACATGGCCTTCATGAATGCCTTATCAATCATGATGGTATCTCATACCCACATAGAATTCCTTCTCACTAAAGCATTTTTTTTTTTTTTGGAGATGGAGTCTCACTCTGTCGCCCAGGCTGGAGTGCAGTGGCGCGATTTTGGCTCACTGCAACCTCTGCCTCCTGGGTTCAAGTGATTCTCCTGCCTCAGCCTCCCAAGTAACTGGGACTACAGGTGCGTGCCACCATGCCTGGCTAATTGTTTGTATTTTTAGTAGAGATGGGGTTTCACCATGTTAGTCAGGCTGGTCTTGAACTCCTGACCTCAGGTGATTAGCCCGCCTCTGCCTCCCGAAGTGCTGGGATTACAGGCGTAAGCCACCGCGCCTGGCCTAAAGTATTTATTTTTGAGTGAAGGAAGACAGGCAATGGGCTGAAGTCTATGGGATTCTCCAAGCTTGCCTTGTAGCCCACATCTCAGAAGCAGCTGCCCTTGTAGAACAGCAGCATAACCAAATGAAGACTCAGTTCTAGAAACAGCAAATGTAGGGGGAAATCCTTGCTCTTAAACTAAATGATATTGCCAGTGAATCATCATTTTTGACCTGAAAAAATGGTGAGTTCACGCCACTCGATGTAATGGTTTGGGACATACAGAGAGTGGGAATCAGCGATCCACATGCAGTGGATCCTTCCTGTGAATAGGGATGGTTGGAGGAATAGTAAAGCCTCACAACCACTTGCAGCTATTTTGTTTTCTGACCCCAGAGCTCTGGGCTTTGTTAGAGGTCTTAATAAATAAGGGAAGAATGCTTCCAGCAGGCGAGGCAGCAATGGTTCCATTGTAAATTTGAAGCTGAGACTCACACCTGGGCATTTCAAAGTCTTCTTGCCACTGGATTGAAAAAAGAAAGTGTAGGCCGAGGCAGGTGGATCACCTGAGGCCAGGAGTTGGAGACCAGCCTAGCCAACATGGTGAAAACTCGTCTCTACTAAAAATACAAAAATTAGACAGGCATGGTGGTGTGTACCTGTAGACCCAGTTACTCGGGAGGCTGAAGCAGGAGAAAAGCTTGATCCCAGGAGGCAGATGCTGCAGTGAGCCGAGATAACGCCGCTGCCCTCCAGGCTGGGTGACAGAGTGAGACTCTGTATCAAAAAAAAAAAAAAAAAAAAAAGAAAGAAAGAAAGAAAGAAAAAGAAAAAAGAAAGTGTGTGGTGTGTGGGGGATGGTATGGGTTTTGACTGAAGTAATCCGTCTGCTAAGAAAGAGGAAATGGAGTTCTGCTCTGCAGTGGACAATAGGAGCATAGATGGGGTGCCTCAGAGAACTGCAAGGTTCTTGCAACCTGGAGTTGGTGAGCTTGCTAGGTTTCCTCTTCCTGCATAAATGAACCAACTCTCTTTCTGTGTAAGTGAACCAGAGTTGGTTGCCATAACTTGTATCTAAGAACTCTGCCACACTGGGCTATGCCGGGTCCATAGCTGTAAAATGGAGGTAAGAAAATTGCCCATGGATAGGCTGATGGTTAAGGACATGGATTTATGTATCAGAGAGTTCTTGATTTGAATCCTTTCTCTGCCACTGGCTAGTGGCATCATAGGGAAGTTATTTGACATTTTGAAGCCCGTTTTCTCATCTATAAAATAGGAATGACAATAACATCCATATCATAGGCTTTTGCAGGGATTAAATGAGATAATCCATGTAAAATGCATATAGCAAGGATTAATAGTGTTAGCTATTATAATCTATGTTTTTTTTGAATTGATATGAGTCTTAAGAAAAAAGTACCCAATATAGTGTTACTTACTATCTAGGCTGTATCTGCCCCTTTCATTTCCTTCCACACCATCCTTGTTCTTGATGATTAACTACATTTCACCCTTGTGACAGTGGGAGGAAGGGCATTTTGTATGCTGGTGGAAGAACTGGGGTGAGAGAAAGCATACCCAAGTGTTAGTACCTGCTTCTCACCAGCTGGGTGGGCTGAAAAGAGTTGGTTCTTCCTCATAACTTGAATGGGTTGGTTTCCTCCAGCTTTTTTCCAGCTCCAGCATGTGAATGCATAAGGGGAAGGCTGCGCTTCTGCTGGACCATCACATCTCTGCAGTATGTCCTGTGATGGGGAAGTTGATAGGTGACAGATAAAATAAAAAATTATTCAGATCCCAATTTTCCGAAGCACTAGACCCAATGACGTTTTCTTTTTTTTTTTTTAATAGATCATGTATTTTTTTTTCTTATACTTTAAGTTTTAGGGTACATGTGCACAATGTGCAGGTTAGTTACATATGTATACATGTGCCATGCTGGTGTGCTGCACCCATTAACTCGTCATTTAGCATTAGGTATATCTCCTAATGCTATCCTTCCCCCCTCCCCCCACTCCACATCAGTCCCCAGAGTGTGATGTTCCCCTTCCTGTGTCCATGTGTTCTCATTGTTCAATTCCCATCTATGAGTGAGAACATGCGGTGTTTGGTTTTTTGTTCTTGCAATAGTTTACTGAGAATGATGATTTCCAATTTCATCCATGTCCCTACAAAGGACATGAACTCATCATTTTTTACGGCTGCATAGTATTCCATGGTGTATATGTGCCACATTTTCTTAATCCAGTCTATCATTGTTGGACATTTGGGTTGGTTCCAAGTCTTTGCTATTGTGAATAGTGCCGCAATAAACATAAGTGTGCATGTGTCTTTATAGCAGCATGACTTATAGTCCTTTGGGTATATACCCAGTAATGGGATGGCTGACCAGACCCAATGACATTTTCCCCCAGATATTTCAGTCAAAAGGATCAGACCTTTCTGAGTTAAGACCTTAATGAGTTAAGACATAACAAATACTTAGAACAACTTTAGGGTAACTATATAAGTATAAACCATGATACTACACACTTCCTAGATGGGTAAAGCTTAAAAAAATGTTCCCGGCCGGGCATGGTGGCTCACGCCTGTAATCCCAGCACTTTGGGAGGCCGAGGTGGGCGGATCACGAGGTCAGGAGATCAAGACCATCCTGGCTAACACAGTGAAACCCCGTCTCTACTAAAAATACAAAAAAATTAGCCGGGCGTGGCAGCATGCGCCTGTAGTCCCAGCTGCTTGGGAGGCTGAGGCAGGAGAATGGCGTGAACCCGGGAGGCAGAGCTTGCAGTAAGCCAACATCGCGCCACTGCACTCCAGCCTGGGTGACAGAGCAAGCAAGACTCCATCTCAAAAAAAAAAAAAAAAAGTTCCAAGTTATTATTTGTTTCCTTTAAAAAACAGGATGTGTAACTGACTTGGAAAAAATGACCCAACCTTTATAGAATAGGCTAGATCTGAGTAATTTACTGAGTAAACAAATAACTTGAGAAAGGAAAAGATCTAGTAATCCTCAGAATGTTGAATGAGGGATAATTACTTGGGATATGATGTCATTACTTTACACATTTTATCTTTAATTCTGATTAAGGTTTTCTGAATTTTATTCCCCTAACTAAATTTATTCTTCTAACTAAGTATATTTTAAAGTGTTGACTAAACAAAGCATTCTAAAGAGAAAGGCCCAGCAGGGAGTATATATATTTAATAATTCACAGTGACTATATCCTTGTAAATTACAACTCTCCTATTCTTGTCTTTCTCACAGGTATGCTGAAATGACAAAAAGAGAGTGATCATTAAGTACCTTTCAAATGTTATTATACTTAACAAGAAAAGTAGCGATGTCTTGAATGAGAGGCTCTTAATTTAGGTAATGAAGCTTTCACAGGATTATGGGAAAAATATTTTCTAAAGCAATATAACTGGCATGGTTTCAGAAAATATGATCATCTACTTAGAGAAAAGAAGGATCAACAACACACCATTAGAACTAATCAAGAGTTTAGAAAGTTTGTCAGTGTGATCAACCTACTAAAATGAATAACAGTTTTTATGCCAGAAAATACCCAACAAGAAATTTTAAAATAAGATCCTTCATTCATAATGGTACCAAAATCTATGAACTGGTCAGGAATCCTGAATTCATCTGTGGAGAAAACTAAATTTGATTAAAAACATAAAAGATGATCTGAAAAAAAATGGGGAGCTATTCCATGCCCTTAGATGGCTAACTTGTTACTGTAAGGATGTAAATGTTTTTAAATTAATCCATGATTTCAATGCTATCATAATCATGACTATGAAGTAAATTTTTGAGGAACTCAAATTTTATTACCATGTATATGGAAGAATAAAACACCTAAATCCATCTTGAAAATAGTAGAGTGGATCTTTCACACTATAAAAAAAAGCATAGCATAAAGCCATAGTAATAAAAAAAGGTGTGATATTGATGCAAGAACAAAGAAGCTAATAGAATATTACACACACACACAAACTTAATATATAATAATAGTAGCACTACAAACCAATAAGGGACAGAATTTTTAGTAGCTGATAATGGGAAAATTGTCTCACTATGGAGAAAAGTAAGATTGCATGTTGACATAACACAGATGAAGGTGACACCAGATAGATGAAAACCTAAACGTGAAAGGTAAAACTATAAAGTCAAGAAAACCTAGGATAAGACTTTTCTGATAGAGGGCCAGAGACTGACTTTCTAAATAAAACCAACTTGGAAAACAGTAACACCAGTAGAAAAATGGGCAAAAGGGCTGAACAGGCAGTTTATAAAGATGAAATCAAAAGGTTAACAAACATGAAGAGATATACAAAACTCACTGGTAATTAGAGAAATGCAAAACACAACCATAGGCAACAATTAAGAAGATAAGTGATAGGAAATGTTGGTGAGAAAGCGGAGACAGAAAAGTTCATATGCGGTTGGTGAGGTAGATTGACCAGCACAGCCTTTCTGGAGAGCAACCAGCCATTTCCCAGCTGTAATCACCACAGGAGCGCATCAGTGATCCTTCAGTGCAATTTCATTTCTGGGCACAAATCCTAAGAAAGTTTGCACTTGGCTGGGCGCAGTGGCTCATGCCTGTAATCCCAGCACTTTGGGAGGCCAAGGTGAGCAGATCACGTAGGTCAGGAGTTTGAGACAAGCTTGGCCAACCTGGTGAAGCCCCATCTCTACTAAAAATACAAAAATTAGCCAGGCATTGTCATGGGCGCCTGTAATCCCAGCTCCTTGGGAGGCTGAGGCTGGAGAATTGTTAGAACCTGGGAGGCAGAGGTTGCAGTGAGCTGAGGTTATACCATTGCACTCCAGCCTAGGAAACAGCGAGGAGACTCCATCTCAAAAAAAAAAAAAAGAAAGAAAATTTGCACACAAGTTCATAAAAAGATATGAAATGCAAATGCTCTTTGCAACATTCTTTGTAGTGGTAAGGAGTTGGGGACAACATGATGCCTGCCACAGGGAAAGTGGGCCTAAAATGTGGACACAGGCACTGTGCAGTAGGCTAAACAAGGGTCCCCAGAGATGCCCTTCCCTAACCCCTAGAACCTGTGAATGTTACTTTATATGGCAAAAGCTACTTTGCAGATGTGATAAAATTAAGAATCTTGAGATGGGGAGATTATCCTGGGTCACCCAGGTGGCCTGATGTAATGATGCCAGTCTATAAGAAGTTCTCAGGAGTCGGAGGAGAAGGCAGGGTGATGATGGAAGCAGAGATTGGAGCAACAGGCTTTGAAGATGGAGGAAGGGGTGACAGCCAAAGAATACAAGGTGCCGCTAGAAATGGAAAAAGGCAAGGAACAAGATTCTCCTCTTAGCACTTTCAGAAGGAACCAGTCTTGACGATACCTTGACTATAGCCTAGTAAAATAAATTTCAGACTTCTAACCTCCAGAACTGTAGGATAACACATTTGCATGGTTTTTAGCCATTAAGTTTGTGATAATTTGTCATAGTAGCAATAGTAAACTAAGACATGCTGAGTTCATGCAAGAGTTAGAAGAAATGTAGTATATACACATAGAAACACAAATTAATCTTAAAAATGTCAATGTTACAAGAAAAAAGTTTTTTAAAAATCAGATGTGTGAGTTGGAAAACTCAGTATTTTTAAGATGTCATTCTGCCCAAATTCATACATAGATTCAACATAATCTCAAGCAAATTCTCAGGAAGCTTTTTTGCAGAAATTGACAAGTTGATTTTAACATTTATATGGAAATACAGAGGAATTGGAATAGCTAAAATAACTTTGAAAAAGAAGAATAAAGTTGGAGGACTTATATAACTTGACTTCAAGACTTGTTCTAAAGCTACAGTAATCAAGATAGTGTGGTATTTGGCATCAACATAGATTAATAGATCAAGGGAATGGACTCTAAAGTCCAGATGCAACACCAAAAATATGATTCATAGAAGAACAAATTGATAAAATGTGCTTTATCAAAACTCAAAACTTCTGCTTTTCAAAAGACTTTAAAGGAAGTGAAAATAAGTCACATAGTTGGAGAAAATACTTGCATATTAAAGTGTATATATGGTAAAGCACTTGTATCCAGATTATAAAAATAACTCCCAAAATTTGATAATAAGAAAACAAGCACTCTGCCCTACAAATTGGCAAAAGGTTTTGAATAGACACGTCACCAAGAAGACAGATGAATGGCAAATAAACACATGAAAAGATACTCAACTTCATTAATCATTAGAGAAATAGAAATTAGAACCATTATAAGATGCCATGGGCCAGGTGCAGTTGTTCATGCCTGTAATCCCAGTGCTTTGGGAGGCTCAGGCAGGAAGACTGCTTGAGCTCAGGAGTTTAAGACCAGCCTAGGCAACAAGGTGAGCTCCTACCTCTAAAAAAAAAAAAAAAAAGAAAGAAAGAAAAAGAAAAAGAAGAAAGCAGGGAAGGGAAGGGGAAGGGGAAGCGGAAGGGAAGTTTAGCCAAGCTACAGGTAGCATGCACCTGTAGTCCAAGGTACTGGGAAGGCTGAGGCAGGAGGATTGCTTGAGCCCAGGAGGTTGAGGATGCAGTGAGCTGTGTTCGTGCCACTGCACTCCAGCCTGGGTGACAGAGCAAGACTCTGCCTCAAAAAAAAAAAAAAAAAAAAAAAAAAAGAAAGAAAAAAAGCCACTATGTGCTTTTTAGAATGTCTAAAATTAAAAGAACTGCCTATACCAAGTGCTGACAAGTATGTGGAGAAACTAAAACACAAACACTTCTGATAGGAAAGTATAAGGCAACAACCACTTTGGCAGAAAAGTTTGACAATTTCTTAAAAAGTTAAACATAGGCCGGGCACAGTGGCTTACACCTGTAATTTCAGCACTTTGAGAGGCCAAAATGGGCAGATCACCTGAGGTCAGGAGTTCAAGACCAGCCTGGCCAGTGTGGTGAAACCTCACCTCTACAAAAATACAAAAATTAGCTGGACATGATGGCACGTGCCTGTAATCCCAGCTGCTTGGGAGGCTGAGCAGGAGAATCTCTTGAGCCTGGGAGGCAGACGTTGCAGTGAGCCAAGATTGTGCCATTGCACTCCAGCCTGGGTGACAGAGTGAGACTCCATCTCAAAAAAAAAAAAAAAAAAAAAGTTAAACATAAACCTACCATGTAATCCAGACATTCCACTCTCATATATTTATCTAAAAGAAACAAAAGCATGTGTCTATTAAAATACTTGTACATGGCCATTCATGGTGGCCTTATTTATAATAGCCAGAAACCAGACATAACCCAAATGTCCATCCACAGGCGACTAGATAAATAAACGGGTATATTCGTACAATGGAATACTCCTCAGTCACAAAAAGAAGTGAACTATTGATGCATATAACATGAATGAATCTGAAGAACAATTATGCTTTGTGAAAGAAGTCAGATAAAAAGTATATACCATATAATTCCATTTATGTAAAATTCTTGAAAATACAAACTAACCCACTGAAAGCAGATTAGTGGTTGCCTGGGTATAAGAGGTTGGGGAGGGTAGAGGGTAACAGTAACAGAGAAACATGAGGAAACCTTAGTGGGAGACAGGTATGTTCGTTATCTTGATTGTTGTGACGCTTCACAGGTGTCAAAAGTTATCTAAACCGGTCAGTATAATGTATGCCAATTAGACTTCAATAGAGTGTTAAGATGAACTTGTACAAGTTTAAAAAATAGAACAAGATACGTAACAAGATACCATTTACATAATTAAATATATGTATACATACAAACACTACACATTTGAAAAAGTACTAGGAAAAATACATGCATACATATGTAATAAACACACTAGAAATCTGGCTTCTGGGTGGCTGGGTGGGTGGGTGCTGAGGAACTACATCTGGGGTAAAAAAGAAGAAAGAAAGGAAACAGGAGAGAGATGTCATGCATGTAGACCAATGATGAGTGAGAGGCACAATGAACTAACTCTGTATGAAAAAAAAAGTTTTCTCTTTATTACAAAAAAAAGTTTCCTAGGTCAACAGAGACACATTTTTGTCTCAACTTTAAAAGGGAACATTTCTGAGATTTTAATAAAACTGATGCAATAATTTTGTCTCCAAAGAAAGGCAGCTTCCATTTTAGTGCTTTTGGAGATAAGCTTGTGGCTTGTATGTACCACATCTCTGAAAATCCTGTTAGAAATTCTGCTAGTGGCAAAATGCTGCAATTCAGTAAGGGCATAATTAGCTCGATGTTTATAAAGCTCCATCATACCTTCTACATAGGCCCATTGCACAGATGTTTAAGTACTGTCAAGCTGTGTTTTCATATGTACAGCTAATAATTCCTAGCTGTGGTTTCCCTTTAAATAAAGCCAACAGTAACCAGAAGATGCGCTTACCAGAGGTTTCCCTATGCAAAACATAATTTACTTTTAGTTTATTGCAGAAAAATGTAGGTGGGGGCAGTTAGAAAATAATTAAAAGTGTGTGCTTCCTTATAACATGCTATCTCTACTAACTGAACTTCTAACCTGACATAAATACATTGCATACTGTAACCTGTTTCTCCTGATTATTAACCTTGAGAGTGGCAACCTATAAATCATGCCTGAAACAGCTGGCGCTCAGCATTGCCCCAAAGGTACATGATTACGATCGTTTTATATATATCTTGGTATGCAGACATGAAAAATTCATTGAAGAGGTTGGTATTGTAAGACTTATTGTAATGAATTTTCTCAAAAACATAGATCATGCTTAAAATAGGTGTCTGCTTATTATAATGTAGCCATTTATATCTTCTTGAATTACCTTGCCCATAGCTCAGCCATTTTCTTAAAGTCAAACATGATGATACCTAAATAGATTTACTGCAGTCACTTTGCACTGTTTAAAAGTAGAAGTTTGCCTTTTTTTCCCTTTTTTGTTAATACTTACAGAATCCAAGGGTACAGATTTTTTTTTAAGGGGGAATTATCTGGAAAGACATTCCCTAAAGTCATCCCTATTTACTGGGACACATAGGGTAGAAAAAAAACCCAAAATGTTATGCTTCTCACAACTCACCGAAATGTGGCCCTACTCCTTGCAAAGAATGGCTCTTCATATCAACACTTATTAGAATGATAAAATGTTAGAGCCAAAAGGGCCCCCAAGTGTCACTGAGACCCTCACTATGCAAATGGAGCAACCCCAGGGAACTGGTGACTTTCAATCAAGGTCGCACATCTGGAAAGGAGGAGGACCCAGATACGGCCCCCGTTCTCAGGTTTGTAATACTAATAGCTGGGAGAGTGTTTATTAGGTGCGGTTCAGGGCTCAGTGCCCGATGCATGTGAACTGGTGGAATCCTCACTGCAGGCTTCTGAAATGGGCTCTAGCCTCCCCGCCGCCATCCGCCTCGTCGTCATTATTGCGACCAGCCATCTGGGGAAACAGGTCCAGAGAAATGAAGTAGCTCGCCCGTGGCACACAACCTGCCATTGGCTGAGCAGGACTCAACCGGACTCCCGTCAGCGCGAGCCCATCTGGTGGATCACAGCATAGCTCTGAGTGAGCGGCCGTATCACACGGAACTGCTTTCACTTCGCCTGGTGGTTTCTTTTTCGTTTTCTGATGGGGTTGGCCAGGCTTGTAAACTGTTGCTGTATGAATTCATGAAAGACACAGTTTATTAGTTCGCTGGGGCTGCCATAACCAGGTACCACAGACTGCGTGGCTGAAACAACGGACATCTCTTTTCTCACCGTTCTGGAGGCTGGAAATCCAAGATCAAGGGGTCAGCAGGGTTGGCTTCTTGGGGGCCTCTCTCCTGGGCTTGTAGATGGTTGCCTTCTTCCCCTGCCCTCAGGAAGTCTTCCCTCCGTCTCTGCCTGTGTCCTTATCTTCTCTTCCTATAGACACCAGTCAGGTTGGAGCAGGACCCACCCGTACGAACTCATTTTCCCTTAATCCCCTCTTAAAGGCTCTGTCTCTAAGTGCAGTCCCATCCTGAGGCGCTGGGCGCTCTGGTTCCAGCACGTTCATCTGGGGAGGACACAGTCCTGCTGGTCACACATGTGCCTTCTTCTGTTGGGAACCCTACTTATAAAAACACCAATTAGAAACAAACAGGCTCAGTCGCTGTACGTGTACGTTCATTCTTTACCTGATGGGAGCTGTTAAAACCAGCAGCACCTCACTTGCTGTGCCCTTTAAAACTGAGTTTGGGAAGGAAGAGGCGGTTTCCGGCAGAGGCGCTCCGTGCCCACCGTGCAGCCCCATCCATCTCCCACCTGTGCCCAGCGCGGCCGCAGTCCGCCCTTTCCATCCACCGCGGGACCCAGAGGCATCACTCTGTGTGGGGCCCTGGCCTTCACGACTGAACAGCATAGCAGCAAATAATATTAATAAAATAAGAGGGCAGAAATTCAGACTCCCCAAAGGTGGGCACCTTATGCAGAAACCCTTTTTCCTTTCACCTTTGCTTCTTCCTGGGAAGGAGGAAACCTGAGGACAGCTCTCCAGGGCCCGTTGTGTTTTGTTTGATTTTTTGACTGAAGGGTGAGTAGCAACAAGAGCATGGTCCTGAGTGTGCTGGGGTGGAGGGTGTGGCAGCTATGGGCACTGTCTGCCATCTGGCAGGGGCGGGCACACTTTGGGCACCCAGGAACCTGTGTTAGCTTGGCAGGGATGCCGTTCAGGCCCTATGGCCAGCCTCCAGAAGCCAGACAGGGAGAAAGGACTCATTTCTGTTTTCTGGCTTTGTGTGAGGGCCCAGGGGAGGGACCTCGAGGTAGATCAGATTGCCTGGAATTTCTATCAGCCTCTATGCTCATGAATGAGGAAAAGAATTCATTCCACTAAAAACAAACACACACTCACAAAGCACTGGACAGATACAATGGGGACAACACTCTCTGTGGTACTGTCACCACGCAGGGACAGCACGCACAATAGTTGACATTGTGAACGTGTTTATTTTGTACCAGTCTAAGTAGTTCTACAGGCATTATCTCATTCAGTCTTCAAAACTGGCCTGCATGGAAGGTGGTATTACCGTCCCCACTTGGTGCAGGAGAAAAAGGAGGCTGTCCCAACTGCTGGCTGTCACACAAGCGGGAGGAGAGTACCCTGGGCAGGAGGCATTTTGAGGGGAATGTTCCACTTGCTGTGGTTTTTCCTCTTCAGGGACTGGTTTTTCATCAGTTTTCCATTTCTGAAGTGGCATTAAAAGTAATCCCCAATCACTCAAAGCTGCTTTTCTGCCTCTCTTATTACCCTCTCAGAGAGGAAGTCACAGGTGCTTTGAGGTCCAAACGAAATTTAGGGATCCTCTCTCTAGAAAAATACATGCACACATAACTATGCATCCAAATTCAAGGGACTTAGGGCCACCCACATCCCCTCCCACAAAGCCCATCCATGGCCCCAGGTTAAGAACCCTTGTTTTATAGCAGGATTTTTCAAAGTGCAGGCCACCAACCACTACTGCATCACTAAGTCAGTTTAGAGGGGAACGATCTCTTATTTATTTATTCTAATGAAATAGAATACAACAGAAAATATTAGAATGTATTGGAATAAGAGTATTGTGAAGCTTTAAAAACAATTTTCATCCAAATCTGGAAGTGTACGAGGCCCCAGGGCTACTTGTATTGCTCACTGGTGTTTGAGAACCGACTTTCTAGAAGCCTTACCTCCTCCCACCCGCTCCAAGCTCAAGTCTGCACTGCTGTCTTCAGCCAAGAACTGCCTGTGTTTCAGGACAGGCAGAAGCCTCATTTCTATAGAACACTCCTTATAGGCCAAAACCACCCTGGCCATTTGCTCAGTGTTTTTAGGCTTCATTCTCCTGTACCACTTCTTTAGAATTTGTCAAACGATGTGAAGCTTTTAAAGTGATCATTTGTTGAGTGCCAGTTCAGTGCCAGACGCTAAGAACTTTGCATATTCAGGATTTCTTTTCTTTTTTCACTTTTTCAAGACAGTCTTGCTCTATTGCTCAGGCTGGAGTGCAGTGGCACAATCTCAGCTCACTGCAACCTCCACCGCCCGGGTTCAAGCAATTCTTCCACCTTAGCCTCCCAAGTAGTTAGGATTACAAGTGCCCGCCACCACGCCTGGCTAGTTTTTTGTATTTTTAGTAGAGACGGGGTTTCGCCATGTTGGCCAAGCTGGTCTCGAACTCCTGGCCTCAGGTGATCCATCTGGCTCAGTCTCCCAAAGTGTTAGGATTACAGGTGTGAGCCACTGTGCCCGGCCATATTCAGGATTTCGAATCCTCACACAACACTAGAAGGAAGGCATTATCATTATTATGCTTCCAAATTTACAAATGAGGAAGGTGAGGCTCAGACATGAACTTGCTCTACAGGGCTGCCACTGTGTGTGTGTGGCAGGAGTTACCTGGTTGCTGTCATTATGTGGTAGAGAAACCACACTATGTGATTTGGAGTCCAAAGACCTGCCTGCAAGATTCAACGAAACCACTTGCTAACCTTGCCTCACGGAACCTTAATTTCTTTAATCTCTAAAGTCACAACTGGCCTATTTCTAAGTTGTATCCATTGAGACAATGCATGGATAAATGCCCTGAAATCTGCAAAGCACGGGCAGATCTGTTGTTTATATTACCTACCTCAGCAACACTCTTAGGCACTGGAAGAACCCTGACTATATGCTTTTTCTCTCACCCCTACCCTCCAACACACCCTCCAATTGCCCATTAAATACTTCCCAATTGGTTGCTACTTAAGGACAAGAATGATGCCTATTATGCCCTTTGTTTAGCATAACCCCTGGCATGGCTTTCAAAAGAAAGTGTCCTTAATACACAAAAAGACTCCATAACATTTGTCCCTAAGAGAGCAGAGACTTAATGTGGAAAGGCCGAAAGCAAAACATGGCTGCATTTAGTCCATCAAGCAAGAATGTCCAGATCCAGAAGGAAATCACCTTGTGGACACCAGCAACAGGATGCCATCCTCAGGGCATTGCTGCCTCCGTTTTTAGGTCACCGTTGGTGGCACCTCTAAGAGAAGGGGAATATCATGATCATGTTGATGCAGGAGAGATGTGAGTCTTAGAGATTTAACTGAAGTTACTAAACTTTTTTCTTTTTTGCACTAATTCAGAAGCCTAGATGGTTTACATTTAAAGCAAAACAAGATTAGTTTAAAGCTGTTCCTGCTCTGGATAAAGTGATCAGGTGCAGGAAGCTAAAATTACAAGGAGCAAGGACAACCGATCAAATCCACATGTCCTCTCCCAGGGTCTCTGGGCTCAGTAGCTTCCTCCTTATTCAACACATTTAGCCACAACTGACAATCAAGTGGCTAGGATAATTTGTACCTATAACAGCTATTAAAACAGTAAGTTTGTCTAACCCTTCAAGTTGTTGTGGATTTCAGCATCTCCTTGAAGGCAGGGAGCACGTAATGCCCCATACGTACAATCCATGAGAATAAATGTGCTAGATCAGCATGCACCTAAAATCTGCAGATGCGTGTCCAGTAGCAGGTATATCGTAGTACAAAATAAAATTGTAAACTACTTTGGGTAAGCTTTCTGACCAGAACAGGCATGCTGGAAGCATGTCAGCTGGAGATGACATTTTGGCCATTTAGTCATTTGAGCTCCAAATACAAGAAACACCAAGTGATTCTCAAAGTTGCTTTTCTTCTTGCATATATTTTACAGCATGTTCTCCTAGGCCTATGCACCTTGGAAGGCCACTGTTGTTTTGCTCATTTGGCCTACCCCCAAACCACATAAGAAAGCAACATAAATACAAAAAGCTTTGGTTTCCCCGACATCGACATCATAAACAATATTCAGGTTTTTGTAGTAACTATCCCCAACAGCAAGATTTTAATGATCATAAACAATTGATACCTGCACAGTCCTCAGCAACAGATGGTTTTATGGTTGAAATGTAAAGGGACATTTTCTGCTTTAATTTTATCCCCCACTGCCACCACCACATATTCTGATGGTCAATGAAATTCTTTTCGCAAAGTGGGCTAGGGGCTGGGGGCTGAGGTTCGAGCCAGCACTTTGTCGTTGAGTTGCCACGGCTGTGTTACTATCAGAACACACAGGTTCTATACAAACTGGGACTGCCAAGAAAAGGAGTTTGGGGGGCAGTTTGTAACTTTACATTTTGGAGAGTAAAATTTCTTTTCATGGTTTTAAGTAACCCTTGGGGCAATTCTGAGTTAGTCCAGCTGCTCCTCAGAAGCTAGCCATGGCTGGAGGAGCAGAAACCGGGAGCTGAGAAAGAGGCCAGCCTCGTCTGGGGAAGAACAATGCCTCCGCAGTCAGACACAATGGCCGCCTCTCATTTTCCACCAACTCTTACAATAAAATGGAAAGGACCATGGAGCTGCCTTGCAGGGCCCCCTGAGCCTAGAGAGAGAACATTAGCTCTGCAGCTACAGATATGCAAATCCACTATGAGAGCTACAATAGCCTAGGAAAGCCCTGTGGGTGGGGACAGATGAAGCAACACTGTTCTGCTGGGGCTATTTTCCATCCTTGTAGGAGCCATAGGTTCCAGACTTTGTCATCTCGATTTCTACAAGCCGGGGCTGGCTTTTAGGGCCATTCAGATACAAGGTAGAAGAAAGGGCAATATTCACTATCCAGAAATCCCAGTGAATATCCTCAGTAACATGCAGAAATATTTAGACTGTCAGTTGCATAGATCATATCATTAACTCAGCATGGATATAAAGCCTACTTGTTAATTGCTTTTTTTTTTTACTTCAACATCTTTCAGCCATTCTTCAATAATCACTTCTGTAATGCAGCATGAGATTCTGGAACTTTCTGATTTGCTCTTCAGATCACACCATCAGTTATTAAAATATCTTGTAGCTTGATCTATTTTAGGTTTTTGTTTAAGATCCTAGACCTGAATTAACATTGATGGTGGGTTTATCCTAAGATGGCCCACAGCTAGCCATCACGTCCGCTGGAAAAGTCCAAATTCTAGTTCTGGCCACGACACTTGTGTACTACTTGGCCTTGGGCAAATGACCCTGCCTCACCTGGTAAAGGGCTGGTGGCAACAAGACTGGCCTAACTTACCAGGGTGTGGTGTGGATTAACTCACCAGTGCCTATTAACAAACACAAATGCTGAATTCTGAAATGTTGAGCTTCCCGACTCCTAGGGAAACATAGTGAAACATGTTAAACAGGATGAGTTTTCCAAACTGTCATGCGCACTCCCCAAAACTATTAACTTTACAGCCTGCTTAGGTTTCAGTCATCCAGCCTATATCCCAGGTGAAGTCTCTTGAACTGAGGCTGACAATTATGAGGTTTTGGATTGCAAACCATTGCAGTACCTGGCTCCTGTCACAGAAGAGAATCAGGTTTCTCTCATTTGTAATCTTGAAATCGAGCTTTCAGATCAAAATGCAGAGGTGGCGAGGGGACAATGGAGGAAGCCACCTGGAGTATAAAGTGATTCCTAAGCAGTATTTTGACCTAGTGCTACTATTTATTATATATTAGAAATCTATTAGGCTGCCCTTTAGCTACAACTCCAAATTTATCATGACATTTATCTGGGAGCCCAGGAAGGACCTCATGAGAAGGGAAGGCTCACAGCAGGATCCTACTGTGGAGAGGCACCAGCACACTTAAATAGCATGCCTGCCAACATGTGAAATGGGATTCTGCCATCTTTGTTCAAGTGAAGAAAATTTCAACCTGCTTAGGAGATAAACAAATTGTAAGAGTAAATCATTCTGCCAGGCACGGTGACTCATGCCTGTAATCCCAGCACTTTGGGAGGTCGAGGCAGGCAGATCACTTGAGGTCAGGAGTTCGAGACCAGTCTCGCCAACATGGTGAAATCCCATCTCTACTAAACATACAAAAATTAGCCGGGCATGGTGGCAGATGTCTATGGGCCCAGCTACTCAGGAAGCTGAAGCAGGAGAATCTTGAACCTGGAAGGCAAAGGTTGCAGTGAGCCGAGGTTGTGCCACTGCACTCCAGCCTGGGTGACAAAGTGAGACTCCATCTCAAAAAAAGAAAAAGAGTAAATCGTTCAGAAGGTAAAGATATTAGATGTCAAAATATTTCAAATTTTGTCACTAGCTTATTATTTAATTTCATTTAAATTACATAGTACACATTTGATTAAGGAGATCCAAATTAAAATTCAAATCTACATCTGTAGATCCAAAACAAGGTTTATAGACAAATAGACCTATTGGGAGGGTGGCGCTATGTTGCACTGCATAAAATAACTTAAATAGTCCAGAATACTTAGAAAACAATCATCCTAACCCTTACCAGAAAATCTTCAAATTAAGTGACTCCCCTACCAAAAATCTCAATAATGAAATGCTTAAGAGTCTTACATTAGGTAAAGTATTCCCGAAGGTAATTTATTCATCTATTTTGCCAAATATAGCTTATTTTACTATGTCTGTAAAACTGTGGTAAATCTTACCTGTGCTTAAGAAAACATAAAATTGCTCATTAGAGAGCCAAGTTGAATGAATAAGATGTATTCTTTTAAGTGCTTGTTAGAAGTCATTTACATTGTTTTGCTTCCTAATTTAAATTTATTGATGGCCCTAGAGACACAGAGATGTTTGCTGTAACACACATTGCTTCAACAATGCTCACTCTCACCTCCTCTACCTGTTAGAATTAATGTCTAAAACTCTTCCCACAGACAATTAACAAATAATTTTCATTGAACTAAAAAGAAAATTTTATAATGTACATGATGGAAAAATTTATTTTCCCAGTATCTTCTTCTAACACTAATCACAACATTCTTATTTTAAAAAATTAGCATGGTGAACATTCTTTATCTGTTAGTTTTTAGTAGTAGTCCTGAAGAATTAATACAAATTATTCACTGAAAAGTTCATTTAAATTGGAGGGTCTACCTCTTCAAAACATATCCCAAGTCCATCCACGGCTTTCCTTCTCCATTACTGCCCACTAACTTGACCCAAGGCTGCTACAGCCATCTCCCAGCTGGAATTGCTGACTCCCCTTTACAAGGGAGTTTTTTGAACTGCAGACATAATGATCCTTTAAAAACATGAAAATGACCATTTTTCTGCATAAAACCTTCAGAAGACTTCCTACAGCACTTAGCATGAAACCCAAATCCTCCACCAGAGCCATCCAGGCCCTATGTAATCTGACCATGCCTCCCAACTTTTCAAGGCAGATGGCCTCTCCACTCCTTATTCCAAGCTCATTACCAGCTCAAGGTCTTTGCATTTGTCATTCCTTTTGTCTGGACAATTCTCCAACTAGAATATAGTCTGCCTACTGCTTCTCATCACTCAGGTGTGAGCTGTCTCCTCCATAGAGAGCTTTTTCCTGGCCATCCTATCACCTTAAGAGTCTTCCTTGCTCTGCAAACATTTTATTTGTATTCTATTATGCATCTCTTCGTACTAGGATGTAAGCTGCATGACAGCAGGGGACTAGTCTGTTTGCTTTCATTTCTATATTCCCAGCACAGCCTCTAGCACACAGCACCCAATGTTGCTGATGAATGTTAATTACACTAGCATAGTGGTTAGGAGCCTGGGCTTTGGAGTTACATCAATTGGGGTTCAAATACCAGGCTGGCGATTTACTCTCTCTCTAACTTATTTGGACAAATTCTTTTTAAAGACTTGATTTCTTTATAAAATAGAAATACTTGTGGGGCAAAATAAATCCAAATTTAAATGAGGTAGGTGGGATTCATTTCCTTAGCCAGAGATAAGTCTCTAATTCAAGACTTTCTCTTAATTCCCAACCTCAAACTTAAGATGTTATGAAGGGGAATAAACAGCAAACTTTCAGTTATCCTTATGTCATAATTTTCTTTCAGAGACCTAAAAGCACAGTATTTTAGGAGCACATACACAGACTTCTGCAGTCAGACCACCTGAGTTCAAGTCCTGTTCCTGCACTTACTGCTGGGGATGATGCCAACTCCCGGGCCTCAGCCTCCTCAGGGAAGAACAGAACTTCCATCAGGGAGCAATGCCAGGAGAACCCTTGGCACCTCAGTGCTTCCTCCACGCTAGGCACACTTTCATACCCATTAGTATCTGACTGAATTGAAAATACTTTACTCACGCCTGTAATCCTAGCATCTTGGGAGGCAGAGGCAGAGGCAGGTGGATCACAAGCATCAGGAGATCAAGACCATCCTGGCTAACACGATGAAACCCTGTCTCTACTAAAAATACAAAAAAAAATTAGCTGGGCGTGGTGGCAGGCGCCTGTAGTCCCAGCTACTAAGGAAGCTGAGGCAGGAGAATGGCGTGAAAGTGGGAGGCGGAGCTTGCAGTGAGCTGAGATTGTGCCACTGCACTCCAGCCTGGGAGACAGCGAGACTCCGTCTCAACAACAACAACAACAAAAAAAAAAAAGAAAGAAAGAAAGAAAATAAAATACTTAGGTAGATTCAAGATCTACTACCAAGAATGAATTTCACTGGAAGAAAAAAAATGCATTTTTCAATATGAAAATGTGAATGACATTAAAGCCACGTCAACGGACGAATACCGGATGATGCACATAACAAGCCAGTGAGCCCCAACAACTCAGGGGTCCTCTGGCCACGAGCAACTGATGGCTTTGCTTTGAAGATCATCATTGCTCTTAGAATTTTATTCTAACAGTGTCACGTTATATTCTCTATTTACAGAGGCTCATAGGAAAATTTCCAATACTACAAAGAACTTTAAAAAAAAACACCCTTTAATGACTCATTTTATTAAGCAAATTCTCCCTGCTAACATCTTTGTTACTTAAATACTTAAATTCCCTATACTTCATGCAGACCTAGTTTCACTTTCCCATGTTCAAATAATTCCCTTTCAAAAAATATTCTCTTCAAGGCACTTTCCTCCAGTGTGCACGGCCCATTCACTTTCAGCAGACAACGACGATAAATAAAAGCAATCACAGGATCTGTAAGGTGGAGGGCTCAGGTTGTTTCTTTCCCAGGATCATTAAGGGGCATATTTTCATCTTGGGGCATAAACGAACTGAATCTTACTGTCTGGGAGGAATTTAGACCACCTGTCTGGCAGCACACTGGCTGGGGGTGGACTGTGTGCGGACGTCCTGGGGGAAGGGTGGGTGTGGAGGAAGGCAACACACACGAAACACTCTCGTCCACATCCCTTCCCCTGCTTTTTAACTGGATGGAAATATGGCTTTGTGTTGGTTCAGGTGACATAAAAAGGTGAAAACAGTAGATCTCAAATTATATTTTACTTTAAATACCAAAGGTCAAAAAGGGGTCCACAAATCAGTAGCTCCTGAGACCGTGCGTGCGCGCGTGTGTGCTTAAGTGGGTCTGTTTCAATTCCACATGGGTTTTTCCACACACTGGTTTCTGGCATCGAGCGCTGGTCTGCAGGACACCAGAGTGCCTTTGTGTCCCTTGCTGACACTACCGCATTGTGTTTTTCTACCCATTAACCAAGGATAAATGACCTAGATATTGTGCCTGTTAAAGCCTCATTTTTCTTTTGCCCTTTTGTTCTTCAGTGTACCACATTATCACACGCTGCACACATTTCTAAGTATTCTCGGTCTCAGATGCCCTTTTGAGGGAGTAATAGGAGCTTTTTGTATGCATTTCTGTTGAGCTATCTGGAGTGGAATTATGTGAGAGTAATTCAAGGTTTTCCTTCCTGTCTAGTCTTCGAGACAGTTTAGTGTCTTACCAAAAGCTAATCTAGTATAAGAGGATATATCAAGAAACTGTACAAAAGCCAGAATGCTGTATTTGCATCTATTGCGAATACAAAAAATAGAGTGAACACCAGTTTCCCTATATACTACATTCTATAATTACATCTCTGCATATCATGGGTCACTTTTATTAAAAGCATCATTACTACAGTTGGCAGCAATTTACATTTTATCTTACATGATAGCAGTTTTCAAAGAAAAAAATAAAAGGACATCACAACAAAGAAAAACAATACATTTACAAAGTCATGTCTGTAAACTTCAAGGCTAGTTTAGAGCTGAGGTAATGCTGTTTTAGCTTTGTGGCTAAAGTAACAAAGTCCTTTAATTTAAAAAAGGTACCTGATTCTCTCTTCTCTCACTCTTTATTTATTCATCTATTTGTTTTTACCAGTGCATTACAAGACCACGAGACAATGGAACTGTAGTTCTGTCTGGCAAGAACCCTCCCAGTAGGTTAATTTTCCAAAGGGACCCTTCACATTCAACAGCTGCCTTATTATTGCTGCGCCTCGGGACAGAGGCGTTCACACTAGCGTGGAGATTGTCAGAGTGTATGGATGTGTGTGTATGCGCGAGTGTGGGAACCCCCATACAGTCAAAAAGGGAAACAAATGAGCAAGTATGATATGTATGGTAAATTTCAGCTTGACCTTCACAGCAAAAAAATTAAAAATTAAAATTAAAAAATTAAATATATAACTTCATACTTCCTTTGAGCAGCACTTTCTTCCATTAGTGCCACTCAGTTACAAATTGCTCTTTATTATAATACCAATGGTACCAAGAGAAAAAAAAAAAAGCAGAGCATTATGTAAGTTTCCTTAAAAAGACATGATCACCTCTCAAATTTCATCTCTCCTAGGGATAATAAATAATGCACTGCACAATACTTAATGACCAAGATACCTTTTGACACACCTGTATAACATGACTTGAACTTTTTTTTTTGCTACACTATGTTACAGAACAGCTTATAAAACTAGGTATGAACATTAACTGTGAGTGTAAACAGTAGGACTACCACTTGTCAAAAGTTTTAAACACTTGAACTGGAACTGGTACTGGTTATTCATCATTTTCATTGTTTTCTATTTCATCCCCCCCATCAAGTGAGTCTAGCTCTTCACCCTGTGCTATTTCGTCTTCTAAGAGGGAGGACTCTGCAGTCTTATCCAGGCTCTCCTCGGCATCGCTGCCTTCAAGGGTCTCTCCATCTTTAAAGGGTCCTCCCTCAGCCTTGTCAGCAGCCTTTTCTTCGCTGGAGCCCACGGCATTCTGAAGTCCTGCCAATGCTGGGAACCCAGGCAGCGTCAATCCCCCCAGTCCTGGAGGTAGAAACATGGATGGGTAGAAGAGGCCCGGGGCCATTGTGGACAGGAGGAAAGGGTTGAAGGCTAGCGGGTTTGAGGGCAATCCAGCCGGGGCAGTAGCAGCACCAACAGATCCATTCGCAGAGTCAGCAGCCGAAACAGCATCTGTGCTTTTCTCAGAGTCTTTGTTCTCGTCTTCATTCTCATTTCCTTTCTCCTCTCCTTTTGAAGTGCTGTCTTCCGGTTCTCCTTGACTAGAAGCAGTAGTGGTGTTTCCAGTAGCAGCTGACAGAGGGTTATTCAACAGCCCGCCCAAGCCAAACACGTTGGGCAGGCCCGCCATTCCTGGCAGCATCAGGGGCAGCACAGCAGCAGGGTTCTTCGCATCGCCTCCGGCGGTGGCAGCTGTTGCCAGTCCTGGAGGGAAGCCCATGAGGCCTGCCAGCTGGAGCGACTGGAGATTCTGGAGATTCTGAAGGCTCGTCAGGTCCATTCCAGCAAACAGGCTGTTCACCAGCAAAGGGTTGATCCCTGACGTGGAGGCCACAGCAGCGGCGGCCGCGGCTGCTCTGGCGATCTCACTTTTGGGCCTTCTTCCTCTTCTGCTCGCTCCCTCTCCCCGCACTACAGGCCCAGTGAGAAGGCGGTCAAACATCGACTCAGGAACAAAACCCTGGAGGACAGGGGAGGCAAACAATGGCTATAAAGGCTGTCGAAGACAACTTGATCTCAATGTGAGCCTCTGTGGTGAACCTGCCATTCCAAATGGAAATACCTAAGTAGTTCTTCCCTCCTAACAGCTCAATGATAAAACTTAATGACAGCAAAACTTGTTTTTATTATTATGTTAGCTTGCTGAACTGCAGAAAAATTGCTCAAGGCTACTCATCAGTGAGGTAAATGTCAAGTTAGCTGCATCCATAACTAACTCAAGAAATCATACATCAGAAAGTACATTATGGGGTACAAAAATAGAGTTAGACAGGATGAGTAAGATCTAGTTTTTGATAACACAACAGGGTGACTACACAGTCAACAATAATTTATTGTATATTTTAAAATAACTAAAAGAGTATAATTACATTGTTTGTAATACAAAGGGTAAATGCTTGAGGTGATGCATACCTCATCTACCCAACGTGATTATTATGCACTGTGTGCTTGTACAAAATATCTCATGTACCCTATATATACACCTACTATGTACCCATAACAAATTTTTTAAAAGGAAAGTACATAATGTATAATTATATCAAATCATCACTTTGAAGCCAGGTGCCGTGGTTCATGCTTGTAATCCCAACACTTTGGGAGGCCAAGACTAGAGGATTTCTTGAGCCCAGGAGTCTGAGACCAGCCCGGGGCACATAGCAAGACCCTATCTCTAGAAAATAAAAAAAAATTATCCAGGTGTGGTGGCATATGCTTGTCATCCCAGCTACTTGGCTAATCAGGAGGCTGAGGTGGGAGGACTGCTTGAGCCCAGGAGTTTGAGGCTGCAGTGAGCTATGATTGCACCATTGCACTCCAGCCTGGGTGACACAGCAAGACCCTGTCTCTTAAAAGAAGAAAACACCGTGCTGTACACCTTGCATATATATTTTATTCATCAATTAATTTTTGTCAATTAAATATCTGTCAATTAAAAAAAATTTTTGGCTGGGCACAGTGGCTCACACCTGTAATCTCAGCACTTTGGGAGGTCAGGGCAGGCAGATTGCTTGAGGTGAGTTTGAGACCAGCCTGGGCAACGTGGCAAAATGCCTTCTCTACAAAAATTACAAAAACTAGCCAAGCTTGGTGATGTGTGCCTGTAGTGCCAGCTGCTTGGGAGGCTGAGGTGGGAGGATTGCTTGAGCCTAGGAGAATGAGGCTGTAGTGAGCTGTGATTTCACCACTGCACTCCAGCCTGGGTGACAAACACCTTGTCTCAAAAAAAAAAAAAAAAAAAAAAAAAAAAAAGAAAAAAAGATATTGTATGGGAGAAAAATTATAAAATAGTATAACATAATATAAACCCAGGATGTTTTATGCCCTCTATAATGTGTTATTTTGGATATTTCAAATATATGTAAAAGTATTTTTGAAATATGGAAAATGTAATTATATTTTAGTATCTACCCTAGAAAAATGAAAACTTATGTTCACACCAAAACCTGTACACAATTGCTTATAGCAGCTCTAATCATAGTTTCAAAAATCAGGAAATAACCCAGATGTCCTTCAGTGTGTGAGGGCTAAGCCATGCAGTGTCACATCTATGCAATGGAGACAGCTACTTGGCAACAGAAAGGAGATAACTGTGACACATGCGACCATCGATGACCTTCCATATGATGAGCGAAAGAAACTGCTTCAAGACTTATGTCCTTCATGCTTCCATTTCAGGACATTCTCAAAAAGACAGGGATGGACAACAGGTCAGCGGCAGCCAGGGGCTGCGGTCGGGGAAAGGACGGTGTGAGGGAACTCGGGGTGGTGGGGGTGGGGGATGGAACCCTATTCTGACTACGGTGTCAGTTCACAAACTCACACGTGTGTTAAGATCAACAGAATGTTACACCGAAAGACATTTTTAATGTATAATTAAAACAAAGAACCAGCATGTCATGAACGAATTTTTAAAAAGCTAATGGTAACAAATCTTTTAGGCAGAACTGTTGTATTTTTGTTTTGTTTTGTTTTGGTTTTTTTATATCAGAAATCACAGTTAATCTTAATGATCTCAACCACCATACATCCTATTCCACAGGTGAGCTGTTAAGTAGGCTTAGCTGGGGCAATCCCCCCTGGAGAAGTCTACCTCTAAGATTGTGAATGTATGTTTCCATACAAACCTTTTAAATTGGAGCTGATAAATGAATTCACTTTGGATTAATGATGTATTGATGTAAGAAATGATGTATTAATGATGTATGAAATGATGTATGAAAATGATGTATTATGTCAATTCTTTTAAGCTAAGTTACAACTGAATAATTAATGGCCAACAGAAAATAAGAAAGACTAAGGAAAACAGTTTTGTATAGCTACCTTTCTTGATAGAAATGCAGTTTGTACTTACAGACTGCTTAACTATATCAGTCCAGTCTGGAGCAACTGCAAATTCAGGATTTTCTTCCAGCCACCTGGGTAGATCCTTCATTGGAGGCGCCATAGCTCCACCCATCTGGGTAGAGGCATTTGACAAATGATTAAAAACACAGTCTTCCCTCCCCTTTCTGTTAATCTACTCCCTCCCCCTTCTATAATACACACATACACGCACACACGCATCCGGGCAGACAGGATTCTTTTCCCCTATAGAAGAAGGCAGGATAAAACACTTCCTTCTGGGCTAAGAAATCGCATAGTGATCAATTCCCTTTCCCAGCGTTTACCTTCTTCCCATTTCGTTTATTGACAACAGGCACCCTTTCTTCTCCTGTCAAAGTGTTTATATCCAATTTATTAGGGTTTCGACATCTATGTCGTTTCTGTTTCGGTTTCTGAAATGAGGAAAACAGCACATCTGCATTCTTCTGCAAAAGAAAAAACATATTTAGTAAAACTGGTATTTAGTACTTATTCTTCTCTATATAAATGCCAAAGAGAACTGTCAGATCATCTTCAATTATTATGGAAGTTTCAAGAATCATTTTAATTATTAATATTAGAAACCATATTTTTCTCTTTGAAAGAAAAAACTCCTATTTTACCCGTCCATTAAGGAATACATAAGTGAGAATTGGCTTTTCCTTTTGTCTATCAATAACCTCACTTAAAGTTTTTCTTTAAATGTTTAACCAAGTCATGATACTTTTAAAGGAGGCTTTCTGTAGTACTTTTACTAATTTCTAGTTAGTGGCTCCAATGAACACAGAGATGATACCCCATCAACAACATGAGACTGTCTGTAATGAGAACTAACCAACAAACAGACAGATCTTGTAGGGGGTGGGGGTACATTCTGAGTGGCAAGAACTCTAGGCTGAACCCAACAAAATAAAATGTAAAACTCTACATTTAAGTTTTAAAAAATCAATCACATAAATATAGAAAGGAAAAGACTTGCATTGCTAGCTAGCAAACAGTTCGTGTGACAAACCATTTGGAGATATGAACTGTCTAACGTTTAATATAAGGCACCAGGATTAGTTGCCATAAAAGCAGCTAATACAATCTTGGGCTGCACTAACTGGTCAAATCTCTGGAAGTAATGGCTTCATAGCACTCTGGGATGGCGGGGCCTCGTCTGGAGACTGGAGAAAGTGCATTCAACAGTGTTACCCCAATACTAAGACTGCCTGGAAACGATGCCGTGGAAAGAATAACTGAAGAAGTCACATGAGTTTGATGGGAGAAGCAAACAGTAAGGAAATGCATAACGCGCATCTTCAAATAACTGTAAGGCTGCCTTCAGTAAGACAGACCTGAAGCTAGTATCTGCAATGAAGAAGATTCAACAACAAAGACCTGGGAAATGTTTGAGACCAGGAAACATTCAAGGAAAAGGCAGAGGGACCAGCTGTCAGGGATTTCTGTGTTGTAAGGGAATGAAGTGGACCGGCCTGCAAGATTCCTTCCAACTCTAAACTCTGCAATACTCACTGGTACATAACTTGGCATATCAACAGTGTAAGTAGGGTGCAGCTTCAGCCATTCAACTAAATCCTTATTTTTAGGAGCATCTTCCCCCACCAGCCTAGTCCCATCTTCAAGATTGATAACAGGGATCCGTGTGTCTGGGTCCAGCTGTCCGGGAGAAGGAATGTTTCTTGTTGGTGGGGTCTCTATATCTTCTTCAAAAGCTTTGGTCACCTCAGCATCCTCCTGCAGAAAGTTCACAATGGTATGAATTCTCACACGAAGAGAGAGCCTCTGACAATGTCCTATTTCAAGAAAACGCTATCCTAGAATGGATCTTTTATCAAAAAGGGAAAATAGTTACTAGAAACAATGTCTAGTTGTTTGGGAACAGCTATTAAAAGTTAGAAAATGAGGCTGGGCGCGGTGGCTCACGCCTGTAATCCCAGCACTCTGGGAGGCCGAGGTGGGCGGATCACCTGAGGTCAGGAGTTCAAGACCAGCCTGGCCAACATGGTGAAACCCCATCTTTACAAAAAATACAAAAATTAGCCAGGCATGGTGGCACTTGCCTGTAATCCCAGCTACCTGGGAGGCTGGGGCAGGAGAATCACTTGAAATCAGGAGGTAGAGGTTGCAGTGAGCAGAGACTGTGCCACTGCACTCCAGCCTAGGCAACAGAGTGAGACTTCGTCTCAAAAAAATAAAAATAAAAAGAAGAAGACAAAACTTTTATATCATTCTTCACACTGTAGAACTAGTAATTAGGTAAAAAATTTATAGTCCACTAAGGTTCCATGCTCTGAAATCCTAAGCCAGCCACTGGGAATACAACATGGGGGGTATAGTCTGAGCTGATACGCATGAAAGGCGGCCTCTCAGTCTCTCTTGGAGATCCCCGGATAATGATATTAAAGATAATTTATACTAAAGGAATTTCTAAAAGCCAGTCTATATGTAACTTATTGGCACTCTGTGCACAATATAATTTTGTTGGTAGTGGGACACTTTGTCTCAGACATGTGTGGCAACATTGGAAAGACCACCACTAACTGAAGTCTACAGTTATTTCAACCTCCAGACACCCATTTCTCCTTCCCCACAGCTCTACCATGGCCCACGCTTTTGTCACTTCCCACCCAGGTTATTGCAATATTCCTAAATGGTCTCCCTGATTCTAATCCCACCTATCTTCAATCCAACCTCCACACCACTACGCTGGAGTCAGTTTTCTAAAATGCAGCCTTTCCCAGTTCAAAAAATTATGTCACATCACTCTCCTATTTTTTTCAATAATTGCATCCCTATTACCTCCAGGACAAAATCCAAGTTCTTCCGAATGGCATCAGGGCCCTCCATGATTTGCATCCTGCCTTCTCTGCAAGCTCATCTCTGCTGAAGCTCACTTCCTCAGCAAATTCCTCAGTTCTTCAAACCCAAGAGGCTCTCTCCTCTTACACATGTTCTCTGCCAACCCTTTTAAAATGACCAACTACTACATGATCTTCAAAACTTAATTGAAGTACAGCCATCCATAGGGAAACTTCTTCATCTGTTTCTCCCCATATCCTCTTCCCTCCACTCCCAGGCTTCCTTTGGGCTCACAAAGTACCCTAGACATCCCTTGGTCATGGCACACATGAACAACCAGGACACATTATGATTTATGTGCTACCCCATCCTAAACACTGCATTCTCCAGTGCAAGCACTTGTCAGGACTGTATTTTTTGACTCACAGTGCTGGCACAGGGAATAGTGCCAGCTTGTCCACTGTTGCTGAATGCACTCTTACTTTTTCATGGCAGCACAGTTAGAGTGCTGATAAAATACTAAATTCTAGGATCTGCCCTCTTTCATCCAGGTAACACTGCTGGCCTTTACATCTTTTCCTACTTGGTTTATTTACAGATCGAGCAGTGCTTTCCTTGTATTTTATGTGCATGCACATCACCCCCGACAACACCAAATGAGGAATCCCTACATTTCAAAATGTGACAGTTAAAAAAAAAAGTTTTAAAAATACATTCTCTAACTTCAATTAGGAATTCTCTCAGGCTTTCTAAATGGGACTATAGAAAAAGAAAAATATCAACAAATTCTTAACAACGGCTTAAAATAGTGAAATGAATAAAATCAGTCTCAGATTTAAAATAGGATGTGTACTTGCAATAGGAAAAAAGCACGTGTGTTGCATTATTAATTCCTAACACCTGATCCAGAGACAAAGCTGTGTCGTGATCCAAATACTGAACATGATTGCCTGTAATCCCAGTACTTCAGGAGGCTGAGGTGGGTGGATTACTTGAGCCCAGAAGTTTGAGACCAGCCTGGGCAACATGGTGAAACCCCGTCCCCACCAAAAATACAAAACAATTAGCCAGGTATGGTGGTGCACGCCTGTAGTCCCATCTACTAGGGAGGCTGAGGTGGGAGAATCGATTGAGCCCGCAAGTTGGAGGCTGCACTGAGCCGAGACTGCGCCATTGTGCTCCAGCCTGGGCGAAAGAGTGAGACCCTGTCTCAAAAACAAACCCTGTTTCAAAAACAAAAAAACCTACAAATATTGAACATGATAATAAACAAAAAGAAGTGTCAGCTGCAGAAACTTCCCAATTTGTTAAAGTTTATGGAGAAAGAATTTATCAGTCAACAAAATCTATCAAAGAAGTAGTTTCAAACAGGAAGGCTATTCACTAGTGCTATAACTCTGTCTGAGGGCCATACCCCTAGAAATGGCATTTTAACTTACGGAAAACATGTAAGTCACAGCTAGTCCATTACAAAGTGTACTTTTACAGGATTCTGAAAACAATCATACCATCAACAAATATGACCATTACGATGATCACTGCATTGGTAATCAATTTTGAAAAAAATTTTCTTTATTTTTTTGAGACGGAGTCTCACTCTGTCACCCAGGCTGGAGTGCAGTGATGCAATCTCGATTCACTGCAACCTCCCCGCCTCCCGGGTTCAAGCAATTCTCCTGCCTCAGCATCCTGAGTAGCTGGGATCACAGACATGTGCTACCAGACCAGGCTAATTTTTATAATTGTAGTAGAGAAAAGGTTTTGCCATGTTGGCCAGGCTGGTCTTGAACTGCTGACCTCAAGTGATCCACCTGCCTTGGCCTCCCAGAGTGCTGGGATTACAGGCGTGAGCCACCATGCCCGGCCCAATTTTGAAAATTTACTCTTAGCCACCTGAATGCTTCTGTTTTAATTAGACCCCACCAGAGGGCAAAGAAATTTCAGTGGATGTTATTTTTCATTTCTGAACTTTAACTCAACCATGTCTTTTCCTGCCTTCTTATTAAGCTTTCTCTGAGTTCAAGAAATAGAAAATGGGCAAATAATAATAGGGATGGTGTAAGTAAAAACATGTTGAAACAGACAACTGTCTTCCCTCAATCTCAAATTTCAGTTTCCCAAACTGTGTCCCACTGCTTGAAGAAGGGTCCAGGATGGCCCAGTACCTGGAAGGCTTCCTGGAGCACCCACTCCTCACAACACAGACAAGGAGTTCCAGCCACTATGGTGACTGGGGCTTCTGGTCAACAGGTTCAAGATATATAGTGCTAAACCATTTTTTAAAAAAGCACATGTAATTGTGCTCTTTGGGATAAAATTCTGGTCATCAGTGAGTCAGGCACCACATTTTTGGGTGAGATGTAGTTGAAGCAGATTAAGAAAGAAAATCATTTTGATTATACTGCATTCATTTATTTCCTCTGAACTGAGAAAGGAAAAGTCAAAATCCATTGGTTCACACATTCTATTCAAACCTATTCTAGCAAAAGCACAGCTCAAATTTTTAAAATATCTACTTACGGAGATAGGAGAATTTGCAGTCACTAGCTTTTTATGTTAACCCAAATCTTAGGTCCAAAATGAAACATTTATACTAATTTTAATAAATGCCAGGCCTAAAACATATCAATGAAACTTGTTCCACCTCAAGAATTCAGAGATAACAATTCTAGATTCAGAAGAACATGTTTCTAAGGTTTGGCTGTTCTTCTGAGAGCAATCAACACATCAGAACTTGGGAAGAATACATCCTCAAGCTACACTTCGTTCAGGCCAAGTGATCTGTATCAATGATCAGAATCATGACTGTTTATTGTAAAACTATTTCTTTAGTGGAGGAAGCTGGCTTTCATACAGTGCTGCTGAGAGAAACACAGCCCAGCATCGTGAGCATCACGGGACCCTCAGCTGTCAACATGTGCAATCGCCATGCAGGCAAGCTCCCCAACTTACTGCACTCAATGACGTCCGTTTGTGGCTCATGAAAAGCAGATCAAGTCCCTCCACATTTTTCCTCCTTCCCCGCCTCCTCTTCATGGGAGGCTCTCCATCCACTAGGGAGCCATTAAGGAGATGCCTTGTGGGTGTGCGCGAAAGGCCTGCTTGGAGCAGTTCCATTTGAGTCTTAAAGGCATCAGACACTGGTGTTGAGACATTAGGCAAGATAAACTTTGAAGAAAGAGATGAAAAATTTGAGGTAGAGCTTGTTGCCTCTCTTGAGGCCTTTGATAAATCTACAACTTTTTCTTGTCCATTTTCTGAGACCACCTGAGACTCTCGAAGCTGGGCAACCATCTCCATGAGATTTCGCCTCTTGGCAGCTCTTTCGGCCTCAATTTCGATTTTTCTCCTCCTCCTCCTCCGCTGGCGAGGGACAGAGAGGTTGAGGGCATCTTCCTATTGAAAAATTCCAACAGAACAGAGTTGCAGTGAGCCAAAACAGTACTGCTATATGGGCTGGCTTTTAGAAATAAGGAACAAGAAGCTTAAGGAATTAAGCATTCATGACTGGTGCACAGAGCTGAGGAAACAGCAGCTATCTTATTTCTAAGCAGGGCCAGTGAAATATAAGCTCGCAAACTCAGTTAAGGCTTAGAGAGCTCCCTTTTAAGCTGCAGAAACAAGCCATTCTAATTCACCTTTGACAACTGAGGAGACGTAGTGATGTCCTCACTCCCACTAATGCTGGCTTGGCCGACCATGGAGAGCTCAGCAAAGCTCCTCTTCTGCAAGGGGCTGTCCACTGTGGTGGGTGTGTAACCTGGGATGAGGCCTTGGAAATCAAACATCTGGCGCCTATTTACTGGCCATTTGCCTTTCAACACTGCTTCACAGATGTTGTCTAAGCGGTTTATCATTACTCTATCCTGGAGGGAGAAGAAAAGTCACAAGAAATTTTAACAAAGCCCTGGTTAAAATTACTAGATAAATACATCCATCAAGATGCAAAAGAGCATAAAATGTTTAAAAGTCAACTGGAGGACAAAAAGTAAAAGAAAACAAGGCAAGAAATCAAACAAGAAAGTAAATAAACAAAATCTCCTATAATGGCATTGCTCTGGCAGAAGGTCCTAGGTGGCTTCAACACAGAAAACATGCTATTTTTAATTACGAACACTGAACTACATAAAACAGAAAAATGTACTACATAATCACCACCTTCAAAATATCTTCATATTTAAAAAGTAACTCTTGTACAAGCTCCATAGAGCTCTGCTGGTGGATGTCAGTAGATGACAATGGAAACCCTGCATTAGCTTCTTGCCGCCCTGGCCCTTCAGATCTACAGGCTGGATTGCAGTCCCAGGAAGTAGGACATCATTAGCGTCACTATTAATAAAGTTCAGCATTATGAAGTGGGCACCAACCTAGGAACACCTAATGAATGTCAATTTGCATTCCCTACCTATTATCACTTCAAATTTCATTGAAGCGTGTACATTAAAAATTTCTAATTACAGCTTTAGACTGAGTTTCCATAGATTAAAAGTGCCTGCTACTATAACCTTTGACTGATCTGGGAAACTCCCTCCTACACTCAATAAAGGAGGTTAGCCTAACAGGGGAACTAAAGGGATAGACAGAGGAAACAAAATGTCTTTGACAGTACATTCTTTGGTCAAAATTTTCACCTTGTTTCTTACACAATAATACTGGGAAAGACGAGCCTGGGGGGTAGGCTGACTGAAGCTCATTTTTTATGTTGTTTTAAACCAGACAGCCCTGTTATGGTGATTAGGATGATTATTTCCTCACCCTGAAAAACAGACCTAAATTACACAGGGAATTATTATAAAATTATACTATTTAGCCAAAAAAGTAATTTCCATTTTGCTTTTGGTTACAGATAACTACATTTGGAATTATCTCATAATGCGTCAAAAGCAAATGGGTCAACAGTACACCCTCTTCCAAGTCAAGAAGCTGGTAGGTTTCCAAAACTATAAAGTTGTCTTAAATCTGAAGGCTTTATTTCACAAAAAAATTTTAAAACACAGTGATAATCCATAGATTATGCTAGACAACGGGGGTAAGTAACCTAAAAGCCACATGGAGCCAAAGATCAATCCATATAAACACTTCTATTTCTTATTATCTTTCTTTCACATCACATTTCCCATCCTATTAGAAAAGTGTTCTACAATTTTTTTCTTTGGGCTTTTTCAGATCATTCTTTAAAAGTATAAGAAAAATCTATAGTCTTCATATACTGTGTCAAAAGTTTACCTTAAAATTACTTGAAAAATCAAGCTAGAAAGATTTCCTCTACCCTAATCCTTTTTGGTCAGCAAAACAACAGCAACAAAAACCTGCCAACCTTAGGCCAAAACGAGAAGGCAAATGTTCTTTCATGAAGGAGCTGAGCTACTGAAGGATCTCCATCCTCCATGTAGAATCCATCTCGGGTTTCATCTCTAGCAGTGCTCATGGAAGCATTGCTTTCTTCATCAAAATTCTTCCCTCTAGAGACAGCTCCTGCTGAGAAATGAGTTAATGTGCATTACTCACAACCACAGTATCAGGGAAACTGAAGTTTAGAAAGGACATGATTAAAAATGTGAATACTAATCAGCTCCATTTTATTGAGTACCTACTACATGGCTAGAATGGTATTGGGCACTGTTGTCTAAAGCTTACAACAGCCCTTTAACATAGATGGTGTTATTTCCATCTTGCAGATGATGACACAGAGGCTTAGAGAGGTTAGTCACTAGCCACCTAGCACTGTGCAAGTAAACCTTACAAGAGGCTGATAGCCAACCAAGTCATTGACTCAAGAGTCTATGTTCTTCCACACAGAAAAAAGGGCTGACCTTCTGTCAAAAGTTGAAGGTTCCAGCTACAGCACAGTACGTGCTCTATTTTTACTCTGGGCCAGTTTCAGCAACCGTACTGTGACTTAAAAAATTGGTTATTTTTAGATTCTATTCCCACTCTTTACTTCTGAATCAAAACATAACAAGCACCAATTGTTTCAAAATGATTAACAATATTTACTCAGTGAATGACCACCTTCCCTCACATTGGTCAAAATTAAAATCACATAGAATTCTTAATACACTGTCACTACAAGTTAACTTCCATCCTTAAACCAGAAGTTGCTAATGTGTCCATGCAACCCTTCTTAGAGTTTATGTTCTTCAAAATACCATGGTTAGGTGCTATAAGGTGCGAGAGCAAAACACAGATATAAGCATAACTTGAAATTATCCCTTCACAGAAGAAAATGTACACTAAGTACTCGTGAAAAAGAAAAGAGCAGGTGCCGTGCTGCCAGAAAGCAACGCATCTCACAACCAGCTGCTGCAGCGTCAGGAGAGGGGCCAGTGGTAAGGCCTTACCTTCGGGCTGGGAAGACTCTTCCGACTTATCGTCATCCTCCAGCTTTTCCTCTTCATCCTCTTCGGAACCTTTCTCTGAAATAGATTTGGACCCAGTGTCTGCGCCGACCTCAGCACCTTTCAGTTCATTTTTCACAGAGCTGGCCTCTGCCTCACATTCCTGCTTGCTCTCCTTCCCGCTGCCATCGGTTTCTTCTTCCTCTTCTTTGCCCTCACATTTCTCCTTGGCAGCTGGGTTTTCAGACTCCTCCACTTTGCCTTCGGCTTGTTCCAGTACCCTCTCATCTTGAATATGAGCAGATGAGATGACTGGAGGAGTCTGGACAAATCCAACTGCGAGTGGGTTCAAGGAAGATGTATTACCTGCCCCTCTGTTTTGAGCAAAGTTTTTATGTGCATCCAAGAAGGATAACTCAGGGTCATTGAGGATGTGATAATCCGTCCGACTGACCCCGTGTTTAGCAGCACCAACCAGCAAGTCTCGGTCATGCCGTCCACACTCCCACCACTCCGGCAGATCCAAGCTTGGCTGGCAGAGCTTAAGCCTCTCTCCCAGCTGGGGGTGATGGAGAACCTGCTCGCGGATCTTCCGTAGGAGCTCAATGCGGTACAGAGTTCGAGAGGCTCGCTCCTCTGTGATCGGCTCAATTATGGAGGAGAGGTCGGGCGGTTCTGTAACACAGAAGGGCTCATATTTACTTGGGGAGAATTCAAGGGCATTCTACATTGTACACTTTCTTATTTTTCACTTTACTCATCTTTTTGTATAGAACTTTGTTGCTAAATGTACCTACCATCATCTGGCTTGACGGGCATTCGACATACTCGCCTACACATGGCCACAAAACAACTGAAGTATTTCTCCAAACTCTCATCAGATTTTTTGTCAAGCCTGGCAAAGGCTCGAAATTGGTTCCAGTCAAATTGCTGTTTCACAGGGTCAAAAATAACCCCAAAGGTGGATACCACACGGTAAAAATCAGCCTCTTCTCTTCTTGTCCACCTGTTAGAAAGATTATATTAGCTTGCATCATACTTCAGGAAAAGACTTAATATTTACTGTTTCTTTTCTTCTTTCCCCCAGACTTTATACACGGTAGTTATTTGGGGGTGGGGAAACAGACTGCTTTGTTGGAGCGAGCCTTTCTTTGGTGGTCACTACCTTTGATATGAGTCCTGTCTCTTGTGGGTCTACAGGAGCAGGGCAGAGGGGCATGTACCGGGAGCTGAGTGGAAACCTTGAAGAAACTCACTTTTGCCGCTTCTCAGATATAATAGCTTCCCTTTCCGCTTCCAGAGCTCTCACTTCCTCTCGAGGCCGCCGTCTGCGCCGGTCAGTCTTCATTAGGGCCTCTTGCCTCATCTGTTGCCTTTTATAGCTGCGCTGATAGGCAGTAATGAGCCGGCGCAGACGTGTAGTCAGGGTTGAAGTGTTAGGCCAGTAAAGTTGGCCTAACTCAGCATTACTCTCACTGTGCTTGCCTGGGGAAGTGGAAAAACATTTTTGAAATGTGTAGCTGCAATCTTGCAATACAGAGAGTATTCCAACAAAACAGGATGACTCATTAAGATTCAAATGACAGTGTGGGAAAGGGCATCTCAGTGCCCTCATTTTTAAAATATAAATAAGTAATAACATTCGCTTGGAATATATACACTTATTTCTTTTTTAACTCCTTAGAAGGGATGAAAACATTATTTATTAGTCCTACATAAAGAAACACACTTTACAGCATAAACTTCTTATAAGGTACTCTCCTCTAATGTATATGCAATAATCATCTTGAGTATAAAAAATAACTGCATAATTGTTGTGTAATGATTTTATATTCGGTAAAAGGTCAATATTCTAAATAAACTGAAAATATTTTAGGTGAATACTTAGCAAATGCTCTATGCTCTATTCCCAAGAGCTATAGTTTAGATGCTTAAAATTTTTCACTAGTGTAAAATATAAATCAGCTAATTATCATCAAAGAAACAGTTATCCTATCTAAGAAATTCAATGTCATGAAAACACAGCCATTAACAAGAATTAAAATGATTCACAAAACAGGTCAGTGTAGAAGAAATAAGGTGTTAAGACACTGCCGTCATGAAGCAGGACAGTCCCTACCACGTGAACAATGACTGCTCAGTGCACGTCTGCTCGGCTACACAAGCTTTTCTGGGACCTTACCTGTGGCATGTATTTCCATGGATTCTTCCTTATCCTCTGAAGGAGAATTTGCAAATTCCTTGAAAGCAAAGCAAGAAACAGAATTATTTTAATTTGGGGTCTCATTTTTCTTTGTCTTTTAAAGAAAAGGTCATTATCTATAAAGTTTAACAAGTCTTATGTGGGCATATAATATTTTAATGGAGCTATAAAAGCCAATATACTCAAGTTCATACATCTATTTCATCTTTGAACGGTGTTCTGGTTGGTTTATATTCTGGGTCTTCATCTTCTCTATCAAATTCTCCCCTATGTAAAACAAACACAAAAATTATTTGAATCATACTGATAAGCAAGAGAAGGAAGGGGGGTGGGTAGGAAAGAGTAACAATCTGCCCAGTGCTACTTTTAATTATGGGTTTGACATCAAAAGCAACTCTCTCAGTATTTAAAACATGCAGCCATGGCAGTGTGGTGGAGGGGGTCTGGGGAGATTGCGGGAAATGACATTTGGAAAAGAAAAACAAGTTTCAGATTATCAAGATAATGTATATTGTTTAAACAGTCATTACGACATACAAATAGAGTAGACTGGTAAACATCTCCTGAACTTCAAATCAGACACAATACAGTGTGTACTGCAGGGTAAGAACTGAACCCTGCCAATAGATGTGAAACTGACATAAAGTTTATTCAAATTTTAAAATGTCCTTCTTACCCGTCACCACCATCTGCTAGCATGTCTGTTCCTCTTTGCTCGGCAGCTATGGCCTTGGCATCAGGCATACCGACTCGTTCCAGAAAGCACAGCGCGGGGTCAGCTCGCATGGAGTTGTACTTCTCATAGCCTGTGCCGTGCCCATCCGTGCACAGAAAACACACAGAAACAAAGAAAGGCCCCATCACTGGCAAAATCACAGCACTGCCACAACACAAGTTTGTTTTTCAGTCAAGGTTAGCATCTCTGTTGAATCCAAGTGGACCTTGTTTTAGTAGAGCATTCTATGGAACGCTCCTTCTAGGGAAGCTACTGGGGGCCAAGTTACACTTCAGGGATATTATCAGAATTACCACAAACACTAATAGAAAAACAGGTTGAGAATAACTGCAAGATGCCTGGGAGGATTTCTGACCCTATTTTTCCCCAGATCTAATTTTGCTTGACATTTAGAAGGATTCGCAATGTTCCTTTATGACCTCTGCAGGGGTGCACTGAGTCCACCCCCATCCACTCTGTGAATAGCATCAGTCCTGCAGGAACTCGCATGGCTGGCTGAAAAATCCCCATATACGTAAGGCCAGCGAACCTGTCTTATTAGGTTTAGGATGATGCATGTCAGTAAGATGACACGGTTCCCTCTATGGTTTTCAAACTGCAATTTGCTTTTTGACTGCCCAAGTTGACTAGATGGAAAATGGCAGATCCCAACAGTGCACTGCGGGAAAATGATTTTGAGGCTGAGCTCACAAAATGTGGCTGCAGTACATAGGCAGAACAGCACAATTCAATTAGGATGTGTACTACAACACACCGCTCCTAACTGCTGTAGAGCCGCAAGCCAAACTGTAATCATGAAAGGTTTTATAAGCCATCATTCTCCCCTTTAGTCAGGCTGGGCTGCTGAGAATACCTCCGCGACCTCCAGAGAATTGGGATTATAATCAGGAATCGCTCACTGTATATATCATGCCAGTTCTGCATCCCCAGCCTTTCAAAGTTAACAAGGCTGCATCCCACTCAGGGGAGCTGCGAGTTCTCAGCACTGACATTTGTGAAATATTGCTTGGAACAAAGCCCAGGAGGCACTTGTACAGATTAATAGCAGAGGTTAAGCCCACCGTCCACTTTGACACTGGTTGGCAGAGTTAGCAAGGGAAGCCGCGCTGGAAGCAAAGTTTAGGGAGAGCTATAGTACAACTTGGCTATTATTAAAACAAATATGGTTTGGGTTTTATTTACAGCCAAGAAAGAAATGTTTTCTTCTCAAATGCTCAACAAACATTCAAAAACAGCATCTGATATTTACAGTTCATATTAGATTTTTAGTACAGAAAAATGGTAGACGCCAAGAGTCCTTTGGAACTATCCTCATTAATATTATGACTTTGGAAAAGAGTATGTAAAGAGTTCTAAATAAAGACCAAGCCATACAGTTGAGATGTATTCAAACAGAAACGTCACTTACCATGTTTGAACACTCCAATTAAGAGGGATTTGTCTGCTTCCTTATCCCACCAATCTGCAGGAACTTCAGCATGGAAAGGTTCAGGGATCCACACATCGGCTTCACTGAAAGACAACATTTATAAGAAATATTAGTATTAAAAAAGAATTCCAAGTAATGAATGTGATACATAGCTCACATGCCCTCTCTCCCACAATAAACATCTGAGCATGGTGGGGAGGTATCAGCAAGGTTAAAAGAAAGGGCATGAGTCAGTAGCCCTCTGCCATGACCAGAAATGAACTTTATCACATGGTATCCCATTTTAAGGGTCATCTCAGAACACCAGTGCTTTAGTTCACATCTCTTTACGCTACAAACATAAATGCAAACAGCCTTTTCCTGATTCTCATCACATCCCCAAGCACGAAGGACAAATACCGCATTCAAGATGCAAAAAAGGAGATGGGTTACTAGTGGTTTATGAAGGTTCTGAAACACAATCCATGATGTTTTCCGGCTACCCAGATTATCTCACTGAGGTTGAGAACAAATGTGAGCTCGCACTAACCTTGAGTCAGCACCCTCTAAGATCTTATCTGCCTGGTCTCCTATCACTTCTTGTCTTAGGTAGTACAGCATGCGGACACGCAGCAGGACCCTGGAGAGGAAGACAGAGGGGGGAAAAAGTTCTTAACTTCAGGACTGTTTGCCAACAGTGGCTTTTGGCAGCTGCTGCTGTTCATCCATCATCCTGCCAAGGCTGATTAGCCATGCTGTATGGTAGGCTTGAAGCGTGACAGATGGTGGCACATAATCACCTCTGTGTGGTGCTTTCTGCTGGCTTCCAACAGGCCTGCCTGGCAACCGCTCACACTGCACAGAGAGGGCCCGAGCTCAGCCCAGCCCAGGCGCACTTCATTTAGTTCTACCTAGTGCAGCTTGTGAAGTTTAGACACGTACCCTACCATTGCCTCTGAAGTATTGAAGCAAGTTTGTAAACAACTGAGCAGATGGCTTTCAGTAACTGTTCTGCTTCATTATCTCATAAAATTTCCTCAGCTGCTGCCTTAATACCATTTTTGGAAGCACATCAGAAGTTGTAGGAATAAACGAGATATAAAATCTGGTTTTACTACCTTACAATAAACCCTCAATATGGAATGTCAGGTTTTTCAGATTATACAACTTTGCTTCCGAGAAAGGAAGATGGCGACAGGGTGGGGTAGAAGGTGTGTCCTTGCTCTTCTCCTGTATGAAATACTATGTTAGACATTTTTATTCCTTCTAGTTTACTGTACCTGCGAACCTAAGCTGTAGTAGCTTGAAAAAAAAATAAAACATTAGAAAATTAAAATGTGTCCAATTCACTGACATTCTTAATCATTCTCAAGAAATCGATTTTTTAAAACCCTTGGAATTCTAGGAACTAGATTTTCAGTCCTGCATGGAGTTTCTCAATGGCTAAAACATAATTCTTTCAATAAAGTCCACCTGGTAAGTCCCAAAAGCCAGTGTCTACCAAAGCTAGCATCCCCTGCTGGACAGCCCTGGTGTGCATTCAGGACTGATACGTGAATCGTAGCCTTCTTGGCCATGAGTACATGGTAATACAAATGCTATTTCCCCAGCTGAATAATCCCATCATGTACTTGTACAGCACTTTACAACCAATGTCTCACACTTATACTAGCCCTTTTGATCTTCACGATAACCCTATGATGAAGCAGGGCAAGTTATAATTTCCGTTTTCAAATGGGAAAACTGATGGTAGCAGAAGATAAGTGACAAATCTAAGGCCAGAGTTACCTTGCACATGGCACAACTGGAACTAGGTCTTTAGGCTCTACTACACCATGCTGTTCTCAGGGTATGGAAACTGTCCCTAAAACTTCAAAATAACAACTAGGATTCACCAGAACAGACAACTCCCAATCACACATCAACAGATGCTCCTCAACAGGCCCTCCCCCAACCACGAGCCTACTCACGGCCAGCATGGGTTCTGGATAGGCCAAGTGTGAGCTTATAAATCCCTGAAGAGACTCACTTTGGATAATTCATTTCTATTTCTTTAGATTTTTTTCTCTTGTTAACTCATGAGATTAAACATTGACTGTACCATACTGACCAGATATTTTCTAAGAGTGTAAGTGGGGTCGGATTTCAGGGAGCACTCTTATGCCACAGCAGTAACCACCAAGTTTCTGAGATACCAAAAGGGTTGGAGGTAATGGTTCTGAAGACACCTCAGAGCCTCACCACAGCCCCAAGGAGCAGGGAAGACTTCCGAGCTGAGGCTGCCCTCATCTACTCGGGTTCAAACCTGGTTCTGCCCCCTAACTGGCTGAGGGTCCTTGAGGAGGTTACTCAACTTTAGTCTCAGTTTTCTTGTCAGTTAAATGGGGATAAAAATCATACTAATCTTAGACAACTCAAACAGATAATCCATATAAAGCGCTTGGCATGCTGCCAGTATTATGTGCTCAGACTTTGTTGCTGCTACTTTTACAAAGAGAAATGCATACTTATTTACATCCTGCCTTATCCAGTTGAGATCTTGCTGCCGAGGTCTACTGGACTCACCAGGAAAGTGAGTCCTCAAGAGGCTGAATAACTTGCTCAAGGTCACACGAAGCTAGGACATAGAGCTGATCAGTAGCATTGTTGCCTGAACTAGTGATACGGAAAAATGCATATTCAGAATGAGGAAACAACATATGCAGATGTTAGTTTAATAGGAACTGTTAACAGAACCCCAAGCAATGAAATAAATTTAGTTTCAATATTCTTCAATTATCTATAATCAGTTTTTGGAAATAAAGGTAAGAAATATGACTCTAAGCTCACAGGCAGAAAAAATGGACCCAGCAACTGAGGTAATATTAAGCAAAAAATAATACATGAACTCCCCAGTCTTCCCTCCACTGTACGCAGTTAGTTGAAAGTGGGATCATATAATGCTGACTACTATTCTCTAACTGAAACTGGTTAAAAACCAGTCCTCTACAATGTTCATAGCACCATTATTCACAACAGCCATGATAACCAGCCCAAGTGTCCGTCAACAGATGACTGGGACAAACAAAACGTGGCATATACACACAATGGAATACTATTCAGCCATAAACAGGAATGAAATTCTGACACCGTAACACAAATGAACCTTGAAAATATTAAGAGAAGTAAGCCAGGCACAGAAGGACAAATAATCTGTGATTCCCCTAGGAGATACACAGAATAGACAAACTAATAGAAACAGAAAGTAGAATGGTGATTGCCAGGGGCCAGGCAAGTTACTGTTTAATTGATACAGTGTTTATATTTGGGAAGATGGAAACATTTCAGGTACAGATAGTGAGTATACAGCATTGTGAGTGTAATTAATGCCAATGAATTGTTCACTTATAAATGGTAAAAATGGTAAACGTTGTGTTGTGTATCTTACCATGTTAAAAAATAATCAGTCACCTAAAGGTATGCTCTCCTGCAACTTGACACCACATTTCAAGAAAAATGGTAAGGCTGTGCAAAGGCAATAACTATACCATTTAAAAGTCTTAATAACAGAGCTGTCCCTCCATATCCGCAGGAGTATGGTTCCAGGACCCCCCTCAGACACCAAGATCCGCAGATGCTCAGGTCCCTCAGTTGACCCTCCAAATCTGCGAGTTCTGCATCTGCAGACGTGAAGAGCCGGCTGCATGTATTTTTTAAAGAATAAAAAGGGAATTAAGCTCTCCAGGTCCACCCTCTAATAACATACTTGTTACAGTGATGCTTCAGGTGTTTCTTGTAGCTGTCCTCCTGGAACAGGGCATCTGGGTTGCAGCTGGCCAGCCAGTCGGCATCCTGCACCACCGGCTGTGTGCTCTGGGCTTTCACCTTCTTTCCCTTCCTTCCCCTTGGCACAGGAGCTGACAAACCTAGAATCACCATCATAATAATAATAGAAGACTTTTACATTCCAATTATAGTGTCAATGGCAGAGAGCTTAATGCACGAGGCAGGGAAATATGGGGTTTATGTCACATCTCTTTATCAACAGTGTGTCACAAAGGTTCCTGGTGGCTTTGTGACCCTGTAGCACAAACAGCATGGTGGAGACCTACCGGAATGGTTGACCAAGGCTCGAGTCTGGCCATCTGCTGTGGGTGTGATCAGATCCCAGATGAAGCTTTTGATATTCTCATCCCCTTTGTAATGATTAAGACAGTACACCAGGATGGTTCTGCAGATGGTTTCTACATCTTGCTCAGTGAGTTGGCGTTTATAGCGTCCGTGGGAAAGAATGTCTGTCCACCGTCCCCAACTGCAAAGCAAATATCCAGCATGCAGAGGTGCCTGTGAGTTTTGATTTATGGCTTTACTTTAAGTCAGGTACCAGCGTTGGGAAATCCTGGGTCAAAACTAGCAACAATTCACACTGGATGATAGGAAAGAAATCCAGGGTGCAAGAGTTAAAAACACTCCTTTATACAGTAAGCTGCCCCTCAGTTCACTGCTCCTAAGCGCATGAGTTGAACTTCCACAAGAATAACACCCACAAAGCTAACCCTGGCCTTTCCAGGTACATGAAGGCTGTAGCAGCAATTTTCAGGACATGAGTGCATCCGAGGGCCTGGAAATCATGGACTTTGCTTCACACTGTCATGATTAGTACATTTTGATGTTGACCAACCATCTGAGACAAAAGGCAACTCAAGATAAAAGGTGTGACTACCCCAAAATCAAGGATGCGATGCTGAGCAGTATGGCCGCATCAACCCACCTCTAAGGGGATGCCACAGTCACTGGTGAAAGGTTCTGGAAAGCTCTGAGGTTCCTTTTGAAACGGAGTAATAACCCCAAGCATAAGAACCATCACAGGCAAGATATTCTGCCAACCCTCAGGTCCTCATGAGAAATGAGTGGGAGAAACGACTATGGACAGAAGACAGAAGCAAACAGACAATACACCATGGGGCCTGACTGCCTGTTTTGTGTTATAATCCCAGGCTAAACAGTGCTGTGCTGTCTCATCTGGGAGCTATGGAGTAAGACCACACAACAAATAGGTACGGGGGCAGGCAGCAGCAGGTGCTATGTGAGCCATGTCTTCTCCCAGGCGACAGCAGACTGAGCCACCAAGGCAGTGCTCATGGTATGAACAGCCCCTCTGCTGCAGACTGAGAGTTGTGTTTGGAGCAGAGAGCAGCGCACATCCTCCCTCAGGCCCTGCCTCTCACTTGGTCTCTTGTCACTCCCTGGTCCTCTCTGGCTCCTGTGAACTTCTTCAAGTTTCTCCAACCACAAGGCTAGCTCTCACTGCTAGGCCTTGGAACACACTGCTCTATCTGCCGGGACCTCACTTCCCTTCCCTACCCAAACCCCAGCACTCCCTCTTACCCTGGCTGATTTGTGATATCCACCAAGTCACAAGCTGTACATGCCACCTTTTGTGGAATTCCTCCTTTCATTCCTCCTAACCCCAGAAGTGGGGAGACAACACTGGAGCTGTGTCTTAACAGTGAGCTGACAGGCTCTATGCTCCACAGCAGAGTGCTTCCCTGTCACAGTATTGTCACAGTCTGCACCACTTCTACTTGCTCACCTGCCTGCCTGAGCCATGACTGTCTTGCTCAGAGCTCCACCCCTAGTGACTGAGAGGATCCTAGACAGTGCCCAGCACATAGGTGTTCAGTACATAGTGACAACTATGGGAAGAGGGAAGGGCTCGACTGAAAGACAATCTGCGCTAAGCACACTTCTTAGCTGTAGGAGTTATTTATGTGTTCCATTCCTAAAGTTACCCACAGAACTCTCAAATCTGATGATTGTGCTGAAACATGGCAGCAGGCATGGGTAGCAAAGGGCTTTTGCGGGGCAGGGCTTTTGGGATGCAGGGGGTGAGTCTCTGCCCCATGTAAGAAGAGACAAGAGAGGATGTCCAGCTTCACAGATAATGATGGACTTCTGTCGAACAAGCATTTATCAGCACTGTGTGTCTGCTCACACTGCACTACACACTGAGGGCACAATGAAGGAGCTTCCGTCCTCAAGGAGCTGCAAACTGAAAGAGGGAGGCGACTCAAAAATTGTAAACAACATGATGAGTGTGATGGGAAGTGCAGGCCAGACTCAGTTGCAGAGCACAAGCTGATGCCTGCGTCGGACACCCACGGAGAGCAGAAGGGAGGTAGGTCACCTCCCAGTGGAGGTGCAAGTGGGGGGTCCTCTAGGCAGTGGGAAGAGCTTGTGCAAAGACACAGATGAGATGGAGCGTGGCGCACTGAAGGAGATGAAGCCGTCTGTCCTAACAGAAGCTTGGACTACTCATGGGAAAGAACCAACAGAAGACAAGGGCCCAGAAGAGCTCTGGATGCCATGTCAGCATATGTTTGTGTTTACTCTGAAACTAATGGTAATTCATTGGAAGAAATCATCCAAGACAGGACGTCATCAGATCTGTAGAAAGGTTACTCTAGCTGCAGTTTTTTTTTTTAACAGGAGTTGCCTGTAGTCCCACAATCTGCTAGAGAACTCTTATTGACCAATTCAGATATTTACTGAGCACCCTGCCATTCGAAGTATCACTTTGGGCATCACAGTGATTCAGAGATAAATTAGACATGGATCCTGCCTTTCAGAAACTTATACTCCAGCAGGAAAAATACAACACTTTCACAAAGTTCAAATGACCATTCATGTTTCGTATGAGTTGCAAGGAAGAATTTAACAAGTGACATTACTGCCTTTGACAATTTTTTATAACAGAAATATTAAAAGCTTACGACAGTCATAAATTTTATGCAAAGCTTGTAAAGTGAGAAAAGGTTACATAATTTTGACACTTTGTTCTTAATTATTAATAATCAACATGTAACTCTAGATCTGGCATAATTCCTTAAGGTATACACAAGCACCTTAACTTCAGGTGACCTCTGAACCAGAAGCATCTGAACAACTTAGATTATGTTAACCAAATGGCTTCAAAGCCCTGTAAAGTTACTGCAGAAGCATTCATTTGACTGTGCAAAGGGGTGTCACACAAATTCAAACACAAATATAGTTTTTCTCTACCAGTTGGGAATTCTAACTACTGTTACAATAAAATTCTATCTTACGTAGTGAGTCCTACTTACCCATAGACAAGCAGATTCTTCTCCACCCTGAAACATTCACTCCTTGCATAGCCCTGTGACTTATCCTGGGGACGCCGTGGCTTTGCACAGGGCTTTTCTTCAGAATCACTTTCCAAGTCTGAGAACTCCATCAGCTCATCTTCCTTCACTGCACTGTAGAGCCTGGTCTGCTTTCTCACTCTTGGAGTATCAATAACCAGGTTGTTCTAATAAAAGAGGAGATACATTTGAAATTTCTCAAAGAGTGGCTCTTGGTTTAGATCAGATAGGTGTTCGAATGGGACTTCTTACTCACCCTCCCATTTAAGGCATCAATATCCAATTCAGCCTTCTTAGCCCACTTTTGCCAGAAATTTGGATCATCCAAGGAAATATCTGTCCTATTTCCAGATGCAACAAAACTGGCCTAAAGAGAAAAAAGAAACGCATTACTTTGAGAGGCCTTTCTCAGAAGCAGAATGTAAAGCAGCTTTTGTTTATGTATTTGCTCCAATATTGTGCATTCCTCCACTTATGCCAGACACTACAGTAGATGGGACTAGAATGACAGACTGGCCCTCAGGCAGCTCACTGACCAGGGCCTGAGACCAAACCAAGAATTACACTGCAGAGTGATAAATGATAGGGAGCAAGTGTATAGACCAGTGCAAGTGATATACAGAGGAGGGGCCCCTAACCTGGTTCAGGCAGCGTGTTGCTGGAAACCGAGAAGAAAAGTCTCTTCCATAAAATGATGCCTGAACCATTTTAAAACATTTATAAAACAGGAAAGCATGTGGAAATGTTCACAGCAGAGCATGTGCCAAGGCACAGAGAGTAAAGGGGATAAGGGTAGTCAGGGAAGAAGAGCCAGAGGTCGAGCTGGTGAGGGAGAGAGAAGCCAGGTCAAGCAGTGTCTGTATATGTTATTAACAGAGTTTGAACTCTATCCCGAGGGAACCAGGAACTATTTGAAAATAGGAATAATCTCATTATGGACACAATCATAACCAGAGTCACAAGTTGGAAAGGTCATACCAATGCTTGGAGCATGGAGGTCAGAACACAGCAGAAGAGGCCACTGTAATAATTTACAGAAGAAATAACAAAATGGAGAAAAGAAGGTGGTTTAGAAACATATTCTTTAGGCCAGGCATGGCGGCTCACACCTGTAATCCCAGCACTTTGGGAGGCCGAGGTGGGTAGATGGCTTGAGGTCAGGAGTTTGAGACCAGCCTGGCTAACATGGTGAAACCCTGTCTCTACAAAAAATGCAAAAATTAGCCAGGCATGGTGGTGCACACCTGTAATCCCAGCTACTCGGGAAGCTGAGGCAAGAGAATTGCTTGAACCCAGGAGGCGGAGGTTGCAGTGAGCCGAGATTGCGCCACTGCACTCCAACCTGGGCAACAGAGCAAGACTCTGTCAAAAAAAAAAAGAAACATATTCTTTAAAAGGTAAAATTATTGGGAAGCTGAAGGTGGAAGGTCACTTGAGCCATGTGTTCAAGTCTGGCTTGGGCAACATAGTGAGACATCATCCCAAAAATAAAATAAAACAAAAGGCAAAATCAATGCAGTCAGAATCTGGGTACAAGTGAAATATGAAAGAAGAGGAAGCCAGAAAAACCTCAGCATCCATCTCAGGCATCTGAATGATGTCAGTCAGGTGGACAAACAGAGATAGGGGCAGGAGGAGAGACAGGGGTGATAAGTTTGGCTGTGCACATATTGAATACACAGTGCCTGTGAGCTCTGAGAAAACAATCTGACACAAGGCTGAAAGATGTAAAGGAGAAGATGTGGGTCTCAAAACCCACAGGAGAAGAGCCTTTCCAGATTGGAGTGGCTAGGACAACTGGATAGCCACATGCAAAATGAATGTTGGACCCCTACCTCACACCATACACAAAACTCTATCCAAATGGGATCACAGACCAAAATGTAAGAGTTAAAAACTATAAATCTTGGAATCTAAGTTACACTAGTGAATAACATTATGCTAACTGAATGAAGCCAGACACAAAAGATCATATAACATATGATTCCATTTATATGAACTGCCCACCGTCCAGAGTAGGCAAATCTGTAGAAAACATAAATCTTTGTGAGCTTGGGTTTGACAATGCACTAAGAACACAAGCGATAAAATAAATTTGGTAAACTGGGCTTCATTAAAATTATATGCTATTAAGAAGAGAGTAGGAGAAAATATCTGCAATCATATTAATACAGAACCTTCATACAAAACATATTTTAAGTCTGAAACATTAATAAAAAGAAACTCAAAAAATGAACAAAGAACTTGAATAGAATTTTTTCCAAAGATGATCTACATCTGGCCAATAAGCACATGAAAAGATGCTCAATATCATCAGAGAAATGCAAATAAAAACCAGAGTGGGATATGACCTCACACCCATTAGGATGGCTAAAACTAAAAACTCAGATAATAAAAAGTATTGGGGAGGATATGGAGTTCCATTTCCTCCATATCCTCATCTATACTTCTTACTATCTGACTTGGAAGGAAAATAGTACAGTCACTTTAGAAAACAGTCTGGCAGTTCCTCAAAGGGTCAAACATGAAGTTAACATAGGACCCAGCAATTCCACTCCTGGTATATACCCAAGAGAAATGAAAAAAAGTCCATACAAAAACTTGTACACAAATATCCATAACAACATTCTTCATAATAGCCAATAGTAAAAACAACCCAGATGTCCATTATCAACAAGTAAATGTGGTATACCCATACAATGGAATATTGTTCAGCAATAAAAAGGAATGAACTACTGATCCATGCTATAACATGGATGAACCTCAAAAACATTATACTAAGTGAATGAAGTCAGACACAAAAGATCATACGTCATATGATTCCATTTATATGAACTGTCCACTGTCCAGAGAAGGCAAATCTGTAGAAAAAGAAAGTAGATTCATGCTTTCCAGATATGGCAGACTGGTATGGATAGGAATGGGGAATGACTGCTAATGAGCATGAGGACCTTTCTCGGGTATATGGAAATGTTACAAACTTAGATTGTGGCAATATTTGCTGAAGTCTGTAATATGGTAAAGGCAGTGAATTGTACACGAAAGACAGGTTAATTGTATGGTCAGTTAATTACATTTCAATAAAGTCATTAAAAATAAAAGTACAGAGTGGGCCTCACTGAGATGGCTAGAACAAAATGCAGGTGAAACCTCAGAAGGGGCTCTCAGGTGGAACCATGTGGTGTACTCAGTGGTGACCCTGACCAGAGGAGCTCTGATAGAGAGACAGGGAACAGGTGCAAGCTGGAAGCTGAAAAAGCTGAAAAATAAGTAGAAAGGGAGACAGTAGAGGCTGCAGTAGATTACGTTTGTGTGGATTTTAGCTCTGAAGAGTTTATGTATGGAGATATAGCTAAAGAAGAAAATAGAGAAGAGGTGTTTTTAAAGGAGTGACTTGATCATTCTTATAGGCTGTTTCAAAAACCAGGATCTGGGGAGAGAAGGAAGATGCCAACGGAGCAGGATCTCAGAAGTGGAGACAATAGAGTCAAGAACACAAGTGAGCGATTAGCCTCAGGAGCTGGGAAGCAGATACAAGGATGACAAGGTGAGGGCAAATACCAGTGGCAGGTACACAGAAGATAAACCAAAGCATAAAGAAAGCTTCATGTGCCAGGGGTTCCACAGGGAGTTAATGATTAATTTGATTAATTCCCAATGCATCTTGTAAGCACTTTTACAAGGTACTTTTCACATGAACTCCGTCATGCTTCTATGGAAAACCTGGCCTCTTTAGATCGATTCACACCTTAGCAAATGTGGAACCTTTCCCTTCCGACTCAATGGTAATGGTGTGGGTTCGACGTAGGAGGATCTGATCAATATCTTCTTCACAGAATTTAGACCCTTCATCCTCCTCATCCATGAGTGCGCCATAGGCCCCTTTTCGTAGAAGATCCTCTATTTCTTTCTTGGAAAGCTGTTGTACCTGTTTTAGAGAAATATTTAAAATACTCAAAATAATTTAGAATTAAGAGGTTTGCAGACTAAACAAATGCTGCATTTTTCTCAAAGAGAGTAAATGTAAATTATAACAAAGGAAAGTGTTACAAAATACACTTAAAATATTGAGGTCGAAAAATAATCAAAGGCTGAGTAATTTCTTACTATTAGTTAAATAAAGGAAAGTGCCAGAATAAATGAATGGTTTGGGCAAGGGTGGTTTTACCCCATTGGTAGCATTTTCTCTTCCACTCATAGACTGTAGCACAGCTTTATCCAGGCCCAGTTTCAAACTAGCCTTGTCGAACATTTCCCTTTCATAGGAATTTCTTGTAATCAGCCTGTAGATTTTCACAGATTTGCTCTGTCCTATTCTATGACATCTAGCCTGAGCCTGGAAGAAAAATGAAATTAATAGTTACTGCAATGAACCTAATGCTTGTGTCTCCCCACCAAATTCATATGCTGAAACCCTCATTCCAATGTGATGGTATTTGGAGGTGGCGCCTTAGGGAAGTAATTAGGTCATGAAGGTGGAGTCCTCACGAACAGGATTACTGCTCATATAGAGAGGCGAGAGAGCTGGCTCTCTTTAAGCTGGGTGAGGACACGGCAAGACGATAACTGTCCATAAACCAGGAAGAGGGCCCTCACCAAGAACCTGACTCTGCTGGCACTCTGATTTTGGACTTCCAACCTCCAGAACTGTGAGAAATAAATGTCTGTTGTTTAAGCCACCCAATTTATGGTATTTTGTTAAGGAGACCTGAGCTAAGACGGCTACCAAAGAATGACAAGACTTATCTGCCAGTTCTAAGACCCTATCTATGTGCCAATAAATAGAGGTGCAGTTTAGAAGAAGGTTAAAACTAAAAAATTTCTTCTCACATTATTAATCAACAGATTACTAGTTGGTTATTTGCTCTGAATCATAGGACACAGCCTGAGTGACGACGCAACATTAATTTATGGGTCTGACTGGGACTCTCTGTCATAGTAAGCAGAATGACTTCTTTTTTAAAGGCATCAGGACTTTCTTGTGCATTTACCTGGAGGTCATTTTGGGGATTCCAGTCTGAATCAAAGATGATGCAGGTATCAGCAGCAGTGAGGTTAATGCCTAAACCTCCTGCCCTTGTACACAGGAGGAAAACAAACCTATCAGAATCAGGTTTGGAGAATCTGTCGATAGCTGCCTGGCGGAGGTTGCCTCTTACTCGGCCGTCGATCCTTTCATATGGGTACCTAGAAAACATCAGTGTGAACAAGGAGGCCTGACACATAGCGACAACATACTTGCTCCTTTTTTTAATTTTTAATTATTACAATATGGAATATATATTAAAAAGACTAATATGACTTAACAGAACTAATCTCAGAGCAAATAGGGTTTATTGGCGTTTTTTATATAATTGATTGAATGACCAAAGATTAAATTTTATTTTACTTCCTCTCCAGGGAAATAGTTAAATTCTAAAAACAGCTGACACCTATAACAGTAAGATAACAAATAATTTCAATTTTAAGTAAGAACTATTCTCCCCTACTCAAATAAAGGCAATGGGGAAATAAAATTGCCTAAAAAAGTATGCAGTGTCCTCCTGTAGTCATCATATAAAATAATCATCATGTACATCTATAGTTTTAAAAATGACATGTGATGCACTTCCCCCATTCTAGCCCCTTTATCATAGATTCCACTTTTAGGTGGACTGCTTGGACCCCTGTGAAGGTAATTTTAGATTTCCTTTTTATTATTCTGATATGGTGGTCCTTACCGTCTTTGAATGAGGTAGTCTTCCAGTATGTCCAAGCAGCGCACCATCTGGGAAAAGATAAGCACCCTGTGGCCACCAGCCTTCAGTTTCGGCAGCAGCTTGTCAATCAGCACTAGCTTGCCAGCAGCCTGGATCATTGCCTGGAGCTGAAAATCTGGAGACTCTGCATTGTGTGTTTCTTTAAACTCTTCCAAAATTTTCTCTTCAGCACCTGCAGAGATTGGACAGCATAACGTGAATACTGTAAAAGGTTTTTATTACTAAAAACAATGCACTTGCTTTCAAAACCCATTGCAAACTGTAGGAACCAGAACACCAAACTCCCGCTTATGAACAAGAATCCATCCACTTACTCATAGTTGGGTCTATACAAAACTGTGGATGTACAAAAGGGATAAAAGTTTTAAGCACAACACATTGAGGCATTTAGGGGGAAAACCACATTTTTCAACAAACAAATGTTTGCTGTCTGTAAAAACGGAATTTCAACAACAGACTGTCAAGCCAGAAGTGGCAGAAACAAGCCAAGGGCCAGATACCTACAGAAAATTTGGAACCTAAATTGCTAAAGAAATGAAGAAATGTTTACTAGCTGAACATAAACACAAACAACAAAATCTGTTCCGAAATGAAAAAACAAAGGAATAGAGTCCTAACAATTACAGCGTAAGAGCAATAGTAGTTTGGGTCTATAATTGCATATTAATATAGGCAAAGGAACTACAAAAAGAGGAATTTATTTCCAGGACAATTTCTTGGAATATTTGTGGGGGACCTAAGCATACAACTATTGTAATCTCTAAATCTCCCTCCACATTCATTCCCATCTGGTAATTTTTCCTAAGATACAAAAATTCTATCTTGAACTATCCAAATCTTTTAAAATTAAAAACAAACAAACCTTTAAGTGTTTGACACAAGACTTCTATGCTTAAACCCTTCTTTTCCCCCTCATAGCCCCACATGGATTTTTGCTGGTCCAAAGACTTGGGTACATTGGAAAGAGGCCTCAAGAAGATGACATCTTCCTAAGGAAAGATGGCCCATGACATCCCTGCCTGACGCACACTTATTTAGGAAGCAGCAGGCTAAGCTTCCTTCAACTGCTTAGGTGGCTTAACTAGAATTACGCAGCATTGGTCTGGCCTCCTCCTGCCTCTGGGGTTAATCAGGACATAGCTGTTGTGTTTAGCTCTTTTCCCTGAAGGTGGAGGATGTGCTCAACTATTCTTCAGAAAATACAAACACACACATTCATCTTAATGGGATTGTTTCCTAGACTTTAACTGTGCCAGAAACTTAAAACTACCTTCCTACCACTGGTTTTTAACATGTGAACTAACTATACACAAGATGGGGATACATAAACCTCAAAGAGGCTTTAAAGGTTGGGTCAGTGGGACAGACAACCACAGCCTCTCACATGGTACTGCTGCAACAAGCACAGATGTAACAAAAGTGCAATCCTATCTGTACTTTAAGGCTGCATGTAGAAATTACCTTATGACACGGTCAAATGCAGAAATACAGCCTATTAATTATTAATCAACGAATAACTTACTGAGAACAGACTAAAGTCAGTTAATGTCTTCCCAAGCACTAAGGCCTTCCACAAAATACACTGACTTCTTATGAAGACAGACTGGCCCTCACTCCTTTTTCCAAGTGAATGAAAAGCTAATATTCAGAATGTTTCTTTAAGTATGGAAAATAAATGCAAGAGTAAAGAGCAAAATGCTGTTTAAGGGCACTAGCAAGAATGTTCTTGAATAAAGTTAAATATTTTTTAAAACATGAAATTTAGAAACCCAGCTTCTAGATTCAGGACAAGCCCCTCAAGAGACAGGGGAAACAGATTTAAGTGCACATGTTACATTAGGTATCTTTCAAGTGTATTCTTGTTGTACAATATATCATAAGCTCTGAAATTCAGAATAAGTTTTACTCTTATGACATTTGGTTAATTATTTTTTGTCCATACTAAGTTAAAATCCACAATATAAAATATAGTATTTTAGCCATTTAAAACAAATTAATGGCCAACGAATATTTTTCAAAAAGCAAATAATCATTTTGACAAAATAAACATCAGATATTTGGGTTTCAGTTAAATTTTTTTAACAAGTAATTCAGTCAAATTTGCAGAGAATTTTAATTTTAAATTTATTCAGAGATTAAAAAAATAATTTTTGCCTTTTTTATACTATCAAAAAGAATAGTCAGAAAAAAATGCATTCTTTCTTACCTGACAAAAGCTACTTCTGAATTAATTAATTCAGCTCTCTGTTATGAATTCAGGTTCTTACAACTGGCAGCCAGTTTGTACTAATAATATTTCATTTAAAAATAGTATCAGCAAACACCTTTCCTATATGATTGTCTTGACATTTTATTGTGGCAACATTGAAGGAAAGAGGGTGGGAAGAGTGTTGGGGAGGAAAGCAACTGCTCCCTTGTGACGTCACAGCTAAATTTTCAAGATTACCAATTAATGTTTGATACCCAATTTGTAAACATCAATCCAAAAATTAACTGGAAATAGGTCATGCCAACCCAAAACACTTTGTTGGTTCCGTCCTAAATTAATGTATGGCTGGCACTACACTGGAAAGTGTGTATATCAAAGACAACTTGAAACAAGTGTGCATTCACTTACAGCTTGAAGTCTTTTCACTTCAACAGATGGTCACTGTCGGGACAGTAACTGCAATGTCCTCTAGCTATATAAAAGCCACGAACAAACAAGAAAATATTTTGTTCTTGACGATTACCAGAAAAAAAAAGTTACTATTTTCTCTCTGAAATTCACTCCATCACGTAAGCCTCATTCTTGTTTTCTTTTTGCCCACTCTTCTCTACACGCCTCCTGCCTCAAACAATAACCAGCAACAACTCTTAAGTCAGCTCTAACCAGCAGGGTACCTTGGACATGTTTTCAACATTATTCTTAACTTCACATTACAAAACCTAAAAATTGGAAATTCCATTGAAATAAAGCTTGAGCTAATAACTCATACATAAGCTTTCAACTCATACATATAAAATTGCTTCTATTTTTCATAATCCTGGAAATGTGTTTTGTTGAATGTTGATTGAGGCTTCTTTACTCTGCCACAACCAATTCAAATTTCAATGTAATCTCCCAAATTAAAGAATTTCCTTTTAAATGCTGGATATATGTTTTTACTCCAGACTGTGGATGAGAATGAACAGTACTGGCCCTGGAGCAACCTCTACACAATACAATGTCTGCGTAAGTTATCTGGACAGCTGCGTGCGCTTAGTTGGTATGTTATCTATACTTTTTCACTATAACTTCCCCAAATTTAGGGACAAAGACACCTGCTTAACAGACACTTCTTGTCAGGACAGAAAAGCTGACCTCAAGGTGTGACCAATTAGGACAACTGCCACATCTGCCAAGCCTTAGGGAGTCCTAAGAGGCTCCTCGCGAACAAATATGCTATACAGGATGACCCTGGAAAGCAATCAGCAAAGGAAGAGACACACCAGCTGTGTTTTGGGGGAAAACAACCCACAATGTTCAATGCATATAATTAACATATGACCAAACAGGGTAAACTTGATGGAACTGGGGGTGGCAATCTAACTACCATTGCTGAGATCTCCCCTTTCACACACATCCTGCTGGTAGCATTCAAACCCTTTTGTATCTCCTTTTCTTTTCTTTCCCCTTGGAGGCTATTATTTATTTTCTTTTGTACCAGCTATTAAATGCAAACACATGTATGTGCACAGTGCATGCACACACGTGTCCTCATCTCGCTCCATCAGTTGCCCTAAGCTCTGTCTCACCAACTCACGACCTGGCTAGTTAACACTCACTGTAACGGCTGCACAAGCTTCTAAACATACTGTGATTAGCAGGTTGGCAGTATCAGATACATAATCATCACACATGATACTCTCTTTAGAAGACAAAACTAAAAGCACAAAAAGAAATTCACTGGCCAGGTGCAGTGGCTCACATCCGTAATCCCAGCACTTTGGGAGGCTGAGGTAGGCAGATCACTTGAGCTCAGGAGTTCGATACCAGCCTGGGCAACATGGAGAAACCCCGTCTCTACAAAAAATACAAAAAAAATTAGCTGGGCGTTGTGGCGCATGCCTGTAGTCCCAGCTACTCAGGAGGCTGAGGTGGGAGGGATGCTTGAGCCTGGGAGGTCGAGGCTGCAGTGAGCCGAGATCGTGCCACCGCACTACAGCCTGGGCGCCAGAGTGAGAACCTATCTCAAGAAAAAAAAATGTGTATATATATGTAAAAAAGAAATTCACTGATTCGTCGCATCACACCAATGATCCCAGGTGCAACACTCTAAGACTATCTTCCAGGAGTGGACTACTCTGTCCATTAGTAACGGAGACTTCTGAATCTAGGGTGGCCGATGAGTTAACACGTTATTAAAAGGGGAAAGATTAGAAATTCTTTAAATTAGCTGTCCTTGAACATAAACTGTGATAAAGACAGACCAGGTTGTGCTCCCTTTTCCTTGGAAAGGAATCTAATTGCACTGCTGGCCAACTATCATCGTGTACAAGTCTCCCAAATTAGCCTGCCACCACCTTTCTTTAACCCACATTAACTTCTACCCAGAATACAATAGCCTCTGAGCTGGTTCTTCTGCTTGTCTGTCTTTCCTCCTCCCATCCTTTTTATGCAGTGTTGCCTGACGCATCACCCTGAATCATATTTCTAATCAATGCTCAGCTCAAACACTAGTCATGGTTCTTCGCTGCCTGCAGGGTAGAGTGGAGGTTCCATGCACTAGCCTTTAAGGAATTCTGCAGCAGGATCCAAGCATGTCTAAGGTGCATTTCTTATGTGTGCCTTTTACTTTGGGAAAGTTCCTCGTTGTTTTCCTGACCCCCTCTCTTTGCTTGTATCATTACTTCAGCCTAAACATCTTTTCTTTTTCTAACTCTGCCTCGCAAAATCCTTTCTACCCCTGCAGACTTGCCTAAAAAGACCATCTCCTTCTAAAGACTCCCCCAATCTCAATCCCTCAGCTAACTGAAGACTGCTTGTGGCGAATGCTCCCTTCTTATTTACCTTTGCATTCTCCAGAGTATCTTATACAACATAAGCATGAAATATTTATTACCTTAATGATTTCCAAAAATACATAATAAAGGTTTTAAGCCATGAGTTACATAACACTATGAATTTAGTTAAGAAAAGAGGAGGGCCATAAATTATCAAAGCTTTAAGTTAATTTTTTTGTTCTCAGAGGATAGAGGTGCTAGATGACTCTGGACTGAGAGGAAGATGAGGACATTTGCTATCAAAGGCTTGAGACAGCTGATAGCTGTCTGCTCACACCTAAGTTCCTCTTTAACATCTCTGATTTAAATACACACACCCCAAGAAAACCTCCATTAGCGGCTCATTTCTCTTTGGCTGTTAGCACTTCAGATGACTTCTAGCCATGGAACACTAACGCCTCTTTTCAAGCACAGGGAGGTCAGGAGAAAGGCAAGGTGAGATTCCACTTCAGGGATTGCTGGGGCAATGGTCACTCACCTTCAGCAACCACAGAAGGAGGCATCACAGAAAGTGGGAAGCTGGTGAAACCCATGCTGAGTGGACAGGAGACAGGAATGACTATACACCATGAAATCCCCAGTCTGGGGGCAGAAAGGGATTTCTGGTGCTTCAATCGTCACTTAAGCAAGTTCGCAAGCAGGGCAGCCTTACCATTGATAAGGTACGGATGATTGCAGCACTTCCGCAATTCCATCATAGTGTTTAATAGGTTAGGTACATTAGCTTGCCCACCGCCTTTGGAAAGAAATGTGAAATTCTTCTCAAGGATGGCTCGGTAATATTTCTTCTGAATGTTTGTTAGCTCAACTTCAATAATAGTTTCTTCTTTGGGGGCCAAGTTCTTTTCTACATCCTCTTTGAGACGTCTCAACATCATTGGCTTTAGAATAGCTTGAAGTTTTTGCACCTAAAAAAGGACCTTAAGTAAATACTAGTGTCATGATTTGCTTGCAAGTTAAAACATATTTTAACATGAAACATCAGGATTATCTCATTCATTAAACATCCATTTTCATTTTTCAAAGCCCAGTGAGAGTATGAAGGAGCTCATCTCTCAGCTTTCATAAGAGCAGTGCATGAAGGTTGCATAATTTTATGTCAAATGAACTATTTCACCCATCCAGGAGCCCTGAACAGCCAGAAGGCTTGAAAAGTACCCAGCAGGAGAAATCCAACTGATTCATGTAGCTTTCCCTTCTGTTTGTCCTAAGCCATAGGGAAGATAGAGAAGAGGGACAAGACAATGTCATGGCAATGCTCTGTTTCTATTCTCTTCCTTTCTAGGGAGAGCTAAAGAATGAGAGGAAGTGAGCCAGGAGCAATCTAGTCCCTGCACTAAGGAGCCAGCAGTGACGTCTCTCCCTGGTTCTCTTTTCTATTGATTGGCAATAGAACTGAGTAATCCATACAGTTTTTATTTTAGAAAAGAAAAACAAAACAGACCTTACTCTGAACTGAGCTAACAGGTTTTAGACAGTAAGTCAGCAGAGGGAGCACATAAAAACCAAGATTTCAAGTCTATCTCCGTTATCTACTTCAAATACAGCACACAAATTATAACTAATGCCCACATAACTCTTACAGCATATAAAATAGCCAAGCACTTTTCTTTTCTTTTCCTTTTTTTTGAGACGAAGTCTCACTGTGTCACCCAGGCTGGAGTGCAGTGGTGCGATCTTGGCTCACTGCAACCTCTGCCTCCCGGGTTCAAGTGATTCTCCTGCCTCAGCGTCCAGAGTAGCTGGGGCTACAGGCGTGCGCCACCACACCTGGCTAATTTTTGTATTTTTTTTAGTAGAGATGGGTTTTCACCATATTGGCCAGGCTGGTCTCAAACTCCTGACCTCGTGATCCGCCTGCCTCAGCCTCTCAAAGTGCTGGGATTACAGGCGTAAGCCACCGCGCCTGGCCCAAGCACTTTTTATATACAATGCTTCATTTACTTCTCACAGAAATACTGTGCAGTGGTTATGCCCTAAGTTTCTAAAGTGAAAATATGTAGGCTTGAAGAAGTAAGCGGTGTGGCTGAGTACAGATGCTTCACAAAGAACAGAGACTCAAAACTGCAGCAGGCAAACAGGTCTACCAACGTCAGTGGCGTCTGACATCATCCCCAAAATTACACATACCTAGCAAAACTACCAACCTGCACAGCACAGCTATCTCTGAAAATTACATCAACAGGTATGTAACCTCTCTATAAATCTCAATAGCCCTTCACAAGAGCAAAAAGACAAACAAATAAAGAAGAAAACCTTTATGATGATGACCTGGAAAGTCCAAGGAAAGGGTATCTAAGGTTCTGTGTACTAGGTGGGAAAAACTGTAATATAATCACACTTTAAAATAACTTAATACTTTGCCATTTCATGGGCTAATCTTCAATTTTATAACTGAAATACAAAGTGGAGCTGATAAATACCTGCTCTTCTGTTTTTAGATCACCAAATTCTTGCATAAATGTGGTTTCTGAAGGGAAGCGACTTGGTTCCAAGAAATGAAGCAAGCTGAAGAGTTCTTCCACAGTGTTCTGGAGTGGGGTTCCCGTCAGCAGCACTTTGTGTTCCTGAGGTAACACAAGGAAAGCCACTAACCAAATTGTAACAAAAACACTTTCTTAAAACCAGAGCCTCTCACTAGACACCCATTGTTCTACTCCTACTCATCTACCCTATGCAAAGTATAGGAATCAGGCATGAAAACAGAGGTATTAGAACACGATTTCTGTGTCAGGTAGACAGATCCGTGGACAGTCCTCTCCAGAACTCTACAGGGTCCTTAAATGTGTCTTGCCATTTTGTTTCTTCCTGGGGTTATAGGTCAGTATTTCAGTATCACGGCTTTTTAAGTCCCCCAAGTCTCAATGCTTTTAACCCCACCAGTTAAGTTTTTTTCCTAGAATCCCTAGACGCAGATGAAACATGCATGCTTCTTTCTGCTCTCTACATCAACAGTGCTCTCATCTCTCCATCTGCTTCCTGCATGACTCACTTCATAGAGACAAAAGAAGTTCTACATGCAACAGCATATGAAAAACTATTTTGTTCTGCAAAAATTTCCAACTAGCAAAGAGGTCAGCTTGGTTGTAAATACCACAATCACTTTTTTTAAATCAGATGCTATTTATAAATTTGTCTCTTTGAACCAAGTTAGGTATTTCTTTAATTGATTCTTCCTGTTTACGAACTCTTTCCCCAGCTTTCCTCATGCAGTTGTACCCTGTCTTCCTATTTTCATATATGCAATACAGAAGAGCTGTTTTACAATGGCCAGTCTTAACAATAGTGAGATATTAATCTTAAGAACCCTATTATTTTCTACTTTGGCCATTTGGTACACAGCACAGCTAACAAAACTATTTCAGAAAGTAATTATACCTCCCAGTAGTTGAGAAAGCAATATTCTGACTTAATTTGGAATCTGACAAGTCTCGGTTGCCAAGCAGAGTATACGCTCAGTAAATACTAGATGAATGAGGTAAGAACATGCTAATTTTCTTAATATCTACCATGTCATATCTGTTAATGAAGCTCTTTGAAAGTAGGTGAAGGAGTTCAATATGCTTGTATTCCTCCTTCTCTTCCCTTTGAATAAAGTCTCTGAGGAAGTTTCATGGACCACCATCATCTTCAGACTCAGTAAATTCATAAACAGTAAGGATCAATCAATCAATTTTTTTCTAAAGTATCACCACACTTGTGGATAGCCTGGGCCACAATCGCTGACATACCCAAGTCCTGGATTACTGTATGCAAGAACTTTTTTTTTAAGTCCCATCACATATTCAGGAAAGAGTTACTGCAGTAGTTGAGCTGTATTGATATCGTGTCTCCCAGTTTTTTCATATCCTTTATTACAACATTAAATTAAATCTTGACTGCTTAACCAAATATTTTAAAAGTTAAAGCCTTAACTTATTAATTTCAAAATAAACTTATTCGAAAAAAGGAAAGAACTCCTTTCTTATGCAGCTTCCCTTCAATTAGTTACACCAAATGATTATACACAAAATCCTTTCATACAGTTACCTACAAATAGTGGAATAAAACTAGGTATCAATTTGAAAGTGGGTAACAATTAAAAAATACACGATTACTATGCACAGTCTCACAAAACATCAGGTAAGAAACTCAGGCGATGGAGCTTATCACCTCCACCTATGCTAGCAGATGTGCTTTTGCCTTGACAACGTTACCATTCTTTTTAGCTCTGATGAAGTGATGTCCATTTAATTTCATTTTAAGCAGACTCTTTGTGTCAGGTTTCCTGACAATGAAAGAGATACTAGAATCAATGAAGAACTACCATGATCTCCACAGCATCCCCTACTCGTGGATGGGGGACAACGAGATGGTTGCTTTCCCAGAGCTCCTGTGGAGGACTGTGAAGATGGTGACTGCCCCTCAATGTATCATCTTCACAAACATTTCCTTGGTGTCTGCAGAGCTGAAGACACTCATTGGTCGTCCTTTCTGGGAATGCACTTGGAGATAATCCCCATCTAGCGCATTTTCATCGCAACTGAGTCTAGTGCAGGTAACAGCAGTTCCCTATGGCCTGTGCCGTAGTTGGATATAAACCACTATTTTGACTGTGACTTATTCTAGGAAAGAATAAAAAGTAGAAAGTGGCTAAGTTCTCAAGATGCTTATTTTAAGTAAGGATTTAAAGACCAGACAACGAGCTGTTCAGAATTGGACAAACATAATTATATTCTGAACAACAATAATGTGTTCCATCTTGAAAACATTTCTTCTCAAATAAAAATTCTTCATCATTAGAAAAATAAATATTTTGTTCATGTGCTAATCAGAGCTTCCCAGTTGGTGAGCCAAGGATGCGTACAGGTTATAAGTCCTTGGGGAAGGTCAGGACACCCAGGACTGGTGGTGTCCCGTGGCAGTGGGCAGCCTTCTCTTTTTACCTGAGTGTGGCATTCAACTACTATCATTTTCTATACGTGCCATTATGTGAAAAAGCTTAAGAACACTGCAATATGTAATAGGAAAATTATTTGGATAACAGATTCTAATCCATTTATCAAATGTTAGTATAAATAATAGAAAACTCTTTGAAATAGCCCAAAGATTGTGGGGGGCTGGGGGAGGGATAGCATTAGGAGAAATACCTAATGTAAATGATAAGTTGATGGGTGCAGCAAACCAACATGGCACATGTATACCTATGTAACAAACCTGCACATTCTGCATATGTACCCTAGAACTTAAATTAAAAAAAAAAAATAGCCCAATGACAATCAGATTGTTTGATCTTGATGGAGTTAAATTAATGTGTACTCACCAATGAAATAATGTTTTACAGTAAGAATTTACTATCTGGGAACACATGAACTAATAATAGAACACAACTCAGATAAGTTCAGTCAGATGATTGTTTAAGCCTTCAGGAAATGGTGACATAACTGTCTCTTAGTAGAAAACTATGAAGGTGGATCCCTACTGAGAATATATATTTAGGTTATATCACAAGCATTAGTGTTTACCTGCAAATACAAGTTTACTTCATTTTAATGCTTAAGCATCACCTGGAGTGAACAAATACAAACACAGAGTTTCTCTTTTCCATATGCTTACCAAGGTCCCTGAGACTATTCACTGTTTCTAAGCGCTCTCACTTGTTTTGTGGATTGGCCACCAAATAATAGTCAACTGCTTTGAGACAGATCTTAGGATAGCTTTAATAATAATTCATTAGGAAGAAAAATGGGAAATCCCACCCTAAATAGGATAATTCAGTCAGACTTTTTCCTTTAAGCAAAACTAGATTTTGTTTGTTTTAAACTAAAAGCATAGCTGGCAATTCTAATCTCTTTAAGAATAAAATAAGCTGCTCTTTCAGAGAATCAGCTGCAACAAAAAGCTTTTAGGTGTTTTTTGGTAATACCAGTCTTCAGCTAAAAACATATGGCCATGAATATACAGAACACTCCTTCTCATCTCAAACTCTCAGTTAACAAAAGATCAAATTAGCCTGCAGAAATTAGCATTAAAAATACTTTGAAACCCTTTTTGTACTTCCGTGAAACTCATCAAATCATCCAAGGCATGCTAAATGACAGCAGCTTTGCTTTCAAAATGTACATTAAAAATAAAATATAAGTGATCATAACCACTATATAAACTATGGAGTGAAAAGAAGCCTGAGGATGACAGGTCATGTTGCAATTCCCACTAGGAAATCACACACAGCAGTATCAGACAGAAAATAAATCAAATCCTTCTACTCCTACGATATGTTATTCCATGATGCTCCTACTGAAAAAAAAAATCTAGAAAATCTAATCAGGAAGACCTGATCATCTCTTGGGAAGCTGGAAGACTATGGGATAAGTGTGGTGTAAAACTCCAGATCAAATCTCAGGCACTGTAATGCCCCAAACTTCTAAGCATCTGTGCGAACTAAACCAACCCCAGATATCCTACCCAACTCATTGAGAACTTGCATCTACAAGTCCTGCTGGCCACAGTATGGCAAAACCTATGAGCACTGAAAAATAACTGGACTATCATCACTGAAGTAAAGCTTGGCCCAACAGTTAATGAAATGGCAGTACAGGTTAAGTATCCCTTATCCAAAATTCTTGGGACCAGAGTGTTTCAGATTTCAGATATTTTTAGATTTTGGAATATCTGCATTTATACTTACGGGTTGAACATCCCAAATGAGAAAATCCAAAATCCAAAATGCTCCAATGAGCATTTCCTTTTAGCATTATGTGGGTACTCAAAACGTTTTGGATTCTGGGATTTTTGTATTTGGTATGATCAACCTGTATTTATGAACAAAGGGTAAAACAAATACTTGAAACTCACTTTAGTGAAACTATCATGATTACACTCTGCTATAATACAACTGTTTAACAGACACTAGCCAACAATGTAAGAATCCAAAAGGCAACAACTTTTGAATAACTGAAAGTGCCAGAGAATATATCACAATATTTGACAAGCTTTTCAAATACTGTTTACAGGCTTCAAATTCTGAGCAATGGGACTATCAAGTCAGCAACAATTCTATTCAGATTCAGTGCAATCACCAATATGGTCACTGACCAAGTCCATCATCTTGAGTCCCTCCAACAGCTTGCAGTTCCTGTTCTTCAGCCTGTGGGCTTCATCAATGACTACACAGCGCCATGGAATATTCCGCAGCTCAGGACAATCAGTCAAAATCATCTCAAATGTAGTGATGATGGCATGAAACTTATAGGACCCCTTTATCACTCGACCCTATAAGAACAACTCTGAATTATTATTAAGCATTAATGATTACATAAATAACTTTAAGGATGAATAAATAGCATAAAACATACGTATTTATCCCTTTGGAGATCTCTTTATTTTAGGTGACATACATTCTGTTTTCAAGTTATTTTGGCAGTTTTAAACGATATGGTAAAACAGAATTGGAAAACAAATGAGAAAACTGTCAGTAAATTTTGGATCTAATTTCCTAACAGAGCACATGCATCAATTACCACTAAGTGTACCCATTCTAGTCACACATTCACGTAGGACAGAATTTATAATAATTTCCCAAATCTAAAGATAAACACAGATTTCAATATTTTTTCTCCTTTAGTTATTTAATTGTAGGTCAGATTTTATACTTAGAACACGCACACACACATCTATCTATCTATCTATCTATCTATCTATATAGCAAAAACATATATATAGCAAAGATCCTATTTACAGGACTTCCATTTACTATCCATAACATAAAACTATTTTAGTACATATTATTCTTCCTTATCATGTCATTTATAACGCTTCACTGTTGATACACACTAATGGCATACAGGTAACTAGAGTAAGAAAAAAATTAAAGCAATTGCTACTAACAGCCAAAGCATAAATTCCTCCCTTGGGATGTGTTTCATTCAATGTGTCATATATTTCAAGGACTTTTTACATGCTTACTATTTTTCACTTCTAGCAATAGCATAATAAAATATTCTTTCTATTCACATTTAATATTACCATTTTTTGTTTAGTTTTCTCTTAGGCTTGCAAAATAAAACTAATTAACATATCAAAGCATTAAATGGATTTCAGTGATCATCCAAGGCAAAAAATTTCATTCCTTCTAATCTAATAATCAGAAAAACCAAAGCTATAAAAATAAAGAGCTGTTTTCATAGACACAGAAAGATAATACAAATGTAAATTGAGTCAGATATCTAAAGCAAATTTCTCAATTTGGCAAAATTTAGACCTTCCCAAGTCACAAAGACTTTGATTTTTTTTTAACACCTTAAAATGCACAGAATAAGTACAAAGAATACAACCTGTGAAGGTTTACCTGGGGATCTTTGAAGTACATTTCATACAACTGAATGGTCCGACGACTAGCTTGACTCCCATGATACACAACCACGTTCAACTCTGTCCAGGTTCGGAATTCCCTTTCCCAGTTGGGGATTGTGGACAATGGGGCAATTACTAAAAAAGGGCCATGGATTCCTTTCAAATATATCTCATAGAGAAATGTAATGGACTGGATAGTTTTTCCCAAACCCATTTCATCTGCTAAAATGCAGTTTCGCCTTTAGGAGGAAAATGAAGTACAAAAGTTTAATGAGTATGGATATGACACACTGCTGTCATTTCACAAAATATATACCATTGTACCCACAAATGCATACCCAAAGGCTTTAGATGTTCTCTTAGATTCAACAAAATATATTTTCAAACAAAATTCTCAAAGAATAAAAATTATTTTTACATACTTATATCAATCTCTGTATTAATATTTATTAAATAAATATTACATATTTTCAATGCTTGTTTTTTGAAAAAGCTCTTATTAGAGTTAAAACATTAAGTTCTTTTTTATTATTTTCAATAACTAAAGGAAAGGAACTACAGATATATTTAAAAGTGAAGAAAAACTTGTTTTACATACATGTTGTACCAATTGAAAAGTAGCCAGTTTACTCCCTCCAACTGGTATTCCCTGAGTTTGTTATTGTTTTTATACTCCCTGGAACTCTCCGATTTCTTCCAATCATCAGCAGGAGGTCGCTCCTGTTTCAAATATAGTAAATCCCATTAGTGGTTTCCCAAAGACCACACCACTATGCTATTTTCAAATTAAATTCTCTACCATCAGCCAATTCTTACCACACGCTCTGTTTCCGGCTCCCTGGACATTAGTTTCTCAAACTCCTCGATCTTTGCTTGATCTATGTCCTGCCTCCGCTCCCACGTGCTGTCTTCATAAGGAAGTGAACACCACTTCACCAGATAGTGAGTCACAGGCTGGATCAGATTTAAATAAATCAGAATTGGATTCATTTGACCACATACATACATATACATATATATGTGTATATATATGTTTATACATATAGATATGTATGTGTGTATATATATGTTTATACATATACATATGTATATATATGTTTATACATATGTATGTGTGTATATATGCTTATACATACACATAGGTGTATATACATGCTTATATATATACATATATACATATACATGTATATTTACATACACATTAAGGAAAAGCATGCTCTACTTCATTTATCAATAGACATTATCCCAGCATGAGTATGTCTGAATTGACAGAAATTTAAAAACTATGGCCATAAACAGCTGTTCCTAGTTAAGAGTCTCAAGTCTAAACTGGAAACAGTATTATTGGGCGTTATCAGAACAAATTAGCCTTTTATCAAAATCATTGGTAAGTGATGTTCAAAAGCCAAAAAGTATAAAGAAATAGCTAGCAAATAGCAAAGCTGAATTTGAGATTTTTTTTATCTGTACAAATCTTTCATCAGGAGTTTGATTCAGACTTACACGGTAAATCATCTTAGCATATTTCAATGTTTACATAATTGGCTGGTTTCTTAAAAAATGAGACATACGCTTAAATTTATTAGGATCTCTACCTTTTCCTTAAAAAGAGTGATACTGTTTGTGTCCAATCACATTAAAATAACACATTTGAGCTTTATAAGGGTGGAGGGCAAAATATTTCAGGTAATGCAGATCAACAGGATTTCCTTTGTCTTTCCTCTAGAAAACACTTGGGTTTGTTGACCTTCATTTCAGGACCAAGGAACACTGACCTAGCTGTGATGTGAAAAATATTTCCTGTACAATGTAAATATGCTATGAAACAATTTTTTGAAGTATAACTAAGGAAAATTAGAAAAGTAAAGATCATGTTACAGATATGGTCTTGGAAACATCATAGAGTGTCATGACACAGAGTTTGGAAGAAAATGAGAGTTCTTTGCAGACCCTCCCTAGAAAAGCAAGATCCAAACACTGTATATATAAAATTCAATTTACATGGAGAAGCCAGGAAGGACACAACTCATGGTGGGTGGGCACATCATTATCAAGACACAATACTCAGAAGTCACTACACTTGTCTTCATTCTTACTTCCCTATCAAATATCCCTTATAATCTTACAGAGTTTTGCAAAGCAAAATAAGAGTGTTGAGACTAGGATCTTTTAAGAGAAATAATGTCTATTAGCCTCTGTGTACCACATTAAATGAATTCATCAACTTCACTAATGATGCCCAATTCTAAATAACCTTAAACTCCATTCTGCCACAAGAGACACTCAATTATATAAGGATACTTTGTGCTACATGACAGATTTATACCAAAATGTACTGAATTCTTTATCATATTGTGGAATTGTGCAAAATGTCAATGTATTTCTTTCATATTGAAAATCAATTTTTTAAAAAAGTTCTCAGACTAAACATAAAACATATTTAGCACTATTATTGTCATAAAACTAATAATAAATCATTAAGTTTCAGTTAAATTTAGACCAAGTGTGTCACAGTCCAAGGCTCTGACCAAGACCAGGTCTAGGATTCTACCATCTTCTCTATAAACATGTATGGGTTGCCTGAATCACCACTTTATAATACAAATGATCTCCTGTTACCTCTCCCCGGTCATCTGTGCTACGTGCAAAGTCCATTATCCGGTCAACCTCCACATAATCTGGATTAAAAAGCTCATCCTCAATCTACACCAAAGGAAAAAAAAAAAGTTGAAGGTTTACTTATTTCCCAAGATGAAATATTATTCCACTTTTCACCAAGCAATAATATTTTGGGTCACAGCAATATAAAACTTACATTTGGCAAATTCTATTATATTAATTGAAATGCTACAATTTAGCAAAATCACTCCCCATGAGGAAATCAGACTTCTCAGACTTCGTTAACTGGGTCTTTTAATTACCGTGTGAAACCTTTTACTGTGAGAGAATGTTTAAGAATATTTTAAATGAAGTGTGAAATTACAATTCACTAATGAGCAATCCAAAAGGCTTATGGCATGCGATGCATTTAGCATTCTCAAAACTACAGTTTGCAATGAAGAATCAGAGTCATGCAAAGTGTTACTTGGAATATCATAACTCCTGGAGTTGTCCGATGCCTTATAGCGTATCTACAAAATGTTATTCAAAAGCCAAATACACTGCAAGCAGCTAATTTCATATTTTAGCATGATCAGAGTTTATAATGTTTGGTAGTATTTGTCAATCAATATTAGTACCTCATTTAGAATCACAGTCTCATCATTAATCTGTTTTCTAATGATTTACATTGAATATAGCGTGTTTAGGCAAAAGTATTAAGGATAACGAAATGAAGCCTAAATAATTGGCTCATTTAACCAATATATTAAACAATCTTTACAAAAGTAAAGTAATACTGCTGCCTGCAAAGGTATCTCATATAAAACACTAGAATATGACTCAAAAAAAAGTTATAGGCTGGGCACAGTGACTCACGCCTGTAATCTCAGCACTTTGGGAGGCCAAGGCGGGCGGATCACGAGGTCAGGAGTTCAAGACCAGCCTGGCCAACATGGTGAAACCCCGTCTCTACTAAAAATACAAAAAATAAGCTGGGCGTGATGGCAGGTGCCTGTAATCTCAGCTACTCGGTAGGCTGAGGCAGGAGAATCGCCTGAACCCGGGAGGCGGAGGTTGCAGTGAGCCGAGATCGCACCACTGCACTCCAGCCCAGGTGACAGAGGGTGACACTCCATCTCAAAAAAGGAGTTATAGACTAAGCCATACCCAAAAGAAGTTAGGGTCAGACAAGTTTCAGATGTTAGAAAACAAAAGACACATTTTATTATGTGCACCTCTCAATTAACTTATCAATAACATAACTGCATTAAAATATTTTGCAAAAGGCAAACTAGAAGTCACTTAGACACCATTCTTATCCCTTGAATTGCAGGTGGAAAAGATAAGCAGTTCAGTCATCATCTGCTCAAGAACAACAAACTTTCCCTAGCTATTCGGCCCTCTTAAAACACCCAGTTGGGAAGCTTTGAACCATGAATTATGAAACAAAAAGCAGAAACACAAACATATGTCTCAAGTATCTCAGGCTTTTACAAAGAGGTAGATTAGTAAGGCAAAAAAAAATCCATTGAAATGTTCAATTAATATAAAGTATTAGTGTATTAATGCACTGGCTTTTCAAAAGCTTCTAGACTTAGGTAAACACACGTGTTATCCATGTACAGCAGAAACACTTAAACTTTCCCAAAACTAGGTTTGGATGGCAAAAACTCTCTTTAGGAAAACTTGTTCTTAAACATAAGCTTTCATAGTCAGTGCTGAATTAAAATCCTTAACTTTTCCTACACATTTCTACCCTTTAAGTGAGTAATCTGCGGCATCACACATGTGACGAAATTTCCAGTCTAAATGATGTTTTTTAATAGACATTTTTAGTTGCAGCAGGCTTGTAAGGCAGCCTAAGGAGAAACAAAGAATGTAAAAGCAGCTGAAACTGAAAATCTCAAAGCAGTACAGCCATGGAACACCTGAAGCCATGATCATGTATGGGATGAAACAAACGGGGGCGTGTGCACTTTCATGTATAAAAGAGAGGGAGGAAGGGGATTGCTATCCTTCTCTGCTAACTCCACTAACTCTGCTGTCCCACTTAGGACAGAAACTAAGATTTCTAGCTGCCAAGTTACCAGGTAAATAATGTACATTCAACCTTGGTATGTGTAGCTAGGGCTAGGCACAATTTCCTAAAGACAGTGTGACTACAGGAGAGAGAATACAAATAAACTTAATAAACAGGACCAGGATTTAGGGATGGGGGGAAAGCTACCATTGTGCTTTTGCCTGTCTCCCTCCCCCTGGCCCACAGAAAAGGTCAGCAGAACACAGGGTGTCTCTTTCTAAAAGGAGGCTAATGATTTCAGCTCATCCAATGTCATAAAAATTTAACTCTGGTTTCATTAAGAAGGGCATGAAAAATAGAACCTCACAGCATTGTCCTCAAAATCAAATATTAAGATTCTTTCTTCAAAAGAATTTTCCTCCAAGTTCTTCTGAAGAATCTTCTTAATATTCTCCAAGATCTATGAATTGAGTCACATTCGAGTAACTCCATTCCACTCGGTCCTAACCACTGCACTGCCAAAAATGCTGCACACTCAGAGTGCCAGGGGTAGTGATGCAGACATGTGTCCAGTAAAAGAACAACCACATGATCTCCCATTGAATGCGGACTTTAATATAGGCCAGTTGGGACCATGGAAATCAGATCCCAGAAGAACACAGACTTGCTACCTGATAGTATAAGAATTTTATGACATAAAAGTACTAAGTGCTCTTCTGTCCCACTTTCCTTCATCTCCAAAAAGGGGTGGCAGTACAAAGTAGGTTGTTAAACAGATACTATTTTGCATCAAATTGTACGCTTCTTTTACATAAAGTCTACATTCTGTCAACTCTTTTAGGAAAAGAGGAACTAATAAATCAGCAAGTCTTATCTTTCAATGTTAGGGTTTTTCTTTTATCTACTTGAGGCTGTAAGTGAAACCAAATTGGCGATCCTAAGTCCAGAGACCCTAGTAAGCAGCTTGTGAAAGCACTTTTTAAAAAATGTAATTGACTATACTGCGGAGGCAGAGGGCAGAACTGGCACTTCTAGTAAATGCAGATGTTCTTCTCTGCCCTAGGTATTGCTGTATTTCTATACTGATACCTGGGATAAAGGGACACAGGCAAAGATATTATTACCAGTTTCTATACTACAGCACAGCATTTGCGAAAATGAGTTTAGTGAACTCTCTGTAATTAGGCATTGACTTCAACAAAAGAAATTTGCCACATACTTTCCCCAACAGAAGTTAAGCTTTTGTATCTTAGAACTTGTACTTAAAATTGTAGATTTCTTAACCTGCTAAATCTCAATAGAACTTCTGTCCACTTACTTAATTTCATCATCTACTAACTGTACTTTCATTACAAGATTTTTATCATACCATCACCGCTATTTCCACATAATATCATAAGGACCCATATCTTCTAGCCTAAGCAACAGGAAGAATGAGAAATTTCCTGTTTACAAATTTGTTAGCAAGAACCAGTTACCAATATGCAAGTTGACAGCACCAAATGAGACTAACTAGTTTTTCTTAATTCATGGAACTAAAATTTTAAATTTAGAACATTTTAACAAAGTAAATACTTTGGAAAAGTAAGCAGGTATGTCATACCTCTGAAAGGAACTTGTTCTGGCCCTGCTTTGCCTTAAATCGTTTAATTTTTTGCTGAATTCTCTTATCTTTTTCCAGATCTTCTATAGATGCCCACTGACAATGAAGATAAGAGCTGAAAAAAACAAAACAATATCCTTGAAATATGTAGAATATAATTAATCCTTTATTATGTCTTATTCAAAAAAGTCAACTAAACAGATAATTAAAATAACCTGCTTAATTACTCATTAAGGCTGCTGAGCAACATTTAATATACCCACTACTGTTTAGAATAAGAAGAGAAAATCAATATTAGTGCCTAAAATTTGCCTTCTGTCCTAAGCCTCCAGCTCTCTTACCTGTTACCGAGAGAGAGAGAGAGAGAGAGAGAGAGAGAGAGAGAGAGAGAGACAGAGAGACAGACAGACAGACAGACAGACAGACAAAAGAGACAGAGAAGAGAGAGAATGGCCTAATAACAAGCTATTTCCATAAGTGAATGGATTATACTTCAATATAAAATTAGCACTACAGGGAGGCCTTAATTCTGAATTTATACTTTGAACCTCTTATCATTGAGAAATAGGTTTTTATCAAGTTAAAATAATTCAAATTTAAAATAGCAGTTTCTTTGGAGATAAGAGGTGTAGGGTGCCCTAGAGTCACCCAAGGCCTATCATACTGGTCCCAAAGGGAAACCTAACCTGGTCCTTCTAGAAAAATCTAGGAGGAAAGAACCACTGTCTGCTCCTGGAACACTGGGCCATGCCCCTCACCAGCTTCTTATCAGTTCCTGGTCTCCCAGGCTGTGTTCCTCCAGGATTTCTGCAATGATATTCCTTGGTCCCCTGTGAATGTTTCCCTTGCTATCATCTATACCTGCACTGGGCAAACCCCCTCCCCTCAAGACTCCCCATCCCCTCCTCTGAGTATGCATGGTGTCTTCCCTCACCTGAACTGGAATACATATGCACTTTCCTTTTCTTCTCCAACACTCACAGGTACACAGTTAATGTTTTATGGCAACTCTGACATTCTTTTGCTTAGTTCTTCAATATTCTTTTGTCCCATCCCCCTCTCCCTGCCCCTCAAATAGCCTTGAGAGCCTCTTATTTCTCTTTCTGATGACAATATCAAAAAGAAATTATATCTTGAATATATATACCCCTTTCAGAATCAACATACTAGTACTCTTAGAAATTGTGCTTTAGTTCACAGAAGTCAGAAGTTTAAAACAAGAAAAAGTAAAAACAAAAATTACACAACCATTAAAAATTTTTCAAAAATGATTCATGATATAGGAAATGCTTATGATATTAAGTAGCACATAACTGATAATCATGTCTAATATGATTTACAAAGATAGGACTCATTTAGTCCTTCTATAATTGAGGGAAAAAAGGATTTTAAATACATATGACTTATATAGCTATGAACTGATATAAATGCTGTACATACACACACAGAAAACAGACTAGATGAAATTGCATCAAAATGCTAATACAGGTTCCAAATCTGAAAATCCGAAATTCAAAATGCTCTAAAACTCGAAACTTTTTGAGCACCAACATGAACTTGAAGGAAATGCTCAATGGGGCATTTTGGATTTCAGATTTGGGATGCTTAACCATTAAAGCATAATGCAAATATTCTGAATTTGAAAAAATCCAAAATCCAAAACACTTCTGATCTCAACCATTCCAGATAAGGGATACTCAACCTGTATTTATTATTTCTGGGTGCTAGGACTGCAAGTATTTTATTTTCTACTTTCAACTTGTAGTTTCCAAATTTCCAATAAATAATATGCAATACTGTCATAATCAGAAACACATATTATACGAGGCAGGCAGATCACCTGAGGCCAGTAGTTCGAGACCAGCCTGACCAATATGGTGAAAACCCAACTCTATTAAAAATACAAAAATCAGCTAGGCCATGGTGGCATGTGCCTGTAATCCCAGCTACTCAGGAGGCTGAGGTGGGAGAATTGCTTGAACCCCAGAGGTGGAGGTTGCAGTGAGCTGAGATCACGCCACTGCATTCAAGCCTGGGTGACAGAGGGAGACCCTCTTCCCCCTGCCACACACACACAAAAAGAAACACATATTATAAAAATAATCTGCTCTAGTCTCCAAATTATTTGACAGAAAAAGGCACATGTGCAGTCAGTCAGTTAGTATTCTTGTCTTGGCTGAGGTGCAAAAGCCTTCAAAGCACCACCTGTGTAGCCTTGAACTGGACACAAGCATATAAGCAAGTGGCCCCAGCCCTGCTTTATCTGCTATAAACTGGGATGAAATTTTCAGTGTGACTCTGCTTTCTAGACTCTGATGATAACCCATTCTGGAGGCTTAGGAAGAAGAGGAAGGAAGAATAAAGGGTCAAAAATAGACTGCTTTGTCTGAATAGATAATTAAGGCAAGAAAACGTCCTAACTGGACTAGAACTAAAATATTTTTTAAAAGTTATGAAGAAGTCAATGTAAGAAAAATATTATGAAGCTAATAAGAAATAATCTGAACTAGGCCCTACAGATAATACAGTGTATGGTCACTTTGGAAAACAAAATTTCATTTAAAAATGTAACTACTCTTTATGAAACAGGTATACATTTATACCTAATCTTGACAGTTAAAAAAGAAACAGCATATCCCTTACCCATATCAGTGCAAAGTAGTAAATATTTATATTTATAATACTTATAAATATTTATAGTTATAAATAAATATAAGTAAAATATTAACAAACACAACTCCACATCACATTAAGACAATAATATGTCATGACCAAGTAGTTACTTATTTCAGGAATGCAAGGTTAGTTCAACATTAGGAAATTCACTAAAAATACACAATATTAATATATCTAAGGAGAAAAATCACACAATTATTTCTATTGACACTGCAAAAACATTTGACAAACTTTAACACCCATAATGGATTTTTTAAAACTTAGGAAGATAGGAATTGATAGGTATTTTGTTAACATATATTTGAAGATTTTGGTTCTAAAGACAAGATCCTACTAAATGAAGAAACACCACAGTTTTCCACAAAAATCAGAAAGCATGGATACCTACTATCTCCACTGTTATTCAATATTGTATTTGAGGTTATTAGCCAATGTAACTGACAAGTCAAAACAATAAGAGACATAATAATTAGAAAATAATAAGTAAAGCTATCTCTGTTTGCAGATTATATGATCAGGTACCTGGAGAACCCTAGAGAATCAATTAGAAAACTAATTCATATAATAAAATAATCCAGCAATGTAGCAGAATATAAAATTAGCATACAGAAGCCAACAAATTGTCTTCATTCACAACAACAATTACCAATAAGGGGATATGTTAGAGAAAACCTCTTTCACAATACCAACAAAGAAAAAATACTTAGCAATAAATTTAATTAAAAATGTGTACAATTTGTATAAGAAAATATTTAAAACTCTTACAAGACACAAAAGTAGAACTGGACCAACTGAAAAGACATCATTTTCACACTGTGTAACTCAACATCATACATTTGTAAATTTAACACAACGTAAATAAATAAAATGCAAACAGGCATTTATATGGGGCTAAACAGTATTACATTTTATATATAAAAATAAACATGCAAGAATATCCCGGAAAACAATAAAACAGAAAAGCTACTAGGGAAATAGATCTACCAGATATTAAAATACACTATAAAGCCTCCCTAAGCAGTGTGGTACTGGCTTATAAATAGACAAGCAGTTCAAAGGCATAAAGTACAGATAAAGAAAAATAAAAAATAAATAAAATAAATAAATAAAAACTTTAGGACATAATAAAGTTTGGATCTCAAATCACTGAGTCAAAAATGGACTCTTTTTTTTTTTTTTTGAGATGTAGTCTCACACTGTCGCCCAGCTGGAGTGCAATGGCGCAATCTCGGCTCACTGCCACCTCTGCCTCCCAGGTTCAAGCGATTCTCCTGCCTCAGCCTCCAGAGTAGCTGGGATTACAGGCACCCGCCACCATGCTCAGCTAATTTTTTGTATTTTTAGTAGAGATGGGGTTTCGCTATGTTGGCCAGGCTGGTCTCAAGCTCCTGACCTCGTGATCAGCCTGCCTCAGCCTCCCAAAGTGCTGGGATTACAGGCATGAGCCACTGTGCCTGGCCAAAAATTGACTCTTTAATAATGGTGCTAGAACAACAATTGAAAAAGAATTAAATTAGAGCCATGACTTACACAATACACAAGAATAAACACCAAATGGATCAGGCACCTAAATAGATAAAATGAAACCACAAGGAAAGCATGGACAAATTCCTCTGTAATCTGGACATAGGGAAAGGCTTTCTAGCTATGACACTAAAGCTAGAAACAATAAAAGAAAAAATTGATAAATCTGACTGTACAAAAAATTTTAATGGGCAATGCAATAAACACCATGAAGTCAAAAGACAATCGAAACTGAGAAAAGATAGTTGCAACATATAACCCAAGATAAAGAACTAATATCCCTTATATATAAAGAGCTCTTAAAAGTTGAGCATGACAGAAAATGAGCAAAAGACACAGACAACTGACAAAGCAAGATGTAAAAAGTGGCCATTAATCTTATGAAAAGGTGTTCTTATTCACAATAAGAGAAAATGCTAATTAAAACCTCAACTGAAATACAATTTCTTACAAAAATTAAAAAGTAAAACAGCACACTATATTAGAAAGGTTGTGGGGAAATAGGTGTTTGCATACTTTGTTGACAGGAACATAAATTCATACAACATGAAGGAAGGGAATTTGGCAGTATCTCTTAAAAATACATACATGTTTGCCTTTTGTATCTAGTAAACCCACTTCCGGGAATTCACCTGGAAGCCATGCCTCCAATAATTTGAAAATATATAGATATGTATGAGAATATATATTGTAGCATTATCCGTAATTGGAAAACATCAGAAGCCACTTACACACCCACATACACAGGAGGCTGGTTGAATGGTTACGGCAGTCATGCAATGGAATATTATACAGCTGAAACAAAGAATGAGGAGGACCCCTATGAACAGATGTAGAGTGATTTCCAGGATGTAGTGTGAAAAAAAGCAAAGCACAAAAATGTACTAACAGTATACCAATTTCTTTTTTTGTAAGAAGGAAGAGGAAATTATACCTGCATGCTCATGCCAAAAATTACAGAAAGGATAAACCTGGGATTAGTAAGGAAGTAAGCAGGAATGGGGTGGAAAGGGAGGACTACACTTCTTTTGTGTATAGTTCTGACTTTTGTAACATATTAATATTTCACAAACTTGAAAAACAATAAAAATCAACAAGCGGGGGCTAAAATGGAATACAAATACAAACCAAAACTAAAGAAACATACTGTGTATCAAATAAATCATGAGGCCCCAACCTTTTTGGCACCAGGGACCAGTTTCGTAGAAGACAATTTTTCCACGGACTGGGGCGGGTCCTTGGTGGAGGGCAGTTTGGAATGAAACAGTTGCACCTCAGATCAGGCATTAGTTAGATTCTCATAAGGAGCACAAAACCTAGATCCTTCGCATGCACAGTTCACAACCAGAGTTCACGTTCCTATGAGAAACTAATGTTACGCTGATCTGACAAGAGGCAGAGCTCAGGTGGTAATGCTCAGTCGCCTGCCGCTCACCTCCTGCTGTGCGGCCAGGTTCCTAACAGGACACTGACCAGTACTGATCCATGGCCTGGGGACTGGGGACCCCTGAAATAAATAACAAACCACACTGGTGGGGTAGGAAAAGAGAATAACCAACCCAAGGACATTTTGGATAAAGTTTTAGTCCCTATGCCCTCAAACTAAAGACAAAAAGCTAACCAAATATAGGCTTCTTTGTCACAGAAATATGGGCTAGTAACTCTGAAATCACTTCCTATATATGTTAGAACTGACAAAAAAGCAAACATAAAAAATAAGAGAGCCAGGTTTATTCTGGTTGAAGAAGGGAATTACTAATATTAAAGGGGAAAGGAGAGAATGAACCCTGGGCTGCAGGAATAGTACTGGAAGTATCAATATATATGCATTGTTTTTGCCGTTGTGTTGGAGAGGTAGGTAAATATGTGTGTGTATATAATAAACAGATAAGTGTGTGTGTAACTCGATACATACACACACACACACACACACACACTCTCTCTCTCCCAGTCCTATCCACTGAGAGGGACTAGAAGCAACAATTCCTCAGCAACGAGGAGCACACCTAAAGCCCCAATCCTGGTTTCTCAACGCCCTCCCCTTCACTGAAAACAACCAAGCCTTCTTGGAGAAGTAAATGATTCCATAACTAAAACAGGGAAGTTACGAGATGAGCCTGGAACATCCTCTGGTGCCAGAAAGCAAGAAAATGTTCAAAGAAAAATGGGGACAAGGCAAAAAGACAGAAGAGCCAGTCTGAAGGGGCTCCCACTGACCAAATCTGGGATAATGTGGGCAAAGTAAATACTACAACAGTAAAGAGTTATAATCCCTTGAATAAAATGAGAAGCCACAAGTCCGCTCAGCTATAGATTAACAAATAGACAAGAGGGTAAAGCTCTTCCTTACCGTAAAAACCCAACCAATCAATGTAGAAGAAATGATGGAATTAGTAAATCACCCCTTAGCAACCATAACCATATTTAAGTCTTAAAGTATCTTTCCAGAAGATACACATTAACTACAAAAAGAAAAACAGAAATTCTTTGTACTATTTTTTACAATTTTTCTATAAATGTGAAATTGTATCCAAATATAAGGCTAACAAAAACTCTTAGTTTTATGGAAATCTTAATTTCTCTTAGCTCTCAATAATGACAGTCAGAAAAGCTTTTTTTTTCTTTTTTTTTTTTTTCAAAACTCCCTTTACCTCACCTCAAATGACTTTTGAGGAGGGCTAGAGTCTCCTAGTCTGGCACTGGCACCTGGTCAGGAACTCGGAGCCCATCTCTGGGGTCACTAACAGGCTGACTGGAAGGAGGCAGCTCAGGCCTCACTGTCACACACTGATCTGGTGGTCTCGCTGGTAGTGCCATTATTTTGGTGATTGATATTTGAACTCCTTTGCTCTTGTTTCAATTTGGTAAATCTACAAGGGAACTCTCTCCCTCTGGTTTACTTAGTTTACCTCCTCCTTACCATAGGAAATCGTGTTGTAGGCATAATTTCCACATGTGTAAACTGACATGCTCTGAGGACAAAAGAATGACGACAGTTAACATTTTCCGAGCATTTTTAAAATTGTCAGACTGTATTTCATTGAACTCTCATGAGAAAACTGAGACTTCTTTATCTTTTTACTTGATAAAAGGTTTTACTCACAACTTCTTCAGAAGTGCATCAATTTATTAACAGTGCCAACTACAACAAGAGAGAATGACAGAAAACCCATGGCACCTGATGCTTTCATTTTCTAGGGTGGGGTAAATTTTCTGAGGCTGTTCGCACAGCAACTCACAAAAGCCTCTCTTTAAAGCCCTAAGAATGTATTAATATGGTGGTTTAGTTCTTTGCCTTAAAAGGGGTAAAAAAGAAATTTAATGTTTACATTATCAATGAACATTTTTGTCCTTGTTCTATGATTGTTATTTAGGTTACATAATGGCCTCAGTCTTCTTCAGCAGAATGATTACTGACTCTGAAAACATCCTAGCTCATCACAATGTCTGTCTGGGCCAGGTGTACTGCTTACAACAGAATCTACAAGGACAACAACTCACTGTGTTTTTCAATTCAGATTTTTAAGTTATGAATTCAAATCTACTAAATAAATATCAGAAACAAACAAAAACAGATAAAGCTATAGCTCACTGCATTTTAGAACCTGAGTGATGTCATGGTTCTCTAGAGCTTTCATTCCACAGGACAGTTCTTGTCTCTAGGGCCTCGCACACTATGCACAGGTGAAGGGACGAAGTGTAGCCCCACAGGGTAGAATTCATGATCAGAGGACAGGGAAATACTGCTTTATTCATTTTTCTATTATTGTAGAAGTTTTTATCCTCTCTAAAAAAATACTTATTGGTTATACACAGAAGTTAGTCAACTTTTACACCAATTACACATTTTCCAGAAAAATTCATAAAATATCAAACATACAAAAGTTGGTTAAAAAATGGCCTCCCAGGCCATGATGACTAAAGAAATCATACCAAAGTTTCTTAATTTCCCAACTTAAAAAAAAAATGGTCGTTTACTACTTGGAAAATATAGCCCCCCATTAAAAACAAAATCACAATTTACTTACAAGTTTTTGTATTTCACATAGAATTCCTCAATTTCTACCTCCTCTCCAGATTCCTTCTGCAACAAAAGAAAATTTCAGGCACGTATTTAAAACCATCTACTAGAATATTTTAAAAGTAATGATTTACTCCCATATGAGCACAAAATAGGACTGAAAAGAGCAGCAAAGGACCTTCACGTAAGATGAGCACACCGTGTGCTGGGAGGTGGCCAGGGCCACGAAGACTGCCACGCTCAGGCCCATGCACGCACCTCTGCTCAACGTGCGAGAGCTTCTAAGACATGAATCACTTTAACTCCTCCCTAACCACATGCAGCTTCATTCACAACAACCTGACCCCAAATTTGGCCTTCTGCCAAACCCACAGTGTTAAGTAGACGCCAAGTGTACCATTTTCTCAGGCAGCAGCCAATTAGCAACTGCTCTCCTGAATGCCATATGTATTATTTTTGGCTGCCTCATGGCAACTTTACATTGTGGGTTTTGTAATGTTTTAAAATATTTAAAAGACATTTATTTCTCCATATACTTAATAACTCTAAACAAGAAACCATATAAAAGTAAACCTTGTTCTTATGCTGTAATTTCAGTGCATCACTATTCATAGTCTTAGTTTCACTCAATGGTACAATTAAAATCTCTCAGACAAGATGTCTCACACACATAGCAGCCAAATAAAATTAACACTCCAAATACTACATTTAGGTAAGGTTAAAATTGTGATACATGTCAGCCAAATCAAGAGTTTTCAGTAGTAAGATTATCTATAATATCTCCCTTAATCCTATCTGCTGTAGTGTATGCAGAAGATAACGTTCAGATGATATTTTAGGCATCTCTTTTTATTCCCCTTTTGGTTTTAGGCTCTTAAACAAGTCATAATATGTAATTTCCTTCTGGAACATTTGATCAGATAAATCAGGGATCTAAAATATAAACACCACTTACAGATGTTTGGGGATTGCTTTTACACTCTTACAAGAGACCCCAAGCCTGCCTTGAGGGTTATGTATGGCTGTTCAGCCACCTCCGAAATGCTTCGAAGAAAATCAAGGCAAGTAGGAACATGGCAAAGAACAAACAAAAGAGCAAAGGCTTCTACTGGATAACAGACTGGCACAGATCTGTTCAAAGGTACTAGTCCCCTCAATCTCCAACCTTCAAACCATTTTCAAAGATTGTGAACTTAAACTTTTCTTTGAAACTCTCACTTACAACAGTTAAACCTAATTTTTTTTCTTTCTTTTCTGAGATAGGATTTGCTTTGTCACCCAGGCTTGAGTGGAGTGGCGCAAACATGGCTCACTGCAACCTCAACCTCCCAGGCTCAAGCAATCCTCCTGCCTCAGCAACCCCTGCCCCTCCCTACCACCTCCCCAAGTAGCTGGGACTACGGGCACACATCACCATGCTCAGCTAATTCTGTATTTTCCGTAGGCTGGGTTTTACAGCATGTTGCCCAGGCTGGTCTCAAACTCTTAGGCTCAAGCAATCCCCCCGTCTCAGCCTCCCAAAGTGATGGGATTACAGGCATGAGCCACCACACCGAGCTAAACCTATATTTTAAACAGTTTTGGCCTGTCTAGAAATCATCAAGAAGGAGTCTGGATATGCAGGAGTGGTCAATATCTATTAATATCTGGTTGTGCCATAATGGATCTATGAAAGGTAATAACTATAAAGCACTATTTTAAACCAATGTATCAGAACACCTTCTATGTCATAAACTTTTGGTTATCCAAAATAAAAAGAAATGTTTGTTGGATGGCTTCAAGAACCAGCAACATAAATGGAACATGGAATTAATTTATAAATAAATACTACCAAGTTCAAGTGGCAATCCATCCAAGACCCACCCTACTTTTTTCTCTCTAGCCTTAATATTTCCCCATTCTACTCCCTTTTTTTTTTTTTTGAGACGGAGTCTTGCTCTGTCATCCAGGCTGGAGTGCAGTGGCGCAATCTCGGCTCACTGCAAGCTCTGCCTCCCAGGTTCACGCCATTCTCCTGCCTCAGCCTCCTGAGTAGCTGGGACTACAGGCCCCGCCACCATGCCCAGCTAATTTTTTTTGTATTTTTAGTTGAGACGGGGTTTCACCGTGTTAGACAGGATGGTCTTGATCTCCTTACCTCATCATCTGCCCACCTCGGCTTCCCAAAGTACTGGGATTACAGGCTTGAACCACTGCGCCCAGCCTCCCATTTTAAGATATATTATCTTTATATAGAACCAGACATTCCAGCAGAAAGACAAAAAGATGGTAGATGATCAGGGAAAAAGAGAAGCAAGGATGAAACTAGATTCTTTGATTCTTCACACAGCATTATGATGAAATTCAAATCAAGAATGGAACTCAAATGTCTGAACTTTTGCCCTTCTGATAATAATTATATTTTTTCAATTTTGAAGGCATTTTCAAAACTATGTATCATTTATATAACTGATATATATGTTATAAATCATAAACAAGATTTATCATGTCTATGCTCGTATTATTTCTCCTGATTCTTCTGTCTGATCTTTTCTCCCATACTGTCCCTTTTCTTCTCATTCTAAATGGTCTCATCATCCCATAATTCTAAGTGGGCACCAACACATACAGGATCAAATCTTGAACAGTAAAGACACTTTTTATTTTGTCTCAAGTCTGTTCCCAGAAAGCTCTGACTCTTACAGCCATCTGTCCCCAACTCTCATTACTACCCATTTTCTTGTCATGATCAGCTATTCCTCTGGGAACCTGCTGTGAAGATGCCTGACAAGAGAGTCTAGGGCTGCCTAGGAGGAACCAACCAGGTTCTGAAACTTCATTTAGCAGCACCTGGAGCTGGTACAGAATTGTCCCAGGGCCTGTTATCTTTTGGATGTTTCAGAATACAACACTTTGTTCTGTTTAATGGACCACACATATTGGATCACCACCTTCTTGCCCCTAAAACTATAAATAGAGCTGTTTTCCACCGTTCCTTTCATATAAATATGATCATGCTGACCTCTTTTCTTTTACTGAACAGTAAAACAATTTAACAAAAGTGTGTGAATTCATAAGCCCTCAGAAACATCATTTCAATTATTTACTAAATGGGAGGCAGTTTGACCAGCCTCTGTTGACAGCTTCAAACAGCCCCTACCCTAAAACCTCTCACCTCTAAGCCCCATTTTCAGAAGCCATTCTACAACAGGCATAGGCAATGAATAACTAAGTCAAAGAACTATTCCCATACATACACACAACACTCAGATTTATTTCTTGAGCAGCTACCTTTAAATTTGAGAACCCAGTAATATTATGAATTAAATAGAATTTTTCTGAGAAATGTATATATCTTTTCATTAGATCCAAAATTAGTCTATGGAAATCCTTATTATTCATATGACACTTAAAGTTTCAAACATATTAAGCCATACTTGTCCCACTGTTCAAACAAACCAGAAACTTCGAGAAGGCAATAAATGAGTTCTCCAGCCACCTGGATTCTAAATAGCCACCCAGAGTCTAGGCCTAACTTAGGCCTTTCCTATGCATCCTACTACTAAATTAAGTAGTCACAGTCAAGAAACTAAAATACAGAGCAAAAAAACAGAACACTTTGTCAAATAATACACAAAAGAATGAAAAAGCACCTCAATAAAGTTATCAATAAGGCGTGGGTATGAATCCCTTTTCACTTTTGGCCCAATCTACTGTATACTTTACTAGAGACACCAAATCACAGTTCACTTAGGGAAAAAATAAGGACATGACAATGGATGAGATTAAGAGTTTTGCCTTCTTTACACTCTAGGAGGCTCAGCTACATAATTAAAACACACACTCTGAAAATACGTCCTGTAGTTAACTTAAAGAAAAATAAAGAATTTTAGGGAATACAGTCACAATTCACTTTGAAAACTACTTTTGGCCTTCTGATACAAAAAAAAAAGGATTTGAATTATCCTCCAAAGATGAATGGCTCAAAGCAGAAACAGCTACAAGCTGACTAAACAAGGAAAACAAAATAATTAGGCTTTATACAATCCAAGTAACTACTCATATATCTACCTCAAAATTCAAATAGGCACCAACTATTTCATGCAACTAGGTATCATAGACATTAACCTGGGTTTAGAACAACATAAACGCTTGAGCCACCCCTATTTAACATGAGGTGCTGACTTACGGTGCCTCTGCCAGGTGAGTTTTATGTTTGCATAACTCCATCATAATGGATCATGATGCTTCTCAGGCCACAGTGATGAGGTCAACTGACTTTGAAAAACATGGAGTCTCCACTCTGGGTCAACACCATGCAGGGACAGGCTCTGAGAGCTCATAGCCAGTTTCTACAGTGCTGCCTGGCAGAGATAAAGACACCTTCTCACTGCCAATTATTAAATTATTCATGGTAATAAGAAACAGACCAGCAGGCATAGATTGAATCCACAAAAAATCTCAAATTTCCTTTTGTTTCTATTTGCAACACTTTCTTCCAATGTTATTAAAGGTGATAACTAAAGTATCTACTTTGAGAATATTAGCAGTTTAAAAAGTTAGCACCTGTTAATGTTTAGTACCTTCTAATGGATTTTTTTATTGCCCTTTAAGAAATACCAGTAACTGACAAGCAATTCCATGAGCTCCACATCTCTTCTTTATTTTAAATCATACCTCAAAGCATATCTCCCTTCCAGAAGAATTTTTTCCATTAATTTTCTCCAGCTTCAAATTCATCAACTCAACAAATGTCCACCCTCCTGTACAGTGATTTTTAATCTCCTATGATAAGACAAACCCAGTCATCGGTAAATGGTTAACAGTATCTATTCCTAAACCATGGGTACCTATCTTTAAAAGGTAGCTAAAGAGGAAAAGAAAACAAAAACCCTAAAGTGGGCAAAACAGAAAGAAAAAGCAATGTTCTACATAATATATAGTCTAAATAGCTCTGAATAATAGAGCTAATTATAATTTGCAACCCCTAAACCTGCTGAGTATGCCTGCTGAAGCACTACCAATTGAATGAAAATTAATATATCCCATCTAAATGACATGCTATTTACTCAAACAAGTCACTTCAATTCAGTGAAGGGGATTGTTCTTCAAAGCATGTCAAGTATTTAAATTTTACTGTATATCTACAATTCATAAATTAGCAGTTCTAGAGTCATTAGTAGGACAAAAATGCAACCTTCTAATGAGTTAAATAGTGCTTGTTTCCTACTTGAGCAGGTGGGAAATCTAATTCATCAGGAAATCTTCACATTCAAAGAGTCACCAAGATGGCCAGTCACTCCATACCCCGTATCCCCTATACTCAACTGGAAAACACCTTGACATACTGCTCTAAATTATTTTCTTATAAACTAGAGATGTATATTCCGATAAAAATTCATACCTTGAATCACACAATAGCAAAACAAACTATTGAAATGAAAGTAAAGAGAAGTTTACTGCTGGTGCAATAACATGTTCAAGGATCACTCAATAGCAGTATTTGAATAGTAATGGTTTCCTATTTGATAAGCCTGGGATCTCACTTTATTATAGGACTCTCAGTGAGTCCTGTAAATCCTCCATTCCTCAACTCTCTTACTGGGAGATACTTTGTATACATTTTACTAAAAATAAACAACTTTAGGCAGGATGGCTCACACCTGTAATCCCAGCAGTTTGGGAGCCCAAGGCAGGAGAAATGTTTGAGCCCAGGAGTTCGCAGCTAGACCATGTCTTTATTATATTTTATTTTTTAAAGTTTGTTTTACATGCTGAAACATGAAGTTGTAGTTCCATCCTTCTTGAAAGCAAATAAAAACAAAAGAACTGTGTGGAATTGATAATGACTGAAGCTGCGACACAGACACCTATGTCTAAAGGAGACTACTTCCTAGAGACACGAAAAACTGCATGTTGTAATGCCTAATGCACCTGCAGGTTTATGTAATTATTCAAACTAAGCAAAGCATTTTCTCAAAGTGGGCTGTAAGAAGGGAGTTAGCTAAAACAGGGAATTTTCATCAGGAAAAGAAAACACGGTATGTCACTGGCATTTTTTGTTAAAGAGCATATGAGTACCTCAGTGACAAAGCTAGCAGGCTAGTGACAGATACTTAGAGCTCACCTTTGCAGATGAACAGAAACTTTGAATAACTCTGAAGTATTAAGTCAAAACTATTTTTTAAAATTACACTGAAAATAGACCTGTATTTCACCTTTGCACTGGCAAGAAAGACATTAATGAATAATTCAATTGTATATGAGAAAATGTTACAAAACACATGAGAAAACACCTACTTGCTAAAATGACAAACAGAATTTCCATCCTAACATGAAAGAGGGGGGAACCTTCCTGAGAGAGATTAGAAGTAAATTCATGTTTTGATTTTTATGAATAATATTTATGAAAAAGGCAGTCTACAACTCTGAAAGTCCCATACATTTATTTGGAGACTTGTGAGTTTCTAGTCCACTCTGAATGGTGTAATAAAGCACTGACTGCTTGATATATTTTAATTTCATCTGGGGTCAAATATCCCAAAGATTCATATTGGGTTAATAAATTAGACAGGATTAGAAATATTACTGGAAGTTTTATTTTACAATATTAGAATTTTAAAAGAAAATTACAAAGCCAACAATCCTGTAAGAGTCACATACATCTCACAGATTTTAATGGCTCCAATGGCACTCACCTGCTTTTTTACTGAACGACTGCTCATAATTTTTTCTACCACTGGGCCTTCTGCATCAACAGATTCCTAAAAAAAAAAAAAAAAAAAAGGCATGTGCATCAATCCAAATAGAAAACATCTCATCCTAAGCTATAAGAGCAAGAAATCATTCCCCTTTGCTACCACCTCCACACCTTTTAAGTCACTGGGTACAAAGTTATCAGTGAGAAACACGATTGAAAGGAAGAAAAATCTCACTCTACTGAAAGGCAAAAAGGAGATCTGTGCTTAATATTACTTCATGATTATATGGTTTAATTACGTGGACCAGCCTAGGTCCCTAAAGCTAGACAGCAATCAGAAATTCTAGCCACCAAGACAAAATAATCTCTGCACGTTAGCAGTCAAAAATGTAACTTTTCTTCATCTACACCCATGGGGTAAATATACTCATCATTCTGCTATAGTAGGCATCTTTTATCTATGGAGGTCACATAAAACATTATGTAACAACTTAACATAGAACAAATTACCAAATAAAACGTGAAGATGCATTTAATATACTTTTCAATAAGAAAAAACCATTATTTTTTTAGAAAAGATCTTTACAATAATCAATCCTACACTACCCATATTTTATACAAACTGTTTTATCCATCATTTACATTGCACAGAGAATAAAGTACACCCTGCTGGGTACTACAAGGCAGTAATTTCATAAAGGGGTTCTCACAGAGCATAACAGCAGGAGACAAGCTTGAGTGGTTTATTAAAGTCCCAGAAGCCACAGCACTGAATTCTCAGAGGTATATTCAGCCTCCTTATATTCTAACTCTGACTCTTCCTCAGCATAGAACATTAATTCTCCAAAATTGTGTCAAATTACATATCACAGTCTTATATAAAAATAAATTGCAGTGAACAGGGCTTTTTAAAAGATATTGCTAAACAACGAATTTCCCATAGCACATTATCCAACATTAGGTGGATGTTCCCCTGCTGAAAGTCCAATGCTTCCATTGCACTTCTCAGATTGCAGCAATGAAATTTCTAGTCCATCTTTAAAATGCATCCATAAATCCCACAGATCTGGTACTAACCTGCTGTTCTGACTGGGAGGTGTTGGAGGGGGAATCCCTCCCAGCAGCATCTGCATCATCTGCCTCCTCATCAGAAATCTTGAACTCCAGGTCTTCAGTGTAGCGCTTTCTCTTCACCTGTCTGCTGGACCGTCTCTTCTAAAACAAAAACCCAAGACAGTGGCCTTGAAATTAATGATTAAAAAGAAAAATGTGGCCGAGCGCAGTGGCTCACGCCTGTAATCCCAGCACTTTGGGAGGCCCAGGCGGGCGGATCACAAGGTCAGGAGATCGAGACCATGCTGGCTAACATGGTGAAACACCGTCTCTACTAAAAATACAAAAAAAATTAGCCGGGCGTGGTGGCGGGCGCCTGTAGTCCCAGCTACTTGGGAGGCTGAGGCAGGAGAATGGCGTGAACCCAGGAGGTGGAGCTTGCAGTGAGCCGAGATTGCGCCACTGCCCTGCAGTCTGGACGACAGAGCAAGACTGCGTCTTAAAAAAAAGAAAAGAAAAATGTTCTTTATAATGGCGCAGAGTGGAAGGATGAATTTTTTTTATTTAATCTTAAGGAAAAGGTGATAATGCTAATCCTATATATGATGTGAAAAGATCACAGTGCTAACAAATACAATAGAAATGGGTGGAAATCTGGAGTCAGACGCCTGGGACAGCTGTAGCCCTGCCACTCCCAGCTACATGTCCTTCAACTGGGAAAATGGAAATAACAACAAATCTGGTTCCTCAGTCAGTCAGTATGTCCATCAAAAGTGGCAGCAATACTGGAGCTGGCTAATGAATCTATAGGGGTTCATTATACTACTCTCTCTACCTTTGTACATTTTAACATTTTTCCCATATAAAAAGTCCAAAAAAAAAAATCAGTGCATTAGAAAATAATCTGTAAATTACAAAGTTCTATACAAATATTGTTATAATACTAACCAAGGTGCCCCAGATATTTCAGGCCATTTTAAATAAAAGGTTTTTGTATTTTAATCTTGATCCTAAAATAAATACTCTGAAAATTTCTGAAGAGATGAAGGGTTAAATGGCAAAATTCATAATGAATGACTATGGACAGTAATTTTACTTTTTAAAATATAATGTTTTTACCATAGTGGTTAAAATTAAAAAGATTGGTAATAGCCAGTATTAGCAGGATTACTGGCAAACTGGGTATTCTCACAATCCTGTGGTCAAAATGCAACCCACACAGTCCTTGCAAGACAATGTGGTCCTATCTATCAAAACTTAAACATGCAGACCTTTGACTCACTACTTTCACTTCCAGGAAGTTTGGGAATATCTGCAAGACAAATTGTAAAGTAAGAAGAAAAACAAGCCACATAACAAGAAGTAGCTTAAGATTCTATTTAAGATAAATAAAAAATGTTGTGTATCTATTTAGATGTGCAGTTCATCGATATATTAACTTCTTAAGACAAAAAGACTGTATATCTTGTTTACTTCTCTATGCCTCAATGAGTATTTGCTAAAAGATGAATGTATATGTACATGGCTTTAAATAAGGAATGTGAAAAGACAGACAACAGATTATTAATAGCTATAAAGATGGGGAGAGAAGCGAATGGAACAGAACAAGAGGTTCTGAACTCTGTTCAGAATAATTCTATATTATTTAACTGTTTTGTCAAAGAATTCATTTTGGAAGCTAATTAAAAATAAGGAGAAATAACCTTTTTATTCATATATGTATGTGAAATCTAAATTTGAAAATGACACATGTAAAGTTTTAAGCTGCTAATGAATTCAAGAATATTACAACCTATGGAATGAGTTTGCAAAGCACATAGAAGAAATAAAAATATTGAGGAAAATTTTGACACAAAATTTTTTCTAAGAATTATGAAATAACACTTTTTAAAGAGTCTCAAGAATGTTAAAGTTGAGACAGTAAGGCAGAGAGAGGCAAAACATTCATTGTGTGCACCTAAGGCAAGACAGGCACTACCATCTCTCAAGTCAGGATGAACACAATCCCAGTACTTTTCCCCAAAGAGTGGGACTGATTGATTTTAATCTTAAGTTTATGTTCTCCCTGCTCTTAAAAAGGGATTTGAGACAGTTCACGATACGAACTCGGTATAATATGACCATCAAATAGATCGTTAGATACTGTTAGCTCCAAGCCACACACAGCTGTGGCCACAGAGGTGCAAAGTACTTTTCTGATGTGAGACCATTCTAGAAAAAGTTTATTAAGAGACTTCCTTGTGGCTCACATGGAGGGAGTAGTGACATGGGCCAGAGGTTCCTCCTGGGACCCTCCTCTACAGGACAAAGCTTTGGCACTGCCCAGATCAATCCCAGGTGGAGGAAACAGAGATTCCAGCAGAGTATTCTGCCATCTGCAGAATACATCCCAGGTGGCAATTTGACCTTGTAAGTCCTAGAGCTAAGTGCTCTTGTTTGAACTTGCCCCGACTCTTATCATGTGACCTTGGACAAGTAATTTTGTGGACCTTGGACTCCTGGTCTGTAGAATGGGGTTAATGACAGTAACTACCTCATATGAATACCATGAAGATCGCATAAGGGAATTCATTCAAAGCTTTTAGAACAGTACATGGTACATAATGTGAGATGTAATTAGTAGGACTAAAGTCATCATTAATCAGCTCCAGCTTTCCAAAGAAAAATGGCCCAGTTACCTTGTACAGCTTCCCTTTTCTTTCCAAAGCTGACCTACTTACTCCTGCTCTCATGCCCACTTTACCATTCCTCACTTCTGGACCACCAATTTCTTCAAGATATAAAAGGCCATTATCAAGAACAATTTTAATATTGCAAAATTTAGCATAACATGTTGTATTTCATTTGATATGTCAATTTAACTCAATTTAAATGGATTCATTTATATTTCCATCTTTATACCATTCCAGTAAGAAGCAATGTGCTCCTAGTGATCTACCTGCCATGTTTCATCAGGCATCAGGTTTCCCTGCTTAAGACCCCACTGTCACAGTGTTGTGCCATATAAGTAACTGGATAGGGTCTAAGACAAATCCACTTTATGCTAAATCCCACCCTGATGTTAAAGAAGGGTTCCATCCAGTACAATAAGACAGGGTGCTTTCTTCTTTTTAAATAGAAATTTATGAGTTGGTAAGTATAACTTTTAAAATGTAAGTTCCTCCTGATATCAACTTTGTGATATAAATCTGTGCAATAGTGATGGGGTTAGTTAGCAGTGGATACGAGGTCACTTCCTATGTAAAAACACCCCAAAATACAATTATAACTCAATTTGATAAAAATTTTTAACGTTACGTGGCTTCTCTAGTTTTAAAATAATAATTGATCTTACATTTATTTTGAGTATCAAGGTTCCTTTTACAATTCCCCAATGTAAAATTAAATTATTTAATACATAACATGTTTCTATTGTGATCTGGTAAACTATTATTATCTGAAAGATTTTTGTGAGTCAAAATGAAATGTTAAGAACTGCCTTTAAACCATAATTCAAAACTTTTGAATTGACACTAAAATAATATATCAACTTTTTAAACTTGGATTGCTTTAGAAAAGATACTTAAAACAGGTATAACAAATAGAACATTTAAATGTTTCCATGATCTCACTGTTGCAGTACCTTGTGACACAATTTTGAGTTAGTTAAAATTATATGACATGTACCTTAGTAAATCAATCACAAAACTCAAGAATTTTAATGCTAAGCCCTTCATGCATGTGTTACAGGAAGAAACATAATAAACAACCAGTCAGCATCACTTCCTGTGTCAGACATACCAAGAAAACACAGCTTTCAAAGTCAGATCTTGTGTGGTTGCTTATATTAGCTATTGAACACGTAACAGGCCCTAGCCAATTAGAAAGGATACATCAATGTTCACTTGAATTGATTAGCAGTTTTCTAGTTTGAAATGCAGCAGGAAAAAAAAAAAACCCTAAAGCTAGTATTTCATAAGGTCCATCTGAGTCTGAATTTAAATATAAACAGACTTTTAAAAAAACAATAGCAGTATTTGTGAAATAACAACATAACAGAATTTCCTCTACTGATGTAAACAAATTCTTAATGTTGTCCAAATACTATTGACATAAAGGTCCTACTTTAAGCAAACATAAATCAGGAGAAAATACCCTTACGGATAAAAATAAAACTCAAAATCATTAAAACACTTGATTCAGTAAGACCAGATCTCAGTAAAAAAAACAAAAATCATTAAAACGCTTTAGTTGTAAAACAGCCTACGCAATTAAAAAATGATATCTACTTACCTTCCCAATATCTTTCCATTGATGTATAAAATAAAATTACATAATAACCCACACTGCCAAAGGTATCACTGTTAGTTACACAACCAAACCGAACTAAACCAAAACATATTCATTCACTTCATCTCTCTCTCCCTCCCTTTCAGGTCTAGCTTAAGGCTATTCTGTGAAGTTACAGGTATCAGGGAGTTCTACTCTAACAAACAAAAAGCCAAAGCCAAAAATATCTGAAATTCTTTGGAACAGAGCTGCACACTACAAATATTTTGTTTCTGACTGGTGGGGGTACAGGTGCAAAGTCCTGAGAGTGTACTAAATAAGAAAAAGTCCAGTAAGCTTCTAGAGGCTGGCTTCCTACTCCAGGACAACTCTTCAGTAACTGCTCCTTGACAACTTAGATGTCATTCACATAAGTTACATTCCCAGCCATCCCAGTGGACCACACTGGCATGCTTCCAGGGAACCTAACAAGGAAATAATTTTTAACTGTCACTTGTAAGGGTCCTTCTCAGTCCAATCAGTGAAGGCAGTATGCTTTACACACAAGAACCTACATTCCTCACGTTTACTTCAGGGTTAGCATTTCAACTCATTCCTATAAAACTCTCCTAAAGTCGGGAGAATATTCTGCAGAGTTGCCATTTGGAAAGTCACTGGCTTGTTCATAGAAACTTTAGTATTACATGAATTAGATTACATGACTATATCTCAACTTTGAGTGCCAGATGTCAGAAACTTTAGACAGGCTACTACAAATTATATCTTGATTTTTAATTCTGCAAAATTCAAAAAAGTGACAATCAACCAAACTTTAGAGAAATTTAAAAATGTGAATGAAGCTTTATATGAGCCAGTATATTAACAATATGTTAATAACATAAACAGCAAAATATACATTTACAGAAATAAATGAAGAATCTTGGCCTTATTAATTATAGAGTCAAAGATAGCAAAACCAAGCCACTCTTGTCAGGAGTATAATTTCTTGTTCCACGCTCGCTCCCCCTCCCTACATCGCTATGGAGATAATGTTCCAGACTACAATAAAGACATCTCAAGAGCATCTCTATAACAAGATAGGGGAGGGTCTTGTGTACTTCATACATGGCTAAAGTTACCCATGATAAATAACCAAGACTCGGGAATCACAATAATTGTATTACCTGAACACCTGGGTCCTCATCTTCTTCAGGAGGAGGAGATGGTGGGGGTGTTTTGTCTAAGTCTGAATTTTCAGAACCTTCTGTTTTTCCCTTGTTGACCTTTTTCTTCAAAGCACTTGCTTCTGAGTCAGGTTTCTTATTACTAGAATTCAAAGTGGATCGCTTAGTGTTCACTTTTAATGTGTTTCTGCATGTCTCTTATATTTCCCACATTAATATCCCAAAAGTATCAATGACAACTGATAAATCCACACATATTGGCTATTTACAGTTAAATGCAACTCCCAATTAAGTTTTCCTGGCAAAACTCCATATTAATGACTTTTAGCAAATATATGACCTAATTAAAAATAAACTGCATGCAAAAACTAACACCACACATAGTACATTTGTGCAAAATGCCTGCCAGTATATCAAGCCATAGTAAAAAATCAGATTAAGAAGTAGTTTTGCTATCGAATTTTTAAGGTACAGAACACTTTTTTTTAATTGTCATGAAAAACGATATCATGATCTTCTCTTTGTGCCTTTTGTGGATAGTTTTACATACTTATTTAAGTATTCTTTTGACCAGTACTAGAAGGTATCCTCTTTTATACCATCCAGTTACATTTTTGTTCAACTTATAATCTTTTAGAATGTAATAAATATACATAGCAATTTCCTGTTGTACATAATTTTAGTTGGTACTGTGTTCTTAATTAAATATAAGCTTTATTTTGGTGCTACATGTTTTTTGAGATAATCACAATTAGCCCTTTTTTTGAAAGACAGTTCTCTGAAATATAAAAATACAGTAAAGCAACCCTAATAAAGTGCATGTTTCATAGTATGTTGCTGACAAATGTTATTAGAATTTGAATATAAGACAAAAGACAAAACTTCAAGAAAAAAAATGTTTTACGTTTGCCATTACCTCTAGAACCTTTACCTGACTTTATGTACATTTAGCGCTACCTTCCATTTCTATTTCCAAATCAGCTCCAGTTTTTTTTTTATTTTTTGAGACACAGTTTCACTCTTGTTGCCCAGGCTAGAATGCAACGGCGTGATCTTGGCTCACTGCAACCTCCGCCTCCCGGGTCCAAGTGATTCTCCTGCCTCAGCCTCTCAAGTGGCTGGGATTACAGGGATGCACCACCATGCCCAGCTAATTTTGTATTTTTAGTAGCGACGGGCTTTCACCATGTTGGTCATGCTGGTCTTGAACTCCTGACCTCAGGTGATCCACCTGCCTCGGCCTCCCAAAGTGCTGAGATTTCAGGCATTGAGTCACTGTGCCCGGCCATCAGCTGCAAATTTTCTAACACCAATTACTATTTGTTATCCAACACTGAAAATAATCCAACCTCAGTAATGATTTTTTAAAAAATATTTCTAGGGAGCCTCAAATTCCAATAAATTGTGAAAAACAAAAGCTGTATTTCAAAAACCTTCAAAAATTTTATTTATTGAAGTTTGTAAGTTCTCAGGAAAATGTGCTGACAGAATGCATTAAACAGCATGTTTTTACCCTCAGCTACTACAAAAGGAAGAAGCCAAGATATCTATAGGCTTTTAGAATAAAGCATATGTCATGTAAAATATTTCAAAAGTATTGTTAATAAACTACCCATCACACACCTAAAATGTATTTTTTCAACTAAATAAAATATTTGATCATCTTAAACTAGTTATTCTTAATACTCAGAGTTTTATTTTGTTAACATTTTAGCATAGTAAATAGCTACATAAGAAAACAATTCAAGATTATAGCAAATGGCAGTTAGGTTTAAAAAGTTATTTTTATTTAAAAGAAAAGAAAAAGGCCGTGCTCTAAAAACTGTCTCCGAAAGATCCACAGAAAGCATAATATTTTTAAAATTAAAAAAAAAAAATCCATACAACCGTTCCTCATCCAACTGTCCTAGTGTTTACGCTACACATGGACAGAAGTCTCCCCTACTATGAGGTTCCATTTCCAGCATTTATTTCCGCTCTAACTGCCACAAATTATACAATACTACAGCTGAACACTGGGCCCCTTTCCTTTCATCTGCACGCCAAGAGCAATCAGATTACCCTGGTAACCAGCGGTCACATGACCAGCACCTGCTCTTTTGGCTGGATGCCACTGACTAAAGCCATCTGCTTCCCTCAATCAGCTTTCAAACATTCTCAACACCTGCGCTGCAGTGTTTTGTGGTTTCTTTTATCAAATCAGTGCAAAACTGCTTCCAAAACTTTACATATTTCTCAAATTTGTTTAAATCAGAGGTAGGCCTGTCAAAGAGTTGAACCACTGCCAGGTAAAGTGAGTTGGCAGCTCGCGCTTTTCACAGTGACCTCTCTATACCAGAGCGATGTACACGGTTTAATTTAGAGGGCTGCCGGGCCCTGCATGCGTGGTCCTATAGGAGTAAAAGGCTTACTATCTGGAAACCGACCAGAGCCCAGGTTTGAGGAAACATCAATTTGCTGAAGGAGAGAAGTGCTAATGATTTTCCATCTGCCCTTCCCAAGAATGAACTGTATGGAACCTCCAAGACAGCTGAAAGTCAGACAGTCCCTCTCCAAATGTTTAGACAAAAAGCCTGTAGATAAGGGAAGCGCTTATCCCAGATCTGAGTATGGAAAGATTTCTAAACTCATTAGACCTTGCACTATTCGTGTTGTTAATGGACAGCTAAGCATTTCCATCCATCAATAGACAAATCAAAGAACACCCTAGGAAGTCAAAAAAAAAGGCAACAAAATCTTCAGTGTCCACCCTACAACATTTCCATCAAGGACAAAATTAAGTTATGTAAATTAAATTGCCTTTGCTACTATTCTGCAATAAGCTAATTGAGATTTTTCAACTAAGTGTTGTATTAAAACTGCTTTGCCCAAAAATATCCAAGTCAAGATTTTTCTTTTAACAAACAAAGGTAATCTAGAATGGTGGATATGAGCACTGATTTGAGTCAAGACAAACCTTAGTTCCAGTTCGAACTGTCATTTATAGGCTGGGACCATGGATAAGTTACTTAATTTGTCTGAGCCTCAGTTTCCTCATCTGTAAAATACGGTTAATATTTATACAGTCTTCCAAGATTTATTATGAGGTTTAAATGAGAAAATGGCACAGATAGTTAACATCCACACCCATGTGAAAAACAAGCAGCTGAGTCTGGAAAGTATTCTCTGGTCATGGCTCAGACCCATTTGGGCCGATTCAACTGCAGAGACTTACAGACAGGACCCCACCTTCACTGAGGATGACTTCATCCAAGCAACATACATAGAAGGAAGAGCCTTCATCGACATTCCTAAGCACTAGCTAAAATAATAAGCAAGCAAACAGATCCACAGTGCACTCCTCCCCATGCCCATGACCACTGCTTTAGTTCAGACACATATCATTTCCCGCCCAGGCTATTAATCACAACAGCTCCCCACTGCCTCATCACCCTCACACCCCACGTGCAGGGCTATACAACATCAGACCGGTGGAGAAAGGACATAGAGTCCACATGCATAGTTATCATTTATATCTGTAAGGGTCAAAACTAGTCTTTTATAATGTCAAACTCAAAACACAGACATATATTCCTCTTCCAAATTACAACAGAAGCTGGAATGTATGAAAAGGGCCACTGTTCTAGGTCGGGGGGATGAGAATGTCTTTAAGAAGTAACATTCCTTAAACCAACATTGCAATATTGAAGATAAGGCCACTGAGCTGCTTGACGCAGATACAGAACCACAAGACTCCTCTAACAGCTGCAGTGATGGCTACTCATGGGCCTAGCTCAAGCCGACAGCCACATGGCAGCCTGTGAGTTGGAAGAATAACTAGGCCATGTGCAGGGAACACCTGTAAATTCCAGCCCTGAATGGCACCAGCACTGAAGAAATCATGTCTGCCCTCATTCCTCTCCTAAACCTGCTCTGTCTCCTGTATTTCCCACCTCAGCATCATGGTAATGCCACCAAAACATCACCTGAAAACTCATCTCAAGTCACCAGAGTAACCAGCTGGAATGCAAATCTGACTGGGGCATTCCTCTGTTCCAAACCTCTACATATAATGTCTGAGATTCTCCATATGGGTGTACCAGAACCTTTGCCTCTTATGCTTCCAGGCATACAGAACTATTCCCCAAAACACACATGTATCTCTTCTACTTACACTTTTATCCCAACCTACTCGTCTGCAAGACCCTGCGCGGACACCACTCATTCCAAGAAGCATTTTCTAATCACCATGGTCTAGATCAGACATGATCTCCTCACTCCACCCACATGTCACATGATGTACCCCATACAAGCGATATATAAAATACACAAAAGTTGGTGGTAACATTACTGCAATGTATTAAAATCAAAGCACTATATGTGTGTCTTTCTCCAACTATCATGTAAGCTCAAGCAGAGAAGAAACTGTGTCTTATTATGTTTACATTTCTAGAGCCTACTCTGGTAGGTTACTTATAATTGTTAACTGGTCTAGTTACAACAGTACAAGTAATAGCAATAACAACAGGGGAAACATACATAGCCCTGGGTATGTACCAGGCACTACTCTAAATATTTTTCTCATTAACTCATATAAGAAACCCCCACATAGCGTCAACCTTGATGAAACGCCTATAAAGCTCAGTAAAATCGGGCTAAAGTTCAAAAAAATAGAGTGAAACCTAGCATTTTTTAAAAAACTAGGTTTTTGAGAGCTCCCTCTCCCCTCTCCCCTCTCCCCTCTCCCCTCCCCCCTCTCCCCTCCCCCCTCTCCCCTCTCCCCTCTCCCCTCTTTCCACGGTCTCCCTCTGATGCCGAGCCGAAGCTGGACGGTACTGCTGCCATCTCAGCTCACTGCAACCTCCCTGCCCGATTCTCCTGCCTCAGCCTGCCGAGTGCCTGCGATTGCAGGCGCGCGCCGCCACGCCTGACTGGTTTTCGTATTTTTTTGGTGGAGACGGGGTTTCGCTGTGTTGGCCGGGCTGGTCTCCAGCTCCTAACCATGAGTGATCCGCCAGCCTCGGCCTCCCGAGGCGCCGGGATTGCAGACGGAGTCTCGTTCACTCAGTGCTCAATGGCGCCCAGGCTGGAGTGCAGTGGCGTGATCTCGGCTCGCTACAACCACCTCCCAGCCGCCTGCCTTGGCCTCCCTAAGTGCCGAGATTGCAGCCTCTGCCTGGCAGCCACCCCGTGTGGGAAGTGAGGAGCGTCTCCGCCTGACCGCCCATCGTCTGGGATGTGAGGAGCCCCTCTGCCTGGCTGCCCAGTCTGGAAAGTGAGGAGCGTCTCTGCCCGGCCGCCATCCCATCTAGGAAGTGAGGAGTGCCTCTTCCCGGCCGCCATCACATCTGGGAAGTGAGGAGCGTCTCTGCCCGGCCGCCCATCGTCTGAGATGTGGGGAGCACCTCTGCCCTGCCGCCCCGTCCGGGATGTGAGGAGCGTCTCTGCCTGGCCGCCCTGTCTGAGAAGTGAGGAGACCCTCTGCCTGGCAACCGCCCCGTCTGAGAAGTGAGGAGCCCCTCCACCCGACAGCCACCCCGTCTGAGAAGTGAGGAGCGTCCTCCCTCCTCGTCCAGGAGGGAGGTGGGGGGGTCAGCCCCCCGCCCGGCCAGCCGCCCCGTCCGGGAGGTGAGGGGCGCCTCTGCCCGGCTGCCCCTACCAGGAAGTGAGGAGCCCCTCTGCCCGGCCAGCCGCCTCGTCCGGGAAGGAGGTGGGGGGGTCAGCCCCCCGCCTGGCCAGCCGCCCCGTCCGGGAGGCGAGGGGTGCCTCTGCCCGGCCGCCCCTACCGGGAAGTGAGGAGCCCCTCTGCCCGGCCAGCCGCCCCGTCCGGGAGGGAGGTGGGGGGGTCAGCCCCCCGCCCGGCCAGTCGCCCCGTCCGGGAGGGAGGTGGGGGGGTCAGCCCCCCACCCGGCCAGCCGCCCCGTCCGGGAGGGAGGTGGGGGGATCAGCCCCCCGCCTGGCCAGCCGCCCCGTCCGGGAGGGAGGTGGGGGGATCAGCCCCCCGCCCGGCCAGCCGCCCTGTCCAGGAGGTGAGGGGCGCCTCTGCCCGGCCGCCCCTACTGGGAAGTGAGGAGCCCCTCTGCCCGGCCAGCCGCTCTGTCTGGGAGGGAGGTGGGGGGGTCAGCCCCCCACCCGGCCAGCCGCCCCGTTCGGGAGGGAGGTGGGGGGGTCAGCCCCCCGCCCGTCCAGCCGCCCCGTCCGGGAGGGAGGTGGGGGGGTCAGCCCCCCACCCGGCCAGCCGCCCCGTCCGGGAGGGAGGTGGGGGGGTCAGCCCCCCACCCGGCCAGCTGCCCTGTCCGGGAGGTGAGGGGTGCCTCTGCCCGGCCGCCCCTACCGGGAAGTGAGGAGCCCCTCTGCCCGGCCAGCCGCCCCGTCCAGGAGGGAGGTGGGGGGGTCAGCCCCCCACCGGGCCAGCCGCCCCGTCGGGGAAGTGAGGGGCGCCTCTGCCCGGCTGCCCCTACTGGGAAGTGAGGAGCCCCTCTGCCCGGCCAGCCGCCCTGTCTGGGAGGGAGGTGGGGTGTCAGCCCCCCGCCCGGCCAGCCGCCCCGTCCGGGAGGGAGGTGGGGGGGGTCAGCCCCCCGCCCGGCCAGCCGCCCCGTCCGGGAGGTGAGGGGCGCTTCTGCCCGGCCGCCCCTACTGGGAAGTGAGGAGCTCCTCTGCCCGGCCACCACCCCATCTGGGAGGTGTACTCAACAGCTCATTGAGAACGGGCCATGAAGACAATGGCGGTTTTGTGGAATAGAAAGGGGGGAAAGGTGGGGAAAAGATTGAGAAATCGGATGGTTGCCGTGTCTGTGTAGAAAGAGGTAGACATGGGAGACTTTTCATTTTGTTCTGTACTAAGAAAAATTCTTCTGCCTTGGGATCCCGTTGATCTGTGACCTTACCCCCAACCCTGTGCTCTTTGAAACATGTGCTGTATCCACTCAGGGTTGAATGGATTAAGGGCGGTACAAGATGTGCTTTGTTAAACAGATGCTTGAAGGCAGCATGTTCGTTAAGAGTCATCACCACTCCCTAATCTCAAGTACCCAGGGACACAAACACTGCGGAAGGCCGCAGGGTCCTCTGCCTAGGAAAACCAGAGAACTTTGTTCACTTGTTTATCTGCTGACCTTCCCTCCACTATTGTCCTGTGACCCTGCCAAATCCCCCTCTGCGAGAAACACCCAAGAATGATCAATAAAAAAGAAAAAAATAAAAAAAATAAAATAAATAAATAAATAATTAAAAAACCAACAGAAAAGAATACCATCTACATACCTTGCCTCCATACTCACAAACTTCTTTTGTGACCATTATCTCACATCATTACTGATAATGACCAAAAAGCAGGCCATCCCTCCTGAGGCTAGAGAAGCTAGAGAGACACGGAGCCATCCACTCACGAGGCTGGAGAGATGTGGAGTCATCCACTCACGAGGCTAGAGAGATGGGGAGCCAACCTCTCCGGAGGCCAGAGAGATGCAGAGCCACCCACTCGTGAGGCTAGAGAGACTCGGAGCCATCTATTCATGAGGCTAGAGAGACATGGAACCATTCACTCACGAGGCTAGAGAGACGTAGAGCCATCCACTTGTGAGGCTAAAGAGACACGGAGCCAACCACTCATGAGGCTAGAGACTGAGAGACAGAGCCATCCACTCATGAAGCAAGACAATGAGATACAGAGCCATCTGCTCCTCATTTTAGACAAGTCCTTGTAATCAGATGGAGAACATTTTCTGAGGATGCTGCTGGAGGTCTGAAGGGCCACTGCTCCTCCTCCAGCCTTACTTACATTTCACATTTCATGATGAGAATTGGGTTACACTGGTGGGTAGCTGGATGTGCTCAGGGTCCATAGCTAAGTGACCAAGGTCTTAAGTTCTGCAATCACCCCCAATGGCACCAAAGCATACACCAACTTAATGCAAACTCTTAGAAGCAGGCATTTGAAGAACACAAACTTTATATTCAGAGAGCAGTATATGTCACATGGAGAGATAGTCTAGGCAATCTACCTTTATGCAAGGAGTCATGTTCAGCTTACAACTGTAAGTTCGTAAGGACGGCCTAGTGCTATTACCTGAAATGGGGTTGGATGGATTCAGTATAGATAACCAATTCCTTCTGTTGGCTTTCTAAACAAAGCTTGATACAAACGGCCATAATTTACTGGAAAGCCAGGTAGCTGCCCTGATTTATTACAAAAGAGAACACAGTTAAACATTGATTAGTGTCGGCCTAATAGATCTAAGTCCTGAACAGAAAGAAAACTTGAAAAAGAACCACATTGTGGACCCAAATGTGATGGGAATATGGTCAGCTAATGAGAATGTCTGGACAATGGGAAGGAGTTCTTAATCAAACAGTCTCTTCAGATGGGATAAGTTAGTGAAGTTTCTCACCATATTGGGAAAAATTAACCTGGAGACTTAGGTCATGAGAATTAATCAGGTTTGTTTTCAGAGACTCAAGCTTCTCCAAAATGTTACATTATAATCTTTTAAAGACTGAAAGGTATTAAAGCATATTCTTACACTTTATATCCTGAAAAGACTTTTGAATAAAGAAATGAACCTAATGGATAAGAAGTAAAAGAGATGTTTTGTGGCATGGGATGCCACACAGAATGTGATGCAGGGTGTTTGTGGCAAAATACAACTCTAAAATGATCTGAGCTGCCACACTAAAATACACAGCTAGATGGTAGAGGCCAAGGGCTCAATACTGGCAGAGGAGAGTGTCTAGCCTCTCAACTTAAGAGCAGAGCATTTCCTTTAAGCCCTGTCTACTATTTGGTTAAGTTTTTTAGACAATGAAAAAGAAAATTAGAAGACAAAAAGGCAAACTAAAAAAGATAAAGTATGAAGTTCTAAAAAGCCAATTAAAGCAGCATAAAATCTGGTACATCATAGAGTAAAATCAACCCCACAAAATAAAAATTTTAAAGAAAGTTCTAAGACTAAAATTTAACAGCTAAACTAGAATGTAATAAAATGCGGACAACAGAATAAACTAATGAGGAAGGGGACAAATCAAACTCTGAATGGCAGATAATAAACCCAGAGGTCAACAACTTCACACCAAGATATCCAGTACCCTTTTGGCGAAGGCCCCACTAGTGCTCAGTGCGCTGCCCAGATGTCTGCAATCCTGCACCCAGCAGCCTCAGGCACCCTTGGTTCTCAGGCGTCTGGCCTGGCACCCACATGCTTCACTCCAAGCAGGTGCCTCGCCACCCTCAACTCCTAAGCCCCAGCCACAAATTCTTTACCCTACTCTTTTAGTTGAAAAAGAAAGAGGAGAGCTGTTAGCAGGAAAGGAAGAGGGAAGAATTCTGTTTTACTGATGGACAATAAATGTTCAAGTTCAATGAAGAATTATTAATAAATGTTTTAATTTCTTCAAAATTAGTCACCAGCTGGGTACATTGGCTCAGGCCTGTAAACCCAGCACTTTGGGAAGCCAAGGCAGGTGGACCGCTTGAGGCCAGGAGTTCGAGACCAGCCTGGGTAACACGACAAAACCTCATCTCTATAAAAAATACAAAAAAGTCTCTGTAGGTCTGGATCTGAAAAAATCAAAAAATAAAAATAAAAAAAAGAGAGACTGAGGTGGGAGGAGGGAGGACTGCTTGAGCCCAGGAGGCTGAGGCTGCAGTGAGCTGAGACTGTGTTACTGCACTTTGGCCTACACGACAGAGCAAGACCCTGTCTCAAAAAAAAAAGTCACCTGGGGCTGGGCTGCAGTGACTCACACCTGTAATCCCAGCACTTTGCGAGACCAAGGTAGGCGGATCACTTGAGGATAGGCGTTTGAGACCAACCTGGCCAACATGGTGAAACCCCAACTCTACTAAAAACACAAAAATTAACAGGGCGTGGTGGTGCATGCCTGTAGACCCAAGCTACTAGGGAGGCTGAGGCAGTAGAATCGCTTGAACCTGAGGTTGCAGTGAGCAGAGATCGTGCCACTGCCCTCCAGCCTGGGCAACAGAGCGAGTCTGTCTCAAAAAAAAAAAAGAAAAAAAGAAAGAAAAGAAAGAAAATCTACAAGTTACCGAGTTTTATGGATTAAATTCAGATCTGCCAGAAGTAACATGGAAAAGAAGTCTAGTTAGCTAATGTGTTATCTGATCACAGAAGCTTAACACAGACATTAACACTTTGGCTATGTGGCATCACCTGGCATTATAATGGAAGCCTAACTCCCACAAAATTACATTGTTCCTATAGAAGTCAGGGCTACAAATAAAAATTAGTATTCTAATGGAAGTTTAAGGGTGTTGTCTTACTTTTAAAAAGTGCCTTTTTTCTTGATTCACACTCTCCACTTCCTAGATATAACATAAAGAATTAAACCAATTAGACACTACAAAACTATATAAAAAATAGGCCTTTCAATGGCCTTTTATCATAGTGTATCTTTCCAAGTGCCAAACTATAGGGCACACATTTGACTCCCTGTGCCACATTTTAAGATGCCGCTCTTATTCATGCACAGCAATCCTATGAAGTAGGAAGGGGGACTCTGGCAGTCAGAACCCCCTCCCTAGATTCATCATTACGGTCTCTAATCTGCCAGGGAGGCTAACACAACAAATGAGCCATGCTGCCCACCCACATTTCAATCAGGTGCCTCAGGTGAGATGAGACTTTGGCAGATTAAATAAATGGTAAAAACAACAAAGAAGAAAATATCACCATCCACCCCAACAGGAGAAACCAAACTCCCACAAAATTATATTATTCCTACAGAAGTCAGGGCTACATATAAAATTAGTATTCTATGGAAGTTTAAGGGTGTTGTCTAACTTAAAGAAAAAAAAAGAAGTGTCTTTTTTCTTGATTTGCACTCTCCATTTCCTATTTAACGTCTGAATGCTAAGTCACATAGACTTCTACATAAAGGTGGCTGAAGTGAGGGCTGGCATTTCAGATGACTGATGCTCTGCACAGTGGCTTTGCACAAGCACCTGAAGACTGCCTTCGTCCACGCAGAAGACAACTAACATAAAGATCTTTACATATCAGGTGCAAACTGCATTTGTGCAGAATTTCATTTTTCAACAGCACTTCATTTTCACATATATAGACTTATTTAAATAAAAGATAAAATCAGCCTATGATTCCTTCTGCTCTTTACCTGCCAGCCCTAACATCATAACCACATCTACTGTATGGCAACATACGCTCCATCTGAAAATTCCACTTAGGACTTTCAAGGAATGTGTCTCCAGAAAAATCTCCCTTTAACATCCCACTGCGGCTCACGGCCTCCTCACACCTGAACTTCCATTTGATAGGTGCAGTGGAAGTTGAAAGTGGGATCTACACCACCTTCTCCCATATAAACCAAAGTGGGAACAAGGCCACTGCTTTGGAGTCCACTGCAGTTCACTGGATGGGCAGAAACAAATTTCCAGTAGGCCCAGTGTAGCCCACCCTGCATCTGGCACAGACCATGAGTTGGCAAACTTGCTTTCAAGGTCAGTATTATTAGGCAATCTCTTCCCTTGATGGATATGAACTGAACCACACACGTCAAAGACACCGGGGTCTGTACTAAAAGCGGCTGATGACTCTCTCACCCTGCTTACTCAGCCAGTTTAAGATGAAATTAAATAGAGGAAGAGCCACAATGGGGCCACTGATGCTGGCTGGCAAAAGGAAGGCCTTGAGGTGGTTACCCTAAAGGAAAGAAGGATTCGGGATTTAAAAGATGCTATGGTCCTTTTGTTGAAGAAAAGACAGCCTTTGAGGCAGCAGGAAAGGGAGCACAAGCTTGGATTTAATGAACCAGAGACTGGGTAGGACAGGTCGGGAGACAGAGCCACACTATGTTCATGGGCACCAACACTGAAAGGGCTCAAAGATTCATTTATCATCACACACATAAGAAATCTCTACCCTCTTCCACAGGCACAGGGTGCAAAACATTTAGTTCTGTCTTTTCAAATGTCCAATGTCTTCCACCAAGAGTAAATCATAGCATGTGAGTAAAATAAAGAATAATAAAATCATCAGGACAGCTACAAAAAAAAAAAAAATCAAAGGAAGGCTGAGGGTTTAATTTATTTTATTACCCATGTACCTGACAGGAAGATATCTGACTATTTAGGTTTTTGTACTTACTACCAAAACTAGCATAATGGGTTACTTTTGTGCCTAATCTCTATTAAGAAATTTTACATATACAAGAGTACACCATAAAATATGTATTTGTTTATAAAAATACACCACCATTGGACTTGGTGGCTGAGTAAAAGTATTTCTCAGGTAAACGTTGCTACTCTGTAAGCTCATAACTGAGAAAACAATGTTTGAAAAGCTGAGTTCCTCAGAGAAAGCTGCTACACAAATACTACTACTATAAATGATAATGATAGTATGATTTGCAAAAAGCACCCTCACATGTTTCTGGTACTATATATGTTTTTTTTAAATAAGAGTAGCATGTAAAAATAAAACTTCACTCTTAATTGAAAAATAACATTTTAGTTTTCTACTAAGTTTAATACTAGGGACAGAGTATAGAGCAAGGAACGAAAGGCATTCCTAGAAACTGCATTAGCAGCAAGTCTGTGTTGTTCTATTTAACTTAAGCTTCAGTAGTCAAGTCACAATCTTTGGCCAAGTTCCCTTCTTTCTGTACATTCAAAGAATCTTTATATAGCTAAATGGACCATTAAATCCTTCAAGAGTCATTCAAAGGAAGCACTTCCTCCAAATTCTTTCTCATCTCACAAGGCACATGCACGCACAACAGAAAATGCATTGAAAAGGATGCAAATCCTCATATTCCAGCTCCATGAATCCTTCCACATGCAAAACGGTATCCTCTCCAACCCACAAATGTTTTCGCTGTTATTTTCAATATTAGCAACGAATATTTGAAAGCTGTAAGGACAACTGGGGAGAACACTAGAAAAATCGATAGAAAAAATAGATACTTAACATAAAACGGGAAAGGGAAAAAAGATACAGCCTGATTAGAGAATAGGAATGTGGCCCGTTTTTCTCATCAAGGTTTTACATGTCTTTTTCTGTGATGCTGAACATCTTTTCCTGCTTCACCACCACTCTATGTAACAGTTTCTGGGCAGATTCTTTTAGGTCCTCCTGCAGAGGAAAGACATGTATGATCATATTTTAGTTGTCAAAAAGGCCAGTTCTCTGGGAATGGTCACAAATTCAAGCTTCTGCCATTTTACAGAACAAGATGGGGTGCCAGGCAGTGAGAAGACACACAGGAAAATCAGCCCCTGACAACGGCCAGCCTTCACATGTCCTTTACCATGGTGAGTGTAAGTGATGCAGACCAAGCTCTCTCCCTGACAGTGACACAGCACAGAGAAAGCTAGAGCACCCTCGGGCCGATTCCTTTACCTCCAGCTCAAAGAACAGCACACTTGTTTGTACAACACAGCAATGATATGGCATACAGGGCTGCGGAGTAAAGATGTCAGCAGTTCTGTGCTAAATTTTTCATTTCAGTTCTGCTTATTCCCTCTATTTTAGCTCTCTGTAGGAAAATTATTTTCTGTATAAACAAATTCATCAAGTTAACTTATTCAAGGATGGAAATAACTGGTATCACATAACATTTTGCAAAACAAAATTGCCACTGTTGTATTCCAGTGCTTAAAAGCAAACTGCTACGGCAATTCAAACCCAGTACTAACATAACCCAAACCCCCTATTACCTTCATCACTGCATATTCAATTTACATAATTATTCTACTATGCTATTCAGAATTTACATGTAGTTGTATGCACTCTAGTTATCCTTGCTCCAGGGATGCTGTTTCCTTTCTACACTTAGTAGAACAACGAGACCACAATGCGACATACTCAATTTATCAGATCAAGAGAAACAATGAGGTTCAACAAAATAATGGTCTGGTTTGTTAATTTACTTAAAACCTCAATTCAACTACCGTATGCTTGGACAGCCATCCCTGTTTGACTGTCAACAACAGGGAAGTTCAGGAATGTCCTTACAACCCTTCATTGTAAATCAGAGTGGCCCTATAAGTGCTCAAGTGACCAGGGCCAACAGAGGTGCCACCAACACTCTTTGTGCCCCGCCCCCCCCCCCCCCCCCCCGGTGTGGCATCCTAAGTCTTTGGGCCACACTGCAGCAGCTCCCGTTTAACCTGTAAATCCGCAGGCTCATCAGACGTGTTCCATCCAATTATTTTCACACCACTTAGCGTAAAAATAACTGTTGCCTATAGCAGGCATTGACTGAGACTATTAATCAAAAGCCGCAGGAGGGGGGAAGGTACTAGACACTTTTTCAGAGAAAATACACCCTTTTCTTCCTACCAAAAGCTTGTGACTCTGGTGCAAAGCCAACACTCAGATTCAGCAATGCCAATCACTTACTCTGCACAGACTCTGATTCATACTTCAGGGTGGACAGCAAGCCTATGAGGCTTGCACTGAATGTTTCTCTAGTGGATAAACACAGGGTCTATATCTGCACCAAGAAGACATGGCATGCCTGGGACTAACTAGATTTGGTGCTCCAACTTTCAAACAGTTTCTTACAGTTGTTGGGAAAATTTTAACAAATTTCATTGTTAAATACAGCATTTTAATATCTGCCCCAAAGGACTCTACAAGAGGTAAGGGTATGCTAAGTAAGTTTTTAAACATAGAGCCAGTCTGATGTAGATTCAGAACTTAAAAAGACATACTTCGAAATTCATAACAATATCTAATATAGAGTGTTATTTTCTTTTTTTAATCCATTTTTACCATTAGGTGATAAATTTAAAAATTAAGATGAAAGCTGGAATCAGATATATATCTTGATGCTAAGATTAATATTAATGATGTATTTCCTGAGCTCCAAAAAGCTTCTTTAGAACACAGACTCCTAAGTTTTAAGTTAAAGAAAAAAGATTATATTCTTTTTAAGATTTTTGCTTTGATTTCTTTCTCCTTGGGAGAAATAAGCTTATGCTTTCTCCTACCAAAAGCATATACTTAGATTTAGGTAATTACTTATTTTTTAAACTACCTCATAAAGTCACACTAAAATTCTACCCATGTCTTTCTTCCTCATCCTTACATCCCTAACTCTTAAAACAGTACCTGCAAATAATAAGCACTTAATATTTCTTAAATAAAAACAGATTTTATAAAGTGTTAAGTTTAAAAACATGTTCACAAAGAGGGGGAGAAAAGTGATGGTTTTCAATTAGGAGACCACACACTGAGGCATCAAAGAAAATTCACAAATAAATGCAAATATTAAGTTATCTGTAAGACTGAGCTACTGAATGTAATTCAGTTACTTTGGCACCATAAAAGGTGTTGAGGGCAAAATTTCCTAAATGGCTATGATCCAAACTTTTAAAACATCACATAATAATGTATTTGGAGTTGTTTAGATTATTTTTAGCAGGAAGTTGCAAGTCCAAGTTTGTCCTTTCACTTCAAGGCAACATCTTTCTAGCCACAAAATTAATCTCCTCTGTTTGTGTACTTGGGCATGCACACACAGGGCAGCAATCTCAAAAAGTTCACAGCAAATGCAGAACTGACTGTGTACATGCACAGGTGTGTGTTTACACGTGCACATGAGGGTATGGGGTGGGCGTGTTTTCTAATGGAGTTTGCAAACAGATTCGGATTAACCAAGGCTGACCATAGTTCCATCTGGAAACTATATTTTCTAACATGAGCCACATTCTGAAAAACAGATTCAGATGTCTGGAACTGGTTCAGAACAGTTGTAAGAAACATTCACTACAAATGAAAAAAATTAGTCTTCAATGTCTTCTCCTCTCAGTTTTTCTTACCGAATAAATATGCTTTTTGGGGGAGCGGTCAGAGAATTGATGGGGGGAATATGGAGTGAAAGAGGGTCTTCCCTAGAACCTAAAATTCATGCTACTCTTGAATGCATATCCAATGGACAAGTACTATTTGATTTCTCTTGTGCTGCTCACTAGGATTTCAACCCTGCTCCTGGAAGGCTTACTCCGCCAAATGGAGAGAATTAACAATCCTGGTTCAACCTCTGGGAAGAAGGGCTGGAATGCTTAGTGAAATATAGTGACCTTTCTTCTATAATCCTTCTTATCCAGTTTTATATCATCACTGAAAATGAGGTTGCTGGTCTATTCTTATAAATAATTATACTGCTAACTTCATTCCATTTGCTAAATGATAAGTTTTCATAAAAATATAAAAAAATGATTTTTAATTTGTATCCAGTAAGGTCTGTAAATCAACAGTTCACGACAATAAGTCCTAACTTTCAGAATGCGTAAAAGCCTTAGCTTTTTAGTTTGGATATTAGGGAAAGAAACTCAATGATGACAAAAATCACTGTGTCCCCTCCCACCCCTCATTTCATAGGCTGTAACTATTTGGCGCTAATTTCTGTACTCTCAATGTTTTGCAGTTGTTTTTTCTGCCCACAGCCTACCTTGACTTTTTGCTGGATTTGGGTTTTGGCGTGGCAGTTTTTGCTTTCTTTTCCTTTGGCTCTTTGGGAATCTTAGGGGCTTTCGGGGTCTTGGGTTCCTTGGGCTCTTTTTTCTCCTTGGGTTCCTTCGGTTCCTTCGGGTCTTTTTTTGCCTTTGACCTTTTCTTTTTCTTTTTTTCTTCTTGGGACCCATCCAGTGAGTTCCTATTTAGTTCTTGGTTATCTACCCCACCAGGGAAGTCATCTTTACCAAAACGTTTACTGGGATCCTCTGCTACAATGTGGTTGTTTTTCTTTTTCTTCTTCTTTTGTTGTGGCTGCTGTTCTATTGATGGCAGGTAATCATCACTCTTCACTAGCTGAGCATTCGGTCCACTAACCTGAGTCATATCCGGCACTGGTTTCTCTAGAAAGGGCTCCGAGGGGGAATGCTAAGAGACACAAATAGGAATTGAAATTAGTTTATCATTCTTCACAGTAAAGAAAAGAACTGAAAGTTAGTGGCTGATGTTTCTGAAACTTATTCTATACTCAGGTAGCAAATATTTTTCCAACTATACAGTTGTAGAATCTATCATCTTCTCTCATCCAAAAAAAAATGTATGTTTAAGAGAGAATCTTTTAAGAAAGAAAGTTTTAAAATAGCACTTTAGTTAATACAGTAAAAAAAATCAGTTCAGGAAGTAAAAACTCACTCAACTGAAGACACTGTCCATTTTTTAAACAGCCTACATGAAAATGGTGAATGGCAAAACAGCACCAAGACTAAGCCACAAAGAATACATCTAAGTTGAGTTCTAGCCCCATGTGGGAATGGGAGCTCAAATAAAAGGTATATAATTTAGCCATTTTTAAAATGAGCAAGTATACTGAACATTGCAAGATTCTAGTACTGTGAAAGTCTGAAATAAAAGTGTAAACATAACACATAAATCTAATACAATACAAGTCATTTCTGGTTTAAACAACATTAAAATATCAAATTAAAAGCACATACCCAAACTTGATGATTTTGGATTGGTGAAATTTCTTGCATTGACATGAAAGGTGGAACATGTTTTTCTTAACCTCTTTAAGGCTTTATATTTCAAAATTTCACCAAGGGAGAGATAACCCAAATAAATTAATGTGACATGCCTTTGGGAGGTTCTTGACTTTCACTAGGGATACACCCAGAGACTATCTTAAATAGAGTAGAAAAATAACCACATTTAGAATGGGATTCTGAGTGGTCAGCCAAGATCAGAGGAAGTGACTCCTGCATACAACAGCCTCCCTCATAGCTCACCATCCAAACCAGAGCAGGGCTGCCTGGATTATCATCTATACCATAAATTATGACATCTAACGAACATTTATATTTCAACAAAATACTTGAAAATATTAAATCTACATATGTCTCTCATTTCCTGCCTTTCTCATATGCTTCTTCTGGCATGTAACACTAACTGTAATGTAAACGATCTACTATGTGCCAGGCATATATGCTTTACACCGTGGTACCATTCAATCCTCACACCAGCCCTAAGCGTTAGGTGATTCTTCAAATTTTATAGTTGAAGACACCGCCACTCTAAGATGAAGTAACTTGTCCGAGGAGGTACAGATGTTAAGTGACAGAACTGAGACTGCCATCAGAGCCAATAGCTCCAGAGTCCTCACTCCTCAGCACATGACCTACAGAAGAGGAGCAGGCAGACGAGCCCAGCCACATCTCCAGAGCCTCGTGACTACTGTACACGCCAAGGCTTACTACGAGAAAAGGAGGAAGGTTAGAATCAAACATTAAAATACAGGTACTGTAAATTCGATTCCAATACACCTAATATTGACTGAGTGGCTATTTGATGCCATGCACCAAGCTAGGTTATGTTTGCTAGATGTGTTAATTCCCCTGAATCTCATAACAAAAAAGTGATAATTTACCCCCAACTTTCAGAAAGGAAAAGTCCAAGAAGGTGATGTGGCCACCCCAGGTCACACAGTTAGTGACGGAGCTAAGATTTGAATCTAGTTTCCTAACTCTAGTACTTTCTGATTCTGTCCACCTCTTCCTAACATCTTCTACACAGCATCTTTCTGGGAAAGGCTCACAGGTTTCACTCAATTGCACTGGTGTAAGAGAAAGAGCCCAGAACTCTGAGTTAAGAGATTAAAATTCAAGTCCAGGCCCTACCGTCAGCTATATCATCTGGGAAAAAATCACTTCACCCATCTGGGGTTAGTTTCTTTTTCTGCAAAATGAAGGTTTTGGGTTAGGTGATTGATAGGTGATTTCCAAAGTTTCTTCCAAAATCCTGTGGCATTAAAAAGTCTTAAAATACTTATTGCCCTTTGCTGGTCATAGCTAAGGGAGAATGAGGCTGAAAAATGAGTAACGATATATAGGAAACACAGAGGCAAGGTCAAAGTTTGAAGAAGAATACACAGATGTAGATCTACATGAGCAGATTTCCATGCAGGGATAACACAACTAACTAAACACTGCCAAAGTTACCCTCTGCCCCTCTATCCTTTCCTCACAAACACTCTTACACATCAACAGAGGCATTGTCCAAATTATCACTACCTAAGTATCAATGGACCTGATTTAACTGTTTTATATTTAGTTTGCATAAGTTGAGTTAGTTTGTACATATTATTCCTTAATGTAATTAAAAAGGAAAAAGCCCTATCTTTTTTGCACAGGACACGGAGATCAAACTTATTTGGGACAAGCTATTTTTCAGGAAATGAAAGAAAAAGCTGTTTCTGGAAAGAGAGGAAAAGAGGAAAGTCTAAACAATGATTAAAACTTAGAATGGAGAATTAATACCAGGTATGTTTACCTTTCTTTAATCTGCATGGCATTTGCTCCAGTAACAGAACACCAGCTTCTAATGAGATTCCCCAGCACACAGTAATGAATTAGAAAAAGCATAAAACATATAACACAAAAAGATTTAAAGTTTACACACTTTGGCATACAAATCATGTTAGATGCTCCTTTTAGTAATAAATGAAGCAATAAATTAGTAACTCAGTAAAAAATTTAATCTTGCATAAGGAGGAAAAAAGTGAAGATCAAATACAAAAAAGTATTAATTCTGTTTGATATGCAGCAGAATTATGTTTTGGTACTATCTGAAATAGGGTGAAAAAGGTGCTCAGAAATATTACAGTGTTTACCAGACCCACATCTCCTTAAATCTTTTAGAGAAAAGCTGTTTTTGTAAACATTTAACAAAGAACAGATGGCCTGCCTTAATCATGTGGGGAAAAAAACCTGGAGCTCCCAGTAATACCCTGACAAAGTCTCCCAGGCCCAGCCATGTCCCCCCCTCCACCCCCCACCCCACCAGATGCATGGTACAGTCTTCTCTAATACTATTTAATTTTACAGCAGACATTTTCCCATCAATTCCCACTGCCTGACAGGTAATCAATGCCATTAACATCTGATATTACCATGTAGGGCATTCCTAAAACCTCTCATTTATTAGAGCAAACATGGAGAATGTTAGATACCAAAGGTATTTTTAAATAACATCCTGTCAAACTTTCTGCTTGACATATATTCTACTATAATTCCATATCCCATTTGGAACATTATGGAATATATAAAGACTGCCATGAACTTTTGGAACTTAAACAGCATAACTGATACTTAAACTATAAATAAAAACGATCTAAGGTGAGTGTGTTTTGTTGAAAACATTACCATAAGCTAAAGACAACTGTTCTTTTCCTTAACTCCATTGTTCACAACATATAAATCAGAAAAGACATACAACTAAATTATCGTATATAAAACAGCAGAATGGACAAGATGCAAATTTAACCAAAGGAGACCCGATGGGGGAAGTGAGAGCAATCCCTCTGCTTCTTTTAAGCAAATCCAACCCAAAATGCATAGAAGAATCATCAAAGAAAATGAAAAGATATGTAAAAAAGCAACTTTTTATTTATCTCAATGTGCTTTTCTTCCACAATTCATCAGCATTTTCTGGCTTAAAAAGCTATCTAATTTCATCATGTTTTGCCTTAATTACACTGCTGAAGCCTCAGCCTGTTAGCAATTTTGAGTATAGCATGAGCAAGTGATGCAATGTTAACAGAGTGTGCAATGCTTCCACATGTATGATCTCTGCAAACCAACATTTTGTCATACAGGGCACCCAAGGATAAACATTTTATTTACAGACAAATGTATTTATTTACATGTTTATTTACATACAAACAAGTCTAAAATCAAAACAATGCTTTATAGAAAAAGAAAAGACGGTACCAAGCGGACCAGAATAACATGGTACTTATGAAAACAAAAGCCTCCCCACAAATTAAGCTAAAGGGAGGCAATGAGGAGGAGGCACTTGTGCCCTCAGAGAAAATAAGATTCTGGTGAAGAAGAGGCAGGCCAATTAAGTCCCAAGTAACATAAATACAAGCTTTTAGAACACTAAACTATTGCTTAAATGGCTCATGAAAAGACAAATAGCAAGTAGTCATTTAAGACTGAAACATACTATTTGGTATCTTAAAAATGGCTTTGGAGACACATTTTTATTACAGACATTCTTAACTCTTATTTTTTCCAGTATTCCCCAGGTTCTTGACCCCTCTACACTCTTCAAAAAAGGAATTCTGGTATGAAAAGTGAAGCTCGATCTTCAGCCAGAAGAGTGTGCAATGATTCAAAAGAGCATTTAGCAACGTTTCGGCAAGTCCTATTGAGATTATAACAATGACACTGATAAAAAAGAAGATGCATTTGGTATCTAGTACCCAATTCATATATTTATTCAACAAATATTTGAGGCTCTAACAGTAAACAAGGCAGCCATAGTAACTGCTGGGAAAGAGTGCAGAGCACCTAACCCATGCTGAGACCAGGGAGGCTTTCTAAAAACTGTCCCAGGCTGAGAGAGAGGGGGAGGCAGAGGAACCAGCTTGAACAACAAATCCTGCCTGAGACTGGGTGGCTGCAGGCATGCAAATGCTTCACAAGCAAGCTTTTAAAATCTGCTTTGTAAGGGAGGAGATCAAGATGAGCGGATAGTAGTTTGAATGGTCAACTGGGGTAATAAACTTTAATTATTTGATATAAAATAAAAAGCACAAAAATATTCTTAAGAGAATCAAGGACTGAAGTATTTTCTGCTTGATTAAAATCAGTATTAATGAATTCAGGGCCCTGAGTTCAAGTCTTTTGATATGCCAGTTAGTTTTATTCAGCTCATTCTTAACAATTTCCAGGAAAACATATTTATACTGAATGACTATATGAATTAATTGAGAAGGCAAAAAGTATAGAACAAGTTAAGGATATTCAAATGTGTCACATAAAAACAGGTCTCAGGTAACATGAGTTTAAAGAATTCTGTGATAGGCTAAACGCAGTGGCTCACACCTGTAATCCCAGCACTTTGGGAGGCCAAGGCAGGCAGATCACCTGAGGTCAGGAGTTGGAGACCAGCCTGGCCAGCATAGTGAAACCCCGTCTGTACTAAAAAATACAAAAAATTAGCCGGGCGTGGTGGTATGCACCTGTAATCCCAGCTACTTGGGAGGCTGAGGCAGGAGAAATGCTTGAACCCGGGAGTTGGAGGTTGCGGTGAGCCGAGATCACGCCACTGTACTCCAGCCTAGGCAACAGAGCAAGACTCCGTTTCAAAAATAAAGAATTCTGTGCTAACCAAAATTCAGTTTTCTTCACTGCAGGACTTTCCAAGCCCTTAATAGACTGAGGAAAGGGGGCACTGGAGACAGTACAGAGAGTGTCCTAAGGGTGTTTAGCCATGGCTTCCCTTCTTTCCATGAAGATCTTGAATTAAAATGTCCTTCAAAATATACTTTTGATTATACTGATATAGTGATAGCATGGCAAATTCATCACCTTCTCTAGCACACGGGTACGTAAGCATGTGTATCTGTCCATCTGTCTTTCTCAAAACATTGATTATCAAATGTTTCAAAAGATAGTATATTACACTACGCACAAATATAACTTTATATAAAATGCACTGAAACAGCTCACTGAATTGGCTGAGTTTATTTTATTCTCAATTTAAGTTACTGGTAGGAATAAAGTAGTATAATCATATAAGAATGACTTGTATAATTTTTGTTACATATACAGTCAAGATAATTACAAAGTAAAATAAAATGAATTTTGAAATAGCATAATGAAATAATTTATCTTAGCATGTACCTCAGAATCATTAAATTTTAAAAATAGAAAGTTTAAATTACTGTTGAAACATCTAGCTGAAAAATTATCTGAAGGCGTTTTTGAATCTTTGCCTTTCTGCTTGTGTTTTAAAGCTGTCCTTAGAACAGATTCACCATATAAACAAAATCTTAAATGGCTACAAATTAACATGAGCCACCTTTATGGCATCTAAATTATAAACACATTCTGAATTAGTGGCATCTGAAACAATGGAAATAATGAACCAAGCAGTCATGTTAGATTTACTGTTGAAAAGTTTCACATCAGAAACAGCATACTAAGCATGTTCTCCATATTTAGGAGTGGAGTGATACCACAGGAACTGTCCAACAGCATTCACAATGTGTAAAACACTATGCTGTGGTGTTTCTATAGTCAGATTGACTGGGATAACATAAGCAGTGAAACTCTGCCAATGCTAAACCCTTTTCTAAATGTCTGAGAAATTCTAAATGAAACAAGGCTCCCCGCAAGTGGAGGAGAGCAAGGTGTTTGCTCCCAGCTCCTTCACCCTCCGCCATACCCACCACTGCCCTTCCAGCCTTCTCCCCTTTCCTGTCTCTCTGTTTTCAACCACATGACTCTGACCAGTTGTCCACCCTTGGCTGGGTGCTGCCCTGAAGGCCCAGGGGTACCAGTGGGCGAGGGTCAGCTCTGCAAGCACAGAGCCACGCTGCTGGGCCAGCAAAGCTGCCCCAGCCTGGCCCTTCTAGGGCAATGGGAAGAGGGTGCTGAGCAGAGAGACAGCACCAAAGTACCAGTCCTAAAGCCAAACTGTACTGAATGTTTCCTTTAATCATCTGTTGTATAGTTACATGTGGCATGTGCTCTGCTAAGCATTTTACATACCTCATCTTCAGTTCCTGTAATGCCCTATGAGGCTGGTGAGGTGAGTTATATTATTGCTGCTTCATAAATGATGGAACCGAAACCTTAAGATTAATTTACCCAAAGTTACACAGCTAGAAAATGGCAAAACTGGAATCCTAACATAGGAGCTCTGCTACAAAATCCACATACTTTACCAAGCCTCTTGTGAGAAGGTCTGGAATGTGACCAGGACCCCCAACAGTGGTATCCTCAGCCAGAGGGAGTGGCTGTGGAGTTCTCCAACCCTAGTTGTAGCCACAGCACAAGCCTAGGGAGTAGACTGCTGTCCTTCTCCAAAACCATAAAGGCCTTACTTCTATTTAAGATCCTAACCCTAATCTGCAGGTTAAGATGGCTAAAAAATTTAATACAAATTTGAGATTTTTGCCTTCAAAGGGTCAGGGAAGAACTCTAGTTTAGTTCCGAATTAAAGCTGTAGAGAATCACTAACCTTTTACCCAAAGATAAAAATGTAGGTAAGAACTGGCATTCTTATTGTGTTTTGCAGCCAACAAACATTATCCACTATGATTCTCAAAAATCACTCCACTAGCATAATTCAATGCAATCAATATCGAGGTCTAATTTGTCCCAGGGACTGAACCAATTCCTCAGGAACCACAAAAAAATAAGCCCGCTCCTTGCCCTGCCTTGAAAACTCTCCCCACCCCAAATCACCATCTACTATATTTCAAAGACTGTAACTAAGCCAGTTTTCTCCATCTTTGTCACAGATTCATTGCTACTTCTTAGGAAAAGTACCAGATGAAGTCACAGGCTTGCACTTAGGGGCCATATAGTTGAAACAGCCTGTTTATCTACACACACACCCCTAGGGCACAGAGTTGAGCTAATGCTAAATTGAACATGCTTTTGATGTGTCTCTGTTGCTTCATAAATGCTTGCAAAAATTAGCTTGTTTATACAAAACTTGAATGATGTTTTTACATGTGCCAGCCTTCTAAAAAGGGTATGCCAGTATTTAGACTGTGTTCCTGATCTTACATCTCCTATCCCTGAAGTAATTTTGTGAGAAAAAAGAGGGCCAACAGAAACCATCACTTCTCTGGGCAGGGAAGAAACAAAAACCACCACAAATGCAACACAATACAAAGTTTATTGCAGTAAGAGTGAGTAACTTCCTAGATCTCCCAGGCCACAAGCAGAGGGGTACCCCCCTGAGGCAGCAGGCCTGCCCACCTATTTTCTCTGTTGAACATTTTACATACCTCTTCTCTTGGATTCCTATAATAACCCTATGAGGTTGGTGAGGTGGGTGATATTGTTGCTGCTTTATAAATGACGGAATGGAAATGACAGAACAAGAGCAATAACCCAAGAAAACGCAGGGTCTCCAAAGTGAACATCATGGTGCCTCTGACTAATCATAAGCAAACCAAAATATGAGCCCATTAGAGGAATCTGAGACACAGTCATACTTTCACCCTCTTGTTCTAAATTCCTGAGCTCCTTATGGCAGTAAATCAGCAAATGTTCTTCTACTGGACATTATTTTCTAGAAGTAAAAATGACAAAGACAGTATGTTCATGGGCCTTAACAAAGTAAATTTCATTCTCTCCCTTCTCTCTTTTCTTCATCACCTTGCATATTGCCCTTCCCTTAGTGGGCTCACCCCCTAGTAACTATACGGGAATGAGAATCTATAGAACCTATTTCAGTCTCAAGGCATCTGTCTTATTTCAAGTTGGCCCTAAGGTCCATGGTGTTCTCAAAGAGGTGTCTGGAAGTTTGAATTTGGCAGTGGACACCCACACCTGAAGCTACCCAGCTTACTAGGGATCAAACTTGGCAAAACAAAAGACAACAGCAGTGCTTCCTGGCTGGTCAAAACGCTTTGCATGTTTAATCTTTAAACTGGAAAGAAGAAATGCAGAATTTGGTTCTGGAAAAGCAATTTTTACCAAATGTGCATTTAAGTTTCGACTACCTTAAAAGGGTCAATATTAAAAGTAACTTACTATGCTGTTCCTAAGAATTTTAAAAGTCAAACTTCAAAGACTGTCAAAGGTGTGTCTGCAACACTGAACAATCCCAGGGGTTTGTGCAGAATTGGGAACAAAACAATTTTTGAAGGGAAAAAAAAATCAATTTATAAGCAGCACAGTGATAAAGTTAATTTACACACTCCAGGCAAGTTCTCCAGGATTCAAAGATTGAGAGTCTGGCAAATTTAGTTTTCAATAATTGCTTAATGACAGACTACTCTTGTCCTATAAAAACTCATATACATCTTGTGGGGAGGCAGAATTCCAAGATGGCCCCATTATCTCTATCTTCTGACTATGGAGGGACCTGCGACCCTCAAGCCAACAGAATACAGCGAAGGTAAAAGGATTTCACGTGTAATCAAGATTTCCAAATCAATTGGTTTGGAGTTACTTAAAGGGCAATTATTCTGGCTAGGTCTGACTGGGGGACACTTTTAAAGAGGGTGGGGACCCTTCTTGAGGGTGGGAACTCTACGTTGCCAGGGAACCCAACATGGTGCAGAACTTCAGGCAGACTTCAGGAGCTGAAGGTGGCCCCAGGCAACAGCCAGCAATTACTGAAGCCCCCCACCCAAGTCATATAGCATAGGAAATGAATTCTGTGGACAACCTGAATGAATCTGAACATGGATTCCTCCCCAGTCAAGACTCCAGATGAGAACACAGTCCTAATGACTTCTGACTACAGCCTTGTGAGGCTCGAGTAGAGGACCCAGCTAAACCATGCCCAAACTCTGATCTATGGAAACTGAGAGAGGAAATAGATATTGTTTTAAGCCATAAAGTTTGTGGTACAGAGTGAGTATCCCCTAATCTAAAAATCTGAAATCCAAATGCTCTGAAATCTGAAACTTTCTGAGTACTGAAATACCACTCAAAGGATATGCTCAATGGAGCATTTTCAATTTCAGATATTCAAATTAGGGATGATCAACAAATAAGCATAATGCAAATATTCCAAAATCTGAAACAAATCTGAAATCCAAAGCACTTCTCAATCCAAGCATTTTGAATGAGAGATAGTCAACCTGTAAAGCGTCACATAACAATAAATAACTAATGTATACTTTAAAATCTTCTGCATCTCTCATCTGAAATTGTTTTTCTACCTAGGATTCCCCTTTCCTAGTGAGATATTTATCCTTTCACATAAAGACAGCACAGCAGGACTTCCTTCATTAAGCCTTTGTAAAGAGGCCACTGCTGTGATATCACTGAGCACCTCTGTGCCCAGCACTGTTCCAGACAACCAATGAAGTTATCACCATTTTACAGATGGGGAAATGAAGGCATTCAAAGAGGTTAAGAAATTTGCTGCACATCACAAAAAGCTGGTTATAAGAAGAATCAAGATTCAAACCAGGCAACCTCTGGCAAAGCCCACATTCTCAAACATTATGACTACTACCTAATCGTTGTTGCTCACACAATTCTGCTTAAGTTTCTCCAAAGAAGTGGAAGATGTAATGGCAAAGAGAACTTGGTGTAAGGTAACAGCTGGGCAGAGGTAGGACCCGTTCAGACAGGAAGACTCCAGGTGAGATAAAGGGAGTGCCTACGATAAGCAAAAGAGCATTTTAAAAAGCTAGAGTCTAACAAGTTAGATAGTTAACTACCATGTAAATCATCACAGGGAGATTAAAAAAGAAAAAAAAATTAAAAACCTCTGCATTTTCAAGCAAAAAAATCTAAGCAGCTGTGTTATAAGCAATATTAAAGGTTCCTGATACTTACTTGGAAAGAAAGTTTGCTGCATATTACAAACAGTCAGTTTAACACTTAGAGGGGACTGTGTCCCCATGACTCCTTCCAGCTGGAACTACACACGAAACAGAAGACACCAAAGCAATTAAGTGTTTTATAAACACTGCTGAGGGGTCAAAAAGAGGGAGGTTCATTCACTAACTAATAACGCAATAATAAACAGCAGTGTTGTGCAAGTGAGAAAATTATTATAATTGAATCTACACAGCTGGGCAAGAATAGAAGCCTGGTTATGTATATCAGCTCATAAATGTTTTGTGTGAGTAGGTTTTAGTTTTAGAACTGTTCAGATTTGAGTCCCTTTTACAGTCAGATTTTCTCTCTTATCTGAATACAATCCCTCAATTACAACTGCAGAACAGAATAACTTAATAAACTGTCCCACCAATTATTTGCTAATTTATTTTCACAACAGAGAAAGCAATGTGTATGTATGCAGTGGTTAGGCAGTTAAGCTTTCCTGAGATGTACTCATTTTAGAACTCTTCTAGAGTCACTGCACCTTGTTTGCATAGCACAATATGAATAATGAATGGCTGTGACATGCTCAAATACTGGAAGAAAAAGCCCAGAAAGAACTAGCTTTTCACATCTTAACATTTAGTTTCCAGTGTGTTCTTGGAGTTTCCTTCACACTTTGGTATTTTCCCCTTTGCAGGGCTTTATTTTTGTCTACAAGTATACACCAAAATACAACCAGAGAAACATCTCCAATTACCACACTTAAACAGATGTGTCAAATAGGGACAGAAGAGTGGTTCAAGTATTTCCTTGAATCACTGAAGTCACAGTATTAGAATCACAGAAACACTATTCTCTTTCAAGAAAGAGACTAGTAAAAATTCACCATCGTTCTGTCAATTAAATGTAGTTAAAAGGCAAACCAAAACAAAATAAGTTTCATCTTGGAAGACATTCTAGTTAGATATTGCCCTTACTACTACATGGAATTTTTTTCGTAACTAAATGACTAAACCTGAACAAATCTGTGATCTATGTCATGTTCCCATCTGCATAAAACCTAACTAACTTTAAACTCAAATGGTTGATTAGCTAACTATAAGGGCAGAGGTACACACGTATCTTCAATAGGCACACATTTTACATCAATGATATCTATTTTTATGAGATAAAAGTACTAAAGCTTTAATGGTGGCAATTAAAACAGCCAAGAGTTTGAGTAGCTCGATGGCTGAGTCACAGACCTTTTACCTATAATGGGATCCATTATATCCCTGAACCCAGTTTGAGGGAGTAAAAGAGGAACACATTTTTAAATATGGTTATAAAACAGCAGTACCCTCTGAATTGAGCTGTTTCAGTTTAAACGGCTGTGTGATTTAGCCTGGCCTTAGCATCAACATCTATTCAGTAGCCTTAGTTAGAGTTCTTAAACATGAGTTTATTTGGAAATACCTGAACGCTTTGAAAAATGCTACAGAGATGCTATTACAAAAGGATTTATACTTGAGGTTTGTTTCTATTTCAACTTGTTTATATCAAAGATTCATCCCTACTTTGAAAACATATTACTTTAGATGACTTATGACAGAATATCTTCATTTCAGCCTAAAATACAAATACTTAATGTTCTGATATTCTAATTTAAAATACAATTTGGGGTGATGAATAAGAATGTACTTAGTCACATAAGATGGGGTGTTTTAGCAGTATTTATGTATGAATTATTGCAAACAAAGGAGTGCAGGTTTTTTTTTCATGGTAGCTTAACGTTATTATTCAAAATTATTTGAATGAACTCTGTAGTACCAAAATGTAATAGTCGTCTGATATCTAGTCCAGTACTGACCAAGAGCCTAAAGATTTTCTCTTCAGTTTCTACTACAGCGAATTCAGAAATGTAAATAGCAATTACTTGAGGAGCAATCTCACAGGTTTTTGAATCTGTCACCACCCCCACAATCCCCAGGGACAGCTGGCAAACAGGAAACAACATGCAGAACAAATTTATCTCAATGAGGAAGGACCAAACTAATACAAGTTGGAGGGCAGGGTCCGAGCGGTGCTGGCCCAGATGGCCCTAACACTGGGCAGCCCATGGTATTGCAGGGCTGCAGCCACCCCATCCAAGTACACCAGTCACTGCCTGTGAGTGGCTCCTTTTAGAGAAGTTGTTAGAAGGAAGGATAGTAAACCTTGAAGGATTTAATATTAGGTTTGGTTTCTGATCATAATAATCAAATGGGAAAACAACTCAAGATGCCTCAACTTCCTCATCTAGAATGGAATTGGATGAACTGATCTCTATAAAGTCTCTTCTAACTCTCAGACCATCTGGGGGTCTCTGCTCTGGTCCTGCTTCAATAATAACTATCTCCACACTTCGAAAATGAAAATGGAGTAAGGAATGAAGTATTTGTAAGACGGGGTGGGGGAAGTAAAAATGATTTCAGAGGGGAGTATTAAGGAAGTTTCTCAGATACACACAGAAAAATAAAATTGATTTGAAAAACTATGAAATGCCAGAATAAAATAAAATATATTAGAATACAAATCTAAACTAAACCTTCAAATACAATTTACTTTTCCCATAAAAAAACTTTCAGAACAACATACCTATAATATACCATCTCATTTCAGATACCTAACTAACATCTGTGAGGTTTTCTCGCAGTAACTTTAGTCTATGCTGAATATATGTCATAAAATAATAATTATTAGACAGTTCACCGTGCACAGAATAATTATGCTTAAGTATAAAAACTTCATTCATGTTTGTGAACCTCTGAAGTCCTAGATCCACAGCAAATAAACCACGAAGAGAGAGGGGAGAAGAAAGGGAAAGCAGAAAGGACAAGAACCAGCAGTCACTCAGAGTGAGTCCCAGCACCGTGAGGAGTCCTGCACAGAGCTGCTGGGCAGGGAGACAGCATTGACTTCAGGGAGTTAAGGACAGGAAGCCTCTGGGGACCCAAATTCTTCCCAGCACAGCTGAGCATGTGGCTGCAACAGCACAGATATCCACCACCAGAGTGCCATGAGCTTCGGCAGCCACTGAGCACCAGCCAAGGCAAGCTCTGCACTGGCTTTCAGTCACTCTAACACAGAACACCCTTGTAGCAACATTCTTTCAAACAGTCATTTAAAACAAGTCTGCCTCAAGGACTAATTTAAATAGCTATCTCCTCCAAAGTGATCTACCAACCTACTTTTGAATTTGTCTCCTACCTGACCTTCCTTCCTGCTGCACATCCTTCTACCTCACCTTCTTCACTTCTTCAAGCATCTACTGAGCCTCTCAACACATCTTCCTCCAGCACTGCTCCCCTTTAGAGCAGAATCCTTGAAAGAGCAACAATATTTGCTGTTTTCACTTCCTCTCCTCCCATTCATTCTTGAACTTGCTCTGACTGCACACTAATATTCCACAAAAGTTGCTCTCACCAAGGTGCCCTCCAAGGCTCTCCTTTCTCATCCCACCTGACCTATCAGCAGCACCTGTCACAGCTGCTCGCTCCTCGCTTCTTCGCATGACATGCAGGACAGCCCTCTCTCCTCCTATCTTCCAGGCTCTTCCTGGTTCTCATCAACTTCTCGACCTATAATTTCTGGGGCGCTCCAGGCCTCCGAGTTTGGATCTCAACTCTATCTGTGCTTTTTTCTCTCCCAGCGAGAGAATCTACCTATTGCTTTAAATACTACCTATATGTCAATGATTCTTAAAGTCCTTTCTCCAGTCCACACCACTTCCTTCAACTCTAGACTTCTCTATCCAGCTGTCTAGTCCATATACCCATGCAGATATCCCAGCAGGCACCTCAAATTTAAGGCATTCCAAAACAGGTTCTTGATTTCTCCACAAACTGTTACTGCACCAGTAGCAGAAGCCAAAAACTTGAGTCACCCTTGACCCTTCACTTAGTCTTACATTTGAATCACCTCTAATCCATTCTGTAAATCACGCTGCCTCCACCTTCAACGTAGACAAAGGACACACTCCTAGTGGCCTGTCCCCACTGCTATCCTTATTCAGGTGACATCAGACCCTGCCTGGACTACAGCAGTCACCTCTCTACCTGACCTCCTGTTGCTAGCCCTACCGTCTACCCTGGTTAATCTGCTACACAGTCTGAGCAATTCTTTCAAAATGCAAATCAGATCGCATCACGTTTCTCTTAAAGATCTCCAGTACCTTCCCATCTCCCTCACAGAAAAATCTAAAGTCCTCACCTCACCATGGCCTGCAAGGCCCTCAATCATATGGACCTCTGCCACCTCCCTAACACTTCTATAATTCCCCCCCTTTCTCTCACTTCAGCCACATCAATTCCTTACCAGCAGACAACAAGCTACACATCCTTCTACCTCAGGGACTTTGCACAGGCTGTCTCTGCCCTCAGAGTTCTTGCCAAAATATCTCCATGGCCACCCTTGCTTCCTTTAGGAGGGCAATGACAGCAACAGATTAAAACAAAAGTGACAAAGTGTTAGCAACTGTTAGTTCTAGGTGAATAATAAGCAGGTGTGCACTGTATTATTCATTTAACTTTTCTGTGGATTAGAAGTTTTTCAAAAACCAAAGTTGGGGAAACCCTTTGCTACTACACCACTACTCTCTGTTATATCTTGTCACTGACCATTCTTCCCTCGTCTGTCCTTTCCTGACTTGGTTCCTCTATGTTCTCCCTTAAGTCTGGGTGGTCATCAGGATTCCATGTCTGCATGGCACAGTCAGATGCTTATTTCCACCTGAGACTGGATGTTTCCTCCTGGCATCTCAAGATCAGCTTGCCAAAAATCAGAATCACCTTCCTCTGCCAACCACCCATTTCCCCAGCTTGGTTAATGTCACTGTGATACGCAGTCACCCAACCCAGAGAAAAACCTTGTTTCTTCCCCACCCTCACTGGCCATGTCCACCTGGTAGTGAAGACCTTCCTCCCCGCGAATCTTCCCAGTGGCCGTTTCCTCCACCTGTGCTTCTCTAGTCCAGGCCCGAACCAAAGGGCTTCTTCGTGTGTCTTCCTCCTGCTAGTCTCATCTTCGTCAGCAAATCTTCTGGTTTTAGCAAGATCATTCTAAAATGTAAAGCACCCATGCTTCTGTACAACTGACTGGTGATTCCCTGTGAACCACACTGAAAGCTGAAACCCTCAGCACCACTGGTGCGGGGCTGCCCCCGGCCCTCCTGGCCCATGTCCTCCTCTCCACCACACACGCTGCACCCTACCAAGCTCAGCAGCAGCAGCCGCACAAAGGCACTTTGCTCTTTCCCAATTTACTGCTTGTGGATTTATCATTCCTCCTGCCTAGAATGTCCTTTCCCACTCTCTTCTCCAAGTTAATTCCTACTCAACCTTCAAAACTCAGTTTAAATATAACCTCTTCCCAAGGCCTTCCCCAATCTCTCCAGGTGGAGTCAAGTGCTCCCACAAGGCCAAGTAACATACATCATGTTGTTTGACTATTATTAGGTCCTCTGGACTGTGAGGGGCTGAAGGACAGCAGCATGTTATACTCTTGTCATTTATATATACATACGTGTGTGTGTGTGTGTATGCATGTATATAAATACACGTGTGCATGCATGCATGCATATGTGTGTGTGGGGTGTGTGTATGCACATATATAAATACACATGTGTGTGCGTGCATGCGTGTGCATGTGTGTGGGGGGTGTGTGTGTGTGTATGCATATCCCCAACATCTAATGCAGGGACTGACACATACCAGAGGCCTATTGTCTGCGGGTGGAATATCAAAGTCCCACAACACCTTCAAATGTTAATGTGGATGTCACATCTCCTCAGTCTGGGTACTGCAGCTGCTCATGTGCTCTCTGCTCTTGAAAAGGGCACTCATGCTGCCTCGTGCATTTACACCTTAAAGCAGCTGCACCTCCAGAGCGCTCAACACAGTGCCTTGAACCTTTTGTAGAACTAACAAATGCACACATAAACGAAAGCACATTTTGAAGACTGTTTCAAGACAATATTGCAACATTTGCTGTTCTATGAAAGCTACATGTTCTGTACTATGTCTGCGTAAGTTTCTCCTTCATCACCCCCCCCTTTCACCTGGCTCAAGCTTCACCTTCCTTCCTGGCCCTGCATTTCTTCTCCCATACAAGTCTGCATTTATCTCTTTGTTACAGTTACATCACTACATGGTAACTGGGATTTTTAAAGGGGAGAATACCTTCAGGACCTCACATAGCATCCAGCACATTGTAAATGCACAACAATGTTGACTGGTAAATGAATGAATGAATGAATGAATGGATGGATGAGCTTCTTACCTCATCTTTGAATATTCTAAATAAGAGTCAACAAGCAACAAATATTCCCTTTCTGCCATGAACTAATTGCAATCCCTCATCTCATTCCCAGAGACACTGCCAAACAAAAGTACTGCTAGAAAGAGACCCAGAAAAAGATCTCAGAATTTGATATCAAAAATAAAAAGGTACAGACATTTTCCAGTAGCAGTTGAACTATCTCAATCTTACTTCTTTTTAATTCAAAATGGCTTGTGATTTCATTGTACATAATTTTTAAATAAACTTTAAAATCTGAATGGCTCATGAACTGTGAAATATTTCTGTCAGGCCAGGCACGGTGGCTCACACCTGTAATCCCAGCACTTTGGGAGGCTGAGGCGGGCGGATCACGAGGTCAGGAGATTGAGACCACCCTGGCTAACATGGTGAAACCCCGTCTCTACTAAAAATACAAAAAAAATTATCCGGGCGTGGTGGCGGGCACCTGTAGTACCAGCTACTCGGGAGGCTGAGGCGGGAGAATGGCGTGAACCTGGGAGGCGGAGCTTGCAGTGAGCCAAGATTGTGCCACTGCACTCCAGCCTGGGCGACAGAACGAGACTCTGTCTCAAAAAAAAAGAAAGAACAAAAGAAAGAAATATTTCAGTCACTTCAGATGAAGGTTAAGGCATGTTTGTGAAGTCAGACCCATATATGCTCCTCTTTTCCTCTCTGACCACAGCCCACTGACTGGTCGGGGTGGGAGGTGATTATCTATCTTCCACTGAAGCCCAAGAAGACAGCCCTCAAGCCAGAGAAAGGATGGGAGTAGTGACGGGATGTCCAAGTGAGTGGTGGGCTCAGCTCAGGAGGGGAAGGGACAGGCCAGGGAGTCTTATGCTGGGCTTAAAAAGCTTCTGCTCCTCTTCCCAGGCCTCAAGATCATAAACTCTCTACTAAGCTCCATATCCACAAGGTCCAATGTCTCAACTAAATCTCAAACTCTAAAACTTAACTCATCTTACTTCCTGCCCCTTTATTCCTGAAAAATATTAAAGAAATAAACCTTGCATTGTTTTCCTAAATTCTTCCATCAACTGGGAGGTCACCACTCATCTAGTAAGCAAGAGACATGGCAGTCATCCTGTAAAGTTCTACTCCCCTGACCGCTCCCCACCCACACTGTCTTAATTCAAAACCCATTACCTCTCAACTGTCTTCTACCAAGCCATGCTGTCTGACGTGGCAGCCACCAGCCATGTGTGGCTACTGAGTACCTGGAATGTGGCCAATCCAAACTGAGATGTGCTACAAGTACAAAAGCACCAGATCTCAAAGACTTAGTACAAAAACAATGTAAAATATCTCATCGGTATTTCTCTATTAAATATGATTTGTTGAAATGGTTAAATATTACATGTTGACACAATCTTTTGGATGTATCTTGCATTAAATGAAATATATCACAGTTAATTTTGCTTGTTTCTTTTTGCTCTTTAACATGGTGACTAGATAATTTTACACGGCACATATGGCCACACCCTGCTCCCCTCACTGGACCGACCTGCCCAGCATGACTCCCATTTCTTTGCTGGCCTCACCTCTGCAGTCCCATCTTCTCCCACCTCCCCCTGCCGCCCCCCCACCAACCCTCGGGGCCTCTGTGCTACTGTCATGTGATCCTTGGTCCTGGCTAGCTTCCAGCCATCAGGTATAGCTCAGCCCTGAAGACATGTCCTCCAGCAGGAGGCCTCTGAATGCCATTGTCTCCCCACCCTGCAAGATCCCTCTTCGCTCCCACTCCTCTGTCCTAGCATATCACACATTTCAACAAGCACCTATAGAATGTATGTGCCCACACACTGAAGCTACGACAGAGAAAATGAGGGACAGGAACCCTGACCTCACTCAACTCAGAGTACAGTGGGGGCAACAGAGTATACTAGCAAAAACAGAGTCCTAGTAGCAGCAAAAATAGTAATAATGTGGCATCGATAGCAGTAATAATTTACAGACAACTTACTATGTACCAAGCACAATTCTAAGCACAGTACATGTATTATCTCAGTCTTTCTAATAACACGGTTAAATAGGTCCAAGTATGATTCCCATGTTAGAGGTGAGAAAACTGAGGCACAGAGAAGCTATGTAATTCACCCCAGGCCACACAGCTCACTAAGTGACAGAGTCGGGACTCCAGGGCCATGCTCTTCAACACTGTGCTGTGCTGCCTTCCAAAGTGTGCAGAGGAGCAATAATCGTAACAGAGACAGCAAGACTGGTGTGGAGGAGAGGCCCAGACCCCACATTCAGCAGTGTCAGCAGAGGCTTTGCAGACATAAGGATTTCTAAACTAGGGGTGAGTGTTATGTGCCAGAAGCTCAAGGGTGAAAAGGTTGTGAAGAACTAAAATCAGTTCACTGCGCCTGGAGCAGTAGTTAGAGGAAGATGGGGCTTTTGTTTATTTGTACTTTAAGAAGGACTTTACTGAGAGGACCTACACAGACAGAACATGCTAAGGGCCCATGAAGAGATGACACAGACTAAGACCCAAGAGTCTGGTGAAGGACTGATTAAAAATGTGGGGCAGAGACTCCCCTCTCATGGCAATTGGAAAGGAAGTAAAGAGAATACAACAGTGCTCTTACCAAGGGGAAGCCCAAGTGGGCCCAGTTCTCTAGAAGAAATTATCAGGTAGATGTTCTATACTGACACTGGCCAAGGGCTCCTGAAGATCTTACTTTATCCAACTAAGATGTACATCTAAATTTTAAGAAAATTTCTGATTAATTAATTAATCTATTTATTAACAGGAAGGGCAGGGTCTGGTAGCACTCCAAAAAACATTCACTTAGCCATTTAGCCAACAAGTTCTTGAAAATACATGGATTATGGAAATCCTTCTACCAAAAAGACCTCTGCTGTCTGGCAGAGATATAGGGAAGCCTGGATGAACATCCTAGATAAACCTCAGAAACATAAACCCCCTTTGCTCCCACTCTATTCGCACCAAACATGGTCTGATTATGAATTTGAGTTCCCACGTACCCTGAGAGCAGAAAAAGGCAACGGTGGAACTGGGAATATATATTTTTTAATTATTATTATACTTTAAGTTTTAGGGTACATGTGCACAATGTGCAGGTTAGTTACATATGTATACATGTGCCATGCTGGTGCGCTGCACCCATTAACTTGTCATTTACCATTAGGTATATCTCCCAATGCTATCCCTCCCCCCTCCCCCCATCCCACAACAGTCCCCAGAGTGTGATGTTCCCCTTCCTGTGTCCATGTGTTCTCATTGTTCAATTCCCACCTATGAGTGAGAATATGCGGTGTTTGGTTTTTTGTTCTTGTGATAGTTTACTGAGAATGATGATTTCCAATTTCATCCATGTCCCTACAAAGGACATGAACTCATCATTTTTTATGGCTGCATAATATTCCATGGTGTATATGTGCCACATTTTCTTAATTCAGTCTATCATTGTTGGACATTTGGGTTGCTTCCAAGTCTTTGCTATTGTGAACAATGCCACAATAAACATACGTGTGCATGTGTCTTTATAGCAGCATGATTTATAGTCCTTTGGGTATATATCCAGTAATGGGGTGGCTGGGTCAAATGGTATTTCTAGTTCTAGATCCCTGAGGAATCGCCACTCTGACTTCCACAATGGTTGAACTAGTTGACAGTCCCACCAACAGTGTAAAAGTGTTCCTATTTCTCCACATCCTCTCCAGCACCTGTTGTTTCCTGACTTTTTAATGATTGCCATTCTAACTGGTGTGAGATGGTATCTCATTGTGGTTTTGATTTGCATTTCTCCGATGGCCAGTGATGGTGAGCATTTTTTCATGTGTTTTTTGGCTGCATAAATGTCTTCTTTTGAGAAGTGTCTGTTCATGTCCTTTGTCCACTTTTTGATGGGGTTGTTTGTTTTTTTCTTGTAAATTTGTTTGAGTTCATTGTAGATTCTGGATATTAGCCCTTTGTCAGATGAGTAGGTTGTGAAAATTTTCTCCCATTTTGTAGGCTGCCTGTTCACTCTGATGGTAGTTTCTTTTGCTGTGCAGAAGCTCTTTAGTTTAATTAGATCCCATTTGTCAATTTTGGCTTTTGTTGCCATTGCTTTTGGTGTTTTAGACATGAAGTCCTTGCCCATGCCTATGTCCTGAATGGTAATGCCTAGGTTTTCTTCTAGGGTTTTATGGTTTTAGGTCTAACGTTTAAGTCTTTAATCCATCTTGAATTGCTTTTTGTATAAGGTGTAAGGAAGGGATCCAGTTTCAGCTTTCTACATATGGCTAGCCAGTTTTCCCAGCACCATTTATTAAATAGGGAATATTTTTAAGGTCTATAAAGTACTAACTGGCCTCCACCGTCTTCAGATACCAACTCCTAGGACCATCTTATGAAGTCAATCCCAAAGTGCCTCATCAACTCTGAGTATATGTATATTTCAGATTTCCAAAGCTGAAAACCTCTGTGAAGCCTTGTCTAACCCCAAACTGAACAGTCTACCTCTTCCCTGAGCTAAACTTGTGCTCATTCTCACCAACATTACTACACAGCAATCCAAATGCATGCTTACCACTCAGTGGGAGCCACAGTTGAACTTCCTGGCAGCAAGAAAAAGATAGCATTTAACATTATATTCTCAGCATGTATCACATACTAGGCAGTCACTAAACATCCGATGAATAGATGGATGAATGAATGAACGAATGACCTCACTAAGACCCAGCCGTCCTCCAAGACTTACCTACATAGCTGTCCTCCATTCTCAACAACCTTACTTTTCACACTCCAGCTTAAACTCATTATTTAACACATGATTTTCACTAAGAGAATTTTTAAATCTCATACTAGAGATATGAGTAAGAAGAGGCTTGCATGGTGGGTTCTACTTCCCTGGGACAGCAGAGTCTAGGCATGACTGATGGGGGCTTACCTCTGCAGAGCAACAGGAATACCTCTCAATTACGGAGTACCAGGCCTCAATTTAAAGTGAGTTGTTTACCATAAATGCTCTCTCACCAGAAGGTGAGAGTGAGAGAGACTGAGAGAGAGAGGGAGAGAGGGAGGGAGAGGGAGACAGAGAGCAGGAGAGAGGGAGGGAGAGAGAGAGGGAGACAGAGAGCGGGAGAGAGGGAGAGGGAGAAAGGGAGGCGGAGAGAGAGGGAGAGGGAGACGGAGAGGGAGAGAAGCAAACAGCATCAGAAACAATAGGTTTGCTTAAGAGCAAAAACCAATCCATTCGCTGCCTTCTCTCACAGGTTATCTGACTCATTCCTGCTCAAGACATGACCTGGCAGTGGTGGCCAGCACCCCAGCTGTACTTTACCTTCCCACTCCCAAACACAGTTAAATTTTTTTTCTAGATAAAAATGGGTTTTCAATTTTGTAAGAAAAAGTTACTGTTTGTAACTTCCCTTTAAACCAGCAGTGTTCAAAGTGTGTTCTGTGGACCCTCGGGGGTCCCTGAGACTCTTTCAGGACATCCACAAAATCAGCACTTTTTCATAATATACTAAGACATCACTGCCCTTTTCACTGTGTTGACATTTACATCAGTGGTGCAAGCACAATCAAGGCAGTGACAGAAAAATACACTGGTAATTGTTATTCTTGCAATGGCCACCAACTCACATTAAGAAAAAAAGTAAGCCAACTCATTTAAAGATGTCCTTGACAAAACAGTAAAACTTGATATTTGTTATTCCTGCCCCTTTTTAATCTTTTCTGTGAGGAAACTGGAAGTGCACATGAAGGATATCTGCTGCTCACCAAAGCACCAAGGAAGGCTATCACCAAGAAGAGCACTCGCGCAACTGCCTAGAGTTGTGAGTTGAATGGGCCACCCTTTTTGTTTTTTTAAGGAATATTGTTTTTACTTGAAAGTCCAACTGAAAGACAAGCCATAGATATTCAGACTCAAGTATTTGGCAGTAATTCTCTTGAAATAAAGTGAGCCAATCACTTCAACGAAAGTAACTCATGGTGTTTATTTACAATAATAAAATATGAGCTCTCAAACAAAAGTGAGAATTTTGAAAACACCCATGAGCTCAACAACTTCTCAATCTTTAAAGACTTTTCTGAGAAGTCAGTGGTAATACCAACAAATGTGATTTTTAAAAAATATTGTAGACTGGGCGCAGTGGCTCATCCCTGTAATCCCAGCACTCAGGAAGGCCAAGGGGTGCGGATCAGTTGAGCTCAGGAGTTTGAGACCAGCCTGGGCAACATGGTGAAACCCCATCTCCACAAAAGATACAAAAAAATTAGCCAGGTGGGTAGTCTCATCTACTAAGGAGGCTGAGGTAGGAGGATTGCTTGAGCCTGGGAGGTAGAGGACGCAGTGAGCCATGATCATGCCACTGCACTCCAGCCTGGGTGACAGAGTAAGACCACCTCAAAAAAAAATGTATACAAAAATCAGAAGATTGGCATAATTCAATGAACCAATAAGGGGGTTATTATTATTTTTAAATGAATAAATGTATTTTTTAAATTTCCTAGTTTTCATTTCTGATATGGTAAATAACAACAGATAAAACCAGAATAAACAAAAGCTCTTTGGGGTTCTCAATATTTAAGAGCATCAGGATTTCAAAACCAAAACATTTGAGAACTATTACTTTAAATAAAACAATTATAAACAGACAAGCAGTTACCTGAACATATTTGTCTCACATATTAAATAATCTGGATGAATGCCCCCACCTGCCTTAGTAGCAGGAAGGTTAAGTGTTCTTTCTTATACTAATCATGCCTCATTTTATTATCTAGAATAGTTCTGGTATCTAAGTATCAAACCAGAATGGCTCAAAATACATTCTATCAGAACTAACACTGTCATCTTTGGTATCTATTTTCTAAAAGTCCCCCTTTCCACCTTCCTTTTTACAATCACTTCTCTTTACCAAAATGGCTTTCACTCATCCCAAATATTATTACAGTGTGTTACCCTGGAGTATAAAAACCTCTGGGACACCAACCTCTTTAGGAAGAGTCACTTGGCAGCAAAGCAGAGAGTTAATAAATATCAAGAGGGCAGTCCTTCATTTCATCCAGGTGACAAATGCCTGTTTAGTGAGATAATTGTCATGAAGACAAACACATTTTAATGCATGTATTCAAACTGAAAAAGAGAATTTTTTAAAAAATTGTCTTAGGAGACAAAAAAGTTTGAAGACTACTTCTCTACCAATTATGATTCTAGAATTGCACTGTCCAATAGTAGTCAGTAGCCAAATATGGCTGTTTAAGTTGGTTAAAATTAAAATTTAAAATTCAGTTCCTCTGTCATACTAGCCCCATTTCAAGTGCTTCCTAACCACAAGGGCCTACAGGCTACCATACTGGACACCAAAAAGAAGACTTCTATCATCCCAGAAAATTCCACTGGACAGAGCTCTCTGGAATCTTGATTTAATAAAGGGCTGGATTTCCTACAGTCATTTTTTAAGGCCCCAATCACAGCAGAATGTGGGAAATTTCCATCCAGGTGAGGACAAATGTTAGAGACTCAATATAGAATATTCATCCTACGATCCTCTTTTCTGGTTTTCAAAGAATGGAGCTCTTCTCTCCAGCAATAAGATGTAAAATTAGTACTTTAGACCCTTTTTAAAAATCAAGTTGAGATTCATGTAACATAAAATTAAGCATTTTAAAGTGAGCACTTCAATGGCATTTAATATATTTCCTTAGACTTGATGACCTAAAGGATTTGGCAAATTATTTTCTATCAAGGTCCTACCCATGACCTAATTAATAAACCAAAAATCTAGTGGATATTAACTAAGATATGCAATGCACCCACCCCATCCATTTTAAATGTGTGTGTGTGTATGCGCGTATGTGTGTGTCTGTTTAAAAGAGACAGTCTCACTATGCTGCCCAGGCGGGAGTGCAGTGGCTATTCACAGGTACAATTATGGCACACTGTAACCTCCTCAAACTCCTGGGCTCAAGCAATCCTCCTGCCTCAGCCCCCCAGATAGCTGGGCTACAGGTGCACACCACCGTGCCTGGCCTTAAATATTTTATATGAAGCATTTGTGACAGGGACTTTTTTGGGATTAACAACTTTCTAAAATATCACTTATACCATAAAACAAGATGCTATACTTGCATTAGTTAAAACAATATGCTGTGTTTAACAATTGGCTGATACCCAGCAAAAATTTATTCCAAAAAATAATGAAGTGACTTATGTCAGCATTTACCATGTATAGATGACTATATCCTATCACTACATCACAAGGCCAAAGACACGAGATACCCATGGTTTCAGGGCCACCTATTAAGAGGTGAGAGAGAATAAAAGTGGAAACACAAAGCTTACACTGGCTACATATGCAACAAAAAACTCTCCTTTCTATTTTTAATTGTGCTCTACATCTTATTTTCTGATACTTGAAATAATTTGGCTTGTGTGGTTATACTTCAGTGGTCCTATATGAAAGTCACTAGCCTCATGGCTATTTAAATTAAAATCAAATAAAATTAAAATTTCAGTTCTTCAGCCTCACTAGCCCCATTTCAAGGGTACAGTAGCCATTTGTGGCTAGTGGCTACCATATTGGACTGAGCAAATATAGAACATTTTCATCATGACAGAAAGATCATGGACAGTACTAGGTTATATATTTTCTACAAACACTCATTATTAGCATGATATCAAAGTACACGGCAAACCTTCTTTAAAAAATAACTTGGAAAATCCTAGATACTTTCTGATAAATTTCAGTACACGGTTATATTTAAAAGGGTTTTCTTTCCTTAAACCTTGAGTTGACTGAACATATATGACAGCCTGGATTGCAACCACTCTATAGTATAAAATTCAGGAAACATTTCATTTAATACACAGATTGTATATAGATTACAATTCAATAAAATACATATAAAAATATACACAATATTTAGTAAACATATTACAACTGATGGACATTAGATAAATAGGTTTTCTGTTTACTTTTTTCAATCTCATTTTTACCAATATTTTTATTTAAAAATACATTAAAATATTGTTAAAAGTATTTAAAAACTATAGTGTATAAAGTTGGAAGATAATAAACAAAAGGGTCTTCTCCCTATATTTAAATTTGAGCAAAGACAGAACCACTCTTTCTTGCAGAGAAAACCTGGCTCCAAGCTCAATTCTTACACAAGTCTCTTCTCGCTCTAAATAGTAAATTCTAAAAAAAAATGGCAATGGTGTTACAGTGCTGCCCATAAATGTTTTTTATGGATAAAAACTGTCTCCAAAAATGTAAACCTTCCTTACTTATTTGAAAAATGTGAACTGCCTTCTTATTTTTTAAAATTTAGCTACTAAATTACACTGCAGCCAACCTTTCAATTTTCTTTTGTGTCTTCCACACTTTAAAACCTATGAAGTTACTTTTTAAGAAAAAAAAACAGATTAGGATAAAGAAGCATTATAAAAATCTTAAGTGGGATAGCCTTCATAAATCAACTGAGTTCACAACAGGGCCTTCAGTGCCAGTCAACAGGAACCCATCCACTAAAGTATAAGATCATCTCAGGGTTTTGGAGAGCACACCATGAAAACATGGTAAGATGCTAGTAACAACAAGGGCGTGAAGTGGATCACTGGATTTAAGGTACTTGTAAGTTTAAAATTATACTTAACAAAGACTTAGTACTACTGAACTTTCTCTATGTAGAACTATATATATTATAGGTCAGTGGGTGAACTTCTTGCATGCTAAAGGGAATACCAGCGACCATCCCTAGCAATATGAAAGAGGATGTCAACTTAACCTGCCATTTGAAGTTTCTGAAAACTAAGTGATGGTTTTCACCTTGGTTGAAGTTAGAAAGAAACACTTAGAAAGCAGCTAGTATTTTATATACAGTAATATTTCCTAGAGATTCAACTGAAAAGAAATACAGTAGTGTGATGGTAATTTTTGCTCCCCCCTACAAAACATTATGAATTTTTGTCTGCCTTATGGAGAATCTAGTAAGTTGATTTTTAAGGCACTGATAGATGATGTCCTGTTTTCCAAAATAAGGGAAAGTCAGTCTACTTCAAAGTGAAAGAGTAGAAAGTGAAAAAAGAAAGAATTCCAAAAGCTCATTTTGATAATCACTACAACAGTAGTTAAAATAAAAAATATTTAACATTTATTGGGCATATACCACATGCCACATGCTGTGCTAAAAATTTTACAGTCATTATCTCATTTAATTCTCATAATTCTGTGTAATCGGTACAATCACTGTATCAAGAAACTGAGGTTTAGGGAAGTTAAGTATGTATCATTTAAGATGACTTAAGAAAAAAATGGAAGAGCCACATTTAAATGGAGTTCTCAGTGTATATGAAGCCTGTGGTCTTCACAACTCTGTGCTCTTGCCTGCCCAGCAACCTGTGCTAGCAGTGAGGGGCAGAGTCCTGGCAGCTCCACCTAGTGTGTGACCACTACACAGAATAGTGGAGGGGTGAGAGGCTTAAAAAATGACAGAGAAAACATTAAATGAAAGAAATAAGCTGACACTTGTCTCTTTGCATTTACTTACTTTGGAATTAAATTTATATTCAGTATGAAATACCACTCTAGCATCTAACATGGCTCTTTGATGTGGGGAGCTTATTAAAACTGATTTAATGATTTGCAGCAGGGCGCGGTGGCTCACACCTGTAAACCCAGCACTTTGGGAGGCTGAGGCAGGTGGATCACCTGAGGAAAGGAGTTCGAGACCAGCCTGGCCAACATGGTGAAACCCCGTCTCTACTAAAAATACAAAAATCAGCCAGGTGCGGTGGTGGGCGACTGTAGTCCCAGGTACTCTGGAGGATGAGGTGGGAGGATCACTTGAGCCCAGGAGATGGAGTCTGCAGTGAGCCAAGATCGCACCACTGCAAACTCCATCTCCTGGGCGACAGAGCAAGACTCCATCTCAAAAGAAAACAAAACAAAAGAAAACAAAACAAAAAACTGATCTTATTATTGGGCTCATTTTTATTCTATGAATGGCTAGTCTCTTACTGTTGTTGTTTGTTTTCTTCATCAATGATATCCTAGCTTAGAGACCTTATTTATGTGTGAATACTGGTTTTGAACTTTCTTGCAAAAAGTAAAACTGCAAGCCTTAAGCTCACATCTAAGGAAAGATGTTTTCCAAAATTAGACTGAATTATTTCCTTCTTTGATCTAAGTCTTCTACCATGGTTTTCAAGTAAGAAAGACACGTTGTTGCATCAGAGGTCAGGTTAGGCAGGACACTGAGCACAGGGGTTCCCACAGCACCTTATTCCAGTATGAAGATGACTACTCCCTTGACATGTCCCACTGTCTGGATAAATATATTTAAAGTGAACAGAAAAAAACATTCAGAGAAATCGATGACAAAAATGAAATACTACTTAGCATCTTACTTAAATAAAACACTTTCCCTAAAAAACTCTGACTTATCTCCTTTAATCCAAGGGATGTCTTCATGCATTTCAATAGCTCTCATTCAGGGAAATGTCTCTGACATATTTGAGCAGCCAAAAATGGAGTTAGCTTACTAATGGGCCAATTTAAAGCAAAGTCAGCATATTCTACTTATTTATTGTCCCAGTTCCATTTCTCCCTGTGGTTACTTAGATATTATCTACAGATTTACAGCTGTAACTCCAGAGAATGGAGAGTAACATTAAGATGTCAAGATCAAGGTAAATTCTCCAAGTTAGTTCCCCACAGTTTATTTCTAGCACACTCCAAAGTGGTTAAACTTGGTATCTCTTCATGCTAGATTTGTTTTTAAAAATAACAGTGAAAACAAACACATCACAAATTGCAAAAATCCCACAATTTTCTATTATTGTTTTTTAATGGAAGAAAATGTTCAAGTTACAAGAGTCCATCAAGAAACATGATCTAAAAATCAAACTTTAATTTCAAGTATTTCTATATTCAATAAGAATTTTAAGTCTATACCCTCCCCTTTCATTAAAGAGCACATTTAGATACATACCTTCAAAAAACAAAAAGTTTTCAGAAAAAGAATGATCTAAAGTTCTTTGCCTGTTCACAAGAAAGGATATGTACCCTGCAACCTCCCAACTGCCTAAACTGAGCAGCCGCTGGCAAGAGGCCAGAACACTTCACAGCCTACCAAATGGGTGAGAGTGGAATTCCTATGCTAATATTGCAAACCTGTTTCAGCCAGTCTATGAATAGATTAGACAGGAAAGGCATAAGTTAAGCTAGAACACTTGCCATTCGAAAAACCCTCCACACAGTCTCCCAGCACCACTGCTTGCACCTCCTCAATATTCTCCAATGCTTTCTACCCATGGCCAAAACAAACAAAAAGACTCTTTAAGATTAATAACACTTACTTACACCCTAAAACAATTGTTTTTTTGCTTTCACACAGTGAGCCAAATTACACAGTTAACATAGTTAAGGTTAACGTCTAGGACTCCCGAAACCTATGGTACAGAATGATTTAGAACTAAACACAGAAAGCAGTAGAGGAAAACAGGACAAATACACTTTAAAGAATATCACAAATATTATAGTCTTCATTAATATTAAACAGCATCAAAAGGGCATGTTTTTGATCCAATCTTTAAAATAAGAGGTAAGGAAGTGCCTTGCAGCCTTCCCTGGCCATCACTCCCATCGTCCTGGAAATTGTCCAGGATAAAAAACAAGCAAGATGATGTAGGTAGTCCTGTATCTACGTTGACTTTTTCAAATGCAACCCTGTCAATTTCTTGGCATTTTGCCAACTTCAAGTTCTCCATCACCTGTAATCATGTCCTAGCCCTCCACCACTCCTGCAATCATGTCCTAGCCCTCGAAGGTTCTCCTCCATTTTTTACACTAAGTGAAGGAAAAACAAAATAAAACCTCACTCCTGGTGACACACCATAAACTACTAAAGTTTTACAAGGCAAAAGGACAAGTACAAGTTTGCTACTGACTTTCTTCACTGATACAAGAGCTGCATTCAGCAACAAAGGAAATACCAGGGCCATCTCTGCATGGCTACTTAAGGATTATCTATAGATTTACAGCTGTAACTACAAAGAATAGAAAATAACATTAAGATGTCAAGGCTAGGGTAAATTCTCCAGATTAGTTCTCACAATGCTGTTCCCTTAATTGTCCCCCTAACCCACTTCCCAATTCTTCTTCCTCAGCCAACTATTGCTCTGCTGTACCAGAGACTGCCTTTCTGAAAGATTATTATAACAGGGAAGAAAAAAGCAGCACAGAAGAAAAAAGTGAAAGAAATGGGGAGGGGGGATCATGCATATTAATAAAAATGAAGGCTTTTTCCCTTATCCTGGAGAGTCAATTTCATGAAGAAACAAGCAATTGTATTAGAGACAGGCAAAAAGCTAGGGGATAGAGGTGAGGAATTAACTACCAGAAGTATCCAAACGCCACTCAAAACTAAAATCTTGAAAATGTCTGTAATCCACCTTTCAGACAAACACGCTATTTTTTCCCACAGGACAAACACCATTTATGTAGCCTTCTTTGAAACTCAAACAAATGAAATCAAACTTCAATAATGTATCTTGTCAAGAACTGATACTAATATCCCTAACACAGGCATACCCCCTAGTACTGCATTTATTCATTATACCTAAAAACACCACTACTACTTCCTTAACCTTACAGCAAAGGTGGGTAACACCTGTCTTGGAGGATGACTGTCATAATTACACTAACAATTTTACATTTATTTACATGTGAATAAAATTATTTATACTCTGACTTGTTTTTAAAAAGAATTTGCAGCAACTGATAGGGAAAGAGTCTAGCATGTGCTGTTTAATATGCAGCCACCAGCCATGTGTGGTCACTGAGCAACTGAGATGCAGCTCACGCAATCTGTGTAAAATACATATCAGGTTTTAAATTCTTGCGTAAAATATCTCACAAGCAATTTTTTATACTGACTACATGTTGAAATGTCTTGGATATGTTGGTTTAATTAAATGTATTACTAAAATTAGTTTTACCAGTTTCTTTAATGGTAAAATGTGGTTACCAGAAAATCTGTATCAACATAAATGCATTGTATTTGTAGCTCCCATCATATAACTGGACAGTTCTGGTCTAGAACATAGTAAGTACACAAAGATAGGACAGCCAGAAATGTTATACTTAAATAACAAAATTCCCTTTCCACCTCGGTGGAGGTTGCTGTCTCCTCCCTGCCTTCCACCATACCAGCAATCTCTCCTTAACACAGTCCTTGGCACATAACAGGCACTAAATAAGTATTTCTTTCATGTGGTACTGCCTTTCACGAAGGTACCTAAGACACCAAGATGAAAATGCAGCACCAAAAGTGGCTTCTTTTAAGAATATCAATTGGGACACCTAGCAGAGGCCTAATATCCAGGCTTCAAAGGTAAACTAACAAACTAAATTCTTATCACCTACAAAATTTTTGATGTCACATAAAACAATACTCTTTTACAAAATAAAAGCCATCTAAGGGGCGAGGCTATCAGCCATTCATGCTTTCAGACTATGGGGTGAAAGGACAGATGGAGTAGATTTTTCCCTGTGCTTTAACTTGACACCTGGTATAATTCTGACCTCTGGGATAAACCAGCTTGTTGGATGTTGAGGAAAAACGCAGACAGGTTCCTCAATAAGCTGTAGTATATATAAATTGAAGTAGTCAAAAGAAATACTTTAAGAGTCTTCATGAGAAACCACAGGCTGTTGAGAGCAACCTATGGCCCAGGAAAGAGAGACCAGTAAAGGCTGGATGGTTTGCCTTAACTAAAGATGTCATGAAGAACTAGCAGTGGGCCACAGCAAGTGAGAAAGCAGTGATTTCTTTTGCCTTCCTTCTGTGAGCACCAGACGGGGCAACCTGCTCCAATGAGGTCCAGCCTGGGTGCCTGTTTTCTGAAGGTGCATATACTTGCAAAAGCCCCTGAATACCACTTAGGTAAAAGCTGATTTTTTTTTAGAGACATTTTGTTTTCCCATCTTTCCCAGATGTCTTTAGAAGTGAGAAAGGTAGTATTGACAAAATACATCTGCTCTCCATTAAAAAGGTATTTTTGTCTATTTCTGATTACAATCTGCATACGTAATCCTTAAGAAACACAGCCACCTTTTTCCATAAATTTACTTAGTTGCCAATTACTCTGCCCATGTCTGTAATTTGTAATTCCTTTTTTTTTTTTTTTTTTTTTTGATACAGAGTCTTGCTCTGTTGCCCAGGCTGGAGTGCAGTGGCATGATCTTGGCTCACCACAACCTCCGCCTCACGGGTTCAAGCGATTCTCCTGCTTCAGCCTCCCAAGTAGCTGGGATTTCAGGCATGCACCACCACGCCTGGCTAATTTTTGTATCTTTAGTATAGAGACGGGGTTTCACTATGTTGGCCAGACTAGTCTCGAACTCCTGATCTTGTGATCCACCCACCTCGACCTCCCAAAGTGCTGGGATTACAGGCGTGAGCCACCACGCCCGGCCTTGTAATTCTTTATTTACTGGGTAAACTTAAAGAATCTCAGTATAAGATTGATGCTACTTGAGATTTACCAATAAAAGGTTTTCCCTGAAAGGCTTTTTTTTTTTTTGAAAAAAAAAAAAATTGTACCACTGATTCTTCCAGGTTTTTTTTAATCTCAAGGGAAAATGAGGAGATGGGAAATTATTACCTATCACCTCAATCTTAGTAGCCTTTAAATTTTTTTTCTACTTCCGTTTCATGATGACTGTATTTCAGGACCAAATTAATGAAAAAGGTACAAATGTATCCAAAATAAACTTATTTTAAGGACACCTTGTTGCAGATCCTAAAAATTCAACTAGAACTTTCCATTTAAGAGCATAATCCATGATCTGGGACACGTCTATGGACTGTGCAGTGTAAATTCTATCCAGAAACTCAGGGACTTGCCTGTAACCTTAAGAACAATCCACTTAATTAGTCTTTCTTTAGATAAGCTCTTCAAATGAACAAAATGTTGCTCTGTGCCTTCCTTGTAGATTGTTCTCATCCATGTTCACAGTGTACTGATAAACCTTTCATTTTTGGTTCCACCCCCTCTCCACCCTCTTCGTACTCCTGGGTGCTGCAAAGAGCCCCATGGTGCTGTGTCCATGCTGAAAACACCTCCTAGTGCCCTCCAGTGCCATGGGCCCGGGACCATGCAGCTTTCTGTCCACTAAGCCCCAGACCTACATTTCAGCAATACTAGGGACACTCAAGGCCCAAAGGGCTTTCTGATCTTTGCACTCATTGTTTCCTAAATCTTAAACTCTTTTCCCTCCTTTATCCATCCTTCTCTCAACTTAGACTGATCCTTCACATCTCAGCAAAGACATCACTGCCCCCAGAAAGCCCTCCCAGACTCCCACCTCGCCCACTTTAAGAATGACTTTAAAGATCAGTGCTGATCTCTACAGTGTGCTTTTCATGGCATATTCTTGCCTGCATCTTCCTGCTCACACAGCAAGATTGTTCTCCCTCCCTCAAAGAAAAGCACATACGAAGCCTCAATATTTGATAAGTGTTCACCAAAACCAAGGATGTAAAGTCAAACAACTATGAAAATGTTTGACATTGAAATATGTAAGATTCTTCTTAAAGCTCTGCAACAGGCAATTCTGAACACTTGCTAGATGTATTGTTTTTGAGTCCCCACTGTTAAGCACTTAAAAGACATGACTACTAATCTCACTGAGCCTCTAACCAGGAAGGCATATGATCCCTCACTTCAGAGATAATGAAATGAAGTCCTGACACCCTTACTAACGTCAGGTGGTGACGTTAAGCGGTAGTGCTTCTATTCAAAAACTCAGACTCCAAAGCCTGTACTCTTTCCTTCATACCAGTGGTTCTAAAATTGTGGGCCAGGGTTTCTGTAGGGTCTGTGAGACCAGAACTATTTCTACATGATCCTGAGATGTTATTTGCTTTTTCATCCTCATTTTCTCCAAATAAGCTGTAAACTTGTCCAGAGGCTTATGACTAGCACATAGACTACATTCAGAAGCAGATGTGAAAATCAATATTTGATAAATATAAAACAATGCCACTAATTTTGTCTTGTGAAAACTTATCTTTCATTTTTGAAAAAGTTATCTTTCATTTAAAAAGTATTATGTATGTTAACACATAATGGTTTATTATTTTTAAATAATTAACAAATCAATATTTTAAACTTTCATCAATATTTTAGCCAGGCAGGGTAGCTCATGCCTGTAATCCCAGCACTTTGGGAGGCCACAGCGGGTGGATCATCTGAGGTCAGGAGTTTGAGACCAGCCTGGCCAACATGGTGAAACCCCATCTCTACTAAAAATACAAAAAAAAAAGCTGGGCGTGGTGGCGGGTGCCTGTAATCCCAACTACTAGGGAGTATGAGCAGGAGAATTGCTTGAACCTGGGAGAAGGAGGTTGCAGTGAGCCAAGAACGCGCCACTGCCCTCTAGCCTGGGCGAAAGAGTAAGACTCCGTCTCAAAAATAAAGAAAGACATAAATACATAGGTAAACAATAAAAAACTTAAAACTTTCTGAGACAGTAAATATCAATACATATAACTCACATAGCTAACACACACTCTTTGGAGTCCCCAGTAATTTTTAAGAATGTGTAGAGGTCTGAGATGAAAAGTTTGAGAAAAACTGTTCTAATTAGCTATTGAAAAAGAAATATAAGCTAGGGTTTTTCCCTTCCCTGTAAATCTTATCAAATAATCGAAAGTCTAGCACTTCCATTAAAGAAATGTCCATATACCAAAATGTGTAATTTTTCACATTTTGATCTGATGAACTGTGGCCTTTTTGTTCTAACATTTTTCTTTGTTGACTTTTCAGTATAAAGTTAAACTTATCTTTAAAGATACTTAAATGTGTTCCATAATCTAGAAAATATCCATTCAGAAGCCAGGAAACACATAAAGAACATAATTTCTATTTTTAAAAAGCGAAAAACTCAAGAAGAGTTAAGTCTACCTGAATGTGATATTTTCATTATCAAGTTAAATGGACATTTCAACCTAATCTGGTATCTTCCCTGATACCTGGTATAGTATTGAGCCACTACTCCATCATATATAAAATGCAAAATAATTTTAGTAGCTCTAAAGCAAAACATAATTAAATAAAAATATTTCCTAGGGTAGAATGTCAATCATTCAGAGAGAGAGATTTTAAAGATATAGGATAGTATTTTGAATTACCCATATTATTATCCTCCTCACATGTGGCAACACAGTCTAAAAGGGGGATAATATTTGCACAAATCAAATTTAGTTATTTCATAACTAAGGCTGTATTACATAATATTTAACCTATCCTTAAAAATAAAGTTAATTTTGGTGAAACCTCGTTTCCACTAAAAATACAAAAATTAGCCAGGCACGGTGGTGCGCGCCTGTAGTCCCAGCCACTCAGGAGCCTGAGGCAGGAGAATCGCTTGAACCTGGGAGGCAGAGGTTGCAGTGAGCCAAGATTGCGCCACTGACTCCAGCCTGGCAAAAGAGTAAGACTTCATCTCAAAAAATAATAAATAAAGTTAATTTTACATTGTATCTACATGGGAAATGACATAATTATGTAGCAAGGTTTGCACTTCAGGAGATCAGAAGCTAAAATTAGAGGAGAATTAACATATATACCATGGAGTGGACATTATACTAGGCACTCGGTATATGTTAAGCCCACTTAATCTAACACCCTTTGTGCTGGGTGCTATTTTTCCTGCTTAACTAATGAAAAATCTGAGGTAAAGAGAAGTTAAATCCTTTGCCTAAGATCACCAGGTTAATAAGCAATAGAGCTAGGGTCCACATATCTTTCTAACTTTAAAGTCTATGTTCTGTGCCTGAGACTTCACACCTCCCTAGCCTTATGTTCAAAACTGAGTGTTTCAAAATCTGAAGAGGATGCAAAGTTAAGCAGAAATAAGAAAGCAAATAATCAATGAGCAAAATGGAAAACATAATTGTACTTAGAATGAAAATACCTCAAATGTCCTAGTTTACATCCCTGTAAAGGTCCTGAGTTTGCCTATAATGACGCATTCAAAGAAGGAGGGAATGCATGTGGGCTCTCCTGAAGTCTAGCACCAGACACAGCAGGCATGGAGCCTCCACTCGTCAAGGATTCAAACGCCACAGACTCACACATGTCCTCTGAAATGCCCACTGAGGCATCTGTACTCTTAAAACCCAGGAAAGCTGGAGGAGAGCAACAATTCTCATCCAGGGATCAGATTATAATCACAGGGGGTCTTCCAAACTGTGCTCACCCTCCGGTGAAGACAGAGGATGCCGGAATGAGAAGTCTGAGAAACCACTGCTCTAAAATATCCCTTGCTTAGTAAGAAACTTTCCAGGGAATAAGAAAATAATAATTCCTAAAAACTAAGTCACATTCATTTCTGTCCTAAAAGCCACCCAGGTCTGCTGGCCTCAGAGACAGTACTTTTGGTCCGCTTTGAGGAGAGGCGTTCTGCCCTGAGGTTATATAAGAATCACCAAGGGTGGTTATATGAGGATCACCAAGGTCTTCAGGGAAGCTGCCCTGCCCACCGGCTCAGGGCAGCTTCCCTGAAGCCACTACTTGTCCTGTGGTCCCAGGAGTCTTCCTGACCTCCACTCCCTCAGCCCAGCTTAGGACGAAGCTTCAGAGCCTCTGTATTAAATGCCTGCGTGAATCTAAAATTAAAAAACAAAAAAAAATTTTTTTTAAAGATGGAGTCTCGCTCTATTGCCCAGGCTGGAGTGCAGTGGCACAATCTCAGCTCACTGCAACATCCACCTCCCAGGTTCAAGCGACTCTCTTGCCTCAGCCTCCCAAGCAGCTGGGACTACAGGCATGCACCACCATGCCCAACTAATTTTTTGTATTTTTTAATAGAGACGGGGTTTCACCATGTTGGCCAGTTTGGCATTGAACTCCTGATCTCAGATGATCTGTCTGCCTCGGCCTCCCAGAGTGCTGGGATTGCAGGCATGAGCCACTGTGCCTGGCCTAAAATACTTTTTTTTTCTTTTTTTTAATGAACTGACAAAAAGCATAGAAGACAATTATCACCACTAAAAAAAAAAAATGCTGCTCTGAGATGCCCTGGGTGGCTTTGTTTACTGACTAAACCCTTTTACTTTCAACACTGCTTCAATGCCTTCTGCTCCCACTTTGACCCTTCTGGTCCAAACTGTCCTCAAAGGCCTAGAAAACAGGTTCACACTTCATCTTCTCCTTCTCCATCTGTCCTGTGGACTGTCTAATCAATATCACTGGCTCCCTCCCCATTTAAGTCCAAATTCCTTAAAAAGGAATCCAAGATCACAAAAATCTGGCCCTGACTGATACTTTCCAACCTATTCCCTGCAGCAAGCTTGACTTCCTGTGCCCTTGTTTAGCAAACCATCCCCCAGTCTCAACTGCTGACCTGGGTTCACCTCCCCTGGGTAAGGCCTAGCCAAATTCCAAGCACCCTCAACTACAGGTTATTTCCTCTCTCTGGACATTTGTCACATAATCATGCCTGGTCTCTCACTCCTCTGTATTTTCACATGCAAGTCTTATTTCCCCAAAATTGATAATAAGTCCATCAAAACAAGTACTATGCTTTATAGCTCTAAAATCAGCTACTGTGCACCCCAAAAACAGAGTTGCAATTCTGGTAGATAATCAGTATATATTTTTGAATAGCACTAAGAATAATCTGTATACACAGGCATTAATTTATCTTTCACAGACCTAGGGCATAAACAACAAAATTTATAATGGAAAGATGTCTTTGTGAATATGATAAACTTAAATCTGTTCTTTTATAAATTCTGAATGATAACAAAAACGTCAGCTTACAAAAAAGGAAGATTCCCTACTTCAGTTCTGGGTATCCAAATCTTTTAGAGACCAAACATCTTCTGTGAATTATCATTTACTGTGATTTTCTACAGTTTGCAATTAAAACTCATACTAACAAAGTCAACAGTTAGTAAAATAAGTATCACAGAAGTATACGATTTGCAGCTTCCCAAGAAAAATATCACAATATAAAAGGAGAGATGGAGGAGACTACCACACACGCATAAATCTTTGCTAGAAACCAAGTGTCAGTGTATTTTTAAAACACACACACACACACAAAGAAAGAGAAAGAATAAAGAAGAATTCAGAAAAGGAAACAAAAGCGTTTGTCTCGTGAGCATTCTGAGTCCTCTGTCCATCTCCCTGCTAGCGGTGACCCAGCTCCTTGTCAGCAGGGACCCAGTCTTAGTTATCTACATATCCTTAACATCTAGCACAATCCCTGGGACAGGGAGATTGATGCCTGAATAAAATAAATGCATAAGCCAATAACAAATAAAAATTAAGGCACTCATAATGAAAAAGCTTTTCATAGAGTTTAAAGAAAAATTCGATCAGACAAGTTAGCCATGTTGAATTTCACATTGCAATGCAGAGGCAGGCTCTGTGTCCCCTTACCTGATGCACAGGCACTTTCTGCGGGGTGTTCTGGGGTGATGGGTGGAGCTGTGCCCAAGGCTGGTGATGAGGGTGTGGAGGTGAAGACTGGTGGTGCAAGCCCGGGTGAGGCTGCAGTGGAGGACAGGTTGGCAACTGCTGAAAAGATGGCTGTTGACCAGGATGTTGTTGGCCAGGTATCAGTCGTTCCTGGATTGCTTGTGGGTCTCCAAGGCCAACACCAGGACAACCATTTGGCCTCATGTGCCCAGTCAATTCCCTTGGTGCCGAGGACATGCCTATAAATGGACGAGACTGCTGCATGTTTCTGGGGCCCATATTCCTCTGTCCGATTCCCATGGCACCAGGGGGCTGGTGAGATGGCTGAGGATGGGGCATATTTGGATAACTGCCAACTTCCATTGGTATCCCAGCACTTCCCGGCCTGACTTGTGGAGGAGGAGTGCCTGCTGGATTACTCATTGCTTTCATGGGTGACATGGGAGGTGGAGAGGCATAAGTTCCCTGAGGCTGTGAAGGATGCATAGTTTGTGTGTTCATTTGGTTAAGTGAGCCACTGGGGTGGATGGGCTGCTGGTGCATTAGTCCTTGACCACTGTTTGATGGGAATCCTACAGCATTGGGGTATCTTGGTACGGACTGATTCATTGGAGTATTATTTGTAAGGCCTAAATTTTGATTCATCCCTGTATTGTTAACTAATCCCTGATTTAGGTTACTGTAAGGATATCGAGAATACTGCCCTGAGTTGTTTATAGTAGGAGAGGGGACTGTCTGGCTCCGAGAACTAAAGTTAAGGGTTTGTGGCCTAACAGCCCCTTGTTGGGGAGGATTCGGGGAGAATCTGGGACTGTGGGCAACGGATTCTCCATGGAGAGCAGTAGAGGGGTGGTGATGGAACTGCTGCACCGAGTGACGCAAGGAAGGTGCCATGCTGGGACTCTGCTGGGGCACGTGGGACAAGTGGCCAGGTCCTGAGGTGGCAATAAAAGGATTTCCCTGATTGAGGCCCTCTTGGCCTTGGGAAAACTGGCTCATCCTCTGCTGTGGCTGACCATGCTGCTGCATGGAAAAATCCCCACGTGCCATATAGCTGCCCATCTGCTGCATGTGCTGAGGGTGGCCCTGTGCAGGGGGCCCCGACGGAGCCGGCTGCGGTGGCTGCGGCTGTGGCTGCTGCTGCTGGTAGGGGGCTCGTATCTGGTCTGGTACCTGAACAGCCCTGGGGCCCCACATGGAGCTGCTGTCCACAAAGGATTGCCCATGCCTCTCATTCTGCATGCCAGGGTAGACACCCATCTGACCGCCACCACTGCCACCATGGGGCACCTGAGGAACGGGAGGGGTGTGATACTGCGAGTGCGGAGACGCGAGTCCGTTCCCAGGGGTGCTGCTCATCATTCTGTTCGGCTGATCCATCAGATGCATCTTTTGTTGTTCATACTGATTATAGTGATCAAAATGTGTCAGCTTTGTTTGATTTTGATTAGTTGAAGGATGATGAAGGGATGGCTGTAAAGAGGCAAAGCCTTGGTCTATTGGCATTTGCTGACCCATAGGATTTACTGGATTTTCCGGGTAACCACATTCTCCGAGGCCTTCAAGACCTTCACTGAAAATATTCCCATCCTCGCCAAAAAGACTCATCATTCCTGGATCTGCCATCTTCTTCCAACACACGGCTCCTCCAAACCACAGCTCAGGAGCTTGCCTGTGCTTCACTTCACTGAGGTGTTTGCCCTCAAAGCCTATAATCCTTAACTAATCTTCTTCATGTCATTCCGTATTTCTTTAATTCTCTTGGACCCTGCAGTGTCAGGCAAAGTCTGGATATAGGTCCTGGAAGGGAGTTTGGGGTGGGGGAGAAGAAGGAAGAAAACAAAGAATTAGGATCCAGTGATAAAAACTGCCAGTATTTTGTACATCTGAATTTGGTCCCCATCAACAATACGAATCTAGCTCCCTCGCTGAGCTGTATTTTATAAATTTAGTTCACTTTAAGAGAAACTCATTGGCTTCTACCAGAAGCATCATTATGATCGGTTACTTAGAAAGCAAGCAAAACACTAACCTTAACCTTAAATTAATCCATTCACTACACTTCCTAGCGTTCCATTCTTGGATGAAACAGAACAAAAGAACACAACATGAAGCAGCAGCAGCTGCCACAGCAGGCAAGCAGATGTATGAATATAGCCAAGCAGCTCATCTGCTGAACTAAAGCCCTGGAAATGCTCTGGTTACCAACAGCCCGCCCTTAACCTTATTCCCCTGAGCGGTGTAATCAGATGAGCAACAGCAGCACCAAGGGCTGTGAAAAGCTCAACTTAGTTAAATTGACTAGAGGATTATACAAATACCAAAATCGGTCATTTCATACAAATTAGATATTTACAGCCCAGATACAACTATGTAACTGCAACAGAGGCATCTAACAAGAAAGTGTTCATAATGATGTTGAAAAGCAACCTTGAGAACAGTACAATAAATTCATAATTTCATTATGTTTAATGGCAGAAATATACAAGATTCAGAAAGAAACTAAAAGAAAAGCTTTCATTGTCCAAGACGACCAATTTCACTCATGGCTCTGAGCCTACCATGGTCCCAGTCTGCACTGACACAGAGCAGCCCAATCACCAGGCTCATTATTCACCCGCAGGCATGCTGGGCTCTGGTGGACCAGAATCCCACGTGACCACTCAGAGAAAACTAGTTGAGTGGATACTTTGTGGACACCAACTATTCTCATAACTAGAAATACAACTTTCTCCAAAACTGAAAATTATTTTAACAGAATAAAGTTCAAAATATGCTCTCCTCACCATTGCCTTAAGTCCTTTTGGGACAAGGCAGGACCTAAGCAGGAAGGGAGACAAGTTGGCAGGCACTTGTGTTCGCACCCTACGTGCTTCCAGCGCACTGTGTACACTATGTAACATGCTGCATCTTATTCAAACTCTTCCTAACAGATCCTGTGTCAGATTAAAATAACTAATTTAAAGAATGCTTTGACAATCTAAACAGGAAAGTGTTTTTGTTGAGCACTAATTAAATCAACGGCCTAATAAAGACCTAATTCATATAGAGAAAATGACTGAAATCTTAAACATCTTTGGAATTTAACTCATTTTTTTCTCTTTTATAAGGACATTAAGCATTGTGTGATACTAGCTCACTTGAAAAAAACAATATCTTGTTGAAGAATTTCCAAAGTGATGATAAAAACAGGCTCAGTCATAAATTCTACTGACACCCTTCCATAAGAGCATGGGAATGAACAATGGGCTAACCAACACTCCTGAGAACTTACCAGTAAGACACATAAAAATTCTGTTTCTGCCTGCCGTATTCTAACACATTCCTAACAAGGGGAGAATTTTGCTTACAGAAAATGTAAACAACATTCCTGTTCACTGTCAGAACTACAGACATAACACCTGAGAGGGTCTCCAGGCCTGTAGTTTTCAGGTGACAGCTGTCAACTAAAGTCAAAGGTCTCTTCACTCTGCCGCTAACTGCCATGAATTTTCTGATCTACTTTCTCCAAATACAGAGGTCAGATGGGTGAAAATAAGGTGAGCATGAAAGCTATTTTACTGAAAACATGCTGCTTTACTATACAACTATTTTAAAATCCAAAATAAAGAGAAGTAGACATCTCCAGTGCCAGTTGCAACAAATATTCTTAAATACACTCCTAAGAAGGCTAAGCAGTCAGTCATCATTTATTCAAGGCTCATTCTAACTTTCAAAGAAATAAATACTGGAATGGACTTGATAATAGCTTAAACCAGCCATGCAGCCCAACCACTTACCAAAATAACCTTTCAAATTAGTTTAAGGAAAGTAACGTCTACATATGTGTCCTGGGGAGCAGCTTCATCCTCCAGGGTCCGCCAACTGTTATGGGAAGAAATGCTACTGACTCGATGGGGCTCCAGGCCAGCTCCAGGTAAAAGTGAGCCCAGAGGGAGTGGATGGCTTAGCCCACTGGTGACCTTCTCTTGCAAGCCCACTGAGCCCAGAGGCAGAGGCAGAGCCAGATCAAGCTTGGAGAAGTGGCGATGAAGTTGGTGCTGACTTTTTATCAGCTTAAGATTCAGAAGAGGGACAAGTTGCCTATGCGCATGAGTAGGGAAAAACAGCCCTGCCTGAGAGTACCCATACTGACCCTTGGCTGTGCTCCTCTTCCTGTTCCCTACGCCCTTCTACTAAGTGTCCATCTCCCAGACGTTTGAAAAACGCCAGCATTATATGGTATCAACTAAGCATGTCGCTCAGCACAACTACAACCATGCTCAGGTAAGGTCCAGGCAGAGAAGTTCAAAAACTGGCTTTGCAGTCTGCCATTAGTGACCGCTCACTGGGACAGCCACCAACGCCTTCCTGCCCCTTTTCTGACCTCAAGACCCAGCTGGCAACTATGCCAGGAATCCATCTGGTAGCTGCATTTCATATTTCTGATTTGAGCTAATCTAATTAATTTGTTTTGGTCCTTTTTTAAATTTGATCAAGACCATCTGAATGCCCACTTTCCCAAGTCGCAGCTGCATTGTATAATTTTGTGTTTCTATAAAAGATATTCATTCAAAGCCCTATTTTGAAAGCTTCCCTCTCGTCTACACTCAATATCTAGATTTTCTATGTCTAGATGAACACTGTTCAATGGGCCACAAATGCGAGCTATTACATGTAATTTTTAGTTTTCTAGTAGCTACATTTTAATAGTAGACCAAAAGAGTGAAATCCATTTTACCAATTTCTATTTAAACCAATAAATGCATAATACTGTCATTTCAAAAGGTAATCAATATAAAAAAATGAATAAGCTAGTTTACGTATTTTGGTATTGAGTCTTTGAAACCCAGTATGTAATTTACACTTACAGTACATCTCAATTCCTATTAGCTACATTTCAAGTGAAAAAATGGACATATGGGGCTGTGGCTTCCATACTGGACAGCATAAAGTATTTAAAAAGAAGAAACAGAAATAACAAATTAGCAATGAAATTTTTTAAAGTCTCATAATTATCACCTGGGTAATAAACATTCAAGTTGCATTTATGTTTTATTTGGTGTTACATAAAAATTAACTCTCAAATCACAATTATTTATTCAAAATGTATTTACTGAGCACCTACTATGATCCAGGCACTAGTCTAAGAGCTGGAGAGAGATCTGTGAATAAAACAAAATTCCCTCTTGTCCTCATGGAGCTTATATATCTGTAAATGATGCATCTCTTAAATAAGAACTAAGATTCAGGGCTTATGTTATTAAAAATATAGGTTGCCATTTTACAAAATACTCCTCGGTAACTTCTGATGAGGAATAGTCTAACTAAATGTGAGAATATGTAGCAAACGGTACCTATGCATATAATGGAGACATAGTAATTCAAGTTTCTACTCAGTGCCCTATTGGCCAGCATTTTCTGAGATGTGAACTAAAGGACAGTTCAGAAGATGCATGTGTTTGGGGGTGAGGAGGGGTCACAACAAGACCACTCAACTAACAGAATCATCAACATTAGGGGCACACTGTGAAACCAATTACAAACATTTCAGAGTTAGGAAGCACTCTGAAGACCTTCTAATCCAAACCCCTCCTCATTTAACAGATGAAAAAAATCCTTTTATAGACTGAGAGGAGTAAACTTCTTCTATAAAACATTTTAGTGACAGTTCCCAAAGATGAAAGAAATGAATGAATGAATGAAACAGCAGCTTACTAGTGAGGACAAAATATTAAAGGCCTGCATCAAGTCTGTTTTATTCAGAGAATCACTAAAACTGCTGCTGCCATCAGCAAATAGAAGTGAATTTGCTTTCCAAAAATGTTTTTAAATCATACTATATATAACTTTTAGGAAACAAGCATATATCAACACCAAATTGGAGCTATTGGTAAATTTTATTGGGAAATAGCCAAATGAAAAATGGGCAGATCCAAGCACAGACAGAATCAATGATAAAAGCAATGGGTGCGCAAGAAACCAAGATGAAAGAAATGTCACTGGAAATATTAATATTTTGAAAAATATATGTATATATAAAATTTCTTAATTATAACACATGTTAAATTTTTACTTATTAAATTTATTTTATATATAGTGATTTTCTGACCTTCCAAAACAATATAAACAATTATTTACTACACTCTTCTCAAAGTAGAATGGCATTTGTATAGCTGAGTTTTAATTTTGTAGTGACGCAGAACCTTTTAGCGTCACAGGTGTGGACTAGAAACCTAGCAAGGAGATAGGTGAATACATAACACCTTTCGCATGCAAAGTATCTCCTATAGCTCAAACACTATTTGTCCTATTGTGTAAGTAAAATGTCATCCAAGGGAAACTTTTTTGATAAACAGCCAACACGTGGGCAAGAGTGAAATCATAGGACATTTGCCTATTGGATACTGAAGACTATTTTGCTGCTTATGGTTTGATTTTGAGTTGTTCTATTTAAATTTCTCTCTTCCACCTCCAAAGAGCGTGAGGTATAGAACATCACTGTGATAATGATTCTGGGGATGAGGGTGGAGCATGAATCAGAATTTCCAAGGAAGCATTTTGCAGCTGAAAAAACAGCACATCACCACCCTCATCATAACCCATGGAGACACCTCTCAATCATCAAGGCTGCAAAACATATCAAGAGAGGCAAAGAATCCACACACTGGTAGGTGGACAGACCGAAGACAAAGGGCTCACACTGCTGAGCTTCCACTCAGTGAAAGTCCTTTCAGCTAGATCCCGAATCCAGTTAACAGCAATCTCCTCCCACTACCCCACCCACAACCCAGCCCCCAACAGCCACTTGGGAACATCTAGCAGGACCAATGCTTGCTGATGAAGGAGACATCTATCCAACTGACAAGAACCTGGATAAAGAATCAGGAAGTGCCCCCCAAGTCACCAACACCAGCTTATCAGTTCACCACAAAGTATTTTCCGTATTTGCTTCATGGGTCAAATGATGCCCTTCCTGAACCCCCTGGGTTGGCCAAGGGGGCCAAGACCACATTTTCTTCCTGGCCAAGACCACATTTTCTTCCTCATTAGTATGCTAGGGCATTGCCAATACTCTATGACGGTGCTGTGTAATCCAGAAGCCACCAGCCACATGTTGCTATTTAAACTACTTCAACTAAATAAAACTTAAAATTCAGTTCCTTAGTCGCACAAGCCACATTCGAGTGCTCAAAAGCCACATGTGGTTGGTGGCTACCTACTCGACAGTGCCTATAATGAACATTTCCATCACTGCAGAAAATTCTATGGAAAGCACTCCTATGTATTTCTTCTTAGAGGTAACATGTTTAAACAAAGACCATATTAAATAGCAGCAATCCTCTTTCATAAAAAATATTTTCTCCTCTTTCAGAGATTAGTATTCTTTTAAAGGTCCATATCTACCCTTTGGGATGAAATATATGTTATTTTTTCCATATATCATATTTTATGTTAACTATACTTACAACCTATGTCTCCTTTCTGTATTATCTCCCAACATATATTCTTATTTCTTCATAAATAATTTTCAGTATGTTAGGAATAATTCTCAACTATACACAATTCAGAAAAAGATTTAGAAAAAAAAGAAGTATGTGAAGTCCTTCTAAGGTCTGTTTGTCCCCAAGCATCATATTAAAAATAAAACCATAAATAGTAATAAGGATTGTACTGGTAACCTCCATTCATATTACTAGGTTACCTCCCATTTTGCTGATATTAACAGAAGAGACACATTTTTAATAAGGAAAACCACTGACATCATATAGGGCAACGCTATGCCTTATGTTAGCATTCGCTATGACAGTAACACCATCTCCATCCACCTCTTCAACCTAGCCAAACAATGGGAAATAAGCCTAGATCCTTCCTGTCATCATTCATTTAAAAAATATTCAAGGTTAACAGACACTGTGTATACAGTGTTGAATGAAGCAGATGTGGCCCTGTCCTCGTGCAGCTTGCAGTTTGAATAAACGCCCCAGTACATCCCACATATTCAGTGCATTTCCCAACCTGCTAATGCTCTCTCCCAGATATTTATGGGTCTACCTCCTCCTCCCTGTTTACACTAGCTCTGAAGTAATCAGACCTTCATGGTTTAGTGAACCACAAAAAATTAGAAATCTAATCGGTTCTCCTAATTCTGGTCTCAACGCTTTCACACTACTGATTGAATGATCTTATAAAACACAGATTACATCATACCTCTCCCTGATTAAAATCCTTAAAGGACCTCCCATAGCTTTCAGGTTCCAGTCCAAATGCTCCAGCATGCTTGAAGGCACTAATAATCAAATCCTTATTGACCTGTCCATTCTCAACTCCCTTAACTCCCTTCCCTCTATCCCCTGAAGCACTCACAAACACCCCCATTAGGTATATCAAATTACTCAAAGTTTACCAACCATCCATCAGCTATCTCATACCTTCCTCGCCTTCACACCCATGGTCTCTTCTCTGGCCTCCTTATCCCCTCACTGTAGAGGCTGGCCTCTTTTTCATCTCAGTTCCTTTGTTATCACCCATCTTCGGAAGCTTCCTGACCCTCAACCCTCCCTCTTCAGGCTGATTTCAAAGCCCTCGCTAGCACTACCACCACATCAACATGGGCAGAAGCTACAAAAGTGCCAAGCACACTACTATTCTTATGTGTTCACCTCCCTCTCTTTCTGGCGACTGGAGCCTTGCCATGTGAAGTGGAGTCCTGAGAGACAGGACCCCTGGCACCCCCGGGAGCTGGTAAGAGACGCAGACTCTCAGGCTCACCTCAGACCTCCTGCACCAGAATCTGCCTTTTATTAACAAAGGCCCCAAGAGATTCCTGTGCATGTGAAAGTTTGGGAAGTCCTGCCCTCAGACTCTGAGCTCCTCCTACAGGATAGCACACTGACCACTCAGTTAATATAATGGATCAACAACAAATGGCACATGTTACAAAGAATATTATAAAGCAATACAAAGATATGTCACTTAAAGAAAGTAGTCTTGACATTTGTGTCTGACAAATAAACAATACTGACTTCATTCAAAGAATTATGAACAGCCCTTAGTGACAAATTTAATCTGTAACAGTTTACAAGGAGTGGGTATCTAAAGATGGTTTAATTTTAAAGATATGCCCATCTGTTTGCCAATCATTTGTGCAAGTCAAAAAAATGCAGTTAACATTAATATCTAATGCTATGTTACATAACATACTATTTCACAGGTTTCTTGCAGAAATCTTTCAGTTATTTCTACATAACTTTGAAGACTCTGGATATTCTGAGTAGCCTTTATGATAAAAAAAAAAAAAAAAGCTGTTCTTTTGTTCCTTCATGCAGTATTGAGGCTAACATGTTTCCTTTCAAGGCAACTAATGAAATAGCACTTGGCTAACAGCTTATACTAAGTGCATGCCCACAGCACTAGCTTTTTCCAAAGTGGTCAAAAGGAGTATATTACCCCATACATAAATTATGCCACAAAAGCACAAGGATCATGAAAATTTGTGTCCTTTACACCCTGCAATTCAAAATTCAAATACCTCTCTGAAGCTAACTCCTAAAGGCTAAGCCCACTGAGAAAGTGGCCAGCATCTTGACCCTAACGTGGAGACAGCTGACCTGCTGCCGCAGTGCAGACACTAAGAAAATATGTCCAGCAGGGTCTTCATTCCATGTACACAACATGTCCTAGGAACAGATGGGCACACATTCTAATAGCACCTGAAGTACTCAACATTGTATGGCAAAAGAGAAATGAAGACAAACATGTATCTATATATACCATACCTAGGTGTAGATCACATATGTAGCTACATAAAATATGTGTATCTATCCCATATCTTTTTTTTTTTTTTTTAAGAGACAGGGTCTCGCTCTGTCACCCAAGCTGGAGTGCAGTGGCACAATCATAGCTCACTGCAGTCTCCCAACTCCTGGGCTCAAGTAATCCTCCCAGTGCGGGCTCCCAAGTAGTTGGGACTATAGTTGTGTACCACCACACCCAGCTAAATTTTTTTTTTCCCCTGGGAAACAAAGTCTCACTATGTTGCCCAAACTGGTCTTGAACTCCTAGGCTCAGGGAATCCTCCTGCCTCAGCCTCTTAAAGTGCTGGGGTTACAGGTATGAGCCACTGCACCAGGTCTCATATCTTTTGAATGTTATCCTAATTAATTGTAATATGGTAGAGAAGAAAATCAAATGAAGAGACAGGTCTAGAAATAAGTAAATGAAAACTTTTTAAGTAATTTATTTTGGATAGGAAAAAAATTAAATTTCAGAAATGTATTTCAACCCACCTGGCAAGAATGCTTATAGTGCAGACTTATGGAAGAGTAATGTATATTTTACAAAATTTGCTGATTGCTAGTATGTATCTTGCTTAATATTATAAAATATCCTGGGTTTTGTAAAGCCCAGGGTGGTGTATAAAGGCTAATAACACCATGTTTATTAGCCTGATTTTAAAAAACTCACCATTAGGAAAGATTTTCCCACTTATTCTAGACTTATTTCAAGCTACTGACTTGACACACAGAAGCTCCAGGTGATGTCAAGCCTACAAAAAGTGAGGGTGGAACAGAAGGAAGGGAAGGAAGGAGCTGCCCTGTGGCCATGCTCTGTCTGGGGACCCCGTGGCAATCACCAGCTCCTATAAGGCTGACACTGAACCTCTGGAGGAGGATGCAAAGGTGAGGCAAGGGCAAGCATGCAGAGGGGCTGAGAAAGCAGCAAACAGCTAGCTGCTCTTGTAAGAAGCATGCTCTTCATGTACTTACTGCAGTTGTCACTGATTAACTAACTGATTTGGCAATTTCCTACATTCTTCTACATTTTAAAAAATTTCTGGAAAGCTGAAAAGGGATCTGTTTTCATATTCTGGGGGAGTTTAAAAGTGTACTGAATCCTGCCTGGTTTGAAAGGCAAGGGATAGAAAGGGTGTAAACAGTCTTTTCTGATACACACCACTGACATTCTTTTCCTTAAAGGGAAAAAAACAAAACAAAACCCTGGGCAACATCACAACTGAAAAGAATTTGTCTATTCTCTTTGCTAGAACAGTGCACATGTGATAGGAAGGGAGTCCTATCCATCATGAATAAACCTGAGCACAGGACAGGCAAAGCATCACAGCATACCAATGGCAGGGGTCACACAGGGAGCTCCAGGGCTTTCGAAGACCCATGCCTGTTAAGGCAATGCAAAAAAGAAATACACAGGAATTATAAAAATTCAGATTTCCATCAGGGAAGCTAGCAATACAAACAGGAGTTCAAACTGTAAAGGAAGGTTGAGATCTTTGGAAGAGTATTAGAAAAAGTATTTTGGAAAACTGCACCCAATCTCAAAAAGGTAAACCTACAGGAAGAAAAAAAATGAAGACAACAAATGTAACTTATTCAGTGACTATGACACTAAATTTTGGTTTCAAATCAAGTTATATTTGACAAAGGAGATGGAATTAAGGCTGAAATACAGAGTTAACAGTTGCATATCCAATATTTCACAGTCATTTCAACTTATAACAAATTTGGGAAACATTTTTTCTATGCAGTAGTCCCCCTTCATCCTGGGGATATGTACCAAGACCTCTAGTGGACACTCAAAACCATGCACAGTACCAAACCCCATTGCTGTCAGTTGGAACACATTTCTATCCATGTCTTCCACCCAAAAATTTAATGTATTTTCCATCTTAACTAAGCATTTATCAGGCGCTGTGACTGTAACTTTTGCAGTTTGAGATACAACAGCAAAATTAGCACAAATTTGTTTTTCCTTCCCCACAATTTAACTGATAGAAGATTCATTCTTATCATAAATAATACTTATGATTTATTTATAAGATGTATATCTCAATACACAAACTTTTTTCTTTCTTTATGAGCTTTTACCTTTTCATTTAAAGGAAGCATTTTCCTGCTTATCTTTGGCATATCCAAATCACCAGCATCACTACTCTTGCACTCTGGGGCCATTCTGAAGTAAAATAAGGGTGACTGGAACACAAGCACGTTGACACTGCCACAGTTGACCTGATAACCACAAGATGGCTACAAAGTGAATGGGCAGGTAGCATCTACAGTGTGGGTATGCTGGACAGAGGAATAATTTATGTCCTGGATGGGACAGTGCAGGTCAATGCAATACTTCATCATGCTACTCAGAAGGGTACACAATTAAAAACTTAGCAGTTGTTTATTTCTGGAATTTTCCATTTAATATTTCTTTTTTTTTTGAGACAGAGTCTCGCTCTGTTGCCCAGGCTGGAGTGCAGTGGCGCGATCTCAGCTAACTGAAAGCTCCACCTCCCGGGTTCACACCATTCTCCTGCCTCAGCCTCCCAAGTAGCTGGGATTACAGGCGCCCGCCACTATGACCGGCTAATTTTTTGTATTTTTAGTAGAGACAGGGTTTCACCATGTTAGCCAGGATGGTCTTGATCTCCTGACCTCGTGATCCACCCGCCTCGGCCTCCCAAAGTACTGGGATTACAGGCGTGAGCCAACACGCCCGGCCTCCATTTAATATTTCTATACCAAAGTTGACCGCAGGTAACTGAAACCACTGAAACTGAAACCATGGAAAGCAAAAACTTGGACTGGGGTGGGGCAGGGGGTCTACTGTACCTACATTTATCATTAATGCAAGTAGGTTCTACAATGCCACCATAATCAAAACTATAAATATCACACAGCGAAATATGCCATCTTTTAGCCAAATTAAATGTCTTCATTCATATTAGCATATGATAAAAGACAAAGTTTTATCCACAAACTCTGTATATTTAACTTAACATCTTCCTACATCTTCAACAAAGGTTTAACCCCAAACTGGCCTCTCTCCTTATTCCCCAGCAGTCATCTGGGTTTCCTTCCTCCAGAGAGTCATGTACTGGGGGAAAACTAACTTCAAGAAACATCTTTTATAATATTATCAGTAATTAACTTACAAGTTACATTTGCTTTTTTTAAAACTACAATACAAAGCATTTTGTAACAAATTCTTTTATTACTTTTTTTGCACCACCATGCTATTCTACATCATTGAGCATTGACTGTAATGACATGCTTCTGGCTCACATATTTTCCCTAAAAATCATTTGACTAACCAATTCTAATTTTAAGTACTTCATACATATGAGTGTACAAGACTCTTGATATTAGGACAGCAATCTAACTTGTAAGTAAACTTCATATTTCAGTTTGAAAAAAGATCACACTTTAAGTAGTCATAAATTTCTACATTGTGTCCATTTTGATCACAGATCAGTAAGTACATGTCAAGTTAGCAAAGAGACTGTAATATAAGAAAAAGTAAGTGCAGTGAGAAGACAAGCTACTACCAGACATGACATTTGTTTTGCATAATGAGAATGATGAAAATAATTTAAGTTTACCTATGAAGCTTTGAATTTTGTGCTTGGTTTAATCAAAGATTACAAACAGAACCAGGCACCTACTCAGTTTCAAAATACAGTGTTTACTAAGGCCTAAGACTGCTGCACCCACCCATCTATATGGTCTTAATGAGTTTAACTACTATAAATCAGGTGATAATAAAATTATGATCCAGATAAGGAAATCTAAATAATTAGGTTTCATCAGGGATAATACTTGCATCATACTATACCTACCCACATTTTCAAGTTTCCTCCCCCATATCTGCTGCATCCCTAAACATAGCAAATTCCCTACTTTATGCCAATTACTCAGAAATCATTTGAAAAAATCACTATCCTATTAAACAAACCTAAAGAATATAAATAAAGGTTTGGCAAAAAATGTTCTGACAGACCACATATCTCACTTTTCTACTTCAAAAGCACAGTCACAAGCACTCTGTGCTTTGGCTGGGCACCTGTCTGGAGCTCTACACATTCAAATGCCAAATTTCCTCAGCCCCCAAATCCTGCAATCCTAAGACAGTGAAATAACTTATGGCAAAAGTTCTTAAATACCACTTTGTACTCAAAATTGCTTAGATCATCATATCCAAATAACTTTTATTGGCTACATACAAACTGGTTATTTAGTAGCTTTTAACCTTTCAGAATCATGTATAACACTTGTAGAATAAATCTAATTTTTCTGTTATTGACACTGGGGTCTACTTGAGGGTGGAGGGTGGGAGGAGGGAGAGGAACAGAAAAGATAACTATTGGGTACTGGGCTTAATTCCTGGGTGATGAAATAATCTGTACAACAAACCCCTATAACATAAGTTTACCTATGTAACAAACCTTCACATGTACCCCCAAACCTAAAAGTTAAAATAAATAAACTTTGTTATCTTAATTTTGAAAGAATTCTTTTTCATTTCTTCATATTTTTCTTTGAAAAAATGATATCCTGTTTAAAGGTCAACCTGTAAATATAGACTATATTTCAATATTTCTTTCATCATAAACAATTTCAATGTCCCCATTATAACTCTATAAATGTGCACAGTGTCCCCAGCTAGGTGGGCACATCAAGAAAGACCTTGCTCGTTGCAGTGAGCCGAGATCGCGCCATTGCTCTCCAGCCTGGGCGACAGAGCGAGACTGTCTCAAAAAAAAGAAAGAAAGACCTTGCCTTTTATGTCTCTCACTTGTACCCCCAATGCCAGACACAGTGCCTTAAAATAGGTGTGGAATTAGCCATTACCTAACATCTCAGTATATCACTAACACTCCTTCCTCCTGCCACAAAAACATGGAAGAGTCAATGATTGTATAGGCTCCTTAAGACTTTATTCACATAAGTGAGGGGTGGGTTTTGGGTTGGGGTAGGGAATTAAAGCATCTTCCATCTCTCCGCTAATACTATACCATTCAAAAGAACTGCACACTGATTTTCAGCTTTACAATTCCTTGTTTGTGTAATGATCTGTTCCAGCTTTCAGAGTAGACCCTCCAAGGTAACATGGCCTGGCAAATTTCCCATCAACAGGGTCAAAGAATCCACAGTTTTTAAGCTACGCTTTTTAAGAGAGTTGTGCATTTTACTAAACTGTGGAGCACAGACTGGAAGAGAAAGGTATGAGACTGGAGCCTGGAAGACCAGTTCAAGAGCTCACACAGGAGTTCAGGTAAGAGACAATGGTGCTACAAAGGAGGAGACAGACATACTCAAGAGAGAGACTTGTTTCTGGATGGAGAGTCTGGGATGACAACGAGGCCTGTGGCTTGGGTAACTGAGCAGATGGTAAAAACCACTCACTGAAATGTGGGGAACAGAAGAGAAGCAGGATTTATTTATTTGGTATGGAAGAGAGGTGTAGAAAAAAATTCACACAGAGCTCTCCAGGAGACAGTACAATATGAAAGTAGAGAGCTCAAGAGAGAATGCTGAGCTGAGATATAGCCGTTTAAGTCATTGACAAACAGAAGGAAGACAAAGTTGCAGCAGATGAGGTCAACCCAAAAGCATATTTAGAATGACAAGAGAAAAGAGCAAGGACAGAATCCTGAAGAATATCAACACTCAGAGGGCAGGCAAAGGAGTCAGCCAACAAGGTAGGGGCAAACACCAAGAGAAGAAGGAAGTGACCAACCAACCAGTTCAAATGCTACAGAGAAAGAGGGAAGGTAAGACAAGTGCCCATGAGATTCAACAAGTTGGATATTAACTCTCTTAAGAGTAACTCTGTTATTAACTCTGTTAAGAGTAGTTACTATGGGCCAGGTGCAGTGGCTCATGCCTGTAATCTCAACACTTTGGGAGGCCAAGGTGGGGGGGATCACTTGAGATCAGGAGTTCAAGACCAGCCTGGTCAACATGGGGAAACCCCGTCTCTACTAAACACACAAAAATTAGCCAGGCAGGGGTGGCAAATGCCTGTAGTCCCAGCTACTGGGGAGGCTGAGGTGGGAGGATCCCCTGAGCCTTGGAGGTCGAGGCTGCAATGAGCCATGATCATACCACTGCACCACAGCCTGGGCAACAGAGAAAGACCCCGTCTCAAAATAAATAAATAAATAATAAAATAAAATGGGGATAATAATAGTATTTATTTCAGAGAGCTATTAGGAGCATAAGTACATTAGTATTTGTAAAGCACTTACAACGTCTGCCACTTAGAAAGCACTATGTAAGCATTTGCTACATAAAATATACAATTAAACACTAATAGAAGTAGGCACAGAGGGACAGAGACAAGTAAGAAGGGGCAAAGATACAAAGAGGGAAATTAAGGAAATCTCTCTGAAGAGATGAGATAGGAGAGGCAGAACCCCCTGGGACACACAGGAAGGTGGGTGCAGATGGCTGAAGGAAATCAGCAGTGGATGTGCTTCCACTCTGATGGCTACAACTGGCTCAACGAGTTATGCAGGGGGTAGTGGTCATGAGGTGCTTGTGTTAAAAAAAGAATCAACAAAACACTCTGGGCCCACTGAAGGTCTGAGACTGATTCTGAACTATAACTGAACCTGCACTACAAAGAAATTTCTTTTCTCATTTGTCAAATACATACGATACCACCTACCTTTAATTCATCAGGCCAAATTAGATTGTGTGATATAATGCACTTAACGCAGTACTTTGTAGATAATTAGCACTCAGTGCAGACGATCACACATTTCCTGTTTTAACCTGTACCCCCAAACCTAAAAGTTAAAATAAACTTTGTTATCTTAATTTCAAAAGCATTCTTTTTCATTTTTTCATATTTTATGAAAATTTTAAATACACAAAATATTAAACTAGGCTACGTGGCCTTGATCCAGTTACTTAACCTCTCTGATTCTTGGTTTATCTCCAGAATGGGGAAGTGGAAAGGGAGCTGAAGAGAATGGCAAAAGTCCCTTCACTCTAAGATGCTAACTTCACTAGCTTCACAATTGGAAATATGCTAAGTATAGCTGTCTTCTTCTGAAATCCACACTTCTGGTGAAAGAAAAATATTCCAAATTTCAAGAAGCACAGATAATTGATAAAACATAATTATATAAATAAATCGAATACATATATGTTATGTAAATGATTCAGTGAAGTTTCAGTTTTAAATGCAAAATTACATTTTATGGGATATTTACCAGGAAACTATTAGTAATCGGAAAGTAACTGCTCCTCCCTGGTTTTGGTAGTAAACTTGTGTACTTCTGATGCCAACTGTTGTAAACCATCACTTCTCAGAACACATTCGCTTGTTCTCATTAGAGGAAATCCCCCTGCTCCCCACCTAAAGGAAGTGAAGTTGGCACTGGGATGCCTGCCAGCACCACCTCCAGGAAAACGGCTCAGGTACCTCCCAGACCCAGTCCCATAAGCCTGGAGTGTGCTGGTCCTAAAACAAGCGAGTCAGCTGAAGCAAATTTCTCAGACGAGTGAAATCTCTCACTACCCTTTACTCCTAAACAGGTCTGGCAGCACACAATCTCTCCCTAATCACCAACAATATAAGCTCTCTGCCACACAACTGTAACCCTTCCATCAAAATAACAATTCAAGGGTTCAGAATGTAACTGCAAGGGCATCCTATAATGCAGATGCTTAATATATTCTTTCCATTTCCCAATTATTTGCTGAAAAAATATGAGTGAGAAGTAACCTCCATAATTTCCTTTTCCAACAATAAAATAGCTTAATGTCAACTGTCATTCCCAGGGATGCTGTGAGGATGACTTAACTACTTCAAATCCCTAACAAAAAATATGCTTAGCAATATAAAATATATATAAAAATTCAACTCTCTGCTATCATCTGTCTTGATGGTACACTTTGGGATACTACTCAGAATTCTGGACTATGCAGATAGAAGAGATCTCTCATGAAGAAACCACAAGAAATTTCATCTTCATCCTTGATCTTGACTTCCACAATTTTTAAAACCCTTCAGGAGAGATAACCGAACATTCCTTTAAGACATCTCCATCCCTAACAACCTGCCATCAGTGCATTTCCACACATCTGGAATCCAGAGTTTAGGAACTCAAGCTGCTAGCTGGGAGCCCTGTGGCTCTGAGAGGCCCTGGGCTATGTGTTCCTGCCCCTCTTTATCCCCAGGGCTTATCTCTGTGACTAGGATAAAGCAGGTACATGAATGCACTTGTTGAAGGAGTAAAAGATAACAGTTCTTTTCAACAAATAATCCACCAAAATTTGAATTTCTGTTCTCAATATGGAAAGGCAAATTGTAAACACCTGAATGCCAGATTTGCACATTCTGTCCTTGCTTGTCCCAAAGCTTATCTGCCCTCAATTTCATATATCTAATAGCCCTGGGCCATCTATTTCAACACAGGCCTATGACTTAACATCAGCATTTTCTCTTCTTTAGTTTTTATTGGCCTTTATTAAAAATTAAGTTTATAAATGTTAAAGTTTATAAAATCAGCACTTCTCAAAGATTATTGATGTCCAATTGTGACATCTCTCCAACACTTTAGAACAGCTTAAGTCATAGAGAAAAATGAAAAATGGAATATAATGGCTGGGAAGGCATGCAGAAAAAAGGAGAAATTTGGGGGAAACCAGTTGTAAAAAGCCAACTAGATCTGGCTCAAACACTCTCTTTACATCAGGCAAATTAAAGCAGTTCTCTAAACTTCAGCTTCCTCATCTATGAAAATTTGCATTCCATCACCTCCACCACCTCCCTCACAAGGCTACTTGGAAGCGATTCATTCAACTGTCACAAGTGGCTTTTAACAAAATGCCTTGCATGCAGCAGTCAGCAAATGCCAGTTGTTCTCCCTGCTATCCTGCACCAACCTTAATCTAGTCACCCAACTTTCCTTGCTCCCAGTTTAACCTCAAACATACAGGGTATCTCTGTAGAAGCTGATGATCTACAATACTCAAATGCTGTTACCCAAGTTCTGAACTCTTGTGCTGTAATAAGAATTAAACACTGCCTTTAAAAAATCACAACCACACGAAGTCTGCTGTCTTCCTAGGCCAGAAACAGGCTGGCTGAAAGGGACAGGAAGGCTGTGGAGCAAACCCCCGACGAACTACCTCCCCAGATAATGAAGGGAATCCTGCTGTCATGCCTCTAGAATCTCTGAATCATTGAACATGAGGGCTAAAAGACTTGAGACCTAAGCCAACTACTTAACCTCACAGAGAAATAGTGAAAAGGCAAATGCTTTGTTTAAGGCCACCCAGCCAGTCAGTGGCAGAGTGGAGGTGAGGACCCAGGTCTGACTCTGAGAATTATGCTTGCTCTGCATGGTGCTGGGTCCTGTGTGATAAATATCCTAAATTGCTAAAAAATGTGACCACAATTTCTCCACTATGCAACAGGGTCTTCGCAGACTAGTCAACTATATTTAGATATAATTGGGAAAACTTAACAAGCATTTGAGGCCTTACAACTTTAAAACAGTACATCCAAACACAATCTATGGAGTAAACTTAAAGTCATAACTTGAAGCAACTCCAAATAAGGTGGCATTCTAAAAACGTTCTAACCATTCGCATTATCACTGAATGTGGTGTCCCGTCTCCAAGGTCACTATGTTGAAGGAAACAACATTCATTTACATAATTTCTGGCATATTGTCAACTATATTAGGTTTTTTGCATTTAACCAGCAGAGTACTTGCTTCCCCCAAATGGCTCTGAGTAGCCCGTCTATACAGAGATGTGTTCTCTATGCCATCATTCCTACATTCCTTCTAGATAGTGGTTAAATGTCAGTAACCATTCCATTCGAGGTACAGGAGAAGTAGATTGCATAACTGAGGTATAACTGAGGTGCAGGCTTTTTTCAAAGACCACCAGTTTTACCTAGGGGAGAAAAAAACAACTGAAAAACTACGGTTATACAGACTTGAGTATTTGGCAAACATTTCAAAAATGAACAAAATAAGCCTGTTACTTCCAAGAAAACAATTGACAGTTTTGTTGCCAATGATAAAATAAAATAAGTATTCAAATAAAATAGGAATTTTGGAAAACCTGTATCTACCACCAAGAATTTGACAGTTTTCTGATACTTAAAGGCTTTCTGATTAGATAGGTGGTAATATTAACAAAACAAATTTAAAAAAAATAAAATATGCCAGCATTTGAAAGATTTATGTAACTCATTAAACCAATATTTTCCAAACTACCAATGAACGATGTTATAAAACCATGAATGGTGAAAAGATCCATTCAAAGTGCAAGATAGACCAATAGAGTTTAATGAACTCAAGCACAAAAATTTCAATCATACAATTTCAGATTCCACATTGAAACTAACCTTTAAGAAGCTACCCCTTGTAGAGTTTTGATGTAGTATCAAATTATCTGAGAAGGCTATGCAAAAATTCCTCTCTTTTTAATTACATGTCCACATGAGACCAGATTTTCTTCATGTTCTTCAACCGAAATAACATATTGTAACAGACTGAATGCAGAAGCAGCTATGAGAATCTAGCTGTTTTCTCAAACCAGGCATTAAAGAGATTTATAAAAATAGGAAGGAATCTCACTCATTGTCAACAACTTTTGTTTTAAAAAACAAAAGTTACGCTATTTATATTAACTTGTACTGGATTTATGTTGATATTAAATAAACTAAATATTTTTATACTTCTTAGATTTAATTTCAAATGTAGTAATTATCCATAGATCTAACCAACATAAACCAAAGCTCTTTGGGGTTCTCATGTGAAAACCATAGCTCTAAATGATTTGCAACCTTATTACTGGTTGATAACATTGTTGAAAATACAATATGCCAGTAATTATATATTTAAAACTTGTACAACACAAAACATTTTAAGCATGGCAAAAGAAATCCAAAAAAAGACCTTTCAACTACAATACCCTGGATATGAAAAGCATGACCACAATCGTACCCATGGAGTAGAACTAGAAACTCAGTAATTTCCACTGTCTCAATCACCAAAAAAGCCACAGGCATCCTTGACAGGGCAGGGCCAGAAAAAGGAGCCACAGATACTGTAATAAAGGCTTCTTAGCTAAACTGCCTGGCTTTTAAGAGAAGTTGCTGTGGGGATTGCAGAGAAAAGAAGTGGGTAAAGACCAATGTCCAAGCAGCCAGCAAATCAGATGACCAGGCCGTATCTGGTGAAGAAAAGGAAGGAAATACCTTACTTTTGCTTTATAATTTACTATTAGAATACTTCAGCATTTCATTTGTCCTTCTCTTTTTGCAAAAAGAACGCAACATCCCCGACCCCAACCCAACTACTTTGTATGAAGAGCAGGAGGACCTAAAAAGTTTCATTCATGCTGACTTCAATAATCCCATGAAATAAGCAGAATAAATATTATCACCCTTATACAGATAATGCAACTGAGACTCTGAGTTTAAACAACTTCCTAGTTGGGCGGGAGAGGCACTATCCCTACCCCAAGTCTCCCAGCGCTTGCCTGAAGCCTCTCCGACACACCGCCTAAACCAGTGGTTCTCCGAACATGGACCAGCATTGGCAACATTGGCAGCATCGGCAGCATCGGCAGCATCAGCACCGCTGGGGAACTGGTTAGAAATGTGACTTCTCATGTCAATCCTAAATCTGAAATTCTTGGAGTAAGCCCTGGCAGTCTGCTTTACCAAGCATTTTGACGCACAAACCACTGGCCTAAAAACAATAATGCCTGAGGCAGGCACCCAACCACCAGGACTGTGGTTCTCCAACAATCTCAGTCTGCCAGAGTTCCATAACAAACTCTACAGCCTGGGTGGCTTAAACGGAAACTTATTTTTCACAGTTCTGGAGACTGGAAGTCCAAGACGAAGGTGCTGGCAAGGCAGGATTCATTCTGAGGCCTCTTCTCTTGGCTTACAGGCAGCCACCATCTCACTGTGTGCACACATGGCCTCTTTTTTGTCAACTGGGAGAGCCAGCTCTCTCTTTTCCTCTTCGTATTAAGACCACTAGTCCTGTCAGATCAGGATCCTACCTTATGACCACTTTATAACCTCATGTAATCTTAATTACCCTCCCTAAAGGCCCTATCTCCAAATACAATTGCCTTGGGGATTAGGGGCTTCAACATATGAGTTTGGGTGGGAGAGAGTGACACAATTCAAACCATAAGACCAACCAGAAGGAAAATGCCCAGGCTCCATGCCAAAGCTGATGTTGCTGGTCCGGGACCTCACTTCACAGCCCTTGACATGGAATGACAAAGAGAAAAGTGTCCACTTGGAAAAGCAGCAGCCGCCAACGGAATCCCAGAACTGATGAGGATCCAGGCTGCTGAGCAGGGCTCTAAGGGACTCCCATAGAAAAGGGAGAAGGGAAAGTAATTTCCCACACAGGTGCTGCTGCTGATGGTGGCAAGCATTTCCTGGACATTTACTCACATGCCAGGCCCTGTGCTAAGGCTTCAGATGCACTCGTTCATTTAATCCTTGTTACCCCCATTAGAGGAATGGAAACTGAAGGCTCAAAGGTTAAGTAGCCTGCCAAGGAGCCACTGCTGGTAAGCGGCAGCAATGGGAATAATCCCTGAGACTGCTTTCAGAGACAGCCGTCTTAGCCTTTACTCTCTCTCTACCAGAACGGAGAAGGGTGCACAGGCTCAAGGAGATGATATTCAGTCACGGAAGGCAATCACAGAAGCTGGAGGCTCAACAGCACAATGGTGCAGAGGACAGGCTTTAAGGAAACGAAGAAGGCCAAAAACACACATGGAATGATACTTGACTTCACTGGTAATAAAAGAAAGGCACCTATCAAATTGGCAAAAGACAGTAAGGTCCACAGTTGGTGAGTGCACAAAAAAAAGTAACTCGTACACCACTGAAAGGAATGTGAACTGATACAGCCTTTCTGGGGCCAATCCAGGAACATTTACCATATTTAAAATGAACATAGTCTGTGACCCTGTAATACCCCTGTCTAGGAATTTATCCCAATGTGCAAAGAGAGGTATATAAAAGGCTGATGATCTTTACAGCCGTGCCATTTTCAATAGTGAAACACTGAAATGACCCAACCGGCCATTGAAAGAGGACAGATAAGTGAAGTTATATGGAACAGGACACAGTCATTTGACCTCGCTGAAAAAAATCAGAGCTCTGTGTGTTGGTATGAAAAGATCAGCCACAGTATTTCAGGAAAAAAGGAGTTGTGTATCTATAATATCCTCACACTCTGCAACCTTTCTCCCATTAAAAACCTAGAAGATTAATTAACGTACCTGGATTTATCAGGGGTGGGGGCTTTCACTTTCTACTTCATGCATGTTTTATGGCTTGAATATTTTGGAATAAGCATACTTACAATCAGCCAGATGTTAGAAAAATAATTTATTATGATTTTTTTGCCTTTGTCAAACAGATCTGGTGTCCATCCAAGTTCTGCTAGCTGGTAACCCTCACAAGGCCTCAGTTTCCTTTCAGGTAAGCAGGAAAACCTGTGGGGATGAGAAGTTGGTTGCCTGATTTTCTCATCTCACAATGGACTCTCTGCTCCTTCACAGCGCTCACTGGAGCTGAGCTTCACTGCCTGCCGAATGAGGAGGGTCCCCCAGTGCTGGAGCTCCCTGAGGGCAGGTGCAGAATGTGCTTTGTACACTTTTATTACCCCAGGGCTTTATTTATTACCCCAGGGCTCCCAGAGTGCCCAGTACAAAGGTTTGACCAATTAATAATTCATGGCAAGACAAACTAGCCCCTAACATATTTAATCAATACTAATAATGTAAGAATGTGTCAGTCTGAGACTGATATCCATTTCAAGAAAATTCTGAAAAAAAAGTTTATAAACCTTTGAGCCCCCACACGTTTCAAATATTTTAAAGACATAAAATCAATCTATCTATCTAAATCTAACAATTGTGGAACTTCAAAATGAAAAGTGTCCAAATTTTTCATATTCCTGCTCTGGAACTTTACAAAATATTTTCAGCCTACTCATCTGAAATCATAATTTAGACTTACTTGAATCAAAAAAGGAAGTCTGCCAATCTCCAAAGTTTCCTACCCTGTGGGTGACAAATCCTTTCCCATATCCAAATAGTGTCATGCATCACTCAAGTGTTAGTTTAGAAGGCAAGAGGCTACCTGTAAACATAGTCATGTGTCACCTAATGATGAGGATACAGTCTGAGAAATGTGTCGCTAAGTGATTTTATCTTTGTGCAAACATCACAGAGTGCACTTACACAAACCAAGATGGTACAGCCTCCTACACACCTAGGCAACATGATACAGCCTATTGCTCCTAGGCTGCAAACCTGTGCAGCATGTTACAGAATACTGTAGGCAACTGCAACACAATGGTATCTAAGCATAGAAAAGGTACAGCAAAAATACAATATAAAAGATTAAAAATGATACACTTGCATAGGGCACTTACCATGAATGGAGCTTGTAAACTAGAAGTTGCTCTGGGTGAGTCAGTGAGTGAGTGAGTGGTGAATGAATATGAAGGCCTAGGATGTTACTGCACACTGCTGTAGACTTTATAAACATTGTACACCTAGGCTATAATGAATTTATGAAAATTAATTTTTCTTTCTTCAATAAATTTATCTGTTTACTGTAACTTTTTTATTTTATAGACTTTAACCTTTTGACTTTTACAACTTAAAAGACGAACACATTGTACAGCCATACAAAAGTATTTTCTTTCTTTATATCTTTATTCCAAAAGCTTTTTCATATTTTTAAATGTTTAGTTTAGTTTTTTACTTTTCAAACTTTCTTTTTTTTTTTTTTTTTTTTGAGATGGAGTCTCACTCTGTCTCCCATGCTGGAGTGCAATGGCACAATCTCGGCTCACTGCAACCTCCGCCTACCGGGTTCAAGAGATTCTCCTGCCTCAGCCTCCCGAGTATCTGAGATTAGCGCCTGCCACCACACCCAGCTAATTTTTGTATTTTTTAGTAGAGATGGGGTTTCGCCATGTTGGCCAGGCTGGTCTCCAACTCCTGACCTCAGGTGATCCACCCACCTTAGCCTCCCAAAGCGCTGGGATTACAGGCGTGAGCTACCGCGCCCAACTTCAAACTTTCTTGTTAAAAACTAAGACAGACATACACATTAGCCTAGACCTACACAGGTTGGGACCATCAATATCACTGTCTTCCATCTCCACATTCTGTCCCACTCTGAAGACTGGAAGGTCTTCGGAGGCCATCACAGGCATAGAACTGTCATCTCCTATGATAACAATGCCTTCTGGAATATCCCCTGAAGGACCTGCCTGAAGATGTTTTACAGTTAAATTAAAAAAAAAAAATGGTAGAAGGGGTATACTCCAAAATAACAATAAAAAGTACAGTATAGCAAATACAAGAACCAGTAACACAGTTTACTGTCATTATCAAATATTATGTATTGTGCATAATTTTACATGCTGTACTTTTATAAGACCAGCAATACAGTAGGTTTGTTTATACCACCATCACCACAAACCCATGGGTAATGTGTTGCTCTACATTACGATGACTACAATGTCAGTGGACAATGGAATTTTTCAGCTCCATTATAATCTCATGAGACCACTGTTGTATATGTGGCCCATCGCTGACCAAAACATCATTATATGGCACATGACTGTATAATGAACCTTCAATCAATCAACTTTCAGGGGTAGTTACCTTACACTTTTCAGCTCATGCCACCTGCCCTTCCCCTACACCCATAAGGTTTAACTACATAACCACCTGAGTTGTAGCATGACCAAAAGGAAAGTAACAGTAAAGAAACTTACTGTGCCACTGCAAGGCCTGACCTATATCAAGAACACAGTTACTTTCTCTCTAGATAAACAAAATACATAGTGCTAGAAATACTCTGAAATGAAAAATGTGAAATAACTTTGTGCCCTCAGAAAAGTTCTACACAAAGTTATCGCTAAGTCTAATAACCAAAGTGTTTACTCTGCAGCCAACAAGTATAACTAAATGGAAAACACCATAATGATACACTATCTTTCATTTACAAGGAAGCAAATCACTATAATTCCAACTTGACAGTAAACTAATGTTATTCTAATAATTTTCTTTTCAAATGGAATAACTCACCTTTACCAAGTGATCAAAGTACGTATCACCAGTAAACGGGACAAATGAACATTACGTACCCAGATGCAATGACCTGAGGGAAGACATACCACCATTCATGCATTACTCCAGGAAAAAAAAAAAAAAAAAAAAAAAAAAAGGCTTAAGGTAGATGTAACAAGAGGGGAAAAATGTGTAATTTGCTAATCAGGACTGTCTCAAAGAGAAACACTGTCTTTAATTTCTGAAAGCCACTATAGTGTAACAATATTTGCTATCTTGCTTACAAAGTTTCATCGGCTATACTATGCCAAAAAGTGTGCTACAGAGAACCGAAGACATTTTTCCCTCTAATGATTAGCTCCCATATAATTTTAAGCAACAAATATGTATTGTGCACCTACCATCTGTCAAACACTGTTCTAGGCACTGGAGATGCATCAGTAAACATTATGGACAACGATTCCTTCATGCAGCTTAATTAAGCTTTGTTTGTGGAGAGAGTCAAACAAAATAAATAAGTAAATAACTAAAAGGAAAGTAAGAGAGAAAAACCAAATCACAGCAGAGGGACCGGTTGGAGGAAGGAGGTGCAATTTTAAATTGGGTGGTAAGGGACTGCCTCACAGGGAAGATAGTTATGTATGATCGGGAAGGAACTGAGGAGTCAGCCCAGCAGGCCCTACGAGGCCCTGACAGTGTCTGAGGAGATCAGAGCAACTGTGGAAGACTGAGAGGGGAACTGGCACCTGAGCATCTAAAGGACAGCAAGGACAAAGTGTGGTGTCCCATGAGATTCTGGATGGGGGAGGCTGGAGCAGAGGGTACTTCTGTGAGGGCTGAGGTTTTGCCTCAAGAGGATGAATCACGAACTGCTTTCAGCAGAGGAGGGACATGATCCAGCTCTGGCTCTGAGAGATGACTTTGACTGCTAACATTGGAAAGACTGCAGGCAACACAGGCAGCAGCAGGGAGAGCAGTAGGGGAGCTACTGCAGTAACACCGGCAAGGAAAAAAGGCCACTTGGACCCAGGTGGTAGAAGTGGAGAGAAAAGGTATCAGATTCTGCATATACTTTAAAGGCAGAGCCAGAGGCTTTGAGAACAAATTCAATGTAGCTTGTGAAAGAGTCAAGGAGGACTCCAAGGTTTCTAATACCACAATGTGATGAAGGTTCTGAAAACAATGGTCTCGGAAGGTACTTTAACACCTGCTGTGTCATTTTACACCAAAGTCCTATGAAGTAGGCTGTGAAGGTACAGTGTCACCACCTTTCACGAAGGAAGACACAGGGCGTGGACAGTTAACTGTTCTGTCCATATACATAGTGGTATTAGAAACAAAATAGTGGCCTATATTTTCTAGCCCAAGTTTAGGGTTTTTTTCCATTATACCATGTAACTTGACGTTTTGTTTTGTTTTGTTTTTCTAAGGTAGAGTATTGCCATATACAGGAGAAACCCTGCTCCAAGGAGTTTCAGATGGCTCCCTTGAACCAGCGGCTAACATGACTCAGACGCGGCCCCAAAGGGAAGCTCCTTTGGCCAAGTGGAAGCCAAAAAGAGGAAGGGGCTGGGCGCGGTGGCTCACGCCTGTAATCCCAGCATTTTAAGAGGCCAAGGCAGGCGGATCCCCTGAGATCAGGAGTTTGAGACCAGCCTGGCCAACATGGTGAAAATCTGTCTCTACTAAAACACAAAAATTAGCTGGGCGTGGTGGCAGGTGCCTGTAATCCCAGCTACTCCGGAGGCTGATGCAGAATTCCTTGAACCCAGCAGGCAGAGTTTGCAGTGAGGTGAGATCGGCCACTGCACTCCAGCCTGGGCGACAAAGCAAGACTCCCAAAAAAAAAAAAAAAAAAAAAAAAGGCAGAGCCCTCTGTGTGCTGGAAAGGCCCCTCCCTGAGTTGGTGTCTGATTCTATGAGGGATACATACAACTGGAAAGCCAGCGATGGTTCATCTAGCCTTATTAATAAAAATGCACTCCAAAGTTTAGCCCAAAGCTGTTAGTTAGTTCTTCACTCTCATTGGTCTCCGGAAGCAAATAGTGTCAGTGTGGCTGCTCTCATTTTTTAACATCAGCTATAAAACTCTAATGTCTTTCTCCAATCACATTTCTCACTGATCAAGAAGAGCCATGCATTGAGCAATCGCACCAACACAAAAAAACAAACCATTCGGACAGAGTATTTCTCTTTCCTATTCTTGTGGCTGCCGGCAGAATATTCCCTCCTGCCCCTCCCCACTATGGCGCCTGCGCCCTCATGCTCCACCGCATTCATTCATTCATTCAGCCGCTGAGCACCTTTCTGATAGAGCTATGTCAGCAACAGGCATTACCATCCCCTTTTCCCCTGGGCAGACCTGGAACACAGAATTACAAGTGGGCTGTGGGCTACGAAGGCAAAACAGGCTGCTGAGGTCAAGTTACGGGGACCTAGCCGGGTCTCCATCCAGAGAAGGCCTCCCGAGACGACCAGAGTGAGGAAGAGCGGGAGCCATGAGGGAGGGCAGGTGGCAAGAAGGGCTCGGAACAGAGGGCGTGGCCTGTGCAGCACCTGAGGCCAAGAAAGGGCGGAACCAGGCCGCGAAGTGGGGGGCAGTGTGGCCATTTCGAGAAGCCCAGGGGCCAGGAGGGCTGAGCCAGGTGCCAGCGCTGGAGATGACCCTACAGCGGTGCGCACGGGCGCGAGATGGCCTCGCTGACTCCTGCCCACTTCGCGCCCAGTCTCAGCGTCCGGAGGCCTGGCGGTGTGCGGGGGGCGGGGGGAACTTCTCCCGGCCGCCATGTTGTCAGGCCAGGTGGGGCTCGGCCTTCCGGTCAGGAAGTGGCCGCAGCTCCGGCCCCGAGCCACTGAGGCGGGCATGAGGTGAAGCGAGCGCCCCGAGTGGGTGGGAGGCCACGGTGCCGGCAGCAAGGGCCTTGTGAGGGCCTTCCGCGTGCCAGCGATGACCCCGCTCCGCCCTGCGTCTGGCCCAGGGGACGCCCCGCCCCCCGGGGGGCCCGCTCGCCGTCCTCATGTCCTCGCGCGGGCTCCGGGCGCTGACCCATCCCGGAAGCGCGGCCCAGCCCGGCCCACCCCGCCCGCCGAGGCCTGGCTCTGCCCCAGCGCTCCCCCTAAGCAGCCCTGGGAGTCTGAATCTGGGGTTTTGGAATGAAGGCATGCCTTTTTTTCTTAACTGCCTTTTTATTGAAGATTATTTACGTCTGCTATCTTTCTACAAAGAAAGAAAACGGGGATTGGGAGTGGGAGCGGGAGGAGGAAGCAAAATAAGAAAAAGAAGGAAAAAAATCACATCGAAATTCCTGGCTCATATTCAGGCAGGCAATGAGAAGCCGATCTAAGATGTTAAGCTGAGAAGTGACAAGACCTGGTCTTGTGGGAAAGGTCACTTAGATCCCAGTGGGATGCGTTTTCCCTGGCTTCTCCTGGAATCTGTACTGGTTTACCCCAGGCAGCAACAGCTCTAGAAGAGCTCCTCGTGAACGCCCACCACCTCCTCCAAACCTCTGGCCTCCAAACAATCTTAACACTGACATCCTAGAGAGAACGTTGCTTTTGTGAATAAAATAATGTTTTGACCCTATCATTCTCATTTCAGAATTCTAGGATTGCTGCTGAAATCAAATTAAAATCAGTATTGAAATCAAATACTGATCCTAACTGTCCAACAATTGCCTATCACCCTCTATATTCTAGCTAAGAAAGCATGCTTACGAATCCCTTCTCAAATATAGTACTGCCTTTCAATTAAAAAAAAAAATTTCTGGCCGGGCGCAGTGGCTCACGCCTGTAATCCCAGCACTTTGGGAGGCCAACGCAGGCGGGTCACGAGGTAAGGAGTCGAGAACAGCCTGGCCAATATGGCGAAACCCCGTCTCTACTAAAAAATACAAAAATTAGCCAAGCGTGGTGGCGCACGCCTGTAATCCCAGCTACTAGTGAGGCTGAAGCAGGAGAATCGCTTGAACCCAGGAGGCAGAGGTTGCAGTGAGTGGAGATGGCGCCACTGAGTCCAGCCTGGGCGACAGAGTGAGACTCTGTCCCAACAACAACAAAAAACAAAATGTCCACAAAAATATAGCAATTTAATCTGGAAAGAATTCTTTTTTTTTTTTTTTTTTTTTTGAGACGGAGTTTCACTCTGTTGCCCAGGCTGGAGTGCAGTGGCGCAATCTCGGCTCACCGTAACTCCCCCTCCCGGGTTCAAGCGATTCTCCTGTCTCAGCCCCCCAGGTAGCTGGGATTACAGCCACATACCACCACACCCAGCTACTTTTTTGTATTTTTAGTGGAGAAGGAGTTTCACCATATTAGCCAGGCTGGTCTCGAACTCCTGACCTTGGGTGATCCTCCCCACTCAGCCTCCCAAAGTGCTGGGATACAGGGGTGAGCCACCGCACCCAGCCATTTTTATATTTTTAGTAGAGATGGGGTTTCACCATGTTGGCCAGGCTGGTCTCGAACTCCTGACCTCAAGTGATCTGCCCGCCTCAGCCTCCCAAAGTGCTGGCATTACAGGCATGAGCCACTGCACCCGGCCAGCTTCCCTTTTAGTGATACTACTTGAAGTATTTTAAAATAAAATACTATACTACCTGGGATTTGCTGCTAAATAATACAGGACATGGGAAACACCAGTGAGAATGTGAATAAACAAGGCAGGCCTGAGTTAATGGACCTGATGAGGGATGCAGGAGGGCTGATTCTGCTCGTGTCTACTTTTACATGTTAGAAAGGTTCTGCTGTTTGGGTATCTGAAGCATCTCAGAGTCCTCAAACATTGTAAAAATTCTTCTTTTTTCCTATTATTTTTCCCTATAAAATATGATGTTGCTTAGAATGATACCAAACACCACCCTCCGTGATTAAGCTGTAGAAGTTCAGTCAACAAACATTTCAAAAAAAAAATAATTTTAAAGCAAGTTATGTAATGAAGCATCTGTAATTATTTTTTAAAAACTGTCCTGCCTAAACATCTCCCTTCCACCAAAATTATTTTAATGAAACAACTGTAGTTGCCATTTGCAGCTTTAAAAGCTACAGTTAATCTGTGTTAACAGATACCTATGTATTTCCAAATAACCTTCTTAAACCAACTATGTATCTTCTACATCATTTGGAACACCCACCTCTGCATATGGAAGATGTTCATCAAATGTGGTGCACCAACTTACAGAATCAATGACTTTCAAGGTTGAAAAGGACAGTCAAGGCTCTCTATAATCAACCAGCCATTTGGTGGTTTTGTTTTCAGATTAATGTGCACATGCAATCTGTTAAGGTTGAATGGGTAATTTTGTTCTGGCTACTATGTATCACATACAGTAGGAAAAATGGGAGACCAACAAAAGCGTCTCAATCTACAATGGTAGGATCAATCGCCTTCCTAATACCTCACTCTAAATAATTATCACTCTAGAAAATAAAATAACGCTAATATGTCTGTGTCATGTTATAACTTCTATGGTAGACAATTATAGGCTACAAAGAAATTTTGTACTTGACATCTTCCAAATCGTATGCTTTACCACAGTGTTCAGTTGTTGGAGCTGCCCCACAATTAGCGAGAGGAATAACACCATTTCTATTCCTCACTCAACATCTAAAGTCAAAGTCATCAAATAACGAAAGATTTCATTACCACCCTGTACTGACAGAGACCAATATTAATTATTATTTGAATTAACCTCTGAGCCATGGTTTTCATCAGTACTCAGAAAAGACAGGGACAATTTCTAATTACATGCCACCCTCATTATAAGTCAGTAGGCCGCCAAGCTGTATCTGATGAGGCTGCTACAGTTTGGTTTGAAACTCTGGACTCCATTATAACCTCATCTCCTCCACAAGAAATGGAATTCTGCAGGCCATAGAGATGCTTTCCCCAGGAGTTACCACTTTTTCCTTTAAAATTGTGATGTGGGACTATAATTAAGCCTACTGCTAAAAGTCCTTAAGTACAAAATAAAGTTATTCAATGTTTACACTTTAAAGCTGGACAGTCACAGCCTTTTAATAGCCCTCCTTGTCCACAAGATCTTAGAGGTACTTGTACATGGAGCAGAAATGTAGGGAACACAGGTTATCACAGCCTCACGCTCACCAAATGTCAACTGGTCTATTTTACTTAGTGTAAAAGTAACTTATTATATAAAAAAGGACAAAAACAAACAGTAAAGAAGACTAGGAATTTAAAAAAATATGTTTTATTACCCTCTTTCATCGCCTAGTGTAACTTTCCAAAGCTAACAAACTCAATAGTTTCCTGTGCATCCCTTCCTGCCTAGGTGAGCTTGTGCAGATAGGTGTCTGCACATAGTATGCATTTTCCAGCTCTTTTTTACGCAGGACACTAGGAGCTGGCCATCACAGCCATGCATCGCCATTGCAGCTGGAGCTGTTCCTAAGTGAGGTCTTGGTGTTGCCCTCTTAAACAATCACACTGCTCTCTGAGGTACACATTGTATTCTCTTCTTTTAAAATGCACCATTTTTAAATCCAACAGGTTTCAGGCTAGTCATCCATGACAAATATTTGCATTTAAAATACCTCAAGATTAAGGATTTGGGTATGGAAAACAATGTCAAGGGGCAGTGGAAAGCAGATAAAAATGAATCTGGGTTCTTAACAACAGAAAAGACACTGAGTTTTTGAATCCTGAAATCAATTGCACGTTAGAAAGGCAATTTACCAACTTTGATACAGATGGTACAGTGAAGAAGGAAAGATGTCCATCTTCCACAGTCAGAGACAGAGCTAAACGGGGTGTCTTGAGTGAATCGACGCCGTACATAACTGCGCATTGCAGGCATGGCATCTGCCCTCTATGGGCTGGCTAGTGCTTCCAGGATGAGTGCCTTCTGTGTTGCCAAACCGAATACAGCTACTTGGACTATCACCATGAGTATGACCAAAAAAAAAAAAAAAAAAGTTTTCATTTCAAAGTTTGCACAAGAATTATGATCAACTAAGAGCGTGTATTTTGAAATCTAAAATGTCTTTCTTGAATACCCTCTTCCCCACTGCCTCCTCCCACTGTTGTGAACAGAAGAGAACATTTCATCTAAACAAGGTGTAAAAAAAAAAAAAAAGTGACATTGGGAGAATTCTCTCCCCCAAAATGGAGTGGATTTTTTTATTATAAGCAATACTAAGGGAATAAAAATCTGAAATTTAAAAAAATAAAAGTATTCCCAGCAACCCATATTTATGATCTCTAATCTTAAATACTCCATTACTAACAAATCAGGTATACATAAATTTATACAAATTATTACTATAAGACACATTTTAAACTCTGTAGGAGAATAGCTATCTTTAAATGGCATTTTCTATTACCATTGCTATTGAAGATTAAATTGGGTTTTGAAAATTGTATTTAAAGTACAACATGATGCTTCCATATACTTATAGTGAAATGGCTACTATATAGTCCAGCAAATTAAAATATCAATCATCTCAAATAGTTTCCCTTTTTTGAGATATGAATAAATTATAACTAAAGATTTCTTTTACCCTTAAATACAGTTTAAATTTCTATTTAAAAACTTAAATGTACATAGGATGTGTCAGATTGGACTTGATGCTATAAATTAAAAGTAAACAAGAAATTCTTCATGAACTCAATCTAGTTAGAAAAGCAAAAAAGAAAGCAACAATGACACTCATTCAGCATATTTTAGTTGCAAGTAACTTTTACCTAAGAGTTTTTATTAATTTTCAATTCAACCAAAACCTGTAAACCTACTATTCTAAGCTGTTTGCTGGCTGCTACAGGAATACAAAAATAAAGTGAATAAACGTTGGTGATTTTTACACTGTTTATCATCTCCACCTTCCTCTAACTTAGCTGAGTTCCAGTCAAGCATACACAAGATTCCCTTTTTAAGGGAATCCACCATTTTATCAAGTTATCAAAATATTACAAGCTACACAAATGCACCTGGGTTATTGCTTAGGTAACATTATAATGAAGCTACCTATTTTAGAAATCAGACCTTAACCCTTTAATAGGAAAATACTAAAATAGCCCTAGGCTGCCTTCAAAGAGCTTATAATGTAAAAGAAGAACACAGGAACGTAGATAATGAAGTGCAATAAAATCTTAGGAATTCCGCAAAAGGAAAGAGCCTCAGTCAGAGAGAGGAGAAACAGAGCAATGAGTCACTCCAGGAAAGGAAGGGCCAGCAACATCTCCACAGAGACAGGCGAGCCACTAGGGCATCGTAAGATGCTGCCTTATTTACCTCTGCACCTCACTTGTGTGTTTACTGGCTGCACAGCCTATGTACATAGGGACATGTGCCCCATATAACTAGAATGAAAGGACAATATAAGGTAAGGAAGTTGCATTAGGTTGAAAAGAGTCAGAAATGGCTTTACAGAAGAGGTAGTATTTGAAACAGAACCTGAAAACAAGCACAATTTCGACAGGCAAAGCTGGGTTTGAGTGGACAAAATCATACTTGAAATAGGGCGAAGCAAGAGGCATGGAAGAGGGAAACGACTGAGTGTTTAGGGATCACGAATAATCCGGGTAGGCCTGTTGTGGACTATATTTAAAGAAGAGCAGATCCTACAGTTAGAAATGTAGGCAGGCAGTAGGGTAGGCCTGCATCCCAGGTGAAGGGAGGCAATCTGTTTTCAAGGGTTAAATGCAAAGCTGGGTGTCCAGAAGTGTGAGCCGATAAGATGCAGGCACCAGAGAGACTGAGAAGTCTCTGCAGCAGTCCAGAAGAGAAGGCAGTAGACACTGAAATGCAGGCAGGATGTGAGAGGCAATGAGGGGAGATAAAATCTACAGACTTTGCCAACATTCTGGATACGGAGGATTGCAACAGGAGAGAAAGTCAGAGATGAAATGGCGATTGTATTCCTGGGTGACTTGGAGAATGGTTGGGGAGAAAGCCAGGTGTGATTTCGAATACCTCATACTTAAAGCACAGCTCAGCTGTCACCCTTCCCAGTGTAAAAATAATCCCAGATGTCATTCAAAAAGCCCTCCTTGGGCATCTTCATGTCTTCTCTATTTCTCCTAGACCAAATTCTTCCTGGTTCCTAAATACAAAACTTGGCTGCTTTACGCACCGCCCTTCGACCTTTATCACCGCTCTCTCTGGTTATAGTAGATTCTTTAAATCCTGCACAAAAGCTAATTCCTCCAGGAACCCTCACCCACACTTTAACTGGCTACATACAATAAACACTTGAGGTCTTAATGCTTTGACAGACATACACAGCATTTTATTCAAACTTGCATGTACCTGGCATCCTGCTTTGCCATAAAACTGGGTTTTGAAAATTGTATTTAAGGTACAACGTGATGCTTCCATATACTTATAGTGAAATGGCTACCATATAGTCCAGCAAATTAAAATCTCAATCATCTCAAATAGTTTCCCTTTTTTTGAGATATGAATAAATTATAACTAAAGATTTCTTTTACCCTCAAATACAGTTTAAATTTCTATTTAAAAACTTAAATGTACATAGGATGTGTCAGATTGGACTTGATGCTATAAATTAAAAGTAAACAAGTGCTGGTCATCTATTAATAGTTACCCAATTCTGGTCATCAATTCTTCCCAGTTACTATTAAAATCCCTCAAAGTAGGTTCTTATACAAGGGTAACTTGTAAACTTTTTATTTATCCAATCCATTAATAAGTAAATGAGCTATCAGTTACATTAAGACAGACATCTAAGTTGGTTCACAGGGAACACGTGTGTGAACTAGGTCAGACAGTAAATGACGATCTCCAAATCTAGCAGGACCACAGAAGAGCACTCAGGGAAAGCAAGCAAATTCTTTTCCACAGAAGAGCTGCCAGTCAAGGGAGACTGCTGGATGTAGAGGATCACACTACTGTAATTGAAATCACTATCAATAAATCTAGTTTTGTCAATATTTGCATATTTCAGCCTCTGTGGATGCATGAATAAGCAAGTTCCAAGACCATACCAGACAGCATCAAAAGGTGTTTCTTATAATATTTATCAGATTTTATATCATATTCAGAGCTCCTACACAGAATCTTAATAGTGTCATTTTATGTTAACTTAATATGTTATTTTAAAAGATCTTTGTAGATTACTGCATGTTCTCACTCATAGGTGGGAACTGAACAATGGGAACACTTGGACACAGGAAGGGGAACATCACACACCGGGGCCTGTCGTGGGGTGGGGGGAGCAGGGAGGGATAGCATTAGGAGATATACCTAATGTAAATGACGAGTTAATGGGTGCAGCACACCAACATGGCACATGTATACATATGTAACAAACCTGCACGTTGTGCACATGTATCCTAGAACTTAAACTATAATAAATATATATATATTTTAAAAAGATCTTTGTAGATTACTAAGCAATGTTAAAATAACTTCCTTTTTTCATATATGAAAACTAACTTCCAGCATGTCAACTTTTTTAAATAGCAAAATATTTCCACTGAGGGGTTTCAAACTTCTTAAATCACCAAATCATAAATTACTATAGTTTTGTCCTTATAATTTGAAGATAAATGTGATACTCTCGAATTTGTCTTTTTATATGCTACAGCTCTAATTCCTACTTCTGAGTATTCAATAATTAGAGCAAAATCCTCTATTAAAAAGAAGTTTCATAATACGTAATTATATAACAAGTAGTCTAGTATTACCCCTTGTTCTTTCATCACCTACACTGTTCAGACATTGTTCCAGAATATTGTTTAAATTATTTTTATTAAACTATATGCAAAATTCTAGTCAAGCACAAAAATATTTCATGGTATCATAAAACTCACTATTTTATCAACCGTGTAAAAATACTAAATACTACCAAGATGTGCCATATGAAATTATTCCTACTTCCTGAACATTATCAACTTAAGCAATTCATAATCATTCAACTACCTAACCCAAATTCAAACTTTAAATAATTTCACCAAAAAAAAACATGAATCAGCAAGCTTGCTACATCACTCAACAGCAATCAGATCCAATGAATGTAATCACCATGGTGTAAAAGGGTCTGTGTGTTTCCATTAGATTCTCCATGTCCTTTGGAACTGCATAGCTCAGGACCATTTAAAAAAAAAAAAAAGTATCCTTTTAGGATGCCCAGGGTGAAAGGCTCTTGACTTTCCTTTGAGGTCCTAAGACCTAGAATCAAGGATGTTTCATCCATCTACTATATGCATGTGCTTGGGGAAATCCAAAGTTTCTTCTTTTATAAAATGCCACCTTTTCTATATGGATTATTTGTGCCAGCATGTATTAAAATGCCTGGTAAGCAATAAAACACAGTATAAATGTGACTTATTCTATTATATAATGTTAATCAATTCACAGGAGTTGATATAAAAAGCTATTATTCCAAGTAGTTCACTTTTCTCCCTGTTTCTCTTCTACATGCATCACCATTATCTTTATACTTTATTTTTAAATCTCAAAGTACAGGTGGTGTGCATTTCTCTAAAGCCCAGGCACCAAACTGTTAGCACAAATTCTGCCATTTTTATTCAATAAGATTTATTTATGTATATCTAATCATAAATTAAACTGGTAACATTCAGGAAGTAGTTAGCAATAATTTAATATGGCACCTATTTACAGTGTTTAATATTTTTACAAACTGGGTGAGTCATTTTTTAGATGCAATGTCTTATTTAACCCTAAGTAACAAGTCTGATTTTTCAATGAGTCCAATTTTCAATGAAATCCAACATTAAGTATCAAACGAGTACTGTGAAAGAACAAATAAGCATGTTTATGCATTCATACCTTTTTGTCCTCAGTGAATTTATACTTTGGTTAAAGAAGCAAGACATAAACAAGTAATTTCATTTCCTACTTTGCAGATAAAATAGGAGCCCCTCTGATAGCTAACTGTGGGAGTTCCTAAAGCCAAATGCGCAAGTTCACTAACATCTGTACCCATCCATTCCTCCTGCCTCCTTGTTTCCAGGACAGCTATGCTCTTCCAGGCCGAGACCTATTCCCTCACTTTTAGACTCCACACTTATCTACCTTTCAGGACTCTTATACCATCAATTACCCTTTACTCTCTCCTTCCTATATATTCCTTTATAGCTCACCTCTCAATTGGATCAGATTTTATATCACATTCAGAGCTCCTATGCAGATGAGATTCCTATCCTAACCAGGTGAGAAAGAAAGCTAGAAAGCCTACATGTTGGTGACTGGCCAGGGGCTGCCGGAGTAAGGCATGTGATTGAACAGTCCCTTCACTACACAAGGGACTAGAGGAAGCAAGTGAGTGTAAAATTCCAGCCAGTATTCCACCAGCCAAGCCATGTGCTCAAGAGAAAGGGTACCTCTTGTTAAGTTGCAAAGGCACCATATGGGTTAGGGGCGGCCCCATGAATATCAGCCATTTAGGCAAAGCAGTAATCCATGTGTCACCTAGGACACATTCTGCCCCTGTGGTTTCCCACACCCAACTCATCATCAAATCTTTTTTATTTTACCTGCTAAATCTTTCTCAGACCCACCCACTTCTGCTTACAGCCGGACCACACCACACTAGATCAAATCACTACCACCTCTCACCTGCACTATGCAATGGTCTTCCCCTTCCAGGCCTTCCAATCTATGCACATGGTGCAACCAGAGTAACTCCTTCCCATTGCTCTTGGGGTACAGACCAAGCTCTCCCAGTGTAGCCGCAGAACCTTTGGGCAAGAAGACCCCAGCCCAAGCTTGCCTTCCTCAGGTGAGTCTTTCTACATCTTCTGAACTAAGTTAAATATCTCTGTTACCCACTCCATGACATCACTGCTCCTTTTTTTCAGGCAATTATTACAGTTGTACTTACACAGGTTTGTGTGGTCATTTGGCCCACTGTCCACCAGCCTTGGGCACATGGTATAACTGTGTTCGCCCCTGCATCCCCAACACTCATCATGGTGCCCAGCCCACAGATATACATGAATACTTTTTTGGATTAATAAACACAAAACAATAAATTCTACAGCCAATAACTTGGGAAGAGTAAGACAAAATATATGACATGAGTACTGAGGAAACTCAAACAAGGGAGAAATTTTTCTATGAGTAGGTTTAACAACAGGAGTGTTTTTTTAAAGAGGCAGGGGAAGCATCAGGGGAAAAAAGCCCTAAGATGGCATAAGTCAGAGAATGGCACAAGTGGAGCTGGGCAACACTGGAGAGGAACAAAAGAACTGGATGAAAGAGGGGGTGCAAGCAGAGGGCCTTGAAAGATTAAGAGAAAGTTTTACATTGTGGATCCAGGAACTGAGGCATGGTTAAATCAAGATTCACTTGGCAGAGTGAAGTTATATCTGACTTCGCTCAGGGAGAGGTAGGAGTTTATGAGCTGTTTCAGAGATGCAGCAGAATAACAGACCAGGCTTGGTAGCTGGCTCGATAGAGGGAAGGTGGCCAGTTTAGTCAATTAAAATCCAAAGCAGCTGCCAACATGATCCCAGGATGGGAGGGCTGTTTGTTGGCGGGACAGTCCTTCCATAAAGGGGTGGGACAAGATCATGGATCAGCTTGTACTCACAGACAGAAATGTAACATTAATTTTATAATGTGGCTAAACAAAATGAGAGCGTTTCATGGTTCCAGTTACTGAAGTATCACGAATTTGGTTTTTCAGTTGGGTGGTAGGGGGAGAGTGGAAAATGAAAGCACAAGTAGTCTTCTGTTTTTGTTTTGTTTTCTTCTCTCATTTCCTATCCATAACCCTACCTTGACCAATAAGAGGAAGAGAAAGCGATGAATTTTAACATGTTCTTCCGCAGGCCTTTCATTCTGGTGCTATATGACCAATCACTGGTCAAAGGCATTCTACAGAAGAATTAAGAGATATGCACATGTGGGGAAGTGAAATGTGTATAAAATTTCAGTTTTACAAGAGTTATGGAGATGGATGCTGGTGATGGATGCGTAACATTATGAATATGCATTTAGTATCACTGAACTGTCCACTTAAAAATAGTTAAGATGTGTATTTTACCACAATAAGAAAAAGGAAGGAGGAGGAGAAAGAGAGAGTGACGTACATTCTCTGTAGAAGATGGTCGCAGTGGTGGCCAAATATGTTGGGCCTCCCTGAAGTATTCCCTTCTACACTGCCTGGCCATGTAACTTGCTTTGGCCAGAGAGACAATAGCAAACTTCAGGCAAACAGATATGAAAAGTGCTTGAGCACCAGAGCGGCCTTCTTTTCTGCCACCATGTCAACAAGCCTGGGCCAATCTGCTGGAATATGTGGCGCTCTCTCGCTCACTCTCTCTCACATGCAAACATATGGCCCCAGCTAACTATCAGCCACCAGCTGACCAGAGATGCGGGGGTGAGTCCAGCTGAAACCAATCCAAACTGCCAACCCACAAAAGTATGTGCTAAATAGATGGCTTCTCTTTTAAGCCACTAAGTTTCAGTGTAGTTTGTTACACAGCAAAAGATAACTAATAAGATTCACTATGAAAACGAAGCTATTGGTCCCTAAGAATATATGCAAATTCTTTGTCACTTTTGCATTTTATTCACCAGCAACTAGAAAGCTGTAACAGGGAAAAGACTGGTGTAAGAGATTTCGTTTTTAAGTTTACAACCAAGATCACAGTCTCCACCTTCTCACAAGCTTATTGCTTGACAGTCTTAGCATTAAAAGCTTTATTTACTTAAGGGACTACATAGATTCCAGTTGTTCTGTAAAGTCGGAAAGGACAGTCAGAGAAAACCAAAACAAGAGCTATAAGACACAACATGTGATATGAATACAATAACTATATTTACACCAAAGTAAAAAGTAGGGGGGATACCTAGTCTAACAAGAAAGAACATCTAAAATAAGAATATCCTATATTTTCCAGATTATATACCCACCACATTTAGAAAATTAGTATTAAAGTAGAAGAAAAAGTAATTAACATTTAGTAAGTGCTCCCTGTGGAAAGAGCACTGCGCTAGGGGCTTTGCATCATACACCCTCTCACCCACCTACACACCACCTGCCCCCATATAATCCTCACAACTATGCCTGAATATTATCTGCCTATATTTTGTAAATGAGGAAACTGAAAGCAATTAAGTGAGTCTTCCCAAATCACAAAGCTAGTGAGTGGAGGAGCTGGTATTTGATTATAGGTCCCACTACTTTTAAAGTCCATGTTTTTTCTCTATTTTGTTCTATAATACCTCCAGAAAACACCACTGCAGGGAGGCACAGCCTCCACTCCTCATGACTCTGCAGAGCACAACACCAGAACTTAAGGATTGGCACTGGGTGCAGAAAACAACCCTACATCAAGACACATGTGCCCTACAGAAAAATTAAACAAGCCAAAATGATGATGGCTGCCTCTCCGCAAAAAAAGTGCAGGATAAACTTTTCAAGATCTCCAGGAAGGTTAAAAATATTTCATAAGTTCACATGGAACTGTTACTAAACCAGATACCTTTCAAACCAACAGTATTTTTTCCTTACCCAAACCTACCTTTCCAAATAAAATTCACTCTTTAAAAATTCTAATTGTCTGATAAAAAGGTGTCCAAGAAAAGAATATCAGGAAATATTCCCATTATATAAGGTAGACAGTTACATAAAAGAAAGAACTATGATACAATAAAGTAATCCACACTCTAATGACTGTGTAAGTGGAGAGGCCACAATTAATCTTCAGGTAAGGAATCCCCTTTCCATTAAAACTAGCAGATCCCATCTGTCCTAACCAACCATCCAAGTATAACTAGCTAGAAAAACAGAGGCAAAATAATCCACCTAACCTTAAGGACTTACACTTATTTTGGGAAACAAAAGGGACAGTCCACAAATAAAGATACTGATTATAAGACTTTCCACAAATGAATGAATCCATGTGACTGAAAAGACTGGTGATCTGAGCCGGGATCTCTTCTACCATGATGACCATTTACTGCACACTCAGTACTACATAACCTGTGAACATTTTACACACAGCTCTCTCTTGGAAACAGTGACTAAACTGTTGCTGCTGCTCACGAAGATGTATCAGTTGTGAATCTTTTTTTAAAAATTGTACCTACAGTCTGCTGAGTTGGTCAGATTGTTGCTACCTGTTACTTTCACATAACAGATTCTGAATTGCATCAAGTATAAGTCAGCATGTATCTTGTATTCACTTTCCAACTCAAACATAACGTTATCACAACCTCACTCAGCTCAAAACCTGAGACAGAATTCAAATGAGCAGCCTGTGCTCTGTGAGCAGCACGCCACTTGTGAGAAGCACCGTGCTCTGAGGCAGTGACAACCTGCCAAAGCTGTACCCCTGACATCTCACTGCCATCATTGTCCTCGTTGCACTTACAGTGTGTGTGTCCGGCACTGGGCCCTCTTCAGAACTTAAGTCGCTTTCCCAAAATACTATGGTACAGTGAGGAGTCTAAATTAGAACCAGGTTCTAACTGCAGGACCCACTCTTAACTGTTAGGTTATACTGCCTCCAATGGCTGCCAACAGCAGACCTGGCATTAGAAAGCTGCATGTTGATAGACCATGTGACTGGCTAAATGGGCACCAGCCGGCTCCCAACCAGGCAGGACTTTTAGGTTGCTGCCTAAAATGAGCAACGTAATAGTTGCTACCAACTATTCAGTCACCTAACATCATGGCATCGTCTCATTGTGTTAGGCCAAATGCAGTAATCTTCCGTGGTGCTGACGCCTTGGGGCTTAATATTGTCTTTATCTTCTAGTTTGGACTGAGATATATATGAAATCTTAGTTCTTGTGAGGTCAGCACACTCTCAACATAGCATCAACTGGCAAGCTCCACAACCTGTTAAGTAACATACACCTACTCCAGAACAATCATCGGCAGTTATAATTACTCTAAGATGGTAAGCTTCTAACATTTTGTGAACGTGAAAAGCAGCCAATACGGTTAGAAAGAGCCTAAGGCAAGCAATCACCAAGTACTAATTTAGTATCTAGTTTCATTCATAATGATCTTCTAAAATTTGGTTGTTTGGAATTTAAAATATTTCCATAGAAAGAATCTCAAGTTGCCAGGCACGGTGGCTCACACCTATAATCCCAGCACTTTGGGAGGCCGAGGAGGGCAGATCACCTGAGGTCGGGAGTTCGAGAGCAGCCTAGCAGCCAAACCAACATGGAGAAACCCCCTCCCTACTAAAAATACAAAATTAGCCAGGCATGGTGGTGCATGCCTGTAATCCCAGCTACTCGGGAGGCTGAGGCAGGAGAATTGCTTGAACCAGGGAGGGTTGTGGTGAGCTGCAATCATGCCATTGCACACCAGCCTGGGCAACAAAAGCAAAACTCTACCTCGAAAAAGAAAAAAAAAAAAGAAATAATATCAAGTTATCAAACAAGAAACAAGAAAAAATAATGCCATCTAACCTGTTATGCAGGTGAGAGCAGAATGTGATGGATGACACGTGAAGTCTGGGAGCATGGTGTAGAAATGGAGATGGACTAGAAACTCCTTAAGGTCTTGCCCTATTTATTATAATTTTCTACAGCTTCTCCCACCTCATCCAAGAGTACTGAGAGGCTCTAGGGAAGGAAATAGAGGAGCTACAGTATATTCCATAGCAATGGGACAGACAGAGCTGGCTCCAGAACAGGCTACCCCAGGCTTTAAAAAAAAAAAATTTTTTTTAAGTGAAATGTAATAACATAAGACCTATCACATTACGCTGGCTCCCTCTAGGTGATTAGAAACAAAACAGTTAAATCATCAATGTTTGAAATCATTTCAGTTCTTCTGGATGATCACATAATTTGTTGGTGACATTAAGATATTGGGTTATATCACCTCAGACAAATAAATCTATGGAACAAAATAGATATGCCCTTGTCATCTCATACAAAGCACAGCTCCTACACTTCATCTTAAATCCACACTGCCATGTTAAAACCACTACATATTTAACCACATGACACATGGGAAAATCTAGAAAACTCTGACCAAGATACCACCAGCAAAATGTTCTATAGGTAGTTGCCACAATCATACTTTCACAATCTTTTATTTAAATATGCTAATATCTAATTGCTCTGAAGTTGCATACTGTTCACTATAACACCAAGAAATGTGTTATGTACCATGTTTATTTGAAAGCTCCAGAGTCAGCCAGGGCAGTGGCCCACACCTGTAGTCCCACCTCTTTGGGAGGATCACCTGAGCCACATGGTGAAACCCCATCTCTCCAAATATACAAACTAGCCAGGCATGGTGGTATGTGCCTGTAGTCCCAGCTACTCTGGAGGCTGAGGTGGGAGGATGACTTGAGCCCAGGAGGCAGAGGTTGCAGTGAACTGTGACTGTGCCACTGCACTCCAGCCTGGGTGACAGACCAAGACCCTGCCTCAAAAAGAAAAGAAAAAGAGAAAGAGAAGAGAAGAGAAGTCAAGTCATACCACTAGACATCAAGGCTCTGCAAATCTTTACACTGCTCATTTCCATGTTCTCTTTACTAAGAAACAAAGCAAGCCTTAACAATATTAACTATAGTTCAATTCAGTGAATGTTTGGTATAAAATATGCCAGGCATTGAGGAAGGGACTATCAGCTACCTTATTTATAAGCAAGAAAACAGGAACAGGTTATCTGCCCAAGATCCCAAAGGCAGAGAGTACTGCAACTAAGCTTTGAACCCAGGCAGTCTAACTCTAGAGCCCTTGCCTCTAACCTTTATGCCATATTACCTCCTCCAACCTCTAATTATATATTTGAGAAATCTTTAAATTGCTATCATTTTATATGAAATTATTCTTTCCTATGGCTGGTGGAGGAGGATTCTCTGACATCATTATAATTGGTCCACCTACCCTATATTCTTCCTGTATTGGCCTCACCCTAACTGATGCAAAAATCCTCTCAAATTATCCTTGATACAGAAAGGTAAAGGGGGTCCTTCCCTGCTTTGTATTGCTGAGTAATTTGATTTTAAATTTCTGACAAACAGGAACCATTCATTTTCCTACTTTTGCTTATGTACAAGGTAAGCACTGGCCTAGTGAAGCTTAGAATGTATACTCAAATACTTGATAATTGTCAAGTCAGGCTGTAAGTGGTTAGCAGTACATTTCTTGTTTTACTGTGAGTTTTAATAGATTTTTGGCATCACTCCTGTGGAACAGTCTTGGTGACACTGTTTTATGGTACCCAGTGTGTTGACAGCAGTCTGACAGATTAACACTATAAAAAGTTGACCACTGTTTACATTTGGTCCAGTAGCTGAGGAGGGTCATGTTCAAACACCTAACTCATGAGTGCACCTATGCTGTACTCTACATGCTGTGCACAACATAAGGAGCAAGATCAGAGGTGGCACCACGTGTGATTAAAGTGACATACATAGCTGGGACATCTTTTTGCTAAAGATTAGAGATTTAAGTTCCAATTTCAGATGCATTCAGGTGAGTGTCCTTTTTGTTCCATACACCAAATTGAAAAATACAGGTGACTGCAAACTGAGGTTTTTGTGGTTTTTTATTTAACTACTAGATTTCATCAATTCCACGACTTTTTTTTGGCATTTCAATGTATCAGAAATAGAATACATCTTACAACTGACACCATCTTAAATTTAATGCAATACAGTAATAAAATGAAGTTGCATATATTCTGGATTCTATGGTTTTCAAGTCTTATGTTACCAACAACCCATTTATTATTTTGGGGATAATGTTAACAATTTGTCTCTGTTTTTCCTTTTGTTATCCTCCTCTGTTTGCTATAGAAGATATAATAATGTTTGAGGGTAAATTAAAGGTAACATAATGTCAAGGAGACAAAAACTTTGAAGCTATTTTATTATAAGTGCAAAGCTATTGCCCTCCTGTGAAGAAAATATAGCCTGAAAGCTTTTCCAGGCTGTCTGCAGCTCAAATGTGTTTCTTCTATGAGAAAGATACAATTCCAAGGTGAAAGAGCTCCAGATGTTAAAGTCTTCCTACTAACCTACACCAACTAACTCCAAGACAGAATAAACTTTTAACTTTAGTTCAAAAGTCTCAAGAGGCTTCTCTTCCACCTCCCAAATATCAAAATCATGCTCACATATTTTAACAATTAGGTGAGATGCACAGAAGCTAACACTAAATCGGTCTGAAATCTGAGAGCTAAATGTGCAGCTAATATTAATCAAATTCAGATCTCACCTACAGAAAATTTTTAAAAATTATTCTTATGTTCCTTGATTTCAGGAAACTTAAAAAAAAAAGTGGGGGAGGTTCCAATTAAACGTAACTTACTGTAAAACAAAATTTCTTTGAGATTAAAAAAAGCCAAAACTGCCAAGCAATCTAGAAAAGAAAAAAAAAAACATGCAAAATTTGAAAGTATTGTTTCAGATATATCGCTGGTTAAAATTATGGAAAATTATGGTACCTAAAAAAAGATTTTCCTGTCTATACCACAAAATTACTGAAAAACTGTCAGAGTCCTTCCTTCCATATACAGTATCAGAGAGTTTCTTGAGTTTTACAATCCTTGCAGTATAAAATTTAGAATATTTAAAAAGTAGAAAGACTGAATTAAAAAAAAAAACTACCTGCAATCCAAATAATTAACATTAGTTGTGTGCTAATGATGCAACAAGCACTGCTGGAGCATTTTAGATGCACTGTTGCATTAATCCACATAAGCCTGTGAACTAGTAAGTACTGTTACTGCTCCCATGTCACAGCTGAAGAAACTGCGTCTTAGATCAATTAAGTAATTGGCCTGTGGTCATGGAGCTAGTAAGTCACATAGAACTAGTAAGTCACTATCCAAGGTCACACAGTTAAGCGGTCAGGCAGATTCAAACTACATCTGTTTAACTGTGGAATTGTAGCTTTTAATTAAGTGAAACTGCCAATCCCTGAAACTAATAATTTTTTAAATTGATGTATTTCCCCTAGTCTTTTCTTATGTTTATAATTTAATTTGTATTGTTGTAGACACCTGGTCATAGAAATATTTAAAAAATTAAAAAGTAAAAATTTAATTTGTATAAAACTAATCATGATACAGTTAGTATGTTCTTTTGTACTCTTTCAAGCTTCACATTTTTCAGAAACATGATTTTCAGTGCCTGCATGATATTCTAACATGACTACAGCATAAATTTAACCATTCTCAATTTTTCAATGTCAAAAAGAAATGCTGTGGCTTATAACAGTTGACTGGATTTTAGATTTTTCCTTGGGATAGATGACTGATATCACAGGAATGGCCATTTGTAAAGATCTTTATACACACAGTCTCTACTTCCTTCACAAAAAAAGAAGTTTATACTTATGAAACTTCAGGCAACAGTGAGTGTGCAGGTCTCACCATATTCTAGCAGCATAAAGAATATTTTTAAGTCTTGGCTAATTTAATGAGGAGAAGTATATCATTTTAATTTAATTTGCATTTCTAAGTTATTCCATAGTTTGGAAATTTTTGTGTTTATTGACCATTAAGTTTGCTTTCTACACATTACCTACTTATATCCTTGATTGCTTTTCTTTCAGACTGCAATTGTTTCTCTGTTGTATTCTCTCACAGAATATGTTGCTGTGCCTTTTTAATAGACCCATACACAAGTATGAGAGTTGTTAAAGCATCAAACATGAGACAATGCTTCCCAACGTTACAACACACACATCCAAAAGAAAGGTCAAGTATGCTAAAACGATAAACTTCAATTTCTAGTACCTGCATTTCTGTAGCCCTCTTGTGCTATTATCATTGTGCTATTTTGATTCTGAAAGTATAATACTAATATCAAATTCTGTCCTATTATTCTGACTGTACCCAATGTTATAAGGATATTTATAAAAACAATGTCAAATTATATGTTCCAAAATCATTTTTATAAGAAGTTTATTTTAAAACTTGTTTTTAAATGTTAGATACCTATTTTCTTGACCTGTAAGTTGCAGACCTTTATCAATGGAGTAGCTTTATTTCTAAACCTTTCTAAGGTGATCTTTTTACACATCTCTCCCTGCTCAAATGTTTTCTATTTTGGATCAAATCTAAGTTCCAAATGTCAACCTTACTTCTCTCGAAAGGAGGCTTTCTAAGCTATTCTCCGCTCCATGCCAGGCCTTGTGGAGCAGCTCCTAGTCCCTCTTCCCCCCACCCTGAATGTCCATGGCTGTGTCTTTTCCTCTCTCAGTCCATTTTCCCCGCCTAGCCAAAGCTCTACCACCTCCTGGTTGGGCTATTTCAACAGCCTCTGACTTTTTGCCTCTAGTCTCTCTTCAACTGCAATCCATCACATGCTGCCAAACTAACCTTTCAACTCCATTTCCATCACGTAATATAAGTCAGAATCTCACTCAGTCTAAGCTTCCAATTTCACCACTGCTCAACCTCTCCCTACCTATCCAACCTGCTGCCCCTCTCCCTCAGGGCAGGCTAACTGATCTTCCCTGAGTCCCAGAAGACTGGTCCTTGAATTGAAGGTTGAGGTGGGGAGGGCAACAGGGGGTGGCAGTGGCTGTGTTGCTCTCCCTGGGGGCCATAGCTCCTGCAAAGCTGCCCTCCCAGGAGGACACCAGAGACAAAGGGCTCCTGCCCTGGTCCTTGCAGGACGTTCTGGGCTGGCCACCTGCTCCCTGCCAGGACCCTTGGCTGACAGCCTCTCCGTGATTTTTTTCACATTATCACTCAGTTCCTCTAACTTATCAAAGGAGAGGGCAAGTCACACTTTCTGATTTCTTTCTCCACTATACAATGACTACAACACATCACGCCTTCTTAGCACTTAATTACAGACTGTGCTGTCCTGTTCCACAGGGTCATAAGTGTGTTAACCTGCTCTACCTAGCTAGAAGTAACATTTTTAGTATCTCCCACAGAGCTTAGCAAAGCCATAATCTCACATCTGCACACCTTCACAAACATTAAAGTTATACCAACAAGTTAGTAGCAACAGCCTAATGATCTGCCTGCTCATGGTTCTTATTTATCTTTGAAAAAAGTTAATAACATTTTTCACCAGGCACATCTACATTTCCAAAAGCCAAAAAGATTCTGTTATAAGCCTCACACCGAAATTGCCATTCGCTCTTTAGAGATGTCAATCTGAAAACATTATTGAATTCCTTCCTTGTCTTTAGTGGCCATGCCTTTGCATTTATTAAAGTCCTTCTTAGAATTGCCACGGTCATGGTTCTTTATGTAAAAGTTCACGCTTATGAGTCTGGATAGACCCAGCTTTCTGAAACCCACCCGAGGGCCCACTGGCAAGGCAGGTGACTGCTCTGATGCTTGTGCCACCAAATGGTTCCATGGTGCTGGCATGACACTCTACAGGACAGTTCCCCATGGGGGCTCACAGGAGAAAGCAGCTCCTCCCCAAAAGGCCTTCAGCTGCTAGTTGGATCACTTTCCCTCGGATATAACATTATACTATTGACATTGTTGTGTTAACCTACAAAAGCACTAGGCTAACCCACGGTGTCCCGCCAGTGCCTAACCATAATAAAGCTACCATGGGAAAATGTGTTCCAATCAGATGTCAGGAATGTGGTAATGGGTTTGGGGAGGCCAGAATAACTCACCTCCTCTTCCCACCCACATTCTAATCCAGCTGGGAGAGGGCTGAGCAGGGGCTCGATAGCTGAGGAGGCCAGGGAAGGACAGGCCACAGGCACAGGGCAACCTTGCCCTGCCCAAGACAGGGAGCCTGGACACTAAACTGTTGGGGCTCAGCAGCAACAGAGGTCTTGCCTGTGGAAGGCACCCCACAAGCCCTGCCAGAGGAGCAGAGCTGGAGGGGGGACCCTCTCTCTGCAGGTGCCCCAAGGAAGGCTGAGTGGCAGGAGCAATGGGGTGGCAAGGTCTAAAGGGTGCAGCAGACAGACAGGGACTTGTTCCACAGGGGAGCAGGAAGGAAGCAAGGAAAGGGTCCCCCTAACATGGGTCTTTGCTGTACTCTCCCCACCCGTGCAAGTTGACAGTGACCATAATGACCTAGCAGGCCTGGGACTGCGCTCTGACCGCCAAGGGGGTGTCGGGGAGGGCACAACATAGTGGAGGGAACAAAGATGCCAACAGGCCAGGACACAGGAAGTGGAGTCTGGAGCAGCCCATCAGCTGGGTCGCCAGGACCTGACACCACCAGCACAGACTTGCAGTGCAGAGCCTAAGTTCAAGAGAAAGGGCTGGGCTTGAAGTTTCACACTTTTGTTTCATGCTTTTGCAGGAAGAAGGAGTTGTTATGATGACTTCGGTTTAAACAGATTGGGAACATTAAGGATAGGAGTTTGGGAGAGATACAAGAAATAAGAATACAGACGTAGGAGTTAGTAGCAAATGAGGTTGCTGTGGGCCTAAACTAGACCCAGAGGATGCCAGGATCAAACCCCTGAGAACAGGCTATATTGAGGGGGTAGGAAGAAAAAGAATAAGCAACTGAGGCAGCATGGAAGGGAAAGCTCAGGACCCTAATGACGCCTTCGGCCAAGGTCCAGGATAACCTGAAGTGTCAGGAAGAGGGGTGGTCAGTATGGCCTCTATCCAAAAGGGAGGGGAATGGGGGAAGGGCCAGGAAAAAAGCTGCCTTATGTGCTTCCTTTATGCCTTTCATATAAGCATCCTGTCTTACACGAAATTATGCTAACAAGTCCTCCAAGAAAGCACTAACCCACTCACTAAATTACCTTTTAAGATGATTCTCATTTTAAATGTATTATATGCCCGTGGAAATAACACTGGCTTGAAATGGTTGCCCCAAAATAGTTACTGTAGCTTAACAAATGTATTAGTTTTGCAGACATGTACCATTTAAACCAGGGCTATATACAAAACAAGCTTTTAATTACTCAGTGGTAGAAATGAAAATAAAATTTAACAAATAAATACAAAGCAATGTATCTTCTACCCTTTTAGCACCACCTTTAAAGACTATGGTTTCAAACGCTTAATCAGTCATCCATCTTCACCTTTATAGTAATTAGTGTGTCAAACAGCAGCCACATTCATTCAGTTACATGCAAGAGAATAACATAACTTGCAATATTCCAAAATACACTGTAAGAATTTTTGCAATTCTTATAATATGAATGATGGACAAGCATATCCCTTGCCATTTTCTAAATTTTTCGTATTTCCAAAGTACATTCATTGCATAACATATTGATCTAACCACATTGCTTCGTAAGTTTCAGAGTACATGAGAAGCACCTTGATAAAAATTCAGATTCTAGATGACCCAGGGAGATTTAATTCAATAAATCTGGTGTGGAGTTGAGGAATCCGCATTTTTAACAAGCACCCTAAGCGACTGTCTAATTCTAACTCCCAATAAATATCTATTTTTTCAGGCATTCTAAGCTTACCAGATAAACTTTTTACAAATTCCACAGGGTCTTTAAAATAATCTAAAACAAACACATTTTACGAGTTTCTTGGAGAAAACAGGTAAGAAAGTTACCTCGGTCCAGCTCACTATTCTAATCTTCCTTAAAGAAATTCAGATTCTAGATGACCCAGGGAGATTTAATTCAATAAATCTGGTGTGGAGTTGAGGAATCTGCATTTTTAACAAGCACCCTAAGCGACTGTCTAATTCTAACTCCCAATAAATATCTATTTTTTCAGGCATTCTAAGCTTACCAGATAAACTTTTTACAAATTCCACAGGGTCTTTAAAATAATCTAAAACAAACACATTTTACGAGTTTCTTGGAGAAAACAGGTAAGAAAGTTACCTCGGTCCAGCTCACTATTCTAATCTTCCTTAAAGACCAATGGATGCATTATTTCCGCAGAACAACTCTGTACCTTCTTAATCCTGGTGAGGTGGAAGGGAGGAGTGGGTAAGAACATTAGCTGCAGGACTGAGGCAGAAGCCCAGGCTCAGAGACAATCATTCCCTCCTCCCCATGCAACTCAAGTACCAACTACGACTTTACTTTTTCTGCCTGGAGGATAATGGACAAGCACCTTCTAAGCACCTGTCTCAAAACAGTGAGAAAAGGAGGATGGGGGTTCCTTACACGAAGTAGTGTATCAGGAGAGTAAAAGATGCACAAGTAAACTGTATAAATATATGAATTAATGCTTTAATGCCTTGAATAAAAAGACTCGTTTTTCTTACCTCTCGCCTAGTATTAGGTGAAACAAGTCAAATCACTCACTAGATCAATAGCAGGCTGAAGCAGTGTTATAAAGAAGTAAAGAGTCATGTTACAGGTTTGCCAAATAAAGACACTATTATTGTTGATATTATTATGGTAGTGATCCATAAAGAATAATGTCAGCTGGGCACAGACACCTGTAATCCCAGCACTGTGGGAGGCCGAGGTGGATCAGCTGAGGTGAGGAGTTCGAGACCAGCCTGGCCAACATGGCGAAACCCCATCTCTACTAAAAATATAAAAATTAGCCAGGAGTGGTGGCACACACCTGTAATCCCAGCTACTCAGGAGGCTGAAGCACAAGAATTGCTTGAACCCAGGAGGTGGAGGTGGGCAGTGAGCCGAGATCACGCCACTGCACTCCAGCCTGGGAGACAGAGCAAGACTCCATCAAAAAGAAAGAAAGAAAAGAAAGAAAGATGCCAATGACATGGGCAGCTCCCTGACCTGAAAATACTGAGCTGCAGAAAATGACAGGGAGTCGGCGACTGTCAACCATTCTGCTAGGTACGGCCTGGGTTTTTGTGCCACTCCCATAGCCCAACCATTCACCATACCGAGACAACAGTAAAACAACAACAAAAATGAAAATTGTGGTGCTATGGCAGTGGCACTGACTGCCAGCCAGCAATTCAGCTACAGCAGTATCACCACCTGTGTGCTCCACAGTGTGGGGAAATTACTTATGTCCTTGAATTGTGTCCTTATTAATGTATTTGACAGCATATAAGACAGTTTTCCTTATCCTGCTGGCCTTTAGCAGCTAAATGGAAGGCTCTCAGCACCCCAGAGTAGCCACAAAGTTCCCTATAAAACTGGAGGTTTGCTTCATACACCAGCCCAGATGTTTATTTTTTTTATTTTTTTTAATAAGTGGGAACATTGAAAAGTTAACATACGAAATCTGGTGATAAACACAGCTCTGAAAATTAACACAATTAAGACAAATATTAAAATATTAAATGCACCAAAAATAGCAAAATTTACATTTTAAGTAGAGGCTTACCATACTCAAGCTAGTCAACAGTTTATTCAAAATTGTGAAAAGAAAAAAACTATAAACATGTACAAAATCCAAAAATACACCATCATAGACTATTCGTGTGGGAGAAAGCAGTATTAAGATTTGGGATTTTTTTTTTTTTAATCCCCTGGCAAAGGAACATCCACCCACTCTGTAACATGTAAGACTACTGATTTATACATTTGAACTGTATACCTATTTGAGAATATGACTGAGTGTATGACTGTGGAAGACAGTCTGTTGTCCTGTGTGTTCACAGAAGCAGTATGCAAATATCTCACGGAGGCTGCATAGTCACACAAGTTAACGCAAATACGAGGAACAAGTACTGTGATCTACAGCCAAGTGGTATCCTGAGTTTTTTCGAAGGCAACTCTAGTCCTGTGCAGCGAGATAAAGATGCTAAGTGAATTACATCTTGGATAAACACTGAGAGAAACTTTGAGGAAGTCAATTCTGTAATAAGCTGAATACTTTGATGTCGGCTACGTCTTGGACTGATAAGTGAAAACAGGGTTAGAGCACTACTAAGTCTTGTAATGAGCATGTGTCTTTCAGGTTGAAAATGTCTGCCATTGATAAGATACAACATCTGAGGAAAGAGGCCTCACTGACTATAATCTGTTAACAGACACCATTCAGCCTCTCGATTTTTCTCCAGGAGCTGGTGCTAGAAAGTGCAGGTGTGTAAGATCATGATGTTTGTTGTTCCTATCCTTCTAAGACCTAGGTTATTTTGATCCTATTTGGATCCTATATTGATCCTATTTGATCAATTTGGAAATTGAATCCAAAGCAATTTCTGCAGAGCAGTTAATGCTACAGGCTGTTAAATGAGCCTGTCCTGCTTTGAGTCCCAACACTACTCATTAAAAACTATGATCTTAGACAAATTTATTAAACAACCTCCTCACCTGTAAAATAGCAATTATTGTTCCTACCTCAGCATTTTGACTAATCCTATTTTAGGATTCAGCAGAAATAGTTCATGTAAATAGCTTAGCAAAATGCTAACTGACACAAACTTTATGCTCCATAAATGTTAGCTACTGACATCAACCCCTCGGAGTTACTGTTCTTTTAAAACTTTTGATATTGATACATTTGCAAACTTGCAGTAAAGTTAGAATAGTACAAGGATCTCCCATAAATCCACACGTTATCAGTTATTTACTTTTTGACTCATTTATTTTGTTATTCCAAGTCATTTTCAAGTAAAGAAATAGAATAGAATAAAATGAAAATTGTCTATACTCCATCTCTTCCATTTCCCTGCCAATCTGGGTAGCAGTGAGATTCTAAGTAGGCTACCCCAGAGCCTTCCTTCTCCTAAGAACCTTCTTATGTTCTAGTTGCTACTCACATCCCTGACCCCAACCCAAGCCTACTCCCATTTCAGATACCATCTTGTCTCCTCTTTACATGGTAAAGAGAACTTGGGAGGAAGGGACTGAGGAATCAAAGCTTCTGAGATTTGAGGATCTGGAGCTCCCATAGATTTTGAGAACACCCTGTGACCTCTGGTCTAAATCAGAAAACCGTAACATCCCAGAGCTGATCAAACATGCCTACACCACTGATCATCTAGGATAACATCACCCACCATGTTTGGAGAATTGCAGATTTGGGACAAAGAAGAAATGACTGTTTCACTAGAAGGACAGCCATAACTCTGGTAGGAGATGAACATCTTCAGGACAAGAGATAAGCACTCCCTCAAACCTGTCACTTTTAGTACCTGGGATATCTGAATCAACTCTATATAATCAACAAGAGAATTAGGCAAATAACATCTGGTTGCACTGATGGACAAAGGACATAAAGATGTTATTTTCAAATGTCTTCTCCTGAAGAAAAATGAAAATTGTGTAGCCAGTCACCATTTTAGGCCACTCATTCTTGTCCAGTCATCTGTAGGATTATGGTTTGAGGGACTTTTTAAAACAAAAGTAAAATCAATACATATGATTTGATAAGTTCCATGATTAAACTGAACTAATAAAAATAGTAACCACTCAATGAATATGCCATATGCTATACCAAGTATGTTAGCTAGAGTACCTCACTTAATCTTCACCATAACCCTGGGCAGTTAGGAGAATTTATTATATCCATTTTTATGATTCACACCCATATCTGTCTGACATCAAAACTCAAATTCTCAGCTGCCTCAGAAGGCAACCTCCACAAGAACAACTCTTCTCCTCATCTCCATGTGAGTAGAAGGGCCTTAAGTGTGAAAGGCAAGGACCTGGTCATTTTAGGTACGAAGACATCCCATGACATATGGCCCCACAACTACAGCAGGCACCAACAGAGGAAGTACAGAAAAAAATAGCCTGGGCTGGTAAGACACAGCAATAGGTAGCATCACAGCATGGCATGGGTATTTTTAACACACCTTTGTCTATTATGACAGCAACAATGCAAGCTCCAGAGCTGGTCTACGTGGCAACAGCAGCACAATGCTTATGTACACAGATTGTGGAGTCTAGCTCATCTGGATTCAAATTCCTCCTCCACCACGTGCTAGAAATGTATGGCCCTGGGTAATTTAACTTCTCATCCCTTTTAGTCTCCTCATCTGTAAAATGGGGATAATAGTTCTACCTATTACCTAGAGTTGCTCTGATGAGGAAATGAAATGATCCATGACAACACTCAGCTGAGTAACTACCCAACTGGAAATAACAGCCGGTCATTATGGTTATTACTATTATTTTTAATATTGTTTTATTATTTCTGCACTATTTTACTTGATTGGCCCAACATATACTTAAGGGTGGGGTACACTGTTAATCAAGATTTTGAAATTCTCAAGATGAATATGTACGATTTTTCTTGCAAGATCGGTACACTTGCGATTAATGAAAGCAAAATTTCAAGCACAAACAAGGCCAAGTATACAAGAACATAAAACACTTTAACAGAGACTTTTAAAAAATTATTTAAGGATGTGGGCTTAACAATTTCAATATAGTGCCAGTTCTAACCATAAATAATTGCTAGTCTCATACACTTCAAAATACATCACCAACTGGGGTATTTTTTTAAATCATATTCCTGTGCTCAAACTGATTTTATTATTCACTTAGTATGCTAGCAAGCACTGCCTTAGAAACTAAAGGCATGCTTATAATTCTTCAAGGGACTTCTCACTATGACTGCTTAGTATTATGTTAAAGATGTTTAATAGTTTTTAGGTGTGTTGAAATAACATGCACATTTGCTAATTATGTTTTAAATATCAACAGACAGATTTCTAAAATGATGTAACAGGGCACGGTGGTGCATGCCAGTAATCCCAGCTACTTGGGAGGCTGAGGCAGGAAAAGCCTTTGAGCTCAGGAATTAGAATCCAGCCTGGACAGTATTGTGAGACCCCATCTCGAAAACGAAACAAAACAAAAATGGATAACAAATAAAATGTTTGTGGTTTCTTTCAAAATGATGAAAAGAGGACACAGTGGCCTCTAAAAAGTTAAAGTAGTTCCCCAAACTTGCTGCAGAACTAGAAAGAAAATTAACTAGTAAGGTGCCATGTACCCTTTTTTAGACATACTGCAAATATGGTATAGAAATCTGACTGTTTTACACTGAGGATACTAGGGAAAGGAGGTGATGTGTCCAAACTAACACATGTGTCTAATTGCACACCTTTCCCTACACAAAGGCTGGGTGTGGAAACCCAGGTCGCACGCGGTCCCTGCTCAGCAGCAGATGGCTATTTGCCCAACCTCATCCTGATGAAATACATGGTGGAAAACTCAAATCCACCACATGACCTCTGCTGCCTCCTCAGCCACTGCAGATGCCAGGAGAGAAGGCAGGCCCCAAAGAAGCATCCCCTCTATTCTTCCATTAAAGCCACATCCACAGGGGCCTGCATGCGCCTTTCCATTCGATGTCTACACCTCTTAGAAATGATCTCTTACACCCTAAGAATACACTGCTGACTGGACCTAATGACAGAATGTATTTTAAAGAGTTTTTTTTTTTTTTAAGAAAAACTGGCAAGTTGAAGAAATAGTATTAGATATAAATTGCCACAGAGTAGTTGGCACAAGCCCATCTGAAGCTGAAGTTAGTGCACCAAGTTTTCCTGCCATTCCACACGTGGAAACATTACTTCTCCTGAATTTAAGCTTATTCAAATAATCACTCAAAACTACTGCAGGTGAAGGTAAACTTTCACATGAAGCATGTCCCTATAAACAACACAAGACAGGAAGGAACCCAGAAGACTTGACTGAGTCACAATGGCCACCAGAAAGGCCCATGAGGAACACACAATGACAATAAAAGTATCTTTGAAACAGACCCCTAATTAAAGACACTGAGTCCCAGGAAGGTTATCTTTATGCACACAAGAACAAAATTTGATCTATAACAAAAAGTTCTATCACCCATATTGGCTGGCAATCACCCATATTAGCTGGCAAACACAAAAATACAAACACTTCCCTAAAAAAGCTCCAAAATTACTGTCCTGTATTTTCATAATTTTTCTTATATAATATTAAAGTCAGCAATTCAGAAGCTTTTCTGGGTGTAACAGCATCGCTCATTTGCCACCAGCAACCATGCTTTACAATCTACTTTTTATAATAACTCAACAAAGTAACTTTGAAGGTAATTTACTTATTAAACTGGTTTATACATACTCCACTAAAAACCAGGTAAGTATTCTGATAAACATTGGTATTCTTCTCCACATTTATTTAAATAATGTATTCACTCCTTCCTTGCTTCTGTATGACTACAACCATCTTCTAAAATACAACTCTCTCCGAGGGAGACTGCAGCCCCGAGAACATGGGGGACCTGCCACCCACGTGCCGGGAACCCAAAGACCTTGCCCTAATATGTGACTAGCAACAGAAAGCAGCCTCCGTAAGGGGAGATACAGAAGAACAAAATGTGCCAAGGTCTGGTTACCACAGGATTCTACGCTCAACCTGGAATGAGCAAACTCCTACAAAGTGCTATGTATCAGGCAAGTAACAAGCAAAGTGCTATGTATTCAGCAAGTAAGGCTTCCCTCCCCTCTCCCATTTCACTGAACCCATTCACATTCCTTGATGAACTCCCCACGTCCAACATCTTTTGGTTAAAGCTAGCAGATTCCTTTTTTAAAAGTTCTGGAATGCCACTAGCAATGCAAAGGATAAAACAATGTTATCATGGTCCATTATCAGCTACCTCAATCATATGCTACAAGAACTCATAAGCTTCCTTCTCAAATCTTCAGCAAATCTGATTCTTGCCTCTGTGAATAGGATCAGTAGCCAACCAGCCAAGCAGGGAACATGCTAGAAACCTATATGCCCTGAGATCTCCCTCTTGAGAGTGCATCTATCCCCAAGTCCTATTCGTTGAAACTGTTAAATATCTCTCAAATCTGTCCATTTCTCTCCATCCCCATGGCCACCACCAATCTAGTCCAAATCATTGTGATTTCCCCATCCCACAGACCACAACAAAAGCAGGCAGGATATTGTCTACAACCTATTGTCCTCTCTGCACCCACCAATGCAATCTTCTTCAAAACACTACTCTGCTCGTGTCAAAGGCTGCTTAACACTCATCAGTGGTTCCTACTGCTTTTTTCAAAAATCCCAAATTCGACATCCTGAAAGCCCTGACCAAGTTGGATACTGCCTGCCTCGAGTCTCATCTTGCAGTTGAATGCCTCAAACACACAGCCTCCCTGCAGGTGAGGGGCACTGCCTGAAGTGCCCTCACCCCTTCTTCTACCATCATTCAGATGGTAATGCTAAAGCCACTTCCTAAGGGGTAATACCCCACCCAACTGACGGAATCCCCAAGTCCTAAGCTCTCACTCCTCCTGGCACCGACTGCATCACACCTATGACCTTATAGTAGCCCTAGTTTTTGTGTGAGTTTACCATGTCTTCTCATGTCATCACTATATTGACAATTCATAGCATTGCATCTTTCAGGTAGCAGGTACCCAACAAACAGCCGAATCAATGAGCAAAACCACAGATGAAACAGGAAGACTAATCACAGTCCAGATTCTGTGGCCGTGAAAGCCAATCCTGACATGCACAGAGGAAGCAAGGCTCAAAGGGTCACTTTAAAAAGTGCCTTAGATTCCACATTAGCATAGGTAAACAAGCCTGAGAGTGAACCAGCCTTTACTGACAAGTTAAGTTTCTTCATAAATACCTACGTTATTTTTTACTTTTAAAAAGACATTTCTAATTTTCAAAGTAAAAGCAGAACAGAAACCCCAAAAAAATCCTTCTCTGAAAAAACAATCATGTTTGCAGTCAGTCACCTAACATTAGTTAAAATGCAACAGGAATCTAGTTATGGTGATCAATACATGCATCTAAAGTGAAAACAGTTGTCAAATCTTGAAATAATTATCTCTGCATTTTTCCTAAATGGATAATCATAGTTAAAAAAAAAAAAAAAACCTCCAAAAACAGAAGCAAATTATTGTTGGTTTAGGAACACCTTTAAGAGTTATGTTGTCCTATGCTGTAGGATTCTAAAGCCTAAAGGTACCTTTGAGTCAGAACATGAGCAAGAGCTGTACTCTTCCAGAGCCAACAAAGACAAGGCCAGCACCCCTCCTGCACCGGCACGATGCTAGGCACCAGGAACACAACTGTAACTGAGATAAGCTCTGCAACAGTGGGTGGCCAGTCAGAGGCAGTTCATTTAATTAATCTCTCTGGACTTTAGTTTCTTAATCTGTAAAATGAGAAAGTTCAACTAGCTCTCTAAGGTCCTCACACTCTAAATATCCAATCATTCTCTAATTAGAGGATAAAATGAATTTTTATTTGACAACATCATTACAACTTCCTGTTTCTATTTCTTCTTTTTATCATGCAGATGTGATTTCATTTACAATTTTTAATCTATTGACAAAAGTAAAATATGGACACATAGTCATGATGTTTTAAATTACCTTCCTAGCTCTTAACAACCACCATAATCAGCTATGGACCTCTGCCATCACTGCAACCTGAGTGATACCCAAATTGAAATAAATCATTCCATCTTTGTATTTTTTGTAGAAAAACCAAGCGATTATTGATCTCGATTTCTTTTATATTTTAACATCAGTCACCTTTGAATGTCAACAATTTTTTTAAAGACTAAATAATAAAGTTTTATAGAGAAAGGGGAAAATAGTATCTCCTGAACTAATGAAACCATAATGGTTTTGGAAACCTGTCTAGAAAAATGCTAAATTCTGAATTTCCAATCGCATGAAAAGAACAGATTTTTTTAAGATACACAAATATGCCCACATGAGTGAACAAGACAATTGAAAGGGTCCCACAGAGCCAATATATTGCTGACATCATCTTAATATCACCTAAGATGTTCCTTCTCCATCCTTTTTGGTGAATTTAGCTATGTGACTATGTGCTTACTTTTTACATGTAGAAATCATTTACTGAAAAAGAATCACTGTCTAACAAAGTTGAAGTTTTAAGAGCCATTTGCTCAGACCTGACTAAACATTTTTATTCTTGCAATGCCATATTTATATTAGATGTTTCTAAAATGGCCATGGTGTCTGCTATCAAACCCAAAAGGTTGTATTTAGTTAATGAAAGATGAAAGATAACTATTACTTATAAGTTTATCTTAAAAGTCAAATGTGAATATTTGCTTACCTATAGAACTGCTCTCCATTAGATGGTACACTCCCTAAAGGAAAGTACTGCCTTTTATTGTTTTAACCATGGAAGGCTTGCCAAGGTTTGCTGAATCAAAATTAACTAAAGGCATGGTGACTGTGTGGCAAGCAAACTTTTTCAAGCATATGGAATACAATGCTGTAATCTTAGGTTTGAAAGAACTACACTAACTTGGCACTTACATGGCTTTTATGGGTTACACAGCAGGCACACAGAAGCATTTACAGTGTATTCTCTCATAACAAAATATTTCTGTTATTTTGACCTAACTGCTTAAAAACTATAACATGTTATTGACTTCGCATCTGTATGAAGAAACGGTTGTAACATTTCCTTGATGTTACTGTATTATAAAGGTACTCTTCATGGTATTCATTTTAACTCAATAAAAGTAAGGCTAACCTAGAAAGAAGACTCATTATGAAAAAAGTTTAGGAAATGTTCCTGTAAGTTGAACTGATTAAAAACTAGACCAAATACTGGTGAATCTATAAAAGTACTATTTTAAAACTAAGTTACTGAATACGTTGTTATAAATTTGACTTCCATATTTTCAACTTGGGAAAAAAAGTTATTTCTTTCCTTGAAAGAGGAAAATAATATTTGGGTTTTTAAACATCACCGGTACAACCACTCTACCATTCCTGTATTGTGCCTTCCATGTTAAGACATATAAAAGAAAGTAACTTTAAAAAAAAACTAATTTAAAAATAAGGCCATTGATTAAATGAATATAATAATTTAAAATTCATATACCAGTCTTTTAAAATTATAATTTATTTCTTATCTGAAAACTCATTTCAATCGCGAAAGCATGGACCCAGGATACAATTCATCATGGTTCAATTTAGTGACTCGAACAGGAGAAAAAATTAGAAAATATAAAGAGAAAAAAACCCACAGTGCTAGAAAACAATCCCAATTCTTGAGTACCAGGATGAGGAAATTCACCTGTTACAAGCCTGACAAAAATCCATTATGTCCTTTTATCAGCAGATTACCAAAAAAGAGAATGCCATATTTCCACTATTGGGCAAAATAAGAAAATTTAGCTTCTAAAATTTGCTGCTCAAGCCTTTACCCATTTCCAAATTATTTTACTATAACTTTTTTCTACAAGACAGATTTTTCAGGGAAAATAAACTTTTCCTGAGCAAACTGGAAGACATAAAATGTCTCCTACTTATCACCTAGAAAGGCAAACCAAGTCCTACTCCATGCCCCAAGCATCTAGCTTTCAGCCTCTTTATTATCATTGTCAATGAATGGGCCTCAGTCAAATGAAAGCTGCCATTTTAGGGTAAAGACTGGAGGGCTTCTGTTGTGCAACAGCAAGACAAAAACACTGCGCGACAGATGTACTCTGGGGGCTGGGAGAAGGATTCAACTTCGTAAAATCACTGCTCAAGTTATTTCTGAAATAGGAATTACCTTGTACTTAGACATTACTGCAATCTAAATATAATTATAACTGGGATAAATCAGGTACCCATGCTGCTAAGGTCACAGTCACTAAGATATTTTTTGTCATCGTCAGACAAGATCAGTGAAGAAATAAAGACACGTATTTTGTTTCCTCTTCGATTACTACGTATACTGAGTACTCTCTCCCTTACCGAGAGAGAACTGGGGTGAAATAACACTCAACCCCTTAGAAAGGTATCGCCCACTGCAAAGACGGCTTAAATTAAAATTTTTAGAAAATAAAAAATCAGGGCCTCACAAAATCCTTTAAAAATAAATTAAGACATGTAATGTATTCCAGAAATTAAGCCCCCAAAAGGGACACTTTTTAAGATAAGTTATTTAAATCGATTGCTAGATAATATACAATGGGAAACTAAAAAGTATACTTAGCAAGTGGAGCGCTGGATAGTGTATCTAATTCTAGCAATTCAAAAGGAAACTCTCTCCATGTGGGTTGCTACTTTTCTTTTGTCCATTGTCTGTTCAGAAGAGGGGGAAAAAAACTAGTTTAAACCAAGGCGTGAGCAGTCTCTAAAAGTGACCTCCAGGAAAAGAGTCCGACCCATAGCAGGAGCACTCTCCGCGCCGCTCGCTTCACGGGGGCGCTCACAAAGCGGGCGGCCGGCCGGGAGTTTGGGGTGCGCTCCCACGGCTCCGGGCTCCTCGAGGCAGAGCCATCCGGAGAAAGGCGGCTCGGTAATGATGGCTGCTCGGGGCCGGCGGCTCCTTCCCCAGAGCCTCCCGACCAGCGCCCCCACCCCCGCCCGGGATCCGCCGCCGCCCCCGCCCCCCCCCGCGACCTCGACAGCCCCGCGCCGCCGCGCCCGCCCCGCACCGCAGCCCAGCCGGTGCCCGCGCCCCCGCCCGAGCCCCGCGCCCCCAGCGAGCCCAATCCCCGGTGCGAACCAAACAAACAACGCGTCCCCCACCGCCCTCCTTTCCTCTCCCCGCTGACCGCTTGGCCTCCAGCCACCTCGGCCGTTCACGCTCCAAGCCGCGGCTCTCTGCGAGGGCAGAGCGCACCCGGGTCACCTCGGGGGCCACCTGGTGACCACCCCCCACCGGCGCTGACCCCCGGCGGGTTGGGGGGCGGGGGAGCCGAGTTGCGTTGGAAGGTTAAAGTCGCTATTATGCAGCTGCCGCCGCCGGCGGCCCGGCCAGCTCGACAAGGTGGGGTCCCCTCCTCGCCGCGCCTCCCGGCGCTCGCCCCGGCCCCGCTCCCTTTCTTCTCCTCCTAGCGCACTTAGGAGCCGCCGGGGAGCCCCAGGAGCCCCCAACTCCGGGCTCGCAACTCCGCGCCCGCGACCGGCACTGGCTGAGCTCGGGACGCCTCCCGCGCCGCGTGTTCGCGCTGCCCCCGCCCCACGCGGCGCCCCGCGCACTTTCCCCGCCGCCGACCCACCTCGCTCGGTGGCGGTCCCCGCGCGGGCTGGCGCCGCCGCGCCGGGAGGAACGCACTTTGTTCGCGCCGGTGCGGCCGCAGCTCCCGGCGAGCGCGGCGTGGTCGGTCCGGAGCGGGGGGCGGGGGCGGGAGGCGGGGGTCGCCGCCGTCCCCGAGCCGCCGCCGCCGCTGCTCAGCCGCCCCGCGCCCGCGCGCCCATCGCCCGCTCGCACTTGAGTTGGAGCCCAACTTTTCCTCCTTCCTTTTTCTCTCGAATAGAGCCGGCAACTCGTGCTCGGCGCCGGCGGGAGGAAACGCGCTCGCGCTCCCCCGCGCGCAGACACGCTCCCTCCTGTCCCCCGTACCCCCCCCCCACGCCGGCAGCACAACAAAAAGCCATTTACATGCGAGGAAGTGACCCTCGGCCGCACCGCGCGCCCCCGCCGCCGCCGGCCCCGCGGACGCAGGCAAAAGTTGGGGCGCCGGGCGGCGCTCGGGGCGCGGGTTCGGGCCCCGCGGGCGGCGACGCCGGCGACACTGCGCGGGCGGCGCTGCGCTCCTGCGCTGGCCCCGGCCCCCTCCCGCCCTCGCCCCTCGCCCCTCGCCCCGCACACGCCCAACTCCTCGCTCCCAACTCCTAGCGCGGCCCCGGCCCCGGCCCGGAGCGATTTCCTGCCACCGCCGCCGCCGCCGCCCCTCCCGGGGGCGCCGGGCGAACTCTCGCGCTCACCGGGTCGGTCGGGCTCCTCCGCTGCCTAGTGCCGAGGGGAAAACAAAACGCAGAGCGGGCTCCGGAGTTGGCTCGGCAGCTGCGGCCAGGGGGCTGAATCCACGGGCACGGAGTTGGCCGGGGGCGAACGGGTCTCTGGTGAGTTTCAGGGTCTCCGGGTCCCCGGGCCGCCTCCTACGCGGCGCTCCTTTGTGTAATTTCACTCGATTCAAGTTTAATCCGATAGTTCCCGAGCACGAGCGCGTCCGCACCACCACGACTCAACCCCCGCGCCGCCGCTGCCGCCGCCGCCGCCGCCGCCGCCGCCGCGGCCCCAACACGCCAGCGCCTGCGCGCGTCCGGCACGCCGCGCGCACCCGAAGCCGCGGGGCCGCGCGCGCCCGCCGCCGGCTCCCTCCGGGCCGCGCCGCGCCCGCGCTCGCGCCCGCGCGCCGCCACCTGACGTCAGGCGCGCCTGGCATAATTTATGCAAGAATTCGGCCGGGGTGGCGGAGGCCGAGGGAGAGGCCGAGAGAAAAGGGGCGGCGCGGAGCTGCTGGGCCGCGGGCCGCAAGGGCGGGCCGGGCGCCACTTCCCGTCCCCTGGCGGGCGCCGGCGCTTCAGGCGGGTCTCCCCGCCGGCCGGTGCGCTGCTGCCGCGGAGTCTTCCTTGCCCGGCTGCACGGAGCGCTCGGCCGCGGCGCCCGGGCGCGGACTGGAGGGGCTGCTGCCACGTCTCCCGCGCGGCACCTTCCCGGAGCCGGGTGCGCCGCCCCGGGGCAGGAAGCGGGGCTCCGCGAGGTCTGCGACCCTCCTGGCCGCCGCGAAGGGTTTCCGACGCTGCGCGGCCGGCGGCGGCCGGGGGTGACTGGCAGTCTCTGCAGTAATTATCCTTCAACTTGAAATTATTTTCCCGCATGAAATTATTCGGAAGGGACATGTTCCATTCCAGATGGGTTCGTGCCTGCTTCTCCACATCGCTTTTCCCACCTCTTCGTGGATAGGACACCGGATCCACTACTTAATCAAAAAGTTTAACTAGATGGCATTGATTTTGTCGAATTTGTTACCATACCAAAAAAGAGAGAGAAGGCAGAGAGCTCAATGATTATGAAACAAAGAAATAGGATGTATGCCCATTATTAAACGTGTCGGTACTAGAATGTTTTACTCATTCTTTGGCCAAAATGGCACTTGTATCTGATTGCATAGTCTTAAAAATCCGAGCCTCTTATTCCATTTCTCTTCCCGGTACAAAATGAATGTTAAACCTGAAGAAAAAAAACTTTTTTTTACTAATTTTTATTTTAGGAAATAGATCTACAAACATGGATTAAGCCTCTTCTATCTGCAAAATACGGAGCAATTATAATGTGTTTAAACCATCAATTGTAAACTTTAAGATAATTTTATTAGGTTAAAGATTGCACTTATTTTAAAATCAGGAAAGGAACTCATATCAACCAAAGATTGCCCTATGGCAGGTACAGACTGACTGGTTATTACTGGACTCCAAAATAAACTGAGAAAATAGCAAAACTATGTAAAATGTACTAATCTCACTCACTGATGGTTACACTACCTGTAGTGCTAAGCCTGTAATCACAATATTGTTATTTGGACAAAAGATTAATCAAAACTATCTCATTAAGTAACTACTGCAACTATTCAATAAGTTTGATTATCCTAGACTTAATCACTAAGACATTGATTTTCTGATTTTAGTAATAATTCTATAAATATATCACATTATATTGTGGTTTGTTAAATGCACTGCTTTTAGCTTGCTTTCATCATGTATTTGAGTTTTGTTCTAAAAGAAATAAATGTTTTAATGTTTAAGGAGCTTACAGATTATCAAAAAGAACATAGAAGACAGTACAGAAAGAATTCTGGCATTTAAAAAGTTGAAACCACTAAAATCAACTTCCATCTGTTTTAAACCCGGTATCACAAACCAAGAATCACAACTCTGAGGTTAGGCTACTGTTTCCATTAAGTTTATATTTCCCAATGAAAGTATATGAAAGGTGCTTTAGGGGTGTGTGGGGCGGGGGGGGGGTCAAAAACAGGACACAATGTCTAGAAAAAAATCGCTAGTACCTGACTATATTAGAATACATTTTTAAAATAATGTGCCATAAAAAATTATGTCTTATCTTTTACAGTGTGCCACAGCTCGATATCAGATGTGCATCTATTTCAAGGCAATTCACAGGAGAAACAAAATGACATCTACATATAGTGAAATTACAATATTGCAATTAACTTGTTATCAACAAATATGACTATGAGGAGATTCCCTGTGCTCTTGTACATTTAACTCGAAAGCTAGGAAACTTCCTTTTGATATATACCAGTACCCAATGTAAAAACAGTCCTACAGAATATAAGTCCTCTGACTTATAGTCTCCTTATCCTGATCACTGCCCTGAGCCATCATGAAGAAGTCTCTAAGCTTTTAGATGTTGTGGTGGTATGGAACGTAAGGGGCCTTAAAAAGTAGAGGCCCTCAGGGACAAACTCCTAGGCAGATCTGGCCTACCTGAGTCATAGCTCTCACCACACCACCACCATCCCCCCACACTCCCCTTTAGCCTGAAATGTTTTTTCTCCATTTGCTTCACTATTGAAGTTTTCCCAATGAGAGTAATTTGAATTCACAAGCTTTCTCTTTAAGTATGCAAATACCTTAGGGTGAGATAAGGGGCTACTGGTCTTTCACAGATGAGTGTAAATTGGTTCAATGGGTTGCTTTCCTCCCAACAGCTAGCCAGACTAACAAATTTAGAGACTTAGCCATTCATTCAACTTCGAGTGCCTAAGAGTTTCCAGGATTGGTTCTAGGTACTGGAGATATAGTAGTGAACAAAACAGACAAAACGTCCTGCCCTCATGGAGTTTACAATCTAGTGGATTGGTAGTTTTGATCTGGTGATAAGAGAGAATGTTAATTTTGGAGTCTGAGCCCTGGAGGAATAGGACAGACCTGAGTTCCGTGTAGCCAGAGGACAGTGGAAAGGTACTAAGGACCTGGGAAGGAGGGCATTGAAGAATGGAGGGGGCCAAGCAGAAAGCAGTTGAGAAAAACACCAAAGAAAATATGACCCACTACAAAAAGGTTGTCTAGGCCCTAGGTCATGAATAGATACAGTCTATTTGAAGAGCTCAGACTTAATGCTGAATTCCACAGACAAATAAATATCTCTGGAAAAATAGCCCAGAATGTATCAACCTATAATACCTGTGGTGAGGGAGATAATGTGCACATCTAAAATAACTGAAAAAACACTCTAACTCTCAAACACTTAAAAATCAAGTCCTATCTGTATTAAATGTTTCCAACTTTAAAATATTATGTGAATTACACTAATTCCAGTGTTGAGGGCATCCTTCAGTATATTTTTGGAACTCATCTTTTGAAATTGTGTTCAGAACCAATTTGCAAGTACTGGAAAATAACTCTCTTTAGCACCACATATTTTTTCCCCCACTAAAAACTGTTATTTTTCTTCATTCACCAAATTTACATCCAAATGACTTTGGCTAGCTCCAAACAATATATTTTGCCTCTAAATAATGAAGGTTTACTGCCATTGAAGATACATAAATAATTAAAATATAAATATATAGAGGGGTATAAATGCTGAAGAAAGCAGCAAAAAGAAAAGTCTAAAAAACTTTTTCTGCTTCACTGGGATAATGGCATAATCCTCCTCTGTAATTTTTTCTTTTTTTTTTTTTTTTTTTTTGAGACGGAGTCTCACTCTGTCACCCAGGCTGGAGGGGGCAGCGGTGAAGTCTCGGCTCACTGCAAGTTCCACCTCCCCGGTTCACACCATTCTTCTGCCTCAGCCTCCCGAGTAGCTGGGACTACAGGCACCTGCCACCACGCCCGGCTAATTTTTTTTTTTTTTTGTATTTTTAATAGAGACAGGGTTTCACCGCATTAGACAGGATGGTCTCGATCTCCTGACCTCATGATCCGCCCATCTCGGCCTCCCAAAGTGCTGGGATTACAGGCGTGAGCCACCGCGCCCGGCCTGTAATTTTTTCATAAAAGAAAGCTGGCCAGGCACGGTGGCTCATGCCTGTAATCCCAGCACTTTGGGAGCTGAACTGGGTGGATCACCTGAGGTCAGGAGTTTGAGACCAGCCTGGCCAACATGGTGAAAACCCATCTCACTAAAAACACAAAGAAATTAACCGAGTGTGGTGGCAGTTGCCTGTAATCCGAGCTACTCGGGAGACTGAGGCAGGAGAGTCACTTGAACCGGGAGGTAGAGGTTGCAGTGAGCCAAGATCACACCATTGCACTCCAGCCTGGGCAACAAAAGTGAAACTCTGTCTCAAAAAGTAGTAATAATAAATAAAAATAAATAAGAAAGAAACCAGTTGGCTATGTAAGTGCTGCTGTATTTGTTAGAAAATTGGTCACTTGCCTTTTCATTAAAAAGTTCTATTATGAGGCCAGACACAGTGGCTCGCACCTGTAATCCCAGCACTTTGGGAGGCCAAGGCAGAAGCGTCGCTTGAGCTCAGGAGTTTGAGACCAGCCTGGGCAACATAGTGAGAACTTGCCTCTATAAAAAGTAAAAATAAAAATTAGCCAGGTGTGGTGGCCCATTCCAGGTGTAGTCCCAGCTACCTGGGAGGCTAAGACAGGAGGATCACTTGAGCCCAGGAGGTTGAGACTGCAGTGAGTCAAGATCACACTACTGCACTCCAGCCTGGGTGACAGAGCAAGACCCCATCTTAAAAAAAAAAAAAATTCTATCATTTCGTATAGTCTAAAATTATAGTTGCCTATGTGATGTTGCCTTTTTCCTTATTAGTTGTACTGCTTTAAAGTTACTATTTATTTCCTCTTATGCTAATTGAAGAGTACCTGGCTTTGGTTCCTCTGCAAAAAAAGAAAAAAAAATTCTTTGTTAGATTTATGCTCCCGCATTTTCCACATAGAGAGTATATGAGTATGAATTGATTCCATTATTTTTCAAAATATTTTCATATACTATACTTATAGTACCTTCTGGACTATTTCATTTATTGGGTGTGTATGTTGTAAAACTTTGTAGTAATCAGCCCATAGTATAGTATCTTTTAATTAAGCAGATAGTATATTGGTTGAAAAACCATTAGCTCCAATTCCCATTTTATCTCTATTAGCCCAGAACACTGCTAGGAGCTTTTGCTGGCAATGGTCAAGGTTGGTAAGGTCAACATATCAGATGAAAAGAAAACCACTATGGGCTAGAATTAGGCCATTGTTGGCTCCTAAAGACAACATGTTCAGCTGAGTTTGAGCCATTCTTTCAGCAAACATTTGTTGAATGCTTACAGTGTGCCAGACTCTAAAATAGCACTGGAGACATGGTAAGGTCCTGTCCTCAAGGAGCTCATGCTGTGTGGCAGCATAAAGTAATAAGTGAGGCTGGGCATGGTGGTAGCATGTGCCTGTAGTCCCAGCTACTGGAAGGCTGAGATGGGAGGACCTGCACTCCTGAGTGCAGGAGTTTGAGGCCAGCCTGTGAGTCTCTAAAAAATAATAATAATACTCATTTTTACAAGATTCCAGGTTCATCTCCTGCATCAGAAAAAAAAAAAAAAGCAGGGAGTGATTTTTGCTACCTGGGATATCAGGGAAGGCTTCCTAGAAGATGAGAGCCTTGCACTGTGTCTTGAGTAGGCACAGTAATTCATCAGAATAGGGAGATTCATCAGAACAAGCAGGGGAGGAGGGATTCCCAAGAAGACAACAGTGGTTTCATAGCCCAGTGAGTCCAGGCCACTGCAAGTGGATCTATTAGGAGTGGAACATGGAGGTTGAGCCAGTCTTCCTCCACAGTGTTCTCTGATCCTCCCAGGATGGGTTGGCTGTTCTTCCTTTGTTCTCCCAAGGATGCCCGTCTCCATCAATACACACTTATGTTGAACTATAATTAATTCTTGTTCTGTCTTATCATTGGTCTGTAAGCTTCTGGGGAACAATGACTGTGCCTTGTCTTTTAGTACCCCCAGGTCCCATAGAGCCTTCCATGTAGAAAGAACTCAATAAATGTTTACACATTTGTTTAAGTGGCAGGGGTAAGGAGGTAGTAGATTAGACTAGATAAGTAGAAAGGTCCAAGGAGAGCTCTAGACTTCTCCCCAAAGGTTATGGACAGCCATTGGAGAGTCTTCATGTGAGAGAGTAACAAGTCAGATCTGTACTTCGAAATATCTCTTTGGTAGGGTGAAGAATGTGGAAAACCAGACTGGAAGCAGGGAGAAAAGTGAGGAAGACCTCCTAAGACAAGAAAAGGGAAGACATAAAAGCTACCGCCTATTTCTTTGCACTGTCTAGACTCAAGATTGTTACTAAGTGCTTGTCATGTGGGGTGACTTCTGATGGGGGAAGAGAAAACAGAAGCAAAGGCCCACTCTGCCCTGTGGTAGAGGACGGCAGTGCTCTGTCTAGAAGGAGCAGTGATAGGGAGCTCTGGGGGCAACAGTTCTAAAGTGGCGCTGCCTCCCACCTGGACTGTGCCCCTTTGGCTCTTCTCTCTTCAGTTACCAGCTCCAATATTCCATGACTTGCTGTTACCCACCTTAATCTAAGTAATATTGGGCCACTCATTGTCTCCATTTCTAGTCTAATAAGTGGACGTTTGTAGTGCTAACTTAACTAATTATAAAATAATTTTACAAAGCATTTAAACTGAAAAAGTATAGCGTATGATTCACCAATGGTTATTGGCACTTGCTGTGCATTGTACACTGTGCTGGGTGCTGTAAACACAATAATGAAGCAAACCCCACCCTGGAGGGGGCTCTGTGCATCTATTGGGGGGAGGGCAGGCATTTAAGCATGTCTTTACAACTAAAATGTGTGTAATTGTGGTATTATTGGGTACAGTGGTAGCTCAGAAGATGGGATGACTAAGTCTGAGCAGGAGAGGCTTCAACAGAGGAGATGACATTTAAACTGAGCCGAGCCTGGCTGGACTCTGCAGATGGCAGAGTGTGGGGAGGCCCACCAGGCAGGAAAGCCGGCAGAGACATGCATGGGACAGATGGGACAGCACCAGGCTAGTGTCAGCACTGCAAGTAATTTGGCTCAGTTAGAGCACAGCACACACAGGGGGAAAAAGTGAGGATGGAAGGGCCAAGTGAGAAAGGGTTTTGTAGCATATGAAGAAATGTTTACCTTATCCTCTAGGTCATAAGGAGGCACAAAAAGATAGTGAGCAGGAAAACGATGGGGACAGAGAACCAAACCACAGGGTAGCCTGAGGGTGAGTAAACATCAGTGACAGGCCCAGCATGTGATGGGGTCCTGGACCAGGGCAGCATTTGAGGTGGGAGGGATCAAGGAATAGATGTGAGAGATGCTTAGGTGACATGTTTGGTAAGATTTGATGAATGACTGATGTTGGGAAGTGAATGAAAGGGAAGGGTGAAGATTCCCTTTTAGGTTTCCACCTGCCTTGCATCACTAACCAAGATAAGAAATGGAGGCGAGAGCAGCTTGTGGAAAAACACAGGGCTTTGGTGTAGGAATTCCTTTAGAGGTGGTTTGTGGATATTGAAATGGGGATGTCCGTTAAGTAAGAAACGGGAACTTAGAAGGTTGATCTGGCCTAGAGATATAGGGGTAAGAATTATGAGGTATGAACAGTACTTAAGTCCACTGAAATGGATGGGATTGCGTGGGAACACATGTGACAGGTGAGGAAATCAGGCTGATGACAGGGATCGTTTTTATTTATCTATTACTGTATATAGAACCACTCCAAAATTTAGCGGCTTAAAACAAATTATGATCCATCTGGTGGGTTACCTGGGGGTTGAACTCAATTGAAAAAGCTGGGGTAGTTGAGCCTTTCTCTCTCTCTACCTATCTCTATCTCTGTCTCTCTCCACTTGCTTTTTCATCTTGGTCATCCTGATGACGTGGCAGTCTGTCTTCCAATAAGGCAAGCCCCAGTACACAAGCACTTACCAGTCCTCTGCCTGCTTCGGGTTTGCTGATGTTCTACTGGCCAAAGCAATCCCATGGTCAAGCCCAAAATCAATGTGGAGTGGAATAGGAAACCCCTAGAGGTGAGATTCATTGGGGAACACTGCTTATTCATGTAAAACATATGCTGAAAGATGGGCAGAAAACCCAGTAAAAGAAGACATTAAAAGATAAGCCAATGAAGAAAAATTAACAGAGATCAGTCTGAAAGGAAAAATGAGACCTCGAGGTAAAAGTGTTTCTAGAAGGGAAGGAGCAATTCTGTCAAAGGTCACAGAGAGATCAAGTAGGAAACGAATGAAAAGCCTCCATTGGATTTGGTTATTGTTAACCTTTTCAGTTTCAAGTGTTGAGAGTAGAAGGTAGATTGCAAAGGGGTGAGAAGTTAGTGGGAGTTGAGGACATATAGACAGCTCTTTTATTAGAAGCTTGGTTATAAAATGAAGAGACCTGGGGTAGTATCTAGAAAGAACTTACATTAAAGAGAGGCTAGTAGTTTTTTGTTTTTGTTTTGTTGCTGTTTTAATATCAAAGTGATAGACATTCTTCTAGACTAAAATACAGGAGCCAGGGGTAGGAAGGAAACAACTACATAGGAGAGTAAGGTTTTGGGGGCAGGGAGAGGAGATCAAGTTCAGGGTTGATGGGAGCAGTTATACCTGTTTTTCTGAAATCAAAGATTGGTTAAAATGGCAGTAAGTTTGTAGGTTGGAGTGCAGAGAGGTGGAAGAATGCTTAGCAAATTCATTTATAATATCTTCTATTTTTCTTACCAATTCAGTGGTTAATCGCCTGCTAAGATTGTGATGTTCACAGGTGGTCAAGAGACCCTAGGAGAGTGTTCGAGTCTTGCAGTAGCCACTACAGGGAAGAAAGAAGCTATAGGAAGAAAGTAAAAAGACTCTTCTTGAGTCCTGAGCTGAGATTGTAATGGCAACAAGTTGTTATGCAACTTTCTTAGGTGTGGTTCACCCCTTGGGGGGAGGAGTATACACAGTGAATTACCAGATTCACCCAGGGAGTCATTCCCTTCTTCAGAGAGAGACCCAGAGGGATGGTTGGCCACATAGCCAATGCCAGGGTAGAGTCTCCAGGGACCAGGCAAGATCAGCTTGAATTGTTACTTGGAGCTATGAAGCTGCCATTATCATGGTCCTTTGTTAAAATATAGAACATGAGTTGTATATGAATATACATAAGATAGGTAGGGATTCCTGGTCATCTCAAATCCTTTTTTTGGAAATAAATGTGTTAGCAACAACAAATAACTAAGCATGTCTCCTCTTTCTTCTATTCCATTAAGTCCCCGGATGGCTGGTGTTAATCAGGCCAACAACTGTTTTTGCTCTGATGATCTCGGTAGTGCCAATATCATATAGTGGGACATTAATATTATCACTGCAAGTTTTTGGATAATTGTAGACCAACCTATGCCAAACTTAAAGTTGTACTTTAATACGTAAAGTGAGAATAGGTCATAATTTAAAGTTGCCTAATATCCTGTCTTGTATGTCAGACCTCAGAATACTCCTCATTTAACTGGTTAAATATTTTCCAATAACTTTTCCTCACACATGGTACTCCAGTCCTCTTTCTCTTCTTCCCCCTTGGTCAAAATATGCATGGTAGATAGAATATTGAACTTGGTCTTTGCAGATCATGTACGTACAACTCTCATTTTACAGGAGAGGAATGTGAGGCTCAGAGAGGTTGCCCAAGGTCACCCTGCTGTGAAAGACAAGGATGGGATCCAAACCCAGATCTTCTAACCCCCTGATCAATGCTTTTCCCCAAATGGAAATCTAATAACTGCCAGAAGACGGCTTGCCTTTCTGGTGATCCACTTTGAGCTGAGCTCCTTTACTTCCAATTGTTTATACTTTCCTCTGTTGTAAAAGGGGAAAAGTCACATGTGATGGGCAAGTCTGCACTGTGATTCCCACAAGATGTTACCATACACTGCAACTCTAGATAAGACTGACTTGAGAATTATGCATCCAACTGTGATTAATTCCTTCTCTTGGGTAGAAACACTGACTTTTCTCTGGCTAACTGCTCCACACTGAAATACAGCAGTCATGGGTACCCACATGCTCAACACATTTCTCAGATTTGTAAGAAGTTAGTTCAGCCAACACCTAGCACAGAGTCTGACACACAGGTGACACTGCACAAATACCAGTAAATGTGGCATGAAGGCCTTGGGATGACTGGATACAGAAAGGCAAACATCATTTTAAAAAATATTCTCTGTACTTGACTCTGAAAGCAGAAACATTCTTAATTTTATCTTAATTTGTATTTTAACATAGTTAACTTCCTCCAAAGTAATTACTTTTTAACATGTTTATAATGTGTTTACATGATTGAGCTGCTATACTGAGGCTTTTCATCTAGAAACCTAGCAAGAATTCTTACTAGGCCATTTTCCAAACTCCCCTCTGGAGACTCTCCAGGTATGCCATGCATGCTGCTGCCCTCAGTTCATATGCTAGAGCCCCATGAGGTCAAAAAGACAGAAGCTGACCTGGCTGCAGAACTGCAAACCCTCCACCCTTTTTAGCCCGTTCCTTTTCCCACAGCTGCTGTTGTGGGGCCCTCAAAAGCCATTGCCCTTGGGCCACCTATAAGTCACCTGGGCCTAAAGTCGATTAAGTACTGCTTCACATGTTTCCCTGACAGCCTATTCGTTTATTACCTCTCTCAGGAAAAGAAAATGTAATATTGTGAGGCCCTACTCACAGAGGGTAAAACAGTGGATTCAGAGATGGCAAAAATCAAGGCAGTAGAATAAAAATGACTGAATTTTGATAAATAATACCATATTCTAATTGTATATTTCCTCCCTCATGCCTTTTTTTTGTGGTAAAATATACATAACATAAAGTATATTACGTTTCAACCATTTTTAAGTGTGCACATCAGTGGCGTTAAGTACATTCATATCATTGTGCTACCATCGCTACCGCCCATCTCCAGAACCTTTTCATCTTCCCCAACAGACACTGTGTACCCATGAAAAATAACTCAATTTCCCCACTTCCCAGCCATTGGCAGCCACCATTCTATTTCTTGTCTCTATGAATTTGCCCACTTTAGGTACCTTATATCAACGGAATCACACAGTATGTGACCTTTTGTCCTTAGCTTATTCACTTATCATAATGTTTTGAATGTTCATCCATGTTGTGGCATGTGTCAGAATGTCCTTGTTTATTAAGGCTGAGTAATAGTCTGTTGGGTGTATATGGTACATTTTGTTTATCCATTCATATGTCCGCAGACACTGGCCTGCCTCCACCTTTTAGCTATTGTGAGGAATGCTGCTATGAACACAGGTGTAGCCTCGTGCCTTTTTAAGACTGGGACCTGTCCAAGTGAGATCCTGCTACTTTGGGTTTTTGTTTGTTTGTTTGTTTGTTTGTTTGTTTGAGACAGAGTTTCATTCTTGTCGCCCAGGATGGAGTGCAATGGCACCATCTCCAGCTCACCACAACCTCCGCCTCCCAGGTTCAAGCAATTCTCCTGCCTCAGCCTCCCAAGTAGCTGGGATTACAGGCGTGTGCCACCACACCCAGCTAATTTTGTATTTTTAGTAGAGATGGGGTTTCTCCACATCAGGTCTCAAACTCCCAGACTCAGGTGATCTGCCCACCTTGGCCTTCCAAAGTGCTGGGATTACAGGCGTAAGCCATCACGCCTGGCCAAGATCCTGCTATTTTGTAACTCCTCCTTTCCCCATACCAGTTCATGCCAGATCCCCTCATCTCTTTGCCCACTCCCTGGTGAAGGTCTTTCCTCTTGGGAGGGAACTGAGGCTGGCTTTCTAGTAAGCTACTGTGCTATGTCCTTGGAGTGGCCCTCTTGGACCTGCAGATTCCCTGCTCTTGTCTTTGGGCATGGGATCTAAGGCTGGAGCCACTGCAGTGGCGTCAGGTCCCCTCAGCCTAGCCCTTGCTCTTCATGAGCTGAGGTGCTGAAACTTAGTATACCTCAGGGTCAAGCCTTTCCAAACAGTGCTGTAGATAATAACAAAGGCCCATAGAAAATATCAATGAAGGACACATGTGGTGATTGAATAATGCTATAAGACTTTCTCAAGTTATTTATTTTTTTGAGACAGAGTCCTGCTCTATCTCCCAGGCTAGAGTACAGTGGCACAGTCTTGGCCCACTGCAGCCTTTTCCTCCCAGGCTCAAGCATTCCTCCCACCTCAGCCTCCTGAGTAGCTGGAACTACAGGTGCATGCCACCATGTACAGCTAATTTTTAAAATTTTTTGTAGAGATGGAGTCTCACTATGTTGCCCAGGCTGGTCTCAACTTCTGGGCTCCAGCAATCCTCCACCCTTGGCCTTCCAAAATGCTGGGATTACAGGCGTGAGCCACTGCACCCAGCCTCTCAAGTTATTTCTAAATATTATTATAAAATATAATGACTTGTTACTTGACTATTCACTAATGAAAATTGACAAGTATTTATTTATTCAGTTTTTCCTATGTGGAAGGTACTGTACTGGATTCATGAAGGAATACACGAAACATACACATATTTTCTCCACTGCTCTCAGAAAAAGTACATTGAATCAGAGATACAAACCATGATGACATACCTAATCAAATAAACTATGGTTTATCTTTATGATAGGAACTATGCAGGCATTAGAAAGGATGAGGTAGATATTTATGTGCCGATGTGCTGTAATCTTCAAGCTATGCTATTACACAAAAAATGACAAAAATTCTAGGCTCAGAAGAGTGTATATGGTTTGATCATAACCATGGGGAAAAAAGAAAGGATTTACAAATGTACATACATATACACATATATTTGTACATATGTACATATAGGTGTATTTGTGTGTATATGTTTGCAAATGCATAGGCTATGTCTAAAATTATACACAAAGAACTAGCAATAGTGGTTGCCTCTAGGGTGAAGAATTGTGGATGCAAAAAGACTTTTTTCCTGGGCTCCTCTTTTGTATAGTTTAAATTTTCTGTGTGCACATATTACTTTCAAATTTAAACAAAGTTTATAAAACTAACGATAAAAGACTGTGTGGTAAGTGGCAAATGAATAGCATAAGACAACATGAGAGGCTCTCAGAGGAAGGAAGGCTTGCTATTGGCTAGGGCAGGCAGGCAGTTCACCGAGGAGGAGGGGGTCTTCAAATGAGCTCTACAGGATGGCTAGAATTTAAGGACAGGGAAGAGTTGTAGGAGAGCAGGGTGGGACACCAGTCCAATTAGAAGACACAAAATATGCAAACTTAGTCTTAGGTGAAAAATTGACCTTTGCCTGAGGCAAAGGAAAGTGGTGGTATTTTATTCATTTAATGTATACACCAGCTCATTCCCAAATACATATTAAGAAGCTTATAAAGTGGCTGGCGAGGTGACTCATGCCTGTAATCCAACATCTTTGGGAGACAGATGCGGGAGGATCATCTGAGGCCAGGAATTTGAGACTAGCTGGCTAACATAGTGAGACCTTATCTCTACAAAAAGAATCTTAAAACATTAGCTGTGTGTGGTGGTGGGTGCTGTAGTCATAGCTACTTGGGAAGCTGAGGCAGGAGTATCACCTGAGCTCAGGAGTTCAAGACTACAGTAAGCCATCATCACACCACTGCACTCCAGCCTGGGCAAGAGTGAGACCCTAAAAATAGGGAAAAAAAAGCTTATAAGATAACTTTTACTATGGACAGAAAGATGGTGTACCAGCTCTTTCGATACTAGTTCTTTCTGTCACCAAATTTTATAAATGTCTCATGGAAATTCACATACGGGACAGTACGTTGTGGCACTAGGCGGGATCAATGTGATCCAGGAGAATGCTCAAGAGTGTCTTGGCTGAAGGCCTTTCGGGATGCAGGTGTCCACTGGTCTACTTTAATAGAGTTCTTGGAAGAGTAGCTGAGAATTCTTTGTGTTGTTGTGTGTTTGTGTGTTGGGTTTGTAATGAGAGACAGAGAGCAGGTGATACGAGGGCAGAGCCTAGGTGGCTGGCATTCTGTATTGCGGGTCCACGGCAAGTCCCATGTTTTAAGAATCAAACAAACAGGTAGAAGTGTACACATCTTATTATGAAAGAATAATAAGAAAAGAAAGCAGCAACCAGCATTTTGCCAGGGTGACAGACAACTTTCCCTTCCCCTGGTGTCTCCCAAGACACATCCAGCATTATCCTCAGAGAGCTTTGCCTTATTCCAGCACTTGTGTCACTGTTGAGTCTCCAGTATTCAACGCTAAGAGAGAATGTCAGATATGACATTGACCTAAGCATGTTCAAGTCTGTCGATTTCCGCGGCTGTGGAATAAGTGTCTAATGTTAAGCAATATGAATTGTGTGGTAGGCTGGAAATGTAGATTAGGACTAGGCTATGTTGAACTACTCTCAGGAGTTTACACTTTATTTAACGGGTAATGGGTCACTATTGAAGGTTTGTGAATAAGGAAGCACAGAAAAAGATGCCGCTGATGCGATGGGTAATTTGTCAAGTGGCAGTATATGGGATGGAATTGAGGAAAAAGAGACCAGTGGGAGGTAAATGTAATACTTTTTAATTTAATTTAATTTTGTAGAGACAGGGTCTTGCTTTGTTGCCCACGCTGGTCTTGAACTCCTGAGCTCAAGTGATTCTTCCACCTCAGCCTCCCAAAGTGCTGAGATTACAGGCATAAGCCACAGCCAGTTGTAATACATTTAGAGCCTGTATTAGGGTAGTGGGTGGTAGAATCAAAGGGAGAGGGTTTGAATACTCTAGAAGGAGAACTGGCAGGTCTTTATGACTGAATGTGGGAGCTGAGGAAAAGGGCAAGATGACTGAGATCTGGACCCCAGGTGATTTAAAAGAACAATAGAAATGATAGCAGAAACAGAGAAGGTGTCAGGAGGGAAAGCTTGTATGGAGGGAAGATAAATTTGCTTTTACACATGTTAATTTTGAGAGATGGCAGAATATCCAAGTGAAATGATGTAGCAGTTAGCTGAAGGTAAAAGGATCAACCTGAATACCAACTAAGCAAATGTGATTTCTTATTTTTTTGTATAAATTTATGGGGTACAAGTGCAATTTTGTAACATGCATAGATTCCCTAGTGGTGAAATCAGGGTGTATCCATCACCTGAATAGCATACATTGTACCTATTAAGTGATTTCTCATCATCCACCCACCTCTCCCTTCTGAGTCTCCAGTGTCTATACCGAGTCTCCAGTGTCTATACTTCCACACTCTATGCCCATGTGTACACATTATTTAGCTGCCACTTATGAGTGAGAACATCCAATATTTATCTTTCTGTGTCTGACTTGGTAAATGGGATTTTTTTTTTCTAGACAGAGTCTTGTTCTGTCACCCAGGCTGGAGTGCAATGACATGATCTCGGCTCACTGCAACCTCTGCTTCCCAAGTTCAAGTGATTCTCCTGCCTCAGCCTCCCAAGTAGCTGGGATTACAGGCAAGCGCCACCATGCCCAGCTAATTTTTGTATTTTTGTAGAGATGGGGTTTCACTATGTTGGCCAGGCTGGTCTCAAACTACTGACTTCAGGTGATCCACCCACCTCCGCCTCCCAAAGTGCTGGGATTACAGACATGAGCCACCATGCCTGGCCAATTTTTGTATTTTTAATAGACGCGGTTTCACCTTGTTGGCCAGGCTAGTTTTGAACTCCAGACCTCAGGTGATTCACCTGTCTCGGCCTCCCAAAGTGCTGGGATTACAGGCATGAGCCACTGCTCCTGGCTGGTAAACAGGATTTCTAATGGCAGTACCTAGTATAACTCATGAAATCTTGCCAAAAAATGAACTTGAATCAGATCAAGCCTCTAAATCTGATTACCAATTCACTGGAAATTTGGGTGAGACAAACGTGTTAACAAAATGGGGATTCAATCAACAAAACCCAGAATGTGGGATATTACACAGGACTACTGATCCAACGTTTTCAACAAATAAATCTCAAGAAAAAAGTAAAAAAGAGGGAAAGAGAATCTAAAGATTAAAAGGCACTTAAAGAGCCACATCGACCAAGTGTGACTTATTGGCCTTATTTGAATCCTGATCTAATAAAACAGCTCTTAGAAAAAAAAAAAGTACTACACAATTGAGGAAATTTGATGTCACTGAATATTCACTGACATTAAGAAATTCTTTTTAATTTTTAGATATAATTTTGTTATTGTGGTTGGGGTTTTTTAATGAGTCCTTATATGTGTGAGATATACACTGAAATCTTTACAGATGAACTGATATGATTTCTGGCATTTGCCTTAAATAATCCAGTGGGATAGGCCAGGTGCGTTTGCTCATGCCTGTAGTCCCAGCACTTTAGGAGGCCAAGGCAGGTGGATCCCTTGAGCCCAGCAGTTTGAGACCGGTCTGGGCAACATGGCAAAACCCTGTCTCTACGAAAAATACAAAAATTAATCAGGTGTGGTGGCATGCAACTGTAGTCCCAGCTACTTGGGAGCCTGAGGTAAGAGAATGACTTGAGCCCCTCAACCTCCAGGTCAGGGCTGCGGTAAGCTGTGATCGCACCACTGCACTCTAGCCTGTGAAACGGAGCAAGACCCTGTCTCAAAAGTAAATAAATAAATAACCCAATGAGGGTGGGAGATGGGGACAGTTGGGTATAGAGGAAACAAGAGTGGCCAGAAATTGATGATTGTTGGACTTGGGTGATAGTACCTGGGGAGGGGGGTTGTCGTTATACAGTTCTTCCTATTTTTGTGTATGTTTAAATTTTTTCCATAGTGACAGGTTTTTAAAGTAAGTAAAGGAGAGAGTTCACCCCACGAAAGTCAACACTTCCCTGTGAAAGTGAATGTCTATAGACAGGTGAGCAGGTGTCCCAAACTGAGTCCTGGGAAAGTTTCATATTGAAAGTGTAATTAGGAAAAGAGGAACTACAGATTTCTAGAATAGTAACAATGCGCTCTGCTGGCAAAAAATCAGTGCTTTGGAATTCAGTAAGCCTGGGTTTGATTCCACCTCTCACTCTTACTAGATCTGTCATCTTACGCACATCACTTAACTTCTGTAAGCCACCAAGTCTCAGTTTCCTTATCTGTAAAAGTAGGGATAATAATTTCCTCTACCTCATAGAGTTATTTTGAAGGTTAAATGAAACATGTGTATACAGCACCTTATAGTCTGCCTGTCACAAAATAAGTGTTCATTAAATGTTTGCTATATTATTATTTTATTACTGAATACAATATCATAAAAGGCAAGGAAACACCATAATATGTAGTTTGACAGAAAGCAAAATTTAAAAAAATGTTTTGAGACAGGGTCATGCTCTGTCACCCAGGCTGGAGTGCAGTGGTGCAATGATGGCTCACTGCAGCCTCAACCTCCTGGGTTCAAGCAATCCTCCCACCTCAGTCTCATGAGTAACTGGGACTACAGGCGTGCGCCACCACACCTGGCTAATTTTTGTATTTTTGTAGTGATAGGGTCTCCCCATGTTGCCCAGGCTGGTCTCGAACTCCTGGGCTCAAGTGATCTGCCTGCCTCAGCCTCCCAAAGTGCTGGGATTACAGGCATGAGCCAGTGGGACAGCCACAAGATAAAATTTTGATGAATGGGCAATGGCAATGGTGCCATGTTACAATCAAGAAGTCTGATGCCTTTACCAGATTAGGTAAAATAGAGAATTAGATAATTCAAAGTTCACTGATGATATCATGGTGTTCATTTCATAGAGATGTGTCGAGTACAACTAGATGACAAAAAATTAAGCTAGGAGTGGTGGGAAGCCATGGGAGCAGAGGGTACTATGAATTTCCTTATTTGGTGATGAAAGCAGAGAAAGGAACAGAGCAGCAAAGACTCCTTTCAAAGTAAGGGAGCTCTTGCAAGTCTGCAGGAAGAAAGAAAGCAGCTTACAGAGCACAAGAAGATGCTGAGGCAGGAGCGGTGCACCCTCAGCCAAGGAAGAGGGAAGGAGGGCTGGTCCTGTGGTGAGGTTGGAGATTCAGAGAAGTCGGTTTACAACGGAATAGGTTTGGCGAATAAAAACAGCACAAAGCCAAGAGAGGAATCAGCATTTCCAAAGACACCGTGGAAGGAACTGCGAAGAAAGAAAAATAATGGAAACAGAAATGATCGGATGGGGAAGGGAGAAGCGCAGAGATGTTTGGGAATGGGCGAGAAGAGCGTTGAGATTTGGGCTAGCGGCTGAAGGTGGCGAGGGTGGAAGGGCTGGCTCTAAACCAGAGCTGACTCTATGGGGTGCAGGCCTGGCTCCCAAGCAGCGGCAGCCAGCACTCTGTCCTGCCGTGGAGATTGTTTGTGGCCTTTGAAGCCATCTTCTCTTGGGCGATTGGAGAAGGGCGTCAACTGACACCGGGTAATAAATGTGCGTTCACAGTGGCCCGTGGTGGAACAGAGCCCTCCAGCTGCCCGGGGTGGAACTGCAGGTGCCTGGTAGAGAGCAGAGCACACTCCCCAGAAAGTCCAGGGAAAAACACGGTAGAAAGCAAATCCAGCCAGTGAGGCTCAGGGGTCATGATCAAAAGTGTCAACATGTAAAATCCTTTATTTGTATATAATTACTGAGCCTTTCACTCTACTTATACCTTTATCTCCACTCCCTTTCAGCTTACATCTATGCCTCATCCCAAGAAGGTCACAGCGCTGGATTCTTATACTACCTAATAAGAGAAAAACCCCTGGAAATGTAGTGACTTGCTTGGAGTAAGAACTACTGAGTCTAAATGTCAGACTTTCCAACAAAGGAGATTAAGATTGGGTAGGAATACCTTTGAAATCTAGATTCATCTGGATTATGATGTCATATTTAGGTATTTTTAAATGTGGATACATATGGCCTAACCCTCTTCTTGTCCTCCAATATTCACTGCTCCTCTTCTCTCACACTAATAGAATTTTTAGCTGGAAACACAGCTTCCCAAAAGAAAGACTGTGTATCTCAGCTTCCCTTAAGAAAGACTGTGTATCTCAGCTTCCCTTGCAGCTAGGTGTGATTAAGTTGACCTGACAGGATATAAACAAAATATTGGTAGTAAGCTCCTGGGGAGCTTCCTAGAAAGACAGTCAGTGTGAGCCTTCTACCCTTTTTTATTCCTTCCTCTACCCTGCTGCCTGGAATTTTAGTCTAGTCCCCATCTTGGACCACAAAGACAGTGGCACAGCCTCAGGATGAGGAAGCAAAGCTGAAAGAGAATTGATCCTTAAGACTTGTAGTAAACACATATCAGACCTGCACTGTCTGCCCTTGAAGTTGTACAGGATTAGGATAAAACTTCCGTTTTTTTTTCTTTTTTTATAGAGACAGGGTCTCACTCTGTTGTCAGGCTGGAGTTCAGTGGTATGATGATAGCTCACTGCAGCCTCAAACTCCTGGGCTCAAGCAATCCTCCTGCTTCAGCCTCCTGATTATCTAGGATTACAGACGCACACCACCACTCCTGCTCATTTTTAAATGTTTATGTAGAGGTGGGGTTTCACTATGTTACCCAAGCTGGTCTGAAACTCCTGCCTCAAGTTATCCTCTCACCTCAGTCTCCCAGAGTACTGGGATTACAGGCATGAGCCACCGCACCCAACCTAAAATTTCTATTTTGTTTATGCTAATGTTATTTGGCAATTTTCTGTACTTGCAAACCTAATTCTCATTGATATACTAAGTATTAAAATAAACTAGTCAATGGGAAGAAAAAGATAATGCAAAAGGTAATGACTTGATATTTAAGAATCTCAATAATTAAGAGAAGCAGTATTCTAGGCAGTGGGATCTGTTGGAGCAGACACTTGGGACAGAGGGAGCATAGCACTTTTGTTCATGCAGAACAAAGCATGACAAAACAGTGCTCTCCTACACAGCATTAGTAGCCAATTAAAGTGTTGTGGAATGAAGCTTAGAGAGTGAAGTTTTAAAGGTTAGAAGAAGTCACCAATGGACTTGTAGAAAAGGACTGATAAACCTCACTTTGGGTTGCAGACAATAAAGCAATAGGCAGGGGTCCCAGTACACACAACTGGGTAACCCCCCAGCAGCATTCAGGAGCTCATGCAGAAGACAGGATAGATGAAGAGGGGAGGAGTACACAGTGAGGCATCAGGATGGGGCAGGTACTTGGGGAGAAGCTGAAAGAATGGGGCCCTCCATGAGGTTCAAGCGGGTGAAATAAAATCAGTCAGGCAGGAAGGATGGGAAGCTATGGTTATAGGCAGCACATGGATGTACTTCAGAAATAGAGCAGTTCCAGGTGATGTCCTCAATGAACATGGGAGACTGAGATTTGGGGATGGGACGGCAGCTTGAGGGTGGTGGGAGGAAGCCATAGCAGAGTTTTGCTAGGTGAGAGCTAGGGGACTATGGATACTAGGCCAGGTCCAGGAGTGTGTATTTGAGGGAGAATGGGGAGCATTGCCTGGAGAGGAGTCCTCCACTTGCCTGGAAAAGAGTACAGAGGGGGTCCTGTCTTTCAGGGAGAGACTGAGGCTGGGTCACAACTCAAACAGCTACACAGAAAAGTCAGGTGCAAAGCATTAGGCAAATCACTCAAAATATGTCTTCAGCCAGGGTTCCCACCATGGGCTTCCAGGTTTATTTGGTTTAATATATCTTTTTACTATGGTAAAATATACATAAGATTTATCCTTTTAAATTCTATAGTTCAGTGGCATTAATTATATTCCCACTGTTGTGCAACTATCACCACTATCCATTTCCAGAACTTATCCATCATTCCAAACTGAAACTTTGTACCCATTACACACTAACTCCCCACTCTCGCCTCTCCCCCACCCCCGGTAACCTTTTTTAAATTTATTTATTTATTTATTTATTTATTTATTTATTTATTTTGAGGAGTCTCGCTCTGTCGCCCAGGCTGGAGTGCAGTGGCACAATCTCGGCTCACTGCAAGCTCCGCCTCCCGGGTTCACGCCATTCTCCTACCTCAGCCTCCCAAGTAGCTGGGACTACAGGTACCCGCCATCACGCCCGCCTTTTTTTTTTTTTTTTTTTTTTTGTCTCTATTTTTAGTAGAGACAGAGTTTCACCGCGTTAGCCAGGATGGTCTCCATCTCCTGACCTTGTGATCCGCCCGCCTCGGCCTCCCAAAGTTCTGGGATTACAGGCGGGAGCCACCGCGCCTGGCACCCCTGGTAACCTTTATTCTACTTTCTGTTTCTATGAATTTTGCCTATTCTGAGTACCTCATATGAGTGAAGTCATACAATATTTGTATGACTTTTGCATCTGGCTTATTTCACTTAGCATAATATCCTCAAAGTTCATCTATCGTGTAGCATGTGTCAGAATTTCCTTCCTTTTAAGGCTGAATAATATTTTACTGTATGTCTATACCACATTTTGTTTATTCATTCACCCATCAATGGACGTTCAGGTTGTTTCCACATTTTGGGGGCAGCTAGGATTTATTTATTTATTTATTTATTTATTTTTGAGTCTCGCTATGTCGCCCAGGCTGGAGTGCAGTGGCAGTGGTGCGATCTCTGCTCACTGCAAGCTCCGCCTCCCGAGTTCATGCCATTCTGCCTCAGCCTCCCGAGTAGTTGGGACTACAGGTGCCCGCCACCACACCTGGCTAATTTTTTGTATTTTTAGTAGAGACGGGGTTTCACCGTGTTAGCCAGGATGGTCTTGATCTCCTGACCTCGTGATCTGCCTGCCTCGGCCTCCCAAAGTGCTGGGATTACAAGCGTGAGTCACCGCGCCTGGCCTGGGGGCAGCTAGGATTTTGACCACCTGTGGTACAGGCTTAATTGCAGTGAAAGGACTGAGGCGAAAAGGAAATTTCACAGAGAAAGGGAGAAACCCAGAGCAAAAGAGGGAAGTCATCCACCGTCTCTTTGTACAAATGTGGAAATGGAAGTTGGTAAAAGCCTGAATGACTCAAAGTCACAGAGAACTCGTCTTCCAACCTTAGGACTGCTTTTCCTTCTAGTTTACCATCAAACTGGTTGGAACTCAGCTGAACTCCATGACAGGCAAGGATTATGGGTAGAGCCAGAGAAGCAGACCCCAGAACCCTAAGAGCAGAGGCTGGAACCCCAGGTCATGATGCCAGAGCAGCTCAGAAACAGAGCTAGAGAGACATTATTCCAAGGCAAAGCCATCAAAGCTTCTTTGAGCTCGCTTCACGTGGTCATTGATCCTTTCTGCATCTCTGCCTTTGCCGCTTACTTTCCCTTCTCTGGCATTTCCATCTTGTTCCTTTTCTTGCTCTCTGCAGGATAAGAACAATCTCTGCTGAGCAGGTAAAAGATTATCTAGGTATCAAAGTACCATCTATACCCCTCCTAGAGAGATTCATATTTTAAGGGGAAACTTTAGAAAATCAAAAACTTCAGGATCCAAAAGAATCAGCCTATAATGGTACAATGGCAGAGCATGAGGGTGATGGATTCAGGCCTGAGTCCTCCTCCACTGCTTGTTGGAAGAGCATGTTAGAAGGGTGCAAAGATGAGCAGCTGGGGAAACTACCCACCCAGCTCTCCTTCCCTTGCAAAGAATGGAGGCTCACTCAAAAATGGGCTAGGGCTTGGTTTTGTTTGACTTTTCAGAAGCCAATTTTAGCCCCCTTGAGGAAAAAAATGCATCTTATATTTATTTTACCATTCATGCAGTGTGCACTAAAGCACTCTGCACATTGTAAGTTATCAGTCAAACCTATTAGGATGACTAACTGCTGGCCAAATATATCAAACTTGGATGAAGATGTCAGGATAATATAGAAGAATTGCTTTCATTGCTACTTGATTCCTCAGATTTATCATGGGTCAATAATAGCACATAAATATCACCAATGAAGACTATTTTTCTTCTTTCTCAATCTTTGACAGTATTGAACATGATATCCTTCATTAAATACTTGCCCTATTTTTATCTATTTTTTTTAGTTTCTTCCTTATATACAAATGTCACCTTGCTTTTATAATACTTAAAGCATAACAAAATCTAGACTGTACCAGATTCCTCTGCAAACTTATTACAATTATTTTTTCTCTAATAATCAGCTCTGTTTTGTTTCTAGTAATCATCTATTACCCATGAGCAAATACAAGTACATATGAATCCGCCTTAGAGAATCAGAGTTGTGAAAAGGTAATTTACTTCCTTTTTAGATTTCTTTATACTTCTTGTATTATATATGAGAGATATATATGGTTATTATGGTGATTTCCATGAAAACCAAATGTCTCCAAGTCCACAGTAGAATGTGTACAACAGTATCCGTAACTACTATTTGACCAGTGTCTTAAGGTTTATGGCACACATTATTCTCATTTGATCCTTGTATCAGTACTGCGAGGTGGGCAAGATGGCAAATAGTTGCCCAATTTGTAAATGTAGAAACTAAGTCTCAGACATAACTCGCAGTAGGTATAAAGCTCGCTGACTTAGTCCTCAGTCTTTTAGTCCCACATCTCACCCTCTTTCCACTCTCCCTTTCTCTAGTCATCATATCTGCTTATCTCTACTAGGCTGGCAGTGTCTTTTCAATGCCCAATTAACTGGAAATTTCTGCTAAACCAACAAATGCAGCAAACAGCACTCTTAGATCTCATTTTAAATATGTTTATTTCAAGTAGTCACCTAATCAGGTTTGGCATGCTTATAAATAAGCCTGAAATGTACTGTATTTCCATTATAGATATACTCTTAAAACTAGCTATTAAAAATGTTTCATTATAAACACTTTAAAAAAATCCTTTACCATTCCATCAAGTTTGGAAATAAGATTTTTAAACAAGTTTAAAAAGTGAAAAATGCAGTTAGCTAGAATGTAAGTGAAGTGTAATTTTAGGACTTTTACCAAATTAGAGTGTCTAAAATGTTTTCTAAACTCAAAATTATTCAAGCCTACCTCCAAAAGAAAAGCCATTTCTCCAGCATTTATTATTCTCTTATCATTTGTTTATAATAGTTATTTGACAGGTCCTATAAACAGATAAGATTCATGTTTGAATAATATTTTTCTGTAGAAACAGTAAATAACTATAATGCCTATTTCTTCTGCTTGAAATATTGTTTTCATTAGATAAATTGAGCGGCATAAGAGCTTATGTTAATTATAGCACAGAGCATAGAAACAAATTTTTCTAACTAAAAGTGCATTATTACTTTACTTCTATATTTCATTTATTTTTTGCTTATTTTATTAAACTCTCCCCACTTATTTTTTATTTTTTATTATTTACTAAGTTCTGCTCCCTTCCACAAAAGTGTAACAAAGTAAACAGCCTAGTAGTACAGTAATGAAAAAACCAACAAGGATCTCCTTCAGAGTTAGGCTGAAGGGAAACAATTTGCAGTAGTTAAGATTTATTCCCCTATCCTCCCCTCTAAATATTACATAGCTCAACAAAGAATTCTTGTTTAACTTTATTGGAAAGTGTGTAGCAGAACCATGTTTAGAAATACTACAGATCCAAAGGCACATATGTTATCATTGCTAGCTAGGAGGGAGCACTGGGAAAATGAGAATTCCAATTTGTTACACTGACGTCTCATATAAACAATAGAAATATTAACAGTACCAGGATTTTTTTTAAAAAGCCAGTAACAAAGCAATTTCTTAACCTATCGATAATTACTAGCCTACAAATTAATAATAAGCCCAGCTTACTGCTCTTTTCTTCTGGTCCTTCCTTTAATGATTATTGGGGCATGAGTTTCAGCTGTTTTAAAGTTTCAGCATCTGAGTTTAAAGTGAACATTTCTGCCCATGTGCATTGAACATCGAGCCACTGTTCCTGATTTCATTTCACAAACCACACACACTTTCTGCTAAAAGAGATTTGTAATTGTTTGTGGTGTAAAACGTCATTATCAGTTTTAAATTTATATAATTTTAAAAAATGCTATTCTTATAAAGTGGAAAATTTTAAAACTGAAAAATACAGCAATATAAAATGAATCAATCAGCAAAGATCTCAGGCTACTTGTTTGGTTTTCTGCGCCCATCACTGTGTATCCTAAAAGGGCTATTGGGCTCTGCCAGTATTGTCAGGACCGTCCTAGGAAACCGGAACAATGCAGCCCATGCTCCAAAGGGCTGGCGTGGGACGCGCCCCAGGTCGGACCGCAGCCCACGGCAGTGCAAGGCTACCGGTGCGCGGCAAAGGAAGGGGTTCCACGGGCGCCCTAAACGCTCACGCTGGGGAAGGAGGTGCAGGAAACGAAGGAAGCAGGGAGGAGACGGAGAAGTGCTGCAGCAGCTTGAGTCGGCAAGTTGAGAGAAGTGAAAGCAGTCCAGGTTGGGCGGAACGTGAAGAAGGGCTGGAGGAGCGGCCCAAGGTAAAAGATCCAGCCGCAGACGAAAGCGGTAACTGGATTAGGAGGGCCATTAAGCGAATTTAAGGAGATAGGACTTTATCCCGAGAGCAACGGAGAGCCCATAAAAGATCGTAAACAGGAGTGACACGAACAGATTTACATTAAAATAAAGCATCTGACTGGCTGTGCTGTCGAGACGGGGGAGGGGCAAGGGCGGAGGCGGAGAGAGCGGTGAGCGGTCGCCGGAGGTCCAGTTGGGAGACGCCGCGCCCCGCACCGAGGTATGAGAGCTGCAGCAGCGACAACCAGGCGGCCTGAAGTGCAGACGCAAAACGGATCCCGGGGCTAGGTGAATTGGGGTAGGGGGATAATGACCAGATTGTAGTGTTGTCTTTGCTGAGACAGGAAACACGCGAGGCTTGTAGGGAAGGTGCCCAGCTTCGCTGAGAACACCTAGATTTTGAGATTTCTGTGGCACCCAAGTTAAATATGCCTGGACTTCAGGACACGGGGGTTCCGGAAGCAGGATGACGCGCCGGGAGGGGACGAGACGGTCCAGAGCACGCCCGGGAGAGAGGGCGGCCCAGACGGCACCGGCCTGCGCTCCAGCCCTCCCTCCCTCACACACGCGGAATCTCAAAACATGCGGTGAGACAGGTGGGGTATTCATTGGTCTAATTCTGCAGGTAGGGAAAATGAGAGCTTGGGGTAGGGGCTTATGCATGACCACCTGGCAGTGAATCTCCCAGCCAATACAAGCCTCACTCTACCCTCCTACAAATTAATTCAATGCATCCGATTGTTGAAACACATTCGTTCTCAAGTTTTTAATAGAGTGCATCGCAGAAATGGCTTTTGCTTTATAAATGCCTTTTGTTCCTCTTTCTCCCAACCCTATGATAAAATATCAAGTGACCAACTTTCAATTTTAATAAATATCACCAGGCATCAGAAACATGTAAGCACTTTTCTCTTAAACCGAACGGAGGAAAATCTTAGAACGTGTGTCCACCAGTCAGTGAATAACTTCTCTAAGTTCTCTGTCCTGCATAAATAAACCTTGACAGCTCTGGCAGTACGCTTATTAGCTCAGCACATCCATCCCCGCTTTTCCCATCTCCAGGACATGCCAGCCCCTCCCGCCCGCCTCGGGCTGCACCACCTGCTCCCGGCGCCTCCCCGCCCCCGGCTCGCCCGCGCCGGTTCTCACGCGCGGCCAGCGCCCTTCCCCGCCGCTCCCGCCCCTTTCACTTCCGCACAGCTTAGGAGTCGGGGCCAGCGCCTCCGCTCCCACCTTCCCAGCCCTCTGGCGCGCCCGCTTTTCCACACCCACAGCCAGCCGCCGCGCCCCCCCACGAAGTTCTCCCTCCAGTGCCGCCCCCTAAGAAGACTTCAGGGGCGGTCCCGGGAGTCTGGCGCTGATTGGCTGATCAGCAGCGCCCCGCCCCCTGGGCACGCGCAGGAGGTGGGGCGGTCCTGAGGCGGGCGCGCGCCGCGCGGCCCCGCAGGCTGAGCGTTCGTGACCCGCGTGCTGGCCCCGGCGTCCCGGCCCCGGAGTCTGCGAGGCGGAGGCGGGTGGCGGCACATGCCGCGGCCGCCGCGGTGCGACCCTGGGCTTGGGGGGATTTTTTTGGCCTGGAGGGCTCCTCTTCTCCGGCGGCGGTGAGCCAGGCATCCCGCGGGGACTGGGAGCTGCCCGAGGGGCCGCCGCCGTCGCCAGTCCGGTAGCCCGGATGTCGCTGCCCCCTGCGGCGGGGCCGCCAACGCGCTGCTTGGCCCCGGGAGGAGGATCGTCTTAAAGGGACAGCGCCGCGTTCGGGCGGAGGGGGCGGCGCGTCCTGCCCTCCGTTCGCGACCCTGCCCCGGGGGACGCCGCGGCGCCTGCTGCCCAGACCCCTTCCCCGGGCCGGGCGCAGTGGGAGCGCCGCGCGCTCTGACTGGATTAGCCGCAGATGGCCGACTAGAGCCAGGTTTTCCTCCGGCCGGAGCAGTGGCCGGTGGCGCCGCACGGGGCCGGGAGGCGCCGGCCTGTGATTGGCCGAGGCCGCGGTGAATGCAGGACATTGTCTGGTCGCGGCGGTCTCCGTCCCTGCCCGACCGCCCTTCCTGGGATCAAAATGGGTGCGGAGCGAGGGTCCTGGACAGCCCCGCCTGGGGGCCTTTCAGTGGTGGGAACACCGTAGGGGAAAATGTAACTGTTTTGAGATTCTGAGACTGGCATAAAGGTGCTGATTTAAAATACAAGCTCAGCTTTAACAAGGAGATAAAATACTTGGATTTAACATAAAGCTTTCCTTTAAGATGAAAAATATTAAGGTAGTTGAAAAGGGTCAAGTGTTATGAAAATGACTTGACTTTGTCTTCAGGATTCTTTTAATTAGGACCTGTGATAAGTCATCTGAATGTCCTTTGTAAAATGTTAAGGAAAAGTATAATATATATGGTCATAGTTTCCATGTGTGTAAAGACGCGAGACTGCTTAGCTTTCCCAGTTTGCTTCCATTGTTAAAATACTGATTCTGACTAGAGTTGAAATCTTGATATGTCCTATGGATTGAATCGTATCTCAAGGCCTTGGAGTAGATGAGACCTTTGAAAGAGCCCTTGAGAAGATGATAGTTCTCCCAAGATTATCTTTGAAAATACGTGGGTGTTATTTAAGTGAGGTTGTAATCTCGTAGAGTGTAATTGTGGAGTAAATGAAAATTAGGCTGGGCGCAATGCTGTAGTCCCAACTACTTGGGAGGTTCACTTGAGCCCTGGAGTTTGAGTCCAGCCTGGGCAACATAGTTAAACCCCTGTCTCTTAAAAAAAAAAAAAAAAGAAAGAAAGAAAAAGGAAAAGAAAATTAAAACAGTAGAGGAATATGTGAAGACACCCGTGAAATAAGAGATACACATGATAAATGAAGATTTTGAATAAAATAAACTTGGTATTTGCTTTAAAAAAACTGGGTAGAAAAAATATTGTAAAGTTAAAAGCAGACGTGTAGAGATAGAGATTTTTTAGCATCAGTTTCATATCTTTTCAAAACTAAAAAGCCTGATTTTGTTTGAGTAATCAACAACAATTAAGGACTTGGAAATGACAAACAAATGAAGGAAAGACTTCAGAAAGAAGATAAATTTAATGACATGATTCATTGCAAGAGACATGACCTCATTTCTTCTTAGAATGATTTCCACTAAACCAGATTTGATGTTAATTAAATTTACAGACTTTCCTCAAATTTATACTAATGCAATATGTCTTTTTTTTTTTTGGTAAGGAAAAGAGAAGAGATATAAGGAAAATTGTAAGACGTTGCCGCTTCCTCATATGACAGTTTTCTAGACGCCTCACCCTCATCCATCATAATACAGGAATAAAAAAAGCAGAAATAACTAGCATGATTTCTGATAGCTGTCCCTAGAAGTGAACCATAAATAGTTGTGTGAGTGAAGCAGATTTAGTTTTATTTAAACTCCTAGCGCTTAAATTCTTAATTTTTATAATTAAACTGGTTTTACTTAAAAGTTATTGAGTGATTAAAATTTAGAGATTAAGCTGAGTGAAATAAAAAGTTGTTTATAATAAACCCAAACATTAGGCAATATGATATAGGCTATAAGGTATAAAATGCCTCAAAAAATCAGTTTGAGACTTTTCCAGCATGTGTTTACCTTAGGATTTTTGCTTTGGCATTAAATATGTAACTTTATATAGAGTGATAATATTTATAGAACACCTGGTATATGCCAAACACCATTCTAAGTATTTTATTTAATCTTCACAAAGATTTTAGGAGGCAGGTACAGTTATTATCCCATTTTAAAGATTTGGAAACATGCTCTAGAGGTTAAGTAACTTGCCCAAGGCCTGACGGTCGGTGGGTATAGAACTGGGATTCCAGCCTGATTGCTCAAAGCCCTGTGGCTACGTATTTTCAATCACTCACTAAACAGACTTATAGCTATATATATGAATATTCATTTTTCAACTTAGAGATTATTAATTCATTTTTATCAGACCTCTTGGACAGTTTACTAATTTAGACATTTTTGCATTAGCCTTTTCATTCATTTATATTTCAGGTGGCTGTGTGAGTATAAGATGGCCATCTGTTAAGTCAAGCACCCGTATAATTTTTAACGGAATTATCCCTTCAAATTTTCTTCTGTCCTCTCTTATTGATTGATGGATTGAGACAGGGTCTTGCTCTGTCATCCCAGGCTAGAGTGCAGTGTCGTGATCACAGCTCATTGCAGCCTGGACCTCCCAGGCTCAGTTGATCCTCCTGCATCAGCCTCCTGAGTAGCTGGGACTACAGGCACACACCACTACACCCAGCTAATTTATTTACCTTTTTTTTTTTTTTTTTTTTTGAGACAGAGTCTCACTCGGTCACCCAGGCTGGAGTGCAGTGGCACGATTTTGGCTCACCACAACCTCTGCCTCCCTGGGTTCAGCGATTCTCCTGTCTCAGCCTCCCAAGTGGCTGAGATTACAGGCACACATCACCACGCCTGGCTAATTTTTGTATTTTTAGTAGAAACGGGGTTTCACCATATTGGCCAGGCTGGTCTTGAACTCCTGACCTTGTGATCCACCCCCCCCCCCCCACCCACCTTGGCCTCCCAAAGTGCTGGGATTACAGGCGTGAGCCACCGCACCCGGCCTAATTTATTTACTTTTTTTAAAGATAGGGCCTTGCCATGTTACCCAGGCTAAGTCTGGAACTCCTGGGCTCAAGTGATCCTCCCGCCTTGGCCTCCCAAGGTGTTGGGATTACAGGCATGAGCAACCACACCCAGCCTTCTGTGCTCTTTTGAACAGACCCTTGGCATGGATAGTGGGTGCATGGGTAAGTCTTTCCACTTCCTGTCTCTCTGTTACCTTTCCCCCTCTTTTTCTTCCTTCAGACCTATTGCTCCATAGAACTCTATACCTACTGGCTGTGTTTACAGCATCTAATGTGTTAGTCCCCGAAGATGTGTTAGCATACTCAGTCACTCAATTGTTGGCTGAATGCCTACAAATCACCCAAACCTTCAGAAGATGGAGAAGGGAGGAGGAACCAAGAGGGCAAGACAGGAATGTTGGAGGTTCATTAGCGTGGCTGAGATGAAGGACTGTGTTTTTAAAATTTTCTTTTGCCTCTCTTCTTCAGTCTATACCTTTGGCTGAGAGCTGGCACATCGCTGATGGCAATCAAGGCTAACGGGTCGCTACCCCTTACAGTTCCTGTGGTCTCTCTCTTTAGGCACTGGTTCTGTAGTTTGTGGCCATTAGAGCGCTCATCTGTAGCTCTGCCGAAGACAGGAGAAAAAAGAGTGTAGTCAGTCTCAGATCAATCCCAGTTGTTGCTTGTTTACAGTGCCTATATAAGGAGGGTTAAGAAGTTAGAAATAAAATTATTCTGAAGGGGATGATTTGTGACTTATTAATCCATGTGATTTTCGATGCTCATTATCACTGAAAATTGAGTTGGCTAAGTCTGTTTAACTTTTGTGATTAAGGATCAGTGTGAGGAATTGATGTTTGGGCTGAGAGGCAGAAAAAGATTGTATGCACACATCCTCCCACTTAGCACTTAGTTCTCTTTATGTTTGGCCAACAACTGGTTCTCTAGCTCCTGTACAGTGAAGTGACATCTAGGGAACAGCATGGAGGAAGGGACAGCAGCTGGCAAGCCCGACCTATCGAGTCACTCTGCCATCGGGGTAACAGGCATGGCTGTGCCCAGTGTCTTAACATCCGAGGTGCCCCAGGGGCAGTGGAGACATCTCTTCAGGCCCTACTAAAGAGAACCACCTGGACTCTTATTAGCTAATGGATGTGTCTTTTTTTTTTTCCAGAGTTCCATAATTAAGCGTTTACCATGTGATATTTCTCTAACCCAGATATTAAAACATAGTACAAATATTTAAAAATATTTTAAATCTGATAACAAGCACATAGTTTTCCGGATCTTTTTTCTAGTGTTTCTTAGGGCTCAACAAGTGGCCACTCTTCCTTGCCTCTAGTGCATGGCCCGACTCTGGCTGTGCCATCTTCTCCTCTCAGGCTAGGGGAGGGCCTGGCTTCCCACTGCTGCTGGGCCCTGGGAGCCTCACCGTTGTTGATTCCCTTAACTCTGCCCACACTTCTTAAAAGTCTTTACAAAAACCCCTAAGGAATATGCCTTTGATGACCACCTCAGATGGTGCCTGATTCAGACACCCATCATGGTCCAGCCCCTCCTTTACCTACAGTCTACACTGCTGTCTTTGTTTTCTACATCCTTGCTTCTGACGCATCAGACTGCTGCCCTAACCCACCCACCACTCTCAACCTTGCATATGCTGTTCTTTCTGCCAAGAATACGAAGACTTCCTAGAGCCCCTTCCACGTGGGCTGCCTCTATTATTGCAGTTACCACATTGCATTTTTTAATTATTTTTACATGTCTTTAATTTTTATTTTTTAAGAGATGGTGTCTTGCTTTGTCACTGATGCAGGAGTGCAGTGGCACAATCATAGCTCACGGCAACCTCAAACTCTTGGGCTTAAGTGATCCTCCCACTTAAGCCTCCCCAGTAGCTGGGACTGCAAATGCCTGGCTACCATATTGAATTTTAACTACTGCCTTGCGTTTCCAAAACTGGAAGTTCCTTGAGGTCAAAGATGGTGTCTTACCCATCTGTACCTTTTTGGTGCTTAGCACAAAGCCTCACTTACGGTAGAACATGGGAAAGTAATAGCTGAATAATAACTGAAAATAAGTTTCTTTCTTCTGTTGATTCTTTTCCTAAATCAGCTTTCTAGGGTTTCAAAATTGAATTTTAAAAAATTTCAATCTTGTCAGTATTCATGTAGATAAAATTATGTACTTTAATCAATGTGTACATGATAGCATGATTTTACAGTACTGTTTACAGCGATGTGCTCCTGAAAGTTCCATAAATTAATATTTGAAATTTAAGTGTTTTTAAATGTAATGTAATTTGATTTCTTGATTAGTGGTGAAGCTTTTTTTGTGTATAGTAAAGAATCATTCTGTAAGTTATATGAGTTTTTCCTGTATCAGATTTGCCTTAAATAATCCTATGTTGAACTCATTATAAATAGGTTTGACTCAGAAGTATCGTTTTAGTGTTTTTTTGCTTGTGAACAGAAGAATAAGGACCACAATGTAATCATCGTATTTTTCTTCACGGGAATTCCACCATCTGTGTGTTTTGGGCAGTGGGAGAAGGGGGAGGGCAAACTTCTTCTCGGTCCCTCCCTGTGTTTCTTTAGTTCTAGCAGGGACGTTTCTGTAATTGGTTTTCAACATTTGCTGAGAGTCTGTTTCCTCTTAACATTCAACGTGTTTAACAGAAGTCTTGTAATAGTTCCAAAAATAATAAAACCAGTCCCAGGAATAAAAATGATACATTCACAGCATATTGGTGTTTTTTATTTTTTGTCATGGCTTTGGTTTTAAGTTCTTTTTAATAATTCCTAGTGTCAAATCACATGAAAGAAATAAAAGGTTTTCTTCACAGTAATAAAGCCCAGTGAAGAAATGCTATCGATGACTCGTGCAGCGGGAGGAGATGTCAGCCCAGAGGCAGTCACAGGACCATGTTGAAGGCACTCCTGGTACAGTGTGGCCATCTCAATGTCTAGCGCTTCTCTGTAGTGATGTTAAGTGGATGGTTATGGTTGCATGTAATGCTGTAGCCTAGGACGAATGAGAGCTGATGCTTCTGATGTATCATTAATGCTGCTCTTAATCTACTGAAATCATTCCTCACGTTGTCAAATATTAACATGAAAAAGCAACACCTACTTATATTTCATCCCACCCCACCATCATCCCTACTACAGTGATTAATGTGTCCCAACAATAAATTTCTTTGCTTTAATAATTAGATGTTTGAATGAAAATAATTGGACTTCCTTTACAATTATTATTTAATTTAACATTATTATTATTATTAGAACATCTTTAAGTGTTCAGGGCATCTGGACTTAGGAAGAGCTTTAAAATCCCAGAGAGAGATAAGAGGCAACTGCTAAGCAGGTAACTGGGGAGCTGATAACAAAATCTCTTTGATTTCATGCAAGGCATTTTAACTGTTTCTTCATCAGTAACTTGGAGTCCAAAAGACCTAAGATCTTGGCAATAAAAGCAATAATTCTGGTGAAATGTGGTCCTCTGTGTTGCTGTTAGAGCATGTATCCCAGAGCCAGCAGGATTCACACCATGTTTGGGAAACTTTCGTCCTTTCCCTAAATCTGTCCCTTGCACTCTTCTAAATGAGCCCAGTTTTCCCCGGACCTGGATGGGTTGTGAACAGAAAGCCTTGTCACAAGTGTGGTTTGAACGCCAGCAGCATCCTCATGGCTGTACCTGGATCGTCTGACCCAGAGTCTAAAGACATCTTCAGGGGACTCACATGCACCCCACCACAGGAGAAGCCGGGCTGAGAGCACACCCCAAACTGAGGCCAACCAGAACCCCCCATAGCTCTCACAGTGGGAACCCCCTTATGTATTCTGTACACCATTTTGCAGGTTTCCAGAAAGTGGAAGGATTTGCAGTAGAATGAGAAGGAGTATGCACCTCACAGAGCTCCATCAATACTGCGGTTCTGGCCAGGTGCAGTGGCTCATGCCTGTAATCCCAGCACTTTGAAAGGCTGAGACGGGCAGATGGTTTGAGGCCAGAAGTTCGAGACTAGCCCGAACAACATGGCGAAATCTCAACTCTACTAAAAGTACAAAAAAAAAAAAAAAAAAAAAAAAAGGCCGGGCGCGATGGCTCATGCCTGTAATCCCAGCACTTTGGGAGGCTGAGGCGGGCAGATCACGAGGTCAGGAGATCAAGACCATCCCGGCTAACACAGTGAAACCCCGTCTCTACTAAAAATACAAAAAATTAGCCGGGCGTGGTGGCGGGCACCTGTGGTCACAGCTACTCAGCAGGCTGAGGCAGGAGAATGGCGTGAACCCAGGAGGCGGAGCTTGCAGTGAGCCGAGATCATGCCACTGTACTCCAGCCTGGACGACAGAGCGAGACTCCGTCTCAAAAAAAAAAAAAAAAAAAAAAAAAAGCCGGGCATGGTGGCAATTGCCTGAAATCACGTGCCTGTAATCCCAGCTACTCGGGAGGCTGAGGCACGAGAATCACTTGAACTCAGGAGGCGGAGGTTACTGTGAGCCGAGATCGAGCCACGGCACTCCAGACTAGGTGACAGAGTGAGACTCCATCTCAAAACAACAAAAACAAACAAACCAAAAAAAAAAAAAAACCCAAAAACATCCTGTGGTTCAAATTCAAATTATATCATCACCAAGGTAAAACCAAAAAAACAAACAGTGGTGGAGGATTGTCATTCAGTGTGCAAGCATTACATTTAAAATGTGTTTGTTTCTTAAGGCTGCTGTGAAAGTACCAGGGACTGGGTGGCGTGAAGCAACGGAACTGTATTCTCTCACAGTTCTAGACGAGAGTGGGAAATCCAGCTACAGGCAGGGCTATGCTCCTTCTGAGCTGCTGGGTAGAAACCTTCCTGGCCCACCCTAGCTTCCAGGTTTCCTGCAATTGGCATTCTTTGGCTTGCAGCTACAGGGGAAGAGGGCACAGAACAGAGAGGGACACAGAAGCTTGGGAATGTCTCTTGGAGCAACTTTATAACCAGACTTTAGGCGACTCCCTTCGGACTCTGCGTCCTGAAGTCTGTGTTTGTAACAAGCCCCAAGTGACTCTGATGCAGGGAGACAGCCTCACTTGCAACCCACCCCATGGCATCAGGATACTGGTGAGGTCTCCCCAACGCTCTGCAGCCCACACCCACGCCCTGCCCGGAGTGCACCCCAAGTGTGCACGTAGACGAACAATTGGGGGAAGTGTGAGAATAATGGATCCAAGCTGGAGGAGCCCAGTCCCAGGGAAGGCAATTAGGAGTTTGCTGTGAGAGTACAGTGACAGGTGACAAAGGCCCTCAACAGTGTCATGAACACTTTTATCGTTGTGAAGTCCATACACTAACCCCAAGCCTTGTGAACTAGAGATGGTTCATTCACTTATCAAATATTCGAGTGCCAGATACATGCAAGGCACTATATTCAGTGCTTTGGGATTTGAGAATTTGGCATAGTTCTTTTTTAAGCAAATTACATAAATTTAGGAGATTAATATAGAATTGCACATTTAAAATTTTTATTATGCCAATTATGGAGAATTTTTTAAAGTGCCATCATAAAAGACTGTTTTATTGTTATTTTATTTTTAATTTGTATTAATTTATATTTAAGTAGGTTAGTATTCAGAAATCTATTAAACAGGCTGGGTGTGGTGGCTCACGCCTGTTATCACAGCACTTTGGGAGGCCAAGGTGGGTGGATCACTTGAGGTTAGGAGTTCAAGACCAGCCTGGCCAACATGGCAAAACCCCGTTTCTACTAAAGACACAAAATTAGCCAGACATGGTGGCGTGCACCTGTAGTCCCAGCTACTCGGAAGGCTGAGGCAGGAGACTCACTTGAACCCAGGAGACGGAGGTTGCAGTGAGCTGAGATTAAGCCACTGCACTCCAGCCTGGGTGACAGACTGCAACTCCGCCTGAAAAAAAAAAAAAAAGTCTATTAAACAAATTAATAGAGTATTTTTTATTTTTTAAATTAACAGGCTATGTTTTTTTTTTTTTTAGCAGCTTTAGGTTTATAGAAAAGTTTCCATGTACCCCCTTACCCACCTATTATTAATATCTTGTGTTAGTGTGATAATTTGTTATAATTGGTGAATGCCTATGGATACATTATTACTAACTAAAGTTAGGAATTTGCATAAGGTATCATTCTTTGTGTACATTCTACGGGTTTTGATACCTGCAAAATGGCATGTATCGACCACTGCAGTTTCATACAGAATAGTTTCGCTTCACTAAGGTACAAAGGATGATGGTGGAAAGTAAATGTCCCTTGCACAGAGGCAACCTCTATTATTATACTAGAAAAAAAAAAGCCATTTTAATGTAAACAACTTGGAAAAACATAATCTTAGAGAAAAAGAGTTTTTTCCACAAAAAGAACAGTTGGGAAAACTATGCTTATACATTTTTCCTTTCTTTATTCATTCACTTATTCATTTACCAATGATTTTTTTATACCCCTATGAATGAGGTGTGATTTCAGGTGCAGGAAATACACCAGAGAACAAAGCAGTGAAAATCCGATAGCCTGCCTTCTTGGAGTTGACGTTCTTGTGGGAGTTGGATCAGAAACTGAGACACCTCGTGGAGGCACATGTGAGCAAATGGGGAACCCCAACAGAAGCCAAGGAAGAGAACATCTATGTGGGCCAAGAGTGAGCTGGCTTTATTCCAGGCACTTAGATACAAAAATGAGCACACGTTGAGAAATTGACCACCTGCATGGCCGGGCGCGGTGGCTCACGCCTGTAATCCCAGCACTTTGAGAGGCTGAGGCAGGCGGATCACCTGAGGTCAGGTTGGAGGCCAGCCTGGCCAACATGGTGAAACCCCGTCTCTACTAAAAATACAAAAATCAGCCAGGCGTGGTGGCGGGCGCCTGTAATCCCAGCTACTCGGGAGGCTGAAGCAGGAGAATCGCTTGAACCCGGGAGGCGGAGGTTGCAGTGAGCCAAGATCTCGCCATTGCACTCCAACCTGGGGGACAAGAGGGATACTTTGTCTAAAAAAAAAAAAAAGTGCCGGGCGCAGTGGCTCACACCTGTAATCCTAGCACTTTAGGAGGCCGAGGCAGGCGGATCACGAGGTCAGGAGATCCAGACCATCCTGGCTAACACAGTGAAACCCCGTCTCTACTAAAAATACAAAAAATTAGCCGGGCATGATGGCGGGCGCCTGTGGTCCCAGCTACTCGGGAGGCTGAGGCAGGAGAATGGCGTGAACCCGGGAGGTGGAGCTCGCAGTAAGCCGAGATCACGCCACTGCACTCCAGCGTGGGCGACAAGCGAGACTCCGTCTCAATTTAAAAAAAAAAGAAAAAGAAAAAGAAATTGACCACCTGCCTTGTCCAAGACTGGTCAGACAGGGCCAGTAGGACTAGTCAAAGGCCTTCGTGTGTGGGTCTGAAATGGACTCAGGAAACAGAGTCTGACAATAGGGTTTGCTCTTCGCTTGAGTACGAATGCAAGGTGAAGAGGGAATATTAAAGCACTGAAAGGACAGTCATTTTTATTTTTTTGATGAGGGGATTTCTATCTATGCAAAGAAAGCAGCTGAATCCGCCTGCCTTTTGCCTGCTTCTCTGTTGATCTTTCGAGCATCTGGCCTTGCCTCTGATTCGAAGCGGCAGTTGAACTGCACTGAGTTACAGCTCTGCCCATGGCTCTCCCATCTGGAGATCTGTTGGGTAGGGTGAACCACAGACTTTATGCCTTTAAACAAACGAATAGAGTATTCTTTTGATTAATTTTTGAATGATTACTTTTTTTCTTTTTTGATTTGGAGTCTTGCTCTGTTGCCCAGGCTGGAGTGCAGTGGCACCATCTCAGTTCACTGCAACCTCCACTTCCTGGGTTCAAGCAACTCTCTTGCCTCAGCCTCCTAAGTAGCTAGGATTACAGATGTGTGTCACCACGGCCAGCTAATTTTTGTATTTTTAGTAGAGATGGGGTTTCACCACGTTGGCTAGGCTGGTTTTGAACTCCTGACCTCAAGTGATCCACTCGCCTTGGCCTCCCAAAGTGTTAGGATTACAGGCGTGAGCCACCGCCCCTGGCCTAGATTACTTTTGTTTTGTTTTATTTTGTTTTGTTTGCAGTTTTAGGTTTATAGGAAAGTTTCCACGTACCTCCTCTCCCACCCTCATTTCCCCTATTATTAACATCTTGCATTCATGTGATAATTTGTTATAATTGGTGAATGTGTATTGATACATTATTACTAACTGAAATAAGTAGTTTTAAGCTCACGCCTATACTCCCAGCACTTTGGGAGGCCAAGACGGGAGGATCTCTTGAGCTCAGGAGTTCAAGACCAGCCTGGGCAACATGGCAACACCCAATCTCTACTAAAAATACAAAAATTAGCTAGGCATAGTGGTGGGTGCCTGTAGTCCCAGCTACTCAGGAGGCCGAGGCAGGAGAATTGCTTGAACCTGGGAGGCAGAGGTTGCAGTTAGTGGAGATCGCACCATTGCTCAGGCGATCCACCTGCCTTGACCTCCAAAAGTGCTGGGATTACAGGCGTGAGCTACCTTGCCATGCCCCTTTATGGGTTTTGATAAATGCAAAATGACATGTATCCATCACTGCAGTATCAAACAGAATAGTTTCACTGCCCTAAAAATCCTCTGTGTTCCACCTATTCATCTCTTCTCATCTCCCCAAAAGCCCTAGCAATCATTGCTTTTTTTTTTACTGTCTTTATAGTTTTGCCTTTTCCAGAATGTCATATAGTTGGACTCATACAGTGGAGAGCCTTTTCAGATTGGCGTCTTTCACCTAGCAATATGTGTTTAAGATCCCTTTGTTTCATTTTGTGACCAATAGCTCATTTCTTTTTATTGCTGAATAACCTTCCATAGTAGGGATGTACCACCGTTTTTTATCCATTTACCTATTGAAGGACATTTTGATTGCTTCCAAGTTTTGGTAATTATGAATAAAGCTGCTATAGACATTCATGTGCAGGCTTTTGTGTGAACATAAGTTTTCAACTCATATGGGTAAATACCAAGAAACGTTATTGCAGGATCATTTGATAGGACTGTGTTTAACCTTTATGCTTGATTTTTCAAACAAACTCTTCCCTTTTATGTAAAGTGTTTAATGCAGAAAAATGTAGCATAACATTTTATTTTAAAACAATATGTTGCATGCAATTTCTTTTTTGACATGAGTTTGCCAGTTTAGGAATTTGCCACACAAAGCTAAACGCTTTAATGTCCAAAACAACATTTGGGGCATTTGGTTTTTTAAAAATAGACTTTATTTTTGAGAGAAATTTTAGTTTCATAGCAAAATTGAGCATAAAGTACAGAGATTGCCCATATGCCTCTAGCACCTTTTTTTTTTTTTTTTTTTTTTTTTTTGAGACAGAGTGTCACTGTTGTCTAGGCTGGAGTGCAGTGGCTCGATCTCAGCTCACTGCAACCTCTGTCTCCTGGGTTCAAGCGATTCTCCTGCCTTAGCCTCCCTACTAGATGGGATTACAGGTGCGTGCCACCACACCCGGCTAGCTTTTGTGTTTTTAGTAAAGACAGGGTTTCACCATGTTGGCCAAGCTGGACTTGAACTCCTGACCTCAAGTGATCCATTCACCTCAGCCTCACAAACTGCTGGGATTACAGGCATAAACCACAGCATCTGGCCTAGCACTTACATTTTTACAGCCTATCATTTATGAAAATATAGTTGCATGTGGGTTTGCTCATGAAAATGTTGACTAAAAAAAGCAAAACTTCAGAACTTTTAAAATGCAAATGCAATAAAAGCACACAGAAACAAATACAAGCAATGCAGACCTGACTAATGTAAACATTATCACTTCTGGCCAGGCATGGTGGCTCACGCCTGTAATCCCAGCACTTTGGGAGGCTGAGGCAGGCAGGTCACTTTGAGGCTAGGAGTTTGAGACCAGCCTGGGCAATGTGGTAAAACCCCATCTCTACAAAAATTACAAAAATTAACCAGACATGGTGGCGTGCACCTGCAGTCCCATCTACTCAGGAGGCTGAGGTGGGAGAATCACTTGAGCCCGGGAGGTGGAGGTTGTACTGAGCCTAGACTGCTCCACTGCACTCCAGCCCGGGCGACAGAGAATGACTTTGTCTCAAAAACAAACAAACAAAAATATAATTTCTCCTTCTTCCTTACCCCCACCCCTCTTGCCCTGGTCACCACTCAATACAATGTGTAAACTTGCAGACATCACTTTTCTGTGCTTCAAAAGCGAAGTTAAGGGGGTTTTTGTCATTTTTTTTTCTCAGTTCACCAGTAGTTTCATTTGTGTTATTGTTTTTACAAAAATGGGTTTCTACCATAAATATTGTTCTGCAAAATTGTTTTTCTTTAAATACAGTACAGATGCTTTTTAATTTATGATGGAATTGTGTCCTGATAAACTCATCATAAGCCACCCAATAATTGTTAGGACCTCAAAAAATAAAATAAAGTAAAAAAGTCATTATAAGTTGAAAATATCATAAGTTAAAAATTCACGTAATACGCCTAAGCCTACCAAGCATCATAGCTTAGCCTACCCTACCTTAAATGTGCTCAGAACACTTACATCAGCCTACAGTTGAGCAAAATTATCAAACACAGCCTATTTTATAATAAAGTGTTGAATATCTCATGTAATTTACTGAATTCTATATTGAAAATAAAAAACAGAATGATTGCCTGGGTACTTGAAGTATGGTTTCTACTAAATGCATGTTGCTTTTGACACCATCGCACAGTAAAAAAATCATTAGGTCAAACGATTTTAAATTGGGAACTGTCTGTATGAACTTTCCAGCTGAGTGCATAAAAAATTAAGTCTTTTTAATGATTGCATAATATTCCACAGTCCATTACCCTATGATAGAAATATAAGTAATTTTGTTATTCCAAATCATGCTTAAGTAAACATTCTATACACACATCTTTATGCATTTGTGCTAAAATTTCTGTAAGATGAGGCAGAAGTATAGAATTGGGATCATTGGCTCATTTCATATACACACACACACATGCACACACACCCTCACAGACTTAAATGGTTCTCTGTAAGTTCCAGCAACATAAGTAAATCTCTACATGCTGGATGGTATTTTTGCCACCTTCAAAGGCAAAAATTGGTATCTCATTATTTCAAGTTATAGTTTACTGATCTTGAACATCTTTTCATATGCTTGGAAACCATTTGAATTTCTTCTGAAATTTGTTCATGCTCTTCACCTATTTTTCTTTTAAAATAATTTTTATAAATAATATACAATAATTCATATAATACAAGCAATATATTAATGTAATGTCCTTATAAAATTTCAAACAGGGCCAGGTGCAGTGGATCATGTCTGTGATCCCAGCACGCTGGGAGGCTAAGGTGGAAGCATCACTTGACATCAGGAGTTGGAGACCAGAATGGGCAACACTGTGAGACCTCATCTGTATAAAAATAAAAAATAAAAAATTAGGTGAGTGTGGTGGTGCATGCCCATAGTCCCAGCTACTCAGGAGGCGAAGGTGCGAGGATTGCCTGAGCCTAGGAGTTGAGGTTACAGTGAGTTATGATCGTGCCACTGCACTCTAGCCTGGGTGACAGAGGGAGACACTGTCTCTTAAAAAATAAGAAATTAAAAAAAAAAAAAAGATTTGAACAGTACAGAAGTGTGTAGAATTAAAATGTAAAAATTCTGTCTTCAGAAATCAGCTACTCTAGTCAAAATTTGGGATGTATTCCCGTATAAAGTTTTTTCTGCATATGTGATACATACATACATGTATACACACATGTGTATGTGTGTAACTGTGTTCATAAAAATCTATTGTCCTGCATCATGCTTTTTGAACTTAATAGATTTATATATAAATTGTTTTACTTAACAATATGTCATATATAGAGAACTCTGATTTATTTTTATTTATTTATTTTTGAGACAGAGTCTAGCTGTGTCACCCAGGCTGGAGTGCAGTGAAGCAATCTCTGCTCACTGCAACCTCCACCTCCTGGGTTCAAGCCTCCTGCCTCAGCTTCCCGAGTAGCTGGGATTACAGGCACCCACCACCACACCAGCTAATTTTTTTTTTTTTTTTTTTTTTGTATTTTTAGTAAAGATTGGGTTTCACCATGTTGGCCAGGCTGGTCTCAAACTCCTGACCTGAGGTGATCCGCTCACCTCAGCCTCCCAAAGTGCTGGGATTACAGGCATGAGCCACTGCACCTGACCAAGATTTTTAAAAATTATTTTATTTTATTTTATTTGTTTATTTTTTGAGATGGAGTCTTGCTCTGTCACCCAGGCTGGAGTGCAATAGTGCCATCTCGGCTCACTGCAACCTCCTCCCCCAGGGTTCGAGCGATTCTCTTGCCTCAGCCTCCTGAGTAGCTGGGATTACAGGCGCCCACCACCACACCTGGCTAATTTTTGTTTTTAGTAGAGACGGAGTTTCACCATGTTGGCCAGGCTGGCCTCGAATTCCTGACCTCAGATGATCTGCCACCTCAGCATCCCAAAGTACTGGGATTACAGGTGTGAGCCACCACCCCTGGCTTTGGAGAACCCTGATTTTTAAACCATCCTTTAGTATTCCATGTGGCATGGACTAAATGTTTGTGCCCCACCCCCAAATTCATATGTTGAAACCCTACACTGAAGCGAGATGGTATTAGGGGATGGGGTCTTTGAGAAATTAGGTTTGGATGGAGTCATGAGGATGGAGCTCCCATGATGGGATTAACGTCCTTTTAAGAAAACAAAGAAGCTACAGCTTGAGTTCTTGGCCATCTGAAGGTACAGTGAAAACGAAGCTGTCTCCAGACGCCAGATATGCCAATACCTTGATTTTGGACTTCTCGGCTTGCAGAACTGTGAGAAATAAATGTTTGTTGTTTAAGATATATTTTTGTTATCATAGCCAGAACTGACCAGAACATCATTAGATTTCTCTCCGTTTTGTTTCCTTTCTTTTTAACCAACACATATATGTTGCTTGGTGGATAAGGCATTCTTGTAGTGCTTTATAAGTATTAGCCCATTTAATCATTATAACCATCCCATAGAACAGGTATTCATTTGATTAAGAAAACTGAGGTATGAAAAGGTTAAGTAACTTGCTCAAAATCACATGCTAGTTAGTTGCAGAATCGATTGAAATTTTACTTTAAAATTCCGTTATTGTTAAGTTCATGCTCTTTCTAGTTTCCTGCGGTTTCCCATGGTGCTGCAGTGCACATCCCAGGTACCCAGCAAGCAGCCTGGAGAGGAGCAGGAAGTCAGGTCCAGGGGGACTGAGAAGGTCAGAAGCACCAACACAGGCAGAAGAAAGAAGGGCTGAAAGCCTTCTTTCTGAAGTGTGGTATGCAGGTGGCCTGCAGAAAGAACACATTCTCACAGCATCCACGAGCAGAAAGAACAGACCATGGAGCCAATCAAGGACAATTTATCTTGAGAACAGAAAAGGTTAAAGTAAGTCAATAAGGGCCAGCTTGCTGGGCAGGGTTTCAATGTGGAAAAGTTGCTTATTGAGCCGCAACCAAGGATCCTAACAGTCATTATTTCTCAATGATTTGGATGATATGTATGAAAGAATATTATATTACATCATCAAATAGCACATTAATATGATTTGATATGTTTACCTGGCAAATTTGCTATAGTTACTTAGCATTTGAGAATTTTCATTTATATTGAATTGATTCAAATGCATACGGAGTGAATATTTGCTGTTTCTTCCTGGATGGCATTATATAGCTAAAATAAGAGAAAGACTATTTTTATTTTTATATATTTTTACTTTTTTTAGAGACAGTCTCACTCTGTCACTCAGGCTGGAGTGCAGTAGTGCAATCTCGGCTCACTGCAACCTCCGCCTCCTGGGTTCAAGCGATTCTTCTGCCTCAGCCTCCCAAGTAGCTGGAATTACAGGTGCACACTACCATGCCCAGCTAATTTTTGTTTGTTTTTTGAGACAGAGGCTCACTCTGTTGCCCAGGCTGGAGTGCAGTGGTGCGAACTCGGCTCATTGCAACCTCTACCTCCTGGGTTCAAGCAATTCTCCTGCCTCAGCCTCCCGAGTAGCTGGGACTACAGGCGCCCGCCACCATGCCTGGCTAATTTTTGTATTTTTAGTAGAGATGGGGTTTCCCCATGTTGGCCAGGATGATCTCGATCTCTTGACCTCGTGATCCACCCACCTTGGCCTCCCAAAGTGCTGGGATTACAGGCGTGAGCCACTGTGCCTGGCCAAGAAAGACTATTTTTTAAGATAATAAACTAAGAGATGTATAGAAAGCAAGTAGTTGAAAATAAAATTAGATAAGAACTGATGAAAACGAGAGTTAGTAGAAATTATGGAACATCTTAGATTTGGTCAAACAAAAATAAAAACAGGCAGGAATTTCCTTCCTAAAATGAACTAAATTTTGAAAATGTAGAAGCAAAACAAATTTTAGATTTTGAAAACAGAGATCCTTAAAACAGGAATGTTTCTGGAATAAATATCATTATCTCTAAATATCTTTTAAAAGTCCTTGCTGCATGGAGGCATATCGTGTTCCTGGATGAGAACACTTGCTATTATAACAATATCAATTTTCCCCGAACTAAACCATACATTTACCTCAATTTTCTAAAATCCCAAGAGAACCATGAGGGTCTCCAGTGGCGGCACTAGCATAGAAATACAGAATCTATGACACAATAAAAACTTGAGAAACAGGTTCAAATATGCATTAAAAAGTGGCCTGAAATTAAAGCATTTAAATGTACTGAGGAAAGGATTAACTGCTTAATAAATGATATTAAAACAAAACGTGAGCTCATCAAGTTGCCAAAAATATATTTTTCAAATAAAAATTTCCACTATTGGTAATAGAGTTCAGGAAACAGAACATTCTCGTGGTCTGATTGGAGTATAAATCGGCACATTTCTGGAGGGAAATTACACAGATATAAAATCTTCAACAATGTCTATATTTTATGAGCCAGTAATTCCGTTTCTAAGAATGTTTTCTAAAGAAATCTTTGTATTTTATTTCATTTTTAATTTTTAGAGACGGGGTCTCACTCTGTCACCCAAACTGGAGTACAGTGGCATGATCATAGCTCACTACAGTCTGGAACTCCTGGGCTCAACTGAAAGAGTTGTTGATGTGTCCAAAGATTTATCTCTGAAGATAATAACTGAGTGTTGATGGTTTTGCCTAAATTATTTATAAATCTAAATAGTCAATAGGAAGGTATGATTAAATAAATTATAGAACACGCTCACAATGAAATACTGTGCAGCCATCAAAATTATGTGGCATGACAGTGAGCTAACATCTGTCCAGTGCTTGGCATGTGCCAAGCAGATTTCTAAGAACTTGACGTGCAACAACGTGTTTCAGCCTCCCCACACATCTGTATGAGGCAGGGCGATGATTACTTGCATCTTATAGCTGAGGAACCCACCGAGAGGGTGCAACTCTTTGCTAGTAAGTGGTAGAGCCCGTATTTGAACACTCCTAATCATTACAACTATGTAACAACGTTGGAAGATTTTATGCAACATAAGTGGGGAAGAAGGCAGTGTCCTCAGTGTGACCCCATTTTGGTAAAAGAAGGCATGTATACATAATCATAGAAGGAAACCAGAAAGAAATCCAGAAAGATGCTGAGTATTTTCTGTGGGTGGTGGGATTCTCAGTCTTTTGAGCAGATGCTGTTGGTACCCTGGCCCACCCTCGTGTCACCACCTCGAGTTACCTTATTACAGGATAGGAGTTTCCTGGTCTTTCTGCCCAAGGGCATCTCTGGCCAGTGTACAGGGCAGACCAGACTGCTGAGGAGCTGATGTCCCAGGAGTACCCCTCACAGGTGACAGAAGGTACCCTTTGCGGCTGTGTCCTTCCCACTGTCTCAGAGGGTCCCCAGGAGGAGGAGCACCAGGGACCCATAGCAGTAACGTTTATAGCAGTGCCAACACCTTCGTGAGCTTTTTCTCTTCCTCTCCCGTCTCATTTCTGCTTTCTTTCGCCATGCTTCCTGGGATCACCTCCCAGCAAACGTATTGGCAACCAAATCATGTCAGCGTTGGCTTTGCGGAGAATCCAGACTTGGTGAGTAGTTTTTAAATGTTCTCCTTTCTTCATTTTTTTTTTTCTTCAGCAAACATGTTGCATTTTAACAAGTTAAAAGGAAGACGAAGTTACTGTTAAAAAGGAATTTACTGGATTTCTAGTTAAACAAGGTGGATTGAACCATGCATTTATCTCCTTCACAAGACTGCAAAAAATGCCATCAAGGCAATAAAATGTACAAATACACAGGGCAAAGAGAATAGGAGAAGAGATACCAGTGTACATGAAATGCCAACAAATATTTGACTTAGCAGAGCAAAATGTCGGTGAACAGAGTTGCAGTCATGAGGGAAGGTGAGCCAAGGTGTGGGGCTGCCTCTGTGTCTCCTCCAAACACCACACAGCCAGAGATTCAGCCTCCACCCCTCCTCACACGGGAGATGCAGGTTGAGTTCGGGGGCCATTGGCTTCAGACAAGGGATGCCCAGCGCCAAGGAAGGAGTGGGTAAGAAACAGGGCTGAGAGCTCTGGGGAGGGAATTGCGAGGTGGGTACAAAATGAGGGGGGGCTGCTTTCTTATTATAAGCCTTGTAATACTATCTGGCTTCTAAAAAAAAGTATGTGCTTGTATAATGTTAATCAATTTTAAAATAAAATACTGAAGGAATGTTTTTATTTCAATTTAGAAAAATCAGACCAGTGCTATTTAATCCTCAGATGGACACACATGCACAATGTCTATGGCAGCGCTGGTCACAACAGCCAAAAGGTGGAAACTGCCCAAATGCCCATTGGTGAAAAAATGCATAAGTAACTTGTAGTATAAAATTCAGTTGTTTTACAACTGAATTATAAAGGAATGAAGTACTCATATAGCTACAATGTGGATGAAGCTTGAAAATATTATGCAAAATGAAAGAAGCCAGGCACAAAATGTCACCTATCATAAGATTTTATATATATGAAATATCCGGAACAGGTAGCTCCATAGAGACAGAATGCAGATGGTGGTTGCCTGGGGCTGGGTGGAGGGGTACTGTTGGGTCACTTCTGGAATGGGATCCCCTTTGGGGTGATGAAAAAATTTTGAAACTAGATAGAGGTGGTGGTTGCACACATTGTACATGTACTAAATGCCACTGAATTGTCCACTTTAAAATGGCTAATTTTACATTATGTGACTTTCACCTCAGCTTAAAAAGAAAGAAGAAAAAAAAAAGCATTCAAGACTAATAAAGGACTATGCACAGTAGCTCATGCCTGTAATCCCGGCACTTTGGAGGCTGAGGCGGGAAGATCGCTTGAGCACAGGATTTGAGACCAGCCTGGGCAACGTGGCAAAACCCCATCCTTACAAAAAATACGAAAATTAGTTGCACGTGATGGAGTGTGCCTGTAGTCCCAGCTACTCAGAAGGCTGAGGCAGGAGGACTGATCGAGCCCATGAGGTTGAGGCTGCAGTGAGCTGAGATTGTGCCACTGCACTCTAGCCTGGATGACAGAGTGAGAACCTGTCAAAAAGAGGAAAGAAAGAAAGAGAAAGAAAGAAAGAAAAGAAAAGAAAGAAAAAGAGAAAGAGAAAGAAAGAAAGAAAGAAAGAAAGAGAAAGAAAGAAAGAAAGAAAGAGAAAGAAAGAAAGAAAGAAAGAAAGAAAGAAAGAAAGAAAGAAAGAAAGAAAGAAAGAAAGAAAGAAAAGTGACTAAGTGGGAAGGCAAGAAGAATTAGGAATGCTGGACACTACTGCACTTGCCATGTTTTCAAGAATGTCACCGTGCAGACCAGTGATTCCGCCTCGCAGGATGACATATGGCCCTCGGACCAGGCGACACAGTGGAGATGCGCATGCCAGCCTCGTGAAATCATGGAGGTTCAAGGGGCAAAGGGCTCACATGCCTAATGAGTGTTGATCAGGTGGTAAGACACCCACAATAGGAAGGGGATTGATTCTTCCACGTGCTGAGCTTTTCTTTAGATTCAGCAGACACAGATGAAAATAAGGAACATAAAGGAAGCATTCTTCAGAATCTCTTGATACCTTGACTGTTTGTGTCACACGCAGTGTTCCCCAAATCCCAGCTTCATCATAAAGACTTCCTGGGCTGAGGAAGGAGCTGAGGGCTTCCCTTTTTAACTCTCTAAAGCTCATAATCTATAATCACATTTTTTTATGAGCAGAATTGTGCTCCAGTCCAATTCATATGTTAAACTTCTAAACCCCAGTACCAGAAAATGTGACAGTATTTGGAGATGAGGTCTCTACAGTGCAGTCAAGTTAAAATTAGGTGACCAGGGTGGGCCCTAGTGCGGTATGACTGGTGTCCTTATAAGAAGGGGATATTTGGACATAGAGACCCACTCAAAGGGAAGATGATTTAACAAGACAGAGACAAAATGGCCATCTCCATAAGGAGAGAGGCTTAGAGGGAACCAATCCTCCAACACCTTGATCTTGGACTTGCAGCCTCCAGAGCTGTGAGACAATACATTTCTGCTGTTTAACTCCCCCAGTCTGTTGTACTTTGTCATGGCTGCCCTAGCCAAGCAATACTACACTGTATAATAATCCCTGCTCTTCAACCTTCAAATGCATATAACCTGTACAAATACCTCGCTCATCTTGTATTGGGTGATCTTGTGAAATAAACTCATGATCATTTTAGATAATAAATTTTTATAGGATAGATCCTAGGGATAAATAATTTTTTGGCTACAGCCTCTAACAGAATCATCTATGATTACAATCGTTAATAAATGCTTTTATACTACCAACTGCAAAGAGGATGTTGAGTATCAATGCTTTAACAGAAATCACCACCTGCATGAGGAAAAGGTATGACATGAAGCATGGATAACTCACACCTGGGCAGCTCCCAACACGGCACACACACACAGGCAAAGAGGCAGCACAGGGCTGGCTGGTCATTTACCACGTTCCGTAAATGTGAATTCTGTGCGGCAGCAGCATCTCCTGGGGACTGTAATGTGGCCATTTTAATGCAAAATTAATTGTCAAATATAAGACTGCAGCGGCCTTCTCCCGAGTGATTACCTCACCCTCCAGCAAGTCATCTTCACTCTTGTCATCGATGCTCCCTACCTTGTTAGCAATATTCAAATGATCACAAATGACTTCAGGATCTCACACACAAAACGCAACACCTCCTGGTCAGCTCACACCCATTCTAGAATTTGTTCTTACTCGCTTATTTCTACAACAGGAAGGGAATCATTTCTGGAATGTGTGTTATTTCTCCATTGTCATTGTCATCATCATAATCATCGTAAGATACCGCTTGTGTATATTTGACACTTGCTTCAATTTTAGACTGAATTCTGGGCATAAGTCACATTAAAAAATGTGTCTCTAATATTATAGCAATAAAGTCCTATGTGGTACATATGATTTTTTCTGGAATCTCTTATGTACTGATATTTGATATTCTGAATAGCCTCTTGGTATACAGATTAAATTATTGCAAGGTTGGAAGATGTAAAAATAATACTCCTAGATATTCACTTCGCTTCTGCCAAGTTGAGTTCTACACATGCCAGGCAGTGCAGCAGCTTTACCCTCCCATAGCCCCTGGCTGTGACGTGCCCTTTCACTGCAGGTACAGAGACAGCTGAGCAGAACAAATGTCTTTGTTCACAGGGTATAAGGGGTGTATTCCTTTCTATGGCTGCCATAACAAAGAGACTCTTTGGCTTAAACCAACAGAAATTTATTCTTTCACCATTTTGGAGGCCAGAAGTCAAGATACCTGCAGGGCCATGCTCCCTGTGAAACCTGGGGAAATCCTTCCTTGCCTCATTCTAACGTGTGGCTGGCAGCCAGCAATCTTCAGCGTTCCTTGGCTTGCAGCTGCATTAACTGCATTCTCTGTGTTGGCCTCATATGGCGTTCTCCTTGTGTGTTTGTTTTCACAGGGCCATCTTCTCGTAAGGACACAGTTATGTTGGATTGGGGGCCCACCCTACTCCAGTAGGACTTCATTTTCATTAATTGCATCTGCCATGTTCCTATTTCCAAATACGGTCAGATTCTGAAATACTAGGTGGTTAGATATCATTTCTTTTCTTTTTTGTTGTTTTTGTCATTTATAGAGACAGGGTCTTGTTATGTTGTTAGGGCTGGTCTCAAACTCCTGGCCTCAAGAGATCCTCCTGCCTCAGCCTCCCAAAGTGCTGGGATTACAGGCATGAGCCAAGTCAGGATTTCAACCTATCTTTTTAGGGTAGACACAATGCAACCCATAACAAGGGGCACTGCAAACTTCATGCTTTTTAGTTTTGAGGGCAACTTATAAGGCAGCATTTTTGTTTGTTGAATGGACGCAAAATCTTATTTATAGGGAAGTGCATAAAACACAGAGGCATAGTTTATAGACATATAAAGCAAATATCTATGTAAGCCTCATTCAGGTCGTGAAACAGAACATTGCTAGTCCCAGAGAATCTCCCTGTGCCCCTCCTATCCTGCTAGAGGTAACCAATATCCTGACTTTTGTGATAATAATTTCCTTGCTTAACTTTAGAGTTAATGAAATGATGCTATATGTATTCTTTTCTGTATATTTTTTTCACCAGCAAAATTCATTCATTTAAGTAAAATAAGGGTTAATTTAAAAATATCATCCATGTTGCTAAATGGCTGCAGTTCAACTCATCTTCATTGCTGTATGTTATCCCACTCTATGAATATACCATGGTTCAACCCTTCTCTTGATGCACATCAAGGTTGTTCCCAGGGGCTATTACATATGAAACTGAATATTCTGGCAGAAGGATCCTGGTGCACCCGTGGATGAATTTCTCTAGGGCATGTTCTGAGAGAAGGGATTGCAGGCTGTTTTCCAAAGTGGTTGCACCCATTTGCTCTCCTTCCAGTAGTATATATGAGCATTTCTTTTGCTTTACAACCTTGCCAACATCCAAACATTTGATGTCAGACTTTTACATTTTGCCAACCCATGGATTATAACTCTTTCACTGTGAGCTTTTAAAAAATTATATATATTTTTAAAATATATAAACATGTTTTTAAATTATTGAGATGGTGTCTTATTCTGTCACCAAGGCTGGAGTGCAATGCTGTGATCACGGCTCACTGCAGCCTCAACCTCCCAGGCTCAAGCAATCCTCCCATCTCAGCCTCCTGAGTAGCTGGGACCACAAGTGCACACCACCACACGGGCTAATTTTTTGTTTGTAGAGATGGGGTCTCCCTGTGTTGCCCAGGCTGTTCTCAAACTCCTGGGCTCAAGCAATCCTCCCACCTCGGCCTCTCAAAGTGCTGGGATTACATGCATGAGCCACCACACCCAGCTTTATTGTAAGCTTTAAACATGCATTAATGGCTCCCAAAGATGTCCATGTTCAGGAAATTGTAAATATTTTACTTGGCAAGGGAGAAGTAAAGTTGTAGAAACTCTAGTAAGACTGTTAGCTGGATAAATAAATAAGGTTGTAGAAAGAATTATGCTTGCTTATCAGCCAACATTGAGATGAGATTATCCTAGATTATCTGGGTGGGGAAGGAGGAAGGGTGAAGAGACTGGTCAGAGTGACGTCATGTGATGTAAAAAGAACTCAAGTGGCCATTCTATGGTTTAAAGATGGAGGAAGAAGCCGCAAGCCACAGAGTGTGGACCACCTTCAAAAGCTGGGAAAGGCAAGAAAATGGATTATACCCTAGAATCTCCAGAAAGTAATACAGCCCTGCCACCACCTTGATTTTAGTGAGAATTCTGACCTCTAGGACTGTAATAGAATACATTTGTGTTGTTTTAAGTCACACTTATAATTTATAACAGGAGCAATAGAAAATGAATACACTGGATAAAATAAATCTGTGAGATTCTTATTACTAATAGCCAGTTGTTCCTTGGTATGTGCTGGAGGATTGTTACAGGATGCTTGAGGAGACCAAACTCCATGGATATCAAGTCCCTGATATAAACTGGTATTTGCATACAACCTACCCACATCCTCCTGTATACTTTAAATCAACTCTAGATTACTTATACCTAACACAATGCACTTGGTATGTAGACAGCTGTTATACTGTATTATTTAGGGAATAGTGACAAGAAAAATATCTTACATGTTCAGTACAGACACAACCATCCAGTTTTTAAGAAATATTTTCAATCTGCACTGTACTCTTAAAATGGGGCATTAATACAATTCCTCAGAGACTTCATATGTCTTATCCATGAGAATAAATGTTGACTTACCAGCTCAAGGAGGACAGGTATTTTGGTTCTAGTACTTTTGACAAATAATTTGAAAAGAATATTTGCTTTGAGAGTGTATTCTTTTAGCTAATTATGACGGCAATATTTGGAGACAGGGACAATTGTGTGAGGCAAGAAATCAGCATTAGTAGAAGGAAAAATAAGGCCACTGCAATCTTATTGGGCTACACTGAATTTCGTAGGCCTCATGATTTTTTAACTTATTCTAAATAATCTTAGACCTACAGAAAAGTCTTAAAAGCAGTTTCCATATACTTGTCACCCACCTCCCCCTAATATTAGCTTTTTTTTTTTTTTTTTTTTTAGATGGAGTCTCACTCTGTCGCCAGGCTGGAGTGTAGTAGTGGCACAATCTTGGCTCAATGCAACTTCTGCCTCCTGGGTTCAAGCAATTCTCCTGCCTCAGCCTCCCAAATAGCTGGGACTACAGGCGCATGCCACCACACCCAGCTAATTTTTGTATTTTTAGTAGAGACAGGGTTTCAACCATGTTGGCTAGGATGGTCTCAATCTCTTGACCTCGTGATCTGCCAGCCTCAGCCTCCCAAAGTGCTGGGATTACAGGTGTGACCCACTGCACCTGGCCAATATTAGCCTCATACATAACCATAGGAACAATGATCAGAACCAGGAAATTAACACTGATCAAAATGCGGCTAACTAATCGGCAGACCCTATTCCTATTTCACCGGTTTCCCCACTAATGCCCTTTCCTGGGTCCAGCATCCCACACTGCATTTAGTTGCCATGGCTCCCTATCTCCTCTAGTTTCTGACAGTTCCTCATTCTTTCTTTAACTTTCATGATGTCCAGTTGTGAAGAGTGTTGGCTACTTTGTAGAATGTTGCTAAATTTGGGTTAGAGGTTTCCTCATGACTGGGTTGAGGTGACCCATTTTTCCCAATGCCATGGAATAGTGTTTTTCTCAGTGCATCCTATTGGGAAGTACGTGGCATCCTCACATCTTCCTGATCACTTGATAAGCCATGGTGTCTGCCAGGTGTCTCCACTGTTGTATTTCTTCTTTTGCAATATCTCGTGAGGAGATACTCAGACTGTACGCATAGCCTTTCTCAGGCTTTTGCCCATGAATTTTAGTATTGATTCCTGCCTTTAACAATGACTGTGTTGTCCCTTTTATCTTTACTAACTGGTCGCTAATGTAAGGAAGAGCTGCATCTTTCCCATCTACTTAATCATTCATATTAATATAAACTCATGGATATTTATCTCACTCCCCGGTTTACGATCCATTACTAGCATGCTTGTTAGTGTCCTTTGGCCTGACTCCCCTCTGCCCCATCATTTTACGAACAATTCCTTACTTTCCTCTGGTATCACAGGATATTCCAGGCTCATTTTCTAATTTCCCCGCCCCAACCCAGGAAATCAATCATTTTTCTAATGAACCCTAGGTCCCTTTATTAGAGAATGCTATTTAGAAACCAGTAATGGGCAGTAGGTATGCTCATTGCTACTGGGCCCTCTCAGCAAAGATGAAAAACATGTTTACTCACAGTGCATCTGTACATACAAAATCCATGAGTTCATAATCTCAATTCCAACCTACCACCACAAGGTTCACTCTAGCCTTTCTCAACTTATTTGCAATGCATTTTTGATGAGGAAATTTTGCTCTCATTATCCACAATGTATTTACTTATTTGCTTAGTCTTAGTGTATGTGAAAGGTAGCTTTGCATTGCTAACCCATCCCCTTTACTAGCTACAGCCTTTGTGATCGTTCATTTTGTCTTCAGTCTTACAGTATACAGTGATAATACTATTTTCCAAAGTTATATATGTTGGTTTTCTTCCCTGTCCCCTTCAGTGTGGTGTTACTCATTTGTAATAATAAGTTCATTAATAGTTTGTATTTCACTGAGTTCCCACACTTCATGGTTGACTTTATGTTTGGGTTATGTGAAACATAACCATAGTTGAGTCAGAGCTATACAAAAAATGTATACTGAAAGAAGCAACATTCTCCTCTTGTCCCAACTATCCTATTCCCAGTCTTCTTACTTTCCACCCTGTACCCACCCAGTGTTTGTAACTAGTTTCTGGTGTATTCTGGAGATCTTCTTCCTCACCCTTCTTTATAGCTGTGTAGGACTCCACTGTGTGGATGGACACAGTTTAGTGAATCACTATAGTTTATTGAATCGCTATAAGTGGAAATGACATATAAGTCATTTCCAATAATTTCTAATTACAACCAATGCTGCAGAAAGTAACCTTGTGCATATGGAGCTTTTGCTTTATTGGAGAATTATCATTTGGGCGGATTCCTACAAGTGGGATTTCTGGGCCAACAGCAAGTGTACATGTAATTTTATTAGGTATTGCCAAGTTCCCCTCCAGAAAGGTAGTTCCAGTTTGCACTTCTACCAACACCACACAAAGGTGCCTCACCAATACAATGTGGCGTTGTATTTTACATTTCTTCCAGTCTCATAGGTGAGAAATGGCATCTTAGCTTTAATTTGCATTTGTTTGAATTTTTAAAAATAAATTCTATTGTGTTTAAAAGTATACCTGTTATGGGATACACATAAATAGAAGGTTACTAGAGTGAAGCAAATTAATGTATCCATCACTCACATTATATTTGAATTAAAAATGCATTTTAGGGACACTTTGTATTTTTTTTGTAAATTGCTCATTTTCCTCCATTTTTCTATCAGGAGTTTGGTGCTTTGTCCTTCAATGTTTAAGAATTGGCCTCATAATTTTGTAAAACTAATTAATACTAATATATAGACTGGCACTTAGTTTTTGGCGGGCATGGTGGCTCACACCTGTAATCCCAGCACTTTGGGAGGCTGAGGTGGGCAGATGACCTAAGGTCAGGAGTCCGAGACCAGCCTGGCCAACATGGCAAAACCCTGTCTCTACTAAAAATACAAAGTAGCCGGGCGTGGTGGCAGGGACCTGTAATCCCAGCTACTTGGGAGGCTGAGGCATGAGAATCACTTGAACCTGGGGAGATGGAGGTCACAGTGAGCCAAGAAGGCGCCACTGCACTCCAACCTGGGGGATTAGAGTGAGACCCTGTCTCCCAAAATAAAATAAACAAAATAAATAAAATGAAGTTCTCTGTCATGACTTCAACCAAAAAATAATAATACCTAGTACATCCGAACGCAGTATGAGATAATCTACTGTGGCGTTAGGCTTTATTTTAATGTAAACATAAAGCACACATCTAAACTCTGAGAAATACAGGTAGATATGCTGGTTTACCTATTTGTATAGTCAATTCCTGTTTATTATGAAACAGCGTTATCTCTTTGTGTATCTTTTAGCTCATATAGTCAAACCCCATGCTGCCAACCTCAGGACTAAATAAACTGAGATGGGGCTTTACTATCTATGACAGAATAAAGGTTTAAGGTGTTGCAAAGCCAGATATGAATCAGTTTCTCTGAGTGATTGGAAACATTTTGGTACGATTTATATCCTAACTCTTTTTGACCATTAGCAGATAAATAGGGACTATTTTCCTGCTAACAGGCTATTTTAAAATATCATTAAAAACAAATTGTATGCAGTTGTATATCCTGTTTCAGTTGTATATCTAATTATATGCCACATTCTTTCAAAAAATTGGCTTTTCATTCAGTTGCCTTAAATTTGGAAGACGAATGGTAACAATGTCTTTACGAAGATCACAATTTTGAATGTTACATGTTGAGTGAGACATTGAAAGCTGTGTTTATTTTTTTCAGTGACTGATTTTCTATGTCCATAGATGCTATAAAAACTGATCAAAGATCAACTAAAAATTCAATTACAATATTACAAATTCAACTGCAGGTACCAATATTACATTATTTGACAGGGATAATAAAATGAGCAAAGACTGGAAATCACAGACAATAACATTGCTTTCTCAATTAACAGAAAGGATTCATAACATATTCCTTAATGGTAGATGTGATTTGTAGAGAATGTGGAAAAGAACTATTGAGAAGTCCACCTGCTGCCCCAGACTGAGGCACATTAGGGTGGTTGTGGGAGGAGTTATATTTGAGGGTTCCATTTTTCCTTAGGGTATTAAAATGCATGTCCTGGTTTGTTGTTTATTTGCCATTAAGTTCTCTTCTTCAAATAAAAGAATTAGGGGAGAAAGTATGGAAAAGAAACACACTAAACTTCTGGAAAAATTAACAGAAGCTTAAAAATAACAATTTCCAAAGAATCATTCTCTTCTTGGTATAGAGCAGTACCTGTCCTAGTTGCCTTAACTTTTTGTACTCACTGGTAAAGACAGTGATTAGTAAGACCAGTGAATTTGATACAGCCACTTGAAAGAAAAAAAGGCTGTACTACAAATACCCATGAAAACAGATTTTCTCTCACCCTTCCCTCTGCCCCCAAGGAGACAGTTAAAACAAAACTATGATAGCATTTGGTGATTTCCCACAAGAGTACTATCAAACCTTTGAGAGAGTACTGCTGAATCTTCAGGGAAGACCTGTAGAAAGTTGAAGGCCATGAGCGAAATGAAAGTAGTTAGTTTCAGAGTTAGAACTTCCTTATGCTTTCTTTCAGGCATAAGTGCTTTTGTGCTAGTTCAGGAGAAAACACTTGCTTACACTGCTTACACCATCAACAAAAATAATTTCAGTATAGTGAGATTTGTCGCATTTTAGCAAAATTTTTAAAAAGGGTTGAGTGTTAAACATTCTGACCCTTTTAAAAAACATGCTTAAACCCATGTAAAAGCTGTAAGTGGACTAAAAATACATTAAAAAAGAGGTGGTCATAATAAAAAAAAAGAACACTTTTATACATAGGATTTTATTTTGCACTGCTGTAACAATTTCATTATAGACCAAGGGAGAAAAAGAAAAAAAGGATAAAACCACCACACTGAGTAAATTACTAAAGCTTTTCTACTTTGTAACAGGATTTTCCATCTGATAGATTTATTGTCATATCCCCTTCAAAACAGACAAGATGCTCACCATATTTTAAAGATTATAGAGGTTGCCACTGAAAGAAAAATTTTACACAGTCACTGTACATCAAGGTTGAAAAACTGTCCTGCATGAAAAATATACTTAGAAATCATGTGAATAAAAGAAAAAAGAAAACATTATTGTGTTTAAGGAAAGATTAAAGTCCTCATAATGTGCCATCTAAATGTGGATACTCATTCTTCTTGGAGTCGCTAAGATGTAGAAATTTCTTGCTTCTGCCCTTTTCACTCATTATACTGTGTTTTTTCCCAACAGTATTCATTAAGGCAAACAAATCCTTTTCTGAAGAGGTCTTAAGGAAATTGTGGACAAAGCAAACTTTTGGCATTAAAACAGGTTAACATATACAAAGCCTTTAGTAATATACATTAAGCATATTTTTCTTGGACTAGTGACAAGAAAAGATGAACATGCTTGTTAACAATGTCAAAAAGTTTAAAATTCAGTGTCCAAGCAATTCCTAACAATGCTTCTGTAGCTTTAAGCTCTAAACAGTATAGAATTTATGCAAATGCATTAAAGAATTCAAGCTTGGCAAATTACACCCAAGCAGGTTATTAAACTATATATACAGAAAGTAAATGATAAATACAGAATTAAAAGAGTCCTTCTGTTTCCTTATAGCCGTGAAAATTGACAAAGTTTCTGAGGACAGTTCTATAATATTAAACATTAGGTAACCACAGATGTTGGGAAACCTAACTACACAAACCGATTTAAAATACTCAAGATGACTTTGTAGTGTTTAATACAATTCAGTTCGTAGTTAAGGGCACAAGACAACATTTAACAAAAATAATCACATCAATTGACCTAGAAATCAAATGCAAATAGATATGAATACAATCTCCAAAATCTGTCTTTTAAGTGAACATTAACCATTTATTCAAAGTTATACAAGAATTTGAAGGATTAAAGTCTTCTGTGACATAAAGCCATTTCAAATAGTTTCATGTCTCAGCTGAGCAGGAGGAGAGGGGGTGAAAGAATAAGTGAGTAGGCCCCGTTGGGCAGCTAGACAGTAAAAACAGACTCAACAGCAGCCGCCCCCAGCCTGCTGTCCTCCCTGATTGCCTGCATGTGTTGCATTGGTAGCAGCATGCTGAGGGCCAATTTTAATGCCATTTGCCTGAAATAAAAGAGAACAGAACAATAAATATGACCAGACAATATAGTTTAACTAGATTCTTAAAAAACTCATTTAATTCTTTATGATACAATTTTATCAAACAACTGAGAAAAATACAGCAAGTAGATTTTAGCATCAATTAAAACAATATCTCTTAAGGGATGTTCCTTCCTTTTAAAAACACTGTGGAAATGTTTCTGAAAATAATTCTTTATCATACCAGGTACGGGGTAAACAGTTGTTGGATAATGCTGCTTTTCAGGAAATTCTCATAATGCAGAAATCATTTAAAATAATTATTGCAAGTAATCTTTAAAGCATAAAAATACCCAAAGCCCATGCTGCTTTAATACAACGTAAAATCTTTTCTCTAGACAGTGTTTCTGTTCCATGTTGAATCAGCTGTACAGGCTAAGGGCATATGAGTGTTCTGTGTCATCAATAATTTCTATGATCCCCAAAGACATGGCAGCTTGCCAAGAACCCACACACAGAGTAGTTCTTTCATTCATCAAACTCACACTTATGTCTTAACCCTCACTCCCTCAAGTGGATTTTACCTAAAAATACAACACTTTGAGAAAAGTAATACAGTAGCTTCAGAAATTAAGCTCTTAAGGAAACTTTACGTCACAGTAAATCTCAGATTTATAGTGCTTGGCAGTTGTTCTGCAACAGTAGTAGCCTTGGGGTTTCTGGCACTAGCTCAGTATTGACAGCAGCTGATGTGGTTTCTTTTCGCTCTTTTGACTCCTCTTTAATAAAAAGCATGCCCTATGGCTCATTGGTTTTGCCCCCTCTGGGCTGGTAGCAACTTCTTGAGGAGTCAAGGAGTCAGACTTGGCATTAGGCCAAATAAATAGCACGGCCTGTTGGCTCCCAACAGCACATTACAATCAAAGCTGCATAAGGCACAGTAAAGCAGTCAGCTACTATATGAAACCAGACAGAAACAATGAATGTGCCCTTTTAGATAGAGGCCCAATTACTGTTCAATTTATATGGCATTAGTCTCTGAATGGTGTCACCTTTAAACTAACTCAAGAAGTACCGTCATATAAACCTAGAAGATAGGATTTAGAAACTATATTACTCCAAATTAAACAATGAAAAAATCATGTACTTTTTGGAAACCTTAGGTAAACTGCTGTTTGTCTGAGCAGAGACTACTGAAGTAATAGAGAGCCTCATTTATGTATAGGATGAGAGAGACATACATAATGGCTTCCTAACACAATGCTTTTCTAACTGCAACTGGGGAGAAACCAGGGCTTTTCTTTCAGAAGCCAGAAATCTTAATACAGAATGGCAAAAATATTTATGTAAAAATAAGTAGGCTACATCCACATAAACATTTTGAAATAAATACAGATAAATGCAGAGTGGGGATGTGGGTCAAGTGATGATCTTTGGTGAACACTCTGAATTAGATGCTTCAAAGCTTTACATTTTATCCTAATCATGTTGACCAAAACAGGATCAAAATAACATTACAAAAAACCCTATGCCAAATGCCAATTTTATATATATATATATATATGAATTTAGTCTCCTGAAAACATGCTGTGTTATATTGGGAGTAATTTCCAAATTTGGTATTTCCCTCTTTCCTGCCAGATAACAGAGACAGCATCTTGCATTAGTACATAGTACATGCATTTATATACCAGAACATTATTCCCAAAGCAGATGACACCATATGGTCATGTGGATAAAAGTGGATTTTCTTTTCTCTTTGGGGGATTTATATTATTTTGCATTGCTTGCAATGAATGGATAGGGCCACTTACTTTAATCCATTTCCATAGACAAAGTGTTGCTCTACTAGAACATAAATATTTAACTACTATACCACATATACCAATTTTTCAGTTGGATGACTGTAAACTAATGGTGTTAACTGATTATCATGATTGATTTTAGGAATTAAAAAAATTATAAAATAATGAATTATAAAATAAAAAATATAAAATAGTAATCAAAAGTGAACTATAAATTAATATTGACCAACAATATTTATATGTATATACCTCATTATTAATGTCAAAGACTCCTTCTTGAATTTTTTCATAAATTTCTTTTGCTGTATTAATAAATGCCTGAAATATAGAGAAATTGGTTCATATTATATAAAACCAAAGCAGTAAAATAACATTATATATGCTCTATAGAATATCATAACATTCAACATATGAAAGTCAATCGATGTAATACATATTAATAAAGAACAAAGATATTAATAACATTAATAAAGAACAATCGATGTAATACATTATATTAATAAACAAGCCCACATGATCATCAATAGACATAGAAAAAGCATTTGACAAAATCCAACATTTCATGATAAAAACACTCGAGTCGAAATAGAAGGGAACTCCTCAACCTGATCTAAAGAATGGCATCTAAGAAAAACTACATCTAACATCATATTCGAAGATGAAGGCCGAAAGCCTTTCCCCTAAGATTAAGAACAAAGGATGTATGCACATGCTAATTAGCATTACAAACAGCATTATTCACAACAGCCAACAAGTGCAAACTACAGAAATGTTCAGTCAATAAAAAACAAAATTTGAGATATTCAATTAGTAGAATATTATTTGGCCATAAAAAGGAATGAAGTACTGATTCATGCTACAATGTGGATGAACCTTGAAAACACTGTGCTAAATGAAAGAAGGCAGACACAAAATGCCACAATACTACAACTCCATTTGTATGAAATGTCTAGAATAGGCAAATCCATGGAGACAGAAAGTAGATTACTGGTTGCCAGAAGCTAGATGGAAGAGAAAAAGTGGAGAGAATGCTAATGAGTATGAGGTTTCTTTTTGGGGTAACTAAAATGTTCTGGAATTAGATAGTGGTGATGGTTGTGTAACTTTGTGAATAGACTAAAAACCACTGAATTGTTTATTTATTTATTTTTGAGACAGGGGCTCACCCTGTCGCCTAGGATGGAGTGCAGCGGCGCAATCTCGGTTCACTGCAACCTCTGCCTCCCAGTTCAAGTGATCCTCTCACTTCAGCCTCCTGAGTAGCTGGGACTATACAGGTGTGTGCTGCCACACCCAGCTAACGAATTGTATAGTTTAAAAGCATCAATTTTATGGTATGTGAATTATATCTCAAAAGAAAACATCATGACCATGAGAGGAAAAAAGAATATTGGAATATGAGAACAGCACACAAAGAAAAACACATTTCAATTATGTAAACTGCATAATCCTCCATGTAAAAACTAGCTTACTTCTGGATAATACAGTTCCACTCAGGGCCTTTTTTGCCATGATAATGTATTATTTAGTATACAGTTTAAGAAAGCAAAATCAAAGGATGCTTATGATAAAGAGAGAAAAGACGGCTCAACTTCTTTGCCATTAAATTGTCAAAATAAAAAACTAGTGTTGGAATACTGTAGACCAAATGAAGCCTATAAATACCAAAATTTATACACAAGCATTCTCTATGTAAAATATTTAGAAATTATATATAAATATTACGAATGCTATAGAAGGCATATACAAACTCTGAATAGGTTCTAAACTATCAGATTTGACAGATCACAGATAACAGTACCAATCAATAAAGTCCTCTTCAATTAGCATTCTATAAAAATTCATAAAAGAAAGCTATACTCCATTACCACTGATACAGACCTAATTTAAAGTTTAAAAAGTAAACAGGATTCATGGAGAGGAACAAATCATACCTTTCATCTTTTCTACACTGGAAACATTTGACTGCTGAACTTGCCATCAGAGCTTTTGTTTCCTAATTAACAGGACTGATATGTTTTCACCTTTAAAGGCCTTACAGCTCCCCAGAGTAATCAATCTACTGCAGCTCAATTACTGCACCAAGCACACACCAGTCAGTGAAGGAGATCTGAACGTCTGCGGCAGGAGCACAGAGATATGAATATGCATAAACTCTAAGTGGCTGATCGAATCATCACAGAGGGTCATGAGAATTTGCAGCAAAATAATGAGAAGAATTAATCACTGCAGATTCACAAGGCACTTACGACGCGAGTGCGCTTTTCATGTATGTGCTAGAGCTAAACTGAAGAGGGAACTGGCTTTCAGCCAAGTATGAATTGATTCACATTCTTCAAAATTGAGGTTATCCCTATAAATAAGGAAAAACTTAACTTTATTTCCAATAACATGTCAATTACTGTGATGGCTTTAGAAATCAAGCTACCTAATATTGAAGTCAACAGATACATAAATTCACAGGGCCGGAAGTGCTTCCAAGAGCATCCACATGTGCACATTTCACTAGAATGTTACATAGAACTACAAGGCCCCATAAGTGAGTAATAACTTCATACAAACAAGCACTTTTATACTACAAAAGTTATTATTAAATGTGTCAATTTGCATAAAAATTGCCTTTTTGCCCGTCTGGTAACAAATCACTTTAAAAACAGGCTTAAGAAAGTGATGCTACATAAAATTAAGTAAGTCACTACTAATTTTATTACCTAAATAGTACTGAATACTTTATTAAGCACTTTTAAACACAGTTGTACCAGATGAACTAAGGATGTACGTACAGTATTTTTTATCTGAAAGGCATGCAATTAACTCCATTACAACTGAAATATAACAAATAATCTTTGGATAATGCTACATTACTTGGTCGTTCAATCTCTGATTACACATTACAGACAATAAAATCAAGTATTTTCTACCCCCTGAGCATACTATAGAGGATACAATACAAACGGGCTGTTTTACATACTTCATGACAAACATTAATATTTAATATATATTACTAAGTGATTAATGACTAATTTTAATGAGTCCTTTGCGTTTGAAACCCAGCAGGACAAATGTAGACATTAATATACTTGTTTTAAAAGTATGTGGCTATTTGCAATAACACTAGGCTTTGCACACACACACACAAACAATAAAATATGTGGCTATGGACTTTAAAATTGCTGAGTTCCTAAATATAATGAACAATTAATTTGTATAGTTTAAAAGCATCAATTTTATGGTATGTGAATTATATCTCAAAAGAAAACATCATGACCATGAGAGGAAAAAAGAATATTGGAATATGAGAACAGTAAGGCTTATGAGAGGTCAAATAAAAGTTCTAAGGTAAGAGCCTTGGGTGTCACAGATAAAATCTCCTGCACTTAAGATGCAAAACATTTCCAAAAAGATGAGAAATATGTATGTATATAATACATTGGCTGGGATTTTAAAAAATGGATCATTTCACTCTATTCATTAAATATCAATCCCATATATAAACTTTTTAAGGTATAGATGTTTCTAATCCATCTTTAGACCACTGCATTCCATATATATATAATGTACAAAAATACATTTTAAGTATTGGTTGGTAAATATCTCAAGGCAGTACTAACGTTCTTCACAGAATTAGTTTAATTTGAATGGTTAAGCTATTCCCTTAAAAATACCTTATCTATAGATGTTAAACATATTGTAGTTTTGAATCTCTAGCACAATACCTAAAATAGCATAGGTGCTTAAACCGCCTTTGTTAAACTCAATTACCCTTAGCAAGGAAACACCTACAGGGTAAGGTGGGCTTACATGAAATTGCTGGTTTCTTTTTGCTTATGTACATCTCTTTGGGGGCAAGCTCTTTTAAGACTTCATTAAGGGACAAGCAGTAGGCAAAACTAATAGGTTTTAGAATAGGAAAAAATATTTGTTAAACTGATGTCAAATGATTTCATTTGTTTCAATGATTTCACTGTTTGCACCATGAAACAAGCAATGTCTAGGCAGATCCACGATTATGAAGTATAAACAGATTTCTCTGCAGCCAACTGAATTTGGTGGTCCTCCTGCTTCCCCATGTGGCCGGTGCTCTGTTGCAGTAAAAGAAGCCTGCCTCTCTCATTTTACCACTAGCCCTTCCTTTCCCCCAGACTTTAACTGCCACATTCAGTCCTTTACCTTCCTTTTCTTCCTTAGCCATTCATTCTCTTGCTTTCCACCTCAAACACTAATCTTTCAGTGTTTGGCAGCAGTTAATCTGAATGATACTGATAATACCTAAACTTAAGGCAAAATTTCAGGGACTTCGATTGCACAGTTGAAACAACCGTAACCACAAAAGACTATAAATATGTTCTAATTCAAATAAACATTCAGTAAATACACACGCTAATGTGGATCTTACATATCACTGACATTTACCCAAGGGCACCTGTTAAAACTATTGTCACTGGCCAGGCTCGCACCTGTAATCCCAGCACTCCGAAAGAGGCGTAGGCAGGAAGATTGCTTGAGGTCAGGAGTTTGAGACCAGCCTGGGCAATGTAGTAAGACCCCTGTCTCTATTAAGAAAAAGATTGTTGCCACATATTCAGAACTTCTGTAGGTACCATGGAAGACACAAAGATGAGGAGGACTATTGTTGCTGAACAATAGAAACTATTTAGGTAGGAATAAAATCATTTAGTTGGCAGAATCTAAGCCCAATGGCTCAAATCTCCATAAAGATGGAAGAAAAAAACTTTCTGCACTAACCGATAGAAGAATGCAGGGCAGGATTAAGGCAGGTCTCACGGATATTGTGCTAACAGGGTCTTTAAAATAGACTGGAGAGAATGCAGGCAAAGGGAAACATGAGATACTATTTTATTTTTATTATGGTTGGGCAGTTTTTAAGGCAAAATATTGAAAATAAATGATCTTCAATAGAATATTTAAATTACTTCCTTACATAACATGCTGCCACCTGGTGGCATGATAAAAATTAGGTAAGACCAGTATTTTGGACAGTTTAAATATCTTGAACAGATGCTACAGAGCAGGGTATCTTGTAAACAAGCGACTTTTAGTTTTCTCTTAGAACTGAGAAATATGAGGTAGCTAAAATGTGGCTTTTCTTCTCAACTGCTAAAAGTCAATGCTATGAACATTACAGGTATCCATTTGCCTAAGTTAATAATAATCAATATATACTAAGTATTTACTATGGGACAGTCACTATACTGATTTACAAAGGTTTTCACTATTTCTTAAAAGAAATTCTAAGTATGTAAACAAATAAGAAAATTAATGTTAACTTTATTTTGCTTTCAAGAAAATCTGTATTTGTGGGATGAAGTTAGACCTTTAAAATGAACAGAATTACTGAGGGCTCTAGAACCAGGCTCTCCAGGATCAAACCCCAGTACCACTTCTTACCAGCTGTGTTGCTCTGGAACCAGTGCTTAGCCTCTCTGTAAAATGAGGATGATAACGTGGGAAATATGTGCTTTTTTAATGTTCAATTATAACTGCAACATACAAAACAAATGAAAATTCCTTTGACTTGTATTAAAGATAAATGATCCTAATAAAGGAAAGATAAATGTAGCCTACTTCATAGGATTGCTAGGAAGGTTAATGTAAAGCACTGAAAACCGTGCTTGACATGTAGTAAGCACCCAATAGGTGTGTCAGCTGTTGGCATGAACGTTTGGATGCAAAGACACATGGGGAACAACAGGAGAAGGGAGTACTGGTGCTAAATGTGTATGTGCCCTGTAGACACTACAAAGTTAAGGAGAGAAATGGTGATCAATGCTCTATAGTCAATTCATATATCTTGATTAAATAGAGCTAAACCTTAAAAAAGTGAATTGGCAACATATAATGTGCACAATGAGCCCCCCAAAATAAAATATATTTAATAAGACTTAGATATTGGGCAAAGATAGGAGAGTCTTGTGAAAAGCACAGCAGACTAGAATTTCATATTGGGGAGTTTAAGAAACTTCTTCAAATTCTGTGATTCTATCTGATTTCGGGTCAGTGAAGAAAAACTCATATATCATCCAATAGTGGCTTTTAAACTGTATTTCAAGGCAATTCTGCAGGGGCCACCTTTTGGAATGAGATGGAGTAGGGACAGCCCTGTGAAGGGAGAACCTCTGCCTCTTCCCCGCCTCTTTCTATAGCATCACCACTTCCAAAGTAGAGCTGTTGTGGTGTTACTTCTCTCATACAGTTTCTCTGTGTTTCACTAGAAGGAAAAGGGCCATTGCTAAATCTACAATCTATAATTTTCTCATTTTGTAGATATGACTGAGCTGCAAAAGGAGAAACGACTTGCCCAAGACCACACATACTTACAGCAGACGCAGGATTAAAATCTAATAGTCTTCTCACTACATATATCTTTCCTGTATTAGGATCAGCTATCTTTAATACAAGTCAAAGGAATTTTCATTTGCTTTATGTTGCAGTTAAAATTGAACATAAAAAGCACAAACTTCCTACATCCTTTAAAACCCTTTTAGCTAGAAATTATATTGGATTTCTAGGATTATTTTTGGAAGTATATAACATTTGTATTATTTACATCTTTTGTCTCTTTCCTACCTTTTACAAAAATTAGTATCACCAGTATCAATGCTAATTAAAGGAAAGTAGGGAGCCTAAACACATCTTAATTTTAGCAGGAAACTAAAGAGGGGAAGAAACTAGAACTATTTGATTAGAAAGGTTTGGGGAATATGGCATTTAAGAATTTCCTGTTCCTAGAAAACCAAACACTGCATATTCTCACTCATAAGTGGGAGTTGAACAATAAGAACACATGGACACAGGGAGGGGAACATCACACACTGGGACCTGTAGGGAGGTTGGGGAAAAGGGGAGGGAGAGCATTAGGACAAATACCTAATGCATGTGGGGCTTAAAACCTAGATGACAGGTTGATAGGTGCAGCAAACCACTATGGCACATGTATACCTATGGAACAAACCTGTATGTTCAGCACATGTATCCCAGAACTTAAAAAAAAAATAGTTGTTTATTTTAGGGTTTGTTGCTGCAGCATAACATAGCAACAGCTGCGCAATGCAGATTAATAATTGGTTTTCTATGTAAACTTAATAGTTTTAAAAATCATAAATATTGCAGCATTTTACTCTTCAGTACTGAGTATACTGAACCAATGATTGACGTTTTGTAATTCAAGTGGATTTAAACTTAGCTCATAAAGAAAAATTTTACTCCAAGTTATTCTTAGAATGCTTATTTATATTCAAAAGTAAATATTAAAATGTTTTCAATTAAAAAAAGAATTTCCTGTTCCTACTTTCTGTCAGAGGTAACACAAAAATGTTTAATTCCTTAGCAATTTAGTTCTTCCATTTAATAAGCATTTCCTGAGTGCTTGATTTGTACCAGGCACTGAGGACACTCAGATAAATATGAATACCTTAAATCTCAAGGATGTGGTATATAGGATAGATATGCATCCAATATGTGAACATAGAAGAAAAACCTTCAGTTGCTTAGATGAGTAAGGTGGCATGACCACTTCCGAGAGAGAAAAGCCCTGCAAGTGAAGGCCTGAAAGACAGGTAAGCTCCCACTCATATATTAGGAAAACTGAGGGGAAGAAGGGCATTCTGGACAGAGGAGCAGATTTTAAGTTCAATTCTGTTGGAAGCTGAGGACAGCCAGGAACGTGAGATAAAGTTAGAGATGTGGCCCTATAGGCAGAGGAACCCTGAAAAGGCAGGAAGCAGGGGAGGGACAAAATCAGAGGAGAGTTTAGAGAATGAATCACAAGGGGGCGATACTGGCCACAGGGAGACTGAGGAGTCCAGAGCAATGACCCAAGAAAGAAAGGTCAGATGGTGGCAACGAGAATGAATGGCAAAGCTCAAACCTAATATTTGTTGTGAAGAAACTAACAGGACTTTAAGTGACAGAGTAAAATGGTGATATGTTTATGGATGACTCCGCTTTTGGTTTAAGTGATGAGATAAAAGGGTATACCATGAATTGAGGTAAATTAAAAAGGAAGAAAATCAGTTTTCAAGGAAGGAATGAAAAATTTCTTTTAGACACGTGGAATTCTAATACATCGTACAAGTGGGAAACTCTTGGTAGATGGCGATCTATATAATTGTGCACTTATATGGGAATATAAGCTACAGATAAATGTGAGTGTGTAAGTATATGACATGCATTTATTAGCATAATTTTCTTGGGTAATGTTCAGCCACCCTGGTTTAGAAGTACAGAAAATGGATGCAACTTTCAAAGTCAGAGTTTGGATCATCTATGAAGTTCCGGGGATGATGGCCAAATTAGAGGTGAAGAAGCTGATGCTAGTCAGCCAAGTCTACCAAAATGTGGAGGAGAGTGGTAAATATTTATTAAACTAAGCTATCCTCTAGGGATACTGGAAAACTGCTGAGGAAGGCCAGGTCAGATTTCCACTGAAGTCCTGTGGTATGCATCCATGGGCTTAACACTCAGAATAGGTTTAAGGGGGAAACAAAGCCTTCAGTTTACAACCTCATTACAGCTACATAAAAATACTCATTCCACCAGTTACAACAAAGCCCAACACAAGATGGTCCCTCAATGCAAATAAAGTCTACAGACTTTCAAGTACTGAGACAGAATGCAAGTATTAGCAAGGGGACTTGAAACTGGTAGTCTTCCTAGTTACTAATGTCTTAGTAAGTCATGTGCTCTCTCTGGACATAGAAATTCATCTATCCTGTCAGTTTAGGTGGCTTGGTGGGTTACTGCAATCTGTCTTAGGGTTAGCTGGTTGTATTTTCAGCTATAGTCTTGGTGGTATCTAGTACTTCAGTAGCATAAATACTTCAGCAGCATAAGCATAAGGCTTCTGGGAAGGGTGGGGGTTTACCTAGCCTGCCATTATGACATGAACATCTCTCCACCTAAAAAGGCCTTTTCAAACCACAAAGATTCCAGGCAGCTACTGAAGGAAGAAGCACCTGATGAGAGGCCAATTTGCTTGTCTGGATTTTTTTTTTTTTTTTTTTTTTTGAGACACAGGGTCTCCCTTTGTTGCCCCGGCTGGAGTGCAGTGGCATGATCTCAGCTCACTGAAGCCTTGCCCTCCTGGGCTCAAGTGATCCTCCTACCTCATAGCTGGGAGTACAGCAGGCGTGTCCCACCATGCCTGGCTAATTTTTTATTTTTTTGTAGAGATGAGGTTTTGCCATGCGGGCCAGGCTGGTCTCAAACTCCTGGCCTCAAGTGATCTGCCCACCTTGGCCTCCCTAAGTGCTGGGAGTATAGGTGTGAGCTACTATACCCAGCCTCACCTGGATTTTCTAAAATCTCATGTTTTAAAATGCTTGGGCAAAGATAAGGTTTAGGACAGAATTCCACCTACATGTAACAAATGGGACCAAAGCATAACCAGAATGAAAGACTGAAGGAAGAAGAACATGGTTGAAGCAAATACATACTTACTCATCCAAACTTTTGTTATCTACCATGTGGGGGTTGCAGAAATGAAAAGAGTCTGTGTCTTTAAAGAACTCAATCCTTTTGGTGGGCCGACATGACAAACAAGTGCAATGATATCATACTAAGGTGAATTCATGCCCAGGACAACACAGGAATAAGGAGAAGAAGAAGTCTATCAATTCAGATGTTGTGTGTGGCGGCTGGTGGCAGAAGGAAGACATGCTGGTGTCATGGAACACATTCCAGAGGAGGGATCAGACTTAACCATACCCTTGGAGGATCAAGTCGGAAGGAAGGGCATTTCAAGTGCAGAGAATACTTTTTTGTGGAGAAGGGGAGAGAACACTGTAAAGCTGATCGACTCCTAGTTTGCTATGGAGAGCATATGGTGTGAGGGGTTGGCAATCAAAGCATCCTGCATGCCAAGCTAAGGAGTTTGATGCTGAAGCTGTGGGGAACCACTGCATGGTTAATAAAACTGGAGAGAGACATTGAACCTTCATTTTTAGAAAGATCCCAGAGGTCACAGTGTAAGGGACTGAAAAATGAAGACAGGAAGTCCAATTAGGATACAATTATGACAGAAGACAATTTGGAGAGATATTTAATAGGTAGAAACAATAACAGGTGAAAAGTGATACGTATTAACTGAATAAATCAATGTCAAGGGGTAAGAGAAAGAACACTATAGAATAGAGGATCTGCAGACTAGAATAGAGAAGGGCTATCAGTTCAGCTGGATGTGTTAAATCGGAAGGGTGTGAAGATCACTCAGCACAACTGTCTAGGCAGCAGCTGTCAGGGTGGAGCTGAACATACAGCCTAAAATGGTACCTGAAGTAACAGACTTAGGTGATATCTCAAAGTGGAACAAAGAACTGGTAAAAAAAACCTGGGGAAGGCCAGTGAGGTGGGGTGGGGGTAAAGGAAGAGGAAGGGAGGGAGGGAGAGGAGGAGAAGGAGAAGGAGAAAGGAGAAGGAGAAGGAGAAGGAGAGAGAGTAGGAGGAGAAGGAGAGGAAGAAGGAGGGGAAGAAGGAGAGGAAGAGGGAGAGGGAGCAGGACCGGGGGGGGGAGACACAGAGAAAGAGAGAGAGAAAGAGAAAAAGAAAGAAAACGGTGTCATGGAGCTAAGAAAGAAGTTTACTGAAGAGTAGTCAAAAGTATCAAATATTCCCAAAGGACTGTTTAAGCTAAGAACAGAAAAGCAGAAAAAAAAAGGTATAATTCTTGCTTTTTGGGCGCCTATACAGTCATCATTACTGTTAACATTTTGGTGTATTTTCTTCTAGCCTTTACATATTATGCATGATATGTTTTTATTATTCTTTTACTTATTCTCTATTTTGCAAGCTTTCTTTCATGCAATTACTTTTTTATAATAAACTTTTTCTAAAAGTAAAAATAAATACCAAAACAAACAAACAAACAAACAAAAACCCAGAAAAGTATTTGTTAGTTGTGGCTTTTAGGAAGACCACGATGACCTTGGCCGTGGTGGAAGAAGTCAGACTATGAAGACAGGTGAGAAAAAGAACAAGGAAATGGAGACAGCTCTTAATAGAAGCCAGAAGGAAAAACATCCAGGAGAAATGGAGTGAAAGGATTTTATAAGATGGTTGAAACTTAATTACATGCTGGGAGCCAAGAATCAATAGAGAAGGAAAGGGTGAATATAATGAGATGGTTTGAAGCAATAACATCTCTGAGGAAATGGGAGGAGACAGCACTCTGCCTGATTGTCCTGTGATAGAACAGACTGGACTCCTCTACAGCCTCTCTATCTCTTCAGAGTGTGACCCCTGGATCAGCAGTATCTACATTAGTTGAGGACTGGTTACAAATGCAAGCTCCCAGGCCACACCACAGATCTACTGAATCAGAATCTGCATTTTAACAGAATTCTTAAGTGTACATTAGTATTTGGGAAGCTCTGGTCAAAAAGACAACTGACTTAGGTAGGCTGGGCATGGTGGCTCATGCCATAATCCCAGCACTTCGGGAGGTCGAGGTGGGAGAACTGCTTGAGCCGAAGAGTTTGAGACGAGCCTCGGCAACATAAGAGAGACACTGTCTCTACAAAAACCTTTTTTTTTTTTTTTTTTTGAGATGGAGTCTTGCTCTGTCGCCCAGGCTGGAGTGCAGTGGCGCGATCTCGGCTCACTGCAAGCTCCACCTCCCGGGTTCATGCCATTCTCCTCCCTCAGCCTCCTGAGTAACTGGCACTACAGGTGCCTGCCACCACGCCCGGCTAATTTTTTGTATTTTTAGTAGAGACAGGGTTTCACCATGTTAGCCAGGATGGTCTCGATCTCCTGACCTTGTGATCCGCCCGCCTCGGCCTCCCAAAGTGCTGGGATTACAGGTGTGAGCCACTGTGCCCGGCCCAAAAAAATCTTAAAAAAAAAAAAAAAAGACAATTGACCTGAAAAAAAGAAAAATCTTATGAGGCATTCTTAGTTTAGCTTAAAAAAGAAAAAGCAGTCTCCATGTACCCACCACAACATATATGTGACCATGAAATAAGAGAGTAAGCAAAATAACACAGACATCAGTCCATGGTATGTTAAGAGATGTTACGCATCCCCCACCAATTCCAATTTTAGGCATTTCAGAGACTTTCCAGGAGCCCAACCCATCACAGGCCTGGAGGCCCTAAGAGGGAAGAAGAGTTTTGTAGGTCAGGCCACGGCCCCACCACCTGTGTTGCCTCAGGACACTGCTTGTGTATCTCAGCCACTCCAGCTCTAGCTGCAGCTCAAAAGGGCCCAGGTATAGCTTGGGCAACTGTTAGAAAAATTTGTCGACTTTTATTTAATCCAGATTTTCCAAGTATTACTTGTGTATACAATAAATATCTATGTGGTTGTATATTAGTGTTATTAATGTAGTATATGATAGTACTCTCTCTCTCTATGATCCTGTCTTGAGAAATTCTTCCCGCTAAGTAACACCTAGTTTAGAAAGACTAGGGCATTTTATTTTTATGCTCTTTGGAAATAAACTTCAAAGTGTTGTCTTGGGTGCCATTTTAAATTTAAGATCCTAGTTCAAGATAGGCAGAATAAATTCAGGTAAGAGCAAAACAGTTGGAATATCAGAGGTATAGTTAAAGGATCTGGGTACCAATATCATCTGGACAGATACTAAAATATTTAAGAGTATTCACTGTAGGATTCACAGGTCAGAGACAGCTCCAAAAATAAAAGTGGTGTCACTTCCTAACAGTACTTCCTAGTCTTTACTCCCTCCTTGCTCAGGGTATCACTGAAATGAAGCATTTTATATACATGTATTAGTCCCTTTTGCCTATGAGTCTTTACTCCCTCCCAGCTCAGGGCGTCACTGAAATGAAGCATTTTTGTTTGTTTGTTTGTTTGTTTTCTAAGACGGAGTCTCTCACTCTGTCACCCAGGCTGGAGTGCAGTGGTGCAATTTGAGCTCACTGCAACTTCCGCCTCCCTGATTCAAGTAATTCTCCTGTCTCAGCCTCCTGAGTAGCTGGGACTACAGGCGCAAGCCACCACGCCTGGCTAATTTTTGTATTTTTAGTACAGATGAGGTTTCACCATATTGGTCAAGCTGGTCTCGAACTCCTGACCTCAGGTGATCTGCCTGCCTTGGCCTCCCAAAGTGCTGGGATTATAGGCGTGAGCCACCACCCCCAGCTTGAAATGAAGCATTATATATATATATGTATTAATCCCTTTTGCCTATGAGCCTGTAAAATAAATAGTTAGCTACTTTCAAGATACAATGGGGACACAGGCATTGGGTAAATACTCCCATTCCAAAAACGAAAAATTGGCCAAAAGAAAGGGGCTATAGGTGCCATACAAGTTCAAAACCCAGCAGGGCAGTCATCAAATCTTAAAGCTCCAAAATAATCTTTTGACTCCATGTCCCACGTCCAGGGCACAGGGGTGTGATGGGTGTGCTCCCAAGGCCTTGGGCAGCTCCACCACTGTGGCTTTGCAGGGTTCAGACCCCACCACTGCTCTCACTGGCTGGCACTGAGTGCCTGTGGCTTTTCCAAGTGATGGGTACAAACTGTTGGTGTATCTACCATTCTGGGGTCTGGAGGACATGGTCATCTTCTCACAGCTGCACTAGGTGGTGCCCCAGTGGGGACTCTATGTGGAGCACCAAGCCTACATTTTCCCTCTGCACTGCCCTAGAAGAGGTGCTCTGTGAGGGCTCCACCCCTGCAGTAGGCTTCTGCCTGAACATCCAAAGTTTTCCATACATTCTCTGAAATCTAGGCAGAGGTTTCCAAGCCTCAACTCCTGGACTCTGTGCACCCACAGGCTTACCACCACATGGAAGCTACCAAGGCTTGTGGCTAGCACCCTCTGAAACAGTGGCCCAAGCTCTACCTGGGCCCCTTTGAGCTACAGCTGGAACTAAAGTGGCTGGGATGCAGGGAGTAGTGTCCTGAGGCTGTGCAGGGTGGTGGGGCCCTGACCCTGGCCCTGACCTACAAAACCATTCTTCCTTCCTAGGCCTCTGAGCCTGTGAGGGAGGGGCTCCTGTGAAGTCTCTGAAATGCCTTCCAGGCCTTCTCCCCATTGTCATGGCTATTAGCATTTGGTTCCTTTTTACTTATGCAAATTTCTGCAGCCTGTCTGAATTCCTCTCCTGAAATGGACTTTTCTTTTCTACCACATGGCCAGGCTACAAATTTTTCACCTTTATGCTCTGCTTCCCATTTAAGTCTAAGTTCCAGTTTCAGGTCACTTCTCTGCTCACACATATGAGATAGGCTATTAGAGGCAACCAGGCCACATCTTCAATGCTTTGTCGCTTAAATAATTTTTCCGCCAGATATCTTAAATCATCACCATTCAAGTTCCAAGTTCCACAGGTCCCTAGGGCAGGGGCACAACGCAGCCAGCTTCTTTGCTAAAGCATAACAAAAGCGACCTTTGCTCCAGTCCCCAATAATTTTCTCATCTCCATCTGAGACCTCCTCAGCCTGGGTTTCATTGTCCACATCATTATCAGCATTTTGGTCACAGTTCAAGCAGTCTCTAAGAAGTTCCAAATTTTTCCTCATCTTCTGAGCCCTCCACACTCTTCCAACCTCTGCTCATTACCCAGTTCCAAAGTTGTTTCCACATTTTGAGGTATCTTTATAACAAAGCCCCACTCCTCAGTACCAATTTTCTGTATTAGTCCTTTCTCACACTGCTATAAAGAAATACCTGAGACTGGGTAATTTATAAAGAAAAGAGGTTTAATTGTATCATGGTTCTGCAGGCTGTACAGGAAGCATGATACTGGTATCTGCTCAGCCTCTGGGGAGGCCTCAGGAAACTTCCAATCATGGCACAAGGCAAAGGGGGAGCGAGGCACTTCACATGACCACAGCAGGAGAAAGAGAAAGAGGTGGGAGGTACTACATGCTTTTAAACAATCAGATCTCATTAGAACTATCACGAGAACTGCACCAAGCGGTATGGTGTTAAACCATTCATAAGAAACTGCTCCCGTGATCTAATCACCTCCCACCAGGCCCCACCTCCAACAATGGGGATTAGAATTCAATATGAGATTTGGGCAGGGACACAGATCCAAACCCTATCTGTCTGTCTATCAATCAATCATCTATTTTCTTTCTTCTTTTCTTTCTTCTCCTCCCTCTCCCTCTCTTTCTGTCTTTTTAAATAGAGACAGGGTCTTGCTATGTTGGCTAGGCTGGTCTTGAACTCCTGGCGTCAAGTAATCTTCCTGCTTCAGCCTCCCAAAATACCAGGATTACAGGCATAAGCCATGACATTTGCACTCATTTTTATTATTAATATCATAGCACCATCCCTCCTATTACTAAGTGAATAAAGGGGATTCATATATTATGCTGAGTGGGAGCTTCATTTCCTCGAGTTGAACTGTGTTTTATTATTCTAATTCAGTGTTTCTCAATCTCAATACTGCTGACATTTTGGACGAGATAATTCTGTGTTATGAGGAGCTATCCTTTGCATTCATTTACCACGTTGCCTCTTTTCCCCCTCAACAGATCCTTCTTGGATGAAATCATAAAGCTGATTAATAGGAAATCTATAGACTAATAGTAAACTTATTTCCAGCAACAACACAGCTAGTGCTGGAACAAAGCTGTTGTTATCTTATGCTGTAAATTATCCAATCCCTTACAGGGAACTGTAACAGTTAAACTTCATGGTGTCCACTTGTATTACAGTAACTGGGTCTTGGTGAACATGTATAAATAGACTACAGCACAACATCAAAAGGAAACAGGTCCAATTCTAAACATCATCAATGTGCCATTTATATTTAATCTTAACAAATAATAATAGTCTAAAAAATCTTTTAAGAGCGTTCCCTGTGCATTAAAATTTCTCTACACATAGGTGCCAAGGATCAGCTGGGATGTGAATAATTCTCAACAGATTATAAAAAACAGGATGATGACCTTCTCTGAAATGTCCCAACACCAACCACCACTATCACTAGACAAGTGGGATGTGTCATTAGAATACCTGCCTTATTCTTAACCCATCACATGATCAGCTCTCATAGAAGAGAGTCCTCCAGAGAGCAAGCTGAGGATAGATCCTGTCTGAGCCCACGGTCAGTTTCTACCCACTGTGCTAAACCGCCTCTCCCATAGAGCTCTGCTTATTCTTCTAAGGAACAAAAGGATGGCATAGTTAGGCAAATCTGAGCCCTTGAAAAGCAAAAACATAAGGCATAGCACTTAGAACAAACTTCCCCATAATTACTGTAATTGCTGTTTCTTTCTAAGTCCAAGGGTCAACCTGATCAAGAATCAATGGGCCATGCATGCCTAACATTTACCTCCTTGGATCTAATTCTGCAGGATAATTCTTGCTTAAATCTCTGAGACAGTATATTGTAATTTGTCAGCAGCATAGTTTGGTCTTGGCTCTCCTGCCATAGGAACTGATGGTGAATGCCTATCAAAAGGCAGATACCAAATAAGTGCTGGTTTAGTTCTCCTCCTTCCTACTTCTCTAAGGAGGAAGAAACCCTTTCGTTAGTCTTCCTGATCCCAAATAAAGAAACTAAATACTTGTTTTCCAATATTACTTGTTGAATGAAATAAAAGGGATGACATTAAGACTTTATATTAGATATTAAGGAATTGCTGTTAAGTTATATATGATAATGGTATTGTGTTATATTTTTTAAAATTACTTATATCGAAATATTTATAGGTAAAAATATTTCTGGCATTTGCTCAACAAATGGGATATAAGACTCAAAATGTCTACACGGTGGTAACTTCTAAAACTAGATGATGTCTATAAAGGTTTACTTTTTTAAGTGATAGTACCGATTAAGTTAATTTTTAAGAGCAGGCTGCCCAGGCACAGTGGCTTGAGCCTGTAATCCCAGCACGTTGGGAGGCTAAGGTGGGAGGATATCTTGAACCCAGGAGTCTGAGACCAGCCCGGGCAACATGGCAAGACTTTGCCTCTACAAAAAACAAAAAAATTAGCTGGGCATGGTGGCACACACCTGTCATCCCAGCTACTTGGGAGGCTGAAGCAGGAGGATCACTTGAGCCCAAGAGGTTGAGGCTACAGTTCAAACCACGGTACCCCAGCCTGGGTGACAGAGCGAGACCCTGTCTCAAAAAAACAAAATAAAATAAGGCTTAACACCAGCTCTATCAACTTCATTGTGAGCCTACCAAAATGCTTTGATATACATGATGTAGAAAAATAAGCTAATGAATAAAAGTGTATTGTCCTAAAAATGCCTTTTACTTAAAAATCTGTCATGTGGACATTGTGAATGAATGCGGTTTTTCTTCTAACCAGGACTTTCTTATTCCATATTAGTACAATTTCATCTTTAGCTACTTCTGAGAAATGTAATTAAGAGAGTCTATGCATAATATGCTGGGCATGGCAGCTCATGCCTGTAATCCCAGCACTTTGGGAGGCCACAGCAGGCGGATCATTTGAGCTTAGGAGTTTGAGACTAGCCTGGGCAACACAGTGAAACCTTGTTTCTACTACAAGTACAAAAATTAGCCAGGCGTGGTGGCACATGCCTGTAGTCCCATCTACTCAGGAGGCTGAGGTGGGAGAAGTGCCTGAACCTGGGAGGTGAAGGTTGCAGCGAGTTGAGATTGTGCCAATGCACTCCCAACTGGGTGAGAGCGACACCCCATCTCAAAAAAAAAAAAAAGAAAGAAAATAAAGTCTATGCATAATAAAAATGTCAACATTAATTATTATTTGCTAGGCATATGCTAAACATATATGGAGGGAACTATTTGTATAAAAATTTGCCCTGTGCAGAAACGCAACATACAGAGCTCTTGTGAAAAAACTATGTTAGCAAAAATCTAGTAATTTGAAAATGTGTATTCTTCAAGAATTCATAAAATACCAACAAGCTTCTATAGCCATATTCCATATTCTAACATTAGTATTTTATTGTGGTTAGGAGGCTTCTTCCTGATGAATTCTCATTTTTAAAACTGTCATCATGGTGTTAAAGGACTCAATCAGTTTAAGTTGGATGTACACAGTTATTTTTTGATTAAACTTTTTGTTTTAAGATAATTATAGATTCACATGCAGGTGTAAGAAATAATACAGAAGAATCCCGTGTAACATTTATGTAGTTTCCCCCCAGTGGTGACTTCATACAAAACTACAGTATTAGTACATTGTTACAAAAATTTTTATCATTTCAAGAAAGTTACACAGATGGGATAATACAGGATCAACCTTTTGAGAATGGCTCGATTCACTAAGCATAGCTCTCTCCAGATTTATCCAGATTGCTGTATAGTATCTGTAGTTTCCCCCTTCTTATTGTTGAGTAGTATTCCACGGTATAGATGGACCACACTGTAACCATGCAGCCACTAAAGTGTCCTTCAACCCAATGTCTCTAGCCTGTTTCCAGTTTTTGGCCATTCTGAATAAAACTACTATGAACATCTGTGTATAGGTTTTTGAGTCAACCTAAGTCTTCATTTATCTGGGATAAATGTCCAGGGGTGCAACTGCTAGGATGTATGGTAGCTGCATGTTTAGTGTTTAAAGAAACTGCCATTTTTCCAGAGTGGCTGTGTTATTTTACATTCCCACATGCAACGTAAGAGTGATCTGGTTTCTCCACATTCTCTTCAGCATTTGGTGTTCTCAGTATTTTTCATTTTAGCCTTTCTGACATTCTGACAGGCATGTAGCGACAGCTCATTGGGTGTTTTTCTTTCTTTTTTGAGACAGGGTCTGTGTTGCCCAGTCCAGTCTCAAATTCCTGGGCACAAGTGATCCTCCTGCTGCCTCAGCCTCCCCAGTAGCGGCTTACACCAACCAGGCCTGGCTTACTGAAGTTTTAATTTCTACTTCCCTAATGGCTAGTGATGTCAAAGATCTTTTCTAGTGCTTATTTGCCATTTGTAGATCCTCTTCAATGAAATATCTGCTCATATCTCTCTTGCCCATTTTGTAATTGCATTGTTTTTTTTTTTTACTACCGAGTAAAATTACTCAACACTTTTGAGAATTTTTATTTCTAGCCACTAGTCTTTTGTTGGATACCTGGTATGTAAATATTTTCTCCCACTCTGAAGATTTGTCTTTCCATCTACTTAAACAGTCTTTCACAAGGCTAAAGTTTTTGAAAGCTAATTTATCACTTTTTCCTTTTATGAATCATCCTTTTGGTGACACATACGCTAAGGCTCAGATACTGAAATTTTTCTTTTTCTTTTTTTTTCCCCTAAAAGATAAATACGTTCATATTTTACATTTAACTCCAGGATTTTGTGTTAGTTTTTTTAAGGTGTGAGACTTAGGATGAAGTTCATTTATTTTGGATTTCTAACTGCTAGAGTTTCATTTGTTGAAAAGGCTATCTTCTTCCATTTAACTACTTTTGCACCTTTGTTAAAAATTAGTTGTGCATATTTGTGCGCGTGTTTCCAGGTTACTTATTCTGTTCCATTGATCTATGTGTCTATCCCTTTACCAGTATCACGCAGTCCTGATGACTAGCTAAGCAAAACTTGAAATCAATGGGTGGATTCATCCCATTTTATTCTCCTTTGCTAAGTTGTGTCAGCTACTTTAGTTCTTCTGCCTTTCCATATATATTTTATAATAATATTGTCTATATCTACAAAACATTGTACTGGAAGTTGGATATGAATTGTGTTAAACATTTATATCAATTTGTGAATAAGTGACATTTTACAAGGTTGAATATTCCAAACAGTAGGCATAGTATGCCTCTCCATTTATTTAGATTTTCTTTTACTTCTTTCACCACTGTAAGTAGTTTTGTAGTTTTCAGAATACATGGCCTGCACATGCTGTTTTTAGATTCACCCCTAAGTATTTCATTTTATTTTTTGTGTGCTTAAAAATGATATATTTTGAGTTTTGGTGTTCATGTTTTCATGGCTAAAACATAGAAATACGATTGATTTTTATGTCTACCTTGTATCCCACAACCTTGCTGAACTTTTTTTTTGTTGTAAATCCCTTGAGATTTCCTACTGAGACAATTACATCATCCACAAATAGAACACTTTTTATTTCTTCCTTTCTCAGTTGTATGCCTTTTCTTTCTTTCTTTCTTTTTTGCTTTACTGCACTGGCTAGAACTTCCATCAATATGTTGATTAATGTTGAGAAGAGACATTACTGCTTTGTTCCTGATCTAAGGAACAAGGCCTTCGACCTTTTGCCCTTAAGTATAACATTAGTTGTGGGTTTTTTTTTGGTGTGTGTTCACGTGCTCTTTAATAAGCTGAGGAAGTCCTCCTCAATTCCTATTTTTCTGAGAGTTTCTAAATATGTATGGGTGTTGAATTCTGTCAAATGGTTTTTCTGCATCAACTGCTATAATCACGTGGTTTCTCTTCTTTACCCTATTAAATGGTGGAGTACACTGATTTGTTTTTGAATACAGAGCAAGCCTTGCATCCCTGGAATAAACCCCATGTGGCCATGATGTATATACTTTACAAACGTACACATACACAATTTCGTATATTGTTGAAATTCTATTTTCTGGTATTTTGTTGAGGAGTTTTGCTTATATATTTATAAAGGCTATTGGTTTGTACTTTTACTTTTTTTGTATTGTCTTTGGTTTTAGTGTCAGAGTAAAATCAGTTTTATAAAATAAATAGGGAAGTGTTACATCTATTTTCTGCAAAAGATGGTCTAGAATTGGTGTTCATTCCTTTTTTAAACGTCTGGTAGAATTCCGCAGTGAAACCATTTGGACCTAGAGGTTTCGTTTTTGGGGAGTTTTAAAACTATGAATTCAATTTCCGTTATAGTTTATAGGGCTATTCCATTTTTTTCTTTTTTGTGAGACGTAGTTTCACTCTTGTTGCCCAGGCTGGAGTGCAATGGTGCCTCTTGGCTCACTGCAACCTCTGCCTCCTGGGTTCAAGTGATTTTCCTGCCTTAGCCTCCCGAGTAGCCGGGATTACAGGCTCCTGCTACCACGCCCAGCTACTTTTTGTATTTTCAGTAGAGACAGGGTTTCACCATGTTGGCCAGGCTCAAATTAACTTTTTCATACTGGCTGGGTGTAGCAATTTGTGTTTTTGGATAAACTGGTCTATTTCATCTAAGTTGTCACATTTGTGTGGGTAAAGCTATTCACAGCATTCCCTAATTACCTCTTTTATGTCTGGAGAATCTGTAGTGATAGCTTCTGTTTTGTTACTGATAATTGGTAACTTGCACCTTTTCTGTCAGTTTTGCTAGAGGTCTGCCAATTTTACTGAAGTTTTTAAAAAATCCAGCTCTTTGTTTCACTGATTTTTGTTTTCAACTTAATTAATCTGCTCTTATCTTTAATATTCCCTCCTTTCTATTTATTTTGGGTTTTTCTTTTTTATGGTTTATTTTGCTTTGGGTTCTTGAAGTAGGAGTTAAAATTATTTTGAGACTTCTTTTCTTTTGTTTTTTTAAATTATACTTTAAGTTCTGGGACACGTGCAGATTTGTTACATAGGTATATACGTGCCATGGTGGTTTGCTGCACCCATCAATCTGTCATCCACATTAGGTATTTCTCCTAATGCTATCCTTCCCCTAGGCCCCCACCCCCCAACAGGCCCCGGTGTGTGATGTTATCCGCCCTGTGTCCATGTGTTCTCATTATTCAACTCCCACTTATGAGTGAGAACATGCGGTGTTTGGTTTTCTATTTCTGTGTTAGTTTGCTGAGAATGATGGTTTCCAGCTTCACCCATGTCCCCTGCAAAGGACATGAACTCATCCCTTTTTATGGCTGCATAGTATTCCATGGTGTATATGTGCCACATTTTCTTTATCCAGTCTATCACTGATGGGCATTTGGGTTGGTTCCAAGTCTTTGCTATTGTGAACAGTGCTGCAATAAACATACCTGTGCATGTATCTTTATAGAATGATTTATAATACTTTTGGTATATACTCAGTAATGGGATTGCAGGGTCAAATGGTAATTCTGGTTCTAGATCCTTGAGGAATTGCCACACTGTCTTCCACATAGTTGAACTGAATTACCCTCCCGCCAACAATGTAAAAGTGTTCCTATTTCTCTACATCCTCTCCACCATCTGTTGTTTCCTCACTTTTATTTTTTTTGAGACAGAGTCTCACTCTGTCGCCGAGGCTGGAGTGCAATGGTGTGATCTTGGCTCACTGCAAGCTCCGCCTCCTGGGTTCACGCCATTCTCCTGCCTCAGCCTCCCAAGTAGCTGGGACTACAGGCTCCTGCCACCACGCCTGGCTAATTTTTTGTATTTTTAATACAGATGGGGTTTCACCCTGTTAGCCAGGATGGTCTCATCTCCTGACCTCGTGATACGCCCACCTCAGCCTCCCAAAGTGCTGGGATTACAGGCATGAGACACCGCGCCCGGCCGTTTCCTCACTTTTTAATGATTGCCATTCTAACTGGCATGAGATGGTATCTCATTGTGGTTTTGATTTGCATTTCTCTAATGACCAGTAATAATGAGCTTTTTTTCATATGTTTGTTGGCCGTATAAATGTCTTCTTTTGAAAAGTGTCTGTTCATATCCTTCGCCCGCTTTTTGATGGGGTTGTTTTTTTCTTGTAAATTTGTTTAAGTTCTTTGTAGATTCTGGATATTAGCCCTTTTGTCAGACGGATAGATTGCAAAATTTTTCTCCCATTCTGTAGGTTGCCTGTTCACTCTGATGATAGTTTCTTTTGGTGTGCAGAAGTTCTTCAGTTTAATTAGATCCCATTTGTCAATTTTGGCTTTTGTTACCATTGCTTTTGGTGTTTTAGTCATGAAGTCTTTGCCCATGCCTATGTCCTGAATGGTATTGTCTAGGTTTTCTTCCAGGGTTTTTATGGTTTTAGGTCTTATGTTTAAATCTCTAATCCATCTTGAGTTAATTTTTGTATAAGGTATAAGGAAGAGACTTCTTCTTTTCTATTGTGTGCATTTAATGATATACATTTCCCTCTCGTAACACTGTTTTAGCTATTTTCCACAAATTGGTATGTTGTATTTTCATTCAGTTCAATGTGTTTTTTGTAATTCAAGACTTGCTCACTGACACACAGAAGTGTACTGTTTAGTTTCCAAGTATTTGTAGATTTTCCTATTTTCTGTTAAACTGATTTCTAGTTTAATTCCATTTTGTTTGGAGAATACATTCCGTATGATTTCAATACTTTAAAATCTATTGAGGTTTATTTTATGGCCCAGGACACGGTCTATCTTGGTATACAGTCTGTGAGCACCTAAGGGATGCTGAAGTCTCCAACCGTAATTGTGAATTTCTCTATTTCTCCTTGCAGTCTATCAGTTTTTGCTTCACATATCTGGTACACGCACGTTTAGCACTGTCACATCTTTCTGGAGGGCTGATTCTTTTATCATTATATAATGTCCCACTCTGATAATTTTCTTCTGCTCTTAAGTTTATGTGATATTAATATAGCTACTCCTGTTTTCCTTTGATTAATATTTGTATAACTTTTCCTATCATTTTATTTTCAACCTAACTGTACTGTTGTATTTGGAGTGAGTTTCTTATAGATACCATATAGCTGAGTCATTGTTTTTAAAATTCTCTCTGCTAATCCTTTTTGATTTGTGTATTTTGACCACCAACATTTAGTTATTGATATATGAGGGCTTACATCTGACATTTTACTTTGTTTTCTATTTTCCTTCTCCTGCCTTCCTGTGGGCTAATCAAATCCCTTTATTCCCCATGGCTTATAATATTGTGGAATACACTGATAATCACATCAGACAGTGGTTACTTGTTTATACTTCAAACATCAAACATAATTTGCAAGACTTGAAGAAAAAAGTCTATCATATTTATCCATATTTTTGTTTCTTATGTTTTTTTCTTCCTTTATGGTGTTCTAAGATTCTTTCTTCAATCATTTCACTTCTATTAGAAAACTTCCTTTAGCCATTCTTTTATGCAAATCTGCTACTAATAAATTCTTGGTTTTTCCTTCTCTAAGAATGTCTTGATTGCACCTTCATTGCTAATTCTTTTTCTTCTTTGCTGGGTAAAGAATTCTGGGCTGATAGTTCTTTTCTTTCTGCTCTTGCAAAACACTGTGCTATGTATGTTTATTGTGGCAGTATTCACAATAGCAAAGACTTGGAACCAACCCAAATGTCCATCAATGGTAGACTGGATTAAGAAAATGTGGCACATATACACCATGGAATACTGTGCAGCCATAAAAAAAGTTGAGTTCATGTCCTTTGCAGAGACATGGATGAAGCTGGAAACCATAATTCTCAGCAAACTATCACAAGGACAGAAAACCAAACACCGCATGTTCTCACTCATAGGTGGGAACTGAACAATGAGAACACTTGGACACAGGGCGGGGAACATCACACACCGGGGCCTGTTGGGGGTTGTAGGGCTGGGGGAGGGATAGCATTAGGAGAAATACCCAATGTAAATGATTACTTGGTGGGTGCAGCAAACCAACATGGCACATATATACCTAGGTAACAAACCTGCTCGTTGTGCACATGTAACCCAGAACTTAAAGTATAATAAAAACAAACAAACAAAAATCACTGTGCTATTTTCTCTGTCCTCCATGGTTTCTGATGAGAAATCTGCTATCATTAGAACTCTTTTTCCCCTATAGGTAGGGTGCTATTTTTTGCTGCTTTCAAGATTTTTTTTTCTGTCTTTCACGTTCAGAAATTTGACCATACAGAGGTTCGTCATCATGTGGATTTGTCTGGGTTTAACCTCTTTGGGGCTGTCTTCAATCTGTAGGTTTATATACTTTTTGCCACATTTAAGAAGTTTTCAGCCATTATTTCTTTGAGTATTTTTCAGAGCCAATCCTTTTTCCTCTCCTTCTAGGACTTATGACACATCATATAACGTCAGCTTTTGTTACAGTCCTATAAGTCCCTGAGGTAGTGTTCATTTGTTTCCTCAATTTTCTCTCTGCAGTTTAGACTAAGTAGTTACTATTGTTCTATCATCCAGTTCACTATTTCTTTCCTTTATCTCCATTCTGCTGTTGAGCCCATTCACTGTTTTTTTTTCTAGTGTACAAAGAGCTTTGAAAGAGTTTTTAAATTTCAATTATTGTATTTTTTTTTTATTTTAAAATTCCTATTTGGTTCTTTTTTTTATCTTGCATTTCTTTTGCTCAGATTGTTTGCTAAGACTCTTCTGTTTCAAGCATGTTCCTTGTTTGTTGAGGCATTTTAATGATTGCTGCATTAAAATCTTTGTAAGATAATTCAAACACCACTGTCATTTCACTGTTGGCACCTATTATCTTTTTTTCATTCAATTTAAGATCTTCCTGGTTCTACGTATGATGAATGATTTTCTATTGAAACATGGGTATTTTAGATACTATGTTATGAGACTCTGGGTCTTATTTAAACCACTGTTTAGTTGGCTTCCTCTCACTCCACTCCAACAAGGGAAATGGTGGTGGTAGGGTGCTACTTCATTACTGCCTGGGGATTGTGGAAGCAGAGCCACAATTTTTTCTGTGATGTTTGGCTACAGTAGAATGGTTACTTTCTAAGAGTGTTCTGGCTTGCGAACACTGTTCTGACCTGCCTATTTCCTGGTTCTCTGGCTAGAAGACTTTCTTTTTCTGTGCCTGTTGACCTTTCTAGGTTGCCTGTTTCTTTAGCACCCAGTCTCGGGTATGTGGCAAAAAGAAAACCAAGGGAAATCATCACTGTGTCATTCCTCTGGCACCAAGGTCTACTAAGGGAAGTGTGTAGTAGGTGTAGTAGTAGGCTATGCCATCTAGGCTTATGTAAGTACACTCTATGATGGTCACGTGACGATGAAATCACCTGCTGACATATTTCTCAGAATGTATCTCCTTTGTCAAGCAACACATGACTGTATAATATTTTACCTAAGAAAGAATTCTTCGGTGAAAATACCAATGCTGTAGAATTACTGTAGTCAATTTCTAGGTTCAAGGGTTAATCAGAAGAGCTCCAAGTATCATTCTTAATAAATATTTACTGACTGCTTACTACGTTGAAGGCACATGCTAGCTGTTGCCCAGGACCCTGACCTCTGTTATCCTTACGGCAGTGATTCTTAACTCATTTGTTTTTTAGAACTACTTTCTGTAGTTGCTCTTATAAGCTGTTCTTATCTAGAAATCGGGAACTAAGTATTACTTTGGATAAACTACTACTTTTCTTAGCTTCATCACCTCCTTTTATAAAATAACAGTATAGTAATACATTTACCTTAGAAAGGATCAACTATGTAATCATCTATTTATAATATGTATATACATACTACCTCCAAACACATACAGCATAAAAGAATACACTGTGTTCAGAAAAGTTCCAATAGTTCAGGTTCATCAATGGAAATAACTGAAATAATACAAATTTCATCAATAGATGAAACAGAATTCTCATGCTTTGTAAAATGTTACACAGCAATAATAGAATACTTTAAGCAGAAGTGGTGATGTGGTAATATATTGACAGTTAAAAAAATAAATAAAATTAAAAAAAATAAGCAGAAGTGGATATAAATAGCTACAAACGTTCTGGTGTCTTGAAACATTTCCAAATTTCATTAGTGTGTTCCTTGTTTCCCTCCCATGCAACACAAAAAAGATTTCCCTACCATGCAACACAAAGAAGTCCAATACCTTATATCTTTGAGTACAGTGGGTTCCCAGAGAAGCCATTTTGCTCAACGTAATTTGAAAGAATAGGACTACACTATTCTACTCCATTGGCCAGACTGACTTTCTATGAATGTGATTAAAATATAACTCTCAGAAACTATAGGAAATTGTTTAGAAAAAGGGAGGGAGTGAAAATACGTACAAAAATGTAAGAAAACATTCAGGCTTTAGAAGGCTCAATATGATTTAAGAGTCTGACAGAAGGTGAATGTTACAAGGGATTTCAAAGGGAAGAAACTTTCCTACTTTATGATGTTCAAAGACCATCCGACTAAAAACTTAAATAATAAGTAAAATGAAGATATATAAAACATTTCTATTAAGTATAAAGATGAAGATTTTAAAGGGCCTCTTATTTACCTCTTCTACATTGGAAGCAGTCTTAGCAGACGTTTCCATGAAGATGAGTCCATGTTCTCGTGCAAAAGCTTCACCTTCTTCTTTTTTTACTTCTCTTCTAGATTCTAAATCACTAAACATGGGAAAGAAAGGGTCACATTACTAATCAACATGGTACAAACAGAAGCATTTGTGGAAAGTGTACCATGGAATTCAAAGTTGTGATGACCATTCTTTTAATTAATTTTTAACATACTAACTGTATTATTCAGGGTATTATGAGGGTTAGTATTTAGAACACACTGTCTAGTTTCAAAGAACTAACAATCCAACAGAAGAAAGATTCTGTGTTAGAATTTTAGAACGTTAGAACTAGCCGTAACTTAAGGGAGCCTCTAGTCTAATACCTTATATCTTTGAGTACAGTGCGTTCCCAGAGAAGAAAGCCATTTTGCTCAACATAATTTGAAAGAGCAGGACTATACTATTCTCCTCCATTGGCCAGACTGACTGAGTTTCTATGAATGTGATTAAAATACAATTCTCAGAAACTACAGGAAATTGTTTAGAAAATCCAAAGTACTAAAGATACATTACATCATTGATCCCAGTTTGTTTAATTCCCAGTTTCCTCTTAAAGCAAAATTGATATAGACAGAGAGACAGAGGGAGGGAGGGAGGGAGGGAGAAGGAGTAGAGAGAGACAGAAAAGGAGAAAGGGAGGGAGAGAGAAAGTGTAAGCTAGAAATTTCCAATGAAAGCAGGGTATTCATTTTTATCATACTAGAATTGTATTAGTGAGCGGGGGGAAGGGAAGTAGCAGTTGCTTTTAAAGCGTGTTTTATTTTTAAAGTTAAAAAACTTTACTATTATATTTATTACTTTTTATATATTATTTATTATTACATGTTTATACATGAAAAAAGATGTATAATATAATGTCCACATACTTCCAGCTAGCCTTGACATATTATTTGCCAGATTTCAGGTTTCTTTCCCTTTAAGAAATAAAATCAGCAACAGCAGAATCACCACCTGTGTGTCTCTGATCCCACTCTCCTCCCTCTTACCCTAAAGGTAACCACTACCTAAATTTGGTGTTTTCATTCTCATGCATGTTTTTGCATTTATCCTCATGTTTATAACCATAAATAGTATTTCTTTTTCATGTCTTTAAAAATTCAGATGTAGCTACTGTTTTACAACTTGTTAACTTTGGTCAACACTATGTTTTTCAAATTTATCCATATAATACATGCAGATCTAGTTTGTTTTTTAACTGGTGAATTACAGTCTACTGAATGAATGCAATACAACTTAAATTCTCTATAAGGCAAAGTTATTTATAATTTTTCATTATTACAAACAATGTTACAATAAGCATTTTATATATATAAAAATATATGTATTTTATATATATAATACATATATAAAAATATATGTATTTTATATATATATAAAAAATATATGTATTTTATATATATATAAAATATATATATATTTGTGTATACACGTGCCAAGGCTTTTCCAGGGCAGTTTTTTTTTTTTATTTTTTCAGAGACAAAGTCTCACTATGTTGCTCACGCTGGTCTTGAACTCCAGGACTCAAGTGATCCTCCCACTTTGGCCTTCCCAATTGCTAGGACTACAGTACTGAGACACTGCGTTAAGCCTGGGTAGGATTTTTCAAACTGTGTCATGACTCAATGAATTGTAAAAATCACTCAGTAGGAAATAATCAGAACCTTTTTTTTAAAAAAAGAAACAATAGGCTGGGTGCGGTGGCTCACACCTGTAATTACGGCACTTTGGGAGGCAAGGCGGGTGGATCACCTCAGGTTAGGAGTTCAAGACCAGCCTGGCCAACATGGTGAAACCCCGTCTCTACAAAAATACAAAAATTAGCTGGGTATGATGGTGGGTGCCTGTAATCCCAGCTACTCAGGAGACTGAGGCGGGAGAATTGCTTGAACCTGGGAGGCGGAGGTTGCAGTGAGCAGAGATCGCGCCACTGCACTCCAGCCTGGGCGACAGAGTGAGACTCCATCTTGGGAAGGGAAAAAAAAAAGAAACAATATAAAATATCAGAGTGTATCACCTATATACATAAGTTCCATCTACTGTTTCATGGAACTTACGTATAAAGGTATAATTTACGAATATTTTGTTATATGTGTAGGTGTACACACAATTTATTTACTAGGTCATGATGTAAAATACATTTCTTACTATAGGTCAAATCAAAAAACTCAAAAGCCATAGTACTTGACGATATACTTAGTGCAAAGTTTTAAAAATACCTCAGTTTTCCAGGCATTACATCATATTGTTGTCTTAGTTCACTCCCTCTGAATCCCACTTAAGTTGCTTAGGTTACTTAAGTATCTTTCTTTTAATTTATGCCCCCTTTTTGTTTAGGGTTTGCATTAAAACCCTTACACTATTAAAAAACTTTCATTTTTTAAATCTCTGCTTCCTATTTCTTATACAACCAATTTATTAATAAAATGCCATAGTAAGAAAAATTTGTGTCATCTGTTGCTCTGACTAGGTCACTGCCCTTCACTGGCTGCTCCCTACTGCTTAATGCGTCTAATTCAAAAATTGCTTATTCCCTGTTTTGGTGTCTATCCACAATTCAATTCATCTAAAAATAATCATTTCATTTATTTCTCTCTGTTCTTTCTTGTTCGTTATACTCCTGATTTTAAAGGTCACCCACCTACGATCATCAGAAACATCTCTTGTTTACATACTATGCTTTGTTTATTTCTTCTCACATTTGAACTATCAGCTCCTAGTGGTCGGTGACCAAATTTAAGCCACCAGTAAGCTGTCACTCATGTTTCAGCCACAAGGAAAAAACTGGTAAAATAAAAGGATAAAAATTCTCTTTATTCTCCAAGTATTCTCCTCTTATTATTTCATACCTTGAATGACAGAATAACTATTTCCATCATAGAAAGACTAAAACTTCCCTCCAATAGCTTTATAACCTTAAAAAGGTTTAGTGAGATGATTTAAATGTGGAAAAGAATACCCAAGAAAGGCCTTCAGAGAATACGATAATAGTTTCTTCTCTACACAAAGAAGTAAACAATGTTTAGCTTTTTATAATGTAAATATCACTTAGGTAATATTTTCTCTTAATAGCAAATCTCAATTTCTATTAAAACAACACTCTAAAATCTATACAGTATAATGATGTTTTACATTATAGCTTTTTTGAGGTGTAACAGACATAAAAGAAGTTGTACTTAAATGCAAAATTTGTTGAGTTTTAAGATAATGTAAGCCCGTGAAGCCATCAGTCTCCCAAAAGTTTCCTCATACTCCATTGTAACCCATCCCTTCTTGCCCCTGCACCCTAGGCAGCTGATGATCTGCTTTCTGCCACTACAGATTAGTCCACATTTACTAGGATTTTTATATAAATGTAATCACATGGTATTTTTGGTCTGAGTTTTTTCACTCTGTAATTATTTTGAGAATCATCCATTTTGCTGCATGTATCAACAGTTCATTCCTCTTTATAGCTGAGTTGTAGTCTGTTGTAATGCTGTATCACTATTTTTCGATTCATCTGTTGATATTTGGGTTGTTTCCAGTTTGGGGCTATTAGAAATAAAGCTGGTATGAATATTTGTACATAATTCTGTGGACATAGGAAGACATATTTATGTTGGGTAAACATCTGGGAGTAAAGTGGCTAGGAAATATAGATGTGTGCTTTATTTCTTTTTTTTGAGACAGGGTCTCGCTCTGTGGCCTAGGCTGGAATACAGTGGCATGATCATGGCTCACTGCAGCCTTGACCTCTCAGGCTTAAGTGATCCTACCACCTCAGCCTCTGGAGTAGCTGGGACTACAAGTATGTACCACCATGTTCAGCTACTTTTTAAAAGAATTTCTTATTTTTGTATAGAAGAAGTCTCCCTACATTGCCCAGGCTGGTCTCAAACTCCTAGGCTGAAGCAATCCTCCTGCCTCGGCCTTTTAATTTCTAAAGAAACTACCAAATTGTTTTCCAAAGTGATTGTATCATTTTACGTTCCCATCAGTAGTATATCTTCTGTAGTAATTGCTGGTTCAAATCTTTAGATCATTTTTAAAAAGTGGATGTCTTCTTATTAATGAATTATAAGCATTCTTCATATATTCTAGATATAAATCCTTTGTCAGATATATTTTTCACAAATATTTTCTGCTAGTCTGTAGCTTGCCTTTTCATTTTTGTAACCGTTTTTCTTCAAATTTATTTATTTAAATTGATAGGTAAAATTGCATATATTTATCATGTACAACATATTGTTTTAAAGTATATATACACTGTGGAATGGTTAATCTAGCTAATTTGCATTATCTCACAGTTACCGTTTTTTGTGGTGAGAACACTTAACATCCACTCTTTCAGCATTTTTCCAGAATGCACTATATCATCATTAACCATGTCACGATGTTGTATAATAGTGTAACCGTCTTTTGAAGAACAAAAGTTTTAAATTCAGTTAAAGAACAATTTATTGATTTTTTTTCTGAACTATAAGTTCATGCTTTTCTCTGTCCCATTTAAGAAATGTTTGCCAAAACAGGGTCACTACAATTTGTTTTCTTTTAGAAATTTTAAGTAGTTTTAGCTCTCACACTTAGGTCTATGATCCACTTCCAGTTAATTTTTGTAAATGGTATAATGTAACAGTTGAGGTTCATATTTTTACATATGACTATTAACTGTTTCAGCACCATTTGATGAAAAAGATTACCCCTTCTTCAACTAAATTAGCATCTCTGTCAAAAAATTAATATATCATATATATATGAATCTACTTCTGGAACTTCTTATTCGGCTCTACTGATCTATGTCTGCTTATGCCAAACAATAGTAAATTGATTATAGTATAATAAATCTTAAAATTTGTAGAATAGTAAATTCTCTCCAATATTGTGCCTCTTTGTCAAAGTTGATTTGGCTATTCCGTGGCCTTTGCATTTTTATATAAACTTTAAAGTCAGCTTGTCAATATCTACCCTCCCAAAAAAGTCTGCCAATGTTTGATAGTTTGATTAGGGTTACAATAAATCTTTTTTTTTCCCTTGGAGACAGAGTCTCGCTCTTTTGCCCAGGCTGGAGTGCAGGTGGCACAATCATAGCTCACTGCAACCTTGAGCTCCTGGATTCAAGTGATCCTCTCACCTCTGCTTCCTGAGTAAGTAGAGCTAAAGGCGTGTGCCAGCATGCCTAGCTAGTTTTTTTAAATTATTATTTTATTTTTTGTAGAGATAGGGTCTTGCTACATTCTCAGGCTGGTCTTGAACTCCTTGCCTCATGTGATCCTCCTGCCTTGGCCTCCCAAAGTGCTGGGATTACAGATGTGAGCCATTATACCTGGCCTTCAATGAATTTTTAGATAAATTTGAGAAGACATCTTATATTTAGTTTTACAATCCATGAACATGGTTATATCTCTTCATTTATTTAGTCTGTTTACAATATTCTCTCTCTTTTTTTAATCTATAGTGATGTCAACCTTTCTTTCCTGATATTGCTAATGTTTGTCTTTTTCCTGATCAGTATCTATTTTATTTTATCTTCTGAAGAATTAGCTTTTGGTTTCATTGGTTTTCTCTCTCTTTTTTTTTTTTAACGGGCAAGAGGCTTTCCTTAACTTTGATTTGCTCTTATTCTAGTTTCTTAAGGCAAAAAAATTAGGCTATTTTCTTTGTTGTTGTTGTTGTTTTTTTTTTTTTTTTTTTTTTTTTTGAGACAAGGTCTTGCTTTGTTGCTCAGCCTGGAGTACAGTGGCATGAACACAGTTCACTGCAGCCTCAACTGGGCTCAAGTGATTCTCCCACCTCAGCCTCCTGAGTAGCTGGAACCACAGGAATGCACCATCATGTCTAGCTAAATTTTAAAATTTGTTGTAGAGATGGAGTCTCCCTGTGTTGCCCGGGCTGATCTTGAACTCCTGGGATCAAGCAATCCTCCACCTGGGCCTCCCAAAGTGTTGGGATCACAGGTGTGAGCCACTGTGCCTGGCCCTAGGCTGTTCATTTAAAAATTTTCTTAATAGTACTATTTTAACTGCATCTCACACATTTTCAAAGACTGCAGAGAGAGAAGTTAACTTGTGGGAATAAACGCAAATAATTCCTGTCCATGGAAATGCAGACTGTGTCCTGTGGAATACAATTAATACCCTGTGAATACTGTTCAGTTTTGCATCCATCTTGTAAATTCATTTCAGTATTCTTTATTTGATTATAAATGTATGGTACTTTGAGTTCCCTTTTGAACTGGTTGAAATATCTTACCAGTTTCCTTATCTTGTTAATTAATGAGATAAAAGTTTTGAGATGTCTTCATTATCATATAAGTCATGATTTTACCTATCTAAAAACAGCATCTCTTCAGAGTATTTTATTAATATAACCCTAAAGAATGAATGGGCCGGGTGTGGTGGCTTATGCCTATAATCCCAGTACTTTTGGAGGCCCAGGTGGGAGAATCACTTGAGGTTAGGAGCCTGAGACCAGCCTGGGCAACAAAGTGAGACCCTTTCTTTATAAGAAATAAAAAGATAAACTAGCTGTGGTTGTGCATGCCTACAGTCTCAGCCACTTGGGAGGCTGAGGCAGGAGGATTCCCTTGAGCCCGGGAGGCCAAGCTGCAGTGAGCTATGATCACACCACTGCACTCTAGCCTGGGTAATAGAGTGAGACCCTGTCTCAAACAAAACAAAACAAAACAAAACAAAAAGAATGGTGCCTAGCATTCTGAAAATACTAATATTTTCTTACCACTGTAAGTTTCTACAAAAATTAGTGAAAACTTTCCCACACTCTTAGAAGTTTATGGAAACTGGTCAAGCAAGAAGGTTTTCCCATATAATAGCATTTTAAATTGACAGCACAAAGATGTTCAATCCAACTCCCCAAATAAATCAGTAGGCTTTACTTTACATCAGTAATCTGATAAAACTCCTTCAGATTACTTTTTAAAGTATTTCTTTACACAAAAACTATTTCTAATAATAACAGTAATAATTTCCAACAAAGCTTATTAACATCATTTTAAAAATCAAAAGAAACACCTTAGAATTTCCGAAATTTTATAATTTAAGAGGCTGGTAACTCACATTTGAACAAATGTTAAGGAAAGTAGTCAAATAAACAGTACAGTCTTCATCACTAATGCAATGTAAGCTCTAAATTAGCCTTTTTACCTTTTATTTCCAATAAGCATAATGACCATGTTGGAATTGGAATGCTGGCGGGCATCTTCTAACCAGGTTGTCAAGTGGTTGAATGTATCTCTCCTAAACATAAATAATAATTTAATTACTATGTTCAAAGCATTTCCCTCAGTATACAACGAACAATATACATATTTTTAAAGAGAACCACTTTTAGCCATATCCACTTATGTAACGAGAAGTAGTTTTAAGCACCATATCTGGGTTTAGAGTTCACTGATTGTATTTCAGTTTATAAATTAAATGTAATCACACTTTAGAAAATTCCAATGAATAAATAATATGGCCAATTTCAATTTGAAGGTGCTAATTCAAATAAGAAAAACAATTCAGTTGCAGGTTTCTGTAGTAAATTTAAATTGGACTCAAGATGCAGTTTTAAAGGTGAGTAGCCAGGGCAGAAAGGCTAAGCTATTCTTTCATTACTGTTAACCACATCTATTTAGAAAAATTCTCTGTATCAACTACTGAATTGCAAAGTTTTCAAGTTCTCACCGTGTAATATCGTAAACTAGTAAAGCTCCTGCTGCACCTCTGTAATACGACCTTGTGATGGAACGAAAGGATTCTTGCCCTGCCTGTAACGAAAAAAAAGGTTGGAGAGTTTCCTTTAATACAATGTCCTCTACATTTTCATATTATTCATATACAGAATAAGAGCAGGTAGGGAAGGAGTGCATAAAGAGAGACAAGAAAACTTAACTTCACCAGTCTTAGGAAAAAGTTACAAAATACCGCTATTGCTCAAGATTGCTCAAGTCAACGAGACGCACATGTAGTGCACATGTAGTCGCTCCTGCAACCTCCCCACCCCGCAAGACCTCTAAACCCTTTTTGGCAATCCCTGACAACCCAATTTACTGAATGGCTTCACAATACACGAATCATTATTAAAGGACAGAATGGACTCCTAGCAACTAAGCTCTGAAGACAAATTTGAAAGGAAGCAAATAACCCAGAGCCTCACATTTGAATTCAATAACCCACTCCCTGGGGCAGCTGTTGACACTAGAATAAATAAAGCCCATTGTAAATAAATGATGAATGACATCTTTACGCCCACCATCTGCTGGTGTAAAGGTTGTTGGAAGGCCAAGGATGCAGATTTTATCAGTTATATCATAAACTGCAGTGAGCTTTCAACAGTCATCAAATGGAATTCTTTGAGCAATCATTTTATTATGAAAAGCAAAATGGTTCTGAATTTAATTTATATAAGTTTTTTTCTCCACACTTAATCAATTTTCTCTGTATTTGATATATAATGCTTGTCAAAAGGCAACAGGATGTAAAAGTCATCTTTATATCCACTTGTGAAACAGACACAAGAGATTATGCAAAGCTAGGTAATTTCTCTTTTACTCATGGTACTAATTTCTGTTTTTTTAAGAATTGCTGGGGAGGAATGTGACTGTTCTGTCTGAGTTTAAAACCGAGACAGCTCTTATAAGAAGTTATTTTTCATTTTTAATCCCTTCTTTTCCTACTTTTGCAAAAACATAAGCATTTTAATGAAGTAAACGTAAAGCCAATTTTAACGATTTTTATATTCAAAATCCCCTAACTTGAAAAATATTGATGCTTACACGTTCTGAGTTCTGATCTTGCAATGTAAATATTTAGCCCTTCCCACCCTCAGAATGCACATGGACAGCTCATATTCTACCCTGTTTAACACTCAACACTCTACAATACCTTGCTCTTGTTGACCCTTCCTCTATACTCCCTCCCTCCCCCATCCCCCACCCCCTGCATGTGACTAAGTGTGTGCTAGGCACTGGGTCCAGCACATAGCAGGCATTCAGAGAAAGCCTGTTGAGTGAAAAAGTGGAAAAATAGGCTGGGCATGGTGGCTCACGCATGCAATCCCAGCACTTTGGGAGGCCATGACTGGTGGATCGCTTGAGCCTGGGAGTTTTTAACCCATTTATGCCTAGTGTTCCATTATTGGAATGCTAAGCTTGTGGGAGTTATTTATATCCTACTGCTCAAGGTCACTGCCAAGGTCTGATTTTTCACACAAAAAATTTGCAACCCCCTGCATAAGTGGGTTAAGACCAGCCTGGGCAACATGGCAAAACCCCGTCTCTACCAAAAATACAAAAATTAGCCAAGTGTGGTGGCACGCCCCCAGCTACTTGGGAGGCTGAGGTAGGAGGATCATCTGAGCCCAGGTGAGGAGGCTGCTGGGAGATGTAATTGCACCACTGTACTTCAGTCTTGCTAACAGAGCAACACCTTGTCTCCAAAAACAAAAACAAAAAAACAACAAAAAAGTGAAAGAAGAAATCCTAATGTCTTAGTTATATGCATAAAATAATCAGTACTCCATCCCACATAGCTGAGTGGACATCTGTAAATCCTAACGTGCTAAGATTCAATGAAAATAACTTCTCCTATGTGGAAACTAACAATTAGACCCTCTCTTGGGTAGGCAATTTTGGCAGTTAGAATAATGTCATGCTAAATTAGACAGTGAGAAAGCCATCACACAAAAGGGCTATAAAAATAGCCAAATCATTTTACATAGCTTAGGTTAAACTGAAGACAGCCGGGTATAATGGCTCATGCCACTTTGGGAGGCTGAGGCAGGAGTATTGCTTGAGGCCAGGAGTTCAAAACCAGCCTGGCTAACATGGCGAGACCCCATCTCTACAGAAAAATTTTAAAAATTAGCTGGGTGATGTGGCTTATCCGTGCAGTCCTAGCTACCTGGGAGGCTGAAGCAGGAGGATCACTTGAGCCCAGGAGTTCAAGGCTACAGTGAGCTACAATCACACCACTGTGCTCCAGCCTGGGCAACAGATGAGGCCCTGTGTCTTTAAAAAAAAAAAAAGAAAAGAAAAACAACAACAACAACAAAAAACAACAAAAAACTAGAAGATACCTTGTTTTTATTTTAAAGTGATTGTTTTTTAAAATTTATTATTTTTTATTTTTTTATAGAGACCAGGTTTCACCATGTTGCCCAGGGTGGTCTCAAACTACTGAGCTTTAAGCAATCAACCTGCCTCGGTCTCGTAAAAGTGCTGGGGGGTTACAGGTGTGGGCCACTGTTCCCAGCCAAATTCACTGTTCTGAAGGCACAATGGCAGGAAATATCTTCTTTAACTGCTTAGCACAGAAAAACAAAGGACTAGATCTTTAGGGATTAATTTCACTGTAAATCCTATGTACCAAGAAAGGATTCTGTGTTAGGTACAGTAGTTCCTCCTTATTTGAGGTTTTGCTTTCTAAGGTTTCAGTTATTGGTGGTCAACTGCAGTCTGAAAATATTAAATGGAAAAGTCCAGAAACAATAATTCCTAAGTTTTACATTGTACACGATTCTGAGTAGTGTGATAAAAGTCTCCCACTATCCTGCTGCTCCGTCCTGCTGGGGATGTGAATCATCCCTTTGTCCAGCCTATCTTCACTGTATACACTACACTACCTGCCTGGTAGTCACTTAGTACAGGTTGAGCACTTCTTCTCTGAAATGCTTTGAACCAGAAGTGTTTCTGAGTTTAGAATATTTGCATTATACTTATCAGTTGAGCATCCCTAATCTGAAAACTAAAATCCAAAATGCACCAAAAAGCATCTCCTCTGAGTGTCATGTGGAAGCTCAAAAAGTTTGGGATTTTCAAATTAGGGATGCTTAAACTGCAGCCGTCTCTGTTATGGGATCGAAAAACTAGTATATATAGAGTTCAGCACTATCTGCAATTTCAGGCATCTACTGAGGGTGTTAGCATCTATTCCTCATGGATAAGGAAGAACTACTGTAATACAAAAAAGATACATATTTTATTAGTTCAAAATAAAAATCAGGTTTATAGCTCTGATATTGCCCATGGCTGATCATCAAGCAAAGGTAAAAGTCCTTTAAACCAATCTCTCCAGGGACATTCTGTGGGATGAATTAAAATGAACACATTGCTAGAAAAGTACTACTATAAGATCTACAACTTCCAGTTTAGAGCCTAGATAAGAGACAGTAAAGAGTAAAAGACAAAATAAATTTAGGAAAAGGAGAAAAGCAAACTTTTATAACCATTCTCATTCCTTCTGAACTGTTCTGCAAAGAACAAAACACGTTCCAATATGGAAATAACTTACACAATACATTTGAATCTAGACTTCTGCCCACTACAAAATTAAACAAAAGCTCGAGCAAATAAAAAAACACAATTCCCACTGAAGACTATGACTGTAGCTATGCATCTTAAGATCTATGATTACTTTATAATAAATAAAGATGAGTGTTAAGAATAGTTTACAAATTCTTGAGACCTTACTAATCTGAAAACTATCACAACTCTGGCCTATTCTCTTTGATAACGGTATTGGTAGCCTTGAAATAAATCTTGCCCAGTGAAGTTTTTTTTTTTTATTATGGCTTCTCTAACTATAAATAAACTGTTATATAACAACTAACTGCATAAAGTTAGCCCAAAGGTTAACTACCTTGACATATTAAAGCAAAGTAATTTGATTTTTAAAAAGCACTTTAGGCTGGTCGCAGTGGCTCACGCCTGTAATCTCAGCATTTTGGGAGGCCGAGAGAGGCAGATCACGAGGTCAGGCATTCGAGACCAGCCTGACCAACTGGTGAAACCACGTCTCTACTAAAAAATACAAAAATCAGCTGGGTGTGGTGGCGCACACCTGTAATCTCAGCTACTTGGGAGGCTGGGGCAGGAGAATCACTTGAAGCCAGGAGGCGGAGGTTACAGTGAGCCGAGATCGTGCCATTGCACTCCAGCCTGGGCAACAGAGTGAGACTGTCTCAAAAAAAAAAAAAGGTGCTTTAATATATACCTATCCAAACTCGGATTGACCTATATTGTTTTAAGTGAAACAAAAATGTTAACCTAGGGCCAGGCGCGGTGGCTCACGCCTGTAATCCCAGCACTTTGGGAGGCCAAGGCAGGCATATTACGAAGTCAAGAGATCGAGACCATCCTGGCTAACACAGTGAAACCCCGTCTCTACTAAAAATGCAAAAAATTAGCCGGGCTTGGTGGCGGGCACCTGTAGTCCCAGCTACTCGGGAGGCTGAGGCAGGAGAATGGTGTGAACCCGGGAGGAGGAGCTTGCAGTGAGCCAAGACTGCGCCACCGCACTCCAGCCTGGGTGACAGAGCGAGACTCCATCTCAAAAAAAAAAAAGTTAACTTAGGAATTATAAATGTTGTGTTTGATCCTCTTCACTATAAACTGTTGGTTAAAAGGGATTTTGGAAGCTTGAAACCAAACAGGATACAAAATTCTTTGTATTTAATAGTAAGAGATTCCTAATATTAGCTTAGAGTGTAAAGAAAAACACATTTAGTCAAACAGGAATGACTGCCTAAGTGAACAGCACCACAAAACAAACTTGGGGTGGAGTGGCCAGAGTGGACAGTAAGTTCTCTTGGCTCACAATATAACTGTTGGATTAATTTAAAAATCCACAGGATTAGCTGGGTGTGGTGGCTCACACCTGTAATCCCAGCACTTTGGGAGGCCAAGGCGGATGGATCACCTGAGGTCAGGAGTTCCAGACCAGCCTGGCCAACATGGTGAAACCCCGTCTCTACAAAAAATACAAAAATTAGCCAGGCGTGGTGGCACGTGCCTGTAATCCCAGCTATTCTGGAGGCTGAGGCAGGAGAATCACTTGAACTCAGGAGGCGGAGGCTGCAGTGAGCTGAGATTGCGCCACTGCACTCTAGCCTGGGTGACAGAGCTGGACTCTGTCTCAAAAACAAAACAAAACAACAACAACAAAAATTCACAAAATACTCAGAGATGCAAAAAAGTAGAGCAGAACAAGTCTGCCTAAGAGATAAAAACATGCTCATTTTTAGTGATGCTTAATATTAAATCAGAGTCATGGAACATTTGTGCAAAAGAAGTCTTACAACTTCATCTTTCATGTGAGGATTGCTAAATCAAAATTGATCCTTTGCACCATAATTTTAAAACTTATTTGTAACTGCCAGATAAAGAATCCCTTAAACTGGCTTTCCCATGCATCTGAGTCTTTTGGTGAATAGCAATATTTGTAGTAACCAGGCTGGCAACTAGTAGTAATCTTCACCTCTTCTTCCTCTTCTACTCCCATAAAAGATAACTTTATACATATTAAGCTGTAGTTCAAAAATCTCTAAATATCCTGAATTAAAGTCCTAAGCTCTTGAGAATCAGACCTCTACTTGTCTCACAAGGATTTTTTCTTATTCAAAATCTTGTTCATACAAGTCCATTTTTTTCTACTGATATCTTGTCTATAGTCTGAAAATTCCTGCTTTTGTGCCTCTGCTTAACTCCTTGCCTGAAACACTATTTTCTTCTCTCTCCACCTATCCAATTTCCATTTCCTTTGAGGACCAGCTCAAGCCCCTAATTCTTTCACAAAGCTGGGAAAGCTTGTCTACCACAGCCCATAGTTATCCTTTTCTCCTCACAAATCCAAAAGCACTTTCATGTGGTCATTTGGTTTTAATACTATTGATTAGATACAATGAACATACTACTCAAATGCTTATCTTTTTTCCTCTTCAGTTATCCTTGAGGAATAGCTTAACTCAGAGTACTAGAGTATATTTATAGTAGGCACTCAAATATGTTACCAGGATTGATCCCAAAGAGCCAATAAAGGGAGAAAATTAAGATTTGTGAGAATCAGTATTACAGTAGTACTTCTCTTACTTGCATTGCTAGTTATTTATCAAACAGCTCCAGCTATGTAGAAGACAGATGAGAACCAAAAGAAGGAAAGAAGGATTTCTAAACAGCCAAATAAACTGTCCCTTGCCCAAGCATTAAATCTCAGGTACTTTACTTAAAAGACTCAACTTAAAAATTTAGACCTTGGCCAGGTGTGGTGGCTCACACCTATAATCCCAGCACTTTGGGAAGCTGAGGCGGGTGGATCACGAGGTCAGGAGATCAAGATCATCCTGGCTAACTTGGTGAAACCTCGTCTCCACTAAAAATACAAAAAAAAAAAAAAAAAAAAAATTAGCCGGGCGTGGTGGCGGGCACCTGTAGTCCCAGCTACTCAGGAGGTTGAGGCAGGAGAAAGTGGCGTGAACCCGGCAGGCGAAGCTTGCAGTGAGCCGAGATTGCACCACTGCACTCCAGCCTGGGCGACAGAGCGAGACCCCGTCTCAAAAAAAAAAAAAAAAAAAAAAAAAAAAAAATTTAGATCTCTATCAAGGAACTGCTATCGTTGAAAGGAAATATTTTGAAATCCACATGCATGTACAAAACTTCTATTCCAGGTGACAGTAAGATCAGTAAGAATCAAAGTGATTTTTAGGCTGTCTTAGTGTACACAGCAAGGGTGGTGAAAAAGTCAACCTGCACTAGTTAGTTGTGGGATCCTGAGAAAAGTAACAATGGGTGGAAATACCTAGAAAAAACAGCACAAGTTGAATGCTTTAAAAAATTTGAGGATATTTACTTTGGAAAAAAGGCTTAGCTGGGCGCAGTGGCTCACGCTGTAATCCCAGCACTTTGGGAGGCCAAGGTGGGCAGATTGCTTGAGTCCAGGAGTTTCTGACCAGCCTTGGGAACATGGCAAAATCCTGTCTCTACAAAATTAAAAAAAAAATTAGCTGGGAGTGGTGGCGGGTGCCTGTAGTCCCAGGTACTGGGGAAGCTGAGGTGAGAGGATCACTTGAGCCTGGGAGGTGGAGGCTGTGGTGAGCTGTGATCACACCACTGCACTCCAGCCTGGGCAACAGGGCAAGATCCTGCCTCAAAAAACAAGAAAAAAAAAAAAGATAAAATAGGATATGATCACCGATGTCAGATTCTTTTAGTGCTGCCACGTAAGAAAAACTGGAGACCACAGGTGGGAGGTAATCACTAAAGTACAATGAAATGTCTAAGACAGTTTCCTGTCCCTGTAGTTGTTCAAAAAAATGTTGATGAATTGCTGCCTAAGGAGGAAGAACAGTTGGAGCTCTAAGCCCCTCAACTCCCAGCTTAAGGGATGGTGGGGGAGAGGGAGGAAGTGACAGTAATGGGAGCAGAGAGGAAAGGCAGAAGTGGGGAGGCAGTATTGTTTTCAGCCCTCAGGGTTCCAGGTCCTCTCCCTGGCTCACTGCATCTGGTCATCCATCCTTACTGATGCATTGAAACAAAATAATATTCAATTTTTAGAAATAATACGTCAAGAGTATAAAGTAACATGTTTTTCAAAGGAGAAAAAAAATGCCTGTGATTTGCTGAGAAGAAACTTTTAGCATGTTAGTTTTCACACAATTTGGTCAAAAGTTTCACTGACTTACTTGATATAAGACATGTAAAATAGGAATATTTCTAGGGAAGCTGAGTGGATAAATGAACTTAACTAAAACATCCATATTACAATTTTTTTTGGAGGGGCTGGGAAATCAAATGTATTTGGATATGCTGGAAGGCAACTGAAAGAGGAATAGAAGGCAAGAGAAAAAGTAAGAGAAAAAGAACAAGAGCAGAACAAGGCAGTAATGGCTGGCCAGGGTCTAACAGTGAGAACACACCTCTGCCTTTTTTCTGCCAATGAACAGAAACCGGGGGCAACGTATGTTTCTTCTTTGACTTCCCCTGGCAGAAGAAGAATATTTACAGTTTGGCTTTGGCTTTTAATAAATGAAAGAAAAGTAACTCAGTAAAGGGCCAAGTGTCAGTGCTTAAAGGGAGGCACTGATAGACTCTTATCACTGTTTCCAGCTGTGAAACTGATTGATGGCCTTCATGCCTCCAAGGAGTATCTGCTAGCAGCTATTCTCACTATTGGCAAAAGAAAGCAAAGGTGGTGGATGTGAAAATCTTGCAAGGAAAACTCCTTAAATTTTTTGAAGATAAAAATGACAAACATCCTGTAGGCCAGGTGCAGTGGCTCACACCTGTAATCCCAGCACTTTGGGAGGCTGAGGCGTGGATCACCTGAGGTCGGGAGTTCGGGACCAGCCTGACCAACATGGAGAAACCCCGTCTCTACTAAAAATACAAAATTAGCCGGGCGTGGTGGTGCATGCCTGTAATTCCAGCTACTTGGGAGGCTGAGGCAAGAGAATCGCTTGAACCCGGGAGGCGGAGGTTGCAGTGAGCTGAGATTGCACCATTGCACTACAGCCTGGGCAACAAGAGTGAAACACTGTCTCAAAAAAAAAAAAAAAAAAAAAAAAAAGACAAATATCCTAAGATACTAAGAAAACTCTTCATTTCTATAAGGCTGATAAAACAAATAATAACATTTGGCTAATTTTCCCTTGAAGGACTCTAGGATGGTTTTGTAAACATCTTGGGTCATGAATAGACATAACCCTTGCTACCAAAAATGCAACCGGCTATCCAAATGTACAGACACACTGTAAAACATTAATGCTATGGAAAATCCCGTTTCACTCAGATATAAACTAAGTGTGAGACCAATCTTAATGTGTATTAGGTTACATTTATTAAAAAGTTTTGGAAGTTGGGTATGAAAGTAAGAAGAAAGTCAATGAAAATAAGAGAAAAGCCTGACCAGCCTGGGAAACATAACAAGACTCCATCTCTACAAAAAATTTTGAAAATTAGCTGCACGTGGTGGCATGCATGTGTAGTCCCAGCTACTCAAGAGGCTGACGTGGGAGGATTGCTTGAGGCCAGGCGTTTGAGGCTGCAGTGAGCTGTGATCATGCCACTACACTCAAGCCTGGGCGACAGAGTGAGACGCTGTCTCAAAACCAAAAAAAAAAAAAAAAAAAAAAAAAACCCCAAAAAAACAAAAACAAAAGAGGAAAACCTGTAAGACAAAGACTCAAGAAACAATCTCCAAAAGAAGTAAGTTAAACTATTTTAAACAGTCCTTTAAATCTGGAACAGGCCATTGGGTCTGGGAGCTCTCCATGTAGAAGCTGGAAGTGGTCGAATTCTTTCTGGGATGTTATGATGTCTTTAAAGGGACCACCATCTCTCTCAGAAATAGAGGAAAGAAAACGAGCCCTCTACCCTCCTAGAGGAACACAAACAAGGGTTTTTCTTCTCTTCCTTTCTCATACTGTCCAGCATAAGAAATTATTTTAGATTTCTTTTGCAAGTTTATTGTTGTGCAAAGAAATCAACTCAAGCAAAAACAAAAACAAGAAAACCCACAAAAAACCAGGCTTCTATCAAAATGATGTATGACGAGTTAATCTACAAAACAGACAACTAGGAAATGAATGGCTTACTCAAGTTTCAAAAAACAAAGATTATTTAAGGGACTACTTTAAGAATAGAAGAACAAGTGAATAAACTGAAATAACCTACAGACAATGAAGTGGTTTATGCCTAAAATATCACATAATTATCATTACTACATTAACCTTTCCTTTTCAAAACGATGTACTTTAGTAGATATCTCCTGAACACATCCAGTGACCCTACAAGTTGCTTAGACAGAATGAGATTCTCTATTCATTCATTCAGTAAAATTTACCAAACACTGTATTATCAGTCACCAAGCTAAGAATGCAGGATACAAAGCTGCATAAGATATAGGTGGATCCTTCTCTCATAATGCTTATTCTGAGAAGGGTAGATAATGTGAACAAAAAGCTATGACAATGGGATCAGAACTACAGGAGACATATGCACAAAATATTACAGGAAGAATAAGTTATTCCGATGGGGGTCAAAAAGGCTTCACCAAAGAGCTGACATCTTAGTTGCCTTAAATGGAAAAGAAAACAAAAAAAGGCACTTCAAGCAATGCAAGTATTTATGCAAAAGTATAAGGAATGAAAAATATGTTTATTGAAGAATAACAGTCTGGTTCACACTACACAATGCAAAGATGTGTGTTACACAAGGTTATAAACTAAAAAGAGTAACTTAGTTTATGTAAATCAGTTCTGAATAAGAGACAGTAACTCAGCCGGGTATGGTGGTGCACGCCTGTAGTCCTAGCTATTCAGGAGACTGAAGTGGGAGGACTGCTTGAGCCCAGGAGCTCGAGGCTGCAGCGAGCTATGATTGTGCCACTGCACTACAGCCTGGGTGACAGAGTGAGACCCTGTCTCCAAAACAAGAAGAGAGAAACTCTTTTAATACAGAAGTAGAAAATGTTTCTTTTTGGTTGGAGATTATTAATTTTAAATCTCTAGGAAAAAAGGGACTCTGTGTATTTTATTTTCCTCTTTTCCGTGCAGTTTTGAGATGCTGCCTGAGAGAATGCAAATCAAAAGTTTTGAGATGCTTTAGGCTCACATGGGAAATCCTTGAGAAATAGTAAAAGTATGACTCTTCACTGAGGAAGAAGAGGCAAAAAAACACAAGAACCCAGAGTCGAGTGGACAATTCAAGGACAAGGCAAGACAGAGATGTAGGGTTATCATTTAAGGAAAAACTGTGACACATAGGAAGTATCAGGAAACCCAGGTCCCACAGCAGCCTTCAGCAACTTGCTTGGTCTAGGGAATCCAGTCTGTGAGACTGGATGTTCTCTAAGGTTCCTTCTTTCAATGGCTACTACACATGACAAGTGAGAAACTAAGACTGAGTGACTGGAGAAAAATGGGCCACGGGTATATGATGATTAAATCCCATCTTTTCTATCTCATTTGCTGGTTTAGAGAATATGTTCTTTGACACAACAGGAGACCTTTCAGGTTTTCTCAACTGGGGTTCTGTGAAGAATTATCTCCTAATGCCCTAAAGCAGTGGTTCTCAAAGTGTGATCCCAGAATCCTGGGAATTCCTCAGACTTTAAGGGTCCATGTGGTCCTCCATTTCCCAACTGACTATTTGTGTGAGGCTGGATTTTCTTAATATACTTCAATTAAACAACATACGTAAGGCTCAGTGCAGAAGCAGATATGAGAATCCAGTGTCTTCTATTAAGCAGACAGATATCACTAGTCTCACTAGAAAAATGTAGTTGTTTGTTTTGGAAAAATACAGTGTCCATTACAATTATATTATCTACCCTAACAAGTAATTTATTAATTTAAAATGAATTAATGATTGAATATTTGGTAAGTTTCTCATTTTTAATTTCTAATATGGTAAATATTAATACCTTTAAGCCATGTAAGCTAAAGCTCTTTGGGGGTCTTCATTAATTTTTAAATGTATAAAGCAGTTCTGAAACAAAATGGTTTGAAAATTGCTACCTTAAGGCACCCAATGTATATAATACAGTAACTTCACTTTTATGCATCTAAGATGGGAGAATAGAGAAAACAGTCACTCTAATCATTTTCTGTATATTGTGGTTCAGATGAGGAATCACCATTAAAAACAATATTGTATGACATGTAATAGGTACTCAATGAACAAGGGTATGACAGAATTAGGATACTGGATTAAGAGCAACGTGACTTCAAGTTGTTAGGACTAAAACATTTAAAATAATAAGCCTGAAGAATAAGTTATTGTATAATATTGATATTCTTATTTTACTTCCTATGTGTACTTGACACATGCTGATTGTTTTTCTTAAAAATACAGTTTCTAGAGCATTTCAATTTAGACCACATAACGTGAGCATTCACTCAGATATGCTCACTAACACCAACACCCAGGGCCCATCTATTGAAAACAGTGCATAAGAAAAACCAGTCTACTCCAGCACCACATTTCATCTCACGGCTGCAGGAAGTCAGTGTCTAACAAACCATAACAGGCATATAATAACATTAAAACAAATGTACGATGTACTTTCATAAAGTAACTTTACTGAGATCATACAGTGCACTTTTCCTATACTTACCGTATCCCATATCTGAAGTTTTATCTGTTTCCCATCAATAGTTATCATTCGAGCACCGAACTCTACACCTAAATAGAGTAGGAAATGATTTGTTACAAAATTAGTGGGAATAGATCTCACTTTCAAGGATTAAAAACAGAATGTTTACTTCCAAGACATGCTATGCTAGGTAATATACAGATCAACTTTAACAAATGCAGTTCCTATACTTAGAAAATATATAAGCTAAGGAAGAGGTGCTAATAAGACATAGGCTAAGGACATAATTAAAATACTAAGATACTGAAATGTGGCAGAGTCAATATTAGAAACCAACTGTGGTCTTCATGTTTTGCAGGCTCAGTAACATAAAAATTAAAAAAGAGATCCAAGAGCCGTAATTATCAATCACAAATGTTAAATATTAAAATATCTTAAAAATTACATTAATATGGTATAAAAATCACTAAAAGGGATAGATATATTTCAATATCGTAGTATTGGTTCCAAGCATGAATAATTAGCAAGGAAAGAAATCTCCACATCTGCCACTAGCTATAATCAATGTTTTAACATACTTCCCAGACAGTGCTCCATGAATACACATGCAGAAATAAGTATACAATCCTGCACAAATGGGAACATATAAATGCTGCTCTGCAATTTGCTTTTTATTTAATAATACATCACAGACATTATTCTGTATCACAAACATCCTGGCAAATCAATAAACATAAAACTATGGCATTATTTTTGATGTCTGCATAATATTCTTTTGTGTACAGATAATTTACGAATTTGGTACTTTATTGCTACAGATTTAGGTTGTTCTCCTATTATCACTAAATAGTGAATGCTGAAATGAACTTTCTGCATACATTTTTCAACTTACTATAATTTTAGGCAAATTATAAGAAATAGGATTACAGGACAAAGGGAACACAGACTTCACACTTACAAGTTTACTACTTTGGCTTTTAACTTGTATTTATCATCTTTGGAAAGTACTCATTCAATCATCAAAATAGGAGTAGAAAAATAGGGGATAATTTTAGAAGGGCAAACAGTTGTGAAGACAACTCTGAAAGTAGTATATCTCTTATATCAAGTCATTACTGCCTAGAGTATGTTCAATCAGTATTTAGATCAGAGTCAGGGTGAAGGGAAGACACACATGGTCCCCAGAAACCAAATGTCATCCTGTCAGAAAAATAACTTCTAGTTTCCCAGAGAAGAGCACACTGCCCAATATCAGAATTCCAGTTCAGCATCTCCCATAACTCCCCAACTGTGATTAGAAGGGTGAGAAACAAAGGTAATTTGTCCCATGACATAAAACCTGATGAGCTTTTACTCTACATTATAATACTTCTTCCATCCCACAGGCCTAATGAATACCAAGAAACTAAGATGATGTTTATGTTTCTCAGGCTCAGAAATACAGGAAAGCTAGAGAAAAGAGATCCAGGAGTCATGATGTATCAGACTGAAAAATGAAAAATTGAAAAATTATGCCACATAAAACCATTACAGTGTTTACATATATATGCATCTACATATGCATATAGATTCATAATGTATCTATATGAATATATATATTCATATCTGTTCTGTGCCACAGGGTGGGGACATACACAAAATCCATTAATGACATGAAAAATGAAATTAGTTGAGGGAAGAAACCAGCTGCTAAGTAAGATACAGATGTTCTTTGAAATACTCAGTACTGAAAAGGAGTATACTGAAGCACAAAATTCTACATGTCAGCGAGGTATCAGACAGAGTAGAGGCTTTTTCATGAATTTATTGTTTCTACCTACAAATGAGAAAGAGAGAGAAAAATTTTATTTTTCCTTCCATTGTCAGGGATGGGTTGGCTTTTAAGCACAATCCAAAACTATCTATATTGCTCATAACGTCAAATCGAACAAAAAACAACTACAAACTAGAAACAGACCCATCAATGCTGCTGATACCAAGGGTGAGCAGGTAAGGAAGGCAAGGCTAGCAACAGCAAGCAGACGCTCCCCCTCTGGAATTGATATCTTGAGCAGAGGGCTAAAGATACGGAAACTGACCTGTGACCATTCCATCCGAGCAGATGAGAAGCTAACACAACTGCTCCTGCTGCAGGATAGCTCTTAACAGTTTCTGCTTCCTGGGCTCCAAGATGCTTTGTTCCTGCCCAATTCCAAGACCAAGTTTCCAACTTACTGTAGGTTCCATACATAACTACAGACATTCTAGAATATTCTCTTTGCTTACCTTAGCTAGAATTGGGTTTTAGTATGTTCGTCTCTTTATTCAAATTAAGCAGATCAGCTGGGCCCAGAGGCTCAGTGTGGCCGGTAATCCCACACTTCGAGAGGCTGAGACGGGAGGTTTGCTTGAGCCTAGGAATTTGAAACTAGCCTGGACAACGTAGGGAGACCCAGTCTCCATGAAAAATTAAAAAATTAGCTAGGTATGGTGGCAGGTGCCTGTGGTCCCAGCTACTTGGGAGGCTGAAGTGGGGAAGGATCACTTGAGCCTGGGAACTCCAGGCTGCAGTGAGCCATGATCGTGCCACTGCTTTCCAGCCTGGGTGACAGAGTGAGACCTTGTCTCAAAAAACAAAAATAAAAACAATAAAGTAAGCAGACAGAAGTTATGAAGCTTAAAATCTTTAAACAAAGATTTTGCCTCTAAAAATACATCCAATTTTAAATAAACCTGTTAAGTAAACATCAAGAATGTTTCTAAACCAGGAATATGTCATAATACAATAGACATTTTAACTTCACTTATCAACCAGGTCAGGATGGATAATTTAAAAACAAACAAACAAACAAACAAACAGAAACAAGAAGCAAAGAGACCAGTTAAAAGGCTATTGTATTATATTTAGTCATGAGATTAAAAAATGGTGGTGGGAAAAAAATACACATCTCAAAAGGAAAAATTGACAAGTGTTGATTACTGAAAAACTATGATTTCCGTTTTCCTATCAAAGCAAAAACAAACACACTTTAATTTCAGCTTCAGAAATATAACTCTTTCCCATTTACCTTCCCATAACTGGGTCCAATTACCCTTTAATTCTATGTGGCAAATGAAAATACTGAATCCTAGTCTCTTGGAAGCCTCAGAAACAAATATAGAAACCAAAAACTTGACTTCTTCTCTGGAATATTAACATTTTAAAATCATTTTCCTTAGATGTATACATGCTTGAGAATCCCATTTAGAAAGGTTTCCTTCTCCTTTTTTTTTATGTGATAAATTGTTATTCTCTATGCCTTTGACGCCCTCTTCCCAGATCCATTTTCAATTAACAGCCAATTTGGCTGCTAGATAAATTTCTGTGGAGTCAAAGTCAAGACCTCATTTACCTGACATTGTCGGGGAGTGATGCTTATTTTCTCAGATATGTTATTCACTTCCAACCTTCCACAATCAAATACTCTGAATAGGTACACTTTCTAATTGTCTCCAATCGTTATCATCCTTGCATCATTTACTGAGCATTCATAATCAATATCTACTTGGTTGTGTGACCCTGTGCAAGTTATTAAGCCCCTTCTTTGTCTTAGTTTTCTCATCTGTAAAATGGTATTCATAATACCTATCTCATGAGATTTTTTTTTAAGATTAAAAGGATGATTACATATAAAATAGAACAATGCCTGGCACATAGTATTTAATATGTTAGGTATAATTATTATTATTCCATATTATGCACTAGAATGTCTAAACTACCATCCGCATGACTAATGATGAGAGACCCTGTGAGAAAGGGCCATCTGTCAGAGCCAGGTAATCACTGGTACAGATATGTGCAGAGGCAGAATGTGGCTCCTTACCTAGGTAAGGCTGGGGCATGCCCATTCAGGCCTCCTTGTAATGTCAAGGCTAGAACTTCCAGGCTGCTGAGGTACTAGGTGGGGTGCTAAGCAGAGAGCACAGCTAGGTGTAGAGCAAACAGCCTTCCTTACCAGCATGGTAACATATGGACTCCTATCCTCCATTCCTGTTCCTGAAACCTAGACACTGCAGAAGTTCAAAATGGAGACTTGAGGGAAGGTGGCCTGATTTTTCCTAATTCTAGAAATAAAGGAAAACTAGATACAAAAAGTAATGTCCTCAATTTTCTATGTAAAACAAAACAGCAAACACCATACTTAATGGTAAAACACTAGAATAATTCAAATTATACTGAGAAAAGTATTATAATATTTTCAATTTGGAAATTATTCTAGAGACTTTGGTCAAAAATTAGAGTAATAAAATTAAGAGAAACAGATTTTGGCTTAGGAAAAAATTGTAACTTACAGATAGGACTAAAAAGTCTACCTAGAACATGCAAAATAATTTAACAATGATGAAAAAAATTTACTTACAATAACAACAAAATCTATACAATCTCCAAACTTAAAAAAGCATAAGGCCTATATGAACAAAACCGTAAAATTTTACTGAACAGCATTTAAGAAAGTCTGAATAAGTGAAAACATATATTATGTGTATAAACAGGTAATCAATGCTGTAAAAACGTAAATTATCTCCAAATTAGCCCATGTATGGAATAAAATTATTTTCAAATTTAAAAGCCTCACTAAAAATCTTGCAACTTGGCAAAGTTCCATCTGGAAGAACAAATGCACAAGAATGATCAAGAAAACTTAGGAAAGAAAGAACACCAATTGGTATGAAGTACACTACAAAGTTGCAATAACTACCACAGTATGATATTGCCTCATGAAATAGAAAAAAAGATGTGAGAGGCCAAGGCAGGTGGATCACAAGGTCAGGAGATCGAGACCATCCTGGTCAACATGGTAAAACCCTGTCTCTACTAAAATTACAAAAATTAGTTGGGTATGGTGGTACGTGCCTCTAATTCCAGCTACTCGGGAGGCTGAGGCACAAGAATTACTTGAACCCAAGAGGTGGAGGTTGCAGTGAGAAGAGACTGCACCACTGCACTCCAGCCTGGCAACTGAATGAGACTCTGTCTCAAAAAAAAAAAAGAAAGATGAACAAAACATATTTTGGCACCCTCAAACAGGCTTGCTTGCTTACATACAGGGGTCTAACATATTACAAAGGTATTAGGACAAGAATGAATGGCTTATTTAATTAATGGTGTGAGGCCACAAGCTATATAGGGATTAAAGAAAGACATAGCAGCCATAAAAAAGAATGAAATCGTGTCTTTTGCAGCAGCAGGGATGGAGCTGAAGGCCATTATCCTCAGTGAACTAACTCAAAAAATCAAATACTGCGTGTTCTTGCTTATAAAGTAGGAGCTAAACAATGGGTACAGACAGACATAAAGATGGAAATAACAGACACTGGGAACTCCAAAAAAGTGGAGTTTGGGAAGGGGGTAAGGGATGAAAAGTTACCTATTGAGTACCACGTTCACTATTTGGGTTAACGGGTATGCTAGAAGCCCAATGTCCACCAGTACACAATATACTCATGTAACAAACATGCACATGTACCCCCATATCTAAAATAAAATTTAAAAAAAGAAAATGATATACATGACCACATACCAAATAGAATGCAAATTTATAGTTACAGAAGAATATTTAGGACATTGTATGTAATTTTTGCATACAGCAAGGCTAGGAAGCCACAGTAGATTTGAATTAAAAAACAAAAAAACAAAAAAACTAGTTATCCCTTAATAATTCAAAGTAGCAAACAAAAAAAAAGACAAAGATATATAACAAGTAAAATCAAAGAGAAGATAAATAGTTCTTAAACATATGAAAAATGCTCAGCCTCACTAAAAAAGAACGAAAAAGTAAAATAAAAAATTTTTTGACTCTAATTTACAAACATTAAAAACTGAATGAGCTGCAGTAGAAGCAAGGATGAGGAGGAATGGGCACTTTGATACATCAGTGGGGAAAGTGCAAATTAGAACAGCTTTGTGTGTGTGTTTAGGAATACATTTAAAAGCTTTAGAAGGCACTAACACACACCAAACATACACCACTCAGTGGTTGCTGGAGGGCCAAAGTTATATAGGGAATTTAAGTTTCTCCAGATTTTTACAACATTTTCACAATGATCATATTCTGAGAGGAAAATACTTTCACATTTTTAAAATCAGCTACAGAGGGCCAGGCATGGTGGCTCACGCCTGTAATCCCAGCACTTTGGGAGGCCAAGGCGGGTGGATCACGAGGTCAGGAGATCAAGACCATCCTGGCTAACATAGTGAAACCCTGTCTCTACTGAAAGAAACACAAAAAATTATCCGGGTGTGGTGGCACGTGCCTGTAGTCTCAGCTACTCAGGAGGCTGAGGCAGGAGAATCGCTTGAACCTGGGATGTGGAGGTTGCAGTGAGCCAAGATGGCACCACTGTACTCCAACCTGGGTGACAGAGCGAGACTTGGTCTCAAAAAAAAAAAAAAAAAAAAAATCAGCTACAGAGACTTTTTGAGAGTTTAATGAGAAGTTCGAGAGGTCTTTTAAACTATTATTCTAACTTCTTGGCAATGTTGTTCTAGGCAACTCAAGTTACTAGAAAACTGAATCCCAAATACATGAGGTATATTTTAAAACTGATTTCCTGTGGTGAGCCTGATGGAAGAAATGATGCTTCAATTCTATTACTTTGTCCTAAAAGTATACTTTCATTTCCACCAATCATTTACTTTTTTCTTTTTTTTTTTTTGAGGCAGGTCTTGCTCTGTTGCCCAGGCTGGAGTGCAGTGGTGCTATCATGGCTCACTGCAGCCTTAAACTCTTGAGCTCAAGCAATCCTCCCGCCTCAGTCTACCAAGTACCTGGGGCTACAGGTGTGTGCCACCATGCCTGACTAGTTTTTAAACTTTTTGTAGAGATGGGATCTTGCTTTGTTGCCCTGGCTGGTCTCAAACATGTGGCATCAAGCGATCCTCTTGCCTCTGCCTCCCAAAGTGTTGGGATTATAGGCATGAGCCCAGCAATCATTTCTTATAGGCTGACTGGTTTAAGGAAGTGGGAGAGATAGGTAAGAAGGTGAAATCAACATATAGATGGCCTAGCCGCTAGACTAACATTTGTCAAACTGTCCATTTGTAGGTAGTGAAATAAATGTAGTGGGAATTAGTGGGCTGTGCCTTATTTGTAAACAACATAACTGAATAGTATAACATATAGGAATGCAAGCATTAAGCCCTGCAATGGCAAGTACAGCTTTATGAAGTTTTCCTCCACTAAGTAGGTAGTATATTTAGCAAATATTTTTAAAGTCCCTAGTATGTACCAGGTGCAGATACAGCAATAAACAAAACAGAGAACCATCTGCTGTCATGGACCTTACTTTTTATTGGTGGGGGAAAATCTATTTACTTATATTTACTTGTTTAAAACGTTAAGGAGAACAGTAAATCTAGGTGGGAGGATGGGTATGAATGCGGTATGGGTATGAATATGGGTATGTACATATACACTCATCTTAAGACTTGAGAAGGAAAAATCAGAAACTATTTGGGACATGTTCAGTTTAAGATGTCTATTAGACATCTAAGAGAAGGAGATGTTGAGTAAGTAGCTAGATCTGTACATGGGGGAGGAGGTATAAGTGGAATGGGTTCATAAAATAGGTGGAAACTGTAGACAGAAAATACGAACAATTCATTCTGTGGAATTTTGCTAATATGAGAGAAAAGGATTAAAAGCTGGAAAAGAAAATAGAGACATGAAAAATAACCATCAAAAAAGGAAAAAGTAATGATGCCTGAAAGCAAAAAGAACTACTAAAGCAGTGTCCTTCAGTAGGCCCTGGCTAAGAACTTAAGTTTACCCACAGCACCAAGGGAAAGGCTTAGTTTATAGGGCACAATGCAGGTAGGTGGGTCAATGCAGTGGTGGAAACCTGTGAAAATCCTCTTCTACTTGCCTCTATTTTCTGAGTGAAACCAAAACCAAGGTTATCAGCTGAGAGTAAAGATAGCAAAGATATCTGCTTAAAGAGCAAGAAAGTATGATATCGTTCTACAGGAAACTAAAGGGTGAATATAATGGAAATAAAAGTACAATTGTCAGGTAGTACTAAGGATTTACTTGATGTGAGTGTCCAAGAAATTAAAATGAGACTAGTTAGCATGGCTCTGTGCTTTTCTCCAGACATGTCTAGCTGTAAATGTCAGGAATAGATGGCTGGATTTAACCTATGGTTTAGCCACAAGACTATGATACAGCATGAGAGGGACAAGAAAACTGTGGGTGCATGCAGGAATGATTATAAGGGCACAGCAATTAAAGTTGAATCTGGGTAAGGAGGAAAGTAGCAACACAAGAGAGATCAGAGTGAAAAGATACTAGAATCAATGGCATAATTCTGATGAGGTAAAAAAAATTGTTAGTAATTAGGGACTAAAAAAAGTGAGCAGGAAGGATGGGATACAAAGGCAAATAGTCAAATGCATGAAACTAAATTCTGAAATGGTTCCAGATATTGGTAATGATGAGTTCTGAGAGAAACTATGGGAGGGAGTAGCTGAAGCAGGGTGGAACCAAGATCACACGGCGGGGAGAAGTAAAGCCACTGAGAGGCCAGGATGTGTGCACAAGGCAAAGCACATAAAGTGTATTTCCAGCTGGGTAATCAATATTTAAAAGCCATTACTCCAGTGCTTTTTAACCTTCAGTGCCCATATGAATCACTTGGCAATCCTGTTAAAATGCAAATTATGATTCAGTAGGTTCTTTAACAAGCTCCCACATGATACTGATGCTGCTGCTGGTCCAGCACAACAGCACATGAACCATCTTTTGAGGAGCGAGGCTCTAGTCTGTACCTTCTGAATTGTGTCCATGAAGCTATTTATAAACTGTTTCTATGACTCAAAGATAGTCAAAGGTTAAAGAATATTTGTATAGAGCCTTTTTAAAACTTTTATGGTCTTTTATTTTCTCTTTTCTATCATTTAATACCTTCTTAGTCATAAACCAACCTTAAATTTTTCACCCTCATTTAGTCATCCAGCAAAAGCAAGTATGCAGCAGAGTCAAGATACTGTCTTACTACTTATTTTACCAAAAATTCTAATGTTCTTTTTAAAAATATGTGATAATAATCTGCTAATTTTTTTTTATGTCTGAAAGATAAATTGCTGTGATGGGTGTCAAAAATGTTAAGTAGGCCTTGGGCCAATGAAGGCAAAAACATGCATTAACAATACTGCTTCTACTGGCCTGTATTTAGCTTGACTGAATGAATGGTGGTACTGAATACCCTTTCAATGTATATATGCAACTCTACATAAGTGGTAGTGGCAAGAAGCACCCCTTTACTCTTCCTCTTCCAGAGGAAGAGCAACTGGGTCGGCTTTTACTTTAAAAAATGGTTTTCAGTAAAAACAATGTAATTATCATTATCGACAATGAACATTAAGCACCTATCAGTATGCTCAGAACAGTTTTATGATCCTAAATATTCTGTTTGCTTCAGATAATTTTTTTAAGTATCATTACCTCAAATATCCTGAAACATCTTAAATATTGAGACTCGGCATAGTGAATGTATAGAGCACATTTACATTCACTTTATAGGATCTAAAATAAAATTTCAATTTAAAAAAATAGTTCATGATAGCTACCATCTTCGTTCTGTAATAACAGACTGTTGCTAAAGCCATGGCTGGACTATGACCCCAACAAAAAACAATCCATTTTATGAATGTGTACTGGGTGTAGTTTCCCTTAACACACAGCAGGTAAAAAGATGGGACTTCCTACATTCATCTTCCATAAAATTTGCTTTGCCTTTTTAGGACGACTGATCCTGATTATGAACAATGGATTTCTAATGCATGAGCTACTAAGAATCCCTACTGGTGTGGAGCATTATATTGAAACTGTGTGCCTATACAGTACTTGTTCCTTTCCTGTTAACAATATTTCTCCACAGGCGTGGGTATACAAATCTTACCTCCTTTAAATGGGAGCTATGGTTTGGGATATGGACAGTTGTTCAGAAAAGAACTGTAATAAGCAGAGATGTCAAGCAATGGCATCCTCTGAGAAGAGAAAGATTGAGGGTATGAAAAAGTACTAAGTATTCAGGGAGTAGCAAGCAGCAAAGACTTGACGGCACATAGTGTCTATACGTGTTAGGGAAAAGTAAGAGAGAAAGCAAGAGAGGCAGACTGAGAAGAATCATGAGCTCAGGAGTCAATGGTTTATAAACAGAGTAGAGAACTGATCATTACAGGGGACAAAAGATAAGGACATGATGACTAGCTAGAATAGCTAGGTGTGAGGGAATTCTGGTAGTGGCTATGTATGACTACTCACCCAGATTGCTCCTACGACTACCAATTTGGAAACCATGTTGTACAAAAGTGATTCTGGGCCCATGAAAAGAGTGGACAGAACAAGAGATAAGTGAGCCTGAACCAAATTGAGCCAATGAACTCTCGTCCCTAGGAAACTTCAAATTGAGTTAAAGAGAATCTCTGCTCTCCTGAATGGTATATGAACTTTGGAGTTATTGACAATGGCCATTTCCCAACATGGAGACAGGGAAATCAAAAACAATGGTCAACAGGGAGAGAGAAAAATGAAACAGGCATGAGAAGAGAATGGGAGACAATGAGGGAAGGATGGGAGAATGAGAAACAGGATTTCCCGGGTTCCCTCCTTAAGAGCTCTGAGCTCTGGTTCCAGGCTGACCCAGCTAGCTCCCTGCCCTCACGTTGAGACACACCTGAATATTAAAATAATAAATTGTCCTTTTGTTTAAACCCATCTAGGTAAATTTTTGTCATTTACAACCAACTGTAAAAGTTAGAAAGAAAAAAAACGGTATGCCAGTCAGTGCAACCAGAAAAACAGAAACTACACTTAAGTACATAGGGCATAGGGAATTTAATGTAGGGACTTGGTTACAGTAAAGAGCAAGCCCCCCAAAACCCAAAGAAGAGATGGGGTATAAACCCAGAGATTACAAACAGCAGGAAGCTGCTACCACCCCTAGGCTGGAAAGATGAGACGGAAAAAGATTATCAGAGCTCAAGAACCAGACCACTTGGGCCTGCCAGGCAGGGGCTGGAGCCAGAGGAATGGAGAACACACAGTCAACCCAAGGAGAAAAAGATCCTTGGTTTTTCTTTTCTTTCAGACTCTTATTTCCCAGTGCCTGCCATTAGCAAACATAGTGTGAAGCCAGCTGGCAGTTTATATGAGTTACAGTTTTCCAAACAATTCTTGGGTCTACTCCTTTCTCTTTCCCCACAAGTATAGCCTATGGCAGAGGTGTCTGATCTTTTGGCTTCTCTGGGCAACACTGGAAGAATAACTGTCTTGGGCCACACATAAAATACACTAACACTGACAGGTGATGAGCTAAAAAAAAAACAAAAAACAAAAAACAAAAAAAATCTCATAGTGTTTCAAGAAAATATATGAATTTGTGTTGGGCCTCATTCAAAACTGTCCTGGGCTGCATGCAGGTTGTGGGTTGGACACGCTGGGCTTAAGTCAACTTCTGACAGCAGGCTCAGGTCTATCCTCTCCACTCGGTGTGCCATACTAACTTAGAAATTTATACATAAGATTCTAAGAAAAGGAAGAACACTGTTGTTTAGTATCCTATACTAAATACAACTGTTTTGCCAGTTGTCTTAGAACTGAGTCATGCCTAAAGTTGGCTAGTTTCAAACCTATTAAGCAAAGAGCAAATCCTATAGAGAGGGCAGCGAAGAGAGCTCATTAAACAGGCCAGTGCAGTGGCTCACACCTTGGGAGGCCAGTGCAGTGGCTCCAGCACTTTGGGAGGCCAAGGACGGCAGATCGCCTGAGCCCAGGAGTGCGAAACCAGCTTGGGCAACAAGGCAAAACACTGTCTCTACCAAAAACACGAAAAATTAGCCAGGCATGGTAGTGCACGCCTGTAGTCCTAGCTACCTGGGAGGCTGAGATGGGAAGATCATGAGCCAGGGATTTGGGGGCTGCAGTGAGCTGTGATTGCACCACCGCACCTCACTCTAGTCTACAAAACGAGACTCTTTCTCAAAAAACAAAACAAAATGTTAAAACAAAGTTATCAGGACCAGCATGAGTTACCTGTTTTACCCATCATTATTGTATACACTTAAAACTATCAAAAGTAAAATAGAATACGGATAGTCTTAATGACAGTAGTTGCTAACAAAAGATTTCAATATATCCACAAAGTATTATACCTGTAGCTTGGTTGAAAACTATTAATTAATAATGTGATTCATGAGCTCTATCTCTGATTTGGTATTTTAAAAACACACAGAACATAAGGATCAACATGCTATAAATAGTAAATTAATAATGTCAGCAGAAAATGAGCAGTCAGTGGCTAAAAAGATTCATTAAGCAATTTGTTGTAAAGAATGACTAGATTTCCAATTATCTCGTCTTCATATTTGACTAATTTCTAGTTGTTAATGGGCTACAGCCACAGAAGAATAATCCAGTTAGATTCTTCAGCTTTCAGAATATAATTTTTAAACAAATAAAAACCTGAAACAGTAAGATTACCTAAAGTTTTTAGCTTTTCACTCATCTTAATTTTTTCCTTTGCATATTAATACAATGGAAAATCACTATTTTAAATAATAACAGCTAATATTTGTTGACTATTTCTTACCAGTAACTATTTCATTTACTCTTTACAACTGAGGAAAATACAAAATGCCCAGTGGTATTTTTTCTCAGTTAATAATTATGAGAAAGTCTAGAGCACTTTCCACATTGCCAGGCACTTGAATGGTTTACATTTACTAACTCACTGCTCACAGTAACTTCATGTGATTGGTACTACTACTCTCATTGAACAGAAAGAGAAACTGAGACATGAAATGGGGAAGTGGCTTGCACAGCAAGTTAGTAGCAGAGACTTGATTTAACTTCCAGCAAGCTGAGTCAAAGTTTCTGCTCTTACCATGCTTGGATACTGTCTCTTAATTGTTTCATCGCTAATTACAATTGAAATCTTAAAAACTACTGTCTTTCAGCAGTAGCTTCTTTAACCACTTCTACAAAGTTAGGTAATATTTATTTTTACTACACATATTTTTTAAAAAGTGACAGAGATTAAACAGCATAACAACAAATCCAGTTTCACTGATTTTAGCATCATCACTAGTAGAATGGACCTTCTAGCATTTTCCATTTAAACTATCCAAAACTTTTAGTGCTTCTCATCCCTTTTATAAAACTTACCAATAGTAAGGTCATGCACTGGCTGAAACCTCTTGTCTGTAAACTGTAGCAATAAGCATGATTTACCAACACCTGAAAGTTAAAAAAAAATAAATAAGAGACAAAATTCACATAAATTAAGACGCTTTACAAAAAGGACATGGAAAAGAGGCAGCCAGGGTTTCTGGTGCACTGTGAATAATCTACCATGATTTCCTCAGTACTCTAATTTCTTGCAAAATAAGAGGACTGATGATTTAGGTGGAAGCTGTAAACCAATCTAAAGTACATTTTCACCCTTTCTTACACATTTAATATTTCAACGTGAAAGATAAATATGGCAGCTAAACTCACAGACGACAACTAACCAGGTCCTTCTGGTAGCCTCTACTACAGTACTGTTTTTGTGCACTTTTGTTTTTTGTGTTACGGTGAAAATATTTAAAGCATAGTAATAGTTCACTTTATCATACTCCCCTATGAACAAACAAATAAGCCAGCAATAAGTGTCTGAGATCTACTTTTCTGGGAAAAGCTCCTTGCTCTGTTTTCTCGTTAATTCATTTCACAAGCAAATGGAATCTGAATTGCATTCCTTCACTCTATTAAAATTGACCCCATTACGGTCATGAATGACTCCCACATTTCTAAATTCAAAGGAAAATTTTCTATATTCATCCTACTTGCCCTCTAAGGAAAATTGGATACTGAATACCATACCCCCTTCTTACTCATTTTCAAGTCCTCTAAGAAACATTTCCTCATCCTCACACTAGACAAAGGCTGCTTAATTGATAGCATCCTGCACTTCTAAAAATACTAAAAGCAGTCACCATTCATTCATTCATTCACTCACTTACTCAAAGTCTTTATTGAATGCTAAGTATCACTGCACTAGGACTTGAAAATACAGTAGTGTGGAAAACCAACATGGTTCCTGTGTACAGAGCTTACAGTCTAGTTCAGGTAGAGAAATTAAACAAACTGAATACTGAAATAATACACTGTATATGAATAATTTGAAATAATTATAATGACTGATTTGAAAGAAAACAGAGTGCTATGAGAAAGGGTAACAAACTTGGTGCTGTGGCTCAAGCCTGTAATCCGAGCACTTTGGGAGGCCAAGGTAGGCCTTGAGCCCAGGAGTTCAAGACCAGCCTGGGCAACATAGGGAGACAGTCTTTTAAAACAAAAAAAGACAAAAAAAAAAAAAAAAAGATGGGTGTGGTTGTGCGCATCTGTAGTTCCAGTTACTTGAGAGACTGAGGTGGGAAGATAGTCTGAACCCAGGAGTTCAAGGCTGCTATGATCACACCACTGACCTCCAGGGTAGGTAACAGAATGAGACTCTCTCAAAAAACAAACAAATGATACTTAATTTAGACAAAAGGAATGAAGAAAATCTTTTTTTGTTTGTTTGTTTGTTTTTTGAGATGGAGTTTTGCTCTGTCACCCAGGCTGGAGTGCAGTGGCATGATCTCAGCTCACTGCAAACTCCGTCTCCCAGGTTCAAGCAATTCTCCTGCCTCAGCCTCCCAAGTAGTTGGCATTACAGGTGCACATCACCATGCCCGATTAATTTTTGTATCTTTAGTAGAGACAGGGTGTAGCTATGTTGACCAGGCTGGTCTCAAACTCCTGACCTCAGGTGATCCATCCCCCTCAGCGTCCCAAAATGCTGGGATTATAGGCATGAGCTACCATGCCCGGCTGGGATGGAGAAAATCTTTCTGAAGAAATGACAGTGAAAAGAAACTGGAATTTCAAAACATGTGATCTTACAGTTTTCTTCTTTGTTCTATTACAAAAGGCCCAAAGTCAAACTCATTTTACCCAATTTTTAATTCTTTTGAACAGACTTTCAGGTGTAGGACAGAAGACAAAAGAACAGTTTTTCTAAGTTAAAAGAGTTAGTTATCAAGCATACCAAAGGAATTTGCTCTATGTCCAAAACCTAGCATGAAAGAAAAATGATCTTTTAAAAGGTGTGAAAGTTCAAAATAGGTGAGCAATTATTTAACATCCCCAATTTTTTCATATGGTATAGAAAAAATATATATAGTTAGAAATCACACGTTTTCTTGAGAGACTTCAAGAATCATCTAAGAGTTTGGTAATCATTTAAGTGATAGAAGAACCAGAAAACCCTTTCCCACTTCACAAGAGAGAATATATATCACTCTAGTAATACTAATCTCATTCTGACTAAGTGTTGGTTAAATACAGAAAATGCTTATTTCTTTGGTTCCTCATTTTCAGGATTCCATATTCTTCTTCTTCCTCTTTTTTTTTTTTATTTATTAAAAAGAGGTAGGGTCTCACTATGTTGCCCAGGCTGGCCACAAACTCTTGAGCTCAAGAGATCCTACCACCTTAGCCTCTCAGGTAGCTGGGACTACAGGCATGTGCCACTACACCTAGTTTCCGTGTTCTTAAAATTTTTTTTTAATTTTAATTGACATATAATTGTACTTATTTATAAGAGTGATATACAGGTATACAATGTGTAAATCAATCAGGGTAATCAGCATATCTGTTCACCTCAAACATTTATCATTTTTTGTTATGTTGGTAACATTCAAAAATCCTCTCTTGTAGCTATTTGAAAATATACAAGAAATTATTAATCATAGTCACCCTATAGTACTATAGAACAGGAGAACTTATTCCTGCTGCAATTTTGTACCTATTACCCAACCACTCCCTATCCTCACCTTTCCCCTACCCTTCCCAGCCTCTAATACCCACAATTCTACTTTCTGCCTTTATGAGCTCAACTTTTTAAGCTATTACTTATTGTGGATACGAGAACATGCAGTATTTACTTTTCTGTACCTGACTTATTTCACTTTACATAACGTCCTGCAGTCTCACCCATGTTGCCACAAATGACAGGATTTCATCCTTTTTTATGGCTGAATAGTATTCCGTTGTGTATATTTACCACATTTTCATTATCTATTCATCTACTGCTGGACACTTAGGTTGATTCTATATCTTGGCTACTGTGAATAGTGCTGCAACAAACATGGGAGTGCAGATATTAACACTACTTTGATATAATGATTTATTTTCCTTTGGATAAATACCCAGTAGTGGGACTGCTGGATCATACGGTAGTTTTGTTTTTAGTTCTTGGAGGAATCTTGATATTGTTTCTCTTAGTGACTATAATTTAAATTCCCATCAACAGTGTGTAAGAATTCTCTTTTCTCTGAATCCTCACCAGCATGTTCTTTTTTGTCTTTTTGATAATAGCCATTCTAACTAAGATGAGATGTTATCTCACTGCGGTACTGGCTTGCATTTCCCTGATGATTACTGATGCTGAGCATTTTTTCATATACTTGATGGCCATTTGTGTGTCTTCTTTAGAGAAATGTCCATTCAGATCCTTCCCTCATTTTTAAATCAGATTAATTTTTTTTATTGTTGAGTTCCTTGTATATGAATCCCTTGTAAGATAAATAGTTTGCAAATATTTTATCCCATTCTAAAAGTTGTGTTTTCACTCTATTGATTGTTTCCTTTGCTGTGAAGGATTTTAGTTTGATATAATCCCATTTGTCTATTTTTGCTTTTGTTGCCTTTTTGTTTGCTTTTTGTGCTTTTGAAGACTTATCCATAATATCTTTGCCTAGACCAATGTCCTGAAGCATTTTCCCAATATTTTCTTCTAGTAGTTTTACAGTTTTGGGTCTAGTTTTGAAAGACCAAAGTCTTTCATCAACTTTGAGCTGATTTTTCTATATGGTGAGAGACAGAGGTCTAATTTATTCCTGCACATGGCTATCCAGTTTTCCCAGCACAATTTATTGAAGACAAATATATTTGTGTCCATAAACTATATCTATATAATGTATCTGCCTACAACCTCCTTGAAAATAATCTCTTCTGGCTTTGTCAGGCTACAGCTATCTCCTTGATGTCTTAATTCTATGACAACCAACTCCTCTTCTTCCATATAACCCTGAAAATACTGGAGGTCTTCCTCAACACTCTCCACTCTGCCTTTCATTACTTTTCATTTGAGAGGACGAATCCAGTCCCGTGGCCTCAACCTATTTCTTTTTTCTTTCTTTCTTTTTTTTTGAGATGGAGTCTAGCTCTGTCGCCCAGGCTGGAGTGCAGTGGCGCAATCTCGGCTCACTGCAACCTCCGCCTTCCGGGTTCAAGCAATTCTCCTGCCTCAGCCTCCTGAGTAGCTGGGACTACCAGCGTATACCACCAAGCCCAGCTAATTTTTTGTATTTTAGTAGAAATGGGGTTTCACCATGTTGCCAGGCTGGTCCTCAACCTACTTCTATAAATTAGTCAGTGATTATCAAATCCACCACCTTAACTTCACTCCAATTATTTCCAACTGCCTACTAAACATTTACACTTCAATACCTTCAGCTCCAAAACTCAAACTTACGGAACCGAATTCATTCTTTTTCATTCTCTTGTTCATCATCCTCCCAATCAACCTGTGATTCACCCTACCCATGACAGAAAAGACCAAAACACAGCTTCTCCTTCAGTATTTCCTAATCTCTGGAATTGTTTCCCAATAGATCATACTTAAAAGAAACTTGGAATCATCCTTAATTACTCCACTTCTTTCATCATCCAGCTCTAATGGTTCACCAATCTCATCAATTCTCTCTGCAAGTCTTCATAAATTCCATGCTCTACCCTCCTCTGAATCATCAGTGCTCTAGTTCTGGTTCTCACTAAGAACCAGATCTTTCTGCCTTCAGCCTTTCTAACCTATTTTGTAAACCACTGTGAAAATGTTTGCTAAAATGCAGATACAATTAACTCACTCTCATGTCACACTGACTAAAATATAAAAATTCAAGCTCTTCAAAATAGTACACGAGGTCCTTTTTGAGCTGAAAATTATTACTCTAAGAGATTAATACTATGACAATACAGTGTAAAGACTCTATAGTTAGCAACAACAAACCATTGTCCCCTGAAATGATATCATATCTTTTTGCTGGTACCTTTTATAAAGGAACTTTTCACTCCCTGGCAAATTTAAATTCATGCTTTAAGACAACTCAAAGCTTCATATACCCTCTTTGGTAGAACATTCCTGTTCCAAAGATTCTACCAATCCCCAAGCAAAACTAATGGTTTAGCCCCCACAATCATATACGCCAATGAATGAATCAATTTCAGCCTTGGGCTCCCATAATACTTTATATATGCCTCAAAACCCTGATTAGAATCCCAGCTCTGTCACTTATTAGCTGTAACACAGGGTACTTGACCTTTCTGAGCCTTAGAATCCTTATCTATAAAATGGAGGAAATCTCTACACCTCAATCAACTGTTATAAGAAGCAAATTAAATATATAGATACAAAAGGGACCCTGTACAGTACTGGTTACCTGAGTGTGTCCAGTTTATAACAATTATTTGAGCTATACACTTAGGATATATGCATTTTTCTGTGTGCATAATATACTTCAATAAAAATGAAAACAACAAAATGACGGTCTTTTTGATGCATCAGTTTGGCTAGGCCCTACCCTAGTTATGCAATCAAACACTAATCTAGGCGTTGCTGTGAAGGCATCATACATGTAATAAAAATCCATATCAGCTGACTTTAAGTGCGACAGGGGCTTCCTAGAGAGAAGAAATAATTCCACCTGTGGACAGCAACTTTAGCCATACCTGTGGGTTACAGCCTGTCCTGAGGATTTCAGACTTGCTTGTCCAGCCCCCAAAATCACATAAACCAAATAAACAATCAATTTCAATTTCAACTCCCATCTCTATCTATCTAATCACATGCACACATATATCCTGCTGGTTCTGCTTCTCCAGTTGGATGCTGACCTTTTTCCCTTTTTCTTTTTTCAACGCCTATCTTATTATCCCAGATACTGAATCTCACAAACCACCATCACCTCTCAAAAAGTACAGTGTGTAGAACAGGAAGGCCCTCAAATAAAGCTATTATTTTTATTAATTGTATCATGCTTTATAGGCTCTCCCATAACAGAACGTGACCCCCAGCTCTATTAGGACAGAAATCACTTGCAAGAGTGTGTCCCTAGCACACAGCAGGTACAAAGCAAGCCTCTGTCTGTCCTCATACCTTTCTTACTAGAAAACCTGTCTAAATTGTTGACTGATAAGAGAGAGAAAATTTGCATATACAGCTAATTCTGAATTTTCCTCACTACCTTTAGAAGATCGGAGGGGTTTAACCAACTGTAACTTTCCATATATTATTTCATCTTTTTGGACATAATTTTACTATATGTACAGAGAATCAGAGAATTGAGCCAGACAATCATTAAACTTCTTTCTAACTCTACTAATTGGCCTTGATGATTTATTATTTAGTGCTTTAAAATTTTAATAACATTTTCTTTTCATGGATAAATTTAACATCTGAGTATCTGTTTAGAAATGGAAAACAATGAATCCATCATATCACAAAGTATAGTAATACGAAGAAAATATAGAGAACTTTTTTCCCTATAACTTATAAAAGTGATAGGTCACTGAGCATGGTGGCTCACACCTGTAATCCCAGCACTTTAGGAGGCTGAGGCAGGAGGATCACTTGAGGCCAGGAGTTCTAGACCAGCCTGGGTAACATAGCGAGACTCCATAGGTATAAAAAAATTTAAAAATTAGGCCGGGCGTGGTGGCTCATGCCTGTAATCCCAGCACTTTGAGAGGCCGAGGCGGGTGGATCACGAGGTCAGGAGTTCAAGACCAGCCTGGCCAACATGGTGAAACCCCATCTCTACTAAAAATACAAAAAGTAGCTGGGTGTGGTGGCAGGCACCTGTAATCCCAGTTACTAGGGAGGCTGAGGCAGGAGAATCGCTTGAACCCGGTAGGCGGAGGTTGCAGTGAGCCGAAATTGCGCCACTGCGTTGCCAGCCTGGGCAACAAAAGCGAAACTCCATCTTAAAAAAAAAAAAAAAAAAATCCCAGCTACTCAAGAGGCTGAGGCATGAGAATTGCTTAAACCCGAGAAGTGGAAGCTGCAGTGAGCCGAGATCGTGCCACTGCACTCCAGTCTGGGCAACACAGCAAGGCTCTGTCTCAAAAAAAAAAAAAAAAAAAAAAGCAAGGCGTGGTAGCACATCTTGTAGTCCTAGCTACTCAAGAGGCAAAGGACAGAGGATTGCTTGAGCCTAGGAGTTTGAGGTTGCAGTGAGCTATGACTGAGCCATTGTATTCCAGCCTGAGTGACAAGCAAGACCCTGTCTCTAAAATAAAATAAAAATAGTAAAAATAAAAGATCAAAATCTGAAGTACAGTTTCTACTGAATGTCACTTTTGCACCACTGTAAAGTTGAAAAATTGCTAAGTCAAACCATCAAAAGACAGAGACCACCTGTAGTTATCTTTTTAGTGCCTCAGTTTCCTAACCTGTAAGAAGTAGGTTAATAACACCTATCTAATAGGATACTTGAGAACATTAAATAAGTTAATCCACTGTAAGTCTTAAAACAGTGTCTGGCACATAGTAAAGTTTCAAAAAAGAATTCAACAAACGTTTGTTGCTACCATCAATAGTAAAACACTATTACTATGTCTGTTTACACTTTAAGCTCCCTAAAAGCATGAACCATGATCTATTCATTTTCAGCATTAGCCACATGTATCTCCAGTGCAAAGACAAAGGCTCACAAACTTGTGGAATGGGATGAAAGACTATAAACTTGTTTTTTTCCCAACATGTGTGCACAAATGTGTACGTGTATACAGAAGAGGGAGAGAAATAGAATCAGTTGCAGGGTGTTAAATGCTATGGTAAAAAGAAAAAGCAGAGCAGGGCAAGGATGTAGGACCTGAAATGCTGGGGTGGAGGGAAGGAGGAAGATGTGTTATTAAACCAGGTAGTCCCTCATGGAGAAGGTGAGATTTAAATGAAGGTTTAAAGGAGGTGAGGAAATAGGCCAGTGGATCACTGAGAGAAGAGTATTATTCCACACCAAGGAAACAGTTAAGAAGAAAAGTTCTAAGGTGGCACATTTTAGAGAAACTGCAATGAGGCCAATGTGGCTAAAGCACAGGAGGCAGGGAGAGTCATGCCCCTAGGAACTAGGATATAGGAATGACAGGGGCCTAATCACACAGAACCTAAAGAACTCTGTAAGTTTATTGAGATAAAATAGGGGATTCACTGGAGAGTTTTCAGCAGAGAAGTAATATAATTTTACTTAAATTCTAAAAGGCCTACTGGCTGCTACAATGAGAACTTACAAGTAGAAGCAGATGAGAGTAGAAGCAAAGAAGGCAGGTGTGGTGGCTCATGCCTTCCCTAGCACTTTGGGAGGCCAAGGTAGGTGGACTACTTCAGCCCAGGGGTTCAAGACCAGCCTGGACTACATGGTGAAACCCTGTCTCTACAAAAAAAATACAAAAAACTTAGCCAGGCATGGTGGTGCACACCATAGTCCCAGTTACATGGGGGTCTGAGGTGGGAGGATCGCTTGAACCTGGGAGGTGGAGGTTGCAGCGAGCCGAGATCACACCACTGCACTTCAGCCTGGATGATGGAGTGAGACCCTGTCTCAAAAAAAAAGACAAAAAAAACCGTGAACCAGTAAGGAGCTTTCTCAATAAGGCTAGAAATGGTGACTTGGACTAGGGTGGTTGCATTGGGGGTAGTTCAAATTGACTGAATTTGTGAGGCAGAGCCAAGAGAATGTGTTCACAGCGTGAATTTTTTGAGAAAGAGAAGTGTGTTTAAGAATGATCCAATGTTTTGCCTGATCAAACAGAAAGTTCAGTGAGATGGGAGATGCAGGTAGAGCAGATTGAGAGTGGACAGATCATCAGTTCCAGTTTGGTTATTTTGAGTTGAGATGTCTATTAGTCATCCAAGAGACAAAGCTGAGTAGACAAGTGAATATGTGAGTACAGATTTCAAGAAAGACATTCAGGATGAAGATAAGCCACATGTAAAGAGGAATCAGCAAAAAAAAGACTGAGACATAGCCCATGTTTGTTATTTAATCACAGAATTAAACAGAATGAGAACAAACAAAAATGGATTTTGAGTAAAGGCTGGCAAATTCCAAAACTTTTTTTTTTTTTTCAAAAGGAGGACGAATAGAAAGCCTGGATTTAAATCTTTACCAAAAAAAAACTTCTAGAAAGGAATCCCCTATAAACAGTTATTTTTGTTATTGTTGCTACTTTTCCAACAGAAATGGAAAATTAAAGAAAAAGCAACTATCTAGTCTTTTAAAAAAATTTATGCTGGGATCTCTGATAAAAACCCAATTTGAAATGGGGGGAAAAAAACTATCTCCTGCCAATGGCTTTCATTCTCACCAAGAACAAGGCCTGTGCACATCCTCCCCCTTTCTCTCCACGTAGACAGACACTCCACATTTCAGATGCCGTCCTTTGCCATTCCATGTGAAGTAGCTCCAATCCCCAGTCATTTTCTATCCATTAGTAGTTTTCAATCCACACCAAAAAAAAAAAAAAAAAAAAAAAAGACCCCAAAAACAAAAACAAAAAGCAACCCAAACTGATGCTCAGGCCTCACACCTCCAGAGATGCTGATTGAACCGTCAGCATTGTGTAGTGGTTAAAAGCACTACCTGGGTGATTTTGGAAAAACTACTTGGTCTTTGCACGCAATCATTTTCAAAATGAGGATAAGAACAATACATACTTCACAACAAGAGTTGTGAGAATTAAACCAGTTAACCTATATAAAGCACTGAAAACATGTAGGAAGCACTATGTAAAAACTTAACAGTATTATTATTTAATTAAACAAACAAAGACAAAAATCCAACATGGATCACTTCTTCACTTGAAGTTTCCTCTAGATGTCCATGTAGTTTATCCTTTCTTTAATCCTAGAGAAGTACTATATTCCTTTACCAACCAAAACTAGATCTCAGACCTCTCTCCCTGTTTGGAGATCTAGCAACTCGTTTTTCTTGCATCTTTATTACCTGCTTCTCCATGGACATCTTTTGACACATGCATTCAAGTCTCCCATCCTCGAACACACTCAAGAGAAGGTTGGTCAAGTCTTGCACCTCAAATTTTCTCAGCTATCGCAAGTAGGAAATATCACTAACTAGAATCTTAAACCTGATAGGTTTGAGAAGGCTTAAGAAAAAAGAAAAAGTCCAACACAAAGAATTACCCTGAGACTTTGGAGAGTTATTTACTTGTTTTCCTAAACAAACAGAAAGCCATGCACACCCTCCACCTCTTCTAGTATTTCTCTGGATGTGATCTTTCCCTTAATGGACTTCAGAATATGTTATCTCTGAAATGACAATTATTATGTACTAACTTTTATCTTACACTACAGTTATTTAAATGCCTGTTTTTACAACATTTATAAACAAAGTTCCTTCAGGGCAAGATCTGTATTCCTATTCATCTTTTCATCCTCCAAAGCACCTAGAATGATCTGTTGAGCTAGTATTCATGAAATATTTAATGAAAAATGAATAATTTAATAATTTAATGAATAATGAATATTTGTTTAATGAATAATGAATTTGTTTAATGAATATTTGTTTAATGATGTGCAAAACATTGTTTTTTAAGGCCTTGTGTGGATATCTTGGATATACACAGATCACTACCACTCCGTAATTAATACAAATCACTACACTTATTAATGCTGCTATTAGAGTTGCTACCATACCTTACCTTCTTCCTTTACTCAGGGTCGGAGTCACTGTCCCTCAGTAGGACACCATTGTGAGAGCTGAATATTTAAATACCAAGTCAATGAGGTAACAATTATAAGTAGTACCCATTAAAAATGCAGATTCCTTGCCGGGTGTGATGGCTTACACCTATAACCCAGTGCTTCGGGAAGCCAAGGCAGGAGGAGTGACTGCTTGAGCCCAGGAGTTCGTGACCAGCCTGGGCAACATGGCACCTCTACAAAAAATAAGCTGGGTATGGTGGTGCATGGTAGTAGTCTCAGCTACTTGGAGGATGAGGAGGGAGGATCACCTGAGTTCAGGAGGCTGAGATGTTATCGTCCCACTGCACTATAGCCTGGGTGACAGTGTGAAACCTTATCTCCAAAAATAAAAATTAAAAAAAAGGCAGATTCCTGAAGCCCCATCCCAGAGACTTAGCACGTCTTTCGTGGGGCCCAAGAATCTAATTAAGTCCTCTGGTCATTTTAAGGCAAAGAGTCCTTCACAAGAAATACGAGTAGGTGCTGGGTATTCTACTGGAGTTCATTTTCCTTGTCCTAAACCAACTTCCCACTAATTGCAGGATTCGTCAATATTAGTGATGATTCTATTTTTACAACCACAAGCCAAACAGCTTTAATTTAAAATATGTGAAAACGCAAGTCAGGCATGGTGGCTCACGCCTGTAATCCCAGTACCTTGGGAGGCCGTGGCAGGCGGACTGCTTGAGCTCAGGAGTTCAAAACCAGCCTGGGCCATATGGTGAAACCCCGTCTCTACCAAAAATACAAAAAAACTAGCCATTTTGTAATTACATTACAAACTGAAAAACCGTGAAACATGAAAAAATAAAGTCTGCCCTTTTCAAACAGAAAATTAATAAACAACAGGCTTTACAGTTTTAACACCAGTGTTCAAATCCATCTGGATAATTTCATAACGTGTGACCTCAAGCAAGTTAGTTATGGAGACTGAGCTCCATTTCCACATGTATAAAATTGCAAAATGAAAATACAGGCCAGGGGCTCACACCTATAATTCCAGCACTTTGGGAGGTGGAGGTGGGAGAATCACTTGAGGCAAGGAGTTTAAAGACCAGCCTGGGCAACATACTGAGACCCCATCTCTATTTAAAAAAAAAAAAAAAAAAAAGGCACTAGGGAAAAAAAAAATAGCATTCCTACTTCAGAGGAATGTCATGAGGCTCAAATGATAAAATGTGGCAGCATTTTGCAAATTTAAAGTTTTAATACAAATGTTAAACTGAGGATTCTTCAAGATGAATACAGCTAAGAGAGCATTATCTCCAACTAAACTCACCTGACCAAGTTAAAAAACTTAAATATATATTTTAAAAAATGAATTGGGCTGGGCGTGGTGGCTCACGCCTGTAATCCTAGCACTTTGGGAGGCTGAGGTGGGCAGATCACTTGAGGTCAGGAGTTCGAGACCAGCCTGGCCAATATGGTGAAACCCTGTCTCTACTAAAAATATAAAAATTAGCCGAAATAGCTTGAATCCAGGAGGCGGAGGCTGCAGTAAGCCGAGATCACGCCACTACACTTCAGCCTGGGCAACAGTGAGAAAAAAAAAAAAAAAAGAATTGAAGAAAATATCTGCAATTTATCACTTTTTTTTTTTTTTTTTTTTTTGAGACGGAGTCTCACTCTGTCACCCAGGCTGGAGTGCAGTGGCGCAATCTCGGCTCACTGCAACCTCCACCCCCTGAGTTCAAGTGATTCTCCTGCCTCAGCCTCCTGAGTAGCTGGGATTACAGGCACCCGCCAACATGACTGGCTAATTTTCGTATTTTTAGTAGAGACGGGGTTTCACCATACTGGCCAAGCTGGTCTTGAACCGAACTCCTGACCTCAGGTGATCCACCTGCCTTAGCCTCCCAAAGTGCTGGGATTACAGGCATGAGCCACTGTGCCCAGCTATCACTCTCTTTTTAAATAGAACGATTTCGGAATTGTTTTCATGCTGTTGGTTCGCCGTACATTATCCCCTTGCATCCAAGAGAATAACCTCCATTTCATCAGCTACATACTCTCTGGCGGTTTACTGTAGTAAATTGAATAGATAATGGCCCCCCAAAAGATATGTCCAAATCCTGACCCTAGAACCATGAATGTGACTTTATTTGGAAAAAGGATCTTTGCAGATGTAATTAAGGATCCTGGATTTAGGGTGGGGCCTAAATCCAATGACAAGTGTCCTAGGAGAAAGGCAGAAGGAGACAAAGACACAGGGGAGAAAGCAAAGTGAATGAAGACAGGGATAGAGAGTACAGTTAAGTGAATGAAGACAGGGATAGAGAGTACAGTTCTGCTGCCAGAAGCCAATGAATGCTTGGAGCCACCACAAGCTGGAAGAGGCAAGGCAGGATTCTCCCTGGAGCCTTCTGAGAGAACACACCTAATATCAGGCTTCTGGCCTCCAGAAATGTGACAGAACAACTTTCTGTGATTTTAAGCCACCAAGCTCGTAAGCTGTCACAGTGGCCCTAAAATCCTCATACACTAATCAAGAGTCATCTTTCATTCCTCTTAGGACTCTTACGTTGTTAGTTTCCCAGTCTTGTTGATTCTGTCTATAATAATTCCTAGTGCAATCAGTAAGTTACTCAAACACAAGAAATATTGAGTGGTGTGGGAAAAGAAAATTGGGAATACAGAGCATTTATTTGAGAAGGCTGTCCAGTGAAAGCTAGGAGGGAAGAGAAGAGATAGTTATTCAAAGAATATTAATTGAATGCATGCCTACTATATTCCAGGCATCAAGTTTGGTAATAAAAATAAAGTTCCCAAGAGGATGTGGCTTTCAGAATGTAAAAGATCTTTCTCCTGGAAACTGCAAAGTGCAGAAAAAAGTACACTAACAAAGCTGAGAGTTGCTAAAGAATCAATTAAAAAAAGAAATGGACAATATGAAGAACTAACCCTCTACCCTCTTTCCCTTGATGCAATCATCTACTACTATTTCTGTTTCTTTCTTTTACAATATTAAAGTACCCCCAATATTAAAACACTTCTGGGATGAGACCAAAATCACAAAAATGAGTAAATGAGATATAAACTCAGCTGAAAGCCTATGTTCCTATATGTCAATATCTCTTACACATTGGGCCTCTGCATACATTTATTCAGTGTTCTTTCTTTTTTTTTGACGGATTCTCACTCTGTCGTCAGGCAGGAGTACAGTGGCGCGATCTCGACACTCACTGCAACCTCTGCCTCCCAGGTTCAAGCGATTCTCCTGCCTCAGTTCCCAAGTAGCTGGGACTACAGGCACATGCCACCACGCCTGGCTAATTTTTTGTATTTTTAGTAGAGATGGGGTTTCACCGTGTTAGCCACAATGGTCTCGATCTCCTGACCTCGTGATCTGCCTGACTTGGTCTCCCAAAGTGCTGGGATTACAGGCATGAGCCACTGCACCCAGCCTATTCAGTGTTCTTTCTCTAATAACCAGCGACTTCTTTTGTCTACTCAGCTACTCATCTTTAAGACTTAACTCAAGTGTCATATCCTCTAGGAAGCTTTCCATAAGACACACCTCTCTTTACAAAGGTAGAAGTATCTTCCTTTGTATTCTCCTGATTTTTATTAAAAATTTTTTCCTTCTGGTTTTTATTTATTTTTGGTGAGGTAGGGGAGGGTGCTGCTCCAGGCCGCATCTGATTTTTTCAAAGATGAACATTTTCTGCCTGTGAATGTATAAAATAATTTATTTAACTGTCTGGTTTCAGGGGAAAAACACAATAGCCTCTGTTGTCAATGCTAGAAGAGAAAGAACACTGACAAGTTTCTGTGATTATCTCGCTCAGCCTGGGTGTGACGTGGACTCCAGGAAACCAAATCTAGACCTGTGTTTCAGCCACTAGATGAAGTAGGCCTCACTGAAGGCCTAGACCTTAAAAATAGACTTATGAAGAACTGTAATCATATGATATATTCAGCAACTACTTACTAAGCACCTTAACTGGTTACACAATGGTTAATGGAGTTGTGCTCGTCGCCCAGTCTGGAGTGCAATGGTGTGATCTTAGCTCACTGCAACCTCTGCCTCCTGGGTTCAAGCACTTCTCCTGCCTCAGCCTGCTGAGTAGCTGGGATTACAGGTGCCTGCCACCACGTCTGGCTAATTTTTGTATTTTTAGTAGAGATGGGGTTTCATCATGTTGGCCAGGCTGATCTGGAACTCCTGACTTCAGGTGATCTGACTGCCTCCCAAAGTGCTGGGATTATTCTTTATCCTGCACTCTTTATAAAATCTCTTTACCTTTAACTCCCTTAAAGTTCTAATTTTTTCCCTTAGTTTTTACCTAATGTCCTTTTGTTGTCTCAGGATCACATCTAAGAAACCATATTACATTTAATTGTCAGGCCTTCTTAAGGTTCCTCTTGGTTGTAACAGTTTCTCATGCTTTCCTTTTTTGATGTTCTTGACAGTTTTGAGTACTGATTAGGTATTTTGTAACATGCCCTGTGTTGAAATTTGTCTAATTTTTTCATGATTAGACTGGGATTATAAGTGTTTGGAAGGAAGATAACAGAGAAAGAATACCATTTTCATCACATCATATCAAGGGTACATACTATCAATGTGACTGATCACTGTTGACTTTAACCTTCATAACCTGGCTAAGGTAGTCTGTCAGGCTTCTCCAATGGAAAGGAACTTTCCCCCTCTTTTCCATACTGTATTCTTGGGAAGGAAATTACTATGCACAGCCCACACTAGAAGAGTTGACTTCTGCCCCAGAGTTTTCACATAAGGAAAAGGTTTTTCCACATTGTGTCTTATATAATGTCATCTCTCATCACCATATCCAATCTTCTGCCCTTCCATATTGTTTTAACATTACCATGTGTAGGCATTACTCTTATATAAAAAAAATGGGCTGGGCACGGTGGCTCACACTTGTAATCCCAGCACTTTGGAAGGCCAAGGTGGGCAGATCACTTGAGGTCAGAAGTTCCAGGCCAGCCTGGCCAACATGGGGAAAGCCCATCTCTACTAAAAATGTAACAAAATTAGCCAGGCGTGGTGGCACACGCCTGTAATCCCAGCTACTTGAGAGGCTGAGGAACGGGAATCGCTTGAACCTGTGAGGCAGAAGTTGCAGTGAGCCAAGATTGCGCCATTGCACTTCAGCCTGAGCGACGGAGAGAGACTGTCGCAAAAAGAAGGAAGGGAGGGAGGGAGGCAGGCAGGCAGTATTTGAAGTATACACTTTTCAGAAATGGAAAAGTGTCTGAAAATGATCTTCATTTTTAACACTTTTCACTCCTATGCTATCCTTCACTAAACCCTGATAATTCCAGCTCTCATCTGTAACCTCCTTTTATTTTCATTACCACTGCCTTAGACAAGGCCTCTAGGAACCTCTTCTCTGGAACATTTTAATTACCATCTAACTATATACCCATACCCTTCTAATCTATTCTACATATGACTGCACCAGGAATGGATGAGAAAAAGACAAAAAGAGAATGGATGAGACAGAAGGATTACATTTAACATCTAGTATGTCTACGCTACTATATTAAAATATGAATATATACCGTATTTGGTTTTAAAGTTAATTATAATTCTAGTTGTATACTCTTTCTTTCAAAAACTTCAATGCATTCCACTGTCTACAAAATAGAGTTCAAACTCTACCTTAACCTGTCACATGTACCTCCCTAGGTCCACCATGTTTAATGGATTTATCTTTCCAGCCTTATTTCTCATAACAGCCTGACACAGGGTCCATACTAAAGTTAAACTGGACCGTTCATATCAAGGACAGTACAAGGTGTGGAACTTAGCAGTCAACTACCTTCCTGTTTACTCCTATTTTTATATTTTGATTTTTTACCATTTCTACTTGTCAGAACCAGTTCAAATGTTATTGTACCCTATGATTTTCCAAGAAGGAGGAAAAAGGCATTCCCCCTCTTACAAAATGCCATACTTTCTTCCAGTTCCTCAGTCAGAGCCCTTATTATATTCTACAAGCACAGCTAGACTATAAACCTCATAAGGGCAAGGATGCATCAAATATACTTTTTAAATCCTTCACAATTGCATTTAGTCCTACGTTTTATATTTGGTGAACTTATGCGTTCTTCATTTCAAAGTACATGACCAGTTTAAGAGATAACAAATATTTACTGGGCTAGATTTGAATCCTGTGTATGACGCTGATTGAAAAAGTTGCTTCAGGTTTCTAGGCCTTGTTTGCTTATTTGTGTAATGGTAATTATACCACCTTATTCATTGGCTATTGTGAGAAATAAAAGAGATAATATGTAATAAAAGAGATAATGCATCTAGGAAAAATCACTTCTTTTTCCTTTCCCAGTACCTAAAGACAAGCTCACTTTATCTGCTAAGGCCAAATTACTCTATACGTACATACTTGATTAAGCACTTATCACATGGTACTTTTATTATCAGTTTATATATCTAGCTTTACTCCTCAGGAGCAGTAACATTTGCCTTTCTGTATTTTGAAAACGACCTTGCACAGTGGACTGGCTTAAAAGCAGATGCTCAGGGAATGAATTAATGCATCTCATGCTCACTGGAAAGATCACAAAGTAATAGACTATTCTATCAAACAACTCTAGCCTACATCTCAAGAAAAAAAAACTATCAATTTCTAAAACAAAATTTTATTCAACAGTGGATTTTTCAGATGGGGAAATGACGCTAGAGAATGAAAATATGACTGCATTAAATTAGAATTGTATCTGTATCATTATCTGCCCCAAACTTAAGTGTTATTTTCCTTTCAAAAGGTAGTGAGTACTCTCATGTGCCAGTTTTCAATTGACTGCCTTCTTGCTCCAAATCCACCCTTCACTGTCCTTCAAGTGAGACTGAAACCTTTCTACCTTGGTAGGGCACAGGGCATGACAGCTTCATCAGCACTCAGCACCCCTCTATGGCCATCTGCCCCCAGCACTCCTTCAGGTTGCTTTTCATGGAGTTCTCAGGGCACACACACACCATAGAAGCTGAGCACAAAGAGGGCAGCTGTCCAGCCCATTTCAGCCCCTTAGTTAATGTCTCTGACATCCAGTAGGCCTCAGCCATGCCCCTCCAATGAGGTTTGAATGTCAGATCTGTCCTTCCTTCCATGCTCTGCATAGCCTTAGAGGTAGTGACTACTACCCTATCTGCTGTTACCACAGTCTTCAGAGTTCTCTCTACCTCTTAGCCAATTCTCCCATTACTCTAATTCTACGTTACAGTTAAGGACTGTTTACATTAGACTTTCTCTGTTCAAATTCCTGTGTAGTTTCTGTTTCCTAATTGAACTCCCAATGATACAACTAGCATGAATAATGTATCCTTCATTAGATAAGCCAAATTTAATTTGGTAAAGTTGAGGGTATTTGAATATAGGTAGAATTTAAATTTTCTTAGGAAAGACATAGTTTGTCTTCAAGTGCAGTATTTTTGCAAATACAAAGCTAGATATGATTTAAATCTTAAAAAGTTAGAAAATACAGCATTCGATAATTTTATTAGGGAATAAGTTACAGAGGTATTAAATCTAATAGCAAGTAAGAATGTGGCAAAAATGGCATCCCTATTCCTTTCTTCCTCCCAACTCATGGAACTTTCCTCACTAGTTTATCTTAATAGTGGAAAACGGCTAGAATGTTTAAGAAAAATCAGGAAGAATAAAACTGGGCTATACGGCCAGGCATGGTAGCTCATGCTTGTAATCCCAGCACTGGAAGGCTGAGGTGGGAGGACTGCTTGAGGCCAGGAGTTTGACACCAGTTGGGGCAACCTAGTGAGATCCTGTCTCTACAAAAAATCAAAAATTAGCCAGCCATGGTTGTGTGCACCTGCAGTCCCAACTACTCAGAAGGCTGAGGCAGGAGGATTGCTTGAGCCAGGGAGGTCAAGGCTGCAGTGAGCCACTGCACTCCCACTGGGCAACAGAGTGAGACTCTACCTGAAAATAAATAAAATAAAATAAAAAAGAAAACAGTTATAAATACCTCTTAGAATTGTGGGATGTCGGTTTTGTTGGAACTAGAGAGGTCCTCTGGTGTGATGTTTTTTAGACAGTAAGCCATAACTAGTTAGGTCATGAAACCAATTTAGTGGATTGGAACTAGCATTACAAAAGAATTAGATGGGCCAGGTGTGGTGGCTCACGCCTGTAATCCCTGCACTTTGGGAGGTCGAGGCGGGTGGATTACCTGAGGTCACAAGTTTGACACCAGCCTGACCAACATGGTGAAAAACCCCGTCTCTACTAAAAACACAAAATTAGCTGGGCGTGGTAGCACATGCCTCTAATCCCAGCTACTTGGGAGGCTGGGGCACGAGAATCACTTGAACCCGGGAGGCAGAGGTTGCAGTGAGCTGAGAGCACGCCATTAGACTCCAGCCCAGGCAACAAGAGCAAAACTCTGTTTCCAAAAAAAAAATTATAACAAAATATTTATACGATTAGAATAAGAACACTTAGAAATTTTTGTTTTAGAGATATATATGCATTTACACACATGAATCCTAGATTGCAATGTAAAATATACCTTATACTGTGGCTTATAAAAAACAAACCTAGAAATTACTGTGTAGTGTCTAATCCAACTCATATACAACAAAAGATCTCATCTACATTTTTGCTAGTAATGATGGTAAAATAAATAAACTGGGAAGAATCTGGAACACTTCTATTATCTTTTCATTGATATTTACGAGGACAGAGATGAAAGGAAAAATCTGACTGAATCATTTGTTGGCACTTTAACATAAATAATAAGAGGCAGAAACTCAAAATCAAGTTTTTTGATTCTGAATCATATTTTCTTTCCCCACTGCACCACTCAACCTCCTGAATTTGTTCTTTCTCAGATACATACTGCCATTTGTAATCAATACATTTGCTAACCAAAAAGAATGTTACCTCACTTTCCAACTAGCAATTCTAGGGATGAAAGGAACATTCTATAAGTGAAATGATTCTGATACTGCAGAAATCTAATAAAGAGAAATGTTTTTAAAAGAATACTATTTGCACTATGCTGAGTTTATCCCAAATAATAGTGCTCCAAGTAGGTCACATAGATAAGTCATGTATCTTAACACACTTTAATCTGACCATTTTACTAATCCTTTCATAACTAAAAATTCCAAATAAGAACTGCAGTATTTCAGAAATATATTTCAATAAAGTTGCTTGAAGAGAAAACTTTTTCATGATAGTATATATCAAACTGGATGTAAATGTAAAATATAATTATCTAATAAATTTACTGTACATGATCTCTAAGTCGTATATTATAATACAAATGGTTTGTATCAAAATCAAAGGCTGTAAGCAGAAAAACTCTTGTGCAATTGACAGATTAAATTAACAAGAGCCAAAGAAATAATGTATTAACAGTAACAAAATCAAACTGCTAAATTCCCATAGACTAGGCATCAGTTAATATACGCAATTAATGTTGGTTAGCCTGTTGAATTGTAAGTACCTGAAATATATACCAAAGTCAAAATTAAATATTCTTTCTAAATTCATACTTTTAATGGATGGTAATTTGGCAGTACCTATCAAAATGCAAAATGTAAATACCAGTTGACCCAGGAATTTTACTTCTTGCACAAACGCACAAGAAGGCTAACAGCAATATTATCTATAACGATATTCATCAAAGCAGGAGTAGGTGGACATTTGCTGTTTCTGGCTACCTAGCATCAGAGCACTCTTCTTTGAGCTCCCTAGCAGCTAGGGCAGGGAGACAGGTGTCCTAGACCGAGCCAATCAGATACTCCTATCTAGAACTTAGAATCTTGAAAAAGTGCTGCAATATCAAGGACCATCAAGAGACAATACATGGTGGCTACAGTGGAGATGAGAGAGCAGTAGAGGCCAGTGGTATGCATCCAGCATCTTCTCAAGCAGGCCGTATTGATAACAGCAATTTGGCTGTGCCTTGCCTTCCTTCATTTTCCCATTTTCAAACTTGATTTTACTGCTTTCCTGTCTGTGAACCATCCAATATTTCCAATCAAATCTTCTGTTCACATTAACCAGAGTTGGTTTCTGTTATTTGCTACCACAGACCTCAACTAAAAGAATCAGAAGCTGACAAATGGTAGTTCAGTTACCTGAGAGTTTTTAAAAAATGAGAGATTTATATGTGGTGATACAGAAAGACACTCAAGATTTACCCTCAAATGAAAAAAATAAAGTTGTAGAACAGTAGTGATTGTATAATCCTACTGGTAGAATTGGGACACATGTACACACACACAGGCTTATAGAGGTACAGAAAATTTCTGGAAGGATACGTAAGCCACTGTTTACCATGCTTGCTTACATATGTAAAGTGTAAAGAGGAACTTTAATCAACGCTATGTAAGCAGTACTTTTATTGACTTCATTCAACTACCTCCATAGTGACACTGCACTTAAATAACCAGCAAAACTTCTACTGTGACCAAATATAGCTACTTTAAATGTCGATCTGATAAGAAAATTACAAGAAAGCCTGCAAGTAAAATAATGCACTGTGAAACAGACAATTTTGATTTCTTTCTCCTGTGTCTAAAAATCTCTTAAGAATACTACTCAGTAGTACTTTTTAATAAGATTTATTCATGGCTAAGGCTGAAAATTCACATAGTGACACTTAAGTCCAACATGATTTTTCTATTTCTCCTACAAATTCTCCAAGAAATGAAACTTCAAGCCAGAAAGGATAGGGGGAAAGGCCAAGCAAGAAAAAAAAAAAAGGTTAAATGGTGAATGAGGCTTATTATTGTACAAATATCTGAGTTAAGGGTAGAAATCTGCCCCACTTAGAGAATGGGGAAGGGAATAAGGCTCCTTAATGCAGATATCCAGAGGGTTAAGCAATCCCTTAAACTATGTCACACAATGGTCTTCACAGTGTGGTCCCAAGATTCCTTAGTGTTAATCATCATCTCCCTTTCCCCCAGTTCTGATGAAAACCCTTTACTGCCACATTTTGTACATCACTCCTGGTATAAAGTCATTAAACCTTCTTGGCAAAATAAGTGTTAGCAGCCCAACTCAGTATTTCTCACATAATATAAAGATGGGGCAAAAGCAGAAACTGATCCTACTGATTAGGTGGACAATTATTCAAATAAGTTATACCAAGTCTGTACCTATCACCTGATTTTTCATTTGTTATGTATGTTTTATTTTAAAGAGACAGAATTTTACTACACTGCCCAGGCTGGAGGGCAGTGGCTATTCACAGGCATCAGTGATCATGGTACACTGCAGCCCTGAATTCCTAGCCTCAAGCAATCCTCCTACCTCAGCCTTCCTAGTAGCTAGGACTACAGGCACATTCCACCACATCTGGTTATTGATTTTTCATTTGGAAAACGGGGTTAGCAGCTACCTACTAAGATTACCGCGAGAACATATATGAATGTCACAACATAGTACTGGCATACAGTAAGCAGGTGCTCAATAAAGGTTTACCGACAATCTGAAATCTGTTATAAGCCATTCACTCCAGTTAGAAAGTACCCTGTCCACAGACCTTTAGTACTTCGTACATATTTTTATTACATTTTCTTATAGTTATTGTGGCAAATTGGTCTTCTCTGTAGGGTGGGACAGTCTTCATTTTTCGAACTCCAGCACAGGGACTGCCCACAATAGTGTCTTTTTGTTGTTGTTGTTGTTGCTGTTGTTTTGTTTTGTTTTTGAGACAGAGTCTTGCTCTGTCGCCCAGGCTGGAGTATAGTGGTGCGATCCCAGCTCACTGCAACCTCCGCCTTCAAGCGATTCTCCTGCCTCAGTCTCCCGGGTAGCTGGGATTACAGGCACCCACCACCACGCCCAGCTAATTTTTGTATTTTAGTAGAGATGGAGTTTCGCCATGTTGGCCAGGCTGGTCTTGAACTCCTGATCTCAAGCTATCCACCCACCTTGGCCTCCTAAAACGCTGGGATTACAGATGTAAGCCACCACGCCTGGCCCACAATAGTATCTTATATTTCTTTAGGAAGAAAAAAAATCAACTGCAAATCTCTCTCCTTTGCATAAACTCCATCTTCCAAGCCTTCATATGTGTCAATCAAATTCCTACTCCAGCACAAATTAACTTACCAGTGAACAAGCTCTTTCCATTTTATGAAGAGTCCAACTGTATGTCTTCTACTCATGGTCCTGGTATGAGTCCCTCTTTCATATGTCAGTCACCTAAGTATCTGAAAGTCATTATTATATTCTCCTTTAAGTCTTCTTTTTTAGGTTAAAATGGTTCAGATACTCAACCATTCCTAAAATGTCATGAATGTTATAGCCTTCATATCAGCATTACTGGTCTCCTGAGCACGGGCTCCTGTTTGTAGATATTCCTTTAAAACAAGAGTTTCAGAACTGAATTGCAGTTGAGGTCTGACAGGGTAGAACCTGCCTTATCCATACACTATACTTTTACTAATCTAGCATCACATTTATTCTTTTGTTCGCTTTATTACTTATCTGACTCATATGAATCAAGTAATGTAAAACTAAGTTTTTAGACATGTGTGGATATTGAACCAGCTGACCTCCATTTAGTATTTGTACGGTTATTTTACAAGCAAATACTGGGTTTTAACTTCATTTTTATGTAATACAATTTTGCTAAAATTTGGCCAATCATTCTGCCTACCAAGGTCATTTTGGATTCTGTCAGTTAAAATCCAAATTACATATTAGCTCTTTCAACCAAATTGGACTGTGTCCAAGTTGTTGCTAATATCAGAAGTAAAAAATCCAGGACTGCACATAGCAGCATGCTCCTTCCAGCTTGCCTACATGGCAGTCCTTTATGGATACAGTTCTTAAACCGGTTGAAAATTCATGTAGCTGGCTGAGTGCAGCGGCTCATGTATGTAATCCCAGCACTTGGGGAGGCCAAGATGGACAGATTGCTTGAGCCCGGGAATTTGAGACCAGCCTAGGCAACAAAGTGAAACCTTGTCTCTACAAAAAATACAAAAATAGCCGGCTGTGCTGGCATGCACTTGTAGTCCCAGCTACTCAGGAGGCTGAGGTGGGAGATCACTTGAGCCCGGGAGACAGAGGCTGCAGTGAGCTGAGACTATGCCACTGCACTCCACCCTGGGGAACAGAGCAAGACTTCATCTTGGAAAAAAAAAATCCACGTAGCTATGAAACCAGTAGAATTTCTTCAACACACACCCAAGTTTATCCTGAGCAAGTATAACAAATACCTTTACATAGAGGACTGGTGACTCAATTCATCGGGCATACATTATTATTGCTTCAATTTATTACTTTTTAGCTATTTATTAATTTTTGTGTCAAGTAAAGCCTTGAGCATAAATAATTTGGGACACATCCACTTTTACTTTCCCTTTGACACAGTTAAAACTGAACTAACAATACTTTATCCAAAGAAAGAAGATAACCACTGACTAACAGATTTATTTATATCAAAGACTTCTATAGAGCTACAAAACCACCTCTTTCCAAAGGGGTTCAAAATTGACTGAAATCATTCAAGTGGTACCACAAGATACTAAGAGTGAGTGTAGAAGAAATCAAGGTAGGCTGGGCACGGTGGCTCATGCCTGTAATCCCAGCACTTTGGGAGGCCAAGGCGAGCGGATCACCTGAGGTCAGGAGTTCGAGGCCAGCTTGACCAACATGGTGAAACCCTGTCCCTACTAAAAATACAAAAAAATTAGTTGGGCATGGCAATGCGCGCCTGTAATCCCAGCTACTCGGGAGGGTGTGGCAGGAGAATCACTTGAACCCAGGAGGCAGAGGTTGCAGTGAGCCAAGATCGCGATAGCCTGGGCAACAAGAGCGAAAATCCGTGTTAAAAAAAAAAAAAAAATCAAGGTAGAAGATGACTACTGGCCTTCCCATCTCTTCCCTGAAGAGTAGTGACAAACAGTACCTCCTTGATATTCTTCTCAATCTCAAGTGGACCATGAAGACATCTGAGATGGAAAAGAACTTTCTTTTATTGAGTCAAGGAGGACAACAGAATCAAGGAGAGCCATTTTGTGGTTAACACATGATCAGCACAGTGAACAGCTTTTTTCTATAGGCAAGACCAACCCCACTAAATTTTAGGATGCTCAACAGATAGGAAACATTATCTCTAAGGTATTACTATTAATAAAGCACTTTGCAGCTTACAAGGCACCTTACCTTCACATATTATTTACTTTAAGCTCACAAAAATCCTGTGAGGTATAGATAATCCAGGCATTGCTATTGGTTTTTCCAGATGAGAAAACTAAAACTGAAGAGGTATGAACTTTACTGAGGTCACAAGTAAACAGTACAGACACCACATTAATCGAGATATGCTAATTACAAATACCAGGCTCTCGGAAAATTTTCAAGAGTGGTGTCTAAGCTAAAATAACCAGCGAGGACTACATAGTAGTTATTTCTAAAGAAGGACAAATGCAAAAGGGCCATCCATCAATTTTAATAATGCTGGGGCAGCAGAACAAGCATGAATACACCACTGACACTGATATATCAACTGTAAATAAATGAAGGAAACAAATGACTGACACTTAAATTTTAAAGACAGCTGTAAAGCTAGGGGAACAAAACAAAACAAAACCCTGAGTCTTGGTGAATAACCCTATAGGGTGCACTAGGCAGGTACTATACCTGTTTTAGAAACAGAAAATTTCAGAATTTAAATTAATTGTTCATGTGCACTAGTAAGTTAGTGGCAGGTATCTTCTCTTCAGTAATCTTTCTACTGGCCTGCAAGGAATAGGTGACCTATACATGCTTGGAAAATCTACCACATTGTTTCCTGTGCCAAGACATGTGCCCTTCTAAACCCAAAAGCCCATGACAAGTGGGCATGCCTGTGATCTACACCTTGATCTTTGTCTATATGACTGAACCAGGGTGGTACTTGATAGTAGAAATAAACCCAAATCCATCAGTGATTACAATATATATAAAAACATTAAATTCTCCTGTTAAAATACAGACGCCTAGATTGAAATTTTTAAAAATATAGAAATGGGCTACATTAAAACATAGGCCTTTTTTTAAAAAAACGGTGATAAAGGGCTGGGCATGGTGGTTCATATTGTAATCCAACACTTTGGAAGGCCGAGGTGGGAGGATCACCTGAGCCCAGGAGTTGGAGACCAGCCTGGGAAACATGGCAAGACTCATTTCTGCAGAAAATTTAAAAATCAGCCAGGAGCAGCCAGGCATGGTGGCTCACATTAGTAATCCCAGCACTTTGAGAGGTTGAGGTGGGCAGATCACGTGAGGTCAGGAGTTTGAAACTAGCCTGGCCAACGCGTTGAAACCCTGTCTCTACTAAAAACACAAAAAGTAGCCAGGTGTGTTGGTGTGTGCCTGTAATCCCAGCTACTTGAGAGGCTGAGGCAGAACGGCTTGAAACCAGGAGGCAGAGGTTGCAGTGAGCCAAGACTGTGTCACTGCACTCCAGCCTGGGTGACAGAGCGAGACTCTCTCTCTCTCAAAAAAAAAAAAAGAAAAAAAAATTAGCCAGGTGTGGTGGCATGTGCCTGTGACCTCAGCTACTTGGGAGGCTATGCTGGGAGGATCCCTTGAGCCCAGGAGGCAGAGGCTGCAAGTCATGATAATGCTATTGCACTCCAGCCTGGGTGACAGAGCAAGACCCTGTCTCAAAAAAAAGGTGACATAGAACCAGAATGAGTCAACTGATTACTTTGGAGAGAGATTTAGATATGCTGGTAAAGCCAAAGATGTATACAGCTTCCACCCACAAATCCGCTGCAAGATTTATTTCTAAAACTCTAGCACCCAGCTCAAGGAGGCAGGCACAAGAATAATCTATGGAGTATCATCTTTTACAACAAAATAAACAACTTTAAGATGTCCATAAGTGAAAGAATGGAGAAAACTGCAGTATAGTCAAACAACAGAACATAATCAAGCAATTAATATCAATAAAATAGAATGAAATGTATTAATATAGATAAACCCCCAAAGTAATGAGCAAAAATGTTTCAGAGTCAAGTGTAATGTTTACTTCCTAAACAAAGCAAATATGAACCAAATATGCAAAATTAATATCAAATACCTGAATTCAAAAAACCGTACTAAGAAACAAATGAAGGGAAACCTAATGACAACGGAGTAACTCCTCCGTAAGATGTATGGGTCATAAATACCTTACAAATTAGCCCCCAAATTCACGCGGGGAGGGGAGAAATAATCTGACAGAAGAACAAGAAAAATCCATTGTCACAATATGAGATTTTAACATCTCTCCCCAAAGGTCAAAAAAGAAGTAGACAAAAGACTATATAGAAGATATAATCCACGCTAATATCAAGTCTGATCTAACAGACATGTACGGAAACCTGAACTTACTACACACACAAGAATATACTTTTCAAGCACATATGGAACATGTACAAAAACCAATCAAGTACTCGGCTACAAAATTAGTCTCACACACTGAAGAATCAGTACATATAGCCTACAGTCTCTAAGTGTAATAAAGTCAGAAATCAATAATGAAAAGATTTTTTAAAAAAGAAGAAAAAGACAAAGAAAAAAAAAAAGAAACATGCTTAATGGGTCAAGAGAGAAGCCATGAGAAGAAAACAAAAACTTCAGAGTAGCCAATTGCCCAAGATCTGTTACACTGTTTTACTTGGATTCCGATAAGCCCTCTTTAAATTCTTATCATAAATCTCTTTTCTTGAGCTAGCTGGAGTGCGTTTCTGTTCCTTCACAGAACAAAATCCTACCGAGTCTTTTAAATCATTACCAGGAGCCAAGCACAGTAACTCACACCTGTAATCCCAGCACTTTCAGGGGGCTGAGGCGGGAGGATCACTTGAGGCCAGGAGTTTGACAGACCAGCCTAGGCAACATAGTGAGACCTCATCTCTTAAACAAGATAAATCATAAGTGGACTTGGATGGCCATTCACTCTAAATTAAGCAACGCTGCCAAAAATATAGATATCTGAAATAAAAGGAATCTTGATAACAAAGAAACTTGCCATAAAACAACTTGATGCAAACAAATAAAAACGCCAACACAGGGTAGGAAAAAAAACAATTAGAATCAAGGATAACATGCTTGTTATCCTTGTAGCAGCTGGTCAAAAACAAGCAAGCTAAGTGGGGGACAGTGGGACGATCAACATATTAGAACACACAGAGGGCAAAAAAAATTATGTTTTTGCTATTATTAGCATTAGACACTATACAGCACTGGTCAGATTTGGGTGAATTTTTCAAATGCATATGGGGAAATTATAGTAACATTCAAAGAAGCAGGATAAAAAAGATATAATCATTTGTTATTCAAGTCACTGTTACACATATGATATCATTTATTCATTCCCATTTTATAGATAACGACGCAAAGACTCAGAAAGATCAAATGGGTTGCCCATAGTCACATGGCTGGTAAATAGCAGAGAAAGTACTTTATCCTACTTTTATATAGGATAGTTCTGCACTATTATGCATGAATGGAGGTCCTACCTATTTAAGGGAATTGAAGGCTATGTACTCTCACAGAAACTTAACAGACCAAACAGTAAGCCAACAGAAGAGGTCTGATGTGAAATTTATGGGAATCAGGAACTGTAATATGGGGAAGAGAGCATGAACTTTGGAGTCCGAAAAACCTGGGTTCAAGTTCCATATTGGTCAGTTACTAGCTGTATACAAAAAGACTGTATGTGATAACCAGTGTCCCTTTCCTCACCTATAAAATGGTGTCTTCCTCATAGATTCAATGAGTTATGCCTCTAGAGAAAATGCCCTATAAAAGCAGTTGTATATTTACACTCGCTATACTGTATTATTTTTAAGAGGAATCAGAAGCAAAGCTTCTTTCAAGATTCTCAATGTCAGCAGTTACTAAGTATATACATGAACATACTTCAAAAAAAAAATAATGGATACTATGATTAGGGTAAATGAGCAGGGTTGTCTTTTTGCACTGGTTAGTGTTAAATTCAGTGACCACTTCAAAGAAGTCTACACCACCTCATATCATAGACTTTGAGTATAAATGTCCTGATATGGTTTGGCTCTGTGTCCCCATGAAAATCTCATCTGGAATTGTAATCCCCACATGCTAGGGGAGTGGCCAATCTGGTTGTTTAATAAGGCATGGCCCTTCCTCCATCGTTCCTCTCCTGCCGCCTTGTGAAGAAGGTGCCTGCTTCCCCTTTGCCTTCTGCCATGATTGTAATTTTCCTGTGGCCTCTCCAGCTATCCAGAACTGTGAGTCAATTAAACCTCTTCTGATCTTATTTTACTGTTTCTACCATTTGCTCCTTAGCCCTTGAAATTGTCTGGCTCTGTGTCTCCACCCAAATCTCACATCAAATTGTAATTTCCAATGTTGGGGGAGGGGCCTGGTGGGAGCTGATTGGGTCACAGAGGTGGATTCCCCCCCTTGCTGTTCTCAGTGACAGTGAGTTCTCACGAGATCTGGTTGCTTAAAAGTGTGTAGCACTTCCCCCTTCACTCTCTCTTTCCTGGTCTGACATGGCTAGATGTGCTTGCTTCCCCTTCACCTTCTGCCATGATTATAAGTTTCCTAAGGCCTCCCAGCCATGCTTCCTTTACAGCCTGTGGAATTGTGAGTTAATTAAACCTCTTTTTCTTCATAAATTCCCCAGTCCCAAGTACTTCTTTTTTTTTTTTTTTTTTGAGATGGAGTCTCGCACTGTCGCCCAGGCTGGAGTGCAATGGTGCCATCTCAGTTCACTGCAACCTCTCCCTCCCGGGTTCAAATGATGCTCTTGTCTCAGCCTCCCAAGTAGCTGGGATTACAGGCGCATGCCGCCACGCCTGGCTAATTTTTTTGTATTTTAGTAGAGATGGGGTTTCACCGTGTTGCCCAGGCTGGTCTCGAACTCCTCAGCGCAGGCAATGCACCCGCCTCAGCCTCCAAAGTGCTAGGATTACAGGCGTGAACCATCATGCCTGGCCTCAGGTAGTTCTTTATAGCAGTGTGAGAATGGACTAATGCAGGCCTTTATGGTAAGCGGAAAAATGCCCTCCAAAAGATATTAACATCCTAATCCCCAGAACCTGTGAATATTTTACCCTAGCATGGCAAAGGGGATTTTGTAGATTTGATTAAGATTAGACCTTGAGATGGGGAGATTAGCATGTATTATCCAGGTAAGCCCAATCTAATCACATGAGTCCTTAAAAGTAGAAAACCTTTCCTAAAACAGAGAGACTTGGGATGGCCCAACAAGAAAGATGAGACACAAGAAGGACGTGACCCACTGTTGTTGGTTGTGAAGATGGAGGAAGGGGGCCATGGGCCAAGGGATGTGGGTAGGTGGGTGGACTCTAGAAGTCGGGAAAAGCTCTCAGATGATAGCCAGGAAGGAAACGGGGTCTCAGCCCTACAGTTTCATGGAAGTATATTCTGCCAACAACCTGAATGAGCCAAGACTCTCTAGAAGGGAACCCAGTCCTGTTGAAACCTGGATTTCAGCCCAGTGACACGTCAGACTTCTGAACTATAGAACCGTAAGATAAATTCATGTTGTTTCAGTTGCTAAGTTTCTGGTATTTGTTATGCTAGCAATAGAAAACATATATATATATATGTACACACACACATATATACATATAGACACATATATACATATAGACATATATATACATATATACATATATCTTTATTCTCTCACTTACATTAAAAAAACTAAAAATATATATATATAAGTGCCCTTAAATCCTGTTTTGAAACAAGGAGGAATAAATTGGTCAATGCATGCAGCCTACCCAGCAGAACCTACCTAGCACACATTCATTATTTACTGAAGCACTAACTCTAACTCTGTACCAGGCACCATCCTTCCTTTAAGGAGCTGGCTACAGCATGCTGCTATCAATATTCATTTTCTCCCTTAGATTTGGCTAAAAACACAGTGACTCTCAGCTATACCTGAAAATGAGAATATTTTAAAGTGAGAACTGGGAGAAACCTAAAGCTTCATTATGGCTATGAAAAGTAAAAACTCAGAAGATATGGGGAAGGAAAGAGCAAAGGGGAATGGAGCCAGACCACCCTGTAATCAAGAGAATGGCCCGTGGAGTCAGACACCCCTAGATCTTTGCTCTACCACTGTATTCGTTCGTTTTCACACTGCTATAAAGATACTACCCGAGACTGGGTAATTTATAAAGAGGCTTAATTGACTCACAGTTCTGCATGGCTGGGGAGGCCTCAGAAAACTTATAATCATGGCAGAAGGGGAAGCAGGCACATATTACGTGGCGGCAGGAGAAAAACAGAGTATGAATGAGGAACTGTCAAACACTTATAAAACCATCAGATCTCATGAGCACTCACTATCACTAGATCAGCATGGGGGAAACTGACCCCATGATCCAATCACCTCCCACGGGATCCCTCCCTTAACACGTGGGGACTACAGAAATTAAAATTTGAGATGAGATTCGAGTGGGACACAGAGCCAAACCAGATCAACCATCTACTAAGATAATTTGCCCCAAATGACACAACTCAGTTTCTCCATCTGTAAAACAGTAATCTCATGTATCTGTTGAAGAATTAACAGATAATAAGCTTTTGATATGGTGTAGGAACTATAAAAAGTGTGGAGGATTACTCATGAGAATCTGCTATACAGACCACAATGCCAAAAGCTAATGTGATGGAGAATTCCATACAAATTCAGTCTGGCTACACCTTAGGGATTAAATAAAATCCCCCAAAGCAGAAAATTTGGCAGCAGAAAAAGAAGAATCAATTTTAGAAAAATAAGCAAAAAAGGCCCATGGCTTACCAGCAGTGGAATGTTACAGTACTACCATCAATACAAACAATACTTTTTAAAAATACTGATGTCTGGGACTCCCCGGAGAGTGACTAAAACAGCATTTCCATGGATGAGAACCAAATATTAATAGTTTGAGTTAAGAAACACTGCAGAAATTAAAAGGGGGCTACTATGTGTGCATTACAGGAGAGACAATCTAGAACCTTTTTGCCAGGGATCTCTTACTTACAAGTGAAAAGTAACAGCTAAAACTAGAGTATTTTAAAACTTGCAAATAATCAAGGCTAATGAAATCAAATGGGACAGTTTCTTGTAGAAAATGTAAGGTTAGGAGAGGGACAAGAGAGGTCTGCATATGGCTGCATCTTTTGTAGCAAAGGACACAGCCTCATAGACTAAAGATGAGCAGAGAATAACAAATGAAGTAAGCATAGCTGGGCCAGAAGGAAAGGGAAAAACAGCTGAGATGGCAAAATTAGGGTCTGCTCAAATAAAACATCAAACTGACTGGCTACTGCAAGAGGAGGAGAGCTGAAGAATTAAAATGAAGGAGGGAAGCAGTTGGGGAGATAAAAGAGAAACTTTCATGCTGGACAGGAATGGCATGGGACAGAAAGGACAGAACACGAATTGAGAAGATGAGTAGGGAGAGTCACCAGAGGAGTTTAAGAAAGGTAAAAAGGAATGAGAACAACAGGGACAATAGCCTCTATGATTCACTATAAAGTCTCAGGCACGGTATAAATATTACGGGGAGGAAGTAGTAAATAAACTGGGTTAGAAAACAGACAGAAAAGAGCTAGTCAAAAATCCTGAAAGACTACCAATAACATACATAAAGCAAAAATTTGGAGGCCGAGGCAGGCGGATCATGAGGTCAGGAGATCGAGACTATCCTGGCTAACATGGTGAAACCCCGTCTCTACTAAAAACACAAAAAATTAGCCGGGCATGGTCATGGGTGCCTGTAGTCCCAGCTACTTGGGAGGCTGAGGCAGGAGAATGGTGTGAACCCAGGAAACGGAGCTTGCAGTGAGCCGAGATCGCGCCACTGCACTCTAGCCTGGGCGACAAAGCAAGACTTGTCTCAAAAAAAAAAAAAAAAAAAAAAAAAATGAAGGTTAACAAAAGTATATCATCTAAATTGTAAATGATGTTAAAAGATATGTTTCAGCTCTCATTTGATCAATGAAACAGCTAAGCACATCTAAAAATGGGCAAAACTAAATAATACAGTTTAGGAATCCATAAGTGATACAACTATGAAGAAAAGCAGGGGAGGATTAATATAAAATTCAGGCCAGTGGAAAACTGGTTGAGAAAGAGACATATGTAAGAATGTGGAGTCCTCGGCCGGGCGTGGTGGCTCATGCCTGTAATCCCAGCATTTTGGGAGGCAGAGGCGGGCGGATCACGAGGTCAGGAGATCAAGACCATCCTGGCTAACACAGTGAAAGCCCGTCTTCACTAAAAATACAAAAAATTAGCTGGGCGTGGTGGCGGGCGCCTGTAGTCCCAGCTATTCGGGAGGCTGAGGCAGGAGAATGGCGTGAATCCAGGAGGCAGAAGTTGCAGTGAGCTGAGATTGCGCCACTGCACTCCAGCCTGGGTGACAGCGAGATTGTCTCAAGAAAAAAAAAAAAGAAAAAGAATGTGGAGTCCCTTTGCATGGGTGTTTATCATTATTCTTTAAAACTATTAAACTGTGTATATGTATTTTATATATTCTTTTATATGCATGCTACATCTCAATAAAAAAGCTTTAATAGAATTTTTCTACCTCTGAACTTCCCAGGTTGTTTTTTGAAGGTAATTCTAACAAATCTGCTTATATAATAAAATAAAATGACTAGTATTTCTGGCCGCAGGTTTTGCAACATTCAGCTCCACCTCAAATCTAGTCAATCAAAATCTCTAGGGGTTGGGCTGCTGAATATTTTTTTTTTAAACAAACACTCCAGTGATTCACAAGAATCTAAAGAAACTCAAATTTGAGTCTCCCACGGGAAGAGGTCTTCCTTCTGTTTTTCTCTAGAGCTATTGAGAATCTAATCCCCTTCCTTCCCCAATCCTTCCCCAAATCCTCTACAACTTTGCTCCTTACCTCCCCTTCTCTTGTATTTAACCTTTCAACCTCAAGTCTCTCCTATCTTAAAATACAAACACACACTCACATTTATTCTTCAATAAAATAACCCATGCATGGTTCTACTTGTAACTTCCCAATAACTCTTTTTGTAAAACCACCAATACTATGTGTGATATTGTTGAAATTTTTTTTTTAAAAAAGAAAGTAGGAGGACCCTACAATATAAAAAGCCCCATTTCACCAACACCAACTCTTTCAGTGTAATCAATATAAGCATATAATTCTACTCTCCTCCCCAGAAGTAACAGTTAAGTGTGTAGTCTTGGGACTTTTTCTATTTACACATATATAAAAATCCACAGTTTTTTAACAACATAAATGAAAATACACCTTAGTTCTCCCCCTCACTGACATCTGAATCAAACACTGTGGCAAAGCACTAATGTCTTCCTACCATTTCAACCAATAGTCCCTGACCTCTACTGCACATGACACTGGTAACCACTCCCTCCTCTGGGATCTGCCTTCTCTGCAGATTCCATGACACTGTACTGCCCAGGTCTCTCTTGCTCTTTTGATTATTCCTTGTTAGCCTACTATGCTGATAACTTTCCCCATGTGCCCCATGAACACTAGTATTTCCCACCATTACACCCAAGCTTTCATCTGTCAATTCATTCAATGAACAATCACCACCTACTTCATTCCAGGAGGACAACTTTGTTAGATCCCCATTTGTCAATGGTTTTGCATGTGAGCCAATGCTCCAAATCACTTGCATCAAAGAAACAAATGCTGCCTTGCCGCGGTGGCTCACACCTGTAATCCCAGCACTTAAGGAGGCCGAGGTGAGTGGACCACCTGAGGTCAGGAGTTTGAGACCCAGTCAGACCAACATGGCAAAACTCCATCTCTACTAAAAATACAAAAATCAGCTGGGCGTGGGGGCAGACGCCTGTAATCCCACCTACTGGGGAGGCTGAGGCAGGAGAATCGCTTGAACCTAAGAGGTGGAGGTTGCAGTGAACCCAGATGGCGCCACTGCACTCCAGCCTGGGTGACAAGAGCAAAACTCCGTCTCAAAAAAAAGAAACAAATGCTTGCAATTTTAGCATGATACATAATTTCACTTTGCAACTAATTTGAACTATATTATGATCAGCAAGCCCCTACGCCAATCAGGAGGATGGGAATTAGAAGTAAGCTTGAGTAGTTAATTTTTTAAGGTGATAACTTATTAATAATTATTTTCATATCATGAGAATTTTTCTTCCCTACATAACCTTGTAATTTCAAAAGCTCAGAAAATGAACTCTCAGGTAATAGGGACTCCATTTTATGTTATTAGCTCCCAAGTCTCTATCCCAGATCACTCTCTCCTGAGCCAGAAATAAACTTTCAACTACATACCAGACATTCCCCCATGCCCACTCTGGCGGTGCCTACTCATCATTCTAATTTCAGCTGAAACATCACCTAGTGCCTCCCCTCAAGGATCCATCCACTTAACTATTAAATAAATCTGACACTCAATGGTGTACCCTGGCATCTAAGACAAAGGCAAAGACCTTCCTAACTAAAAAGATAATTTAAAATGCAAGTGGGGCTGAGAGCTGTGGCTTGTGCTTGTAATCTGGCACTTTGGGAGGCTGAAGTGGGAGGATGGCTTAAGCCCAGGAGTTTGAGACCAGCCTGAGCAACACAGTGAGAGCCCATCTCTACAAAAATTTAAAAATTAGCCAGGCATGGTGGCATGTGCCTGTGTTCCCAGCTACTTGGAAGACTTAGGTGGGAGGATTGCTTAGGCCCAGGAGACTGAAGCTGTAGTGAGTGAGCCGTGATAGTGCCACTGCACTCCTGCCTGGGCAACAGAGATCATGTCTCAATAGATAGATAAATAATATAAGTAAAATAAAATAAAATGGAAGTGGTGGGTATATACATAAGAGTGAAAAATAAAAAATAAAATGTAAGTGGGACTGGGACTGAAGAGAAGGGAAACAGAATGAGGGAAGAGAGGAGGGGACCAGCATAAAATGCAACAGGGAGTGGTAGGATTTGTTAAACTCTCAAAAGAATGGATAAAAAGGAGTTGGCCAGGTGACAAAAATTTTTGACATAACTTTTTTTGATAGGGAAGAACAAGAAGGAGTGCTTCAGATATTAGCAGAAATAAGAACACAACCAAACCTGTGCCTTTGTTTACCTTGCTGAGCGTTGAGCAGCAGGGAGGGTTAGTGATAAGGTTAAAATGGTTGGCAGATGCTAGAATTTCAGAAGAAAAATTACTATAGATTTGTATTTTTTCTCTCCATGCTTGATAATTAACTGCTTATTAAATAAATAACTGCTTATTAAAAACCACTTTCCACTTTACATCTAGATTTAAATGACACATTTTACTAAATGATTCAGAAACAAGACAGGAACAAGGAAAAAATTTAAAGCTACATTTTAACTGCATTTAGTCTTACAGTAAGAAAACAGCTCAATAGTATCATCATGATCATGTAAAAGTTTTTAAAACCTCTTCTATTAAAGAGGGAATTCTGAAAAGGAAAAATGTGCATTGTTCCTTTCCTTTGAGAAATCAAAGTACTTTCACATTTATCCTCATTTTATCCCACATACTGAGAGAAGGTTATAGGTTACGGAAACAGGGAAACAGAAAAATCAGGTGATTTCCTTCATTCTAAGATGCATGTTTTTGACCCTGACTTTTTAAAAAATCAAAGTGGATCTCACATTACTGATTTTAAAGTCATCTTTTCTAGGGGAGGGCCACACTGAGTGTATCTTACAACTATGGGTACACTCTGCATTAAAGAAATATGGTAAAGGATTTTGCCCAAATTAGTAAGCAAGAAGATGGCAGAACTGGGCAACAACAACAACGACACCACTTCTGTTAAGTTATTAATATATACAAACAGGAATATAGTAGCCTGTTTGGCTCCTCTCTTATTAATTAAATGTACAGGGCCTACCTTCTACTACGCTCTTCCTGAAAGAAATACAGAGCCATACAAAACATCTTTTCTGCCTTCAAGAAGTAAATAATAGGTGCCTACATAATAGAGGTGCCTATACAAGTATCTATACAACAGAAAAGTCTGGGATCAATATCAGAAGAATGACACAAAGTGAGAAACATAAATTCAGAAACGGAGTAGTCACTTTCAGCCAGGATACTGTGAAAATCTTCACACAATACGAGCTTAATATATGTTGACTGTGAAGGCATTATGGAAAACTCAGATAAGACTTTGAAGGACTGATGGATTTTCCACAGGGAGAGATTGTGCCAGAAAGCACTCTAAGAATAGAGACTAGCAGTGCCCAGGAAAAAAACACCAAAACCAGTCACTGGCACTCAATGGCAGAAGCAAGGTGGGGAATAGCGGGAAAGAAGGCGAGAAATGTAGATAGGGGCTAAAATATAGAGTTCATTGAAGGTCAAACTAAAAATTGTGAGCAAACAGGAGTAGCCTTTTGACATTCACGCTTCAGGATGATTAAACTGACAGTAAACTACACTGGCTGAACTGGAGTGGGGAGAAGTACTGCTGCAGACTATACAGCGTCAAGAATTCTGTTCCTGAACTAGGTCGTATCAGCAGCAATGACAAGAAAGAAGTGTCTTCCCTTTGAACTGCGTGGGGACTGCTTTTGGATAAGAGCAAATTCCAAGAGAACAGAGCATTAACTTGTTAGGATTTGTAGCCCAACTACTCCATGCACAATACTTTATTTATCCACAGTACAGCCTCAAATAAAAAACTGAAAAAAGGCAACCAGCAAAGTCTGATTTGAATCTTCACCACTAATGAGATAGCCAAATGCCACAGTCACAAGCTTCTATTTCTCAAACCCACTCATATTACAGTTAATGTGGCATTCCTCTCCAATCTTGTTTTTACAGCCTAAATGAAATTTTGCCAGAAGACTTTAGAATTCTCCTTCTTCCAAATACACCACAGCATTTTTCTTTTAAAGTTTACAAATCCAATTTCCACACACACACACGCACGCACGCATCAGAAAACCTTGCTGAAAACTCATGTATCTAGCAGAAATTTTTTCTTTCAGGCAGCAATAAATATGCTTTTTTTTTTTTTTTTTTTGCAAACTCCACCTTCCGGGCTCAAGTGATCCTCCCGCCTCAGCCTCCCAAGTGGCTGGGATTACAGGCGCCTGCCACGACGCCCGGCTAACTTTTGTACTTTTAGTAGAGACGGGGTTTCACCACGTTGGCCAAGCAGGTCTCGAACTCCTGATCTCAGGTGATCCCCCACCTCGGCCTCCGAAAGTGCTGGGATTACAGGCGTGAGCCACCGCGTCCGGCCAACATGCTTCTTTAGTTACTTATAGAACCTGCCACATCATTAGTTCAACTACAAACTGCTGCTTACATGACCAAAGTTGTGCAAAGGGTCCAAAGTCGTGCAAGAGTAACCACTGAAATCACACTGTGGTATATTAATAGTTGCAACATCTAAACAATCTTTATGTTTATTATTAGATTCAAAGTAATGCCAAATCACAGGTATTAAAAATATCTACGAAGAGTCTGTTTACTTTTCTGTGAAATATACTAGGACGTCATTTTAAGTGAGAATAACTGAATTTCTTTCAGCTCATGGACATGAGCTCACCTGAAAATTAGCAGTTGTGACACCGGACTTGACATATCTAAAACATCAGCGTCCTCAACATACACATACCTAAGTACACACCCAGAGCACTGAACGACTTTACATTACTATTAAATAACCCCAGTTCACACGTGGCAAAAGTCCACAGAACTCGTTCATGCTTTCCTAACCCCGAAAGGGATTCTCCAGCCGTCAAGTAATGAGATGTGACTTATTCTGACGTGAGAGTTGAAGGTGTTAAAAAAGCATATTTTATATATATGTATATATATAAAATACGTATTTTAAAGGTTTCCTTTTCTCTTTCTCGGCTGCCTGTCCCACGCCAAAAAGCGCCTTGCCCAGACCTTGATAGATGCGTGCTGGTGGAGGAAGGTTGGACTGGTCAGAAACTAAGACCCGGGCCCCAACACCTTCTGCTCCCCTAGGTTTCCCTCCTTCTTTTTCCTGGGGCCGCGAAGAGACTTAACGCAAGGGGCCCTGGGGGTGGGGTGCAGTCATGTGAGTCGGGCCCCGGCGGCCCTGCGCTAGGCCTCCCCTCCTGTCACACACTTCTTGAATCGGGCGTCGCAAACGGCTGCCGCGGCCCTCAGCTGCAAGACTGGCCGGGTCGGGGGCCGCAGACCGGGCCTGGCCAGGCCGCGGCCGCTCGCAGTGCCCACGTCACCAGCTCCAGCACTGCGGAAATGGAGCGGCGCGGCCAGGAGGGAGGCGCCGGGTGGAGTCCGCGTCCCCGCCACCGCCAGACGCCGTTTGCCCCTCAGCCCGGGTCCGGAGGCCGCCGACACCCGCCCGGCCGCGCCCGGGGCCCTCACCTGTGTCGCCGATTATGATGTACTTGAAGAGATAGGCGTACGCCATGGCCGCGGCCGCTCAGTGCCAGGGCACACGGCTCCTCCTCCCGCTGCTGCTCCTCCTCCGCGCCCCAACCCCGGTGCCGCTCAGCCTCGAAACGCCAGGCGCCGCCCGCCGCCGCCGCTGCTGCTGTCAGCCGTCGGGAGTGAGCGGCTGTGAGGAAGCCGGACGAACTGACACCCGCAGAGCCGAGGGAGACAGCGCCCGACCGAGCCCAGCCGAACAATAACAGCCGCCGCGGCGCCTCCGCCCCGCCTCCGCGCCGACCCGGAAGTTCTGCGGCCGCCGGCGCCGCCGGAGGAAAGGGGAGGAGCCCCGCACGCTGGCCCAGCCCTGCACGCTGGCCGCGCCCCGCCAGCCGGAGCCCCGCCCCGCCCCGCCCCGCGCCTGCCCCGCCCCGCGCCTGCCTTGCCTGGCCCGCCCTGTCTTCCAGCAGGGCGGGGCCCAGCTCCGGTTGTTCCGCCACGTTTGAGCGGGCGAGCCCGGCGGCCGGGAGACGCCAGGGAACGGGGCTGGTGGGGGTGCAAAGGCTCGGTTCCGTCGCCTTCAGCCCTGCGGTGGGGGCACGGGGCAAGTGAGGGGACGGCAGAGGCGGCGTTCGGTGTGAGGCTGCGCCCTGGGCTCCTGAAAATGTGTGTGAAAATGTGGGAGGCACACGGCGAGGGGGTGGGGGTGGCCTGGTATTTCTGTGTTTGGCATCGGGGCTTGAAGGTGAAAATGGCAGTATTTATAAATTGGAAACCGTAAATCTGGGACTGCAAAGTAAATCATGGTATGCACGCACAGTGGAGTACTACGTTGCTCTCACCTGAGGTCAGGAGTTCGAGACCAGCCTGGCCAACATGGCGAAACCGCGTCTCTACTAAAAATACATTAGCCGGGCGTGGTGATGCTCGCCTGTAATCCCAGCTACTCGGAGTCTAAGGCAGGAGAATCACTTGAACCCGGGAGGTGGAGGTTGTAGTGAGCCGAGATTGAACCATGGCACTCCAGACTGGGCGACAGAACGGGACTCCGTCTCAAAATAATAATAGTAAATAAAAAATAAATAAAGTCTCTGAACCTGTCCTGGTTCTGAGGGCTGCTCTAAAAAAAAAAAAAAAAAAAAAAAAAAGCCTGACTTAGGTTAAGCAAAACCGAGATGATCTGTTTATGTGTGTGTATATAACATGCACCATATGTAATATATGAATTGTATATAATTTTTATGTGTAACGAATAGTGGGAAAACATTTACATACCCATATATGCATAATCAATCTGAAAGGAAAGGTAACTGGTATTAAGAGAAAGGAGGGAATGGGATTGGGGGGAAAATGTACTTTTCCCTGAATTTTTTTGTGCAGTTTGACATTTTTTGCAGTGTTCATGAGTTACCTATTAGGAAATACTGTTAAAGGAAAAAACAAAATGAGTGTGTATTCAAAGAATAGTTATTGAATACTATGTTTCATGTACTGCCAGGCACAGCAACTGGAGGCCCTGTATGTTCTATGTTCTGTTTTTCTACTTTTCTTTTTCAGTCATCCAGCCCAAAATGTCACCACTCAGTTCAAAAAGACCACAGGTTATGGAAGAGGAGGTGGAGAATAGAGTGTCAGGAAAGGTTACTTAGAGATTATGATTTCTGAGCCAGGAATATGAATTATGTATAGAGTTTGTCGAAAGAACAACAGTTTGGGGAGGGGAACCAAAGTTTATGGACAAGGAACAGAATGTGCAAAATTCCTGGATCTGTTCAGGGAATTTGAAGTTGCATAAGGAAGCTAATTGACTAACTCATATCCTCATAACCCATAACCTCATATGGAAGGAAAATCATTGCTGGGGAAAAGCGATTGGCATTTAGTGGCCCTCGTTCCTGTTGCCTAATACTCTTCTCTTTGGGGCCTCTCATTATATAATTAGTACTGTCACCATCATGCTGGGTTGCTAACATGCTTTGGATGGCCTTGCCAAATATGAACTCACAAGGTTTTTCTGGAATATTTGGAGGGGATTTTACTAAAGGGTCAGAGATGGCACGGAAGAATTTGACATGAAAATTTGACATGAAAAGCTACCTGGAATCGCAAAATTTGGTTCATTCACCTTTAGTTTGAGGAAGGGGAGGTCCCTGCCCAAGGCCTCCAGTTTTCAGATGTCATTTTGTCCCTCCCACTTGAGTGCCTTCACCCAAGTCTTCCTGGGTGATGGAGAAACTCAAGTCTTCACTCTCACAAGATAGAGGGATGTGGCCTTCCTTCACCAGCACAGCCTCAACAGGACAACTCTATTAGGATGTTATACAAATGCCTGGCATCCTAGGAGTCAGGAGTATTCCTACACTGTTAGAGGAGGAGAGTACCTGGAGAGGTCTCTTGTGCCAGGTTATGTAGGGCCTTGTATGTTATGTCACCATGCATTTAGAACTTTACTTAGTAGACAAAGGAAATTGTGACAGGAAACGGTCAGAACTGGGTATGTAACAAAAATCATAGAAATGGATATAAAGCTATAGAGGCAATGTGTTATAAGGAAAATAGGATACCTGGCTTCTGGTCTTGGCTCTACCTGTAAATGATCGGATGAATGTGAGGAATCGTTTGGCTTCTTAAAGCTTCAGAGCACAGGTTGCGATGGCTTGTGCCTGCGGTCCCAGCTACTTGGGAGGCTGAAGAGGGAGGATAGCTTGAGCCAAGCAGTTTGAGGCAGCAGTGAGCTAGGATGGTGCGACTGCACTCCAGCTTGGGCTATAGATTGAGACCTTGTGTCTTAATAAATAAAATAATTATTAAAATAAAAATAATTTAAAAAATTTTGAGTGGTTCAGTGCACTTGTCTATTAAGTAAAGGAGTTGAGTGTTTCTTAAAAGGGCTATTCCAAGCATGACGTCTTTTAATTTTATGCTTAGCCAGCCTCCAAATCTAAAGCCATCTGTAAAGAAGGTAGTAATCCTCTCGTGAAAATGCAGGGGCCATAGATGTCAAATGCATATTGTTCTGATTGATTGATTGATTGATTGGGAGGAGGTCTTGCTCTGTCATCTAGGCTGGAGTACAGTGACCCAGTCATGGCTTACTGCTGTCTTGACTTCCTGGGCTCAGGTGATTGTCCTGCCTCAGCCTCCTGAGTAGCTGGGATCACAGGCACATGCCACCACGCCTATATCATTTATTATTATTATTATTTGGAGAGATGGAGACTCCCTGTGTTACTCAGGCTGGTCTTGAACTACTGGCCTCAAGCAATTCTCCCACCTTGAAGGACAGGATTTTCAAGTTCTTCTCTGGGCTTCAGTTTCCTTATTTGGAATATGTGGATAATAACTGCTTAACAAAGTCCATTTAGGATCAAATGAGATAATGTATGTGAAAATACCGTGTAAATTATGAAAAATGTATACCTAATACATAAAACTCTTTGAGCTGCATAATTTTTGGAAATTACCTTGAGGGGCTGAGTGCGGTGGCTCACGCATGTAATTCCAACACTTTGGGAGGCAAAGTCTGGAGGATCCCTTGAGCCTTGGAGTTCAAGAAGATCAGCATGGGTTACATGGTGAGATCCTGACTCTACAGAAAATTAAAAAGAAATTAACTTGAGGAAGTAAAGGCCTAATCACTATATAAATTCATGGTTTAAAATTAAGTTTGTTCCTGGCTCTATTTTATGTCTCTACCTTTTTTCCTATGTATGATTCATAATATTTTGTTATATTTTCTATAAACCTATAATCTCTTTTAAATCTTCGAAAAAATACAGGGTATAAATAAAAATCACATAAACCTCATTTAAAACATTTTCTTTAGCCCATAAAAATCCAAACATATTTTTCAAGAAAAGTTCCCCAGACAAAATAACAGAAATAAACCTCTCTTCCATTAAATATAGTATACTTCCTGGAATTTTCCATTCAGTTTGATTTTCGGCTATTTTCAGTCTCTTAGGATGTGTTGTGGTAACTCTGTCTCTCAGCCTTACGTCATATATGGTCTGAAGGTCATAACTGTGAAATTTCAAGATTGTAGCACTGCATTCTTCAGTGTCTCCTAATCAAGTTCTCCATGACATTTTTGAGTACAATACTATATTAGAAGTTTGCATTTGCTTCTCCCAACCAAACTTTCATGTTTATATTTTCTTTGGTTTTAATTACTCTCAGGCTTTGGGAAGAGGGATAGGGTGGAGTGGAATGGGAGAAGGTGGTTGGGAATACTGTAATCTTGAGGTTTTTGCCTTGGTTTCCATGGTTCCTTAGCCCTCCTTCTGAAATGGTATGCAAAACTGATAATGATGTATATATTTGCACATGTACACTTTTATGGGAGAGATTCTTCCATGACCCAGAAATAATTAAAAACAATTGTGAAATGCCTTCCTTCAGCCATCTCCAAGTACCATAACAGAACTAATTTTCCAGCAAATACTTAAACTCAGTACCAGTTTGTTTGTTTGTTTGTTTTTTAGAAAAAGTCTCTCTCTGTCACCCAGGCTAGAGTGCAGTGGTGCGATTTCAGCTCACTGCAAGCTCCACCTCCTGAGTTCAAGCGATTCTCGTGCCTCAGCCTCCCAAGTAGCTGGGACTGTAGGTGCACACTACCATACCCGACTAATTTTTGTATTTTTAGTAGAGATGGGGTTTTACCATGTTGACCAGGCTCATCTCAAACTCCTGGCCTCAAGTGATCCACCTGCCTTGGCCTCCCAAAGTGCTGGGATTACAGGTATGAACCACCACACCGGAACTCAGTACCAGTTTTGGAAGAAGAAATAATTAGATTCAAATCCTGACTTTACCACTCAACATCAGTTGAATGATCTTTGATAGATTACTAAATGCTCTAAGCCTTAGTTTCCCCTCTGAGATGACATATATAAAATGTCTAGCACTATGTCAAGCACACAGAGGACACTTCTTAAACATTGAGGTTGTTTCCCCCTTCCTTTCCTTTCCTCCTTGTCCTCCTCCACCTTCAACCTGTTAATAAGAACTGTAGCTGCAAAGGAAATATATCTCTCCCTCTGCCCCAACTCTCACAACTGGCAATAACAAAAAACAAAAAACCACAGGAGGCTGGGCGCAGTGGCTCATGCCTGTAATCCCAGCACCTTGGGAGGTCGAGGCAGGTGGATCACCTGAGGTCAGGAGTTTGAGACCAGCCTAGCCAACATGTCAAAATCCCGTCTCTACTAAAAATACAAGAATTAGCTGGGCATGGTGGCACGCACCTGTAGTCCCAGCTACTCGGGAGGCTGAGGCAGAAGAATCACCTGAACTCGGGGGTAGTTGCAGTGAGCTGAGATTGTGCCACTGCACTCCAGCCTGGGCGACAGAATGAGACTCAGTCTCTAAAAACAAACAAACAAAAAAACCATAGGAGTTAAATGAGCCCAACAAGGACCCTGCCTTAAAGGAGATTAGAGTTGTCTTGTGCTAAGTCATAAATAGCTTTGGCCTGATGAAGGCTACAGGAGAGGAGCTCTATTATTTTAGAGAGTACAATTTTTTGGGGGTGAAATGAGGGTAGGTTTTGCAGAGGGAGAGTCTTTTAAGCTGGGTCTTCAAGGGCATTATCTTTTATAGCTATTGTCTTAGCCTAGTCATTCCAGGTGCTTCAACAACCCTCCTTATTGTACTTTGTTTTTCTCATCTACTTGATATGCCATTTCTAGTCTAGTTGGATAACATTCTTAGTAATATTTCTTGTTTTGCTTTTCCACTCATGACCTATTTCTGGTTAGCTTATTATTATCCAAATATTCATTGTTTCTGGTTCAATAATCTGGTTCCATGTTGAAGCCAGAAGTGACTGTTTTCTCTTTTCCATTCCGTTCTGCTCATCCTTCAGAAAGCTACTTGAAGAGTCAAAAATTAGTGACAGCAAATTCACATCCTCAGTCAAAGTGTGTGTAGGTGGGAGAAAAAAGTTTCTTTTATACGTAGGCTATTCTTTATACCAATGGACTGGTCATTAGTAATAGAAAGTACTGATATAAGTGTATGGAACAGAAACAATGAATATTGGGATAACAATAAGCTAATTTTATAAAATACTGCATTAAAAATATAACTATTTGGTCAGGCATGCTGTCTCACACCTGTAAACCCAGCACTTTGGGAGGCTGAGGTGAGAGAATCACTTAAGTCCAGGAATTCAAGACCAGCCTGGGCAAAATAGTGAGAACTTGTCTGCATAAAAAAAGTTTATTTTTGGGGGGGATGAGGTTTCTGTTGCTCAGGCTGAAGTGCAGTGGTGCAATCATGCTCACTGCAACCTCAGCCTCCTGGGCTCAAGTGATCCTCCCACCTCAGCCTCCTAAGTACGTGGGACAATAGGCACACACCACCACACCTGGCTAACTTTAAAAATATTATTTGTATAGCCGGGCACAGTGGCTCACGCCTGTTATAGCAGCACTTTGGGAGGCCAAGGCGGGTGGATCACTTGAGATCAGGAGTTCAAGACCAGCCTAGCCAACATGTTGAAACCCCATCTCTACTAAAAATGCAAAAATTAGCTGGGTGTGATGGCATGTGCCTGTAATCCCAGCTACTTGGGAGGCTGAGGCAGGAGAATCGCTTGAATTGGGAGATGGAGGTTGCAGTGAGTCGAGATGGCACCACTGCACTCCAGCCTCGGTGACAGGGCAAGGCTCTGTCTCAAAAATAATAATTATTTGTAGAGATGGGGTTTTGCTATGTTGCTCAGGCTAGTCTCAAACTCCTGAACTCAAGTGATCCTCCGACCTTGGCCTCCCAAAGTGCTGGGATTACAGATGTAAGCCACTCTGCCTGGCCTTAAAAATTGTTTTTAACTATTTTAAAAAATTACTATATAAGCTGGGCACAGTGGCTCATACCTGCATTCCCAGCTACTAGGGAGGCTAAGGTGGGAGGATCCCTTGAGCCCAGGAGTTTGAAGCTGCAGTAAGCAATGATTGTGCCACTGCATTCCTGCTGCACTCCAGCCTGGGCAACAGAGTGAGACCCTATCTTAAAAAAAAACCACTATATAATATATATTGAATTAATAATTAATATAGAACTTAAAGTGAATTAAAAACAAGAATAATACTCTTAAATTAATTATTTTTTCTAAGTCCTAGAGATTTGCTTAGTGCATTCAACAGAGACAATGGTCAGGAGAAAGGCTCCATTTTGGATTCCAGAAAGTCTGAATTACAGTCTCTTCCTTGCCACTAACTAGCTGTCCTTGAGAAAGTCCACTTCAAACTTTCATCATCTGTTCAAAAGAGATAATAATTCTGGTTACTTACATAATAGCATTTCTAGCGATAGATGTGAAGACACTCTGAAAAGTACATTATTGCTAGGAGAGTATATATATACCAAGTTGCAGGTGGCTTATTTTCTACAAATGTATCCAAGTATTTTAAGGGAACAATTCCTACACAACCAGGTAAAGTCAGTAGTAGTTTATCATCTACATTGTTGAATTTTTTTTTTTTTTTTTTTTTGTCAGTGGAGACCAGATCTTGCAACAGTTTCAAACCCTACTCTTCATTTGTCTTTAATATGTCCTATGTTTTATGTTAAATAGTAGGTGTTCCTTGCTTTGGAAAATTTGGGATTGGAATGGGAATGGGATCATGAAAATATACTTCACATGGTGCTAAAGAGAGAACTACTTGTTACTCTTTTTTTATTTTTTGTTTGTTTGTTTGTTTTAGCTTTACTGCTTCTTGTGGAGCAGGGCTACCCCATGGGCAAGTACCCAGAGTAGCGGTACTTGTTACTCTTACAGATGTCTCAATTAATTTTAACCTCTATCCCTAATGGTGTTTAAATTTTGGTAAAGAAAAATTCATTTTTTCTTTATTTTCCAAGAAATGGTAAGGTATCTTTGTCCCTATGGGAGATGTGGATAGAGAAAACTTTCTGTCTCTGATGTCTTTTGTGTGAGACAAGATTTTAGGAAATAAATAAGTGGTGCAGGGAATTGTGAGATTACATTTCACCTCCTTTTCTGTCTCCTCTCTCTTTTATATAATCTTTATCTCTGCTTCTAACAGTCTCCTTATCAGAATTTCTAACATATGTAATGATGAGAGAGAGAAAAACTGCCACCACAGGATCAAATTTCATTTCTAATCTGGAGAAACAGGAGTCTAGTTTTCCAAACATTTTTATTCTAAAAAAGAAAAGTTAAGCTATTAAAAGGGTAAGTATATTCTCCAAAAAGTAAAATTATATCTCAGGGCTCCTATTAAAAAATCTGTAAGGTTAATTCAGGTTTGTGGCAAGAAAAATTGCTGTACTTCCACTGCTGTTTTAAATTTCCCAATGTATGGAATCTGGAGATCAATTCTCAGAAACCTCTACAAATGTTCAGATTATGAGAAAATACTGCACAGCCTTGAAACAACAATAAACATTTGATCTCTCACACAATTTTTGTGCATCAGAAATCTAGGAGCAGCTTACCTGGGTGATTCTGCCTTAGGGTCTCTCATATGTTGCATTTAATTTTTCAGCCAGGGCTGCAGTCATTTGAAGGCTTGACTGGGGCTGGAGGATTTTCATCCAAGATGGCTCACTCACCCAGCTGTTGGCAGGAGACCTCGGTTCTTTGACTTCTCCGTAAGACTGTGTGAGTATCCTCATGACAAGGCAGTTGATTTCTTCCAGAGAGGGTGATCTGACATAGAACAAGGCAAAAACCTCAATGTCTTTGTATGACCTAGCCTCAGAAGTTGCATATCATCACTTCTGGTGTATTCTGTTAGTCCCACAGATCAGCCATGATAAAATGTAGGAAGGGACTACACATGGGCATTTATGCCAGAGGCAAAGGTCATTGGGAGCCACCTTGGTAGCTGGCTGCCACAAACCTGAATAGATAAAGAAATAAAAACAGACATCTAATAAATATCATCTGAAGTCAGATCCATTTTGAGTCAAATCACGTTCATGTGATCTATCTACATACAATTTTATTATAAATGGATTAGCCTATAAAGAAGTTTGTTGTGGTTTTGGTTTTATATACTGCTAGAAATATTTTATTTTATTTTATTTTATTTTTTGAGATGGAGTCTCACTCTGTCACTCAGTCTGGAGTGCAGTGGTGCAATCTTGGCTCACTGCAACCTCTGCCTCCCAGGTTCAAGCGATTCTGCCTCAGCCTCCCGAGTAGCTGGAATTACAGGCAAGTGCCACTACGCCTGGCTAATCTTTTTGTCTTTTTAGTAGAGGTGGGTTGTCACCATGTTGGCCAGGCTGGTCTCAAACTCCTGACCTCAAGTGGTCTGCCTGCCTCAGACTCCCAAAGTGCTGGGATTACAGGTGTGAGCCACTGTGCCCGGCCTGCTAAGAATATTTTAAATAAGGAACTGACAAATAATTATTTTAGGCCAGTGCTGTGGCTCAAGTCTGTAATCCCAGCTACACAGGAGGACTGCTGGAGGCCAGGAATCCCAGACCAGCCTGAGCAACATAGCAAGACCCCATCTATAAAAAAATAAAAATAAATTAGCCAGGCATGTTGGCATGCAGCCTTAGCTACTTGGAAGGATCACTTGAGCCCAGGGGTTTGAGGCTACAGTGAGCTATGATTGTGTCACTGCATTGTAGCTGGGGTGACAGAGTGAGACCCTGTCTCTAAACAACAACAACAACAACAACAATAATTGTATGGTCATTAGCAAGCAGTGAGTTTTTGATTAAAAAAAGAAAAAAATAATTGTGTAGTCAGAAAAGGAAGATCAAGCATATTTTTTCAGTTTTAAAAAAAGTTATATGCAAAGCAATTGTTTTAAGGCTAGAATACAATGACAAAGTAGATCCTAAAAAGGATTTTTTTTTTTTAACAATAATTGCTGTTTGTTTCCATTTCACGTCCTTAGGGATTTACGTGAACAACAGAGTAAACCGTTTATTTATACTTTTTCATGAACTTTGAATCATTTTTTAGAAACTGAATGTTTTCCTGCCTGTGAAAACTCTTATATCCAAATACTACAGCAGCTATTGTCATTATGAATAACATTGTATATTATGCATCATTTTGCATTTTAAGTTAAGTTTAACAAAAGTTACACTAAATGGGGGTGGTGAAAGCACTGCCATTAGCTAAGCAAGTTTAAGGTACAAACCAGGAGGGAAGCTTCACTATCATTTGATTCCCCAAAAGTACCTTTTCTGATACTACAGTTTAGTAATCTTTATTAGAAGAACTGCAGGCTTATATAATTTTGAAATCTTATCTTGAAGTTTTCATTACCAGACTTACTGAAGAACGTTTTTTGCTCTTAGTATATGGGTATTTTAATTTTCTTGATACTGTATCTGATACAAATTATAATACAAAAGTGTCCGTTTGAAAGAGCAGAGTATTCAGCATTGACACACTATACTTTTTGTTGATTTTTCCTTTAGAAAAATCAATTATAGACAAAAACCTCTTTAGAACTAGATCCTTCTTCCTCTCCTTGAATTAACTGCATGCATTTCTGAAAGGTTCTTCTTTCACTTTACCTCAAAAGACACTGAATCCAAACACCAGTGGTGAGATTGTCTGATCTGAACTCTGAGATAAGCTATTTTGCTTTAAAAAAAACAAAAAACAGACAGGTTATTGAATTACTAATTGAAATACAAAAACTAAATTACTTACCTTTTCTTTCTTGGAAACAAGCAGAGATGAGGAAGTATACGTGTAACATGGTTTATTATAAGTGACCCAGTAGATAGGAAATTGAAAGTGGACTCAGTTTACAGGGATCCTTCAAGTAGTGTTAATTCACTCAAGAAAATTTTAAAGTTATTTAAGTAAATAACAATTTAATGATTTATTTAATGTAATCATATGAAAAAGAACATTTGAGACCTGTCATTCAGATGTCAGGCCCTTTGCCAAGTGCTATAGATAAAGAGAGAGGTAGACTTACCATGAACCTAATGAAGCTTAATTTCAGGGCCCCTAATTTGCAGGAACATCTTTTAATGCAAATGTGTTCACATGATCAGTTTTCTATTTTTGCAAATAAAAAGTTGCAAAAGTAAGATATTTAAACCTTAATCAGTGAATTCTATTGTCTCTCTTTAGTCTTCACTTCCATCTGTGACACTTGCCCTTGTGTTGAGAGGTGTTAGAGAATATTCACAGATCTTTTTTTTTGGTACTTGTTAAGGAAGAGTATTGTTGAAGATACACTTAGTTTTGTAAGATATATTAATTTGATCACTTACACGTGTAGTTGAATTATTGCAAAGAATTGTCCAGTATAGAAATGGCTTCCAGAGACACTGCAATCTCTACTGTGCTGATTCACACTGCATCATATGATATAGAGGTTGTATCTTAATTTAGCATGGTCCTACTGGATTTGCTTTTTATTACTAAATTACTAAATAACCTTAGAGACTAAAGACAATACAGCATTGTGAGATAATTAGGGGGTATTGTCTTTAGCCTCTAGGGTTGTGGTAAATCTGGGCATCGTCTCACTGGATTCTCTACTCAGGATCTCATAAGGCTAAACTCAAGGTGTTGGCTTGGTTGCATCCTCATCTGGCATTCAGAGTTCCTTTCCAAGCTTACATAGTGTGGCCAGATTCATCTCCTTGTAGTCATTATTTCCTTGTTGGCTCTTACCTGGGAGCTGCTCTCAGCCACTAGAGGCCACTTGAACGACTTACCACGTGACCTACTCTATTTCCAGAGCTGGCAATAGAGAATCTCTCTCATTTTTAATCCTTCATGCTTTGAATCTCTTTGTCAGGAAGGGTGCTGTTCCCTCTAAGGACTCAACTGATAAGATCTGGCCCATCCAGGATCATCTTTCTATCTTAAGGCCAACTGATTTGGAACATTATTCACATCTACAAAATCCCTTCACAGCAGCACCTAAATTAGTGTTTCAACAACTGGAAAAGCATATGTGTATGCCAGGGTGCAAAAATCTTGGGAGTCATCTTATATTTCTACCTACCACACCTGCTGTGCCCAGCATGGAAAGTATATGGGTTAATGAGTTTTACCTATTATAAAGCTTTTCAACTCAGAATGTATATTTTCAAAGACCTGGAAGGAACATTCAAACATAAAGGAAATGAAAACATTTTCCAAAAGCTCACACAGCTAGAATACACCATTTTAGTGGCAATGTTTCTATTAAAACTAGTAAGAATTTATAGACTCCTCATTTATTTATGAAAAACCTGGATATGCTTATTTATTAGAACAAAGAGTTCATAAGAAGTTAACAGCATGTGCAATGAAAGCAATAAAGATGAATAATAAAATGAATAAAAGCTAGGTACAGTGGTGTATCTTGCCTGTAATCCCAGCACTTAGGGAAGCTGAGATGGGAGGATTGCTTGAGCCCAGGAGTTTGAAATCAGCATGGGCAACAAAGTGAGACCTTGTCTCTACAATAATAATAATAAAAAAGTTAGCAGGCCACTATGGCATGTGCTTGTAGTCCCAGCAACTTGGGGAGCTGCGGTGAGAGGATTGCTTGGGCCCAGGAGAATGAGACTGGCTGCAGTGAGCCATGTTCCTGCCACTTCACTTCAGCCTGGGTGACAGAGCAAGACCTTGTCTAAAAAAAAAAAAGACTCAGTGGCTTTCTTGAACTCAGAAGGAAGGGGCCCCTGCCCTGAACCCTGCATTTTAGAGTACCTTGCTCATCACAAATGTAAAAGCCAAACATACTTGTTTTTGTTTTTGACCTCATGGTTGCAGGAAGCTGGCTGAGAACAGGAGAGAATGGCTTGGGGGAAAAATAAACTCTTTCAAGTTGGCCACCCCAAATCACCCAGGTGGGTGTCCAGGCAAATCAGGGCCTCTAGACACTTGCTCTTCTTTTCCTCTTCTACTTGGCTGGTATTGTTTTGAGAGGTGAATTTCTAGGAGGGCAAGATTTTTGTGTGTGTGTGAAACAAGAGAAAGGTTATCTGCTTAACCTAGCTCCCTGAGGAACTTAATCAAGTCACTCCCATTCTGGCATTTGGGTGGGTCCAGGCAGCACCCAAGAGTCCAGGACCTCACCAGGTCCAGCTCAATGACAGACTTTGTATGGAAGAACTGGGAAGGAGAAAAAAGTAAGCATGATTCCTGTTTATTTTGCCTGATGAACAAAGTAATGCAATTAATTGAGGTAGGAGACCAGGTATGTGGGAAAAAGGAGAGTGAATCAAAGATTCTGTTTTGGACATGTTGAATTGAGATGCCAGTAGACTTCTAAGTGATCTCACATGAGCAATTGGACATTTGAATCTGGAGCTTGGGGGAGTGGCCTGAGCTTGAGATAGAAATACTACATAGCTGGCATAATTGTGGGGGCCAAATGTTTTTTTCAACTATCTGCTAGACATTTGTAGTTCCTCTATTGTGGATAACATGCTTGTGTCCTTTACCTATGTATCTATTGAATCTCTCACAGTTATTCTTAAAATTTCCTAAAAGTTTAATGCAATAAAAAATGTTTAACAAACTACCTTAAGTCATCTAATTTTTACAGCAAGCCTGGTACAGCTTTTTACATTTTTGACTAATGAGAGTTGTGACCTCCACAGACAAATTTAAAAATCATCAGCATATAACAAATAAGAAAAACATATTTGTCGTCCACAAGGAAATGATGTATGCTTTATGTTCACAAAGCAAGGATATATTGTGTCTCCCAAGGGGGCTCACAGGCTGGTATGTATAGTAAATCAGGCTTAGAAACCTGATTTCTCCGTATATCAAGAGTGAATTCATCTTTCAGGAATGGACTTACATTAACCTAGTTTATGAGTCTGATTTTTAAAAGCAGAAGGTCAAATTGGAATGAGAAATCATTGTCCCAGAGACAGGGATATTTTAAATTTGTGCAACTAGCTTTTTGTTATCCTGGACAAAGAATAGTGTCTATGGAATATTTAATGACCTTAAGCTAAGAGAACATGAGTCACCCATCTCACTTTTGGGATGAGAAAAACATTAGTCCCAATACCTTTAATCAGCTCATTCGCTCGCTTACTTCATCAGCCCTAACCACACCCTGTTATCTCCCTCTGAACAGCGCCATTTATCTCTTTGGCCTCTGCAGCATTGATAACCCTGGCCTAATGGCTTTGCCCAAGTATCAAATATTTTGATGAATGAAAAACTCCCATGAATCATGTTTAAAACAAGTTTTTTTTTTGTGGTTGAAGTTCTTGAGATCTAAACCATGAATCATGTTTTAATAGAGAATACTGCTTTTTATCTCTGAGACCTTCCTTTTTTGAGGGTTTAAGGCTGACTAACCCAACTTGTGATGACAGTCATTTTAGATACTTTAACAAATTCAATCAAATTACCATCCAGTTCTGGCCCTGGGATCCAATCTGGATCTTCAGGTCACTCCCATAATTTTATTTGGCAGTATATTAAGCCTCCAGCTTCATTAGTTACTGACCATATGACCTGGCCATGCCATTGATTCCATCTGTATTTCAGTTTCTTAATCTGTAAAATGGGAAAAAGAATATCAAAGTGATAGGATTACTGTGCAGTGCCGAGGTTGTGGGAAGCACATGGATCATTCCATGTGGCAGGGAAATCCCCTTCAAGGGGCAGCTCACCAATTGCTGGGTAAGTTCCTGAACCCATCATTGGCAGGAGGCATGGTATTCTGTGTGAACTGGCCATTCTCAGGCTGAGCACTTCCATGCAAGTGTATGCTGGGCATTTTGAGTTGTTAGAATGATGGCAAGTGGAGGTCAGGGATGCTAAACATCCTAAGATGCACCTGAGAGCCCTGCAGAGCAAAGAACTGGTCAGCCCCAAGTGCCAGTTGCACCTGCTGCTAAGAAGTACTACTGGAGGGCCAGGTGTCATGGCTCATGCCTGTAATCCTGGCACTTTGGGAGGCCAAGGCGGGCAGATTGCTCAAGCTCAGGAGTTTGAGACCAGCCTGGGCAACATGGTGAAACCTCGTCTCTACAAAAAAATTCAAAAGTTAGCCAGGCATGGTGGCACACGCCTCTAGTCTCAGCTATTTGGGAGGCTGAAGCACGAGAATTGCTTGAGCCTGGGAGGCTGAGATCGTGCCACTGCACTCCAGCCTGGGCAACAGAGAGAGACTGTCTCAAAAAAAATAAAAAAGACTGCTGTAGGCAAGAGACTCACCCTTGAAGCTCACTGGCTGCATGGGAGGATATGGGTGTTGAAAAACATCTGGAAGAAAGAGGGAAAAGGGAGCAGAGAAGGTAACCAACAACAGCTATTATAGATGCAGATTTTGGAGGCAGACAGCCTGGGATTTAAAACTTTGCTCTACTACTTTCGAGCCATGTGATCAAGCTAATGAAACTTTAAAAACCTTTCTTTAATAAGTAAAAAATGAAAAATAATACCTGCTCTTGAGATTGCTAAGATTAATGAAAGAATGTATGAGTCTGTCAAATGTCCTGGTCCACAGAAGGGACTCAATGTCTGTGTTCCCTTTGTTCCTGCTAGGATGTGCATTAGTTTACAGTGTAGCCACTTGATAGCATCTGAAGGGATCAGTACCTTGCTATTTCCAACAAATGTGTTTTGAGGTGCTAATATCGTCTAATGAGGGTGTGAGCCATCATTTAAACCATTAGATTAGGAACATTGCAGATGGTCCCAGCACAATGTGTATGTGTCACAGATGGCTCATAATAGCTAGTCTGTATTAATAAGCAAGACTAGACATATCAGTTTTAGGTCTGGGTTTTTGTTTCCTTCTTAAATATACTATTGTATAAAGTCAATGTATGCACATGTTTGCTTCTCTCTCTATATATACACACACACACACATATATATACACACACACATATATATAGCCTCCCCATATATATATATATGTTTGTTTATATATATATATATATATATATATATATATATATATATTTGTTTTCCTTATATAGACGGAGACTCATTATGTTGCCTAGGCTGGTCTCAAACTCCTGGGCTCAGATGATCCTCCCGCCTTGGCCTCCTTCCTAAAGTGCTTACAGGTATAAGCTACCATGTCTGGCCTGTTTTATAATTAGGCAAAAATGCATAAGAAAATGATCTCCATTCTGTTTTTTAGGCTGGGTGTGGTGGCTCACATCTGTAATCCCAGCACTTTGGGAGGCTGAGGTGGGTGGATTGCTTGAGGTCAGGAGTTCAAGACCAGCCTGACCAACATGGTGAAACCTTGTCTCTACTAAAAGTACAAAAATTAGCTGGGCGTGGTGGTAGGTGCCTGTAATCCCAGCTACTCAGGAGGCTGAGGCAGGAGAATCGCTTGAACCTGGGAGGCGGAGGTTGCAGTGAGTCAAGATCATACCACTGCACTCCAGCCTGGATGAAAGAGCAAGACTCTGTCTCAAAAAAAAAAAAAAAAAAAGAAAAGAAAAGAAAAGAAAATTAATAATCTCCATTCTGTTTTTTAGTGCATCTGCTTCCCTTCAAACACAGGCCATTATGGACTCTGTTCTCTGTTTGAAAGTTAACTCATACTTTTTTTCTTCCATATTCTATGTAAATTATTGATTCCTCTGGAAAAGCCTCCTTGATTTTCCACATTAGATAGGTCTTTTGTTTTTGTTCTTATAGTCTTGCGTTTCTGTTGTTTATTGCTACTTTACAAATCACTCCAAAATCCTGTGGTTTAAATACTAATAGGATATCATTTCTCATAATTCTTTTGGTTGATATATTAGTCTGTTCTCACACTGCTATGAAAAACTACCTGATACTGGGTAATTCATAAAGAAAAGAGGTTTAATTGGCTCATAGTTCCACAAGCTGTACAGGAAGCATGGCTGGGGAGGCCTCAGGAAACTTATAATCATGACAGAGGTGAAGGGGAAGCAGGAACAATCTTCACATTGTGAAGCAGGATAGACAAAGTGAAGGGGGAGGTGCTCCACACCATTAAACAACCAGATCTTGTGAGAACTCACTCACTCTCACGAGAACAGCAAGGGGGAAATTCGCCCCCATGATCCAGTCATACCCCACCAGGTCTCTTCCCCAACATTGGGGATCTCAGATTGAGAGATTTGGGTGGGGACACAGCATCAAACCATATCATTTGATTAGGTGATTCTGCTTCATGGGGTGTTGTGTCAGCTGGAGTGCTGAGATAGTTGCAAGGTCACAAGGCTGGTATATCGTGCTGGCCACCTACTGGGAGCTCAGTGGGGGGCTTTTGGCCAGGCTCCTTGGTTAACTCTTACATGGACATCTTTATGTGGCTGCTTGGCTTCCTCACAGACTGGCAACTGGATTTTAAGAAAGTGCACTCAAAGAGGCCTAATCCTATGTGCAAGTTCATCAAACTTCTGCTTACACTATGTTTGTAATGTCCCAATGGTGAAAGTTAATTGTATGGTGAAAGTTAATTGTATGGCCCAATACCAGGACGTCAGGGCTACGAAGTCCAGTGGAATCAAAGGAATGAGAAAAGACAGATTAAGAGTACATAAGGTGGGTCCAGGGGGCCAGCGGTGGTATGGAGGCTGCAAAGGCCCTGAGCTCTGGGAGCCCAAACTATTTATTGATGATCAAACAAAGAAGCAGGTGGTGAGGATGTGTGGATGTGGGGGTAAACAGGTGAGGGCGTGAAGGCTTTGGGGTAGAAAGGTAGCAGTGCATCAAGCATAGCTGTGACAGTTTAGCATTTTCTTTGATGCACACAGAATATGCTCTGCTGCTTGAGATAATAGAGAACATGTTTACGAGCCTGGGAGAGCAACCAACAAGTCTGTGCACATTCCAGAGGCCATGGGGGGTTTTATGCCCTGAGCCCTGGATTCCATCCAAGCCACGAGGGGTTTTATGCCCTGGGCTTAGATTTGTGGTGCAACAGGGCAGCCTTCCACCCTTTATCACAGAGCTTGGTGTTCCAAAGGCCACGAGGGGTATTAGACCCTGGACCCCGGACATCTTCCAAGACTCTTTTATATTATGACAGACAAGCCAGTCCTGCCTCAGCTCTTCTAACAACATGTCTTCCTTTTCTTTTTTGCAAAACCACCACAGCTATCTTTGCTTATTCTTGGAGGTGGCTTTCTCTCCAGAGGCGGCTTCCGCATCTGCAGACTATATAAAGACAACACAGATTAAAAGCACAATCATTATTGAAATCACAGAGCCTCCAAGTGTCTTGATCCATTTTAGCGGGTTAATAGCTGCTAATCTGTCTGCAGCTCCTTCAAATACTTCAGTTCCTGGCATTAGTGTCAGATGTGCCTGAGAGGCTTGAAATACTTGTTCCTTCAGTTTTGCAATATCCAAAGATAAATTTCCAGTATGACCTTTTAAATGTCTTTTAACTTTTTCACACTCATCCTCTCTTTTATTATACAGATGAGGAGTAATGTAAAACTCAGAGGTATTTCAATCACATTGCATTTGAATTTTACTTTTTAAACTTATGATATGATCTCCCATTCAAATCACTGTCTGACGGAGATCATTATTTGGTTAACTATTTTTTGGTTTACTTGAGTTTGAGAGTTCCATGATTTTGTGGAATTCTTTTGTCACTTATTGACAAATTTAACAGTTTGTACAGATGAATGTAGAGCCACACCAGCTACTGCAGTAGTAGTAGTAACAGCAATGAGGCCAATTGTAGCAACTATGAGAGCAACTATAAATCTTTTTGAACAGGATAAAAGTTTTTTAAGAATTTGTTACTATATGAATGGATGGAGATGCCTCCTACAGTCTATTTAAAGACATAGGGATTCAGACTCCTTCCCTGGCTTTAATTATTAGGATAGTCTGATTTTTATTAAAAGTTGAATTAATGCAGGTAAAAAATGACATTTGAGGCATGAAATAAAGTGTGTATTTATATCAAGAGTAATATTTCCTATTGCTAGCACAAAAGGTGGCTGGACACAACTTTGAATCCAAAAAGTCCTGTTGAAAAGAAAAGAAAGAGCATATTTATTTTTACCTCCTTCCTCTTTATAGTTGTTATATTTACCCTATCAAATTTTGATTGAACTTTGAGCCATAGCTAATTTCCGTAATTCAGAATGTTCCTGTTCTATGGCAGGAGATATTATTTTTGGACTAGGGGTGACAATGGCAGTAGGACTCCATATGATAGGTACCTCAGCTTTTGTCCGAATATATTGTGTATGACTTAATTGCCAGTGGTTCCATCGGTTTATTATATTTGTTCCACAAGAAGGCCTTCTGGTGCAATTTTTTTTAAAAGATCCCATTAGGAGGCTAATTAATGATGATTCCATAGGAATTATTTTGTAGCACCTCAGCCTTACTTGCTGTACAATCTTCCCAAGTTCAAGAATCCACACCTTTAAACTCTATTTTGTTTATATTTGAACTTATTCAGATGGAACTGCAGGGTTTTAGGATGGGAATGATTATAGTTTAAACTATGCCCCGAAATCATATGCAAAGCAGCCCATGATTTATTTTTTTGGGGACTACTGCCAACCAGGCCTGTGAGTCAATCTGTAAACATCCAACAGCAGGTCCCAGGCATATTGGGGGATATTTATATTTTATGGATATATTTATTTTTGTCCCTTCCTAATTAGGATGCATTGGCCCTCAGTTATCTATGGGTGCTGGCATCCAGGTACTGACATTGGTGTACACCTTAATAACAGGGTCCATCCAACTCACAGACCTAATTAAAGGAGGAAATGAGACATATGCCCAATAAGTGAAATTCTGAGTTGCTCCTATAGTAAGGAGGCTTGCCGCCATGGTGAGTACTGCCAGCATGGCCACCATCAGGTTACTAGTTGTTTTTAGTTTGTTCTGTGCTTTCAAGTTGTCCTTTGCCATCTGCACCAACTTCTTGATTTGTCCCCATGTTGGAGAATTTGCCTGACGACTATTCTCGGTTTTCTCCTTTGTCTCTGAGATGTTTGTTTGCGGCATCACTCGTATCAGGAGTTTTGGCTCTTCCCAGAGTCTTCTCTTCCTGCTGTAGCTCATGATAGATCTTCAGATATTTGGTGGGCACCCATACAGGCACCTGATTGTTACCTGGAGAGACCCAAGCAAATCCTCTTCCCCATATAATTATCCATCCTTTGATTAAGTTTAGTTAAAGGGCCAGGGAGGTTAGTATGTGCTCTCATATGAGTGATATAGAAAGGGGAATGCCTTTGTTGTACTGCTTGCTATAAAGAATGAAATAAAAGATTAAGTTGGTCATTAGTCACATTTTGAATTAAGACACATTCAATATTTTGTCTGGCTTGCACTAAATAGGCTGAATCAGAAACAATGTTTACTGGCTGTTTAAAAGATTTTAACACTGTTATCACAGCCATAAATTCAGCCCTTTGAGCAGAAGCAAAGTCAGTTTGAAAAATTTGTTGTTGAGGTCCCACAAATGAGGCCTTCCATTACTAGATCCATCAGTAAAAACAGTAATGGCCCGTTCAATAGGGATTTTTTGAGTAATGGAAGGCAATATTCATGATGTTAATTTAAGAAATTGGAATATTTGGGATTTAGGATAATGATTATCAAGAATGCCAATAAAACCTGCCAAATTAACTTGCCATTCCTGATAATTAATATCAGCTTGTTGAATTTGTTGTTTGTTTAATGGAACTATAGTTTGATTTGGATCATATCCCATTAACTTTGTTGTGTGCAGCCTTGCTTGTCCTACTAGTACAGCAATTTGATCTAAGTACAGAGTGAGCGTTTTAGTAGTATTGTGAGGTAGAAAAAGCCACTCAACCAGATCAAGATCATTCTATTGAACAGTAACTCCTGTAGGTGAATGTTTAGTAGGAAAAACTAAAAAAACTGTAATGGCTGCATAGAGTCAATTCGAGTCACTTGTGCCTGTTGAATTTTTTCTTCAATTAATTGAAGTTCTTCTAATGCTTCTTTGGATAAAGAGCATTTACCGTTAAGATCAGAATCACCTTGGCTGGGCGCAGTGGCTCACACCTGTAATCCCAGCACTTTGGGAGGCTGAGGTGGCAGATCATGAGGTCAGGAGATTGAGACCATCCTGGCTAAAACAGTGAAACCCCATCTCTACTGAAAATACAAAAAATTAGCCGGGCATGGTGGCGGGTGCCTGTAGTCCCAGCTACTTGGGAGGCTGAGGCAGGAGAATGGCATGAACCTGGGAGGTGGAGCTTGCAGTGAGCCGAGATGGCGCCACTGCACTCCAGCCTGGGTAACAAAGGGAAACTCCATCTCAAAAAAAAAAAAAAAAAAAGATCAGAATCACCTTGTAAGGCAGAAAAGAGGTGAGACATAGCATAAGTAGGAATGCCTAAAGTTGGACGAATCCAATTAATGTCTCCTAATAATTTTTGAAAATCATGTAGAGTTTTAAAATTATCTCTTCTAATTTGAACCTTTTGAGGCTTAATAGTATTTTGTTCTATTTTCATTTCTAAATATTGAAAGGGAGTAGAAGTTTGGATTTTATTGGGGGCTATGATTAATCCTCCTGCAGTTACAGCCTTTTCTAACTGTTTGTAGCATAGTATTACTTCCTCCCTAGTTTCAGCTGCGTATAAATTATCATCCATGTAATGGATAATATAACATTTTTTGAATTGTTCTCTAACTGGCTAGATAGCTTTTCCAACATAAATTTGACAAATAGTTGGGCTATTTAACATGCCTTGTGGTAATACTTTCCAAAGGTATCTGTCCACTGGTTCTTTGTTATTTATAGCTGGAACAGTAAAAGCAAATTTTTCATAATCTTGGGTAGCTAAGGGTAAAGATGCAATCTTTTAAATCTATTACTATTAGAGGCCAGTATTTTGGAATCATGGTTGGAGAGGGCAGCCCTGGTTGCAGCGCGCCCATGAGTTGAATTACAGCATTAACAGCCCTTAAATCCATTTCCCTGATTTTTTTTCTTAATAACAAGCACAGGAGAATTCCAAGGAGAGAAAGTAGGCTCTGTGTGTCCCTTTCGCAATTGTTCCTGCACCAATTTTTTTAAAGCCTCTAGTTTTTCCTGTTTTAGTGGCCATTGCTCCACCCAAACTGGTTTGGCAGTTAGTCAAACAACTGAAAGAAGGATATTTTTCCCCTGTAACATTTATTCTTTTCCATGCCTGTAAGCACACAGTGCACAGCTGAACAATGGAAACATTCTTCATTACTGCTTAATTTTCTAATCAACCCCAATTAGGGCCAACTCCCATTAGCTGTTAAAAAGAAACAGGCACAGGTGGCTGTGCTTGTGTGTTTTCTCTTACCTGAGTTTGAGCTTCATCAGCCCACCAGGTTTTAAACTGTAAGTACTGAGATGGAGTGAGAACAGATTTTGTTAAAGTATCCCAGTCATATGGTATTAATCTATTATCAAGAGCCACATTTTTTGGTAAAGTTTGTACAAAAGGAGAATTTGGCCCATATTGACTAACGGCTTGCTTAAATTCCTTTAACTACTTAAAAAGAAAAGTGGCCCAATTAGCTATATTCTGTCATTGGGTTATAGTAATTGGAAATTGCCATGCTTCAAGGTCTCTCTTGGCTCTAGCGTTTTGAATAGAATTTTGTATAGCACCACCAGTCGCTCCAGGTTTTAATGTTGTAACTACAAGAGCAGTAAGTTTTTCAGCTAATTCATTTTCTCGCCCATTAGGAGGAGAGGGAGGAGGTGGCCATTCACTTAATTCAGCAGGTGGAACCGACTGGCTCGTAAAATACACCTTTTTCAGCTTCCCTTTCTTTTCTTTAATTTCCTCCGGGTCCTGTCCCTCACATTCAGAATCTGAAGTTAGTTTTTTTATAGTCGCCTGCCTCTTCCTCATCTGAATCTGCCTCATCATCTGTTTCAAATGGCTCAAGAGCTGCCTTTATCAACACCCACGCTGACCAAACAGAAAGTGGAATTTTGGCTCCTTCTTTATGCACCTTTTTAAAATCTCTGCCAATTCTTTCCCATTCATCCAACTCCATTGTCCCTTGTTCTGGGAACCATGGGCAAAACTGCTCTACTGTATTAAAGAGTGTTAATAAATTCTGAGTACTAACTTTCACTCCCCCTCTCTGTAATAAATGCCTTAAGAAATTTAAATAAACAGAATGTTTAATTTCATTCTGTCCCATTGTTACCCTAGTTCTTCTGAGTGCCCAGCTTACCCGCCGAGCTTCTTTCAGTCATCCTCAGTGTCCTCTGACAATGCATCTTCTGCTTCCACATGCTCTAGCATTCCTTCACCGGGATCTTCATAGCCCCATGTTGGGCGCCAGAAATGTTGGGGTGATCAGACCCAACACCAGGCCGTGGGGGCTACGAAGTCCGGAGGAGTCAAAGGAATGAGAAAAGACAAGTTAAGAGTACATAAGGTGGGTCCACAGGGCCAACACTGGTATGGAGGCTGTGAAGGCCCCGAGCTCTGGGATCCCACACTATTTATTGGTGATCAAACAAAGAAGCAGGTGGTGAGGACATGTGGATGTGGGGATAAACAGGTGAGGGCATGAGGATGTGGGGGTAGAAAGGTAGTGGTGCATCAAGCGTAGCTCTGACGGTTTAGCATTTTCTTTGACGCATATAGAATATGCTCTGCTGCTTGAGATAATGGAGAACATGTTTATGAGCCTGGGAGAGCGACCAAGTCTGTGCACATTCCAGAGGCCATGGGGGGCTTTATGCCCTGAGCCCTGGATTCCATCCAAGCCACGAGGGGTTTTATGCCCTGGGCTTAGATTTGTGGTGTGGCAGGGCAGCTTTCCACACTTTGGCACAGAGCTTGGTGTTCCAAAGGCCACGAGGGGTTTTAGACCCTGGACCCCGGACATCTTCCAAGACTCTTTTATATTATGACAGACAATCCAGTCCTGCCTCAGCTCTTCTACCAACACAAGTTCATCAGACTTCTGCTTACACTATATTTGTAATGTCCCAATGGTGCAAGTTAATCGTTGGCCAAACCCAGTGTCAACATGGAAGGGGATTACTCAAGGGCAAAATACCAGAAGGCATGATTCACTGAGGCCACCAAAGTCTACCACATCTAGTGAATCTTTCCTTTATAGCACTCAACATTGTTTGCAATTATATATTTGTTTGTGTTATTTACTATCTATCTCTCAATAGATACTAAAATCCATGAAAACAGAGATCTTTTTTAAAAATTTTGTTAACCATTGTAGAATGGAACCTAAAATGCAATTTAAAAGTTCTGAAGGCTGGTCATGGTGGCTCATGTCTGTAATCCCAGCACTTTGGGATGCCAAGGTGGGCAGATCACCTGAGGTTGGGAGTTTGAGACCAGCCTGACCAACAAGGAGAAATCCCCTCTCTATTAAAAATACAAAATTAGCTGGGAATGGTGGCACATGCCTGTAATCCCAGCTACTTGGGAGGCTGAGGCAGAGGAACCACTTGAACCAGGGAGGTGGAGGTTGTGGTGAGCTGAGATTGTGCCATTGCACTCCAGCCTGGCCAACAAGAGCGAAACTCCATCTCAAAAAAAAAAAAAGTTCTGAAGATGTCCAAGTGGCTGAGAAACTAACAATAGACACCATCATGCAAGGCTTGCAATAGGAATTGTTCAAAACTGGTCTGGCCTGTGTTGGCAGATTCATACTATTTTGGAGAGAGTTGCAAGTATGTTGTGTTGTCTCTCCCAGCATGGGAGAGGGGACTGAGGTACGTCTCTGCGTCTCTGTCACCTCAAGTCAAGTAAGTAGATTTCAAAAATGACTTGGAGAACTTAACATATGGCCCTTGGATTTGAGTGCACCATCCAGGGAGAAGAGCCAGAGATTGGGTTCAGTCATATGGCCAAGGATTTAATCAATCATGCCTTCATAATGAGACCCCAATAAAAACTCTGGACACCTAGGCTTGGAGGAGCTTCCTGGTTGGTGAATACAGTGATGTGCTAGGAGGGTGATGCTCCCTGACTCCCCCAGGGGAGAGGCACTGAAGCTGTGTGTTCCCTCTCAGACCTTGCCCTATGTAGTCTTTTATTTTATTTTTAAAAATTTCCCGTTTTTTTCATATCTTGGTACCTATATGTATTCTTCACAATAAAACTATTATTTCATATGTAGCATGTTTCTGAGTTCTGTGAGTCATTATGGTGAATTATCAAGCCTGAGATGATTGTAGGAACCCTCAAATTCACAGCCAGTCAGAGTATGAGTGGCCTGGGATCCCCTGAAACTTACAGCTGGTGAGAGCTATCTTGTGGAGGACTTTGACCTTAACCTGTGGGATCTGTGCCAACTCTGGATGGTTAGTGTCTGAAATGAATTGTAGTGCATTTGGTGTTGCCCCAGTTGGGATTGAAATGAAACACTGTGTAATTAGCCAGCCAAATAGTTATTTGTTTAAAATAATTTAAAAATTGGGCTGGGTACAGTGGCTCACACCTGTAATCCCAGCACTTTGGGAGGCCAAGGCAGGCAGCTCACTTGAGGTCAAGAGTTCAAGACCAGCCTAGCCAACATGGTGAAACCTCATCTCTACTAAAAATACAAAAATTAGCCAGGCATTTTGGTGCATGCTTGTAGTCCCAGCTACTCGGGAGGCTGAGGCAGGAGAATTGCTTGAACCCAGGAGGTGGAGGTTACAGTGTGCCAAGATCATGCCACTGCACTCCAGCCTGGGCAACAGAGTGAGACTCCATCTCAAAAGACAAACAAACAAAAACAAATAAACACAAAATTGATTTCTCACAGTTCTGTAGGTTCCTTGGGCTCAGGTGATTTGTCCTCACTTTGAGCTCTGCTATGCAGGTGTGGTGAGATAGCAGCTGAAGCCTGGGCAGACAGTGCCTGGGCTGGGTTGGCTGGAGCAGCCTGGGTTGGCTGGGCATCTCTCTCTCTTCATAGTTAACCTGGCCTTTCTGACAGCAGGGTGATCTTAGTGCAGTCAGACTTCTTATATGGTGGCTGACTTCTCTGAGATTGAATGTTCCAAGAGACAGGAAGTGGAAGCTGCCAGTCTCTTGAGAACCAGTCCTGAAAATGAACATAGCTTCACTTCCTGTCAGGCTATTGGGCAAAACAGTCACAAAACCCACCCAGACTTGAGAGGGGACATAGAGCCCCACTTCTTGATGGAAGGAATATCAGATAATTTGTGGTCACATTTAATCTGCTTCATGTTCTTTTGGCATTTGACAGTGTTCGCCACAAATGATAATGACTTCATGTGGCCTGGTTTTTCTTTTATCTCAGACTATTCTTCATTGATCTTCAATTCTGTTATTTCCCTCATTACTTAAACATCCCCTTCCCTTTTCTCTCTTATTACTCATTTACGCTCAATACCATAACCACTCTTATGACACCAATCAGTACCTTTAGGCTGATGATCTCCCAGATCTCTAAAGATAGTTTCTCTGGTCTTCTGACTCACATAGTGAAGGACCTTTACAATATCTGTTGACAGCATCTGAGCAGGCTTTGTGTCCTTTAGAGACACAACTTGAAAGTGGCAGGATCTTCCTTGTATTGTTGTCCTAGGAGTGACCTGCTTCCATCCAACTGTGCCCACATTCATGGCAACCTGCACATTTACAAGATGACCTAGGTCATATAACCCAAAAATTCTATTCAAGAGCTGTGGGAAGGCTGATTGGCTATGTGAACAAGAATGATTTATGTGAACATTGAAAAAATACTTACTATGTGACCTGCATTTAGTGATTTCCAGGTCACTCAGCTATAAGAAGCACACACATGGGTGGCATGTTTCTATTAATTGTACTTTGTCATAATTATGCCTTATCATAATTGGACTTTTGTAGTTCAGAAATGAACATCTCTATCAGCCAATTCATGATCCACAGCACTCATTCCTATTTTAGAAAAGCACAGCTGGATCCTTTCTCACAAAGTATGCAGACATGACATTCAATAGTAAAAACAAGCTGGTAGTTGTTCCTGAAAACATACTTAAAAAGGGATATAAATTTGAAAGACTCAGTTAAAAAAAAATAGAAATAGACTATTGATATGGTTTGGCTGTATGTCCCCACACAAATCTCTTGTCGAATTGTAATTCCCAGTGTCGGGGAGGGAACCTGGTGGGAGGTGATTGGATCATGGGGCAGATTTCCCCCTTGCTGTTCTAGTGATAGTGAGTGAGTTCTCATGAGATCTGGTTGTTTAAAAGTGTGTAGCACTTCTCCCTTAGCTCTCTTTTTCCTGCCATCATATGAAGATGTGCCTGCTTCCTTTTCACCTTCCACCATTATTGTAAGTTTCCTGAGGCCTCCCCAGCCATGCTTCCTGTACAGCCTGTGGAACTGTGAGTCAATTAAACCTCTTTTCTTTATAAATTACCCAGTATCAGGTAGTTCTTTATAGCACTGTAAGAATGGACTAATAAAACTATGAACATTGTTTAAGTCATATCACTGGTTGTTTCCAAGGTACAAGGACTTATGTTCTGGAATGGAGCATCAATGTAGTTTCTTTCCTAGAATTATGTTGAATTTGGGACTAATCTCATAATCAGTCTATTCTACAAGTATTTGAGTTTATGGATGTATCATAATTTGGCACCCCAAGTCTGATGCCATCTTCAGTGAAATTCAACAAACATTGATAAGGCTTTATGCTCAGTGCTGTGGAGGACAGAAAGATGCCTAAGGGGTTCAGGTTAATGGAAGGGAGAGGAGTCACAGGTAACTGTAAGACTGAAGCTAGGAGTGAGTGCCAAGGAGGTATAGGCAGTGTTGTAGAGTGCAGGTGAATTGACTGCTGCTTCTCATTTGAAAAGAGGGAGAGATGGGGAGAACATTCCAGGCTGGCAGAGGAACAGAGTGAAGGAGGCATGGAGCAGGAGAGTTCAGGCTGTGGTTGGGAATAAGGAGTGAACCCTTGGCTTGATCTCAGAGTATACATGGGTGACTACCAAGGAGAAAATTGAACAAAAGGGTGGGCTGGGATCATGGAAAGCTTCTTTCAGAGACAGATGAGTCATCCAGGCTTTGGAGCATAATTGGAACTTGCTCCCAGTGCTGTTCGATGACTGTATCTCTCATGGAGTACCATATCTTGAGCTCTTGATTGCATGGGTGTCTTGTCTCACTCTCCCTTTAAAATAAAAAAAAACAAAAAATCCATCTTTGACTGAATCCCCTTCTAGTAAGTTTTTCCCTAAATTGGCAAGCCAATAAGAAGAGGTTAGAATCCCTGTCTCTAATTTCTCCATCTATAATTCATTCTTTAAAATCCCTCAACTCCACCTCAATCAACAAAAACCTACTTAAAAAAAATTATGGCCAAGTGCAGTGGCTCACGCCTGTAATTCCAGCACTTTGGGAAGCCGAGGCAGGCAGATCCACGAGGTCAAGAAATAGAAACCATGGCCAACATAGTGAAACCCTGCCTGTACTAAAAATACGAAAATTAGCCAGACATGGTGGTGTGCACCCGTAGTCCCAGCTACTCGGGAGGCTGAGGCAGGAGAATTGCTTGAACCTGAGAGGCAGAGGTTGCAGTGAGCCAAGATCACACCACTGCACTCTAGCCTGGCGACAGAGCGAGACTCTGTCTCAAAAAAAAAAAAAAAAAGAATTACACGAGATACATATTTAATAAAGAAAATTTTAAAAATACACATGGGCAAAAGTATAATGTTAAAATTCATGTGTCATCCAATGCCTCAAAAGTAATTATAGGTGAAATTTGTTGTTTTTATGTTCTATCCTCTGTAAATGTATTCATGTATTGTCTATCTGAGCATACAAAGCTGGACTTATGAAAATGAATACTGATCGATACTATATGACTTGCTTTACTTATCAATACTATATGACTACTATTCTATGTATTTAAATATTTTCTACAACTTCAGTTTTTTTGTTTGTTTGTTTGTTTGTTTTTGAGACAGAGTCTTGCTCTGTCACCCAGGCTGGAGTGCAGTGGTGTGATCTCTGCCCACTGCAACCTCTGCCTCCCGGGCTCAAGTGATTCTTGTGCCTCAGCCCCCCAAGTAGCTGGGATCACCTGTGTGCACCACCATGCCTAGCTATTTCTTGTATTTTTAGTAGAGACGGAGTTTCACCATGTTAGCCAGGCTGGTCTCAAACCCCTGGGCTCAAGTGATCCGCCCACCTTGGCCTTCCAAAGTGCTGGGATTACAGGCATGAGCCATCATGCCCAGCCCTTCAATTTTTTTTTTTTTTTGAGGAATGGGGTCTTGCCATGTTGCCCAAGCTAGACTGCAATGGCTATTCAAAGACATGATCATAATGCACTATAGCCTTGAACTCCTGGGCTCAAGCAATCCTCCTGCTTCAGCCTCCCTACTTGGCTATGACTAGAGAGGCATGAGCCACCATGCCAGGATAATTTGAATTTTTTACAGGTCAGATTTATTAAGGTATAATTTACATACATTAAAACTGTTTTAAAGTGCTCAGTTTGGTGATTTTGACAAATACATACAGTCATGTGAGCACCACAGAAACCAAGTTACAGGACATTTCTGTCATCCCCAAATTCCCTTGTCCTTCCCAGCCCCTGGCAACTATGGATCTAATTTTCTTTGCTAGTTTTATCTTTCCCAGAATGTCATAGAAATGGAATCATACAGTATGCAGCTGTGTGTGTGTGTGTGTGTGTGTGTGTGTGTGTGTGTGTGTGTCTGGCTCTTTTTCACTTCAAATTAGGCTTTTGAGATACATTAATGTTGTTGATTGTACTAGTAGTTCATTTCTATTCACTGCTGAGTGTTGTTCCATTGTGCAGATGTGCCACAGGTGGTTTATCCATTCACCAGTAGATAAACATTTGAGTTGCTTCTAGATTTTGGCAATCATTAGTGAAGCTGCTATAAACATTTGTGTGCAGGTTTTTGTGTGGACCTACATTTTCATTTATTTTGGATAAATCCCTAGGAGTGAGGTTGCTGGGTCCTATGGTAAGTACATGTTTAGCTCTGTAAAAAGCTGCCAAACTGTTCTGCGGTGGGCAGATCTATGCAAATGTACCCCAAAGTCCAAGGAGGCTAAGAGACGGAAAAAAAAGAGGCTGATAAACGCAGTTTCTTAGAAGGAAACATTTAATAGGGTCCAAGGAGGCTAAGAGACGGAAAAAAAAGAGGCTGATAAACGCAATTTCTTAGAAGGAAACATTTAATAGGGTCTTACAAGCAGAAGCCATGCCTGTGCCTGGGGCGGCAGCAAGGAAAGAAGGTGGATCCCAGCACCATTACACCCAAGACCCAGGGCTTATGTACCATAGAAGAGGGTGTTTCAGAAGGGATGTGTAGGACAAATAAAGTATGATAACATCAAGGTTGTTTGACCTAAGGACAGGATTTACAGTAAGTACCTGCTCTGACACAAAGAACAATAGATAAGCTGGCAATCTTAGTGGCCTTTCCAGAACGGGGTTTAATCAGAAGCCAACATGGCGGATTAACTTTCAAGATGGAGTTGCTTTGTTCTGCACACAAACTGTTTTCCAAAGTGCTGCTACCATTTTGTGTTCCTACCAGTAATGTAGGAGAGCTCTAGTTGCTCTACATCTTCACCAGCATTTAACAAAATTAGCCATTCTAGGCTGGGGGCAGTGGCTCACGTCTGTAATCCCAGCACTTTCGGAAGCCGAGGCAGGTGGATCACTTGAGGTCAGGAGTTCAAGACTAGTCTTGTCAAAGTGGTGAACCCCATCTCTACTAAAAATACAAAAACTAGCTGGGGGTGGTGGTGCACGCCTGTAATCCCAGCTTCTCAGGAGGCCGAGGCAGGAGAATCACTTGAACCTGGGAGACGGAGGTTGCAGTGAGCTGAGATCATGCCACTGCACTCCAGCCTGGGCAACAGAGCAAGACTCCATCTAAAAAACAAAAAAATTAGCCATTCTAGTACATGAGAAGTAGTATCTCATGGTGGTTGTAATTTGCATTTCCTTATGCCATTAACATCTCTTCTGTGATAAAAATGCCTGTTCAAATCTTTTGCCATCTTTTTTGGGGGGAGGGGAGTTATTTGTCTTATTATTGAATACAACCTTATTTTTATAATTATATAAACAGACTCAATGGTAATCTAGATTTGGAGAGCATAACATTTATACAATTAGGAGAGCTCTCTTTAAGGAAAATATTATAGAATTATTTATATAAAATTTTAAGACCCTCTTTCTTGGTATGTATTTGTTTTGTTTTGTTTTGTTTTAGAGATCTGGTATTACTATATTGCCTAGAATGGACTTGAACTCCTAGGCCGAAGGGATCCTGCCATCTGAATTTCCCAAGTAACTGAGATTACAGACATGAGCCACCATGTCTGGCTCTCTCCCAGTGTATTGAAGGGGTCCATGCAAGTAAGGAGCCCAAAGCTTAATTTTTATTAGCTTCATGGTAAATCTGCTCTGGCTAGAACATAATTGGTATACCTAATACCCTATTATTGTACATTGAAGTTGTTTCTTTTTTTCTCTTTTTTTTAAACTTTTTAAATTTATCTTTTTATTTGTTTACCATTAAAACCCACATTCAGATGAATAGCTTATAACTAAATCTTGGCATAGATATATATTCACTTCCTTGAGATAATTTTCTAGTAGTAGAATAGCTGGGTCAAATGGTATGATCCTATTAAAAACTTGACACAAAAATTCATGTTATTTACACTTCTTCTAACAGTATATGAGCATCCCTTTCACTCTCACCAATTCAGACTATAATCTTTGCTTTTGTTTTCTAATAATTCCATCTCCCTTTGACTTCACTCAAGTTTCTACCTCCATTACGTCACTCAGACTGCTTGGTACATTACCAAAGACCAAAGACCAAATCCAGTGAGTTCTTTTCACTTTTCATCTTCTAATTTCTGTGTCATTTAATATTGTTGACCATTGCAGCATTTTGGGGGAAAGAGCAGGTACGATGTCTGCAGTTCTCCTGGGGTCTCTGGGGTCACCCTCCTTGCCCTGCTGCCCTGGCCCTCTCTTGCTTTGCCCCACCCTAAGAACCATAATCTCAGGGTTCTTCCTGGACTCTTTTTTCCTTTTCCTTCCCTTCCTACCTACCTACCTGTGCTGTCTAATTTTATGTATCAATTTGACTAGTCTATGTCGCTGCTCTACTTTCAGGTAATGCCTGCCTTCCCCTATACAGGCTGTGGCCATCCCAAGCTGCACATCAGGCTATTTTTTTGGATATTGATGATACTGTTAAACTGAATGTCATGGCCCCTGTGCAAGGATGACACACAAGTTCATGAAGCATTCCATATTTTATAAATTTTTGAATTAAAATTGTTAAAAAGATAAACTGAATGTGTTCTCTGCCATCTTCACCCAAAATATCTGTCCAGTGACCATTTACTCATCTTTCAAGACTCAGAAGTCAGCTGTGGTACCAAGCCTTTTCTGACCTTCCCAGGTAAAATCAGTATTTCTCATACTCACTTTTTTGTTTGTTTATTTTTTTTTTTTGGAGACAGGGTGTTACTGTGTCACCCAGGCTGGAGGGCAGTAGCACAATCATAGCTCACTGAAGCCTTGTATTTCTGGGCTCTAGCGATCCTCCTACCTCAGCCTCCTAAGTAGCTAGGACTACAGGCATGCCACTACACCTGGCTAATTTTTAAATTGTTTTTATTTTTTAAAAAGACCAGTGTGGTAGTATAATTTCTTTAAATTTTTTATAGAGACAGGGTTTCACTATGTTGCCTAGGCTGGTCTTGAACTCCTGACCTCAAGCAATTTTCCTTCCTTGGCCTCCCAAAGTGCTGGGATTATAGTCATGAGCCACCAAGCCCAGCAACCAGACTCACTTTGAACATAGCATCTGAGACACTTTATTGCACTTATTTATTTACATGTGTGGCATCTAAATAAATAGCAAATAATTCCTGATTAGACTGGGAGTTAATTTTTCACTTTTATATCCTGAGTATCCAGCACAGAGTCTGACTCAATACAGATGTATATTTGTGCCTGATGAATAAGCAAATGAATTAATTATTGTGGAAACAGCATTGTTCTAGGAATTCAATTACACAAGTCCACTCCTAGATCAACCTATTACTTATTAATTTACTTGCTCTATAGGTAGTCTTGGGATTCACTGGAAAGGAGCTGGTAAAAACATGAGCAAGTGACAGAATTTGTGACTGTCATGTGGGCAGAATGTATTGTGACTGTCATGTGGGTCTCTAAAAATTGTGTTATCAATATTCATCTTATGACAGTAATCCATGTTGTGTTGATGTCAAAAGATTTGGACTCCTAAAAGAGCTGAGGCTAAGAGTAATTCATGCTGCAAAAGTAATACATATCTTCTTGCTACTGATCTGGATAGCCTGAAAGCAGAAACTTTATAAACAGAAGTCAGGGAGGCTGGACCCAGTGGCTCATGCCTGTAATCCTGTTAGCAGTGGCAAATCTCTATGGGTCTGCAGCAACTTGATTCTTGTCTCCTAGGAGGAAAGAATTCAACCAAGGGACATAAGGCAGAGGGAGAAACTGAGGCAAGCTTTAGAGCAGGAGTGAAAGTGTAATAAAAAGTTTTAGAGCAGGAACAAAAGGAAGTGAAGTACTCTTGGAAGAGGGCCAAGTGGGCAACCTGAGAGATTCAAGTGCCTCATCTGGACCCTTGACTTGGGGTTGTAAACATTTGCATGGTCATGGTTCTGGGGCTTTGTCTCTCCTCCCTTGATTTTTCCTTGGGGTGAGCTGTCTGCATGTGCAGTGGCCTGCCAGCGGTTGAGAGGGGTCACATGCTCAGTGTGTTTACTGAAGTTGTGTGCATGTTCATTTGCGGCGTTTTCCCCTTACCAGTCGAATGTTTTTAGAACATCACATACCAATTAGACTCCTCCATTTTGCTTCTTGGCATGCATGCTTGAGCCCACTTGCCCAACTCCTGAGATCTTATTGGGAAGCTGCTGATCACCAGCTTCAGGTGTTTCTATCTGTTGGGAGACTGCCCTTCCCTGGCACCAGCTGCAACTAATTATTATTTCAGAGAGGCAGTTTAACAACTGCCTGAACATCACCTGGTGGTCACCTGATATACCTGGGGACTTGGGGGCTCTCATGTCCTGCTCATTTCTGCCTAGCTACCTAACAATCCCAGAACTTTGGGAGGTTGAGTCCGCAGGATCACTTGAGCCCAGGAGTTCAAGACCAGTCTGGGCAACATAGTGAGACCCCATCTCTACAAAACAGTTTAAAAATTAGCTGGGCATGGTGGCATGTACCTGTGGTCCCAGCTATTTGGCAGGCTGAGGTAGGAGGATCGCTTGAGCCTGGGAGGTGGAGGCTACAGTGAGCCTGATTGCACGACTGCACTCCAGCCTGGGTGACAGAATGAGACCCTGTCTCAGGGGGGAAAAAAGTCAGGGAGTGGCATCCTGTGGTGGTGGAACTGACGTTAGCTTCTAAATTACACAATCTGGAAACTGGTATAGGGCTGAAAAGGAACTTCCCCTTGCCTCTCACATACCTGGGGAGGCAAAGGATTGCCTTGTCCCTCCACACATGGTGCATGGTAAAGCCCCAGCATTGAGAATTATCCAGAAACCCTGGATAGCTCTTGGGTTTCCTGAATCCATTCTAGGCTTTCAGGTAAATGTGTTGTTTAAGAAAAAACTTGCAGCTGGGCATAGTGGCTCACACCTCTAATCCCAGCATTTTGGGAGGCCGAGTCAGGAAGATCACTGGAGCCCAGGAGTTTGAGACCAGTCTGGGAAACATACTGAGACCCATTTCTACAAAAATATTTAAAAATTAACCAGGCATGGTGGTGTGTGCCTGTAGTCCCAGCTACTTGGGAGGCTGAGGTGGGAGAATCGCTTGAGCCTGGGAGATTGAGGCTGTAGTGAGCTGTGACTGTGCCTCTACACTCCAGCCTAGGTGATAGAATGAGACCTTGTCTCAAAAAAAAAAAAAAAAAAAGAAAGAAAAGAAAGAAAAAAAGAAAAGAAAAAACCTTGCATTCAAGCTTGCTTTCACCCAACCATTGGAGGAAAACAAGTGAAAACAAAAGGCAGGATTCTCAACTAATCTTTATTTTCATTCCTTTTTCTTGGTGGCACAATTTTCTTGAAAGATTAGACACCTTCTTGAAGCATAGGTCAGAATATCCTCCTTTCTTCCAGGGGCCTTATACTTCAGGCTTAGATATTCCATAACAACCATCCCAGTGACGATGGTGGCAAAAGCACAACAGAAGCAGCAGTCACTGTTTTAGTGGACTGTGTTTTCCGGGCACTGGGTTAATCATTTTGCCTGCATTACCTCAGGCAATGCCACTATGTGATAGATATTTTTATATATCCACTTTACAGATGAATAACCAATGCAGAGAGATGAGGAAATTTACCAAAGCCATACAACTAGTAAGTGACAGAGGTGTAAAATGAACCCAGGCGTGTCTGACTCTTAACTCCTCTAAACTACCTAGTCTTCTCTATTTCTCCTGAACTCTGATGATTCTATAGCATATACTCTAAGATTGATATTGATGATTTTACATTTCTTCAAATACTTGAGTTGACTGAACAAATTTATGAGCACAGTGATGTACAATGATAAAAAAAAGTATCACAACTTGAAAAAATATGTCCTTGGATTTTTCTAACTAAAAAAAAATTCATCAGGCATGGTGGCTCATGCCTATTATCTCAGCACTGTGGGAGGCCAAGGCAGGCAGATCACTTGAGCTCAGGGGTTCGAGACCACCCTGGGCACCATAGTGAGACCTTATCTCTATAAATAGTTTAAAAATTAGCTGGGCCTGGTGGTGTGCTCCTGTAGTCTCAGCCATTCGTGAGAGGATCGCTTAGCCCAGGAGGTTTCAGGCTGCAGTAAGCAGTGATCATGCCATTGTACTTCAGCCTGAGTGACATAGCAAGACCCTGTCTAAAAAAAGAAAAAAAAGAAAAAATTCAGCCAGCCAATCCAATCCACAGACAAAAACCTCTCAGGGGTCAGGCACAGTGGCTCATGCCTGTAATCCCAGGACTTTGGGAGGCCGAGGTCGGTGGATCACCTGAGGTCAGGAGTTTGAGACCAGCCTGGCCAACGTGGCGAAACCCCATCTGTACTAAAAATACAAAAACTATCTGGGCTTGGTGGTGGGCACCTGTAATCCCAGCTATTCAGGAGGTTGAGGCAGGAGAATCGCTTGAACCCAGGAGGCGGAGGTTGCAGTGAGCCAAGATTGTGCCACTGCACTCCAGCCTGGGCGACAGAGCGAGACTCTGTCTCAAAAACCAAAACCAAAACCAAAACCAAAACCAAAACCAAAACCAAAAAACCTCTCAGGTTGGTTTTTGTCCTAAGCAGAACTACATTCCACATATTGCTGGAGCTGAAGGTTCTCAGATGTGTGAGTCGTCTGGCGAATCATTTTTTACCTCCAGTGTGCAATCCATTCCTAAATTCCTTATCAGTTAGAGATTAAAGCATGAGCTTTGAAAGTCTTAAAAATTATTTACTATATGTTTCACTGGCTGATCAGATGCATATTTTTCCTAGCAATGGTTCTGACCAACCAGTGCTTCAAATGTGTTAAATTTCCAGTGAGGTTGTTTATCCTCCTACTTCTACAAGTTCATTTCTTCTAAGCTCTGTCTCCTACCAAATGCTTTGGGTTTTTTGTTTGTTTGTTTTGTCCTTTTCTCATGTTTAATGATCCTTCACTGCCAATGTGTGTAAATCATGGGTAATGATAAGCCTGGAAGGTGAAGGAAAGATGTTCTTGTTTTTACCCTGGTATGGTTGTTCCAACACTGATTTGGGGTCAGCCCTCGCACCTACACCCCCTTGCTGTGAGAATACCTGATTTTTTGGTTGAAATAATAAAATCTGCTGAGTTATGGGCATTAGATGCCAGTGGGAAAGATTAAGCTCATTCTCTACCTAAACATCTTATTAATCAAGGGAGAGACAATTCAGCCAGAAGGACATGTTGGTACCCATAAGCCCATGGAGCCAGCTATTACTTCCAGTCTTGGGAATCGTAAATACCTCCAGGTTGCTGACACTCCCGACTCATCTTTGTCTCCTTGAAATTGGTATCCTGGTTCCAGATACCTGCTGCCATTCATGACTGACTCAGAATTCTCACAGGATCCAATCACAAAATTTGCCCTTAGGCAGAGCCATAGCCAGCAGTTGTGGCACTTGGGGCAAAAAGTACAAAACCTTCCTGAAGTTAGTTTTGTAATTTTAGGCTGGGCACAGTAGCTCATGCCTGTCATCCTACCACTTTGGGAGGCCAAGGCAGGAAAACTCCTTGAGCCCAGGAGTTTGCGACCAGACTGGGCAACATAGTGAGACTGTGTCTCTGTCTATATATTTAAAATATAATTAAAAATAAAAATAAAGACTTCATAATTTTAAGTAATCATTCTTACTGATTAAGTGCTGACATTTATAAAATCACTATTTAAGGTGGTGTGGTTGCTACCTTTTGGGGGCCTGGGACAAAGTTTTTGCACCCCACCAGTACTGGGTGTCCCTGTGCTGGTCTCTGATATGCAGCTTCAGTCTCCTTTAGGAACCAGGATTGGTTACCCCCACACCCCAGAAGTGCTGTCTTCGGTAGCCCTCTGCTGTCAGTCCCTTCAGAGCAACCTCAGCTGAGGAAAGCTGTGTTGCCCGGGACGGTGCTCCCATCCTAACAAGGTGCACATCTGACTAATGGACCCCAGGGTATAAAGGCCTCCTCTCTTGCTCCAACTTGGGACTACTTTGAAGGTCTCCCGTAGCTCTAGAGCTCCCGTGATTGTGGTGGTGGGTGTCAACTGAGGCTGCCAGTGGGAGGGCATTGCAACCTGACTTCTTCCTTTGCTTCATCCTGCTTCCATGATCTCTAAGACACTCGTTAATAAACATCCAAACAACCCAGTTACAACAGCCCCCAAGCACCAAGCTCTTCCCTCATACATGAGAGGGTAGCACTGCTGAATGAAGCCAAGCAGACTATCAGTCCAGTGATTAGAATCAGGAAAAATGTACACCAGTGATGAAATGACATGTGTGGCTTTACCTGCCCAGCAATCACTCCCTTCTTTTGGTAACAGAACCCATGTATTCTTTAGGGAATCACCCACTGCCCTTCCCATGCATGTGCTCCAGATGGGTTGATTTTACCCCAGGCTCCAGGGATGGGCATGTCACCCAGGGCTCTGTGTAGAGCATCTATCCACTTTCTCTGGCCACAGTGATTGACTCTGGAATGGACATGAGAGCCCAGGTGGCCTAATGTGACTCAATTCCAGGACTTTGCTTTCAGTGTGGAAGATGACTCATGTGTTCACACCATGCTGGAGGAGGTGAGCCTGGAGTTGCTGGGTGGTTCAAGGAAAGCCTGCCTGAGACTAAAGATGGAAGAAAGCAGTGGGGTGCAGTGGTTCACACCTGTAATCTTAGCACTTTGGGAAGCTGAGGTGGATGGATCACTTGAGCCCAGGAGTTCAAGATCAACCTGGGCAACTTGGCAAAACCCCATCTCTACAAAAAATACAAAAATTTGCCAGGCATGATGCCTCATGCCTGTAGTTGCAGCTACTCAGGAAGCTGAGGTGGGAGGAACACTTGAGTCTGGGAAGTTGAAGCTGCAGTTTGTCAAGATCATGCCACTGCACTCTAGCCTGGGTAACAGAGTGACACCCCATCTCAAAATAAATAAATAATTAAGTAAAAATAAATAAAATAAAATATTTTCTAGAGATGGAGTCTTGCTATATCATCCAGGCTGGTCTCCAGGCAATCCTCCAGCCTTAGCCTCCAAAAGTGCTGGGGTTATGGGGTGAGCCACCAAGGCTGGCCATTTCAGTCTTTTATTATGGGTGTGTTAGGCCTAAGGAAACAGGATCTCTCCAACCTTCTCCCTGCCTCCTTTTCATCTGCTCCCAGGCAAGATTCTAATCATTCCCTGCCTTTCTGATTGTGGGTCATAAGACACCCCACCCCCATGCCCTGGGGGAAGGAATGCTGACATCATGAAGCTTCCATAAAAACCCAACAGGACTGGGTTCAGCAAGTATCTCCATGGTGGATCTCACGGAGGTCCCTGGATGGTGGTGTGTCTAGGGAGGGCATGGAAGCTCTGCACCCCTTCCCCCATACCTCACACTATGCATCTCTTCATCTGTATCCTTCATAGTAAACTGGTAAATGTGTTTGCCTGAGGTCTGTGAGCTGCTCCAGCAAATTAATAGAACCCAAAGAGGGGGTCATGGGACCCCCAACTTGAAGTGGGTTGATCAGAAGTTCCAGAGACACTTCTTGGTGCAGTCTTGAGAACCGAGCCCTAAACCTGTGGGATCTGACACTACCTCCAGGAATTGAAGTGGGGGACACCCAGCTGATATCCACTGCTTGGTCGTGGGAAAAACTCCTCACTCATTTGGTTACAGAAGTCTTCTGCTGTGTTGATGACTGTTGTGCTTTGAAAGCAGAGGAAAAACGTGGTTTGAGAGAGTTCTTCCCTAAACAGCAGAGAATACAAAATATATAAATTTCATAGCTTCTTGTACCATTCAAACAACCACGAAGATGGGTAACGTGATAGTAAAACACAAAGAAGTTATCCTTCTTGAAAATTGAGCTTAATGCAGTCTCTGTGTCCTCCTTCACATGCAACTATCTTTACCAAGATTTGCCCTTCCTTTTTGCCAATTAGTTTAAATTCTCAACTCCATTCTCTACGCTGCCCAAGGTCACTCTTTTTTTTTGAGACGGAGTCTCACTCTGTTGCCCAGGCTAGAGTGCAGTGGCACGATCTCAGCTCACTACAACCTCTGCCTCCCAGGTTCAGGGGATTCTCTTGCTTCAGCCTCCCCAGTAGCTGGGATTACAGGTACACGGCACCACACCTGGTTAATTTTTTAAAAATATTTTTAATATTTTTCACAGAGATCGGGTTTCATCATTTTGGACAGGCTGGTCTCAAACTCCTGACCTCAAGTGATCCACCTGCCTCAGCCTCCCAAAGTGCTGGGATTACAGGTGTGAGCCACCGCTTCTGGCCCCAAGGTCATTCCTAGAAAACTATTGTTAAAGTTTAAATGCTATATAATCAATTCCAACTGGACTGCTGTAAAATAATTCTATTTTTTCAAGATGTATAGTACAGCCTCTCAAATTTGTGTAACAAGGAAGAGAAACACATATGTAGCATTAAAGCTTAGGTTTAAACATTTTTTATCCCTGGATTTTCTGGATGTTAGAACAAGTTGCACACACAAAAAACTACTGTCTCTTAACAGATTTTTTTTTGTTTTGAGACAGGGTCTCGCTCTGTCACCCAGGCTGGAGTGCAATGGTGCAATCGTGGCTCTCTGAAACCTCAACCTCCTAGGCTCAAGCGATCCCCCCACCTCAGCCTCCCAAGTAGCTGAGACCACAGACACGCACCACCATGCCCGGCTAATGTTTACAAAATTTTCTGTAGAGACACAGTCTCACCATGTTGCCCAGGCTAGACTGGAACTCCTGGGTTCAAGTGATTCTTCTGCACTGGCCTCCCAGAGTGTTGTGATTACAGGCGTAAGCCACTGTGCCCAGCCCCTTATAGATATTCACTGTTAAAATAACCATATATTTTTGTGTCTTTGTTATTAGTCAGGAATCTTGGTTGCAAGGAACAGAAATCAAACTCAAATTAGATTTAGGAAAAGAAGGAGGTAACTGAAAAAGGGAGAGCTCAACCGATATGTTGAACACGTAGTCTCTCTGCATCCCTCATCTCTGCTTTTCTCAGCATTGTCTCCATCTCAGACAGCCTCACCCTTGTAGGGGTGAGATGAATGGCTCATAATCACTTCACTTCAAGCTTATTTTGTATTTTCAGCAATCCTATGAAGTGGTTCAAGGGAAGGAAAGATGTTTTCTCCTCATTAATCCAATCGAAGTCTCAGAATTGAACTTCACGGCTTTAGTTGTACTCTATCCCTTCCTGTCTCAAACCCATTTAGTAACAGGAGACTATGATGCTCTGATTCTGTGTGGTCCAGGTTAGCCCCTCTCCTGAAATAGGAGGACGGAGTCGGCACACCTAAACCACATGAACTGAATTCAGATATTGTAATTCCCAAAGGACAGTTGGGAGTGCTATAACTGGAAGAAGGGGATTGAGAACTGGGCAGACCTCAAACAATGATGTTCAATACAGATTGCAAAATAAGAATTAGGAAAGTGAATCTTGACTTTTTTTTTTTTTAATTTTTAAAATTTTGGGGAGAACAGGGTCTTACTCCATCACCCAGGATGGAGTGCAGTGACACAATTATAGCTTACTGCAGCCATGATCTCTGGAGCTCAAGTGATCCTGTCTCTTTAGCCTCCCAAAGTGCTGGGATTATAGGCATGAGCCACTGTGCCCAGCCGTCATGACTCCTTTTAAAGTTTATTTGTGTTAATAAAGCCTATTTTTATTCCACCTAGTACAAAACATATATTGATTGATTGGTTTTGGGAAAGAGGAAAAAAAGGTGACACATAGAATAAAGCTAAGGGTGAAGTTGCTACTCAGAAATACAACAGAAATGGGTTGAAATTTTGTTCTGAGATTCATGGCAACCAAAGTAAAGAGGAAAGCACCTTCAGTTAAAAGAGTCCTAGGGCTAAGATAAAAATGAAAACTAGATAAAATAAAATAAGATAAAAATGAAAACTTAGTCCTAGGGCTAAGATAAAAATGAAGAACTTACTTTGGAAGAGCACAATCTTTTTTTCTTCTTTCTTTTTCAAAGATGAGGAGAGATGGGGGAGGAAAGGGAGGAGGATGAGGAAGAGGGGATGAGAAGGTAAGAAGGAAGAAGAGGAGGTGAAGAAGGGGAGGAGAGGGGAGGAGGAGAAAGGAGGAGGAAGACAGGAGGAGTGGATAAGGAGGCAAAGAAGGGAGGAGGGAAGGAGGAAGAGAAAGAGGAGGAGAAAGCAGGAATAGAGAGAAGGTGAAGAGGAGGAGAGGAGGGGAGGAAGGAGGAGAGAGGAGGAGGAGGAGGAATAGGAGGCAAGGAGAAATAAAGAGAAAGACAAGAAGAGAGGAAGGGAGGAGGAAGGGGGGGGAGGAGAGAGGAGCAAGAAGAAAGGAGAAGGAGAGGAGGTAAGGAGAAAGAAGAGGAGGAGAGGGAAAGAGGAGGAACAGGAGGCAAGGGGAGATGAAGAGGAAAAGGTGGATGAGGAAGGGAAGAGAAAAGGGAAGGGGAATGAGAGACTAAGGAACACAATGCTTTTTGGCACTGAAGCCTGGGAGAAAAAAACCCCACCCTCATGCTTAGCATATCATATTACTATATGATATAATGGATGTCTTAGGTTGGATTTCCTGGAAGTGAAGTCTAAAATAGGGTTTCTTGCACAAATAATTGAGGGAGAGTTCTCAGGAGAAACCTGGAAGGAAGTGAGGAAAGAAGGATGAAGCAGAGGAAGAATCCCAGCAAAGATGTGGTTTCAGCTGACGACAACCTGGTCTCATGAGGACGGCTCTGAAGTCTGAAAGGCACCATGAAGTTGTCCTGTCTTGAGGCAAGAAGCCTGGGCTTTTGTGCCTTTATACCCTGGAGTGGGGTCTGGTATATAATTTCCCAGACATCTCCAGATGACAAGGCTTCTGATAGCTGAGAACAGTTTTCTGGAGAAGAGTTACAGCTTTGAGCTGTTAAAGTTGATGTGCATGGATGCTATGGATGGGCAGAAGTGGTGGGTGCATTAGCGTGGTAAAGGGTTGTGGGTAGGGTACCAATAGTGTCTTCTAGAGTGAACAACATCCCATTGATATCCTCGACAAATGCACAGGGAGAATAACAGCTTATTGAAGGGTCTTTCTAGGCAAGGCAGGAGCATGGGACCAACACAACTCACCAAAAGCAATTCTATTAAGTGCCAAGACAATGTGGCAAAGTATAAGTCTCAGGGGAGACTTATTTTGACTCAGAGACGTAAGTTAGAATATCTTAAAAATGGATGGACAGTTCATGCTTTAGATAAGCTTCCTTGAACACTAAATCTTACATCTAAGGTTTTAATAAGTAATGAGTCACCGAGAGTTTGTCAAGAACTTCGATTGCATGTATTCCACAATACAGACAGGGGTAAATCCATAGGCTTTGACGATAAATCCAAAGGTATTCATTTATCACGTCTGTGTCATTTACTTTGTACCAGGTACTAATCTAAGTATTCTGCAAATATTAACCCTTTTAATCATCATAACTCTGTGGTGAATTTTACTATTATTCTCATTTTGTAGATGAGGAAATTGAGGCACAGAGTTTAAGTAAATAGCTCAAGGCATATGGTTAATAAATGGCTTAGGTCATTTACAAAATAAAGTGAAATCTAATTATGACTGTTAAGATGCTTAATTAGAAGTAAAGTTAATTTAATTTTATATTTCTAGCTCAATTTCAAAGTGACCCATCAGAACCACGTGGAAGTACTCAGAGACTTCTAAGAACACTGAAGCCATAGCCTGCAAGAAATAGAATCAAGTTATCTGATTAATGCCTTTTGCTCACCTTTGTGATAACAATTTTTGTGATTGAAGTGATAGGAAACTCTCAAGTGAGTAATGACAGGTCATAGATAAACTCAAATTACAATTAGAACAAATTTAGGAGAAATCTTTTTTGAGTTACAGAGCCATATGAGAGCTTACTGAGAGTGATGGATCTTCTTTCTAGAAAAATGCACATAAAGATTCAAAAGTGACTCTTTTCCATATAGTTTCAGGGGATTCATGGACCCCTTGAAGCCTCTGGAACTTTTTAGAGTCCTTAAAATTAAAATCTTAGCCTTGTTGGTGACCTCAAAGATTTCTGAGACAAGACAAGATGTATATGACATTCCCCTTCACAAAAGCCCTGGGAAACTTGTATGTGTCTTTGGTGAACTCTTGATTTATTGAGCTGATGGAGCTGTTGGTAACACATGTGATGTTGGTCCTTTGCACATTCATTTCATTCTCCAGGGGAGTAGTTAATCACATGGTTTCCTATCCTTTCTTACTGTACTTTAAAGCCCCCTTGTGGCAAGGACAAAGCTTGCTCATCTTTGTAGACTCCACAAGTGCCTACTAGGATACCTCAAAGAGTAGGTTGTGAGGAATGGAAGCAGGACACTTTGATGCAGACATTTTCAAATGGGGAACATCTGAATGTATCAAAATTTGGCAGTGACTCTTTTCTTGACTAATACATAAACCAAACATTACTAGCTTTTACTCCCTCATCCCATTTTCAAGCCTTGCTTCATTACCTAGGGAGCAAGTATCTGTTATGCACAATTCTTGATAAGTAAAAATACTCTAAAACTTAAATGCTTGATATCCATCAAAACACCTGCATCAAGATCAACAGAAGAACATGTATTCTTTATATGTGAATTGACTGATTAACTCTAGGCATATTACCCATTCTATTTATGTAGATGTTCCAGTTTCCCTAATGGCCTTCCCAAGCTCAGACTGACTTAGTACCTCACATTTCCCACTCTGCAGGTACAACCTATCAGTACTTGTCATGACATGGTTAAACAGCAACACCAGGCAGTCATTTAAGTTTCAGTTGTCATTGGAGGAGGTGTTTACAAGCACAAGATACCAGTACTACTACTATTATAAATGTTTATTGAAAATGTACTACAGTATGAACCATTATTGCATTTAGCTTTCCCAATAAGCCCATGAGATAGGTCAGTGGATATTTAACTTTATTAGAAACTATCCATTTTCCAAAGTGTTTAAAATATTTTACAGTCCCATCAACAATGTGTGACAATTCCAGTTCCTCCACATTCTTGCCAACCCTTGGCATTCTCAATCTTTTACATTTCAGCCTTTCTGGTGAGTGTATACTGACTGGTATCTTATGGTGGCCTTAATGTGCATTTCCCTGTTGATTAAGTTTATTGAACACCTTTTCTGATGCTTATTGGCCATTCAGATATATATATAGCCAGTGTGTGGCCTAGACTTTTGCACATTATTTTATTGATTTGTTGGTTTCTTTTCATTGACTTGTAGGAGTTCTTTATATATTCTGAATATGAATTCATTTTTAGATATTTATATTGCAAACAATTTTGCCCTGTCTTAGCTCAGGTTGCTATAACAAGATACCATAGCCTGGGCTGGGGGCTGAGAAGTCTAAGATCAAGGTGCCAGAAGATTCAGCGCCTGGTACAGGCCTATTTCCTGGCTTATAGACAGCTACTTTGTCATTGTGTGCTCACATGGCCTTTTCTTTGTGTCTGTACTTGGAGAGAGAGAGAAAGAGAGAGAGGGAGAGAGCGAGAGAGCACTCATATCTCTTCTTTTTTTTTTTTTTTTTTAGAGATAGGATCTCACTCTGTCACCCAGGCTGGAGTGCAGTGGCATGATCAAACTCCTGGGCTCAAGTGATCCTCTGCCTCAAACTCCTGAGTAGCTAAGACTACAGCTGTGTGCCCCCATGCCTAGGTAATTGTTTATATTTCTTTAGAGATGGGGTCTTGCTCAGTTGCCCAAGCTGGTCTCAAACTTTTGGCCTCATGTGATCCTCTGTGTCAGCCTCCCAAGTAGCTGAGATTACAAGAGCAAACCACTGTGCCTACTCTTCCTCTTCTTCCTAGGGTACTAATCCCATTATCAGGGCATGACCCTCATGACCTCATCTAAACTTTAATTATTTCTCAGAGGCCCCAACTCCAAACCAACCATCACATTAGAGGTTAAGGCTTCAACATATAAATTTGGAGGGACGCAAACATTCGGGCCATAACAATCTATGTGGCTTGCCATTTCATTTTCTTAATGGTGTCTTTTGATGAGAGATTTTTAATTTTTATGAAATCCAATATACAGTTTTTGCTTATATGGCAATGCCTTTGTGTCTTGTCCAAGTTGTCTTTGTCTGCCCCAGAGTTGTGTAGATAGTCTCCTATGCTTTGCTCTGGAAACTTTAGAGTTTTACCTTTCAACTTTAGGTCTATGATCCATCTCAATTCAATTTTTGTGTGTAATGGCAGGTAGGCATCAAAGGCTCATTTATTTTTCTTATAGATATTCAGTTGCTCCAATTCCATTCACTGAAAACTCCTTCCTTAACCTATTGCTTTGTATTGACACCTTTGTCAAGTATCAAGTGACAATCTATTTCTGAACTTTCTTTTCGGTTTCATTGATTGATTGATTTCTCTGTACTCCAATATTAAACTGTTGAGTTACTGGGGCTTTAGAGTAACTTTTGAACTACTCCGATTTTGTCCTTCTTTAAAATGGTTTTGGCTATTCTAGGTTTTGGCTTTCCATTGCCATACAAATTTTAGAGTCAGCTTATCAATTAATACAAAAAAGCCTACCAGTGTTTTGATGGAGATTTTGTTGAGTCCATAAATCAGTTTGTACGGAGTAGGTATCTTTTTAAATTTTTTATTTGAAAAATTTTTTGCAGGTGCAGTGGCTCACACCTGTAATTCTAGCATTTTGGGTGTTTTTGTTGCTGTTGTTTTTGTTGTTTTATAGAGGTGGAGTCTTGCTCTGTTGCCTAGGCAGGTCTTGAACTCCTTGCCTCAAGTGATTTTCCTGCCTTGGCCTGCTAAACTGCTGGGATTACAGGCATGAGCTACCAGACCTGATGGTTGGTATCTTAACAATATTGAGTTTCCAGTCCATGAATATGGTATATCTCTTGGCAATGTTTTCAATGTAAACAATTTTGCATATTGCTTAAACAATTTATTCCTAAGCATTTTACAATTTATGTTCTCTTAAATATATTTCTTTTTTTTTTTTTTTTTTTTTTTTTTTTTTTTTTTTTTTTTTGAGACAGAGTCTCCCACTGCCGCCCAGGCTGGAGTGCAGTGACACAATCTCAGCTGACTGCAACCTCTGCCTCCTGGGTTCAAGCGATTCTTCTGCCTCAGCCTCCCGAGTAGCTGGGACTACAGGAGCGTGCCACCACATCCGGCTAATTTTTGTAATTTTAGTAGAGATGGGGTGTCATCATATTGGCCAGGCTGGTCTTCAACTCCTGACCTAGTGATCCATCCACCTCGGCCTCCCAAAGTGCTGGGATTACAGACGTGAGCCACTGTGCCCGGTCTCAAATATATTTCCACATAATTTTCAAATTATTGTGAAAAGTATATAGAAGTGCAATAGATTTTTAAAAAATAAATAGAGACAGGATCTCATTATGTTTCCCAGGCTGATCTCAAACTCCTGGGCTCAAGTCTGTCCCAGCTTCCCAAAGTGCTGGAATTACAGGTGTGAGCTACTGCACCAGAGCAAAATTCAGTAGACTTTAAAATATTGGCCCTACATCCTGTGACTTTGCTAAATTCCCTTATTAGTTCAGTTTTGATTATTTTGGGTTGTCTAGGTACACAATCATGTTACATATAAATAGAGACCATTTTACTTGTATTTTGGATATGTGTATATATTTAAATTATTTTGTGCCTGGAATGTGCCAGTTGTTGCTGGGAGCTGGGTCTATGGTGGTGAATAAATCTTTGAAATGTCTTCCTGAATCTCATCACCTATGCCTCATTCCATAGTAAGTTTTTTAAAAGAAGTTAAATGTTGTGCTTTCTTTATAAAATCCCAAGTTGTTCATGTGCTATCTTCCTCACTAGTGAACTAGTTGAGGGTAGCTATTCTATAATTTTCACCTTTGTAATCAGAGCCTAGCATAATGGATTACTCTTGGTAGGTTCTTAAGAAATGTTTATTGATTTGACTCAGCCTTGGTATGATTTAGGAGAGTCCATCCGAATTGGCCAAACTTGACATTTACAGTAGGCAAACGTAAATCATGCTTCCTATGATTAGTTGTACTTAGGGAGCAGGCATACTCATGAAATAGGTAGTATTCTGTTGTGGGAGCCACCTAAGGCACCAGCAATGCTGTGTGGTACTACTCCAGAAAAAGTCATTTATTTCATGGTCTATGAAAATGCAATGCACAGCTTTTTGGCTGTGTTATGAGAAGCACCTAGTCTGAACAGCAGTCATATCAGTACTCTTTCTTGACCAAGGCAAATCATCTCAACTGGCCACCTTCCATTATTACACAGTGCTCTTTGTCATTGACCACCTTTTTGCTTCCTATATACTACTATTTAAAACTGTATTCCTTTCAAGCTTTCTATCCTTCTTCTTTATCAACATAGTACCTTGGGTGTAGTGAAGAATTAACTTTACCCAAAGAGGGGTCTGGCCTTTGCCCTCAAGTACTTGGCTGTGATCTTTAGACCTTCAGAATATTCTGCCTGATGGGAATATCTCTGTTTGCCTGGGGGCTTTAGCCACCAGACAGTCTAACAATGTGATTTATGATGGTGGCTTTGGGCCACGATGTATGTTTTGTCTCCAACAGGGACTGGGGACTAAAGGCAATAGCTTGACTTCTGAAAAGGGCTGGACTGAAGGTCAGCCACATGGGCAGTGTGAAGGATCCCCAGCAAAACTCTGGACATCAGTGGCTGGGCAAGCTTCTCTGGTTGGCGGTACTCTGCATATTGTCACACATCAACTCTGGGAGAAGGTCATACTGTTCATGTCTCCACAAGGGGAGGACAGCTGGAAACTCAGTGTCTGGACCTCTTTCCTTGGCTGATTTTATTGTGTATCCTTTCATTACAATAAGCTGTAGACCTGAGTATAACAGCTTTCAGTGGGCTCTGAGAGTCATTTTAGTGAGTTATCAAAACTAAGGGCAGTTTGGGAATCCCCCTTACTCGTACTTGGTATCAGAAGCAAGGATGGCAACCTGTGGGGACTGGTCCCCCTAACCTACATAGTTGGCCTCAACTCCTGCCAACTCTGTCTCTCTCTCAAACTAAACCCTAGAGTACCTTGTAATTACTTACCCTTCTTTGAAGAAAGTTATATGCCTGATTTCGTCCTTTTCTCATTTCTCATTTACACTTCAGCTAATTGTGATTAGACTTGTTCTCACTGTTCCACTCTAAATGCTCTGACAGAGATCATGAATAATTGCCTGTTTGCAGCTCAGTCATCTATTTGGTAATTAAACACATTTTTATTTAGTGTCACCACAAGTCAGGTATAATGTTGGGCCATGAGAGTTCAGTGATTACCAAAATAAAAGCATTCCTTGCCCTCACAGCACTTATAGTCCAGTAGGGGGTTCAGGCAAGCCCTCAGAAAACAGCATGCTAAGGTCTATGTTATGGGAAATAGGGGAGCTATGGCAGACTTCCTTGGGGCGGGGGGCGGGTGGTCCCAGCCCCCTTTCCTTAGCAGTTGACACTATTTTTTCTTTTTTTTTTTTTTAGACGGAGTCTCACTCTGTTGCCAGGCTGGAGTGCAGTGGCACGATCTCGGCTCACCACAACCTCTGCTACCTGGGTTCAAGCGATTCTCCTGCCTCAGCCTCCTGAGTAGCTGGGATTACAGGCACGTGCCACCACGCCCAGCTAATTTTTGTATTTTTAGTAGAGACAGGAATTCACCATGTTGGCCAGGATGGTCTTGATCTCCTGACTTCGTGATCCACCTGCCTCGGCCTCCCAAAGTGCTGGGATTACAGGCATGAGCCACTACACCCAGCTGAGCATTTGACATTATTAACTAGCGCCTGGTTCTTTCTCCTGGGACTCCTATTTTTCTGACTATTTCTTCTCATTTCCTTTGCTTACACTTTTCCTTTGTGTACCTCTTAAACCCTGGTGTTTTCTGGCATCTGATCTCAGAATTCTTCTCTCTCATCTTTCTACACTCTCTCTAGTAGGTCTCCTTCACTTTGACCACTGTAATTCCCACCCAAACACAATGACTCTGCATCTTTATCGCTCACTTAGGCCACACCCCTGAGCTGTAGACATGTATCATCAGCTCCCTTCTGGATGTTCTTGCATGACTCAAATGGAACTTCACACGTTTCCCCCTCAGAACAGCTCTGCCTTCTGTGTTTCTGACATTGGTGAATAATTAGTGTCGTCATCTACCTAGGCACAGATGCCAGAGACCTGGCTGTCGGCCTCCACTTCTCCCTCTCTTTACTGCCTCATCCAGTCACCAAAGCCTTTGAGCCTACAGTGTTATGGACATGTGCCATTTTCTCCATCCCTGGCAGCTGCGGTGCAGCCATATGACACATATTTGGCCAACTGGTTGCTCACTTTGGATTTTAAATTTGGTTTCCCTTCTTCTATCCATGGCCTTTCAGTTTCGTTTCCAAAGAATGCTTTTAAAAAAATATTAGTCAGGCCAGGCATAGTGGCTCATGCCTATCATCCCAACACTTGGGGAGGCAGAAGCCAAGGGATCACTTGAGGCCAGGAATTTGAGACCAGCCTGGGCAACATAGCAAGACCCTATCTCTACAAATTAAAAAAAAAATTAGCCATGTTTGATGGTTCACACTTGTAGTTCCAGCTACTTGGAAAGCTGAGGCAGGAGGATTGCTTAACCAGGAGTATGAGGCTGCAGTGAGATTATACCACTGTGCTCCAGCCTGGGCAGCAGAGTGAGACCTTGTCTCTTAAAAAAAAAAATTTAGATCATGTCACTCCCTGCTCAACATTGTCTAATAACTTTCCATCATATTTAGTATCAAATTCAAAGTCATGATTGTTGCCCGGAACAATAATGTTCTACATGATCAACTCGTAGCTCACTCTCCATGTTCACTTCTGCCATTTTCCTATTGCTCAACTGCTCTCTAGCCCCCATGTTGTGCCTACAGCCTGCCAAGCACACTCTGGACTCAGACAGCTGTTCCTTTTGCCTGACATGTTCTTCTCACTGATTTTTTTTTTTTTTTTGAGACAGGATCTCCCTCTGTCACCCAGGCTGGAGTACAGTGGTGCCATCTCAGCTTACTGCAGCCTCAACCTCCTGGGGTCTAAGTGATTCTCTCACTTCAGCCTCCTAAATAGCTGTAACTACAGGCATGCACTACCCCCAGCCCTGGCTACTTTTTTAAAATTATTAGTAGAGACGTAGTCTCCCTGTGTTGCCTGGGCTGGTCTCTAACCCCTGAGCTCAAGTGATCCTCCCACCTTGGCCTCCCAAAGTGCTGGGATTACAGGCATGAGCCACCGCGCCTGGCCCTTCTCACTGCCTCTTACGTGATTCACTCTCTTACTGCAGGTCTTCACTCAAATGAGAGAGAGACTTTCTATGACCATCCTACTGAGTGAAATAGCCACCACTCTCCCAAGTCATTCTCTGATCCGTACCCTGCTTCATTATTGTTCAAAGCACTTCCCACGGTCCAATGTTGTATTGTTTACTCATTTGCTTACTGGTCTATTTTCTACCTCTCTGACTAGAATGTAAACTCCACAGTGGCCATGGGACATGCCAGCAACACCTCCTTGTCATCTAACGATCAAAATCATGCAATGCATTGATACCCCCTTGCGGGAAAGGTGCAGTGCAACCTCCAAATGAGAACCAGTGCTAGAAGTGAACTGGACACATAGGAAATTGTGGTTAGAGATGCAGGTGCTCCCTTTTTAATTATTATTATTATTTGTAGAGATGGGGTCCTGCTATGTTGCCAAGGCTGGTCTCTAACTCCTAGGCTCAAGAGATCCTCCCGCCTCAGACTCCCAAAGTGTTAGGATTACAGGCATGAGCCACCATGCCCGGCCTCATTTTTATTGACCTGATTTCCGTCATAGCCTGCAAGATGCTTTGTTTTGATTGTTTATTTTCACTTCTGCCTCCTTTGGTAAACCTGTGAGTGTCCTGAGTGGGGGTCAAGATTTGTTTGAGTGTATGATCTAATCTGAATACACACGTGTGTGTGCATGTGTGTATTCTTCTCCCTGTTGGATTGCTCAGCCTCCACAGCCTGTTCTTCTCCACTGTGATACACCAGGTGTCCTTCAGCAGGTGTAGTGAAACAAAGCAGAGGCTTTGACGTCACCCACGCTGGCCCTCGTGTGACTCACGGCCCAGCCCTGAGCCAGAATCTGCTCCTGTTATTACGGGTATGATTGTCTCCATTTTACAAATGAAGATATGGAGGCTCATATTCTTCATCTGCAACTCATTGATGGATAACCAGGTAGCCCTTGCAACCTAACGTTTGCTGTTGCCTCCATTAAAAAAACCTCTATGCTCAGCCCTCAGTCATGATTTTAGAGAGGGCTCCTCAGGTATCAAGAGAAAATGCTGACCGACAGTGTCATTATTTCAGGTCGAGGTGACTGATAGCCCTGCAGTCCTCTCTTCTCTCTATGCTGAGGGAGAATGACCTTTGATTTGTGGCACTCACAGGGGCTGGCAAGGCCTGCAGTCATTTGCAGCTGATTCTGCTGCTTTGTGTCATGAGACATTAAGTGACCTGCTTGGATTCACTGAACTAATTAGTGGCATAGCTGGGATTGGAGCTCAATATTCCCTTCTCCAAATGATGGGGTTCCCTCTGTACTTGGTGTCTTCTTGACTTCTAATGTGTCTGAAATGCATAATTGTTAGAACCCTGGGCCCCTGTAACCTTCACCGGTCAACTCTCATCACCCCAAGCACCCTGATGGATTCGCGGAGCACAGAGGACAATCCCAGAAAACGTGTTTATCATCAATGAGGGCTTTTGTTGCCGTCTCTTGTACCTTGGTGACTTGGGATAGAGCACACATAAACCTCCAGGATTATTTTTCACCCTTTTAGTTTAAGGACTAGAATGAATGAACAACTCTTGGCCTATTTTGTTAACCTTAACTCACACCTACTTTTTGCCCTGTGACCGAGGCATGAAAATACGTGTTTTTTTCCTTTAGGCCTAGAACAAAGCTGCCACCTTCCCCCACAGTGGTGTTTTTTAAATGCTTGGTTATGACCAATTAGAGGATTGTAAAATCAGTGTAGTGGGGTGACCAGCATTAAAAAAATAGAACAGGATATAAAATAAAAAAGTAGTAGTAGAGTACTGTTCTGTGAAATCTTTTATCAGTCATGTGTGCATATGAATGAATGTGTACATGTGTATGTGTATATGTGTGCATGTGCATGTGATCACAATTTAAAATGTATTTCTCATTATACTTTGGGGTAAAATAATAGGTGTTTTCAACTTGCAGGTGATAATTATGATTTGGCAGGATGTATCCGAATGTCATACCACTCCAGGTAGATTAGAGTCTCTGGAGGGAGGGGCTAGGTGTGTATGTTTTTAAGTTCCTCAACTGATTATGGCATTATCTTTCTTGCTACCTCCCCAACTCTCTCTCCTCTGTCTCTCTTTCACACACACACATACACACACACACACACACACACACTCCACAGTTGTTGCTAACAACCATATCTTATTCATCTGAGTATCCCCCTATGACTGAAGTAGTGGCTGGCACTCCCAGGGCACTCAATAAATGCTTATAATTGTCAAATGGCAAAGGCTTGAAGGCTAAAAAGTGAAATTTATATAGTTTTCTTTCATCGTGCCCAGCACACATTTTGCACTTGGTAATGCCACTCAGTGTGTTCGTGATGACTTATGGAAAACAAAAATACAATAATGAGAAGCCAAATGGCTAAAACACGCAGGTGTAATGAAAAGCCATTGGACTGAGCTGGCCTTCACCACCCCAGAATAAAGCTCTTTCCCCCTCAATGCACTTGAACAAACCAATCCAAACCAGGAAACCTCAGAAAAGGAGTGACTGCCACCTCCCTAAGTAATAGAGTCGATCTCCTCTTAACCTTGGTGACCCTCAAAAACCAGTAAATTCCTTCTTTTATCTATCCTAAATCCTTTATATTACCCTTTAAGCCAATTTTCTGTTGTACCGTATTCAATGGGAATTGAAAACAGCTGGTCACCATCTGCTGTAGATTAATTCTTCATGTACTTGAAGCCTATAATTAGGTCATTCCTCAGCCTTCTCTTCTCCAGGCTAAATATCTTATTTCCTTTAGACTTTCCCAAAAGGTTTTATTTTCCAATTATTTAATTGTCTTCATAGTGTTACTCTCAATACCAGGATCCCTGTCTCCACACACCTCAAGTTGAGAAGGCTGATCAGTGTGAAGGGTCATGGGCATTTAAAGTCACCACTGCCACTTTCAGGGAGTTCTTTTCTGCGAGTTGTTTATTTTCTGAGGGCCATTTAGAAATGCACAGCAGCCTTCAACTGAACAGGACCCTGTCACCCTGAAATTGGAGACATGAAGCAGAATATTATGCTTTACTTCTCCCCTAATTTCAGATACAGATAAGCTGGACTATAACCTTGATTTTGCATCCCAAAGTCTCTGAATTAGCTAGTGCAAATTGTGGGATGTAATTCTCATCCTCAATTATAAATGCGTCATTATAATAGCATTCTTTTTTTTTTTTTTTTTTTTTTTTTGCGACGGAGTCTCGCTCTGTCGCCCAGGCTGGAGTGCAATGGCGCAATCTCAGCTCATTGCAACCTCCTCCGCCTCCTGGGTTCAAGCGATTCTCCTGCTTCAGCTTCTTGAGTAGCTGGGATTACAGGCGCACACCACCATGCCCGACTAATTTTTGTATTTTTAGTAGAGACGGGGTTTCACCATGTTAGTCAGCTGGTCTCAAATTCCGGACCTCATGATCCGCCCACCTCGGCCTCCCAAAGTGCTGGGATTACAGGCGTGAGCCACTGCGCCCAGCCTATAATAGCATTCTTAAAATGGATTTTTAACTTGACTAATCTCAGGTGGAGAGAAGTGTTAAGTGTTCATCCTATTCTTTTTTTTTTTTTTTTTTTGATACGGGGTCTCACTCTGTCACCCAGGCTGGAGTGTAGTGGCAAAATCATAGCTCAGTACAGCCTCGAACTCCTGGGCACAAGTGATCCTCTCACCTCAGTTTCCCGAGTAGCTGGGACTACAGGCATACACCACCATGCCTGGCTAATTTTTTAATAAGTATTTTATAGAGATGGGGGTCTCACTATGTTGCCCAAGCTCGTCTTCAACTCCTGACCTCAAGTAATCCTCCCACTTTGGCCTCCTATAGTGCTGGGATTACAAGCGTGAGCCACTGTGCCTGGCCCAAAGTGTTCTTCTTTTAAGTCCAGGAAATATTCTGCTGGTAGAATGTACCCAGAGAGGAAGAAAGCTTGTCCAAGCACCATTCTCCAAGGCGGTGGCTCTCCTCCTTTCTGGAAGTAAGTGTATGTGACACATTCTGTAGTGTCCAGATTTTGATGAAATACAGAAATATGCATGGATCAATAGATTTTTGAAATGATCAAAATTGTATCTTTATTTCTGTGGCCCTCTGTTCTGTCTATCGAAACTGTGTTGGAGTTTTATAGCATGACTTTTGGGTTGGAAAAAGTTACCCCTGGTTGTCTGTCCTTAGAAAGACTCCATCATGACTCAGAAATGATGGCCAGATTGTGGTATTTTTTGTCTTACTCTTAAACATCTCCTCTAGCTGTACCATGCCTTATTCAGAAACAGTAAAAAATGCATGGCTTCTGTTTACTGTGCACAATCCCTTCATAAGGTAGATATTATCACCAGGTCAAAAAAAAAATATATATATATATGCTTATGGCTACTTAGGTGGAAGAGCTGGGATATGGATCCAGCCCTGATTGGTCTCTCTGGTGTCATCAGAGTCACCTTCAGCATGCTTGCTAAAATACAGATCCCTGGATCCCAGGCTCAGATTCTGACTTAGGAGGCAGGACTCAGGAATCTGCACTTTCAGTTTCCCCAGCAAAGTCTTATGCATTGAAAAACACTGTCTAACTATTAGATGCTGGGGCACCTGAATTAGAAAATCTAGACCGTTGTGTCTCAAACTCTGTTGAATGTTTACCCAGGAGTTTGTTGAAAAGAATCCTGGATTCCCCTCCACAGCTACTAAATCAGAACTGAGAAAAATGAAGTTGGATGTATTGTTGATGTGCAGCCTGGAGGAATTGGAGGCACAGTGTAGTTTGAGGGAACCACTAGTGTGAGTCTTCCTGCCAGTGATTTCCTATCCTAAGCACTTCTGGATGTTTTGGTGGGAGATGGAGTCTGCTAGGGTGAAAGATGGGATGGTAGTGGCTTACAGCTCTTGGCTTCCTAAGTGTGGGAACAAGGGCTAAGGAAACAGTGGGAAGATGAGCCTTGAGAATGCTAGCTGCCTCACCAGGCAACTACCTCTTCTTTTTTTTTTTCAGAGACAAGGGTCTACCTATGTTGCTCAGGCTGGTCTTGAACTCCTGGGCTCAAGTGATCCTCCTCCCTCGGCCTCCCAAAGCATTGGGATTAGAGGCATGACCTTTCCCAACTATCTCTTAAAGAAGGATAAAAAGGATAAAAAGCCATGGTTTTGAAAGCCAAGTATTGCATTTGCTAACAGAAGTATAGTAAAGGGATAATCACTCGTTATGATGTTGTAGCAGGTACTGTTGCCATGGCAACATAGCAGGGGACTTACAGAGGAGATAGACAGAGGAACAGATGGGACGGGTGTTATTCCATTGAGAACTTAGGGGACGCAAGAAGGTTTACTGAAATGAGCAGCAAAAAAAAAAAAAAAAAAAATACTTGGCACACAGCAAAAGCTAGTCCTAGAAGATGAAAACTCAGAAGACTTGGTTCTATGAATATATTTTAAATCTACAAAATGTGTTTTAACAACAGGAGTCAAAGAATCCTCATAGCTGTCTGAGAAGTCCTCATTTGACAGATCTCAATTGCAAGCAGCTCTCTGCTAGTGAATCACACACTGTACCATATGTTCTTGGTATAATGTATGTGGGGAAAATGAGTATGGTGTTTGTGCTGAAAAGTCAAAGCCCCACAAATATAATTAAGCTCTCACTAGATGACCTAGAGATAATTGACTGAATTCAGCATAGCAATTTCTTAAGTCAGTATTTACTAGGTAAGTGGATGGAAATAATTTAAGGTTCATGTATATTTCTATGTAAATTTCAGTATTATAATAATTATAGGCAATGTTTAAAAACAAATTGAATTTTAATTCCCTAGATTAATGTTGACTCCTATTTATTGAGTTCATTTTCACTTTGAACTAAGGAGAAGTTGTTATGTAACACTTCAACCGCTACTCTTCATCAGCACCTCAAATTCACCTAATCAAAATTATGGAAAATAAAACACAACAACCTCTTTTTTTCAACAACTAAGCTTTATCAGTTCCTTAAATACATAATTACTACATTAAAATAATTTAAAAAGAGGCTGAGTACAATGGCTCTTGCCTGTAATCCCAGCAATTTGAGAGGCTAAGGTGAGAGGATCGCTTGAGCCTAGGAGCTCAAGACCAGCCTGGGCAAGATGATGAGACCCTGTCTCTTAAAAAAAAAAAAAAAGAATAGTGGTGCATAGTGGTGCGCACCTGTAGTCCCAGCTACTCGGGAGGCTGAGGTGGGAGGATTGCTTGAGCCCAGGAGTTCGAGGCTGCAGTGAGCTATGATCCATGCCACTGCACCCAACCCAGGTGACAGAGACCCTGTCTCTATTTTAAAAAAATAAATAAAACACATGGATTCTATACAAATGTTGACCTCATTACTTGATCAAACAGGTTTTTTGCCATGGTGAGCAGTTAATAGATGCTGACTTCTTTTGGGCAGGAGAAAGGGAATTCCTTACATTTTTCTTGTTTAAATTGGTTCTTGAGCCAAAGTAAGGAAAAGGAAGGAAGGAAGGAAAGAAGGAAGGAAGGAAGGAAGGAAAGAAGGAAGGAAGGAAGGAAGACACCCTCCAAGTGTGACTAAATTTCCCCTAGAATGCTCCTTGGGACAAACTGCTGAGAGACTGAGTCCTCCCTAAGGATCTGCACCTTCCCAGTTTACCTTGTGCTTCTCCATAGATACTGTGCATTGGACTCTTCCTCACTTGGGCTCCCTGCGATTTTCCAGGTCAGATGATTCCTTTTGCTTCCCAGCCTTCTAAAACGAAACACCTTCCAAGGCAGGCAATAAGGGGATCTCTCTGCTCCTCATGTGTTTGGAGACCTCTGCTTTTTCCTGCTCTGTGCATAGCCTTGCAAAGGCTCTGCGTTTCTGTGTTCCATGCTGCTCACAGATTGCATCTTCAGCCTTCCCAGAATGAACTTGAACTGCTCCCTCCTGTGCCCACACTTCCTGAAAAGTGCAGCTACTGAAAACCCACCCTGAAGACCGGCAACCTTGCTTGGGACATTGCTGAAGAGTTGAACTAAGCGCAGGGCTGTGTGGGACCAAACCTATCTATTCCCCACCGCCAAAATCTCACCCCTTTCTCATGCCAGCACTGAGGAAAACTGTTTTGGGGAAAAGTGAGATCTGCTTTTACAGCGGCTGACTATGTAAGGAAATTATGATTCCCTGACAGAAATAGATTGATATAGACATGGCCAGAATGAGAAATAATCTAATTAATGATCCATGTGCTCATTCAGTCTCTTCAGTTCATCTGTGTTTACAATCACCAAATCATTCCTGTGGGCAGAAAAGTCTCAAAACAGAGGTTATCTATAAGAAGAAAAGGAACATCGCAAATCCTGGGATGGATCTCTTTATGAGGCGGGAGTCCACTAGTTGCAAAAAACAGAAACTGATCTGAGCTGGCTTAAGCAAAAAGAGGGAAGTTTGTTTTAAAGGTAAGGGAGTGTCTCTGGAAATCCAAGTGCAGAAATGCAAGCCATGCTCAAGCTGGAAGCAGGGAGTGGAAATCCACGGCTGATCGCTCTGTGTTGGCCCCTGCTGGTCTTGCTCTTTCCTCTCTCACACTGATTTCCGTTGCTTCTCATTCTCTGTATGGGAAAACATGGCCATAGTCCTGGGGTTTTGTTTCCTGCATTCAGGAGAGAGCCACATTGAAGTGAGATAGATTTAGATATAGATATAGATATAGATATAGATATAAACTGCATTTCCAGTTTCTTCTGAGAAGGGGTGTTTTAGCTCAGCTTGGGACACATGTGCACTCTTGATCCAATCAAACATAGTTTGGGGGAGGGATCACACTACAAAAACGGCTGCTAGGAGTCCTGCTGGCCATGTGGATGGCAATGGGATTAGGGGTACAGATAGGGCATTCCCAGAGCTGGGTAAATGAGTTTGAATTGGGCAAACTACAAGACTACCCTCTTTGCCTTGCACAAACAGACACCTTGTTTTTTTCCTTATGCGTTTAAAAATTCCCCACTAACATGATCTAACTGATACAATTGATATAAATATCAATTTATTCATTATACACCTCTTCCTTAGACAGGATATCCCAAATTTATGTTCTGCCACTGCATTCAAAAGATGTTTTTGTTGTTGTTGTTGTTGTTGTTGTTTTTGTGATAGGGTCTTACTATGTTGCCCAGGCTGGATTTGAACTCCTGGACTCAAGTGATCCTCCCCACTCTGCCTTCCAAGTAGCTGAGATTACAGATATGGGCCACTGTTCCTGGCCAAGAGCTTTTATGGAATAATTATTCAGGATTAGAGTTCAGGATTTCTTGGTGAATTCCATACCTCTTCCAGTTAAGTCTTGTTTCTGTCTACACATGATATCTCACTGCCTTGCAACCCATAGACTATTTAAAGATACACACTTCTTGCCAGGTGTGGTGGCTCACAGCTGTAATCCTAGCATTTTGGTAGACCAAGGCAGGAGGATAGCTTGAGCTCAGGAGTTTGAGACCAGCATGGAAAACATAGTGAGACCTCGTCTCTACAAAAAATTAAAAATTAGCTGGCACTACAGCCTGGGCTACAGAGTGATACCCCATCTCAAAAAAAAGAAAAAATTAGCCAGGTGTGGTCGTGGACGCCTGTGGTCCCAGCTATGCAGAAGGCTGAGGTGGGAGGATCATTTGAGCCCTGGAGGTTGAAGCTGCAGTGAGCTATGATCACGCCACTGTACTCCAGCCTGGGCAACAGAGCAAGACCATGTCTCAAAATAAAATAAAATAAAATAAAATGAAGTGAAGTGAAGTGAAATAAAATAAAATAAAATAAAATAAAATAAAATAAAATAAAATAAAATATAAAATAAAATAAAATAAGACACACACTTCTAACACATCTGATATGAAATGGGAGAGGGAAAACTGGAATAAGTCTAATAAAAACCTCTTAGAAAGCAGAAAAAGGGAAGAGCCATCCTGGTAATAGATCTAGAATTCATGCTTTCTATTGTTAATAAATTATAGGATCTCAAAATCTCAAAGGCATCCATTGGTCATCTGATTACTGGTAGTGGAGTGAGTTCCTTGGCTAACTGATTTTGCTGTCTCGGGTTCTGACTGCTGGATTGCTCTTGTCTAGTGTTTTTCAGGGCTATCTGAAAGTGGCACTTGAAATGATGTGGGGTCTGTACAAACAAAGAGTCTACTTTCTGTTGGTGCAAATACGTGGGCCTTGAGATTGCTTTAGACGTTAAGAAATTTTGAGCTCCTTTTCATGAGGCTTGGGTTTGTTTTGTTTTTCCTGACAATGCAACTTCCTTAAATCTTAGTTTCATTTGTGGGGACTCCTTTTGCTAATAACTGCCACCAAAAATTCTGTGTATCTGTTTCTTAATATTGGGCCTAGGTTTCCTCTCCCTTGCCTTGGGCTCTCAGCTGAAGAGTTGAGTTTTCTTCCCTAATCTGCCCTGGAATGTTGCCCCAGCCTCTACTGGAAGTGCTGTCCCCTTTGTCTGCCATGAGAGAGTTTAGTTAGGGTCCCTCTACCCAAAGGATGTCTTCAGGAGAGCCTATCCAGATGTCGGGAATGAAAAGCAGTGCAAAGAACAATAATTATTCACTCCATTTCCTAGCACTTGAAGCTGGACAGACTCACCCACACACAACACAGCCTGGCTTGCAAAAGCAAGCTGCACATGCTATTGATGGAAGTAGTTGCATATTTTAAATAATATCCACTATTGCTCAGAATTAATCCTTTGTCACCCTACTACCCTTGGACTCCCTTCTTGGTAGTTTGAAGGTGTGAAGCTACTATGCATTTCATATTTGCCTGCTGCTCCAGTCTTAGAACCCTCCCTTAACCTTTGATCTTACTCTAGTCCTGGAACCCAAAAGATCCTTTACAAGCGCAGGGGATACTTCACAGTGGGGGAGACTTTTTTTCCTTCTTTGTCTTTTTTTTTTTCTAGACAGGGGTCTCCTTCTGTCACCAGGCTGGGGTGCAGTGGTGTGATCATAGCTCACTGCAGCCTTGACCTCCCTCACTCAAGCAATCCTCAGCCTCCCAAGTAGCTGGTACTACGTGAGCGCACCGCCACACCCAGCTAAGTTTTTTGGATTTTTTTTTTATGGAGATGGGGTTTTGCCATGTTGTCCAGGCTGGTCTTAAACTCCTGGGTTCAAGCAATCCTCCCTCCTTGGCCTCCCAAAGTGCTGAGATTATAGGTACGAGACATTGTGCTTGGCCTGCCTTCTTTGTTTTTAACTACATTTTCTAGATTATTTGTTCCTGGAGAAACTGACCAATTCAGAGACTAAAGTTAGAAGAAAGCATATTCCTCAGAGACAGTGGAGAGTCCTCTGACACTTTCCTCTCAATGGTCATGGCTCTGAAAATCAGTCCTGGACCAGAAGTGAGGGTGTCATGAAGAAACGTTGCTTTGGGTAGAGGGAAAACTGAAATCCAGTTTCCCCCCTACCATGGGTAACTAAGTGGGGCTGTCCTTTGTAAGAAAGGTGAGTGTCTCATGCTTTGGTCGTGAGTGTAAGAAAGGTGAGTGTCTCATGCTTTGGCCTGTCTCCTAGATCCCTCTCCCTCTCCTTCCCTCTTCAGCTTGCTTTCTCCTTCGAAGAACATCTCTTGAGTTCCTGTTCTGTGCTGAGTGTAGTGCTCTGTGATAGGAATGGAATGGTGTACACAAACAGATATTGTTCCTGTCTTCATAGAGCTCAAAGCCCAGTAAGGGGAGACAATTGATGAATCACATATAATCATTGCGGAAAGTACTTTGAGAAAGGAAGAATGTATATTGTAGAGCAGAGCAGGGCTGCCTAATGTGGACATGCAAGGGCCAGGGAAGACCATCAGTAACTTTTTTTTTTCTTTTTCATTTTCTTTTCATGTCTTTTTTTTTTTTTTTTTTTTTTTGTGACAGGGTCTCATTGTGTTGCCCAGGCAGGAGTGCAGTGGTGTGATCATGGCTCACTGCATCCTCAAACTCCTGAGTTCAAGTGATTCTCCTACCTCAGTATCCTGAGTGGCTGGGACAACAGGCATGCCACCATGCCTGGCTAACTTTTAAAGATTTTCATAGGGATGGCGTCTCACTATATAGTCCAGGCTGGGTCTTGAACTCCTGGGCTGAAGTGATCTGCCCATCTTGGTCTGTAAAAGCTCTGGAATTACAGGTGTGAGCCACCACATTTAGGCTCAGTAACTTTATCTATTTATTTATTTTAATTTAACCAAAGCACTTGAAATTAACTTTGAAATTGAGGTCTGAGCAGTGAATAGGAGTAAGCCAGGGAGTTAGATTTGGTGGTGATGGTGATGATAAACAACCAGTGAAAATAATCTAGGTAGCAAACATCTACAAGATGTCAATGGTGTCTCCCTTCTACTAAGATCTAGTTAGGATAGACTCTAACGCCCAACCCACATTCTGCAGAAGTTCAAAGCCTACCTCAAGATCTCAGAGGCCGATTCTTGGGTTTGTGCCTGCTACACCTGTAGCACTCTGCCCTTTCCTCGATTACCACAAAAATTCTCTCACACAAGGAATTTACTTATAAATGAAACTTTCTTCAGCCTTTCAGGGTCACCAGGAGGGATCCCACTGCACACCCTTTTCAGCCAAATTCAGCAGAAAAATAAATTAGAGATTTTTTTCTTCAAAGTCCTTTGCTCATTCACTCCCAGGAGGTTCTCACTTTCCCTTACCCCTTGAATGACTCCATCCTCCACCCTTTTTCTCATTCTTTCATTTCTTCTCCCTACTTCCTCTCAGGGACAAATCCTCAAAACTCCTCTCATTTTCCAAGTGCTCAGGGGCTCACCTTTTACCAGTGATCTCTTGGAAAGACAGCCCCTTGATTGTGATGGTGGGAAATCCAGGCTGTTGAGGAGGATTATGAGTAATGAGCTTTCTTGCTCTCCCCATATCATTCCATAGATATTGTCAAGTATGGGGATACCTATAATATTAGTTATCCATGTAACAGATTACTTTTGTTACTGCTACTGCTCTGCTATGTATTACTACTGCTATTGTTAACTCCTCCTCCTGTTACTACTACTACTTACTGAACACTTGCTGGACAAAGCACTTAAAGTCTATCATTTCATCTAATCCTTACAAAAATGCCATTAAGTAGGTATTATCTCCGTGTTACTGTAAAGAAAATGAGGCTTAAGGACTTTAAGTAACTTAAAGTCACTCAGCTAGAAAATGGTGGTCAATCCTAAAGCCATATATTTAATCATCATAATAGAATGTTGCTGTTACAAAGCAACATATTTTGGCTTTTGAATATAGTGATAAATAATGCCACTTCCACATATTTTGGCTTTTCAATATAGTGATAAATAATCCCACACACACTCTAGCACAGTCTGCAACTGAAAATACGTACTTTAGTTGGAAAACATCTTCGTATTGGGAAAACATCTTCAAATCTATAATCAAAGTCAGTGAGAAAATATATTTGAAAATTTAGCTATCTGTTTTTTTTTTCGTTATACTCTGAGTTCTGGGATATATGTGCAGAAAGTGCAGGTTTGTTACATAGTTATACATGTGCCATGGTGGTTTGCTGCACCCATCAACCCGTCATCTACATTAGGTATTTCTCCTAATGCTATCCCTCCCCTTGCCCCCTACCCCCTGACAGGCCCTGGTATGTGATGTTCCCCTCCCTGTGCCCATATGTTCTTATTGTTCAACTCCCACTTACAAGTGAGAACATGCAGTGTTTGGTTTTCTGTTACTGTGTTAGTTTGCTGAGAATGATGGTTTCCAGCTTCATCCATGTCCCTGCAAAGGACATGAACCAATCCTTTTTTATGGCTGCACAGTATTCCATGGTATATATGTGCCACATTTTCTTTATCCAGTCTATCATTAATGGGCATTTGGGTTGGTTCCAAGTCTTTGCTATTGTGAATAGTGCTGCAATAAACATATGTGTGCATGTGTCTTTACAGTAGAACGATTTATAATCCTTTGGGTATATACCCAGTAATGGGATTGCTGGGTCAAATGATATTTCTGGTTCCAGATCCTTGAGGAATCACCACACTGTCTTCCACAATGGTTGAACTAATTTACCCTCCCACCAACAATGTAAAAGCATTCCTATTTCTCCACATTCTCTCCAGCATCTGTTGTTTTCTGACTTTTTAATGATCGCCATTCTAACTGGTGTGAGATGGTATCCCATCGTGGTTTTGATTTGCATTTCTCTAATGACCAGTGATGTTGAGCTTTTCTTCATATATTTGTTGGCTGCATAAATGTCTTCTTTTGAGAAGTGTCTGTTCATATCCTTCACCCACTTTTTGATGGGGTTGTTTGTTTTTTTCTTGTAAATTTGTTTAAGTTCTTTGTAGATTCTGGATATTAGCCCGTTGTCAGATGGATAGATTGTTAAAATTTTCTCCCATTCTGTAGGTTGCCTGTTCATGCTGATGATAATTTCTTTTGCTGTGCAGAAGCTCTTTAGTTTAATTAGATCCCATTTGTCAATTTTGGCTTTTGTTGCCATTGCTTTTGGTGTTTTAATCATAAAGTCTTTGCCCATGCCTATGTCCTGAATGGTATTGCCTAGGTTTTCTTCTAGGGTTTTTATGGTTTTAGGTCTTACGTTTAAATCTTTAATCCATTTGAGTTAATTTTTGTATAAGGTGTAAGGAAGGGATCCAGTTTAGGCTTTCTACATATGGCTAGCCAGTTTTCCCAACACCATTTATTAAATAGGGAATCCTTTCCCAGTTGCTTGTTTTTGTCACGTTTGTTAAAGATCAGATGGTTGTAGATGTGTGGTGTTATTTCTGAATCCTCTGTTCTGTTCCATTGGTCTATATACCTGTTTTGGTACCAGTACCATGCTATTTCGGTTACTGTAGCCTTGTAGTATAGTTTGAAGTCAGGTAGCATGATTCCTCCAGCTTTGTTCTTTTTGCTTAGGATTGTCTTGGCTATACAGGCTCTTTTTTGGTTTCATATGAAATTTAAAGTATTTTTTTCTAATTTTGTGAAGAAAGTCAATGGTAACTTGATGGGAATAGCATTGAATCTATAAATTACTTTGAGCAGTATGGCCATTTTCACGATATTGATTCTTCCTATCCATGAACACAGAATATTTTTCCATTTGTTTGTGTCCTCTCTTATTTCCTTGAGCATTGGTTTGTAGTTCTCCTTGAAGAGGTCCTTCACATCCCTTGTAAGTTGTATTCCTAGGTATTTTATTCTCTTTGTAGCAATTGTGAATGGGAATTCATGCGTGATTTGGCTCTCTGGTTGTCTATTATTTGTGTATAGGAATGCTTGTGATTTTTGCACGTTGATTTTGTATCCTGAGACTTTCCTGAAGTTGCTTATCAGCTTAAGGAGATTTTAGGCTGAGATTATGGCATTTTTAAAATATACAATCATGTCATCTGCAAACAGAGACAATTTGACTTCCTCTCTTCCTATTTGAATACACTTTATTCTTTCTCTTGCCTGGCCAGAACTTCTAATACTGTGTTGAATAGGAGTGGTGAGACAGGGCATCCTTTTCTTGTGCCAGTTTTCAAAGGGAATATTTCCAACTTTTGCCTATTTAGTATAATATTGACTGTGGGTTTTTCATAAATAGCTCTCATTATTTTGAGATATGTTCCATCAATACCTAGTTTATTGAGTGTTTTTAGCATGAAGGGGTGCTGAATTTTATTGAAGGCCTTTTCTGGATCTATTGAGATAATCATGTGGTTTTTGTCATTGGTTCTGTTTATGTGATGGATTATGTTTATTGATTTGCCTATGTTGAACCAGCCTTGCATCCCAGGGATGAAGCTGACTTGACTGTGGTGGATAAACTTTTTAATGTGCTGCTGGATTCGGTCTGCCAGAATTTTATTGAGGATTTTTGCATTGATGTTCATCAGGGATATTGGCCTGAAATTTTCTTTTTTTGTTGTGTCTCTGCCAGGTTTTGGTATCAGGATGATGCTAGCCCCATAAAATGAGTTAGGGAGGAGTGTCTCTTTTTCTATTGTTTGGAATTGTTTCAGAAGGAATGGTACCAGTTCCTCTTTGTACCTCTGGTAGAATTTGGCTGTGAATCTGTCTGGTCCTGGGCTTTTTTTGGTTGGTAGGCTATTAATTACTGCCTCAATTTCAAAACTTGTTATTGGTCTATTCAGGGATTCAACGTCTTCCTGGTTTAGTCTTGGGAGGGTGTATGTGTCCAGGAATTTATCCATTTCTTCTAGATTTTCTAGTTTATTTGCATAGAGGTGTTTATAGTATTCTCTGATGGTAGTTTGTATTTCTGTGGGATCGGTGGTGATATCCACTTTATCATTTTTTATTGTGTCTATTTGATTCTTCTCTCTTTTCTTCTTATTAATCTGGCTAGCGGTCTATTTTGTTAATCTTTTCAAAAAACAAGCTCCTGGATTCATTGATTTTTTGAAAGGCTTTTCATGTCTCTATCTCTTTCAGTTCTGCTCTGATCTTAGTTATTTCTTGTCTTCTGCTATCTTTTGAATTTGTTTGTTCTTGCTTCTCTAGTTCTTTTAATTGTGATGTTAGGGTGTCGATTTTAGATTTTCCCCACTTTCTCCTGTGGGCATGTAGTGCTATAAATTTCTCTCTAAACACTACTTTAGCTGTGTCCCAGAGATTCTGGTATGTCGTATCTTCGTTCTCATTGATTTCAAAGAACTTATTTATTTCTGCCTTAATTTCATTATTCACCCAGTAGTCATTCAGTAGCAGGTTGTTCAGTTTCCATGTAGTTGTGCAGTTTTGAGTGAGTTTCTTAATCCTGAGTTCTAATTTGATTGCACTGTAGTCTCAGAAACTGTTTGTTCTGATTTCCATTCTTTTGCATTTGCTGAGGAGTGTTTTACTTCCAGTTATGTGGTTGGTTTTAGAATAAGTGCTATGTAGTGCTGAGAAGATTGTGTAGTCTGTTGATTTGGGGTGGAGAGTTCTGTAGATGTCTATTAGGTCTGCATGGTCCAGAGCTGAGTTCAAGTCCTGAATATCATTGTTAATTTTCTGTCTTGTTGATCTGTCTAATATTGACAATGGGGTGTTCAAGTCTCCCACTATTATTGTGTGGGAGTCTAAGTCTCTTTGTAGGTCTCTAAGGACTTGCTTTATGAATCTGGGTGCTCCTGTATTGGGTGCATACATATTTAGGATAGTTAGCTCTTCTTGTTGAATTGATCCCTTTACCATTATGTAATGCCCTTCTTTGTCTTTTTTGATCTTTGTTGGTTTAAAGTATGTTTTATCAGAGACTAGGATTGCAACCCCTGCCTTTTTTTTGCTTTCCATTTGCTCAGTAAATTTTCCTCCATCCATTTATTTTGAGCCTATGAGTGTCTTTGCATGTGAGATGGGTCTCTTGAATACAGCACACTGATGGGTCTTGACTCTATCCAATTTGCCAGTCTATGCCTTTTAATTGCAGGCATTTAGCCTGTTTATGTTTAAGGTTAAAATTGTTATGTGTGAATTTGATCCCGTCATTATGATGCTAGCTGGTTATTTTGCTCATTAGTTGATGCAGTTTCTTCATAGCATCAATGGTCTTTACATTTTGGTATGTTTTTGCAGTGGCTGGTACCAGTTGTTCCTTTCCACGTTTAGTGCTTTCTTCAAGAGCTCTTGTAAGGCAGGCCTGGTGGTGACAAAATCTCTCAGCATTTGCTTGTTTGTAAAGGATTTTATTTCTCCTTCATTTATGAGGCTGAGTTTGGCTCGATATGAAATTCTGGGTTCAAAATTCTTTTCTTTAAGAATTTTGAATATTGGCCCCCACTATCTTCTGGCTTGCAGGGTTTCTGCAGAGAGATCTGCTGTTAGTCTCATGGGCTTCCCTTTGTGGATAACAATACCTTTCTCTCTGGCTACCCTTAACATTTTTTCCTTTATTTCAACCTTGGTGAATCTGACAATTGTATGTCTTGGGGTTGCTCTTCTCGAGGAATATCTATGTGGTGTTCTCTATTTCCTGAATGTGAATGTTGACCTGTCTTGCTAGGTTGAGGAAGTTCTCCTGGATAATATCCTGAAGTGTGTTTTCCAACTTGGTTCCATTCTCCTCATCACTTTCAGGCACACCAATCAAACATAGCTTTGGTCTTTTTACATAATCCCATATTTCTTGGAGGTTTTGTTTGTTCCTTTTCATTCTTTTTTCTCTAATCTTGTCTTCACACTTTATTTCATTAAGTTGATCTTCAATCTCTGATATCCTTTCTTCTGCTTGATTGATTCGGCTATTGATACTTGTGTATGCTTCACAAAGTTCTCAGGCTGTGTTTTTCAGCTCCATTAGGTCATTTATGTTCTTCTCTAAACTGGTTATTCTAGTTAGTATTTCCTCTAACCTTTTATCAAGGTTCTTAGCTTCATTGCATTGGGTTAGAACATGCTCCTTTAGCTTGGAAGAGTTTGTTATTATCTACTTTCTGAAGCCTACTTCTGTCAATTCGTCAAACTCATTCTCCATCTAGTTTTGTTCCCTCACTGACAAGGAGTTTGATCCTTTGGAGGAGAAGGGACATTCTGGTTTTTGGAATTTTCAGTCTTTTTGCACTGTTTTTTCCTTATCTTCATGGATTTATTTACCTTTCGTCTTTGCTGTTGGTGACCTTGGGATGGAGTTTTTGCATGTCATCCTTTTTGTTGTTGTTGATACTGTTGTTTTCTGTTTGTTAGTTTTCCTTCTAACAGGCACCTCTGCTGCTGGTCTGCTGGAGTTTGCTGGGGGTCCACGCTAGACCCTTTTTGTCTGGGTTTCACCAGGTGGAGGTTGCAGAACAGCAAAGATTGCTGCCTGCTCCTTCCTCTGGAAACTTTGTCCCAGAGGGGCACCCACCAGAGGCCAGCCAGAGCTCTCCTTTATGAGGTGTTTATCTACCCCTGCTGGGAGATGTCTCCCTGTCAGGAGTCATGGGGGTCAGGGACCCACTTGAGGAGGTAGTCTGTCTTTTAGCAGAGCTCAAGCGCTGTGCTGAGAGATCCACATCTTCAGAGCTGGCAGGCAGGAATGTTTAAGTCTGCTGAAGCTGTGCCCACAGCTGCTCCTTTCCCTAGGTGATCTGTCCCAGGCAGATGGGAGTTTTACCTATAAGCCCCTGACCGGGGCTGCTGCCTTTCTTTCAGAGATGCCCTGCTCAGAGAGGAGGAATACAGAGAGGCAGTTTGGCTACAGTGGCTTTGCTGAGCTGTGGTGAGCTCCATGCAGTCCAAATTTCCCTGAGGCTTTGTTTACACTGTGAGGGGAAAACCACCTACTCAACCCTCAGTAATGGTGGACACGCCTCCCCTCCCCACACCAAGCTTGAGTGTCTCAGGTCGACTTCAGACTGCTGTGCTGCCAGTGAGAATTTCAAGCCAGTGGATCTTAGCTTGCTGGGCTCTGTGGAGGTGGGATCCGCTGAGCTAGGCCACTTGGTTCCCTGGCTTCAGCCCCCTTTACAGAGGAGTGAATGGTTTTGTCTTGCTGGCATTCCAGGCGCTACTGAAGTATGAAAAAAAAAAAAACTCCTGCAGCTAGCTCGGTGTCTGCGCAAACAGCTGCCTGGTTTTGTGCTTGAAACCCAGGGCCCTGGTGGTGTAGCACCCAGTGGAATCTCCTGTTCTGTGGGTTGCGAAGACTATGGGAAAAGCATAATATCTGGGCCTGATAGCTCCATCCCTCATGGCCCCTCACAGTTTCCCTTGGCTAGGGGAGGGAATTCCCCAACCCCTTGCACTTCCCAGGTGAGGTGACACCCCACCCTGCTTTGGCTTGCCCTCCATGGGCTGCACCTACTGTCTAACCAGTCCCAATTAGATGAACCATGTACCTCAGTTGGAAATGCAGAAATCACCCACCTTCTGCATTGGTCTCACTGGGAGCTGCAGACCGGAGCTGTACCTATTCAGCCATCTTGCCCAGGAATCCCTCTCAGCTATCTTTTCGGGAACCCATCTATAAAGTAAGGCACACTCGTAATGGCTGAATTGTGTTCTGGTTAATTTCCTAAAGGACTTCACAGTTGCACTTATGAAAATGATTTTATATTGAAATGATATTTGCATAAGAAAAAGCATGTGATTAATTGCATATTGCTTGAGTGTTCATCTGTGAATGTGAAAAATAAGCTGTTTTTATTTATTCCTAGCATATAAGTAAAACAATAAAAGTCTTTGCAAATATCTAATATATTTTGGGACCACATGTACCAATTTCTGCGTTAGTTTTTCTCTCACTTCCTACCACCAAACTGATCACTCAGAATCACTCCAACTGAACTTCCAAAATATTATCTGTGAACTGTGACTCAAAATGCTTCACATACTCCTATAGCACCCTCTTTTCCAAGCTTTGAGAAATACGGAATTAAAATGCAAGATTTTCATGGTTCAGTGGATAGAAGGTAAGATTTATAATCAGAAAACTAGTATTTGCATTTTGGCTCCAACATTTTCCAGCTGTATGATTTACCAACATCAGGTTACTTTTCTGTCAAATGGTGTTAAGGAAATATGGAGGTCTAGGTAAAGAGTGGATGGACATATACCGAATACCTCATGTCAGAAACATGCTGTGTTAAGTCCTTCACATCCGTAATACCATTTCATCCTCATGACAATCCTCTATGGTAAATACTATTATTCTTTACTTGCAGAACAAGAGGCAAAGGCTTAGGGAAGTCACGATATATCCATGAACTTATTAACTGTCAGGATCAGTGGTAAAGAACTCCCATGCAATTTCTTGCTGGAGAAGGAAGACCATGGAAGCTGTGCTTCCTTTAAAACCTTCTGTTCCTTATCTCTTCTTTGACCAAGTTTGTTTTTGAAGCTTTCCCTTTGGTCCCCAAATTAGTCCTTTTCCTCTTCACTTGCAGATGTGGCCCCTTCCCCTACCCACTTTAGGTTCTTGATATTCTATCTTTTCTATCTCTCAGTCTACATTTGGTGGCAGAGGGAGTGGGGTTGTGTTTTCATCCCTTCTCTCCTGAGTTTCTTGTCCTCATGCAGACATCCTGTCTGGGACGTTTTCCTTTGTCCTAAGATACCTGTTCAGGATCACTATCTCCTTAAAGTATTGTCTAAGAAGCAAATATAAAACATAGGAAATAGTAGCAACATATATTTTTTAAATTACATTTTTAGTTGTTTGTTGCAGATGATAAATAACACAATTACTTTTTGTATATTGACCTTATGATCAGGAAACTTGTTGAATGTTGTTATTATTTGTGGGAATTTATTTGCAGATATTCTTGGATTTTCTACAGTCAATTATATTTTTTGCCAATATACTAGTTTTGTTTATGGTGTTACTGTACAGGCTAGTATATCCATTATAATATGAAATAGATGAAGTGATATAGGGCGGGGCATGCTTTTCTTGTTGATGGTAATAAGTGCTCCTGAATTTTTATGAGTAATTACAATTTTCTGCTCTCAGTTTCTTGAAATGTCTCTTGTATATCTGTTGAGATTATCAAAGAAATCAAGATGTGAAAAAAGCATTTAGAAAAGTAACTATACACATTTACTATTTTTACTATTCTTTTTTTTCTTTTCTTTTTTTTTGAGATGGAATCTTGCTCTGTCTCCCAGGCTGGAGTGCAGTGGCGCAATCTCAGCTCACTGCAACCTCTGCCACCTGGGTTCAAGTGATTCTCCTGCCTCAGCCTCCTAAGTAGCTGGGATTACAGGCGTGTGCCACCACACCTGGCTGATTTTTGTATTTGTAGTAGAGATGGGGTTTCACCATGTTGCCTAGGCTGGCCTCAAACTTCTGACCTCATGTGATCTGCCTGCCTCAGCCTCCCAAAATCCTGGGATTACAGGTATGAGCCGCCGTGCCCTGACACAAATTTACTATTTTTAAAAGTAATTATTTTGGCATAATATCAGAAGTTTGACAATGCACCTGTTAAGGAAGCTATGGGGAACAGGTAGTGCCATATATTCCTGGTGAGAATACAAACTGACACAATCCCTATAGAGGAGAATTTGGTGGTTTCAAGCAAAATTCCATATTGATTTACTCTTTGACTCTTTGATTCACTCTGTCACCCAGGCTGGAGTGCAGTGGCACAATCTTGGCTTACTGCAAACTCTGCTTCCCAGGTTCAAGTGATTCTTGTGCCTCAGCCTCCTGAGTAGCTGGGATTACAGGAATGTGCCATCACACACAGCTAATTTTTGTATTTTTATTAGAGACAGGGTTTCACCATGTTGATCAGGCTGGCCTTGAACTCCTGACCTCAAGTGATCCACCTGCCTTGGTGTCCCAAAATGCTGAGATTACAGGCATGAGCCACTGTACCTGGCCTAACTCTACATTTTGAAGAAGCTATATCCCAAGGGCAAAAAAATCCACCAAAAAAGCTTTTGCTACATTCAGTGGTTTTATTTTCAGCAATAGCAAATTAGTCTATATTTTAGACTTAGTTGAGGTATTATTATTTTTAAAGTAGAAATGGGGACAAAATTAGTAGTAATTATGTGAATGTCATTAGGACCTAAGATTTGTAGTATAAGATAAATTAAATACAAATATAAAATAAAATAATTTAAGTCCAAGATGGCCAAATAGGAAGAGCTCCAGTCTGCAGCTCCCAGCATGATCTACACAGAAGATAGGTGATTTCTGCATTTCCAACTGAGGGACCTGGTTCATCGCATTGGGACTGGTTGGACAGTGGATGCAGCCCACAGAGGGCGAGCCAAAGTGGAGCGGGGCATCGCCTCACCTGGGAAGCACAAGGGGTCAGGGGATTTCCCTTTCCTAGCTAAGGGAAGCTGTGACAGACAGAACTGGGAAAATTGGGACACTCCTGCCTTAATACTGCGCTTTTCCAACAGTCCTAGCAAATGGCACACCAGGAGATTATCTCCTGCACCTAGCTTAGCAGGTCCCACGGCCACAGAGCCTTGCTCACTGCTAGCACAGCAGTCCAAGATCGAACTGCGAGGTGGCAGCCTGGCTGGGAGAGGGGCATCCCCCATTGCTGAGGCTTGACTAGGTAAACAAAGCGGCTGGGAAGCTCAAACTGGGTGGAGCCCACCACAGCTCAATAAGGCCTGCCTCCCTCTGTAGACTCCACCTCTGGGGGCAGGGCACAGCTGAACAAAAGGCAGCAGAAACTTCTGCAGACTTAAACGTCCCTGTCTGACATCTTTGAAGAGAGCAGTGGTTCTCCCAGCATGGTGTTTAAGCTCTGAGAATGGACAGACTGCCACCTCAAGTGGGTCCCTGACCCCTATGTAGCCTAAATGGGAGACACCTCCCAGTAGGGGCCGACTGACACCTCATATAGCTGGATGCCCCTTTGAGACAAAGCATCCAGAGGAAGGATCAGGCAGCAATATTTGCTCTTCTGCAATATTTGCTGTTCTGCAGCCTCCGCTGGTGATACCCAGGCAAACAAGGTCTGGAGTGGACCTCCAGCAAACTCCAACAGACCTGCAGTTGAGGGATCTGACTGTTAGAAGGAAAACTAACAAACAGAAAGGAATAGCATCAACATCAACAAAAAGGACATCCACACCAAAACCCCATCTGTAGGTCACCATCATCAAAGACCAAAGGTAGATAAAACCACAAGGATGGGGAGAAACCAGAGCAGAAAAGCTGAAAATTCTAAAAACCAGAGTGCCTCTTCTCCTCCAAAGGATCTCAGCTCCTCGCCAGCAACGATACAAAGCTGGATGGAGAATGACTTTGGCGATTGACAGAAGTAGGCTTCAGAAGGTCAGTAATAACAAACTTTTCCGAGCTAAAGAAGGATGTTCGAACCCATTGCAAGGAAGCCAAAAACCTTGAAAAAGGATTAGACAAATGGCAAACTAGAATAAACCATGTAGAGAAGACCTTAAATGACCTGATGGAGCTGAAAACCATGGCATGAGAACTACATGACACATGCACAAACTTCAGTAGCCGATTCAATCAAGTGGAAGAAACGGTATCAGTGATTGAAGATCAAATTAATGAAATAAAGTGAGAAGAGTAGTTTAGAGAAAAAAGAGTAAAAAGAAATGAATAAAGCCTCCAAGAAATATGGGACTATGTGAAAAGACCAAATCTACATTTGACTGGTGTGCCTAAAAGTGATGGGGAGGATGGAACCAAGCTGGAAAACACTCTTCAGAATATTATCCAGGAGAACTTCCCCAACCTAGCAAGGCAGGCCAACATTCAAATTCAGGAAATACAGAGAACACCACAAAGATACTCCTCGAGAAGAGCAACCCCAAAACACATAATTATCAGGTTCACCGAGGTTGAAATGAAGGAAAAAATATTAAGGGCAGCCAGAGAGAAAGGTCGGGTTACCCACAAAGGGAAGCCCATCAGACTAACAGCTGATCTCTTGGCAGAAACTCTACAAGCCAGAAGAGAGTGGGGGCCAATATTCAAAATTCTTAAAGAAAAGAATTTTCAATCCAGAATTTCATATCCAGCCAAACTAAGCTTCATAAGCGAAGGAGAAATAAAATCCTTTACAGACAAGCAAATGCTGAGAGATTTTGTCACCACCAGGCCTGCCTTACAAGAGCTCCTGAAGGAAGCACTAAACATGGAAAGGAACAACCAGTACCAGCCACTGCAAAAACATGCCAAATTGTAAAGACCATCGAGGCTAGGAAGAAACTGCATCAACTAATGAGCAAAATAACCAGCTAACATCATAATGACAGGACCAAATTCACACATAACAATATTAACCTTAAATGTAAATGGGCTAAATGCCCCAATTAAAGACAGAGACCAGCAAATTAAACAAAGATTCAAGACCCATCAGTGTGCTGTATTCAGGAGACCCAACTCATGTGCAGAGACACACATAGGCTCAAACTAAAGGGATGGAGGAAAATTTACCAGGCAAGTGGAAAGTAAAAAAAAAAGGAGTTGCAATCCTAGTCTCTGATAAAACAGACTTTAAACCAACAAAGACTAAAGGAGACAAAGAAGGGCATTACATAATGGTAAAGGGATCAATTCAACAAGAAGAGCTAACTATTCTAAATATATATGCACCCAATACAGGAGCGCCCAGATTCATAAAGCAAGTCCTTAAAGACCTACAAAGAGACTTAGACTCCCACACAATAATAATGGGAGACTTTAACACCCCGCTGTCAATATTAGACAGATCAACGAGACAGAATGTTAACAATGATATCCAGGACTTGAACTCAGCTCTGCACCAAGCAGACCTAATAGACATCTACAGAACTCTTCACCCCATTTCAACAGAATATACACTCTTCTCAGCACTATATCACACTTATTCCACAATTGACCACATAGTTGGAAGTAAAGCACTCCTCAGCAGATGTAAAAGAAGAGAAATCACAACAAACAGTCTCTCAGACCACAGTGCAATCAAATTAGACCTCAGGATTAAGAAACTCACTCAAGGCTGGGCGCGGTGGCTCACGCCTCTAATCCCAGCACTTTGGGAGGCCGAGGCGGGTGGATCACCGGAGGTCAGGAGTTCGAGACCAGCCTGACCAACATGGAGAAACCCCGTCTCTACTAAAAATACAAAAAGATTAGCCAGGCATGGTGGCACATACTATAATCCCAGCTACTAGGGAGGCTGAGGCAGGAGAATCGCTTGAACCTGGGAGGTGGAGGTTGCGGTGAGCCGAGATTGTGCCATTGCACTCCAGCCTGGGTAATGACTGAAACTCCATCTTAAAAAAAAAAAAAAAGAGAAAAAAGAAACTCACTCAAAACTGCACAACTACATGGAAACTGAACCACCTGTTCCTAAATGACTACTGGGTAAATAATGAAATGAAGGCAGAAATAAAGATGTTCTTTGAAACCAACGAGAACAAAGACACAACATACCAGAATCTCTGGGACGCATTCAAAGCAGTGTGTAGAGGGAAATTTATAGCACTAAATGCCCACAAGAGAAAGCAGGAAAGATCCAAAATTGACACCCTAACATCACAATTAAAAGAACTAGAAAAGCAAGAGCAAACACATTCAAAAGCTAGCAGAAGGCAAGAAATAACTAAAATCAGAGCAGGACTGAAGGAAATAGAGACACAAAAAACCCTTCAAAAAATTAATGAATCCAGGAGCTGGTTTTTTGAAAGGATCAACAAAATTGATAGATCGCTAGCAAGACTAATAAAGAAAAAAAGAGAGAAGAATCAAATAGACGCAATAAAAAATGATAAGGGGGATATCACCACCGATCCCACAGAAATACAAACTACCATCAGAGAATACTACCAACACCTCTACGCAAATAAACTAGAAAATCTAGAAGAAATGGATAAATTCCTGGACACATACACCCTCCGAAGACTAAACCAGGAAGACATTGAATCCCTGAATAGACCAATAACAGGGCTCTGAAATTGAGGCAATAATTAATAGCCTACCAACCAAAAAAAGTCCAGGACCAGATGGATTCACAGCCAAATTCTACCAGAGGTACAAAGAGGAGCTGGTACCATTCCTTCTGAAACTATTCCAATCAACAGAAAAAGAGGGAATCCTCCCTAACTCATTTTATGAGGCCAGCATCATTCTGATACTAAAGCCTGGCTGAGACACAACAAAAAAAGAGAATTTTTAGACCAATATCCCTGATGAACATCCATGCAAAAATCCTCAATAAAATACTAGCAAACCGAATCCAGCAGCACATCAAAAAGCTTATCCACCAAGATCAAGTTAGCTTCCTCCCTGGGATGCAAGGCTGGTTCAACATGCACAAATCAATAAACGTAATCCATCACATAAAGAGAACCAAAGACACCAACCACATGATATCGAAATAGATGCAGAAAAGGCCTTCGACAAAATTCAACAACGCTTCATGCTAAAAACTCTCAATAAACTAGGTATTAATGGAACGTATCTCAAAATACTAAGAACTATTTTGGACACACCCACAGCCAATACCATCCTGAATGGGCAAAAACTGGAAGCATTCCCTTTGAAAACTGGCACAAGACAGGGATGCCCTCTCTCACCACTCCTATTCAACATACTGTTGGAAGTTATGGTCAGGGCAATCAGGCAACAGAAAGAAATAAAGGGTATTCAATTAGGAAAAGAGGAAGTCAAATTGTCCCTGTTTGCAGATGACATGATTGTATATTTAGAAAACCCCATCGTCTCAGCCCCAAATCTCCTTAAGCTGATAAGCAACTTCAACAAAGTCTCAGGATACAAAATCAATCTGCAAAAATCACAAGCATTCCTGTACACCAATAACAGACAAACGGAGAGCCAAATCGTGAGTGAACTCCCATTCATAACTGCTACAAAAAGAATAAAATACCTAGCAATCCAACTTACAAGGGATGTGAAGGACCTCTTCAAGGAGAGCTACAAATCACTGCTCATCAAAATAAAAGAGGACACAAACAAATGAACATTCCATGCTCATGGATAGGAAGAATTGATATCATGAAAATGGCCATACTGCCCAAGGTAATTTATAGATTCAATGCCATCCCCAACAAGGTACCAATGACTTTTTTCACATAATTGGAAAAAACTACTTTAAATTTCACATGGAACCAAAAATGAGCCCACACTGCCAATACAATCCTAAGCAAAAAGAACAAAGCTGGAGGCATTATGCTACCTGACTTCAAACTATACTACAAGGCTACAGTAACCAAAACAGTATGGTACTGGTACCAAAACAGATATATAGACCAATAGAACAGAGCAGAATCCTCAGAAATAATGCCACACATCTACAACCATCTGATCTTTAACAAACCTGACAAAAACAAGCAACTGGGAAAACTGGCTAGCCATATGTAGAAAGCCTAAACTGGATCCCTTCCTTACACCTTATACAAAAATTAATTCAAGATGGATTAAATACTTAAATGTTAGACCTAAAACCATAAAGACCGTAGAAGAAAACCTAGGCAATACCATTCAGGACATAGGCACGGGCAAGGACTTCATGACTAAAACACCAAAAGCAATGGCAACAAAAGCCAAAATAGACAAATGGGATCTAATTAAATTAAAGAGACTCTGCACAGCAAAAGAAACTGCCATTAGAGTGAACAGGCAACCTACAGAATGGGAGAAAACTTTTGCAATCTACCCATCTGACAAAGGACTAATAACCAGAGTCTACAAAGAACTTAAACAAATTTACAAGAAAAAATCAAACAACCCCATCAAAAAGTGGGCAAAGGATATGAACAGACACTTTTCAAAAGAAGACATTTATGCAGCCAACAGACACATGAAAAAGTGCTCATCATCACTGGTCATCAGAGAAATTCAAATAAAAACCACAATGAGATACCATCTCACACCAGTTAAAATGGCGATCATTAAAAAGTCAGGAAACAACAGGTGCTGGAGAGCATGTGGAGAAATAGGAACACTTTTACACAGTTGGTGGGAATGTAAACTAGTTCAACCATTGTGGAAGACAGTGTGGCGATTCCTCAAGGATCTAGAACTAGAAATATCATTTGACCCAGCGATCCCATTATTGGGTATATCCCCAAAAGATTATAAATCATGCTACTATAAAGATACATGCACACGTATGTTTATTGCTGCACTTTTCACAATAGCAAAGACTTGGAACCAACCCAAATGTCCATCAGTGATAGACTGGATTAAGAAAATGTGGCACATATACACCAAGGAATACTATGCAGCCATAAAAAAGATGAGTTCATGTCCTTTGTAGGGACATGGATGAAACTGGAAACCATCATTCTTAGCAAACTATCACAAGGACAGAAAACCAAACACTGCATGTTCTCACTCATAGGTGGGAATTGAACAATAAGAACTCTTGGACACAGGGCGGGGAACATCACACACCAGGGCCTGTCATGGGGTGGAGGGATGGGGGAGGGATAGCATTAGGAGAAATACCTAATGTAAATGACGAGTTAATGGGTGCAGCAAACCAACATGGCACATGTATACATATGTAACAAAACTGCACATTGTGCACCTGTACCCTAGAACTTAAAGTATAATTTAAGAAAAGAAGAATTTAAGTAAAAATCATGTAATTGGGAATATCAATATGGAATAGTTTTTTTTTTTTTAATTAAGAGATTGTGTCTTGCTTTGTTGCCCAGGCTGGTCTTGAACTCCTGGCCTCTAGTGATCCTCCTGCCTCAGCCTCCTGAATCACTGGGAATACAGGCATGAGCCACCACATCCAGCCTCAGCTTTCTATTTCTAAAAACTTTGGGCCAGGCATGGTGGCTCACGCCTATAATCTCAGCACTTTGGGAGGCCGAGGCGGGCAGATCACGAGGTCAGGAGATCAAGGCCATCCTGGCTAACACAGTGAAACCCCGTCTCTACTAAAAATATAAAAAATTAGTTGGGTGTGGTGGTGGATGCCTGTAGTCCCAGCTACTCCAGAGGCTGAGGCAGGAGAATGGTGTGAGCCTGGGAGGCAGAGCTTGCAGTGAGTGGAGATCACGCCACTGCACTCCAGCCTGGGTGACAGGGCGAGACTCCATCTCAAAAAGAAAGAAAAAAAAACTTCATATTTCCTAGCTCTGTCAACTGAAAGCTCTAAAAGCAATGACAACCCAGTAGTGATGAGTGCCTGTAGTGTTGAGATTGTGTTCCCTAAATAACATTTTCTAGTAAAAGGAACCAGCACTCTTTTGAGAAATTGCTGGCTCCAAGTGTGGAACAAGAAACATAAGATAAGCCTAGGATATCTATTCATGTGAGATAGCAGGGAAGTGCTCGAATACTACTGGGGTAGTGTTAAAAGCACAGAAGAGCAAATGGTCAGAAAGGGGACTAACTGACAGTTAAAAAAAAGTCTTCAATGAATTGATATAATTCTAATATATAAATCTATGAATTCAATATGAAATTGAAAGTGACATTTTATTTATCTTTTTTTTTGAACTTGCTAGGAGACCAAATTAGTATTTTAAACACAGATGCACAAAAAGAATTAAGCATGTATACTGTCTTTTGTAGGTTACCTCTGTTTCAGGGTAAGCAAATAGTTGATGAGAGAAAATTCCTCATGGAAAAACTTCAACTAATAAATGTTGGGGAAATGGTAAAACTTTCAAAGCATTGTTTTACAGCTTTATTGGAATAATGGATCTAGGCAATGCTCATCAATGGCTACTAACACTCTCATGCATACAGTCGATTGGACACTTTATAAGGGATGAATCAGACTGATCAACCTTTACTGCTTTAATAATGGGACAATCAGATATTATATGCCCTTTGCTGAGATTAGTTAGGAAGTACACAATATCATCTATTAAGTACTCCTGCAAAAAAAAAAAGAAGAAAAAGAAAACATTTTATCTAAATCTGATTAAACCTTTAAATCTAATGAGAATTGACAGGATATACAGGAGATAGAATAACGTGCTAACCAATACCGCGTGAATGCAACCAGCTGAATCCAAAAAACGAAAAATTCCATACATTTCTCCAACAAATAAATAGCAATACAATGCACCATGAAATGAACACAAAATACAAAATAAAAACAATAAAGAAAGTGGAGGGAACTGTGATGGGCATAAAGAGATTATAAAGACATCAATAGAATGTAATGCATGAATTTAACAAAATCCTGATTTGAACAAACCGTGTGTATGAAAAGTTTAATTTAATTAATTTATTTTTAAACTTTTTTTTATGTTCACGGGTACATGTCCAGGTTTGTTATATAGGTAAATTGTGTGTCACCAGGGTTTGGTTTACAGATTATTTCATCACCCAGGTAAGCATATTACCCAATAGGTAGTTTTTTGATCCTCGCCCTCCTCCCACCCTTGACCTTCAAGTAGGTCCAGTGTGTATTGTTCCGTTTTTTTTTGTATTCATGTGTACTCAATGTTTAGCTCCCAATTATAAGTGAGAACATGTGATTTTTGGTTTTCTGATCCTGTGTTAGTTTGCTCAGGATGATTGCCTCCAGCTGCACCCATGTTCCTGCAAAGGACATGATCTCATTCTTTTTTATGGCTGCATAGTATTCCATGGTGTATGTGTACCACATTTTCTTATTCCAGTCTACCAATGATGGGCATGTAGGTTGATTCCATGTCCTTGCTGTTGTGGATAGAGTTGCAATGAACATACATGTGCATGTGTCTTTATTGTAGAACAATTTATATTCCTTTGGGTATATACTCAATAATTGCTGGGTTGAATAATAGTTCTGTTTTAATGTCTTTGAGAAATTGCTAAACTGCTTTCCACACTGGCTGAATGAATTTACATTCCCACCAGCACTGTATAAACTTTCCCTTTTCTCTGCAACCCTGCCAACATCTGTTATTTTTTTGACTTTTTAATAATTGCCATCCTGACTGGTGTGAGATGGTATCTCATTGTGGTTTTGATTTCCATTTCTCTAATGATTAGTAATGTTGAACATTTTTTCACATGCTTTTTGGTCGCTTGCATGTCTGTTTTTGAAAAGTGTCTATTCGTGTCCTTTGCCCAATTTTTAATGGGGTTAAGCAAATTAACAAGCACAGACCACATCATTATTTCAGATAGCAAAATTATCAAAAATGCTTCAATATTTTTAATACCCAATCTGTGTTCAATTTTCCCTAAATGTCTCAAAACATTTTTTATACTGGGTGTGGTGGTATACACTTTTAATACCAGCTACTTGTTTTAATGATGTTATGTTTTGTTTTTGGCTTATTAATTTGACTAAGTCCCTTATAGATTCTGGATATTAGATTTGTATCAGATGCAAGTTCGCAAATAATTTCTCCCATTCTGTGGGTTGTCTGTTTACTTTGTTAATAGTTTCTTTTCCTGTGCAAAGGCTCTTTAATTAGGTAATATTTGTCAAATTTTGTTTTTGTTGCAATTGCTTTTTGCATTTTCATCATGAAATGTTTGCCAGGGACTATGTCTAGAATGGTATTTCATAGGTTTGCTCCAAGGATTTTTTAAAAATAATTTTAAGGTTTTACATTTAAGTTTTATTTATTTTTGTTTTTTGATTTTTTAAGCCCCCAGACAATCAGGCAGAATATTTATTTATTTATTTTAGAGGCAATGTCTCACTCTGTCACCCAGGCTGGAGTGCATTGGTGTGATCCTAGCTCACTACAGCCTTGAACTCCTGGGCTCAAGCCATCCTCCTGCCTCAGCCTCCCAAATAGCTGGGATTACAGGCATGTAACACCACACCTGGCATGAAAAACGTTTTGAGACATTTAGGGAGAATTGAACACAGATTGAGTAAAAATATTGAAGGATTTTTGTTAATTTTGCTGTTTGAGATAATGATGTAGTGGTTTGTTTTGAAAAGTCCTTTTGTTAGCATTGTTGGTGTTACATTCTGAAATATCGATAAATGACATAATATGATGCCCGTGTTTGCCTTAAAACAATTTCACAAAATTTTTCAAAAAAGGTGACAGAGGAATTGGATGAAACAAAGATGGCAAAATGTGATTATTGTTGAAGCTGGAAAATATGACACATGAATTCATTATACTATTCTGTTTAAAAATAATCATGTTAGAATTGATAAAATATAATATTACTGTCAAACTATATGCAGAACAATGAAATTGTGCTCCTACCTCTCACCTTATACAAAAGTTAGGATGGATTAAAGACTTAAATGTGAGACCTCAAGCTATAAAAAATCCTAGAAGACAACCTAGGAAATACTCTTCTAGATATTGGTCTAGGCAAAGAATTTATGACTAAGTCTTCAAAAGCCAATGCAACAAAACAAAAAATTGACAATTGGGACCTAATTAAACTAAGAAGCTACTGCACAGCAGAAGAAACTATCAACAGAGTAAAGAGACAACCTACAGAACAGGAGAAAATATTTGCAAACTATAAACCTGACAAAGGATTAATATCCAGAATCTATAGAGAACTCAAAAAATAAACAAGGAAAAGCCAAATAACCCCATTAAAAAGTAGACAAAGGACAAGAACAGACACCTCTCAAAAGAAGACTTATAAGTGACCAACAAACATATGAAGAAATGCTCAACATCACTAATCATTAGAGAAATGCAAATCAAAACCTCAATGAGATACCATCTCATACCAGTCTGTTGCAGGAAGTCAGGAACCCTGAAAGGAGGGACCAGCTGAAGCCATGGCAGAACATAAATTGTGAAGATTTCATGGACATTTATTAGTTTCCCAAATTAATACTTTTATAATTTCTTATGCCTGTCTTTACTGCAATCTCTGAACATAAATTGTGAAGATTTCATGGACACTTATCACTTCCTCAGTCAATACCCTTGTGATTTCCTATGCCTTTCTTTACTTTAATCTCTTAATTCCGTCATCTTCGTAAGCTGAGGAGGATGTATGTTGCCTCAGGATCCTGTGATGATTGCGTTAATTCACAAATTGTTTGTAGAGCATGTGTGTTTGAACAATATAAAATCTGGTCACCTTGAAAAAAGAGCAGGATAACAGCAATGTTCAGGGAACAAGAAAGATAACCTTAAACTCTGAACGCCAGTGAGCTGGGTGGAACAGAGCCATATTTCTCTTCTTTCAAAAGCAAATGGGAGAAATATCACTGAATTCTTTTTCTCAGCAAGGAACATCCCTGAGAAAGAGAATGCATCCCTGAGGGTAGGCCCCTAAAATGGCCGCTTCAGGGGGCAGCCGTCTTTTATGGTCGAAGCTGTAGGGATGAAATAAGCCCCAGTCTCCCATAGTGCTCCCAGGCTTATTAGGATGAGGAAATTCCCACCTAATAAATTTTGGTCAGACCAGTTGTCTGCTCTCAAACCCTGTCTCCTGATAAGATGTTATCAATGACACCGCATGCCCGAAACTTCATTAGCAATTTTAATTTCGCCCCAGTCCTGTGGTCCTGTGATCTCGCCCTGCCTCCATTTGCCTTGTGATATCTTATTACCTTGTGAAGCATGTGATCTCTGTGACCCACACCTTATTTGTACACCCCCTCCCCTTTTGAAAATCACTAATAAAAACTTGCTGGTTTTATGGCTCAGGGGGCATCACAGAACCTGCCAACATGTGATGTCTCCCCTGGACACCTAGCTTTAAAATTTCTCTCTTTTGTACTCTGTTCCTTTATTTCTCAGGCCAGCCAACACTTAGGGAAAATAGAAAAGAACCTACGTGACTAATGGGGGCAGGTTCCCCAATACCAGCCAGAATGGCTATTATTAAAAAGTCAAAAAACAACAGATGCTGGTGAGTTTACAGAGAAAAGGGAAAGCTTATACACTGTTGGTGGGAATGCAAATTAGTTTAGCCCTTGTGGAAAGCAGTTTGGAGATTTCTCAAAGAACTAAAAATGGAATTACCATTTACCCCAGCAATCACATTACTGGGTATATACCCAAAGGAAAATAAAATTGTTCTACCAAAAAGAAATTTGCACTTGTATGTTTATTGCAGCACCATTTACCATAACAAAGACAGGTTCTCTTCAATGGTGGATTGGATAAAGAAAATGTGGTACGTGTACACTCTGGAACACCACACAGCCACCATAAAAAAGAATGAAATCACGTCCTTTGCAGCAACATGGATGCAGTTAGAGGCCATTATCCTAGGCAAATTAATGCAGAAACAGAAAATCAAATACTGCATGTTATCACTTATAAGTAAGAGCTAAACATGGGGTACATATGGACACAAGGATGGGAACAATAAACACAGGGGATTCCAAAAGTGGGGAGAGTTGGGAGAGGTGCATGGGATAAAAAACTGCTTATTGGGTACTATGTTCACTACTTAGGGGACGAGATCATTAGAAGCTCAAACCTCAACATCATGCAATAAGCCTGTGTAACAAACCTGCACATGTACCCCCGAATCTAAAAATAAAAAATAAAAAAATACAGTTAAACTTTTTCTGTACAATACAAATTTCAGCTAGAAATTTAAAAAACCACATTGTTCCTTTTTGTATTCTACTTTATTTTGCTCCTTTCTTGTCTTTCTTTTCCTCTGAGAGGTTTGTAAATTTCATTAATCAGAATCCTATTTCCATTTTTCAGTAGTTCATATTTTATCATTTATTAACTTAATAAAATCATGTTTATTAATATCTCTACATACCTTCCTGTGAAACAATACAAGGTTCTAGGAATGCTTTAACTTCAATTACTGTCCACCACAAATTTACATATTATTATTGTCCAGTTGGTTGGTTCCATCTTAGTTTTGTAATTCTCATTACTTATGATTATTGTATTAGACAAAGTTTTCATTAGATATTTATTAATTTCTGTACTCATCATTTCTTTTTACATTTAATTTGTTTTGCTTTCCAGTTCCTTCTTTCCTAAGATATTCACTATTAATGTTTTCTTTAAAGATCTATTAGCTAAACACTTTTGTCTTCACTTTTCCAAAAATGTCTTTATTTCATTCTAATTTTTTTTTTTTTTTGAGGTAGAGTCTCGCTCTGTCACCCAGGCTGGAGTGTAGTGGTGCAATCTTGGTTCACTGCAGCTTCAACCTCTGAGGCTCAAATGTCCTCCCACTTCAGCCTCCCAAGTAGCTGGGACTACAGGTGAGCACCACTATGCTCAGATAAATTTTTTTTGTAAAATTTTTTGTAGAGATGGAGTCTTGCCATGTGGCCCAGGACAATTTTTAATTTCTGGGCTCAAGTGATTCTCCTGCCTTGGTCTCCTAAAGTGCTGGGATTACAGGTGTGAGCCATGGCACCTAGCCTCACCCTAATTTTTGAATGAGAATTGGATATAAGTGGTTTTTTGTTTTTTGACTTTTGAAGATATTATTCAGTAGCCTTCTATCTTCTGTTATTGTTAATAAGAAATCTGCTGTTGATTTGTTGCTCCTTTGTTAGTAATTTATATTTACTTATTGTTTGCTTTTAAAATTTCTTTTTAACTGGTGTTCTACAGAGTAACTATGATATATCTAGATATGAATTTATTTTTGCTTATCTTGCTCAGGAATTTTTATACTTTTAAAATCTGAATTATTGGATTTCATTAATTTTGTACAATTCTAAACAATTATCTGCTTGAAAACATTTTCTTTTTCATGTTTTCTGTTTTCTACTTTTGGAATGTTCACATTTTCTGTATCTTTGTCACTTTATGCTGCCTTGTTGATTAGTTCTTCAGATGAGTTTACAGAGTGTCTGGAAAGAGTGTCAAATCTGCTGTTTAACATATCATTGAGTGCTTGAAATTTTGATAACAGCATTTTACATTTCTAAAAGTTTCCATTTTTAACCTTTAAAATATTTTTTCAGTGTCTTATTTTCTTCTCATATCTCAATTCTTTTGAAAATATCTATAGTCATATATAGTGGTTTCTATGTGATTATATGTTATCTGAAGTTCATGGGGACTATTTAATCATAAAATTTACTTATGGCAGACTTTTGGTTTTGTGTTCTGTAATGTTGGATTGTGAGCTCATCTTCAGCAGGCTTTTACCTATGGGAATACTGTGAGATCCAGATCAAGTCATCCCTAAGAGTAGCTCTGTTTACTTATACTAGATTTCAAGGAAGTATCACCAACGTAGGACTACATTTATTTTTTGTGTGTGTTTTAGATATTTTGATTTTTTGTTGATTCTTTTGAATAGTTAATGTAAGTTGCAACGTGAAAGAGGTTTCTTTCCATCTCTGTACTCCATTCACACAATTTACCCTCCCAGATGGAACTGCTGTTGGCAGTTTCTTATTCTTTTCTTCATTTATTGAACAAATGCTGAGTGTCTATGTTCCAGGCCTTGTTCTAGGAAGTTGGGATACATCAATTGAGAAAACAGACAAAAATTCCTGTTTCCAGAAAGTTTACCTTCCAGGGGAGTGTGTGTGTGTGTATATATACTGGGAGGGGGGCAGAAAATAAATAACAAACACAACCAATAAGTAAATTGTATAAGGTGATTGACAGTCAGAGTGATAGGTGAATGGGACAAGTAAAGCAGTGTTAGAAGAATAAGAGTGCTGGGGCCAGGGACCAGCTGCCTTAATACATGATATCCTCATGGTAAGTCTCCTTGACTTGATGAGACTTGATCAAAGACTTTAAAAGGCAACTTGTTAGCAAGTGGATAAGTGGGGATGCATGTTCCAGGCCAAGGGAACAGCTAGACCAAGGGGTATAAGGAAGGAACATGCCTGGCATGCTCACAAAATAGCAAGGAGCCTAATGTGCTGCAGTGGAGGGCAGGAACGGGGAGTAGTGAAATATCTAGAGGTACGGGAGTACAGATTAGACAAACTCTTGTAAGCCATTGGGAAGACCTTGGCTCTTACTTTGGGTGACACTGGAAGCCATTTCAGGAATTTAAGCCAAACAGTGGCATGATTTTATATACATATATATATATATATATATATTTTTTTTTTTTTTTTGAGATGGAGTCTTGCTGTATTACCCAGGCTAGAGTGCAGTGGCATGATCTCGGCTCACTGCAACCTCTGCCTCCTGGTTCATGTGGTTGTCCTGCCTCAGCCTCCCAAGTAGCTGGGATTACAGGCATACACCACCATGCCCAGCTAATTTTAGTATTATTAGTAGAAACAGGGTTTCACCATGTTGGCCAGGCTGGTCTCAAACTCCTAACCTCAAGTGATCTGCCTGCCTCAGCCTCCCAAAGTGCTGAGATTACAGGTGTGAGCCACCGCCCCCAGCCATGATCTTCTATTTTTAAAGGCTCACTCTGGCTTCTAAATTTAAATTACAGTGTGTGAGTGTGGTGGGGGGAAAAAAGGTAGAAGCAGGGAGACCTGTGAGAAGTTGGTGCAGTGATGCAGGTTGTCTTATATTCTTTCATGAGATGATCAGTTTGAGGAGGCCACAAAAAGGGACACAAAAGAGGCATAGGAAAACATAGTTTGTTATCCTCACAGGTCCTAGAGAGATAGAGTCACTGCACACCACGAGAGGGTCACACAGGAAGGGTCCCAAAGGAATAAGCTCAGCCAAGCAGTGGGGAGAAGTGAAAGAATGAGGACACTGGGCCAAGTAATTCGGGGTTAGGGTAGAGTATATAAGAAAAGTTGCAAGGTGATTTCACTGGTGTATTTGAATATCACTGGTCGCAGTCTGGGAAGAGCAAGAAGGAGAACTTACGTCTTGCGTCAATATTATCACATAGGCTCATCTGGTTGCCTGGGTGGAATGCTCCCAGTCTATTCATGGAGATGTTGAGGCAGCAGGAAAATATGATGTTTCAAAATTTACAATACACAGGAATTCTTATGATGTTGATTTTGTCCAGGGTCGTGGCCATGGAGAAGGTGTAATGCAGTAGGATTCTAGACATATCTTGAAGATAGATCCAATGGTCTTTCCTGATGAATTGGATGTGGGATGTGAGAGCCAGCACAGACTCAAGGATGACTCTAAGGGTTTAGAACCAAGCAGCTGGAAGGATGGATTTACTGCCAGTGAAAATGGGGAAGGATGTGGAGGAACAGGCTTGAGAGGATATAAGAAAAGTTTTGGATTTTAGATGTCTCATGCATCTAAGCAGACATTTTGAGTTGGCTGTTGAATATCCGAGTCTGGGTTGTGGGAGAGAGGTCTGGGCCAGAAGTATAAATTTGAGAGCAACCAGTTTAAAGTGATCAACAAGCCTTGAGACTGGGTGAGATCACTAATAGAGTGAGTATCACTAGAGGAGAGATGAGGATCAAAGACTGAGCCTGGGACACATATTTAGGTAAGATAGTCTGTGCATATGCAACATATATGTACATGGCTATTATTACCTTTTACATTAGTGGCACTCTATTACCTGCACTGTTTTGTATCTTACTTTTTTTTTCTCACCATAGATCTTATTTTATACTGTTCCATGTTTATGTTATTTTCTTAGGCTCCATGCTCCAGAACCCTCACAAGGTGTAAATTTCAACCACAAGCTTAGGTGAGGGCAGACCTATTGTTTCAAATTAGCAGGGAGGGTTTTTTTCCATCAGAGCTTGTGTTAGGATAGACCAGCTTCCTTGTCATCTCCTTGTGTTTGTGGACAGGTTTTTCTAGTCTTTACTTTTCTTGCTGTTGTTGTTGTTGAACATCTTTTCTTTTTGAATTTTTAAAATTTAATTTAATTTTAAATTCCAGGATGCATGTGCAGGATGTACAGGTTTGTTACATAAGTAAATGTGTGCCATGGTGGTTTGCTGCACCTGTCAACCCATCACCTAGGTATTAAGCCCTGCATGCATTAGCTATTTATCTTGATGCTCTCCCTCCCCCCATCCCCCACCTTTACTTTTGCTGAGTTGTAGGAGCCTTCTCCTTTCTCGTGAGCTATTCTGTGCATTCAAGGGATTGTTATACTCCATGCAGTATTTGTGCATGGGGCTTTTCTTTTAAATTTAGTCTTCTGTATAGCCTTAAGTATACCCACTATCCAATCTTTGCTGTGGTCACTGTCGTAGTTCAGGCCCTCTTAATTTATTGTTTTACTACTTCACAAGCCTCCTGGCTGAACTCTTTTTGCCAGTCTCTCTTCTTTCATGTTTTCGTCAGATGGATTTTTGTGATGCAAATCTGAAGATTCTATTCCCTGGCCTACAGGTTGGTTGTTTTTTTGTTGTGGTTTTTTTTTTTTTTTTTTTTTTTTGACTTTCTCTCCCAAGGAAGATAAATCTCAATGTCTTCAGTAGGGGTTGTAAGAGATCTTTGCTTCCTCTTTTATTTAACACTCTCTACCCATGGTTTTGTTCCATTTAACCTAAGTGGTTTTTTTTTGTTTTTGTTTTATTTTTGAGGCAGAGTATCACTCTGTCACCCAGGCTGGAGTGCAGTGGTGCAGTCTCAGCTCACTGCAGCCTCTGCCTCCCAGGCTCAAGTGATTCTTGAGCCTCAGCCTCCTGAGTAGCTGGAATTACAGGCCACCACCATACCCAGCTAATTTTTGTATTTTTTAGTAGAGATGGAGTTTCTTCATGTTGGCCAGGCTGGTCTCAAACTCCTGGCCTCAAGTGATCTACCCGCCTCAGCCTCCCAAGGTGCTGGGATTACGGGTGTGAGCCACCATGGCTAGCTGAACCTAAGTGTTTTTTAAACACATCATGCTCTCTTATGCTTTCTTAGCTTTGCTTAGTCTACATTATTATCCTGGAAGGATTTTTCTGCCTAGTTATCACCAGATGGCCTCTAGGACTGGCTTCAAATGCCTTATTCTTTGAAAGGTCTGTTTTCAGAATGGATCAGGATGCTTTCTTTTGGTTTCCAACTCCTTGCTCCATAGTTCCAGTACACACTTTTATTATTATTCTCATTTTTCACATTGTGATGGGAGCTTCCCCATTTAGAAGGAGCAAACCTTGAGACAGGAACTGTCTTCTCATCCCTGGTGCCTAGCACTGAATGTGTCTGGTACATAACACGTACTCAATAAACATTTGTTGAATGATTGGAAATATGGAAACAGGAATGGAATGCATTGTATCTTTGCAGAATTGAAGATTTTGTGTTGATTTAGAAGGTCAAGATGCTAGAAAATATGGAGATTTAAACATGTTTTGAAAAACCCACTTTTTTTTGTTAACACCTAAATGATACCTGTGTGAAATGAGAATTGTTAAATAACAACAGGAAATTGAAATTACTACACTTGTTCAAATCTAGCAAAAATAGAAGCCCATTCAAAACAGAGGAACACTTTATGTATCTTAGGACTACTTACATAAATATAATGTAAAACAAATCTTCAGGGTGCATTAACAGTGGCCAAAAATGATAAAATGATGAAATGGCATTTGCAATTTAGGATGGGAGGGTGATGTGCAAAGCTGAGGCCATCAGGACTGTTGAGATTGTGTGATTTCTTCTGCTTTAACTGACTGTAAGCTCCCTTAGGGCGGGGGTCACATGGGGCTTGATACCTAGCAAGTGCATAATATGTATCATTGAACTAAAATGTTCTTGAGGATACTGTGAGTTTTTTATTTATTTATTTATTTTTTTTGAGACAGAGTCTCACTCTGTTGCCCAGGCTGGAGTGCAGTGGTACAATCTCGGCTCACTGCAACCTCCACCTCCTGGGTTCAAGGGATTTTCCTGCCTCAGCCTCCTGAGTAGCTGGGATTATGGGCACCTGCCACCATGTCTGGCTAATTTTTGTATTTTTAGTAGAGACAGGGTTTCACCATGTTGGCCAGACTGGTCTCGAACTCTTGACCTCAGGTGATTCACCCACCTTGGCCTTTCAAAGTGCTGGGATTACAAGCGTGAGCCACTCTTCACCACCAGCCTACTGTGGGTTATTCTTAAAGAATATGAAATATGTTTTAGCAACAATATCTAAGAAGGGGATTTTTAAATTCTAATTTTTATTTATTATAAAGGTTATGATAATGATATGATGGGAAATATTCTAATGACAAAGAATCAGAAACATTCACATAGCACTTACGTGCGAGTTTTCTAAGCAGTTTTATGTACAATGACTCGTTTAATCTGTACACCAACATTACTAGGTAGGTATTATTACTTTTTCTGTTTTACAAACTGAAAAACTGAGGCACAGAGATTAAGTAATATTCGCAACGCCTTACAGCTGGTAAATGGTAGAGCTGGGATTCAAATACATCACACTTTATAAGCAGGTACTTAGATTTTTGTTTAGTGCATTCTAAACACTTTCCCAAAGTGTTACAGATGTTTAAGCATTATAATTTTAAATGACTGCATTACATTCTACTAAGCTGGGCTTAGTAGAATAATCGGCTTGATTGTTTCATAATTGTTGCAATTTGGGTTGTCTTTAATTTTTTTCTATTATGCGTAATACTAAAATGTTCATGTCAATGCACACAGCTTTTTAAAATTTAAGTATGTGGGCAACCCCCTTTGGGTCCCCTCCCATTGTATGGAAGCTCTGTTTTCACTCTATTAAATCTTGCAACTGCACACTCTTCTGGTCCGCGTTTGTTACAGCTCAAGCTGAGCTTTCGCTCACTGTTCACCACTGCTGTTTGCTGCTGTCACAGACCCATCACTGACTTCCACCCCTCGGGATCCAGCAGGGTGTCCACTGCACTCCTGATCCAATGAGGCGCCCATTGCTGCTCCCAATGGGCTAAAGGCTCGCCATTATTCCTGCATGGCTAAGTGCCCGGGTTTGTCCTAATCGAGCTGAACACTAGTTGCTGGGTTCCACAGTTCTCTTCTGTGACCCACAGCTTCTAATAGAGCTATAACCTCATCGCATGGCCCAAGGTTCCATTCCTTGGAATCCATGAGGCCAAGAACCCCAGGTCAGAGAACAAAAGGCTTGCTGCCATCTTGGGAGTGGCCCACCACCATCTTGGGAGCTCTAAGAACAAAGACCCTCCGTTAATATTTGGTGGCCCATACAGGGATTCTCCAAAGTGATGGGAAATATTTCCCCCAAGGCAAAAAAGCTCCTAAGATGTATTCTGGAGAATTGGGACCAACTTGACCCTCAGATGCTAAGAAAGAAGCGGATTATATTCTTCTGCAGTACCGGCTGGCCACAATATCCTCTTCAAGGAGGAGAAAACTGGCCCCCTGAGGGAAGTATAAATTATAACACCATCTTACAGCTAGACCTCTTTTCTAGAAAGGAGGGCAAATGTAGTGAAGTGCCATATGTACCAACTTTCTTTTCATTAAGAGACAACTCAATTATGTAAAAAAGTGTAATTTATGCCCTACAGGAAGCCCTCAGAGTCTACCTCCCTGCCCCAACATTCCCCTGGCTCCTTCCCCAACTAATAAGCACCCCCCTTCAACCCAAATGATCCAAAAAGAGATAGACAAAGGGGTAAACAATGAACCCAAGAATGCCAATATTCCCTGATTATGCCCCCTCCAAGTGATGGGAGGGGGAGACTTCGGCAAAGAGTGTGTGTACCTTTTTCCCTCTCAGACTTGAAGCTAATTGAAATAGACCTAGGTAAATTCTCAGGTAACACTCATGGCTATATTGATGTTTTACAAGGGTTAGGACAATCCTTTGATCTGATGTGGAGAGATATAATGTTACTGCTAAATCAGACACTAGCCCCAAATGAGAGAAGTGCCGCCATAACGGCAGCCCTGTGAGTTTAGCGATCTCTGGTATCTCAGTCAGGTCAATGATAGGATGACAACAGAGGAAGCAGAATAATTCCCCACAGGCCAGCAGGCAGTTCCCGGTGTACACCCTCATTGGGACACAGAATCAGAACATGGAGATTGGTGCCGCAGACATTTGCTAACTTGCGTGCTAAAAGGACTAAGGAAAACTAGGAAGAAGCCTATAAATTACTAAATAATGTCCACTATAACACAGGGAAAGGAAGAAAATCCTACTGCCTTTCTGGAAAGATAAGGGAGGCATACCTCTCTGTCACCTGACTCTATTGAAGGCCAACTAATCTTAAAGGATAAGTTTATCACTTAGTCAGCTGCAGACATTAGAAAAAACTTCAAAAGTCTGCCTTAGGCCTGGAGCAAAACTTAGAAACCCTAATGAACTTGGCAACCTCGGTTTTTTATAATAGAGATCAGGAGGAACAGGCCGAACGGGACAAACGGGATGAAGAAAGAAGGCCACCACTTTAGTCATGGCCCTCAGTCAAGCGGACTTTGGAGGCTCTGGAAAAGGGAAAGCCTGGGCAAATCGAATGCTTAATAGGGCTTGCTTCCAGTGTGGGTCTACAAGGACACTTTAAAAAAGATTGTCTGAGTAGAAATAAGCCACCCCCTCATCCATGCCCCTTATGTCAAGGGAATCACTGGAAGGCCCACTGCCCCAGGGGATGAAGGTCCTCTGAGTCAGAAGCCACTAACCAGATGATCGAGCAGCAGGACTGAGGGTGCCTGGGGCAAGCGCCAGCCCATGCCATCACCTTCACGGAGCCCCGGGTATGCTTGACCACTGAGGGCCAGGAGGTTAACTGTCTCCTGGACACTGGTGCAGCCTTCTCAGTCTTACCTTCTTGTCCCGGACAACTGTTCTCCAGATCTGTCACTATCCGAGGGGTCCTAGGACAGGCAGTCACTAGATACTTCTCCCAGTCACTAAGTTGTGACTGGGGAACTTTACTCTTTTCACATGCCTTTCTAATTATGTCTGAAAGCCCCACTCCTTTGTTAGGGAGAGACGTTCTAGCAAAAGCAGGGGCCATTATACACCTGAACATAGGAGAAGGAACACAGGTTCGTTGTTCCTTACTTGAGGAAGGAATTAATCCTGAAGTCTGGGCAACAGAAGGACAATATGGATGAGTGAAGAATGCCTGTCCTGTTAAAGTTAAACTAAAGGATTTCACCTCCTTTCCCTACCAAAGGCAGTACCCCCTTAGACCCGAGGCCCAACAAGGACTCCAGAAGATTGTTAAGGACCTAAAAACCCAAGGCCTAGTAAAACCATGCAATAGCCCCTGCAATACTCCAATTTTAGGAGCACAGAAACCTAATGGACAGTGGAGGCTGGTGCAAGATCTCAGGATTATCAATGAGGCTGTTGTCCCTCTACACCCAGCTCTACCTAACCCTTATACCCCGCTTTCCCAAATACCAGAGGAAGCAGAGTGGTTTACAGTCTTGGAACTTAAGAATGCCTTTTTCTGCATCCCTGTACATCCTGACTCTCAATTCTTGTTTGCCTTTGAAGATCCTTTGAACCCAATGTCTCAACTCACCTGGACTGTTTTACCCCAAGGGTTCAGGGATAGCCCCCCTCTATTTGGCTAGGCATTAGCCCAAGACTTGAGCCAGTTCTCATACTTGGACACTCGTGTCCTTTGGTATGTGGATGATTTACTTCTAGCAGCCTGTTCAGAAACCTTGTGCCATCAAGCCACCCAAGCGCTCGCCACCTGTGGCTACAGGGTTTCCAAACCAAAGGCTCAGCTCTGCTTACAGCAGGTTAAATACTTAGGGCTGAAATTATCCAAAGGCACCAGGGCCCTCAGTGAGGAATGTATCCAGCCTATAGTGGCTTATCCTCATCCCAAAACCCTGAAGGAATTAATAGGGTTCCTTGGCACAACAGGTTTCTGCAGAATATGGATTCCCAGGTACGGCGAAATAGCCAGCCATTATACACACTAATTAAGAAAACTCAGAAAGCCAATACTCATTTAGTAGAATGGACACCTGAAGCAGAAGCGGCTTTCCAGGCCCTAAAGAAGAGCCTAACCCAAGCCCCAGTGTTAAGCTTGCCAATGGGGCAAGACTTTTCTTTATATGTCACAGAAAAAACAGGAATAGCTCTAGGAGTCCTTACACAGGTCCTAGGGACCAGCTTGCAACCTGTGGCATATCTGAGTAAGGAAATTGATGTAGTGGCAAAGGGTTGGCCTCATTGTTTATGGGTAGTGGCAGCAGTAGCAGTCTTAGTATCTGAAGCCATTAAAATAATACAGGGAAGAGATCTTATCATGTGGACATCTCATGATGTGAACGGCATACTCACTGCTAAAGGAGACTTGTGGCTGTCAGACAACCATTTACTTAAATATCAGGCTCTGTTACTTGAAGGACCAGTGCTGCGACTGCACACCTGTGCAACTCTTAACCCAGCCACATTTCTTCCAGACAATGAAGAAAAGACAGAACGTAACTGTCAACAAGTAATTGCTCAAACCTACACTACTCGAGGGGACCTTCTAGAGGTTCCCTTGACTGATCCCTACCTCAACTTGTATACTGATGGAAGTTCCTTTGTAGAAAAAGGACTTCGAAAGGCAGAGTATGCAGTGGTCAGTGATAATGGAATACTTGAAAGTAATCCCCTCACTCCAGGAACCAGTGCTCAGCTGGCAGAACTAATAGCCCTCACTTGGGCACTAGAATTAGGAGAAGGAAAAAGGGTAAATATATATACAGACTCTAAGTATGCTTACCTAGTCCTCCATGCCCAAGCAGCAATATGGAGAGAAAGGGAATTCCTAACTTCCGAGGGAACACCTATCAAACATCAGGAAGCCATTAGGAGATTACTATTAGCTGTACAGAAACCTAAAGAGGTGGCAGTCTTACACTGCCAGGGTCATGAGAAAGGAAAGGAGAGGGAAATAGAAGGGAACCGCCAAGCAGATATTGAAGCCAAAAGAGCCGCAAGGCGGGACCCTCCATTAGAAATGCTTATAGAAGGACCCCTAGTATGGGGTAACCCCCTCCAGGAAACCAAGTCCCAGTATTCAGCAGAAGAAATAGAATGAGGAACCTTACAAGGACATAGTTTCCTCCCCTCAGGATGGCTAGCCACTGAAGAAGGAAAAATACTTTTGCCTGCAGCTAACCAATGGAAATTACTTAAAACCCTTCACCAAACCTTTCACTTAGGCATTGATAGCACCCATCAGATGGCCAAATCATTATTTACTGGACCAGGCCTTTTCAAAACTATCAAGCAGATAGTAAGGGCCTGTGAAATGTGCCAAAGAAATAATCCCCTGCCTTATCACCAAGCTCCTTCAGGAGAACAAAGAACAGGCCATTACCCAGGAGAAGACTGGCAACTAGATTTTACCCACATGCGCAAATCTCAGGGATTTCAGTATCTACTAGTCTGGGTACATACTTTGACTGGTTGGGCAGAGGCCTTCCCTTGTAGGACAGAAAAGTCCCAAGAGGTAATAAAGGCACTAATTCATGAAATAATTCCCAGATTTGGACTTCCCCAAGGCTTACAGAGTGACAGTGACAAAGGCCTTGCTTTCAAGACTGCAGTAATCCAGGGAATATCCCAGGCGTTAGGCATACAATATCACTTACACTGCACCTGGAGGCCACAATCCTCAGGAAAAGTCGAGAAAATGAATGAAACACTCACATGACATCTAAAAAAGCTAACCCAAGAAACCCACCTCACATGGCCTGCTCTGTTGCCTATAGCCTTACTAAGAATCTGAAACTCTCCCCAAAAAGCGGGACTTAGCTTAGTGGTTAAAGTGGCTGGAGTGGAGTCTTGGATACATCACACTCGAGTCAAACCCTGGATACTGCCAAAGGAACCTGAAAATCCAGGAGACAACACTAGCTATTCCTGTGAACCTCTAGAGGATCTGCACCTGCTCTTCAAGTGACAACTGTGAAGAAAGTAACTAGAATCGTAGATCCCCATGGCCCTCCTTTGTCATGTTTTTCTTTTTACTGTTCTCTTACCCTGTTTCACTCTCATTGCACCCGCTCTATGCCGCTGTACTACCAGCAGCTCCCCTTACCAAGAGCTTCTATGGAGAATGCAGCTTCCCGGAAATATTGATGCCCCATCATACAGGAGTTTTTCTAAAGGAAACCCCAATTTCACCGCCCACACCCATATGCCCCTGCACTTCAGGCCATACTCTTCAATCCCTGTATCTTTAACCTCCTTGTTAAGTTTGTCTCTTCAAGAATCGAAGCTGTAAACCTACAAACAGTTCTTCAAATGGAGCCCCAGATGCAGTACATGACTAAGATCTATCGCAGACCCCGGACCAGCCTGCTAGCCCATTCTCCAATGTTGATGACATTGAAGGCACCCCTCCTGAGGAAATCTCAACTGCACGGCCCCTACTATGCCCCAATTCAGCAGGAAGCAGTTAGAGCAGTCATCGGCCAACCTCCCGAACAGCATTTGGGTTTTCCTGTTGAGGGGGGCACTGAGAGACAGGACTAGCTGGATTTCCTAGGCTGACTAAGAATTCCTAAGCCTAGCTGGGGAAGGTGACCACACCCCCTACCTTTAAACACGGGGCTTATAACTCAGCTCACACCCAACCAATCAGGTAGTAAAGAGGGCTCACTAAAATACAAATAAGGCTAAAAGCAGGAGGTAAAGAAATAGTTAAATCATATATCGCCTGAGAGCACAGGGGGAGGGACAATGATCGGGATATAAACCCAGGCATTCAAGCAGGGAGCGGCAACCTCCTTTGGGTCCCCTCCCATTGTATGGGAGCTCTGTTTTCATTTTATTAAATCTTGCAACTGCAAAAAAAAAAAAAAAAAAAAAAAGTAAGTATGTTCAGGCCAAGTACAGGGGCTCATATCTATAATCCCAGCATTTTGGAAGGCTGAGGTGGGAGGATTGCTTGGAGTTTGAGATCAGCCTGGGCAACATAGCGAGACACTGTCTCTACAAAAAATAAAAAATTAGCCAGGTGTGGTGGTGCATGCCTGTAGTCCGGCTACTTGGGAGGCTGAGGTGGGAGGATCACTTGAGCCTGGGTGGTTGAGGCTGCAGTGAGTGGTGATCTTACCACTGCACTCCAGCCTGGGTGACAAAGACCCTTTCACAAATAAATAAACAAATAAACAAACAAATAAATAAATAAATAAATATTTTCCTTAGCATAAATATCTTAAAGTCAGAGTAGTTGTAAAAGAATGTAAATGATTCCATTACTCTTGATGTATAATAGAAAGAATCATGTAAATATGGGCTGCTAACAGCTGCATGCAAGAATCTAACTCTTCCCAACTGTGCTTGCAATGGATATTAATCTCTTAATTTTTGTTAGGTATATTTGCTTACCTTTTAATAGGCATATAATAATATTTCTCTCTTTTTAATTTTCATTTATTTATTAGGCAATTCAAATAGTTTTCAATAAAATGTTTGCTTGTTTATTGCTGTATTTGCTGCAAATATATTTCCAATATGTTTGCCTTTTAAATTTTAATTTTGATAGTTAACTTCACAGAAATTTGAAACTTTCATAGGGTCAAATTTGTTTGTCTCTTTAGTTATAATGTCTCCTATTTCTTGATTTTTAAAATGTTATCACATATTGTGGGTCATTTATTTAATGGCCAGAATACTTTTTGATTTTTGGTACAAAAGTTTTAAATTGTTAAGAAACTATAAAAGTCCCAGAAGTGTCTAAAAGGCTCTGAAGGAAATGTAGTTGGAGCTACATAGAAAACTGTACTGATTGCTCTGTGACTTACCATATCTAAACTATGCTGTAGCAGTTCACAATTTAATGCCCAGTGTTAACTGAATTTATTTATAGTTCAAAGACCCTGAATCCTTTCCTGCAGCACAGATCTGGCCCAAGACAATAACATCTCCAGTTTTATAGGCTTCAAGCTGTTTTACAGTGTGGAACATTGGAAATGAACTGGCACATACACACCCAACACTGTTATACTTTTATTTGTTTAAATTTAAAACGTGGCATGTGGCAATGTTGGGATGTTATCAAGGGAGGTTGGCTGTGTGAATGCTTACATAGCTCCTCAGTTGGCATTTACCTTCTGCAGATTCTACACTATAGCAGGTCAGCTTTTCAGCTTTGCAGCTTCAAATGTTATAAATTTTAAGGATCCTTGGTGTGAATCTGGTTCTCTGGGGGCAAACTCCCATTAACCAACATGACAAGAGACTGATGTATAAATCAAAGTACCAGTATCATTTTGCAATAAGAACCTTGAGCATCCTTTTGACTGAGATATTTCAGGCAATATGATGAGCCTATTATCTCTCTCAGCAGCTTTCCTAGGGGAGTCAAAATTATACTCAGGAGGCTCCCTGATGAATACAGAATTGGAGCAAAGTGAAGGAGTTGTCTAATTTAGTTAATAAATCAGTGTGTTTCAGAGGCCATATATATTTATGTCCACTGATTATAGTGCTAGGCTCTATAGGCCACCCTGCCTCCTCCCTTCATTGAGTTTGTGTGGGTACTAGCCCGCCCGGGTCTTCAAGTTTACGTATTCTGTGTGTGAGGTTGCCTGTGCTTTCAAGTTCAAACAACTTTTCTCCTAACAGAATTCAACAGAGTTGACCAAGTTCCTGCTTACCTGATTGCAGTCACAATTTAAGTCCTTTCCAGTGGTGATCCTTGGGTCCCCTTTACTGCATCTTGGGTGTTTTCAAACACATTTCAACAGTCTTGGTGAGACCAGACCACGAAGAACCAGAATCATAGATCTCCTATCTGATATCACATATAGACTTGCTGATTTAGCTCTTTGAGGACAAGCTTTTCTTCATGTTCTTGGGTGGGAGTTCCCTCCATGCTACCGCTTTTGGCTCTCTGCATATGGTGCAGGGAAAACGAGGGGTTTCCATCCCTGTGTCCAAGTCCAAATACCCTTAATTCCTGGCATCTCCTGTTTGCCCCTTCTTGGGAATGTTCCTTAAGATAAATATCTTAAGATGCTTGGACTACACCTCTCTTTTTTGGCAAATGTCAAACCACACCAATTTGGGGCTTGCTTCTTCCCCTGCAAAAGTCCCACATGAACCCTCCTGAGCTGAAGCAAAGGGCCCAGACCTGTCTGTGGAGCTACTTGAGCCCCCAAATGCTGCATCCCAACTGTATCCCTGGTCTGTCCTGGTCTCCCTCTTGGACCACCCTGGTTGCTCCTGTCATGTGGGCCTGGCTCCAGGCTGCACACCTGGCTCATCAATGCCGAACAAGCTCTGCCAGCTGCTGCATGATTGTTGACACTCGGGGTGCGCTGGCTGTTTGACCACATCCCGGAACACTCTTTGCTGAAACCGACAAAGTAAAATATTCCTGAACATATAATGTAGTACTCTGGGGGGAAAATTAAACATTTTAGTAGTATATTAAAAATAGTAAATAAAATTTCAGAAAATTTCAGAATATTTCACATTGCCTAGTGCAATGAACTAGTAGACCAGGGAGCTAGCAAACAAGAAACCAGTATTGCAAAAGTGAAATGATTTTCATTGTAAACATATAAAATGCAGTTACTGTGAACAAATATAATCCCCAAACAATAACACTTTTGTTATCAGAACTCTGTTAAGTAATCAAGAACTTACGAAACAACTGTTTTTTTGAAAATGCCCCCTTTGGAGAATACAAGCATGCCCTGTATCGGCATAGCACTTTTAAACACTTTCATGTCTCTGATCTTATTACAGCCTTAGGATGCATGTGAAACTCATGTTTTCGTAGACAAAGAGGTTCCCTTTATAAGAAGCACATCTGGGACTCTAATTTCAGGACTTTCCCTCCATGTGGTGGCCACTCCTGGAGAAATGATGCTTGTGCGTGACTAATAAAAGGCAGGCTTCCCACAGACACACTTTTCTTGCTAAGAGCCTATTCCTTCAGGCTGTTGTATTTTGTTAACAGTGACAATGACAAGCACTAACAGGATGCTCCCACTGTGATTGAGAATGTGTAAGTGCTTTTCTGTGTGTGTGCTAGGCATTTGCTTGTTTGCTCTCAGGCCCAATGTCTGCCCTTTCTCTCTGCTCTGTGTCTCTGGATACACTGCCCAGGCTCCTGTATCTTCTGACTTCTACCTCCTCTGGGCAAGGAGAGGCACTGGTAGGAGACTACAGGGTTGGGGGAAAAGAGAAGCCTGGGCCTTTCTCTCCTTCCCATCTTCCTTGTGTGGTATCTCCACATCCAGCAGCAGTTAATTCTCCGTGGCATTAGCTCCCCTGCCCCACCATGCTCCAGCACCTACTGGGGTGCCTGGCTTGACTCCCTGCCTCTAAAAAAGAGCCATCTTCCTTTGTCCTTCCAGCAGCCTATCTCTAGATGGCCTCTGTTCTGTTTGGCAAAGCTCTTCTATCCCCTGTGGAACTAAATCCCTGCCTTGAAATCTGTCTGTTGAAAGACCTACAGTGGTTTTGTTTCATGACTAGACTGTGCCGCTACAACTTGATATTACTCTTTACCTTCACAGCATTCCTGGGAGGAGGTAATATTATTATCTCCATTTACGGATAAGGAAGCTGAGGCTTGAAAGAGACAAATAATGTGCCCAAGCTCATACAGTCTATAAGTGGGGGCTCTGGGACTCCAGAAATTGTGTGTTGTGCTTGCCTCTAGAGGACAGGTGACACTGAGAGAGTGCTTCCTTGTGCCAGGCCCCAGGACCTGAGTGTGCCTACATGCACCATCTCACGATGTCTCCACAGCAATCTCCCCAGTGACCGATGAGGAACTGGAGCTCAGAGACATTACCTTGCCAAAGTAAATGAGTTGGTAGGCAGCAGAGGTGGGATTCAAACCTATTTTTTTTTTCAGATGGAGTCTTACTGTGTTGCCCAGGCTGGAGTGCAGTGGCTCAATCTAGGTTCACTGCAAGCTCTGCCTCCCAGGTTCTAGAGATTCTCGTGCCTCAGCCTCCTGAGTAGCTGGGATTACAGGCACGCGCCACCATGCCCGGCTAATGATTGTATTTTTAGTAGAGACGGAGTTTCACATGTTGGCCAGGCTGGTCTCCAATGCCTGGCCTCTGTTGACCTGCCTGCTTGGGCCTCCGCCTATACGGTGCTGGGATTACAGGCATGAGGCACCGCGCCTGGCCCAAACCTATTCTTTCTACTACTAGTAGTTCTTCCCAAAAGTTAATGTTTATCACTATGTGGAATGTAGTTGAAACGGACATTCCCAGTTCCCACTCCAGAAGCTCCAATTCGGTAGATTTGGGAAGGGTATAATATGCATTTTGCACAACTGCCCTAAGTGATGCTGAGGCCACATGGGGCCAACCCTGCTTATTCTTTTTTTTTTGACACAGAGTCTTGCTCTGTCACCCAGGCTGGAGTGCAGTGGCGTGATCTCGGCTCACTGCAAGCTCCACCTCCCGGGTTCATGCCATTCTCCTGCCTCAGCCTCCCGAGTAGGGATTACAGGCACCCGCCACCGTGCCCGGCTAATTTTTTTTGTATTTTTAGTAGAGACGGGGTTTCACCGTGTTAGCCAGGATGATCTTGATCTCCTGACCTCATGATCCGCCCATCTCAGCCTCCCAAAGTACTGGGATTACAGGTGTGAGCCACCGCACCCGGCCCCAACCCTGCTTATTCTTTATGGCCTTCCTGTTCTACCGGCGATGCCCTGTGTGGCTGGTGCATGCCTCTCCTTGCTGGCCTCAGTTTCCCTGTCTGTAGAGTGAGGGGCTGGACCAGAGAATCTCCCAGGTCCTCCCAGGTTTTGGCTGAGTCCCCTAAACACGTGTGCTGCAGAGATGCAAGGCACATGTTGTGCTTCCAGGGGGATTGCTGCCTCCACTGAGCTCTCCGAGGGCAGCAGCCAGACACGGAGAGCAGGGGTTTCTCAGGCACCCCCGGGCCATAAGGCTCCACAGGAGCCCTCTGGCTTGCGGGTAAAGGAAAGCCCTGTTTATTGGTTTGCAGCAGTTGGCAAACTGACATTTAAAAAAGGAAGTGAATTGTGAGGTGGGGATTTTAATTCAGGGAAATATTTGAAGAACTCAGTGTTTGCTCAGAGAGGTCATTAAATAGGTTTTGTTCCCACACCCTCTGGAAAAATGATGCTTCATTAAAATGGCAACACGAGGTGTAGTGAAAATGGTGAAATTGGGAACGCTGAAAAGACACATTCACTAGATTCCACTTAAAATGTAAAAGGAGTGTAAAGAAAACAAATGGACATTTTCCTGAGGCAGCTGAGCTATACAAAACACAGGCATCTTTGTCTCCTTCTTGAAAACTTCCACAATGCGTTCTCCTTTCTTCCTCTCCACTAATCTGTACTTCTAAGAGGTGTTGAGTTTCGGCCAAACTTTCTGCTCGGCTCGCATCAAAGGCTGCCCTCTTGTGAATAGCCAGCTCTCACCTAATGATCTCCCTACTCACTCCTGACCAGGACGCAGGTCATTCCCCATAATAATTAGCTCACAGGCAGAGTTTCCAGGCGCTTCCAGGAGCATCAATCACCGGGATGAATGGGAAGCCCGTGTGTGGGAACTGCAGGGGGAGCTGGGTGCAGAGCCACCTCAGCCCTGTCACCCCGCGGCTGTCCCTGCCATGCTTCCTTGGATCCCTATCTACCCCGTTTTGGGTGACAGGACGAGTTGGGCCAGTTACCAGGTAAGTTAAGAGAGGGCTGTGGAAGCATCAGCCCCAACACCCCACCAACGCAACCCAGGCTGAGCTTCTGTTTTCCTTGTGACAGGATCTTGTCGCCTGGTTCTGATGGTGTCTTGGTTCCCGGCTGGGGTTTTGTGTTTACCACGAGCGTTGCCTGCTGTCGGGGAGCTGCGTGTGTTTCACAACAGACAGGGAGCCAGGGAGACCACCCTGCGGGGCTGCCCCTTCCCTCAGCGCTTTCTGCTTGGGTCGCTGGCGTGTTGCAGTGCCTTCGTTCGTCTGTGGTGTGCGGTGCTGGTCCAGGTTTACGCGCTAACAGTGAATTAGAAGGAGAAAACGCTCTGCGAGTGCAGCAGAAGGTCAATATGGAGCCTGGTTTGCTTTTAGAATCTTCCCAAGGCCGATGGGCTTCCTCTTCCCTCCTGACCAGGGGCTTTGATGCCCCTGCCCTGGGCTGCCTGGTTCCTGCCCCGAGTCTTCAGAAAGATCCCCGGGCCTGGAGACTGTGAGTTCAGGTTCAGATGCCTTGCGTGGCCTGTGAATCCTGGGTCTGGTCTCTGTCCCCAGGCCCGTGTTCAGGGACCACCCTGAGCACCAAAGGCAGCCCAGTCCGGCTTTGACTCAGCTCCCAGGGCGGAGTCCCTTGCCCAGCACTGGGCAGGAGGAGGGCATCCTCAGGGCAAGGGTCTGCCATCAGCAGACCAGAGCCAGAGCCCGCAGCCCCTGAGCACTTTCAGATTCCTGCAGCGCAGAGAGGTTTTCCAGGGGGGAAGGGAGGACCCTGTGGCTGGAGAAATCCCGCCGCGAACACCCAGCGACCAGGTCTACAGCAGCACCAGGTCTGTGCTGCCCCCTGGTGGTCACAGATTTTACTACACGCGGCCCACAAGTAAAATGAGTTTCTCTTCAGTGGCCCGGTTATCTTCTGTCGTGTAGGAGGAAGTCCAGAGCCACGGAAATTCGGTAAGGATCGGATAAGGGCAATGAAATCGCAGCTCTAAATCTTTTCATGGAGTTGAAGACAGACATTTGACTGTGGGAGCCATCTCATCTTTATAACCTGGTAAACAATGCCAGAATAAAAATAACAAATTCAATGTATTTAAGTCGGTTTCGACAGTGAGGAATTAAAATTAAATTTATTTAAACTATTTTGACTTTTACCCAAGTTTTTCTTACAGTTCCATCTCATTTTTCCCTCCTTACATAGTTTGGGGAGTAGAGAACAGTCTATTTTTGACTCCTGTGTAACTGACATGGAGACAGAGGCCTGCGGTCCCTTGGGGGATTAGTGGCCCACGCAGGTGTGCAGACCACGGGTCCCTCAATCAGAAGCGGGATGTGTGGCAGGGAGCTTTGGAGAGCTTTCATTTTGGATTAGTGATTTCCTGTCGACTTTTCCTCGTTTTTGTCACAGCACACTCGGAACATTTCTCATCAGCTGTGTACACTATGTCAGGCATTTCAAATATGTTTCTGGAAGTTGTCAGTGCTGTTCTCTATGAGGCCTGAAGGAAAAATTCAATGTTTGTAGTAAATAAAGTACAAAAATTATATCAGCTATTAAGAGGATGGATTATTTCCAAGTTGCTTAGCCATATTGGTTGAGCGTTGAATGCAGCAATGGTGCCAACATATTAAGCACAAGAATCTTGTATTCCTGGATACTGGAAGTTCCCTAGAAGATGGTGGCGCAGGGTCAGCTGGGTGGGGATGTCAAGGGATGTACAGTGGACTTCAAGAAGGAGTTTATGGAGATGCAAGAGAAGGTTCTGAAAACTTTGCTAGGATGGACCCTTTGTTGAATTAGTTCTCAGGGAGGCTGATTTGGAGGAGACAGGTGGCATCGGAAGCTAGAAATAGTGTTCCACAAACAATGAGCTTCCAGGGAATATTCATGCCTAGAATTGAAGACACATGTGTATGGGTTCTGTCTTCCCCTCTGTCTCAGTCTCTGTTTTGGGTGAAATTGGGTCCCCACCCCAAATTCACATGTTGAAGTCCTAACCCCAGTACCTCAGAATGTTTATTGCATTTGGAGATGTTTTTACAAAGGTGATTAAGTTGAAATGAGGCTCTTAGGGTGGGCTGCAATCCCACATGACTGCAATCCCACGTGTCTTTATATGGAGAGGAGATAAGGACACAGACACACACAGAGGGGGAAAGATCATATGAAGACCCAAGGAGAGAGGCCACAGAAGAAACAACCCTGCTGATGTCTTGATTTTGGGTATCTAGCCTCCAAAATTGGAGAATATATATTTCTGTTGTTTAAGCCACCTGATCTGTGGAGCTTTGTTACAGTAGCCCTAGCTGATGAATCCAGTGTCCTTTTGAGTTTAAGGAGCATGACTGGATGACCCATCCATTCAGTATCAGCACCAACCAAGTAGAAACCATCAAAGGAAGTGGACGCAGTGGCTCAGGCCTCTAATCCCAGCACTTTGGGAGACCAAGGTGGGAGGATCACTTGAGCCCAGGAGTTTGAGACCAGCTTGGGCAACATAGGGAGACCCTGTCTCTAAAAAAATTAAAAAATTAGCTGGGTGTGGTGGCATGTGCCTGTTGTCTCAGCTACTTGGGAGGCTGAGGTGGGAGAATTGCTTGAACCTAGGAGGTCGAGGTTGCAGTGAGCCAAGATCACTGCCACTGCTCTCCAACCTGGGCCACAGAGTGAGATCCTGCCTCAAAAAACAAAAACAGGCTGGGGGCAATGGCTCATGCCTGTAATCCCAGCACTTTGGAAGGCTGAGGCAGACGGTTGATTGAGCCCAGGAGTTAGAGACAAGGCTGGGCAAGATGGCAAAACCCCGTCTCTACCAAAAATACACACACACAAAAATTAGCTGGATGTGGTGGGGTGTGCCTGTAGTCTCAGCTACTCAGGACGCTGAGATGGGAGGATGTTTTGAGCCTGGAAGGTGGAGGTTGCAGTGAGCCCAGATTGCATCATTGCACTCCAGCCTGGGTGACAGAGTCAGATCCTGTCTCAAGAAAACAAAAAACAAACAACAAACCCAAACCCCAAACCAACCAAACAAACAAATAAAAACAACCAAAAAACCCATCTGATATGGTTTGGCTCTGTATCCCCACCCAAATCTCATCTTAAATTGTAATCCCCGTGTGTCGGGGGAGGGACCGGGTGGGAGGTGATTGGATCCTGGGGGCGGACTTTCCCCTTTCTGTTCCATGATAGTGAGTGAGTTCTCATGAGATCTGGTAGTTTGAACGTGTGTGGCAGTTTCCTCTTTGCTTTTCCTCTCTCTCCGGTGTGCCGTGTGAGATGTGCTTGCTTCCGCCTCACCTTCCACCATGATTGTAAGTTTCCTGAGGCCGCCCAGTCATGCTCGCCTGTGGAACAGTGAGTCAGTTAAACCTCTTCTTCATAAATTACCCTGTCCCAGATAGTTCTTTATAGCAGTGTGAAAATGGACTAATACACCATTAAAGTCCACTCTGTAAGGAACCAAAAATCTTAAAAAACAGAAAAGTGACTTGTGTGAATGGCATCCAGTATCTTTTACTAGACAAGATATATTAGCATGATTTCTAGAGAAAAGCCCAAATACATGTCTGAAATATCTATACCACAGTTATGACTGACTATAAATCTTTCCCCCACCCCCAGTTTTGTGGTGTCCTAAAAAGGAATCCAAATAGTTTGGAAAATATCCTCAAGTCTAAATGAATCATGCAGCCAAGTTTTATGAAACCAACCTACAAAGTTATCGATTGCTACAAGAAAGAAGATATTCACTTGTTACTCCTAGTTTTGTTTTAGCTCTTCTGAGATATCTGGGGTTTAGCTTACGGATTGCATGATTTGATGAAACTCTGCACAACAGTTAGCGAGGAAAGGAACTTTAGCTCTGAGGACTTAGGGTCCAGCCGATGGTCTGGGTACTGCGGCATATCTTTCACTCATGGTGTTGGTGAAGTTAACACTGATGATTAAGCTAACCTCTACCAAGCACTTCCTTCCCATGGGCTCTAAATTCAGTGCTTGACATATTTCATTTATGTTTCACAGAAATGCTAGGACCTGAGACATGGTATAAGGGAGTGGTTCAGTTTTGGTGACACTCAGCTATGTGACCTTGAGCAAATTGCTTCACTCTCTGTGCCTTGGTCTTCTCATTTGTAAAAGGTTGTTGGTAATGCAGGTGAGGCGCTTGAAGCAGTGCCTGGCACTGACGAAGGTTTTCGTAAGTGTTGACCACTAGTATTTTTCTTCACACCCTCAGCTGAGGAAATGAAGGGCACTGGAGGTGTTAAGCAATGTGTGTAACCACTTCTATGCCATCACGAGGGGGGAATCTGGCAGCACAAGAGGCTGCATCACTGAGGCTCTGCACCGCCTCCCAGTTGGGCTTGCTATCCTTGCAGGTACTTGTCTCCTTATTCCTGCTGAGATGCATGAAGGTGACTTTAATATGCATGGCCCGGCTGGGTGCGGTGGCTCATGCCTGTAATCCCAGCACTTTGGGAGGCCGAGGCAGGTGGATCACCTAAGGTCAGGAGTTCAAGACAGCCTGACCAATATGGTGAAACCTTGTTTCTACTAAAAATACAAAAATTAACTGGGCATGGCAGCAGGTGCCTGTAATCCCAGCTACTCGGGAAGCTGAGGCAGGAGAATTGCTTGAGCCCAGGAGATGGAGGTTGCAGTGAGTCGCGATTGCGCCACTGCACTCCAGCCTAGGTGACAGAGCAAGACTCTGTCTCAAAAAAAAAAAAAAAAAATGTGTGGCCCCTGCTCTTTTACCCCCGGTACTTCAGTGTGTCTTCTCCAAAAACAAGATCATTCTCCTCTATAATGATAAAATCAGGAAATTGATGCATTTAATCTATAGATCTTATTTGAATTGTATTAACTGTTTCTCTTATGTACTTTTTAGGAAAAGAAAATGGTTCTTTTCCTGGTCCAGGAGCCAATATCCAACCTGGGGTTTCACATTTCATTTTGCTGTCATGTCTCTCTGTCTTTCTTCTGTCTGGAACAGTTCATCAGCCTTTTTGTTTTTAACTTTTATGACCTTGACTTTTAGAGTACAGGACATTTACTTTGTGGACTGCCATTCAATTTGACAACAGATTTGTTTTTAATGTGCACTTTCTGGAAACAAGATATTGTTCCTCAAAGAAATGAAAAAAATGTTGGGAATACATAAGACATCATAACAGACACCAGGTGGGAATTTTTGAGGTTGGGTAGGTCTGAATAACATTCAGATTGGACTATAAAATGGATATCATGATTGACCCTGCTATGAAAGTTGTTCGTGGTTTGTCTTGGTAATTCAGTTGCCTTATATAAAATTATGGGTTTGATGTATGTGGTCTCTAATATTTTGTCAAGCTCTGGCATTATTCTAATGTGAAATTCTGACATATTGTTAATGATGCTATTTACATGCTTTCTTTTTTGTTTGTTTTATTTTATTTATTTATTTTTTGAGACAGAGTCTCTGTCACCTGGGCTGGAGTGCAGTGGCACGATTTTGGTTCACTGCACCCTCCTCCTCCTGGGTTCAAGTGATTCTCCTGCCTCAGCCTCCCAAGAAGCTGTGATTACAGGCACCCACCAGCATGCCCAGCTAATTTTTTGTTTTTAGTAGAGACAGGGTTTTGCCATGTTGGCCATGCTGCTCTTGAGCTCCTGACCTCAAGTGATCCACCTGCCTCGGCCTCCCAAAATGCTGGGATTACAGGTGTGAGCCACCATGGCTGTTTAAACCTTCCCACACTGGTTTCCCATGGTAAGGAACACCCTCATTCATATCACTTTAAGACACATCTTAGTTAATATCCCGTATCTCCAGCTGTTCAATTCCCTCTCCCTCTAACTTTACAGTTTTTACTCCATTTTTGCTCAAATGCCTTATTCTGAGCATGCCTCTGCCACATGGCTGCTCTTGGAATGTAGGAAAACCATCACATGCTAGGACTGGGATTCCAAAACATTTCCTCCATAAAGGAAACCACCAGCCACCGTGGGGCAGCTCTATGTGTAGAACTCTCAGCTCACTGTCACCTAAGGGGCTGGCTGTAGCTTAGTCTTCCCAAGAAATCCACTGCTGTGTATATACACCCAGCAGCCACTGAACCACCTGCTGAGCCACAATGCATGCTTGGGTTGGCCTTGATGCCATTGTTCCCTGGGTGGAACCCCACCCCCTCCAACCCCCAACCCAAGAGGCCTATTTGCTCCATGTTTGCTTTTTAGGGTAAAAGAGAGAGGCAAAAGGCCCATGGTAATGCTAGACCTTGGAAGTAAGTCTCAGAGAATAATGATGCTGAAAAGAAAGATAAAATTTTGCTGACAATTATAATACATAGTGAAGGTGTAGAGTTTCTAGTTCCTGTTGAAATGAAAAAGAATTGGATCTCTACTTGGAGGGTGAGAAGGATGGAGTCTAGGGAAAAAGGGATGTTTGAGTTCCAGATATCCGTTTGTGTGTGAGAGTTATAGAGTGGATGGAAATGGAATGGTTTGCACTTTACAAAGCACTTCTAAGTATCCATCCATCCATGCATACATCCATCATTTATTTATTTAGCATATTCCAGGGTTCATTCTAGGCCATGAGAATGCAGAGGTGGAAAGAGGAAAATCTCAGTCTATTTGGTGGTACAGGCAGCACAAAAGGTCATTACAATGTGATATGCCAAGAATTGTAAAGAAGCCATTGATGGCTGGGCGCAGTGGCTCATGCCTGTAATCCCACCACTTTGGGAGGCCAAGACAGGTGGATCACGAGGTCAGGTGTTTGAGACCAGCCTGACCAACATGGTGAAACCCTGTCTCCACTAAAAATACAAAAATTAGCCAGGCGTGGTGGCACCAGCCTGTAATTCCAGCTACTCGGGAGGCTGAGGAGGTTGCAGTGAGCTGAGATCGCGCCACTGCACTCCAGCCTGGGTGACAGAGTGAGACTCTGTCTCAAAAAAAAAAAAAAAAAGCCATTGATAACTGTAAAGAGGCCTTTAATGGGATATTAGGGCGCACAGAAGGACTAAGTCAGGAAACACAAAGTGGAGACAATTAGCCTGGATTTTGCAGAACATGTAGGAGTTTGCTATGTGGAGAAGAGGAAGAGAGCATTTTAGATGCAGGCAAAGGCCTGGAGTTACATACAAAAAGGAGCTGATCTCTGGAGGTTGGGATTTTGACCAGTTCTGTGGGTAATTGGAGCCATTTTGATTAGGCAAAATCAGCCCAGATGAAGTAAGGATGGGGGAGAAGAAACTCACCTGACCCCCTTCCTGCGCCTTTGCTGGGTTTCATTCTTTTGTTGTCAGAGGGAATGGGTTTGGAAAGTGTGTAATGGAATAACAAAATGAATAACACTTTGAGAGAGTTGTTCTCACCCAGGGATGCACTTCAGAATCTCTTTGGGAAGTTTTTGAAATTTACATGGCCAGGCCTGACATCTGACTCAGACCCCAGGGTGGAGTCAGCACTGACCTGCTCTGCAGAGCTTCTCATGGTGTCCTTGGGTGGGAACACGTGTCACGTGTGTTTCCTCTACTAGGAGTATCTGCCTATTGGAAGAAAGGGCACAGGTGCTATACAGCCATCTCTGGAGATAGTGCCTGTGGAATTTTTCAGGGTAACTACACCCTTTATTCTGCTAGCTGGGTGAGAATTCTAATGATAGCAACGTCTGCCAGTGTTCCCAGGAATCTCAATTTCAGAAGATACTTTCAAATAAGATTTTCTAATCTATTCTAGAGTTCCAGAGTCTATTTACATCCCATTCCTTTGTTAATGTTTATAGTCAGGTTTTATCATCATATTAGAGATGGGGAAGAGGCTGATGGGGGCCTCCTTGGGTGTTGGCAGTGCTTGATTTCTTGCCTGGTTATTGATTCCATGGGTGTATTCATGTTGTATAAATTCAGTGAGGTGCTCATTGAGCATTTATGCACTTTTCAGTAAATATATGATACTGCATTTAAAAGTCAATTTAAAAACAAATGAATATATTTAAGAGTTGAAATTACAGTACCATGAATGCAGAGACCGTTTTCCCCATGACTAAGTCCCCAAAGGCTGATGTACTCCTAGGATGACTGGCCCCGTGGCTCTGTGCTTTGCCAAGGATGCAGTCTGGCGCCCCAGCAGGGACACAGGGTCACCTGTGCAGAGAGCCTCCGTGGGCGGTGGGAATGGCAATCTTGGGTTTCCTGACTTTTGTGCATTGATGGCTTCACTCACAGAGTCACATTAACCCAGTTTTGTAGGCTGAATGAAACCATTGGCAACTTTCTGATTTGTTTTTCAGCCTGAGTCGAAGCTGTTAAAGAGGCCAAGAATTCCCAAGCTTTCCCAGGCAAACGGGGAAGAACACTGGGATGCCTTTTCCTCCTCCTCTGTCCATCTGCAGGCCAAGTGTGCATCAGTCACAGGCAAACTCTGAATTGAGCTTTGTGCAAGTCTCTGGAAAGAGACCCAAGATCGTGTGATGAGCAAAAGTGACAGTGCTGGTGGCAGCGACATCTGCAGAGCCAGCCCCATCCCTATCTGCAGCAGAATACGTATGGGGATCCTTTATGTGAACAATCCACCCAGGGTAGAATGGGGCTTTTGACATCAGCTGAGACCCAGGCGGCCTTACAATGAGAGGCCTGTTGGTCAAAGGAAGGACTGTTTAATGAACTGAGAATCTGAGGCCAGCTCTGGCCATCTGCACTTGGAATCATTAGAGCAACTCTACTGTAACTGGCAACCTTGAATAATGCAGCAAATTCATATTCCAAAATTGTGAACTTTAAAATTTTGTGTTTGTGTCTATGATGAAAAGCATTATATAAACATTTGATACTACAATTTTATTAGTAAGGAAGGCTGAAAAAGTATCTCTCTTTTGACTCTGAGGTCAATAATGATAATGGTTTTTCCCCTACACTGGGATAGAAATGTTCTGTCAAGGATATGAAACCACTTTATGAAAATGAAATTCATTAAAGCCCTTAATAATCAGGTAGGGAAGGCAGGTGCTCACAATTGTCACCTGTTGGTGAGTGAACACCTTAGGCTCGGGGAGGACAATGACTCAAGAACAAGGTCGAATTGCAGGTGGGGGGTGAAGCTGATCCCTAACAGTGTCCTCCAGCCCCTGGCACTGAGGAAGGACATGGAGGGCTTGCATCGACTTTTCCTGGCAGGCTTGTGATTCCCAGCCAGAATGCAGGTGGCAATGTTGTGATTCCTGGCGTAACCTTCAATGCTTCAATGATAATCTCTGCCGGTGCCAGGCACCAGCTGAGTGTCACTGTGCAGCTCCCAGGCTTAAGTGATGCATGCCGAGGTTTTCAGAGCAGTCTCTCATTTATTAGTTGTGTTGGAAAGAAATCTGTACTACCTAACTGGGTACCTCTGGATTTTAACAGCTGTGGTTTATAAGAGATTTGAGAGGGGGTTTGTTTTCAAAGTGCCTTTCACAAAGTAACACCTTAGACTGTAGTTTACATTCCATTCCAGTAGGATAACTTGCAACACTTCTGTGCTCAGAAATCCAACTGTGCAAGAAAAGTCAGGTTATATTTTCATACAGCCCGTTCTGGCAAATATGCCTTCACACCACTTTCCCTCCTCCTCACCGCTATTGGCAATAGTCCCAATGGAAGAGTTTTATGTCAAATGTTGAGTATCTTGGAAGCTGTCCTGCACAGACACGACTGCTTGGCTGCGTGTTGGAGAGTCGCAGTTGGACTGGGAGACCAGGAAGGTCCCTTCTAGTCTGAGATGTGATGACTCTAGAACTAATTAGTTTCAACTCATAACACGAAATGATACTAGCTACCATTTGGTGGGCTTTTTCTGTGTTCCAGGCTCTGTGCTAAGATCTTAGCGTTACTCTAATTACAAACTCCCTGCCAATATTATCCTCAGTTTACGCAAGAACAAATGGGTTTAGGGAAATCAAAAACTTGTCCAATGACACAGATTTAAGATTTAGCAACTGATGGCCACGTGGAAATGGATTACAGATTATTCTAATTGGACACTCTAAACGTGCAATTTAACCAGAATGAAATTTAGGGCTGCGTGCTGTGGCTCATGCCTGTAATCCTAGCACTTTGGGAAGCCAGGTGTATCCCTTAAGCCCAGGAGTTTGAGAGCAACTTGGGCAACATGGTGAAACCTGTATCTACAAAAAATACAAAAATTAGCCAGGTGAGGTGGTGTATGCCTGTAGTTCCAGCTACTCGGGAGGCTGAGAGATGGGAGGATTGGTTGAGCCTAGGAGGTCGAGGCTGCTGTGAGCTGTGATGGTTCCACTGCACTCCAGCCTGGGCGACAGAGACAGACTCCATCTCAAAAAAAAAAAAAAGTAGCTACCTTGTGGTTGCACTCGTCCGAGATTAGCTCATGGCTCCAGCTCTCAGGGTGGTGAGTAATGATTCTGTGGTCAGATGCAGTTTTGAAGTCAGGCAAGAAAACCTTCAACAAGAGTTAGAGATGTCCTGTCTATGAATTTCTCCTCTAGGCTTAGGGATAGCCCTGGGATTCATGTCATGCCAGTTAGAGATCCACTCATTGTAAGCAATACAAGTGCCCCCGAAGAGACAGTGCATTAATTGTCACCCCTTAGGAGCATTGTGTGAATTAGTGTGATTTAGCGCATGCCCAGAGGGATGAAACTCTAGCTCCATAGGGTAGGTCCTGATTACTACTGGAGCAGGCAGCCAGCTCAGCTCATGGGGAGCTCTGAGAAGTCTCTCAATGCCTCGCATGCAGCCCCTGCTCAGGAGTCATGTGTCACTTCACAGTCTTGCTTTCCAGTGGGTCAAAGCATGATGTTTATGAGAAACAAATACACAAAATTCTGACTTGTGTGAATACAGAACACGTGCAATAAAACGACTGCAATCTATTTTAAAATGTGGTCTGAGAAGTCAGGTTTAATATGACTATGTAATATATAAACAATATATTTTCCACAGAAAGGAAAATATAAATAATAAAATATGTCTATTTCTTTTTTTGTGTGGAAAATTACTCCCACAATTTGGTCCCAAGGGGGTCTTAATTTGTCATCAGGTCTGTGGCTAAATGTCTTATAAAGGAATGCTTCTTTCTTTTAAGAAGTGTACAGGAACAGTCTGCACTGACTGCTTTTACCTGTAAATGTTTTGAGAATTCAGAAGTCACTTTCCTTCCACAATAGGTGCTAGGCATTTTATTTAAATAAAGCAAAAACATTTCTGTCATAAAGAAGATGTTAATAACCTCAAAGCTATGCGAAATATACTAGTACAATCTAATACTCATGGTGAAAAATACAGTAATTAAGAGCAATTCAAGTTTTTTTGTTTTGGTTTAACTTCAGAATTAAACTCAAAATTAAAAAAATAGAAAAATGGTTTTATTACATGTCAGAGTATTGAGATACAAAATATATACCAGATACTGCAAGAAAATGTTTCATCTCATCACTCAATGCCCATTAAAAAATCAATGCCAAATACAGATTTCATCCATGAAGCTAATATTTTCTCAGATTTTATGAGGGCTGTTTTTCAGCTCTGATGGTTTCAAAAACACTTTGAGGCTCAGGTGGAAGCTGTGTGGTGAAGACGGGCTGCCTCCTACTGGCTGGCAAGAAGATGGGGTGTTCTGAGCCCAGCACAGGGCCAGTGCCTGCTGCATAACTGCAGTTCTGTGAAAGCGGTAGGACCAAATGCTAACCATGAGGGCCTTTTGGCTTCTGCAAGATCACTGAGACTCTACAGATCACACAAAGTAAACAAGGAAAATGAACTCCCATATGTATCTCTCTCACTGCCACTGTACCATTTGAAAGATGTCCTAAAACTTCAAACGCATGCAGGCAGGTGAGATCTATTCCACCTTTAAGACCTATGAGCTATTATGAGATTCTTTTTGTTCAACAAGTGAGGGGAACATTTATAAAATGGGAAAAAATTATTTTGGAAAGCATCCTCACTGGTAGAAATACCTCATTAAATAGAGGTGCAAAGGGTGGGGAATTAAGGTGGGCCAAGGTTGGAATTGCATCCTGACCCCACACCCAGTCCTATGTGTCCTGAAGTGTGTGCAGGCCCCTCAGAGTCTCCCTCCTGCTGCAGGGCTCAGGCTAAGGGCATCTCTTGATGAGGACATGTGCTCCAAGGCCAGTGCTGCTGGGGGAAGTTCTGCAGCTTCAGTGTCTCCTCTGGATTTGCTGACCTTCTAGATCTATTGGACTTCCCTTGTCCTTTATAAAATTTGAGTCTTTGTTGCCTTCCTGAACACAAGAATTGCCATGGTATATAGAAGGGGGAAAGCATTGGAGGTGAAATCAATCCATCAGTCAATCAACAAATCAATTTTGAACTCAGAGAATAAAATGTCTGGTGCAAGAGGGGCTGGCTAAAATAGGATTTTGAAGGAGATATACTTGAAATTTAATTATTAATCTATGTATCTTTGACACTGACATTTCACCCAAACATCCATTCAATATCTCCAACACCTGTCATGTTTCTTCTGTTTTTGTCTTATTAATTATCTTATTAAGGTAACAGTGTAAATCTTTCAAAATTATTTTAGAGCTGGCTGGACAAATGAATCCTAAATTAGGGAAAGCAGATAGATTTCAACTGGTACTTCTGTCACAGCAAACTGACCAACTACCAAGTGGACCTTGTGTAGCTAGCTCCATCTCAATCCTGTTTATGATTTCTTTCTATGTGTTTATCAATAGATCCACAATTCTCCTATTTACTCAGATACTATATTTGGGGACCTGTCACTCATTCATTTATTCATCTATTTGTTTTCTTAATCAATGAATATTTATGGAACACTTATCAGGTCCCAGCTATTGTTCTAGATGCTGGGAATACAGCAGTGACCAAAACTGTTCATCTCTGCTTTCCTTAGCTTATAGATTAGTAGGGTAGAAAGTCAGTACACTTGATAAATAAATTTTATATTGGATAGTGATATATCTTCACATGGCCTCTCCTTCTGGGTCTCTGTGTCTTCTCTTCTGTCTTTTATCGGGACACACCGGATTTAGGGTCCACCTGGATAATCTGAGATGATCTCATCTCAAGACCCATAACTTAATTTAATCTACAATGACCATCTTCCCAAATAAGGGCACAATCATAGATTCCAGGTGTTAAGATGTAGATATATTTTTGCGGGAGCCACCATCCAACCCACTACAAAGAAGAACAGTGGAGCATTTTTGTTTTTCAATTTAAAATTAGACCTTAATTGGGTCTAATTTTATTAGATTATTTTATTAGATCTAATCTAATTTTATTAGATTATTTTATTAGATCTAATCTAATTTTATTAGATTAGATCATTGGGGAGGCCTTTCAGAGAAGGTGAAATCTGAATAAAAATCTGAAAGGAGCAAAGGAGCTGCAGACTCCTGGGGCAGATCATGCAGGTGGCAGGAAGGGCAGGTGTAAAGGACTTGATTGCGTTGTTCAGGAACAAAGAGGTCAGGTTGGGTGCATCACAGGCCCAGGTAACAACATAGGATTAAAAAAAATTTATTTTAAGCCAGGCACGGTGGCTCACACCTATAATCCCAGCATTTTGGGAAGCCAAGGCAGAATTGCTTGAGCTCAGGAGTTTGAGACCAGCCTAGGCAACATAGCAAGAACTCATCTCTACAAAAAATAAAAATAAAAAAATTAGCTGAATGTGGTGGTATGCACCTGTAGTCTCAGCTACTCTGGAGGCTCAGGCAGGATGATCACTTGAGCCTAGGAGGTTGAGGCTGCACTGAGCCACGATCGTGCCACTGCACTCCAGTCCGAATGACAGAGTGACACCCTCTCTCAACATTTTTTTTTGAATTTCATATATATATTTTCGTTATTTTTCTTTTATATTTCAGAGATGGGGTCTTGCTATGTTGCCCAGGCTGGAGTGCAGTGGCTATTTTTTCTTTTTTCTTTTTTTGTATTTCTAGTAGAGACGGGGTTTTATCTTGTTGGCCAGGCTGGTCTCAAACTCCTGACCTCAAGTGATCTGCCTGCCTTGGCCTCCCCAAGTGCTGGGATTACAGGAGTGAGCTACCAGGCCCAGCCTTGCAGTGGCTATTCACAAGTGCAGTCATAGCTAATTGTAGCCTTGAACTCCCATGCTCAAGTGACCCTCCTGCCTCAGCCTCCTGAGTAGCTGAGAGTACAGGCATGCACCAGCACTCCAGGCTGACACGACCTGACTTCTGCTTAACACCACAATGCTGGCTTCTATTGTGAAGAACAGACAGAAAAGGCAAAGAGAGAGGCAAGAAGATCTGTTCAGAGGCAATAGTCACACAGGAGTGGATGGTGGCTTGAACCACAACGGTCACTGCAGAAATGGTTGGATTCTGCCTGTGTTTTAAAGACACTGTTGACAGGATTTGCTTATTGATCAAATGTGGGGGTGAAGGGAAAAGAGGAGTCAAGGATGACTCCACATTTTTGGCCTGAGCAACTGGAAAAAATAAAGTCATTACTGAGACGTGGAAGACTGGGGGCATCAGAAGCTTAGCTGTAGACGACTGCGTTGTGAGATGCCTGCAGGCCATCCAGATGGCATGACGAGGAGGGAGTGGGGTATGCAAGTCTGCAGGACAGGGGAGGTCTGAGCTGGAGATGTAAATTTGGGACTTACAAGCCTAGAGAAGATACTTAAAGCCACGATATGGGGTGACACCACCAAGTGTGGAAAGGAAAGAGAAGTGTGCCGGGAACTGTGCTCTGGGACGCTCCAGCCCTTAGGGTCCTGAGGAACCAACGGAATCTGAGAAGAAGGGGAAGGTAGAAAATCAGAAAGCATGGTGTAGGCCAGAGGTGGTGGCTCACGCCTATAATCCCAGCACTTTGGGAGGCCGAGGTGGGTGGATCAGCTGAGGTCAGGAGTTTGAGACCAGCCTGACCAATATGGTGAAACCCCTTCTCTACTAAAAATACAAAAAATTAGCCAAACGTGGTGGCATGAACCTGTAGTCCCACCTACTTGGGAGGCTGAGACAGCAGAATTGCTTGAATCCAGGAGGTGGAGGTTGCGACAGAGTGAGACTCTCTCAAAAAAAAAAAAAAAAAAATGGGCTGAGCCTGGTGGTTCTCACATGTAACCCCAACACTTTGGGAGGCAGAGGCGGGAGGATTGCTTGAGCTTAGCAGTTCAGGACCAGCCTGGGCAACACAGTGAGACTCTGTCTCTGCAAATAATATTTTAAAAAAAAAATAGCCAGGCATGGTGGCGTGCACCTGAAGTCTCAGCTACTAAGAGGCTGAGGTGGGAGGATGGCTTGAGCCTGGGAGGTGGAGACTGTAGTGAGCTATGATTGCGCCATTGCCCTCCAGTCTGGGTGACAAAGCAAGGCTTTGTCTCTAAAAATAAAAAAAATTTTAAAAAGCATGAAGCATGGAAGGCAAGTGGAGAAAGTTCTCGATTTTCTTCTCATTCATCCTCTCTCCAGATATGGCCCAGGCACATCCTCCAATGCAGCTATTTCTTCCTTTCAATCATTTCATATCCCTCTCCTATTCTTCCTACACTCACGCTCTTCCCCATTTCATTACCTAACATAGGAGTTCTAGTACTAGAATCAGTTTGAGGTACAAAAGTTGAGATTGCATTTTTAAAGTTTTGAGAAAAATAAAGAGTAGGAAAAAAAAAAAAAACCAACGGCGGGATTTCAGACCCTCATTCTTCCACCACAGGCATACCGGTTCTTCCTCTTTTTACTCTGTCTGCATGGTGGGGGTCCTTCTTGATCGCTGGTGGAGGAGGAGAAAGGCCAAACTTAGTTTGTGGATGGGTCAGCGTGGGATAAGATGCAAGCCAACACTGGACTACTGCTGCGCTGCAGCTTCTCTCAGGCTGGCCCTGAAACACAGAGGTGATAGGAACGCCAAGGGGTGGTGAGTTGGGCAGTGCGCCCCATCATCAACTGAGCGCTAAGGAGAGTGGCAGGGATTCCTGAACTGGGGCAGACGGCTGGGCTGGTGGGCCTAGGCCTGCAAGGAGAAAGCCTGGACCATCAGGGACAAGCAGGTCTGGGGTAGAAGCGAGTGGCTGGGCACTGGCATGAAGGTCTTGGTTTCTCTCATCGGAGCCTGCCAGAGAGCATCCACCATGCCTGAGGCACTGAACAAGCAGGAAGAGAGAAGGGCTCACTCCGCAGAAGCCAGCCAGCCTTGTCATTGGCCATCCATGCTGGTGGCATGGCAGCACTGCAGTTGGAATAGCCGTGGTGCCGGATTCCAGGAAAGGCATGGGCCCATTTTTGAGACTCCGGCATGGAGCAATCCGTCTAAGCGACCGCCTGGGGCAGATGGATCACATTGAACTCTGTAGCGCCTGGGTGGAAGAGAAAAAAATGGGAAAGAAAAAAGATGAACACCTGATAGGATGTCACTGACTGATATGGAGTCCGGTCACGACTACTCTTGGTGTCTTTGTGTCTGTATCACAAACAGGCATGCATATTTACATTTTATTACACTTTTCAAAATATCCACTAGGTGGAGAACTTGCACCAAGTTTGCCACAAACCGTGCTGCCCCTCTAGAATCAAGGGAGTTGCATTTATTTATTTATTTATTTAACCATTAATGAAATAAAATGATAGGTTCCAGCCAACAATGAAATGCATTTATGATTCTTCTTTGTGGCCTAAGCTTTTCATACATTTTAGGCCTGAAAACATTATATAGAATTACATTTCTCTCATGATTGACTGTTACCACTGTTGAATGTTTTAAGTAGGAAGAGATGAACTGTGTGAGGACAAGACTAACATTTTCACATAATCGTTTTTGCTGAACACTGCCTCTTGATTAGTTTATTGTGATTTATTCTAAGCTTTAAAAAAAATTTCAAGATGGTCTTTTTTTTCTGAAAGTGACTATTGATTGAAAGATAACTGCAGATTAAGAAAACAATTTTATTCATTAAAAAGTCTTATCCATTGATGTGCTTTTTACATTTCAATTTTCAAACACCGGGCAGAGGAATTTCTTTCCCTATGCATTGTTATTCTTGCTGAGTATGGAGACAGTTTTATGGAGGTCATAGAATGTAGGTTAATAGAATTTAGTATACCGCACATTCCTGGTTGCAGCTCCAAGCAGTGGGAATGTGGCCCCAATTTAGCAGGCAGCCAGCCCTGCTTCGAGAACATTGTACCAGGAATCCTTGCTGGCTCTGGAGGTTGCTGCTGTGTAGGCCTGTTTCCTGTCACCAGGGTCCAGAGCCAAGAGCAGCATCTAGTTAGGGTCAGCCCTACGCACAGTCACAGCAGGGTCTCCTGAAAATAGCCTAGACCTCGGTCTCTAGCTCTTTAGAGCAGAGATTAGCAAACCAGCCCTTAGGCCAAATCCAGCCCACTGCCTGCACTCCTAAGGCCCTCAAGCTAAGAATCACTCCTATAAGCAAACATCTGCCATGGATTTGGGGATAGGGAATGCTAACTTCCAATCACAATTAGGTGAGCTGTTTTTCCTTCCACACCACGTCCATTCTTCCCATTAGTAGACTTGTATTACAGAAAGATTATACTCAATTATTATTACTATATTTTGAATTTTATCAATTAAAGTGTGTGGGAACTTATTTTCTCTTATTATATAAGTACATACATAATGTCCAAGATTTTACCTCTTGACCTACAGAGTCTAGAATAGTTACTATCTGGCTTTTACAGAAGAAGTTTGCTGACAGCTGCTTTAGAGGGATATTAACTTTTTGCACCTCCTAAAATTATAGATAAAATAGAGTGTGAAGCATGTGAAGCATTTCTGGAGAGAAGCTACTGCCTTTCTTTGATCTGAAAGGTGACTGTGATTAGCTACTTGTTAAGAACCACCAGTCCCACTGGACAAAGGCCTGTCCATGCCATAGTAGTAATAATAATAATAATAATTATTATTATGGTAATAGTAGTAGTAGCTCGAGGTATTATGGGGCCAATACACAAAGATTGATCATGCATGCAAATATGTGTCTCCACAGTGAATTTAGGGGACCAAGTGGAGGGCTGAATTGAATTATTAAGAATTTGAGGACAGTTCTTTAGCCATAAACACAAAATATACAGATGCTCCTCAATCTATGATGGGTTATCTCCCAATAAGCCCATCATATGTCGAACACACTGTTTAAGTTGAAAATGCATCGAATACTCCTCACCTACTGAACATCACAGCTTAGCCTTGCCTGCCTTCAACACTCTCAGAGCACTTACATTATCTGCAGTTGGGCAAAATCATCTAATACAAAGCATATTTTAAATAAAGTGTTGAAGATCTCATGTAATTTATTGAATTTTTATTGAAAGTGAAAAACAGAATGGTTGTATGTATATTCAAAGTACAGTTTCTACTGAATAAGTCAAAAACAGGAGTTACTCCCCCCTCCCCTTTTTGAGACAGGGTCTCGCTCTCTCCCAGGCTAGCATGATCACAGCTCACTGCAACCTTGAACTCGTGGGCTCAAGTGATGTTTCTGCCTCAGCCTCCTGAGTACCTGGGACTACAAGCATGAACCACCACGTCTGTCTAATTTTTAAATTTTTTGTAGAGACGGGGTCTTGTTATGTTGCCCAGGTCTCGAACTCCTGGTCTCAAGAAATTCTCCCACCTTGGCCTCCCTAAGTGCTAAGATTACAAGCATGAGCCACCATGCTTGGCAGGGGCACCCTTTTGTGATGGATTTAAAGAAAAGCACAGACCTCAGCACTGAATATGCTCATAGTTTGTGTCTATAACTGAATGACCTATTGAATATGATTAACTCAGCATTTTTAAACAGGTTACAATTAAATGCATACAATGAAAGTTAATGAAGTTATTTATTCTTATGAATTTGAAGCTAACCTAGCTATGATAGTACCCACAAGCAGTGAAGATCTAAATTATGTTATTTGGCATTTTCTGTGTCTCCTAGGGCCTATTCTGTTGTTTTAGTAATGACTGCAAGACTCTGAGAGCTAATGCCTCTTGGAAAGCAGAGAGGGGCAGATAACCCTCTGACAACCAATAGTGAGTCCTTAGAATGCATGTTCGATATTTTAGTCCCATTCAGTTAGAATTTCTGGGAAGCTGAGCCTGTTCTAGGCTTTTCAGATCACACCCACAGGAATATTCAAAGAGTCTAAATGAATGTTGACCAAACACACCCTTCACCTTCTTGGTGGCATGTGCCTGTAGTGTCGTGTCAGCTACTCTGGAGCCTGAGGCAGGAGAATCGCTTGAACCCAGGAGTTTGAGGCTGCAGTGCACCATGATAGAAGCTGTGAATAGCCACTGCACTCCAGCCTGGGCAACATAGCAACATCCCATGTCTTAAAAAAAAAAAAAAACCAAAACCCAGAAAATCCCACAATGCCTGCTTCATTTCTGGAGGTGGCTCAGGTTTATCCTTTTTGCAAAGATGGGTGAAAACATTGGGTCTTTATTCCACCCACTAGAAAGAACTAGGGCAGAAAGGAAAACAGACAGGACTATTACCTGTAATCCAAGCCAGCATATTCTTGCCCAGCAACCTGGGAAGTGGTGTCTCAAATGACTGTCTTTTTCTTTTCTTTTTTTTTTTTTTTCCAACAGGATACTTGCTCCACTTTATAAAAAGGAGGAGGATTTGCACTCCTTCTTTGATTGAGCTGTTTATGTTGGTGTGATTTCTGGCAAATGCCTCTGAAGGCTTAGCTGAGTGATTTGGATACAACATTGCCGACTGTTACAATTTAGGAAACTCTCAAGAGATTGCATGAAGACAAAGACTCTGCAGAGAGGCGCAGCCCTGTAGCGCTCGAATGCCCTAATCTGAGTTCTGCTCTGCAAAGTTCCTTCTAATCCTCTTGTACCCTGCTGTGGCTAGCAGTCTAGGGAAGGGCAGCAAGAGTGAAAGCTGCAGGATACAGATTTAATTCAATCTAGCAAACATTGACTGAGCACCTCTGATGTACCAGACACAGGGCCAGGTTCTGGGGCTACAAAGATTAATGGGATATGGTCCCAGAACTCAAGGAGGCCACTGTTTACAGGCAAAGAGCCACATCCACAGTGGATAATAAAACAGAAAAGGGGACGGAAGGGAGTTTGTCACTGAAGGAATGACATGGATATGTCTTAAATGATAAGGAGACCTTGACAGGGAGAGAAGGGCAAGTGGCCATCCGAGGCAGAGAAAACCTCAGCAAAGTTAAGGGGGTGTCAAAGTCCATGGTATTTACGGTAAAAGTTGAAATTACTTTGTCTTGGGGAAAGGTGGGAGAAAAGACTAGAAATGTGGTCTGAGGGGCAATTGTTTGTTCATTCAACAAATACATACTGCTGGGATATAAGAGCAAAAAGAAACAAACAAATCTCTACCTATGTAGAGCTCACCTTTGGAGGCAGCAGGTGGAGTGGGATGAAGACAGGTAATAAATAAAAAACCCAGGCAAATGATATAGTATATGTTTCAGTTTGCTAAGGTTGCCATAACAAAGTACCACAAACTGTGTTGTTTAGGCAACAGAAGTTTATTGTCTCATAATTCTCGAAGCTGGAAGTCCAAGATTGAGGTGTCAGCAGGGTTGGTTCCTTCTGGGGGCGGTGAGGAAGGATCTGTTCCAGGTCTTATCCCCAGCTGCTGGTGGTTTGCTGGCAATCTTTGGTGTTCCTTGGCTTGTAGGAGCATCACCTAGATCTCTGCCTTCATCTTTGTGTGGTGTTCTTCCTGTGTGTCCCTGTATCCAAATTTCTTTTTATATAGGGACACTAATTGTATTGGATTAGGGCTCACTCTAATGACCTATCTTTAGTTGATAATCTACAAAGATCCTGTCTAAGTCCACTTTTGTGTTGCTACAAGGAATACTGAGCTGGGTAATTAATAAAGAAAAAAGATTTATTTGGTTCACAATTCTGCAGGTTGTGCAAGAAGCCTGGTGTCAGCATCTCCTTCTGGTGAGGCCTCAGGAAGCAAAGTGGAGCCTTGCAGAGGTCACATGGCCAGAGCCAAAGCAAGAGAGAGAGGGGAGGAAGTGCCAGGCTCTTTTTAACAATCAGTGCTCATGGGAACTAATAGAGCTAGAACTCAACACTGTGAGGACAGCACCAAACGTTCATGAGGGACCTGTCCCCACAAAACAAATACCTCCCACCAGGCTTCATCCCCAACACTGGGATCAAACTTCAACATGAGATTTTGGGGACAAACAGCCAAACCATAGCAGACCCTCTTTCCAAATAATGTTACCTTCACAGGCTCTGGGGGTTAAGACTGCAACATTTTTTAGAGAGACTTAATTCAACCCACAGCAGTCTGTGAGCGTGTAATGAGGCTTTGGAGAAACATGAAACAGCAACAGTGTATTGAGGAGGGCATCTGTGTGTGGCACAGGAAAGGAAGAGGTTTGCAGATTTCAATAAGGTGGTCTAGGATATGGTTCACTGCAGAGGAGACATTTGAACAACATCCAGAAGGAGGCGAGGGAGTGAGGTTCACAAATGCCTGGGGGACGAGTGTTCTTGGCAGAGGGAAAAGCAGTGCAAAGGCCTTGAGTTAGAGTGTGTCTGCTGGATGTGAGAGGGGAGGAGGCTGGTGAGGCTGGAGGAGGGTGAGAAGAAGGCCTTATTAAGAGATGAGGTCAGTGATCATGGGCAGCAGGGGCAGGCAGGGTCTTACCACCACTGGGAAGACTTTGACCCTAGTCAGGGAGTAGTGTGGCACAGAAGAGTGAGATAATCCAATTTCAGCTTTAAAAGCTTTTCAGGTCCGGCATGGTGCCCCACACCTGTAATCCCAGCAATTTGGGAGGCTGAGGTGGGAGGATGGCTTGATCCCAGGAGTTTGAGGCTGTAGTGTCACTGCACAGCTAGGGCAACAGAGCAAGACCTCTAAAAAATCTCCCAAAACAGTTTTAAAGTAACTTCCAAAATGCTTCTCTTAAAATATGAAATCTATTCCATATATTCCTATCAGATGATAGGCATTACCCCCTGCTCCCTCTTGACAACTGCATGATTTTTTTTTTCTGAGATGTAGTTTCACTCTTGTTCCTCAGACTGGAGTGCAGTGGCGCGATCTCAGCTCACTGCAACCTCTGCCTCCTGGGTTCAAGTGATTCTCCTGCCTCAGCCTCCTGAGTAGTTGGGATTACAGGCATGTACCACCACACCTGGCTAATTTTGTATTTTTAGTAAAGACAGGCTTCTACTATGTTGGTCAGGCTGGTCTTGAACTCCTGACCTAAGGTGATCCACCTGCCTCGGCCTTCCAAAGTGCCGGGATTACAGGCATGAGCCACCGCAACCAGCCAACCCCATGATGTGTTATGGCAGCTGACTTTCCCTGTCCTGGCCCACAAAGCTGTGCCCTCCCTGCCCAGAACTGCCTTCCCAGTCTGCCTGCCATGGCTCTTGATCTCAGATTCCATACCTCGTCCTCACTGGATGGTGCCTTTCCTCCAACCCCCACTTCTCTATGCCCAAAAGAAGACTGTCATTGGGAACAGTAACCATGGTTTAATATCCTGCCTTTCTACTGATGTCGTTCACCTTTGTGGAACAGTGGAAAGAGCATGGATGTCTGGGGTGGGCACATGGGCTCACACCTGTAATCTCAGCACTTTGGGAGGCTGAGGTGGGTGGATCACGAGGTCTGGAGTTCGAGACCAGCCTGGCCAACATAGTGAAACCCCACGTCTACTAAAAATACAACAGTTAGCTGAGTGTGGTGGCACACGCCTGTAGTCTCAGATACTTAGGAGGCTGAGGCAGAAAAATCACTTGAATCCAGAAGGTGGAGGTTACAGTGAGCTGAGACCACACCACTGCACTCCAGCCTAGGTGACAGTGAGACTCCATCAAAAAAAAAAAAAAAAAATGCATGGATGTCTGAGCCAGGAAGACTTGTATTACAATGATGGCTTTGACAAGTGACAAGTGATCAAAGTGTGCCTTGATCACTCTCTGATCTCCATCTTGATGATGGAGATAGCAATGTTTACTTAGTAGGAGTATTATAAAGGTAGAGGCCAAGTGGTTAGAATCATACTCAGTACCAGACTTGTAAGAGGCACTCAAGAAGTGGAAACTATTAGTATTAAATATTAGTTTGGAGCTCAGGGGAGAAATTGTCTGGAATTAGACTCTCAGGAGTTGTGAATATCTGTGGAAACTTGGGCAATTTACAATTTCCCGGGCAGATGGTGTAGAGAAAGAGACAAGGACCCAAGACAGAACATGCACAATTAATTTAAATTTTAAATGACACTTAACATTTCACCACATTTCACCGGTTTAAATTCAACTAATTTAGATTTTATGATATTGCAGGCAAAACTGGGTTGCAACTTACTTTTGTGCTATTTATGAGAAAATTAATAGGGAGAATGTGATTCAGAGTTCCTAATGTGGGGATGTTTAACCTACTTAAACAAGTAAATTTTTAACGTTTTGTGAGGATCAATTTAGCAGGATCCATTTATGTAGAGACCATGTGCTACTTGAAATGATGTAGAGATGTGAAATTAGAATTTTGGAGTAAAAAAGAATATAGATGATTAGCACAGCCCCCTCATTTTAAAGATGAGAAAATAGAGGAATAAACAGGTCAACTGATTTATGCAAGCCCACACAGAATAAGCCACAAAACGGAGTTGAGAAGCCAGGCCACATGACTCCTGAAAAAGGTTCCTTTGGTTTGGCTGGGCATGAATTTTTGCATTAAAAGTCATCAACATTTTTTTTCTAGGCCACACCTGGTTAGCCATTAGCGTTTTTGCAAATTCTTATTGGCAGTTAAGGGGGTGCTATTCACAAATTATTGTGTAACTCAGACTTACTATTAATTCATGCTGGTGTTCCCAGTGTGATTCTGGAATGGGCTACGGGGATTTGGCTGGTTTACTTGGGCAGAGTTGTAAAGAGAGACCAGTACAATGAATAAAATCCTGTTGGCAGTATCACACCGAACAAATGTTCTTTATTCAAAATTTTAAAAAAATTGGCCTCTAAACACTCAATTTAACTCACTGCTCCTTAATTAAGACCATTGTAAGTTTAAGATTTGCTGTCCAGAGTAAATTTTCTGAACCTTAAAGTCTGGCTTGCTTAGCAACTTAGTCTCAGCTAAGATCCAGAGCATTTTATCCACAATACAACATCTTCCCCTTATGATCTCACAACAAGGAACTATGGGAAATGCACTTTCAGCACCATGGCTTTTCAGGCTTCCTCAATGGCTGAAATATGAACATGCACACATTTATCACACTGGTTGTGTTCTGAGGAAAATCAGCTGACTAAGACGAATGGTCTTAAAGAGTGAAGAGTTTATGCAGATTATTGTTGTTTGTAAAACCTTTTTGGCCCATAGTGTATGAATTCCCCAGAATTCTTATTACTTGACTTCAGGAGAATCTGGAAAGAAGGAATCCAGTGTGATTCATTTTCAAAAGGTCTGTGTGTTTGTTTGACATAAAAATGTGTACTCTTAGCATTGTTGCTCCAGGCTGCCAAGACAAAATAAATCAGTGTGTTAATTACTTGAATAAAATAACAGTAGAAAACAGCTGCAACTAATGGAAAGAAAACAAACAGAAGTCTTAAGTATTATTCCACTGTGGAAGATTACAGACTATGCCAGAATTATACACATTAAGAAGTCATTAAAAATGGACACTTCTGACCTCTCTAAATCACATGACCACAATTAACTGTATGGACTTCTTTCTACCTGGGAGGAAGCAGACAAATTATGACTTACCCTTTAACATCCAAGATATGCATGACTTTGTCTTTTCTTCTTTTTTTTCCTCCCTTACTTTCTCCTTGAATTTATAATTATGATGGGAAGAAAAATGTAGATAAGACATAAACATATATTTTTGGTCAGAAAGACAAAGAATCTATAAAAGATGTTGGCATGAACCCTACTGCATTCATCATTTTTCCAAACTGATTCAAACTTCAGCATGTGGCTGGGATGTTCCAGATGCCCCAGGGCCAGTCTTCCATGCTGCAGGGTACTGGAACATGCTGTTCCCTCTGCCTGGAACCTGCCCTTTCCTTGTCTGGTGAACTCTGACTCATGATGCAAAATTCAGTTCAAAGACTTCCTAGCGACCCTCCCTGTAGACCAGGACCCCAATGTGTGCTGTCATTTCCTCCTGTACTTTTCCTTCATAGCCCTTCTCAGACATTGTAATTAAGGATTTACTTGATAATTTGGTCAATGTCTGCCTCTCCCTCTCAATGGTAAGATCCACAGGGCAGGGTCCTGGGTTGTTTTTCTCATCACTGTATGCCCAGGGCCTGGAATAGTGTTGGATTTTTTTCTTTAATACCAATAGCTGGTTTTAATTTTTTTAAAGGAAATACTACAATTTAAAAAAAGAGTTCCAAAAAAATTAACAAAATTTCCAGCAATGATTGCTTCTGAAATGTAAAGATTTGAAACATAATCTATACAAAACTAAAACCCAAAAGGATTTATTCTTACTTTTTCCTTTTTAAAAAAATCCAGACAATTTGTCACAAGAAAGTTCAGCAAGTTACAGCAGCTGCAGCCTCAGTCACCCTTGGAATCACTGTCCCTCTTCATGAGGACAGAGCGCCACACTAAGGACAGCAACACATCTTCAGTTGGTTTCTTAGGGTTTTCCTCCAAGTCTGTGTTAATTTCTCCAGATTGAGACAGTTTCCACTCCAACTCATCTCTTGTCAGGTTCATGCCGCCAAACACCAGAGGACGGATAAACTGAGGCTTGATATCTCCTTCCAGGTAAACAAATTTCGTGGGCAGATTCCTATCAGGATAATTGGGTGTGCAGGTTGTTGTTGAAATGGCTTTGATTAATTTGACATCAGGAAACTTCCTGGCAAGTCCACTGAGGTGCTGTTTGATCAAGGCACAGAGGGGAAGTCCTTGTTTGTAAAGGTGCAAGATGACCCACAAACCCTCACCAGGTAACTTCTTGAACATAATCCTTTCCTGAGACCTCGAAGACTTCTCCACATTTATTCTTCAGTTTAATTACTTTCCACTCACCCAGTCTCTGCTGTCTGTACATTTCAATAGCATGTTCATTCTTCTCATTACATTTGTCTTCACAACCCTCCAGCTCTTCAAAGTCATATCTTCATATGTTTTTACCACTGACTGCTAGAGGACACACTGCTACTCTTCTGCCTTTTTCTCCAATTCTTTCAGACTTTCCTTGGCGGGAAATTACATCTTACACAAGGGCATCTTGCCTGCCAAGGAAAGTCTGAAAGAATTGTGTCTGCGTTGGGGTCCTGCATCTTGTTTGCAATCGCTGAAGCCAGTTGTGCCACGGTGCCCCCACCCCTCAGCTCCCTTTTGCCCAGAGTTGGATTCTTAATCAGTATTTGTCGAGTAAAATAACAAACCTCTGCCTGCTCATGCCTGTAATCCCAGCACTTTGGGAGGAGGCTGAGGTGGGAAGATTGCTTGAGGTCAGGAGGTCAAGACTGGCCTGGGCAACATAGTGAGACCTTGTCTCTACAAAAAGTACAAAAAATTAGTCAATGTGGTGGCACTAGCCTGTGGTTCCAGCTATTTGGGAGGCTGAGGTAGAGGATTCCTTGAGCCCAGGAGGTTGAGCTGAAGTGACCGGTGATCATGCCACTGCACTCCAGCCTGGGTGACAGAGCAAGACTCTTTCTCAAAAAAACCAAAAAAAACCACTTTAACTAACAATAATGCCCACTATTTATGTAATGTTGGTGTGTCAGGTACTGTAATAAATGCTTGCCATATTTTAATTAACTATCACTTCACAAAGTTTTACTTCATTCCCACATATATAACATTATCTTCATTAGTCAGTCATTTGATATAAGTCCAGAGCTCTTCTTTGATTATGAGTTCATTGATTATGAGTCCATTGATTGGAAGTTTTGTAGTGTTTTTTTTTTTTTGCATAAAATACATCTATAATGCCTCATTTATAATTTCTAAAATGTCTGGGATATAAGCACACCTGCAATGGAATTTGAGGGCAGGATCTTTTTTTTTTTTTTTTTTTTTCTTTTGAGATGGAGTCTTGCTCTGTCACCCAGACTGGAGTGCAGTGGTGAGATCTCGACTAACTGCAAGCTCCGCCTCCCAGGTTCACGCCATTCTCCTGCCTCAGCCTCCCAAGTATCTGGGACTACAGGCACCCACCACCACGCCAGGCTAATTTTTTGTATTTTTAGTAGAGACAGAGTTTCACCATGTTAGCCAGGCTGGTCTCGATTTCCTGACCTCGTGATCCACCTGCCTCGGCCTCCCAAAGTGCTGGGATTACAGGTGTGAGCCACCGCGCCTGGCCGAGTGCAGAATCTTTTTAGATTTTTAAAACTTCTCCCATACCAATTTTTCTAGCTCATCACCAACAACTGATTTGACAGTATTTTTAAGCGATTTGTCTTTTATTTTTTGCCTTTGTATTTTACGGGTATATAACATGTTTGTTTTGTAATTAAAATAGCAACTAAAATTGGCACATTTAAAAACAAACACAATTGTATTTTGGTGGTGAACCACTGGCAGGTGGGGCTTTATCTTCCTGTGGGCGTGCTTGCATGGGGGATTCTGGGAGTGTGCGGAAAAGATAATGACACTAAAGGGAGCTGGGAAGATCTTTTTCCCTCTGGAAATGCTGAATAAACTTTGTGTTATGTGCCTGTGTTTCTACTGCGACTCATCACATGAGGTCAGGTGTGAAACTTTCAACTTTCCACTAGTGGCATCATGTTGGCATTCAAAAAGTTTCAGATTTTAGAGCATTTTGGATTTCAGATTTTCAGGATTTCAGGAATGCGCAACCTATAATAGGAATCTCGGAAGACAGTACAGAAAAAATGGGTGGGAGGAAATATTTCAAGAAATAACAAAATAGGTTTTCCTACAGCTGAATGACACTAGTTTCCCAGAACAATGAATAGATAATAGACTCATTTCAACTTACCACTGTAAAGTTTCCAGAAAAATATTAAAAGAGAACAAGAAATTTCCAGAGATAAAGAAAACAAATAAGCAAAAAAACAAGGTCACTTATAAAAGAACAAAAATCAGACTATCTTTTGAACTTCCCCTCAGCAACCCTGGATTTCTAACAAATAGTGGTGTGAACTTTCTCTTCTTTTCTTTTTTAAGAGACAGAGCTGCCCCGTGTTGCCCAGGCCGGAGTGTAGTGATGCGATCTTACCTCACTGCAGCTTTGAGTTCCTGGGCGTGGCACAAGCAGTTCTTGAACTCCTGGCCTCAAGCTATCCTCCTGCCTTGGCCTCCCAAGCTGCTGGGATTACAGGCGTGAGCCACTGCACCCAGCTGGAATGCACATTCTAAGTTACAAGGTAAAACTATTTTCAATCTCACATTATATACTCAGCAAAGCTCTCAATCAAGAATGAGGGTAGAATGAACAGCTCTTCAGGTATGTAGGATTTAGGTTTACTTGTTCCATATAGTTTCTTAGGGAGTTACTTGGAGGACATGGTCCAGCTAATGAAGGGAGTAAATCAAGAAAGAAGGCATGGGGTCCATCTCAGAGGAATAACAAAATGAGGTTCCCGCATCATAGCTAAGGAGCACATCTGCAGACCCTCAGTCTAGATGGAGGCACAAAGAGGGAAAGATCTGGAAAAATGGGAGGCTGACGATTTGTGGGATCTTTGAGAAACTGGAAAAGTAAAGATTTGATAAAGGCAAGCAATGCAAAGAAGCAACTGAAGCAGAAGAAAGAGGAGAAATAGGAAAAGGGAGAGGAGGAGGAGGAGGAGAAACTCTTAAAGAACACGAAAATTTGGAATGTAATAATAATACTTGGCTGTACAGACAATAATATTACATAGTCATAATAACATAAATACGGTTTGCTGATTTTCAGATTTTCAGATCAAATAACAAGGGAAAGAAGACTTGATTATGTATACACACACAAAAAGAAAGTGTTATCAAAACTGACAAGAAAAAGTAAGTCAAGGTACTTAAAGTAGTGCTGGAAGTTATAAGGTAAGGTGGGGAGAAAAGAAGAAAGAGGTTGGGCGTGGTGGCTCACGCCTGTAATCCCAGCACTGTGCGAGGCTGAGGTGGGCGGATCACGAGGTCAGGAGATCGAGACCATCCTGGCTAACACGGTGAAACCCTGTCTCTACTGAAAACGCAAAAAAAAAAATTAGCTAGGCATGGTGGCAGGTGCCTGTAGTCCCAGCTACTCGGGAGGCTGAGGCAGGAGAATGGAGTGAACCCGGGAGGTGGTGCTTGCAGTGAGTGGAGATCACGCTACTGCACTCCAGCCTGGGCAACAGAGCAAGACTCAGTCTCAAAAAAAAAAAAAAAAAAAGAAGAAAGAAAAAGACCACTAATAATCCCTTTTTACCACGTGAGAGCTCAAGAGATATTTGCATATTTATATGCAGTATTTAAGTTAAAAGATAATCAAAAGAGGAAGGAACGATTCTTACCTTCAGTGGCAGGAGGGGAGGAGAGAGGAAGGTTGTCGTGCCTTAGAAAGTCCATAGGTGTTGAGACTTGATGTATCAAACTATAGTGATTTAAGCCTATTATTTAGAGAGCAGGTAACTATCAGAAAAACTAAAAATAAAAAAATTATCATAGTTAATATAGTGCCTCTGATACACAGAATTGAGATTATGGAGGCCTGAAAAAAAGAATTGTTGTTTTTCATTTTAAACTCTTCTATCTTGTTAAATTCGAACATCTTATTAGCTTCATCAAAATTTAAAATATAGCTATTTAAAAATAATGCTAGTGGGCGGAGCACAGTGGCTCACGCCTGTAATCCCAGCACTTTGGGAGGCCGAAGTGGGTGGATCACAAGGTCAGGAGTTCAAGACCAGCCTGACTAACATGGTGAAACCCCATCTCTGCTAAAAATACAAAAATCAGCCAGGTGTGGTGGTGTGCGCCTGTAATCCCAGCTACTCAGGAGGCTGAGGCGGGAGAATCGCTTGAACCCAGGAGGCACAGGTTGCAGTGAGCCGAAATTACGCCACTGCACTCCAGCCTGGGCGACAGAGTGAGACTCTGTCTCAAAATAATAATAATAATAATAATGCTAGTGAACATATCACATTAAACTTTGGTTATTGCTCGGTTATTTCTTCTATTTTTTAGGAAAAAATTTAACTAGGTAATTATAACAATTCTTATTATTTCTAATACTGAGAAAAATATTTCAGCATAGGCATGTGTCTAGGACAGGGGACTCCAAAAGCTCTAGTCGGTCTTTTGTTTTTAGTAAATCTAGGAAAATGTTTTAATGTTCGGCCACAAGGCAGTCTTTTCAAGGGTGAGATGTTTTTGTAGCTTCCACTATTATTTTCTCCAGAGGACTGCAGAGTGTGAAGACCGTAGATAATTGCTGAGTTGCTTCCCGGGGTGTTTCCAGCCAGTGTCAAGGAGATGGCCACCTTTGTGCCTCTCTGGATGGGAGCTGGGGTGCATGAAGGCTTGGTATTTGTCCTTGTACTCAAGGGTGCTAGATGGGGCATCCTGTGCTTTTGCTCAAGTGTCAACTTTCCAGAAAGGCTGTCCTGGGCCCTGCTATCTGAAGAGTGTTCCCTGACCCCACTCTTTTCTATTCCTTTACCCACTTTGTATTTTCTAAACTTCTCCTCACCTGGCATTATGCTACACAGGTTTTGGCTTTTGTTTTTAGATTTGGGGTCTTACTGTTTTGCCCAGGCTGATCTTGAACTCCTGGCCTCAAGCAATCCTCCCACCTCGGCCTCACACTGCTGGGATTACAGGCACGAGCCACTGTGCCTGGCTGGTTTTTGTTTATTCTCCATCTATTCCACACCAAAAAGTATGTACCTTTTGGGGGAAAAATATTATTTTGCTCACTTCTGTATCTGTTGTTCTTTCTGTTATATTTCTGTTTTTTTCTTTCATATTAAGTCTTTGAAATCTGGTGTATATTTTACATTTAAGTTACATCTTTATATTACTCAATAGCCACATTATAAGTGCACATTGGACACAAGGCATGCTCGGGGTAATTCCTGAGTGTCTTCTCAAACATACTCTCTCACTTACTTAGGTCTGTCTTCTGGGGCATTTGGGGGCTTCCTTTCTGGGGAAGCAGATAGGAAGAAGCAATTAGCTACCTGAAAAAGTTGCAGGTTCTAAGAAGCTGTGAAAGTCCAGAGCAACAGCCCTCCTTGGTGTTTATTGGATTTTAAATGGGTTTAGCCTTAAGTTTGCTTAGTGACTGTCATGTCTTTACCAACATGTCTCTCGGTGGTTTTTCTGGAGGTCAGTAACACCTAACTCCTCTCTCCTTTGTTATTGACTGGGCAAAAGACTTCTGAAGTTCCCTGCCTCCTACCTCTTAAGATGTTCTTTCATATCTCTACTGCTGTGTCTTGGGTGACATTAGCTGGTAATGGGGTTGTGCAAAGGGCTGAAACCACAGATTTAGATCCTTCTCCTACAAAACTCCAGATTAAGCACTTTGCTCTCAATGTCCCATTTTATTTACGGAAATCATGTTAAGTCTATTTTTGTATGTCATTTCTAGGACATCCCTATTTAACCGCTTTTGCACTCTTCCTTTTTTCATAAGACACAGGATTGTGTTGATTACAAGAAGGAGGCAACGCTGTCTTGTCATTGCCACTGAACATGATTAGTGTCTGTCTGCAAAGCAGCTCCTAAGGCATTGAGGGAAGGGGCTCATTATCAGAGCGCCAGGGCCCAACACATAGCCATGCAGCAAGGTTTGTTGGGTGCTAAATAAATATTTCCATAACACACTCTAACAACTACTTTCTTCTTTTGGCTAATTACTTGGGAACAATATTAATTATGAGCAACTCTGATAAGTTTCACTTGTAAAATTATTTATTCAACTCTGACATGGGTATTGGGACCCCATAGGAACGGAAGAGCAATCTGAGTATATGTGAACCTGCAGTTCTTCTTAAGTTACCCAGTACTGAAAAATGGAAAGTTTTTGAACATTCTTGAAACATTTTAAAAACTAAGACCTAAAAGCCTGTTAACAGAAATATGATTTAGTTTAGAAAATGATTCATAAAGCTCACGACCTCTTTTTACCTCATGTTACCCCAGTCTGAGCACTGTCTTTTGCACAATTGCTAAGACTAAGATCTTCATGGGAACACTGGGCCTCAGCTGTCAGAACTTTGCCTGCTCTAGGTATTTTTTCTTGAATACAGTATTCCCATTTAACAAGTGTGATGGCTCAGGTAGAGATATGCTGCTGATAGGAAGAAAGGATTTCCTAATAGTGAGTTTTTACTCTGCTTATGGCTGCTTACATACCTGCTGGAAGTCAGTTTAATCTTGCAGACTTCTATTTGGCATTTCAGCCACGTTCCCTATATGTTCCCAAATGTCAGTTGTTCTCTCTGTAAAACTTGCAATGAAATTTTTACTAGCACACAAGTGTAGATTCAACCTTTTTGCTTTTTTCTTAGATCTCTATCAGCAAAATGAGGTCTGGGATTTGATGGGGTCATGTCAGAATCAAATTCCCTTAATTCTCATTCTAACACAGTGTTCTGTCTAGTTGAAAGGTCTTCTGCTCTCCTGACATTTATTTTTTCTACATGAGTTGTATCTGAGGAGGGAGTATGAGAGTCTTGGGTTTTACATATCAATCGGAAGTGTGTCAGGGATGGCTGATGTTAGTCCTGTCATGGATTTTTAACTACAGCCTATGAGTTGGAAGTTGTAATTATTGAAGGCCTTTATCTAAAATGACTTTGCAAAATACTGTGTTCATTACATTTCCAGATTTTATCCATATTTTCAGTCAAGATTCCTGTTTCATCTTGTAATACACATTTTAGAGTAGCAACATTAAACTATTCATTTGATGTTTACAGCTTGATGGTTCATTTTCTAAGGAACAATTCTGTTTTCTATTTTGTCATTGTGTCTCCAGTGTTTTTTGAACCCATTTTTGTGGCTTTATTCTGGATTGTTTGAAAATGTTTTCCTTCTCTGGGGGGTCTGGAGAAAGAGCCTGAATTTCTCACTATTCAGTTTCTTTACTGGCAAGAATAAAATTATATCTGTAGTGCTTAGACTAAATTATGTGATTTCCTCCTCCTAAGCCATAAACCATAAATGATGTTGAAATCATCTGTTATGGAAACAAAGTTTCATAATCTGAAATATCTGGCTTTAATAGTCATATAATAAGTGGCTGGGTGTGGTAGCTCACTCCTGTAATCCTAGCACTTTGGGAGGCTGAGGCGGGTGGATTGCTCAAGGCCAGGAGTTCGAGACCAGCCTGGCCAACGTGGCAAAAACCCCCTTTCTACTAAAAATACAAAAATTAGCCAGCACAGTGGCACACACCTGTGGTCCCAGCTACTCTTGGAAGCTGAGGTGGGAGGATTGCCTGGGCCCGGGAGGTAGAGGCTGCAGTGAGCCAAGATGGCACCACTGGGAAACAGAGGGAGACCCTATCTCAAAAAAAAAAAAAGTCGTATAATAAATGATACTGAGATAACGGTAGAGCTGTCTGGGATGAATAGAAATTTGACTCCAGAATTGATGCCAGAATGAAAGAGTTTGCAGATGGAGGCACAAATAGAGGGTCAATTTCCATCTTTCTGTTTTACATTTTCCCAGGGCATCGTATTTAAGATACATTGGCTTCTTCTGTTTTGCATTGGTAAAGATGGACAGATGGTGAAATGGGATCAAATAACAGAAAGCTGACACATCCTGTTCTCAAGCAGTTTAGCAGGTTCATAGATTAAAGGTTAAGCCCTTTCCCCACCAAGAGGGCCTTATCAAGTCTCTGACTTTGCGCCACAAATTTGATGAAATTGGGGAGGGAGTGGTCTAACTGCAGATTGACATGGCTCTGAGCTTGTCACCAAAGAAACATTCCCGTCTGCCAAAATAGTTAACAATAAAATACATAAACAGCCCTTCTTTCCCCTGGAACTAGTTTGTTCTTTTATTTTCTTAAGCTCAAAGTCAAACCACAATATCTTACCAGCACCTTCTGATGGGGTTTATTATTGCTTTTCTTTTAACATGGAATTTTTACATTTGAATTGTTGATATGCTTTAAAATAAAAGTACTCACTTTTTATTGGGCTTGCAAGGGTTCTGCATTTTCTGGAAAGTTTAGGTAGGAACAAAATGCTTACTTTTCAGTTGAATATACCTAAATTGAAAATGACTCAATAAAATTCACACCCTTGGTCCCTGAAAATGTCTAATCATTTTATTATATGCAGATCACGTGGTTTAGTTTTATGAACAATGAATGACCTTAGTTGAAAACTGGCTTCCCTTTGAAAGTATTTCCAGAAAGAGGGTCTTCAGAAACAAAAAAACCTCTTAATTTTTAATAGACTCCTCCAACCTACAACTGGCTTATAGTTAACAACCCTATAAAACAGGTAAATCCAGTTAATTACATTGAGGTCAGTTCAGCCAATGATCTTAGCGGTTTGATAGATACTTACACTACTTAAAGTTGGGTGCTTAACTGGTGTTTTAATGAGGTGGTTTTGTTTTTTTTGTTTTGCTGAGATATTAGTAAATCAATTTCCCTGCAAAGATTATTGTTTCTATGTTCTGAATAACAGAGCTTTGAGACCCAGCTACTTCTTTTTCTGTGTACTAGAGTAGAAAACCTTGTCTGTGTCCCCCGGTACTCTCTGCCCTCCTCCGTGTAGGAACTGAGGCTTTCTATTCTGTATGTGACCTTTTTAGGTGCCTCTTTTTTTTTTTTTTTTGAGACGGAGTCTCACTCTGTCACCCAGGCTGGAGTGCACTGGCAGGATCTGGGCTTACCGCAATCTCCACCTCCCATGTTCAAGTGATTCTCCTGCCTCAGTCTCCTGAGTAGCTGGGATTACAGGCACACACCACCACACTTGGCTAATTTTTGTATTTTTAGTAGAGATGGGGTCTCGTCATGTTGGCCAGGCTGGTTTCAAACTCCTGACCTCAGGTGATCCGCCCACCTTGGCCTCCCGATTACAGGCATGAACCACTGTGCCCGGCTCAACTTGTAAGAATCTGTTAACGTCACTCCTGGCTCAGCTGACTGAGCCTGAAGTTTATGTGTCAGCTTTTAAATGGCAACACAGAATATCTGCATGTCTAAGTCCTTGTCAAGAAGGCTTACCCTGATTCTAGAGCACTCTGAAATAAGATTTATGGAAATTATGGAATTATGCCTGAAAATTTTGCAGTCCATTTCCTAGATATTCACTTTGATTTTCGTCTGAAACTTAAACCTATAGGTTTTTTCCTCCTGCAGTGAAATTACTGAACTCTGTTTACATAACATGTCATAAATACACTTTGAAGCAATATTACAAATGAGCTTATGAATATTCTTGTTTTTACTATAAGAGTAATGGTAAAGATTAAGGGTACTAAATTAAAGAGAAACTTCCTTATAAAGCTCTATCCATAGGAGATGTTTCTCAGATTTCAGATACTGAGGATGAAATAGATTTTGTTTATGATTCACTTTTTTGAATTGGCTGCTAGACAGCTCAGAGATAAATATTCAGGCCACCCCAAGCAAGTGCACGTGATTATATGGCATGCATTCTATGCATTAATTTCACTTATAGCTTCATTTTTTCTCTTTCTAACATTATGTTTCTATAAACTCACTTCCTACTTGTTATCTAGTTTCCTCGTACATATTTTTAAAATTTTAAATCTTTCTGGAAGTAGGTAAGGTACAAATAAAGAAATAGCACAGAACTAATTACATTTTTTTTGGGTTTAGAACCAATTAAAATGTCCACAGGGTATGATCCCAGTGGTAGGAAGTGACTCCAGCATTCATGACAGTGGGTGGAGCCTTCAGTAGCTTGGAGGCAGCAGGCTGTGTCCCTCACTAAAGGGACCAGGAACAAGATAGCAATAAAATGACAGGCACAGACAGGATATGAGTCCCCAACCCCCCAAAAAACATCACAGAAGTAATTGGGGATGGGGATGCTTTCTAACGGGATGGGCTATAACTGCAGACGGATCGCGGAGTGAGGGATTCACACTTGCCTACTGTTTGAACAGCTCTATTTTAAACCCCAAATTGGGCTGGCCTAAGGAGACATGCTTTAATATACAAATGTAGCAAGCAATTCTTCAGTGTGGATTTTGAAGGAAACTCCATCTTCACCAACCTGCTACAAAGACTGACATACCATGATATAAACTTACCCCTGAGGATGAAAGTTTTGTATTTTCAAGAGTCTTTTGTTGAAGATCAGATAAATGAGAAGGTAACATGGTGAGACTTGGCTATCGCTAACAATACGTGGGAAGGAGGGAATATGAAACAAGGCGTGTTGTAGGGGAAAGCGTTTGGGACTTTAGGCCCAGGCTGGGGAAGTGGGAGGCTGTCTGGTGCTGGGAGAGACAAGAAAATACCATTAGGGCACAAGGGAGGATTTTCCAACAAAGCCTCAACCTCGCTTTTATTATTGACAGTAATTCTCACTTGGCTCAACTCTCTACCTTCTTCCCCTTTTTCTTTACTTTTCCTGCCTTTTCTTTATCAGTTTCTAAGACCTGTTGACTCTTTGCTACTGACACCACTTTTGGAGCCCATACAAACTCTGGCAGCAGCTGCAGCCTACAGACTTCTTTCCTGCCTCTGTGCTGGGGCCACCTGCCATCCTCGCTCCGGTTCTTCTCAAGAGGGGTTTCACTTACAACCTGGAGCCTTTCCTTTATCTACCCTGGCTGGGGGGATTAATTTTTCCCAGGTGTGTCCCTGTAACTGGCCATCTCCACAGAGATTGGAGATCCAGACCTCTCTGCCTGTGAAGCTGAGGGGGTGCCTGCCACTTCCGCTGGCGTCGCCCTGTTCCCTGGGTAGTTTCCTGAAGTCACGCTCTCTCCGCCACTGCCTTCATAGAGAGTCCCACCCCAGCTCACACACCTAGCTCTATGCTTGTCAAGAAGCTGTTAAAACAATGAATCCAGGGCTCCCGAGGCCCCACGGAGACATAGGGTCACGCCACCCTCTGCCTTTTCTGCATCTACCGTTGTACCCAGGACTCAGATACTACTCCATGAAGTCTGTTCAAGGACCCATGTCAGAATAGACACAGATCTTTTCCCAAATATCTTGAAGTCCATAGTCAGCTCTCCCTGATAGAGAACTTGCATTTCACTTTGAAGCTTTAACTACACATAGCATATAAGCCCATCTCTGTGGACCTGTTTCAGCCGTGAATCGAAACATCATGGCTGGGCATGGTGGCTCATGCCTGTAATCCCAGCACTTTGAGAGGCTGAGGCAGGTGGATCACTTGAGGTCAGGAGTTTGAGACCAGCCTGGCCAACATGGTGAAAACTTGTCTCTACTAAAAAATACAAAAAATTAGCTGGGTGTGGTGGTGCATGCCTGTAATCCCAGATACTGGGGAGGTTGAGGCATGAGAATCGTTTGAACCCGGGAGGCGGAGGTTGCAGTGAGCCGAGATGGTGCCACTGCACTCCTGCCTGGGTGACAGAGTGAGACTCTTTCTCAAAACAAAAAACGAAAAACAAACAAACAAAAAACCCAAAAGAGAGTGCAGCTCCATCTTTTGAAGCGGTAAGAGGGATTGAGATGTACCTCTGGGCCTGCATCCGGGCCCATCATTGGTCAAATGTGATGACAACAATGTTCCTCAATATGTGGTCAGTCCTACTTCTGGCTTTTGTTTTTGATAAATCAATTTGCCAAATTGTTTTCCAGTGTGATATTTAAGCTGTAGGGAGTCCTTACAATTATTGCAACCTGATAGATAGGTCATGTAGGCATATATATATACATATATGTATTTTGCTGGGGTTTTGCCATGTTGCTTAGGCTGGTCTTGAACTCCTGGGCTCAAGTGACCCTCGTGCTTTGACATCCCAAAGTGCTGGGATTACAGGCCTGAGCCACCATGCCCGGCCTAGTTGATTAACTTTTTAGAAAACAAATCTGTTTATTTGTAATCACTTGTAAATGAGTCCCAGATGCCATATAAAGAACTTTGGCACATTATTTTAATTTCAACTTTAGAGCCCAATGGGAAGGGGTTGCACGTATCTACTAGATATTCATAGCATCCAGCATCATCAATGTTCTTGCTGAATTACCTCATTTGTTTTCTGATGGTCCCAATCCCCTTCTTAGAGAAAGTAATTAGGTTTACTAATGCTGGTCTTAGTCCATTTGGGCTGCTCTAACAAAATACCATAAACGGGGTGTCATAAACGACAAATTTATTTCTCACAAATCTGGAGGCTGGGAAATCGAAGATCAAGGCACCAGCAGATTTGGTATTTGGTGAGGGCTTGCTTTCTGTTTAATAGGTGGCACTTTCTCACTGTGTCCTTATATGGTGGAAGGGATAAATGTAACCTCCCCCACCGTTCCCTCCCCCAACAGCCTGTTTCCAGGCAGAGGGCGAGAGGGGCTTGAAACTTTGCCCGAGGCTATCCACCTCCCAGCTGCGAGAGAAAAGGGCTTTAGTTCTTCCCGTGCCTGTGAAGTCTGTACACCAGATTCGCGCCCTCCCCTGAGTTCTGGCCAGGAGGCTTCTCGCCTGTTCAAATTGCTAGGCTTGGCTCTCTCACTTGACTCAACTCCAGGTAAAGTTGGAAACTTTTCCCGCAAACAGATCTTCAACTTCTCCAGTAGTGGTGTGTGTTCGGTTTCCCTTTCCCACTTCCGCAGTTGGGGCAGTCACAATACTTGAGGTGTCTCCCGGGTCCTGCAGGAACAGTTCGCTTCCTTCAGAGGGTCTGTGAGTCCTCTCGGGATTGCTGGTTTGCTCTTGCAGTCGATCTGGAGCTGAAATTTACAACGCAAGCCTCTGCATGCTGCTCTGTCCAGAGCTGCAGTCTAGTCCTGCCTCCCGTCAGCCGTGGTCCTTGGGCCTGTTTTATAAGGGCACTAATCCCAGGAAAGCGACACCCTCATGACTTAATCACCTCCTCAAAGGCCCCACCACCTATAACTATCACCTTGGGAAGTTAGGATTTCAAAATATGAATTTCGGGGCGAGACAAAAAACCTTCAGACCATAGCAATGCTTGTGGTTTTATTTTTACTCTTTTGATCCTTAAATCTCTGGTGATGGTGGCCCTGTCCAGTTAACCATTCCCAAGATGCAGAGTCTAGAGTGTTGGAAGGCTGGGGAGTTCCTCTTCTGTGTTTGAACATGCGTTGTTGTCAACATGGCTGGGAGCTGCAGGAAGCCAGGCTTCCTCTATAAGGGGCCACCAGACTATTTAGCCGGATGCCAACAAAGCTAAGTGAATGACTCTACAGGACACTGGGGGAGGCTGTCCTGAAAAAGCACTGATACCTGTTTGCCATTCAAATGACAGCCTGCACGACAGTAAAGAATGCAGTCATTCAATAACATTTTGGGCTTTTTCAATCCTCTGTTACAGTGAAACAATTCTGATGTGTCATTGTTATTTAAATAGCAAAAATCTATGAGTGTTATTTGAAGAAAAAACCATAACAATGTTTTTGATATCAGTGGGATATTATTAGTTAGGTAACATTGTCTCTAAAAGTTCATCTGCCGACTACGCAGTTAGACTGTACAAGCCTTTAATAGTTGTCAAGAATTTCTGAAAATTCTTTTCAGAGGCATGTGAGATTGGGGAATAAATCCAGGAAAAAGAAAACAGGAACTACTGAAGTTGGGCCCTGCATAGGGGATCAGTGGAGAAAAATTACGCTCTCAGGTGGCCTAGTGGGAGGGTGGAACTTTGGAGATAGACTGATTTTATGGTGATTTCTTCTTAAGTAGTAAATTTTACGGTATGGGATTTGGTCCTGTTCTTCCATTTCTTCTATGAAATATTTAGAAAAATTACTACTGTTAACTCATATTTTCAGTGTGACTACAGTCAGTCTTTTCTGGACTTGTGAAGACTGCTGAGTTCAGAAATACAGTTAACATAAAGGAAAACAGGTGATGCAATGGGTTGAGCTGACTCTTGGGCATGTCAACAGAAGATAGAACCTCGGACAGAAATGAGAAGGACCATGGAGAGATGGGAAAATATTGACACATATTCCAGGACACATTCAGGTCCGAATTAGGAGACACAGTTTTTAGATTGAAATTAGGCTTACAGGAGGCATGGACCATATAGAAATCCAGAGAGGTGCTAGGGAGAGAGAGTTACTACAGCCTTTGGTCTCTTAGTGACTAGGAGGAGCTGAGCTCGTTTCTACATGGAATAATACCACAGTCAAGAAGACCTTAGCTTGTAAAACTGCATTCCCGATAAGTAACAAGCATAAGGAGCAAAAAGGCACCATCTAAATCTAGAATCAAAAGGAACCATGTAAACACACTGAGATAGCATCCTAGGTGTTTCTGCCATAGCCAATAGTTACGTAAACCAGAAACCCAAATCTACCAAAGGAATTACAGGATTCTGTTTGTTGGATGGTGTAAGATAAGGGGGTGTTTCTCATAACCAGGAGGCACCAGGATGGCTCAGAGAGAATGGAATTAAATGAACAAAAATGTAGACAATAGCTCAGAAGTTAGTTTTCTTCCTTAACATCACTATACTACAAATTTCTTGTTGCCTCTACTTTTGTAACAAAACATATCCATTCTTTAGGACAGTGATTTTTGGACTCTCTTTTTAAAGTAAGTAAACACTTTCTTTGAAGATATCTTTAAAGATAACTCATGTGAAATCCTACTTCGTAAAATTAGTAAAAGTGGATCTTTTCTGGTTGAAGTTGATTCTCATAGCCAAGGGCTCTGCCTCTTTGACCATCCTCCTTTCTCCCCATCCATCTGTCTGCTTCCTACATTCCTCCAAATCCAAGCCCCTTTTAAAACTTTTAAAATCTAAGAACACTGTATGAAGGTGCTTCTTTAATTAAAGTCTTCAGAATTGTTTTTGTATATTGGTTAGACCTCTAAGAATCTCTACTTCTAACCTGAAAGTATATATGCAGAAATGAATGTCGTGATGAAGCATCTGCCTAAGAAGTTTAATTATTGGCTGTGATTCTGACTTGTTGATTATTATACTTAAACATGAAGCGATTTCTGGCTCTGACTTAGCTTCTTTAATCGGAGGGTCACCCACACTGCCTTGCCCTGAGCATACTTCAAGGCTGCAAGTCATTTTCTTGTTTGTTTTGTGGATGTTCTGTTTTCCATATTAAAAATATTGTCTCACAGATCTGGAACCAAGCATAACTTTGATAAAATAAAATAAAATGTAAAATAAAATGACACGGTTACTCTGGTCTCCTGCCAGTGAGTTTGTGTTGTAAGTTTTTCCCAGTCATCAAATCTCACAAGTTATATTTTTAATGATAGTTCAATTTGTTGAAGCGTATTTCACTTAATTAGGTTGACGAATTATTTGTCCGTCATCTGTGATGTCTGTGTGGCAGCCAAGTATCCAAATCTGGCAACAAATTTTAACTTCTGTGATTCTCTAATACTCAACTGTCATTACCAGGATCTCAACATGCTCTATACTTAAAAAAAGATATCTGCATTTACTTAAAATACATTATTCAGCATATTGGGACATTATTGGAAGATAAAGGTATGTTAATAACATTAGATCACTTACACGTTGTCTCCTGAATCCCACCTGGCCCATTAAAGTAAAGAGATTTCTTGAACAATGAGATCACATGGACACAGGAAGGGGAATATCACACTCTGGGGACTGTGGTGGGGAGGGGGGAGGGGGGAGGGATAGCATTGGGAGATATACCTAATGCTAGATGACGAGTTAGTGGGTGCAGCGCACCAGCATGGCACATGTATACATATGTAACTAACCTGCACAATGTGCACATGTACCCTAAAACTTAAAAAGTATAATTAAAAAAATAAATAAATAAATAAAGAAAAAAAAAGATATTATGTGTATTACCTTTGAATTCTATCATTCAGTACTTTGCTGTATCAGGAGTTGCCAAACCAAGATTTAGAACAGAGAAATTCAGTCAGGGTTAAACGCGATTCAACATCTCACACGCCATCTATTTTCTAGTGTGATTATGCGTGTCTGCATAGTATACTTGAGTTTATTGCATTTAGATAATGCAATAAAGTAGTGTGCACTAGTTCTTAGAAATATGTATTCCATGGAGTCTATGGAATATCTGATTAAATATTATATTCTGGATCTTTTTCATTCTCTTCCTCTCTCCTGCAATCATGTGGTATGCAGAGTGCTCCAGTAAGGCTTTAAGACTGCAAATGCTGGTGAGTGTCACTTCCTGACTTCAAAGATATCTTAGTCAGATAGGAGGAAGATGTGTGAGCAAAGTTATGTAAAGGAGAGAAAAATGCTTAGGGAGATTTGTGCAGGGTTGTGGAATAATGTATTTTGGCCCCTAAAATTTATCTTTCTTTGTCACCCTCTCCCAATCCCTTCTTTTGCCCCTTGGGTTTGTAGTAGTTTTCTATTGCTGCTGTAACAAATTACCACAAAGTTAGTGGCTTCAAACAACTCAGATTTATTATGTTACAGCTTTTGAGGTCAGAAGTCCAATAAGTCTCGCTGGGTTAACATCAAGGTGTGAGCAAGGTTTCCTTCCTTGGGTGGGTTTTAGTGGAGAATCCATTTCCTTGCCTTCCCAGCTTCCAGAGGCTGCCCCATTCCTTGGCTGGCAGCTCCCTTCCATCTTCAAAGTTGGAAATGGCATCACTGTGACCTCCACTTCCTCTCTTTCTCTGTGACTCTCCTCCCTCCTTCATCCACTTATAAAGACCCTATGATTACACTGTGCCTACCTAGATAATTCACAATAATCTCCCCTTCGCAAAATCAGCTGATGAGCAATTTTAATCCCATCTGCAACCTTAATTTTCCTGGTCATATAACAGAACCTGCTCACAGGTTCTGCAGATTAGGTCATCGGCAGCTTTGGAGGCTGTGATATTGTGAAATATATATTTGGTCTTCTTTCCCCTTTCCTTGCATACAACCCCTAAAATCCTTGGACTCTCCAGAGTGCTGTCTTTTTATGTGTTGACTGACAGTGTCAGGGTGGGACTGGTCACTGGAAAGAGAAAAGCGTGATTCAAAGGTTGAGACCTTCAGCTTTGCCTCCTAAACTCTAGGGAGAGGAGAGAGGCTGAAGGTCAAGTTGATCACCAATGGCCAATGGTTTAATCAATCATGCCTACGAAATGAAGTCTCCATAAAAACCCGAGGGGACAGGGTTGGGAGAGCTTCAGGATAGCTGAACACATGGAGCTTCCTGGAAGGTGGCGTGCCCAGGGAGGGCATGGAAGCTTCGTGCTCCTTCTCGCATACCTTGCCTCATGTATCTGTTCATCTGTATCCTTTGCAATATCCTATGTAACAAACTGGTAAACGTAACTGTTTCTTTGAGTTCTGTGAGTCACTCCAGCAAATTAATCGAACCCAAAGAGCGGGACATGGGAACTCCAACTTGAAACTGGTCAGAAGTGTCAGAGTCCCAGAATAATGACTGGTATCTGGGATGGGGGAGTCTTGTGAGACTAAGCCCTTGATCATGATCTCACAGTATCTCCAAGTAGTGAGGGAATTGAGCTGCAGTCTACTGCAGAGTCAGTTGCTTGCTTGCTGGTAGGAAGAAACCCATCCCTCCACATTTGGTTACAGAAATCTTCTGTGTTGATGATTGTTGTTGTTTTAAGTGAGAGAATAGGAACGATGGTTTGAGATTTTTTTTTCCCCCAAAACAGGGGCCATTATTTTGTCTATCCCAAGGTTACTCCCCTGATTCAAACTTTATACTTTGTGACCATATCTTTTAAAGAAACCCATAGTAGTTCTTTTTTTTCTTTTTTTTTTTGAGACGGAGTCTTGTTCTGTTGCCTGCCCAGGCTGGAGTGCAGTGGCGTGATCTTGGCTCACTGCAATCTCAGCCTCCTGGGTTCAAGCAATTTTCCCATCTCAGCCTTCTGAGTAGCTGGGATTGCAGGTGCCCGCCATCATGCCTGGCTAGTTATTGTATTTTTAATAAAGATGGCATTTCACCACGTTGGCCAGGCTGGTCTTGAACTCCTGACCTTAGGTTATCCACCCACCTCGGCCTCCCAAAGTGCTGGGATTACAGGCGTGAACCACCGCACCCAGCCAAGAAAACCCGTAGTAATGCTTTAATAACATCTATTATCCAGGAGTATTCACATTTCCTGGGTTGTCCCGTAAAGATTTGTTTTTTCCTCTGGAAGTTTGTTGTTTTTTCACTGAAGAAACCAGGTCACTTCTGTAAATTTTTCATAGTCTGGGTTTTGCTGACTACATTTCTGTGGTATGAGTTATATGTTTCCCTGAGCCCTGGATTTCTTATAAATTGGTGTCTATAAACTGGTATCTAGAAGTTTGCTTAGATTCAGATTCTATAGTTTGGCAAGGTTTTAATAGGTAGTATTGAGTGTACTTCTACCAGATTTTAGCTTGATATTTTTTGGCAAGAAGACCTCTTCATGGGGGGTGGGTGGTTAAGTCCAGTCAAGTGGCAGAAACCACACCACACTGAACACAGGTCACTTAATATAAAGGATTGTTAATGGGCACAGAGTTGTTAACGGATGTGTGGAGAGGTAAACAGAGAACGTGAAGTTATCACACAGTAGCAACCTCAGAAGCAAACAAAGTTGGAAACAAGAAAAGGAATGGGTTAGACTTATGAATATTGAGGAGTGTAAGAGGAACCTTGAGGAGTGAGCGTGGACTCTGTGGAGAAAGCCTGGTGCTGGCGGGTGTGTCTGAGCTTAAAATAGCATCTCTTAGTGCCTCCTTTCTTTTTATTGTCAAATAATATTTCATTTCTTTATTTTCTCATCAGTTGATGGACATTTTGGGTTGTGCCCACTTTTTGGTTGTTATAAGTAATACTGCTATGAATATTTGAGTACAGGTTTTTATGTGGACATATATTTTCATTTCTTCTGAGTAATATACTGGTAGTGGATTTTCTGGACCATATGGTAATTCTGTGTTTATCGTTTTGAGGAGTTGCCAGACTTTTCCAAAACGCCTGCACCATTTTACATTCTCACCAGCGATGTGTGAGGGTACTAATTTCTCCACATCTTTGCCAACGCTTGTTATCCAACTTTCTGATTATAGCCATTCTAGAAGGGGTAAGGTGGTGTTTCATTTTGGTTCTGATTTGCACTTTCCTGATGGCTAGTGATGTTGAACGTCTTTCCATGTGCTTGTTGGCCATTTGTGTATCTTTGGAGAAATGCCTATTCCTATTCTTTTTCTTTTCCTTTCCTTTCTTTCTTTCTTTTTTTTTTTTTTAAGATAGGGTCTCATTATGTTGCCCAGGCTGATCCTGAACTCCTGGGCTCATGTGATCCACCCACCTTGGCCTCCTAAAGTGCTGGGATTACAGACGTGAGCTGCCATGCTCGGCCTCCATTCCTATTCTTTGCTCATTTTAAAATTAGGTTGTCTCTTTATTATTGAGTTATAAGGGGACAGGCCCGTTGGCTCATGCCTGTAATCCCAGCACTTTGGGAGGCCAAGGCAGGAGGATCACCTGAGTTCAGGAGTTGGAGACCAGCTTGGCCAACATGGTGAAACCCTGTCTCTACTAAAAAAATTAGCCAGGCATGGTGGCACACGCCTGTAATCTCAGCTACTGGGGAGGCTGAGGCATGAGAATTGCTTGAACCTGGGAACCTGGGATGTGGAGGTTGTAGTGAGCTCCGATTCTACCACTGCACTTGAGTCTGGGAGACAAGAGTGAGACTCCTTCTCAAAAAAAGAAAAAAGAAAAAAAAGTTATAAGGGTTCTTTATGTATTCTAACAAGTTCTTTATCAGATATACGCTATGCAAAATGAGTTGGGAAGTGTTCCGTTGTTACATTCTCTTCTATTTTGAAAGAGTTTGTGAAGAATTGATATTAATTTTTCTTTAAGTGTTTGGTAGAATATACTGGTGAAGCTAACTGGTCTTGGGCTTTTTATTGCAAGTTTTTTTTATTACTAATTCCATCTATTTATTTGTTATAGATTTATTCAAATTTTCCGTTTCTTTTGAGTTAGTTTGGGTAGTTTGTGTCTTTCTTGGCATGTGCCCACTTCATCTAAGTTACCTATTTTTTTTTTTTTTCTGAGATGGAGCCTCACTCTGTCGCCCAGGCTGGAGTGCAGTGGCACAGCCTTGGCTCACTGCAACCTCTGCCTCCCAGGTTCAAGCGATTCTTCTGTCTCAGCCTCCCAAGTAGCTGGGATTACAGGCATTCGCCACTACGCTTGGCTAATTTTTGTATTTTTAGTAGAGATGGAGTTTCACCATGTTGGCCAGTCTGGTCTCGAACTCCTGATCTCAAGTGATCCACCCGCCTCAGCCTCCCAAAGTGCTGGATTACAGGCGTGAGCCACCACACCCGGCCCTAAGCTACCTAATTTGTTGGCATAAAATTGTTCATAGTATCCTCTTATAATTACTTTTATTTCTGAAATGTTGGTAGTAATGTCCCCTCTTTTACTTACACTTTTAGTAACTTAAGTCTTTTCCTTTTTCCTTGTTTAGTTTGGCTAAAAGGGTTTGTCAATTTTGATCTTTTCAACCAACTAATATTTGATTTTGCTGCTTTTCTTTACTGTTTTTCTACTCTCTACTTAATTAATTTCCACTCTTGTTTTTGCTATTTTCTTTCTCCTGATTGCTTGTAGTTAGTTTGTTCTTCCTTTTTCCAGCATCTTAACATGGAAGCATAAGATTAGGTTGTTGATTTATAATCTTTTTTTAATGTAGGCATTCCCAGCTATAAATTTCCTATGAGATTTACTTTAGCTGTATCCCATAAATTTTGGTATGTGTGTCTTCATTTTTACTTATTTCAAGGTACTTTCTAGTTTCCCGTGTGATTTATTCTCTGGCTCATTGGCTATTTAGTAGCATGTTGTTTACTTTCCACATATTTATGATATTACAATTTTTTTCTGTTATTAATTTTTTATTTCATTCCATTCTGAGAGAGAAAATACATTAATTGATTTCAGTCTTTTAAAACTTGTGGAGGCTTATTTTATGGCCTAATATATGGCCTATTCTAAGGAATGCTCCATGTGCACTGAGAAGAATGTGTTCTGCTATTGTTGGGGAAGTTTCCTGCTATGTACAGTTTGTGTAGTCCTCTATCTTTTCCTTTATACATTTTCTTTATTTTAAATTGACAGCATTTTGTTTTTATGGGTATAGTATGATGTTATGAAGTACATATACATTGTGGAATGGTTAAATGTAGATAATTACCAGGTGCGTTACCTCACATTACCTTGCTATACAAGAGGTCTCTTGAAATGTGTTCCTTCTATTATGCAGCCATGAAAAGGAAAGAGATCATGTCCTTTGCAGGGACATCGATGAAGCCGGAAGCCATTATCCTCAGCAAACTAACACAGGAGCATAAAACCAAACAATGCATGTTCTCACTTATAAGTTGGAGCTGAACAATGAAATCACATGTATACAGGGAGGGGAACAACACACACTGGGGCCTGTCAGTGGGGGTAGGTGTGGGAGGGAGGGAGAGTATTAGGAAAAATATTTAATGCATGCTGGGCTTAATACCTAGGTGATGGGTTGATAGGTGCAACAAATCACGATGGCACACTTTTACCTATTAACAAACCTGCACATCCTGCACATGTACCCCAGAACTAAAAATTAAAATTAAAAAAGAGAAATGTATTCCTTCTAACCATAATTATGTATCCTTTGACTAACATCTCCCGTTTCCTCCCAAATCCTCTATTTTCTTTCTTATCTGCCTAGTTGTTCCATTCATTATTGGAAGTGGAACACTGGAGTGTTCAACTATTATTGTGGAACTCTATTCTTCCCTTTAATTCTGTCAGCCTTTCCTTTATGTGTTTTGGGGCGCTGTTGTTAGATGTATTTATAATTCTTATACCTTCCTGATGAGATTTACCATTTTATCCTTAAAAAATGTCCCCCTTTATCTTTAGTAACTTTTTTTGTTTTAAAGGGTACTTCGATATTAATATAGCCACTCCGCTCTCTAGTGGCTATTGTTTGCATCATGTGTCTTTGCCCATCCGTATGCTTTCAACCTATTTGTATCTTTGTACCTAAAGTTTGTAGGAATATTATCGTATAGAGAGCATACAGTTGGATTTTGTTTTTTAAATCCAGTCTTACAATCTCTGCCTTTTGAATAGATCATTTTACCCGTTCACAATTAATATTATTATTGATACTGCTGAATTTAGTCTACTATTTTTTTCTTTATGTCACATATCTTTCTTTTGTTCTATTCCTCCTTTACTGGATTCTTTTGCATTAATAAAGTATGTTCTTTTCTCACATTTTAATTCTTTTAATAACACTTTCACTTTTTAAAGTTAATTCCTTAGTAGTTGCTCTAGGGATTACCTTGTACACCTTAATTTATCAGAAACTAAATTAGATGTAATTTCAGTGACATATAGAGATGCTAATTCTATATAGCTTTATTCTCTCTTCTTGTTTCCTGTGCTAATATTATTATATATATTACATCTTTTAATTTTATAAACCAATAATATATTGTCATAGTTATTACTTTATATAATTTTATGTCTATTGAAGAATCCAATAAAAGGAAGGAGAGGAGGTATTTATTTATAGTTTGTCATACTTCTTCTAATTCTTCTAATTTACAGTTTCTGGTTCACTGAATTTGTTCCCATGTGTTCCAGTTACTATCAGCTGTTATTTTGCTACTCCAATACAACTCTGCTCCCACCCATTTCCTTGGTGCCATGGATGTCAAATATATTACATTTGTATACGCTATAGACACAACAAAGTAATCATGTACCCATTCTTTTCTATAATTGGTTTTAAAATCAGTTAAGAGAAGAAAGAAAAAGTAAGCATTTAGATTGCCTTTTATAGTTATTTAATTACTTTTCCTGGTTGTGTGTGTGTGTGTGTGTGTGTGTGTGTTGTTTCAAATTACTATCTGGGGGGGGTCACATGATTTCTGCCTAAAAATCTTGCTTTACTATTCTCTGTAAGATGAGTCTTCTAGCAACAAATTCTCTCAGATTTTATTTGCCTGGAGATATCTTTATTTTGACTGCAGTTTGAAAAGATGTTTTTGCTGAACATAAGATTCTTGGTTGGTATAATTTTCCCCTTCGACTTTGAATAGGACATCTCACTGCTTTCTGGCCTACGTTGTTTCTGAGAATTTAGCTGTCTATCTTATTGGAGGCTGCTTGTGTATCAGTTTTCTCTTGCGCCTTTCAAAATTTTCTGCTTAATTTTATCTTTTAGCATATTGACTATGATATGTCTGGGTGTGGACTTCTTCGTGTTTGTCCTACTTGGAGTTTGTTGAGCTAGTTGAATGTGTAGATTACAGATTTTCAGCAAAATTGGAACTTTTTCAGCCATTATTACTTTGAATATTTTTTCTGTTTCTTTTTCTTTCTCCTCTCTTTTTGATATTTCTATTATACTTATGTTGGTGTAACTAAAGATGTCTAATATTTCTCTGAGGGTCCATTCATTTTTACTTATTCTTTTTTCTTTCTGTAATTCAGATCATGTGATTTACAGAAAACCAAAATAAAAGGTATCTGTAGCTCTGCTCTCCCCCCCATGTTTATTTGGATTCCCTTTTTCTTTGATCCACATGTCCCTGTCCTGCTCAGTTTATTAATTTCTCCTCAGTGAAATTCAATTTATTCTCAGTGAGAGTGCTATAGACTGAAATATATCCCCTTCCTCAAAATTCATATGCTGAAGCCCTAACCCCCATGTGACCGTATTGGAGACAGAGCTTTTAAGGATGTGATTAAGATTAAACAAGATCATAAGAATGGAGCCCTGTATTTAGGGTTCTTTAGAGAAATAGACCCAAACTTATTTTATATATAAAAAATAAGTTATTTTGCAGAATCCCATCTGGGAATATTCCCAACTCCTTAGGCTCATATGATTATGGAGGCCAAAAAGTCCTGTGATCTACTGTTTGCAAGCTGGAGACATAGTAAAGCTGGTGGTGTAGTTTGAAGGTCTGAGAGTTAGAGAGTTGGTGGTGTAGCTTCCAATCTGGGACTAAAGTCTGAGAACCAAGTGCATGAAGGGCAGAAGACTGATGCCTCGGCTCAAGCAATCAGGCAGAAAGTGAATTCAACCTTCTTTGCCTTTTTGTTCTATTCAAGCCCTCAACAGATTGGATGATGCCCACCCACACTGGTGAGGGCAAATCTTCTTTACTCAGTCTAATGATTTAAATGTAATCTCTTCTGGAAACATCCTCACAGACATACCCAGAAGTAATGTTTTACCGGTTGTCTGGACATTCTGATGCCCCATTCAAGTTGACACATAAAGTTAACCATCCATAAGCCCTGAACTGGTAAAAGTGATATCCTTATAAAAGAGAAAGTGACATCAGAGTGTCCTTTTTTTCTCTCTTTGCCATGTCTGCACATAGTGAGAAGACAGCCATCTGCATGTCAAGAAGAGGACCCTCACCAGAAACTGAGTTGGCTGAAACTTTGATCTTGAACTTCCCAGCCTCAAGACCTGTGAGAAATCAATTTCTGTCATTTAAACCGCCCAGCATATGGTATTTTACAATGGCAGTGTGAGCAGATGGAGGAGTTTGCTCTAGAAGTGAGCTCAGGATTGCAAGGTTTGAGAATTCCTAGAACCAACATTATTTCTGCATGTGATGACCTTCCCTCATGTCCTTGCTTTTACCTGTGCATCAGTTTGCTGATCCCATCTAGGAATGTTCTTAACCTCTTAGGCAGTTACTAAGAGTGATTTTAGATGCTCTTGTTCTCAGGGCACTCAGATTCCCCATTTTCCTCTTTCCATTTGCTCCCACATGAATACCAAGTGAATCCTGTCAATACTGGTGGTTCATTCCTTCTTCTCATATTTTTGGATTCTTATCCACTAGTTTTATTGCAGATCAGTATATCCTTTTGATAGTGTAGTTTTAGCCTAGGGATCACTATATCAATAAATATGTGACTTACATGGACTTCATAGGCCACACCTACAAATCATTCTGTACTTTTAATCTTGATGTGAACTGAAGAATACCACTTATGAAGCAGAAGGGTGATAATAGACTATCCGGGAGCTTTATCGTACTGGACAGGTCTCTGAATCAGCTTAAGCCTGATGAGCTAGTTGATCTAAATTTCACTGTATTTAAGCTTTATCTCTGAGCCAGATCTAACCATCTTCAGAACAGAGAAATGAGAGTTTTGGATTTCATTCCACTTCTGTTTTAAAAAATATTCTCCAACCTCGAAAAATATATGTCTGCATCCAGTGAAATTCTTAACCTCTTGGAATCACTTTGTTCTTAAATAACAAGGCCTTGATCCTCTAGTAGAACTAAAATTTAAAAAGTTATTAACTGTAAAGGTATCCAATTATTTTCAAAGTAAGTCTGAAGTTAAGAGCTAATCATATATATGAGAAAAGAAATCATGGTTGAATCATGGTCAATTTTTCCTTATCAGAGAAGAGACATGGAATTTACACTGAGTTCTCTAAGTCAGCTATTTTATATGCATATGAGTTTTAAATAGTAAATATTTCTTTCCTGAAACATTGATGTGTAAATCTGGGACATATCCTACTTTAGGAAGTTGTTCTGTAATAAAATATAAGGCTTGGAGCTATTAAAAAAAACCCAATGCCCTACCATTGCTAAAAGTTTCAATTGTTCAGGGACAGAATAAGTGATGGGATTTAGAAAATCATAATGATGGCTTTGACATTTCTAGCTTATTTTGTCCAATTATTAATTACAAGTGTCTTTTGATTTTTCTGCATATTTCTCCATCAATGAGTAAAAGCTTTTGATCTGTGTTCTATGTGGAACCCCATGGGGAGAGAGAGATAAATAATAGGAAAGAGTGAAATAAAAGGAAATGGAAATTAGAAAAATATTTGCTTTTATAGATTTTAAATACTGAATTCACATTCCAATAAATTTATCTTTTTTGAAGGTTTTAAAAATGCGAACTCAATAATCTACAAATTTCCCTTAGTGATATAAAATAGTTTCTAACTTGGTCCCCAAATTGCTTATTGATATGTATCCCAAGGTACTTCTGTCCTCTGTGGTAGAGAATAAAGGGAAGCCAGGAAGTGTGGGTCAGGATCTCTGGGAAACTGCTGGCTTCTAGCAAGGCTGGCACGGGTGTGTTCCCATGGAAGGAAAGAACCAAAGGTGCTGGTGAGTAGCTCACCACAGGGGTCAGCCCTGCAGCCCTCTCTGTGAGATTGTCCTCAGCCTGTGCCTTGGGAAGTAGAATTTCCTATATGTTCTCCACTTAGCATGTTATCAACAATATACCCCATCAGGCACTCAATAAATAAATGAATGGAAATCCTCCAAATCAGGATAAACCTCAAATACTGTCTCTTCTGTGAAGACTACTTGGATCCCCCAATCAAGAACAATCCTTTACACTTCCCTTCTCTGGCTGCCTGACATGAGACATATTTCCTGGTGTTGACTAAATCCAGGGCTCACCCTAAGATTTTTACCAGAGAGTAAGAATGTGGGAATAATTGTATATCCCATGGGTGGCCACATGTATATATTTATCCCATCCCACATGCTCTTCTTGCAGTCTGACAGACACTCCCCCACCAGGAGCTGGGAGTGACGGGAGTGATGTTCTCTACTCTTTAGTCGGGGTATAGTCTTGTGCATGTCCTGACTGCCCTAACAGGGTATGGTGGAAGGAATCCCATGTGGCTTCTGAGGCTAAGAGGCTAGATCACAAAAAGGAGAGGTTTTTTTTGTTTTGTTTTGTTTTTTCTCTCTATCTCTGTCTCCCATGAAGCTTACCCTTGGAACTCAGCTGCTATGTTGTAAGGAAGTCCATGCCTCTGCTAGATCTGCAGCCAATAGCCAGCCTCACCACCAGATGTGTAAATGAGCCTCAGATGATGCCAGCCTCACCCTTCGAGTCTTCCAATTGAGGCCCCATTGTGCAGAAGACATAAGGCATTCCTACATGCCCTGTCTGAACTCCTGGCCCACAAACACTATCAGAGATAATAAATGATCATTGTTTTAAGTTACTAAGTTTTAAGTTACTTAATTATGCAGCAATAAATAGATAATCAATACAAAGGCGCATACTGTTCCATGTATAAATGTCTACCGTATCTTTCATGCCTTCTTCCAACCCTAACTTGTAACACTTTTGTAGCAATTAGCGCCCAATTTGCACATGAAATACAAATCATATTTCTGTAAATGGTCATGAGGGTTAAATAAAGATCATACATGAAAGAGCCAGGCAGGGTGTTCAGTAATATGAAGTACTCAGTAAATGTTAACTACACACGAATTTGCTGAAACATGTTTCTTATGTTTAAATAATGAATTCGCTTTTCCTTGTATATCTTGCCTGTATGACACAAAAGGACACAGTCTGATCACATCAGTTCAGCAAAGGCAAGCCTCATCGGTTGGTAAAAAAAATTGGTTTAATGAATTGCAATCACACAAACAAAACTACAACTTACTTGATTAAGTTTTCCACCTCTCATCTGGTTTCTCTACCTTATATTTGTATTCTGATTCCGTCCTTTTATTGGTTTTCCTTTCCTTTTAAATCCTTGGATGAATTTTTAAATATCTATTGCATTTTTTTATGTGGCCAAAGTCTCTTGAATAAGGTCTTATTGAAATTTCTTCAATGGCTGGATAAAATTGCATCCCAACTCAATTTTTGCATCCTGGCACAGGAAGTGGTCTCAAGTATTGCAGAACTGGATGGAGACTCGTAGGCCCTCTGGGCAGGCTAATACTTTGCTTTCCCATCACATGGATATTCATAAAATATTTGTTAGATGTTATGTAGGAGTGAGGCTAGAGAAGGCTAGCAGGACCAGGGCTTACCCACATTCTGGCTCTGTAAGACAGTGATCTGGCTGTGATGGCCACAGTTGATTGGCTGTCTTCTCAGCCCTCCGCAAAGGCACTCATCGGGAGCAGGTTAACCTTCTCAAGTAGAGGATGTTCCTGTGTTCTGTCAAGGATATACAGGACACAGTCTGTGCCGATGCTTTTTTCGTGCATGAAACATATCATCTTAAGAAGATTTGCAAGTCCGTTTGTGTGTAGTACAGCAGCAAGGATCGTAGACCTGGTGTCAGCAAGCCTGGACACACAGTTTCTCTGAGCCTCTCTCAATTACCTTTCAAATGAAGGTCTTGGATAAAATCACTTTTAAAGCTCTTGCCTGCTATATTATTTCATCTCTTTCTTATATGAGCTGCATGATAAATGAGTATAGAAAAAAGAATACACATGCTTTACAAGAGAAATTCAAAAGAATTAACCTATATATCCTTTTAGGTTAATTAAAATAGAATTCTGACTTACGAGGTTTCCATCTAATTCAGAGCTAATACTTTAAAGTTTTTACAAAATCTTCGTAAAGCAAAACCAGTGAGTAATATATTACCAACTATAGGATTCATGAAAAAATGGGAGTCAAATGAAGCACTGCCACATTGATCAAATCATTGTACAATTTTTAGAAATAACAGCATGTGAACCTTGATGTCACTGCTGCAAATGCATTTCTATATTTTGTGTATAGTTTTGAAAAATTTGTAGCCTGATGCTACAAATATGTAATATAATTTCCTTCAGAAAAGAATATTTATAATTATCAGTACCCAATGATTGCATGCAAGAGAAGTTTACTTGTTGGCTGAATTACATTTCTTGAGAAGTAAGAAAATAAAAGATCCTGGAACGATCACTACAGTAACGAAACAACTGAGTTGCCCACAGTTAAACTGCTGGGACTACCAGTTGGAAATCAGACAATGAAGAAGGAGAAGACATGAGTTCTAATAAGGTGAAAATTGTTCTTCAGGGAAAATGGAATATTAAACATAGTTTGGTTTTGCAAACACTCTAGGTTATGTAAAATGTAAAGATGAAGCTAGAATTTCAAGTCTGGAAAGAACTATAGATACCTAGATACACTGAGCTTTGACTACAGTGGCCTATTTATACATAGCTACTGGTTACTTCCACTGAATTGTATTTACGATTTAAAATTTATGAGATTTTAATGAATTAAATAAAAGGCTGTGGCTGTAGAAAAGCTATTTCTCTTGTCCTGAAAATGCTCTGATTGCTTTAATTTTCTCACAACTCCCTTTTTTTCTTTTCACTCTTCTCTCTCTCTGCCCCATTCTTTCTCTCAAGGTTGGGGTGTTCTTTCTTGTGTAAGCTGCTGCATAGAGGTGAGATATAGGATATATAGAGAGTGCTGATTAATTTATAAAATCTTGAAGTTCCTTTCCATTGTTAATTTATTTTAAAAGTTATTTCATCATATTAATGAAAATTAAATAATATTCTGCAAAATAACTGGCTTGTATTTGTCAAAAATTCAAGTTCAAGAAAGGCAACGAAAAACTGAGGAGCCATTTGAAATTGCAGAAGACACAAGAGTTGACAACGAAATGTAGTCCACCTGATTTGAGATTTCATCCTGTACTGGTAAAATTTTCTTTTTCCTATAAAGAGAATTATTGAGAAATATGACAAAATGTGAATAAGGTCTGTATATTAGGTTATAGTAATGTATTGATTTCATGATAGATATGGTGATATTCTAATTATATAAAGTCCTTGAATACCCACTAGAATAATTAGGATATCGTATTTGCAATTCCTTCTCAACTGGCTCAGAATAAAATTATATTTATGAGAGAGAGAGAGAAAGAGAGACAGAAGAGAGAGGGAGAGACAGAGAGAGAATTAGAAAACCAGTGTGGTAAATTGTTTATAGTTGGGGGAACCAAGTGAAAAATATACAGGCATTGTTGTACTATTCTTGTAAGTTTTCTGTAAGTTTGAAATTACTTTAAAATATAAGTTTAAAAAACAATAAAAAGGGTTTTTCAGACTATTCTCTATAGCTTTTAATTTTGGGGAGGAAAACAAAGTCAGGATTAAATAGTAAAAACTAAAAATGAATGACTCACCTTCTGTAAATATTCTTTATAATTTCAAAAAATTGATTTTTAGTTTTAATTATCCCTTTTTTCTTTTTTTTGAGACAGGGTTTCACTGTGTCACCCAGGCTGGACTGCAGTGACATAATCATAACTCACTGTAACCTTGAGTGTGCACCTGAGTAGCTAGGACTACAGGCACACACCTAGCTGATTTTTAAATTTTATTTATTTATTTTTTTAGAGACAAGGTCTTGCAATATTGCCCAGGCTGGTATTGAACTCCTGGCCTCAAGCAATCCTCCCACCTGGGTCTCCCAAAATATTGGAATATCAGGCATGAGCCACTGTGCCTGGCTAATTATCCCATTTTGAATCACAAATTTCCTAGGGAATTTATGACTTTCAGCTCTGTACTCTTATCTAAATTGTTTAAGATTTATTAGCCTTTTTCAAAAATAGCAGTTTTTCATGAGAATAAAAAGATTCCCAATTTTATTTTATTTTAAACTTATTATCACTGAAATTAAGCATCCTAATAAAGAGAATTCTAAAACTTTAAGCAAAATGTTGGACTTCTAGCTTATGACCATAATCTTGATAGCAATAGTGCTAAGCAAATAAGACATGGTCCATGAACTTATTTATGTATTATTAAAAAACATACCAATTTGAGCTCAGACTTAGCCTAAATATTTAACCATGGCATATGTATGCACGTTTATGCTTTAATTTACTTTTTATTTTGTGTTTTTAATAATATACGGGCTTGAAGACTAGTGCTGTTTTCTGTTCTTTTCCAAATGCCTTCTTCCCCCATCTCCACCACCTTCGATTTTACTTTTATTTATTTATTTATTTTTTAGAGATGGGGTCTCGCCGTGTCACCCAGGGTGGAGTTGGAATGCAGTAGTGTGCTCATAGCTCACTGTAGCCTCTGAACTCCTGGGCTCAAATGATCCTCCTCCTTCAGCCTCCTGAGTAGCTGGGACTACAAGTATGCACCACTGCACCAAATTAATTTTTTGGGGGTTGGGTTGGGGGTAGAGGCAGTGTCTTGCTTTGTTGCTCAGGCTTGTCTTGAACTCCTGGCTTCAAGTGATCCTCCTGACTTGGCCCCCCGCAAAGTGCTTGGATTACAGGCATGAGCTACCGTGCCCTGCCCCAACTTAGATTTTAGACATCAGAAACACTTTCCCTTTTACATTATCATGGAGTGATATGACATAGAGAAAAATAATCAAGTAACTCAATCATAAATGAGAATTTCTTAGAAACACACAGTTACAAAACACTAAATCTCTAACGAAGTTAATTCCTTGCCAATATTATTTTTATTCTACTTAGAGTTCATTGAGCTTGGATGTGTAGTATTGGTTTTCATCACATTTGGGAAGTTTTAAGCTATTATTTCTTCAAATATTCTGTCTGGCCTTTTCTCTCCTCTCCTGGAACCCTTATTTTGCATATATTGTCATGCTTCATGGCATACCACAGCTCAGTGAGGCTCCCTTCATTATTCTTCATTCTTTTTTCTTTCTGTTCATCAGACTGATTAATCTCAATAGACCTATCTTCAAGTTCATTGATTATTTCTTCTGCCTGCTCAAAACTACTGTTGAACCTCTTTAGTCCAACTCCACAACTTGTATTTTTTCTGGTTCTTTTTTAAAGAAATAATTTTAATCTTTTTATTGATATTTTTCATTTGGTGAGATATCATTCCCACACTTTCCCTTAGTTCTTTAGACATGCTTTCCTGTAGCTCTTGAAACATATTTAAAATAGCTAATTTAAAATCTTTGTTGGCAAGTGGAACATCTGGGCTTCCTCAGGGACAAGTTGTATTGACTGCTTTTTCCCTGTGTATGACGAATACTTCCTTGTTTCTTTCCATGTCTTATAATTTTGTTGTTGAGAACTGAACATTTTCAGTTCTACAAACTCTGGATTCTCCTCCCTCTCCAGGGTTGTTTGCTGTTGTCGTTTGTTTAGTGACCTTTCTGATCAAATTCTGAGAGTGTATTCTTTGTCATATGTGGTCATTGAAGTCTCTGCTCAGTTACCTTAGTGGTCAGCTAATGATTGAACAGAAATTTTCTTAAATGCCTGAAACGAGTAAGTCTACCAGTTTTCACCAAGGGTTTCTGCGTGTTGAAGCAAGGCTTCAGCACTCAGTCAGGCAGTTGACAGCTCTGCCTTAGCCTTCATTTCCTGCTTATGCAGAGCCTGAAGGTTAGCCAGATGTAAGGGCTTAGTTGCTTCTCAGGTCTTTCCTGAGCATATGCACAATTCTGGACATGCTCATGACCTTTTAAGTTCCCAGGAATATGTCAGAGCTTATCAAAGCCTCTATAAATACCTCTTTTCCCAGCTTTTCTTCTTTTAAAGCTTTTTAGTTGGCTCATTGTTTGTCTCAACTATTATCTACCACCTAAGGCAGCTGCAATCTTACACCAGTGCTTTTCACACTGGGTCAGCTATGAAACAGGTCGAATAAACAAGGCTTTATGAGTGGGGTCTTCCAGGGAACCACTGGACAGGTCAAATAATGACAGTTCTTTGAGAATGGGGCTTCAAAGGAGATCTAATCCTTTTCTGCCTCCTCCTGTAGCTGCCAGGCTATTGATTTTTACTGTGGTAATGCACTTTTAGTTTTCAAGGTTACTGTGGAACTGGGGAGGGAAAGATGGGAATAGAGTAAGTTAAGTCATCACAAAGCTCACTTTTCTTCATGAGATTCAGCCATTTCTTGAATAAACACTTCCTGGGTTGCTGCAGGCCTTTGATTAGTTTCTAGTGTTCTGAAAAAGTTGATTCTGATTATTTATTTATTGAGACAAGGCTGGAGTGCAGTGGCAGGATCTTGGCTCACTGCAGCCTCAAACTCCTGGGCTTAAGTGGTTCCCCTGCCTCAGCCACCCAGGTAGCTGGGGCTACAAGTGTGCACCAGCATGCCTGGCTAATTTTTGTTTTGGGCTCAAGTGATCCTCCCAGCTTGGCCTCCCAAAGTGCTGGGATTACAGGCATGAACCACTGTACCTGGCCTTGATTCTGACAATTTTTGTGAGTTTTCTCATTGTTTTTGTGGAGGAGAAAATTTTTGGAGATCCTTACTCTGTCATTTTTGCAGATGTCACTTTGTCAGTAATATTACCTTTTCTCTTTTTGTGTAGTCTCTGTCATTGTTATTAAACAACCAGGAAGACGGATAGTAAAGTAAGCCATATCAAGAAATGATTTACTCCTTAAGAAAGAATAAAAGGAAAATTTCAAAAACAGAAACCCCTTTTATAAGATTATAATTTTGAACAAAACACCTTGTCAGATGTAGAATTGAATATGTAAGCACACATCTGTTCACACTTAACAAAAGATATTAAGTCCACACTTAACAAAAGGTATTATGATGTAGTTATTTGCATTTTGTCTTATATTTGTCCGATTTAAAATAGAGAATTAAAAACATAAACAAATCATTCTGTTTATTTATTTCTAATAAAACAGGTAAGAAATTGTACCAATGGTACTTCATTCACACAGGAACCATTCAGTAGTTAAAAAGTTGTAGCTGGACTCTCAATACACTCAAGGAAAATAAAATCATGTTTACCTTGATTTAAAATTAAGAGTTAAATAATTATTTATATTTGCAGTCAGAGGCTCAGAGTCTTTTATTATTACATGCAGAATATACCTTAGCTTATTTCTTGTTTCCATTCATATGATATAGCATCATATCAGCAGAATAATAATAGAAAAATGAACCTTGCAAATCTTAAGTTTCAATGAAAAGTTGATGATTAAATAAATACGCTAACTTTCTGAACTCTTAGAAACTGGATAAGATTTCAACAGCAAATGTTTTTGAGGCTAACAGAATGTTAAATTTTAATTTTTTTAGTTTTAAAAGTACTTGTGGCCAGGCGCCATGGTTCACGCCTGTAATCCCAGCACTTTGGGAGGCTGAGACAGGTGGATCACCTGAGGTCAGGAGTTCGAGACCAGCCTGACCAACATGGTGAAACCCTGTCTCTACTAAAAATACAAAAATTAGCCAGGCGTGGTGATAGGCGCCTATAATCCCAGCTACTTGGGAGGCTGAGGCAGGAGAATCACTTGAACCTGGGAGGCGGAGGTTGCAGTGAGCTGAGATTGCACCATTGCACTCCAGCCTGGATGACAAGAGCAAGACATAGTTTCAAAAAAAAAAAAAAGTACTTGCGTGTGTGAGTGAGTGTGTGTGTATTAGTCTGTTTTCACACTGCTATAAAGATACTACCTGAGACTGGGTAATTTATAAACAAAAGAAGTTTAATTGACTCACAGTTCTGCATGGGTGGGGAGGCCTCAGGAAACTTACAATCATGGTGGAAGGTGAAGGGGAAGCAGGCACCTTCTTCACAAGGTAGCAGGGGAGAGAGAGAGAGAGAAAGTGAGAAAGCACCACACTTAAAACCATTAGGTCTCATGAGAACTCTCTCACTATCATGAGAACAGCATGGGGGAAACCACCCTCATGATCCAATTCACCTCCCACCAGGCCTCTCCCTCGAAATGAGAGGATTACAATTTGAGATAAGATTTTGTTGGGGACAGAGAGCAAAACCATAGCAGTGTGTGTGTGTATTTTTCAGTGCTACAACAATACTGTAAGATTTGTAGGAATGAAAAATTGACATATTTTATTGATATTCAGAAAGGTTAACTAACTTGCCCCAAATCAAATAACAGTGTGCCGGGACTGGGTGAGAGGATTAGGAACTGGCATTTGCTAGTGCTCACTACTGCACTCATAAAGGTATATTATGCAAGTGTTCTATACAATTAGCTCCTTTCATTCTCACAATTATCTTTTGAAATAGAAATTAATATCCTCATTTTTCAGGGATGGTAGCTAAAGTTTAGAATGGATAGGTAATTTGATGCAGATTAAAAACCTAACAGGAAGAGGGCCTAGGAAAATGTAGAAGCTTAGGTCTGAGGTTGCCTGACTTAAAGCACAGATCATACATATTACTCCAGACCCAGTATCTCAGGATTGGGGTATGACTGATACAGGGGTACAAACCCTGACCCCTTTGCCTCAGAGGTGGGGCAGCTCTGCGTGGAACAATGCCCCTGGACACCCATCTCCACAGGGTTCAGGCTAGGTTTTGATTTGTCCTGAGACCACAGCCTTGCTCTATTCCTTCCCTTTCCTTATGCTACTTCTCTCCCAACCCTTCCAATTTCTCCGGAAGGGTACTCCTTCAATAAATCACATTCACCTATATTTTGTCTCTGATTCTTCTCCCAGGAAATCCAAACTAAGGCAGCAGGTACCAGGAGTGTCCTAGACGTAGATGGTAAGAATAGGACACTGGAGTTTGTCAGCCACTGGCCGGCTGGCAATGAGGAGCCCGCCCTGGTGCAGGGAAGGTGTGGGTGCCCCTAGCATGTGGCAGCGTGTGATGGCTGAGACACTCATGTATGCTGAGCTACAATGGAGTGCAGGTGGAAGGGGATGCTGCTGTGTGATAGCTCTGTCATTTGAAAAGAATGGGGGTGGGAGGAGATAGAACATACAAGGACAATGGAATCGGACAGCTGTTGCTGGGCACTGTTGATGCATGGAAGAAAGAAAATGGCAGGCTTGGGCTGGCTAATCACAATTTAAAATGTGAGAATCAGAGAGCTTCCTTAGCAGCATCTAAAGAGACTCTGCACCCCACTCCCTTACTCTGTTCAAGTTGCTATAACAAAATTCCTTAACTGGGTGGCTTATAGACAAATTTATTTATCACAGTTCTGAAGGCTAGAAGTCCAAGATCAAGGGGCTGGTAGGTTTAGTGTCTAGTGCGGGCCCATCTCCTTGATCATAGATGGATGTCTTCTTGCTGTGTCCTCACACGGCAGAGAGAGAGAGCTCAACCATCTTGTCTGTCTTCCTTCCTTTCTTTCGTTTTTCTTTCCTTTCTTTCCTTTCTTTCTCTCTCCCTTTCTCTCTCCTTCCTTCTTTCCTTTCTTTCTTTCTTTCTCTTTCTTTCTTCCTTCCTTCCTTCCTTCCTTCCTTCCTTCCTTCCTTCCTTCCTTCTTTCCTTCCTCCCTTTCTTTCTTTCTTTCATGGAGTCAGTCTCACTCTGTTGCCCAGGCTGGAGTGCAGTGGCACAATCTCTGCTCACTGCAATCTCCACCTCCCGGGTTCAAGCGATTCTCCTCCTACCTCAGCCTCCTGAGTATCTGGGATCACAGGCATGCACCACCACACCCAGCTAATTTTTGTATTTTTAGTAGAGACGGGGTTTCACCATGTTGGCCAGGCTGGTCTCAAACTCCTGACCTCAGGTGATCTGTCTGCCTGAGTCTCCCAAAGTGCTGGGATTACAGGCTTGAGCCACCATACCCAGTCATGTCTTTTCTTATAAGGGCACTACTATCATTCACAAGGGTTCCACCCTCATGACCTAATAGCCTAACATGGGGTGGAACATTTATTTCTTCAGAGAAGGGACCAGAATTGCTCTTAGGAGGAGAACTGTCTTTAAGTGGAAGATGAGTGATGATGTGGGAAGAGGGCATGGTTTAGTAGCAGCCAAGGAGACAAAAGAGTTAGTTAAGCCAGATGTTGTGGCACATTCCTGTATTCCCAGCTAATCAGGAGGCTTAGGCAGGAGGATCGTTTGAGCCCAGGAGTTTAAGTCCAGCCTGGGCAACATAGGGAGACAGTGTTTCTAAGAAAAAGAAAAGAGAGAGAGATAGTTAACTTTTCATGAAGGAATGGACTAGATGCAGTTGGGAGTTGAGCTGGGTGCTGGGAGGAGGGAGTGAAGGAAGGAAATAGGAGGGCTGGATACATGGCCGGAGGCCAAGCCTGACTTCAGCAGTGGCTGTGGCCTATTGCATGTCCCCGGTAGTTAATGCTAAATCCTCACCAATAACTTATTCTATTACACAAATATCTTGAGTGGGGCTGCATTTAGTGGAAGTTGAAGCAGAAATCTGCATCCTAGGTCTGAGCTGGAATAGCCCAGAGCAACAGAGCTCAGCAGGACAATCCCTGAGCTGAGCTAATTCAGTGGCAACAGAACCTTCGAGCTTGAGCTGGTGACAACATAATGAATGCTCTGGGACATTGAAGATAACTTGGGTTTGGGGGTACGAGGGGCATGAGGCAGAACTTCCATGATCTATGGTGAGGGGGTTTGAGTTCATCTCACTCTTCGGGAGTGACCAGACTGTGTGATCTTGATTCTATGTGTCTGGGGTTCAGAGAACGGTTTCTAGAGAAAACAATGTCTCATTGGTTCTAATTCTAGAGAATGAGTTTGGCTAAGTAGACACTTTAGTAGAATGGTGGAGATGTAAGTCAGACTGCTGGAAACTGAGGGATTTAATAAGGAAAGAAGAAAGGCAGTATATGTAGGTAATTGTGTGAAGTGTAGCAAGAAAATAAGAAAGAATCAAATACAAATGAGAAATTGACCATGGTTGAACAGATTGATTAATTTCCCATTTGTTTCCTTAAAGAAATTGAGCCAGATGATTTGAGTTCACTTTCTATAATTCTAGTAATTATTTTGTTCTATAACTTAGCATGCAGATAAATTTGCATCAAATCTACTATATGGACTCAGTATTTTGGTTCCCCCAAAATTAGTAGGTGTGAAGCCCTAACCCCTAGAGTGCTGGTTTTAGGAGGTGGGGGCCCTTGGGAGGTAATTAGGGTTAGATGAGCTCGTGAGGGTGGGGCCCTCATTGATGGAATTAGGGTCTTTATAAGAAGGGGAAGGGAGATCAGAGCTTGCTTTCTTTCCACCATGTGAAGATACAGCAAGAGGTGGCCATCTGCAAGCCAGGAAGTTTCCAGAAACTGAACCTTACTGTACCTTGATCTTGGACTCTCCAGTCTCCAGAACTGTGAAAAAAACAAATGTATATTGTTTTAGCCACCCAGCCTGTGGTATTTTGTTATGGCAGCCTAAGCTGAAACATGTGCCTTCCTCTTCTCTTTAGCTCAGGTGCCAAGGCAAATTTTTCATGCATTTTTCCACAGCCTTGTCGGTTAAAAAGTAGATAGTGATCCTTCAGTAACACGGGAAAATGTGATGATTAGTAGCCACTTCTTAGAAATAGTGTGGTACAGTAAACAGAACCCAGGGTGCATAATCAGAAGTGTGCCTCAACACAGGCCAGCTCTTCCGAACTGCTTGGCCCTGGCAGAATCATGATCTCTATAGCCTCAGTCTACACAGCTCTTTAATGAGAGAATGAGGACACTTGCGTCTTGGATGTTTCAGAGAGTCAAGCATAGTTATTTGTATTGTAAATGGTAAGTACTAGATACATGATTCTGTAAGACTTTCTACAAACAGAAACTCACAAAAGTACTATAAGTTATTTTACAGATGGACAAACGAAAGGCATGAAAGTGAATTAATTTACCTCTCAGGATTAAGTAACAACAAAAAAACTCCTAAAACCGACTCTATGGTGTTATTCACTTACTTACTTCACTTGTGTGGGTATTTGCCTTGTTTGGGTTGTGATTTTTTTTTCTTTCACTGAGTTATTCAATTTTCAAAAATAGGACTAGTGCATGAAAACAAATTAAAGCATGAAATACGTTGTTCCTTCATGATTGACTAGAACATGGTAATCAAAGGAAAATGAGAAGTAAATGAGTCAGGGAAGAGATACGAAGAGGAAGGAAATGAAGAGTGGATTGGGAACAATGTTGTTCTTGATTTTTTTTGCAGTTCTTTCAACATGTATTGTTTTAACCTAACAAGTTTGTAAATAGAAAAAGTAGTTAGCAATAATTTTCCCAAGAAGAAACAGCAAGAAGAATGCAACTTTCAAGGTCAGTTAAGATATCAGGAGTACAAAAAGGAAAACAAATTGAGAAATCTCCAATATCTCAGTGTAATTTGGAAATTATCATGTTCTTGATTTTCTCCTCCTGTGACAGCACATTAGTGACAAACGACATCTCTTATGTGTTCCCCACCCTCCACATTCCGTTAACATATTTAATTCTGAAATTAATTCCCCACCTCAACTCTTCCTTACATTTAATTACCAACTATTGTGGACAGTAGTAGTGGTAACTTAGTGTGTTTTATTTACCTTGGCACAAAACTCAGAGGTGAAGGACCATCCCTTACATAGCTTTTTGCTATTTTAGCCTTCTTATTATAGCATTGAAACCCTTCACCATTTCCTCTCTTTTGGGGGATAATAGAAAGCATTCTGGCTGTTATATTTCATTGCCTATCTTGGTGTGGTCATACCAATAAAAAATAAATATAGTGGTTGCCAATACCTGGTCTTGGAGACAAACAGAATCTAGTAGACACTTTATAGAGTGTGGTAAATACAAAATACATTGGAATATGAAAGCTATAACTTAAATATAAATTAATACAATAAAAGGAAGCATTACATATCTTGCAAATATTGTATATTGTAGATAGATCGATGTAAAGTTTTGTGAGTAATTATCTAAATTTGGAAGCTGGGAATAAAGAGACGCAGCAAATGTTAGATTGTGTATGGTGCTTTTCTGGTACATTGTTATATTTTCTCCCCAATAGTGAAAAAGAGATGTCCAGGGCTTATTAAGTGTTCTTTGGTTTGAAAGGTAAATGGATTACAGATAATTCTCTACTGGCTAGATAAATATTTTGATTTGCATCATTGCCAAGTCTTTTCTTCCCAAGAATACAGGATAGTTTTCTGCCTTAGGGGACAAGGACCAGTGGAAAGCTAGTCTTGCCCTGATGGACTGGAACTGGGGGCGTGGCAGAGGAGATGGAGCAGGAGGAAGCACTTCGAGAAGGTTTACAGTGGGGCCTGGAGGCGGAGCTTCTTTCTTGCACATGTGACTTGCTCAGATTCTGTTTTTGATGTAATTAGACAACAAGCCGAGTAACCAGTTCCCCCAAACCATAAGTTGAGTAACTTGCCCAAACCTCAGCCACCAACTCAAGAAGACAGTAGCGATATCTGTTTTGTCTGTTTGTCCAGACACTCAGATAGGTAGCTCTATTTTTTTCTTTTTAGTCCCTAGTATTAAAGGTATATTAATTCACCTTTGAGATTGGGTAATGGAGAATTGAAACAGGTTGTAACATTTTTAAGTTAACTCAAGAGTCAAGGTAGCTATACTTTTATTTTTAGGAGGTACACCATATCTTGTAGGAAACAAAAATGATCATATTTCATTTCTACTTACCAAATTATTCGGTGTTTTTAATATTACTTTTCAAAGAGGACTTTGAATCAGGGAGAAGTTGTAATATTTTTCTCTCATGTCTTGGAGAATTTGCAATGTAGTGAAGTTGGATGTAACGGCTAAATTCAGAGCAGTGACTGAGAATTAATAGATATAAAACATCAGCAACTGAGTATGTAAAATGGAGATCTGCCTAAAGTCTTTTACTATATACAATTATAGTTTTCAAAAAAAATTCTAGTTGCATGCACAAAAAAGCAGTCAATTCAGTTTAGAAGGGAAAGGGAAGAGCTATTCATCTGGATTTTTAAAAATTGTCCTAAGTCATAGAATTTAATCAATTCATTTAGTTTTATGTCAAAAAGGAAAGAAATTCTCAGAAGCAGCCTCTTAAGGCTTCCCAGAAAATAGCTGCAGTGCGATTTTCTCTCAACATTATAAACTTCCTTTGAATTCACACCCAAATTTTTCATTGCTGGAATTCAGATATTTGGGGCTGACAGCAAAGTCTGCTTCTTTTGGTATATATTCCCTAAGTGCATTCATTTTAATCTTCAGAGAATTGTACTACAGCCTCATTTGGAATGGGAGCTATGTTTTTAAAATAAAAATTAGAGAAGAACATAATGCTTTACATTTTGTGTATAATAAGCACTTAACACACATAGCAGGTTTCCAAATAACATTATTTCTTTCAAAGTGGTTTCGTTATGTTGATGAGAAAAAAGAAACAAAAAACAAAAAACAAAAAACAGACTTCTGGCCAGAGCCACTGGCTGTGTGGAGTTTGCATGCTCTTTCTCCCCTTTCTGCATGGGGTTTCTTCTCCAGCTCCTTTGGTGTCCTTCCACATCCCAAAGATGTGCAAGTTAGGTGAACTGGCTTGTCCACGTGGTCCTAGTGTGTGTGTGTGTGTGTGTGTGTGTGTGCGTGTGCCCTGTGATGGGATGATGTCCTGTCGAGGTGGGCTCCCACCTTGCCTAAGAGCCACTGGGATAAGTTTTGGCCACCTGCAGACTTGAACTGGAATAAACAGTTTGGAGAATGAATGAATGAATTATGAATTATTGTCAAATAAAAATGCAGAAAGTCTACAATAATCAATACGAATATACGACAATAAATGATGCAAGAAGAAAGCTCTCTGGGAGTTGCCACATTTGTGATGGTTTGGTTTTGAACTGCCTGGTGGGAGGAGATGCTCCTGACAATTTTCGCTTTTCAAACATTTATTTCTTGATTTAACTAATCACCACAATGACTGCTGTCACTTACAGATTCACCAGAAATTGGAAAAATTATCCTTCTTGTTTTTATTAATCTTTCTTAAATGTATGCACAGCTCCCACGGTTAATATTAGAGGTGTTTTGGGTCTTTATTTAGAAGTTTGGTGATGTTTGTGACCATGAATTTGCCACAGAAACTTAACTCTTGCTTTTTTGTTTTGAGACAGGGTCTCACTGTGTTGCCCAGTCTGGAGTGTGGTGGTGTGATCATAGCTCACTGCAGGTTCGACTTCCTGGGCTCAAGGGATCCGCCTGCCTCAGGCTGCCAAGTGGTACCTGGGAATAAAGGCACACACCACCATGTCTGGCTAATTTTTTAAATTTTTGTAGAGATGGGGGTCTCACCATGTGGCTCAGGCTGGTCTCAAACTCCTGGGCTCAGGTGATCTTCACACCTCAGCCTCCCGAAGCGTTGGGATTATAGGTGTGAGCCACTGCACTCAGCCTAACTCTTGTTTATATCAATTAGCTTATGGGAAAATTGATTTTGTTATACATTGTTTCACTTAAAGTCACCAACAATAATAATATCAAACAACAGCAGCAACAGGTATACCCCTTTACTTCCAGCTGCAGGTGGAGCGTGAGAGGTTGTAATGACTTGAGGCCTGAAGTTTCTGCTTGCTTGTTTTAATAAGTTTACCACTTTAAACTTTGGATCTTAGCTTTAGGAAATAATGCTGAAATCTGTTGAGCAATGAGTTTCTTCCCCATCTGATTCATCTAATCTCAGAGCCATCTCGTAAGGTGTGGCCTTTGGTGGACCTCAGTGGGCCCCATGTTTCCTCCATCACGCACATAGGGCTACCTTTAGCAACTGGTAGTAGAGAAGAGAAATGTCCCCTAAATGTGTCCTATTTTACATGTACAAAACCCTGATTTGTATTAAAATTATCTTTTTCCTAATTTCAACACCCATTCTGTCAATAACTACTTGGGAGACAAGATAGCACACAGTTAATCATTCAAATATTCGTATCAGATAATCACAGATTTGAATTCAAATTCCCATACTTAATAGTGACCTGGAAAAGTTTATCCAAGTTTTCCAGAACCTCTGAAATGAGGATATTAATGTTTATCTCATAGGGCTGTTGGGAAAATAAAAATTTGCATATTATCTGATATATATAACCTGTGTGACGTTAGAGAAAGTTAATTTTTCTCTTTCATTCTCTATTTTCCTCCGGAAAAATGTTAAAATGATTTTGCTACAATTCTATGAACTTTTGATTTGTTGAGAAATCTTTGGGTTATTTTTTTAGTTTTACTTTTCTTTATATTTTTTACTTCAGAATTTGGCTTTATTGGCCAGGCATGGTGGCTCACGTCTGTAATCCTAGCAGTTTGGGAGGCCAAGGTGGTGGATCACCTGAGGTCAGGAGTTCGAGACCAGCCTGGCTAACATTGACAAACCCCGTTTCTACCAAAAATATAAAAAATTAGCTGGGCATGGTGGTGCATACCTATAATCCCGGCTACTCGGGAGGCGGAGGAAGGAGAATCGCTTGAACCCGGGAGGCAGAGGTTGCGGTGAGCTGAGATTGTGCCATTGCACTTCAGCTTGGGCAACAAGAACGAAACTCTGTCTCAAAAAAAAAAAAAAAAAAAAAAAAAAGACTTTGGCTTTAAGTTTTTAAAAAAAATTTTTAAACTTTTTAAACTTTTATTTTAGGTTCATGGGTACATGAGAAAGTTTGATACATAGGTAAAGTTGTGTCCTGCAGGCTTGTTATATAGATTATTTCATCACCCATGTATTAAGCCCAGGATCCAATAGCTATCTTTTCTGCTCCTCTCCCTCTTCCCACCCTCCACCCTCAAGGAGGCCCCAGTGTCTGTTGTCTCCTTCCTTTGTGTTCATAAGTTCTCATCATTTAGCTTCCATTTTTAAGTGAAAACATGCAGTATTGGTTTTCCGTTCTTGCATTAATTTGCTAAGGATAATACCCTCCAGCTCCATTCATGTTGCCACAAAAGACATGATCTCGTTCTTTTTTATGGTTGTGTAGTATTCCATGGTGTGTATATACCACATTTTCTTTATCTAATACGTCATTAATGGGCATTTAGGTTAATTCCATGTCTTTGCTATTGTGAGCAGTGCTGCAATGAATATTCACGTGCATAGGTCTTTATGGTAGAATGATTTATATTCCTCTGGGTGTATGCCCAGTAATGAGATTGCTGGATTGAATGGTAGCTCTGCTTTTAGCTCTTTGAGGAATTGCCATTCTGCTTTCCACAATGGTTGAAGTAATTTACACTCCCACCAACCCGTGTATAAGTGTTTGCTTTTCTCTGCAACCTTGCCAGTATCTGTTATTTTTTGACTCTTTCATGATAGTGATTCTGACTGGTGTAGGATGGTATCTTATTGTGGTTTTGATTTGCATTTCTCTAATGATTGGTGATATTGAGCTTTTTTCATATGCTTGTTGGTCACATGTATGTCTTTTTTTGAAAAGTGTCTATTCATGTGCTTTGGCCACTTTTTAATGGCGTTGTTTGTTTTTCTCTTTTAAATCTGTTTACATACTTCATAGATGCTTGATATTAGGCCTTTGTCAGATGCATAGTTTGCAAATATTTTTTCCATTCTGTAGCTTGTCTGTTTACTCTGTTGATAGTTTATTTTGCTATGCAGAAGGTTTTAAGTTTAATTCAATTACACTTGTCAATTTTTGCTTTTGTTGCAATTTCTTTTGGTGTCTTTGTCATGAAGTCTTTGCCTGTTCCTATGTCCAGGATGTTACTGCCTAGGTTCTTTCCACGGTTTTTATAGTTTTGGGTTTTACATTTAAGTCTTTAATTCATCTTGAGTTGATTTTTGCATATGGTGTAAGTAAGGGGTCCAGCATCAATCTTCTCCATATTGCTAGCCAGTTATCTCAGCACCTTTTATTGAATAGGGAGTCTTTTCCCCATTGCTTGTTTTTGTCAGCTTTGTAGAAGATCAGATGATTGTAGGTGTGCAGCCTTATTTATGGCCTTTCTATTCTGCTCCATTGGTCTATCTGCCTATTTTTGTATCTGTACCATGCTGTTTTAGTTACTGTAGCCCTGTTGTATAGTTTGAAGTCAGGTGACATGATGTTTCCAGCTTTGTTCTTTTTGTATAGGATTGCCTTAGTTATTCAGGCTCTTTTTTGGTTTTATATACGTTTTAAAATAGTGTTTTCTAGTTCTGTAAATAATGTCATTGGTAGTTTGATAGGAATAGCATTGAATCTGTAAATTGTTTTGGGCAATATGGCCATGTTAATATTGATTCTTCCTATCCATGAGCATGGGGTGCTTTTCCCATTTGTTTGTGTCTTCTCTGATTTCTTTCAGCAGTTAGTTGTATTCCTAGGTATTTTATTCCTAGGTATTTTGTCCCAGATTAGTTGTATTCCTAGGTGTTTTATTCTTTTTGTGGCAATTGTGAATATAATTGCCTTTTTGATTTGGCTCTCAGCTTAGCTGTTGTTGGTATATAGGAATGATAGTGATTTTCGTACATTGATTTTGTATCCTGAAACTTTGCTAAAGTTTATCAGCTGAGGGAGCTTTTGGGCCAAGACTGTGGAGTTTTCTAGATATAGAATCATCTCTGCAAATAGAGATAGTTTGACTTCCACTCTTCCTATTGGGATGCCCTTTATTTCTTTCTCTTGCCTGATTGCTCTGGCTAGGACTTTTAATACTCTCTTGAATAGGAATGGTGAGAGAGGTTACCCTTTTCTTGTGCCAGTTTTTTTGTTTCATTTTGTTTTTTGTTTCTGAGACAGAATTTCACTCTTGTTGCCCAGGCTGGAGTGTAGTGGCATGATCTCGGCTTGCTGCAACCTCCACCTCCGGGGTTCAAGTGATTCTCCTGCCTCAGCTTCCTAAGTAGCTGGGATTACAGTGCCACCATGCCCAGCTAATTTTTATATTTTTAGTAGAGACATGGTTTTGCCATGTTGGCCAGGCTGGTCTGGAAATCCTGACCTCAGGTGATCCGCCCGCCTCAGCCTCCCAAACTTGTGCCAGTTTTTAAGGTGAATGCTTCCAGCTTTTGCCCATTCAATATAATGTTGGCTGTAGGTTTGTCATAGATGGCTCTTACTATTTAGAGATACGTTCCTTCAATACTTAGTTTATTCAGAGTTTTTAACATGAAGTGGTGTTGAATTTTATCAAAAGCCTTTTCTGCTTCTATTAAGATACTCATTAGTTTTTATCTTTATTTCTGTTTATGTGATGAATCACATTTACTGATTTGCATGTGTTGAACCAATCTTGCATCCCGGTGATGAAGCCGACTTGATTGTGGTGGATTGGCTTTTTGATGTGCTGATGATTCAGTTTGCAAGTATTTTGTTGAGGATTTTGCATCAGTGTTCACCAAAGACATTGGCCCGAAGTTTTCTTTTTTTGTTGTTTTCTGCCAGGTTTTGGTATCAGGATGATGCTGGCCTCATAGAATTAGCTGGGGAGAAGTCCCTCCTGTTCAGTTTTTTGGAATAGTTTCAGCAGGAATGGTACCAGCTCTTCTTTATACATCTGATTGGATTTGGCTGTGATTCCATCAGGTCTTGAGATTTTATTGGTTGCAGGGCTATCATCTATTACTCATTCAGTTTCAGAGCTCATTATTGGTCTGTTCAGGGAATCAATTTCTTCCTGGTTCAGTCTTGGGAGAGTGTATGTGTCCAGGTATCCATCTCTTCTAGATTTTCTAGTTTGTGTGCATAGAAGTGTTCATAGTGGTTTCTGATGGTTGTTTTTTTTAAAAAAAATTTCTATGGGATCAGTGGTAGCATTTTCTTCATCATTTCTAATTGTGTTTATTTGGATCTTCTGTCTTTTCTTTTTTATTAGTATAGCTAGTGGCCTATGTAGCTTATTAAATTTTTTTTCAGAAAATCAACTCTGTTTTGTCTGAAATTAGGATTGCAATCCTGCTTTTTTTCTGTTTTTCATTTGCTCGGTAGATTTTCCTCCGTCCCTTTATTTTGAGTCTATGGGTGTCATTATGTGTGAGAAGGGTCTCCTGAAGACAGTATACCATTGGATTTTGCTTTTTTACCCAGGTTGCCAGCCTGTGCCTTTTAAGGGGGGCATTTAGCTCATTTACTTTCAAGATTAGTATTGATATATGTGGATTTGATCCTGTCATTTTGCTGTTAGCTGTTTATGTTGGCTCGTTTGTGTGGTTCTTTTATAGTGAGACTGGTTTGTGTGTTTAAGTGTGTTTTTTTATTAGCTGGTAGTGGTCTTTCCTTTTTATATTTAATGCTTCTTTCAAGATAGCTTGTAAGGTAGGTCTGGTGGTAATAAACTCCCTCGACATTTGTTTATCTGAAAAGGATCTTATTTCTCCTTTGCTTAGGAAGCTTAGTTTGGTTGGATATGAAATTCTTGGTTGAAGATTTTTTTTTTTAAGAATGTTGAATATATGCTCCCAATCTCTTCTGGCTTGTAGGGTTTCAGCTGAGAGGTTCACTGTTAGCTTGATGGGGTTCCCTTTGTAGGTGACCTGCCCTTTCTCTTTAGCTGCCTTTAACATTCTTTCATTTTGACCTTGGAAAATCTGACAATTATGTGTTTGGGGATGATCTTCTTGTGTAGAGTCTTGCAAGCATTCTCTGCATTTCCTGAATTTGACTGTTGGCCTCTCTATCAAGGTTGGGGAAGTTTTCATGGACAATATCCTGAAATACGTTTTCCAAGTTGTTTGCTTCCTCCCCCTCCCTTTCAGGCATGCCAGTGATTCTGAAATTTGTCCTCTTTACATAATCCCATACTTCTTTGGTGTCTGACTGTCTTATTTCAGAGAGCCAGTCTTGAAATTCTGAGATTCTTTCCTCAGCTTGGTTTGTTCTGCTGTTAATACTTGTGATTGCATTGTGAAATTCTTACATTGTGTTATTCAGCTCTGTCAGATCTGTTAAGTTCTTTTTTATGCTGGCTGTTTTGTCCTTCATTGGCTCCCCATTGCCCACAGAATAAAGTGCTGCCTCTCCTTTGCTTGGCAGTGAGATTCCTCATGGGCCAGTTTACAATCCTCCTTTATAACAAATGTCTCACAGTTTTCTTTCATGAAGCATGGGCCAGACCAAAACAACCTCTTGTAGCTCTCTGTCATTGCATCCAGAAATCTTGACTTTGTTCCTTTCCTGCTACATCCTTCCTGCTTACATTTTCCTTCACTGCGACTCTGGGTGCTCCACTGCTAATGCTTGTTTCAGGCCTAACTCAAATGCCACCTCCTCCCTGACATCTTTCCTAATCCAGGCCCCCATAGCCACCTCTCCTTCTGAGGTCACAGTGCATGCTCTGAGCCATGCTCATAACCTTGCTTTGTCGTGATTTAGGATTTTAGTATGAGATTCTTCAACAGGGTAAATGGAGATTTTTGTCTACATTGTGGAAGGAATATGGGAACTGAGACATTCAAAAGGAATGAAATTTGAGTTGGACAGATGTCAAATACACCTCAAGCGTGTTCTGGGAAAGAAAAACTGAAGGCCTTTTCTTAGTAACCACCTTTCAGCGTTTTTTTCCTTTAGGATATCATTTTTTATATCGGGACTGGAGAACAATACCCCTTACTTTTTAAAAAGACATTTCTTTTACCCATAGAAGAGGGAAATTTTAGATAAAATAGAAGATTATGTTTTGACTCTAAAAACAGCAGTTACAAAACTGCAGCATTTCTGATGAAAGAGCTCATGAGTAAGTATACAATGTGGCAAAAAAAATCATCTTCATTCCAAGAGAGAACCATTATATGACTACAATATGGAGATCTGAAGTGCTTCAAGGCAAGGTGACCCTGTGCATTCTGAAGAACTGAAACTCCAACTGTTGCCTCGTGGACAATATGTTCCATAGAAAAGAACGAGATGTGGAAAGGATTTAGATAGGGAGCTCCATGTTTGAGAGTTTGTCTTAGTCTATTTTGTGTTGCTATAACAGAATATTTGAGACTAGGAATTTCTAATAAACAGAAATTTATTGGCTAACAGTTCTGGAGGCTGGGAAGTCCAAGATTGAGGGGCTAGCATCTGGGGAGGGCCTTCTTGCTGTGTCATGCCATGGTGATAATAAAATAATACTTTATAAAAATGAATTTGGTAGCCACGGGTATGATGGTTTGGGGAAGAAGATGGAAGGGTGATTACAAAGTTATTGCCTTGGCTCTGGCAATAAGAATTGAGAACTTCAACTAGGACAAGGGCAATGGGAATGGAGAGATGGGGATGGACAGAATTCATGCTGTAATGTAGCCTCAGGATAAAGAAGTTGAATGAGTTCAGCATGCAGCAATGAAGAGGAAGAAGTAAAAGGTGAACCCAACGGTACAAGCCTGGGCAACTGCAAGAATGGTGATCCCATCACAGAAACCAGAAATGTGGGAGGAGTGGGTTTTGGAGTTGAGACAATGAAAAGAAATGTTATAGATACTATAGATAGACTATTACTAATATTTTAGATAAGTTAAACAAACAAAAAAGTTCAGTGAAGTTTTGAACACAAAATCCTGAAGACAAGAGGTTTCAAATGTTGTAGTGAGTTGTGAAGGATGAGTTAGAAGGAAATGCCTACCTAGCCACACTGGAAAGGAAGTTTGGTTTCCAAATCATCTCAATCCATTGGCTCAAGCAGGTAAATATTTTTGTGGAGAAATCTCTCAGGAAATTGTTTTTATAGCTCCTTATATAAACCTCAAATATTTACTTTCTGGCAAGGAAATTTTATGCTAAATAAAGGGGATCCCTTGTGTTTACTATTACAACAAAGTAAAAATAAATGCCAAACAAGGTGGTTGTTAAAGTAAAAAAAAAAAAAAAAACAACACTGAAACATCCTTTACTGAATCCTGTTAATATTGAGGAAGTAGCACTATTTACTTCTGAGTAAGAGTTAATTGTCTCTGGTAGGGATTGGAGGATTGGGGAGCAGTTTTTATTGCAAAACAATTAATTTGCTCCTCATTCCCACCTACTTCCAGATCTCCCGAGGGTCTTAATTTTAATTCAACTAACTTGCTATGAAAAACACATAGGTAGCTTCATTTTAAGTGTTTTTTTAAAGTCATTTTTAAAAAGTTGTGGCAAAGAATATGTACCTGTTTATCAGGTAATTTTAACATTAGGCTGTTTTTGTAGTCTTCCTCTTAGAGTACCCATTTACAGTATATGGTAATATTCATAGTTATATACTTAACACCTTAATAGTGGCTTCAAATATTTGGCAAAAACAGTTACTTGTTCAGTACATATTTGGTGCATATGTACCACATGCTTGACATGGATTATTTCATTAATGTTTGACATGGATTATTTCATTAATCTCCACAGCTTGTATTATTATTATTACAGTCAATCTTCACTATTCATCACTTCGGTATTTGCAAATTTACGTATTTGCAAAATTGATTTGCAACCCCAACTTCAATACTGGTGATTTTGCTGTTTGAGATGGCCCCGAAGGGTAGTGCTGAAGTGCCTTCTGGTGTTCTTAAACACAAGAGGCTGTGAGGTACCTTATGGAGAAAATGCGTGTGTTAGATAAGCTTCCTTCAGGCAGGAGTTGTAGTGCTGGTGGCTGTTCAATGTTAGCTAATCAGCAATATTTTATTGAGGAAATAGCACTATTTACTTCTGAGTAAGGGTTAAATGTCTCTGTTAGGGATTCAATATGCTGTGTTTAAACAGAAACACACATTACAAAAATGTATTGATCAGTCGATGGAAATGTGACCAGAGGCTGGCAGGGATCTAACCCCATATTTCCCATAAAAGCACTGGCTCAGTATTCACAAATTCAGTGTTTGCAGTCACTTTAGAGTGTAACTACTATGAATAATGAGAATCATCCATCATCTCCACTTCGTAGATGAGGAAGCTGAGACCTGGGTCACATGCCTGAAGGCTTTCTGAATCTAAGTGGACCCCATTTCAGCTCAACTTAAGGACCTCAATCCTCTGCTGCTTACAATTGTCCCTTTGCTCCTTGCCGTGCTCTCCTGTTGTTGATATTTTCATTTCAGCCATTCAAATTGTGGGTAACATTTCTTCCACTTTGAGTTTTTTTTTTTTTTGAGATGGAGTCTTGCTCTGTCGCCCAGGCTGGAGTGCAGCAACGCGATCTTGGCTCACTGCAAGCTCCGCCGCCCGGGTTTATGCCATTCTCCTGCCTCAGCCTCCTGAGTAGCTGGGACTACAGGTGCCCGCCACCGCGCCCAGCTAATTTTTTGTATTTTTAGTAGAGACGTGGTTTCACCGTGTTAGCCAGGATGGTCTTGATCTCCTGACCTCGTGATCCGCCTGCCTTGGCCTCCCAAAGTGCTGGGATTACAGGCGTGAGCCACCGTGCCCGGCCTCTTCCACTTTGAGTTTGAAAGTTCTCATTTCCTGGCCACCACCACTGGTGCATAGGAATTGGAGATGGCTTGACAAAACAGCCTAGTCTTGGGCATTGGGACTTCTCAGCTGTGTGTTGTCTACTCATCCTGGTCGACAGGGCGTGTGTGCCTAGAGCAGCTGGAAGTGTGGGCAGTACGGTGGTGGGGGCAGAGGAAAAGTCAGTCCTCATATGGGGTCAAAGGAATTGTCAACCTTTGTTCTTATCCCCAGTAATTCTGAGCACAGCACCTTCAAACCTAGTGTTATTGTCTACATTTTATCTTTGGCCAACATTTTTAAGATTTATGATTGGCACATTGTATTAGTCCATTCTCACGCTGCTAATGAAGACACACCAGAGACTGGATAATTTATAAAGGAAAGAGGTTTAATTGACTCACAGTTCCGCAGGGCTGAGAAGGCCTCAGGAAACTTACAATCATGCTGGAAGGGGAATCAAACATGTCTTTCTTCACATGGTGGCAGCAAGGAGAAGTGCAGAGTGATGGGTGGGGAAAGGCCCCTTATAAAACCATCAGATCTCATGAGAACTAACTTGCTACCATGAGAACAGGATGGAGGAAACCACCCCCATCATTCAATTATCTCCACTGGGTCCCTCCTGCAACATGTGGGGATTATGGGAACTATAATTCAAGATGAGATTTGGGTGGGGACATAGCCAAACGATATAATTCTCCCCCTTGTCCCTCCCAAATCTCACGTCCTCACAATTCAAAATACCATCATGCCCTTCCAACAGTCCCCCAAGGTCAACTCATTCCAGCGCTAAGCCAAAAGTCCAAGTCCAAAGTCTCATCTAACACAAGGCAAATTCCATCTACTTATAAGGCTGTAAAATCAAAAGCAAGTTAGTTAGTTTCCAGATACAATGGAGGTATAGGTATTGGGTAAATATACGCATTCTAAATAAGAGAAATTGGCCAAAACAGTGGGGCTACAGGCTCCTTGCAAGTCCGAAATCCAATAGGGTAGTTATTAAACCTTAAAGTTCCAAAATGATCTCGTTTGACTCCATGTCTCATATCTAGGGTGTGCTGATGCAAAAGGTAGGCTCCCATGGCCTTGGGAAGCTCCCCCTTGGCTTTGCTAGGTACAACCCCATGGACTAATTTACTATATTAGTCCATTCTCACACTGCTAATAAAGACATACCCAAGATTAGGTAATTTATAAAGGAAAGAAGTTTAATTTACTCACAATTCCACAGGGTTGGGGAGGCCTCAGAAAACTTACAATCCTCATGGAAGGGGAAGCAAACACATCCTTCTTCAGATGGCAGCAGCAAGGAGGAGTGCAGAGCGAGAGGTGGGGAAAGCCTCTTATAAAACCATCAGATCTCACGAGAACTAACTCACTGTCATCAGAACAGGATGAGGGGGAAACCACCCTCATGATTCAATTATCTCCACCAGGTCCCTCCCATGACATGTAGGGATTATGGGAACTATAATTCAAGATGAGATTTGGTTGGGGACGCAGCCAAACCATATCACACATGATCATTGTATATATTTATGGATTACAGTGCGATGTTTCAATACACGTGTAAATTGTGTAATGATCAAATCAGGGTAATTAGCATACTGATCACCCTAAACATTGATAAATTTATTTGTGATGAGGACATACAATACATTACTGCAAACTCTAGCCATAATACTGTGCAATAGACCACCAGAACTTACTCTTTCTATCTAACTGGAGCCTTGCACCCCTTGACCAATCTCACCATTACCCCCTTCCCTCCACATCCTCTGGTAACCACCATTCTACTCCCTACTTCTATGACATCAATGCTCTTCACTTCAACTCATCAGCATCATTAAATACTCATCATCCACAACTTCCTGAAAAAACATGTCTGTTTGCAATCACTTAAGGTAGTTGAAGAATTACATTTTGTTAAAAGCACAAACAGCAACAGCACACATTTCCACCTAACAGTTTACTAAGTCTGGCATAGACACCTTAATTTGCAAGCCTTTGCTTTCCTGGAGCTCTGAGCTTCCAGCAACTAACATCTGCACTCCCCAATTTACTTCATGTTTTAGAAATTACTTTTCTCTAAATACAAAATTAATTCATATTCATTATAGACTATTCCTGAGAAATACAGAAAAACAAGGAGATTATAAAGGGTATTTGTCAGTTCCATCACTCATGTGTAATCCCTCTTAGCATTTGGGTGTGTCCTTTCAATGTTTTCTCCCCTGTGATTTATATAGTAACATAATGTTGCATTCTAAGCTCTTTTTAAACTTAGTATTATACTATAAATATTTTTCCATTTTTAAAGATTTAGCTAATACTATTTAAGTGACAGCAAAATATTCTACTGTATGGGCTAATCACAAATTATTTAGGAATTTCAGATAGTTGCATATTTAGGTTGTTTGCTTTTTTTTTGACATTATACAACTTTACCATAAGAATTTTTATAGCAAAATCCTTGAACAAATTTTCTCTGTTGTTTTCTTTGGAAAAATTATTAGAAATAAAATTGGTAGGTCAACAATATGCATACTCCTGAGGCCTTTGAAACACTTACACCCAGTTGCAGTATAAATATTGGTTAGCATCCAAAAATCTTTTACTCTTGAACTGAATTTCCTGTATGTCAGCAAACATTAGTGGTATGGTGGACAGGCAGTGTGAGGCCCAAAGAAATATACTTCAAGGACAGTGTTTTAGAAGAGAAATCACTACCTCTTAAAACTTCTAAATGTTGATGGCAGAAATATAAAGGCAAATTAGAACCAGATTTGGGGTGGGAGAGCTCAGTGGGCAGCTGTCATAAGGGACTCATTTCTTCCCACAAAAAGTTCCAGATCATCCTGACATAGGGTGTGTACATAAACTTGCCTGGAATGCCTGCTGTAATGGGATAATGACTTTTGAACACCTTATTTTTAAATCAGAACCTGCCACCTCTCCATTAACTAGCCAAATTCCCAAACAATAGTCAATCTGGAGCTTGGAGCACTTATTAAAAAGTAACCCTTGCAGAAATGTTTGCTGCAGGGTACAGCTCCATTGGGCACATCCTCCTTAGTGATGAAATAGAATCATTTAGTACAGCTAGTCTGTATCTGCAGCTGCAGATGTCTGTTTTCATCTATTTATTTTCATCTCTTGGAAAGATAACCATGTGTCATCAATAACTGATACCACTGATTAACTTTTAACCATTATGCCTAAAGAAAAACAACCACTTAGAGAGAAATTAAGAATCAATTCATAGGAGGGGATATGTGTTGCTTACATCTATCAGCCAGGCCCACTCAACTGCTTCTTCCATGGTGTGCATGTGAATTGCATTAGATCCAGGAAAGAATTACATATGGTTTATATGTCAGATCAAAATTTCTTTTTTGGGGCCTGAAACACTCAGATAGCAGAGAGTAATAACATTCTTCCTTTTCATCAGGGAAACTTTTATTGTACGCATTCTTAGTTTATGCATACCCAAATTTGTCACAAAGACAAGAATTGGGTGCTTTCTTGCCTTCTGAGTAGCTAGTAGTGGCAACAAATAAAATTCACTTTGCGGATTGTGCTTACGCTAAAGCAAGCAATTTATACATTCACTTATGCATTAGTGAGCAATTCAAATCTGGTTGTCAGGGCTGGAAAAAGCAGTAGGCTGTTTGTCTTTGAGGCCACTACTTCCTCTTCTTGGACACTTGCTTCACTTTCTGTTGTTCCCACTTCCTCTCTCACAAACTGGGTCACAGAAAATAAGGATCTGATAAACAAATTTTCATGAGATGATAATAATGTATTTACCTCTTCTAAGAATATTTAGAAGAAGGAGCACAAGAAAGAGGACACCCTTAACAGAAAAGTTATTAATTTCCAATGTGAGTTTCTGTGCCATTGTTATATGTATATATATGCTTGTAGAGATGCGTAGTTACTTTGGTGGTAAGAGCCATGTGGGAAACATCGGAATCAAGACTAGAAGAATATGTCTCTCTACAATTCCATTGTTTTTATTTGGCCAAAGGTATTGTCAATTAATCAAATTGTCAATGTGAACAGCCAGGTGGTCGGTGGAAGATTCATTCCCTTTTCATTTATAGTTCTGTATACTTCATTCACTCTCCTACAATTACAGGAGCAGAATTTAGAAGCTGTAAAGATTTGATTACTATGAAATCACCAACTCTGTTTTTGCATTGTTAAAAAAAATTCTACATGGTTCATTTCAGCAAATTTATGCTTGATTATACTGGAAATGTTTCCATAGCTCATTGTTTTCTTTTTGAAATAGAAACAAATATATGTGCTTAAATTTAATTGGCTACTGTTCCTAGTCAGTAGTGAAGCACACAGGATTTTAGAAGTGATCAACAAGATTAATGTATCAGTTCCTCCATGTACACTCCAGCACTTACTGTTCTATTAGAATTCAGATTTCTTTATAGGTACGAATATCTACTCGTAAGAGGCAAGGAAAGATGAAAGAGATTGTATGCAATAGGCTGGGCATGGTGGTTCACGCCTGTAATCCCAGCACTTTGGGAATCTGAGGCGGATGGATTATAAGGTCAGGAGTTCAAGACCAGCCTGGCCAACATGGCAAAACCCCGTCTCTACTAAAAATACAAAAATTAGCTGGGCATGATGGTGGGCACCTGTAATCCCAGCTACTCGGGAGGCTGAGGCAGGAGAATCACTTGAACCTGGGAGGTGGAAGTTGTAGTGAGCCGAGATGGCACTATTGCACTCCAACCTGGGCGACAGAGCAAGACTCCATCTCAAAAAAAAAAAAAAAAAAAAAAAAAGAGATTGTATGCAATAAACAGGAGTTTTTCTACCCTAATTTCATTGGATGTATCTTTTATTTTATGTGTCTTTCTTTCTTTCTTTTCTTTCTTTCTTTCTTTCCCTTTCTTTCTTTCTTTCTTTCTTTCTCTTTCTTAATTTTTTTTTTAATGGAGTCCTGTTCTGTCGCCTAGGCTGGAATGCAGTGACACAATCCCGGCTTACTGCAACCTCTACCTCCCGGGTTCAAGTGATCAAGTGATTCTCCTGCCTCAGCCTCCTGAGTAGCTGGGATTACAGGCACCTGCCAGCATGCCCAGCTAATTTTTTTTTTTTTTTTTTTAGCAGAGACAGGGTTTCACCATGTTGGCCAGGCTGGTCTTGAACTCCTGACCTCAAGTGATTCACCCGCCCCACCTCAGCCTCCCAAAGTGCTTGGATTACAGGTGTGAGCCACTGCACCCAGCCATTTTTCTTTTTATTAAAAAGAAAATCTTATCTTTTTGGTAATAAACAGCAAACATTTGGGTCTAATAAAAACTTGGGAGCATTTTGTTATGTGTGTGCGTGTGTGTGTGTGCACGTGTGTGTTTTAGAGATGGAGTCTTGCTATGTTGCCCAGGTTGGAGTGCAGAGGCTATTCACGGGCATGATTGTGCACACTGCAGTCTCACACTCTTGGACGCAAGCAATCCTCCCACCTCAGCCTTATGAGTAGTGTGAACTACAGGTATGCTCCACCATGCCTAGCCTGTTTCATGTGTTTTTATCTTTAATTTGGTTTAAAGGAGTACATCCAGGATTGAATAAGAGCAGCACTAGTAGACACAAGCCAACAGACGGTCTACCCAGACCCCAAGCCACCCGCAGCACAGCCCTCCTTTTGTGTATGATGCCAGCTACATAGGGGATCCTACAGGAGGAAGGAAAAGCCCGTATTTGCTTTATAGCAGGTGGGCTTGCTCTGTGGGTGCAGGTGGAAAGTGCATGAGGACTGCAGCCTCATTCAAAGGTGGCTTGCAGAGTGTGGCGAGAGGAAATCCTCTTAATGGGCAGAGGTTCAGGCAGCAACCTTGGTCACTCACTTTATAATGAAGGAAGATGCAACCCACAGTCAGAAAATAATGACAATCATGGGAAGTACTGGAAGATCATAGATGCATGTGGATGGATAGAAGGAGTGGGCCTGAAAGTGAAGATTTTTATGCCATGTTAACACTCACAAGAGTGTCCACGGAAGAGGCACTGAATGACTGAGCAGACAGAATGACCCGGCCTATTGACATCAGCCCACCCCTACCCTTCACCACCTCTAGAGCTGACTCCATGAGCCCATGAAAACAGTGGCCGTGGAGGCTATGCATGGGGCCCCACAACCCGGACCACCACTCACCAAGCCCATCTAGCTGCTACCATCTAAACCAGCTTCAGAGAACACTGTGAGAGCTCCCATCTTCTCCAGGGTGCATCTCCCTGTCCTGGTCCACTTCTTCCCCACCCCTGCCCTGCTGCTGGCTTCAGTCTATACCAAAGAGGCCTGTATTGTAAATTTTTAAAACTTCATATTTTCCCCATGCCTCAACATCACACAGGCCATGAGCACCCCACCCAGGGCCCAGGTGCACTAGTGTGATAAGGTTGGTTCAGCCACAAGTTCCTCTTCTTCTTCTCCTCTGACTGTGAACTAGTGACATTTAAAAGCACCAATAACACTCCCTCATGCCTCTTGCTTGTGTACTCCACTGGGACCCCCAGTAAAGGCATTCGCTCATTGGGGCTCACTCTCTTGTGCCCCCACCTGCTTCATGGAGCGCTGGCTTAGTGCTTCTTCCACATGGCCTCCTGCATGGTGTGGTGTGGCCTGTGTCCTTCTCTGTGACCTATGAGTAGAACAAATCTTTTTATTTCACATGTTATCCGAGTGTAATTTCCCAAGTCGGAGACTGGAGAGAGCTCCAGAGTTGGAGAGATCCTTAAAGACCCCACAAGGGGGCCTTACTCCCTGATTTACAACATGAGGCCACAGATTCACTCTTAGAACGGCTTCTTGAAAAATCTGAGGGTATTCACTTTGCAATATTACCACAATACTTAGAATTCTTAAAGAAAACGTTCCGCTAGTCAAGTTAAGCAAACTCAGTTTTAGTAGAAATACAATTTGACTTAAAATTCTTTTGGTTGCCTTTAGACAGTAAGTTGACATTTATTGAAGAGGTCAGTTTTAATAGCACTCAAAAAGCATTACAGAAATCTCTTATAAGAAAGCAAAGTGTAATGGGCTCACACAAAGTGCCAATGGCGAGAAGTCAGCTTTTTTTAAAACCCCACTTCCCCCAGCTTTAAAAAAAAATGTATTCAATTATTGTAGGAAAGCATTAATATGACCTTTATCAATTCACAGTATCTCATATAAATGTGTTGAAGTCTTATAGGATGTACATATTTCAAAAAGACCAGTATGTTTGAGAGAAAAAAAATAAAGTGATCTTATACAGAAGCCATATGGAAGACCAATACCGTAACTGAGAAAACATAAGAATGTACATTTGTAACGTCTGCAACCTGTCAAGATGATGAATATGTAAAAGTTTAACTTTTGTTAAGTCTATTATTGGCAATAGAGTAATTTCAACTGGGAAAAGCAATCCTTGAACCAGTTAGGGGATTATCTGGAGTTTTGGCATTCAGATAAAGCCCGCTTATTTGGAACAAAGCTACTTTGGGGTTTTAAGATTTGTAAAACGTCACCCTGCCTTGTATTTTGAACTTTATTAAAATGACCTGCAGCCAGAAAAGTCCCTATATCATTGCCTCAGAGAGACAACATCTTATAAAGACACCTTGAGGTGTGTGGACTTCTCTGTCTTCTATAATAGAAAATAATCATCTTGTAATGTTGTAAGCAAATGGCAGAAGAGGTGCCTACATTCTTTTACCCCAGGCAACCAGAAGAGAACAACTGAACTCTTTGAATGCCTGGTACATCATCCAATGGCAAGTGGAACATTAAAGAGAACAGGAGTTGCTTCTGGCATTTTCCAAATACTAATTGTGCCTTTGGGAGACCTTTGATTTTAGAGATTTTTGGAAGCAAAATAATATGGTTTTCTCATATTGAATTAATGGGTTAAAACAGCTAAGCCATATGAGGAACTTGTACCTTTGCTTTAATACTGATACCTACTGAAAATCAAGTACACCTGCCCTGGCAGCTGCATTGCTCAGCAGGCGCTCTGCTCTCTAACAGTGCTACCTGCTGTGCCCTAAGCACTCCTTGTTTTTTATTGCATCTGAGTCTGTGCTCTACTGGAATTCCTGCCCATTCTTAAGGTCTGGTTCAAATTATCACTGCCTAGAAGAAACTTTCTTTGATTCTCACAACTGTGATCAAAGCACACAGAACTTACCACATTCAGTTGTGTTACCAACATCTATGTAATACACATGAATCCTTCTCCAGATCACAAGTGAAGGCAGGAACCCCCTTCCCTTTCTTCCAGCTCTCTGTTAAGAGTCTTCTTCCCCATCACTATGCACACAGCCTGTGCATGCCTGTGCTTCTTGCATTACAACACTTTTTTCCTCTTCCTCACAAACTTCATTTTTAATTATTTTTTTCACAATAAAAATTGCATATATGTAAGAGGTATAATGTGATGTTTTGATATATGTATACATTATGAAATGGTTATCACAATCAAGCTAATGAACATAGCCATCACCATCTTTGTGTGTGTGTGTGGTGAGAACATTTTAGATCTACTCTCATAGCAAATTTCAAGTATACAAAACGTAATTATTAACTATAGTCACCATGCTGTACATTAGATCTCCAGAATTTATTCATTTTATAACTGAAATTTTGTGCCCCTTGGCCAACGTCTCCCTATTTTCCCTCCCTCCAGCCCCTGGTAACCACCCTTCTACTCTCTGCTTCTGTGAACTCATATTTTTAGATTCCACACATAAGTGAGATCATACGGAACTTGCTTTTCTGTGCCTGGCTTATTGGGTCCCTGGATGACACATTTAACACAGATCTCTGCCACTGGGGGCTTAATGGCCATCCCCCTCTCTGCACTGTGAACTCTGGAAGGGGCGGTTGTTCTAGGAGTATCTCAAGAGCCACTGTCATGGAATGCATTTAACCCATATTTGTTGTTGCTTTATCCCTCTACATTTTGTATGTTTAAATTAGTAATTATATTTCATTTGGGTCAAACCATAATTATTAATACATATTTCCAATCTGCTAAGTGCTTTTAGAAATGAAATAATAATATTGTTGTCCAATATTATTATATAACTTCAGTTCAGTTCAGGCAATGTCATTAATGACTTAAGGAATGCCCTGGAAGACTACCTGACTGTTTACGTAGTGGAGATGGAACTTTTGTAGGCATGTGCCCTCTCTTAGGTCAGCAAAAGCCACAATGCATGATTAAAGAAAGATACACAAATGAACACAGGATCTATTTCCAATATTGTAACTTTTCCCTTAACAAAGGGATCACTGGAAGGCACCTTATAATCCAATGTATATTTCTATTTCTCAACCTATAAAAATAAAGAACTGAAGCAAACTGAAAACTATCATATGCTAAACTAAGTAAGTTGGAAATGTGTAAAGTCTATACCCGTGGCCTTCTAATTTTGTAATTTGTAATGAAACTGTCAGTATTTGGTAAGAGTGTTGGCAAAATGTTTTAGTCCAAACACCGCTGCACAAATTAAATAGCTGCTCTGCAGAGGAAAGTGGAACTTGGGAATACTTCAAATGAATGGTGTGTGTGTGGGGAGCTCCATCTTTTCCACCACAGTGAAACCCTGTTACCCAAGTTTGGAAACTGTTTATACAAAATGAAATGAAATCTTAGAACTCCTCAGATGTGCAAACCAAAAATTAAACAACATGAATAACACAACTGAGGGAAAATGCTGTTACTTTTATCTGAAATAGGCCTTTTCATGTAAATAAAATAGGTGACTTTTTTTTTTTTAGGTTAAAATTTGGTTCATTTTAACTTCAGGCAGTGATTTTTTCCTAATGTTTGTTTACCATTTTCCCAGCTACATCACCCTATCTTCAGAACCTTCTTAGAAACCAAAGGGCCAGGCATCTTCACTCTAGTGACAAGACAGAAATCCAGAGTGGAGATTTTCGATACCCAAACACATAGTTTGAATTCTGGAAGGAAAGCCCCACAGCCTTACTTTTCTTAAGACCTCATTAAGACCTTCTTAGTCTGATCTTACATTTTCTAATACCAGAACAACGAAGTTGACATGCAGTGAGAGCCAGCCATGTGAATTTATTTTGTTCTACTTACTTACCTGAAATTAGGGCCACTTGGGAAAGGAAACATTCACTCTTTCCTGTCTCTGATGATAATAAAATGCCAGGTATTGCTGTTGCTTTCTCCTCTCCTAAACCATTTGACAAAATCATCCCTCCAGCCTTGCATAGGCTTTTCTACTTGCATCTCTCTCTGTCTTAGCCCATTTTTGTGAGCCTTCTCCTTCACACTTTTGGAGCCATTGTAGCTCTTTGACTCTGGTCTTTAAAAGATTTTGTGCATAATTACAAACCGTTGAACACATCATAAGCTCATAACCGTCTTTTTTTTTTTTTTTGAGATGAATTCTCACTCTGTCACCCAGGCTGGAGTGCAGTGGTGCGAACTCGGCTCACTGCCGCCTCTACCTCCCCAGCTCCAGTAATTCTTGTGCCTCAACCTCCCAAGTAGCTGGGACTACAGGTGCGCATCACCACGCCTGGCTTTTTTTTTTTTTTTTTTTTTGTATTTTTGGTAGAGACAGGGTTGTGCCACATTGACCAGGTTGGGCTCAAACTCCTGACCTCAAGTGATCCACGGACTTCTGCCTCCCAAACTCCTGGGATTACAGATATGAGCCACTGAGCCCGGCCTGATAAATGTTTTTCTTATCAAAATGATAGCATAGCAGTGAAAAGTGTGAGCTCTGGAGTGAGACTGCAGTGAATGCAAATCCCTGATGCTACTACTTAGCTACTACTTAATCAAACCTATCTCTCAGGGTTTCTATGAGCTAAACGAGATAATGTTTGAAGATAGTTTAGCACATTGTCTGCTAGACAGTTAATGCTCAATAAATGTTACCTGTTGTTTATAAGTGGGTTACCATTTCTACACAATCTTCTATTTTTTAAAATTCTGTTGGGACTATCAACCTATCCAGCCCTTCATTATCATCATAACTGGGTCATCCTAAGCTATCTCTGCCAGAGAGGTGCTTCAGGCCTCACCTTGCAAAGCACTGATATTAATTCATTTCTTTTTAATTTATCAAGGGACTTTCACTAGCTACTAATTTAGCAGAGCTCAGAGTCTCCCTGTATGTCCTTGAGCTGAGATGTAGGAGATCAAGTACAAAGAAAAAAAATACTAATTGCTTAGCCTTCCAGCTGTTCATTTTCTTCTTTTTCAAAATGGCCCTTAGCAGTAAGCAGGAGACAGGAAAAAGGCTGTTCTAAATTGGAGTTTGATTTAATGTGTTCTGGACACAAAACTTTCACTTTCAGCCCTCTTCAAGCCAGAAATACACAAAGTACAACCTGTAACGTATTTAGTAAATGATGAGTGGCCAAGAGGTCAAAGACAATCTGGCACTAGAGAAAAATCTGATCTTGTTCAAAAGTCTCTCTTGCAGCCTGGCTTTTGGCTGGGTGTGCTTGACTGTCGGTTCTGGGAAGGCAGTCCAAGTGAGGCTAATATTGTCCCCTTTCGAGCAGGTACAGAGAATCCTTCCCTGATTCCTTTCTCTGTCTTTTAAAAGACAGTAGGGAGAAAAGTTGTTTATCTGATATAAAATTATTTATCTGTCTTATTTTTCTGTTTTTGATTCATTGACTTTTATTACAGTTAAGACTCATCAACGGATAAAATCTGAAAACTTATAAAGGATACTTATTACAGAAAAAATTTAAGGGTAAATGCTTTTTTCCTCGCTGTCTTTATTCAGAAAAAAATATAGGAAATGTACTTAAGTTGAAATAGAGATTTTAACTACTGAACCCATAATTCTGATACTAAATAGTTGTTTAACACAGTCCCTTAATATTTCTGGATGTCTGCTTCCTCAGATCGAAAATGAAGGGCTTAAATATATGAGCTATAAAGCCGCTGTCAGATTTTAAAACTTTATGGTTCCGCTAGATGTCAAATTTATAAAGAAATACACTGTCCCCCTCCCCAGACAGTTCCAGATAATGTGCTATTTTTCACAAACATTGCTGATATAGCAGCTATTTTCAGTTTCCAATGAAGTGAAGAACAATGTGACCTATTTAAAAGCTGGCTCATGAAAGAATATTAGCCACCAGTTATCAGTCCTTTTATTTAATTTTCTTGATAAGGACTGTATGATAGAAACATTTATTTGCTGCAAAACTAATAGCAGCCTAGACTGTATTTCATAATACTGTACATGCACTCTGTAATAGCTCTGAGAAATGGATTTCATATTTGTTGCCAATTCAATTTAGATGGGTTGAGAAAAAAGAGAAAATACACTTTTGTGCTCATCTTTCCTGAATGACTAAACAGTTAAAAAGACATATGGTTTCTCAAGATCATTAAAAAACTTTAACTGTTACTTTCCATGTGGATTGCTTCTCTGTGTAGGATCCAGAAATGATTGCTATTAAGATTGCAAGAAATTTCTTTTTTGGTTTTAAGAAAATATTCTTCTGTTCATATACATGCTTTCCTAGAATGAGTTAACAGATATTTACTAAGAAAGACAAGAGAATAACAATAAATGGGAAACCGAATTATTTTAATGAGGAAGCAGCAGCATTATTTTAATGAATAACTCAGTTCGTGAATGTAGTTTCCTTAATTTCACCTGTCTAACAACAATCTGGCTACTGTCTATCTGTGGTAATTAAAACATATTTTTAACATTTTGTCTTCCATTCCATGCTCATGGATAGGAAGAATCAATATCATGAAAATGGCCATACTACCCAAAGTAATTTATAGATTCAATGCCATTCCCATTAAACTACCATTGACATTCTTCACAATATTGGAAAAAACTATTTTGAAATTCACCTGAAACCAAAAAAGAGCCCAAATAGCCAAGAATATCCTAAGCAAAAAGAACAAAGCTGGAGGCATCATGCTACCTGACTTCAAACTATATGACAAGGCTACAGTAACCAAAACTTCATGGTACTGGCACAAAAACAGACACATAGACCAATGGAACAGAATAGAGAACTCAGAAATAAGACCACACACCTACAATTATCTGATCTTTGACAAACCTGACAAAAACAAGCAATGGGGAAAGGATTCCCTATTTAATATATGATGCTGGGAGAGCTGGCTAGCTATACGCAGAAAATTGAAACTGGACCCCTTCCTTACACCTTATACAAAAATTAACTTAAGATGGATTAAAGACTTAAATGTAAAACCCAAAAACTATAAAAACCCTAAAGGAAAATCTAGGCAATACCATTCAGGACATAGGCACAGGAAAAGATTTCATGATGGAAAATGCCAAAAGCAATTGCAACCAAAGCAAAAATTGACAAATGGGGTCTAATTAAACTAAAGCACTTCTGCACAGCAAAAGAAACTACCATCAGAGTGAACAGACAACCTACAGAGTGAGAGAAAATTTTTGCAATCTATCCGTCTGACAAAGGATGGTACAGAGAGTAGAGAGTGGAGTAAATGAGGGAAGAAAAACAACCAGAGTGAGATGGAGGCTGAAGAAGAGAAAAAGAAGGAGGGCAGGGAGAAGGGACTCCTTGAAGATTGGCTTGGCCTAAAGGAGGGTGACTACACATTTTGGTTTGCCTGTGATCCTGGTAGTTTTAGAGTGTCCCTTCAATCTAAAATTGTCCAATATGGATGATAAATGATCACCCTATATACACAAATGCCCCAAATGCCAGTAGCATACCTAACAGTAGGACACCTGTCCTGGCATGCTGACTGTCATGTGGTGCATCCAGGGAGAAAAATTGTCCAGCATTTGCAGATATTGGACAACAAATGGTGCCCATAGGAAGAAAATGTCACTGCATTTTATGGTATATTTGTATAATTTAATTGACAGACTTCTTGTGGCTTAGATATGTAGAGAAAGGATTCTGTATCAAAAATCATAATCTTACTGTTGGATGAGACTTTTCCTTCATCAAATCTGTGCCACTGCTTCTGTCTTCCTTTGCCTCTAAGGTGCCCCAAGGGTAAGCACGCCCTTGTGCTCTCCTTGCCCCTTGAGTGTAGGCTAGCTTCTGTGACTCGCTTCTAGCCAACAGAATGGGGAGGTGATGGCATGACTCTTCCAAGATTAAGGCCTAAAAAGACTCAGGATTTGTGTTGGTGCTCATCACCCCCCACTTTCTCTCTAAGGGAAACTGGTGCTGTGGAGAGACCCATGTGGAAAGGAACTGAGGACTCCGGGCAAAAGTCACCAAGGACCGAGGTTGCTGACAGCTGCATGTGAACTCGGAAGCAGATCAATCCTTGCCCAAGCCCACACTTTGTCTACAGCCTTGGTGAGAGACCCTGAGCCAGGGATGCACATCCAAGCTGCACCCAAACTCTTGACCCACAGAAACTGTGAGATGATGAATGTGTTTAAGCCCCCATATTGTGGAGTCATTTATTACACAGCAATAGATGGCTAAGATGAGCACTATTTTTATCCCCTTGTGAGTTCATGGCTTGGTCTCCCTACCTCCCACTGACTAAATGTGGCTAAAGCAAAATCCAATAACCAGCTGTCTCTGAACAATATTAACTGAATGCCTACTGTTTACTAGCATGACAGGAATTCAAAAGAGTTTATGAGGGAAATGGCCACAGTGAGGCAGAGGATTTACATGCTGGGAAGGCTTCATCCTGGCAAATTACCCAGGGCAGACCTTCCCTCCTTCACTGTCTAAAATATCCAACTCTTATAGTTTCAAATCCCCATCTCTTATTGTCTGTCTTATAGAAACCACCCTGACTCCTCAAATACAGTCACTCCATTCCCTATGAAGCTGCTTTTTTTTTTTTTTTTTGAGAGGGAGTATCGCACTGTCACCCTGGCTGGTATGCAGTGGCGTGATCTCCGCTTGCTGCAACCTCTGCCTCCCAGGTTCAAGCGATTCTCCTGCCTCAGCCTCCTGAGTAGCTAGGATTACAGGCGCCTGCTACCACGCTTGGCTAATTTTTTTATTTTTTGTAGAGACAGGGTTTCACTATGTTGGCCAGGTTGTTCTCAAACTCCTGACCTCATGGTCCACCTGCCTCAGCCTCCCAAAGTGCTGGGATTACAGGCATGAGCCACTGTGCCTGGTGGAAGCTGCTCAGAGATGTGGCGCTTCCTCTAGTTTTCCACTTGACTCTGGTCTTCCTCCTAGTTCCCTTCCTTCCAGGCAGAGGCTGAGGCCAGGCACATGGTACCTTTGCTCTTACTTTGTTTGCAAAAACAATGGCTGCATTTTCCCGCAGCTGACTAGTAAAACTCTTGGCTGACTCATTAAATATTTCACCTTTTTTGGTTTCAAAGCACAGCTTACATATTAATGAGATCCACTGTTTCTCTTTTTGATAAGGACTGTTTTCCAGTTTCATGACATAGTTCACTCTTGAGAAACAACAAAACATAGTGGTTAAGAGCTTGGCTCTGAATCCCAACTTCCCAGTTTCAGGTTCTGGCTCTCAAATTTACCAGCTGTATGATCTCGGGCAATTTGCTTCACTTCTCTGTGCCTCCATTTACACATAAAAAATTGGATAATAATGACTGTAATTGTGAACCAAAGAACATGTGTCCCTATTTGGAATTACTAGAAATGGTTAGCTGTTTTAGAATGCCAAACAATTGGGAATACATGGCCAACAGTCCTGACGATGCTTGGGCACAAGGAAGTTAATATGTGCAAAGTGCTTAGAGCAAGGGCTGGCTCCAAGTGAGCACCTGTGAGCCTTAGCTACTATGATATTATCACAATATCATTTGGAGCAAATATAAAGCAACCATTTTTTAGATCAAAATGCTATTCTGAGCTGGGACTATCTTCTTTGATTTAAATTTATGGAATTTGCCATGAGTTGTGAAATAACCCACCAGCCTATACTGGCTTCTTAGAGAGAGTGATCCATGACTCAAATTCTCCAAAAGAAATAAGACTTCTTCTTCTCTGCAAAGGCTTTGGAAGTTATTTGTAGGCAAAGAATGGAGATAAGTTTTGTATTACTCCAGGAAACAGAGGCCACCTATTTAATAGGCAAGATGAGGATACTATAGAATCATTTATCAAACTTTCAAACAACTGCAGTTTGTAAAGTAACAGACATTGTGGAAAAGTCAGTTCTCTTATTCAAGGGAGAATGCAATTTAAGTTTCAGTATTCCACATAGAAGAAATGAATATATGCCCAGTGAGGATGCATAGATAGTCACAAGGACCTCATAGATGTTATTAATAACATTTTCAGTGGACTAAGAAACAGGTATGTATACAATACTTTGTTTATGGAAGTGGACAATCTGTTTTGGAATAAGAACTCAGAAGCGGTTGTACACACACACATACACACATGCCTCACAGCTTTGCCAAAAGAGTTGGGTGTTTCTGCTCTTAGGATTCTTTCTTCTGCTTTCCTTATTCTGTCCCCTCTCTCTTGACTTCCTGCTCTCCCTAACCTCAACCAATCTTCCTCACTCCGCTCCCTTGCTCCATTCACATTCTTAATACAGATATATGCTGATGCTAGAGGGTGTTGGTTAGAGCCACAAGTACTCATGGTGGTGATGAGAATGTGAAGTTTGTGCATAATTTTCCCAGAAGCACAGGAGCATACATGGAGAGAAAAATCTATGAATGAGCATATTTTATTGAAAAAGAAAAATAAAACTACAGTAGATCCTAGACCCTTGAAACTCAAATTATGGTTCCTGGAACACTGGTGTTTCAGGTGTCACTTGGGAGCTTGTTAGAAATGCAGGACGTCAGACCCCAAGCCAGACTACTGAAACCAAATCTGCTTTTTAACAAGATCCTCAGGGATTTGCATGCATATTAAAGTTCTAGAAGCACTTCCCTAGAAATATGTTAGGTTAAAACTCAAGCTTTTTTTTTTTTTTTTTTTTTTTTTTTGAGACGGAGTCTTGCAGTGTCGCCCAGGTTGGAGTGCAGTGGCATGATCTTAGCTCACTGCAAGCTCTGCCTCCCGGGTTCATGCCATTCTCCTGCCTCAGCCTCCCAAGTAGCTGGGACTGCAGGCGCCCGCCACCACACCTGGCTAATTTTTTGTATTTTTTTTAGTAGAGACAGTGGTTCACTGTGTTAGCCAGGATGGTCTTGATCTCCTGACCTTGTGATCCACCCTCCTTGGCCTCCCAAAGTGCTGGGATTACAGGCGTGAGCCACCATGTCCGGCCAAAACTCAAGCTCTTACAGCAGCATAGCACATCAGTGAAAGCATGAAACCTGATACTAGAATGTCTAGGTTTAAATCCTGTTTCCACCACCTACTGTCTGAATCATACTTTCTTCTTTCTTTCTTTTCTTTTTCTTTCTTTCTTTTTTCTTTCTTTCTTTCTTTTCTTTCTTTCCTTCTCTTTCTTCTTCCTTCCTTCCTTCCTTCCTTCCTTCCTTCCTTCTTTCTTTCTTTCTTCCTTCTTTTTTTGAGATGGAATCTCACTCTGTCACTCAGGCTGGAGTGCAGTGGTGCTATCTTGGCTGACTGCAACCTCTGCCTCCTGGGTTCAAGTGATTCTCCTTCTTCAGCCTCCTGAGTAGCTGAGACTGTAGGCACGTGCCACCATGCCTGGTTAATTTTAGTATTTTTAGTAGAGATGGGGTTTCACCATGTTGGCCAGGCTGGTCTCAAACTCCTGACCTCAGGTGATCCTCCCGCCTTGGCCTCCCAAAGTGCTGGGATTACAGGTGTGAGCCACTGCACCCGGCCCTGAATCATACTTTCTAAACCTTTGGAGACTCAGTTTTCTCATCTATAAAATGGGAATGATAACAATACTATCCCATTGGATTGTTAATTGAATTAACAATTATAGAATGCTTAGAACAGTGACTGGCACACAGCAATTAAGCACCATATAAGCACTGGTCAAATATATTTTCCAAAGTTAAGTGTAACATAATTAACAAATTCTAGAACTTCTTTAAATAATCAATGGAATAATTCCCAAAGCCCATTTGACCAATTTTTCCACATTCTAACCCACTACTCTCTCAACCCTACTTCTAGGCTGCCTCTGAGCTTTGCATATAAGCTTTGCGCTTATTAACCCTGCAGTGCAATTATTTGTTTATTGTCTGGCACAAGAAGGAGATCAACAAATGCTTGTAAAGTAAATGAATAGATATTTGATTTGTCGTTATTTCCAAATCTTTCTCAAACCCAGATATTTCTTTGTTTTTCTCATGCATTTTCCTCCTTGTATTGTTAAAGAACAGAATATGCTACCCCCAAATATGACTATGAAGTAATTCAGGACGTGCCACCCAAAAATATGCCGCTCTTTGATTATTTTAAGCTGAAGGCATTTGAAAAACAGCAAATTCAGGGAGAGGCTTTCTCTGAACTCCCCTTATCTGCTTAAAGACAGATCTTCCAAAAGGATCTCAATTGTCATAAATCCCCTCTCCAGGAAATTTTATCAACCAGAGAAGATTGACTCTTCTCACAGCAGAGGAGACTAGAAGTTGACACTAAATCCAGAAAAACGTTGTCCCAAACGATCATATCTGCTATCTCTTCTTCTATGGCCCCTCATCTTTCCTAAATATCATTTACTCTCCACGTGACCTATATCTCCCTCCCCTTCCCCTTTTAAGATAGTATATAAGCTTTCAAATCTCACTGCTTTTCGAGTACTCACTTTCTTTTTCTGTGATGACCCATGCATATAATATTTAAAATTAATACTTTTGTATATCTTTAAGAAATATTATTTTAGATTCAGGGGGTACATGTGCAGGTTTGTCACATGGATGTATTACATAATGGTGAGGTTTGGGCTTCTAATATACCCATCACTCATATAGTGAACACTGTACACAATAGATGATTCTCCAATTCTCACTCCCTTCCTGCTCTCCCTGCTTTTGGGGTCTGCAGCATCTATTATTTTCATCTTTATATCCGTGTATACCATTGTTTAACTTCCTCTTATAAGTGAGAACATGCAGTATTTGATTTTCTGTTTCTGAGTTATTTCACTTAGGATAATGACCTCAGGTTCACCCATGTTGCTGTAAAGGACATTATTTCATTCTTTTTTATGGCTGTCTAGTATTCCATGGTGTACACATACACATTTTCTTTATCCATTTAACCATTGATGAACATTTAGGTTGATTCCATGACTTTGCTACTGTGAATAGTGCCACCATAAACATATGAGTGTGGGTGTCTCTATATATAATGATTTGTTTTCCTTTGGGTAGATAACCAGTCATGGGGTTGCTGGGAAGAATGGTAGTTCTACTTTTAGATCCTTGAGAAATCTCCATACTGTTTTCCATAGAGGTCGTACTGATTTAACATTTCTACCAACAGTGTATAAGCATTCTCTTTTCTCTGCATCCACACCAACATCTGTTGTTTTACTCTGGAAAAAACCCCCCAAAATTCAGGCATCTGAAAGTAGGTATTGTTAAAGAAAAAAATTATTCAGTGACACTTGTCATAGCACAGTAAGGCAGACTTTATTCAGGTCCACTGCAATAGGTATGGGGACCACAGCGATGGGGCATTGCAGTGAAGGAGAGAGACTGGGCTCAACTCTGAGTACAGCATGGGCAAGTGGGACCTTAGAGCCAAGGAGCAGGGTAGGGGTCAGCAAATGGAAAAATTACCAAGAGGGAATCTCTGGGGTAAGGTGAATTCAGGCTAAACTGACTTAGCAGGGGTCTTGCGAAAACTGGATTTTACATGGAAGTGCACAGATGGGCCTAGAAGAATATTCAGAAGGCTGAGTAGAGTTTGGCCAAGCAAAGATTCTTTGTCTGTATCTATGAAGCCTCTAAAAAGGAAAGCAGAGTAAGCTGGGAATAATTTTTAAATGATTCCAAAAAAATAGGTGCATGGAGACTAGATTTTTATAAAGGTCAACAGCTTTGAAAACTTCATTCTGTTAAAATCAAGATAATCAGTTTCCCAAGTGATCTCTAAGAATAATATAGGAAGTCATGGGGCTGAATAATAAAAATAGTAGTAATAATAAGTGGTCACCCCCAAAAAGTAGGTGCATGGAGCTTGTTCATATCTTTTGTAAAGAGGTGGGAGTCACAGAAATGAATGACATGAAAATTGTGAGATAGGCAGGAAGTCAGCACTCCTAGGTACTGAGGACGTTCTCTGCACTGACACACCTTAGCAGATCTTCAGACAGTCTTAATGGGGAAGCCAAAGAAGCTTATGCTCAGGGCCCGTCACTTTCACAGGGTACCTTGCAAGGCCCTTGGAGAGGCTCTAGCAATTTTATATTCTTAATTTTATATTATTTTGAGGAGAGTAATTTTAGTGAAGTATGTGTAACATTGTATAAAGAAAAATGGACAATTTTGCATTATTCTGTTATTGAGCAAATGGTCTCACTGCTTGATGTGATTAGAAGCCATACTATGGCACCAGCTTTTGAGATAAAAAACAATTCATTGAGAGGCTGACCAGTAAGGACACAGAAGGCACGGCTGAAATCTGTCTCCCAGATTTGAGTCTGGGGCAAGTTTCAAGGGATTGGAAGGCAGAAGGGATTTTGGTGTGGTAAGGTCTGATTGGAGAGCTTCAAATGTGACTATTTTTGGTAAGGTACGTTGAGGCTGATTTTAGCCCTGGATCTTCCTGGCCGTCAGACCCCCTCGCTTTTGAAATGGTTCTGATGTTCAGATTCTGGTTGTGTCCTGGTCTTCCTGCTTCCATGGGGAGGAATTGTTGGTTTTGGATGTCAGAGGTCAAATCTTTCCTATTGTACATGCCTGGGCCATATGACTTGCAGTCTTGGCTCTGTTATATCTACAAGGTACTTAGACATTCTATTATCAATAGAGTAGGCCCAGTTTGAGATGCTCCTGTGGTTACTACTGTTCTTCCTGGAGAGGACCGCTTACAGCCTCCCTGCCCCAGTTGTGTAAGTTTCCCACAAACCTGCCTCAGCCTCAGCTGGATTGTGCTTCTGCAGAGAAACCCTTGTACTCCCTTCTCTCTCCCCTATTCCGGCCGTGAAAGCAGGTTCTGCTTACCAAAGTCCTCTGAGTTCTGAGCGGTTTTGGATTCTGGTTTGTTCTTTGATAAAGACATAAATGACAGGACAATTGTTTCCTTGGGCTGGAGTAATGAGCTCACATTCTCAACATTAAACTTAAAAGAAATAAATATTAAAAAATCTAGCATTCGTGTTATAAAATAAAGGCATAAGATATGAGAAACTTGGCTACAGTATCATCTGTGAAGAAAATAATTGTTTTGTTTCACTCTGTACTCAAAGTGTCAATAGTGCTAATGAGGTTATTAAAAAGCTCTCGAGTTCCCACACGTAGAGTCACCAGGCAAGCAGGAAGGGTCCACTGCGTTCTGGGAACCTGTTTCCTGAGGGTTAAAAGCATAATTTTCAGAAATGTAAAATCACAAAAATAAAATAAATGTGTCAAATATTTTATTTAACTCATTAATTAAAATCCATTTAAAATGAGATTTTGATTTGCAGAGATTTATATTCTCTGCCAGACAAAATTCATTTGCATTGTCATGCACGGGAATCATTTGCATTGCTATGGGCAGGAAACATTTGCATCGTTATCCATTTTCTATAACTTAAACCCTATTCCTACAGAGTTGTAAAATAGCCTAGTCAATCACAGGCAATTGAAAGTGCACGTCCTGTGGAATTAGAGAATCCCAGAGGGTCTGCTAACAATGTCCTGCCCTCCACTGAAAGGACACCAGGAATCACTTTGGTCTGTTTCTAAGACTTGGACCATTTTTTTACGTGAGATATATTATGAAGAGAAGAATGTTTATCCAGAGTGTAACCAGGACAGCAGAAGCTCTTGAAATTATGTATTAATATTATGTGGACACACGATAGGACCAGGAATATTTTCAGCCGGGCAAAGATGAGATGCACTGTGGACAGTGATCCAAGTTATAAAATACTAAAGAACTGTCATGAAGCAAAGCGCTGTCCTTATTTTGTGTAGTTCCAGAGGTCAGAACCAGAGTAAACGGGGTTGGGGGTAGGGGTAGGAGGGGGTAAGAAGCTACAGCAAAGCAGATCTTAATATATGAAAAACTTATTAAGAAATGGGAGTTTTGGGCCAGGTGTGGTGGCTCATGCCTGTAGTCCCAGCACTTTGGGAGGCTCAGATGGGTGGATCACTTGAGGTCAGGAGTTCAAGACCAGCTTGGCCAACACAGTGAAACCCTGTCTCTACTGAAAAAAAAAAAAAGAATTAGCTGGGCGTGGTGGCATGTACCTGTAATCCCAGCTACTTGGGAGGCTGAGGCAGGAGGATCACTTGAACCTGGGAGGTGGAGGTTACAATGAGCCTAGATCATGCTAAAACACTTCAGCCTGGGTGACAGAGGGAGACTCTGTCTCAAAAAAAAAAAAAAGAAAGAAAAAGAAAAGAAAAAGAAATAGAAGTTTTGATTTGTGGGTTCTCTGTCATTGAAAATGTTCAAGCAGAAGTTATATAATCTTTTATAGGAATGTGAAAGGAAAATATCTTGGGCCCATGAGGGAAGGCAGGTAACTCCTTTATGGAGTTTAAGCTCACTTCCAACAGAGAAGATGAGTGTGTGTGTGTGTGTGTGTGTGTGTGTGTGTGTTGTTGTTGTTGTTGTTTTTCCTGCTTCTAGGATGGTAGAGAGCAGTCTTCTGCCTGAAACCCATTCCTAGATAAGTAACTGAATTAGGGTTTGGCTTGGCTAAAGTTAAGATTAACAACCAACTGGTCTACATGTCAGAGGCATTTGAACCAGAGCAACTCCATCTTGAGCAGGGGCTGGGTAAAATGAGGCTGAGACCAATTGGGCTGGATTTCCAGATGGTTGGGCATTCTAAGTCACAAGATGAGATAGGAGCTCAGCACAAGACAGATCATAAAGGCCTTGCTGATAAAATAGGTTGCAGTAAAGAAGCTTGTCAAATCCCACCAAAACCAAGATGGTAACAAAAGTGACCTCTGATCGTCCTCACTGCTACACTCACATCAGTGCCATGACAGTTTGTAAATGCCATGGCAATGTAAGGAAGTTACCCTATATGATCTAAAAAGGAGAGGCATGAATAATCCACCCCTTGTTTAGCACATAATGAAGAAATAACCATAAAAATGGGCAACCAGCAGCCCTCAGGGCTGCTCTGTCTGTGGAGTAGGCATTCTTTTACTCCTTTCTTTTTTTTCCTTTTTTTTTTTGAGATGGAGTCTCACTCTGTCACCTGGGCTAGAATGCAGCGGTGTGATCTCAGGTCCATGCAATTTCTGCCTCCCTGGTTCAAGCGATTCTCCTGCCTCAACCTCCCGAGCAGCTGAGACTACAGGCACGTGCCACTACACCTGGCTAATTTTTGTATTTTTAGTAGAGACGGGGTTTCACCATATTGGCCAGGCTGGTCTCAAACTCTTGACCTCAGGTGATCTGCCCACCTTGGCCTCCAGAGTGCTGGGATTACAGGTGTCAGCCACTGCACCCAGCCTACTCCTTTATTTTCTTAATAAACTTGATTTTATGTTACTCTATGGACTAACCCTGAATTCTTTCCTGCACGAGATCTAAGAACCCAGTCTTGGAGCCTGGATCTGGCCCCCTTTCCTGTAACATGAATTTCTCCTTACCATTAGAGGGTTCAGTGATCATGTTGTTGGGGCTTTGTTGTTTGTTCCCATTTGAAGTTGTTGTTTAAGGATCCTAATTCGAGTTTGGAGATGCATTTGAAAGGGTCTTCTCTATTGCTTTTTCTCCCAAATTTTTAATCTTAATTGAGTTTGTCTGTGTGCATTTGCATGAGGAACTAAACTGTTGTTTTGATATGTTAATGAGAGACTGAGTTTTCTTAGCCCTGAAGAGAAGGGGCATTTTGCTCCTTCCAGCTGAAAGGCTTCCCTGGGTGACCGGGGGCCCCATGGGAGTGTCTGGGAGGTTGACCACCCCATGACGTGCAGCAGCTCTGCAAGGGAATCCCCAACAAAAATTAATTTTATAAATGGCCCATCTAGGTAACACAGGTAAGGGCTAATCATCTGGTGTTTTGAGCCCTCTCTGAGGTCACAGACCTCTGGAGGGAGAAACTGAGACATATAAAAGGGTTGAAACTACTCAGTGGTGACACACTGTGGAGTCCTGCCCACAAGCAGCACATGCTGATCCACCACACAAAAACCATGGACCATAGCTCAGTTCCTCCCTTAAAAAAAAAAAAAGAAAGAAAAAAAAAGGGAAACAATCTAAGAATGATGAGAAAACAAGGAGAATGACCCCCTTTTGAGCAGTCTGTAGGTTTTATGGCACCTCTACTGGCCAAAATAATATGGTCTTTGTGCACATTTACATTAAGGAAAAAAGAGCCCTTGGCTGGGCGTGGTGGCTCACCCCTGTAATCCTAGCACTTTGGGAGGCTGAGGTGGGTGGATCACCCAAGGTCAGGAGTTCAAGACCAGCCTGGCCAACGTGGCAAAATCCCATCTCTACTAAAAATACAAAAATTATCCGGGCATGGTGGTGCATGCCTGTAATCCCAGCTACTCAGGAGGTGAGGAAGGAGAATCACTTGAACCCAGAGGTGGAGGTTGCAGTGAGCCGAGATCATGCCACTGCACTCCAGCCTGCGTGACAGGAGTGAGACTCCATCTCAAAAAACAAAACAAAACAAAAGCCCTAAGTGTCAGGCCTCTGAGCCCAACCTAAGCCATCATATCCCTTGTGACCTGCACGAATGCATCCAGATGGCCTGAAGAAAGTGAAGAATCACAAAAGAAGTAAAAATGGCCGGTTCCTGCCTTAACTGATGACATTCCACCATTGTGATTTGTTCCTGCCCCACCTTAACTGAGCAATTAACCTTGTGAAATTCCTTCTCCTGGCTCAGAAGCTCCCCTACTGAGCACCTGGTGACCCCTGCGCCTGCCCGCAAGAGAAAAACCCCCTTAGACTGTAATTTTCCACTAACCACCCAAATCCTATAAAACGGCCCCATCCCTATCTCCCTTCACTGACTCTCTTTTCGGACTCAGCCCACATGCACCCAGGTGATTAAAAAGCTTTATTGCTCACACAAAGCCTGTTTGGTGGTCTCTTCACACAACTTGCAAACTATAGAGTTTTAAGTCCTCATTTTCTCAACTTTTTCTTTTCTGCCTGCTCTAAATCTGCTGTGATTTTTCTTCTCTTTTTATTTTGTGTGCACCACCACACACAGCTAATTTTTGTATTTTTAGTAAAGACAGGTTTTCACCATGTTGGCCAGGCTGGTCTCGAACTCCTGACCTTGTGATCCGCCCGCCTTGGCCTCCCAAAATGCTGGGATTACAGGCATGAGCCACTGTGCCTGGCCCTATTTTTCTATTAAGATAAAAACCATTGTTTAGATCCAACAAGTTCTTTTTGCAAGCTGGTAATTTGTAATTATCTTATGGCTAAAAGTTCTGAAGTAAAAGCTATAGGATCTGTGTATGTGTGTGTGTGTATTTTTAAAAGGCCTTTATAATTTCTATAATTTTGTGTTTAATTGGCAATTAGATCCATTTTAATTTCCCTCTAGCATAGGAAACTTCTCTCTCTGCACCTTGTAATGTAAATTTTGGTATTTGACTTTCACCTGAGTTGCTTCTTTTAACATGCAAATTTAAGGCAATTTAGTTGACAACTGCCCAGGGTTGTAAAACAGGTTATCAAGAATCTGAAATTCTAAGAATGGAAGTAAAGGGTTTTTATGAATCTGTAAAATGTACTTCTATCAGCATGCCTATCTATTTATGTGTTGTGTACACAATGTTTCACTACTAAAAATATGTAAAAGAGCTCTAATTAATTGCTTAAAAAATAAAAGTGCTTAAATCAGATACTAAAAAGGAAAAGACTAGTCAAATCCTTTTTCAAGTTTATGTAATTTAAGTAAAATCTTTAACAAATAAGCTAGCTTTAAAATTATTGACAAAGTAATATTAGAATTGTCTTAAGAATTGCCAGTATACTTTTTTGTTGGCAGTCATTAATCAAGTAATTTCATACTTATCCCTGCCAAACACTATAAAGTGTCAAATTTTGGCACAGGGTTTACGAAACTATAAACCCAGCCCAAAACAGAATAATTTTTCCTTTTGAAATTTTTAATAAATAAGATATTGATATTGGTTTAATGGAAATAGCCACATCTTAAATTTAGTAAGATTACCAAAATTTCTAATCTTGTAGCTTTAGGCAGTCTAGTCCACAGGAAAGAAGGAGGTTTGCTTTGGGAAAAGACTGTTATAGTCTTTGTTTCAAAGTTAAGCTGTAAACTAAGTTTCCCCCAAAGTTAGTTTGGCCTATGCCCAGGATTGAACAAGAACAGCTTGGAGGTTAAGAACAAGATGGAGTCATTTGGGTCAAACATTTTTTCACTCTTTCAGTTATTATGCAATAGCAGTTTTATAACTTTAAATCATGACTCTCACAGTTTTCCTAAATAATTTGGTAAACAATTAAAATAAAATAATTAGGTAAATGTAATGGGCTAAATACTTGTAGACAAACTGGTCATAATTTAGAATGTAAAGTTATATTAAATTAATAAATAGATATTTCATTATTTGGGTGATATGGTTTGGCTGTGTCCCCACCCAAGTCTCATCTTGAATTGTAAGTCCTACAATTCCCATGTGTCATGGGAGGAACCTGGTGGGATGTAATTGCATCATGGGGACTGTTCTTTCCTGTGCTGTTCTCATGATAGTGAATAAGTCTCATGAGATCTGATGGCTTTAAAAATGGGAGTTTCCCTGCACGAGCGCTCTCTCTTTGGCTGCTACTATCCATGTAAGACATGACTTGCTCCCCCTGGCCTTCCACCATGATTGTGAGGCATCCCCAGTCATGTGGAACCTCTTTCTTTTGTAAATTGCCCAGTCTTGGGTATGTCTTTATCAGCAGCATGAAAACAGACTCATACATTGGTTATTTTCCAATAAATATATAGTAGGAAAACATTCTTGCTAAAAATAAAAAAATAAAAAAAAACTGTGCCCTTATTAAAAAAAGGTGAACAACTTTTGTCTAATTCAAAGCTTATTTAAAGGTTATATATAAAACAAGGTAAAAGGAACCAGAAAATAAAAGAGCTATTTTTTCACTGTTGTTGCGGTAAGAAAGCTGAAAGAGAAATAATTTTATATGAGAAAGAATCTTGTATGGTAAATTTAGTCATAAAATAAAACTACTGGTTGTTTAAGAAAGAGGGATGTTCAGGACAAACCAGAAAGTCTAAGCATGTCATGAACAGTCAGTGTAAGTCACAGTAAGAGGATTTATATTGAAAAAAAAAAACCCAAAACTTTAATATGATCCAGTTATCATATTGTTTTGGTTTGCTTAGGAAGACAGAAACAGAAAAAAAATTTTAAGGTTATTCCACCCATGTATCTTCCTGTATGTGCTTTTAAAGTCCTTGTGACATTGAGTTACAGGGCTTTGACTCCTGGATCTAAAAAGGACATCAAGTCCTGCTACATCACTGAGAGCAATTAAAGCCTCACCTTCGGGCCCTGTAGAAGATGTCAAACAAAATAAACTGCATTCCTGAGACACAGGGGAAGAAATTAAAACTATTCAACTCCTCAAGGCCCAGGGACTATCATGGAAGAGGTGGGTGCATATGATTGTAAGGGCCAATTTTGGAAGATAACATAAGTTCAGTTTCTCTATAAATTAATCATTAATATCAAAGACACACTGATGCAAGACCAGCATATGGGCCCCTGTGAGTATCAAGGTTTTCTTGAAGCATTAACCAATTCCTTAACAAAGGTTATAAAGGTTTTAAAAGGCTTATGTAAGCTATATCTTATGGTCAAGATTAAAGTTTTATAGATTTTTAATAAAATTTTGGAAAACAAATTTGATTGTCTTCGTGCTGTTTTTAATATTGTTTGGAAAATTAACTTTCCTCTCTCAAAAAATAAAAGTTTTCACCTTTTTTGTTGAAATCTTTGAGTTATCACTTTGGTTAAATGAATGACTTATTTTACAATGACCTGTGATCCTATTTTGTGATATCAAATGTTTGAAACCTTTGATATTTGACAAGCTTTCCTAAATCAAATTATAAATTATGTTTTTTTTTTTCTGACTGAATCAATCCTTTAAGATACTAGGTTCCCTAAAGTCCAAAAAAAAAAAAAACAAAAACATAATTTGGCTTATTTGGTACAAAAATTATACAGGAAGCATTGTCAAATATGAAATGGTGTTGTGTTTTCTTTGGGCATATGGTATAACTATGTTATTGATATGTGTTCCAAAATTATGGGAAACTCCTATAATTCTGATATAACTTAGTGTATATTATCAGTAATAATAGTAATTGTTATGTTAAAATTATTGCGTGCCAACAAATTTTTTTGTCAATTGTGTCTTTGACTATGGTTGCCCTAAAACTTTTTGTCACCATGGACCATTGTTGTCTAGTTTTGGTCCTTTTTAGAAGGTGGTTTTATAATCAGCTATACAACAGGTGCTCTTGAATGCAGGTTTCTGATAACTTTGGAGACTGTAACTTCAGAATAGAGATGAAAGTTTCAGGATTAATGGAGACCTAAAAAGTTCACAAATATCAAGCAGAACAGGAATTAACTATATGGACTAAACTAATCTTTTTGACTTTTTGCTTAAAATGTTTGCTGATCCTTTGTCTTATTTTTCAGAGTCTCACAACTTTTCTTTTGAGCTATTGACAGCTTTTAACAATTTAATATACTCCCATGAACAAAATTTGGAGCATATTTGTTGCTCTCTACCTGATTTCTCCAGAATTTGGAAACTATTTGTGAGTATTCTCAAATTATGGCAATACAGTTATTTGCATAAGTGCAATAAGAATCTGTTTTCTTTTGTAACAAGACACAACTGGAGAAACTGGTTATTTTACCAAGGCTTTGGCTGGAATGATGTGCTTTCCTTTAAGGAATCAGACTTATGGAGCCAATAAAGCCCTTGGAAAAACTGGCCCCATATTTTGTGTACACAGTCCCTGTACAGGGTTTCTGACCTGTGGTTAGTAAAGAAAGTCATTTATTGACAGATCTAGAAGCCCCAGGTTTATCTTGGAATCTCAAGAGAAGAGGAAATTCACCCAACTCATAGATATTTGATGGCACAAATCCATGGCTGGCTTCAGCTTTAAAAAGTCTTATGTGAGATTCCTTTTATGGAACAAAGTTCCATCAAAGCCAATTTAAAACCTATGTAAAAAAAACCACCAAATTATTCTTGCTGCACTGTATACAAATTATTAGGCCAACTATAATAAAGCAAAACTGTCCTGCCATGATCTGTCTTTAGTAAAAATGGGAAACCAGAGAGAGAAAAATTGTGTTTCAAAACTATAGTACACCTATTGTTAGATTCTAGTCTTGCCTAATGTTTTTTCCATTTTTATTATTTTCTACATTTTGAACCAAATTCTAATTTTTCTTGGCTACGAGTCTTCAAAATAATGTTTTCAATTTTTTTCCTTTTTCCCCATTTTTCCTAATTTGAAGTCAATCATTAAGCCCTAGGAACTGAAGTCAGACAACCTGAACTTTAAAAGAAAATAACAGCAACTTATTTACATAGATAAGTCACTTTCATACCTGCCTACTAATGTATGGACTTCAGAGTAATGTGGCCTATCTCAATGTTTCTAGGATTGCCCTTTTGTTTGTTGTTGTTTTTCTCTCTTCCTCCCCCTATTTTCTCTTCACAGGACATGAGACTTAACAACCTGCTAAAAATGAGCTTTGGGGACCTACACGTCTAGGAAAAAACCCTCCTAGTCATGAGAGACCAGATGAAACCTGAAAAGAGACTCATTTTCTTGTAAAATGCTTTCTCCAAGATTTTAAAAAAGAAAAGGGGAGAAACGTGAAAGTAAAATATCTTGGGCCCTTTCAAGCTGGGAACTGCTCAGGGCAAATCTGCCTCCCATTCTATTCAAAGTCATCCCTCTGCTCACTAGGATAGATACAAACTCTGATTGCTTCCTTTGGAAAGACATCAGAAACTCAGAAGAATGCAACCACTTGTCGCTCACCTACCTGTGACCTGGAAGCCTCTGGGGGCCAGGGGCGAGGGGGTGGGGGACTTGTTTTGAGTTATCTCTGCCTTTCTGGATGGAATGAATGTCCTTCTTACATATATTGATTGATAGCTCATGTCTCTGTAAAGTGTATAAAACCAAGCAGTGCCCTGACCACCTTGGGCACATGTTGTGAGGACTTCCTGAGGCTGTGTCACAGGTGCGTCCTCAACCTTGGCAAAATAAACTCTCTAAATTAACTGAGACCTGTCTCAGATTTTCTGGGTTCACAGGAATTTTGTGGAGGCAATTTTTACACTTTTAAGAGGTTTGCAATAGGCCAGTGTTTTCCTATAGAAATATAATGCAAGTCATATGTAACTGTAAATTTTCTTGTAGCCAGATCAAAAAAAAAGTAAAAAGAAATGGATTAAATTGATTTTAGTAATATACCCTGTATAATGCAGTATATCCAAATCACTATTATTTCAATATGTAATCAATATAAAAACATTAATGAAATAGTTTACCTTCTTTTTTTCTGTACTAATTTTCTAAAATCCAGTGTGTTTCTTACATTTGCCAGCATGTTTCAATTTGGACTAGCCATGTTTCAAATATCCCATAAAGACATGTGGCTCCTGGTGACTGTCCTACTGGACAGCACAAATCTAGGTCCGTGGTCCTCAAATTTAGCCTCCCCAGAGATTCTGATTCCCTGGGTCTGGAATGGAGCCCAGGAATTTGCATTTCTAACCATTTCTCAGGTGATGCCTGTGCTGCTGGTCCAAGGACCACAATTAGAAAACCCCTGGTTTAGACAAACAAAATGCTTCTCTTTACAATGGATATATGCTTTTGATGTTTCTTATTCATTATTGTGAAACAGTGGTCTTTGTGCAGTGAAGCTGAGACTTTCTGGATTGACTCCAAATGATCCTGACTTTCTCAGTCTTCATGCACTGTTTCCTCTACATCATTATCTCATTATTGGGCTCCTAATGTTTATTTGCGTTTCTCTTTTTTAGGGGAAGAAAGGGTGTGATATGTTTCCTCACCCATCATGAGGGTCACTGCCGATACTCCTGTGACAAAAGACAGACAGGTGAATGAGAGAAAAGCATAACAAATTTATCAAAGTTTTATATGACATGGGAGCTTTCAGAATGAAGACCCAAAGACCTGGGGAAAACTTCTGTTTTTATGCTTGGCTTCGATGAAGAATGGGCAATGGTGTAGAAATGTGATTGGACAAAAAGGTATGACCTAATGGGAACAGACCGATGGGGAAACCCAGCAAAGCCTGTCTGTTCCAAGTCTTCTTGGCCTCTCTATGTAGCATTTCTTTCTCCTGGGTAAGGGGCAGGACCTCTCTGGAATGAGCATCTTCCAGGGAGAATACAGAGAGTGTGCCCTTTCTAGGTTTTATGGCTTCCTTTGGGGGATAGGGGTTCTAGTTTCTATGCGCCTCTTTGGGGAAGAGGAATTCTGGTTTCTATGACTCCTTTGTGGGGGAGACAGAGGGACAGGAGACAAAAGGACAGGAGAAGGTCGGAGAGAGGCATTCCTTTTGAGGCTGCTTCTGAGGCTCCTCAATCCCTTTTAGTTCAATGTACTCAGCAGGCTGAAGTGTCATATTTTGGGGTACTGTTTTCTGAGTCCCAATGCTTTCAACAAAGGTACTTCTACAAATTTTACTGAGTGTATATAAATATTAATGTAAGAATAAATCAAAGGTGGTGTTTCAGATTCTTGTATTATTATAAAGGACATTTAGTGATGGGACACAACTTCCCAGTGTGTTAGATCCCAGAGGCATACATATCCTTACGTGTTCCTTTTGCAGTGTATCCACTGGCTACTGGACCCATGACTATATCTAAATCTTTCTTGAAACTATAAATTTGTCAACATATATAATTTTTCTAGGCTTAGTAATTGCATAAAGTAGACCTTTTCATATTTCTTAAAATTACATCTTTTAATCTCCAAGAGGAGCTTTCTTAATTTTATTATTCCAGGATTTGGTAAACACATCTATCTCTAATGTACAGACACCGCATAATTTACCAACTAGAATGTGCCTGGATATCTCCTTGAAAACTTTAATTAGGGTCTGATTTTGTGGGTGTTTGTCCATTGGATTTATCTAGCTATATCCACAAGGGATTCCTTTTCCAACTTATGCTATGAAAACTCACATTTTTTTGCACAAATTGGTTTGGTCCCATAACAATCATCTGTTAGTACCAAAGCAGTTATGAAAAGAAAAAAAGGGGGTGGGGGGTGGAATTGCATTTCAGTCTATTGGAAAAGGAGACAGGCCTGGATATTCTTGGAAGCCAAGAAGACAAAAGTTTCTTTTCAATAGATGCAAAGAAAGACAGTTCTGTATTTTTGTGTAACCAAGAAACAAAAGTTTCCTGTTGGTAAGATGTTCTGGAATGCAGCAGGGGCCATTTTCTCATAGTCATCCCCAAGGCACAAGGTTTCTATCAACCCCAAATACAGACGGGTTTGGATGTGTGTGTGAGTCAGGAGCACAAGGTCCTCATCAGGCTTCCCTTACAGAGGGGAAGGTTATCCAGGCTGGAGCAGTTCCCAGGGAGGACAAAATTAATGGTTTAAAAATATAAAATAATAATGAATTCAGATCTTTTGTGGTTTACAGGCGCTCTGTAAGAATAGGACTTTGGACTTCAAAATGTGCAGCATATGAAACAATACATTTCAGTTATTTTTTTTGCCTGAAAGCTTTTTTTTTTTTTTTTTTTTTTTGAGACAGAGTCTCATTCTGTCACCCAGGCTGGAGTGCAGTGGTGCAATCTTGGCTCATTACAACCTCCACCTCATGGGTTAAAGCGATTCTCCTTCCTCAGCTTCCCAAGTAGCTGAGATTACAGGTTCGTGCCACCACGCCCAGATAATTTTTGTATTTTTAGTAGAGACAGGGTTTTGCCATGTTGGCCAGGCTGGTCTGAAACTCCTGACCTCAAGGGACCTGCCTGCTATGGCCTCCCAAAGTGCTGGGATCACAGGTGTAAGCCACTGTGCCCGGCCCTGAAAGCTTTCTAAATGATTCTCGGTAGACCCAGAATTTTCATTTTAGAGAGTCAAAGGTATGGAGTTTCCCAAATATTTGTTATCAGTTATTTTTTTAAATAATAAGATCTAGTTATGTGAATTAGTCAATAAGCATTTGCTGAGTGCCTACTATGGGCCTGACTCTTACTAGGTCTTGGGGATTTAAAGATGAATAAAGTGTAGTTGCTGTCTTTGCAGAGTGTATACTCAAGTGCCAGAGAAAGACATATAAGCAATGATTACGAAGCAAATGTTTCAAGAATACCAAATGCCTTGTAAAGTGTGGGAATCAGGGAAGTCTTCATAAGAAGAAATAATTTGAGCAGTGTTTTATAGGCAATGAGGGATGAAGGTAGGCTGAGGAGGGGAAGAATAGGAAGAGGAGTGAAAGGCGTTCTACATTTGGGCTGAGGGAACAACATTGTAATTCACATAATTAAAAATGCACAGTATATCTGGGGACCACCAAGTTTCTGGCATTGGTTGTTATAAGAGGTAGGTTCAATCAATTGAGATCCTGGGTGGAGGGCATGGAAGTTTTGAGAGCATGGGATTTTGGGATGAAGAGAGAACTCAAGAGAGGGACACAGGTTGGGAGGCAATTGCAGTAGTCAAGAATAGAAATGATGAGGTCAAATGAGCTAGCATCCTCATTCTCTACTCTGTATATCAGCAGGGATCTGAAACATTTTAAATGTCAAATTCATGAAAAAATATATTTTAGCTTATCAGCATCAATTGGCATCTATTTATTGATTGTTCGTCATGTTCCTGGAGTCACAACATTCTATGATTGTAGTAATGGAAGTCATCATCACTGAAGCTAGACGTTTTGTACATATTCTCATTTTACCACTTATTGTTTCTGTTATGTTGGGAAAGTCACATAGATTCTCTGAGCCTCAGTTTCCTCATCTCTAAAATGGAGACAATGACATTTACATCACAGAGTTGTTCTGAGGGTTAAGAGAGTAAATAAGCCCAGCACTACCTGGTGCTGATGTGCTCACCCCTGCACCTGCCCTAACCCCTTGCCATGCCTGGGTGTGAAGTGTGATTTTCCTGTGACTGTTTATAGGCTTTTCATTGAATTTATTTAAATAACCTTTAAACTTTTGTGGCATCTCTGGGGAAATGGGAAACATTTGTGGGATGGTTTAGTTGAGGTTTGCTCTATCTAGTTCGTTGATTTCTAGCCCAGTGACTCTTAGTCCTATTATATATTGACATCCATTGGAAGAGCTTTTAAAAATTATGATTCTTGGCTCTCACCATCTCCCACAGTTTAGAATCACTTCTAATTCATTTAAAGAAATTCTTCTTAAGAGCACACTGATTTGGGGCCATTGTGTTAATTTTTCACACAGATTATAGTCACTGATCTCAGAAAATCTGAATGAGGTCCACAAGACGCCCTTTCATAATCTGTGTTAAATTTGCAGGATCATGTTGAAAATTTGGAATAGCATTTAACTTGCCATAAGACTGTTCACAATACCTTTTTGCCTAAGTCAGTTTCATTGTGAGAGATTTCTTTTCTGGTCATAAAATGAGTTAATTTTTTTTCTGACAGAAATCACATACTACAGTTATTGAATTTCATTCACTTGCAATTACTTTAAGAATTGGTATAGATTAATTTCTGATCTCAGGTGATCCACCAGCCTTGGCCTCCCAAAGTGCTGGGATTACAGGTGTGAGCCACTGCGCCTGGCTGAGATCACGCCATTGCACTCCAGCCTGGGTGACAGAGCAAGACTACATCTCAATTTAAAAAAAAAAGTATAGATTAAAATACTCTGTATTTCTGGGCAAGACACAGCTCTATAGATGTTAGTAAAACATAAGACTGTTGGAAAAACAGACAGTGAAGCTACTATAGTCATTACTGGAAGTATTTGGATTTTTCATTGGGTTATAAACATCTAGGGTAACTCCACCAATTACAAGAGAACTCTTACAGAGTCCCAGTTAAGAGTATCCAAGAAAGTGTATTGTCAGAATAAGCCCTGGAAACCCAGAGAGCAACAATTAGAAAAGGAAAGAAAACTTTGCCAAAATTCAAGGTTGGGAATTTCTAGTTAGAGAAATGCTGAATGGTTCTACAGACAGTGGAAAAAATGCTAAGCATCAAAAAGAGACCTGAACCTGGTCTTTGTAGGGTCCAGCCCTACGGGGCTTAGCGAGTGTTCTCCCCGTATGCAGAGATGAGAGATTGTAATAAATAAAGACGCAAGACAAAGAGATAAAGAGAAAACAGGTGGGCCCGGGGGACCACTACCATCAAGACGTGGAGACGGGTAGTGGCCCCGAATGGCTGGGCGTGCTGCTATTTATTGCACACAAGACAAGGGGGTCAGGGTAAGGAGGGTGAATCTTCTAAGTGATTGATAAGGTGAAGCAAGTCATGTGATCATAGGACAGGGGGCCCTTCCCTTTTAGGTAGCCGAAGCAGACAGAGAAGGCAGCATATGTCAGCGTTTTCTTCTATGCACTTATCAAAAAGATCAAAGACTTTAAGACTTTCACTATTTCTTCTACCACTATCCACTAAGAACTTCAAAGAGGAACCAGGAGTATGGGAGGCACATGAAAGTGGACAAGGAGCATGACCACTGAAGCACAGCACCACAGGGAGGGGTTTAGGTCTCCAGATGACTGCGGGCAGGCCTGGATAATATCCAGCCTCCCACAAGAAGCTGGCAGAGCAGAGTGTTCCCTGACTCCTCCAAGGAAAGGAGATTCCCTTTCACAGTCTGCTAAGTAACGGGTGCCTTTCCAGGCACTGGCATTACCGCTTGACCATGGAGCCCTCAAGAAGCCCTTATGCTGGCGTGACAGAAGGCTCACCTCTTGCCTTCTTGGTCACTTCTCACAATGTCCCTTCAGCACCTGACCCTATACCCGCTGGTTATTCCTTACTTATATTAGTAACACAACAAAGAGAAATATTAAAAGCTAGTGATTAATAACGTCTATACTAATGATTGATAATGTCCATGATCATCTCTATATCTAATTTGTATTATGACTATTCTTATTCTAACTATTTTCTTTATTATACTGAAACAGTTTGTGCCTTCAGTCTCTTACCTCGGCACCTGGGTAATCCTCCGCCCACAGGTCTTGGCTTTCTACAGGGGTGTAAACTTGGGAAAATCACATGACTTTTCTGAGCACTGCCTTTAAAATTAAGGTATCTTCAAGATCTCTTCTGTCAGGAAAATCACGATAGACATTTAAAGTAGGCAAAAGAGATGCTTGGGTGTTCTTTCAATAGGAAGTTGGGCATTGTCCAAGGGTCCCTCCCAAGGTACTGTGATTCTTTTGGGGCTGTGAACCATTGATTGTCTTTGATTATTTTGCAACTCTGTAGACATAGATAGAAAGGGTGCCTTAAAGTCATTAGTTTATAACTTTACTGAGTGGCTACTATAGGCGGGAACCTACTAGATCTTGGAAATGCAAAGATAAATGAGATAGGTTTCTGATCAGTTCCTACCCTAAAAGAGACACATATACTCATTAATATTGAGTCTTCCTGCACCTATTCCCCTGCCATCCCCCCTTCCTGTAACCTACCCAGGGAAAGGGAATGGATCAAAGAAGGAACATTATGCAAAAAGGCATGGTGGGCATGAAAAGAACCTTGGATATTTTGTAGTTAATAAGTCTTGTATGGTTGGAGTTTTGGGTCACTTATAAAGAGCAAATTTAATGAGGCTAAGTGGCAAGATTTGGCTATCCTTTTTTAAGGTCCTTTTATTCTGTACTCAGGAGCGGGGATCTTACATGCTGCATGCAGCAGGAAGTCAGCAGCGATTTTTCATCAGGAAAGAGATATGATGTGAACTCTACCATTGATATCAAAGATGAGCAATGGAGGATGGAGTGTGGGCGCACTCGTCCAGGTGAGAGTGGATAGATTTTTAACTGTGGCAGTAACTGTGAGGATAACAAGAAAGGCAAGGGTTGTGCGACATGTTTTGAAATGATTTGGAATTAACAGGGTTGAATTAGAGAGAAACACTGGAGTTGTGAGGGAAAGAAGTATGGGGTGATTCCATGCTTTCCAGACTGGATGAATGGTAGCTTCCTTAGCTGCAACAAAGAACATAAGAAAAGCAAGGTGTGAGGGCAAGTGGGGTGAGCTGGCAATGAGTTTAGTTTTAGACATGTGATTTGAGCAGCAACTTAGTTGTGAAACTAATTTGCATTTGCATAATTATTTACAATGTTCAGGAAACCTCATATATATTGACTTTTATTTGTTTGACAGTTGTGAGTTGATGAGAGTGCTAATGTCTTAGTGCATGAATGTGGATGAAACAACATGTGTGTGCAGTTCTCAGAATAAAGGCACACGAGGTTGTTTTTTGATTTACAGTCAGGGCTTCTGTATATCAGGCTTCCTTGTTGATGGCTCTGTGTGAAACCCAAAAGCCCCCCATCTATAGGACATTTTCCAATGGTTATATGATTTCTAAAGCCTGTTTCTCATGGTTATAACATTGAAGAATTTTGAGTGTGGGTATACTATTTTCAAAGTTCTATGTTCCTCGAGCACAAAGACCAATTCTAGTCATCATGGTATCCCAAGCCTTTAGAACAGTGTCTTCCAGAGTACCTAATCAATAAATATCACCTGGATGAATGGATGTATGATTGAGCATGCTGAAGTCAGTAAAGCTTAGGTAGAGCAGTGTCGTTATAGTATTGACAGACTGCCCAGAAGAACCCCAGGACTTAAGTGTTTGTATTCTCATTGTGTCCTTCAATGTGCAGAAAGCTCATATCTCAAAAGATCTTCTGGCCTTCTTCCTATGACCTCAGCTCCATGATGGACCCGCTGATTACCTCTGTCACTCTTGAAATGTAAATATCATCTCCTATTTATGTGATCATGGGTTAAGGAGGCTTAGAGATAACTAGTCCCAAATGCATGTGGGTGTCTAAAACCAGACTATCTTGATGTCAAGTACCTAGAGCTACTGCTGATTACCAGCAGGTCTTATTTTTATCTGTGGTCTCTAAGGGATATAGATATGTTACTAGGACGCTCAATATGTTTGAAATCCTTAAGTGACAAATGATTCTTGCATTGTTTTATACACTTTGAGCAATGTCACAAATGTATAAATCATCATGACATTCCTGAGTATGAATACAATAAAAATATATGAACAGTACTCAAACAAATGATAATAAAAATTAACTCAAACATGAAATGATCTAAGAAAATACACAGATAATATACACCAACCATTTCTTATAATAGCTATAAAAATAATAATTACATTATCTTAGTACTTATTACATGCCAGAGACAGTCAGTTTTGCTATAATGTAACACGCATTCCCGAAAACTACTGCACTATGCAAAATTGGCAATAACAATCACAGGGTTTATGGGGAAAATGAGTTTAGGGGCACAACAGTCAAAAACCTCACTAGGTACATGTTAAAAACAACAACAAAAAGGAACATAATAAAATGGCAGTAGTTTGTTACACATGTTCAATGGTTAAGAAAGGTATAAATGCTGAAATAAGTATCCATTTTAACTAGGAAAAGACCTGATGCTTGCCTGTGGAAGTGAGTATCACTGTACCTTGTGAGTTACTGTGAAGGGATAGAAGGAGGGTTAGCTGAAATCTGACCAGCAGTTGTAGCACCTAATGAGCATGGGGGATGGCTCACAGCACACAGTGAACTGAGGTAGTTGGCAGGTGTTTGAGGTGTGTATATGTGTGCGTTTTGTGCATTCCCTGCGTGACCCAGTTCAACTGGCTGCAGTTTTCTGTATTTCCAATAAATGAAGGTGGCATAAACAAGCATGGAAGTCTCATTGTGCTCAAATTGTTCCCTAATATATCAATTTCATTGGAACAAATTTGCATTTTCAAAACAAGCATTCTAGTAGAACTGACTGTTCTAGTTCAAGTGCTTTATCTATATTAACTCATTTAATCCTCCCAACAGTTATTTTGGTTTGGTACTATTATGGTTCTCATTTAATTGGTGAGGAAATTAAGGCAAAGAGAGGTTAAATAACTTGATCAAGATAAAAACTTATTAAGTGACAAAACCAGTGTGCTACTCTGCCTTCCAACATATTATATTATGCTAATGACATTCATACATTTAATAAGATAAGTGTTTCTCCCAGACTTTTGAAGTTAGATTTATTTTGGAGAGGTTCACTTTAAATAATTCTTAATATCTGATAATTATGTTACTTAAATCTCTGATGTAGTTTTTGTTGCAGGAAGTCAGGGACCCCAAACGCAGGGACTGACTGAAGCCATGGCAGAAGAACGTGGATTGTGAAGATTTCATGGATATTTATTAGTTCCCCAAATTAATACTTTTATAATTTCTTATGTCTGTCTTTACTGCAATCTCTAAATATAAATTGTGAAGATTTCATGGATATTTATTAGTTCCCCAAATTAATACTTTTATCATTTCTTATGTCTGTCTTTACTGCAATCTCTAAACATAAATTGTGAAGATTTCATGGGCACTTATCACTTCCCCAATCAATACCCTTGTGATTTCCTATGCCTGTCTTTAATCTCTTAATCCTGTCATCTCGTAAGCCGAGGAGGATGTATGTCACCTCAGGACCCTGTGATAATTGCATTAACTGCACAAATTGTAGAGCATGTGTGTTTGAACAATATGAAATCTGGGCACCTTGAAAAAGGAACAGGATAACAGCAATGTTTAGGGAACAAGAGAGATAACCTTAAACTCTGACCACCAGTGAGCCGGGAGGAACAGAGCCATATTTCTCTTCTTTCAAAAGCAAATGGGAGAAATATCGCTGAATTCTTTTTCTCAGCAAGGAACATCCCTGGGAAAGAGAATATGCGCCTGGGGGTAGGTCTATAGATGACCCCCTGGGTGTGGCCGTCTTTTATGGTCTGTAGACTGTAGGGGTGAAATAGACCCCAGTCTCCCATAGCACTCCCAGGCTTATTAGGAAGAAGAAATTCCTGCCTAATGAATTTTGGTCAGACCGGTTGTTCTCAAAACCCTGTCTCTGTCTCCTGATAAGATGTTATCAATGACAGTGGTGCCCGAAACTTCATTAGCAATTTTAATTTCGCCCTGGTCCTGTGGTCCTGTGATCTCACCCTGCCTCCATTTGCCTTGTCATATTCTATTACCTTGTGAAGTACTTGATGTCTGTGACCCACACCCTATTCGTATACTCCCTCCCCTTTTGAAACTCCCTAATAAAAACTTGCTGGTTTTGTGGCTTGTGGGGCATCATGGAACCTACTGACATGTGATGTCTCCCCCAGATGCCCAGCTTTAAAATTTCTCTCTTTTGTACTCTGCCCCTTTATTTCTCAAACCGGCCAATGCTTAGGGAAAACAGAAAAGAACCTACATGACTATCAGGGCAGGTTCCCCGATAGTTTTAGCACATTTTTCTGTTGTTATCTCCACTGTCAAGGTGGGAAATATCAAGCTATCATGTCGTGTTAATGCCCCTTAAATAATTGAGGACCAGTTGAAAGCAGTGTAGTCAGTCTTTAGTGCTCAGCATGTACTCAGCACCAAGCTTGACTGTCTCTCATCATTGATAATTATGCTAAAATTTATATTCAGTGAAGTCTAATCAATGGGGTTCCAATCATAATGTAAACATGCTGTGCTCCATTAGCATTAGAAATGTTTACTGCCTTGTGTATTTCATTAGTGTCCCTGGTTCCTCCTCATTACACAAACTCTTTATGGAATAGAAATATTTAACATAAAACATCTTGAATGCTTTCTGTTTTTGAGGAGTAGCTTTTTAGATTGCTAAGTATGCACTTAACCATTCATATCCCATGGAGAGTTGGTTGCAAATGTGAATGGATGAATAACTAATGACACTTTGAATGGGATTTTTGGCACAATAGTGACTAAAAGCTGACTCTGAGGTGTGAGGTGGGAAAGGGTTATGGATCTCTGGCTTTAAAGCTGGTTAGACCTAGGTTCAAATCTTAACTCCTCCACTTGTTAGCTGTGTGATCATGGGAAAAACACTTCTCTGTGTTTCAGTTTCATCTGTAAATACCTTTGTCATGTTATTATGAATTAATTAGCTAAATCATGTTGCACACATAATATATAATAGGTAATTAGTAAATCAACCTCCAATAAGAGAGAACTCTGCAACCTATCAACAGACATCAGTTCCTGGGTTGTTGGTCTGAGTGGTACAAGCCTGAGGTTTAAGGTAAGTGGTGGACAGGGAGCCATGAGACTCAAGGCAGCAAAGCTAGCGAATGGGCTAAAACTGACAGGGGCCACGAGGACAGGCGGGGAGAGGCCAGACTTGTAGCATGCAGAGATCGACTAAGATGTGCTGGACAGGAGGGCTAGATTGGGAACAAATCTCTCCAACATAGGATTCCAGCCACTGATTCTCTTTTCTGTATCTGTGCATAGAATGTACAACATAGGATGGTCTCGATCTCCTGACCTCGTGATCCGCCTGCCTCGACCTCCCAAAGTGCTGGGATTACAGGCGTGACCAACATGGTGAAACTCCATCTCTACTAAAATAAAAAAAAAATTAGCCAGGTGTGGTGGCACGTGCCTGTAGTCCCAGCTACTCAGGAGGCTGAGGCAGGAGAATCGCTTGAACCCATGAGGCAGAGGTTGCAATGAGCTGAGGTCACACCACTGCACTCCAGCCTGGCGACAGAGTGAGACTCTGTCTCAAAAACAAAACAAAACCAAAAAAAAAGAATGTACAACACAAAACAGTGATCCTTAATGTAAGCTATGGACTTCAGTTAATAATAATGTATAAATATTTGTTATATCAATTGGAACAAATGTATGACACTAATGTTAATAATAGGAGAAATGGGTGAGGGGAGGGGGTGTATGAGAACTCCGTACTTTCCATTCAATTTTTCTTTAATAAGAAACTGCTCAAAAAAAGAAAGTCATCTGGGCACAGCGGCTCATGCCCGTAATTCCAGCACTTTGGGAGGCTGAGGCAGGTGGATCACTTGAGGTCAGGAGTTCAAGACCAGCCTTGCCAACATGGTGAAACCCGTTTGTACTAAAAATACAAAAATTAGCCGGCTGTGGTGGCAGGTGCCTGTAATCCCAGTTACTTGGGAGGCTGAGACAGCAGAATAGCTTAAACCCACGAGGTGGAGGTTGCAGTGAGCTGAGATCGCGCCCTGCAGTCCAGCGTGGGTGACAGAGCAAGACTGCCTCAAAAAAATAAAAAAATAAAAAAAGAAAGAAAAAGAAAGTCTGCCAAAAAAAAAAAAAATTTCTCTTGTAGTTTTCCAACCTAGCTTCCTTTATTCCTCCTTTTTGGACCCTTCTAACCATAGCAGCCAAGACTGGTCCAACATATCTCATGGTTTACCCAGGAAGGATGTAATTGGACTGGAGTGTGCATGTGAGTTGGTGTTTGATTCCCAACAGCGTTTGGTGGAGATGGAGTGCCTTGGCTGAATTCACCCTCTCTGAAGGCAGTAGGGTTTGGTGGCCAGGAGCATGGATTCTGGAGTGAGACAGACCTCTCAGACCATTCACTGCCTCTGTCTGTGGTGGGGGACGCATCTAAACTTCCATTTTCTCATCTGAACACTGCATGAGATTATTGAGCTTCTTAAGAGAATTAAAGAGAATAATCTGTGGGAAGTGTCTGGCATGATATCTGGTTCATAGGAAGTGTTGCTTCCGTTCTTTATGCTGCATAATAAGCCACTCCAAAGTTTAGTGGCTGAAAACACTGATTTATTATTTCTCATGATTCTGTGGGCCAGGAATTCAGGCAGCACTCTGATGGACATTTTATCTGATCCACATAGGGTCAGCTGCATTCAGCTGGTGGCTAAACTGGGTTGGAAGATCTGAGAGAGCTTTACTCACGTGACTGTGCCTCAGTGTTCCTCCACATGTCTTTTCACTCCCTGTGGCTGGCTTAGGTTGGGTTTTTTCACAGCATAGTGGTCTCAGGATTTCTTACATGTTGACCGGTTTTTGAGAGCAAAGAGAAATTGTCCAGCCCTCTTAAAGGTTCAGCCCCAAACTGGCATAGTGTCACTCTATGACAGTCCAATGGAGATGAAACAAGTCATAAAACCAGCTGTGGTTCCACTTCAAGGGGAAATAGTCTCCCCTGTAAACCGGAAGAACAGCACATGCCTACTGAGGGTGGGAATTACGGCAGCCATCTTTGGAGGTGACCACAGCGCTCAAGTTTTTATTTTCCTGTGCTTTGGTTTGGTGTCTTGCCTAAAAGGCATAGCAGCATCTTTGACAGCCAACAGCATGCTGTAGGGCAGAGTGAGCTGTGGGAACTAAGGTATAGGTGTGGCCTTGAGGCTATTCTAACTTGGCACCTTCTCTTAAAGTCAACAAGGTCCAATACATTTTTTCTTAAAGTCAACAAGGGTCCAATACATTTTCAGTATTGCCATTCTGCCAACAACGGGCACTGACTTAAGCATTCCATCTGCTTTGTATTTTATCTCATGTCATTATTGTTTTGAAACATGTTTTAAAAAAACACTAAAACAAACATAGACATACGATTTCAATGTTGTTTTCCCTTTTATTAATACCATGGAAAAAAGAAAATTAACTTGATCAAAAAAGTGAACCCACACTGGCTTCTATATGTGAGCTTTTGTTTTTTCTTTTATTGGAATGTCTTTCTTTTTTTCCTTCTTTTTTCTTATCAGTCTACATCATGCTTTGAGGAACGTATTTTTTTTTTACCTCCTCCCCTTCCGTTTCTGAGGGTAAAGCAGCACTTATTTATCTCCCAAGGCTCAGCTTCCAAGTCACTTCCTTTATGAAGCCCCTATTGACACATCTGCCACCAGGTAAACTTGATCACTCCCCTTTTTTGTGGCTTTACTGTGCCTTGAAAGCTTCCACCTTAGTAACCACAACTTTTATTTGCACTAATACATTTATCCAGGCTAATCAGGTTACTGTATGGCTGATGGCACAGGGAAACGAATTCCTAAGTGCCTACCATGTGCTACATGGGGGCACACAAAGCAGCATCGTTGTTCACACCTGGAATGTTATTTGCTCACATGCTGCCCACCCAAACTGTACCCATTTCCTTTAGTTTGCCTCAAATGCCATCTTTTCCAAGAAACTTTTCTGAATCATTCCCATTAGTATGCAAATCCCATCTTCCTTAAATGTAGTGGTACCTGCATTTCTATTTAACATATTTCTTGTATTATCATTATTTACTTGTATTATAGTTATAATTATTTACTTGTATTATAGTTTTAATAATTATAATTATTTACTCCTCTCCTCCCCCAGAGAACTGTGAATTTCTCGAGAGCAGAAGCAGTATTTTATTCCTTTTTTTTTTTTTTTTTTTTGGTTCTCCCACAGTGCCTAGTGCCTTGCTCTTTGGGAGCTCATTGTTTAGAGGAGAAGGTCATAAAATACATATTTAAAATACAATCTTAACTTCAGGGTTAGAGATCTATACAGGGCATCGTGAAAGCACTAAGAAGAGGTAACTTTAACCTCTGTGGCTTAAACACATAAGGGGTTTTGTTTGGCAGAAGGTGCCCTAGAGCTTTTGGTGACTTGGGAGTCACCAATGTAATTATCTTAAATATTCCTATTTCAGCATAAGTCATTTTGGTGCTGAATTCATGTAGGGCCTCAGGCATAATTCGCATGGTCTGAGAGAGGGGAAGAGAGCTGCGGTCCATGTTCCTTAGAGAAGATGGGGATTTTCTATGGATAAGGGCTTTCTCATTCTGCCATGAAGTGGTAAGGGCCCTAGCTGGGGTTAGGGCGTCCAAGAAATTTGCGAGGTGAAGATAAGGGCACTGTACTAGACTGTTTGGTTTATTTGCAGGCCAGAGAGGTACTTTTTTTTTCTTTGAAGAAAAAGATAAAGGCAAAAACAGCATTTGAGCAAATAAAAATTATCCTTGAACTCACCTTTACTTGATGGGCTACTATGTCTGTTTTTGATAACGCCTAAATCTTTCTTCTAGGAAATGGCACGTGCCACCTCTACTCATATTTAATTCGTCAAAGAAGTCACATGGTCAAGCAGTGAAGGGGCAGCAAATGATAGAGACAATGATGTCATCTCCAATGACTACATGGAGCCCTAGTCGTTTGTTTCTGAAGATAAAAGACCAAGAAGAGGACAAGAAAAAGGAGGCTCGTAAATGTAACTTTAAGCAGGTGAAATAAAAGATTAATCAGTTGAAAAAAGTAATTTAAAAGGAAGAAGTAAATTTTTTTATCAACAAAGTTTGAAACCTTCAGAAATCAAAATATATATAACGAAGAAAATTTTGCTGTCTTTCCTGACGAAAGAAAAACTAGACATAAGGAATTAAACAACCATAGGAAAAAGTGCCTTACCTGAGACATAAGCCTAGAGAAGTGCTTATTTTTAGTGTATCTGAATTGGTTTTGGCAGTCACAGATGGCATTTAAGGGAGCAAATAGATCCGCAATGAGCACTTGCATGATTCGGCATCTTTGTTCACACCTGGAATGTTATTTGCTCACATGCTGCCCACCCAAACTCTGCCCATTTCCTCTAGTTTGCCCCAAATGCCATCTTGTTCAACTTTTCTAAATCATTCCCATTAGTATGAAAATTCCATCTTCCTTAGATGTAGTGGTACCTGTATTTCTATTTAACATATTAATATTGCATATTGCCTTGTATTATAATTATTTACTCCTCTCCTCCCTCCAGAGAACCATGAGTTCCTTGAGAGCAGAAGTAGTATTTTATTTTTTATTTTTGGTTCTCCCACAGTGCCTAGTCCAGAGCAGCGCACATGAAGGAACCCAATTCATTGCTGTTGAAGTTTATGAATTACAGTTTGTATAGGAGCCACGTGACATGCATATGTTAGCTGTACCCTTGAGGTGATCCCAGAGCATAAGGTGCACATAAGAGGAGGTCATATTTATGACTCTAGGGCCTAGACTCACCGATACAATAAGAAAGCTTTGGTACAGTAGACAGGCAGTGAGGAAAGATAGGAGAGGGCTGTCTAGGTTGTGGACTCTGGGAAGCGACCTTAGTACTTTGGTTCCTCTGACATCTAGATTAGTTTGTCCCTTTTAGATATTTCTATTTATATTCTCTTAGTATCAAATGGTAGTTAGTTATACAGGTCTTAGTTTTAATAAATTGTTCTACTAATATGGTTTGGTCTTAGCTATGCAAGCACTAAATGTGAGCAATATAAAGTTAATTTAAGGGATCAAATATAATATTAGGCTGAAAGCCTATTAAAAATTATAGAGGAATATGTGGAAGACACATTCATAATACAGAGTATGAATATTTTTAGATTCTCTGGTATTGGATTTAGATGTGCTTGTTCTATTTTGTAAAACAAAGAATTGCCCTATATCTTTGATCTGTGTGTTTAGATTTTTTTAGTGACAGACACCTTATAATAACTAGAAATAGAAATTCCATCTTTGGTGGTAATATAGTGCAGGGACCTGAGAAGAGAAGGTCTTAAGGTGCTGTTAATTAGCAAAAATCTGAAGCCCACAGTCTCAAAGCAATTAAGGCTGTTAATTGAATATTTGGATACTTAGAGGATTGGCTCATATGTGGCTGGACAGGGAACCCTAGGCTTGCATACAGGAGTTACATTCTACAAATAATCATGAACAATTCAGAAGGAGCAAATATAGGCCAATGCTAGCAGTCAACTGCATATTTGAATAGTAATACATTGCTGGCTATATGCAAAATTGTCTTTTTACTGTAAAAGTAAATACTAATAATTCAATCTTTCAGCCTATCTTTTGTAAATATGGCACAGTATTTATTCATGGAAAATTCAGTTTTTTACCATGGTGATTGTACCATCCTCTGGTTTGATAAACATCTCTATGATTCACCTGATATTTTAAACACAGTTGGTGGTCACACAGTGGCTACAATGTCATACTTAGGCACATTTGGGGGACAGAGGAGAAAGGCCATTGCTGATGAGCTCAGAGTGGCAGTGCTTTCATTATCCAATTCCTTCATAGCCTTTGTATGGGCTTCCTTAGCTGTGGCATTTAATTAACGTGTGAACATACTTCTAAAAAGAAACTTAAAACAAATAGAAGATTACAAAAAAGTTTTCAAGAAAGGAAAAATAAATGTTCCTTTTAGGAGACCTTCAGTGAAAAGTAGTTAATATTTTCGGTAGTGCTTATTATTTTTAATAGCTCTGGCTTTGGGGTAGGCTTCTGCTTCTGCCAGTCCCAGGCTTGCAAAGATGCAAACGACCGTCCACTAAAGAACACCCAGAATGCAGTGAGTGAAAAATGAATTTAGTTTCTCAAACTGGTTCAGTCCTCTGCACAGTTAAGGAAAAGAGAAATTATATGAATGCTTAAAATCCACTGGTTATCCTCCAAGCTAATGTTGGCCAGTAGTTTTCCATATATTTGGTTAAACCTTCCAGAAAGTGGCAGAATTGAGTGAGTTGAGGGTTCCCCCCACTTCTTGCCATCTCAGTGTACTTTCTGGAGCAGTTTGTAATAGTTTTTTTTTTTTTTTAAAGGCTATGAAGTGTCTTTTTAAAAAGTGGAGGTGCTTAGCAGGCAGTAAAGGATATGAGCACAGAAACTAAACATTCCCAAACGGATCATTTCCATCCTTATTTGAGGAATTATGCTTTCATAAGGCTGGTGTGATTTAGGAACAGGTTATTCAAACTGCAAATAGACATCTTCATGAATGACCAGAGCATATAAAAAACAAATTGTACTTAAGGTCCTAACTCGAGTTTATTGTGCACATATATCTTCTAAAAATGTGGAGTTAACCTACTTAGGGGTTACTGACCAGGGCTTTTAAAAGGCACAGGAACAGAGGGCTGAAGTCGTTAACACTAGACTGAGAAGCACGTTTAAGGGTAACAATGCCACCTCTTTGGATCAGAAGAGTTCCTGTTTGTTATGCAATGTGTGCACTTCATTATTTACACGATTTCACTAGGTGACTGGGAGCTGTGTATACAGCCAGGTGAGCCTGCAGCAGCGCCCCAGACTCTGACAGCGAACACCCTCTGTCTACTGCCTTCTGCTAGCCCTGCTTTGAAACAATACCTCTTTCTGAAAAAAAAAAAAATCCCTAAATCATAGCTACTTCTCTAGATAACAACCATTTTCTTTTCTTAAACGTTTTTAGGAATTAATAGAACTTTCTTGGAAAAATTTCCATACTCGTTTCCACTGTGCTGAACGGACGATTTAAAAAGTAAATACTCAGAAGATACTAAGAAGATTCCGCTGGAGAGTCTCTTTTTATTGTGTTACGGGGTCTCCCAGCCCTCTCCTTTCTCCTACCCACGGCAGCCCATCTCTCTCCTCCAGGACCCCTTCATTTGGTATTTCCTGGAGTACGGATGAAAATGAATAGGTGAGCAGCCTCTGGGCTAGGCCAGGCACACAGGGGTCCCGAGTGACCTTGGGAGACTTGCGGGCTTCTGGAAGGAAGGCACGGGAGGCCAAGCAGGAGTCGCCGCCGCGAGGAAGCGCCAGGAGGCGGCGGGGGCGACCCCGGGGGAAGGGCGGGCGGGGATGCGCCGATGTTTCCGTGACTTGGGACTGGTCGCCCCGAGGCGCATTCTAACTGTCGGCTCCCCTGGCCCCAAGGGCCAGAGAGAGAAGGGGGCGGATCCTCGCGTACCAGACACGCCCCGGTCGGGTATAAAATTCGCCAGGCGCTCGCTCCCCAGGCCATAGCCGCTCCCTCGCTCTGCTGGGGCCTCCGGACGCGCTCCCCACGCGGGTCTCTGGAACACTCGGGCCGAACGCCCGCCCGCTTGCACTCACACTGCGGTTCACACCCGCAGGCGCTCTCGCACCCACACTGCCGCTCACGCGCGCTCACACTCCCCAACGCGCGCTCCGCTCCGGCTCCAGCCCCGCGCCCCGCGAAGGCGCAGGCACTGCTGCCGAAAGCGCCGAGGGGCCCCGCGGCCTTCCCATGGCGGACCTGAGCTTCATCGAAGATACCGTCGCCTTCCCCGAGAAGGAAGAGGATGAGGAGGAAGAAGAGGAGGGTGTGGAGTGGGGCTACGAGGAAGGTAAGTGGCCGCGAGTCGGCGTGTCCGGGGTCCCGCGGCGGCGTCAGTGTCTCGCCGAGCGCGGGACTCGAGTCCTGCTGCTGCCGCGCGCTCCGAGCACCCCCACGTGCCCTCTTTCCCACCGGGGTCTCCGCCACTTTCCCACTCCCCTGGCGCGTTTCGGGCGGGAGGTGCTCCAGGGAGGCGTGCTCGCCGCCTGCGTTCTTCCGCCGCCTGCGCTCTCGCCCGGGAGCCTTCCGCAGGGCTGGCGTTCGCACCTGCTGCGGTCCGGAGGGCGGGCTAGCCTCCAAGCCGTGGCTGTACCTTTTATGTCTTCTGAGTAGTCAAGAAGAGCAGCGGTACATTTTACTAAACACCTGAGGAAGACAGTGTTAGCGTTAAGAATTCGTTTTTGGCTTGAAGACTTTGGGGAGAAAGTGTTTCTGCCTCTGGTCTTTTCGTGAAGCCTGCTAGCAACGCTCAAGTCTTTCTAAAACATGTCCTGAATTTCAGACTGAATCATTGGGTTTGGCGAGAAGCGGTTGACTTTCTGAAAAACTCGAGTTTCCTAGATTTATTCCTAAAGACCTAGGGCTCCTATTAGAGCCAACCAGTAGTGCTGATGTTTACTACATATGTTGAAACCAATATAGAATATATAATTTTAATTATAAAAAATTTGGAAAGACTATGGGAATATGTATGTACACAGATATATACATGTGCACACTTTAAAATACTACACTTGCATGTCTGATAAGGGGCGTCTATTCACTAGCATGAGAGTTAGGGTTCTGACTGTCACTAAGTATGTTGAAAGTTACAGCTGTTTCCCAGGTACTGAACGTAATTGAACTAATAAGCAGAAGAAATTGTTCTGGTATTCTTTTTTTCTAATCACTTAAAGATGACCCAAATTTCCTAGAATCATAAATTATTATGTCTTTGTTGACAAATACAAATAGAATATTTTGCTAGTCCGGGATTTTGTGTATGGTATTTGATAATAACAGATCATTCAAATAATGAATGCAAAAACAAATAGAATTACCATATTTCATCTGTATAGTGATGGTATCATTACTCTCTTCATAATATCAAGGGTTCTAAGTGTTTAGTTTTTACATGTTAAATTTTACTGTAATTTATTTTTTAACCTGTTTTTAATTTATTTCATTTTGTTCTTAGGTGTTGAGTGGGGTCTGGTGTTTCCTGATGCTAATGGGGAATACCAGTCTCCTATTAACCTAAACTCAAGAGAGGCTAGGTATGACCCCTCGCTGTTGGATGTCCGCCTCTCCCCAAATTATGTGGTGTGCCGAGACTGTGAAGTCACCAATGATGGACATACCATTCAGGTTATCCTGAAGTCAAAATCAGGTATTTTAGAAAATATGTTTGTGTGGTCTTTTAAACTAGAAGTCAGCGTAGAGTTATTGAACTGTGATTTAACTTGCACAATTTAAAAAGTACAACTGACGTATCTCTATTTTCAGGATACCTTTGTATTATAATGTAAAGCATTTTTGGGAATTACCTTCTGAAACAATTTTAAAAGGACAAAAGAGTGAAATTATGAAGATTATCAGTCGGTTGTTCTGCTTCTTATGATGTTACTGGAAAAACCTTAGTTTGATCACCTTATACCTTGTGAAATATGAGGACAGGTACATGCAGGTGCAGTAATCTGCATTTTGTCCGAAATTGTTGATTAGCTTAAATCACTTAGATAATCATAATTCTCTGTTTTGCTACTTTGTGAAACCAAAGATTAGAATTTATTGACATAACGTGGCATTCAAGGTAGACTTCTCAGGTTAATTTTCTCTACTGTATTAGTTTGCCAAAAATAATTTTAACTGATAACAATAAGAAACACCCTCTAAACTCAGCCAGAGATTTAAATGGTAAACAAACCTCTTCCTTTTATTTATTTATTTAAGTTCCATCCCATGAAACTTCTCCTACCCCTTGCAAACCTATTTGAGATGGATCTGAAATGTTCTGTGGAAAAGTTGTTAGGTAATTACCAAGGAAATCAGTTTTTGGCTTTATCGTAGGAAAGAGGAAATCAGATTTTTAAAAAATGTAGCATTAATAGCATGCATTTCATAGTGAATAATAACTACCTTTTTCTTTTGGGAAAAATTAAAGTATGCTGAAATATTAGGATGTACTTGATAAATAGAGACTGTGCTCGAAAATTAATTCCAAGTTGATAAAGTTGATACCTCAAACTATAAAATCTTTAGGTTTGTTATTAATCAAGGCAGCTGTTGATTTCCAACTATGGATTTATTTTATTCATTGTAAATGTTTCTAAGCTTTAATTTAGAATCCATGAGATAGTCATAGATTCATGTAGTCTCCTTCGCTGTTCTGAGTTTAGTCAGCATGTGAGCATTGCCCAAAAGAGTTACTGGGCTTTATATGTACTTAGTCAGAGTCAGTTTAAGATGGAAATTTCGACTTGAATTTTTTTGGGGGTGTGGGTTTAGCTTTGATGGGACATTCCTTACTGTTTTTTAAAGGATACTGTAAAATTATTGAATGCTGACTGTTCTGGCATATAAAAAGCAATTTAAAGAAGTACATGTGTGTTGATGTGTTGAGATGCTTTGAACTTCCGGAAATAAATGTTTTTATATCCACAAAACAAAAATACATTTCATGTCAGGTGTCATGATGAATATTGGTTGCATATAAATTTAAAAGACAGTTCTTGAGGATTCATAGCCTAGTGAAAAGCCAGTTCTTTAAAGTACTAGTGTACACTTGATGTGGCAAGTGTTACAAAGGGTTGTGGGAGCAGAGAGGAATGACTAAGCACATATACTCTGCTGCATCTGTGTGTGCCTAGTCCTGCTCTGAGATAAAATTTACTTCATCAATTTGAATTTACCATTTTCTTCTGCTACCTTCTCAAACACTCACAATTTTCTTTAATCTTCTGCCTCACTCTAAAACAGAGACTATGGACCAACATCTGGGCCCTCTCACCTTGAAGTGTGTTTCTTCCTCACCTAGCATTTTGTGCTTTTCTCTTCCTCCTTCTTCCACCCCTGCCCACTGAAGAAGAAGTGTCTGCACTTCTGTCTAGGCCTGATTTGGATCCAGAACCCTTTTTTCCTGCCTCCCTGGAGACCTTCCTCCTTCAGATTCCCCTTATCCTCTCTGTCATGGTAATAATTTCCTCCTTATTGTTCTTTCCCTTCCAATATTTCTGCAAACTCAAGAAAAGTAACCAAAATACCATGTCTTGAGTAGTTGTTTTTTCCCCTAGGATATTTAAGCTCCTCAGAGGAATCGTTTGTAAGCTCTATATACCCTGTCATTCGCTTATTTAAGTAATGTTTTATCTTTATCAAAATAGAATATATACAAAATAGTTGAATAGGCTGGGTGTGATTGATGGCTCACAAGTGTAATCCCAGCACTTTGGGAGGCTGAGGTGGGTGGATCAGTGGAGGTCAGGAGTTAGACACCAGCCTGACCAACATGGTGAAACCCCATCTCTACTAAAAAATCCAAAAATTAGCTGGGCATGGTGGCACATGCCTGTAATCCCAGCTACTTGGGGCGCTGAGGCAGGAGAATCACTTGAACCTGGGAGGCGGAGGTTGCAGTGAGCCGAGATTGCGCCATTGCACTCCAGCCTGGGCGACAAAAGCAAAACTCCGTCTCAAAAAAAAAAAGGGTGAGTAATACTCTTTCTGCCTGTGGTTCTTTCTGCCTGTGGTTATCCCCTACTCTTCCCCACCTACGGCTGCTGTTCCCTAGTAACAACTACTTTGAAACTTTCTAGCTGTTTCTCCTGTGGTTACCTCCAAGAATGTAAGAATATAATAATGCTGTTATGCTTTGATATGTAAGCTATGTATGAACTCTCTACTATTGAAGACGAGGCCAATTTTCTTTCCTTTTTTTTTTTTTCTTTTGAGACAGAGTCTCGCTCTGTCACCTAGGCTGGAATGCAATGGTGCGTCTTGACTCACTGCAATCTCCACCTCCCAGGTTCAAGTGATTCTCTTGCCTCAGCCTCCCCAAGTAGCTGGGATTACAGGCGCCCGCCACCACACCGAGCTAATTTTTGTATTTTTAGTAGAGACGAGGTTTCACCATGTTGGTCAGGCTGGTCTCAAACTCCTGACCTCAGGTGATCCGCCCACCTCGGCCTCCCAAAGTGCTGGGATTACAGGTATGAGCCACAGCACCTGGACGAGGCCAGTTTTCTTATTGCCCTCTTTCTTATGGTTTCACTCTCTTATTATCGCTGTATACTTAAATTAATTTTAAAAATATGTATACATTTAGGGGGTACAAGTGCAGTTTTGTTTCTTGGATATATTGCATAGTGGTGGAGTCTGGGCTTTTAGTGTAACTGTCACCCAAATAGTGTACATTGTATCCATTATGTAATTTCTCATGCCTCATTCCCCTGGAGTCTACTTAAATTAATTTTTATTTAAATTAATACTCATTATTTTTATTATTACAACTGCAACTGTTGTTTCCAGCTGAGATTATATTTTGTCTCACTTAAACAGTGTTTTGTATTTTCCTGGAGTTAATGCATTTTTGTTAATTGAATTTTTTGTTTATCTGTCAGTAATTAATTTGCAAACTCTCTAACATATGACGGATCTTCTCTTAGGACATTCGCGTGCATCAGGTTGTCTTCCCTCCCTCGCTCCTCCTTGTCCTTTCTTTTTCCCTGTGGAGGCTGCTTTTCCTTTCTGCTCTCCAGGCCTCTCTTAACAGCCTCTTCTTGCAGCTCCTTGGACCTCACGCCTGGGAAGTCCCCTTGTTTGTCTCCTGTGTTAGATCGGATGTTTCCTGGATGCTGTGGAAGTCCCCTTGTTTGTCTCCTGTGTTAGATCGGATGTTTCCTGGATGCTGTGGAAGTCCCCTCGTTTGTCTCCTGTGTTAGATCGAATGTTTTCTGGATGCCGTGCCATCCTCTTTTTTGAGTTGCTCCTTCATCTCAGGGAATTTCTTGGTTTATTTGCGTGTACAGTTCATCTTCCAGGAACTTCCTGAGAAGAGGGGCAAGTGAGGGCTACATGCTTGGATGCCTATGTGTCTATAAGTGTCTTTATTATACTTCACACTTGATTGGAGTTAGCCTGGAGTGGCAGTCTGGGTTGGAAGTATTCTTGACTTCGTTTGATGTTTGACATCATGATTACATTGCTTGAAGCTTCCAGCGTTGCAGTTGAAAGATCTAGCGCCATTCTGCTTCTCAACCCCCTCTATGTGTCTCTTCTCTTTTTTCCTTTCTGGAACCTTTTACAGTGTTTTCTTTACTACTGTTGTTTTGAAATGTTACAACCATATGCCTTGGTGGGATTGTTTCTGCACTATATGCTGGGCACTTGGTAGGTTTTTCCAGTCAAGATAATTGTGTCTTTTATTTACCAGCAATTTTCTTATATTTCTTATATTATTTCATTGATAAATTTTGTATTTTTATTTTTTCCTCCTCTTTTGGTAACTCCCACTTTCTTCTTCCCTTTCTCTTCTACTTTCTAGTAGATTTCCTCAATTTTTAATCGTTTAGTCTTTTGATTGAACTCTTACTTTCTGCTTTCTTGTTTTTAATTTCTAAAACATTGAACTTATGCTGCAATTAAAAACCTTTTTTTTTAAAAAAAATACAACATCCAGTATTTATTTCATGAATGTATGATCTTTCTTCATTCTTTTCTATATTGCTTCTTTTCTATCCCTACCTGTCTCTGTTTACTCTGGGTTTCTTTTTCTATTTATATTGGCATCCCTCTTTTATTTCGGAGGTTCTCCTCAAAAGTCCAGTGATCTTAGGCTCTTCGTTCCTATTTAAGAATGAGTCTAGGAAGCAGATCAGAAGCTCTGTGCACCTGGGCAGGCGTTGAGGGCTGTTGGGCTTTACAGTACCATGATCAAGAAAGGACCTGGCCATGTTGTTGGAGGAGTCTTTGTTGCTTATATCGGTTTATCTGGAATATGCTTGTTTCCTGTTTGTGTTTTTGTTTTGGGGTTGGGGATGGCTCAAGTTGGCCACCAGCTTTCTGGTTGTTGGCACAGACAGGAGACTATCACCATTTAGCAAGTCCACATGTCCTTCATCTTCTGCCAGGGATCTCGTCATCATGCCTGACCATGCATGATGAGGTTTAACTGCTCCTTTTAAAAACTTTAAATCTGTTTTTCTGTTTTCAGTTTCCTACTTTGCACTGCCACATTCAGAAGTATCTCTAATGCTTCCACCTCCTGAGTCTTTTCTCGTGTCTTAGTCTGTTTGGCTACTATAATAAAATACTGTGGAGTAGGTAATTTATAAATAATAGAAATTTATTTGTCCTAGTTCTGGAGACTCGGAAGTCCAAGATCAAGGTGCTGACAGATTTGGTATCTGGTGAGGGCTCTTCCTGTGCTCTGTACATGGTGCTTCGGTGCTATGTCCTCACATGGTGTGAGGCAGAAGGGTCAAACAGGCTCACACAGGCTTTTATAAGAGCCTCATCCCATTCTTAGAGCAGAGCCCTCATCCGATTTACCTGATCACCTCCTGGACATCTTATACTGTTGCATTGGGGATTCAGTTTCAACATGGATTTTGGAGGGGGATGCAGGCATTCAAACCATAGCATCTGGGTTCTGCGGTAGGAATTGCCTGCCTCTTGCGGCCTTCTTCCTGTAGTTACTTAGCTTTTAGCTTTCTCTTTTTGCTGAATCACTCACTACCTTTCAGTCTGCTTTCCAGCACCAACCCCCTACCGCCGCCCATTATTTTGGGCATTTCTCTTTTGCTGCTGTTCTCCAGTCTTGTTCATGTTGCTCTGGCAAGTTGTGCCCTCTTCATTTAGTGAGAATTGAGGAGGGAGGGCAGATAAATGTTTTGAGTACAATCTTCCTTGTCTAACTGGAGGTACCCCCTGCCAGTACAGTGGGCTGTCTTCTTAAATTAGAAAAAAAAAAATGCACACAAGAAGCACAGTTCTTTTTAGAAATTAAAGCTGACTTCACACCACCACTGTGCTAAAACCTCAGCCCTCCCTGAGGCTGTCTTTGGCCTGAGTTATTTTGTTTTATTCTTTATTTTTGCTTAGTTTATATTAACAAATCATAAAGAATTGCCAAAAAGGTTTAGAACAGTTGTAGTATAATTTAAATGCTTAGACTTATCAAACTAAAACTTCTAACATAATTGTAATGATATTGTTCCTGTATATATAATCCCATCTGGAGTTACTGCCTTAATATAAATTTGAGGGTTTTCAGGGGCATGAGCCCCTGCCCCCATCCCTCTCTGCTGGAACTTCTCAAGCCAAGGTCACTGATGAACTCATCATCCCCTAAATCCAATGGGCATTTTTATATTCTTACAGGACTTTAACTCTGCTGCACTGGAAATGGAATTTTTGGAAGTTTTCTCTCCTGTTAGTCTCTGGGCCACACAGTTCCCTGACACTTCTTCCTAATTTTGACTGCCTTTTCTCTGCTGGTGCTTCATCTTCCACTGTGCTTAAATAACAGGGTTTCTTAAGGTTTCCTTCTGAACCCTCTTCTCCTGCATGTACCCCATGAGCAGTGCATCTGCATAGACTGTGTGCTACTTTGTTTGTCTTCTTTTTCCCCATAAGACAGCAAAGGAGCTTAGAAAAGGAGCCACAGTGACAGGCTCTCTTAGTGGCATGGGCCAGTGCAGCCTCCTATCTCAGACCCCTGGCAGGTGGGTGGGCAGCTTGAATAGCTCAGGGAAGGAAATCCATTTCTCACAAGAAAACCCATTTTGCTTTTGACAATTCCAAAAGTCAAAAAGTTCTATGATCTCTGCCATTGTTTCTCTTTTAGGTCTCTGGACCTATTTAGAACAAATATAATTATACTTCCACTTTCAAATACTGCAGTCATAACATGCAGTTGCCATTTTTCTTTTCAGACATTCTTAGTTCTTTCAGCTGTTGCTCACGTGACAGCCTTTCATCCCTCAATACTTACTTATTGATAATTTACTATGGGAGTTATAGACTCACTTGTCTTTTAGACCCAGGCAGATATAATACTATACATGAGAGCAACCAGGAGAGCAAGAGATTGTAAATAGCTACTGATCCTCTGCTTCATCTGCAGTGTCAGTAGACAAGACAGTAGGGGCTGGTGGGGACTGCAGGAACTGGCAAGCTGCAGAGAGCAGGCCTACTTTGCCAGATGTTTAATGTGTCAGGAGAAACTGGAGATGTGCACCTGTGAACTAAACATACGTGTTCACTGGTTTCCTCTGGCCTGCAGGGTGAGGTTGGCAATCTTCGTTTCATCTTTTGCAAACAGTTACATGCTTTGGATAAGGTAAGTATAAATCAGATCCAAAGCTTGCCCTCAAGGAGGATACAATGGTAGGTCATGGAATATATTATAGCTATACAGGGAGAGATTATTTTTGGTGGAAATTCTTAGGGAAGGATTTGTGGAGGAAAGAGCATTTGAAATAATCCTTGATGGATGAATAGCATTTGGATATGGGGAGCCTGGGGTGTGTGGGAAGAAGGGACAGCTTGCACAAAAGATAAGATATGGAAAGTTCTAGAGGTTGTATGAGGAAAGGCCAATCCTTCAGTATGTCTGGAAGAGAAGATTTGTTCATGATAAAGGGGGTTAACAGGAAATAGAATAGAGAGGGTATTTTGGAGCAAATTCATGAGGGACTCTGCACAGAGGCTAAAGAGTAGAACCTTTCTTTTTTTTTTTTTGTAGGATAAAGTCATAATTAGAACATTGCTTTAAGAAAATCAAGCTGGCAGCACTGAATGAGATGGGATCTGGGAGAGAGTGTGAGCCAGTTTGAAGGTTAGTACAAAAGACTCAACCAAAACCACAGGCATTGCAGTGTCAGTGGAAAAGGAGGGGAAGACACAGGAGTGATCTCTGCGATGCAATCTACAGAATGTCATGGGTCAGTTATGTGGAGCAGGGGAGTGGAGGAGATCAGTGGAGAGAGATGGCTTGGATGGAGCCCCCGGTTTCAGATCCTGTCACTATTCTACCTCTGCTCTTGGCAAATTTCAAGGTAGCAGAGTCCCTCCCTCCTAACATGGAGTTGAAGCAAGCATCACATTCCAGGGTGATCTGACCAGACTATTGGTCCTATTATCTCCTAGAGTATGGAGAATTTTATTAAGGCTGCCACATGTATCATTTAGCTTCTCAGCAGGACAAGTGGGTCACTGTCCCTCAGGAATCTTAACATTTAAGGTACACAGGCAAATTAAAATTAAACATCTTTGCAGTGGTATAAAGAGGATTGTAAGCATAAAAAATAATTACAGATTTCTAGCCTGAGTGGCTTGATACTTAAGTAGTGAGAAAATGTGTGAGACTGCCCACACTTGTGCAGTAGTGTCACTCCAGCTGACTACAAGCAATGTCTTAAGGGTAATGACATTTTTAATGAACCATCATTATGGGAGAAATTGCCAATCAAGATAGGTCATTTGTGCCCTTCACTGTTACTTATTATAGAAACTTTAATTAGGATATTTTACTTCTGGGTCTCTTATAATTCTCAATACTAATTTTAGGATAGATGATGATGATTATTAATCCTACTTTTCCCCCCCAAACATGGCAACTTTTTAACAGTGTTTCTTGGCAACCTTGCTGATTTAAAGATGAAATTGTCAAAAATATCTTAAAAATTATTTTCACTGAAGAAGAGGCTCTATGTTTTTTATTTATATGAAATGTCAGGGCTGAATTTCTTTTTCCTTCTTTCTTGTCTCTCTCTCTGTCTCTCTTCTTTCTTTTTTTTTTCAGGCTCTCATTCTGTTGGCCACGCTGGAGTACAGTCATAGCTCACTGCAGCCTCCAAGTCCTGGGCTCAAGCAATCTGCCCACCTCAGCCTCTCTGGTAGCTGGGACTATAGGCCTGCCACCATGCCCAGCTAATTTTTAAATTTTTGGTAGAGACAGGGGTCTTGCTATGTTACCCAGGCTGGTCATGAACTCCTGGGCTCAAATGATCCTCCCGCCTTGGCTTCCCTTAGAACCGGGATTACAGGTGTGAGCCACTACCTGGCTGGATTAATGACTGTATTTATTATTGGCTAACTTTGGTGCATTTGAATTACCTGGTTAGTTCCTGTCATCTGCATCATTTTGCATGTGCTTCACTTTGCCCGGCCTGCTCTCTGTGCTATTGTTATGATCTTTACCCTTAAGAGCTGAAGATATTTAATAGAGCCATAGGTTAAAAGCCAAAGATAGTTTAAAAATATTGAAAAATTTTTGCTTTTAAGGCCTCAAATGTTAAAAAAAGAACTAAATAATACTATTTTGGGGAAGTTTTAGAGATAACATTGGAATTTCTTAAAAGTTACTTTGAGGTTATAAAGTCTTTAAATCCATTAAGAATGAACCCTTTGGAGCTGGGCATGGTGGCTCATGCCTGTAATCCAAGCACTTTGGGAGGCCAAGGCAGGTGGCTCACTTGAGGTCAGGAGTTCAAGACCAGTCTGGCCAACATGGTAAAACCCCGTCTCTAGTAAAAATACAAAAATTAGCCAGGCATGGTGGTGCACCCCTATAATCTCTGCTACTAGGGAGACTGAGGCAGGAGAATCTCTTGAACCCGGGAGGCGGAGGTTGCAGTGAGCCGAGATCACACCACTGCACTCCAGCCTGGATGACAGAGCAAGACTCCATCTCAAAAAGACGTATATAAATAAATAAGTAGGTAAGTAAGTAAGTAAAATAAGAATGAATCCTTTGGATCCTTCGGGTGGTGTACCAGGGACCCACTGGTGTGGGGTTTCCTCTGTGTTGACGGTGTGGCTCTGCAGGCTTCATCTCCTGGCCTCACCATCTGTAACTGGGCATGATAGCAGCTTTCTTACTGGTTAGGCTTACCCTTTGTTATTCTGTCATCTGTGCAGATACTGCACGAATAATACTTTAAATTGCAGATATGATCATGTTAGTCCCCTGATTAAAAGCCCTCAATGGTTCTGGACAGGAGAAATCCCAGCTCGTAAGCATAGGCTGCATGTCTCCTCCTCATGCCCACCTTGACTGTAGCTAACTTTTGATTTTATTCTCCTAGAACACACTTAAGCTGCTTCATGTCTCAGAATATTTCTCAGGCTCTTTGCTCTACTCTCCATGCACTTTTCACCTCTCAGCTTATTCAAGACTCAGCTGAGCTGGTATCTTCTTGGGAACATCTTACCTGACTTTATGATTCATGCTTGTTATTGGCTTGTCCGTTGCTGGATGCCCTCCTGCTACCCTTTCCTGCTCTTGATGTGTTCTATTTAGACTATTCAGTTTACTTTTTTAACCACTGAGACTGCCCAGTCAACACCAAGGCTGGATCTTGCTCGCTTTATACACTCAGTGGCCAGCACAGGGCCAGGTGTCGAGTTGATCTCAAAACTTAGCTTTGAAGTCAAATGAAAAGGAATAAGGCTTGAGCACTAGCCTTTGAATTATCTGGTAAATTTGTTTTCAGCAAAGGATTGTAGAAGCTTAGATAGATTTAGATAAATGTATATACATCATGTCTTTATAGGGTTTTCAGATCTTACAAAAGCTTCCTCAGGGAGCTCTTGTTTATGTCTTATAAATGCAATTGCCAAGCATATTAAAGAGCATTAAAGAAAATGGAGGCTGTGGCAATGGCATCAGTTTATTTTATATTCTTTTCACAAGTTCCTTTTCTAAAAAAATTCAGCATGTCATCAGTAGGAGTTTCATGTTCTTTCATTGTAACTTTATTGAACCAGATGACATCATAACTAATAAACCTGCCATGTAGTGACCCAATATCACTCAGCAAAATTTGATTTTCATAAATGTAGGAAAAGGCTACCCCTTCTGAGATGATTTGTTTTTTTATTTAAAAAAATGTAAGCAGTAAAAAGGGAGAATAATGCTGGAAGAGGGTTACCAGACGGATAAAATAGAAGCTGCTATTTATTTTTAGTCCATAAACACAATCATTCTTGGGGGATGAACAGGTAATGCTCTTACCTGGCACCTCGTAAAACTCTGAATTGAGAATTTTGTCATTTTTTATGGCATTGTATGGCTATATGACTTTAGTGTGGTTTATTTTGGATTATTCATCTGCAGCAACAGTGAAAGGTACCCAGAGCCTGGTTCCTGGCTGATAGCCACCTCTTTGTCACCTCTCCCTGGAGAACCAGGCTGGGGCAAAACACTTCCCTTCTCAGTGTCCCTTTCATACCATAGAATGTAATTACTTTATTGTAATTGTATTGACGATCATGACATGACAGTTAATAAACCTGTGTAGTAACCAGATAGGACTCAGAAAAAATATGATCTTGATAAATATATGAATTTACACTTCAGGATAATAGAATGTAAGATCTACAAGGCCAGGGAATTTTGTCTGTTTTGTCAAAATCAATGTATTCTAAATACTTAATACAGTACCTGGTACAAGGTAGTAGATGATCAAAACAATATCTGTTGGAAGGATTAGTAAACTTCCCTGGATTTTGAAGTTCTCCCTATCAAAACATGGGTCTGTGCAGTTTGAATTTCCACAGTGTTTCACTTAAACTGTCTCCAAGTTTAAGTGAAAGGGTTCATTGCTGTTAAGGAAGTTTTGAGCACTGGTCATGCAGGGAGTATATTTTTGAAGCATGGATCTCTTTATGGTTCCCTGAAATCACTGTCAAGACCAGCTACAAGCTGTATCATTCATTTCCATATGACAGTACTTAGTAGACTCCTGTTTACTAGTCGAACTAGTAAGCTGCTTTGTAACAGAGCAGTTTTAGAAATACTGTGTGCCTTTGTGTGTGTGTGTTCTGAGTGTATGTGATAAAGGGGTTTTGGGGAAGGAGTTTTAAGAATCCTCTTTCCCATTTCACATGTGCTTCATTTCATGACACTCCTCTTTCTTTTTCCTTAGCCACGTGGAGCTGAGCCTTTTCTAGGACAGTTTTATCACTTTGTTTTAGAAGTGGTGTTATAGAGCTCACCTGTTGAGGCCTTGGGTCCCACTGTTGCTGGGAGTGGCAAGGGGTGTATTTTCTCTTTCTCTTTTTTCATTTTGGTTTGGGAGGTGGGATACACAGTGGGTAGACTCCTGGTCTCCTTCCTGGTTTTTCTTAAGACCGAATTTGGACAGCCAAGAGAAAGGAATGAGTTGTGAGGTTGTTTAGAAACGTTTCATACATTCTTAAATCCACAGAATGGATGTTTATTGAAGAGGAAGGTGAAGTGAGCTTGCACTGTGGTTCTGAATATCTACAAACCTTTCTGATCCATATATTAAAAGTTTTTTAGATTGTTCTGGGAAATAGGATGAAGTGCAGTTCTCCAAGGAGCAACTTCACTTTATAAATCTAGGCTTAGATAATTCATTGTTTTTTAGTTCATGCTCACAGATACTGAAATTTGGGTTTCCCTATCCCTGCCTCAACCCTGGGATGTGGGTCAGAAGATTTGAGTTCCAGATCCTGTCCTGGAGCCTGCTAGGAGGCTGACTGTGGCAGGTCACATTCAGCCCCTCTTCATCCCGCTTTTCTGCCCTGTCTGTGGAGTTGATGATAAGACTATCCCCTTGGATTTGTTGTGTGACCTAAATCAGACCAAGCATGAGGACAAACACTAAAATCTAAAATCATACATGACAGTGTGATCCTAAGGGCCATGAATCTCACTTCCCTTTCCTGTTGATGTGAAGTGTATCCACTCAAAAAATTAAAGTTACTTCTTGCTCTGGATGTTCCTTGTCTTCGTTGTTTGAGCTGGTAGAAAGCTTGGGAGTAGATTTGTAGGGCACCTTTATCAAGGACTCCATGACCTCCATTGTGTCTAATAGCCTCATTTCTCCATCTATTTTCTGCCTCTTTCTTTGCTTCCCCTTGTTCTTCTTCCTAATTTATGCTGTCTGACTGTATTATATGTACCCTGACATAAGCAGCCTTAAATCCTTTTTGAAACAAGTCATTAGGTGAAGAACCAACCAAACAAGTAAATATTGTTGCACCAATTTGCTTTCTTCTCCTTTGAGTTTTTGGGTAAGGATGAAAGACAGAACTCTTCCTCGAGAGAGGTGTGGAATCTGTTATGTCCTCCTCAAAGGCAACCCAAAAGGACAATCTGTTTCAAAAAGTCTACTTCTAGGAAAGGTGAAGGTGTTGAATTTTGTTAGCTAAATAACCTAAAATTCTTAGCTGATACTGTTCAGAATTGGGAGTTGCTAGAGGAAAAATGCCCTGAGTTAAACAACTTTTATTTGTATTGAAATTGACCATTTGTTTGTAGGAAACTTTATTTCAAGTTTGTACATACGCTGTCAGGGGGTTTTTAACTAAATAATTTTATTGTTTTAAGACAGGTTCTCATGCAAATGTGTTTTTCATTATCCTTTAGTGTGCTCTTGTTGGGGATAAAGGTCTTGATCATATCCAGCAATGAGAAATAGAGACATGGTCCTGTGGGACTGATGTTAATATTTTGAGTATTGTTAATATTTTATTACAATTTTATTTTGTGTCGTTTGTGGTAATGAATGTCCATCAGCTATTAAAGTGTGATTTCATTGTTGATTGACTTAATGCTAATCAATCCTCTTCATGGATAGTTTTATTAGTCCACACACCCGTTCTCTAGATTGGAAGCCTTCTAGTACAAGTGGATGATCTGCAAACGTGGTTTAATTTATTTAGATGTCTACAGAATATTATTGGTCAGTCGGAGAGTCAAACCATATTTTTGTCTCCTGATCAGTGCTAAGCTTAAATCTCTAAGGGAGGCATTTGTTTTTCTTGTCTACTTCTAGACTGAAAACACACAGGAAATTAAAATATGCATATCATTATGAGTTTTTCAGAGGTTTTGAACTTCCGTGTCTGAATGGCCAATACAAGAATTTCAGCCAAGCCTAGATAGTTTAAATTCACCTCACAGTTGTGATAAATTTCTCATTTTGGCTTTGTGAATTTAATCTGTAGAGCCCATGAGAGCATTTTGGTGAAAAAAAAAAAGTCTCTAATGTTTATAATGCTGAGGTAAATGTGTGATATAATTCAGTAACATATATTTTCTTTTTCAGTTCTTTCGGGAGGACCATTGCCTCAAGGGCATGAATTTGAACTGTACGAAGTGAGATTTCACTGGGGAAGAGAAAACCAGCGTGGTTCTGAGCACACGGTTAATTTCAAAGCTTTTCCCATGGAGGTAAGAATAACAAATCATCTTGTAAAAATCTTGTTTTCTGAATAAAGTATTCAGCGATTTACTGAAAATGATTTAGTTTAAAAGTAGATGCATAGCTCTTGAATTTTATCGGTTTATACTAAAATTTAAAAAATGCTTAATGCAATGGAAGCCTAGGGCAGCACATGAAACCTCCCGTCTACTCTCGTGGCTTGGCGTGTGCGCATGAGCACGTGGCCAGAAAGGCAATCTACAGTATTAAATTTCACCCTAGTATTCTTGTAAAAATTCTGCCTCTGCAAATTCAGTAGGTCATTTTTGTGGATGCTTTGGATAGGTGACGAGCTGAAGACAAGCAACCATTGGAGAAACCTCAACAGTAATGAAAAGTGTAGGTTTGCTAGTTTAAAATTGGTGGGTTGGTTTTATTCACCCCAAGCCACTTGGGGAGGGAGGGAGAAAGAGAGATTTTTTGAGAGTGATTCTTTTGTCCAAAGAATTCCCTCCCCGACTTATGTTCTTAGTTAACTTCTGCTGTTTCTTTGATGCCCAGTTGAAATCTTATGTCTTCTGTGGGACTTTCCTCTAGTTTTTTCCCTAGGCAGAATTCATCTCTCTCTCTCTGCTCCCTGTATGCTTGATAGGGCACTGCCACGGCGCTGGCCCCATGGGTTGTACCATTTAGTCTCCACAGCGTCTTTCTTGCTGCCTGTGAGCTCCTGAGGACCGAAGCTCCCTCTTGCCCCCTTTTTACTCCCATCATTTGCCCACTGCCAGGCACAGTGGAGATAGACAGTTCACACTGGTGAAAGTGAGGGGATGTTGGATTCAGTCCAGGTCTTGATGATATTTCTAGAAGGAACCTCAGTTTACCCCAGAAAATAGCCCTTTGGTGTCATGTAAGAGTATGTTCTGGGGGCTGCTGGTCTTCCAGTCTTTTTTTTTGACATTCACAACTGTGCATGTGCTTAATATTAAATATAAAATTGCTCATGACCAGATGCAATATCCAGTACCACTTCAGTGGCTGGAAATCATGGCTGTATAATTTTATGTCAGTGATACATGTATTTTAGAGGATTCTGTTGAAGTGTTTGACAGCATTACTGTAATTATAATAAAAAAATCTCTGGAAGCTCAGGATATCTCTTTCATTAAAAATAAAAGACGTGAACCTTAGAAGTGAAATGTTCCATGTTTTAAGGCTGGAGAGAAAAAAACCAAACCAGCGTGTTGAAGAGTGGAGGAGGTGTGCAGTGGCGTGGACAGTAAGGAGAAGCACTTTCTCAAAGGCCTTGGTGGGGAAGGCCCCCAGAGCTTACCTGTCTAGGAGCTGTTTGCTCAGTGCCTATAGACATCCTCTCCTTTCTACTGCCTGTGACACTTCTGTGTCACCTCTCTCTCCTGTCCCATCCTCAGCCAACCTGACAAGGAAAAATTCATACCAGAATGCATCAAAAAGGAAAGAAGACACAAAACAATCCAAGACAGTTAACCCCACTGGGTCGTGGGTCACAAAGTGAGGGGCAGGACCACCCTGGACTGTCAACGCCTTTGCCCTGCCTCCCTCTTTGGGTTTGAAAGGCCATTTCATCATTTCATCTCAGCCCCCAAAGACTGACTCTAGTAACAAAAGTTCTGGGGAAAGGTAGCTGTAAATGGGGAGGCGAGAACTTCTGGATGAGAATTCCATGGCTTTGCTTGTGACATGCAGAACTTAAAAGCTGTAGGAAGTGTAATTAGCGAGCTGTGCTCTTTGCTCTGTACTGAGATAGCATTTCCGGACCGAATGTCCAGACTGGTCCGGTTACTTGGTGGCGTTTCAACAGCTCCGGTCCATTAAGCACAGGTAATGGTTTGTTTTGAATGAAGATTAAATCCTGGTAGTGAGGCTTTGTTTCTCCAGAAATATTTGTATTTAGGATAATGGAATTGCTGACTATGATTTTTCCAAAATACGTGGTGAATAATATTTATATTCTTTTTTATCCCAGATTATCCCTGATCCAATTCCAGAGAAAATACTTCTATCAGTCATCCAGTGTTCGCTTAGTGCTCTATCCTGTTGAGTGCATAAATGCTATGGTTATGCAGAACTAGAAGGAGATCTCTGCAAGCCAGGATTGTTTATTGATTTATTTTTGTGGAGACTCTGAAAACTGAGGTGGGTTCTGAGGAGGAGAGGGCTCTTGTGGTATGGTGAAAGAGAGGAGAGAGGGTTTCCATGTGGAAGAACGTCCTGGGACTGGGGACGAGTTGGCTCATACAGGGGACTACAGGTCCCCTGGTTCTGAACTGCCACCAAGGGCCACCTCAAGCACAGGGGCGTGGCCAGCAGCACAGTGTAGAGTAAGACCAGGTACCCTTTTGGGAACATGGTTTTTTTTCCAGTGTTTTTTGTTTTTTGTTTTTTTTGAGGTCATGTTCCATATTTTACTTACATTTTAAGACTGACTTTTTTTTTTCCTCAAAATCACATATCCATGCACCTTTTTCTTTTTTGTTGATTTCATTGAAAATTAAATGGCTGGCTTGTTAAACAGACAGACACTATAAGCAAATACTTACTCTGTCTGTTACATGGAACACACAGGAATTACCTTTTTTTTTTTTTTTAAGATGGAGTCTTGCCCTGTCGCCCAGGCTAGAGTGCAGTGGCACAGTCTCGGCTCTCTGCAGCTTCCGCCTCCCAGTTTCAGGTGATTATGTGCCTCAGCCTCCATGGTAGCTGGGATAATAGGTGCATGCCAGCACATCAGGCTAAATTTTGTAGTTCACCATGTTGACCAGGCTGGTCTCGAACTCCTGACCTCAGGTGATCCGCCCGTCTCAGCCTTCCAAATTGCTGGGATTACAGGCATGAGCCACCGTGCCCGGCCAGGAACAGCTTTTAATAGAAATCCATCGAGCTGTCTTCCCTCACCTTTTAGAAACTATAAATACAACAACAGCCCTAAAGAGATTTTTGATACTCTCAGTAGTCAGCACTGACATGGTTTCAAAACTTAACACAATTTGGGACTTTAAATGGTTTAAACTGCTGCTCTACACTAAGCAAGATGTATTTGTGTTTTTCCTTCTTGATACCTGTAGGTTTCAGAAACACACATCTTTCCACAGCCATCTGACACACTGCTTATCATGCTCTCATCTGGTAAATCTGAATTCTATTGTGAATACTCCAGGTTTATGCTTAAATGACAGTGCATTAGCGAGAGAACGATATAATCATGCTGCATTTTTCCTCCTGTTACCTGAAAGGGTCTCACTATGTTGCCCAGAGTACATTTGAGCTGGTCTCAAGGGACCCTCCTGCCTCAGCTTCCTGAGTAGCTGGGACTATATTTGTGCGCCACTGCACCCAGCACCAGCTGGAATCCTTTTCCATAATGTGTGGGTGTTTTGCATTGTGATATTCAGTCAAGACATTAATGTGAGTAGAAGATTATTGATTTAAGACAAGTTTGAGTTCAACTAAAATTAATTCTTGTGTGTTTGTTCTTCTGGTGGCTGTGGAAAGCTCCTTATTTTCTTTGAACTTTGTTGGATGTCTTAGCTTGTGAAGTCTAACTTTAATGCTATATGATTTTTTTTTTTTTTTGCCATTTTGCTAACACACTAGTACACTCCATGCATTCACCATTCCACTGGAACTGTTTATTCCCTTCACATTAACTTCAGATTTAAGGCTCTTGGGTATTTAGGCTCACAGGTTCACATTCTGCTTTCAGGCTGTATATTCTACGTGTGTCATTTGTGGACACTGCCATCTTTGCTGCTTCAAAGTAGCCTAACTCTGTGGTCTGTGTAATTTTTGGTAAATTAGGATGAATTTTTATACACGAATAGCTACTCTCATAATTCCAGGGAAGAGAGCTTCTCAGGCATTTAGATTTATCTGGATCAGTGCAATTTACAAAAAAGTGGGGATGGGCACAGTGGCTCACACCTGTAATCCCAGCATTTGGGAGGCCGAGGCGGGCGGATCACGAGGTCAGGAGATCGAGACCATCCTGGCTAATATGGTGGAACCCCATTCTACTAAAAATGCAAAAATTAGCTGGGTGTGGTGACGGGCGCCTGTAGTCCCAGCTGCTCGGGAGGCTGAGGCAGGAGAATGGCGTGAACCCAGGAGGCGGAGCTTGCAGTGAGCCGCGATCACGCCACTGCACTCCAGCCTGGGCGAAAGTGATGGGGAGACCAACAGTGTGTCAAGTTTTAATTTTTCCAGTTAAGAACATTACTCTCTGCTGTCTTCATCATTTTATAAAGAGAGGATCTTTAATAGCCAAATGTAGGAAGGATGTGATCTCGAAATAAGGCGTGGACTCATAAATTGGATAGATTTAGGTTTTTAAAAATGTATATTATTTCAATTTTTCTTGCATCACTGCAGATGAATGATAATTTTGTCAGGGATAGGCACTGATCCTGCCCACAGACTAACAGGAGATCATGTATGGGGAGCCTGACTTTCTTGCCTTCCGGGCCTAAAAGCTATGATTGAAGAGTGAATTGCCAAGAAGGAGGTCTAGCCATATTGTATGTTGGACCGTTATCTTTCTTTATATTGTATTTAAAGAGCATCTGTTGCTCTGTGTACTCTGAAAGGACTTAGTGATGATTGTGCCACATACCAGCTGTTGATGGAAAGTTGGGTGCATTAGGTAAATAGAAAAAAAATTCATCGTACAGAGCAAGATGCTTTAATTGTGAAGAGTCCAGGCCTTGGTTGCAAAATAGGCCAACAAAAATATTCTGAAGACTTTATCTCATAATATATTGCTAATCCTTAAACTATATTTGGCCCCTGTGCCAGGTCGCCAGATATCCCACATTTCTTCTTCTCTTTGCAGGCGGCACATGGTAGCGTCTAGTATTTAGTGTTCTCTTAGTAAAAGTGAATGGTCTTTAAGATTGCTGCTCCCCAAGTCATTTGCATGTTCACCTCACAGAAAGATTTATTTTTATTCATGTATTTTACTATTCTAAGGAGATCCCAGGAAGAGTTTGCCTGGTTAATAGTGAAATTATGACCTTTCAAGTTATTTAACTTTCAGGAACATCTCAAATAGCGCTTCATGTTTGTTGAACCTCTTCTAAAATAAGGGATTTCCATTGATTTTCCAAGGAAATGTAATGGGATGACTTTAGTTTGAGAGTGAACATTCTGAAGATTAGATACAAGATATATCACTAAAGAAATATAGATTTAAAAGGACCTTTCAAGGTCATCTAGTCCAAACTCCTATCTAGCAAAGAAGAAATCTAAGAGTTCAAAAGGTTAAATTGCACAGGATCATTTATAGGAAACCATATGTATGGCCTGGATGAAGAAGAGTATCATCTGGTTAATTAAATATTTCATTTAAGGATTATCCTCTATGGTGCTCTTTTTGCTTATGGTTTACTTGCAGAGAGACAACACAGTGGGCTTTGTCCTTGCACCCCCTAATGATATAAGGAGTTTTGATGTCTGTAAGCACCCTACATTCAGAAGGGGACTGCTTTCACCTTCCACAGGAGGGTGGTAGTGAGGCTGTGGCACCCTGCCCCTGCCTTACAGGCTGTGAAGTTAGAGTGGCTTTGTGACAGCAGAGGAGGGGTGTGTGTTGCAAAGTTGGAATCCCTGCTACCTCCAAGAATGGGGTCGAAGGGGTGGTGGATTTAGTAGATAGCCTACTCCTGCCCACTTCACAGAGATGCTTACTGCGGTCTGGGGAGGCGGGAGGTTAGCTCAGGGCCACAACCTCAGAAATGGCCCATGAACTGACTTCTGCTCTAGGCAGTGCTTTTTTTCACCTTCCACAGCCAGTTATTATCAGGAAAATCAACTCTAGTTTGAAATTTTATTTGCAGCTGTAGTTAATACTTTGGATTGAGGTTGCTTTGGGAGTAAAAAGAAAGGTTTGTATTAAGAGGAGTTAGGACTGACACTAAAGGAAATGATTTGAAATTTGAATGTTCAGCTTTTCTGGCAAGTCTCATTATTTTGACCAGAAAAAAGGAACAACTTGTCTCTAAATGTAATAATTATTATTATGATGATTATTTGGTATCCTGGAATCTCCTATAGAGCTAGCAGATTGAGCCTGTGTATAAACAGATGAAGGCGTTAGAGCCTTGTGCAGTGGCCTCTCCAGAAGTCATGATTGCAGAATCTCCCTCTCACATCTTGGCAAAAAAAAAAAAAAGAGCAAACAAATTTTATGTTTCCTGAATTCTAATGAACACTTGCATTTTTACTTCATAAAAATCATGGTTTCTGCTTTGATTCAGCATATTTATTTTTACATTTCATGCAGAAACCTCACAGTTTACTGAGTAGAAAATAAATTACAATGTTGAACAAACAGAAATGTTCTTTTAGCTGTATTCCCTCTCAGAAGTGAATAAGGCCAACTTGACCTTTGAGAAGCCACTTTGAAGCTACCTTTGATTTTATATTTGTTAGTATTTCTTTTAGTAGTTCATTCTTTGCCATTGTTTGAGGATATACAAAAGGTTGTTTTGGCAAACTAAATTTGCAAAAAAGCATTTATATTATAGCTGATTTTATGATAGAAGGCAGATGTGTAGAAAAACTGAAAATTAGTTCCTATAATATGTAATTAATGTATGGGTAAGGTTATAAATACTGCAGTAGAAAATATTTTCAATTGGGTTCTGACAGATCTAAATTCTGCAGTAAAATACATTTTCTGTCAATATATTTTCAGATAATAAATAGCCTCTGATTTGAATATATAGTCCATAACTGGGTGGCCATCTAAATAACTCCATGTATTCATTCTTTTATTTGTCTGTCCATCCATCCATCCATCCATCCATCCATCCAAAGTATTTCATATTTAGGCCCTGGACTAAGTGCTAAGGAGACAGCTATGAGTACAATAGACAACTCAGGGAGTTTTTCATGCAGTGGGGGAGTTCGAATGCAATTTGTGATTTTTCTCCTACTCACTTTTTTTCTAAATGGGCGAGTATTTAGAACAGGGGTCCTGAAGTCCTGGGCCATGGACTGGTACCTGGCCTGTTAGGAACCTGGCTGCACAGCACGAGGTGAGTGGTGGGCCAGTGAGCATTACCTCCTGAGTCCACCTCCTGTTGGATCAGCGGTGGCATTAAATTTTCATAGGAGCATGAACCCTATTGTGAACTGCGCATGTGAGGGATCTACGTTGCACACTCCTGATGAGAATTTAATGCCTGATGATCTGTTACTGTCTCCCATCACCCCCAGATGGGACCATCTAGTTGGAGGAAAACAAGCTCAGGGCTCTCACTGATTCTACATTATGGTGAGTTGTATAATTATTTCCTTATATATTACAATGTAATAAAAATAGAAATAAAGTGCACAATAAATGTAATGCACTTGAATCATCCTGAAACCATCCCCTGCCCCCTGTCTGCGGAAAAATTGTCTTCCATGAAACTGGTCCCTGATGCCAAAAAGGTTGGGCACTGCTGCTTTAGAAGATAACAGTAGTACCCCCTTAACTGTGGAGGATACATTTCAAGACTCCCAGTAGGTGCTTAAAACTGTAGCTAGTAACAAACCTATGTATATTAATAGTTCGTTTTTTCCTATACAAACGTATCTGTGATAAAGTTTAATTTATGTATTAGGCACAGTAAGAGATTAATGAGAACCAATAATAAAACAGAACAATTATAACAATATGCCAACATCACTACTTCTACACTTTAGGACTGTTATTAAGTAAAATAAAGGTTACTTAAACATGAGCACTGCCGTGGTACCATGACAGTAAATCTGATCTCTGAGAAGACTCTGAAGTGGCTGATGGGCAGGGAGCGTGTACAGTGTGGAGATGCTGGACAGAGGAAGGATTCATGCTCTGGGCGAGATGTAGCAGCATGGCATGCGATTTCATCACACTACTCAGAATTTAAAACATATGAACTGTTTATTTCTGCAATTTTCCATTTAATATTTTTGGATCAGAGTTAACTGAAACCACGGAAAGCAAAACTGTGTTACTGTAACATTGAAAAGACCTCACTCACCTAACCTGCCTGTGCAGTATGCAGATTCAGGTCATCAGAAGCTAATTAGAGGAAGATTTTGAAGACATTTCTTAGAATGCAAATACGTTGTTTGAGATGTGAATGACTGTCAACCACACAAAATATTTATCAACTACTATGTGAAAGACATTGTGCTAGATATAACCAGTCACGGGTCACTGTAGGCTAGACTAACTTAAGTAACCCAACAAAATGAGAATCAGACACAGGGTAGGAAAATTTTCTTGATGGGGAAGAGTTAAGAAAGGTGTAGGTTCTGAAGAGATGCTAGAGAACCTGGGACCCCTGTGACATCCTCCCTGAGGACTCTGGCAGTGTGGGAGGAAGTCTGAATGATGTAGTTGGTGAATTTAGGGCCCAAAGTTGAAAAAAACCTAGATTTACATCTAACCTCTGCAATCTCAGGCAAGCTAGTAAACCTTTTCCAACCTGCCTTTAAAACTTATCTATGAAAAAGGGCTAGACATTAGCTCAGAGGTCAGCGAAGAGTAAACCCTGCTGTGTTTCCTATTTTTAGGAGGAGATGGGGAACATCAAAGGTGGGATTGGGATTGTGAGGATAAAAATCTTGTCAAAACATCCTGAGGGGGATGCAAAAAGCTTTTTGGATTGGGCTCCAGTGGCTCACGCTTTTAATCCCAGCACTTTGGGAGGCTGAGGCAGGCAGATCACCTGAGGTTAGGAGTTCGAGACCAGCCTGGCCAAAATGGCAAAATCCTGTCTCTACTAAAAATACAAAAATTAGCTGGGCATGGTGGCAGGCCCCTGTAGTCCCAGCTACCGGAGACTAAGGCACGATATCGCTTGAACCTAGGAAGTGGAGGTTACAGTGAGCAGAGATTGCACCACTGCACTCCAGCCTGGGTGACAGAGCAAGACTCTATGTCTCAAAAAAAAAATTAAAAATAAACAAATAAAACAAAAAACGTTTTGTTACTATAAATAAGAAATGCAGAGAGTATGAATGGAGAAAATAATGTAAAGTCTTCTTTTTTCTTTAAAACTTCTTCCCTGTTTAGTCGAATATATTGTATTTTTATAAGTCTAATCAATATGACATTTCCAGGTCATTTTTCCTGACACACCTTTTTATTATGATGATTATGCATGCATATACAGTAAAATTTGTTTTATCACTGTATTTTGCAAGGAAAATAAATATTGCCTTGAGAAAGATAATTGGACAATAGTATAAAACTTCTAATTGAGTCGAATGATGATAGGAGATTTTAACTCTGTAAGTTTTTAACCTGTGTAAAAACCGTATGTTTTGCTTTTTTTTTGTTTTTTTTCTGGTATTTAAGATTGACAGCTTAAAATGGCACAGGGATGTTAGTAAGATATTTGCACCCTTGCTACTGCTTTGCTGTGCTTGAATACATTTTCTCTTTTAGCTTTGTAGGGTTCTACACACCCAAAATTCGTGACAGAAGCCTAGAACAACATACCGTGAGTCCTCTGAGATGCTGGACCTTTTTATGACATGGTTCCCTAGGCAACAGCCTGCTCTGGCAATGTAAATTCTTAGTCAGGGAGAGTGGCATTTTGCTTGCAGTTCACAATGACATTTGTTTTCTGACTGTTTAACCTCAATTCCTTCATTAGTACATAAGGATATTAAAATTCTACCTACCCTTATACAACTCAGGAAGAGACTATAAAAATTAATCGTTTAGGCCGAGTGTGGCGGCTCATGCCTGTAATCCTAGCATTTTGGGAGGCTGAGGTGGGCGGATCACCTGAGGTCAGGAGTTCAAAACCAGCCTGACCAACATGGTGAAACACCATCTCTACTAAAAGATACAAAAAATTAGCCGGGCGTATAGGCACGTGCCTGTAATCCCAGCTACTACGGAAGCTGAGACAGGAGAATCGCTTGAACCCGGGAGGCGGAGGTTGTAGTGGCCTGAGATCGCATCATTGCACTCCAGCCTGGGCAACAAGAACGAAATTCTGTCTCAAAAAAAAAAAAAAAAATTAATAGCGTAATGTTGGAAGCATCTTGCACTGAGTTTCTCATGTAATGGTGGAAAATGTTGTTAAACAAAAGCTGATATTCACTTGAAGTGCTTTCTAAAAACATTTTAAGAGCAGTATTAGGTATACTGGATGTAAATGTTGTACCATAGGGCAGTATAGTTTTGTTCTTTAAGAAACCTGAAATGAATAGAAGAACCTGAGTTTAAGTTGTTGAAATATAAACATTAAGTACAGAAGGAAGACATTTATTCTAAGACCTGACAAATGAAAGGTAGACCCTTTTTCATCAATTAATGTCTTCACTTGGGAACCCAAAGGCAAGTAAATTCTCTAAACTCAGCTTAATGAATCATTTAAACCTCTGGATGAGAGTTTATTCAGTGGAACCAGTTTATTTGGCTCCAGAGTTAATGCATTTTCCAGGAATATTCCTTGGGAACTATAAATTGGTGAGTTCTCAGAGGAGATCCAATAAAGAGATCCCTTCTCCCTAGCCTGAGTTCTGAACAAATTAGGAAGGAAGGTATTCTTAGAGTCATCAGATGGAGAACAAAACATCACCTCTATTGTGGCCAGAACGATACTGGAGACATAGCTTAATTCGAGAGAAGAGTGTCTGTCCAGAATTAGGCAGGGGCAGGAAAGGTAGGGCGGTGGGGGGCTGGGGGTGTTCCAGGTAGGATTTATGAGTCTGCTCCCTAAGAGTAGCTCAGATTTCACAACAGTTGAAACAGAATACAGGAGGAGGAGTTGGTTGAAGGAGCAGAGAGGAAAGCCAGCTTTGTTCAGGGAAAACCCCTCCTTACAGAAACCAGGAATAGGGAAGCAGCGGTCCCATTAGTAAGATTGATGACTCTCTCAAATTCCCCACTTACCCTTTAAAGCTCACTGGCACTGGACACTAGCAAGAGGACAAAGCTCTGGGAATCAGTAAAGGAAACGTTGTTTCCTTTCTCTACAGGTTTGTTCATTTTAGCCATCTGGGATTTTGTACATCCCTTTTTGTTTTGCTCCATTGTTATCTAAGAGTAACATAGTTTTCTACTTTCTAAAATAATTTAGCAGTAGGGTTTGGTAAACAGGGATTTTGAATCATCCAGGGCTTGCTTATTCGTTTTTTCTTTTCTAATTTACTTGGGTGGGTTTTTGTGCAATTTACCATCTTGGCCTGAGCTGATCACCATTTGAACCATGGATATAACTAAGGGTGGTTTATGGATGATTCACTTTTCAAAGACTGTGACCCTGGTCCAGGGCTTAACTCACTAATCCTCTTTCAAATTTGTGTTGTACAGCACTGGAAATATTTTGCAGTGATTTTTAAAAACAAATATCACTTATCCAACTTGTTGCGGAGAACAAATATTACAGATTTTTATCAGTGGGCATTGTTCCTAATTAACTTACCAGCGCTGACGTGGTTTGTTTAACTGTGTTCCCAATCTTGCTGTTTTCTACTCTGACTGATCTAGAGACTGACTATATTAAAGGGGTCTACATACAGGCAGTGGTGTGGGTCATAGTGGAATCAAGGCTGTACCGTTGGCCATGGTCTGTCACCTTCTCAGCTGAGCTGCAATGGGATGTTCTGTGGTTGCTCTTTCTCTTCCACAGGCTGTTTACTGAGTTTTGAGTCTGTTAGGGAGGGAGATGGTAGAGTGGCATATACCATTCAGCAAACAAGTTTTAAGTGTCTATGTTTAAAGCCAAACCCTGTGAGAAATATAGAATGTAAAAAAACAACATTTGTGTTTAATGATTCTACAGTCTGGTTTAAAGAGGTGGAAGTAAGACAGAAACATGTGAAAAGATAACGATTAAAGGGTTAAGTGACAATGTAAATCAGTTCAAAACACACTCAGGAAGCCACTGCTGTGTGTTTGCCACTGTGGCTGGTGCTGAGGGTATGACCGTGAGAGATAATCTAGGCCACAGTTCACATTCCCATGGTGTGGCAGGCCTATTCAAAAGCGACTGTGGCTACTATGTATGAAAAAAGCCCTAGGGAATGGGATATAAAGAACACAGATCAGAGAGTAACTGATTTTTACTGGGCTCAGAGAATACTCTAGAAGGGAATGGCTGTTGGAGCTGGGCCTTGATGACTGAATAGGAGTTCGCTGGGTAAATAAGGCTGGGGAGACCATTTCAGGATGGGAAAGTAGCATGAGGCAGGGCAGAAATGCTGGTCTCCTCACGCTGTGTGGGAAGGGGCACAAGAGGTAACCCCAGAGGGTCCTGGAGTCAAGTTGAGGAGGGCCTAACTCCTTCCTGAGAATGAGATGCTACCTTGATGAGGCAACCGAGAACTACTAGCACTTTTAAGCAGGTAGATGATGTCAGCGAGTGGACTATGGTGGTGGAATGTGAATGGGAAAAAAAGATGTGGATGGCAAAAGAAGAGGTGGTGTGAGAGATGCAGTTGAGGATAAATGGAGTCGGCTTGAGGAGTGTTCAGAAAAAGCCAAAAGGATGCTGAGAAATGAAACTTGAGAAATGGAATATTATTGGAATGAAATTATTGGAATAATCGTGGTACACTTAATAGAAAAAAAAGGGAGTTGGAAAGTGAGGTACCATTATGAAGGAAGCTGATGAATTTTAACTATTTTAACAATAGTGTCACTTTCACTACTATCCATATTGTTTTTATTTTTATTTATTTTTTTGAGATAGGGTCTTACTCTATCACTCAGACTGGAGTGCAGTGAAGTGATCTTGGCTCACTGCAGCCTCCGCCTGTTGGGCTCAAGCCATCCTCCCACCTCAGTCTCCTGAGTAGCTGGGACTCTAAGTGCGTGCCACTATGCATGGCTAATTTTTTTTTTTATTTTGGTGTAGAGACGGGGTTTTTCCATGTTGCCCAGGCTGGTCTTGAACTCCTGACCTCAAGTGGTCTGCCTGCCTCAGCCTCCCGAAGTGCTGGGATTACAGGTGTGAACCACCACCCTGAGCCATGTTGCTTTTAATTCCATTCAGTTTCAAATTAGTTAAAGAACAATATAGGTTGAGTAGCCCTATCTGGAATGCTTGGGACCAGAAGTATTTTGGATTTTGAATTTTTTTCACAGTTTGGAATATTTGCAATATATTCATATATTCACTAGTTCAGCATCCCAAATGTGAAAATCTGAACTCTAGAAGCTCCCAAATCTGAAACTTTTTAGTGCCAACATGATACTCAAAAGAAATGCTCACTGGAATATTTTGGAGTAGAGATTTTTGGATTTGGGATGCTCAACCTGTAGTAGTTGGGGTTGCGGTTCCTTGAAAAGTTATAAATATATCCTTAGCTCTAGGTAGGGTGAGGAGATTAAAATGTTTGAAGCTATACTATGCTTTGTATAATTTGAGTCCTACTCAGAACAGTGCTGATCTCCCTCCCCACAACAGAAGAGTGAATTAAACTAAGGATTAGTAGATTTTAGCATTTATTTATTGCTAATTGGAATTGCTTTGTATTCTCAAGGGAAAGGATTCAGCTTTGGAATTTCTATCCCCATTTAAAGTCCGATGGTCTTAACGTATTGATATTCACAGGGTACTATATGCCTCTGCCTGAGTTTCCGAGGCAACACCAGCAGAACCTCCCCTTTTGGGGGTGTCTTTTTGAGGGACTTTTTTTTGATATCTACACTCCTTGGAATCACCACAGCTTGCTGTTGTCAATTGATGGTCCTGAAATCTCTCCCTTTCTGTCACACCCTTCTTATTGTTCATGCTGTTTTTCAGTGTAGATGTACATATCCCATCAGTGCACCTGGGGGCTCTTATAACTTTATATATCTTTATAAATTTTTAAAAATAGAATATAAAGATAAGGAATATTGAGTATGAAACCCACAAATGAAGATGCATCAAATTACATGGATATTTTACATTTACCCATATCTAAATTTTAATAGAGACTTAACTTTGACATTGATGTGAAAGCCAGTATTGTGTAAGCACTACATAATTCTATTTTAGATTATTAGGATTTGTCCTACTGGCATTACTGATGTGAAGGGAGCTAAAAAGCCTTGGGACAACTAGACTTTTGTTTCTTGAGTACATTTAAATTTGAGCCTTCTTTGTAGGAAAAATTATACTTGATTGCTCTACTCTAATTTCAGAAGCATTTTGAATGCATTATTGAATAAATTTTGAGTTTTATGGCGGGCAGCAGGGAGTTGGGCAAAGATTTGAAAGAATGGCAGATGACTTTGGCCTTCTCTTCTAACCTTCTTATTTGGGGTATGGACAAAGATAGGAGGTATGAAATTGGGCTGACCAAATACGATGTTATTTTTCAGAATAATATTCAGTGAGCATGTACATAGTGTTATGCATGAACTGCGATTTTGAGCATGAGGCTCAGGAGACCCGTATGTTGTTAAATGACATGGCAGTGTCGGGAGGGAAAGGGAATTGGGAGAAAGTTTTCAAGGTCAAATATGGTCATGCTGAATGCGTGAGTGGTTGAGGTTTTTATGTAATTAAACTCAAAACTAAATTCTAGGAATTTTATGTTTGAAAGTTTGGCTTGACTTTTAATAGAATTTTAGTTCCTGGCATATAGTGGGCTATACATAAGATGGGCAAAAGAGTAGATGAGAAGGTTCTAGGCATAGTGACAGGTGTTGAGGATGTAAAGAGGACAGAGACGTCCGTCTCCCACCTAGGGGCCTTTGCCTGTGCTATGTCCTGTGTCTAGAGGATTTCCTCCTCCCACCTTGCCCCCAGATAGCCACATGGCTTGCTTCTTTAGCATCTTTGAATCTGTGTTCAAATGCCACATAATCTGTGAGGCCAACCTAAACTTTCCTTAATCTACTTGGAACCTGTGTCCACCTTCTCTAATTTGTTTTTCTCCATAGCATTTTGTAGTAATTTAATGGCATATAAATATATATATAGCTATTATTACATGTATACCGTATATGTATAAAATTAAATATAACTGTTTTATAATAGTCTATTTTGGCTGGATTTGGAGGATCTAGAAATTAGTTAAGATAAATTTAGAATGGTAGGTTGGGGACAAAGAACGGAAGCTCTTGAATGGAGTTGGTCAGATGTGTGATGTATATATGTTATTTGACCAAGAGCAGTGGAGCATCACTGTTCAACATTACACAGTTATGAAATTTATTTTATTCACTAAATATTTATTGAGTGTCTTCTGTGTATGCTCTAGGCAGTTTTAGGTATTAGGATAACACATTAGTGAAAAGATATGCGGAAATCACTTCCCTTACAAACTTTTCCTTCTAATGAAGTGAAATGTAACCAATTACTTTGGTCATAAGAGGTGATGCCCTTTAGGAAATCATGGCAAAAAATCAGATCTGACATTCAGATGACGTGAAATGGGATGATGGCCTTGACAAAAGGAAAAAGAACGAGTGTTAGAACCAGTGTGGGGAGAGAAGAATGTGGAGAGCTTACCGAGCTTTGATTGTTTGGAGATCAGGGAAAAGAGGAGCTTTTGGTTCCTCTAAGATTTGAGTCTTGGTAACTGAAAGGATGGCAGAGCTCCTAAGGATTGTCAGAAACGGGGACTATTTTGTTGGAAAACTGTGGTATGTAATTTGATATGTTTTGAATTTGACAGTTGCCATTTATTCTGTGGAAATGCCCAGGAAAGGGCTGGAAAAGTGTATCTGTAACTCAGAAGAGAGGTCAGAGAATGAGATTTATTGCAGCAGCTGATATTTACTTATTTATCTATTTAAAAATAGTCTAGCTCTAAGTAAATGAGTTAATATAAGAACACACAGTATCTGTTCTTTATCCAATGTCATGGGGTAACGGTTGCTGTTTTAATTTGGTATCTGTCACCAATGCTTATTGGTATTATAGGAATATGTAATGTTTCTGAGCAAGTCTAATCATGCAGTACTTCACCAAAGGGATATTATATTTCTGATGCTAGGTAATGGCTATTATATGCTCCCACTTTGCATATTATGATTGTCGCTAAAATAGTAGCATATGTTGTCCTTATCCACATCAGTAATCAATCCATTCTTGAAACTTATTAAGCTACTCACAATAATAAACTACTAATAATAAGATCTACTGCTTGGTTATTAGGAAATATTGATGTGAAAATAAGAGATTTGGGATTAGGTTTAGACTCTTAAAATTGCTTTAGCTGATAATACATTTTATGATCATTCATAGTTGGTTTATATTCTTCATGTCTTTATTTTTGGGGATACTGTAAAATGATGATACAGAAAATACCTTTTAGTTTTTTTGTGTGAAAAATTTCTAGATCAGAGCAAAAAGCTCTAGATCAGAGCAAAAAGCTCAATTTACTTATCGTTAGACACAATTTTATTTTTAAGAAATATTACTTTTCTGTCAGAAGCCAACATTTGGATTGTAATGAAAATACACAATGAAAATTTTATTTTATTTGTGTTTGCTATGCATACATCTAAAGGATTTGATATAAGTACCCAATGGAGTGTTTTTGCTCAGTATCGTATTTCTCCATTGTATGAGTGCATTGGTTTTAGGTAAACAATGGAAGACACCACTAAGAAATAGTAGGAAATATTTCCTCTCACATTATAGGAACTCCTGAAGGGTGGTGCCACTGTCGGTTTATGTGGCCACTCAGCCATATTTCCACAGGCCAATTTCTTTCTGTTTTTCTGCTAAGCTATTTCGGCATTTTCACTTTTCCTCTTTGCTTTGTTTACTCATGATTGCCAGATGGCTACGTTACCTCTAAGCATCAGATCCTCACAAATTAATGGTTAAATGTAAGGGAGGGATTTTACTCTCTTGCATTAAAAACAAGCTTTATTGAGATATAATTTACTGTAACATTGACTCATTTAAAGTATGCTAGTCAATGGACCAAATCTTGAATAAACTCCCATTCACAATTGCTACAAAGGGAATAAAATAGCTGGGAATATAGCTAACAAGGGAAGTGAAGGGCCTCTTCAAGGAGAACTACAAACCACTGCTCAAGGAAATAAGAGAGGATACAAACAAATGGAAAAACATTCCATGCTCATGAATAGGAAGAATCAATATCGTGAAAATGGCCATACTGCCCAAAGTAATTTATATAGCATTATATATATAAAATGCTATTCCCATTAAACTACCATTGACATTCTTCACAGAATTAGAAAAACTACTTTGAATTTCATATGGAACCAAAAAAGAGCCTGTATAGCCAAGACAATTCTAAGCAAAAAGAAAAAAGCTGGTGACATCATGCTACCTGACTTCAAACTATACTGCAAGACTACAGTAATCAAAACAGCATGGTACTGGTACCAAAACCAGGTGTATAGACTGATGGAGTGGAACAGAGATCTCAGAAATAACACCACACATCTACAGCCACCTGACCTTTGACAAACCTGCCAAAAACAAGCAATGGGGAAAGGATTCCCTGTTTAATAAATGGTGCTGGGAAAACTGGCTAGCCATGTGCAGAAAACTGAAACTGGACCCCTTCCTTGCACTTTATACAAACATTAACTCAAGATAGATTAAAGACTTAAATGTAAAACTGAAAACCATAAAATCCCTAGAAGAAAACCAAGGCAGTACCATTCAGGACATAGGCATGGGCAAAGATTTCGTGACGGAAACACCAAAAGCAATAGCAACAAAAGCAAAAATTGACAAATCGTATCTAATTAAACTAAAGAAGTTCTGTACAGCAAAATAAAGTATCATCAGAGTGAACAGGCAGCCTACAGAATGGGAGAAAATTTGTGAAATCTACCCATCTGACAAGGTCTAATATCCAGAATCTACAAGGAACTTAAATAAATTTACAAGGTAAAAAAAAAAAATCAAAAACTGGGCAAAGTATATGAACAGACACTTCTCAAAAGAAGACATTTATGCGACCAACAAACATATGAAAAAAAGCTCAACAGCACTGATCATTAGAGAAATGCAAATCAAAACCATAATGAGATACCATCTCACACCAGTCAGAATGACAATTATTAAAAAGTCAAGAAACAGTAGATGTTGGCGAGGCTGTGGAGAAACAAGAATGCTTTTATGTTGTTGGTGTGAATGTAAATTAGTTCAACCATTGTGGAATACAGTGTGGCGATTCCTCAAGGATCTAGAACCAGAAATACCATTTGACACGCAATCCCATTACTGGGTATATACCTAAAGGAATATAAATCATTTGACTATAAAGACACATGCTCACATGTGTTTATTACAGTGCAATTCACAATGGCAAAGACATGGAACCAACCCAAATACCCACCAATGAAAGACTGGATAAAGAAAATGTGGTACATATATACCATGGAACACTATGCAATCATAAAAAGGAATGAGAACATGTCCTCTGCAGGGACATGGATGAAGCTGGAAACCATCATTCTCAGCAACCTAACACAGGAACAGAAAACCAAACACTGCATGTTCTCACTCATAAGTGGAAGTTGAACGATGAGAACACATGGATACAGGGAGGGGAACAACACACACCATGGCCTGTTGGGGGTGGAGCGGAAGGGGAGGGAGAGCGTTAGGACAAATACCTAATGCATGTGGGGCTTAAAACCTAGATTATGGGTTGATAGGTGCAGCAAACCACCATGGCATATGTATACCTATGTAACAATCCGGCATATGTATACCTATGTAACAATCCGGCATATGTATACCTATGTAACAATCCTGCACATTCTGCATATGTATCCCGGAACTTAAAAGAAAAAAAGAAAATATGCCATGAAGTGGTCACTGTAAAAGCGGTTATTGGCTGGGCGTGGTGGCTCACGCCTGTAATCCCAGCACTTTGGGAGGCCGAGATGGGCGGATCACGAGGTCAGGAGATCGAGATCATCCTGGCTAACACCGTGAAACCCTGTCTCTACTAAAAATACAAAAAATTAGCTGGGTGTGTTGGCAGGCGCCTGTAGTCCCAGCTACTCGGGAGGCTGAGGCAGGAGAATGGCATGAACCTGGGAGGTGGAGCTTGCAGTGAGCCGAGATCGCGCCACTGAACTCCAGCCTGGGGGACAGAGCAAGACTCCATCTCAAAAAAAAAAAAAAAAAAAGTGGTTATTATTTTTCCCACAGAAACAATGTTTTTATTACACTTTCTATCCTTTTAAAGGCTTAACAGGAAATTAGTTAAAAATATCGAATACTTTTATATAAAAGCAAAGATAGTAACTGTACCTCTGTAATAACTTTACATAGTAAAATTTTCTTCTGAGTTACATTATGTACAGCAAAGATAGTCCTTGGCATTTTTAAGGGGCTTTTCTCAGTAAGTACATATACATATACAAATAAAGTTTTTTAATTGATATTATTTCTATCACAGATGTGTGGCCGGGCACAGTGGCTCACATCTGCAATCCCAGCATTTTGGGAGGCCAAAGCAGGTGGATCACTTGAGGCCAGGAGTTCGAGACCAGCCTGAGCAACATGGCGAAACCCATCTCACTAAAAGTACAAAAAAAAAAAAATTAGCCAGACATGGTGGTGCACACCTGTAATCCCAGCTACTCAGGTGCGTGAGGCACAAGAATTGCTTGAACCCGAGATGTGGAGGTTACAGTGAGCCGAGATCATGCCACTGCATTCTGGCCTGAGCAACAGAGTAAGACTGTCTTAAAACAAAGCAAAACAAACTCAACCCCCCCCCCCAGAAATGCATTATTCGTAATAAAAACTTTTAGAAAAAATAATTTTGTTTTTGTTGTTTGAATTTACATAGGTTTTTGAGAATGCTTTAGATGGCTGGGATGATAAAGGCATTGAGCAGTACAGTGTATGTACTTGTTAGGCACTTGTGACTGTGCAGACCAGGGGAATGAGCAGTGCTGGGAAGTCGAGTCTCTAGTCAGTCCTGGAGAAAGAGGTTCACGGTTAGGTAAGATTGGGTGTAAGGGAAGTCCTCACTGCCTAACTGGAGCTCCCATATCTGCTCTCAACATTTAAAAGCACTTTGGCCATTGATGATTGTTCACTTTGGATTATGTTCAAAATGTAATAATCTTGTTTTAAAAATCGCCCCCCACCCCGGCTGCACCCAGCCCAGTCAGTATGAGCTGTACTGAACTGAAGTGCATTGCCTTGTAAACATAGGTAAAATTTCCTATCTGAATTGTTGCACTTTTTTGGTTCACACCCATTGATGCCTTTCCTGTTCCTAATTGACCTTTTTGAAAACCTCACAAGCTGTTTTGGTACAAGTTCCACCTCAATCAAAGAAAATGATACTTTACCTTGTTACAACATTGAAAGGGAACTTGGGCTCTGTATTTCAGGTCACTAGTGTGTTAAAAGTCAGTTTTCTAGAATGTCCTTTAAAATAAGTTGATTGCCTATAGCACTGTTATTTTATTAACAGGAGAGTCTTACACAAATCTCAGCGAAGCATAATTCCCTTTAATTAGCACTAGAAATAATGTGGTTTATGATGAGTTTGCTAAAGAATGGTTCTTTGTGCAACTCCCTTGAGCAACAAGTGAGTTGGATTCATTTGTTATGATTTTAAAGTAAATTACAAAACTTATATAAATAAGGAAGTACTTTATGGGAAAAGCATAGGTGTAGATTTTCACAGGGCTATTTGTCTTTCAGATTAGGGCAGTTTCATTTAGTTGTAGAGCAAGAAAAATTCCTCCACTTAAGAGAATTTTTTTTTTTGTAGAATTCTGGTTACATGTGCCTTTATGTATATATTTGTTTTTTTAGCCTGTCAAAATTTACTTTTCTCACAATATTTTGAAGATATATGGTGTTTATATTGTTGAAAAGTTTTGTGTTCTTTGCATTGTCTCATGGCCGTGGAGTTAATACAAGATGCACTGTACCATAATCCCCAGGGAATGGTGGGAATGATTATGGAGACTGTGTTTGCCAGACACATGCCATATCTTATTTCATCATTAAAATATTCCTTAAAGGTAGATGTTATGTCTATTTTTCAGCTGAATAATCAGGTCATGAGACATTAGTTGCCCAAGGTCACTTAGGTAATGGCTGAGACTTGGACCAACTACCGTTCTCATCCCTATACACTGTACGCCTTCCCCTATTTCTAATAAACAGGTTCTGATTTTTGCTTTAGATAATTGCAATTCAAAAAGTGAAAGACCCTGAGTAAGCAGTGTTAACAGACAAGTACCTTTCCAGGTGTAGTGGGAATTAAAATAGAGTGGTTTTTAAAAACATTTTCAGATACATGCATTTTATTGTAAATTGTAATAGTTTGAATTGTAATTGGATTTAAAAAATACTCTTTCTGAAAACTGGGTTATTAGACAATCTATTAGCTATGTAAAGTTGGAGTGTGAAAATTGACAGTGGTATTTCGCGGGCAAATGAAAGAGAAATGAAATAGTGCTGAATTTTAAACCCAATTAAAATTGCTCTATGTGCATGCATGCTTATTACTAAAAAGAGCTTATTACTCTAATTGTTATCACCAACACACCTGAAATAGTTAATACATAATAAACCAAATTTGCCATACTTATCAAGATTGTAAAAAGATATATTCATTTAGTGAATGCATTGCGTGTGAAGGAGGTTGGACTGTACCTCGTGGGCAGATAGGAGCACCTGATGAGCAGGCTTACAGTATATAATTGCAGGGTAGAGAATGAATCAAAGCCAGCTTTGGAGGCATGGAGACAGTTAAGAGACGGGCATAAGTCTATCTATAGATTATGGATCTTGAAACTAAGGCACTGGTGATGGGAATCAGCCAAGTGGATGCATTTGGGAGATTTTTGAGAGGTGGAAAGGGCAGGACATAGCTCTTCATTGTTTGTAAGGGAAGAGGATGATGGAAGAGATTCCTGGCTTGGGTTCCATCACCAGAGGTGGGAACCGAAGACAAAGACACAGTCCGAGGGGCGGTGGAGGGAACTCAGCTGTTAAATGCTAACTTTAAAATATCCCACTGGAGATATTTTACTGGGCAGTTTAATAAAGGGATATGGTCTCGGGACAGAAATTTTGATTTAAAATGCTGGTTTTGGAGTCATGAGCATCCAGGTGAGGATTGAAGACATGTGAGTAGATAAGAACAGCCATCAAGAACATGCTCAGAGAGAAGAGGTGTTAGGGCGGAACCCTGTGAGGGGAAGAGAACCAGTAATGGAGCCTGCGATGGAACCACTGTTGAAGAAGAAGGAGACCAGGAGAGTGTGGCACCGCGAAACCCAGGGGAAGGGGCAGTGTGAGAAAGACAGGCAAGTCTACCAGCTGCTGCAGAGCAGGTGATCTAGTCTCCCAGGCGAAAACGTGATTTAGTGGGGAACATGGTGAGCAGTTTCACTAAACTGATGGGACAAGAGACAGATTTCAGTAGATAGCAGAGGAAATGGGCAAGGAGGAGGTGGTGATGGGAGTGGAGATAATTTTTTAAACAGTTACCTGTGAAGAGAAAGTAGTAGGAGGGTATGTGAGGTCAAGGATTTTTTTTTTTTTTTTTTTAAAGAGGAGAAACATCTATGCATATTAAATGGTGTTGAGAAGGAGCTAAGGGGAGAGAGGTTAAAGGCTCAGAAAAGAGCTGGTGGATGAAAGACCCTTGAGTGCTGTGGCAGAAAGGAGCAGATGTTTACTCCTGGAAAAGAGGAGGAGGGAGGAAAGACTGGCAGGAGGTCCTGGCAGGAAGCAGAGACAGTTCCTTCTGATGGTTTTATTTTCTCTGGGAGGCAGGTGACCTTGGTGTTAGAATATTAATGATGTGTATGTGGGGATGCTGACTGGTGGGCCTTTGGGCTGGATTTAAGGACGGCTCCAGCTGGCACTGTATTTTGTAAATTGTAGAGTTTAAACACTTGGAGGCATGGCCCCAATTCTTCAGTTTTTCACAGCTCCGCTGTCCTCACTTCTGGAGACATTTGACATTGGGGCTCTATGGCAGTGATCTGGCTTTCTATAATGGAATGCATTATTAGTTATCTTTAAACTGTAAGAAAGTAAGTAGGTGAGTTCAGCGGCATAATGAGAAGATAGCCCTACTGAAGGTAAGTGACCATACCTGTGTTTTCTAAAGTGGGGCGCTAGACCTTTCAGTGCTGCCCACCTTTCTGTTGCCAGAGAACCTCCCACTTCTCTGACTCGGATTCTGCTTTAGCCAGCACTTGCTCTATATTTTCTAAAACCTTTCCAGAGACTATTCCTTGCCCTTGTAAGGGCATCACACGATAGACAGTCTGGTCTCCCTTTTACAAAGGAGACTCAGCTCAGGTAGCTTTCCCAGGAGCTGGAGTGAGAGTGCTCACTAACACCAGGTGTGTGGCTGGCATGCTAGCAGTATCTTGGGTCTCACACCCTCCCTTCCTTTCCCTAGTTTTTCTTGTCTTTGCAGATAACCTTGCCATTCCTCCATGCTTTGTCTGAATACTCACACTGTGCAGTCTACCCCGCTCTGTCTTTTCCAACCCTCCCTCTTGGGATCAGAGGTGGCATAGGTGGTAGAGCCACACTCCCTGTGTCCACAGTCTGGCTCTGTCACTTGTTTGCTGTATAATCCTGGGCAGGTTACTTCACCTTCTGTACCTCCATTTCCTTCTTGTTAAATTGGGGTGTTTGATGGTGGTCATAGAATCTATTATTATAAAGATGCTAATGAGGATGGAATGAAGTAATATTTGTAAAGAACAGTTCTTGGCAGAAAATGTAACATCAGTGCCTATTAAATCAATAAAAATACCCACAGCATCCTTTAACATTTTGATTGTGCACTAATCCTTTTCACTCATCCTTTTCTTCTATTGGGCTATAAATTTCTTATTTTTGTTTATTTACATCCTGGATTCTTTTATAACAAGATTTGAGTCTTTGCATTTCCAGTGTCAGAAGCAGTGAACACTAAAACCCTAGATACTGTCAGTGCTCAATAAATGTTGAGATGAATGCTGCCATTATTTCAGAACTCTTTCATCATCGTGGCTCTCATTCAGGGATGAGCAGGGAGAGGATTGCAGCCATTAGTCACTGATTCACTGTATAGAATGAACAGATCCAATCTATAAATGACTTACATTCTATAACAAGACCCATTGACAATCTCTTTGCTTTCTTTATTTTACAAAATAATAAATGAAGTAGGGAAGTTATAGCAATTTAATTGCAGCTATAGCCTACAATTCAGGTTTTTTTTTTTTAGAAAATAAAATGTAGGATATTTCCTGGAAATCAAGAAACCAGTGTTTAAGAATGAGTTTTAATTGCTTCTGATTTTACATTAAATATAAAACATAAAAATGATGTAGTTTTTCTTTTCTTTGATGTATGACTGCACCAAGCTTTTCCCAATCTTTTATAGTGAATTTCATAAAGGAAGCTTCATTTTTGGGAGAAGAGTCCAATGGTGTTATAAAGCCCTGTTCCTAAGAAGGCAGGAAATCAGTCAGCAATTAAAGAGGCAGTCATTCTGCTTTGAAATAAGATCTTCTTTTTATAAATTACATAGCACTAGTGCCTTTTAAATGAAAGATTCTGAATCCTAAGAACACTATAAATACCTTTTGATATTAACGTCTTCATGGGGGATGTTGCTCTGAAGCCCTCTGTCACATTCCCCTATTTCTCTTCTACCTATCTGTATACAAGACATGGTTAGGTTTTGGCAGACATAACAGGTAGGTGATAGCTAGAGATAGAATTTCGAATAATTTATGTTCCATTCCATGCTTTACAGTATTTTGTCACTGTTATATCTGTCTACACCTTGAACGTCCTTCTCTGAATAATAGCCGCATAATATATTGACAATGATGACTTAAAGCGTAGCAGCATCTGAGAATAATACACACTAAATCTTGATTTATCTGCTGATGAATGGGCTGCTTCATATAATTATGAGTGGATCTGGAAAGAGATGGTGCTTTCTCTGTTAACTATTTCTCAGTTATTTAATGACCCATTTTGTGACTCAAATGTTCTACTTCCTGTTTCCTTTTCCCCCTTTTTTCCCTTCTTTTTCCAGTGCTTACTATCTTCTTTCTTTCAATTTCCAGTATCATAAGAACAGCTGAGATATAATCTTTTTTTTTCTTTTTCAAAATTTTATAGCCCCCTCTGAGTGCTCTGAGAAGGGCTGTTTTGAGTGTGGCAGAGCCTGGGTGGGTGAGATACTTGGCTTCTGGAACTCAGAATCTATTGGGACCTGCTACAGTTTTCTATAGTTGGATTTTTTGGGGGCTGAGGAAGGCAATTAAGCAAAATCAGGACACAGAAATGAAGATCTGTTCTTGATGATTTTTTCCCTCTGTGAAGCTATACTCTATAGTGTCCTGGCTCAGAGGAAAGTTCTTAATGACTATACATTGGGTAGAAAGTGGTTTACAGGTCCAGTTACATCTGAGTTCATGGGCTGCATTGAATATTTATTATTCATCAAAACTTAACAGCAGCCTGTTATTTCTCTCCAGTTTTACTTTTAACCATTAAGAAAATAGATAAGAATATTAAAAAGTCAAAGGTGAGCTTTGCTCACTCTCAACCAGTGATTTCAGCTGACTTCTAATGTCTGTTTTCTGATAATCCTGCCTACCTTATAGGCTGATTGGCCTTGCTCCACTTGTTTTATCCTGATGTCTCTGTGTTCTCCCTGTGTGCCTTTCACTGTCTTGAAACTGCCATCTCAATAATCTAAAAAACAATAGGTCCAAAGTCTCTTTCTGTCCTCATTTTTCCTTGTTTCTTTGCAGCTGTCATAGCTTTGCTGCTAGTATCTCCTTGACAGTATTGATGCCCACACTGTCTTCTAGAAAGTCTGTTCTCTTTTAATGGCACTTTGGAATTTTCTGAGTTCCCTCTTGCATATTCGATAGTCCCTCTTTCGTTATCTCACCATTTTCCAAAGCTCAGTCTTTGGTCCCCCGTCAGTTTCTCTCAAGACTTGATCCATGTATTAGTCTGTTTTCATGCTGCTGATAAAGACATAGCCAACACTGGGTAATTTATAAAGAAAAAGAGGTTTACTGGACTCACAGTTCCACGTGGCTGAGGAGGCCTCACAATCATAGTGGAAGGTGAAAGGCACGTCTTACATGGCGGCAGGCAAGAGACAGAGTGAGAGCCAAGTGAAAGAAGAAACCCCTTTTGAAATCATCAGATCTCGTGAGATTTATTCACTACCACAAGGACAGTATGGGGGGAACTGCTCCCAAGATTTGATTATCTTCTACAGGATCCCTCCCACAACAAGTGAGAATTATGGGAGCCACAATTCAAGATGAGATTTGGGTGGGGACACAGCCAAACCGTATCAATCCGTGAGTGAACCAACTCTACAAGGTCACATTTCTCTAGGGCAAGCTTGTCCAACCCGTGGCCCGTGGGCCACATGCAGCCCAGGATGGCTTTGAATATGGCCCAACACAAATTTGTAAATTTTCTTAAAACATTATGAGATTTTCTTGCAATTGTTTTTTTCTCATCAGCTGTTGTTAGTGTTAGTATATTTTCTGTGTGGCCCAAGACAGTTCTTCTTCTTCCAATGTGGCCCAGGGAAGCCAAAAGATTGAACACCCGTGCTCTAGGGGTATCTGCTCCCTGTACCTTTAGCCCTTTCTCAAGGCAGCAGGAGTTCTGCACCTCTCACTGATGGGGCACTAGTTTGATTGTTCTGATGTGGGTTTACACTCCTATCTAAAACTGAATTCAATTGTGGCTCACACCTGTAATTCCAGCTCCCCTGGAGGCTGAGGTGAGAGGATCACCTGAGCCCAGGAGTTCAAGGCTGCGGTGAGCTGTGATTTGTCACTGCACTGCAGCCTGGATGACAGCAAGACCCCATCTGTTGCAAAAACCAAACCCTCAAAACACCCCTGAACTTATCTCCCTTTTGATAAAATGATTTTGGTAGAAATCCCAGTTATCTCCCCTCTTTCTCTTACTTTTTCTTCCTATCTGTTGGTTGAAGTTCTCTGTCTCTTTCTCCCTTCCCACTGTCCCCCCTCCTCCCTGCACCCTTTATTTCTGGCATCTCCAGCCTCCATCTTTCTGTCAAATGCCCATCAGTGCCTAGGAGGACAGGTAGGATTTGGGTGGGTGTCAGGGCAGATTGGGGAAAGGCATTCCAGGTGAGTGGGCATAAGCAGAATGGGGAGGCTGTTGTGAGGAGTCAGGGTCATGCTTGGTTTGAGCATGTGGGGAGAGTTAGGGTGGGGAAGGATGTGGTTTGAGAAATGTAAGTCTGATATGGATAGGAAATAAAGGAAATCAGAGATTTTCAACAGAGGAAATGTGGTGAAAGTTGTGTTAAAAAGAGATTAGTTGGGCTTCATAATGTAAATGCCAGGGCCCAGGAGAGGTCTAGATGAGCTCTGGAGATAAAGGCACGGGGGTCCCAGGTCTCAAGCCTGGCAAGTGGGGCAGGAAGGGGAGTTCTGTGAAGAGTGTGTGGGTGGGAAGCTCCTTTGAAGAGGGTTGATGTCAGTTGTAGAAATGTTCATCTTGAGGTGTCAAGAAGACATCTGAAAGGAAAGGTCCCTGCATTTGCAGTTAGGAGATGTCACAGAATTTGTATGAGTGCCCAGGGCTGGGGAAAAGGAAATTTGTGAGTCATAATTGCCTTTTCAGTGTTTACTACTTTTTCCATTCTTCATGATTCATTCTTTGGTACTTTGCTGCCGTCGTATTATTTATGTTAGTAATAAACCTCATTTGTCGTGAAGATAGCTTTCTGTTAAGCTGCCATGAAGTCTTCAAACTTATTTTTCTCAGTGACAAATGATGATAAGGCTGTGGCATGTCGCAATTTCTTAACTTTGGACAAATTTATCTATTCTGTGAGTTAAGTGCATTAAGATGAACGTTTTGAACGTTTCACAGGTGCTAATGGTAAGGCAGCATAATCAGTTGCGGGAATATGAAGTTGTGAGTCCTGTAGCAAAAGCTCAGTCCAAGATTTTCCCTGAAGCTGTAAAAGGATGCATCATGGTGGTTTTCCTGTGGTCCAATTTTTTAACAGAAGACATAATGATCATCATGCTGCCAGAGTAATAATGGATCTTGGCTGTTTTATGTCTTTGTAACACTTGCCTCCTGTTGGTGGGCTGGGGGGAAGAGTTATAAGGAGTGAGGAAGGACTCAGCTTTAATTGTTACAGAAAACCACTTTCTTCTACCCTGAGGTGCCCAAGTGTAGGAGGAGGCCAAACCTTTTGCCTTTGGAGGGAGAATGGCTGAAGGGAGCCTGGAGGCAGATTCTTTCCGCAGGAGGGATTCTGCTATTGTTGTTGGTAGCCATAGTAGGCCTTGGGTTCAGGCTGCAAGAGGCAGCCCCTCAGCCACCTGCTGTGCAGTGTGTTTACCAGGTAGAGCAGGTCCAGGCTCTTGAAGGCCTGTGGGGCAGGGTCCTGCCTGGAGCCATCTTTAGTCCAGTGGACCCTGGAGGAGTAAGTGACCCTATGCAGTGGCCCGTCTACTTCTAAACAGATGCAGTGCTAATGCCGCCGACCCTTGCTCTCCTTAGAAATGGTAAGTGGCATTTACATACTTGGTCTAAACTATAATCCAGTTGGCTGCTTTTCTTTGTCAGAATCCATCATCCTGCTTCCCTGCCTTTGCTGGCTATATATAATGCTAATAACAGTAAAACGTGATAAGAATATAGGAAAAAGAGTACTATGGGAAGACAGAGAAAAGCGTGAATAATCCAAGCTTTTAAGATACGGTCTCCTGTGTTACAGAGAGACATGCTGAAAGAAGTTAGTGACTAGTGAAGTTCACAGAGCTAAAGAGTTGTAGAACTGAAACAAGAATCTAAGATGAGATTCCTAGCAGAGGTCTTTTATGAGAGCACATTGCCTCTCAGAATAATGGAGCTGGAGAAGTGCACAGGGTTGCCGCCTCTGTATCCTGCCCTCTCCATAGACCAGACACACCCCAGAGCGTATCTGGGCAGTTAGGCTTTGAAGTGAGTCTGGTGAGTCCTCTCTGCTGATAATAGCTGTCTACTTGGACCTTAATAAGCCAGTTCATAAGATGTACTGCAGGCCACTTCATCATTTCCTAAGCCATATCTGTAGTATCATATGCTTTTCCATTCAGACCTGTTTGTCTCCAGATGTCTTTAACCACTGCATTAGAACAAACTTTGGAGCGTGTATCCATAATATATGTATTTGTTAATAAATTATATTCATGCACTAATATGTATTTATATTATGTATTTTATGAAGCATAGAAAAAGTTGAAATAAAAAGGCATTTGATAAAAATAAATATAAGTAGAAGTTTTAATGTGTTATTTCTGATCATCAGAGGATTGTTTTGTCACTTCATCCCCCCTCCCCAAAGGGATCATGTTTTGTCTTAGAAGAATAAATCCCAAATGTTGTCACTTTGATTGTTAGGGTCATTTTTCTTTATTCCCATTGGTATTAGTCGTCATCAGATTTAAACTTCTGTTGGTTGCCATACTTTTTTTTTGTTTGTTTGCATGATCTGTATTAGTCAGGGTTCTCCAGAGAAACAGGGAGAGGGAGAAAGAGAGAGAAACAGAGGGAGAAAGAAGAGATTGGGATTTAATTTAAGGGACTGGTTCATGTAGTTGTGGGGGCTGGCAAATCTGAAATCTGCAAGGTAGGCTGAAAGCTGGAAATTCATGCAAGAGTTGATGTTGCAGCTTGAGTTTCAAGGCTGGAAACGCAGGCTGATTTTTATCCAGAGTTCTGGAGGCAGAATTCCTTCTCCCTTGGGTGACCTCAGTCTGTGCTCTTAAACCCTTTAACTGATTGTATGAGGCCTACTCATGTAGTGGAGGCATTCAGCTTTACTCAAAGTCTGTTGATTTAAATGTTAATCACATCTAAGAAGCACCTTCGCTGCAACATCTAGACTGGTGTTTGATCAAACAATTGGGCACCATAGCCTAGCCAAGCTGACACATAAAATTAACTGTCCTGCACTCCTGTCATAGTTTTTTAGCTGGGACTTTTGTGGTATCCTCCTAGCTTATATTCCAGCTTTCAGTGTCTGCTACTTCCAATCCAGCCCCTGTACTGTCAAAAAGACCTTTGAAAGAAAGAGGTTATTATGGGGGAGTTTGATTCCAGACTGCATACATAATAATAATATTCACTGCAATAATATATTGCTTTAGTGTTTTCTAGAATACAGCTATGGTAACATTTAAAGCTCTGTGCTGTCTGACCCCTCTAGCTCTCTAGCTTCACCTCTTGTCATTGCCAGACTTATGTACCCTCTAGCTACCCACTAAGGTACTGTTAGTCCTTCAAAAGCACTTATAATTTTCCTGCCTCTGTGGCTTTGCTTTGTGGAACAGAACCAGCACTAATTAATATAAGGCACAGTATGATAAAATCATTGGAATAAAGAAGGGGCAGTGGCAGAACAGATGTCAATGTGAATAATTCAAGCTTTTCAGATTTGAAAAGACTTTCTTATGGTGAGCAGAAAGCAAAGGGTGAGATAGCTGGTGTCATGGGCAGAATTGTGTCCCTGCCAAATTCATGTTGAAGTGCCAATTCCTAGCACATCAGACTGTGACTGTATTTGGACATAGTCATCACAGAGATAATTAGGTTAAAAGGAGGTCATTAGGCATGCCCTAATCCACTGTGCCTGGTGTCCTTATAAGAAGAGGAAATTTGGACACAGACTCCTAGAGAGGCAAGACTGTGTGAAGATAAAGGGAGAAGGTGGCCATCTATAAGCCAAGGAGACAGGGCTAAAAAGGAACCAGCCCTGCCCACACCTTGATCTCAGACTTCCACCCTCCAGAAATGTGAGAAAGTAAATGTCTGTTGTTTAAGCCACCCAGTCAGTGCCACTTTGTGATGACAGCCCTAGCAGACTCATACAGATGGAGAGGAAAGGTGCATGGGTAGCAGAGTGAGCTAACTTGAGAGGCAGCGCAGGTGCAGAGTGCTGTGCCTGTGGGCCACGCACCTAGGTTACCACTACTAGGTTACAGCTGAAGGTTGGCTAAGTTCCAGAATGGGTTGGACATTTGCCTGGTACTTGAATTAGCCAACCTCTACTGGTGTAGAAAGGGGGTCTGTCATGATTTGTTTGGCCTGAAAATGAGAGAAAGGACCTTCAAGAGAAGAAGGTTTATCAGAAGCAGGACAGAGCTTTGTTTCTCAAAGCTTGGGTCCCTTGTTATTGTGAGGGGAGGGAGAATCTCTCCTGCCCTGGAATCGCCAAGACTCAGGTGATTATTGAAGACCCAGAAGGTAGAGTGAAGGATGCATGGGAGAGCTGCTGTTGCTGCTTTCATTTCGTGTTATTTTGCTGGACATGTGGGGGTCATAGCAACCTTCTGTTATCCTTGTTAGCTTGGGTTGGCTGAAGTGCCAGCATTTCTCTTAATTTTTGTCTTTTGTTAAAAAGAATATTTTTTAGAGCAGTTTAACATTTATAGAAAAATTATAAAGACAGTACAGAAAATTCCCATATACCCCAAACCCAGTTTCTTCTATTAGTAACATTTTACATTAGCATGGTTACATTTGTTACAATTAATGGACCAATACTGATATGTTACTAATCCACATTTTATTTGGATTTCCTTAGTATTTACCTAATGTCCTTCATCTGTTCTGGGATCTCACCTATGGCACCATACACCATATTACATTTAGTTCTCATGTCTTCTTAGGCTTCTTTTGGCTGTGACATTTTTCTCAGGCTTTCCTTGTTTCTGATGACCTTGACCGTTTTGAGGAGTACTTACTGGTGAAGTATTTTGTGGAGTGTCTCTCACTGAGATTTGTCTGATGTTTTTCTTGTGGCTAGATTGGGTTATGGGTCATTGAGAGAAAACACAGCAGTAAAGTGCTCATCACATATAGGGATACATACACCCTATCAACATGACTAATCACTGTTGATGTTGACCTTGATCAGGTAGTGTTTGTTAGGTTTATCCACTGTAAAGTCACTATTTTTATCCCTGTTCCATACTTTACTCTTTGAAACAAAGTCACCACCCACAGTGCACACTTAAGGAGTGGGGACTCTCAGCTTTTTAAACACACAAAAAATGTGCAGCAGCTTTTGAAGGGCAGCTGTGAGTGATGATGTTGCTGAATTGTGGGGAGTAGGGAAAAAGAAAAACCCATGCTTTTGTGGTTTATTAATGTTTTGTTTAAAAAAATGCCCCAAAATATTGCTGTGAGAAGTAAGAAAAATGCCAGTTGGAATTTTGTAATTTGTGGAATAAAAATTTATTTTAACCTTGGGCCTAGACCTTCTTTGTTGGTGGTTTAATTAAGGCAATCAGTTCTTACCTCTACCACTAGGACTCCTATGCTGTTGTTGCAGCTGGAGAAGGGAAGATTAAAATTGTCTTTTATTATTGAGAGATTATAGAACATCGTTTTCTTAAAAGCAGTGCCTTTCAGTTGCATTTACTGGGTAGTCACAGTCTCTGTGAGTTTTTCACAGCCTCACAGCCTGACCTGGCTGAGTGGGCCATGGGTACAGTCTTTTCCTAGTTATCTGTTCTATTATTGGTAGAGGACTTCATTACCTCCCCCTAGTGGTCAGTTTTATAATATCAGATTCTACCTGGGTAAATTCAGCAGTGGAAAAATCCAATTTGTGGCCATCCTTATGATAATTTTCCTGAATATTTTAATATAAATGCTAAAATAAATAGTGGTTGAATTTTAGATATGTCTTTTGGTGTTAGAACTAATTTTAAAATGAGGCGACGTCGCAAGGCGGTAAGTAATTATAACGATGAAAAGCTATAGTGATGAAGGTAATATTCTAGGCAGAAGGTTTACCTACCTACTATTATACTAGGAACCTCAGTGGACATTTGGTTTTTAATCAGGAATTGAGCTTGGCTTCTTGCAAGTGTTTTATCAGTGCTGTAGGAGCAAGTGCGTATTCTAGATAAACTTGAAAGCTGCAAAGCTTTATGAGGCTAGGAGTGAGGGAGGCCTCTGAGCATTGTTTGTCATTTCTTCACAGATAAAATTTTATCGCCAGTGCAGGAAATCGCCTTCTTTTAGAGATTTACATCAGCATTTATTATTTTACCATGGCTTTAAATATGCAGCTTTTTTTTTTTCCAGGATGCTATCTCTGAATATTCTTAGAAAGTTGAAATAATTTACTGGAACTGGAAACTGGCTTTGTACATCTCCTGATGGAAATACTGGGTGATGCAGTATTTGATTATGCAGGTATTCATCCTTTGAATGAGTTCTAGTGTTTGTGCCCAGACCTGGAGTTTTGTTTCATGGAGATTCAAAAGGATGACATCCAAGGAAAGATAACTGAATCAATGTGAAGTCTGTGAGTCCCTCCAGTTGTCTTCCTCCTCATCAGGACTAAAACTGGACTTAAGAGGCAGCGATCCACTAAGCACTGCTTCTGTTCAGAAATAAGAAGGAAGGAATTCATACAGAGAACTCGTATTAAGCCAGTAGTTTGTGTCTACTTGTGATCCTCTTGTGGTATGTGATACCATATAGAAATAGTAAAGAAATGGCTGTATCTTTGCTTATATGACTAGAAGTAGCACATTAAATGATGTGGTCTGTCTGTTGCCACTCACTCAGCTCCATCTGATCCACTGGAACTCCACTCTGTTTGGCAGCATTGATGAGGCTGTGGGGAAGCCGCACGGAATCGCCATCATTGCTCTGTTTGTTCAGGTAATTTGGTCTGCTGTGATTATCGTATTGTTTAGAGATGCTAATTTCTAAATCATTTTGTAAAATTTTATTCTCAATTTTATTGCTTAGAGATGAAATTACACACATAGAGAGAACACCTGATAAAAACAGAAAACTTGATCCTTATGGTTTATCAGAGTTCAGACATATTCATTGATAGAAAATAGTTCCTTTATTTATTAGAAATTTTCTTCAGAGTAGCATTCAGGGTCTTTGGAGAAATGATTTAGAAAATGACTCCTGAAGGTAGAGTTTATTTTATGAAAAAGGATTTCAGAAAATGTCTTTAGACCCTGGTTTACAGAAAAATCTACAAAAAAACCCAATAACAATAATATAGAAGTATGTAGTAGATTACTTTAGCCCTTCTTTATTAACAATTTTCACTCTGAGATGACTTGAAATGCCTTATAGGAAACACTGATAAAAATCAGACTGGCAAAGACCTTGGCAGATATAGTCAATATAACATTTGGATTTGAGCTCTGTGGTAGGCAAAGAAGAGTATATAAATTTACCCAAACATATGAAAGCAGGCCACGTGCTTTCAGAGGTAAAAACTTAATTCAGTTTTTAAGGTGAATCTTCTAAATTTTGTCTTATTACGTATTTGACATCGTAAAAGATTTAGAGGTGAAAGAGTATCTGGAAATTTTAGCTTTAAAGCTGCCATCAGGACCAGAAACCAGAGTTGCAGCTCTGCGTGGCTCTGGGCTGCCTGTTGGATAACCTGGGATTAGAGCATGTTAGCACAGTGTTCTTCAGAAACTTAATTTTCCAAAGAGAGTTCGATAATGGGCCCTTTTAAACTTGTTTTTTTATGGCATATATATCAAAAATTAATTGCAACAATTTTTAATACATATCTCCTAGATATGTCTTTATTGATGTTTGAAAGTAGCCATCCAGTTTAGGCTCTTAATATTTTAAAATCAGCATCTTGCAAATATGACATGTCATAGAAATTTAAAGGAAATCCTTACATTTTTCAGTGAGTCCTCTTACTATTTATTTCATGGTGTCACAGGCGGGGACCTATATTCCTTGTATTTTATAACGGCGTTATATAACTAGAAAGAAATCACAAAATATTAATGAAAAATGTTTTCATTATACAAATATATTTTGATAATTTTTAGTATATTGAAGTAACAATTATGAAAGACTACTGTTATAACCCAGAAAAGTTAATAAAATATCCAAATCTGAGAAATTGAGACAGTAGAAGGTACTATCTCATTATTAAAAGTAAGAATAAAAAATAGTAAAATAAAAATAAGAATACAAATAACCACATATTCATATATAGAAGGGAAAGGAACATGTCAGTTTCATCTTTGGAATTGGTACTCAATAAATATTTGTGGATGGAATTAGGTGTGATAACTTAGTATTTTCACTTCCTGATTCTTAGCATTTAACAGGTGACCTGGATTCATAGAGCCCCCGACTGAAAACCCAGCCCCTTAGAACTACTGCGAGTATTTCCAAGAACAAGCTGCATTATTGCAGGCAAGGGAAAGCCTGGAGAGCAAGCACACTTTTTCTAACTTTTCATAAGTTTCTGTGATGAAAAATTCAGGTTATCTGTGTGCAGATTCTCAGGAGAGAGTGAAATCGCAGAACTGAGAGCAAAATTTCAGGAAGGAAGGAAGGAAGGAGGGAAGGAGGGAAGGAGAGGGGAAGGGAGGGATGGGCTGAAATCCATCGGGGGAGGTCGGGTCCTCAGGCTGGAGGAGAGAAATTTGGAGGGAGGAAGTCGGAGACATTGAGTAGACTTTCCTTCCAAGAAGCTTGGCCAAAGGAAGGAAGGACAGATGGGGCAATAACTAGCGATGATGTCCAGTGAATCTTTTGAGATCTGAGATCTGCCTGTAGTATTTTTTTTTCCCTGAGCAATAAGAGCTATTGCAGACATAGAGATTAAAAATACTGGAAAGAGAGGGTGTCACTGATGTGGAAAAGTCCTGGAGGAGGCAAGAGGGCATGGGATGGAGAGCTTATGCAGGTGGACTAATCTCAGATAGGAGCAGACCCGCCCCTTCTCCAAAACAGAGGGCCAGGAGGAAAGTGTGGGCACACATGGGGCCGATTTGTAGGTGGAGAAAGGCAGGACATTGAGGGAGTTCATGCCTGACAACCTTCATTATCTCTGAGACACACAAAGCAAAATTATTTATAGAGCAAAGAAAACGTGGGTGTGGGATTGAGTCTTGAAATAGACCAGAAGGGGATGATAATATATTTGGCAGTCACTGAGGGAAACCCCCTTGGGATTGGATGCCCCAGATCATACAGGACAGGGTATGGTGGGTTTTTCTTTATCCGGGTAAAGGAATAGAGAGTTCTGGTAAGTCGTGTTGATCCATCAGAGAGCAGATGATTTAGGAGGTAAAAGGATTAAAGAATGGAGAGTGGTTGGAGAGATATCATTCTGTCTAGCCAGTCCCACACCATGTCTAGGCAGGAGGGGGAAGGAGAGGCCACAAGGACCTGCCAGCCTTGGCACCTGGTGATCAGTGAAGGGGAGAGAGGAAAGAGCAGGAGAGCTGGATGGCCCGGGGCATCTGGTCAGAGAGGCCAGTCTTTCAGAGTTAAAGTTTTCAGAATGAGAGCACGTACCAGGAGTGTCCTCAGGGTTGGTTTGCTCGGGTGGAATGGGGCAGAAGGCCACGGACTGACGGGTGAAGAGACTTAGGCCAGGGAGGGGATGGGTCACCCCCTGAATGCTGAAGTCATCCAGGGTGGCAGCAGGAGGTGATGCCTGGGAGAGATTGACTAGTGGGTCAGTAAGGGAGAAAGAAGGAGGGCGTGATAGCCTTAGAAGATGGTCCCCTCGGGAGGATGGCTTTAGCACGTGGGTCAGAGTTCCACCCTGAAGGGAGCAGGAGTGCACTGACCATGGACCCCAGTCTGTCTCCCTGGGGGACTGCATGGCATCCACTTGAAAGGCCTGCAAAAGAGCTGTGCCCTTGGGCAGACTCGAAGGGTTCAGGTAGATCAGGAAGTGGTGGGAGATGTTGGCAGAAATGCAGAGTTGTTCTGTTCTAGAGAGTGCAGTGGAAGATAAGGAGAGATTGAGTTAGAAGTAAAAAACAAACAAAAAAAACAGGTGGTTCAGGGCTGAGATGCCAGGAAAGGAGAACAGACCAAAGTGGTTTGCATTTCCAGTGGTGGTGAAAGACAGCAAAGGTGAGAGGTGAGAAATGAGTTGTTCTCAAGGTTCCTGGTGGACTCTTGGTACCAGGTTGTGTTATCTGAACAGCTGCTTGCACAGTTTTAGCAGCTGGGGTGTGGAGATTATCATCAGTACTTGCTTTTTGCTGGTCATCATTTCTTCATACACAAATTTGGCAAGGAAGGAAAAGAAAGAGATGGCATAATAGCAGAGTTTATAGAATTTGCAAGATATGAGGTTTTGCCCATAAAGTAGAGTCTTTATAGATAGAAGGAGCTAGTAATAGTCATTAAGAGCTACTATATGGAAAAACTATATTTGATGCTGTAGGGCATCCAGATTAAGAATAATAATGGACATTAAGTGAATTTTGATGACCCAAGCCTGTTCCACAGTCTTTGTTTGATTTAATCTTATCTTCAACCCTATCATTTTTATCCTCTCCAGCAAACAGCTGAGGAAGCGGAAGGATGTAGAGGTTAACTATACTTGCTTAAGGCCACACAGCTAAGAGGTGGCAGAGTCAGGATTGGAATCCAGGCAGTCCAGTGCAAAGTGAGCCTGTTCCTGAGCACCACATTGAGTGGCCTTAGGGTTCATATGTGGACTCTTGAAAGAGTTTACAACCCAACAGGAGATGCCTGAGATGAAAACAGACCCCAAGTGCAGACGTAGGCCTCCCAGTGCTCTAGCATGGTTAAACCAGTAAGACAAAAGAGAAGTCCATTTCTCCTGAAGAATGGATAATGATTTCTGCCTAAAATTTCAGGCTGCTGCCACAGGTACATATGCATTAGGTTTTAAATGTTTTTTTGTTTTTAACTTTAGAAAATTTATTTTCTGTTTTTAGAGCCTATCTCAGGAATAATTGTAGACTCTTGGAAAGTAGTTCACGTCTTGATTGTTTAGAGCTGACTGGCCTATCTTAGGTAGAGCGTTTCTTGTCTCTCTCCTGTCCCTTTGGATGCTCTTTCATCTGCATGTTTTGCAGTTAGTTAACATTGGGAGAAACAGAGAATGTAAACATATCGACAGCTACTCTGGCTTCTCTTAGGTCATTCTCCAAATATCTATGTGGAAGGAGAAAAACTGACAAAAGCAATGATTGTTTATTTGAGGTTCTAAATGACCTCCATTACTCTCCTCCATTATCATGGACCACTGGAAATTGGTCAGATTTCACTTAAAAGTTTTAAAGCCAAAGTCAAGAATATTAAATGTTAGAATTTTTTTGTCTCCATTTTTTGGGAGCATTTTATACACTAATAATATATAGTGATATGTTTTTAAAAAGAAGGCTATAAAAAGCACATTATTATTTATTTAAGAATAGAAGGGTAGTTATAAAATTATGTCTAGTAGTAATCAAGAAAGGTCTTGATTTTGGTGAATTTAACATACAAAATCACACACCTGCTTTTCTAAGTTAATATAATTTTTCAGTATTGTTAAAATCTTTATAGCAATGATCTATAAATGCCAGAGTTAAACATGGAAGGGTTTGAACATGTACTGAGTAGTTTTAATTCAAAAATATCCTTGATATTTTTATATAACAGTATTTTATAATTTGATATACTACATATAGCAAAGTGAGTGATTCCTATACACAGTAAAGAGAATTTAGAATGAGTTCTTGGACATTTACGTAACTAATACTTTATTATACTAGGTTTGTCACAACTTTAATTACCTTTAGTAGACATTGACCTAGTTATTAATAAAAGGCCATTTAATTATTCCTCAAAAAGGACATTCAGATGGACTAGAACCGAGTTCTGTTAGTTTTTTTTTTTTTTTTTGAGACAGAGTCTTGCTGTGTCATCCAGGCTGGAGTGCAGTGGCATGATCTTGGCTCACTGCAACCTCTCCGCCTCCTGGGTTCAAGCGATTCTTCTTCCTCACCCTCCTGAGTAGCTGGGACTTCAGGGGTGTGCCACCATGCCCAGCTAATTTTTTGCATTTTTAGTAGAGACAGGGTTTCACTGTGTTAGCCAGGATGGCCTCGATCTCCTAACCTCGTGATCCACCCAACTCGGCCTCCCAAAGTGCTGGGGTTACAGGCATGAGCCACCACACTCAGCCCTATTAGTTTTTTTTTAGTTAAAGCTAAACACTGAAAAATGTTGTGGTTGTGGTTTATGCTTTATGTTTTTCAGATAGGAAAGGAACATGTTGGCTTGAAGGCTGTGACTGAAATCCTCCAAGATATTCAGTATAAGGTAAGTCATTATTTAAAATAATATAGAAATACTGGTTGTGTAGGAGGTCCCTGTGACCACCTGCGGGCTCGATGCTGTGTTAGAAGGACTCACAGATCTCAGAAAAGCTGCTATCCTTGTGGTTATGGTTTATTACAGTGAAAAGAAACAGATCAAAAAGCAGAGGGAAAAGGCGCATGGAATGAAGTCCAGGGGAAACCAGGCACAAGCTTCCAGGTGTCCCCTCCCAGTGGAGTCACTTGAGGATGCCCCTAATTCTCCTAGCAATGATGTGTCACAACATGTGTGAAGTGTTGACAACTACGGAAGCTCACTCTAGCCTTAGTGTCCAGAGATTTATTAGGGGTCAGTCATGCAAGCACTAAACGCATGCAACATAGCTGACCTCAGCTACTCACTCTCTAGCAGCAGCCGTCTCCCTCCCCTCTTCGCCATAAGTCACATTGTCAGCATCAGCTTATCTGTTCCAATTGGTACAGTATGTCTCAAGGCCTCAGATATATAACAACAGGAGTTCACCATAAATACAGCATGGCCCAAGGCTGCAGGCACACAGAAACAGTCTTATCAGGTAGAATATTCCAAGCTCAGAGGTTATATCCCAGGAGCAAAGAGTTAGTCCTGAAGACAGGCCTTTATATGGGATGTGCAGGGTTTGAGCAACTCAGGCCTGCTGAGTTAACCCTTTCCTACCTGCGTGCTATAGGAAAGTTGTATAAATGAAACAAATAAAAATTTGGGGAATCATATTTCAAAGTATTTATGTTAAATAAATTTAAAAAAAGAAAACAAGTACACATATGTGGTAAGATAATATCCGAGAGAAGGTGATCCACATGACCCTGCCATGATATGGCCTAGCATTGCTAGGAAGCCAATGCCACCACCACGCCCAGCTAATTTTTGTATTTTTAGTAGAGACAGGGTTTCACCATGTTGGCCAGGGTGATCTTGACCTCTTGACCTCATGATCCACCCACCTCGGCCTTGCAAAGTGCTGGGATTACAGGCGTGAGCCACCGTGCCTGGCCCAACGCCAGTCCCTCTTATAAGCAGTGCCTTCTTGGCTCACACTTAGCTGAATGTGAGTGGCCTTGGGGAGGGGAAGTAGTCTAGTCCTGTAGGGCTGCTGGAGATACAGAGCAGAAATTGAACTTGTTTAATTACAGGAGATCCAGAGACCCAAAGCCAGTTTTAAGAAAGATCAATTTGGGAATCAAGTTTGATTAGCTTTATGCTAGCACAGCCCAGGGTATCCTGAACCAGGCAGAACCTCCACTGAAGATCTCCTGAGTAGGTTTGGAAGGAACCCAGCTTCCAAGGGATGCCCAGTCCAGATAAAAAAGGCTGATAAAAAGACAATAAGGGCACATTTTGACTTACATTTGTACAACTGCAGTGGACTGAGAAAATTTCCTTTATTTCATCATCTAATAGGACACCAGTCATTATGGAATTCAGGGGGATCGGGGAGGCAAGTAAGCTAGATTCTTTAATGTTTGAAATAGTCCCAGGGAGTCAGGAAGGGACTTGGAGGTTATGCAATAACTTTCCCTATTGCATCTGTATCAATAGAGAAAAATCTTTTAAGAAACATCTGATTCACATGACAGGACTATTTTCCTCTAAAGTCTAAGCAATTTAAATGACATGATTTAAAATGATGATCTTAAATGTGAATTGTTGAATAAGAGCGCAAATGATTCCCTTGAAATTTGTATCTAGCTTTGATAAACACTGATCGGAACAGAATATTTCCATCTGTTTCAGATCTCCCTTTCCAGATGAGGAGAGCATCTAGCATAGATCCCAGAGCTGAGTTACCAAATCCAAATAGGACAAAACAGGAAGTTGCAAGCCAGGTTGTAATGCCGGAAAGGTTAGGAGCTGAAATGAAAGCAAGCAGGAGGAAAGGCATTTTGAAAATTCCCCCATCCAGGGTTCTGGCATTTTACAATGAGAATTTAGCCCAAATCTTTGGTATGAATGTGCTCAGAGCAGAAAAGGTAACTGATATGGGTCAGATGGGGCACCAAGTGTAGGTTCCACACCAGGACTTACAGGGAGAATTGAACTGTGGCAGCAAAGAAAATAGCCATAGAATTAGAGCAGGAACCAGACAATGTTACTCCAATGAGAAGGTGGAAGGAGATACCCACAAGTCTGTGGGACCTGATGAGGCCATTCAGAAAAGACTTCATTCTAATTTTTTAGTTCTAATAGATTTTTTATTCTAAAATCTAGAAATATTACTTTAACATTGGGTAAATATTTTTTTCTTTTTCAGGGGAAGTCCAAAACAATACCTTGCTTTAATCCTAACACTTTATTACCAGGTGAGTATTTACCTGATTGCATAAAATGAATTTTAACTGTGGCTATAGTCACATTGTTTTCTTCAGACTATGTAAAACTATATATTGTTAATTAATAAAATTTATTTGCAATTTGTATTCTGTTTAGCAGATACCATTTCCAGATTACTCTAAATATGGAAGTAAACCTTCTGAAATAATAAAGAGACACTTTGCCACTAGTTCCATTGATCCATGAAGAGCTTTCGTAGGATTGTCATTTGTAAAAATTGCTACCTCTGTGTAAAGCACCAGTATAATAAAATAACTTTGGCTGGGTGTGGTGGCTCATGCCTGTAATCCCAGCTACTCAGGAGGCTGAAGCAGGAGAATCGCTTGAACCCAGGAGGTGGAGGTTGCAGTGAGCCGAGATCACGTGACTGCACTCCAGCCTGGGCAACAAAGTGAAACTGTCTCAAACAAACAAACGAACAAACAAAGAAAAAACCTTCATGTACTTCTAAGATTGATCAGTGGAGTTCTTAATCTTTAGAGTAAAATAAACTTTGTATCTAATTTTATAAGGTTACCTCTCTGCAGTAATACTATTATTATATATTATTCCACTTGTATTTCTGTACAGGTAACAATTATACATTAAATACTCAGAATATGATTTAAAGGTTGTTGTATATAAAATTTTGATCTTCACATTTCTCTGCCCAAATTATGTGCTGTCCCTTAGTGTTTTAAACAAAACCAGTTGATGCATTGTATCTTCTATTTTCTACATTTAATTGCTCTACAACAAACCAATTTCTATCGTATGTTAACCATTTATCCATCATATTAGTCATAAATTCCTCTAATGCAGAGCTAAAGGATTTCATAAGAATGACTCATTTTGTTCTATTGTAATATGATTTTAGTATTTTGCTGTTGCAGAAGCAGTATAGTGGTAGCTAGAACTGAATGGTTAAAAATACAGGCTTTCAGACAGACATGCTCATACCTATGTAATCCCAACACTTTGGGAGACTGATGCAAGAGGATTGCTTGAGGCCAAGAGTTTGAGACTAGCCATAGCCAGACCTCGCTCTCAAAAAAAGAAGAAATAATTGCTGGCTGTGGTGGTGTGCACCCATAGTCCCAGCTGCTTGGGAGGCTGAGGTGAGATGATCGCTTGAGCCCAGGAGTTTGAGGCTGCAGTGATTCATGATCACACCACCACACTCCAGCAGCCTGGGTGATAGAGCCAGACCCTGTCTCTTAAGAAAAAAAAATACAGGTTATGAAGCCAGATTGCCTGAATTTGAATCCTGGCTCTGCCAGTGATTATTAGCTGAGTGACCTCAGGCAAACTACTACTCTTTTGAGATTCTGTTTCCCCATCTGAAATATAACATTAATATTACTACCTATCTCACTGGTTTGTTTTGAAGGTTAAATGAATTAAAGTAAATTGCTGGCACGTCATAAGCATTCAATAAATATTAGATATGAAATAGGTAAATTCTTTAATAAAGTGAAAAAACCCAAAATATAGATACACTTCTAAAGTGATTAAGCTTGACAGGTATCTATAGTAATCCATTGATAGAAATCACTGTAAATAATAGAGAATTCATCATGCTTTTTATCAATTATTTTCTCCACAATGAGTAGTGTAAGACTGTGGGGCTCTAGTTTAAAAATGACATCCATCTTAGAAGCATCATTTGAACAGTTTGTAATTTTGAAAATTGTTGTTGGAGTCATCAGGATTGTTATTAATTCACTTGCCTTTTCCATTACATGTCCACGTGGCTGTGCAGACCCTCTGCTGCGGGATTACTGGGTGTATGAAGGCTCTCTCACCATCCCACCTTGCAGTGAAGGTGTCACCTGGATATTATTCCGATACCCTTTAACTATATCCCAGCTACAGGTGAGTGTGCTACTTTGAATCTTTCAGAGTGAAGTTCTGAGTTAAATATTGTTTCTGAGAAAGGAAAATGTCTGTTTTATGTTTTAGCTTCCTTTAGATCAGTCATACCTTTCCAGATGAAAGTTAAATGGCTTGAACTGGTGAAAGTGATTGAAAGGTCAAGGATGGACAGAATCCAACACTAATTTATGGTCTATATTTTAAAAGTTAGTTTTTAGAGAGTTAATAGAAATCACTGAAAGAGCAAAACTTTTTATTAGTCTAGTTATTTCCTTATGTGAATTTCCCCAGGTGTGGAGAATAGAAAGTCTGGAAGTAAAGTTGGGATGCCGGTTATTTCTGTAAGTCACTCATAGGCTTTGAAATAGTTTTGCCTTGGTGTGTACAGGAAAATTCTGCATGTGCGGGGTGAAGGACCCAGAAGGAGTGCCCTAGAAAATTCTGGATTGTTTTCTAGCTCTACTTTTGGTCGCCCACCCCTGGCCTTGGGCTCTTCATAGGTGCCCTAAATGCTACTGCACAGTGGGTGGGAGCATCCGAGTGAATTGTCACTGGGATGTTAGCTGGTGGAACATGAGGCAGCGTCACTCGAATGTATTTAAGCCATGATTTTGATATTACAGAAGGGGCTTTAAATATCTCCTGTCTTTCAGGGATCTGTGTAAGGGATGGATATGTTCTGGAGAGCTATATTGTTTCTTCCATGATCAACCTCAAAAGGCCTGGGAAATACTCTCAGCAAACCAGTTTTCTTTGATAGCTTTTAAATATTTGCCTTTAATTCTTGAAGTTAAAAAGCTCAAGTTCACTAACTTCTCAGTAAAGCTTTCTTTATTTTGTCCTTAAATCTTAAAAAAAAATCCTTCTTCCAACATTTAGTAATTTCTCTTTATTTCTGTTTTGCTAGGGATTAATTTAAAAATTTCCCCACTCAGCCTCTCCTCCCCATACCCTTCATTATTTTATGAACTTCGATCATATCACTTTTGAACCTTCATATTTTTATGACAAATCCTAATTCCTATATTTAGTCATTCATCTATTTGTTCTTATAAGAGACTATTCTCCACATGATTAGATTAGGGGTATGGGTTTGAGAAAAACAACTGTGGAGGTGAAGGGCTCTTGTCATCACACTGAACAGGGGTATATGCTGCCAATACTCACTTATCACTGGTGATGTGTTCTTGTTTCTTAGTACCACTAAATGCACTTTGCTTTTAATTTAAAAATGAAGAACAAAAAGAAACCCTTCCTGAATGCCAACTGGACACAGAGGATAACAAGATTAAAACACAGTCTTTACTCTCAAAAATTTCACCATAGAGTTGGGGAGGCAGATGACTAAATAATTAACATGATAATAAGTAAGGTGCTCTGGAAACACATATGGAAGAAACCCAACCCAGTCCAAGAGGTTTAGGGAATAATTTCTGCAAAATATTAGAAGTTAGTCCAGTGAAGGACAGGAAAGAAGTTAGAAATTTGGGTCTAATGTTAAGCCTAGAGTTTTGGATTCACGATATCTAGATTTGGGACTTAACAGTGAAGATGTTGGCTGCTACAACAGATAAACCTCAAAATGTCAGTGGCTTAACACAGTAGAAATTTATTTCATGCTCACATAAAATCCAACATATGTGTTTCTGATTCGCAGTGAAGGCTTTTCTCTGTGTAGTCATTCGCAGTCATTCTGTATAGAAAGAAACACTTCCATCTTCACTGTCCTCCTCCCACAGTTGCCCTCAGTGAAAATAGGGTGAAGGATCTCAACAGGGATCTTTTGAGGGCCAGTAGTAGAAACAGGGAGCTCCACTTGTGCTTGCTTTCTGTTAGCTAGAACTGGTCACATAACTACCCTAACGGTGGGGGAGGCTGGAAAGTGCATTCTAGCTTCATGCCCAAGAAGAAACTAAAAAACAGATTCAGTGATCAGCGAGCTAGAATTCCTGGCGCCATAGCTCAAGCTGAGTAGGAAGACAAGAAGATAGCCCCCACTGAGTGCAACACTGCAGTGGAGATGGGGGAGATGATGCCTTCTTAGGAACTAAGGACCAGGGGTCTTGAGAAAAACAGGGAGGGAGTGTTGCCAAGATGTGGAGGAGGAGGGGGTTAATACTGAGAAGTGCTGTGGACGAGTGCTGCCAACCCAAGCATCAAATAACTACAGGACCTTTTAAAAATGGGCCCAGGTGTTCGGAGTTCTGAACTTCTGGCTTCCATCTGGCTTAAATTCTGGATCTCAGCTTGTTCATGTCCTCTGGTACCTAATGTTTTCCCTGGCTAGGTATGCTCACTGCTTGATTCTGGTTTTAGTATCCTCCTCTGTTGCTGAGTTTTGGCTTCCCTTCTGCAATACCATTCCTTCTCCATCCCTTCCACTGTGCTGTTTCTGGTTCCTCCAGGTAAGTAAACACCTTAGCCCATCTAAGCAGTTTGCCTTGAGGCCCCTACCATGATGAACGCCTTCTTTTCTTTTCTGATTTGCCTCATCACTGCAAACAAGATTCATGAACAAGAGCTATAATCGCCAGTTAGGCCATTGTTAACCCAAAGAAGATGTTTCCGTAGAATGTTGAGCTGAATGTAGAGGGACCAAGCATAAATATGGACCATATATAGACCATCTTTCTAGAAGTTTTGTGGGAAAGGCAAGGAGGGATTTAGGGACAACGTTTAGAGAATAGTCAAGTGTTTTTTGTTTTTTTTTTTTAAGTTAAGATTTAGGAAATACTAGAGGTTTTGTAGGCATATTGAAAATAATCTGTGAATACAACAGTTGATCCCTTGATATGGTGACTGCTGTTATCATTCCCAGGTTTCAGATGAGGTGATTGAGGCCTAGGGAGATTAAGAAACCTTTGCCTGGTTGACACAGGTAGTAAGGGTGGATTTGGGGATCCAGCCAGTCATGTGTGATGTCAGTGCTGGGTGCTTAACTACTGCCCCTTTTGGTGTGCCATCTTCAACACTGCAGTTTATTTGAGACCTTTCTACATGAGGCCTTGTCAGGAAGCCCCCAGCAGTGTTAGAGGAGGTTTCTGCCTTTTCTGTTATTATGTTCTGTATCCCCAGTTGGAGGAGTTTTGTTTCTCTCAGACAGTTGGAAACACATGACAAGAACTTCAGAGGCTGAGGCCTAATGTGCAGATTTAGGGATCCTTAGCATCAAAAAAAGAGCAGAATAGGCCGGGCGCGGTGGCTCATGCCTGTAATCCCAGCACTTTGGGAGGCCCAGGCGGGCAGATTACGAGGTCAGGAGTTCGAGACCAGCCTGGCCAATATGGTGAAACCTTATCTCTACTAAAAATACAAAATTAGCCGGGTATGGTGGCAGGTGCCTGTAATCCCAGCTACTCAGGAGGCTGAGGCAGGAGAATTGCTTGAACCCGGGTGGTGGAGGTTGCAGTGAGCCAAGATTGTGCCACTGCACTCCAGGCTGGGCAACAGAGCGAGACTCCGTCTAAAAAAAAAAAAAGGCAGAAAAACAAAAGAAATAAGACACCCAAGAAAAGAATATGGACAGAGAAGAGTCAAGTAGTGAGGATGGGAGGATACAGTCCCCTGAGGCACTTTCCTGAGGCTGATACTTCCTGAAGTATCCTTCCTAAGACTCTTCTAAACTGGTAGGACCCTGTGCAATTCACTCTTTTCTGTTTGCCATCTAGTTGCTCCAGGTCCCTTCTCTTGCTGACTTTGTATTTCTGAAGCAGAGAAGGGGTCTGGGGTTAGCAGGCATGTGAGGGCCATGCTCACTGCCGGCCGCCCCATCCAGGTCAGACTCAGGGACTGCAACCCGAGCAGGGGCCGTGGGTCGTATAGTCACTGTTGTTCTATGAATGATACATGTAAAACATCAAACTTTCCTCTGCATTTACTTTTCCTACAATTTGTCTCGAGGATACATACACAGTTTTTTGTTGTTGTTGCAGATAGCCAAAATCTTAGATGCCCAAATTTCAAAGCCCCAAGGCTTAACATACAGCATGTTTTATGATACTCGGATGCATTCATTTGCTTTTACTTGTCATTGACCCTGTTAATACAAGCAGTGTACTGATATAGTAAGGTAATTATGTCATAGTCCTAGCTTCCTTTTCTTTATCCTTTTCATAGGCAGTTTTTAGCATGTGAAATTGCTCCTTTGAGACTGATGTGGAGTCTGAAGGAATGCATGCATTCATTCCTTCATTTATTTGGCAATTATTCGACATTTGCTATGTGCCAGTTACTGTAATCAATACTGACAAGCGGAGATAAAAAAGACACTCTCAAAGAATTCACCAACTAGGAGGAAAGGCCAGCTGATACATAGGTGTACATAAAAAAAAAAAAAAAACCCAGTCATTTGCTGTGTCCAGCGCTATGGGATGTTATGGACGTAGTCTTGAGGTAGCACATAGGAAAGGTGCCTGGATGAGAGTTAGTTATCTAGAAGGCCTTCCCCAAGCCAGGTCAAGAGGTGTTGTCTGAGTATTCGTGGGAATTGCCAACAGGGGAAAAGTGTCTGTATGCTTGTGTCTGGCAGGGAGGCCAGAGAGCAGAGTGTATTTGGGGAACGCTTGCGGTAAGTGTGGAGAGCCTGCGACATGAGGGGGTTGGAGAGGGAAGCAGGAGACTTCCTCAGTGAGCCTCAGGGCTGTGCCATGGAGGTTGGGTTTTCTCCTGAAGGTAGCAAAGAATCACAGAAATGTTGTAAGGAGGAGAGAGATATGACCAAATTTGAATTCAAGAAACATACTCTGTAGCTGCAGTATGAAGATGTGGGTCACATGGCAATGAGATGGAGGGAAGGGAGTAACTTTAGAAATGATAAAGAAGTAGAAGCAGAACCTGGTGGCTGATGACATAGGAAGGATTTTGGGAAGGAAAGACCGCTTTGTCACTGGACCTCCCCTGGATTTGGCTTGGTTGACTGGCAAGTGTAAGGTGTTGCTTTCTACCATGATAGGGAATCAAGGAGGAAGAGCAGCCTTCATGGAGAAGATGCCAAGTTTGTGGTTGCATATTGAGAGTTTGAGATGCCTTTAGGACATCCAAGAAAGGGGTATGGTATACAGGTGGTGGGTGAAGCTGTTAGTATAGAAGAGGAAATCATTCAGGGAGAGAAAAGAACTGATTCAGAGAACGAGGGATTTGTAACCAGGGGTGTGCACTGTGAGAGTGTCCCCAGGAAATGTCTTGAGAAGTGGAAAAAGTCAGGAGACTCATGTGATGGTTAGAGAAGCCATGGGAGAGGCAAGTTTCAAGAAGGAGTGGAGAGATCATGAGTGTCAGATTCTGCACACACATTCAGTTAAGGACTAAAAAGTGTTAACTGGATTTAGCCACAAGGAGAGATTATAGACATGAGAACAAAGTAGACGAGCTGGGTGTCTATAGTCACATTTGTTCAGCATTACTTTATCGAGGGTAATTTCCTAAAAGTAGATCAGATCTTTTAGTGAAACTTTTTTTTTCTTGGCCAGGCGCGGTGGCTCACGCCTGTAATCCGAGCACTTCAGGAGGCTGAGGTGGACGGATCACCTGAGGTCAGGAGTTTGAGACCTGCCTGGCCAACATGGTGAAACCTGTCTCTACTAAAGATACAAAAATTAGCCAGGTGTGGTGGCAGGTACCTGTAATCCCAGCTACTTGGGAGGCTGAGGCAGGAGAATCACTTGAACCTGGGAGGCGGAAGTTGCAGTGAACCGAGACTGTACCACTCCACTCCAGCCTGGGCAACAAGAACGAAACTCCATCTCAAAAACAAAAATGTTCTTTATAATCACAACAAATCTTAATTTATTGAAAGGTTTAGACTTGTTGAGTGCCCAACATTCCCATTTCCACCTAGAATTCCTTTAAGGATTCCCTTGCCAGCATTCACAGTGTTAATGCTGAACTATATTGAGAATGTTAACTGATCCTGTAGATATGATACAATATTTTACTACTATACTGGCCAGTGTATTATGCTAAGATCCAGAGATAGACCATTGTGCCTTAGGCTCTCTGGTTTCAAAGGGAACCTAACTTTGTATTTTTCCTTAAAATAGGCCAGTGACAAAGTCTAACCCTAACCTACTAAAGTCATGCTCCCTGATTATTGGGAGATAAACCATATCTTACCACAGGGGAGCCGAAGCTGAATGAATGCATATTAGAAGGAATAATCTCAACTGCCCTTGAAAATAGATGACTTTTCAATTAGCTGTACTTCTCAAGGAAAAGATTTAGGTGCTATTAGCACAGAGCTCCATCATAGCATCTGTTCAGAGGGCAGCAAAGTTAAAATGTAGACACACACAGACACACATTTACGTATATTAAAATGCAATTTAGAGTGATTTAGAAAAAAATTGTAATCTTAGGGGAATATAAATCAGTCTGTCCTTGAATGTTTTACTTGGTGCTGCTCATAGAATTTCACAGGAAGCAGAGCAAAAATGGAAAAGGTCCAAAGAAGGCAGCAAAAGTGAGAGGAATCAAAAGAAGAGGATGTGATTCTAGGAGTTAGACCAAGAAAAATTGAGAAGCCTCAAAAATTGAGAAGGGGAGGAGAGAGATGCTTGACATATAAAATAGCAAAAGGAACAATGAATGGCAGGTGGAGTTTCCCACATAGCTGATTATATTGAGAAATTTAAAAATTTGCATTAAATTAAAGAACAGTGTTTTCTTCTATACCATAAGGTTTATGTATGTAATTAAGCTGCTGAATATTATTGTGGAAAGAATTGGTATCTTGACATGCATTACCTGCCATAGGATAATAGTATTGGCACTAGCAACATTGAAGAAGTTCTAAATCATAATGGTTTCCTATTAAATGCATAGTAGCTGTGATTCAGGGAGGTGTAGACTTCAGCTGAAGTGTAGTGTGGACTGTTAAGCCCATCATACATTGTCCTGAGTACTATTAATAGGAATTCTAAAATTGGAAGCCCCTTCTTAGCTGAATTTTTCATATTATTCCTGGTTAGCTTGCCTTATGTAGGGAGAAAAACACAATTGGACGGATCTGAATGAGTATATATTTCTTTTTTAAAAATTATCTCTAACCATTAAATAACTTTATTAAAAATTTTTTATTTCCATAGGTGTTTAGGGAACAGGTGGTATTTGGTTACACGAGTAAGTTCTTTAGTGGTGATTTGTGAGATTTTGGTGGACCCATCACCCAAGCAGTATACACTGAACCCAACTTGTAGTCTTTTATCCTTCACCCCCTTCCCACCCTTTCCCCCTGCGTTCCCAAAGTGGGGACTCGGGGTGTGTGTGTGTGTGTGTGTGTATGTATATATATGTACACACACACCACAGTTTTTTTATCCACTCATTGATTATGGACATTTTAACCATTAAATAACTGTAATATAAATGACAGTCTAAGCATTCGGAAGCCAATCAGCTGGATTGTCGTGTTTGGAAATGAGATTCCAAGAACAGAATACAAATACCAAAACATTACCAAATCTAACAACAGAAATTTTAAGACATATTCTGATTTCACAGAGTCATTAAAATGTGAATACATATTAATCTTAGAATTGATAGAACAGGGTATTATGGTATAGTGCCATCTGTGCAAATATGTATGTACACATACAGAAATGGGTTGATAATTAAGTTTTGCTCTCCTTTTCCTGCCCTTTTCTTCCTCCTTTTTCTGCATTCCCTCCCTACTTATCTATTTCTTAGCTTATCTACATTTTCATATTAAATGTCTGTTTTTTCCTTTCTCTTTCAACTTAAAATAACACCAGCGAAATGAAGGAATATGAATGTGTTTATTGTTTTTTCACCCTGTGGATACATGATACGTCTTCTAGAATATTGAAAACTGCTTTAAATGTTGTTTTCTTCAGTCTTTCCTCCTCTTCATTCCCTCTGCATTCCATGTTTCCTGTGGGTTGGAAAGTAGGACTCTTTACATCCTGACAGCCCGAGTTAGTGCCTGCCATGTGCTCAGCCTGTGGGATCTGGAAGCACATCTGGCCCTGGACAATCGAGGAAGTCTGACCCCATTCACGAAGCAGCAAGTCTTTCTCAGGGGTCTTCATGCTCCATATGGAATCAAAGGGGCTGTTTCCCTAAAGTCCAGGTTGCCGTAGGGCCACAGCATGGTTATGTTTGACAATCACTTCAAATGATTGGGAACATTTGTTGTAGATTTTCAATGATTGGGAACATTTGTTGGAGATTTTCTTCTCTGTCCTTTCTTCAGGACCCACCTGAATGGGTCCCCTCCAAAATTCAGGTGTTGCCAATGTGATGTATTAAGACGTGAGACCTTTAAGAGGTGTTTAGGCCATGAGGGTCCTTCCCTTGTTAATGGATTAAGGCCTTTAAGAAAGAGGCTTCACACAGCATTTTCTTGTTGGCTCGCTTGTCCTTCTGCCTTCTGCTACATGAGGACGAATGAAGAATGCCCTCACCAAATGCCAAATGTCTTGATCTTGGACTTCCAGCCTCCAGAACTGTGAGAAAATACATTTCTGTTCTTTATATATCATCCAGTCTCAGGTATTCTGTTATAACAGCACAAAACAGATGAAGACATCCATGGTTCTCAGACTTGAGCATGTGTCAGATCCCCTGGAAGGCTTGTTGAAGCACAGATTGCGGGGTTCCACCCCTGTGTTGCTGATTCAGTAGGTCTGGGGTAGTTGCTGACAACTTACACTTTTATTCTGGGAGGATACTTTGAGAACCACTGTTTCATATGTACTTGCATTTGTCTTTACATGTAATTGAGATCAGCGCTATAACCCAAGAATGCTGAGGTCCTGAAGGTGCGTGTGAAGGGCAGCGCTAGGCCAGTCCTGTCCAGTGGAAACATGATGTGATCCACATATTAAACTTTCTAGTAGCCACGGTAAAAAAAAAAAAAAAAAGTCAAAAGAAACAGGTGAAATTAAGAAATTAATTCAAATAGTGTATTTAACCCAATAAGTGCAAAATACTATCATTTTAGCATGTAGTCAAGGTAAAAAGTTATTGATGAGATTTCTCTTCTTATTTTCATACTGAGTCTTTGCCTTGCAGTGTGTATTCTGCACTTCCAGCACATCTCAGATTGGACAAGCCAAATTTCAAGTGCTTGGTGGCCATGTGGGCCTGGTGGCTGCCATCCTGGACAGTGCAAATCAAGGATCTTCTCTCTGGGGAGACTCTTTCTTCCCTTTCTTAAAATGTGTTATTTTTAATTGCTTGTAGAGATTTTTATATGTATTTTCTCAGTGTCTTAAGTGATAGGCAGCACTTTCCCTGTGGTTGTGAGCTCTAATCTGTAATTCTTTAGTATGTTTAAATCTGTGTGGCTCAGAAACTCTCTTGAGGTGATGAGGGCCAACAGCGGCCAAGGCTGGGGCTCCTTTAGGCTGGGGATGGCTTCAGGACCGTTGACGTCAGTGTTACCAGGGAGTGAATGTTCTTCCTACTCTCTTCCTCAAAAAAATTGAAAAGATCGATTAAAGAGTCATGACAGAGTGAGAGTTGGTTTATGAATGAGAGGTTGGTAAGGAAGAGGGAGCACTGGTTTTAGATAGAACATTATATAATGGGGTAGAAGAGAAATGAGGCAAAAACAAGGCTGCAGTACATGAAAGGTGGAGAGTCCTCTCTGTCTATATCTGTCTCTGTATACATATATGGACTGTTTAAGTACAATTTGCTTTTGACTTTTTAATTTGATTAGTACCATTTGGAATTGTGTTATTCTGACTCTTGTTATTGATAATAAAAGAAAATGAGAGCACCAACTTTTATAAAGAACCATTTTATCAAGGTCGTAAAATATCTGTCACCTCCCAAAGTTTCCTCCCATGTCCTTTGTTGTAAAAATATTTTACTGGGTCAGAACGCTTAACATAAGATCTACCATCTTAGCATTTTAAAGTGTACAATGCAGTATTGTTAACTATAGGTACTGTGCTGTATAGGAGACCTCGAGGACTTATTTATCTTGCATAACTGAAATTTTGTACCCTTTAACCATTATATCCCCATTTCTGCTTCCTGCCAGCTCTTGGCAGCTGCCATTCTTCTCTCTGCTTCTAAGAGTTTGATTGTTTTAGATTCCACATATAAGTGAGTTCATACAATACTTGTGTTTCCATGTCTTGTTGATTTCCACTTCTGGATATAGATTGAAAGAAATTGAAGTCAGTATCTTGAAGAGATATCTGCACTCCCATGTTCATTAAGCCAAGACAGGGAAACCACATAAACGTCCATAGATGGGTTAATGGATAGAGCATACTGACTTTTATGTGTTGTATTTCTCTTTTAACATGATGACACATGAAATGCAAGTCAAAATAAATCTATTAGAACTTGGGAACTCCTGAAAGTTAAGTAGCACTAAACTGCAAACCGTGGAAATTAGCCCTTTGAATGCGTTAATAAAGAAGCAGTTTTAAAGCTGAACTTTTAGTGGATAATTTGGTTTGTGAGGCAGTGAAGATTGGAATAAATGTCTTAGACCAATTGGAGTGCACCTGTAGTTCAAAAAACAGTGGCTGTTGAATCTAATACCTTCAGAAGGTGGGGACTTCTCCATGAAATGTTCAATGTTGGTGCCCCGCATTCAGTTTTCTCTTAAATTGGTTAAAAACAAATAACAAATACTATGTTTAAGTGGAGTAGCATTGACAATAGATGCAGTCATACATTCAGATATATGTGATAATAATGGTCTCTGGAAGGCCTTGACATCTGAGTTTCATTAAAGATTTCTATCCTGAAATATTATTCTATTATTCTGTTCATTTATCACAATCTCTCATTTCAGTGTGGCTGATTCAGTATGCACTTGAAACCATTTGAAGTGACTAAAGGGTTTTTGGGGGTGGTTGCTTTAGAAAAATTGGCATTTCAGAAAGACACATTTTCCCCTCCATCTCTGTTGATGTTTGAAGTCTTCAAAGTGTTGCTGTGATCAGAGAAAAACATTTCTTGTGAAATAGTTTTCTCTGAGAGTACAGTGATTTGAGACTGGCTGGCTGTTGATTCAGATCATCTCTTCTGGAAGAAGTTGTTTTCACAGAATGTGCTTCAGGGTGAGGCCTGGGGCTTGAAAGGTTTATCTCCAGTTCAGAATGCATAAATATAAAATTAACCCAGCTTTAAAATAATCTTCAAAGTCAATAGAAAATGGATTCTTTCATATGTTGAGGCAGTAAAGTTCCCAGCCCACATTGCTCCTCAGTGACCTGTGCATGCTTCATAGGTTCAGGTTGCAGGTATTAAGTATGATTACATGGAAAGTGAATGCTAGGAGAGATGACTTTAAATTTCCTCAGTGAATTATTGGTTTATTATAAATACTTTCTGCATATACAACTGTAGCTAAATATTTATCTCAAAGTGCTGAAGGTTTCACTTCAAAAGAAGTTGTGCAATAGAAGTGCTAGTATTTGTCAGACACTTCCTATGTGCTTGGAACTATGCTGAGTGATTTTCATGAATGTTCTTTCTTATTTCCTAGGCTATCCTTGTGAATACTGTTATTATTATGTCTGTTATACACATGTGGAAACTGAGGTTTGAAGAGGTGAAGTCATTTGATCGTTTGGATCTTAGGTGGCAGAGCACAAGAATTGGCCTTTGGGTGCAGAGTCCACTGCCCTCACCGTGATATTCTTCTTTTTGAAAAAGCATAAGATTCTCTCACTGACCAGGTTCCTTTTCACTCTGTACTTAGGGAAAACCTTAAGGTGAAAGCAAATAATAAGGGATTCTCATGCAGCTTCGTCTCTAGAAGTTTTTCAGATGCAACAAGCAATAGATGCTACTCATATTTTCATTCTAATAGCTGAAGAAGATCTAGCGAAAAACCATCAAGTAGATTAAACAGCTGATTGCTTATCTGACTGGCTCCTCTATGTAAATACAGCATATAGGTATAATAAAAAACTAAACAGGACAATCCCAGTTGGGTCAGACTTAATCTCATTAAGGGAAATCAATCAGTATTCAGTGACATGGAAAAATAAGACATTCGAAGCGCATGTAAGTACAGAGAGAAAAACAAAAACCCACAGAAAAGAAGCTGGCTTTCTGACCTGGTTTCTAATTGAACTAGCTGTTTAATTTTTTTCCGACTCTATGTATGAGTGTGTTGAATTAGAATGTTGTGGGATTCAACTCTTGGAGTCAGGGAGCCTCTCCTGAGGAAAATGCACATGTAAAAATTTGCATATCATTTAGGGCTTTCGTGGGCCCCCTAAAGTCTCTATAGGTGTCTCTTGACTTTGTTGAAACCCCTGAATTAGTTGCTGTCTTGTGTTTCATTTCTCTTTATGAATGGCAGAATTCTATAGCTATGTCATATTAAGGATCTTTGTGGATATAATCCCTTGATACACAGATGGTGGACTTTTGGTGGATTGATGCTGCCCAAATCATGTTTGCTCAATACCCTGGGGTATGTGAAGGAGATAGATTATATTGAATTGACTAGAATTCCTAAAGAGATGGCTGTGGAGCTGAGAAAAGAGCAGGTAGACTTGGAATTGTCAGACTTACCCACTAGCTAATCTGGTAATTTTCAAAACTTCCAGCCTCAGTTTCCCCTTCTGTATATGGAATGAAGAATGTGTCATGTGACTGTGTGGCACTTAAGTGAATTAACAGACAATGAACCCTGTAGTTAAATTGATAGATGGGAATAATCCTGGGGAATGCTCATCACTTTTGCTTGTTGCTTAAACATTAGTATTTCCCAGAGAGTCACGTCTGGCAGGCTCTGGGTTCTTAGAGAAACTGTAGGGCGGCTGATCGGCAATGTCCCTGAGGACTCTGAGAACCTCTTCACTTACAGTGGGGAAGCCATGGGACCTGGAGAGCCCACCCAAGAAAGGGAAATGAACTTGAAAATCAATATTGTAAAGACAGGAAGTTGGGCTCAGACTTTTGGAAAATCATTTTTTTGGACCTATGCTCTCCAGAGGGCTAGAAAAGTGGCAAAAGTGTCTTTTGATGAAAGGAAACCTTGAATCTATCTGATAAATCTAAGATCTAATCAGTGTTTACATACAGTAACATAAGAATCCATTAAAATGTACTTGGAAAGCATTTAAGAGCACATTCATTTGTTCACTTTTTCTTATTATGCTATAGATAGGCATAAAACCTTTTTGGGAGAGGTTTGTATCATTGTTTTTTGGAGATGGAGTCTGGCTCTGTCACTCAGGCTGGAGTGCAATGGTGTGATCTCGGCTCACTGCAACCTCCACCTCATGGGTTCAAGTGATTTCTCCTGCCTCAGCCTCCTGAGTAGCTGGGATTACAGGTGTGCACCACCACGCCTGGCTGATTTTTGTATTTTTAGTAGAGACAGGGTTTCACCGTGTTGATCAGGCTGGTGTTGAACTCTTGACCTTGTGACATGCCCACCTTGGCCACCCAAAGTGATGGGATTACAGGCGTGAGCCACTGTGCCCGGCCTGTATCATTTTTACATTAACAAATGGAGCAGATTTCTTTATCTATTTGAGTTGTTCAGAGACCTTGATATGTCTACTTCTGTTGTCATCTCTTGAAAGGGTCCTCTCTAACGTCTTAGGTCTGGAAGAATTAAGTCTGTTTTTTTTTCTTTTTGAAGCTTAATTTTAATTTTCTCTTCAATAATTCTTGTAATTTATACATATTTTATGCATGTCATTTATGAAACTCCAATCTTGTTAATGTCCGATAATTGATTAATCTATTTTCTTCTGCTTTTATTTTCAGATAGAAGAATTTCGAAGGCTGAGGACACATGTTAAGGGGGCAGAACTTGTGGAAGGCTGTGATGGGATTTTGGGAGACAACTTTCGGCCCACTCAGCCTCTTAGTGACAGAGTCATTAGAGCTGCATTTCAGTAGCCAAAGAGGACAGGAACAAGTCTGTCTTCATGAGGGTATGTCCAGATTAAGTAAGGAAAATGAGGTGCACAGCTACTTAAACCTAGCGTACCAAAGGTACACTTATTGTGATCCTGGTAATTTAGTAATAAAAGCATATGTACTTCATCTTGATAAAATTTATGACACATTCTTGAGCTCTGTTAATTACAGGTCAAGTAGTTATTTTAATTTTATGCAGTATTGAAGAAAAACTATGATTATATTTTCCTATCAGAGTAGCCTTTAATTCCAAGTTTTGGTGGCTTTCATAAGAACAGACACCCTCAGGCCCAGAAAAAGTGACATGCATGCATACCTCTTTAGTAACTTACCATGTTGTCCTCTTGAAGCAGCACCAGTCATGTCCCAGTGACCAAGGAGCACATAGGAGGGGACTTGGGGAGCGTGTGAGCCTCAGTGTGGACCCTTCTCGTCTCCTGCAGAATTGATCCTCTTGTTTCTCAGGGGGAGGGAGCATATCTGGCATGCATTGAAATACTTCTTCTATGGAAGTGCCTTTTATATGATAAATTGAGAAGCACTTATTAATTATCTGAATATGATACACTATTGATTGAAACATAATCTATGTATTTTAATATATAGAATTCAATGTTATGTATTCCTTACTCTTAAGGAACTAACAAAATAAAATATCACAAACATGGACGAGATAAAATGTAAAAAAGACTATATATTGGATTATTTATTTACCTTGTAAATTGCCTAAGTGCATAGGTCATTGTACATCACTGGCAAACCACAGCTTCCCAAGGGGAAAGCATCTGTTGGAATAGAACCTAGGGAAGCAGCGAAATCTCATCTCTATAAACAATTTAAAAATTAGCTGGGTGTGGTGGCATACGCTTGTAGTCCCAGCTATTCAGGAGGCTGAGGTGGGAGGATCACTTGAGCCTGGGAGGTGGAGGCCGCAGTCAGCTGAGATCACACCACTGTTCTCCAGCCTGGGTGACAGATTGAGATCGTGTCTCAAACAAAATAAAACAAAACAAAAAAACGAAGAAGTCTGCCAGGTAGCCAGGGTGATAGATGCAGAGGCTTAGACACTAGAATAGGAACAGTGGAGGTGGAGAGAAGTTGATGTATGTGAAATAGAAATCGCAGGTTATAGCTAGTGATGAATTGGATGAGGGGTGGAGGGAGATGGAAGTGTCAAAGATAAATTCTGGGGTTTTACACTTTGGAAACCCTGGATGGAGTGCCACTGAGTGGCAGTGGGAAAGCTGCGGGGAGGCCCTGTTTGGTTGAAGATAAAGAGTTGAGTTGCAGCACAGTGAGTGAGAGATGCCTGTCAACCACAAACTGCAATAGCGGACTCTGGTCATGAAGGTCATTAACATTTCAAGAGTAGAGAACAGAAAACAAGTCTGGGTTGAAATAGGGACGTATTGGGTGTAGACATTGTATATGTTCATATAATGTTCTGATGGATCTAATGGGGTTACTTAATTAAGTGTGCATAAAATCTTGTGGGAGGCTTTACAGACAAGTTAGCCAAGACACAGATAAGTTAGGTTACGGGCCAAAGTAATACAGTTATTGAGCAGTGGAGCTGAAGGAGATCCAGGCAGCTTGACTGGCAGAGCCCTTTTTCTTCACTACGACATGGGCAGAGGTTAAAGAGTTTTGCCACACTGGTGGTCGAGTGACACATCAAGGAGGGATGTGGTTGCAGCAGGCTGAAGGCCATAGGAAGGGAGGAGCTGGAGACTCCAGGTCGCAGCCACCTTGGTGGGCTGGGGTGGGGCAGGAGGCCGCAGCAACAGAGAGGGGGTGGGATTGAGGAAATCTTTTTTTTTCTTTTTTAAACAAAAGAAATAGAACTTGTCTATATGCTGGGGTGTGGGAAAGGAGCAAGTAGATGGAGAGAAGCTGAAGGTACTGCTTCTGGGAGGAGCTGGAGCAGTGAAGTCTGAAAAGTTGAAAGGGATGAAATCCTAAGCACACAGGGAGACTGGCTTTTGCTGAGAGGATGGGCACTCTCTGTGCTGCAATGGGAAGGAAGAAAGAAGGAGGTGGTGGTTTAGAGCTGCTGTGTACCCATGACTTGCTCTTACCATTTAATGATGAAGGGGCAGGAGCTAGGAGTGGGAGAGCAGCAGCGAAGATGGGATAGGAGCAGAGAAAGAGGGAAGGATGTGTTCACAGAAGAGGCCAAGAGGCAGCGGGGGTGGGATGAGGGTTGCAAAGCGTGAATTTATGCATTTCTCCAGTCTAGGTTTAGTTAGTATACTCCCTGTGAATGTCAATACCTGTAAATGATACTTTTAATGAAGGGAGATTATTCCCTTGAATGTTTGGTTTGTATCTGGTCTTAGACCAGAGTTGCCATTCTCTGAATATCTAAATGACTATTATTATTTTCTCTCTCTCTTTTACACATACGCACACACACACACACACACAGAGAAACGTTGTTTGTGAGATTTTGTATATTTCACATACTTCATATTCTTTATATGATAGATGAATAATGTGTAGTTTTTCAAAGTTTTGAGTTAATTACAATTTAGGTACTATTTCTAAAAGGAAGATATATTTGTGTTCTTACTTTGGTGGCTGAGATTACTTAAAGGGGATAATTTGCTCCCAAATTCCTAAGAATGGTACAGGAATTCTAAGGTGACTAATTCTTATTTCATTTTTTTATGAATACTTTTTTATCCTTTTATCTTGAAATGTGTAATACAAATCTGGTCAGAGTTCTATATAAAAATTATATTGGGAATCAGACTTATGTGTGTGTACTTTTTATTTGATATTTAATAATGCCCTAAGGCAGGTAATTCAAATTTTTATTAAAGTGAAATGATTTGACAGTCAGACTTTGAATTTAATGCATGAATGTTTCATTTAAGCTCTTGGAACTAAAAAGGAAAAGACATTTCTCTGGTAGTTGTTCTCTAAAAAATGTTTAAAATAATTCAGATATATTTTAGCTATGTTTTACTGAAATAACTTTAGTTTTAGACTTAAAATGACAGATTTTTAAAAAAATGACGTGTCTGGGCACCTGGAAGACTTTGATAACCAAGCTTTATTATTCCCATGAGTAATCTGTGACTTTTTATATTACCATTTAAGAAGTATGAACTATGATTTTGTATTATACTTGTTTAAAGAATTAGTATGTAAGTCATCCAGGTGCTGGAAATTCTTTGGTTCAGCGGTGCTAATTCAGATTTATGGGTGCCTATTGATATTAAATGATCCTTTACCCATTGAATTTTCTAAATGATGCAGGAGAACTAAATGTATTTTAATAACAATGAACAAATGATATAACAAGTTTAAGGTCCAGTTTACTTGTTACTTTTGGTATCATGACATTGGTACTCATCTTCCAGCAAAATGATTATTTGATTATTTGCCTTTTTACTTCATAAAGTGTTAGCCCATTTTTAAAAGGGTATTCTGACGCTCAAAGACTGTCTCGCTTGTGACCTAAATATTGTTAAGCTGTATACATGTTTACAGTAACTATAATGAATTATAATTATTTTCTGTAAAAAGCAATGTCACACGGCTCTTTAGTTTCTCTTTTTTTCCGCCTTAAATGTGGAAAAATAAGAATGCCCTAAATACGTTAAAAAAGAAACAAAGCCAGAAAAATGGGGTTATTCAGCAAGCATCTCCAAATAGTCCCATTGTCAAACTTGCCCTTATTTTTCTTTTGGGATCTTTGAAGTTATCCTTGACTGTTGAACTCTTCCCTACTTGTACTTTTGCGGTTAATAATATTGTCTTCTTAGCTTTAATAAAGCTATAGCAAGTATCAATTTCATATCAGTCTTCTTTGATAACCTAAAAGAGTTACAGGTTAGAAGAGGATAAGGCATTATAGAGAAGGGGGTGCCTGTGTGAGGAAAGGAAAGTGAGAATGTTCACTCTGAATGACCAAGTAGGTGAAAGCTATTATCCTTCCAGATTAAATGGAAAGCTCAAAGCCATATTTTCAGTCAGTAGAACTTGGACTCTCCTCTGATAATTTAACATGGTGCACAGCATTAGGGTAAGAACTGAAGGCTCTATAGATGTAGCTGTTTTCTATTTATTATATCTCATAGAATTTCCTCCAACTGGAATGGATTTCCTACCAGATCTCAAAATGATTTCAGTAAAATGCCAAAACACCAAGGATGCTCAGAATACCTATTATGTTTTGATTATGTGATATAAAAATTATTAACCCACCAATGAAAAATACAAGAGCTGTATGAGCTCTCTTCAAGATTACTAAACAAAGAAAATAATTCGTGCTTTAAAATGTATCTCTTCCTTTTTATGTTTTAGAAATGTTAATAATTTATCATGGATAAAAATTTCAGAATGATTTTTTCCTCCCACTATGAATTAAAACAAAATTGTGTTTGGGAGGAAGAATGTTTTGCAGTCATGGGCCAACTTGTATGTCGAATGTTAATATGTTCTGATACCCTAGATACAGTAGATTTCATGATTTTAAACCTAAAGAATATATTTTTCCATAAGGAAATCACTGTGACCAGTTTGTCATTTAAACATGTTCTTTCATGCCTTTTACCTCATGTATACTCAAAAGTGGACATTAAAAAATGGCTTTCAAGTATCAGCAAAAGGCTTTGAATTAGCTAAGGAAAGAATTTATTTCTAGAGGCTCCAAGAAAGACCTTTCCTGTAAGTAGGTGGTTTAAATCTTGAGTGGGTTTTCGAGGAAGACTAAGGCATTAAATACTTGAGGTTCCTAGGTGGTTTAGGTGGGAACCTGCCTGGACAGGGATTGGGGAAATGTTCCAATAGACCTCACAAAGGCCCTTCGAGCACTGGATATTATAGTTCCCTGGTTTATGATGAATATGCTTTCCTGTGTCTCTATTAAATTTATCATGGAAAAGAGAAACCAGAGAGAACAGGAAGCAGGTAAATGAGGAGGAAAATGAAGTGAATTTTTTTTATGAATTAGGTTTTGTTAGTAAGTCTCCAACTGGAAACATAAAGCTTAAAAATTCATCTGAGGAAATTACTAAAAATGCTAAAAAACAAGTGCAGAAATCATTGGAAATCACCTATACTTTAATCAGGAGTATAAGGAGATACTTTTTTAAAAAAGCATTGAATAAATTTGTTTTAATATTTTCTGTACCTCTTAAAAGAGGGTATTATAGAAGCAATAGTATCAAATAAAGCTTTTATGTCAGCATTTCATTATGATTAAAAATCTTAAAAATAGAGGGAAAATAGAATCAAAATAGGATTTATACTGAGATTACTATTTTTTCAATTGGAAAAACTGAGAGCATTGCCTAAAAGTCTACCTCATTCAGATTAAAATAAGGGGTTAAGGAATTGAAACTTTATTAAAAACTGGATTGTTACTAGGCAGATACCAAGAGTTCATATTAGACCGTGTAAGAGTAGTGACAATCAGGGAAGTTATCCTTTTTCTTTCAATAAAATTTTACCTGACCTTCAGTTTTCTATTTGTAAGCATCTCATTTTTCTTTTTTGTATCTCTAATCTTAGCACTTTGACAATTTGTTTTAGCTGTCTGCCTTTTTTGGGTCACTCCTAGAAATCTACCAACCTAAAGTCTAGAATGTTCTCCTCTCTGTTTTCTATTTAAATGCTGTTGATATTTGAAGGACCAGGTTTTACCTCCATGAAGTCTTTTTCCCAAGTAAACTGACCTTACTAATCCTTCTTTGCTTTCTGAGTTTAGTACCATGTTAGTTTAGTTTTAAATTATTATTTTTTTTGTTTTCTACTGCACTTAGCAGTTTTAGTTTTACTTACTCCACGAGACTATAAATGTCTATATAGTAGAGTCAAACAAGTTTGTAACATACTTCATTAAGCAGGTTTTCTTCATGCAAGACTTCTGAGAACCTTTACTATGCCAGGGACCTATGTGAACTCCAAGAGGGTATGGTATAGTATACAGCATTTCACAAATTTATTTAACCAGATAATAATACGAGATTGCAGAATATGTTTTGGTAAGTGCTTTGGAATGATCCAAAGCATTCGTTGTGATCTTGGAGGACCTAAAATAGGGAGTATGGTAGAGTCTACAGGTGGGGGCCAGAGCCCATAGATGCCCCAGCCTCTCCTCCACATGCCCTTTAGGGATGGAAGGTTGAATCCTGGATGTGTGCTGAGATCTTGTTAAGCTATCTTAGACACAGCATGAAGTAAGCATAAATTAAAAAATAGATTTTAAATTTTATACTTGAGTTAAAGGCTAACAAACCCTTCATGGAAACCCTCCAGTAGTAATAATAATTTGTTTGTAATAAATTGCAGTGTGCCATAGGGTGCCAAGAACTATGAGATGCGGTTCATGTATGTCTCATTTCACCTCAGAACAACTCTTCAAGATGGACATTGCTTTTTGAAAATTTTATCAATAAAGAAACTGAGTCCTGGCCAGTCGTGGTGGCTCATGCCTGTAATCCCAGCAGTTTGTGAGGCCGAGGCAGGCAGATCATGAGTTCAGGAGATAAGACCATCCTGGCTAACATGGTGAAACCCCGTCTCTACTAAAAATACAAAAAAAAAAAAAAAAAAAATTAGCTGGGAATGGTGGCAGGCGCCTGTAGTCCCAGCTACTCAGGAGGCTGAGGCAGGAAAATGGCGTGAACCCTGGAGGTGGAGCTTGCAGTGATCCGAGATCGCGCCACTGCACTCCAACCTGGGCGACAGAGCGAGACTCCATCTCAAAAAAAAAAAAAAGAGAAACTGAGTCCCAGAAAGTTTGTCTTCCCAAGGTACATAAAGCTATCAAACTATACAACCAATGAAACTGATGGAAACAGTCATTTAAAAATAATGCCCTTAAAAATTCAGATATTTATTTTGTTTTATTGGTCAATTCTGATTCTGAACAGCTTTCAGCTTTCAAGATGATTATAGTTGCATTAAAGTACAACATGAAATTTAAAACTTCTAGGTTAGGAAATAATGAAGTAAACCTAGTTGACCAATCTAGAACCTCATCTAGTACCTTACAAATAAATATTTGTCAATTAAATGGAAGTATTTACTTACTTCTGTGAACGTCATATTTATCTTGGAATTATTTGGAAATTATGAAAGTATGACTGTAGGTTGTCTTTTACATATTTTAGATATTTTATTGTTATATAGTGATGCAACAAAAGGAATGTTCATTTTTTTCCTCACCAAAAAATGATACATTTTTTAAGGGGCATTTTTAGACCTCATTTTACTGGATCTCGACAGGTTCTGATACTGCCTGCCTTCTTGCCACGTTCTTATTTTGGTGTCCATATACCCAGTTTTCTTTCTACCTGCACCACCTTTCATCCTCTGCATGCTGCACGAATGTTCTTTTAGGAGGCTACTTAATGTTGGAGTCCACTTAATGTTGGAGTCCTCATGGTTCAGCCTTTGGGGCTGTCTCTGTAGGTGAACTCATCCATTCTCACAGCTTGTCACCACTAACAACACATGACTCATTTACATTCCTAGACTAGGTCTTTTAATTAACTTCTAGAATTGAATGCCCAGCTGTCTGTAGAACTTTTCTTTTAGATGTGTCAAAGACATCTCAAACTCAACATATACAATATTGAATTTATGGTCTTCCTTCACAGACCTGCCTCTCTTCCAGTTTTCTTTGAAACGTGAGTCATGCATGACACCTCTCTTCTTTACCTTACCCCATATTTCCAATTTATCAAGTTCTGCAGATTTGCCTTCTGATAGCTCTCAAAGCCATCTATGTGTTTCCATCTTTGTCATCACAACCCATAAAGTTAGCCTCATCTCCTCATGACTGTTGCAAGAGCATCTCCCCTTTCTTCTACATAGGATTGTTATGGCAAGATTAAATACAAGATTAAATTCAAGATTAAATAAAAATATATAAAATAATAAAAGACAAGAAGACCTATAGCACTCAAACTTGCATGCCAGCTCTGGTTGATTTGTACCAGCTGTCTGGAGAGTGTTGAGAAGGATTCTGAATCCACATCTGAGCACAGTGGGAGTGATGGAATTGATGGGGAGGAGTGTGGTGGTTTGTTATTGTCATCCACAAAATAAGGTAGTATTATTGGCATTTTATTTAAATATCTGAGCTATTTATATGAAGTCTTTTAAAAATGGGCCCTGGAAAACTGATCTACATTAGATCTACTGATATGTAGCTAGGTGTTAGCAATTATTGAGGAAACACAGAAACATGATAAAATTACTGACGTCTCCTGATTTACCTTCTTGTTATTATTTTTATCTCATTTATATATAGGTTATGGTTCTGATGCTTATGTATGGCAAATTGCTTACATATGGCAAAAACTAGAGAATCTAAAATCTCAGCATGGAAATGAAATTACATAAGGGTGAGGAAAGGATTATGGTAGTGTGGAGTAATTTACCCAGACCCCCTTATTGGGGGTAGAAGCCATCTCCCGAAGAAGGGAAAGGGTTACATGTCTTCCATTTGATCCTCTATAACAAAATACCATAAACTAACATCTAAGCAACAGAAATTTGTTTCTCACAGTTGTAGAGGCTAGGAAGTCCAAGATCAAGGCACCAGCAGGTTTGGTATCTGGTGAGGCCCCACTTCTTGTTTTGTAGAATGGTGCCTTCTCACTGTGTCCTCACATGGTAGAAGGGGCCTACTGGTTTTCTGGGGTCTCTTTTATAAGGGCAGTAATCCCAATCACTAGGGCTCTGCCCACATGATCAATATAATCACCTCTCTAAGGCCTCACCTCATCCCCTTAGTGGTTAAGATTTTAACATAGGAGTTCTGGTTAGAGAAGAAACCATGTAACAGGAAGGTAAACACTGACAACCCTCAGAAGGGTGAGAAACATGCTATTTAAAAATATTTTTAACAAGAATATACTAGAAACAAAAATTTTCATTTTAACTAAAGGTCTTTGAGATATTTTTATGTTGGTACATATAGATTGGCCTCATCCTTTGGGCTACTTCAGTTTTACTTAAACATTGCAGTTAAAACTTGTTTTCATTACATAAATAGCTAAAATAATCTAGATAATGCCCAGTACTAGATAATGCCCAGATTATCTAAAATAATCTAGATAATGCCCAGTACTAGATAATGCCCAGATTATCTACAATAATCTAGATAATGCCCAGAATCTGAAATATTTATTGGATAATATGGAGATTTCTCCAGTCAAGAAGTTTGCAACCAGGTAGCACCAGGTAATAAATTAATTGTTAAAACCATAAAACCACATTGGTTTCAGATGGGTCTGTTCTCCATTTCAGTGCTTCTTAAAACCCCTTCAGAATCTCTGAGTTCTTACTGCTTTTATTGCTCTGAATTCTTATTGCTCATTCTTTTATGAGTTTTATTAGGAACTCATAAATGTCTTTAGGGCTTGTCCAGAGAACATATTTTCAGAGACATCTTAGGAGCACGGAGTGGAATTGTATCTCAAGAAGTTCTTTAATCTAATTTTTGCCTGAAGAGGTCTTCAACTAAATTATTCCAGATGGTTACTCCGCATACCTGGAAAAAAGCCGAAGCAATAAACCTTTGTTGTCTGATAATATCTCCTTCAGCATTTACTCCTGCCTAATGCCCAAAGGGAAAAAAAATCTTTTATAAGATATTCTACCTGTAAAGTGTTAACTGAGTTGGAATACTATTTTGTTGGTAATATTTTTAGTTTTTTGTAAATAAACATTTTTTCATGAATATAACTGGTTGTATTTGAAGCGTTCCAAGATTTTTGTTTTCCTTTTGTTAGCAGCCTGTGAAAATTCCTGCAACCTTTATGTTGCAGAGAAACTTAACGCAGTTTTTTGCAGGTATGAATGTTCATTCGGATTTTAGTATAGATACAACCAATGTTTCTCTAATGGCATCTTTTCTTTAAATAATAATTATATTTAGTGGATCTTAGCAATAAAATCATTGTAACGAGGAATAAAGGATGGTAAATAAGAATAACAGTGTTATTAATCATCTGAATTAGTTGTGTATGGAACATTCCTGTACCTGAAATATTTCCATAGGAAATAAGGCTAAAATACACATTTACTTATAATTAGATATAATACAAACCTTCTCTCATTATAATAGTTGCCCACATCCCAATTCAACTTAATTTCATTGACTTTGATTTCTGAACTAAAAACATTAAGCTCGAACTAGTGAAAAATGTATAATATGTGCATTCAATTAAGAAGTAATTAGATAGTCAATCACCCTTACAACACACCAGGGATTAGAGAAGAAGGAAGAAAAATGTGACTCACTGTAGTGTGTAAAACAGTTTTGCTAATTAGTTTAGTGCTAATTGAGATGGAGAAAGTGTCAAAGTATCCTAACACAGGTTTACTTCTGAATAACTTTAAAAGCTAAGTTTAGCGTTTTATAATATTACCAACTTCTATGATTTATCCTTGAGTTTTTATCAAAGCTTATTTATTCATTCTAAGTTACACATATTAGTGAGTGATGGGAACAAAAAGAACAACTGCTTTTTAATATTTCAGACATGATGCTGTATTTTGTCTCATTTAGTCCTCGTAACAATCCTGTGAGACTGGTATTTTTATTTTTCATTTTAGAGATAAAGAAACTGAGGCTGAGATGCGTTGAGTAACTTGCTAAAGGTCACAGCCAGTAAAGTGCAGAGCAAGAATTCAGACCTAAGTGGGCCCCACTCCCAATGCTGAGCTCTTTTCACGACACCACATTTCACAACAGCAAAGTGCAGAACATTATGCACTGTGTTTATCTTTTGCCTTCTTATCCCTTGTAGATAAATTCCTAGGAATGACATTCCTGGGAAGAAAGAACCATATGTTTTCATTTTTTCATACCATATTTGCTGAAGTACCCTCTACAAGGGTTATGCTAATTTGTGCTTGCACTGTTGATTGGGTATTTTATAGAAGGCATTTTTGCCATTTTTTTAAACCAATTCAATATATTCTGCATCTCTTTCTCATCTTTTTACTCTTCAGTTTACATCTCCTACCTATTGAAACTGCTGTAGCAAAGGTCACCTTTGATTTCTCTGTTTGCTTTTTGTTTCCTTGTCTCCACATATAGCACATGTTCATGGTAGAATATTCAAACAATACAGAATAAAATGGAGCAGCAGCAAACGTCTCTCAAACTCTCCTCTTAGTGATAGCATCCCCAGCACTGGGGGTTGTGATGGATATGGAGGCCCTGGAGCACAGTGGAGATGGCTCAGGTTTCATTCAGATTCCACCAGTAATTAGTTGTGTGACCTTGAAAACATTAACTGATAACTGTCTCTTGTTTCATCACTTAAAAGAAGGCTATAGTGGTGTTTACCTCGTAGGGTGGTTGTGAAGATAACAATGAGATAATGCAATTAAAGTGCTTAACATTTTTTTTTTTGTCCACAGTGTAAGGATTCAAAAATGTTACCTTTATCATTATGATTGTCCATTGACCTCTCTTTATATATGTGTCTCATATGGTTACATATATATGTAATGTACCTTATGAGATTATACTGTGCATGCTATTTTTCAATCAGCTTGATGATATATCTTTTCATGTCATTGAATAGTTATTTTTAAAATGGTTTTACATACATTGCTTTTAAGTATATGCCAAAATTTGATGAGCTGTCATCAATAATACTGTGGTTAACTTACCCATTTCCTTAAAAAATTCTTAGAAATGAGATTACTAGGTCAAAGAGTTTTATTGTAATCCATATGCAGATTGCTTTTCCCAAGAGTTCTATGTTTATGTTCCCGGTAACTATGTGTCAGATTACACTTTTCACCTTCACCAGTGTTGAATATTTAAATTTTTTCATCCTTGCCAATCTCATTAAAAATGGCTCCTTACATTATATCATGTCCTGTAAATACTTGGTTCTATTCTTGATTTCCCTATTCTGTTCCATTTATCTGTCTATTCATGTGCATCGACCACAATGTATGTGGCATTAGTGTATATTTCAGTGTTTGGCCAGACAAGACCCTCTTTACTAGTATCTTCTGCAGGATTTTTCTGGCTATTTTTACATGTTTAATTTTTTCAGATAAACCATAAAATCATTTTATCAGAAGGATAGAAATAAAGAGCAAAAGAAAGAGAGGTTGAGAAAAAGAAAATGAAAGACAAAAATAAAAGAGAAAAAGGAATCCTATTAGGATTTTTAATTTGCATTGTATTTATAGAGTGATTAAGGAGAATTAATACCTTATAATATTGAATCTTTATATCAAGGAAAAATGCATAGGTCTATGCTTATTAAAGTTTTTTTATGTTTGTCATGCATTTTATAATTCTCTGTTCTCACAATATTTACTCCAACTTGCATATTTGGTCTCTGGAGTCAGCTTGAGTATGGCTTTTTGGGGAACACACCACCTCTATTTGCTGTTCCACAACTTGGGCAAACTATTGATTCTCTTTCAGCCCTAGTTTCCTCATCTATGAAGTGGATATAGTAAGAGTTATAACCTCCCAGGGATGTGAGGATTTCATGAGCTATGGTAAAATGCACATCACAGTGCTTTGTGGAGGATTAGCATTAAATGTGAGCAATTACTATTATTATCATTATAGATTTTGACTAGCTATAGATTTTTCCATTGGTTAATTTTTTTATTGAAAAAACAATGGATTAGATTTGTCCCTGGCTTGCTTATTAACCTTTATATAGTTTTCAGTAAGATTTCCACTGATTATTTTGAGTTTTCCAGATAGACACTGATAACACCCAATGATCATGACAGTTTTATCTCCTTCTTTCTGATTTTATTTCATTTCATTATCTAGTACTCCAGAATAATGTTAAATAATTAACAGTAATATCTGGCACCCTTTTAAAAATGTCTCATGTGCTTGGATTTCTGTTTCCAAATCCAGTGGCATGTTTCCCTCTTCTCTTTTGACTCTTCAAAAGTGTTTGACACTCCTGACCTCTTCCTCTGTTTCCTCCTCTCATGACCTGATGCTGTCATGAGTGAGAATGTTGAAAAAGAAGGTGTCTATATGCCATTGCTTGTAATGGAAGGGCATTTATTTTTAACCTTCTGTTTGGTGTATGGCAGTATTCTAGGGGCTGAGTGAAAATATAAACATAACCAGAGATCAGCTCTCCCCTGACATAGCTCACAGCCTAGTGTCATGGGTAAATCAGACACACAGCTAACTCCACGTCAGAGCAGCATGTACAAACTGCCTGAGGAAGTGTTCCACTAGTGTACAGGACAAAGAGCCCCCTCTGAAGAGGAGAGTTCTTATTTCTAGCATATTGCTGTTTCTTAAAAGACTCTATTTTGGAGATGTTACACTGAATTACTGTACTTAAAGAGGGATACTTTAGTTAGTTATCAATGAGCTGAGCCAAAATCACTGGAACTTATATCAGTACTGTGACCTGCAGCAACCTCTGAGGAGTAACATGTGTGTGAACACGTGATTTTTAAATTTTTGGTAGCTTTTCAGGAAATTCTCCAGTAGTGATTTGCTTTGCACTCATTCCCTTGGGCCTCTTCATAAAAGATAATTCAAGGTTAAGAAAAAGTCATGTGAAAGACGGCATCTGCTATAATTATATTGAAATAGCTGATGATTTAGAAGACTTCTTAGGATGTGGCCATACTTTGAGGTCATCATTATGAACGCTGATCATTGTATAATAGAAAATTTCTCTTTATGAGTAAGCTTCCTTATTATTTAGATGTAGATAAATGAATATTTGGAGAAAATCCCAAAGGGAGGAGTTCAGCCTTATCTTCATATATTCAAAGTGTTACTTCTTTAGGTTGTTTTACCAAATAAATTTGTATTCTGATTACTAACTAATGTAGTTATTGTAGGAACTTTAGAAAATACACAAAGGCATAAAAATGAACTTCTATTTCAAATAACGACCATCAATTGAAGATAGGCAATTAATTTTGTTTCCACCACAGACTGCATTAAAATAACAGGAAAGAGATTTTTTTTAAGTGCATTGCCTCACAAGGATACAGAAGCAAGAGAGGAGACAACAGCCACAATACTTTGGAAGCTGAAAGCAGATGGTCTTGTAACAGATTTAGCAGATGTGAGGAACAAACCCGTTCGCATGATAGAATCTCTCAAATTCCCAGGAATTGGTGGCAACAGACATCATCTGGAAGCTGGAGTAAAAGGATGCTAAAGACATCTGTATTGGTTGAAAGCTATTTAAGAAGCACTTAATCTCTCAGCCCCCTCCAAAGCCTTGGCGGACTGGAGATACTTGTCTTCTGGAGATGATTAAGAGAGAGACTCTGTACTTGGGGACACAGACACAATTGAGTGAGTAAATAACATCCTCAGACCTCATGTCATCCTCCCATACACTGGCAGAAAGGCCCCTACTCTCCAGATGAAGCTGGAAGTATCTTCTGGGGAGGGTCTGACCAGCCCAGGTGACTTCTCTGCAGAAGTGGACCAATGGGCTTATCCAGTGGTGATGGTGTAATAAAGAGGCCTCCACGGTGCCCTCCGCCTCCACTCTGGTTTTGTTGTAGTGGTTGTTTGCCAGTCCCAGATATGAACAGTTATAGATATTTGAAGAAGAACTGTAAATGAAAGAACCCAAATCAGACAATAAAGTGAGTTAAAAGACATAAATACTTTGTAAGAAGAGAAAAACTGTCAAGAAGTTGTCACTCATATATTTGGAGAGGTAAGGAAAGAAATTGCATTCACAAAAAAAACGGTGCTATTAAGAAAAGGAATATTTAGAAAACAGAGCTTTTGGAAACTGAAAGCATGGTAGCAGAAATGAGAACTTCTACAGATGAATCAGAAGGCAGAATGGAAAATTCTCAGAAATTACAGCAAAAGGCAAAAAGATGAAAAATACAGTAATGTAAGCAAATTAGAGGACCAGTTTAAAAGGTCTATCATCCACGTAATAAGCTAGAGAGAGAACACAGAAAGTGGAGGAGAGGAATCAGGCAACAAAATTATCCAAAGCATTTCCCCAGAACTCGTGAGCATAAAGTTACAAATGGAAAGAATCCACTGAATTCCCAGCACAGTAGATCAAAACACACTCACACCAAGACACCATCATTGTGAAACTTCAGAACATGGAGGGAGAAATTCCAGAATGGCAAAAACCAAAGCAACAAACATGTCAAAATCAAGGAATCTGGAATTCGAATACCAGACTTCTCAAAAGCAACGCTGGAAGCTAAGGCAGTGAGCATGACCTTCAGAATTCTGAGGGAAAATTACAACCCACCAAATTCCTTACCTAGTCAAACTTTTAACCCAGTGTGTGGTTACAGTAGTCATTTATAGATATCAAAGCCACCACAAATTTATTTCCCAGAAGCTACTTGATAATGCCACACCAAAATGGAGTAAGCTAAGGAAAAAGATGTGGGATCCACGAAACAGGAGAGCCAGCAAAGGAGAAAAACCAAGGGGATGAATAAATGCCAGAATGACAGTGGAATGAGATCATAGGCAAACCAGTCAGTCCAGATGTGAGCAGGTGAGAAGGTTCTAGATGAGCTTTCTTCAGGAATGGTGAAGTTGATACAATGCATGATATATCTTCACTTCTTGAGAGGAGAGTTAGGCAATGGGTAGGTATTTGTGCATTGAATCAGTTATGAGCACATAGAACACTTAGGTGGAAAAACCCAAGGTATTTATCACTCCAGAGAAAACAAAATGTTGTGCAGGAAAGAAAAATTAACACATGTAGTTCACCTCTGAATACTTTTACATCATTACAATAATAGAAGTTGCATAATGATTCAACCAAATTTACTATATAGCCATATTTGGAGGATGGGGTGATGGGAAGATGGGAAGGGTTCATATGGGGTGGTGTGTGTGTGTGTGTGTGCATGATGTTGACAGGAGGAAAGAGGGTCAAATCTTCATTCTCCATAGGAAAAATGTATACATAATACTGAAACAAAATTGAAAGCAATACAATCATGCCATTTAGCTCTCTAGTGTTAAAATAATCAGCTAAAAGAGTTAAGGAGAAGGAAATTGGTGACGCATAGGACAAGGGACTGATAGTTTCATAACAAACGTTTAAAAACTTTAAGCCTTTATATGCATGCATAATTTTGATATAAATAAAATTAGCAATTTCTACTCTCATTTTGTTGCACTTATTTATGCATGCACACACACATTTTCTGAGTGCTTTGGGTCAGGTGTTGGGATGGAGCTTGGGAATACAGAACAGATGAGACCAAGCATTACTTTATCCTATGAAAACTTTCTCTAAAACACTGAAAAGTAAACTTCCAACACATGGCATAAAAATAATGGGCCATACTTCACATTTATGTTGGAGCACAGTATTGTAGTTTAATTTTTAGCTAGTGAGATGATTTTAAAATCAACCAAAATTATTACTCATAGTACTATGCTCAGCACATGATACCTGCTGTCATTACAGTCCCACACATTCCCTAAGAAGTAGATATTGCCTGAGTCTCAGAAGGGACAAGTAAATTGCCTAAAATCTTACAGCAAATTGGATAGAAGAGCTGGGATTTGGACTTGGTTCTCCCTCATTCCAAATCCATACCCCAGATTGTGATTCATTGAAACATTTTTTCAGTTAATGTGGCATTTGCAGTAAACAAGATCAAGTGTACATTTTTGAGGCAGGTAAAGCTAATAATGAAGATCGTCATCATATGATCTTGGCATAGGTGGGTGTCATTTCTTTGAAAAATATATAAGTAAGAAAAGCTCAATAGCATAGGGTATTGAGTTTCCCCATGTGAGGGAGATTTTAACTGAGTGTGCAAATTCACCAGCAGATTCTACACATAGGTAAATTAGAATTCATTCAGCATTTACCAAGAACCCCCTGAATCATGCCCTGAGAGCTTCAAAAATGAATAGGACACCAACATGTATGTGCATCTGTTGCACTGTGGATGTATACTAAATGTTAAATTCTGCTTTGGCTTGAGACCTGACCTCGTATGATTAGAATGACTGTGTATTTACCTACCCATATTTTATTTCATGTTTTGGGCCATGGTAGCTTAATATTTAGAAGGCTGGATATATTCTTTATAATGAAATTTCATAAACTTAGGATACATGCTTCTAGACCAGCCTCTCCCAAATGAGTCCTGCAGCGCACTGGTCCTCCAAAATGTGTGTTAAATCAAGAGGTGACTGTTCACATATATCTGGAGAATCCTGGATGTAATAATATCCTCCTTTTGGAGATTTGCAATGCACATCAGCATATTAGAGCCTCTGAAATGGCTTTGAATTAAAGAACCATATTTTAACAGAGTTGATACAGTATATTTTTAACATGGATTCGTTTTTTAAACCAGGTTGTTTTTTATGGAACATAGTTTGGGAAACACTGGACCCCAGGTTATTTCCTTTTGCAGAAAATTCATACATTGTGACCTTTAGGCCCCGTTAACTCTGAATTGGTGTGATTTTACAGTTTGATAATCAATTTCATGTCACTTTCTTGAAAAGTGCTAAAAGTATATTTTTAACTATGTGAGGTAATACACATGCTAATTAGCTCGATTTAGCCATTTCACAATGTGTATATATTTTAAAACATTTTGTTGACGTGATAAATATCTACAATATTTTCTGTCAATTTAAAAAGATTAAAAAATTTAAAAAGATTTTATTGTGACTATAGTATTTGAAATGTAGTTTGGTCCTGGTAGAGTGGGAGCAGGAAAAAATATATAGTTTGGAAATACATAACCCAGCATTATAAATATTCTCTAATAAATTTTTCCAGACATTCTATATATTTGTATGTATCTATGTTTATATATGTATGCATATGTAGAAATGTGTGTATATATATATATATATATATATATAGTGTGTGTGTGTGTGTGCAGGTGTGTCCACAGATACATACATACTATATATGCATAATTCTGAAATACTGCATAGTAATATAATTTATTAAGGAAAGGAGGCTATTTTGTTTTATTATTTTTTTCTTTTTTTCCAAAGGACATTGCCCAGAAGGAGGCCATTTAGTTTGTTTCCAGTTTCTTTTTGCAGTGAATATCTTTACACATAGACTGTTTGTATGATTGGATAATTATATGTCTATTATAAGTTCCTAGAATTCCAAGTCCAAAAGTATATGCATTCTAAATTTTAACAGAGATTTATTACCTACCTTAGGCAACTAATAAGACTGCAAGTTTCCCACTGCCATTGCTAGCAATGCTAGTTCAACATCAAAAAGTTCAGTATCAATGAACTAAAATCTTAGCTGATGTTGTTTTCCTATATAGAAGCACATTATTTGTTATCTCAAACAATTACTATTGTCATATATATATATATATTCTGCATTTATTATTTATTTATTTAATAGAATTGTAAGTCATTTGGGAATTAGGAATGAAGGGGTCTGTGTGCTCTTGAGTTACCATCCATCTGTGATTATTATACGTGAAATGAATGACAAGAACTTAAAGCTTTATTTTTATTATTTGACATGATGTACGTATTTTTTGTTTGTAAAATAGTTCAAGCATTATTTATTTTGGATGAAAGTATTTGCTTCTGTGAAATCCTGCATTAATAGGTCTGCCATAGAAATAAAATTATGGTAAACCTTGTGGAAAAATTGCAGAGATAACAAACTTGAGCACAAAGATATTTTTGAAATTTCCACATTTTCTTGTGAAATTTTTAGTTTTTACTATCTCTTGTACTGTAAAAAGACTTTTCAGTCTGCTTTGGAAGAATATCAGTAACATAATCGATACTTTTTTTTTTTTTTTTTTTTTTTTTGCCTAAAGGAGGAAGACAATGGTCCTATAATGCCCTTGGATAAGAAAAGGAAACTTTTGAGCTGCACCTTCAGTTTATCCTCAAAGCCTGCGTTGTTTGTCTTCATCTAATCCAGCTTTGATGGACATCTGTGATGGTTGCCTGTACACTTGCTGAAATGAAATATTAGAAATGGCTGTATATTCCAAAGAAACCCTATATTATATATCCACATTACTGCTGCTAGGATTCATAGTTGCACATACTGTTTATTGCTTATGTATAGAAGGAATGAAACTAGTTTCCAGAGTTGTTATTAATATGAATATATATCGTGTTAATATTGAGAAAGGAAAAATACATTCCCGGTGTTAGTAGTTCTTCATTTCCTGTCTCCAACGGAAAATTCACTCATTTTAGAACTAGTGTAATTCTTGATAATAAAATAAGAGTTTTGATTAAGAACAGCATAGAGCTTCAAAATGCAAAGTGAATGATTAGTAAAATTATGTCTCATTTTATTTTTTCAGCACCCGTACCACAATTAATATTAGGCTGGATTGCCATGGGAAACATTTTTTGGCGTTAATGCAGCAACATAATACTCACTTTAGGTATTACTACATAGTTGAAGGATTTAACTGAATGTATGGATCAAATTATATTTATTTGACATATTCGAAGCTGTGGTTTAATAGGAATTTGAGAAAGGTGTAAGAAATAGGATAAAAAGAAGGTCAGCACCATGTACCAGGAATAGCTTTACTTTCCATAAATAGAAATATAAATTTAGTGGTATCCTATATTACTTTAGTGTCGTACGCTTTGTAAGACTTAAATATTTTATTCTATTGATTCCACTTCTTTGGTATGTTAAGACATTTCTTTAAAGATGACCAACAATATCCTTATTTTAGGTGCCACTAGCAGATGTAAGCGTATACTTAGTTGCCGTTAGATGTGACAGAATGAGATAATTTATGTAAAGCAGTAGAGTACCTGGCACAAAGCAAACAATAAATATTATTGTTATTGTTGTTATAATTGTAAAATGAATGACTTCAAAAACATAGTCCCAGTTTGGAGGGATTTTGTGATGCAGAATATCTAAGACAGGTGGAATAAGTATATGTTCAGAGTTTTTAGATGTGTTGAGTAGAGATGGTAATAATGGAAGCATTAAATACAAATGAAAATCACACCAGATATCCCTGAAATTCAAGCAAAGAAAGTTCATCATCTATTCTTGGGCAGCAAGAGAAAGGACTAGGGTTATGGCAATGTGTGGAAAAGTTGGGGCTTGCTAAGGGTTGAGATCTGTTGGTAGCCCTGGATCACATGGGGTCAGCACCAGGCAGTGCCTCTGAAAGTGGAGAGAGGTCCTGGACTTCCCTTGTGTATAACAGTTCCTAGTGTCCAACAATGAGGAAACGGTGAAGCATGGTTACAAAACTGTGACAAAAATATTTACATCTAGCACTGTTACCACTCACATGCCAAACACTGGCTGCACACGTGTAGCCTTATTTGTAATTAACATCAAAAGACTAGATCTGAAGCCTTCCATAAATGAGAGGCCATTCATATGGCATTCCTGGAACAAAACACTGCACAGGTACCAGCCTCTCCACTCCTGACCGGGTTGGTGCTGAACAGTCAGGGATTGTTCTTGAACTAGACTTCTGATGCTTCTTGCAGTCTCCTTTCATCTTTCCCTGAAATACACAAAATAAACAAATACAATAACAAATAGTAATTAAATGACTTTCAGGATAACATCTAGTTGTTCAGACTTCACCCTTCACAGGTGTGTGTGTGTGTGTGTGTGTATGTGTGTTTATCTCTGTATATTGAAGCAATTTGAATTTATTTACTGTATATTTTCTGAGTAAAAGACTGAAATGAACTACTTGGTTCAGATCATGGTGTCCATTGGTGACATTGTTTGGAGGCATAATATTCTTTATATGGAAAATCCTTTAATTCCACAGTTAGTTACCTCAGATTCAGAATATGAATACTGTTTATAATACGCTTTTGTAGGAATGAATTTGAAAGGTAGTTTGTCAGTAAACAAAAGCACAACAACTAATCTCAAATCCGTTTTCATGGTGTGATAGGAAAGAAAGTAAAACCTATGTGATGGACCCTGTAATTGGGGCAGGAATCTCCCAAAGAAAAAGTAGGGGAGAATTAATGACAAATGTCATAGATCTTGAAATTTAATTTAGGGTGCATTTTGTTTATGAAACAATAAGGCAACAAAGTGAAATGATTTTTCATGTAGCTTATACACATGTAAGTGCCTCTGATTCATGGTAACTAACGTACCTGATGGTGTGTAAAGTAATACTGTTGTCAGAAGGTTTGCCAATTAAGATAATTTGAGTTTACTCTTTTTTTGTTGGTTAGTTTAGCTGAAGGCTTGTCAATTTTATTGATTTTTTCAAGGAGCCAAAGTGGATTTTGGGGTTTTCTCTATTGTGTTTGTATTCTCTATGTCATCAAACTCTGCTCAATTCTTACAAAATAGTAAGATTAGTAAGAAAGCAGACTAACTTCTGCTTGCTTTGTATTTAGTTTGTGTCTTTTCCAGTATTTTAAGGTGGAAGGTTAGGTTATTGATTTGAATTCTTTTTTGAATAAAAGCATTAACAGTTATAAATTTTCCTCTGAGCATTGCTTTAGCTGCATCCAATAAGTTTTGGTATGCCATGTTTTTGTTTTCATTCATCTCAAGGTATTAGAAAATACTTTGCCTTTTAATTTCTTTTTGAGGCAATGGTTATTTAGGAGTACATTGTTTAATTTCCACATATTTATGAATTCCCAAATTTGTTATTGATTTATAATTTTTTTCTGTTGTGATCAGAAAACATACTTTATATGATCTCAGTCTTAAATTTATTGAGGTTTGCTTTCTGGCTTAGCATATGGTTTATCCTGCAGAATAATCCATGTGTACTTAACAGTATGTATTGTACTGTTGTTGGATGCTATGTTCTATAGATGGCTGTTAGGTCTATAGTGTTGGCCTGTTGTGTTGTTCAAGTCTTCTATTTCCTTGTTGATACACCTATTTCTGTCTATAATGAAAGTAGTGTATTGAATTCTCTGACTGTTGTTGAATAATCTCTTCCTTCAATTCTGTCAGTTTTTTCCTACATTCATTTTGGGACTTTTGTGCTTCTTTATCTCTAGTAACATTTTTTATTTTAATATATACTTTGTCAGATATTAATATAGCTGCTCCAGCTTTCTTATAGTTGCTATTTGTATGATGTATCTTTTTTCATCTTTTCACTTTCAACTTATTTATATTTTTGAATCTAAAGTGTGTCTCCAACTTATAGTTGGATCTTGTTTTTTTTTTGAAATCCAGTCTGACAGTCTCTCTGCCTTTTAATTGGAGTATTTAACCCATTTGCACTTAATGCTATTGTTTATATAGTTGGATTTGTATCTGCCATTTTACTTTTTGTTTTCTACATGTCTTGTGTTTTTTTGTTGTTGTTCCTTTATTCCTTCTCTATTACTTTTTTTTTAATTAGGTGAATATTTTCTAGTATATTTCAATTGCTTTAATGATTTTTTTCATTTTTTTGAGTATATTTTCACAGTGGTTGCTAAAGGGCATATCATATACTTGTTAATTTATCAGAATCGATTTCAGATTTATAATAACTTCATTACAGTGAGTTATTTAGTTACTACTAAATAGCTCTGAACTCTCTTCTCCCTTTTTGTGCTATTATTGTTATACATATTACATCTATACATGCTGTAAGCCCAACAATACATTGTTATATTTTTTCTGTAATTGTATATTAAAGAAGCAAGCAAAGACTTGAGAACAAATTATATTTATAGAGTTTCTTCTAGTAAGCTTTTAATTTACCATTTGTGGTTATGTTCATTTTGTCTTGTAAATTTGAGTCACCATCTGGTGTGATTTCTTACTCCAGTACTTCTTTGTTCTTATTTACCTCCTTTGTGCTGTCATTGTCAAATATGTCACATTTGTATATGTTCTGGGTCTAAAGCATAATTACATGATATTTTATACAATTGCTCTTTAAGAGAAGGAAGAAATGCATTTATACTGTCTTTCATAATTACATAATTACATTTACCAGTGCCCTTTTTTTTTTTTGGAGTGGATTCAAATAATATCTGGGGTCACTTCGTTCCAGGCAGAAGTCCTTTTTTAAATATATTTTTATATAAGGCAAATCTGATAGGGACAAATCTTTAGTTTTTGTTTATGTGGGCTATCTTTATTTTACCTTCTTTGAGATAGTTTTGCTAAATATAAAACTCCTGGTGAAAAGTTTCTGTTTTTGTTTTCTCAGCATCTGCTGAGATGCCAGCTATAAAGCTTAATGAGGTTTCCTTCTACAAGACAAATCATTTTTCTGTTTCTGCTTTCAAAAAACAAATGGTTTCCTCCCTGCCCCAGATTTCGTACTATGATGTATCTGGGTGTGAGTCTGTATTTATTCTGCTTGGAATTTGTTGAGCTTCTTGGGTATGTAGATGAATGATTTTTTTAAAGAAAAATATTAAATTTGGGATGTTTGAGCCATTATTTCCTTGAATATTCATTTCCACTTCTTTTTCTCTCTCCTTTTCTTCTGGTACTCCCATTATGCATGTATTAATGCACTTAATAGAGTCTCATATTTCTCTGATCTTCTGTTCATTTTTGCCCCATCTTACACCACCCCTCTGGGGTTTTCATTGTTTTTGATTATTTGTTTAGTGACTTGGCTGTACTATTTTATTTTATTTATTTATTTATTTATTTTTGAGATGGAGTCTTACTTTGTTGCCCAGGCTGGAGTGCAGTGGCAGGATCTTGGCTCACTGCAACCTCCTCTACCTGGGTTTTCTCCTGCCTCAGCCTCCCAAGTAGCTGGCATTACAGGTGCCTGCTATCGCGCCCAGCTAATATTTTTGTATTTCTAGTAGAGACGTGGTTTCACCATGTTGGCCAGGCTGGTCTTGAACTCCTGACCTCGTGATCCACCCACCTCGGCTTCCCAAAGTGCTGGAAATGCAGGCGTGAGCCACCGCAACCAGCGGCTGTAGTATTTTAATTAAGTCTGTTACTCTTGTAGTGTGAACCCTATAATGTGGTTTCTCAGAGAGCACTGCCTTGGGCATGTACACAGTCACTCTGGGATGACAGTAAGTTAGTAGGGCTCTCTCTGTGTCTTTCCTTGATTTCTCTGCCTAGCTCTTTGCTTCCATTGGTATTACAACTACCTGTTAGGTTCCACTAATTGCTAGCTAATTATTCTATTGTTTTTGGCAATGCCGTGGGACATAAATTGCTCCACATCTGATTCAATTATATTTGGGCCCTTTTGCAGGATTAGAGATAGAACTTCTGCTCTGTTAGTGGGGATTGGGTAAAGGAAAAGGGCTCATGACCTCTGGGTCACAGCCCCAAGAGATTTAGCCTCTGCAACCTATTAGTATCCCTTGGCTGGGAGCTGAGGGAAGAGGGAGACCCATCTTCTTGATCATATTTCCCAAAGAGTGGAGTTTTAATCATACTAAGCTGGGGTAGAAGAAGGGAGGCAGTGAATTTGTGGCTCAAATTTCAAATCAAATACTCTCACTTTTCCTACTGAGATTTAGTAGATTTTCTTGAGTAAATGTTTCTCCATTTGCTATATACCCTTAGGACAGTTTTCAGACACCTATTTATTTATTTATTTATTTTAATTGCCACAGTTTTTTTCACTGGGGAGCAAGTCTGTGGAGATCCTCACACAGCTATCCTGGATGTAGTTTTCTGTCATTTTAAGATAGTACGTTACTCAAAATGTCAGGCTATCAGTCCTGTTTTGGAATTTTCTCAAGTAAGCATATTTCTCAAAATTTTGTATCATGTTATAATTAAGGGTGGGCTCATGCTTTTTGATAGCTTAAAGTTTAAAAGGGAATGTTTCTTAATATGAAAATGAAGTTGACATAACAATATTAGTCATTAACTTATTGAGTTAATTACTCTGAAATTTTATTTCTATATTTTAACTAAAGACAATTAATTAGAGTGCGCCAATTAATGATTTTTAAGTCTTCACAAACAACTCCAACATGGCACAGTTATAAAATAGACACCTAGAAAAACCTAATTTTCCTTAGAATGCTGTCCACTTGTTTCTATTAAAACATATTAATATAGCAAATATTGATTGATGAAAAGCAGGCTATTAAATATAGTTTATAATCTTGGGTCGTAAAGAATTATGAAGAAGATGAGGCATTATCCACCAATGATGTAATGCAGCTCTAAGGATATGTACAAGGAAATAGTCTTTTCTTTTTTTTATGTTTCCTTCCTTTGTGTGGAGCTGTTTTCCTGTAGCGCTTTTGTATGAAGCTCTTACCTGGCACTCACTGAGGATGTGAGGTGGTGAGACGTGACTGACCCTTCAAACACTTTTAGGAAACAACAACACAGAAGCAAAGGTTTTTAATTGGAAATCTTGTGCTATATCAGATTTAGATCAAGTTTTGATAAAGCATACTAGAGGTTTTACACTTCAGGTTATACAGAATGCCCATTTGGAAATGATGCTATTGAATTTGAAGAAAATTTTCCATTTCTGAAACTTGAGTGGAGCCTGTGACACAGCTTTTTCCTGCACTGGAACAGTGGCTGTAGTGAGTCAGTAAAACTTAAGAAAATTCTTAGAGCTGCTCCAAAGATCTAGACTGGCTTGTTTTACACTTTTTGGATCTGATTCATTTCCAGGATAACTGTATTGCCATTCCTTTGATGGACTTTAATTGCTTTCAAATTATTCTGGAATTCAATCAGCCTCAATAGGAATTTTCCTGTGAAAATATAATAGACTCTGGCCCAAAGGGACTTTTCAAAAATGCAGATGGAAGTCTATACATTGCATGAAAACATTTTATCTATTATAACATGAAGCTACTTCTTTATGGCATACAGGAAATCTATTGTATTATAGCACAAGACTGGGATGAAAGCTGACCCCTTGCAATTTTAGTCATATTAAATAAATTTTCTTGCAAATGCTTTTTGAACAAATCTCACTTGAATGAAATAATCTCTTAATATGAAACTATAATATACATGATTTCTTTTTCATTTTTTTACTCACTTATGGAAATTATCTTCATATGAAATAGTTCCAGATACTCAAGAAAAATATTTGGAACTCTAAAAAATCACACTCAAGTCTAGTGAAGTCTCTTATGATGGTTTTGCAGAAAGGGAACTGCCTCCGCTCTTAGGCTCAGTAGTCATGATAGCCAAGCTCAGCCTCGTACATACTCAGAAACAGGAAGAAGTTTAAGAAGGACAGGGAGGAAGTAAGTATGAAGCCTGTAATTCCAAAGATTATTTTCTGAGTCCACAGAAAGGAAATGTGAGCACAGTTCTTGTGGGTAAATTGGTCTTCCCAGGAAGAGGAATTAATGCTTCTAGTGTACAAGGAGGTTCTTTTCTCTTTTAAAAAATTTTTATTTTTAGAATTAGTATCTTGCTTTGTCTCCCACTCTGCAGTGTAGTGGTATGATCATAGCTCACTGTAGCCTTGAACTCCTGGGTTCAAGAGATTCTTCATGTTAGCTTCTTGAGTGGCTGGGACTATAGGCATGTGTTGCCACACCTGGCTACATTTTAAAAGTTCTTTTTAGAAATGGGGTCTTGCTATGTTGCCCAGGCTGGTCTTGAACTCCTAGCCTCAAGCAATCCTCCCTCCCCAGTCTTCCAAATTGCTGGGATTACAGGTGTGAGCCACCACCCCTGGCTGACTTTCTTATTTATACAAGTATAAGGTAATGTCTAAGTGTCACTCTGCTGGAGAGACGAGTAGCAGGTGAGCAGTTAACTCCCAAGGAACAGTACATGTCACCTAGGTTAGGAATGTTATTACTGTTAGTGCTTGCACAAAACTATGTATTTGAAGCATTTCATGGATATTGATTACACCTGCTATTTCTCAATGTAGTTCTGACCCTCGGGCTCCAGCCTTGTGTTCCTCTGTATCAGAGCCTCCCTGAGAAAGCTGTTAAGTCCATTGCTAACTTACACATCTTTGGCAAGAGAACACATATTTTCAGTGCCACCCTGGGAGGCCTTACTTATGTTTACCATCACATGCATTTGTATTTGTCAAATACATGCTTATTATCAAATCATACTGTAGAAATGAGTTCAAAGGAGACAGACAATGTTTGAGCCAGTAATGTTTTTTTTTTCTTTCTTTCTAAATTGTCTTTTAAAAACCGGCCAGATAAGATGACAGAATTGATCAGGGTTTCTTTTCTTCAACTTTTAAGTTCAGGGGTACATGTGCAGGATGTGCAGGTTTGTTACATAGGTAAATGTGTGCCATGGTGGCTTGCTGCACAGAACATCCCATCACCTAGGTATAAAGCCCTGCATCCTTTAGCTATTCTTCCTGATGTTCTCCCACCTGCCCACAGGCCCCAGTGTGTGTTGTTCCCTGCCATTGTGCCCATGTGTTCTTATCCTTTAGCTCCAACTTGTAAGAACATGTGGTGTTTGGTTTTCTGTTCCTGTGTTAGTTTGCTGAGGATAATGGCTTCCAACTCCATCTGTGTCGCTGCAAAGGACATGATCTTGTTCCTTTCTATGGCTGCATTATACTCCATGGTGTATATGTACCACATTTTCTTTATCCAGTCTACCATTGATGGGCATTTAGGTTGATTCCATGTCTTTGCTATTGTGAATAGTGCTGCAAAGAACATACATATACATACATGTACCGTTATAATAGAATGATTTATATTCCTTTGGGTATATACCCAGTAATGGAATTGCTGGGTCAAATGGTATTTCTACCTCTAGATCTTTGAGGGATCGCCACACTGTCTTCCACAATGGTTAAAGTACACTCCCACCAACAGTGAAAAAGCATTCCTTTTTCTCCACAACCTCGTCAGTATCTGTTGTTTTTTGACTTTTTAATAATAGCCATTCTGACTGGTGTGAGATGGTTATCTCATTGTGGTTTTGATTTGCATTTCTCTAATAGATATAAGGATTTCTTAATTCTGTACTCCAATTTAGCCAAAGGAAATCTTCTACTTCTTTTGACCAGAAAGAAAAGTGTGTTAAGTGTGTCTGTGGTCAAAGAACAATTATTTAGATTTTGAATTCATTTAGGATCTTTCCTATGACTTGCAAAATACTGGTAAAAAAAACAAAAAACAAAAAACAAAACAAATATCCCCCAGCATCACCAGTTCCCCCATCACCTTGAGAGGCAGGAAAATCAGTAACAGGAAGCTGTGGCACATCTCCTCCGGCTGAAATGTGAAAGTGGTGCCTCAGCACAACCAAGTGGAGGGCATAGAGTGACTCTAAGCAGGAGCCGATGTATTACAAGAGAATGTGCCTGGGGTAGGTGCAGAAATGAAAGCGGCAAGAGCGACGAGAGATGTCACAAAAGGAGTAGAGGATTTCAAGGCAGCCAGATCCCCAGTGGAGTAACAACTGGGGAAGACACAGGTCAGTACTTTAGATGAATCCAGTTGATATTTGTAACACTGTTCTCTGGACACAGTTTTGTGACTAACTCCAAGTAATGCAGTCATGTGGTCACATTGTGTCATATGGTCCTATGGGCAGGCAATATAGAGGTTCAGGGCATAGACTGGAGCCAGACTCCTTGTATTAAATCCTGGCTCTGAGTCCTCCCAGCAACGTGTGCCTTGGGCAATGTACTTAATTTATTGGGCCTCAGTTTCTTCATCTTTAACTTCAAGACATGAATCTTAAGATGTTTGTATTTTAGTACTCATGGGAATATGTTTGCATAAGTGTTTGCTATTATTACTCCATCACCCATAGGAATATCTAAAACATTAGAAAAGCCCTTTTATCCTACAGTTATGCTTTAGTAGTTTACAAAAATACTGATTCCACAACTGTTTATTGAGCATTTTTTCAAGTTCCAGGCACTGTGCTAGGAAAGAGTAACAGGGATGAATGGGACCGATGTAATCTCTACCCTCTTGAGGTTGATAGACTTTAAGTGGGTAGGCTACCTGGATGACCTAGGCTCAGCAACCCATTCTGCACTCTTCCTGGAAACTTTACAACCTACATACTTCTGTGTTTAGCCTATCAGCATCCCAGGCTCCGCTGCACCAAAGGGCCTGATCCCTTTTATCTTCCCAGATCTCATTTCCTATCCAAGATGATTGACAAGGATGACATCCAGTTACAGCTTCTCATTCTTCAGTCAGAACACCAAAATGTGGGTTTTCTCTGATCTTCAATAGTAACATGACAAAACAGCAAACATGAAAAACTCATGACCTTAAGTAGGGCCTAAAGAGTGAGGAAATTTGTGGTGCTTTCGTTACCTCACCTTCTATGACCTCTATTAATTCTGTCATGAGAATGGAAGGGACCAGCCTTGTGGTTCTGTGCTTTCCTAGTGATTGTTGGCAGGCCCACATGTTCAGAGACAGAGGAAGCACGCCACATGCCAGTGGCTAAGAGCCCTGGGCTGCTGGAGCAAACTGCCCAAGGTCCCACTGATACAACCACTGTCTTGCTTCTCTTCTTTCTCATTCACTTTTTCTTTTTGGAAGGATAATCATTCCAGGGCCCATCGGCTCCACAGGAGCCCTCTGCACAGACAGTCATGGATCGCTGTCTGCAGCCTATGCCTGTATTGATACATGCTCAGGTACTAGGAGAGGAATATCACACTCTTCAAGGCAGAGACACCTGAGGTGCCTCTCACCCCTTTTTTTTCTTTCTGCACACTAGGCATCAAAAGTAACTGAATTGCTTAGGAAGGATCAACCTAAAATAGGTGCTGGACATCAGAATTCTTGAAGGAAGATGAAATAATTCATGAAGGATGAGTAAAACCTTGGGAGTTCGCTATGTGGGAAAGGCATGACAAAGCAATGCACTCACCCTTGGAATTAATTGATTCCAAGGAAGGGGCAGGTTCTCTGGGGCAGGAGAGGGGACTGGGGACAGCTTGGGGAGTCTCTCTCCCCAAGAGGATGCTTAGGCTTCCTATTAATAAGAGTATGTGTGCCAGGCACATTGGCCCACACCTATAATCCAGCACTTTGGGAGACGGAGGCAGGAGGATCACTTGAGGCCAGGAGTTTGAGACCAGCCTGGGCAGCACAGGGAGACTCCATCTCTACATAAAATAAAATTAGTTGGGTATGGTGGCACATGCCTGTAGTCCTAGCTACTCGTGAGGATGAGGTGGGGGGATCACTTGAGCAAAGTTTGAGACTCCAGTGAGCTATGATGAAACCACTGCACTTCAACATGGGTAACAGAGTGACTCTGTCTCTTAAATTTAAAAAGGATATGTGGAGGTACAAGTGCTTCATTTAAAAAAAGTAAAAGCTCTGTGACCTCTTTTGATGCACAAGCTGGTAAAGGAAGTCATATCTATTATTTACACACAACAAACTGTAAAGAAGATGCAGTGGGTTTGGATGCACATCTGCAGCTCTTCCTCACGAAGGTCGTGTCACTGGCCCTGAGCCACGTGACAAGGAGAACACATGCACCTCCTCTGGGGCCCTTCCTTGTGCTGCAGATTGTTCTCTTCCAAGCCAACTCTTCTGATTTTTCCTCGTGATAATGTCTTTCTCATCACAGATAATTCTTCGGTCTCTTTTTATGTACTTGCCCCAAAGTGCAGTCTTGAAGTCCTGAGTCTTTTTCAAGAGATTTCTCCAGGAGACGTCTTTCCTCCAGAATGTTCTGTGAGGTGATGGTGCCTCATGGACTTGTTGAATGAAAATGGCTGCAGGAGGCCCCACTCTCTGCCTCTCTCTCTGTCCTGTGGCTGCATCACTGTTCTCTATAGCAGCTTCTTTCTCTACAGTGACACCAGCCTTCTTTACAATGTAATGATAGATGATGAAACACTTATCACCTGTTTGATTAGAAAGAGTCATTTTCTGCTTGGATCTGACTGGAATAATCTCCCACATTTCCTCACAACACACTAGACTTCCTATGCAATAACATTAAATCTGGGTGGGTGATGTGGGCTTTCTTTTTTAATCAATTAATTCCAAGTGTTGTACGTGTTACAGAATTACTGGGTTAAGTAAAAAAGAATGAAATGATGTTCTTTGCAGAAACATGGATGCAGCTGGAGTTCATTATCTTATGAAAATCGATGCAGAAATAGAAAACCAAATACTGCATGTTTCACTTATAAGCAGAAGCTCAAGACTGGATATACACAGACATAAAGATGGGAACAAAAGACACTGGGGACTACAAGAAGGGGGAGGCAGGAAGGGGGACAATGGCTGAAAAACTTCCTATTGGGTACTGTGCTCACCACCTAGGTGACAGGATCATTTGTACCCCAAACCTCAGCATCATGCAGTATACTCATGTAACAAACCTGCATGTGTACCCCCAAATTTCAAAGTTGAAAAAATTTATTAGGTTAAGAATTCCTAGCTTTTCCTATCTTTAATGGGAATAGAAAGAATATTTAGTTTCCATGACACACTTAGATAAGGAATTGAAAACACTGTGTAGATAAATGGAGTTGTTCCTATATTCATCAAATATCAACACTCATTGCTTTTACTTCCAAGTAGAGTTAGCATTTAGACCTCATCTGTGGCCTGTTCATTGCCCACAGTAAAGAGGCATCTCTTAGGGCCAGATGGCTGAATGAAAGGAAGCTCCTCAATTGCCCATCTACCTTTATAAATTTGTTGTTGTTGTTGTTGTTTATATATAATAGTGGAGCTGCAAAGGCAAACAAAGACAATACATGGACCACTTGCTTCATCTTGGTGTGTGCAAAAAACCTCTTCAACCCATACGGCCAGATTTTCAGCAGCCCTTCAGCCGCCAAACAAATATATGACATTAACAGAGCCTTCCACAGTTTCTGCCTGAAAACATTTGGTCTGTATGGTGAAAATAGGGAGATGATCAAGGTATGATATGATTTCATGAATCACATGGTATCTGGTCAAAGAGAAACTTTTTTCTTAGGTTCATAATGCTTAAAGAGGGGGAGAATAACATGAAGAAACCTCACCTGGAATACACTGGATAGATGAGGTGCACTAACCACATAGGTATGGGCTCCAAACTTTATAAAGTCAAGTTACTCAATTAGAATAGAAGCAGACTTCTGGGGAAAGTGAAGTCTAATTAGTGGTTCAGGGTCAATAACTCATATGTGGTGTCTGATAAGGTCTGAAGTCATAGTCCTGAAGAGAAGGGGGAGTTCACTCCAAGTTCTCACATATGGGATCTGATAAGAGGTCACATTCTCAAAGGGAGGAAGGAATACACTCCAAGTTCTTATTACAGAAAAACATACATCATTCACGAAGCGATGTTAGTGTTTGGAATCATTTCATAGCTGTGTAACAACACTCTAGCAAGAGAATCTCAAGCAGATAAATAAATGGTCTTTTGATTCATATAAACGATAGACTAATGAATTTGATCTAGTTCTAGTATTAATATATTAAAATGCTAACAGTTTTATTTAAACTAGATTTTAGACAAGGTTCTTTAACTGCTTAAAAAATCAACAATTACTGTATGATTGAATTGCATAGTTAGGAAATGGGCAGGGTTCTTCTAGCGGCACATCGAGTACAGAATTAAGTGACAAGGAGACTTGAGGGTCACTCAGGGACTAAAACTCTCATTCACTTACACAATGGGCAGTCCTTTCTTGGACAGGATGTAGGTTTGTGGGAGGTGATCCAGAACATAAGTGTGAGTTAACAGTAGTCCCTTTAATTCTATTCCCCCACATTCCTAATTAATACCACTCTATTGAACTATTGCCTTATTTTATGTTCCTTTATTCACTTATGCCACAAAACCCCAATTTAGTCACCATTGATGTTCTCTCAGTGTACACCTTCCATTTATTTCCATACCCAGCCTCCAGTCAGGACCAGTGCAATTTTTTTGGTAGCAATGTATTCTTTGCCTTTCAATTTCAACCCATCAGAAATCCTCGACAAATGTCCCCATATAATAATTGAAACAATTCCTGAAGAAAGTATTTTTAAGAATTCATTGAATCAATGCATTGTCCTTTTTTAGAAATTCCGAGATTTCTGAAGCATAGTGCCACTATCAGGTGTCCCTAAATGCAAGCATGTAAGCGTTATTGCTTACTGAGATGCCTCCTGGAATGATGGCGAGCTCACTTAGAGGCAAAAAATAGTATAAAATCCGATTTGCAGGCTGCTTGGGATCCGAAAACCCATTAGGATGATTTCACTTAGTGCTTGCCATAAACTTTGTTGTTGTCTTTAATATGTTGCATATCGTGATGTGTATTTTATGTCTGGTGAGCAGGTGTCTGTATCCACCAGTGTAGGGGCTGTTGGACAGAGAAGGGTATGTGAGGGATGGCTGTGGATGGTATGGAAAAATGGGTAAAGCCAAGTGCAGTCATTAAGCTCCCCCATCTGACTTGTCTCTCTTCTTCCTTTTCTATTGTTGTAAGTTACACATGATTGCTAACATTGTGATATTTCTTTCTTGGCAGCGAGGGGGACAGGATGCTATGCTGTCATGTATTTATTCAACAAATGCTTATTGAATTCTTATTATGTGTAATTACTGCATTGGGGCTAAGGAAAATGCAATCCTTGCCCTACACACACCTAATTATAATTCAGAGTATCTTGTACTCTGAATTATGTGAGTGGATGGCACACGCGTGGGTTCAAAAAAGAACAAAGAATATGCTGAGGTGATCAGGGAAGGTGACATATGACTTTAAGGTTGGAGAGGGCAGGTGAGGAGAAGGGATTCAGGTGTGTAGACTAGCTGGAGGAAAGGTGTGAGGGGGAGACAGGAAATCCAACAGAGAGTTGGTGGATGGACTGAATCTAAATATATACAAGAAGGTGGAGAGAGGTGATAATAAAAGACAGGATGAAGGAATCAAACTGAGTGCTTTGAGAACTAAATTATGAAACTGGACCTTCACCTACCTATAGAAGATAATGGATCCATTTTACAAGTTAAAGACTGAGCACTTAAGTAGCAGACATTATAATAGACACTGGAGATATTTGAGGATAAATAAGACCCTGACATTTAACCTCAAATAAAAGCAGAGAAGACCTGGCAGAATTTTAACAGAATTGATGTTTTCTGGAGGTTAGCCCCACACATTATTCATGGTGGACTGCAATGGAGAAAAGCGGAAGGCAGGCAATCCTAACTCCCAGAGGTGTGTGGGCAGGTGGAAGCGAAATGGAAGAAACAGACAAGGTAGGACGGTGCCTGCTTCACTTCCAGGGCTGAGAGCTGTGTATGAGGCTGCCTCCTTCCCCTCATCCCAAGCCTTTCTTCTAAGTCACTCCTCTAACAGATAAGTCCAGACGTGAGTAAGCTGCTGATTCTCAGCTTACTTTTTTGGGGGAGTTATTTAGTTACTTGCAATTTTTTTCATTTCTCTTTAGGCTCCAAAAAATAGAAAAACATCTTCTTATCTTCAAATACCTTGCTTTTAAATTGTCCTTTAAAAACTTTATGACCATGTCTGATTCTCTCAGGTAGTGCTTAAGCACCTCCAGCACTGTGCTTTTGATCTCTTCGGTAATTCCCACAGCATATGGTTCCCCCATAGACCTTTGTTGCCTGATAGATTTCCTAATGAGATAAAAGATTCTGAACTTATTACCAGACACAAACAAACCTCAGTAACAACTAAATACAAATTTACTTATTTTGTGGAAATGTAAACTATGACCTGTCTCTTTGTGTACATTTTCCCATCTTTTCTCAGCAGTCATTGCTGAATCCATGATTTCACGGTACAAATGCTTGTGATATGGAAAGTACTCAGCGGCTTCATGGCCTTTAATATGATCCTAAAGCCGTAGCACCCTTTTTCTTTCCAACTTGCTAACAACACAGCTGTTCAGGTCATAGACTCAGGATGGGAGTGTCTTCTTGATAAAACCTAACGGATATGTGGTTGTCCTGTTAGTTTCTGAGCTTATTTCTGGTTTCTAAGCATTCTCTAAGAGGCTGCATGGGTCAGCTGCCCCACCCAGGGCCGTCCTCAGCTCTTCCTGGCATGCTGTAACCGTGTAGGGCTCCATTTTCTCCAGGCCCATGCAGTCTTATCCATGCAGTGTGAGACAAATTTAAGAGGACTTTGGAGAAATGCATTTAGAGGGCAAAGGGGAGGGGGCGGCACGGGGCAAGCTGGCGAGAGCAGCTGGTTTAATAGAAGCGCTGGGACACTGGGACGGTAGGACAGTGGGACGGTGAGACGCTGGAAAGCAGGAGCCCATCCAAGGGCGGGGCAATGCTGGCACTCGCGAGACTCAGGGCAAGCCCACGAGAGTTAGCAAGCCCTCCCTGTGCACTGCCCCGGCCCACCCGCTGCCTCGTCAGTGTTGCAGTCTTCAACCCTCTCCTTCGTTTTTAAAACAGCACTCCTATTGAATACTTGTATTCTTCTTAAAAAATTGATTTATTCTATCTGTTTTATGCCACATGAGTGATTTTTCATTTAATGTAAGGTAGCGCGCTATTTCTCATTTTGATGGGGATTTGTCTTCAGAATTAATTTCAATCATCTCTTCGTATCTTTAGCTACAGACGGAACTTTGAAAGACAATTTAGATGATTCATTAGATCTTTAAAAATATTTCTTCCTGTTCCATAATTATTTTACTTAAAATTTATGAAGTTATATTTTTTCTTATTTGGAAGTGAACATAAAAAAAAACTGTTATTCTGTTTATGTGTTAAAATCAGAGTAAAAAATTGCCAGGATTAGTTTGTTGTGTCTACATGTTTCGGTGAGTTTTCTTCAGTCTTTGCAAATGCCAAGAGCAATACTATTATTATTCTTTTACTTTGAACCTATCCGAGAAAAGATAGAGCCCCAAGTAGTTTTTCAATTAGCTTAGCCTTTTTACAAAAAAGGTTGTAACGAGAGGGTTGCCTGAAAGCCTTCTCCTTTCATGTTGAAGAGATAAACCATGCCTGGTACATTGCCCTGCTTTGTCATGCCATCTTTTTCTTCACAAGCATTCTGAAATGACTGAATGGATGAACTGTCTTAAAAGGACAGCCTACTGTGATTCATAATCCTAGTACAGCAGCAGTGGTCATAGCTGCGTAAAACAAAAAAGCTTTTTTTCCAGCTTTGTGTGAATCTTTACTCAAGCATTTAAAAACATGGAGTCTGTTCTTTCAGTGGGAAGAACTCCCATTAATGTTAATGAAAGTCACACATTTACCTCAAAGCCAGAAAAGATGCCTCAGTCTTTCCCCAGGAATCCTACATTATTTTTTTAAGAATGAAAAGAGTGTCTGGCCTTCTTTACTTTTTGTAGTTGGGCGGGATGGAAAAATGGAGCTGAGGCAGAACCTGGCAACATTTAAAATAAAGATCTCCATTTGTTGACACTAGAAAAATACCTTATTGTCAGAGCATAAATGCAAATGTCTCCATCTGTGCTTGATACTTTTCAGATTTCTCTCTCTTTTTCACTTTGAAGGGAAAGTAAAAGTCATTTTGACTTTAAAAAGATAAAACAGATTTTAAAAATATTTTACATACACTATCCACTACTTTTCTCACTAATTCAAATCAAGAATCCTTATAGGATAGAATCTGAGGAACGAGAGGAGATGAAACACAATAGATGAAAGACACTGAAATAGTAGCAGCATAATGGTCCTGTTCCTCATCTCTTAAGGAAGCCTATTCTATCATTCTTATTGAGTTAAACTGTCTCTGATGTTGGTGGGCTGAGTGCACAGAAAATGCTTCATTTTCAAAGTATTAGCGATATCAATTACTAAATCCTTACAACCAAGAGTAATAGAAAGCGTCTGACAATAGGGAAGTATCATGGAACATTGCTCTTATAAGAATTATCATTTTATGTTTTAATGTTTTATGTCAATCCACCTGGTAAATCCCATTCACTTTGAGAATTTTGGGGTAGTTTAACATTTTGCTCAAATGGGGAGGCTGCACATGTAGCAGAAAGAGCATGGGTTTTGGGATTCAGAACACAGGCTCAAGTTTATTTTTTCAGCAAATATTTATGTGTTATGAACTCAAGTGTTCAGCTTCCTTGTGGCTATGGAATTTTGTGTTTGGAACTTAGCAAGGTTGTTAATATCTTACCTTGTGGCCAGGTGTGATGGCTCACACCTGTAATGCCAGTGCTGTGGGAGGCTGAGAGCTCCCATAGCAAGACTCTGTTTCTACAAAAATAAAAACAATTAGCTGGGCATGGTGGCACATGCTTATAGTTCAAGCTATTTGGGAGTCTGAGATGGGAGGATCACTCGAGCCCAGAAGTTCAAGGCTGCAGTGAGTTATGATTATGCCACTGCACTCCAGCCTAGGTGACAGAGTGAGACCTTATCTCTAAAATGTGTATATTTGTCTTAGTCTGCTTTGTGTTGCCAGAACAGAGTGCCACAGAATGGTTAGTTTATAAAAAAAAGAAATTTAGTTTTCATGGTTCTGGAGACTGGGAAGTCCAATATCAAGGGGTCAGCATCTGGCTAGGGCCTTCATGCTGCATTATCCTATGGAAGAAGGCAGAGGGGCAAGAGATTGTGACAGCTTGAGAGCAAGAGGGGGCCAAACTTGCTTTTATAATGAGCTCACTCCCAGGATAACTAATGCACTTTTGTGATAACAACACTAATTCCTTCATGAAGGCAGAACCCTTATGGCCTATTCATCTCTTAAATATCCCACCTTTTAATACCACCACCATGACAATTACATTTCAATGTGGATTTTGGAGGGGATATTTGAATCATAGAGTACCTCCTTCATGATATGACTCAGGCAAGGCAATCTAAATACTCTATATACATAGTGGCCAAGTGGCCATAGTGATTAGTCTGGGATGGGCACATGACCCAAACTAGGCAAATCCAGGAATTTTGCTGAAGCTTCCTGAAATGAGGAGTTAGCAAGGATCTTGGTTGGGATAATGAAAACCACCTTCTACCAATATAATAATACATCAACATATATATACATATATATGTTGTGTGTATATATATGCTGTGTATATATATGTGTGTGTATGTGTATATATATCTAACCTTCAAATTTTCTTCTGATACAGTTATCATGTCCACATATATTTAACTCAACCCAATTTTATTCATTCACTTGTCCCTAGAAAATAGAGCCCATGAGCGTGATAATTTCGTGAATCCACATTTTAAACTGTGTATATTTGAATATGAATGGAGTCTCCAATTTTATATCACTTTTGAGAAAACAGTATCATACAGAGAGTAAGGGGAGCAAGAAAAAATGCAATACATACATGTATACATATATAAATGTAAATAAGCTGCCTCAGTAATATAAATGTATCCAAAGTTATGACTGTTTCAGAAAGAATTCATATCATCAGGACCTTAACAAACCATACGGTTTGAAAAAAGACTAAGAGTGAACATAAAATTAACCAAAATGTAGGGAAACTATCTTTTCTTGGTGTTCTATTTCTGTATTTCTCCTTTCCAGAATGTGCATTCTTCAAAATTAAGGGAGCAGCAAAAATATCATGTATCTCAAATCGAACTCCCTTCTAGAATAGTAAGCCTCAATTTAATATGTTATTAAGAAATAAAAACACTTCATGAAAGGTAAGCATGAAAGCTAGGTGAATTATTGGCTGAGGTGGTTAAAAGCATGAAAATAAATAAATTTGGCAAAATGGGAGGGGAGATTTTATAGACGGCCTCAGGATCCATGATAGAGGCATCCACCAATGCAGAGACAGCAAGACAGATAAGAACATTGTGTGCTTAGCATTGCCCCCTGCTCATTGCCAGGTTGCCACATTAAATGCACTAGGTTGCTTCCCCTCATACTACCAGAAAGATGTTGCTTGGAATAATGAAAAATAACCCTCTACCAACATAATGCATCGGCTGATTTAACTAAAGTTTAATCTTTGCTTTAGGGCTTGTGTTGAGCTTGGCTTCAACCTGTTTTACTCATCCTAGCATTGCGTGGAGAATGTAGTGTTCAAAAAGCAAGTGGTATGTTCAGTAGAAAAAGTGCAAGTTTTTGATCCAAACAGATTAATCTGAGTCCTTGCTCTACCACTTAGCATTTGGAAATAAGCTTTATCTATTTTTATGTCTTTAGAAGACTTTTCTGAACTTATGCTACCAATTTCTGTAGGTTATTGTTTTTCCATTTATTCTAGTCATCTTACACCCAAAGTCAAAAATTCTCTATTTTGCCATAACCTGATGGGAGGAGGGTGGGTCCACAGATTATTATAAAGGGTTCACAGAATCAGAGATATTTCAAATATTACCTATAAACTAACTAAATAATGCCATATATATATATATACACACATTGTATGCTACATTATTTTTCAAATATGTATATATTTATTTCTTTCAATAACTACATAAAAATTTCAATAACTAAATAAAACTCATTTATAAATATCTCACTTTTTTGCAGTTTTTTTAATCAATGGGTGATAAATATATAAATAATATCATGTAGATTTTTTTAAACTTCAAAAGATCTCTAAAAAGTTAATATTGTTAAAAGGATTTTTCCCTGTTTATTTGCTCTGATTATTTTAATATCTTTTTAAGTCCTTATTTTCTCTTTTTTCCTTCTCACCTTTCTTTATAAGTGAGGTTCGCTATTTTGTATGTTCAAAGTCTCTATTAGTTAATACCAAAAAAATAGACTGAAGAAAATAGTTGGCCATTGCCTCTTCCCATGGCTTCTTTTTTTTTTTTTTTTCAAAGAACATTGTTCAGGTATATAAATTGTGTGAGTGCCTCCATCCCATGCTACTGAGATTTAAAAATAAATAAACTTGTATTCCTTCAGCTGAGGTTCTCCTTGGTGGTTCATATATCTCAGTATGCCATACATTTGTTATATATATATACGGATGTGTAAGAGCTTCGCCTCTACAGCTTCCAGGGTGCACAACACACAGCAATCCCTCCTGGCCACAGCTGGAGAGGTAGAGCATATAAGGTCACATTTACTCAACTCAAATCCAGTCCTCATCCCACTATCCTGTCTTCATTACCAGTTTAGACAAACTACTGAAAGTTGCTGCTAAGCTCTGTGTTTGAGCCCATTTTATTTTTTCTTTATTTTGAATAATAAATTTAATAGATTTAAAATTTACAGAAAGTTAAAATAATAATAATAGTAAATTAAGAACACTTATTTTTCCAACATGAAGAGTTAATGACTATAAAAAAATTGTCATATTTGTTTAACCTGTTGTTAAAGATGTGAAACGTAACAAAAAACTAAAGTCTTCTTTAACCGTTACCAGTTGCATCCCCCAATCCATTTTTCAGAGCCAACTCCTATAGTGTGCAGCTTTCCAGTTCATTTAAATGTATAGATATGTGAATACATATTATTGCTTTGTATGTTTTTATTAATTATTTCTTATTATATTTGTCATTTTATCTTGCCTTATTCACCCAATATTATTTTTCAATATCTATATGTGTTACGCAGTATTTTATTTTATTTTATTTTAGATAAAGTTTGCTTTTTTATTTATATTTATATATTTTATTTTTCCATAAGTTATTGGGGTACAGGTGGTATTTGGTTACACGAGTAAGTTCTTTAGTGGTGATTGGTGAAATTTTCAAGCATCCATCACCCAAGCAGCATACACTGCAGCATATGAGTAGTCTTCTATCCCTCGCCCCCCTCCCACTCTTCCCCCCAAGTTTCTAAAGTCCATTACATCATTCTTATGCCTTTGCATTCTCATAGCTTAGCTCCCACTTATCAGTGAGAACATATGATGTTCGGCTTTCCATTCCTGAGTTACTTTACTTAGAATAATGGTCTCCAGCTCATCCAGGTTACTGCAAATGCTGTTAATTCATTCCTTTTTATGGCTGCACAGTATTCCCTCATATATATATATACCACAGTTTCTTTATCCACTTGTTGATTGATGGACATTTGGGTTGCTTCCATGATTTTGCAATTGTGAATCGTGCTGCTATAAACATGCATGTGCAAATATCTTTTCTGAATAATTACTTCTTTTCCTCTGGGTAGACACCTGGTAGTGAGATTGCTGGATCAAATGGTAGTTATACTTTTGGTTCTTTAAGGAATCTCCACACTGTTTTCCATAGTAGTTGTACTAGTTTACACTCCCACCAGCAGTGTAGAAGTGCTCTCTGTTCACTGCATCCACACCAGCATCTACTGGTTTTTGATTTTTTGATTATGGCCATTCTGCAGGAGTGACATGGTATTGCATTGTGGTTTTGATTTGCAATTTCCTGATCATTAGTGATGTTGAGCATTTTTTCATATGTTTGTTGGTCATTTGTATATCTTCTTTAGGGAATTGTCTATTTATGTCCTTAGCCCACTTTTTGATGGAATTATTTTTTTTCTTACTGATTTGTTTGAGTTTGTTGTAGATTCTGGATATTAGTTTTTTGTCGGATGTGTAGATTGTGAAGATTTTCTCCCACTGTGTGTGTTCTCTGTTTACTCTGCTGACTGCCCCTTTTGCTGTGCAAAAGCTCTTTAGTTTAATTAGGTCCCAGCTATTTTTCTTTGTTTTAATTGCATTTGGGTTCTTGGTCATGAAATCCTTGCCTAAGCCAATGTCTAGAAGGGTTTTTCAAATGTTATCTTCTAGAATTTTTATACTTTCAGGTCTTAGGTTTAAGTCCTTAATCCATCTTGAGTTGATTTTTGTACAAGGTGAGAGATGAGGATCCAATTTCATTCTCCTACATGTGGCTTATCAATGATCCCAGCACCATTTTTGAAAAGGGTGTCCTTTCCCCACTTTATGTTTTGTTTGCTTTGTCGAAGATCAGTTGGCTGTAAGTATTTAGGTTTATTTCTGGGTTCTTTATTCTGTTTCATCGGTCTATGTGCCTATTTTTGTACCAGTACCAGGCTGTTTTGGTGACTATGGCCTTATAGTATAGTTTGAAATCAGGTAGTGTGATGCCTCTAGATTTATTCTTTTTGCTTAGTCTTGCTTTGGCTATGTGGGCTCTGTTTTGGTTCCATATGAATTTTAGAATTTTTTTTTTTCTAATTCTGTGAAGAAGGATGGTGGTATTTTGATGGGGATTGCATTGAATTTGTAGATTGCTTTTGGCAGTATGGTCATTTCCACAATATTCATTCTACCCACCCATGAACAAGGGATGTGTTTCCATTTGTTTGTGTCGTTTATGATTTCTTTTAGCAGTGTTTTGTAGGTTTCCTTGTAGAGGTCTTTCACCTCCTTGGTTAGGTATATTCCTAAGTATCTTATTTTACTTTTTTGCAGCTATTGTAAAAGGTGTTGAGTTCTTTATTTGATTCTCTGCTTGGTCGCTGTTGGTGTATAGAAGGGCCACTGATTTATGTACATTAATCTTGTATCTGGAAACTTTGTTGAATTCTTTTTTTTTAAATTTTATTTTATTATTATTATACTTTAAGTTTTAGGGTACATGTGCACAATGTGCAGGTTAGTTACATATGTATACATGTGCCATGCTGGCGTGCTGCACCCATTAACTCGTCATTTAGCATTAGGTATATCTCCTAATGATATCCCTCCCCCCTCCCCCCACCCCACAACAGTCCCCAGAGTGTGATGTTCCCCTTCCTGTGTCCATGTGTTCTCATTGTTCAATTCCCACCTTTGAGTAAGAATATGTGGTGTTTGGTTTTTTGTTCTTGCGATAGTTTACTGAGAATGATGATTTCCAATTTCATCCATGTCCCTACAAAGGACATAAACTCATCATTTTTTATGGCTGCATAGTATTCCATGGTATATATGTGCCACATTTTCTTAATCCAGTCTATCGTTGTTGGACATTTGGGTTGGTTCCAAGTCTTTGCTATTGTGAATAGTGCCGCAATAAACATACGTGTACATGTGTCTTTATAGCAGCATGATTTATAGTCCTTTGGGTATATACCCAGTAATGGGATGGCTGGGTCAAATGGTATTTCTAGTTCTAGATCCCTGAGGAATCGCCACACTGACTTCCACAATGGTTGAACTAGTTTACAGTCCCATCAACAGTGTAAAACTGTTCCTATTTCTCCACATCCTCTCCAGTACCTGTTGTTTCCTGACTTTTTAAAGATTGCCATTCTAACTGGTGTGAGATGGTACCTCAGTGTGGTTTTGATTTGCATATCTCTGATGGCCAGTGATGGTGAGCATTTTTTCATGTGTTTTTTGGCTGCATAAATGTCTTCTTTTGAGAAGTGTCTGCTCACGTCCTTCGCCCACTTTTTGATGGGGTTGTTTGTTTTTTTCTTGTAAATTTGTTTGAGTTCATTGTAGATTCTGCATATTAGCCCTTTGTCAGATGAGTAGGTTGCGAAAATTTTCTCCCATTTTGTAGGTTGCCTGTTCACTCTGATGGTAGTTTCTTTCTGCTGTGCAGAAGCTCTTTAGTTCAATTAGATCCCATTTGTCAATTTTGTCTTTTGTTGCCATTGCTTTTGGTGTTTTAGACATGAAGTCCTTGCCCATGCCTATGTTCTGAATGGTAATGCCTAGGTTTTCTTCTAGGGTGTTTATGGCTTTAGGTCTAATGTTTAAGTCTGTAATCCATCTTGAATTAATTTTTGTATAAGGTGTAAGGAAGGGATCCAGTTTCAGCTTTCTACATATGGCTAGCCAGTTTTCCCAGCACCATTTATTAAATAGGGAATCCTTTCCCCATTGCTTATTTTTCTCAGGTTTGTCAAAGATCAGATAGTTGTAGATATGTGACGTTATTTCTGAGGGCTCTGTTCTGTTCCATTGATCTATATGTCTGTTTTGGTGCCAGTACCATGCTGTTTTGGTTACTGGAGCCTTGTAGTATAGTTTGAAGTCAGGTAGTGTGATGCCTCCAGCTTTGTTCTTTTGGCTTAGGATTGACTTTGCAATGCAGGCTCTTTTTTGGTTCCATATGAACTTTAAAGTAGTTTTTTCCAGTTCTGTGAAGAAAGTCATTGGTAGCTTGATGGGGATGGCATTGAATCTATAAATTACCGTGGACAATATGGCCATTTTCACGATATTGATTCTTCCTACCCATGAGAATGGAATGTTCTTCCATTTCTTTGTATCCTCTTTTATTTCATTGAGCAGTGGTTTGTAGTTCTCCTTGAAGAGGTCCTTCATGTCCCTTGTAAGTTGGATTCCTAGGTATTTTATTCTCTTTGAAGCAATTGTGAATGGAGTTCACTCATGATTTGGCTGTCTGTTATTGGTGTGTAAGAATGCTTGTGATTTTTGTACATTGATTTTGTATCCTGAGACTTTGCTGAAGTTGCTTATCAGCTTAAGGAGATTTTGGGCTGAGACAATGGGGTTTTCTAGATATACAATCATGTCATCTGCAAACAGGGACAATTTGACTTCCTCTTTTCCTAATTGAATACCCTTGATTTCCTCCTCCTGCCTAATTGCCCTGGCCAGAAATTCCAACACTATGTTGAATAGGAGTGGTGAGAGAGGGCATCCCTGTCTTGTGCCAGTTTTCAAAGGGAATGCTTCCAGTTTTTGCCCATTCAGTATGATATTGGCTGTGGGTTTGTCATAGATAGCTCTTATTATTTTGAGACACGTCCCATCAATACCTAATTTATTGAGAGTTTTTAGCATGAAGAGTTGTTGCATTTTGTCAAAGGCCTTTTCTGCATGTATTGAGATAATCATGTGGTTTTTGTCTTTGGTTCTGTTTATATGCTGGATTCCATTTATTGATTTGTGTATATTGAATCAGCCTTGCATCCCAGGGATGAAGCCCATTTGATCATGGTGGATAAGCTTTTTGATGTGCTGCTGGATTTGTTTTGCCAGTATTTTATTGAGGATTTTTGCATCAATGTTCATCAAGGATATTGGTCTAAAATTCTCTTTTTTGGTTGTGTCTCTGCCCGGCTTTGGTATCGGGATGATGCTGGCCTCATAAAATTAGTTAGGGAGGATTCCCTCTTTTTCTATTGATTGGAATAGTTTTAGAAGGAATGGTATAATTCCTCCTTGTACCTCTGGTAGAATTCGGCTGTGAATCCATCTGGTCCTGGACTCTTTTTGGTTCGTAAGCTATTGATTATTGCCACAATTTCAGCTTCTGTTATTGGTCTATTCAGAGATTCAACTTCTTCCTGGTTTAGTCTTGGGAGGGTGTATGTGTCGAGGAATTTATCCATTTCTTCTAGATTTTCTAGTTTATTTGCGTAGAGGTGTTTGTAGTATTCTCTGATGGTAGTTTGTATTTCTGTGGGATCGGTGGTGATATCCCCTTTATCATTTTTTATCGCATCTATTTGATTCTTCTCTCTATTCTTCTTTATTAGTCTTGTTAGCGGTCTATCAATTTTGTTGATCCTTTCAAAAAACCAGCTCCTGGATTCATTAATTTTTTGAAGGGTTTTTTGTGTCTCTATTTCCTTCAGTTCTGCTCTGATTTTAGTTATTTCTTGCCTTCTGCTAGCTTTTGTATGTGTTTGCTCTTGCTTTTCTAGTTCTTTTAATTGTGATGTTAGGGTGTCAATTTTGGATCTTTCCTGCTTTCTCTTGTGGGCATTTAGTGCTATAAATTTCCCTCTACACACTGCTGTGAATGTGTCCCAGAGATTCTGGTATGTTGTGTCTTTGTTCTCGTTGGTTTCAAAGAGCATGTTTATTTCTGCCTTCATTTCGTTATGTACCCAGTAGTCATTCAGGAGCAGGTTGTTCAGTTTCCATGTAGTTGAGCGGTTTTGAGTGAGTTTCTTAATCCTGAGTTCTAGTTTTATTGCACTGTGGTCTGAGAGACAGTTTGTTATAATTTCTGTTCTTTTACATTTGCTGAGGAGAGCTTTACTTCCAACTATGTGGTCAATTTTGGAATAGGTGTGGTGCGGTGCTGAAAAAAATGTATATTCTGTTGATTTGGGGTGGAGAGTTCTGTAGATGTCTATTAGGTCCGCTTGGTGCAGAGCTGAGTTCAATTCCTGGGTATCCTTGTTAACTTTCTGTCTCATTGATCTGTCTAATGTTGACAGTGGGGTGTTAAAATCTCCCATTATTATTGTGTGGGAGTCTACGTCTCTTTGTAGGTCACTCAGGACTTGCTTTATGAAACTGGGTACTCCTGTATTGGGTGCATATATATTTAGGATAGTTAGCTCTTCTTGTTGAATTGATCCCTTTACCATTATGTAATGGCCTTCTTTGTCTCTTTTGATCTTTGTTGGTTTAAAGTCTGTTTTATCAGAGACTAGGATGGCAACCCATGCCTTTTTGTTTTCCATTTGCTTGGTAGATCTTCCTCCATCCTTTTATTTTGAGCCTATGTGTGTCTCTGCATGTGAAATGGGTTTCCTGAATACAGCACACTGATGGGTCTTGACTCTTTATCGAATTTGCCAGTCTGTGTCTTTTAATTGGAGCATTTAGTCCATTTATATTTAAAGTTAATATTGTTATGTGTGAATTTGCTCCTGTCATTTTGATGTTAGCTGGTTATTTTGCTCGTTAGTTGATGCAGTTTCTTCCTAGCCTCGATGGTCTTTACAATTTGGCATGATTTTGCAGTGGCTGGTACCGATTGTTCCTTTCCATGTTTAGTGCTTCCTTCAGGAGCTCTTTTAGGGCAGGCCTGGTGGTGACAAAATCTCTCAGCATTTGCTTGTCTGTAAAGGATTTTATTTCTCCTTCACTTGTGAAGCTTAGTTTGGCTGGATATGAAATTCTGGGTTGAAAATTCTTTTCTTTAAGAATGTTGAATATTGGCCCCCACTGTATTCTGGCTTGTAGAGTTTCTGCCGAGAGATCCGCTGTTAGTCTGATGGGCTTCCCTTTGTGGGTAACCTGACCTTTCTCTCTGGCTGCCCTTAACATTTTTTCCTTCATTTCAACTTTGGTGAATCTGACAATTATGTGTCTTGGAGTTGCTCTTCTTGAGGAGTATCTTTGTGGCATTCTCTGTATTTCCTGAATCTGAATGTTGGCCTGCCTTGCTAGATTGGGGAAATTCTGCTGGATAATATCCTGCAGAGTGTTTTCCAACTTGGTTCCATTCTCCCCGTCACTTTCAGGTACACCAATCAGATGTAGATTTGGTCTTTTCACATAGTCCCATATTTCTTGGAGGCTTTGTTCATTTCTTTTTATTCTTTTTTCTCTAAACTTCCCTTCTGGCTTCATTGCATTCATTTCATCTTCCATCACTGATACCCTTTCTTCCAGTTGATTGCATCGGCTCCTGAGGCTTCTGCATTCTTCACATAGTTCTCGAGGCTTGGCTTTCAGCTCCATCAGCTCCTTTAAGCACTTCTCTGTATTGGTTATTCTAGTTATACATTCTTCTAAATTTTTTTCAAAGTTTTCAACTTCTTTGCCTTTGGTTTGAATTTCCTCCTGTAGCTCGGAGTAGTTTGATCGTCTGAAGCCTTCTTCTCTGAACTTGTCAAAGTCATTCTCCGTCCAGCTTTGTTCCGTTGCTGTGGAGGAACTGCATCCCTTTGGAGGAGGAGAGGTGCTGTGCTTTTTCGAGTTTCCAGTTTTTCTGCTCTGTTTTTTCTGCATCTTTGTGGTTTTATCTACTTTTGGTCTTTGATGATGGTGATGTACTGATGGGTTTTTGGTGTGGATGTCCTTTCTGTTTGTTAGTTTTCCTTCTAACAGACAGGACCTTCAGCTGCAGGTCTGTTGGAGTTTGCTAGAGGTCCACTCCAGACCCTGTTTGCCTGGGTATCAGCAGCGGTGGCTGCAGAACAGCGGATTTTCATGAACCGCGAATGCTGCTGTCTGATCTTTCCTCTAGAAGTTTTGTCTCAGAGGAGTACCCGGCCATGTGAGGTGTCAGTCTGCCCCTACTGGGGGGTGCCTCCCAGTTAGGCTGGTCGGGGGTCAGGGGTCAGGGACCCACTTGAGGAGGCAGTCTGCCCATTCTCACATCTCCAGCTGTATGCTGGGAGAACCACTGCTCTCTTCAAAGCTGTCAGACAGGGACATTTAAGTCTGCAGAGGTTACTGCTGTCTTTTTGTTTTTCTGTGCCCTGCCCCCAGAGGTGGAGCCTACAGAGGCAGGCAGGCCTCCTTGAGCTGTGGTGGGCTCCACCCAGTTTGAGCTTCCTGGCTGCTTTGTTTACCTAAGCAAGCCTGGGCAATGGTGGGTGCCCCTCCCCCAGTCTTGCTGCCACCTTGCAGTTTGATCTCAGACTGCTGTGCTAGCAATAAGGGAGACTCCGTGGGCATAGGACCCTCTGAGCCATGTGCGGGATATAATCTCCTGGTGCGACGTTTTTTAAGCCCATCGGAAAAGCACAATATTAGGGCAGGAGTGACCTGATTTTCCAGGTGCCGTCTGTCACCCCTTTCTTTGACTCGGAAAGGGAACTCCCTGACCCCTTGCACTTCCCAAGTGAGGCAATGCCTCACCCTGCTTCGGCTTGTGCACAGTGTGCTGCACCCACTGTCCTGCACCCACTGTCCTGCACCCACTGTCTGGCACTCTATAGTGAGATGAACCCAGTACCTCAGATTGAAATGCAGAAGTCACCCGTCTTCTGCATCACTCTCGCTGGGAGCTGTAGACCAGAGCTGTTCGTATTCAGCCATCTTGGCTGCTTCCTCCTGTTGAATTCTTTTATCAGTTCTTGGAGCTTTCTTGGGGAGTCCTTAAGGTTTTTAAGGTAAACAATCATATCATCAGCAAACAGTGACAATTTGACTTCTTTTTTACCGATTTGGATGCCCTTTATTTCTTTCTCTTGTCTGATTGCTCTCACTGGGACTTCCAGTACTATAGTGACGAAGAATGGGCATCTTTGTCTCGTTCCAGTTCTCAGAGGGAGTGCTTTCAACTTTTCCCCATTCAGTATTATGTTGGCTATGGGTTCGTCATAGATGGCTTTTATTACATTAAGGTATGTCCCTTGTATGCTGATTTTGTGAGAGTTTTAATCATAAAGCGATGCTGGATTTTGTTGAGTGCTTTTTCTGCATCTATTGAAATGATCATGTGACTTTTGTTTTTTATTCTGTTTATGTGGTGTATCACATTTATTGACTTGCCTGTGTTAAACCATCCCTGCATCCCTGGTATGAAACCCACTTGATCATGGTGGATTATCTTTTTGATATGTTGTTGGATTTGGTTAGCTAGTATTTTGTTAAGGATTTTAGCATCTATATTCGTCAAGGATATCAGTCTGTAATTTTATTTTTTGGTTACGTCCTTTCCTGGTTTTGGTATTAGGGTGATGCTGGCTTCATAGAATGAATTAGGGAGGGTTATTTCTCTATCTTGTGGAACAGTGTCAAAAGGATTGGTACCAGTTCTTTGAATGTCTGGTAGAATTCTGCTGTGAATCTGCCTGGTCCTGGACTTTTTTGGTTGGTAATTTTTTAATTACCATTTCAATCTCACTGCTTGTTACTGGCCTGTTCAGGGTATCTAATTCTTCCTGATTTAAGCTAGGAGGGTTGTATTTTTCCAGGAATTTATCAATCTCTTCTAGGTTTTCTAGTTTGTGTGTGTAAAGGTTTTCATAGTAGCCTTGAATGATCTTTTGTATTTTAGTGGTGTCAATTGTAATGTCTCCTGTTTTGTTTCTTAGTGAGGTTATTTGGATTTTCGCTCATCTTTTCTTGGTCAATCTTGCCAATGGTCTATCAACTGTATCTTTTCAAAGAACCAGCTTTTTGTTTCATTTGTCTTTTGTCTTTTTTGTTTGTTTATTTCAATTTCATTTAGTTCTGCTCTGATCTTGATTCTTTCCTTTCTTCTGCTGGGTTTGGGTTTGGTTTGTTCTTATTTCTCTAGTTCCTTGATGTGTGACCTTAGAATGTCAGTTTGTGCTCTTTCAATCTTTTTGATATAGGCATTTAGGGCAATAAACTTTCTTCTTAGCACTGCGTTTGCTGTATCCCAGAGGTTTGTGATAGGTTGTGTTATTGTTGTCATCAAGTTCGAAGAATTTTTAAATTTCCATCTTGATTTCATTTTTGACCCAGTGCTCATTCAGGGGCAGGTTATTTAATTTCCATGTATTTGCATGGTTTTGAAGGTTCTTTTTGGAGTTGATTTCCAATTTTATTCCACTGTGGTCTGAGAGAGTGCTTGACATAATTTCAATTTTCTTAAATTTATTGTGTGTTTTATGGCTTATCATATGGCTTATCATATCTCCATTTCTTGGAGATATGCTGTTGAACAGAATGTGTATTCTGCAGTTGTTGGGTGAAATGTTCTGTATGTATCTGTTAAGTCCATTTCTTCCAAGGTATATTTTAAATCCATTGTATCTTTGTTGACTTCCTGTCTTGATGACTTCCTGTCTTGATGACTTGTCTAGTGCTGTCAGTGGAGTATTGAAGTCCCCCACTATTAGTGTGTTGCTGTCTATCTCATTTCTTAGGTCTACTAGTAATTGTTTTATAAATTTGGGAGCTCCAGTGTTAGGTGCATATATGTTTGGAATTGTGATATTTTCCTGTTGGACAAGGCTTTTACCATTATATACTGTCCCTCTTTGTCTCTTTTAACTGCTTTTGCTTCAAAGTTTGTTTTGTTTGATATAAGAATAGCTAGCCCTGCTTGCTTTTGGTGTCCATTTGCATGAATGCCTTTTTCCACACCTTTACTTTAAGTTTATGTGAGTCGTTATGTTCTAGATGAGTCTCCTGAAGGCAGAAGATAGCTGGTTGGTGAGTTCTTATGCATTCTATGACTCTGTATCTTTTAAGTGGAGCATTTAGGCCATTTACATTCAATGTTAGTATTGAAATATGAGGTACTATTGCTTTCATTGTGCTCTTTGTTGCCTGGTTAGTTTGGTTCTGTTTTTTGTTTTTGCTTTTTAACTTGTATTTTTGTGTTTTGGCTCCTGTGTGATTTATACTTTAAAGAGGTTCTGTTTTGACATGTTTCCAGGATTTGTTTCAAGATTTAGAGCTCCTTTTAGCAGTTCTTGTAGTGGTGGTTTGGTAATGGCAAATTCTCTCAGCATTTGTTTGTCTGAAAAAGACTGTATCTTCCCTTCATATACGATGCTTTGTTTTTCTGGATACAAAATTCTTGGCTAATAAATTGTTTTGTTTGAGAAGGCTGAAGATAAGACACCAATCCCTTCTAGCTTGTAGGGTTTCTGCTGAGAAATCTGCTATTAATCTGATAGGTTTTCCTTTACATGTTTCCTGGTGTTTCTGTCTCACAGCTCTTAAGATCCTTTCCTTTGTCTTAACTCTGGATAATCTGATGACAATGTGGTTAATGACGTGGTTTGTGATGAATTTCCTGGGTGTTCTTTGTGCTTCTTGTATTTGCATGTCTAGGTCTCTAGCAAGGCCAGGAAGTTTTCCTTGATCATTCGTCCAAATATGATTTCTAAACTTTTAGAATTTGCTCCTTCCTCGGGAACACTGATTATTTTTAGGCTTGGTCATTTAACATAATCCCAGACTTCTTGGAGGCTTTGTTCATATTTTCTTATTCTTTTTTCTTTGTCTTTGTTGGGTTGGGTTGAAGACCTTGTCTTTGAGATCTGAATTTCTTTCTTCTACTTGTTCAATTCTATTGCTGAGACTTTCCAGAGCATTTGCATTTCTAAAAGTGTGTCCAAAATTTCCTGAATTATTGTTTTTTCTTTAAGCTATCTATTTCCTTTAATATTTCTCCCGTCACTTCTTGTATAATATTTTGGATTTCCTTGCACTGGGCATCTCCTTTCTCTGGTCCCTCCCTGATTAGCTTAATAACTAACCTCCTGAATTCTTTTTCAGGTAAATCAGGGATTTCTTCTTGGTTTGGATCTATTGCTGGTGAACTAGTGTGATTTTTGGGGGGTACTGAAGAGCCTTGTTTTATCATATTACTAGGGTTGGTTTTCTGGGTCCTTCTCATTTGGGTAGGCTCTGTCAGAGGGAAGGTCTAGGGCTGAAGGCTGTTGTTCAGATTATTTTTTCCCACGGAGTGTTCCCTCTTATGTAGTACTCTCCCCCTTTTCCTATGGATGTGGCTTCTTGTGAGCCGAACTGTGGTGATTGTTGTCTCTCTTCTGGGTCTAGCCACCCAGCGAGTCTACCCGGCTCTGGGCTGGTACTGGGGATTGTCTGCACAGAGTCTTGTGATGTGAACCATCTATGGGTCTCTCAGTCATGGATACCAGCACTTGTTCTGGTGGAGGTGATGGGGGTGGTGGGGGGAGGGCAATGGACTCCATGAAGATACTTAGCTTTGGTGGTTTGGTGGTTTAATATTCTGTTTTTGTGCTGGTGCTGGCTGGCCTCCTGCCAGGAGGTGACACTTTCCAGAAAGCATCAGTTGAGTTAGCATAGGGAGGAACTGGTTGTGGGCGGGGCCCTAGAACTCCCAGGGTTATATGCCCTTTTTCTTCTGCTACCAGGGTGGATAGGGAAGGACCATCAGGTGGGGGTGGGGCTAGGTGTGTCTGAGCTCAGACTCTTCTTGGGCGGGTCCTGCTGTGGCTGCTGTGGGGGATGGGAGTGAGATTCCCAGGTCACTGGGGTTGTGTACCTAGGAGGATTATGGCTGCCTCTGCTGGGTCATGCAGGGAAGTGGGGGAAAGCTGGCAGTCACAGGCCTCAACCAGCTCTCATGCAAACAGAAGGGCTGGTCTCACTCTCACTGTGCCCCTCCCAACAGCCCCCAGACCGTTTCCAGGTGGAGAGTGATATGGCCTTGAAAACCTGCCCCAGGCTACCCACCTCCCAGCTGTGAAAGAAAAGGGCTTGGTTCTTCCCCCGCCTATGGAGTCTGTGGAGTTCTGGCTAGGAGGCTTCTTAACCTGTTCAAATTGTTACAGTGTTCAGCTATAGATTTCCTTCTTACTGTGGAGTTTCACCCCCAGCTCCTCTCCTCTTAGATCTGTGTGGTACCAAGCAGGAATGGTCTGCTAGGGGACCCAGTGAGCTCCCAGCAAGCTTTCTGCTGCTTTCTTTACCCCTGTATTTAGCTCAGCTCTCCAAATTGACTCAGCTCCAGGTAAAGTCGGAAACTTCTCCCACAAACAGACCTTCAGCTTCTCCAGTGGGGGTGTGTGTTCAGGAGAGGAGGGTCTCCCTTTCCCACTTCCTCAGTTGGGGCACTCACAGTTTTGGGGGTGCCTCCTGGGTCCTGTAGGAGCAGTCTGCTTCCTTCAGAGAATCTCAGTATTTTATTGCCACAATTTGCTTATTCCTTAATTGAGGTCATTTAGATTGCCTCCATCCAAACATGTCATAATATACATCTTTGCCCTTGTATGAAAATTTTCCTACCATATACAGTATTTCAAAATTTTGTATTATAGGAAAGATTATGACACAACGTTAAAATTTTAGAATTCCTTCTCTGGTAGTGTTATATTGATGCTAAAATTCTCTTCAGTGTTTTGGCATTGATGGTGTTTTGTTTCGCTAAGTTTTCAAAGTTTCTTTTGCAGTCTTTCCCCTCAATTCCCCCTACTCTTCCATGTGTCCCCTAACCCCTCCCACAATGGGTCTACTCATAGCTCACATCCCATTCCATTACAGCCTTCACCAGAATGGTTACTCAGAAGATACACATACATATTGCTTTCCTGTGACGCTTTCCTCAAAAATAGCAGAAATAAATCTGATGGAAAAAATCACAGAGAAAGATCTATTCTTTAAAATGTCAACTATCAGGCTGATATGAATGACTTTGATTCAGGAAGTGACAAGTAATGTATTGTCATTTGGAAACAGAATTGCTAATCTTTAATACCTGACCATCCAGACCATGGCAGATAAGATTTCCTAATTACTTCCTAAATGGGGGCAGCAGGCAGCCTACTGCATACAACACACATTCATTCCACCATGTGTCAGACCTCTCAATGAATATTTTATGATGGTAGCCAGGTAGTTAAGCAAATATTTGAAGGAGCAAAAGGGGTAATAGTGACGAGTGACAGGGTAGGGAGGGGGGAGAAAGCCTTGGATGCCTCAGTTTTTGTCATAGAATTTGATTAAAACTCTCAGACACAAATAAGCAAGGTATTTATATTTGTATCTCTACTTAACTTTTAAATTTCAGTGCTCTGTCTATATCTAGTGTGTGAAGAGGAAACTGAGGTATGCATGAGTCCACACAGATCTCACCAGTAGCAAGATGGTATTTCAGTGCATGTCAGCTGCTCTCCCCATTGTATGACTCTGAGGGTCGATCATCAGTCAATGAAGTAGGTGAGGCAGTGAAAACAAAGAATTTACTTTTCTATTCCTGTTGTAGGTGCTAAATGTCATTGCAATGACATTTAGGGTGGTCAGTATAGGCAGTATAGTGGCTTGAAGGATTTGAACTTGCAGTTAGAATCACAATGGCCTCTCATTAGTTATGAGACTTTGGCCAAGTACCCCTATGTTCCTATCAGTAAAGTTAGCTATTATTATACACATATGAAATCTGCAGGGAAATCCTCACATTTTGCCACAGTCAAACATCAATTTCCTTTTTTCTATCTCTTTTTCCTTCCAGAACCTCAATAGGTAGCAAATACACTGATTGAAGTTTCAGACATAAAAGTTAATGCTATTTAGAAAGGTAGTGGTTGGGTGAATGAACACAAAGCCTTCTACTAGGATATTTGAAAAGAAAGTCAGACATATTAATTCCAAAGAATACATTTGCACAAATAACAGTGTACTGTTAATATCTCTTGAAGAGATGCTTTGCTAAAATGAAAACAATTATTTGTGGCTATTACAGTCTTGGAAAGAAATACTTGTTGGTATATGCTGTTTAAATAGTTTTAAACATAGAGAACACTTGCACTATTAATTACTAAGAAAACATTAGAAAAAGATATTGCAATACTTCCACTTCTGCCCACGAAGGAAGAAATGCTTTGGAAATTGCTTTCCTTCCATAAAACCTAGAACACCTAGGGACTGTGATCTCTGAGAGAAACAAAACAATGCAGTGGGCAGTATATTTGCCCCAGTTTATCACTGAGAGGCAGTTTCCTCTTTGCTGCACAGGGAGAATCCAAATGGAGTCAGTGGGTTTGTGACTTGTAGAGACAGAAGTTGTAGTTTGGGGAGGCAGAAGCAGTCACTATTTGTGGCCAGAGTACCAGAGGGGAGGGACAGACAGTTGCAGAGACAGAAAGTTCTAGATATCTGCAGATGGTCCCCTTTTAGTGTTTGGCTAAATATTCATCTGCACACACAGGGGATAAACCTTTTCAGGCTAGGGGAAACACTACTACAAAGTAGCAAGCCAAACAATTCCCAGAACTCACATAGTGAAACGTGACAGCGTGCTGGCAGCCCTCGCAGCCCTCGCAGCCCTGGCTGGCTCTCGGCACCTCCTCGGCCTTGGCGCCCACTCTTGCCATGCTTGAGGAGCCCTTCAGCCCACCGCTGCACTGTGGGAGCCCCTTTCTGGGCTGGCCGAGGCTGGAGCTGGCTCCCTCAGCTTGTGGGGAGGTGTGGAGGGAGAGGTGCATGTGGGAACTGGGGCTACATGGGGCGCTTGCAGGCCAGTGCGAGTTCTGGGTGTGCGTGGGCTCCGCGGGCCGGCACTCAGAGCGGCCAGGCGGCAGCAAGCCCCGGGCAGTGAGGGGCTTAGCACCTGGGCCAGCAGCAGCTGTGCTTGATTTCTCACCGCGCCTTAGCAGTCCCCCGTGTACCCCTGCCCTCCCCCGCACCCCCCTTCCCCCTCTCCCCTGTCCCCTCCTCCCCAATCTCCCTTACCCTCCCACCCTGACCCCTCCTTGGGCTCCTGCGCAGCCCGAGCCTCCCCAACAAGCGCCGCCTCCTGCTCCACAGCGTCCAGTCCCATTGACCACCCAAGGGCTGAGGAGTGCGGGTGCATGGCCCGGGACTGGAAGGCAGCTCCACCTGTGGCCCTGGTGTGGGATCCACTGGGTGAAGCCAGCTGGGCGCCTGAGTCTCGTGGGGACTTGGAGAATCTTTATGTCTAGCTAACGGACTGTAAATACACCAATTGGCACTCCGTATCTAGCTCAAGGTTTGTAAACACACCAATCAGCACCCTGTGTGTAGCTCAGCGTTTGTGAATGCACCAATCAGCACTCTGTATCTAGTTAATCTGCTGGGGACTTGGAGAATCTTTATGTCTAGCTAAGGGATTGTGAATGCACCAATCAGCACTCTGTGTCTAGCTCAAGATTTGTAAATGCACCAATCAGCACTCTGTGTCTAGCTCGGGGTTTATAAATACACCAATTGACACTCTGTATCTAGCTAATCTAGTGGGGACATGGAGAACTTTTGTGTCTAGCTCAGGGATTATAAATGCACCAATCAGCACCCTGTCAAAACGGACCAATCAGCTCTCTGTAAAACAGACCAATCGGCTCTCTGTAAAATGGACCAATCAGCAGGATGTGGGTGGGGCCAGATAAGAGAATAAAAGCAGGCTGCCCCAGCCAGCAGTGGCAACTGGCTTGGGTACCCTTTCGCACTGTGGAATCTTTGTTCTTTCGCTCTTTGCAATAAAGCTTGCTGCTGCTCACTCTTTGGGTCCATACTGCTTTTATGAGCTGTAACACTCACCGCAAAGGTCTGCAGCTTCACTCCTGAAGCCAGAGAGACCACCAACCGCCCGGGAGGAACGATCAACTCCAGACGTGCCGCCTTAAGAGCTGTAACACTCATAGCTAAGGTCTGCAGCTTCACTCTTGAGCCAGCGAGACCACGAACCCACCAGAAGAAAGAAACTGCGAACACATCAGAACGTCAGAAGGAACAAACTCTGGACACGCTGCCTTTGAGAACTGTGACACTCACGGTGGGGGTCCGCGGCTTCATTCTTGAAGTCAGTGAGACTAAGAACCCACCAATTCCGGACCCAATAGGACTGGGGATGGTTAACATTCTTGCTACACTGAGTGGAGAAATCTAGTGCTATGTGGGCTATCTACAGTACTAAGTTAGCCCTAGACTGAAGTTGGCTTTGGACCTACCCTGATAAAACTTAACGGCAAGCCTTGAATGGGTCAATATGATGTGCTAGTAAAAGTGCCATAACAATGCCAAATACACATTAAAAGTGAACAACTGAGCTTAACACTTAATCATATAAAATTCACAAAGGCCAATGATAAAAATAACTCTGCTTGCAAATAAGAAGGAAAATTTTCTGAATGATCAGGATGAAAGTCAAATCATATAAAAGAACCAGAAAAGGCCAGGTGCAGTGGCTCATGCTTGTAATCCCAACACTTTGGGAGGCCAAGGCGGGTGGATCACCTGAGGTTAGGAGTTCAAGACCAGCCTGGTCAACATGGTGAAACCCCATCTCTGCTAAAAATACAAAAAAATAGCTGGGTGTGGTGGTGTGGGCCTGTAGTCCCAGCTACAGCTACTTGGGAGGCTGAGGCAGGAGAATCGCTTGAACCCAGGAGGCGGAAGCTGCAGTAAGCCGAGATGGCGCCATTGCGCTCCAGCCTGGGAGACAGAGTGAGACTCTGTCTCAAAAAAAAAAAAAAAAAAAAAAAGAACCGGAAAAGACAGAGATGAAGGAATTAAGGAGACAAGGATCCTAAAATAACAAATATGTTCAAGGATATGAAAGAAAACATGGACATGATAAGAGAAATGCTAGACCTGATAAAGAACCAAATGCAACATTGAGAGATGAAAAATGCAACATCCACAAAGGAAAATGAACTGAATAAGATTAACAGACACAACAGAATAAAAGAGCAATGAACCTGAAGACAAAATAATAGAAATTATTCCAAATGAAGTGCATAGAGGTAAAAAGTAAGAAAAGTGAACAAAATCTCTGTGACTTATAGTATAGTGTCAAGCAGTCTAACATATATTTAATGAGAGTCTCAGAGTTAGAGGAGAAAGAGTGAGTTGTACAGAAAAAAATATTTTAAGATCCAAGAAAATCAACAAAATCACCAAGAGAAATAAGAATAAAGAAAAGCAGAGTATTTCAGTCAGGGTCCAGTTAAAAGAGAGAAGCCACACCACAATTTGACCAGGAAAATTTAATACAAAGAATTATTCATTGTAACGGGGAATTGGTTAGTAAGAAGTGAAGAGAACTCTACAGACAACAGGAAGCTGTAAGTAGCTATTTCCCAAAAAGAAGAAACACAGTCCCAGTAGTCATTGTATCCAATGCTGACCACATTAATTCCTCCTCGAATTCAGTCACAGACCCATTGAATATTTTGTTACCTAAAGGTAAAAGTTAAAGTTAACTTCTAATAATTTCTATATGAAATAAAAATGGGAAGAAAAAGGAAGGTGGCTGGGTTATACCAACAAGCATATGATGCACATAACAAAGAGAAAATATGCCAAGCTAATACAGTCCTCATCTCTGTAATGGAACATGAGGTTGTAGTTAATATCTGTGACATCCTTCTTCAAGTGCTTGTCCTAAATATTTTCCTTGCTTTCATTCAGAACCTCAGTTACTTTAGGCTCTTTATCTGGGGAAGGTTACTAAGCATTCATTCCTGAATGGTGTGAGACCTCAGTCATTTTGCATTTTATTGTAATTTTAAAATAACTTTTATTATTGGGCGTGGAATATTAGTATGGAAGTGCTAAAGGGCATTACCAAGGGTCCCCTGGATACTAGAGTTCTCTTTGCCTCCATTTTATAGTAGCAATCCAGTTTTGTCTGGTAATTGGGATCAATCACTCCGGCCAACAGACTAAAACTTTAAAGAAAATCTATTGGTTCAGAGGCTTAAGAAGACCAGAATGACTAGGTAGAAATTTCAGTGACATCTTATTGTGTCCCTTGATGAAAGCATTGTCCCCTTAAGAACCAGTGCTAAACTCTATACCTAGCAAAACATTTTTCAAAAATAACGGCAAAATGAAGACTTTTTCAGACCAATAAAAGCAAGATGAGAGTCTTTCTTTATTTTTTTGGGTCATTTAAAGTAAACCTACCCTTTATTCACTGATTCTCTTTAAAATTGTACATTTAAAAAAATTTTTCTGCAGTTTCACTATAAGTGTGTATTTCTTTTTACATTTTTCTGCTCAGTATTCATTAGGTTTCACAAATATAGAAATTGATATCCTTCATCATTTCTAGAAAATGTTTAGCTGTTGTTTATCCTAATATTGCCTCTGTTTCATTCTCTTTGTTCTCTCCTTCTGGGTTTCTAATTAAGCATGTGATAGACCTTCTTACTGTATATATGTTCTATATTTAAACAAATTGTTATCTTTTTGGTTCTCCATGTTTTATTCAGCTAATTTCTTCTAACGTGTCTTCTGGTTCATTAACTCTCTTTTCAGCTGGGTATAATCTGCTAAACCCTTTCACTGAGTTTTTAATATTAGTTATTGAATTTTTTTAGTTGTATAATTTCTATTTGGATCTTCTCCAAATCATGTATTTCACTTTTTAATAGTTTCTATCTCACTGCTGATAATTTTAAGCTTGGTTTTTATTTCCTCAAATATAATAGTTGTTCCACAGGCTGTTCAATAATTTCACCATCTAGAATTCCTGTGGGTTTATTTCTGTTTTCTGTTATTTCTCCAAATCCTTGTTCATAAGATCTTGTTTCCTTGTGTGCTTGGTTATCTCTGACCCTGTTGGACATTGAAATTATAGGAATAATCTGAGACTGCAGATGATATAATCCTCTCTTGAATAGCTTTATGGCTTCTAATAAAATACTGTAGAATCTATGTGAGTTGATTAGTGAGCTACAAATTAATGAGATTCTATTGTATTGTTGAGAAATCTATGTGTAGATTTGCCTTAATCTATCTATTTATATCATCACATTCCTTAACTTGGGGAAGCTAACTTGTTCTAATAGCTACCTTAAAACAAGACATTAATATTTCTGTTTTTTGCATATTTGATGAAAATGGATTTAATTAACATTCTGGTTTCTCTTTTAAGCTCCTTGTATACTGCAAACACTTTAAAAACATTCCATATTTAACACTCTGAGTCACATGGCTTTTAGTTTTAATTAGTAAATGTATCTATATGTCTGAGTTTAAAAACCATGTCTTTTTAAAAAAAGTTTATATGTGATTTTTATTTGTTCCCACTACTTTAGAAGATAATTGACAGTGAAACTAATGGGACAGTAATAATAATTTTGCAAAATACGGCCATACAGATATTACTCTGTAATTTGTCCTGATTATATCGATGGAATCTTATAGACTTAGAGAGATTTTGATCACAGTGATGTAGTCCCCTAGAGAATCTCTCCAATATCTGCCTGCCTGATACCACGGAAAGCTCTAGATAAAAGAAATAACTTTTGGAAGTTACTTTGAAATAATTTAAGTTTATTAATCATCAAGCATTGAACTCATACCTTTTCTAAGAGCTGCTGGTAATTGTTCCTTCTTAAATTCAATATTCATTCCAATAAAAAGATAAAGCCGAATTGAAGTAAGTCATAAAAATTCCTCTTTCCTTCTCACTCCCATTTCTTGCCAGTCTAGCATCCTATTCTAACTCTTTCTTCAGCTTTATTACATCTAACCATGAGCATTTTACAGTTATGCTTCTGATTGTAAACTCATTCCTTTGGGGAAAAAGAGGCTTTGAATTATGCTATTTTTCCAAGTGCTTCCAGAATTAGAAATATAATATTACACAAATCTAACTCATATATATACTTCAAGTAGTATATATATGAGTTTACTTAAAATTTATTTGTTTTGAAACATAAGAACAAATATTGTGTCTTTATAAATGGATCATCAGATATATTTCTCTTTTTTCCACAGGGGACAAAATCATATCCAAGCTTTGAATATAAGAGCAGAGTATATATACATGAGGGAATTAAAATTATTTTGAATCTATTATCTTCCTTTCTACTCCATACCTCTTTATCATACTAGCTCCTCCTCATAATGACTCTGTATTGAAACAAAATAAAACAAAAAGGAGAGAGTAGACGTAGGAATGTTTTTTTCCTTCATGCATACATTAAAACGCCCTGTATTTTGGCCTACTTTGGGGAGAAAGTAATTTAGCTTTCCTTTGATTGTATTTTCTTGTTGGTAGAACAGAGTAGTAATTTCTCACTTCGGTGTTTTTTGGAAACAGAAATAGTCATTATTTTTATTAGTGTTCTCAAAAATTTAAAGAGTTTTTGACTTCTGTAAAGTTTTTATTTCAGATCATTTTAATACTTTTGTCTTTTCATGAAACAAGAATCCCTGGAAAGGTCACAGGGGTATAAAAAAGAGGAGGAATGAAAGAAGGAGGTATCTGTCTAAGCCATCTAACCAGGGGGCTGTGATTATACTTCATTACGCCTCGGAAGCTCTCTGACTCCCTAAGGTCCAGTGAAGTTTCCAGCTAGAGCCAGACCTAGAGCCTTGGGTCCAGATTCCAGATGCTATGTCAGGCAGCTGAGCCTTAACACCATGAGAAACTCAACTCCTGGGTTCATGATCTGTTCCTCACTTACAAATTCTATAACTCACAAACTTGAAACTCTTTGAGTACTTTAGCCGGACTATTAGCCAACTATATAAGATACAAAAGATCCTCATCCATTGGCTTAGATTTTATTATTGTATCTATAGCAATGAACTAGAAACACAAGATAGTATTTTTTTTTATTATACTTTAAGTTTTAGGGTACATGTGCACACGTGCAGGTTTGTTACATATGTATACATGTGCCATGTTGGTGTGCTGCACCCATTAACTCGTCATTTAGCATTAGGTATATCTCCTAATGCTATCCCTCCCCCGTCCCCCGACCCCACAATAGAGCCAAGTTCCTTCTCTATGTGGAAGGAATAATATTAGTCCTTTGTTTTCCTTCTGACTTGATTAACCTTCCTGTATCCTACCTATTATCTATGCATGTCAATGTGTATTCATCATATTGGTACTGAAAGAATTTGGGATCCTTTAATTATATCTGTTCCCCTCAGTTTTTTCATAAACACATCACTAATTTCTCACTTAGTGCCATTAGAGCTTTTGTTGTATAACATTTGCCTTTGTAGGATCCATTGTTATTGTCACTGTAATGCCTTTGGTACTTAAGTCTGGACAAAGTATTCCTTCTTTCTAGTGTGTTAGAGAATAGTTAACAGGCACGAGATGCACAGGCTTCAACACTTCCTTGGCCAAAGAACTCCATTGCCCAATCCTAGTCCCAGTCAGCATAGCATAGATACAGTGGGCCATCTGTGGTCCATTTACTGCTGTGGCTCTGAGGATGGAGGAAGCAGGCCACAGTCAAGGAATGGGGGTGCATTCTCGAAGCTGGGAAAGGCAAGGCAGTGGATTCTACTCTGGAACTTCCAGAAAGGAATGCAGCCCAGCTGACACCTCGATTTCAGCCCAGTGACACCCTTTTGGACTTGTGAATTACAGAACTGTAAGATAATGCATTTGCTTGTTTTAAGCCGCTAAGTTTGTGGTCATTCGTTGCAGCAGAAATGGAAGAGAGAACTAATACAAACATCCTTCATTAATCTCTCCCTTCATTCAGCTGGATCATGAAGCCAATGCTGACAAAGTAGATAAAGCATTTGTTTAAAATTATTTTAAGTTTATTTATACCTATTTTCAGAAAGACAGCATGTACTATGTGGGATCCTGGAACTGCAATTGCTGACATAGACATTTTAAGTGACACCAGAAGCCCTTAGTGGCATTTCAAGATTTTAATACAATTTGGGAAATTTCTGCCTCTGGAGTACTCCAGAATCATTCAGATAAAATATTTTTTTAAGTTTAAAAATAATTTCTAACTACACAAGTTTTAAAAACAGGAGTAAGACTAGAGTCAGTGAAGTGCTGGAGTCTGCTTGTATGGCTTGGAAAAGACAGTTGTTAAAATTTTAGGTATTTTATGAGCCATTAAATCATCTACAGTTGGTGTATTTACTCCCCAGAAATCAGCAGACACAGCCAAGGGAGAGCAGGTGGCTAAAGCTTTATCAGCACCCTTAGGCTGGGTTCTTCTCGGACTAGAATGCTCATCCAGCCCTGCCACTCCCAAGATTTACCATCAAGCTAGTGTGCATCTCCTATATTACTTCCTGTGTATTACATTTATTTTGGGGTTCCCAATAAAACATATAACATTGTTAGCAATTTTTTCTGTTTATTTTTTAAAGTGTCACCATAAACTTGTTGATTTATAGCTTGCTTTTTTACTCCCTCAGCAACATCTTAGAGATCTATGTTAGCTCATATCTGCCTCACTTTAAAAACTATAATATTCTATATTCCATACATATGGTGTACATATACTATCATATAGGTTAATTTGTGTAACAATTGCTCTATTCATGAATGTGTGCATAGTTTTAAATTTTTTGCCACTACAAACAATGCAGCAGTGGATGTTTCTGTACCTGCCTTCGTGCCACTGTGCATCGAAAGTAAATAATGATATTGATATTAGGAATTTCTGGGTCTGAGCGTATAAGCATTTATAATTTTAATATATACTGTCAAATTGCTTTCCAAAGAGGCTGTAATAATTTACAGCTCTACCAGCAGTGCAGTTTCTCTAATTTTGACCTCGATGTAGTCAATTTACGTTTGCTAACATGATGGATAAAAGGTGGTCATTTAAATTTTGTTTCCTTGATCACTGCCGAGGCTTACTATAATTTTATGTTTACTGGATATTTGTATTTATGTCAGCCTGTCACAGTGCTTTTCCCACTTTTCTATTTTTTCTGGTCTTTTTTCTAGTCAATTTGTAGGCTACATTCTGGACACAAATCATTTGCCTATTATGTTGCAAATATTTTCTCCCAGATTATCACTTGATATTATTGTTTTTTTCCAACTTGAAATCATCATTTCATTTTAAAATAGTGCTTGGTTTACAGAAAAGCTGTAAAGGTAGTGCAGAGAGTTCCTATACACCCTTCACCCGGTTTCTACTATTGTTAACGTTTTTCATTATTGTGGTCCCTTCGTCACAATAAATGAACCAATATCAATACTACATTATTATTAATGAAAGTTCATGCTTAATTACATTTTATTAACTTTTTCCAGCATCCTTTTTCTGTTCCAGAATTTCATTCAGAATATCAAGTTACATTTAGTCATCAAGTTTCCTTAGCCTCCTCTCAACTGTGACATGTTCTTAGACTTTTTTCTTTTATCATTGTTCAGTATTTATTTATATCCTCATATATATTAGGGAGATGACATAGAGCATACCACAGGAATGAATAAGTCAAGTGTCCTACATGCATATGATAAATTATTATTTATCATATATTAAATTATTATAATATATAATGGCAATATATCAATACTTTTCACCTACCTGCTTTAAAAACATTAAATAAAATAATTATCTTAATTTTCAAGTGAAGGTGAAGAAATGCTCAAAAGCTTACAAGTTATGGTTCAGGAACTTTATAACTTCTTAAGCCTTAATCACTTTTATATCAATTTTGGTTTTTACTGCTTAAAAAGCCATATAAATACCTGGTAATGCTAGTTCCCTACATCACTTCTTACCCATTTTTGAGGCCACTGCCACTTTACTTTCATTTTTTTTAACCTCTATGTCTGCATCTATGTGGGTGCTTTTTAAAAAAAGTTTTAGCAATTTCTAATAATTACCCCCCTGAAAAGATTAGGATTTAGCTCTCTGTTACTACTCCTTGCCACTGCCCAACAAGTACCTTCTCACACTCTTAGTACTACTATATTGTAATTTCAGTTATGCCAATAGTCAGTATTTCTAAATAATTCAAATATGTCAAAGATAATGGCAGTTGAGTCTTATATTGTACCAACATTACTATCCTTTCTTATGCAACTTCCTCTTCACACCATTGAGGGGTAATTGCGTTTTGTTTTGTTTGCTTAGTTTTCTACATACTTATCACTAATTCAACTTTGAATTCTTTGTCAGTTATCTAAAACCCTTCATTTATCAAGAACTTTATTATTGTCATCTTCCTCAAGATGAATCTTCAGAAACCATCTGTTACATATGCTGCCTTCTTTGCTGGTTGTCCTGGACTTTGCCTTTACTCCATTGCTATATTGGATCCCTTGTTTCTTCCCTGCTACGTTTCTCTTTCTCTTGGCTTCCTTTCTCTTTTTGGAGGAATGTATCCTCCAGGACCATCCTGAGAAAAGCTTCATGAGAAGTATTTCTTAAGTTTTGCATATCTTAAGATACGCAAAAGGTAAACATCTGTATTCTACCTTCAAATCTGATCAATAGTTTGGGATATATGTAAAATTCTAAGAAAAAATAACTATTTTCTAAAAAGAAGTTTGAAGACAATGTTCCATGTTTCACAGCCTCCAGTGTTGTTTTTGAGAAGTCTAATGTCATTCTGATCCTTTGTGACATGACTTTTTTTCTCCATTTCTGGAAGCTTGTAAGGTCTTCTCCCTGACTCCTGGGGTGTTTATTCCATTGACCTTTAATGTAATTATTGATGTGACCACACCTATTTTCAGTTTGTTCCCTCTGGTTTTTGTTCCTTTGTTTCAACCTTATTACCTTCTTTTTCAATAGCTGAGTGTGTTTTGAAATTCCATTTTAATTTGTCTATTAGCTTTTTAGCTATACCTTGTGGTTTTATTTTTAAATAATTGTTCTAAGAATTAAAATATCAATCCTTAACTTTTCATATTATAATATTTTACCACTTATAAAACGTAAGAACTTCAGTATATATATGTTCATTTACATTTATTGTTCTTCGTGTTATAGGTGTCGTATTATATTGTAAATTTTCCATGACAATATTATAATTATGCTTCAAACAATGTTGCAATTTTTAAATCAAATGAATCAAATTTTTAAAACAAATTTATGTATACTTAGACATTTCTATCACATTCAGTGCTCTTTTCAATTCCTAAAGATCTGAATTTCCCCTGGTATTGTTTCCCTTCATCAGAAAGAATCTTCTTTAGCATATTTTGTAGTGCAAGACTGGTGGTGCATATTCTTAGTTTTTCTTTATATGAATATGTTTTAAATGCACTTTCATTCTTGAAGGTTATCATCATTGAATATACACTTCTGGGTTGACAGGTTTTTTAAAAAAATCTTTCTTTCGTTTAGCACTAAACAGATGTTCCACAGTCTTGAGCCTCCACGATTTCTCATAAAAGTATGTAGTTTTCCAACTTATTGTTCCTCTGTAATGTATCTTTTTTTCTGGTTATTTTCATGACTAAATCTTTTTTTTTTTAACCAATTTGAATATAATGTGCTCAGGCATCCATTTCTCCAAATTTATCCTGTTTGTAGGTTGTTGAGGTTGTTGAATCTATAAATCTGTCAATATGTATCTTCCAACTAATTTGAGAGGTTTCTGTCATTATTTCTTGAATTATTTTCTCCTTCATTATCTTACTCCTCTTCATCTGGGTCTCCATTTACTTATGTGTTGGACATTTTGAAATTGTCTCACATGTTCTAAGGCTTTCTTCATTAAAAAAAATCTTTTTTCTCTCTCTTTTTCAGATTGAATGATTTTTATTGTTTTCATTCTGCTCTTTAGCTCATTCAGTACACTTTCTAGTTCTGGAATTCTGTTTTCAGTTGTAAAATGTGCATTTGGTTCTTCTTCATAGTTTCTATTTTTGTTCTGAGATTCTCTATCTCTTAATTTATTACAAACAAATTACCTTATGTCTCTTTGAGCATAGTTATAATAGGGGCTTTAAAATAGTTGCCTAATAACTCCAACATCTGGGTTTGCATGATGGTATTAATGTTTGAGAACTGTTGGGAAATTTGTAGGTCATAATCTACAATTAAAGCTCTGCAAATTGGGGGGTAACTCAGCATTCTGAAAATCACAGATTCAGCTGAGCCAAACTCTTTTTTCCTCTTCTTCAATGTTGTTTATGATGCTGTCATATTCCTCATCACTGGTCTGGTTACCATGCATCTGAGATAAAATTCTTTAGGCCTTCTGAGTCTGTCTTTTCTGAATAAGCCATTGAGGATTTTCAGGCAAAAAGAGACAGGCAAAAAACTGTATAACTGCTGGAATTGCTTCAAGTTCCAACATGTACCTATCACTCCTGATTACATAATATATAACTTTGTATTCAGCATATCACCTAGTAAAGTATCTTGTACACAGTAGGCATTTGGTAAATGTTTTAAGAAATAATACAGAAGCACCTGTGTATCTAAATTTTCTGTATTAACTAAACAGAAAATAGCTGTGCTTTATACTCATATAGCCTTATTTTTTGCAGCCTCTCTTCTGGATCCTTTAGCGCTGCAAAATTACTTGCACAATAATTCCTTCCAACCAAAGCATTCATTATTCTAGATATAACCAGAGCTCTTCTGGAACAGTCTTCAGATGAGAGTTAGAGAGCAGATTTTCCTTGTTTTTAGTGACCTTGACAATTTTGAGGAGTACTGGTCAGGTGTTTCATATAATGTCCCTCAATTTGACTTTGTCTAATGTTTTCCTTATGGTTTGGCTGGGCTTGTGGTTTGAGGAAGATCACAGAGATGAAGTGCCATTCTCACCATATCATATAATAGGTACATGCTGTCATCATAAGTCATGATGATATTAACCTTCATTTCTAGAAGAAGGGAGTGTTTGAAATAGGCTGTGTTAGGTAAATCTTAGATTTGCAATCATATATTTGCTTTTTACTTTTCTTCTGTAGAAATTGACTAATACTTTAACAAAAGCTGTTTGGCACAAAAGGAAAAATTGGAATATAGATAATAGAGTTTATTTAATAATCCTGAGTAATTGCATGTTAAATATTTATAAAGTCTGTTGTTTTTATGAGTTTATTTATGAAAGATGGATTTTTCCCAGGGGGCTTAAACTGATTAAACTTTTTCTGAGGCTATTTGATAAGAAAGGAATAGTTTCCTATATTTTGTTCATAAATAGTAATATTAATAAGTAATGTGACAGGGGATAAACAGAATAAACCATGTTACAGCACATATTGCATTTATAATAGTATACATTTGCAATTATGTGTAATGACCAGCATTAAATACAGTGTATTAAATTATTCAAATTGCTCTTCAGTATAAATTATGCCATTGATTAGATTTATGGTGGTAGCTGTGAGATGTAAACTAAATATTGTGACATTCTTTAATTGAAATAAATGCTTGTACTTCAATTAATGGTAATTTTTTAGTTCATTAACTCTAGAAATTTGTTTTTATAGTCTATTTGGGATTTTACAGTCAAATGAATTGAGATATAAGCTATATAGGGTTTATTAAGAACAAATCAATGGTCATATAAACCTCATAATTTTTTTTGATACAATGATAAGGTAGCACATAAGATGTGAAATGTAATGAAATGAAATGTCTATGTCTGTCCGTCTTAAATGTTGTTATATTAAACATGTCCACTTCTCAAAGCATGGTTTGTGGGCAAATAGTACCTTAAGGTGTGTGAGTTTTGCTCTTCTAAGCTCATCTCAGAATTCTTCATTAGCCTTAGTGAAATGTAGCCACATTCATACCTAGCCTAAAGAGTAAGCAAAGTTAGTGTGGTTTGGCCAGAGAGAGATAGTGAGTAGATGTCTTCTGGAGGGACGGCAGTATCTTTATAAATATTTAATGAGAGTTTACCAAAACCTTATAACCTCACTTTAGCAGTCTTTAATGGGTAAAATATTTGAAGGAATTGAACAATATCAATGTCTAAATGATATTTCTCAAAGTATGGTCCAAGGAGTACACATTAAAATTGTAGACCCCCTGAATCAGATGCTTAGGAATTTGGGTGGCAACTGCATGTTTACCATCTTTTAGATGTCCTTATGCAAAATGAAGTTTGAAGTCTACTGGTGTGAAGGGTACTGTTTCGTTCATAATATGTAAAGGAGAATAAGAATAAATACATGAAGTTCTCTATTAGAAAGCTCTTCCTACCAAATCAGAGGTCTGTGAGAAGCTGTTCCATGTTTCTGAGTGTGTCGTGTTCCATATAGATGGTCTTCTCTTTGTTCATTTTAACACTTTGTGGTTATTGCCTGTGTTACACTCAGCCTTGTAGTTATGATAGATCTGCAGAGTAGATCATGATCTCCTTGAGGGCAGGAATCATGTGACTTCATTTCTACATCCTTATAATCCTATTTAGATTTGGGGGACATACATATTTCATAATCTGAATTAGGAAAACATTAGCTAATTAGATCAAAACAAAGTGTAACTGCCATCTATTTTTGTTATTGTCACACCTAACGATACATTATAATAAGTGATACTGAAAACAACCAGCATAGTTTCTGCTCACTAGGAATGAATACAATTAGTTCTCCAGATTCTTTCCTAACATTTTACATGCAAGCATATACCAGGATAAACCTCTTTCATTACTTTGCTTTTCATTACATTTATATAGCAATTTCTCCCCGCCCTTGAGGGACATTTTTTCTGAGGTGCATATAATGTTTGTTAGGCGATGTTTGGATTAAATATATAATGGCCCTCATAAGTATTATTTATGGTTTTTTAAATAATAATAAAGATAATACAGAAAAACATGTTAAAGATACTTAATTCATTCTTACCTAGTAATAACAGGTGAACAGGTTTGATTTGCACTTTCCACCTCTTTCTTGCTAGAAAATTATGAGATCTCCTTCTGTCTATTCCCTCAATGAACTCACATGTTTTTCCTATCCCTTGGAGAGTTGGGCAGGGAGAGCAAGACTGAATAGATACTGTGGTTGTATTTTTTCTGACTTCATTAATCTGGACTACAGGACTGTCTCTGAATGGCAGGATAATAGCACCATTTTAAAGGTCACCTGCCTTCTGGAGAGGTCATCACACATAGGAATTATTACTTTGCAAATGTAGTGCTTTACAGAAAAATTGAAGAATTGCCTCCTGTAGGCTCAGCTCTGTGCGGTCCTGTATGGCTGCTGCAGGTCACGTTAGGGAGTGTATTCAAACTCAGTCCCTCCCAGCAGGGTTGCACTAGCCTTAGTGTCCTGCTCTGGGTCTCAGTATCTGGTGTTTGAGGTGAGTCTTTCTTGCTAGATCTCTGTGTGTGCTCTGTCCCTAGCATTGGTTCTGGTGTGTGCTCTAGCTCTCTGGTGGATGGGAGTCTTTCCATGAACTCCAGCTCTCTTGGATGGGACCCTGGGGTCTACCACTTTCCAGGTTCAACTTCTAGCGCATGGGTCAACAGTGACTGCTGACTGCTTTTATCAAACAAGAGAGAGGTCATTTCTGGTTTCTCCACTTTTGCCTGCCACTCCAAATTGTGAAGCAAGCCTCAGGCAAAAATTTTATCCATCGGTTTCTCAGAAGACTTGTGCCACTTTAGGATTAAAAACAAAGTTACAATTTTGAAAATCTGCAATAAGAAAGCCAAGATATTTAAAGCATACACAGAAAGGATTTTAAGTGGAGTTACATGGTACATAGCTCACCAGTGCTTCATATCCAAGACCAGTTGAAGAGGTGCAGGCTAAGGCAGATGGGTGACCATGACTTGAGTAGGGGGCAATTGACATTCTTTCTGGTTACCTAGCATACATTACCCCTTCTCTCTCTCTCTCTCTTTTTTTTTTCTGTCACACAGGCTGGAAGGCTGGAGTGCAATGGCGCGATCTCGACTCCCTGCAACCTCTGCCTCCCGGGTTCAAGCGATTCTCCTGCCTCAGCCTCCCGAATAGCTGGGATTACAGATGCCCACCACAGTTGCTAATTTTTGAATGTTTAGTAGAGACGGGGTTTCACCATGTTGGTCAGGCTGGTCTCGAAGTCCTGACCTCAGGTGATCCGTCCGCCTCGGCCTCCCGAAGTGCTGGGATTACACACGTGAGCCTCCTCGCCCGGCCGCATTACCCCTTCTCTATCCAATTTCTCTTTGGAGAAATACTTCTCCACAGTGCCCCGTCTGAGTGGGATGGTAAATTCAAGGGCCAGCTCAGCTGTGAGGGGAGCTGGAGGGATCCCCAATCTCTTTCCGCCATCTTGAGCAAGGCTCCGAGGAGCTGCTTCTTGACTTTTCCAAGCTGGCTCTTCAGTCTTCTCTCCAAACTTGGGAGATTTCCCAGATTTTTCTAATATATTACCCTATGCTTTATCTAGCCAGAGTTCAGCTTTTGTTTCTTGAAATTGAAGACGCCTCCATCTATAAGAAAGGTAAGTGGTGGAGGGTGATGCATTGTCTTAGAAATGCTGTCAGTTAATCTGTTTTGTTCCAGAGGGGGCAACGGATATTTTCATCTTTATCACGGTATTGTTAGTTTCAACCAATTGTTAAGTTTAGGGTTCTAGCCCATGAATCAGAAAAATATGTTCACTTTGACCTTCTTTACATCCTAAAGAATTTACAAAGGAAAAATTTACACAGCAGTAATTCCTGTGGATGATGATGTCTCTGGGAGCCAGTTGACCCATCAAATGTTGTCATTAGCATCACATTCTGCAGATAGTCATGTGTCACATCTTTTAAACTTTACATTAATCAAAATCATTAAAGAAATTAGCCACACAAGCCAGCCTCATTAGATCTAATTCATTCTATGATGTGTAATAAAACACAAAGAACACGTGGCCTGTTATCAGGAGGCAGGATGTTCTCAGTGGCTCATGTCACTGGGATTAAATGGATATTGCTTCTCACCCAATTCACAGGTTTTGATTGCCACATAACCTTAATTAATTCATAATTGACACCTTAGCCTTTCCATTCCAGAAAGCTGTCATTGCTTACTGATTTATTTAATTTACGGTCGGGAAAAAACAAAAAAGAGTCTTTGTAGGATTTGCAATTTTGAAGCAAAGCACTAAAGACCACAAACATCAGTTAGAAAATGTCACCTTTTGGGAGGCTGAGGCAGGTGGATCACGAGGTCAGAAGATCTAGACCATCCTGGCCAACATGGTGAAACCCCGTCTCTACTAAAAATACAAAAATTAGCTGGGCATGGTGGCAGGCACCTGTAGTCCCAGTTACTCGGAAGGCTGAGGCAGGAGAATCGCTTGAACCCAGGAGGTGGAGCTTACAGTGAGCCGAGATCATGCCACCGCACTCCAGCCTGCGCGACAGAGCGAGACTCCGTCTAAAAAAAAAAAAGAAAAAAAAAGTAAATGTCACCTTTCAGCTTCTGAACCTCAAACTGTCACAATCGAACAGCTTTTATGAAACTTTCATTTTCATTACAAAGAAATCCAAGCAACGCATTAATAACTTGTTTGTGTTTGTGGAAGTTTGCAAAGAGGTGTCATATGAGACTGTCTTTCAGCAGCTGATTTGTAAGTTCTCTTTAATTTTCACTTCCAGATTTACACCAGTGGTAGAAAAGAGTGGGAAGCAAGTCTTGTGGCGAGATGGTGCCATCCCGTATTAAGAACTTTCGCAGCAGAATGCCCAAAATATGTGGCAGGGTTGCGGTAAAGTCTTCAAAGCAGGCTGTTTCTCAGTCGCTGCGTGTGTTCAGTCATGGGACTGTTTCCTTGGTAAGTGTCATTCCTGCGGAATGGGGCTGAACAAGGAACCTTCAGTTATGTCAAAAACTGATGATTCCCACTGTCGCCACCAGAGGATGTTCTAGGCACGTTTTTGTCAGCGCAGCTCACGTTGACTAAAATAGCCAGTCCTTCCAACAGAAGTAGCGTAACGGTTCTGAGGATGTGGAAAATCTCAATGTCAACAGCAGCTCGTAAAATGGAAAAGAACATGGCATCAGCTATGTGTTTAGAAAAGTCTGAGGCGTTTAGCCTAACTGTTCTTGAATCATTACCATGATACTGACAAGCAAAGTATTTCTGAGGAACCTGTAGTATTTAGGCCTTGACTGCATGGCTAATAGAGAAAATAGCTTAGGCTACCCACACACCACAGTTCTTTTCAAGGTTTGGAAAGCAGCCATTTTTGTTGATACATTTTTAAAAATTATTATTTTATTGCTTTAATTCTTGTGCTGAGACTTGGGTAGGTAGAGACAAAGAAGAGAAAAAAGGATTTTTTTTTTTAAAAGGGGAATTTAGTCTAGTGTTCCTTAGATAGGGAAATCCTAGGAAGGATTGAGAAACATGCCTTACATTCATCCAAAAAATAAACTATAAAACACTATCAAAAGGGTAGCAAGAGCACCTGTTATAGATAAGAGCTTTAAAAACCGATATGTAATAGCAAGGTCTGTCATCAAATGTCAAGTGTCAGGCACTACTTAGAGGCTGAATCTCACATTGGTGCCAAGGAATATACATTGAAGCTGAAAAGCAACCTGACTCCCATCAGTTTGCCTCATTATAGAAATGATATTCTTTTTGCATGCTGCAAGAACACTGAAGGATATGTAATATATATTAAAATGAGTAACTGTAATATGTTGTTGAAGGCAGATCATTTGCATCTGTGTGCATGTGTGTGTGCATGCAAAGACTAAAAGCACAAACTATAGTTTTCAGGTTTAACGGCATGTTTTTTAATATCATACCTATTTTATGGAATATTCTCTGCTTTTACTAAAAAAGGTGTATTTTACATTTATTTTATTGTGGTAAGAACACTTAAGATGAGAGCTACTCTCTTAACAGATTTTTCAGTGTGCAATAAAGTGTTCTAAAGATATGGTGTTACACAGCAGATCTTTCTTAAGGCCGAATAATATTTGTGTGTGTGTGTGTGTATGTGTGTGTGTGTGTGATATTTTCTTTCTTCATTTGTCTATCAACGGACATTTAGATTGTTCTCACATTGCAGCTATTAGGACTAGTGCTGCAATGTATTTATTTTTATAAGGTTCTCATTTTTATTAAGTTCCCTTACTAAAATAATTAAATAATAGTGTAAATTTTAGTGACAGCTGCAGTTCTTATGACAAAAAGAATTGACAAGTGGATGTCTACAGGCAGGGAGAGCAGCAGGCAAGTGGACTTCAGGTATGGATCGATCCTGGTTGCTGTTCTATGGGGCTTGAGGAGCATGGCAAATACCTTCTTCCCCAGAAATGCTGGGAGACAGGCAGTGCATAACATAACATCTGGAGTTCTGCTGCTACAATACTTACCTCTTAACCCATTTTTTACTATTATGGAAATTCAAGCCATCTAGGCAACAAGAGACTGGAGTAGCTCACAGGATTATTGTAAAAATGACCAGAAATACTAAGTGTAAACTGAGTAGCCAATGCCTGGACTGCCGTGGGCATTCAATAAATGCCAGCTATCATTATTTCATTATTTTTTATTTGTTGTCAGCCATAGTTATACTGTGAAAAGGCCACACTCCATTGCCTTTGTGGGGCAGGGTAGTGGAAACTCTGGTCTTCAGAAAGTTTGAAGTATCACCTGAATTATTAGAAAAGAAAATCCCATGAAAGGCCCTTCCAGGCCCCTACCTAGAGTGCACCTCACCATAATCATATCGTTTAACTTTCACCACCCTGATGGTTCAAGATGGGCTGATTTTTATCAAAGGGCTGAGGGTGACACTGGCAGCAGTGAATCTTGGTGTCCTGAGGCTAGCAAGGAAAACCCGAGGTAAAGCAGGCCTGCGCTGGACTCACTGGAAGGCACTGGTGGCAGGCATCAGGGCTTCAGGAGAGCCTGTGCCAAAGGCCTGCCCCTCGGTGGGCATGAAGGGAGGGGCTGCAGGGGAGGGAGAGATGACAGAGAAAAGCTTCTTTCTGCTCACTGTGAGTCTGGTATCCAAGCGAGACCATGATGTTGATATTTACCATTACTGAACAACATAGTTTTCTTAAAAATTATTTTAAAAGCCATCTGGAGAAAAAGATCTGAACCTCATCACTACTTATCAGAAACAAATGCATTTATCAAGTCTTTCCCTTCACACCCCTCTTCAATCTATTTTTTAATATTATGCTAGTTACTTCAAAATAACTATGACCAAGGTTGTTAGATTTTATCAGAACCAGAAGGCCAAGTTTCCCATCAAAATGCGATGTTAAAGAGAATTTGGGCCTCAAATTAAGGATAGACTTTACCTTGTTTAAGTGTATTTTGTAGAGAGTTAAATTTAAAATCTGATTTTGAACATACATACATAAATTTGAAGGGAATTTGGTACATGACTTCTTGATATATGTATGCATACATATGAAAAGCAACTTCAATTTACCTTCTCTCTACTCCATCATTTCTCTTTAACTTCCTCCAGTAATACCTGTATCTTCCTTAAATTTTATTTTTAAGTCTGGGCATTCTTCTTTGATGAGCCTGGTATTCTTATTTCTATTTTCTTTTCTTTCTTTTTCTTTTTGAGACACAGTCTCACTCTGTTATCCAGGGTGAAGTGCAGTGGTGCAATCTCAGCTCACTGCAACCTCCACCTCCTGGATTAAAGCGATTCTCGTGTCTCAGTCACCCGAGTAACTGCTATTATAGGCGGGTGCCACCATGCCGGGTTAATTTTTGTATCTTTAGTAGAGATGGGGTTATACCATGTTGCCCAAGCTGGTCCCGAACTGCTGACCTCAAGTGGTCCGCTCACCTCGGCCTCCCAAAGTGCTGGGATTACAAGCATGAACCACTGCACCCGGCCTTGTCTCCCATTTTGTTGAATCAAATCTCTCTTCCTCCTCTACAGTCTCTCCTTCTTCATTGGTTTCTTTCCCTCAGCCATCAGTGATTCTCAAGCGGGTCACCTAATCTCCTAAAATGCCTTCTTTTGAGTTTATGGCTTTTTTCCTAGCTGTCACTCTTCAAAATGTTAGAAAAGTATATAACACGTGCCTACACTTCTGAACCATGGAGCACTAAAGCTACAAAACTAGTAAGGCACAGTCTCTGCCCTCAAGAAGTTTAGAGTCCGGTATGGTGAGACAGATGTGTAAATGCTTTGGGACACTAAGTGCTGTCAGTGTAAGCTGTCTGGGAATGCTTGTCATGTCCCAGGAGTCAAGAGCACTTTCTCAGAGTAGGTGAGATTTGAATAAATGCCAGAGATGAGTTGGTAGTTGCCAGTTAGATAGTAGTGGGGGTGAGAAGGACATTCCAGGCACACGTACAAGTGAGATCCAAGCTGGAAGAAACAAGAAATAACAGACACACAAGGGAAACCTTACAAGTGATTCTGTATCATTGGAGTATAATGTGCAGAGGACAGTGCTTGGTAATAAGTGAGGCTGAGAGGCTTGACCAACTGCATTCTTTTTCCAGGCATCCAATGGATCTTCAGGAGGTTTCTCATCTCAGCAATTCCCCTTGCATTTTCCTGTTTAGGGATGCATTGACTAGGCAGACTTTCTGTAAATTGGGCTTTTCACTACATTTCTCATTCCCAACACATTATACCTTTGGCTATGGGACTAATTACATGAGAGGCCACTAATCAGGAAATGTTAATGTATGTTGATGGTTTCTGGGTCAGGAACTATCAGGTGTCCACCAGGACCATTCTCACTGTTTCCAGTAATAGGATGGCAGGGTATAGGTGTACCCACAAAAGACTCCATTTCCCAGCCTCTCTTGTAGGTTGGTGTGTTCCGGGCAGTGTGGCATAAGGAGAAGTGATGCTGCCATATCTCCAGTTCATGCCTCCAAAAAGGTACGTGCTCACACATCTCTGGCATTTCCCACTCGTTGGGTGAGCAAGACCTGGAGCAGCTGCTCTGGACTCAGAGATAGAAACCATGTGATGAACGTGGCAGGGGCACCCAAACAGCTCAAGAACACATTTTCCTGGTCAGTTATATAAGAGAGAAGCAAAGTTCTGTTTGTGTCATGTCTGGGTCTCTTTGTTATAGCTGCATAGCCTATTTTGTAACAAATACAGTCACAGAGTGTTATAATAAATTTTAAAGCATTGACTCAAGATAACACAAATGACTTAATAGGAATGTTCAATAAAGAATGTCTTAAATTAAAGCAGTTATCCAGATGTTGGGCATCCCAGATGCACGAGTATACTGACAAGGCAGCTCTATTCAGGCAATGGGGTCCTATGGTACTCCTCAAACTACACCTCAAAAATAGCAAAGCCATCCTAAAAATAATGTGTGTATGCTCCCAAAATACCAAGGGCAAGAAACACAAAGCAAGTGAGAGGAACTATTTCAGATTAAAGGAAACTGAAGAGACATGACAACTAAATGCAACGTATGGTCACAGACAAGGAAAAAAGAGCTGTAAGGACATTGTGAGAACAACTGATAAAATTTGAACATGGACTGTCAATTAGATAATATCAATTCTAAAAATCTTGATTTTGATAACTGTCTGGTAGTTACATAAGAAAATATTCCTGTTCTTAGAATAATTATTTAAGGTTAAAGTACTGTGATGTCTGCAACTTATTCTCAAATGGTTCTGAAAGAATATGCTAATACACACACACACACACACACACACACAACTACACATAAACACAGAATGCTAAAGCAAATGGAGTGAAATATAAGCAATTGGTGAATCAAGGTGGTAAGGGGTAGTGTATAAATCAGCAACTTTTCTGCAAGTTGAAAATTATGTCAAAATAAAAACTTAAAAGAAAAACAGATAGGAGCACAATTTTCTCTTCTTTGAAAATCACCAACAGCATCAACAGTCACACACTTGAATTTGAATATGGCTTGCCAATTAGATCATTGCTATTGGCAAAACATTTGGCAGGGCACCCCTGCATGCGCTCTTCCTTTTGGGCCCATTTCCAGCACTCTAACTTTCCTCTGAAGCAAATTTGTCAAAATAATTGTTGAATAAACTCACTTTTTAGAAGTTGTCAAAACAGAACCAGTCCTCATCTTTGATCCAAGGACAGATGTGATCTTTGGGTATGAATGTGAGGTAGAATTTCAGGCTGATTTTTTACCATGGACTGTAATTCAATTAGTGTGATTTTATTCAATTTAGTGATATATTCTATTCATTCCAAATTGAGGGACATTCCACAAAATAACTGCATGTACATTTCAAAAATATCAAGGGTAAGAAACACAAAGCAAGGCTGAGAAATTGCTACTATTCAAGCAATACAACTCTAAAATTTTCCTAAAAACATTCCTTTTTTCCATTCTCTGTGTTTCTACCTACTGTAGTCTCCCCACAATTATAGTTATTTTAAAAAAAACCTAAGAAGCAAGGTGTTCCAAGATGGCTGAATAGGAGCAGCTCCGGTCTGCAGCTCCCAGCATGATTGATGCAGAAGACGGGTGATTTCTGCATTTCCAACTCAGGTACCTGGTTCATCTCATGGGGACTGGTTGGACAGTGGGTGCAGCCCACAGAGGGTGAGCTGAAGCAGGGTGGGGCGTTGCCTCACCCGGGAAGTGCAAGGGGTTGAAGGATTTCCCTTTCCTAGCCAAGGGAAGCTGTGACAAATTATCTGGAGAAACGGGACACTCCCCGCCCAAATATTGAGCTTTTCCCAAGGTCTTAGTGACCAGCAGACAAGGTGATCCTCTCCCATGCCTTTCTCAGCAGGTCCCATGCCCATGGAGCCTTGCTCACTGCTAGCACAGCAGTCTGAGATTGATCTGCGAGGAGGCAGCCTGGCTGGGGGAGGGGCATCCACCATTGCTGAGGCTTGAGTAGGTAAACAAAGCAGCCAGGAAGCTTGAACTGGGTGGAGCCCACTGCAGCTCAACAAGGCCTACTGCCTATAGACTCCACCTCTGTGGGCAGGGCATAGCTGAACAAAAGGCAGCAGACAACTTCTGCAGACTTAAACGCCCCTGCCTGACAGCTCTCAAGAGAGCAGTGGTTCTTCCAACATGGCGTTTGTGCTCTGAAAATGGACAGACTGCCTTCTCAAGTGGGTCCCTGAACCCTGTGTAGCCTAACTGGGAGACATCTCCCAGTAGGGGCTGGCAGACACCTCATATAGGTGGCTGCCCCTCTGGGACGAAGCTTCCAGAGGAAGGATCAGGCAGCAATAGTTGCTGTTCCACAACCTCCGCTGGTGATACCAAGGCAAACAGGGTCTGGAGTGGCACTCCAGCAAACTCCAAGACCTGCAGCAGAGGAACCTGACTGTTAGAAGGAAAATGAACAAACAGAAAGGAATAGCATCAACGTCAACAAAAAGGTCTACACCAAAACCCCATCTGTAGGTCACCAACATCAAAGACCAAAGGTAGATAAAACCACAAAGATAGGGAGAAACCAGAGCAGAAAAGCTGAAAATTCTAAAAATCAGAATGCCTCTTCTCCTCCAAAAGGTTGCAGCTCCTTGCCAGCAATGGAATGAAGCTGGATGGAGAATGAATTTGACAAGTTGACAGAAGTAGGCATCAGAAGCTTGGTAATAACAGTTTTTCTCCAAGCTAAAGGAGGATGTTTGAACCCATCGCAAGGAAGCTAAAAACCTTGAAAAAAAATTAGATGAATGGCTAACTAGAATAAACAGTGTAGAGAAGAGGTTAAAGGACCTGATGGAGCTGAAAACCATGGCATGAGAACTTTATGAAGCATGCACAAGTTTCAATAGCCAATTCGATCAAGTGGAAGAAAGGATATCAGTGATTGAAGATCAAATTAATGAAATAAGGTGAGAAGACAAGGTCAGAGGAAAAAGAGCAAAAAGAAATGAACAAAGCCTCCAAGAAATATGGGACTATGTGAAAAGACCAAATCTACATTTGATTGCTATACCTGACAGTGATGGGGAGAATGGAACCAAGTTAGAAAACACTCTTCAGGATATTATCCAGGAGAACATCCCCAACCTAGCAAGGCAGGCCAACGTTCAAATTCAGGAAATACAGAGAACACCACAAAAATACTCCTCGAGAAGAGCAACTCCAAGCGCGTAATTGTCAGATTCACCAAGGCTGAAATGAAGGAAAAAGTGTTAACGGCAGCCAGAGGGAAAGGTCGAGTTACCCACAAAGGGAAGCCCATCAGACTAACAGCTGATCTCTTGGCAGAAACCCTACAAGCCAGAAGAGAGTGGGGGCCAATATTCAACATTCTTAAAGAAAAGAATTTTCAACCCAGAATTTCATATCCAGCCAAACTAAGCTTCATAAGTGAAGGAGAAATAAAATTCTTTACAGACAAGCAAATGCTGAAAGATTTTGTCATTACCAGGCCTGCCTTACAAGAGCTCCTGAAAGAAGCAAGAAAAATGGAAAGAAACAAATGGTACAAGCCACTACAAAAATAGGCCAAATTGTAAAGACCATTGATGCTAGGAAGAAACTGCATCAATTAACAGGCAAAATAACCAGCTAACATCATAATGACAGGATCAAATTCACACATAACAATATTAACCTTAAATGTAAATGGGCTAAATGCCCCAATTAAAAGACACAGACTGGCAAATTCGATAAAGAATCAAGACACATTAGTGTGCTGTATCCACGAGACCCATCTCACGTGCAAAGATGCACATAGGCTCAAAATAAAGGGATGGAGGAAGACCTACCAAGTAAATGGAAAGCAAAAACAAAAAAAAGCAGAAGTGTGCAATCCTAGTCTCTGATAAAACAGACTTTAAACCAGCAAAGATCAAAAGAGACAAAGAAGGCCATTACATAATGGTAAAGGGATCAATTCAACAAGAAGAGCTAACTATCCTAAATATATATGCACCCAATACAGGAGCACCCAGATTCATAAAGTAAGTCCTTAGAGACCTACAAAGAAACTTAGACTCCCACACAATAATAATGGGAGACTTTAACACCCCACTGTCAATATTAGACAGATCAACGAGACAGAAGGTTAACAAGGATATCCAGGACCTGAACTCACCTCTGCAACAAGCAGACCTAATAGACATCTACAGAACTCTCCACCCAAAATCAACAGAATATACATTCTCCTCAGCACCACATCACACTTATTCTAAAATTGACTACATAATTGGAAGTAAAGCACTCCTCAGCAAATGTAAAAGAACAGAAATCACAACAAACTGTCTCTCAGAACACAGTGCAGTCAATTAGAATTCAGGACTAAGAAACTCACTCAAAACCACACAAATACATGGAACTGAACAACCTGCTCCTGAATGACTACTGGGTAAACAACGAAATAAAGGCAGAAATAAAGATATTCTTTGAAACCAAAGAGAACAAAGACACAACGTACTAGAATCTCTGGGACACATTTAAAGCAGTGTGTAGAGGGAAATTTATAGCACTAAATGCCCACAATAGAAAGCAGGAAAGATCTAAAATTGATACCCTAACATCACAATTAAAGGAACTAGAGAAGCAAGAGCAAACAAATCCAAAAGTTAGCAGAAGGCAAGAAATAGCCAAGATCAGAGCAGAACTGAAAGAGATAGAGACACAAAAAACCCTTCAAGAAATCAATGAATCCAGGAGCTGGTTTTTTGAAAAGATCAACAAAATTGATAGATCACTAGCAAGACTAATAAAGAAGAAAACAGAGAAGAATCAAACAGATGCAATAAAAAATGATAAAGGGGATATCACAACTGATCTCACAGTAATACAAACTACCATCGGAGCATACTACAAACACCTCTATGCAAATAAACTAGTAAATCTAGAAGAAATGGATAAATTCCTAGAATTTATCCTGGATAAATTCTAGAAGAAATGGATACACCCTCCCAAGACTAAACCAGGAAGAAGTTGAATCTCTGAATAGACCAATAACAGGCTCTGAAATTGAGGCAATAATTAATAGCCTACCAACCAAAAAAAGTTCAGGACCAGACAGACTCACAGCTGAATTCTACCAGAGGTACAAAGAGGAGCTGGTACCATTTCTTCTGAAACTATTCCAATCAATAGAAAAAGAGGGAATCCTCCCTAACTAATTTTATGAGGCCAACATCATCCTGATACCAAAGGCTGGCAGAGACACAACAAAAAAAAGAGAAATTTAGACCAATATCCCTGATGATCATTGATGTGAAAATCCTCAATAAAATACTGGCAAAACGAATCCAGCAGCACATCAAAAAGCTTATCCACCATGATCAAGTTGGCTTCATCCCTGGGATGTAAGGCTTGTTCAACATGCGCAAATCAATAAACATAATCCATCACATAAACAGAAAGAACAACAAAAACCACATGATTATTTCAGTAGATGCAGAAAAGGCTTTCGACAAAATTCAACAGCCCTTCATGCTAAAAACTCTCAATAAACTATTTATCTCAAAATAAGAGCTATTTATGACAAACCCACAGCCAATATCATACTGAATGAGCAAAAACTGGAAGCATTCCCTTTGAAAACTGGCACAAGACAAGGATGCCCTCTCTCACCACTACTATTCAACATAGTGTTGGAAGTTCTGGCCAGGGCAATCAGGCAAGGGAAAGAAATAAAGGATATTCAATTAGGAAATGAGGAGGCCAAATTATCCCTGTTTGCAGATGACATGATTGTATATTTAGAAAACCCCATCATCTCAGCCCCAAATCTCCTTAAGCTGATAAGCAACTTCAGCAAAGTCTCAGGATACAAAATCAATGTGCAAAAATCACAAGCATTCCTATACAGCATTAACAGACAAACAGAGCCAAATCAGGAGTGAACCCCTATTCACAATTGCTACAAAGAGAGTAAAATACCTAGGAATCCAACTTACAAGGGATGTGAAGGACTTCTTCAAGGGGAACTACAAACCACTGCTCAACGGAATGAAAGAGGACACAAACAAATGGAAGAATATTCCATGCTCATGGATAGGAAGAATCAATATCATGAAAATAGCCATACTGCCCAAAGTTATTTACAGATTCAATGCCATCCCCATCAAGCTACCAATGTCTTTCTTTGCAGAATTGGAAAAATGTACTTTAAAGTTCATATGGAACCAAAAAAGAGCCCGCATTGCCAAGACAATCCTAAGCAAAAAGAACAAAGCTGGAGGCATCAGGCTACCTGACTTCAAACTATACTACAAGGCTACAGTAACCAAAACAGCATGATACTGGTACCAAAACAGATATATAGACCAATAGAACAGGACAGAGGCCTCAGAAATAACACCAAACATCTACAACCATCTGATCTTAGACAAACCTGACTAAAACAAGAAATGGGGAAAGGATTCCCTATTTAATAAATGGTGCTGGGAAAACTGGCTAGCCATATGTAGAAAGCTGGAACTGGATCCCTTCTTTACACCTTTTACAAAAATTAATTCAAGATGGATTAAAGACTTAAATGTTAGACCTCAAATCATAAAAACCCTAGAAGAAAACCTAGGCAATACCATTCAGGGCATAGGCATGGGCAAGGACTTCATGACTAAAACACCAAAAGCAATGGCAACAAAAGCCAAAATAGACAAATGGGATCTAACTAAACTAAAGAGCTTCTGCATGGCAAAAGAAACTACCATCAGAGTGAACAGGCAACCTACAGAATGGGAGAAAATTTTTGCAATTTACCCATCTGACAAAGGTCTAATATCCAGAATCTACAAAGAACTTAAACAAATTTACAAGAAAAAAAGAAACAATCCCATCAAACAGTGGGCAAAGGATACGAACAGACACTTCTCTAAAGAAGACATCTATGCAGCCAAGAGACACATGAAAAAATGCTCATCATCACTGGTCATTAGAGAAATGCAAATCAAAACTGCAATGAGATACCATCTCATGCCAGTTAGAATGGCGATCATTAAAAAGTCAGGAAACAACAGATGCTGTAGAGGATATGGAGAAATCAGAATGCTTTTACACTGTTGGTGGGAGTGTAAATTAATTCAACGATTGTGGAAGACAGTATGGTGATTCCTGAAGGATCTAGAACTAGAAATACCATTTGACCCAGCAATCCCATTACTGGGTATGTACCCAAAGGGTTATACATCATGCTACTATAAAGACACATGCACACGTATGTTTATTGCGGCACTGTTCACAATAGCAAAGACTTGGAACCAATCCAAATGTCCATCAGTGATAGACTGGATTAGGAAAATGTCGCACATATACACCATGGAATACTATGCAGCCATAAAAAAGGATGAGTTCATGTCCTTTGCAGGGACGTGGATGAAGCTGGAAACCATCATTCTCAGCGAACTATCACAAGGACAGAAAACCAAACACTGCATGTTCTCACTCATAGGTGGGAATTGAACAATGAGATCACTTGGACAGAGGGCAGGGAACATCACACACCAGGGCCTGTCAGGGTTGGGCGGCTGGGGGAGGGATAGCATTAGGAGAAATACCTAATGTAAATGATGAGTTGATGGGGGCAGCAAACCAACACGACACATGTTTACCTATGTATCAAACCTGTACGTTATGCACATGTACCTTAGAACTTAGAGCATAATAAAAATAAAAATCCCTAACAACCAAAATGGCTGCTTTTCCAAGAATCAAAAAGAATTATAATGTGGATATTACAGTATTGTTCACTCCTTGAAATTACCTTAATAATAATAATTTAATTATATCATATTAATTTAAATAATTTTAAGTTAACAGTAAATAATAATATAATTAAATAAATAATATTTGTTATGAACTATAACATTAATATAACATTTAACATTACTATTTAACATAATATTAAATAATACCATATATGCTTTTATAAATATATGTAGAGAGAGAGGAGTACTAGTTGGAGTGTGCATTAAGGCCACCTATATCACAAATGCTATCCTATGTCAGAAATACCTTGCAATCCAGTAAAATCATCTTACCTGTATTGAAAAGACATTCCACAGATGCATTCACATATCAAACACCTCAGTGACTACTTCTTAGTTTATCAATAAATTCTAAAGGATCGTTAAATTACTCAGGCATGGATGCTGGGTAGCATTTTAGCCAATTTTCTTCAAACCCTGGTTGGAAATTTATTCATCATTCATTCAAAAAGTGCCTTTGCGCACTGCTAAGTGGCAGCCACTGAATTAAGTACCAAATTACAGTTTGCCTTCCAAGTGCCCGTAGTTAAGAGATAGAAGGAGTGAGAGGTAGGGTTAGGGGAGAACCTTCGTCATGTAAGAATTCATTCATGTTGTGTCATGCAATACTATTGTCATTTTCTGGCATTTCCTCTTAAGAAACATAGGTTAAGGAAAGGCATATACAAATATTGTTTACAAACATAACATATGGAAATCATGTACATTTCCACCTAAAGTCAAAGAGAAATTCAAATAGTAATTTTATAATAACACAAATAAATATAAACAGATTTACTTTCTGGTTAAATATTATGTTAAAATCTCAAGGTGGGATTTTGGTGAGCTTATTGCTCATTCCTCTTTCCGTCATGGCTTCATACAAAGAGATTTACATATAGCAATTCTTAGTAAAACACCAATGTATTAATAGCTGGTAATTATCCTGTCGTCTCCGATGCAGTCCTGTTTGGTAATACCTGTGCAGGAGAGCACGGCTCAGTCTTAAAGCTTTTCCTCTGAATTCACAAAACTGTATCTGAGAAATCTGTTTACCACATGGAGGCAGGAAATGAAAGATGGCCACACAGCCTGGGTCTTGGCCCCTCCAGTTGATAAAGCCCAGTAAAGGTCCCACATTTTGTCTAATAACAACCTCTCTTCATTTGAGGACAGGAGGTGTAGAAAAGGACATTGGGATGGGGACAAATGCTCCCTTTTTCAACATTGTATAGTGTATTTATTAAAGAGGTATTTATTAAAGATTGGGTGGATTTTAAGTCTCTGTATGGTTGTAAGCTTCTTGAGAGCAGAAGCCACATCTTAACACATTTTTGTATTGTCTCTAGCTATAACAATAAAGACTAATACATTTTTGCTGATGGACTGACTTTAATTGTTTATGTTTAGGTATTATTTTGTAAAAGGCATTTTGAGATCTCCAGGTGCCTTCAGGACATGATTATAAACGTCAGTTTCCATTGTATTTTACATGTGCACAAGTCTTGGCTAATAGATATTTATGAATAAAATAGCTACTACGTGACTGTAGTATGCAATATTAATAGTTTTACAGTATCTGTGTCATTATGGCACAACATTATTCAATAGCATAAAGCTGACAGTAATTGCCCAAAATGAAGTACAGTGCTAGCTGCTTTTGAACTGTCTTAATATGAGGTTGACACTGCAGGACTGAGCAAAGGGAAAATTATTCCACATGAAGGGCAACTTTCTGGAGATTGTGTTTCATACAATTAATTTTTTTCTCTTGGGGATCTTATTAAGCATTAACTTTATTATTACATAGTTACTTGTCCCAAAGGTCAAACATTTACCAAGAGGCTTCTGGAAAATGTTCTGAAGGTATTTTGTCCAACTCTTAGCTTAAAATTCTATCAATTCATGATCAATTAGTAAGTTTCTTGTGAGTATGTGCTGTGTCATATATGTTCATATCCCTCGCATGTCTATTGTCTTGTATGTAATAAACATGTAGCACATATTTATTAAATGGATTCATTGCCTTATGTTGAAGAATTGGCTAAAAAGCAAGTTTACACAAATATCTGAGGCAATTCATTCTGTCAACAGCTTTCTAGTTGTCCTTGGGGTCAATGTATTAATCTCAATAACGATAAATTGTGGAGAATAAGATCGGGTGATATAGACTCCAAATTTCTGACAACTTGAAAACACCTAATAGAATAACGCTGCATTCTGTTAAATGGCCAACAGCTGAACACCATGGACATAATCATAGCTTGGAAAAGCTCAGTGAGCACATCTATGTTCAGTGCCAAGAACCAAAAGATAATTATATTATTGACGTATTGCAAAGTGGTGAATGGATTTACTGCTAACTATAGTTAGAAATTAATTCCCTCAGCCCGGCGTGGTGGCTCACGCCTGTAATCCTAGCACTTTGGAAGGCCGAGATGGGCGGCTCACGAGGTCAGGAGATCGAGACCATCTTGGCTAACACGGTGAAACCCCGTCTCTACTAAAAATACAACAACAACAGCAAAAATGAGCTGGGCATAGTGGCCGGTGCCTGTAGTTCCAGCTACTCGCCACTGCACTCCAGCCTGGGCGACAGAGTGAGTCTCCATCTCAAAAAAAAAAAAAAAAAAAAAAGAGAGAGAAAAAAGAAAGAAATTAATTCCCTCTTTGACTTGCTAATTTATCTAGACAAAAATTATTGCTATTTATTTATTTATTTAGTTATTTATTTTTTTTTCGAGACGGAGTCTCGCTCTTTCGCCCAGGCCGGAGTGCAGTGGCGCTATCTCGGCTCACTACAAGCTCCACCTCCCGGGTTCACGCCATTCTCCAGCCTCAGTCTCCTGAGTAGCTGGGACTACAGGAGCCCGCCACCGCGCCCGGCTAATTTTTTGTATTTTTAGTAGAGACGGGGTTTCACCGTGTTAGCCAGGATGGTCTCGATCTCCTGACCTCGTGATCCGCCCGCCTCGGCCTCCTAAAGTGCTGGGATTACTGGCGTGAGCCACCGCGCCCGACCTGCTATTTAATTGTCTTTGTGATAACTGAGGAGGATAATTTGGTGATGAGTTTGTATTCTACAGATACATCTAAAGTAAAGCCATTTCGCCAAACCATGTAATTGACCAAACATTTGGCTTCTGGAGTAGTGTTTTTTTGAAGTGGAGTTCGTGATTTTCTTCTCCAAGTTTCAATACTCCTCTAAGAAAATGTCTTATTTTGTGTTTGCACTTAAAAAATACTTAAAAATGGTATCATCAGCAAAAACTGTACTATTAGGATTCTCTGGATCTCTCAGGTGATATTTTTGATTGAGTTTTGCCATGTACTTTTGCTGTCTGTGATTCTGTTTACTTTTGAGACAACAACAAACTTCACACTGATATCTTTGCTTCTCTGGAAGTCTAAAGACATACACAGGTTGAATATTCATTATCTAAAATGCTGGGGACTGGAAGTGTTTTAGATTTTGGATTTTTACAAAAGATTTTGGGATATTTCCATATACATGATGAAGTATCTTGAGCATGGGACCTAAGTCTAGACATGAACTTTTTTTGTTTCATATATACCTTATATCCATAGTATAAAGACGATTTTATACAATTATTTGACGTATTTTGTGCATGAACAAAGTTTTGACTCTGTTTTGACTACGACTCATTATGCTTAAGTAATCAGATGTGGAATCTTCCACTTGCAGCCTCACATTGGTGCTCAAAATATTTTGGATTTTGGAGCATTTCAAATTTCAGATTTTAAAATTAGGGATGCTTAACATGTATTCCTGGGTCCTAGATATCTAAATTTGAAAAATACCACACAAGAGAATAGAGCACTTGCAAAGAGCTCCACTTTTCTTAGGTCAGAGAACCAGTATCCACTCCTTACTCTGCTAGAAAATAGATTAATTAAAATAGATACATACTGTTAATGCCATTGATACTGTGAGATACTGCCATGGAAATTAACTGGAGGAGAATGGCCCTAGTGTTGTTGAAGAAAGTAATCACATCTTCCATAGAAATCCTGAAAGATTTTGTCATTGACTCAGTCACTGAGATTCCATACATATCAAAAAGAACTTTACCACAGTGAGGGGCCTGGAGATTACTATGTGTGATATAGGGGAACCATGGAATTTGTTATTTGAGTGCCTATTTTAGATCCTACAACAGGTAAACTTTAAAACATTCTTTTTGAGTAGTTTAATTAAGTGATCTCTAATAAATTTTTCCTCAAGCACATTTATTCTAGATTTTTCCCCCTTGTAGACATTGAATCTGCATGCCTCTGATTTATTTACACCAGACTCATCAGAATGTGTTTTTAAAGTGTTTGATGTCCAGGGAAATGAAATAACATTTTAAAAATGTTGAAGTCTGGAAATATGTTTGCCAGCATAAAACACTCACTCCTTGGATAGAGGCAAACTTGGGTATAAAAGCAAGAAACCTATATTCTCTTCCTGCCTCTACACTGAAGAAACAATGGAGTGCTATATTTAAAAGTGAAATGTTTTATTTGCAATTAAATTCAAACAGCTGTTTCACTTAAGGGAAAATAATCATCTAGTAGCATTATTATCAGTAGTGAGAATATGACAGATTTGGAAACTTTAACTAATTGAAAAGAATATGAGAATTCCCTGAATTTTGGAGAAACTAAGTTTAGGCTAACGCCGGAGCATCTCTCATCTTGCTTTGATCTGAAACAGATGTGTCTTCTTCACTTGGCAAATGTACCACCAGTGCAGTTCATTTAAGATGTTTGAAGCTGCCCTTTGCAAACAAGGAAGATTTTTCTGACCCATCAATTTGGGGTTATTCACTGAACTGCAGAGATGGGCATGCCTCATGTGTCTGTGTGGCCTCACCAGTTCCTCCTCATCATCTCACCACAGATGCGAGACATAGCCTTGGGCTGCAGCCAAGTCAGGGCCAAAGAGCAGGGTGCATGTAACTGGCTCAGACAGCAACCCTATCCATGACTGTGGTTGGAAGAAGCTCAGTCAATGGGCCACAGCACATGCTGGGAGTGAGCGAGGAACAGCCAGCAGGCATGAGAAGCGGGAGGCTGATGAGCTACTTCAAGAAGGTTAATGGTAAAGGCAAAGAAAAATACAACCTGCACTGCCCAGTACAGTACCCGTAGGGCCCTTACTTAAAATTAAAATTAATTAAAATAAATTTGAAAATACATAAAATAAAAAACTCAGTTTCTCAGTCACAATAGCCACATATTAAGTGCTCAATAGCCTCATGTGGCTGGTACCTACCATTTGGACAACATGAACAGAGCATTTACATCATCACAGATATGAACTATCTGTGCTATAATTCCCAATGTGACAAACTTTACTCCAGAGTAAAAGCAGTCTCACTTTTGCCCAATGAAGCATGGTCATACTAGCTGTTTTGACTGAATGTGATGAACGAAGGAGAGATGTTACTTCTAGGAGTCACTGCCAAATTAGTTAGAGACCAGTGTTTTAAGAATGGAATGCAAGGCTGATTTCTGATCTTTCCCTGAGATAAGGCATCTCTTGGGAGTCTCAAAATATCCAAGTATCCTAAATGCCCTCTTCACATAATTACTTAAAAATACCATGTTTATATATCAAGTTATTCAAAAGATACTTACTGAACATTTAATATTTTTCAGACTATGCAAGATAAGGGATTCAAAGTCATAATGCATTTTGAACAAATCTAGCTTTTTAGTATGGCCTGCCATGACCCACATGATATGGCCTCCGTCTTTTCCCACCTTCATCTCATATACCTCCTCTCATTTACCATGCTTGAGACACACTGGGAACTCTTCTGTCTTCTGAATACAACAAGCTAGTTTTTGTACCAGACACATTGCAAACGTTGTTTCCTCTGTCTGAAACATTTTTCCCTTAGATCTTTGCATGGCTGGTGCATGTGCCCTGACACCTCAGCCTTCAGGTGTTAGGTCAAATGTCATCCTTGTGGATGGCCTTCTTTGACCACCCTGTCTAGAGTACCTGCTTCCAGCTCTGTACTCCTATAGCTCCATGTGATTAATCTGTATTAGTCTCTTTAGAGTACTTGCCACTTCTGGAAATTAATTACTTGTTCATTGTCTGTCAGCAGAGACTGTATACTCAGTGCCTAGGACAGGGCCTGTCAATAAGTATTTGTCTAAAGAAAGAATAAATGAATGCATGAAGCAGATATAGCCCTTCCTTTTGCAGTAGGTACTTACACTTTTTTCCTTTTTTTATAAAGGTAAGGTTTTATCATCATCTCTGAAGAGATGGGGTTTTGCCCAGGTTGGTCTCAAAGTCCTGGACTCAAGCAATCCCCCTGCATTGGCCTCCCAAAGTGCTGGTACTTACATTTCAGTGAAATATTAATAGCTGACAGGTGAGCATGTACTATGTAGAAACCAACTTCCAATGATTTATCTAACTTACTAATATACCAACCTGATAAAAATACTCTTATTTCACCAGCTAGGCCAACATGGTGAAACCCCCGCCTCTACTAAAAATACAAAAATCAGTTGGGTGTGGTGGTGGGCTTCTGTAGTCCCAGCTACTCAGGAGGCCGAGGCAGGACAATCCCTTGAACCTGGGAGGCGGAGGTTGCAGTGAGCCGAGATGGCGCCACTGCTCTCCAGCCTGGGTGACAGAGGGAGACTTCTTCTAAAAAACAAACAAACAAACAAACAAACAAACAAAACTCTTATTTCCCCTGTGTTACAGATTAAAAATTTGGGGTCTTAGATGAGTTAAGTAACTTGTGCAAGATTAAAGAGGTAGTAATGAGTAAAGCCAAAACTGAACACAGGCACCGTTGCCTCAGAACTGTGCCTTAATCAGGGGCCATCTCTCTTTCTCTCTCTCCTCTCTATGTACACTTTTAAATTAATTTCCTCAATTGGTTCTATGAGTCTTTGATGCTTGAATCTTACTTTGCATGAATAACAATAATAATCATATACAATATTTATAAAATTCTTTTTTATATGGTGGATGCACATGCTATCTCTTTGTAGTTTTCATAACTGTCCTGTGAGCTAAGCAGAAAAGATATTATTATCAACAAAATTACCCAGTGAAGAAGATATTCAGCATAAAGAAAGAAATCATTATTTTTGCATGTGAGAAAAACAATGTCACCCTGATTTTAAATGTCACCCCAATTTTGAAAATAGCCTCTGGCTTCTCCGTGAAATCATTGGAATGAATGGTAGAAGACAAGAAGCACTACTCTGCACGAATAAACCATGAAATATATTTGACAATAAAATTTTCAATTAATGTGGAAATATTTGCTCTGAAATCTTGGCTCTTGAGAATTTAAGTCTCGGCCAAATATTAAAAATATGTTTTATTTCATTTTACAAAGTACATTGCAGACTTTTAGATGCCTGCAAAACGGAAAACTACTGTTTTTGAAAATTCTGAATATAGATTAGGCTGATGAATTGATTGTGTTGGGTGAATTGGATTTGCCCCAACACTTAAAAGGAGGCTTTACCCTTGCGTGGTGCAGCTCTGTTAGGAAAATAGACGCTTTTATCCTGACCAACTTTTAGGTGGCGGTTTTCCTGGGCCTTTTGCTACTCATTAGTATCTTTGTGGAATCCTTTTCAATTCAGTAAATGTAGAGAGAGAGAGAGATTGATCAAGATTTTTGACCAAAGCATTTATTTAGAATTGTGTACTTTAAAAAAAGATCTGTCAGATGTCTCAGACAAATATACAATAATACATTTAAATTAAAAAACATTTCCATTCTGTGATTTTACTCATCATCTTAGTATATCCCTAATTTTAAGAGTTCTGCTTTGCTAAGACTTGGCATTTGCTAGTGATCTATACCCAGGTTTGTTTATTTAAAGTTCTATTTGATGCATGTAGAGTATCTTCTATGTGTAAGTCATTATATGCTAAATGCTAACGCACAGCCCTGTACGCAATAATATGAGAGAGGAGAAAGGAATAAAAAAGGAGAATGAGGGTGGGGTGGGGTGGGGTGGTGGAGGAGGTGGGTAGTGGGTGAAGGAGATAAAATAGACAAGACACATGGCACCTTCACCCACCAGAAGGCTAACTCTGACATCCCTCAGGGCTTCCCTCAGGTGCATAAGTGCTGCAAAAGACCTTTGGCTTTGCAAGGTAAACCACATAAACATTCTCCCTGAGTAACTGGAGAATGCAGAGCACTTGGTTTTTCTGCATAAACAGTTTCTTGCTTTGTGTTCATTTCAAACAGGTGCAGTTTGTAAAACCATACAATACATGAGAACAGGAATTTGCAGATCAGAAAGTGTAGTTAGGGGGTCATGTCATTAAAACCATGTATTGAAATGGACATTGTCAGATTATTCTTTAAGTAAAAAGGATTCTAAAGTAAGTAACAGGTTATACATTCATGGCATCATTTCATAGCAAGAGCAGCTCTTGCAACACACACTTTTGTAAACCTGGGTTGCTGGGAATTGGACCAAACAGATGACCAATTGCTTTAATCCAGACTCACCTGTTTTCATCATGCCACTCTCATGCATTTGTTTTTCCATTAAACAAATATTTATCATGTGTGTATGTGATGGGGATTCGTTATCCAATAAGAAAATTTCAGATCCCAGATTTAGAGAAAGATGCAGACAAACAACCAGATCCTCACAGAATAGTGAGATCAATGTCCCATCATGGATGCATTTCATGAAGAGCAAGGGAGGGAGGCTTGATGTGGATATGGGTAGTAAATAATAGAGGTAGAGCTCCGATGGCCTCTGAAACGGAACTGTAGGAGTAGTGGATGTGGCCACTATAAACATCAGAAATTGATTGAAAAAGTAAATTGTAAATGAAGGGTGACAAAAATAATGCGATACATTTATCTCTACTATAAAAAAAAGGTTGACTAGGGACAATTATGACAAAGGCAGAAATTGGTATTGAGTCGATGCAAAACAAAAACAAAAACAAAAAGTCTTCTAACTAATCCAACAAAAAAGCTCTTGATTTTGAAGAATGCCGTTTGTTTAAGGTCAGCTTCACCTGGGCCTCACTGTCTCTATAGCACAGATGGTTCTTCCAAGGCTAAAAGTAATTAAAACTCAGGTGATCATGATCAGGTGAGGGAATAAAAAAATGCCTTGTAAGGATAGTGACCTTTGAGCTGGACCTTAACCAACATGTAGGCTTTTAACGGATGAAGATCAAATGAGGCCAGGAGAGACTCTTCAAATGGAGGACAGCCTGAGCAAGGAGAGAGGGCAAAGGCCAGAGTTGGATTTAGGAAACATCAGGAAGCCTGATTGTCCGTAGTAGAGAATTCAAGATGGCAAATGTTGGATATTAAGGTTGGAAAAGGAGGTTTCTAACATATTTGGCCCATCTTAAATTTACTAGAAATTAGGGCCACCGAGGACAGTATAAATGCGTAAATATACGCATATTAAAAAAAAAATTCTTTTAATAATGGTGAAAGTTTCATTCAATAAATTTAAATAGAAAAATTTTGTCCAAAATTATTATTCAAATTCTCCTTAATAAACCCTCCAAATATTACTGATGCTGGGGTATACCTTTTTTCAGTGTTTTTCTGCACCTATATAACACTGCAGATTGTAAGCATTCTGTAGATTTTTATGCTGCTTTTTTTTGAACTCAAATAAGACTTTGCCAATGCCTTTTTATTTTTAATGTGTCTTCTTGTTATACAAGCATCATAATTATTGGATAAATATAACAGTTTCCTTATTATTCTGTTGTTGAATATTTAGGCTCTTGTTTTTTTTTACTTTTAGTACTATACACAACTTTTAAATGAATGTTTTGTGTCTACTATTCCCCTCATCTTGTTTCCTTGTGTGATTGCTAGGTACAAGATTTTACTTATTCTACTCTATTCCTTTTTTCTAGCCACACAAGAACCTCAGGCCTTTGAGCTCTTTATATAATACACATTTTCTCCAAGTCTATAATATTTGTTAAAAATAATTTTGGTCAGTTAACTTTTGCCCTTCTAAAAGGTACAAAAGAACAATTATATTTTGTGGGAGTTATTTGTTATTAGAGAATTTGAAAATACCATTTTCCATAGGCTAGAAGCCTTTTACAGATTATCTTAATAATTGTATTAATTTATATCTTAATTGTTCATTTATTCAGTCTATTTTTAGTACATTTTAATAATTTATATGGTAGTGTAGACTCTAGAATCAAAGAGCCCTCTATTTGAAAGTAAAATCTGCTGTGTGCTAGATATATGACCTTGGGAAATTTATTTAACCCCATTAAGCCTAAATGTTTTAGTCTATAAATTAGACTACTATTACCTAACTCACAATATGATTGTGAAAATTAGATGATATCCGAATATAAAGATTAGTTATTAGTAATGTTTAATTTGCATTTTCTAAATCTGTTTGCAATTTATAATCAAAATCACTAATTTAATAACTATTTATTGATTATATGTCATGTATTAATTGTTATGTAAGCTGCTGAGACATAAGTTAGATCGCATGTTAGTGACGACCAACAGACCAACATGTACACAAACAATGGGTGACTTCAATTTATGGCAATATGAAATATTAAAAGCATAAAAATCCTCCTGCTACAAAACACCTAGAAATCCTGAATTTATAGAAAAGTAAACCAAATCAATAGAAATCAAAATAAAGGGAGATCTAAGTGGATAACTATTTGCTGCTCTAACAGGGTGTTATCTCTCTTAGTAACCAGGACTTTGAGTTATAGGACCATTAATAGATAGGAGATGGGGCATTGGGCCTAAAGGAGGTAGGGTATTGGGATGAAACACCAACATAAGGTTGGGAATTCTTGGTTGTTTTATTTCTCAGCTATAGGGTAGACCTGGCCTGGCAAGGTGGCTCGTGCCTGTAATCCCAACACTGGGATGCTGAGGCTGGTGGATCACCTGAGGTCAGGAGTTGGAGACCAGCCTAACCAACATAGTGAAACACCATCTCTACTAAAAATACAAAAATTAGCTGGGCGTGGTGGTGCATGCCTATAGTCCCAGATACTCAGGAGGCTGAGGCAGGAGAATTGCTTGAACTTGGGAAGCGATGGTTGCAGTGAGAGGAGGTCGTGCCACTGCACTCCAGCCTGGGTGACAGAGCGAGACTCTGTCTAAACAAACAAAAAATAGGCCTGAAAAATGATTGGCTACCACACCAGGCTGATGAAAACTGAGCTATTGGCCTGATCATGGAGATGAGGTAAGAAGAAATAAATTAGCCTATTTTAACTAAGATTTGGGTAAGACTTATACTATCTGTTTGATGTTAAAGATCTTGTGCTGAGAAGGACTTTTAAAAAGCACTTAAAAATATTCCAATCTAAAAATAACCTTGGGACATGAGGCTGAAATAAAGGAAAATCTGTCTGGCATAAAATATCCTCAGGCTAGGACTATCTAAATATGAGTTTACAACACACAATTACAATTCTACAAGGAAGCAATACACCATGAGTGAGTGTCATCAAGCACAGTACACAATCAAATTCAGTCTGGAGGAACTGAGATAAAAGTTTAGATAGCATTTTAAAAATAATTGAAGGTATAAAAGATAAAGTCAAAAGATGAGAAAGTAACAAGACAAGCAAATTTCCCTAACATTTTATTATAAGAATTTTCAAGTGTAGAGAAAGTTACAAGATTTTATGTAGAATACCTAAAACTATACTATAGTTAACATTTTGTTACATTAGCTTAAAAACATCTTAAAATGATAGACAAATTTATATATCAATTTATCTTATTTCGTGATGTTTTTAAATTGAGTTGCAGATATCAGTATGTTTCATACCTAAACAATTCAACATATTATTATTAACTACATTTGTTAACTGTATTGAAAGGTTACATTAACTATATCCATTTTCATAAATAACATTAAATATATTATAAATAAAAATATTTGTTTATGATTTTTGAAGTAAAAATTACATATATTAGAATTAACAAATTTTAAGTGCATCATTTAATATGTTTGATAGATGCATACACCTGTGTAACTCAAACCCCTATCAAGATACAGAACATTTCTATGACTTCATACCCCTTCTAGCCAGTAATACCTTCTGACTCTACATCTAGCAACCACTGCTTTTTCCTTGTAGATAAATTCTGCTTATTCCAAACATTCATAAAAATGGAATCTTTAGGTTTTTACTCCTTCATGTAGATTACTTTCACACAGCATAGTTTTGAGATTCATCTATTTTATATTAAAATACCAAGATTCATTTATCTACTCTCTTATTAATGGACATTGGGTTTTTTCCAGATTTTGGCTGCTATGAATATTCTTGTACAAGTCTTTTTGTGGATATAGATTTTCATTTTTTTCTGGGTAAATATGCAGGAGTAGAACTGCTAGGTCAAAGGGTTTGTTTAGTTTTGGAAGAAATTTCTAAGCCTTCTCCTCAATTAAGTTTCCCTAGAGTATATAGAGACATGACAAGGTGGATAAAAAGTTTAAAATATATCTAGTACAGGTTACAGAGAGATTGGAGAGAATTAGTATTTAAGGCATGAATTTTTCCTATATTTCTGAACAACGTGGGATTTTCACATTCAGGAAACCTAACGAGTCCTAAACAAGATAAGTAAAACTAAATCCACACAGTCAAATCATAGGAAAAATGTATAACATCAAAGGCAAAGACAAGACTTTTAAAAGCAAAGACAAAGAAACAACACAAACTGATATGTGACTTCTGAGCAGTGATAAGGGAAACCTGTAGAGAATGGAATATTGCTAAAGCACTGAGAGAAACTAATGGCCAAATTAGAATTGTACACTCAGGTAAACTTTCATCAAAAGATGAATATGAGGTAAAGACAACGAAGATATCTTCAGATTAACAAACATGAGCTAGAGAGAGAGAGAGAGAGAAGAGAGAGGGAGAGTTTATTACTCTCAGACTCTTGCAGAAAGTATTACTAGAAGACATTATTCAGGAAGATGAAAAATGGAACAAGAAGAAAGGAACACTGAATAAATAACTTGACAGACTTGAGCAAAAACAAGCCTGTGTAGTATACTGTCATAAATATCGTGATGGTGAAGAGCATGGATTCTGATGCTATACTGGGTTTGAATCCTGTTTCTGCCACTTACTAGCTGTGTTATGTAGTCAATTAACTTCTCCCATTCTAGGTTTTTCTCACTTGAATGAGGACTCAAGGAGTTAACATTTGTTATGTGTTTAGAACAGTATCTGGTACATAGTTAACAATATATACATATTTGTTAAATAACACTTAAGGAGAAGCTTTACTAGTTAGCAACAATGTATTGTATATTTAAAAGTAGCTAGAAGAAAGAACTTGAAATGTTCCCAACACATAGAAATGATAAACACTCAAGATGGTCATCACACATTCTATGCATGTAACACATACTCACATGTACTTCGTAAACATGTAAAATATTATGTATCAATAAAGTAAAATTAAAAAAATAAATACCTGATGGGTAATAATATGATCTTTAAGAAGCATAATTATAGGCCGGGTGTGGTGGCTCACGCCTGTAATCCCAGCACTTTGGGAGGCCAAGGCGGGTGGATCACCTGAGGTTAGGAGTTCAAGACCAGCCTGGCCAACATGGTGAAACCCCGTCTCTACTAAAAATACAAAAATTAGCCAGGCGTGGTGGCATGCACCTGTAGTCCCAGCTACTAGGAAGGCACGAGAATCGCTTGAACCTGGGAGGTGGAGGTTGCAGTGAGCCGAGATCATGCCACTGCACTCCCACTCCAGCCTGGGTAACAGAGTGAGACTACATCTAAAAAAAAAGCATAATTACAAAGCTTGATGTAATGAACATTCTCAAAAATCAGTGGCGAAAAAAAGAAACAGTATTATGTGTCATATGTAAATACCAATTATATAGGACAATAGTTTTACAGATGAAGTTGGAGAGTCTTTTTAAAACAAGTTAGAAATAAAATTTATAAAAATTGTAAGTGAAAATATTAACAAAACTTACCATATAAAAATTTAAAAAATTATGTCCATGAAGACCACATAAGAAAAAAAGTCAAAGACTGCCAGAAGATATTGACAGAATATATAAATTCATGGATTACTACCCGGGAAATAAAAAGGCCTCTTTCAAATCAGTAAGCAAAAATCAAACAACAACTACATTAAAAAGTTGGCAAAGGATAGAAAATAGGTTACTCACAGAATAGGAAATGCAATTGGCCAATAAACCAGTGAAAAGTTGCTCAGCCTTAATAATTCTTATAGAAATGAAAATAAAAATAACCATGAAATACAATTTCATATTCATCACTTTGAAAAAAAAATCAGCTCTACAGTCCAAAGAACTGACAAGTATGTAAAGCAATGGGGAGTCTTATATACTGCTAGTGTACTGCTAGTGCACACTAAGCAAGATCTGATAATGCTCTGAGATTTAGTATGCAATCCAGGGGCACTCACACAAGCAGACCCAAACATAAAAAAGTGTTATTTCAACATTCTTTGGAAGAATGAAATACTGGATCCAACCAAAATATCCATCAGTAGAAGAGAAAATACATTGTGCATAGTAATACAGTGGAACAGTAATTAAAGTGAGTGAAGCAGAACTACATCATGGATTATATGTCAAAACAAAATGCAGATTAAAAAGGAGCAAGATGTGGCCGGGCATGGTGGCTCACGCCTGTAATCCCAGCATTTTGGGAGGCCGAGGTGGGCGGATCACCTGAGATCAGGAGTTTGAGACCAGCATGACAAATATGATGAAACCCCATCTCTACTTAAAAAAAAAAAAACAAAAATTAACTGGGCATGCTGGCATGTTCCTGTAATCCCAGCTACTTGGGAGGCTGGGACAGGAGAATCGCTTGAACCCGGGAGGCAGAGGTTGCAGTGAGCCGAGATCGCGCCATTGCACTCCAGTCTGGGCAACAAGAGTGAAATTCCGTTTCAAAAAAAAAAAATATTAAGATGCAAAAGTATCCATATAGTATACTGGTAATATGAAGGTACAAGCATGTAAACTTGCCTGATTATTTTATACGTGAGTATGAAGGCTAAAGTGTAAGGACACACACGGTAAAAGTAAACATCACCGTAGGACTTGGGGTCAGGGAGATGTGCTCAGGAGGTCTCAGCTATATTTGTGAGTGGTCGCTTCCTGGGTTGTTGTTACTTATTTCCTTTACTTTTCAAAAAGCAAAAATATTTCATCATAAAACGACAGAAGCTCCTTTCTCTGAAATAGTTGCAACAGTTTGGTAATTGCTGTAACAGCGATGTGTACAGAAAGCAGGAAACCGCTGCTTAGCACTTGGAAGGTTTCTGAGAAGTGGACTGTGCAGCTGACCTGCAAGATGGATGAGGTTGTCTGGGCAGTGAGGGAATTCCAGCAGAAGAAGGCCACAGCCAAAGTAGCTGGAGCATGACAACACTTGATGTGAATGGAAACCAATGTCAGCAATTCAGTGTGGCTGGAGCACATACCAAGATCAAAACCATTTAAATACATGCAGAGTTGTGAGGTGCTTCAGAAGGCAGAATCTGCACCATCTGGATTCAAATCCTGGCTCTGCCTTTTATACCATCTAACCAGAAACTAGTTATTTAATCTCCCTGTGCCTCTGTTTCTTCATCTTTGAAATGGGGCTGCATAGACAATACTTATTGTTAGGTGCCATTGTGGCTGTGATGATGATGAATGCTTGCAGCAATTCACCTGCTCCTACAGGCACACACTAAGTTTTGTGGATTCTCCATATGAATATTTCTAACATGACTCCCTTCCACTCCATGTCAAGTCCTCTGCTTCAATTCATTTGTCTTTCTCAGGATGATTTGCAGTGCCTACAAAATCGAGCAGGGAGTCTTCAGCACCCCATGGCAGGCCTTCCCTGCCCCAGGCTTGCTCTGCTGATCTGGGGTGCCATCGCAAGTGATATGTATGCATCCCATGACTCCACACTCTGGCACGTATCATGTGCTTGGTGCAGCATAAAAATTTGGCACAGAGAAAGATAATAGAAAACTAAAGGGAAGTCTTTTATTTTTGTTTGCTTATATGCCTCTTCACTAGATTTAACTCTTTTCCTCTCTCTTCACCCTCTTGTTTTTGTACTTATTATTTCTAGTTTAGTGCAGTTTTCTTGCCCCATATCTGGAGTTGGTACTAAGAATTGGTATCTCTCCTTTCCCTGTCTCATCATTTTGACTTAGGAGGTAGAATGTGCATCAGCTATTAATGTCATTTTTTCATCTCCTCCCATTGACATTCTGCAACCCTTCCTTGACTCTGATGTAAGCTCATTGGATTGTCAACTTTCACTTGTATGCTTTCTTGGATATCAAAAGAGATCTGATCTGGATGAGGCATTTCTTTGAATTCGTTAATTCATCTGCATTCTAATCTAGAAGTTCCATTGAAGGCGTTATTTTTTAAAAAGAAGTGACATAGTACGTACTGAGTTTAGTATGTGCTGGTAGAAATATGAATTATGGACAGAATGGAATAAAGCCAGAGACAGGGAAGGTAGCTGGCATTATTGCGAAGAATAGGCCAGGATTAAGGGCCTGAGCTAGATAGAGAGCAGAGCAATCATAGGGAAAGAATGAACACCAAATACATTTGTAGGGTAGAATCCACTGCACTGGAAACCAGGTGGATTTGGCTGGATCATGATGAACATTCAACAGATCAGTAAAAGGAATGGTCTCACATTTTTCACCTGGCTGACTGAGACACTAGTCTCTTTCCAGAGCTAGGAAACATGTGATGACACAAAGATGAGTTCAATTATGCACATGCTGAATTTAGGTGCCAGTAACATAAGTCCTCACCAAATACCATCCATAGGTTCTTGGAAACTGTGACTTTAGGTGGAATTACTATAATGAAATCAATTCTACCATAGACTAGTTGATATGAACAAGAGTTAAGTTCCTATGACATATTCCTAGTAACAAAACCATCACCAAACATGTAAATCAATACTCAAAACCCTTCTAACGTTAACTTTTGAAATAACTGTGTATTATATATACATTTAAGAAAGATTAATAAAAACAAGATAATGACTTATTCAATTTTTGGTAAATCAGTGAGTTATGGTGGTCATAGTAGTGGTGGGGTTAAATCAAGGAGTAACAAGAGAAGGATATTGAACATTCCCAACATAAAAAATGGTAAGTGTTTGAGAAGATGGATATGCGAATTACTCTGGTCTAATCACTATACATTATATGTATTGAAACATCACTATATACCCCAAGAATATGTACAATTATTTTTTTCAATTAAAAAATTAAAAAAGGAATAAATATTTTGGAGGAGAAAATTTTCAGGAGCACCTCCTTCCACCACACAGTTCAAAACCAATTCATCACAAACATGGCAGGCTCACTGAGCACTTTCCTCTTGCGTTGTTTATTGTTATGCATCTGTATGATTCTCATAGACTTTAAGATTTTTATTTTATAATAATTTGTATTAATTCATTTTCCAACATGCTTATTCCAGTTCAGGGTGTCAGGTAGCTGGGGCCGATCCTGGCAGCTCAGGGCACAAGGCGGAACCAACCATGGACAGGAAGCTGTTCCATCACAGGATGCACTCAACACACACCCATATGTACTCACACCGGGACCATGCAGACAAATCAATGAACCTAATGGGCACCCATATGCACTCATGCTGGGACCTTGCAGGCACACCAATAAACCTAATGGGCACAGCTTTGGGATGTGAGAGGAAACTGGAGGACCCAGAGAAAAATCCATGCAGAAGTGCAGAGAACATGCAAACTGCATTCAGACAGTGGCTCCGGATAGGAATTGGATTTTTTCCCCATCAAAATTATAATGAAAGCACATTGAATGAAACGATGTTATTCGAGAACCTGCTTCATACAGAATCTATCTACTTTAGTATATTTCTTTCATATTTCTGGAATGGGATTTCCTCTACTATTTGAGAATTCTTTAAATATAATTATAGATTACCCTAATTAATGTAATTATTCTCTTCAAGCAATCACTTGTGCATTTTAAAACATGTATTTTTGTTTATCCAAAGACCATAGTAATAATACAGTGGTAAAGGCACTATGGGTATTGATTTGTATACACTTAGGTGATATGCTATTTTTCATGTGCTCAGCCACTCCATTCTTTGGCGAGAACAAAGCTATTGGCAGTACTTTTTATTTGTGACCGTATGTCATGAAATAGTGAGCGATTCCTGCCAATGGGAAAATGAGACACTGCTAAATATTACCCAATGTGTTAGGCAGTTTTCAAGGAGGACCATCAACTTCTCCCTTCACTATGCTCTCCTGCTATTCCTCCAATCAAAGGTGGAATCTGTTTTCCCCTTCCCTTGAATTTGGAGTGCCCTTGTCACTTGCTTTGGCCAATACCACATGGCAGATGTGAAGCTGAGCAGCTCCAGACCTAGCCCTTTAAGCGTTTGGAAAGTTCTGCTTTTGTTCTTCAGGAACCCAGCTGCCATGCTGTAGGAAGGCCCAGACGATCTTTCTGGAGAGAGAGTCTACTTGAAGAAGCTGTGGAGGGAAAGATGCCACATAGAGGGGACCCCAGTCTTCTTGGGCCTCGTAGCCCATGGGTGACAGCAGGCTACATCAAATGGAGCCAAAGATTCACCCAGCTCACAGAGAATCCAGTTAAATTGTCCACATGGTTTTAAGCCACTAAGCTTTGGGAAGATTTGTTACACAGCAGTAGGTGACTGAGACACTCAGGTAGTTTGTATGCTCATCACTGAGAGACCAGAAAATGATAAACTGTGTGCAGACGTTTATAGGGATACTTTCTCTCACTTCTCTAACATTATCTTTATTCCACTTGTCTGCATCTATCAGGTTTTCATTTTTTTCACTTTCTTATATTTCTTTTTATTTATATATTTTAATTTTAATTGGCAAAATTATATGTATTTACTGTGTAAAAGATGAGGTTTTGATATATGTATACATTGTGGATTGGCTGACTCAAGCTAATTCACATATGCATTACCTCAGATACAAACAGATCTTGTATTTTCTGATGAGAACACATAAAATCTACACTCCTAGTAATTTTCAATTTTAAAATATATTTTTATTAACCATAGTCAGCATTACGTACAATAGATCTTTTGAGCTTGTTTCTGATGTCTGAATGGAATTATCAAATTTTAATTTTATTCCACTTCCAACGGCATGTTCCCATATCTGGGTTTATTTTTGAACATATAAATTCCCACTTTTTAGTTTGAAATTATTTTGTTTCACGCCTGCTTGAATTAGTATGATCTTCAGGGGAAAACCTCTGCTCTGAGAGCCTAAGAACAATTGTATTGCTTGTAGATTCTAGCCATGTGATGTTTTTAGAGGTATATGCATGGCACTGAACTCATAGCATTCATTGGGAATAAAATTGTTAGGATTTAATGACGATCTCTTTAAAACATTTATTTGGTAAAATCTGCAGGTTTGGGGGACCAATATAATAGCAGAATAATTGCTAAGTCACTGTGAAGGCATTGCTCTATTTAATGTGTGCAATTTTGCACAAGCCAAGTGGAACTAATCAAAATATCGAAGGTAAGTTCTTGCTGCCAGCACTCCCTCAACATTCACCAGTCTAGCTGTTTACAAGGCCAAAAATATGACTTTATATACCATGAGTGAATTGGATTTTTTTTTATAATAAACCGTGGCTGAAATTAAGCAATAATTCCTTCTAAAGCCAACTATTAGATAGTGATGTTTCAGCTCTTCAGTTCTTACTGCACCTGCCACTGGTCCATCAGGGGTAACACAGGCATAGGATTAAGCCTCCCCAACATTTTTTAACCCATTTTCGATATCTTTGTTTTTACACACACACAGTCTCTCTGTGTGTATGTCAGAGCCTCTATGTGAAGAGTGGTCTGGCTTCCTCTTTGCTGTCCCGTCCCTGTGCCTGCTTCTCCTAGCTAGGGCTGACCCTGCACAGGTGCACAGTGACTCGAAGGGATCACCCTCCTATTAATGCTAGTGCTTGCCAGCCTCGCCCTGCCCTGCCCCCCTAAAGCTCATGTTCCAATGTTCTTCCTCTATCTGCCCTTTCTCTTCCAGGACACTATTGGCCCTCCCACCAAAACTCAGCTGTCCTTCAGAGCCTGGTTCTCTGACGGTGGGTGGTCCTCTGATCTAATTACCTGATCCAAGAAAATGGGTTAGCCTAGACGAGGGTTCCTAAGGATGGAATTTTTAGGAGTCTGTTTAGTCCACTGGAAAAATATTTTTTGACAACATGCTATTTTTCTTCTCTTAAAGCACAATTATTTGTGGTTTTGTAAACTGGGACCACCACAGTTTATAGACAGACTCATCTGGAGCTTTAGGAATTTCCTCAGCTATGTCTTGAACACAGTAGTGATCTCAGAGGTAAGAGCGAATGCTCAGCAACAGTGAGAAAAATCTGTCAAAATCATGTTGGTGTTTCTCATATATCAGGCCAGAATCACCATCACAGCCAAGGATGTAGATTCAGGCACAGGATGATGGTGTAGCTAGCAGCCATGAGTCCAGGTATCCACAGGGCAGAGTGGATTGAGTCAGGGGGATGGAAGAGGCAAGGCGGGATGGGCTTGAGCACGGGGCACGTCAGGTACAAACATGAATGGGGTCTCAGTTGCTTTACTATTAGAGACAGAGGTCCAGTTGTATTATTATCTATCGCCCCACATCTCAGAAGAGAAGGGCTTGTATTTCAACACACTTTGTTGAAAATGATAACAAAGTGTAATATGTTTTTACAAAGATTTTATCTTAAGTGTTAACACTTAAACACACACACTTTGTTTTTACAGTAAGAGATAGAACTTGTGTTATTTAAAGAAGTTACTTACAAAGAACAGATCACTGCCTAAAACTGGACACGCCCATGTGCACCCCTTGTGCACTGCACAAGCGCACACACGTCAATCTATATTCTGACAAGGAAATGTGTTTGCTGGATCTTGAGCATTTCGTTTGGAGCAGCTTCATTTCTCTTCCCGTTTATCTTGGGGATTATACTACTTTGACTTCCAATTCACAGTTTCTAGTGACCGTTTAACCACTAGCTGCTACTTGTCTGTGCTTTTTGGTGTCCCTTTCCCCTGTCCTTTAATCCTACGCCCCTCACACACAGGCCACCTGGCTGGGTCCTCTGCCTCTCTGTCCAGATGTGTCAGTGGAAGGGGGCTGTCACTCCATATTATGATGGCCTAATTCAGTGGGATACAATGCACACTGGCACCTGGGGCCAGCTGGCCTGGGTGAGGCAGGGTGGAGGGGTACATGTGGAAGAAGGGGCAGCGGCCAAAACCAGCAAGAGCTGGAGCTGCAGGCACTGGATAAAGGCTTCAGGTAGCTATAGCAAAAATTGGTGTTTTCAATTTTATGTCTTTATTTTTCCTCTTAAGAACAAAACAAACCTTCAGCATCATTAATATCATGTAAGGTAAAGGTTGAGTTAAAAGAGTCTGGAAGATGGGCAATAAATCTTATGTTCAGAATTGTTTTTTCAACCACTGATGTGGCTACGCACATTTAATAATGAACTGCTGGGAAAAGTGTTTTGATAATCTTAAACAGGAGAGTAATTATACTGCAATTATTGTGCATTTTTTTCTACAAATGATCATCTTGATTTGAAATATGCTACTAAGTGAAATTTACTGATGTATATTTCTTTGTATTATATCCCCAAGATACTTAGAGAAAAAAGATGACATTTTTTAAAGATTCTGGATTTTTGGAAATGTTGTCCATCATATCCCGTGGAGGGTTGGGGAGGAAGCCAGACCTATTGGGTGGGGAGCCTGAACCCTCAGATAAGTTCATCAGGCAGCTCTGAGCACTGCCAGCTCAAGTTTAGTTTAGGATCCATCATTTTCTTGCCCTCATGAAAAGGCAATTTCGCCTAAAACCTGTAGACTGCAAAATGGAAAGAAAAGTCATTCAAAGGCTGAATTTTATTATTTAAAATTTTCTTAAGCCCCAACTTCCAAACAAAGTAAGGCTTTAAAAAACCTGCTATCTGGGAACTTTATCAAATGTGTTATTTTGCTTCCAAATAAAAAGCCAATAAAAATTTGGGTTTCTTACAGATATTATTTCTTGTATTATAGAATTATAGCTATTAACATTAGCATCCATGAAAAAAAAATTGAGATTAATTTCCAGTGTGTGCCTGGAATTTTTCTCTTATCCTCAGCCCACTGCTGTTGGTTGGAGATATGAATTTTTTATACTCATATGTTCTTGGTTGGAGCAATTCTATTTCTGATCACATCCCTTTGCTTCATGGACAATGGGATGCCTTTCCTCCGAAGAGTGAATAAAACTGTGTTTACTTGCAAGTTGCGTGAAATTATATAACTTTACTTTGAAGGTTATGTGTGTGTGAACCTCAAGTAACAGAGATCCTTTTAAAAGAATCTTTGTGGGAGAAATGTGATACCTGTTGGCTATCCGGGTTAGTTTCAATAATGTTTACTTAGTGCATTTGTCTTAGACTACTGCCTTTAGTTATTAAATTTTGTTTGTTTTATCTTAGTTTGTTTAACATTTTATTTTACATTCAACTGTTTTCATACACTATAATTTGTCTTTGTATTATTTTCTTCATCTTTATGGCTGTTAACTTTCATCATATTAATATATATGATTATTTTATAGTTTTGGACTTTTTCTCATTTTCAGCTTTAATTTTTACTGATTACATCCAATTTGTCTGTTTTAGTTAGGATTATGTTCAGGGACACAAAACAGAAAATCCCAAATAATAGGGGCAGAAAGAAGATTTAAGCTGAGCTGACTTCTCCCTCATATAAAAGACCCATAGGCAGCATTTGAGAGCTGGTCAGGCAATCCCACTGTCATCAAGGACCAGGGTCCAGTTTTTCTAATGTGCAGCATAATGTGTGCCTCCATGTTCCCAGTCAACTAGGGTCCAAGGTGGCTGGACAACTTGGCTGGGCCTCAAGTGGTCCAGCCTGGAAAAGAAATGAAATTAGAAGGTTAAAAAGGTGCTCCTTACAGCAGATTACCCATTTTAAGTAGCCTTCCAGAAGTCCCACCCAGCTCTTAGCTGTACCTAGCTGTAAGGTGGCCTGGTGAATGTAGTCTTAGATTATGGAAGAAAGGGGACACAGTGCCCAGAGAAAATCAGGGGTCTGTCACTAAGTAGAAAACGGAGAAAGGATGTTGGTCTAGGTGTCTAATAGCATCTGTCACTTATTATCTTATTTGATACTACTTATTTTTAAATTCACTAATCTTTATTTTAAACATTAAAGCACTTTACAATTTTGTTTTACTATTTGAAACTGTTAAATTACATTTAATAATTATTTTTATTGCAGTCTACTTTTTATTTCACTATTTTAACCATTTTGTTGCTGTTTGCACTACTTTAGAAATTTTTATTGATTGTAATTTCTTTCTTTTTTTTGTTTTTGTTTTTGACCTGCTATGAAGTTTCTATTTTCCTAGTTTTGTAAGTTTCAGGAAGAACAGAAATAATGGGAATATCTATGTCAGGAACAATTCTGAGCAAAGGAAAAGGAATGGTTTTTCCTTTAGTGTGGCCTGAGCTGTTGTTTGCACACTCTGGAACATACCTATTGATATGGTTCGGCTCTGTGTCTTCACTCAATCTCATGTTGAATTGTGATCCTGAGTGTTGAAGGTGGGATCTGGTGAGAGGTGATTGGACCACGGGGGCAGACTTTCCTGTTGCTATTCTCATGATAGTGAGTGAGTTCTCATGAGATCTGGTTGTTTAAAAGTGTGTAGCACCTCCCGCTTTACTCTCTCACTCTCCTGCCACCATGTGAAGATGTGCCTGCTTCCCCTTCTGCCTTGATTGTAAGTTTCCTGAGGCCTCCCCAGCCATGCCTTCTGTATAGCCTGTGGAACGGTGAGTCAATTAAACCTCTTTTCTTTATAAATTACCCAATCTCAGGTAGTGCTTTACAGCAATGTAAGAATGAACTAATACAGAAAATTGGTACCAGAAGAGTGGAGCATTGCTATAAAGATACCTGAAAATGTGGAAGCGACTTTGGAACTGGGTAATGGGCAGAGGCTGGAAGAGTTTGGGGGGCTCAGAGAAAGACAGAAAGATGTGAAAAAGTTTGGAACTTCCTAGAGACTTGTTGAATGGTTGTGATCAAAATGCTGATAGTGATATGGACAATCAAGTCCAGGCTGAGGTGATCCCAGATAGAGATGAGGAATTTATTAAGGACTAGAGTAATGGTCACTCTTGCTATGCTTTAGCAAAGAGAGGGGCATTTTGCCCCTTCCCTAGAGATCTGTGGAACTTTGAACTTGAGAGAGATAATTTAGGATATCTGGCAGAAGAAATTTCCAAGCAGCAAAGCATTCAAAAGGTAACCTAGCTGTTTCTAAAAGTGTATGCTCGTATTCATGAACAAAAAGATTATCTGAAACTGAAACTTATATTTAAAAGGGAAGCAGAGCATAAAAGTTTGGAAAATTTGCAGCCCATCCATGTGGTAGAAAGGAAAACCTATTTTCTGAGGAGAAGTTAAAGCCAGGTGCAGAAATTTGCATAAGTAAAGAGAAGCCAAATGTTAATAGCCAAGAAAATGGTGAAAATGTCTCCAGGCCATGTCAGAGACCTTTCCAGCAGCCCCTTCTAACACAGGCCCAGAAGCCTAAGAGGGAAAAATGTTTTTGTGGGCCGGGCCTAGGGCCCTGCTTCTCTTTGCAGCCTCAGGACATGGCACCCTGCACCTCAGCTGCTCCAGCTCCAGCTGTGGCTAAAAGCCATCAAAGTACAGCTCAGGCTGCTGCTTCAGAAGGTTCAAGCCCCAAGTTTGGTGGCTTCCATGTGGTGTTGGGCCTGTGGGTGCACAGAAAGCAAGATTTGAGGTTTGGGAATTTCTACCTAGATTTCAGAGGATGTATGGAAATGCCTGGATGTCCAGGCAGATGTTTGCTGCAGGAGTGGAGCCCTTATGGAGAAACTCTACTGGGGCAGTGCAGAGGGGAAATGTGGGAGTGGAGCCCCCACATAAAGTCCCCACTGGAACACTGTCTAGTGGAACCGTGAGAAGAGGGTCATCATCCTCCAGACACCAGAATGGTAGATCCACTAACAGCTTGCACTGTGTACCTGGAAAAGCTGCAGGCGCTCAACAGTAGCCCCTGAAAGCAGCCATGGGGGCTGTACCCTGAAGATCCACAGAGGTGGAGCTGCCCAAGGCCTTGGGATCCCACCCCTTATGACAGTGTGGCCTGGATGTGAGACATGGAGTCAAAATACATTATTTTGGATCTTTGAGATCGAATGACTTCCCTGCTGGGTTTCAGACTTGCGCAGGGCCTGTCACCCCTTTGTTTAGGCCAATTTCTCCCTTTTGGAAGGAGAGGATTTACCCAATGCCTGTAGCTCCATTATATCTTGAAAGTAACTTACTTTTTTTTTTTTTAATTTTACAGGCTCATAGGCAGAAGGGACTTGCCTTGAATCAGATGAGACTTTGGACTTGGACTTTTGAGTTAATGCTGGAATGTTAAGACTTTGGGGGGACTGTTGGGAAGGCATGATCATGTTTTAAAATGTGAGAAGAACATGAGATTTGGGAGAGGCTAGGGGCAGAATGATGTGGTTTGTTTCTGTATCCCCACCTAATCTCATGTTGAATTGTGATCCCGAGTGTTGGAGGTGGGACCTGGTGGGAGGTGACTGGATCATGGGGACAGCTTTCCCCCTTGCTTTTCTCATGATAGTAAGTTAGTTCTCATGAGATCTGGTTGTTCAAAAGTCTGTAGCACTACCCCCTTCACTCTCTCTGTCTTGCCACCATGTGAAGATGTACCCGGTTCCCTTTCTGCCATGATTGTAAGTTTCCTGAGGCTCCCCCAGAGACATCTACTGTACAGCGTGTGGAACTGTGAGTCAAATAAACCTCTTTTCTTTATAATTTATCCAGTCACAGGTACTTCTTTCTAGCAATGTGAGAATGGACTAATATACCTACTTTTTCTGTTAATGTTGAATCCTCTTACACTAAAGACTTTAACCTGAGTAACCCAGAAGACCCTCAGGACGAATGCTTCTCCTCAACATCTCCCAGGATTACTATAATTCTGTCTCCATCAATAATACATTTGAGCTTTTGAAGCAAAACTTTCCTTAGAAAGATCTATGGTCTGTGAATTTTGGAAAAGTAGAGAATGTACTCTTGAATGCACTACTGTCTTTGCTGATTACATGAACATTTGTTGTACACAAACACTTTTAATTGGACTAGTAATAAAAAACATGAGCATTGTTTTTCTGGCTTTATTGAAAAGCTATGAAAACTGTTACTCCAGATCATTCCTATGTAATTTAGTACAGAAACCAAAAATATCACTTGAGAATTAACTTGAGCAAATGGCAGCATGTGAGATATTGTTGTGTATCTAATGTAATTTTTACAGAAATGGAGGGAACAATTTAGGTCTTTATCAAATGAAGTAAAATTTTGATTACTGATAGCTATCGACAGATAATCTTGATACCTGCTGGGTTTCAGTAAGCTTTACTAGCTGTGTTTGGTTATGTTAATGTCAATATAGTATATTTTATGTTATTTCTTTACCAACATAATAAAATACCGTTAGAAAATAGGACCAATCTTAGTCAATTGTTTAGATTTTATATTGTTACAGGATGTGTTTTATATTTTAGTATATTTTAGACTATGAGAATATACTTGTAAAATATTTTTAAAAATTTCTACTAAGAGCTATTTAAATATTATTGAGAGTCTACTAAATATTTACATGGGAGATAAGATATATCCCTACTACTCAAGTAACTAAAATTATACTTGGAAATTAATTCAAGTAAACAATATTTGAAAAGTGATAAAATAAGTATCTGCTCTAGTATAGAAGCTGCTAGAGGATCCCTTGGATTGTCCAAGAATGCTCTTCCAAGGAGGAAACATTTTTTACGGGGCCTGAAGAATAAGGAAAGAACAGCCAAGTGAAGGAAGTTGATATGGTTTGGTTCTGTGTTCCCAAGCAAATCTCACCTTGAATTGTAATAATACCTATGTGTCATGGGAGGGACGTGGTGGGAGGTAATTGAATCATGGGGGCGGGTTTTTCCCATGTTGTTCTTGTGATCGTGAATAAGTTTCATGAGATTTGATGGTTTTATAAAAGGGCATTCCCCTGCACATCCCCTCTTGCCTGCCACCATGTAAGATGTGACTTTGCTCCTCATTTGCCTTCCACCCTTATTGTGAGGCCTCCCCAGCCACATGGAACTGTGAGTCAATTAAACCTCTTTATAAATTACCCAGTCTTGGGCATGTCTTTATTAGCAGCGTGAGAACAGACTAATACAGAAGTGAAGTGGCAGTGAAATTGAGAGAAAGGAATAACAGGTAAATTAAATGAGCACCCAGAATGAAGGAAAAACTGCTAAGTTTAAGAGGAAGTGAGTGGTGAATATGCAGAGTGGTGAGAAATGAGGCTGGAGAACACAAGAGCAGGAGGCCTTTGTGGCATTGTTGCATGTTAAAAATGGTGCCCTGAAATAGCGCCCAAGGAGACATGGCTCATGGAGAAACAGGGCTTTAATTATGTTGTGCTTATTTATAAAAGAAACTGTTGTCATTCATTCATTCATTCATTCAACAAATATTTGTTAAATTCCTATTAAATTCCTAGAACTTTGCTTAGTCCTAGAAATTTAGCAGAGACAGCTATTGGCACTGTCTTTGCTCTCACAGATTTACAGACTACTCAGGGAAACTAACGTCAAACCCATATTATACAATGCTTAACCTGAAAGTAGGATTCTGGATTTTCAGGTGGATGAGAGGATCATCGGAAGACAAAGAGTGGGGTTTTGTGTGTTTAAGGAGTACAGAGAGATTATTATGGCTGAGATAATGGAGCTGTGATAAGAGGGCCACCATCCTCCAGACCGCAGAATGGTAGATCCACTGACAGCTTGCACTGTGCACCTAGAAAAGCTGCAGGCACTCAATGCTAGCCGTAAAGGTGGGAAGGAAAGGAGGGGAGTGGGGGTCAAAAGGAATCAGGAAGAAATGGTAGAAAATGAGGCTGAGAGTATAACATGCAGGGACTTGGGGGTTGTGATAAATGTAGTTTCATCTGAAAAGCAATGGGAAATTTGTCTGAGATTTAAAGTAGGTTTTGATCTGATTTACCTTTTGAGAAGTTTCTGGGGCAGGGGGCTGGAGGATGGATGGCAAGAGTATATGTCAAGGCCTGTCTTTCACAGGTTAGATGATGCATTGTTGTCAGTAGGGACAAACTCTGGGCTACTTTTATAATTGGTTGGTAGAGTCGTATCCATACCCTTTAGCCAGTCTTGCTTATGGCTAAAGATATGAATTTATGGGATATCTGTAGTCTGTGGCAAGACCAATGCAAGGCAAAATGGCATAAGAGAAATGAATCCTGCCATGTGGCCCTTATTAAAAGCCTATTCCATGCAACTGAGCCATTCAGAGATGGACGCACAGAATAACAGCTAACAGGTATGCATAATCAACTTTTGTGATGAAAGTGAAAGCAAATTTTATAATCAGGTGGGGCTATGGTTATATGTGCCTCTTGCACAAACACTATAGGTACCAATTACTATCAAAACTTATCAAAGAAACTTGGCTAAGTGTGCCATTTTCAAGTTCCTTTCAAAACATGAAGACTTCATTTTTAATTATATTTCCTTTTCATGTAAGGAAACTGAAGTTTAAAATCTTAAACTATATCTCTCTAGCCTTGTACATTAGAGATGGTTCCCCACAGGTAAGAAAAAAATTTTATCCTAAAGGATGGTGTGCAATTCATCCTGAAATTCTTACTTAGCTCTGGTCTCTTCCTTTCTACTTTTATCTGTTAAGAGTGTATATGTCATAATATCTTAAACCCCAGTTGGATCTCTGTCAACAAAAGTATCTCTTTTGAACTAACTAGAGTTTCTTAGAATTGCAAACAGATTTAGAAATATGGGCTTTATGCTCCATGGGTTGTTGTTGTATTTGTACTCATTTAATACCTCAAACACTGCATTATGATTAAGCTGAATAATTATGTCTCAAACTGAATATGTGCAAAATTATTCAAATATATGAACATGCATATATGTAGATCTATAAAGACAGTTGGATTAAACTGTGAACGCAACTCTAGGATTCTTAGCAGATAAACACATGTCAAAGGACATGTCCTATTCTCTTGAATGTAATATATTTTTGAGTTATATATTTTATCTGAGATTTTCATTTTATAATTAATATTAATTTAATGACATTTTTGCAATTAAAGAATCCTGTCAGTTCTTTTATTCACTCAAGCAAACATTTATCAAGGGTCCGTCATGGGCAGAAGCTATGCTATTATTCTAGTCAAAGCACAATTATTCAAATATTACTTATCTAATTTTAAGATTAAACAGGCCTTTTATTCCTCATTCTTCGTTTTCTGCTTGCTTTTTGAACACGTAATTGTTCATTGTTCTTTAGCATCTCTGCCAGATGATGGACAGGAGAAATAAAATGAAATAAAAATCAGATCAAACAATTCTGCTACTCGTCTGCAAACTTGGTAGGAAAGGACATTGCAACTTTTTTTTTTTTTTGGTTTGCTCTGTCTTATGAGTTTTCAATAAGTTTGGTCTCTAAGTGACTAAATGTTTGAGTGACATTTAGATTTCTACTATTCTTTTTCCTGTATCATCTAATGATTTGGTTTATTAAAATTTCACTAAATTCAGATTTACCTTTTAGATTTTAACAGGGTTATACTGTTTTAACCACTTACCTTGGGTGAAGTGTGGTGAGGCCAGATGCAGATCAAGAGAGAGAAATGAGAAAGATTCACACATTTTTAACACAGCACCCTGTCCTAGGCAGGGCCACAGGAGGAAGCCCCAGAGTTGGTCAAAAGACTGAAGGAGTCAGGAGAAAATGTGGGCTAGAGCCTTTATTGTGTTTTTCGTTGGAAGAAATGGGTGAGGCAAGGTACACAGGTTTAGATGGCTGGTTTGAGTATTTTCAGCAGGATCTGGGCATAGAGGCTGCTCCTGGTTGTCTGGTACCTAGCCTTGGGGTGATTAGGACGGGTGTGTTGTGGCCCACGGTGTGAGAACCCAGTATGGGAGGTAGTTGAGGGTGTGACCTTAATCAGTTGCTCAGTTAGGGAAATTGACTGATCTCTAGCCAGGGTCTTCAAACTGGTTCCAGGTAAAAGTTTGAAAACCATATTGCATATACCTATTAAAGTACTTTCAAATATTTCATGACAATGTCTTCTTACTGTCTGTCACCTCCCAGGTCCTTGTTACTGTAGCTCTGGCTTGAAGCACCGTGACCAACTTCTATCCAGTGTGTGGACCATTCATTCAGGACCCACTTGGGGCCATTTCCCCATAGCACAGCCAGACTGAGCTTTAAAAATGACAAGTCGCCTCTCCCCACCCTGACCCTAGCCCCAGTCCCACTGGAATGTTTCATGGATTCTCATTTCTCTTAGAATGAAAACACAGCTCTGATATGACCCTGCATGGCTGGATATATGTCCCTACCTTTGTTGGTTCATCCCCCGAGGCCATGGCTCCATCTGGCTTGCCCGTCTCTCTTCATATACGCAACACTTTTTACATGCTCTTCCCCCATCGCCAAATATGGACTGACTGCATTTTATTAGCTTTAATACACTATTAGTTGTAAAAAAAAAAATCTTATTTTCACATGAAAGGAAAAAAACCTGCCAATTAGACCATGACTCAATGTCTTACCAATAACCCCAAGTAATGCAAAATTAGACCTCCTTAGCCTATTTTTGCATTTGAACTTCTTTCTTGTATTTGAAGGGGTCGGCAGTGTTTCCTGCCCTCAGTCGCATTATGTAGTGTGTGATAAGCCAGCATTTTGCACATTGCTCAGTAACAAGACATCACAGCTCTGTCACTTGTGAGCACCTTCCTTTCTTATGTTGCAAAATGAATTTTGTAGTTGCTCTCAAAGAAAATATGGAATTGTAGTATTTCCTCCAATGACAAATACTGCCTCACTAATACCAAACCTAGTCCTCCATTGTTTTCACATCTTGCCATATTCACAACAATCTTTCATTTCCTTGGCAAATTGACAACATCTTAAAATGTCTTGACACCTGTCAAAACAACAATGTATATAACTCAATTAAGAGAGGACAATATGAACAGCAACAACAATATTCATGCACAAACAGGCAATAACAATAATGTCACAACAGGTTCTCTTCTGTCTTTTCATTGGAGCCCATCCTCTCAAAAGCCACTGTTTTATTATTTTGCTCTTTTATTCATGATAGTTAAACTCATTTGTCAATTTTCATGCCACAGTCTCTTGAGATTTAATTGATGCCAGGCAGCTTGTTATTTAGATGCCTAGAAGCTGAGCGTTGTCTGCAAATAGGAAGACTTCACTCTGAAGTTTCTTTTGAGTGATTTATAAAACTGTCCAATAAGATGATTGTAATTAATGCTTCTCTATACCAAGAAAGGTCTTCTTTTTACCATCGTCTCATTCAAATAAAGCATTCCCCACAATCCTATGTTAACTAATTTGAAACAGAACAGTCAACTTTTTATGGAAAAATTCTCTAGCTACTTAGAAATCTAAATAGATTATGAATATAAATTATTCCTTTTATATAATTAATAAACAGACAAGCTTTTCCTTTATTTAAAGAGACTATGTTGCCTCTCCCCCAAGGATATGATTACATCACCATCATCTTCAACTTTGGCATTTCTATGGCATTTTTTACTTTTCAAAGAATTTTTACATATATTATCACAGTATATGCTCCATGTTTACACATTTTAGTTTCTACTACTTAGCCATGAGTATGCAATATATGTATCCTGTTGAATGAATAAATGAATGATCAAAGAACGATCACCTTCATAATGCAACACCCATGATAATTTGGAGTCACATTTGGTATGTCTCCTATTCAATAGTGTCTGTTTAGAACTGGCTTATTTTCTAGAACTTCTTCATCATAACTGGCAATGGGCTTTTAATCCAATGCAAATTGAACTCTGAATGAGTTATGATGGGAACATATATTTCTTCCAAGACTTTGTTTTAAAAGTAAGATATAGATGAATAGAACAGTGATAACAAGTAAGTAAGGTTTGAAAAAAACTGTCCTTAATCTTATATCGACTTTCAGTTATGTATATTTTTCATCTTGGTGTGGAGAGAGTTAACATTCACTAACTAGCTAGTAGGTGCCAGGTGTCTGTAATAAATGCTTGAATACATGATTGCATCTGATCTGGTTATGTGTTGTTTTTCTCTTGCTAATGCTGTGGGTAGTATTTCTTTCAACGTCTCCTGCTTAGTTACAGAAAGAGTTCTTTTGCTGCTTTTCACAAAGGTTCTCTCATGGATGCTATCAGTCTATTAAAAAAATGGCCTTAATGTACATTGATTCTTCATTTGTTTTCATCTTGGTTGGGTGACTTGCTTCCTATCTGAATTTGCTATTGTTCCAGCATCCCTTGAGTGAAGGGCTAAGGATCAGTATTTCAGCCTCTAAGCTCCCACTCACTCTAGGCCATTGGTTTCTCTGTCCTGTGAGACTTATCCAGCAAGCCTGAGAAGTCATGGCCTGGGTTGAGGTGGCATGTGCAATGAGCTCTACAACCCATCAGTTGCTCCATGGCTCTTTCTTTCTCTTTTGGTATCTGGGAAGCTATTTCTACAGACAGAGAAAAACAATGGTTGATTTGCCTAATGGACCTTCACCCTAGTTGATGTGAATGAGAACATCAATTGAGAGTTTTCTCTTAGTTTATGTTTTTCTTCTAATTGGTGACTTTCACAGCCATAGGTATGCAGATGGCTTTATATAAAGACCCTGCATCCATCAAGTATCAGAGTGAGTGGCTACTGATTTCACAGTGCCAACTTTGCTGTTTGCTTCTAAGGTTTATACTTTTTGCTGACTGGCAAGCCAGTGAAGAGAATTCCAAAGAATACATAAAATTACAAAACTTGAAATTAAAAAAAGAAGTTCTCCTAATCTTGGGCTAAATGAGCCACTTACTACATATTCATTGATGACATAACTAAGGAAAAATATTTCATATGCTTTGTGGAATGTCAAGTACATTGAAAACCTTGTTTTTATTATGACATGCACATGGTAACCAAACACATTGTGTTACCAAGCCAGTTCCTTGAGATTTATACTACCATTTCTCAAGTGTTTTCATAAAAAAAATTAGTTTGAATATTGTTGACCAATACATACTGATTTACTGTGAGCTATAAAAAGTATTAGAGATGACATATTTAAAATGTTGAGCTGCTAACATTAAGTCAGGATTTTTTCCTAGAAATTTCTTCTCTTTATAGAAGAAGAAAACAGTTTGAGAATAAATTAGAAATAAAGGTGAAAACAAGTAAAGCCAAGATTTTAAGTATTTCCATGGATAAGACCCTTGAGAGTTGGTAACCTGTACATTAAAATGGTATCCTTTTTGTTCTTTCCAAGTGCCTAAAATTGGGACTAGTCAGTAAATATTTTTTGTTGGAAATTTGATTTCCTACATTTCTCAAAGATCTGGATTTAGTTACTTTCACTTTGACTTTCTTCTGCTACTTAAATTTATTGCTGCAAATTCAGGAGATAACTTTTTCTTAACAGAAGAATTCAATTTTATAACCAAGCGATTTGGTTTACCTAAAGCTATATTTTATACAGTTTTATTGCATGTATTTACCTACTATATTTCTATTCCTATCCTGACTGTTCCTGATATTCATATATTTAGCTTGCTAGGAAATACTTCCATGCCTTTCCCCTTAATTTTTCTAAGTGTACAATTTAAGAAGCTATTCATGGGATTTCATTTATGCTATCCATATCAGATAGATTTTTACTTTCTACAGATAGAATTTTCAAAATAAATTCTTTATGTTCAATTGCCAAGAAAATAGCTGCCTTTGGCACCTCTATGATTTCATATATCTAGTGTTCTTGCACCTGTGCTTAATTTAAAAAATTTGCTAGAGAAATGGCAATGTTAAATAATCCTTACTTTGTCCTAATTAAAGATTTGAAGGTCCATCTAACATGGGAGTCCCTACAATTTGATTTTATTTGCCCCACAACCAATTCTCAGATGGTTCTTATGTTGAAGTGAATGTATTATATTATAATGACATCTTAAGAAGTGACCAGAGCTTTCCAGTGTGTTTATAGTGATGTCTGAGATCTCTATTTAACTACCATTGTGTTCCCTGCTGTTAGCTGGTGATGAGTTGGATATTCAAACCATTTCAGCATAGGCCCAGTAAAGTGGAATGTTTGTAAAACCAAATGTAAAACATTTGTAAAGGTGAGAACTATACCTTCTAAATAACAGTGAAGAAGTTCTTGCAAATCATCTCTCTAGGGGGACTGTAAACATTGTCATTGTCTGATGATATAATAGTGGTAGTCAAATTGCTTTCCATAAATTTGCCAGGGTAGAAAGTCTGGAATCATATTTTTTGTTATTTTGGAACCTTACCACAGCCAATTTCAAAATCTAGAAAAGCTCTGAAGCATGTTCTGTGTTGGAGATTTGAAGAGAGAGGAGAGATTGTGACAGTTATCAAGGAGTGGAGAGGTTGCTAGCATATGGGAGAGTAACATGGGAAGGACAAAGAAGGAGGGAACATTTTATTTCCAAACATAAGATATTCACGTTGTTAACTACGGTAGACAAGAACAACTACCCACTAAGATAATTGGTCTTACTTTGAATATTTCTCAGTTTCTACATTCAGGTCTTCTGCTGGAGTTACATACATGAGATGATCTCAGGGGCCCCCAAAAGCCTTATAGTCAATGAGTTTATTGAGTGAATTGCAGGCCAAAGAGAATGGGAGAATAAGGCAATGGCAGACTGGCAGGGCTATATTTTGGCTGGTGGGTTTTGATATTTCTTCAGATCAGATCATACACGTGGGCAGCAATTTTGCTACTGTAGGACTGGCCCGGCACAATGTAGCACGTTGGTAAAAAGCAATTGCAGCTTTTGCCAATTCCAGCAGTTACTTTTGCACTGACCTAATAATTTCATGACTAGAAAGTGATTACAATATTTTTAAACAGCAGAGCATGGGAAGTAAGTTAACACTCTCAAGTCCCTTGAAACTTTGCTTGACTTAAGTTTTAAAACTTTTTTTTTCAGATGTTTGCCTCTTACTCCTTAATTCTAATTAACATTTGATTGCCATGAACATAATGTTTTGGTTAGCCAGGAAGTATCTCCTTCCAAGACATTGGTATTTGTATTCTATTAAACCGTCTTTTAATAAGAAAAAAGTTTCTTTGTTGTATTCCCAAACTTCATCTCTTCATATTTCATTACAGCAATGATTTTCAATTCTACCTCCTCTAGGGAAAAATTTAGGTCCTTAGTTTCTATAATGTTTTTTGGTTCTTGGTGTCTGCACTATTTCAATTCCAATTTTGGTTTTAATTTAATGAGTTTATTGTCATAACAAAGTATGTGAATTTTGTCAAAGTCAATACAACGAGTTTCGGTATCTAACCTTTCAGTTTTGTCAATAGTAACAGAGCCTTTATTTTCTAAAGTCTCTATTTCCGATTCAGATCTGGGGATAGGCTGCCACATGGTGCAAAACCACTTTATTTATTGCTTTTTTCCTTCTCCAAAGGATGACAGGATTTTTTGGTTCAAATTCTTTTGTGTCACAAGTTATGCCATTTCAATTATTGAACAACTAGCTTCCTTAACATTTTCTTTATGGTGTTTTGTCACTCAAAAAGGAAATATTTTCTCATTATTTTCTTGCATCATTTTCAATAAGTTGGTCTCATATTTCTTGGAGTCTCATGTTTCAATTGGGGATCATGGAATTCATATTTGATCTGCCATGTATTTTCCATATTTGAAAGCAATAAGAAAATCAGTACTTCTGTAAAAGGGAGTTTTGTTCTAGCTCAGTTAACACTTTAAAGGAGGTAGTGTTAGTATATCTGCTTTAGGGCCTGACACTAGCTGACGTTCAACAGGGTAAGGAGTCAGCACACTAGTAGAACTCAAGTGGAGCTTAGTATGATTATAATTAGCTCAAACATTTGATTTAAAACATAATCTTGCTAAGCAGGGTAAAATTTGTTTATTAATAAGTTGTGATGAATTGCCTCATCCTTTTCTTCCTTCCCTTTCATACAGTTAAAAGATTCTTTGTCATACCATTCCATCAAAAAATGGCACTCAAATGGGAAAAAATGTAAAGGCATGGATCCTAGAAAATGTTCGCTTACTGATAAAGATATTTTCCTTTATCGTGTTTTCATCACCAGAATGTGAAATTAGATCCACCTGTGTATTCCACCATTGCCTCAAAATACTCCTGGTTTAGGTTATTTTCTTTCTTTCCTAGGGTCTAATGGATTGCATTTATTTGTTCTTATTATTTTTACAAAGCATCTCAAATAAGATTACATTGTGTGATGGTTTTCAGACAGGTTGAGTAACTTGGCCAAGCTTACAAAGGCAATATGTGGGAAGTGTTTTTTCAAATCTAGGTCTGGATTTCTGTTCTTTCTTCCATACAATACCACTTTGGTAGTGAGAACTAAAATTGTTTATACTCATGTACTTGTTGTCTATATTAACATGATTGTATTATTTGTTTGTCTTTACTAATTTTACTATTCCACTGTTTTCATCAACATGTCTTTACCATTCTAGGAGACTCTTGCCTAGGGAGATGAAAATAATTTTATTGTTTATACCAGGGCCATTCTGCAAAAATCCACTTAAATGAGTATTGCAGAATATGTAGCCTTAAGTTGCTGTTTACTCTCCAGTACTTCTTGTGCATCAAAACTTTCTCATTGCTTTGTCCACTGATCCTAGACTATTGTACCATGATATTTACTCAATCCCAGTTAAGCCCCAACACTGAAAAATGTGTCTGGACTCCAAAACCTTACAAATATCCCAACTTCACCTGTCCTTTCCAATGTGTTACTAAGACCACATCAAGGGAGAGTTCTGCCCTACTGTGATAAGTAATAATTTCTGCTCTGCATATATTCAAGTTGGTTTGCTGATATTTTCAGGGAGCCAGAATTTGAAAATGTTAAGCCTTACATTTCTTTGATTCCATAGAGTTTCTAGGGCTTAAGTGCTAAGTGCATATCTTTTAATTAATTGTGAAAGAAACAACACACTGTTCCCTTGTTTCCATTCCTAGATCTGTTTCTCATTGGTTGTGTGCACTGAGTAAAGTTAGGTATTTTCAGTTTTCTCCTCTGAGACATAATGATGTAGGATACAGGATTCTTTTCAGAATTAGAGATAGTATCTTTGAAAATGTGCTGTAGAGTGCTATCTAAAGACAGAATAATATTGTCATTGGTATTATTTATTCCATGTATGGGTGCTAATCATTCAACATCCAACAGAAGTCAGGTTTCTGGCTGGAGTCAATAAGAGTTGATGAGAGAGGCCTTGCAAAGGAGGATAAGCCTCAGGTTTCTGCACTGTGGGGCAGGATAGTTGTGTGCCATTTTCTCAGGTAGGGAAAACAAGACAAAGAGCAGAGGGGAGATTGGGGTTAGGGTGGGAAAATATGTGGGAGGACAGTGGATGAACCCCTTCCAATGACGTTAACTACTCCTTGGCAACTAACTGTTTTCTTCAGGCATGTGTCCTTGGTTCATTTTGCTTTTCTATTTTAAAGGACACTGCTAAAGGCTGAATATTTGTGTCCCTTCAGAACTCCTATGTTGAAACCTAATCTCCACTGTGATGGTATTAGGAGGTGGAGACTTTGGGGGGTGATTAGGTCATGAGGGCTAAACCTTCATGTATGGGATTAGTGCTCTTATAAGAGACTGCAGAGAGCTCTCTTGTCTCTCCACCACGTGAGGGCACAGTGAGAAGATGGCCATCTGCGAACCAGGAAGCAAGCCCTCACCAGAACTCAACTATACGGCACCCTGCAGTCTCCAGAACTGTGAGAAATAAATGTTTGTTGTTTAAACCACCCTGTCTATGATATATTTGTTATAGCAGCCCGATTGGACTAAGATAGATAATAATCCAAATTGATTAGCTCTATCTCAGATCTTGAGTTTGGTTTGAGTGCCATCCGTCCAACAGGAAATTTCCATCTAGATTTTCTACAGTTGCCACAACCTCAATCTGTCAATTACCAGACTAATTATCTCCCTTATCTTGGCTAACAGACCAGGATCCAGTAGGTTAACCAATTATCCTAACCTTTTCTCCTTCTTCCTCCATTCATTCACTCATCAAATATTTACTGACCACTTTTTGTCTGGCTATTAGTTTAGGCTCTGGAGATACAACCAGAAAGTCAAACAGACACAGTCTTTGACCTCTTGAAGCTAACAGTCTTTTTAAAAACACATTTCTTATATTCTCTGCCCTTGCTTTTTAAGGCTTTTAAAGGCAGTATTTCTCAAAGTCTGCGCCTGAGAATAGAGTCTTGAGTTGCCAACAGGTGATATATGAAAAACAAAACACAAAACCCAAAAAACTCCAGAAAGATTCTGAGGTCATATGAGTTGAGAGAAATAGGGTTAATACATCTAAAAATTTCTCTACTGCTGGATTTCTCTGAGGCTGTAATATGCCCATGGGCCTCATGCATCTTGTAAGTGACATTGGACAGCACTAGTGAACTTACTTGACCACAAAGCTCTTTGTCTACAGACCACTTAGCTTGCACAATGTGCTTCAGAAAAATCTTTAAGCAATGCAGCTCTAAAAAGTAGTTCCACTGATCCTTTTATTTGACAATTATTGTGAGCCTACTATGTGTTTCGTGTTGCTACTCTTTGGTTAAAGACTGTGGAAATTAAACTACTGCCTCTGACGTGAAGGAATTTACCATTTCTTTTATTTCCACCTTTTCCTTCTGGTCCACTAGAATATTGTATTTCCTCAAGCATTTGAGCTCCTTTCTAATATTGGATGACGAACTTAACCCTGAAGAGGAATTCAAATTTCAATGCCCTTTCTCTCCATGCCTTAAATTCCCTTTTTGAATTTCTCTCCTCTCTGTGCCATCTCTTTACTCCTATTTTTGCTCTTGCTGAATATTTCCTAGCTGTTTCTTCTTGATTGTAAGCCCCATGGTGTGGGAACCATGTCAGGCTTTCCTTTGCATAGTTCCTAGCAAATGTGTCACCTCTGGAGGCTAATGAACTGCAAATAATGAAACTGATGCACAAAGATGCACTTGCCAATGACCATGGCTGTGTTTCTTTTTAATAGGGGGATTTCTGTGGTTGAGATGAAAATGGAAATCACTCTTGGGTATTGCTTAACAGATGGAATTTTGTTTGCTTTGTTCTGTGGCTATTAGGAAAATTACTGTATTTTGAAGAGCTGCCATTTGTAGTACAGCAAGTGCAATTTTTCTGTTGGTGTGTTATACCATCTTCTACAAATCTGTAGTATCACTGGACTCTGATTTTTCTCATATGTACTAGGATGAAGTAAATCATGTTGTTGAATAGAATCAACACTAGCTTTATTAGAAGCTGAGCATGTTTAGAGACCCCTTGCAAAAAATCAGTAAAAATTTCTTAAAGCTTCTGTTTATAAAAAATTATTCTCTTCCAAGATAATCTGAAATTCCTTAATGCAGTTATTGTGAAGCACAGAGAGAGATAAGTGTGCATCTCTGTGTGTATGAGAGAGGCTGTGTGAGCGTGTATAAGTGTATGCGATTGTAGTTTACTTTATGACTTATTTCTGGCAAAATATAGGTACAATTTTGTATCTTTTAATTTTTCCTGGATCACATATTGTCCACGTAAATCACAAAGGAAAGTGATGTTAAGGCTAGGGCCGATTATTACAAGTTCATGAATTTCCAAAAGTGTGATGATCATTAGATGCAATATCAGTGAATATCAGCCTACAGCAGGTACACCAGAGAAACAAATGCATGAACCAAAGGCACTGGTACCTCGTGCTGAGATGACAGGAGACCTACTGGGTCTGTTTTAGTGTACATAGGGGAGCAGAGAGCACAAACAAGTATCATGGATAGACATCCCGGTGAAATAATTCCATAAAAAGCTTGTTTCAGTAAAAACTTTAGATTCAGTCATGTACACTTCATTCCAGTTAACTTCCGCTGAGGGTTGATGAAAATGGACTAAAAGGGCTCAAGTAAAACTGATGTATCTAAATATCAGCTGTTGGAAACCTTCACAGGAACTCATTTAATTTATTGATGGAAATGGGCTATTTATATCTTGGTCTCTGATGAAGTCTTTTTTTGGTACTTTAATGGAAAAGTAGTGCTGTGGTCTGAATGTTTGTCTCCCCAAAATTCATATGTTTAAAATGTAATCTCCAATGGGATAGTATAAGAGGTGGGGCCTTTGGGAGGCAATTAGGTCATGGGGGCTCCACCTTCCTGAATGGGATTGATGCCATTATTAAAGAGGCTTGAAGCAGCTCACTTGCTGTTTTCTAATACGAGAGGGTGCCATCTTTGAAGCAGAGAGAAAGCCCTGACCAGACACTGAATCTGCTGGCATCTTGATTTTGTACTTCTCTGTCTCTAGAACTGTGAAAAATGCATTTCTCTTCTTTATAAATTATGAATCTACGGTATTTTATTATAGCAGCCCAAATGGACTAAGACAAGTAGTAGTTTAGTGGACTGGAAGAAATTTGGAGGGAAAATTTAACGGGAGAGGGTACATGGTAGATGCTGGGGTCCTGAAAAGCAGGCCTGTGTGGGAAACATCAGTTTTTTGGTTATTCAGCCCCCATCCCTGCCTGTCTTTCTGCTTTTGAGGTCTGTGGTAACAGCAACACCCCTTCTTCTAGGAAATGTTCTCTTACACACTCCGCTTGTGGAAGTTGAATGGAGTGGCCATTTCATTGTTGACTCCAATCTGGCCACAGATGATTGGGATCCAAGAGTGGGCTTTCAAACCCGCCCAATCCGAATCCTTCCTTGGAGTTTGCAAACTGAAGAAGGAGAAAGAGATAGAGTCCCCAGACAATGGCCAAGCTGTGAGATATAAAATATAGAAGCAGAGATTGGGGTGGCTGGCAAGATGGCTGAGTAAGAAGAGCTCCAGGTCTGTAGCTCCCAGTGAGATCAACACAGAAGGAGGGTGATTTCTGCATTTCCAACTAAGATACCTGGCTCATCTCATTGGGACTGGTTAGACAGTGGGTGCAGCCCACAGAGGGCAAGCAGAAGCAGGGTGGGGCGTTGCCTCATCTGGGAAGCACAGGGGGTCAGGGAACTCCCTCCCCAGGCCAAGGGAAGCCGTGAGGGACCATGCCATGAGGAACAGTGCATTCTGGCCCAGATACTATGCTTTTCCCATGGTCTTTGCAACCCACAGACCAGGTGATTCCTTCCAGTGCCTACACCACCAGGGCCCTGGGTTTCAAGCACAAAACTGGGTGGCTGTTTGGACAGACACCAAGCTAGCTGCAGGAGTTTTTCTTCATACCCCAGGGGCATCTGGAACACCAGTGAGACAGAACTGTTCACTGCCCTGGAAAGGGGACTGAAGCCAGGGAGCCAAGTGGTCTAGCTCAGCAGATCCCAACCCCACGGAGCCCAGCAAGCTAAGATCCAGTGGCTTGAAATTCTTGCTGCCAGCACAGCAGTCTGAAGTTGACCTGGGACGCTCCAGCTTGGTCGGGGGAGGGACATCCACCATTACTGAGGCTTGAGTAGGCCATTTTCCCCTCACAGTGTAAACAAAGCCTCCAGGAAGTTCAAACTGGGAGGAGCCCACCACAGTTCCGCAAAGCCACTGTAGCCAGACTGCCTCTCTAGATTCTTCCTCTCTGGGCAGGGCACCTCTGAAAGAAAGGCAGCAGCCCCAGTCAGGGGCTTATAGATAAAACTCCCATCTCGCTGGGACAGAGCACCTGGGCAAAGGGGCAGCTGTGGGTGCAGCTTCAGCAGACTTAAAGATTCCTGCTTGCTGGCTCTGAAGAGAGCAGCAGATCTCCCAGCCTGGCACTTGAGCTCTGCTAAGGCACAGACTACCTCATCAAATGGGTCCCTGACTGCCATGCCTCCTGACTAGGAGACACCTCCCAGCAGGGGTCAACAGACACCTCATACAGGAGAGCTCCAGCTGGCATCTGGTGGGTGCCCCTCTGGGACGAAGCTTCCAGAGGAAGGAACAGGCAGCAATCTTTCCTGTTCTGCAGCCTCTGTTAGTGATACCCAGGCAAACAGGGTCTGGAGTGGACCTCCAGCAAACTCCAACAGACCTGAAGCAGAGGGGACTGACTGTGAGAAGGAAAACTAACAAACAGAAAGGAATAGCATATCCACTCAAAGACCCCATCTGAAGGTCAGCAACATCAAAGACCAAAGGTAGATAAATCCACAAAGATGGGGAGAAACCAGCGAAAAAGGCTGAAAATTCCAAAAACCAGAATGTCTCTTCTCCTCCAAAGGATCACAACTCCTCACCAGCAAAGGAACAAAACTGAATGGAGAATAAGTTTGATTAACTAACAGAAGTAGGCTTCAGAAGGCGAATAATAACAAACTCCTCTGAGCTAAAGGAGCTTGTTCTAACCCAACGGAAGGAAGCTGAGAACTTTGAAAAAAGGTTAGACAAATTGCTAAACTAGAATAATCAGTGTAGAGAAGAACATAAATGACCTGATGGAGCTGAAAAACACAGCACGAGAACTTTGTGAGGCATACACAAGTATCAATAGCCAAAGCAATCAAGCAGAAGAAAGGATACCAGAGATTGAAGAACAACTTAATGAAACAAACCATGAAGAAAAGATTAGAGAAAAAAGAATGAAAAGGAATGAACAAAGCCTCCAAGATATATGGGAGTATGTGAAAAGACCAAACCTACATTTGATTGGTGTACCTGAAAGTGATGGGGAGACTGGAACCAAGTTGGAAAACACTCTTCGGTATATTATCCAGGAGAACGTCCCCAACCCAGCAAGACAGGCCAACATTCAAATTCAGTAAAGACAGAGGACACCACAAAGATACTCCTTAAGAAGAGCAACCCCAAGACACATAATTGTCAGATTTACCAAGGTTGAAATGAAGGAAAAAATGTTAAGGGCAGCCAGAGAGAAAGATCGGGTTACCCACAAAAGGGAAGCCCATCAGACAAACAGTGGATCTCTCTGCAGAAACCTTACAAGCCAGAAGAGAGTGGGGGCTCTGGTTGACAATATTCAACGTTCTTAAAGAAAAGAACTTTCAACCCAGAATTTCATATCCAGCCAAACTAAGCTTCATAAGCGAAGGAGAAATGAATTCCTTTACAGACAAGCAAATGCTGAGAAACTGTGTCATCACCAGGCCTGCCTTACAAGAGCTCCTGAAGGAAACACTAAATATGGAAAGGAAAAATTGGTATCAGCCACTGCAAAAACATACCAAACTGTAAAGACCTTTGACACTATGGAGAAACTGCATCAACTAATGGGCAAAATAGCCAGCTAGCATCAAAATGACAGGATCAAATTCACACATAACAATATTAACCTTAAATGTAAATGGGCTTAATGCCCCAATTAAAAGACACAGACTGGCAAATTGGATAAAGAGTGAAGACCCCTCAGTGTGCTGTATCAGGAGACCCATCTTACATGCAAAGACACATACAGGCTCAAAATAAAGGGATGAAAGAAGATTTACCAAGCAAATGGAAAGCAAAAAAAAAAAAAAGAAAAAAAAGAAGAAATAAAAAGACAAAAGAAAAAGCAGGGGTTGCAATCCTAGTCTCTGATAAAACAGACTTTAAGCCAACAAAGATCAAAAAAGAAGGGCAAAAAAGAAGGGCATTACATAATGGTAAAGGCATCAATGCAACAAGAAGAGCTAATTATCCTAAATATATATGCACCCAATACAGGAGCACTTAGATTCATAAAGCAAGTTCTTAGACACCTACAAAGAGACTTAGACTCTCACACAATAATAGTGGGAGACTTTAACACCCCACTGTCAATATTAGATAGATCAACAAGACAGAAAATTAACAAGGGTATTCAGGACTTGAACTCAGCTCTGGACCAAGCAGACCTAATAGACATCTACAGAACTCTCCACCCAAATCAGCATAATACACATTCTTCTCAGCACCACATCACACTTATTCTAAAATTGACCACATAATTGGAAGTAAAACATTCCTCAGCAAATGCAAAAGAACAGAAATCAAAACAAACAGTCTCTCAGACCACAGTGCAATCAAATTATAACTCAGGATTAAGAAACTCACTCAAAACCACACAGTTACATAGAAACTGAACAACCTGCTCCTGAATGACTACTGGATAAATAACAAAATTAAGGCAGAAATAAATAAGTTATTTGAAACCCCTGAGAACAAAGACACAATGTACCAGATCTCTGGGACAGAGCTAAAGCAGTGTTTAGAGGGAAATTTGTAGCCCTAAATACCCACCCACAGAAGAAAGTGGGAAAGATGTAAAACTGACATCCTAACATCACAATTAAAAGAACTAGAGAAGCAAGAGCAAACAAATTCAAAAGCTAGCTGAAGACAAGAAATAACTAAGATCAGAGCAGAACTGAAAGAGATAGAGACACAAAAAACCCTTCATAAAATCAATGAATCCAGGAACTGGTTTTTTGAAAAGATCAACAAAATTGATAGATCACTAGCAAGACTAATAAATAAGAAAAGAGAGAAGAATCAAATAGACACAATAAAAATGATAACGAGGACATCATCACTGATTCCACGGAAATACAAACTACCATCAGAGAATACTATAAACACCTCTACACACATAAACTTGAAAGTCTAGAGAACATGGATAAATTCATGGACACATACACCCTCGCAAGACTATGCCAGGAAGAAGTCGAATCCCTGAATAGACCAATAACAAGTTCTGAAATTTAGGCAGTAATTAATAGTCTACCAACCAAAAAAAGCCCAGGACCAGATAGACTGACAGCCAAATTCTACCAGAGGTACAAAGAGGACTTGTTACCATTCCTTCTGAAACTATTCCAAACAATAGGAAAAGAGGGACTCCTCCTTAACTTACTTTATGAGGCCAGCATCATCCTGATACCAAAACCTGGCATAGACAACAAAAAATTCCAGGCCAATATCCCCGATGAATATCAATGTGAAAATCCTCAATAAAATACTGGGAAACTGAATCCAGCAGCACATCAAAAAGCTTATTCACCACAAACAAGTCGGCTTCATCCCTGGGATGCAAGGCTGGTTCAATATACACAAATCAATAAATCTAATCCATCACATAAACAGAACCAACAACAAAAACCACATGATTATTTCAATAGATGCACAAAAGGCCTTCGATAAAATTCACACCCTTCATGCTAAAAACTCTCAATGAACTAGGTATTGATGGAATGTATATCAAAATAATAACAGCTATTTATGACAAACCTACAGCCAATATCATACTGAATGAGCAAAAGCTGGAAGCATTCCCTCAGAAAACTGGCACAAGACAAGGATGCCCTCTCTCACCACTCCTATTCAACATAGTATTGGAAGTTCTGGCAAGGGCAATCAGGCAAGAGAAAGAAATAAAGCATATTCAAATAGGAAGAGAGGAAGTCATATTGTCTCTGTTTGCAGATGACATGATTGTATATTTAGAAAACCCCATTGTCTCAGCCCAAAATCTTAAGCTGATAAGCAACTTCAGCAAAGTCTCAGGATACAAAATCAATGTGCAAAAATCACAAGCATTCCTATACACCAATAACAGACAAGCAGAGAGCCAAATCATGAGTGAACTCCCATTCACAATTGCTATAAAGAGAAGAAAACACCTAGGAATCCAACTTACAAGGGATGTGAAGGACCTCTTCAAGGAGAACTACAAACCACTGCTCAAGGAAATAAGAGAAAACACAAACAAATGGAAAAACATTCCATGCTCATGGACAGGAAGAATCAATATCGTGAAATGGCCATACTGCCCAAAGTAATTTATAGATTCAATGCTCTCTTCATCAAGCTACCATTGACTTCTTCACAGAATTAGAAAAAACTACTTTAAATTTCATATGAAACCAAAAAAAAGCTCATGTAGCTAAGACAATCCTAAACAAAAAGAACAAAGCTGGAGGCTTCATGCTACCTGACTTCAAACTATACTACAAGGCTACAGTGACCAAAACAGCATGGTACTGCTACAAAAACAAATATATATTCCAATGGCACAGAACAGAGGCCTCAGAAATAACACCACACATCTACAACTATCTGATCTTAGACAGACCTGACAAAAATAAGCATTGGGGAAAGGATTCCCTATTTAATAGATGGTGTTGGGAAAACTGGCTGGCCATATGCAGAAAACTGAAACTGGACCCCTTCCTTACACCTTATACAAAAATTAACTCAAGATGGATAAAAGAGTTAAATGGAAGAGCTAAAACCATAAAAACCTTAGAAGAAAACCTAGGCAATACCATTCAGCACATAGGCATGGACAAAGACTTCATGACAAAAACACCAACAGTAATGACAACAAAAGCCAAAACTGACAAATGGGATCCAATTAAATGAAAGAGCTTCTGCACAGCAAAAGAAACTATCATCAGAGTGAACAAGCAACCTACAGAATGGGAGAAAATTTTTGCAGCTTATCCGTCTGACAAAGGGTTAATATCCAGAATCTACAAGGAACTTAAACAAATTTACAAGAAAAAAGCAAACAACCCCATCAAAAAGTGGACAAAAGATACGAATACACACTTCTCTAAAGAAGACATTTATGCAGCTGACAAACATGAAGAAAAGCTCATCATCACTGGTCATTAGAGAAATGCAAATCAAAACCACAATGAGATACCATCTCACACCAGTTAGAATAGTGATCATTAAAAAGTCAAGAAACAGTAGATGCTGGAGGGGATATGGAGAAATAGGAACACTTTTACACTTTTGGTGGGAGGGTACATTAGTTCAACCATTGTGGAAGACAGTGTGATGATTCCTCAATGATCTAGAACCAGAAATACCATTTGACCCAGCAATCCCATTACTGGGTATATACCCAAAATATTATAAATCATTCTACTATAAAGACACATGTAAATGTATGTTTATTGCAGCACTATTCACAATAGCAAAGACTTGGAGCCAACCCAAATGCCCATCAGTGATAGACTGGATAAAGAAAATGTGACACATACACACCATGGAATATTATACAGCCATAAAAAAGAATGAGTTCATGTCCTTTGCAGGGACATGGATGAAGCTGGAAACCATCATTCTCAGCAGACTAACACAGGAATAGAAAACCAAACACCACATGTTCTCACTCATAAGTGGGAGTTGAACAATGAGAACACATGGACACAGGGAGGAGAACAGCACACGGTGGGACCTGTCAGGGGGTGGAGGTCTAGAGGAGGAACAGCATTAGGAGAAATACCTAATGTAGATAATGGGTTGATGGGTGTAGCAAACCATCATGGCATGTATATACCTATGTAACAAACCTGTACATTCTGCACAGGTATCCCAGAACTTAAAGTATGCTAATAAAAATAAAGAAAATATAGAAGCAGCTGGTGGCCATATTTTTAACATCTGGAAGAAGCTGTTCATAAGGGACAACATACTGGGTAGAGAGAAGCATGGATAGGAGATAGAGAGTCTCAGAGATTACAAATTCTTCTTTTCAGTTGTAACTAAGATCTAGATGTACTTAGGCCTTTTAATTTTTACATGTTCAGATTTTTAATAAATTCCTCTTTGCTCAAGCTAATTGCATTGGGTTTCTACTGCTTTCAAGTAAAAGAGTCTTGAATCATAGAATCTGAAAATTATAAACGAGGGAAAGTTGTTTAGGGAATAGCAAAAGCAAGTTGGTTCTGTTACGCTAAGGAAGCTGGCTTTACTAAAAAATATTGGTTCCCCCATTTGAGTGAGGTGCTACTCTATGAAGTATTAGATCCACAGCAAGACTGTGACTAAAACCTGATTAGTGTCTACATGAATCTGTTGTGTGGGACCAAGAAAAATATTAAATTAAAAAGCCTTCCATGTGGATAAGATGAATATTTTGATCATTTTAGCTTTCTCTCTTTCCTATTCTGCAACACGGAGCTCCTCCACTGGGATGAAACTCAAAGAATTTGTATGCAACCACTATGCTGCTCAAACCTTCATTTCATATCATAGTGGGATTCATACTACACAAAGCAGAGGAGAAGCAAAGGAGGTCTTTGCCAGGGGAAAATCCTAGATTGTCTGTATATATTTACTAATCAGTTAGAGAAGGGAATATTTATAATTTTTAAAATGTTTTTCATTGATAAGATAGCAACCTGAAGCCATTTGCAGCCCCTTGCCAATATGCACAGGATGTGAGTCAAAGTCCGGGAGCCTTATGAATTATGCATCACATCACATAATGCACGTTCCACTATGCCCCCACCTGCTCATTAGGACATGGAGGTTGCCTCCAATGTCCATTTCTAACATCTTTCTTTGCGCTGTGCTTTCTAGGTAGCTGTCACACTGTGGCAGAGAAGATTAAGTCCTAGACTATAAATCTGGAGATAACAAGGGCTTCGCCATTTACTTGTTTTAGAAACTTATATAAATTAATCTCTGGGCCTCTTTTCTTCAGTGGAATGAAGAAATAATACCAACCTTGTAACAAATTTTATTAGTCAATTAATGCAAAAATATTTATTAAATGGCTATTATGTGCAAGGCTCTTTTTTGGGATTTAGCAGTGAACAAAACAAAACCCCAAAGCCCCACTTACCTAAATTTTATAGTCTAATTATAGAGACAGATTATAATGGGTGAGATATATACTATGTGAGAGAATGGCAAGTGTTAAGGAAGGAAGTAAAGCAAAGAAATAGATTAGGAACTGCGTAGGGGTGATTTAACTTTGCAAATGTGGCTCAGGAAGACCTCTCTGAGGAGGCTGTATTTGGGTAAAGATTGGTTGGAAAGAGAGGTCAAGCCATGCAGGTATCCGGGATTGGAGCTTCCTAGGTGGAGAGAACCATGTGAGATAAGGTTTTCAGGAGATACTAAGCACAGTGTATTGGAAGAACAGAATGGACATCATTGTGGCTAGAGTGGAGTGAAGTGGAGGAAAGATCATGGGCGATCTTTCTAGGTCCCTGTAATGTCTTTGGCCTTTACTTTGAGTGAGATGGGAAGCTATTGGAAGTCCTGCATCAATTGCCTTCAACGTGCCTAGACTAGTTCTGGCACACAGCAGGCATTCAATAAATGCTTGTTGCTTGAATCAAGGGTTTGGTTTGTTTGTATCCTTCTGCTTCCACTTTCAGCAGCAGCATGAGAGTTAGGATTATGGCCACATTGTGTCATGGTCTTTGCAGAGTACAGGAAATCCCTCTGAATTTCTCAGGAATGCCTGCAGGAGCTTGCTGCTTTTTTTTTTTTAATCACTGTCATCATTTCCTTCAAAGAAGAAGGTGGCCAAAGTTGGGTTAAAATCTGAAGGGCAGTCGATTGATATTTCTACCAATAATCCATTAGTATTGGTGTATATCCCAGGATCATTAACATATTTCCTCTCTGACATCTGATAGTTAACATATTTCCTCTCTATCAATATGGACAGAAGCTTGGTAAATATGTTTACCTAGTAGTTTTAGAGCCATTATGGAAGTTAATTATACAGTGCTCAAGAGAGCATAAAAATAGAAAAAACAAAGTGAGTTGATCGGAGAGAAAGAATCACACCTGCTGGTTTTGTTGCATGACCTTGATCTTGAGATAGAATTGTAATGGGAGGGAAGTTGGCTGATGATGTTGAAAGTGAAGTTTCCACTCCCTCTGTGTTCACAGATGTTCTGAACCAGATCCACTCATCCTTAAGAAAATCAGAAAATTAAGGTTAGAGATGTGCACAAATGAGCACTTGCTATTCAAAACAATAATTTAAAAAACTCCCTTGATAGAGTAAGCAAACAAACAAAAAAAAACAGCTGTGAAGTAAAATGTGGCATTCCCGTTTTTCCTTTTATTTGTTTAGGAAGGCATTTAACAAACACTTGTTAGTTCTGAGCCTTACTGGTTGATGAATGTTCCAGCGACTAAGCCAGAATTTAATTTAGTCCTCTATTTAAGAATGTGTCCGTTAATAGTCTACGTGTTAGTCAAGGTTCTCCAGAGAAACAGAACCAACAGGAGATATGCACTCACAGACACAACACATGCACACACACACACACACACACACACACACGGTGAGAAATAAATTTCATTATATATGATATATTTCAAATATATGATATCATATAAGTGAGATTTATTATAAGGAGTTGGCTCATGGGATTGTGGAGGTTGAGAAGTCCTAGGATCTGCTGTCTGCAAGCTGGAGACCCAGGAAAGCCACTGGTGTAAATTCCAGTCTGAGTCCAAAGGCCTGAGAACCAAAAGCACCAATGATGTAAGTCCTAGTTCAAGTGCAGAAGAAGAGGGATGCTACAGCTCAAGCAGTCAGGCAGAGAGCGAATCCAACCTCCCTCTGCCCTTTTTTTCTATTCAAGCTCTCAATGGATTGGATGATACCCATCTACACTGGAGACAGCTCACTGCTTTACTCAGTCCACCAATTCAATTCTAATCTCTTCTGGAAACACTCTTACTGACACACCCAGAAATAATGTTTAATTAGATATCTGGGCATCCTATGGCCCAGCCAAGTTAACACATAAACTTAACCATCACACCTTATTTCATTTTTAAAGCACATTTATTTCTGTCATCATCTTCCTCACCTGCAAAACAGCAAGATCTATTGACTATTTGGTCACAACTATGTCACCAGATTTTTCAGACTGCAGAGTGTATTTAAAATGAAAAATCTGTAATTTAGTTGAAAAAGATAAATTTCACAGCTATAAACAATCTTTTTATGACATGACTTATGGTCATAGTGGCAATTATAATATATTCATCAAATGTGTTTGCTACAAATGGGAGTAAACATCCCTGAAATCATGGTTTACTTTTTTGAAATAAACACATTTATTAGTAATGTCCACAAAATATCATATAGAATTTCTAATACAATGATGATTTTTAACATTTTCAAGGTAACTGTGAGAATGAGATTTGTTGAAATAGATTGATAAAAAAGAAAATTGAAGTCAATAAGATTAAGGACCAGGGAATATAGGAGAGTTATATTTTTCCAGACCAGATAATTATGATCTGACTCAGTTTAAATTGGACTCCATGAAAACTGGTCCTTTAAGGGTTGCCTAGGTGAGACCAATTTGTGTTCAATGAATTTTACATATTTTTTACTTTCCTTACTTTTTGTTAAAAGCCTGAGTAATTGGAAGGAAATAGACTTCAGCATATTGTATGAATATTTATTTTGATGAGCCAAAATTGGTAAGAATGTATTAGTCTATTTACATATATTATTAAGTAGGCCAGCAAACTTCCCAGCTTCTGGTAAGAGGACTCTCCTTCTAATTAGGAAAGTGCCCCTTCCTTCAATTCTTTGCCATGGAATTCAGTGGATATCACTATTTTTTTACAGGACTTTTTCTCCCCTGCCAAAGTGACTGGGTGAGGAGCAGGCAACATTCCAGGTTAGGACAGCCCTGTTACCCAATCCCGCAATAGGCATATATGGCCTAAATTGACCTAAATTAGTCTTCCTCCAATTTTTTTTCTTTATGGTGCTAGTAAAAAATAGCTGTCTGTCTTGGAAGTGAGGAGTTGTGGGAAACTGTGTGTCCTGTGTGGAAGAGGTAGGGTTGCATAAGAGATAAGGAGGTGAATAATCAGCAGAGTGGAGAAACAGAGTGAGTCCTGAACTTGAACTAGCCCCTAGTTCCGGCTGTACTTGAGACATGATGCTATCCATGTTCTTTCGGGTAGTTGAAACTGGTGCTGTCCTTTTGGCTGAGATTAGGAATGAGTAAGGCAAATGTCCTTGATCTTTATCATATTGTATCTCTGACTGCAGAGGCCGGACAATATTTTCACATGTATTTAAAAATCTTGGAAAACTCAAAGATAAGTTTATCTTTTCAGGTTGAGTCTAATATTTAAATTGCATATTTGTGTTTATTAAAGAGGCTTTAAAATACCTTATTGATTTTTGTCTTTCACTTAGATGCAAATAAATGTCTTGCATATATAGTAGACATCTTAGAAGCTGAAATTACAAACAAACAGGCTGTATGGAATGTAGCTTAAAATACAACCTTTAAACTTTTTAGTGTATATTTTTGTTTTGCTAGTTCTTATTCTATATAACTTTATCTTTATAAAGAGAATTTTCTGGGCTGATATCCAACAAGGATTTGGACTTGTCTCTGAGCACTTTTATTGTGCCACATATATTTGTTATCATGTAGTAACATAAAATACACACGCACACACAAACATGCCTGCAACGAAACCCATATCATGCAATTTGCCATTACTGAAACTAAGGCCATCTCTCTTCTGATCGCTGGCTCTTTGCAAAATATTCTAATGATAAAGCCAAGCTCACTGGTACATTTTTAAAAAGTCAGTTTAGATTCTTTTGTCATAGAAAATCCAACTTTTGTTTTTATCATGCACTGGTTTTTATGTTGGCTATTTATGAAAACAGTTATTATCTGTGATCTGCCAAGAATCTGTTGAAGCATCCCACAGTCATCAATGTTGATATGTAGATAGACATATTGCCATCTTTGACATCAACAGATGTAGCATTTTCATACCATACAGGAAGTAATGGTGCCTGACATTTCTAGGTTGAAAGCCCCTCTTTGTTTCTTGCACTAATGGAAATAGACTTTGTGGCCTTGTTGTTCACTTGCTGATTGTATGTAAATGCTTTCATAAAAATAGGGAGGTTTTTCATCTTATTACTTCATGAAATTTGGGAAATAAAGGTAAAGGAAGAAAACAGCCAGACAAACCAAAGATGATTTTTAAAATAGTTTAAATTCTGCAAATCTTAAATAGAATTGCTATGCAAGTAGTACCATTTGCTGCTTTTGTAGGTGGTGAATTTGTATGACATTTCCGTAAATGACTAATGGACAAAATACTTTTAAATAGAGGTATCAAAAGAGCTGAACTATACTGATTTCCTGGTATCATTTCATATTTAGGTGTTATTTTGTTGAGGTCTGAATGAAAGCTCAATTCCTTGATTCTGAAGAAAGGGGCCTCAGGATATCAACGGGGCAGTATTAGCATCCGGTGTTTTCTAGTCCCCTTGGATCAGTGATGCTTTGACCAGCTCCCATTTTCTAGTAAGAAATCCTAGCATGTAACCTGAATTTTTGACATGTTGGGGAATCACTTGCAACAGAAAGAATTAGCAGCTGAATATATAGTACAGTTATGAGTTGAGGTAGATAGTTTTTATGTACTGGAGAAAAAGCTACATTTTAATTTCTTAGATAGCATTTGGGTGATATTCTCTCATATTGTGAAATCTTGAGGCTGATGGGCTATACTATCTGTACCCAGTGCAGTAGGATGGGGGTTACCTGAGGTAGTGGAAGCAGGTAGGTGAAGGTACTGATAAGATTTTTTTAAGAAAAAGAGCCCAAACACTTTCATTGATATTTTTCTGATCATAAACCTTAACATGTATTTTTCATTCTTCAAGGTTTTAATATTTATTGTAAAGTTCTTTTAATATCGATACCAATACTTTAGCTTTATTTAAGGACACATGTTTGTGTAAAAATGTAGGGTACCTAGAAAAATAAAAATAGAAAAAAAATTGCTACTCATTATCTCATCATCCAGAAATAATGACTGTTAAAAGATTGGTGATATTTACTTTCAGTCATTTTTCTATGCAAAGCACACTAAAAATACCAGTCTCTTAATTATATATCTTATGGTGTTATTTCCTTTTCTGCTTTTTAAATATAAAATTATATGATAAATATTGCTCAACAAGACCTACAATGGCTACATGGTATTTTATCCTATCAATGTACAAAAGTTCATTTAATTTTGTTTTTTGGGAAACATGTAGTTTACAGTTACTTGCTGTATAAAATGATGCTCCAGTTTATATTTTGGAAGCAATGTGGCAACATCTAATAGAGTTGAAGCTCTGTATGTTCTATAAACTTGCAGTGTAATTTGGATTATATACTTGAGAGAAAGTCTTTCCTATATGTAGTGAAAGGAGAAGTGTACATTGATGCATTGTTTATAATGCATAGCTAGCTATTTTGCCCATAGGGCATTATATAGGAGACTGTGGTTTACTTATACCATGGAACAGTGTATAGACTTGCAGTGAGTACAGCAAAAAGTAAGTATAGTAAATTGGATAGTATGAAAAGCAAACAGGTCCTGTTTTGTTAAAGAACAGATTAGTGAACCTAATCCACAGAAACAGAATCTAAAAGGAAGCACACAGAGAAAAAAAGATGGAAAAAATGGATTCTCAGGTACCTGTAGGATAATATTACGTGGTCTAACATATGTACAATTGGAGTTGCAAAAAAATAGAAAAAAGAGGTGGGCAGAGGAAATACTTGGGGAATATTTTTAGACATATACTTGGGGAGCTTCTTAGATACTTGGGGAGTATCTAAGAAGCTCAACAAATCCCAAGCAGGGCCCACATGCATGCTGACACAAAACACATCAAGGCCAATCCTAATCAAATAGCTGACAATTAGGGATAAAGAGAAAAGTACCAAAATTGGCCTAATTAAAATATACACACTTTGTACAGAGCAGGGTTTCTCGATCTCAGCAGATTGAGAATTTGGGCTGGGTAATTCTTCGTTTGTAGAATCTGTCCTGTTCATTGTAGGATGTTCAGCAGCATCCTTATTCTCTACCCACTAAATGGCTGTGACCACACCCCATCAAGTGACAATAAAAAGTGTCTATGGACACTGTCAAATGTCCCTTGGGGGGACAGTTGTCTCACATTGAGAATCACTGTGTATAGGAACAAAGGTGAAAATGATTGCAGACGTCTTACCAGAAATTTGCAAGCCAAAAGACAATGGCACTGAAAGAAAAAAAAAAAGAGAAAACCTGTCAAGCTAGAATTTTGTATTCTTAAAAAAAAATCCGTTAAAAAACTGTTTTTATTTCAATAAAACCAAAGCTGAGAGAATTTGTTACCAACAATCTTGCACTACAAGAAGTGTTAAAAGAATTCTTCTGGCTAAAGGAAAAGGATACCAAATGGAAACATACTTTTATAAAGAAGTAAAAAACACCAGAAATGGTCAACATGTAAGTAAATAGAAAATACTTTTTGCACTCACTATTTTCATTTTTAAAAATTGTCCTTGACTTTTTGAAGCAAAATAATAGTGTATTGTGATATTAATAAGAATAGGACAAAGGAAGGGAGGGACAGGTGGGTGTATGTATTAGACATGAAGTGGTATCCTGGGATAAGTTAAGTGTGCATATTGAAAGCCATAGAGTGACAAGTAAAATAAGTAAACAAAGACATATTATTAATTCAAGATAGAGAGTTCAATGAAACATGAAAAAATACTCAATCTAAAACCAGGAGGAAAACAGGAATAAGAGAACAAAGAAGAGAGGGGGCAAATAGAAAACTCACAGCAAAATAATAACTTTAAACCCAAATACATTGATAATTATGTTAAATATAAATGGTCCAAACACTCCAATTTAAAAATAGAACGTATCAGACTAGGTAAAAAAGCAAGACTCAGCTATTTGTTATCTAAAGACACCAGCATTTCTCTCTTAAGAAATGAGGATTTTATCCTACCTACCTGTAATATGATTAGCACACTCAAAGATTTTTTTATTTGGTAACAATGACATTTTTTTAAAGCTCAAAGTAATTGTCTTATAAAATGTCCCATGGTTTAGATTTCTCCGATTGTGTTTCCTCCTGATAAAATTAAAATTTTGACAAGAATAATATATAAATGATCTTGTATAATTCTGATTGCATTCTATTAGAAGGTATATTATTAGGTTAATGACCCTATCATTTATCACTCAAAATGGTATACTTTTGTGGGTGAAAGGGTGTACTGTTAATAAGTAAGTACTCTAAGACAACAGGTGAAACCAGGGTGTGACCCAGGTAAACTGGGACATGGCCACTTAATTATGGATGATACTAAGTTTTATAACTTGGTTAAGATGAAATCTATCAGAGCTCTTCCGTGTAAAAGTACTTTTTTCCTGTGTAATGATTAAGTTCAATGTGAGTAAATACATTGAGAACATGTGAATATCATATTTTACATAATGATTTTAGCACCCATTAATGAGCCTTGCCTAAATAAATGATTACTTTTTTTTTGAAAATGGCAGCTTTATTCTACCATTTTTTTTTCTGAGTGTATTAGTTTGCATTCTTCTGTAAAGAAGATCTTTCCTCAACCTCCTCTTTATCCTTTTAATACATTTATGGACTCATCCATTAGGGTCATTATTCTTTTTTATGTTCAAGTCATTAGAAAAGGCAGCCAGGAGTAACCTTTGTAAGCTGATTTCCTTGCTGTTTTCATCTGTCTCATTTGTATTTAAGTACTTGCTTGTTTTATGTTACCAGGATGTTCCAGTTTTCACTTATAATTTCCATTTCCTAATGGTTTGTCTATTGATATGACTGTACCATATTGTTTTAATTATTGATCTTTATAGTTTTATCTAGTAGTGGTAGCCCCCTATCATTACTCTTATTTAGGTAGATTTTCCTAGTCATTAAAAAGTGGGGGTTTCTTTTGCATATGCACTTCAGATTTAACTCATATAGCTACAGAAAAAACTAAGTTGTTGGGATTTTTCTTAAAATTGCATTAAATTGATATGCTAACTTGGATAGAATTGGTGCAGTTATGATACTAATTTGCCCTGTCCAAGAAGAAGGAAGATAATTGTATTTTTCTAGTCTTCTCTATTTTGGTGTCTTTCAGGAGAGTTTTAAAGTTTTCTTTTTAAAGTTTAAGTATCTTTTACTGTTGCTATTATAAGTGGGATTTTCTCCTTCAATATATATTCTAACTGGTTATCAGCTGTGCTTATGAAGGCTATTTACTTTTGTAAGCTGATTTTATATTCAGATACATTATTGAATTCCTTTACTGTTTGTGTCAGCTTTATCATGTTTTTTTTAGGTTTTGAAAGTCCACTATAATATAATCTGCAAAACAGAGATAATTTTACTTCATTCCTGCCACAATTTTTATGCTTTTAAGTGTTTTCCTTTATCAGATGGCCATGGCTCATGTCTCCAGTAAAGCTGTAAATAGTAGTGGTGGTAGAGGGCATTATTCCTGACTTAGTGTAAAGGCATCCGGTGATTTATTATGAAAGGCATATATAATATATATTTAAAATGGGTATTGAATTTTGTTGAAGATCTATTAGCCCTTATAGAAATAATTATATACTTTTAAATTGGATTTATTAATGTTGTGAATTACATTAACATGATTTCTTATATTCCTGAAATAAATTGTACTTGTTCATAATGTATTATTATTTTTACATGTACTTTTGAATTTTATTTGCCAGTATTTTATTTAGGAAGTTTTCACAGATATTTATAAGTGAAGTTGTTCTGTAGGTTTGTGTAGGTGTACTATCTTTGGCAGGTTTAGCTATATACTGTATGTTATTCTTATTTCACAGATATGGTTTAGAGAACATCCTTCTTTTTCTATGCCTTGGACATTTTAAGAAGCATTGGTGTCGTCTGAATCATGAAGAATGGTAAAATTTGTCATTCAACCGTCTTGGTCTGGCATTGTTTATGGGGGGAGGACAAAGTTTCTTTGATGACTTTATTTTCTCTGGGGAAAGATTTCTCACTATGCTTTTCCTTTACTGGTGTCATTCTTTGAATTTTTTTTTTGTAACAGAAAAAAGAATCTTTATTCTACTAGTTGAAATGGATGGTTTGGATTAGCTTATATATTGAAAATTATTTATGCTGGAAAATAATTCTTAAGTGATGAATTATAATTGACTGCTGTCCAAGCTTTCTAATCTGATTGAGAGAAGCATTCTTGAGTAAGGATGCTAGACAGTGAATAAGAGAATGAACACTGGAGAGTGAAATTTGATTGTTGAGGGGAGGGGAGACCAATGAAGAAAGTAGTAAAGAAAGGAGGAAATCAAAGAAAGAAACTAGCAAAGAATGTGGCCATTTTGCCTTAAACTGATCTATTTCCATCTGAGAACTTGCTCTTACTTGAGGACTTAACTTGAATTTAACTATAGAAACTGTAAAATTAACTATAAAAGCCTTGTGTATCAATTCTCACTGAATTTTGTTTGTGGATGCTTGTATGCTCTTTGTTGCCATCAAAAGATACTGTAATCTAATTTCATACACAAACAGACACACATATATGATGCATGAAAATTTAGGCAATTTGAGTAACAATCGGGAAATTGAGTAAGAGTTAAAAAGCAACAATTTTGTTTGTATTATAACATATTAGTTTGTGTTCTAAGCATTGTATGGACTAACATTTAATCCTCACACTAACTCTATTAGATAGATGCCATTATACAACACGAATTTTACAGATACAAAGACCCCGGAGGCATAGAGAAATTCAGTGAGCCACCTGGAGTTACCTAGTAAGAGGTGAGTAGAGACAGATTGAAATTTAAGTGTCAACTTTAGAGCCCAGGATGCCTGAGAAAAGGCAAAATTTATTCTCTTAATATTCATTCATCCATTTCATTCCACAAATACCTCTAAGCTTTAGTCACTTTGCTGTCAGACAGAATCAACATCAGGCACTTTGTGCCTTTGAGGAACTTGAACACTACAAGGAAGAGAGTCCTGTCTCCACCCAGCAGGCCCCACAGTGAGGTGGGATTGTGTGGCAGGTAGGGTGAGCTCAGTGTCCAAAACCTGCTGTCACCAGCAGAGAGAACTTGGGTCAACTTCTCAGCCATTCTAAACTCCAGTTACCCACTGAAAAACGGGATAACAATCCAACTAAATTCAGTTTTATGATGAGGATCAAGTAAGATCAACTATCTCAAGAGATGGAGCTCACCAGGTGCCTCTACTAATCCTTTCAGAACCTGAAGCGAGCATAGGTTCTACAGAGTCTAGGATTTTTTTACCTTAAAAAGCAGAGAGGCAAAGATGTGCTTAATAATGTAGACCTAAAAAGTGTGACTGTACTACTTTTTCAGGGGAAAATGATGTGATTCTATGCCTTAGGGTTAGTGAATGCTGGTTGAATACAGAGAAATAACCTGAGAACATTTCAGGATCCCAGATCTGATCCACTATTAAAGGGAAAGAGGGTTGGAAGCATGCTGCCTTTGAGGTGTGCCCCTCCTCACCTTCTTGGGAATCTCAGCCATGTGCCTACGGTAATGACATCCTGGTTTCCTCCAGCCTTGTAGAAAGAGATCGTAAAGAATTTCCTGCTGAGGGAAATGAAAAGCCTATAGCATTGAGATTCTTTCTCAGAAATCCAGAAAAGAAAGAAGAGAAACTCATACATGATGGTGGACTTTGAGCCCAGATGGCTTGGATTTGAATCCCAGCTTGGACACTTACTAGCTGTGCAATGAAGAAGTGAAAACTCATGGACCTAACATCTTCCTGTGTAAGGTAAAGATAATACTAAAACTCACATGATAATACTGTTGTACTTAATCAGTTAGTATATATAAAGTAGTTGGTGTGTTTGTATAGAGTAAATAATATAAAAGTGCTAGTATAAAACAATAAAAGTTAGCAGCTAAGGGTTTAGCTTTTCTGTTGATGGGAAGGATAAAGAACTCTAAGGTCCTTGTAAGATTGACCCCTGGAGTGTAGCTGTGATGAGGGAGTTCCTGAAAGTCTAGGTGCAGAGAAGACCTGGTGGCTGGGATTTTTCTTTTTTTTTTTTTTACATCCCACTGGCTGTAATTTGAGAGATCTCAGTAGAGGGTGCCCTGTGTGAATGAATGGTGGTGGAGATCTCTGGGGAGGAGTGTTTAGATGAATGTGAAAGGCAGTTCAACTTTCACAGCCAAGAGGAACCCTGTGAGCCTGGATGTCATGAGTCCTCCTTGCAAATGAAGGTATCTGGTGCATCCTTGTTTTGAGAAGTTCTACAGGTGGTGGTACATTCTCTTTGAGGCACAATTCTCCTAGAAGCAGTGTAAGTCATTATCAGTCAGTATCTCTTGGGAGAAACTCATCTAGGAGGTTACTCACTCCAAGGTAGGTTTTGAGGTGTGAAAGCACCAGGGTGTTTAGAGGAGCTAAGTGGTTGAGTGGCTTCTGTTTGTGAGAGGAGCCATCAAGGAGGGTTTCCAGGGGACCCACCCCCTGTCCACATGGAAGTGCTCCTGATATCACCTTGACTCATGGTCATGGAAGTTGACACATGGTCTTAGTCTGCTCTGGCTGCCACAACAAAATACCATATACTGGATGCTTCAAACAACAGAAACATATTTTCTCACAATTCTAGAGGCTGGAAGTCCAAAATCAGGGTGCCAGCATGGTTGAGTTCATGCCTCTTCCTGGCATGAAATAGCTGTCTTTTCACTTTATCCTCACATAGCAGAGAGAGTGAGAGAGTGAGTGAGCTTCTACGAACCTAATCCCATCATGAGGGCCACACCCTCCTGACATCATCTAAACCAGATTATCTCCCAAAGGCATCATATCCAGATACCATCACAACAGGGGTGACTACACCAACATAGAAATTTGGAGGGAGACATAATTCACTCCTTAGCACACACTTTCTTGGACCATGGCTAATATCTGAGCTGTATTACAGACTCAAGACTTCAATCATTTCAATGATAATGCATAGTGCAGAGATTTGGAGGTAGCTATTTTTAAGACACCTAGTTAAGACAAGAGGGGATTCATTTGGGCTACATCATGTAGTGGTGAGATAAAAGAAGATAATATTCTTTCTCAGTACTCAAGCCAAATGCAGTGCTGTGATAGCTTTACTGTCTTAGTCTAATATATTTTTCATTCTGGTTTGCATTTGGCTCCTGACACACTTATCCATTGCCCAAGGAGGTCCAAGATTTTCTTATTTTTATGGGCTCTTGACATCCTGATTTTCTCTATTTTCCTCAAAGTATCAAAAAATCAACACATTTTGGAGTTTGCATTGCTCTTTCATGTTTGATGAAATTCTGGTATTATAAATATGTTATATAACAAAGAAAAAGTTGAAAAATAATTTAAGACAACATGAATGGGTGTTTTCATCAGGTGGTTCATGTAATTGCCAGGGAATCACAGGTTAAGAAGCCCTAATGTTGTTTAAACAGAGAAGTAGGTTCTGTGGTTCCCCAGGATTCCAGTGGGGAGCCTAGAACATTTGCCCAAGCCCATTGAATACTTCCTGATATGTCATTGGAGGAGTCACTGAGCTCTGAGTTTTTCACTTGCAAGATGGTGTAAACAATGAATGTTTCCCTCAGAGGTGGTTATTGCAACCTGCATAAACCTAATATCTACTACTTGTTATCTGTTATCTGATGTTCCATTAATTAGAGCATTGAACTGCTTCTTTTCCTTGTTATGGGTGTCCACCCTAAGTCACACGTGGATTCCGATGTGCTTTTTGAATCACCAAAACAAGATTAAATGATGTTCATTAAATATGAATTAAGGATTCTCAACTGGGAGTGATTCTACCCCCCAGGGGATGTTGGGCGATGTCAAGAGACATTTCTGGTGTTCCCAAAACTGAGGGTTACAACTGGCATCTAGTGGTAGAAGCTGGGGATGTTGCTAACCAGCCTACAGTGCATAGGACAGCCTAAATGTCAGTAGTTATAAAGCTGAGAAAGCCTGGTCTAGAATATTTGAATATATTATAATTTTTTGAATTATGAATGGTTTTGTATATACCCAGAAACTGTCTACCACACGCAATACTTTATTAACCAGAAATCCTTTTCTGCAACCTTACTGGAGAATAAGTTTAATACCTGTTATTGAGGTTTACACCTTAGGAATAGCTTATTGATTACAAAGTTTGAGATGACCTGGAATAAATAAATGATTGAAAAAGGATATAGGACACTTTTCTAGAGTGCTAAGAAAGGGGATGTCTCTCTCTGTCCAGGAGGCCCATGGCATAGTCTGAGCTAGAGGGAACAGGGGATGTTAAATGTTTTTAATGTTTACTTTTTGTTATTACTTCCAGTCTTAGGATCCTAGTTTCACATGAACACCTGAAATGGCACTGAGCACCCTGGGACCTACATGGTTCCTCTGGAAACAACACAAAAATACCACTTCCCTGAAGCCAACCTTGTCCTGATACAGCCAACTTGGTCACCTCTTACTTTAACTTTCTTCATAAAAACCCTAGTGAGTGTAAAAAGGAGCTCTGCCTTAATTTTTATCTCCCTTCTCAACATTCTCTTCTTTTCCTGCACACAGGCCTAAGAGAAGGTTTGTGGCAGTCTGGGGAAGTTTTACTAAAAGTGTCCAGGGCATACATTTATAAAAATAATTTTGATTAAGTGCCTGAGCTCTGAACTCCCAGAAAAATGGCTTTGAGTCCAGGTGGGTAGGTACAGCCTTGTTACTTTGGAGAAGTCAGTTACTCAGAAAATAAGGTTTATGGGTAGAGGTCAGTGCCTGTGTCAAGCATATAGTAGGTGCTCAATAAGTGTTAATAATAGTTATGATTATAATTAATTACAACCTGTCTTGATAACCTTTATTTGTCTCATTTCATGATACCCAGTGCTTGGACTCACTGGAACAGATGGCTGGTGCTGTAACGGTTGGTGCTCTATTAATTTGCTCTTTCTACTCTTCTGGGAACACCCACTCATGTGCCTGTCAGAAGCTGGGTCACCCTTCTGGGCTAAGTTCATATGACATGTGCCCTGGAACCTTCCAATCTGTGCTCCTGTGGCGCTTTGGACTTTGCTTATGCAGCTCTAAAGTGCTGGTTACAAGGTTTTGCAATTAACCAGATATGGACCCTGAGCTCTACAAGAGCCCACATCTCCATGTGATTTGTTGTATGCTCCGTGACTTTCTCTTGAAGGAATGAATTGGATTTTGCTTTGGTTTGAGCAAGTAGGGAAGTCAAGAAGGAATGGACTTAAAACTTCAGAAGGGCCCATTTTGCACGACTCTGAAGACTGAGAAAACATTTGACAGTGGAGAGCTTACTTCCGGTTTATACTGAAGTAAGTAGCAGAATGGGAAGAGAAAAAAGAGCAGGATATTTCTAGGAAAGCTTTTTAAAATCCTTCTGTTCCTTATATCATAGATTTTTTCCCACAGACTTAGCAAATATTCACCATGTGCCCACAACGAGCCAGGGACTGTGGAAGGTTCTGGAAATGCATTGATGAACAAGATAGCCAAGATCCCTGACCATACTCAATCAGTCTTTTGCCCTGCTCTACACATAGATGTATTGTGTCCTCTTGTAATCTGGTTCGACACTAGGCATATTTCTCCAGATTTAAGTAAATAAAACTGCAACATGACTGAATCTTTCATTTGGTCTTTGGCGCCTGCAGCAGAATCTCTTGGTGGCATTAGCCCAAAGGGTCAGCTAATCTGAGTTTTTCATGTCACCAGGTTGGGAATCATTATGGTTTGATAGATGTTAACTTGTCCACATTATTCTCTTCCAAAATAGAAGCAGAGTAAGAAATAATTACTTTCTCTTTGAAAACCATGGAAGCTTGAGAACTAACATGCCCATTAAAATAATTGTAGAATACTTGCTTCTATTATCTAGTAGTTATTTGTTTGCAGCTTGGCATCCTGGGTTTGTGTTCTTCAGAGATTCAGGATGTTCTTTAATGATTAGGACTCACTGTGTTTATGATACATATTCACTCACGTTTTTCAAAATTGATGTGGGCATGAATTGGGCTGGATTTAGTCTCCTTTTTCTTTCCAGGTGAGCTTAAAAATCCAAAGCGGGGGGAAACCTCTTAACAGAGCAGAAGCCTTAGATGCATTGTTCCTGCTCCCCCCACCCCACCCGTATTCATTTCTAACTAACGCTTTTCATCTCAGAGGGTACATGAATATGTAAGTGCAAGTGCTGCTTATTGTGAACTCCGAACAAAGAGTAGTGCTGTAGATTTCAATGTGTTTGGACCATAATGTGCTGCTTTCTTGATAATGGGCTCTCTTGGCATTGAAATGAAAAGCAAACATATCATTAAGAAGGCGCCCCATAAAAACTGTCTGTCATATATCTTAAGCTTCATTAGTTTAGATTAATGACTTACTTGATATACATGACAATAGGTGAAGCAAATCTTTGTTTATTTATTGACAATTAAATGTGGCTCTGACACGCATAAACAGGCTTCTCTCTGATTAGTTCCATGTTTTAAAGTAACTTTCTGTTATAAAACTTGTTAACTACAGTATCATTTTATTGAGCTCTGCTCGGTGAATGATGTGATCTACATTGAAAGGCATCAATATTGCAGCCATTCCTGGCAGTCACTGGAGCATTGTGCTCACAGATTGGAGTTGATATCTCATTGTACAAATTCAGGGACCCAGAAAATGTCCAGTTATTGAGCCTCTGCCCTGCGAGGACAATGTTCTATTCATGGAATCTGGGTCCAAGGTCACAGACTGAAACCTGAACGAAGGGTAAGATTCAAATTCGTTTCATGATTTTGCCGAGGACCTCCCTGAAATTCAGTGTTTTGAAAGCATGAAGCTTTTCCCAGAGTATCCTGTTAATGCAATGCAAAGAAGCATATACATAAATATAGTGCGTTCTAATTAGGAGGCCGCTAGAGGACCAAACAAGCTTACCTTTAAAAATAGATCTTGATAGGTCTGATATTATGTTGATTCAGATGACATAAGAAAGCTTCCAAGAACACTTCATAATAAACACACCATTTTAGAAGAGACTGGGAAACCAGGGAGAGGAAAAGAGGAAGAAAAGGGTAGAAGGGCAATGTGGCATTAAATGTATCTGCATGCTTGGCTCACTGAAATATTCGTGGTTTGCCTTTCCAGGAATTCAAAGTTGGAGGCTGTCAGGGATAATCAGTCCTTCCCATCACAGACACCCCATGGTTCTCCTTAATAGCTCCCTTTTATGTGCCATCAGTCCTCAAAAATATATTTAGAAAAGACTTATTTAGAAGGAGGCATAAAATAAAATCCATGTTGCAGTTGAATATTACAAATGATACTGGGGCTTCATTCTGTGCTATTAGGCTCCCTGTAGAATTTCCATACAAAGTAAAAAATAAACTCCTAGCCAGGTCGAAGGAGAACTCTTTGGTAAAAGAAACCATCTTCTTCTACACAACCACTCACGACATCGTGGGAAGGCAGATCTCCCCAGACACTGGAATTCAGTAAAACATCTTTGCTTTCCTTAGGAAATATTAGGGAAAAAAATACACACCTACTTATCTTTTCTATGGAATATCCTGGGACAAAGTTTGAATGCAAAGAAAAGGATAATGTTAATATAAGCATTATCCAATTTTACCTACAGCCCTTGAGGTAGCCTGTCCCTAGAAAATGACTTTGCAATCATTTTGCTCTTAATTGTGGTGTTAGCACTTCATTTGGTTAATATGGAAAAATCCATCGTTATACTATTGAAGAGTAACCAAACTCTGCTCCTTAAATTACTTTCTCCCTTCTTTTCATTATGAGCCATTCTTCCCCTTCTCACACCACCCCCTCTCCCTCAGCCTCAGTCCAGATTACAGCCTCATCAACAGCCACCTTAACCTGGGACCATTGGTCTGGTGTGTCCAAAACCAGAGGACAGGCTCTTCAGAGGGCAGTGTGGGGCAGCAATAAAAAAAGTTGCTCTCATTTCATACTGTTCTTCTACAAAATTTGCCCTTTTGAATTGTGCTAACCCCTCCCAGAGGAGGAAGGCAAACACACTGAGGCCTGGGGACAGGGTAGCTTCTGGAGGGACCAGGACTGAATGGGGAACTGGGGATTAAACGGTACCATCTTTACCTGCTCCCTGGTTGCTGACGCTTTTTTCTTCTCAATGGTCAAAAACCAGCAAAAGCATGAATGTGCTGAGTTTTGGGCTTCCCAGGCACTTCAATGCTCAGCTTTTCAATGGTTCAGCTCTCATTCTTGACCCGGGATCCTTTGGCAGGTTGTTAAAGTTCTCACATAATAATCGCTCTCATCAGTTAACAAGGAAGAGCACCTGGGTGACCAGCTACCAGTTCCATTTCACGGTGGGTCATACACTTCCTTTTCAAATGGTACCCTTCTAGCATAACCTGTTTATATTCGGAAAGAGGAAAACATATACAGAATTTTCTTAATCAAGAAAAATGTGTGCTATCATCATAAAATTTGGGGGAGCTCATTTACCTACAAATTGATATATTTTATTCTTTGTGATTTTGGAAACATATTTTGAAGTTTTGTTTTTATATCATATTATTATCTCATGAAGAAACAGCAGTCTTTATAGGTTTATCCCATGTTTATGAATAAGTTTTTAAAAATAATTGGGAGCTATTGGATTGTAATATATATCTGAAATGATGTGAGCAACTTGATTTGAAAGATAAATTGATGAAGTCATATTTTATTATTGGATAATGATGTTGAAAATAACACAGAATTAAATAAAGCAAGTTAATGTGATAAAGTTTTGTACCAGCACCAGTGGCTGGATAGCACTCACAAACCAAAATCCTGACCAAACTAAGATCCTTATCAAACCACAAAATTAAATGTAAAACATCTGCAACTTCAAGACCATAAACTTTTTTTTTCCCAAAAGAAGCAAATGAACAGGTTAGACTTGCCTAGCTCCAGATTAAACTGCAGCTTTAGATTTTTTTTTCTATGAGGACCTTTGTTATAATTGTCCATCTTTAAAACTCTGTATCATTAAGCTTGATTTATCTATTAGAATGAGATTTTCATATGCTAACCAGGAGCTCCTAAAGCACTAATTCGTTCCCTAAAATACTTTGGCTATTTTATTTTGCTCTCCTTTGTTCACAAGACTCAGCTTTTCTTTCAAAATTGCACTCTCTTTTCTCTGTGGCAGTGTTCTGAGGATTAGAATACAAATGATCATTTACAAATTGAAGGTTAACACAGAAATGCATTGTACTTGTGATTTGATGAGTAAAAACAAGTCACAAAATAAGAACAAATAGCAGCATTATCCCATGGGAAAGATCCTTCTGTATTGATCTATTATTTCCCAGCTTGAAATGTGGCCCTATTGTAGTTCCACTTGATTATGAGTCTTTTTTATCACTTCCCCTGGTTGATTCAACTTGAGTGCTTCTGACATTTGCAAAGTTCCTCACATATTCTGCTGAGCAGCGGGGGAAACCTTGCTAATGAAGAAATAACAAGCCGAAGATTTGAATAAATATTTAGCTGATTGAAAGGAGGTATACAGTTAGTTTTTTAAAATGCTGACAACTGAGGAAACTCACTGACATGCTTTGCTTATCTTAGCTAAAATGGGTTCTAGTGGAGTTTTTACTGCACCACAGGGCACTTTCATTTCCTGATTCTATTATAAATTAAGTGGCCACCTGAACCTGCCAATGAACTTGTTCTATTGTGTTTTTCTATTTTTAATCCTGAAAGTAAACACATTTCTCATCAGATGTGTTACAGACTGCCATACATTGGAGAGATTTATGAAGGTGCCATTGGGTTATTTACAGAACCATTCATTTATAAATAAGTGTCCATTCTGAAAGGAAACTATAAATGATAGCAGCATTTCCATCATTTCACAAATCTATATTATAAAAGTGTGTAGGCACTTTTTCAATATTACAGTGGCATGGAAACAATTTGGAATTTATGCCTTTTTAGGCTGTGTTTTCAGTCCTTATATATGATTAAAGTTCTGGTCTCATTAGCTAGAAGATGTTTTATGTGACTCCCAGCAGCAGCTGTAGGAAGGAACATAATGGCTCCTTTAGGATTCAAGGATTAATTATATGAGCACTGTGAGCCTGTCTGGCTGCTTAAGGAATGGTTGTTGGTGGATCTGGAATGCCAGTGGAAATCCCTAAGTTTTCTTCCATCATATCCTGGTAGGTTGTGTCCCCAGGGATAGCATCGCCTCTGTTTTACCAAGATGTGTACCTGTGCTTTCAGAGCATTTTAAGGCATGTGATCTAGTGTCGTGCACTGACAGTATTTAAAATACCTTCCAAAAAATACCAAATACCAAAATCTTTGAAAAATACTCTTCCTCAAATAAATGTATGAAGAGTGAAAATGGGGAAGAAACAAGTACATTTGGACATGGATATTACTTAGTACAGGCTTGGTGTCAGGAGAGGTAAATCCTAACACGTTAGGGTTGGAAGGGAAATGTAGCAGTCAGGTACTCTAACAACCCTCAGAGATGCTTGAATCCCCCTTCAAATATCCTGGAAAAAGCTCCAGTTAAATAAGTGAGCCCAAGCACAAGGGCAGATATCTGATTGTCAAAGAAGCCTGCACAATCTTTGCACGGCCATATTTGTTGGAAAGTCCTTCTTCATATCGAGCTAAAATTTGCCTCCTCTCACTTCTGCCGCAGTCCTGGTTCTGCCTTTTGGGCACGGTAAAACCAGGTATGCTCTGATTTTGTGCATTGCCCCTCCTAACACTTGGAAGCAGTGGTGGTGCTCCTCATTTGCATGCTCAATGTCTTCTAACTTTATCCTCATGAAAATCACTGGGGCAGAGTAAGATGCAGACGGTTTTTCCAGAGCATTAGATTCAGTAGATCCATGTTAGAGTTCAGAAATCTACCTATGTGCTACTCCCAGGAAATATAGATTTGGAAATCTTCCCATTTCCTACATTCGAGGACTGCATTCAATGTAATCTATTTTACAAATGAGGAAACAGACAGAGAGAAAGAGGAATGTGCCCACGGTCCCATTGCTAATAAGTGGCAGAGCTAGGATTTAAACTTCAGAACTTAACCAGTGGCTTTCACTGCTACCAGTATAAGAAGGGAAGTAAGACAGTGGTAAATAGTAATGTATATTGAATTATAGAATGACTTTGGACTGAATCTACCAGACATGTATGAATAGGAGTAATATCGTAACAGCAATTCTTTGCTCTACTGAATATTTGTGTCCATTGTAGTGCCTACTAAGGTAGCATTTACCAAACTTTAAAAATACACAAATTCTACAAGATTTTAATAATTTTTGATAAAGATAAATATAAAAACAAAGAGGGGGGTTAGTCTTTAAATACATTTATGGAATAGCAGGTTAAAAAAGTTAAACATTTTTCTTACTTGCGCCACTTATCAGAGCCTTCAATATACTAATATCAGTTTTTACACTCAAAGAAATAATATATTATGTGGGATTCTCAAACTTATTTGAAAACTGGGCCTTCCTTTCTTCTTTCCTCCCCTCTCTCCTTCCCTCCCACTTTCCTTCCTTCTTTCCTTCCCTCTCTCCTTTCCTTCCTTCTTTCCTTCCCTCTCTCCTTTCCTTCCTTCTTTCCTTCCTTCCTTCCTTCCTTGCTCCCTCCCTCCCTCCCTCCTTCCCTTCCCTTCCCTTCCCTCCCTTCCCCTCCCCTCCCTTCCGCTCCCCTCCCCTCCCTCCCTTCATCTCCAACAACCTCCCCTCCCCTCCAACAATATCCTCTCCCCTCCAACAACCTCTTCTCCCCTCCAACAAGCAAAATGCAAATGTTTATTGAGCACTTACCATGAGCACCAGTTCAGTATTTACTCTCCTTTTCCCAAAATTGGCAACATCTTAAGGATAAATTATTATTTAAACAAATGAAAGAAGATTTTCTCTATTTGAAAGGAGTTGGGGGAGTTCTACCTGATTTTCTCTTGACTCTGTGGCTTCTTATTTAGCTCTGAGAACTCTCTAGCATTTTTCTGAGTAAACTGTAAACGTTATTGATCATTCCAACCCAACATGTTGAGTATGAGGTAATGGCAAACCTTTCCAGTGTGAGATGTTTTGTTATGAGTCGTAAATAAACAAACTGAATGCCTAAAATGGTTCACGTGATCTTAAATGTGGAGCCACTTACTGGATCTTCATGTAATGAATGTTACAATTCAATAAATACATTTCTTGAGAGATCCTTGTGTAGCAATGGTTTCAAGAACTGGCATTTTGATACTGACACATGAGATATCCAATATTTTAAAGAACAAAACTCTCCTCCATATGATAAACAAAACTCCCCCAGTTTTGGTCAATTGACCAACTATTTCTCCATCCTCATCTAATGAAACAATCCCAGGCTGTAATACAGTGAAGGATATTTTGCCATGGGAGGAAGAAAAATCATCTGAGAAAAAAAATTGTATTATCTTTATGAAAGCTGAATTTTGAGAATTTGGGTTACAAGATTCTTATAAGAAAATTCTATTTATATAATTCACTTACTGAATTTCTAACTATGTATTTGCTACATTAATGCATGAATAATAATATACACTCTTCCTGAAGAGTTTTATTAGGTGCCCCTTCCCCCTTTTTGTTTCTAACTCACTGAAAGCTCAGGAATAATGCAGCATATATCAGTTCCATTTGCAGAGTGTATGAATTTTATATGTAAATGAATTGAGTAGACTGCCTTAGAGGATGCAAGACCTTGCTGTCTAGTTTTAATCTTGATGCTGGGGAATAAATTTGGAATTGTTGATGGATACTGTTCTTGGGTTCAATTATTAGCAGACATTAACTGAAGTACAGAAGCATCATTTGGGTATAGCAACCTGTTAGCCATGGGGATTATCAGATTAAAAATGGAAGAGCACTAATTACTGAATCAACATTATGTGTTGATAGTGCTTTCTGGGTCATGCATAATAAGTAGAAATATTATCTTGGATGAAAAATTTCTGGCTTTTTGCAACACAAAATGTTGAGAACAAGTTTTGACTTTTGTTCTTAATCCTGTTCATAATCTTTTCTGCAAAAATAATGTTATATCAGTGTTTTTCTGATTTTATTAAGAGGAAATGTTGCTGTAATTGAATGAAACTGAGTCAGTTCTTAAAATACAGATGTTTGTAGAACAGAGAAGGACAATTCATCAGCTCCAGTGGAAATATCCTTTGAGAATATCCAGCTTCCCTTCCTCCAAATTTGTGTTCGTAAAGCAACCTCTGCTTTACAATTTGTTTTCCTGGGGGATTTATGCACCATGATTGAGTTTGCCGATAGGCTCCATTCATGCACCAGGTAGGTCTTTCTGCACACATTGAATTTACATCTGGTTAAGTTATCTTTTGTAAGTTTACTTAGCCTTAGTTTTCCTTTTTAGCTTGCCAATACTGGATGCCCTTAAAATTTGAGTTTTGGGCCATGCAATCCTGAGGCCAGAGCCTGGAACTGTGCCCTTTTATGCAGAGTAAAATACCGTGGGCAGCAGTAGCCAGATGGTCCATTTTTATGACATTTTACAAGTTGTGTCAGTGCCATTTGTCTTGCCTATGATTTACTGATAAAAGAAGTATAGATTTATAATATTTTTAACATAAGTTGAACTAGGGAGTTTTCTGATTCCTTGTGCTTGCAGAGCTGTGATCCCTATGGTGGCCTGTCCATTGCTGGCCTTGTCTCCTGGAATTTAGGCTTGCATGCAGTTTTTTTCCACATCAGATGGCTGTGGCTGAGTCACTTGACTTGTTCTGGCCAATGGATTATTAGCAAGTGTGATTCATGCAGCAGATGCAGCAGCTTTATTAACAGTTGAACAATGGGGCTATCTTTCAGAAGTCAGTTGCCTGTATGGTATGTAGGGAAGCTAGTGCTAGATTTCAATAGTGATAGGACACATGGAGGAAGGGCCCTAGAGCATGAGAGGCCATTCTGGAAATTCCAGCCCTAGTCCCAGCTGAACATAGATACATGGGAGACTCCATCTCCATCCTGTGAAGTAGAAGGTAAATGCAGAAGAATGGCTCATCTGAGTGTAATCAACTCATGGAACTGTGATAAATAATAAAACATTATTATTTTACACTAGTATGTTTTGATGGGTGGTTTGTTACACAGCAGTCGGTAAATGAAATGATTCTTTTGCCATAGCTATGGATTCCTTTACAAATGTATTCAACAGAAAAATGTTAGATACAAGATGTATTGAATATCAAAAGGAAACAATATCTAATTTCAGGGGCTAGCATAGTGAGTAGTACTTATCCAAGGTCCCTTGCGCCCATTTTATTGTGTTTGTTCTATACAAGAGTGGTATTACACTGCCATCTGGTGGTAAAGACTAAATGTTCTGGACGTTTCCTGGAATCTGGTGCATTTATCCAGTAGCATTTGTGAAATTGTTAAAATACAAAAACGCACACGTGAGCACAAAAGACTCCAGAGAACCTAAACTAACAAGAAAAAACCTTTCATGTAACCTTTCATGAGGTGAAAATGATGAAATTTGCTCAAGTATATGCACGGCACAAGCATTCTTTGCTGTGGTCAGTTGCTCTTACTTCCTAATCACTCTGGAACATATTGTGGACTCTAGAGAAATATTGTGCTAGGGAAAGCCCGTTGTGTTTCTTCTCCTCCTTTCTACTTGTCTCCTTCTTTCAACTAAGAGAGGACATGATACTCAGAAGTGAAAATTTTCTTCCTTCTTCTTTCTTCAGCAAATGAGTATGACTTTGTGAGATGTTCCTCAGTACCACACTGAGACGTGATTAACCTTTTTGATGTGGACAGAGACTGCTGTGAGTGGGGTGGGAAGTGGGTAGGCGGTGGAAAATGAGAGTTTTCAGGTGTTGATTTCATTTGGTATTGCCATTGTTCTTTTATAGTCATTAGCAGGAAACTGTACTATCAGGAAACAAGGCAAGGACAGTTGCAGCTGAATGACTCAGCAAGCGTGACCACCTGGCCTGGCTTCCCGACGCTGTTATGAGCTCCACCCAGTAGTAACAGAGCTCATTGAGGTTTAGATCTAGGGCTCTGCCATTGGGAATACCCTTTCTTCTTCAAGATAGATTAAAGGAGAAACTCACATACTGTTTAGGCTCAAAAACATGTACTGTATAAGAACCACAAATTTCTTCCTAGAGATAATGTTGTGTCAAAGAAAAATAAATATATTTTTGTTGTATATTTACCACTAAGATACATGAGCACAACACTTATTATCATAAGTAATGGGTACATATATGTGCTCATGTTAAGTCTAGAAAAGAAAAAAAAAACTTTCTTCCAAGTAAAATGATTTTATCTGAACTTATGATGTTGAAGGAAACACAGTACTCATTTTCTCTTTTCAAGTTGAAGTAAATTTCTCTTAACATAATATGTATTGCAATAATAGCATCTAGTTAAGATTTCATTATGACATTTCAGTTCAATATAATACACAATCTCTGCCATGTTTTTATAAAACATTACTCAGTATGAGATATTCACATTAACTACAATTGCTGAAATGACTGATGTTTAAATCTAATGACAGTTTCTATCATTATTAAACTTCATTATAAAATAAAGTCTGTGGGTGGAATTGTGGCTTGATGCTTTTGTAATTTGCTCTCTACCTTTTCAATGTACTTTTCAGTTACATCAACTGAATCATTTCATCTTATAGATGCAAAAATGAAGGAAAAGAACAAAAACATGGCCATTAACGGAAGCAGTGCAAATGTGCATAGTTAATGGAAACCATTTTGACATTTTGTATTTGATTCCATGGTGTACCTACTCAAACAATTTCAATGGTGTATTAGAACAAAATGCTACATTGTGCTCTTCACTAAGAATGCGAGTAATAGACTTCAAAAATTACCTTTTCACTGAAAGTATTATCTGCTGGAAATGAAGAAATGTTTTACATTATGAGAGGCTAATAGCAGCAAGAAGGAGCGAGGGGCTGGCAGGATAATTCAGGCAGGGGAGGGACTTGACTCTTTACTCTCCAAAATGCATTCTTCCAGTGTGCAAAGCACAATAACAATATTCCCCTTCAATATTTTGGGTTCTAATAATACAGACTCTAGTTTTCTACATCTTCTGACTGCGTTGTTACTAATCCGAGTGCAGGCTTATATCCTAGTTATGAAGGAATCAAGATCTCTATTTATCACAGGATCAAAGTGTAAGGCATAATAACTGCTTTTGAATATGTTATTTTTGATTCTGGGAGAAAAAATTTCCTCTCTAAAAATACATGAAGAGTTAAAAAAAATCTGAACATAGGAAAAATAACTACTTGGTCCCCATTGCCCATGCTAATAGGCAGCTCATTTATTGGGCGAGTAAATGCAGGTCCCATGGATTCTGCTAAAGATGTGGTTGATTAGGAGCACTCTGATGTAGGTCAGGAAAGAGGATGCCTACGCATTTGAGGAAGTAGTCCCACTGGTGGGAGGTGTATGCACCTTCTATACCATTCATTAAAGTACTTTCACATAGAAATTTCTTATTTGATTGTCATAACAACTCTGTGAAGCAAGCATTATTTCCTTCATTTTTCTCACATGAAAACTGAGGCTCAAAGACATTATGTAATTTGCACAAGTTCACACGTCCAATAAGATACATAACCAGGAAATGAACCCCTCTCTTGATTCTGTTCGGGGAAAATGTGGAGGTGGGGAGAAAAAAGGGAAAACAAATCAGTTTTACAAGACAGAGTGTAAGAAAACTTTTGCTTGGGACTGAGCAGGTTTAATTGTGTAGGTTGACACTGACTCAAAGGCAGAAGCAAGGATGATAGAAGAGAAGACAATGAATGATACAACCTGAAGTTGATTTTGTTTGCAGCAGTCTAAATACTATAAATTAACCAGGTAATAAGTGACTTGGTATTTGATAGCATGTTCTAACAGAAAGAAATATCAAGATCTGGCCTCCCTTGCACCCGCTCTGCAGCTGACTGCACTGGTGTGATCAAGTCACTGCCCACCACGGGCAAAAGCCCAATGCTCACCTCAGGGAGTCTCTGCCCTGATGCCTTGGTAATCTCATGGAGAAGAGGCAAGCAGAATCTGAGTCAGAGCTACCAGAAACCCAAAGACTTACTTCTGTAAAAGAGGAAAGGATGATATGCTTTGCGGAGAAAAGACAAAGGAGGGAAACCCCATGGCAACATCTTTTTTACTACTTTCTATATTTTTTCTTGCAATTCAGCTGCAGCCCAAATTTCCGGTCCTTGGTCCATTGTGAGTGCCAAATGGACACCAGCAGTTCAGTGTGTCTCACAGTTGTGTAGCTCAAGATGGGACCTACTGTGAACATGCACCCTTTTCATTGCTTGTCTTGTAGTTATAGATTGTTTGGAAGCTGACAGGTGATGCAGGGGAAAATAAGAGGTCTGAATACTAAAAAAATCAATTTTTGTGTTATCTGAGAGAAGCAAAATGATAAATGTCTACAAAAGCCTTAGGTGCCAGAAAAACAGTTTTATATGAAAATAAAAATGAGTCAATTCACTGGTTGTATCTCTCTTAAACATAAAGCAAAGAAGCAATAGTATTAGCTTGTTTTAAAGTCCAAATCTTATTGTCCCGGCCGATTCTTAGGAGGACTGAAACATTGTTATGCATGTGCTGTGTGTGTGTGTGTGTGTGTTGTGGGGAAGAGGTGTATAGTGTGAAACTTTTTCTTTTACACTGGCTTCTTTCTTAGTATGGCAAACTTTAGAGCAGTCATCTGGCCCCATCACATTGGTGACCAGCACACGATAGTAATAATTTTTTGTACTCAGTATACACCAACCAGTGAGATTCCTTTTTTATCTTCATTTTAGATTAAATATATCAACAACGGGTATGCTTCTGTTAACTTAGATGACATAGTGTTATTTCCTGAGCTGTAACTCATCTCTGCAGATTCTGCTTTTAAATGGGACATTCCTTCAATCCTGAAGTAAAGCCACATCTGCAGAGAGAGCAGGCTCTAGTTTCTCTGTGAAGAAGCAATCGCCGTAGTCTCTGATTGAGAAATTGTAAAGGACAATTCCCAATTAAGGGCATCTGCAGTCAGCTGAAGGGCCAGTGCTCCAGGGCAAGTTAGAGACCTGTCATTAACCTATTGAACAAGTGGCTTGTCACAGAAGGCATTGTGGAGTCTGGCACTTAGTTGGAACAGTACAGTGGTCCTGTCCTAGGAGAGTCAGCAAGTTACAAAGGACTGTGAGAGTTGTGACTTCATATGACCCATGTTAGCAAGGATATGTTGGGTGGGACGTGGAAATCTCATGCTCACGGTGGCCTTCAGAAGCTCAGTCCTGAGCACACTGCATAGAAGGTGAGGAGGCACAGATCAACACCAGACCCATGTGTTTAGTGAAGACTGAAGTCAGAGGCTTCCAGGATACTCAGGGGCTTGGCTCTTGTTGGCTTATGGTCAGAAAAACACTAAACCTCAAGCACCCCAATGGGGTTGGGGCAAGAAAAAGCTTGTGAAGTTCCTCAAGGACAACAGACTATGGGCAGTCAAAGCAGTTGATCCTTTTATAAAATGGGAGCCATGGAGATATAGAAGGCTCATGTGCCCCTGCAATTCTATCTTGAGAGTAGAGGATTGGTTGAGACAGTTTTTTCTGGAAGATTTTGTTTTTGTTGGGCACTGCTCACAAGGACAACAACCAGGTCTGCAGAGTGCTCCCTGCAGGAGCAATGTGGGTGCTGGCTCAGGTGTCCTAGGTAGAGAGCACAAGCTTTGCTCTCGATTATGTGTGGGCCATGGTGCCAGGTGAACAGGTGGGGAGGCTGAAACAAGTGTCCTATGTAAGCATTTGCTTCTTTGTGGAAGCAGACAATAATAGTTTTCATTATAATTGCTATTCAATAAATGTAAAAACATATGCTTGCTCACATAAATACATTAGTACAAAGAATGTGTGCCATTGTTCACCTACTACTTACATTTGGATATTTACCTATTAAGAAACTTCAGAGTTACCTAAAATGTAAAGCAGCATTTGTGAGCAACTTGAGTAAAATGTACTCTAGACAAAACGGCCATTGGATTTCAGGGAAGATTTCTGTCTAAAACTGCTTAGTTTTCACCAAATAGTACTTTAAAACATATACTGTTATTTAAGCCACTAAACCATGCCTTAAGTTCTAGGCATTTCCATTGGCAACTATATGCAATGAAGAAAAAAACCGCAAAAATGATCACCTGATGTGTGAATAGTGAAGGTAGACAATGGTGCCAGGTGGTGCCTGCGTGCATAATCATGAGAACAGTGTGTCAAAGCACAGCAATCAATAACAAAGAAAAATCAACACATATTCAGCATCGTCCTTATAGCGTTAAGCTGATTATCCACTTCAAGTAATTGAGGCAGGAAGATGAATGTGTTGAGCAGCCTTTATTTCTCTTTTGGAATTCAGAGCTAGGTATAAAGGTTAACTGGTGTCTTATATTGCTCATCATTCTCTACCTCAGCCACAGATTTCCAAAAAGAGAGAGATCTTTTCCAATGACTGACTAATGCCCACACAGTTTCTATCATCTTTAAACTATGCTGTCAGTGGAAAATGAGTAGTTTATGATTTTTTTAATTGCATACACGTATGCATAAATACATACATAAACATACAGAAACATAGAGACACACTTACATATACACAAGTATATACCACTTATATCAATTAATGGCTTCAGGTGCATGGACTTCAGTTACATTAAACTTCAAACAGATCCTCTTAAAACAGACTCTCCTGTTTTACAGCTTATGCCTCTAAAGAGGAAGCCTGGTCTATGTGAACTCTAAAGAGGAAGCCTGGTCTATGTGAACTGAGGGAACACTTCACCCATCCAGCTAAGAAATGGGCTTGCATGACTCCACAATGAGGAACTCTTCTAGGTCTCCATGGGAATTAGAGAATGCTTGTTCCTCTCAGCCTTTGAAGATGCATGGCCATCTTCCTTGGTGAAACATGCTCTTACTGAGTGCATCACTCCCATCATCATTGTGAAAGCTTGAAATCTCTCATGTTAGCTTAGGACCATTGCTGTTTCTTACCCTGTGGGTGAGCAGCCTTCGTGGACAGATCATTATAATTTCACTGTTGCAGCTTCCTCTGCATAAAATCTGAAGTCCTCAGTACATTTGACATCCCATAGAAACCTTACTCTTAAAGATTTTAATCTGACTCTTCTCTAATCCTCCATACCTATGTTAAGCTTCCACACCTTTGTACTCTACCCCTCTTTCAAGGGCCATTTTCAGTTCTACCTCTTCAATAAACCATTGCTCTAAGGAACACCAATGTCTTGTTGCTTTGAACCTCTCATAGTAATTCTTCTTCAGTACATGTTGGGCACAGTTTGTAAGGTTATAGTGTAGCCTCCAGAGTTAAGGGACTTGGGTTTGACTCCTTGTTCTGTCGCTGTCTTTGGGTGAGTTGTTTAATATGTCTAAGCTATGTTTCTCACCTCTGCAGGTCAGAGCAGTCATATTATCTCTCATCTAGGGAATATGTGGGAATTGAAGAATCAAATGCAGATAAAGTACCAAGTCCGGGTACATAATATGTGCTCCATAAAAACTAGCTTCTGTTTTTACTACATACACATCACAATTCTGTATCACATATATTTCCTTATACATATGTGCTTTATACAGTGCGTGTCCTCAAGGAGGAGCCCAGATGTACACATGTTATGAGGTCAGACATGACCAGGCTTATTTAGAGGGATTTGGGGGCAGCACACCAAACGTCTATTTTCATGAGGATTCTAAGAGACTTAAGGAAAGAAATGTGCTTTTGAGGGGTGAAAGTCCAGGGGAAAAACCTGGCCAAAAAGGCATATTGAAGTACAGCTTTTTGTATTTTTCTCAAATGTTTCTTTGGCCTAGATCCCCAAGGTTTTTTCTGAAGACTTGAGATAAATGGGTTCCAAAGTTTAGCTTATAAAATACTAGGCAATTCAAACTGAAGGCAAATGTCTACCTGATTTTGTGCTTAGGCTGCAGACTGATACTATTCCACCTATTTTACTGAAGTAACTACTGAGGCATTCATGGCACGGGTAGAGCAAAGAGGATTCCCCATGGCATATAGTCATCCATAAGAAGAGGGGAAGTCTGCGGTCATCTCTGTGACCCAGGTACTTTTATGCTGGGCTGAAATTTCTATACTGTGGCAACAGCAGACCTTAGAGAATCGAATGGAATTCATGTGGCTGTAGTGAGCACAAATGGGAAGCATACCACATGGTGTGCAGAATAGCTAGATTTGCCAGCACACTTTTGATGCTACAGCAGAACCCGAGCATTTCCTTAATTAGTTGCACAAGTCTAAGTCAGGCGGGGATTGCCGTGCTCTGCAGAAGGAGGTTCATCTGGCACAGGGCTGCTATCGTGTTGCTGCTGGATGGCCTGGCCTGGGCTTATGAGGCTTGAGGCAAAGTGGGTTACACATTTTTCTCACAACTAGGTTTTGAATCCCTTGAGGACAGAGACTCACCCATCATTATTAGTCTGCTTGGGCTACCATAACAGAGTACCACAGACCGAATGGCCTAAGAAACAGAAATGTATTTTGTCACAGTTCTGGAGGCTGGGAGCCCGAGATCAATATGTCAGCAGGTTAGGTTTATCGTGACACCTTTCTCCTTGGCTTGCAGACAGCTGCCTCCGCCCTGCGTCCTCACATGGCCTCTTCTCTGTGCATGCACTCCTGCTGTCTCCTCCTCTTCTTAGAAGCACACTAGTGCTACTGAATAAGGGCCCCACTCTTATGACATAATTTAACCTTAATTAAAGATCTTTAAAGATTTTATCTCCAAATACAGTCACACTGGGGTAAGGGTTTCAACATACAGACTTCAGGAGGACACAATTTGGTCCATAACATCATTTTCACCTTATTAAGCACAGGCTCACCACAGGGATAAAACTTTATTAAGAAATCCGGATTGTTAGAGCAGACCATGAGGGCAATAGGTTGGGTACTGAACGTTGGAAGTGTGAAGATTAAATTGGCTCGAAATAATAAAGTGCCTGGCATATCAGAACTTCGTCAGATCTCATCTGAAAAGCCACCCCAATTTAGCCATGCTTAAAGAAACTTTAATAGGGTGTTTATTAAGTCCCTAGAAGATGAAATACTGGAAACCTTTTATTCTTTAAGTGAGCTGATTGAGAAAAGCATTAGAAAGGAACAAAAGTAAGGTCTCTGTGACTGATGGCTGAGCGTATGAGGAAGTGTAGACCCCACAAGACCCAGGAGGGTTCCATTGTTCACATGGCTCTAATGCTGAGTATATCACATCAGCCACTAAAAAACTGAAACAAAGAGTGGTGTGACATGTAAGTAGGTGCCTACTGCTTTTAATACCACTTGTTATATTCTAGAAATGTTAATTCTACTTGGGGAATATATTCTGGGGCAATAATTCAAAGATGTTCACTACAGCATTATTTATAAAGCAGAAAAGCTAACAGAGACCATGTCTTTAATGTTTCACATTTGGTTCAGTAAAATTACAGTATAATCACATTATAGACAATTACACAATTTTAAAAAGTGATAATTACAAAGTATTTGCGCTAATGTACAAAGCGCTTATTCCTTCCTATGAAAAGAGGCTATCCAGAAGTCAATACACACACACACACAGAGTTGTATAGTATAGCAACTACATAAAAGGTACATTAAAGAGGCTAGAAGAATGTATGTCAAAATGTAAAAATGATTATCTTTAGCTGGTGGCACTACTTTTCAACATTGTAATGAACATGAAGTATTAGTATCATAAAAATGAAGTAAAAATATACGTATATTTCAATTAATGTTCACTGCTAAATTACCCTATCAAATAGTTGTATCTATTCTGTTCCTGCCATCAGTGTGTGAGAGCCCCTCCCCACCCCTTCAGTGACACGGATCCTATTCTACTCCCTTCTGCATTCCTTCTCGTGTAGCAAATTGGATGTCACCTGCCATCTTATTGAATGAATGAATGAATGAATGCTATAAGAGATTTTCTGTAGTTGTCTTTCCTTTCATTCCCACTCCCCTTCTTCTCCTGCTCCTGGCCCACATTTTTGGAATGGCCCGACTAATCTCCCTGCAACTCATTTCCTTTCTTCCTACTGCCCTGGCAACTTGCTTTGTTTCCTGAGTAAGTAATGGAAACTTATTGAATCTCAGTTCTTAGTTTTTTTTTTTTTTGAATGAAAAAGTTGTAAAGTGCTTGAAAAACATTAGGCAGCAGAGGGGAGAGCAAAGAGGTTTGACTGACTTCTCTGTGAAACAATATTCCCCTCCCCCAGTGCCATGCAGATACGTCTTCTGTGAAAGCTGTGGAAGATTGAAAATAAAAGGGGAAGAAAATGAATCATTTCCATGCCTATGGGACAGGAAAGAATTTAAAGATAAGTAAAGATAGTCCCTGCAGAAAAGAAATAAAATCAAGATTAAAACTGTGCTTTTCTCTCATTCTCCACAGAATACATTCTTGGTTCCTTTATACTGCAATAATGTGGCACAGATGCTCTGGAATACTATGAGATAGGAGACAAGAATATGAACAATGAGCTGCATTTTTTTCTTGGCTCTTCTAAAATTGGTCTTCAGCAAAGTGAAAAGGAAGGTTTGATTGCTACATCAAAGTATCTCTCCAGAATTCAAACCAAGACTTAATTTCCCTCTAACAAAACTAACCTGAAATACACACACACACACACACACACACACACACACACACACACACATAGCTTTCATAAGACCCTTTTACTCATTTTTAAAAATATTATTATAGTCTGGTTCATTGAAACTGGATGTGAACTAGCCTAAGCATTCATTCTAAACAGATAACAAATATTAGGAACTTAAATTTCCTGGAATTTTAACCTCCGCTCCCACCCCATGTTGGATAGATTCTGAGAGTAGGAATGATTACAAGTTTGCTTTGGAAACTCTGGTGTGGTTGCTATGACAACAAAACTTTAGGGCATTGTTGTCTACAAGGGATCACAAAATGACAGATGGCCCATTATGGAACTGTACATATTTGAAGATGAAAAGAAAATACATCTCTCTAAAGTCCATTCGTTGTGCTATTGCAGAAAAGTTGGGATACAATAACCGAGCAGGGTGAGAATAAGCAACCAGAAAGGAAAGGTTAAAATAAAAATTTCTTCACCTTGAAAGCTTGTCAACCTACTTAAAGACTGCTTATAGATCACTGTCTCTTCCCATCCATAGAGAGAATTCTATCCTATCAGGTATTTATTTGGCACTGCTTAGTGCAAATTAGAAACATCCTTTATTATCACTACAGTTACGAGGTCAAAGTAAAACTGATTAAGAGCAAGAGGGTAGAAGTCTTACATAAGTACTAATGGGAAGGTGTAGTTTCCTTTCCCATTCTTGGGGTGGTTTTGGCATGTGCTAGAAGGTGCAGATGATGAAGCAACCAGAAAGGCTGAGTGTGTTTCCCTGTAGTTCTGTCCAGGATAGACCAGTCTGGATTACAGGTCAAAATAAGATCAAACTTCAAACACATGTGAAGTGAAGCTCCAGGCTAGGTCCTTAAAGCCATCACCGTGAATTCAGACAATAAGTTTAGCAGAAACTATTGCAACAAGCTTAGCAAGGCTGGGAATGTGACTCACGCCTGTACTTCCGGCACTTTGGGATGCTGAAGTGGGAAGATTGCTTGAGCCCAGGAGTTCGAGACCAGACTGGGCAACATAGACAGACCTCAACTCTATAAAAAACACAAAAATTAGCTGAGCATGGTGGTGTGCCCCTGTACTCGCAGCTGCTTGGGAGGCTGAGGTGGGAGGATTGCTTGAGCCCAGGAGGTCGAGGCTGCAGTGAGCTGTGATTGTTCCACTGCACTATAGCCTGGGCGACAGAGCAAGACCATGTCAAAAAACAAAACAAAACAAAACAAAAGGCTTAGCAATTTTGGCTAAGCTGGTGAGCTTGGCATGGGTAAATGTGATATATCTGCTAAACGACACTATTTGTTTTTAAAATCTTTATATTCACTATTTGTTCTTAAAATTGGTTGAGGAAAGTGATAGTCTTTGTGACTCTGTGAACACTTTCAGTATGTCTACAGAACATCTATTTCTGTCTATTCTATCTATTCATCTACCTATCATCTAACTACCTGTCTGTCCACCCCCATCTTTGCTATTCATTTATGAATAACAGAAAACCCCTGAAAACAAGGGGATCTAAAGTCAGGTCATAGGCTATGTGTTAATGGGATCAGATAAATTTCACTTGTTTTCAAATATACCAAGGACAGTGATGCGGAAGAGACTTCTCTGTGGTCCCAAGATGAAATGTTTCAGTTCAAAATTTTGAAAACTTTCTAAAAGCCAGACTTTCTCAAAATAGTATGCTGTCTCTGAAGGCAGTGAATTTTCTCTCATTAGAAGTGGTCATGCATTAGCATTTGGCCTTGTGCAGGTATGTTGTCAGGAGAATTTAATCATCAGATTGGAACCTTGGCTAGATGGCCACAAGCTCTCTTCCAAGTTTGGAATCTACCATTCTATGTGGGCATAAGGTGCTCATCAGATTCCTGAACCATGACACTCCTGCATTCTTCAGGCCCACAAATCTGGGCCTAAAGATTCTATGGCAGATTCAACAAATCATTCACAAAAAATTGGATAGTGCAATTGAGAATGAGTGAATATTAAGGACAAGGCCGGTATGACTGCATTTATTCTTTTTGATGGCTACTAGGTATATTTTTAACCTTGGCCTCTAAGAATGTAAAGTCAATACATTAACCCTGATGACACTACCTCTTTTCCAAAGATTTCCATTTAATTAATGGAAACATAAGCCTTGTCAAAATGAGGAAATGAGGCCATTTCTCCTTTCCAAAGAGCTCTGCAGTAAATCAAAACACTATGTTGAAGAATGCTTTCTCACATTTTAGTACCATAACATTTATTGAGAAATAGTCTTGCTGGTTAGAATTTTTGTTGAATGCCATAAAATGTTATTTTAAAAATCTCTAATCTTGGGAGATATCTGTATGTGGTACTGCTAGCACACACACACGCATGCACGCATGCACACACACAAATGTGTAAGTACTATTCATTTCTCCCATGTTGGCATGTTGTAAAATTCTGTTTTCTTTTCATTCCTAGATGTTGTAAATAAACTGGATCTGTACAGTAGGTTTTTGTCAGACTCCCAGAAAGACAATTTTATTTTATAGCACATCCAAGAGTGACAGCCAGAAACTGTTCTGCTCCACCTCAGCACAAACAAAATTAGCTTTTCACAATATTTTTGCAGATGTTAAAGGTCATTAATAGAATGAAACCAGATGACTAAAGCAATACATTCAGAATGATTGGGTTTTATTTTTCTCCCTAGCTTAAAGACAGAGTCCCCTTTTCTCTCCTTCTTGGCTACATTTCAATTTTTTTTCAGTTATTTAAGAGTTTCCAAAATCATAAAAGTGGTAGGATATGTATTTCTTGGCATACGCCACCTTTCTTGTTTGACAGAGTTTGAATTTTATTAGGATGAAAATAATATTAACTGTTCAAAAAACCACACTGCTTAACAATTGCACAAGCTTTCCGTTTTTACTGAGGTCAAGCTTTATTATGAACCACATGACATCATTTTTTGAATTAAAAAGAAGAGAAGAAATGCTACTGGATTCCTCTTTCAGAATAGAAAGGAAAAAGCTAAAATACGGTGTTTCTCATTGATTAAAAGATGTCATGAGCTTTGTTAGGACAGAATGCTTATAATGGCCGTCCATACCTGTTCCTGACGCATAGGTAAAGAAACTGCAGTTAATACTTGCAAACGGATATGTTTATGTTTGCAATATTTACAGATCTGTTTGCAATTAGTATACTTTCTAGAATAATCCTGCCTTTATTATTCACTAGAGGATTTGGAAAATAATTTTCATCACATAGGTAACAAAACAAAACAAACAAAACATGATTCACTTCATTTCTTAGTGAAAATGAAACAGCAACACAAATCTGATCTTGCTTGTGGATATGTGGTACATGTGAAGGAGTTATGTGTTGCCCTCCTATCAGGAATGCAGCAGCTCCACACTCACTAGCAAACCACAGAGTAAGGCTAACTCTTCTGCAGAAGTGAGCAACAGTGGAAGGTGTGAATATATAGTTCTCATGAGTCAGGGTTATTGCCATTACATAGGAAATCTCCTTTGAAGGAAAGAGAAAAGGTTGGACGTATAAGGGTGAGGAAATGAGAAATTAAAATGTGGGAGTTTTTAGATGTTATTTCTTTTTATCTTGGGGTTCCAGACACAGTGGGCTGTGAAAGCCTGAGAGAGAGTAAGTGGTACAATTATTATCTAAGGTATTTATTGAGATGCTACTGCATGCCAGGGGCTCTTTAGGTTGCTGAGAATACCATGAAGAATATAAAGGCATACCTCAGAGATACTGTAGATTTGGTTTCAGAGCACAATAAAGAAAATATCTCAATAAAGCCAGTCACATGAATTTCTTGGTTTCTCAGTGCATGTAAAAGTTATGTTTACACTATACTGCAGTCTATTAAGTGTGCTGTAGCATTGTTATGTCTAAAAAATCTGAGTCTTGTCATCCTTTTTCTGGTGGACGGTTTTGCCTTGATGGTGATGGCTGCTGGCTGATCAGAGTCGTGTTTGCTGAAGATTGGGGTGGCTGTGGCAATTTCTTAAAATAAAACAACAATGAAGTTTGCTGTATTGATTGACTCTTCCTTTCATGAAATATTTCTCTGTAGCATGTGGTGCTGTTTGATAGCATTTTACCCACAGTAGAATTTCTTCCAAAATTGGAGTCAATTCTCTCAAATTCTGCTGCTGCTTTATCAACTGAGTTTATGTAATATTCTTAATCCTTTATTGTCATTTCAACAATGTTTCCAGCATCTTCACTAGGAATAGATTTCTATCTCCAGAAATCATGTTTTTGCTTGTTCATAAGAAGCAGCAACTTAGTCACATGTTCAGGTTCCATTTCTAATTCTAGTTATTTTGCTATTTCCACCACATCTGCATTTACTTCCTCCATTGAAATCTTGCACCCCTCAAAGTCATCCATGAGGGTTAGAATCAACTTCTTCCAAACTCCTGTTAATGTGGATATTTTGATCTTTTTCCATGAGTCACACATGCTGTTACTGACATCTAAAATGGTGAACACTTTCAAGAAAGTTTTCAATCTACTTTGTCCATATCTATCAGAAGAATCACTATCTATGACAGCCATAGCCTTATGAAATGTATTCCTTAAATAATAAGACTTGAAAGTAAAATATCCTTTCTGATCTATGGACTGCAGAATGGATGTTGTGTTAGAAGACATGAAAACAACATTAATCTTCTTGTACATTTCTATCAGAGCTCTTGGGTGAACAGGTGCATTGTCAATGAGCAGTAATATTTTATTTTTTAAATTAAAAAAAATTCTTCTGTAGCTTCTTCACCTTCCTCAGCCTTCACAGAATTGAAGAGAGTTAGAGCCTTGCTCTGGATTAGGCTTTGGCTTAAGAGAATGTGTCCAGTTTCATCTATCCAGACAATTAAAACTTTCTTTTCTGAAAAATAAGGCTGTTTTGCTTTCTTATCGTCTGTGTGTTCATTGGAGTAGCAAATTCCTGCAAGAACTTTTCCTTTGCGTGAACAATTTGGCTATTTGGCACAAGACGTCAAGCTTTCAGTCTTTCTTGGCTTTCAACATATCTTCCTCATGAAGCTTAATGATTTCTAGCTTTTGATTCAAAGTGAAAAGTGTGAGACTCTTCACTTGAACACTTAGAAGCCACTGTAGGGTTAATTGGCCTAATTTCAATATTTTTTATGTCTCAGGGAATAGAGAGGCCCAAGGAGAGGGAAAGAGATGAAGGAACAGTCAGTCAGTGGAGCAGTCAGAACACATAACATTTATCAATTATATTCACTGTTTAATATGAGTATGGTTCATGTTGTCCCCCCAAAAATTACGACAATGTCCAAAATGTAACATCTGAGATCACTGATCACAGATCACCATAACAGATATAATAATAATGAAAAAGTTTAAAATATTGCAAAAATTACCAAAATGTGACAGAGACACAAAGTGAGAACATGCTGTGGGACAAATGGGGCCTATAGACTTGTTCAGTGCAGGGTTGCCACAAACTTAAATTTGTAACAGAGGCAGTATGTGTGAAGCACAATAAAACAAGGTGAATTAAAATGAGGTATGTCTATATCAGACAAATATTGCTTTCAAGGGGCTTATATTTTAGGAAGAAAGATAGACAATAAACAGGTAAAACAAAAACATCAATACTCCAGGCAGAGGGAAAAGAGCAAGTACAAAGTTCTCACCATAGGGTAGAGAACAAGCTTGCTAGTTTGAGGAACAGAAAAAAGTTCTGCTTTTTGCGGCTGTTGAGGGACACAGTGATAGAAGGTGGGGTCAGATCTGGTGGTGGGGGCCAGTTCACCTAGGATTGTGGGGACTACAGTAATGTGTTTACAGTTTTTGGATTCTAAGAGCAATGGAAGGTCTTTGCAGAATTTCCAGCAAGGGCATAAGAGACTTGATTCAGGTTTCAAAAGCCCACTTAGCCTGCTGTGAGGACCAGTTAGGAGACTAGAGCAGAGGCTCAGACAAGGTATTCATGGTGCCACAAAAGGGTTGTGGCAGTGAAGAAAATGATACGTGGACCAATTTGGGATATGTTTTGAGGTACAGAGTTAAAAAGGATTTGTTGATAAGCTAGATGTGAATAGAGAAGGAGAAAGAGGAATCAAAGATGACTGGATGGTTGCCATTGCCTTTTCCTGACATGAACTTGGACATTTTGGGCATGGCATAACAATATCAATTAAGAAAGTAGATATTTGAGTTTGATACTCCAGCCTAGAGATTTAACCTTGTGGGTCATCCATATATAGATACCATTTAAAGCCACAGGCTAGATTTGAGTATCTAGATTGGTGACCTTGCTCAGAGCAATTTTAGTGGAGGAAAGGGTATTAAAGCTAAATTATAAGATGAAAGTGATTGACTCTAAATTTGAACAACTTGAGGAGCAAATGCTAACTTAGGAGGTCAATTTATTGAGTTTAGGTAGCTGTGAAGGGAACCAGAGAAATAAATCATAGCTGGAGGGAGATATGGGATCAAGTGATGTTTTTATTTTGTTTTTAAAGAGCTTGTTGTATAGTAAATAGAATGATGTCTTGGTAGCAGAAAAACTGATAATGGGATAAAGGGAGAGATAAAGAGAAGGAGGTAGGTAAGGAGAGAGAAAATCTTTGAGAAAGTGACAGAGACTAGGACTGAAACACAAGTGGAGGGCTGGACTGTTTTGTGGAAGTGGTGCCTCTGTTGTAGCAGAGGGAAAACTGAGAGTGAATAGGCAGTTTGGTAAGTGTGAATGTGAGGGCATCTGAGTAAGGTTGCTTAGAGTAATGGTACTGGATTTATTTTCCCTTTGCTATCTCCCAAGACAAATAAAGCCTTTCCTGATATTTAAAATATTAGTTATAATATTGTGTACTTGGTTGAACCAGTGTGAAGAAGCGACATGCCTCCCACTAGCAGGTTGGTAGTTGAAGTAAACTCTAAAAAAAGAAATACATTTCTAGGAAACAATTGGGCTTGTGGTCTGTGCACCCTCCTTCATCTGAAGTTTGGCAGATTCTAACCATTGCAGATTCTGTTGTGAACATTTGAAAATATGTTTTTGCTTCCTATTCTTTTTCTGATGTTGTTAAAAATCTAGGACCAGAAATACCATTTGACTCAGCAATCCCATTACATGGTATATACCCAAAGGATTATAAATCATTCTACTATAAAGACACATGCACACGTATGTTCATGTGTCACAATAGCAAAGACTTGGAACCAACCCAAATGCCCATCAATGATAGACTGGATAAAGAAAACGTGGCACATATACACCATGGAATACTATGCAGCCATAAAAACGGATGAGTTCATGTCATTTGCGGGGACATGGTTGAAGCTGGAAACCATCATTCTCAGCAAACTAACACAAGAACAGAAAACCAAACACTGCATGTTCTCACTCATAAGTGGTAGTTGAGCAATGAGAACACATGGACACAGGGAGGGGAACATCACACACTGGGGCCTGTCGTGGGGTGTGGGGGGCTGGGGAGGAATAGCATTAGGAGAAATACCTAATGTAGATGACGGGTTGATGGGTGCAGCAAACCACCATGGCACATGTATACTTATGTAACAAACAAATAAGTGTTCTGCACGTGTATCCCAGAACTTAAAGTATAATAAAAAAAAGAAAAAAAATGACATTAAATATAAAGCTAAATTTCCCTTTCACCACTATCTCTCTGTCTTTTCTTTGGCAGCCATAATTACAAGTTGACATGTATTCTTAATGTATGCTTTAATATATTGATATACAAATATATATAAAGTAAAAGGTAAAATTGCTTACGTATATGTGTAAAAAATCTGCATAAACTTTATTTTGTAAATATTAAATGTTTTTCTGCAAACAGATCAATTTGCCCAAAATAGTTCTTACCTTTATAATGATGATACATATTTTCCTATATTTTCTTTTAAATTATTCCAATGTTCTCATCTTTAACTTGTTGTTGAGATATTAAATGTGTTTGATGTGAAATAAAATCTACTTTCGTACTATTTCATAGAAAAACCAGTTGCCCCATTTATCAAAGAAATAATCCCCACTATTTAAATGCTATCATATCTCAAGTTCACAAATACATAGGGAACTTCTTTCGTCTTTATATTTCATTTCTTTAGCCAGTACTCTCTGTTTTATTACTGTATCTCTGTTATGTATTTTAATTCCTGGTACCTTTCTTATTATATCTAAAAATTGTGTTGGTTATTCTTCTGCCTTGATGCTTCTTTACACATTTTATATTCAGTATTTCAGGTTCCATAAAATCTTATTGGCATTTTGAATGGAAATGAATTGAACTGACAGACTAATGTGGACAGATTCAACATCTTTAAAATAATGGCCATGTCTACTCATTTATTTACTCAATTCTTTTATGTTTATAATTAAAATTGTATACTTTTTAATATAGATTTGCTTATATATATATTACACTACTATGCAAATTAAGCCAGATATCATTTTAGGTAATTTGCATGTTTCATTTAATCTGCACATCAATCCTCTGATAAAAGTGCCAATTATTATTCTCATTTTTCAGAAGAGAAAATCAAAGTCCCAGAGAGATTAAGTAATTTGACCAATGTCACAAGGCTACTAATTGGAGGGGCTGAAGTGACACCCAATTAATCTGACTCCATGGCTTCTAATCATTATGTAATGGCAATTTCTGGCATCATCAGTACTTTGTAGCTTGTATTGTTATTTTAAAGAAAATATTTTAATTGCATTTTATTTGGGTAGAACTAGTATGTAGAAATGTTATTAATTTTTTGTATGTTGGTTTGTGTCTAGCAATTTCTCTGGGCTTTCAAACTAGTTTTAAAAGTTGCCTGTTGATTCTTTTGGGTGTCTGTGTAAGCAAACATCTTGTATGCAAATAATAGCAATTTTGACCTTTTTTTTAGGTTTCCACCTATATAAGGTAGATTCTCTTTACTGAGCTATTGAAGTTCCCTTCTAGAACTTGACTACCAGTAGTTTCTTTGTAATAATGATTGGATATTAAATTTTATTAAATGCCTTTTTTCTCTTTAACTTAAATTAACACAAATAAATTACCTGATGTTAAATTAGTCTTGAATTCTTGTGATGCACACTACTTGGTCACAATATCTTATATTTTAATACACTGTTGGATAGGATTCACAAAAATTTTCCTTCTATTTCTTCCATTCCCATTCTCTGGAACATTTTGTATAAGTTAGAAATTTTTGTTTACTTAAAGTTTCAGTACATTTTAAAATCATCAAAGCATAAGGACTTTTGTGAAGGGAGATTTTTCTTTAAGCCTTATTAGCTCTTTGGGTTTTTGATTTTTTTCTTGATTAAATTTTTGAATTTTTTAATTTTCAAGAGAATTGTCAATTTTCGCTGTCTTTTATTTATTGAAATGTTATTCATTGCATTCCATTTTGAATAAAAATATTAAATGTCTGCAGTTATGTCTTTTCTTCTATTCCTAATATTATTACTTTCTTCATAATTAGTCTTGCCAAAAGTTTACCTTTTCTATTTTTTCAAATATCTAGATTTCTGTTTTGCTGCTCATATATAGTGTTTTGAGTACATATGTGTATATGTTTATTTTATATTTAATAAACATTTTGCTTTAATCTTTACATCATTCTTTCTTTTTCTTTGGGTTGATTTCATTGTTTATTTTCTAGCCTCTTTAACTGAATGCTTAGCTAATTTATTTTCAAATATTATTGTACTTCAATATGAGAATTTAAAAGTATAAATTTTATCCTAAATATTTTTTATCTGTATCATGCAAGCTTCAAAATATACTTTTTAATGTTCTAAATTAGTGTAAATTAGGGCAAAATTAAGCTAAAAGTTTTCAATTATATTCCTTTGTGTCTGTTGTATAGAAAGCAATTATCAACACAAAGTTAAATTTTAGTATCATTAAACACTGTTTGATTTTATATTAATTTGATTTCACTGAACTCTATGTTTGGGTACTTGTGGACAAATCATGGTTGTATAAAATTTGTGTTCGTGTTTAACTTTGAATATCAACTGTTGCAATGAAGTGCATTTGAATGTTTCCTTTAATACCTGGGCACAATAAAAGTTAAATAGGTACTCCTCCAACTCCAACTCTGAAGTGCAAATTAGCACTTCCTTTTTCAGGTACAATATGGTGCTAAATAAAGTTTGTCTTGAATGTGTGTTTCCCCTTTTTGAAAAGCTAAAAGATTTTTAAAGTGTTTGTTTGGAATGTGTCAAGAGTAGAGTTTTGATGTGATATATCTAAGGTCACATGCAGAATCACTGAAATATTAAATGCCAAATGGTTTGCAAATAAACATGCAGATAATTATTTTTCTTCCCTAAATTTCAAGTTGGCACTAGCCAGCACTCTTGCCAAATGTCCCATCTATTTTCTTCCAGTCTCAGCATCTTGCATGCTACCGTCCGTGTTTCTCATAGTGATGCCTCATGACTGATAAGTTGTAATATCACTTAGTTGCCTATGACATTGAATCCAAGCTCCTCTGTAGACTTTTTAAGCCCTTCCCAGTCTGGGACTACATAGCCTGTCTTCACTTCCTAAATCTTCCCAGCCTGCAGCCTCTATTCCTCTGAGTCTAAACTCCTACTTGAAGTCTCCCTACCCCATCTCTTCATGACATTCATCTTGCAGATCTCTTCTTCTCTATCCTCCAGACACCCTTCTGCTTATCTAAGTTTTATTCATCTAAGCACTGCTCAACTGACATAGATTTGCTTGCTTCCTTGTAGATATCTTCTACTTCATTCATTGCTCATTGATCTGCTGTTTCCCAGTGATGCTTTATCGTTTGATTCCTACCTCATAGATTAATAGGTTTGCAGAATACTAAGCTCAGCTTTTTAATGTTTATACATGAGGAAATTGAGTATCAAGGAATTTGGTGTCATTAATCAAGATGGCGCATATGATATCAATATAGTGTTTTGAAGGAAAGACATTGAGCTTCTTTTGGAATGTGGAACTTGGTTTACCTGTTGAGTACCTAAGTTGAAGGTTATTGGCTGTACAGATCTGCTGCTTACAAGGGATGTGTAGACAAGAGATCCTGTTTTGGAGTCCACTACTGTATAAGTGACAGCAGAAGCCAGGAAAATGGTTGAGAGAGCCCAGATAATATTTGGAACTAGACAACGACAAGGACTGGGCCTTGGGGATTTGCTGGGATTCTCATGTACTGGAATACAGCAGAAATCATGCTATTGCTAAAGTGAAACCAAAATCAGGTTTCTGGGGAAGCTAGGGGAGGAGAAGGAACAAAGGTGAATGAGAACGCTGGTGGGCAGAGAGGTGGAGGCAGGTGAGGGTGCTGTCCTGCAGTAGGCAGCCCATAGAGTGCACTCTCACAGAGACCCTGAAATGTCGCACGGAAAAGAGCGCATGCTCTGTATGCCACCATGTGCCACTCGGCTTTGATGTCTGTGTGTATGCTCTTGAATATGCATATTTAAGACGATTCCTCTCTATTGCTATTCAGCTGTGATAACCATGCATGCATGGTTTTAATAAGACTTGGCCATCGTTTTTCAGATGCAAAGGTATAGATGGAATCCATGTAAATATCTTGTTCTATCTCCAAATGATAAATTGGGTAACGATATGAAATTCGCTTTAAACATTGCAAGTAAAAGGAGTATGTGATTTAAAATGTCATGCTTTGGAGGTACCATATGAGCAAAATTCCTATAATCAATCATCCACAGCAAACTATTATTTAGAAATGATTTGAAAATAGATAAGCTGAAAATATCATATTTTAAGAACAAGAGAAAAGTGATGATGTATCAAAAATTACTTCTCTATAGCAACATATTGGGTTTGGGGTTAAATTTAGTGTTGTTTATAGAATCATAGGAAGTAAGAACTTCAAAATATCTCAGGAAGAAAATAAATATTGGTGAAAACACATCTTACTTAAATTTCTCTGAAACCACTTTAATTTCACTCAAACTTAATGCATTATCAGTTTAAAGTCAAACAAAAATATTTTTAACATTATAAAGGTTTGGATTATTGCTTTAGAATGTTTAAAAATAAATTTTAGTTGGCTCAAACTTTTTTATTGCACTCCACACACACTGTACATACAAATATACACATAACATTATAATGTCAATATACAAGCTGTATGGAAAAATATATTAGAGGTCTGAAATTCTCATATAGTGCTGGGTGAATTTGAAATATATAAATATTGAAAGGCTTATAATCTTAGAAGTTAATATCTGGAAGGGAAATTAAAGGTTATGCTCACTACAGACAGGTGAGAAACTGAAGCCCAGAGATTTGTTCAAGGGAGTAAAGATTTAGAAAGCAGTGCTAATAATAACATAACAACAATAGTAACAACAACCATAATAACTACTTCTTCTATTGAGTGATTACTATGTGCCAGATAATGTCCTAAATATGGTAATATGTTATCTTACTCAGGACTTACAGGTAAGATTATTTTTCCTAATTGACAGGTAAAAAACACGAGGCAAAGAGAGTTTAAAGAATTTCTATGTTCCAACTTAATAAAACAAATATAAATTTCATGACCTGCTTTTATGAGATTTGAAATCCAGAACTGATAATTATTATGATTAAAAATAATTCCAGAAAACAGGAAAATGCGTCTTTATTTTCAAACTGCACTACCTTCTCTCCCAACACCCTCTCCAGTCCCAACTCAAGAGTCACTGCTCTAAAGTGAACCATTATTTGTCCAGGTGCGGTGACTCATGCCTATAATCCCAGCCCTTTGGGAGGCCAAGGCGGGCGGATCACCTGAGGTCGGGATATCAAGACCAGCCTGACCAACATGTTGAAACCTCGTCTCTACTCAAAATACAAAAATTAGCCGGCGTGGTGGTGCACATCTGTAATCCCAGGTACTCAGGAGGCTGAGGCAGGAGAATCGCTTGAACCTGGGAGGCGGAGGTTGCAGAGAGCCAAGATCATGCCACCACACTCCAGCCTGGGAGACAGAGGGAGACCCTGTCTCAAAATATTAAATTAATTACAAAAATAAAGTGAACCATTATTTATGTATCCATTCTTAGGAATGTCATCTTGAGAAGCTTGTTCTTCCAATCTAGGAAAATTTGCTGATCATGCAGGCATCTTGGTAAGTATTGTAAAAGAACAAAAATGAAAAGATATGACCCCATTCTTAGGAAGAATGTAGTCCGACAGAGCACAGAGATAGAAATCAAAGCCCTGGGTTTGGGGAGGACGTAAGGGCAGGGCAACCTCATAAGCAAAGGTTCTGAGATAGGAGAGCCAGGCTGGGTTGGGGAACCTGAGGTTTCCTATCATCTAAGATGCAGAGAACATCTAAAGGGTAATGTGCTAGACAGAGAGAAATGCCTCCCCTTTGTACACACACACAGCACTCTCTCTTATTGTATAACATTTCATTTGGTCTTCACAACATCTTTATGAGGTTGGAGTTCAACCTAAGGGCCCATTTTCTCATTTCTAGCCCTCTGTCTTCCACTGAAAAAAAGGCAAAATGTCTCTCCTTTATTCTATGCTCCCCACGTCTCCTTCTAACATACTGACAAATTCATGATGTCAAGCACCAATTAATTTTGCTCAGCCTCAATTATACAGTACTCTTGCCCAATAAGCATCAATTTACCAAATTTATTTGATTTCATAAGATCATTTGAAACGAAGGAAAATCCTTAGTAATTTTTAGTTTTCTTAAAATGCAGCAGAACGAAAGCAGAACATAGAAAGAAAGGTTAATGGCTTCCGAGTCACACCAGTCTAAGTTTGAGTACTGGCTGTGCATCTTGCTGGCAGTATTACTGTGGACAAGTTTCTTAAGGTCTTTGAACTTCAGCTTTTCTATTTATTAAATGAAATAGTAATGTTTCATAGGGTCATGGTGAGAATTAAATGAAATAATGTGTAAATCTTTTTGGCAAATGGTGTCTAAATGTTTCTTGGATTAGTGGATGAAATGAGTTGAACTGAAACAACATCAGAGGCTATACAAGATGGAGAATTAGGTGGAGAGACTGACTGTAGAAGGGTAGACCAGAACCAGGCATGATTATAATACTCTTAGACGTTCCCAGGGAGAGGAGTCGCAGCTCCTGCGAATGCCGAATATCTTGCAGTTGCAAAAGCCTCAGCTGTACCATCAAGCTTAATTTAGTCACAGATCAAATGCCATCATGCATTTGCCTCTTCCCGCTGCTTTTGCTGTGGGCTGGGAAAAGTTATAGCTGTTGTACACAAATCCCCTGCTGACAAACTGTGAAGCATGGGGGCAGCTTTGTGAGTTACTTCATCTAGGCTTAAGCTAATGAGGATGTTTAGCACAGTCCTTAGCAATTTGTCAACACCTTGACATTCTAGAACCATTTCCCAGGGCACTGAGTAAACATTTAAATGTTAGAGACAAAACAAGCTTCTCGTTAAGAATAATGTTATATGTTCTCTGTGTGCTTTATCCTGCTATTTCCGAAGTGAAGAAGCATTTCTTTTCAGCTGGTGATTTAGTAGACATTCACAGGATATTTTTAGAAGAGTTTTGAAAGCTTTCCTACTGGAGATTTTCAGTAGTCTTCTAGACATCTCTGATGGGAAAATCTTTTGCACATCTACCTACACAAGTCCTTCAACAAACGTGTTATTCACAGAGAAAGGATTTCTAAGATGACGCTATATGAAAGAAAACAGAGAGGAAGTGAAACAATTTTAGGACATTCTGTTCATGTTACCATCTATTCTGGGTCAATGACATAAACACATGACCATGAAATTCATAGATGTCTTGGTATTTTATAACTATTCATTTGTTTAAAAAGTATTTATTGAACCTTATTTTCCTAGTTTTGACAACTGTACCATGGCTACGTAAGCTGTTATCATTAGGGGAAGCTGCATATAAGATATACGGGAACTCGATGTACTATTTTTAACTTTTCTCTGAGTCTAAAATTATGCTAAAAACTTGGAAAAATTTAAGAAAACATTAAAAATATATGCAGATGTGGTAAACTGAGACATCTAGGCTTAACCTTGTCGTCTATAGCTTTACATAATCTTATAAAGTGCAAAATAGGAAAAAAGTATTTATTGAACACCTATACAATGCTGTCTTAGGCACTTGGGATACATCATTAAGCAAAACAGGCAAAAATCCCTGCTCTATGGCACTGATATTAATGTGGCAGAGAAGACTGACAATAAAGAGTAAGCCTAAAGAATAAAAGAATGAATGATTGGGTGAATAAATGAAGTTAGAGCATGGTAAGTGCTATGAAAAAAAAATACCAAGAAACAAACAAGTCCAGCGCTGGGTAGAGTGAAGAGTGATGAGGGGTGTGAGGCAGGAAGAAGCAGGGTGTGTGTGGCCATTTTACACAGCGTGTCCTTGGTGAGATGGTGACATTTCAGCCACGGCCTGTAAGAGGTGCGATATGTGTGGATGTTGGGAAGGAAATGTGTTCCTGGAAGAAGAAAAACCAGTCTAAAGTCCCTGAGGTGGACACGTGCTATAAGGAGGAAGAGCAAGGTGGCTGGAGCAGAGGGAGGAGGACGCAGAGTGGGAGGAGATGGAATTTCCAGTCTTTATAAATTTTGTTCCATTTACTTTACTCTAACTCATGGTAAACACATTTGGCTTATGTGGAAGGAGAGAGAAATAACATTTATCAGATACTTATTATGTGCCAGAATTTTATGAGGTTCATTTCACTTATCCCTCACAAATAAACCCATGAAGTGGGAATAACTATCCCCAGTTTATAGGTGAAAAAGCTGAGGCTCAGAGAGATTAAATAGCTTCCCCGGAGTCACACTGTGAATAGGTAGCAGAGTCACGGCTCTAACATCTCTCTGTATGGAGCCCATGACATGTCCATATATCCACTCCACTCTGCTGCCTCCCTTGTGTCATGCAGATTAAGCATGGCAGCATTTCATTTATTTAATCCCTGAGGTATTGCTACTGATTATGGAATATTGAGGAACATAGCATGTGGCTTTATAAATTACTTTCTTTTTATTTTCAAACATCTACTGAACCTGAGGCATTCCGATGGGTAAATGTGATATTTTGCTCCCCAACTGCTAACTCATTCTACATATGAGATTTCATTTTTTGACAAATATACTGAGAGTTTTGGCCTATAATATTTAATGCACACTACAATATGTGAGAGAATAGGGAGTAACTGCTATTTGCTAATTTAAGGATCTTCAATTTTTAAAAAAGTACGAGTTTGGGGTTGTCATTTAAAGAGAAATTATTGCCCAAGGCTTAATAGAACTGAGGAGTGATTTGGACTTGAGAAACACCTTTCAGGTTAGATTTTTATTATTTTATTTTATTTTATTTTTTACTTTAAGTTCTAGGATACAGGTGCAGAACATGTAGGTTTGTTACATGGGTATACGTGTACCATGGTGGTTTGCTGCACCTATCAACCCGTCATCTGGGTTTTAAGCCCTGCATGCATTAGCTATTTGTCCTAATGCTCTCCCTCCCCTTGCCTGCCACCCACAAACTGGCCCCAGTGTTCATTGTTCCCCTTCCTGTGTCCATGTGTTTTCATTGTTCAACTCCCACTTATGAGTGAGAACATGCAGTATTTGGTTCTCTGTTCCTGTATTAGTTTGCTGAGGGTGATGACTTCCAGCTTCATCCATGTCCCTGCAAAGGACATGATCTCATTCCTTTTTATGGCCGCATAGTATTCCATGGTGTATATGTTACACATTTTCTTTATTCAGTCTACCATTGATGGGCATTTGGATCAGTTTCATCCCTGGGATGTAAGATTATTTCAACATATGCAAATAAATCAACATAATTCATCACATAAACAGAACCAATGACAAAAACCACCTGATTATCTCAATAGATGCAGAAAAGGCCTTCAACAAAATTCAAAATCTCTTCATGTTAAAAACTCTCAATAAACTAGGATTGATGGAACATATCTCGAAGTAATAAGAGCTGTTTATGACAAACCAACTGCCAATATTATACTGAATGGGCAAAAGCTGGAAGCACTCCCCTTGAAAACCAGCAGAAGACAACGATGCCGTCTCTTACCACTCCTATTCAACATAGTATTGGAAGTTCTGGCTAGGGCAATCAGGCAAGAGAAGGAAATAAAGGGTATTCAAATAGGAAGAGAAGTAGTCAAACTGTCTCTGTTGGCAGATGACATGATTCTATATTTAGAAAACCCCATCATCTCAGTCCCAAAACTCCTTAAGCTGATAAGCAACTTCAGCAAAGTCTCAGGATATGAAATCAATGTGCAAAAATCACAAGCATTCCTATACATCAACAATAGACAAGAACAGAGCCAAATCATGAATGATCTCCCATTCACAACTGCTACAAAGAGAATAAAATACCTAGGAATACAGCTAACAAGGGATGTGAAGGAACTCTTCAAGGAGAACTACAAACCACTGCTTGAGGAAATAAGAGAGGACACAAACAAATGGAAAAAACTTTCCATCTTCAGGGATAGGAAGAACTAATATTGTGAAAATGGCCATACTGACCAAAGTAATTTATAGATTCAATGCTATTCCCATCAAACTGCCATTGACATTCTTCACATAATTAGAAAAAGCTACTTTAAATTTCACGTGGAGCCAAAAAAGAGCCCTTATAGCCAAGACAATCCTAAGCAAAAAGAACAAAGCTGGAGACATCACGCTACCTGACTTCAGATTAGATTTTTATAGGACAACACTTTGTTTACATGGGAGATTTAGTCTTACTTGGAAGGAACCCACAGGACCTAATAACACACTTATTTCATTCACATTTAATATTTTAGTTGCTGAGTAGAAAAAAAATGGTTACAATTTGGCAACAATGGTGTGGGACAAAGCAATGTCTGACAATTTAAAGATAAAATAACAGTATCAACAATAAAATCAATACATAAAGAATGAATTTGCTTAATCATGAAAAAATAAGGGGACTATAAGACAATAACATTGTCCTTTGGATAAGGTCAGAAAGAAAATCTCTCAGAGAACATTAGATGTGACCCAAACTAAATTGATGTATAAATATTGGAAGGGTCAGGGATTGGTGTAGTTAGGATTAAAAATTTATTTAAAAAATCAAGTATTTGCAGATGGTTTAAAATTCTTATATGAGTAGTTTTTCTTGTAAAGTTGTGCCTACACTCATAAGAGATTACTGTTGGAAATACCCAGAATAAATATTATTGGTGCTTTTTATGACAGTTTCAGATTTGTGGTTTGATAAGGTGGAAGATTCTGTGCTTCTTTCTTGCAGGTATCATTATTAGTAGCAGAAAGTGGAGATCTTATTATACAAAATGCTAGCATAGAGAATGGAGTCCATCTTGTCAGTGGGAGGAAAGTATTGAGAGGTAAAGGTGCCTTCTTTTTCTCTTTCCCTTTCTCCCAATTTTCAGTAGAGTTGTTAATTCAATTTGTATTTTGGACATTGTTCATTCTTTTGTCTACTCAGTTCAGACAATCACAATTCTGATTTAATGTCTTTCAATCCTTTTTTTTGTTGTTTCTTTGTGGCCAGCTCTATCATCTCATCTCTCAGTACCTGATGAGTAATGGCAAAAAAAAAAAAAAAAAGGCTCTGTTACAATTTTCTGTTCCAATATTATACTTAAGGCATAGGTGGTTGCTTCACCCTCTCCGTGCACCCTTCTGTGTGCCTAGAAATGAGGAACGAGTCTGAGCTCTGTCGATATGAACACTGTGTCCTTGAGCCTCTCCAATGTCTTTCTACCCTCCTATTTGGGGCAAGAACCTTAGTTCTGATGAAGCTGCATAGCAAAACAGTTGATCCAAAGGTTAGACTATTTTAGCATTTCTCAGTAGGATTCACCAAACTTGATGAGTCAGCTGATCTTCAGCTGGGCTGTTGCTGCTTTAGCATTATTTAGAAATATTTTTAGCGGTTTGTCATCTGTTTCTGATAACTTGAGCTAAGGTAGCCTGCTAAAAATCACTCGGGAACATGGAGCCTGCTCAGGACCATGATTCTGAACATATGCAGAGAGATGCAGTACAAGTGCAAATTCTCAGCATGGTCAATTGCTTTTCTTTCCATAGTTCGCTTCAGAGTAGATATTATTAAGGAAATCGTATGTATATTTAACATTTTATTCTGGTGAAAGCAGTGTCATCAAGAGACTTAGATTTATAGTATTAGGCTCAAATTCTACTTCTTTCGTTACCTTTCTTAAAATCTGTTTGTAGTTACAATATTTTCTGAATCCAGTTCAGCATTTCATAAAGTGGTTAGGTTTGATTGCTAATTTATGTTAGCAAAATAATTTGTACTTAGGTATTTAAAAATAATCACTATGTTCATTAATGAGAATGACTTTCTCTTATTTTTTTTTGAAAGTCACAATTGAAGACTTTGAATTCAAAGCCCTGTATTTTGAAGAAGAAAAAATAAGAAAACAAATTCTTCATTATGTCCATGATTGGAGAATATTTTCTATTGTGTAAAAACAGTTCCTTAGAAAAACAATGTTACTACATCCATCTCCATTTTTTGTTTGTTTTATACACAGCAACAGATGTTTGTATTCTATGCTTGAGAACTTTTTCAGTGACTGTCTATCATTTTCCCTTCTTTGTGAAACATAAATCATGTAGTCACAAACTAATAGAAAAATTCATCCACAGATGCATAGTATGATGCCGATGAAGATTGTAAGATAATATCCTCCATTTTAAGAGTGCACCTACATTTTGCAAACATGAAAAAAAGCTCAACATCGCTGGTCATTAGAGAAATGCAAATCAAAACACAATGAGACACTATCTGACACCAATCAGAATGGCGATTATTAAAAAGTCAAGGAACAACAGATGCTGGCTAGGCTGTGGAGAAATAGCAACAGTTTTATACTGTTGGTGGGAACGTACATTAATTCAACCATTGTGGAAGACTGTATGGCGATTCCTCAAAGATCTAGAACCACAAATACCATTTGACCCAGGAATCCCATTACTGGGTATATACTCAAAGGAATATAAATCATTCTATTATAAAAGACATAAAAGATACATGCACATGTATGTTCATTGCAGCACTATTCACAATAGCAAAGACATGGAATCAACCCAAATACCCATCGAATATAGACTGGATAAAAAATGTTGTACATATACACCATGGAATACTATTAAGCCATAAAACAGGAACAAGATCATATCCTTTGCCGGGATGGATGGAGCTGGAAACCATTATCCTCAGCAAAACAACATAGGAATGGAAAAACCAAACACCACATGTTCTCACTTATAAGTGGGAGCTGAACAATGAGAACACATGGACACAGAGAGGGGAATAACACATACTGGGGCTTGTTGAGGGGTGGGGGAGGTGGAGGGAAGGAGAGCATCAGGAAAAATAGCTACTGCATGCTGAGATTAATACCTAGGTGATGGGTTGATAGGTGCAGCAAATGACCATGGCACACATTTACCTATGTAACAAACCTGCACATCCTGCATATTTACCCCAGAAATTAAAATAATATAAAAATAATAATATATAGCCACATTATGGCAATTACCACCTTGATGACTATTGTCACTTGCCTTCTGACACTTTCTTGTCTCTGGCTCTTGACTGAGGTGCACCTCTGAAACGGGTAAACCATAAACCACCACCCAGTAGTTCATGCTTCTGCCTCCTGTGTGGTCTTGGCTTTCAGGCCCATCCTCAGGGTCAGAGCTCCCATTCTTCCTCTCCCATGTTCAGGGAGTCTCTCTGTTTCCTGAAGTGTGGGGGCAGGTTGCACGCAGCAAGATTTTGGCAGCATCCTTCTGTAATTTTATGTTGTATTGCTTACAAAGAGATTGCTTTGTTGACACACATTAGCCATATGGGAACGATTCGGATGGTGGTGTTGACAGTCATGTTTACATTGCTGTTTGTGTCTTTTTTCCCCTTAGTTCCAAAACAATCCAGGGCTGGGATATTCTAACCACAGTGCAATAAGCATCATTTTCTTTTTTTCTTTTTTTATCCCCTTCCCCTTTCAAACACAACTTGCTCTTTATTTGCATATGCAGGCAAATTGTTGAGGTGTGTATCAGAATTGATGATGGTGAGTGTGCTTCAGAATTTTCTATTTTAAGGGAAAATATTAAGTTTCCACTGGTATAACTGTGATTTAAAAAAAACCCACAAAAAAACCAAGCATGAAATACAGGCTAATAAGATGAGTTATGAGGAGAATGTTTCAAAGTTTAAGAAACGGATTATTACAAATATGAAGACACGGAAATGGTATGAGTGTTCTTATGGGTTTTGGGGATAAGTCAGACTAAAAAAGCCTATTAAAATTTTAATAAAAAACACAGCACTATCACATATTTAGACAGATCACAAATGCTTACTATAAATATTTCTTCTGGCTGAGAAGTAGAGATTTTGATTAAATTTTGGAAAGGAAGGGGGAGAAAAACTCTTTAGATGATTTACAGCCTATAAATAATGTTGGGCAACCTACTAAATTTGGTGGATGATGTTCTCCAAGAAAGGCATTTGCAGAAAATGGACTAGAGTCTCAGGAAACAAATCTGAAAGAAAGAATTATCCAATGTATTTATATTCAACAGCTTCCATGTCATGAAAAATCCTTATTCTAACCACAGAGATGGAATAAGGGGCAAGATTTAATTAATTTTTATGTGAAAAAAATGTACGGTATGATTCCATTAATAGGAAGTACTAAAACAGGCACATCTAATCTGTATTTATTAAAACCAGATCTGTGGTTGCCTGTAGCAGGGGATGAAGAAGATTCACTGAAAACGGACCATAGGGAATTTTTTGGAGTGATAGAAACCTAAGTCTTGATTGGGATGGTAGCTAAACAGATGTGTAGATTTTTCAAAACTTACTGAACTGTACCTTTAAACTATATGTGTATTTTATATACACTAATTATAGCTTAATAAAGTTAATTGAAAAACTGAATTTTTACCTGAGACACAGAAGAGAACATAAATGTTAATTAGGAAAACTATTGAGAGTGAAAGATAATTACTACAGTTATAAAATATGAACATGAGTAGATACCAAATGTCTTCTCAGAAAATTGGAGCACATGATTCCATGAAAATATTATCTTTAGTCAGTTGTTGATTAAAGCTGGCCAGTTTTAAACCAATAATTGCTTGTTTGTTTCTTGCAGCTATCATTCATTTAATTGAATGCTGGAATTGAGTCAAAATTTTTAGAATTCAGATTGCTAAGGATTTCTTTACAGGCCTTGACCACATAATGGCACAATCTTTTGGTAAAGAGAAAAAAAACAATCCAGACATTCATTTAGATGTAAGCAAACATCCAGAGACTCTTGGCCTCACATTTTAATTTCCTCAGTAAAATACGTATCTTGGTACAAAATTATACATTTGTGAATGTTACAGTCTTTCTCTGGTATTCCTCTGCAGCCTGATTTCTCCTTTTAAATAGAAGGGTACTGTGCAGAAGCAGGTTAAAGCAAGTAAGCCTCTGTGATCTTGGGTGATATATATGTAGCAATGTGCTGTCCCATGCAAACAGGTGCTGCCATTGAATCATGTAATTCCCAGAAAAACCCTAACATCAATTAAAGGGGAGACACAGGTAAGTCCCACCCTCTAGGCAAAGAAGGTCACCAGGAGTAAGCTACTGTGTCTAACAGAGGAACTTGAACACATGAGGTGCTTAAACATTCTTAAAGTTTAGAAGTTATGCACTGCCTTTAACAGTCCATTATGTTGTCCAATTGAAACACTACAGTGGTAAGGCGTTGCAACTAGTTATGCTGCTCACCTTCCTAATGCTCTGAATTTCTTTGTGAGTTAGAACTTTATTGGACATCTTATGACAGTGTACAGTGCTAATTAATTATTCCACATAAATGACAATAAAATGGGAGCTTCCTCTGCAAGCATTTCTTATCACGATGAATCATTCAGTTATCAAAAGGTTGCAGTGTATTCCTCAGCGATCATGGAATTCTACATAGGATAAAAATTAAAATTTATCCTGGCTAGAGAAAAGCTTTTCACATTAATCTCACCCAGCCATAATATTCAATATGATTTGGGCATCTGATTTGGCTTCATTTGTTCTGCTTCAGGTAATGCCAATTTAATGATCCATTTATGTAACTGTAGAATAACAATAAGAATGCCAATAATTTTAAGACTCAGTGTGTTGTAAAACGTTTCTCATGGGAACCTAATACATCATAGGGTGATCTGAGAGGAAAACAGGAGAATTTTATGTCAAGTAAGTTTGGGAAACACTTCATAATGTTGCAGTTTCACTGTGCTCCATTTAACAAATGAGGGTCTTATGGAAATATTGCGGTGAAGAATTATGCTGAATTTCATTTAAACCAGCATGTCTCAATCATCCATGACACACTTCTGATGTCTTAAGGAACACTAGACTTGGAAAAAACACAGTTTAAGAAATGCTTTTTTATGAAAGCAAAATATGTATCTCCCTTAATTCCCAAAACTTAAATTACTTCCCAGAGTAGTAAGTAATAGAAGATCAAATTCAGTTGTACTTTAATGTCATCCATCCATCCATTCATACATTCCTCCATCCATTCATATCCATCCACCTTCTTCTCAACAAAATATATGCTTGACTCTGTACTAAGTTTGTTAACTATGGACTAAACCAAGCAAAGGTGGTTGCTGTTCTCACGTGGGAGGGGGAGACATCTGATAAATAAGATGTTTTCATGCAGGGGTCCAATGATGCAACAGGGAGAGACTGGCATGGGGCTGGATTGGAGTACTTCAGACGTGGTGGTCCTCTCAGTGGATGTAAAACCTCTTTTGAGACCTAAAGATGGAGAAGCTCTTCCCACATTCTTACTTTAGCTGGAAGGCAGGCTAATTTTTAATTAATTTCCCACATTTTAAATTTAGATGAAGGACCCCAGCATGTGGTTAAGAGCCTAAGTCTAGAGTCATGTTACCTTCATGTGAAACACAGTTTTTAATGTTTAGGTAACCTTGGGCAAGGAACTTACCAACTCTGTGCCTCAGTTTCCAGATCTGTAAAATGATTATAGTATTATATATTATATATAATAATACTAATATATAATACTATTATACTGTGTAAGATATATGATATATTATATAAACATATCAGTATAATATATTATAATTAAGTAACATATTAATTATATTAATTAATATATTAATATACTATACATTATATTAACATATTAATATAATCTATAACACTGTTTATGTTATATATAATATATTAATACAGTATATAATATATAATACTATTTATCATTTTATAATATATACTAAATCATATATTATATATAATATCATGCCTCATTCCCCAGACTCCCTGGACTCCATGCCTCCATGCCTCATCTCCCCAGACTCCATATTATATATATAAAATATATTATGTAGTATATATTATAAAATGATAAATGGTATTATTACTATTTACATCAGAAGGTGTTGTAGGAAGATCAAATGAGTTAAATAATATTAATGTATTATTATATTAGTTAAATATTAATAAAATTAATATATTATATAGTATATATTATATATGAGTTAAATAATATTAATATATAGTATATATAATAATATTTATATATAAGGAGTTAAATAATATTAACGTATGACATAGTATATATTATAAACTGTTAAATAGTATTAATACTATTTATCTTAGAAGGTGTTGTAGAAAGATCAGATGAGTTAATACGTGTCAGAAACTTAAGACACCACCTGACACAGCACTCAATAAGTGCTAGTGTTGCCATTACTATTTCCTCATGATTTCTCATATTTGCATTCTACTGGACAGTTGGGGTCAGCCAGGCTGGTGAGCTGGCTCTTGGGACCACATGAGGATTGTAAGGTCTATGGAGTCTGGGGAAATGAGGCATGATACTATCCTCCTTTTATAACTGTGAAGGTGATGATCTTAAAAATGTACCATGATATAACTTATGAGCCCTTTAAGACTTTTTTGGACACCTGAATTTGTCCAACATGGGCATCAATGTGCTCTGTAGGTGGCTTAAGTTGCTGCTTGAGTGGCAGATCCATTCCCTGGCTGGGTTGAGCAGGTCAGGGGACAACACTACTAATCCCCGTGTCATTCATAGGGGTTGGGATCAGTACCATCAGAACTGAAGAAGGCCAATCCCACAGCCCCCAGCCTCATCTGGCATCTGTAAGAGCTGAGGGATCTATGTTTTAGGTAACCTGTTACCCCTTTGTGGCACATGTTGAAGATCTTTGTTTAGTGGTTCTCTGGAAGTAATTAATATCCTGAGGTATTGTGGGGACACTTCTTCATGTGGAACCCAAAAGATCTGACAAAGACCTTGAAGTCTGAGAAGGTCATGACACTGGTGCTTGAGTCCAGCAAGTACCCTTTCTCTCTAATTGCAGGCTTCAGGGCCACAGACTGACTTGGCCCTGGAAGGATTCGTTAGGAAAGGAGCCATAACCACACTCAATTCAGAGTGCTCCAGATGTAGTGTTACATCTCCCTGCCCCTCTTACCATTCATTGTCATCGTTCCTGTTACCCCATTTGCAACTGTTTTCTTCAACATTTCATATTTACCACTTAAAAATAGTAAAAGCCCACAATCTGACTGGATGGTTTGTGAAGAAAGATTTAATGGGCCAGGGAAAGGTGTGTTATTCTTTATCAATACAAAATCTCTTCATCCATAGCTTGCTTTGTTTTTCTTAAGCATAAGAAGGGCCCAGCTTCAGTAATAAGATTTGGTGGTTTTATTTTTCCTGAGAAAAGAAATGAAAGACAAATAAAACACAACACATTAATAGGTTTTTCAAAATATTATTCTAATAAGGGCACATGGTTAACTAAGCTTGGTCATCTTAGTGAAAATAAAGAAATCACTACTCTGGAGAATTTAGTATTTATAGAATGCTCTCTGGTGAATTTTCCCCATGTCCCCTCAGTAATCTCTTCCCCCAAAATATTGATTAGCTTTGGATTTATATAGTTAGGCTATATGATAATTTCTGCATCAAATTTTTTGTTAATTAATTCATTTATTTATTCAACAAACATTGACTGAGAACCTAGTAATGTCCCTCACACTCTAGTAGATGTTGGATGATAAAAGAATGAGTAAGTTCAATTTCTCTCACTTTAAAGAATTACTATTTGAGTGAGACAAATGTGTAAACAGACAAATTAGGACAGATTATGAAACTTACCAAGGTAAAGGGATGAGCAGAGTCCCGTGGGAATACAGGTGTTGAGTGGCTAAGTCTTCCTGGAAAGGTTGACAGGTTATCTGATGGGCAGATTCAAGGATTCCTGAGACAGAGGTGAGTGGAGTAGAAATGGAAATTAGGGAGAGCAGGAGTTACCAAGTCAAAGTTGTATTGTGGGTGGTGGTGACACATTTAGTGTCCCTGAAGGTAGGATGTGTGGGATAGAGGGCAAAAGATGAGCTTGGGCATGCAGAACACGGGATGGGCTTTTTTGTCAGGTAAGATTATTTACCTTCTGCTAGCTGGCAATAGAAAGTGAAATAGTTCTTCTGATATGGTTTGGCTCTGTGTCCCCACCCAAATCTCAACTCGCATTGTAATAATCCCCACTTTTCCAGAGAGGGACCTGGTGGGAGGTAATTGAATCACTGGGGAGGTTTCCCCCATGCTGTTCTCATGATAGTGAGTGAGTTCTCATGAGATCTGATGGTTTTATAAGGGGCTTCCCCCTTCACTTCCCACTCATTCTCTCTCTACTACCCTGTAAAGATGTGCTTTCTTCCATGATTGTTAAGTTTCCTGAGGCCTCCCCAGCCATGTGGAACTGTGAGTCAATTAAACCTTTTTTCTTTATAAATTACCCAGGTTATTTCTTCATAGCAGCGTGAGAACCAACTAATAAATCTTCATTTCATTTTTCTCTAGGACTTTATTTGGAGAAAATGTGGCAGTGTGACCAGAAAAAAGACTCTTCAAGATTCCTGCCAAGAAATGAGGATGACCTCAACTGAGAATTAGTGAGAAGGGAAGTGGATGGATTTGAAAGACATTTAGGAAGTAGAATGCATAGAATTTGGAAATGTAAGAAAGAAAAGAAATGATGATGATGTCAAAATTTCTTGTTGAAAGTTTATTCAGAACAATAATTTTTGAGAATTTGTTCTATTTCAGGCACATAGTTAGATGTAGGGGTGTAGTGAAGTTTCTAGTCCTGTGGCCATGCATGTATATTTACGTATGCAGAAAATGGTGACAGAGTGTGATATGTGCTACATTATGGATTAATTCAGAAATTGAAGGACACTGTTCAGTTCTACTGCTTCTTAACAAACCACCCCAAATTCAGGGATATGAAACAATGGTTTCACCATGCTTGTGGATTCTCTTGGTGATGAATTCGGAAAGGAACTTTTGTGTAGTTCTCTTCTTCGTGATGTCTGATGCCTCACCTGGGAAAATGTGAATGACCCATTAGCTGTGGGCTAAAATCATACAAAGTCTTATTCACCCACATATCTGGCTTCTACATTGGAAAGACTCAAAGGCTAAACCTGGGTGTCTTGACCTGGCTTGCTCACAGCAGGGAAACTTTAGAGGAGTTGGGCCCCTTATCTGGCAGCTCAAGGCTCTGAGCACAAGTCTTTCAATGTCCAAGGTGGCATCACCTTTTCTGATCTGGCATCAAATGACTCTGCCACATTTTATTAGTTACAAATGAGTCCCAAGTCCACCCAGATTCTAGAGGAGGGGACACAGGCTCCATCACTCATTGGGAGCATTGTCAAAATTGCATTGTCAAAAAGCATTTGACTTGGAAGTTATTGTTGTGGCCATCTTTGGAAAATAAAACCTGCCATAGATGCCCAACCAAACCTCAGGATAGGCTTTGAGGAGGAAGTAGTTTTAAAGTGTTCAGGTAGAGGAAATAGCATATATAAAGACCTTCAGGAAGGAAAGTAAACATACTGCATAGACGGTAGATTTGAACTACAGGGATGGAGAGAACTCAACTTATTAAGTAATTCAGAGCTTGATCACAAAGGGCCTTTCAACTCTTGCAAAATAACTTGAACCTTGTTCAGATGGTGCAGGGAATCCATGTAGGGTTTTGAGTGGTAGTGAGGGGGCATGTTTACATTTATGATTTAGGTAGATCATTCTTTCTGTTGGGTCTTGAGTGGTGAACCAGAGTTTTCAAAAGAGATTGGATAACAGAAAGAACAGGACAGATCATCCTAATACAGAGAGTCCTTTGAGCTGGACTGCAGAGTACAGAATGGATGGGGCCATGGTAAGATTAGAGGTAGGGTTGTCAGGGACAAGGTGATTGTAGAAATTTAGCTAAAACAGAATAGTGGCCTACACCAGGAAAATGGCAGTAGAGTTGGAAATAAATGAACATATTTGAGAAATAGAGCATGCAACAGACTGCACCTGATGATGCTTACGTGTGTGGGAGAAAGAGATGAAGAGGTAGGCATTCAATTACTTGAGAGGGAGAATACAGGAGGTGGAAGAGGTTGTAGTGGAAAGAAATGATGAGAAAAAGTTATGTATTTTCAATAATTCAGCATCTAATTGTGTGTGGTTGACATGTGAATTTTATTATAAACACTGAAACATGGTGGTATTTCTTAGAAGTGCTGTTGAACAGGTGAGAAAATTCTCTCTTGAAATAAAATACACATTTTCACATGAAATTAGTAAAATATATTCCTACTCATTTACTTTTGATTTGTCAGTCTTTGGCCACACAAGCAATAAATGACTGCAGAAATGACCCTATAGAATCTGAAAAAAATATTCCCTCCCACTGCAGGTATTTAGAATTTGGCCTGAGCTACGTGGGAAAAATTTCACTGGAAAATCTATGGTGAAAGAGGGACAGCTGGAGGTCACAATTGAAGCTTTGGCCTGTGGTTTTAAAAATCAGAAATTTCATCTAACTCCTTGGAAGATTCTGGAGACTTCAGATTGTAATTCCCACAAACTCAAATGAACTACAGCCTCATCCATTTGCACTTGCACTTCCAGAAGGAAATACTATTCTTGGTTATGAAAATACAATTTCTCCCCTAATGGACTGCCCTTTCTTTGTGAGCATGCTTGCTTTTATTATTCTGAAAGGACAAATGTAGTCAGGCTACAGAATGAGAGCTGCACATTGATTTCAGCAGAGGAAAGAGAGCTTTGTTTCCTTATTATCTTTAGCTTATAGGCAATACACTCGTTTTTCAAGCAAATAAGAATACTATAAGGCTTATTAAATAGGAAACTTGTGTAAATTTTTTCTAAATGGAAAGAAAGCCCATGTATAAAAGTAATTTCTATAATTTTATGTGTGCATATGTTATAACACACACACACAGCCTTATGAAGTTATTCATTAAATAGGTACTAACTGAATGTCTACCAGGTGCAAAGTATCATTCTCTGTGCTGGAGATACAGCAGTTAACACAGAAGACATAAATCCCTGTCCCAGGCACAAGATGAGTTTGGATGAAGACCGTCTTTGTAAGAATATTGGGGAAAAAAATGAACTTCTCTAAATAATTACTATTTAAATGATCTTTCTAAATCTTCCATGAGTGGCTGAAACTATTGAGGTACTCAAAAACCACCTGAGCAATTTACTGAGGTGCAGATCCACACCTCTTTTCCAGAAATCCTAATGCACTTCATCTCAGGAGGGGTCTAGAAATCTGAGTTTTGAAGATCCATAGACTAAGGCGCAAATGGTCTACTAGGTATGAGATATGATAAAAGTTCCATGTGTTGTCTCTTATGCAAATTCTTTTTCTTATCATTGTCTTTAATATCTTGCTACACTGGGAGAAATCACAGACTGCATGTCCCAGGACTTGAGCATATGGTATTGTAATTATATGGCATTCTTAAAAACAATTAGACATTATTCATTTATGAAAATGAAAATTCTTAATTAGAATATTTCCAAGTACAGGTTGTTGGTCCTCAATCATGTGATTAACATGGCTGGTGTACATTCCTTTATAGCTGATATAAATATGTATGCATTTAGGTATGATTATTTTCCTTTCTTAAAAGTGTCTTTGTTTATTTTATTTAATTTTATTTATTTTTATTTGTTTTCTTTGTGATAGGGTCTTGCTCTGTCACCCAGGTTGGAGTGCAGTGGTGCTGTCATGGCTCACTGCAGCCTCGACCCCCTGGGCTCAAGCCATCATCCGACCTCAGCCTCCCAAATAGCTAGGATCACAGGTGCATGCCACCGTGCCTGGCTAATTTTTCTATTTTTTGTAGATGTGGGGCTTTCTCCACGTTGCTCAGGCTAGTCTCGAACTCCTGGGTTCAAGTGATTTGCCTGCCTAGGCCTCTCAAAGGGATTACAGACATGAGCCACTGCACTCAGCCAAAAGTGTCCTTGTTTATGCTTGCGAGTGCTTGTATGCTGAAAGAAAGAATTATATATTGATAATAAATGTAAACAGCAACTACAAATGGCTCATAATTTCTAAGATCCTCTTTTTAGAACTGCAGATTTTGAAATGCTTGGTCTTACGTTAAGCGCCAACTTTACCTCAGACACGGGTCATGGGTAACTAAGGGTTGGGCAGACAATCAAACTCTTCAATTTCTCTCTTATTGGTCTCTTTTCCTCCTCAGGTCCTGTTTCAAATTGCTGCAAAATTTTCTATTCCCAAACACACCCTTAGAACACACTCTGCTTAAAGGAGTATAAAGTCTCCATGTTGCCCTTGGATTTCACCAGCTCAGCGGTGAGGCCAATAGCACACAGTCCTCCCAGCCTTCCATCCCCACACTGTGCACTCTGTTCTTCAGCCAGAGGGAGCTTTATGTGGGCTCTTTGATGCCAACAGGTTTGGGCATATTCTTTTCCTTTATTTTAAAATATACTCTCTTACCTATTTTATTTTAAATAACAGCTGTATTAAAATATAATTCATATACCATATAATTGACCTCTTTAAAGTGTACAATGCAGTGTTTTTAGTAAATTCACAGGGATATGTAAACATTACTGTGATCTAATTCTAGAACATTTTCTTCCCCCACAGAGAAATTTGTATCCACTAGTATTCACTCCTAGGCAAACACAAATCTATTTTTTGTTCCCTATAGATGTGCTTTTTCTGAACTTTTCTTATAAATGGATTCATACAATATGTGGTCTTTTGTGATTGTTTTCTTCCACTTAACATAGTGTTTTCAAGGTTCATCCCTGCTGCATCATGGACTTCATTCCTTTTTATGGCTGAGTAATATTCCATTGTATGGTTATACTTCCATTTTATTTATCCATTTATTAATTTATAAACATTTGAGTTTCTAGTTTTGGGACATTTTGAATAACACTTCCAGAAATATTCATATATTTCCTGTCTTTTGTGTCTGGTTGTATCCTAGTCATTGTTCAAGATCCAACCCGAATGACAGCTGCTTTGTGGAATCTTCCTTGATCTTTCATGAAGTTACTTGCCTCTCCCACCTTCATTCCCATTGTGCTCACTTTGTGCTTTCCTCAACATCTCTGTCCTCTCTCAACTGGGAGCTTCCCAAGGGCAAGGGCAGCATCTCCCCATTCTTTATATCTGCCCTGGTGACTGGCATAGTCCCTAGTCAACAGACACATAGATGTTATCTGTTGAAAGGAAGGAAGAAACAAGGTAAGGGCGAAAGGAAGAGAAAGAGGACGTAGAGTTTTAAAATAACCTTTGTTTTAACTGGATCATAGTGCTATATTATCTGGAATTCTTGCTGTCAATAGTTAAATGAACTGTTGAAGGAATGAGAGAAGGGGCTGTTTGGGACAGAAATAAGCTCATTATATTGTTAGCACAAAATTGGGAGACTTGAACAATTTTATCATGTTTCCAATTTTTATCAGGACAGAAATAAAATGTGAAACCAATGACAGCAGTGAGTCGGAAAATTAAATATACACTAGCTGTAAATAGACAACTTTATATTGTAGCAATTAGTCATAATAGCACTCTTTAACTTGTGTTTGGAAAAGATGCCTTTTTCAGTTCAGAACTTCCTTGGGTAGCTCTTTATCTTGCCTCATTTATTATATAGTTGGGAAAGCATTTATAATATATGAAACTTGTAGAATATATATATGGTTTCATATGGAGCATATATACGAGATTTGGCAAGGACTTTTTTAACCCTAATGAGGGAAAGGTCTTTTTTAACCCTAATGAGAGAAAATATACATTAAAATATAGACATATAAGCGTGTCTTTTAAAGTGAATGTGACAACTGTTCAGTTCCACAGACTTGGAATAGGCAGAGAAGAGTAAATCTGAGATGCTGGAATCTGTTGTCATATTGGAAGGACTCAGTGGAGCCCTTGTTTAGAGGGAATGGGGGCCTGGGAGGAAGCCCCATCTTGGCTGCACCTTTATCTAGCTATTTAAAGGCTGCCAAGGGAGACACCTGTTGGAAGGGGAACATAGACAACTGTCAGTTTTCAGAAAAGATCTGGGTTTTCATTATGTGTGGCTCCAAGAGACACAATAGGGGTGATTTCAAAGCAACAAAGATGAATTTACTTACTCTTTACCTTCCCTGGGACACATTCTAAACTCTAACTGCATCATTTCCTTTCTGCTGTTGCTTTTGCCAGAGTACATGAGTTATGAACCTGGCTTGGTGAAAAATGCAATGCGATGCTGAGGGCAATAATCATTACTGATGGATTGAAAGCTAATAGATGTCTCCAGTAGTAAGAATAAGACCTACAAGTCACTGGAACCTGTCATGGGTAAGGGATTTTGCTAACTACTTTACATGTGCAGTCTCAATTCATAACTATTGCATTGCCCCAATAAAACAGGCATTTCTATCCCTATTTTTAAGGAAATAAATGAAGACTTTGAAAGATTAAGTCCATTTGTCTTTCCTCCATCCATTCATTTTATCTACTCTTTCAAAGATTTTTAAGCAGAGTATCTACATTTTAAGAGACACACGTTTGAGCTTTCAGTTTGTCCATATCCAAACCAGCACTTTCTATGCTTTGGATCCTGCCCCCTTGCATCTTCTTAAAGCTTGCTCTGTCATTTATTTTGTCCACCTGTAGCATCAAAACATTTTCTATTTTCTTTTCTCACCATGTTAAAATCTTGCTAACTATTACAAAACGGCTTTTAAAAAGTTACATTTGTCCCTCTGTCTATCTCATCTATCTCTTTCCATTTGGAGGCAAACTTCTTAAAACGGGGCACACTCATTTCCACCTCACCACATATTCATCCCTCAGCCCTCCATAACTCACTTTTTTTCTTTTTCTTTTTTTTTTAACTTTTATTTTAAGTTCAGGGGTACATGTGCAGCATGTGCAGATTTGTTACAAAGGGAAATTTGTGTCATGGGGGTTTGTCATACAGATTATTTCCTTACCCAGGTATTAAACCTAGTACCCATTAGTAATTTTTCCTGATCTTCTCCCTCCTCCCACTCCCTACCCTCTGACAGGTCCCGGTGTCTGTTGTTGTAACCATCTAACCTCTATACATCCATGTGTTCTCATTATTTAGCTCTCACTTATAAGTGAGAACATACAGTACTTGGTTTTCTGTCCCTGTGTTAGTTTGCTAAGGATAATGGCCTCCAGTTCTATCCATGTCCCTGTAAAGGACATGGTATCATTCTTTTTTATGGCTGCATAGTATTCCATGGTGTATATGTACAGCATTTTCTTTATCCAGTCTATCATTGGTGGACATTTAGGTTGATTCCATGTCTCTGCTATTGTGAATAGTGCTGTAATGAACAAACATGTTCATGTGTCTTTATAATAGAATGATTTATATTCCTTTAGGTATACACGTGGTAATGGGATTGCTGGGTTGAATGGTATTTCTGTCTTTAGGTCTTCGAGGAATTGCCACACTGTCTTTCATAATGGTTGAACTAATTTACACTCTCACTGACAGTGTAAAAGCCTTCCTTTTTTTCACAACCTCTCCAGCATCTGTTATTTTTTGACTTTTTATTAATAGCCATTCTGACTGGTGTGAGATGGTTATCTCGTTATGATTTTAATTTGCATTTCTCTAATGATTAGTGATGTTGAGCTTTTTTTCATATAATTGTTGGCTGCATGTGTGTCTTCTTTTGAGAAGTGTCTGTTCATGTCATTTGCCTACTTTTTAATGGTCTTGTTTGTTTTTTTCTTGTAAATTTGTTTTAAGTTTCTTGTATACTCTGGATATTAGACCTTCATCAGATACAGGGCTTGCAAAAATTTTCTCCCATTTTGTGGGCTGTCTTTTTCTCTGTTGATAGTTTCTTTTGCTGTGCAGAAGCTCTTTAGTTTAATTAGATCCCTTTGTCAATTTTTGCTTTTGTTGCAATTTCTTGTGGCATCTGCATGTTGAAATCTTTGCCTGTGCCTATGTCCTGAATGGCATTGCCTAGGTTGCCTTCCAGGGTTTTTATTGTTTTGGGTTTTACATTTAAGTCTTTAATCTATCTTGAATTAATTTTTATATATGGTGTAAGGAAGGGGTCCAGTTTCAATCTTCTGCATAGTATGGCTAGCCAGTTATCCCAGCACCATTTATTGAATAGAGAATCCTTTCCCCATTGGTTGTTTTTGTCAGGTTTGTTGAAGATCAGCTAGTTGTAGGTGCACGGTCTTATTTCTGAGCTCTCTATTCTGTTCCATTGGTCTATGTGTCTGTTTGGGTACAAGTACCATGCTGTTGCTTTTGTTGTTGTTGTTGTTGTTTTTAGATGGAGTCTCACTCTATTGCCCAGACTGGAGTGCAGTGGCATGATCTCGGTTCACTGCAAACTCCACCTCCCAGGTTCAAGCAATTCTTGTGCCTCAACCTCCCAAGTAGCTGGGATTACAGGCATGCACCACCACGCCCGGCTAATTTTTGTAATTTTGCTAGAGACAGGGTTTCGCTATGTTGGCCAGATTGGTCTTGAACTTCTGACCTCAGGTGATCCAACTGCCTCAGCCTCCCAAAGTGCTGGGAGCAAGCCACTGTGCCCAGCCCATGCTGTTTTTGTTACTGTATCCCTGTAGTATAGTTTGAAGTCGGGTAGTGTGATGCCTCCAGCTTTGTTCTTTCTGCTTAGGATTGCCCTAGTTATTTGGGCCTTTTTTTTTTTTTTTTGGTTCCATATACATTTTAAAATAGTTTTCTCTAGTTCTGTGAAGAATGACAATGGTAGTTTATTGGGAATATCATTGAATAGTAGTCAATGGGAATATCAATGAATCTATAAATTTCTTTGGGTAGTATGGCCATTTTAACGATATTGATTATTTCTATCCATGAGCATGGAATGTTTTTCCATTTGTTTGTGTCATCTCTGATTTCTTTGAGCAGTGGTTTGTAGTTCTTGTAGAGATCCTTTAGCTATATTCCTTGTTAGCTATATTCTTAGATATTTTATTATTTTTGTGGCAATTGTGAATGAGAGTTTGTTTGTGATTTGGCTCTTGGCTTGATGCTGTTGGTGTGTAGGAGTGCTAGCAATTTTTTGCACATTGACTTTGTATCCTGAAACTTCATTGAAGTTGCTTATCAGCTTAAGAAGCTTTAGGGTGAAGACAATGGAGTTTTCTAGATACAGGATCGTGTCATCTAAAAATAGGGATAGTTTGACTTCCTCTCTTCCTATTTGAATGCCCTTTATTTCTTTCTCTTGCCTGATTGCCCTGACCAGAACTTCCAATACTATGTTGAACAGGAGCAGTGAGAGAGGGCATCCTTGTCTTGTACTGGTCTTCTCTTCTCTTTTCCTTCCTTCCTTCCTTCTTCCCTTCCTTCCTTCCTTCTTTCTTTTCTTTCTTTCTTTTCTTTCTTTCTTTCCTTTCTCTCTTTCTTTCTTTCTTTCTTTCTTTCTTTCTTTCTTTCTTTCTTTCTTTCTTCTTTCTTTCTTCTTTCTTTCTCTCTCTCTCTCTCTCTCTCTCTCATTCTTTCTTTCTTTCTCTCTTTCTGTCTCTCTTTCTCTCTTTCTTTCTGTTCTAGGGTACCTGTGCACAACATGCAGGTTTGATACATAGGTATACATGTGCCATGTTGGTTTACTGTACCCATCAGCTCATCATTTACATTAGGTATTTCTCTTAATTCTATCCCTCCTCCAGCGCCCTAGCCCCTGAAAGGCCCCAGTGTGTGATGCTCCCTGCCTTGTGTCCAAGTGATCTCATTGTTCAATTCCCACCTATGAGTGAGAATATGTGGTGTTTGGTTTTCTGTCCTTGTGATAGTTTTCTGAGAATGATGGTTTCCAGCTTCATCCATGTCCCTGAAAAAGACATGAACTCATCCCTTTTTATGGCTGCATAGTATTCCTTGGTGTATATGTGCCACATTTTCTTAATCCAGTCTATCATTGATGGACATTTGGGTTGGTTCCAAGTCTTTGCTATTGTGAATAGTGCCACAATAAACATACATGTGCATGTGTCTTTATAGTAGCATGATTTATAATCCTTTGGGTATATACCCAGTGATGGGATAGCTGGGTCAAATGGTATTTCTAGTTCTAGATCCTTGAGGGATTTCCACACTGTCTTCCATGGTGGTTGAACTAATTTGGGCTCTCACCAACAGTGTAAAAGTGTTCCTATTTTTCCACATCCTCTCCAGTATCTGTTGTTTCCTGACTTTTTAATGATTGCCATTCTAATTGGCATGAGATGGTATCTCATTGTGGTTTTGAGTTGCATTTCTCTGATGACCAATGATGAAGAGCATTTTTTCATGTGTCTGTTGGCTGCATAGATGTCTTCTTTAGAGAAGGGTTTGTTCATATCCTTTGCCCACTTTTTGACGGGGTTTTTTTTTCTTGTACATTTGTTTGAGTTCTTTGTGGATTCTGGTTATTAGTCCTTTGTCAGATGGGTAGATTGCAAAATTTTCTCCCATTCTGTAGGTTGCCTGTTCACTCTGGTGGTAGTTTCTTTTTCCGTGCAGAAGCTCTTTAGTTTAATCAGATCCCATTTGTCTATTTTGGCTTTTGTTGCCATTGCTTTTTGTGTTTCAGTCATGAAGTACTTGCCCATGCCTATGTCCTGAATGGTATCGCCTAGGTTTTCTTCTAGGGTTTTTATGGTTTTAGGTCTAACATTTAAGTCTTTAATCCATAGCTTTTGCCCATTCAGTATGACATTGGCTGTGAGTTTGTCATACATGGCTCTTATTATTTTGAGGCATGTTCCCTCAATACCTAGTTTATTGAGAGTTTTTAACATGAAGGGATGTTGAATTTTATCATAGGCCTTTTCTTCATCTATTGGGATAATCATGTGGTTTTTTGTCTTTAGTTCTGTTTATGTTATGGATGACATTTATTGATTTGTGTATGTTGTCACAGGGATGAAGCCTGCTTGATTGTGCTGGATAAGCTTTGTATTGTGTTACTGGATTCTGTTTGCCAGGATTTTGTTGAGGACTTTTACGTCAATGTTCATCAAGGATATTGGCCTGAAGTTTTTGTGTTTCTCTGCCAGGTTTTTGTACCACAATGATGATCATCTCATAGAACGAGTTAGAAACTCATGAGTTTCTATGAGTTTCATAGAAAAAGTTGTTTCAACTTTTTGGAATATTTTCAGTAGAAATGGATTTACTGATCTTTTGAATGGTTTTTAATGTCTTTATCTCCTTCATTTCACCTCTGATATTGGTTATTTCTTGTCCTCTGCTAGCTTTGGGGTTTGTTTGCTCTTGGTTCTCTAGTTCTTTTAGTTGTGATGTTAGGTTGTTAACCTGAGATTCTGGCTTTTTGATGTGGACATTTAGTGCTATAAATTTCCCTCTTAACAATTCTCTGGGTGTGCTCCAGAGATTTTGGTATGTTGTATCTTTGTTCTCACTAGTTTCAAAGAACTTTTTGATTTCTGCCTTAATTTCATTATTTACCCGGAAGTCATTCAAGGGCAGGTTGTTCAATTTCCATGTAGTTGTGTGGTTTAGAGTGAGTTTCTTAATCTTGATTTATAATTTGATTGCACTGTTTTCCAAGAGACTGTTGTGATTTGTTCTTTTGCATTAGCTGAGGAGAGTTTTACTTCTGACAATGTTATCAGTTGTAGAGGAAGTGCCACGTGGTGATGAGAAGAATGTATATTCTGTTGGTTGGGGGTGGAAAGGTTTGTAAATATCTATCACGTTCATTTGATCCAGAGCTGAGTTCAGGTCCTTAATATCTTTGTCACTTTTGTGTCGTGATGATTTGTCTAATATTGTCAGTATGGGGTTAAAGTCTCCTACTATTATTGTGTGGGAGTCTAAGTCTCTGAAGGTCTCTAAGAGCTTGCTTTATGAATCTGGGTGTTTCTGCGTTGGGTGCATATTTAGGATAGTTATCTCTTCTTGTCAAATAAAACCTTTGCCATTATGTAATGCCTTTCTTTGTCTTTTTAAAAAATGTTTGTTGGTTTAAAATCTGTTTTATCAGAAACCAGGACTGCAACTCCTGCTTTTTTCGGTTTTCCATTTGCTTGGTAATTTTTCATTCATCCCTTTATTTTGAGCCATGTGTGTCATTGCATGTTAGATGAGTCTCTCAAAGACAGCATACCAATAGGTCTTGGTTGTTTATCCGGGTTGCCACTCTTTGTCTTTTAATTGAGGCATTTAGCCCACTTACATTTAAGGTTAGTATTGTTATGTGTGGATTTGATGCTGTCATTATGATAATAGCTGGCTATTTTGCAGAACAGTTTATGTGGTTGTTTTATAGTGTCACTGGTCTGTGTACTTCAGTGTGTTTTGCAGTGGCTGGTAATGGTTTCCTTTCCATATTTAGTTCTTTCTACAAGAGCTCTTGTAAAGCAGGTCTGGTGGTAACAAATTCCCTCAGCATTTGCTTATCTGAAACAGATCTTATTTCTCCTCTCCTTCACTTATGAAGCTTAGTTTGACTGGATATGAAATTCTGGGTTGGAAATTCCTTTATTTAAGAATATTGAATATTGGTCCCCAGTTGCTTCTGGCTTGTAGGATTTCTGCTGAGAGGTCCACTGTTATTCTGATGGGCTTCATTTTGTAGGTGATCTGGCCTTTCTCTCTGGTTGCCCTTAATATTTTTTCATTTTGACCTTGGCAAGTCTGATGATTATGTGTCTTGGGCATGATCTTCTCATGGATTCTCTTACTGGGGTTCTCTGCATTTCCAGAATTTGAATGTTGGCCCATCTAGTTAGGGTGGGGAAGTTCTCATGGATGGTATAATGAATTATGTTTCCCAAATTAGTCCCATTCTCCCCATCTCTTTTAGGTACCCTAATCCATTGTAGATTTGGTCTCTTTACATAATTCCATATTTCTTGTGGGTTTTGTTCATTCCTTTTCATTCGTTTTTCTCTATTCTTGTTTGCCAGTCTTATTTCAGAAAGACAGTCTTCAAGCTCTGAGATTCTTCCCTCCATTCGGCCTGTTCTGCTGTTGTTACTTGTGATTGCATTGTGAAGGTCTTGTAGTGCATTTTTCAGCTCTATTACATTGGTTATGTTCTTCTTTATACGGGTTACTTTGTCTGGCAGCTCCTGTAATGTTTTATCATGATTTTTAGCTTCCTTGCATTGAGTAACACAGTGCTTCTTTAGCTCAGTGAAGTTTGTTTTTATCTACATTCTGAAGCCTACTTCTGTTATTACAGCCATTTTAGCCTTAGCCCAGTTCCAAATTCCTGCTGGAGAGGTGTTGCTATCATCTGGAGGAACGAGGGCACTCTGGCTTTTTGAGTTTTCCACATTTTTGCCCTGATTCTTTCTCATCTTTGTGGGTTATCTACCTTAAATCTTTGAGGTTGCTGACCTTTGTATGGGCTTCTTCTTTTCTTTTAATTATTTTAACAGTCTGGCTACTTTTCCATAGGGCTACTGTGGTTTGCTGGAAGTCTGCTCCAGTCCCTATTTGCCTTGGATTTTCCAGTACCTTGAGGTATCACCAGTGAAAGTTGTGAAACAGCAAAGACGGCAGCCTGCCCCTCCCTCTGGGAGCTCCATTCCAAAGTGGTACAGTCCTGTTGCTGGCCTGAACATACCTGCAGATGGTGGCAGGAGTCCCTGATTAGGAGAGCTCACCCAATCAGGAGGAACAGGATTGAGGATCCACTTAAAGGAGTAGTCTGCCCACACTTTTGTAGAGCAGCTGTGCTGTGCTGAGGTACCGCTTCTGTGTCTGGAATTGGTGGGTTCTTGGTCTCCCTGACTTCAAAAATGAAGCCACAGACACTTGCAGTAAGTGTTACAGTTCTTAAAGGTGGTGTGTCCAGAGTTTGTTCATTCTGATGTTTGGACGTGTTCGGAGTTTCTTCCTTCTGGTGGGTTCATGGTCTCACTGGCTTCAGGAGTGAAGCTGCAGACCTTTGTGGTGAGTGTTACAGCTCTTAAGGTGGCAGGTCTGGAGTTGTTCGTTCCTCCTGTCTGGAGTTGTTCATTCCTCCCAGTGGGTTCGTGGTCTCGCTGGCCTCAGGAGTGAAGCTGCAGACCTTCATGGTGAGTGCTACAGCTCATAAAGAGTGAGCTGATTGGTGCATTTACAATCCTCTAGCTAGACATAAGAGTTCTCCAAGTCCCCACTAGATTAGCTAGACACAGAGCACTGATTGATGCATTTACAAACCTTGAGCTAGACACAGGGTACTGATTGGTGCGTTTACAAAACTTGAGCTAGACACAGAGTGCTGATTGGTACATTTACAATCCTCCAGCTAGACATAAAAGTTCTCCAAGTCCCCACCCGACTCAGGAGCCCAGCTGGCTTTGCCTAGTGGATCCCGCCAGTCCTGCGCCATGCGCCTGCACTCCTCAGCCCTTGGGCGGTCAATGGGACCGGGTTCCAAGGAGCAGGAGGCAGCGCCCATCAGAGAGGCTCAGGCCACATGGGAGCTCATGGTGGGGAGGGGCTCGGGCATGGCAGGCTGCAGGTCCTGAGCCCTGCCCCACGGGGAGGCGACTGATGCCCGAGGAGAATTCAAGAGGAGTGCGGGCAGGCCAACAGTGCTGGGGGACCTGGCGCACCCTCCGCAGCTGCTGGCCCAGGTGCTAAGCCCCTCACTGCCTGGGGCTGGCAGCACCAGCTGGCCACTCTGAGTGCAGGGCCCACTGAGCCCATGCCCACCTGGAACTCGTGCTGGCCTGTAAGCGCCACGTGCAGCCCTGGTTCCTGCCCGTGCCTCTCCCTCCACACCTCCCTTTAAGCAGAAGGAGCCAGCTCCAGCCTCGGCCAGCCCAGAGAGGGGCTCCCACAGTGCAGCGGCAGGCTGGAGGGCTCCTCAAGCACAGCCAGAGTGGACGCTGTGGCCTGAGGAGGTGCTGAGAGCGAGTGAGGGCTGCTAGCACGTTGTCACCTCTCACTTCCACCCTCAGTTGTCTTGGAATCTCCAAAGCCTGGGGGCTGGAATGGCTAAGTTGCTGAAACAGCAAAAATGGTGGTCCAGTCTTCCCTCTAGGAGCTCTTTCCCAGGAAGTTTTCAAACGTCTGTCAGCCAAAGAACATGAGTGGGAGTGGCTGGAGGCCCTGGTTGGAAAGTCCCACACAGTGAGGAGGAATGGATCAGTGACCCACTTAAGGAAGCAGTCTGGCCACACTTTTGTAGAGCAGCTGTGTGGTGCTGGGGTACTGTTCCTGCCCCAGTCAGCTTGGACTCTCCAAAGCCTGCAGGCTGGAACAGCTGAGTCACTGAAGATGGCTGCTTGCCTCTCCCCCTGGGAAATCAAAACTCTTTGCCAGAGAATACAAGAGGGGGTGGCTGGAGGCCCTGGTTGGGAGGTCCTGCCCACTGAGGCAGAATGGATCAGGATCCCAGTTAAAAAATCAGTCTATCCATGTTTTGGTAGAGCAGCTGTGCTGTGCTGTGCTGTGCTGGGGGATCCCTTTGTGCCCCTAGTCTTAGGAAAGTCAGTTTTGACTCTACTAAGCCCACAGGCTGGAACAGCTGAGTCATGCAAACAGCAAAGATGGCAGCCTGCCCCTCTCCCTGGGAACTACATCCCATCCCAGGTAGGTGCAACACCGTTGGTGGCTGGCTCAAATTCTGAGCCAGTGGGTCCTATCCTGTGAAGTGTCATGGATGTGGGACCTGCAGATCCATGCTGCTCAGCCCCTTGGATTCAGCCCCCTTCCTAGGGGTATGTAGGAACCTCCTGCCTTGCCTGAGTTGCAATCAACTTTGTCAGGGATCCAAGAGCCAGAGCATGTAAAGCTCCTGGGTCTCTATGCCCACCTGAGCAACTGCTCTGCTGAGACTCCACACAGCTCTGTGGCAGACTGAAGGCCCTGGTGGCTTGAGCTCACAAGAGGATCCCCTGATATGTAATTTGCAAAGAACTGTGGGAGAAGTGTGGTTTCCCAGGGTTGCACATTCACTCACCACTTCTCTGCATGGGGGGAGGTTCCCTTGGCTCTGTGTTGCTCCCAGGTGGGCCATTGCCTTGCCCTGCTTTTCTCTATTCTCTGTGAGTCGAGCTGTTTCTCTGATCAGTCCCAATGAAGTATCTGGAAGTTTCAGTTAAAAGTGTTGTATTTACTCACTGCTTTCACTCTTCTCTGTGAAAGCCACAGACTGTAGCTGCTTCTAGTTGGCCATATTGGCCCCATCCTTCCTCATCTTTTTTTCACTACTCCATGGAAAGCGCTCTAATCAAAGTCATCATTAATGTCATGATTGTCAAGTAATGCCTAACCATTCTCAATATTTGACCCTGTGAACCATTCTTTCCTACTTTGAGTTGTCCCCTGCCCTGACTTCCATGTTTCTCTTATGTTCTAGTGTCTCACATTCAGTCTCCTTTGATGGTTTACCTTCTTAATCCAGCCCTGAAATATTAGTGTTTTTCAGAGTACAATCATTGGTCTTCTGCTTTTCTTACTCTACGTATTAACTATCTATAACCTTATCTAAACCTGGCGACTCTCAAATTTGTATCCACTACTACAATTTCTTTTCTTCATAATCATATGCACAGCTCCTGGCTGATCATTCTCACTTGCTTGTTCTACAAACATCTCAAAATCTACATGTTAACACTGGACTCCATACCTTGCCCTCCACACCTACTCTTTATCTTACTTTATCAGCAATGCCACTATATCCAGTCACTTAAACCAGAAAACTGGAATCTGTCTAAGCCCCTTCATCCTCGAATTCTCTTCCCACCCTCATTGATCATCAGATCCTGTTGAATCTACTTGCTATATTTTATTTGGAGAACATCTCCTCTCCATTTCTCCCTGTTACTACTTTAGTTTATTCCTTTATGTCTTCTTTTTGTGACGACTGTAATAACCTTCTGAAAGTTCTCCCTGCTTTTAGAGATTTTTCCTCTGCAATTCATCTTTCCCAGGGATATTAAATGCAAATCAAATCATGGCATCCCCATAATTAAATTCTGTCAATGGGATTCCATAGCCTTCAGGAAAGTCTAAATTGCTGAGCTTGGCAAACAAGGCGTTTCATAATCAGGCTCATGTCTTTTTTTCTAACTTTATCTGTCATTCTCTCCCATAAGCAAGGCTCACTCCAGACAACTTAAAGTGCAGACTGCCGGCTTTTAAAGGCACTAGGAAGTGATCCTCTCAGCATGGGCAACTTTGTTCTTTCCTCCCTTGTAACTGTGTTTCCCCACCTTTCCATTATCTAAAAACTCCTTTGGATTTGTGACAGCTTGACCTGACCTCTCCTTTAATCTGAGCTGTATTATTTTCCCTCTTGTTTGATCCAATGGTCCATAAATTGTTTCTTATTTATCCTTTAACATAATATTTACCACACTTCATTCAAAGTTTTGGTAACTTTTTTTCTCCCAGAAATACATTGTTAATTCATTGATTTGTTGATAATCTTTTATCTTTGTCTCCAGCAAACAGCAGGGGTTCAGTTAATATAGATAGCGTTATCAAATGACTGAATGGATGGATCTGAGTCTGTTCTTTAAGCACCCTAGTGGAATCATCTTAGTTTTCTTCTCAATGTTGTAGCAGAAGGCTCTTTTATTTCCAAGAAATATGGAGGAATTAGAGGATTTCATATACCTTACACATCTTTATTCACTGATTTATCTTTGATTTTCTTCAATAATAGTATTGCCTATTCCACTCTATTTCTGATTAAAGTAGACTTTGGGTGATAGAGAGCTGAGGTGAAGTTTTTAAGAAAATCAGCCATAGGAGAATTCTCATTATTTGGTAAATTAAGGATTGCCCTAAAGCAAGTCCAGTTTGTGAGATGCCCTCAGCCTGCTTGAGATCTGAGAATTCTGATGCTGTAGAATGCTTGTTTGTTTCCTGTCATTTATTTCCAAATATCTAGTGTGAGGGAGAAAACATTTTTTAGGAAATAGCTTTCTTTATGTGTGTGTGAATATTTCTGGGGAAATAATTTAGATTTAGAGATCTTTAGATAAAATCTTACATTATGTGGTTAAGAGAAATGATGCTTACACATGTGCTAACCATGCATCATATTGGTAAAATCAGTGAGAACATCACAGTGGAAGCTAGCACATTACCTTTGGATTGGAGGCTTTCCTTCCTTCATAAAGTGAAGGATGATGGGCATTTCTTTGTACTAGCCATCTAATTTCTCTGTTCCCTCTTATTTAATGTCCCATGATTGTGTGGTGCTCTACTGTTTTATTCCCTTATTTCTCCCCTCAAAATTCCAATTTAATATTCCCAACCTCTTCCCCTTGAGAGAGTCTGGAGCAATGTTTTCTGAGGAAAATGAAAAGCTTTATTCTCCATGCTCAGCCTAATGGACATTTTAATTTCTCTAACATGGTCATACCTGGTTCATTCCAATCTGTCTTAGAAATCAATATCAATTTTGTTTTTCTCATTTTTTGCTTTGAAGACAAATATTCACTTGCTCATAATTTTCCAGTGGCTTTTCTTATTTATGTACAAAATGTGTAAAAGAGCTGTGAGGCCCTACATTTATTAATTTATTTGATACGTACTTATCGAGCACCTACTATGTACCAGTCACTTGGAATGCATCAGCAAACAAAACAGAGATCACTTCCCTGTGACCTTACATTCTAGTGAGGGAGTCAGACAATATATAACATGCACAATATATATGATTCTTTACTATCTTAATGCTAAGAAGTGTCATGAAACATAAATAGGACAGGAATGTGAGGTGGAAAGAAGATGGGGATTTGAAATAGAAGACTTAGAGTAAGCATAACTCAAAAGATTAAATATGGGCAAAGACTGGAGTTAGTAAGGAAAATAAGCCCAGATATCTGGAAATTGGCATTTCTGACAGAGAAAACAGCAAGTTGTGTGGTCCTGGAGTACTGATGTGCAAGGCATGTGTGGGCAGCAGCAACGAACCATTGTAGGTGAGGAGGAGTATCAGAGAGCCAGGGTGAGAGAAATGAGAGGAGGCAGCTCATTAGGACCTAAGACTTTGCCTTTTATTCTGAGTAGGATTAGAAGCTATTGAAAATTTGTAAATAGATCTGTGATATAATCAGACAAATAGTTAAGAATCTCACTCTGCATGCCATTTTTCAGTAGTTTGTGGAAGGTAAAGTAGAGATAGGAAGAGCTTTAGGAGTGCCCTGTAGAATCCAGGTGGGAGACCATGGCAGCTTGGAACAGGATGGCAGACATGGAGACAGGGACTATTAATTAGGCTACAGATAACTGTAAAAAATTGAGCCTAATAGGACTTCCTTATAATTAAATGTGGCATTTCAGAGGAAGAAAGAAATCAAAGATGAGTCTAAGATTTTTGTTCTCAGTAACCAGAATGATGGAGTTGCCACTGAGATAGGGAAAAGTCAGTGGAGTTGTATGGGAGGGAAAATCAAAAGTTCAATTTTGGAAACATGAATTTAAGATGTCAAAAATCCAAGTGAAGGTGTTGAGTAGGTTGTTGGGTTGATAAACCTGGAGTTCCCAAGACATATATGGGCTAGAGATTTAAATTTGAGAATTGTTTTCAACATACAGAGGACATTTGAAGCCATGAGCCTGGATGAGTTCAATAAGAGAGTGCAGGTATGTAGATAAATAAACCAAGAATCTGCTTTAACATTACATGGTCTAGAAAAAGAAGAAGAAAGACACAGAGAAGGAAAATAAGGAGGGAAGTTCCTTGTGAGGTGGCAAGAAAACCAAAGATTGTGGTGCCCTGGAAGTTAATAGAAGAAAGAATGTCATGGAGAGAGGGGTAGATCAATATTAACTAATGCTGCAGATGATCTTGTTTAAGATACGGTTGAAGATCATTGGAAGATAAACAGAAAGTTCATCATTAGTGACCTTGACAAGTGAACAGTGTTTGGGGAGTGGTGAGGAAAAAGCCTTATTTAGAGAGTTTTTAAGAGAGCATGAGAGGAGAAGAAGTGGAGGCAAGAAGTACAGACAACTTTTTCCAGAAATTGTATTGCAAAGAATAGTGGTAAAAATACATCATTAGCTGTGGTGGGAAATAGGGTCAACGTAATGTAGTTTTTTCAATAGAATATGTAATGTTTATTTGGATGCTGTTGGTGAAGGTGAAAATGTTAATGATATGGAGACATGAAAGAACTCTTAGAAAATTTTAAGAACTCTGCCATGTTTTTGGAGGTGACAGGAAGGGATGGAGTCTAGTGCATGATTGAGAGGCTGGCCTTATCAGTAGTGTTTGGTAGGAAGACAGAGATGAGTGTAGTTGCTGGTAAGTTAATTGGCATGGTGGAAGGAAGCTTGAACATTCTCTACTGATTGATTTATATTCTGTGATAAAAACTTTTTTATTGCTAAGAATAACCCACAGAAAAGTACACCAAATATCCATGTATGGCTCAATGAGTTGTCATCGTAAGAAGACAGTGCAGCCCTCATCTTGGTCAAACTATAGAATATTGTAGGCACCCCAGAAATCCCTCATATGTTCCTTCATAATCCCCATGCACTTTGTCCTCCATCAAACTAATCACTATCCTGAATTATTACAATATACTTTCGTTTTGAACTTTAAATCAATATAATAATTCAATATGTAATGTTTTGCATTTCTGTCAACTATTATGTTTACAAAATTCACTTTATTGCATATAACTGTAGTATATTTATTTTTATTTCTGTAGAGTATTCCATTGTAACATGGTACATTTTAATTTTCCATTCTACGGTTGTTGGGCATTTGGGTTGTTTCTACTTTTGAGCTTTTAGCCTGATATGAACTTTACTATACACGCATGGGAGGGGGCATTTTTGTTAAACACATATCTAGGGATGGAATTTCTGAGTCAATGGGTATCCACATGTTCAATTTCAAGAGATAAAGACAATCATTATCATTTCTTTGTATCATTTGCACTTCCATCGGCAGTGTGTGAGTGCTCCAACTGTCCCAAATTCTCTTTAACACTTGTAATTGTTATGTTTTAAATTTCAAGCTTTCTAGTGAGCATGCATTTTATTTTATATTTCTCTAGAAACAAGTGAAGTTGAGCATATATTCACATGCTTATTGGCCATTTGGATATGTTTTTCTGTGAACAATCTACTCAAGTTTCTTGATCATTTATCAATTAGGCTGTCTACCTATTTTCTATCAAAAGATGTTCTTTATATATTGTGGATATGAGTACTTGGCTAGTGATATACAGTCCATCTCACATTCTGTCATTTGCCTTTTAATTCTATTAATGACACTTTTGAGGAGTTGAGGTTCTTAACTTTACCATAGTCCTATTTACCAATTTTTGCCTATATGCTGAATGTTTCCTATATACTCTAAGAAAATTTTCAAAACCCTTTTAAAAAGATGTTTGTTATCTTCTGAAATCAATGTTGATGGTTTTTCACATTTAGAGCTATAATTGACCTGGAATTAACATGAGATAGGCTCAAAAGCAATTTTTTTTCATAAGGAAATCCAATTTTCTCCACATCACTTGCTAAAAAGACCATTTACGTCCCACATCTCTGAAGTGTCAGATTAGCCACAAAATAAATATCTATACATGATTTTATAGGTTTCTAGGTCTATATTCCATTTATTGGTTTTGCATTTCTTTTTTCATCATTACCACATCTTGATTAATGTTGCGCTTTAATCAGTTTAAAATTGTAGTAGAGTAAATCCTCCTACCATAGGACTTGTTCTTTAAATGTCTTGGCTATACCTAGCCCTTTGCATTTAGTTACAAATTTTGAAAGCAGTTCTTTAACTTCAAGAACGTAGGATTTTAGTGGGTGTTAAATTGACTATGTTGGTCGATTTGGGGAACAATTGGTATCTTTACAGATAGTGTCTTCCAAAATATGAAAATGATATTTTCCTTCATTAATTAGGTTTTCTTTAATTTCTCTCAGAATGTTTCACATTTTTCTGTATAAGAATCTTACAGATCTTTCATTAGATTTATTCTTAGGCACCTCATTTTTTATGTTATTATCAATAACATGTTTTACAATTTTCATTTTCTGATAGTCTGTTTTTGTTATATTAAAATAAATGTATTTCTGTACCAAACCCAATTCATAATCCTAGTAATTTAAATGTAGATTATTTTAGACTTTTTTTGTATACACAAACTTATATTGTGATAAAAGTTTTATTTGTTTCCAATGATTATGCCTTCTAACTTTTTCCTATCTTATTGTACTGGTTAGATTATCCAGCAAAATATTAAATATAGATGATGACAATAAACAGTCTATTTTTGTGCCAGACATCAGGGAAAGTTTTAAACTTTTCACCAATACTTATGATGTTGGCTATAGGTTTTACTTTAATCAATTAAGGAAGTTCTCATCTAGTCATAGTTTGCTGAGAGTTTTAATCTTAAATGGATGTTGAATTTTATTAAACAAATTGTCTTCCATTTTGAAATAATCAAATGATTTTTCTCTTTTATTCTGTTCACATTGTGAGTTACTTTGATTTGTTCTTAAAGGTTAAATTAACTTTGCATTTCTGGAATGAACTCCACTTAGTTGTGATTGTATTAAAATTTTTCCATATTGCTATGTTAGATTTGCCATTATTTAAAGGAACTTTGCATCGATATTGACAAGTAATTTTGACCTGTGATTTTACTTTCTTTTAATGTTCTTGTCATTTGATATCAAGATTACAGTGGTTGTCAATCATGAGTTTTGAAGTATTTTCTTTTTTATGTTCTCCAAAGTAATTTCTGTAATATTTCATTTTTTTTCTGAAATGTTTGATAGAATATAGGTGCAGCCATCTAGTCTTGAAGTTCTTTTTAAGGGAGGGCTGGTGATTATAAATTCAACTTTATTAATAATTTTAGGGCTATTCAGATTTTTTATTTATTCTTGTGTCTGCTTAGGTACAATTCATTAACATTTTTCAAATTAAGTTATAAAATTATTTATTGTATAATCTTTTAAGTTTTATAGGATGCATAATATTGTCACTTTTTCATTCTTCATATTGTATCTTGCTGCTTTATTATTTTTTGACCAGTCTCACCAAGGAAATAGCAGTTTTATTAATATTTTTCAGAAAACAACTTAGGGCTTTGTTGATTTTCTCTATTTGTTTTTCTATTTTATTGTTTTCTGGATTTCTTTTCTTCTACTTTCATTAAGTTTAATTTACTATGTTCTCTCTAGCATCTCACATTTGATACTTAATTCAGTTACTTTTTGTCTTCTTTTCTAATACATGCATAACTTATCTCTAAGCATGGCTTTGCATAATACAAATTTTGATATATTGCATTTTTATTATCATTTAGTTCAAAATAATTTCCTATATTGTAATTTCTTCTTTGATCCAAGGGCTACTTTTAGAAATAGAACTCTTAATTTCCAAATTTATGGGAATTTTCCTTTCTGCTGTTTATTTATAGTGTATGTGTCCTAGAATAAGATAATATACTCTGTGTGATTTTGACACTATGTAATTTATTAATGTATCTCAATGTCAGCAAGATGTTAGAATAGGCCTTTCAAGTGCTTGTCCCTCCTCAGAAATAGAACATCTCTCCATAAATAAAAATGTCTTCATAAGAGCTAAGGAAACCAGATGAGAGATTATAGCACCTGGGTATAGCACAGAAATAAGAAAAAGCACCTTGAAAGGGGCAGAAGGGACAATTTTACATTACCTGTATCATCCATTTCCCAATCTTAGGGAGCACAACATGGAGAGAGATAACATCCCCTTAGGGAAAGGAGAGAAAAGTGAATACCAGACTTTGCCTCAAACCCCAAAACCAGGCCCACCACAGTAAAACTCAGTGTGAGGCAGGCCTCCGTGGCCCAAGACTCAGGCCTTCCCCAGCACCAGGAAGGATCCCGCAGCCCCAGGCTCTGGGTCTGCCTGGTGGACTCAGACTTTAGGTCTACTGATTTGCTGGTCTGACCTCCCTGGCTTTGGGCCTGCTCCAGTGCCAGGCTGGCCCCCACAGACTCAGGCTCCAAGCCGACCCCAGCATGAAGGCAACCACCAAAGCCCAATTTATCAGGCCAGTGCTCATAGATTCAGCCTCCAGGCTAGCCCTGATAGATACAGGCACCAGACTTTCTCAGTGCCAGCCCTGTCACTGTTGTCCCACCCTTCAGCCTGACCCCTATAGTCCCATATTTCAGCATATCCAGCTTCTAGGCCATCCCAATGGACCCCAGTGCTGGATCAGCCTCAGGACTGTAGACTCGTGTTTCTTTCTAGTGGTCTCTGTGGCCTCAGGACTTAGGGCAGCCCTTGCAAAAAGCCTCTAGGCCAGCTCAAACAGACCCAGGCTCCTGGCTGGTTCCTATATCCTCAGGCTCCAGGCCAGCACCTGTGACAAATGTCCAGGTTAGCTCCCATGGCCCCAGGCTCCAGAGGACCCAGGGTCCAGCCTTGTTCCAGCAGATTTAGGGGTCAGGCTCACCTAAGCAGACCTGGTACCAGGTCAGTATCTTGCATTCCCAGACTGAAGCTCTAGGACCACCCCTGCAGATGTAAAACCCAGGCCTGCCTCTACAGACTTAGGTACCAGGCCTGCACCAGTGCCATACTAGCCGCTGTGGACTCAGATTCCAGGCATACCTCAATGGACCCAGGCTTTAAACCCATACCAGTGCCTGGTCAGCTCCTGTAGACTCAGGCTCAAGGCCTACCCCAGTGCCAGGTCAGCCCCTATGGACCCAGGCTCCAGGCCTGCCCTCGTGGACCCAGGCTGCAGGCCCAACCCCAGAAATCCAATGAATCTGTCCACTCCAGTGGATTCAGGTGCCAGGCCTGCCCACCGGTTGACCCAGGCACTAGACCAGCCAGCCCAAATATTCCAGCAGCAGTTCTGCCATTGGACCACACTAAATGGCCTGCCCAGAATCTCTGGTCATGCTGACTGGTGAAGGGCTTTCCCAGTGGAAAAGACAAACACGGTCTGCAAAGACTTGAATAAGTCCATACTTCTTCAAATGCTCAGACATTAGCATAAGGAAACAATAAACATGAAAAACCGAGGAGATATAATACCATCAAAAGAACACAATTATCTTTCAGTAGCTGACTCCAAAGAAATTGAGATGTATAAACTGGCTGACAAATATTTGAAATAATGATTTTAAGGAAGCACAGCAAACTTCAAGAAAATATAGATAAACAATTCAATGCTATCAGGAAATAATAAATGGCCAAAATAAGAAATGTAAGAGAGACTTAAATTATAAAGAGAAACCAAACAGAAATTCTACAGCTGAAAAATACCATAAATTAAATAAAAAGTGCAATAGGGAGTATAAATAGCAGAATTGATGAAGCAGAAGAAAGTATCTGTGAACTTGAAGACAGGTTATTTGAAAATATACATCCAGAGGAAAAAATGATGTAAAAAAGAATGAAGAAAGCTCACAGAATTTATGAGACAGCAGTAAGAGGGCAAATATTTATTATAGGAATTAGTGAAGGAGAAGAGAAAGACAAAGGGCGTAGAAAGCTTATTTAAAGAAATAATAGTGAAAACCTTTCCAAATTTGGAGAAAGATGTAACTTTCCAGATACAGGAAGGTTAAAGGTCTCCAATCAGTTTCAATCCAAACAAGACTTCACCAAGATATATTATAATCAGACTGTGAAAAATCAAGGACAAAGAAAGGATCCTGAAAGTAGCAAGAGAAAAGAAGCAAATAACATATAAGAGAGTCCAATGAGGATAGCAGTGGATTGCTCAGTAGATACCTTAAAGGCCAGGAGAGAAAGGGATGATATATTAAAAGTGCTGAGAGAAGTTAAATGCCAATCAAGAATACTCTACTTTGGGAGGCTAAGGTGGGAGGATTGTTTGAGCCTGGAAGTTGGAGACCAGCCTGTGCAATGCAGTGAGACCCTGTCTCTACAAATAAAACAAAACAACAAAACAACAACAACAAAAATCCTTAGCTGGGCATGGTGGCACATGATCACAGTCCTAGCTACTCAGGAGGCTGAGGCAGGAGGATGGCTTGAACCCATGAGTTTGATGCTATAGTGACCTATGATTGTGCCACTACACTCTAGCCTGGGTGACAGAACGAGACCCTGCCTCTAAAATAAATAAATAACTAAATAAGAATAAAAAATACTGTACCCGGCAAAACTGTCCTTTAGAAATGAAGGAAAGATAAAGACTTTCTCAAGAAAAAACAGGGAATTTGTCACCACCAGACTTGTCTTACAAGAAACACTAGAGTGAGTTCTTCAAGCTGAAAGAAAAGGATGTTAATAGTAACATGGAGAAAAATGAAACTATAAAACTCATAAAAGTAAGTACATAGTCAAATTTAAAATATTTTAATAATGTAATGGCAGTGTGTAAGTCACCTATATCCTTAGTATGAAGGTTAAGAGACAAACATTAAAAATAATGGCAACAATAATTTGTTAGGGGATAGATAATATAAAAAAGATTTAAATTTTAACATCAAAAACATAAAATGTGGGAAAAAGTAAAGTAAGAAACTTGTTTTTTTTTTTTTAGTACAATCAAAATGAAATTGTTGTCTGTTAAAAATAGCCTGTTATAACTATAAGATGTTTTAGGTAAGATTCATGGTAATTGCAAAGCAAAAACCTATAGTAGATACATAAAAGATAAAAAGTAATAAATCAAAACACGTCACTAGAGAAAATTACCTAATCACAAAGGAAAACATTTAGAGAGAGAGAAAGAAACAAACAACCTACAAAATAACCAGAAAACAATTAACAAAATGGAAATAATGTCTTTACCTGTTTATAATTACATTGAATGTAAATGTTTTAAAATCTGCAATAAAATGACATAGAGTGGCTCAATGGATTAAAAGAGAGTTAACTATAAGCTGTCAACAAGAGTATAAGAGACTCACCTCACCTTTATGGACACAAGCAGACTAAAAGTGAAATGATGGAAAAAGATATTCCATGCAAATGGAAACCAAAAGAGAATGGGGATAGCTATATTTATATTAGATGAATAGATTTCAAGTCTAATACTGTATAATAAGACAAAGGCCATTATATAATGATAAAGGAATCAATTCATGTCTTTGATTTTCAAGAAGATATAACAGTTATAAATATATATGCTCACAACCTCAGAGGAACTAAACATATAAAGCAAATATTAATAGACCTGAGAAGGGACACAGACTGCAATAAAATAATAGTAGGGAATTTCAATATCCCACTTACAACAACGGACAGATCATCCAAACATAAAATCAATAAGGAAACATTAAACTTGAGCTACACTTTAGACCAAATAGACCTGACAGGTATATACAGAACATTCCATTCAGCAGCAGAATATGCATTTTCTCAAGAGCACCAGAAACATTCTACAAGATGGATTATGTATTAGGACACAAGACAAGTCTTAACAAAGTTAAGAAGACTGAAATCATATAAAGTATCTTTTCCAACCACAATAGTATAAAACTAGAAATCAATAACAGGAAGAATTTCAGAAAATTCCTGAATGAATACGTGGAAATTAAACAACATGCTCCTAAACTAGCGATGGTTCAAAGAAAAAGAAAAAAATAAACAAAAGTATCCTGAGATGAAAGATAATGGACACGCAACATACCGAAACTTATAGGATGCAGCAAAAGCAGTTTTAAGGGGAAAGTTAATAGTAATAAATGTCTACATAAAAAAGAAGAAAGATCCTAAATAAACAATCTTATGTTACATCTTAAGAAACTTAGAAAAGGAACAAACGAAGTTAGTAGAAAGAAGGAAACAATAAGAATCAGAGGAGAAATTAATAAAATAATAGAAAAACAAGAAAAAATATTAATATATCAGTTGGCTTTTTAAAACAGATAAAGATAACCAACAAACATTACCTAAACTAAGAAAAAAAAAAGAGAAGACTCAAAATCAGAAATAAAAGAGGAGACATTACAATTGATGTCACAGAAATACAAAGTGCCATAAAAATTACTATGAACAATTATATCCCAACAAATTAGATAACCTAGAAGAAATAGATAAATTTCTAGACCCATACAACCTACCAAGACTAAATCAGTAGGAAATAGAAAATCTAAACTGATCAAGAATAAGTAAAGAGATTGAATTGGTAATAAAAATTCTCCCACCAATGAAAAGTCCAGGACCTGTTAATTTCACTGAAGAATTCTACCAAATATTTAAAGAATAATACCAGTTCTTCTCAAACACTTTCAAAAAATTGAAAAGCAAAAAGTACTTCTAAGTTCATTTTACAAGGCTACATTACCCTGATACCAAAGCCAAGCAAGAATACTATAAGAAAGGAAAATTACATGCCAATATCCCTGATGAACATAGATGCAAAAAAAAGTCAACAAAATACTAGCAAATGAAATTGAACAGCACATAAAAAGTATCATTCACTATAATCAAGTGGGGTTCATCGTAGCGATGCAAGGATGGTTCAATATATGCAAATTAATAAATGTGATGTGTCACATTAATGGAATGAGGTTCAAAACTTACATGATCATCTCAATATGTGCTTAAATAGATGACAAAATTTAGCAAACTTTCATGATAAGAACTCTCAAAGCAATAGGTATAGAAGAATTACACCTCAACACAATGCCATGGCTAACCTAATATTCAACAATAAAAAGTTGAAAACTATTTCTCTAAGGTCAGGAATAGGACAAGAATGTCCACTCTTACTGCTCCATTCAACACAGGACTGGAAGTTCTAGCCAGACCAATTAGCCAAAAGAAAGAAATAAAAGGCAGTCAAATAGGAAGGGAAGAAGGTAAATTGTCTCTGTTTGTAAATCATAGGTTCTTATATACAGAAAACTCTAAAGACTCCACCAAAAACCAGCTAGAACTAATAAATGAATTCAGAAAGTTGCAGGATTCAAAAATCAACATACAAAAATCCATAGCATTTCTATACACGAACAACAAACTATCTAAAGAAGAAATCAAGAAAACAATCCCATTTATAATAGCCATAAATAATAAACTTAGCCCAGAAAGTGATAATCTATACACTGAAAACTATAAAACATCGATGATAGAAAGTGAAGACACAAATTAATGGAAAGAAATCCCTAGTTTATGAATTGGAAGAATTAATATTATTAAAATGTCCATACTACCCACAGCAATCTATCAATTCAATATAATTTCTTTCAAAATTTTAATGCCATTTTTTCACAGAAATAGAAAAACCAATCCTAAAATGTATATAGAACCACAAAAGACCCTGAATAGCCAATGAAATATCGAACAAAAAAATGAAGCTGGAAGTATCACAATACTTGACTTCAAAATACACTCCAAAGCTGTAGTAATCAAAACACCTTGGTACTGGCATGAAAACAGACACATAGACCAATGAAAGAGAATAAAGAGCCCGGAAATAAGTCCACACATTTATAGCAAATTGATTCTTGACAAAACTGTCGAGGACACACAACGGGAAAATAACAGTCTCTTCAATAAATGGTCCTGAGAAAACTGGATATCCACATGCAAAAGAATGAAATTAGACCCTCATCTCACACACCATATATAAAAATTAATTCAAAATGTATTAAAGACTTGAACATGAGACATGAAATAATGAAACTACTTGAAGAAAACATAGGGAACAATCTCCATGAGATTAATCTGGGCAGTGAATTTTTGACTATGACCCCCAAAACGCAGACAATAAAGCAAAGATAGACAAATGGAATTACATCAACCTAAAAAGCTTCTGCATAGCGAAGGAAACAATTGACAAAATAACGAGACAACCTATGGAATGGGAGAAAAAGTATTTACATACCATACATCGGATAAGGAGTTAATATCCAAAATATATAAAAAACTCCAACAGCTCAATAATAAGAAAAAAAAATGATTAAAAATGGGCAAAAGACCTGAATATATATTTCTTTAAAGAAGACATATGAATGACCAATAAGTATATGAAAAATACTCAACATGACTAATCATTAGGGAATGTAAATTAAAGTCATAATGAGATATTCCCTCACAACTGTTAGAATGACTATTATCAAAGAGATGAAAGATAAATGTTGGTGAGGATGCAGAGAAAAGAGAACCCTGTATATCATTGATGGGAATGTAAATAAGTACAGCTATTATGGAGAACAGTATAGACATTTCTCAAATAATTAAAAATATGATCTAGCAGTTTAACTATTGGGTATATATCCAAAGAGTATGAAATCAGCATTCCAAAAAGATATTGCACTCCCATGTCCCTTTTAGCATCATTCACAATAACTGAGAAATAAACCTAAGTGTTAATAATAGATAAATGGATAACAAAAATGTGATATATATACACAATGGAATAGTACAATTCGGCCTTAAATATCCAAGCCACAACATGGATGGACCTGCAAGACATTATGATAAGTGAAATAGGCCAGGTACAGAGAGACAAATACTGCATGATCTCATGCATATGTGGAATCTGTAAAAGTCAGACTCAAAGAAGTAGAAAGTAGAATGGTGGTTATGAAGGGTTGGGGTGAGAGGGGAGTTGGACAAAGGATATAAAATTTCAGTTAGGAGAAATAAGTTCAAGAGATCTATTGTACAGCATGGTGGCTAGAGTTCGGAACAATGTATTGCATTCTTAAAAACCTTTAAGAGGGATGTTAAGTGTTCTCACCTCAAAAAATGATAATGATGCATGTTAATTAGCTCTACTGAACCATTCCACAATGTATACATGTTTCAAAACATGATGTTATACCCAATAAACGTATACAAGTTTTGTTAGCTGAAAGATAATTTATTAAATATAATATTAAAAGATTTATTTCATGGACGAGTTCATAAGAATTTTTATAAAATTTTTGGATGTTTAAAAAGAATACATAAGATGATGAGATTGGTTTTTCTACTACTAGAGTAAAAAGTTACAAGTAAGGTAATTGGAAAGACTAGAATAAACCCTATGATACTGGGCTAGAGTCAGATAAATCAGGATGAGCCTATGTTTATATATAGGTGTACCTCATTGTATTGTTTTACTTTATTGCATTTTTCAGATATTATATTTTGTGTAGATTGAAGGTTTGTGGCAACCTTGTGTTGAGCAAGTCTGTTGGCACCATTTCCCCAAAATAATGTGCTTACTTCATGTCTGTGTGTCATATTTTAGGTAATTCTTGCAATATTTCAAACTTTAAAAAGTTTTTTAAAGAATTTTTTTTTTTTTTTTTTTTGAGACAGAGTCTCATTCTGTCACCCAGGCTGGAGTGCAGTGGCGTGGTCTCTGCTCACTGCAAGCTCCACCTCCCGGGTCCATGCCATTCTCCTGCCTCAGCCTCCCGAGTAGCTGGGACCACAGGCGTCTGCCACCATGCCTGGCTAATTTTTTGTATCTTTAGTAGAGATGGGGTTTCACCGTGTTAGCCAGGATGGTCTTGATCTCCTGACCTTGTGATCCACCCGCCTCGGCCTCCCAAAGTGCTGGGATCACAGGCATGAGCCACCAAGCCCGGCCAAGAATGAAATATTTTTAAGTGAGACAGGGTCTCACTATGTTGCCTAGCCTCGTCTTGAACTCCTAGGCTCAAAGGATCACTTTTATTATCATTGTGTGTGTTATGGTGATCTGTGATCAGTAATCTCTGATGTTACTATTGTAATTGTTTTGGGGTGCCATGGATCATGCCCATATAAGATGGCAAGCTTAACTGATAAATGTTGTGTGTATTCTAACTCCTCTACCCATCAGCCATTCCCCTGTCTGTCTTCCTGTTATCTGTCCTCTCTATTCCCTGAGGCACAACAATATTGAAATTAGGCCAATTAATAACCCTACAATGGCCTCTAAGTGTTCAAGTGAAAGGAAGTGTAGTTGCACACCTCTTACTTTAAATCAAAAGCTAGAAACGATTAAGCTTAATAAGGAAGACAGGTTGAAAGCTGAGACAGACTAAAATCTAGGCCTCTTGTGCCAAACAATTAAGGAAATCATGAATTCAAGGGAAAAGTTCTAGAAAGAAATCAAAAGTGCCACTCCAGTGAAGACAAATGTGATGAGAAAGCAAAACAATCTTATTGCTGAGATGTAGAAATTGTTAGTGGTCTCAATAGAAGATTAAACCAGCTGCAACATTCCATTAATCAAAGCCTAATTCAGAGCAAGTCCCTAAATGTCTTAAATTCTATGAAGGTGAGAGAGGCGAGAAAACTACAAAAGAAAAGTTTGAAGCTAGAAGAGATTTATTCATGATGTTTAAGGAAGAAAGCTGTCTCCATAACATAAAATACAAGGTAAAGCAGCAAGTGCTGATGTAGAATCTGCAGCAAGTTATCCAGAAAAATCTAGCTAAGATCATTGATGAAGGTGACTGCGCTAAACAACAGATTTTCAGGGTATAGAAAACAGTCTTATATTGGAAGCTTTCATTTAGAACTTTCATAGCTAGAGAGGAAATTCAACGTCTGGCTTTAAAACTTCAAAAGACAGGCTGACTTTCCTGTTAGGGACTAATGCAGTGGGTGGCTTTCAGTTGAAGGCAATTCTCATATGCCATTAAAAAAAATCCTAGGACTCTTAAGAATGACAGTAAATCTACTCTGTATGTGCTCTAGAAATGGAACAACAAAGCCTGGATGACAGTACATCTGTTTGCAGCATGGTTTACTGAATATTTTTTGGGTGGTATGGATTGGAAGTTTACTGAATATTTTCAACCCACTGTTGAGACCTAGTGCTCAGAAAAAAAAGATTCATTTCAAAAGATTTTCAAGAGTTATTATTTAAGAAATACACTTTGTAAGGCTATAGCTGCCATAGAGATTTCTTTAATGGATGCTGGCAAAGTAAATTGAAAACATTCTGGAAAGGATTTACCTTTCTAGATGCCATTAAGAACATTTGTGATTCATGGTCAAATATCCACACTAACAAAATATACACATTAACAGGAGTTTGGAAGAAGTTGATTTCAACTCTCATAGATGACTTTGAGGGATTGAAGATTCGGTAGAGAAAGTAACTGCAGATGTGGTGGAAATAGCAAGAGAACTAGAATCAGAAGTAGAGCCTGAATTGCTGCAACTCATGATAAGACTTGAATAGATGAGGAGCTGCTTTTTTATGGATGAGTTAGAGAAGTGGTTTCATGAGATGGAATCAACTTCTGGTGAAGATGCTTTAAACATTGTTGAAATGACAGCAGAGGATTTAGAATGTTACATAAAATCAGTTGATAAAGCAATAGCAAAGTTTGAGAGGATTAACTAGTTTTTAAAGAAGTTCTATTATGAGTAGGATGCTCTCAAACAGCATTGCATGCTACAGAGAAATCTTTCATGAAAGAAAGAGTTAATTGATGAGGCAGACTTCACTGTTGTCTTATTTTAAGCAATTACCACAGTCATCTCAACCTTTAGCAACCACACTGATCAGCAGCTATCAACATAAAGACAAGACCCTCCACCAGCAAAAAGGGCATAACTCACTGAAAGCTCAGATGAAGGTCAGCATTTTTTAGCAAGGAAGTATTTTTAAATTAAGGTATGTATATTGGTTTTTCAGACATAATGCTTTCACACACTTGATAGACTACAGTATAATGTAAATATAACTCTTATATTCATCGTGAAACCAAAATGTTTCTGTGACTTGCTTTATCACGATATTCACTTTATTGTGGTGGTCTGGAACTGAACGTGCACTGTCTCTGAGGTATGCCTGCATATAAGGCATACCTTACAAATATTTTCCCAGGCCTCTTCATTGAAAGGAACTAGAAACAGTGACACCCTAGTAGCAATGAACATCTCCAGCACCCAGATTTTTGTTTTCATGTGCCATTTTTCAATTAAATGAGCCAGTGCTCCTTGGTGAAATAGTTGATTTTAGGATTGAGGAGGGCAAAATATAAAATGAGACTAGCTGGGCGCTGGCTCCCACATGTAATCTAACCTATTTGGGATGCTGAGGAGGGAAGATCGCTACAGCCCAGGAGTTCAAGGCTGCAGTGATCTGTGATCACACCACTCTAGCTTGGGCAACAAGCAAGATCCTGTCCCTTTGAAAAAAGAAAAAGAAAAAGAGGGTTACTGAAGGTTGTGCTAAAAAACAAAACCAAACAGAAATAATAGTGGCATGTTAAAAGGATGTAGCAGCCTATCTAACTGCTGGAGCAATTTGAGTAATAAATAAGTAATGATAATATTGGATTGCAACCCCTAAAATAAGTATTCATAAATTCATACTGATATAAATAAATAGAGTTTAGTTTTCCTCTCCTTGAGGGTTGTCAGGATTTATTGACTTGCTTTTAAATAATAGAGTTTGAGAAGAGAAAAATAATAACTTCACAGTGAGGAAACCTAAGTGACACCACATTAACCAAGTGATTAAGGTTAATACTAGCCATCTAAAATTTAGGTAATAGTATTGTACCAATTTACTGCAGTTATGTAAAATATTAACAATAGGGACACCAAATGAATATTTTGTAGGAACCCTCTGTTCTACCTTTGCAACTTTTCTACAAATGTAAATTTATTCACAAATAACGTTCTTTAAGAACAAAATGTTCTGCAATTATTGGTTGCAGTATCTTATGTATGTCTTTTATGTTAATTTATTTGCAAGGTAATTATAATCTAGTTCTTTGATGTGTGTTTTGAAATTTAGAAAGCTTGCATTGTAGTAATAATTCTATTGGACAAATATATGTGCACCTGTAATGTGACCTCAAACTACATAAAATAAAAATGGACAGAACTACATAGAGAAATAGAGAAATCCATAACCACACTGGGAGATATTTTTGTTAACCTTTCTATATGTTTATATTATACATACTTTCCTTCTTACCAGCATACAGTTGGGCCTGAAAAACATATTTTTAAAAAATGGAAACACTTAGTCAACAGTATAAATTACTGACACATTGGGATTTAAATTCACTGTCTTTTGTCCTTACTCCAGCTTTTGTATGTTCTCCTTTTCTCTTTGTGTCATTCTTCGAATTATTATTTTTATTATTTTCATCCTTATTAGCTAGTTGATTTTATAGATTTTTCCTCTTCTTTTAGTGGTTTTCCTAAAAAATTACGTCATGAATCCCTTGCATACAAGAGTCCTTGGTACTTTTATCCTTTTCTCAGAAAATGTACAAATCTTAAAACACTTTAACTCTATTTATCCTCTTCTTAGCTTATATGGTATATTTGTTATTTTGTTATTTTTGTCTTTATATATATATAAATGTTTTCTTAACAAATACACATACACGTGTGTGTGTGTTTGTATGTGTGTATATGCGTGTGTGTGTTTTAGAGATGAGGTCTCACTCTGTTGCCCAGGATGGAATGCAGTGGCACAATCATAGATCACTGCAGCCTCAAACTCCTGGGATCAAGGGATTCTCCTGCTTCAGCTTCCTTAGTAGCTAGGAATACAGACATGTGCAATGACACCCAGCTTAATTTTTAAAACATTTTTTTGCAGAGTAAAGGTCTCACTAGGTTGCCACACACATATTTTTAAACACTATTATACTCTTAAAATGTTTTAGAAGCAAATTTCATTCAAATCTTTACACATGTTTATCATTTTTATTGCTCATCCTTCCTTCACCAATTCCTGAACTCCCATCGGGTTTCATTTCCCTTCTGCCTGAAAAACACCTTTTTGTATTTCTTTCAGTGCTGGTCTGCTGGAGCTAAATTTTCTGTTTTTCTTTGTTAGAAAATATCTTTGTTGTACCCTCACTTTTGAAAAATGCATTCTTTGAGTATAGCATTCTCAGTTGGCAGTTATTTTTTTTCCATGCTTTGAAGATATTAATCCTGTGTTTTCTGGCTTCTATTGCTTCTGTTGAAAAATCTCCTGCAGTCTGATTCTTGGTCTTTTCAGATTCATCTTTTTTTGTCCCTTATGTGGTGGTAAGATTTTCTCTGTTTTTAACATTTTCAAATGATATGCCTATTAAAAAAATTTATCCTGCTTGTGGCTCAGAATGCTTTTTGAATATTTCCTTTGGTTACCACTTTTGGACAATTCTCAACCACTATCTTTTCAAATATTACTACAGCTCCATTTTGATTTCCTTCTGGGAAAGCAAATTACATGTATGTAAAATACCCTTGGTCTCTTTCTCCTCTATTGTTTATTTTTTCCTACACAAGTTTTCTATCTGTTTTGTTCAGAGTATTTTTTCTGCCTGCTTTCTAGTTCAATAATATTCTTTCCAGTTCTGTTTAATATGCTGCTAAATTTATCCAGTGGATTTTTAATTTTGGACATTATACTTTTCAGGTCTAAAATTTTCTTATTTCATTTTACAGTTTGTAGTGTTCTGTTGAAATTCTCAATGTTGGATTTTATTTTCTTAAACATATTAAGCATAGCTATTTAATGTCTCATGTCTGCTAATTATTTTGTGGGCTCTTTGTGTATCTATTTTATTTTCTGCTTATTTTCCTTTTTAAATTCATGTGGAATTATCTCCTTTTGTTCATGTTCTTTGATTAAATGCTGGATATTATGTGTAGAAATATTTTTAACAATTTTGCTGATGATATCTTTATAATACATAATATATGTTACATTATATATAATTAAATATATAAAATAAGTATAAATTCTTCAGGGAGGATGTATACTTGTTTCCAGAAGTAAGTAGAGGCACTAGCAATCTGGATAATCTAATCCGGTTCTGGATTTGCTTTATTCTTATGGTGTAGCTGGTGTTTGTTGTTCAAACTCTAATTATGTGCAGTTTACCAGGGTCGCTCCTTCTTGTCTAGACATAGACTCTAATGCTTGTGCCCCTAGACAATCAAAGCTGTTGAAAATGCTTTTCAGCTCCTCAGGCTCTCATATGTCTCTTCCTGAATTGGAAGACATCCTTGGGATACATGCCAGGCTCAATTTTCTGGGGATTCTTCTTTTCCTGGATCATATGCCCTAATTCTTCACTACCTTGTTAATTCCATCTTGCTTTCAAAAAGCTTTCATGAATATTTTTTCCAGATTTCATGATTTGTTCTTAATGAAGGAATTGTCTAGTCCACTTTAACTTGAAATAAGTTAGTTACTGCTTTATTTTCTTAGTCTGGTAGAAAGCAAAGTTGTGCATGAAGATGAGAAAGGAAATGTCAGCAGTTTAAGGAGCAAGAAAACATGTGAAAAAGTCGACTATTACCATAGTGACAGGTTAAATGAATTTAATGATAACGTAATACTATAACATTATAGTATCAGATTATATTTTACTTGGTATTATTAACAGCACGCTTGGGGTTTTTAGTCATTAATTCAAAATGGTACTGGACAGTGTGGTTGAGCTTTCCTTTTGCTATGTTCTTTCATTATACAGGTGCAGAAGGCAGAGGTTATTGCTTTTATCTATGTCTTTGGCTTTGAAATGGCTACATTGTCTGAGGTATATACCCTGGGGTTTGTTGTTGCATGCCAGGAATATTTAGGACACAGACACACACAAGGAGTTTAGGAGCAGAGGTTTAATAGTAGAAGAGAAGAGAAAGAGAAACAGCTTTCTCTATAAAGTGGTCTCTCAGCAAAAAGATGGACAGGGGGCTCATGCATCCAATATTATAGTCAGGTTTGAAGAGGTGGTGTCTGATTTACATAGGGTTCACAGATTGTTTCGATCAGGTATGACTTTTACATAGCGCAAGGGGAAGGCTGTTCACCCCACCCTAATGGGCTTTCCAGTTGATTGGGGGCCATCTTGTCTGCTTCTTACTGTACACGTGGCTGACATAGAAAAGAGAAGATGGAGCCACCATCTTGAACATGTCTAGTCCTTAGTTCCTGCCAGCATTCACCCGTGCAAGCTCCCCGCTTGCTTGTCTGTGTCTTCAGCTCAACTTTACTGGCTTTTCTTTGTTAGAAAATGATTTGGGCCTGCTTTTCATAAAAGGAAAAGCCTTACAGAGGACTCCCATACCCTTACTATCTGCCTAAGTGATTTCTTCTTAACTCCCGTATCAGTTTTGTCTGACAAACCCAACGAAGACTTTGAGGGGCAAATAAATCCAGTTAATCAGGGAAGAGAGGTGATCATGGAGGTGAAAGAGAGTGAAAGCTGATGAGATCAATGAATTGAAAGTCTCAATGGGATAGAAAGATGATTGGCATTAGAGCACTAAAGGAAGACAGCTGGAAAGAAGTAGAGCTCAAAGAGGGATTCGTGGAATTGAGGTTGTTGGGAGATTGTGGGTATTGATGGTTACAAGGTCTGAGGGAGATTTCATAAGAGAAAGTCACTGAATCATTGAGATAAATTGGAGGACAAATTGAAAGAGAAAAGTTGAAGACCGAGAGCTGGAATATTGGAAGAATTACTTATGTGCATACTGAAATGGCCAATAATTAGGACTGGGGTAGTCTTGGTCTAACAGAGAGCCATGAGAAGTGAGAAGAAATAAAAAGAGAATTGAAGAAACCTTGGAATTGGTAGGAAACATAAGTAAGAATAATGGATGATATAATCTCATAAGGTTGTAGGTACAGAGAATGGTCTGGAAGCATCAATGAGGTCAAACCAGACAACTACTTCACATTCAGTTTTTATTTATTTATTTATTTATTTTGCTAGGGGTCCGAGGGAGAAAATACTGGACCATTTGAGAAGGCTACTGGGTAAGCACTGTCTATCAGAGACAATCAGATTTTCATGATGAATCATAGATTCCAATTGGCCCTGTGGAAATCGATGTATGTCCACATTGAAAGACTATTGTTGGGAATAAGGAAGAAAATGTGTATGAGACCATCAGGCATAGACTTGCCTACAGTATGAGTTCCCGTAACTCTAGTGAAATACCAGTTTCATATTACTTAGGATGAGTCTAAAATGTGTCAAGAGAGAAGGAGAGTTTTGACAATTTCTTTTGACCTCTTGACAATAAGCACTAACCAAGTATGTGCTCTTTCTCCACACACAATGTGCACAATTCTGCCTAAAAGCTTACATTAGAATGCCTTTGGCAGCAAATAACAGAAAATACAACTAAAATGGCTTAATTTATTATTTATTAACTCAAACAACAAAAGGTCTTCTGGTAGGGTGACTTCATGTTTTTTTTATTAAGGGGGTCGATGACATCTTCAAGGTCACAGCTTCATATTTTCTATTTTTGTATTCTGCTGTGTTCAGCATTTTGGATTGTTTTCTTATGCTGGTTTTCTTTATTCACCCAAGATAGCAGATGCAATTGCAGCCACCACATCCAGGTAATCTGGAGAAATGAAAAAAAAATTTCCTCCTGTGTGCAAATTTTAACAGTGAGAAGAAGTTTTCACAGCCACTTCCCCTTATGTCTCACTGTTCGGAGCTTCATCCCATGCCCACACCTAGGGCAGTGAGGCCCATGAGTGGATCCGACCAGATAGTGTCCACCCTCTGAGGCTGCCACCTCCTTCATTGAAGGACATACCTACTTACATGTTGAACAAAATCAGGGCATTGTTAGCAATAAAGAAGGAACAAGGACTATTGTTTAGCACCCAGAAGTGTACTTCACTCTTCTCCCTTTAATCTTTTAAACAGTTGCTCCTAATATTGCCACAATTATATTCTAGTTATCTGTTGACCCTAAACTTTCTGACATCTGTTTTTTCTATGTATAAACATACAGATATAATACATACATAGGCATAGGGTATATTAATGTTCTATTGCTGCACTTCAAATCACCACAAGTTTAGTTTCTTAAGACGACATATATTTACTATTTTACAGTTTTCATGGAACGGGAGTCCAGGCAAGCTGGCTCTTTGCCTCAACGTCTCACATGGGTGCAATTGAGAGGTTGGCCGCACAGGGTCCTTTTCAAAGTTGATTCAGTTTGTTGGCAGAATTTCGTTCCATGTGGGTATAGTCATGAGGTGTCCATTTTCTTGCTGGCTGTTAGCTAGGTCCTGCTCCCAGCTCCTAGAGGCTGCTGCAATTCCTCGTCATGGGGTCCCTATAGGTGCAGCATGGATGTTTGCTTCTTCCAGACCATCAAGACTGCCTCTGACCTCCAACCCTCTCCATAACATAACCATAGAGATGTCTATCCCATCACCATTTGCCATATAATGTAACCTAGTCAAGAGCAACTCTCTCATCATATGCACAGGTTCCACTTACACTTAAGTGGAGGAGATTATACAAGATGTGCATATCAGGGAGTAGAAATCTCGGGGACCATCTTAGACTTCTGCCTACCGAAATATATATGTGTTTTGTTATTATAATTATGCTAGTTTTCATTCCCATACAGATTTACTCCTTTGAAAGGAGAATCTTTTTTCCACTCTGCATTCAATACAAATATCTATGCACTTTAATACAATAAGGACCATGCACTCATTCATTACAACGGATTGACCATAAGAGCTGAATGTTCCAAACTGAATTCAGTATCCAGAACAAAAAGCCTTTGGTGGTATAGTGGGGCTACAGTTTTCAATATCTCTTCTTTGTCCACTTCCTTTTTAAAATTCAAATTCTTCCCAAAGAAGTAAAACATATTTTCATAAGTCCTGCCTCAGAATATTCTTATCTTTTCTTGTCCTGTGGTGATTTGTCTGTCTCCTCCCTCTCTTAGGTGTTTGAGATTTTCTCAGATTGGGTAACACGGGGCCTGACCCAGGATTAGCTTGTGTGGAGCAAATATGTGGGAACAAAGTAAAGACAGTTCTGGGTGGGGAAGTTCTCTAAGGAAAATAAGAAGAAAGTCTCATCTAAATCCTGTGAGTTCAGAGTTTAAGGTCTTTAATTACATTTTTAAAAATGTGCTAATTAATGTAGCAAGTGACTATGATTTAAAAACCTTATTCTGATCCTGATTCAAATAAAACAAACTGTAACACATTTAGAGACAATCTGAGAAATGTGAACATGTGTTAGATGCTATGGGGGAATTATTGCTATTTTTTTAGGCTTAATGATAGCACTGAGTATTGTAAGAAAATGTTTATAACTTTTAGAAATATGTTCAGAAGTATGTAGGAGTGAAATGATGGCCGGTACTTGAATTAAAATTATGCAGAGAAGAAAGAGAGAGACATGACAGAGGAAGAGGGAGAGAGAGGAGAGAGAAAGAAAAGAGGGTGCACGTGCACAAACAATAGATGAAGTAAATGTGGCAAATTTTTGATAATTATGAATCCTGTGATGAGTATCTCTAGAAATTCATTATCTTAACCTCTTTTTCACATATTTTAAGTGTTTTATAATAAAACATTTAAAAATGAGATTTGCCAAGTGCTGTTAGGCACTTCTCCATTTGAATGTCTTTGCATAAACTAAAGGAATAATGTGGTAGGATGCTTATTTTCCTTTTATATTTTTATTAAGAGACCCAAACAATAACGTGATAAATACATTTAAAATAGATAGCATCTAGATCAATTTTAAAGTCATCTTCTAACATTTTAAAAGTCATATCTGAATTAAGCCCACACTCTTGGGATTGTCTTGAATCAAAATTTATTTTCCTTTCTCTCAATGCTTTCAGAATATCTTTTGAATTCACTTGGCAAGGTATCTGAAGGTTTGCCTTTATTTATTTATAAATCCCTAGGTTCTGCCTGTACAGTTGGCAGCAAGACTATTATAAAATAGCTTTCCGAGTAGATCCTGTCCTTCTGTGTATTGACCTCATCAATAGAGACACTGATAACGGAGAGTGTTACAGGGACAACCTAAGTAAGCAGATTGTGGTGGACAGAGGATCCAAAATGTAATGCAAAAAATGCTTCTGCGATGGCTCTTGCCCCAGCAATGAACACGCAGATTTGCCCATGCCATGACTCAAGTCACCCAAGGATGGGTTAACAGGGACCAACCCACTTTTGCTTTCTGTTTTGCCAGCTCTTCTGCTCTTTACAGTGGAACATTATGTCATCCTGATCAGCACACAGCTGAATAACCTTCTGTCTTAAATGTTATTAGCAAGCCTTCTCTATTTGTTTTTTTTTTTAAATAGAATTGATGGAACTGTATTACGGGTTGAATTGTGTCCCTCCAAAATCCATATCTTAAAGTCCTAATCCCAGTACCTCAAAATGTGCACGTAGTTGGCAACAGGGACATTGTAGATGTAGTTAGTCAAGGTGAGGTAATTAGGGTGGACTCTGATGTGACTAGTGTTCTTACAAAAAGAATGGTGTGTGAGGAGAAGAGACATACAGAGGAAAGCCTGTGAAGACACAGGCAGAAGACCATCATCTGCAAATCAAAGAGCGGGCTTCTAAAGGAACCAACCCTGCTAACACCTTGATTTTGGACTTCTTAACTCCAGAGCTGTGAGAAACTAAATTTCTGTCATTTAAGCCACCCAGTCTGTTGTGCTCTGTTATGGCAGTTCTAGAAAATGAATACAAACCCCAGATAAATATTAGATGTCTTTTCATTTGCATTGCCACGTATTTATTTTTTGCCTATGTTTGAAGCCTTCAAACATTCCTAAAGTATATACCAGTAAAATGCCCACTTCATTCATTTAGGATGTATCTATGAAACACTAAGAGATGTGAAACAGCCATTCCTTTTTGACTTATAGTTAATCAGTTTCACCCGAGGACAGAGAAACCCCTTGCTTTGGTGCTGAGTTATCTGATGTGCTCTCCTTGTTACCCTTCCTTGCTTTGGCAGTTTCTACCTTTAGTTATCCTGATTAGTTTTCTTTCTTTAATGTGGGGAGTGGAGGGTGTGGTGAAGAGTATCAAACACAAGATTAGAGTAGTTGTACTTGAACTAGTATTTTTCTTAACAAAATGTCTTTATTTTTAAATTAAATCATACCTCTAAAGTTTAGTAGGAGAGAATAAAAATAGAAAAGGGCTTCACTAGACTATACAGAACTCCTAGGAAATTTTCTTTATAATTTGAGTCTTGTTTCCATTGTGTGTTACTTGTATAGCTCTAAGTTACCGAACTCTTCCAAATTTCAGTTTACTCAGAGACGAAATAGACAATCAATCATAAGAATCTTTCAGGGATCAAGTAAGATAGTCAATACGAATACATTTCTAAAATATAAAGCACTCTGGAAATCAAGATCTTGGCAATTATTAGGTCTCTGAAGGCAGAGTTTGTATCTTAGTTTAAACAAATATTCTTGTAACACTTTGTAGAATATTGCCGAGTGCATGGAGAAATCTTCATACTTGTGAAATGGAAATAATTGTTGAAAATAATTGGAGAATGGGGAAGCCTAACATCTCACTTTTTCTCCAGAAGTGAACTGAGGCTAAACACACAATATTGATTTATTATTGGTGGTGGCATATCATATCTTCCAAAGATGCCACTGCCAATATATCTATCTTATCCCACATGCTCTTCTTACAATGTGGCTGACACTCATCTTCCTGAAAGATGAGTCTAAGCTCTCTCTCCTTGTGACTGTGCTGAACAATGGAGTACAAGTGATGCTACCATGACTTCTGAGACTGGGTAATAAGGGGTATAACCTCCCAATCCTTCTCTCTCTCTCTCTTCACTTGCCTTTCAAAGCTGGCTACCACATTATAAGAAAGCCCCAGCCACACAGAAAGGCAGGTATAGATGTTCCAGTCAACAGTCCCAGCTAAGGTCTCAGCCTGCATCAACTGCAAGAACATGCATGAGTGAGCCTTCAGTTGGTTTGAGGCCACAGCCTTCAAGATTTCTGGATGAGGCTCCAGGCATCATGGAGATGAGCTGACCTCACTGGGCCCTGTCAGATTTTCTGACTCACAAAAAGTGTGAGAGACTACAAATGCTAAATGTGTTTTAAAGCACCAAAAGACATTTATTGTGTGGCAGTACATAACCAATACCTTGGTGAAGCTGGATTAGACAAAGGAGAGCCTGTTTAGGGCACTCTGAACTGACAAGTGATACTCCTGGTCCCAGGCAAAGAAGCTAGAGAAGGGCTGTGACTCTCTTGACCTTCCCTATGAGTGAAAAAGGCATGGGAGAGCGTCCTGTGTACTGGGGGAGCAGGAGAGGGTGAGGGGAAATGTCTGTGTGTCCATGAAGCAATGCTGCCCTGATTATTATATCTAAATGGATGATTGGCTCCCTCCTATCTCAATTTGGGTAAGTCACTTCTCCTACCATGGAGAGGAGTGACTGTAAGAAGTGTTTACTTCTGAAGTTCTGAACTCCTATAGAAATATCAAAATGAGATGTGTTCACCAACCGTGAAAACAGATCATTAAAAAAACTAGAAAAGAGAAATCAAACAATTATTTTTAACTCCAATGTAACAACCATTTTTAAAAATAGTAAGGTCAATTTGTGTGTGTTTGATATTCCTAGCACACATTGACCTACTCCCCAGTTATAACTTTTCCCTCTCTTGCCTGACCTACTTCATCTTAAACGTCACTATGGTTATGAAAATAAGGAATCTGATTAACATCAGTGGTGGTCACTGGACCACTGAGAACACATGCATTGGTTTCAAAGGAAGAAATTGGGGACAGAACTAATAATACTGAAATACTGAAAGGTGGAATCTGGTTCTGAGTAATGAGGATGTGGTTTCTGAAATCATCTGATCTGCTCTACCAGAGCTGATACAACTTTTCTTTATGGAAAAAATAAGCATGAAAGTACCCGGTGGTTCTTTTTAATCTGGTGCTATTTTAAAATTGTATGACAGCGTTAATACTTGCTCTTTCCTTTCAATTGACTTCCTTGGGGATTTAATCTGTAGGTTTCCTGTTTCTTTTACTCAAAAAGAAGAACATTTTTTTTTGTAGTGTCTATGCCACTAAATTGTCCATGTTTTTCACTACTTTTTCACAGGAGAATGCTCTTTTGTCCTGGTTTTTAAGTTTTATGTTTTTAATTTAAGGCTTACATACTTAGAGATTGTCATTTCATATAAAAACATACTGACACTTTCAAAACTCATAATTAAATTGGATGAATATCCAATTTATAAAATTGCTAAGGTTGTACAATTTACCTTTTCCTACATCTATTTAATTGAGCAATCTTCCATTAAAAGTTTAGCAGTGAAGTATTTTTCAAACCCCCACCATTTTTTTCCTCTATAAACAAAATAAATACGTTTATTTTTAGACAATCTTATATTAAATCAAAGGGGTATATCAAACCCTCTAGTGGAAAAGGGTGCCAAGAGAGATGTCTGCCACTGATCTTGTCTTGGGATAAATGTGTTCTCTTTCATTTAACCTACTCCAAGCCTGTCTCTGAGTCGAAACTTGTGTTGGCCACTTCAAATGACAAAGATACAACTTGTCTACTGAAAGGTGCTCTAAAAGATTACTGAAAAATCATAAGAAATTTCAGCTGCCTATGAATATTTCTGGTAGATTGAAGAGATTGACCTTGAGACCAACCTTAAGCAATCTTGGTATTTGTCTCTCATATATTTCCCTGATGGGTATGAGTATCACTTGCATTAAAAATGATGGATGTTGGCAATTTCATATTAATTGCCACAGGAAAAAAATCTTAACACCTTCTGATGGGCTCTGACCAGAGAGAGATAGAGAGGGAGACTCTATTGCCGCTAAATATGTTTCCTGGCAATTTTTGTGTAAACAAGTTTGAATTGGGGCCTTGGAATAGCTGAGAAAAACGTGTCATTGGCAATTGTCCTAGAACTACAAACAGTGCAAGAAAATGATGAAGTCACCTATTCAAGTAATCTCCAGGCTCAAAAAAAGAAAATAGGACATTTATTCTGTCTCACACTTTTCTTGGATCTGCTGGAGAGGAACTGAATCTCAGCAAGTTCTAAAAACAACTAGATTTGTGCTTATTCTTACTTATTCCTAGTAGAATTTCTCTCATCACAGACAGAATCATTTATCACTTTATAATGTGCATTTCCCCCTTACAGTCTCCATGTTTTAAATTAATTAAATGAACTTTAAAATACTTTAAGAACTCAGTACTGAGTACTTCTTCAGCGTGTTTTTAAAATGGGACTCTTTGGCATACTTTAAAGCCCTGTTAGTTGAGTGTGTGAGTGTGTGTGTGTGTGTGAGAGAGAGACAGCATGCATGCATGTATGTGTGTTAACCTACTGAGCCTTCTTTTTAGTATGTATTGAAAGTAACTTGGCAGAGGTAATTTTTTCTGAAAAATGTCTGGGTATATTATGGTTAGTCAGTTGTAGTATATCCTGCAGACCTAATAAGGACAAGTTATTGTTTGTTCATTCAAGCAGAATATTTACTATTTCACTTCTGTTCCAATATATTAATTTTATTCTTCTCTTAAGCTTATACCACACTCTATATTTTCCTTTGAGAGAGCCGTGGCAGATAGTAGTCTAAGCCCGAGACCGGAGTGTGGGGTGAGTGTGCATGGGGTGGAGGGTCGCAACGATTGTGTAAATAGGTCAAAGACACTATAGGCTAGATGTGACTTAAATAATGAGTCAACCATTGTAAATTAAAATGACAAAAGGATGGCTTTATTTTCATATTACACTTTCTGCATGCACTAACAGAAAATGAATTTACTCTGTAAAAATATTACTAAGTGCAGGCCCAAAAGATTATTAACCAAAAGTATGGGTATTGATTGTATAGCTCAAGATTATTATGAAGCTGCAAAAAGTAGTTCTGATAGAGCATTTTTCAAAAAAATTTAATTGAGACAGATATAGTTCGCATTTAATAATCAAAAAGTCTCTATTTGCAAAGAAATAATGTTCATCATTGTAGTGAGCTAATCTGATTGGAAAATTCTTGGTCTCATTTGTGACACTGGATGTACCTCTTTTGGCCCTGTGTTTTTACTCCTTTTGCTACCATGCAGATTTGTGATGAAAAAGAATCCCCACATATCTCAGTTGTGCAGGTTTGGCCACAATAGTAATAGATCAGACTCAAGTGAAAAAAGAAGAGCTGTGAATTTTCTTCATACACTGTGGACTGACAAATAAATAGGTGCTTTTAGTTTTCTTAATGATAAAATCAGATCAACTGTTAGGGAAATTCAGTCAGTTGCTAGGTAGGCAAATAACAAAAACACACCCAGTTAAACAAAAATATTGATTCAAGGATTTTGTATCAAATAATAGAACTTCAAAAATGCCTGAATTAGCCAAAGCAGAATGGAATATTTGCAAACTGCAAGTACATAGCATTTTGAACACAAGGAAAATGATTATTTATAAAGACTTCCATGTTACTCTCAAAAATTTATATTCTAAACCAATAGAAAAGGGCAAAAGCACTGTTATTCTAATATCTTCTTTTCATTTTCTTGAAAATTTTATTTTGGGAAACTCCCTATCTGAGTTTTTAAGTATATAATGACCAAGAGATTGCATTATTCCCATTAGTTAAACAGTTAATTTAAAGAAATAATCGAAGATATATGAGTTAGAGAAAAAGATGACTTGAATTCAGATGTGGGCAATTTTAATCAAGACGCGCTATATTCAGTAAACTCCATAAGATCAGTGAAGGGAAAAATGTATTAAGGTTAATCAGTTTTGAAGAAATCTAACTAGTAGATGATGTGCCCTGGTTTTTTTTCACTATGACAGGTGTAATAAGCACAATCACTGTTCATCTATATTTCACTGGGCATAAATGCAAATTTCACATTTTCACAGAAGAGGGAATTTTATTACATTATATTGATTTAGAAATAATTCATTAACCTCTACTCCTTCTTTTTCTTTACATATCAATCTGTCTCTATTCAGGGCTTTATCTTCATTTTTCAAGTGGTTACCGTGAAGTGTCTTATATTGCAGGCTATTAAAAAACCGTCTTTTATATATTCAGCTTTGTCATTCTTCACACAAAACTGGTACTTCTTTTCTGCACATTTTTGGATATTGTTTTGGTGTTCAGGAATGTTCGTTATGTTTTCTTGAAGTCAATTGAAGACAATTACATAGTCTCATATAGTGCAAAATACTTGTCGCATCCTTCATGGACCTTTACCAGTTTTTGGAAATGAAATATATTTACATGCTGATTTTTTCTTCTCCCTCCAAAATCAAGTCTATATAATGTAGATGGATCTAATGGGTCTGAGTCTTTTATATTCGATCAGTGAGTTTCAATGAGAGAGGAGAGGGATGTTATGATCCCCTCGCCCAACCTGGGACATTGGACAATAATATCTGGAGACAATTTTTATTGTCATGAGTGGAGGGTTTCTTGCTACTGACTTCTAGGAATGGAGGCCAGAGGTGAGGCTTAATAGTTTACCATGCATAGAATGACCCCTGACAATGAAGAATTATCTGGTTCAAAATGTTAACGGTGTATGAAGTTGGGAAAACCCGGATTAGATGGTTTGCATTGAAGTCTAGAGTTCATTACTCTTTAGCAGTGTGAAATCAGATACAGCTTAACTTCCTTGTGACTTTCTTTCCCTTTCCCATAAAAGTTGAAAATTGAAACCCCAAATAAATAATCAGTGATGCACAAAAATGTTTATGCACAAGGATGCTTACAAAATTTTACTTATAATAGTAAAAGGTAGAAAACAAGCTAGATATCTAATGATGCAAGATTTTATAGAGTTAAGTTATTGTTAATTCATAATTAAAATAATATGTAGCATAAAAACATATTTTAGGTGAATGTTGAAATAATGTAGAAAGTGTTCAGTGCAAAACGTGAATAAAATTATCATAACATGTGAAGTATACAGAGTGATCTAATATCAGGAAAACATATGTGTTGTTTATTTATTCTCACAGAAAAAAACTGAAAACAAAATTTGGTTGCCTCTGGGTAGTGGCACTATGGTCAATTCTGCAATTAATATATACTTTTAAGTTATAAAAATAGAAGTGACATTTTAAAAAGCATAGACAACAAAACTCGCTCTGAGACTCAAGGCGATTGGATGTGGTTGAGAGCACAAACCCTGGGACCTAACAGGTGTGAGTTTATATTTTTATTCTGCTACTTACTTGCTGTGTGACTTTGGGCTTCAGTTTTTTCACTTGTAAAAGTAATGGTCCCTTAAAGTGGCGTTTTGATGCTTAAATGGTACTGTATATAAATCATCTGGTCAAATTTAGCTCTTGTCACCCTTCTTTAAATGAGATAATTTAAGGCATTATTCTGTGGATTCTTGAAGGTGTTTTCTTATTTATTTATTTATTTATTTATTTATTTATTTATTTATTGTGACAGGGTCTTGCTCTGCCACCCAGGCTGGAGTGCAGTGGTACAATCATGACTCACTGCAGCCTCAACTTCCCAGGCTCTAGTGATACTCCCACCTCAGCCTCCTGGATAGCTGACTATAGGTGTACACCACCATGCCCAGCTAGTTTTTTGTATTTTTTTTGTAGAGACTGGCTTTTGGCATGTTGCCCAGGCTGGTTTTGAACTTCTGGGCTCAAGCGATCCACCCACCTCATCCTCCCAAAGTGCTGGGATTTCAGGCACAAGCCAGCCCGCTGGCCTGTTTTCCTTTTTATTTACCCCCTATAGTGACCAATCCAGATCTTGGATTTTAGTACTGAGAAATGTACTTGCTGATTGATCTGTGGCTGCATTAGAGAACTTGGTTTGATGCCATATTCCCATCCCCACCACTACCCCAGCTTCCAGTTTCAATTCAATTTAATGTGATTCGATTCATAACTATTAACAGAGCACTTATCTGTTTCTCTAATAAATACAAATATGAATAAGACAGGATCCCTCTTTACCACAGTCTCAGGGCCTGGCAGGTAAGGCAGATAGAGATGAGAACATTTTGTAAAATTGGGGGCAGTACTAGGTACAGTTTTTAAGAATGGGAGAAACTAGTGATGGGAAAGGAGACTATTCCAGGTGTTCCCTTCATGTTGCACTGACACCTTGAAAGTGAAGAGTTGAGGCATCTTCAGGAACTGCAAAAGATCTGATGTGGATGGCTTGTTGTGGACAGTAAAATAAGAATGAGAATTAGACTGTAGAAAAAGTCTTGGAGCAGATTAGAATGGTCCTTGACTACTGAGCTAAGGAAACCAGGTTTTATTCTGTGTGCAGTGGGGGAATCACTGAAAAAGTTCTTAATGGGGAAGTGGCATAAAAATAAACTCTGATTAGTGACTGGAAAGGTCATGTAGCTAAATTTAAAACCTGTTTTATCTTACGTAAAATAGGCTAACTTACAACTACGCTCAACTCCTCCAGGCAAACCACATATTTATTGATTATTTTTGTAATTAATTAGAATTAAAGAATTTTGGACAAAATTAATGGGAGCAAGGACAGTATCTTATGCCCTGGTCATGATATTGGTTGAAGATATAATGATAGTGATTGATTCCTGAATAAAATTATTATTTCTATCTCTAAAATGATCAGATAGAATTCATCTGAGAAATTCATTTATTATACAGTTGAGAAATAAATTAATATCAATGCTTAAATTATTAATTCCAATTCCAAATTTCCAAAAGGAAGAAGTATGATTTGGATACATACTTTTGAGTATATATGTCATGTGTGTGGCCGATCTGTAAGATTTACTTTTTAGGAGATGACACCCTTGGTTTATAACATTGTTAGTAAATTCATTTTCAGAGAGAAGAAAATCTTGCTTCAATGGCAAGAAAAATTAGTTCTTAGCAATTCTAACTTCAGTGCTTATGTTATTAATTTTAGAGAATGGCCAAGGGAAGCAAATAAAAAGAATTTGCTTATCTGAGAAAAAATATACTAGACCAGAGGATCTGTCCACTTTCTTTTTAGATGATTCTGTGAAATATGTTGGCCCATTACCAAAATACATATTTTAAGAATTATCCTTCTTTCTAAGCAGTGTTTTGCAGTCCATTTCCAAGTCTAAGGTGATTTAAATTACATGATTTCTCTGTGCATTTCAAATAAGGTTTTTAATATTTTAGTTTTAAGTAATAAAATGCCATTCAAGTGTGTAATTTATTACTAAACCCATTAATATTTATAGCCCTAAAATGATTTTCCTGAATGGTGGAAAAAAAACCTCTCGATGTCATTTCTTGCCCAGGAAAAAAAAAGCAACAACAATGACAAATCCTGTGACAGAAATATATTAAATATAAACTTTTTTTAGATAAAGAACATAAACTTTTTCATCAAGTCATTTTCTATAGAATTCTGCACTCTGAAATTCTAAGTTAAGTTTAATTCATAGATTAAGTGTTTGGGGATATTTATGTGATTGTGCAGCATTCTCTGTAAACTCTGATTTTGGAAACTTTCTTTTGAAATAAACAATTCAACTGAATAAATGTTCCATGTTATGTATTTAAGAAAGAGATTATGATGTCTAGTGGCATCAGTCATTAATTTCATTTAATAAATATTTATCCACACATTAATATGCACCAGGCGCTGTTTGAGGCCTGAAAATACAGCAATGCTACAATAAATTTCCAACATCTATAGTTTTATGGAGCTTACATTTCAGTGGAAATTGGGGACCATTTTGTTTTAATTTGTATTAATAAATGAAAAGCATGACTCATATTTTATGCATTTAATTTTTTCTCAAATGTTGTAAACTTTTGACATATTTCTACTGTGTGTCCAGGGCTGTATTGCACCACGAAGACGCTGAAAAGACGAATACCAGAGTCAATGACTTTGAAGAGTTGATGATCATTTCTTTATTTTTGTCTCCCTTCTGAGGACTCTATCTCTCACTTGACTTACCATGATAGGCCATGTGGTCCTATCTCTTCTTTCAGTTATTAACTCTCACAAGCCAGGATGAAATTAGAATGAAAACCACTGTTAAGTCATCTCCCCAAAGACCCACTTTTACCATGTCATTCTCTGCTTGAGAAGCTTTAATGTTCAATTATTTTCTATGAGATCAAGGCTGAATTCTAAACTCTGGTGTCACTCAGTATTAATCAGGGAAGCAGAACCATTGCATTTATTACAAGTAAGGAATTCATTTTAGGAATAAGACCTAAACAACTGGGCAAGAGAACTGGGGCAGTGAAGGTCTGAAAGATGAGTTGGAGCATGACAGAAGTCAGGTGGTGAGTCTGATGTCTCTGTTGGTTAGCCCAGCTGACAGGTGGGCTTTGTTAATGCTGTCTGATATACCTGGAATACTTATCTGCCTTCCCTTTGCCAATCTGCACACCTGCTCCCCAATTTAGATTATCCATTAAACCCCAGATTACAATGGCTGTGGCTTTGTTTAAAATTGTGATAACATTTGTGAATATAATATGTATTTGAAATTTTTGTTTCTACTATGAAATGGCTGCCAAATTTTGAGAAAGAGATGACTAACAATGTGGAAAAACAGATTTGCCTAGAGAAAAAGTTCATTGACCTTGGTTAAGAATGGTTTCAAACAAATGTTGAGAGGTAGAGTTTCACAGATTCATAGAGGATTAGGTGATCTAAAAATGGGAGAAGAAAAAGTAAGCTGGGTAAAGGTATAAGATTTTTAAATATGATGGGACTAGACAGATAGATGAGGAATAAATGGAAGGGAGATTCATCATGTTGCAATAAGAAGGAACAGGGGTCAGGCCTGGTGGCTCACACCTGTAATCCCAGCACTTTGGGAGGCCAAGGTGGGTGGATCATCTGAGATTAGGAGTTCAAGACCAGCCTGACCAACATGGAGAAACCCTGTCTCTACTAAAAATACAAAAAATTAGCCGAGTGTGGTGGTGCATGCCTGTAATCCCAGCTACTCAGGAGGTTGAGGCAGGAGAATCACTTGAACCCAGGAGGCGGAGGTTGCAGTGAGCCTGAGCCGAGATCGAGCCGTTGCACTCCATCCAACCTGAGCAACAAGAGCGAAGCTTTGTCTCAAAAAAAAAAAAAAAAAAAAAAAAAAAAGGAACAGGGTTGAAAGCCAGATTTACCAGAAAGCCAAGGGAGTTGTGAGAAAAATAACAAGTTGAACATTTCTTTCAGTTCTCAATATGACCTCATATTGATATCTGTGAAAACAAACAAAGATAAGAAAGTGGCAGATGTTGTTATATTGCTTGACTGGGCCAGAACATGCTCTTCACGCTTTCCATATGTTAACTAGTAATCCTCCCCATCTCTGGAGAGGTAAGTACTCTTATTATCTCCACTTTACAAATAAGGAAATGTGGTACGAGCAGATTATTATTATTATTATTATTTGCTCACACTATCATAGCTATCAAAATATGAAGGTAGAATTTGAAGTCATTCAATTGGACTTCAGAATATATAGTTTTTACCATTGCACTATTCTCTATTTAGTAGAAAGTTAATTTGTGAAGTTAATAAAAGCAACTTATTTCCCTCCTGAATATCTAAGATACACCAAGACCAGAGAGTATTAAAAATTCTAAACATTCAACAGTGTCTCCCCATCAACTTGGAAACCAGGGGTGTTTCCTCTACCTTCCTACACTTACATTCTTAATTTTTGTTGTGCCCTTTTACCTGTCAATTTATCAAACTGGAGCAGCAAACTATGGTCCATAGACTAGCAGCATCAGTACAACTTGGGAGCTCGCTAGAAATGCAGAGTCTCCTACTGAATCAGAATTTGTCTTTACCAGGAGGTGATTCATATGCAAGGTTGAGAAAACTGCTTTAGGTTGTCTTTTAGAAAAAAAGGTATTCACAAATGAGGGCCAGTACATCTTCACGACAAAATTTACTGCCCATTCCCACCTCCTACCCAATTCACACCAAACTTCACATAATATCACCTGGGAGTTTAGAAGTAAATACAAATTCTTGGCTCCCTTTCTAGATGTACTGAATCAAAACTTTTCGGGAAAGAAAGCTAAAGTCTTTAAAAGTATCTTGAGTTTTTCTGAAGTGGGGTTAGATTTGGACACTTGGGTTGAGATTGTACCACCTCTTTACCTCTGTCTAGAGTGCAGAAGAAATGCATGATGAATCCAATTCATTTATCAAGGCGCAGAACAAAGATGGCCTTCTCTCTCAGGCTTTGCCTATGTCTTCAGATAAAATCATTTTATTTCTCATCATGTGAAACATCCTTTGCTATTGTACCTATTACACTGTGCTTATTTGTTTACATTCCTATCTTGCATCCTGGCTAGATTTCTTAATAGGAACTCCATAAATTTTTATTGGATCAATGAATATATAACAAATGACATGTGTTATGAGCATATAGTACCATTTAGTAATAATGGTACTTTCTTACTATTGACCATGGCTGCTTGCTTTACCATCTACTATTCATTAGTGATAGAGTTTTTCATTCTTGCAGTTCCTTGCAGATGAATTATTTCATAGCATCATGTTAGGTTATCATTTTTATGACTAATATTTGTTTTAAATATTTGTTCTTATGTATAGGTGAAAAAGGTAAAAATACCAAATTATCCACTTAAATGTATTTTATACATGGTTCATACATAATTTCATGTTAAGAAACTAACCAATGCATTTAGTTTTAGTTTGTTCTTAATTGCAAAAAAAAAGGTATATAAGTTGAACTAATTCTCAAAGATCTGTTTGTTCTCTTTCTTAGAGCTTTCAGAATGCTCTTATTGTTTAAAAAATAAAAAAAACATGTTTTGGAAATTTTCTAAAGGAGAATTTCTTTAGAATCAGCAATGAGTAAGACTATACTTTGACTCCCATTTCTTTTCTTTCTTCTTAAAAAAAAAAAAAAGCATGGCCTTTACATAGATTTAAGGGCATCAGAAACTTCAGAGTGACTCATAGTAGCTACGTTTTCAACTTCCACTTCAAATTTCTGAATTTAGAATTTCCCTGTGGAAACCAGAAATTGAGTTTCTCCTGATTATTTAATTTATAATTGCTCCAGCTATTTAGCATGACAAAGTTAGCTGAAGCAATTTGGAAATTAGGCCGTGTGGTCACAAAATGACACCAACAAAAATGAATGAAAATTTCCTTTGCTATGTAATGTACAACTTCCTCTTCTTAGAAAGGTGCTTCGCTACAGTTGGAATCAGATTAAATATTCACTACCTTGTTTAGATTCTTCTATTTATCCTAGGGTTTACTTAATTAACTCCACTGTTCCAATTGTAAAACACAATTGTCAATTTTAGGCAATATGATCAAAGGTGTAATTGTAGGGGAAATATGTAAGCTTTATATATCCCCTTTAAAGATAATCAGAGTAAATGTTTCCTTTTCCTTAGGAACAAATATACCTATTGACTGGGCCCAAGATGGGAGACCTTGTTTGAGGCAAACCTTCCTAACCATTAAACAAAACGAAGTTTATGACCCCAAACAGCTGTTACTAAGTGGAGGAGGAGGTTTTGTATAAGGATGACACTGAAAAATAAAACTAAAAATAGAATTTATTAATAAAATGTATAAAATTGTATTTTACATACATAGATAAAACTACACATTTACCTTACTTCAGTAGACGGTCACATTCAGAAGTTCAGAAGACAAAAAAATGTGAAGAATTTAGAGAAGTTCCAGATATAAAAATGATTTATAGTATTAAAAATAGAATCAATGAAATAAATACATAATGACCAGAAAACATTTTAGAGAAGAGAAGCACAGCTCCATTTATGTGTCGTCAAATCAACAGGCTTAAAAGATGTAAAACCCACCACACTTGATGAATAGCTTATAAATAAGTTTCCTCTTAGTGAACTAATCAGTAGTTTGAATCAACCAAATTTAGCATCACCTGAAGGAGAGGGCTAATTTTTAGCTAGAAACTTACAGGTTATATACAAGAAGAAAACGTGGCACTTGGAATAATCTTTTTTATTAATTGCTAAACATCTTCATTTCTAAGTCCTCATAGCAGCTATTTCAAAATTACCTTTAAAATGCTCCAGTTTGCTCTTCCTAGGTGATATCATTTAGTCCCACACTTTCAAATACCACCCATATGTATGCCGATGGCTCAAGTCTATTTCTGAACAAGATTTCTTACCTGAGCTTGAGTTTCCTGTACTCAACAGCACTTTGGACAATTGTAATTATTTGCCTCACGCTCACTGCATTCTCAACAAGGACGATGCAGAAATAACACTTCTCCCAAATATGCTTTCCCTCGTCCTTAATGTGAATAACACAGTTCTTCCAGTTTTTTAACTAGGAGTTCTCAGCATCATCCCCAATTCCTCCTTCTCTGTTAATCGATAACCCAGTCAAAGAGATTTTACCGCTCCCTACTATATTGGTTCCATCTCTTCCTTTCATGCTCTGAGTGAATCTGAGGAGCTCCTGGGGCAGATATTTGTCCTATCTCATCTCATCCTGGCTGTTACAATGGTCTTCGAAGCACCCTCATGTATAATTGTTTTTTCTTCCCTTCAATCTATTTTCCACATCGCCAACAATAAGTTTGTTTCAAAGACAGTCATTTGATTTCTCTTCTTAAAATTCCTTTCTCTGGGCAGCAGGATAAAATCTATCCTCCATGGAATGTCATTCCAAGCCATTTTGGATCTGATGTCTCCTGTAACTCTTACCTCAGTTCTTCGGATTCTCTTCTCATCTTTTAAACTCTTCTAGTACTAACCTTTCAGTTCCTTGAACATTCTGTACTCCCCCATGCCTTTGTGCCATTTTTCCTTCTATATTTTTGCCTAGAATGACCTCTACGTCCTCTCCATTTGGCCTTTTCAATTCACCATTGAAGACCTAGCTTAGCACAGCTTCTGCTATGAAAGCCTCCATGACCTCCCCAAGGAGGACAGACTCCTCAAGTGTCAAGGTGGTAGATGACAGTTTTCATTATTTAAAATTTACATTTCTTTAATAAATGCTAAGTTTAAATACTTTTATTCACTGTTGATTTCTCTGTAAGCTTAAAAAAGATGATTTTTTTTCTGTGTTCCTAGAAAATTATAAACTTCTGTAGATGAGGAACTGTGATCACTTCATCTCAGGCTGGAGTAACAGAGGCTTGATTTAGTGAAAACTGATGGACAATGAGAGTTTCCAAACAAGAAGAAAAAATAAATAACTGGAAATCTTATTAGTATTAATGTATTAGCATTAGTATTAATGATGCAAGTATTAATTAATCCCACAAATACATTAAAATACTTACTACATATTTATCGTTATAATATGCATAGCTCATTAAATCGATTATTTTATTTCTGTTTACCACTAAAGATTTTATTTCAGAAAATTTTTTTGCTGTTATTTGCTTTATAGCACTCTCCCAAAGTGGTGCTATTTAAGCTTCTAGTAGATAGCTAATATCTATTCATTAAGCAGATCAGTCCCTTATACTCCAGAATGTGTTTATCAAGATGACAGGAGCATTTCTGCAGAAAAGAAAACCATTTTCACATTTTTACGTGGAACCATATCACATATTGCTTGAGCCTTTGCTCCTATATTTTGTTGATCAGACAACAGTCTCCAAAGATGGGCATTCCCACCTTTACATTTCTTTCTAGATGCCTTTATGAATTTATTAATGATTAATCAAACCATTTGAATGCATACACCACACCTTTTGCAATCACTTAGTTTGGAAATAACTTAGACTATCTCTTATAAATAAAACATGCAAAACAGACAAAATCAGTGCTTAACTTTTTTTTTTTAATTTTACTTTACGTTCTAGGGTACATGTGCACAACGTGCAGGTTTGTTACATAGGTATACATGTGCCCTGTTGGTTTGCTGCACCCATCAACTCATCATTTACATTAGGTATTTCTCCTAATGCTATCCCTCCCCCAAATCCCCACCCTCCGACAGGCCCCAGTGTGTGATGTTTCTCGCCCTGTGTCCATGTGTTCCCATTGTTCAATTCCCACCTATGAGTGAGAACATGTGATGTTTGGTTTTCTGCCCTTGTGATAGTTTGCTGAGAATGATGGTTTCCAGCTTCAACCGTGTACCTGCAAAGGACATGAACTCATCCTTTTTTATGGCTGCATAGTGTTCCATGGTGTATATGTGCCTCATTTTCTTTTTTTAAAAATTATTATTATACTTTAAGTTTTAGGGTACATGTGCACAATGTGCAGGTTAGTTACATATGTATACATGTGCCATGCTGGTGTGCTGCACCCATTAACTCGTCATTTAGCATTAGGTATATCTCCTAATGCTATCCCTCCCCCCTCCCCCCACCCCACAACAGTCTCCAGAGTGTGATGTTCCCCTTCCTGTGTCCATGTGTTCTCATTGTTCAATTCCCACCTATGAGTGAGAATATGCAGTGTTTGGTTTTTTGTTCTTGTGATAGTTTACTGAGAATGATGATTTCCAATTTCATCCATGTCCCTACAAAGGACATGAACTCATAATTTTTTTATGGCTGCATAGTATTCCATGGTGTATATGTGCCACATTTTCTTAATCCAGTCTATCATTGATGGGCATTTGGGTTGGTTCCAAGTCTTTGCTATTGTGAATACTGCCCCAATTAACATACATGTGCATGTATCCTTATAATAGCATGATTTATAATCCTTTGGATATATACCCAGTAATGGGATTGCTGGGTCAAATGGTATTTCTAGTTCTAGATCCTTGAGGAATCACCGCACAACCAGTGTTTAACTTTTTAACTAGAGGCAAACTCATTGGCTGTGAAGCTAACAAGTATTCATAAAGTGTGTTAGTTTCTCATTGCTGCTGTAACAAACGTCACTAATTTAGGGGCTTAAAGCAACATAAATTTATTGTCTTGCAGTTCTGGAGATTAGAAGTCTGAAATCAGTCTCATAGGATGAAAGTAAAGATTCTGGTAGAGCTAGTTCTTTCTGAAAACTCTAGGGGAGAATGTGTTTCCTATCCTTTTCCAGCTTCTAGGGTCCACCTACATGTCTTGGCTCATGGCCACTTCCTCCTCCTTTAAATCCAACAGCATAACATCTGCATGTGTCTCTGTTTCCATTGTCATATCTCTGTCTGACAATGACCTCTGTCACCTTCATTTAAGGAAACTTGTGGTTACATAGGGCTTATCAGGTAATCCAGGATAATTGCCCATCTCATGATCCTTGATTTAATCATATCTGTAAATTCTCTTTTGCCATTTAAGGTGACATAGTCACAGGTATTAGAAATCAAATATAGACTTTAATGGGAAATATTTTTCAGCCTACCTAAGTAAGTATTTTGTAATCATGCCTTTGTAGTGACAAAATGCTAAAAATGCTTATCATCTAGGAAACCTAAATACTATATAACAAAATATTAAAACCTACTTATGAAAATAGATGAAAAGAGTAATCATTGTTATTCCCATTTGATATCTGAGAAACAAATATAGAACTGTTATGAATTGCAAACCAGAGAGAGTCAGAAATAACAAAAGGGGTGTTTGGGGATGAGGTTCACAAAGTGAAGAAGGGAAATCCAAGCTGGAGGCTGAGAACTGGAGGAAGATCATACAGTACTGTGGCTGTCATGAGAGTGTGGCAATAAATAATTCTGCATTTAGCTTGGCTTAACAGATGGACTGTTGCCTGCCTAAGATTGACACTAATTGATACTATGAAATATATACCTGAAAGTAAAATACAGCTGTGTAGCTAGTTGGAAAAACGAAGAAATCCCCATGAATCCTTCAAGTACAAGGTTGGCCCATCATGCTGGGAACCAAGATGGTTCCCATGTTTGACCTACAAGAATTACAGACTTTTGCTAACTCTAGAATCTTTTTATTTTTTATTTATTTTATTTTATTATTATTATACTTTAAGTTTTAGGGTACATGTGCACAACGTGCAGGTTTGTTACACATATATACATGTGCCATGTTGGTGTGCTGCACCCATTAACTCGTCATTTAGCATTAGGTATATCTCCTAATGCTATACCTTCCCCCTCCCCCCACCCCACAACAGTCCCCAGAGTGTGATGTTCCCCTTCCTGTGTCCATGTGTTCTCATTATTCAATTCCCACCTATGAGTGAGAACATGCACTGTTTGGTTTTTTGTCCTTGCGATAGTTTGCTGAGAATGATGGTTTCCAGTTTCATCCATGTCCCTAAAAGGACATGAACTCTTCATTTTTTATGGCTGCATAGTATTCCATGGTGTATATGTGCCACATGTTCTTAATCCAGTCTATCATTGTTGGACATTTGGGTTGGTTCCGAGTCTTTGCTATTGTGAATAGTGCTGCAATAAACATACATTTGCATGTGTCTTTATAGCAGCATGATTTATAATCCTTTGGGTATATACCCAGTAATGGGATGGCTGGGTCAAATGGTATTTCTAGTTCTAGATCCCTGAGGAATTGCCACACCGACTTCCACAATGGTTGAACTAGTTTACAGTCCCACCAACAGTGTAAAAGTGTTCCTATTTCTCCACATCCTCTCCAGCACCTGTTGTTTCCTGACTTTTTAATGATCGCCATTCTAACTGGTGTGAGATGATATCTCATTGTGGTTTTGATTTGCATTTCTCTGATGGCCAGTGATGATGAGCATTTTTTCATGTGTTTTTTGGCTGCATAAATGTCTTCTTTTGAGAAGTGTCTGTTCATATCCTTCGCCCACTTTTTGATGGGGTTGTTTGTTTTTTTCTTGTAAATTTGTTTGAGTTCATTGTAGATTCTGGATATTAGCCCTTTGTCAGATGAGTAGGTTGTGAAAATTTTCTCCCATTTTGTAGGTTGCCTGTTCACTGTGATGGTAGTTTCTTTTGCCGTGCAGAAGCTCTTTAGTTTAATTAGATCCCATTTGTCAATTTTGGCTTTTGTTGCCGTTGCTTTTGGTGTTTTAGACATGAAGTCCTTGCCCATGCCTATGTCCTGAATGGTATTGCCTAGGAAGTCTGGCAGAGACACAACCAAAAAAGAGAATTTTAGACCAATATCCTTGATGAACATTGATGCAAAAATCCTCAATAAAATACTGGCAAACTGAATCCAGCAGCACATCAAAAAGCTTATCCATCATGATCAAGTGGGCTTCATCCCTGGGATGCAAGTCTGGTTCAACATACGCAAATCAATAAATGTAATCCAGCATATAAACAGAACCAAAGATAAAAACCACATGATTATGTCAATAGATGCAGAAAAGGCCTTTGACAAAATTCAACAACCCTTCATGCTAAAAACTCTCAATAAATTAGGTATTGATGGGACGTATCTCAAAATAAAAAGAGCTATCTATGACAAACCCACAGCCAATATCGTACTGAATGGACAAAAACTGGAAGCATTCCCTTTGAAAACTGGCACAAGACAGGGATGCCCTCTCTCACCACTCCTATTCAACATAGTGTTGGAAGTTCTGGCCAGGGCAATTAGGCAGGAGAAGGAAATAAAGGGCATTCAATTAGGAAAAAAGTAAGTCAAATTGTCCCTGTTTGCAGATGACATGATTGTATGTCTAGAAAACCCCATTGTCTCAGCCCAAAATCTCCTTAAGCTGATAAGCAACTTCAGCAAAGTCTCAGGATACAAAATCAATGTACAAAAACCACAAGCATTCTAATACACCAATAACAGACAGAGAGCCAAATTATGAGTGAACTCCCATTCACAATTGCTTCAAAGAGAATAAAATACCTAGGGATCCAATTTACAAGGGATGTGAAGGACCTCTTCAAGGAGAAATACAAACCACTGCTCAATGAAATAAAAGAGGATACAAAGAAATGGAAGAACATTCCATGCTCATGGGTAGGAAGAATCAATATCATGAAAATGGCCATACTGCCCAAGGTAAGTTATAGATTCAATGCCATCCTCATCAAGCTACCAATGACTTTCTTCACAGAATTGGAAAAAACTACTTTAAAGTTTATATGGAACCAAAAAAGAGCCCGCATCACCAAGTCAATCCTAAGGTTTTCCCAAAAGAACAAAGCCAGAGGCATCACGCTGCCTGACATCAAACTATACTACAAGGCTATAGTAACCAAAACAGCATGGTACTGGTACCAAAAGAGAGATATAGATCAATGGAACAGAATACAGCCCTCAAAAATAATGCCGCATATCTACAACCATCTGATCTTTGACAAACCTGACAAAAACAAGCAATGGGGAAAGGATTCCCTACTTAATAAATGGTGCTGGGAAAACTGGCTAGCCATATGTAGAAAGCTGAAACTGGATCCCTTCCTTACACCTTATACAAAAATTAATTCAAGATGGATTAAAGACTTACATGTTAGACCTAAAACCATAAAACTCTAGAATCTTTAATTATATTTCTGTGGCCTTTCACAGAGACCGTGCTTAACCAACATGTGTTCAATCTGGCAAAGTTGCTCCTGAGCTTTAAAAAATGGAAAGTATATGCTTATGGATCATGGCTACTTCACCATTTTTTGTATTGGTAATCTAGTATTAGTTGGCAGAAGGAGATGAACAACATAGGAAAATATTAATGTTTATAGCATAATTAATCACAGAACATGCCAACAAGAACATATTCATCTTAAACTGGCAATAATATGAGTGTAAGAGGCTATTTGCATAGGAAAGCGAACACTGGCTGTTCTACTCAACATGTCATCCAACACTTGCTTGATGTTCTTATTATAAACTCCAAAGGGCCAAAGTTTAAAAGGAATGTAAAATTATTCAATTCATAATCCAGTAAAAAAGTACAGATTCAAAGACTCTTCCAGTGTAACGTTCTAAATTTCAACAACTAGTATCAGTTGTTTTTAAGTACAACCTTTTGTAAATGCTTTCAAATGCAGGTGTTTTAGACGATTTTGCATCTCATCGTAAAGATCATTTTAGGTTTAGTAATTCCTGGTAAAGTACTGCTCTTTATTTTTTAAATGCATAAAGCATATTTAACATTATATAATAAAATTATAGCATTGTATGGTAATAAAATGGATTCCCACAAATGCGTTTTAGTAATAAATCCTAGGGGCATAGATTTTTAAAATAAATATAAAATGTAAACTGAATTTTAACTAAACAGAATAAAATATAATGAAAACTCCTGAAAGTGGCATTCCTAAATTTTGGTCTCACAAGTTAGAATTGAGATGCCCATTAAGGTTGAAGAAGGGGTGCATAGGGAAAGACACACACACACACACACGCACACATGGACACACACACACAGACACAAAGACGTAGCAAGTGCTTTGAAAATAGAATCATAAACTTTTAGAGATGTAAGAGACCTTAAAAAGACATTTAATCTAAGCTCCTTAATTCCAGATAAAGAAATTAATATTTAATATCACATTATTGCTAATAGAATTTTCCAAAAATTGAAGCAACATAGGAAAGTGGAATATTTTACTAAAAAATCATCCCCAATGTTTAATAGCCAGTGCAAATAAAGAAGTAAATTTTTTAAAGTGCTTATTAAATTCTAAGAAGGAACTTGAAGGCCTGGAAAAACAGAAGTCAGAAGCCAACTATAATCTCAGCCTCTATCATATAAGGTTTTTATGACCATGGGTTAGTCATTTAGCCTTTTTGAACTTGGTTTCTTGGCCTACCTTCTATGAGGTTTTGTGAGACTTGGTGAATATTTTTACCATTCATCCAGTGGTATGGTAATATTCTCTCCTATCAGCTATAACAGAGTTTGTCAAATGGTTTTCCTAAATCCAAGTCAATGTTAAGACGATTCTTAACATATGCTGTCATTTCTTCAACATATTAAAAAGTTTGTCACTTCTGTAATCCTAGCACTTTGGGAGGCCGAAGCGGGCGGATCACAAGGTCAAGAGATCGAGACCTCCTGGCCAATATGGTGAAACTCCATCTCTATTAAAATACAAAAATTAGCTGGGCGTGGTGGCACGTGCCTGTAGTCCCAGCTATTCGGGAGGCTGAGGCAGGAGACTCACTTGAACCCGGGAGGTGGAAGTTGCAGTGAGCCGAGATAGTGCCACTGCACTCCAGCTTGGTGACAGAGTGAGACTCTGCCTCAAAATAAATAAATAAATAAATAAAATTTGTTGGGTATAAATGTCTGTTAACTTTCCTGTTTATCAATGAGTTGATCACTATGCTTTCTGTGACTTATTCATTTATATTCTTTGATTATTTTTCTATTGGGTTATTAGCTTAATTAATTTGAAGTGTTTTTTAATATGTAAAGAATATTGCCTTTTATGTTGTTTACAATAAAAATGTTTTCTTTCATTATGTAGCTTCTATTTTAATTCTCTTTCTCTCTCTCTCTCTTTCTTTCTTTTGTTTGAGATAGGGTTTCTCTCTATCACCCAGGCGGAAGTTCACTGGCATGATCTTGGCTCAGGGCAACCTCCACCTCCTGGGCTCAACTGATCCTTTCACCTCAGCCTCTCAAGTAGCTGTGACCACAGGCAAACAACACCACACCTAGCTAATTTTTTGTAGAGACGGGGTTTCACTATGTTGCCCAGGCTGGTCTGAAACTCCTGGGCTCAAGAGATTCTCCTGCCTCGGCCTCCCAAAGTGCTGGGATTACAGGTGTGAGTCACTGTGCTGGGCCCTATTTTAACTTTCTTGATGGCTTTGCAGAATTTAAGATTTCAATGTGATCAAATCTGCCAATGTAATTTTCTACAACTTCTGAATAGTATGTCCTACTCAGAAAGACTTCCCAGATCTTTAATAAAACTATTTTGTATTTTCTCTTATTATATTTAAAATTTTAACACAGTTTTCTTTACTTAATCTGGAACTTATTTTCTGAATTTTGTGGGATAAGGCTTATATCCTCTTACTTTGTTTGATACACTCATGTCTCAAACATGGGCTTATGTTGTTACCCACCGGCTTTCATAGTGGTTTGATCATAGTGACAACAATAGGTTGGTTAAGCGGTTAACAGTAGGACATATCATCAAATCAGGATGTCACTATTAAAACCAAATGCAGTAACACTAATTTGTTAAAGTGACATGGTATCTCTGATTGAGTTGCTTTGTTTGAGGAAACTCACTCACCCACTTACCCTTTACCAAGATCTAAGAAAATCTGGTTGTTTTGCTTTCCTAGCTGTTTCTAGAATACTAGGGAACATTATGAATAAGGGGTCAGTTTTAATCTGGATTTAGCTTAGATGTGTTCAATATTTATATCAGTACTGTATTAGATATCCTCTAAGACGGAAGTTGAGGTAGTTCTGAGTTATACTCATATAGGTGTGTATAAATGTTTATGCAGATATAAGTTGTTTCTATGTAACTTGTTACATCTTCCAAGACTAATCTGAAGCACTTTGCAGCACTGCTATCAGAGCGTCATTCCATGGAATTCAAATGAATTCAGCCTCGTAACTGCAGACACTTGGAGTTAGACAATCATGAGTTAATATCTGTGTGAAATCATATTGAAAAGACAGTTTTTGTACTTTAAGGTGATATTCTGTTAGTGAGATTAGGAATTTAGCTTCAACCTTGCCAAATTTGGAATTTAAAAGCTGAGAATTTGGAGACAGGAAGAATTTTCTAATTACGAAAAACTTTAGAGTTGCAGGAGGGATTGGCTTCTCTAGATCAGAAGCAGAAGCAGAAGGATGAATTCAGGGAGTGACTCTGGTGGCCCAGAAGAATCATGAGAGCTCAAGGCCTACTGGATAGTTCAAGGAAGGCACCTGGCAAATGCTTATTATATTATTGATCAATAAATAACTTCTCTACATTCTGATGGGAAAGAGGTCATGGAAGAGAGAATTGTTTAATGGAAAGACAAAAGTTAGGTAAATTGATCAACGGTTAGAGAAAAAAAAAGGTTGACATTCAATACGTCATTAGGTGCTAAGATTAAGGATGCCCAAAAACTTGAAGTCTACATTTGGAATCATTGCTGCCGTTCTGGCTCTTAGATTATAGTTACTTTCTAAGACTGCATTGACTCCTGACAATTTTTAACGTATGCTGCTATTTCTTCCCCGTCTGAGACCATCGCAGGCTAAAGAAGAGAATGGCATAGCCTTACACTCAAGGAGAATCAGGAGGGCTCAGCTGCAGCACAAGATCATCCTGGAACTTCTAAATTTTCTATGAAAGGGGCTTATTTAGTTAATATTTTTGCCATAGAAGGAAGAAATTGGGGCATATTCTCACAAGTAGTATGATTAATATATTGTTTAATTTGCACTAAAATTTTAATAGTTGAATCTCTCTTCAAATAGTTCACAAGCTAAGTGAAGAGAGCGCATGCTGGAGAAGTGGATAAGTCCTTTGCAAGAATAAGAAAAAGCTTTCTGCTTTATACAGTGAAAGCACGTGCAAAATATCTATCTAACTCATCATGCTAGCTGCATGTGCACTAACCAGAATTTTATGTTTGTCTGGAAAGTTGATGGATGCTCATTGCAACACTAATCTCATTGTTTCGTCTTTTGGCTTCCTGACACCTATCTTTAAAATGGTGTGTGAGGATTAAGGCAGACATTTTTGTTCTTACCATAATGAAGGTAACACTGATACCCTGTTTCTAGTTATAAAGAATGGGAAAGCAATGTGGAGCCAGTGTATCTATTCTTCTTTGTGACAAGGAGTGATTTATAGCATCATGCCATGCTGAGCATATGCTCTATCTAACAAGGACAGTTGTTATTATTTGAGTAAACCATGCTAGATCCAATTCCAAGGAAAGTTTTGAAAACTTTAATTAAGTTCTACAGGATGATTTTTGTTTCCATTTCTGTTTTACTCAATTGTATGTCTGTTAGTGCCACACAATAAAGGGCTGTAAGACAGGAATGGGTTTACTATTAAATGTATCATTCAAAATACTGTTCTGATATTTTGCTGATACTTTTCCTTTCCTTTTCTTTTTTTTTTCATTCCTTTTTGCCACCATGGTCGCTATGATTTAATTGGTTTATTGATTTTAGATTGCAATCGTATTTCCAAAAAGTCTACAGAGGAATGGTTTAAACAGTCTTGATTTTAATGAAAAATTGAGCAGAGATAATTACAACAACAGCAAAAATGTAATAATAATAGCATTAAAAGGAATAATATGTGGTAGTTGTATAGGATGTGGATGCTGACAAAGCCTTTGAACTCTCATGATCTCATTTAATTTCAGTAGATTCAAATCCTTCATTGGATTTTAAGTGGTCTTGTTTTCATTTCCGTAATTTGTCCTCATTTCTGTAATTTATTATTTCCACATTTATATAATTGTTTTTCATATCTATAATTTATAAGCCTTTTTTTTTTTTTTTTTTTTTTTACTAATCAGTAAAACCTAAAACAAGCGTGAGAAAAATCCACAGGACTTACAGCTTAAGTCATGATGTGATTTTTTTGTTTGTTTCTTCAGAGTGACGTGGATGGCTCTGTCAAATTGGGTGTTCACCAGCAAATTAATGGTTGGAAAATTACCATATGCTTTCTCCTCGACACACTCCTCCATGCGGCTGCCATGCCTGTGTTGAGCAGAGTTTCCCTCTAATCTCACTTCACTGGTACATACAACACCAATGCCCGTTGATGACATGGTCCCTTTCTTTGCAAGCAAATGACTGTGGATGGTACAAGCATATTTGACAATAACTAAATTTGTGTTAGAATCAAATATAATACTAGAGAAACACAAAAATCAGAATACTGTTATTTTGACACATTCAGTTATCTTTTAGAAAATGCTCTCCTAATTTTCAGCTTGATGTGATCTCAGCACCCAGTAGAAAGCTGAGGATTTTTCATCCCATTGACAGGAATCCATTAATAAAACAACAATCTTTTGTGTGTAGTAATCTTTAATCTTATTTTGTCACATAGTTCTCAGTAGCATTTCCACTCGTTTTACAGTATAATTTATGGCACTGAAACAACTCCTGCCCTGGAAAAGGTCAGTCTGTCAAGGTTTACTTGTCTTTGAAGAAAAGTAATAGAGCATTATTTATGAACCAAAGAATACACTTCACTACTTTAATCAATCAGGAGGATGCTTGTATTATTGTATCTTTTGCCACTATTCTCCCCCCTTCCCCTAAAAACCGTAAGCAAAGGAAATGCCACTCTTGCTTTCTCTTTCATGTTGCAAAAGGCCTCTTACCTTTCATGTCCCTTTTTCTTTTGTGTTTATGGCACTATGGAAATAACAAGCTTGATGGTGTCTGATATCTGGGAACAATTTGTCAATTATGAGCAAGGGGTTGATCTTTCTTAAAGATCATAGAACCTCTGGACAGATTAACCAGCCCTATCCCATATGCTTATCATGTGACATTCATCTGACAAAACAGAAGGGGATTTGCAATTAAAAACCTCATGAATAAAGACAAAGTTGAAGAGGTTTGAAACTATCTTAGAGAGCAATCAGCAAAACAAAAACAATTTCCATGTTTTCATACAGAAGATCCCAAACATAACCACAGTTGGTCCCCATATGTTTCTAGAAACCGCCACAGCACAAATTAGAACATGCTGTGTGGGAATATGAATTGGTAGTTCATTAGAGAAAACAGTTACAGTGTGAATAAATGTCTTCAATAAGGATTTAATTTAGGTTAGAAAGGACATTGGGTGTGAATTAAATAACAGCTACTAATGCAATCTTGTTAAAGTTTAAAAAGTATATAAAAATCTATATCTAATTATAAAATGATTAAATATAGGTCTATGTATTTTTAGTACTCTGTTTTATAATACACTAGGAGGACTTCCGGAATATGTAAAATTATGTAAAGAGCCAGCCAATGATGACTCTTTAGAACTAAATGGAAAAAATAAACTGCAGAATTGAAAAAGCCCGTGAGTGAATTATTTTGTTTTAAACGTAACATTAACCAAAGCCTCAAATAGTGTATTGAGGCATTATAGTGGTTTCCAAGTAGATTTAGAAGATAAGAGGGGGTCAATTAACCTTAAGTTATTAGTTTATTTATTTACAACTACCACAAAGATTTTGTGGTGGCCTGTATTCAATTAAGACTATAACCTCTTGCAACAAAAACAACTGGTTAATTCAGCCAAAACTTTAAAAAATAACCCTTGTCCCTCAAAAAAATGACAAAATTAGTTTAATTTCCCAAAATAAATGAGCTGGATTTTAAATATTTAAAAATGTATGTAGTGATTGAAAAGAATCACTTTTACATGCAAATAGGTATTTTGAATACTAGATTGGGTATATAAAGTTCTCTCAAGGCTCAAGATGGGAAGGGGCCTTGAAGGCAGGCGTGAAATGGTGAGGGGTGTCGACTTAAAATGGTATCTGGTTTGCCTCCCTGTTATAAGTCACCCAGCTTCTTAGTAAAATACTTGTAAGGAAATGAAGCACATAGGATAAAGATGTGACAATTCATAATGTCAAAATATAAGGCTGACTGCTGCCGTAGCCTAAAAGACATGGGATAAAATGGAAAGACAACAGATGAAAAACAGAGCCATACCTGAAATGGAGCATCTGGCTCACTGGAAAAGAAGTGGGAATATACCATGCCCTTTCCAAAGTAAGCCCCCACATTCCTTCCAAAGTAGGGATACCCCACAACTGCTTTCCAATGTCTGTTCACTGGCTTGTCAATCCTTAGCTGAGGCTCTGCCATGAGCGTGCAGTTGTTTGCATACCACTTCCCTGTGATATCACCTACACAGCAAAAAGCTCCCTCCTTTTTTTTTTTTTTTGGCAACTGGGATGTTACAGTTCTCATAAAACAAGAAAGGAAGAGATTGACGGTAATTCGGTATGTTGGAGATGACAATAAAAAGAGGCATACAGTGGGAAAATGAAAAAGGCTTCATAGCTATATATGTATTTGTATATATGTGTATATATATGTATATGTACATATATATTTATGCATGTGTATATATTTATGTATGTATGTGTATTTGTGTGTACACAAGTATAATTACAAGTTTTATTGAATGCCATAAATTTGTGGCATAAAGAGTGTCAGGGAGTAAGAATAGGAGAGGCTACCATCTCAAGTCAGCTAATTAGTCTAAGCATTGGTTAAGAGTTTAGGCTCAATAGTAGACTGTTGGGCCAAATAGCAGTTCCATAGTTTGTTTAATTTCTGGATTTTCTTTTAAGAGACAGGGTTTCACTATGTTGCCAAGGCTAGAATGTAGTGGCAGAATTGTAGCTCACTGCAGCCTCAAGCTCCCAGGCTCAAGTGATTCCCCCCAACTCAGCTTCCTGAGTATCTAGAACTACAGGCATGTGTCACCTTACTGACTAGTTTATTTAATCTTTAAGTCTCAGTTTCCCCACTTGGAAATTGGAGACAGTAATAGTAATTTCTTCAGAGAATTTGTGAAAATTAAGTAACCTATGTAAACTCTTCAACTCTGCCTGGCACATACAGGACACTCAAACATATGATTTCTTTTAATTAGGGAGTAGAAAATGATTGATTAAGGAAAAAATATCTTTGAGGTACTTTAGTGTAGGAAAAGCCAGAGGCACAATCCATAGAGAATGAATGTTTTACACTGAGGAGAGAGACCCTTGTATTCCTGGGGCAGGATGGAATCTTATCAATACACAAGCAACCCACTAGGAAAACAATCAAGCCACATATTGATATTTGCTCCTTATCCCTTGGGCCACCATTTGAGTAAGTATGGCCTTAATTCCAACTGTTTTGATCGGCATCTTTCTGGCGGAGAGGTCAGTTTTCTCAGGCCTGATATGCCAGAGGAGTAACTCCCCTCTATGAGCCCTTAACTAATGACTAGCAGGAGTTGGCATTGGTATATATTCCACATCCTTCTATCCCAGAAAGCTACCAAGCTTCCTAGACTTTTCTCATGGAATTCAGTTCCAGTTACTTACAGTGTAGCTGACTTTATAGGGCACCTTTACTTGGTTGCCTTCCCTTCTCTGACTCAAGTTCCTATTCTACTACTAGTGATTTCTTCACCAACCATGTAAACTACTACTTGCCCTAATTCTTGTCTCAGGAGCTTCTGGGGAACTCACATTGAGACACCACACGTACTTCTATGTCAAACAGTGTCTCTTGCTATATCTCATTTAAATCTTAGTAAACAGAAAACAACAACAACTGCAACAACAACAATGTAAGACTTATTAAAAGTACAGCAAATTTGGGGACTAATTGAATGTGACTTTCAAAGCCAATGGCAGAGACTAGAGCATGTACTTTGACAGGGTTCATAGTCATTTCTAGTGAAAAATATTGACAAATGATAGTGTGCTTTATGTCACAAGAATTTTATAGCAGCTAAGTTTTGTGTATTAAGACCACATGATGTATTTTCACACATTCCAAAAATAAACTGTTATAAAGAAATACTGAGAAGAATACTCTATTTAATACTCCATTAAGCAGTAGATTGAAATTAAGAACTCAAGAACCATGAAAGCATGATATAAAAGAATGTGATGACATTAAGCCATTCAAAATGTAGGTGTATAAATATTTTAAATTAAATAATTGTTTTATATAATCTAGTTATAAAATTGAATGAAAATGTTTAAAATTATTAAAGAGAAAAGGTATGATGCAAAAAACACTAAACAAACATAACTATCTGCTTGAAATTTCAAACTGTATTAACAAATACTAACACTTTGGGAATGAGTAAAAGTGAGGAACATATATAATCTTACATTAAATGATCAAAACACAAAATTCCATTTTTGTTATCTTTTAGAATTGAAAATAAGCTACATACTTTCCAAATCCTAAAAGGAAAGTAAATGAATAAGTCTGTATATAAAAATGGAAGCTGAAGGAAACAGAAAAGAGCATAAAAAACCAAAAGCAAGATGGCAACATTGTTTGACTTCCCTGACTACAGTAGAAATTCCCAAGGCCAAAGAGTTTCTGTCTGATCGGCTGGAATTTACCAGCTTCGGGAAGCATGCCTTACACATAATAGAGGCTCAATAGTTATTTGTTGCCTGAATAAAAGCCAAACATACCATCTTTAAAGTAGACGTAAATGTGATCATCTTAATCTACCTAAAAACAAACTGTGTTGAAAGTAGTTTACAAAAAAAAAAAAATTCCAACTGCTTTAAAAATCACCTAATCCAAAATGAAATAAAAATGATTAAATTTTAATAGCATATCAGTGAAATATATTTTAAAAACCCTTAAAAAATATAAAGGAATGCTAAAATAAATAGGACTGTTAATATTGTTGAGACCGTAACACTTTATTTTAGCTTCGACAGATAATGTGTAAAGACATAAAAGTGGAATATCAAGGATTTAAATAAAAAATTAATGAGATTGAACTAATAAAGATACAATTTTACATTATGTAAAAAGAGATATACTTTTTTTCTAGTGAATTTCCCCCAAGATACTAAAAATGCATTAAAAGTTACAATAATTAAACAGTATAATGCTGATACAAGAATAGATTATCTACATATATTTGGAAATAGAGCTTTATGTTTGTGATAAAGTTATGACAGCCAATGAGAAATCAATGCATTACTGTTATATAATTTTGCAAAATGGATTATTTGGGGGAAGAACTCTTTGCCTTACAACCTGCAGTCAATTAAATAATAACGATAAAAAGAAACCAAGAGGAAAAGAAAAACCTAAAAGAAAACATGCATGAATGTTTACTCTCTGCCTGAGAAAGGATTTTCATACGCTTTCAAAGCAATTAAAAGATTACATCTAAAAATACCTATATAATTGTCCTTTAAGAACTCAGGATTACCTGAGTATTGTAAATCAACATGAAAATCTAATAAATGACAAGCTGAGTATTATATTTGTTACATGCATAATTTATAATATTGTATTTGTTATATATTTATATACTTAATATTTTGTACATTATAGTTGATATTCCAAAAGTAATTTGTAAATCACATTTATTTTTAATTACCTTAAATATAAAGAGCTGTTATGAATAATAAGACAAATTTGAAATCCTGATTTTTTTAAAATAGATGAGTCATGAACAATTTACAAATTAAGAAATATAAACAAAAATAAATATACAAAATGCTCAATCTCTTGACTATTCAAATCAATGCAAATAGCAAAAAGACATGGTATTTTTATTCAACAAATTAGAAAGAATATCTTTTAAAGTTGAATAATTGATGCTTATGTGGTAGGTGAAACCAATGGTCTTAGGCACTGCTAATAGCAAAGTAAATGAATACATTTCTAGAGAGCAATTTGGCATCAGATTTCAAAAACCTTTAAGAATTTCCATGTTGTTTCACCCAGAAAATCTACTTTAATTAAAGCTGCAGACAAATATTCATGAGGAATGTTCATTATATAATTTTAAAGTAACAATGAATAATTTATAAATTCAGAAAGAAAAGACGTTTCTTAAACAAAAGAAAAGAGAATGATAGATGAAAAAATGGAGAACTGTACTAATGTAGAGCGAGTATTTTGTGTTAGGAGAGAAACTTGTGTTTTCCAAGGGTAGAAATGAATTGACTAGCTCTGGGGTCAAGTTAATGGAAGAGACATCACAAACAAAATGCATTTGGATATATCTGAGTCCCAAAAATAAAGCAACATTTTACTAAAATATACCCCAAAGTGAGGTTAACAGTGGCAAATAGCCTGGAACTTGAAATGGCATTGATTAGGCATCAGAAGCATCACCCCAGTAATCAAGGTCTTGTGTAGACCAGGGTAAGTAAGTAGCAGGAAGACTTGATGAGTCAATGAACATAGAAATCTTCCTTGTGACTTAACTCACTTGCATATACTTTTTTTTTAGTTTTTTCAGACAGGGTGTTGCTTGCTTTGTCACCCAGGCTGGAGTACAGCAGCACAATCATAGCTGACTGCAGCCTCAAACTCCTGAGCTCAAATGATCCTCCCATCCAGCCTACCGCGTAGTTGAAACTACAGGCACGTGCCACCGCATCCCACTAATTTTTTTGATTTGTAGTAGAGTCAAGGTCTGGCTATGTATCCACAGCTGGTTTTGAACTACTGAGCTCAAGCTATCCTCCTGCCTCAGCCTCCTAAAGTGCTAGGATTAAAGGCATGAGCCACTGGGCCTGGCCCGCATATAGAGTTCTTAATGAACATTCCTCAATATTTCACTTATGCACTTGTGTCTGGGGATTTGTATCTTGCATGCTGAACTGCAACAGGAGACAGTTTACATAGTAATTTGGACTTTGGGCTCTAGAGACAGACAGACATGGGTTCAAATGCTAGTTCTGCAACTTCATATTGATATTTTAGGTAAGTTATTTAACCACTAATTCTCATTTCTTCATCTGTATAATGCAGATAATTGCACGTGTGTGCGTGCATTAGATGTAAAATGTGTGCATTAGATATAAAGTCGAACACCATATGTGGTGTTAATGGCACATGTTAGTAGTAGGTATGTACGTATGCGTATCCTGACAGAGTCTCTCCTTGACCGATCTCTGTTGACTTGGCCTCAACCATGGCCCATAAAGCCTTGAATGAAGACTAACATAGGTTCTAATAACTTGGGGCTGCATCCCCAAGATACCGCTAGTCTCCCTTAAAATGCCTGCCTGAGGAAACTCCAGACTGCCAAAATAATTTACTGTTTGTTCCAGCTAATATCTGAAGGTAGGGTTCTCAACTTCCCATATCTGTGGGAGAGCAGGAGCCTAACATTCATAAAGGCTAGTTAGCAAAGCCAAATGGGTTTCACATGCAACAACCTTCCTTTCCTGCTTTCTGTAGTTTTCTACTTCCCTGCTTCTACTGAGCCCACATTCTGCCCCCCACCAGTCCCTCACTGAAGCACATAAAAGTCTCTAAATGTTTGAAAGACTTCCAGAGAAGATACACCATCTCTTCTTATAGGCACTCAAGGCTTGAAGATCATACTTTCTTATTTAATTTCATAATTACTGTAATGTATGTGTGCGTGTATTTCAGTCTAATCACTCTGTCTCTTTTTGCTTATAGAGATAAACTCATATTCAACTACCATTTATTAGACATTTGATATTAAAAAAAGAAATATTCATTTAGCCTTTATAATAACTACAGAAAATAGGCCTTGTTAACCAACAAGGAAAATGAAATTCAGAACAAGAAATTACGAGGTATTGAGGGACAGAGCAGGGATTCGAGCTGAGCTATCATGACTCCTCGGGTGCCATCTAGTCCAGGGAGACACACAGTGTCTGTGCCGCCACCATTCTTTCCTACATCTCTGGCACACATTACTATTGAACGTGGAGCTGTGTCTTGCTGCATGGAAGCATGGTGCAGAATCCTCCACAAGGACTCCCTAACAAGTGACGAGAATTGGCATAAAAGTTTGAACTTATTTGCCATCTCTGATTTGACAGAAGATTATCATAAAAGCACAGTCATTATTAACTTAAAAATGCTTTCTGTTTTAGTCCGTTTTCATGCTGCTGATAAACAGCATTACCTGAGACTGCGCAATTTACAAAAGAGAGAGGTTTCATTCGACTTACGGTTCCACATGGCTGGGGAGGCCTTGTAATCATGGCAGGAGGCAAGGAGGAGCAAGTTATATCTTACGTGGATGGTGGCAGGCAAAAAGAGCTTGTGTAGGAAAACTCCCCCTTATAATAACCATGGGATCTCATGAGACTTACTATCATGAAAACAGCACGAGAAAGACCTGCCCCCATGATTCAATTACCTCCCACTGGGTCCTTCTCACAACACGTGGGAATTCAACATGAGATTTTGGTGGGGACACAGCCAAACCATTTCACTTTCTTTGTAGGACATTAATAATCACTGAGGCGATCTGTGTCTCTTTTACATAAAGGAGCCCCAAATAGAAAGGAATATTCCTATACTATCCAAAACTTAACAAAAACAGAGCTTTATTCCAGAGTCGGTACACTTTCTAATGAGTTCATATTCATCTTACTTGCTTCTTTATGTTAAGATCTATGGCTTTCTAAATTGTATTTATTTTATACTCCTACAGTATCATATCCCAGTACCTAAACGGTTATATACAATGACCAATAAAATGATAAGGTACAGTTTCAAAAAAGAAAGATATGTATGTGTATGCCCTTTTCCATCCTTACCAGAAGGAACAGCTTTAGACTTGAACATGAGAATGTATTTTAAAGCTTATAAACTAGGAAGACACAGTATTCTAAGGAACAATAATTAAAGCTAAGGAGATTATAATGCAGCCACGAATGGCTATATCACTTGTTTGTGCACTGAAATTGAAATAATGCTGTTCAAAATTCTATTGAAAATATGATTGCTAATATCAGAGATAGTATAAATGAAGCTAAAATTTAATGAGGAAAGAAAATAGAATGACTCTCCAAGCCTATGTAATTTGTTCAACTCAGAGCTAAATATATTATCTTAAAATGTATAGAAACTGATATGCTCAACATACCACAGCAGTAAAATGTTAGTGGGTTACCAGAAAATATTCATTACTTCTCCTGAAAAATGATGATCCTTTGTAATAAAAAGTAAGAAGGTGCATGGTGTTTCTTCACAAAGAGTTAGTGTTTACTGTGAGGGTGACTTTCATGTTGAAATGTTACAAGTTACACAAATTTCTCATGGATTACAAGGTATTCTTGGTGTTTGCAGAATGTAATGAACAGCTAACTGAAGGTCAGCATTTCACCAATGTTTAAATCCATTTACTATTCTGCTGGAAAATGTCCTGAAAATTGTAATATATCCCAGTTTATTTGTTTAAATGCAATACCTGTGAATTCAGAAATTACATTATTTAGAAATATACGGCAGAGAGGAAAGGAATGAGATTCCCATTAATGGAGAAGATGCTTTGTCTTGTTACGAAGTTTTTGTTTTTTCTGTTTATAACACAAAGTCTGTGTCAATGGATCATTGCCTATCTTATGGGACCAAAGGAATATACCCTTAACCAAGAAATCTCCTGTTTACTTGCCTGAGATTTTGAGAAATAGTATCAGCAGTTGAAAGTCTGTTTCTAAAGGCTTATATTTTAACTGGTTGAAGCATCGCCCAGTTGGGAGATTTCGAAGGAATGGATACCAGACTTCCACCGTTCTTTAACTTCTTCCTTCTAGCACCTTCCGTAGGACATAGGGGAGGAATTTCTAGTCTAGTAAAACAACCCCTAATCTTCCCTGTTTCTTCTTTATCTCACAAAATGCCTGTCTGCTGCAATCCTGTATGTATGCATAGGTGTATATGTGTCTGTGTGTGAATATATGTATGTCTGTATATATGTATTCACTATTTATTCATTAATACAGTTACACATTCACAGAATATCTACTAAATATTTACTACATGCCTGTTGTGCTATTGCAGAAAAGTAAAGATGAAGAAGACTTGAAATGGTACCAAGTCTGAATCAGACAAACCCAAATTAAATATTTTACTCTGCTGCATATTGTCTGTGTAATGTCAGAAACACGGCCTAAGCTCTTCTTTATAAAATGAGGGTAGTAATATCTAGCTCCTAGAGTTGTTGTTGGAAATATATAATTGCCTTGTGAACAAAGCACATAGCACTTCACCTTATAGCAAGCACTCAAATAAATAAATAAATGCCAGATACATAATACTGATTAAGTTTTAGTAAAAATCATTCCTTCCTTCTCTTTTATCATAAGGTTTTCTCTCTCTCTACTAGGTTATTCCTATTAACAAACAAACATTTTGATATATCATTTGTGTAAAAAATATTGTCCTTGCCCCACTTTTGTACCCACTTAGAGCCTCACTTCTTAGATCATATTTACAGCAAGACCCCATAAGTAATCTGTACCCATTCTCTTTAATTCCTCCCATTCTGCTTTGAAATCAATCAAATCAGGCCTTCTACTGCCCAATTCCACAAAAACTGCTTTTAGGAAGACCACCAGTGGCTTCCATTTTGCCAAATCTAAAGGTCGGCAGTCAGTCCTTGTCTTAATCTGTTGTCAGCGTCTTCTGACAAGTTAATGTCTCCTTCCTTTTTGAAACACTTTCTTTTTTTAAAAAAATTATTTTTATATATTTGAGGGAGTACAAATGCAGGCTTCTTTCTTTCTTTTTTTTTTTTGAGAAGGGGTCTGGCTGTATCACCCAGGCTGGAGTACAGCGGTGTGATCTTGGCTCACTGCAAACTCCCCCTCCCGGGTTCATGCTATTCTCCTGCCTCAGCCTCCCGAGTAGCTGGGACTACAGGAGCCACCAAGCTTGGCTAATTTTTTGTATTTTTAGTAGAGACGGGGTTTCACCATGTTAGCCAGGATGGTCTCGATCTCCTGACCTCGTGATCCGCCCACCTTGGCCTCCCAAAGTGCTGGGATTACAGGTGTGAGCCACCGTGCCCAGCCGAGTGCAGGCTTCTTTCATGCATATATTGTGTACTGGTGAGGTCTGGGCTTTTAATGTACCCATTTCCCGAATAAGAAATATTGTATCCAACAGGTAATTTTTCAACCATCAACCCCATCCAACCACCTCCACTTTTGCAGTCTCCAATGTCTATTATTCCACTCTGTATGTCCATGTGTACTCATGGTTGAGCTCCTACTTATATGTGAGAACATGCAATATTTGGCTTTATGTGAGATATTTTCTATATTAGGCTTCCCAGAAAAAATATTCTCTTGGTCTCCTTCCCACCTCACCAGGAGCTCCTTCTCAGTCTTCTTTGTGGATTCCTCATCATCTTCCTGACCTCTTAGACTTAAAGCATTCCATGCTTAGTGCTTAGAATGTTTCTCACTCCTGACATTTACTCCCTTCCTGATCTCTTCTAGTTTCATAATTTTATATGCCAATGACTTACAAATGTATATCTCCAACCTAGATCTCTCCCTTGAATTCCAGACTCACATAGTCAACTGCTTAGTTGATATTTTTCACTGCATGTCCAACTGACACCTTGGAAATAATGATATTGGTCTTTCTTCAAAGCGCACTTTTCCAGCAGTCTTTCTTATCTTAGTAAATGGCAACTCTATCCATCGTTCACGCCAATGACCAACCTGTCATTTCTGACTCTGCTTTTCTCCTCATATTGTATGAGGAGAATACAATACCTCATTTATCAAACCTGTCGCCATTACCTTCAAAATGGATCCCGGACTGGCACATCTTACCACTCTGGCAAAACACCAGCATCTCTTGAATTAATCAATTGCTACCTAACTAATTTTCTTGTTCTTGCCTCTCCACAATCTGGCAGCTAGAATTATTCTTTTCCATTTTAAATTGGCTTATCATATCTCTTTGTTCAAAATTCCCTAATTGTCTCACTTTTGGTAAAGACCATTGTACTGACAGGGGCCCACAAGCCTGCCCTACGATCTCCTCCGCATCCACCCACTCCTCTCTGACACCGTCTCCAACTATGCTCCTGCCACACTGGCCTTCACAGACAGACATGCTCCAGGCTCAGCAATTGTACCTGTGTGTGTTTCCCTCTTCCCCAGATATCCACAGGGCTCGTTCCCTCATCCTCTTCAGTCTTTGCTCAAATGTTCCCTTCTAATGAGGAGTTCATTGAGATGCTTTATTTAAAATTGCATCTCTACCCCTCCTTTCTTTCTCTCCACAGCAGTTATCACCATCCCATGTATTGTTTACTTCACTTACATGTTTTATTTATCAGCTGTTTTCCATGCTAGAATTTAAACTTTATGTGAGTTCTTTTTTATTGGTTTTTAATCTGTTTTGTTTGCTAATGTTTTCAGAGTTAAATCCAGGTTTTGTGGGGCCTGGAGCTTCTACAATTTGGCTGTACCTCTTAAAAACATGAAACGAGGTATGAAAATTGGTATTTATTTAGAATGACAAGAAAAAATTATAACCAGGTTACACTTTTTAAGAAGCTTACAACTGAAACACCACAAAATTTAATGTCTTAAATAATTGCCCAAAGTTTTGTTGCATACTGTTTAATCAATATTAAGTGATAATTTTGTCATATAATTTTCAATAGATTGAAACAGAAAATGAAAATCTCTAGCATGGTTAATTAAAATTGTTTTAGTTTTAATAAATTGAAAAGTTATTCTGCTTCATTAGTGTTATTGGTAAAGTCATGTAAATTTTCACAATTGTTGTCAAATTTGGGGAAAGCAATCAAGCTTCATTCATATGGGAGTTTTCTAATTTGGAGGAATTTTTCACATGCTAACCTCTGGCTCTGTGCATTTCTATCCTTATTTTTTCTCCTTTACACGTACATTTCCGGTGTGCAGAGTCACAGACATTTTCGGATCATGAGACAAACTCTGGTTGGAAGAATTAGCATAAAGAGTGACATGAGAATTCCCGGAAGAAATACCTACATCCAATTGGCTAACAAGAATGTAACTATACTCAAAAGTGACTGCAAAATATGTCCTACTAAAAGCAAACTAAATGTATTCCCAACTAACCTCCCCACAGGAGAATTGCAAAATTGCCCAGAGCTACTGCAACACCACCATACAGAGGGGCAGCATTATGGAAAGAAAGTCAGTGATGAGAAACAGTGGTCTGAACCAACTGCAGCCAAAATATCTTACTTATATAAATGTTCCAAAGGCATTTGATACCCGATGGCCTTGTGGGGAGGGAGGGCACCTGTGCAAATGAAGCGAGCAGAAGCTTGATGGTGAGTCTGCCTCTGGTGCAATGCTTAGAACCGCACTGGATACAGAGTACCATCCGAAGAAAAATTAGGTAAATGAAATGTTCATTGGCCATATTGGTAGGCTTTTCAGAAAACATACAGGATACTCATTTAAGTAACAGTTTTGTATAAACAGTGAATGATTTTTAGGATTAGCTATTAGGTTTTTGAGCAGTCTGCTTAACAACCGGTAAGATAAAACTTTACACGTAGCTTCTATATTTGATTTTTGTTTTTAATTTTAAATAAATTTTATTGCACACATTTAAATATTTATACCAACTGGAATTTATTTTTATAATTAATAGATGGTGTGGTTTTCACTTACTGTTTATGATTATTTCTTCTTAATGGTTTCTTATTATGCTGCATGCTTTTTGGGAAGAGGCATATCTCACCTGATGTCAGAGGGAGACCAAGGGAGGGGTGGTGAACGCAGCCTGCACTGGGTGCTGGGTAAATTGTCTGTAGGGAATTTATAAACAATAATAACAGTGACTGAAAGCCGGCCAGCTTTTTATTATCATCATGCACTGGCAATTCTAAACAATGTCAGTAATAACATACTTTTCCTTGCTGGGGCAAATCTCTACCACTGCCCCGCCCCGTTGGTATGCTACTGTTTTGAATTCCTGTCTCCCAGCTCAGCGCTCTTGTTATTGAGTACAGAGTAATTTTTCTGTAAATGTTTGTGAACTACACTGAAGTCTCACTGAGGGCCTGATCTATAGCAGCAACTTTATTAGATTTCTTTTGTTTTTGTATCCAGTTTCTCGAGAATTTCCCATTTTTCTTCCAGCTCCTTCACTAAATTTCACCAATACAAGCCAATTTCCAGAGCCATATTTTACACCCTGTCTCCTACTTCAGTACTGCTGTCTTCTCCAACAACAACACACGGCACTTCAAAACTTCATGTTCATGATTTTCCCCCACATTTATACCAAACCTCTGCTCTGGGGGAAAATATTTTCTTTTGTTACTATTACGTGGCCTATTTTTTGGCTAGGTCTTATCTTAGTGCCACCTATCATGCTTAGCAGCTGAGTACTCGACCTTTAAAATATGGAGTAAAATAAGGCCAAATTTTCATTATGTGCTGGACATTTTTCAAAGCACTTTTGCCAACAAACAAAAGATGAGCACTTAACAGCTACTCCCTATGAGTAGGTGTTTTTCTAATCTTCCCTTCAGAGATAAGGCACTAGGAAGTGAAGTGACACTCGTCCAGCCACCCAGTAGTGAAGTGGTAGAGTCAGGCTTTGAACCGCAAGTCATTTCAGAGTCTGCGTCTGTAACCGATCTGAGCCTGATGTTTCATGTGTATTATCTGATCTCATTCTCAAAAGACTCCATGCACTAAATTATATTATTCTCATTTACAGATGAAGACACTGTGGTTGGAGAGACAAAGTAACGTGTCTAAATTCATGCAGTTGGTAAGGGGTGAGGTCAGAATATGAACCCAGATCCATCTAACATGAAGCCATGCCCTTCTTGGGCATTGTTTTCCACTACCAGCTTCTGTACTGTGCCAGGATACACCATCTACAGAGGGCCCTGGGAGGCTCATGGATCACGTGAGAAGTTGCCACCACAGATGGAAAACCACTGAAAGGAGGATAGGTGGCTCAAAGACAAAGTTCCCCCACTGTCTAATTGTAACTCTGGGCTGTCAGGGGCTTCAGGGCACCATGGTAGCTGTTGTCCAAGGTGCCTGCATTTGTCACCTGCCTCAGACACCCACAACTGCCATGGGGGCACAGCCAGTGCAATGTGGAGGTGCAAGCACCCTGGGTGGCTTAGAGATTGATGTGTAGAGATTATCAGCCCCCCTTTTATTTTGAAGCTTTTTGGTGCAAAATAAAAACTCATAAACTAAGTTTTCTTTTCTCTTAGAAGGTTATTTGCCCTTATTACACTTTTGGTTAATGTTATGGACTTGTCCATAAATGTTTTCTCCCTGAGTTTCCTCTTCAGTGGAAAGAGAGCATGTTAATAGAAACATTTTTAAAGGGTTAAAAAAAAAACCCTTTTTGTACTTAAATTTTCTGATCACATTACTTTGGTCTCTGGTTGAGATATGCAATTTTACACACTCGCCTCTTCCTATATTGTTTGTGTCCCACAGTCTCCTGGTTAAAATGGGTGAAATATCCATTTTAATTGCTGTGAATCATTAGTTTGAGACTTACTTCATTAAACAAAAAATATGGAATTAAAAACATATTCTGGAATAAAAATGGTTAATAAACAGAAAGAAATGCAACATGGAGGGTAAAACTCATGACGTGGCATACTGCAGACTAACATGCTACCCTTCCTTCTTGCTGTCTGGAGAAAGTTTTCCTTTTTCAATCAATTGTTTCTCAGTCCGCTAGGCACAACCTTGGAATTTTTTTTCTTGTGTTTGTGAGGATGCTTGCAAAATTGTTTTGGATGAAAATGCAGGAAGTCAATACTTGAAAAGTTTTCGTGGCTGGTTTTTTTTTGGTACCATTTAGATAGGAGAAGAGCTGAAGGGATCAAGGATAAAAGTAAAAGTGTGAATGACATAGGCAAGAATTGTTTTTCAAAAAGGGCTTAAGACTGAGGCAAAAGAGGGTCTGTTGGTTTATGCCTTTCCCCCTTCTTGCTACAATCATTGTCTCAGGAATGAATTCATATTCTGCATCATTTTCGGTTACCTTTATAGTCTTTCTTACAAGAATGAGAAATGAAAATTTTAATGCCTCATATATTCTATGAATTACTGTAGATGGCTAGACTGCACTACTTTGATCTTTCCTATATTCTGTGGTTTGATTGGATCGTGATGTGAATGGAAAGCAGCACAAAACAAATCAGTTTCTGAGAGAACGACTTTAACAAGAAAAAGGGAAAAAGGTACCTCAGTCCACTTCAGAATATTACATATGTGACAGTGAGAGTCCAGATAACTGCTCCTGTGTCCAGCTCAAAATAATCTCGGTCTTTCTGGTTGATACACATTCTGACCTGGGAATTCATTACCGAACTGGCCATCAAGCTTCGGAACAAATAACAATTTATTATCATTTAGATTTATGTTTTTTGTTTCCCAGGAGCCCAATCACTGCACCTTGCACACTGCAGGTATACAGTACACGTGGATGAACAAATGAATGAATAAATGAATTCAATGCTAATATACTAGAATAAATGGGACTGCACAGATAAATTCCTCTACTCCTGTGCATGCCTCTGTAGTGAAAATTAGCTCATAGTCAGTAAATAGAAGAATCATGTTATTATAATGTGGAAATTGTGTTAGTTCAGAAGCAATTTTTTCCCCAGCATTTTAATGATGTGTCACCAAAATAATACCAGCCAATCTCCACATACACCAGCCCAGCGGAGCTAAGCATGCTAGGCAGGAGCTCCAGGTGTGCACAGGGACCTTCCTAGCATTTGTTCTTTGCTCAGTTTTACCACATGCTCTGTTTGGAAGTGCGTGTTGCGCAGTTTCTCAGATCCAGAGGCATTTTACTTCACTCTTTTGCACACTCCTTTTAATCAAGTTCTCAATACTTTTATCTAAGGTAAAGTCTGTAGTATTATTTTAAATTAGAAATTCAATGATTTTTTTTCTGAATTAGAATCTGCTTTTGTTAGTGCTCTGGTTATAAAATTGCATAGGTTTGAAGGTGTACTCTATGCCCCAAATAATGATTTTTAGGGTGCAATTTTGCAGGACATGAGAGTATTTTTCAGGAAGGCACATATTTCTTTAGAATGGAAAAGCCCAGGCCCGGCATGGTGGCTCACGCCTGTAATCCCAGCACTTTGGGAGGCCGAGGCGGGCGGATCACAAGGTCAGGAGATTGAGACCATCCTGGCTAACACGGTGAAACCTCGTCTCTACTAAAAATACAAAAAAAATTAGCCAGGCGCGGTGGCGGGCACCTGTAGTCCCAGCTACTCCAGAGGCTGAGGCAGGAGAATGGCGTGAACCCGGAAGGTGGAGCTTGCAGTGAGCCTAGATCGCGCCACTGCACTCCAGCCTGGGTGACAGAGAGAGACTCCGCCTCTTAAAAGAAAAAAAAAAATGGAATGGAAAAGCCCATACTGGTTACAAAAAAGTAGGAAGTTGAGGAAAAGAGTCAGCCTACATAGGGTAGAGAAAAAATGGTTTGATAAGTCTTTGACTATCTTGGCAAGAAAAATCTTACAGTGTCACAGCTGTGGAGGGTTTCAGAGATTGCATATTTCTACCGATTTATTTTACTGATGAAAGAATGTCACCCAGAAGAAGTACATAAATTGCCAAAGATCTTCACTTGGTATTGACAAATTGAAATCAGTTCTGGTGTCTTGGGACACCTGTCTCAGTACTTCTCATGCTCCTGAAAAAGGAATTTCATCTTGGTGCGTTCCACATCTTCTGAATGAGCCTTGTACCATGCTAATGCCTTACCGTTCTCATGGGTAAAGCAAATATTTTTTTCCTTACCATTAGCTTGTGTTATCAGTAGATAATTATGCCTCTGTTTGTTGGGCAATTGCAATTGGTACCAGTTGTCCTGGTTGCTAATTATTAATTGTCCCTGCTCTTCTTTAAAGTGTCCTAGTTTGGAAGACAAGTTATATGACTGTCCTAGTTATGAGACAATGTCAGGAATCCAAAAATCATATGTGTCTTCTTCATCCCCTTCCTTGAATATCCAAATTTTATACATTCTTTAAGACCCTGCTTAAATTCAGGTTGCTGCAGAAAGTATTTTCAGCCTTACGTAGCAAGCAGTTACCCTTTATATCTGATTTTCCTAGTATTTTATTTGTAGGTCTCTAATGCTATATCAACTTGAATCTGTGTTCCATAGTTTATTTCAGTGTTTCTCAAAGAGCACTGCTAGCATTTTGTGTGCGACTTCTTCTTGGTGTGCAGAATCCTTTCTAATGTTGAGGGATGCTTTGCAATTCTGAATGCCAATAGAGTCCCCCAGTAATGTGACAGCTTAGTATGTCTCCATCCATTTCCAACCCACCTAACACCCTGTAAGGGGCAGAATTTGCATCCTCCTACTCTAATTGTAAATCACAGAGAAGATTGAAAGCTCAATAAGGCAAGATGCAGGGTTTTTTTTTTCAACCCTTTTTCACCCCTTACCACTCACCTACCCCTCACACAAATGATGGGAACTTGATAAATATTGTAGAATGAATGATCTAAAAGAGTTATTGTAGACATCTGATATAATTCAACATTACTGTCTCAAACTAAGAGAAATTGAGGGAAAATGAAGATGCTGCAGTTGATCACGGAAGATGCCTAAAACTTCTTAGCAAAACTTGCCTTTCTATATAGTCATTTATCTTCAGTAGAGTAGATACAAGTTGCTAAGCACAGACGGGGGCCGTGGAAGATGGTCAGGTGGTACCTGCCACCTGCACCCAATACACTGGAGGTGATGGACTAGGGACAGTCCTGTTGAACAGACTCTCATGTTGAAGAAAATAGACAGTAGTTGTGTGACTCCTACTACTATTATTCCTACTCCTTCTCCACCTATAACTCCTGCTCCTAATAATAGTAATTGTAGAAGACAACATAACCTTAAGGTTTCTTGTGTGCCAGACACTTAGTTCTAAGTTTAAAAAAATATGAATTATGTAGTGGAATCCTCGCAAGACAACAAAAAAGTTATTGTTAGAGTTGTTACTAATTTTCCCTTTTCCACATGGGGAAACTGAGGCACAGATAGGGTAAATAACCTGTTCAAGTTCCGACAGCAAGTGATGGAGTCAGGATTAAACTTGGGCTGTCTGACTTAGTCATCCTGAATCACCACTAAGCCTCATCCTGAGACTCATAATCTGGTTACAGTGTTGGCTGACTCTGAAAAGCTTCTCACAATCCTCCTGCATCTGTATTTACAGCATTCTTGTGTGTCATAATTATAACCATGTATTTTCTTTTAATCTTCAAAGATTTTCAATGACACTTATTTCTTTTGTTTGAGCTTAGAGTGGTGAGTGTAGTGTATTGGCATAGGCACCTGTACAGGGAGATAATATGTGTAGTCCACAGCGATGTAATGTGATGGATTGGTTAAGAACTTTGACCTTCTAGTGCCATACTTCTTGGGTTCAAATCCTGGCTCTACCATTTACTAACTGTGTGACCTTAAGTGAAACACTGTCTCAGTGATCAGATTTCAGAAATGAGGATAACATTACTATGCACCCCAGAGGGTTGTTACAAAAGTTTAATGAAATAATGTACCTGTACAATTAGACTTGAGCCTAGTGCATAGAGGCTGTATTTAAACATAGCATTTTAATGATGATGTTCATGAACTGCTCATAAGACAGAGTAAAAATGCAGTTGTCTTCAGCTTTTATTACAAATGAAGAAAGCTAAGTGCATAGCAGAATTGTATTTGATTAGGTGAGTTGGAAGCAGCAATGGATTGGGACTCCAATGACTATAGGTCTGATCTCAGATCATCATTAGTTTGTGGTATTGGACAAATAAAAGGTTTACTTCTCTCTCCCTGGTTACCTTTTCTGCAAATTGAAAAAGAAGAACACTCATGTTCATCAAAATCCTGAAAAAAATTTATGTAAATGTTAAGCATTTTCTGATGAGTTAGAGGCAGTAGTGTTTTCCTCCTGGCTGGCCATATGATTTTTCACCCCCAGATAATGCAACCTTTCCAACAATCATGCCACTTTCATTGTCTTGGGAAACAAACACCAGCAGCACTTTGAGGAACACAATTTTGAGAACAAAAACATTTCTCCACCACAGAGGGAAATGTAAGCTGTCTATTCTCCCTCTTATGACATTCAACTATTAAAGGCAAGAATTCCACTTTATTGGCTTCTTGTAATCAGGATGATGTGACCTTTACAGGATTAATATCTCATTCTTTTGCTAACTAATTTACTCTAATAATGCAGGAAGATGCTTTATAGTGTAAAAAACACCTTGGGGTATTGGGATTGAATATAATAGCTAGAATAAAGCCATTATAGCTGGATATATAGTAGGAGTAAAATCTTAAATAAAAATTTGTAACCATGGGATATGGAAAATTTTTTTAATGTTAAAGTTTTGCTATTATTAGTTTTTTGTTAAAAGAGCTGCTCTATTTTTGCAGTAAATTCTCGAGGGCCTTTACTTAGCTTCTTGTCATCTTTATTTTTATGATTCTTGTATTTTATATAAAGCCAAGTTAGGAAGTCCTATCACAGCCTTGATATTAATTTGAATCTAGCCATAGGAAAACACTCCAAGGACACATATCTGCTCTACCTGCCTTATTAGATTTTAAACTCACCCAAGCTAGAGACCTTTCTTCTGAGTCTTTCTGTTCCCAGCATCTAATCAAGTGTCTGGCACACAGAAGATGATCAACCAATGTGTAATAAATAGTGACTTTTCTCTTCATTTGAAAAAATTCAGCATTTACATTCCATAAGGTCCAGGCAGTATAAATTGTCCACTCTGCAATCAATAGGAATATTCTTGCAATTTCTAGGTATCCAGGATAGCAATTACTGCCAACTCTGACTTCACTCACCCTTAAACAGTTTCAAAGATGTCCAGTCTCCCTTATGGTCTCTTTCTTTGTTCCTTGATCTCCAGATAGTAATAATAATAATATTGATTGATTAAATTTTTAACATGAACCGGGCATTGTTCTGAGCATTTTACGTGCAGCAGCTCTGATCCTCAATGATAGCTCTATGAGGTAGGTTCTGTGATTATCTTCATTTTATGATGAGGACATTGAATGGTAAAACTCAGATTCTATCTCTGATCTTCTGGATGCAGACATAACTTGCTTAACTATTAGTTCCTATGACCAACCTCCCAAATACAGGTTGAAAGGTCTTGGGCCCTCATTCTCCTCTTCTCTCTCCATACTCTGTCATGGTGATCTTAATTCTTCCCACTGGGTCATGTACATTCATCTCTAATTTACATCTTTTATTCAGACCTATCCTCTGAGCAACTTCCATAGTGAACCACATGCTTGCTATCTCTATGTGTTGATCTCACATACATCTTAAACTTAAGGCGTCCTTAATATTACCTAGATCTCCTCTCTGGCCCATCAACCTTCTGTCTCCCATGGAGTTAGGCTGCAAATCTGTCCCACACTCACCACCTTCATTCTTTCAGCAAGTCCTGCCAATCTTCTCTCCAAAAATATGTTGACTCCCCTTTTTTCTCCATCTTCACTCCATGACTTTTGTCCAGGTCTCCAATTTCTTTCACCTGCAGCCTCCACTGCTTTCACTGTTGCTTCTCTCCAATTCATCCTCCATACTGCAAAAACATTTTTTTTTCTTAACATGTAAATAGTTTAACGTATCACTTTTTTCCCTTAAATCCCTCAAGTGGCTTTCTACTGAAGTAGAGTAACAGCTACATTTTTGCCATTGCATACAAAAACCTATGTGATCCGGTCCCTGGTTATCCCTGTAGTACCTAATCTAACTCAATTATTTTATTTGTAATGTATTTTTTAAAAATCTACCTTCCTGCAACATAAGATTTTTGAGGGTAGCGACGATAACAATTTCACTTATTATTGTATCCCCAGCACCTAACATTCTGTTTGATACATGATAGGCACACAAAAGTATTTGGTAAATATGTAAGAAAATTTTTCTCTCCTATTTCACCCAAATATTCTCCACTTGAATCTAATGCTTGAAGGCATTCTGTGATATTCTTTCCTTTCTGCAAATTATTACATTTGCTATTTCACTATGTATATTAAGTAGAAATCTTTCAATATTTCCTTCTCTTTTGGTATTTCTATTTGATTTTTCTACTTTCTATCTCCACATCCTCACTTCCCACCTTGAAGGGAAGAACATTTCTCTTGCTCTTCTTGTCAACATTTGACTTAGGTTCTTGATCTCAACTTCCAAGACCGTCTTAGGCGTTGGCTCCTTCTATCCACTGTCCTCTCCCCAACATCTGCAATCCTTTCTTCTCTATGCTGGCATCTACTTTTTTCCCTTCAACACATTCAGGCATCTCTATTTTTTTTTGTATATAAGTATTCAGTATTAAAGTTTAGTGATTATCTTATGATGTTAAAATGTAAAATAAACTAAGATATTTAATTAATTTACTTAGATAAATATACAGTATTATCTGTCAAAATAAGATTAGTTGCAATTAGCAGTCTCTTTTTTTTTTGATGCTCCCTTCTTTAGGGTTGATTCAAAAGATAAAACCAGTTAACCACTTTCTAGTAATCTAGACAATGAAAATGGGAAGATCAATATCTTTTAAGGCAGAATGAAAAGTCCATTGAGATAATTGGTTGGGAAGAGGCTTGTTGTTCTAATCTACAGGTGAGATGATAGACTGTTCTCAACTATCATCTATTTCTGCAGGAAATTTTCACACATAAAAGGTAATATCTAATTCCTTATTTCCTTTTATTGCGAAATGCTTTGATATCCTGGTACTTATTCCCGCTAATTCTTTGGTGCTTGTGTTTCCTTTATACTCTTGCAAGCTAAATATACTTTTTATTTTGTTAAAAATTTTTCATGTCACCAATGATCTCCTGATTGTCAAACACAATCTCATCCCAATAGCTTGCGCCTACTTGTTGACAACTTTCTTTTCTAAGTTCTCCTATTTTGCTTCCCAGCACTTTAGACCATCCTTGCACTTTATTTTATTTTTATGAACAGCAATTTTTTGTTTTCTTCATGGGATCTCTATTATTTTCCTGCCTTGTAAATGTGTATTTATAATTAAATCTGATTCATAGGATTTCTTTTTGTACAGTCTCCCAAGAAAAACTCATTTATTCCCAACATAACTTACCCTTCTTTTCCTTCCAGATCAGTTTTTCCCTTGAGTTCCTATTGTGATCGTTCCAGGCTCTCAAACACAAATTTTCAATTAGTTCATTCACTGCCATTATCATACTTCTTACCAGGTCCCAGCCCCTGCCGCACTACTTAGCACACAGTGGGCACTCAATAAGTGTTTGTTCATTGAACTAAATGAGAACAGCCTTTCATCTCTCCTAGGTTAGAAGAATAAGCCTCTTCCCAACCAATTACCTCAATTGATTTTTCATCCTGCCTTAAAATATATTGATCTTCCCATTTTCATTGTCTAGATTAGTGGAAAGTGGTTAAGCTGGTTTTATCTTTTGAATTAACCCTAAATAATGGTAATTGCTGTCTAGAATAAAGTATTATGAAGGATTCTGAGGTCCCATTAAGGCTTAGTAGGAAAGAATATGATCATCATTTAGTGATAGCTGCCGTAGTCTGAGAAGAACAAATGCAGAAAGAGATGCAACGTATGCTAACTATGTTCATTTCTGGCCTACGGGATAAACATTAACATTATTAGCCTAAGAAATCAAAGCCTGAATTTTTGTTTCATGGCTCATGATTCATACTTTCATCTCAATTAACATCTTCAGTTATTTATAGTTTCCAGTATTTTGCTTCAGCAAAACTCACTGTTCCTCAAACAAATCTCTCAACTTTTTCTGCTATGGTTGCTTATATAGTATACTAACTTTGAAATTCCTTTTCTCTTTTTACCTCCTTTTTCTCCTCTCAATTGAAATCTGTTTCCATAAAGCCTTCCCAGAACCTTTTAATCCAGAACAGTGTCTTGTGAAGTAAAAAAAAAAAAAAAATTGTTTAAAGTAATGTATACAGATTGTATTTGCCGAAAACTTGGTTCAAATGAAGGTCAGAAGTACTGAGTGTCACTGGAAAAATGGATAGAAAGACATGCCTCATTCTTAAATAAAACCCTATTATTCAAAGGAGCTATAGTTAGCTGTACAGTGCTACCTATTTCTGGTCATTGGCTATTGTGACAAAATGACATCAGAGTATCTGTTTATACAACCAGTATTCTCAAATGCTAATAAATCTGCAGCAAAAAAGAAGTCATAGTTTTGTCAGATTGCTCTAGTCCTGAATCTCTGCCTCTGGAATGCATGCTGTGGAAAGCAGAGTGTGGATTGGGACTTAACTATTCCAACAGATAACTATTCTATTAGCTCATTATTCTAAATGGAAGAAAAACGAAATAGTTCAAAGACCCATATTACATACAGACTCAAATGAATAGCCGAGGGCTTGCCCCACAGATCAGGTTGGATTCATTGGAACACATTTAAGTCAATTGGAATCCTTCAAAAGAACCCAGACTCTCGGAGATATTCAGAATGGCTACTCTTTTTTTTTTAAAGATAACTTCAGTCTGTCTAAGCTGAGAAGGAAAATCTCCAGAAGACCTTGTAGAACAAAGATAGTCAGGGGAAGTTAGAAAGGACCAACAATCCCATTTAAGTGGTACGGGATGCCCCTAAGCCTGAGAAAGGTGTAATTTGACTGCAGCCATCAGAGTTCCCCACTTGGGGGCACCAAAATAATGCCTCTATTTTCTCTTTATTTCTCATGGCAAGAATTATTTTACAATGGGATGAAAAGAATTCCATATGCAATTATTTTAGTAAGAAGACAAGTTGGCAATGGTTTATATTTATCATTCACTCACACAGCCTGCTTTTAATGCTTACGATCTCTCTATTAATGAACTAGAAATTGGCTGCTTCCAAGAGGAGGTAATGTCCTTCTGATGGATAGTGCATTGGGCCAGAAGTCAGCTGACCCAGATGCAGGAGCAGAATTACAGTTGGAAGGGACTTCAGAGGTTATAATCTGACCTCTGGCTAATTCACGAATACCCTCTACAATGCCCCTGATAAGTGATCATTCACTTCCAGTTCAGGAGGACCACTGAGTAATTGTGTGATTAGGCACACCACTTAGCAAGTACATTATAGAATCATTGGATGATTGACCAGAAAAGGACCTTGGAGATGAGCTAATCAAGCCCTTGACTCTGAGACGAGGGCCAGTGAGGTTAAGTGACATACCTCCAAAGGTGGGGTAGGGCTAGAACGAAGTGTCCTGGTGCCCAAGTCAGGAGGATCACTCCATCATAACAATTCCTGTGTTGGTTAAATGGAAGTAGTGACAACTATTTCCTAGATGTCAGTGCTTTAGGGAAAAGAATTGCAGATTGAAGATACTATCACTGAATATTCTGATTATGAAGTTACGGCAAAATCTGGGGGTAGAGGGGAGAGAGATGACAATGGTTGTGGAGCCAGTTAGAAGTTAATTTAAATCAAGCAGCACACTCAGGTCTCGAATGGTATTACGCTCAGGAATAATACCATTTCCTGGAGCATCACTTTCAGGAAGGTTGCTGGCAGGACCACCAGATTTCAACAAAAAATATTTTATCTTCTCAATAATTTTGACTTACCCTCAGGATTAGAGAAGCTCACTGGTTAATTTAAACCTATTCATTCAAATTTCACATTTTAATCCATTTTTTCATGCATATCTCAAAGATATAAGTAACTTTCAAAATTTGCATATCTCCTCAAACTGTGATACTTTCAGCCCATAGATTTTTATTTGAACAACTTGAGGACTAATTTGAATCACACTTCAATTGTGGGTGCCCAGAAATTGTGTGATACCTTAGGGAGTTACCTTACAGAGATTTTTAAAGATGTTTTTAAATAGAGTATATTGAAAATCTTAAATTACATATGGTTTAATCTAGGAAAGGACAATTGAAGGCTTCATTAAAATAGATTTATTCAAATTTTATATGTGGAAATAAATTTTTTTTGAGATAGCTTGGTATATACCTATCCAGATTGTAGCATTTCCCTACTTTCTAAATTAAATGTTGCTGTATGTGAATCTTGGCTTCACAGTGGCATATATTAAAAGGCTTAGTCATCATTATTGTAAATATCCCAGAATTGAGTCAGGTTTCACTGGAGCTTAGCGGTAACTTCCTTTTCATCTTCTCTTTTTCATTTTCACTTCTTCTATTTTCTTGTACTTCTCCTTTACATTTCCTTGCTATTTTCTTTCTTTCATTGATTTCAGCCTTCGTCAAGAACACAAAACTATTTTCCACTTTACAAAAATCTAGTATTCCCTGTCTTAAGTTAAAGGGGCAGTGTGGAGCCTTGATGTAATAGGAAGGAAGGAGCCTTACTTACTGTATAGGAAGCAATTTATATTCACTGTGTCATTTAATAGTTTTAAAACCTTATAAGGTCATTATTTTTAGATCCAATTACGTGTTAGGAAAACAGCTCAAAGAGATTCAGTATCTTACCCAAGGTCACAAAAATAGTAAATGGTAGAGCTGGGACTTCAACCTGAGCCTTTCCTACTCTAAAGCCTACATACTTTACATCCCATCATGCTTGACACTTATTGAGAAGTATATAATTATTTATTTCTATCCGGTATAGGCAGTCACTTTATACAAAACAAAGTACCTTAACTTCTTTCTATTTATAGCAATATGGAGAATGTCTAAACATTTCTTATATAGGCACAATGGGATATCTCAGTGGCTGACTTCCAGTCTGCCTGGCCCTTAAAGAAGATGAAAGAAAAGGGAGAATTTCCCATTTGAAAGACTTTGATATCTGACCTAATTTTGAGACAGAAAGAGCACCAACTTGCTACCCCACCGGGATCCCAGCTAGAAAAGGGCTTGGCCAGAGCACAAAGTGCAATACGAAATAAAATAAGTAGATAATGTATTTTAAGTTGGAGTCACTGTTACATTATTTAATGCCATGTTGAGTAAAGGGTAAGAACCTGCATTGTGGAAGGTATTACCAATAAAGAATAGTTATGCTGACCAGCTGGAAGTTTCTGGAAGTTTATCGGGGTGAGCTGATTTTGATTTTAACTCCCTTCCTCTGTACAAGACCCTGTGTGTCATTGCCCTCTGCCCAGCTGGAGGCAACAAAGATGGCACCACAATTTCCCTAACACCAGCATGTGGCAAGCTGTCTATCATCTATGGAGATACTGGCTGAGCTTGTTATGATGCAGACATCACAGATTATAACGTATGCCCTTTTAGTATTTTCTCTGTAATCATTCAGGAACTATGAGATTGTTTCATTTCCTGTTGTAAAAAACAGCAGACATTTTCTCTGCCTTGCATGTAACTATATCGGTGGGAGGGCATTTTCTAAAGAAATCATATTGAACTCTCTTCTTAAAAAAAAGAGATTTCACTGAAGTTAAAACAAGAATAATTGGTAGGCTTCCTTTTTGCCTGCCTCGAAGCAAAAATAAAATACTCTATCCTGTTTTAAAGATCTATAAACAGCTCAGCTAATAGAAAGGGGATGGGCAAAAAAAATAATAAAAAGCACTAACTTCTGAATTTTAGCAGAGGCCTATATACTGGAATAAAGAAAATGATTCATAAAAGTTCTTTGATAGTTTTTTTCCACAACAACAAAATATAGCCATGCTTGTCAGCCCATCTGTATTTTCCCTTCATCTAATAAACTGGCTAGGCCAGAGCTGCAAAGGAACATTATAATATTGACAATGTTGCTGGAAAGCCATGTGCTTTAGAATGAATTAACTTTTGCTGCACTGTTGAACATATGAAAAAAATGGCTCAGCAGAAAAAAAAATCACTTTAACCCATTTTTTGCCACTGGCGCACAATGCAACAATCAAAATGAATAGGATCTGATAAAGAAGCTAGTATGTTTGTCCCCAGTACAGAAGCCCATTTTGACACATCTTCTGGCTGTAATATATCTCAGAAGCTTCAAGAAATATCTGGCAGGTCTTAGATTGATGTGAATGAAATTGCAGGTAAAACTGTTGCCAAATAAGCAAGAAATGAGGGCACTGCAGAGGTTAATGTATTGGTAATAGTGTGAAAACTAAAACTGAAGTAACTTTATGTCCTTATTTATGGTATGTAATGCTCATCTGCAGCAACCATAACAGTACATGCTTCCACTAGATTCTCAGGTCACTAGCTGAGGAGAGATTGCATTCTTATAGTAATTTTCTATCCCACACCTCCCAGAATATCTGTTAAAAAGAACATGCTAGAATTGGCTTGTGCCCTATCTTTTCTGTTTCATCCTCACACCTATTACAGTTTCATAATATTGTCCCCTAACTCCTGTCTTCTTTCAATTCCCAACACGAATATATAGTTCCCTTAAGAAAGTTAGCATGTAATATTTGATTAATAGAGTATACATATTTATGCACACATCTGATAGTAGTATAGTAATTAACAATGTATAACACAATAAAAAATACATAAAAATTAAAACATTGTAATAACTTCAGATTATTGTGCGAGTTATTTTGTATGCATTATCTCTTCTGCTATATAGATTAACCAGGAACTTTCTAGTTCTACAAGTGGAACTAGGAGCAAGTTCCTTTCTCTATATGAGTGAGCCATCCATCAAGATTGCAAACACACAGAGTGTGAGTAGAATAAAATCTAAGCCTAATGTCAGCTCCGTAGACCAGAGGGGAGGCTAGGGAGATCCCCAGCACAACAGGAGAGTGGAGGGTTGCAGTTGCTCATCATTCCAGGTTCATGCCCCTGGAGATACTGCAGTTGTGGCAGCCAGTAGGCTCTCAAAGAAGACAGGTCCTTCAGCATTCTTTTGGAGGAGGGGAGATAGTGCTTCTGCCCCTGGGTCTCAGCAGGTACTGGAACAGTAGCATGGACCAGGGGCATACAAGGATATCTGTGCTGTCCTAGAGAGATTGTCAATGTACCCTTGCTATGAGGCCAACTAGTGTAGAGAATTTTGATGGAGGTGATCAGGTCTTTAGCCACAGGATTCCTCCCACCTCTCACATCTTTGTTACCAATGAGTCACAAACCTTTTTGAAATGTGTAACTTAAAGCAGATTGCACTCTTACATTTCAGTCGTGGAATTTATATTCAAATCTAACTGCTGCATTATAATTGACTTACAGACTTCAGCTAATTTAGGGAATGACTAGACAATATAAAGAAGAAAGGCTCATTATGATGGGCCCCAGCCCTAAAAGCAATTGTCTCAGAGACCCCCCTCAAAAATACAATCCTAAGATTGCAGATTGTCTGCATTGCCCCAAGAATACCCTGACCTGGTGAAAAAGATCATAAAACTCACATTGCACAGCCTCACCCACAAGAGCTGGGTCATCATCCCTGAAATTCCTCCTCTTTATAGATTGTCCTCTAACTCCATCTTCTTTCAATTCCCATATGGACTCTTCCTTTGGTTCTGCAAGAATATTCCCATGGAGATTTAAGAATCCATATTTCCCTGCAACTATACCTGTAGCACCCTCTGTTCACCAGTCACTAATGAATGCTGCAGCTTCAGCTCTCAGGGGCCTGAGCAGTGACTGCACAATGCGAATGTCTGTGCTGGGAACGTGGTCCATCACTAGCCCTCCTTCCACAGCCCAGCCCTGCAGGCTTCCTTCTCCATACCCCTAACCTGCCCCCTTCATCCTAACATTCCCCTTCATCTCCCTATTCCTGTCCCTAAATCCTCCCCAATGACTGTCCCTACTCAGTACCGTCAGACAACTCCCTCCCTCCAGATTCTCCAACTAAAATGAACATAAATTGTTTGAAATGGGAGGAAACTAAAAAATTAGTGTTTTGGAGAATTAAAAAAATGGAATTTGACCTGTCTGAAAGGATCTCAGACTGAACTGTTGGGGATCTGAGACCAATTTCTGGCAGGGAAAATCTGTATTGAAAAAACCTTTGTGGAAACTGGAAGGAATCAAAGACTCCAGTTGCTTTAAGAAGATAAGGAAATAAGTGTCTTGTGCTGTGTCACTGCAGTAGGACGAGTTGGTCACGTGGAAGTGCTTTGGAGTCAGACAGTCCCAGGCTCAAATCCACATCCCTCATTGCTATTTACCAGTGTATGGGCATTTGCAAATTATTCAAGCTCTTCAAATTTAAGTTGTTGGTTTTTTTTATTTTTTAACTTGCAAAGTAGGATTAGGGTTAGTTTCTTCTTTAGAGATGTTTAAAGATTAATGAGAAGATATATGTAAACTTTGTAAGACAGTGCTTGGCTCATGGCAAGTTACCCAGAAATGTTATTGGCCTTACTTCCTTATTCTGATCACTATCCCACTCAGATTCATTAGTTTTCATTTTGAAAGCCATTAGGTTTATACTTTATTTGAGCCAATGCTGTTTATCCCAGCATAGCCAGAGCTCCAGAGTGCCCATTAATGAGAGTTTGATGAATCTTCCTTTGCAATTTCCATTTCACGAGATGGAAAAGCAACATCAGAAGGAAGCCATTTTTACATGATTTTAGGTTTGGTGAAATATTTCCTATTGCCCCACAGAGCACTGATGAGCTTGAAATAATTAATACAGGAAACCAATGGAAAGAAAATGTGTCTTCAAGTCCTGTGCATTTTTCTGATATCAATTGGTACTGTACTATGTTTGTGAAAAGTGGCTTACCCTCAAAGAAGTAGAAATGCTTTCCACAATTATACCAAGTGCTGCCAAAGCCTCAGAATAAGGGCATCATTTAAGGCCTGTCAAACAAAGCCAGTCACTAGCTAAAGTGATTAAGGACAAATTTTTATCAGAAATATTCATTGCAATAGGGAAAAGAGTTCAGCACAAACTGAACTGAACTCTGATTTATGCACAGGTGACTGGATGTTTGTCAGGGAGAAGAAGGCAGTTGAGAGGAGGGTGAGCTGGGGATCCATGGAGTCAGGAAAGCGAAAAGTTAAAAAAGCAGGAATGGAGGCTTGTTCTGTGTGAAACCCATCTGGGTTTATTAACTGGCACTTACTGAAATTTGGCTCCTGCTCTCCCAGGAGATGAGAAAACAGAGGCCCTATCTTCAGGTGTGGGCTGGCACAAACAGTAAACTGTAAATTCTTTTTTTTTTTTTTTTCGAGATGGAGTCTCGCTCTGTTGCCCAGGCTGGAGTGCAGTGGTGCAATCTTGGCTCACTGCAACCTCCACCTGCCAGGTTCAAGCAATTCTCCTGCCTCAGCCTCCCAAGTAGCTAGGACTACAGGCATGCACCACCACACCCAGCTAATTTTCTGTTTGTTTAGTAGAGATGGGGTTTCATCTTGCTGGCCAGGCTGGTCTCAAACTTCGGACCTCATGATCCGCCTGCCTCGGTCTCCCAAAGTGCTGAGATTACAGGCGTGAGCCACCATGCCCAGCCGTAAGGCCGTAAACTGTAAATTCTTTTTGCAGCCTTCAGTTTTCTTAGGTAGACATTTAAGTGAACCAGGGTCCTTCCAGAGATGTGGCCCTGAGCTATTAGAACCTAAGTGAGTTTTTCTTTTCTTTTCTTTTTTCCTTTTTCTTTTTTTTTTCTTTCTTTTTTTACATGTTTCTAGGCCAAGCTTGAGGCCGAGTCAAGAAGAGGGCTCAGAGGAGCTTAGATACACTTTGCTCAAGAAACAAGAGTATCCCTGTCAGATCTCAACTCTGAAGATTACTGACTATGTTCTTTTGCAGACTCCACATTGTATTGCATGGGAAAAGAAGCCTGAAAATTTAAAGGCTTTATTATTATTGGGAGAAAGATCAAAGGCAGTTGGTTTCTTCAAAGTTTCTGAGCTTTATTTGAGATAATGGACAATTCCTCAACTTGAACCCTCTTCATTAGTCTCTCAAGAACTGAAAGAAATTTTCCTTGACAATTTATACTTGTAATGGAGTATTAAATAGAATTCAAACAGGACATTACAGATGATAAAACTGAGACTGGGTGGAGGAGACATGACCTATCAAAGGTGGCCCAGTTAGTGAATAGGAATTCACCACCTGATGCCATCTGATTGCATGCGTTCCCTGCCCTGTGACCTACAGTTCCATGACATGGAATAGAAGGTTTATTTCCCTACTTAAAACAATTGAAGTATTTGATTCCTTCCACTACTTTCACAAATATTTTTTTCAATATGGATATTTTTCCCTGCCAGAAATGACAGCCTCAAATCCCCAGCAGTTCAGGCTGACATTCTTTCAGACAGGTTACATTTCTTTTCTGTTCTTCAAAAACTAATTTCTTAATTTCTTCCCATTTACATAACTTGTGTTCATTTCAGTTGTCATTGGGGGAACTAGACAGTGATTTGTCAGATGATGCTGAGTAGGGACTGCTTTTTCAGCTTACCACATTGTGCTTTGGAGGATTCCTGGATTATGCTTTCTGACCATCGAATACTTCAAATAGAAAAAAACATCTACTAACAGGGTACTCTCTATCTGATCTCTTTTGTGCTGTTAGGATTTTACTCACTTAGGTAAATGAAATCAGCTGGGAGTTGGGTAGAGCGTGTCAACTCACAGAGCACAGTCACTCATATTACTCTAAAGGGAGCTTCATTGCTCAAGATGTACATATAAAAAAATGAGATCCACAGCATATCTTAGCAACATCCCTTTTTTTTAGATTGGGAAATTGGTATAGTTTCTGAGGCCTCAATAATCAGCCTTTCACTTTTTATTTATTGACTATAACTTGGAGGGAAATTTTACTCATTTTAATGATTATTGCAATGGTTAATGAAAACTTGTAATCATGTAGCTGTGAGATTGTAAACACTTTACTAATAAATGTTGCCTTTTGTTAGTTTATTTGTTTTACTAAGCAAATATAACTAATAATTGTATTTGATTAAATCTTATTTCCATTTAGTTCATTTCTTCTTTACTTTTAAAGAGGGAGTGTCTTGCACTGTTGCCCAGGCTGGAGTGCAGTGGTGCAATGATAGCTCACTGAAGCCATGAACTCCTAGGCTCAAGAGATCCTGAGTAGCTAGGACTACAGCCTCCTGCCTCAGCCTCCTGAGTAGCTAGGACTACAAGCATGCACTGCCACAATTGGCTGATTTTTAATATATTTTTAGAGGGTCTTGCTATGTTACCCAGGCTGGTCTTGAACTCCTACCCTCCAGTGATGCTCCCATGTTGACCTCCTAAAGAGCAAGGATTGCCAGTGTGAGCCACTGTACCAAACGTGTTTAGCTTATTTCTTTTCTTTTTTTTTAATTTTTAATTTTTGTTGGTACATAGCAGGTGTATATATTAATGGAGTATATGGGATATTGTGATACAGATATAAAGTGTGTAATAATTACATCAGGGTAAATAAGATATTCATCACCTCAAGCATTTATCCTTCACATTGAATATAATCCAATTATACACTTTTAGTTATCTTAAAATGTAACAACTAAATTATTATTGAATATTGTGCAATCAAGTACTAGATTTTATTCATTCTTTCTAACTATTATTTTGTACCCATTAACCATCACCTCTCCCCCCGCCAACTACCCTTCTAGGCCTCTGATAACCATCATTGTACTCTCTATCTCCGTGAATTCAATTGTTTTAATTTTTAGCTCTAGAAAATAAGTGAGAATATGCAAAGTTTGTCTTTCTCTGCCTGGCTTGCGTCACTTAACACAATAACCTCCAGTTCCATGTTGATACAAATGACAGGATCTCATTCTTTCTTATGGCTGAATAGTACACCATTGTGTATATGTGCCATGTTTTCTTTATCCATTGTCTGTTGATGGACTTTTAGGTGACTTTCAAATCTTGACTATTGGGAATAGTGCTGCAATTAACATAGGAGTGCATATAACTCTTTGATAAATCTTCCTTGGTCATGATGAATGAATATTTATTCGGGTAATTTGTGTTTCTACCATATACATTTTAGGATTGTTTTTTTCTATTTCTGTGAAGTATATCATTGATATTTTGATAGGGATTGCATTGATGCTGTAGATTGCCTTGGGTTGTACACATATAAACTATTGATTCTTCCAATCCATGAACATGGAATATCTTTCCTTTTTTGGTATCTTTAATTTCTTTCATCAATGTTTTACAGTTTTCATAGTAGAACTCTTTCACTTCTTTGGTTAAGTTAATTCTTGGGTGTTTAATTTTATTTGTAGCTTTTGTAAGTAAAATTACTTGATTTATTTTTTAGACTGTTCACTATTGGCATATAGGAATGCTATTAATTTTGTGTATTGATTTTGTGTCCTGCAATTTTACTGAATTTATCAGTTCTAGTAGTTTTTTGGTGGAGTCTTTAGGTGTTTCCAAATATAAGATAATATCATTTGTGAACAAGGATAATTCAACTTTTTAATTTCCAATTTGGATGCCCTTTATTTCTTTCTCTTGTCTGATTGCTCTAGCTGGGACTTCCAGTACAATGTTGAATAAACAGTAGTTATTCAAAAGTGGACATTCTTGTTATATTCTAGATTTTGGAAGAAAGGCTTTCCGTTTTTCCCTTTTTGGTATAATACTAGCTATGGGTCTGTCATATATGGGTTTTTTTTGTGTGTTGAGGTATGTTCCCTCTATACCTAGTTCTTTGAGGGTTTTTGTAACCATGAAGCGATGTTGAATTTTATCAAATGCTTTTTCAGTGCCAATTGAAATAATTATATGTTTTTTTTCCTTCATTCTGTTCATATGATGTGCCAAACTGACTGATTTGCATGTGTTCAACCATCCTTGCAACCCTGGGATAAATCCCCCTTGGTCATGATGAACAATCTATTTCACGTGTTGTTGAATTCACTTTGCTAGTATTTTGTTATGGATTTTGGCATCATTCTTCATCAGGGCATTGGCCTATAGTTTTTCTTTCTTTATGTGTCTTTATCTGGTTTTGGTATTAGGATAATGCTAACCATGTAGAAAGAGTTTGGAAGTATTCCCTCCTCCTCTATTTTTTGAAAGAGTTTGAGTAATATTGGTATTAGTTCTTCCTTAAATGTTTGGTAAAATTCAGCAGTGAAACCATCAGGTCCTGGGCTTTTCTTTGCTGGGAAACATTTTATCACAGTTTCAATATCCGTGGTTGTACCTTGGTTGTTGTTGGCTTTTTCAGGTTTTGAATTTCTTCCTGGTTCATTCTTGGTAGGTTGAATGTGTATAGGAATTTAGCCATTTCTTCTAGGTTTGTCAACTTATTGTCATATAGTTGATCATAGTAACCAATAATAATCCTTTGAATGTCTGCTGTATTGATTGTAACATCTCCTTTTTAATCTCTGGTTTTATTTATTTCAATCTTCTCTCTTAGTCTGGTTAAAAATTTGTTGATTTTGTTCTTGCGATAGTTTACTGAGAATGATGGTTTCCAGTTTCATCCATGTCCCTACAAAGGACATGAACTCATCAATTTTTATGGCTGCCTAGTATTCCATGGTGTATATGTGCCACATTTTCTTAATCCAGTCTATCATTGTTGGACATTTGGGTTGGTTCCAAGTCTTTGCTATTGTGAATAATGCCGCAATAAACATACGTGTGCATGTGTCTTTATAGCAGCATGATTTATAGTCATTTGGGTATATACCCAGTAATGGGATGGCTGGGTCAAATGGTATTTCTAGTTCTAGATCCCTGAGGAATCGCCACACTGACTTCCACAATGGTTGAACTAGTTTACAGTCCCACCAACAGTGTAAAAGTGTTCCTATTTCTCCACATCCTTTCCAGCACCTGTTGTTTCCTGTAGGTGGGAATTGAACAATGAGATCACATGGACACAGGAAGGGGAATATCACACTCTGGGGACTGTGGTGGGGAGGGGGGAGGGGGGAGGGATAACATTGGGAGATATACCTAATGCTAGATGACGAGTTAGTGGGTGCAGCACACCAGCATGGCACATGTATACATATGTAACTAACCTGCACAATGTGCACATGTACCCTAAAACTTAAAGTATAATAAAAAAAAATTTTGTTGATTTTGTTTATTTTTTCAAAAAACAAACTTTTGTTTCATTGGTCTTTTTTATTTTTTTATTTAGATTTTATTTATTTCTGCTCTGATCCTTATTATTTCTTTTCTTCTACTAGCTTTGGGTTCTTGTATGCCCTTGTTTTTCTAATTCTTTTAAATATAGTGTTAGGTTGTTTATTTGAAGTTTTTCTTCTTTTTTTGGTGTAACCACTTACAGCTCTAAACTTCCCTCTTATACTGTGTTTGCTGTGTTCTATAGGTTTTGCATAACCTCAAAGGGCAAATCTAAGAGTGACTGGCATTAAAAAGGAGACAGAGAGATTGGGTAGAAAGTTTATTCAAAGTGACAATATCAGAGAACTTCCCAAACCTAGAGAATGATATCAATATTCAAGTACAAGAAGGTTATAGAACACCAAGCAGATTTAACCCAAGTAAGACTACCTGAAGGCATCTAATAATCAAACTTCCAAAGGTTAAGGATGAAGAAAGGATTCTAAAAGCAGCAAGAGAAAAGAAACAAATGACATATAATGGAGCTTCGATATGTCAGGCAGCAGACTTCTCAGTTGAAACCTTACAGGCCAGGAGAGAGTGGGATGACATATTTAATGTGCTGAAGGAAAAAAACCAAACTTTTATCCTAGAATAGTATATTCTTCAAAAATATGCTTCAAATGTGAAGGAGAAATAAAGACTCCCAGACAAATAAAAGCTGAGGGATTTCATCAACACCACACGTGTCCAGCAAGAAATGCTAAAGGGTATTCAATCAGAAAGAAAAGGACGCTATTGAGTAATAAGAAATCATCAAAAGGTACAAAACTAACTGGAAATAGTAAGTATGCAGAAAAACACGGACTATTATAACACTGTAAGTGTGATATGTAAACTACTCATGTCCTAAGTAGAAAGACTAAATGAACCAATCAAAAATAATAACTGCAACAACTTTTCAAGACATAGATAGTACAATAAGATGTAAATAGAAACTACAAAATGTTAATAAGTGGGGAGGTGAAGTTAAAGTGTAGAGATTTTATTAGTTTTCTTTTTGCATATTTGTTAATTTGTTTATACAATCATAGTTATCATAACTATCATAACTGATGACTTTTTATGTCAACAGTTTAAAATAATGGGTTATAAGATAGCACTGGCAAGCCTCATGGTAACCTCAAATCTGAAAACATACAATGGATACAGAAAAAATAGAAATCAAAAAATTAAAACATACCAACAGAGAAAATTGTCTTCGTGTAAAGGAAGATAGGAAGGAAGAAGAGAAGACCACAAAACAACCAGAAAACAAACAAAAAAAGACACAAAATGGCAGGAGCAAGTCTTGGCTTATCAATAGTAACTTGAATGTAAATGGACTACACTCCCCCATCAAAATACACAGAGTGGCTGAATGGATGAAAAAAGTAAGACCCAACTGTCTGTTGCCTGAAAAACACACTTCACCTATAAAGACACATACAGACTGAAAATAAAAGAATGAAAAATGATACTGTATGCAAATGGAAACCAATAAAGAGTAGGAGCAACTATGTTACGTCACACAAAATAGATTTCAAGACAAACATGATAAAAAGAGACAAAGAGGGTTATTATATACTGTTGAAGGTGTAAATTCAGCAAGAGGATATAACAATTGTAAATACATATGCACCCGACACTGTGGCATCCAAATATATAAAGCAAATACTATTACAGATAAAGAGAGAGACTCCAATAAAATAATAGTTGGATACTTCAACAGCCTACTTTCAGCATTGGAGATATTATCCAACAGAAAATCAACAAAGATTCATCAGATTTAATTTGTACTATAGATCAAATGTATCTAATAGATACATATAGAACATTTCATCCAATGACTTTAGAATACACATTCTTCTTTCAACACATGGATGATTTTCAAAGATAGACTATATGTCAGGCCACAAAACAAGTCTTAAAACATTCAAAAAAACTAAAATCATGTCAAGTATCTTCTCTGGCTACAACGGAATAAAACTTGAACTCAGTAACAAGGGAAATTTGGGAAATTATACAAACACATAAAATTTAAACAGTATGCTCCTGAATGACTGGTACATCTTGTAAGCTTGCTTTATTCTTTTACCTTTTGTCTTCTCTATTTTCATGTAGGCTGTATTCAAGATCATTTATTCTTTCTTCTGATTGTTTAATTCTGCTATTAAGAGACTCTGATGCATTAGTCAGTATGTCAATTGCATTTTTCATTTCCAGAAGTTCTGCTTGATTTTTAAACTTATTTAAATTGCTTTGTTAAATTTATATTATAGGATTCTGAATTCCTTCTCTGTGTTATCGTGGATTTCTTTGAATTTCCTCAAAACATCTATTTTGAATTCTCTGTCTGAAAGGTCACTTATCGCTGTCTGCCCGGGATTATTCACTGGTGCCTTTGTTTGTTTGGTAAGGTTATATTTTCTTGGACAGTCTTGATGCTAGTAAATGTTCACTGTTGTCTGGGCATTAAAGAGTTATGTATTTATTACAATTGTCACAATCTGGTCTCGTTTGTATCTGTCCTTGTTGCAAGTCTTTCCAGGTTTGTGAAGGGACTTGAGTGTTGTGATCTAAGTTTTTGGTCACTGCAGCCATGTCTTCATGGGTTGGGACGGATGTCTCAAGCCCAGTAATGCTGTAGTTCTTGCTGAATCATAGAGGTGTTACCTTGGTGGTCTTGGATAAGATCCAAAAGAATTCTCCAGGTTACTATGCGGAGACAGTTGTTCTTTTCCCTTACTTTCTCCCAAACAAATGGAGTCTCTCTCTCTGTGCTGAGCTGCCTGGAGCTGGGGAAAGGGTGACACAAGCACCTCTGTGGCCACCACTACTGGGACTGCACTAGATCAGCCCTGAAGACAGCACAGGACTGGGCCTTTCCCAAGTCTCTCTGTAACCACTATCTGGCTACTGTCCATGTTTGCTTAAGGCTCTAGGACTCTACACTCAGCAGGTGGTTAAGCCAGCCAGGCTTGTGCCCTTCCCTTAGGGACAGTGTGTCCCCTTGGGCCCCTGATGAGTCTAGAGATGCCTGTCTGGGAGCCAGAGCTTGGCGTCAGAAACCTTAGGAATCTATCTGGTGCTCTGTTTTACTTTGGGTGATCTGGCACCCAAGCCACAAGACAATATTTTTTTTCACTCTTCCTTCCACTTTTCCAATCAGAAGAGTATCTCCCCATGTCCACTACCACCACAGGCCCATGGGGAATACTACCAGGGTAGTGCCAATCATCACTTAAGGCCCAAGGCTCTTCAGTTGTTAATGTTGCCAGGGCAGTGGGCTCCTCTCTGACCCAGATTAGGACCAGAGATGCCATCCAAGAGCTGAGGCCTGGAATTGGGGACCCCAAGAAGCCCCTTGGTACTCTTTCCCACTGTGGTAGAGCTGGTACATAAGCTCAAAGTAATGTCCACTTTACACTTTCCTCTGCTTTTCTCAAGCAGAAGGGGGCCTCTCTTCATAGCCACCATAGCTGTGAATGTGCTATGTTACACCTGAAGCCACCATGTCTGGGATTCTTACCCAAGGCCCACAGTGTGTACTCCCTAGTTACTGATGTTGACTATTCAGGGTCCAAGCGCTCTTTAGTCAGTAGGTAATGAATCCTGCCAGGACTGGACTCTTCCCTTCAAGTCAGTGGGTTCCCTTGAGGCCCAGAGTGTGTCCAGAAATGTCTTCCAGGAGCTAGGGCCTGGAATGGGTGTCTCATGGCTCTGTCTAGTGCCCTATACTACTGTGGCTGAGCTGGTATCCAAGTTGCAAGAGAAAAATCCTCTTTACTCTCCCTTCTCCTCTCCTTAAGTGGAAGAAAGCAGTCTCTTTCAGAGCTGGGAGCTGTGTTGCCTTGAGTTGGGGGAGGTGTGGCCCAAGCAATCCCTTAGCAACCTCAGCTGGCATTTCACTAGGTTGCATGGCCCTTTAGTCCACTGGCTCTGAGCCCAGGAGAGGGCTAGGACTTGCCTGGGAGTTACAGTCCTTGTGGGCTAGACTGCCCTTCAAGTTTATTTAGGACCCTAGAACACTTGAGTCCATGGTGGTGAGGTTGGCCCAAACTCAAGTTCTGATGGCTGGGATGGGTGACTGCCCTCTGGCTAGGGCTGGTCTAAATGTTCCTTCTGTGGGTGCTGGCTGAGTTCTGCCTGGTTTTGGCAGCACTTCATCCTAAGGCAAAGTCCCCCAATTGGTGCTCTTTTCCTCCCCTAAGCACACAGATTCTCCATGCTATGTGGTCACCTCTAGCGGATGGGAGAGGAGAGGTGTAGGCAATTCAAGACTGTCTTTTCTACCCTCTTCAGTGCCTATTTCCAGTGATATTAAATTAAAACTAGGAACTGTGATCACTCATCTGATTTTTGGTTCTTAAAAAAGTGCTTTTTTGTGTAGTTAGGTGCCAAATTTGGTGTTCTTGTGCAGAGAACGATCAGTAGAGGGTTCTATTTGGGCATCTTTCTCCACCTCCTTCCTTGAGCTCGAGATCTAGATTAATTCTTAATTCATAACTTAGTCATTGCATAATAGCAATTGCTTGCTTTTTTCAACATTAAAAAAATAAGAGTTGGAGAAAGATGCAGATTTCTAGGTGACACTAGAAGAGTTTGGCCATCTTTGCAAATCATCACTGGGTTTGTTCCTATTTTGGAAATTGTATCTCTAACTATAACTTTCTTTATTCTTTGGTCCTGCGAATGCCTACAATACATGTCTAGCTTGTTATCTGGCCAAAATAAAAAACTGTATATTTATAAACAATTTTCTTTCTTTGTGAGATTTCTATTTCTCTTACTGACATCACCATTTTCCCAGAATTCAAACTGAAGTGTTGAAGTCATCACTACTCTCAGTAAAGTATCTAACCCTGCAGACTCTAGGCAGGTTCACTGGTTTTGATTCTTGGCTTTACCGTTTACTAACATGAGCAATGTTAACAATATAACAACTGATGTGTATCTATTGTACTAGAAATGGTTGTGAGTACCTGTTTCTCATTCTAAACTGTGATTGCCATAAGGACAATGAGAATGTCTTACTTATTAGTATTCGTATATCTTACAGTATACACATGGCAGAATGTTGTGTGCATGATAAAAGCTCAGTAATGTATGAATGGATGAGTAAATGAAGTAAAAGATGAACAGCAGAATCTAAAGTTTACAATGGAAACCAAACTTGACATTTACTTTTCTGTCAATAGAATCACCTTTTCAGGTCACTGGGAATGTTTTTTCATTGAAATCTTAGCTAAAAAGTCATTTTGAAATAGGGGTCATATTTAGATAAAATATTTTTAACAGACCTTCTTGACAAGATTAAGGTTGGAAATTGGCTAACATGATTAATAAAGGTAATGAAATTATAACGAGGATTTTATTGCACAAAGGAAATAGCTGCTTTCATTGACAGAAATTATTAGTATTTGAAAATAGAATTTGATATGATTATGAATACAGGTTTTTTTGTTAATGAAATTTATTTCATTCCCGCATTTCCTTTTTCTGTTTTGTTTTTTTTTTTTTTTCAAATTTCCAACTTTTATTTTAAGTTCAGGGGTACATGTGCAGGATGTGCAGGTTTGTTACATAGGTAAACGTGTGCCATGGTGGTTTGCTGCATAGATCATGCCGTCACTCAGGTATTAAGCCCAGCATGGAGTAGCTATTCTTCCTGATCCTTTCCCTCCTCCCACCCCTGACCCTCTGACAGGCCCCAGTGTGCATTGTTTTCTCCCATGTGTCCATGTGTTCTCTTCATTTAGCTTTCACTTATAAGTGAAAACATGTGCTATTTGGTTTTCTGTTCCTATGCATTAGTTTGATAAGTGTAATGCAGCTCCATCATGTCCCTGCAAAGGACATGATCTCATTCATTTTTATGGCTGCCTAGTATTCCATGGTGTATAAGTACCACCATTTTTATCCAGTCTATCACTGATGGGCGTTCAGCTTGATTCCATGTCTTTGCTGTTGTGAACAGTGCTGCAGTGAACATTCACGTGCATGTGTCTTTATAACAGAAAAATTTATATTCCTTTGAGTACCTAGTAAAAGGATTGCTGAGTAGAATAAAATTTATGTCTTTTGGTCTCTGAGAAATCACCAACTGTCTTACATAATGCTTGAACTAAGTTACACTCCCACCAACAGTGTAAAAGCCTTCTGTTTTTCTCCACAACCTCACCAGCGTCTCTTATTTTTGGACTTTTTAATAGCCATTGTGAGTGGTGTGAGATGGTATCTCATTGTGGTTTTGATTTGCGTTTCTCTACTAATTACTGATATCGAGCTTTTTTCATTTTTTTGGCTGCATGTCTGTTTTCTTTTGAGAAGTGTCTGTTCATGTTCTTTCCCCACTTTTAAATGGGTTTTTTTTTCTTGTAAATTTGTTTAAGTTCCTTATAGATGCTGGATATTAGACCTTTGTCAGATGCGTAGATTGCAATTTTTTCCCCCGTTCTGTAGGTTGTTTACTCTGTGATTGTTTCTTTTGCTCTGCAGAAGCTCCTTAGTTTAATTAGATCCCATTTGTCAATTTTTGCTTTTGTTGCAATTGCTTTTGGCATCTTCATCATGAAATCTTTGCCATACTTATGTCTTGAATAGTATTGCCTGGGTTGTCTCCCAGAGTTTTTATAGCTTTGGGTTTTACATTTAAGTGTTTAATCCATCTTGAGTTGACTTTGTACAAGGTGTAAGGAAGGTGTCCAGTTTCAATTTTCTACATATGGCTAGCCAGTTCTCTGAGCACCATTTATTAAATAGAGAATCCTTTCCCCACTGTTTGTTTTTTGTCAGGCTTGTCAAAGATTAGATGGTTGTAGGTGTGTCTTATTTCTGTATTCTCTATTCTTTTCCATTGGTATGTGTCTTTGTGCCAGTATTATGTTGTTTTGGTTACTGTAGCCCTGTAGTATAGTTTGAAGTCAGGTAGCATGTTGCCTCCAGCTTTGGTCTTTTTGCTTAGAATTGTCTTGGCTATTCAGGCTCTTTTTTGGTTCTATATTCTATATTTTAAAATAGTTTTTTTTATAATTCTGTGAAGAATGTCAATGGTAGTTTAATGGGAATAGCATTGAATCTATTACTTGCTTTGGGCAGTATTGCCATTTTTACAATATTGATTCTTCCAATCCATGAGCATGAAATATTTTCCCATTTGTTTGTCTCATCTCTAATTACTTCGAGCAGTGGTTTGTAGTTCTCCTTGAAGAGGTACTTCACTTCCCTTGTTAGCTGTATTCCTAGGTATTTTATTCTGTTTGTGGCAACTGTGAATGGGAGTTCATTCATGATTTGGCTCTTGGCTTGTCTGTTGTTGGTGTAGAGAAATGCTAGCATTTTTTGCACATAGATTTTGTTTCCTGAGACTTTGCTGAAGTTGCTTATCAGCCTCAGAAGCATTTGGTCTGAGATACTGGAATTTTCTAGATATAGAATCATGTCATCTGCAAGCAAAGATAGTTTGACTTCCTCTCTTTCTATTTGAATATGCTTTGTTTCTTTCTCTTGCCTGATTGCTCTGGCCAGAACTTCCAATACTATGTTGAATAGGAGTGGTGAGAGAGGGCATTCTTGTCTTGTGCCACTTATCAAGGGGAAAACTTTCAGCTTTTGCCCATTCAGTATGATATGGGCTGTGGGTTTGTCATATATGGCTCTCATTATTTTGTGGTATGTGTCTTCAAAACCTATTTTATTGGGACTTTTTAACATGAAGGGATGTTGAATTTTATTGAAGGCCTTTTCTACACATATTGAGATAATCATGTGGTTTTTGTCTTTAGTTCTGTTTATGTAATAAATCACATTTATTGATTTGCATAAGTTGAACCTACCTTGCATTCCAGGGATGAGGCCTACTTGATTGTGGTGAATAACCTTTTTATGTGCTGCTGGATTCAGTTTGCCAGTATTTCAAGAATATTGGCCCGAAGTTTTTGTTGTTGTTGTTATGTCTCTGCCAGGTTTTGGTACCAGGATGATGCTGGCCTCATAAAATGAGTTAGAGAGTAGTCCCTACTTTTCAATTTTTTGGAATATTTTCAGTAGAAATGGTACCAGCTATTCTTTGTACCTGTGGTAGAATTTAGCTGTGAGTCTATCTGGTCTTGGGCATTTTTGTTTTGGTAGGCTATTTATTGCTGCCTTAATTTCAGAAGTCATTATTGGTTTGTTCAGCAATTCAATTACTTCCTGGTTCAGTACTGGGAGGGTATATGTGTCCAGGAATTTATCCATTTCTTCTGTATTTTCTTTATTTTTATTTCTATTTATTTATTTATTTTGAGATGGAGTCTCACTCTGTTGCCAAGGCTGCAGTGCAGTGGCATGATCTCGGGTCACTGCAACCTCTGCCTCCTGGCTTCAAGTGATTCTCCTGCCTCAGCCTCCCAAGTAGCTTGGACTAAAGGCACATGCCACAATGCCCAGCTAATTTTTGTATTTTTAGTAGAGACGAGGTTTCACCATGTTGGTCAGACTGGTCACAAATTCGTGACCTCAGGTCATCCACACACCTCTGCCTCCCAAAGTCCTAGGATTATAGATGTGAGCCACTGTGCCCAACCTCTTCTGTATTTTCTAGTATATGTGCATAGTGGTGTTTATAATATTCTTTGATGGTTGTTTGCATTTCTGTGGGGTCAGCCATAATATCCCCATATCATTTCTGATTGTGTTTATTTGAATTTTATCTCTTTTCTTTTTTATTAGTCTAGTTAGTGATCTCTCTATTTTATTAATTTTTTCATAAAACCAGCTCCTGGATTTATTGATTTTTTTAATGGTTTTTGGTGTCTCTGTCTCTTTCAGTTCAGCTCTGATTTTGGTTAATTTTTTGTCTTCAGCTAGCTTTGTAGTTTGTTTTCTCTTGGTTCTCCAGTTCTTTTAGTTGTGATGTTAGGTTGCTAACATGAGATCTTTATAGCTTTTTTTTTAATGTGGATATTTATTACTACAAATTTTCCTGTAAACACTGCTTTAGCTGCACCCAAGAGATTCTGGTAAGTTGTATCTTTGTTCTTATTTGTTTCAAATAACTTAATTTCTGCCTGAATTTTAATGTTTACCCAAATGTCATTCAGAATTATGTCCATGTAGTTGTTTGGTTTTGAGTGAGTTTCTTAATCTTGAATTCTAATTTGATTGTGCTGTGGTCCAAGAGACAGTTTACTATGTGATCATTTTCAGAGTAAGTGTGCTGTGGTGATGAGAAGAATGTATTCTGTTGCTTTTAGGTGGAGAATTCTGTAGGTATCTCTTAGGATCACTTAATCCAGAGCTATGTTCAGTTCTTGAATATCGTTGTTAATTTTCTATGTGTAAGATCTGTCTAATATTGTCAGTGAGGTGTTAAAGTCTTCCTCTATTTTTATGTGGGAGTCTAAATCCCTACTAACTTGCTTTATAAATCTGGATGCTCCTGTGTTGGGTGTATATATTTAGGATAGTTAGCTCTTCTTTTTGAATTGAACCTTTTACCATTATGTAATGCCCTTCTTTGCCTTTTTTTATGTTTGTTGGTTTAAAGTCTGTTTTATCAAAAATTAGGATTGCAATCCCTGTTCTTTTCCATTTCCCGTTTGCTTGGTAAATTTTCCTCCATCACCTTATTTTTGTGTCTATGTGTGTCTTTGTATGTGACATAGGTCTCTTAAAGACAGCATAACAGTGGATCATGGTCTCTTATGCAGCTTCCCACTCTGTGTCTTTTAATTGAGACATGTAGCCCATTTAGTTTAAGGTTAGTGTCATTATGTGTGGATTTGATCCTGTCATGATGATGCTAGCTGGTTATTTTGCAGACTTGTTAACGTGGTTGATTCATAGTATCACTGGTCTGTGTATGTCAGTGTGTTTTAGTAGTTGCTGTTAATGGTTTTCTTGTTCCATATCTAGTGCTTCCTGCAGGAGCTCTTATAAGGCAGGTCTGGTGGTAGCAAATTTCCTCAAAATTCGCTTGTCTGAAGCAGATCTTATTTCTCCTTCTCTTATAAAGCTTAGCTTCACTGGATATAAAATTCTGGCCTGGAATTTCTTTCTTAAAACAATGTTAAAAAACATCCTAACATGCTGTAAGTCTTGTGGACTTTCCTTTGTAGATGACCTTGCATTTTTCTCTGGCTGCTGTTAACATTTTTTTCTTTCATTTAGACCTTGGGGGGGTCTGATGATTATGTATCTTGGGGATGATCTTCTCGTGGAGTATCTTACTAGGGTTCTCTGCATTTCCTGAATTTGAATGTTGGCCTATCTGGCTAGCATGGGGAAGTTCTCCTGGATGATATGTTGAAATAGGTTTTCCAGATTGGTTCTATTCTCCACACCTCTTTCAGGTATGCCAATCAGTCATAGATTGGGTCTCTTTACATAATCCCATATTTTTCAAAGGTTTTGTTCATTCCTTTTTATTCTTTTTTCTCTATTCTTCTCTGCCTGTTTTATTTTAGCAAGACAGTGTTCAAGCTCTGAGATTCTACCCCATGCTTGGTCTATTCTGCCCTTTAATACTTGGATTGCTTTGTGAAGTTCTTGTAGTGTGTTTTTCAGCTCTGTTAGGTTGGTTATGCTCATCTCTATAATGGCTATTTTGTCTATCAGCTCCTGCATTGATATATCATAATTCTTAGCTTCCTTGCATTGGGTTACAACATGTTCCTTTAGCTAAGTGAAATTCATTTTTATCCATATTCTGAAGCCTACTTCTGTCATTTCAGCCATCTCAGCCTCAACCCAGATCTGAACTCTTGCTGGAGAGGTGTTGTGGTCATTTGGAGGAAAGGGTCACTCTGGCTTTTTAAGTTTTCAGCATTTTTGTTCTTATTCTTTCTCATTTTTGTGGGCTTATCTACCTTTGATCTTTGAGATTACTGACCTTTGGATGGGGCTTTTGTTATTTGTTTTCTTTGTTGTTTTGTTTGTTTGTTTTTCTTTTAACAGTCTGGCCACTCTTCCATAGGGCTGTTGAAGTTTCCTGGGGATCTTCTTCAGATCCTAGTCATCTTGGTTTCTCCAGTACCTGGAGATATCACCAGTGAAGGCTACAAAACAGCAAAGTTGGCAGCTTGCCCCTGACTCGGAGCTCTGTCTCAGGGGGCTACTGACCTGTTGCTGGCCCAAATGCACCTGTTTGTGGTGGCAGGAGACCCTGATTGGAAGGTCTCACCCAGTCAGAAGGAATGAAATCCCCCTGCTTAAAGAAGCAATCTGGCTGCATTTTGGTAGAGCAGTTGTGCTGTGTTAGGAATCCCTTCAGCACCTAATTGGTTTGGGCTCTCTGAGGTAAAGGCTGGGCCAGCTGAGATGCCCCAACAGCAAAGGTGGCAGCCTGCCCTGTGCCCCTGGCACTCCCTTCCAGGGAGAAATTAGACCTCTGTCAGCCATAGAACACAAGTAAGGGTGACCAGAGGCCCCAGCTCGGAGGACCCCCCCCCCCCACAGCAAGGATCAATGAATTTGGGTCCCATTTAAAGAAGGAGTCTGGCCGCCAGGCACGTTGGCTCACACCTGTAATCCCAGCACTCAGGAAGGCCAAGGCAGGAGAATCATGAGGTCAGGAGATCGAGACCATCCTGGCTAACGTGGTGAAACCCCGTCTCTACTAAAACACAAAAAAATTAGCCAGGCCTGGTGGCAGACACCTCTAGTCCCAGCTACTTGGGAAGCTGAGGCAGGAGAATGGTGTGAACCCAGGAGGTGGAGCTTGCCTGGCTATCATGTAGTAGACCTTCAGGAAGGAAGGAAGGAAGAGAAAGGTGGCACTTTCTCTATTCCTTGTTTACCATTTAGTGCCATTATTCTGTGCTCACAGGTGTTCAAAAGCCTTGGAATGCACATAGTGTCACTGCATTCCAGCCTGGGCGACAGAGTGTGACTCCGTCTCAAAAAAAAAGAAGGAGTCTGGCCATTCCTTGACAAAACAGCTGTGCTATGCTGGGGAACCTGTCTTTGCCTGTCAGCCTGGACTGTCCAAAGCCCGCAGTTTGGAAAGATTGAGTTGCCCAAACAGCAAAGGTGGTGGCCCAACCCTCCCCCTAGGCACTCTGTCTCATGGAGAGATCAGAGCTCTGTCCACAGAATACAGGCAGGGGTGAGACTCCACATAGCTGTGTGTCAGACTCAAGGGCCTGGAGAAATGCATTCATGAGGGGATCTCCTCATCTGAGATCCATGGGAGAAGTGTGGTTTCCCAGAGTCACACATTCACTCACCGCTTCTCTTGGCTGGGGGTGGGGGTTTCCTTGGGTTCATGTCACTCCTGGGCGGGCCATTGTCCTGCCCTGCTTTTCTCGGTTTTCCATGGGTCCATTTGTTTCCCTGATCAGTCCCAATGTAAGTACTTGGATATTTCAGTTGAAGGTACTGTATTCACTCGCCCCTTTCATTCCCTTTCTGTGAGTGCCACACACTGTAGCTGCTTGTGAATATAGTTTTATGTGAAAAATTATATCAGTGATAAAATGTGTTTACTTTGAATCTAGAAAGGCGTCTAAATGTCTGAAAATGAGAAGTGGTTAGAATGAGATATAAGAGAATAATGGTTTATTATTCATATATTGGAATATTTTAAATGTCACCACCTGAATGCATGAATATCTGAGAAGTAGAAGAAAAAGAAATAGAAGTTGATCACAAAAAGGATGTCACTCCTTTCCTTCACTTTTAGAAAATATCCAAAATTCAAACCTAATTGAATTCTGAATAAGTAAAAACTTTTATTTTATTTTGATTTTTGGTTCTTGTTATTGTCAATTAAATTATTTAATTTAAAAATATGTATTTATTACCTCCTAGTGCCAGAGAGAGTACTAGAAGCTGGTCATAAAAGAATAAATCTGTAATAGAAGAAATTTTATATCTTATATAAAAATACATATTATATAAATGTATACACATACATAAAGTATATATACATATATACATGTATAAATATAATACAGTAATTCCCCTCTTATTCCACAGTTTCCCTTTCCATGGTGTCAGTTACTTGTAGTCAACCATAGTACAAAAATGTTAGATAGAAAATTCTAGAAATAAATATTTTTTAAGTTTAAATCATGCACTGTTTGAGGGTGTGATGAAATTTCCCACCGTCCTTCTTTGTCCCACTGGGAACTTGAGTCCTCCCTTTTTCCAGTGTATCCGTGTGGTCCACACTACTTTCCCATTAGTCACTTAGTAGCCGTCTCTATTACCAGATCGACTGTCTTGATATCATAGTGCTTGTGTTCAAGTAACCCTTATTTCATTTAATAATGACCCTACAGTACAAGAGTAGTGACACTGACATATTCTTATAATTGTTATATTTTATTATTAGTTACTTTTGTCAATCTCTTACTGTGGCCTATTTATAAACTAAAGTTTCTCATATTATGGATGTTTAGGAAAATGACAGTATATATAGGGTTTTGTGCTAGTCACAGTTTCAGGCATCCCAAAGAGGGCCTTAGGATGTATTCCTTGAGGATAAGGAGGACTACTGTATACAACAGTACGGATTGAAAAACTAAAACACTTACTAAAAATACTTTAGAAAAAATAAGGTTATAGTACACATTAGCATATAGCATACAGAAGTTAATCACAAAATGGCTTATGTATACACATCATTGGCTTATGTGTACACATATAGTACCAACATTAATTCATTCCCTGTCTTCTAGCCATTGTGAGGTAGAAAAAGATGAAAGATTTTCTTTTAATGAGCTTACAGTGTAGTAGGAGAGATAATGCATATATGTCTTAAACTATCATCTATGGTTTAACATCACATGAGAGGTATAGATTATATGTTACGCTAGTTCAAAGGAGCACTACTAGTGATAGATCTTTTGTATGAGATAATAAATTATGGAAAAGGAAAGGCTTTGATAGGTTACCCCTTGTTAAGGGTGCAGAGATTGCCCACAGAAAGTACAACCTGCATTTCACACCCCTGGAAGTCCTGGACTCAAAAATAGGTCAATAAAAAAGATGTCTAAATTCTTACTCAAGACAAATAAAAATAACAAAATTATATTAGTAGGTGCACCTGACAGGTTTCAGGGCTAATTTGGGGCTTCTGGACTCTTTGTACGTGTTTGCGGCTCCTGCTTCCTATAGAGCAGCTGTGGCAGCTGCTCCTCTGGGGGCGGTCACAGGACTGTCCCTTTTGTTGGAATTGCTGCTTCTGGCAGTAGCAATGGTCTTGGGGAATTATATCTCTTACTAAGCTAGCTAAATAGCAGTTTGAGACAATAAGCTGTAGAATGTTAAAATGCTGAAGTCGATTGCCCTTGAATTTCTGCAGCAGAGACTGATTAGATTTAGTGGTTGTGTTTTGTTGTTTTTTATATCACTGCCTAGTAATCCGTGTATCCAAAATATTTTATACTTTAAGAACAGAATTCACAATTAAAAGTAGGTTAAATGGGGGATGAAGAAAAAATACAACAGGAGTCGATATCCTCACATTAAAATTCCAATTTCTTTAATCTTTCTATTAATTTTGCGTTGAGCTCATCTTAAGAATTTGTGCTTATCCTAGATCTTAACTGGCCATTTGTGAAAAAAATTCTTACTATTACCTCACTGGAATATCACCCAATTTAAAAATGTACCTAGAAAGTATCAAGCACTAGTATTAGCTTATTATTATATCTTTGTATTTTAGTAAATTGTGTGGGGTACATTATGATTTTCATGTTGTCCTATGTGGAACCTGGACAAATGTTATTTTACGTCAAAGTATTCCAATGGTGAATGGAATATGTGATTTTTTGTTTAAATTTCTTTGCTTTAAAAGATTCTGTGTTGGTTTTCACCCTCCTTAAGCAAGATGATAGCCTACTTTCCCAACATTTTCTACATATATTTATCGACCCATGTAATGACTTTGAAGTCTATCCTAGTTATAGAGTACAAATCTTTGTTGCAAATCCTTTTTATCTGCAAATACTTCTTAAATTTCAGCCAGAATTTTAAACAAAGCTCCCACAGTGTAAAATTGGGGAAATTTACATGAAAAGATACTCATAAGGGTTAACAGAGATCTGATAGATGCTGGATGGTGAAACCGAGATATGATGCAATATAAAGAATCAGTGGGGTTTTTGTAAAAACACCCAATCATACATATACATACACACACATACACACGCACACACACACACATACACACAACCAGCCTTTGAACAACACAGAAGTAAAGGGCACTTACTACACTGCACAGTCAAAATTCTGTGTATGCCTTTGACTCCCCCAAAACTTAATTACTTATAGCCTACTATTGACTGGAAGCCTTACTCATGACATGAACTGTCAATTAACATACATTTTGTATGTCATATATATTATTTACTGTATTCTTACAATAAAGTTAGCTAGAGAAAAGAAAATGTTATTAAGAAAATCATAAGGAACAGAAAATATACCTACTATTAATTAAGTGAAAATGGACCATCATAAAGGTCTTTATCCTAATGGGCTTCAGATTGAGTAGGCTGAGGAGGAGGAGGAACAGGAGGGGTTAATTTTGCTGTCTCATGACTCGCAGAGGCAGAAGAGGTGGAGGAAGTGGAAGCGGGGAGCAGGAGAGGGAAGCCCACTTTGTGTAACTGTACGGAAATACATTGCCATGTCTCTCTGATGTTTTTGCTTTTTAATTTTTCTGAAAATGTTTGTGTATGGTGCAAATTCTATTAACATTTGCTTTAGTTTTAGTGCCTGTGTCATAGAGAGGTTCACGTTATTAAGGAAGTCAAAAGCAGTTTTGAATGATGGGAATCCTTCTACCAATTGTCTAATGTACTTTGTTTTTGACACTGCTTCTTCTACATCTTCTTCTTCATTGTGTGGCACTCGTTCAGAAGCACTCTTCTCTATCTTCTCTATCGAGTCATCTGTTAATTCGTCCACCTCTTCTACCTCTGGTGTCATGGCTGTTAGCTCTTGAACTTCTCCAAGATCCGTATCTTCAAACCCTTCATACCCTGCCTTTTTTTTTTTTTTTTTTTTTTTTTTTTTTTTTGGCCATATCCACAGTCTCTTTCATGATTTCCTTTATCGGCTCTGTTGTAAATCCTGTGAAGTCACAGTATCTGGAAAGTTTTCTCTAGTAGAAATTTATTGTTTTGGGGCTTGATGGCTTTCGTGGGTTTATAACAACCCATGAAACAACAATGGCAACCCTCTAACAACAACGGCATCTTCAATGGTGTAACCCTCCCAGACTTTCATGATGTTCTCCCTATAGAGGTTCTCTTCCATAGCATTGACAATCCCCTCCATAGAGTATCATGTGCAATAAACCTTAAGAATCGTAGGACCCCCTGATCTAGAGGCTGTATTAGAGAAGTGTTTAGGGGCAAGTAGACAACTTTTATATCTTCAGTGTTGAACTCATGGGGTTCTGGTTGGTTAAGGGCATTGTTCAATATGAACAAAACTTTAGGAAGTTTTTCCTTAATGGAAAGTTACTTCCTGATTTCAGGGAAAAAGAAATAATTGAACCAATCAGAACAAGCATTCTCGTTGTCCAGATGTTTTTGTTGTACAGTCATAAACTTGCAGCTGGTGTTTATATTTTCTCTACCAGGCTCATGGGTTAGCAGCTTTATATAACAGACGTGGGTCGTCCTGATCATCAACCTGTCTTTGCACAAAACACTAGAGTTAGCCTATCCCTTCCTTCCTTAAATCCTGCTGATCATTTCTCTGCCTTACTGATAAATGTTCTTTGTGGCATTTGTTTTTTCTAAAACAGGGCACTTTCATCTGCAGTAAAAACGTGTTTAGGCAGATTATTTCCCCTCGTTGATTTTCTTAGTGGTGTCTGGGAACCCATCTGCTTTCTTTTATTTGGCAGTAGCTGATTTTTGCCTGTTATCTTGACATCTTTTAAGCTAAACTGTTTTCTAAAATTATCAAACCATCCTTTGCTGGCATTGAATTATCCAGACTTAGATCCTTCACCTTTCATTTGCTTCAAGTTGTTGTGTAATAACTTTGCTTTTTCTTGAATCATTTAGAGTCTATAGGTATGCCTTTCTTATAGCAATCCTGCACCCACATGAAGCTGTGTTTTCAAGATGAGATAAAAAGGTATTTTGCAAAAAGTGCAAATTTTTAAGTGTGATGATGTAACTACAACGTGATGGCTTCATAAATCTCCTTTTCTTTTTTTATAGGTAAGACTTTTAATTAATTAATTATGTATATATTAAAACACAGGGCTCGAAGGGAGTATTGGGAGAATCTGCTGCTAGCTTCAGGCAGACCTTTCTGTCCTTTGCTGTCAAAGCCAGATGTCTAAGGAGTAGCGAAAGAAAATCCTGAAATAATAGAACAGAAAAAAGTTGCCCTCAAATCCGACCTGGATCCCTTCCTCGCCTTCATCCTCACCATGCCCTGCATCTCCAGCTGCTGAGCAGCTGTGGTACTGCAGCCCCTTCCCTTCCAGCCCACAAGTGCGTTCATATTGAGCCCCTGCTGTGGTTAAGCACCGCAACAGATGCTACCAGAGATGCAAAGAGGAGCCAGAGAGGCACCTTGTTCTCCAAGAACTTACTGTCCAATAATGCTGCAGTGCATTCCTTTGAAGATCATCAAGAATAGCCAAACTTGTCTTTAAGGGTGAATTTGACACTTTAAAATAATCAGAAGTCATTGAGACCCAAAGCTGGTGAATAATTCAAGTGACTAAGCGACTAAGCTAGGTATTTGAGGATGATAGAGCAACACTAAACTAAAGCAACGAGTCTGCTTTTCTTTAATGATTTATATAATGACTCCAAAGGCAATCCCAAAAGCAAAGATGTAAAGAATGTTTTGAGCAATGGTAGGATTACGGAAATAAATGTATAACTATCCAAAGTGATTACTTTCAAAGATGATTTTTACTTAAAGATATTGGGTCTGGCCAGGCGAAGTGACTCACACCTGTAATCCTAGCACTTTGGGAGGCCGAGGTGGGCGGATCACCTGAGGTCAGGAGTTCAAGACCAGCCTGACCAACATGGTGAAACTCTGTCTTTACAAAAATACAAAAATTAGCTAGGCATGATGGCGGGTGCCTGTAATCTCAGCTACTCAGGAGGCTGAAGCAGGAGAATCGCTTGAACCCAGGAGGCGGAGGTTGCAGCGAGCCGAGATTGGGCCATTGCACTTCAGCCTGGTCGACAGAGTGAGAATCAATCTCAAAAAAAAAAAAAAGAAAAGATATTATGTCCTACAATTTGTAAAATATGTCTTCATAATCACAGGTAGCTAGGTTATAAACTATTTAAAGACAAGATCACGTGATAAGCTTCTCATAATTCCCCTTACTTAACATTGTGTTAGACATACTAATAGGTACACAGTGAAATACTTATTGTTGATTGTTTAAAAATAAGTTTTTAAACATAAACTGCTTAAAAATAAACTGTTTAAACTGTTTAAAAATAAACAGTTTTAGAAAACCTTTTCAAAAGTCAGAGTTTAGGCCAGGGGCAGGGACTTATGCCTATAATCCCAGCACTTTGGGAGGCCGGGGTGGGCAGATGACTTGAGGTCAAGAGTTCAAGACCAGCCTGGCCAACATGGCAAAACCCCATCTCTACTAAAAAAAATACAAAAATTATCCAGGCATGGTGGTGCGTGCCTGTAATCCCAGCTACTTGGAGGCTGAGGCATAAGAATTGCTTAAACCTGGGAGGCAGAGGTTGCAGTGAGCTGAGATTGCCCCACTGCACTCCAGCCTGGGAGACAGAGTTCAAATCTATTTTGGTCTAATATTTTCTTTTCTTATTTTATTATACTTTAAGTTCTAGGGTACATGTGCACAACGTGCAGGTTTGTTACATATGTATACATGTGCCATGTTGGTGTTCTGCACCCATTAACTCGTCATTATGTTAGGTATATCTCCTAATGCTGTCCCTCCCACATCCCCCTACCCCACGACAGGCCCCAGTGTGTGATGTTTCCCACCCTGTGTCCAAGTGTTCTCATTGTTTGGTTCCCACCTATGAGTGAGAACATGCAGTGTAGAACTAGAAATTCCTTTTGACCCAGACATCTCATTACTGGGTATATACCCAAAGGATTATAAATCATACTGCTATAAAGACACATGCACACATATGTTTATTGCAGCACTATTCACAATAGCAAAGACTTGGAACCAACCCAAATGTCCATCAACCATAGACTGGATTAAGAAAATGTGGCACATATACCCATGGAATACTATGCAGCCATAAAAAAGGATGAGTTCATGTCCTTTGTAGGGACGTGGATGAAGCTGGAAACCATCATTCTCAGCAAACTATCACAAGGACAAAAAAACATAAATCTCCTTTTCATATTTTTCAATGATTTTTTGCAGCTGCAGACCTCAGTTTATGGTACATATCAAGCAATTCAACTTTTTCTATGATGTCATGACTTTAATTTGCTTCTTGGGAGCATTTTCAGCATCACTAATAGCAATTTGAATGGATCCCACTGAATTATCAAGGTTTATGATATTGCACTAAAAATGATGCAAAATATGCAAGGACAGTAAGCAATCACTTTTTACCATGATACACAATTTAACTGGAGTGATGAACTGTTCACCTGGAGATGATTCGTGTCATAAGGTGTTTTACACAGATACAACACTTGAGCTCACTGCAACAGCATCAGGAGGTTCCTATGGAATTATTATAATTATACAGTATGTACTACAGTTAATTTTATGCAATCATGATTTAAAACTGAACCTTTAAGTTTGTTTACATTTCTCTTGACTGCAAATATTGCCATGTACAGTTTTAGTGGGTGAATGCAAAAGTTTTGATAAATCTTAACTTTTAATGATAGATTTGTATACATTTTATGGTAGTTAATGATAAAATAGACTTGTGTCTACATATATGTTATGCTTTCATGACATTTTTAACTTTATGTTAATATTTTTGGTGTTTCTAGGCTATATGGTTCATATATAAGTTTCTTCAAATTGTCAAAAGTGCTTTATAGAATTTTCCAATACATGTATTGAAAAAAATCCATATACACATGAACCTGCAGTTTAAACCCATGTTGTTTAAGGATCAATTGCACATACATGGAAACACAAACTAACATACAAGCACACAGAGACACATATACATACAAGCATATACATAGACATATACAAACACACACTTTCTGTATTTAAACTTAATTTACTAAATCAGAAACTCCCAGTGAGTGCCTAGATATTTATACAAAGGATTTTGTGTACTCTTTATCTGGTTCCTCCAGTAGTTTTGTCTTACACAGCTGCAGAAAAATACTAAAACCAGGAAGTTAAAAAAAACCCAGAAAGTTGGCATCGGTACATTGTTGTTAACTAGACTACAATTGTGTTCAGTTTTCACCATTTTAAAACCTGCATTCGTTTGTGTGGGCATACATGTGTGCTTGTGTACTTCTGTGCAGTTTTGGAATTTCATATTTTTGATAAGCCCTCTCGGTGCATTATAATAAGACAGGATAAATAAACACTAAATTAATGCAATTAATGACAAAAAGAATGCAGAAAAATAATCTTGTGGCTTTTTTAGTACAACTTCCCAGGTTCTGATTTAGGAGGTCTGGAGTTGGCCCCAGGGATATGCATTTTAGCAAACACCCATGAACACCTGGCTGACTCTGATGCTGTTCTACAAACCAAACTTTGAGAAATTCTGACTGTCATGTTCAGCAGGTAACTAGCCTTTTGTGGAGGCACATACACAGAAAGAAGCATGTTGTAACAGAAGTGGGTGGAACTAGTTATTGAAGGGGGCAGCATTGAAGGACCAGCTGTTTAATTACCTATATTGAGTGGTGCAATTTCGTTTATAGAATGCTGACACCCAGCATCCTTATCTGTAACACAAAGTGAATGGGTTATATCATCTTTAATGTCGCCTGAAGCTGTAAAATCTTCTAAATTCCCACTTGTATTTTCTGATTCTCTAGATTTGACAAAATTCTAATCTATTTTTTTCCAGGGCATGATGTACAACTCAAACGTTTAATAAAGGTTGGTCTGATTGATGCGAAGGGATCAATTTGATTTCATGAAATTAAAGACATTATTGATTATATTAATGTTGTTGATATATTGTGATCCCCAAGAGTGGAGGTTCTTCTGTAAATAGATAAAAATAATAAACATCAGTCATTTATTATACACATATTCCACAAACATTTAATAAAAATAAATTGCTTTGACTAAATATTTCAAGACAAATTTAGTACCTGTGAATTTCTAGTTTTTGTTAATATTCAATTAAATTTTGATAAACATTCTTTTTCTCTTCACTTCAATGTAAATTCTTTAAAGAAATTGTCTATCTTAACATTTACTTTGTCATACTCTGACCTAATTGTTATGAACCACATTGTGTATGCTCTCAAATGAGATCTCAATCATTCAAGCTAGTCAAGCAATTTAGAATGAGTTTGCTGAAAGCAGTTTTCTACATAGATAGATAGAATTAGACCAACAGCTGGAACCACTTCTACTACCCAGAAATATAATAGTTTATTTATTATTGCTTGTCTTTATTGTATCCATTCACAGCTGAACTCATTTGGCACAATTTAAGATATTCTGGAATGAAAATCAATCTTTGTCTCTATAACTTTTGACAGAAACAATGATGAGCAAACACAATATACACACAAAGCCACAAAATACAAATGTCTCCAGTATTTCTCTAAACCCTAGTGAAAGTAGAGCTAGTAGCTGCCAATTGTAACCTCAGGTGAGTTTTATAGTCTCCCCATATTTGAAGAGTTTGACCCTTTTAGGTTTTCCTTATCCTATCTTTGATTTCTTAAAAAGCACTTGTCTTGATTTTTAGCCTGTCGAACTTTTCCAAAGGGAAAAGTTGCTGCAGGCATGCGTGACTAAATAGATAGCTTTGTCAGTTTCCAGTGGCTAGACCTAGTCAGACATTCTTGCACTTACATACATCTATTTAAAGCTATTATTCTATTGATAAAGTTCCTTTAACAAGATACTGCCTCTTTGATCTTCTTATAGTTGAATATTTTATTTGCTTATTATAACATGGAAGTGGAGGGTCCGAGGAGAGCCAATAGGAATTAAGGTGTCCTATTTATTTGCTTATTATAGCATGATATTTTTAAATACTATAAGTGGAGGGTCTGAGGAGAGCCAATAGGAATTCAGGTGTCCTATTAGGAGCCAAAACAAATACCAGTGACAGTGCTGTCATGTCATTCACAATCTCTTGAGCAAGATGCTGGATCTCTTAGCCTATTTACTGATTTGCACTTTTGAGAAGGATGTAAAAGTCTGTTGTGCCCATTTCACAAATATAATGTTACACATGAAAAAGTACTTAGCAAACACAAATTTAAAAAATTATTGAGAATTCAAAATTGAAGATAATTAATATAATAATTTCAATATCACCAGTATATATATGTATTTAAAAGTCTACTTGTTTTGAAGATGCAGATTGAGTATTCCTTATCTGAAATGCTTGGAAACAGAAGTGTTTTGGATTTCATTTTTAAAAAACTTTTGGAATATTTGTATATATTTCATGAGATATCTTGGGGATGGGACCCAAATCTAAACAGGAAAGTCATTTATATTTCATATACACCTTATGCCCATACCCTGAAAGTAGTTTTATGCAAGATTTTAAATAATTTTATGCATGCAACAAAGTTCTCACTGTGTTTTAACTGCAATTTCATCATCTGAGATCAGGTCTGGGATTTTCCACGTGTGGTGTCATGACGGCACTCAAAAAGTTATGGGGAGCTAGGCATAGTGGTGGGCACCTTTAATCCCAGCTACTCAGGAGGCCAAGGTGGGAGGGTTGCTTGATCTCAGGAGTTTGAGTCCAACCTGGGAAATATAGTGAGAATCTGTCTGTAAAAAAAATTTTTTTAATTTGGATTTTGAAGCATTTTGAATTTTGAGATTAGGAATGCTCAACCTGTAATATTTTGTTCAGTATATCCTATATATAATATTTGACAAGGTGCACGAAAACGTAGATTGAATTATGTTTGAGAGGAAAGATAACAATAGCTACCTGTAAGGTGTGGGAGGGAGACCTTCACTTTTTCTTAATTAAACTTTTAATTTTGGGATAGTTTTAAATTTATTTTTTAATTTTTTTATTTTTATTTATTTTTTAATTTAGTTTTATTATTATTATACTTTAAGTTTTAGGGTACATGTGCACAATGTGCAGGTTAGTTACATATGTATACATGTGCCATCCTGGTGTGCTGCACCAATTAACTCGTCATTTAGCATTAGCTATATCTCCTAATGCTATCCCTCCCCCCTCCCCCCACCCCACAACAGTCCCCAGAGTGTGATGTTCCCCTTCCTGTGTCCATGTGTTCTCATTGTTCAATTCCCACCTATGAGTGAGAACATGCAGTGTTTGGTTTTTTGTCCTTGTGAAAGTTTACTGAGAATGATGATTTCCAGTTTCATCCATGTCCCTACAAATGACATTAACTCATCATTTTTATGGCTGCATAGTATTCCATGGTGTATATGTGCCACATTTTCTTTTCTTTTTTTTTTTTCTTTTTTTTTTATTATACTTTAAGTTTTAGGGTACATGTGCACATTGTGCAGGTTAGTTACATATGTATACATGTGCCATGCTGGTGCGCTGCACCCACTAACTCGTCATCTAGCATTAGGTATATCTCCCAATGCTATCCCTCCCTCCTCCCCCCACCCCACCACAGTCCCCAGAGTGTGATATTCCCCTTCCTGTGTCCATGTGATCTCATTGTTCAATTCCCACCTATGAGTGAGAATATGCGGTGTTTGGTTTTTTGTTCTTGCGATAGTTTACTGAGAATGATGATTTCCAATTTCATCCATGTCCCTACAAAGGACACGAACTCATCATTTTTTACGGCTGCATAGTATTCCATGGTGTATATGTGCCACATTTTCTTAATCCAGTCTATCATTGTTGGACATTTGGGTTGGTTCCAAGTCTTTGCTATTGTGAATAATGCCGCAATAAACATACGTGTGCATGTGTCACATTTTCTTAATCCAGTCTATCCTTGCTGGACACTTGGGTTGGTTCCAAGTCTTTGCTATTGTGAATAGTGTCGCAATAAACATACGTGTGCATGTGTCTTTATAGCAGCATGATTCATAGTCCTTTGGGTATATACCCAGTAATGGGATGGCTAGGTCAAATGGTATTTCAAGTTCTAGATCCCTGAGGAATCGCCACACTGACTTCCACAATGGTTGAACTAGTTTACAGTCCCACCAACAGTGTAAAAGTGTTCCTATTTCTCCACATCCTCTCCAGCACCTGTTGTTTCCTGACTTTTTAATGATTGCCATTCTAACTGGTGAGAGATGGTATCTCATTGTGGTTTTGATTTGCATTTCTCTGATGGCCAGTGATGGTGAGCATTTTTTCATGTGTCTTTTGGCTGCATAAATGTCTTCTTTTGAGAAGTGTCTGTTCATGTCCTTCACCCACTTTTTGATGGGGTTGTTTGTTTTTTTCTTGTAAATTTGTTTGAGTTCATTGTAGATTCTGGATATTAGCCCTTTGTCAGATGAGTAGGTTGTGAAAATTTTCTCCCATTTTGTAGGTTGCCTGTTCACTGTGACGGTAGTTTCTTTTGCTGTGCAGAAGCTCTTTAGTTTAATTAGATCTCATTTGTCAATTTTGGCTTTTGTTGCCACTGCTTTTCGTGTTTTAGACATGAAGTCCTTGCCCATGCCTACATCCTGAATGGTAATGCCTAGGTTTTCTTCTAGGGTTTTTATGGTTTTAGGTCTAACATTTAAGTCTTTAATCCATCTTCAATTAATTTTTGTACAAGGTGTAAGGAAGGGATCCAGTTTCAGCTTTCTACATATGGCTAGCCAGTTTTCCCAGCACCATTTATTAAATAGGGAATCCTTTCCCCATTTCTTGTTTTTGTCAGGTTTGTCAAAGATCAGATAGTTGTAGATATGCAGCATTATTTCTGAGGGCTCTGTTCTGTTCGATTGGTCTATATCTCTGTTTTGGTACCAGTACCATGCTATTTTGGTTACTGTAGCCTTGTAGTATAGCTTGAAGTCAGGTAGCGTGATGCCTCCAGCTTTGTTCTTTTGGCTTACGATTGACTTGGCAATGCAGGCTCTTTTTTGGTTCCATATGAACTTCAAAGTAGTTTTTTCCAATTCTGTGAATAAAGTCATTTGTAGCTTGATGGGGATGGCATTGAATCTATAAATTACCTTGGGCAGTATGGCCATTTTCACGATATTGATTCTTCCTACCCATGAGCATGGAATGTTCTTCCATTTGTTTGTATCCTCTTTTATTTCATTGAGCAGTGGTTTGTAGTTCTCCTTGAAGAGGTCCTTCACTTCCCTTGTAAGTTGGATTCCTAGGTATTTTATTCTCTTTGAAGCAATTGTGAATGGGAGTTCACTCATGATTTGGTTCTCTGTTTGTCTATTATTGGTGTATAAGAATGCTTGTGATTTTTGTACATTGATTTTGTATCCTGAGACTTTTCTGAAGTTACTTATCAGCTTAAGGAGATTTTGGGCTGAGACAATGGGGTTTTCTAAATACACAATCATGTCATCTGCAAACAGGGACAATTTGACTTCCTCTTTTCCTAATTGAATACCCTTGATTTCCTTCTCCTGCCTAATTGCCCTGGCCAGAATTTCCAACACTATGTTGAATAGGAGTGGTGAGAGAGGGCATCCCTGTTTTGTGCCAGTTTTCAAAGGGAATGCTTCCAGTTTTTGTCCATTCAGTATGATATTGGCTGTGGGTTTGTCATAGATAGCTCTTATTATTTTGAGATACGTCCCATCAATACCTAATTTATTGAGAGTTTTTAGCATGAAGGGTTGTTGAATTTTGTCAAAGGCCTTTTCTGCATCTATTGAGATAATCATGTGGTTTTTGTCTTTGGTTCTGTTTATATGCTGGATTATATTTATTGATTTGCATATATTGAACCAGCCTTGCATCCCAGGGATGGAGCCCACTTGATCATGGTGGATAAGCTTTTTGATGTGCTGCTGGATTCGTTTTGCCAGTATTTTATTGAGGATATTTGCATCAATGTTCATCAAGGATATTGGTCTATAATTCTCTTTTTTGGTTGTCTCTGCCCGGCTTTGGTATCAGGATGATGCAGGCCTCATAAAATGAGTTAGGGAGGATTCCCTCTTTTTCTATTGATTGGAATAGTTTCAGAAGGAATGGTACCAGTTCCTCCTTGTACCTCTGGTAGAATTCGGCTGTGAATCCATCTGGTCCTGGACTCTTTTTTGTTGGTAAGCTATTGATTATTGCCACAATTTCAGAGCCTGTTATTGGTCTATTCAGAGAGTCAACTTCTTCCTGGTTTAGTCTTGGGAGGGTGTATGTGTCGAGGAATTTATCCATGTCTTCTAGATTTTCCAGTTTATTTGCGTAGAGGTGTTTGTAGTGTTCTCTGATGGTAGTTTGTTTTTCCGTGGGATCGGTGGTGATATCCCCTTTATCATTTTTTATTGCATCTATTTGATTCTTCTCTCTTTTCTTCTTTATTAGTCTTGCTAGTGATCTATCAATTTTGTTGATCCTTTCAAAAAACCAGCTCCTGGATTTATTAATTTTTTGAAGGGTTTTTTGTGTCTCCATTTCCTTCAGTTCTGCTCTGATTATAGTTATTTCTTGCTTTCTGCTAGCTTTTGAATGTGTTTGCTCTTGCTTTTCTAGTTCTTTTAATTGTGATGTTAGGGTGTCCATTTTGGATCTTTCCTGCTTTCTCTTGTGGGCATTTAGTGCTATAAATTTCCCTCTACATACTGCTGTGAATGTGTCCCAGAGATTCTGGTATGTTGTGTCTTTGTTCTCGCTGGTTTCAAAGAACATCTTTATTTCGGCCTTCATTTCATTATGTACCCAGTAGTCATTCAGGAGCAGGTTGTTCAGTTTCCATGTAGTTGAGCAGTTTTGAGTGAGTTTCTTAATCCTGAGTTCTAGTTTTATTGCACTGTTGTCTGAGAGAGAGTTTGTTATAATTTCTGTTCTTTTACATTTGCTGAGGAGAGCTTTACTTCCAACTATGTGGTCAATTTTGGAATAGGTGTGGTGCGGTGCTGAAAAAAATGTATATTCTGTTGATTTGGGGTGGAGAGTTCTGTAGATGTCTACTAGGTCCGCTTGGTGCAGAGCTGAGTTCAATTCCTGGGTATCCTTGTTAACTTTCTGTCTCGTTGATCTGTCTAATGTTGACAGTGGGGTGTTAAAGTCTCCCATTATTATTGTGTGGGAGTCTAAGTCTCTTCGTAGGTCACTCAGGACTTGCTTTATGAATCTGGGTACTCCTGTATTGGGTGCATATATATTTAGGATAGTTAGCTCTTCTTGTTGAATTGATCCCTTTACCATTATGAAATGACCTTCTTTGTCTCTTTTGATCTTTGTTGGTTTAAAGTCTGTTTTATCAGAGACTAGGATGGCAACCCCTGCCTTTTTCTGTTTTCCATTTGCTTGGTAGATCTTCCTCCATCCTTTTATTTTGAGCCTATGTGTGTCTGTGCACGTGAGATGGGTTTCCTCAATACACCACACTGATGGGTCTTGACTCTTTACCCAATTTGCCAATCTGTGTCTTTTAATTGGAGCATTTAGTCCATTGACATTTAAAGTTAATATTGTTATGTGTGAATTTGATCCTGTCATTATGATATTAGCTGGTTATTTTGCTCGTTAGTTGATGCAGTTTCTTCCTAGCCTCGATGGTCTTTACAATTTGGCATGATTTTGCAGTGGCTGCTACTGATTGTTCCTTTCCATGTTTAGTGCTTCCTTCAGGAGCTCTTTTAGGGCAGGCCTGGTGGTGACAAAATCTCTCAGCATTTGCTTGTCTGTACAGTATTTTATTTCTCCTTCAGTTATGAAGCTTAGTTTGGCTGGATATGAAATTCTGGGTTGAAAATTCTTTTCTTTAAGTATGTTGAATATTGGCCCCCACTCTCTTCTGGCTTGTAGAGTTTCTGCCAAGCGATCTGCTGTTAGTCTGATGGGCTTCCCTTTGTGGGTAACCCGACCTTTCTCTCTGGCTGCCCTTAACATTTTTTCCTTCATTTCAATTTTGGTGAATCTGACAATTATGTGTCTCGGAGTTGCTCTTCTTGAGGAGTATCTTTGTGGCATTCTCTGTATTTCCTGTATCTGAATGTTGGCCTACCTTGCTAGATTGGGGAAGTTCTCCTGGATAATGTCCTGCAGAGTGTTTTCCAACTTGGTTCCATTCTCCCCGTCACTTTCAGGTACACCAATCAGACGTAGATTTGGTCTTTTCACATAGTCCCATATTTCTTGGAGGCTTTGTTTGTTTCTTTTTATTCTTTTTTCTCTAAACTTCCCTTCTCGCTTCTTTTCATTCATTTCATCTTCCATCACTGATACCCTTTCTTCCAGTTGATTGCATCAGCTCCTGAGGCTTCTGCATTCTTCACGTAGTTCTCGAGTCTTGGCTTTCAGCTCCATCACCTCCTTTACGCACTTCTCTGTATTGGTTATTCTAGTTATAAATTTGTCTAAATTTTTTTCAAAGTTTTTAACTTCTTTGCCTTTGGTTTGAATTTCCTCCTGTAGCTTGGAGTAGTTTGATCGTCTGAAGCCTTCTTCTCTCAACTTGTCAAAGTCATTCTCCGTCCAGCTTTGTTCCATTGCTGGTGAGGAACTGCATTCCTTTGGAGGAGGAGAGGCACTCTGCTTTCTAGAGTTTCCATTTTTTCTGCTCTGTTTTTTCCCCATCTTTGTGGTTTTATCTACTTTTGGTCTTTGATGATGGTGATGTACAGATGCGTTTTTCGTGTGGATGTCCTTTCTGTTTGTTAGTTTTCCTTCTAACAGACAGGACCCGCAGCTGCAGGTCTGTTGGAGTTTGCTAGAGGTCCACTCCAGACCCTGTTTGCCTGTGTATCAGCAGCGGTGGCTGCAGAACAGCGGATTTTCATGAACCGCGAATGCTGCTCTCTGATCTTTCCTCTGGAAGTTTTGTCTCAGTGGAGTACCTGGCCGTGTGAGATGTCAGTCTACCCCTACTGGGGGGTGCCTCCCAGTTAGGCTGCTCGGGGTCAGGGGTCAGGGACCCACTTGAGGAGGCAGTCTGCCCGTTCTCAGATCTCCAGCTGCATGCTGGGAGAACCACTACTCTCTTCAAAGCTGTCAGACAGGGACATTTAAGTCTGCAGAGGTTACTGCTGTCTTTTTGTTTGTCTGTTCCCTGCCCCCAGAGGTGGAGTCTATAGAGGCAGGCAGGCCTCCTTGAGCAGTTCGAGCTTCCCAGCTGCTTTGTTTACCTAAGCAAGGCTGGGCAATGGCGGGCGCCCCTCCCCCAGCCTCACTGATGCCTTGCAGTTTGATCTCAGACTGCTGTGCTAGCAATCAGCGAGACTCCGTGGGCATAGGATCCTCCGAGCCAGGTGCGGAATATAATCTCCTGGTGCACTGTTTTTTAAGCCCGTCGGAAAAGTGCAGTATTAGGGTGGGAGTGACCCAATTTTACAGGTGCCATCTGTCACCCCTTTCTTTGATCAGGAAAGGGAACTCCCTGACCCCTTGCACTTCCTGAGTGAGGCAATGCCTCGCCCTGCTTCTGCTCATGCACAGCGCGCTGCACCCGCTGTCCTGCCACCACTGTCTGGCACTCCCTAGTGAGATGAACCTGGTACCTCAGATGGAAATGCAGAAATCACCCATCTTCTGCATCGCTCACACTGGGAGCTGTAGACCGGAGCTGTTCCTATTCAGCCATCTTGGCTCGAACTCCATAGTTTTAAATTTAAAGAAAAATTGTGGAGTTAACACAGAGAGCTCACTCCTGGTTTCTACTATTATTAAAATCTTACTTTAATATGGTACATTTGTCACAATTAAATGGACCAATATTTATATATTTTTGTTAAAGTCCACAGTTATTAAGATTTTCTTAATTTTTATTTAATGTTCTTTTTCAGTTCCAGGATCCTATTCATGATATAATATTATATTTAGTTGACATGTCTCCTTGGGCTCCTCCTGGCTGTGACAAATTATCAGGCTTTCCTCGTACTGATGACCTTGACAATTCTGGGGAGTCCTGGCCAGGTATTTGTGGAATGTTTATCAATTGGAATTTGTCTGATTTTTTTCTCATTTTTAGATTGGGGTCATCCATTTTTAGGGGGTAGATCACAGAAGTGAAGTGTCATTCTCATCACATCATACCAAAGATACGCACTATCTATACAACTTATCAGTGTTGACATTGACCTTAATCACCTGGCTGAGGTAGTGTGTGCAGGTTTTCTACTCTAAGGTTATTCCTTCTCCTCTTCTCCCAACCCATCACTTTTTATACTGTACTTTTTAGAAGAAAGTCACTATGCACAGACCACACTCAAGGAATGGGGAGTTATGCTCCACCCACTTGAGGGTGGAGTATTTACATAAATTATTAGAAATTCTTTTGCATGGGAGATTAGTCCATTCTCTCCATTTATTTATTTATATCATCATGGACTCATTTATGTTTATTTTGTGTTTTGAGTTAGAATCAAAACATACTACTTTATTTGTTGCACAAATTTTTCCACCTTTGGCCATGGGAGCTCTTTCAGTTGAATCATGCCTCCTTTTGACATACCCCATGGGTGTGTGTGTGTGTGTGTATGTTGAGCACTTTCTTACTTTCTGGCACTTCAAAATGCTCCAGGCTCGTCTTGTATATTTTCTGCCTTAGTCCTAGAATCAGCAATTTCTTTAAGGATCCCTGGTTCCCTTTATTGACAGATGGATTAGAAACTAAGGTCTGGGGGCCAGGTGTGTCCCTTTGGGGAATTGTTCTTTCTAGGCCTTCTCAGATGAGACAACAAGAATGTATATATGTATAACCCATGTATATACACATGTCTATAAAAATGTAACCATGTCTCTACATTAAGTTAAATATGAATTCATACTGGTGTCTTCAACTCTAATACATTATCATATTCTAACCTCATCTCTTTGCTATTTGTAAATCCCCACTGCAGCAGGGAGATCTCTGGTTCCTATCAGCCACCATCCATTCACTTAAATATTCAGTTTCAGTATACATATATAGTTGTTTCAGAATTGATAACCTGTAAACCATGGTAAGAAAAGTCAATCAACTAGGCCATGAGACTTACATATGGTGCCTTTTGCCTATATACAGCCTGTACTCACTTGCAAAGTTACTTAGGTCAGCACCTTTTCCCCCTCACTACCTTTAGTGAAGTTTCTTCTTACATTAGTAATATAGTTTCATTATTATGTCATATTCTGCATTCGTTCCTGGGATCCTCAACCTGTTAAATGATGTTTAAAAATTTGTGTACATTAAATAAAGTTCACTCTTTGTGCCACAAGGTTCTATGTGTTTTGAGAAACCCATCGTGTCCTGTACCTACTTTCACTGTAACATAAGAATAGTTTCCTGCCTTAGAAAACATTTATTGTGCTTCATCTATTAATTACCACCCTGAACTTCTGGCAACCATTGATCTGCTTACCATCTGTGTAGCTTTGCCATACCCAGAATGTAATAGAATTGGAATCATACAATATATGGCCTTTTCATAGTAGGTTCTTTCACTTAGCAATATTCGTTTGAGGTTCATCATGTTTTCTCCTTGCTTATAGCTCATTACTTTTATCGTTTAATAATTTTCCATTGTGTGCATGTACTACAGGTTTTTTTTCCATGTGCCTATTGAAAAATATCTTGGTTGTTTCCAGGTTTTGGTGATCATATATAAAGCTGCTATAAACATCCATGTGCAGGTTTTTCTGCGGATATAAGTTTTCAAATCAGTTGGGTAAATACCCAGAAATGTAATTGCCGGAACTTAAAAACCTTACAAATATCAAGTTTTCCAGTCCACAAACATGAAACATATTTCTATTTACATATATAATTTGATTTCTTTTATCAGAGTTTTGTATTTTCGTATATAGATCTTGTGCACCTTTTGTTAGATTTATGTGCTAAATACTTCATTTTTAAAAAAATTATTATTTATTTATTTATTTATTTATTTTTAATCATTAATTTTTGTGGGTACATTGGAGTTGCATATATTTATGGGGTACATGACATATTTTGATACAGGCATATAATGAGTAATCATCACATCAGGGGAAATGGGGTATCCAATACCTCAAGCATTTATTCTTACTTTGTGTTTTAAACAATACAATTATACTCTTTTAGTTATTCTAAAAGGTACAATAAATTATTGTTGACTACAGTCACCCTGTTGTGCTATCAAATACTAGTTTTCATTCATTTCATTTAACTATATTTTTGCACACATTAACCATCCTACTTCTCTGACCCTACATGAGTACCCTTCCTAACTTCTGGTAACCCTCATTCTACTATCGATCTCCATGAGTTCAATTGGTTTAGTTTTTTTAGCACCTACAAACAAATGAGAACATGTAAAGTTTGTCTTTCTGTGCCTGGCTTATTTTATTTAACATAATGATCTCCAGTTCTATCCTTTTATTGCGAATGACAGGATCTCATTTTTTTTATATAGCTGAATAGTACTCCATTGTATATATGTGCCACATTTTCTTTATTCATTCATCTGTTGATGGACACTTAGGTTGCTTCTAGATCTCGACTATTGTAAATAGTCCTGCAATAAATGTAGGAGTGCAGATATCTCTTCAATATACTGATTTCCTTTCTTTTCAGTGAATACCTAGAGGTGAGACTGCTGAATCATTTGGTAGTTCTATTTTTAGCTTTCTAAGGAACCATCAAACTTCTCTCCATAGTGGTTGTGCTAATTTACATTCCCATAAACAGTGTACAAGTGTTCCCTTTTCTTCACATCCTTGTCAGCATTTATTGTTGTCCATCTTTTGGCTAAAAGTCATTTTAACTGGGTAAAAGGATATCTAATTGTGGTTTTGATTTGCATTTCTCTGATGATCAGTGACGTTGAGTCTTTTTACATGTCTGTCATTTGTATATCTTATTTTGAGAAATGTCTATTCAAATTTTTGCCCTAGTCAATGTTTTCTTGTAGTAGTTTCATACTTTGAGGTCTTATATATAAATCTTTACCCATGTTGATTTGATTTTTGTATACAGCAAGAGATAGGGATCTAGTTTCACTCTTCTTCATATGGATATTGAGCTTTCCCAGCACTATTGATTGAAGAGACTGTCCTTTCCCCAATGTAAAATTCTTGACAGCTCTCTCAAAAATGAATTCAATGTAGATGTATGGATTTATTTCTGGATTCTCCATTCTATTCTATTGGTTCATGTGTCTATTTTTTATGCCAGTACCATGCATTTTGGTTACTATAGGTCTGTAGTATAATTTGAAGTCAGGTAATGTGATTCCTCCAGTTTAATTCTTTTTGCTGAGAATAACAAATAAGAACTATTCTTTTTTGGCTAGCTTTGGTTATTTTGGGTCATTTGTGGCTCAGTATAAATTTTAGGATTTTTTTTCCTTTTCTGTGAACCATGTCATTGGTATGTTGATAGGAATTGCATTAAATCAGTAGATTGTTTTGGGTAGTATGGACATTTTAACAATATTGATTTTTCCAATCCATGAACATGGAATATATTTCCATTTTTAATGTTCTCTTTAATTTCTTTCATCAATGTTTTATAGTTTTCATTGTAAAGATCTTTCACTTCTTTGGTTAGCTTAATTCCTGGGTATTTTATTTGTAGCTATCATAAACAGGATTACTGTTTTTAAATTACTTTTGCAGATTGTTCACTGCTGGCATATGGAAATGCTACTAATTTCCGTGTGTTGATTTTATATCCTTCTGAATTTGTATATCCAACTAAATTTCTTTATCAATTTCAATACATTTTTGGTCAAGTCTTCAGGGTTTTTAAAAATATAAGATCATATCAGCTGCAAACAGAGATAATTTGACTTCATTCTTTCTAATTTGGATGTCTTTTATTTTTTCTCTTGACTGATTAGCTAAAACTTCCAGTAAAATGTTGAATAACAGTGGTGAAAATGGGCATCCTCATTTTGTTCCAGATCATAAAGGAAAAGCTTTCAATTTTTCCCTATTTAGTATGATACTATTAGTGAGTCTATTGTATATAGCTTTTATTGTGTTGAGATACACTCCTTCTATGTCTAGTTTTTTGAGGGTTTTTATCATGAACAAATGTTAAATTTAATCAAATGCTCTTTCAGCACTGTTCAGTATGCCAATTGCATTTTTCGTCTCCAAAATGTCTGCTTCATTCTTACTAATTATTTAAATCTGTTTATGAAATTAATCTGATAGAATTCTGAATTTCTTCTTCGTGTTTTCTTAGATTTCACTGAGCTTCCTCAAAACAGCTATTTTGGATTATTTTTCTGAAAGGTCACATCATTCTCTTTCTTTCTGGGATTGGTCACTGGTTGCTTATTTAGATTGTTTAGTGAGGTCATGTTTTCCTAGATGGTCTTGATGCCTGTGGATGTTCGACTGTGTCTGGGCATTGAAGAATTAGATATTTACTGTAGTCTTCACAGTCTGGGCTTGTTTGTACCTGTCCTTCCTGGGAGTTTTTCCAGGTATTTGAAGGGATTTCAGCGCTGTGATCTATGTCCTTGCTTACTGCATCCATGTCTGCTTTAGGGGCCATCTCCATCTCAGTAGTGCTGTGGCTGTTGCAAACTCATAGGTTTACTGCTTTGGTGGTCTTGCATAAGGTCTGGGACAATTCTCTGGAATATCAGGCAGAGACTCTTGTTCTCTTCTTTTACATTCCCCCAAAAGAGCAGTGTCCTTCTCTCTGTGTGCTGAGTTGCTTGGAGGTATGAGAGGGGTGACACAAGCACCCCTGGGACCAATACCACTGGGACTCTTTAGGCAGCAGGTGGAAAATTCTTCCATGACAGGGCCTTTCCTTTAAAGAAGCAGGTTGCCTTCTGGCCAGGGTATGTCTAGAAATGTCATCTGGGAGCTAAAACCTGGAATGGAGGCCTCAGGACTTTGCCTGGTGCCGTATTGTACTGTAGCTGAGCTATTATCCAACTTGCAAGACAATTTTATATGTATGTAATTTAATATGGTATACAAGAAAATACTTGACTTTTTAATATTAGCCTTGTGTCCTGCAACCTTGTTATAATTGCCTATAAGTTCTAGAAGATTTTTGTTGATTCTTTTTGTTGATAAATTCATATATAAACAATTATGTTACATATAAATAAAATGTTTTCATTGATTTATCTTCAGGCTCCATGAGTCTTTCTTCGACCATGTCAAATCTACTTATTAAAGACATTCATTTCTATTACAGAGATTTTATTTCTTGTACTTAATTTAATTCTTTTTTGAGTCTACCTCTCTGCTTGTATTACTCATCTGTTCTGGTTTTGTCTACTTTTTCCATTAGATCCCTTAATGTATTAATCATAGTTATTTTAAATTCCTTAACTGTTAGTTCACACATTTGTGGCACATCCTATCTGAGTGTGGTTCTGAAGATTACTTAGTCTCTTCATGTTATCTAGTGCAATAACTATGTGACCAAGGCGAATTTCTAGCCCACCTCAACTCCGGTTATCTTTAGGAAGCAGAATGCCTGAGGTCAAAAGTTCCCTCTTCTTACCAGACTAGCTAAGACTGGTGGGATCCAAGAGGGCTCACTTGATTTCTGTGGAACCTCCAGCTTCATTATAACCTAATTTTCATGCTAAGTGACACTCACACCAGTGCCATGATAGTTGACAATTACCATGACATCAAATAGAAGAAACGATGAAAGGACAAAAAGGAAAGTGGCAATTCCAGTTCCTATAAGTTCTCCACTTATTCCCTGAAAAGTCATGCATATTCCTCCCCTTACTTTTAATGCTTAACCTCTTTATTAAAGATGCCCTATATCTTTTACTACGTGGCCCTCATGGGCTGAGAAGTTGATTTGTGAGCCAAATCCCTGCTTCTTAATTCCACGGCCATCTAATAGTGTCTGCACTGCTTGATGCTCACTTTTGGTTTTGCATATTGGCTTCATGGCACTGAAGAGGGAAAGACCCCATTTTTTTGGAGAACCAGCTTTGTCAGCAACATTCAGACTATACACACACACACACACACACACACACACACACACATAATACGCTGCCTTTTGCCTTTGGTATGTCTTGTAATTTCTTGTTGAAAGCTGGACAAGTTGAATAATAGGGACTAAGATAAATCAGCCTTTAAAGTGTGTATTTATGCTAATTAGGCTAGGAGTTGAGCCATGTTTAACGTTTGTTATAGCTGCAGGTGCCAGATACCTCAAATTCCCTTAGTGTGCTCATTCTATCTCACCTCTTCAGCCTTCTCTAAGTACTCCTGAGACAGTCTGTGTTCTGTGGCTCTTGCAACTGTAACCAATTCATTGATAATATACTGAAATTGTTGGTGTGGCCATAAGGTACGAGGGATGGGAAATGTTCTAATATCTTTCAATTAAATCTCAGTCTTTCAGTGGATCTGTGTCTTAAGGTGGTTAACTTCACACATGTTTTTCCTGTTCTATTCTCTTGACCGCCTGCATCCTTCTTTGGCTGAAGAATTACCAATCTCTTTCCTGGAAGCCCTGGACTTCACTGAGTGCTTTGTTTTCACTCTTAGATGAGACAGGAAGGCTAGAGGGCAACCAACTGGATGTATGGCCTTCTTCCAATAGGCATAAGGTTCTTGCAAAGTTCTTCACCCTGGAGAGTAGGCTTTTGCTATGGAGATGTCTAGGCATGTTTTATGATGGTTATACTTCCTCTTCCTCTGTCAGACCTACAAGAGAGGGGATATTTCTCAGATCTTTACTGTGAGAATTTGGTAAGATTCAATGAGGGAAAGCCAATGAAAAAGTAAGCTTTCCCTAAGACTGCAACCCCCAGAGTTTCTTATTTTCCAATTAGTACACACTCAGCCTCCAGCAAAAACTAGCATTCACAGGTTCCTATCAGTTTCTGGTTCCAGTGGCTTCTGTTCTAGGTCAGCAAATCTCAAGTGTGACTGTCTGAATCCTCCTCTTTGTCTAGGTTTCAAGATGGTTGTTTGCTTGGCTACCTCAGTTCTCCAATAACCGCAAGAAAAGCTACTGATTTTTGGTTTGTTCCAGTTTTTCTTTTAAGTACAAGAGTGATGGCTTTCAAGTTATTTCCATGTCAAGGCTGAAACTGGAAGTCAGAACTTTTATGTTTTACTATGTATAATTCTGTTCAATTATTTTTTCTATAATAAGCATATATTAATGTTGATATAAAATAAACAAAATAAATATTTTGCTCACTTCTGTAGTTTATTGGGTAGAGATCACATTGAAATAAACCTGAAGCACAAAGCTTTTAACAGACTTTACGAAAGGTCCAAGAATGAAAGGTAAATTTAAATAACCTTTTTTGAGGTAATTCTTTGATTCCCTCACAGATGTTTAGACAAGAATCAAACTTCATATGTGTTTATATGCACACATATACAAATACATATATGATACATATATATGAATATGTATTATGTGAATTATGTGTATTATATGAAAATATGTTTGCCTGAAGAGATAGGATAGTATAAGCTTTAGCTTATAGACTTTGGAAGCAATGTCTGGATTCAAATTCAGTACAATCAAGTGTGTCAGCTTAAAGCACTATTTACCCCAAAAATAATAACAAGAAAATGCTTAACGTCTACTATATTGTATGGACTATATTATAGTTTTTACATATTTCAATCCACGCTACCATCCTATGAGAAGTGTATTTTGAAAGCTCTTTTTAAAGTTGAATAAACTGAAGTCTCAGAAAGGATATACCACTTGCCTCAGGCTGTACAGCGAAGAAATGAGAGAGATGGGATTTGATTCCAAAACTGCTGAGTCTCAAATTTAGTCTTTTTTTGTTCTCTGCATCCCATAAATGTCAGGAAGATCAGGCCCAATCACAGTATGTAATCTGGGGAGAAGTTCTAAGGTTCTGGGGTACATGCAGTTGGCTTATTTTAAATTGAACTGTCAGCATTAGGACTGAGCCCACGTTGACTCATCTTGCCCCTGGATGAAATCCTTATACAAAGATAATAGCCAGTTATGCCTTTTTGACAAACTCTTGTAACTGGTCCCTGGATTTCTCTTGTCTCTGATCTTCCATAACATATTTATCAATTTTGCTAACATAACTGGCACCTAGTCATTCACTTTGATGTTAGCCTAGTGATGAAGTCAACCTCTCTGGAGTTATCGACTAATTCTGTGACTTATAAGGTATGGAGCTTAAAAAATTATCCAACTCCCACTTTTTCATCACTAATTTAGAGTAATTGTGATACCTACCTCATCAGGTAGTTATGAGAACCCAAATTAAGTAAGTCTTGTAAAGGACTTACTAGCCAAGTGTCTAACACGCCATTGTTCAATACAGTGTGCCCTAGCCGCATGCACCGACATAGTATTTCGAAGGGAGTTAGTATAAATGGAAATGAACTGTAAGTATAAAATGTACAATGGATTTAGAAGACTCAAAACAAAAAATAGAATACAAAATATCTCATTAATAATTGTTAATGTTGATTACATATGGAAACGGTGATATCATGGATATAGTAAGCTTACATTTTTAGTCTCTTTTTTCTGTTTACTTTCTTATAAGGTGGCTTCTAGAAAATTTAAAATTATATATGTAGCTTGCATTATGGCAAACATTATACAGTTGACCCTTAACATGGATTGGAGCTGTGTGGGACCACTTATACATGAATTTTCTTCTGCCTCTGCCACCCCTTAGACTCCTCTTCTTCCTCCTCAGCTCACTTAGTGTGAAGACAACAAAGATAAACTCGTCCACTTAATGAATAGTAAATATATTTTATTTTCCTTATGATTGTCTTAATAAAATTTTGTTTTCTCTAGCTTACTTTATTGGAAGAATATAATATATAAAATATACAACATATAAAATATGTGTTAATTGACTGTTTATGTTATTGGTAAGGTGTAAGACTTCTATTCCACAATAGTTTAGTAGTAGTTAAGTTTTTGGGGAGTGAAAACTTATATGTAGATTTTTTATTGTGCTGGGGTCAGCTCCCCTGAGCTTTATTTTGTTCAAGGGTGAACTGTATTTCTATTGAACAGTGTTGCTCTAATACATAACAGACACTCAATAAATAATATTTTCCCCTATGATTAAGTTCTGCAGCCAGTGAATTATGATCATTATGCCTCATTTGTTGGCTTAAACCTATTTATTTTAAGGAATATCTTAGTAGCCTAAAGTGTTTAACTCCAAAACTAAAATGATATAGTCTATCCATCAACACATGCTATTGTTCTTATGTAAGCAAAAACTAAACATGTGAAGCAAAAATATGTTCCTCATTTCTTGCTTTCAGTATTCTCCTGAGGTATAACAGACCGTATTAATGACATTAGAAGACCTTGATTCATGTTGATTGATATTATGGAAATAACTGTTTGACACTTAAAGCATGACATCTGAATTCTGTCTTAATTTCATTTCTACAGAATAGAATGATTATTGGGGCCTGAACTCTTCAATATGCAGCCACATCAGCAATGTATGATCTCTGCCCAAAGTAATAAAATGTACTAATGAAACATGATAGGTGTAATTTGTAAATTATGAAGCAGTTTATAACATTTATGTTTACAACGCTGTTTTGGAAGAATTCCACCCACATCAATGAGCTAAGAAAATAATAATTAGCTTCAGAGGTTTATTGAAAAACTGTTATTTATGAAACATCATGAGAAATGATTCACCATTTTTCATGGTGCTAATTTTGCAAATACCTGGAAAACCTTTGATTATTGGAATTTTACTAGTTTTCCTCTTGGGTAAAGACTAGATCCTCAATTTTTTTTGACAGTTCTATTCAAATCCCCTAAATATCCTTGTAGTCAAATCCATTTAGGACCTCTCTTCCCTGCATATCATCCCTACTTCTCAGGTTGGATCTCCTTTCTTAACCAGTTTTTATCACTGTTACCAAGAGATATGCTATCAATTGTTTTCAGAATAAGTGGTTTCCACTTATTTGTGCATAAAGTACTGACTGAATATGTTATCACTAAAAATGTACTCTATCCCCAAATCATAAGCTACAAAAAAGTACTAGAAAATGTGTAAAGACAAATTTTAAATCTTTAAGATATTGACATGATATATATTTGTGTTCTCAAACTTAATAAAAAAAATTTAACAAAAATTTGATGGCAGATGGGGCATTATGAAACAGCATTAGTACATGTTTACTAAATTCTTTATTCACTCAGTTTAAATATACTTTTATATACCTAGTTCAAAATAATAAATGTGTTCTCTTTCAATATTAAACAGCCAGGAGGAAATTATAAACAAAAAAGAAACCAAATTATCTCTATAAGGTAATAAAACTATGGGATTATTAAACTTCTCTGATGTTACCAGTAGTTAAAAGCTCAAAGCTCATGATAATAAAAACACATAAACCATTTATTAACTTTAAACTCCCAGGAGCATCCAGAATTAATACATACATATTTTCTAATTGAGAATTTAAAATAAATTTAAAAAAATAAGCAAGTACTATTTCTTTTATGAAAAATCCCATATTATTTTGAAACACAGCAAGGCAAGGAGTGGGAGAGACGTAAAAATCACTAAAATCTAAAGATTATGTGAATAGTTTTTAAATATAGTATTCTCTTAGTAACCTTCATTTACAACTGATTCTCAAGAAGAAAATGAATTGTCCTATTAATTTTGCTATTTAGACCAAATTGTTTTTTAAAAATGGTAACAATACTAGTGTCTTAAAGTAGAACAAATTTGTTTCCCACTTACTCTGTGAAATAAATCATTTATTGAAATAATTTTAAATGCAAATTTATTATTAATTATTGAATTACTCTCTTACAAAGACTCTTTGTATACACGTTCCAGAACTTGCTGCACTGCATTAGATTGGAAATGGATTCTCCCACACGATGGAGAAAGTGCTGCTAGACATAGTTATGTGGTATGGTTTCAGATGATTGAACATGATAGTCTTTTCTTTAGATTGAATGGTAGAGTATAACTTGTTTAGGGCTTTATATTTATTAAGTTCTCCATATGGCATTGAATCTCATGCCAGTTATCAACCTAGAAGGACGAAATGCTCAGCCTTGTAGACTATTATATACCCAGCATGTTATTTGGTCCTGTATTTCTAAACAATGGCTTCAACACATTCCCCCACTCAGATATTCCCATGCCTCCACTATGGTCCATGTTGCTACCTTCGTACTTACGCCTTTAGTTGCTCTTGATTCCAGTTTCCTTAACCAAAATAGTGCCTTAATCATAGTGATTAGCACTTCCAGGACATCTACCACATGCTAGGCACTGTGCTAAGCACTCTTCATGGATATCTGTATGAGTGCTTCAGGGAACATGCCAACAGAGCCTAATGTGCATTTTCAAAACAAGGAAGCTGAGGCTCGAAAAATTAAGAAATTTGCCCAGAGTCCCAAACACCAAGTGGTAAAACCTGTGCACAGTCTGATTCCAGACCCCGCTCTTCACATCACAATCCATGCCATCCAGGCACTTGGTCCTGTCACCATCTTGGCGAATGTACTTTCTGTCTGACGTCCCCATGACTTCCACCCAGAACATTCTCTAGCTCCTCTTTCTATCCACTATCCAGAGCTGTGCTCTTAGCCAGCTTCCCTGGGCCTAGATGCAGGCCAGTGAGCTTGGGGTACAGCATGGGCTTTTCATCTAAAGTATGACTTCATTCAATCTGACACATATAGGAAGTTGCTAGAAGAGCGATGGTTTCTCTATGGAGGCATCCAGGTGTACATTTTATATCAGACAATCTATCTTACAATGATCGCCTTCATGGGAAAATATATTGACTCACAACAAAGCACCCATCTTATGGGAGGGATGCACCAGTATACAAGGTACAATGTCTGCTCTAAAGATTTAGTATCTACAGGCAATCTAAGAGTTCTTTCACCTCTCGGGATCCCAAGCTTGGTATCTGAGTGCTTCAGCTCAAGAAGGTGACCAACTTTATTTCCCATCCGGTACACCCTTCCTCTCTACTAGCAAAGTGTCTTCAGACGCAACTTTTTTGTCTGCCTAGAGCAAATGTCCTCTCTTCTTCCTGCAATTAGGCTCCAGAACATCACCTTATAGCAATCTTGATTGGGCAGCAAATACCGCAGCATCCTGGCTGAGAAATGATGACTCAAAGGCAGAAGGACCCTTAACTTGAGGCTGGTTGGTAGTAAAAAAAGGCAAATGATTAGCTTGACTCTGAGAGAGGCCATGAAATCTCAGTGTAGATAGACAAGAAGTCAGTAGATCATGAATAGTGGTCTCATTCAGAGGTAATTAGCAGTATTGACTGCAGACAACCAGTTGGTTATTTCTATTCATTGGCCCAAGCACAGTTGTGGCCCTGGGGTCTGTGTTTCTTTATGGCTCTCTAAGAACTTGCTTTATGAATCTGAATGTTCCTGTGTTGGGTGCATATATATTTAAGGTAGTTAGATCTTGTTGAATTGAACCCTTTACCATTATGCACTACCTTCTTTGTGTTTTTTGGTCCTTGTTTGTTTGAGGTCTGTTTTGTCAGAAATTATGACTGCAACCTTTCCTTTTTTTCTGTTTTCCATTTGCTTGGTAGACTTTCCTCCATCCATTTATTTTGAGCCTATAGGCATCATTACGTGAGATGGGTCTCTTGAAAACAGCATACTATTGGGTGTTGCTTTTTTAAATCCGTTTGCCACTCCATGCCTTTTAAGTGGGGCATTTAACCCATTTACATTCTAGGTCAGTATTGATATGTGTGGATTTGATTCTGTCAATGTGCTGTTAGGTGGTCATTATGTTACCTTGTTTGTGTGGTTGCTTTATGGTGACACCAGTCTGTGTGTTTAAGTGCATTTTTGTATTAGCTGGTAGTAGTCCTTCCTTTCTATATTTAGTGCTCCTTTCAAGATCTTTTTGTAGGGCCAGTCTGGGGGAACAAACTCCCTCAACATTTGCTTATCTGAAAGATATCTTATTTCTCCTTTGCTTAGGAAACTTAGTTTGGCTGCATATGAAATTCTTGTTTGAAGATTTTTTTTTCTGTAAGAATGTTGACTATAGGCTCCCAATCTCTTCTGGCTTGTAGGGCTTCAGTAGAGAGATCTGCTGTTAGTCTGATGGAGTTCCCTTTGTAAGTAACCTGCCTTTTCTCTCTAGTTTCCTTTAGCATTCTTTGTTTCATTTTGACCTTGCAAAATCTGATGATGTGCTTTGGAACTTCCTGAATTTGACTGTGGGCCTCTCTAGCAAGGTTGAGAAAGTTTTCACGGAAAATATCCTCAATCACATCCTCCAAGTTGTTTGCTTTCTCCCCACCACCCCCCTTTCAGGGATTTCCAATGATTAACAGATTTGACCTCTTTACATAATCCCATACTTCTTGGAGGTTCTGTTCAATTTTTAAAATTATTTTTTCTTTATTTTTGTCTGACTGTCTTATTTCAAAGAACCAGTCTTCACGTTCTGAGATTAAAAATCTCATCTTGGTTTATTCTGCTGTTAAGACTTGTGGATTACATTGTGAAATTCTTGTATTGTGTTATTCAGCTCTGTCAGACCTGTCAGGTTCTTTTTTATACTGGCTATTTTATCCTTCAGCTCCTATATCAGTTTATTGTGATTCTTAGTTTTCTTGGATTGGGTTTTGCTATTCTCCTGAATCTCAATGATTTTCATTTCTATCCATATTCTGAATTTTTTTTCTGTCATTTCAGCCAGCTCAGACTGGTTAAGAACTCTTGTTGAAAAACTGGCGTGGTTGTTTGGACAACATATGACACTCAGGTCATTTGAGTTACGGAGTTCTTGCATTGGTTCTTTCTCATCTGTGTGTGTGGGTGTTCCTTTAACTACAGTCAATAGACTTTTTATCTGGATGTCTTCACCGGGCTGAGGCTATCTGCACAATCTTTATTTGAAGCTGACTTCTTGTCTCTGGTTTCAGAGGGGTATATGTTAGTGAGGTATTTTTGGTGTTGAAGCTTTGGGGTGTAATCCAGTAGGTAGCACTTGGGCTTATTGGTCAGTTGGTAGACTCTGCTTGTTTGTGTGGTTCCCCTATTTTTCTTCACAGTTGCAACTGTGTTCCCTTTTCATGCTCTTAAAGTGTGGATTCCTCTCCCCATTGAGTGCTGGCTGTGGACGGTGGCTTGGCACTCCTGGGCTGCCCACTGCAGCTAGGATAATCTCAGTGTTTATGTTCCTTCTCCAACTTGGAGGCAGCAGAGGAAGGGATCTTAGTAGTGGTTGTGGCCAAGGGATATTGAAAAAAGGGAAGTCATTATATGAGTTATATGACAAATTAAAGCAAAAGAGAGGTGAAGAATCTAAATCTGGAGAATTTAATGCCAGCAAAGGATGGCTTGATAAGTTTAGAAAGGGGTTTGGCTAAAAGATGCCAAGATAACGGGAGAAGCAGCCACTGAAAAGCAAAAGAAAGCAGATGGGTTCCCAGATGCCATTGAGACAATCATTGAGGAGAAAGAATCTGCCTGAACAGGTTTTTAATGCAGATGAAAATGCCTTGTTCTAGAAAAAAAAAATGCCACAAAGAACATTTATTAGTAACAGAGAGAAGTGAGCAGCAGGATTTAAGGCAGGAAAGACCAGGCTAACTTTAGTGTTTTATACAATGCAGTCAGGTTTATGATCAGTACAACCCACATCTCTAAAGCTGATAACACCTGAGCTTTGTAGGATAAAGATAAACACCCGCTACCAGTATTTTGGTTGTACAACAAAGAAGGTCTAAACAACAAGAACCCTTTTTCTGGATTGGTTCAATTGATTCTTTGCCCCTGAAATTAGGAAGATGCTTCCAGTAAGAAACTGCTTTTTAAAGTTCTTTTCATATTGTACAATTTCCTTGGCCACCCAGAACCCCATTAGTTCAACATGGAATGCATAGAAGTGGTCTATTCACTCTTAAACACAACATCTCTAATCCAGCTTCTAGCTTAGGGGGTCATAGGACCTTTAAGGCTCATTAAACTTAGAACTCTTCATGAAGGTTTCCCAATGTTTGGGAAGAGAAACCCTACAGAGAGAACATCATGAAAGTCTGGGAGGATTACACCATTGAAGATGTCATCATTGCTATAGAAGAGACCATAAAAGGCATCAAGCCCCAAACAATAAGTTCTTACGGGAGAAAACTCTTCAGATATTGTACATGACTTCACAGAATTTACAACAGAGCCAATCAAGGTAGTTACGAAAGACATTGTAGATACGGCAACCAAGTGAGGAGTGAAGGGTTTGAAGATATAAAACTTGGGGAAATTCAAGACCTAACAGTCACCACCCCAGAATGTTTAACAGAAGAAAATTTTATGGAAATAAGTGCTTCAAACCAGTGCCAGATGATGAGGAAGAAGATGTAGAAGAAGCAGTGCCAGCAAGCAAATTTATGTTAGACAATCTGACAGAGGGTTTCCCATTATTCAAGGCTGCTTTTGACTTCTTTTGCAACATGAATCCTTTTTTGATATAGGCATGAAACTAAAGCAAATAGTGGAAGAATAATTGCTACCATACAGAAACATTTTCAGAGAAATACAAAAACAAAAACAAAATCAGACAGAAATTACAATGTATCTCATAAAATTGTATCAGTGTGCCTGCCTCTCCTACCACCCCTTTAACCTCCTCCACCTCTTTCACCTCTGCCACCCCTGAGACAGCAAGACCAACTCCTCGTCTTCCTCCTGCTCAACCTATTCAATAGTGACAAGGATGAAGACCTTTATGATGATCTATTTCCACTAAATGAATAGTAAGTATACTTGCTCTTCCTTATAATTTTCTTAATAATATTTCATTCCTTTAGCTTGCTTATTGTAATAATACAGCTTATAATACATATAACATACAAAATGTGTATTAATTGATTTTTAATGTTCTTAGTAAGACTTCCAGTCAACAGCAGGCTGTTAGTAGTTAAATTTTTGGAGAGTCAAAAGTTATACATAGATTTTTGACTGCTCAGGAGGGTTGGTGTCTTTAACTCCTGTGTTGTTCAGGAGTCAACTGTAGAACATTTCTATTACCCAAGAAAGTTCTTTTATGCACATTTCTAGTCAATCTTCTTTCTTCTACACTGCTCTAGAGGAAACCACTATTGTAATTTTTATCCCTATGTATTCCTTTTGCCTATTCATGAATTTCATACACATGAAATCATACGCTATGTGCTCTTCTGTATTTGGTTTCCTGTGGATTCCAGTGTCTGTAATAAAGTTTTATTTCAACACAACCATGCTCATTTGATTATATATCCTATGCCTCCTTTTGCATTGCAATAGCAAGGCTAAATACTGATGCTTTTGGATTTATGATGGATTTCATCCTGATAATCCCATCATAAATTGAAAATATTGTAAATCGAAAATGCACTTAATACCCTTAACCTACCAGACATCACAGCTTAGCCTAGTTTCCCTTAAACATGCCCAAAACACATATTTGTCTACAGTTGAACAAAATCATCTAAAAAATCCCCTATTTTATGGGAAAGTATTGAATATTTCATGTAATTTGTTGAATACTGTACTGAAAGTGAAAAACAATGGTTGTGTGGTTACTCAACATATGTTTTCTACTGAAAACGTATCACTTTCATGTTATCATAAAGTCAAAAAATTGTTAAGTTGAACCATTGTAAATTGGGGACCATCTGTACACGCAACAAAGGTTCTGTGCCACACTCATTACTTTCCATTGCTGCTTGGCATACTACAAATCACAATGTCCCAGTTATAACTGACTAACATCTTGAACTAGCACGCCTAGTATTGTGCCATGACATTTAATTTTTTTATTACTAGTGAATACCCACAATGTCAGAGCAAGAAAAGAGAAAAGTTGGTTTTGAATGTCGTTCTTTTAAGGCAGAGTGGAGTATGGATTATTTTGTTATCAAATTAGATGGCAAAGCATTATGTTTATTATGTAGTGATATGGTAGCTGTGCTACAATAATATAATAACCATCAACATTATTTGGCTAAGCACACTATAATATTCCCACTCATAGAAAAAGGAATTTCAGAAAAACTAGAAATTTTCAAATGAAATATCAAAGCAAAATTTATTCAGAAAGATTTAAAAAATTGAAATGAAGTTTAAGTCAATGTAAGCTTCTGAGCAGCTCATTTATTAGCCAAGCAAGGGAAACTGTCTACTAAAGTTGAGTTAATTAAATTGTGTTTGATTGCAGCAGATGAAGGAACGTGTCTTGAGAAAATAAACTTGATTAAAACTATTAGCCTTTTAGTGATAACAGTTGCTTGAATAGTTGAGGACACGGAGGGCAACAGATGGAGTAAACATTCTGTCCATATTCTTCCCAATAAGTACAGCTAAATGCCCTAGATAATATATACAAAAAACGTAAGAAGACTCTGAAAGATGTAGAGAAGAAGGCAGACTGAAAAGGGAGTTTAGGGCCAAAGCAATGACATTGCAATGAGTTCCCTGACTTTTCTTTCTGACCCATATATCCCATACTGGGGAATGGAGAATCCAGAAACCTAATAACGCCAATGAACACAGACAATAAAAGCCCCAAGTAAAGTTTCTGCTTACTCTAGCCAAAGGGCCAGGCAAGGGGCCACCTAACAAGAGAGCTTTCAGATAATAACCACTCTACTGCAGCCAAACACCACAGACAAATATGAGGTCAACCTTCAGCCCCACCAGCAAAGGTGGAGTGGAGAACGTGGACATCTATCCACACTCTCCAGGCTGAAAGAAGGGACCCCAACCCCCGCCATGATTATCAGAGGCTGGGTGGGGAAATAGGATCTTTGTTCCTGATTGGTGGTAATGAGCACCGCCCTGCACTCACAGGGTAGGCGCCAATGACAAGGGGAGCCTGGAATTCACCCCTACCTGGGACAGTGGTCTAAGAGGAGGGCTAGTGGAAAGTCAGGGCTTTCACAACCCCTCAGAGACAACGAGGACCACTCCCCTCCCAGTGTAAGTGGTGGCCATGTCGGGAGCCTGAATTTCCACCTCTACCTGTAGTAACAAGAGCCCATCCCTCCAACTGTCAACAGAGGCCTAGTGGAAGCCCTGGGCATCCAACCCCACTTGGTGAAATGAGGTAGTTCCCCTTCTCCCACTGGAATTGTGTCAGAGGGAGCTGCCAAAACACAAGATTCACAAAAGACCCAGTGTCTCATGGCACAGCTAAAGGAAAACTGGATACTCTGAACAACTTTGTACATCCATTTGACAAGTACAAACTACTATAACTTACTCATTAAGAAATAGACAATTTAAATAGCCCAATAACTATTAATGAAATTGAATTTGTACACATACCCTTTCTCTATATATGCATGTATAGGTGTATACATACATACATACATGTATATTGTTAGAACAGAGTAAAAATCCAAGAACAGTCCCACACAGTGATGGCCAACTGATGTTTGACAATGATGTAAAGGCAATTTAACAGAGAATAATTTTTTCAAAACATGGGGTTGAACAATTAGATATCCATAATAAAATATGAAATCCTGACATAAACTTCACACTTTACATAAATATTAAGCAAAAGAGATTATATATTTAAATATAAAACAGAAATATAAAATTTTTAGCTTATAAAATTGGAGAAAATCTTTGGGATTTTCAATGAGAGGTTGGTAAAGAATTCTTAGCTATGACACCAAAAGTGTGTTCCATAGAAAAATAAAATTGATAACTTGGACTTCATCAAAATAAAAACTTTTGTCTGTAGAAGACTTCACGAAGAGAATTAAAAAAACAATGTGTATACTGGAAGAAAATATTTTAATACCACATATCTGAAAAAAAAAAGACAACCCAAAACTCAACAGTAAAGAGCAATTAATTCAACTAAAACATGGACAAAAAATATAAGGAGAGGCTTCACTGAAGAGAATATATAGATGGCAAGCACATGAAAAGATGTTCAACCTCATGAGTCACCAGAGAAGTGCAAATTAAGACCGCAATGAGATATCATTATATACCTATGAGAGGAGCTAAAGTAAAAATAGTAACACCACCACATGCTGGTAAGAATGTGGAGAAACTCAGTCTCTCATACATTGCTGGTGGGTTTGTAATATGATGTAAAGGCACCCACTCTGGAAACTATTTTGGCAGTTTCTTAAAAAGCTAAACGTACACTTACTGATTGATTCAACAAGTGAATTCCTCAGCATTTATCACAGAAAAATAAAAATTTAGGTCCACACAAAAACTGATACCCATTTGTTCATAGCAGCTTTATTTGTAATAGCCAAAAACTGAAAATAACCAAGATGTCTCTCAATAATTAACTGTGGTATATCCATATGAATCATCAGTGTTAAAAATTAAAAAATAACTATTGATATACTCAACAATTTCAATTATTTCAAGGGCATTATGAGCATGGAAACATTGCAAAAGGTCGCAGGCTATATGACTTCATTTATATATTGTTTTTTAAATTATGAAATTACAAAGATGGGAAAGAGATTAGTGGTTGTCAGGGGTCAGAGATGGTGGTAATGATGGTGGTGTGACTTAAGGGTTACCACACGGGAGATCTTTGTGATGACTGAATAGCTCTGTATCTTGATTGTGTGGTGGTAGTTACACCAATTTATCCATGTAATAAGATGACAAAGGACCAGCTGTTGTTTATTCAAGAAGTCAGTGTTGAATTTGAGTGACTGAAGAATTAGCTTCTATGAAGTCTGCATATATTTGAGAAAACTCTAATTTGCCAAATATTTCTCAAATATTTGAGAAAACTCTAATTCAGTACAACCTGAAGTGAAATCTTTGAAGTTCTGTTACATCCAATCATGGTAAAAATATGTGTGGAGAAGAAAAAGATGTATTGGAAAAAAATTCAAAGCTTTGAAAATACAAAATATTTGTATTATTCACATGCAGGTAATCCTGGAAACTACTTGAACATTTCCAACAGATTTTCTTCATAAAAGTCAGTAATACTAATTAAGTGAGATGTCCCCGAGAAAGATAATTCCATTTTTCTAATTGGAGAAACTGTGTGCAACCTGTGTGCAACCTATGTGCAACTTACATACAAAAAATTTACCCAATTATTATATTTTGGACTTTATCAATACATTTTTTTGTGGAAATTCATTCTCTCTTTTTATACACGTACTTATAAAAATCCCTGATTTTACCTCTAATGCTACAAAGCCTAAAATACAGTCATGTGTTGCTTAACGACAAGGATATGTTCTGGGAAATGCATTGTTAAGTCATTTCATCATTGTGTAAACATCCTTGGGTGCACTTACACAAACCTAGATGGTACAGCCTGCTACACACCTAGACTAGATGGTATAACCTATTGCTCATAGGCTACAAACCTGTGTAGCATGTTACTGTACAGAATACTGTAGGCAATTATAACACAATGGTATTTGTGTATTTAAGCATATCTGAACAAAGAAATGATAAATTAAAATATGCTATAAAAGATTTTAAAAGTGGTACACCTATGTAAGGTATTTACCATGAATGGAGCTCTCAGGACAAGAAGTTGCTGTGAGTGAGTCAGTGATTGAGTAGTGGGTGAATGTGAAGGCCTAGGACTTTATTGTACACTACTGTAGACTTTATAAACACTGTACATTTAGGCTACATTAAATTTATTTTAAAATATTTTGCTTTCTTCAATAATAAATTAACAGCTTACTGTAACATATATATTTTTTAACTTTTAAGTTCTTGGGTACATGTGCAGGTTTGTTATACAGGAAAACTGGTGTCACAGGGACTTGTACAGATTATTTTTTAAACATTCAAAATTTTGAAACTTTTTGACTCTTTTGTAGTAACACTTAAAACACAAAGACATTGTAAAGCTGTACAAAAATATTTTCCCTACCCTATAAGCTTCTTTCTATTTTTAAGTTTATTTCTAGTTTGTTTACTTTTAAAAGTCTTTTATTAAAAGCTGAATGCACACATTAGCCTAAGACAACACAGGGTCAGTATCATCATTATCACTGTCTCCCACCTCCACATCCTGTCCCACTAGAAAGTCTTCAGGGGCAATAACACACATGGAGCTGTCATCTACTATGATAACAAACGCTTCTTCTGGATACTGTTTGAAGGACCTGCCTGAGGCTGTTTTATAGTTAACATTTTGTTTTAATAAGTAAAAGGAGTACCCTTTAAAATAACCATAACAAGTATAGCATAGTAAATACATAATTGAGTAACATAGTCGTTTATTATCAAGTATTATGTACTGTATAGAATTGTATGTGCTAGACTTTTATACAACTGCCAGCTTGGTAGATTTGTTTAAATTAGCATCATCACAAATATGCAAGTAATGCTTTGTGCTATGATGTTACAATGTTAAGATGTCTAGACAACAGGAATTTTTCAGCCCTTTCATAACCTTGTGAGACAACTGTAGTATATGCAGTCCATTGTTGACTAAGACGTTGTTATGCGGCTCATGATTGTATTTATTCTCTGTTTTCAGAAAAAATCTGTGGGCCTCGGTTCTAGCTGCCTATGATTCAAATATGTGAAGACTATTGATTTCTGCGGGCCTCGGTTCTAGCTGCCTATGATTCAGATATGTGAAGACTATTGATTTTTGTATGTTATTTTATATTCTGCAACATTAGATTGAGTTAGATTTATTGTTGGCTCTCTCTAGTTTTCAAGTATATTATTTTTCTTCAGCAATAAGAATTTTACTTCTACTTGGCCGAGGTGGGAGGATCACGAGGTCAGGAGATTGAGACCATCCTGGCTAACACAGTGAAACCCCGTCTCTACAGAAAATACAAAAAATTAGCCTGGCATGGTGGCATGCGCCTGTAATGCCAGCTACTTGGGAGGCTAAGGCAGGAGAATCACTTAAACCTGGGAGGTGGAGGTTGCAGTGAGCCGAGATGGCGCCACTGCACTCCACCTGGGTGACAGAGCGAGACTCTATCTCAAAAACAAAAACAACAACAAAAAATTACTTCTACTTTTATAATGATTAGACTCAACTAATGAAAAAGATATTTTAAAAAATGACTTTCGAACTGACGTGCATAAAATTTATTGTAATAACTATATATATATCATTCTATTTTACTCTGTTTTATAGCAGCATTAAATTTTATCAAAGTCCTTTTTATACATATGGAAATAATAATGATTGTCTCATTGTATCTATTAACGTGTTATTTTAATTAATTTTAAATGTTGAATCATTCTTATTCCTAGAATAAGTGATACAATTTATTATTTTATTGCTTGTATTTGATTCAGAATTTTTCCATCAACATTAATAAGTGATATGGATCTGAAGGTTTTTATTTTTTCTTTTTGGTGCTATCTTTCTTAGAATTAGTTATCAACATTATACTTTTTCCGTAAGAAGAGTAGAAGTTTTCATTATAAATTCCATAACAATATATGTAATATTGGAATTATTTGTCTTTTAGAGTTTTGGTAAAATTCACTTAAGAATTTACTGAGATAGGTATCTTTTGTGATTCTTTTATCTGTTTCCTCTATGGAAATTAATCCTTCTAATCTTTCTAGATCTTTTGTGACAGATTTGGTTTAATTTTATTTTCTTAGGAAATGATACATTTTATTTTTGGATTTAAAATCATCATTTTAAATTTTGTGTATTTGTCCTTTCCTCTCTTTATTCTCAAGTTACCCAATGATCTATTTTGTTAATTTTAGTTCAATTATTTTTCTATTTTCTAACTCAATAAATTTTATTTTAATCTTTATTATTTTCTTTCTTATGTTTTCTCTTTATTTCCTTGGTTAACTTTTTAGCTTTTTGAGTTGGTGATTTAATTTGTTTGTTTTCATTCTCTCCTTTTTAAGGACTCCCTTTACGAGTCCCCAGTGTCTATTGCTGCCATCTTCATGTCCATGTGTTTGCAGTTAAGCTGTCATTTATGTGAGAATATGTGGTATTTGGCTTCCTGTTTTGGCATTAATTCACTTAGGATAATCTCCAGCTGCTTCCATGTTGCTGCAAAGGACATGATTTAGATTTTTTTTTTTAATCAATGTGCAGTGTTCCATGGTGCATATGCACCAGATTTTGTTCTTTTCACGGCTGTGTAGTAGTCCATGGTGTATAGGTACATTTTCTTTATCCAATCCACCATTGGTGGGCATTTGGGTTGCTACTGTGAATAGTGCTGCGATAAACATGGGAGTACAGGTTGCTCTGGTGTTGTATTGCTTCGTATGTGGTTGTCAAGAAGTCAGTGGTCAACTAGATTGACTTTCCTTTGTAAATAACAATAGCTTAGCTGAATATTGTATTTGTTGGTTCTCACTCGTAAAGACTGTTTAAAATACCAGTCTACTGTTTTCTTGCTTTGTGTGTGATTGCCAATAAGTCTTTTGTCAACCATGTTTTCTTCCCTTTCTGAATGACACCTTTGTCCTGATGCCCTGAAGATTATTTTCTCAGTCTCTGAAGTCTACTAGATTTATTAGAATACATCAGTTATCTTGGGTATACAGTAGACCTTAGAATATGTAGATTTAGGTCTTTTATTTCTAGAAAGTTTTCTTGAATAATAGTTTTACATTTTAATTATATTCCACTGATTTCTCTTTGTATTTCATGGACCATTATATGTATGTATATTATCTTCTTTACTTATCATGTATTTCTTTCAATGTAATTCTTTCCACTTTTAAAAATTAATTATATTCTTTTGGCTTTTTCTTCATGTACCTTACTATATTTTCATTTAAATCCCTTCTGCTCTGGGCTTTTTGTAATTTAGACTTTATTTCTCTTCATTTTGTATTCCTGGTAGCTATGCTCTCAAAGCACAACACTGACACACTTCCTATCTCCCCATGAAAGGTGGTACGCTATTAGGAATGATTTATCTCCATGTTCTGTCATCTCTATGCCCCAACTTCTTTCCTCGTTTCTACACAGTGTCCACTTGACGCTCTCTACAAGCATAGGTTCTGGGGCTGGGTATTATGAATTTGGACATTTATTTTTCTAATTATAGACAACTTGACATTTATTGTGTTCTTTGGGTTATGCTAAATGCGTAAGTTGTAGCTGATTGTTTTTATTTGCTCTCTCTCTGTGGATCTGTACATATATTTTAATCCTCTGTATACTAACAGTGCATTATTAGAAGTGCTATTACTGTGTGCAAATAGCTTATTTTGGTGGCCCAGAAACACCCAAACACTCTAAAGTTGTCTTTTTATGTTAAACAAAACATTCTTTTTTATTGATACAAATATTTGTGCATATTGATGAGGTACATGTGATATTGTGTTAAATGGACAAACTGTGTAATAATTCAGGCAGGGTATTTGGGGTGTCCATCACCTTGAGCATTGATCATTTCTATGTGTTGAGAATATTTCAAGTGTTCTCTTCTAGCTATTCTGAAATATACAATACATTGTTGCTAACTATACTCACCCTACTCTGTTATGAACATTAGAACTTATTCCTTCTATCCAGCTGTATATTTGTACACATTAACCAACTTCTCCATATCCCATCAACGCACATCCTTCACAGTCTCTGGTAACTATCATTCTACTCCGGACCTCCATAAGATCACACATTTTAGCTCCCACATATTAGTGAGAACTTGAAATTTGTCTTTCTGTGTCTGGCTTATCTCACTTAACATAATGACCTGCAGTTCCATTCCTATTGTTGTAAATAACATGATTTTATTTTTCATGTCCAAATAGTATTCCATTGTATACATATGCCACCTTTTCTTTATCAATTCATACACTGATGGGCAGTTAAGCTGGTTGTATATCTTTGCTATCATGAATAGTGCTGCGATAAACATGGGAGTACAGGTATCTCTTTGATATACTAATTTATTTTTCTTTGGATAAATACTCAGGAGTGGGATTGCTGAAGTGTATGATAGTTTTATTTATGTTTTTTTTTTGGTGAAATCTCCATACTGTTTTCCATAGTGGCTGTACTAATTTCCATTCCCATTAAGAGTGTATAAGGGTTTTCTCTTCTCCACATCCTTACCAGCACCTGTTATTTTGTCTTTTTTAATAGTAGCCATTTTAACAATGGTAAGATGATATGTCATTGTGGTTTTGATTGCCATTTCCCTAATAATTAGTGATGTTGAGCATTTTTTCATATGCCTATTGCTCATCCATATGTCTTTTTTTGACAAATGTCTATTCATGCCCTTGGTCCACTTTTTAATGGGGTTATTTTTTTTACTCTTGAATTGTTTGAGTTCCTTGTAAATTCTGGATATTAGTCTCTTGTTGGATGAATAGTTTGCAAATATTTTCTCCCATTCAACAAGGTGTCTCTTCATTCTATTAATTGTTTCTTTTGACTAAAGAAGCTTTTTAGTTTAATGTAGTCCCATTCATCTATTTTTGTTTTTGTTGCCTGTGCTTTTGAGGGCTTAACCATAAAATCTGCATAAACCAATGTCCTTAAGTGTTTTCCCTATGTTTTCTTCTAGTAGTTTTATAGTTTCAGGTCTTACATTTAACTCTTTAATATGTCTTGAGTTGATTTTTGTGTATAATGAATGATAGGGGTCCAGTTTTATTCTTCTGCATATGGATAGCCAATTTTCCCAGAACCATTTATTGAAGAGGGTTTCCTTTCTCCAGTGTATGTTCTTGGCACCTTTGTCAAAATCAGTTGAATGTAAATACATGGGTTTATTTCTGTGTTCTTTGTTCTGCTCTATTGATCTAAGTGTCTGTTTTTGTACCAATGCCATGCTATTTTGGTCATGATAGCCTTGTAATGTAGACTGCTGGGGGTCACTCATGAACCCTTTCCCCATGCTGGGGACCCTCTCCCAACTCCCAGCCCATCCAAGTGGAGCAGACTGCTTTGTTTCCCTTGCCTTCCTTGTTTCGTTTCCCTTGCCTTCCTTGCTTTAGGTGTTTGCTGTCACTTCTCTGTAGAATTCCAATGTTCTCTCTTAGAGGATATATTTGAAGTGTGATTATCTGCTTGCTATTTTGGTTCTTCTTTGTGGAAGAGGCGAGTACCAGATGCCTCTAGTCAGCCATCTTGAAGTTGAGCTAAAGATAATGTTTCTAAATATGTCCCTACATACCTCCCAATTACTGTTTCAGATCACTGAAACAGGTTAAACATGTATGGCATTATTACAAAGAAACAGTTATTATGGTAGTATGACATTAATGCAGGGCTACACATGTAAATCAGTGGAAGAGACTAGAGAGTCCAGAATTATATCATACACATAAGACACACTGAGTTACAGCCAAAAATGCCAATGCATTTAATAGGTAAGAAGTAAACCTTCAAACAAATGATATTGAAACAAGAATAAAAAGAGCATTAACTCTTATTCCAAAGTTGTATATTTACTCAAAATCATAGACCTAAATATAACAGTAAAAAATAATAAAACTTCTAAAACAAAATATAGGAGTTTTCTCTATATTTTCCTCTCAACCTTGGGATAGGTTGAGATTTATTAATACACAAAAAGCATTAATCATTAAAAAACTGATCAATTGAACTTCACTAAAACTAAATATTTTTGCTTTTTGAAAGATTTCATTAAGAAATTGGAAAAGAAAGCCACAGGCTGGGAGAAAATATCTGCAATACATATATTTGACAAAGGACTTGTAGCCACAACTCAATAGTAAGAATAAAATCAATCAAATAATGTAGAACAAAAAATTTGTACAGTTGCTTCAAAAAAGCAGACCTTTTTTGAAATGGCCAATAAACACATAAAAGATACTCAACATCATTAATCATCACGGAAATGCAAATCCAGACCAGAATGGGTATCACTCACCTGGTAGAATGGCTGATAATGGAAAACATCAGCAATAAAAAGTATTGGCCTTGGAACTTTTATATATTTCAAATAGGAGTATAAAATGATATAATCACTTTGGAAATCTGTTTGGAAATTTTTTATAATGTTTACCATACACTTATCAAATTATCTAAAAATTCCACTTTTAGGTATTTACCAAAAAGAAATGAAAATCTATGTCTACATAAAATCTGGCATGTGAACATTCATAACTGCTTTATTTATAATAGTCAAAAATTTTAAACAGCCATGTCCATAAGCTGGTGAATGGATAAACAAACTGTGGTAATATCCACATAATAGGATATTATCCAACAATAAAAATGAGAAAACTACTGCCGTATGCAGCAATGTGGGTAGATCTCAAAAACATGATGTGAAGCGAAAAAGCCAGTCACAAAAAGTATACATTGTATTATTCTATTTATAAGACAATCTAGAAATGACCAATCAAAGCTATAAAGATGGAAAAAGCATATGCATGATTGACTAGAAGCAGAGGTGGGTAGGATTGACTGGAAAGGGAGCAAAGGAACTTTCTAGAATAATAGGATTATTCTACAGTTTATTGTGATGGTGATTACATTTGTCAAAGTCATCACACTGTTTGCATAAAATAGGTTCAACTTTCAAATGAAAGTTATACTGTAATGGAGTTGATATCAAATTATAAAAATGTTGAAAATATGTCCTTCCATCATCTCTTCCTGTTATTTATTCTTTTGAAGAGATGGGCTAATATAAGAAACTGACTTTCATAGTGCTTTCAATTAGTGAGATCTCTTTGCACAGTATATTTTAAAACTGTTAATACTAATAAAGTTCAGAAATATTCACATCTTTAATACTAAAATTATTAGTAAAACATATTTTTATCTCTTATCTTTCTAAATGTTTTATCAAATACAGTCTGCTGACTTTTTGAGAATGAGCCATAGAGCAAGGACAGTTTCCTCTGATCATTTTGTAAATCTATTCTGTGTTGTTGCATGAATATTTTTCATGCATATTTTACTAGGGTATTAGTCACAATGCACCTGTTTTAAAATATGCTCCCTTTTCTTTCTCTTTATGCTTTTCTAACTGTTAGTAGACATCTGTCTTTACATCAGAAACTTGAAAAGTCAAAAACCTCTTACTTCTTTGAGTGTCGTGAAGCTTCATTTTCTTGTAATTCGTTCACTCCTCCAGAGTTTTGGCACACCTATTATTTTTTTCCTTGTGAAATACAAATCATCCATTCTAAGAGTACTTTGAAAACATCACTGACCTTAACCATCTGCTTCTAACTTCTAAAATTTGACCAGCAATGATCTTAAGAAAAACAGAAGGCTTCATTGATATAATCAATGGCTGTTTCTTTCATCAAATTCATGCTCCTTGTTCAGGAGAGCTGTAATCTATATCTGCACCTTCTGCAGGGTCAGTGTAAGTTGGAAAAATAGACAGATGTACAGACATGGTTGTTTCCTTAATAACCCAGTTGCCAAATACACATGTACCAGATTGCTTGGGGTGACATAACAAAATACCACAGGCTGGATGACTTAAACAATAGTTTATTTTCTCACAGTTCTGGAGGCTGGAAGTGCAAGATCATTGTGCCACGGGGTTGCTTTCTCCTGAGGTCTCTCCTTTTGACATGCAGATGACTGCCTTTTGTCTGTGTCCTCATATACCCTTTCTTCTCTACGCATGCAAACCTGGTATCTCCTTATCTGTCCAAATTTATCTTATTTATAAGAACATCAGTCAGATAAGATTAGGGGCCACCCTAATAGCCTCATTTAATTTTAACCACCTCTTTATGTCTTATCTGCAAATACTGTCACACTCTGAGGGACTGGTGCTTAGGGCTTCAACAACATATGAACTTTGGGAGGACAATTCAGCTCATGATGACACATGACCCATCATCCTTTTCCATGAGGTTCTGTAGTCCCATAAGACATCAATTGATCCCCAAGGGAAAAACTGTGACTAATTAGAATATTCTAGTAGATCCTCTATGAACAATGCTCTAAACCATCTTCCTCCTTCTCAAGTTTTACCCAAATGCAAAGAATACATTGATCTCAGAGATTACTCACTTTGCCAATTTAGGAACACTTCTTTTTGCACAGAGTTAAACCAACTCTGCTATGTGAGCAACATCTGAAAGGAAATTACTAGCACTTTACATAAACGTATAGAGCTTGAATACTTAATCTTATTTGAGAAGTTGTTCTAATGTAGTCCAGTCAGTCACTACATCTGGATCTTTCAGAGCAAATTCCATCTCTATAGTGGCTGCCTCCAGAATTTGAGCCAAGTATTTTTAAAATAACATTCACCTTCTGCAACTTGAGCTTTTTTGCAAGCATGTGGTTTACATTTGAGTCAATGTTCTCATCCATCTGCCCTCAAGAATAGATACATTTTATTGTGCATTTCTTGAATTCACACCGAAAAGGTATTATTATCCTGAAACATCAACAACCAAAAGGCAAGGGAAAGGATTGCATTTTAGTCAGCGGATGAGTCATTCTAAAAATGAACATAGACTGTCAGCTGGTCCTTATGGAACGTGAAATAAAAGGTATGATTTTTGTGTTCTATCTTCCTATGTTGTAAACTATATGTCACCTTCAAAATGGGAAAAGACATCTAGAATGTAACTGAGTTAACCAAAAGCAGTTGAAGTTGAGAAGAAATTGTTATTATCACTGATAGTTACTATCTTCCTACACACAGAACTAATTAAACAGCCATGTCCACATTCTCAGAGGACCCTATGCTGTACCCTTTCCCATGTAGTGAAAATATATGAGAAGCTCCTTGCATGTAATGCTTTGGCCTGAACCTTTTCCTGGGTTTCCTTCCTAATTCTTTGTTTTTCTCAACACTTTAGATTTCTTATGATAGGTAAAGTAGTGATTGCATTCACAGAGATTCTAACCTAGTTTCTTATAGGCCAAATTTAGCCCATAGAAGGATTTTGTTTGCCCCTTGTAGTTGTGTGTGTGTGTTTATTTGTTAATTTCTTTGTTTGTTTTTAGACAGGGTTTCGTTGTCTCTCCCAGGCTGGAGTATAGTGGCATGATCACAGCTCATGGCAGCCTCAACCTCCTGGGCTCAAGCAATCCTCCCCCTTCAGGCTCCCAAGTAGGTAGGACTATAGGTGAGCATCATTGCACCTGGCTAGATTTTTAAAAACAATTTTGTAGAGACAGAGTTTCACTATGTTGCCTAGGATGGTCTCAAACTCTTGGCCTCAAGTGATCCTCTCACCTCGGCCTCTCAAAGTGTTGGGATTATAGGCATGAGCCACCACATACAGCCTTGCCTCCTGCAGTTTTAATTCTTTAACTTATCTTCTATAAAATTAGAAGATTTCACATAAAAATGTAGAAATTTGTGAGTGTTTTTCCAATTATTACTGGTGTTGGTGATAACTCAGGAAGTTGAACCCTGGTTTTAAAAACGTATAGTCTGTCCATTTAATGATCTTTTAGCAGTCGCCACATTGCTATTGAAGTAAAATGATGAATTTTGTAATAAAGGATAAAAATCATTGAAAATGCAGACAAAAATGCTATCTAAAGAGTTGCATGATTTAAGGAAGGGAAAATAATCATGACTCCTATAACTATTGATCTTTGAGGTATAAATCAGCATGTGAAAAAAGGAAAGTGGATGAACATAGTTTATTATGAAAGCTTTTGGTAAATTTCAACATCACAATTGTTATAGCAGGTGCCAAGGGATTTTGGGGGTAGGTTAAGGAAAGGGGGTTTGGTGAACATGAAGGACTAGTTCATAGGTAGAAATGATAGTGAGACTTGAATATGTTTGTGAATGCAAATTTGATAAAACGGTGCAGGCAGTCTTACCTAACATTTACATCAGTGAACTCAGAAACAGAATAAATAGTAACATGGACAAACGTTACAAATTTTATAAGTTTTTCTGAGTATTGAAATGCCATGGAGAAGATCAAATTGAAGACACATCTTGTGGATCTGAGGAAGTTATCATAAAAGTAACACCCCACGTAAGATATCAGCAAGTATGAAGAGAAGAATTCATTTAAAATGAATCCTACGAAACGTTAGGTGAACCTAAACTATGTTTTCCTGGTAGTTCCCAGGAATTCAGACTTCTTATTTACAAATTTGAAAAATTAACATCTGTTGGGAATTTGGAAACTATCTTCCATTAATTTCAGGAGTTGTAGGAAGTCAAAATTTCCAATTTTAAAGCACATTTTTCATTACTTATTTGGATGCTCAACTGTTAGTCTAACTTGGCAAACATGAAAATTGTACAATTGTTTATTTTGGGGGTAAAATAAAAAAGTACTTTAGATGAAAAACGTGTGTGTTTGTGTGTGTGTAGAGGATTTCAAATGAATAAATGTATACGTTTTGGTAAAATAGAAATGAGGTAAATCAAAGCTATTGATTTTGTAATAATATCAGATACTTTCTATTTCCTTATAAAATGAATCAATCTGCATTTGATATTCTGCATTACTTATTCACATTTTACTTAATGATAGGTAAAGCGTCTTCTTAAATTTTACTTGAACTTCCTCTTCTGCTCTGTTTACTTTGCAAGGAAAGCAATGCTATAAATATTGGGATTTGAGTCCAGGATTTCTAAAATCACTCACAAGTATAGACTTAAAGGACTTTAAAAACCCAATTGTTCACACACTTGTAATGATGACTCATACCTTTTAAAGCTTCTTTGAAAACCCTCAGATCGTTCTGTACTTAAAAAATGTAAATGGCTTTTTTGTCCATGGGGAGATTAATTCAGTAAGGTGAAAAATTTGCTAAGGTGAAAAAAATGAATTCAGTCTTCCCCAGTATGAAAATTGCTCAAAGATTAATTTAGCCTGTTTAATTCAGCTCTCAAATGTTTCTCAGAGCTCTAAAATATTTTTCTACCTTCGCTGCACCTGGGGCATCAATTCGATTATTTTTACTCTTGATTTTAATGTGTCTACTTTCTTCCATATGAAGCTATTTTCATTTTCATTCAGTTCATTTTACCCTTGGTTTCTTTTTCTTTTTTTCCCAGAAGATTATTACTATTCATATTTTGTTGATGATCTCTTCTTACGTTATTTTAAGCTCAAAGCTGGAAGAAACTTGTAGTAGATACCACATTTTCCCCTCCTCTTCCTAGTCTTTTCTTTTTGCATCCATAAATACACATCATCAGTGTTGATAAACACGTAGTTTGTTCAATACTTGCCACAGTAGTTTTTCAAGGAAACTAACATTCTAAGCTGAGGAAACCCATAATAAGTCCTAGCAAACCCTTAGTAATAACCTCCAGCCCTCCAAGAGCCTATAGTATTTACAAAAAGTGAAAATGATTTGGTCAAATTCTACACTTATTTGTTCTTTTTATTAAAAAAAAAAAAAGAAAGAAAACAGTTGGTCAAGTGCGGTGGCTCACGCCTGTAATCCCAGCACTTTGGGAGGCTGAGGTGGGCAGATCACAAGGTCAAGAGATCGAGACCATCCTGGCCAACATGGTGAAACCCCGTCTCTACTAAAAATACACAAATTAGCTGGGCATGGTGGTGGATGCCTGTAATCCCAGCTACTCGAGAGGCTGAGGCCAGAGAATCGCTTGAACCCAGGAGGCAGAGGTTGCAGGGAGCCGAGATCCCACCACTGCACTCCAACCTGGTGACAGAGACTCCTTCTCAAAAACAAACAACAACAACAACAACAACAAAAAGGAAAATATGTTTAACTGTCACATACTTTTTTTTACTGCCTATTTTAAACAGCACAGGGTGGCTCTGCACCTGTTTTTGTTCCTGAGGTCAAAGCTTGGTGAATTACTTCTAATGTCCTCCTATTTAACTACAAAATGCAATGTGCTATATAAGATTCTCTTGTTACTTATTACTTTCTTTTCTTCCCCAATATTACTCTGAATAGATTTTCTTACAAAATATACAAGATTTTATTGTGTAATTTATATTTCATATTGAAATTCATTTGCTATTGTGTTTATTATATTTACATTTTGTAAATAATGAATAATTTCATTTTTAGTTGAAATAACAAGCATTTTAGAAATAATAAGACCTAGTACCATTTCTACTTAAAGGGATCAGCTTCAATGGAAATATTTCCTTTGATGAGGATAACACTAGAAAATAATTGTTTTGCTACTAAAGCCTGTTTAGTGTCTTGGTATTTTGCTTGAATTGAGAAAGTACACTAATATCTCTAAAACATTCAACTCTGTATAATTGCTTAAATTTTTTAAATAAAATTTTGATAAATCCAGAACATTAAATAAAGCTAAGGGCACTGTATGTGTTTCCTCAGTGTTCCACTCAAGGTATGAAAGATGTCCAATGGGGCTTTTAACCCCAGATGTGTGAATTTACCAAACTGTGATGAAACAGAGAAAACACAGTTAAATTATAGCCCATTGAACAAGTTGTTTCTACTCTGCAATTTACATATTTGATTAATCCATAGGGGTGAGGGGAAGGTGAGGAACAGATAAATCATTAATTACTACCAGAATACTGTACATGCAGGGAGGCAGCCCACCTCATGTGTTTACCTTTCCTAAGTGGCTTGTGACTGTTGTTCATTAACAGGGGACAACACTCAGCATGGATGACACATCCTTAGGCCAGGTGCTTCTGTTTATTGGGCACAGGATCTGATTTTGCCTCCCCTAATGAAAAATGAATTCAAACAGAAAGAAGATACTATTTCAATGAGACAGGGGAAAAGATGCGACCTATAAGCTGTCTACAGACTACAGAATAAGAGAAATGTTATGACAAGGGGAAAATATATGTTGGTAACATAGCTTGACTCATATTTCAAGAGCAAAATTGAAACCATACTTCTGAAGGGTACAGACTGTGACAACAGAAAAGGTACTCTGAAATGCTACTGTTTCAGAAAATGTCGGGCAGATCACCCTTTGTCCAATCATTTTAATGTGTAGGACAAATACATTTCAGGGGGAAAAGGCAATTTTGCTCCTAAGTCTGGGTTGCATTGCTGAGTAGGGGAAGGGAAGCAAAATGCTAAAATAAAAGAAATATATTCTTTAGACCAACATTAATGTTGTACATTACACACAAAACAGAGCCAAAGTCAAATAATTGAATGAAAAAGTGAGTATCCTAAAGGTCTGGTTATTGGCCCACAGGTTAGAGCGTACATGACTAAGTTAGTCATACTTGTTACATGACCTGGAATTTTGTGTCCCTATTAATTTAAATCAAAGTCACTATAATTTTTTATCTTGATATCAAAGTTACATTAATTCCCAGATGATTAAATACCTAAGCAAAAATGAAAGTAACAAATTATATCTAATCTAGATTTAATTTTCAGTTTTGATTTTAAAATTTTGTTTCAGTTTTTTTCTTTTTATTACAGCTAAAAGTAATGGTTAAGGAAAAAGCATAATACAATATTCATTTTTCAAGCAAAAGTGCCTGCAAGCCTCATGTGGTGATAATTTCTTTCAATGTGTTTTTTGGTTAATGAACCTTGGATAAAAAATTCAAATTCTCAGATAATGAGTGAACCATTAAAGGACTCAGGTATAAGCTCAACTCATCACCCATGAATTTAGAGGTTTATACTCAGTGAGTGTCAAACAACTTTTAAAATTCTTCTCTGAAGCAGGGCTGTGGAGAGAGATTCTTTATAATTCAAAGGAGGCAGGAACACGCGATATCTCTTACTCTGAATAAGTGGTGCTCCAGGAGGCTCATGGCAAATATGATCCAAAGGCACTTTGAGGGCAAGGACTTTCTGTCGTGCATACTCTGCATTCCTGCTGATGGAATGTAAGGGCTCACTTAGGTGTGCAATGAATTCATTGTTGAATGAATGAATGAACAAACGAATGAACAAATTAATGAATGAAACACTTTCTCCACTGACTTTGTGAATCTTTCTTCTACTCTGTTTCAGTGATGCTGATTGCTCCTAATTTTCCATCTAACTCTCGGGCTGCTCCTCTGCAACTGTGTGTGTGTGAGTCAGTGTGTGTGTGTGTGTGGGTGGTGTGTGTGGGTGAGTGTGTGCACACTTGCACATGACTGTGTCTCCTTGTTCACATGTCCATTAAATATCTTTGCTCTTTTAAGGTTTGATTTTCTTCATTTTCTTCTCTTTTTGGTCTACACTCCATCAGCAGGGAGCTATTGTTTCATGATTTCACATAGGTATTCTTGTGACTCCTGAATGCATATCTGAAAACATTTTTTCAGGGCTCTAGAACCACACATCTATATGCCAAGTGGATATTTCCACTCAATGTTTTACAAGTGAATCATACCATTCATGATTCAAACAAATGTTCTCCCTTTCCAAATTTGTTCTTCTTTTTATGTTCCCTTTCATCCACACCCTGGAGCCAAAATGGTTATCTCAGCATCCTCAACTTTCTCTGTTCCTCACCCATCAGATACCGGGTCCTGAAATCTATTTCCTTAATATTTTCAGATTCTCCTGCTCCTTGTCTTTCCCCTTGACACTATATTGTTCTCAAACAAATGACTTCCAAGTCACGTTGCTCCAGTAGCCTTCCAACTGCCCTCTGCCTCCTCCTCTCCCTCCCTACTCCTTCTTTTACATTGCTATCATTGGGATTTTTTGAAAATGTCATATGACCATGTCACACCCTGCTCAAATCTCTTTATCATTTTTTCTAAGTTTTTGCAGTAAGACAAATTCTTCATTTCAGTACACAAAACTTGCAAAAACTGTCCCCCCTTTCTGTAGTAGCCTCTCTCCTGTGACACATGCTCCTGTTACGTATACCAAACTGCTTATAATTAAGAAGCTCTGTTTCTTTCATGCTCGCATATCGTCATACTTCTGTACTTCTCTCTGAAATGTCTGTCTGAGTTTCTTGTCTTCCCTCTGCCTAACTTTCTATAGTTTACCTCCTCAAACTATGTTAAGCATCACCTCTGGGAAAACATTTCCTCATCCTCAACTCTACTGTGATCTGTATGGTTTATATGTATCCCTTGTATTCTCATGTCATTCTAAAAGCATAACACTTATCACATTGTATGATAATTTATCTCACCATCAGCTCTTCAAAAACAAGTATCTTTTTATTTAACTTTGTGTTCCCAGAGCATATCATAGTGTCTGACACAAAGTAGACACTCATATTTTTAAATTTTTTTAAAATTGATACATAAAAGATGCATGCATTGTCATCATACATGTGACAATTTAATAAATTCATATAATTTGTAAAGATCAAATCAGTTTAATTGGGATATTCATCATTTTAAATATTTGTCTTTTCTTTACGCTAGAAATATTCAAATTATTCTTTTCTAGATATTTTGGAATATATAATAGATTATTATAAAATATAGTCACTCTACTGATCTTTCAAACACGAGGTCTTATTTCTTTTATCAAATTGTGTGTTCGTACCCATTCATCAACCTCTCATTACTTTATACTTTAACTCCATCCCCCCCTCACATTTTGACTTATGTTGTTCCAATTTATATATTTTCATATTACCTATCTCTTAACAAGTTACTGCAGCTATTATTGTTTTTGATAGATTTGTCTTTTGGGCTTTACACTAGAGTTGCAAGTAGATTGCACACCACAGTCACAGTATTAGAGTACTCTGGGTTTGTCCACTTACTTAATTTTCCCAGTGTATTTTATACCTTCAAATATTTTCTTGTTGCATGCTTGTGGTTATTTTCTTTCAGACTGAAGAACTTCCTTTAGCATTTCTTATAAGACAGGTCTGGTGGTTGTGAATTCTCTAAGATTCTGTTTGATGGGGAAAGGCTTCATCTCTCCTTCATATTTGAGGGATAGCTTTGCTGGATACAAATTTCTTGGATGGCAGTTTTTTCTTTCAGAACTTTGAAAATGTCAACCCACTACCTCCTGACTTGTAAGGCGTTTGTTGAGAAGTCTGCTGCCAGACAAATTGGAGATCTTTATATGTTATTTTCTTCTTTTATCTTGCTGCTTTTAGGATCCTCCCTTTGTCCCTGATTTTTGAGAGTTTGATTATTATATGCCCTGGGGAGTCTTATTTGGGTCAAATCTGTTCTCTGACCTTTCTGTACCTAGATAATAAACTCTGTCTTGAGTTTTGGAAAGTCTTACATTATTATTTCTTTAAATAAGCTTTCTACCCCTTGTTGTTGCTCAACTATCTCTTGAACATCAATAATTCTTAGTCATGGTCTTAGCAGGTAATTTCTATGTCTTGTAGGCAATCTTTATTCCTTTTCATTCCGTTTTCTTTTTTCCTCCTCTACGTATTTTCAAATAGCCTGTCTTTGAGCTCACTGATTCTTTCCTCTCCTTGATCTTTTCTGCTCTCAAGAGCCTATAATGAATTTTTCAGTTCAGCAAACATATTTCTTAGTTACAAGATTTCTGGTGTTTTTTAATGTTTTTAATCTCTTTGTTAGATTTCTATGATAAATTTCTGAATGTTTTTGTGTGTGTTATCTTGGAGATCACTGAGTTTCCTTCAAACTGCAGTTTTGAACTCTTGGTTGGGGAGCTCACATATTATTATCTCTTTTGGACCAGTTACTGTTTCCTTGCTTTTCCATCTGGGAAGGTCATGGTTCCTTGTTTGCTGTGGTTTCTTGTGCAGGTAACACATTTGTATTATGGTACCAAAAACAACACAAAGGAAGTAGATGGGAACAAGCTGTCTTGGGCTTATTTTGTTTCTGGTAAATAATCAGAGATGGCCGGGCGTGGTGGCTCACACCTGTAATCCCAAAACGTTCGGAGGCTGAGACGGGCGGATCAGGATGTCAGGAGATTGAGACCATCCTGGCCAACACGGTGAAACCCCGTCTCTATCTAAAAAAAATACAAAAAATTAGCTGGGCTTGGTGGCGGGTGCCTGTAGTCCCAGCTACTCCGGAGGCTGAGGCAGGAGAGTGGCGTGAACCCGGGACGTGGAGCTTGCAGTGAGCCGAGATCGCGCCACTGCACCCCAGCCTGGGCGACAGAGCGAGACTCCGTCTCAAAAATAAAAAATAAATAAAAAATAAAAATAAAATAAAATAATCAGAGGCCACCATTCCAGAATGGGGAAACTTCCAAAGGAGATATTCTAGCAATATGGGAAGGCTAGCTAGGGGTTCATGCCCAGGAATCTATGGAATGAACCTTCTACAGTGTGTACAGTGTGATGCTGCTGAACAGCCACTCTGATTTGGGAGCTCTTTTTGCTAAGCAGATTTTCAGGGATGGGGATGGTAGTCTCATTTCCCCCCTCTGTCTCTGGCTGTCCTCAGGGATATTTCTCCTTTCAGGCATTTGTGATGCATCCTGTGGGTTGAGGCAGAGACAAGACTCCTGCCAGGGAACCCAAGATGGTTGGAAAGCTGATTGTCCACCTCAATCTCACTGTTTCCAGTATAGAAACTATGAGTGGGGGAATTTTTTTCCCATGCACTTGGTGCTGAGCTGTTTGGAAAAAAAGAGTATTGTAGATATGAAATTCTGATTCTCTTACTGTCCTATAGCCCTAGGAACTGTCTCATGTTCTTAATTATTCTAGGATTTTACTCAATGCTGTGTATTTGCTTTTGGTTTCTGCTGGGGAGAATGAAATCAGCTTGCTTCCTCTCTGCCATTTTAGAACTGGAAGTCTCTTCTTAGTAGAACTCATTATTGTTTGTGGAATCGATAAATGCCCAAATTCATGGTCAGAACTCTTGGACTTAATTACGGTTTAGACATGGAAGAAAACATGATTCTGATAACGGGCAATTTGGTTCTAACATATTGTGATTTTTTTCAGAGATCATTCCAGATATTTGGATTTTAACGATAAAATTGAAAACATACTGTTAGTACAGCCATATGAGTAAGGTAGTGTTATGGCTTTGGATTTAATCTCCCAAGTTTAGTGATTGTTTTCATTAGCCTTTGGGTCTTATGTTCATGTGAAACTTGGACTAAACTGAGCTTCTTGAGTTTCATTATGAAACTAGAGCTTATATCTCCTAATATTAAAACCTCAGTTTAAAACTCAGCAGTTTCACGGGGGATCATTTTGTAAAACAATTTTTGCTGTTTTAGAATTGAGTGATAGCCAAAAGTTTTAGCAAAACATCTGAGCAAAATTACTCACCAGTACTTCATGAAATGGTGAATAAAGTAATGGTAAATATAATAAAACTGAAAAGTAGAGACCCATTTACATTATTTTAGCTATAAATTAAATATGTTTGGGGCAAAAGTCTGTGATTTCAGGAAAATTTATGACCTTAAAATATTCACAGTATCATCTAAAATTTTTGACCTACCTCTTGCATTCATATTTTCCATTCCCTTCAATTTTTCTGAGAAACTCTGACCCTGACCCAGGGTAAATAGAACATTTTCATCTATTTGTGTTTTTCTTTCATTTAAAAGAAAAGTGAAGTGAAATTACTTGGAGCCAATTTGCCATGAGAAAAATAGGAAAATTGCTTAACCTCCCGATGTCTCATTTCTCACTCACAGGTACTCTGATAGAAGAGTTTATATTCTGCTTAAGGTGCAATTAACTCTATGTGGGTTACTTCAAGCTGAAAAGTGTATTGATCATTCCACAAAAAACACGAATGCAAAAGATAACTTTATAATTGGGTAAAGTGCTCAATATTCAGAGGTGTTTATCTGTCAAATTTCAATGTAAAATTTTCATAAGTTTCTTATATTTCATATCCCATTAAAATATGTCCACAGGTTTAATGTCATATATAAGGTCTGTGTTGCCATGATGTATAATCCACATAAATTTTTAAAAAATAAATTAATGTTATCCTATGGCACCTTTTGACTTGTTCTAATGCTTTGCTCCCTAGCTTTTTCTTATCTCATAGAAAGCATATAATTTCATGTAAGGTCAATCTCCTCAAATTATGTGTAAAGTTAAGTGTAAACATTGTATCTTTATTATTATTTAGCCTCATTTATTAACTTTTGTTGGCACCTGAAGCAGTGTTAGTTAGTACAACAAACTAGAAAAGAAGCAATATGAATGTATTTAAGGATGCACAATGTATGCTATATTACATTTTAAAATCACTATTTACATTCTATATAATTTTTTATTACAAAATACATGCATGATCATTTTGCTATAAAAATCATATGCTGACAACTGATTTCGATGTTGTTTAATTTCTGTGAAATCACTTGTGTTAGTTGGGATACAGATAATATGCCAACAATTTGAAATGATAAAATGTAAATTTAAAGGAGAATCAACTTCCAGCGTGTCAATATGAAGAGTTCTTTGGACCTGCTCCCTGTTAAAACTGGTAAAAATTATTTTTAAAAGACACTGACAACCATCTTAAAGCCTCTGAAAATGGTCTTTGGGGCATAAAACTGAAGAAGCATGTATTTTAAGACATCTATACAATTAGTAGAAAAAGCAAGACTGTAGTATTTCAACCAAGACCACTCTTTTTCTCTTCTCTCCTAGCTCAGAAAGTAGAAACAGCACTGCAGACTGCCAAGGTAAAGAAAACAGGGCTACTTCTTTCCCCAACTCCCAGGGGGAGCACTTTCTTTCTGACAGGAGTAGGATGTCAGTGTTTGTCATCCTGCCACCAAATGCCTGTTCCTGAAGCTAAATTCTGGGTAAGTGCAGTTGGCAAGTGGGGCTCCAATCATCTTCCCAGCCTCCACCTATTAAGCGGAGGCTCTATTTGGGCAGGAAACTGCAGAGAATGCTCTGACCCTGACTGCCCTTGCCCTGGCTCATCAGACAGTGTTTACTTGCTAGAAGTGGCAAGCCAAGAGAACTTTAGGCTAATGTTCGTTCCCTTCCATCAAGCACCTAGCTCCTAGAGTTGAGGTGTCACTCAAAGTAGTGGTTGCCTTTATTTCTACACCAAGCTCCATAGCTCTGGCTTAAAGATTTTGTCTGGGGTCAGAAACAGGCTGTAGAACAGATAACACCTAAATTTTCCCAAAAAATTGACTTCATTTGCTACAGAGTGTAAGCTTAAGGGTTTTCTCAAAAACAGTGGAGGTTGTGGTGGGGAACAATTGGGGGAGATTCAAGATACAGGCTAAACTAGAGGCTTAGTTTGTAGGAGAGAGTTGGGGAAGGAGATGGTTGGGTGTAACTCTCTTGAAGTCAGAACAAATATCAAACATTGAGCTTGGGAACTATTTCTGCAAATAAGCCCAAATTCATCGGATTCATTTGTAGAGCAATTTACGCCACAGAATATTATTCAAACAATAAAACAATCAGCCTGTTATTTAGTGGAGCCTAACAGCTGGGTATGTCAAGAAAGAGAAAAAGGAGGCCTGCTAAAACCACTTTAATTCCAGGGTAACTTTGGATATGTCCAAAGGTGTGCCTCCTTTAGAAGCAACATCATAAGGTTAATCATATGGAATGGGAAATAGACTAAACTAAAATAATTCAGCCAGTCACTAAACAAACGAACTAGCAAATATAAATAACAAACCACATTGTGAGAGGGAAACAGTATCCAGATTTGTTTTGATATATTATTTAAATGTTTGGTTTCCAACAATAACAACAACAATGATTGACACCTGCAAAGAAACAGGAAAGTATGACCATATACTAGAAATAATAGCAGTTGGTAGAAATTGCCCATGAGAGTGACTAATGGGATTTAACAGAAAAATAACTTCAAATTAGCCCTTATAAATATGTTGAAAGTACTAAAGAAAACCTTGATTAAAGAAGTAAAGGAAGATATAACAATGTTACATCAAACAGAAAACATCAATAAAGAAATAGAAATTATACAAAAGAAGCAAGTAGAAATTTTGGAGTTGAAAAGTACAATAACTAAGAAGAAAAATTCCAGAGAGAGGCCCAACAGTATATTTAAAATGTCAAATGGAAGGTTTAGCAAACTTGAAATAGGTTAATAATACAATCTGAAAAACAGAAACATAGAAAAATGAAGAGAGCCCCATAGAATAATGGGACACTGTTAATCACACCAATAGTGAGTAATAGGAATACCAAAAAAGAGAAATGAAGTAGAGAAACATTAGAGGAAAGGAGCAGAGAAACATTAGAGGAAATAATAATTGAAAACTCCCCAAATTTTTTGAAGAACACGTAGCGACACATTCAGAAAGTGCAACAAATTGCAGGTAGAATAAACATAAAGACATCCACAAACAGACACGTAGCAAATATGATGAAAGTCAAAGACAAGGATAAAATATTGAAAGCAGTAAGAGAAAAATGACTCTTCACTTACAAGATGTTGACAAAAAAGTCAAACTCTGTAAAATATTTGAAGAGATTTATTCTGAGCCAAATATGAGTGACTGTGGTCCATGACACAGCCCTCAGGAGGTCCTGAGAACATGTGCCCAAGGTGGTTGAGGTACAGCTTGTTTTTATATATTTTAGGAAGGCATGAGTCATCAATCAATTACATTTAAGAAATACATTGGTTTGGTTCAGAAAGGCGGGATGACTGAAAGCAGGGGGGTACAGGTGGGCTTCCAGGCCATAGGTCGATTTAAACATTTTCTGGTTGACAATTGGTTACGTTTATCTGAAGACCTGGCATTAATGGGAAGGAATGTTCAGGTTAAGGTAAAGCATTGTGGAGACCAAGTTTTATTGTGCAGAGGAATCTCTGATAGAAGCCTTCAGAGAGACAGCAGGTTATAAAATGTTTCTTTTTTTAAAAAAAATTATACTTTAAGTTTTAGGGTACATGTGCACAACGTTTCTTATCAGACCTAAAAGCTTGTCTGGCTCTTAGTTGATTATCTCCTGGATCTGGGAAGGAAGGAAGGAAAACAAAGGGTAAAGCAGATTTCCTATAGAATGTGGATTTTTCCCACAAGAGACTTTGCAGGCAATTTTAAGGTATGGCAAGGAAATATACTTTAGGGTAAAACATTGTGATTTTCTTCCTTGTTATGCCAGAGTCCGATTGGAAAGTAAGTCATGATATACAGGGTCAAATGAAACCCATCTGATGATAATTTATGGTTTGTAGGGCATTACTCCCCAGACCCCTTAGATAGGAATTTGGGCAAGATAAAAAATCAGAGCTTAGTTCTCAAAGGGAATCTGATAAACTTTTATCAAAGATAAACAACGGACTCTTCCGCAGAAAGGTAGTAAGAGAACATATTTAAAGATTAAAGAAAACCTGTAAATCAAGATTCCTACATCCAGCAAAGCTATCTTTTGAAAAAGAAAATGAAATAAACATATTCCCAGATAACTGAAATAATTTGTTACAAGAAATACTAAGGGAAGTTCTTCAAGCTGAAAGCAGATGATGACAGATGGTCATTTGAATCCACTAGAAGAAAGAGCGAGCACTGGTAAAGTAATTATGTAATTATAAAAGAGAGTATAAATGTGTATTTTTCTCATTTCTCATCTTAGCTAATATGAAAAGCAATTATATAAAATAATATGTATCATAATGTATTGTTGAGCCAATAACATATAGAAATGTAATACATTTGTACTATGGTACCAAAAACAACACAAAGGAAGTGGATGGGAACAAAGCTGTTTTGGGCTAAGAAAATGACTACAAGTGGGAAATTAATAGTTAAAACTATGTATTAAGTTTGTAACATTAATAGATGTAACATGTGTAATGATAATGCTACAAAAAAGAGGAAAAGGGAATATAAGAGTAACATTTTTATATTATATACTATAAATACATACGGCTTCAATAACAAAGAAGCAATACAGATAAAGCAAAAAATGATAAAAATAAAGAATAAAATAGACAACTGAATAATAAAAGTTGCAGACATTAATGCCTCACCCTCAATAATAGAACAACTATGCAAAAGTTCAACAAAATTAACAGCGAAATAAAAACACAATGAAGACACAGCATGCCAAACTTATGGAATGCAACCAAAATAGTGCTTAGAAGAAAACTGAGAGCTGCAAATACCTATGTTAAGAAATACAAAAGACAGAAAAAAATAGCCTTGCATTTCCTTTTAAAACACTGGAAAAGGAAGAAAAAAACAAAACATAAAGTAAAAGAAATGATATAATAAAGATTTGAGTAGAAATTAATGAAATAGAGAATTTAAAAAATGGGGAAAATAAATGAAATCAAAAGCTGATTATTTGAAAAGATCAACAAAATTGGCACACCACTTTAGATTGATCAAGGGGAAAGAGAGGGAGAGAGAGGGAGAGAACTCAAATTACTATAATCAGAAATGAAAGGGGGCATTGATAACTAAACTTATAGATGTAAAAATGTATCAAGGAATGGCATGAAACATTGTGTGCAAATAAATTAGACAATTTAGTTGAAATAAACACATTTCTAGAAAACACCAACTACCAAAACTGACTACAAAAGGAAATAAATTAGCAACAAGATCTGTTTCTTCTTTTAAATTTTTATTTTATAGGGAAAAGGTTATTTGGAAAAATTATGGCTTTTTTGACCTAGCAGTTGCTCTTACTTTTTTCATTTTCTAATACACTTTATTTTTTAAAGCAGTATTATGTTCACAGCAAAATTAAGCAGAAGTTACAATTTCCCATATACTCTATACCTCAACACATTATAGTAGCCCCCATTATCAATGTCCCCCATTAGAGTGGTTATAATTGTTACAGTTGATGAACCTACATTGACACATCATTATCACCCTAATCCATAATCTATTAGACAATAGGGTTCACTGTTAGTATTGTACATTACAAACCCATAGAATGGGTTGGACAAATATCAAATGATATTTATCTACCATTATAATATCATACAGAATAGTTTCATGGCCCTAAAAATACTCTGTGCTCCACCCACCTCTCAATCCTTGGCAACCACTGATCTTTTTACTGTTTCTATAGTTTAGTCTTCTCCATAATGTCATATAATTGGAATTATACAGTTTGTAGCCATTTCAGATTGGCTGCTTTCACTTAGTAAATGCATTTAAGATTCCTCCATGTCTTTTTATGGCTTGATAGCTTATGTCTTTTCAGCACTGAATAATATCCCATTGTCTGGATGTACCACAGTTTATCCATTCACCTACCATTGAACATCTTGATTGATTCCAAGTTTTGGCAATTACAAATAAAGCTACTATTAACATCAATGTGCAGGTTTTTGGGTGAACTTAAGTTTTCAACTTTAATGTACTTTTCCAGGCCTATTTTTAAAGTCTTATTTTATTTTTAATTGACACATAAATAATCCACATATTCATTGGGTATAGTATGTCTTGATACATTTAAACATTGTGAAATAGATATATTTCTACAGTGAAGAGACCAAGGTAGTAATTTTTAAAAATTACCCACAAAGAAAATCTCAGACCCAGGTGACATCACCACAGAATGCTGCCAAACATTTAGAAAAGAATTAATGCCAATTTTTCATAAACTTTTCCAAAAAATAGAAGAGGAGATGCAACTTCCCAGCTTATTTTACAGTGTCAATACTGCCCTGATATGAAACTCAAAGACATCACATGACAACCACAAGCAAAATCTCTGATAAAAATGAACACAAAAAGCCTCAACAAAATGCTGCTAAACCAAATACAGCAACCTATAAAAAGAATTATACCTCATGACAAAGTGAAATTCACTCAAGGAATACAAGGTTGGTTTACAATCTGAAAATTAATTATTATAACATATTAATACAATAAAACCAGAAAAATTATATGATTATCTCAATAGACACAGATAAAGCATTTGATAAACTACAATAACCTTTCATGATAAAAATTCTCAACAAGGTCAGAATAAAAGAGAACTTCCTCAACGTGATAAAAGCATTTATGAAAAACCCACAGATAATACACTTGCTGAAAGGTTAGATACTTTTCCCCTAAAATTAGGAACAAGACAAGGAAATCTGCTTTCTTTGCAGTGTTGTACCTGAGATACTTGCCAAGGCAATGAGGCTGAATAAATAAATAAAACCCTCATTGGAAAGAAAGAAGTAAAATTTTTTATATTCACAGATAACAATATTTATGTAAAAAATTTCTAATCCTAAAGCATCTTCTGAAAAATTATTAGCACTAATAATAAGGTTCAACAAGGTTGCAGGACATAAGATCAGTATATAACAATCAATTATATTTCTCTACACTCATAATAAGCAGGCTGACAATAAAATCCAGAAAACTATTCCGTTAAAAATAGCACCACAAAATAAAATAGAAAAAAGTTGAACAAAAAATTTCAAAACTTATACTCTGAAAGCTATTAAATGTTGTTTGACAAAAATAAAGAAAATTTAAATAAATGGAAAAAATCTCATGTTTATGGATTAGAATAATTAATAATGTTAACATAGTGACACTGAACAAATTTATCTAAAGATTCAATACATTCCCTATTAGGATCTCAGTACTTCCTTACAAAAAGTGACAAAGTGACTCTAAAATTCACATACAATTGCAAATGACCCAGAGTAGCTAAAAGAATCTCAAAAAGAAGAGTAATATATCAGGATTCACACTTCCTAACTGCAAAACTAAAAACTCATTACAAAGTAATGATAACCAAGACAATGTGTTACTGCCACAAGGACAGACAATGGAATAGAGTTAGGACTCTAGAAATAAAACCAAGTGTCTATGCTCAGCTGATTTTCAACAAGGGTACAAAGACCATTCAATGGGAAAATAATTGTTTTGTTATTAACCAATAGTGGTGGGACAATTGAGTAGCCATGTGCAAAAGAATGATGTTGCACCTTTACACACACAATATACAAAAGATAATTTTCAATAGGTCAAAAGACCGAATTGTAGGGATAAAACCATAAAAGTCTTAGAAGAAAACATAAGGGTAAATCCCTGGGACCTTAGATATGGCAAAGGATTCTTATATATTATACCAAAAATATGAGCAATAACAACAAAATAGGTAATTTCTACCTTATCAAAATTAAAATCTTTTGTGCTTCAAAGAACATCATCAAGAAAGTGCAAAGACAACCCCAGAATGGGAAAAGTATTTGCAAATTATATATTGGTTAAGGGATTTGCATCCAGAATATATAAAGAACTCTTATAAGTCAATAATAGGCAAATCACCTAATTAAAATGTATGAAGCTATAGACTTTGGGTGATAATGATGTGTTGATGTAGGTTCACTGATTGTAAGACGATGTTTATAGGGGGCAGGGCTATCCATTTGTGGGGGCAGCATATATACCAGGAACCTCTGTACCTTCCACTCAGTTTTGCTGTAAACATAAAACTGCTCTAAAAAATAAGTTCCGTAAAAAAATGTTAAAAACTGGTAAAGCATCTGAATAGACTTTTTTAAAAAAAACCTCCTGTAGAGAATTATTTAATTTTCTACTAAAACTTGTGCAAAAATCAGAATAAAATAGTAGGTTTTACCCCTCTACTTCTACCTTTGCCCAAATAACGAAAATATAAACAGGGTAACGAATTTTTTTAAGACAACCTAATTAAATTTTTTTTCTCATTCAATAACTGAGAACATAAAAGATACCTTATGTTTCAGTTCAAACCAAATAACATGCATTTTTCTTTACAGTTCTCTGATTTCTAAATACGCTTCCTTTTCCTACTTCTAAGCCCCCATCGCTTATCAACAGGTTGGATTCCAGCCACGGACTCAGAGGACATTTTTAGTTCCTGGAAATGAAATCTGAATATGTTAGTGGCTGGGGTGGTCTCTGTGTTAAATTCAGCCCCTGGGATGCCCATGGTGGATACATGGCGGTAAACATGGCTGCCAGGCACACCATAGAGGAATTGCCCACCACTAAACGTAAGTCGCATAGGGTGAGCTGTTCAGTCACAGAGGGCAAACTTTCAGAATGGTAGGTTCCAGGTTTTCTCCAAACCACACAACGTGAGGTCACAGCAAGGCCCCACACCCTACCTCTTCACACTGGAGAAGTTTCTCCACTGGGATTCTGACTCCTTGTATTCCAGGTTCTGGAACCTTCTGGAGATCCACAGTAGCTTATTTAAAACTCGATGTACCTCTTTTGAAGTTGTGGCTGATAGTTGCAAGAGTCCAATTTGCCCAGCGTTATCAGGAAAAGCTGCTCCAGAACCTGGAGCTGTAACTGTGTGATTCCCTCCCTCAGTATGTCTCTGTGACTGTGTGTCTCTCATGGTCTGAACATCCCTCCTGCAGTGATTCTAGAGTTTAAAGATGATTTTTTTTTTTTTTTTTTTTTTTTACAAATCACCCTAAAGGAAGCTGACTTCTTCAACTCACACATAGAAAGAATAATCAAGGTTATTAAAACACAAAAAATATTTACTTTATGCACTTTCTTTTTCTGAGATGTATGCTATGCTTATACATATACACATTTGAAATTTAGAAATTTACAAGTTATATGATGTAAATTATATTAAGGCTAATGTCTTCTGTAGAAAAGAATAAGAGTAAAGTCACAAATTTAAATTATATTCAGTATCTATTAGAAGAGATAACCATTTATTAGCTCAAGTAAGACATTAAATATTGATTACAGGTGACAATAGGTGAATATTGATCTGGTATGAATCTCTAGTCTAGAATGCTGGGAATATGAAATTTAAACACTATCATGTATTAATCGACAGAATTCAATGACTATAATGAAGGGAGAAGATCTTAGTTAAAATGGATAAAAGCTTATGTTAACAAAATAAACAATTCCTGTCAGTTGTGAACAGTCCTATGTTTAATCTTTAGCTACTGACTATTTCATATTAGAGGTTTGCATTTTAGTCCTGCAGTGGTTAAACTATTCATATTACAATTAATTATAGTTTAATAGCAAAGCATTGATTTTTTATTTACAATTATTCACTCTCTCTGCATTTACCTCCTTAGGTATCAATAAAATGAAAAAAGATTATCAAAAAATCAAAAGCTAAAACTGGTTAGTGAGCAGGAGTAGGTAAGAGACAAAACAGTCTAGTAAGGGAAGAGTGCAGTAGTAAATCACAAGAAGAACAGAAATTAGACTTTGTGAGTTTTTACTCTATGTCAGAGACAGACATTGTCTCATTTTATTCTTGACAATTGCCCTGCCTGGGCACTCTTTATCATATACAGAACCTGACCAACAAAGAACTTTAGGACTCTCTTCAAGATCATATAAGTAGTTAGGAGCAGAGTCAAGATTTGGATTCAAGTCTATATGGTCCCAAAGCCTATGGTTTTACTGCTATAATCCCCTTCCAAGAGGAATCCTTTACTTGATTCCATAAACTCAACATCATAATCACTAGGAATTTTCTCCCTAAGGCAAATGTTTTAAAAAGAGGGAAATGGCTTTGGAAGAACAGTCCAAAATTTTAAAAAAGCATTCTGCACAAACTTAATGGTAAAGAGGTTTTAAAATCCAACAGATTTATTACTATTATACTTTAAGTTCTGGGGTACATGTGCAGAATATGCAGGTTAGTTAAATAGGTATACACATACCATGATGGTTTGCTGCACCCATCAACCCGTCATCTACATTAGGTATTTCTCCTAATGCTATCTTTCCCCTAGCCCTCCACCCTCTGACAGGCTCTGGTGTGGGATGTTCCCCTCCCTGTGTCCATGTGTTCTCATTGATCAACTCCCACTTGTAAATGACAACATGTGGTGTTTTGTTTCCTGTTCTTGTGTTAGTTTGCTGAGAATGATGGTTTCCAGCATCATCCATGTCCCTGAAAAGGACATGAACTTATCTTTTTTATGGCTGCATAGTATTCCATGGTGTATATGTGCCACATTTTCATTATCCAGCTTATCATTGATGAGCATTTGGGTGGGTTACAAGTCTTTGCTATTGTGAACAGTGCCACAATAAACATACGTGTGCATGTGTCTTTATAGTAGAATGATTTATAACCTTTTGGGTATATACCCAGTAATAGGATTGCTGGATCAAATGGTATATCTAGTTCTAGATCCTTGCGGACTCGCCACACTATCTTCCATAATGGTTGAACAAATTTACACTCCCACCAACAGTGTAAAAGCGTTCCTATTTCTTCACATCCTCTCTAGCATCTGTTGTTTCCTGAGTTTTTAATGATCGCCATTCTAACTGGCATGAGATGGTATATCAGTGTGGTTTTGCTTTGCATTTGTCTAATGAACAGTGATGATGAGCTTTTTTATATGTTTGTTGGCTGCATAAATGTCTTCTTTTGAGAAGTGTCTGTTCATGTCCTTTGCCCACTTTTTGATGGGGTTGGTTTTTTCTTGTAAATTTGTTTAAGTTTTTTGTAGATTCTGGATATTAGCCCTTTGTCAGATGGATAGATTGCAAACATTTTCTCCCATTCTATAGGTTGCCTGTTCACTCTGGTGGTAGTTTATTTGCTGTGCAGAAGCTCTTTAGTTTAATCAGATCCCATTCATCAGTTTTGGCTTTTGTTGCCATTACTTTTGGTGTTTTAGTCATGAAGTCTTTGCCCATGCCTATGTCCTGAATGGTATTGCCTAGGTTTTCTTCTAGGGTTTTTATGGTTTTAGGTCTTACATTGAAGTCTTTAATCCATTGTGAGTTAATTTTTGTATAAGGTGTAAGGAAGGGATCCAGTTTCAGCTTTCTGTATATGGCTAGCCAGTTTTCCCAGCACCATTTATTAAATAGGGAATCCTTTCCCCATTGCTTTTTTTTGTCAGGTTTGTCAAAGATCAGATGGTTTTAGGTGTGTGGTGTTATTTTTGAGGCCTCTGTTCTATTCCATTGGTCTATATATCTGTTTTGGTACCAGTACCATGCTGTTTTGGTTACTGTAGCCTTGTAGTATAGTTTGAAGTCAGGTGGCATGATGCCTCAGGCTTTTTTTTTTTTTTTTTTTTTTTTGCTTAAGATTGTCTTGGCTATGTGAGCTCTTTCTTAGTTCCATATGAAATTTAAAGTAGTTTTTTTTGCCATTCTGTGAAGAAAGTCAAAGGTAGCTTGATGGGGATAGCACTGAATCTATAAATTACTTTGGGCCCTTTTCATGATACTGATTATTCCTATCCATGAGCATGGAATGCTTTTCTGTTTGTTTGTGTCCTCTCTATTTCCTTGAGCAGTGGTTTGTAATTCTCCTTGAAGAGGTCCTTCACATCCCTTGTAAGTTTTATTCCTTGGTATTTTATTCTCTTTGTAGCAATTGTGAATGTGAGTTCACTCATGATTTGGTTCTCTGTTTGTCTGTTATTGGTGTATAAGAATGCTTGTGATTTTTGCACATTGATTTTGTATCCTGAGACTGCTGAAGTTGCTTATCAGCTTAAGGAGATTTTGGGTTGAGACGATGGGGTTTTCTAAATATACAATCATGTCATCTGCAAACAAAGATAGTTTGACTTTCTCTCTTCCTATTTGAATACGCTTTATTTCTTTCTCTTGCCTTATTGCCCTAGCCAGAACTTCCAATACTATGTTGAATAGGAGTGGTGAGAGACAGCATCCTTGTCTTGTGCCAGTTTTCAAATGGAATGCTTCCAGTTTTTGCCCATTCAGTACGATATTGGCTGTGGGTTTGTCATAAATAGCTCTTATTATTTTGAGATACGTTCCATCAATGCCAAGTTTATTGAGAGTTTTTAGCATGAAGCGCTGTTGAATTTTGTCCAGGGACTTTTCTGCATCTATTGAGATAATCACGTGGTTTTTGTCATTGATTCTGTTTATGTGATGGATTATGTTTATTGATTTGTGTATGTTGAACTAGCCTTGCATCTCAGGGATGAAGCCGACTTGATTGTGGTGGATAAGCTTTTTGATGTGCTGCTGGATTCATTTTGCCAGTATTTTATTGAGGATTTTTGCATAGATGTTCATCAGGGATATTGGCCTGAAATTTTCTTTTTTTGTTGTGTCTCTGCCAGCTTTTGGTGTCAGGATAATGGTGGCCTCCTAAAATGAGTTAGGGAGGATTCCCTCTTTTTCTATTGTTTGGAGTAGTTTTAGAAGGAATGGTACCAGCTACTCTATGTGCTGCTGGTAGAATTTGGCTGTGAATCTGTCTGGTCTTGTGCTTTGTTTGTGGTTGGTAGGCTATTATTTGCTGCCTTAATTTCAGAAGTTGTTATTGGTCTATTCCGAAGTTTGACTTCTTCTTGGTTTAGTCTTGGGAGGGTGTATGTGTCCAGGAATTTATCCATTTATTCTAGATTTTCTAGCTTATTTGTGTAGACGTATTTATAGTATTTTCTTATGGTAGTTTGTATTTTTGTGGGATCGGTGGTGATATCAGCTTTATCATTTTTATTGCATCTAATTGATTCCTCTCTCTTTTCCTCTTTATTATTCTGGCTGGTAGTCTATCTATTTTGTTGATCTTTTCAAAAAACCAGCTCCTGGATTCATGGATTCTTTTGAAGGGGTTGCAATCCTAGTCTCTTATAAAACAGACTTTAAACCAACAAATATCAAAAGAGACAAAGTAGGGCATTACATAATGGTAAAGGGATCAATGAAACAAGAAGAGCTAATGATCCCAAATATATATGCACCCAATACAGGAGCACCCAGAGACCTACAAAGAGACTTAGACTCCCACATATTAATAGTGGGAGACTTCAACACCCCACTGTCAATACTAGACAGATTGAAGAGACATAAAATTAACAAGGATAACCAGGACTTGAACTCGGCTCTGGACCAAGTGAACCTAATAGACATCTACAGAACTCTCCACCCCAAATCAACAGAATATACATTCTTCTCAGCATCACATTGCACTTATTCTAAAATTGACCACATAATTGGAAGTAAAACACTCCTCAGCAAATTCAAAAGAATGGAAATCATAACAGTCTCTCAGACCACAGTGCAATCAAATTAGAACTCAGGATTAAGAAACTCACTCAAAACTGCACAACTACATGGAAACTGAACAACCTGCTCCGGAATGACTGCTGGGTAAATAACAAAATTAAAGCAGAAATAAAGATGTTCTTTGGAACCAGTGAGAACAAGGGCACAATGTACCAGAATCTCTGGGACACATTTAAAGCAGTGTGTAGAGGGAAATTTATAGCACTAAATGCCCACAAGAGAAAGCAGGAAAGATCTAAAATTGACACCCTAACATCACAGTTAAAAGAACTAGAGAAGCAAGAACAAACAAATTCAAAAGCTAGCAGAAGGCAAGAAATAATAAGATCAGAGCAGAACTGAAGGAGATATAAACACCTACAAATATTTTTTATACAGGCAAACCAGGCACACTAAAAGCATAAGACATAAAAATGTTAAAAAAGATGAAAAAGTATGTTTCAGACAAATAATAGAAAGGGAAAGCTGATATAGATATATCAAATTCAGACAAAATAGTCTTTAAGACAAAAGACCATTTTAAGGATAGAGAGAGTAACTACATAGTAATACATGGTGGAGTGCACCAAGATGATAGAACAATTCTAAACTTACATGCACTTAATAAAACAAACTCAAAATAAATAAAACACTATCGATGTCGTAAAATAAAAGGAAAGACTGAAAAATTGTTCTAGATTAAATGAAACTAAATGAAGACACATACAATGAATACAATTCATGGCCATGGATTTGATTCTACATTAAGAGAGAAAACAAGATTGTTACAAAGAACATTATTGAAAAATTGGTGAAATTAGAATATGGGTCCTATATTCCTTATTTCTTGAATTTGATATTACTGTGGTGATGTAAGAGATTATTTTTGTTTCTAAAAATACATGTTGACAGATTTAGGAGTAAAGAGGCATAATGTCTGCAATTAGTTTGCAGTGGTTTATATACACACATGGCAGAGGCTAAGATGGAGAGAGAGGAATAGATGAAGGAAAATCATATACATATGGTAAAATGTTATTAATGGTGCTGCTATATTGTAGTAGATTGAAGTGTGTCCTTCAAAAATATACGTCCAATTCCTCTTAGTCAGTACCTGTGAATGTGACCTTATTTGGATATAGAATCTTTGTATATGTAATAAAGTTATGACTGTTGAGATCAACCTGGATTTAGGATGTGCCCTAAATGACTAGTGTTCTTATAAAAGAAAGGAGAGAGAGATGTGGGACACAGAGACATAGGGGAGTAAGCCATATGACGATTCATGCAAAGATGGAGGCAGAAATTATTGTTTTTTCTTTTTCCATGTAGTATGTTTCCCTTGAGATCCATCCAATGTGTGTGTGTGTGTGTGTGTGTGTGTGTGTGTATCAATAAATCTATTTATTGCTGAGTAACAGACTCTGTGAGGAGGATGAAAAGGTAAGCTACAGAATAGGGAAAATATTTGCCAACCACATTTATGATAAACGAATTACATAACACAAAACTCAATAGTAAAAAATCCACACAAACCGTTCATTTAGAAAAAGACAAGTTATGAACAGATGTTTCACCAAAGTGGATAACTAGATGGCAAATAAACACATGAAAAGATATTTGATATCATTAGCTATTAAGGATATGCAAATTAAACCACAATGAGATATTACATGATCTCGGTATCATTTATACATTGCTTATATAGCCTATCTAGATAAACTGCTCTCATTCCCTGGTGTGGAATTGTTCCTTACTCTTGGTGTGCAATTGTTCCCATCTTACAAGTCATTATTGTCTAGTATTTTATTTCAATTTTTATACTCCGGAAATGATAATAAAAAATAGACATTCAATATATTCAATATATTTATCAATTTGGCCAACTATGTAGCAAATACTTTGCTTACCATTTTTTCTTGCATCTCTAGAAGAACATGGGTTTGAACTGCATGGGTTCACATACATGCAGATTTATCTCAACTAAACACCGTATTTGTAGAACGTGAAACTTGTGTATACTGAGGGCTGACTTTCCCTATACCTAGATCCCTCAGGGTGAACTGTGGGACTTGAATGTGTGCAGATTTTGGTATATGTGAGGGTCCTTCTGTTTGGGTTTTATTTCCATCTTCTTCAAGTATACCCTTTACAGTTTTCATTAGTGAGGATCTGTTGGTGATAAACTACTCAGTTTCTATTTGTCAGAAAATGTCTTTAACTATTATTTTCAAATGAGAGTTTAGCTAGATTTTGGCAGTTTTCTTTTTTCCTGAGCATTTTGAAGCTATTATTTCATTACTTTCCTTTTTATACTGTTTCTCTTGAAAAGTCTATACTCAGTCTGTCATTCCTTTAAATGCAAACTGTCTTTTAAATAAGGCTGCTTTTAATGTCTACTCTTTGTTTTGGTGTTCTATAATTTCACTATGATCTATCCAGAGCAGTTTTTTGTTTGCTTGTTTTTGTTTTTAGTAGGTTCTATGCTTGGGATTTCTTTAGAATTCCTGAATGTAATGTTTCACACCTTTTGTCAGTTCAAATATTATTTGTCTCCATTATCACTATTCAGCTTTTCTGTAACTTCATGTATTTGCATATTATATATTCACATTCTATTCTTTGTTCTCCAGAATGGAACCTCTTTTTTATAGTGCTTATTACTTTGTCCCTTTGTGCTATATTCTGGGGAGGTTTTCAGTTCACTACTGTCACCCCTTGAAGAAGATGGGTTTCAACTGCATGGGTTCACATACATGCAGATTTATTTCAACCAAACACAGTATTTGTAGAATGTGAAACTTGCGTATACAGAGGGCTGACTTTCCCTATACCTGGATTCCTCAGGGTGAACTGTGGGACTTGAATGTGTGCAGATTTTGGTATATGTGAGGGCCCTGGAACAAATCCTTCACATATATCAAAGGACAACTCTAATTCTTTTTTCAGATAATTGTAATTGTAATATAGTATATAAAGAAATCATTAAGAATTTTTTTTTTCTGAGATGGAGTCTTGCTCTGTCACCCAGGCTGGAGTTCAGTAGTGAGATCTTGGCTCACTGCAACCTCTGCCTCCCAGATTAAAGCAATTCTCCTCCCTCAGCCTCCTGAGTAGCTTGGATTACAGGTGCACAACACCACGCCTGGCTAATTTTGTATTTTTAGCAGAGATGGTGTTTCACCATGTTGGCCAGGCTGGTCTTGAACTCCTGACCTCATTATCTGCCCACTTCAGCCTCCCGAAGTGCTGGGATTATGGGTGTGAGCCACCGCACCTGTCCCACCATTGAGATTTTAATTATAAAATTTTAATTATTTTAGGTATTCTAATTTGCCTTTTAAATATAGTATTTTGTTTATATCACTTGCGTTGTATGGCATCTCTTATTTCTTTAAACATATAAAACATGCTTATTTCACGTTATCTATATTTCTGTATTCTGAGGTTTTGGCTATTAGTTTTTGCTATTCTTTTGAGATGATTCACTTTTTTTTATAGTGGCTCCTTCAACAAAAATCTTATAATTGCATTTTTGAAATTATACTCATTAGAGTTTCATTTTTCGTATTATGTGGGGGTTAGGTGCAGAAGGATTTGTATTTACTTCTTCGTGTGTCTCAGGTAGACTTGATAACTTTAGCGTAATTTCCAGTTTTAGGTAACTAAATCAAGTAGCTAAAGTAAAATTAAACCCTAACCTCATGAAAGGAAATGTCTGAGATCATTAATGTTTAAGGGAGATGATTTCCCATTCATACTTCAGGTCCAGAAAGACACATTTCCTATGTTGAGTAAGCTTTATGTGTTCATCAGTCCATTACTCCCTTAGTTAAGGTGAAAGACACACAATCACACCCAGATGCCCATATATAAATATACCACATGATGTTATTATAAGGAGGTTACAACTTATTTTGTAGATAAGACTATTAATTATTTTTAAAAATTAAAGCATTATAGAGAAATCCTATAATCATTTATAGTATATATAACCTTTAGATGTAGTGATATTGACTGAGTGAAAAGAAAGTTGTCAATACAGGAACATTTAAAAAATACTTTATAGAAATTTGGAGTATTAAGTTGAAAAATAAATATGATCAGGATAAGCTTGTCCAAGAAGTAAGAATTCCAGGAGATAGTATTCTAAGAGACAATGAATGCAGTATTTCTGCAGAGAGTAATGAGAAAAAGACTTTTGACCAGCTTTGAGATAAATATAAAAACTTCTAGCTAGAGTTTCTGAAGCAGAGGAATTTAGACTTGATGGTAAATAAAACTAGCTAATATTATTGAGCCTGTATCATGTTCCTGGCATTGTTCTAAGCACTTTAACTTCAACAATAATTCTGAAGTAGGTACTATTACCATTTTTCAAATGAGGAAACTGAAGCACAGAGAAACTCAACTTGACAAATATAATAAATGGTAGAGATGAGAGTCTTTACCAATTTGTAAAATATTGAAAGCCTGTTTAATAGAGAATATTTTCTGATGGCTACATACAGATACATTTTGGTAAATAGAAAGTTCAATTTTCTAGAAATAATTACAAGCTTGCTATAAGATGAGACTTTGAAAGGAGCACAAGTGGGAATGCAGGAGAAAATACTAATTCCTCTGAGGGAAAGAAAAGGTTTTCCTCCTTCTGTTTAATGATCTTTTATGATACTTTTTCTTGGATCACACTCCACCCCCAAACACACACACACACACACACACACACACTCTCTCTCTCTCGTGCTCTCACACACACACACTTGTTCTCAACAGGCAATCTTCTCTCTTTTCTATATTCAAGTTGGCCCTTTTTAATTGTTTAAATGTTCTTTCCTGTCAACATCAAGCATCTGTATTTTTGATAAAAAGTCCCTACTCCATCTCTCATCTCTCTATAACTATACTCCATTTCTCCCCGCTTTACAGGTTTCTTTGAAAACATGTTTGCCTTTGTTGTCTTCACTTTACCTCAACTCACTGACTGACTTCTCAGCCTCCTGCTGATTGTCTCTTGACCCAATCAGTTCTCTACATATGCTCTTGCTGAAAACTCTGTAGGGCTAATTATTAAGAAATACCATCTCTATCGTTCATTTCTCACTCTTCAGATCTTCCTGGAAGCAGGAGATACTGATTTATTACTTAAAAAAAAAAAAAAAAAAAAAAAAACTCTGTTCCTTTGCTTTCATGACATTGCATTTTCCCTGAATTCTTCCTACCTCTCCCTTCCCTGAGGAGCTCTGCCTTTGCAGCTCCTCCTCCTTTTCCCTGTCTCAGAAGCGTCAGCCATCCTCAGGGTTCTGCTTTTGTTCCTATTCTCAGTCCACAATACATATTTTTTTTGGGCAATATTAAAAGTCATGCGGCTTCATTTCCTTCCTGTATTTTGAGCACTGCCTGGAATCATAAGACTTTAGGAATATAATTTATTTTATAGGAGAAAGATCTGTTCAGGGGCATTTTAGACTTGAAAAGGTTTTGGGAAATCCCACGTCGATGTCTCTTAGATGGTCAGAAATATGTACTTAGAGTCGGAAAAAAATTAGGGTTTGATACATAGATTGAGTAGTTATATGAGATAAAAATCTAAGGGCAAAACATGGGAAATTCTTGAATTAAGGTTTAGAAAAAAATGAGAATCGGCCACTGAAACAAAACTAAAAGTGGTCAAATAATTTTGATAGCCTTCATGTTGGACTGATTCAGAAAGGTGAGAATAAAGAAAGAAAATAATAGATCCAGAGAGTGTGATTTGGAGGTTAAGAAGTCTGATCATCTTTGATATTTGTAAAATGATGAGAAGACTAATATTCAAGTGTAGGAGTGAATGAGTGATTTATAGAGAGCAAAGATCACTCTTTCTAAATGTTTGATAGTGAAATAACATAGGAGCCATAGCCATGTCCATGTTTTCACTGTTGCTGTTATATTTTCTCAGTGCTGCATGGTGCCTGGTAAAAATAAGTACTCAATAAATATTTGTCTAATAAACAAATGATTGGATGATTATAAGACAAGGTGAAAGACAGATGGCTTATGGGTGAGGAAGAAATGGTGTAATAAGGAATGTAAGAATTCTCACTTTATATTTAAAACCTCAAAACTCAAATTCTAGAGGTCCACAAAGGTTTTCTGCTGGTTGATGAAGGAAATCTTCTGAAAAGTCAGACAGTAAATATTTTCAGGCTTATATTGGAGAAGGGAGTCATTCATTATAGAACAGCACGTGAAAGGCCCTAAAATCAATAATTAGTAATATTAAGAATTCTGCTTGTAGGAGCCTAGTACATCATATTATTCACTAAAGAATCTTTTTTCACAGATTATAACTAAAATTCAAAAGTTTATATATGTGTGTATAGTATTTAAAATATTGGTTTAGTTATGTTTTATATAGTTGAAATTTATATTACAATGTGTATTCATCTCATTTAAAATATTTTTACAGGACAATTTCCTCTCTATATAATCCCTTTGCTTTCCTACATATTTAGAGCCATGAACCTGTCAGTCGTATCTAGAATCAATATCAGAAGCACAGATATTAAAACAGAGAAAGAGAAATCATGATATTTATACTGCTATTCTTGAAAATAATAGTTATGAGACAATAAATGATGGAATGACTTTTCCCTTCTCCTTTCCTCAGTAGAACTAGATACCTTTGATATAATTCACCAGACAATCATAAAATAATTCTGAAATGGGAAAAGAGGAAAGTAGGCTAGCTAGGTCCTTAAAACTTCAATAACTATGGTGATTTCCACAGTTTTTATTTTTATCTTTCATACATGCTGGATTTTGGAAAGCCTTGCATCCTATGGCCAATAGGCATAGACAGAAAAAATTAAAAAAGAAAACAAAAGGCTTCATCTTTCTGGCCAAGGGATCAGGAAAGAGGAAACAAAGTGGAGACTTGGTGGGGAGACCCATACTCAGTGTCAGTGGGGTCCAATGTGCTCACAGCAGTGTCAACATCAGAATCCAGGAGGCCAATCCAAACACCACCCACGTTGCTGACAGCATAAGTCCTGATATGCATGCAAGGTGACATTATAGAGCTGTAGAGTGCCAGGCCAGCACCTATACACTAAGCCTTAACAGTGCAGCTGCCTGCTGAAACAGAAGAGTTTAATAGGATCCAGTGGATTTAGTGGATCCTGGTTCTCCATATGACAAGCGATATTTGAGTGTATGTTAGATATTTGGATATTAATATGACAACTCAAATGAAAATGATGAACAAAAGCCAAAATTGAGATGAATCAGATATTAGATGTGTGAGACAAAGAATTTAGAGCAGCCATAATGAAATTCCTTCAGGAAATAATTAGGAACTAAAATGAAAAAACATTTTAGCAAAGAAATAAAAATTGTTTAAAAAATGAAATAGAAGATGTAGAACTAAAAAATACAATAATTTAAATAAATGATTTGCTAGAAGGCAAAGTGAAGATGACAGAAGATAGAGTTAGGGAACCTGCAGACAGATCATTAGAATTCACTTAACCTGAAGAACCGAGGGGGAAAAAAACATGAGTAGAGACTTGGACCTGTGGAAAAACATCAAAAGACCTACTGTTCTTAACATCAGAGTCCCAAAAGGAGAGGAGAAAACATCTGAATCTGATAGAGTGAAGAAATAATGTCTGAAAATTTTCAAAAGACATGAAGTACAGACACATCAGACTAAAATTCTGTAAACTAAAGACAAAGAAGAAAAAAATCTTACAAGCAACCAGAAAGAAATGGCACATGGCCTACAGCGGAACTTAAATTTGATGATATTGGATTTCTTATCAGAAATCATGGTGTAGAAACAGAAATTTTTCAAATGTTGAAAAAAAAAAAAGAATATGAGCGTGAATTCTGTATTCAAAACTATTCAGGAAAGAAGGGGAAATAGAGATGTTCTCAGATAAAGAAATTATGAGAATTACTTAAATGAATAAAAAGGGAGCTCTCCAAACAGAAAGTAAATGCTGGCATAAGGAGGAATATAACTTTGGAAAGAAAAGGAAAAAACATAAACAGATAAAAACAGGGGTAGATATGCATTATTCTTCTTCCTAAGAGTTTCTCATATCATGTCTAATGACAAGATAAATTATATCTGCTTGGTGCTCAATGTATACAGAGGAAATACTAGAGATAATTTAAAACATGGGGAGGATAAAGACACCTAAATGGTGATCAGATTTCAATACTTCATTTGCATGGTGAAACATAGACATCAGTGGGATGAAATAAGTTACACATGTGTATTATAATATCTAGAACTACTAGTAAGTAAACAATACAAAATGATATACTCCTATGAAGCATAAATAAAATAAGATAGAATCCTAAAAATATTCAAATAACCTACAGGAAGGTAAGAAAAGACAGGGGAATGAGAAACAGAAGATAAATAGTAAACAAATAATAATATGACATGCTTAAGTCCTAACATAGAAATAATTAATTTAAATGTAGATGGTCTGAAGTCACTGATTAAAAGTCAGAGTGAATTTGAAACATATCATCCAAAACTATGTCATTTATTTTATGAGAAAGTCCTACTTTTTCCTACAAAATTTATAATTTTATATCTAAATATAATTTACAATTTCCTACCTAAGTGATCCATTTTGAGTTAATTTTCATATAAGATGTGAGATTTAGGTTAAGGTTAATTTTTTTTAGCTATGTATTTCCAATGCCTCCAGTACCACTTGTTTAAAAAGCTACTTTATTAAATTTCCTTGTACCTTTATCAAAAAATCAGTTTTGTAGGTGTCTTTTTCTGAGTTATCTAATTTGATCTATGTGTCAAACACTCCACCAATACTACATTCTCTTTATTACTGTGGCAATATGTTAAGCTTCAATAACAATGAGAGTAATTTCTTCCAGTTTTTAAAAAATTGTTTTACCTATTCTAGTTCTTTGAATTTCTACTTAAATTATAAAATAATCTTGCCTATATATACAAAACCCTTGCTGGTATTTTGATAGAAATTGTGCTAAGCCTCTGTATCAATTTAGTAAAAGTTGTCATGTTTACTATGCTGAGTTTTCCTATCTATGAATATGGTATGTATCGCCAATCTTCTTTGAGTTCTTTCATAATCCTATAGCATTCAGCATAAAAATTCTGTGCCTGGTTATGTTTATCCCAAGCATGTTACTTTTTGTGCAATTAAAAATAGTATAATTTTTATTTCATTTAATTGTTCATGTGATCATTTGTACTATATAGAAATACAATTGATTTTTGTATATTGATTGTTGTATCCTGTGGTCTTACTGAACTTGCTTATTCAAATTTTTTGAGTTGATTCTTTGGGATTTTTTAATGCAGAAAACTAGTTATCTGTATGTAGGGGCAGTTTTATTTCTTTTTTTTTCAATTTACATGCCATTTATTTCTTTTTCTTACCTTATTGCATGCAATGGCTAGAATTTTCAGTACTATGTTGAATAAGGGTGATAAGGATGGATATATTTACCTTGTTCCCTGTCTTAGGGGAAAGGACTTCATCTTTTATAATTAAGAATGATGCTTCTGTAAGTTATTTATAGACACACCCTCTCAAGTTGGGGTAGTTTCTCCCTATTTATAACTGAGAGTTTTAATCACAATTGGGTATTAGATTTTATCAAATTATTGTCCTGCATCAATTGATATAATCATAAAATTCTCTTCTTTTAGCCTGTTGAGATAGTGATTACATTGATTTATTTTCAAATGTTTGAGAAGTCTGCATATCTAGAAAAAAATCTCACTTGATCATTGTCCATAATTTTTATACATTGTTGAATTTGATTTGCTAATATTTTACTGGAGATTTTTGCATCTAAGCTCATGACAGATATATGTCTGTAATGTTCTTTTGGTAGAATGACTGACTTTGATGTCAAGGTTATACTGTCCTCATAAAAGGTGTTGAAAAGCATTGCCTATTTTATTCTGGAAAAGATTATATAAGATTTGTGTCAATTTTTAGAAATATTTGGTGGAATTCTTCATTGAAGCTTCTGGAACTAGAGGTTTTGGAGATTTTAATTACGAATTTCTTTTTTGGTTTTAGGGCAATTGAGGTCATTTATTCATTTTGATTGAATTTTGGCAGGTTGTGGTTTCAAGGAACTTGCCAATATCTTTTAAGTTGTCAAATTTATGAGAATAAAATTATTCATAGTATTCCCTTATTAACCTTTTAATGGTTGCAAGTTCTGTAGTATATCCTGTTTCACTCCCGATATTGTTGATGGGTATCTTTTCTCTTTTTATTTTGGTCAGTCTTACTAGAGAGTTATAAGTTTTATAGTTTTTTTTTTAACCAACTTTTGTCTTTATTGCTTTTTCTGTATTGTTTTCCATATCAATTAGCAACATCTAACAATTTTTTTGTATATTATATTTTCATTTTCATTTAATTCTGTGTATTTTAAAATTTTCACTGACATTTCCACAGGTTGTTTAAAAGTATGTTATTTAATTTCCGTTTGTTTGGAGATCTTTCTGTTGTCTTTCTGTGATTGATTTCTAGTTTGATTCCATTATGGTAAGACAACATACTCTACATTACTTCCAATCTTTTAAATGTGTTGAGATTTGTTTTAGGACCCAGGATATGATGTTTTGTTGGCTGTTTTACTGGCTCTTGCAAAAATATTCATGTTTTTGTAGTTGAGTAGCAGGTTTTAAAGATAGTAATTAGATTCTGCTGGTTGATGTTTTTGTTCAGTTCTTCTATATCTTTGCTAGTTTTCTGTCTTATAGTTTTAACAGTTACTACCAGTTGAGTGTTGAAGTCTATAACTATAGATGGGAGTGTGTCTATTGATCCTTTCAGATCTATTAGCTTTTGTTTTAAGTATTTTGAAGCCTTGATATTTGGTTCATACACATTTAGGATTGCTGTATCTTCTTGTTGGATCGACCCAATTATGATTATCAAATGGTCCTTTATGGTTATGGTAATTTTTTTGCCCTAAAGTCTACTTTGATATCACTGTAGATATTTTGCTTGTTTCAATTAGTTAGTACGATACATCATTTTCCTTTTTCTTTTCTTTTTCTATTTTTGCTTTAGTATAAAATAGTATACCTATTAAACTGTATTTTGTGATATAGGGCTAAAAAAGGAGTTTTTACATATGACATCAAAAACATGATCTATCAAGGAAAAAATTGATAAACTGAACCTTGTCACAAGGTGGAAAATTTTGCTCTGTGAAAGATCCTATTGAGAATCACTGTACAGCTTATTAGAGGTAAGCTAGAGTTTGAAAGAAAATATTCACAAATAACATGTTTAATAAAGGACAAAAACATAGGCTCTGTAAAAAACACTCAACATTTAACAGTTAACAACCCAATTACAAATAAATAATGACATAAACAGACATTAAATGAAACAGAATATACAGATGACAATTAAGCACATAGAAGAGTTAGAAATTAAGATCACAATTGGCTGGGTGCAGTGGCTTACGCCTGTAATCCCAGCACTTTGGGAGGCCAAGGCAGGCAGATCACCTGAGGTCAGGAGTTCAAGACCAGCCTGGCCAACATGGTGAAACCCTGTCTGTACTAAAAATACAAAAATTAGTTGGGAGTGGTGGCAGGTGCCTGTAATCCCAGCTACTTGGGAGGCTGAGGCAGGAGAATTGCTTGAACCTGGGAGGCAGAGTTTGTAGTGAGCCGAGATTGTGCCATTGCACTCCAGCCTTGGTGACAAGAGTGAGACTTCGTCTCAAAAAAAAAAAAAAAAAAAAAAGAAATTCAGATCACAGTCAAATCAAATACCACTACACACCTATCATAATATATAATGTAGAAAACAGCAACAACACTACATGCTGACAAGGATGCAAAGAGACTGCATCACTCATACACTGCTGCTGGAAATGTAAAATGGCAAAGCCGCTCTAAAAAACAGTTTGGCAGTTTTGCAAAATGCTAAACATATAAATACCACATGGCCCATCAATTTTACTCTTGGACATTTAGGCCACAGAAATGAAAATTTATGTTTACACAAAAATCTGTTCATGACAGTCGTCAAGATCTTTATTCATTATAACCCAAACTGAAAACAACCCAGATGTTCTACAGTGGATATATGGTTAAACAAACTGTGGAACATACACACCATGAAATACTACTCAGCAATAAAAAAAAAAAACAAATTATTGATATACACGATAATTTGGGTGAATCTCCAGGCAATTATGCTGAATGAAAAATCCCAGTGCTCAAAGGTTACATATTATGTTTCCATTTGTATAACCTTCTTGAAATGAAAAAAAATATGAAAATGGAAAAACAGATCAGTGGTTGTCAGGAATTAGGAATGTAAGTGGAGAAGATTGGAAAGGAAGTGGATATAGTTATAAAAGGGCAATGAAATGGATACTTGAGGGGATAGAATTGTCTTGTATCTTGACTGTGGTCGCACAACTAAACACACACACAGACACGTACACAGGAATACGGAATACATATAAAACTGGTGGAATCTAAATAATGTGTAAGAATAAAATCTAAGTAAGATCCATGGCCAATTTCCTCTTTTCATGGTATGCAATATGTTACTATTGAAGGATACTGAATGAAGAGTATATGGGTTGTATCTGTATTATTCCTTACGACGGTGTGTAAAACTACAATTATCACAAACAACAAGTCAAAAAATAGATATCCAAAATCACACACAGAGACAAGGAAAATATAGCAAGTTCTTGAGCCTCTGGTAACCTGACAAATCATTGAGATTAATATCAGCAATTGGTTTTGGCTTTAGTAGTTTTAAGGTGTTCTATTTTAAGGCTCTAAAAACTGCTAAATTCAACATCTTATTGCTACAGAGTACATTTTAAATGACAGTGTTTTTTAAAAATCTTATTAATAGTCCATTTGAGAAGATTAGGATCTGGCATATTTACCTACATTTAGGCACCACGTGATTGAGAAACTTTTCCATTGACACAAGCTGGGTAACAAGATGATAGGAAAGAGAGGTAAATGTCTAGATTGCAGTCCCTTCCTGTAGGCCACATTAACTTGCCCAAAGGTCAACCACTCATTAAACCAAAGCTTAACTATCTTTCCTGTAGACCATTTCCTTGGTTAGCCACAGAGTCCACACCTTGCTTTCTAGAACTTCTTAAAAATAACTAGGGGAGTATGTTTGGACATAATCACAGTTTTACACTCCAGAAAAGCAGTTTAGACATAATTTGACTGGCAGTGTCATTGAAGGGATTTGAAAAAAGATACACTTTAGCAAAATTTGTCTGTTCTACAACATAAAGAAATGAGACTGGAAGGATTAAGTATGAAATTATTGCAATAATCCAATGGATAATTAGAAAGAGTCAAATTAGCATGTGATTTTTAAGGACAGAAAGAAAGAGACATATATTTATAGGCACTTACTATAGATCTTGAGCAGTATAAAGACATTTAAAACAACTTCGAATATATGAACCAAAATTTAATGACTTTTGTAAAGTATAAAATAAAAACTAGGTTGACTAATAAAACGCAGCAGCAAATGATTATTGGTGCAACAGTGATTGAAAACAGAAAAGTAGGAATCTCTAGGAAAAAAAAAAGAAATCTCTATCAGTGAAAAGATATTCAAGGAGTATATACAAATGTGTTTCCATACTTTACCAGAATTTGAACTGACTGAAGAGTTAGCAGGATGATAAAGGTCCCCACTGAGATTAGATTTCCCATGTCATTAAAATTTTTAATTAAGCAGTTCACATCTTCAAGATCAACTTGGTTTCTGTTGGACATTCACTTATTGCTAAAATGTTCAATAGCCCTAAATTAAATATATTCTGTCTCTGACGGACATTGTATAATAACATATAATATTAAAGAGAACATAATACAATCAAAAGAACTGAGCCTGTGGAACTGTGAAAATGGAAGTTAAGAAGTAGGGGAAATTCATTCAAACCATCATTGTTTCTTCAAATGGCCTCTGCCTTTATTTTGAAAAGGATGGGCCACTCTGAAAGGATTCAAAATGAGAATTATCTCTGCAAAAGTGTGTGTGAGGGAGGTGGAAGGCTTCATTACTATGTTAGTGGTCCTCATGCTTTGATGTCTATAAGAATAATCCAAGGGATTTGTTAAAATGTAGATCCTCAGTCTTCATTCCAATCCTCACTCAAAGATCCTGCTGTTAAATCTGAAATAGGACACATACGTTTTGCATTTTTACATGTATTCTGCTCTGCTGTCCTCACACACCTGGTCGATTCTTATAAACTGTAAAGATCATCTGGGAAAACATTTCATGAAATACAGATCGAGTATATAGTCCACATATCCTTATGTTGCAGAAGAAGGAACAGAGACTCAAAGTTAAGCAGCTTGTCCTGGGTCACGCAGCAAGTTAGCATAATATAGATTAATTCAACCACCACCATATCCTGTGCTGTTTATCTTAGTCTATACAAAAGATGGAAGTGGCATTCCAGTATGTCAACATTTCCTTTTTCATACAATCTTTGTTGACCTGTAAAATCTTTGACCTATGTATTGACAAATGCTTACATTCGATCTTGCCCATGGCCTGGTTTGATATGGATTCAATATATGCCTAGGGAAGAAGCATTAGGAGACTTCTTTAAACTCTTTGTTTTCTCATAAATATACTTTGCAAGCTCATGAATTGCTGTCTTGAGGGTTCTCTTCCCTTGCTCTCTCCAGTAGCTTAAATTTTAGCAAATTAGGTGTTGATGGTCTAATGTGGACATATTTATCAGGATCATGCCCTTTCCTTTCTAGACACACTCATTCTTCTACAACTCCTCTTATTAGATTAAAATAACAAAAACATTTGTTCAAAGCAAAAATACAGATCTCTGATGGCAAAAAAAAAGAAGTTGAGAGAATATTGCATTTTTCTAAAGCCTGTTTCTTATTAAGCCAGACTTGATTGGTTTTAGACCCAAGAGACATAGGCCAGTGCTTATTTCCATGGTTCCCTCAAAGTTATACTCCCCCAGAATCTTTCCTTTTCCCATATTTTTTCTAGGAAATGTAACCAAAGGAACACATTTTCAACCTTGATGCTATCTCCTAAGAGGTTAGAAGAATCAGTTAACTTTTTTTCTATATTTGGACTGTCAGCTTCAATATTCTCCCTGATATTACTTTATTTTTTTTTAATCACAGTCTCTCAGCAATAGCAAATTTTTATTCATGCACATGATGGCTGTGATTTTCTAGATAGAGTTTTGTGCTTTGGAACTTGAATTGCAATGCAATTATCTTTCCTTTTTTACCCTTGCTTTCCAGGGAGATAACCCTACAAATTTTGATTTTCTAGACATAGTATGGTCTTGTTTGAATTGCAGATTTTCTCTTTTTTATTTTTAGGCTAAAATTTTTATATTGCAAGATGCGTTTTTATATACTTATGCACGAACACATATATGCCCTTATGCGTTTAAACTTATATGTTTATTAATTCAAATATAGAAGATGGGTAATAACCCACTGCTCAGCATTACCTTGAAGGCTTGTCTAATTTTAATATTTCATGTACATGAAAATACAAGAAAACATCTCTTTCAGTTCTTTTAAAACTATGACTGGTTAATTTACCATGCCAGTCAATTATATTTTCATAATTCAAATGAGTGCCTTCTGTCCTTTAGGATTAAATAAAAATTTAAATATTAGCTAGTATCTTAGGCTAATTTTAGAAAGTTGAAGGGGGAGGGTAGTAGAATATTGGCTATGATATTTCATAATATTAAACTTAGAATGTTAAAATTAGAAGAGCTTAGAAAAAGCAACCTAAACTATTGATGGCTTATAGGAATCTAATAAGAGGGATGGCTTTTCTTCCCCACCCATAAAATATATTTGTGGTTACATGCACATACATACACACACACACACACATAGCTAATTTCAGTGAAAATCTGAGTGGGCTTCTTGTGTACCTTTAATTCTAGATTAGAACACCTGAGTAACTCCAGTATTTATAGGTGAAGGTAGTCTAGTGGTGACTTTGCTACTACTGAGTTGATCACACCTAAGGTAATGCCTAACACAGAGTATACAGTGAATGACTAGATGTTTAATAAAGAATGACTGAGTAGCTTGCTTGTTCCTTCATAAAAACAGGTAGTCATCTTTTCTTTCTTCCCTTTAAACCTACAGTTCTGTTAGAAATGAGTTGAAATTTACCTTCCAATAAATTTGACCTCTCTGCATATTTCTACCTGTTGTAAAAACAAACAAAACAAAAGATAGGTGTGTTTTTTACTTAACTGTGGAAACTTTTGAATACAGTTACCAAGAGTCCCTTCAATTTCTTTTTTTAAAATAAACATATTCTTGAAATATTCCAAATATTAGGTTTTCAGAATCTCTCACAACCAATCTTGTTAAGCCAGACTTGATTGATTGTAGACCCAGGAGACATAGGCCAGGGCTTATTTCCATGGTTTCCTTAAAGTTTTCTCCAGAAACTTTCCTTTCCCATTTTTTTTCCTAAGAAAAGTAACATAAGATCACATTTTCAACCTTGATACTATCAAGGTTGTTAAAGCTCTGTTAAAGGGAAAGGAAAGGGAGAACAACGAAATCCAAACTTTGAGCTTACCTCTTCCTCCTGGCTGGCTCACCAAAATATGCTAATGGTGGAGGGTGTCTAGGTTCTTAGTGTCTTGAACAAAGAATTGGACAAAACATACAAACAAAACAAGAAAGGAATGAAGGGATTTATTGAAAATAAAAATACACTCTACAGTGTGGGAGTAGGCCTGAGCATAGTGGCTCAAAGGCCCATTCCAGAATCTTTGGGAGTGTAAATACCCCCTAGAGGATTCCATTCGTTACTTTGGGTATGCCCTATGCAAATGGAGAGGATGAAGTAAAGTTACAAAGTCATTTATGGTGTATGCCCCGTGGAGAGGATATTTCCTGTTATAGCTGAAGCGTGAATTGGCCTTATGTTCCCTGCCTCCAGAACCGATTTTCCTGCCTCACCAGGACATTTGACCTGCAAAGTTTCATCCAAGAGTTCAGAGTTTTCACTTAAAATTCTCTATTACATGATTTCTCCCTTTTTCTTCTACACCAATAATTTTAGTTCTTAAGCTTCCCCTATAAAAAAATAAGTCTGTTCCCACCTTACACAACCCACTGTTCTGCTACTACTTCCCAGTGGGTTTTGAGACCAAATAAGTACATGTAAGATGGTGACAGTGATATAAATGACTAAAGTTTTGGTCAGTCTGAAAATTGAGAGGAAAACCAAAAGGGGGAAATTGTTAAATCAAATTTATCCTAAAGCTGCCTCCTTACATATTTTAAGTTCAGCCTAAAGTTTCTCTATGTGTAGTGAACTATAACTTAAAGGGTGGTGTAAAGAGATAAACAACTCTGTGTCAATCTCCAAGTTTTGGCCAAAAGGGGCCAATTTTTCCAACTGTGTTCAAATAAGGCAAACACTGAGCTGAAACCAATCTGGCCATTTCTGTACCTCACTTCTGTTTTTGGTAAGTCACTTTCTTTTTCTGTCTATAAATCTTCCACTATATGGTTGCACTGGAATCTCTTTCAGCTTACTCTGGCTTAAGAGGCTGCCTGATTCCCAAATCATTCTTTGCTCAATTAAGCTCTGTTAAATTTAATTTGGCTAAGGATTTTCTTTTAACAATAATAGTTATTCATAGTTTATCCCACATTAAACCACAACACTCATAGAATAACAATAGTAATATGCTGCCTGAAAGTGGTCCTGAAAACATTTGCTAGTCTCTTCTCCATTTTATGTTTGTATTATGTATTCTTTTTGAGATCATAGAGACATTATACACTATACACTCTTTTCTAAAACCCTCATTTATCCTTAAGTCTACAATGAGCTATTTTAAGGGAGAAAAAATAATTTTTACTCTTTGTTAGTTCTTAGCTGAGATTCCCTGTAACAAAAGACAGGTTAACAAGAGAAAAACAAACAGGACTTTATTAATATGTAAACCTAGGGTACTCTTAGGTGATAACTCAGAGAAATGAGTAAGTCTTTAGAGTAGATCTCAAATAAGTGGCTTTGACTTCAGGTTGAAATTCTGTTTTTCTCTGAAACAAAGAACGAAGAGTATGAGGGCAGGCTCAGTTAAGATGAGATGGCCAGGAAAAACGTCTTTTAAAAATCAGGGTTGTTAATGCATATTTCAGTTGATACCTTCTCCATTGATTAAGAACCTCTAATTATTTCAAGTCATTCTTCTCTTTCTAGTGCAGAAAGGAAGACACCCTTACAAATATTTTCTTTATAGATGTTAATTTTTCTTACAAAAGGTAACTTTTCAAAGCATCTCTTGCATTTGTAGTTTCTCTAAGCCAGCTCAGAATAATCTTTGGGCCAAAGAAGTATATTTTACATTTTACAGTGGCATATTCTGGCATAATACAGTCATAATTGGGGGTGGTATCTTGAACCCCATCACAACTATATATTTAATGCTCATTAATGTCTCTTTAGTCATTTTTGGTTTCTGAAGCTTTATCTCTAGTTGATTCTTTAGAAAGAAATCATAGCGGCAATATTATCTGAGTTTCTGCGTGTAGGTAACAGTTCAATTTTTCTGGACTGAAAATTGAAAATTTGAAGATTTTCTTTAAATCCTTGGTTTATATTTTCTGTCATTAGGTATCCTAAATATTTTACTCCATTTTCTTCTGGCAATATTGCTGTTGAACAAACTGATAATATAATTTTCTAATACTAATTGCTCCTTCTGCTTAATTACCCATTTGTTTTTTCCTTTAAAACCCAATAATTTTACAGGAATCTGCCTTGGTAGGCTTCATGCTGACTCAATATTGTCAGGTAAATGCCAAACTCTTTTCCTATATACTTCTTTTTTTTTTTAATTTCTGAAAAGTTTACTTCAATTATAACTTTTAATATTTATTCAATTTCCTTGATTTTTTCTTTCATTCTCTCCCACTAGCCACAGGTTACATTTCCTTTTTTGGCTTGTCTTCAATATTTACCACTTTCCCTCTAACCCTTTAGTGTCTCCTTTTTTCCATGATTTCTAAAACTTTCATCTTTGTTGCCCGATTCACTTATGACATTATATATTGTAATATTTTCTTTGTGTTTCTTCTAGTTTAGTCTTAATTTAAGAAATAATTTTTTTCATTCATTTTCAATGCTTTTAAAAGTCTTCTTACCTAAATTCTGAGTTTTTCTAATTCTAGTTCATGTTTTCTCTCTTCTTTCAAATGATATATAATTTTCTTATTGTTTCTTAACTCTTTTTGAAATAGTCTGCTATTTTTATTTTTTAGTCATTTGTAGGTATTTTCTTTTTTATTGATACATAATAATTGTAAATATTTTGGAGTAAACATGATGTTTTGATACCTGTATAAAATGTACAATGATCAAATCAGGGTAATTGGGATATCCATCATCTCAATCATTTATGTTTTATTTGTATTGGGAACATTCCAATATTTGTCTAGTAGCTATTTTGAACTGTACAATAAATTATAAACTACAGCCACTTGTACTGGTGAACACTACAACATACTGTATTTTTCTTCTACTTTATTTTTGCACCCACTAACTAACTTTTCTTTACCTCTTCCTCCCCTTTACCTTCTGAGCCGTTTGTGGTCAGCTTTCTGTCTTCATGAGAGCAACTGTTTTCGCTCTCACATATGAGTAAGAACATTGTCTTTTTGTGCCTGGATTATTTTACTTAACGTAATGACCTCCAGTTCCACTCACATTGCTGAAAATGACAGTATTTTTTTATAACTGAATACTGTACCATTGTGTATATATTACCATATGTTCTTTATATATTCATTTGTTGTTGGACACTTAATTTGATTGCATAGTTTGGCTATTGTGAATAACGCTACAATAAACACAGGAGTGCAGATATCTCTTCGATATACTGATATTCTATTTTTGGCTGTGTACCCAGCAGTACAATACCTGGAACTTATGGTAGTTCTATTGTTTGTATTTTAAGGAGCCCCTGTACTGTTTTTCATAGGGGCGATACTAGTTTAGATTCCCATGAACAATGTACGAATATTTTCTTTTCTTTGTATCCTCACCAGCATTAGTTATTTTTTGTAATTTCTATTGTAGCCATTTTAACTGAGGTGAGATGAATTTCTTTTTTTTTTTTTATTATACTTTAAGTTTTAGGGTACGTGTGCACATTGTGCAGGTTAGTTACATATGTATACATGTGCCATGCTGGTGCGCTGCACCCACTAACTCGTCATCTAGCATTAGGTATATCTCCCGATGCTATCCCTCCCCTCTCCCTCCACCCCACAACTGTCCCCAGAGTGTGATATTCCCCTTGCTGTGTCCATGTGATCTCATTGTTCAATTCCCACCTATGAGTGAGAATATGCGGTGTTTGGTTTTTTGTTCTTGCGATAGTTTACTGAGAATGATGTTTTCCAATTTCATCCATGTCCCTACAAAGGACATGAACTCATCCTTTTTTATGGCTGCATAGTATTCCATGGTGTATATGTGCCACATTTTCTTAATCCAGTCTATCGTTGTTGGACATTTGGGTTGGTTCCAAGTCTTTGCTATTGTGAATAATGCCACATTAAACATACGTGTGCATGTGTCTTTATAGCAGCATGATTTATAGTCCTTTGGGTATATACCCAGTAATGGGATGGCTGGGTCAAATGGTATTTCTAGTTCTAGATCCCTGAGGAATCGCCACACTGACTTCCACAATGGTTGAACTAGTTTACAGTCCCACCAACAGTGTAAAAGTGTTCCTATTTCTCCACATCCTCTCCAGCACCTGTTGTTTCCTGACTTTTTAATGATTGCCATTCTAACTGGTGTGAGATGGTATCTCATTGTGGTTTTGATTTGCATTTCTCTGATGGCCAGTGATGATGAGCATTTTTTCATGTGTCTGTTGGCTGCATAAATGTCTTCTTTTGAGAAGTGTCTGTTCATGTCCTTCGCCCACTTTTTGATGGGGTTGTTTGTTTTTTTCTTGTAAATTTGTTTGAGTTCATTATAGATTCTGGATATTAGCCCTTTGTCAGATGAGTAGGTTGCGAAAATTTTCTCCCATTTTGTAGGTTGCCTGTTCACTCTGATGGTAGTTTCTTTTGCTGTGCAGAAGCTCTTTAGTTTAATTAGATTCCATTTGTCAATTTTGTCTTTTGTTGCCATTGCTTTTGGTGTTTTAGACATGAAGTCCTTGCCCATGCCTATGTCCTGAATGGTAATGCCTAGGTTTTCTTCTAAGGTTTTTATGGTTTTAGGTCTAACGTTTAAGTCTTTAATCCATCTTGAATTGATTTTTGTATAAGGTGTAAGGAAGGGATCCAGTTTCAGCTTTCCACCTATGGCTAGCCAGTTTTCCCAGCACCATTTATTAAATAAGGAATCCTTTCCCCATTGCTTGTTTTTCTCAGGTTCGTCAAAGATCAGATAGTTGTAGATATGTGGCGTTATTTCTGAGGGCTCTGTTCTGTTCCATTGATCTATATCTCTGTTTTGGTACCAGTACCATGCTGTTTTGGTTACTGTAGCCTTGTAGTATAGTTTGAAGTCAGGTAGTGTGATGCCTCCAGCTTTGTTCTTTTGGCTTAGGATTGACTTGGCGATGCGGGCTCTTTTTTGGTTCCATAGGAACTTTAAAGTAGTTTTTTCCAATTCTGTGAAGAAAGTCATTGGTAGCTTGATGGGGATGGCATTGAATCTGTAAATTACCTTGGGCAGTATGGCCATTTTCACAATATTGATTCTTCCTACCCATGAGCATGGAATGTTCTTCCATTTGTTTGTATCCTCTTTTATTTCCTTGAGCAGTGGTTTGTAGTTCTCCTTGAAGAGGTCCTTCACATCCCTTGTAAGTTGGATTCCTAGGTATTTTATTCTCTTTGAAGCAATTGTGAATGGGAGTTCACTCATGATTTGGCTCTCTGTTTGTCTGTTGTTGGTGTATAAGAATGCTTGTGATTTTTGTACATTGATTTTGTATCCTGAGACTTTGCTGAAGTTGCTTATCATCTTAAGGAGATTTTGGGCTGAGACAATGGGGTTTTCTAGATATACAATCATGTCATCTGCAAACAGGGACAATTTGACTTCCTCTTTTCCTAATTGAATACCCTTTATTTCCTTCTCCTGCCTAATTGGCCTGGCCAGAACTTCCAACACTATGTTGAATAGGAGTGGCGAGAGAGGGCATCCCTGTCTTGTGCCAGTTTTCAAAGGGAATGCTTCCAGTTTTTGCCCATTCAGTATGATATTGGCTGTGGGTTTGTCATAGATAGCTCTTATTATTTTGAAATACGTCCCATCAATATCTAATTTATTGAGAGTTTTTAGCATGAAGAGTTGTTGCATTTTGTCAAAGGGTTTTTCTGCATCTATTGAGATAATCATGTGGTTTTTGTCTTTGGCTCTATTTATATGCTGGATTACATTTATTGATTTGCGTATATTGAACCAGCCTTGCATCCCAGGGGTGAAGCCCACTTGATCATGGTGGATAAGCTTTTTGATGTGCTGCTGGATTCGTTTTGCCAGTATTTTATTGAGGATTTTTGCATCAATGTTCATCAAGGATATTGGTCTAAAATTCTCTTTTTTTGTTGTGTCTCTGCCTGGCTTTGGTATCAGAATGATGCTGGCCTCATAAAATGAGTTAGGGAGGATTCCCTCTTTTTTTATTGATTGGAATAGTTTCAGAAGGAATGGTACCAGTTCCTCCTTGTACCTCTGGTAGAATTCGGCTGTGAATCCATCTGGTCCTGGACTCTTTTTGGTTGGTAAACTATTGATTATTGCCACAATTTCAGCTCCTGTTATTGGTCTATTCAGAGATTCAACTTCTTCCTGGTTTAGTCTTGGGAGAGTGTATGTGTCGAGGAATTTATCCATTTCTTCTAGATTTTCTAGTTTATTTGCGTAGAGGTGTTTGTAGTATTCCCTGATGGTAGTTTGTATTTCTGTGGGATCGGTGGTGACATCCCCTTTATCATTTTTTATTGCATCTATTTGATTCTTCTTTCTTTTCTTCTTTATTAGTCTTGCTAGCGGTCTATCAATTTTGTTGATCCTTTCAAAAAACCAGCTCCTGGATTCATTGATTTTTTGAAGGGTTTTTTGTGTCTCTATTTCCTTCAATTCTGCTCTGATTTTAGTTGTTTCTTGCCTTCTGCTAGCTTTTGAATGTGTTTGCTCTTGCTTTTCTAGTTCTTTTAATTGTGATGTTAGGGTGTCCATTTTGGATCTTTCCTGCTTTCTCTTGTGGGCATTTAGTGCTATAAATTTCCCTCTACACACTGCTTTGAATGTGTCCCGGAGATTCTGGTATGTTGTGTCTTTGTTCTCGTTGGTTTCAAAGAACATCTTTATTTCTGCCTTCATTTCGTTATGTACCCAGTAGTCATTCAGGAGCAGGTTGTTCAGTTTCCATGTAGTTGAGCGGTTTTGAGTGAGTTTCTTAATCCCGAGTTCTAGTTTGATTGCACTGTGGTCTGAGAGATAGTTTGTTATAATTTCTGTTCTTTTACATTTGCTGAGGAGAGCTTTACTTCCCAGCATGTGGTCAATTTTGGAATAGGTGTGGTGTGGTGCTGAAAAAAATGTATATTCTGTTGATTTGGAGTGGAGAGTTCTGTAGATGTCTATTAGGTCCGCTTGGTGCAGAGCTGAATTCAATTCCTGGATATCCTTGTTGACTTTCTGTCTCGTTGATCTGTCCAATGTTGACAGTGGAGTGTTAAAGTCTCCCATTATTATTGTGTGGGAGTCTAAGTCTCTTTGTAGGTCACTCAGGACTTGGTTTATGAATCTTGGTGCTCCTGTGTTGGGTGCATATATATTTAGGATAGTTAGCTCTTCTTGTTGAATTGATCCCTTTACCATTATGTAATGGCCTTCTTTGCCTCTTTTGATCTTTGTTGGTTTAAAGTCTGTTTTATCAGAGGCTAGGATTGCAACCCCTGTCTTTTTTTGTTTTCCATTTGCTTGGTAGATCTTCCTCCATCCTTTTATTTTGAGCCTATGTGTGTCTCTGCACGTGAGATGGGTTTCCTGAATACAGCACACTGATGGGTCTTGACTCTTTATCCAATTTGCCAGTCTGTGTCTTTTAATTGGAGCATTTAGTCCATTGACATTTAAAGTTAATATTGTTATGTGTGAATTTGATCCTGTCATTATGATGTTAGCTGGTTATTTTGCTCATTAGTTGATGCAGTTTCTTCCTAGTCTTGATGGTCTTTACATTTTGGCATGATATTGCAGTGGCTGGTACCGGTTGTTCCTTTCCATGTTTAGTGCTTCCTTCAGGAGCTCTTGTAAGGCAGTCCTGGTGGTGACAAAATCTCTCAGCATTTGCTTGTCTGTAAAGTATTTTATTTCTCCTTCACTTATGAAGCTTAGTTTGGCTGGATATGAAATTCTGGGTTGAAAATTCTTTTCTTTAAGAATGTTGAATATTGGCCCCCACTCTCTTCTGGCTTGTAGGGTTTCTGCCAAGAGATCCGCTGTTAGTCTGATGGGCTTCCCTTTGAGGGTAACCCAACCTTTCTCTCTGGCTGCCCTTAAGATTTTTTCCTTCATTTCAACTTTGGTGAATCTGACCATTATGTGTCTTGGAGTTGCTCTTCTCGAGGAGTATCTTTGTGGCATTCTCTGTATTTCCTGAATCTGAACGTTGGCCTGCCTTGCTAGATTGGGGAAGTTCTCCTGGATAATATCCTGCAGAGTGTTTTCCAACTTGGTTCCATTCTCCCCATCACTTTCAGGTACACCAATCAGACGTAGATTTGGTCTTTTCACATAGTCCCATATTTCTTGGAGGCTTTGCTCATTTCTTTTTATTCTTTTTTCTCTAGACTTCCCTTCTTGCTTCGTTTCATTCATTTCATCTTCCATCGCTGATACCCTTTCTTCCAGTTGATCGCATCGGCTCCTGAGGCTTCTGCATTCTTCACATAGTTCTCGAGCCTTGGTTTTCAGCTCCATCAGCTCCTTTAAGCACTTCTCTGTATTGGTTATTCTAGTTATACATTCTTCTAAATTTTTTTCAAAGTTTTCAACTTCTTTGCCTTTGGTTTGAATGTCCTCCCGTAGCTCAGAGTAATTTGATCGTCTGAAGCCTTCTTCTCTCAGCTCGTCAAAGTCATTCTCCATCCAGCTTTGTTCCGTTGCTGGTGAGGAACTGCATTCCTTTGGAGGAGGAGAGGTGCTCTGCTTTTTAGAGTTTCCAGTTTTTCTGTTCTGTTTTTTCCCCATCTTTGTGGTTTTATCTACTTTTGGTCTTTGATGATGGTGATGTACAGATGGGTTTTTGGTGTGGATGTCCTTTCTGTTTGTTAGTTTTCCTTCTAACAGAGAGGACCCTCAGCTGCAGGTCTGTTGGAGTACCCTGCCATGTGAGGTGTCAGTGTGCCCCTGCTGGGGGGTGCCTCCCAGTTAGGCTGCTCAGGGGTCAGGGGTCAGGGACACACTTGAGGAGGCAGTCTGCCCGTTCTCAGATCTCCAGCTGCGTGCTGGGAGAACCACTGCTCTCTTCAAAGCGTCAGACAGGGACATTTAAGTCTGCAGAGGCTACTGCTCTCTTTTTGTTTGTCTGTGCCCTGCCCCCAGAGGTGGAGCCTACAGAGGCAGGCAGGCCTCCTTGAGCTGTGGTGGGCTCCACCCAGTTCGAGCTTCCCAGCTGCTTTGTTTACCTAATCAAGCCTGGGCAATGGCGGGCGCCCCTCTCCCAGCCTCGCTGCCGCCTTGCAGTTTGATCTCAGACTGCTGTGCTAGCAATCAGCGAGATTCCGTGGGCGTAGGACCCTCAGAGCCATGTGCGGGATATAATCTCCTGGTGCACCGTTTTTTAAGCCCATCGGAAAAGCGCAGTATTCGGGTGGGAGTGACCCGATTTTCCAGGTGCCGTCCGTCACCCCTTTCTTTGACTCAGAGAGGGAACTCCCTGACCCCTTGCGCTTCCCAAGTGAGGCAATGCCTCGCCCTGCTTCGGCTCGCGCAGGGTGCGCGCACCCACTGACCTGCGCCCACTGTCTGGCACTCCCTAGGGAGATGAACCCGGTACCTCAGATGGAAATGCAGAAATCACCCGTCTTCTGCGTCACTCACGCTGGGAGCTGTAGACCGGAGCTGTTCCTATTCGGCCATCTTGGCTCCTCCCCCCGAGGTGAGATGAATTTCATTGTGGTTTTGATTTTTATTTCCTTGACGATTACTGAAGTTGAGCATATTTTTATTTACTTTTATCCATTGGTATGTTTTTTTAAATGTCTATTTAGGACTTTCGCCATTTTAAAATGTGTTTTTTTTTTTTTCTTTTTGCTATTGAGTTGTTTGAGTTCCTTAAATATTCTGATTATTAATCCTGTGCAGAGGCTTTTTAACTTGATGTGATCCCATTTGTCCATTTTTACTTTAGTTGACTGTGTTTGTGGGGTATTACTCAAGAAATCTTTGCCCAGTCCAATATCCTGGAAAGGTTCCCCAATGTTGTGTTTTAGTAGTTTCATAGTTTGAGGTCTTAAATTAAAGTCTTTAGTCTATTTTGATTTAATTTTTGTATATAGTGAGAGATACGGGTCAAGTTTTAATCTTTTGCATACCGATATCCAGCTTTTGCTGCGCCATTTATTGAAGAGATTGCCTTTTCCTCAACATATGTTCTTGGCAACTCTTTCAAAAATGAGCTCACTGAAGGTGTGTGAATTTATTTTGAGGTTTTCTATTCTTTCCCATTGGTCTATATGTTTGTTTATGCCAATACCATGCTGTTTTGGTCACTATAGCCTTGTAAAATATTTTGAAATCAAGTATGATAATACTTCAGCTTTATTCTTTTTGTTCTGGTTTGTTTTAGCTATTCAGGCTCTTTTTAGGTTTCATATAAATTTTAGGATTATCTTTTCTATTTTTTTCAAAAATTACATGAAATTTTTTTTTCCTTTTTGTTGTGTCTTCTTCAATTTCTTTCATCAAATTTTTATAAGTTTCATTATAGTTATTTCACTTCTTTGGTTAATTCCTAGGTATTTTATTTTATTTATAGTTATCACAAAATTAAGTTACTTTCTTGATTTTTTAAAAAATTGTTTACTGTTGCCATATAGAAAAGTGACTGATTTTTGTATGTTTATTTTATATCCTTTACAAAATTCATTTACCAGTTAGAATAGTTTTTTGGTGGAGTCTTTAAGTTTTTCCAAATATTAGATTGTATCATCTGTGAACGAGGATAATTTGACTTCTACCTTTCCAATTTGGATGCTCTTTCTTTCTTTCTCTTTTCTGATTGCCCTAGCTAGGATTTCCTATACAATGTTGAATAAGTGTAGTGAAAGTGGATGTGCTTGTCTTGTTCTAGATCTTGAAGAAAAGGTTTTCAGGTTTTCCCCATTTCCCTAGCTGTGGATCTGTCATACATAGGCTTTTATTATGCTGAAGTATGTTCCTTCTATAAGCAGTTTTTTGAGGGTTTTCTTCATGAGGGGATGTTAAATTTTATCAAATGCTCTTTCAACATCAATTGATATGATCATATGGTTTTTGTCCTTCTTTCTGTTGATATAATGTATCTCATTGATTTGCATACGTTGAACCATTCTTGTGGCCCTGAGATAAATCCCACTTCGTCATGATAAATAATTTTTGATGTGTTGTTAAATTTAGCTTGAAAGTATTAAGGACTTTTGCATCCATGTCCATCAGGGATATTGGTTTATAGTTTTCTTTTTTTGATGTGTCTCTGTCTTGTTTTGGTATCAGAGTAATACTCGCCTCGCAAAATGAGTTTGGAAGTATTCCTTTTTCCTTTATTTTTCTAAATAGTTTGAGTAGGACTGGTATTAATTTTCCTTTAAATGTTTGGTAAAATTCAGCAGTGAAGCGATCAGGTGCCAGGCTTTTCTTCACCTGGAGACTTTTTATTATGGCTTCGATCATCTCACTTGTTATTGGTCTGTTCAGGTTTTGGATTTCTTCATGGTTCAATCCTGGTAGGTTGTATGTGTCTAAGAATGTATTCATTTCTTCTAGGATTTTGAATTTTTTGGCATATAGTTGCTAATAGTAGCCTTTAACGATCCTCTGAATTTTTGTGGTATTGGTTGTAATGTTTCCTTTTTCATATCTGATTTTATTTATTAGGATTTTCTGCCTTCTTTTCTTAGTTACTCTGGCTAAGAAAAAGTTTGTCAATTTTGTTTACCTTTTCAAAAAACCAACCTTTGTGCTTGATTCTTTTTAGTTATTTTAATATTGTTGTTAAATTTATCTGATATCTGATAGTGTTCTGAATTCCTTCGCTGTGCACTCTTGAACTTTGTTGAGCTTTCTCAAGTTAGTTTGAATTTCCTGTCTCAAGGTTCACATATCTCTGTTCTTTGGGATTGGTCACTGGTGGCTTATTTAGATCGTTTGGTGAGATCTTCTTTTCCTGGACGTTCCTGATGCTTGTGGATGTTCATCGGTGTCTAGGCATTGAAGAGTTAGGTATTTATTGTAGTCTTCACAGTCTGGGTTTGTTTGTACTCATCCTTCTTCAGAAAGTCTTCCAGGTATTCGAAGGAACTTGGGTGTAGTGATCCAATCTTTGGTCACTTGCAGCCATATTTACATTTGGGGGTACCCCAAGGTCAGTAACACCGTGGCTCTTGTAGACTTGTGGAAGTATCACCTTGGTGGTGTTAGGTAAGATATTGGAGAATTCCTTGGATTACCAGGCAGAAAATCTTGTTATCTTTTCTTACTTTCTCAGAAACAATTGGAGTCTCCCTCTCTCTGGGCTGAGCTGCCTGGAGGTGAAAAAGTGATGACACAAATACCACTGTTGCTGTCACCATTGGGACTTTGCTGGGCCAGACTCAAAGTCAGCACAACAGTGGGATAATAATACCCAAGGCCCACAGTGACCACTGCCTGGCAATTACCTATGATCACTTAAGGCCGAGGGTCCCTATAATTACCAGGTGGTAAGTCCAACCAGGCTTGTATCCTTCCCTTCATAGGGACTAGTGCTTTCTGGCCCTGGGCAGGTCCAGTGATGCTGGCCAGGGCTAGGGCTTTGAGTTGAGAACTTTAGGAATCTACCTGGTGCTCTATTCTACTGCGGTTGAGCTAGCACCCAAGACACAAGAAAAAGTCCTTCCCACTCTTCCCACCTCCTTCCTCAAGCATAGGAGTTTCTCTATGTGGCCACCACTGCCCCAGGCCTGTAGCAAATTCAGCCTGGCTATGGCTGATGTCTACTCAAGGCCCAAGAGCTCTTCACTCAGCTTGTGTTGAATGCTGCCAGGCCTGAGTCTCTCCCTTCAGGACATTGGACTCTCCTTTGGCCCAGGGCAAGTTCACAAATGTCATCCAGGAGCCAAGGCCTGGAATCGGAAACCCCAGGAGCCCAGTTGGTGCTCTATTCCACTTTGGACAAGCTAGTACCCAAACTGCAAGACAAAGCCACCTTTATTCATCTCTCTCCTTTCCTCAAGGAGAAGGGGTCTCCCCCTATAGCCACCACAAGTGGGAATCTGCTTGGTCATGCCTGAATTCAGCATGGCTCTGACTCTCGATCAAGGCCTGTGGTAAGTACTGCCTGGCTTCCACTGCTGACTATTCAGGTCTCAAGGGATCATTAGTCAGCAGGTAATGACTTTTGCCAGGACTGGTTCCTTCTCTTCAAGATAAGGGGTTCATTTTTGGCTCAGGGTGTGTTTAGAAAAGTCCTGGAGCTATGGCCTGAATTGGAGACCTCAGAACTTTGCCTCATGCCCTATTTTACTGTGGCTAACTTGGTATCCAAGTTGCAAGACAAAGGCTTCTTTACTCTTTCCTCTCCTTTCCTCAAGAAGAGGGAAGGAGTCTCTTCCAGAGTTGTGAACTGTGAGCTGTGCTTCATGGAATTGGGGGAGATGTAACACAAGCACTCCCTTGGCCATCTCAGCTGGTGGTATCTCACTAGGTCACATGCATCTCAAGGCCATTAGCTCTGAGTCCAGCACAGCACAAGAACTTGCCTAGGAATTGTAGTCCTTGTGGCCTAGACTGCCTTTCAAGTTTATTTAGAACCTCAGAGCACTTTAGCCCATGGTAGCAGGACTTCTAGACATCAGGTTCCAACCACTAGGATGGACAATTTGCCGCTAGCTAGTGCTGGTCTAAATGCTCCCACTCCATGGGCACCGTCTGAGTTCTGCCTTGTGTTGCTTTCCACTGTGACAAAGCAGCACTGAGTTCCAATGGAAAGTTCTATAATCACTTTTTTCTCCTTCCCCCAAGCAGACAGATTCTCTCTCCAGGCTATGAGACCACTGCAAGGGGATGTGCAAGGAGTGGTGTAGGTGATTCTCCTTTCAGTGTCTCTCCTTACTATGATATTAAAACCAAGTACTGTGATCACTCACCTGAGTTTTGGTTATTATGAAGTTACTTTTTTGAGTAGATAGTTTTTCCATTTCATGTTCCTGTGGGGGGACGACCACTAGAGGCTTCCGTTAGGCCGTCTTTCTCTGCCTCCTCCTATGCTTTATATATTTAGGTGCTTGGGTTTGGGTTTATATATATCCCCAGTTATTTTATCTTCCTGCTGAATTGACCCTTCTATCATTATATAATGGCTTTCTTTGTCTTTTTCTTTTAACAATGTTTGATTTAAAGTCTATTTTATCTTATATAAGTATAAATATTCCGAATCTTTTTTGATCCATTTGCATAAAATATTTTTTTCATCCCTTCACTTTTATTTATTTATTTATTTATATTGATACATATTAGAAGTACATATTTTGGGGGTACATGTAATAATTTGATAGGTTCATACAATCAAATCAGGGTAATTGGGAGATCTATCAGCTTAAATGTTTATCTTTTCTTCATGATAAAATCATTTGAATTATTCTCTTCCAGCTATTTTGAAATGTATAATTGATTAATGTTAACTGTATTCACATTTTCAGTCTATGCCTTTTGTGGTAAAATGAGCTTCTTATAGGCAGCATAGAGTTGGGTCTTCTTTTTTGTTTTGTTTTTTTATTCCATTCAGTCACTCTATGTATTTTAATTGGAGAATTTAGCCCATTTACATTCTACGTTATTATTGACAGGTAATACCTTACAACTTCCATTTTGCTACTTGTTTTCTAGTCATTTTGTATCTCTTCTCTTCCTGGCTTCTTTTATTGTTAAGCAATTTTCTCCTATATTATCTTTTAATTTTTTTTAAATTTTATTTTCAGTGTATCTTTTGTAGGTTTTTGCTCTGTTGTTACTATAAGGCTTACAGAAAACATTCTATAGTTACAACATATTATTTTAAATTCATACCAATTTAACTTTAATCCAGAAAAGATCACCTTATAAAACTCCATTTAGCTTTTCGTGTAGTACAGATCTGGTTGTGATAAATTATTTCAGCATTTGTTTGTCTGGGAAAGTTTTATCCCTCCTTCATTTCTCAAGGATGGCTTTGTGGAACACAGTATTTCCTTCAGCACTCCAAATATGTCACCTCACTCCCTCCTAGCCTGTAAGGTATCTGCTGAGAAGTGTGCTGACAGACTTCTATGTATTATTTGCTTCTTTTCTCTCACTATTTTCTGGATCTTCTCTCTGTCTTTGACCTTTGGGAGTTTGATTATGATATGTCTTGGGGTATTCCCATTTGGGTTGAATCTGATTTGGTCGCCTTTGGCCTCTTTGACCTGGATTTACCCAGCTTTGTAAAGTTTTCTGTTGTTATTTTTGTGGCTAAGCTTTCTATTCTTTTGTTTTTCTTAGTTCCTTCTCTAACTCCAATGACTCGAATATTTGCTCTTTTGATGTCATTTTATCTTTCTTAGTATATGTTTTTGGTGTGCTTTGATTGTCTGAAAGTATGCAGGTAGGTATTCTGGTTCTTATTTTCTTTGCTCTTATGTTAACTTTATGTGGAATTTGACCTCAAATATTTCTGTTGCTCATTGACATTTTAATTTAATTTTTGTGAACTTTTCAAAGGAGATTTGGTTTTGATAACTTTTTAAAAAATAAGTGCTTTGTTTTAGAATATAGTTTTGCAGAAAATTTGTGAAGCTAGTACACAGAATTCCCATATACTCTCCACTCAGTTTCTTCTATTATTAAGATTTTACATTAGTATGTTACATTTGTCATAATTAGTGAACTAATTTCATTACATTATTTTAAATTAAAGTCCATACTTTGTTCAGATTACTTTTTTGCCTAATGTCCTTTTATTGTTCCGGGATCCCATCCAGAACACTGCATTACATTTAATTTTCGTGTTTCCTTAGGCTCTTTTTCACTATAGCAGTTTCTCAGATTTTATTTTTGATGACAGTTTTAAGGTGTACTGGTCTCGTATTAGGTAGCACGTCGATCAGTGGGGATTTGTCTTGTGTTTTTCTCATGTTTAGACTGGGTGATGGGTTTTTGAAAGGAGGGCCACAGAAGAAAATTGCTATTCTTATCTAATCATACCAAGTATACATGCTATCATCATGACTTATCATTGATGATGTTGAACTTGATCTCCTCTCTAAGAGAGTGTTAAATTCCTCTTCCTCCACTTTATAAATAAATCTTTTTCTGTCCTTCTTAGACTATTCTTTTTAGAAGGAAGTCACTATGCTCAGTTTACATTTGGAAATTATACTCTACTTCCTTGAGGATGGAGTATGTGCACAAAATATATGAAATCCTTCTGTATGAGAGATTTATTTATTCTTCTGATAGTTTTTTTAACTTTGCAAATTTTCCTTATTTTTTGACGTGATGTTAGAAAATATGTCTGCTGGCTGGGCATGGTGGCTCACGCCTGTAATCCCAGCACTTTGGGAGGCCAAGGCAGGCGGATCACGAGGTCAGGAGATCGAGACCATCCTGGCTAACACGGTGAAACCCCGTCTCTACTAAAAAAATACAAAAAAAATTAGCTGGGTGTTGTGGCGGGCACCTGTAGTCCCAACTACTGGGGAGGCTGAGGCAGGAGAATGGCCTGAACCCAGGAGGTGGAGCTTGCAGTGAGCCGAGATTGCCACTGCACCTCAGTCTGGGTGACAGAGCGAGACTCCATCTCAAAAAAAAAAAAAAAAAAAAAGAAAAGAAAATATGTCTGCTTTCTTTCTGATATTTTCTAGCTCTGTTTCCTTGCCTCACTTTTATCTCGACTTTTTCCTTTATTTGCATTTTCCTTTACCCTGTGCAATTCTGACTTCATTCCAATATTTTTTCTCTGTTTGTGTCCTTGATTTATAAGAGAGCATTACTTGTCTGTTTCCAGAGTCTCTGCTGGATATAATAACTGAATGGGCAAATATCTTTCCAATTTCAGCTTTTCATTAATGGTCTTGCCATTATGGCATTTGGAGAAACTCCAAAAGACAGAAAAAACCTAGTAAATACCTTTTGTCTTTTTGGATTTTTCCTGTTCTCAGATCCATCAGATGCCACATTTTACCTATAAGAGCAAAGGAGGAAACCTTATCCTCCACCTTGTGAAGATTTGCTGAAAATTAACTGACAGTAGACAGATTAATACTAGAAAAAGGCATACAAATTTATTATCATGCATGTGGAAGAAAACCATAGCATTATTATCCAGTAACCCAATGGGGTACAGATGCTTATATAGCCTTCTTCATATGGAGTGGGAGATAGAGAATGTAGACAATTTTTTTTGTTGGATAGTAAACAATAATTAAGGAGAATGAATGGACCCAGGAAACAGAAATTAAGTTATAGATGATGTTTTTTGAATGATCCTGAGAGTCAGATATTATCTTTGGAAAAAGCCTATCCAGGTGTGGTTGCATTCTTCCATCTTCTTTTCTGTGATAGATAATGAGACTTCAGGGAGGGGATGGAAGGCAATTGTGTTCTCTTTGGCGGGTCCAGTCTTAAGGTAAATAAAGAAATATCAACCGTGGCTCATGACTGTAATTCCAGCACTTTGGAAGGCCGAAGCAGGCGGATTACTTGAGGTCAGGAGTTTGAGACCAGTCTGGCCAACATGGTGAAACCCCGTCTCTACAAAAATACCAAAATTACCCATGTGGGGTAGTGGGCACCTGTAATCCCAGCTTCTTGGGAGCTTGAGGCAGGAGAATTGGGAGATGGAGGCAGGAGAATCACTTGAACTCGGAAGACTGAGGTTGTAGTGAGTTGAGATCATGTCACTGCACTCCAGCCTGGGTGACAGAGGGATACTCAGTCTGAAAAACAAAAAGAAATATATATATATATATAATTGTCTTTCAGCATCTGTTGAACTTCAGGGATCTTTAATTTAAAATAAATCAGCATACTAGGGTATCATTTTTGGGGATAAAATATTCTAGGCTTCTTTCTTCCCCTGTCTCTAACTTCCCTAGACATTTTGCTCACCAAAATCTTCATTGATGGCTATGAAGACAGAAATTGGGTTAGTAATCAAGGGGCAAAAGATCTGCAAAGGGAGAAAAGAACATAGATTAAAATGAGAATGAATAAGCAGAAAGAACAAATCTAAACACATTTCCCCACACACCATTAAACCAGTCTCCCATACTTGGGAATAGGTCAGACAAATAGAATGGTTTAGCCTCATTTGTCTGATGAAGAATATTTATCTTGTCTTTCAAAAGGTGCAGATCAGAGTCTATTCGTTTCGAGTGCTTTATGTAGAAGCAGCATTTCTCACCAATGGTTATGTAGCTCTTCCTCATTGAATTATCAGCATATCCAGTACATGGCCATTTTGAAATACAACAGTGGTTAGACTGTTAACTTCTGATTGGAGTGCTCCCAGTGCTTGCATAGTGACATTGAACTCTCATTCTATTACCATGGAAATATTTAGATCGAGTGATCTAGTTATTCATAAGTTCCAAATGCTGGGAAAAAGAATTGTGGTATACAAGTGGATTTTCTATAACATTGTGTCTAATATGTTTGTGTTGCACCACTTTCTAAACAAAGGAGCCCAAGTTTGTAATTTGGCTGGCAATCAAAGTGGAGTACTTGGTGGCAGAAAGTGTCAGATAACCAAGTCCACAGTGTTCTGATCATGTAGGTGGAAACCACTCATATTTCTTGTCACCAGCCAAGACGAAAAGACCAGGGTTGTTTATGGACAAGGTCAGAGTGGAACTTGTGACGCACAGATGGAAGTTTGTTGTGCTTTGTCTTCTATCATATTGGCATTTGCACATCTCCGGCTTCCATGTGCCCCTGTCAGTCTGTAGGAGTGAAATAGTTGCAAAGTATTTGACATAAGATGCCTTTTAGTTCAGTCCTGGCAGTTATACAGCTTGGTTTATTCACCTGGCCAAGTCAGTCCAGGCTTTTTATCTATCTGTATGTAACCTTCAGTGTGTGCTTGCTTAATGAGAGGAGCAGGTGAGCTATGCCAGCTCGCACAGGGCTGGCTTGTGAGTCATTCATAACATCTGGTGATTTGGCAAGTGTTGACATCATATGAGTCAGTGTCAGGACCATCTATGATCTTTGTAGGAGGTATAATGATATTATCTGTGGAATCAAACTATAGTATCTGATTGCAATATTGCCCTGTTATGTGACTAGAAAAGGTCCAGAATCATCTCTGTTTTAATGCTGAATTAGTCCATTTTGTATTGCTGCAAAGGAATACCTGAGGTTGGGTAATTTAAAAAAAAAAAAAAGAGGTTTTTGTACAAGAAGTATGGTGCCAGCATCTGCTTCTGGTGAGGGTCTCAGAAGAGGCTTACGGTATGGCAGAAGGCAAAGAAAGATCCAGGATATCACATGGTGAGAGGGGGAGCAAGAGAGAGAGAGGGGAAGATGTGCCAAGCTCTTTTAAAAAACCAGCTCTTATGTGAACTAATAAGAATGAGAACTTGGCCGGGCGCGGTGGCTCACACCTGTAATCCGAGCTCTTTGAGAGGCTGAGGTGGGTGGATCACGAGGTCAGGAGATCGAGACCATCCTGGCTAACATGGTGAAACCCCATCTCTACTAAAAGTACAAAAAATTAGCCAGGTGTGGTGGCGGGCGCCTGTAGTCCCAGCTAGTCGGGAGGCTGAGGCAGGAGAATGGCATGAACCCGGGAGGTGGAGCTTGCAGTGAGTGGAGATCGTGCCACTGCACTCCAGCCTGGGGGACAGAGAGAGACTCTGTCTCAAAAAAAAAAAAAAAAAAAAAAAAAAAAAGAATGAGACCTTACACCCAGTGGGATGGCACCAAGCTGTTCATAAGGGATCTGCCCTCATGACCCAAATAGGTCGCACTAGGTCCCACCTCCAACATTGGGGGTTACATTTCAACATGAGATTTACACAAAACAAATATCCAGACTACATCAAATTCAAAAGGAAAAATCACTTTCTAGTCATTTAACTTGATCAAAAGACAGTTCTTGAGCTTCCACAGAGGATTTTCTGTGCTCAGTTGACTTCCAAAACAAGCTGAAGACATTGCTTCCTTAGTTGTGGATGCCGTATCTTATACATCAATCTTCCAGACTGGATCCAGCAGATACTGATGGTGACAGGAATGAAAATACGTTCAGATTCCTTTGCATCCTCTACATGATGGCATACCAGCAATTCGACTGATGAGTTAATGTGGCCAGAGTTTGGAAGACAGCTTCAAAAGAATGCCAGGTCTGTGCCTGACCTTTTGCAAAAGCAGTAAATAAGAGTAAGAGACTGTTAGAAAGCAGGTCCATGGTGGAAGATCAGAGGGAGAATAGAACAGATTGATAACAACTTCAACAAGCTTCCAGTGGGTTATCCACAAAGAAGAAGGCGTAAAAGAAAAAGAATGTAAAGTCCTTTTAAATTTTCTCTTCAGGAGAGAGGCTTATAAAGAAAAGGTGATGGGGTTAGATGAAAGTAAGTTTTCTTGATCTGTGATTTTGGGAAAATAGCAGTCTACCTTGTGTTACCTTCTGCTTTAGGGGTTTGGGGATTGGCTCTGGAAATCCTTACTTTAAGGTCACCTGTAGGGATGGTTTTCCAATTGTCCTAGTATAGTTTGGCATGGCTCATATCAATCTAGCAGCATTTGTCTTTTATTTTTATAGAGGTATAGATGGTTACCAATTCATAAGGGCCTCCTGGATAGGTGACAGCATGGGCTTTTTTCTAAAAACTTCGATGTACACACAGACTTGGTTGAAAGGATGGTGAGACTTGTCAGATGGTGGAGGTCATGCTTTTTCCACCTGTTGATATGCCCCAAGTATACTAGTTAGTCCCTGCACACAGACAGTCATGAATCAAATTGCTTACTTAAATACCCATAGTGTTCCTTCAACCCAGGAATGGAAGATTTAGAAGTATCATTATGTATGGAGTGACCAAACACTATTTCAAAATGGATTAATCCATGTCTCCTATTTAGAGTATTCCATATTTTATAAGGACCTGAGATAATGCTTCTCACCATGTAAGTCCAGTACCTTGATAAGACTTTTCCCAAAGTTCTTTTTATATTACACATAGATTTATACATTCCACTTGCCCTGAGGATTGGGGATGATATGGGGTATTGAAATTTTAATGAGTACTCTAGATTTTTGCAAGGAAGTGGTTTATTTCTGCTATAAAATGAGTCCTTTGGTCTGACTCAATCCATAAAAGGATGCCAAAATGCAAAATAATCTCAGGCACTTATTTCTTTACCACTGTTGTTGCATCAGCTCATCTAATTGGGTAACATTCAGTCCATCCACTAAACATGCAGACAATAACCAAACAGTGAGAAAAACCTAAACATGGAGGTAAATCTACCAAATCTATATGGAATACCACAAGGGACAGTGTGGACTTTGGAGGACTTCCTCAAGTTAGTTTCCTTTAGAAATTTGGTGGAATTTACAAATAATGTTCTGAAAAATAATTTGGTCATAAATATTGTTGATCCCAGAGCAGTACCAACTATCTTTTAGTTCCTTGATTATCCCTTCTCTGCACATATGCCCCATTTGATGGAAAATAAGTGCAAGCCAAATGTTAAAAGGAAGCCAATTTTGCCCAGTATACAATCTATCTAATAATTTTTGGTAGTCCTTTTTATCTATTTATTTTTTTTCAGATTGTGGGGCATTAATCTGATGACCAATAATATCAGTGAGGAATAAAGGCAGATTAATAAATTGAGTGAGAAAAGATGGGAGGTGGTTGGTTTTGGCCACATAGTTAGCAGCACTGTCTGACCTTTCATTTTCTAGGCATATAGTATCAGTTTCCTTAGCGTGGGCCGGGCAATGAACAATAGCAATCTTAGTAGGAAGGTGAATAGCCTGTAATGGTGCATTAATTATGTGCCCATTGGCAATAAGGATATCAGCAGAAGTTAAGAACCCATGGGATTTCCAAATCGTGCCAACTAATTGGCAGACTTCAAAGGCATATTTGGAGTCAGTATAAATAGTGGCAGTTTTCCTTTTGCCAAAGTGCAAGCTCTAGTGAGAACTAGAAGCTTAGCAGCTTGTGCTGACATTATCGAGGGCAGACAACGTGCCTCAAGAATTTCATGTGCAGAAACTATATCAAGGCCAGTTATTATGTTCACCTTGAAATTTTATTTGCAAGAGCTGTCACAAAGAAGTAAGTCTGGGTTGTCTAAAGAGATGTCTGTGAGATCCTGTCATGGCTTCAAAGCCATTACTATAGCTTCAAGGCAACATTATGGAATGAAGTGAAGGTCTCTATCAGCAGAGAGAAGTAGGAGGGTAGCTGGATTTTAGGCATCACAAGTACTGCCAGCTACTCAGGAGGGTAAAAGGAGGGAGGATCGCTTGAGCTCAAGAGTTTGAAGCTGCAGTGAGCTATGATCACAATGCACTCCAGCCTGTGGGACACAGTGAGACCTCATCTCTAAAAAGTAAATAAAATAAAAATAAAATAAAATATATCACAATAATGTAAGATTATGAAGACATTGATTAACATGCCTTGCTCATAGGTGGTCCACCATCACATAAAGAGGTGTTACATCTTACAAACTTGCAAGATAACAGATACAGCATGGGGAACATGAGATGAATTGGGGAACCTAAGATAACAGTGCTGGCTTTGTCAACCAGGGCAACCACTGCTGCTACTGCATGCAGGCGTGGGACATGTATTCTGCTACAGGGTCCAATTGGCATGAAAGATATGCTACAGGATGGATCTGAGAAGCAAAAGGCTGCCCTAGAAGAGCAATCGCATTATTTCATGGCAAAACCTTTACCAAACATAGGTAAACTGAGAGCAGGGTAAGTAAAGAATGCTAATTTTAAGGCTTTAAAGAAGTTTAATGCATCTGATGGCCAGGGAATGGGCTCTGGAATGAAACCTGGGGGAAGGGCATATAATAATTAAGCAAGAGCAGCAAAATTGGAACCCATTGACTGCAATAGCCAGGTACTTCTAAGTATATGTTTCATTACTTTGGGAGGAGGGATGAACAAAATTCTTTTGGGTTGAGCTTTTGAGTGCCTTATCCTAAGTAGGTGACAATTGTCCACACCCATTGAAGTTTAGATCTGGATGGTTTACGGCATTGTTCAGCTGGAGTTTTTAGGAGAATGGAGTCAACAAGGGTACCCCGTTAGTCTCATTGGAGAGCAAAGGATGATCAACCTACTGAAAAAGGATAGCTCTTTGGATAAAGGTTATAGAGTCTAAATTGGCGTTAAGGATTTGAGAATATACTCACAATATCCCTAAGGTATGTGAGTCCATTTTAATTGTCTTCTTGGTTTACTGTAAACCAAGCTGCATCAGCGGGAATTGAGGTGAGGATAGGAACAGAATTAGGCACAGAAGGAGCTTATGGCTCTTAGATACTGTACAAATTGATAGATTTGGCTGCTGTATGAATCATTTTTTTTTCCTTCTTGCCTGGTAAAATTAGGTGGGGTGTTACACAGAGAGGTAGTAAACATAAGCACTCACTGCTATAAAAGGAAGCTTATTACAGATTCAGTTCCTCACTCTGCATCTCCTGAAAGGAGGTACTAAGCTTCTAAAGGAAAAGATTTTTTCCTTTCCAGTAAATGTGTTTAGGCTTGCACACAGTAGCAGTCCAACCTCATTTGTATGTGAAGCCCACAGACTAGCTGGGACATCTTGTAATATTGTATTCTCTGAGGAATTTATATTAAGATGTGTCTCCATTAGGAAAAGTAGAAAGTTTGAAGTTTGGTCTGAGAACAGGTAAATAAAAACACCTTCCTTATTACATTACATGGTGCCATTAAATTTACGTAACAAGTATCTACCTAAAAGGTTTGCTGGTGAAGAGTAAGATACTAGAAAGGCATGGTGGTGTTAAGACAGCCTAAGGATATTGATGTGGCCTTAGATATAGGCAATAAAATAGGTTACCCAGAGACTCCAACAGCATTAATAGAATCAGAAGTGACAGGTAGAGATATTTCCTCTTGATCAAATAGTAGAGAAAGTTGACCAGTATCAACTTAAAAACCCAGTTCCGAATCCTCTAAGTTTAATGGTGGGCTCTGGGGTGTGACTGAAGATCAGCTGACCCCCTCAATCAATGGGGTATTTTCCCACGGGAGGGAAAAAATGAACTTTCTGAGGGTGCTGACTTTTAAGGAGGGTTTTTTCTTTCTAGTTTTCCTTTCTTTTAAGTGCAGGACAATGATTTTTCCAGTGCCCTGATTTTCTATAACATTTGCAAACATAAGGTGGAATGTTCTATGATTGACGTGAAAAATGGGAACACTTTGTTCTTTTTACCAAGGCCTGCTTTTGTCTTTGTAGAGACTTAACCTGCAAAGCAAAGACCATAGATTTTAACTGTTTTTGTTCTCATGTTTTCCTGAAAGTCATTTTCAAAGAACTGTGTAGTTGCTTTCATTATAACACTTAGAGGCTGACCAGCCCAGCCAACTACACTGTTCTGGAGTTGCCTTTTTTAAATCAGGAAGTAGATTTCTGACCAAGGTTGAAATTAGAAGATTTCTATGCTCTTATTCTTCAGGATTTAATGAAGTATGCCTCTGAAACACTTGTGTAAATCACTCAACAAAAGATGTAAGGTGCTCTCCCTCCTTCTGGGTATATAGTTCAACCTTAGGCCAATTTACCTTAGGAACAGGCTTCTGATATTGCCCCTATTAGGACCTGAATATTAGCATTAAGCTGAGCCATTTCTGGGTCATCTGTAGGGGGACCAGGAACAGGTTGTGGCTACCTGTTCCCTCTGTGGGGAGAGTTTTCTCATGGAGGCCATCTGGCCTGTCTAATAACAGCAGTATAATCACAGATGGAAAGTACACCTCTTAGTAGCCAGTCAAGGTTCCTATGAGTAGGATTGTGAATGGCTATTAGCCTCTCCAATTGTTCTCTAAACTTAGCAGAATCTTCTGAAAGTGGGAGCAAAAGGGTTTATAATTCATAAGACCTGCTACTGTGCAGGTGATGAGAGTTTTTGTGGGGAGGATCCTGGATGCATGATTGGGGGCACTGTGTAGGGAGGTCTGGAGCTGATGGAGGTTGTTCCCACAGCCCCAGGAAGTAAGAGATATCATAAGGCACAGGGAACCAAGACCGGCTGCACTTTCCCTGACTGTCTGAAGGGCTTAGTTCTTATTTGTCAGCTTTTACGCACCAACCTATGTGCCCTCACAAAGATGTGGACATTAAAGTTGGCAGCTGGTTTTCTAAGGGATTTTCTGGAGAAATGGGATGTGCAGTAGTTTTAGGGGTTATTAAGGAAGTTTACTGAGGAGCTGGGGTTGGATTTCAAAAAGGGGATTAGACTAGGGGCTCAGAGATCCAAAAGATCTCTGGAGGATCAGAGTTGAGGAAAAGGAAGAGATCAGTGGGAGGGGAACTTAAATCAGGGTGAGGGTGGATTTTAACTTGCTCTAGGTCAGATTTCTGCTCTTTAATTACATCAAAGGAATTGCTAAGGCTAGGCATGATACTATTATGTATCTTTCAATTTGATTTTACTGTACAAATAAGTCAACTGCTTAGAATAAGAGCTCTCTAAGGTTTTTTTCAAAGATTAAAGTCTTTCTAAGCCAAAAAAAGTCCATCATCTGACCATTGATGATTAGAACATTCTAATGGTGTACTTATTCCAATAGTGACTCAATCCACTAAACCTATTCATGGAAATACCAGCATAGTTTTTAACCATATAATCAAGAGGCATTCCTGGAAATGACATAGAGGAGGCAGTCCCTATGATATCCAAAATTTTACTCCCAGAAATAGGCTAAGAAAGCCAAAGGACTCTTGTTTCCACAGACAGTGAACTACATATGGTGTCTTCAGTATCCCACAAATTTCTGAGATGCCACCAGCCACAGACTTCCTGACAAGGAGTAGGCCTTCCTGGGACTGTACTTTTCCTGCACTAACCAGACAACAAAAATTTGGACAACAAAAGCTTCTTATGGATAGGACTTCTTGTTAAGACTGGCAAATATCCAGGTTACTGGCGATGAAGCCGTACGGGTCTGCAGCAATGTCAATTCCCTTCCTCAGAAGAAAGAATTTGACTGAGGGGCATAAGATAGAAAAAGAGACCGAGACAAGTTTCAGAGCAGGAATGGAAGTTTATTAAAAAGCCTTAGAGAAGGAAAGAAAGGAAAGTACACTTGGAAGAAACCCAAGCAGTCGACTTGAAGGACAAGTGTTCCATTTAACCTTGATCCTATAACTTCATATGCTGGCCCACTTCCAGAGTCTTGCACCCCTTTCCCTTCATTCTTCCCTAAGGGTGAGCTGCCTGCATGTGTGGTGTGCTCCTTACACTTGGGAGGTGAGCAAGCGCTGTGTGTTTAGCAAGTTGTATGCATGCCCACCTAAGGCCTAATTCCCTTTTCCAATGGAATGCCCCCTGAAAGTGATGCTGTGCCATCTTGCCTCTTAATGCACATGCTCAAGCCTGCCCGCCCAATTCCTGATATTTTATTGGAAGCTGGCTACCAATTTCAAGTGTTTTTATCTATTTGAGAATTTGCCTCCCCCTGCCACCTGCAACCAATTATCATTTTTAGAGAGGAAATGTGATAATTGCTGAACCATCACCTGATGGTCGCCTGACATTCCTGGTGGAGACTGGAGCACTCTCTTGCCTGGCTCATGCCTGACTAACTACCTACTGTAACAAGACAACCTTTTCTGAGTGCTTGTCATATTCAGGCAGAGAGTATGCTGCTTAATATCTTAGGTGTCTTGAGTACCCAGTCTTTTCAGACTGGCCACCTGACATTACTAGAAAACAATGCCCCCTAAATCACAGGGACCAAGAGAGATTACTACCACTTGGTCACAAGTCAAGCTCTCAAGCACATAAAACAAGATAAGAGGGAAATCTTATCAATTTTTAATTTCAGGGGCCCACAGCAGTTTGTCTAAACACCACTCTGACAAGAACCCTAAAACTCACCAGTCTATGAGCATCAGCTCAAACAATGGGTTTATGGGGGTTTTAGACCCATGTTCTGTCTTGTGGTATGACCAATGACAAATGACGCAAGAAGACAGGCAACAAAAGAGAAAAAAAGACTAGTTCTGCGTGGAAAACGAATCAGACAATATGAATATTCATACCAAAAAGTACACCAGAGTTGCTACATTCAAGACTAGCCATACAAATGCTTTTCTCTCATTAATCTTAAATTTAGAAAGGATACAGAGATAAGTAATAATTTTTACTGCTCCCTAGGCTGGATTCCATAGATAGACATCCAGGGGTCTGAGTGGTAAATATTTATTCTTTTTGATGCTTTTCAGGTCCTGGGTTCCCTTGACTGTGACTTCCAGAAGACAAGAGTGATTCCAGTTTATCCTGCTTACAGTGCCAGAACTGTAGGGGCAAAGAGAGAAAGCATCCCCTTCACCCTGTGAAATTTCACTGAAAATGGACTGACAATAGATAGATTAATAGGAGAGAAATGCATACAAATTAATTTTAATATGCATGATTGGAAATTATAGGAGAGTGGATACTCAATAATTCAGTGGGGTGCAGATGCTTATACTTTTCTTCATAGGAGAAGGAGGAGAGGGAAAATGGAAAGGGTAGTAAAATAATTGTTAGGGTAAACGAATGCACCCAGGACATAGAAATTAACTTATAAATGATGCTCTTTGGAATCTGAATAAGCTCAAGAGACAAATATGATCTTGTGAATAAGTCCATCCAGATATGGTGGCATTCCTCCGTCTTCTTTTCCGTGATAGCAAAATTTCACGGAGGAAATGAAAGGCAATGGTGTTCTCTTTGGTGGATCTAGTTTTAAGGTGGATTAGGGAATATCAAAGAAAAGCCTCTTAGAGCATCTGCTGACCTTCGAGGTCCTTTAATTTAAAATAATCAGCATACCAGGGTGTCATATTTTATGGTGAAATATCTGGGTTTCTTCATCGTTTTCTGTTTTCTTCTTCACAGAACCTATACCAAGCAGCTCTTGTGATTTTTGATAGTTTGTCTTCATCTTTTATAGTTTGGGTTATTGGGAATTTCTGACCATTTCTTTAGTTTGGTTTAAAATGTCATCCGAGGACTTTTAATTTGCTATACATTACCTTTCAGGTGTGTGTGTGTGTGTGTGTGTGTGTGTGTGTGTGTGTCTATGTGTTTAAATTCACAAAGACCCAATAATTATGTTCCCACGATGTTTACTGTCTTTCCAGAATCCTATCTGATCTCCCCCTGCCCCCCATTTTTCTGATTGGTTATTGATAGCACCATAAAATAAGAAAAATCAAATACTTGGTAATTCCACCCTATAAAATCGCCAAAAGGTGCATCTATCCTTTCATACTGATCTCCCTACTTTGGAGAAGTTGCTTTTACTTTAACTTTGGGTGTGATTCTGTGCATTCCACACTTACCATATGCCCAGACACATATGTACAACACAGGTGCTCTCAGACACATGCACATTGTTAAAAGATAAATCAAAGCACGTTAACATATTAGAGACTTTATTTGAGCAGATAGTGATTCATGAATCGAACAGCTTGAGACTGCAAGTGGTTGAGGACTCCACTGTGGAGTACAACAGAAGAGTTTTATAGGGCGGACACATAAGGTAAAGAAAACATGTGATTGGTTAAAGTGGAGCAGTAGCCTTACTTGGATCATTCCAGTGGAAAGTCTCTGGTTAGAGGTTAGTTGGCAGTTTCTGATTGGCTAAACTTAGGTTTTGTTTTACCATTTACATTGAGTTGAGTTTCTGTTTGCTCACATAGGAAGCCACAGTGCTGGAGCCACTTCTGCCTAATGACCTACCAGTTAATTATTTTAACAATGTAAAGTCACACATACACACAACCATTCAGGCACACATGCTCATATACACATACACATACAGCTACATTTACATACGTAAACACACACACATACAAACTTATGCATACACACACACATATACAAAAGGAGAATGTATATACATGTTATAAAATGCTTCCTAAGTTAATTTATAAAACCGTAAATCAAATATATATTTTTATGTGAAATCTTTGTCCTTTATTGCCTACAAAAGTCCATACAAAGGAATGACTTATACTAAACATATATTAGTAGAATAAATGCAAGAATAAATAGTTCACATTTTTAAAAAGCTAATGATGTCACTAAAACCTACTTCCCATGTGTGTTGATCAAATTCAAACAGAGAATTTCAAAGTATATATATCACTCCCTATACTATAGCCGAATACATCATCTAACCTCTTAGATTCTTTGGATCATCAAATATTCCAACTATTTTTCTTTTAAACTAAACAAAATGCAACAAAAGATAAAATATTACTTCCCAAGATTTTGAATTGAATTTTCACATAGAATTTACAGAGAAATTTAATCAATGATATGGTTCGGGATTTAAATTCACTATTGTTCCTTAATTTGCATGATAAACAAATACCTTTGTGAATTCTTCCTGAAAAGGCAATCAAATACTTTATTTAAATAGAATGGCATCTTTAGCTTAATTTAACTTAAAAAAGAAACATTTATGGCCACATTAAATCTGTTCTACAGTTTTATTTCATTGATTTAAGGTTCTTTTTAAAATGCACATAAACTGCCCACACTAGTAATTACCCTAATTTTTAACAATGCGATCACAATTCCATCATTAAAAAGGGATGCAAAGCTTCAGTCCATTAGCAGTTGTTTATAATAGCACATCTCAATTGATTAAACTGCAGATTCTTTTTGTAGGTCTTGTTTTATAAATTGAGCCTAGTCAAGTAAACATAACATTTGGTAATGGTCTTCATAGCAACTGTCAAAATGACTTATTGTTTTTCCAGTCCTGCATTCCTTTAGAATTAATAATACCTTTGTGCCCTTTATAACACTTATTATTGATGCCATGAAGTTCTCTATATTTAATGAGTAGATGTTTCATTATGGTACAAAGTTCTGTTGACAGATAGAAAATTTTTCTAATCTTTTTCTCTTTGCCTCTTGATTGAAGGACTGTAAATATGCAATTAACAATTGAAGTAGAAGTAAAAGAAAAAATCATCTGTCAAGATTTCTTTTGGAAGACACAGGATGCTTTAAGCTAACAACAGCATGACAAAAGACAAAAGCATCCTTGCCAATGAAGCTGAAAGTTGCAAAATGTTTAAACATTTGATTTTTCTTCTTGAAATAATTGTAATAATTGTCTCCTGTGAAACAGAAATTAATGAAATGACACATTCCATGTTACAAAGCTAAGGTTAAGTCTCATATAGACCCTGCTTATGATTTCTATACATAATTGCTTCCCAGTATTTATTTCTCAATAATAATGGAGTCACTAGCTTCTGAGAATGGAAGAAAATAGAAAACACACCTATAGCAGTTTCAAATTTATAGAAATGATGTTGTCATAATAACAGTATAATGCTAGGAATTCTTAGTTAACATTGGCTACAATATTTTTTACTCCTTTCTGTTTGCCATTTTAATCTTGGAAACAGCAGAAGCATTATCATGTTTTGTTATCCTAAGTTACACTTTTCAATTTTCTATTACTTAATTTTTGATCTCATGATTTTTGATAAATGTCTATCTTTTATTTCATAAGACCTACACTTTTTCAGCAGGTTGTCAGATACAAAACAATCTGTATCACCCATGAGTATATCTGAGTTTGTCCCAGAAGAAAATGTTCAAATATTTTGAAATGTGCAAAAATATCATAGAGATTAGACAATGAGAAATGCAACTAATTCCAGGTTTAAATAGCATTTCATTACAGGTTTTAATTTTATATTGTAAGTGTATATTATATAAAATAAATATATATTTATATCAATATTATTTTATATACTATTTGAAGTCTTTCAATGAAGTAAATAACTTCTCTCACCTGTTTCCTCTGTTCATGGTGTAGAAAACGAAAAATATCTCTGTAACAAAGAACATATTAATAAGAGAAAACATACACATTTATTTAATATGTTTTATGTATCACAGGAGCCTTCATAAACAAATGAAAACCTGAAGAAACAGTTAACCCAGTGTGTTTTTAGACTAGAGTTGATGAAGACTGGAAAGGATAGGATGAAGGGGTATTAGCTAGGTGCAAACTGGGGGAACCTTGGTAAGATCTGTTCATTCAGCTTCCTCTCAGTGTCTCTCTGTTTTGGAGATAGTCTCCTTTCCTCTGAGTCTATGGAGGGCACCTCTCACATAAAGCGTCTATGGCCTGGTCCAGGGCACAGTCAGAGAGTCCTTTTTGTATCTGCTATTTCTCAAATTTCTTCAGCTTAAAATATTCAATATGCTGAGATGACATATTTTAGGGTAGAATGTTCTGAACCCTGTCAATGGTTTATGAAGAAAATGTTTAATTTTGATTGGCTTATGTTTTTATTTCCCCTATTAAAAAGTAAATTCTTCCTTATTTTGAAGAGACAAGAAAATTCTACATTTCTTCTCTGAAATTTATAGCCCTATCAATTCTAAGTATCTGACAGAGTTGGGAGTTTTATTTGCATATGCTGTAAGGTAGGGATCCAGTTTTACTTTTCTTTACATAGTAAGCCACTTTCCCCTGCAACTGTTGTTAACCCATTATCCTGTTAAAGCAAATTAAATATAACCGGAAAAGGGCTCCTTACTTCTATATCTGAGTACTTGTGGAGGAATTGCAACCAAACTTAATAGGTAGACAAGATTGACAACCTAATTTGGGAGTGTGCCCCTGTAACAGTGACTGGGTCTTGGCCAATGCCAGCAGCCATACTTCAGCCACTCATACGAGTGTTCAAATTGTGCTCAAATAAGGCAAACACTGAGCTGTAACCAATCCAGTTGTTTCTGTACCTCACTTGGGATTTCTGTATGTCATTTCCCTTTTTTGTCTATAAATCTTCCACCATATGGCTGTGCTGGAGTCTCTCTAGATCTGCTGTGATTCTGGTGGCTACGTGATTCACAAATCATTCATTGCTCAATTAAGCTCCTGTAAAATTAACTTGGCTGAAGTTTTTCCTTTAACAGATGAAGTCCGAAGTAGGATCTGAAGTAGACCTTCTAATGACCCCCAGGAGCTCTGAGTGAAAAAGTAAGGTACCTGCTGCAGCCTCTTCTGTCCTTTGATTTCTCAGAGCAACTAACACTCATGGTAAGCTCTCTCTTGGATTTCAGAGCTCCATGGATTTGTGTTTTGAGCTCTCTGAGTTTCTTTGAGCAAGTTTCTGCTCCAAACTGGGTTTGGAAGTCACTACAGAAACTGGACTGGGTCCAGGATGGGATTTGATCTGGTAATTAACTGGCTTAGATCCAGTGAGATGCCTCTTACATCTGATTGGGTCAGAAAGAAACTGGTAGTAAATGGTAATATTGCAGAGGTTGTAAAATTTAGCTTCTGGAAATTCATAGGGATTTTTGTATTCTACCCATTTGTTTCATTTTTCTTGTGCACTTAGGTAGGAAAAAAATCACTGGCTAAGTTCATCAAGGGAACCTGAAAGTAAAGCCAATATTTTAGTAAAAATGAGATCCTTAATTTCTGAAAAACTGAGTTCCCTCTGGCTTATACATTAGGCCTCAGAGGCAGCAAAGTCTTACAGAAATGATGAAATCTCACTGAAGATAACTTACAACGGAATGTTCCAAATGAACAAGAACACACTGAAGTGGATTGAAAAACAACAACAACAACAGCTGGATGAGAACTCCATCTTGTTTTATGTCCTTGGGAGCTCGACCTTGTAACCGTGTGGCAGTACTTTCTCTTGGACTCCACCTTCCAGAGAATAGAAATTTTAGGGTTCATGTCATAGTTACTCTAAAAATTATCTTGAGCAGTTAAAAGGCTTTGCAAGCTCAGAATTAATGACTCTAGACTCCTGGGAAGGGCAACGGAGACTGCTGAGTGCTGTAGCTCAGTAGCTAAGGTTTTGTCCTTTCACAGTGGTGGCCCAGATTTGAGTCCCAGCTTAGTGAATGAGTCCTTTCTGGTTTGATAACTGTGTGACTTTTACCATTTGTTGACTCTCTTCCCCTCCACCAGCCATCTTGAATTTTCCTTTGTCTGATCACCTGGGAGGTTATCTTAGGTAAAGTTCAAAAGCCAGAAATATTGGCTGCTTGGTGTGGCTAAAGTCAGGTAACAAACGGATTTTTAAAATAGCACTATGGTTAAAAGTCAGCTTAATTGAAAGTGGACATCCAAGCTATAGATATATTTAAAAGGCCTTTATGGATTTTTACTTCTTGAATTTTGTTTTTTCTGCCAAAAAGATTTTTTTCTTCTCAGTTGACTGAATTATTTTTCTCCATTTTGTCTTGCCACTCAATGCACACATGAGAGGCCCTAAGATAACTTCTGATATCCTGGGATTCCTTGGAAAAACAGAGAAGGCACCACTAATACATTTTCAAAAAACAAACAAGCAAACAAACAAAAACAAGACAACACACACACACACACACACACACACACACACACTGTTTTCCTCATGGAACTCCAAGAATTAAAAGTGGACAGATCCCTCTCAAAATCTGTTTTGCCTTCCAAATGTTCCTGCTCATTAGGCCCTAGAAACTGCATGTTTTCCTAGCCATTTCTTCCAAGGACTCCACCCTAAAGCCAGTAATCCAATTAAGAAACTTTGAAACTGGTAAATGAAAAAATTTAGAACTACCGGATCTTCTTCTGTCTGTCTGCATAGTTATATATGTGTATGTGTTGTGTGTGTGATATGAAAGAGCTCTATTTAATTGGCTCAAAGAAAAATAAGTGCTTAAATCAAATATTTTGTCAGAAAAGTAACTATAATGCCTTTTAGGTCATGTGACTAAAATAATATTTTGGAAATAAACATGGTTTTAAAGATTATTGGTAAAATAGAAATATCTTTAAAAATGTAAACATTTGGTCTGAATTATGCAAGCCAGAGATTAGGTTTGCTAAATGCTTTAAGGTTATAAAGTGCTTTGACTTTTAAAAATTGTTCAATGTACTGGAGACATTAGATTCTAGATAAACCTGGGGACATGTGGAATTAGCCATGTTCCCTGGCTGTGCAAAGAAGTTTATAAGGAAAAGAGATGTTGTATAAAAAATAATCTTGTATGTTAAATTCTTTTCCTAAAGTAAAATACTTGGTTGTTTAAAAAGACAGTTGTTTAGGACAAGTCAGAAAGTCAAAGCATGTTGTAGGTGGTCTGTGTAAGTCAAGAAAGGATTCCTGAAAGAAAATTTATGCACCAAAATTAAAAGTTGCTGAAAGTTACCATTATAACATATAACTGAGACCACTGAAAATAGATTTACATGCAAGGTGTGTAAGGAAAGTAAAATATGTTATCAGTAAAAGATTATAAGAAGGCATGGGAATGTAAATTTTTGCCTAGTATAAACAGTTAAAGGATTGTTTTAAATTAAGTAAGATAGAGCTAAAATTTGAGCAAGTTGTGGAAGGTTTGTAAAAATTAATCTTGTAAAAGAAATTCTGTGTGTGAACATATTGACTAAACTCAAAAGGGTATTATTTGGTTTTTCCATAAATTGAACATTGGAATCAAAGCACAACAAGGTTTTCTTAAGGCACTGATCTGCTCTTTAACAAACATTTTTAAAGGGTTATAAAAGGTTTATAAGAATCTCACCTCATGGTCAAACTGGTTAAGCGTAATATCAAGTGTTTTAAACCTTTAACACATTTGATAGGCTCCCCAAAGTCAAATTTCAGCTTCAAAATTGTCTTTTTGAACCCCTAAATTTTGTGTGCTACAAAAGACACCTGGAGCATCCAAAAGAGAGGTAAACAGGATTATTTAACATGTTTAGTTACATGGGATTGTCAAAAGAGAAATAATGTTTAATTTTCTTCAGGTTATAATTTAATGAATAATATTAATGTTCTAAAATTGTATGGGATTTCTAAAATTCTAATACCTATATGCTATCAGTTATAATTAAGGTTATTATGTTAAGTTATTGTGGACCACCAAAATAACCAGACTTCCTTGTCAATTGTGTCTCTAATTATGACTATTTAAAGTCATTTCCACAGTTAGTTGCATAATGTTAATGCAGTTTCTGAAAACCTCACAAGCACACAAAATCCTAGAATATAGTGTCTTTTAGGAGGCTCATGAAAGGATGGAAAGGACCCTAAAAAAGCACTCTTAAATATAGGTTTCTAGTAACTTTAAATTCATATCATTTGGACTAAGTAAAAATTCCTTAAACTTCAATAAAAAGACTGAGTGGTTTATAAAACTGCTAATCCAAGTAGAACAAAAAATTAAGTACCAACACAATACTTTGCCAGATTTCATGCTAAATTGGGCAATACTAAAATTGTTTAGATATACAATTTGAATAAACTCCATGGCCTAAGTCAAATTACCTATGATAACCCATTAGTTATCACTGCTATGCACCTAAATTGGAGAAACAACTGGTATTCAAGAAGACATAAGTCCAATGTTAAGCATGGACTCATGAAGAACCAGGACAGCCACCTTGTCCTCCCAGAGTCCTTAAAGCTCTTGTTATTAAAGGTTCTGCATTCTATGACTTATCATAGAAAATATAAAATAATCCAAATTAAATACATATTGGTGTGGTGACTTATAAATTGCTAAAATAGTTTATAATCAATGTTAGGTTTGCTAAATCCATATTAATGCATGTTTTCTGGTTGTATAAAAACTTTCCCATGCAAAAGGGCTGATGTTATAATAGTAGATTTTTATGCTACAGTATATTTTCACCAGGCAAAGAAAACATTTTATGTTTCACTGAGGACAATCAACCCCTTTACAATATAGAACCTGAAGATGGGATCTTCTGAGAACATCAGAGAAAGATAGTCCTTGTAATCCACACTACAGCAAAACATTGGGACCTTGAACATTGGGTTCATAATGTCACAACTGAGAAAGGTCCCTCCACACTCTTGGAACTGTATACCCATTGGAACCATTAAGGTAAAGCTATTCAGGGAAATTTTTCCCCAGAAGAAGAAGATGGCATCCTTGATGTGAACAGCTTTCCCCAAGATCATGAATTAAGGCTTCTCTACTATCAGGAGACTGTTATCTTTGAATTTTTCTCCCTTGATTATGCCTCTATGAACAATAGAAGTGAAAAGGGGACTGTTATGTGCACTTATGGGATATACTTTTATTTGTGAAGACTTTGCAGCCAGCCTTGTACATGGATAAACATATACTTTGTTAGATAAAAGATGAAGGTCCAATGCAGATGTTAAACTTTAATGGTACATATGTTGCCTCATAATCAGTCAGAAACAAAATATTGGCTCATTCCTCTTAACCCACATCTTGGGTTAAAAAGAGCATTGCTAGGAGGCCTTCACTCTTCTATAAGGCATCTTTTTTCAAGTCCTTTTTCCATGGTTTGAAGTAAAAGAAGCAATGTTAGAAATGTATGCCTCATGATAGGTCCCATAACAGATTCTACTGAAGAGGCTATGGTTACACAACAGACTTTAAATTCTCTTGTGAAAGTTATGCTAAATAGTAGAACTGGCTAAACAGAGAAGTATCTGTGCAGCTGCTGGCACTTGTGGCCTATGGAAAAATACATTGGGTATTACAGAGATTTAGCTGTAGGGGATTAACAAAAAGGCCACTTAGTTAAGTGAGTAGACTCTTTATCTAGCTCATTCTTTGATCTATTTGATTTTAGGTGGTTTGGTTTATGGGGACCCCGGGTAAGGAGCATACTCCAAACTCTTGGTATTAGCCTCCCGAAAGTCATAATAGTAGTCTCCCTGGTGTGCTGTATTCTCTCAAAGATTTTAAATGTTTGCATGCAGCCATCTCTAGAATGTTATACGGTCTGTCTTCAACTGGAATGACAAAAGCTGAAAGAAATGTGTGAACATGAGGACACCGTAACCTATGAATGACATGCTGAGACTGGAAACCCAAAATGATGGAAACTGAGAGTGAAACTAAGGCCCTAAGTTTTGGTCACACTCTCACTTAAGTGAGAACCTGACCAAAAAGGAGGAATTTTTTAAAACAAAATTACGGGAGGCCATTGTTTTGGACTGAGCTCATGCAGTAGGCCCCAACAATCCAAACCAAACCAACTAAGACTTTAAGAAAACACATAGAACCTAGAACAGACCAGGTTTTGTTTTTCTCCTGTAAACGGGGTGTTCCAGCATAAGGAGGTATCCTCTCCTCAAGTCCTTGTTCCTATCTTTGCAAAACTCACTGTTCTGTTTCACAGTGGGTTTCAAGAACAAGTAAGTACATTTATGATGGTAATAGTGGCATCAATAACTAAAGTTTTCGTTGATCTGTCAAAATTGAGAAAGTGACCAAAGTGGGGAATTGTTAAAGCAAATTAAATATGGTCTGAGAAGGACTCCATACTTTATATTTGAGTCCTAGTGGACAAACTGCAACCTAACCTAGCACATAGATAAGATTGAGAACCTAACTTAGGAGTGTGCCCCTATAACAGTACTGGGTCTTGGCCAATCCCAGCAGCCATACTTCAACCACTCATACACTGTCGAATGTTCAAACTATGTTCAAATAAGGCAAACGCTGAGCTGTAACCAGTCCAGTTGTTTCTGTACCTCACTTCCTATTTCTGTATGTCATTTCTCTTTTTTTGTCTATAAATCTTCTTCCACGATGTGGCTGTGCTGGAGTCTCTCTGAATCTGCTGTGATTCTGGGGACTACCCGATTCATGAATCATTCATTGCTCAATTATACTCCTTTAAATTTAATTTGCCTGAAGTTTTTCTTTTAACAATCCCCAGTGCAAATCTCCTATAATTTGCAATGCCACCTCCCTTATTTGCTAAGTTTCCATGAATAGATAAGTCTGCATCAGGGCTTTTTCTCCTGTTCTGTGACTACTGGCTTATTCATCTGTCTATACATTATTTCATTGCTATGATTTATCATAGGTTATATACCATAGTAGGGTGCTTCACTGTAGTTTACATTTACTTCTTAAAATATTGCCCTAAATAATTGTGGATATTTTTTCCATATTAAATTTAAAGTTAATATTTGTAAAGTTTCTTCCCAAAATATTGGTAGAAATTGACTTGAACTTGATAATTAATTCTGTGAGAGGGGTGGAAATTGATATTTTTTCCAATATTAAGTTATCCTGATCAAGAGTATAATGTTTTAACATCATTTGTTTACACATTCTTTTATGTTATTAAATAGAATTTCAACATTTTTTTCCCTGTTTGGATGAGATTTAATTTATATCTTCCTTCCTAAATTTTATTTCCACTTATTCTTGGTGTAATTGAAACAAACAATTGAATTTGTAAAGTGATCTTTTATTTGGCCATCTTACTGATTTTTCCTTTAGTTGTGAAAGAGTCAAAAACTATCTAGGACTGAAGAGTGAAAATCGGCTTTGACTGTAAAAGCAAAAAGCAACCCGCCATTAATCAGGATGGGAAGACAGACACAGATAAAGTCAGCTGCAAATTTAACAACACTGTATCTCCCAAGGTCATGCTGCAGTTGTAAAATGCCATGAAGACACCACTTTGAGTGATTACTGGTTTCTCTCCAGTGAAGTCCCAGATCTGCTTTGCTTGTTTCATTAATTATAGGAGATATCCAATTGTTTAGTCACTCTCGCCACAAGACAGCAGCCAATCTCTGGTTAATCCCTGTGTCTTCAATTCCCTCTTTAAAAACAGCAACCAACCTTTTCTTGCTTTCCTTTGACCCTCCTCAGAATCCTTCAGAGGGAACCCAAGCCTAGCAAAAGTTGAATTTCTTCTCCCTCTTGTTTAACCAACATTTCATCTTTCTCTGAATTTATTCCTTGCATGCAAGCAAAAAAAAATGGATTTTATTAGACTGCAGGCTAATTAGCTTTAACAAACTGTAGTCACTTCTTTGATCATTCTGTTGGGGTTCTATGAAGATGCTCGAATATTCTGCAAAGTTGTCTCATGCCTCTTAGCAATTTTCTTTCCCAAATGCACTGACCAGTTGGTAAACACTACAATGCTGAATCAAAGCAAAGGTACTGAACATTCTTAGCTAGCTCCCTGTCTTAAAAGAACAATGGTAAGAAACCTCATCTAATTTCCTATCTTAAAAGAATAATAGTAAGAAACCTTATTTAATTTCCTATGATAAAAGAATTCTTCAAACTCATCTGGCTCTTGTCTTAAAGGAAATAAAATCTCAATGTTTTGTTATTGTTTTGTTTAAACATAATATTTGGTAAAATTTTTGTGCAGCAAGCCTTTGCTAAGACAAGAAATTGCTTTCTCAGTTTTGTCATTCTTATCTTGCTTTTATCATATATAGTAATTAACAAATGAAATTAATGATTAATTTATCTACTGAAATTTTCCTGTTATTTTTGAGCATTTTTTAATGACAAATCATCTCTGATTACCTGGAATGATCTAAACCATACTATGATGTATTATTTTAAAATACATTTACTGCATGTCATTGTACTTCTAATTTCCATTTCCTTGATGACTAATGATATTGAGCATGTTTTACAATATGCTTATTGGTCACTTGTATATCTTCTTTAAAGTGGAGTAGAGAGTTCATTTTACATTCCGCATATAATTTTTTTGTATATACGCAATATATATTTCAGTCTCCCTGTTCCTGGCTTGCCTTTTCATTTTCTTAATAATGAGAAAACATTTTCAATTTTGATACAAATTTATTAATATTTATCTATGGCTTATGGTTTTTGTGTCATATATAAGAAATATTATCCTAACATATGGTCTAATGATTTCTCTCCTATTTTTAATTACAGAAGATTTATAGTTTTTAGTTTTCCATTTATTTATTTGGGTTTTTCTTCGATAGGTAAGGATATACAGTTGCCCCTTGGAATTCATAGGGAAATGGTTCCAGATATCTTTGGTATCTTCCCAAAGATACCAAAATTTGAGGAAGCTCAAGTCTGTAATAAAAAATCATGTAATATTTACATATTACTTTCACAATAAAGTCTATTTTACATGTTGGGTGAATTTTTGCATTTGATGTGAGGTAGGGGTCAAAGTATATCCTTCCACATACACAATTTTGTTTAACATCTCTCTTTTGTAGGTTTCAATGTACAGATACTACACATTTTTCTTAAATTTATCTGTGCATGTTTTGTGGGTTTTTTTAGCTATTGTAAATTTTATCAGCATTTTATTTCAATGTCTAGTTGTTACTAGTATATAAAAATATAATTGATTGCTGTCTATCGATCTTGTATCTTACAAACTTCATAAACTCAGTTAAGATATCAGCTTCTTAAAATAAATTTCCAAAAACTTGCTAGTTTTGTGTCTATAAACATGGCTTCACTTTTTCCTTTTCAAAATATTTTTCCTTTTCTTTCTTTGTACTACATAGGACCTCAATTATAGTGTTAAGTAGAAGTGGTAAGAGCAGACATCCTTGCTTTATTTATGATTCTATGAAGAAAATTGTCAGCCTTGGCTGGGTACAGTGGGTCATGCCTGTAATCCCAGCACTTTGGAAGGCCGAGGCAGGCAGATCACGAGGTCAGGAGTTCGAGACCAGCCTGACCAACATGATGAAACCCCATCTCTACTAACAATACAAAAATTAGCTGGGCATGGTGTCACACACCTGTAATCCTAGCTACTCAGGAGACTGAGGCAGGAGAATCACTTGAACCTGGGAGGCAGGGGTTGCAGTGAGCCGAGATCATGCCACTGCCCTCCAGCCTGGGCAACAGAATAAGACTCTGTATCAAAAAAAAAAAAAAGAAAATTATCAGGCTTTTACCACTAATATAATGTTAGTTAATCAATTTTTACAACACCTTTATTAGGTTGAGGAAGTTCCCTCCAATTTCTAGTTTGTTTTGAGGTTTTATTATAACTGTGTATTAGATTTGCCATTTTTCCCCAAATCTATTGAGATAATAAATTGTTTTTGTCTTCTACTCTATAAATATTGTGGCTAACATTGATTGATTTTGTAATGTTGAGCCAAATTTACATTCTTGGGATAAACCATATATTCATGAAACATTATAGTATTCATTTTTTTAATTTTAGATTTGCTAAACTTTTGTTAATAAATTTTGCTATTTTATATATATAAAGGAGAATGATTTGTACTTTTTCTTTTTTCTTTTCTATTCTGATTATCTGGTATTGCTATCAATTGATGCTGGCCTCATAAAATGAATTAGGAAGCATTCTCTGTGTCTATATTTGGGAAGAGTTTACGTGAAGGGGTTACTATTTCTTACTTTAAAATGTTGGTAGAAATTACCACTGAAGCCATCTGAATTTTAAATTTTTAATAAAACTTTTTAAACTATTACTTCAATTTCTTTAATAGATATATTTGAGTATATTTACATTGTTTATTTCTTCTGGAATAAGGATATGAATTTGTGTCTATCAAGATTCGCTCATTTTTACCTAAGTTGCTGATTGTGTTGACATAAAGTTGCCAATTTTATTTATTATAATTTTTAAATCTGTAGCATCTATAGTATCTTCTTTTTCATTCTTAATATTTTTGAGTCTTCTGGGGTTTTTTTTCATTATTTTGGCTAGTTTTATTAGTTGTATTGACTTTCTTTAAAAATCTATTTTTGTTCCAGTGATTTTCTCTATGGCTTCCTGTTTCCTATTTCCTTAATTTTTGTCTTTATTATTTTCTTTTCTTCTATACTTTAGATTACATTTGCTTTCTGTTTTTACCTTAGCTTTGTAAAGCGCGACCATCAGTGATTGATTTTAGACAATTACTTTTGAATATAAACATTACATGCTATGAATTTTCCTCAAAGCACTAGCTAAACTGCTTCCTGCAAATTTTGAATTATTCCACTTTCTTTAGTTCTAAATGTTTTATAATTTTACCTTGTGATTTTTTCTTTGATCCATGAGTTATTGAGCTGTTTGAAAATGTAATGTATAATTTCCAAATATTTATAAGATTTTCAAATATCTTTTGTTGTTGATTTCTTGGTGAATATCACAGCAGATAGCACAATTTATAAGATTTCAGTTCCTTAAATTTATTAATACTTGTTTTATGGCTTGGAGTGAAATCTAGCTTTGTGAATATTCTATGTGCACTTGAAAAGAATGGGTATTCTGGTGTCATTGAGTGCAATATTCCCTAAATATTAAACAGGTAAAGTTAGTTGATAGTGTTGTTCAAATTTTCTCTAATTATTGATTATTTTTTGTTATTGTTCTATCATTTAGTTAAAGTTTTGAAATTTTTTACTTTAAATGGGAGTTTATTTCTTCTTTTATTTTGATAGTATTTTTGCTTTATAGATTTTAAAGTTCTGTTATCAAGCACATACAAATTCAATGTTTTTTGTATTAACTTCTTTGTAATTATTACGTTTCTCTTTAGCAATATGTCTTATTCTGAAGTCTACTTTGCTAGATGCTAATATAATCATGCCAGTTTTTTAAAATTAGTATTTATATGGTATAACTTTTTCTATCATTTTTACTTTTCACCTATGTGTGCCTTTACATTTAATGCTAGTTTCTGGTAGAAAGCATATTTGGAGTATTTAGCCATTCATATTAATTGTAATTATCAGTATGATAGGTTTAAATCTAATATCTTTTTATTTGTCTTTTACTTGTTACATCTGATCCTACAACATTTCTATTTAATTTTTTTGCCTTCTTTGGATTAATATTGTTTAGAATTATCTTAACTAAATCACTGGCTTATTAACTTATCAATCTTTGTTTTAGTTTTTAATTTTGTTGATTGCTATGTATATAATGTTATATATATATATAAATAATATGCACCTTTTATTTATCACAATTTAACTTTAAAAATTGTAATAATAGGCTGCCTTCCCCCATCATAAAAAGTAAAAACCTTTAACTCATACAATTCCATATTCCCAATTCATGTGTATTGTTGTCAGTTATTTTAGTTTTAAATTCTATAAACTTCACATTATGGACAACTTTTATAACAAAATTTATATTAGAGATGAAAAAACCTTCATAAGGTATTAAAGAATGATAGGGAATAAATTTATTGGATCACAAATTTATAAAATCCATGTTCAATATTTTAAAAATCCAGCTAAACTATTCACTGAAAGAAATATCCTTTAGCTCTGTACTGCTAAAACAGATTCTTATTTTGACACAATGTATTTATTTCCATCCCAATTGTTACTATGCCCTTCACAGTTTTTTCACACTTTAAGCCTTTCTTTACCACTTATGACACGTCTGTTACTCTTAAGATTTCTTTAAAAGGAAAGCTTGAAATTTAACTTTCACCTGAAAGTGTTTAGCCAAAAAATAATGACATCACTAACACATGAATCACAAGGAATAATGGAATAAAAACAAAAGTGGCATTGAGAGGTAACAGCATGCTGGCAGCCCTCGCTCGCTCTTGGTGCCCACTCTGGCCGTGCTTGAGGAGACCTTCAGCCTGCCACTGCACTGTGGGAGCCCCTTTCTGGGCTGGCCAAGGACAGAGCCGGCTCCCTCAGCTTGCGGGGAGGTGTGGAGGGAGAGACGCGGGCAAGAACCGGGGCTGCACGCGGGGCTTGCGGGCCAGCACGAATTCCGGGTGGGCATGGGCTCCACGGGCCCCACATTGGGAGTGGCCGGCCGGCAGGCAAGCCCCAGGTAATGAGGGGCTTAGCACCTGGGCCAGAAGCTGCTGTGCTCGACTTCTTACCGGGCCTTAGCTGCCTCCCCGCAGGGCAGGGCTCAGGACCTGCAGCCCACCATGCCTGAGCCTCCCCTCCTCCGCTGTGGGCTCCTGCGTGGCCCAAGCCTCCCTGACAAGCGCCAAACCCCGGCTCCTCTGCACCCAGTCCCATCGACCACCCAAGGGATGAGGAGTGCGGGTGCGTGTTGCAGGACTGGCAGGCAGCTCCACCTGCGGCCCTTTGCAGGATCCACTGGGTTAAGCCAGCTGGGCTACTGAGTCTGGTGGGGACTTGGAGAACCTTTATGTCTAGCTAAAGGATTGTAAATACACCAATGGCACTCTGTATCTAGGTCAAGGTTTGTAAACACACCAATCAGCACCCTGTGTCTAGCTCAGGGTTTGTGAATGCACCAATCAACACTCTATATCTAACTACTCATGGGGACACGGAAAACTTTTGTGTGGACACTCTGTATGTAGTTAATCTAGTGGGGAGGTGGAGAATTTCTGTGTCTAGCTCAGGGATTGTAAATGCACCAATCAGCACCCTGTCAAAACAGACCAATCAGCTCTCTGTAAAACAGACCAATCGGCTATCTGTAAAATGGACCAATCAGCAGGATGTGGGTGGGGCTAGGTAAGAGAATAAAAGCAGGCTGCTTAGATCAGCAGTGGCAACCTGTTGGGGTCCCCTTCCACACTGTGGGAAGTTTGTTCTTTAGCTCTTTACAATAAATCTGGCTACTGCTCCAACTCTTTGGGTCCACACTGCTTTTATGAGCTGTAACAGTCACTGCGAAGGTCTGCAGCTTCACTCCTGAAGCCAGCGAGACCATGAACCCACCGGGAGGAACGAACAACTCCAGACGCGCCGCCTTAAGAGCTGTTAACACTCACTGCCAAGGTCTGCAGCTTCCCTCCTGAGCCAGCGAGACCACGAACCAATCAGAAGGAAGAAACTCCGAACACATCGGAACATCAGAAGGAACGAACTCCGGACATGCCGCCTTTAAGAGCTGTAACACTCACCACCAGGGTCCGTGGCTTCATTCTTGCAGTCGGTGAGACCAAGAACCCACCAATTGTGGTTACTGTATCAATATAATCAGCAAATTATCTGAGAAGATATTTTAAACATTTCACATTTCTATAGTTAGCACAAGCAAGAATTATCTGGCACCAAGTTACTAAAATAATTGTCATTTTTACTGCCAATTTAAAATCATAACTTTATTTAAGAAATTCATCTCTAAGAAAATTAAAGTGTTTATAAGTATAACATTTGTTATATCCAGTAGGTGGTATTTTACATAGTCAAGATGATAAGAGAAATATTTATAAAATTAGATAAACAAAATGCAGAATGTTGATTACCAGTATGTCAAAGACAAATCAAGGAAAAGAAATGCAAAAATTAGAAGTGCTCACTGGTTAATAGTGCTTTGCTTTGAAAAAGTCAGAAATAATTATATTCCAAGAAATAAGCTATGATGCTTAAAGTGTAATTAATATTTTGTATCTTTTTAAAGCCAAAGCGCATTTTTGCTTTAGAGAAGACGATTCTGTCTTTCACATGATTATTTTTTCTTTGCCCGGAACAGAACCTCAGTTTAAGCCATTATTTGAATAATAGATTTAAAAATCTAACATTATTTTCCCCATAGGATGTTTTCATTTTAGTACATAGGCCTTAAAATGGTAGATGACTAACTAATTATAAAGGATTTGTAGATTAGCAAATGCTAATTTAAAATGACTGTCAACAGAGTCTAAAACTACACTCAAGATTAAAAATTACTAATATGATTCTTCTGTAAGGTCAGACTGCTTACTCAATAAGCTATCATACAAACCAGAGAAGAAACCATAGTGTGTTCTTTCAAGGTTTTCTCTAGTTGCAAAGCCTATTCTTTTCATCAGTCCTTTTTCAGTTGTTTGGCTTTTGCGATATTTTCTTGATGTTTTTGTTTCTTCTTTTGATCCTTTTTCCTGGCTTCAATCATTTTGAACAGTTTCCAGATGTATGACATTTCCTAGGATCAGTGGAATAAGGGCCAAAATCAGTTCTAAAAAGCTGGAAGGGTCCTTTGCACATTATTCCACAACATACTCAGCCCAAGTCTTTATATTAGACATCTATTTATTAGTCCTAAGAAAACATATGCTTGAGAAATAGCCTCTAATTTTTTTTTCTGGGATTACTAGTGAGACAATCAAAATTTCAGATGAGCATTTGTTGTTTGTTTCTCTTGTAGTTCTACCATATACTTCTGAGAGAAGGTTTAAATTTGCCTGTGAATCTCAATTTGGGGCTGAAATTTCAATTAGAGACCAAATGAAAGTGCCTCTCCTACTTCAGGTATAGATAATATGCCTTCATCTTTCTAAAAGGGGTAGACAGAGCTTGACCTGTGGACCAGACCTATTTAGCACCTGAAACTGCAGCTGGTGGCACTCCTGCCATCTGCACTCTCTCCTTTTTTTTTTTTTTTCCTTTCTTGAGTTTACCCCTTTGTTCACGCCTTTCCCTCCTTCAACATAGCCCCTCACACATGAGATGGTTTTCATTTCTAAACTTTGGCGTTCATGGCAGATGTGAGCCCCTCAGTCCACAGCAGACCCTGCAGGGCCTCATGATGCATAGGGTCTCTGGGAATTGGGCCTCATCTTGCCATGCAACATCTAATACCCTGGCACCGTGTCCACTTGCATTGAGCACAGGGAGGGAACATGGCAACAGCTACTGGCAGCTTTCCCTATGTCATGTACTGAGCCTGGGACCCAGACTTCCACTCCCAGCTCACCTCCAGACTAGAAGCAGGAAGGTAGTTTGCTTTCATTTTGGAAAGGCCATTTATTTAGACACAGAATTCTAGGTTGACAATGTTTTGTTCACAGTACTCTAATGTTGCATTTTGTTTACTTTGCATCATTTCTGATGAGAAGTCAACTGCCATTCTTAACTTTATTTCTCTGTATATCAGGCATCCTTTTATTCTGGCTACTTTAAAGTTTTTCAAATTAGCACAAGTGGAGGTGCTTTGGTATGATTATATTTATTCTGCTTTTATTTGTTGAGCTTCTTAGAACTGTGAGCTTATAATTTTCGTCAAATACGGAAAATTTTCAGCCACTATTTCTTGATTTTTTTTCTCGTTACTCCTACTTTTCATTTTTGGTCTCTACTTATACCATATTTGACTGCTTAATATTTTCCACAGGTAACTGATGATTTTCGTTTTACTTTGTGCTTAATTTTTATAGATTTTATTTCTTTGTCTTTTAATTCACTTGTTTTTCCTTTTGTAGTGTCCAATATGCTCCAGTGTCTAATTTTGGATTTTTTTCTTTAGGAATTCTATTTTTGTCTGTTTTTTTATATTATCTTTTCTCGTCATGTTTGTAATTTCCTTTATATTCTTGTCATGTGGAACATATTTCTAATAATTATGTCAATATTCTTTTCTGTTACTTTTATCATTTATTTATGAGTTTGTTTTTATTGATTTATTTTTATTCCAGTTATAGATAATATTATCCTGCCTCCTTGCATACATGGGAATGTTTTATTGTGTTCTAGATTATGTCATTCATGTTGGACATTTTTGTATTCCTTTAAAGAATGTGGGGCTTCGTTCTGGCAAGCAGTTATGTCACCTGAGATCTGTTGATTCATTCAGGGTTTTCTTTTATGTTCTGATAATGCTTTTCAGTCTTTTTTCCTAGACGAATCAGTCCTACTATTGAGATGAGACCATTCTAAGAATTCTATCTAATGCCCCATACTTATGAGGTTTCTCTACTATGGCTGGTAGTGGCACAAACTATTACTATTCTTATATAAGTCCTAGGAAATTGCTGTCTGATGGTGCTATCGTAGACATTTTATATACACAGAACATTACTTAGCCAAAGTCTTATAGAGACAGGCTGCAGATCTGCAGCACAATTTCTCTGTTCATATCCTTCCTTTTGATTACCCCGTCCCACAGCTCCTTGTCCTACCTGAAATCCAGTGTCTATTCAGGCAGAGATTGAGATTGGTAGGCTTTATTTGGGTTCCTGTTCTTTATGCTGCAGACTGGAAACTGGTTTGGGAAGTAAGTCTGGAAATTAGCTTGCTACATTACTTTTCCCTTTCCTTGAGGATCACAGTCTTCCTCTGTCAAAAACATCGGCTGGTTTTATAGTTTTATAGGAAATGTAGTTCCCATAATGGCTAATCCTTTACACTGGCAAACAGTGGAATTAACTAGCTTTTTGGTAGCCTGTATGTCCTTGTTTTGTTTTGAAATAAATAATTTTAAGCCTTATTACATGATATGACCAACTTTCTTGTTTTTAAATATTTTATGTAACTTGCATATCTTATCACCAAAAATTTCCTAGAATGTACCTCTTAAGCCATGTGGGACTGATTTATTTGTTTTTGTTTTAAATCATCATTTTAATTTTGTCCTTAATAGGAACATTCATATTAATTGTTTATCTGCTTTTGTACTGTATATACATCTTCCATCTTTTTGTTACACCTTGCGAAAGTTTTGTCTATGTGTTTTTTTCTCTAATAAACCAATTTTTAAAAAATATTGTATCTTTAGAGCTTTACTGAGCTCATTTTTTTCTATTTCATTAAGAAATAAATGGCAATTATTGATCATTATCTATACCCTACCTTCTTAGATGGGTTTATTCTTTTGTACTTTTCTAGCTTTTTATATTTCCAATACTTCTTTTCTGCTAAAAATATTTTTAAATGCTTTAAAATAAAAAGAAGAGCAGAAAAATTGGAAACAATTATGAATAGGCAGTTTACACAGTGTAGAACCACATAACTTAGAGATGTGTTGAAACCCTAAACTTTCTAGTGATTGAAGAAATTACGTCATTTTATTTCTATTGGGTTGCCAGATATTAGGGAGTTTTATAATTTCCTGAGTCAACAAAGTATGGGGCAGGAGAACAAGGATCCTCACATATTACTGATGACTGTTTAACTTGGTGCAGCTATTCAGATTCTGACAATGTTTAGTGAAATTAGGAATGTTTCTGTCATGAAATCCAGGGGCCCCATTCACAGATATATTCTGTAGAGAAAATCGTCTGGAATATAAACTCATTTGAGGCCAGGGCTTTTTGTTTCTTTTGCTCACTGATGTATCCTATATACCTAGAACAGTTCACAATGCTTATTTGGTACTTAGTACATTTTTGTGGAATTAAATAACATATACAGTGTTACAAATATATATGAGAATGTTCGTTGCACATGATTTGCAATAGCAAAGAAGGCTTTATTAGATTTATTACTGAGGGAATGGATAAGCAAAATGTAGCGATAGTATTCAGTGGAATTCTATGCTGCAAAAAGGTAGGAATCATATAACAACATGGCTAAGAATGAAGAGTAAACATCAGTACAAGATCAAAGCACTATGTCATTTTAAAATAAGAAAATACATATAAAATAGAACTTACTATTTGAAGGAGGCATGCATTTTAAAGTAATACATTAAAGCAATTAGAGTTGGATAATAAAAATAGATAAAATAGAAAACAAGTTTAGAAAAATAATGAAATGAAACCACAAAGGAGCCTTGCATTGACTGATGGAGGGGTGCTGTATGTGTCAGGTCTGCATTATGTCTCTGAAGTCCAAGAAAAAAACATATGCACTAGCACATATCATTTTAACTTGTTTTGCCTTTTTTTTTTTTTAAACACAGCCTTGCTCTGTTGCCCAGGCTACAGTGCAGTGGCATGATTATAGCTCACTGCCAGCCTCGAAGTTCTAGGCTCAAGCAGTCCTTTCGCTTTAGCAACCTGAGAACCTGGAATTTCAGGTGCACATCACCACACTTGGCTAATTAAAAAAACATTTTCTTATAGAGATGGGATCTTGATATGTTACCCAGGCTGATAATTCTTGCCCTCAAGCAATCCCCCTGCGTTGGACTCCCAAAGTGTTGGAATTGTAGACGTAAGCCATGGTGCCTGGCCTGTTTTGTCTTTTTAAACATACAATTCAAGTTACTAATGACACAGTTTTTCAAGAAGGCTTTAGATTACAAATTTACTCCTTTGCTAAATGAATTGATGCTATGTCCCAAACCAGGAATTTCTTTGAGCTTAATTTACAATTAACAATCTGGCTTGCCAGCATGCGCCAGACAGACCACCTGTTTGTTTAGATTATACAAATCTGGCATTGTAAGCAGTAGCATCATTTTAGAAAATAATTGAGGGACTGAGTAGCCATGGAAATAATACACAAAGAGGATATATACTACATATTTGGAAGTAACTCGTTAAGTCAGATTGGTATCTAGAAACTGAAAGTCATCACCACCAGCAATTGCCTACTGGCCATTAGCACACGTGAGGTAACAGTGGAGCCCACCCCTCCGCAGCTGAGCTGGAGTGATGAATATGGGCTATCATGGTGAGGCGCCGTCCTCGAAATGTGCTAGGGAAGGAACATAGCTGGCTGGAAGGAGAGCAGAGGCACAAAGAGAGGAAGTGAATGGATTGCTGTGCTTGAACTCCTCCAAGAGGTGTAGAAAAGAGACCAGAAAGTGAAGTACAAGGGGAAAAAGGAAGAAGACAAAAGAGGGTTTATTTTAAAGTCTCTATTCAAAGATGCAGTTCTCTTTTCAGATAAGCACAGCAGTTACAAGAAGTGCGTTTGTCTCTTACCTATAAATTTCACACTGCTCACATCATTTTAGAGAGTGGCATTTTAAATGAAGCACCCACATTTTCTGTTAACAATAATTAGGGGAGAAGGAGTTTGGAAATTGATGGCAACGTTTCTGTTGTTTAGTCAGACTAAAGATTTTGTTTGTCTCCACCTACAATTTTTACCTTCGAATTATATGTGTTTATGATTTATATACAGATAATCCTAACAAGGATTAGAAGTGATTACGTCCTTGTGTTGTATCTTCTAGGATAAAGTGTTATATATTTTAAAGTATTTTCTTATGATTCACACCCTATTACTTTAATAAAACCTCAACTGTAATACAAACCTTACACTCAGAAGAATGAGTGGACCTCAGAAATCCTATAGCATGCCGAGTATACAGCATGGCAAGTATAGTTATAGCAATGGATTGTATGCTTGAAAGTCGCTAAGTGTAGATTTTTAGTGTTCTCACCACAAACAATAAGAATGTGAGGTAATGCATAAGTTAATTCGCTCTGTTGAGCCATTCCGCAATATATTTCAAAACATCATGTTGTATACCATAAATATATAGTATTCTTGTCAATTTAAAAATTATTTTAAAAAGAAATCCTTTATTCTAATGCTGAGTTTCCCTTTATTTGTTTTTCATAAGTACACAAATATATTTTTCTAGTGAAAATTATCACAAAAAAAGTAAGCCTAAGGGACCTCAATTGAAAAAAATCTTAGGCAGTTGTGGGGATTTATGGATCTATACCCAGTGGTGGCAGTGGTGACCAGACCCTAATACCCTCTTTGCGTACACCTTGGAACTTCCACAATGTTGTTTTTTGTTTGTTTGTTTTTCCCCTGAGGCTCTCTTTTTAAGGTTGTAAGGTCACTGCAATGGCTTTAGCTTCCTCCTTTCACTTTGATATTTTACAATAGCTTTTTAAGTTTCCGGAATTGAGTTTCATTTGTTTTGATTTATGGTCTTGAGCCAATCACTGTTTCCATGAAACTAGAAAACGCTGATTGCTTTTGGTCTTGTTTACATGTTTCAATCTTGGATCAGGGGTGTTCAGTTTCACCCAAGCATATTGGTTGACAGATGGAGAAATTTCTCCAAAAGCAAATTCATGTACTTTTAAAAGGGGTAATAGATGCAAGGGAGTAACAATAATAGATGTCCACTATTCACTCCTTTGATGACTCCTTCCAAATGCTGATTCCCTCCTAACTCCCTGAAGTATTACTGTCTCAATTTTTTTGTGGTCATTCATCCAGCCATTTTTTCTGTTCATTTACATAAAATATTTGCATACAAAGAGAAATATTTTACTATATATTTTAATTCTTATTTTTATATGCATTTTTACCTTAAATGACGGAACATTTTTCTTCAATGCTTTTTACACTTTATCTTGGAGACCTAATCATGTTGGCACATACAGATTTACCCCTACAGTGTATGCACATGGAGAGCTATCCAAAGAAAATTAGTACCCGTGGATCTACCTTAACAACTACTGGTAATTTTATATAATATGCAGTCTATGGTATATTTAGTTATATCTAACAAAAATGCATTTATCTACTACTCAATTAATGGGCACTAAGGGTTTTTCTCTCTCCTCTCCCTCGCTCTCTTTCTCTCCCTGCTTTTAGTATACGCAATGCCATGATGAACATTCTTATATGAGTACATATGAACATATTTCCTTAGGGCAAAACTTATACTGAGAAATGGCATTATTAGATAACACCATGTATTTTTTAATATCTGCCAATTTATACTCATAGCAATTTATTTATTTTATTATTTATTCATTTTAATATATTTAGGAGATATAAGTGCAGGTTTCTTACATGCATCTATTGAGTACTGGTGAAGTCTGGGTTTTTAGTGTACCCATTCCAAGCATAGCAAACATTGTACCTGATAGGTAATTTTTAATCCCTCATTCCCCTTCCACCACTTTTAGCAATTTTCAATGTACTTTTATAGCTGTAATAGCAGAGACTGTTTGCTGACCACCTCACCAATGTTTGATATAGTCAACTTGTCATTTTTGCTAATCTAAAAGATGAAAGAATTGTATCAGATTTTTATTTTAATTTAAAGTTCGCTGTTTATCATTGAAGCTTGTATTCTTTTCATGTTGTTCATGGTCTTTTGCTTTTTATTTTCTATGAATTGCCTGTGCATATGCTTTTGTCTTGCTGATCTGTAGATGCTTCCTATGCATTCTGAATAGCAATTCTTTGTATATTATGTAAGGAATACATACTATTACCCAGACTACCATTTATGTTTTTAATTTATGTTTTATTCCCTTATGGTTTAAATTTTTTTAACATATGATTATAAACATATATTCATATTTTTCTTTAACATTTGTATAGTTTTTTTACATTCTTATATTTGATACATTAATTCCCTTAGAATTTATATTATGGATGATATGGGAAATAATCTATCTTCACTAAATTTTTTTTTACAACAACACTTAATGGAATGTGCATCCTTTCTTGCCTGATTCAAAATACACACTAAGTTCTTATGTATGCGTGAGAATTTAGTGTCCTGAAAAATTTAGTAAATTTTTGTTCCACTACTTTAGAGAGTAGAAAATCGTTTTTGTTCTTCTTTGTTAAAATTGTCTCAGCTATTCTAATTCCATAAAAATTAAAATCCAACTTGTTGATGGCCATAAGAAACATTTTTTTGTACATTAGGTTGGAATAGATTGAAGTTACAGACAAATCAAGGGAAATAGATACTTTTACAATATTCAGTATTCTCAAACATTAACATAGTACAGCTCTCCATTTATTCTGATTTTCTTTGAAGTTACTAAGTAAAGTTTTAGAGATTGCTTTTTTCCAAAAGGAGCTAATATATTTCCTCATAGACATTTTTTCCAGGAACTTAATGGTCTTGTTATTTTTGTTTATATTACTGTTAAGCTGAAAAACTATTAATGAAAACATTTATTGAAGTAAAATAGACATGAAGAAAAATGCTCGTGCCATAAGCATATGACTGGATGAATTTTCTTTTTCTTTTTTTTATTATACTTTAAGTCCTAGGGTACATGTGCACAACGTACAGGTTTGTTACATATGTATACATGTGCCATGTTGGTGTACTGCACCCATTAACTCATCTATTTACATTAGATATATCTCCTAATGCTATCACTTCCCCCTCCCCCAACCCCACGACAGGCCCTGGTGTGTGATGTTCCCCTTCCTGTGTCCAAGTGTTCTCATTGTTCAATTCCCACCTATGAATGAGAACATGCAGTGTTTGGTTTTTTGTCCCTGTGATAGTTTGCTGAGAATGATGGTTTCCAGCTTCATCCATGTCCCTACAAAGGACATGAACTCATCCTTTTTTATGGCTGCTTAGTATTCCATGGTGTATATGTGCCACATTTTCTTAATCCAGTCTATCATTGATGGACTTTTGGGTTGGTTCCAAGTCTTTGCTATTGTGAATAGTGCCGCAATGAACATACTGTGTCTTTATAGCAGCATGATTTATAATCCTTTGGGTAGATACCCAGTAATGGGATGGCTGGGTCAAATGGTATTTCTAGTTCTAGATCCTTAAGGAATCACCACACTGTCTTCTACAATGGTTGAACCAGTTTACAGTCCCACCAACAGTGTAAAAGAGTTCCTATTCCTCCACATCCTCTCCAGCATCTGTTGTTTCCTGACTTTAATGATCGCCATTCTAACTGGTGTGAGATGGTATCTCATTGTGGTTTTGATTTGCTTTTCTCTGGTGGCCAGTGATGATGAGCATGTTTTCATGAGTCTGTTGGCTGCATAAATGTCTTCTTTTGAGAAGTGTCTGTTCATATCCTTCCCCTACTTTGTGATAGGGTTGTTTGTTTTTTTCTTGTAAGTTTGTTTGAGTTCTTTGTAGATTCTGGATATTAGCCCTTTGTCAGATGAGTAGGTTGCGAAAATTTTCTCCCATTTTGTAGGTTGCCTGTTCACTCTGGTGGTAGTTTCTTTTGCTGTGCAGAAGCTTTTTAGTTTAATTCAATCCCATTTGTCCATTTTGGCTTTTGTGGCCATTGCTTTTGGTGTTTTAGACATGAAATCTTTGCCCATGCCTATGTCCTGAATGGTATTGCCTAGGTTTTCTTCTAGGGTTTTTATGGTGGTAGGTCTAACATTTAAGTCTTTAATCTATCTTGAATTAATTTTTGTATAAGGTGTAAGGAAGGGATCCAGTTTCAGCTTTCTACGTATGGCTAGCCAGTTTTCCCAGCACCATTTATTAAATGGGGAATCCTTTCCCCATTTCTTGTTTTTCTCAGGTTTGTCAAAGATCAGATGGTTGTAGATGTGTGGTATTATTTCTGAGGGCTCTGTTCTGTTTGATTGATCTATATCTCTGTTTTGGTATCAGTACCAGGCTGTTTTGGTTACTGTAGGCTTGTAGTATAGTTTGAAGTCAGGTAGCGTGATGTCTCCAGCTTTGTTCTTTTGGCTTAGGATTGCCTTGGCAATGCGGGCTCTTTTTTGGTTCCATATGAACTTTAAAGTAGTTTTTTCCAATTCTGTGAAGGAAGTCGTTGGTAGCTTGATGGGGACGGCATTAAATCTATAAATTACCTTGGGCAGTATGGCTATTTTCACAATATTGATTCTTCCTATCCATGAGCATGGAATGTTCTTCCGTTTGTTTGTATCCTCTTTTATTTCATTGAGCAGTGGTTTGTAGTTCTCCTTGAAGAGGTCCTTCACATCCCTCGTAAATTGGATTCCTAGGTATTTTATTCTCTTTGAAGCAATTGTCAATGTGAGTTCACTCATGATTTGGCTCTCTGTCTGTTATTGGTGTATAAGAATGCTTGTGATTTTTGCACATTGATTTTGTATCCTGAGACTTTGCTGAAGTTGCTTATCAGCTTAAGGAGATTTTGGGCTGAGACGATGGGGCTTTCTAAATATACAATCATGTGATTTGATGAATTTCACAAACAAAAATTGCCCATATAACCAGCACCCAGATTAAGATACTATTATCAGCACTTCAGAATCTACTCTGTGCTTCCTTCTAATATCCCTTCCCTGATGAAAAAACACTGTCCTCAATCTTTACAGCATAGATTAGTTGTGTCTCTTATTGTAATTTATATAAATGAAAGCATGCTGAATATACTTTTATACACCTGGCTTCTTTTACTCAGGATATATGAGTTTCATCCATAGTGTTTCATATAGTTGTAGAGATTTCAATCATATCCTTACTTTATTATATGTCATTTTATTAATATATGAGGATTTATTTATCAACTGTACCACTGATGGTTATTTGGGTAGTATATTTTTAGTATATTGTGAATTGTGCTATGTTGAATATTCTACTCAGTGAGTTTTGGTGAACATTTATGTACATTGATCTGGTGTATGTAGCCAGGGCTGTAATTGCTGAGTCATAGAAAATGCACATGTTCAACTTTAGTAAACATTGCCACACTTTTCCGGATTGCTTCTACCAATTTACGCTCTTTCCAGCAATGGAGGAGGATTCTATTTACTTCACAGCCTGGATGACAATTGGCATTTGCCATCTGGTGTTTGTGCAGCAAGTATCTCATTGCAGTTTTAATTTGCATTTACTTGATGTCTAATAAAGTTGAGCCTCTTTTTGTATCTTATTGCCATGTTCATAGTCTCTTGTGTGAAATACCTATTCAAATCTTTTGCCTTTAAAAAATTAATTTGTCCCTCTTATCCCAGCACTTTGGGAGGCTGAGGTGGGCAGATCACTTGAAGCCAGGAGTTTGAGACCAGCCTGGCCAACATGGCAAAACCCCGTCTCTACTAAAAATGCAAAAAAAATTAGCTGGGCGAGGTGACCTCTGCCTGTAATCTTGGCTACTCGGAAGGCTGAGGCATGAGAAAATCGTTTGAACCCGGGAGACAGAGGTTGCCGTGGGCCGAGATTACACCACTATACTACAACCTGGGTGACAGAGTGAGATTGTCTCAAAAAAATAAATACATAAATATAAATAGTCAATCTTTTCTTAGTAATTAAGAATTTCTTTATATTTACTTTTTCTGAGTTTTTCTTTGGGTATATGTATTGTGTCTAGGTTCTGTGGTTGCTTTTTTTTTTACTGTCTTAATAATGTCTTTTGATGAAAATTGCTTAATTTTAATATAGTTCAACTAAACATTTTTTATTTCATCAATATTGCTTTTTGATTTCTGTTTTAAATTTTTTAAATCTATTTCAAGATCATATTTTCTGCTATATTTTCTTGTAAAACATTATTGTTTTACCTTTTACTTTTATGTCTCAGACCATTTGGAATATTTCAACATTGATTATGATACTTGCTATAGATTTTTAAGACTTTTTTATTATGTTAAGAATAATCTAACAAATTATTGGAAATGATATTTTATATGTGGTGAGGTAGGGATCAAAATTAACTTTTTTCTCATATGAATAGCCAATCCATCTGCAACATTTATGAGAAAGACCATACTTTCCTCAATTACACTGTTGCATCATGTTTGTCATTTAAAAAAAAGTGTCTGAATATATGGCGGTCTGTTTCTAGACTGTCTTCTGTTCCAGGGGTCCCTTTGTCTATCCTTGAGCTATTCCACATTGTCTTAATTAGTATACCTTCAGAATAGATCTTAGTATTGGGTAATGTCAGTCCACTACCTTTATTCTACTCTTAAAAATGCTTTAGCCATTGTTGGTTTTTGCATTTCCATATAAATTTTAAAGCCAGCTGTTCATAAAAAGTATTGCTAAAATATTGACCAGAGTTTCCTTAAATCTATAGGGAGAATTGACATTTTAATAATGTTAGTATTACAATCTATAAGGATGATATATCCATTCACTTACTTAGATCCTTTAAATTTCTATGAATAACATTCTATAGTTTTCAATATAAAAGTTTGCACGCTTTTTTTTTTAGAATTTTCCCAAGGTATTTTATGTTTCTGAGAAGCATTGCAAATGGTAAGTTTTATTTTTTTTTGTTTCTTGCTGATAGATAAATACAATTAATATTTGAAAATTGATTTTGTATTTGGTGTCCTTGCTAATTATACCTATTAATTTTAATAGTTTGTAAATTCTTTTGGATTTTCTAGGTAAAGAAAACATGACTTCTGTGAATAATGACATTTTATTTCTTCCTTTAAACACTTTATGCCTTCTACTTGTCTCTTATTTCAGTGGCTAGGGTGTCCAACACAATGTTAAAGAGAAATTGTGGGAGTAAGCATACTTGTCTTATTCCTAGTTTGAGGGAAGGATTTCAGTATATCACTATCAAGTGTGACACTTGCTGTAGGTTTTTAGAGATCTTTATTATATTAAAAATGCTCTCTTTCATTCCTTCCTTGTGAAGACATTTCATGAGTGGATGTTAAATTTTACACGGTGCTTTTTATGCACTTGAAATGATCACATGCAATTTCTCTCCTGCTTTAATATAGTAAATTACATTATTTTTGAATATTGAATCATACTTGCATTCCTGGAATAAACATTAACTAACTGCAATATATTGGACTTTCCGTATATCACTAGAGTATATTTTCTTATAAGTTCTTTTCTCGTTAAAAGTTTTCACATCTGTGTTAGTTAAGAAAGGTCTGTACTTTTCCTTTTTTGTAATGTCCTGGTAGGTCTTGGAACCAAGTTTTGTTATTCTCATAAAGACAGTCATAAAGTGCTCCTATTTTACTATTCACTAGAGGAGTTTAAGATTTGTGTTATTTTTTCCTTAAGTTCCTGAAATAAATCAACTGGCAAAGCCAGGCCTGACTTTCTTTTTAATGATTGACAAAGATTTTAGTAAGAAATTTAATTTCTTCAATATGTGTAGGATGTATTATTCAGATATTTTATTTCATCTACCATCATGGAAAATCATTATTTTGGTGATAATTTTATCTATTTTATAAAAATTAACTGGCACAGTCAGGCCTGAATTTCTTTTTAATTATTGATAAAGATTTCGGTAAGAAATTCCATTTCTTTAATATGTATAGGATGTATTATTCAGATATTTTATTTATTTTAATTTATTTATATTATTTCAGATATTTTATTTCATCTACCATCACGGTAAATTATTATTTTGGTAAATAATTTTATCTATTTTATACAAATTATCAATTGTATTTGTGTTCATAATATAGTCTGAAGAATCTACATGTAATGTTGATTTTTATTTGTAGCATTGATAACTTGTGTTTTTTTCTTGTTTTTATGGATTAGTCTTGATAAAAGTTTTACTAATTTTATTATCTTTTTACAAAAAATATTTTGGCTTTGTTTATTATCTTTACTGTGTATTTGTCTATATAATTAACTTATTACATTTGTTATTTTTTTGTTTTAATTTTCTTATATTTGATTTTTTGTAGCATTTTAACACTGAAGTTAGAAGTATTGCTTTTCAGCTTAAAAAAAGTGTGTGTTTGTGTCTATATATATTTATATTTATATGTATGTATTTAAGGACACAACGTTTTGAAAATATGACTTTAGCTGTATTCCATGTATTTTGATGTGTTTTCTTTATCATTATTCAATTTTAAATATTTTTAAATTTCCATTTTGACTTCTTTTGTGTTCCATGGTTTATTTAAAAATATATTTTTAATTTCTAGATGTGGAGTTTTTCTCATCTTTTGTTATTGACTACTAGCTTACTTTCAAGATGATAGACATAATTTAAATATTTTGAGTTAAATAATTTTGTTTATGCTTTATTTTTGCTCCAACTTACGGTATCTTTTGATAAACATTTCTTCTATGCTTAGGAAATGCGAATTATAGTGCTATTAGACATGGTGTTCTAGCTAGGTAAATTAAATCCAATTTGTTAACTGTGTTGCTTATATCTTGTATATCTGTATTGGTATTTTTCTTCTCTATCATCTTTTGAGATAGGTATGATAAAGTCTCTGTATTTGTTGCATTTGTTAATTTTTCCCCTCAATTTTGATGTTTTGCTTTATGCATTTACAGGCTATATTTTTGTGTGCATACTGATTTAGAATTGTGATTCCTTCCTGTTAGGATTATTTGTTCATAAGATGTCTCTTTATATTAAATAATTTTCAAAAACTGTGAAGGATCTGATAATTTGCCCTTCTTGCAAGCTAACATGTTAGCGTGCCATAATTTCATGAATGTTGGTGGAAGACAGATTTCTGACTCAGAGTTAAAGAACTTTTACTCACACTAGTGGTAACCAGAGATTTATAATTTTATTGCTTTGCTCCCCTGAACCCTAATTTTCACAGGGTATTTAAATTCACTGGACACCGTTGGATTTTTAGTTTAGCCAAATCATCAGTACACCAGGACTATGCATTTAGGAAAACCTCTGTGAATCAAAGGCCCCACTGAGCCAGTGGCATTACTTAAGGTAGTGAAGGAAGCAATAAAATCTCTCCCAAAGCAATAGCTGCATTTACCTCATTTGGACTTCATTGCCCTTTTCAAAAATGTAATGTTTTTAATCAGTTCTAAAAAATTTTCATGGTTCGCAGACTTCTTAAATTCTCCTTATTCAAATTTATATCGATCTCCTTACTTTCAGCCCTGTCTTACACAATATATGATGCCTTGAATTCCTGATCCTCTTGGGTGTTATGCAATATCAGTTGACTTGCTTATCATTAAGATTATTCCCTTGAGACACTTGGTGTTCGCTCTTCTTACTTCTAAAATATTTTTCTATTTAGTAAGAATTTGTTAATCTCTTTATCCACTGTTCTGTTCTCTTTGTCTGTTTTTGTCTATTTTTGTTTTTGGAGGATTAGGGAGAGATTATGGATAAACCATGTATTTATTCTGCCATACATTATCTGAATTCTCCGTCCCATTATTTTCAATTTTTCTTTTTATAACTTTAAGTTCAGGGGTACAAACGCAGGTTTGTTACATAGGTAAACTTGTGTCATGGGGGTTTGTTGTACAGAAAATTTCTATTTTATTTGGTTTTATATATGTCTCTTGTGCTCATCAGTTAGCTGGATATAAGTCCAGATTAAATGTGTCTGTATTTTAGGTGACTTCAAACCATTCACATCATTTATTATTCACATTTATTTTAAATGATTTTTCATATTGTTGGTTACTTCTCAAATGTTGAATGATTTCATATTTAAGTTTTCATTTGGGCATCTTTGCCTCTACTTGCACAGTCAGGCTGTATGGGAGGACTGGGAACCACTTGTAGGTTGTGGTTTACACTGTTTTAGGGGGAGAATTGTGGACGGGATCTACAACTAGATCATTGTCTGTTCTGTCTTCCCAAAACTCCCACAATAAATATTCCTGCTTAGTGTCAGATACCCCACTCCCTACTGTTTAGTGCTGAGCTTAGGGAACGGTATACAGGGGCCTCCCTTTTTGGTTTCTCTTACTCTGTTATTCCAGTTGACCACTCCGCTTATTTCTGAGGATTTCCTTTTGCTCATGGATTCTATCATTGCTGATCATGCTGAAACGGCAATAACCTTCTGTGGCAGTAGGGTACACTAGCCTAGAATGTGCCCAAATGTGCAGGCCACAGTGGGGCATACCGATCCATTCTGTTTTTAATCTCTCACAGATTTCTTCCATGATCTGAAACATTAACAGTATTTTTCTCAGTTTTGAGCAATGCTACATATATATTATTTACAGGATTTGGTACAGGGAGTGAGACTGCTGATTTGGATATAATCAGTCTTCTCTCTTAAAACCAGATCCCCTAAGCATTACCACATTTAGGTACTTGATGGATCAGTTGTTAATTAATGAAAATTAGTCTCTTTTGCTAAATCCTGCTTTTTATATTGGCCAGTACAGTTTGAGCTCCCTATTTCAAAAGCTATTAAGAATTCAATTAAGATCCTCTCATACAGTATGAGTATTATATAACACTATCAATCATTTGGGTTCTCTAGGATAATATGGCTGTCTTTCCTTTTAAGAAAACACAGCCCATCTTTAATTTTTAGTTTATATCATAAATATAAACTATGGTGGCTGAAATCTAATGTTACCTGTGATTGGCTACTCTTTTTTAAAATCTATAGAATCTTAAAGTACTTGCTTATTCCTGATAAAAATACATTTTGAGATTCATTTGGGAGATTGTCTTCTATTACCAGTGACTTTTGGGAATAATGTTATAATCCACTTCTAATAAACAGATTCTTTGCTATAGCCCATTCTTCATTAGTGGATTCAACTCTTTCAATTTCCAAACTTGCCTACTTTCTAGAAAAATAAACCAATACTTTTTTTTCTAAAAATAGTCTTACAGAGATTTTTTGCAGTTATCCTTCTTCTCAATTCTTGGTTTCTAGAGTTTTTTGAAAGGCTAGCAATAAAAGATTGTATATATATATATATATATATATATATATATACATATAGTCTATATATATATATATATAGTCTAGAAACACATGCATCACTCATGTCTAACAGTGACTGAAGTGTTGAGAGTATGTGGTAGATACAGTTATATTAAATTTAGTCAGGAATAGATATGCTTTGAGTTGTAGAAGACCCAGCTGTATTTTATTTAAATTTAACTGCAAAAGAGACAAAAATGTTCAAATAGAATCATGGTTTAAAAGTGAAGATTTATAAGAGACACTATTAGGACTGACTGTCAGGCTAACATGGGAGGAAAAGCCAATAAAGGTGCAAACTGGGGAGAAGAAAAGAGGTATAGAAAGAATATTCCTGTTGCCGAATCTGACAGCTTCAGAACAGCAATACTCTTAGATTACAAATTAAAACGATCTTAATCAAGGGCTTAAACTGAGAGATAAATGTTGTATCTTTATATAGCTATATATAGATAAATCTATTCAACATATTTAATCACATTATATCCTAATATTTTTGTACGAAGAACGATAGAAATTTTTTTATATATGACCAGGGAAGTGTTTGGTTTTACAAAAGAAAAACAGTATTGGTGGAGGTTAGAAATAGAGCCATTTCTTCTTTCCTTTCCTATTAAGGTTGCTACATCATAGACTGTCAATCTTGTTCTCACTTCACAGGCTTCCTAAAACTCTCGTGTCTCTATATTACTGCAATACTCCATCTTTCTAGTTGATATGTGGATAGCAACATATCTTGTGTTCATGTGTGTGTGTGTGTGTATGCACACATAGACATATGTAAAAACGTGTGTGTGTGTGTGTTTTATCACCATCCAGGCTAATTCCCTTCCTTTTTGGCCGTGTGCAAATGTCACACATTGGGGTCTTTTTTAGAAAAGGTTAGCCAATGTTAAATTTTTTTGAGCTTCAGCTGATTCCAGATGACTATTTAAAGAAGATACAGGAATAATACAAAGCTGATAACTAAGTGAATATGACACACATTTGCCATGCCCTGTACTTCCATATAGAGCTACTAAGTTGCATTTGCCTTAATTTTAAGTTTTCACTTTTTTTCATTTCTCTGTTGTATAAAGTAAACAAAATTTTAAAAAGAAAGATGGATATGTATCTATGCCCATCCCCCTTTTCTGGACACATAAAAGGCAAAATTCTGGCATTAACTTAGCCCCCAATTATAAATTTATTTATATGTATATACCTCATTAAATGTTACGATTAAATACTCTTATTTTTAAGCATTAAAAACATAAAATGGAGGTTAGATGCAGACATATTTGGGACAATCCAGCATTAGCCCAACTGGGAAAGTGCTTAGCTGCCTCCCGTGTTCTGACTTCAAATTCATTTTAACTCTTTCTGGCCCATTTACAACACTTCTGTCTTTTCTGAAACAGTTTCTTGCCCATGCTTAGCATCAACATCCTTTCTGCTTCCTCCATCTGCTCACTTTCCTTCAAAAGGAATGTTTGAGGAAACAATCAGGGTTTCTAAGAATATAGATCCCTAAGGTATCCCTTAAGGTGACCCCAAGGCATCTATTCTAAAGATCCTGATTTCTACAGGGTTTTAATATTTTTTGCTTGTATTGTTATGATATTCTAAAAGAATTATACAAACATTCTGAATTATTTGAAACATGACTTTTTAACTGAATAGTGATATAGGATTTCAGTGTCTCTGTTACCATTAATGTCCCATCTTGCTTGTGCCAAAAGAAGCCACAGCAGGTCCCGAGCTTCATAAAACTGAGGATTAGGCAGAGAAAGCAATAGGAGGGTCCAGCCATCATACGACACATGCATAAAGCCAAACCCAAAACAACATGCTCCATAGTAAACATTGTGTCCACATTTTGAGTGAATTTAAACAGATGCTTTCTTGGTATTCCTTAATAATGAGAATAGTAACAAACACACAATAAAGCATTGTTTGGTCAATAAAATTTAGAAAACAACTTCACAATCATATGTTGATGAAGTATTAAATTTATTACATCATAAAGTAGGTAGTTAACAATAAAAAATTGGTTCATTGTTAAAGCATTAACAATGATTGTAATGACTTATATCCATTGAACTAAAACTTAAAAGAACCAAGATGACAGTAAAAATCAGATACATAAAATTAAGCTCTCTGTTATTAAACCTAGTAGGTAATGGATGTTCAGCCATAAAACACCATCCACTATTATAGTTTCACTTTGGAGCTCATTGATTTCGTAGTTTTGTTTATATTTAATATTTAAATTAAAATATAAGAAATATAAGCACAAGCAAATTTTTATCAATTTTGGTATGTATTAAAGTTATATCTGAAAACAAATACTTTAAGTCAACACGTTAGACCTATTAGAATTAATAGGTTTACATAAAAAGAAGCTACATACTGTACAAGGTACGTAACTGTTCTGTTTGACTTTACACAGATAAAGAGTAAGACTTGTCTTGAGAAGGATAATGGTGCATATATGTGGTAAGTTGAACATGAATTAGGAACATGAATTAAGAGCTAAGTAGGCGAAAGGGGCATTATTTTCTGTATTCTCAAATTTGTATATAATGTCATGAAATTTTTTCAGTATCAATAGATATAAGTTGATGGTGTAGGGAATCTTACATGATTTTTACAGAAGAGAATAAGTCAACTACACACAGAGTAAAAATTAACCCGAGCACCTCTGTGAGGACAAAGTCAGATGTAATTTTATCTTCTTCCATAATAAACCCTTGAGGTCTAGGACACCATGTATTCTTTAATATCTAAAATATTCCTTTCACCATTTTAGCCACATGTGAGGACCCAGGTGGCTTAATGGTACTAAGATAACTTTACGTAATAATACATAATGCTCTGGTTGGGGGAAAATGTTAACTTACAAGCACAAGTGGAAACATTTCTCAAGAAGCCTTTACATTTGGGTGGGTAAATAGAAGCATACCAGGAGACGTACATTTAAAACAAAAAAAAAGAGATCAATTTGGCTTTTTTGTTTTCAATGAATAAGAGATCCATTTTAAAAAAATGCCTGGAGAGTGTTTCTCCAGTTATACAAAACTGTGGTCTAGATAAGGGTTTCCAAAATAAATGAATAATAAAAAAGTATCCTATTTTTGTTATAGCTTAGATTTGTAATGGTTCATAAGTATGTCAAAATTATATTATAGGAAGCCATACAATTTCAGTAAAGAGAGTTTATAATCCTGTTTTAGTCATTGGGAAGTAATTTAATGTACTGAAATTTCCTTTCTGAAATTAAATTTCAGTTACAATCCAAAATAAGTTTTTTTTAAAAAAATCTGCCGAGTTCTTTGTTCATCAGATGCAAGCTAATTTTACTTGAACCAAACATCACTCAAGCTCAAACCTTTTCTGTTTATTATTTTGAAAAAAATATTGTACATAGATGATGCTGGAGTTTCAGGGAGAATTCTTATAAGCTTTTTCTAGAATAGTTCTTTATTTCCAAAAAATAGGCAAATTATTTGGGAAACAAATCATTTTTTAAAGAAATGAACTTTTAGCTCATATTCTCATGATGTAAGAAATTATTTCTTTTGAAGAGAAACTGTGCAATATAAAGTCTCTTTTGAAGAGTCTCTGTGGAATATAGTGGCATAGAAAATAACTCAAATAATACATTCAATAATCATGTAAACATGATCTAAGAGCCCGCAGGTTAGTATAATTTTAAAGGTAGTGAATATCAGCGATGCTCAGAATTCAACAGTTACTGGTGATAGATAAAGCTGAGGCTTTTCAGATTAGGAATGGGAGGAAATAAGACTGAATTACCAATCGGAAAAGGAAAGAAGCAAGGGGAAAAAATAACTTCTTAATGAGTTTGTGGTCTTTAGTTTCACTGTGACTAGTCTTGCTCAGGGTTAGAACTAAACATTTGCGGTTAGCTTTGGATAATTGATCAAATTTCTTTTGATTAAAACACACAAAAAATGTATCTTTAGAAGAGTCCAGCCAGTCAGGATGAAGCTCAACATTGCCAGTCATGAAAAAGTTGGGAGCTATAAACATGATTCTTTAAAATTACTATAGTGATAAAAGGGGAAGGGTGCAGCATTTCCTACATATCACAGACGTGCATTTAGTTTTCATTACTTTGGCTATTGATCGTAAATGACATTTTACTCAATTCAATGTATTTAGAGACTTGGAGTTCACCAAAACCTTTTAGTAAAGTGGATTATTTTATTTGGAGAACTCAAAAGCAATACATGTTGAAGAACTGATTTTATTCTCATTCCTATAGAAAGAAAAACATCAATTTTCTCACAAGTATCATAGTAACACATCCACCTGGGTTCTTGCTCCCAACTGTTCTCAAAAGAAGCCAAAGAAAAACACACTTGTAATAGCAGAAACGCAAACTCAAATTTCATTGAAAGAACTGAAAATAGGACTCGCTTCATTATTTGTGATATCCTTATGGGTTACAGATACAAGTTTTTCTTATTTCCAAAAGAGCAGAAGTAATCTGAGGCACTCTAGTTAAATAAATCTGTTACATTGCTTATATATAAAGTCCTAAATTCATAAGTTCAATCAGGTATGCATTCAAAGTACTTACACAAAATGTGTCATCAAGGAGAAATTCAATACATGTATATTAAACTGCTGTTAAACTCTATAGTTTTGATATTAGCTCCGTGTCTCTGAATAACATGCTTATATTGTTTATATAAAATTATTGATTTTTAAATATTTGACATTATTTAGGGACTTTCTGTTGTGGAAATGTGAAATTTGCCTTCTTTTTTCCTGATTCCACTATACACAGAAATTCTATCCATTCCCCATTTTCTCTCTCTCTATGTATGTTGTGTGTATACATATATATTTAAATGTATATCTATATATGTTTATACATACCACATAACATATAATAATATAATATATGATACATACATTATATATTATATATGCTACATATATGTTTTATATATGTTATATATTATATGTATGTTATGTATTATATATTACATATGTTGGTTAATTCAAGATTAGTTATTATATTATTGGGCCTATATATAGGATAGTCTCAGCTGAATGATGCAGTGTATATATAATGATTCTCTTTCCTGTGTAATTTGTTTGCCTGGGAGAATTAGTAAAATTGCTTTTATATTAGATTTTTATGTATCATTCATCCAATACTAAAGTCTACCAATTATCTCACCGTCTTCTCCACATGTTCAGATGCATCAGGTATTTTATCAGTCTCTCCTGGGACCTTCTAATTCACCTCATATAGACTGGATTCTCTCTTTGTTGCACACCTATTATGTTGTATTATTCCTTTACCATTATCTTAGATAGCTCCTTTTTTCTTCTTGTGTTGAGACCCTTGGTTCCTACAGTCGACGTCTCTCTTCATTTTGGATACCCTTTCTTTTTAAGGAGTACATCCTTCAATAGCTTCCAGAGAAAGAGTGCATGAAAGGTAATCCTTTTGTGATTTTACATGTCAAAAATGGCTTTATTTGATGTTTACAGGAGTAAGGGTTTGGCTTGGTATATCAATTCTAGGCTAAAATTTATTTCACTAGGAATTTTTAAGGTATTTATGTAGTTTCTAATGCTGTTAGGGAGAAATTGGAAGCCATACCAATTCCTTGTCTTTTTTAATGTGGCCTGTATTTTTTTTTAAGTGGAACATTTTCGGAATTTCTCTTGTCCCTTGTGTTCTGAAATTCATAATTATGTGTGTTGGTCTGAGCCTATTTTCATCTGTTAGGCTGTAACACAGTTGCACAGAGTGCAAATTTTTAATCTCTTTGATTTGGAAATATTTGTTGAAGAATTTCCCCTTCATGTTTTATTTTATTTTCACTAACTGAAAATCATCATTTGGAGGTTTAATTACATGAATGGACTGGGAATTCAATTTTATTTTATATTATTTTATTTATTTTATTTTCATTATTACTTCATATTTTAAAACAATCTGTATTAATCTGTTCTCATGCTGCTAATAAAGACATACCAAAGAGTGGGAAATTTATAAAAGAAGGAGGTTTAATTGACACAATTCAGCAGGGCTGGGGAGGCCTCAGAAACACAATCATTGCAGAAAGGGAAGCAAAGACATCTTTCTTAACACAGCAACAGCAAGAGGAAGTGCCTGGCCAAAGGGGGAAAACCCCTTTTAAAACCATCAGATTCCATGAGAACTCACTCACCATCATGAGAACAGCATGCAAGTAACCAGTAACCGGCCCCCATGATTAAATTACCTCCCACCGGGTCCCTTCCAGGACATATGGGAATTATGGGAACCACAATTCAAGATGAGATTTGGGTGGGGACACAGCCAAACCATATCACAATCTTTTAAAATAACAATAAAATTGAGAAGATAGCACAGAGGGTTCCTACATACTACACACCAAGATTCACCTATTACTAATATTTTATATTAGTATAATAATAATACATTTGTTACATTTAATGAATAATAGATGCATTATTATTAAAGAAAATTGTAGTTGATTCAGATTCCCTTAGCTTTTACCTAACCTCCTTTTGTGTTCCACTCTCGTACATTACATTTAGTTGTCATATCTCCTTTGCCTCATTTTTATTGTGGCAATTACTCAGACTTTCCTTGCTTTTGATAACCTTGATTGTTTGGAGGAGCAGGTAAAGTGTTTTGTAATATGTCTGTCATTTGAAATTTGTTTGATATTTTTCTCATTATAAGAATGGGTTATGGATTTGGGGGAGAAAAACCACAGATATAAAGTCTTTTTTTAAGCACATCATATTAATGGCACACACTATCAATGATTTACTTTCTGGCCCTACAAGATGCTCCAGGATCATCTGGTTTATTTTCTGTCTCATTCCAAGGATTAGCCATTTCTTCAAGGAGCCCTGGTTCCTTTTATTAGGGAATGGTATTAGAAACCATGATCTGGGCACTAACTAAGCTTACTGGTACTAGAAGTGTAAATTTTTCTAGGCCCTCTCAAATGACCAAACAAGGAAATATATATGTGTGTATACTAAACTGTACATATAATCACATCTGTAAACTATTCTATATGTAAACATTCATATCTTCATTAAGCCAAAAATAAGTTCATAGTCTCCAACTGCAATCGATTTATTTCCACGTGGATTATTCAAGCATTCTCCTTTTGTTTAACTGTAACCTACCACTCCAACAGTGAGAATTTACTCATTCCATTATTGAATTCCAGTATAAATGAATAGTGGTATCAAAATGTTAACTACAAAAACCATAGAAAACAACTTTATCAATTAGAGTATGATGTTTATTAACAGCTTTTTAAAAAATTATTCTTTGCCTTAGTCTCGCAGACTTCATTCATTTCCAAAGTTAGTTAGTTCAGGACTTTCTCCCAGCTTCTGTAAGTGAGGTTGTTTAATTATTATTTATAATACAATTATGTTATTTTTTGTCACATTCTGCTTTCTATTCCGGGACCCCAACCTTCTAAATATTTTTTAACGTTTACATACATTAAGGTTCACTCTTTGTGCTATAAACTTCTATTGATTTTGACAAGTTGCATAGTGTCATTTAGCACTATTATAATATCATAGAGAATAGTTTCATTGCCCTAAAAAATTTCTTGCAATTCACCTATTTAATCCTCCTTTCTCTGTCATTCAAATTTTTACCCTTGTTTTATGTATTTTTAAACCATATTCTCAGAGATATTTTCTTAACATTTTCCAACTCATTGGTATTAATTATTATTGCTACATAACACATTACCTAAAACACAGCATCTTAAAATGACATTTACTATCTCACAATTTCTATAGGTCAGAAGTCTAGGTAGGGCTTAACTAAGTCCTCTGTCGCTGGGTCTCTCATAAGGCTCAGTATGTCAAAGCTCAACCAGGGAGGGTGTGCTTTTTAGCTCACTCAGGTAGTTCTTGATAAGATTCAATTCCTATAGGATATTGAATTGAGGGCCTCTAATTCTCATAAGTTATAGGATAGAGGCCACCACTGGCATCTAGCCACATGGACCTCTCCATTGGGAAGCTCAGAACATGGCAACTGGCTTAATTAGAGTAAGCAAGTGAGAAGGCAGAAGAAAGAGAATCCTAGCAAATGGAAAGTAATAATCTTTTGTAACCTAATTTCAGGAGTGGCATGGCATCAGTTTTGCTGTGCTCCGTTGGTTGCAAGTTAGTGACAAGTTCCAGCCCACTCTCAAGATCTATATCCTGAAATTCCTTCAGCCTTCACCATTTTTATCCTTATCTGCAATCTTTCTCATGATTTCCTTGATTGGCCCTCTCATAAATTCTGTGAAGTTAGGAATTTCTTGTTTTCTCCAGTAGGAATTTCTAATTTTTTGGCTATTGGTGCATATGGCTTTTTAGTAACAACAATGACATCGTCAGTGGTACAATCCTTTCAGACTTTCAGGTTGTTCTCTCTATCAGAATTCTCTTCCACAGTGTTGATAATTCTTTCCCATAGAGTACTGTGTAATGAGTCTTATAGGTCCTGATGATCCCTGATCTAGAAGCCGAATCTACATGTTATGTTCCGGGGCAAGTAGACCACTTAGATGTCTTCGATGCTGAATTCATGGGGTTCTGGGTGGCCAGGGGCAACGTCCAATATCAAAAGAACTTCAAAAGGCAGTTGCTTACTGGCAAGGCAATTTCTGACTTCAGAAACAAAACATTGATGGAACCAAACCAGAAAAAGAGTTGTTGTTCAGACCTTCTTGTTGTACAACCAAAAGGCTGGCAACTGGTGTTAATTTTTTTCCTTCAAAACTCAGGGGTTGGTAGATTTATATATAAGGGCAGCTCTAATTGTACATTCAACAACATTTGCACAAAAAACAGAGTTAGGTTATTGCTTTCTGCACTAAATCCTAGTACTTGCTTTTCTACCTTACCAATAAATATCATCTTTGGAATCGTTATTTAGAATAGGGCACTTTGATCTGCATGAAAAATCTGTTCAGTGGTGGTATGTGCCTAAAGTCCCAGCTTCTTGGAAGGCTGAGGCAGAAGGATGGCTTCAGCTCAGGTGTTTGAGGTTGCAGTGAGCTATTATCATGCCATTCCATTCCATCCTAGGCAACAGTGTAAGAATCTGTCTCCAAACAAACAAATCCTGTTCAGGCATATATCCTTCCCTCTCAATGATTTTCTTTACAGTGTCTGGGAACTTTTCTGTGCCTTTTGGTTAGCAAAAGTTACTTCTTTTGTTATCTTGTCATTTTTAAAGCTAAACCTCTTTCTAAAATTATCAAACCATCTTTTGCTGGCATTAAATTCTCCAACTTTAGAGACTTCGAATTCTTTTTGTTAGGTTATCACATAATGACTTCACTTTTTCTCAAATCATATTAGAGTTTATAGGTATGTCCTTCTTATGACAATCCTGTACCCACATAAAAGCTATATTTGCAATGCTAGATAACATAATTTGCAAAAAGTACAAGAGTTTCACTTCTGCTGGAGTAGGTGCAGTAATGTCTTCACAAATTCCCTTTTTTTTTTTAGTGATGCTTAAGCTAGATTCATTTACTTTGAAACGACGGGAAACCACAGTTGCAGACCTCAATTTACAGTATATATCATGAAGCTCTGCTTTTTCTTGTAATGTTATGAATTTTCTCTGTTTTTTGGGAGCACTTCCAGCATCACTCGTGGTATTTCATATGAGTCCTACGGTTTTATTCAAGATTTACAGTATTGTACAACAAACCATGAAAAACATGTGAGAACCTCAACAGATTATTTTTAGTGTGATATGCAATTTGCTGGAAAGACAAACTACTCATGTGGAGATGATTAGTGTTACACGGCCACCTGAGCTCAATGCAATAGTAACAAGAGGTGGCTACAAAATTATTAAAGTAGTACAGTATATACTATAGTTAATTTTATGCAGTTATGATTTAATACTGCATCTTTATATTTGTTTACATTTCTGTTTACTATGAATGGTGCCTACTGTGGTCTGTAAGTGAATGTATAAGTTTTGATAAATTTAATTTTTAAAAAATATATTTCTATACGTTTTATGGTAGTAAATGATAAAATAGACTAGTATCTACATATATTTTGTGCATTTATGACATGCCTAACTTTTTATTAATGTTTTCATTATTTCTAGGCTAAGTGGTTCATATGGGAGTTTCTTCAAATTGTCAAAAATCCCTAGAAAATTTTCCAATGTATTTACTGAAAAAAAATTTATGTATAAATGGATCCACGTGTTCAAACCTGTGCTGTTAGAGGGTCAACTGTATTTCTTGTTGTAATTTTCAATCTGTTCTGAACAGTAGTGACAGCTTCCAAACTCTTTTTTTGTTTGTTTGTGTTTTTTTTTGAGACGGAGTCTCGCTGTGTCTCCCAGATTGGAGTGCAGTGGCGCGATCTCGGCTCACTGCAAGCTCCGCCTCCCAGGTTCACGCCATTCTCCTGCCTCAGCCTCCCAAGTAGCTGGGACTACAGGCGCCCGCCAACACGCCCGGCTAATTTTTTGTATTTTTAGTAGAAACGGGGTTTCACCGTGTTAGCCAAGATGGTCTCGATCTCCTGACCTCGTGATCCGCCCGTCTCGGCCTCCCAAAGTGCTGGGATTACAGGCGTGAGCCACCGCGCCCGGCCAGCTTCCAAACTCTTTACATGTCAGGCCATAAACTGGAAGTTGACCATGAATTTTTACATACCCTCTCTCTATTCTTTACCGGGCATTCTGGAAGCAGAAAAAGTAAATATTACATTCATTCACTGTATTACCTGATAGTCTACGTTCATCTCTATACTTCCTTCAATCCCGTTCGGATTTTCTCCTTTCTGCTGTCCTTCTTTCCTTCATTCCTTTCTTCCTTCTTTCTCTCTCCTCAGGTTTCTATTGGCAACAGATTGTCTTTGACTAGACAATAATGCTACATTTAAAAAGTTACCAGTCCAGCCATAGCCGTAGTTTTCATAAATATTAGGAAACCTGTAAGTTTCCTGGTCTATTCAGATGCAAAATAAAACGAATAATTCTAGTAATTTTTATTGCTATGTTGTTTTTTGCTGAATATTCTTTGGACATATTAATTCTATATGTTAATTCTAATTACATATATTAACATTTATATATAAAAATATATATAACAATTCTATATTAACATATAAAATTCTAATTCTATATGTTAATTCTAATAAACATTGAAATTATATACATAATTTACTCAATTATGAATGCTTTTATTAAAACAATTTTTTTAACCAACACATGTCTGCTGTGGTCTGGAGTCACAAATATTAATAAGCTTTAGTTCCTAATCTGTGATACTTGGCATCTTTGAAGGAAGACACATCCCATACAAACATAATCCGTTCATTCTGTGATAGGAATGTTAAGTAGAATGCTAAGGATACAGCAGAGAAATGTTCTGCCAGAGTTTGCAGAGATAGGTTTACAAAGATGGAACCATTGAACTAGGTATTCAAAAATGAAGATAAATTCACCAAAGTTAAATTCAGTCAAGTTAAATTCACAAAAGATAAATTCAGTCAAGCAGGTCAAGTGTATCTTTCAATAAAAGGAAAGAGAAATCTAGGAACGAAAGAGTAAAAGAACACAATGTATTGGAAGAAAGATGATTTGTTGGATTCATTGGTAGAAAATGCTGAGAAATATTGTGAAATCAGATTATAAATTATTCTTTGGCATGCTAAAGAGAGTGAATATTATCATATGGGTCAGGCAACAGAGAGTCAAATATTGTCAGTTTTGTTAGTATTTGCAAAAAGTACAAGAGTTTCACTTCTGCTGGAGTAGCTGCAGCGATCTCTTCACGAATTTCCTTTTAGGTTTTTTTTTTTTTCAGTGATGCTTAAGCTAGATTCATTTATTTTGAGATGATGGGAAACCACAGCTGCAGACCTCAAAACTTAGATATAGAGGCAATATTGTAACTGGAGTGGGGAAGGGAGGCATAGAGAAGGTGAAGGATACCAGTTAAGAGCTATTCATAATCCGGGAGCAAAACTGTGAGGATCTGAATTAAAGCGAAATTTGTGCGTCATTGTGGAACAACAGGGGAAGGAGCAAGAAGCTAGATCTGAGGTTCTGTTGTACAATCACTATGACTTGACGATGGATTTATTGCAGTGTAGAAGACAGAGGAGACATAGATGAAAACCTCAAAATTTCTAAAATATCTAAGTGAATGATAAGGCCGTTGATCAAAATTGAGCTAGAGGAGAAGTCAGGTTCAAGGGGTTGGATGAGGTGGAAAACCAATTACATTTAGAATATATTAATTATCAAAGGAAGAATGACTGTATCCAGTAAATACCTAGAAAAGCAGTTTGGAGGCCAGGAAAACATAAAAAGAAATACTTTGTTTTCTTTTCATTAGTTATTGGGCATTTATAACAAGCACCAAAGTCAGTGGTTTTGCCTAAAGCCATTAAATGGAATGTTTTGGATTTTACTATACTCTGGGATTCTGTCGTCTCTAGAATGCTAGTTATTTAAGGACATGAGTCTTTCCATATTTAGTTTCATTTTTTCCAGAACCTGGCAGGAGATCTGACACAAGAAGATGCTCCATAAATATTTGACCAAATTGAGATGCAATATACAAATTGAGTATCCCTTATCTGAAATACTTGAGACCGGAAGTGTTTTGGATTTCAGGTTTTGGGATATTTGCATTATACTAACCTGTTCAGTATCCCAACTTTAGAAATTCAGAATGCTCCAGTGAGAATTTCCTTTAAGCATCATGTCAGGGTTCAAAACATTTCAGATTTTTGAGCAATTCAGATTTAAAATTTTTGTATTAAGGATAACTAATTTGTAATTTTAAAGCATTTTTTTTTTTCAGTGAAAACAGCCATTATACTAGTAGTGATAGACAATGTGAGGCATTCTGGGAAATTAGTCTCTCAGCTAAGTATATGGATTTGAAGTGGTTCTCAATCAGATAAGACCTTGCTGTTGCTGTAACACGGCAGGCAGGACACAGCGAAGAAGGCATAGGCCAAAAGTTTCCAAGTTGGGCTCCTATTGAAATTACATGTAAATTGCTTGAAAGCTCATATTCCTGTGGTCTAGGCCACAGAGAATGAATCAGAATCTCCGGTGGAGTTTGCAGTTTGTAATTCTTAAGCAGCTAGCCCAACAATGATCTAGAACTTGAATTAGTTTGCTTGAATTAGTTAGGCAGTGTCATGATTTTCTGGTCACATACACTTGGCCAATGATGGGTAAAATATTGTTTCAACAGGTTAATTTTCTGCATGATTTTATGATAGTTAATACACTAATGTTTCCGTAAATCTCCAAGAGAAGGATAGAGCACACTACATTTGTCAAGCTTATTTGACCATCTTGTTTTGCAGGTTAATTACGATTAGAGTTTTGCCCCAAAATTTGAATTTGGGATATTTAGATAGGGATCTAATCATGGAGCCTTAAGTCTAAGTTCAGAGCACAATTATCAGCAAAGTTAATTTGATGCTAAATCAAAGGAGCTACTGACCCAGAGCATTTCACAATTTCCTGTCTTAGAAGCTGAAATGGATTCCAGTGTTGGGGGTATTGCTTTCACCCCAACCTCCTAAATTAAAGGGGTCTCCCAAAGGTGGAAAGCAAGGCATGTCTTGGGAGTGTCTGGCTTCATACCTAGTTGCCTTAAATCTCAGTGTATGTTCCAAAGCAAAACATTCAGATGCAATCAAAAGAATAATGCTTTACAAGTTTAAAAATAAATAAATATTTATTTAACATTTATTTATTAAATTAAAATTAAATAATTACTAGTTTAAAAAATAGTGTTGTAATAATGATTAGAAAACACAGAAAAGTGTAGGTAATTTGAATGAAAAATGTTTTCGGACCAGTGTATAATGACTAAAAAAATAAATTTGCTACAAGTGATCTATTATATATGAAGATGAAACTTCTCACCCAGAACTAACAGAACACATATTTTGCACTGAATATTAACTAGTGTTTATCAGTTAAGCTAGCATCATAGGGAATACACATGATATTGTTCTCTAGGAGGTTTTGTTTTTATTGATTGTTTTGACTTTGCTTTATTTTCTATCAAAATGAAGAAAGTGCCCCAAATAACTGATTCATCATCACATCTTCAGCTATTAAATTATGCCTAAATTATCTTCATCACATCTTGCTGGGCGCAGCTCCCTTACTAGATGTCAACTATGACAATAACAGTTACAGGAATATGATATGAACAACAGATTGATTTATTCACATGAAAAATGCTTTCCCATTTATATATATTTAAAAGCTATGGTCAATTAATCTGAGACTAATTATTTTTGTCATTACTCATAATAATATCACATTATGATATTCATCTAATGTAAACATATGGTATTTTTTGTTATAAAATGTCACTGAAGATATAGACATTAAATTTGATACCATGGCCAAGACCACGAATCTGCCCTTGTTTATATTTTATTATCTCATTACATAAATACTTTCAATCTGTTTAATACTTATCACGTTTTTGAAGAAAAATATCAAAAGTGAATAAAATATTATAACTCTAAACACTTGCTTTTTGCATGTGTGGCTTAAACTAGATATTGTCTCTTCTGGAATTGTCCTGACAAATTCATTCTAAGTGTTAGAATATAAGTGTAAACTTAGCATGTAGAAATCAAATCTTACAGCTGTGATTATTTTTTCTCATCACTTTATCTTATAAATTTCTAAATGGAAACCATAGGACTTATATGAGGAAAAAATGAGTTGCTAGAAATTATGACCACAGGGAAAATGTTGGTAGTTTCAGTTTATGTTGTTTTCCCTAGAGGTACCACTTATTTCTTAATGAAAATGCATCAGAAAAGCTGTAACGTCATCAGAGGTAGGTAAAAGTAATATCTTTATATTACTGAGTATAGTTATGTTATTTTTTATATATAACTTATTTTGAACATATATATTTTTAGTCATCAGCTACTTTAGACAGCAATTTAAAAAAAAAAAAAAGAAGCAAAACCGGCTGGGCATAGTGGCTCACGCCCATAATCCCAGCACTTTGGGAGGCCGAAGCAGGAGGATCAACTGAGGTCAGGAATTCAAGACCAGCCTGACCAACATGGTGAAACCCCATCTCTACTAAAAATACTAATACTAATACTAATACTAATACTAATAATAATAATAGCTGGGTGTGTTGGTGCATGCCTGTAGTCCCTGCTACTCGGGAGGCTGAAGCAGGAGAATTGCTTGAACCTGGGAGGTGGAAGTTGCAGTAAGCCGAGATTGCACCCCTGCACTCCAGCCTGGGTGACAGAGTGAGACTCTTTCTATCTCAAAAAAACAAAAAAAAAGAAGAAGAAGAAGAAGAAGAAGCAAAACCAAAATCATTGGAGATTTGATCGTTACTTGAGATACTTTTAAAAGCTAAATCAATTATAATGAATATATTAAATCATATTATTCACTTGTTTATCCACAAAACATGTTCAGATCTCCATGTAGAAAGCGTTGGGCTTTCTCCTTCCCTTTCCTACCATCCTTCTTTACCCACTAGTTATGAAAATATAAATAAATTTAAATATTAATACAATGAAAAATTCTAACACACTGCTTTTCATGTAGCAGGTTCTAAGTAAATAGGTGAATGAATGACTAAAATCAATAATAATTCTCAATATGAATTTACTATTGGTATTGCTCATATTTTTAGCATAAATAATCAATATATTACTATAGGATCAAACCTGTATAAAGGTATACTATAATATGTAATGATTTTCCCAACCCAAGGAAGAGTGTAAAACACAAATATTAAAAGTTGAGGGGAAAGGTAACTTTAATAGTGGGTGGCATATGGTAAAACTGGCCGAAAGTTAATTCTCTTTATAAAAAGACTGAATTGGACCATGGACAAGATTTCAAAGGTTTAACAAGGAGGATAATTTGTTAAGTTGTGTTGTGTTGTGAATTCTTTGTCCCTAAATCTCTTATTCAACTGTATGGGCCTCTAGTTCTTGTTTCCTTTCTATCTTTAGAGATGTATTTGTAGACAAAATTCTATTTCTCTAACCTTGCCTTCACCTGTGCTATTAGAATTCTCACAGGACTTTGTATGTTTAAATTGTCTCCCATTCCAACTTAGCCAGAAAATGTGTCTGTCATTGCTGAGGTTCAAAATAGCTGATACTGCCAGAACCTGCTGAGGACAATACTATAGCAGCCCCTGAGGAATACCAACATTTTTCTCTAGACCATAGATGCTTGATGATGAGGGTTCTTATGTCTGTGCCAAATAGAGGGATGTCAAATATCCTTAACTGATGAGGGTGTTCCTGTTGCTACAGATTCACAGCAATGTCCCCTCGTGTCTGCTATATATGATGCCAAGAATCTTGCCATCTGTGTCAAATGTAGTGCTTCTGGTCACTGCAGTATGATGCCGTCTCTTATTGCTCGTTGTGGGTTTGAGTAAAATACAAGGAATTTCCCATTTTTTTTTTACCTGTTCATTAAATTTCCTTGCTTTATCTTTTAGATATTAATCCCTACAGGGTAAGCCAGAAAGCAATATGGAACAGACACTAAGCCATATTTCAGGAGTTCCTTGGCTCTGTCTTTCTCTAGGGCACAGTCTTATTCAGGCAGTGCCTCAGTCTCTGTATGTAGAGCCCTAGTGAACCCACGAGATGAGTTCTCTAGACATGTTGGCAGATCTTGAGTCCTATAGAGTATATACTACGGATAAAATGCTCTCCAAATCCAAATCCAATTAAGAAATCTTGTATTGCCATTATTCTCTTTCATTATTAGAAATTATCATACTGTTCTAACTGTAAAAGTACAATTCACTAAAAACACAATTATAATCTTAAATAATGGCTAAGCAAGAAAATAGTTTAATGTTGCTATTTTGCTCATTTTCATTCATAATGAATCCCATTATAGTTCCTTTCTCCCGCCTGCAAAGCTGTTCTGGCTAAAAACAAATATGAACTGATACCTTTATCAGGGAAGACTAATTAAAATAATCAATTAAGTTTTGGTGAGCACTCATTTTATCAATGCAAATCTTTTGAGCTAAAACTCTTCTGTCTTTATTTTAGCCATTCACCTTCATGTAGTATAAAAACCTAGGTGTTAAGTTCACATACAATTACATTTTGACATAGGTTATGCATTCAGGTAATTCCGCCTGTGATCATGGCAGAGGTCTACTGTTTGCCTCTTCAGAGTCACTCTGTCCTCTGCCTGCCCCCCTGTGAGTGCACACTGAACTACTACATGATTATATCAAAGACATGACTTAGCCAAGGTCCTCCAGGTAGGTTCAGCTCACTAGGAGCTCTGGAAGGAAATTAGAGGGAAGAAAGAGAGTGAGGTCAGGATTTTAATTATTCTGGTCTGCTCCTTATGTATTTGCATCCTGTTGGTTATGCCCCTAGGCTAAAGGGACTGCTACTCTTCAGGCAGCCTTCTCTACATGATTCTCTTCTTGTGGATCTCAGTCACTGGAACTCCTTTGTTTCCAGACCTGAGTGACTGTACTATGCCTTGTAGTTCTTCTGTAACTCCAGCCACCTTTTGTAGATAGCCCCTCTATAAATAAACCCTTCTTAAATTATCTTTGGTCGGAGGTGCAATTTTCTATTGTTGGGACCCTAATACACTGAGCTAAGGTGTAATATCTTAACTTTAATAACTGATTATTAATCTTATATTAAAATTATAAATACCTTCATTGGTAAATATGTCACTAATGCAGACACTAGTCTTCGTGGGGTTCTTAATCTCCCTGTGTATACTTGACATTTAGCCAAGTGATGAAGGTTGATTATATACTAGAAGAAAATAAGCTTATCATTGGAAAAGAAATACAACTTAGAATTTGGTTTCTTTGACACTGATTACAGTTTCCTGATCAGTGACAATCATATGAGGATATTTTCTGCATCTATTTGATTTGTAATTCTATCATGAGAGAATTCAAATTTAGATAACCAGTAATGGTCAAGGTAGTGCCTTTTTGAAAAAAACAAAATCTTCACTATGAATGATTTTCCTCATTAAAATTTTCCTGTTTCTCTTCTTAAGTTCGTGATAGAAATTTGACATAATTCTGGACTCTTCTCTCTTTCTTACCACAGAGATTAAATGAACTGTAAAATCCTGTTGATTCAATTTCCTCTTCTGGAACCTACTCTCCAACTCCCCTGCTAGCTAACTAGTGTAGGCTACATTCTGCCAGAAAAAGTTCTAAAATCATGAATCTGATCACCTAACTCCCCTTAAAATCATCAACTACTTTTTTGCCTTTAGAATGAAATTCAAATATCATTTCTTGGATTATAAGAATCTCAGTAAATTAATTCATACCTATGTCTCAACCTCATTTCTTACAACTCACATTTTAAGTACCAACCATACTGAATTTCTTTCAATTTGCTCCCTAGTACACGCTATGTTTTCTCTTTAATATGGACTTCACATCTGTTTGCAAAATTCTTACCACACTTGACTCCAACACTGTATGTTCCCCTTGCAAAATCCTGAACTATTTTGCTTTTGGAAAAAAATTAGTTACAAGTCACTGAATACCTAAGTAATAATGGTTTACAGCATAGGGTACTGAATGTTTACTAGAATGTCCTGAGGTAAACAGTTCCAGTTTGGGTTGCTGGTTCACCCAAGAACCTGGCTGTCTCTGTCTTTCTATCTTTTCACATCATCAACATACTGTCTTTATCCTGAGGTTTTTTTGCCCCATGGTCACATGTTACATGCTCTCATCTCTAACATCCAAACAATCAACTCTTCCATTCCAGAGTGGGAAGGACCAGCAGAAGAAAGAGAATACTCTCTTCATGCACATCTCTATCAGGGAAGAAGCCTTTTCTTTAGCTGACTTTCTCTTGTGGCTTATTGGCCAGAATTGGATGTTTTGTCCATCCTTAAAAGTATCACTTGCTGGCTCACACCTGTAATCTCAGCACTTTGGGAGGCTGAGGAGGGCAGATCACGAGGTCAGGAGATCAAGACCATCCTGGCTAACAAGGTGAAACCCCATCTCTACTAAAAATACCAAAAAAAAAAAAAAATTTGCTGGGTGTGGTGGTGGGCACCTGTAGTCCCAGCTACTCGGGAGGCTGAGGCAGGAGAATGGCATGAACCCAGGAGGTGGAGCTTGCAGTGAGCCGAGATTGCACCACTGCACTCCAGCCTGGGGGACAGAGCGAGACTCCATCTCAAAAAAAAAGAAAAAAAAGAAAAAAATTACTTACATGAGATGGCTGTGTTTAGATCCTATCAGTCATGATTCACTCCCTAAGACTAATCCCATTTTTCTCTATGAGTAGAAATGGGATTCTTAAACAAGGAAGAAAAAGAAATGATACTGCGTAAGCAACTGGTGCGGTGTGTGAGCCCTGGGCAATCTCAGCTGCTGCCTCCTGATGTGGCAGGCTTCCTCATGCTCCCTGTACCCCCAGCCTCCTCATACTCAGACTCTAGATTGCAGTTATAGTAAATTTTAGTTTCCAGAATGTCCCACGTGCCCTTGGAAGCCAAGCCTTGCTGTCTCCCATGCCTAGAATGAATAGCCTTTCAAGAAGACTATTCTTAACTAGACCAGGTCTTACAAGAAGTCTTACTCAGGCATTTTTCTGCCTCTGCCATCCTGAGACCAACCCCTTCTCTTCCTCCTTCTCTGCCTACTCAGTGTGAAGATGATGAGGATAAAGAACTTTGTGATGATTCACTTCCACTTAATAAACAGTAAATATATTTTTCTTATAATTTTCTTAATTACAGTTTTCTCTTCTCTAGCTTACTTTATTATAATTATGCAGTGTATAATACATACAATATATGCAATACATATTAATTGACTGTATGTTATTGGTAAGGCTTCTGGTGAACACTTGGCCATCAGTAGTTAAGCCTTTGGGGAGTCAAAATTTATGATTGACTTTTCAACTGCACAGGGGGTTGGCACCCCTGCTTCTGCATCCTTTATGGGTCAACCACAATCTCTTAGGTCTCACCTTTGACATTGTTTGCTCTGTACTAACATTCTGCATCCACAAATCAAGGGAAGTGACTCTCCTTTAACTTAGCAAATTTCCCAACCATAGACCCTGCTAGGGCACATTGTCTATGTAAATATTTGATGTAACTTATAAGCTCCCGCTTCCTCCCTCATACTTCCTTTTGAAGCAGCGTGGTTGTCTGGGGCAAATACCCGAGGATCATCATATCATGCCACGGAAATCAAGTATACAGACCCAGAAGTGAGTTTAATAGAGAGAGAGGTTTAACAGAGAGAAAGAGAAAAGCTGTCTCCCCTTTAGAGAGAGAGGGGCTCCTGAGTGGGTCTTTGGGTTTCCTGGTGAAATGCACGCGGTTTTACAGATGAGCCTGAGGAGGCGGTATCTGATTTACATACAGCCCAAAGATTGGTTGGACCAGGTGTGACGTTTGCATAGTGTGCCAAGAAGCTGGCCACCCCACCTTATCTTTTACTATGCAAATAGGTTTTCTACTTGGCCAGAGCCATGTTGTCTGTTCTTTACTGTACATGTGGTTGGCAAGGAATAGGGAAGATGGAGCCGCCATGTTGAACATGCTTGGCTCCCAGGTAGCCTTTTCCTACTGGCACAGCTGCCCATTCACCCGTGCAAGCTTCCACCTTGCTTATCTATGTCTGCAGCTTCATTTTACAGGCTGCTCTTTATTAGAGAAGAAATGATTTGGGGGCCGCTTTTCATTAAGAGGGAAACCTCACTGAGGACTTTCTTATTCTCGCTATCTGCCTAAATAATTGCTTTTTAACTCCTATATCACTTTGAACTTGTGATGTCCTTCATATTTTGTCAGCAAGAAGTTTATCTCAGGTAAGGGATGTTACAGCAGAGAAACGTCTTTTCAATGTTAAAAGCTTAGACAGAAGATAACTCAGAAGACATAGATTGAGGCAAAGTTGCTGGTAGCTCCTGTCCGAAGTCCATAAATGGTTTCCTGGACTGAGGTGGAGAGTTACGGGGGAAGTTTAGAGGGGGTGTGTGCCTGCAAAAGGAGCTACAAGCCCCAGCAGGGCAGAGGACGACAGATACCTCATATGAGTCTGAGAGAATGAAGACTCTGCCCAGGTGGACCTAAGAGAGGTGGCAAAACCTTGGTTTCCCCCATGCAGGGGCTGCAGTGGGAGTAGAAATGCCTGAATGATGTGCTTAGACAGAGGTACCTGGGCGCACTGGTGGAATATGCACTGCACCCTGGTGTAGTGAGAGGATATGAGTAGTTTCTGAGTATCAGAGATTGGCATGAAAGGATGAAGAGTCTCTGTATTAGTCGAAATTCTCCAGAGCCAAAACCAATAGAATATATCTGCATATGTAAGAGGGGATTTATTACGGGAATTGGCTCACAATGATTATGAAGACTGAGAAGTCTTACAATCTGCTGTTTGCAAACTGGAGAACCAGTATTATAACTCAGTCTGAGTTTGAAGACTTGAGAACCAGGAGAGATGATGATGTATCTGTCAGTTCAAGACTGAAGGCCTGGGAAGAAGAAGGGTGTGGGGAGACAATGTGTAAATCTCAGTGTCTAAAGTCTCGAGGATCAGGGAAGCCAGAAGAACTCCAATGTCCAAGGGCAGGATGGGTTATCCAGTTACAAAAGAGAAGCCAAATTCACCCCTCCTTTGACATTTTGTTCTATTATGGCTGTCATAGAATTGAATGGTGCCCACCTACATTGGTAAGGATGGATCTTCTTTCCTCAGCCTACTAAGTCAAATACTAATATCTCCTGGAAACATCCTCACAGATATGCCCAGAAATAATGTTGCACCTGCTATCTGAGCATCCCTCAGCCCAGTCAAGTTGACACATAAAAGTAACCATCACAAACAGATGACTCTAAATGACAAAGGCCCAACAAAGTGAGTGCTGTGTTTTAGAGGGGCAGACAGCCTATCAGAAACATCCTCAGAGGGCCTGGGGAGAATGGCTGAAGGAATGTTTTACAAGGAAAGGACCCGTCTCAGGGAACGCTGCTGGTAATAGGGAATAAACCATGCCAGAGCTGTCCAGCCTCCCTGGGACCCCCAGGACCTCTTGAGAATGCAGACACACCCCAGAAAAACAAGGAGGGTGGTAGGGAGTTGTTGTTAAGTTGAGAAAGTTTTCACTAACTAATATAATGAAGACTTTAAAAAAAGTTATTGTGGAAAATAATTTATACTTCTTGCATAGTAAAATTCCTTCCCATAGTATCTGTGTTCCTGCCCAAGCCAGAGTCCTTGGGGACAAGCATGTGCCTTGTATTTTTAGCATTGTAAACCCAGAGCCTGACACAGCCCACATAGACAAATGCATCAAATATATTGAGTGAATGAATCAGTAATAGCATAGCATGGGAATGGGGTAACATGTTAAGAATCAGAGAGGATTGGATGAGAATAAATTAAACCATGAATTAAATCCCGATATACTTTAGAAACGATATTCAGATTCCTACCACTATAACGAATTTCATATGTAAAATACCCTACAAGTAAAAAGTCACTGAACATAAAATGTGTTTGTATATTTCTATGTAATTCACACTTCTTGTATCAAAGAATATGCAAAACTTCTTCAGAAACAGAAGACATGTGTATTATGATGGGGGTTGCACACTCAAGAAAAGCTTTTGTGCAGAATAGACGTATTTGCATTTTATAAATATACATGTAATACTGAAAATCAGACAATTTCACCGTATATATGCATTCCTCACTGCATTTAGGTGAGAGAAATATAATTTTAGTAGAAAATTGAACTCTGGATGAAATACCTTCGTGTTCCCAATAAAAATTAAGCAAATTTCACAATTTGAAAAGAGTCGAATGTCATAGAAAACTAGTAACCTAATAACCAAGAGCATGCAGGATTACAATAAAATGATTTCTTGTTATAATCATTATGTACCTGACTCTGTGGTTACTCTTTCTTTACCTTTCACATTGGGGAAAATGAAAATTATAGCTTCCTGCTCAAAGTATTCAGAAATAAAAATAACTCAGTGGCTTTGAGCAAACTTGTTTCCAACTCAAAAACATTATATACTTACATCGTTCTTCACAAAATGAAGAAAGATAACTTGGAAATAGAAGAGAAAAAGCAAACAAATAAAATAGAAGAAGTAATCACACAACATATTACAACTTCCCATACAATGTTAGATTATTGTGGGAGAGCCAGCTGGTGAAATTATTGGTCTTTCACTCTTTCTCCGCTAGTTTCAAATTTGGTTTGTGCCTCTAGGGAAATGAGTTTGAATGTCTCATCTCATTCCTAGAAGCAAAAAATTTCAAAAATAAATAAATAAATAAATAAATAAATAAAATATATATATCAGTACAATTCTCAGAAGGAGTTTGCTCTGAATAGGAAGCGTGAAGGCCTGAGGTGTCTGTAGGGCTTGGCTCACATCTTACCTTGCTGTATGGTGGGGCTAGGTCTGTGCCAGTGTGGATCTTTCTGGAAGAGCTAACTGGTTCCTCAGAGCCTCTGCCCCACCATGTGGATTTCACAGGAGATTCTTCCTTCGCAGTGGTGCTGGCATATGTCCGTTTGGTGATGGATTTTCTTTCAAATAGCTTTTTCCTTTAGACAAAATTAGTGATATTTCACAAAACAGAATAAGATGGTGGGATGAGTGCTAAGACAGAATGCTCCTGAACCCCAAGCAGAGTTGGTCAATCCCATCTCCACCATCAAGTGGGTGGGCATTGTCAGTGTCAACTCTTCTGGGGCCTCCTTGGGTGTTCCATGTGCAAGGGGACTTCAGCAGCAGGAAGCTACCTCTTCCTGCCATGTATCTGGCCACAGTTTAATAGTTTTATACTTGTTATTTCCTTTACATCTACACAAAGCAGCTCTATGAAATGAGATATTGTCCCTTATGCCTCTTTTTCAGCTGAGAAAAAAGTGATTTTCCCAATGAATGCAGAGTCAGATAAGAACCAGCCTCTCTCAGGATCCCAGGCCATGAGCTAGGATTATTTACCTTGATTCTCAAGAGAAATAAAAGATATATAGTATCAGTCATAAAACCCTTATATTGTATAAAACCCAATATATTTCAATATTGGCATAAAAGTGCTAATGTTAATAAAAAGAACTGATACTGAGAAATTTGTGCATGTATTTGTTTGGAAGCTGTTCACCTGGGACTAGGATTTCAGCATCAGATGAGAATTAAGAGCACTGCTGAGCTAGGGACTCAGGAGTACCTGGGAATGGTTGAACCCTTTCAGCACAATTAGAAAACAAAGCAAAATCACTCAGTGCTGATATTTTTTTTCCTCAGTTATGCAATTAAATTGTAGTTGAAGATTGGCTTACAAAGACTGGGCTGTTGTCGAAACGAAAAGCACAGAGAAACATATCTTTGTTAAAAAAAAAAAACAACAAAATATTCCATGAAAATAAAGTATTAGCTGAGCTTTTGAAATGCGTAAAATATGTAAAACATTTCATCAAGGCAGTTATATCCTTATCACAATCCATTTAATCCTTTTTTCTTTTTGCCTGTGAACTATTGCTCCATTCTAATAAGGAAATAACTTTGAGTGTATAATGTTTTTGTTGTGTGTTTTTCTTTCGTCTTAATAATAAGTATATTAGTCTGATAGAAAAGAAAAGTCTGTTTTATATTGTTTTCTGGCATGGAACTATAAATAAGTACTATAGTAAAACTTAGGAAAAAATTTAGGAAAACTTTTGGTATGCTCACCATTCCTGAGTCATTACATTCCACTGAACTTTTGCAGCTAGGCATAAGCAACATATTTTAGGCCTATGGCATATTTAAATAGCAAAGGTTCACTCCATAAGAGACTTTTGCTTCCTCTCTTTGTCTGATCAGCACCACCAAGAAGGTTGTGAAAGATGTCAGTAGGGTCATAATCTCATGAAAACTCCTCATTTTTTACAAGCCCTGGTGGCCTTCTGGCCAAAATAGCTTTCAATTCCTCACAACTATTCTTTGGTGGTAGTAGTTAAAGGCGTTCAGAGTCATGCATGCATGAAAGCACTTATAATACAGGTTAAGCATCCCTAGTTTGAAAATCTGATTGAAAATGCTTTAAAATCCTAAACATTTTGAGTGCTGACATGACACCTCAAGTGGGAAATTTCACACCCGATCTCATGTGATGGGTCACAGCCAAAATGCTAATTGGTAGCATATAAATTCAGAGATAGGACAAACCACAGATTGTCCACATGAGTGGCTGAGATTGACACCTTTATTTCTGATGGCTCAATGTATACAAACTTTGTTTCAGGCACAAAATTATTAAAAATATTGTGCAAAATTACCTTTATGTATAAGGTATATATGAAGCATAAATGAATTTCATGTTTAGACTTGGGTCCTATCCTTAAGATATTTTATAATGTATTGCAAATATTCAAAAATCTAAAAAAATTTGAAATCCAAAACACTTTTGGTCCCATGCATTTTGGATAAAGGATACTCTAGCTGTTCCCAAATATAGAAATAACATAATGCCCAGGGCAGTTATATTTTCTATTTCCCATTATCTTCTCCCATAAAGAAGAGTCCAAAATTAGAAAAGAAGGTCCTCTGTGGAAGTTGTTTTGACTGAGCTAAGGGAGCAGTGAGCTTTGTCTTACAGAGAGTCTTCTTTACAACAGGGCCAATGTCCAGGGCCAGCACTTGCCACTTGCCAGTGACACATGTCATTCCACTGAGAAGACTGGTGCTAAGCTGATGTTACCAACCCACTTTCTGAAGAGTTTAGGGCTGATTTCATGCCTATCACAGAAAATTTTTCTTACTATGCTTCCTGATATATTTCATTTCATAGACTGAGAGGAGTCCGATCAGACTGTTGGAATCAGGGGAGCATGGGCTCACCTTAAAGGTCCTTAAAACCTCAAATGAAAGTCTAAGAACTTGGTGAGGGCAAGTTTTGTAATGAGAACAGATGGCTTCACACCCCAAGAAATGTGTTATCATTTTATTTGCAAATAAGTTTACTTCAAATTGTCAACCATGACAGAATGAATCACGTTACTTGGGTTTTCAGCTAATCACAAGAAGCAGTGGAAAAGCAAAAATTATTGTTTACTTCATATCTCTAGAAACATCCTGCAGCAAACACATGTGCTAGGTAGCTTGTCCACCTAGACCAAAGCCTGCAACTCTCTGTGTAGCACATCTAACTTTTATCCCATTCCTTGGCCTTAAAGCTTAGTAATGTATGAAACTGGAAAGGAACCAGGTTATTCAAGTGAAAGGCCTGTTTTTGCCTTGATCCACTGACAGGCTGACCCTGGTGGTGGCCTATTTGACCACTTCTCAAGGGAACCTGCTGGGAGGAGGCCAGGTGGTGGAAACCTCCAGCTGCTGCATTTTCAGGTCCATGTCAGTGTTCATGCCAAGACCATATTTGTTCTGGGCTGCTCCCCACCAATGAATGAGCACAGTAGGGGCTCTAGTGCTGGGCCACTCTGTCCTGATGCAGAACTCTTTGGACTGGCAATCTTTGCTCTGGACCTTCCGATCAGTTCCAAGAAAGTCTTGGAGTGACCCTTGCAGTTTGGAACTCTTCTCACTTAACTATTTAATCCTTTTTTCTCTTTTCACACATTGTCAGTCCTCAAGAACTCTACCCACCTACTCCTGCTCCCTCTTTCCATTATCCTTCATAGGTTTTCCCCTCAATGTAGCTCATGCACATCTAATTCTGTCTTGCAGTCAGTGTCTCAGAAAACCTGAACTGATACACTCAACCAGGTAACACTGGCTGGATTCTTGTTGGCCCTGCTTCTGCTGATGATCCAATCACTCTGGGTTGTCATGATTTTCTCCCATAGGGCTTCTTGGGAGCCAAGGGTCCTGGGTAATATATTAGTCTGCTTGAGCTGCCATAAAATACCACAGACTGGGTGGCTTAAACAACAGCCCTTTATTTTCTCACAGTTCTGAAGACTGGAACATCAAGATCAAAGTGCCAACATGGTTTGCTTGAGACCTCTCTTTTTGGCTTGTTGACAGCCACCTTCTCTCTGCTTCTTCACATGGCCTTTCCTCTGTGTGTGCATGTGGAGAGGGAGTTCATGCTCTGGTGGCTCTTCCCCTTCTTATGAGGACACCAGTTCTGTTGGATTACAGTTGTACTATTATAACCTTAACTACCTGCTTAAAGACTCCATCTCCCCATACAACCACATTGGGGGTTAGGGATTCAACAAATGAAATTATGGGGGCAGGGGGGACACAATTCAGGTCATAACAGGTGGGTATCAAAGCCAGAACCCACAAAATGTGGGGCTTTTCTTGTTTTGTGCTGTGAAGCCAATACACAAAATTGAAAGTAAGCATCAAGCAGTACAGATTTTAGTTGATGGCCATGGACTTGAGAAGTGGGAGTTTGGCTCACACATCAACTTCTCAGCTCATGAGAGTTGGGAAGTCACAGATTTAGGGCATCTTTAATGAAAGGCTTGTGCATTAAAAGCAAGGGGGTAAATAAGTCATTTCTGGGACTGGGCAAAGAACCTCTTGAAAACAGAGTGCTGCCTTCTTTTTGTCCTTTTATGATTTCTTTGAGTCATTGTCATCATGATTGTCAACTGTCATGGCACTGGTGGGAGTGTCATTTAGCATAGAAATTAGATTATAATGAAGTTAGAGGTTCTTCAGAGGTCAACTGAGCTGCCATCTTGGATCCCACCTGTTTTAGCTAGTTTGGTCATGAGGGGAAACTTTTGACCTCAGGCTTTCCATTTCCTGAAGGTAACCAGAGTTAAGACAGGGTAAAAATTCACCTGGGTCACATAGACATTACACTGTGTAACAACAGAGTGGGGGTTCCCATATTAATTGAGTTGAAATAAACCACATGGCCTTGTATAGGTCATTTTACTTCTTGGGCCTAAGAAAATAGTAGAATTGAATTAAACAACAAATCTATGGGCACTAAGAAGGAACACTCTTCCAGAATTCAAATTCCTATAAGAGAACAGTAATGTGGTTACTGATACGTTTTTCTCCTTTTAAGCAGAGCTGAGAATGAAGAACATGAGGTAATGTCCAAAGAACAAGGATTTTGCATCTTTACAAGCACATCTCCTTTTTATAAATCAAAATGAAATGGTATGAATTCCATTGTGAATATAGCATTTGTGTTTCCTCTGGTGTATTGTTTTGTATAATTATTGCGTAATTGACTATTAAAAGCTAACTGTGTGTGTTTAATAAAAACGGTTAGCTATCAAGTTTCAAAACCATGTTAATGGGTGCTCAAAGGCAAAGAGATTTTAAGTATTAATGAAGGTGTCCAATTTACCTGGCTACCAATGCTGTGCTCTTGTTGAGACCCTGGGTAACTAACTACGTGTTCAGCATGAAGTATGTACTCTGCAAGTGGTTACTGAATGAATAGAAGCTGAATGGTAAGTGAAATACAGTGAGAGCTATTCTATTTTAGATGAAAAACAAAAATGACTCAGGCAGGTCTTACATATAAGAGTAATTGGTGCAATGTTTAATATATATATATACCTTGATTGCTCTTCAATCTTTATTGCAATGAGATGTTGTCTTTATTATCAATTTAATTTCTCACATTTGCCTAGATTTGTTAACTCCACGAATACTACAAAAGAAATTATTAAGCAATTAGAAATAGTTCTTTTGTGGTCCAAATTGTTTATTTAGCAATCTTGCTACTGATGTCTATAAAGAATCCTCAGAATATAAAATCTCAGTAAAGCATCCCATTAATAAATGTAACATTCAAGTAATTACATTCTTTCTGCTTCTAGCAATATATATTCAATGTGTTCAGAGAATTACACAATTTAATAGCTAGAAACAGTACCTTGAAATGAGTAATGAAAATAAAATGTTTTTTCAGACACTCTGAATCTTTTCCTTATTACTGTCTCAACTGCTTATATTTCAGACAGAAACCAAGACTGGGTAGAAGGAATATGGTACAGTTTTCAACACAATTGAATACACTGTTAAGAGTGGACTCCATTTCTCTCATGTGAGAAACCAACCACAGAACACAGTTTAGGTAAATATAGACTGAGAAAGTGTTCCTCTTCTCTTAAAATGGCATTTGAAGATAGCTGATGGAGGAAAATCCTTAGAAGACTGCAACAAATCTTCCCCAAATGTTTCCTCTTGTCATGGGAAACACTGTGAAAAGCTTCGTTAGTAGGACTAATACCAAAAGAGAGACAGAGAGAGAGTAAATGAAACTATTTCTAATGTGTTTTGGTACTGTAAACATACATGTATTATATTCAAACACTCAGGCTAACTTACTTACTGCACAAGCCAATTAGATCATCTCCAATCACATGTGGAAAGAGCTCAGGCTAATCTAATCGGTTCAGAGATACTCTGTGTATTTCTGAGTTTCTGATGCCTTTATCATATTACAAACTGATCTGTAAACATACTTTCCAGTGCGGAGAGCTCCTTCTTTTAGAAAAAAATGTTTAGCAGATGATAGTTTGGGCAAATAACAATTTTTATCATGATTATCATATTTGCCTAAATTTTTTAAACTCTCCATGTAAGAACACTTTTTCTCCCTAGAAAGTATATTAGTTTATTATAATACTTAACTAAAAATGTGAGCTCTGGTTTTCAGATTTCATTGAACTTTCCTGGCCATTTGAGAGTTTTTCTATGTGATTCCTAAGGAAAATGGGAAGATGGTTGTGTGGAAGACGAGGGTTTTAGGTTCTGTAACTTCAGCAGATACTGCAGGTGCTCCATCTAGATCGCTTGGATCTCTATGCCCTGCATAACCTCCTCTCTAAGGGAGGTTGTGGGTTAATGCAAAGGGGAGACCTTCCCCTTGGAATACTTTCAATGGCCATTACCTACGGCTCTTGGACCTTTCTAAGGCTACTGAATCCACTTTGATTGCAAAGCAGAAATGAAAGCAAATCATAGGCCATCTCTTAGTAGAGTAATGGTCACTTTTTGACTGTTCATCAATGCTTTGTCATCGGTTCCTTCTCTTCACTGCCAACTCTTTCTGGATCTTAGGATGAAATGCTAGAAACTAAAAAGAAAAAAAAATCTACACTGGGAAACTTTTTTCAAGATCATGCTCTTTCATTTCCAGGCCATGACACTTTAACTAGATAACATTAGGGGTCATGCAGAGCTATTGGTTGGGCTCTGAATAAACTAGGAAATTCAATTTCTAATTCCATAAATCTGGCCTTGTTAATTTGCTTTATGGTGGAGGGAAGAAATTCACCACCTAAATATAAACCAAGACTTGTGATTATCAGTTTTTGCAGTATTTTGTGTTTGACAAAATAATTACTTAATAATATTTATTAAGAAATTAAACATTAAAGAGAAGAGATAGGATATCCTCATTGTTTTGTTTGGACTAAATTACTTATCATAACTCTTTTTGGATTACAGATTATTCCAGGTATTATAATTTTAAAACTTTTAAAGAGCCATTTATTGGCAGCTAGCTTTCAAAGCAGTTCATGGACTAAATGCCATTTAAATGCCTTCAAATATAGCAGCATTAGGGCTAGAAAGGTCTCATGTCTACATAGTAGGATCTGCAATGACCCTGAGCATTTGCTTGAATATATTCATTCAGAAAAGCAACACCTGCATAAATACTCTGAAATGAAATAGTACATTACTCATTAAATCCACAGGTTTAATAGTATATTACTCATTAAACCCACAGGCTCATATCAATAAATATCTGGCATGAGAAACAAAAAGTTGCAAGGCCAATAACATATTTTTTAAAATTCCTAAAATTTAAGTTCCTATAAACAAAATGAAATGTCAGGAGCAATAATGAATAAATTTGTGTTATTTAGAACAGTGAAACATTATTATAGTAAGGTTTTAATAATAGCATCTATAAAATATTTTGTCCTGAATTGTACACCAAACACCCCAACAACAAGGCGAATATCATAGACGTGTCTCTCTATAAATGCTAGTTAATAGGTAAGGCTCAACAAAATATGGGGGCCAATCTGGAGAAGCTTCAGAATTACATAAAAATAATACTTTGAACTTGCATAATCATTTTTATTCTTCAAAAGTGACTTATCCAAGGTCGGAGGAAGCAAAAGCTGCTCCAGGATGAGCACAGACTCTTTGATATATCATCTAATAAAATCATCATGAAGTTCAATAGAAAATAAATATTAAAATGTTTTACAAGCAAAAGAAGGAGAGAAACTCATTTAAAGAGTACTAATAGTTGCAATGATAACAGAAGAGTAAGTTTTCTTAAATCCTGTTATAATATGCTGATATGTTTTATTATTATTATTATTTTTATTATACTTTAAGTTCTAGGGTACATGTGCACAACGTGCAGGTTTGTTATCTATATATACATGTGCCATGTTGGTGTGCTGGACCCATTAACTTGTCATTTACATTAGGTATATCTCCTAATGCTTTCCCTCCCCACTTCCCCTACTCCACAACAGGCCCCAGTGTGTGATGCTCCCCTTCCTGTGTCCAAGTGTTCTCATTGTTCAATTCCCACCTATGAGTGAGAACATGCGGTGTTTGCTTTTTAGTTCTTGAGATAGTTTGCTGAGAATGATGGTTTCCAGCTTCATCCATGTCCCTACAAAGGACATGAACTCATCCTTTTTTATGGCTACATAGTATTCCATGGTGTATATGTGGCACATTTTCTTAATCCAGTCTATCACTGATGGACATTTGGGTTGGTTCCAAGTCTTTGCTATTGTGAATAGTGCCGCAATAAACATACGTGTGCATGTGTCTTTATAGCAGCATGATTTATAATCCTTTGGGTATATGCCCAGTAATGGGATGGCTGGGTCAAATGGTATTTCTAGTTGTATATCCTTGAGGAATCACCACACTATCTTCCACAATGGTTGAACTAGTTTACAGTCCCACCAACGGTGTAAAAGTGTTCCTATTTCTCCACATCCTCTCCAGCACCTGCTGTTTCCTGACTTTTTAAAGATCGCCATTCTAACTGGTGTGAGATGGTATCTCATTTTGGTTTTGATTTGCATTTCTCTGATGGCCAGTGATGATGAGCATGTTTTCATGTGTCTGTTGGCTGCATAAATGTCTTATTCTGAGAAATGTCTGTTCGTATCCTTCGCCCACTTGTTGATGGGGTTGTTTGTTTGAGTTCTTTGTAGATTCTGGATATTAGCCCTTTGTCAGATGAGTAGATTGGAAAAATTTTCTCCCATTCTGTAGGTTGCCTGTTCACTCTGATAGTAGTTTCTTTTGCTGTGCAGAAGCTCCTTAGTTTAATTAGATCCCATTTGTCAATTTGTCTTTTGTTGCCATTGCTTTTGGTGTTTTAGACATGAAGTCCTTGCCCATGCCTATGTCCTGAATGGTATTGGCTAGGTTTTCTTCTAGGGTTTTTATGGTTTTAGGTCTAACATTTAAGTCTTTAGTCCATCTTGAATTAATTTTTGTATAAGGTGTAAGGAAGGGATCCAGTTTAAGCTTTCTACATATGGCTAGCTAGTTTTCCCAGCACCATTTATTAAATAGGGAATCGTTTCCCCATTTCTTGTTTTTGTCAGGTTTGTCAAAGATCAGATAGTTGTAGATGTGTGGTATTATTTCTGAGGGCTCTGTTCTGTTCCATTGGTCTTCATCTCTGTTTTGGTACCAGTACCATGCTGTTTTGGTTACTGCAGCCTTGTAGTATCATTTAAAGTCAGGTAGCATGATGCCTCCAGCTTTGTTCTTTTGGCTTAGGATTGTCTTGGAAATGCGGGCTCATAATAATAACAGCTATTTATGACAAACCTCTAGCCAATATCATACTGAATGGGCAAAAACTGGAAGCATTCCCTTTGAAAACTGGCATAAGACAGGGATGCTCTCTCTCACCACTCCTATTCAACATAGTGTTAGAAGTTCTGGCCAGGGCAATCAGGCAGGAGAAAGAAATAAAGGGTGTTCAATTAAGAAAAGAGGAAGTCAAATTGTCCCTGTTTGCAGATGACTTGATTGTATATTTAGAAAATCCCATCTTCTCAGCCTAAAATCTCCTTAAGCTGATAAGCAACTTCAGCAAAGTCTCAAGATACAAAATCAATGTGCAAAAATCACAAGCATTCTTATACACCAATAATAGACAAATGGAGAGCCAAATCATGAGTGAACTCACATTCACAATTGCTTCAAAGAGAATAAAGTACCTAGGAATCCAACTTACAAGGGATGTGAAGGACCTCTTCAAGGAGAACTACAAACCACTGCTCAACGAAATAAAAGAGGATACAAACAAATGGAAGAACACTCCATACTCATGGATAGGAAGAATCAATATCGTGAAAATGGCCATACTGCCCAAGGTAATTTATAGATTCAATGCCATCCCCATCAAGCTACCAATGACTTTCTTCACAGAATTGGAAAAAACTACTTTAAAATATGCTGATATGTTTTGCTTGTGTCCCCACCCAAATCTCATCTTGAATTGTAGTTCCCATAACCCCCATGTGTCATGGGAGGGACGCTGTGACAGGTAATTTAATCACGCGGAAGTTACCTGCATGCTATTCTCATGAGGGTGAGTGAGTTATCACGAGATCTGATGGTTTTATAAGGGGCTTTGCCCCTCTTTGCTTATACTTCTCTTTGCTGCTGCCATTTAAAGAAGGACATGTTTGCCACCCTTTCTGCCATGGATGTAAGCTTCCCTAGCCCTCTCCAGCCATGCAGAATTGTGAGTCAATGAAACCTCTTTCCTTTATAAATTACCCTGTCTTGGGTATGTCTTTATTAGCAGAGTGAGAAAAGACTAATACAATGCTTTCCCAAACAACAATGATCCAGCTCTTTATTTCCCACACATTACCGCTAAAACATAATTAAAACAGTAATAGGATAGAAAGCATGGAAGTGACCTCAGAAGTCGTTTAATATAATATCCTGTTTGAAGTTCATATCTCTTTTATTACATAGTTTATTCATTCACTCATTTTCAAATTAAACAACAATCATTGACTGTAGCTAAATATCAAGAATTAGGACTGTATCTAATCCCTGACGATCAAGATAAATAAGGCTTCTAAGAAGTCCTGGACAAGTAGAAAAGACAGACATATGCATATTCTCACCATGTAATCAGATGCATCCCATTCCCCACCCCCCCATCCCCCACAAAAAGGAAAAGAAAACAGAGAGAGAGAGAAGGAGCAACAAGCCGGAAAAAAAAGAGAGATGTAGTACGATTAGCTAGAAGGTAAGGCATGGTTGAATTAGAATATAATGAGGCTGAAAAAGAGAGCAAGCTTAAACTATGAAGGATTTTGTATGTTATTCAAAGTATTTTAGTATTTATCTACAAAGATACCATTTTTTTAAAATAAAGCAACCAGATCACATATAAGAACAGAAAAAAATTACTCTGTAACAGTGTGAAGAATGACTGCTAGAGGGAGAGTAGAATGGAGATGTGGAAAATCCAGTCACAGTGGTTTTTACTAAGCCAGGTATGGAAAGATAAGAGCCTGTACTAGGGCATTCATGTTTGGGGTGAAAAACGAAGGCATAGAATTTGAAAGATATTTAGAAGGCAAGACTGGCAACCCCAAGTGGCCAACGGGTTGCTGAGAATGAGAAGTCAGTGAAGATGGTGGGACTTCCATTTTGGATAAAGTCTTTCATGATGGTTCTGCTGTTTGAAAGAAAAATGTAAGAATCGGAAATGTTTGTATTGGAGCGGGAGTGGGTGGTTGATAAATGCCATTGAATTCAGTTTAAATGCCTGCTCTGGAATAACATAAAATTCACTTACCTCTTGAATGCAGGATTTATAAGACATCTTAGAAAAAGCTAAATAATTGAAAGATTCATCCCAGCTTTTATCTGATCATCATCCCTCTTTATTCTCATCTTTATGAGTTAAAAATAATTGTAGATTTCACCTACATCCAAAACGGTTATTACCTCAATCATTTAACATTTTGTGATTTTTAAAAGAATCTAATCTTTTCTTGTGGCCCACTGTTTATAGATTTTTTTTAATTGAAAGCCAATTTTATAACCAATTGCTTAAACTTTTTATTATGGTAAATATGCATAACATAAAATTTACCATTTAACCATTTTAGATGTAGAATTCAATGGCATTTAGTATATTCGCAAGGTCTTGTAAAATCATCACTTTTTATTGCCAGAACTTTTTTCATTATCCCAAACAGAAAACTCGGCAACTCAGTATTCACATATTTATCTCCCTACAGACTGTACATGTGCATTTATGCAAGAGGTAGGCAACCTCTAAGGTGACCCTCAATACTATCCACCTTCTGGTGTTCATGCCATTGTCTGTTCCTCTTCCCAGAACATGGGTTGGACCTAATGATGCAGTTTTAATAAATGTAGCAAAGTTGTGGGATGTCACTTTGAGATTAGGGTATGAAAAGACAGTGGCTTCCATTACGGGCATCCTTTCCCATTTTCTCACTCTGAGGGAAGCTAGCTGCCACAATGTGAGCAGTCTATATAAAGCCCATGTAGCATAGCAAGGTGTTGAGACCTCAGCCTAGCAGATGGTGAGAATCTGAAACCTACAAAAACCCATGTGAGAGAGTATAGAAGCAGACCTTTCAGCTCATGTTGATTCTCAAGAAGGACTGCAGCCTTTGCTAACAGTTGAGTTTCACCTCATGAAAGACCCTGAGCCAGAGCCATCCAGCAAAGCTGTGCTTGCCTTCCTCATCCACAGAAACTGTGAAAATAAATAATTGCTGCTTTAAGCCAATAAGTTTTAGAGTAATTTTTTATGTAGCAGGAGATAATGAATACACTGACTTAATTTATTATGTAATTTTACATCGCAAAAAAATACACAGCAATAGAAATTTTAAAATGAGATAAGAAATAAACAATATTTTATATTTTAATTCAACAATTTTTTATTCTAACTAAAGCATTATAAAGTAGTGTCTTTAAATGCAATCAATAATTTTTAAGCTCTCAAGATTTTGTAAGGCAGAAATTTGAAGGTCTAAGTTTAGATTATTTTGATACTTAATTTAATGACCATTAAGGATTTAAAAATACTTTTAAAATAGATAAAAGTGAAAGAATATAATTATTCTTATCAAACCAAAGTATTTTTTTTCAGTATCATCAGGTTTTTCTTAAGAATTCCTTACATATTTTTCATTTTTCTGGATAACAATTCTTGATATCAAACTCCTGTAAAGTACTTTATTTTTATTTTTTAAAAATAAGCTCTGAAAATTTTTCAAGTTTCTTAAAAGTATACTGATAAGGATATTTATAGTTCTCATATTTTGTTTTGGGCAAAAAGTAACATAATTGATGAACATTTTTCAAACACTGATTCCAAAGTGTTCTTCCGTAACATTTATTTCTTTTGAAAAGCAGTTATTTTCTCATTCATTGTTAAAACATTTTCCTTATTTTGAGGAGCCCAGTGAGATGTGTTTACATAAAATTTATATTTTTATTTGCTACTTCACATCTGTACACCACCACCAATGTCAACAGAATTGGAATGCTGGTAAAAGAAAAAAAAAATGGGCCAGGCACGGTGGCTCACGCCTGTAATCCCAGCACTTTGGGAGGCCGAGACGGGCAGATCACGAGGTCAGGAGATCGAGACCATCCTGGCTAACACGGTGAAACTCCGTCTCTACTAAAAATACAAAAATTAGCCGGGCATGGTGGCGGGCGCCTGTAGTCCCAGCTACGCGGCAGGCTGAGGCAGGAGAATGGCGTGAACCCTGGAGGCCGAGTTTGCAGTGAGCAGAGATCGCGCCACTGCACTCCAGCCTGGGCGACAGAGCGAGACAACGTCTCAAAAAAAAAAAAAAAAGAAAGGAAGTATAATTTTAAGTTAACGTTTTAAAAACACTCTGCCATGATAAAACTGCAGCAAAATCTACACTTGTTTCAAAAAATGATAGCGGCCTCTCCCAATCTCATAATAAACTATTTTAAATATTTTCTTGTATTTTAAAGCTCTGGATTTTATTAACTGGGTGTATTAAATCTCCTCTCACACTCTGTTACGTCACTTTGCTACAATAACTCCTTTGTGAGTAATACTGTGGATAATTTCACTTATGGTACTATTTCTGTACACTTATTCGAGGAACTTTTAAATCATGTTATTTTTATTCTCATCAGAGAAGTTCCTCTATTGGCAGCTAAACTTACACATTTTTCTCCTTGAAACTTTATTTCATTAATGAAATTTTTTTTTTTTTTTTTTTTTTGAGACAGAGCCTTGCTCTTGTCGCCCAGACTGGAGTGCAGTGGCCAATCTCAGCTCACTGCAACCTCTGCCTCCTGGGTTCAAGCTATTCTCCTGTCTCAGACTCCTGAGTAGCTGGGATTACAGGTGCCCATCACCACAGCCGGCTGATTTTTGTACTTTTAGTAGAGACGGGGTTTCACTATGTTGGCCAGGCTGGTCTCGAACTCCTGACCCAGGTGATCCGCCAGCCTTGGCCTCCCAAAGTGCTGGGATTACAGGCATGAGCCACCGGGCCCAGCCTCATTAATGAAATTTTTAATGTTCAGACTACATCTTCTTTAGAAACTCTTTAGTAACTTATACTAATTACTTCTATATCCATTTCATTGTTGGCACAGATTTTAGAAAATAACATGATACATGCTGGAAACATCTATACTGTTATTGAGCTGTATAGCCTCTCAGGCTGCATAATATTTTATAATATTTATTTTTCACAAATGATCAGCAATGTACTTTATGTATCATCCAACAGTATTTACTGACTGAAGAAAATGTTTAATTTATTGCCACACTTTCTATTTATTATTACAAAACTTACCATGGTGGAAAGAACATTGTTTCCTCAATGGCATGTAGCTTTTTTTGGCCTCTTTTATTATTTATTTAAAAACTTCAACAGAGGCTTTTAAATATTTATCAAGTTTAATGAAATTCTATAAAGTACTAGATCAAGGCTTGCATTACTTAAATATCACATGAAATAATGTAGTCATTGCTCTCATGTTCTGAATGCAAAGTTTTCAATGTCTTCCATAGCATACTGGATTCCCATTATTGTTAGCTAAAAATCTCAATATACGACTTAGGGTGAAAGTCATATTAATAATAGGGAGTATTGGAGCTTGACATGGTGGCTCGTGCCTGTAATCTCAGCAACTTGGGAGGCTGAGGTAACAGAATTGCTTGAGGCCCAGAGTTCAAGATCAGCCTGGGAAACTTAGAAAGACTTGGCTCTAAAAAAATAGAAAAAAAAAAAATTAGCTGGGTGTGGTGTGAGCCTGTAGTCTGAGCTACTTGGGAGCCGGAGGCAGAAGGATCCCTTGAGCCCAGGAGTTCAATGCTGCAGTGAGATATGATTGTTCCATGGTACTCCAGTAGGGGCAACAGAGTGAGATCCCAGCTCTAAAAATAAATAAATAAATAATAGTGGATATAAATCCATATTTAAAATATAACTTTAGAAAATTTTAGAATTTGGGGGACAGTTTTTCACACAATTGGAATATAAATATATAAACACACATATATGTATGTATATATGTGTGTTTTTATACATATAAACATATTCAATTAAAATATCTATATTTATATATATCATCAAATTAGAATATATATGTTCTTTCGTGAAAATAATCTTATAATATGTCTGCAAACTTACACTAAGTGTCAACTCTGCCATTTTCTCATTGTTTCTGGTGCTAATATTATTTATATTTTCCTCTGGGCTGGAAAGGTTATGTTGGCACTCAGCAACCATTCCATTCCCTACTGGGTTTTTCCTTGTTCTTCAGGGTCTGGAAGACTTTGCCAGACTCTCTTGCCAGAGGGTTCTGGATACAGTTTAGGTCCTGCCAAAAATGTGCTTCAGAAGCCATGGAAGGTGGAAAGGTGTTTCAAGCCATTCCATCTTCCCTAGTTCAGTGATGCATCCTTGGGCTTTGGCAACTGAGCATCATGACAAGGCTGCCCAAATACCATCCTCTTACCATTGTCACCTTCTCAGGCTCACAGAAGAGTGGTGACTATAAACTTGGTCACAGTTTCCTGCACTTCCTGATCTTTGCATGGCAATAACAACTTCCTAATTTTCTGCATCAGCGTCTGAAAACTGGTGATGTTCCCCTTGATTCTGCTCTCTCCACCCTTTTTGTGGTTTTGTAATCACTCAATTCCCTGAATTAAGTTCATTCCTGCTGGAAATACTTGGAGTGATTTTTATTTTCCTGACTTAACCTGAGATTATTTAAAAGCACTTGTTCATTTTGAGATATTTTATTTCATAACACTTGACAAAACCAGGCACACATAAACATAAAAAAGGCACCACAAAATGCTTATAAAAAGCACAGTAGAATACTTTCCTCGGGTTGCCTCTTGTAATATAGGAGCTTAATTGTTTTCTAAACTTTTTAGATAAAAATATGAATAGAAGTGCTATTATTTTCTTTCCATATCTATAGATCATCTTGTGTTCTACAGAATGAATGTACCTCCCTTTAAAAAACAGTGCTTTAAAGGGAGGTATATTCATTCTGTAGAACACAAGATGATCTGTAGATATGGAAAGAAAATAATAGCAGAATGAATGTACCTCCCTTTAAAAAACAGTGCTTTACAATGTGCACATGTACCCTAAAACTTAAAGTATAATAATAAAAAAAATGAAAAAACAAACAAAAAAAACAGTGCTTTAGACAATTAGACAAATAATTTAAGTTTTCTAGACTTTTTGACTGCTGTGATTCTTTAGGCAGAATAATAGGATGATAACCATCAGGTTTCCTTCTACACTCCCCCTTGAGTCTCTCTCTTTTTTTTTTTTCTTCCTAAGGTGTCTTCCTTTGAATCCAATTCTTAGCGAAATTTCCCCTCCCTTATTTAAGGTTTCACTCAGATTCTTTAATCCCAGTATCAAAAACTTCTGATAAATTTTTTTTCTGATTGTGAAAATCATGCAAACTAACTCTCCTTAATTCAATCCATGAGCTAATATGTACAGATTATTTTCAATGTGCAAGACACTGTGCTAGGTGGAACGAGTGCTATGGACTGAATGTTTGTGTCTCCCCTAAATTCTTATGTTGAAGCCCTAACCCCCTATGTGATAGTGTTTGCAGATAGAACCTTTGAGATGTTTAGATTTAGATGAGGCCATGAGGATGAGGCCCTTGTGATGGGATTAGTGCACTTGTAAGAAGAGATGGCAGAGAGCTTCCTCTTTCAAAGGAAGTACATAAAGAGGAAGCCACAAGAGCAGATAGTGAGAGAGTGGCTGGCCACAAGCCAGGGAAAGAGCTCTCAGCAGGACCATACCATGCTTGCATCTGATCATGAATTTCTAGCCTCCAGAGTTGTGTTTAAGTTATCCAGTTTATGGTATTTTGTTATGACATCCTAGGTCAATGAGGAATTCATAGAATCTAAAACATGCGTCTCAGCTCCAGTGAATTTAAAGTCTGATAAAAAAATGTGTAACAATACAAGGCAGAATATTCCACAAATATTATAGAAATTTAGTGAAGAGATAATTTTTGCTCATGTCAAAGAAGAAAAAAGGCATCATCAGAAAAAAAATGCGTGGTTAATGTATCGTGCTGTCATTGAGCTTATGACAGTGAGACATAGAGTTTTAATTTATTCCACAAGTGAGGACTTTTCTTTGTAAAATCTATACCCTTCTATTAATTTTTATTTCTCTTTCTTTTACATTCGCATTTTTCTTCTAACCCTTTTGTAGTCACCAACACATTTCAGCATGCCTCTGAGATGTGAATGATATTGTGATGGAAAAAAGATCCACAAAGAAAAACTGTGCTTACTTTTATATTTTAATGATGAATCTGGAAAGCTTCCCAGATGAAACATTTATTACACTAAATGTATTCTGCTGAGGAGGAAATTGACCAGAGAAGCATTGGACAACTATATGTATTTACAGTATGTTGACCTCTCTTCTCTCCATTTCTGTGAAACATCTGTGAGTGATCTTACCAGCATTTTTGGCCTGTGGCTGATTATTTGAAATCAGATATTTGAATTGCAGATATACGCATTTTTATTTATGTAGCCAATAAGTTGTCTTTATGAGGCATTTTGAAATCAAAATGCCAGTTGCCTTGTTTGATGAAGATTGACAGAAAGTTAGACTTTTATTTGTTTATTTTTCATTATCTATTTAAACCATATGTCTTTGTGCAAAGACCTTAAATTTTATAAGAATAGTAGTAATCATGCATTCCTTATCTATCAGCCATGCAGAAGAGAATAGATTCATTTTTCTGTTAGTCATTATCAGATAACCCATGGTAACTTTTCTTTAGGCCCTAGGGTAATGATTGGATGAGGAGAAAAGACCATTTTATTAGCCTATGGTGGGGGTTGGGAGTCTATCGTTTGAGAAGAATGAGAGAGAATGTAATGTTGGGGAGATGAGTCACTAAAACAAGGTAGATTATGAAAGAATACATGAAGAAACAATATTTACCACTAAGAGGGTTTTATATGGGGCCTGCAAATAGTGAATTCTCTTGAGTCCATCAGAAAGGTAGGCAGATTGCACCTGCAGTGCCATGCAGTGCTTTTGAAACCAGTTCCACTTTCCATGGACCTGGGTTGCAGACCTCTGTTTTTAGCCAAGAATAAAACTAATTATATGACATACTAGTTAATGGCTCAAGCAAATTAGGCTTTAAATGGCTAAAAGGAAAGAAAGCATAATTGCCTGTAGCCTAATATGACTGCCAACTATAAAATTTGATGGTGTTGTGATTACTCCTGAGGCAACATAATGTGTTTTTAAGATTGCTGGCTTGGGATCCGATGCACCTAGAACTCAGTTCTAGTCTGGTGCACTGACTAACTGTGTGATCTCACATAAGTAACTTAACCTTGTTAGCTCTCAATTTTCTTATTTAAAATCGGGGAAAATAGGGTTTGCTTCATCCAGTTATCATGGGGATAAATTAAATGATGCAAAGTGATTACTAAGATGTCTGACACCCAGTGGGTCATACGATTCTTATTTATATTTTTATCCTTACAATTTCACATCTGAGGTTTCATTTAATCCTGGAACCACTCTTTATATGATACTTCCATAGTAGTAGTATAACTAGGGTTAGTAAATGAATTTTTATAGTGATGTAGCTTCCATTCCCTTTAAATCTGCATATTTTCCATCAAATCAGTCCACTGAAAAGTGCTCACAGGTACTTGTAGAGTTTACTCACTTTTGCGGGAAGGAGATTCTGTTGTACTCCCCTTTTCTGATATCAGAATCCCACTCTACCACACTGTAGTAATAGGAAGGAAGATATGGAGAGACTTTGGCCCAAGAGTTTTCTTAGAGTATGTACATACACTTAATAATTGCATAGATTAAATAATAAATGTTCAAGTGGACATGTAAAGTTTACATGCCTACGTTCCTTGTGCGTGCATATGTGTGTTTATTGCAGTTCTCTACGACTGAAAAGTCAGCTGTGCATCTATAGTAAACATGGCAGCAATGACAACACGAATAGCCTAAGATGACATTCTGGTAATACATTCTTTAAATTTCCAGTGTTTCTAGAGGTGTTTTAATCTTTTGTTTGGCAATATTCATCTTAGCATGAGCCTGTTTTATGCAGGGCCTTAACACAACAGTTGGAACTACATTAAATATCGCCAATAACATACTTCATCTCCCTGAAGTGCCTGAAGTAAAGCATAACATTTAGCTCGGTACTGTAGTTGAAATGTAACAATCTGGACTTACGGTATGTTAAAATTTTTTGTCATTGAGCAAATTCCACAGTAGGCAAGGTATACTGTATGTCACAGGACATTAAAATGATCACTCAACCAAAAGAAAATAATAAACTGGCTAGGTCATAAATCTCAGACACCCTTGGTGACTATTAAAAATTTGCCCAGATTCACTGTCTAATGATGTGATTCCAATCAACCCAATTTATGAACCTTATGGGCTGATTAAAACTATATTACTCCATTAATATTAACTCCTTACTTCTGGGAATTAGGATTTCTTGATGTTAAACACCAGATTGACAGCCTGGGATCTAGTAACCACTGATTGTTCACAGAAACTGTGATTCTTAAAACTTTCACCTGATTAATTATAGTTCTTATATAGTTTAAAAAGCATGCATTTATCTTGAAATCTGTACCTTCCACCTTACCCATTTTCAGAAAGGATTCAATTCAATCCAGAAATACCCCATCACGCCCCTCTCACTAGATCTGTATTCTTTGAGCTCCCTCAGGTATATAATCAGAAGTGTCTACTTACATATTGGATAGGGAGAGTGATTCATTAATCACAGAAAAGCATTCTTTATGTAGAAAAAAGCGCTCACCCCACACTTTTTCTACATAAAGATGTGACATTCAAGTAGAAATGGATGGAATTCGTTTTTATGAATAGGGCCCTTGCTGACTAATTCTTTTCTGGGGTGGGTAATGAGCAAATGTTATCCAGATGCATTCCTCTGGAACTATTCCCAGTTTGTGGAAGTGAAAACTACTGTACTTGCAGTATAATAAAGGGCAGTCAGAGAAACACAATATCCACATGAATAGTGCAATGCCATTCCTCTCCCTCCTGTCGGGTATCATAAAGCCAGAGCCGTTACAGAGATCTTCCATGTCATACTGATAAGTTAGATTCATCCAACATAATTTGCTCTTTTCTTATTCATTTTCTAGCAACGGCAAAATTGTATCAAAATGAATCAAAGTCATGTAAATCTGCTCAAAGTCAAAAATAGCAAGAAATTTACTAACATCTTCTTGTTGTTTTCCCCATCCCACTGGTAGGCAAGGAAGGAAAAATGATCCCTTCTTCCCCCTAGAAAAGTTCTTCCCTCCTCTCACAAATTTGTCTCCAATTCTGTCCCGTCTTCTTAGTTTTCTTTTGCTGTCTGGTTCCCATTCCTTTGCCTACCTATTGAATTAGGTGCAGATATTATTTCTAATTAAACTTTTCTTTTTTTCTGACCTTCTTATTGCCAGAGAGCACATATAACCGTACTTTATTTATGTGTATATTATTTATATGTGGATTTAAACATTGGAACAATGTATAGTTTGCTATTTGTACTTACATAAATTTAACAATGCCAAGGCTACAGTGGATTCTAACAGCAATTTCCAGTCCCTCTTCTCTATAATTGTTCACCACCTTTATTTGGTGAGGCTAAGGAAATAATTCTGGTCAGGGATGGAGTCACATTTTTGGAGTATGATCCCTGCCACTGCTTACTGCTTGGCCATGTTATTTAAACATTCTTCTCAGTTTCTGCTTCTAGGAAGTAAGTGAAGATTTAAAATTATGTATTGAAAAAACCTACAGTATACATAGGAGACTTGATGCAGGATGGTCATTTCTAATACCTATGCTAGAGTATTAGTTAGCTCAGGCTTCCATAACAAAGTACTGTAGACTGGGGGACTTACAAAACAAAAACTAGAAATATATTTCCTTACCATTTTAGAGGCTGGAAGTCCAAGATCAAGGTATTAGCATTGTTGGTTTTTGGTGAGGCCTCTCTTCCTGGCTTGCAGATGACCACCTTCTTACAGTGTCCTCACAGGGTCTTTTGTGTGTGTGTGGGAGGGGAGGGTGTGTAGGTGTGTTTGTGTATGTGTGTGTGGTGAGAGAGAGCTCTAGTGGTTCTTCATCCTCTTATAAAGACTCTATTTCTATTGGATTAGGGACCCAACCTTATGATCTCATTTAATCTTAATTGCCTTCTTAAAAGTCCTTTTTCTAAGTACAGTCACATTGGAGGTTAGGGTTTCAACATATGAATTTGGGGGATACATAATTGAGTCTATAATATTTAGTAGCATTACCATTTTGTAACATAAAAATTGACATAATCAAATACATATCATAGTATTATTGGTGGGAGTTACACAAATTCATATATTTTTGTGGTTCCTCAAATTATATCTCTAGCTTCATACTCTACTCCTAGATCTGGGCCTAGATATTCAATTGGATATCTTGCAAATATTCCCAGACAACCTCTTGTTCATGTTTCTTCTAACTTCTTCTATTTCATCTGCCTCTGTACTCCACTTATTTTCTCTTGTATTCATTGACCAATCTACTAACCTAAAGCAGAACCCTTGAAAGTTGTACCAAACTCTCAGTATCTTTGTGCCCATGTTTGATAAAGCATCAAGCATTGTTACTTTTACCTCCAAAATGCCTGTTAAATTTTACTTACATTTTCCACATGCAGTGGTCTCACTTTAGGGTTCTTATAATCTTTTGCTAGATTAACACAGTTGAATATTATGTTAAAAGTCACTATTTGTAAAAATAATATACATTAAGTGAAAATAACTAAAAAGTACAAAGAGTATTTTTTAAAATCGACCAAACAAATATTACTGATAGCCTTTATTATTTTGAAGAAATTGTTTCCAGATACAGCTTCCTACATACATATTATATGTATTTCATAATATATGGTACTTTGTATGTCATACTATACTGTATTATATATGGCATTTTATAATATAGAGTATATGATGAATTAAAGAATGAAATATAAAGTATGTACTTCATAGCAAATAGGATAGATGTGACATTCTCTATATTATATATAAAGCACATAGAATGTTAGAGTGTATAATGTGTATGATATTATGAGACCTTATAATACATAGTTATGCAATAGTATAATATAATAGGGTACAATGTAATCCAGCATATATAAGATACTCTATATTAATAACTTACAAGATACTCTCTTTTATAATTCAATAATTAGTTGTTTGGTAATTCAGTGTTAGGTTTCCAGTAGACTCATGATTGGTCTTTTTTTCTACTAACTTGTCTCTCATTAATCCAAAATCCACTGAGTGTTGACAGAACTCAGGAAAGTCTCCCTTAGACTTGAGAACAAAGTTCAAGTTTTATAGCATGGTATATAATTCAGTGGTGGAAGGATAAGTTGATAGATAGATGAATGGAACCATTTTTAATCTGTCCAATCTGTCTTTTCACATTAGTCTCCTTCAACTTCTCTGAATTCTATGCTGAAAAAACACTAAATCACTTGTTATTTTATGAGTACACTAAACTACTCCACATATTGTTTTTTTCTTACATGTTTTCCTCTAACTAGAATATTCTTTTCATTGTATTTGTCTAACAAATTTCTATCTCTTCAACATTCTGTTTGATCTAGCCTGTCTCTCTGACCAACCTGAACAGAATCATGGCCCTTAACCTCTACTCCAAATTAATTTGTCCTACATTTGGTGGTATATTTCTGGTACAAAAATTGTCTTCCATGTCATAATTACTTTTGTAATTGTTTATTTCTCCTTTCTTCTATTATTCTATTTTTTTAGTCTCTCTTTGTTCCTTAAAGTTAGAATGTTTGGCTTGAAAGAGGCAATCAAATGTTTGCTAAAATGTTATTAAACTGATTTCTATGTAATTGGAGAAAGTTTTAAGAGTCATTTTTTGCTGGATGCGGTGGCTCATACCTGTAATCCTAGCACTTCTGGAGGCCAAGACAGGTGGATCATTGAGGTCAGGAGTTCCAGGGCAGCCTGGCCAATATGGCGAAATCCCGTCTCTACTAAAAATAAAAAAATTAGCTGGACGTGGTGGCGGGTGCCTGTAATCCCAGCTACTTGGGAGGCTGAGGCAGGAGATTCACTTGAACCTGAGAGGTGGAGGTTGCAGTGAGCTGAGATGGCGCCACTGCCCTCCAGCCAAAAGTCATTCTTCAAGTATGATAAATATATGTCATCATGGTTAAAATTATTAGCTTTCTATTTTGCATATGTTAAGACTGAAAAAGTATCTTCTCCTTTTTGTTAAATGCAATGAATAAGCTTTCTTAGTAAATTCTAAATACGCACTTGTTTTATAGTTGAAAAACATCTTTAATATAAATGTAATACTGTATGCTTTCATTCTGACATTGGCAATTTCCTGAAGATAGGTGTATACCTTCCCCAAAAGCAACATGGAATATTATTTATACCTAGGATTTCAATGAGGAATTGAAAATTTATAACACACCCAACATTTCCCCTGAATGTGGATGGTGTTTGAAATACCACTCCTTCAGCCCCATCCATCCAGCTATAAACTTTGTTAAAACACAAAACTCTCCTGTGGAGTTCTCTGAAAAAACTTATCATAAGCCCTAACAAAAAAAGTTTCGCTAATTAACAGAGGAGCGGGAACATTAGCCATCTCAACACCATTCTGGCTTATGGGCTGATAAGCAATTTAACGTCGAAAAAACAGAATTAAACTGTGTTTATTTCTTAAATCATATTTATTCTTAGTCCTGAAATATATAATGGGTATTTGGAGAGAAGGCTTGTAAAGACATGTTGTTACTCCATGTTATCCACCACCAAAACAAAAGAAAATGCTCATTACTTTGGAACAATGATCTGAAAAGAAAGAACACTCCCTATACATGCATTCAGATTCATGCAGTGTTTCCTTTATATTCTAGAAGAGATATTTCCCATTGCAATGTTTATATCAAGATTTTAACAGATTATAATATTTTGGAAAGAGAAAAAATATTTCCCAAAAGAGATTATATGACATCTCTTCAGGAGAAGAGGAGAGAAAATTTTTCAAAGATGAAAAAGCTACTGTGTTAGTCCATTTTTGCATTGCTATAAAGAAATGTCTGAGGCTGGATAATTCATAAAGAAAATAGCTTTATTTAGCTCATGTTTCTGCAGGCTGTACAAGCATGGTATCATCATCTGCTCAGCTTCTGGTGAGGGCCTCAGTAAGCTTACAAAGGGGGAGCCAGCATATCACATGGCAAGAGAGGGAGCAAGAAAGAGAGGAGGAACCTCCAGGCTCTTTTAACTAACCAGATCTCACATGAACCCAGAACAAGAATTCACTCATTACCATGAGGAGGGCACCAAGCCATTCATGAGGGATCCACCCCCATGACCCAAACACCTCCCACTAGGCCCTCCCTTCAACATTGGCGATCACATTTCAACATGCGATTTGGAGAGGGCAAACACTCAAACTCTATCAGCCACTATATATAAAACCAAATCACTAGGAAGAACTTAATGGTTCATGGTTAAATTAATAAGAAACAATAAGCACAATTCCATAGTATTTTCTAGGAGTCTAATATGAGTCAAGTATGTTTTGAGATTTGTTTGTTTAAATGGAATCTATAAGGCCAAAATGAATCAAAACACAGGAACAAAGTTCAAAGATGTCATAGTTGTAAGATACGGGATTAACTGGAATCAATGAAGCAACTTAAGCATATATACATGCCTAGAGAAAAATAATGTATTTCAGTAATAAGACACTAATGAATGACTTCAGCACAATAAAACAACTCTGGAATATTTTTGTGACCAATAAGTCAGTACATAATTCTCATTGTTACATTATCAGAAACAAAGATCATCCATACTATGTCAATTTGGGAAGTATAGCATATTTTAGATATATTAATACATATTTCTAAACAATACATTTTTCCTCTAAAATTATGAGATGAGACCTTTCATTTTCTGTCTTGGTTTTTAGATTTTTTTTTTTTTTTTTTTTTTTTTTTTGAGATGGAGTTTCACTCTTGTTGCCAGGCTAGAGTGCCATGGCACAATCTCGGCTCACCGCAATCTCCGCTTCCAGTGTTCAAGCGATTCTCCTGCCTCAGCCTTTCCTGAGTAGCTGGGATTACAGGCATGCACCACCATGCCTGGTTAATTTTGTGTTTTTAGTAGAGACGGGATTTCTCACCATGTTGGTCAGGCTGGTCTCGAACTCCAGACCTCAGGTGATCCGCCCGCCTCGGCCTCCCAAAGTGCTGGGATAACAGGCGTGAGCCACTGCGCCTGGATGGCTTTTAGATTTCTGTAGTCTACCTATTGGAAAAACAAAAACCTAAAGTGGTCAATAATCCAAAAGGTATACTTTAAACACCTCCATGATATTGATATAAATTGAGGACCAGCAGACAATGAAGCGTACAATAACAAAGGGTCTGAACCACTTTGCATACAAATTATTCAGGTCTTCAGAATTTCTTGATTCCAAATTGTACCCAAAAACATTGATTTCACAATGTAAAATTCACTTGGTGTGCCATAAACATGGGTTGCAGAGACAATAAGTATATACTAGAAAAAACACACATACTGCTTGTAAAATGTAGGAAGATCTTAATAGGTTAGTTCTGCCTCTTATTGTCTTTTTTTTTTTTTTTAATTTTGGGCCAGGCCGTAATAAGAGGAAGGGGCCTGGTGGACCAGAGAAGATAGAGGAAGTTCTTTATTTCATACCTATGAGAAGAACAAGAAGCTGAATGTGAATTCTGTCTGAGAGAGAAAGCTTAGGGTTGTAACAAATAAATAATGTGCAAATGTTATTAACACAAAGAGGGACTAATGTTATTATCAGAGACCTGAGGGTGAAGCAGGAACATCACAGAGACTGAAGATATGACATCAGGAAATAGGTCAAATGAATTAATGTAAAAAAATATGAAAATATATAAGGCTTTTACATGCTCTTTGTAAAATACCAATTTATAAGGTTATGGAAAAAGCATACAGTCCTTTACACATAGATCATTAAAAACATATTCTTAAATACAGTATATAGTATTTTAGAGGAAAATTCTAAACAAGATTTTGAAAAGAATCCCTACCTCTTTTTTTCTCCATTTTTTCATCCCTTAGACTAATTTGAGGGAGAGATGGAAAGTATTAGTCACAAAATTTGCCTTTACATAAGCACAGCACACTACTTAAATTTATTAGAGTTTTATGTGCTTTTAGTAACTATAATAAGTGCCAAGATATGTGTTTGTGTTGGATTGTATACAATTTGCAGACATACACACATATAAATGTAAATATATATGTCTATGTAATTACATGTATATCTGCATATTACAAACTGATATACAGTTTTTACCCTCATGCAATATGTAAAAAATGGCCCAGATTACTTATCCCTATACAAAACTTCAAACACAAGTACAAAGTCATCAAACTATCACCATAGGTTTCCATCATAATAAAACAAATTCAAAAGGTGATGAATTAAAGAAGATCTCTTTACTCAGTTTTTCTTTTATTTCCATAATTTAAACCAGTAACATGATACTGTGAGATTATTTATACATTTTTAAAAGAAAAATATGTTTTATTTATTCCTTATACATTAACAGTAATATTATGCCTGTTTAATGAATACACTGATCAAGTAGGTTAGAAAAAAAGTTACATCATCAGAGAAAAACTGGATATATGTAGCATCTAAAGTACTAACACCAAGCACAGAGATAAGGATAAGACTAATGGTCTGTTGAGGGCTCAGAAAGAAAGAATTCTTCTGCTACTATTTATTCCAATCCAAATATTCAGCCTGTTTTTCTGCAGTTATTTATTTACTGTAATACTGTAGAAGAGACTTCTGGAGGGTATAGTTGACTGTGTCTTCCTCCCTTTCCTCTAATACCTGGTCTCCAGGAGTGGTGCTGTTGGTGTTTATTGTTTAGAAAACTAATATTATAAATTCCCCTCCACCCTCCAAAAATTTGGAGATTAGTTATTTATTCTCAGAAAAGATCCTAGTTGTTGAATAGGGGTAAACATCACAATCTTCAGTGTGGACTCCACTTTCCCACTTGGATACAATATTCATCTTTGTGTTAGGAGGTACAGATATTATTGCTAGTTCAGTGCACAGGTTGAATACTGCGATCAATGGATTGTTTAATGAATAGTTAGACCCAGAAGAACACAATTATTTCAAATGATGAGTATTGTATCAAATGATCTGCTAAGTGTAAATAATATCAATGCCACGTACACACAAAGAAAACCTACCTTATATTTTCACTAAAAAATCTGGTGATTGGTCATTACTTCAATCTTAATTTAATCAGCCATCTCTCTCTGCATGTCTGTATTAAGCAAACAGTAAGTGAATGATTTATCCAAGGTTAGAAACCTCTGCCTATAAGGAGAATCTAGGACATTGGTTCTGTTCTCAGAGCCACATTTTCTTTCCAGAATTTCTAGAAGTTTGTTCAATTTCCAAGCTTATTTAATCCTTGGCCTCTCAATTGAAATTGATAATTCTATAGAAATATTATTAGTGCACCTATCACTGCATCATTTAAGGGTTTAGGGGTATATGTGGTAAAGATTGTGTTGTGAATGTCTGTCTATAAGATAAGGACATTGACTATTAATTTACCTCATGTGATTCAGAATGTCCATCAGACAGTAGCATTAAATTGAAATAAATGTGTTATATGGGCAGGGTGTGGTGGCTCACGCCTGTAATTCCAACAGTTTGGGAAGCAGAGGTGGGCGGATCACCTGAGGTCGGGAGTTCAAGACCAGCCTGGACAACATGGTGAAACCCTGTCTCTACTAAAAACACAAAAACTAGCTGGGGGCAATGGCACATGCCTGTAATCCCAGCTACTGGGGAGGCTGAGGCAGGAGAACCGCTTGAGCCTGGGAGGCGGAGATTGCAGTGAGCCAGGATTGCTCCATTGCACTCCAGCCTGGGCTACAGAGCGCGACTCTGTCTCAAAAACTAAAACAAAACAAAAACAAACAAATAACAAGAACTCTCTCTATATATATAGTTAGATTACATATACAGTTAGATTACATATATATATATATATATATATATGTATGTTAGATGATAGTGGCTTCATAATTCATTACCAATCTCTTGAGTCATCCTATTCCTTTCTGTTTAGCTAGTGAAGTAAATTGCCATTAACTATGCAAAGACAGGTGAAATGGTATGGGATAGAATTAGCAGTTCTAGTTCCTTTTGATTGGATTTGGATAGAAAAATATTTTAATATGTAGTTTTCAAATTAGAAATTGATATTTTTTCTAATTTAGGAGTATTGGGAAGTATTAGGTAAACATCTATATCTAAGCACAACATCATTGGTCTTTGATAGCATATGGATTACAACTTAAAATCTCTTTTCCAGTTTCCACACAAATTCCCAAAAGTTAACTATTTCTGGTCTTGTTTGGCTTACATGCCCATCTCTCATCTGTGACTGAGCCCAGAGAAATAGGATTACTCTTTCCAGTTTAGGTTTATGTCCACTTCTGTGACAGAAAAAGTGGTGTCGTTTGATTGACAGCCTTCCTCTCCGTTTTTCTCCATCAAAAAGAAGGAGTCGATACCTGCTTCTGCTTTCAAGAGTCAAGTAACATGGTAATATGCTAGAAACTAAAGAAAGAGATGGCCAGTGAGAAATTATCTATAACAAGTATTGTTTTTAAACAAAAGCAAGAACACGGGTTTAGGAGGTTTTAGGAGGTACTTACCTCCTATTCTGAGCAATGATATAGATCAAGAATTCTGTGTCCCAAGGTGATCAGAGACCAAAATTTTTGTTTAAAAGTAGGGTATATAGCCTTCAGCATGCATTATTTCAATAACAGGTATGAGAAAAACCCTAATTTTTCTTGAATATACCTACAGTAAGATGTAAACCTAGTATATACATACAGTTTGATGTAGGGGGGAAAGTTAAATCCCATTTTGTGAACTGGGATTATTTAGTCAGCCAACATTTATCTTTTTCTGCCATTTTCAGGGGATTTGGGAAGAGAGAAGAGATTTATGTGAGTAGTATTTAACAAATATTTCTACCAGTTATGTTGTATTCTCATTTAAAAAGATAAAATGCATACAGTTTAGAATATCAGTCATTGCACTGTAGTAAATATCATTTCATATGTGAAAATAGAAAGTGCTGTCTCTAAAAGCAAGATGTGCTCTGATCTATACTTCTCATGTATTTCGACTATTATATTGTGCTTATGAAATTTTATGTTATACAACTCTAACTTTTATTTGTAATAAGCATATCTAAGAAGCACTGCTTAGAATCCATAGGCAATAGGTTCTTCCACTATCATCTGCAATAAAAATATAATTTCATATTTTATGTCTATTCTTTCAAGACCAATCGTTCTAACAAGTTGGACCACAAAGGCATTTATTTTATAGGTCAAATGACAATATTATTCTCCAGGATCAGAATCAATTTTTAATCTGTGTATTTTTCCTAAGCAAAGAATGTTGTGTTTACAACCTAAGAATAGTCAGTAAAAATAACTAGTTTTATTTTGTGTTCAATATTTGTGTTTTTTTCTTAATTCAGTACATCCAACAGGCATTACAAATATTAATTTTCTATTTCACCATTGCATTTACTAGTAAATTGATTTAGGTTAAATATATAAATAAGCACATATGACTATAGGATTTAGTCCTCTCTTGTCTTTTTTATTTTTCTTTTTTTGCCACAATACCGTAACCTTTCCAATGTACTCAGATCTATGCTGATAGACTAACCAAAATGTTACAGGGTGAATGGACAGTGTCTTCAGAGAAACAGAGAAAAAACAAGTTTTATTATAGACACAAAATCAGATTAAAATTCTCAGAAACTTGTGTTGCTTAGAATTAGGAAAAAATGTGAATTTAGTTATTCAAAGAAAAGGCAAGTTTTCCTTAGAAAAACTGTGAATTTACCTAGTAGGTATTTAGTGAATTATAATCTTAAAGAATCGAATTCAAGGAAAATTTAGCACAAGAGATTTCACCTACCCAATGAATCATTTTCAGTCCCTTCTCTGGATTCAAAGATAAATGTTCTAGATATTTTTTTCTCATACATTTAGTAAATAAATATTCATTTTAGGTAAATGCTAATGTAAATTTATTTTACTGTTTTTGAAATATCATAAAGCTAATTATAATTTTAAAAATAAAATATTTTAATAAATTGATACGACCTATCATATTTAAAAGAGAATAAAAGAGTTTAAAGAACTCTTCCATAATGAAATAATTAAAAATATAAGTAAGAATAGAGATCAATAGACACTCAGGTATTAAATATCAAGTTTACTTCATATATCTTCTTAAGAATTAAAAATAACAGAACCAGCTAAATCTGCCAATATATCATTGGTGGGCACCCAGGTTGATTCCATGTGCTCACCATTGTGAACAGTGCTGCAATGAACATATGAATGCATTTGTCTTTTTGGTAGAATGATTTATTTTCCTTTAGGTGTATACCCAATAATTGCTAAGTCAAATGATAGCTCTGTTTTGAGTTCTTTGAGAAATCTCCAAACTGATTTCCACAGAGGCAGGATTAATTTACATTCCCATTAACAGTATATAAGGGTTCCCTTTTCTCCACAACCTGAACAGCATGTATTATTTATTTATTTGACTTTTTAATAACCATCCTTACTGATGTGAGATAGTATCTTATTATGACTTTGATTTGCATTTCTCTGATAATTAGCATTTTTTACATGTTTGTTGGCTCCTTGTATGTCTTTTGAGACATGTCTGTTCATGTCTTTTGATGCTTTTTAAATGGGGTTATTTGTTTTTGTTTGTTGATTGGTTTAAGTTCTTCATAGACTCTGGATATTAGACCTTTGTTAGAGGCATAGTTTGTGAATGGTTTCTCTCGTTCTATAGATTGTCTGTTTACTATATTGACAATTTCTTTTACTATGCAGTAGCTTTTTAGTTTAATTATGTCCCACTTATCAATTTTTGTTTTTGTTATAATTTCTTTGGGGACTTAGCCCAAAATTCTTTGCCAAGGCAGATGTCAAAAAGGGTATTTCCTAGGTTTTTTTTCTAAAATTTTTATAGGGTGAGGTCTTACATTTAAATTTTTAATCCATCTTGAGTTAATTTTTATGTATGATGAAAGATAAGAGTCTAGTTTCCTTCTTGTGGATGTGGCCAGCCAGTTATCCCTGCATCATTTATTAAATAGGGAGTCTTTTCTCCATTGCTTGTTTTTTGTTAACTTTGTCATTATCAGATGGTTGCTAGTGTAAGGCTTTGCTTCTGAGTTGTCTATTCTGTTGCATTTGCCTGCGTGTCTGTTTTTGTACCAGCACCATGCTGTTTTGGTTACTGTAGCCTTATAGGTATAATTTCAGTTGGGTAGTGTGTTGCTTTCAGCTTTTTTCTCTCTCCTTCTGTCTCAGGAATGCCAGTGAGTCATAAGCTCGGTCTCTTTATGTGTTAGTTCATTTGCATTGCTAAAAATAAATACCTAAGAGTGGGTAATTTATAAAGGAAAGAGGTTTATTTTGGCTCACAGTTCTGTGGGCTGTACAGGAAGCATGACACTATGAATCTCTGCTGGTAAGTGCCTCAGGAAGCTTCCACTCATGGTGGAAGGTGAAGGGGAAGCCAGCATGTCACATGGCAAGAGAGCAAACAAGAGAAAGGGGAAGAGGTTTCAGGCTCTTTAAACAACCATATCTTGCATGAATTCATAGAGTGGGAACTCACTCATACCCTGATTATGACATCAAGCCATTCATAAGGGATCCACCCCCATGACCAAAACACCTCACACCAGTCCCACCTTCAACATGGGAGGTCACATTTTATCACGTGATTTAGAGAGGACCAGACATCCAAACTATACCACTTTACATATTCTCATATTTCTTGGAGATTTTGTTCATTAAAAAAAAATGCTTTTTTCTTTATTTTTATCTGTCTGAGTTGATTCAAAGAAACAATTTTCGATCTCTGAGATTTTTTTCCTCAGCTTGGCCTATTCTGGTGTTAATACTTCTAAGTGTTTTATAAAATTCTTGTAGTCAATTTTTCACTTCCAGAAGTTCAGCTTGGTTCTTTCTTAATTTTTTTTTTCTTTTTTTGAGATGAAGTTTCGCTCTGCTGCCCAGGCTGGAGTGCAGTGGTGCAATCTCAGCTCACTGCAACCTCCACCTCCCAGGTTTAAGAGATTCTCCTGCCTCAGCCTCCCACATAGTTGGCATTACAGGTGCCCACCACCACATCCAGCTTTTTTTAAAAATGTATAGTTTTGGTAGGGGCTGGGCGTGGTGGCTCACGCCTGTAATCCCAGCACTTTGGGAAGCCAAGGCAGGTGGATCACGAGGTCAGGAGATCAAGCCATCCTGGCAAACACGGTGAAATCCTGTCTCTACTAAAAAATACAAAAAATTAGCTGGGCGTGGTGGCAGGCGCCTGTATTCCCAGCTACTCAGGAGGTTGAGGCAGGAGAATGGCGTGAACCCAGGAGGCGGAGGTTGCAGTGAACTAAGATTGCACCACTGCACTCCTGCCTGGGTGACAGAGCAAGACTGTCTCAAAAAAAAAATATATATATATATACATATATATATATATATATATATATATATATATATATATGTATGTGCAGTTTTGGTAGACATGTAGAGACAGGATTTCACATTGTTGGCCAGGCTGGTCTCCAACTCCTGATCTCAAGTTGATCTGCCCACCTTGGCCTCCCAAAGTGCTGTGATTACAGGCATGAGCCACCACACCCAGCCTCTATTCTGGATATTTTATACCAATACTATCACACAGTATATGGCCTTTTAATTTCTAACTCATGTTTTTTGGGAAACATATTCAAATTGTAGCAGCTAGATCATGGCACCTGTCCATAAAAATAGTTTACTTTTTCCTTTCCTATTTGAATGACTTTCATTTACTTTTCTTGTCCAATTGCCCTGGCTAGACCTTCTAATACAATATTGAATAAAAGTGATGAGAGTAGACATTATCTTATTCTTCCTGAACTCAGGGGAGATATTGTTTTGTTTTGTTTTGTTATCAATGAATATATTAGCTGTGGCTTTTATAGATGTCTTTCTTCAGGTTGAAGAAGTTATCTTCTAAGTTTCTTGTGTACTTTTTATCATGAAAGTGTATTGGATTGTATCAGGTGCTTTTTCTGTACCAATAGAGATGATCATGTGATTTTTGTTTTTTATTCTATTCATATGACTCATCACACTAATTGATTTTTATATGCTGCATCCACCTTGCAATTCTGAGATAATTCAATTGGTCAATATGTATAATCCTTTTTATATTTTGCTGCATTCAGTTTCCTTGTGTCTTTGTTGACACATTTTGTGTCTTTATACATAAGATTGTTTATCAACAGTTTCCTTTTCTTGCAATGTCTTTGGTATAGTTTTGGTATGAGGACAAACATTTGGTAGAATTCTCCAGTGAAATAACCTAGTCCTGGGCCTTTCATTGTGAGCCCTTTTTGGACTATTAAGTCAATCTCTATATTTGTTATAGGTATATCCAGCTTTCATATTTATTCTTGAGTCCATTTTGGTAATTTCTGACTTTCTAGGAACATTTCCATTCCATTTAGATTATATAATTAGATGACATACAATTATTCATAGTATATTTTAAAATCCATTTTATTTCTATAAGGTTGGTAGTATTTTACTCTTTCATTTATCATTTTAGTGATTTAACACTTCTATCTTTTCTTTTTGATTGGTTTTGCTAAAAATTTGTCAATACTGTTGATCTTTACAGAGAATTAGTTTTTGGTGTGTTGAGTTTATTGTTTTTCATTCCAGATTTTAATTTCTGATCTAACTTTTACTAATTCCTTCTGCTTATTTTGGGTTTAGTTTATAATCAATTTTCTAATTTTGTTTTTAACTGAGTCTCTGTCTATCACCCAGGCCAGAGTGCAGTGGTGCAATCTCAGCTCACTGCAACCTCCGCCTCCCAGGTTCAAGTGATTCTCCTGCCTCAGCGTCCTGAGTAGCTGGGATTACAGGCACCTGCCACCACGCCCAGCTCATTTTTGTATTTTTGGTAGAGACCGGGTTTCACCATGTTGCCAGGTTGGTCTCAAACTCCCAACCTCAAGTGATCAGCCTGCTTCAACATCCCAAAGTGCTGGGATTACAGGCATGAGCCACTGCGCCGGGTCCTAATTTTTAAAATGAAAAGTTAGTTATTTGATATGATGTTTTCCTTTTTTAATATAGGCATTTACAATATAATTTTTCCCCATGTGCTGTTCTAACAGTGTATCAGTTTTTATATGTTGTCCTTTAATTTCATCCGAAAGTTTGTCCTAACTTCTCTTTTGATTCCATCTTTGAACCATTGGTTATTTGAAATGTGTTGCTTGATTTCCACATATTTGATAATTTTCCAAATTTCCCTTTATTAATAATTTTTAATTTGATTTCAATGTAATCAGAGAACATATTTTGTATGATTTCAGGCTATCAAAAAGAAAAGCGAGGTTACCTACAAGCTATGACAATTAGGCTGACTGTAGATTTATATCAGTAACAATAAATAATATGGTGTAATATACTCAAAATGCTGGAGAAGAAATAATGGTCAACCCATAATTTTTCCCAACTGTGATGGTTCATTTTATATGTCAACGTATCTGGACCGTGGGGTACCTACATAGGTGGTGAAACATTCTAGATGTGTCTATGAGGGTATTTTTGGATAAGATTAACATTTAAATTTCTAGACTAACTGAAGCAGATGCCTCCCCCTTCACCCCTAGTATGGGTGGACCTCATCCAATAAATCGAGGGCCTAAATGGAATAAAAAATATCTTCCCCTTCTGTAAGTGGATGTAGGAGTGATCATAATTTTTGGTTTTGTATTTTTATATTTTATTGGTCATAGCTATGTATCTGGAATAGATTGAGTTGTCCTCATGTGAACGCTCTATGGCACCTTGACAGCTGATGAAAAATTATTTATTTCTTCCATATTTTTAATTCACAATTTTAGCATCTTTAGCAGTACATGGATTTCTAAAAGTCAATATTTAAAGTCTCACTAGTTTTAAAGACAATCTGGGTAAATGGATCCAGGTAAGTCCAGAAGCAAGTAAAGATTTGTTTTTCTTACTAGCTCCATTACCTTTTGGTGCCTCAATGATCTGATTTGTTGGGCTTAGTAATATTTTGCCTAATTAAGTTTTATCCACATACACATCAATTTTTTTCTTCGCATTCTATTTTATTGTTGTCACTGTTCTAGAAAAAAATTAAGGGGGCTTACATCATAGCTTGAGCTTTGTTCTTTAAAAATAATTTCCTTACCATTATTTATATCATAATATTACCCTCCTAGCCCTGGCCTGTGGAAATTTTAATCTTAACTCTTTAGAATACTGGAGACCCAGAAAGTGCATTGCAGAGACAAATGTTAAATACATGTGTAGTATATGAAAGAAATAACAAAAGAATTAATATATCTTCTAAAACAAATAATTTACCAAAGATTGACTAATATCAGAAATGAATCAGATATATTATATAGAGATACTAACATACAGTGTACATTCTAGCAATGTCCAACTACCTATAGTAAATGGATGATTTCTACATTAGATGCTATACATCAAAGTATCATGAATAAAATTCTGTGAGCTGAGCCAAATCTAAATGACTATACTCAATACTCCTAATTTTAGAGTTTCAGAAGTGTGATTAGGTAAAGAAGACCATATAATGCTAGAAAGAGCATGTCATTGTTTATAAGAGTATCATTTTTAAAGAAGAAATATCAGCTCAACTCTTCTAAAACTGTTCATGAAGCAGCCAGATAGCTGTTTCTTTGCCTTTGCCAACATATTTTTCCCAAAATGAGGTGTCCGCATGTTCAGCCAATCAAATAAACTGTCTGGCTGAACATCCTAAGGTGCTTCAAAATTCAGTAAATAGTACTAATCACTTCCATTTCAGTATTGATATTAAAGACCCTATTCATGCCAAAAAAAAGTGGAATGCAGCTGTTCTGTGCTTTCCTTTAGAATTTGTATGTAGGAGTCTGCTTGCATAATGAGAAATATGCCTGTATTTTGTGTTCATCTGTATTTAAGAGGTTTAGAGCAGGCATGCATAAAGGCATGCCAGTGATACAGGAACTTGAAGGAATACACCTCTTTTGGCTCAGAGATAGACTGGCATAGAGGAGGGGGTTGTGGAGTGATCAAAAGTGGATGATTTCTATTTTTTATTAGAATGTTGAAAGCATCTGAACATTCTTTGAGAATCATGGGCTGATAGGGTCAAATGCACCTTTGTTTTCAAAAATTTCCGAACTATTCTTACACTAACACTAAGACTTAAGTACCTGACACAATAAAGAGTGTCTAGATAAGTATAGCACATTTTTAATGATTATAACTCTATATCTATGTTTATCCACTATAATAATGGTAAAAATATGCCCCATGTTTAGAGATTTGTGTTAAGAAATACCCTAATCTTTAAAAAAAAAATCACACCTTGATCTTTGTTCTGCACACTCATCTCCTAGTTTGTACTATTCCCTGATTGCAGTTTGTATTCATTTTAAGCCTCCCATTCTAATTACAATGGTGATATAGCTCGACACATGTACACACTAGTTCTTTTGGTGTTTTAAAGGAAAGAGCATGATTTCCCACAAACATAACTATCTGTCAAAAAACACATTTCTATTGCTTTCCATTTTGTTTATTTATAGTCAAGACTTACTCATTTAAATTTCTTTTGAAAAGCGCAGGCCACATTTTAATTTAATTTTTCTAGAAAGAAGATTCAATTACAATAAGAATGAATGAAAATGCTTTCCTAATTACTCCTCTCGCTTTTTATATACCCCTTGCATTTTGGAGTAGGGAGTGACCGGAGTAGTTGCTCAAGGTCATTTGACCAGAAGTAACTGGAGTAGTTGCTCAAGGTCATTTGACCAGAAGTAACTGGAGTAGTTGCTCAAGGAATTATTCTTTGTATAAGTGTCCAAGGGCTTTCTTCACCTTAGATGGGAAAATATTAACTCCCTGAAAAAAGGTTCTGACAATGCTTTCTGGTTACTTTTGATAAATTAAGGAGCCAGTGGGACAGAAATAACATTTTATCTTTTCTTCAACTCTCTGCGCCTGAACCTCAAACACTTTATTTCTCCCGGGCTTGCCGTGTTCCTCCACCCACACAGCTCACCCTGCCACTTCGCCCCCAGTCCCCACAACACACATCCTTTTCTCCATATGTAACAGAAGTATTGAGGCAAATTGCATACTGCATTTTTAACTCACAGGTCTTCCATCTTTTAGCATTCTGAGTCCACCCTTTAATATTCAAACAAAATATTCAGGCTTCCACTACGTACAGTGGAGGACAACCAGTATATTTCGAAGTTCTTCCAGGGTAGTATTGAAGTGACGTCCTTGTCTGGAGTAAATATACAAGGTTCGACATCTCACACCAAGGAAATCGAGGACACGGACACATAAGTGGGTTTAGGAGCAGAGGTTTAATAGGCAAAAGAAAGAGAAAGGAGAATAGCTGTCTCTCCTGCCAGAGATAGGGGCTCCCAAGTGGGACTTCCGGTTTTATGGTGAAGTGCATGGGGTTTTATAGACTAGCTTGAGGAGGTGGCATCTGATTTACATAGAGCCCAAAGACTGTTTGGACCAGGTGTAACATTTGCATAGCACATGAAGAAGCTGGCAACCCCACCCTAATCTTCTATTATGCAAATGGCTTCTCTACCTGGCTGGTGACATGTCGCCTGCTCCTTACTGTACATGTGGTTGGCAAAGAAAAGGGAAGATGGAGCCGCCATTTTGAACATGCCTAGTCCCCAGGTAGCCCCTTTCCTATTGGCACAACTGCCGGCATTCACCCAAGCTTCTAGCTTGCGTTTGTGTGTCTGCAGTTCAATTTTACAGGCTGCTCTTTGTTAGAAAAGAAAATGATTTGGAGGCTGCTTTTCGTTAAAAGGAAAACATTACTTCCTTACCCTCACTATCTGCCTAAATAATTTCTTCTTAACTCCTATATCAGTATATGGTCGTGCCATCACCTTTTACTCTCAATTTTTCCTCCCCATTTATTATCATTTCCACTTGCTATCTCACCTCCTGCAGCTGTCATCCTTACCCTAGAGTGTTGCAAGTGCGGAAACTCTTCCTCTTTCTTCATTCCCCAAAGCACCACTGATTAACACATTTTTACTATAGGTTTGAAAATAACAAAGGATTATTCTAGAACAGAAGTGGAAACAATTTCCAATTGAATATTTGAAATCACTTTTCCAACAACTCATTCCATAAGTAAACTTTTATTTAAACACTTTTCCTAAGGTTTAGTCAAAACTTCCTCATTTAAATTTCTTTTGAAAAGCACAGCCCACAATTTAATTTGATTTTGCTAGAACAAAGATTCAATTAAAATAGGAATGAATGATCATTTAAACATAGCATTCATATGTAACAGTCTTGTTTCCCTCCTCTGGTGCTTTTCTCACCGCTTAGGATCAAGCAAATTCCAAAATTTCTGTTACAATATTTTCTTCATCAAAGTAATTTCTCATCTAGCAGAACCAGGGGTTTTACTGAACATTTCTAACTAAAAGACCCATCAAGTGTTTCGGTAAAAGAGAGTTGTCCAGCCCAGTTCTATATGGCCCTATTAACACAAAGAACTGGAAGTCATCTGAGATTAGATTTTTGCTTCACAATACCCCCAAAAAATCTTAGACCGAGGTGAAGGTCAAAATATGTGTATTCCTGTTCATATCGGTAGCCTAAGTGGATGGAGAACAGTTAAAAAAGAAAAGTATTTTCTACCTGTCTGTAGCTGAAATCAGCAGTTTTGGTCTTTTATTGTCAGATTTCAAGGTTTTTTTTTTTTCTAACAGACTGGACCTGCAGAAATTTTGTCTTAAGTAGCTTACGCTAGATCATGACTTCCTAACTTTTGTATGAGGACTTTCCTTTCACATCAAAACTTTTGTGTACCTTCACAGGAGAGTATATTTGTTTCCAGTATTAACTCAAAAATTCATAAAACTCAAAGGATTCTATGAATTCAGGAGCATTATACATAAAGTTTATTTTCTTAACCACACACACTCTACATATAAATGTATGTGGACATACATCATCTATATAGTTACAGACAACGTGTGGTTCATGTTCAGATGTGCAGAGACCTTATGATAATTTTGATGCAGACTGGGTCTGAGGTTCACAGGGGAACATTGACCCTGATTTCATGTGCCCAACTGGTTTCCCTTTCTTGCATAACTAAACCATGTGAAGGTAGATCCTCTATCAAGCAAATGTCAGCCTGTGTGTTGGACTCAGCCCTTTCCCCCTCTGTGTGGACACCAGAAAACTGAGCATTTTAATATTGGCTTTTAGGCATAATTACTTGACCCAAAATTAAATTTCCAGGGACTAGAATCATATTTTTAGGTGGTGTAGCTCCTATGGTACAGCTCAAATCTTGGATATAGAGATGATATATACACATATAACTCTTAATGTTTATAGCAATTTTGCCTTATGCAGACTGTCAGGTCATGGAGAGACATGTCAAGTTTATTTTTAACCTCCTTTATACAGCACATAGCAGAGCTCCTATAGAAGATATTAAAGGAGTATTTTAATAACCTGTTATTACTGCCAATTTGAAATCTCTTAAAGTTCAGACACTTTGTTTTTAGGAGTGAATTGGCTAAGTAACAATAATTACCTCATCTACCAACATATGGCCAAGTTAATATGGTTATTATATATGTTATATGGGGTATGTAATTTCATACCAATATGTATAAATATAGACATTTCCCCTGGGATGATTAAATGCATAGGGAAAGAATTTTCAACATGCAGAAAAAGTAAAGTAATACATCGTCTTATTGATTTTTTCTAAGATATAATTGTTTTTCATTTTTAAGTGCTTCCTAAATTTAGTATGTGATACTTCTAAGACTGTAGCACATACTATTTTTGATATATTGCAATCATAATTTTAGGTTTACCCCTGCTCTAAGTTTTACAAAATATTTAACTGGAAAAGTACAAAAAGGTTAATCTGATACTAAATTAGCACGAGTCAAGATCACTGATTACATTATGCATAGAAATTGTTCCATTCCAGAAAAAGGAAAGAATTATACTTCGAGTCCTTACAAGCAATTGAATGATGCTTTCAGGAATACATCTGCAATATAGAAACGTTTGATAGACATTGTCATTAAAACCTGTAGTTCAGCAATTAACATTATTTGCTTCATAAAAATGGACTTTGGTTTGTGTCTTTTATGCTATTCTGACCATCTTAAAACTTTCTGAACACCAGTCTTTAATCTATAAAAATGATAGAGATTATAAGGTACAGCAGAGAAAAAGTAGGGCATTTTAGAAGAATTGTAATCTTCCAAATGTCTCTTTTTGTTAAAGCAACTGTAAGTGTTTTAGAAAGCAAATGTTTTAGAAATCTTTTGTGAGAGTTGCTGGGTGTCTATATGTTCTCCATGTCTTCGCTCTAAAAGAAAAAGAAAAATCAATGATATATAAAAATAACTTGAAAAAGATTCAAGAGAAAATTGACTTAAATTTAGCATTTTCTAACTTCTAAAGAAAGAAAATCAAGTCTGCATAATTTTATATGAGAATAAATGGGACAGAAACATCAATTCAACTAATGCATTTTGATTTAATCTTCACACAAAAAATAAGTTTACATTGCATCTATGTCTTGGCAAATAATTCTGATCCTCACACTCATCCCTTTATAAGAGATAGAGATTCAACTAAAGGGTTATGGACATCTGACCCTTTGGGGATATATAAACAGCTTTCCAAAGGAACCAAAAAATATTCAAATATTCAGATGAAATCATGGAATAATATTATTGCTTCAAAATTAAAAACCAAATTTCAATGACTCAGCATTGATCAGGGCTTGCTTTAGTGTATACATTACTAAATGTCATGGACCTAGAAACAGGGCATTTATTGTCTTTCTTGACAAAGAACATTAGTCATTAGTGATGGGGACCCTTTGTATAAAGTAGTAGATTTTTAAATAGATGTATTTATTTAAAAATATTGGAGTAAAAATCTACTACTTTAGATGACCATAACTTGGTAAATATAAAGCAGACATATTATTAACAATTTCTTCTATAGAGTCATAGGAGATTAAAAAGTAGAAACAGAACATATAAAAGATCTATCTCGAATAACAGTGGCCTCATAGGACATTGAAGATCTAAATAGATCTGAGGCAGAGAAAGAAGACAGGCAGAAACTGGAAAGAGGCAGAGAGATGAGAAAAGGAAGTTGATATTCTTTCTGTGGACAGTTATTGCGTACCTGTCCCAGGTTAGCCATCATGCTGGGTGCCAACATAAACCACAAATAAGGGATGCTTCTTGCCTTCAAGAAGCTCATAGGACAGTAGTAAAGGCCCACATGTCAACAGGCAATTACAATGCAATGAAAATAAATGTTATAATAAGATTATACACAGCATACTATGGGAACTCAGGAAAGAGAGCAACTGATCATTGCCATCCAGCCCAACATAAGTCACAGAGAGGATTCTAGCAGAGACACATAAGGTTCTTTCTATTTTTGGTTCTCTGTATTTCTTTCCTTTTTAACTATTCCTATAGCATGGAAAGAAATGGAACAAGATAGATGGATTTATCCTCACAGTGTATTGAAAGAGAATTCCACCAACACATTAAAAAAGAATTTCTCTTTCTGAAACGAATGACTTCTCTCCAGAAAACATATTTTTATTTACTCAGGATAGGAGTAAATTATGCTAGGATTTCCTGGCATAATCCTAGAAGAAAGCAGAATAATTCCTTAGAAATGAGATAAAATATTGGTCAGAAGAAATATAGACATTCACCGGAGGCAGGACATTGTTGGGTTTTTTTCAGCCTCTTCTGTGTCAGGTGGCATCCCAGGTGCTTTATATACATTATCTCATTTAAATATTATAACAGAGACTTTCCTTAAATTTAGTCCGGGTTGACAGAGGACTCTCTGGAAGCAGGAAGACTCAGAAAACCTCTCCCTCATTTCTGAAAAGGCTGGCCATATGACTGAGAGGGGTGAAAACAAGTGTCCCATGGGTCTAAATGCCAGGCAAAGTGACAATGTCAACTCTTTGAGTACTGAAGCATTAATCTGATCAAGTATGCTCAAGTGCCATATTCTTGCAGACTTCTTCTAAGTTACACCTGTTCTATGCACATTTCTAACTTTTATATAAATCATACATTCCCATTTTAAATGTTTTTTTGTTTCATTTTTTTTCTTTTTTTTTTTTTTTGGAGAGACACCTAATACAATCCTTGCAGGAGGGCTGTTTGGAAGCTGGTTATTTCCTGTCCTTCCTACACTTCTTTGTCTACCTTGAGCCACTTGGAGCCAAAAGCTGCGTCAAAAATACTACGTAGGCATTGATGTATGCTTCCCACTGCAAAGATGTTAGTTTGTCCCATTATTCATGAGGTTAAGTTTGATCACTTGTTCAAAATGATGAATGCTGGATCCTTTCATTGTAACAATATACTTTTCCTTTTGTAATAAAGAGGTAATACAGAGAGGGCTACATTGATATAGCATGAATATCCTGCTCCCAACAACTTTCCATCTAGTGATTTTAGCATTAGTCCATAATACTTTCTTAAGCCATTTATTCTACATATGTAAACTGGTTCTCCTTTAATTCTGTCATTCCTTCTGCATTTATTATCTGTCATTCTTCAATATAGAAAATATTTATCCTATTTTCCACCACCCAAATACACATCCTATGAATATCACTTTGAACTCATGGATTCAATTTTATTCAATATGTTCTAATATATCACTATCTTGATTATTTTGCTGCTCATATTGTTCAACATTTGGTCAGTGGGAGTTCCAACAAACCAACTCCTATATCCTTCTGACATGTGTCTGTATTTTCTCTGCTCCAGCCCTGGTATCAACCATTTCTCTAAGAAAACTTAAACCCTTTAATATAGTAAATTTCATTATTGACTTCCAAATATAATCATCTTTGCACTTTCAAAATAAATCCCACATGGTTATTTTTCAATCTGTTCTTTGTTAATGCCTTAGAAAAACATTATATTAATACTTCAATGTTCACAAGTAAAATTGGTATATGGTTATCCTTTTTATGCCGTATTTATTGGGTTTTTGAATAAATGTTATACTTGATCCTTATAAACAATTTGAAAGCTTTCCTTCTTTTTCCTAAGATCTGGAACAATTTAAATATCATTGGGGATATCTGTTCCATGAAAGATTATTAGAATTCTCTTGTAAAAGTGCCTGGGCCTAGTATTTCTCTTTCTTTTGAGGGGAGGGGCATTGTTAACTAGTTCTTTGATAATTTTCATTATTTTGTCTATGAATATTGGTCTGTTTAATTGTTTATGCATACTGAGGTCAATTTTAATAAACTATATTTTCCTAGAAAATTAACTAATTTCTTCTATATTTAAAATTTATTTGCATAATATTGTCCGTAGCAGACCTCTATGAAATTTTAGTACCTCTTTTTCAATGATTGTTTCTCACTTATGTATACTTGTGTTTTCTTTTTGTGTTTACTTTAGGTATTGGTTTGGTTACTTTGTCTATTTGTCCCTCCAAAGAAACAACATTTTAATATATGTATTAATGAAAGTGCTAGTTAGTGCTTTTTGAATTCATTTTATTTACCCAATGGGTTGCAACCTGCACTTTGAAAAGTACTGCTGCAATATCTATTCATTAGATCTAAAAGCTAGAAACTTAACATATGCCTACAAACATTTTAAAAGCCAACACTTATGAGGAATGTACTTATGAGGTACAAAAATTCTGCCTGGTCTATGCCAGTTATTTTGGGAGATCGAAGGATGGACTCTAAGGCCTACTCTGTGTGTGTGTGTGTGTGTGTGTCCTTAGTGTAGTGGAATTCTTGTCCCAAAATATCCACTGGTAGTAAAAGAACCATAATGGGTTAATCTATACTGTTGGATTCAAACCTACTCTATTTCAAATCAATGAGAATCTTTTCTGTTTTTAAATGCCTCTGAAGGAAAGTATTTTATCATGTCATCATTTTTAAAAAGTATTGATTATCTACTAATAACTGGACTTGTACCCATTCCCTGTTTGACTATAAGTACAAATTTTATTCTCCTGCATCCTGTTAAATCATTCACAGCTGCAGCCTAGAAGATGTGGGGAAGAGGAGACATGTGGATCTGCTTCTCTGTGCAGTAACTGTGCTGTGATTTTTCACTTACACTAGTCATTTTGCTATTGTTCAATGAATCCAAACACCTTCCTCAAAAAGAGCCTTACCTGAAGTTCAGATATCAGTAGAGCAAAATATATTTCTAAAAGGTCACTTTGGTAATGATAAAAATGAAGTCAAATATACTGTAGAGCTTGCAGCCAAGGCAAACTACAGAGAACAAGCAGCTAGTTGACATTTGTACAATCAGTATCCAGTAATATATGAAGTATTTCATGAATCTCAGTGGTGGTCTTAATAAAGTACAAGGCAAAGTTCTAGAGAAAGCCAGGAAAAAATAAAACGAAACCAAAGATCAGCAGCAATGATTACCTATTAACAAGCATTTGACTAACCAGAACCATAGGAACCTCAGCAGTGCTTCAGAATTAAGCATCTTTCATTTTTTTCTTACTAATTCTTATGACTATTTCCAATAAAGTCAGTCTTTTGCTATAGAAATTTATTTCAATTTTTCATTCCTACTTATTTTCTTACCTTTATTTTTCACTTCTTACCTACCTTGCAAATAATAGAAACTATACTCATGAACAGAAAATTGAATGCATGAATAAATATTAAATGTATTTATTTACCTTTTACATTCTTACAACTATTATTTAGTATTAAGAAGTCTCCTAAAGTGAACAAATCTAATTTAATTTGGTAAAGTTTAAGCCTTGTGAAATTAAGTGGGTTTTTATCAACCTATATCCTTAGCTTATTTCCATTCTGCTATGGCACTTACATATGTTTGTACTTTGGCATTATCTGGGGTGAAATGAGACCAAAATAATTTTAAAACTTCTATTTTATGTTCTTCTGTCTGTCACTTATACTTAACTCACCACATTATTACTACAATTATGTAACTATCAGAGTTAATATATTTATTTAACTCTAATATCCTGATCAATTTTTCCATATCAAATAACTTGCCCAGTGTACCCCAGAGAAAGAAGCACAGCAACTTTTATTCAAAGTTGACAGTTTTCTTAAAATAATAACTTTACGGTCTAGATTTCATATTACATTTTAATCAAGACAGCAGAATAAGATGAATTTCCTTGTAGTAAAAATAATAATATTTTACTTTTTTACAGGCTCACATTTATTACAAATTAATTTTATAATCCTATTTTCAATAATTATCAACATTTCTTTAGATATATATTTTTTCTTCCTCCATCAAAATTTATTAGAGAAATGCAGCATCAGTACTTTTTACGTAATTGGCTTTTTTTTTTACATGTGTTTTCATAAGTAAGATAAAACATCAATTCAGATACAATTATATGTGGGAAATACTGCAAATGGAAAACAAATTTTGCAAAATGAATATGTTTATTTTTCAATTTACATTAATGAGACTGAAGCATAAAGGAAGAAAGCATTTTTTAAAAATTTACACAGACCAATTTTCAAGGTAAAAATTTTCCTTAATTCTCCCAAAAGCAGTTAATGTAAACGAAAAGTCATGCAGTATGCTATATTTACCTATCATTCATAAAGAATTACACATGACTTACAGTCTCTCAAAATAATCATATATATAGGTATGTGTGTGTATATATATATATACACATATACACATAAAAATATGTGTACATTTGTTTGTGTGTGTGCATATACATATACATGATGCCAAGCATGTGATAACAACTCAGTACTGAAAGACAGTAGGTTACCTGGTTCAATTACACATTTCCTTCCTGCCACCACTATATATAACTATACTATATTGAGATGAAAAAATTCTTAGAGATTGTATGGACCAAACCCCTCCATTTACAGAAGGGAAATTCAAGGGCCTATGGTGTTAAAGTTGTGATTTGAAAATGGCCAGGTGTGAACCCTGAGCTACTGAGGTGGGGGAAAAGCAGAGGAGACCTGTTTTTCAGGGTGTTGGATTAAAGTTCTGAGGTCTAAAGACAATGGTGTATTACTCCCAATGGGACAGTAATCATAAGTTTCTGTATCTATCAGAAAAGTGTGGTGCAAGAATTCATTATTATCAGGAGGGACATCACCGTCGGCCTAATTCACGAGGCAGGACATAACAGTCAAGCATTTCACGAAGTTAGTCTGGGCCAATGGGTGATGGGAGGTGGAAGGAGAATATGAAAAGTGAGAGCCAGGGTAGGTTCTAGAGGCTGGAAAAGCAAGGACCCTATAAGAAAAGGCTTTTACAGGATACAAGGAATTAAAGGAAAAAAAGGAATTAAAGCACAGTTTTCAAATTGATTTAGCATTTTCCGTGAAGGAGGGAACAAAGGAAGGTGCTATGACAGGGAAGCTCGGAGTTGGTGCTATGGTTTGAGTGATAGCAAACCCCAAGTATGAGATAAGAACTTAAAACCTGTCATTGTTGTCTCCTTTATTCTATGTCTTTAAAGCTCCCCCTGACTTGTGATATGAATTTATTTTCTGAATACCACACTGCCTCTCTGGCTCAGATTGCATAGGTTAGTTGTTCCTCTTTAGGGCTTGTACATTGATGCAAAGGAACACCATATTTAATAGCCAAACATCTTATATATGAGACATAATCTTGGAAGGGCAGAAATGATGAATAGCCACTGTAGCTTTATTCACTCAGGGCCTTAGTGTTTAGTTTATACTGTAGGACTGGCAGGAAACTAATAGTAAACTGAGGTAAATGGCATAAAAAGATACTAACAAGTGTACAGGGTTGAATATTGCCTCCTCTAAAGTTCAGAGAGAGCATGGGCCTGCCAACACCTTGATTTTGGCCTTCCAGCCTCCAGAACCATGAGATAATACATTTCTGTTGTTTTATGTTGCCCAGTTTGTGGTACTTTGTTATAGCAGCCTGGGAAATGAATACAGCAGGGTACCAGAAATCTAGAGGAAGGACATCTAACTCAAACTGGGGAAGGTTTGTAAGAAAGATGATATCTGAACTGTATTGCAGAGTAAATGGGACTATTTTGATGAAGAAGGTATTAAGTATAGTTGGACCTCCATGTCCATGGGTTCAGCATCTGTGGATTCTACTGAGTCAAAAATTTTTTTTTAAGAAAGCATCTGTGCTGAACATGTACAGATTTGTTCGTGTCATTACTTTCTAAATGATGTAATATAACAATTATTTACATAGAATTTGCAATGTATTAGGTATTGTAAGTAATCTAGAGATGATTTAAAGTATACGTGAGGATGTGCCTAGATTATATGTGAATACTATACTAGTTTATATCAGGGACTTGAGCATCCATGAATTTTGGTGTCTGATAGGGTCCTGAAACCAATCTCCCATGGGTACCAAGGAACAAGTATGTATGATAAGAAGAAGAAAAAAATACATAGAAAAGTTTGGAGGTGAAAATGATGTACTGAAACTCTGTATAACTTGAGCACAGGGTGGGAAGGAAAGTTAGGAGTAGAGGCCGGGAAAGACACCAGGAGATAGATTACAATGGGGCTTGGATACTGACTTAAGAAATATGAAATTCATCTGGAAACAATTGGAAATCATTGAAATGTTTCAGACAATGGTTTGATGTTATCAAATTTGTGTTTTTTTGTGAACTCATTGATTACAGATGAGAAGAAATATTTGAGAAAACTGGAGTTGTTCCAGGGACTTTATTTAAGAGACTATTGAATGATCCAGGGAATAAACACTGAGAACTGGAACAAAAGCAGCAGCCATGGTGAATGGAAGGAAGATATGCATTCCAGAGATACTAGGAAGTTAGAACCTATCAATCAAAAGTGTGAATTGACTTTAAGAAGACATGGATAAGAAGAAGAGCTTTATAGACTCTGAGTGTCTAAGATAGGGAAGACTAGATTTAGGGGAGCACTGAATTAGGAATGTCAAAAGAAGATAAGATTAGGTGAAACGTGTTGCCCTGCGATGCAGAGGGACAGCCAAGTGGAAATGTCTATTGAATGACTCACCAGACTTATGGAAAATATATGAATTTGAGAGTCACCAATCTGTAAATAGTACTTGAAGTCATGGTATAAGGTAAGTCATTCACGAATATATAGAGGCTATGAAAACCAGGGCAAAGAGGATGGAACTCCATGAAATGCTAAAATTTTAAACGGCAGGTAAAAGAAAAGAAACATTAAAGGGGCTACCCAGAGGAAAAGGTGTAGGGTCCAGCCCTATGGGGCTTAACGGGTGTTCTCCCCGTGTGTGGAGATGAGAGATTGTAATAAATAAAGACACAAGGTAAAGAGAAAACAGCTGGGCCCGGGGGACCACTGCTACCAAGACGCGGAGACCAGTGGTGGCTCCGAACGGCTGGGCTCGCTGATATTTATTGCATACAAGACAAAGCGGCAGGGTAAGGAGGGTGAATCTTCTAAGTGATTGACGGGTGAAGCAAGTCCTGTGATTACAGGATAGGGGGACCTTCCCTTTTAGGTAGTCCAAGCAGAGAGAGAGAGAAGGCAACATATGTCAGCGTTTTCTTCTCTGCACTTACAAGAAAGATCAAAGACTTTAAGACTTTCACTATTTCTTCTACCGCTATCTACTATGAACTTCAAAGAGGAACCAGGAATATGGGAGGAGCATGAAAGTGGACAAGAAGCGTGACCATTGAAGCACAGCACCACAGGGAGGGGTCTAGGCCTCCAGATGACTGCGGGCAGGCCTGGATAATATTCAGCCTCCCACAAGAAGCTGGTGGAGCAGAGTGTTCCCTGACTCCTCCAAGGAAAGGAGACTCCCTTTCGCAGTCTGCTAAGTAAGGGGTGCCTTCCCAGACACTGGCATTACCGCTTGACCAAGGAGCCCTCAAGCGGCCCTTATGCGGGCGTGACAGAAGGCTCACCTCTTGCCTTCTAGGTCACTTCTCACAATGTCCCTTAAGCACCTGACCCTATACCCACCGGTTATTCCTGGGTTATATTAGTAATGCAACAAAGAGTAATATTAAAAGCTAATGATTAATAACGTTTATAATAATGATTGATAATTGTCCATGATCATCTCCATATCTAATTTGTATTATGACTATTCTTATTCTATTTTGTTTATTACACTGAAACAGTTTGTGCCTTCAGTCTATTGCCTCGGCATCTAGGTAATCCTCCACCCACAAAAAGGAAAATTTAATGCCATGGAAATCAGAAGATAAGAAAGTTTTTATCTGGGAATGACGCCAATGTAGTAGAGTGCCCAGCAGAATGAGGACTGACATGTGTTTGATTTTGGCAATATAGAGGTCACTGTTAATTCCACAGTGGTCTGAGTGAGTTAGGGGGTTAAAAGCTTGGGAGCTATGAATCAAAGGGTAAATGGCCAAAGATATAATAACAAGAAGTTTATACTCAATACAGCAACTAGAAGGAAACAAGATCAATGACAATTTGTTTTACAAGTATTATTTTTTAACTGAACTATTTTATTTGAAAAAAAGTGTGGATCTACATGTAGTGGGAAAAAAAATCCCACGTACTTTTTAACCCATTTGCCTCAATGTAACATTGTACAAAACTATAGTGCAGTTTCACTTTTTGTGGTTTCAGTTACCTACAGTCAACTGTGATCCAAAAATATTAAGTAAAATATTCCAGAAATACAGAGTTTATGTTTTAAATTGCTCACTATTCTGATTAGTGTGATGAAATCTTGAGTCATCCTACTATATCTTGCCCGAGAAGTGAATAAACCATTCTTCCAGCATATCCATACTGTCTACACTACCTGCCCCATGTCACTAACCATGGCCATAGCTTTTGCAGTTTGAAGTGCAACAGCGAAACTAGTACCCATTTTTTTTCTTTCTTCACAGTTTCACTAATAGAAGCTTAATTCTCACTGTAGATCTGGGCAACCTCAGCATATGATTTTTTTCTTTCCTTAGTTGAGAACTTTCACTTTTTCACTCGAAGAAAGTACTTTATGGCTTCTCTTTGGCATATATGAATTTCATGCATCATTATTCTGGCACTTTGGGCCCATTATTAAGTAAAGTAAGAGTTACTTGAATACAAGCACCATGATACCAATACTAATACCAATACCAAGAAAGTCCTCTCATAACCCAGAGGGCTAAGTGGCTAAAGGACAGTTAAATTTTTGTTTCTCTGGGATAAATATCCAAGAATGAAATTGTTGAATCATATGGTAGTTGCATGTCTTGTTTTATAAAAAAACCACTGACTGCTTCTCAGAATGGTAGCATCATTTTATATTACCACCATATACCAGTAATGTATGTGGGATCCAGTTTCTTGGCACCTTGCCAGCATTTAATGTTACTATTTTTTATTTTAATAATTCACATAGGTATGTAGTGTATATCCTGGTCTAAATTTGCTCCTTTGATTGGAAATGGTGTTGAACATCTTTTCATGTGTTCTTTTGACATCTGAATATCTGCTTCATTAAATAGGTGTTCAGGACTGTTGCCCACTTTATAATTGTATATATTTTTAATCTATTGAGTCTTGCAAGTTTTTTACATACTCTAGAGACTAGTCCTTTCTGGTTTGTGAATATTTTGTCTCAGTCTGTATCTTGTTTTTTCATGCTCCTATCAGAGCATTTCCAAAACCAAAAGTCTGGAATTTTGATGAAGTCGAATTTATCAAATGTTTATTTTATGAATCACACTTTTGGTGCTAAGTCTAAGAACATTTTGCTTAGCCTTAGATTACAAAGGTTTTAATTTTTCTAAAAAATTTATAGTTTCACATTTTATATTTAAGTCCTTGGTGCATTATGAGTTAATTTTTGTACAAGGTATAGATTAAGGTTCATATATTTGGACTATAAATATCCAATTGCTTTGGACTACAGATATCCAATTGATTAACTAATTACTATTTGTTGGAAAGTTATCCTTCTCCATTGAATTGCCTTTGCGCTTTTGTCGAAAATCAGTTGGAGATATTGGTGTAGGTTTAATTCTCACTCATAAATATGAGTGAAAATTGTTCATCATATTCTCTTAGTATTCTTTCAATGACTGAAGAATTGTTAGTTATATCCTCTATTTCATTCCTTACATTGGTGCATTGGTCTTGGGGACCCTCAGCATAGAGAAAAAATGCATACAGATGTATATTTACTTAAATTATAGGGTAAAGACATTTAATTATTTCCTGAATGTCTTGATTTTTCTGATGAAAGTAGAAGAAAGATCATCTGAGACTAAAGGGAATGGAGGGAAGGATAGTTTTGAGAAGATAAGCAAAGGCTTAGAAAACCTATGGGAGCAGAGGAGAGGTAGCCGATAGAGGACTTGTAGAATGATTTCCTAGCAGTATGGAAGACATAGCTGAAGCAAGAGACTCCTGTTCACATGGTTGTGTGGCATATCTCCATCCGTCCAGTTTTAGGAGTGAAGACCTGACATGTTTGTATTGATCCAGTGCTGAGGTGCTCTGGGGAGGTAGGTGTGACAAAAGGAGAAAATAAAAGAGACTTTAATGGTCTTTGTTTCTCCAAGTCACTGTCTGCTCAATGCTCACAACTCTCATTAGTTTAACCTATTGTCATTGATAGTGTAGTCCAATTATCCTTTTTATAGGCATGAAAACTTAGGCAGCAAAAATTACTTGAGGCAGATTTGGAAAGGTCTTAAAGAAAAATTTTAATGACAGCAGTCTGTATACCCTCTTCAAACTGTTTTCTTGCATTCTCTTACCTATCCCTTACTTAGAACAAAGTCATAAGTAATGAGAATCACTCACTACACATTAAAATAGGTTTAGATTGACTTCTGAAATATACAGAAATAGTTGAAGCAGTTTAAGGAAAAATATATTTACTTTGAAAAACTGAAAATAGAAATGTGCATCCATTTTCTAATAAAATAAGAGTTTATGTAGTATATTTGCATACATGTACAAACACAGCATATGACCAACCATATACTAAAATCATTTAGTAGCCAGTAAGTATTTACTGAATTAATGAGAATGTGGTTTTGCAGGCAGAAAGCTGGATAACACGTCTTATTATTTTACTTTTCATTGAATGAATGCTATACATATTTTTACATTTGAATCTATTATAACCTTTCATAGAGGTCTTTCTTAATGACTTTTAATTTTTCTATTTTATGTTTGCTGAGTGATGGCTTATCTGGCAGTAACAAAACAACTGTAATGAATGATTGAAAAGCACATCTTGGCACATTGGCTTCTTAGTCGGTAATGTAGACCGAGGCTCACATTGCAGGCATTTTTCTTTCAGGGAAATACAATCTAGATACTCTTGATTCTTTTGCTTTATTATTGCAGGTTTGTATGAGCTATTTTAAAGCCAAGAATTCTACTGTGTCCCTGATACAGCTCTCTATATTTTCTTACTCTTATGTTTTTTTTTCCATAGAATGGGAGCTTGGTTTTGTCAGAAAGAAAACAAATTTAAACTCTCCGAGGCTGAAATCAAGTTAAAACCATTAAAAACGAAACTGTATAACCAATCAAAGACTAATACATAACCTACATTGCCTTCTCAGGTACATTATGTCAAGTATTTTAAATGAACAATTTTAAAATAAGCATTTTTGTGCACTGTTCCTCTCATCCCAACTCATATGTTATCTCAGTAAACACACCTTTCTTTGTTTCTTTGTCTCTATTTTCATTTCAGAAATAGCAGCCCCTTTAGTTTAACTTACAGTCATTGTGTTGATAAGCCCAATTAAATCATGGTTAATATAACAAACCTGTATTATTGTAGGTATTAATAAAACTTTAAAATTTATTAATGTTAGAAATGAATACAGTTCCTCTAGTCATCACATTATCAATACTTACACTGCATTTTGAATTTTTATTTTCCATTTATATTTTCACCCAGGTAATCAAATGAAGGCATTTTTAATAATCTATTTTTCAGAGCAAGTTCATTGATTATAGCAAATGTAATTTTCCATCCTACTTGAAGATCCATTTTCATATTACACAAAGCATTTGTACACTGAGCTAGTGCCAGATAGCAACTGCATGAAATAGCATGAAGATAATGTTTTTCTATAGGAGGGAAGAATGCATGCTTTTCTATTTTATAATATTCTGTAGAGGTCATATATGAGTCCTTGTATTATCTACTTTCCCTGACAGTGCCACCATGCCATTACAAACTACTTTCTCTCTAGCTTTTCTTTTTAATGGGCCAAAGAAATTGGATACTTGTCTTAGTTGGCAAGGGCTGCTATAATGAAGTATCATAAACTGGGTAGTTTCAACAACAGAAATGTATTGTCTCATAATTCTGAAGGATTGAAGTCTAAGATTAAGGTGTTTGCAGAGTGAGCTCCTTCTGAAGGCTGTGGTAGAATAGTCAACTCTAAGCCCCTCTGTTTGGTTTGGAAATGGCCATTTCTCCCTAAGTTTTTATGTCATCTTCTCTCTGTATGTGCCTGTGTCCAAATTTTCCCTTCTTGTAAGGACACCAGTCATATGGGATAAGGGCCTCTCCTAATGATCTCATTTTAACTTGATCTTTGTCTACAAAGATCCTGTTGCCAAATAAAGACACATCTTGAGGTACTACAGATTCAGGCTTTAACATAAGAGTTTTTTTAATTGCAGAGGTGGTCAGTGGAACACAATTTGACCTATAACAGTTTTAACTCTATTTTGTCCCATCTCTCGGCAACATATTTTATTGGACATTTCAGAGTAAGAAATATACTAGAAGAAGAGTGTTTTGAATGTTTTTAAGACAAATAGATGATAAATGCATGAGGTGATGGATCTGCTAAATACTCTGACTTGATTTCTACAGTGTGTACATGTGTTGAGACATCACACTGTACCCCATAAATATGTACAATTATTATGTGCCAATTAAAAGCAAAATTAGAAACTTTAGCTCTCCTGTGACAAGTTTGGTTAAAGAATTTAGGCTTGGCATCAACGATTCGACACAATTCAAACATTTACTCAGGACTAGAGACATGCTGGTTTCTAAAATCAGATGATTCAAAGATAAATAGGAAAAAGCGTCTGTAGACCTCAAGTGGGGTTACAGAGACAAACAGAATTAACCCAATCAGTGCTCTGTTATACAGGCACAAATGTAAAAGAGACGAGGGAATATGTGATTCATTTTTGGGGAACTCAGGGGTATCAGGGATGGCCTCATGGAGGTGAAAACACAGAATTCGGCAGGGACTGCACAGTTGTGAGAAGATAAGTTTTAGGAAGAGCTAAGTAAGGCTGTCCTCCAAGCCTCCTACCAGCCTTACATTTCATGCATTTAGTCTTAGAGACATTTGGTTAACTGGATTGCTGGGAGTGGTCTAGAAGAATGTTGCTTGCTAGAAAATGCATGTCCAGTTCCCTATGTGTTAGAGGGGTTGTGCTAGATGCTGTGGAGACAGATGTGAACATGTTGCTCCTGCTCTGAAAAAGCATGTTATTCGCTCATGCACTCTGAGCATTCTCCGAGTTCTGCCACACTTCTATGGAGCATGTGAGACTTGTTCCTGTACTAAACCCTTTGCCACCGGAATAGTATAAATGGCCTTCATTTTCCTCTAAAAAAATACCAATTTCCCCCTCCCCATTCCATGTAGTTATTAATCATTCAAGCTTTACTGTTCAAAGGAAAACATTTATTTATTGGCTCAGCTAGCACTGAAGCAGTATACTGATATGATTATATTTTGGTAACCATTGTCAATATTGCTGGAGGCATAATTTGCTCTAATATGCTAAAATTTGTGAGATCATTGGCTTTCACTAGGGTTTCTCTGGCAAAATCTGTTAGATTTTAGAAAAGATCTTTTAGAACATAGGAAGGGTTTAATAGCTTGACCATATGATGAAATGGCCTTTCTTTGTCAAACATAGTTGGTTTCATTTATGACTCAATGTGAAAAGACAGGTTCCTAAAGAAAGTTTCCACATTTTCATACTGTTCATTAATATTTTAACTTGATTTTACTTAGTGCCCAAATGAATAACCCATGAAAAGATTTGATTTTATGCCATTAATTGTCACAGATTTTAAACCCTCTGTAAGGGTCGACAGATGCAGCGTTATTATGAATCATAAGGAATCTTAGCAAGATGCATTCCCATTGTCACTGAACTAGTTAAAGCCAGTGAGGCAGGACTAAATTGTTGTGACATTTTCCCAGCCCCACTATTACCTGTCAAATAGGAAAAAATTCAAAGCATCAGGACAAGCTTACGTATTGATGGGTTCACTCTTGTTATTAATTGAAGTAAATGGATAAGCTTGTCCATCAACAGTAACAAACACATCTGCTCATTGTTTAAAGAAAAATCTCCTTATCCTTCTTTTTCTTACAGGTCCCTGCGATTTGAAAAATGCTTCGTTCTGTATTCAAGAACCATGATGACTATTGTGTTTGTTCTACCTTTTTTTTTTAATTTGCTGACAAAGTGAAATATGGAATACTGTATTCACTTATTTCATGTTTGGCTCACAATGGATTGAGTTATATAAAGTAGGACATGGACAAATTACAAAAACCAGAACAAGCAGGGTCCCTAATAGTCTTATATAACTGCAAACACTCTACATCTGCTTTAATCCATCATCGTCTTTGCTTTTCAAATAAAATAGTGTGTGTTTTTCTCTCTCTGATTTTTAAGTACAAAGAGAAAGTTTTCCACCCTGTAAAACTGAAAAACTTATGTAGAGAAAGTACCTCAAAAAGTGCAAAGGAGAAAATCTCTTTGGTTATTTCATTTGTGTGATTCTATTAACTCCAAGAGTACATTGCAAGCTGTGATAAAGCAAAGCTATTCTAAATCTTCTTTTGCCTGAACAAGGTGTTTGTGACAATATTTAATTGGCATGGAAATAAAGAATTCATCCCAATGCCATGCAATGTGCTAGAGTTCTCTTCCAAGTTGGTAATAGAATGACTAATGGCAATGTAGTAAAAAAAAAAAAAAAAAAGAAAAGAAAGAAAGAAGAAGCAAAATGATTTAATTATTTTCATCTATGACTTTTAGCTTTATCAAGAATATGTTTATTAGAGCTGGAATAAAGAATGCATCCAACATCATGGCTTACTGTTTTCCTTATTGAAATCCTATTAATAAAGACAACTGTTTTTCTCCTGCCTCCTGAATATATTTAGAATTTCTATTGAAGGGCAGAAATAATAATTCTGAAGTGTCTCAATGTTTGCAAAATATTTGATACTAAACATTATGAAGCCACAGAAAGTGAAAAAGCAATTAAGATTCTCTAATACAACATGTCTTTTTTCGTATAAGAAAATAAGACAGCTGAAAAAAAAGTAGTCACCCTCTAGAGAGATGGGGGAAATTGTACATACAGAAATGAAAGCAAGAATAGTTTAGAGGTTTCTCCATATGTTTTTAGGCATTATATTATTGAAGAGTTCTTCCAAGTTCAAATAAACTCAAAGTTCTATTGATGCTTGAATACTAATGAAGAGGGCAGAGATAGCAAATTAAATCTTGTCTTTTTCCATTCCATCTTCCCTTTTGTGTAATCTATATTGGCAGTTTTTCCTCTTCCAGAAGAGTCTCCCAAGCTTCCCAAGGCTCTGCCTGAAACTCCAGATTGTGGCCTTTGTAAATAACGTACATAAAGAAGGGCTGTTAAACTCTTGTTGAGTTATTTTTGTTTTGCACTTTGCACCTTCAGTGCATATGAGAACTACTCCCACACCATTTCCTGACAAACCAAATCTTGCTGTGAAGGCTGAAAACGTTAGTCAGTGGCACCCTATTTTTAGGACTTGTAATGAAGAGAAAATGTAGTGTTATAACACCCATCCAAATGCTGGCACCCCGGTAGACAACTGCAGAATTTTAAGAGCTAATGTAGACAATTTATACAAAAAGGACCAAATTATGACCAATTCTGCAAATAAACAGACAACAGATCACTAGGAGTTGTGACGGGATATAGCTGCGGTTTGGAAACGCCAAACGTGGTGCTATTGAAGATCACAGATGGCCTAGAATAGCAACAGCAGTTACCCAGGAACTGGACTTGGAAGCATACTAATTTTAGTATTAAAAGAGGAGAGTGAAATAAGTCCAAAAATCTTTTCTGCTACTGCTTTGGAAATCACATTTTAAATGCCTTTACTTTCCAAATAATAATAGCTAACTTTTATTGAGTGATACTGTATGTCAGGCACTGTCGTACATGCTTTGTATATATTAGCTCATTTAGTCTTTATGGCAGCCTTATGAAGAAGGGAATATTATTGTTTTTGTTTTACTGTTAAGTAAACTCAGGTATAGAGGGGCTAACTTGGCCAAGGCTCACAGCTTGTAAAGAGCAAAAATCCAGACTCAGGTCATTCAACTCCATGACTTGCTTTCTTCTGACCTACCCACTGCCATGGAGATCACTTTCTTAAGCTTCCTTTCACTTCCTTGGTGTAGTCATGTCTTTTCCTATTACTTCTTTGCCCACATCCAGAGGAGAAGCCATGTGTAGAACAAAAGGGGGAAACTGGAACATGTCCCAGTTACAAAGTGTCAAAGGCTGGTAGAATTTCTACAAATTTAGGCATGTCGTGCTTGGTGATGCAGAATACGCTACCAATGGGCTGCAAGCATGGTTTTTATCTTGTTGAATCCGTGCTGGCCAGTCTCTAACCCTTAGCCTTTTAAACTCAACCACTGGAGATCGTTGGGATTCTAGATCTAATCAGATTCTGACATTCCTTCTCTTTCTTCCCATAGATTTGCTGGGAGACTAAAGAAGCTCAAGCTTCAGGGTCCTTAAATAACATGGGCCCTTCTAAGCCCATGGGAAGGAGTCTAATAATGGGTTCACGGGATCACACCTTTTACTTACAATTGGTTGAGACCACTGTCTCTTCCAATGCCACTCAATACTTCCCCAGTGTCATTGAGTGGCATTGGAGAGGTCCCTGGACCACTTTAGGAATCGTTTTAAGGCAAATCTGAGTTGGGAATGTATTTAGTTTGGATAGAGTACAATTATATTTAGATGATTTGGTGCCATTCCTATGTTATTATTGCTAGCTGTGAAAGTAGGAAAAGCTTCCGGTGATATTCTAACCACCGCCTGCATTGACTCAGTGGATTTCATAATCAAAGTGCAGGACCTGAGGCTGTATCTCCACATGAATGTGCACCACAGCACCCAGCACCAGCAGTGTGCAGCTAGTAGAGCAAGTGCACAGAAGCAGAAGCTAGACCATTCATCTGAATTTTGTGATGTTTGTGGTACTTGCAAGCTTTTTTTCCATTTATAATTTGTTGTGGTTTATTATCTAGATATAGATTCACCTTCACACCTAAGAAATTTATTCAAAACTTTATATTCTTTTCCTTAAAGATTCCTCCCAAGCAATTGTGCAAATTCAGCTCTATTAAAACCTAGATATGCCCTTGCTCACAATAGACTGATGAATAAACCCAGAAAAACAAATTATCAACTTACAACGCTAAACATAAATGCCAAGTGAAGACTTACTTGACCTGTCTAGTATATTTTCTTCCATCTAGGCATAGTATATTCCTCAGGTTCTTGGAAACAAGGAATAAAGTAGTTGAGAGATACTTATTTGATTTAAATGTTTAACAGCAGCAGGTTCTGCTGGTTTAATGCAGTGGTTCTTAGAGTGCGGTTGTGGGAACAGAAGCATCAATCAACACCACCTAGAAACTGTTGAAAATGGAAATTCTCAAGCCTCACTCCAGACCCACAGAATCAAGAATTCTACTGGTGGAGTCCAGAGTTCTGTGTTTTAAGCACCCTTCTGTGTGATTTGGACGTAGGCTATGTTTTGAGAAACATTGGTCTAACACATATGTTTTCATAATCGTGAAAATAAAGATCAGACTGGCAGGCTAATCTTCCTAGAAAAGGTTTATCTGGACATTGTCAATATCTGTTTATCTGATTCTAGATTTTCTGTGTTTTCATTGAAGATTTTCTCCTCTCCTTTTTGGTATCAAATCTTACATGCACATGTTGATTTTGAATATTTCTGCTGCAATCTGTTAGGCTAAGGCCCCGTCTAATTGTCAGAAGGCAACCCATTTCCCTCATTTTCAGACTCTACCCCATTGTTTCCATAGAGAGCAGACTTCCGATGTTTGAGAGGAATATAATCAGAGGTATCTATAAATCCCCACATAGCCCTCTAACACAAAGTACTCATGAAACAATCAATTGTACCATGACTAAAACTTTTCACCTGAGTTGCTCCTTAGTGACCTGGGATTTGTAGAACAGGAGCATAAGCCTGACTGAATCATGAAGTTTGCTACTTTACTACAAATCAGAATAGTTGGGCTATGTCTCTTAATTCTCCTTCAATATGTATAACGGTGAAAGCCTTCTATTCTCAAATAGTCAGATTTCATCTGTGATAAACGCCTTTTCTTACCTAAAACATTTCTTGTCTACAAACAGTTTTAGCTGTTTAAACTCCACAATATGAAAGTAAACATGCATCTTGAAAACCTCAAAATAATATTTGGCTCAGTAGTCACACTAAGCCTGTTGCTTTATGTAAATTTTGAAGGGGTACCTAACATTTGATGCAATTCCATTTTCTGCCAAAAGTCATATACTGTTTCATACATACTTATACCATAAGTTAACCATTTCTTCAGTTTTCAAAAAATGTTCGCAGGTTACTTCATAATCAATTTTCACACTGATTGAAACCGATTTTTTCCTAATACAAGGAACCCACTGAGGTTAAGGCAATTGAATGACACATTTATAATGTCGCTGAAAACTACAAAGGCAGAAGGCACTCTATTGGTATTATCAAGCTGCAGGAGATTTGTAAGCAGCCAGATTTTCTATTTCTTCATGATTCAATCTTCGTAGGTAGCAAGCATCTGGGAATATATCCATTTCTTCTAGTTTATGAAATTTGTTGGTATATAATTGTTCAAATTAGACTTTTAGGATCCTTTTTATTTCTCTGGCATCAGGTGGAATGTCCTTGTTCCCCCATATTTTGGATCTAATCCTCCAGCCCAGAACTGGGTCTGACTGAGAAGGACTGAAAACCTATCTTAAAGATATCGTAAGGGATGCATGGACCATTAGGGAGGAGAGAATCAGAAGGCATGAGGAAAAATGTGTTAAAAGTGGGGGAGCTTTTATCCTTTAAGAGTGATGGCAACTGGGTCATTAATGGTGAATGGGGAAAGGTTGAGGAAGTTAAGAAAATAACTGCAGGACTTCATCATCATGTGACCTATGCAATTGGAATATAGCTCTTGAGTGTTGAGTAAGACTGCATTTTCTTTCTTTCATAAGAAGGGGAACAGTGAGTCACCCCTGCACAGCAGGCTTTCTAATCCATACGTCAGCCTGATCACCATGTTCCATGTGTGCTAAGGAGCTCCATGATTGCATTGGCATCATTCAAATGATCATTTCTAAATTTTATATTTCAAAGAGTTAACATATATGTTATTCTCTAGGAAACATAGAATTAGCCATTTCTTTCTTTCACATAGGAAGAGATTATATGAAGAATGTGTGCCAAAGACATATCTCAACATGGTTAGGGTATACTTTAAGGCTGTAGTTGCCTCTTCGATTATCCTCAGATTGAGAAATTTTGTTGGAAAAACCATTCTTAGGAAAAAATATGCAAATAAATAGATATGAAAATGACATATTAGGATTAATTTGGTATTCTATCAGTAGAAATGAGTAAATTACTGTAAGATATTTATTTTGTTTGTGTGTTAATGGGGGGACAGAGTCTCACTCTGGTCACCCAGGCTACAGTGCTGTGGCATGATCACAGCTCACTACAGCCTCAACCTCTCAGGCTCAGGTGATCCTCCCACCTCAGCCTCTTGAGTAGCTGGGACTACAGGCATGCACCTGGCTAATTTTTTTGTACTTTTAGTAGAGACGAGGTTTTGCCATGTTGCCCAGGCTGGTCTTGAACTCTTGAGCTCAAGTGATTCACCTGGCTTGGCCTCCTAAAGTGCTGGGATTACAGGTGTGAGCCACTGTGCCCAGCCAGGAAAATATTTCAGTAGAGATTTTTTTTCTAAGTAATACAGTATAACAGGTGACTATGTCATCAGCTACTAATGCAATTGGAAGGATATAACAACAAAAAATTCCAGATTTACAATTAACTATCTAATGTGACATCTAGCCAGCAGTTAGAAGACATCTTTGAAGGCAAGCAATATGTGTTTTGTAATTTTGATGAACTCCTCACTTCTGTTTAAATATTTTTGTGGTATAATACTATTCAAGTCCAGACCTATATTTTTTCCCAGCAACTAAAATATGATTTAAAACTTCTGGGAACAATTCGTGTTCTTCTTTAATCCCTTCAGAGCCCTTCTACCCATTAAGCTTCTTTCAAAGTCAACAAAAATGTCATATGACGTAAAGAAATCAAAATTCAGCAAACTAATCTTGGGCAAAACTACAGCTTCTACAAACTTCATTTCATCATTTCCGCATTCAACATGATCCTTTAGAGGGAACAATGAAGGTCAAATATACCACTGAAGTTGTTACAAATACACACAGCACACACACACAGAGACACAAACATGATATTTGGTCAGGATGTAAAAAAAATCATTATATATGTGTGTGTGTATGTGTGTGTATATATATGTATATGTGAACATAGCTGGTGAATATATATATATTATCTAATACATATATAAACATGTATTATATATTATATATTATTATGTATTATATATTATATATTATTATATATTATATTTACATATATAAACATATATGTTTATATATAATAAATATATAATAACATATTATATATAAACATATAAAATATATGTTTATATATTACATATAAAATACGTAAAATATATTTTATATATAATAAATATATAATAAATATGTACTTATTATATATAATAACATATGTGTTTTTATATGTATATATAATATATATATTTATATGTATATATAATATATATATATTTATATGTATATATAATATATATATATTTATATGTATATATATATTCACCAGCTATGTCCATGAAATATCATTGGCCAAAAAGGGACTAATAAAATATGGAGATAACCATATATATTTTTTATTACATTTTCTACTCCCCCTACAAAACATTCAAAAAATGATTATCAGGTAGGGATATTGATGTATTTAAACTTTTTTATTAGTTGCCTTCTACCTTTTTTAACTTGGGAAAATTTTGTTCAGAAGCAGAATGTCTAAAAGGTGACTAGGAGAGAACACAGAAATATTGAATTTGTTTTCCTGGATCCTATAATGAGGTTCTTAAAAGAAATTACATTTGGAGGCATTGGAGAGAGTAGTGAATCAAGATCTAGGAAACCTGTGTTATCTAGCATAGACCCTTATTAGTCTAGAAAATTCTTTCTCAAGTTACTTAATTCAGTGGTTACCAGATATTTGATTTCAAGAGCCATGATATGTTTTTAAAAGGAATATCATGACAAGTAGTTGATTATTTAATATGCTGTTCAATAAGGCTAGTAAAAATTATGATGTCCTTCAAAATTATTATTGTTATTATTATATAAACATTTGGCATAAAATAACAATGTTAAATATTTAAATAAATAAATTTTCCTTCACAAAAGCTCCCATCATTTTAAAATTTCTTATTTTTCCATGAACTAATGAAAATTTTCAAGGGTTGTCATGTTCTTAAGAATGACATACAGACAGTACTCTCTTCATCTTCTTGCTCATCAGTCTCTTCATTGGAAAATAATGGAGTTAGACTAAATAACCTCAGAAATGAATTCTGATATTTAAACTTGCTTTTATAACTTCATAAGAGAACTATCTCATTTCTTTATTTATTACTTAACTGAAAAAAAGACATAGTACTTCCCATGTCCTTTCTTACTTTAAGCACTGATTATTATACAACAAAAGTGCACCATATTAATAGTATCATTGAAGTTTCGAGTCTTAAATCTTTGGACACGAAATGCAGTTAGCCATTTATTACATGGGATGAATCATACTTATACTAAGCCCTAACTTAAATATTTTTCTATGAAGCTCAACATCAGGAAAAGTATCTTTCGCTCTGTTTTCATTTCAAGAAAGAATTTGTGCTTCGGAAATAAAAGGTAGCTCAAATTATATCATTGCCTTCCATAAAAATCCTTTAATAGATTACTATGGTTTATTGAGCATTTACTATGAACCAGGTACTATACAAACAGTATTTATTTAATGCTCATAAAAGCTCTAGAAGGAAGATGACATTACATCTAATTTATAAATGAAGCCTTAGGTTGTTAAAAACAAGTCCAAAGTCTCAAAGTTCATGGTAGAACTAAAATTCAAATTTTCTCTACTATTTAAACAATTTCTACTACATATTGCTGTTTCCAAAATTTGTATTATTGAGCACCCTCTGTCATGCAATTGTTCATGCTGTTTTTTCTCCCTAGAATGGTTTATTTTCTGCATTTTCCTACCATTTCTTTATCTATTCAATTTCAAATACCAAATTCACTTCCAGAAGGAATTGGTCTCTTCTTTGCTGAACACTCACAGCACTATATTTGTATCATTTATATCATTGGAGAGAGTAGTGAACCAAGAGCTAGGAAACCTGTGTTATCCAGCATAGTCCCTAATTAGTCTAGAAAATTATTTCTTAAGTCACTTAACTCAGTGGTTACCAGATGTTTGATTTCAAGGCCATGACATGTTTTTAAAAGGAATATCATGAGAAGTAGTTGGCATTTTTCATAGTGAGTCTTATAAACTCTAGTGTTCTCCACTGTCTTTCTACCTCTCCGTAAGTGATGATAAGTACTCTGAAGACTTCCTGGTGTCAACCTTCTGAGAATAAGGTGTATGTACTCAGTTACAATGTGATCATCTCATAGCTCTAGGAAAAGAGAGAATAGAAATAGAAAAAAATTGAAAAAAGCATAAAAATCTCTATAGTTCAAAGATATTTTACATAACCAATGCTATGCTGTGACCTTATGAGGGTCTTCACTCTTTAATCATTTTATTGTTTGAATCCCTGAGTCCAATTTTACACATTTTCAGTGCCCATGTGGGAAAGCAGCAAGTTCCATATACCGTATAACCCTTCTCAAGCTCTCTTGTTTCTGAAGACTGTTATAAGAGTCTATCATCTCCAGCAACCAGTCAAGGAAAAGCCTCAATAATCAAGAATTAGCAATATTTTTGAATCATAGATCAGCTGTATTTTCTTCCTGAAATTAATCTACCTAGATATAGAACACTCCTGTGAGAAAATATTCCAGGGGATCAGGAAGGATTTTCCTGATCATGTGAGAGTCAGAGGTAGCTGGTCTAAGGAAAATAACAATACATTTTAACCCAAAGAAGCAAAGCACAGGGAAAAATCTAGACTCACAAACTGGAAATAGGAACATTTGAAAGCTGATATGTGAATTGTTGCTATATTTTAATATATCTCTAAACAATTCATAAAGTTTGTGACAAAAGTTGACACCCCCTTACAGTTCTTTTTACTTTTTATTTTAAGAAAGGTTATTTCAAGTTTTTATAAAACAATGTGTGGAAGAGAGATGCTTGATTTGAAGTACAGTAATGGGTAACATGCTCAGATAGCTACATACATAGTGACTGGAAGTTAAAAATGAGTCCTATTATGGTTCTCAAAAACATGAACAAGAATATTTTCAACTAATTCTAGTTTTTCCAGCTCTTTCATGTTAAGTGGCTAAATATATGAAATTATTAACAAAATGTAAACATTTGGAAAACGGTAACCTGTCATTATTTAAAGCATTTCATAAATTCTCTCCAACAATGCCATCAATGTGACCAAAAATTAAAGGAAATACTGTAGCGGCTCTAAGTCCAAATAAAATGTTTTATTTGCAGCTTTACTGGACCAATTTTGAATACCATCTTGACATTTGTGAGCAGCAAGACTGGATGACAGTGGCCCCTTGTTTCTCCTTGAATATGAAAAGTCTTATATGAGGGTTTTTTTTTTTTTTTTGCCTCGTTCTTTAAAACTAGTAATGTCAGGGGGAGAAGGCCATAATCCAGGAGCTGGGAACACTTATCTTCAGGCACCAGCAGAAATGTACCCAAGTACAGGACGGAATTGATCTGAATTAAAGCAGGGGGAGGAGTCTTTGTTGTAATTGTACAAGCATGGTGTTGGGAAACTAGAGACAAAAAAGAGGCTGAAATTTTGCCATGAGTTTCCAATCTTCCCTGTGACTCAGAAAAACCTAAGAGGTTGCAAAAGTGGGGAACACGAGGCTATAAGATCTGTCTCATGCTCAACTTCTGAAAACCTTGGCTCACTTAGGTTTTGAGATCACTAAACTCTCATTGTGAATATTCACCAAGAAACCAAGAGGTAAATGCTGTGAGCCTTTTAAGATTAGGAAAAAAGTCAATAATTATAAAGAAGAAATAAATGTTAAAAGAGAATATTCACTACTAAGAAATGTAAACTAAATATACATTATTTTTCTACATTTGTAACTTAATTTACTTGAAAGATGACTTTCTAAGTTGCCAAGAAAAACATAAAAATGCTAAAAAAATTTAATAAATATGATATGCATTGAAGCATATTCATGCATCTCATATGCTTCCCATAAAAATACACTCCTGGGATAAATACCAACCTGAAATAACACTCACTTGGCTCAGATTTTTATGGGTGTTAGGCGCTTATTGAGTAGCCTTCATTTATTTTGAAAGCTGGAAGCTTGATATTGCTTTTAGGTGAGTTAAAATGTAATTTGATGAAGAAGGAAGTTCCCAACTTAACTACTGTCTATTTTGAATGTAATGGCTTCTTTTATTAATAACTTCCTTATAGAGGCAGGCTCAAATTGTTTAAAAAAATTACGAGTTCCTAATTGGACAGTTAATCCTATTTTTTGCATGGCTAGTCAATTTAGTACAGTAGGAATCAGAGCAAGTGCTCACCGAGTAAATGAGTTGCCTTTAGTTTTCTCTGTTCCCATGATGTTGAGCTGAGAGATCCTGACATGCACATTGTCAGAGCAGCCTTATGGTCAGAAGAATGGATGGTGATTTTAGGGACACTTGGGAGTTGATTTTTCTCTAAAGTATTTTAATGATGGTACATGTAATACCATCATTAGAGACATGTTTATCCACTACTTTTAGTTGCTTTTCAGAAAGCAAGCACTTTCCATAAATTATATAAATGGTCATTTATATTTATGTGTGAATTGGATTTTCAAATGGCATCATGAGAAAGTAGTTCCTGCACATGAAGTTGCTAAAATATGGGGCAAGTTACGTAAAGGAGAATTGAAAAGCACGAGAGACAGGACTGCTGATTTCTAAACTTAATGGGAGTCTGTGTGTGTCTGGGAAGATCTAGAAGTTTCTTTCACTGGAACGGCAACAGATGAAAAAAGTGCTAGGTCACGCACTCAAGGAGTGCATGTTCATTCCTTAAGAACTCTGGAATCAGATGCATCACGTTGATGCTTATTCACCTTGTTACAAAGTCATTACAACAGCAACACTTCAAAAGTGGCCCTCAAGCTACAATACAGAATGAGTGACAGCATGCAAGTCCTGTTGTCTTCCATCGTGAAGAGATAGCTTTTATCCTGAGTTGAGTTTGAGGCTGAGGTCTATATGGTGGTGAGTCCAGATGAGCATCAGATAACTTAGTCTCATCCTTGGAATAGTAAGGAATGCAAGAAATCACTAGAAATTTGATCTTCCTCATGAGGTGATTCAGACTAGACAGCTAGAAATACTCACAGAACTGACTTAACAGGCTCTCAGAATAGCTTAACCTAGTATCATCTAGCTGAGGCGTGACCAAGGCTGGGTGGTCAAACACCCAACCCCCCCCCCCCAAAAAAAAAAAAAAAAAAACAGAAAAAAGAAGACCCTTAGGCTCAGGGCACTAGATTGGCCAATGACAGATAAAGTCACAGTGCCATTTTCTTTGTTCCTCATTTTGGACCTCCCTGTGCTTGTCCTACAAGAGAGAGGTCAAAGTTTACAAGGTGGAGTAAGCATGCCCTAATGGGCACATTTTGGACATTAATTTTCTGCTTTTAATTCCTTTGAGTTAATGTGGAGATCAGTGATATGTAAAGTGTACACCGTGGAAGGGTTGGCTATGGGTGGAGGGCCTGTTTGTTCCTAGTCCACAAGCTAGAACACAAAACAACTCAGTCACTGAGCACACTGCTTGATTCTGCTGAGATCTCCTCTGTAGATGAAGGAAGAGTGTGTTGGCACATCCTGCGGTAAAAACTCCTTATCACATCGCTTTGAGTAGAGCTGATTAGATGACCTTTAATTAATCAAAAAATCACTGTGAAAAGTGCTTAGCTGACAATACAAACAGTACCTTTTAAACTTTGTCACATCCCACACTCCTAACAAATAATAAGAGCTAACATTCATTGGATGCTCACTAAACACCAGTGACTATTATGCAGTCAGGTGTTCTGAACTGTTATTTCCACATCCACAGAGTCAACCATTCAAGAATCACAAGTATTTGAGAGAAAACACACACACACACACAATACAATAACTAATGATACAAATAAAGAAGAATATATTATAACAATTACTTACATAGCATTTACATTGTATTAGGTATTATAAGTAAACTAGAGACTATTTAAATTTTACAGGATGATGTGCATGGGATACATGAAAATACTATGCCATTTTATATAAGGAACTTGAGCATCCATGGGTTTTGGCATCCATGGGTTTTGGCATCTTTGGGGAGTCCTGGAACCAGTCCCCCACAGACAACAAGTAAAAACGCTATACAATTTAACAAGTGAGGAAACTGAGCTTAAATGCTATCAACTTGTTAACATGTACAGCTAGTAATTGTCTAAACACTGGCTTGAGCACTTTAACATTACACCATATAGGACACTCCTGGACCAAGTAATATATATGATGTAGTTTGGCTGTGTCCCCACCCAAATCTCATCTTGAATTGTAGTTCCCATAAACCCCATGTGTTGTGGGAGGGACCAGGTGGAGATAACTGAATCATGGAGGCGGGTTTCCTCCATGCTGTTCTCGTGATAGTAAGTGAGTTCTCACAAGATCTGATGGTTTTATAAGGGGCTTCCCCCTTTGCTGGGCACTCAATTCTTCTCCTTCCTGCTGCCATGTGAAGAAGGATGTGTTTGCTTCCCCTTCCACTATAATTGTAAGTTTCCTGAGGCATAGCCATCCCTGTGGAACTGTGAGTCAATTAAACGCCTTTCCTTTATAATTTATCCAGTCTTAGGCAGGTCTTTATTGCAGCGTGAGAAGAGACTAATACAATATGATCAGTTATATTTTATATTTGATTTGGAAATACCAAAATCTCAAAGATATATCTGACTCTTCTTCTTTCCTTATAAAGGAGAAGGATATATGGGATATATTTTTTTCTAACTCTTCATATTTCTAGCTTCCAATCCATCTTTTCTGTTTCCACTGTCATCCAAGGGCAGATCTTATCACTCCTCATCTGGATTATTGCTATGGGTTCCTAAGTGGTCCTCTTACGACCTCACAGTGCCAGGTACTTGTCAAACACCTAACAAATATTGACTGTTATTCTCATTTTTATTATTAATATGGCACTATATAGCTACTTACATACAAATCACATCTCATATGCTAGAGTCTAAATCATGTCTTACATAGATAAGGCACTCAGTGTATATTTGGTGAATTAATATACAAATATTTTTTATAAAACACTTCTCAAAATAAGTTTCATGCTAGAGATATAAATTAGTTTTTCATTGGCTCAGTAAAAATTAAAGAATGACTATGGAAAGGAAACCTTCCAAGCTAAACTTTTCCCCCAGATTCAAAATCAATGCCTAAACCTCTTTTCCTGTTGCTTCCATCACTTTTGGAGATATTGTGATGTCCCTTAGAGGTCTTGTAGTTTAAGAGCATAAGAATGAGTTGGTGAATATCTGGCCAGGGGCCAGTTTCTGACTGCCCCTGCCCAACACGGCTTAGCTTCAATCCACAGTGCCTTGAGGAAGATGTTGAACATTGGCAAGAAAAACTAAATGTACAGCAAACTGAGACCTGTCCAAAGAAACAACTGGAAATTAAAGAACAACACACTCCAGAGATGGGTATGCAGAGTATCTGCACTGTACTGGTCACTGATAAATTCCATAGCATAACTATATAAATATAGCCACACATTTTTAGATTGACCCCCTTAGTATGCTTCAAAATCTACAAACTTGGATTTTCTGAAAAAATATTGGGCAAAAATGTCATTACCTGAAACTGATAATTTTATGTCTTTCTAGAGGTGGCAGTGGGGATTCTGGAATAATGTGTACATAAATTAGCCTTTAGGAAGCTTCCTGAAGGCTTTGTGAAACACTATTGAAGTCATTTGCTCTTCTAATCAAGTTGTAAATTAAAAATTAAGTTGGTATTTGTAGCAAATAAACTGAATCAGTCAGCTTAATAAACTGAATATTGAAAGATATTTTTGCTCAATTGTTAGAATAATTCAAGAAATAAGGAAAGGGAGAGGGAGGGAAACAGAGGGAGAGAAAAGGCTTTAAGAGAGAATGAGAAAGAAAGAGAGATCAATAAATTATTTTAAAATAATATTTTGGTTTAGTTGTAAGACAGTTAAAGAAAGTCATTTTTCGTATCATAGATGGCTAAAGAAACTTCACCTAAGCCACATCTGTCAAAAGAATATCTGCATGCACTAAGTAGTTTCTAGTAAGATGGTCTAATGGTGAATAAGAAGACAGTGAGAAGGGTCTGACACTTGAAAGGTCTTTGACAGTCTGTGGCTGATTGCTGATAGTGTTAGAATAGACTTATTATCAGCTTCTATGCACCTTATCAGAATGAACATGCCTCTTTGAAAATTAAAGTATATGAAAAACGACATCTTGTATTTCGTTTTTGATAGTTTTCCCTAAAATGTACATTTAAAAGAAGACAGGAGAAACTCCTTATCATTTAAAGTACTTTTTCTACTTGATTGATTAAGTTCTCTTTTCCTCTTTCTGCCAGGGGGAAGGAAAACTCAGGAAACATCTGGGGGGAGAGTCAAAGGCACATTGTTGGTATTATTCAACGCTAGAGTAGGAAAATCAAACCGGAGTATTTTTGATTTGAAACAAGGAGTTTCATAAACCAAAAGAAAAACACAAACAGCAGGGATTTTTTAAGCTTTCTTTGTTTGTTCCTTTGTTAATATCTTGCTCTGCTAGGTTTACAAATCCTAAATAAATAGAAATTAGCGCTCCTTCCTTTGCAGTCCATTTGCTTTAGATGTTTGCCTTGAGGGACATTTGTGTATTCTGCTAATGGCTGCAGCAGAGTGCTGTCTCATTTTCATTCTGGCAAAAAAAAGGTCGTCACCATGGTTACAGTTTCATTTGCTGGAGAGAAACTGATGGCTGTTAGTGATCCCATCATAAGCAACTTCTGTCAGATTTCTTATCAAGTAGACATATTTTGACAAAGTGAAAGATAACACCATAATAAGAGAACTGAGTTGCTACTCTATGTAATGAACCATTTAGCATTAAATGAAATGTGAAACCACATTTTAAAAACTGAAGGTGGGGAGAAAAAGTAATATTTATAATTTACACACACACAAAAGGAATATTCCATAGTAGAGTAATGATGGCTTGTTTTCTTTTTGTTGTCACAGTAACTCCACAAGGATAACATTGTCTTATATTGAGAGTTTCAGCAAACCATCCTGCAGCCAGTCAGAGCTTGCATGGGAGAGTATCAGGCTTTTGCATTGACCATTTACCTTAGCGGAGCCCGAGGCCATGCCAGGAGGCAAACGTTAGGGTAGTGGGTCAAAATAGTCTGATAAAATACCTAGTGAAACATTGTGCCCACAGCAGCCTATAAATTTGTCTTGCTCTGCAGCAAGGGTATCCTAATCCCAAAGCAGATAATCGAGATCAACTGAAGCACCTTGTCCATGTTTATGAGCGCTATTATGTTCCCAAAGGTCAGCCAAGATGACATGTGCTGATAGCACCACAGAGAAACATCTAGCCCCCTAGGTTCCCATCCAGATGCCAGCAGAAACACCCAAGATCAGTCCACACAAAGAGGATGGGGGGAAGAGAGTTAAGATTAGAAAAATATGAATTTAAAGCCATCAAACAAAGCTCCTGACAGCATGATCTATTGGACTGTGACTATGTATCTCATAGACACAATTGAGGTTATTTTCTTACGTATAAAACTAGAGCCTAATTTAGGAAAACCTCCTAAGAAAAAGTCCTAATGTCTTTACTTTTCCTGACTTTTACAGTTCGACTTTGTCTTGTCTTATAATGTAACCCAAGCAATGGTAAACAGGGTAGATACTTATTTAGAAGGAAAAAAAAAAGCCCTCTTACATACAAGATAAAGAGACAGAATTTCCCCCACTATTACCAGCCCTGCTGGCACAGAGGTATGGCACTGCTCATAAAGATCTTTTTTTGGACTGGGCGTCATGGTGTGTGCCTGTTGTCTCAGCTACTCAAGAGGCTGAGGTGAGAGGATCTCTTGAGGCCAGGAGTTCAAGGAGGTTTCAGTGCACTATGATTCCAACTGTGAGTAATCACTGACTCCAGCCTGGGCAACACAGCAAGATCCTGTCTCTTTAAAAAAAATGCCTATTTGGAAGAATTCTTATACACTTTGTGTATGGGAAGAGTAAGATGCCAATATATTTCTATTACTTTTATTATGTTTATGCAAGATTTTCACTACATATGAATGAAAATATATAAGGTAAAGTGCACTTTTGATATATATTCTCTTCCTTTCCAGTTTTAAAAGATGGCTTTATTTATTTTAATTGTTTCATTTTTGTTTTATTTTATATTTTATCTTGTCAATGAGGGTAATAACGCGATTAAGGAGTGCAAACCTTGCCCAGAAGTAATCTGGATAGGATCTCTTTCTTCCGGAACATGTACTTTTGTAATTTTAAATATCTCTACCTGTGATATCCACAGATGTGTGTACATGAAATGTGAAGAAAATAATGAGAACCGCTGGTTGTTAGTGTAACAAAGAATCAGTAAATTAACAGTCAGTAATATAAATCTACTGTAGCTAAAGCCATCTACTGGCAACCATGTGCTTTAAAAACCAGTGCTTTTTTGATATTTTTGAAATTTCAGTGATGACACTCTTCTCTAAAATTTAGGATTGCAAGAAGTTTACCAAGTCTGCACTTTTAAATATCCATTTCTAAACCATTATAACTAACACTGCAGAGTGACACAGTGTTTTTAATGAACATAAATATATGTCCCTACTTGTGTTGCCAAGGGAACTTTAAAACTCATGCATTAATTTTTCTTGCAAGGTTTTAAGGAATGTTTTTCTTAGTCTAATTTAAAAGATATGTCTTACTGTTTACTCAGTAGCCTATCGAGAATAGGGATCTTGGTTTCAAAGTTTGTGTTATACCAGGTAGCCTATTACACAGAATAGTATATGATTTTGTTTTAATTCAAAGGATATAAGACCTCAGGTTTATAAAGTATAAAAGAGATGAAATCAGTTTATGAACGTTATGTTAGTGACAGATTACCTATGTTTACCTACAAAATGGGAACAAATCCAGGATATACAACTTGCAATACGGTTCTCCCTCAACTACAAAAGAGAGTTGTTCCTGAAAAGTTGAACATAAATCTCAATTTTGCTGGTCACATACAATAAATTGGAAATTGTTTGCAAAAGAAAGGACATTTTCAATGGAAAAAGCTGTAAGCAAAGAAATAGCAAGATGGTATATAATCCCTAGCTGGGCTTTGCCCCAAGGACATCTGCTCTTGGCATGTTTTGCAGGGTGGGAGAGAAATTCCTGGAATCAAAAATGCTCAATATAATATTTCTTTCAAATAAAGATAGATCTCACACTGCCTCTCTGCCAACTCCCAACACAAGCCTGGCTGATCTGAGATGCACTCGACCTGGAAAATAGAAACAATCATGGTAGACATTGATTTTAAAGTATTCATAAACTCTCCCCTAAAAAGTCCCTAGTTATCACTATTCTGAATTATAAAACAAGCTCTTTAGTATATATTTGTATGAATAAAGAGGACAAACAATACCTTGTAGAGAGAAAAACAACATTTAAAGAGAAAATGTAATCTGTTGAAAGATTCCCAAAGTTTACTTCAGAACTGTCATGTTGTCAGGAAAGTTTCCATCCAGCCCAGTTAAGTTACGGTGTTCAATTTCTTTAACAGATTCTATTTTTTTAGATAATTTTTAGGTTAACATCAAAATTGACTAGGAAGTCCAGAGATTTCTTATATACCTTATGCCTGACACATGCATAGACTCCCCCTTCAGTAACATCCCTCACCAAGGCAGCATGTTTGTTACAACCAATGAACCTACCCTGACACATCATTATACTGACACATCATTATCACCCAAAGTCCACAGTTATCAATAATGTTCACTCTTGGTGTCATACATCCCATGGGTTTGGAAAATGCATATAATATGTATTCATGACTATGGTATTATATAGAGTAGTTTCACTGCCCTAGAAATCCCCTATGCTCTGCCTATTCCTCCCTCCCTTTCCCCAAACCCCTGGCAACCACTGATTTTTTTTTAGTGTCTTCATAGATTTCCTTTTTCAGAATCTCATACATTGGAATCATACACTATGTAGTTTTTTTTCAGATTGTCTTCTTTCACTCAGTAATATGCATTTAAGGTTCCTCTGTGTCTTTTTATAGCTTGATAGCTCATTTCTTTTTACTGCTGAATAATATTCTATTGTCTGAATGTATTACAGTTTATTAATCCATTCACTTACTGAAGGACAAATTGGTTGCTTTCAAGCTTTAGCAATTATGAATAAACCTGCTAGAAACATTCATGTGCAGGTTTTTGTAAGGACATAAGAAACTGTCAAACTGTCTTTCAAAATGGCTGTACAATTTGCATTTCCATCAGCAATGAATGAGAGTTCCTGTTGCTCCACATTCTCCCCAGCATTTGGTGTTTGTCAGTCAGAGAATTTTGGCCATTCTGGGAGATGTGTAGTGGTATCTCATTGTTGTTTTAATTTCTATTTCCCTGATGACATATGATGTGTAGCATCTTTTCATATGTTAATTTGCCATCTGTACAACTTCTTTGGTGAAGTGTGGTAAAGATAAGTTCTCCAACGTTGAGAAAAAAATTTCTCTTATGTCAAAATCTGTTTTAATCATTTTTACAACAGTGTTTCTTCTCTTGCCATGGTAATTGTACAATATTTCTACTTATTAATATATCATTTCACAAGGAAATGCATTTTTTCCATGTTTTAAACAACTTCTTTACAATGAACTTTAGAAATATCATCTAATTTTAAATTAGATAATTCTGAATGCAAGAAGTTCTATACTTGCTAGATAATATAAAACTTCTGCTACTTTATGGTAAGATTTTTCAATAAAAGCAGTTTTTCAAGGTTAGCATTTTAAGGTACTAAAGACCACGTGATAATAGGATTTTTAAGAAAACTGTACCTACAATTTTTTCTAAAAATTCTTTTTTATGTTTTCATTTTAATTGAATTACTCCTAGTTTTTCCAAATGCAAATACATAATAACACAAGGTACATACAATTTTGAATAATTTAAATATTTTCTGAGTGCACAATGATCTGCTGAAATTAGATGCCATAATTTACATAAGCATTCAATATTGTTGGACAATTGGATCATTTTCCAGTTGTTGCTATATATTTTTGCAATGGATGTCCTTTTTCACATGAAATTTTATTTCTGCTTAATAATTTCTATCTGAAAAATTCTAAAAGTGAGATTGTAAAGAAAGTAAGTTTTCCTTTGACTTTTCATTTTATTTGGAATTTTCAATTTTTTAGACATTTGTTCATCACTTTTGAATTTCCAAATGTTATTTTGGTATTGCATTTTCTTTTGAATTTTGATTTCACTTCAATTGTAATTAGGATTGGATTATAGTTTGTCTAAGTAGTTAATTTTAAAAGTTATCTTCTCTAGCTGATTGGTTGTAGCCAATACTTAATAGTATAGGGAATTTTAACATTTGCAAGGAATATGTACAAAGTGTAAATATTTTCTACTTTATCGATTTCACAACAGCTAATTTTTATATTTTTAGTTTACTTACAATAATGGCTATGTGTGGTTTACTATCCTCTTAAAATATTTTAATATTGGAAGTTCAACATTTGCAAGGAATATGTACAATGTGTAAATATTTTCTACTCTATCAATTTCCAAGAGCTAATTTTTATATTTTTAGTTTATTTACAATAATGGTTATGTGTGGTTTACTATCCTCTTAAAGTATTATAAAATTATGCCAACATTCCCTTTACAGATCACTTAAAAAGAATCACAAATTCAATATATACCAAGTTATTAACAATAGAATGGTACTCATTTGTCATAAGAGAATGATGCTGAAAACCACAGTTACCTTCTTAAGTACACAAGAAAAACGTTTTTTTAAAAAACATTGTTTGGGCCGGGCATGGTGGCTCACGCCTGTAATCCCAGTACTTTGGGAGGCCGAGGCGGGTGGATCACGAGGTCAGGAGATCGAGACCTTCCTGGCTAACACAGTGAAACCCCATCTCTACTAAAAATACAAAAAAATTAGCCAGGCGTGGTGGCCAGCGCCTGTAGTCCCAGCTACTCGGGAGGCTGAGGCAGGAGAATGGCGTGAACCCGGGAGGTGGACCTTACAGTAAGCCAAGATCGTGCCACTGCACTCCAGCCTGGGTGACAGAGTGAGACTCCGTCTCAAAAAAAGAAAAAAAAATTGTTTGAAATTTTTAACCTAAGATGTCAGAAGCATCATCATCCAGAATCCCAATAATAAAAAATCAAGATTCAGTATTAAAACTGAAGCTAAGTGCTCAGAAAAATAAAGCTAATAGTGTTATTAGAATCTGAAAGTGATTAGTTCTCAATCATATATCCCTCTATTTCTTCCTAAGTTCCATGTCAAAAATATATACCATTTCCAATGTATAGTAGAGTCCAAGAAAGTTTATTAACAGTTACGTGTGTTTCATCAAATATCAAAATGAAGAGCCTCCTATAGCACATAACGTAAACCCAATAATCTACTGTTCTAAAAATATGTACTCAAGATGGAAGATTTCATTCCCATCAAATATTACTTTTGTTGCCACTAAGTTTCATCTGCTTATTATAATTATGGTGGTTGGTTTGTTTTAAAAAGAAAAGAAACCTTGATTCATATTTCCAAAGTATCTTGGGCAATAGAAGATCAATGAAGAAAAGGAAATTTGGGTTTTGGCAAATGATTTTTCATTTTCAAGTTGAAAAGAAGTAATTACAACCCATATACCCAAATATAGCCATCTTTCCTATTATTCTACAAAGGCCAAAATCTCTTTCAAATAAGCTAGTCCTTAAACCGCAATTCTGCAGCCAATTTTAAGAATAGTCAGCCCAGTTGAATTTTGCTTCTCAAAATCGAAGTTTTGAATTTTGGCCTGTCATCAAGGAAAATGAAATTGGATGTTCAAACCAAAAATTAGCCAGAAGCATCTGTGCTTTGCCTACTCTGACTTCTGCCTGAAATTGAGAAATTACTTGATGAACCCCAGTTTTTCTTCTTAACCCCTACATCATGATGAAAAATGGCTTCAGTTTTATTTAATATTGAGCAACTGCAGAAGCATATTTGAAAAATTATCGTAATCAAAGGTAAAATTGAGATAATCTGAAAGGACATGCATCCACAATATTTACTAAAAGCTTGCTCACAAATAAAACAGAGATAATAAAGAACGATTATCCAAGCCAGAAGCCAAAACATCAACTGAACTAAAAACTTAAAGTATGAAACAAACAAAAAATATTGTCTACAAATAATCTAAAAGCAACTTGGCAAATCAAAGATAACTAATGGTAGGATAATAAAACAGAGCTTTCTTCTTGCAAGGTTCATCTTTCTATAAAGTAAAATATCTGCAGAGTTCTCTGATTTTTGTTCCTTTTAATATTTGTTGTATAGAATTGCACAGACAAGCCAAAATACTCCCTGGGTTTCAGCTTTATCTCCAAAACAACTGGATGGAAGAGACCTTTGAGCATCTTTCTATGCACTATGTTCTATATTATGTTCTATGTGTCCATCATAGTAAAAAGAGGGACTTTTATACAGTTTTCAATTCTTGAAAAGAATTTTCACTGAAGCCACAAAAATGAGGCAGTAACTTCTAATTCCTAATAGTATCTTGTAAGATTCTAGGACAAAATCCAATTTCATAGAGTCGTAGCTTTTGCTAAAATTACGTTTAAAACACAATGACTTTAAGTCAGGCCACCTTTTCATCCTACTTAAAAGGTTATCACTTTTTTGTCTGAAGTTGCACTCGCTGTAGTCATAATGGAAAATTGTAGAATACTGAAATAGAAACTGAGTGGTATTAACAGATGTGATCTCATCAGGGTTCCATTTGTTAAAGAAAACATTGAATATTAATTAAAAGTTAATTAGAACTAATTGCCAATTAGAAAGAAAAAGTAATTTGAAGCTACCCAAAGCTCTTCTATTATTATTACCTTTGAGAATCCTGCCCACCCAAGGGCTGCCAAGCATGCTACCTTTCCTTCCTCTGGTATCACTTCTATGCTTCATTCTGTTAAGAGCTAACTCATTGCATTAAACTACAGATTGTGATACCCAAACACATAATTGCATCAGTCATGAAATATAGTCACAAAGCAAGAGTTAATATTATACTGAGAGAGAATTCCGTGTGCTGCAGAAAACAAGAACTGCAAAAGCAGGAAAGCAAATGCAATACTTTTAAAGTATAATGGAAGATGGAACATTGACAATGATTGTGGCTCTGTGTTGAGTGCCTCACCCACATGTATTCCTCCTGCTTCTAGCCCCATATCCTGATTTTCGTTTGAGGATCCATACTTGTTAAGAGGCTCATGTTCAGAGTGTAGCTATATCACCAAGAATCCAGAGGCAGTACATAAAATGCAGGCCTAAACTAGAATGACTTCACTCTCTCATCCCTATGATTGAGTCCCATTAAGGACAACAAGCAGAATGAACCTCAGGGATGTTTTCCTAGAGTTTCCTTTAAAGGGCTCACTGTTTCCTACTGGGATTTAAACGAAAGGAAATGAGGCTGAAGCTGGGAGCCATTTTGCCAGCAGACAGAGCTGTGACTGAAAGGTGAGCTGGAGAGAGACAGAGCTCCAGACATCCTTGAACCTCAAAGCCAGCCACATCTGGAAACTGCCAACAATGTTTTTTTCCTTCTGGAGCTAGTTTGGGTTGTATTTCTAGTCACTTAAAACCAAAAAGTCCTACTAAAACAACAGCATTTTAAAGATATTTAAAAAATAGATGCAGAAGAGAATGTAATATACAAATATACTAATAATTCCTTTCAAATATAGTATAGTGTAATATAGTAATAGTTCCCTTAGAGTTTAGCAAAGTATAATATTCCAAGAAAACTATTGCTGCCATACCTATTCTTTTGTTTTATTCTGAAGATCTCAGATTGACACTAACAAGATGACTGTGAAACTGTGATTTTGTTTCTCAGCAGTTAGACTGAGAGCCTTAATCCCAGAATGCATTTCCTGTGCATTAGGTACCCATTCACAGTAGATTTTCATTCACTCAAGACTTGGGTAGGATTTAAATCATTGACCTAATGGAAACAGCATGTTTTTTTAAAAAGGAAATTTCATGTATCAGAGAAATGACAATTTTGTTTTGTTTTTCAAGAAAATGCTTTGTGGTGCACTTCTCTGTCCTCCCTTTTGTGCCCTAGTTTCGAGACTTTGACTTTAATCTTTTAGACAGCAGGCAGCTACTGAGAATAAGAAATCCACTAACATTTTAATAGTACTCTAAGTAAAAATGCAGTACTAGATGGCTAACTTGAATTTGCTTCTCTCAATTCTTAGCTTTTATTTTAAAGTGCTTCTCTGATCCATTATGAATATTCATATAACACCTTAACATGTGTAGTTAGAAGGTGAACCATGACGTTACAAAGATTGATCCTCTCACTTACCCAATACCTTTACAAAAGGAAGTCATGATTTTTGCCTTATTGACATAACTTGAATGACCTGATCATTTTAGCTCCATTTAACAGCAAAAACATGGAAATTGATTAGAAATGATACCGAACATGCTAATATTGACCTGGTTTGCTTATATATGACTTGTGATTTTGAAACCTTTACATAAAAAAGAGTATAGAACAATTCTCAAATTTATATTTTTCAATTTACAGATTGGTTTTGTGGTTTTACCTTCAGATGGGGTATAAAAATGAAAGAAAAATGATATTTTGCCTTTTCAAACATTCTTAGCTTAAATGCTGGACTGAGTTCACATATTTAAAAAGCTCGTCATTTATTAGAAGTATTATTAGTCTGAGCCTTCAGGCAGTTCTAAGAAGGTTACACAATGAAATGAAATTCACATTACTGAATCTAGAAGTTTCATTCTGACCTAAAAGCTCCATCAATGATGTTTAAATGTGGCACAGAAAGGTTGCTCAGATTTTCAATACCTTAATAGTATTTTTGCCTTGGAGGCTGTAAGAAATATTTAATATTTAACTTGTGATTCACAAAGGCAATATGCTTTTTTTCAAGTTTTTATATCTTTGACTTTTTGAGAATATTCTATAAGAAATGTGAATAATCTGATTTCCATTTATAAAACCCTTTCCAATATGGTGTTCTTTAATTATGACTATTTTAATAGCCTGTTTCAAAGGGAAAAAAAATAAGCAATAAAAATATTGACCAATCAGGATTCTAAGAGGATTCCCTTGGAGTCTATAGAGAACTTTATTGTTAGAGCTTTTCTCTAGGTATGAGAGGCTTCTGATTAATTGAAGATACCTGAAATTTATCATCATATAAAAATTCTTAAAATACACACAGATTGAGCAACAGATCTAAATTAGCCATATTCTACAAATTCTGTCCTACATGACATTGTTGCAGGTGTGTATTTTAAGGAAACAATTGAAAAAAATGTTATAGTCTTGATATACAGCTCAAATTTAGGGTGTATTTCTATTTTCAGGATAGAATTTATTCAGTCAAATATGTCTGTTTAACACAATAATGAAAACCATATTTAACTTGTATTTTTAAATTATCTCCATGCAGGGAAGTCTTTGGAATTTGCTCCTGAAGTGCCTAAACTCTTATTGTTGCCACTTACACAGTTTGATTTCTTGTATAACTTTAGTCAGCTTCAGATTATCCATGCCAAGACACAGCAATAGTGCACAGATAATGTAAAAATGGCAGATAACGCCAGTGTCATTTATATGTATGTCGGGAATGCATTTTCTGCTGCCCTTCTTCCCCCACCCCCAGAACATTTACCTTCCTAATTATGTTTTACTCAGTCTAATCTTTAAATTAATTTGAATTCCCTGAGCTCCCAACTGACAGAAGAATGAAGTAGAAAATTTCCTGAAGGGGAGGAGAAATTCGATTAAATACTAATGATCACTCGTGTTCCTATACCACTTCAGAGTTCACGATGTGATTTTGTATATTTTCATCAAATGGGCCCCCACATTATGAAGTGGATGGAGAAGGATGCGAGTTAGTGAAACGGCATCTGCCACGTTCAGCTCCTTCAAAGGAAAATGGCGGCTGCTTACGGAAGCCCACAAGGGCAGGAATTCGTGGCACTTTGTTCACCAGTGGGAACACAGCCCCAAGTGCCTCAAACAGTGCCTCGCCGTCATTCAAGCACAGTTCAGATTTGATGAAGACATGAATGTTACATTTCCTGTGGGAGCGTCAGCCCTGTGCAATCCTGCTGTGTCCCATGTGACTCCATCACCACCTGGCCAGCGTGGAGTGGACCAAGAAAGGGGGCCCAGGGACTCAGCTGATGAAGGGACCAAGGGGAGCAGCATCCCTGCACAGCCTACTCGGAGGCAGTCCCCCAGCTAGAGAAGGGCCCCCAGGGGAACGTTCAGCCCAAAGAAGGATGAGACGAGCCAATCCATTTCTCACAGCAATTTTAATTAGAAAATAGAAAGTTAAGAAATACTAAAGCAGGAACAAGCTAAAAGGAAAGCCAGAGGAAGGCTCAAAGTTAATACAGAGCCATGAACATTTTCTATTTTTGTACTTTATATACACATATGTATTTTTACAATGTTCAAGTCTAGTATTAATCATAATCCTGGTGGGGCAGGAGGAGGCGATAACAAGGGATATGGCTATAACAGTGGGTACTATTTTGTGAAACCATCCACTCAACCACAGACATACTCTTGAGGAAGCCAGAGTTAAAGTAACTGTTTTGGAAAACTGATTATGCTATTTTAAAATATTATCAATATTAGCATTCTCAAACAAATGTTATCTTCCTGGATAGTTACCTTGTAGTTTTGGTCTCTAGGCTGACTGTTGTTCATGTTATATTTCTATGAATTTATAATTCTAAATAACCTCCAGTTTTGATGATACATTATTTAACATTCTTGAAATATGTAATTACACACTGTTTGCTTTCTATCTGTATAATACAATATGTTAATAGTCACTGGCAACATAATTTTTTTAACCTAAACAGGTATGAGTAACATGTTCAGTCTATTGTTAAACTGATTTTTTGATGTTTTTATTAAAAGATTTCACTCTTAGCTAAAATTATTATTAATGACAGATCTTTTTCCATTTCAGTATTTTATATTCATTTTATTTGTGTGATACTTTTTTTATGTGGAAGCAATGAATAAGTTTTAAAGCAATTTTATGTTTAAATCCATTAAAGATGAAGCAAACAGCCACCATCACAATCAAATTACTATCATCGTTATAAACACATTGGTGCTCAAGCTCCGAAAATACATACTTGCATTTCATTTCTCCACCCCTCCCCCAATGTTGATAAAATCCAGGCTTTACAATAGCGAAGACATCTTCTGCTTTTGGCAGAAATGGATTAATCATATTACAGCTAGCTAGTACCTGTTTCTAATGGAAAAGTAATGGCACGCTAACAAAAAGAAGAAATATAGGTACAGAGACGGGGAAATTATGCCTGGCTATGTTTGAAATAAAATGTATAATTTTCTAAGTGCAGTAAAATTTTCTCATGAATTTAAAACCCAGAGAATATAATATTTAGCTTATTCTGTGTTTCCAAATGTAAAGTACAGCTAAAGATAGAAGAAAGATAATTAGACTATTCATGAATTCTGGAAAAAGCATAAAATATCTTATTTTGCTGCTCTCATTTGTAGCATTGTTACTTCAAATATTAAAAAGAAATATGAATTAAGCAGTAAAAATTTTATTATTATCAAAACAAAAGATTTTTGACTCAATTTAAATTTCCATCCTTCAGCGGAAATAGAATTTAGGTAATTATAAAAATGTGTACTATGGTTTTCATGTTACTGTTAAAATTTTACAATTTATTTATGGATATTTACTCAGGAGGATAAATTTGCCATTTTATAGCACAAATGTATTGATTCTTCTATTCTGTTCTAATAGGATACACATATTACTCAGATACATAGGTAGATATGGCAAAAAAAATCATGTACTTGTGAAAATACTACACAAAATATATTACTTTGTAGTATACCTGATGGACTTATAACCAATTGCTCTATTTGGAAAGGCATTCTTTTTATGTCTTATTTTATGTTTTTCACATTTGCAAAGAGGATTCTTCCTTTGTGCCTTAATTATTCACAGAAGAAGAAAACATTCCAAAGTATATTCATCAGAAGACACTGACTCATAACATAGAAGAGGGACACACCAAAATTAACATAACATCTGATTCAAATAACTTATTGAAGATACTAGGATGATTGAAAATACTCTCTTATGTCTTTGATTTTAAGTACTATATTAAAGTCATGATGGTTTATAATTTTAAAACATTGGAGAAGTCACTCTACAATTATTGCTACTTACTTATTATAATGAGTCATTGTTTACCATCTCAGGCTATTAGTTTAGCTTAGGGTCTTGAGCCTAAAAGCACTATTTTTTTTTTTTTTTTTTTTTTTGCTAAACACTTAAGGCAATCATAAGTCCGTAGAAGCCTTCTGTGTAACCTATTTTACTGACAAACAATTACATTTTAGATTGAAGAGGTGAAATGATTAAGAATATTTGACTTAGTTGCCATGACAGCATGCATTTTTCATCAGGCACAGTGTAATTACTACAATTTCAATGATGTAAAATCAAGAAAGATGATAACAAACAGCAGAACCGTGGAGATATTGCCATTGCAACCAGGTTGCCATAGCAACAGTGATAATAATCCCAGTGATAGATGTTTTCTCTTGCTCTTTCCATTTTGTATGGTTATAACATTCAGAGCCAGTTTTTACCACAGCTTTTTATAGTTTATTAGACTGTCAAAATAGTTTATGAGATGTTGTTGCAAAGGAAATGACTGAGTTCCGCAGCCTAATAAAAATGCCAAATACTCTGTTTACATACTGCTCCAGCACTTAACAAACATTAAAAAATTGTATGAAAAATGATTTGATATTGTATCTGTATTAATCAATTTGCAAGGCATAAGCTTTGTCACTGAAGGTCAAATGAATAGTTTCCAAACACTACTTTTGGAGAGCCTTTTTAAAGTTTATTTTTTGATGTAACACTGGCAACCCCCTTCACCTGGATGTGAGTATAAACTACCGACAGGAAACATATTGTACAACTAAAAGATAAATAGTTATAGAAAATTAAAACCATGTTTGCTTCTCAAGTTGTTTTGGGAGAAATATTTAAAGTGTATGGCCAGGAGTATTCTAAATTGAGTTTTTAAGACAATGATTTTTCAAAGTATAACCAAAGATAACAGATATTAATGGAATGGGCTCAGAAATAAGCACTGCGAGTGTAAATAGTTGACAAGAAAGCATATAGTAATACACAACAGTATGTAACTACATAAAGTACATGCAAAATGTGTAAAGAACATCATTTGCCAATGTACGATATCTGTGCCAATCATTATAAGCAATTTTTAAATGGGCTGTTTTTTTGCTTCTAATGGAAACACATTACAGCGAATGTACTTCAATACAGACCTACCATGAGTTTTGTAAAGGTATCCAAAGATGCATGCATTCACATGGATCTGGAGGGTTTATAATTTATTGCAGTCATGTAGAGTATTCATGAATAGACTGCAGAAAATTGAGTCAGACATTAAAGCTTTGGGACCTGCTTATACGCGGCAAACAGAAAGCACTGAATAGTTTCAAAGATATGTGTGATTGTGAGATCACAGGCAGTTTTACCAAAAAGTTTAAAGGGTATAGAAAGAATTTTCAATGATAAGTCCTCCCCCTTTATTCATTCATTTATTCCCCCACCAATATTCTTCACTTGTGTGGAGTGCACTAGATCTACTCAGATTGGTGTTTAGAAAAATTACACTAATGAAAGTTAGGGTTATGGCCTACGCACAAGAATACCTGTTATCTTAGTGTTGGAAGACAAAGTAAAAGGCTTTAGAATTCCCAAAGTGTTTCCTATTACTCTCATTTATTGATGATCTGCTATTTAACAGTTTTATACTTTCATTATTTGTTTTAAATGGGTATGATCAGGTGAGGCCTATGGATTTAGAAACAGGAATTTTGGGTTACCTACAGCTCTGTCAGCTTCAGTGTCCTTGTGTAAATGGGTAATAGGAAAGCTTTTGTCACATAGCATCGAAGTAAATTTGTGCCTGTAACATGGTAAATATTGGTTGAATCTGATAAGGCTGTCCAGCACCCCTACAGCTGCTGAGGCCTCACAGAGATGCCTGGTAATACGCCCTTTTGGTCCAGCTGCTAGAGTTGGGATGTGAAGAGATGAAGATGGTAGGATTTTCTTTGTGCTTTCCATCAGGAGCAGCTCCAGAACATGAAGGAGGGGACTGTAGATCACACATCCTGCCACAAACCACTCATTATATATTAACGCTTCTTAGGAAACCATTTACCAAGTTACAACTTTTAGCAACTTAAATAGAAAGTTAAAATAGTTAACAAGACTTTAAAAGTGCATATTACTTTGTTCATTAAATACATCTCCAACACTTCTCCTGAAAACAAATCAACAGGTGTATTTTATGATCGGAGCATTTTATTCCTATCCTGCACACTGTCTAGTCATTAAATGAAGGTCTCATTGGAACAGGTTCCTCTCACTAGCAAATAATTACTAGTGAGTTCATAACCAGGAGTGCCCAAGTTTTTAGTAAGTATTTTATCTGCTTAGAGAGAGATAACATCCCTCAAATTTGGCCTGAGAAACATAATTCTAAGTATTCAAGTGGCCCTCTATTTCCACCTTTTCAATCGTTCTTTTACTCCTACCCTTTAGTTGTGACAAATGTCATGTTTTTCACTATGTGGTCAAATGCTATCAGACTTCTAGCTATTTATTTCATCTATTAATAACAAGCACTCATAGGAAACTCCTTCCAAAAAGGGTCAAAGAACTCAAAACATATACGGAGATGCTCAGAGTCATTAAAACAACAATGAAGCCAAGATCAAAGGCCTGAAAAAAGAAAGAGAGTTGTAAGATGGCCCAAGATTGAGGGCATGTTTAAATCCTCAAAAGAAAATTCTCACCATTGCTCAAAGTCAAGTTAGCCTTTATTCCTTCCTTAAGAGAATGTTCTTTATCTATAATCTTAAGTGAATGTTCTGTCTCAGGAAGTAATATGTGTTTCCTAACTTGAATTGCTTTGATGTACGGTTATGCCATCATATGTAACTCACAAAACTGCCCTGCTGGGATGTTCGTTATTTAGTATCTAAAGAGCAATAACTCTAATCCTACAGCATTTGAGTTAGTTGTAAAAAAAAATCGATCTTAACAGAGCAGTGAATATCTAGTTTTAATACCTCAGAATGCTGTGTACAAAAGGGCAGAGTATTTTATGGTTTTATTTCTACAATTATTCTCTACTAATCATTTTAGGTTCACACTTGACTTCATTTTTGAAAGATTATACAAAAATGTCTATAAAGTGTACCTAATTGTTTTAGCTGATTCTATTCCATTTTCTTAATAGTTCCCAGTTGTGAGACTTTCATTTCCATTACCCTGGAAATTTTATTCTATTGAGGCACAAGACATTTATGCATATGGCAGTATTATACACAGTGCATTACATGAACCCAAGGAAGCTCAATGGTTCAAGTCCAACCTCAACCCCCTTACCCCAAAACTTGTATATAATCCTCAAACAATAATCTGGAAAATTCAAGTATATATGTGTGTGTGTGTGTATGTGTGTGTACTTGTGAATATCTATAATTTATGGAAAATTTCCTATATTTTCTATTTCTTATTGCATTAGTCCTAGTCTGAACTGTACCACTAAGTTAGTGTGAACCACTGAAACTCAAAGAACTTCAATATACTCTAACATAGAGATAATAAGAGATACCTGGTTTATCTTATAGGATTTTTCATAAGGTTTGAAAGTGGTGAGAGATGAGAAAGGATTAGCAAAGTTAAAAATGTAATTTACATAGATATGAAGCTAAGAAGTCACAATAATTGTTATTATTTGTTAGCTGACACCTTCTTGTTTAATTTTACAAATAATAATACATGCTGTGAAGTTCATAATGCTTGGTCCTCATGGACCTGTGAAATTCTATGAAACTTGGTAATAAAAACATTCAACAGAAATGCAACTGAAGTGACCTTCAGCCCTGAAAGAATTATTACAGTGTTATTATTGTAAGAAAATAATCTTGCTGAAGAACGTGAGGACAAGCAGCATTTTCCTGGTAGTCAGAAGCAAAAATGCCAGGAATGGTTAATGAGGTAATTTGAGATGCACCCAACTAAGAGTCAGGCTCAGCATTATTCCATGGGATTGTTCATCCCATTGCATACAGGGTGGCTCACATTAAAGGAAACTTAGAAATCAGATGCTGGACCGTTTTCTACTTTCCTACCCAAACATTTAAGTATTTTCTGATGAACCATTATTGTTATTATTTCACAGGGGTAGTCTTGCTTCAGAAGACATTTGGATGTCCAACCTTCATTCTCATTTTAAATTTGCATCCATGTCATAGTTTTCTTCCTTTCTCAAGCTGTATCCATTCTTAGTGTTTCAGAGCATTTGTACTTAATATATCATACCCCTCCCCAGACAGATCCAGGTCTAATTCAGTACTTTGACAAGTCAATAATTAACGTTCTGATATATCAAGTTTTCTTGGTTTGCTAAGGAGAATTATTAATTAATTAATGTAAAGATGAAATGGAATGATCAGAGTTGCATTAGCTCATTTTATAGTAATTCTCAACCACAGAAGTTCTTCCAAGACTTTCAAGCAGTGTCAGAACTTACAGTGTTCAGCTCCAAAGCAAAATACAGCCCTTTTGCAGCTGCAAAATAAAGATGTCCAGCCCTGTTACACATCTTTATTGCAAAGTCTATAACATGTATGGTCTTTATTGTCATTATATCCATTTTGCACGTAAAACCAAGATAACCACTGCTTTGCTTGCTCTGACTTTAGATTATTCTCCATTTTCCTTTGCGTGCTCTCCATGCTTAAAGAAGCTGAACAAATTTTTAACCTCCCCCATGTAAAATCATTTGAAGCTTATTTTTCACGTACTAGATTTTTTTTTATAAAAGTTCAGAATTCTTACAGCAAGGTTTTTCTGTAAATGGGATGTGTTGTATATCATGGATATCTCTGATAGTGCCCCAAATATAACTTTTTAAATTAGTGAAGCCTTGGCTCTAAAGCTATATATATCTTTTACATTGACATCTGAATTTCCAAGTTTTATGGAACTATCTTAAAAATACTTCCAACTAATTCAGATAAAAAAATGGAAAAAAACTAATTCAGAAGATCCTTTCAGTATCCTCTCACTTGACATGTGCTTAAAATCAGAAACATGAATTTCACTAATATTAAAACATTTTTACAGCATTTAGTAATTTGTAAGTCTAAAAAATATATAAAAAATTAAAACAAGATTTAACAATGACGGTTGAACTTACAAATCACTTCTGTACATCTGGGATTTTACAGTGGATATTTCTGTCTTGTACATTTCATCTTGTTATATTTCCACCAACTGTTATTCCTTTTGCTCTCATTTAGCTTTATCCTGGATCACAGTTTAGAGGAGATGTAGTCTTACAAGACAGAAAGTGTTTCAAGATGCCAGAGTATATCTTCTGTTTTCTAGATGAATATTTTAAGGAATTTTGGGAACACCAGATCAGATTACTTCTTCTGAGTTATACAAACAACTTTGATATCCAGGCAGCTCCATAAAACTTTACATACTTTACTTCATAGCTCCTGTTTTCCTTGACACTTCATCTTTGGTTGTTATTGGTTCTGTATTATTTTTCTAGCCAGAAAAATGCAAAGGAAATTGCAATGATTCATGCCATGTGAAAACTTAGCTATAATACTGACTATTCATTTCTTAGCATTCTCTGAACTGTAAACCAAGAGGACTTGATTAAATCATTCTATTAATTTAATGCCAATCTCATGTTTAAAGACAAAGAAGTCCTTTAGCAATTAAAACAAAGAAAAAAACATTAAAGAAGTAAAATTCAACTTCAAATGTTTTCTTTGGCTCACTAAGCATATTTGCCATTTTATTGGGTTCATTTCCAAGAAGTAGAATGAGACAATATGAAATTTTGCTAGGATGGAATGCTAAAAATGAGAAATCACATTGTCCTGAAAAATGCACAGCACTGGTGTGCACTGCTGAAATTCTGAGCCTCCCCTCTTCGAGGTCTGATACGTTCCTAATCTCCAGCTACATAGAAGTTATTTTACGTCATGGAAGAATTAATACACTTCCCTCAAGAAATCTAACTTACTCTAACATGATAACAGTTCCTGGTGAAAAACACTGAAGGATCTTAGATAACCATCTGTGTTTCTAGCTGTTCCTTTATAAAAAGATAAAATTGGGACAGGGTCAAACTTAGACACTTCGTAAGCTCACCATTACTCCTATAAAGGATATAACAAACACCTATCTCTTTTACATCATACCATTTAGTGACAATTATTATACTCCTTAAAATACATTGTATCAAGTAATAACTAGTGATAAGTTTTTTGTTATTAGTTATCTTACTGTTAAATCATGGATCGTGATGAAGTATCCTTGATTCTTTCTCAACTTAACATATCATCACTTAATTGTGTCAAACAATTTTTTTTACTATTTCATAAATTGCTTTCTTCCCTCCATCCCAATGCCATTGCCCTTGCCTGGCCTGTGTCACTGCCAATCTTCCTGTAACCACTCTCACTAGCTGTTCTCCAACCCATCCTCAACCCCACAACCAGAGATAATTTTCTAAATGACATCTCATCTTAACCCATTGCTTAACATCTTTGAGATACCCAAGGCTTCTGATTCAAAATTAGAAATTTTCATATTTGGATTTCCAAGCTAGGAAAGAGTGAAAAAAGTAGTAGAAAGCCAGGGATCTAAACTGGAAGACAGGATGAGGGCTGAGTTATGGCAGTAATGCCTAAGTCTAGATTCCATGACTAAATTTAGCATCATTAGGATTTAGAAATATTACAAAGGCAGTTTCATCCTGAGTTTAAGATCAGGATCCCACTTTTTGAAGATCAGGCCTTGTCCTAGGTCTTCAAAGTGGGGTGTCCAGAGAAGCAGGATCAGCACCATATGGGGACTTGTTAGAAATGCACATTTCAGCCCTGCCCCAGACCTGGAATGGGAAATTATCAGATGAGGCCCCAACAATCTAGTTTTTGATAAGCCCTCCAGGTGATGCTAATGCCTGCTGAAGTTTGACAGCCATTATCTTAAAGAAGGAGATCAATCTAAGCCTGCAAATTAGATTAAGGGGCCCAGCTATAAAGGAAGACATTCTGCCAAGTCTACAAAGGAGGAATTTTATCCTGGGAGCACTTAAAGCAGTGGATCCCATCTACACTGCACATTACAATCACCTGGGAAACTTAAAACTACTGATGCTTCAGTCTTACCACAGGCCAATTACATCAGAACCTGTGAGGGTGGGGGCCTAGCAGTGAGGGGCTTTAAAGATAACCCATGTGATTCACAGGTGCAGTCAGGACTGAAAACACTCATTTAGGAGGATCTAACCCCACTTAGGATCCTCCACTGCCTAGCTGAAACATTCTGGTACTCCAATTTTTAGGATTATAGCTATACTGCAGCTCAAAATCTGGGCCAATTTACCTACCCACACTTCTAGAACCCAGCAGCTTAAATGCAGGGCCACTACACTGCTCAGTAGCAAGGGCACCTTCCACCTGGTCAATGCGGCTGTCCCAGCCAGAACTCCTGAGAAGTGCTGGTGACACGCTTATTCCTGCTCCTATACCTCATCCTGTACCCTGCTCCAGGCTGCTTCAAATAGGTGCTCATGCATCATGCCCTATGGAGATAAGCAACTCTACTGTCATGCCTTACATTTTAACTCAGGCTGGAAAATATAAAGTAAGACCTTGTTCTGTGTCTTCGACATAACTCTCCTCTTTTTAAAGTTCTATTATACTGCTTCAAGTCTTAGGTCATAAATCATTCCAAAGTAATCTTTCATAGTTTGAAATAGCTTTTAGTATTAAAACAACAAACACAAAATGATTATCTTTGATGTTCTTTTACTCACCTCTTTTGACTCGTGATAAAGGTAACTATCAACTTAATAATTAATTGATCTTTAATTTTACATAACCATCATTGATATACCATATCACTTCCTATGCTTAGCCATGCAACGATCTAATTTACACAATAAAAATTTAGTATTTTACAACATGAGGTGGTGGTCTTGGATGTTGCTAACCAAAGTGTTGTTTTCCAGCCCAGCAGACTATTACCACTTCGGAGTATGGAAGAAAAGCAGAATCTCCTGCCCAACTCAGACTTGCAGATGCAACATTTATTGAGAATCTGTATTTTAACAAAATCCCATGTAAGTCTTGGAAATGCTGTAGAAATTGATCCAAATTCAGATTAGAGAACCAATTTCACTTAGCAACAATGAGTCCCCCCAAAATTTGACATGCTAATTAAAATTACAAATAAATTATTTTTCCTTTGTTTAACGGATGAGCTCAAAATTAACATACATGGAGGAAACTATGGTCTCAGAAAGTTAAAGCCTATAGAATGATTCTCCTAACACAAAATACACCCTCTAGTTACCTAGGAATATAGCATGTTTCAGGATGCAAGAAGCCAGCCATGGGGTCAAGGCACATCAAGGCGAGGATCTACTGCTACCAGTGCTGAGCCAGTGGAAAGAATGTGGGAGCACTTCAGCACTTGATTTAGCCACTTAACAAACATTACGGAACATCTGCCATATGCCAGAAATGGGATTAAGTACAAGAAATTCTTGCCTTCAGTTTGTTCACTGTCTAGATTTTGGAGACAGTCATGGCAACAATTACAATGCAGCTTGATAAGTGCTGTAAGATAGTCAGGCACCAGCATTATAGGGGGTTAAAAGAGAAAGCCCTAAATTGACTTGAGAAGAGTGAGCATAGTCAGGAATAATTCTTAGAAAAAGGGACAGGTGTCAATTCAAGTACTTGGAGGTGAGTGTAGTTGAATTCGAGAAGGACATAATCATTTGTTTATGAGTTATCTGAAGTCGTGGCAGAAAAATGAGCCTTGCAGGTGAAATCAATAGTCAGGTTTAATTGAATGGTATTTAACGGGAAGCCTTTTGAGAAAAAGTGGCTGAAGGAGAGAAAGGAATTATGATGCAGGCCACAGATAGAGAAATAAAACCTTGAAAAGATCAAAATACTGCATTCCTATCACTAGAAGAAAGGTAAGTGATTAGGTTGTAAGTGGAGGAGGACATTCAGTTGAGAGGCTTTGCACTTGAAGGCTCCTATTTTATCTTCTCACTGAGGAAGAATGCAAAATCTTCCTTTCAGAAAAGAGTGAGATGGGCTGGAAAAGGCAACGGAGAGGAGTTTTGCAAATCAAAATTGCTCTTTTACATAATGAGAAATGGAATTTACAAGAGATGCTTTAAAAGGAGCTGGTGAGGATCCACATGCGGTTGGAAATCATGACTTTGTAGTAACAACAGTCTTTCAGGTAGTGGAATTTTGTATAACAATGTCCAGCAGTGTAGACATAGAAGCGTAGATATAGATGTTTGGATTAATTGAAGGTTACAGGAGTGTGCTGCACATGGAGCAGAAAGACAGAGATAGAAAGATCCTGAAATGATGTCAAGAGTAATTAATGTGATATACTATGCACTTTTTAAAACTTAATTTGTATGTGTATCACCTGGAGCCTTTGTTAAAATGCAGATTCTGATTCAAATCCCTATTTCTGAAAAAAATCCCAGATGATGTTTGTTCTGGCATTCCAGAGACCCCACTTTGAGTTAACAAGTTTCTAAGCTATAAAAAGGAAGAATTAAAACCAAAAGTGGTGATGGCCTGGAAAAAAAAAAAGAGATGGAATAAATATACTGAATGTCAAAAAGCAATTATACCATTTTATACTCTTAGAATGGCTATTATAAGAAATATTTTTTAAAACCCACAGAAAATAACAAATGTTGGTGAGGTTGTGGAAGGATTGGAATTCTTGTACACTGCTGATGGGAATGTAAAATGGTGCAGCCGTGGTAGAAAACAGTATGGCAGTTCCTTCGAAAAATTAAACATAGGATTAACACATGATCCAGAAATTCTGCTTCTAGGTATATTCCCCAAATAATTGAAATCAGAGACTCAAACAGATATTTCTCCACCCATGTTGCAGCAGCACTGTTCACAAAAGCAAAAAAAGGAAACAACTCAAATGTCCATCAACATATGAATGGATAAACAGAAAATGGTATACATCCAAAAGAAAATTATTCTTCTTTAAAACAGAAGGAAATTGTGACACATACTACGACATGGATGAATCTTGAAGACCTAATCCTAAGTGAAATAGGCCTAACATCATATGATTTCACTCATATACAGTACCTGGAATAGTCAAATGCATAGTGACAAAAAGTCGGTTGGTGGTTACCATGGGCTGGCAGGGGATGTGCGAGCATAGGTTGAGGGGTAGGAGAGTAACGGGGAGTGATTGTTTAATAGGTACAGGGTTTCTGTTTTGGATGATGAAAAAGTTCTTTCAAAAATACAAATGCGTAACTTTTACCTGCAGATAGTCCAGCTTAACCGGTTTGGAATGCAACCTGAGCATCATCCAAATCCCAGCTTGAATTGTAGGTCCCATAATTCCCACATGTTGTGGGAGGAACATGGTGGGAGATAATTGAATTATGGTTGGGGGGTTCTCCTATACCATTCTCATGGTAGTGAATAAGTCTCAAGAGATCTGATGTTTTTATAAACGGTTGCCCCTTTCACTTGGCTCTCATTCTCTTTTGTCTGTTGCCATACAAGACGTGCCTTTTGCCTTCCACCATGATTGTGAGGCCTCCCAGCCATGTGGAGCTGTGTGTCCATTAAACCTCTTTCTCTTTGTAAATTACCCAGTCTCAGGTATGTCTTTATCAGCAGTGTGAAAACAGACAAATACAAAGTCCCCAAGGTGATTCTATTGTGTAATAAAATTTAAGAACAACCAAATCAGAGGAATTTCAAGAGAAGACTGAAAGGATTTTAAAAATTAAGAGTTATAACCACAGGAGAATAGTTTTATATTCAGCTTTGAGGAAATGATGCAGCATACTTTAGATGTCTGCTTTTGATTCTGGAGACTAGTTTTCAGAACTGTCTTAAAAGAAAAAAAAATGAGTTTGTTGGTGTAAATCTACTCTGTCACATATTTTGAATGGGATCATAGAAGATCTTATCACTGGCTCTGTTTGGTCAGGGTCAGCCAGGAGCTTGAGCTAACTCAACATGAAGGTACAGAGAGGTGTGGGGTGAGGAGAAAACTTCCCCTTTGCCCTCCAAAGGTTTGCTAAAAAAAAAAATCAAGTGACCAAGGACAGATTAATAGGAGAAAAGGCATACAAATTTATTTGATCATAGTTTTACAAGAGCCTTCAGAATAAAGACCCAAAGATACAGGGAAAACAATCCATTTTTACACTGACATTCAATGATGTATGGACAGCCATGTAAAATATAACTGGACAGAAGGGGTATGATCGAATGCTTAAAGACTGAGTGGGGAAACCCAGCAAGGACTGTCCAGCTTCTTGGCCTCTCTGCGCAGCCTTCCTCCCTCTCAGGCATGCAATAGGACTCTCTGGAATGAAGGTCTTAATTTCTTTATGGCCAGCTGTTACACAAAAAGGCGGGGTTCCTGGAGAGGGAGATGTTAAAGCAATATTTTGAGGCTTTATGGTGGACTTTGGGGGAAAGGGGTTCTGGTTTCTATGACCCACCTTGGGGAAGAGGAATTTTAGTTTCTATCTTGCCTCAGTGGAGAAGGAAGGGAGAGAGGATGGGAGGGCAGGAGAAGGTCAGAGACTTTACTTTTGGGGCTGCTTCTGAGGACTTCACTTTGGGGTACTGTTTTCTGAGCCCCAACGGGGGTATTGAGTTCACTTTACAATCTCTTTGTACACTTTGTACACTTACAGTCTCTTTGTGACTGCATTCAGCTTCTTACTTCTGTGAATTTATACACTTCAAAAGAAAAACAAGATTTGGAACCAAAAGAAAATCAATTGGGTAATAAACATTGTTATTTTCTTACCATCCTGTTTTTGTTTGTTGAAGAAGTTGAAATTTCTGGGAAAACCGGCCTATAGCAATGCAAAATAATCACGAAATAATCACAAAGCTACCTATAATATGTGATACAAAATTACCTTGTCTGAAGAGGAAATCTTTTAATAACTAGCACCTTTCTGTGAAATTTATTTTAGAAGTCCCTGCGATGAGGTAAATATTAGAAAGATGCAAACTAAGGTTGTAGAATATACCCAATCAGACTCTCAAGTTCCTTGATGTCCCCTTTTTCCAAAGAGCACAAAAGGTTTTAGAGGTCCAAAAGATCTAAACTCTGATAGTTTAATTAGAATGACTTTAAGCCATCTTCCTTTCAAGGATACATATATATGTTCTTCTGCATTTATACATAAAGCCAATGATTTCAGTGCAGTCCCTGATAGGGCATAAGATTACAGCACTGACCCTCTGTTTAAATACAGTAGCCACTTTTTGTCTACGGTGCTGAGTATTATTCCAAGTTACTTAAGTTCTAGTTTGAAATGTGGAAATAAGGGAAGAGAGAGTCCTTTCCATTTCCCATATATTTATAATGCTGAGAGACAGTATTTGTAATTTACCCCCAGTAGTAGAGGCTGGTGTCAAAACCAAACCGTGTCGGCAAATGGACATGACCCAAACTACTTTCTTCTGATTTAAACACTCTTACCAGAAACTAATATAATTAGATTCAAAAGCATCTCTCAAACTCTAAAAGAAGGTATTTATATGCTTATTGATCTTAAGGCAACAGAATATATACAAGCAATACATACTTCAAAGGCATTTTGCTGCTTGTGTTATATTGTATGTAAATATATTATTAATAATGCCATTGGATAGGATAAAATGAAGCTTATTTTATGAAGAAGTATGTTCCAGGTTTAGAACCTATCCTTTTTATGTGGCCTTGATCTACACAGCCATCCACAGAAACTTTGCAGTGTGTTGAGCTAAATTCTCCCAGTTGTAAGTTACTCTCTAACAGTAACTTGGGCACTTTCAAAGGCTCATTACATCTTTCTGGGCCCTGGGGTATCACTAAAGAAACTGCTACAATAATTTGCTAAATGGTATCCTCGGGACTTTAAAAAGTTCTTGTTCCTTACAAAAGGACTAACTGACTCTCAAAAAAAAATTACTTCCTACCAGGATATGGCTAAGACCCTTTGTTTATTGTTCCAAGGAGGATTTAAGGGGGTTAAATCAATTATTTGCTTTAGACACACTCTGTGATCAAAAAACAACTACTATATTTTTTTATTATCAGAGTAAAAAAAATGCACTAACCTGAGTGTTCTCTACCCACTAGTAAGTCTGCCCATGGGGAGAATTGTCTATTTAAATGGTATGAGGAGCTTGGTCTGCCGTTAATTCCAAATTGGCTGCCCTGGAAATACATCAGCTGTTTCTTTAAGGCCCAGAGAAGTTTTATAAACATTGCTCTAAGTTTAAGTGAAACTAGAACTATCTTCAAACTCTTAAATGACATAATCTAAATAAACTAAACTAACATCTCTAAAGGAATTTCCATTACAGTAATGGAAGAAGAGATGAAACGCCGCGTTAAAAGTTATGTGATCTTGCTTCAGTGTTCTCTCAGTGTTTGTATTTGTTAATTTGCCTCCTCTACCATCTTGTACTGTTTTTCAACCAAATAAAGTATAGAATCAAGCTCATGTGGCTTCACATGCCTAAAAATAACCCCGGAATACAGTTCCGTGGAACTAGCATTAAAGAAGAACTGGGAGAAAGTTAGACCTAAGAATTAAATCTGGCATTCACGCACAGATCAAAATTAAAATCACAAGGAGAAAAATCAACAAAAGCCCCTAGTATAGCCCTCAACCTCCTACCCTATTCTTGGCATTCTGTACAAAGGGGAGATTGGAATCTAGCCGTGTGTGTAGTTAGTGATATGCACATTCCAAAAATACAGGTTTGGGGAAGTACCAGCGTGAAAGAAAAGAATGTCATAAAAACTTGGTGTAGGCAACACCCGCCCCATCCTTACACACATGCATACAGACCCAGGCAAAACAATAGGTAGGTTCTTAAAATAACTTGCCAGATACCACAAAGTTACCTCTAGCAAAGTAGCTTATGACTGACTCATAGGACACTCATGACTTTAGTATAAGTACAGGATTTTACAAAGCCACAAGTGGTATTATTATCCCAATTTACAGATTAGTAAAGTGAAACTCACAAAGATCAAAAAACTTGCTGAGTCACAGAGCTAGTAAATGGTAGAAGCAAGATCAAGGATTCCTGTTTTAGCTCATTCCAGATCCCACATTAATTCTACCAAATTGTGACATCTAGAGAAGAGTCCATTTACTTTAGAATAGTAAATATTACTCAGGCTCTGCAATCTCCTACTTTTGTAAGCATAAGTTACCAAGGCTTCCCAGGTCCTAAAAGCAGAAACATTATCAAATAAGTGCATAAAACACTGAACCAAATGTGTTATTCCTATAGGACTATTTAGAGCCCTTAGCATAGAAATGTGCTCTGTGAATCTCCAAAATGTGGGCAAGAGAAGCTTTGGTTTTCCTCTGAAGGACATTTTATAGGACTCATGTTCCAAGAAATACATTTCAGGTTTGTGTCTGCAAAATCTTGCTGGCCTGGAAAAGTCAGTTTCTTTACAGTGGATTTGTATATCTCTGTTCTCATCTATTTTATGGTGATTTAAAATTTAATTCTCAGAGGTCAATGTATATCCCTTACATCCAAAAACCATGAGAAGACTCATTCTTCTCCCTTGTAGCCTACAAGTATTGAAACTATTTATGGAAACCTGAAGTGTGAGAGCAGAAAACTTCACAGTTCCTTCCCTCTCCCCTGAGAATAGTGAAGTTATTTTCAGCACTTCGTCTAGAGTTGTGGACCTAGGGTCAACGCAGAGGAAGACCTTCTATTGTTTTTTCACACTTCTGTCCTCTGATTTCTCCCTCTGCTGCTCAATTGTGTTTTCTCTATTTAGTCTTCATACATTGCTATTTTCTTTTCTTCCTCCCGCACTTTTAAAGCATGTATCTGAATTTGATACAGAAGTGAGGAACATGTGTACTTCTGAAGAGTTTTTTGCCAGGCTGTAGGACACATTGATACTCCATTGAGAGCACTGGCCTAGAAAAAATGTAATCTTTCAATAAATTCTCCATATACAAACAGTGAAAGCATTCACCAGTGTTGTTTGGAGCTGCAATGCAGTGGGGCTGGGTGTGATGTGGCTTTGGGGTGACTATGGGCTAGTTACTGACTTATCTATGCCTTGGTTTTCTCATCTTTAAAACAAGGATATAGATAGAATTACCTACCTCATCAGGTTATTTCATGTATTAAATACATAAAATGTACTAAAACAATGTCTGGAACATGGTAATTACACAGTAAACATAGCTGTTGTTTGTATAATGCTACATTTATGAAGCTCTATTCCACAGGAACAGCTGTGACCAAAATTAGAGCAAGGTCTACTATGGTTCTCCTTCTGCCCCAGTCACTTGGCAAGGGCTTCCTCATCCTGGAAGAAGCCCTTCCTCCTGACTGGGGCAGAAGGAGAACCATAGTAACCAGCGCCGTTCACATTGTAAGATGGACTGGAGGGTCAATCTGGGCACGTATTCAGTAGAAGCATATGGTGTCATTCAAAGAAGCTGAGAGTTGAAAAACTGTGGCCTGTAAAACTGACTCCTACTTTGAAGATTAGGTGGGAGATCTCACTGCATCTTGTTAAGAAATTAAGTAATTAAGAAAATCATTCTTGAAAGCATTTGTTTATATTCATGCATTTTTCCCTTAGGTTAAATTTGTACAAAGGGGCTATAGGAGAGATGGAATTCAAACTCATTTTTAAAGACTTAGGTTCATATTAAATTTTTTTCCACCAAAAAAAATTGCCAGTTCTTGCTCCCATCAACAGTGTACATGAATGCCTATTTTCTTAGCACCTTGACCACACCAGGCTTCTTGTATTTTCAAACATTTTCTATTTCATAAATAAAAATGTAACTATTAACTTTGTTTGTTTTGAATCACCAGTCAGGTTGAACATCTGTACATTGTCTACTGAATATTTGCATTTCTTTGTAAATTGTCTGTTCATAGCATTTGTTAATTTTATAATAATCAACTCTTTTTTTCTTTCCTGAAAACTATTCTTATTTGGTTGGAAAAGCATTCATTTTGTATGTTTTCTTCTTCTGATTTTATGGTTTCCTATTTTTTAAATTTACATATTTCATATTTTATTTTTGTGTTATATTTCCCAATTATTTTAAAGATAAGTATAAAAAAGTGTGATCCTCTGCCTTTAATGGAAATACATCTAGATTTAATTCTATATAGATTATTGATATGAAATATATTATTTAATATAGTAAGGAAGTATAATCCAATAAGATAGTTTACTAAACTATTAAAATGATTAATTATATTTGTAGATTTCTTTTTTCCCCTTTTTTTATAGATGTCTTAATATAATGTATCCCTGCACTCATCATAAACTCTACTTAGTCATAACTCATTATTACACATTCTTTAACATGGTGATGGGTTCGATTTTCTATTTCATTTTTGTGAATATTTTCATAAGTGTAATTGGCCTGCAATGATCTAACATCGTACTGAAAGTTCTAATAAATAAGAAATAGGAATTATAAATATTTATGTTTGTTTGGTTTTACATATCTATCTCTGGACATACACACACTAGAAACCATTAGAAAGCTGATAAAGCAATTTCAGTTCAGCATCTTTTAAAAATAATCCTATAAGACTTTTCTTTTAAAGTAGCAACATAGTAATGTTCCATTAAAGTTTTTCTCAATCTTAGTTGGTTTTTTAGAATTAAAGTAATGCATTTTAATATGAAATCATCCATTTCATTAATACTTTCTTATTTATTAGGATAGAGTTTTATATATTTATCTTATAATTATCTACTAATTCATATTTTTCTACATCTGTGTTTGTTTTCTGTTACTTATATAACACATGTACCTTATCTGTTTAGTTTTCGTAGTTTTCAAACAATGTGCTTTGCTTTAGGATTTATTAATCAGTTAGTCTCTTATATTCTAAATCATTAATTTTTTACCACTTATACTAATTGCTTTCTTTTTTAATATTTCAATTTATTTTATTAATTCCTTTCTAATATACAAACTGACTCAGTATTTTTTTCTTCGTTATCTAAATACTAAAAAGCTTAATATTAAGATTTTTAAGGGTACTTTCCTACTAATACATATGTTTCTCTTAGGATTTTAATATGGACTCTTCCCACTACTGTTACTTTCTGATAGTCTTTACATCCAAGTGGTTAGAACATTTTTAATTTTTTGTTATTAACTTTATATATAATTTATTTCCTCATTGAATATTTCCTGTAATTTTTCCTTTGGAGAATTTCTCCTTTGTTGGGAATCTATTTTATTTTTATTTTTAAATTGCCGACTTTACTGAAACCAAGATCATGTTAGTATACACACACATATACATACATATACGTGTGTTTGTATATATATCAACATATGTACACATATATATCCTTTATATATAATCTCATAATTATATTATTCAGATTATCTAAAATTATTTAAAATTTTCCTTTTTCTGTCAAACACTGAGAAACACCCATTGCATTTTTTGCTCCTTATATTTTCACTAGTGTTTTGCTATATATATTTTAATATTATGTTATTTATCTCAGGCAATAACTACAGATCTTATCTCCTTTAATCAGGAAAATTGCTCTCTTTATTCTGGTAAATGCGTTTGGCCTAAAATTCCACTTTGTTTCATGTTAATATAACCCAAATGACCCCAGACTTCATTAGCCTGTGGGTACTAAAGATGCTCCATTAATATTAATATCCTAATTTGCTAGCTCATTAACCCCTACCTGTGTAACAGTGGGACCTTGACCTCTACTTAGGAAGTCCCTAGGCAGTATCTGACATGTACTATGGAATCAGTAATCTACTCTTCATCTCTACTGACTGCTCTTTGAAGACAGACTCCGGCTCCTGTTAACTTTTGCTGCTGCTGCTGCTGCTGCTGCTACGTATAACTGCCTCCAAGCCACAGAGACAGTCAATCCTCCTGGTGCATAACAGTGCGAAGTGTCTTCTGTGAATGCAGAGAGAAAATCTCTTAGAGGGGTTCCCCCGTGAAGTTGCTTCATTGGGGAATCAGTGAGACCCTTAGTTGTGTTAACATTCAGCCCTTCTTTTTCCCAAGACACATATCTGTTGAGAGAAATTTGAGTAACAATTGCTTAATTCAATACAAACATTCCTCTTTAACTCCTGGCCGGATGTTAATTCTGATCATCATGCTAAATAATCTCTTTCCACAGATGACTATTCTCTCAAGGTCCAACCTCCTTAAAATTTGCATTCATTTGGAATACCTTCTCTTACATTTTGAAAGATAAGACTCTAAAATAAAGTTTTTTTTTTTTTTAAGAGTGCCCTTTACTGTGCTAGGCATATTATGAGTTATCTTATTTAAATACCATAACAACTGTATGACATAGGAGCTCTTATTCTCATTTCACAAATATGAAAAGTGAATATAGTGAGGTTAAGTAACTTGCCCACATTGAAAGATATAGCTACTATCTTAGCCACAAATCTTCCATACTGCTACTTGCTACTTCTTCAATCTTTTATTTTATTCATCTTTCTGGTGGCTGAAAAATATCATCAAATGCATTTTTCATGAAAAGTATTTTAGGTCATTTACTTCCTATTTAAATAGAGGCATTATATAATGTCTTTACTGTCACTATATTTATGATTGACAATACATGGGTCATGATTTCTCTCATAAACTAGCATATAGCATAATGTATAAAACTATAGCATATAATTTTACTGCATAGGCAACTACAGAACATAGAAAGTATAGCATTTTGTGTAAAAATGTAGAAAGATGATCACTAGGGTCATTTCCTTAAAATGGAGAATTCTGGTAGGAGTCTGTATAATTCTCATGCAGATGGTTTGTGGCCACATCTGGAAAACCACTGTATGATGTTGACATTACTGATTGGCATCAAAAGACAGTTTAAGTCTCTACTCTCATAATCACTAGTTTGAAGACACTAAGCATATTAACTTCTCTGAGCCTGAGTTTACTCATCTGCAGAATGTGACTAATGATAATGTCTATAACTTACAGTTGTTTTGAGGATTAAATAAAATAATGCCTGTAAATACATAGCCCAATTCTGAAAAAAATTAAGTGATAAATGTTTGTTATTTTTAGAATAAATATTATTATAGTTGCTATGCCGCTATCTACCTTTACATGCTGTAAAAATAATAATATATTCCCCATTTTTTCTTTAAATGTTTTTCTAACTTTTTTTCTATTTGGATGTAAAGTATACCTTCATCTTTAATTTTTTTAAAAAAGTACATATTTAAATGTGTTTTTGTTCTCTTTATTAATTTTTCTGGTTCTTAATATCCTCATTGATGCTACTGTTTAGTTCAAGAAAGTTTTTATTCTATTTTGTTTTTTAATAATTTTTCTGTTCTGAGAATTAATTTTTGTAACTATTTTTGGAAAGCTTCAAAAGTATGTAAATTACATTGTTAATTTGAAGGCAATGTTGATTCTATTTTTTTATCATTTCTAGTCCCATTTAAATTATCTTGTAGTGTTATTAATTTCTCCAATTCTTTCAATTTATCTGTATGTCTTCCAAATATTCAATCTATTGTCTCACTTTTCTTTTTTCTTTGATAAAATTGACATTTTCTTGAATTTATTTAGGATTTCAAAACAGCACAAATCTAAAATTTATGTTTCTCATAGCAAATATCTTGCGCTGGAGGGAATAAAGAGATAGATCATACTTGGAGTTATGGAAGTATGACTTATAGCTTTTCCACTTAGAGGCCTAAGAAAGTGATGAAATCTAGAAGAGCAGTTAGGCACATGGTAGAGATGCAAATTTTGAATTTACTGAGTTTTAGTTATATGTGATAAATCCAAATGGAGCTGCCTAACAAAGCACTGGATATTCATGTCTGGATTTCAAATAAATTTTATCTAGAGATGAGTATTTCAGATACTACTGTACACTTGATAATTGGAGCAAGGGAAATCTCCCAGAGAGGAGCTACAGAGGGACATGAGACATGGCTCACAGTGGAACACTGGAGAATAACCTTGTTTCAAGGATGAGTTGAAGGATGAAGAATGTCCACCTGACTATGAAAAGAGTAAAGAGAGGGAGGAACATAGCAGAGAAGACTGAAAGAGAACCAATATGACAAATGCAGCAGAAGCCAAATAGTATGAGAAATCGGAGACCACTGGATTTGCAAAACAAAATGTGGAAGAATAGACATGGATGCAACATTGTAATAAGAAAGGTAGAAAGAGATCAGCTACGAGTTTAGGCTATGCCTTCAATAAATTTTCTACATAGAGAAGAAGAGAGACAAAAATGAGATAGATCCCGTGTTCATTCTCATTGAAGGTCAGGGGCCAGTTGAAACAAAGAGGCTGGAAATACAGGTAGAATGAGAATAATTAATGGAAAGAAGTTCAAAGGATATGAGAAAGAATGGGGATAAAGTGCAGGTGAAGATGGGTGTTATTCCTGGATAGAGGACACTTCTGAGACTGGACAGAAGAGAGAAGTACGTGTGTGGACTCAACAGATTTTTTGGGGAGGAGAGGCAGAATGTTAGAAATGTCTGTGTAAGAGTGTGTCAGAGGATTGAAAGAAAATTATAGAAACGTTGTATTAATTTCAGTGAAGGTGCTGGCATTAAAGAATGTCAAAGCGATTTGCGTGTCCCTATCAGATTGACAATAGTAAATTCTTAAAACCACCAATTTACACAGGTGTGTTGCTTTTTTTCTAAAAGCATTTTACATCTTGGATACACTGGCAAGTATTTGCAGGAATCATGTGCCAGAGAAGAGGGAAAGGAACTGGATCAGTACAAAAGAGAGCCCAAAGTCTTGACTAACTGGGATCTAAGCTAGAGAGGTATACTAGACACCTGACATATCTATGGTGCTCTTCAGGAAAAATGCAGCTGTGGATTCCCATGCTTCATGTTGGGCCAGCACTATCATCCAGACACCCATTGGGTCAGTCAGGAATGGGTACCCAAAGGCAACCAACTATGTGTAGAGCTGTGAAATGTACCTAGCATGAAAGCTCATCCCAAAAGTGGTGCCTTAGCTTGTTGCAACATAATTAATCCACTTTCGCTGCAAGATGTGCATGATGTAGTAGGAATATGCATTAGAAAACAACACATGAATTACAGTATATGACTATAAGATAAAACTTAACAAAAAGAAAAGCAAAACAAAACAAAACATGAGGAGCGAGTTGGCTGGAAACTACAAAGAAAATGAGAAATATAAGAGAAAGAGTAAGTTAAAAATTTTTTAAAAATTCACCAAGAGTAGCTAAGTCCTGAGTACCAAAAATGGTAGTTCTTAACTACATCTAGTAGACTATTAAATGGAATTTTAAGTTGATACTTTTTTCATAATACTTTGTAAGATTCTGGAGAATAAGGACCATATCATATTACATATTATATGCATAAAACATAGCAATTTTTTATTCTACTTTGTTTATTAGCAGAAGTACAGCAACATAAAATAATGTAGTATTATTTCTTACATAGTAGAGTCAATAATTAACACCAGGATTCGGGGTGGGAGATTCACTTACTTTGTCTTTTGAGGCAGAATTTCGCTGGCTTTATCACCCAGGCTGTAGTGCAGAGGTGCAATCTCAGCTCACTGCAACCTCTAACTTCTGAGTTCAAGCGGTTCTCATACCTCAGCCTCCTAAGTAGCTGGGACTACAGGCATGTGCCAACACACCTGGCTAATTTTTTGTATTTTTGTAGAGATGGGATTTTGCAATGTTGGCCAGGCTGGTCTTGAACTCCTGAATTCAAGTGATCCACCTGCCTCGGCCTCCCAAAGTGCTGGGATTACAGGCATGAGGTACCACACCTGGCTAATTTTTTATATTTTTAGTAGAGATGGGCTGTCTCCATGTTGGCCAGGCTAGTCTGGAACTCTTGACCTCAAGTGATCTGCCCGCTTCGGCTTCCCAAAGTGCTGGGATTACAGTTGTGAGCCACTGTGCCTGGCCTGCCTCACTTACTTTCTAAAAGAAATATAGACTTGGAGACATTTTAGTTCTTTACATATGGGCATTAACATTCAAAAGCTGATACTAACTGGCTAAGATATTGTTTTAAGTTTTATCAAAATTCTTTCTCAAACAATCCTGTTTACAAAAGAAAAATTAGTATGACCAATGTGGGTTATCTCTGATGTCTTAAATATCTACTGCAGTGTAGTGGGCTTGAGATCTGGCAGTTGATAGAGGCAATCAACTCCCATTGCAGACTCTTTAAAAATAATAATAAAAGTAATAATATCAACGTAGTTGACTCGAGCAACATGAGGGTGGGGATGCTGACCCACCCCATGCAATTAAAAATCCACATACAAACTTTGACTCCCCACAAATCTTAATAGTCTACTGTTGACCTAAAGATTTGCCAACACAAACAGTTGATTCACATATATCTAATATGTTATATGCAAGGTACATATTATACTGTATTTTCATAATAAAGTAAGCTAGATAAATATAAATATTTATATAAATTATATTTATATTTTTAAATTATATAAGTCTATATAAATTATATAATATTTATATTTATCTAGCTTAATTATATATGTTATACTGTATTCTCATAATAAAGTGAGCTAGAGGAAAGAAAATATTAAGAAAATTATAAGAAAGACAAAATATATTTACAATTCATTATGTGGAAATGTATCTTAAAGGTCTTAATCCTCATTGTTTTCACACTGAGTAGGCTGAGGAGGAGGTAGAAAAGGAAGGGTTGTCTTGCTGTCTCAGGAGTGGCAGAGGAAGACATAGAGGAGGTAAAAGCTGAGGCAGGAGAGGCAAGCACATTTGGTGTAACTTCACAGAAATGTAGTATAATTTCGGTCTGATATTTTTGCTTTTTCATTTCTCCAAAAATATTTCCACATAGTATCAATCCTTCTTCCATCATTTTAGTTTCAGTGCCAATGACATCCAAGATTTCTTGTCATAAGTCAATAGAAGTCTTTAATAATCAGAACTTTTCTGCCAGATTGTCTAATGTCAGTTCGCTTCTGTCTTCCTCATAATCTGGCACTAGTTTGGAAGCACTCATCTCTGTCAAGTTGTTTTCTGTTAATTACTCTGGTGTGGTGTCTATTAGCTCTTGAATTTCTTGAAGAGTCACATCATGAAACTCTTCACCACCATTGCCACCATCTTTTTTTTTGTCATATCCATAAATCTCTCTCATTATTTTATTCATTGACTGTTGTAAATCCTGTAGAAGTCATGTGCAATGTGTGGACACAGTTTTCTCCAGCGGGAATTTATTGTTTGGGGCTTGATGGCTTTTATGGCTTTTTCCATAACAATTCTGGCATCTTCAATAGTGTGATCCTTCCAGACTTTCATGATGTTATCTCATCAGACTGCTCTTCCATAGCGTTGGCAATCCTTTCCATATAATATTATGTGTAGGTCTGGATTAGAAATGTTGTGTTTCAACACAAGTAGACCACTTAATGCTGTCAGTGTTGAACTCACGGGATTCTGGGTGAGTAGGGGCATTATCCAATATCCAAAAATTTTAAAAAGCAGTCACTTATTGGAAAGGTACTTCCTGACTTTAGGGACAAAGCATACATGGAACCAATCCAGAAAAAGTGTTCTCATTTTTCACCCCTCTGATTATACAACCAAAATACTAGCAGCTGGTGTTAGTCTTTCCTTTCATGGCTAGGGAGTTGATGGCTTTATAGATAAGGGCCATCCTGATCATAAACCTGACTGCATTTGCCTTCCCAAAAAATAGAGTTAGGATATATTTTTAGAGTTAGGCTCTTTCCTGCCTTATATTGTGCTCTGTTCTCTTCCTTGCTATTAAATGTGCTTTGTGGCTATTCTTTTTTCTAGAATGGGGCATTTTTGTCTATAGTGAAAGCCTGTTCAGACCAGGTGCAGTGGCTCATGCCTGCAATCCCAGCACTTTAGGAGGCCAAGGCGGGGCGGATCACAAGGTCAGGAGTTTGAGACCAGCCTGGCCAATATGGTGAAACCCCATCTCTACTAAAAATACAAAAGTTAGCCAGGTGTGGTGGCAGGCACCTGTAGTCCCAGCTACTCAGGAGGCTGAGGCAGGAGAATTGCTTGAACCCGGGAGGCAGAGGTTGCAATGAGCCAAGATCGCACCACTGCACTCCAGCCTGGGCAACAGAGTGAGACTCTGTCTCAAAAAAAAAAAAAAAAAGAAAGAAAAAGAAAAAAGCCTGTTTAGGCCAATGTCCTTTCTTTTCAGTGATTTTCTTATGGCACCTGGGAACTCATCTGCTACCTTGTGGTTGCCAGAAGCTACTTCTCCTGTGATCTTGACATGTTTTAAGCCAAATGATCAAACCATCCTTTGCTGGCATTAGATTATCCAGCTTTAGATTCTTCACCTTCCTTTTGCTTTAAGTTGTCATATAATGACTTCACTTTTTCTCAAATCATATTAGTCTAGAGATGCTTTTCTTACAGCAATTCTGCACTCACATAAAAACTGCATTTTCAATACAAGATAAAAAGATATTTCACAAAAAGTACAAGCGTTTTGCACCTACTGGCATAGCTACAGGGACAGCTTCACAAGGCTCCTTTTATTTTTTACAATGGTCCTTAGGCTAGATTCATTTATCTTGACATGGCAAGCAACTGCAATTGCAGATCTAAACCTACAATACACATCAAGCAATTCAACTTTTTCTTTTCTGACTTTTCTCTGATTTTTGGGAGCACTTCCAGCATCACTGGTGACACTTCATGTAGGTCGCATAGTACGATTCAAAGTTTACAGTATTACACTAAACACTATGAAAAATACACAAGAACCAAGAGAGATCACTTTTTACCACAATAGGCAATTTACTGGACAGACAAACTGCTCATGGGAAGATGATTACGTCACATAGCCATTTTAAGTAGATACTTGCAACACTTGAGCTCACTGCAACAGCAACAAGGGGTTTCTACATAATTGCATTAGTACAGAATGTACAACAGTTAATTTTATGCAGTTATAATTTAATACTGCATCTTTACATTTGTTTACATTTCTCTCTACTGTGAACAGCACCATGTATGATGTGTAAGTATTTGTGTACATAAGTTATGATAAGTTCTTACTTTTTATAATAGATTTGTGTATATTTTACGGTAGTAAAAATATATGTAGGCTCATATCTACATATATTTTATACATTCATGACATACCTAACTTTTTCTTAACTTGTTGTTGTATTTTTAGTCTATATGATTCATCGCAGGATTTTTCAAGTTATCAAAAATCTCCAAAAATTTTCCAACATATTTATTGAAAAAGTCATGTATAAGTGGACCTGTGTGGTTCAAATCCATGTTGTTCAAGGGTCAGCTGTACTACAATAAAAACAGTCACTGAATAAAAGCTCCTGTAATTTGGTCTAGCACATTGGTAAAATTGTATTACATGCAACGTGGGTATAATAGTACTTGCCATATAAGGTTGTTGTAATTATCGTAGACTATATATAGTGAGTACTATATCCTTACCAGAGAGTAGGAAACTGAAGTTTAGAGATGTTTTATGACTTGTCTGAGTTCTTACAATTACCTAAGTGTTATCCCATGGAATTTTAATGTAAACATTCACCTTCTTCCGTCTCTTCTTACACTATCTGTCACATATGACTTATGGCTCAAGAAATAGTAGGGACTTAGTTATCTGGAAATAGGTATCTCTATTCTTAAAAGTGCCAATGTGATATTTATGGTCCATTTCTAGGGGCATGATCATAGCATTGTAAGGGAAAGATAATTATCATTTTTAAATTATCCATGCTATATATACTAAAACTCTAAGACCAAAGATATTGACCAGCCCTTTAATATTTGGGAGTAATGTAGTAATATGTATATCCAATACAAGGCAAATAAGAGAGTGATTAGCTTATATACAAAAGTTTTAAATTTTTCATCAATGTATGCTTTTATAAATTTATTTTTGGTGAATTGTATTTACCATATTTTAAAATAGTTTGAATGTTTGAAATGTGTATTTATTCCTATTTAGATTAGAACACCATTTAATTTGTTGATACTGGTTACATATACTATATATTTTGTAAAAATCAATTTTATTGCAGATGAACATCATGAGAAAATTATATTTTGCAGGAACACTTTAAGACAATTATAGCTTAATTTTGTGTCTCTAGAATGATGAATAGCAAAACTATCCCCTCCCCTTTTGCCAATAACATTCTAAAGTCAGAAGGGACCAGGAGATTAGAATATAAATTCTAATATTTCTTGCTACAGTAAAATTTTAATGTCATTACAAAAGAATAACATTCAGCCCTCTGGTAATTATTAAATTAAGTCCTAAATGTTTTATAACATGTATGAACTTAGAATAGAATCTGTGGTATGAGAAAAACCTGGAAGGATATGTATTCTAACACTGCCTCAGCACCACAACCATTATCTGATAAAGGGATTGACCAACTTTCAGTTGAATGTGTCCAAGTTGATAAAATTCTCTACCTATTATGACATCCTATTCCAAGAATGTTCAGTTCTAATTCTTAGAAAGTACTTCTTTGAACTGAATTCTCCAAAAGTTATATTTGTCTGTCCTAGTTCTACCCTCTGTGGTTAAACTAGCAAGCTATAATCATTTTTCCATATGGAAGTACTTTTTCTATTTGAAGAGTTTTCAAATCTCTTTGGATAATCTTATCCCAGATCCTTCAACTATTTCTCCTGATTTTGAGAACTTCACCGTCTTGATCACTTTCTGTGGAAAAGCTCTGCTTACTGAACAACTCTGAATGAGGGAAAGTAAGATAATATTATTTCTCACTCTTCTTAGGCTTTTATTCAAAAGATCTTTAGGGTGAATAGATTTTACATCTACCATATTGACTATTTTAGAGCAAATTCAAAAGTGCATGACATGCAGTGATAGGTAATTTTTCCAATTGAAAATTTTGAATTGCACAGGTTGTAAGGCTGCTGTACAGATGCAAATCAGCTAAGGGGTAAGAAGAGGGCACAAGGAAACCTAAATAGTCAGCATCCACAACCCTGTGTAGGTTTTTGATTCTATAATCCTCAGCATGCATACATAAGGTGACTTTTGTTATTGTGTGTGTGTGTGTGTGTCAGTGTAAAGTGATCACAAAAATAAATAACTGCCAGTGTTGTGAAAGAAATAAAGTAACACTAAGAAATCTAAGAAGGTCATGAAAATAACCACAAAAAATATTTTGATAATTCACTATTTAAATTAACCTGATATACGACATAAGTGAGTCCACTATATATGCTCTACATAAATTTTTAAAAGACAATTAATAAAAATGTCAGTGATTTCCCTACCAGTGTACATTCTCTCTGTTAGTGATGAATAACAATTCATTAATAGGCAATTAACTTCTGGGCTGATGATATCCCAACAAATGCAGGACTCCATGCTGAAATGTGATTTGAGAAAGTGTCAAGATTTTAAACGTTTATACCTATAGAAACTCATGGGTTCAATACGGTCTCAAGATATGTCCTTCACAAATATCAAAGATCTACAGGATTTCGTATAAAGTAAACTAACATGATATCAGAAACCTGCAATCATACCCACACTGTTAACTGAAAATAAAGAATGTAGGTTACAGCATTGCAAAAAGCCTCAACATTGGAACCATGTAGGAGTCTGGAAAATGAGTACCCAAAGATATTAGGTCAGAATATATAAACTCTTACAACTCAGAAATAACCCAACTTAAAAATGGCCAAGGGATAAAAACAGACATTTCTCCAAGAAAGATGTTCAAATGACCAAGAAGCACATGAAAAAATTCTTGATATCATTAGTCATCAAATAATTGCAAATGAAAACTACCATGAAGTAGCACTTCACATACACTAATAGGGCTAGAATCAAAAAGCCAGGTAATGAGTGCTGGCAAGGATGTGGAGAAACAGAAACCCTCATACACTGACCCTGCTAGTGTGAATGTAAAGTGGTACCATTACTTTGGGAAACAGTCTGGCAGTTGTTCAAATGATTAAATATACAGTTACCATGTGACCCAGCAATTCCACTCTCAGGTATATACCAAAATAAGTGAAAACATATGTCCACACAAAACCTTGTACATGAATGTTCATAGCAGCATTAATCCTAATAGTCAAAAGGTAGAAGCACTCTAAATGTTCAACTGGTGGATGAGTAAACAAAACATGGCATATTCATACAATGGAATATTATGCAGCCATGAAAAGAAATGGAGTGCTGATAGTGCTACAACTTGGATGAACCTTGAAAACATTATGCTACATGAAAGAAGTTAGTTACAAAGGCCACATACTGTATGATCTCACTCATGTGAATAAAGAAACCTATGAGGCAGAAAATAGGTAAGTGTTTGCTTAGGGTTATGGTGGTGAGAACTAGGGATAAGGGGCTTTTAGCTAAATCATATGGGGTTTCGTTTTGAGGTAGTGAAGATGTTCTAAAATTGACTGTGGTGATGGTAGCACTTATCTGATATTATACTAAAAATAATTGAATTTTATACTTCAATTGGGAGAACTATATGGTATGGCAATAGTATCACAACAAAGTTGGGAAAAAAAAGATTGGGGTCCAGCTCTATGTGCTGAGAGGAAAAGACACCCAAGGTGCATTGCTAAGGGTTTTATTTTTTATTTTTTATTTTTATTTTTTTTGAGACAGAGTCTCGCTCTGTCAGCCAGGCTGGAGTGCAGTGGCACAGTCTTGGTTCACTGCAACCTCCGTCTTCCAGGCTCAAGCAATTCTCCTGCCTCAGCCTCCCGAGTAGCTGGGATTATAGGCGTGTGCCACCACGCCTGGCTAATCTTTGTATTTTTAGTAGAAACGGGGTTTCACCATGTTGACCAGGCTGGTCTCAAACTGCTGACCTCAGGTAATCTGCCTGCCTTGGCCTCCCAAAGTGTTGGGATTACAGGCGTGAGCCACTGCGCCTGGCTGCATTGCTATGTTTAAAAATAGTAGTTCAAATGAAGGAAATCAGTAGTGCTGATTCCAAACCCCACTAACAAATGCAATGGTGTTTTAGATAGAGGAGCTGAAGGGTTATTCTGGTGGGAGAAATTTCTCCTTTATCTCCATTTCCTTGGTCAAGTTAACAAATATTAACCACATATGAGGTCCCATAAACTATAGACGGGAATTCAGGTGAGGGCCACACAGCAGTCTTCCCTTTCTGTGAGAGCATAACACCATTCCCTTCTGGCAAGAGAACTCTGTTGCCCATTTGAGTATTCTTTTGTATAAAATCTTTTATTTTGTTGTTTTTTTCCTTACAGGAAACTTATAGAATCTGCTCTTTATCCTTGGGAATCTGAAATTTCACAAAAATACTTCTGAGAATGTATTTTGTTTTTTATTCTGTTTAACTATCTAGCAGCCTTTTAATCCAAAGGACTTTATCTAGCTTCTTTTATGCGTCTCTCAATTCCCTTTTTACTCAACTTTGCCTCAAAACACTCAATTTCTTTTGATATTTTCAATCTGCATGTTTGTGTTTAAAATCTGAAGATAGCGTCACTCATAGCTCTGGACACTACCATAATTTTTTAAATTCCTGACAGTTATATTCTTTTAATTTTTAAAAACTTTCTTATTCTATGATCTTTCCTTTTTGTCATAGAAGTCTGTTTCTATTTTATGGCTATAAACTTCTTTGCCTCTTTGGGTACATGATGACTATATCAATTGGCATATTTTACTTTAAAATATGACATGCGGAAGCTTGCAGGTGCAAGCAGGAGCACCTCAAAACAGAATAAGAAGGTCTGTACTCTGGTAGGTTCAACTCACCAGATTCCTAGCTATTTCTAGGCAGATTGGTTCATATATTTTAGGGATGCTTCTCCAGTTTTCATCTCATGTTACAAATTTCAAGCTCACACTCATGCTACATTTATGGGGCCGTGGTGGGGCTGACACGTCGTGAGGGTTCTCCAATTATTACGCCACTCTTTTGCTTCACTGGGAAGTGCTCCTTTTGAGTCCTTGCTGACGCTATGCGGCGCCTCTTCCTGGAGCCCCCAGAAAATTGCCCCAGATATGGCTTTCTAAACAGAGTCTCTGTTATTCTGGCTTGTGGTTATTTCTGCTTTGTCTCCCTTGTCACCACACACATCTGCTTTTTGTCTGCCAGAATTGTATGAATAGCTTTAGTTCACTGTAGGCCCTTACTCCTATTATCTTCCTATTATGGGTTTATTCACTTTTGTATACATTTATTTTCATTCTAGTGATATTTTTTAAGAGCCAGGAGGCATATAAATGTTCTCAGGCCACCATCTTGAACCAAGAGGTATCAGAACCAAGAAAAGTGTTAAATGGTATGTATTTTTACAAACTAAATCCGTGAATACTAAAGCCATACCCAGAAGAGAAACAATGGAGTGAAGGAGATAATACCTTCTGGAAGAGGCTTATTTTTAATAAAGTTGGCAAGAAAACCAAGAGCATGGTTTGGTCAAAACCACAACCACAAACCAGGTGAAGCCATGGGATGTTGTAAGGTATAAGAGGACACTATATCATATAAAAAGGACGGGTCTATAGGGGAAAAGTGTTAAAAAGAAAAAAAAAGGACCCCTGTGATGTGGGTTTTTGAGTGCTAAATGTTTGATAACACAGATAACAATGAGGCTCTGTGTATTATTGAAAAGGAGTTTGACAGGAGGAATGCAATGTTTGGAGAATATTATCATACCAGTTGTATAAGCAATAGACTTGATCAAAGGCAGACTGGAGCAAGGGAGAGTGCACGTGAATTTGTTGATGTAGTCCAGAAGAAAGGGTCTAGGAAACTAACAAAGGATTGTAGCTGTGGGAACAGAGAGACGAGATGAGCAGCTTCACACTATGTCCTGCTGCTGCTTGACTTAGCTCCATTTAGTACATTTTACTTCCAAAAGGCAAACAACAAAACAACAGCAACAACAAAAACATGACAAAATGTCAGTATTTGTGAAATCAGAGTTGGGGATGAAATAGGTAGCTGTTATGTTATTTTTCTATTTTTCTATACTTAAAAATATGTAATACAATAAAATCAAGGGAAAGAAATGAAGGGGAGGCATACGAATTTTAATTGATAAGTGTTATACCTACAAAAGTACAGTATGATTTAAATCCCAACTCTACAACTTGTTGATAAAACTGACCATTAACTTAACCTCTCTGAGTCACAGATACCTCATCTTTAAAATGAGGTAAGAGTGCCAACTCCATAGAATTTTGGGGAAAATAAGATAATGCATGGAAAACCAAGTTTGCCTATTACCATTATATAAGCCTTGCAATTTTTAAAGAAATATGGAATCTTACAAATAAATGAGACATAACTCAATCTTTGCAAGCTGTTTTTTAAAGATCAATAGTATTTTGCCATGATAATTTTTGTTAGTGAAAAATAGAACTAAGGAAACTATATTAGCTAAAACAATTCTAATTTTAAAAACTACTCACTGAATCTTGATTCTTATGCATGTTAAACAAAAACATAGTCATTTGACCATGACTAAGTTTCCTTATTAATTTAACAAATACAATTTAATTATAGGATACATTACAGTTTTACATTTTATATACTTCCAAGTGATCTAAAATTATTGTTTCTAAATTTTCCCATATATATAGTCACTAGCATATGTTGTCTACATGGCTAATTCTGTCTGTAACATACTGCTATGAGACTTCCTTATATTACACATTAGTTTTGAGGACACAATTTCCTTCTGGAGTTGAAAGGCTCTGAAGCAAAACCAAGAGTACCAAAGTTATTCAGAGGTACAAGACGATAACCATAAAAATACAACACTACTTGTTGTGATTAATTTTCAAAATATTATTTCAGTTTCTGGTTTATGTCTAGGAAATACAGTATCCCCAGAATGTAACATCTCACTCCTGTTCATTCTTTGCTCATATGAATGACAATTTAGAACAATTAACAAAATAGACCTTATTTAGCCTTGTTTCATGGTTAAGGAAAGCTTTTTGGTTGTTACTATTCTCTATGTTAAGTTGAAGGAAAGAAATAAATTAGCTAGGAAATAAGTAAATTTTCTTTCTACTGAGAGTGTAGTATTATCATGAAGAGTTACCAAACCAAAACTTTACATGGGCTAACAATTAAGCATTATAGTTGAAAAAATTCAGGAATTCTTCCCCTTTGGTTAATTCAAAATACTCCTCAAGATTTGTCAGAGACTCACAATCATAATTACAGTCATCAAGTACAATATCACTGTTAAATTTAGTGGCAAAAGAGAGTTTTGGATTTTAAAAATATCATTTGACTGACAGTATTGTATTTACCATAGTTTTCTATTAAAAACTTTAGAATTGCTCCACGGGTCCAGACGTTAAGAGATACATGGAGATAGTTGAAATGTAAAGAAGAAACAAAAAGGGAATCAGGAGGGAACCAAGGCTGCATCATTGCAATGCTGTGGCTCCAACACCATCAAAGTGGTTCGTCATAGTCAACAAATGTAGCATTTTTGACTCTTAAATCATCCCTATGTTCATCAAGGTTAACCCTCAGAATGTTGAAATTATACTGAACATTTATAATTTATTCAAAAAATATTTCCAGCATGAAAAATTAAATCTCAACCATAGCTATGATATGGGGAAAACATGTATTTTTGTGTATAACAATGAGACGAAATTTTGGTGCTGCAGAATTCTTTCTCTTGGAGTCTTCTAACCTCTCTGAAAACTGTGGCATACTTAATTATAACATAGAGATAATCATACCTACTTCCCAAAGTTTGAACGAAAAAAAAATGCATGATTTGTGATACTATTGATAGAGACAGGAGACAGTCAATGTTCCCCTGGAAACCTCACCTTCATGCCTAAAACAGCCTGAAGGCTGAAAGACTGGACTGCTGGTCCCAGGAAACAGGCAACTCAGAGGGAGAACTGCCCCTGTTTGGCCGCCCTTTCCGGACTGATTCTTTCTGAATAATGCCCACACGCACACTGGGGGAACATGGTGGAGTCACGAGCAGTTCGTACCTTGTGCAGTGGGGAGGAGCCTGGCTTCTTCAGCTCGTGAGTGTGGCCTAGTATTCAATCTATGAGGTGGGAGCCTATTAGAAGGACCTCTTCTTTTTTCACTGAGAGCTTTCTTTTAATAGATTCCTCTCTCCTCACCTTTCAACGTGTCTGTGTGCCTAATCTTTCCTGGTTGTGTGACAAGAACCCAGTTTTAAGTGAACTAAGGAGCAGAAATTGTGCATCACTATTTTATATAGAATAGTTTAGAATAAATCAATGAGGCCAAGTCATTTGTCCATAGACTAACAAAATTAAATATTTCCAAAGAGAAAGAACTTTTACAAGGAAATTATAGGAAATGCGCTGACATAACTAGATTTATTTTCCTGATTCTTGCAACTCATACACATGAATGTCAATAGAGACTAGTCAATAAGGTCATTTCTTTTAAGAAAGTTTTAAAACTGCGAATGGGATATTTGTGTGTAAGTGTGAATTGAGCATTTGTTAGTGAAATCGGTTTGCATCATATAGATTGCTTAGGGGCAGGACGTGATCTTGATGGATAGTAAGGCTGCCTGGTACCGCCTCTGTGTTACATAGCAGAGAAACAAAACAGTGCTTTTTCTGAGGTGCTAGATCTCAGTTGATGTTGCTGTCTTTTGCTTATCACAGTCTGTTGTGAATCATTATGCAATTTATTTTGATTTGGTGCCTTTTTGCTATCTTATTTCAATTTTATGCTCCATCATGAAAATGGGTGATAAACATATAATGAATTTGTATAAGAATCACTGGGCTAATCCTTGTGTTCTGGTGATTGATTGCAATTTAGCAAATACTGAATTTGCTAATCAAATGGTAGATTATCTCAGTGATATTTAGGTTTTTATACGCTTACAACTTTTAAAAACAGTTATTATTAAACATTCTTGGAGGAAAAATAACTTTTATTGCAGATTTGCTGGTCTCTAGTCCAACTCACATGTTTTTTCATTAAAATTTCTTTTATGGCTGAAATATTTAATAACTTGAGATTCCTCAACTTCAACTCTTGAGTTATACCAGAGCAAACTCTGTCCAGCAGTAGTATAAGGCATGTGAATTAATTCCACTGACTACATCCTTCTAATGAAACATTTTTACACAAACACCATGCTTTCACACTCACACCAACCTGTATGCCCCCACAATAGCTTAACTGCTTGTTCTCTTCTAAATAAAGGAACAACTTTAAAAAGAACTTTATGAAAAACAACTTAATGTAAATTCTGTACAGAGCTTATGATGGAGAGCTGCTTCTCAACATTTCTCATCCAAAAGGCAGTGGTATCATATCAGAGTGAATGCCAATAGGGCTATAAAATGGTTTCCACCTGTCATTAATTTTACCCTGGCCAGTTTGCAAACCAGTGCTGGTCCTATGGAACTTGCAGGAACCTTTCATATCCTGATGCATAATTTAAATATTAATAGCAATTTATCTTTTATGATGAAATATTGCGACTTATTCCTACCCATAATCTTTTTCTGGTCATTTTCTGATCATGCTGCTCTTTCACAAATAAGTAGATCAAAATAATGACAACACAAATGTGCATTTTTTTCATTATCTTTTTACTTGATGCACACTTTGGGAAATATGTGTGATTATTTCTGTCTCACAATTAAGCATGCCACAGTATGCAGAGAGGTTAGAAGACTTCCAGAGAAAGAATTTTGTAGCATCAAAATATCCTTTCATTGCCATACACAAAAATCCATATTTTCCTCAGATCATAGCAGTGGTTGTGATTTAATTGCTGGAAATATGTTTAGAATAAGTTATAAATGTCTAAAATGACATAAACATTCTGAGAATTAACCTTGATGAATATAGTGATGATCTGTGGGAGTCATAGACACTAAATTTGTAGAGTATGATGAAACACTTTGATGATGTTGGAACCACAAAAATGCAATAATGCAGCCTTGGCCAACTCTTAATTCCTCCTTCCATTTAAAAAAATTTCTGTTTGTTTCTACTCTAACTAACTCCATCTAGCTCTTAACATCTGGACCCATGGAGCAATTAAGTTAAATTACTGGTTTTAGTCGCAAATGAAACGAGCAGGGTTTAAATATTTTCAACTGCTCTCAGAAATCACAAAATTATATTTAAAAAGAACCATCTTCCCATTGATACAAAATTGTTGAAAATATACTTTTATTTTTCCTGTCACTATCTGTTTAAAACAGGAAGCTCACATACACTCGGATTATTTCTCTTTCCAAAATTCATATGCAATAATAACATGAATATGCTAAATCCCTCCATTTATCTTTGGATAGATGCTTGGAATTAGTTTTCTAATATCTTTAGACACACAAGATCAAGTGGAAAGGACAGGAAAAAGAGATTAACTCTTAACTGAGTGCATGTACCACAGACACTATACTACTTAACATTCACTATTTAATCTTTAAAGCTATTTTTTTGGAAAAGATGTTAATATTCCTGTTTTTATAGATGAAGAATATTGAGTGTAGGATGGCTAAGTTATTGGTCCAAATTGTCAGAGTGGTGAATTGTGGTTTTGAACAGGACTATATTAAAAGTCCATGCTTTTCTACTTTATAACATTGAGATATAATGGTTAAGGGAATAAGACTGGCATTTTCTTTTTTTCCATTACACTAGCTTTTAAGATAACTTTAAAAAAATAATCATTTTCAATACTTGGCAAATATGTTAGAAAGCATCTCTGACTTTTGACAAAATTTAAACTGTTAATTCCAGAGCTGGTACTTGTCAGATAACAAAAGTTTTTTCCACTTAACATTAAATTCATTAATAATACCACAAAATTACTTCTGCCTAAAACCCCATAAAACAGGAACTAATCAAAGCAAACACACTTAACAGCTAATGATGATTTTAATTTAGCTGTAAATTCCTCAAAGGCTAGTAATTAGAGAGCAGTTCTACGCTTTTTGTTTTGCAAAAATAAATTATTGCTGCACGTTTTGCCACAATTTTCTCTATTTAATTTTGCTAAAACAGTGTTTCCTTTACAAAATTTTAAAATAGATCTAATGGCTAGATGACTTAAATCACCATATTACAATCAATTTTGTTTAAAATAATGTCTCCTGAAGATGTTTTGAACAATAAAACTGGACACAAATGTGTTATAAAAGAACAACAAAAAGAGCCAAGAAAATAAACTCTTCACAGCCCTTGATTGCATGGTACTACTCACTTTAGATTTAATGAAAGGTTATTTGTTTAGCCATAAAGATGTGAGTCATATATCCTGATGATAGTGTGGCTCTAAACAATGAAGATCTAAGATTACATATTTTCTCCAAATGGATGTGATTATCTGTATTTTCTCTTTAGCATTTAAATCTATAGCTTCAAAATTGCAAACCTAAATTCAAGGTCAATTATATTAAGTTAGCCTCTCTTATTTATTTATTTATTTATTTATTTATTTATTTATTTATTTATTTTTGAGACGGAGTCTCACTCTGTCACCCAGGCTGGAGTGCAGTAGGCAACCTCGACTCATTGCAACCTCTGCCTCCTGAGTTCAAGCGGTTCTCTGGCCTCAGCCTCCTGAGTAACGGAGACCAATGGCGCATGCCATCACACCCAGCTAATTTTTGCATTTTTGGTAGAGATGGGGTTTCACCATGTTGACCAGGCTAATCTTGAACTCCTGACCTCAAGCAACCTGCCCACCTCGGCCTCCCAAAGGGTCGGGATTACAGGCGTGAGCCACTGCACCCGGCCTGTCCTCTCATATTTATCCATGGCTGATCCATAGGTTTCAACAGAAGGGGTTGGGGCAGGGAATTTGTCTTCCTAAATGAGAACCCTGAATGTAGAATTGCAAATAGTGCCAACATTATTCATGAAGACAAAGCTAGTTTTCAGGAGAATGACCACTAAAGAGTACGGAAATCTGCCATAAATTTAAACACCAGAAAAAGGAAATGCATAGGATCTAATTCTGAATTATTTATTTGTGTGATGTATTTATCTATTGCTATCCTAATACAGTAGTTCCCCCCTTATTCATAGGGGATAGGTTCCAACCCCTCCAGTGGATGCTTGAAACCATAAATAGCACCAAACCTGATTGCCATCAATCCATACACGTTTCTGTTCAGGTCTTCCACTTACAAATTTAGTACTTTTTCCAACTTAACTAACTACTTGACAAGCATTGGGCTGTAACTTTTGCATTTTGAGGTGCAAAAACTAGCACAAATTTATTTTTCCTTCTTCATGATTTCACAGATAGTTTCATTCTTACCATAGATCTTAGCGACCTCAGTATACAATTTTTTTTTCTTTTCTTATTAAGTGGAGAACTTTCACCTTTTTACTTGAAGGAAACACTTTACTGTTTCTCTTTGGCATAGCTTAATCGCCAGCAACACTACTCTCGTACTTTGGGACTTTTATTAGATAAAGTAACTGTTCCTTGAACGCAAGCACTGCCATACCAGAAAGTCGATGTGATCGCAGAAAGGGCGGCTAAGTGACTCACAGGTGGAAAGCTGTTACAGCGTGGATCTGCTGGACAAAGGGAAGATTCATGTCCTGAGAGGGACGGAACCTGACGGCCCAAGGTTTCATCACACTACTCAGAACTGCAGGCAAGTTAAAACTTACGCATTGTTTATTTCTGGAATTTTCCGTTTAGTATTTTCGGCACAGGGTTGATGGCAGGTAACAAACCATGGAAACTGAAACTGTGGATAAAGGGTGACTACCGTACCACACTGATGTGATGAACATATAGTGCGTTCCAATATCTGGTAAGTAAGTCCGCTCTCAATTTTTTTATCTTCATAACTTTATTATCTTTTCTAAGATATTTATTATCCACCATGAACTTTTATCATTTTATACATTTTCAAATGAGTCTCTGAAAATGCTCATTGACACTTCATTGAACTTATATATAATTGTGGAAATATATCATTTAATATTTTAATCAATATTTTAAGAATATTTTAATTATTTAATATTACATTTCAATTATCAATTTTGTTAATTTAATTAAGTTTGAATTATTGAATATTAACAACATTCTTAATATTTTTAATATTATAGAAGGTTTTTGGTATCTATTATAAATGGAATACCTTTCCATTTTCACTTTTAAAATTTTATGCCAGGGTATATAAAAGCTATTAATTGGGGATATTTATCTTGTATTTTTTCACATTATGAAATTCTCTTAAGAATTCTGCTTTTTTCTCAATATTTTTTGACTTTCTAGGTACGTAATAATGTCAGGAAGAAGAAATAAAAGTAGCTCTTCTTTTTAAGTATTTATATTATATATTTTTTGGTATATTGCATTTTCTAAAGCCTCAAAGACAATGATAGTAATATCATAGTAGAAATTCTTAATAGTTTCTCATTTTAATTAAAATGATTGTAGTGCCACCATTTTAGATATTTGTCTTCAGTTTTTGATAGTTTTTATTATATGTAAGTTGTTCGTTTATTTCTTTTTATTAAATTTTTTATTAGCAATGGCTGCAATATTTAATAACTGCATTTTGTCACATGATATGCTTTTTCTCTTTTAACTTATTAATTCAGTTGATTATATTGATGAATTTCCTGATCTAGAACCACCCTTGCATTCTTTAAGAGAAACTGCTTGCTCATAGTGTATTATTCTTATAATACATTGCAAGATTCCATTTACTAAGTTTTTCCTTTGAATTTTTATAACCTTAGTAATAAAAAGATTGATTCATAATGTCATATTTGTTTTTCCTTTTCAGGTTTGTTTGTAATGATGGCTGTATAAATCACATGTGGAACTTTGTTCTTTATTGATTTGAATAATCTTAGAGTCATTTGTTCTTTAAAGATTAGATAAAACTCAACTCCGGAACCATTTGCCTAGTGGCCTTTTTCATGTTAACTTTATATCTCTCAAATGTCCACAAATTCTCCACTTGTTCTAACATCAGTTACGATATTTTGGCAGAATGTTGTTAGGCAAGCATGTAGTTTCTTCAGGTCTCAAATTTCTGCCAATGTAATGTCTGTAGTCATCTCTAGCGGTTCCTTATCTCCTTTCTCATTTCTAGTCTATTTTTGCTCTCTTTTGTTCCTTTATCAAGATTGCAAAGATATCTGTTTTATAGTATTTTCTTCTCTTTTCTGCATGAATACAGGCACTTAAAATCATACTATTCCCTGATACACCACTTTTACTGTATTCCATAAGTTTCTTTTTGACAAAGTATTCTATCCATTGGTTTCTAGATAATGAGTACTTTTTGTTTACTTCTTGTTTAATCTAGGAAAATATTTTTAATTTCAAAATATTTAACATATTTCAATTACTTTCGTTATTTTTAAAATTTATATTATGACATAGAAAATGCATTTAAACACTTAATAAATGTATTAGGTTTCATTTATAGGTCAAGTTTATATTTTGTTCTTAAATCACTTTATTGAAGGTATGATAGACATTTTAAAAACTTTATTTATTAATGGAATGTGTTGTAAGGAGTTTGGAGGTAGTATAAACCTGTTCAAAACAATCATCACCATCAAGGCCCATGATCATATGCATCACTTTCTGAAAGTTCTCTCTTATCCCCTTTATGATGATGGTGATGTGGTGTTTTTGTGTATATGTGGTAAGAGCACTTAACATAAGATTGACCAACATAGCAAATTTTAAGTATACAATATAATATCATTAGCTATAGGCACTGTGCTGTATAGTAGATCTCTAGAACTTATTTATCTTGAATAACTGAAACTTTGTATCTTTTAGCCATTTCTTTTTATTATTAATTTAAATTTTTATCTTTATTGATTATGGTCATATCCTAACTACAATATTAAAATGTAAAAAAAGTATTATAACTGATATTTTCATCTACTCTATGTTGATTTTAAATTTTAGATTGTTTTACCTTTTCCCTTAATTTTACTCCTTTGACAACTTGTTCTTCACTTCATTTTCACCCTTGAAAACTTAATAGATATTAATCTCTTTTAAAATCATTTTTAAATAACTACCACCCAGTACATTTTTCTAACGATCTTTATCTTCTTTCCTGTCTTTTTCATAACATAGAATATTATGTCTCTCATAATTTGCATTCTTCTCTCTTACTTTTTCCCTCCCTTCAGTGAGAAATTGAGAAAACTTTTCTGTTTTTTTCTCCATCTCCATTTATATGATTTGGTGGGATAATTTTGAACTTAACAGGATTTACTTTGAAGTACACCTCTTCTGTTTCAATAGTTTTTCTTTTTTTTTTTTTTTGAGACAGAGTCTCGCTCTGTCACCCAGGCTGTAGTGCAGTGGTGAGATCTGGGCTCACTGCAAGCTTCGCCTCCGGGGTTCACGCCATTCTCCTGCCTCAGCGTCCTGAGTAGCTGGGACTACAGGCACCCACCATCACGCCCGGCTAATTTTTTTGTATTTTTAGTAGATACGGGGTTTCACTGTGTTATCCAGGATGGTCTCGATCTCCTGACCTTGTGATCTGCTCGCCTTGGCCTCCATAGTTTTTCCTAAACTCATATTATATATTTCCAGATGGTCTGTACTTATCATTAAATGCATGCTTAGTGATTGCTCACCACCGTGTTCTCTTCCCAGGATCTGCTGTCTTCCCAAGCTCCCTGATTTATAGCCTCATATGCTGTTAGAATCTTTTTCAAATATTTTTCTTTTGGTGGCCACTTGGGTAATATGCTAAGTTCTTGAATATTCTTGATCTAAAATAAAAAACAGTCTGTCAAGTGAATAATATCTTGGTTGAACACAGGATTCTGAAATAAGACTCTTTTTATTTCACTAGTCTGTTGATGCTATTCCACTGGCTTCCAACTTTCATAGTTACCAACAAACATCCCAAAGGCAGTTTGCTGTTGGGAAAGAGGGGGATGATTTGTTCTGTCAGAACCGTGTGTGTGTGTGTGTGTGTGTGTGTGTGTGTGTGTGTGTGTGTGTATTTTTACCAAAATACTTCTTAGTGGTTGGCTTTTGTTATTATTTTGGTATTAAAACACAGTATTCCTTAATCTTTAGAAACAGATCTCTTATTTGCTGAATGAATTTTTTTGTATGTATATATAGTTTTTTGATTGCCTCTCTTATATCTATTCATTTTTCTCCTTCTGGAGCACTTTTTCTTATGTTAGATCTCCTAGATCCATCTCTAAGTTTTTAATCCTTTTCTAAGTGATTTCTTTGTATCATTTTGCTCTATACTTAGAGATATTTCCTGCACTTGATTTTCCAGGCCATTAATTTATCAGAGACCAACTTTACTTGAATTTATATACTAGAATTTTTAATTCAAAACCCATAGTGTTCACCTGTGAGGAGTCTTTTTAGTGTTGTTTTAGATATCCTTAAGTATTCTTCCTTTGTTTATTTGTAACTCTGCTCTTGCTCTAGCTCTTCCTGAAGTTGAATTTCATTAAGTGTTATTTATGATTCTGTACTTGCTCCTCCTCTCAGTCAGACTTCTTGGGAGCGTAACAAAAGAAGACTAAGAATTTGTCACTAGTTGACTGTACTACAGGAAATACTAAAGAAGTTCTTCATTATGATAAGAAATTATTCCAGTTCCACAGAAAAGGACAGGGAGCATCAAAGTGGTATATATCAAGTATAAAATCAAAAAGCTGTTTTCCCCCTCATAATTCCTTTAGAATTATAATTTCTTTATATATTATACAAACGTTTAAAGCCAAATTTATAACATTGTCTTGTGTTGTCAAACGATTTCATATATTTAGACCAGGAGAGTTAGTAAACAGATGAACAAACAAAAAACAGCAACAACAAATGTTGGAGCAGGGGGAATGAGAATTCAGAGAAGTTAAATTATATGACCTTAAATGCCCAGCTTTTAACCAAAAATTACAAGGCACTCACAAAAAGCAAGAAAGTGTAACCCATCCTGTGTGTAAAATAAAAGCAGTCAATGCACTAATTTTGATTGTCCCTAGAATCTCAATGTATCAGAAAAATAATTCAAAGCAACTGTTATAAATATGTTCAAAGAAGTAAAGCAAAATCATATTTGAAGAGTTAAAGGCAAGCATGACAACAATGAATCAGCAAATATAAATTCCCAGACATAATAATTACCAAAAGGTATTAACACGATTGATGAAAATTTCACATAAATTCAGAGACCTGTGGGATAACATAAAGAATACCAGCAAACATTAAGTGGGAATCAAAAACAAAAAGACTACCTTCTGTATTTTTCCATTTATAAAAAAATTTTGTAAAGCAAATATAGTGTGATGTAAAGCACATCAGCTGTTTCCTGGCACTGAGGGTCATGGGAGTGGGTCAGCTATAAATGGGCTCTACCAGGTAGCCAAAGAGACTAGTGCCCTGTTCAATTTCACACAGCTCAGCAGAGATCAAGCAGCAAATTTAGTAGACTTTAGTGAAAACCATACAGACACTAGAAGGAAAATACCACAAAGAAAATAATAATTGCTTAGGGCAAATCCTCACATTTTTTCTAGACTTCCTCCTTGCTTTACCTGTGATCTATATCTGTGTTCTGCCCTCATTGGAAGCATCTCAGAACCTTAGAGTCTGAGCAAGATTGATCTCCGTTTTATAAGGAAGACAAGTTTTTTCACTTGCTCAACTAAGGTCCACTTACCTTTCCTGCCACCTGATTGCAATATTCACTAGATATACCACAGTCCTATCCATAACAATATGGTCTGGCTCCATGTTCTAAGATAACCACATAATGGCTGCATTGTCCTTTATTTCCCAAACCTTGTGTTTTTCAGTATCAGGTAACACCATATTTAAGACATCAATAGCCCAAGGCATACTATGCTGCTGATGCTTAATCCATTTTCTTTTAAGTCCATCATCATCAAGAGTTCAAAACACCCAGGGTTCCATTTCCAAACAGAATTATGTTGTGTGAAGGCTAAATAAGACCATAGGGACAATATTTGTGAAAGTTTCTTCACCATGCCGGCCACAGATATATGTGGAGCAAATGTTGTCTCTTTCTCAACTTTTTTCCTGAAAGAAATATTTGAATTTATCAGTAGGTCACCAAATATTTTAATCATTGAAGTACTTAAACAGAAGTGTGAAGGGCAAGACTAATACCTAGGAGACCATTCACTTAAGATACAGGCAAGGAAACATAGTTAGAGAGCTAAGTGTAAGCTACAAATATACATAAATTTAAAAAAATGATTATGTAGGTAATGGAGAGATAGTGAAGGTCTTTAAGATACTGGGGAAAATGATAAAAACCTTATTTTAATGGCCTCCCTCTAGGTTGATATGAGGAAAATACCAGAGAACTCCAACTGAGGCAGGGAGATGTTAGAATTTTGTGATTTCCTAGGTGATAAAGTCTTAAAGCCTGACTAATGGTAATGGAAATAATGATGATAGCGGTCTTCAGAATAGTTAGATTTACTGAATGCTCACTCTGTGCCACCATGCTAGGTATTCTTTCGACACTCATTTAATCTGCACAGCACTGAGTACTCTTGGTACTACTGTTATCTTCATTTGGCAGAAATTAAGTAACTTGTTTAAATTCACAAGTAGCAGAGTCGAAAGGCAAGAATCAAGTCTAGGCTGTCTAACTCTAACCCTTATGCTTGCAAACACTACACTAAGTAAAACATTGTAAAGAGAAAATTACTTGATTCCAGTGGTCAAAGACCAGTGACATGTGATCAAGAGATTTCCAGTCTGAGGGAAGTTGGAAATAAGCCTCTTGGGCTTTAATTCTTCTTAGAATTATGATCAGTCTCCTTCTTCTCTTAAATTGAGCTCATATTTTTCATATTGTGTACCCTCTAAGTTTTCTCGTTATTGTAACTGCACTTTATGTGAAAGGTATGTTGTATTTCTTTTAAAATATTCTGATTTAATTTGATCTGGCTGAGCCCTTACTCTTGCTGAAGTTTGTGAGAACTTCAATATTATCATTATTGGAACTTACCCTCTTACACTGCATCATACAAGACCCAGAGAAATGAAAAAGGAATATGTTTTGCTGCCCACAATGGATTCCTTTGTCCAACCTTTATCATTGTCACCCTTAGCCCCCCATCAGTCAGGCACTATTTTAGTGCTCATAGCCAGCAGTGATGTTCAGTGCCATGAAGCACCCAGAGCAGAAGCTAGTAGATGGAACATGCTTCTGTGTGCCAATGTAGCTATTCCCACACAAGGCATTTTATTTCTATGTCCCTGTATTTGAGAGGGAACTAGTCTTCTTCCACCTGTGAAACTTGAAGTACCCACTTTTCTTTCCTTCATCTTTCAAAATCCATGGCATCTCTATCACTTCCCTCTCTCAAAACATGTAGCTAAATCCTCCCATGGGCCTTAACCCACTGTTAAACACCATGGTCAATGGGGCAGGTCTAGCTGACTGCTGTGCTTTGTTGAGTCAATAAAGTACTGACCCATACATTAGTATACATTTCCAGCAATTAAAATGTGGATATTTTACATAAAACCTAAAGCCCAAATTCTCAACTAGCAATACCAGACTGGGGCTTTAGTGGTTTTCATTCTTGCATGTGGTGTTCCCACAGCCTGTACCACTCCTTGTTACTGACAAGACACTGAAGTCAGGTATCAGATCTCAAAGATGTTCAGTGTATCTTCAGGCCAAGGTAACCCAGAATGAAGCTCAGACTGCCGGAATATGAAGCTCCTCACTACTTTCTTAAGTAAATACCTCTCATTTTATTATCAAGAGCCTGCAACTAAGAAAATATGAACACATTTATTTTCTCATTCAGATTATTCTACCTTATTAACTTTCTAATAGAACATTTTGCATTTGCTGTGATGATGTTTTGTCATCTCAATCATCGATACCAATTAGCTAGAGCAATGAAGGTAATACTTACAACACCCCCATGAGTACAGTACTCCATCCAATAGGTCAGAAAAGCTGCCTATTAAATTGGTTGTGAACTGTTATTAAGAAGGCTAACCAAATGGGCATTGGCTCAGAGCAGTTAGCCAGACAATAATGTGATCAATTGTTTGGATTCAAGTAAAATCAGTTTTACTCTGGCCAAACAGAAGCATCCATATTGCTCAGGGAATATTTTTCATAGAGTAATCTCCTAAAAGGCTCTGAATGGGTTGCACTAGTTCCAGCAAATCATGGAAAACACACCTGAAATGTATTTTCAAATAGGAAATATATTTCTAATTCTGCAGTTGGTACAAAATAAAAGTCACTGAGAGAGAATGAAGCAAGAGCGAAGAAACCAGGGGAATGTGACGGGGAGAGCTCTTTGGTGTGGTGGTGTTCATGTTTTCTGCAGGGACCACCTGTCCCTATTTCCTGCAGTAGAGTAACTGTTACTTTGTTATGCTGATCCTGGTATCTGATGTTCTTACAGCTAGTAATAGTGAGTTTTCCCTGTTTGTGTTAAGCAGTATTTTTAAAAAGGAATCCAATAAAATTTCAAAATAGATCTTTTAAAAGGTCCTATATCAACACTAGCATTAACTTCTCTCAAAGATGTTGCATGTTTCTCAGCTGATTGTGTTGTAAAGCAGCAAAAAATTGAAAAAATATAATTATGCCTGTCATGATTTACATGCCTACACTGGTGGTTCTGAATGTACACATGATGACTCCCTTGAAAATAAAATATTTTCTTCACCCTTACAATAATGGAATTACAATTTTAGTATTCATTACTAGGGAAAATATGTAACAATAAAAAGCTATTATGAATTGATTAATGATTAAGATTTGTGTACTTTGTCATTATATGCCACATAATTTGTCAAATGCATTTGAAAATGTGTCCTCACAGACTGACCAACATAGCAAAACCCCATCTCTACTAAAAACACAAAAACTAGCTGGGCATGGTGGCACACACCTGTAGTCCCAGCTACTCGGGAGGCTGAGGCATGAGAATGGCTTGAACCTGCAAGGCAGAAGTTGCAGTGAGCCAAGATTGCGCCACTGCACTCCAAGAATTCTGGTTGGTGTATATCCACACTGTTAGAACTCTTGTGGTAATTTTGTGACATCCTCCCCATCACCAGGAGTCTATAAAGCATATATTGGTAACCACTGATTAATATAAACAAACTTTGAAAGTTTAACTGCATAAGTTTTATTACCAAAATCAAAGTGTGTGTGTGTGTCTGTGAGTGTAACCATATTACATTATGCACAACTCTAAGAGAGCCATTCAAGAAAGCTAAGCCATTACTTGTCAGCTTGGAGCAAATTTGGCAAATTGTCAGTAACCCACCAAAGACTCTCTTGACACATTTCCAATCTGAACAGATTGTGAGTACAGTTGCTTTAATTCAGTCTGCCATGGAGCTCACTACTGTAAATGCAATAGATGCACGGTCTGAGATCGCGTATGAGGAAAAATTACACACTTTATAAAGATGTGCTGGATAAAAAACCTATCATATCATCTGTTTGACAGCTCTACCATTAGAATTCATAGGTACTAAAAGTAGGAGACAAACAAACATAAAATGTCATTCTTTCTAATACTATCAGGAGTACATCTATAAAAGTCTTTTGTCATATTAGAGAAGCAGTGGCTATACTTTTAGGATAGCCCTACCATACAAACTGACACCAAGAATCTCTCTACATGTGTATTTTAATCTCTCTGATTTTTGCCTGAGATATTTTACTTCCAGGGTTTTAAAACTGAATTTTATTCTATTTATTGTGCATTTATAACTTTCCGTCTTAGGTTAGAATTATTAGATTTGAGATTTAGGTCTAAGATAAAAATGTTTAGTAATACATAGAAAGTGTCTAAGCTTTCGTAAAACTGCTAAGAATACTACTCTATTCTGGACAGCTATTTGGTAATTAGATTTACTTTAATTTACCTATGATTGTATATAAATTTATAGCATATTAATATAGTATATTATACTACCACATTAATATATATAGTATATATAGTATAGTATACATATACTATGTAGTATACTATAGAAATAAAAAAATTTGTGATTTTAGTGTGCAGTTCTATGATTTTTAACACATACATAGATTCGTATAACCACCACCACAACCAACCAGGATCAGAAAGGTCCCATCATCACATTAAACTCCAGGGTGTTTTCCCTTTGTAGTCAAACCCTCCTGCACCCCTAATCCTGTCAAACACACTTCGGTTTTTTGTGCCCATAGTTTCACCACTTCTAGAATCTTAACTTAATGGAATTGTGCAATAAACAAATTTTCCAAACTGGATTCTTTCTGTTAGCATAATGCATTTAATATCCATTCACGTCATTACATGTATCAATAGTTCATTCCTTTTCATTGCTTGCTCAAATTTCATTGTATTGATACCTCATTTTGTTTATCCATACACACAGTGAAGTGCATTAAGTTGTTTCTAATTTTGGTGGTTATGAATGATGTATGAATGATGTATGAGTGATATAAATATTCAATAAAAGATTTAGTATAAATATACATTTGTAATTATATAGGGTAAATATCTAGGAGTAGGGTAGCTATGTGCTATAGTAAGTGTATGTTTAATTTTACAAGAAACTACCAAACTATTTTCTGGAGAGTGGCTGTACCATTTTGCATTCCCACTAGAAAGAAATGAGAGTTACTGTTGTTCTGCATTCTTGCCATAATTTGGCATTGTCAGGTTTTATTTTTCTTATACATTGTAATAATGTGTAGTGCTATCTGTTTGTGGTTTTGATTTGCATTTCCCTAATGGCTAATAAGGTTGATTATTTATTCATGTGCTTAATTTCCCAACTGAATAGCTTTTTTGATGAAGTGTTAGTTCAGACTTTGTCCACTTTTTAAATAGCTTCCTTGTTTTCTTATGGTTGAGTTTTGAGAACATTTTAAGATATATTCTGGATATAAGCCCTTTGCCAAGTATATTATTTGTAAATAATCTATTCTAGTCTGTGAGTGGGTTGGCTTTTGATTCCCTAGCAGTGTATTTAGCAAAAGTATTTACATTTTGATGAAGTCTAATTTCTCTCTCTCTCTTTTTTCTTTCTTGTAAGAACTTGATATTATTTCTATGAACTTTCACCTATCTCAAGTTTTCAAAGATTTTCTCTTGTGTTTTATCAGTTTTACATACATTAATTGCCAATTATGATTAAATAATAATCTTTTTCTTGCCTTATTGCACTAGCTAAAACTTCAAGTAAGATGTTAAATAGGAGTGCTGAAAGTGGATTAGGCAAAACACATTCTTTGCATTTTTTCTGGTTATTGGGGGAAATAATTTGGTCTTTCATCAGGAAATGTAATGTTAGCTGCAGATTTTCCGTGTGCACCTTTTTTCAGACTGAGAAATGTCCTCTTCTATATTTAGCTTGCTGAGCATTTGTATTACGAATGCGTTTTACCTAATATATTTTCTATGTTGATATGTTCATGGACATGTTCTGTTATGGTCTTATTTAGTCTATTAATACAGTGAACTGCACTGATTAATCATCAGATATTGAACCTAGCTTAACAATTTGGTGGAAAATTATCGAATACACGTTACACTTTGCAAATATCAACTCTTTGTAAAATCTGATGGTAAAAATACAACGCAATTCACTAAGTATATTTCTACATAGTTAAAATAAGGTTTATATGTTCAGGTCTTCTCATGATAAATTTGTTAGATATTTGGTATAGACTGTCTACGGTGGTTGTAATCTGTTGGGCCATAGGTCAAATCTTGTCCAAATGCTTTTTGTTTGATCTATAAAATATTTTTTAAAAGTTGAAAAAATGTCTGGCATTTAAACTTCAGATTTTAATTTTATTTCTGGACTTCCAGCTTCAAAGGTCTTGCAACACTAGACCTCATTGTTGTGTAACATCATGAGTTGAGTAGCAACTATTCCTATTTCACAAGGACCATGTGAGTTCTGTTTTACTACAGTACCCAATATTCCCTAAGTAATTTTACTCATTTAAATTATCTTACAGCTGTAGGGTATGGACTTTGAAGTCAGTGATCTAGAGAAGTAGAGAGATTAAATATTATTTAGTATTTTTAAATCAACAATAAATACAATTTGGAATTGTGAGATATTATTTGGTCTAATGCATTGTTTACTTTAAAAATAAACATGTGCTGTTGAAATAAGTAATTTTACAGATTTTGAAGCAAATGTAAACAGACATAGATATAGTTGACCATTGAACAACATTGGTTTAAACCGTGCAAGTCCACTTATAATCAGATGTTATTGTGCCTCTATTACCCCTGAGACAGTGAGACCCCCTTCTTTTCTTTCTCCTCCTCAGCCTACTTAACGTGGAAATGACAATGAAGACCTTTATAATAGTCTACTTACAGTTAATGAATAGTAAATATATTTTCTATTCCACATTATTTTCTTAATAATATTTTTCTAGCTTACTTTCATTGTAAGAATACAGTATAAATACAAGACATAAAATTTTCTTACAAATGCCAAACATTCCCAAATTCCTAGAAAATGGTCTTTGTTACGTTGCCAAAAGCTTGATGTAAAAACAAAACAAAACATAAAAATAAAGCATTCTAGCTAATGCATACTCCCTAAGTGCAACCAAACAAGTGTAGACAGGTGGAAAGTTAAAAAACTGCCTTCTAACAGACTACTCTATGCCATTGATTCAGGCAGACTTAGGGTCTATGCCAAAAACCTCAGTGCCTTTCCTCTTTTGAAGGGCATCTATGTAGGGAACTAGTAAGAATTGAGGCCCTTCCATCTATTCTTGAAATCTGTTCAGAAACAATAAATGCAGAAGAAAACATGATTGAATGCATATTTTCAAAATAAAAATCATAATGTGTATGACTGGAGATCTCCTAATGTGTATGACTGGAGGCCTTCCAAAGAAGGCAGGCCAGTAGATTTATTTTATTTGTAATCTTTCTATAGTGGAGGATTTTACTCGCTGCCTCTTAAGAACAGCTGAAGTATTTTAACATCAGAACCAAAGAATCCACTGAAGTCCAGGAGCTTCTGGATGACTGTCTGCTACAAACGAGAAATTGGACTGGGTTATATTTGTCAACCTCTATTCTGTGTATGATTTTAGGAGAAGAATTTTAACAACCCAGAAGTCCTGTCTTTCAGAAAACTCCAGGCCTGGCTCTCTTCTTATTCAAAGAAAATTAATGAAAACATAAAGACATAACAGCAGAGGACTGTAGAAATATTCTGTATGAGAGAGTAACAGGAAAACATAGCATTGAACATGCAGAAGAGCATCATTTTATACATGATTTATAGAAGATTCATTTTAAATAATTTTTGTTTGTTAACAAAGGGGTTTAGGTCTATAGAGGTTGTATTTGTTACCTTTTTCACATTGCAGGTAGTTTCTAAATACATGACATTTCAATCATGGCTTATTCTTTAACCTAAGAAATTGTCTTAAAATTTCCTAGTTGTTAGATTTTTTGATTGGATATCTTAAAGTTGGTTTTAAATGGTTTCATTGTTGTTTGTACTATGTTTTGGTCAGATTTGGGGGTCTCTAAAATATCTATTTTTTTCTTATGTAATTAAAATTTTATTTATGAGCTACTGCCTGATTCTAAATAGTCTATGGTTATTTGAAAATATCATGCCTTCTTTAAGGGAAACCAAATAATAATATATCTTGTTAAATGCTTTATTTAAATCCTCTGTATATATTTTAATGTTTTTACTTGTATCAGTAAGTTTGCAAATTTCAAACACGTAAAAAAACTTACCCTCCTTTACATTATTTTAATAGTGTATCTCCCATAGTGCCATATAGCTAGATTTTTTTTCTGTTTTAAACTTAGTTTAAAATGTTTATTTTGTAGTAGTAAAATTTAGTTTCAGCAAATATATTATCAATCATTGATATACTTGTCTTACTTATTAAACTTTATTTAATGCACTGTGTTTATTAGGCTTTCTTAGTATTCCCCCATTTTTTCCTTTTCTTATTTTACAGCATAAAACTTTATCAAGTTTTACGTTCACTTTTTCTTCTATTGATATGTTACCAGTAGTTATTTTTAATTTTACAACAGGTGTATTTGAGCATATGTATGTTCTTTCCTTAAATAAAACAAGACCAGTACTTGTTGTGTCTTTTGATTTGAAAAGTTTAGGTATTTACCATACTTCTTTGATTATTTCTTCTCCCTTTACTTTTGTTCCCCTAAAACTTCCACAATACTTATCTTAGATATCTAAATTCTATTCTTTCTTAGATTTTGTCACATTCTAGTCATCTCTGTGCTTTCCTTTTTTTTGAGAGAGAATTAATTGGTTTTCTAATTTATATAACTACAAATGCAATTTTCATCAATATCAGTTCTGTTTTATCAACATTTCTACAATCTTTTTTAATTACTAAGATAATATTCTTCCTTTTTATTATTCCTTTTTATAGCTACTTAATTTTTTTGCAGTTTTAAAATGTTTTAAAGTGAAAATGTTGAGGTTTAATTTATATAGTACAATTCAACTTTTACAAAATTGCAATATATAATATGTATACAAAATCTGTGTTAAATTGTTTATGTTACTGGTAAGGCTTCCATTCAACAGGCTATTAGTAGTTAAGTTTTGTGGGAGTCAAAAGTTATGCACAGATTTTTGACTGTGAGGTGGGGTCAGTGTCCCTAATCCCTGCATTGTTCAAGGCTCAACTGTATTGGATGAGTAACCATTCCCACGTCAAGAGACAGAGCATTTTTATCACACAAGAAGTTCCTTCATATCTCTTTGCAGTAAAGCCCCTACTTTACTTTGCAGTAAAGCTCCAGGTTCTAGGCAACTACTGATCTGACCTCTTTCCCTATTAAATGGGGTTCCCAGAATGTCGATATAAATGGAATCAAACAGTAGGAACATTTTGTGACAAATTTCACTTTGTATAATGCTTTTGTTACCAGTACACCAGAGGTTTGGTCTGGGTTCTGTTGCTTGCAGCACAGAATGCCAATGACAAACAAGGAGTATTGTCAAGGAAGAAGGTTTTGATAGGGTGCTGCAGCTGAGGAAATAGGAGCTCAGTCTCATATCCATCTCCCTGACCAACTAAAACTAGGGGTTTATATAGCAGGGAAGAAATGAACAACGGGTAAGAAAACAGGAACCAGGGAGGGGCAAGGAAGCAATAATGATGAATGAGGGGTCCAGCATCTCATTATCTGGATCTGGTGATCTCGTAACTTTCAGTTCTTTGCTACTTTTTTTTTTTTTTTTTTTTGAGATGGCATCTCACACTGTTGCCCAAGCTGTAGTGCAGTGGCACGATCTCGCCTCACTGCAACCTCCACCTCCCAGGTTCAAACGATTCTCCTCCCTCAGCCTCCTGAGTAGCTGGGATTACAGGCACGTGCCACCATGCCCGGCATATCTTTGTATTTTTAGTAGAGACGAGGTTTCACCATGTTGATCAGGCTGGTCTCGAACTCCTGACCTCGTAATCTGCCCACTTCGGCCTCCCAAAGTGATGGGATTATAGGTGTGAGCTACTGCGCCCGGCCTGGTACTTTTTTTGAGAGGCCTGAAGGTCTTTCCTGAGGAAGAAACTCAGATAAAACAAATATTAGGTTCAAGCCAGAAAGGTGCTTTTCTATGTTTATCCACAAAACTGTCTATGGAACTCTTGGGTCAGTTTCACTTTGAAGACTTACCCATGTTGTTGCGTGTGTTAGTTCAGCCCATTTATTGTTAAGTAGTGGTATATCACAATTTTTCATCCATGTATAATTGGGCATTTAGATATTTTCCCCAAATTTTTACTACAGGTATACCTCAGAGATATTGTGGGTTCAGTTCCAGACCATTACAATAAAGCAAATATGGCAATAAAGCAAGTCACACAAACTTTTTGGTTTCCCAATGAATATAAAAGTTATGTTTATACTATACTGTAGTCTACTAAGTATGCAATAGTATTAAGCCTTGAAAACAAGAAACATACCTTAATTTAAAATACTCTATTCCTACAAAATTCTGACACGGAAACATGAAATGAGCACACGCTGTTGGAAAAATGGTTCCAATAGACTTTCTTGTCACAGGGTTGCCACATACCTTCAATTTGTAAAAATCACAGTATCTGTGAAGTGCAAAGAAGCTAAGAACAATAAAACAAGCTATACCTGTATTAGGAATAAAGCTGCTGGAAATATTCATATACTGATATTTATGTAGACATATGTTTTCATTTACCTTGGCCAAATGACTAGGAGAAGGATTTTTGGGTTCTGTAGTAAGTGTACAATTAACCTTATAAGAAACATTGCTATAGCATTTTACATTCCTACCAGCAATATAAGTGATTTCACGTTGTTCTGCACATTCACTGGCACTTGAATTCAGTGTTTTTACTGTTAGTCATTGTAATGGTTAGTGATATTCCATTGTGTTCTCATAAAAGTCCAATGTAAGTTGTGTTCTATATATGTTCTGGATTCAAGTCCTTTATCATATATGTTTTTCAAATATTTTCTCCCAGTCAGTGACTAGTCTTTTCATTTTCTGAACAATGTCTTTTGAAGAATAGAAGTTTTTTATTTTAGTGCGGTACTATTAATCCTTTTTTCTTACATGGTTTGTGATTTGAAATTCCATTAGTGCCATCTTTAAGCCGACATACCAAAAGATTTCCTCCTGTTTTTACACTGAAGATTTGGAGCTTCGGTTCTTATAATCAGGAATATGATACATTTTGAGTTATATATATTTACAGTTTAAAATAGGTGTCAGCGTTCATTCTTTTGAATATGGATAGCAAACCTTCCAGCATCATTCGTTGAAAGACTTTATCTTCACCATTGAAATAGTTTGGCACCTAAATTAGATTTCTATCATGGTTGTAACAAAGTACCACGAACTTAAAGTAATATCCACTTATTATCTCACAATTTTGTAGGTCAGGAGTTTGACACTATGTGTCTGGATTCCTGCTCAGAGTCTCACTGTGCTAAAATTAAAATACAGGTTGTGGCTGTAGTTCTTTCTGAGCTCAGAATCCTCTTTCGAGCTCACTAATTGTGGAACAATTCATTTGCTTCTCATGCTTTCCACACGACCCCTTCCATCTTCAAGCCAGCAATGGTGGATCGAGTTCTACTTACATTCAAATCTCTCTGACTCATACTTTTGTTGCATCTCTGTGACTTTCACTTCTGCTTTCCTCTTGTTTTATGGGCTCATGTAATTCCAGGGTAATCTCCCTATTTTAACTACATCTGCATAGTTTGTTTTGTCACAAAAAGTAACAAAGTCATATGAACAACACCAGTGGTCAACATGATGGGGCCAAATTCTGACACAACCACCTTCATTGTAATCTAGTGGACCATATATTTTGGACTCTTATTCTGGCTTTCCTTTATGTTCCCTTAATCTATATGTCTATCTTTATACCAATACTATATTTTATTTACTATGATTTTATAGTAAGCCTTTAAATCACAAAGTATAGATCTTCTAAATTTGTTCTTTTAGAAGATAGGTGACTATTTTATGCTCTTTATATTTCAGTGTGCAATTTGAATAACACAAATATCTACCCAAAGCAAAGCCTCTTGCACTTAGTTATATTGATTCCAAAATACTTCATGTTTTCTTTTATGATGTTGTAAATGACATTGTTATTAAAATTGTTATTGTCAGTTGACCATTGCTAGTATATAGATATTCAATTCTTTTTTTATATTGACCTTATAATCTGTGACTTTGTTAAGTTCACTTATTAGTTCTAAGGGCTTTTTCATAGATTCCTTGAGAGTTGTCTACATAAACAACCATGTCATCCTTGAATGAGGACATTCCTGTTTATTTCTTTCCAATCCATATGGCTTTCCTTTCTTTTTGTGTTCCTTATTTTACTAGTTAGGATTTCTAGTACAATGTTGAATATATAATTATTGACATTAGACACCCTTGTCTGTTGCAACCTTAGGGGGAAAGAACTCAGTCTTTCACCATAAATTATGTTAGCTATACAAATTTTTACAATTTCCTTGATTGGATTGAGGAAGATGTTTTCTATCTTTAGGATGCTCAGAGTTGGTGATTGTAAATGGAAGTTGAATTTTAGCAATTTTTTGTGTATTTATTTTAAGTAATATACCAAGTAGGGCCTATTTCAGAAAGGCAACATTGTTTCAACTTAAAAAATCAATTATTCTAATTCATTAGGTTAACGGACTAAAAAAAAGTGATGATCTCAACACATGCAGAAAATTGTTTTTGATAAAATTCAGCCTCTATTAATAATAAAAACACTGCAAACTAGAATAGATGAAAATTTCTTCAACTTTTAAAAGGGTCTGTATAAAAATAAATTAAATATGCTAATATTTAGGTAAGAATGTTGCCACTTTGTTGTTGAAGGATATTACTTTAGTTTCCTTTGTTTGTATGATCTTTACCTATTTGAGTATCAGGGTAATACTGGCCTGATGTGAGTTTAGACATGCTCGTTCCTTTTTATTTCTCTAAGAGATTGTGTGGAACTGGTATATCTCTTCCTTAGATATTTGGTAGAATTTACACATGAAACCATGCGTGTTTAAAGTTTTTAGCTTTTTTTAACTATGAATTCCCCTTTTTAAATAGATATTGGACATTCTGTTTATCTATTTTGTCTTTAATTAGCTGATAGTTGGTATATTTCATAGAATTTGTTTATTTCCTTTAATTTGACAATATGTTGTTCTAAATACCACTACCTTAGTTTGCTTTTTATTTGCTTCTTTCGTTTGAGGCTCTGCAATGGTGCCCACTTTCTGGTTAGAGGAATAAATTTTGTTATCTTTTCAAAGGACCAGCTTTCCATCTCTTCGATTTTCTCTATTGATTTTCTGTTTCCTACTTTAATGGTAACTTCTGTCATTCTTTCATTTGCTTCCTCTTGCTTTGTGTTTAATTTGCTTTTTATAGCTTTTTTAAAATGGAAGCATAAATAATATATTTGATACCATTCTACTTTTGTAATATAAGCTGTTACTACTATACATTGCTTCTAATCACAGTTTTAGCTAAGTTTTTAAATTTTTATAATCCTATTTTCATTTATGCTGAGTTAACGATATATTTTAATTTATACTGTGATTTTTTTTCTTTCATCCATTGGTTATTTAGAAATGTATATTTTAATTTCCACATATTTGAGGATTTTCCATATACCATTTTGTTACTGATTTTGCAAATATTTGGGGATTTTCCTGATATTTTTTGTTAATGTAATGAGAGAATGTGTTTCTAGCGATTTTAATTGCGTTGAGATTTGTTTTATGTTCCAGAATATTGTTTACTTTAGTATTCACCAAGACACATGTGGCATGTGCCTTTGGAAAAATGTGTATAATACTATCGTCAGGTCTATAAACATCAATAGGCCAGTTGGTCAATAATGTTTTTCAGAAGTCTTCTACGTCCTAACAGATATTTTTGTCTATGTTTTATTTAGACTACTGAGGGGAAAGTGTCTACTGCTTCCTTATAACTGTGAATCTATTTCTTCTTTCAGTTCTATCACGTTTTCCTTTATGTATTTGACATTGACAATAGTTACATATAAATGCGTGATTGTCTTCACATATTGTGTAAGAAACCTATAAGAGAAAACTTTCAATTCCTCTTACCTATTCAGTCTTTTTTTTAACTTGGAATTTAGGGTTTTAATAAACTAAAAAATAGGGCAGTTTAGAGTCACAGCCAAATTGAGCAGAAAGCACAGAAAGTTTCCATATACCCACTGTCTCCACCTATGCCACTCTCCACAACTATCAAAAATCTGTACCAGAGCCCAATCATTTTTCTATTCTCATATGTTTTACTTCTACATATGTTATAATCCCCACAACATATTAACCATTTTTGCTTTGAGTTGTCAATTATCATTTAAAATATTACTTTTAATTAAAGTAAAATTAATTTTTGAATATAAATTTTTATGATCTTTAGAACATGTATAGATTTGTATGCCAGCCACATGATGAGAATGTTGAACAGTTCTGTTAACATAAAAAAAAACAGCCTCTCATAGGTTTCCTTTGTATTTACACCCTTTCCCCATACTGGGAACCACTGACATGTGTTCTCCATTCCTACAATTTTGTCTTTTCAAGAGTGGGAAATAAATAGGCCTATACAGTATGTAACCTAACAGGATTGGCTTCATTTTAGTAAAGAACTTTGAAATTCACCCTAGTTTATATATATATAATATATATTATATATTTATATATATAATATATATTATATAATATATATTATATATTATGTATATTATATAATATATATTATATATATTATATATATTATATATATATATTTATATATTTATATATTATATATTATATATTATATATATTATATATTATATATATTTTTATATTTTTATATATATAATTGCTTGTTTTTTTAATTTATTCACAATTGTGAATGTGCCACAATTTGTTTATTTGCTAACTGAGAATATTTGAGCTGTTTCCAGTTATTGGAGATTACAAATGGAGATATTACATATTTGTGTCATGGTTTTTGTTAACTTTTTATATCCACAAGTATTTAGGAGTGGAACTGCTGTGACATATGGTAAGTGGGTATTTATTTTTATAAGAAACATCCTCCAAAGTTCCTGTATCCTTTTGCATTTCCACCAAAAGTGTAAGAGAGTTCTAGTCATTACACATTCTCATTAGTACACTGAATTTTCAGAATGTTTTTATTTCAGTCATTCAGAAGGGGTATCTCCTTGTGGTTTTAATTTGAAAGCCCCAGTGGCTGAGGATCTTGAAATATCTTTTAATGGGCCTATTTGCCTTCCATGTATCCTCTTATGTCAGACGACTATTTAAGACTTTTACTCAGTTTTTAACTGGGTTGTTTGTTTTCTTACTGTGCAGTTTGAGAGCTTTTATATATTCTGGAAACCATTCCTTTGTTTAATAAGTAATTGCCAGAGATTTTCTCCCATTCTGTTTGTCTTTTCATCAATTTCTCTGTCTTTCTTAGAGCAACAGTGTTTACTTTTGATAAAGTTCAATTTTTTTAATGCGCCATTGCTAAGAACTCTTTGCCTAAGCCCAAGTGAAAAAAAGTCTTTCTTTTGAATAAAAGCTTATTTTTTTCCATTTTACATTCAATTTTATGATCTATTTTTAGTTAATTTTTGTGTAATATGTGGGGTTAAGATTTAAGGTTCATTTTGGTTTTTTTGCTCTTGGAGAACCAATTGTCTCAATCCCATTTAAAGACAGTCTTTAACCTGAGTTAAACAGACTATCCTTTTTATATTGAATAGGAATTGCATCTTTGTAAAAATCAATTGATAATGATTTTTATTAATTTATTTATAATTGAATAATGTAATAGAACATTATATTGTTCTATTAAATGTTTACATTCAAAACTACACTGTTTTGATTACTTGTAGTTTTCTTCAAATAGGCCATATACATTCCTGTTTCCTGATTTGCCTTATGATTTTTTTATGGAAACTAGAAATTTGAATATTATAATATGGTAACTCTGGAAGTCAGAAATCACCCAAAAGATAGAGTGTTATTTAGTCTTCTCTGCTACATAGTTTTTGTGCCTGTACCTGCATCCTGAGCCATTAGGTGGAAGGATCACAAGAAAAACAATCGGGGGGTGGGGAAATTTTGTCCCAGGTGTTGAGGTCTGCAGTTTCCCTGGAGGGCATGGTTGTCTCTTTCTGATTTGTGGGTGCCTGTGTGTCCCTTATGCAGCATCTGTTTCTGTCACCATTGCCATCTCACAGGATGGCATAAGGGCTGAGATATGACTGAAGAGGGAAAAAGAAAAAAAAACCAGTAGACTTGCTAATCTCTCTGAGAATTAGAAATCCACTTTCCTGCTTCTAGATTAAGAACTAGAGGAATCTCCTGGAACTTTCACTATCCATTCTAACACCTGCTTCTGGGTTTTTGGTTCCTTTGAGTCCTGGCTGAAAGATTTGGGAGGAGAAAAGTGTTAAACTCTCTGCCACATCAGTAGTGCTTCAAATTCTGTTTTTACCCCCCAAATACCCATGCTACAGTTTACATTTCAGAGTCTTTAAAAAGCTGGTCCATTGATTCATTTTAGGTGTTATATCTGCATTCAATTACAGAAGTCTGGGGAGTGTGATTTCTCAATCTTATCCAAAACTTGAATAGATCAATCTGTTATCTTTTAAAGTGATTAAAAATAATCACTGGCTCCATTCAAAAATATTTTTTTAATTGACAAGTAATATTGTATATATTTATGGTGTACAACATGGTATTCTGATATAAAAGTATATACATAGTGGAATGGCTAAATCAAAATATTTAAAGTATGCATTACCTCACGTACATTTCTTTTGTGGTGAGAACACTTGATATCTACTCTCTTAGCAATTTTCAAGTATATGTCATTAACTACAGTTACCATGACATATACTAGTTCTCTGTAATGTATTCTTCCTGTCTAACTAAACTTTTGTGTCTTCTGACCAATGTATCTTCAATACCCCTACTCCCCAGTTTTCTCTAACCACCATTTTACTCTCTGTTTTTAAGATTTTGACTTTTTCAGATTCCATATATAAGTGAGATTATGGCATTTTCCTTTCTGTGCTTGGCTTATTTCACTAGATATAATGTCCTCCAGATTCATCCATGTTGCTGCAACATTTTATAAAACTGAATAGTATTGCATTGTGTGTATATACCACATTTTCTTTATCCACTCGTCCACTGATGGACATAGGTTGATACATTATCTTGGCTATTGTGAATAATGCTGTAATGAACATGAGAGTACAGTTATTATTTCATCATATTGATTTTTATTTTTTGGATATAAACCACATGTGGTTGACCCTCCTGTATCCATGGGTTCCACATCCACAGATTCCAACAGTGGATGAAAAATATTTTTTAAAAGGAATAACAATTAAAAATAAAAACACTTAAAATAATATAGCATAACAACTGTTTACATAGCAGTTACATTGTATTAGATATTATAAGTAATGCAGAGATTATTCTAAGTATACAGGAGGATGTACATACTATACTATTTTATATAAGGGAGTTGAGCATCATGGATTTTGGTAATTGTCGGAGGTCCTAGAACCAAGCACTGCAGATAACAAGTAACAACTTTAGTGAGATTGCTGGATCATATGAGAGCTCTATATGGATTTTTTTAGGACTCATAATACTGTTTTCCATGATGGCTGTACTAGTTTACATTCCCACAAACATTTTACAAGAGTTTCCTTTTCTCCACATTCTTGCAAATACTTATCGTTTGTGTTTTTGATAATATCCATATGAACAGGTGTAAGGTGATATTTCATTGTGTGATGATTAATGTTTAATATTTTTTCATACAATTGGCCACTTAGATTTTTTTTTTTGTTGAGAAATGTCCATTTAGGTCTTTCATCCATTTTTTCATTGAGTTATTTGTGTTCCTTACTATTCAGTTGTTTGAGTCCCTTATATATTTTGGATATTTACCACTTATCAGATCCATGGCTTGCAAATATTTTCTTCAATTCCATAGGCTGTCTATTCACTTACTTGTTTTCTTTGCTGCAGACAAGGCTTTCAGTTTGAAGTGATCTTTTTTGTCAATATTTGCTATTGTTGCCAATGATTAGAGATCATATCCAAAAATATCATTGCCCAGAATCATGTCATGGAGCTTTTCTCTTATATCTTCTTTTAGAAGTGTTGTAGTTTCAGGTCTTACATTTAAGTCTTCAAGTCATTTTGAGTTAATTTTTGTATATGGTGTGATCTAGCAGTCTAATTTAATTCTTCTGTATCTGGATATCCCATTTTCCCAGCACTGTTTACTAAGGAGACATTCTTTAACATCTTTGTTGAAAATCAATTGGCCAGGCATTATTTCTGAGCTCTCTATTTTCTTCCATTAGTCTATGTGTCTGTTTTTATGCCAGCACTATGGTATTTCTGTAACTAGAGCTTTGTAAAGATTTTGAAGTCAGGTAGTATGATGCCTCCAGCTTTGTTCTTTTTACTAAAAATTGCTTTAGTTATTCAGAGGTTTTTGTACATATATATAAACTTTAGGCATGTTTTTTCTATTTCTGTGGAAAATGTTGTTAGAATTTTGATAGGGATTTCATTGAATCTGTAGATTGCTATGGGTACTATGGACATTTGCAGTATGTTCCAGTCCATGATCATGGTATTTTTTTATTTATTTGTATCTTTAGTTTCTTCAATTAATGTTTTATAGTTTTCAATATACAAATTTTTTACCACCCTGCTTAAATTTATTCCTAATTATTTCATGTTTTGTAGCAATTGTAAATGAAATTATTTGATTTTTTTAGATAGTTTGTTGTCAGTGTATACATATGTTACTAATATTTGTATGTTTTGTATGTTGTTTTTTTTTGTTTTTGTTTTTGTTTTTTTTTTTTTTTGACAGGGTCTCACTTTGTCACTTAGGCTGGAGTGCAGTGGCATGATCTCAGCTCACTGCAGCCTCGACCTCTTTGTCTCAAGCTATCCTCCCACCTCAGTCCCCCAAGTAGCTGAGACTACAGGCATGCACCACCACACCTGGCTAATTTTTTGTATTTTTTTTTTTTTTTTTTTTGCTAGAGACATTTTCACCATGTTGCCCAAGCTGGTCTTGAACTCCTGAGCTCAAGTAATCCACCTGCCTCGGCCTCCCAAAGTGCTAGAATTACAGGCATGAGCCACTACGCCTGGCCTGTATGTTATTTTGTATGTTGATTTTGTATCCTGCAACTTTACTGAATTAGTGTGAAGCTTTTGGAGAGAAGTCTTTAGAAGATCATGCTGTTTGCAGAGACAATTTAACTTCTTCCTTTCTTTTTTGGATGCTTTTTATTTCTTTCTCTTGTGTAATTTCTCTGGCTGAGACTTTCAGTCCGATGTTGAAAGAAGTGATGAGAGTGAACATCCTTGTCTGGTTGCTGATCAGAAAGGAAAAGTTTTCAACTTTTCATTGTTGAATGTAATGTTAGTTGTGGGGTTGTGGGTCTTTATTGTGTTGAGGTACATTCTTTCTATACCTAATATCTTGACAGTTTTATCATAACAGAATGTTGAATATTGCCAAATGACCTTTCGGCATCTATTGCAATAATTATATGGTTTTAATCTTTTATTCTGTTAATGTGGTGTATCAAATTTATTGATTTGTGTATGTTCAATCATCCTTGCATCCCTGGAATAAATTTCACTTGATTATGGTGGATTATCTTTTTAATATTCTGTTGAATTAATTTTGCTAGTATTTTGTTGAGAATTTTTGCATTTACAATCACTAGGGATATTGATCTATAAATTTCTTTTCTGGTAACGTTCTTATCTCATTTTGGTATAAGAGTAATTCTAGCCTTGTAAAATGATTTGAAACTGTTTCCTTTCTTTTAATTTTTTTGGAAGAGTTTGAGAAGAATAGTATTCTTTCCTCTATAAATGTTTGATAGACTTGAGCAGTGGAGTCATCAAGTCCTGGTCTTTTCTTTGATGGTGGACTTATGATTACTGATTCAATGTCTTTACTCATTATTGGTCTGTTCAGATTTTCTATTTCTTCATGATTGAGTCTTAGTAGGTTGTATGTGTCTAGAAATTTATCGATTTCTTTTAGATTATTTAATTTGTAGGCATAAAATAGTTCATAGTATTCTCCCATGACACTGTATTTCTGTGAGACCAGTTGTAATGTCTCTTCTTTCATTTCTGATCTTATTTGTCTTCTCCTTTTTTCTTAATCTAGCTAAAAGCTTTTAATTTTATTTTTTTCAAAAAAACATTTAGTTGTATTGATTTTTCTCTATTTATTCCTAGTCTTTATTTCATTTATTTTTGCTCTTATCCTCCCATCGTTCTACTAACTTCATGTTTGGTTTGTTCTTTTTCTAGTTATCTGTGGTGTAACAATAGGTTGATTTTTTGAGATCTCTCTCTCTCTCTCTCTCTCTGATGTTGGTGTTTATTGCTGAAAACTTCCCACTTAAAACTGCTTTTGCTATATCCCATTAGTTCTGGTATGTTTTATGTTCATTTTCATTCATCTCAAGGTATTTTTAAATTTCCCTTTCAATTCCTTCTTAGACCCACTGATTGTTTAGGAGCATGTTGTTTAGTTTCCATATATTTGTGAATTTTCTAAAGTTCCTCCTGTTATTGATTTCTAGTTTCATATCATTGTGGTTGGAAGGAATATTTGATATGATTTCAATCTTCTTAAATTTCTTAAGACTTGTTTTGTGGCCTAACATGTGAGCTATCTTGGAGAATTTTCTGTGTGGGCATGAGAAAATATATATTCTGCTGTTAGATGGAATGTTCTGTATATACCAATTAGGTCCATTTAGTCTAAAGTATAATTCAAATTCAATGTTTTCATATTGATTTTCTGTCTAGATGATCTGTCCACTATTGAAGTTGGAGTATTAATGTCCCCTATTAGTATTTTGTTGCAATCTCTCTCTCTCTTCAGATCTATTAATATTTGCTTTATGCATTTAGGTCCTCTAATTTGGAATGCATATACACATAATTCTTATATTCTTTTGGTGAATTAACTCTTTTGGCATTGTATAATGACCTTTGTCTTGTTTTACAGTTTTAGACTTAATGTCTATTTTATCTCATGTAAGTATAGCTACTCCTACTCTCTTTTGGTTTCCATTTGCCTGGAATATCTTTTTCCATTCTTTCACTTTCAATCTTTAGTAGTCTTTAAGGGGGAGTGAGTCTTTTATGTGCAGCACGTAATTTTTTTTTTCCATTGAGCCACTCTATGTCCTTTGCTTTGTTTTATTTTTAGTTTTTTTGTTGGTTTGTTTTTTGGAGAAGCATTTTATTTTTTATTTTATGTTTTAAATTTAATTCGATGTTTTATTTCCATAGGTTATTGGGGAACAGGTGGTGTTTAGTTACATGAGTAAGTTCTTTGGTGATGATTTGTGCGATTTTGGTGCACCCATCATGCTAGAAATATACACTACACCCTACTTGTAGTCTTTTATCCCTCACCCTCTTCCCACTCTTTCTTCCTGAGTCCTTAAAGTCTATTGTCATTCTTATGCCTTTGCATCCTGATATCTTAGCTGACACTTATCAGTGAGAACATACAATGTTTGTTTTTCCATTCCTGAGTTACTTCACTTAGAATAATAGTCTCTAATCTCATCCAGGTCACTGTGAATGCAATTAATTCATTCCTTTTTATGGCTGACTAATATTCCATCATATATATAGTCTCAAGTGAGTAAGTAAGTGTGTATGGAATTATCTTACATTTATAGAAAATGTATTGTGGGATAATATATATATATAAACGAACACTGTTTCTAGATACAAAGAAAATCGGAAATTTGTTTTATGTATCTCACAAATATATATGTATATATATATCACAGTTTCTTTATCCACTCATTGATTGATGGGCATTTGGGTTGGTTACACATTTTTGCAATTGCTGATTGTGCTTCTATAAACATGTTTGTGCAAGTATCTTTTTCATATAATGACTTATTTTCCTCTAGGTAGATACCCAGTAGTGGGATTGCTGGATCAAATGGTAGTTCTACTTTTAGTTCTTTAAGGAATCTCCACACTTCTTTCTATAGTGGTTGTGCTAGTTTACATTCCCACCAGCGGTGTAGAATGTTCCTTGTTCACTGCATCCATGCCAACATCTACTATTTTTTTATTTGTTGATTATGGCCATTCTTGCAGGGGTAAGGTGGTACCACATTGTGGTTCTGATTTGCATTTCCCTGTATCATGTTGAGCAATTTTTCATACGTTTGTTGGCCATTTGTATATCTTCTTTTGAGAATTGTCTACTCATGTCCTTTCACCACTTTTTTGATGGGATTTTTTTTTCTTGTTGATTTGTTTGAGTTCATTGTAGATTCTGGAGTCCTTTGTCAGATGTATAGATTGAGAAGACTTTTTCCCACTCTGTGGATTGTCTGTTTACTCTGCTGACTGTTCCTTTTGCTGTTCAAATGCTCTTTAGTTTAATTACATCTCAGCTATTTATCTTTGTTTTTATTGCGTTTACTTTTGGGTTCTTGGTCATGAAATCCTTGCCTAAGCAAATGTCTAGAAGGGTTTTTCCAATGTTATCTTCTAGAATTTGTACAGTTTCAGGTCTTAGATTTAAGTCCTTAAAATCCATCTTGAGTTGATTTTTGTATGAGGTGAGATATGGGGATCCAGTTTCATTCTCCTACATATGGTGAGCCAATTTTCCCAGCACCATTTGTTGAAAAGGGTGACTTTCACCACTTTATGTATTTGTTTGCTTAGTCAAAGATCAGTTGGCTGTAAGGTTTTGGGTTTATTTCTGGGTTCTCTATTCTGTTTCATTGGTCTTTGTGCCTATTTTTGTACCAATACCACGCTGTTTTGGTGACTATGGCCTTATAATATAGTTTGAAATCAGGTAATGTAACGTCTCCAGATTTGTCCTTTTTGCTTAGTCTCGCTTTGGCTATGCAAAGTTTCTGTATACAAAATTAATGTACACAAAACAGTAGCTTTTCTATATACCAACAGCAACCAAGCTGAGAATCAAATCAACAACTCAACCCCTTTTACAATAGCTGCAAAAAAAGAAAACCAAACAGAAAAAAACAAACAACAACAAAAATTTAGGAATATACCTAACCAAAGAAATGAAAGAACTCTATGAGTTCTTCTTAGAGGAAAACCAAAAACCACTGATGAAAGAAATCATAGATGACACAAACAAATGGAAACATATCCCATGCTCATGGATGGGTAGAATCAATATTGTGAAAATGATCATACTGCCAAAAGCAATCTGCAAATTCAACGCAATTACCATCAAAATATCATCATCATTCTTCACAGAATTAGAAAAACAATTCTATGTCCTTTGATTGGAGACTTCCACCTATTTATCAAGAGGTAAGGACTTGCTACTGCCATTTTGTTACCTGTTTTCTGGTTATTTTTTAGATATTTTGTTCCTTCCTTACTCTATGGATGTCTTTTTTGTGATTAGATAATTCCTGCTGATGTGCTTTGATTCATGACTTTTTTTTTTTTTTTTTGAGATGGAGTTTTGCTCTTGTTAGCCAGGCTGGAGTGCAATGGCATGATCTTGACTCACTGCAACCTCTGCCTCCCAGGTTCAAGTGATACTCCTGCCTCATCCTCCCGAGTAGCTGGGATTACAGGCATATGCCACCACACCTGGCTAATTTTGTATTTTTAGTAGAAATGTGGTTTCTCCATGTTGGTCAGGCTGGTCTCAAACTCCTGACCTCAGGTTATCTGCCTGCCTTGGCCTCCCAAAGTGCTGGGATTACAGGCATGAGCCACCACGCCCGGCCGATTCATGACCTTTTGTCTTTTGTGTACCTACAGGCTTTTGCTTTGTGTTACTGCAGGGCTTACATAAAACATCTTATAGTTACAACATCAAGATTTTTTTTAACATTTTAGCTTAAGAAGCTTGATTATGATGGTCTTTGATTTGCTTCATTTTGTTTGGTGTTGTTTTCTTTGTTATCCAAGCTTGATGTTCTCTGTAATTTTTTAATCTGTGGTTTTTCTTGTCTCATTGTTTTGAAAGCCATTTTCTCTTCAAATGTATCTTTGATTGATTCTCTTTTCTTTCTGAAATTTCAACATGTATGTTAAACCATTATATATCTTTCCACAGCTCTTGGGCTGCTTTAATTTCTCAATCTTTATCTTTCTGTATTTCAGTAGAAATAATTTTTATTAAACTACATTATTTCAGGGGAAATATATTTCTAGGAACCCTTTAAAGTAGAAGCCATGGAGAAAGGATCACTCATTGAGCTTTAATCTTAGAGGGGTACCACAGCTACAAAATCAATGTACCAAAACAGTGAAGAGGTAAATAAATGCCTCTCTATATCTCTACTCAACCTCCAATATTTTGATAGAAACTTTTAATGGCTGAATCCAACTGAAGTCAGCTGGCAAAGAAGCCCAGGTGATGTATGTCAGGAGTTATCTTCCAGAGATAGAAAGATATGTAGAGAGAGGTAGGAAATGATTGGAGGAGAGAATAGACTTGCCATTCTTGTCAATTTGAAAATGTAAAATAATTTATCAGCGTAGTTTAGTTTGTATTACTCTTATGCAGGAGGTTGTCATGTTTATGGGCCATGTTTACTTACTTACTTGAGACATTTTCAGATTTTCTTTGTATCTAAGAACAATGTTTGATTTTTTATATATATATATATATAATTCCACAATACATTTTCTATAAATATAAGATATTCCATACACACTTACTTAAGACATTTTCAGATTTTCTTTGTAGCTAAAAACAATGTTCTGTTTTAATTTATATATATATAATTTTTTTATAAATATAAGATTTTCCATATACACACACATATATACAATTTCCCATGGTTGTATAACAAACATGGTGGCTTAATGAAAAAGAAATTTATTCTTTCATGGCTGCTAGCTATCCTTGGTATTCCATGGCTTATAGCTCCACCACTCCAATCTCTACCCCCCTCTTCAAATTACTTCTTCCTCTGTGTGTGGGTGTCTTCTTTTCTGTCTATCTCAAATATTCCTTTGCCTTTCTCTTATAAGAACACTGGTCATTAAATTTAGGGCCCATATGGATAATCTGAGATGACCTCCTCATCTCAAGATTCTTAACTTATTTATATCTGCAAAGACATTTTTCAAACAAGATAATGCTCACGAGTTCCAGAGATTTGATATGAAATCTGAAGCCATGGTTTTGGAGCCATGTTTCACCATATTATGTGTGTTATATATGAGAGGACTTCAAAACTCCATGGAAAAAAATGAATTAAAAGACAAAACTTAAAAAAAATATATAAACTATTGTTCAGCACAAACTCCATCAAGGTCAAGACACTTTTGTAAGAAATGATAATAGTCATTTAGTTCCTCCCTAGAAACCTGAGCATCCTGGCAAGTTTACCATGTCAATGAAGTCCTTTTTACATTATTAACTGGAGAAAAATGGGTGCCCTTTACAGTTTTTTATAAGATTAAGAAAGAAAAAGAAATCAAAAGGAACCAAATCGGGACTGTGAGGTGGATGTCTAATGATTTCCTATCAAAACTCACATAACTTTGCCTTTGTTTGATGAGAAGAATGAGCAGAAGCATTGTTGTGGTGGAGAGGGACTTTCTGGTGAAGGTTTGCAAGGCATTTTTCTGCTAAAGCTTTGGCTAAATTTCTCAAAACACTGTCATAATGAGCAGATGTTATTGTTCTTTGGCCCTCTAAAGAATCAACAATGCTTGAGTATCCCAAAAAACAGTTGCCATGACCTTTGCTCTAGACCAGTCTGTTTTTGCTTTGACTGGACCACATTTACCTCTTGGTAGTCATTGCAGAATCCTATTGGTAAAACCATGTTTAATTGCTATTAATTCTTCAAATAAATGTTTCAGGATCTTGATCTTAACTTGTTTAAAATTTCCACTTAAAGCTTTGCTCTTGTCTGCAACTGATTTGAGGACAATGGTTTTGGCACCCATCGAGCAGAAAGTTAGTTCAACTTTAATTTTTTAGTGAAAATTATTTCACTAAGTTGATTCACTAAGTTGAATCAATATATTTACAGTTTGGCTATTGTTTCAGCTGTTAATTATTGATCTTCTTCCATTTGGTCATAAAGAATATTAATTATTCTTCTCTCAAATTGATGTGGATGGTCTGCTAGTGTGGGCTTTATCTTCAACATCATCCCGTCCCTTTTTAACATGAGTTCTCCATTTGTAAACTGCTGAGCTCTTTGGTGCCTTGTTCCCAGAAACTACATAAAGCGTCAATGATTTTAGCATTCTTCCACTCAGGTTTCTTTCACCATAAATTTTATGTTTGTTCTTGCTTCAATTTTAGCTGAGTTCATATTGCTTTGACAGGGGCTCTTTTCAAATCTGTGTCTTTTCCTTCTTAGTGCCTCAAATTAGATCCTGTTCAGAAATGTTAAAACTAGTTAGTACAAGTTAATTTTGGTGTGAACCATTTTTTCAATCCGTGCAGTTTTTTCATAATGTGCATTTTCCATGAATTTTTTGAATCTCCTGTGTAACTCAAGTAAGTCTATCTTATTAATTATGCTGTTCTGTTACCTATATTTCTGTCCAGTTGATGTGTCATGCCATAAGATAGGTGAATTAAAATGCCCTAATTTAATGTTTCTATTTATCCTTGAGTCTCCTATAATTTCAGCTTTATTCATATGGTTACTAAATTATTTGCTGCATAGAAATGTATGATTGTTATATCTTCATGTGAATTCTACTTTTTAATTTTTATAAAATACCCTTCTTCTTGTGATTTTTACGTTGAATTCCAATTTCTAATAATGTGGCCCCGTTTGATTTTAGTTGAATTTGTTTGGTTTATCATTTTTCAAACTTTGCTTTTCAATTGTTTTTTGTTATTTTGTTTTAGATGTCTTTTAACATATAGCATGTAGTTTTATACTTTGGCCAACATAAAATGTATTTAATATGTTTTTAGGCCATATAAATTTATTTATGTGACAGGTACATTTGATCATAATTATCATATTTTATTATGTTTTCTCTTATTTTTAAGAGTAACCAACACTCCTTATACAACCGCATTTCTTTTAAAACTCTCCTGTCTCTTCCTCTAGTTGCTGCTGTAAATGGATTCCAAAACCACTTTTAATTGACCCACCCCTACATTGCCTCAGTTCATCTCTCATTCTGCACCAGCTGCCTGTTGTCCCAAAGTTTCAATGCTAATTCCACTATGGCATGCTCCTGGAAACTTATGCATAAGGAATCTGGAACCATCTGGTTTTAGTCGACTTTTTAAAAATACGTTTTAGTGTCACAGTTGTATTATTAAACATAATTATGCCTGGTACTTGATTTGTCCATTTTGCCTCATATCTTTTTATACAAATGTTAAAGATAAGGAAATTATTATAAATATTCCACCTCCTACCTTCTTTACCATTTTCCACATATCGAGTTTAAATCAAATGTTACATAGCAAGTTAAATTTTAATGTTGCTATATTCTGTTATGTCGCCATGATCTTTTTTTTTTTTTTTTTTTTTTTGAGACAGAGTCTTGCTCTGTCTCCCAGGCTGGAGTGCAGTGATGCAATCTCAACTCACTGCAACCTCCACCTCTCGGATTCAAGCGATTCCCCTGCCCCAGTCTCCCAAGTAGCTGGGACTACAGGTACACACCACCACACCTGGCTAATTTTTGTATTTTTTGTAGAGTTGGGGTTTCACCAGGTTGGACAGGCTGGTCTCAAACTCCTGACCTCAGCTGGCATTACAGGTGTGAGCCACCACACACAGCCTTCCCTTTTGTTTTAATCTTCCTTCTACATTTAAGTAGATTCAGTACTCCCTACCAAGCCTTTACCTGTAGTTTTTAAATCACCTTCTGTTTGGCTGATGGTTGTCCTTCAGTAGATTCCCCAAAAGGGGACGATGAAGCCTACATTTTCAAAGTTTCTGGATATTTACAACTCCATACAGCTTTTATATTTGCATTACAATTTCATTTTATTATTAAATACTTTGTTCACTCTTTCCCTATGGATTGTGTAGATGTTGCTTTAATACATTTCTGTGAGAGTCTCTCTCTATATTTTTTCTTACAAGTGACTTATTCTTTTTACCTAAATGCCCAAATAATTTATTTTAAAATTTTGGTACCCAGAACTTTTCCCTACAAAAAGTCTTTTTTTGTTTTAAGGACTCTGTTCTTCAATTTTCTCTTTAAGATTAGTCCATACTTGCCAGGCATGGTGGCTCACGCCTGTAATCCCAGCACTTTTGGAGGCTGAGGCGGGCAAATCACAAGGTCAGGAGATCAAGACCATCCTGGTCAACATGATGAAACCCTGTCTCACTAAAAATACAAAAAAAAATTAGCTGGGCGTGGTGGTGTGCACCTGTAGTCCCAGCTACTCCGGAGGCTGAGGCAGGAGAATAGCTTGAGCCTGGGAGGTGGAAGTAGTAGTGAGCGGAGATCATGCCACTGCACTCCACCATGGCCACAGAGCAAGACTCTGTCAAAAAAAGAAAAAAAATCAGTCCATGCTTTTCTGCATAGTCTAATTATGCATTCACTACATCTCTTTTGTTAACTGTTTCTATTACTGTCTCTAATTTAGTTAAAATTTGTATTCATTTCTATTCTCTATGACCCTAAATTTGTATTTAACAGTGATTTTTCTTTCATGTGTTCCTGTCATTGTCTCCTTTTTTTGGATTCAGAAAATGAGACTCCAAAGTTTAGGCCTCAGAAGCAAATCTCTGTCTGATCGTCTCTTGTCCTGACATAGAAACCACAGTCCCTTTTCCCCAAGGCAGATCATTGAAACCAGAACCCATTTTCCCCGAAGCCATCCATAAAACCTAAAAATATTACTCTAAGCTTTGCCTCTTTCTGTGTAAGAACTGGCCATAAAGAAATTTCCTGACCTATCTAGTTTGACGATGGGTTGCAAGTCCCTCTCTCCTGAGCATCCTGCCCCATAGCTGGGAGAAGGAATGCTGCACGGAGAGGCCGAAAAGAATCTGAACAAATGGGCCTTGCAGAGTTTCCCCCTTCAGTCTGTTCCCATTAAGTCATACTCTTTTTGTCCAGTCACATTTCTAGGTGGTTGTCCATTCTTCACCAAACCTCAGCATAAAAATACACAGTTTTTCTGGGGTCTTTGAGTCTTCATTCTGAAGGCTCCCATGTCATATAAAACTCTGATTAAATAATTGTGTTATGCCTTTCCCTTGTTAGCCTGTCTTTTGTTATATGGGTGTTGGCCATGATCCTTGTGATAAGTGAGGAAAGGTATAACCCCTTTTCACCCCTCCATATGTGGATTTTTAAATTTTTCCCACCACATATTTTCTGACCTCTTCTAATGGCATTTCATCCCCACCTATTGTTTCACCATTTCTTCTTTGAGATTTTGTAATTTTTATTTACGCTTTTGTTTCATAGAGGCAAATGATTCATTAAAGGTTTTTGTTTTTTCTTTGTTTAAGTTCATCGAAAAATATTCACAATTTTCTTCTTTGTGACAACATTTTTCTGGTATTTTTCTTCTGCTATCTAGTTTCACTATGCATTTGAATATGTTCCGTGCTGTTATATTTTTGATTCTTCATCTTTGAAGGAGAAAAGTTATTTCTGGACCACCTATTTATAGGAGTCTCTGGGGAGAGGTCGATGGCTGTGTTCCAGGCTGGTAGCAATTTTCCATAAGATTCAGGATGTGGTGTGTGATTTCTTTAAACTTTTCCACCACCCCATTCAATAGAAATACAAGATGTAGAACTGTCCACAGTAAAAAGTCTCCTTTTCCCCTATGTCACGAAAATCAGCATCTTCCAGAAAACATGGCTAATTATGTTGAGTCCCAGTACATTGCAGCCACCCTTTCTTATCAAAATAAAATGGGTCCAGAGAAGCTCTCCCTAATACCAGCAATTTCGCATATTTTCTTCTGTGTCAAATAAAACATTTTAGTTCAGTATAGTAGGGTGCTCTACTCACCTTGGAAAGTCTATGTTTTCTATCTTCCTGAGCTTCAAACCAGAGGAGTTGTCTTCTCACTTATTTGCATACCTTGTCTCCCACATTGTGGGCCACCCTTTTGCCCATTTCATAGTTGAGGGTTTCAGCTAGATTATATTTTGTCCAATAATGGAGTTTTCATATTTGTATTCTGTTCTCCTAATCGCTTGTGGATGATTTAAAAGATGAGTTAGGGGACATAAAAAATATATGTGGTGATCTTCAAACCTTGTGTAAGGGCTGTTATTTTACCATAGGTACAGGGGCTGGAGTTGGGAAGGAAGAAGCATCCCTTATCTTGTGCAAGTAAGGAATTATATCTAAGCTCCAAGGTCAAAAGTATGCACAATTATGTGTTTAGCAAAATTCAAGCTAACAAGAATTTGTCTAGGTCAATCACCTCCTTAAGATATTCACCAGAGTTTGAACTTACTTGGAGTAGGAGACCAAACGATCTAAGCAGGAAGAAATGAAGATCTTGAAAAGTGTAAACACATAGTAAAATTCAAAACAATATTGATGGTTTAAAATAAGTGCACTATCTTGTGAGACATACACAGAATAAAATATATGACAACAATAGCACAAAGGGGAAGTAAGAATAAATGAAATTACACTGTTGCAAAGATTTTACAGTTGTTATAGAAGGAGGAAAAACACTAATGTAAGATGAATATAAAAAGGCAAAGATACAAAGTATCCTATTCAGTTTAAATAATGAAAGAATCATTATATATGGAGTCCTTCAGCACGCTGTGACAGCCAGCATCAAGGCAGCAGCTGCAGTCAAAGTCGGAGCAGGGGAGACTAGCTGCAGGCATCGCGTTGTGTCCTTCTGGGGAAGAGAAAGGGGTCGTCTGGAGCCAGCAGTTTCCAACTTCCTGGGGGCCATTTGGAGTTCGGTAAGAGCTGGGAAGAATGCACTGAAAAGGAAGCCTGGAAAGAAGCAGCTCTTCACCTGAAAAATGTTTGCTTTGCCTCAGTTGAGAATTCTTTCGTTGAGAAAGAGAATTATCATGTTACCATATTAACCAAAGGAGAGGTGGACGTGACTCATGATTCAGAACCACAGAATGTGGAGCCTGAAAAAAAATGAAAGTTGGGACTGGGTTCCTTGGGAAGAATTTCCTCTACTAGATCAGCTTTTCTGGTCTCAAGGCCGTGGTCCATTTAAAGAAGATTTGAACCATATGGTTGGATACAAAGGAACTCATCTCTGGTGACCAAGATTTATTGATTTTTTTCTAAAAGGACAAAAATAAGGGCTGGTTAGGGAATGAAAAATATCTGCATTTCAGAAAAATTTTTTTATCTAAAAAGTTCTTGTGATTGCCAGTTTTTCTGCAGTGTCTTCATATATTCACCGCCCTTTCAGCCAGTACTTGGGAACATTTTTCTGAAATACATCACTGAATTGTATTTCAGACACAGAGTATATGATAAATAGTGATATTATGGTTAATCCACTTTCCACGTTTATCTATGATATTTACTGTGCAGTTTGTCATTACCAGCTTGCATGGAGTAGGATGCAATCAAATTTGCCTGAGTGTTTCAGTTCAAATAGAGATCTTAATTCAAATAGTGTAATTCAGATGTAGACAATATGCTTGTAGGAAAAATCTATCATGTTTGTTGATTTACCCCTTTTATTTAAAAAAATGGTAATATATTGTGATCATCTTTGCAACTAGAGAGAAGAGAACAGGCCTTTAGGGTATATTTATTTCATTGGTTTCGAATTGAGAATCTAAACTAAGAGAAGTGAGACAAGCCATCTAAGATCCGTATCCTGTCTTTAACAGCCTGTGAGATTTTGGGTTTCTCACTCTCTCTGAGATCCAATGTCCTTATATGTAAGATAAGGAGATTAGACTAAGCAGTGGGTCTCAAAGTGTGGTCTGGGGGGTCCTTAAGAGCCTTTTAAGGGAATTCAAAGTCAAAGCTATTTTTATAATACTAAGATGTCATTTATCTTTTTCACTCTCATTCTTTCATAAGCGCACAGAGGAGATTTTTAGAGGCTACCTAAGGTGTGATATTGTAAAAGTCCTAATGTAAAAGCAGATATGAGAGCCCAGCTTTCTTCTATTATGTCAGATATTAAAGAGATTTGTAAAAATGTAAAGCAGTGCCATTTCTCATTAATGATTTTTTTTATTTTAGAAAAAGAGTAAAGTATTTATGTTAACATGTATTATTTGTAAATGATTAATAGAATTTAAAAAATAAAAAAGAACCATTATATACATATATGTAATATTAACAAAAAGAGGTAAAAGGATAATATATAGTCTCACCTAATATTAACTATATAACAAATATTAAATACTATTTTTATTATATTTTTGAAGTATCTAAATAGTCCCAAGGAAGGGGTAGGCCCACAGAATGATAAAGAGAGAAAGAATAATATAACCTAGTTAACTAGTTTTGGCAAATTTTAAATGAAGTATTAAAAAAAATCAAAGTAAAATTAAAAAAATAAAAAAGAGTTGAGATCAGACCATAGTCTCCCAAGAAGATTTAGCCAAGGTGTTCTGGAGTTTTGGCATCACCGTATCCCATTTTGAGGCTTCCTCTTGGCAGGCCAGATATATCATCCCAGTGGCTCTAGGGGCAAGGGTAGCAGGTGGGAGGGAAAGTCAACTCTTGTCCACACTAAAGCAAGGGCTACAATTCCCAGTAGAAGTGACACCTGCCCCTGACAAGTAACTGGAATGAGAGAAATAATCAGAGATGGAATTGCAGAGGAGATATAGTGGCTTGGCTATCCTTGGAAGATTATTAAAATACTGTAGCTTTATAAACCATTATACATTAGAGCTGAACCTATTGAGAAAGCCATGCAGGTGACTGCCAAGTGGTCATTACTGGCTCACAAAATTTCACTTCGATCACTGGTTTTTTTGAATTTGAATTACTCATTTCTGAAATTGCAGCTTCCAGAGTTCATCTGAGGACCAACATTTATCATCGTAATGTAGACACGTTTAGATTCATTGAAGATTAAGTGGCCCCAGCACTATAGAACTGAACAGTTCTGCTACTAAGTTGCCAAGTGCTCCCCATCCAGATTGTCCACTAACAAATGATGCAATAAAGCAGCTCAGGGCCAAACAAGACCACACCTCAGACCACTGAAGCCTGGACTGGCTAGATAACACAAATTATAAAATTAAACATCATTGTCATCCAGACTTCAAGTGTGCACAATCTTCCTTATTCTAGCAGAACTCCTTGGAAATGTTAGAAATATGGAAGAATAAAAAGGCAGATGTTTTCAGTCCTTTGGTTATTAAAATGAGCACACCTACTTTTTACCTTTGTTCACTGTTCTAGCATGTGAAGAAAGGCAAGAAGCATCAATTTGATTGTTTTGAACTGTCTTTAAAGGTACCACTAGGCATTTAGGTATTTCTCCCATCATGTTTTAAGAAAACTTCTGTAAATATTGTTTTTTAGTAAAATAAAATCGGTCATTCTAATATACAGAAATAAGATACAGAGAATTAATGAATCTAATTCAGGAGGGGAAAATGATATGGCATACTTTAAAAAATTACTAGACAATTGCAGAGTTGGGCATGCATATTTATTTGTAAATGTCAAAAGAATACGAGTTGAATTAGAAATGTTTTAATATGGATAAAAATGGATAGATTTTAAAAACACTAAGATATTTAAATAAACATGAATTTATTTGAAACTGACCACTTTTGACAGAATTAAAAGGAGAAACTGTAGACATTTACAATTATATTCATAGGTTTACGCACTCCTGTCTCAAAAAGTTGGGAAACAAAAAGTCATTGAGAATATAGTATTATAACTAATGAGATAGTGAAGCCAAATTCCATTTTATTTCTCTATACCATAACTTATGCCAAGAAAAAATAAAAACAGTATCATGGCCAGGCACAGTGGCTCATGCCTGTAATCCTAGCCATTTGTCAAGCCAAGGCGGGCAGATAGCTTGAACTCACAAGTCAGCCTGGGCAACATGGCAAAACTCCATCTCTACAAAAAATACAAAAATTAGTCGGGTGTGCTGGTGCACACTTGTAGTCCCAGCTACAGTGTGGTTGGGAGCTTGAGCTTGGGAGGTAGAGGGTGCAGTGAGCCAAGGCTGTGCCACTGCACTCCAGCCTTTAGCCTGGGTGATAGAGCCAGACTTTGTCAAGAAAAAAAAAGCACCCGAAAAGCAATATCACTTACAATAGCATTAAAACTGCAAATTACATAGAAATAAATCTATAAAATATGTGAACTCCACTGACAAAATATAAAATTTCACTAAAAACACTTTTAAAAACAAATGGGGAGATATGCCACATTCAGAGATAGAAAAATAAAATGTTATGAAGACACTAATTCTCCCCAAATGTATTTACTTATTCAATACTGTCTTTTTTTGCTTTTACTATAGACTTAACACAGTAATTTTAAATAAAAGTGAAAAATAATAACCAGATTAGTTGAAGAAAATGAAGTAGAGAGAACTTAGTCTCAAGATACCCTGACATATTATAAGGCTCTGGTCAGTTGGTTATTATGGAATTGAAGCAAAGATTACAAAACAGGACACCAGAACATAATAGAGAAACGAAGTAAATCCACACACTTATGGAAATTTAATATATGACAGAGGGGCATGAGTAGATTAATGGAGAATATGGTCATTCCAACAAGTGATGCTGGGCAATTGAGTACCATTTAGAACAAAAGAAAATTAGTCTCTCACTTTAATATACATTTAAAAATTCAATTTCAGGTAAATTAAAAAATTGTGAAAAGAAAAATTGTAAAGATTTTAAAAGATATTATAGAATCATATGTTAAACATCCCAAGATTGGAAATTATTTCTTAAATAACACACAAATGGCAATAGCAATAAAAGAAAACTTTGATAAATTTTTATATGGTAAAATGGTCTCTTAATCAAAGACAGCAAAGAAGCAGTGCAAAAACAAGCTGCAGAAGGAAAGAAGTCATTTGAAATAAGGGACTAGAATCTATAATTAAAATCCTTTTAGATAAAAAAATCAGACAATCTAATAAAAAATGGAAAGAGACCTTCACAAAAGTGGATATCCATATGACCAGTAAGGATATGAAAGTGGATCAATAATGTTGCCCGTCAGAAAAATGCAAATTCAAAGCACAATGAAAGCAAAAAAAAAAAAAGGTACAAAAAAAGCACAGATACCACACACTTATCAAGCTACAGTGGAAATATCTGACAGTACTGACTATTGGTGAAGATATGGAGAAATCAGAACCCTCATACACTTCTGATGGCAATGCACATTTAAATAAAATAGTGTATGTCCCCTAATAAACTGAAAATTATGATACCCAGAAAATCTACTCGTAGATATATATGCTGGGGAGCCTTGTCCATGTGTTCCAGAACACAAATGCATCAAAGTCCATAGCATCATCTTTCCTAAAACTGGGTAGTATCAGTTGAGGTTTTCCAGAGAAACAGAACTAGAGATAGATAGATAGATAGATAGATAGATAGATAGATAGATAGATGATAGATAGATACATACATACATACATACATACATACATACATACATACATAGAAATCTGATTGGAATTGTCCTATCCACATTATCAAGGGTCATCTCCTTTGCATAAAGTAAAGTAAGTGTAGATGTTAACCATATCTACAAAGTACCTTCGGAGTAGCTCTAAATTATTATTTGATTAAATAATTGAGTACTATAGCTTAGCCAAGTTGACACATAACACGAAGCATCACATGGGTCAGTGAAATGAGTAATAAATTGTGATATATTCACACATCATGGATGAATCTCACAAACAATTTGGAGCAAAGAAGACTACTTTTCTTTAATATAAAATCCAAAAGCAAACAAATCTAAATTCTATTGTTTACAGATATACAATTACACAATAAAACTATAAAGCAAAGAAGTGATTATGGCAAAAGCTAATATAATGGTAACCTGTGAATACAGAAGTGGTTATTTTAAACATACAAGTAATTATTTGGGGGAGGGACATGAGGAGGGTTTCTGGAGTTGGAAATGTGTGTGTGTTTGTTTTTTTCTCCCTGACTTTGGTCACTCTATGCATGTGTTAGGCCTTCCATACTTGTTTTATGTGCATTTTATTGTGTACATCGTATTTTATGAAAAGTAAAGAAAAGCAAAATATTCACAATACCAATTAAAACTATGTATCATTGAAGAATAATCCTAAAGAAGTGCAAGAACTTCATGGAGCAAAACATAAATGTTACTGAAGGACAGTAAAGAAAATCCAAATCAGTAGAGAAAGATGCCATTTGAAGGGGTTGCAATCCTGAGTTCGAAAATATTTACTTGTCCCACAAATAATCAATCTATAAACTCAAAGTAAATCGAACTCAAATCACAACAGGGTTTACCAGGAAAGTTCACAAAGAGGTTTCAAAATTTATCTGGAATAATAATATTCCAAGAATAGCCAAAATCATTCTGAAAAAGAACAAACACATTTGGTACTGAACATGTTACTTCAGTAAGGATCCACTTTTGTTACCCTTGAAATGAAGTCAGAGATACTTAATCTCCTTTATAGAATGTAAGAATACTTTTCTTTCTTTCATAAACCTCTAAATCAGGAAACTATAAAACCTTTAGCATCCCATTTCAACCATTATTGACTTTCATGTGGGGAAGTTATTTCTGAAGCTTACATTAAATCTTTTATCCATAAGCTTGTTTTTTATTTTGTCACTATTCTTGGTGTTCTAAGACTTCATGTTCTTGAAGATAATTATTAAGTTTTCCTCATCTTTTTTCCCAAAGCAGAAAACAAAATCGTAGTTCCATGAACTTTTCATTTTCAATTCTCTGCTGCTTTTCAAAATATTCTTTCTTTTGGTTATGTTTCTCTCACACTTGATTGGGGCAGGAGGGCTGTAAAAGGGTGGAGAGTGGGTAGAGGGCAGGGTATATAGGCAATTATACGGTAAAATTTTGTTTTGAAGAGTGGGCTGACTTTTACTGATCCTAAAGTTTGAACGGTATTGGAGCAAAGAGTATTATAATGGACAATAACTTTGTTTTACAAATTTGCTAAGCTCCAACCAGTACCATGTTTATATAACAATATTTGAATATCATTATATGATTTCCAGTGTATTTTCAGAAACATTATTTTGCTTCTTTCTACCAACAACTTTTAAAATTATTACAGGTAATATCAGTCTCGTTGGGGAGGAAACTCAATAACGTTGACATGATTTGCCCAAGGTCACTAGGGCAGAGCAGAAAAATCACTAGAAACCAGGTCTTCTGAAGGTTTAGCTGGAATTTTCTCTTTTTCACTTATTCAAGTCTTCATTTGATGTATCAAAATTCTAGCAGTACAAAATAATTTGGACAAACTCCTGGCATTTATATAATTCATTAAATTTTGTCGTTACCAAGTGATTTTTCTTATGAAAGAATGCATTTCCTGCTATCACCATTTGTGATACCAGAATGTTGGACCCCTAAAGAGAACCACATCTTAATTCCCCAAACCTGTATACGTGTTACAAGACAAGTGGGAATTAAGGTTGCAGAGGGAATTGTGGTTACTCAGCTGACCTTAAAGATTACCCTGGATTACCCGGTGAGCCCAAGGTTATCACACGGGTTTTTGGAGGCACAAGAGTCAGTACGAGAGTGATACAACGCGGAACAGACTCAACCAGCTATTGCCGGCTTGAAAGATGGAAAGGGCAGGAGCCAAAGAAAGCAGGAGTCCTCCAGAGACTGGAAAACGCAAGAAAAGGGATTCTCTCCGAAATATTTTTCCCCCAACATCAAATATATGGTGTCTTTTCCAGCAGCATCAGTTCTCCAACTCTCTGACACCAGGTGAGTACCGAAAAATTTAATTCAATTCTGACACCAACTCCTGGAGTTAGTTTAGACTCCACAAGATCAGCACTCAGTCCCACAACACTGTCCACACTTCAGAGGCCACCCACAAGTGGGGTTCCCGGGCTACCCACATTTCTGTCCCACTAACTACAAATTCAGGGGTTTCCATGACTCCTCTTCAGGTTCAATAATTCGCTGGAAGGGCTCACAAAACTCAGGAAAACACTTTACTCAGTACTAATGGTTTATTTTAAAGGAGGCTGCTCACGAAGAGCCAAATGAAGAGATGCATAGGCGAGGGGAGGGGGTAGTGGGCGGAACTTCCGTGTTTCCCAGGGCATCCTCCGGGCACCTCCACGTGTTCACCAGCCTGGAAGCTCTCTGAACCTTCTTGTTTAAGGGCTTTTATGGAGGTTTCATTAAAGAGACATGACTGATTAAATAATTGGCCACCGGTGACTGAACTCAAATCTCTAGACACTCTCCCCTCCCCAGGGGTGGGGCTGGGGCGGGGCTGAAAGTCCCATTCCTCCAAATCAAGGCTTGGCTCTTCTGCTGACCAGCTCCCATCCTGAAACTATCTAGGGTACCAGATAGTATTATATCTATTCAGCAGACATTCGTTTGCATACCAAAGAAACACTTCACTGTGGAGATTCTAAGGAGTTTAGGAGCCCTGTGCCAGAAATCTTAGGGACAAAGACCAAATAATTTTTATTATACCACGCTCCCCTGGAACCTCCAGAAAGGATCACAACCCTGCTAACACCTTAATATTAGCCCCTGTGAGACGCATTTTGGAATTCTGACCTCCAGACCTGTAAGATCAAATATTTGTGTTGCTTTAAGTCATGAAATTTCTGTCAATTTGTTAGAGCAGCAAGAAGAGACTAATACACCACTTCATAAACATCAACAATGGATTATCACACTCACAGAGAAAGAATTTCAGATATTAAAAACACAAACAGTTTTGATTTTTGTTTTGTTTTGTTTTTTGGTTACTGCATTTATAAGAGAAAGATTTTGGTTTTTACAGTAATTTTCCTCTTGTATAGCTGTTTATAGCAATGCAATGCAAAGTGATGAGATACCCACATTTGAAGGAAAATACACTATTTTCGGATTAGATATCAGCTGTCAACTTGGATAGAGTGTATTGCTTCTGATATTTCACAGTCCAGTTCACAAAAATTTTACATGCTTACAATTCACTTCTGGTGTGAAATGTTTGTTGAAATATGTTGCACATGGAGCTCACAATAAGAACCTTTGTGCACACAGTCTGTACAGATTATATTAGGTCTGAATAGATACTGGTTAACATAAAATAAAAGTGAGAAATTGAAAAAATACTCACTGAAGCAATTGAAATTGGTAAATAGTTTACATCAATAAATACTCTCAAACACAATATTGGATAAGTATTTCATACTGTGAATTCACAATTCGGAATCCATTGTACTCTAGCACAGGCTGAGTACATTTTGGCACAGTAGCCAAAAATCGGAAAACTAAATGTTAATTTAACCCTATTTTCTGTTAATTCACTTAGAAAACTATAAGGTAAGCCTAAACTATTGGAATCTACAAACTGTAATAACACGTAAAAAATCCTCTGAATATTATTTAAGTGTAGGCATTGACTATCATCTCTGTTAAAATGTATTCTTAAAACACTTCTATATCACGTTCAATCTTAAAACACATGAAAATACAAACTATTGGCAATTATTGTTTGGATGAAAGAGACATAGATGATTTAGTATTTCCTTTTCACTCTCAGGTAAATGAGGATATAGAGAACTTCAGTCCACTGAGCAAGCTGGTAATTTGGGATTTTAAAAAATCACGTTTAAAAAAAAAAAAAGAGTTCTGTATCTGATCTACAGAATCAATATTTTGAAAGTGAGTGAAGTAATGAGGCTTTAATTATACCACCTTTTAAATGCAAAGTGATCATTATGTTTTTTCTTGGTAGACCTAATTTACTGGTAGTTTCACTGTTATATTGATTCAAATAATAATCCATAAGTTATCAAACTACATAATTAAAACTGCAAAAACTAATCTTTTAAAATTACTTTAGGGTTTACATCTTTTTGCTTTCATTGTCTTACTTGATCTTCCCAGTTATTATTTCAGAGGAATCGTTTGCTTTTAAAAAAATATTTTAACTAGGAAATAAATATTTGCACTCTGATTTACTATCTTTTTATTTTTAGATTTAGGAGCTTAGTTCAATGCCAGGTACATTGAGAATGCTTGATAAATGGTTTTTGAACCTATATTCACTGTATAATTTCTGGATCTTTTTCATAACAAATCAAAACAATGTCATCTATTAATATTATCTAATTAACAGATTCAAATTATGTTGAAACCTAACACCAAGCTAGGTGATATTGTGTCCGAAATTGGTGGGTTCTTGGTCTCACTGACTTCAAGAATGAAGCTGCAGACCCTCACGATGAGTGTTACAGTTCTTAAAGATGGTGTGTCTGGAGTTTGTTCCTTCTGATGTTCCAACTTGTTTGGAGTTTCTTCCTTCTGGTGGGCTCGTGGTCTCACTGGCTTCAAGAGTGAAGCTGCAGACCTTTGTGCTGAGTGTTACAGCTCATAAAGGCAGTGTGGACCCAGAGTGAGCAGCAGCAAGATTTATTGCAAAGAGCAAAAGAACAAAGCATTCACAGTGCGGAAGAGGACCAGAGCAGTTTGCCCTGCTGGCACCGGTAGCCTGCTTTTATTCCCTTACCTGGCCCTACCTACAGCCTGCTGATTGGCCCATTTTACAGAAAGCTGATTGGTCGATTTTACAGAGAGCTGATTGGTCCATATTGACAGGGTGCTGATTGGTACATTTACAAACCTTAAACTAGACACAGAGTGCTGACTGGTGCTTTTACAATCCTTTAGCTAGATGCAAAAGTTCTCCAAGTCCCCACTAGATTAGCTAGACACAGAGTGCTGATTGGTGTGTTTACAATCCTTTAGCTAGACACAGAGTGCTAGACAGAAGAGTTCTCCAAGTCCCCACTAGATTAGCTAGACACAGAGCACTGATTGGTGCATTTACAAACCTTGAGCTAGGCACAGAGTGCTGATTGGTGCATTTACAATCCTTTAGCTAGACATAAAAGTTCTCCAAGTCCCCACCTGACTCAGTAGCCTAGCTGGCTTAGCCCAGTGGATGCCATGCAGGGGCTGCTGGCAGAGCTGCCCACCAGTCCTGCGCCACATGTCTGCAATCCTCAGCCCTTGGGCGATTGATGGGATGGGCGCCACAGAGCAGAGGGCTGTGCCCATCAGGGAGGCTCAGCCGAAGGAGCCCAGAGGGTGGGGGTGGGGCAGGGGAGGGGGAGGGGGAGGGCATGGCGAGCTGCAGGTCCTGAGCCCTGCCTCAAGGGGAGGCGGCTGAGGCCCAGTGAGAATTCGAGCGCAGCTGGGCCAGCCGGCAGTGCTGGGGGACCCAGTGCACCCTCCACAGCTGCTGGCCTGGGTCCTAAGCTCCTCACTGCCCAGGGCCGGCGGCGCTGGCCAGCTGCTCCAAGTGCAGGGCCCACCGAGCCCGGGCCCACCTGGAGCTCACAGCCCCAGTTCCCGCCCACACCTCTCCCTCCACCCCTCCCTGCAAGCAGAGGGAGCCAGCTCCAGCCTCGGCCAGCCCAGAGAGGGGCTCCCACAGTGCACCCACGGACTGAAGTTCTCCTCAAGCATGGCCAGAGTGGATGCCGAGGCCAAGGAGGCACCAAGAGCTAGCGAGGGCTGCTAGCACCTTGTCACCTCTCAATATTAGCCACAAGCAATTTTGCTTCTCTTTTGATAACGCTTAGCAGGGCTTCTATGTGTGGTTGGCATTTGTGTCCCACACATATCCCTTGTGTGAGGGTGAAGTTGCCATTCAGCCCACTTGGTTTTACAAGCAACACCAGGCAGAAAGAAGAGCTGCCTTCTTGTAATTCATCCCTGCCCTGGGGGTCAGGGGTGAGCTGCATTTTGCAATTCATTAAAGGCATAAAGGCATCATACATGCCACTTGTTTAGGGCAACAAAAGCCTCTTGTTAATTTTTTTAATCATACTAATCTTAAATCACAATCACTAGATTTTTTTTTTTTTGTCAGAGTCTCGCTCTGTTGCCCAGGCTGGAGTGCAGTGGCGCGATTTCCGCCCACTGCAAGCTCTGCCTCCTGGGTTCGTGCCCTTCTACTGCCTCGGCCTCCTGAGTAGTTGGGACTACAGGCACCCGCCACCATGCCCGGCTAATTTTTTTGTATTTTCAGTAGAGACGGGGTTTCACCGTGTTAGCCAGGATAGTCTGGATTTCCTGACCTCGTGATCCACCCACCTCAGCCTCCCAAAGTGCTGGGATTACAGGCCTGAGCCACCGCGCCCAGCCCACAATCACTAGAATTTCTTATTGGCTATCCTGGAAACATGGTAACTATGTAGATTTATATCTGTATTAACTGCGATTACTTTATTTCAGGCATGAAGATTTGTAATATTTTCTGAAATTTTACAATGTTCTTGGCTCAAACGTTTCTTTTAAACAATTTGGCACAAAGACCACATTTTTCCACAATACCTATGTTATAAGAAAAGGGAACTCAAGGGAACCAAGATGGACAGACACCCCATCAAATTGTATGCTCCTTTTCTGGATGTCATAACGATAAAATAAGCCTATAATCTGACACATAGAAGGGCAAATTTTTAGAGGCTCTTATAACCATATCAATTTCATGGATGGAAAGCTAGACTTCATCAATTCAAAAAAGTCCAAAAAGTTCCCCCAACCTCTCATTCCATTGTCATCATTTAAGTTCAAGTCATCAATACTACTATAATATCCCCCTAATTATTATATTGGTTAATTGATTGATTGAATAAACATGTAGTTACTGGGGGCCACACACTAGTCTAAGCATTTTATAAATACCAATTCATTTAATCCTGTTAAACATGTGGTATATACAATTATTATTCTCATTTTATTAATGAAGAAACCAAGGCAAAGAAAGTAAATTCTCAAGATACCACAGCTAGCAAAGGATCAGAATCAGGATTCAAGCTGGTTAGTCTGGCTCCAGGGTCCTTGCTCTGAACCACTAATTATGCTGCCTACAGTCTTTCCACCTCATCTCTTACCTTCCCCTTCTGATTCACTTTGTATATTCACCAGGTCAAACTCTATAAGGACTATTTAAACCATGTATTTATTTAGTACACTCTTGTAATATGCCCTCTTTTCTGCTTGTCCATGTGTAAGTCACAGAGGCTCAAATACCCTCCACTTCTTCCAGAAACCAAACAGCTTTGTGGAGGAGATAAACATCTTCATAAATGGTAGCATGTACATCGGACATTTGATATGCCTGAATCCTATTACTCCATAGTCCTTAAGATTGTTTTTGGCTCATGACATACATATTAAAGGATGACAAGCAAAATTAAAAAAAGAAAAAGATACAATTTGGCCAGGCATGGTGGCTCACACCTGTAATCCCAGCACTTTAGGAGGCTGAGGTGGGTGGATCATGAGGTCAGGGGATGGAGACCATCCTGGCCAAGATGGTGAAACTCTGTCTCTACTAAAAATACACAAATTAGCTGGGCATGGTGGTGTGTGCCTATAGTCCCAGCTACTCAGGAGGCTGAGGTAGGAGAATTGCTTCAACCTGGGAGGTGGAGGTTGCAGTGAGCCAAGACCATGCCACTGCACTCCAGCCTGGGCAACAGAGCGAGCCTGTTCTCAAAAAAAAAAAAAAGAGAGAGAGAGACAATTTTATTAATCTGGGAAAGCACCTCCTACCCCCAAAGATACAAGGATTTTTGTAAACTGTATTGCAGTAAGCAACAAAGACCTAAGGGACCCTCAATATAGATTTTGTCCACTGCAGAATAAAGCATGTCCTGCAGATATATAACTGGCCCCTGGGGTTACATCTCCAAAGGCTATCGGCTTGCTTCACAGCCCTGGAACAGGACCATGAGGAAGAAGAGTGGATGCACACCGTCTTCTAAGTTGTTCACTTCTGAAATGTAGCTCCATCAGTGTCAGACTCTGACACTGCAGCTCAGCCAGGTCTTCTTGGGAAGTAGCTGGTGCAGAGCTGGGGACACCGGGCACATCCTATGCACACTCTGTGGGTGGAAAGCAGCAAAGTTCTCCTCTTTTCTGGGCATGTGTCATGGTTAATACTGTCAACTTGATTCAATTGAAGGATGCAAAGTATTGATCCTGGGTGTGTCTGTGAGAGTATTGCCAAAGAAGATTAACATTTGAGTCAGTGGGCTGAGGAAGGCAGACCCACCCTTAATCATGGTAGACACCATCTAATCAGCTGCCAGAGAATATAAAGCAGGCGGAAAAAAATGTGAAAAGGCTAGACTGGCTTAGCCTCCCAGCCTACATCTTTCTCCCATGCTGGATGCTTTCTGCCTTCGAACATAGGACTTCAAGTTCTTCAGCTTTGGGACTTGGACTGGCTTCCTTGCTCCTCAGCTTGCAGACAGCCTATTGTTGGACCTTGTGATCATGTGAGTTTAACACTCCTTAATAAACTCCCCTGTAGAGAGAGAGAGAGGAAGATATAGAGCTAGAGATAGATATGGAGATATATAGACAAATCTATCCTATTAGTTCTGTCCTTCTAAAAACCCTGACTCATACAGCATGGAAGGAAAGAGAATATGGGTTTTCTTTTCTTTTTTATTTTTGGTTTCTCAGTTGTTGCCTTTTTATTGATTCAGATTTTGTTGAAGATGATTAGAACATTGAATATCATTCATATGTCCTATGACAGCTGCCACCATGAATAAAAGTGGCATAATTGGAAAGACCTGAACTGCAATAATTTTATAAACTTTTCTATTACAAAAATTTCAAATACATACAAAATAAACAGTGACATAATGAACCCATGTACCATTATCCAGCTTCAACAACTATCAGCATTCTGCCATTCTTTTTTTTTTTTTTTTTTAGTTTTCCATTTATCAGCTATTCTTTTTTTTTTTTCTAATTATACTTTAAGTTTTAGGGTACATGTGCACAATGTGCAGGTTAGTTACATATGTATACATGTGCCATGCTGGTGTGCTGCACCCATTAACTTGTCATTTAGCATTAGGTATATCTCCTAATGCTATCCCTCCCTGCTACCCCCACCCCACAACAGTCCCCAGAGTGTGATGTTCCCCTTCCTGTGTCCATGTGATCTCATTGCTCAATTCCCATCTATGAGTGAGAACATGTGGTGTTTGGTTTTTTGTCCTTGCGATAGTTTACTGAGAATGATGATTTCCAATTTCATCCATGTCCCTACAAAGGACATGAACTCATCATTTTTATGGCTGCATAGTATTCCATGGTGTATGTGTACCACATTTTCTTAATCCAGTCTATCATTGTTGGACATTTGGCTTGGTTCCAAGTCTTTGCTATTGTGAATAGTGCCGCAATAAACATACGTGTGCATGTGTCTTTATAGCAGCATGATTCATAGTCCCTTGGGTATACACCCAGTAATGGGATGGCTGGGTCAAATGGTATTTCTAGTTCTAGATCCCTGAGGAATCGCCACACTGACTTCCACAATGTTTACAGTCCCACCAACAGTGTAAAAGTGTTCCTATTTCTCCACATCCTCTCCAGCATCTGTTGTTTCCTGATTTTATGATAAGCATTTTTTCATTTGTCTTTTGGCTACATAAAAGTCTTCTTTTGAGAAGTGTTCATATCCTTTGCCCGCTTTTTGATGGGGTTGTTTGTTTTTTTCTTGTAAATTTGAGTTCATTGTAGATTCTGGATATTAGCCCTTTGTCAGATGAGTAGGTTGCGAAAATTTTCTCCCATTTTGTAGGTTGTCTGTTCACTCTGATGGTAGTTTCTTTTGCTGTGCAGAAGCTCTTTAGTTTAATTAGATCCCATTTGTCAATTTTAGCTTTTGTTGCCATTGCTTTTGGTGTTTTAGACATGAAGTCCTTGCCCATGCCTATGTCCTGAATGGTAATGCCTAGGTTTCTTCTAGGGTTTTTATGGTTTTAGGTCTAACATTTAAGTCTTCAATCCATCTTGAATTAATTTTTGTATAAGGTGTAATGAAGGGATCCAGTTTCAGCTTTCTACATATGGCTAGCCAGTTTTCCCAGCACCATTTATTAAATAGGGAATCCTTTCCCCATTGCTTGTTTTTCTCAGGTTTGTCAAAGATCAGATAGTTGTAGACATGCGGCATTATTTCTGAGGGCTCTGTTCTGTTCCATTGATCTATATCTCTGTTTTGGTACCAGTACGATGCTGTTTTGGTTACTGTAGCCTTGTAGTATAGTTTGAAGTCAGGTAGCGTGATGCCTCCAGCTTTGTTCTTTTGGCTTAGGATTGACTTGGCAATGCGGGCTCTTTTTTGGTTCCATATGAACTTGAAACTAGTTTTTTCCAATTCTGTGAAGAAAGTCATTGGTAGCTTGAGGGGATGGCATTGAATCTATAAATTACCTTGGGCAGTATGGCCATTTTCACTATATTGATTCTTCCTACCCACGAGCATGGAATGTTCTTCCATTTGTTTGTATCCTCTTTTATTTCATTGAGCAGTGGTTTGTAGTTCTCCTTGAAGAGATCCTTCACGTCCCTTGTAAGGTGGATTGCTAGGTATTTTATTCTCTTTGAAGCAATTGTGAATGGGAGTTCAATCATGATTTGGCTCTCTGTTTGTCTGTTATTGGTGTATAAGAATGCTTGTGATTTTTGCACATTGATTTTGTATCCTGAGACTTTGCTGAAGTTGCTTATCAGCTTAAGGAGATTTTGGGCTGAAACAATGGGTTTTTCTAGATATATAATCATGTCATCTGCAAAGAGAGACAATTTGACTTCCTCTTTTCCTAATTGAATACCCTTGATTTCCTTCTCCTGCCTAATTGCCCTGGCCAGAACTTCCAACACTATGTTGAACATGAGTGGTGAGAGAGGGCATCCCTGTCTTGAGCCAGTTTTCAAAGGGAATGCTTCCAGTTTTTGCCCATTCAGTATGATATTGGCTGTGGGTTTGTCATAGATAGCTCTTATTATTTTGAGATACGTCCCATCAATACCTAATTTATTGAGAGTTTTTAGCATGAAGCGTTGTTGAATTTTGTCAGAGGCCTTTTCTGCATCTATTGAGATAATCATGTGGTTTTTGTCTTTGGTTCTGTTTATATGCTGGATTACATTTCTTGATTTGCATATGTTGAACCAGCCTTGCATCCCAGGGATGAAGCCCACTTGATCATGGTGGATAAGCTTTTTGATGTGCTGCTGGATTCGGTTTGCCAGTATTTTATTGAGGATTTTTGCATCAATGTTCATCAAGGATATTGGTCTAAAATTCTCTTTTTTTGTTGTGTCTCTGCCAGGCTTTGGTATCACGATGATGCTGGCCTCATAAAATGAGTTAGGGAGGATTCCCTCTTTTTCTATTGATTGGAATATTTTCAGAAGGAATGGTACCAGTTCCTCCTTGTACCTCTGGTAGAATTCGGCTGTGAATCCATCTGGTCCTGGACCTCTTTTTGGTTGGTAAGCTATTGATTATTGCCACAATTTCAGCTCCTGTTATTGGTCTATTCAGAGATTCAACTTCTTCCTGGTTTAGTCTTGGGAGAGTGTATGTGTCGAGGAATTTATCCATTTCTTCTAGATTTTCTAGTTTATTTGTGCAGAGGTGTTTGTAGTATTCTCTGATGGTAGTTTGTATTTCTGTGGGATCAATGGTGATATCCCCTTTATCATTTTTTATTGCGTCTATTTGATTCTTCTCTCTTTTTTTCTCTATTAGTCTTGCTAGCGGTCTATCAATTTTGTTGATCCTTTCAAAAAACCTGCTCCTGGATTCATTAATTTTTTGAAGGGTTTTTTGTGTCTCTATTTCCTTCAGTTCTGCTCTGATTTTAGTTATTTCTTGCTTTCTGCTAGCTTTTGAATGTGTTTGCTCTTGCTTTTCTAGTTCTTTTAATTGTGATGTTAGGGTGTCAATTTTGGATCTTTCCTGCTTTCTCTTGTGGGCATTTAGTGCTATAAATTTCCCTCTACACACTGCTTTGAATGTGTCCCAGAGATTCTGGTATGTTGTGTCTTTGTTCTCGTTAGTTTCAAAGAATATCTTTATTTTTGCCTTCATTTCGTTATGTACCCAGTAGTCATTCAGGAGCAGGTTGTTCAGTTTCCATGTAGTTGAGCAGTTTTGAGTGAGTTTCTTAATCCTGAGTTCTAGTTTGATTGCACTGTGGTCTGAGAGACAGTTTGTTATAATTTCTGTTCTTTTACATTTGCTGAGGAGAGCTTTACTTCCATCTATGTGGTCAATTTTGGAATAGGTGTTGTGTGCTGCTGGAAAAAATGTATATTCTGTTGATTTGGGGTGGAGAGTTCTGTAGATGTCTATTAGGTCCGCTTGGTGCAGAGCTGAGTTCAATTCCTGGGTATCCTTGTTAACTTTCTGTCTCGTTGATCTGTCTAATGTTGACAGTGGGGTATTAAAGTCTCCCGTTATTAATGTGTGGGAGTCAAAGTCTCTTTGTACGTCACTCAGGACTTGCTTTATGAATCTGGGTGCTCCTGTATTGGGTGCATATATATTTAGGATAATTAGCTCTTCTTGTTGAATTGATCCCTTTACCATTATGTAATGGCCTTGTCTCTTTTGATCTTTGTTAGTTTAAAGTCTGTTTTATCAGAGACTAGGATTGCAACCCCTACCTTTTTTTGTTTTCCATTTGCTTGGTAGATCTTCCTCCATCCTTTTATTTTGAGCCTATGTGTGTCTCTGCATGTGAGACGGGTTTCCTGAATAGAGCACACTGATGGGTCTTGACTCTTTATCCAATTTGCCAGTCTTTGTCTTTTAATTGGAGCATTTAGTCCATTGACATTTAAAGTTAATATTGTTATGTGTGAATTTGATCCTGTCATTATGATGTTAGCTGGTTATTTTGCTCATTAGTTGATGCAGTTTCTTCCTAATCTCGATGGTCTTTACATTTTGGCATGATTTTGCAGTGGCTGGTTCCAGTTGTTCCTTTCCATGTAAAGAATTTTCAACCCAGAATTTCATATCCAGCCAAACTAAGCTTCATAAGTGAAGGAGAAATAAAATACTTTATAGACAAGCAAATGCTGAGAGATTTTGTCACCATCAGGCCTGCCCTAAAACAGACCTTGATTTCTAATACCATTTTCCATGTAAAAGAACCAAGACCCTCTGGATAAACAGCTGATTCTAGGACTGGGGCTGCAGCAAACAAGATGAGCCTGAAGCATCTTGACATGCAAGAAAGTAAGGAAGTGCAAAAACAAACAAACAAACAACAACAACAACAACAAAAAACAGTCCCATAAGGATGGGCAGGTCAAGGAAACAGCAGAGCCAACCTAAAAGTGCTCTCAGTGGCCAAACTTGAATTTCCAAATATATGAGGCTCTTCAAGTGCCAGTTAAAATGCTGACTTAGACATAATTCAGCATTATACTCAACTCCAAAGATAAAAGAAAAACTTGTAAGTTTCTTGAGAGAGAGAGATTGAGGCTGAACAAAGGAAAAGGAAAATAATTAGACTACCACCAGATTTCTCATCTGTAATCCTGAACATTGGAAGATAGAGTTTGAGGAAAGGGATGGTGTCGTTGGAATTTTTTTTTCCTAGCCAAACATTTATAACATTTATTTCAATATTTCAAGATCTATAAGCAGACCATCTATCACAGTTGGGTTTTGTGGGGGAGGAGGCAGAGATCAAAATATTCTAACAAATGAAAAATCTTAAAAGGTAACAATACAATATATATGAAACAAGAGTGGATAGAGTTCTGTGACACTTAAGTCAGAAGTCTGAGTAAATTTCGATAGTGTTTGCAAACTATAAAAGTTTTTGTCTTCTGAAAAGATCAGTTAAATTACTTTAACAATGAGATTGTAAATTGGGTTATAAAAAATATCTCATCATTAATGACTACTTAGTTTTATGAAGAAATATCATCTTTATTCTGCACAAATGAAATGAAAGTTCAAGATAACTTTAGTGCTGAGACTGATACAAGACTTCACAATCATTCCTAGCTGTCATTTTAAAATTATTATAGAATACATTAATGTTGTTATTAAAAGAATCTCATTGTTCTTATGTTCTTGCCTTATAATAAGTATATGTTACAAAGCTTAAAATATTTCATACTACTAAAATATTGCTTTTTTATTCATTTTGTATGTAGGGTTTTATTTTTTTTAAAGAATTGCCTATTAAAAAATGCTTGAAAACTATAGCTGCAGACAAATGACTTCGAGTAGGAAAATCACACTAACAGAATGGTAGTTTAAAAAATATAATGCTGGTGGCAGTGAAGCAAATGCCTGGAAAAGGAGGGAAAAATATAAAATATAATACAAGTCATGTAATGTCCTATTATTTTGGTTATTAGACCTATAGGAGGTAAGAATATGCCACCCCAAAATATGCTTCTTTGATATAAGGATTATTTTGAGCTGATAGTTTGGAGAAACTGCAGAAACCAGAGAAGCTCTGAAAACAAGGGTAGAAGTTATCCTTTTGTAAGAGAAATGTATAACTATAAAGGAAATCTTCATTTGTAAGGGAGTCTCTCTCTCAGGACCAGGAAGGGAAGGATGGCTGCAAATCACTGGAGACTTGTCAATAGGGAAGGCACCAATTTCAGTGCTTTTCCTGGTGACCTCTCATTTCTGAGCTTCCCTGGGCCCTTCATTCTTTATTTCCATGGACAGTGGTATTTAAGCCTGAATTCAAAGCTCTCTCATTTCTCTAGGTATTTCTTATGTAAACATGAGATATACATGTTATTAAACTTGTTTGTTTTTCTCTTATTAATCTGTCTTTTGTTAGTGGGGTCCATTTGAATGAAGAACTATGAAAGGTAGAGAGAAAATGATTTTTTCCTTCCCTACAGAACTACAAATTTTTGAGAATTAACTGTGTGCCTGAGATTGCACTAGGTACTTACGTACATTATCCATCTTCTCTCATTCTCACAACCAGCCAACAGGTATTACTGCCTTCATTTTACTGGCCCAGGGTGCTGACGTGACTTGTTGTAAGAGCAGCCGGAATCTGAGCCCTGGGACTAGCCAGTTCCAACATCCAGGCTCTCTACTGGGTACAGCATGGAACTGTTTCCCAGCTAGTGCATAACGCTTTACTGTCTGACTTAAAAAAATAGACTGTAATTCTTTCAGGGAAAAAATGTTATTTACTGCATTTGAAGCAACCATAACACGTAATACAAGGAAGCAGTGAGTAATTAACATATATTTGTAGATAGATAAAAGAATAAACAAATATAATCTAATCCCCTGAAATTCCCAAGGTGTTTTGGTTTTTTAGAAGGATACCATGTGATAAACATTAACTGGTTAATGCACATGCTTTCCTAATATATTTTTTTCTCTTTGCTGATTCTGTTTGACATCAGTCAAATTATATTGCAAAATCCACAATAAAGATTTCAGAAGAATTGTCCCTTTCCATTATTCATATAGTATGCATTACTTTCTTAGTAAACTGGTTTCAAAAACAAGCTTTGGATTTAAATGTTAAAATGTTATCTTTTTTTTTTTTTTTTGAAGGTGGTAAAAATGGAAACAGGCACAGCATTTGAATGCAGGAAGCCTTTAAGCCATCTTTCTCTCCTTTGCCCTTGCCTCCCCCTCTCTTCCTGTGAAACATCAGAATAAACGTCCCTTGTTTGAACTAAATCACCCACTGTGCGTAACTGATATCATAAGCACAGACACATATACCTCATAACCAGAGCTCTCACACCTTATCAGAACATTCTCATCTGAAAGGTGAGGATGTTGGAAACCAGGCTTTTTTAATGTGGTGATATCAATTAGGAGCAAGGAGAAAAAAGTGCAAGGGGCTAGAGGGGAGTGGTTGCTCAGGTTTGTTTAGGCTTCACTTAGCTTTAGTCTATTGAGGTCTAATTCCTCATGTGTTTTACTTGATGGTGAGCAAAGTGGCTTTACATTGTATTTCTTTGTAACACTGACATTTCCTTCGCACCATTTAAAATTAAACCTTTTATTAGTCCATGGATGGCTGAGGCAGGAAACAATAGCAGCTCAGGGAGAATAATTATTTCTGTTTCATTGTGTAGGATGTTTGAGCTCTTGATTAATTGCATTCTACAGTACTTAACAGCTAACCAATCTTACCATGATTAACAACACGAGAAGTTTTTTGTTGTTGTTGTTGTTTTATACTAGAAATGCTGTTTTATATGTTTCTTGGTGACTTAAATCTTGTTTTAAAAAATACCTCTCATTTTCTGGGGTGTGTTTGAAAACGACCACACCATCAATGGCATGCAGTAGTGAGCAGTGGGCAAGGCAAGAGGGGATCACTATAAAATGGATGTAAAAAGCTGTGGGTTGTCCGGAGTTAAGCATTCCCAATGTGTTTCTAATGAGCTTATGATGGCCTCGCCGGATTACTGTTTCTACCCCTGCCCAGTAAATTACAGTATGCCCAAATTAAATCAATGGGACTCCATAGAAGCCGATCTTCAGCAGGCTCCACATTTGTAAGAATTAAAAAATCACACTTAATCATATTTAATCACGTCCATTGTCTCAAGAGTACTAGGCTTACTTTTCTTCCCAAGTATTTGGGTGCTAGAGATAGATACAGTGACTCTATGCTCAAGAAGCAATTTTACTTCATTTTCTATTTTACCCAAGTGCAATTCTTATTCCACTTCTGGTCATTCCAAACCACTTGCAGTGTGAACACTGAAGATGAATTCCAATTCAATAATCACTATTAAGTAGTAAGATTATCACGATCACATCTGTATATATACATTAGTTATTAAATATGTGTAGCTTTCACTTTGATTTTAAAGTGTCCCCAAAGCTGGGATTTGGTAAATTACATATCATTAGATAGCAATAACTTATGTGAGTTAGGGTAAAAATGTGCTTTAAAAGCCTTGAGAAGTGACTACAAAAATGTGTCATCTGTGTGAATGAACAGCCATGTTATATGGATGAAATAAAACAGATCACATAGATTGGTTTCCAAGAATGAAAAATAAAATGATACTAAGGTTTGAACTGGGAGAAATAAAATTTACAGAAAATGGGATAATTACTACTTTATATCATTCCCCTTAACTATTATGTCAGGCAAGTAATACTTGTAGCACTTCTTGACTGAGAGTTAAAGAAACATTACAAACATTAACCAGTTCTGAGTCATAGTATCTCTTTTAATAATTATCAATGCTACATAAGCACTTGGTTTGGGCTACAGGAAAGAAAAAAAAAATGCCCAGAAGAGTATTTAAGTGAAATTGACTTCTAGTTTCCATTTTCTAAAACCAGACTCCATAATCCCTGTCCATTAATGTATTAATTGGTTATCATATTACTGGTGGAGGGTTGAATTAGGCTATTTAATTTATAGCAGGAAATAAAATTGCTCTCCCTTTTCCCACAGAATCTAGCCGTCTTACTGCCCAGCCTCTCCCCACCTGGCTCAAACCGCTTTCTGCTTTTCACAGAGAGCAGCTTAACAACAGGACTTTATACAGTTTTAAATAAATAATCCAGGTTCTCATTCCTAAAATGGAATGCAGCAAAGAGCTGGTTTAGAAGATGGCATCTTGCGTCCTGTGTATGTGAAACATCAGCGTTGATTAGCAGGGACAGGAGACTGGAAAACCATGAAGCACTTTTGAAACCTTGATAAGAAGTGACTCTCCCTGGATGCAGATTTATTGATACTGACAACATTTTTTTTTTCTCAAGTTTTAAAAAAGTGAAAATACCTTGTACATGGAAAAACACAGAAACCAAATGAATAATGAAGAAAGCAACAGCTCAGTAGAACTAAATGCCCCAGCTGCTGAAAGAACCTGTGTGTGCACTTTGGAGTTGAGGGAGATGGGGAGAGGAAAAGAGAGGGAGAGAGAGGAAGAAGGGAAGGGAAGGGAAGGGAGAGGAGGGAGGGGAAAGGGAAGGGGAAGGGGAAGGGCAGCCAGGCAGGCAGACAGACAGGCAAAATATTATCAGCAGAATTTTTAAGAGATAAATATTCTATATGATATTTGAATGTTGGCAAAAATCCAGTTCTTGGTTCATCTATTTATTTAAAAGGAAAACCTATAATATTCAGTTACATTAGCCTGAAACCTGGATCTTTTGGGAAAAATCATCTCACTGTGACTTTATCTATCCATACTGTCCAAGGAAAGATAGTGATGTAAAGGTGAATCCCCTCAAGAAAAAAAAAAAAGTGAAAAAAGAAAGAATGGCAAGAAAACATAGCAATCTCTCCAAATGGCAAAGTCTCTCAAATTTTTTTGTAAGAAAATAGAAAGTTTGTATTAAGCTTTTCCAAATTTATGTGTGGTTAATTCAAAAACTGAGTCACCGAATGGCTGAATTATGAGAAAATCCCTGTCTTGTAATTCAATCTTCCCCAATATCATCAAACACTCTATTTACTGACAGCACAAGGAGCATAGCTGGAAATTACACATAGCATTAGAAGTGAGGAGGCCTCTGATGTTGAATTCAGGGTTGGGAGGCTGTTGGCTTCCATTGCAAAGCTGGGCTCCCAGGAGGACACTTACCTGTGGGTGCAAGATGGCAAAGTGCCTCAGCCAGTCTGCAAATGCTCTTCTGGCTTTCCCTCCATAGCTCCAGCCTCCTTGGATAGGCTTTATGTGCCAAAGGCAAGATTTCCTTCGTTCTTTATGACTGTTCTGTCACAGTAAAGAGAACACGCAGATCTTCAAGTACATACTTTCACTGGGATAAAACTCCCAAGTTAACCCTGTCCTTGCCCATGCAGAGAACACAGCCATTTGAGGAACTAAGCACTGAGAACACCATGTTTAGTATAATCTATAAAACCAGTCAGGGGAGGGCAAGGTCCACTCAGACACTGCAGAAAGGATGGATGACATCACAGACAGGAGGCGCTGACTCAAGTTTGGCCTCAGCCATCTGCATTGTACCGTCCTTGAGAACAAAGATACAGAGGTTTAAAAAAGAAAAACAATGGATACGAGAAATATGATAGAAACAGGCCATTTTCCACTCCCTTCCCTCAACATACATAAAGTTTCCTTTGGAATGTCTGATAGGTACAGACTGAGTCCCCTGCACAAATGGATGTGCACAATCACTACAGATCAAGCTCATCCAACTGGTGGCCCTCAGGCTGCATGTGGCCCAGGATGGCTTTGAATGAGGCCCAACACAAATTCATAAACTTCCTTAAAATGTTATGAGATTTTTTGCAATTTTTTTTTTTTAGCTCATCAGCTATTGTTAATGTTAGTGTATTTTATGTGTGGCCTAAGACAATTATTCTTCTTCCAGTGTGGTCCAGGGAAGCCAAAAGATTGGTCACCCCTGCAGATGATCTGTGGCCTGTCATGGGATATGAGGTTACAAAGGGAGGGAATATACAATGTTTTGAATCTTCAGATGATCATAAATATTATTATTCATCATGATACTGGCAATAATTGAATAGCTAGAATATAAGAACATAGAAATAAGTATTTTTAATAAAAATAAAACCTCAATACAATACAAAGGGCTTATCAGGTGCTACCAAAGAAATGCACTAAAAGTGATATGAGACTTTTTAAGCTATAATATTTATTAAATAAGTTTTTATTTAACACAATATTGTTATAACCTCTGCTTTAAAGTTTTTGGGAGTTATTTGATCTGAAAAAGTACCTAGGTGAGGTTAGAGACTGTGTCTTAATTAATCCAGTATTCAGAGTACTTAGTAAACTGTTATCCAGATATGAAAGAATAAATAAGCCAGTGGACATATGAACAAGAGAGCAGTATGGAGGCCTGCTTTGATCACTCGTTTTGTCTTCATTGAATCCTGAGCTCATTTCCTAGGTCAGCATTATTCTAGTTAGATGCTAAGCATTCTAGGAGTGTAATGGCCAGCCATGCCTTTATTCTTGGGACCTGAAATATTTGATTCTCTTCACATTTCTTAGTACAATAGACAGCATTTACAAATTCACTTGGGACAGCAACATAGAGGATGCAGAGATCCAGGCACTGCTTGAGAAGGCTGTGTAATACAAGAACGAAGGGCTAAGACTAGATTTTAAGAAAATGGGATATGGAAAAATCCTATGATGCATATTCACCTCATCAGTCAACCTCTCACAACATATGTAAAATACTTTGAGATCAAACTAAGCTTTGAGGGATCTGAGGAACATTACTTTGCCCTCTGGGTTCAGTTCTCTCATCTGTAAAACCTGAGAAAATAAAGGGATTCCTCAGAGGTATTATTGCAGGTTCAGTTCCGGACCACCACGAAATTTTTTTGTTTCCCAGGGTGGCGAAAAGTTAGGCTTACACTATACTGTAGTCTATTAAGTGTGCAATGGCATTGTGTCTAAAAAAAGTACATACCTTAATTGAAACACACTTTATTGCAAATAATGCTAACAATCATCTAAGCCTTCAGGCAGTCATCTTTTTGCTGGTGGAGGGTCTTGTTTCAATGTTGATAGCTGCTGACTGATCAGGGTGCTGAAGGTTAGAGGGTCTGTAGTAATTGCTTAAAATAAGTAAACAATGAAGTTTACCACATCTATTGACTCTTTGTTTCATGAAAGATTTATTTGTAACATCTGATGCTATTTGATAGAATTTATTTCAAAATTGGTTTCAATCTGTTCAAACCCTGCCACTGTTTATCAACTAAGTTTATGTAGTATTCTAAATCTTTGGTGTCATTTCAACAATGTTCATAGTGTATTCACCAGTAGATTCTGTCTCAAGAAAATATTTTCTTTGCTTATTAATACGAAACAAGTCTTCATCCATTAAAGTTTTATTACAAGACTGTAACAATTTTGTCACATCTTTAGGCTCCACTTCTAATCCCAGTTCTCTTGCTATTTCCCTAATATTTGCAGTTTCTTGCTCCACTGAAGTCTTAACCTCTCAAAGTCATCCATGAAAATTGGAATCAATGTCTTCCAAACTTCTGTTAATATAGATATTTTTACCTCCCATGAATCATAACTCTTCTTAATGGTGTCTAAAATGGTGACTCCTTTTCAGAAGGTTTTCAATTTACTTTCCCAGAATTCATCAGAGGTATCACACTTTTTTCCAGCTATAACCTTCCAAAATGTATTTTTTAAATAATAAGACTTGAAAGTCAAAATTACTCCTTGATCCATGGGCTGCAGAATGGATGTTGTGTTAACAGGCATGAAAATATTCATCTCCTTGTACTCCCCATTAGAGTTCTTGGATGATCAGATGGATTGTCAATGAACAGTAATAGTGTGAAAGTTGAAAGAAATCTTTTTTCTGAGCAGTAGGTCTCAACAGTGGGCTTAAAATATTCAGTAAACCATGTCTAAACAGATGTGCTGTCATCCAGGATTTGCTGTTTCGTTTATTGAGCACAGGCAGAATAGATTTAGCATCATACTTAATGGCCCTAGAATTTCCAGAATAGTAAATGAGCATTGGCTTCAGCTTAAAGTCAGCAGCTGCATAGTGCCTCACAAGAGAGTCAGCCTGTCCTTTGAAGCTTTGAAGCCAGGTATTGACGTCTCTTCTCCAGCCATGAAAGTTTTAGATGACATCTTCTTCCAATAGAAGGCTGTTTCATCTACATCGAAAATCTGTTGCTTAGGGTAGCCACCTTCATCAGTGATCTTAGCTAGATCTCTCGATAACTTGCTGTAGCTTCTACGCCAGCCCTTGCCACTTTACCTTGTATTTGTATGTAATAGGGATGGCTTATTTTCTTAAACCTCATGCACCAACCTCTGCTAGCTTCCATCTTTTCTTCTGCAGTTTCTTTAACTCTCTCAGCTTTCATATGATAGAATTGAAGAAAGTTAGGGCCTTGATCTGGATTAGGCTTTGACTTAAGATAATGATGTGACAGGTTTGATTTCCATCCATAACACTCAAACTTTCTCCATATCAGCAATAAACCTGTTTTGCTGTTTTGTCATTTGTGCGTTCACTGGAATAGCACTTTCAAATGCCTTCAAGAAGTTTTCGTTTCCATTTACAACTTGGCTGTTTAGTGCAAGACACCTAGCTTTCAGCCTATGTTGGCTTTCAACATGACTTCCTTACTAAGCTTAATCATTTCTAGCTTCTGATTTAAAGTGAGAGATGTGTAAGTCTTTCTTTCACTTGAACACTTAGAGGCCATCTTAGGGTTATCGATTGTCCTAATTTCAAGATCATTGTGTCTCAGGGAATAGGGAGACCTGAGGAGAGGGAGAGAGGTGAGGAAATGGCCAGTGGATGGAGCAGTCAGAGCACACACACTTACCAGTTAAGTTCACTGTCTTATGTGGATGCCGTTCATGACACCATCAAACAGTTACAATAGTAAAATCTAAGACCTGCTGACAGATACTATAACATAGCAGTTCCCAACCTTTTTGGCACTAGGGACCAGTTTTGTGGAAGACAATTTTTTTCACACACTTGGGTGGTGAGGGTGGATGCAGGGTTGTCATCAACCTTCCATTTGAAGGAAAAAAAAAGCAGCATTTATGAAGCACAATAAAGCCAAGTGCAATAAACTGAGTTATTCCTGTACTTGTCTCATACTGATGATTAAATAATATAAGATAAAGATATGAAAATATCCTGTTGCCATGCAGAATTGAGTGGAGTGGCTAGTAAATGTAATTTTCTTGTCTTTCTCATCCTAAAATAAAACCTTTATTTAGGAAAAAAAAGAAAAAAGCTTGTTTTCTATTCGGAGCAAAGCTCTGGTACTTCTCAAAAAATTAATTCGGTAAGTGTGATTTTTTTCAAAAACTTACAGGATACCCATATAAATTGATAAATGATAAGAAGGACTCAGTACCACCAGAGGCAATTTAATACTCAATTTCAAAGACAACATGAGTTTGGAACTTTGAAGAAGAGAAACTGGTGATACATAATTTAATCTAGTTCTCAAGTGATTACATTTTAATTTGGGCTGTTTAAACACCACTCATGAGACTGTAGGGACTTTAAACCACATCACAAATCTCAGAATGAAGCACTTTATTTTTCAAGCAAGTTTATTAAACCGAGGCAGGTGAATGACAAGTAACTAGAGTAATTATGAAAACTTTTTTTCATGATTAAGATGGATGGCAGTCCTCTTGTTTAAACAGTGCAGTTAGAGAAAAACATTATACTTTCTAGAAAGATGTCACTTCTGAAATGTTCCTCCCTCTTCAGATAAGACTAGTTTCTTATTCTGATAGAGCATTTAAGTTTATCATATTATGCATTTTGCTGGTTGAAAACAAAAAGTTTAGACATATGATAAGAAAGGTCTAAGATAACTGCTTTGTAAGGCAACTTCTGAAAAGGAAAAACAAACATGTAATGGTCAATATTGTCCCATTTAAATGTATCTCAGAAACGTTTTGGTTCAATGAATTCAGAATGAGTGTGAGATCACAGTGTGATATCGTTTATATAAAAAGTCACAAACACATAATACAAAACTTTTACATTCTATGCACACACACACACATATAACACATATATAAATGCAAGGGAAATAAAGATTTTGAAAGAAACAGATAAAACCCCGGTAACTTTGGAAAGCACCGCAATTTTGCTGTGGGGAAAAGAAAGAGAAGGACTATAGGGAAAGAAAGGCTGTACTCAACTGCGGGGAGGTAAGGGTTTATTACTCAACGACAGGAATCAGAATAATAGCTTTTCTTGAGTTCTAGGTATAAAACAGAGAAATAGGCCCCCGAAACTAAAAATTCCAGGCAAGGGAGTTGTGAAGATTTCATTCCAGAAATTAAAATCCTGTATGAAATTAGAAAAAACAATCAGTTTGCACTGTGTGCCTATAATTTAGTTAGAATAATGAGATTACTTACATTACAAAATACGAACAGTTTAATGAGCTAATAGTTTCTGATAGAGAAGAATATCAGGAGAGTAGTATTGAAACAGGAAAAGTTCCCTTATCCCCCTCACAGGGTATGTGACGGGGGTATGGCTCTCTTCTTCAGTGCCCCACTTTTCAAACCTCTAGAGGGAGCATGCAGGCAGGCATGTTGTGGGGCTCCGACCCCACTGCAGCATCTAGGGGTGAATGTTTGCAACTCCTGAAGCCCCAGTGTGTGTGTGTTACAGGGTGCTCTTTTAGTTTTGCCATCTGTAGGCAGCTTGTGTTAACCAGCTCAGTTAGACCCTCAACTTTATCTCAAGGACAGAGGGCTTTCTGTATCCTGGGTTCTTGCCTTGGTGTATTGTAATAATTGGATACACATGGGCTTGGAGAATGAGTGCAAGGTTTTATTGAATGGAAGTAGCTCTCAGCAGATGGATGGGGAGCCAGAAGGGAGGTGAGGTGGGAAGGTGGTTTTCCTCCGGTATTGGGCAGCTCAGCTGCCGGGCTCTCCTTTGACTGGCCCATCCAAACTCCACATTGTTCTGCTGGTTGATGGCCTGCTGGCATCTGCTAGTACCTGTTGGTGTGCTCTTATGCCGGTGCGTTCCTCTCGCAGTCCAGCTGGTTGTGTGCATGCCCGCTAGGGTCTCAAGGTTTTTACAGGCACAAGATGTGGGTGTGGTGGGCTAGAGTGATCTTGTGAAATGCAACATTTGGGCATGAAAACAGAAATGCCTGTCCTCACCTAGGTCTGTGGGCACAGGTCCAGGGGTGGAGCCCTCCCCAGGAACCATGTCTTTCCCTTCCCAGCATTTCCGTGCCCAACTCCCATATCAGTATATACAAACTACTGATGAGTTTCTGACAAAGATTGTTTTTCTAATCTGCAATAAAATAATAACAATTTGGGCAATGTAGTGAGTTTTTCATAAATTTACTTATTTTCTCAAAGGGCTATTCTTTATTCTCAGAATACATTCTTTCTATTTTGGGTGTGTTACAAAAGCTAAACAGCTTTGATAAAATTGATGCAAGTAAATGGTAATCTATTTTTTTTCTAATGTCCTTGCTTGGTAAAATAGAAATTGAACACATTTTATTACACATATATTTTATCTTTTGAAGTGTTAGCAGTTGTTTCAATCCAAGAATCTAAGAACGCTCTTAAAAAGTATAGAAGAAATAGATTGTTTCTAAAGATAATTTTTTTTGTTTTTGTTGAGATTTTCTTTATACTTTTGTTTTCTATTTTATCATTATCTGTTATTATTACTATTATTTATCTTCTTCAACTTTGTTGAATTTTCTCTCTTTAACTTCTTGAAATGAATGCTTAGCTTCAGATTTTCAGCCTTTATTCTAACAGATTTAGGTCTATACACTTTCCTTTAGAAAAGCTTTAGCTGCCTCCCACATGATATGATGTTTTGTACTTTGTTATTTTTTTCAAAATATATTCAAAACTTTGCTTTCATAATTTCTATCACTTGTAAACTAGAAGAGTGTTAATTAATTCCCAAACATTTGGGAATTAGTGGAACAGAATGTGATTAATTATGGCAAATGTCCCATTTGTTCTTGAAAAGAAAGGGATTTCCTCTTTACATAGCAGTGGGGTAAGAGTGAAGAATCATGTTTAGATCTTCTACATCATTGCTGATGTTTTCAATCTGCTCATTTTCTGTTTTTAGCTTTTATTTTAGGTACAGGCAGGGGTACATGTGCAGGTTTCTTATATAGGTAAATTGCATGTCACACGGGTTTGTTGTACAAATAATTTCATCACTCAGGTAATAAGCATATTAACTGACGGATATTTTTGCTGATCCTCTTCCTCCTCCCACCCTCCCCCTCTCTACCCTCAAGGAGGCCTCAGTGTCTGTTATTCTCCTCCTAGTATCCATGTGTTCTCATTATTTAACTTCCACTTGTAAGTGAGTGCATGCATTATTTAGTTTTTTGTTCCTGTGTTAGTTGGCTTAGGATAACGGCCTCTAGCTTTATCCATATTGCTGCAAAGGACATGATATCCTTCTTTTTCATGACTGTGTGGTATTCCATGGTGTATATGTACCACATTTTCTTTATCCCATCTACCATTGATGGGCATTTAAGTCAATTCCATGTCTTTGCTATTGCAAATACAGCTGCAATGAACATATGCACACCTGTGTTTTTATGGTAGAATAACTTACATTCCTTTAAGTGCATACCCCAAAATAGGATTGCTAGGTTGAATGGTAATTCTGTTTTAAGTTCTTTGAGAAATCACTAAACTGCTTCCCACAATGGCTGAAATAATTTGCACTCCCACCAACAGTGTATGAGCATTCCCTTTTCTCCACAACCTCACCAGCATCTGTTATTTTTTTTGACATTTTAATAATAGCCATTCTGACTGGCATGAGACATCAATTGTGGTTTTGATTTGCATTTCTCTAATGATTAGTGATGTTGAGCATTTTTCCATAAGCTTATTGGTCACATGTATGTCTTCTTTTGTAAAATGTATGGTCATGTCATTTGCTCACTTTTTAGTGGGGTTGTTTATTTTGTGCATGTAAATTTGTTGAAGTTCCTTCTAGATTCTGAATATTAGACCTTTATCGGATGCATAGTTTGCATATATTTTTCCCATTCTGTAGGTTGTCTCTTTACTCTGTTGATAGCTTCTTTTGTTGTTCACAGGCTCTTTAATTTAATTAGATCCTATTTGTCAATTTTTGTTTTTGTTGCAGTGGCTTTTGGCATTTCCATCATGAAATCTTTGCAAAGGTCCAAGTCCAGAATGGCATGGATTATTTTCCAAAGTTTTTATTGTTTTAGGTTTTATATTTAAGTCTTTAATCCATCTTGAGTTGATTTTTGTATGTGGTGTACAGTAGACATCTAGTTTCATTCTTCTGCATATGGCTAGCCAGTTATCCCAGTACCATTTATTGAATGAGTTCCTTCCCTATTCCTTGTTTTTTTCAGCTTTGTCAAAGATCAGATGGTTGTAGGCATGTGGCATTATTTCTGGGCTCTCCATTCTGTCCCATTGTTCTATGTGTCTGTTCATGTACCAGTATCATGCCATTTTGGTTACTGTATTGCTAAGAGACATGAGTTACAGTCTTTCTCTTTTTTGGATTTCTCTATTTCTCCCCTTAGTTTCAGCAGTTTGGGGCTTATGCTTCTTGGGATTATATTATTAGATTTATAACAATTCAGATTTGTACTTCCTAGTGGATTGATATTTTATAACTTTGAAAGCCTCCTTTTTGTCTCTAGCAATGATGCTAGCCTATCTACTTTGTATGCTTAGTATAGTTCTACTAGCTTGCTTAGAGTAAACATTACCTTAGGGTATCCTTTTAAGGTGTGTCTCTAGAAGGCAACATATATTTGGATTTGTTTTTTAACCACCATAGCCGTATCTATCTTTTAATTAGAGTATTAAACATATTGACATTTGATATATTTAATGAAATATTTTTGTTGAAATCTACGTCTTCCTACTTGATTTCTAGTTTTCCATATCTTCTTGATTCTTTTTTCCCTTCTTCTTTGTCTTCTTTTAGAAAAATCAAGACTCCTTTGTTCTTATTTTCTCCTGTATTTACTCTTGGTTATATGTTCTTTTACTTTTTACTTTAGTGGTTATCCTGAAGATCGGAACATTCATTCGTGACTTATTATAGATTACTATAAATTAGTACTTTCCCAACATCCCAGATAATGAAAAAGCTTTCACTATTTTATGTCAATTTACCTTCTCAAATCTTTTGTGCTGTTGTTTTTATGTAATTTATTGCACCTTATTTCAGCCTTAGTTTGGTTTCCCCACAAAACAGTTTCTGAGGCAAGAATTAGAGTTCAGAGAATTTATTTGGAAAGTAATCCCAGAAAGAATGTCATCAAAGGGAAAGTGAAGAAAAACCAGTAAAGAATATTTAATGACCAGGTCACAGCTTTGAGTTAGTGTTAGAGGTTGTAGTATGTTAAGTGGTGACCCCCAGAAGATATGTCCATGTTCTTACCCCAAGAGCCTGTGAATGTCACCTTAGTGGGAAATAAGGTCTTTGCAAATATAATTAATTTAATAATCTTGAGATAAGGAGATTATCCTGGATTAGGGTGTACCCTAAATCTAACGACAAGTCCTTTAAGACATAGGAGAAAACACAGACACTGAAGAGGAAAAGGCCATGTGAAGATGGAGGCAGAGATTGGAATGATGAAACCTCAAGGCAAGGAACATCTGAAGATACCAAAAGCTAGAGGAGGCAAGGCATAATTCTTTCATGAACATTCACAGGGAGCTTGACTATGTTGACACCCTTATTTCAAACCTCCAACTTCCATCCACAACTATGAGACAATACATTTTTATTGTTTTAATCCAACAAGTTCATAGTAATTTGTTACAGCATTCCTAGAAAACTAACTCAGGATCTCTCTGTGAAACACATCACAGAATCTTTCCACAAACTGCTGAGGAGGCTGGGGGATTTATCCACTGACTTACATTTTATGCCATTGAGGGTTGCCCCAGGGCATTATGTTCCTGAACTTCTGGACAGATCTGTGTATAGTCACTCAAACTGAACTTCACTGATGCTAAAGAGAGGATCCAAGCAGGGAAGAGAAAAGGGCACGGGAGGTAGAAAGGTTGTTATTGTGAGGAATTGTCAACATCTTCATGGGAAGTCAGGTAGTCCATGGGCTCTCAGATGGGATATCAACATTATCTATTGCATATATTTTATGTTTTATAAGACATTAGTATCATTGTTTTATACAACTGGTACTCATTTAAATTTATAATATTTAATGTGTTTCATTAATTTGCATTTCTTCTTGCTTTTCTGTGATTCTAACTGGGATGATTTTTCTTCTTTGTAAAAAGAGTCTATCATATATTTTAGTCTATCAGGTGGCAAAAAGTTCTCTCAGTTTTTGTTTGTGTGAAAATGTGTTTATTTTATTTTATCTTTTTTTTAATTGAAGACTATCTTGGCTGGGTATAGATTTTGGGGTTGGCAGTTATTTTCTTTCACCATGTTTATGATGACATTTTATTTTCCTCTGGCTTTCATCCTTTGTTTGAAACGTTAGTTGGCAGTCTTATTTTTGCTCCTTTTAACAGTTTTCTTCTGGATGCTTTTAAGTCTGGTTGCTTGTGTTTGGTTTTCAGCATTTTATAAATATTTCGGTATGTTTTCCTTTATCCTACTTGAGTTTCATAATACTTCTTGAATTTGTAGTTTGATATCTTCAGTTTTGGAAAGTTGTCAGCTAGTATTTCTTTAGTTATTGCTTATACTTCATTCTTCACTCTATTTGGAATTCTACTTATTCATGTATTACAGTTTGTCTCTGTATCTCATGTGGTTTTGATTTTCTTTTTCATATATTTATTCTTTTCTTTTGCTATGCTTATGTATGGATATTTCCCATTCATCTGTCTCCCAGTTCACAAACTCTGTGCCTATTCTGTTGTTTAAGCTATTTGTTACATTCTTAATTTCAATTAGCAAATTTTTCAGTACTAAAATAAGCATTTGATACTTTTTTAAAAGAATTAATTCCAGTTTTTTGGTAAAATTCAGATGAAAAAGTGCAATATTTTACCAGAGAATGGTAGTCTATGAAACTGTTATGTTCAAGTCTGTTTCTGCTATTTCCAACATCCAGATTATGTGTCAATCTGTTTCTGTTGTTCATTTTTCCTTTTTATTTTCAGTCTTTTGGTCTTGACACTGTGTGAAGCTCAGATTAGACTATCTTCTCCCAGAGAGAATTTGCTTTTCTTCTTGTAATCAGTGAAAATAAATGCTGATCTCTTTAATCCATTCAAAGTTTCTAGTCCTGGTGTGGCTGCTGTAGAACCAGTGCTCCAACTCCTAAGGTGTAGCCTTTCAGAGAATTAGCCGGAATCTGGGGTATTTACCTTCTCAGTGGCCTCTGGTTCCCCATTTCCTTTCCTCTTCATCTAATTGCTAAATTTTAAAACTACCTTTCTGCTGGTCTTTTCAGCTTTTTTCTTGATGCAGTTCAGGAATTGGAAACCCCCTCAAGGGAAAGGAAGCAGGGAATATAGGACTGACTTTAAACACCTTCTTCTTCTTCTTTCTTCTTCTTCTTCTTCTCCTTCTCCTTCTTCTTCTTCTTCTTTCTGGAATCTTGGCTCCTTAAAGCCTTGTTGCATAAAATTCTTCTTCTTCTATTCCTATCACAGCTATTTGCTTGTTTGTGTTTTTCCAGTTTTTATTTACCTCTTTTAGTTGCTGTCTTACAGCAGAGGCCAGATTATAGTTTTAAGATAGAAATCCTAATTTATTGTATGATTGTAGTGAATAATACCAGCAGTAAATGTGAAGACATTTTTTCTTTGAGAGTCTCTGGAGGCTTTGTTTCCCCATAACCATTAATACTATAAGTGCAAATGTCATACTTTTATGAAGGTAGAAATAATACAGGAGGAAAAGGTCTAAAGATCTCAAGAGCTTATTGTTATATAATCCACTCCTTTTCTTACCTCCCAAAGCACCTCAGGTGATTATCCCTTTTAATTAATTAATTAATTCAATTAAAGCTAAAGTTTTTAAACAAATATTAATTTCTTGTCACGATGTGCCCAGAACCATTCTAAGCACTAGGAGCTGATGAACGGGGAAAGTGATATTGAGTGGGTGGGTTAGGAGCAGAAGATAATAGTCTCCTGGACAGAAAAAAATAGCAAGTATACAAAATCAGAAAACAAATAAAAATGAATTATATCACACTGATTATAAGTGTGGAAGGAATAATGATATAATAAAGATTCACAGGGCAAGAGACACTATCTAATGAGGTATTATAGCTGTTATTGTGATAAAGTTATTTGCTTATTTGCAACCAAAATTTCTGCTAAGATGAGTTAGTCTCATATCTTTCATGATCTCCTCAGGGGAAAAGTGTTCATTTATTCAATGTGCTTATTCTTATAATATGTCATTAATCACCATGACAAGTCCCAGAATGAGAAATTGTACATAAATATCCACACAAAGAATATTCCAGTCAATGAATAAGCTCTAGGAACAAATTCTCTCTTTATGAGGTTACCAATCGCAAACAAATAACAGATTAGGGGCACTTCATGTTATAATCATTTGTATTTTTATGTAAATAAAAATAAAATGATTTTTAAAATAATTTTCGCAAGAAAACTGGACAATTTCTTGTTGTGATGTTCTAGTTTTGTTGTTTTGCCAAAGGTGTTACAGAACTCAATTATCCTAAGCCATTTTTAAGATTGTATGCTTTTATTTTCATATTTATTTATGATTTTACTCTGAGGCAAACCAGCAGTAATAATATATCATGAAATGCTTTCTTTTTAAATAACAGCAAGATCATGGATCATGGAATTGAAAGAGTAGTAATAAAGGCATTATTTTAAATATAAAATCTCAGTTTTTCTGAAGTATAACTAGGTAGAAAAGCACTGTTAAGTATCATTTTACAATGTCTGCATTGACACAGCATTATGCAAAATGCTATAGCAAAAAAGTAAGATAAAATCTCTTTATATATCAATATGTGTACATATAAACACACACACATTACAAAAAATACCAAAATGCTTTGAGAACCATAATAAAATATACTGAGTACTCTTTTAAAATCTAGTTGATGCAAGTAGAAATCCATTTATAAAATACAATCGGAGAAACAAAAAAGAAATGATAGCACCAGCAAAATAGCTGAAATACCAAAGAGAAGCTTAAAAAGAAATGAGCATCATCCATAAGAAGAAAACTTTAAAATTATGAAAGACACAAAAGAAGATTTAAACAAATGGAAAGTTCTGCTTTAGCCTTGAATAGAAAAACCCAACAACACCAAAAAGGAGCAAAAGGAAAAAAAACCAACAATAAAATGAAATCAGTTCTCTCAAAATTAATATTATTAATTAGCTGGTAAAATATAAATAATAATTCTAGAAAAATAATGAATAGGACTACCTTTGTAAATTGTTAAACCATGTTATAAAGCTAACAATATAAAAACAGAATGGTATGTATTTATAACTAGATAAAGCAGAATACAAAATTCAGAAATCCATCTAAATCCAAGAGGCATTTTTTTTCATTTGATAAAGAAAGCATTTCAATGAAGTAAGAAAGTATGGATTAATAAGTAAATTAAACTGGGCCTATCAGCTAGTCATTTGGAAAAAAATAAATAAATTTGAATTCCTACTTAATACACAATAAATTCCATATGGGTCAAAGAATTACAGGTGAAAAACCAACCATAAAGTGTTATGGAAAAACAAAACAAAGCAACAAAACATGTACCATTCTTTTATAATCTCAGAATGAGAAAGGCCATTAAAGTATTGCATAAAATTTCAGAAGCCTCAGACTAGTATATTGATAAATTCAACTATACGAGAATATAATATTTCTGCTTGAAAGAAAAAAAGCAAGCAAATTCAAGAAAAGGGATAAATGGGGAAACATTTGCTCATATCATAGTGTATCGATTTCCCTAATATGTAAATACATTTACCAAATTAATAAGAAAATATCTATAAACATTATGAAATTTGTGAAGTATATGATAAGACAGTTCACAGAAAATGAAAAGTAAATATTTGGCTCTTAAATATGTTAAACATATGAAAAGACACCATACATTTCATCAATAAGGGAAATGCTAAATTAAAATTATGAGATGATATAGTTTTTCCCTAAATATTTGGCAACTATCAAACAGTTTGATTACACAAAGTCATTTTCATACTTCTTAATAAAAGTATGAATTGGTACATCTTTATGGAAGGCGATTTAGCACTAGTTAGAAAAATGTTTTAAAAATATCCTTGTTTTTTGCCCTTATTCGTATTCCTCAATAGAGAATACATCCTACATAAGTATCCACACATATGTAAAATGGCCTATGTGTAATATTAGTCATGGATTTGTCGTTTAATATTGCAAAAACTTTGAAGAAAATATATTTTCATCATTAAGGGAATGGTTAAGAATGTTATGTCACATTTATATAATAAATGTCGTTATTAAAAAGAATTAGGCAGAACTTGATGTGTTTTAAGACACTGAAGATCTTTAAGATATATTTATTAAGGAAGGAAATAAGATGATAACTACATTTATGACAAACTACCTTTTATGAGCTGAATTATGTTTCCCCCAAATTAGTTTGTTGAAGTCCTAAACCCCAGTACATTAGAATGTGACTGGATTTGAAAATACAGTCTTTGAAGAGATAATTAAGGTAACATGAAGTCATATGAGTGTACCCTAATCCATTATGACTGGTGTAAATTCAGATGTAGACTATTCACACAAACAAAGGGGTAACCATGTGAGGTGCAAAGGCAGTATTCTGTAAGCCGAGGGGAGAAGCCTCAGAGAAGCCAAATATGCCTACGCGTTGATCTTTGACTTCTAACCTCCAGAACTATGAGAAAATAGACTTCTGTCTTGTAAGTCACCCAGTCTGTGGTATTTTGTTACAGCAGCTCTAGCAGACTAATATACTACCATTTGTGTAAAAATAATATATATATATATATATATGTATGTATTTGCGGTATGTGTCTAGAAAATCTCTTGCAGAGTAGATAAACTGGTTGTAATACTTCCTCTGGGGAAAATAACTTTTCATCAACTGTGTTGATGGAAATGTGGGAAACAGACTTCTGGAAAAAGGAATATCCTGGGAACAAGAAGAAGGGTTTGAATAGCAGCCTCCATCCATTACCATATTACCTGGATACAAGTTGCCTAGCCACACAGAGTCTCAGCTAAGAGGGTAAAGTATGAGCACTGAATGACTTCTCGGTATCTTCACATGAAAATACAATGAGTATTATATTGTTTGAAAAGTTTTTATCTGCGCAGGAAAAGAATGACAACCAAGGAACTGTAAATATGTGAACATTCATTTTCTAACCAAAGGATTAGTCTTGTGTCATAAAGACCAAAGTTCAGAAGAAACTAATGATAACAGTATGTTTTTAGTTCTGTCCTGAGCAAGGAAAAAATGAAGAAGTAATCCTATTGATTATGGGCAGATGGCATAAAGTTAGAAAACAAGAAAGAGAGAAAATAGGAATCTCCTATTTTATTTCTGTTCTCCCTGTCAAAGAGAATGATCTTCACACTGGAAAGAGTAGGAAATATATTGGGTATGGGAAATTGAAACTGAAAGATAAGTGAAGAGATTGTAAGAGAGCACCCAGCTACTCAAAATGAATCCAATTTTCTGGAGCCAGATGAATTGTTCTAAGATACTGAGAGAACTTTTTAGCTGAAAGCACTTGGCTACCATCATTAATCGTTAAGGGGATGTAAGAGAAGAATAAATGTTATCCTGGTTTCAAAAAGTTTCAGAAGGTGCCTTTCACAAACCATAGATGTGGGGTCTTTTACTTTTTATTCATGTATTTCTTGGGCTTGATATGTTGTAAAAGAATTAAGATAATTCTCTAGAGCAAATGTTTAATCTGTTGAGATGTGAGCTGGTGGAAAGGAAATGAGCAATCACTAGGAACCATATTGGATTTAGAGGGACTAGGTCATGGGGGACCAACTACAGAGCTGGTCTCTCACTCTTCTTTGTTCCTGTGGGTCACTTTCCCCATATCTCTGTCATGGCTCTTGTGTTATGAGGGAGGTCTTTACTTACATATGGTGTTTCTTTCAATGGACTGTGAGCTACTCAGGATTTGGAGGACACTCTATTTTAGAGTCTGAGCCTGTAACATTCTGTTTATTTTTATAGCATTAGAAAACTGCAGGTTTGGGTGCAATATCAACTACAGTCAGAGTTAGGGTACACGTGTGGCATTTGACAAAATTGTTAATTATGCACAATGGAGAAAAGCTCTACAATCAGCACTTGTAGTTTGTTAAGTTGCATTAGCCAAGGGGCAGAGGCTAATGGATGTTAATGAGAGGAAGATCTCTATTTAGCTCATATAAAGTCTTATCTTCATCTCTGTCTTTTTTGAAATTGCAGAGGTCCTTGTCTATGGCCCTACCATCCTGAATGTGCCCAATCTCATCTGAAATTGTAGAGTGCCTAGATACACTCAGAAAGCTTACGAATCACATAATATTGACCGAGCACTGTGCCAGGCTTGTGTCACGGTTAAAACAGTGGACAAGGAGGGGCTCAGTCTTCACTATGGGAGCATGTGAAGCCTGACAGAAACAACAGATAAATATTTTTAAATAAAACAGAAGAAATGTCAGTGGCTGCTCCATAATCTCCCCATAGGATGAGTTTAGTGTTGGTAATCTTACTGAAATTTGCCTGTAAGGCTTGTGTTTAAGTTGCATTTGTATAGCAAAGAGACTAATTTTATTTAGCTATTTGTTTATTTGGGGGCCTTTAGAGTGAGGGATGCTCTGGAAAATTTGGGGAACACAGGTTGATCTGAAGCTTGTTGATAGTGAGTTTTACGACAGAGAAAGTACAGATTGCACTGGGGTTACCTGGTGGAGGTATCTAACCTAGGTCTACATCCAACAGACATATGACCTAATTTAGTGGAACTGATGTCATACCTAAGCCATGAAGATGAATAAGAGGGAGAAATGGGGTAAAAACAAGTGTTGCAAGTGGAAGGAACAGTACCTGCCAACTTCTAGAGGAAGGATCATGGGCCCTTAGAAGATCTAGAAATTTGCTCCAACTAGAACACAGATTGAGAATGGAGGGAGTGTGACATGATGGCCCTGTAAAGAATTACCATAAGGAGCCTTGTCATTGCAAAGGTACAATCTGTACTTAATCCTCTGAGTAGTGGAAGCAAATAGAGGTTTTTAATGCTGGAGTATAACAATCAGTTTCTGTTTTTAGTAAGACTTCTTCATATGGAGAACACATTGGATGGGCTACACATGGAAGGAGGATGACTACTTAGAAAGCTGTCACAGTGGCAGGAGATTTTGACAGGGAATAGAGCAAGGGAGGAGGGACCTGTGAAATATTTACATGGTCATATTGATAGAAATCTGGGATCTGTTGCATGGGAACATGAAAAAGGGGAAGAGTCTTTTGAAATTTCTAAGTCTACAGCATGGACTCCTGTATGGAGAGTGATGCCACTTACTTGAGGTAGAACATGGGAGGAAAATCATGTATGGATTTTGGGGGGTAGATTAGGAATTTGGTGTGATAGGTGATGCACAGGAGAGAGGCAGTAATGGAGATGCATATAAAGAAATCAACTCTATGTAGATTAGTCATTTTTCTTTTTCATGCCTGCCTTTAAGAACTTGATTGTTGTTATGGTACGAAATGAACATACACACGACAATGTTTGTGAACCCCTTGGTTAGACTTTTTGGATTCTAGATGAAGTATCACTGTAGGGGGATGAATAGAGTCACCTAGAGAGTATGTGTAGATTGAGAATAGGAGAAGGCATAGTATGGGACCCTGAAAAATAATAGCAATGGGCAGAGAATAATGACCCTGTAAGATAACTAAGGAAGAGAATTCAGAGGGTTCAAAGGAAAACAAGTGGAGATTATGTCACAAAAACTGAGTGAAAAAACGTGTGAAGCATGTGGAACTTCTTAACAGTGTAAAATATGAGAGGGGTGGCAAATACGCTGAATGAACAAATGAGGGCATACACATATTTCAAGCAGCTTGAATGATACAATAAATCCACCAAGAAGAAATTCAGTGTTATTAAATGTAAAGGCCTATCCTGGGTCCAAATATTTAACTGAAAAAATGATATGATAGAAACATTTTTATTTAACCAAAGTACATGAAAGACATTAGGGTTAATATGGATCATTAGAGTAATTTTCATCTACAATAATGGACATAGAATAGGAAAAATAAGTAATAGTCTCAATCCTAGGCCTGAGTAGCTTTTAGTAGTTTAAGATTTGCCTTTGTAGTCTCAAAAAAAAAAAAAAAAGACTTGCCTTTGTAAAACAGATAGGTTAGAAAATATTTGTGTCTTAGAAAATATAAATTGAACCAATATTGATTCAGTAATAATAATAATAATAAGTTGATTCAGTAATTCAGAGAATTCCTGGAAATTACTTATACCTAGAAATGACTGCTTCTTCAATTGGTATGTTCCTCAATAATGTAGAAGGAGTTCCAGCAGAGGTTACATGGTAGAACGTCCACAATATTAAAAGACTAATCAGGCAGCAATTTGAGATTGGAGCTGGATAACCATTAAGTTTTATATTATTTTTTCTAATCAATGATTTGAAGATTTCTGGAAAAAATTAAAATATAAGCATTATTAAATCTAGAGAAAACTATAAATGTTCTCTCAGTCAACCTATGGTTCTATAATTGTGTTATCTAGGTTTAATCTTTCCTATACTGTAATTGTTTTACAACCCCGACAAACTTTAAACACAAAATTCTATTATAGTCATTCAAATGTTTAAAATAATGATGGATAGATAGACAGATGGGTAGCAAATAGATAGATATAGATATATAGATACTGATATATATTTTAACTGTCTGGATATAATAAAATAAAATGAAATAGATCTGCTAAAGCAATGTTGATGCAAAAATAAATAATGAATATATTAAGTTGTTACCACAATATACAGCACCAGAAAGGTATTTATAAAATTAGCATTTAAAAATAAAAACCTTCCTATTTCCAGAATTATGTAATACAAATGACTTTCATCAAACTTTCAATACTTTAAGTTGATCATTGTCTTGAAAATCTAAAGGAAAATAGACACAAAAATTGTAACTAATGAGGAAAAAACTTCTCTTTGAAAGCCTATGCAAACAATGTATTATGAATAATAATAAAACTAAGAACTTTTCCTGCATTCCAGGCAATTTTATAACATTGAAAAGGAATAGCTTAAAAATGAAAAGAAGCAAATTCTTAATCAAAATTTGTACAAACTGATCTGTATCTTATATGTGCTGTTATTCACACATAGTATAGAAAAAAACTTTGATCTTGTCCAGCTGCTGGAGAAAGGAAGGTTGTGCCTATATTGAAACCTGGCTCAGATCATCTACCCACAAGAGTTGATTCCAGCCAGCCTTATGGCTTTGCCAAGAAATAGTGAGAAAAAGATGCTTACGATGACTTATTCAATGCAGCAAAGAGAAAGAAAGGCTGTATGTTTTCTATGGCCCTGTGTAATTCAGGTCCAAAATGATTCATTCCTCTTGAGCAAGGATAAGCTTAAAAAATTAGCCCATTTTCCCCTACTTCAGACTTTAGTGTCCACATCAGCAAAACTGAACAAAGAGCTCACTTTGAAAGTGAGCTTACAGCAGACAGCAAAACCTGACCACAAAAAGACCCATTTGTGAAGAGATTATCACCAAGGCGGCTTGTGGTTAGATACCTTACGATTTGAGACAAAATAGGTTCCCAGGAGTCATGGTTCTTTAGGAGAAAATAGATTCACAGGAGTCATGTTATTATTATTATTATTATCTTTATTGTGGTTTTGTTTTGTTTTGTTTTTGAGATGGAGTCTCGCTCTGTTGCCCAGGCTGGAGTGCAATGGCACAATCTTGGCTTACTGCAACCTCCGCCTCCCAGGTTCAAGCAATTCTCCTGCCTCAGCCTCCTGAGTAGCTGGGATTACAGATGTGCACCACCACACCTGGCTAATTTTTGTATTTTTAGTAGAAACAAGGTTTCACCATGTTGGCAAGGCTGGTCTCGAACTCCCAACCTCAGGTAATCTGCCCGCCTCAGCCTCTCAAAGTGCTGGGATTACAGGCGTGAGCCACTGCCCCCAGTGCATGTTTCTTTTAAACACATTTTTTTTAAACTTCGACTGCATGAAAATTGGTATTCAATTTCAACAAAATGTGTGTACAGAACATCTTCAAAAACTCATTTACATGTAAGCAAGTGGTTAAATATAAATATTACTAACCATAATTAACCTCATGATTGCCAAAAACATTACTGACATATTATATATACAAAACATTGACTATATCTAGCACACAGAACATGGTATCTAATACCATCCCTACTAAAAGGAATCAAGGCTCCACAGAGCAATGACTTATTCCAGGGCTAAGGCATAGAACATCTTTTGATATCAGAATGTAAAGAGGTGCTTTAAAAATGATAGGTGCGTATCACAAAGACATAGGAGCCAGGCTGAAAGGGCTCCCATTGGTCAAATCCAGGACAACTTGAGCACCAAAATAATTAGGAAAAGTAAGAAATTTTAAGCCATTGAAATAAAGTACAATATATTAGTTTGCACCATAAGAAATAAATGATAGATGGTTACATGATGGATATGAACATGTATACATACAGGTATACATATGAAGGAGTGTCAAATATTGAACAGGGGAGGAATGGTGGAGTTGAAAAAATCACGATTTTGCAACCATCCAAATAAAGATTAGAATATTGGATCAAGTAAGAGTCATCAATGGATGATTAATCTAGAAAGAAATTCACATGAGAAACAGGATATTTAAATGGTCATAAAGATTCTTCCCACAGATTATTCATTGGTAACAATACCATGCAGAAATTGGACAAAGTATTGACCAGGCAATCAACATTAGTGCCACCAATGAGGGGGAAGATGGACACCATACACTTCCAGATGTGACATCCTGAGAAAGGCACGTCACTTATTTATTATTCCAGCCATCACCATGAGAAAACATCCAACAAAATCAAAATGAGAAGTCCTCTGTTTAAAAGGAAAGACAGGTCATTCTTCAAACAATTTTAATGTCAAAAAGACAGTGAAAATATTTAAGATTCTAAATACAACTGATCATAAAGTGAACTCTGTAATGAAGGAAAAACATACCATAAATATATTGTGAGGTCAATGGGCAAAATTGGAGTGCAAAGATTAGATTACACAAAAGTATTCTATCAAATTGATAATCCTATAGCAATTATGTAATAGAATATGCCTACTCATAAGAAATATGCACTGAAATCTTTAAGGGTAAAGAATCTTATTTTAATCATCTTAATCTCACATGATTCTGAAAATAAACCCAGAAAATACACACACACACACATACACACACACACACAATAAAAAAAGAAAGAAAGAAAGAAAGAAAGAAAGAAAAAGAAAGAAAGAAAGAAAGAAAGAAAGAAAGAAAAAGAAAGAAAGAAAGAAAGAGAAAAAGAAAATGGAAATAGGTTGTTAAAAATATTTTGGGTAAAAGTTGAACTTGTGTAAGTTGAGTAAAAGGTATATTTTTATTTGAGAAAAAGGTATATGGGCAATCTTTGTATTGTTGATATTTTTGCATTTTTGTACTACTCTTACTTTTCACAAATTTTATATGTATATAATTATTTTCAAATAAAATGTATTTTTAAAAGCTCTATGAAGCTGGACATGGTGGCTCATACCTGTAATCCCAGTACTTTGGGAGGCTGAGGTGGGAGGATCACTTGAAGCTGGGAGTTTGAGACCAACCTGGGAAACATAGCAAGACCCCACTTCTGCAAAAAAAATTTAAAAAATTAGTTGTATGTGATGACACACACATGTAGTCCCAGCTTCTCAGGAGGCTGAGGCAGGAAGACCAGTTGGCCCCAGGAGTTTCAGGCTGCAGTAAGTTATAATTATTTCACTGCACTCCAGCCTAGGTGACAGAGCAAGAATCTGTCTCTTCTAGATCATTGGGAGTAAAGATGTATAGTATGCAGTTGTGTCATCCTCGAGTACAAATTCTAGTTGGAACACATGTTTATCCAAAAGTAATGTTAAGGATCATAAGATGGCAAAATAATATCAATACAATACTTAGATTGTGTTTTGACTTTTTGAGCACAGACTATTTTTGGTGCTGTAAGCCTTTCAAAATGAAATAGAGGTAACTTATAATGGCAGCTTAAATTAGTATCTTTCCAGTAAATGGTTTTACAGTTAATCTGATTGATCCTAATGTTAAAAGTGCCTCAAAAATTGAAATCAATAGAATGTCTCACTTCTCAATGGTGGTCTCAAGTGTTCCTGATGTGCATTTATTTTTAACAATTTACCTGAGACCGTAAACGCAGAGAATTCCAAAACCATTTTATCACTAGAGCCAACCAAATGTGAAGGGCAGAGGATGGGAGACAGCAGAAACGACCACGTATCAAGTTGCAAGGACAAACATTAATACTTACTCAGCAACTATACTTTATTTTTGAAAACTTTCATGTTACTATGGGAACATGAAAGAGTGAAGTGCGCATATGCAAGACAACAATAATAAATTCATGAGTTATAAGAGGATTGCAATGAACAAACACACATGCACACAGAATTGTTTATCATCATTTGCAGCAAACAGGAGCAACCTGAAAGCCTCAAGGAGTCCTACAAACTAGGATATCAGGCATGAAATACTCATGGTGTATATGGAACCAATATACAAGAAAACCTGCAGATTATCTCCTGATTTATAGTTGAGAAAAGGCCTGTTCAGGAATTAAGGCCTGGTGCTGTGCACACATTCAGATGGTAAGGATGAAGATAACGAAGGCAACAATTTGCCCCTCAAGGTTCCCACCCATTCTTATTGTGTTCTGAAGCTTCCTTTCTTCTCAGCCTCAGACATTTGGTGTTTCTAGGCCTACTTTCGTGTACCCATGTCTATTTCCCCAACTAGGCCCATGAACAAGGACATTCATTTGGCCTCAACATCCATTCTTCCTCCCTCAAAACACCATAATTTCCTTTTGAGCAATTACTCCTCCACCACATTGTGTAGTGTGGGTGAAATGCTTAATCCATTCCAGAGGAGAAGCTACAGGGCTGCCTGTAACCTCTTTCTGGAAGATTCTTCCTTACCACCCCATACAGTTAGCTTCAAGCTGTGCCCTAACCTGTGCCAAGCACATGCTTTTTCTGCAGACTTTAAACCTTAAGTAAATTATGCAAGGCTGCAATAATATAAAGAAATAAAAATAAAGCTGGTTGAGTTTACTCACTCTCTGATTCCAAATTTTCAACTAACCATACTACCTCTACATTCTTTGCCACATCCAGATTTATTTTCCACAAGGCATCTCCCAAGCGTTCCTTCCTTTTTACCTCCCTCAACATAAATTCTGCAGTCGAGCTCTATAATCACCTTCAACTTCCTTTTACTTCTTGTGTCCCTCTCTTCTTCCAAAACGTTCCTAGCGAAAAATACATTCTGGATGGTTTCATTTTTATTCTTATATTTTATATATATTATATATATATTTATATAATATATATTTTTATGTATATTATATATTTTATATATTTTATTTTATATATATTTTTATATAATATATAAATATATAATATATATATTTATTTTATTTTTTTTATATATATGAGAGAGAGAATATAATATTGTATATAATATATATAATTATATATATTTTTTAGATTCAGGGGATACATGTACAGGTTTGTTACAAGGGTATGTTTTATGCTGAGATTTGGCCTTCTATTGATCCCATTACCCAAATAGTGAACATAGTATCCAATAAGAAGTTTTTTAGCCCTTGCCCCCTCCTTCCTCCCTTTTGGAGTCCCCAGTGTTTATTGTTTCTATCTTTCTGTCCGTGTGTACCCAACGTTTATTTCCCACTTATAAATGAGAACGTGTGATATTGGGGTTTCTGTTTCTGCATCACTTAGGTTAATGGCCTCAGGACATTGATGTTGCTGGAAAGGGCATAATTTCATTCTTTTGATGACATTGCATTGCAATGCATGGTATATGTGTGACACATCTTCTTTATCAAATCCACCCATTGATGGGCACCTAGGTTGATTGCATATCTTTGCTACTGTGAGTAGTGCTGCAAATATTTCTCCCATTCTGTGGTTGTATGTTTACTCTGCCGATAGCTTCTTTTTGTGTGAAGAAGCTCTTTAACTTAATTATAATAGGTCCCAGTTGTCAATTTTTGTTTTTGTTTTGTTGCATTTTTTTTTAACTTACTCTTATGGGTGAAGGTGTCTTTCACAAGCAATTCATTTTCCTTTGGGTATATACCCAGTAACGGATTGCTGGCTCAATGGTAGTTTTATTTTCAGTTCCTTGACAAATCTCCAAGCCACTTTCTACAGGGTCTCAACTAATTTTCATTCCCACCAACAGTGTATAATCATTCAATTTTTTCTGTAACCTCCCAACATGTTACTGTTTTTTCTAAAAAAAAAAAAAAAAAGTTTTACAAAAATAACTTACAAGTTTTACAAGTTAAAAACTTACAAGTTATAAGTTTTTTATAAAAAAAAGAATTTAAAAAAACTTTTAAATAATAGCCATTCTTCCTGGCATAAGATAATACCTTACTGTGGTTTTGATTTGCATTTGTTTGCTGATTAGTGATGTTGAACATTTCTTCATGTTTGTTGGCTGCTCGTATGTGTTCTTTTGAGAAGTATCTGTTCATGTTCTTTGCCCACTTTTTAATGGGGTTATTTGTTTTTTACTTGTTGATTTGTTTCAGTTTCTTATAGATTCTCGATGTTAGTCTTTTGCCAGATGCATAGTTTGCAAATATTTTCTCCCACTCTGGAGTTTATTTACTGTGTTGATAGTTTATTTTGCTGCACAGAAGCTCTTAGTTAAATAGGTGCCAATTGTCAATTTTTGTTTTGTTGCATTTGCTTTTGAAGACTTAGTCATAAATTATTTGCCTAGGCTAATGCCCGAAAGTGTAATTCCTAGGTTTTTTTCTAGGATTTTTATACTTTGAGTTCTTACATTTAAGTATTTAATCCATTTTGAGTCAATTTTTTAAATGGTGAGAGGTAGACGTCCAGTAGCATTCCTCTGCATATGTTTAGCTAGTTTTCCCAGCACTATTTATTGAACAGGAGGTCCTTTCTCCATTGTTTATTTTTGTCAACTTTGTCAAAGATCAGTTGGTTGTAGGTCTGTGGCTTTATTTCTGGGTTCTCTATCCTGTTCCTTTCGTCTCTGTGTCTATTTTTGTATTAGTACCTTGTTGTTTTGGTTGCTATAGCCTTGTAGGCAACCCAACTTTGAAGCTGGGTAATGGGATGCCTCTGGCTTTGTTCTTTTTGCGTAGGATTGCTTTGGCTACTTGGACTCTTTTTTCTTCCATATTAATTTTAGAATTTTTTTTAATTCTGAAAAATGACATTGGTGATCTGATAGGAATAGCATTTAATCTATAGATTGCTTTAGACAGTATAGACATTTTAACAATATTGCTTCTTTCAGTCTATGAACATGGATTTTTTTTATTTGTTTATGTCATCTCTGATTTCTTTCAGTTTTGTAGTTCTCCTTGTAGAGATATTTCACTTCCTCGTTCAGATGCATTCCTAGATATTTTATATTTTTATGGCTACTGTAAATGGGATTATGCACTTGATTTTTCTCTCGGCTTTAATTTCTTCCTGATTCACTCTTGGTAGATTGTGTGTTTCCAGAAATCTATCCATTTCCTCTGGATTTTTTAGGTTGTATGCATAGAGGTGTTCATAATAATTTCTGAAGATCTTTTGTATGTCTGTGGAATTGGTCATAATGCCACCGTTATCATTTCTGATCGGTTTATTTGGATGTTCTCTTTCTCTCTTTGTTAATGTACCTAGAGGTCTTTCGATTTTGTTTATTCTTTCAAACAAACCACTGTTTATTTTGTTAATCTTTTGTATGAATTTTTTGTCTCAATTTCATTTAGTTCTGTTCTGATTTCAGTTATTTTTTTTCTTCTGCTAGCTTTGGGATAAGTTTGCTCTTGTTTTTCTAGTTTCTTTAGATGGAATGTTAGATTGTTAATTTGAGATCTTTCTATCATCTTGATGTAGATGTTTAATGCTATAAACTCTCTTCTTAACATTGCTTTTGCCACATCCCAGAGGTTTTGGTATGTTGTGTCTCTATTTAATTTATTTCAAAGAATTTTTTTAAATTTTTGCCTTAATTTTATTGTTTACCCAAAAGTCATTCAGAAGCAAGTTTTAATTTCCATGTAATTATATGGTTTTAAGAATTCCTTTTGGTATTGATTTCTATTTTTATTCTACTGTGGCCTAAGATTATGGTTGATATCATTTTGATTTTTTTGGATTGGATTTATTGCAACTTACTTTATGACCAAGCATGTTATAAATCTTGGAATATGTTCTGTGTGCAGAGGAGAAGAATGTATATTTAGTGGTTGGTGGTATATTTAGTGGTTATCTATTAGTTACAGTTGCTCAAGTGTCAAATTTAAGTCCAGAATTTCTTAGTTTTCTGCCTTAGTGATCTCCCTAATGCTGTCAGTGGAATGCTGAAGTCTCCCACTATTATTGTATGTCTGACTAAGTCTTTTCTTAGGCCTGGAAGTAATTGTTGTATGAATCTGAGTGCTCCAATGTTGGGTGTATATATATTCAATCTTAGGAGAGTTAAAACTTCTTATTAAATTGAACCTTTTATCATTATGCAATGCCCTTCTTTTTTCCTTTATTACTGTTGTTGGTTTAAACTCTTTATTTCAAACAAGAATACTGATTTCTGCTCTTTTTTGTTTTCCATTTGCAAAATAGATCTTTCTTCATCCCTTTACTTTGAGCCTGTGGGTGTCATTACATGTGAGATGGGTCTGTTGAAGACAGCAGAAAGATAGGTCTTGTATTTTTTTTATCCATTTTGCCACTATATGTGCTTTAAGTGGAGCATTTAAGCCATTTACATTCAAGGTTAATATTGGTATGTAAGGTTGTGTTCCTGTTGCAGTGTTGTTAGCAAGTTCCTTCATAGTTTCAACTGTGTAGTTGTTTTATAGGGTCTGTGAGCTATGTACTTACATGTGCTTTCATTGTGTGTATCATTTTTTTTCTTTTCAGGTTTACAACTCCTTTAAGAATCTCTTGTAGACCCAGTCTGGTGGTGACAAATTTGATTTATGATTGCTTATCTGAGAAAGACTTTACTTCTTCATTTATGAAGCTTAGTTTGATGGTGTATGAGATAATTGGCTGGCATATATTTTCTTTAAGAATGCTAAAAATGAGCCCTTAGTCTCTTCTGGCTTGTAAGACTTTTCCTGAGAAGTCTGCTGTTAGTCTGATTGCTTTCCTTGTATAAGTAATATGGCCTTTTTCTCTAGTAGCCTTTAAGAATTTTTTCTTTTGCATTAATCTTGGATAGTCTGATAACTATGTGCCTTGTGTAGTATCTATGGTTATCTTATACAGTATTTCACAGGAGTTCTCTGGATTTCTTATACCTGCATGTCTACCTCTCTAGCAAAATTGGGGAAATTTTTCTAAAGTATATTCCTCAAATATGTTTTCCATGTTGCTTACATTTTCTCTTATTCTCTCTCAGGAATACCAGTAAGTCATAGACTTGATTGCTTCGCCTAATTTCATATTTCTCAAAAGCTTTGTTTTTACTCTTTTTTCTTTATTTTTGTTTGTCTGGGTTAATTCAAAGGACTGGTCTTCAGTGTCTGAAATTCTTTCTTTTGCTTGTTTCTGTTGTTAAGCCTTCCAATTGTTTTTTGAAATTCCTGTAGTGAATTTTTTCATGTGAGAAGTTCTAGGCTCACTGCAAGCTCCACCTCCCTGGTTCATGCCATTCTCCTGCCTCAGCCTCCCAGGTAGTTGGGACTACAGGTGCCGGCCACCATGCCTGGCTAATTTTTTGTATTTTTAGTAGAGACGGGGTTTCACCGTGTTAGCCAGGATGGTCTCAATCTGCTGACCCCGCGATCCACCCACCTCGGCCTCCCAAAGTGCTGGGATTACAGGCGTGAGACACCTCACCCAGCCTATTTGGTTCTTTCTTAATGTAGCTATGTCATCTTTCAAATTCTGAATAGTTTTTCTGTTTCTTTTTATTGGATTTCAACTTTCTCTTGGATCTCATTGAGTTTTCTTGCCATCCATTTTCTGAATTCTATACCTATTATTTCAGACATTTCATTCTTGTTAGGATCCATTGCTAGGGACCTAGTGTGATCTCTGCAGGGTGACAAAACACTCTGGCCTATTATATTTCCAAAGTTCTTTCACAGGTTCCTTCTCATCTGGAGGTGATGCTTTTTTAAATTTGTTTTTGAATTTGGTATTGTTTGGATGGGGATTTTTTGATTTTTTATTCTTTTTTCTCTTGAGGGTATGACTGTGGTGTATGATGACTGTGGTGTATGTGGTGTATGATGGATTGGCTTTGTTTCTGAGTGCTTTCAGATGACCATGGCTCTATACAGAATCCTTGGTCACAGATGGATTTCTATGGTGGCTTTCTCAGATTTTGTTTGGCGTAGTGATATACTTGTGCTCATACAAAGTCAATCATTGTTTGGTGACCTGGAAACAACAGCCACTGCAGACATTTTCTTCTCAAGCCAGAGATTACATCACTTGCTCTGGAGCTAGTGAAGGGCCCCCATAGCTAGAATTGAGTGGCAAGTGTGGAGAGCACTCCAGCAGTAGATGCTGGAATTAGGCTGTCTCCCACAACAGGACTGGAGCTGGAAGAGAGCTGCTGAAGCTGAGGTTTCTCTTGGGTGGTATGATTTGCAGCTAGCGACAGCTTTGCAACCTGGAACCCATCTGCATGTGTTATTGCTGAGTGCCCTAGCCTGCTTCCTTGGTCAGTTGGAGGAGAGTGACCAACCAGCTCTGAGGAGAGGAAGAGAGGCAGACCCCACTATGGTTCAGACCTAATCCTTGGCATAGACTACCCCTAAGAAAGGGGTGAGTGCAGTATACCAAAGCTCCCCTTTGGTCAAAGGAAATGTAAGCATGGTGCCAGCTGCTGAAGAGGCAACATTAAAGCCCGGGATGGACTTGGAGAGGAGATCATTTCTCAATCCTCACCCCTTCCCCCAGTGTACTGCTGTGGACACAGTTGTGGCTCTTCCCATTGGGGCTCAGGGAGCATGGGCTTAGAGAGACACTTCTGGGGATTCTCCAGTGGCCACACCCCTGCTGAAAGCCAGCAGCCCTGGGAGAGAGTGTTTTTTGTGCTTCTCTGTCACCTTTGCCCTGCTGAGGGTGTGCACTCTCAGAGTAAAACCTCCTGCCAATTATTATTAATTGCCATCTACCAGAATGCAGCCTGAATCTTTCCTCAAATGCCCAGTACTCCTTCTTCTTTACTATCTTTTTTTTTCACCAAGAAAAGAAATATAGCTTAATAAAGAGACTGAGCCAAAAGTTGGACAGCAAATGCATGTTTGGGCTATGAGTAGCCCATTTGCCTACTGCTTATGCCTACTGTTCATGCGGAAGCAAGATTGAATCCAGAAAAGGGATGAGGCTAAATCTTCTTGACCTTGAAGAGGCCAAACCGAAGAGTTTACATACTGTTAAGTGGGCAATATATTAACCAAGTTTTCTGTAACAACCTCTAAATCTCAGTGGCTTACAAAAGCAAATATTGATTTTCATGCTCACAAGACTGCTGGTAGTCTGTGCTCCTGCTGACCTTGGATAAGTTTGTCTGGGCCAGGCTGGATTCCAGTTTTCTGGGTGAGATGCAAGTGTGTTCCACATGACATTATTCTGGGGCTGAGCCTGAATGTGCAGTGGTTACCAGGGACATGCCATTCTCATGATGGATCACACAGACACAGGACAACAAGGGGAAATGGGGTGCTCCTTAAGGCCTCAGCTTGGAATTTGCCAGCACACCCTCAATTCTTCCACTAAAACAAGTCCCACAGACAAGCCCAAGGTGGGATGTACTGGAGAGTTCCCTGGCAAACACAGAAGGAGTGACAAATTGGGAACAATATTCCAATATATCACAGGCAATACATAATATTTTAAGGTTTGGGGGATCATTAGAAAAAGTAATCACCAAATAGGATAGAGGTGGGGCTGGAAGGAAAGACCAGAATCCAAGAGATCACACAAGAAATTATAACAATAGAGAGAGAGGCGATAAGATCCCTTGTTAATGCAGATTCAGTGGTAAAAAAGACAGAAATTAGAAGAGAAAAATACAATACAATACAATATAATACAATGCAATACAATACAATACAATACAATACAATACAAAGGAAGAAGCAACAAGACTGGTGATAGCCCAGATGAGAGGAAAGAGAAAGTGAACTCAAGATAACACCAATGATCTGTTGATAAAAAATGTAAAAGGGGAAATAAATATGGAAGAAAGATTATGAGTTTGGTTTCTTGTTCTGTAGTGAGTTCGGCTGCCTCCTTAGAATGAGGCATCCAGTCCTACCTCAGAGCAAAATCCCAGGCTGTCACGGCACACTCAACGTTTGTCACATGGCAATGCTTCATTATCATGTTTATATCAACGTTACCTCCAGATATGCGGACATGAAATTAATAGGAAATGGCCAATGTGCCTACGCACAGCCTAGTGTGCCTACACTTCCTTACCATTGCTCTTATCACTGTCTTTTAGGGGCCAATTTACCAGTTTGCTTCTCTCTTACACGATTTTTTCACTTTGTATCTGTAGTGCCTCCAAAAGACACTGGGATTTTAGGATTTCATTTTCCAGCTTCTACCATAGAGGCAGACAAAGAAGAAGGGGAGTTGTAATGGGTCCTGAATGAATCAAATACAGTATTGGCCATATTTAATATAACCAATATCAATTTATTGCTAACAATGTAAAGCTTTCAACTTATTTTTATTAATTTATTTTTTAAATCTTTTGACCAATCTAGGTAAATGGCTGGGCTTGCAAAAAAAATCAAAAATCTAATATTTAATATTTAAAATGGAAAAAATGTCAGCTCTGGAACTCATATTGTAAATAATGGAAACAATTTTCAAAGACAGTGAAAGAAACCTGCCTGTGTGGCTACCAATCACCAGGAGGAGGGAAGAGAGGCAGTAAAGAGGATAGGAATGCAACAAGAAAGCCAGGTTTATTTTTAGTGTGTCTTTGCTGCAGAAGAAAATGAGGACATTTTTTATAACAAAGGCCATTTTATAAGAGATTGGATTTTGTCCTTCCTAAAGTTATAGAATTACTTGAGAAAATAAAGTGTCGGAAGTCACCAAAAAAATATAACACTCAGAAAATTTCTGAAATAAAATGTGAAAAAAGTAGACACATATATTAAAGTTTCTTTGAAAAATTCTCCAAGAAAAACAATTTAAGTTGCTATTACAGATAGCATTAGTGCTTGTGTATGCTGAGTCTAGAATATCATCTTAAAGTGTTATCTTAAAAATTGAGCATGAATACAAATGTATACATTTTCAAAATATATTAAAATATTTTGGAATATGTTTAGATATTTTCTTAAATTATCCAAACTTTTTTTTAGTTTGCATCCCCAAGATAGCTAAAAATAGAAGTATTTACTCTAATAAATATTTGGTTTTCTTTTACAACCACATGCCACCATGTTGGGCTAATTTTTTAAAACTATTTTTGTAGAAGTGGGGGTCTCCCAATGCTCCCCGGGCTAACATTTCTTTTTCTTTAATTATAGTAGTAATTCATTTTAAATATCTTCCAAGGTATTTTTGCTAATAAACATTTTATAGTTCTTTTTTAATCCAGGTTAATTTTTAACTGATAGAAGAAATGAAACAATTTGACATGTACATTTAAAAAAACCCAGAAGGAAGCCTCCTTCCTTCTTTCTAGTATTTCTCTCATTGCTCTAAGTTAACACTATTGGAAATGGGTGTAAAATGCCATTATGAAAACCTATTTGATTACTATTAAATAGATATATTCACACTATTATTTTAACAGAATAGGTGAATAATAAACATGACTAATTTTACAATGAAGGTGAGACTAATTAGATTGATTATTCCATTTAGGTCAAAGTATATAAAATACATAGAACTCAGCAATTAAAATGTTGGCTTGTTGCAGGAAGTCAGGGACCCCAAATGGAGGGACCGGCTGAAGCCATGGCAGAAGAATGTGGATTGTGAAGATTTCATGGACATTTATTAGTTCCCCAAATTAATACTTTGTAATTTCTTATGCCTGTCTTTACTGCAATCTCTAAACATAAATTGTAAAGATTTCATGGACACTTATCACTTCCCCAATCAATACCCTTGTGATTTCCTATGCCTGTGTTTATTTTAATCTCTTCATCCTGTCAGCTGAGGAGGATGCATGTCACCTCAGGACCCTGTGATAATTGCGTTAACTGCACAAATTGTAGAGCATGTGTGTTTAAACAATATGTAATCTGGGCACCTTGAAAAAAGAACAGGATAACAGCAATGTTCAGGGAATAAGAGAGATAACCTTAAACTCTGACCGCCAGTGAGCCGGGCAGAACAGAGCCATATTTCTCTTCTTTCAAAAGCAAATGGGAGAAATATCGCTGAATTCTTTTTCTCAGCAAGGAACATCCCTGAGAAAGAGAATGCGCCCCTGAGGGTGGGCCTCTAAAATGGCCCCCTTGGGTGTGGCCGCCTTCTATGGTTGAGACTGTAGGGATGAAATAAGCCCCAGTCTCCCATAGTGCTCCCAGGCTTATTAGGATGAGGAAATTCCCACCTAATAAATTTTGGTCAGACCGGTTGCTCTCAAACCCTGTCTCCTGATAAGATGCTATCAATGACAATGGTGCCCAAAACTTCATTAGCAATTTTAATTTCGCCCCAGTCCTGTGGTCCTGTGATCTCGCCCTGCCTCAATTTGCCTGTGATATTCTATTACCTTGTGAAGCACGTGATCTCTGTTACCCACACCCTATTCATCCACTCCCTCCCCTTCTGAAAATCCCTAATAAAAACTTGCTGGTTTTATGTCTTGTGGGGCATCAGAGAACCTACCGACATGTGATGTATCCCCCGGACGCCCAGCTTTAAAATTTCTCTCTTTTGTACTCTGTCCCTTTATTTCTCAAACTGGCCGATGCTTAGGGAAAATAGAAAAGAACCTACGTGAAATATCGGGGGTGAATTTTGCCTGATATTTGGCTGAATTTTCCCTGATTTTGGCTAAAAGATTTTGAGGAAGCAATTTTGTCTCTAAAACACTGAAACCTGAAAATATCTTATCTTTCAAAAAATCATGATCCATGTTTCACAGCTTTTGAATTTCTACCATGTGACCACAACAATGTTTCCATCACTGTTTGAAACTTTGGCAACTCCCCATTGGACTTAAACATTTTTCCCAGAATTTTTTTTCTCCAGTTTGCATCTACTTGGTGCCCAGGTGTTTTTCCCAAATGTTAGCACTTGGTTGTGTGTCTGAGAATGGAAAAACTGAGGATAAAAATCTGGAGCAGGGTGGCTGGCAAGGTGGCCGAATAGAAACATCTCTGGTCTGCAGCTCCCAGTGAGATCAATGCAGAATGTGGATGATTTCTGCATTTCCAACTGAGGTACCCAGCTCATCTCATTGGGACTGCTTAGACAGCGGGTGCAACCCACGGACAGTTAGCAGAAGCAGGGTGGGGCATCACCTCACCGGGGAAGTGCAAGGGGTCAGGGAACTCCCCTAGCCAAGGGAAGCTGTGAGGGACCATGCCATGAGAAACAGTGCATTCTGGCCCAGATACTATGCCCAGATACTTTTCCCATGGTCTTTGCAACCCGCAGATCAGGAGATTCCCTCCAGTGCCTATGCCACCAGGGCCCCGGGTTTCAAGCACAAACCTGGGTTGCCATTTGGGCAGACACTGAGCTAGCTACAGGAGTGTTTTTCATACCCCAGTGGCATCTGGAACGCCTGAAAGACAGAACTGTTCACACCCCTGAAAAGGGAGCTGAAGCCAGGGAGCCAAGTGGTCTAGCTCAGTGGATCCCACCCCCACAGAGGCCAGCAAGCTAAGATCCACTGGCTTGAAGTTCTCACTGCCAGCACAGCAGTCTGAAGTCAAACTAGGACGCTACAGATTGGTGGGGGGAGGGGCATCCGCCATTACCGAGGCTTGAGTAGGCAATTTTCCCCTCACAGCTGCATAGCCCACTGCAGCTTGGCAAAGCCACTGTAGACAGACTGCCTCTCTAGATTCCTCCTCTCTGGGCAGGGCATCTCTGAAAGAAAGGCAGCAGCCCCAGTCAGGAGCTTATAGATAAAACTTCCATCTCCCTGGGACAGAGCACCTGGGGGAAGGGGTGGCTGTGAGTGCAGTTTCAGCAGACTTAAATGTTCCTGCCTGCTATCTCTGAAGACAGCAGTGGATCTCCCAGCACAGCACTCAAGCTCTAAGGGACAGAGTACCTTTTCAAGTGAGTCCCTGACCCCCATGCCTTCTGACTGGGAGACACCTCCCAACAGGGGTCAACAGACACTTCATACAGGAGAGCTCTGGCTGGCACCTGGAAGGTGCCCCTCTGGGACAAAGCTTCCAGAGGAAGGAACAGGCATCAGTCTTTGCCATTCTTCAGCCTCCACTGGTGAAACCCAGGCAAACAGGGTCTGGAGTGGACCTCCAGCAAACTCCAGCAGACCTGGAGCAGAGGGGCCTGACTGTTAGAAGGAAAACTAACAAACAGAAAGGAATAGCATCAACATCAACAAAAAGGACATCCACACAGAAACCCCATGCGAAGGTCACCAACATCAAGACCAAAGGTAGATAAATCCACAAAGATGAGGGAAAACCAGCTCAAAAAGGCTGAAAGTTCCAAAAACCAGAATGCCACTTCTCCCCCAAAGGATCACAACTCCTCGCCAGCAAGGGAACAAAACTGGATGGAGAATGAGTTTGACGAATTGACAGAAGCAGGCTACAGAAGGTGGATAATAACAAACTCCTCTGAGCTAAAGGAGCATGTTCTAACACAATGCAAGGAAGTTAAGAACCTTGAAAAAAGGTTAAAGGAATTGCTAAGTAGAATAAGCAGTTTAGAGAAGTACATAAATAACCTGATGGAGCTAAAAAACACAGCACAAGAACTTCGTGATGCATACGTAAGTATCAATAGCCAAATCGATCAAGTCTAAGAAAGGATATTAGAGATTAAAAATCAACTTAATGAAATAAAGCATGAAGACAAGACTAGAGAAAAAGGAATGAAAAGGAACGAACAAAGCCTCCAACAGATACGGGACTATGTGAAAAGACCGAACCTACGTTTGATTGGTGTACCTAAAAGTGATGAGGAGAATGGAACCAAGTTGGAAACCACTCTTCAGAGTATTATCCAGGAGAAATTCCCCAACCTAGCAAGACAGGCCAACATTCAAATTCAGGAAATACAGAGAACACCACAAAGATACTCCTGGAGAAGAGCGACTGGAAGACATATAATCGTCAGATTCACTAAGGTTGAAATGAAGGAAAAAATGTTAAGGGCAGCCAGAGAGAAAGGTCGGGTTACCCACAGAAGGAAGCCCATAAAACTAACAGTAGATCTTTCTGCAGAAACCCTACAAGCCAGAAGAGAGTGGGGGCCAATATTCAACATTCTTAAAGAATTTTCAACCCAGAATTTCATATCCAGCCAAACTAAGATTCATAAGCGAAGGAGAAATAAAATCCTTTACGGACAAGCAAATGATGAGAGATTTTGTCACCACCAGGCCTGCCTTACAAGAGCTCCTGAAGGAAGCACTAAATATGGAAAGGAAAAACTGGTACCAGTCACTGCAAAAACATACCAAATTGTAAAGACCATCAACACTATGAAGGAACTGCATCAACTAACAGGCAAAATAACCAGCTAGCATTATAATGTAGGGATCAAATTCACACATAACAATATTAACCTTAAATGTAAATGGGCTAAATGCTGCAATTAAAAGACACAGACTGGAGAAATGGATAAAGAGTCAAGACTCATTGGTGTGCTGTGTTCAGGAGATCTATCTCATGTGCAAAGACACACATGGGCTCAAAATAAAGGGTTGGAGGAATATTTACCAAGCAAATGGAAAGCAAAAAAAAAGCAGGGGTTGCAATCCTAGTCCTTGATAATACAGACTTTAAAACAACAAAGATCAAAAAAGACAAACAAGGGCATTACATAACGGTAAAGGAATCAATGCAACAAGAAGATCTATCCTAAATATATATGCACCCAATACAGGAGCACCGAGATTCATAAAGCAAGTTCTTAGAGACCTACAAAGAGACTTAGATTCCTACACAATAATAGTGGGAGGCTATAACACCCCACTGTCAATATTAGACAGATCATGAGACAGAAAATTAACAAGAATATTCAGGACTTGAACTCAGCTCTGGACCAAGTGGCCTAATAGACATCTACAGAACTCTCCACCCCAAATCAACAGAGTATACATTTTTCTCAGCACCACATTGCACTTATTCTAAAATTGACCACATAATTTGAAGTAAAACACTCCTCAGCAAATGCAAAAGAATGGAAATCATAACAAACAGTCTCTCAGACCACAGTGCAATCAAACTAGAATTCAGGATTAAGAAACTCACTCAAAACCACAAAACTACATGGAAACTGAACAACCTGCTCCTGAATGACTACTGGGTAAATAACAACATGAAGGCAGAAATAAGAAAGTTATTTAAAACCAACGAGAATAGAGACACAACATTCCAGAATCACTGGACAGAGCTAAAGCAGTGTATAGAGGGAAATTTATAGCACTAAATGCCCACAGGAGGAAGCGGGAAAGATCTAAAGTCAACACCCTAATATCACAATTAAAAGAATAAAACAAGTGCAAACAAATTCAAAAGCTAGCAGAAGACAAGAAATAAGTAAGATCAGAGCAGAACTGAAGGAGATAGGGACACAAAAAACCCTTTAAAAAAATCAATGAATCCAGGAGCTGGTTTTTTGAAAAGATCAACAAAATAGATAGAACACTACCCAGACTAATAAAGAAGAAAAGAAAGAAGCAGCAAATAGACACAATAAAAAATAAAGGGGATATCACCACTGATCCCACAGAAATACAAACTACCATCAGAGAATACTATAAACACCTCTATTCAAATAAACTAGAAAATCTAGAAGAAATGGATAAATTCCTGGACACATACACCCTCCCAAGACTAAACCAGGAACAAATTGAATCCCTGAATAGACCAATAACAAGTTCTGAAATTGAGGCAGTAACTAACAGCCTACCAACCAAAAAAAGCCCAGGACCAGACGGATTCACAGCTGAATTCTGCCAGAGGTACAAAGAGGAGCTGGTACCATTCCTTCTGAAATTATTCCAAACAATAGAAAAAGAGGGACTCCTCCTAACTCATTTTATGAGGCCAGCATCATCCTGATACCAAAACCTGGCAGAGACACAACAACAACAACAAAATTTCAGGCCAATATCCCTGATGAATATCAATGTGAAAATCCTCTACAAAATATGGGCAAACTGAATCCAGCAGCACATCAAAAACCTTATCCACCACGATCAAGTCAGCTTCATCCATGGGATGCAAGGTTGGTTCAACATACACAAATCAATAAATGTAATCCATCACATAAAGAGAACCAATCACAAAAACCACATGATTATCTCAATAGATGCAGAAAACTCCTTCGATAAAAGTCAACACCCCATCATGCTAAAAACTCTCAATAAACTAGGTATTGTTGGAACATATCTCAAAATAATAAGAACTATTTATGACAAACACACAGCCAATATCATACTGAATGGGCAAAAGCTGGAAGCATTACCTTTGAAAACTGGCACACGTCAAGGATTCCCTCTCTCACCACTCCTATTCAACATAGTATTGGAAGTTCTGCTCTGGGCAATCAGGCAAGAGAAAGAAATAAAGAGTATTCAAACAGGAAGAGAGAAAGTCAAATTGTCTTTATTTGCAGACGACATGACTTTGTATTTAGAAAACAGCATAGTTTCCACCCAAAATCTCTTTAAGCTGATAAGCAACTTCAGGAAAGTCTCAGGATACAGAAGCAATGTGCAAAAATCACAAGCATTCCTGTACACCAGTAATAGACAAACAGGGAGCCAAATCATGAGTGAACTCACATTCCCAATTGCTACTAAGAGAATAAAATACCTAGGAATATAGCCAACAAGAGATGTGAAGGACTTCTTCAAGGAGAACTACAAACTACTGTGCAAGGAAATAAGACAGGACACAAACAAACAGAAAAACATTCCATGCTCATGGATAGGAAAAATCAATTTTGTGAAAATGGCCATACTGCCCAAAGTAATTTATAGATTCAATGCTATCCCCATCAAGCTACCATTGACTTTCTTCACAGAATTGGGAAAAAATACTTTAAATTTCATATGGAACCAAAAAAGAGCCCATATAGCCAAGAAAATCCTAAGCAAAAAGAACAAAGCTGGAGGCATCACACTACCTGACTTCAAACTATGCTACAAGGCTACAGTAACCAAAACAGCACGGTACTGATATCAAAAGATATATATAGACCAATGGAAGAGAACAGAGGCCTCAGAAATAACACCACACATCTACAACCATCTGATCTTTGACAAACCTGACAAAAACAAGCAATGGGGAAAGGATTCCTTATTTATTAAATGGTGTTGGAAAAACTGGCTAGCCATATGCAGAAAACTGAAACTGGACCCCTTCCTTACACCTTATACAAAAATTAACTCAAGATGGATTAAAGACTTAAATGTGAGACCTAAAACTATAAAAACCCTAGAAGAAAACCTAGGCAATACCATTCAGGACATAGGCATGAGCAAAGACTTCATGACTAAAACACCAAAAGCAATGGCAACAAAAGCCAAAGTTGACAAATGGGATCTAATTAAACTAAAGAGTTTCTGCACAACAAAAGAAACTATCATCAGAGTGAACAGGCAACCTACAGAATGGGAGAAAAATTTTGCAATCTATCCATCTGACAAAGGGCTAATATCCAGAATCTAAAAGGAACTTAAACAAATTTACAAGAAAAAAAAACCCCATCAAAAAGTGGGCAAAGGATATGAACAAACACTTTGCAAAAGAAGACATTTATATGGCCAACAAACATATGAAACAAAGCTCATCATCACTGGTCATTAGAGAAATGCAAATCAAAACCACAATGAGATACCATCTCTCGCCAATTAGAATGGCAACCATTAAAAAGTCAGGAAACAACAGATGCTGGAGAGGATGTGGAGAAATAGGAATGCTTTTACACTGTTGATGGGAGTGTAAATTAGTTCGGCCATTGTGGACGACAGTGTGGCGAATCCTCAAAGATCTAGAACCAGAAATACCATTTGACCCAGTAATCCCATTACTGGATATATACCCAAGGGATTATAAATCATTCTACATAAAGACACATGCACATGTTGTTTACTGTAGCACTGCTCACAATAGCAAAGACTTGGAACCAACCCAAATGCCCATCAATGATAGACTGAATAAAGAAAATGTGGCACATATACACCATGGAATGCTATGCAGCCATTAAAAAAGGATGAGTTCATGTCCTTGGCAGAGATATGGATGAAGCTGGAAACCATAATTCTCAGCAAACTAACACAAGAACAGAAAACCAAACACTGTATGTTCTCACTCATAAGTGGGAGCTGAACAATGAGAACACATGGACACATCACACATCACACATCACGCATCACACACTGGGGCCTGTCGGGAGGTGGGGAGCTAGAGGAGGGAGAGTATTAGGAGAAATACCTAATGTAGATGATGGGTTGATGGGTGCAGCAAACCACCATGGCATGTGCATACCTATATAACAAACCTGCACATTCTGCACATGTATCACAGAACTTAAAATACTAAAAAAAAAAAAAAAAAAAAAAAAAGAGAGAAAAAAAAAGAAATAGTCCAATCTGAAGAATGGACAAAAAATATTAAAAAGATTGGAAAAAATCAGCAGAGCCTCAGATAATTCTAAGACAATATCAAAAGACATAATATATGTATAAATGGAATCACAGAATGAGAGGAAAGAATGTGAGAGAAAAAGTATTTGAAGAATTAGCCAAAATTTTCCAAAATCGGGTAAAAGGCATAAACATACAGATTGAAGAAGCTCAGTGACCCTCAAATATGATAAATTAAGATGCTATGTTTAGATACATCATGGTCAACTGCTGAAAGCCAGAGAAAAAGAGAAAATCTTGAAAGCAGCCAGAAAAAGAGTAACATAATTACATAGGGTTCAAATGATCCCAGATTTTGCATCTGACACTGTGGAGGCCATAATTCTATAAATAAACAGCTTCAAAGTGCTGGGGAAAAAAATTCTGTTCAATTCTAATCTCACAGCCAAATCCACACGACTTAGGTTATTTCCCTATCAATTAATATAATGTTGTTTATTACATTTTTCATGTTATATAGTTCATTTATTTAAGCATAAATAACTCAAACAATATCAGATATAGAGCAAATGTATAAAACATTAAGCATACTAGATTTGTGCTTCTTATTTAATTTGTAAATCTTTGGCTTCATTGGTTTAAATCCATCTATCAAAGTTTCCTGGGACAAATTCCTACTGTTCATATTATCCAATTAATGCTTTTCTTCATGATTGACTAAGAATTACAAAGTATCAAGTGGCCATAACATGTCTCTTTCTGTATTTTTAAAGCAGTTCATCACTTCTTTTTACACTAGCTTGAGTGGACTGTCCCCCTTGAAGGAAAACCTATGCTATGGAGCAACAGCTTCTTTGCAGAACGCTATAGTGTAGTAGAAACCTGAAGACTAAATGTCAGACCAATCCAAATTCAAATGCTGTCCCATCCTCCTACCTGTGTGATCTTCAAAAAGAACATTTATTGCTTTGAACTTCAGTTTCTTTGTAAAGTTGAGATAATAACACATTTTAAAGTTTGTTACTGAACTTGATGTGCCCAAAGTACCTACCACATTGTAGGTTCTCAATATTATTATTTTATTCTCTTTTATTTACTGTCTTTATGAAAAAAATTATTCTAAATAATTAGGCTACATTTCTGCCTGTGTCATATATCACTTCCTCAAATGATTCCAGTAAGAATCCTGTCTAACGAATCATTACCAAACGTGCTGCTTCACTGGAACACATTTGTTTGAATACCTGCAAAATTTGTTTAAAAATTGTCTAAAATTTGTATAAAAAATATATAATTTAAATAATTCATGATTTTGACAATAAAAATACTTTATTCCTCAATCTAGTGCAAAACCCTGGTCCAAGTAGACCCCTTTCCTTGGGGGTTCCTTCATTATGGGTCATATTTTTCTACTTCTCTGCATGCCTGATAATCTTTGATTGAGAGACAAAACTTGTATGTTTTATCTTCTTGGATGCAGATAATTTTGCATTTCTATAAGTATTCCAGAACTTTGTTTTGAGATACTGTTAAGATACCTGGAAACCATTTAAACCTGTTGGGTCTTAATGTTAAGATTTGTTAGGTGAGACCAGAACAGTCTCAGTCTTGAGAGAATTTTCCCTACTACTGAAGCAAGATTCTCCTGAAGAACCTCCTCAATGTCCTATTAATTAGGAAACTTTTCCATCTTCACTAAAGTATCACGTCTTCATTTTTTTAACTTTTTCACTTGATTTTCTTAATATTTTAATTCTTAGTTTTGAAAACTCAGTAATAAATCCAAACATACTTGTGTAAGGCAAAAATATCAACATAATTAGTTGAATGTCCCCAGGGGACCATTACCTAGACAGAGTTTCTGAATTAAAGTATGGACTCTAAGAACCCCTTGTACAAATGGTAGGTTAGAGTAGGACACTATTGTGCAGTAAAATGTGAATCTTCAGCATGAGTCCTTATGTCAATATTTTACTCATCATTCTGGTTATCTGAAAGTAATACACTAGTAGATTCCTTAGTAAAGGCTCATGAGAAAACCATTCCCTGATATCTTGATATAAAATTCTTGGATCACATATTCCATTTCTCATTCATCATAAGGTATTGCTTTAAAAATGTGGTGACAATCTGATAGTCTTTTTCTTTTTTTTTTTTTTTGAGACAGAGTCTCACTCTGTCACCCAGGGTGGAGTGCAGTGGCACGATCTCTACTCACTGCAAACTCTGCCTCCCGGGTTCACACCATTCTCCTGCCTCAGCCTCCCGAGTAGCTGGGACTACAGGTGCCCGCCACCATGCCCGGCAAATTTTTGGGGTTGTGTGTTTGTTTTTGTTTGTTTGTTTGTTTGTTTTGTTTTGTTTTGTTTTGTTTTAGTAGAGACGGGATTTCACTGTGTTAGCCAGGATGGTCTCAATCTCCTGACCTTGTGATCCGCCCGCCTTGGCCTCTTAAACTGCTGGGATTACAGGCATGAGCCACGGTGCCCAGCGACAATGTGATATTCTTAAGTCACATAGTATGGTCTCAGTTCCTCACTGGCTCTTGGCTGAAGACATCAGTTCCTTGCAGAAATAGCCTGCACTTGTCAGGAGTGTATATAATATGGCAGCTTGTTTCCCCCACAGAGAGAGGAGGGGAAAGAGAACGAGAGAGAGAAAGAACAAGATGAAAGTAACCTAATCTTGAAAGCTGTCTTCTACCCATTGGAAGTGACTCACTAGATCCAGCCCACACACAGGAGGAGGGAAACAGACAAGGACATGAATACCTGAAGGTGACGATTATAGAGAGCCATTTTAGAGGCTGCCTACCACAGCCATTGTGTTGATTTTTCGAGAACATATTGTAGGATCTTTCAATAAGTGGTTTCAAGTAATCTTTTTCCTTAGAAATTTTTAAAAATATGTATATTTTTTAGTTTTAGAATTTTAAAAAATATAATTGTTTGGCATGTTTCTTGGTTTCCTATGTTGGAAATAATTTCCAAGATTAAAAAATATATATGAAAAAGGCGGGGCGCTGTGGCTCACATCTGTAATCCCAGCACTTTGGGAGGCTGAAGCAGGCAGATCACGAGGCCAGGAGATCGAGACCATCGTGGCTAACACTGTGAAACCCCGTCTCTACTAAAAAAATACAAAAAATTAGCCGGGCATGGTGGCGGGCCCCTGTAGTCCCAGCTACTCGGGAGGCTGAGGCAGGAGAATGGCGTGAATCCAGGAGGCGGAGCCTGCAGTGAGCTGAGATCATGCCACTGCACTCCAGCCTGGGTGACAGCACGAGACTCTGACTCAAAAAAATAAAATAAAATAAAATAAATATATAAAATGAAAATTAATGGACAAAAATAACTGTTCAATGGTGAATAAGTAAAATATATGTTCAAATTTATTCTTCTTTTAACTTTAAAAAATAGAGATTTATGCTGGGCACGGTGGCTCACACCTGTAATCCCAGCACTCTGGGAAGCCTAGGCTGGCAGATCACGAAGTCAGGAGATCGAGGCCATCCTGGCCAACGTGGTGAAACCCCGTCTACACTAAAAATACAAAAATTAGTTGGGCGTGGTGGCGCGTGTCTATAGCTCCAGCTACTCGGGAGGCTGAGGCAGGAGAATTCCTTGAACCCAGGAGGTGGAGGTTGCAGTGAGCCAAGATCGCGCCACTGCACTCCAGCCTGGCACCAGAGCAAGACTCCGTCTCAAAGAAAAAAAAAGAGATTCAGATATAACATGGGTAGGATAGGATTGGTTTTATTTAATGGCCTATGCAAAACATATGGGGATAGTTTCTTTAAAGGGGGGACAGTTAGCATGTATGAAAAGTATATTCTTTACTTTTAATGAAAATTTTCAGATTTCTGAGCAAGTCTTTTGCAAGGTATCTTACCTGAAAATAATAAAATAATCTGAACTAAATGCAGCCACAGTATATTCTTCAGTGAAATAGTGATATTGGATTTTTTTTAGAAAATGAGGTATTTGTGACAAATAATAATGGCTAAAAAGAAGGTAAACGTCTGCTTTCCCAAAGATTTTCCAAGCTTATATTAAACCTATGAGCCAAGTAAATGTTTAGTTCTTCAAGCTAAGGAAAATTTATTAAGAATACTTTGACATTTAAATAATATATGTTGAAATGATGTGAATATTTGTTTCCTATTTATTTGCTCACTGGGCTACTTTCGTGCTAGAAGGCAAAAATTCATTTTCTATATTTTCTCTATAGTAATATAGATTCATATCTAAAGGCCATTGTTTGACACTAAAGGACAACTATAATAAAGCTTTATGTAAACCTGATTGTCTCACATCCAGAAAATATAGCTCCTAGTATTTCCAACGTTGTGCCAATAATAGCAACTAATGAGGTAGAAAGTCAAGTTGATTCCAGAATCTTCTACCTAGGGAGTGGTTATCCTAAGCACTAGATCCCAAGGCACAAATGATCTACTTGAGAAAATTTTTCTTTTCTTTGTTTTTTTTGTTTGTTTGTTTTTTGTTTGTCTTTTTTTCTGGAGACAGAGCCTTGCTCAGTCTCCCAGGCTGGAGTGCAGTGGCATGATCTCAGCTCACTGCAGCCTCTGCCTCTGGGGTTCAAGTGACTCTCCTGCCTCAGCCTCCCAAGTAGCTGGGATTACAGGCATGAGCCACCACTCCCAGCTAATTTTTGTGCTTTTAGTAGAGACTTTCCCCATGTTGGTCAGGCTGGTCTGAATCTCCTTACCTCAGGTGATCCGCCTGCCTCGGCCTCCCAAAGTGCTGGAATTATAGGCGTGAGCCACCATGGCCAGCCAGAAAAATTTTAATTTTCTAAACAGAGTAATAACTTCCTTAGTCAACCATGAAGCCATATTAAAGAACAAACATTATAGCACCATATTAAATTACGCCCACCTTATTTCCACCTTATATTTTGAAAGACCATATTATAAAGCCTACATATGTATATTTATCTTAACCCTATTTTGGTTAATTGCATATTAGGAGAGTGCATATCATTAAAGTTGAGTTTAAGTGAGGGGGGCTTACACTGCTTATTCCCCCTGTTGGAGCAACAAATTTTAACAACCATCTGCACACAGAATAGCATTATCAAAAGAACCAAAAATCACATGAGCAGTCACAGTACCTGGTTTTAACTTCATATCATAGAAAGAGGCTTTGAGAAGGGTAGGAGAGACAGTCTTGAATCACCAACACCACTCCTCCCCGAACCCCCAGCAGAGGTTGCGCAGCACAGAGAAAGAATCTGTGCACTTCGGGGAGAGAGAGCATAGCAACTGGGGGACTTTACATTGAACTTAGGGCTGCTCTGTCATAGTGGAGAATAAAGCCTTACTTGGCTCAGACAGTGCCTATGCACAGAGGGAGCATTGGACCAGCCTTAGCCAGAGAGAAATAGCCCACTCCAGCGATCAGAACTTGAGTTTCTTGCCAAGTCTATCCAGTGTGAGCCAAATTGATCTGGGGTCCTAGATAAACTTGAAAGGCAGTCTAGGACACAAAGACTGCAATTCCTGGATGACTCCTAGTGCCTGGCTGGGCTCAGAGCCAAAGGACTATGGTGGTACATGATCTAGGGAGACACAAGCGGAAGTGACTCTTTCCTTCTGCTTAAAGACAGGAGAGTGAAGAACAAAGAGGACTTGGTTTTGCATCCTGGACACCAGCTCAGCCACTGTAGGATAGGGCACCAGGCAGTGTCATGAGGACCCATTCCAGGCCTTAGCTCATGGACAACATTTCTAGACACACTCTGAGCCAAAAAGGAACACACTGCATTGAAGGGAAAAACTAGTCTTGGCAGGATTCATCATCTACTGACTAAAGGGCATTTGGGCCCTGAATAACCAGCAGTGACACCCAGATCATATGCCATGGGCCTCGGGCTCTGAGATGTGCTGAATTCCGGGGTGACCCAGCACATTCCTAGCTGTGGTGGCTATAGTGAAAGACTCCTGTTTGAGAAAAGCACAGGGAAAAGTAAAGGGTCTTTGTCTTACAGCTTATGTACCAGCTTGTACACAGTGTGGTAGAGCAAGAAACAGATGCTTGAGCTCTCTTAGTTCAACCCCAGGCTCGTGGACAGCATTTCTGAACCTGCTCTGGGCCAGAGGGGAGCCCACTCCTCTGAAGGGTTGGTCAATAAAGAAATTAATAAGGAAATTGAAAATTTTTTGAAACAAATGATAATAGAAACACAACATAGCAAAACCTATGGGATATAGCAAAAGCAGGACTAAGAGGGCTATTTACAGCTCTAAATGCCCACATCAAAAAAGATGAAAAACTTCAAATAAATAACAAAAGAATGCATCTTAAAGAATTAGAAAAGCAAGAACAAACTGAACCTAAAATTAGTAGAAGTAAAATAAATGAATAAAGATTAGAGAGGAAATCAACAAATTTGAAATGAAAACAATACAAAAGATCAATGAAACAAAAATTTGTATTTTGTAACAGATGAACAAAATTGACAAACATTTAGCAAAACTAAGAAAAAAAGAGAAGACCCAAATAAATAAAATCAGAGATGAAAATGACACAGTAAAACTGGTACTGCAGAAATTCAAAGGATCAGTAGTGGCTGCCATGGGCAACTACATGTCAATAAATTGAAAAAACTAGAAGAAATGGATGCATTCCTAGACACATACAACCTATCAAGATTGAACCTGAATAGACCAATAACAAGTAATAAGACTGAAACCTTAATAAAAAATATTCCAGTAAAGAAAAGCCTTGCACCCGATGGCTTCACTGCTGAATTTTATTAAACATTTAAAGAAATAACACCAATCCTATTTGAACTTTTCTGAAAAGTAGAGGAAGTGGGAATACTTCCAAACTCATTCTACAAAACCAGCATTACCCTGAGACCAAAACCAGACAAAGACACATCAAAACGAAACAAAACAAAAACTACAGGTCAATATCTCTGACAAATATAGATGCAAAATCAACAAAATACCGGCAAACTGAATTAAGCAATACATAAAAATGATCATTCATCATAAATAAGTGGGATTTACCCCAAAGATACAAGGATGGTTCAACATAGATCAATCAATGTGATACATCATATCAACAGAATGAAGAACAAAAACTGTATCTTTTTTTTTTTTTTTTAGATGGAGTCTCATTCTACTGCCCAGGCTGGAGCGCAGTGCCATGATCTCAGCTCACTGCAACCTCCGCCTCCCAGATTCAAGTGATTCTCCTGCCTCAGCCTCCCAAGTAGCTGGGATTACACGTACACGCCACCATGCCTGGCTAATTTTTTGTGTATTTTTTTTCAGTAGAGACGGGGTTTCACCATGATGGCCAGGCTGGTTTCAAACTCCTGGCCTGAAGTGATTCACCCAACTCAGGCTCCCAAAGTGCTAGGATTACAGGTGTGAGCCATTGAGCCCGTCCTGTATCATCATTTCAATGGATGCTGAAAAACATTTGATAAAATTCAACATCCCTTTATGATAAAAACTCTTAAAAAACTAGGTGGAGAAGGAACATATCTCAACATAATAAAAGCTATATGACAGACCAACAGACAGTATCATACTGAATAGAGAAAAACTGAAGGCCTTTAAGATCTGAAACATGACAAGGATGCCCACTTTCACCACTGTTATTCAGCATAGTACTGGAAGTCCTAGCTACAGCAATCAGACAAGAGAAAGAAATAAAAACCATCCAGTTGCAAAGGAAGAAGTCAAATTATTCTTGTTTGCAGATGATATGATCTTATATTTGAAAAAACATGAGACTCCACGAAAGAAAAAAATCTTTTAGATAAACAAACACATTCAGTAAAGTTGCAGTATACAAAATCAACATACAAAGTTCAGCTGCCAATAGTGAACAATCTGAAAAAGAAATAAAAAAGGTAATCCCATTGATAACAGCCACACATAAAATTAAATACCCAGGAATTAATCAAATAAGTGAAAGATCTCTACAATGAAAACTATAAAACATTGATGAAAGAAATTAAAGAGGATACAAAATGGAAAGATATTCCATGTTCATGGACTGGAAGTATCAGTATTGTTAAAATGTCCATACCACCCAAAGCAATCTACAGATTCAGTGCAATCCCTATCAAAATACTAATGTCATTCTTCACAGAAACAAAAACAATAATCCTAACATTTATATGGAACCACAGAAGACCCAGAATAGCGAAAGCCATCCTGAGTAGAGAGAAAAAAATCTGGAGGTGTCATATTACCTGACTTCAAATTATACCTCAGAGCTATGGTAACCAAAGCAGCATGAAAGAGAGTAGACAACTCAGAAAAAAATCTACACATCTACAGTGAACTCATTTTTGACAAATGTGCCAAAAACATACAGTGGGGAAAACACAGTCTCTTCAATAAATGGTGCTGGGAAAACTGGATATTCATATACAGGAGAATGAAACTAGACCCCTATCTCTTGTCATATACAAAATTAAATCAAAATGGATTAAAGACTTAACTCTCAGACCTCAAACTGTGAAACCATTACAAGAAAGCTTTTGGGAAATTCTCCAGGACGTTGGCTTGGGCAAAATTTCTTGAGTAATATCCCACAAGCACAGACAACCAAAGCACAAAAGAGACAAATTGGATGACATCAAGTTTAAAAGCTTCTGCACAGCAAAGGAAGCAATCAACAAAGTGAAGAGACAACTCACAGAATGGGAGAAAATATTTGCAAACTACCCAACTGACAAGGGATTAATAACCAGAATATATAAGGAGCTCAAACAACTCTAAAGGAAAAAATTCAATAATCCAATTAAAAAAGTCAAGTACTTGATTAGACATTTCTCAAAAGACATACAACTGTCAAACAAACATATTTTAAAAAGTTCCACATTATTCCTCATCAGAGAAATGCAAATTAAAACTATAATGAGATAACATCTCACCCCAGTTAAAATGGCTTTAATCCAAAAGACAGGCAACAGAAAATGCTGGTGAGGATGTGGAGAAAAGGGAACCCTCATACACTGTTGGTGAGAATGTAAATTACTACAACCACTAAGGAGAACAGTTTGGAGATTCTGCAAAGAACTAAAAATAGAGCTACCATACAATCTAGCAATCTCACTGCTAGGCATATACCCCAAAGAAAGGAAATCAGTATACCTAAGAGATACCTGCACTCCCATACTTATTATAGCACTCTTCACAATAGCCAAGATTTGGAAGCAACCTAAATGTCTATCAACAGATGAATGGATAAAGAAAATATGGTCTTATACATAATGGGGTACTATTCAGCCGTAAAAAAAAGAATGAGATTCTGTCATTTACAACATCATGGATGGGAACGGAGGTCATTATGCTAAGGGAAATAAGCTAAGCACAGAAAGACAAACAGAACATGGTCTCCCTTACATATGGGATCTAAGCATAAAAACAACTGAGTTCATGGAGATAGAGAATATAAGGATGATTACCAGAGGCTGGGATGGGTAGTGCAAGAGTACAGGGGGCTATAGTCAATAATAATCTAATGGTACAGTTTAAAATAACTAAAAGAGTAGAATTGCATTGTTTGCAACACAAAGGATAAATTCTTGAGAGCATAAATACCCAATTTTTCATGATGTGATTATTGCGCATTGCATGCCTGTTCCAAAATATCTCATGAACCCCATAAATATATACACTTACTATGTCCCCACAAAAATGAAAAATTTTTGAAAAGTTTTTGAGTTTAGAGGGGAGAAAATGATAAGAGGTATGTGTACTTTCCTTTCAATTCAGCCATTTTAGATAGTAAGTAAAAATTCAAGTGTGCATCGCATAGAGTGTATGTTTATTTCTGAGGCTGCATGTAGCTGCACCTGCTTATTTTCCCACCTTTTCCCTCTGTTATATACTTAAAGTTATTTTTCTGACTGGCTAAACCAAAATTAACAGGAATGTGAATGTGGAGCCTCATATTTCCTCCACTCTCAACTCTTACCTGTGCTTTTGTACTCATTAAGAAAAGAAAACTGCTTGGATATTGATGCTTTAAGTTTTCATATTCTCCCTTGACACAAATTTAGGCCTCAGTTAATCTACATTATTGGAAAATAACAAGTGTTTGATTCATACTAGTTTTTAGAGAATATCAAGTCATTAGATTTTTTAGCTTTAGAGTTCTAATAAATATAATAATTATACCAGATATTTTTGTTGGACATTTTATAAACATTCCTAGCAGTTAAACAATCTTAAACAAGTCATTTGTTCTATTTGCTATTTCGTAACTAGTGCATTTACAGACAGTTACAAACTCACAGTCTCTTTTGGTATACAGATTAATTTCTCTCTGACAGCAAATCATATCTTATTTTTGTTTAAAATTTATGGTTTTATACAATGGTTTCTAATATTTTAACCAGAGTTTGTCCACATATAAGAAAATTATGCTCTGCAAATTCACAAATTTCTTCTTGAATCTATTACAAAGCTCTAATAAAAATAGAAGTCTTAATTGCAACCTAAGTAATTTAGGTTTTCTGTCTTTTGTTCAAAAATGGCAATGTTGATTTCTTGGGTAAAATGATATAATCAGCACAAAGAATAGATGCAGACTTCTATATTCATCATGTCCTAGAAGACACTCTGTAACAGATGTGTGTGTGTGTGTGCATCATAAAACTAAATCTGTACTTAGGATGTTATTCTTTCTTGGTGGTGTTTTAAGCAATAGTTAAAGGCTGACATTTGGTTCTTGATAACTGGAATGAAAAGGTAGTGGCAAGCTTTTCTAAACTTAGTTTGCTACTATTCTGCTATAGTACGTGTGTAACATAATAATACAGTAGTTTATGTATACTTTATGTAGAAGGATACTTTATGATCTAAATCTAGTGATTTATGACAAATGTACCTTTAATATTTATAGCAAACTTTATGCCCCATGCTTGGCTAGTTACCTGATATATTTTTTCCTGTAGTGCTTTATGAACTGTGGAAATTGTTAATGTTACATTAAAGTTAGTAAATTCTAGTCTCTGAAATTCTAATCTGAGGTTAAATAGTAAAGGAAAGCTAATGTTTACTAACCACTCAAATGTAACCAAAATCTTTCATTTGGCTAGTATAGATTTTTAATCTGTTTTGTAAAATCTGGAAAGTTAGACATCCAAACTTTAGAATTTAGAGAGCAATTGTAGAAAATACCCAAGACGATGTCATGGACCTAAGGCAACTGTCAGAGCCCCTCTGAAAGGAAGTGGGACACACCCTCTATTCACAGTAATCAGAAACAACAGTAATACTCAGTCTTGACATTCCATCAATAATCCCTTAGAAACAAAGCAAAAACATTATTGGGAAGCTGAATTACAACTAAAGATAGAATAGCTGGTTTAAAAAAGTAGATAATATGGAATTTGGCTTGAAAAAAGAAAACCTTCATGAAGAAATGAAACAGTGCAGGAAACAGCATGTCCCCAACTCTGGGAGATGGTTGAGTTTCAAGACTTGCCCTGCTGCTTCCTCTCAGGTTATACTTATGATTATCATGCTCCCACTGCCCCTGCCATGGCCCTCTCCAACTCGCTCCTTCCCTCCATCCCATCTAAGAACAAGAGGTCAAGGGCCATTCATCAATGTTTCTAGCTTTCCAATATATGGTGTTTGGAAATACCCTGATGGCCTCTGCCCAGTTGCACAGATGCTAGATAAAAGCTTAGTAGTTACAAAGTCTGGATTTCATTGTTCACCCTGCTATTTATTGGCTATGTGGACAAGAGTAAATTACTAACTAACTTCCCTGAGCTTTGTCTTGTTTGTTTCTATACTGGGAATAGTACAACTTACTTTCTAGAACAATTCTGAAGATTGAATGAGAATATGTGCAGATGGTTTAGCTCAGTGTTTGACACACAGTAAATGATCAATAAAGAGCATTTGTTCTTTTTTTAAATTTAATTTAATTTTCAGTTCTGGATACATGTGCAGGACATGCAGGTTTGTTACATAGGTAAACATGTTCCATGGTGGTTTGCTGCACCTATCAACCCATCACCTAGGTATTAAGCCCTACATGCATTAGCTATCCTGATGTTCTCTCTCCCCTCACCCCTGAAACAGACCCAGTGTGTATTGTTCCCATCCCTGTGTCCATGTGTTCTCATTGTTCAGCTCCCACTTATAAGTGAGAACATGCAGTGTTTGGTTTTCTGTTCCTGTGTTAATTTGCTGAGGATAATGGCTTCCAGCTCTTTCCATGTCCCTGCAAAGGGCATGATATTGTTCTTTTTTATGGCTGCATAGTATTCCATGGTGTATACGTATCACATTTTCTTTATCTAGCCTATCATTGATGGGTATTTGGATTGATTCCATGTCTTTGCTATTGTGAATAGTGCTGCAATCAACATATGCATGCATGTGTCTTTATAACAGAATGATTTATATTCCTTTGGGTATATAGCCAGTAATGAGATTGCTGGGTCAAATGGTATTTCTGATTCTAGGTCTTTGAGTAATCACCACACTGTCTTCCACAATGGTTGAACTAATTTACATTCCCAACAACAGTGTAAAAGCATTCCTATTTCTCCACAGCCTCACCAGCATCTGTTGTTTCTTGACTTTTTAATAATCACCATTCTGACTGGTGTGAGATGGTATCTCATTGTGGTTTTGTTTTGCATTTCTCTAATGATCAGTGATGTTGACCTTTTTTTCATGTTTTTTGGCCACATAAACGTCTTCTTTTGATAAGTGTCTGTTCATGTCGTTTGCCCACTTTTTAATGGAGTTGTTTTTTTGTTGTAAATTTAAGTCCCCTTGTGGATTTGGATATTAGACCTTTGTTAGATGGATACATTGCAAAATATTTCTCCCATTCTGTAGGTTGTCTGTTCATTCTGATAATAGTTTCTTTTGCTGTGCAGAAGTCATTGACTGTGACTTACCATTTATCTTTGCTTGCTAGCCCATTTCTCAGCTGCTGGACTCTCTTCCCGTTCTCCCTAACCTCCAGACATCATTGGATTTCTTGGACAATGTGGTTCACTTCCCATACTCCCTTTAAACCTACACTACATTTTGGAAGCTGTCTGCCAGCACGGTCTTTTGGATTGAGACTTCCCTGGATTATATTTGCCCACTATCATTTTGACTTTGTCTCCAACTACAGGCCCTCTTTTGCTTTGCCCACCATATGGCCCAACCTTCCTGGTCTGAGCTACATTCTAAGCTACATTTCTTCTCTTTCAGCTGGGTATCCTCCTCACTCCTACTTGCTGCTTGGCTTCCACTGCCCAGTGATGAACTCTTAACTCTGTGCTGGGGCTAATGCTGATAGTGACAGAACACACAAAAACAGGGGTGGGGATCCACAGAGACAGTTTAGCTTTTGCATTAATGAAAACAAACCATTTAGTTTGGCAGAACACTATCTTTTAAATGGAGGAAACATGTCTTCTACCATAAAGTAGTTAATTTCAGTATTTTTTGTCAAGATATTATGCCTTTTAAGACATCCTTTGAGAAACCCTTAGATAACTTTGTTTTACCTTGAACCAGTTGTGTTCCCCTAAGTAAACATGTGCTAGATGTGCAACTAAAAAGAAGTTCTGAGAAATTCAAGTACAAGCATAGTGTTGAGAAACACTAATGCCCCAAATGGAAGGAGTGTACTTAGAAATAAAGTCAACATGATTTCAATGTTATTTAAAATGAGTTGAGATTGTTACTTTGTATTCTCCCTTACATTAGCTGAAATTCTTACTGACTTACTAGCAATGCTTGCCAAGATCTTCTTAATAAAGGCCACAGAAACAAATTTAACATCCCAACTTATTTCATATTAGTGTTTCCAACTGATTACAAAAAAACTAATTCACTAAAAATCACAAAGAGGTATTGGCAGCAGTTATTATTCTAAATGATTGTCCTGCCTTAATAAATCCATCTTTTATAATTACCATACTTACACGTAAAAATGTTATGGTTTTGTTTTCAATTAATTTTTAGGAAGTTAAGAAGCTCAGTTTAAAATAAGACCTAACATTTCCTTACTCCACATCAGGGAATTTTATTCTTAACATATATGCTTTTAAAAAATACCACTCATGTCATTGAAACATCCTAATAAGTTGCATTCTAGCATGAATCACACTTCATCAAAAGTGTTTCTCTGGGTCATAGTACCCATAAGGAAATGGTTATTTTTCTTTCTACCACTGTATTATCCGACTCTCATCTTTTAGTACCTACTTGGAATCCGGTGTTTTTCACTTACATCATTTCACATGAGATTCTAGAATTTACTTTTGCAGAATTCTTGATTAAGCACCTGGCCATCTTCAGGCTTCTTAGCCAAATATAAACTATCATTAAAAGAACAATATCAATCAGTATCAGTTTAAATAAATAAAACAAAACACCATACAAAACAAAACATTTCACAACACGAAGGTATGGAAAAGTATAGTATGTCTCCTTAAATAGGAGGTATAAGACAATTAGAAGCTCTAGAAACGGCTCTGTGCCTCAGATAAAAAGCAAAATCAAACTAAAGAAGTTATTTTCATCTGAATGCATGGATGTTGACAAAGTAAATCTTTCAGTCTTTTAGAACACAGCCAAATTGGAAGCTAATTTACTGCTAGCTGATGTCAGAAGCAATCTAACTTGTCCACTGCAGAAGCCACACAAAGAACATTACTCATAAGTAAACTACCTTGATAAGAAGCCGTCCTCCCAGCATAATTAGGAAATACAATGGCCGGAACCAGAGCTGGAGTTTTAATAAAAAAAGACAGTAAATTCTCTTATAACTTTCATGACATAAAAGCAAAATATAACAGAGGAAATCAGATTATTCCAAATTGATGGCACTGCAAAGCAGTTAAAAATAGCAAATTATTTTTCTAAATGGAAAGAAGTGACAATATCTTTTGGGTGACAAATACAGTTTATAGAGACGCCAGTGGAATCCCATTTTCAATTCACTAATTTAAGCAGTAATTACCGCACAAGACATTACCAAATAATTTTTTTCTCTGACTATTGATAGACATTTGTTTTAGCCTGACCAAAATCTTCAAATAAAGATAATATTCACCATGTACTGAATTTTGCTCTAGCTTTCATGAAAGTTACAATGATACTTACTGACGTTTAGAAGGTGCTATGATTCAGGCACTTGTTTTTCATCATAGGAATTAGATATCTGTACTCATTATGCATACAGCTTAATTAAGAGCATTTCTTTTGGCACCTAAGTCTAGAATGGCTTCTCTAAATGTTTCCATGGAGTTAAACCTCTATTTTCTCCTCCTGTGATTTACAGGCCCCCAAGTTTAAGGAACACAACATTCCCTTGGCCTTGAATCATTCTCTTGACAACTATGCTCAAATTTTAATAGACAATGATTTTTTTTTTTTTTGAGACAGAGTCTTGCTCTGTCACCCAGGCTGGACTGCAGTGGCATGGTCTCAGCTCACTGCAACCTCCGCCTCCCAGGTTCAAGCTATTCTTCTGCCTCAGCCTCCTGAGTAGCTGGGATTACAGGCATGTGCCACCACACCCGGCTATTTTTTTTTTTTTTTTTTTTTTTTGTATTTTTATCAGAGACAGGGTTTCACCATGTTGGTCAGGCTGGTCTCGAACTCCTGACTTCGTGATCCGCTCGCCTCGGCCTCCCAAAGTGCTGGGATTACAGGCATGACCCACCGCGCCTGGCCAGTGATTTTTAACTCAACTTCCACATGAATCTGTTGTATTCTAAACCTAATCCTGGTCTTCAGAGCTTCCTAGAAATTCAGAATTTCTGAATTTCTACCTACTTTTTATATTATGGTGATATCTGTCATGGTGACTTTCACCTCTTTGACTGTTAAGAACCCATTTGGACTTTTAATATTTTACAGGATAAATTTATTTTATAACCCAATTGTAAATATACAACCTGATACAAGGAAAATGATGTTAATCTTACTAATCAGACTACTGAGTTCAAATTCTAGGTCTTCCACCTTCTTATAACGTAATCTTGGGCAACTGTTGGGGAGGAGAGAAAATTTGTTTAAACTACTGTTTTAATATTTGTAGAATTTCTTACTAACTGCCAGATTAATCTATAGCTTTCAATCATAGTGTTCTATATGGAGGAACTGGTCACTCCAGGAAACTCTCAGGCCTGAGCCCATTCATGATATTAGACCTACCTTCACATACTGCTTCTCTGGGGAATAAAAAACAGAACTTGGAATGATAGCTAGACTTCTGATATTTTAAAGATGTCTATTGCAAATGCAGCTCTTTTGAACATGTATTACATTTGGGCAGCCCTCAATATCTGCTGCACATTAGTCATGAAATCAAGCTAACCTGAAGCAGTAAGACTAAAATAAATGCTTTAAAATTTTGCCTGATACACCAGAAATCTGGCCTATCCATAGGTAGCTAGGGAATCACTCAGCAGAACAACCTGGCATATGGCCACGAATCATGGAATGATGCTCTTTGATCTGTGGATTTTGCTAGGACTGCAAGCCTGACACTTGGAGTGGCTCACTGGATAATAGTTACTGATGGTCATCAAAGGATCGTCAGTCCTTATTCACGTGAGAAGGCCCATCCTGTGCTTCTCTTTTCACTCATGCTCATAGATCATAGATCACAGTCAAAGCAATCTTTAGAAAATAAGTTAAAACATATCGTTAAAACTTAAATCATAAATTACTAGGTTAAAATTTGAAGTGTCAAAATAGACTTTATTTATTTGTTTTATACACTGAGACAATTACCTGTGTTACTATGTCCTGATATGGACAAACTCATTTATTTCGGAGACTTCCAACTTGGGAAATCCTGACAAGTGTTAATATTTGGGAGTCAGCTAGACAGGTGGTGATTATACAAAGATAACCCTATTAATGGCACCATCTCAGCTATGGTAGCCGAGTGTTAGGCTAGTTTCCACTCTCAGGAAAAGGACGAATAAGAGTCTGTGGCTCACGCCTGTAATCCCAGCACTTTGGGAAGCCAAGGCAGGTGGATCACGAGGTCAGGAGCTCGAGACCAGCCTGGCCAATATGGTAAAACCCCGTCTGTACTAAAAATACAAAAATTAGGCATGATGGTGCACGTCTGTAGTCTCAGCTACTCTGGAGGCTGAGGCAGAAGAATAGCTTGAACCAGGGAAGCGGAGGTTGCAGTGAGCTGAGATCATGCCACTGCACTCCAGTCTGGGCAATAGAGCGAGACTCAGTCTCAAAAAAAAAAAAAAAACAAAAACAGTATGTTCCAGTTAGTCTTAAGGCATAGCATATTACTCCAGAAGTCAGTAGCTTTAAAAAGCCATTTTATTTTGCTCATGGATATTGTGGATCAGGAACTGGAGCACAGCACAGTGGGGAGGATTCATCTCTGTTTCCTGAGAGGCCCAAGTTGGAAGACCTAAGTTGGAAGTAGCAATGCCTGGGGTGACTTGATGGTTAGGAATGTCTAAGGGGTTCTTCATTCACGTGTCATATCAGTGGATACAAGTTTCTTTTAGGATTTCTGCTAGGGCTGTCAGTTAGAACACTTTTATGTGACCATTTGACTTGCACTTTCCTACAGCAATGGTGGCCTCAAGGTATTCAGATCCTTACCTGGCATCCCAAGACTTCCAAAGTGAGTGTACCAGAGAACAGGGAGAAAATATTTCACTCTTTCTGACCCAGCTTCAAAATTCATTCAGTGTCATTGGAAGGCCAACGCAGGTGGATCACCTGATGTCAGGAGTTCAAGACCAGCCTGGACAACATGGTGAAACCCCATCTCTACTAAAAATACAAAAAATAAGCCAGGCATGGTGGCAGGTGCCTGTAATCGCAGCTACTCAGGAGGCTGAAGCAGAAGAATCACTTGAACTTGGGAGGCGAAGGTTGCAGTGAGCCAAGATTGCGCCATTGCACTCCAGCCTGGGTGACAACAGTGAAACTTTGTCTCAAAAAAAACAAACAACAAACAAACAAATAAAAAGCAAAATTCATTCAGTGTCACTGCTACTGGATTTTGTTGTTACAGTGAGTCACAAGTATGCTAAGATTCATGGGGAAAGGATGTAGATACCACCTCTCTGTGAGAAGAATGTCTAAAAATGTATGGCCATTTACTTAGACCACCACAGATCCAATGATGGCCTCAGATCTGAGTTACTACCATGGATGTCAGGGCTGCTCTCAACCAGCAACAGCAAAGCAGAACAAGTCCTCCTTGGATTGTGGTAGCAAATCAAACCAGATCCTTTATTTATCCAGACCTTTGAGTCTACCTATCTCCTATATTTCTCCATCACAAGCTATATTTAAGTTTTATTGAACCAATAATTATTGGAAACCTTTTAAAAGTAAAGTTGTACATTTGCAATTCTGGGAAAAATAGCAGCCCTACTCCATTGTGCTCAGTGTGGAACACCGGAATAAAGAGTAGCAGATGAGTTACAAGGCAGTTGATGAATCAAAGGGCTTTCATGGACAACAAACCTCTTATTTCAGTGCTTTTTAGTCACCTTATCCATTAGTATTGTTAATTTATTTACCTAAAAAAAAAAAAAGACATTCTTTCTGATGTTTTCTGCCTACATAGTACATCAATTGAAAATCAAAGGTTCTTTACCTAGGGCCTAACATAAAATTTAAAAAGAAAAAGTCAAATTACACTCATCTACATAAAGGTAAATCAGTAAGTAGGTAGGTAGACTGACCTTTTGTTCTGGCTGCCCTTAAGATTTTTCCTTTGTTTCAACCTTGGAGAACTATTTACAACAGCAAAGGCCTGGAACCAACCCAAATGTCCATCAATGACAGGCAGCATAAAGAAAATGTGGCACATATACACCATGGAATACTATGCAGCCATAAAAAGGAATGAGTTCATATCCTTTGCAGGGATATGGATGAAACTGGAAGCCATCATTCCCAGTAAACTAATACAGGAATAGAAAATCAAACACCGCATGTTCTTACTCGTAAGCGGGATGTGAACAAAGAAAACACATGGACACAGGGAGGGGAACATCACACACCAGGGCCTGTTGGGAGGTAGGGGGCATGGGGAGGGATAGCATTAGGAAAAATACCTAATGCATGCGGGGCTTAAAACTTAGATGACGTGTTGATGGGTGCAGCAAACCACCACGGCTCATGTACAACTATGTAACAAGCCTGCACATTCTGCACATGTATACCAGAACTTAAAGTATAATCATAATAATAAAATAAGTAGGTAAACATCTGTTACCAATAATGAAAGCTTTTTCTCAAACTTCTGTGATAAACAGAAATATAATATTTGATCAAAGCATCTATTTTTTCTACAAAATAAATTGAATATTCTCAGTATTCAATTTTCTTATAAAGGTTGCTGTCTCGATTATCATCTTTTTCATTTTATGAACTGACTAAAAATAAATTAGAGATGAAACGCTAAAGACAGAAAATCTCTACATCTACCTAGTTTTCCATATGAACTAAGAAAGTCAATAGACATAAGTATAATTGTAGCAAGCGTGGTAAATATAATTATGAACCTTCACTATTATCAGTTTGACTAATCCACATTAGTTTGCTAGACTCCCTGGTAACTATTTTTTTTCTAAAATTACTTCTAACTAATAGCACATCATTCTTTACCAATTTGAACCAAAGACCACTCAAATGAAAATTGAAAATCAATCTTGGCCACTCTATGATGAGTTTCATGTCAGCTTACAATTTGGGATATTGGTAGTGGATAAAACAAATCTGATATTTGTCCATGGAACCTACAATTTATATTGTGCTGGGAGAGTAGCTTCATAATTTTCTTAAAAGGTGTAAGCTCTACAAATATAAAAGACAATGATTTATCATTAGAAAAAGAAAGAAGGAGAGAGAGAGACAAAGAGAGAGAACAAAAGTGGGCCTGAGGAAGTAGAAGTGGAAGGGGAAATAAGCATCAGGATTAGAGGAGAGTACAGTATAAATACTGGGGCAATGTATGAAAAAGAGAAACAAAAATTCAATGTATAGTTTAAATCAACAAATATTGATAAAATAAAATACCTACCATATGCCTGAAAAAATTGAGATATAGAATTAACAAGGTTCGTATACTCAAGGAGCTCACATTTTGATGAGTAAGACATATAAAAAACAAAAAAAAATAGATACATAAGATGTTCAAAAATTGTGATTACTAGGAGCCACATAACCATTGCATCTTACTAGAAAATAGCTTGTATGAATTTCTTTGGAAATTTCTCTCAGTGTTCTTTCTAAAGTCTCCCTGAGGAGATGATATTTCAGTTAGACCTTTACAACAATATTAAATTAGTCAGTCAAAGAGCTGGGAGAGGAGCTGTGTAGTTATACAGAACATTAGGTGCTCTAAGACAAGATTTAGAGTTTCAAGGTACATAAAGAAAGTCAGTGGCTAACAGTTACTAAGAAACTAAGCTACATCACTCCCTTAAAATGTGCTAATCCATTTAAAAATACAACCACAACAAGAAACACAACAAATCTATGATTTAGATACTGGCTTCATTATTTCACCTCTGTTTAGCGGACAATGAAACTAAATCATGAAAAGGTGAAGTCATCTGCTGAAGCCTGCATGGTGAGCACATGTTGGAACTAATATAGAAACTGGGGCATTCTGATTTTTTGTATTGTTTTTACTGAGATGGGAAACCTGACAAAAGAAGAGTTGGAGAAGCATCAGTACATCAAAAGCTTCATTTCCTAAATAAGTTTGAGATAACTAGCAGCAATCAAAGAGATATAAAATAAGCAATTGGATATATAAGATTAGAATGAGCTTACATTCCTAGTTGAATACTTAAATTCAGGAATTATAACATATAAATGGCAATTTGTGCTTCCAGACAAAATGGACTACCAAAGATTAGAATACACTCCAGCTTGAAACAAATACACAAACAAACAAAGCAGACAAGATAAAGCAATGGGTTTTAAGACACTGGATATCGGGTAACAAAAGACAGAGCTGAGAGACAGGAAATGAAACAATGTGAGCCATAACATTGTACTAGTTTATTATCTTGAAGGAGTTTATAGCTACAATGCACGTAGAAGGAACTGAGATAAAGCCCAACAAACTCTGAGTTGAGTGCACAGAACCAAAAGTCTAAAGAAACTAATGTAAATAGGCTTCACATGGCAGAGTTTTAGAGAGGCTGAAAATACTATCTTTTCCAACAAGCAAGTCTGGAGAAAACTCATCATTTACAGAGCATTGGGTAGAGTACTCGCAAAAACCTTCATGGGGTTTTTAATCCCTCAATAGTTACTGAGGGATGATTAGTCTTATACAAAACGCTGCTATGGCCCTACTTAACAAATCCTAAAATCAACACATACATTTATCCAAGTGTCCTCATGTAATTTGTTTGCATCCCAGAATGATGCTCAATAATATTTATAAGGATACAATGTTCAGCACCCAATGAGGTAAAATTTGCAAACTCTGTCATTTTATTAAAGATTGCCAGGCATGCAAAGAAAAAAAAATACAATCCATAATGAAAAGAAAAATATCACTTGATTGAAATTGATTCAGAATTGGCACAGATGTTAGAATTAGCAGGCAAGAACATTAAAACAATTATTATTATTTTATTCCACATGTTCAAAAAGTTAAGTAGAGACATGGGAGATTTTAAGAAGGTGCTAATTGTACTCTCAGATATGAAAATTATAATGTGTAACATGGAAAATACACTGGATAAGATTAAGGGCCAATTAGACTTGGCAAAATAAAAGATTATTGAACTTGAGGGTATAGCTTAGGATTTTCCAAAATAAAACACAAAAAGAAAAGAGAGTTAACATAAATGAAGAAAGCACCAGTGATCTATGGAACAAGTTTAGGCATCATAATATATGTGTAATTGTAATACTAAAGGAGAGGGCAGGGAAGAAACATTTTTTTAATTATGGTCATAATGTTTCCAAATGGATAAACATTATAAGTCACTGATGAAAAACCTAACAAATTTCACACACAAGAAATAAGAATGCTATACCATGATACATCTTAATCAACAAATTCAAAAACAGTGATAGAAAGAAAATCTTGAAAGCAGAAGAAAAAAACAATATTGCATATAATGGAACAAAGATAAAGATGACAAGAAATTTCTCACTGGAAACAATAAAGCAAAAAACAGTAGAGTAAAATCCTTAAAATACTAAGAGAAAATAAACTTCTTAATATAGAGTTTTATAAACACACACACAAAAAAACTTCCAAAAAAGAGGGCAAATGATAGCAGATACACAAAAGTTAAAAGAATTTATTGCCAGCAGATCTCCATTGCAAAAAAGAAGTTAATAAATTTTTTTAGGCAGAAAAATTATTTAAAAATCAATATACACAATGGAATAAAGAACATCAGAGATGGTAACTACATTGGTATATATGTAAGACCTTTTTTCATATTTAGTATTTCTACACGATAATAGATGTTTTAAACAAAATGTAATTTTTAAAAAGTGAATAACAATAACAAAAAATCAGCAAGAGGGAAATAGAAGTATAGTAGTGTATGCCAGTACTTGAGGCTAAACTAAGTTGTATACTCTAAACTTTACAACAACTACTAAAATAAAAAACCTAATGAGCCAGTAGAAAGGATAAAAACAAATAATAAAATACAAAAATTATCCAAATCAAGTGGAAAAAGAAATAAAGAGGAATAAAGAAGAGATAAGAAAAATACATAACAAAGGACAAGATGATAGAATTAAATTTGTGTTCATAGTCACATTAAATGTAAATGGTCTAAACACACCCATTTAAAAGGTAGAGACTGGTTGATCATAAAGAAACAACGATATGTTGCCTATAAAAAATGCAATTGAAAAATAAATCATTTAATATTAGGTATATCTCCTAATGCTATCCCTCTCCCCTCCCCACACCCCACAACAGGCCCTGGTGTGTGATGTTCCCCTTCCTGTGTCCATGTGTTCTCATTGTTCAATTCCCACCTATGAGTGAGAACATGTGGTGTTTGGTTTTTTGTCCTTGCAATAGTTTGCTGAGAATGATGGTTTCCAACTTCATCCATGTCCCTACAAAGGACATGAACTCATCATTTTTTATGCTGCATAGTATTCCATGGTGTGTATGTGCCACATTTTCTTAATCCAGTCTATCATTGTTGGACATTTGGCTTGGTTCCAAGTCTTTGCTATTGTGAATAGTGCTGCAATAAACATATGTGTGCATGTGTCTCTGTAGCAGCATGATTTATAATCCTTTGGGCATATACCCAGTAATTGAATGGCTGGGTCAAATGGTATTTCTAGTTCTAGATCCCTGAGGAATCACCACATTGACTTCCACAATGGCTGAACTAGTTTACAGTCCCACCAACAGTGTAAAAGTGTTCCTATTTCTCCACATCCTCTCCAGCACCTGTTGTCTCCTGACTTTTTAATGATCGCCATTCTAACTGGCGTGAGATGGTATCTCATTGTGGTTTTGATTTACATTTCTCTGATGGCCAGTGATGATGAGCATTTTTTCATGTGTCTTTTGGCTGCATAAATGTCTTCTTTTGAGAAGTGTCTATTCATATCCTTCACCCACTTGTTAATGGGGTTGTTTCTTTTTCTTGTAAATTTGTTTGAGTTCATTGTAGATTCTGGATATTAGCCCTTTGTCTCCCATTCTGTAGGTAGCCTGTTCACTCTGATGGAAGTTTCTTTTGCTGTGCAGAAGCTCTTTGGTTTAATTAGATCCCATTTGTCAATTTTGGCTTTTGTTGCCATTGCTTTTGGTGTTTTAGACATGAAGTCCTTGCCCATGCCTATGTCCTGAATGGTATTGCCTAGGTTTTCTTCTAGGGTTTTTATGGTTTTAAGTCTAACATTTAAGTCTTTAATCCATCTTGAATTAATTTTTGTATAAGGTGTAAGGAAGGGATCCAGTTTCAGCTTTCTACATATGGCTAGCCAGTTTTCCCAGCACCATTTATTAAATAGGGAATCGTTTCCCCATTGCTTGTTTTTCTCAGGTTTGTCAAAGATCAGGTGGTTGTAGATATGGGGCATTATTTCTGAGGGCTCTGTTCTGTTCCGTTGGTCTATATCTCTGTTTTGGTACCAGTACCATGCTGTTTTGGTTACTGTAGCCTTGTAGTATAGTTTGAAGTCAGGTAGTGTGATGCCTCCAGCTTTGTTCTTTTGGCTTAGGATTGACTTGGTGATGCAGGCTCTTTTTTGGTTCCATATGAACTTTAAAGTAGTTTTTTCCAATTCTGTGAAGAAAGGCATTGGTAGCTTGATGGGGATGGCATTGAATCTATAAATTACCTTGGGCAGTATGGCCATTTTCACGATATTGATTCTTCCTACCCATGAGCATGGAGTGTTCTTCCATTTGTTTGTATCCTCTTTTATTTCATTGAGCAGTGGTTTGTAGTTCTCCTTGAAGAGGTCCTTCACATCCCTTGTAAGTTGGATTCATAGATATTTTATTCCCTTTGAAGCAGTTGTGAATGGGAGTTCACTCATGATTTGGCTCTCTGTTTGTCTGCTATTGGTGTACAAGAATGCTTGTGATTTTTGCACATTGATTTTGTATCCTGAGACTTTGCTGAAGTTGCTTATCAGCTTAAGGAGATTTTTGGTTGAGACAACGGGGTTTTCTAGATATACAATCATGTCATCTGCAAACAGGGAAAATCTGACTTCCTCTTTTCCTAATTGAATACCCTTTATTTCCTTCTCCTGCCTGATTGCCCTGGCCAGAACTTCCAATGCTATGTTGAATAGGAGTGGTGAGAGAGGGCATCCCTGTCTTGTGCCAGATACCTAATGTTAAATGACGAGTTAATGGGTGCAGCACACCAACATGGCACATGTATACATATGTAACTAACCTGCATGTTGTGCACATGTACCCTAAAACTTAAAAGTATATTAAAAAAAAAAAAAGAAAAAAAGAAAAATAAGGCAAATAGGTTAAAATAAAGCATACAAATTTTATCACACTAAAATTAACTAAAATAAAGGTGGAGTAGCTATATTAATACCAGGCTAATTATATTTCAGAGTAAAGAATATAACTCAGGATAATAAACATCATTTTATAATAATAGAACCAAGTCATTAAGCACACATAATAACCTTAAGGATTTATGTATTTTATAAGAGAGATTCAAAATACAAGAAACGAAAACTGGTAAAACTTAAAGGAGAAATGGGCAATTGCACAATTAAATTTGGAGATTTTAATACCCCTCTCTTAATAATTGATAACTCAATTACACAAAAAATCAGCAAGCACAGAAGAATTGATGACTACCAACCAAACTAATTTAACTGACATTTATAGAGCACTTAATCTGCAAGTAGCAGAAAGCACAACATTTTCAAAAGCCTATGAGACATTTACCAAAATTTGGCAAGATTTGTGCACTGACAACTATGAAATATTTTTCAGCAAATCAAATTGTCTCAGTAAATTCAAAATACTTCAAATCATACGAACTATGCTTTCTGATGCAATGGAATTGAAGTAAAAATCAGTAACAGAAAGGTTATTAGAAACTCTCCAAAAGTTGGAAACTAAATAATACACTTTCAAATAACTCATGGGTCAAAGGATAAAGCAAAACAGAAATTAGAAAATATCCTAGCCTAAATAAAACAGAAAGCATAATTCATAAAAATTCTGGAATGTTTCTAAACTAGTAATTGGGGAAATTAAAAGGACTGAATGCTTATGTGCAAAATGAAGAAAGGTTTCAAATCAATGCACTTAATTTCCACTATAAAAATGTAAATCTGAAGGACAAATTCACCCAAAATAAGCAAAGTGTTTAAAATATAATTGTAAATTAATAAAATGCAGAACAGGAAAACAATGAGAAAATAACTGAAAGAAAAACCTGCTCCTGCTAAAAGATAAACAATATTGACAATTTTCTGGCCAGACTGATCATAAAAGACAAAGTGAAGACACAAAGTAATAATATTATAAATAAATGTGGGGACATCGCTACAGATTCTCCACATAGTAAAAGGGTGATCAGAGGGTGTTATTAACAATTTGACAACTTAGATAAAATGAAAAACTCCTTGTAAGATAAAAACTTCCAGAGATGGAGCCAAGATGGCCTAATAGGAACAGCTCCAGTCTACAGCTCCCAGCATGATCAACACAGAAGATGGGTGATTTCTGCATTTCCATCTGAGGTACGGGGTTCATCTCACTAGGGAGTACCAGACAGTGGGCGCAGGACTGTGGGTGCAGTGCACTGTGCACGAGCCGAAGCAGGGCGAGGCATTGCCTCACTCGGGAAGCACAAGAGGTCAGGGAGTTCCCTTTCCTAGTCAAAGAAAGGGGTGACAGACGGCACCTGGAAAATCGGGTCACTCCCACCCTAACACTGAGCTTTTCCGACAGGCTTAAAAAATGGCACACCAGGAGATTATATCCCACACATGGCTCGGAGGGTCCTACGCCCACAGAGTCTTGCTGATTGCTAGCACAGCAGTCTGAGATCAAACTGCAAGGCGGCAGCAAGGTTCGGGGAGGGGTGCCTCCCATTGCCCAGGCTTGATTAGGTAAACAAAGCAGCCAGGAAGCTCGAAATGGGTGGAGCCCACCACAGCTCAAGGAGGCCTTCCTGCCTCTGTAGGCTCCACCTCTGGGGGCAGGGCACAGACAAACAAAAAGACAGCAGTAACCTCTGCAGACTTAAATGTCCCTGTCTGACAGCTTTGAAGAGAGCAGTGGTTCTCCCAGCACACAGCTGGAGATCTGAGAACAGGCAGACTGCCTCCTCAAGTGGGTCCCTGACCCCCAAGCAGCCTAACTGGGAGGCACCCCCCAGTAGGGGCAGACTGACACCACACATGGCCGGGTACTCCTCTGAGACAAAACTTCCAGAGGAACCATCAGGCAGCAGCATTTGCGGTTCACCAATATCTGCTGTTCTACAGCCACTGCTGTTCTGCAGCCACCACTGCTGATACCCAGGCAAACAGGGTCTGGAGTGGACCTCTAGCAAACTCCAACAGACCTGCAGCTGAGGGTCCTCTCTGTTAGAAGGAAAACTAACAAACAGAAAGGACATCCACACCAAAAACCCATCTGTACATCACCATCATCAAAGACCAAAAGTAGATAAAACCACAAAGATGGGGAAAAAACAGAGCGGAAAAACTGGAAACTCTAGAAAGCAGAGTGCCTCTCCTCCTTCAAAGGAACGCAGCTCCTCACCAGCAACAGAACAAAGCTGGATGGAGAATGACTTTGACAAGTTGAGAGAAGAAGGCTTCAGACGATCAAACTACTCCAAGCTACAGGAGGAAATTCAAACCAATGGCAAAGAAGTTAAAAACTTTGAAAAAAAATTAGATGAATAGATACCTAGAATAACCAATGCAGAGAAGTCCTTAAAGGAGCTGATGGAGCTGAAAGCCAAGGCTCCAGAACTATGTGAAGAATGCAGAAGCCTCAGGAGCCAATGCAATCAACTGGAAGAAAGGGTATCAGTGATGGAAGATGAAACGAATGAAATGAAGTGAGAAGGGAAGTTTACAGAAAAAAGAATAAAAAGAAATGAACAAAGCCTCCAAGAAATATGGGACTATGTGAAAAGACCAAATCTACATCTGATTGGTGTATCTGAAAGTGACAGGGAGAATGGAACCAAGTTGGAAAACACTCTGCAGGATATTATCCAGGAGAACTTCCCCAATCTAGCAAGGCAGGCCAACATTCAGATTCAGGAAATACAGAGAATGCCACAGAGATACTCCTCGAGAAGAGCAACTCCAAGACACATAATTGTCAGATTCACCAAAGTTGAAATGAAGGAAAAAATGTTAAGGGCAGCCAGAAAGAAAGGTCAGGTTACCCACAAAGGGAAGCCCATCAGACTAACAGAAGATCTCTCGGCAGAAACTCTACAAGCCAGAAGAGAGTGGGGGCCAATATTCAACATTCTTAAAGAAAAGAATTTTCAACCCAGAATTTCATATCCAGCCAAACTAAGCTTCACAGTGAAGGAGAAATAAAATACTTTACAGACAAGCAAATGTTGAGAGATTTTGTCACCACCAGGCCTGCCCTAAAAGAGCTCCTGAAGGAAGCGCTAAACATGGAAAGGAACAACCGGTACCAGCCACTGCAAAAACATGCCAAAATGTAAAGACCATCAAGGCTAGGAAGAAATTGCATCAACTAATGAGCAAAATAACCAGCTAACATCATAATGACAGGACCAAATTCACACATAACAATATTAACTTTAAATATAAATGGGCTAAATGCTCCAATTAAAAGACACAGACTGGCAAATTGGATAAAGAGTCAAGACCCATCAGTGTGCTCTATTCAGGAAACCCATTTCATGTGCAAAATAAAGGGATGGAGATGATCTACCAAGTAAATGGAAAACAAGAAAAGGCAGGGGTTGCAATCCTAGTCTCTGATAAAACAGACTTGAAACCAACAAAGATCAAAAGAGACAAAGAAGGCCATTGCATAATGGTAAAGGGATCAATTCAACAAGAAGAGCTAACTATCCTAAATATATATGCACCAAATAGAGGAGCACCCAGATTCATAAAGCAAGTCCTTAGTGACCTACAAAGAGACTTAGACTCCCACACAATAATAATGGGAGACTTTAATACCCCACTGTCAACATTAGACAGATCAACGAAACAGAAAGTTAACAAGGATACCCAGGAATTGAACTCAGCTCTGCACCAAGTGGACCTAACAGACATCTACAGAACTCTCCACCCCAAATCAACAGAACATACAGTTTTTTCAGCACCATACAACACCTATTCCAAAATTGACCACATAACTGGAAGTAAAGCACTCCTCAGCAAATGTAAAAGAACAGAAATTATAACAAATTGTCTCTCAGAACACAGTGCAATCAAACTAGAACTCAGGATTAAGAAACTCACTCAAAACTGCTCAACTACATGGAAACTGAACAACCTGCTCCTGAATGACTACTGGGTACATAACAAAATGAAGGCAGAAATAAAGATGTTCTTTGAAACCAACGAGAACAAAGACACAACATACCAGAATCTCTGGGAAACATTCACAGCAGTGTGTAGAGAGAAATTTATAGCACTAAATGCCCACAAGAGAAAGCAGGAAAGATCCAAAATTGACACCCTAACATCACAATTAAAAGAACTAGAAAAACAAGAGCAAACACATTCAAAAGCTAGCAGAAGGCAAGAAATAACTAAAATCAGAGCAGAACTGAAGGAAATAGAGACACAAAAAACCCTTCAAAAAATTAATGAATCCAGGAGCTGGTTTTTTGGAAATATCAACAAAATTGATAGACCACTAACAAGACTAATAAAGAAGAAAAGAGAGAAGAATCAAAAAGATGCAATAAAAAATGATAAAGGGGATATCACCATCGATCCCACAGAAATACAAACTACCGTCAGAGAATACTACAAACACCCCTACGCAAATAAACTAGAAAATCTAGAAGAAATGGATAAATTCCTTGACACATACACTCTCCCAAGACTAAACCAGGAAGAAGTTGAATCTCTGAATAGACCAATAACAGGCTCTGAAATTGTGGCAATAATCAATAGCTTGCCAACCAAAAAAAGTCCAGGACCAGCTGGATTCACAGCTGAATTCCACCAGAGGTACACGGAGGAGCTGTTACCATTCCTTCTGAAACTATTCCAATCAATAGAAAAAGAGGGAAACCTCCATAACTCATTTGATGAGGCCAGCATCATCCTGATACCAAAGCCTGGCAGAGATACAACCAAAAAAGAGAATTTTAGACCAATATCCTTGATAAACATCAATGCAACAATCCTCAATAAAATACTGGCAAACCGAATCCAGCAGCACATCAAAAAGCTTATCCACCATGATCAAGTGGGCTTCATCCCTGGGATGCAAGGCTGATTCAACAGATGCAAATCAATAAATGTAATCCAGCATATAAACAGAACCAAAGACAAAAACCACATGATTATCTCAACAGATGCAGAAAAGGCCTTTGACAAAATTCAACAACACTTCATGTTAAAAACTCTCAATAAATTAGGTGTTGATGGGATGTGTCTCAAAATAATAAGAGCTATCTATGACAAACCCACAGCCAATATCATACTGAATGGGCAAAAACTGGAAGCATTCCCTCTGAAAACTGGCACAAGACAGGGATGCCCTCTCTCACCACTCCTATTCAATATAGTGTTGGAAGTTCTGGCCAGGGCAATTAGGCAGGAGAAGGAAATAAAGGGTATTCAATTAAGAAAAGAGGAAGTCAAATTGTCCCTGTTTGCAGATGACATGATTGTATATCTAGAAAACCCCATTGTCTCAGCCCAAAATCTCCTTAAGCTGATAAGCAACTTCAGCAAAGTCTCAGGATACAAAATCAATGTGCAAAAATCACAAGCATTCTTATACACCAATAACAGACAAACAGAGAGCCAAATCATGAGTGAACTCCCATTCACAATTGCTTCAAAGAGAATAAAATACTTAGGAATCCAACTTACAAGGGATGTGAAGGATCTCTTCAAGGAGAACTACAAACCACTGCTCAATGAAATAAAAGAGGATACAAACAAATGGAAGGATTTTCCATGCTCATGGGTAGGAAGAATCAATATCGTGAAAATGGCCATACTGCCCAAGATAATTTATAGATTCAATGCCATCTTCATCAAGCTACCAATGACTTTCTTCACAGAATTGGAAAAAACTACTTTAAAGTTCATATGGAACCAAAAAAGAGCCCGCATCGCCAAGTCAGTCCTAAGCCAAAAGAACATAGCTGTAGGCATCACACTACCTGACTTCAAACTATACTACAAGGCTACAGTAACCAAAACAGCATCGTACTGGTACCAAAACAGAGATATAGATCAATGGAACAGAACAGAGCCCTCAGAAATAATGCCGCATATCTACAACCATCTGATCTTTGACAAACCTGAGAAAAACAAGCAATGGGGAAACGATTCCCTATTTAATAAATGGTGCTGGGAAAACTGGCTAGCCATATGTAGAAAGCTGAAACTGGATCCCTTCCTTACACCTTATACAAGAATTAATTCAAGATGGATTAAAGACTCAAATGTTAGACCTAAAACCATAAAAACCCTAGAAGAAAACCTAGGCAATACCATTCAGGACATAGGCATGGGCAAGGACTTCATGTCTAAAACACCAAAAGCAATGGCAACTAAAGACAAAATTGACAAATGGGATCTAGTTAAACTAAAGAGCTTCTGCACAGCAAAAGAAACTACCATCAGAGTGAACAGGCAACCTACAAAATGGGAGAAAATTTTCACAACCTACTCATCTGACAAAGGGCTAATATCCAGAATCTACAATGAACACAAACAAATTTACAAGAAAAAAACAAACAACCACATCAAAAAGTGGGCAAAGGATATAAACAGACACTTCTCAAAAGAAGACATTTATGCAGCCAAAAGACACATGAAAAAATGCTCATCATCACTGGCCATCAGAGAAATGCAAATCAAAACCACTATGAGATACCATCTCACACCAGTTAGAATGGCGATCATTAAAAAGTCAGGAAACAACAGGTGCTGGAGAGGATGTGGAGAAATAGGAACACTTTTACACTGTTGGTGGGACTGTAAACTAGTTCAACCATTGTGGAAGTCGCTGTGGTGATCCTCAGGGATCTAGAACTAGAAATACCATTTGACCCAGCCATCCAATTACTGGGTATATGCCCAAAGGATTATAAATCATGCTGCTACAGAGACACATGCACACATATGTTTATTGCAGCACTATTCACAATAGCAAAGACCTGGAACCAACGCAAATGTCCAACAACAATAGACTGGATTAAGAAAATGTGGCACATATACACCATGGAATACTATGCAGCCATAAAAAAGGATGAATTCATGTCCTTTGTAGGGACATGGATGAAACTGGAAACCATCATTCTCAGCAAACTATCACAAGGACAAAAAACCAAACACCGCATGTTCTCACTCATAGGTGGGAATTGAACAATGAGAACACATGGACACAGGAAGGGGAACGTCACACTCCGGGGACTGTTGTGGGGGGTGGCGAGGGGGGAGGGATAGCATTTGGAGATATACCTAATGCTAGATGATGAGTTAATGGGTGCAGCACACCAACATGGCACATGTATACATATGTAACAAACCTGCACATTGTGCACATGTATCCTAAAACTTAAAGTATAATAATAATAAAATAAAACTTCCAAGCTCCCTCAAGAAAACAGAACATGAATAGACCCGTATTTATAAAATAAATTTAATTTGTCATTAAACACTACTCAGAAATAAATTCCAGGCCCTGAAGTCTTTACTAGTGAATTATACCAATCATTTAAGAAATAGTAGTATCAATTGCACACAAATTCTTCTAGAAAATATAAGTTCCGGCCGGGCATGGTGTTTCTTGCCTGTAATTCCAGAAATTTGGGAAGCTGAGATGGGCAGATCATGAAGTCAAGAGATTGAGACCATCCTGGCCAACACGGTGAAACCCTGTCTCTACTAAAAATACAAAAATTAGCTGGGCGTGGTGGTGTGTGCCTGTAGTCCCAGTTACTCGGGAGGCTGAGGCAGGAGAATCGCTTGAACCCAGAAGAAACAGGTTACAGTGAGCCGAGATCGCACCACTGCACTCCAGCCTGACAACAGAGCAGGACTCCGTTGGAAGAAAGAAGAAAGAAAGAAAAAGACAAGAAAGAAAGAAAGAAAGAAAGAAAGAAAGAAAGAAAGAAAGAAAGAAAGAAAGAAAGAAAGAAAGAAAGAAAGAGGGAGGGAGGGAGGGAGGGAGGGAGAGAGAGAGAGAAAGAAAGAGAGGGAGGGAGGGAGGGGGAGAGAGAGAGAGAGAGAAAGAAAGAGAGAGAGGGAGGGAGGGAGGGAGAGAGAGAGAGAGAAAGAACGAAAGAAAGAGAGAGAGAAAGAAAGAAAGAAAGAAAGAAGAAAGAAAGAAAGAAAGAAAGAAAGAAAGAAAGAAAGAAAGAAAGAAAGGAGGGAGGGAGGGAGGGAGGGAGGGAGGGAGGGAGGGAAGGAAGGAAGGAAGGAGAAAGAAAGAGAGAAAGGAAGGAAGGAAGGAAGGGAGGGAGGGAAGGAGGGAGAGAAAGGGAGATAAGAAAATATAAGTTCCAGAATTGAAGAGATGAGAATATTTTTCCATCCAAGTATTAACCAGGCCCGACCCTGCTTAGCTTCTGAGATCAGACGAGATCGGGCGCGTTCAGGGTGGTATGGCCATAGATGAGAATATTTTTCATCTCATTCTATGTGACCATTACTCTCGTGAGAAAACCAGACAAACACACTCTAAGAAAAGAAAACCACAGACAAATATCACTCATGAGCTTAGATGCAAACATGCTAACAAAAGATAATCAAACCAACAACATATCTATAAAAATGATAATACATAATAACTGAGTGGTTTATCCTAGGAACAAAGGTTGTTTTGTTCCTAGGATAAAGTAGGTTGTTCCTAGTTTGTTTTGTTCCTAGGTTGTTTTGAACATTTGTTCAAAAATCGGTAAGTGTAATTTATGATCTAAAGAAAAGTGTAAAAATTAAGGGCATATCAATAGACACAGAAAAAGATAAAGAAGGAATAGCAAACTAGGAATAAAAGGACGTCTGCAACTTGATAAAAGGCATTTACAAAGATCCTACAGCTAACGTTACATTTTAATAGTGAGAGACTGAATGCTTTCCCCAAAATCAAGAATAAGACAAACATTTTTTCCCTCCCTTCTTTTATTCAACATGGTATTGGAAGACATGGGTAGGGCAACAAGGTAAGGAAAATAAATAAAAGATAGGTATATTGGAAAAGTAGAAGTAAAGCTACTTTATTCACAGACTAAACGATTTTCTATGTATAAAATCTAACGGAATTGAGAAAAAAGGGTACTAAAACTAAGAATTGAAGGATACAGGGTCAATATACATAATTTAATTATATTTCTATGTACTAGCAAGGAACAGTTGGAAATTGAATTACAAAGAACAATATCAGTTACAATAGCAATAAAAGTATGAGTTATTTAGGGAAAATTCTGACAAAAATTGGCAAAATTTGTACACTAACAAGAACAAAATATTTTTGAGAGAAATTTAAAGAGATCTGTATAAATGGGGAGATATATCTTGTTCCTTGACCAAGACTCAATGTTGTTAAAATCAATAACCCCCAAATTGATACATAGATTCAAAACAACCTCAATAAAAAATCCCAGCTGACTTCTTTGTAGAAGTTTGCAAAATGATTCTTACATTCATTTGAAAACAGCAAGGACCTAAAAAAGCTAAAACAACTTTGTAAAAGAACAAATAATTTGGAAAGCTTCTTTGGCATTATTTTAAGATTTATTATAAAACTACCATCACACAATATGGTATTAGTATCAAAATAGATAAATATATCAAGGAAAAAACAAAAATTCATAATTAAATCACACATATAAAGTCAACTGATTTTTTTTCACAAAATTGCAAAGGCAAATAGGGGAGAAAGGCATCTTTTCAGTAAATGGTACTGGAACAACTGGATATGCATATGAAAAAAATTCAATTTGTTCCTGATACAGTAATAAAAAATTAGTTCAAAATGGATCACAGACCTAACAGTCAGTCTAAAACTACACAACTCCTAGAAGAAAACAAGAAGAAAATCTTTATGACTTTTAGCTAGGCAAAGAGTTATTATTTACAATACCAAAAATACAGTCTATTAAAGGAAAACATTTTTTTCCCAAAATTAAGAACATCTGTTCCTCAAAAGACAATCTTAGAAACTGAAAAAGCAAGCCATACACTTAGAGAAAATATTTTCAAAGAATAAATCTGAAAGCTGGGCACAGTGCCTTATGCCTGTTGTTCCAGCATTTTTGGGTGGCCAAGGCAGGAAGATCGCTTAAGTCAGGAGCTCAAGAACAGCCTGGGCAACAGACCAAGGTCCCCATCTCTACAAAAAATTAAAAGATCAGCTGGGTGTGGTGACATGCCTGTAGGCCTAACTATCTGTCTATCTATCCTAGTTCCTTTGTGTCCTCACTAACACTTGGTTTGGTTAGCCTTTTAATTTAGCCATTCCAATCAGTGTGTATCTCAAATGCTTTTAATTTGCATTTCCCTGATGACCGAAGACATTGAATACCTTTTCTTGTGTTTATTTGCTATCTATATCTCTTTTATGGTGAACTGTCAGTTCAAATATTTAGAGTATTTATGAGAATTAGGTTGTGTGTTTTCTTAAGTTTTGAGAGTTTCTTCTTCAGCTATCCTGGATACAAGTCATTTATCAGATATATCTGATAAATGATATATATCTGACAAATATAAACCACATATATACTATAAATATCTGATAAATTACTATATATCTGATATATATCTGATAAATGACTATATATCTGATAAATGATATATATCTGATAAATATAAACCATATGTATATACTATATATATATCTGATAAATGACTTGTATCCAGGATAGTTGAAGAAGAAACTCTCAAAACTTACTTAAGAAAACACACAATCTAATTCTCATAAATACTCTAAATATTTGAACTGACAATTCACCATAAAAGATATATAGATAGCAAATAAACACAAGAAAAGGCATTCATTGTCTTCAGTCATCAGGCAAATGCAAATTAAAAGCATGTGAGATACACACTGATTAGAATGGCTAAATTAAAAGGCTGACCATACCAAGTGTTAGTGAGGACACAAAGGAACTAGAATTCTAACATATTCTGGTAATGTAAAAGGGACAATCACTTAAGAAAATGGTTTGGCAGTTTTGTAAGAAGTAAAGTAAGTTACACCTACTATATGATCCAGCTATTCCATCTATACAAATTAACCCAAGAGAAAAGAAAGCTTATGTTCACATAAAATTTTAAAAATACTCATAGATGCTTCATTTGTAATAGCCAGGATTTGAAAACAATCCAAATGTCTATCATCAGACAATGCTTACATCAATTCTAGTATATCCAAATAATATTAATAGAATACTACTTAGCAATAAAAAGTGATGTCACACTACAGCCTGGGTGAATCTCAAGCAAACCAGGCTAAAAGAATCATACTTGCTGTATGCTTCTGTCTATATAAAACTCTTTAAAACACAGACTAATCAGTAGTGACAGAAAGCAGATCAGTGCTTGCCTGGGAGAGGTGGAGTTAGGTGCAATGGGAAGAGATTATTACCATGTGGCATGAGAAACTGTTGGTAGTGTTGGATATGTTCACTATCTTGATTTTGTTGATGGTTTCACAGTTGTGTACATACGTCAAAACTGATCAAAACATACACTTTAAATATGTGCAGTTTAATGTATGTCAATAAATAATAACATACAGAAAACAATTGAAAATGGCATAAGATTGTCAAGACAGAAAATAAAAGACAAGGTATAAGACTAAGGCTTAAAATACTAGACATTTAAATATCAGATTAAAAAAAGACAAATTTGCAAGGGTTACATAGACAAAGGTACGGGAGGGTTAAGAAAAGAAACCACAGAAAGAGTTTTTGAAGGAGAGAGTAGTCAGCAATGTCAAATTCCACTGAGAGGTCAAACAAAATGAGAATTTACCATGTTCATTGGATTTGTATTAATGGAGAACTTTGGTGGCTATAGTAAAATCTGTGGTTGGAATCCTGTGGGTGGAAGGTAGATTGGAATGGAATGAGGAATGAGTTGAAGATGAGGAACTGCTAATGGTGGGAGGACATAAACAAGTTTTTCAGGAAGATAGTTTTGAGGAAGCAGCAAGAGGAACTGGAAGAGGATTTTGGAATCAAAGTGGAGATTTTATGTGTGTGCCTGCATATGTGTGTCTATGTGTGCTTGTGTGTGTGTGTGTACATGGGTGTGAAGATGGGAATACTTTGAGCATGTTAAAATACAGAATAATGATTCTACTAAGGAGATACACAAAAGAAAAAAAACTAAACTGATCGCTAGAGCCCCATACCTTTAAAAGTGGGAGAAAGAAGAGTCAATGCAAAATTTGAGGATGGCCCACACAGTGGAATGTTTATTTGCAAGATAGTATTCTCTCTCAAAATGGTTCCTGCACATAGTCAGATTTCCATAAATATTTGTGACAAACAGATGAAAATGCAGAAAAATAGTTTTAAGTAACTCGTACTCCAATTGCTCAGTCATCGAAAGGGTGTATAGAAATCTCTTATTCTACCTGACCTCTCATATGAAAGTTTGGTTTCTCTGCCAGTGAGCAATCATACTACAAGTGCTTTTTCAATCTACTATAGTTCACATTAATAAAATACTCCTCAAAAAGTTTAAAGAGAAGGATGTCAAATTTATCTTTTGCACTATATTAGTCATCTTGATTATTTACTTGCTCAAAGAATAGAGAATGCTGTTTGGATCCAAAATAGTGTATTTTTAGAGGCAAGTGGATTCACACATGTAATATGAAGCTTCAAGTCACTTCCCATTAATTTAGATTATCGATCCTATTACAGTGTCGATGAAGAAGCTGAAATAGAAATGAGAGATTAGTATACTCTTCATGGGGTCTGGTTTTTTTGTTTGTTTGCTTGCTTGCTTGTTTTGTTTTGACTGTCAACAAAACTATAAACTTACTTGGAATTCAAAGAGAACTCTACTACTTGTAATAATTATTGATATCATTTCAATAACCTGGCCCCTGTTCTCTGAGCTTTTGGGAAATGACTAAATGAAGGTGTTAATGTGTTACATATAACAGATTAAATCTGGCACAAAAGTAATCTGCTAAACACCTTCACCAAAGTTACAAAGTACAATAAATGGAGAGAAACTAAGCAGTCTTGGTTATATGAAGGAGATGGCTTTTAAGTTGTGCCTTAAAAAAATGACTTGCACTTTGTCCTTACTTGTCTAATACTTCAGATTAGGACTTTTGGACTTAGATTGGAAAATTTGTATTTCTAAGAGAATTTTCTTTCTTAAAAAGAAAGGTTTTGATTTCATTTTAACCATGATATAGCCTTTTGACCCTAGGCAAATCACTTCACTTCTCAGATGCTCTGTTATCTCATATAACAGTGGGGAAAGGATCAGTCCCTTGCTTCAGCATCATGAGGATGGCTTGCAGTAGGAATAGTGTTCCATCCTCTGCACACAGTCAATACTTAATAACTCACCTCTTTGGTGAGCTCCATATTATCATAGCCTAACCACAGCAAAGAAGCAAACAACATAATAAATGAAAAACTATATATCAAATATTAGAGTTGGATAGTGAAACCATACAGGGGAACTAATGAAAATGTGATCTCTAGGTGTTCCATCTACCATTTATGATTTCCAAGGGCTGGGTGCTTTCCTCCAATGTTCAAACACAAAGATTTCATTTTCTTTTTCTTTTTGTTCTCTGTATTATTATTATTATTATACTTTTAAGTTCTGGGGTACATGTACAGAACATGCAGGTTTGTTACATAGGTACACATGTGCCATGGTGGTTTGCTGCACCCATCAACCCGTCATCTACATTAGGAATTTGTCCTAATGCTATCCCTCCCCCAGCCCCTGACCCCCTGTCAAGCCCCAGTGTGTGATGCCCACCCCCCAATGTCCATGTGTTCTCATCGTGCAACTCCCACTTATAAGTGAGAACATGTGGTGTTTGGTTTTCTGTTCTTGTGTTAGTTTGCTGAGAATTATGTTTACCAGCTTCATCCATGTCCTTGCAAAGGACATGAACTCATCCTTTTTAATGGCTGCATGGTTTTCCATGGTGTATATGTGCCACATTTTCTTTATCCAGTCTATCATTGATGGGCATTTGGGTTGGTTCCAAGTCTTTACTATTGTGAAGAGTGCCACAATAAACATATGTGTGCATGTGTCTTTATAGTAGAATGATTTATAATCCTTTGGATGTATACACAGTAACGGGATTGCTGGGTCAAATGGTGTTTCTAGTTATAGATCCTTGAGGAATAGCCACTCTGTCTTCCACAATGGTTGAACTAATTTACACTACCACCAACGTGTAAAAACGTTCCTATTTCTCCACATCCTCTCCAGCATCTGTTTCCTGACTTTTTAATCATCGCCATTCTAACTGGTGTGAGACGGTATCTCACTGTGGTTTTGATTTGCATTTCTCTAATGACCAGTGATAATGAGCTTTCTTTTCATATGTTTGTTGGCTGCATAAATGTCTTCTGAGAAGTGCCTGTTCATACCCTTTGCCCACTTTTTGATGGGGTTGTTTGTGTTTGTTTTCTTGTAAATTTGTTTAAGTTCCTTGTAGATTCTGGATATTAGTCTTTTGTCAGATGGATAGATTGCAAAAATTTTCTCCCATTCTTCAGGTTGCCTGTTCATTCTGATGATAGTTTCTTTTGCTGTGCAGAAGCTCTTTAGTTTAATTAGATCCCATTTGTCAACTTTGGCTTTTGTTACCATTGCTTTTGGTATTTTAGTCATGAAATTTTTGCCCATGCCTGTGTCCTGAATGGTATTGCCTAGGTTTTCTTCTAGGGTTTTTATGGTTTTAGGTCTAACATTTAAGTCTTTAATCCATCTTCAGTTAACTTTTGTATAAGGTGCAGGAAGGGATCCAGTTTCAGCTTTCTACATATGGCTAGCCAGTTTTCCCAACAACATTTATTAAATAAGGAATCCTTTCCCCATTGCTTGATTTTGTCAGGTTTGTCAAAGATCAGATGATTGTAGGTGTGTGGTGTTATTTCTGACCTCGCTATTCTGTTCCATTGGTCTATATATGTGTTTTGGTACAAGTACCATGCTGTTTTGCTTACTGTAGCTTTGTAGCATAGTTTGAAGTCAGGTAGCGTGATGCCTCCAGCTTTGTTCTTTTTGCTTGGGATTGTCTTGGCTATATGGGCTCTTTTTTGTTTCCATATGAAATTTAAAGTATTTTTTTCCAATTCTGTGAAGAAATTCAATGATAGTTTGATGGGGATAGTATTGAATCTATAAATTACTTTGGGCAGTATGGCCATTTTCACAATATTGATTCTTCCTATCCATGAGCATGGAATGTTCTTCCAGTTGTTTGTGTCCTTTTTTATTTCGTTGAGCAGTGGTTCGTAGTTCTCCTTGAAGAGGTCCTTCACATCCCTTGTAAGTTGTATTCCTAGGTATTTTATTCTTTTTGTAGCAATTGTGAATGGGAGTTCACTCATGATTTGGCTCTCTGTTTGCCTGTTATTGGTGTATAAGAATGCTTGTGATTTTTGTGCATTGATTTTGTATCCTGAGACTTTGCTGAAGTTGCTTATCAGCTTAAGGATATTTTGGGCTGAGACGATGGGATTTTCTAAATACACAATCATGTCATCTGCAAAGAGAGACAATTTGACTTCCTCTTTTCCTAATTGAATACCCTTTATTTCATTCTCTTGCCTGATTGCCCTGGCCAGAACTTCTAATACTATGTTGAATACTAGTGGTGAGAGAGGGCATCCTTGTCTAAACACAAGGATTTTTAACTGCACAGGAAAATGTTTCAATATTGGAAAGAGTGGTTCCACTCTATGAACTCTACAGTTTGGGTAAGTCCAAATCACTTTGCACAATGATTCTGATACCTGCTACTTGTTTGTTTTGTCAATTTTCTATTGACCTGGCTGCTAATGACTTTTGTACATGAATTGAGGAGTGTATACCTTTTGAGTATGACATGGGCCATTAATTATGCATAAGGCTTATTTTAGAAATGCTGAGTGATTTGTTTTTCTTCTCTTTAGTTCTTATTCAGATAGAGGCAGTTGCTACAGTCAAGAATACAGGAGATTCAGTTGTTTCATATATATATATGTACGTGTATATATATATATATATGTACGTGTATATATATATATATACATATATATATACATATATATATATATATATATATATATATAAAAGCCTTTATGGTGACCTGTACACACTAGGCTGGACAAATACTGTGAGATTCTTTCCTACCACAAAAATTTTGAAAATATTGTTCTAGGCGAACGATGTACAGTCCAGTTTAAATTTTTATTTTGGGCCCAGAACCTCCTAAACTCAGCTAATGTAGATTTTTCACCTTATAATCTTGTCTGATTTTTCTAATTAAACACAAGCTCAGTGGTTTGCCTCTTTTTTCTTTCAAAATTTGCATAATTTTACCAAAATATCTTTAGAAATGTGTTTTCTGTGTCTTTCCTTGACTTAAAGATGAATACAGGGGGTGGAGCAAGATGGCAGAATAAAAGACTACACCATTAGTGCCCCCACTCAGCAACACTGAATTTTTACAACCATCTACACACAGTAACACATGTCACAAGAACCAAATTTCAGGTGAGCAACCACAGATAATACCTTTCTTTCATATTGCTGAAAGATGCATTGAAGAGGGTCAGAGACAGTCTTGAATCATGGATGTCACCCCTCTCCAATCCCACAGCAAAGGCTATGCCGCTAGGAGAGAGAGAGAGAATCTGTGCACTTTGGGGAGGGAGAGCACAGCAACTGGGAAACTTTACATTGAGCTCAATGTTGCCCTGTCATAGCAGAGAGAAAAGCCATGCTGGGCTCAGCCAGTGCTCACACATGGAGCACTGGGCTCAGCCAGTGCTCACACATGGAGCACTGGGCTCCATGTGAACCAGCCCCAGCCAGAGGAAAATAGCCCATCCCGGTGGTGGGAATTTGAGTTTCTTGTCAAACCTTGTTACCATGGGCCAAAATGCTCTGGGGTCCTAGGTAAACTTGAAAGGCAGTCTAGGACACAAAGATTGCAATTCCTAGGCAACAGCTAGTGCTGGACTGGGCTTAGAAACAAAGGACTAGAGTGGCACATGATCTAGGGAGAGAGGAGCCAAGGGATTACCATTCCTCTCACCACCTCAGGCTGCACAGCTTGTGACAATGAAAAAAATTATGTCCTTCTGCTTAAAAAGAGGAGTGCGAAATGTAAAGAGGACTTGGTTTTGTATCTTGGATATCAGTTCAGCCACAGTAGTTTACAGCACTGGGTGAGTCATGAGGCCCCTACTCCAGGCCCTAGCTCATGGACAACATTTCTACACACACTTTTGGCCAAAAGGCAACACAATGCCTTAAAGGGAAGGATTCCCAGTCCTGGTAGGATTCATCAACTGCTGACTAAAAAGCACTTGGGCTCTGAACAACCAGTAGTGATATCCAGGTCATATGCCATGGGCCTTGGGCTGTGAGATGTGTTGAATTCAGGGGTGACTCAGCACATTTCTAACTGTGGTGGCTGTGGTGAAAGACTCCTTCTGTTTGAGAAAAGCACATGGAAAAGTAAAGAGTCTTTGCCTTGCACCTTAGGTACCAGCTTGGCCACAGTAAGGCAGAGCAAGAAGGAGGCTCTCGGGGTCCCCAACACCAGCCCTAGGTTCTTGGACAGCATTTCTGGACCTGCCCAGGGCCAGAGGGTAGCCCTCTATGCTGAAGGGTGAGTCCCAGGCCTGGCAGCACTCACCACAAGCTGACGAAAGAGCCCATGGGCTTTACATGTACATCAGTGGTGGCCTGGTCAACCCCCTCATGGATCAGTTGTGGTGGTGGCCACAGGGAGAGGCTTCTCTACATGTGCAAAGGGGAGGGAAGAGCAGAAATAATATTTTGTTGTGATTTGAGTGCCAGCTTAGCTGCAGTAGAATAGAAGAGCAGGCAAATTGCTAATGTTTTTGACTCCAAACCCTGGCTCCCAGAAAGAATCTCTTGACCCTCCTGGGGCCTGAGGGAACTCACTGCCTTGAAGTGAAGGGCAGAAACCTGGCTAGCTTCACCATCTGTTGATCATAGAGCCCAACGGTCTTGAGTGAACATAGGTCGGAGGCAGGTGGTGGTTACAGTGGGCTTTGGGTGAGACTCAGTGCTGTGCTGGCTTTAGGTCTGACCCAGCACAGTCCCAGTGGTTGTGGCCACAGGGGTACTTGCATCACCACACCCGCAGTTCCAGATGGCTCAGCACAAAGAGAGAGACTCCGTTTCTTCGGGAGAAAATAAGGGAAAATAACAAGAGATTCTGCCTGGTAATCCGGAGATTCTGCCAGATCATATCCAAGACTACCAAGAAAGTATCTCCATGAGTCTGCAAAAATCACATTGGTGTTGGGCTTGGGGCCAAAGTCCCTTCAAATACCTGGAATGCCTCCTCAAGAAGGATGGGCACAATGACTACAATAAACCTCTAATTCTTCAATGCCCGGACACTCACAAATATTTACTAGCATCAGGATTATTCAGGAAAACATGACATCGCCAAACAAACTAAATAAGGCATAAGGGACCAATTCAGGAGAAACAGCAATATGAGACTTTTCAGAGAATTCAACATAACTATTTTAAGGAAACTCAAAGAAATTCAAGATAACACAAGAAGGAATTCAGAATTCTATCAGATAAATTTAACAAAGAAATTGAAATAACAGAAAGGATAAAATAGAAATTCTAGAGTTGAAAAATGCAATTGGCATACTGAAGAATACATCAGAGTCTCTTAATAGCAGAAGAAAAAAATAGGGATCTTGAAGACAGGTATTTGAAAACGCACAGTCAGAGGAGACCAAAGAAAAAAGAATAAAAAACAATCAAGCCTATCTACAAGATATAGAAAATCACCTCAAAAGGGTAAATCTAAGAGTTATTGGCCTTAAAGTAGAGGTAGAGAAAGAGACAGGGGTAGAAAATTTATTCAAAGAAATGATGTCAGAGAATTCCCTAAACGTTGAGAAAGATAGATACTAACATTCAAGTGCGAGAAGGTTATACAACACCAAGCAGATTTAACCCAAAGAAGACTACATTAAGGCATCTAATAATCAAACTCCTAAAAATCAAGAATAAAGAAAGGATCCTAGCAGTAGCAATAGAAAATAAGCACATAACATACAATGAGCTCCAGTACATCTAGCAGTAGACTTTTCAGTAGAAATCTTAGAGAGAGTGGCATGATATAGGTAAAGTACTGCAAGAAAAAACTTTCACCCTAGATAGTACATCCAGTGAAAATATCCTTAAAGCATGAAGGAGAAAAAGATCTCCCCAGACAAAAAAAAAGCTGAGGAATTTTATCAACACCAGACCTTTCCTACAAGAAATCCTAAAAGGAGCTATTCAATCTAAAAGAAACAGATGTTAATGAGAGAGAAGAAATCATCTAAAGGAACAAAACCCACTGGTAATAGTAAGCACCCAGAAAAACACAGAATATTATATGACTGTAATTGTGGTGTGTCTACTACACTTATTTTTAAGTAGAAAGACTAAATAATGAACTGATCAAAAATGATAACTACAACAATTTTTCAAGACATAGACAGTACAATAATCTATAAAGAAAAACAACATTAATGTATAGCGTTTTCATTAGTTGTCTTATCCTGTGTTTGGTTGTTAATACAATCAATGTTAAGTTGACGTCAGCTTAAAATAATTGGTTATCAGATAGTATTTGCAAGCTTCATGGTACCTTCAAATTGAAAAACACACAAGATACACAAAAAATGAAAAGCAAGAAATTAACTTATATCAACAGAGAAAATCACATTCACTAAAAGGAAGACAGAAAGGAAAAAAGGAAGAGAAGGGCACAAACAACCAAAAAACAAATAGAAAAATGGCAAGAGTAAGTCTCTACTTATTAATAATCATATTGACTATAAATGGACTGAACTCTCCAATCAGAAAATAGAGAAAGGCTGAATGGATTAAAAAATGATGCAATGACCTGTTGCCTACAAGAAACACACTTCACCTATGAAGATAAACATAGACTGAAAATAAAGGGATGGAAAAAGATATTCCATGCCAGTGGAATCTTAAAAAAAGAGCAGGAGTAGCTAGATATCAGACAAAATAGATTACAAGACAAAAACTGGAAGAAGAGACTAAAAAAGTCATTCTACCATCATAAAGGGGTCAATCCAGCAACAGGATATAATGATTATAAATATATAGGCACCCAACACTGGAGCACCCAGATAGATAAAGCAAATATTACAGGTAAAGAAAAAGATAGAAATCAATACAATAATAGCTGCAGATTTCAACGCCCCACTTTCAGCATTAGACAGAGCTTTCCAGGCCAAAAATCAACAAAGAAACATTAGACTTTATCAGCACTGTAGAACAGATGGACCTAATAGATATTTACAGAACATTTCATCCAATGACTGCACAATACACATTCTTCTCCTCAGTACATGGATTATTCTCAAGGATAGACCATATGTCAGGCCAAAAAAAACAAGTCTTAAAACATTCAAAGAAATTGAAATAATATGCTCTTTCTCTCACCACAATGGAATAAAAATAAAAATAAAAATGAGGAATTTTGGAAAGTATACAAAAACATGCAAATGAAACAATATGCTCCTGAAAGACCAATAGGTCAATGAAGAAATTAAAAAGGAAATTGAAAATTTTCTTGAAACAAATGATAATGGAAACACAATATACCAAAACCTATGGGATACAGCAGAAGCAGTACAAAGAGGGATATTTACAGCTATAAGCTCCTACATCAAAAAAGATGAAAAACTCCAAACAACCTAATGATGCATCTTAAAGAACTAGAAAAGCAAGACTGAAAATTACTAATTTACTAATAAAATTAGTAAATGAAAAATAATAAAGATCAGGGAAAAAATAAATGAATTTGAAATGAAGAAAACAACACAAAAGATCAATAAAACAAAAATTTAGTTTTTTGAAAAGATAACCAAAATTGATAAGCTTTTAGCCAGACTAAGAAAAAAAAAAGAGAAGACCCAACAAAATAAAATCAGAGATAAAAAAGGAGACAGTACAACTGACACGGCAGAAAGATCCGTAGTTCCTTACTTAGTTCCAACTCAAAAGATCCTTAGTTGCTACTGTGATTAACTATATGCCAATAAACTGGAAAAACTAGAAGAAATGCATACATTCCTAGGCACATACAACCTATCAACATTGAACCATAAAGAAATCCAAAACCTGAACAGACCAATAACAAGTAATGAGATCAAAGCTGTAATAAAAAAATCTTTCAATACAGAAAATCCTGGGAAATGACAGCTTCACTGCTGAATTCTCCCAAACATTTAAAGAACTAATGCCAATGATACTCAAACTGTTCCCCAAAACAGAGGAAACTGGAATACTTCTAAACTCATTCTACAAGACCGATATTACCCTGATACCAAAACCAGATAAAGACACATCTAAAATAGGAAAGTACAGGTCAATATCTCTAATGAATATTGATACAAAAATTCTCAACAAAATACTGACAAACAAAATTCAACAATACGTTAAAAACATTAATCATCATGAACAAGTGAGATTTACCCCAGTGTTGCAAGGATGGTGCTACATCAATCCATCAATCAATGTGATACATCATATCAGCCAAATGAAGGACAAAATCTATATGATCATTTCATTTGCTGCTGAAAAAGCATTTGATAAAGTTCAACATTTTTTCAAAATAAAAGCCCTGAAAAAACTGGGAATAGAAGAAACATTCCTTAGCATAATAAAAGGCGTGTATGACAGACCCTCAGCTAGTATACTAAATGGGGAAAAACTGAAATCCTTTTCTCTAGGATCTGAAACATGATAAGGATGCCCACTTTTACCATGGTTATTCAACATAGTACTGGAAGTTCTAACACGAGCAAGTAGACGAGAGAAAGAAATAAAGGGCATCCACATTCAAATGGAAGAAGTAAAGTATCCTGGTTGCAGATGATATGATCTTATATTTGGAGAAACTTGAAGACCCCATAGAAAAACTATTAAAACTAATAAATTCAGTAAAGTTGCAGGATGCAAAATCAACCTGTGAAAATCAGTTACATTTCTATTTGCCGACATTGAACAATCTGTAAAAGAAATAAAATAATGCCCCATTTGCAATAGCCACAAATGAAATTACATACCTGGAATTAAGGTAATCAAAGAAGTAGAAGATAGTTACAATGAAAACTATAAAACACTAATGAAAACTATAAAATACTGATGAAAGCAACTGAAGAGACCACCAAAAAATAGAAAGATATTCCATGTTAATGGATAGAAAGAATCTTTATTGCTCAAAGCAATCTACAGATTCAATTCCATCCCTATCAAAATACCAATGACATTCTTCTCAGAAATAGAAAAAAAAATTTATATACAACCACAAAATACCCAGGAAGGTATCCTGAGTAAAAAACAAACAAACAAACAAACAAACAAAAAAAAACCCTGGGGTAATCACAATACCTGACTTTGAATTATACTACAGAGTTGTAGTAAGCAAAACAGCATGGTACTGGTATAAAAACCAGACACATAAACCAACGGAACAAAATAGAGAATGCAGAAACAAATACACACACCTATAGTGAACTCATTTTTGACAAATGTGCCAAGTGACAACACTGGGGAAAAGACAGTCTCTTCAAATGATGCTGGGAAAATTAGATACTCATATACAGAAAAATGAGATTAGACTTCTATCTCTTGCCATATACAAAATTCAATCAAGATAGATAAAAGACTTAAATCTAAGACCTCAAGCTATGAAACTACTACAAGAAAACTTTGAAGGAATTCTCCAGGACATTGGTCTCACCAAACATTTCTTGAGTAATACTCCATAAGCACAGACAACCAAATCAAAAATGAACAAAGGGGATCACATCAAGTTAAAAACTTCAGCACAGCAAAGGTGGCAATCACCTAAATGAAGAGACAAGCCATAGAATGGGAGAAAATATTTGCAACTACCCATCTGACAAGGGATTAATAACCAGAATATATAAGGAGCACAGACAGTTGTATAGGGGAAAAAATCTTAACAATCTGATCAAAAAATGGGCAAAAGATTTGAACAGACATTTCTCAAAAGAAGACATATGACTGGCAAGCATGTATATAAACAAGTGCTAAAGATCATAGACCATTAGAGAAGTGAAAATCAAAACTACAATGAGATATCTCACCTCAGTTAAAATGGCTTATATTCAAAAGAAAGGCATAAAAAATGCTGGCAAGGATACGGAGAAAAGGGAATCCTTGTATGCTGTTGGTAAGAATGTAAATTAGTACAACCACCATGGAGAACATATTGGAGGTTCCTCAAAAAAACTAAATAATCCAGCAATCTCACTACTGGGTATATACCCAAAAGAAAGAAAATCAGTATGTCAAAGAGATTTCTGCACTCCCCTTTTTGTCGCAGCATTATTCACAGTAGTCAAGATTTGGAAGCATACTAAGTGTCCATCAGCAGATGAATGGATAAAGAAAATGTGGTACTTATATACAATGGAGTACTATTCAGCCATAAAAAATAATGAGATCCTGTCATTTGCAACAAAATGGATGGTACTGGAGGTCTTTACGTTAAAGAAAATAAGCTAAGCTCAGAAAGACAAACATTGTATACTCTCATTTATTTATGGGATTTAGAAATCAAAACAATTGAACTTATGGAGATACAGAGTAGAAGGATGGTTACCAGAGACTGGGGAAGGTAGTGGTTGGGTGGGAGAGAGGTAGGGATGGTTAATGGGTACCAAAAAAATAGTTATAAAGAATGAGGAAGACCTAGCATTTGATAGCACAAAGGGGTTACTATAGTTAAAATAATTTAATTGTACATTTTGAAATAACGAAAAGAGTATCATTGTATTGTTTGTAATGCAAAGAATAAATGCTTGAGGGGATGGATACTGCATTTTCGATGATGTGATTATTACTCATTGTATGCCTGTACCAAAATATCTCTTGTACTACATAAATACATACAGCTTCTATGTACCAACAAAAATTAAAAATTAAAAAAGGGTATCTTATAATTCTTAGGAAAATGAAAAGTTTACACTTGACTGAAGTCTGAAAAATATAGAGAAAGGATTAACTAACTCATTTGAAAAAAAAACTTGAAAAACACCTGAATTTGTTAGAAGGTTGTTATTTGTAATAAAAAACAACTTCAGATTTGAAATGATAATTGCTCTCTAATAATTATAACAGGAAAAGCTAGTGGCATCAACTTTCTAGAAGACTTCAAGAACACTTTGATGAAAACTTGTTCTAAGCCTTGACCCAACCCAAAGTAAAATATACTTTGTACGTGAGTTTGGAAATGAGTATTTACCTGAATCTATTTAAATGTTAAAATTATTTCTTAGTCTATATTTATTTATAAGAACTTCTGCCCCAAACATAAACTGTACAAAACTTCAAATGTTCAATAATTTAAAAAATCACATTGTTGCTGCTTTCTGTTTAAAGTGACAAAAAACTATCTTTTCTGCAACATTACACTAATAACTAGTCCTTTCCCTTCTCAAGATAAGCAGAGATACCACGCACACTGTTGTCTATTAGAGGTCATCAGGATGGATGGCTGCTTATATAACAGTATGTCAAGATTTTGAAAGAATCATGCTGTTCTCCTCTGTGTCATAAAAACAAATAAGTTAACAAGTTTAAAAAATCTTATCTCAAAAGTGGAAAGATTTCCTGGCCAGTAAGTTGGCTGCCTGAGGTGGTCTTGCTGAGTATGAGTTGGGAATAAATAAGTTACATATTTTTGCCTTGCTATCGGTGTTGTCTATTTTATTAGTCCATTCTCACACTGCTATAAAGAACTACCTGACACTGGGTAACTTATAAAGAAAAGAGGTTTAATTGACTCACAGTTCTGCAGGTTGTACAGGAGGCATGGCTGGGGAGGCCTCAGGAAACTTACAATCATGGCGGAAGGCAAAGAGGAAGCCAGCACATCTTACATGGCAGGAACAGGAGGAAGAGAGAGAGCCGGAGGAGGTGCTACACACTTTTAAACAACTAGATATCATGAGAACTCAATCATGAGACAGTACTAGGGGAATGGTGCTAAACCATTAGAAACCACCCCATGATTTAATCACCTCCTACCAGCCCCCACCTTCAACACTTGGAAACACAATTTAACATAATAGTTGCGTGGGGACACAGAGCCAAAGCATGTCACCCTTGTCTGAAAAATGTGATCCTATAATTTATAATACACTATATGTAAACAGATAATTTATTTTAGACATAAGTGAAACTTTGAGATCATGAACTCTACTCTTCCTATTTTACAGATTAGGAAGCTAAGATGACAAATTGATTAGTGGCAACTGTGGTTACACCAGGTGAAGCTATCATAATTTTAGCATTTAGTGGTAGATGTACACCAAGGAATACTATGCGGCCATAAAAAGAATGAAATCATGTCCTTTGAAGTAGCATGGATGCAGTTGAAGACCATTATTCCAAGCAAATTAACATAGGAACATAAAATCAAATACCACATATTCTCACAAGTGGAAGCTACCCATTGGGTATTAATGGACATAAAGATGGCAACAATAGACACTGGGGACTACTAGAGTGGGGAGGAAGGAAGGGGGGCAAGGGTTGAAAAACTAGCAGTTGGGTATTGTGCTTAGTACCTGGGTGACAGGATCAACCATACCCCAAACCTCAGCATCATGCAAAATACCCAGGTAACAAACCTACACATGTACCCCCTGAATCTAAAATAATGGTTGAAAAAAGAAAGAAATTTGAGCATTTGATTTAATGTTCTTTATCCTCCACGCATTATTACTTTTGCCAGTCTATAAGAATTTGCAGTTCAGAATAGCCTCTGCTAAGTAGAATTTCTTTATCCCAATCTTATTAGAACTTCTCGAAACTCCTCACTAAAATTCTCAAGAAAGAGAACAACCTACAACCTGGAAAAATCAGAGTTCACAGAAAGTTTGAGAAAGAATTCACAATCTAGGATTCAATAAATCCAATCATCTGGGGGGAAAACAAAATACAAACACGTAAGAATCTTAACTTTTGAGGAAAAGTATCTGAATTGTAATTACAGAATACTTAGAAGCCAATAATAATGAGAACTATGTATCAAATTTAGGGAATTCCATCAAAGATTCATTTAGAGGAAAACTCATAGCCTTGAATGAATTTTATTATTAAACTGAGATGTTAGGCAAAGAACAATTAACTTAATTGGAGAAAATGAGAAAAAATAAATCTGGGAAACATTGCATTGAAAAGTCTAATATTTCCTTTATCACAATATCTGTCTAAAGGTTTTCTATAGGTACACCTGGTAATATTGCAAAATCAGGAACAGCGATTTCCAAGAAACTAGCTTCCTAACTATTGAAAAATTACTTGTCTTCTGGATGAGAATTTACCACCATTCTATGGCTTGAGACTATAATCTTTCACTAGCAAGAGTTATATCTATTATATTGACTTATTACCTTTGGTGCCATTTGACATTTGGAGCCCCTAATTTACACCTCACCTCACTGGCATGAATATGATATCTAAATCATATCTAGTAAAAGAAGAATAAAGGTGGACCCGCATCTCTCACCATACAAAAATTTAGCCAAGATGGGTTAAAAACTTAAATGTAAGAACTGAAAATATAAAAGTCCTGGAAGAAAACTTAGGAAAAACTCTACTGGTCATTGGCCTAAGCAAAGAATTTATGACTAAAACCTCAAAAGCAAATGCAACAAAAACTAAAATAAACAAATGGGACTTAAAAGCTTCTGAACAGCAAAAGAAATAATCAACAAGAGTAAACAGACAACCTGCAGAATGGGAGAAAATATTAGCAACTATGCACTTGACAAAGTACTAATATCCATAATCTACAAGGAACTCAAACAACTCAACAAGAAAAAAAAAAAGCAACAAATAACCCCATCAAAATGTAGACAAAATCATGAACAGACATTTCTCAAAAGCAGATGTAAACTGGCCAACATATGATAAAGTGCTCAACATCACTAATCATTAGGGAAATGCAAATTACAATCACAACGAGATATCATATCACACCAGTCAAAATGGCTATTACTAAAAAGTCTAAAGACAGACATTTGCAAGATGCATAGAAAAGGAAATGCTTATGCATTGTTAGTAGAAATGTAAATTAGTAAAAACTTTATGAAAAATAGTATGGACATGTCTCAAAGAGCTAAAAATAGAACTGCCATTCAAACTGGCAATCTTACTACTGGTTATTTACCCAAAGGAAAATAAAACATTATATAAAAAGACACCTGCATTTGCAGGTTTATTACAGCACTATTCACAACGGCAATGTCATAGAATCAACCTAAGTGTCCGTCAATGGATGATTGGAACTATACACACACACAAACACACACACACAGACACACACTCAGTCATAACAAAGAATGAAATCATGTCTTTTCCAGCAACATAGATGGAACTGGAGGCCATTATCCTAAGTGAAATAACTCAGAAGCAAATTCAAGTACAGCATGTACTCACTTATAAGTGGGAGCTAAACAATGGGTACACATGGATATACAGAGTGGAATAACAGACACTGGAGACTCCAAAAGGTGGGAGGGTGGCAAAGCAGGTGAGGGTTGGAAAATTACTTGTTGGGTATACTGTGCACTGTTTGGGTACTGGCTACACTAAAAGCCAAGACTATAATATGCAATATATCCATGTAACAGAGCTGTGCTCGTATCCTTTAAGTCTATTTTTTAATTGTTTTTTTTAATGAAACAGAGAAAGAAAGAAAGAAGTGGCCAATTGTTGAAGAATATTCATCCACCAAGGGAAAACATACATTTTTCTTGGAAAGTTAGGCTATTCCAGTTCTCAACTGACCTATTGCTTCTTTCTATGAGATTCTTGAATATATTATGCAACTTAAAATTAACCCCCAAATTGACATGATTGTTTATGCATGTTTAGTCTTAATACATGTTAGAAATCAGTGTCTGAGTAAAGTTGATGGGAAATGTGAGAATGTTACCAGATAAAGGCAATGCTGACATGTCTTAATTTACCTGATATTATCAGTATGCTTTGTAAATGTGTCCTACATAAACACAAACATTAAATTTCAAATTGTAAAAGATTCTATAATAAGTTGCCATTTTTTTCTCTGGAATTCAAGGACGTAATAGTAAGAAAGTCATACAGAAATTCTTCTTTTTAGTAATGGGAAATAAAACATTTATTTCACATTCTCTTTTATTCATCAAGCCATTCCAAAAACTGAAACCAACACAGCTAAGAGAGCAGACTTGTAGAATGGGATAAGATAACTTGAAAGTTACATGGTCATCATTTTAATAAATGTAATATTAATTACTCTTTACCAGCCAAAGAAACTTCTTATTCCTTAAAAATATCTTTTTACTAAAATCTTAAGTTGTCTGAAAAAACACTTTTAATCTAACATGCATTTATCTGAAGTAATATGGGGAAAAAGTACTAGGAAATTAAGTTCAAACTGAAAAGGAAAGGTGAAATATTGTTATAATATCAATGAAAAAAGTGAGGTAGACATTTATATGATCATCTGTCCAGCATCCTCACTATTATTTTCATGATTTATCCTCCTCTCTCCATGATACTGCCACACACACCCGGCCACCTTTCTATCATATTCTTGCATGAAACTGCCACCCTAAACACAGTTGTTTCATCAAGAGTTGACAACCCATAAAGGATAGAATAATCTTAGTGTCCCAACCCCTAGTATCACAATCGATTGGTCTACAGGCAGGCACAAGACTTAAAGTGGGCTACATGCTTTACCAGTATCTTTGAAACATAAAAATCATCAGGATGTATCTCTTTCTCTCTCTTTCTCTTTTTCTCTCTCAGTTGTAGTCTTAAGATCCAGTATTCTAGTCATTTAAACAATTGTTTCTCAGGATGGGTATAGAGAGCAGTGGAAATAACAAGCATCAAAAGTCTCGGGTTGGCAATGTGTGTGCCCCACTTTAGCTCCACCTTTTCCCTTGAGGATAAGGGAAATGCCTAAGTGTCCTCCAATCTCTCCTTAGATTCCAGAAGCCAATGTACTTTCTGCATAAGCCAGCTGGAATTGGGTTCTGACCTCTTACATCAAAAAGAACTCATATTGAATGAAACCAAATATATTAAGGCTGGACAGCAAAACCACTTAACAGTTTGATAATGTCCATGCAACAACTGGTCAATTTAGTGAAAGAAAATAATCAAAGTAAATTAACCAAAAATTTTGTGCAAAATAGCAGCTCCTCAGATGTAGCTGAGGTAAGAAATACATAAAAGTCAGAAGATAATTATAAGAAAAAGTGGAAGAATGTGACTTATTTAGCACAGTGGTATCATTCATTATTGTGGCTCTAATAAAAACCTGTCAGTCAGCCAATTCCTTCAGGGTTGTCCAAGTTTTACCTGGTCCTAGTGACAACAGTATCTGGCATTACGCAAGAAACACAATTCTAGCTGCTTTGAAGAGTTCTGGCACCAAATAGAAATCTTTGGTCACAGATGAAAGTAAATAAAAATAAAATGTGAATCCTGTACCAACTAACTTAACCGCCATTCTCTTTATTTGTGATAACATGGAAATGGCAGCTGTGCCCTTTTTAGATTCACCACTGGGGTCAGAGTCAGAACTTCAGTGATGAGGTAGGAGGAGCTAGAGAAAATGGTACTAACTAAGGAGCAGATACAAGCCCCCAATCCCAGTTTCCCAAATTCCTTTCCCCTTATGTTTTCTTTCTTTCCTCTCTTTATTTCCCCTAAACTGAAGTCAGAGATTAGCTCATCTCCAACAGGCAGAATTGGATATACCAAAGAAGCAAACAGCTTCAGCCTCAGGGCTCCCATTAGCACTAGTCCCTCTGGCTGCCACTTGTGGAGTTTCCAGGAGAGGAGGAGGATGGGTCACATTCAGGTAGCATTTCTAAATAAGTATTTCTGGAAAACTACTAAAATGGTATAGATGCTTGTCCCCTCTATAGGCCATGTTGAAATGTGATCCCCAGTGTTAGAGGTGGGGCCTAGTGAGAAGTGTTTAGATCATGTAGATCATGGAGGCAGATCCTTCTTGAATGACTTGGTGCCCTCCCCATAGTAATTAGTTCAGGCAAGATCTCGTTTTTTAAAAGAATCTGGGACCTCCCTCTTCTCGCTCTTGCTACCCTTCTTGCCACAGAAACAGATGTTGAGGCCGCATTTTTTAGACAGTCTACAAAGCCATGAGCCAAAATAAACCTATTTTCTTTATAAATTACCCAGCCTCAGGTACTTCTTTATAACAACACAAGACAGACTAACGCAACTTCCTAAAGAGAACTCAGCAGAATGGCATTAAAACTCCAAGCCTCCAGCAATTCGTTACAATTTCTTTTCTTATTTTGAACGAATATTCACTTTTATTTTCGTGAATCCACTTTTGTGTTCAGGAGTTTGTATTTATTATGGACTGAATTGTGTCCCCTCTTCCCTTCTAAAATCCATAGGCTCAAGCCCTAAGCCCCAATCACACAAGAAGGTGATTAGGGTGAAATAAGATCATATGTATGGCCCTCTGATCTGCCACGACTGGTTTCAAAGAAAAGGGAGGGATACCAAAGAGCACATGCACAGAGAAAAGACCACGTGAGGACACAGAGAGAAGGTGGCCATCTACAAGCCAGGAAGACAAGCCTCGCCAGACACCAATCCTACCTTGATCTTGGACTTCCAGCCTCCAGAACTGTGAGAAAAAAAATTATGTTGTTTAAGCCACCCAGTCTGTGATATTTTGTTATGGAAGCCTCAGCAGATAGACAGAGTATTCTTCTTCAAGAAGGATCTCAAAATCATATGAACTTAAGGTCCTACAAAACCTGGATCTGGCCTTGAGAGAAAAATTTAAAATAGGGAATAGGGTGGGGGCTAGGACAATAAGGAAAATAATTTCCAGGGTTTTTTTCCTACCATCACCACCAAATCTGATGCAGACTCACTATTTTTCCTCAATAAATTATCAAAATAGACCTTAATCCTGAGGAGCGTCAACACTGGAGAATGAAGTGTTTAGAGTATTAGCTGAAGTTTTGCTATTTTTGTATATCATACTTTAATTATCAGAACATCCAGAACTCAATAAATAATAAATAATATAATAACCAAAATCATTATATTAATGGCATTGCATAAGCTCATTGTGATTGCTGTTCTCATTTTTGTTTCACTATAAACAGAACTTGAATAGACAGGAATTTATATGATTAAACATCCTACTTGCAAACATGAATATATTATGAAGTGTTAATGTGATACATTAATAAATTATGTCTTGCAGCATAGATTTGCTATTGGAATAAGGAGAACATTTTCAGTTTCTTTTTTAACTTCAAAACAGCTGATTTTGACAAATTTGGAGAGATTAGAATTTTAGAGAAAATTGATTAATACCACAGAGAACCCAACATAAAGACAATCATTCTAGATTGCTGAAGACGCACCTGCCTTTTTGGTAGACTAACGGTGGCACTTAGCCTATTTCCAGAAAGCATTCATTACTGCATGTGAAGCCATGAGTCGTTTTCCCTTTTTACCTGAGGGACACAGGCCGTAGGATATAGAAACTTCCTATTCTTCGGTGCTTGAAAAAGTATTTCTATTTCTTATTATGTTATACATATCACAAATAGCTACAACCCCAAATGATTTCCCAGCACATGGTGTGGTTCATGGTCAAATATGGAGTCTTAAATGAATCCTAGTGGTTCTAGAATTAATCAAGAGTGGGGATGTGGGGACATGGAGATGGTTAATGGGTCCAAAAATATAGAAAGAATGAATAAGATCTGGTATTTGATAGCACAACAGGGTGACTATAGTCAATAATAATTTAATTGTACATTTTTTAATAACTAAAAGAGCATAAATGGATTCCTAAATGGAAATTTTCCATGCAGAAACTTGGGAAAATCAGGAAAGGCATCCACAAAGAGATGAGTCAGGACACACAAAGATATGGTGAGAAGCTCAATATTTTCAATCACTGAGTAAAGATCCAATATGAATTAATTATTAAATAGATTTAATACAAATCTATTATAAATCAGACATTATGTGGAGGCATGAGAAAACAAAGGGAAATACAACACTAACCCCTCATATATGTTGATGCTCATTCAGTTAATGTGTACCTTCCAATCTATTCTCTGATATGATCACAGCTGCATTTCAACACATCAGAATATTTAGAATGTTTCCTTAAAATACATAAAGCTGCACTTTGAGAGGCTAAGGCAGTTGGGTCACTTGAGGTTAGGAGTTCAAGACCAGCCTGGCCAACAGGGTGAAACCCTGTCTCTACTAAAACTACAAAAATTAGCCAAACATGGCGGTGCCTGCTTGTCATCCAAGTTACTTGGGAGGCTGAAGCAGGAGAATCGCTTGAACCCGGGAGGTGAAGGTTGCAATGAGCCGAGATTGTGCCACTGTGCTCCAGTCTGGGTGACAGAGTAAGATTCCATCTCAAAAAATAAAAATAATAAATAAAATAATAAAAAAATACGTGAAGCTATAAGGTTTTATATTTTTTAGTAGAACTTGTTCTATTATTAAGGAAAATAACAACAAGTAGCATATTTTTCCTGGCATATCCTAAAATTGTCTTTTTCTACCAAAACAGTCTTATTCCAAATCAAATGACCAATATCTGATTTTTCCTCAAAGTTGATACACCAGGGCAGGCTCACAGGGCTCAGTCTTCTGAACTAATGTCATTTTGTTTTCAATAGCAATGTAGTTATTTCTCTTTGAAGAGCAAAGTCTTCATGCTAGAAGTGGTGATATAGAGATTAAGGTGATATTGCACATGTCACAACAGACCCCAACAAGAATACATTTTGGAAGGGAAAAAAGTAAAAGTGACAGTCAACTTAGGTATTCCAAATCCCCAGGGGCTGAACACCACAGCAAAAGTTGCTGGTGCTTTCTTTTCCTGATTTTATAAGCATTTTTTACATAGGATAGACCGTGAATATTGTTAGCAGTCAGAGAGTTGTTCCAGTAACTATTTTATAAGATACCATGTCATACAGGATAATATTGGTACTTTAGGATCTCCCAGAGAGCTGTGCAGAAACCTTACATTCCTGTCAAAACAGGTAGAACTGTACAATTTGATTCCTTCAGTTTTTTAAGTAGGTAAAAGTAATAGTAAAATAGTCCAGAGTATTGTATGTGAGTTAATAAATGTATTTAGTGAAAACAAAAAAATAAAGAGAAAGAAGACAAAAGAGAGGTGGTTTGTTTTTCTTATTACTGCTTGTCTCACTAAACAACTTGCTTTCTTCTTCCACTTCAGCCCATTCAGATGACATTTACATTGCAAGGCATTTGAGTTCACGTATTTAATATTTTTCACTGTTTAGTGCACAAGATTGCTTGGTAGAGCACAAAACTGCCTCTACTCCTCCTTGAAGAAAGACGAAAAGTAGTTTAAAGCTGGAAATAGTGAAACCAGAAGCCAACCACCTCCAGCAGTGAGGGCTCTACTTTTTCCAGGCATCTTCCATTTAGATGGTCATTCCATTAGCAGGAGCTATGCTGCCCATCTGCTTTGAATGGACGCGTTGTCAGCATTCAAACCGTAAATGACAGCAAATTCTGGTATTTTGACATGTTATGTGAAAGGCCAGAAAATTCAGGCTGTGAAAGGCAAAAGGAGTTGACATCTGTTGAGCCAAAATGTGGGCTATTATAGAGAACTTAGATTTGCAGTGAGTAAGTAAGTTGTGGGAGGCTTAGCAATGGCTCAGAAATCTTTCTTGTGACTCCTATACCCCCAGGGAGAGAGAACAAGCAGCTGCCAGAAGTAAATTTTGACTATAACAATTCATTCGACCAGGAAAATTTCAATCACTTTCCATGTAAATTGGGCCAAGTCACAGGTGTTCCAGTTTCCAGTTATGCATGAGTAAAGTGGATCATGCTATTCAGTTAAAAAGCACTTTGGAGAAATTGAAATAATATAGATATTGTGCAAATACTGTATAGGCTTAACATAACTGAGCTATAATTGTGTTTAACATTTTTCCAGGTACCATTTTTCCATACTTTAACTTGTGTACACGTCTGTCTTTAATTTCACTCATAAGTCCACTGAAAATTTAACCATATATACACAATAAATGTTATATATAATGCTGTATAATTTTATAGGTAATAACAATACGAAATGTGTTTTTTCAGCATACTCATTTAATTTTAGTAACAGCAAACAGATATTTTAAAATATTATATTTTTGGAGCAGTTTTACTTATTTTATTTTATTTTTTTTGAGTCCGAATCTCGCTCTGACTCACAGGCTGGAGTGCAATGGCACGATCTCGGCTCACTGCAACCACTGCCTCCTGGGTTCAAGCGATTCTCCTGCCTCAGCCTACCAAGCAGCTGGGATTACAGGTGCATGCCACCATGCCCAGCTAATTTTTTGTATTTTTAGTAGAGATGGGGTTTCACCATGTTGACCAAGCTGGTCTCAAACTCCTGACCTCAGGTGATCCACCTGCCTCGGCCTCCTAAAGTGCTGGGATTACAGGCGTGAGCCACCATGCCCGGCCCAGTTTGACTTATTTTGTGCAGCCTCTATCTTCTTGGTTTTCTTTTCCAATTTACCCTCAGGATTAAGCCACTTTAAATCTGTCTAAACTTGCTACCCATTATGGATTCAGCTTTATAACTAATGAGTCATCTGGGTCAAACTCTACACTTTTTTAGCAGCCTAGTTTTTTTCTGAATATGCAGTTTTTAAAAATACTGTCTTATTGTTCCAAACAACATATAATTAGGAGACAAATAATAAGCCTTCTTCTTCTTCTTTCTAATAAGCCTTCTATATGCTTTCATCCCCAAAGCAACTTTTCAGTTTCTCCCCAGATAAATTTATAGAGCATTCATTATGAGTGCACATTATATTAGGTGCATTAATATAGTGTCTTGTACTATGAACACCAAGGATGATTAACTTAATAAAAAATTATAGCCAACATAAGTCTAGAATAGATCTTTTGTGGTAGGTGGAGAAAAAGCCTTAGATTAGGCTGTCTATTCTCTAATCACCAACTTGCTATGATCTCACTTCCCTCTCATTTAGCCTTCTAAACACTTCTTTTCTTTAATATTCAAAATGTTCTTATCCGGGGAGCCAAGATGGCCGAATAGGAACAGCTCCGGTCTACAGCTCCCAGCGTGAGCGACGCAGAAGACGGTGATTTCTGCATTTCCATCTGAGGTACCGGGTTCATCTCACTAGGGAGTGCCAGACAGTGGGCGCAGGCCAGTGGGTGCGCGCACCGTGCGCGAGCCGAAGCAGGGCGAGGCATTGCCTCACCTGGGAAGCGCAAGGGGTCAGGGAGTTCCCTTTCCGAGTCAAAGAAAGGGGTGACGGACGCACCTGGAAAACTCGGGTCACTCCCACCCGAATATTGCGCGTTTCAGACCGGCTTAAAAAACGGCGCACCACGAGACTATATCCCACACCTGGCTCGGAGGGTCCTACGCCCTCGGAATCTCGCTGATTGCTAGCACAGCAGTCTGAGATCAAACTGCAAGGCGGCAGCGAGGCTGGGGAGGGGCGCCCGCCATTGCCCAGGCTTGCTTAGGTAAACAAAGCAGCCAGGAAGCTCGAACTGGGTGGAGCCCACCACAGCTCAAGGAGGCCTGCCTGCCTTTGTAGGCTCCACCTCTGGGGGCAGGGCACAGACAAACAAAAAGACAGCAGTAACCTCTGCAGACTTAAATGTCCCTGTCTGACAGCTTTGAGGAGAGCAGTGGTTCTCCCAGCACGCAGCTGGAGATCTGAGAACGGGCAGACTGCCTCCTCAAGTGGGTCCCTGACCCCCGAGCAGCCTAACTGGGAGGCACCCCCCAGCAGAGGCACACTGACACCTCACACGGCAGGGTATTCCAACAGACCTGCAGCTGAGGGTCCTGTCTGTTAGAAGGAAAACTAACAAACAGAAAGGACATCCACACCGAAAACCCATCTGTACATCACCATCATCAAAGACCAAAAGTAGATAAAACCACAAAGATGGGGAAAAAACAGAACAGAAAAACAGGAAACTCTAAAATGCAGAGCACCTCTCCTCCTCCAAAGAAACGCAGTTCCTCACCAGCAACGGAACAAAGCTGGATGGAGAATGATTTTGACGAGCTGAGAGAAGAAGGCTTCAGACCATCAAATTACTCTGAGCTATGGGAGGACATTCAAACCAAAGGCAAAGAAGTTGAAAACTTTGAAAAAAATTTAGAAGAATGTATAACTAGAATAACCAATACAGAGAAGTGCTTAAAGGAGCTGATGGAGCTGTAAACCAAGGCTCGAGAACTACGTGAAGAATGCAGAAGCCTCAGGAGCCGATGCGATCAACTGGAAGAAAGGGTATCAGCAATGGAAGATGAAATGAATGAAACGAAACGAGAAGGGAAGTCTAGAGAAAAAAGAATAAAAAGAAATGAGCAAAGCCTCCAAGAAATATGGGACTATGTGAAAAGACCAAATCTACGTCTGATTGGTGTACCTGAAAGTGATGCGGAGAATGAAACCAAGTTGGAAAACACTCTGCAGGATATTATCCAGGAGAACTTCCCCAATCTAGCAAGGCAGGCCAACGTTCAGATTCAGGAAATACAGAGAACGCCACAGAGATACTCCTCAAGAAGAGCAACTCCAAGACACACAATTGTCAGATTCACCAAAGTTGAAATGAAGGAAAAAATGTTAAGGGCAGCCAGACAGAAAGGTCGGGTTACCCTCAAAGGGAAGCCCATCAGACTAACAGCGGATCTCTCGGCAGAAACCCTACAAGCCAGAAGAGAGTGGGGGCCAATATTCAACATTCTTAAAGAAAAGAATTTTCAACCCAGAATTTCATATCCAGCCAAACTAAGCTTCATAAGTGAAGGAGAAATAAAATACTTTACAGACAAGCAAATGCTGACCGATTTTGTCACCACCAGGCCTGCCCTAAAAGAGCTCCTGAAGGAAGCGCTAAACATGAAAAGGAACAACCGGTACCAGCCGCTGCAAAATCATGCCAAAATGTAAAGACCATCAAGACTAGGAAGAAACTGCATCAACTAACGAGCAAAATCACCAGCTAACATCATAATGACAGGATCAAATTCACACATAACAATATTAACTTTAAATGTAAATGGACTAAATTCTCCAATTAAAAGACACAGACTGGCAAGTTGGATAAAGAGTCAAGACCCATCAGTGTGCTGTATTCAGGAAACCCATCTCACATGCAGAGACACACATAGGCTCAAAATAAAAGGATGGAGGAAGATCTACCAAGCAAATGGAAAACAAAAAAAGGCAGGGGTTGCAATCCTAGTCTCTGATAAAACAGACTTTAAACCAACAAAGATCAAAAGAGACAAAGAAGGCCATTACGTAATGGTAAAGGGATCAATTCAACAAGAGGAGCTAACTATCCTAAATATTTATGCACCGAATACAGGAGCACCCAGATTCATAAAGCAAGTCCTGAGTGACCTACAAAGAGACTTAGACTCCCACACATTAATAATGGGAGACTTTAACACCCCACTGTCAACATTAGACAGATCAACGAGACAGAAAGTCAACAAGGATACCCAGGAATTGAACTCAGCTCTGCACGAAGCGGACCTAATAGACACCTACAGAACTCTCCACCCCAAATCAACAGAATATACATTTTTTTCAGCACCACACCACACCTATTCCAAAATTGACCACATAGTTGGAAGTAAAGCTCTCCTCAGCAAATGTAAAAGAACAGAAATTATAACAAACTATCTCTCAGACCACAGTGCAATCAAACTAGAACTCAGGATTAAGAATCTCACTCAAAGCTGCTCAACTACATGGAAACTGAACAACCTGCTCGTGAATGACTACTGGGTACATAACGAAATGAAGGCAGAAATAAAGATGTTCTTTGAAACCACTGAGAACAAAGACACAACATACCAGAATCTCTGGGACGCATTCAAAGCAGTGTGCAGAGGGAAATTTATAGCACTAAATGCCCACAAGAGAAAGCAGGAAAGATCCAAAATTGACACCCTAACATCACAATTAAAAGAACTAGAAAAGCAAGAGCAAACACATTCAAAAGCTAGCAGAAGGCAAGAAATAACTAAAATCAGAGCAGAACTGAAGGAAATAGAGACACAAAAAACCCTTCAAAAAATTAATGAATCCAGGAGCTGGTTTTTTGAAAGGATCAACAAAATTGATAGACCGCTAGCAAGACTAATAAAGAAAAAAAGAGAGAAGAATCAAATAGACGCGATAAAAAATGATAAAGGGGATATCACCACCGATCCCACAGAAATACAAACTACCATCAGAGAATACTACAAACACCTCTACGCAAATAAACTAGAAAATCTAGAAGAAACGGATACATTCCTCGACACATACACTCTCCCAAGACTAAACCAGGAAGAAGTTGAATCTCTGAATAGACCAATAACAGGAGCTGAAATTGTGGCAATAATCAATAGTTTACCAACCAAAAAGAGTCCAGGACCAGATGGATTCACAGCCGAATTCTACCAGAGGTACAAGGAGGAACTGGTACCATTCCTTCTGAAACTATTCCAATCAATAGAAAAAGAGGGAATCCTCCCTAACTCATTTTATGAGGCCAGCATCATTCTGATACCAAAGCCTGGCAGAGACACAACAAAAAAAGAGAATTTTAGACCAATATCCTTGATGAACATTGATGCAAAAATCCTCAATAAAATACTGGCAAACCGAATCCAGCAGCACATCAAAAAGCTTATCCACCATGATCAAGTGGGCTTCATCCCTGGGATGCAAGGCTGGTTCAACATACGCAAATCAATAAATGCAATCCAGCATATCAACAGAGCCAAAGACAAAAACCACATGATTATCTCAATAGATGCAGAAAAAGCCTTTGACAAAATTCAACAACCCTTCATGCTAAAAACTCTCAATAAATTAGGTATTGATGGGACATATTTCAAAATAATAAGAGCTATCTATGACAAACCCACAGCCAATATCATACTGAATGGGCAAAAACTGGAAGCATTCCCTTTGAAAACTGGCACAAGACAGGGATGCCCTCTCTCACCGCTCCTATTCAACATAGTGTTGGAAGTTCTGGCCAGGGCAATCAGGCAGGAGAAGGAAATAAAGGGTATTCAATTAGGAAAAGAGGAAGTCAAATTGTCCCTGTTTGCAGACGACATGATTGTTTATCTAGAAAACCCCATCGTTTCAGCCCAAAATCTCCTTAAGCTGATAAGCAACTTCAGCAAAGTCTCAGGATACAAAATCAATGTACAAAAATCACAAGCATTCTTATACACCAACAACAGACAAACACAGAGCCAAATCATGAGTGAACTCCCATTCACAATTGCTTCAAAGAGAATAAAATACCTAGGAATCCAACTTACAAGAGATGTGAAGCACCTCTTCAAGGAGAACTACAAACCACTGCTCAAGGAAATAAAAGAGGATACAAACAAATGGAAGAACATTCCTTGCTCATGGGTAGGAAGAATCAATATCGTGAAAATGGCCATACTGCCCAAGGTAATTTACAGATTCAATGCCATCCCCATCAAGCTACCAATGACTTTCTTCACAGAATTGGAAAAAACTACTTTAAAGTTCATATGGAACCAAAAGAGAGCCCGCATCGCCAAGTCAATCCTAAGCCAAAAGAACAAAGCTGGAGGCATCACACTACCTGACTTCAAACTATACTACAAGGCTACAGTAACCAAAACAGCATGGTACTGGTACCAAAACAGAAATATAGATCAATGGAACAGAACAGAGCCCTCAGAAATAACGCCGCTTACCTACAACTATCTGATCTTTGACAAACCTGAGAAAAACAAGCAATGGGGAAAGGATTCCCTATTTAATAAATGGTGCTGGGAAAACTGGCTAGCCATATGTAGAAAGCTGAAACTGGATCCCTTCCTTACGCCTTATACAAAAATCAATTCAAGATGGATTAAAGATTTAAACGTTAGACCTAAAACCATAAAAACCCTAGAAGAAAACCTAGGCATTACCATTCAGGACATAGGCGTGGGCAAGGACTTCATGTCCAAAACACCAAAAGCAATGGCAACAAAAGCCAAAATTGACAAATGGGATCTAATTAAACTAAAGAGCTTCTGCACAGCAAAAGAAACTACCATCAGAGTGAATAGGCAACCTACAACATGGGAGAAAATTTTCGCAACCTACTCATCTGACAAAGGGCTAATATCCAGAATCTACAGTGAACTCAAACAAATTTACAAGAAAAAAACAAACAACCCCATCAAAAAGTGGGCGAAGGACATGAACAGGCACTTCTCAAAAGAAGACATTTATGCAGCCAAAAAACACATGAAAAAATGCTCATCATCACTGGCCATCAGAGAAATGCAAATCAAAACCACTATGAGATATCATCTCACACCAGTTAGAATGGCAATCATTCAAAAGTCAGGAAACAACAGGTGCTGGAGAGGATGTGGAGAAATAGGAACACTTTTACACTGTTGGTGGGACTGTAAACTAGTTCAACCATTGTGGAAGTCAGTGTGGCGATTCCTCAGGGATCTAGAACTAGAAATACCATTTGACCCAGCCATCCCATTACTGGGTATATACCCAAATGACTATAAATCATGCTGCTATGAAGACACATGCACAGGTATGTTTATTGCGGCATTATTCACAATAGCAAAGACTTGGAACCAACCCAAATGTCCAACAATGATAGACTGGATTAAGAAAATGTGGCACATATACACCATGGAATACTATGCAGCCATAAAAAATGATGAGTTTATATCCTTTGTAGGGACATGGATGAAATTGGAAACCATCATTCTCAGTAAACTATCGCAAGAACAAAAAACCAAACACCGCATATTCTCACTCATAGGTGGGAATTGAACAATGAGATCACATGGACACAGGAAGGGGAATATCATACTCTGGGGACTGTGGTGGGGAGGGGGGAGGGGGGAGGGATAGCATTGGGAGTTATACCTAATGCTGGATGACGAGTTGGTGGGTGCAGCGCACCAGCATGGCACATGTATACATATGTAACTAACCTGCACAATGTGCACATGTACCCTAAAACTTAAAGTATAATTAAAAAAAATAAATAAATAAATAAATAATAAAAAATAAAAAAAACAAAATGTTCTTATCCGTTCACTCACAAAAGAGGAGAAAAATTCTTGTCATTTTTAGTTCCAAAATCATTCTTAAGAGTATGTGTTCATAAGTTTTAAAATTTATGGTAATGGCCATCTTCTGTAAAATGGCTTGGTATCTTTACAGTTTTGCATCTCTCTTGCCATTTAAAATACTTATAACTCAACTCAAGTAAATTGCAGGGAATTGATACATATAACTTTACCCCCATTACACATTTTAAGACAAGAAAGTGAAAATAACTGCACAAAGACTGTGCTATTCATTTATTTCATAGGATCTTCCAGCCTTTCTTAGAATGGCCACCTCCACATTTCAGTGCGTGTTTTGTATGCTGCAAGAGTGGTAAGAAGATTACATTTAGAATTCTGTGAACTTTAAACAATAAAAAAAAAGTTGCAGTATTTGTTCCCAGTTGTTTTTCAGTTCTTTCAATTTATCATGAAAAAGAATTTCAATCTCTTCCGTCTCATGAAAAGGTTTCTGCCAGATATATTTGTCTGATATATAACTAGGAATCTAGTAAAACTTCAGAATATATAGCAGTTTGCAAAGAATACATTTGAAAAACTAAAATTCACCAGAAATCATTTTTGAAGTATTAACCAAAACAGTAGCTTTGACCAATAAATAAGTAGTTTTTTTGGTGTTTTTTTTATAGTCATGATTCCCACGTGTTTGTTTAGCTACCCCACAATCTTGCTGGCTTTTCTCAGCAGTATCTTGTGATCTTGCTTTTCTTTCAGGAGTACAGTCATGTAAGTGCTCCTCTTAAATTGGGCCTTTTATGGAGAAACATAGAAACATTAAATGAAGTGCTTTGAAGATTAAATGTCCAAAGTTACAAGACAAACTAGGCTATGTAATTTAGGCATCTAAATCTTAACCTTCTGGGGCCATACTTTCTGTTATTTGGAAGAGCAGTAGAGAAGAGCATGCACATCAGAGTCAGTCTGCCCAAATTCAAATTGGTGTTCTACCCTTTATTTAGTTCTGAAAGTTTGGGCAAATAACTTAATCTGCATGACTCAGACTTGTCTTCTGTAAAATGGGAATATGAGCATCTGCCTCATAGTTCTATTGTGAAGATTAAATGATTGATCCATGCTGTGCCCTCTGTCAGCGCCTGACGTGTAAGTACTCAAATGTTAGCTATGGTTATCCAACAGGCAATGATTATGCCACTTACTTCACAGTATGTGGAATCATAATTTTCATGAGCTCTTTGAGGGTCAGACTTTGTACACTAGAAACAGAGCTAACCATTGTCATCAGCTCAACTCACAGACTAGTTTTGTTGGGATGGCAGCTCCCCAGCATGCCATTCCATACTTAATGATTTCCAATCAATCACTCATGATTACACATCACTTTGCTTCAATCTCTTAGGACAATTCTCAATCTGATATGAAACTAAAGGGTGAAGTCAATTACAGTTGCTTGATATGTTCTGATTCCATATTCTTTATAAATATTTTATGTATCTAAGTCATATTGTCACAGTTGTGTACTGCATATGTGAAACTACAAGTAATTAGGATGAAAGTTCTTAGAGCCTAGAATACAGGATATCCACACAATATTTAGGAACACTAAAAATATATGGTTTTGTGAATACAAATTTACAGCTTAAAAATAAGTCAAAATGTACTAGGTAAATAAAAATAAAAGAGAACACCGGAGAGAAATAGCTGGAATAATAATCACAGAATCAAGAGAAATTAATGTAATAATTATTTCGGGTTATCATCATTTTAATAGGCTTTTTTAGAGGAGTTTTAAGTTTACAGGAAAATTGAGCAGAAAGCACACAGAGTTCTCGTACACCACCTCTCGCCACTCACCTATGCACAGTTTCCATTATTATTAACATCTTGTATTAGTATGGGACACTTGTTATAATTGGTGAGCCGTAATTATTAACTAAAGTTAATCACTTATAAGTTCTCTGTTTTTTACAGTTCTATAGGTTTTGACAAATGTATAACATCATGTATCTACCATTATAAATAACTACCATTATTGTTTGTCTGCTTACAAACTCTTTTTTCTGCTAACATTTTCTATTCAGTGAAAGAACGCAATACATAATGAACCATTCAGCTAGAAAGCTTCTTTTACTTTTCAGGGCTGTTTACTTCTAAGGACCTATAAGAGCCTACAGATGAAAGAAATTTCTGCCAGCTTCATCTTAATGTCTACCTACAAATTTTCTTATATGGAACATTTTAACTTCATTAAAAAGTCCCCTGTGTTCCATTGCTTTAATCCTCTCTTCCTCTTCCAAAAACCTTGGCAACCATTGATTCTTTTACTGTTTTGCTGCAGTTTTGCCTTTTCCAGAATATTATTTTGCTAAAATCTTGTGGTATATGGAGTGTTCAGATTGGCTTCTTTCACTCAGTAATGCGCATTAAAAGTTTCTCTATGCCTTTTTAGGGTTTGATAATTTAGTTCTTTTAAGCACTGAATAAGAATCCACTGTATGGATTTACCATGGTTTGTTTCTCTGATCACCTATGAAGGGCATCTTGATTGCTTCCACATTCTGGTAATTGTGACTAAAACTACTATAAATATTTGTGTGCAGATATATGGGAGGACATAAATTTTCAACATATTTGGGTAAATACCTGGGAATGCAACGGCTGAATCATATGCTACCCATCATGTTTAGCTTTGTAAGAGAATCTAAACCGTCTAACTGCCTTCCAAAGTGGCTGTACCATTTTGCATTCCCACCAGCAATGAATGAGAGTTTCTGTTGCTCTACATCCTGCCCATATTTGATATTATAAGTGTTTTGGATTTTGGCCATTCTAATAGGTGTGCTGTGGTACCTTGTTCTTTTAATTTACATTTCTCTAATGAATAATTATGTTCAGCATATTTTCAGATATGTATTTGCTATCTTCTACAATTAGATGTCTGTTCAGCTCTTTTGCCCATTTTTTAAATAGAATTTTTTGTTTCCTTATTGTTAAGTTTTAAGACTACTTTGTATGTTTTGGATATACAAACCCTTTATTAGTTATGTGTTTTGCAAATATTTTTCTCTTAGTCTGTAGTTTGTCTCTTCATTCTCTTAATAGTGTCTTTTACCAAACAAGTTTTCATTTTAACTATTTGCATTAAATATATAGCTGAAATAATAATTATAGAATCAGGAAAACTTGATGTATCGATTATTTTTAATAATGAATTCACCCAGAATCATTTCTGAGATTTTATGAGGAAAACAGCATAAAGATTGAGCTACCGCTAACAAATGGTACAGGAAAATTACATGGAAATGTGAAGAATAAATTTAGAAACATGTTCAGAAGCGCTAAAAACAAATGTGGGAAATTCAACAAAAAAACTCTAAATTGTTTTTTGGGAAATATGTATCAACTTTTGAAAAGTCAAAATGGGATTATATATATTTCATTAGATCATATATATCATTACATCATATATCATATGATTCATATATATGAATATGATATATACATATATGACAAATATATATCGTATATATGACATATATTTATCTCATATATATCATACATACTATCTATCTATATATGACATACATGAGAGACATCAATGACAACCCAGGGTTTCACAGGGAATTAAAAATTGTATATGACAGAATCACAACCTATTCTCTAGGGCCAAGTGACAAATTGGTGGCCTCTTACATGCCAATGCCAATGGATTGGTGGAGCTGCATCTATGGCAATGTTGACAAGCCTCCACAGGAAAGAAAGGAAGCAGTGATTGATGAGCAGTGGAATCTTTGCTGTAGAATGCTCACAGCATTCAATCTCAACCCTCAACCATAGCCCAGTAAGGAACAGATCCTGGATAAGTCACATGTTTAATTACAAAGCATACTAAAATAGAGATTTCATGGGAGAAGAAAGGCATTGCACCATAAGCTGAATGGTGAGTCCTTTCTTCTTTAAGTTCTGCATGATGATCAGTATAAAAAGACAGACTTAATGGTTACTCTTGCTCTGGTTGGGTAGGGGCCCCATACTTGGCAGATATGAGCAAGAATCTGTGCAAGGCTCAGGGCTGGGCTAAATAATATTTTCTTTCCTGATGATCCAGTAGTAAAACAAAAATGCTTTTCAAAATGTCATAGATGTTGAAGTCATCTCTCTACTTTTGAGCTGCTCCTCCAGGCCCCAGATAAGAGTCTTCAGAACAAAGACAAAAATGCAAAAGCAAAAAAAATCTATGCAAGATGGCTGCATGTCTGAGAGAGAACATGCTCTCTGAGTAAAATCAGAATAAAGAAACTTGTAAGGTATCAACTGGTGACAACAGTAGACAATTCTGTGGCAAATACACTATGAGAAGAAGAAAAATAATTGCCTTCTAGCATGTGAGCCCTTCAACTCTAAGCCAGAGTCTCAGTCAAACTGATTAAGAAGAGCTGGCTACAGTTTTTCCAGAAGCTACAACTTAGGGTTAGTAATATTATAGATTTGACAAATGTCTTTTTTCAGTGTTCACATACAAAATCTAAAATTTTGCCTACTTCGTAAAGGCACAGTTGTCTAAACTGATTATAACATAATGCAAATATTGATCTAAAACCAAAACAGCAATCCTGTAGCCTAAGTATGCTAACAGCTTTCCTGCCAGATCAACAATAAAATAGCAAACTGGTTAATTGTGCTCCTCTCTTCATTTCATCATGAGCAAGTATCTAAATTTAGCAAATAAGCTGAATATAGGGATCTCCAAGCGTGTCAAAATTTGATGGCAATTAAATTGACATCTCTTCTGCACCTCGTTTTTAAGGGAATATATTTTTCAAGTCCTTGACAGTCAAAAACTATTTCGATTATTTATGACATTTCCAATGAATTAGTAACGTTTTCTATTGCATTACATTTTACATAATATAATTTGTCACCATTTCTTTATTAAGCTTGTTTTATATTCATAGTTGTCCCACAACACTATATTTTCCTTTTTGTCAGCCCAGAACTTCATTATGAAGGATGAGGTTTTATTGTTTGCCAGTGATGCAAATGTCTACAGTGAATAAGTGTCATTATGCAGGAACAGGAATTTAGTTTTCCTCCATTAACCAGGCAGGCTAATGACTCAACAAGTTTATAGCTTGCCACAAAATTTGATAGCTCAATGTGAGTTAGAACAAATGAGAGTTACATGGATGTAAAGATTAGAAATACACACTTTTTTTTTTCATTTGGCTAATTTTCTAAATTTCCTAAAGTGAATTCCAGATTTTCGTTGGATTAATGAGTAAGGACTCTTCCTGACCTTTATTCCTGAGAAAGAATAACTTTAGTTTTCCACTGCCAGCAGTTCAATAGGTCACATGTTCATCTCCTAAGATCCTCCAATTCAGCTTGAGGGCATAGTCAAATGGCAAGCATTCACCCATACCTCCAAATCAACATTTCAACTCCTATGAAAGAGAACAAGCACGTTCAATTCTGGAGATTGTAAAGGAAGATCCCAGGAGTAAACTATTGCAATCTTATTTCTAAATCCAGGGAACATAAAAAAGATTGAGCAGGTAACATGTTCAGCCTGCACATAGGCACGACCTTCTGAGTGCATAGCATTAAACAATCTTTCAGAGTTAGCCTAGACCTACAGATCTTAAATCTCTTACCACTGGTAGAAGGTGCTTACAGCTTTAGATTAAGGGAGGGATTAAGGGGAGCGGAGTCAGGAACCAAGTGTTCTAGCTATTCCCATATCTTTACCATGGTATAGGTTGGTTATCTATAACTTTACTGATGTGAAGCAGAGGTAATAAGCAGATATTTTGCAAGAAGGAGGTGAGATAATTCCAAATTCTAGGGTGTGAGGGAAGGTCACTACATGGAATATTAACCCCAAAAGACTACTCAGAAGGAGCAATAGGCACAGAGCACTATTCTGGACAATGTAATTTTGTTCTGAAAGTCCCAGACTAGGAGGACACATCCACAAAAGCAAATGTTTACTAGGTATCTGTGGAAGAACAAGACAATCTTCACTCACTGTGCCACTGCACCATGAGCAGAAAAGATCAAAACAAATTCACTACTGGTAGAGTTTTTCTAAATGAAAATGATTTAAGAGTCCACTCATTTAAAAATGGTTAATTTTATGTTATGTGATTTCACTTGAATTAAAAATATATGTATGAGCAGAGGGCAGGGGGAGTCCCCTAAAGTTATTGACAAAAAATAGTCATATTTTATGAAAGAATACAATGAAAAATTGTCAACTAGGGAGCACGCAGAACTGGGTTTTAGACTGAGCTATTTGAGTAATTAGCAATATTACTCTGAACATGACCCTTAACCTCTCTGGATTTTAAGTTTCTACAAAGGGAAAACTTTGGACTAGTTGGCGACCAAGATTTCTTGTAGTTCAAAAACCAAATGAACCTAAGATTCTACTTAGATTCTACTCACATATCTGTAAAGGAGTTCCAATTGGTTTGAAAACATGAAAAAAATGTTGTCATTATTTGGATACCTATAGAAGTGAAAAATAATGGAGGACTAGAAACTGCCTATGTTTTCTCATAAAGCAAATGTTTAATGTCAATCACTTTTAATTGAAATCATTTACATAATCTTTACTTGAAGAGGACCACACCAAATACATAAAAGGTGAACCCTCACGGAAATTGTTATGCATAAATAGTGCTTTGGTTTAGATTTATAATTTTATAGAATTTCAGCCTGGATTAATATTTAAATCAGCTTTATTGAGTTAAAGTCTACATACAATTAAATTTTAAGTGTAGACTTTGATGAGTTTCGAAAAATGTATACCATTTTATACCCACCACCCCATGAAATAGAAAATTCCCATCACTCAGAAAATTTCCCTTGGCCCCTTTGCACCTAGGTGGCTTGCCATCCTTGGCAACTACTTAGTTGTTATCTTTATAGCTCTGTGTTTTCCACAATGTTACATAAATGGACCTAAACCTTAGGTACACTTGTGTGTATGACTTCTTTAACATAGCATAATGCTTTAGAAATGTATTGATGTTGTTGAGTATATCAGTAGTTTTTCCTTCTTATTTCTGAGTAATATTCCAATCTGTGGAAGTGTTATTTTTCTTAACCAGCCGATGACATTTGTATTGGTTTTTGTTTCTGGCTACTATGAATAAAGCTGCTATGAACATTTAAGTACATATATGTGGATATGTACTGACTACATATTTCTCAGTTTTTATTTGGATATATATTTTCACTTCTTTTTGGTCGCTATCTATGAGTGGAATTGGTAAGTGCATGCTTTACTTTGTGAGAAACTGTCAAAGTCTTTGTCATAGTGACTGTACCATTTTGCATTTTTACCAAAAAGATATAAAAGTTCCACTTTTGTCTGGGGAGGGCCAGATGGCCAACTAGATGCAGGCAGGTGAAACAGCTCCCACTGACCCAGATGACTGGCGTGCTCCTAATAGATCCTCAGGGGGAAGGCACTGAGAGTGGACAAAGGGAAGACACAGAAGCTGGACCAAAAGGAGAGAAAGCTGGGAACCCCACATGGAGCTACTGTGCACTGTGACTTGTTCCTGACCCCAAACGGCTCTGGGGAAATGGGTGGCAAGGAGCAACCCACTCTCGCCACAGGCCTCTGGAACCCCAGCAGGCAGAGACCCCTTGACCACCACAGGCACTCGAGTTGGCAGGGAGATCTGCCTAGAGAAGTGGTAGGGGCAGCAAGCCAGCTGATGTGGAGACCAGAGGATTTGGTGCGGGAGCGTCTGTAGCAGAGGACCGTCAGGGACAGCTATCTGCCTAGGCTCGACTGGCTCCCATAGGATACGTTATTCCTAGCGGAACTGTCAGACCTGAACTCTGCAGGGCAGTCTTGCCCATTAGATGAGGCCGGTTTGACCTGAGCATCCCTCGATCGTCTGGCCTCTCCTGAGGCCCCAGCCTGGCTGTGCCTGCTTGTAGGGCAGTCTCAGGTGCCCTGGTGTATGCCTCATAGCTTCTGAGCTAGTTGACCATGCCTGACTGGTGGCAAGCTCCAGTGGGGGAGCCCCTACGGCCGTGCACCAGCCGGCATGCTCCCTCCGCATATATATATGAGCATATATATATATATATATATATATGCATATATATATGAGCATATATATATGCATATATATATGAGCGTATATATATGCATATATATACGCTCATATATACATATGCATATATATACGAGCATATATACATATGCATATATATATGCATATATATATCACACATATACATAATGAAAAAAGCCTTTTATCAGAAATATGTTTTGAAAATATTTCTCACTTTGTGTGGCTTGTCTTTTTTCATTTTCTCAGCAGTGCTTTGAAGTGCAAAACGTCTTTAATTCTGATGAAATTAAACTTACCAATTGTTTTCTTTTTTAATTTTAATTTTAGTTTTTGTTAATTTGTTAATTTGTTTTTTTTTTTTTAACTTTAGGTTCAGGGGTACATGTGAAGGTTTGTTACATAAGTAAACTCATGCCATGGGGGTTTATTGTACAGATTATTTCATCACTGAAGTATTAAGCCCAGTACCCAATAGTTATCTTTCTGCTCCTCTCCTTCTTCCCACCCTTCACCCTCAAGTAGACCCCAATGTCTGTTGTTCCCTTCTTTGTGTCATGAGTTCTCATCATTTAGCTCGCAGTTATGAGAACATGATGTATTTGGTTTTCTGTTCCTGCATTAGTTTGCTAAGGATAATGGCCTCCAGCTCCATCCATGTTCCTGCAAAAGAGATAATCTCATTCTTTTTTATGGCTGCATAGGATTCTATGGTGTATATATATATATACCACAATTTATCCAATCTGTCATTGATGGGCATTTAGGTTGATTCCATGTCTTTGCTATTTGGAATAGCGCTGCAATAAACATCTGTGTGCATGTGTCCTTATGGTAGAATTATTTATATTCCTCTGTGTTTATACCCAGTAATGAGGTTGCTGTGTTGAATGGTATTTCTATTTTTCAGCTCTTTGAGGAATCACCATACTGATTTCCACAATGGTTGAACTAATTTACATTTCCACCTATAGTGTATAAGCATTCTTTTTTCTCCATAACCTTGCCAGCATCTGTTATTTTTTGACTTTTTATTAATGGCCATTCTGACTGGTGTGAGATGGTATCTTACTGTGATTTTGATTTGGATTTCTCTAGTGATCAGTGATACTGAGGTTTTTCTCATATGATTGTTGGCTATATATATATATGTCTTCTTTTGAAAGGTGTCTGTTCATGTTCATTGCCCACTTTTTAATGCAGTTGTTTGTTTTTCTCTTGTAAATTTGTTTAAGTTCCTTATAAATGCTGGATGTTAGACCTTTGTTGGATGCGTACTTTTCAAATATTTTCTCCCATTCTGTAGCTTGTCTGTTTACTCTGTTGATAGTTCCTTTTGCTGTGAAGAAGCTCTTATGTTTAATTAGACCCCATTTGTCAATTTTTGCCTGTGTTGCAATTGCTTTTAGTGTCTTTGTCATGAAATCTTTGCCCATTCCTATGGCCAGGATGGTATTGCCTAGGTTGTCTCCCAGGATTTTTATAGTTTTGGGTTTTACACTTAAATATTTAACTCATCTTGAGTTGATTTTTGTATATGCTGTAAGGAACAAAAAAACCACATGATTATCTCAATAGATGGAGAAAAAGGCTTCCAATAAAATTCACCACCCCTTTATGTTAAAAACTCTCAATAAACTAGGTATTGAATAAACACCTCAAAATAATAAGATCTGTCTATGACAAGCCCACAGTCAACATAATACTGAATGGGCAAAGGCTGGAAGCATTCCCCTTGAAAACTAGCACAAGACAAAAGTGCCCTCTCTCGCCACTTCTATTCAACATAGTGTAGGAAGTCCTAGCCAGAGCAATCAGGCAAGAGAAAGAAGCAAAGGGCATCCAGATAGGAAGAGAGGAAGTCAGACTCTCCCTGTTTGCAGCCGACATGATTCTGTATCTAGAAAACCCCATAGTCTTGGACCAAACGCTCCTTCAGCTGATAAACAACTTCTGTGAGGTTTCAGAAGACAAAAATCAATGTACAAAATTCCAACACTTTGGGAGGCCAAGGTGGGTGGATTGCTTGAGGCCAGAAGTTTGAGACCAGGCTAGCCAACATGGTGAAACCCCATCTCTACTAAAAATACAAAAATTAGCCTAGTGTGATGGTGCATGCCTTTAGTCCCAGCTGCTCAGGGGCTGAGGCACAAGAAACGCTTGAACCCAGGAGGCAGATATGGCAGTGAGCCGAGATTGTACCACTGCACTCCAACCTGGGTGACAGAGTGAGACTCCACCTCAAAAAACAAAACCAAAAACCAAAAAAAAAAAAAATCACTAGCATTCCTGTACACCAACAACAGCCAAGCTGTGAGTCAAATCAGAAATGCAGTCCCGTTTATAATTGCCACAAAAATAAAAAAAAAATAGCTAGGAATACAACTAACCAGGGAGGTGAAACATTTCTACAATAAGAATTACAAAACACTGCTCAAGGAAATCAAAGACACAAACAAATGGAAAAAGATCCCATGTTCATGGATAGGAAGAATCAGTATTTTTAAAATGGCCATACTGCCCAGAGCAACTTACAGATTCAATGCTATTCCTATTAAACTACCAATGACATTCTTCACACAATAGAAAAAACGATTTTAAAATTCACATGGAACCAAAAAAGAACCTGAATAGCCAAGGCAATCCTAAACAAAAAGAAAAAAGCTGGAGCATCATGTTACCTGACTTCAGACTCTACCACAAGGGCTACAGTAACCAATACAGCATGGTACTGATACTTTTATTTCAATAGTTTGGGGTGCAGGAGGTTTTGGTAACATGGATAAGTTCTTTAGTGGTGATTTCTGAGATTTTTGGTGCAGCCATCACCTGAGCAGTGTACACTGTACCCAATACATATTATTTTATCACTCATTCCCCTCCTACCCTTCCCCTCCAAGTCCCCAAAGTCCATTATATCATTCTTATGGCTTTGCAGCCTGGTAGTTTAGCTCCCACTTATAAATGAGAACGTATAATATCTGGTTTTCCATTCCTGAGTTACTTCACTTAGAATAATGGCCTCTAGCTCCATCCAAGTTGCTGCAAAAGACATTATTTTGTTCCTTTTTATGGCTGAGTGACACTCTGCGGTGTATGTATACCACATTTTCTTTATCCATTCATTGGTGATGGGCACTTAGGCTGGTCCCATATCTTTGCAATAGCAAATTGTGGGCTATAAACATGCATGTGCATGTGTCTTTTTCATATAATGACTTCTTTTTCTTTTGGTAGACACCCAGTAGTGGGATTGCTGGATTGAATGGTAGCTCTACTTTTATTTCTTTAAAGAATCTCCATACTGTTTTCCATAGTGGTTATACTAGTTTACATTATCCATGCCAACATCTGTTGTTTTCTGAATTTTTAATTTTGCCATTCTTGCAGGAGTAAGGTGGTATCTCATTGTAGTTTTAATTTGCATTTACCTGATAATTAGTGATGTTAAGCATTTGTTCATATGTTTGTTTGCTGTTTATGTTCTTTTGAGTATCATCTATTCATGTCCTTTGACCACTTTTTGGTGGGATTATTTGTTTTTGTTTTTTGTTTTTTGTTTTTTTCTTGCTGATTCGTTTGAGTTCCTTGTAGATTCTGGATATTAGTCCTTTGTTGGATGCATGGGTTGCAAATATTTTCTCCCACTCTGTGGGTTGTCTGTTTCCTCTGCTGATTATTTATTTTGCTGTGCAGAAGCTTTTCAGTTTAATTAGGTCCCACTATTTTTATTTTTATTGCATTTGCTTTTGGGGTCTTAGACATGAATTCTTTGCCTAAGCCAATGTCTAGATGAGTTTTTCTGATGTTATTTCTATAATTTTTATGGTTTCAGGTCTTAGATTGAAGTCTTTGATCCATCTTGAATAGATTTTTGTATGAGGTAAGAGATGAGGGTCCAGTCTCATTCTTCGATTTTCAGCTTGCCAATTTTCCCAGCACCATTTGTTGAAAAGAATGTCCTTTCCACAGTTTATGTTTTTGTATACTTTGTTGAAGATCAGTTGGCTGTATAAATTTGGCTTTATTTCTGGCTTCTCTATTCTGTTTCATTGGTCTGTGCCTATTTTTATATGAGTACCATGCTGTTTTGGTGACTATAGCCTTGTAGTATAATTTGAAGTCAGGTGATGTGATGCCTCCAGATTTGTTCTATTTGCTTAGTATTGCTTTGGATATGCAGGCTCTTTTTTGGTTCCATATGAATTTTAAGATTTTTTTCTAGTTCTGTGAAAAATGATGATGGTATCTTGATGGGAATTGCATTGAACATTTATCTTGCTTTGGGCAGTATGGTTATTTTTACAATAACGAATTGTTTTATTTTATGACTTTTGCTCATTGTGTCCTACTTAATAAATCATTGGCTAACCCAAGGTCATTAAGATATTCTTCTATATTTACTTTTAAATATTTTATAGTTTCACTCTGACATTTACATCTATGCAACATAAGTTACATTTTGTATGTGAAGTGAGGTAGCAGTTGAATTTAGTTTTTCTTTTGCATGTAAATATTCAATTATTCCACACATTTGTAGAAAAGTTTACCCTTCCACATATAATTACTTTTGCACCATTGTCAAAAATCAGTTGTCCATATATGTGTGGGTTTGTTTATGGACTCTGTATTTTGTTATATTGATCTATTTGTCTAACAGGATGACAATACCATACTGTATTAATTACTGTACCCTTATAATGAATATTGAAGTTAGATAGTTTTGGCTCTATGAATTGTTCTTTTTCAAAGTTGCTTTTGGAAAATTTCCAAAAGTTGCAAAGCAGCTTGGTACTTTGCATCCTCATATGAATTTTAGAATCAGTTTGTCAGTTTCCTTAAAAATAATCTTCCAGGATTTTGATTGAGATTACATTGAATATATAAATGAAGCAGGGGAATATTGACATATTAGCAATATTTAATATTTCAATCCATGATAGAGCATATATCTCCATTTATTAGACATTTAAAAACTTGTCTGTGTTTTGTAGTTTTCACTATATAGGTCTTTCACATATATTGTTAATGTCCTCTGGTAATATTTTATATATTTGATCCTATTGTGAATAGTAAGTATAAATTTCAGTTTTCAAATGTTTGTTGTTAGTATATAGAAATACAATTATGTTATCATATGAGTCTTGTATCCTGAGATCTTACACAAACTTACTAGTACTAGTATTTTTGTGCTAGATTCTTGAAAAATGACTATAGATGATGTTGTCCTTTGAAATTTTTATGCCTTTTGTATCTTTTTCTTGTATTATTGCATAAGCTAGAAAATCCATGAAATTGTTATAGTGAGAGTGGGCATGCTTTCCTTGTTCCTGTTCTTATGGATAAAGCATTAAATATGAGGTCAATTGTAGATTTTTCATAAATTTCCTTTATCAGGTTGAGGTATTACTAGGTTAATAAGAGTTTTGTTAGGCATGTATATTAAATTTGGAAAGATGCTTTTTCTTTATCTAGTGAGCTGATCATGCTTCTTTTTTTTAATGTGGTGAATTATAGCAATTGTCAATGGAAAACCAACCTGGAATTTCTGCTGTCATCCCCACTTGGACATGATGTGTTATATTTTTTAGGTACAGCTGAATTTGACTTGAAACATTTGTTAAGGATTCTTTTCTTTTTGGTTAATGAGTAATATTGTTCTATAATTTTTATTAATATATTTTATTTTTATAGATTTAGATTTACAAAAATGTTGATCAGATAGTATAGAGTTTCTGTATACCCTTTCCTCATCCCACCCCCACATTTTCCCCTATTATTAGCATTTTACCTTAGTGTGATACATTTATTAATATTAATACACACATACACATTATTATTAGCTAAAGTCCATAGTTTATTAAGATTTCCTTACTTTTTAACCTAGTTTTCCTTTTCATTTCAGGATCCCATTCAGGATACCAGATTACATTTAGTTGTCATGTCTCCTTAGGATCTTCTTGGCTGTAACATTTTCTCTGACTATCCTTGTTTTTAATGATCTTCACAGTTTGAAGAGTACTGGTCAGGTATATTTGTGTAGGATGCCCCTTTATTGGAATTAGAATTTCTTTGTCATAATTAGTTTGGGGTTATGAGTTTGGGAGAGGAAGATCACAGAGGTAAGTGGCATGCCATTTTCATCATGTCATATCAACAGTACGTAGTATCAACATGATTATGATTGTTGATGGTCACCATCCTTGTCTGAATGAAATAATGTTTTTCAGATTTCTTTGCTGTAAAGTTACTCCTTCTCACCTTTCCCCTTTCCAGGCTGTGGAAGGGGGAAAGGTGAGAAGGAGTAACTTTGGAAGGAAGTCATTATGCTCCCCTCATTTTGGATGAGGTATCTAAATAATTCATAATTCATATGGCTGGGAGATGTGTTTCTCCTCCCCTATGTATTAACTTACTCAATTATGTTTTTATGTCAATATGGAATCATGCACACTTATACTTTGAGATACATTCTAATAATACTTTATTAATTTTTTTACTCAGATTGTTTCAGCTTTGGCCATTGGGGGGAACTTCAGTTAGCTCCTAGGCCCCTTTGACAAACACTTATCTATACACATATATTTTTGAGTACTTTCTTACTTTCCGGTACTACAAGATGCTCCAGACTCATCTTTTATATTTTCTGCTCCAGTCCTAGGATAAGCTATTTCTCCCCGAAGCCCTGGTTAACTGCCCTTAAAAGTGCCTATGCTTTACCTATTCATTCCTGTCTCCTTTTCTTTAACCCTGGCAGCTGCTGACCTGTGCACTGTCTCCATGGTTTTACTTATTCCAGGGTGTTATATAATTGAAGTCCCGCAGTATGTTCCTTTTAAGACTGGCTTATTTCACTGAGCAATATGTATTAAAGGTTTCTCTGTGTTTTATCCTGGCTTAATAGCTCATTTCCTTTTATGACTGATTAATACCCTATTACATGCATGTACCACAGTTTGTCTATCCTTTTACCTACTGAGGGACATTTTGGTTATTCTGAGTGTTTGGTAATTATGAATTAAACCGCTATAAATATCTCTGTACAATCTTGTTTAGACATAAATTTTCAAATTAGGTAGAGGAATAATTAAAAGCATGATTGCTGGATCATAAGTGAAATAGTGCTGTGATTTCAAATAGTATTGCAATGAACCTGTAGATCAAGCTGGGAAGAATAGGTGTCTTAGCAATACTGAGTTTTTCAAAGCATGAACATAGACTATCTCTCTGATTGCTTTTTTCTTTTTTTCAATATTAGATTAAGGTGGTACATGTGCAGGATTATTACACAATTTATTGTATAATGCTGGAGTTTGACTTCTCTTGAACCGATCATTCACACAGTAAAAAACTACCTGAGAGATACCCAATACATAGTTTTTCAACCCTTACCTGCCTCCCTCTCTCCACCCTTTTGAAGTTCTTAGTGCCTATTGTTTCTATCTCTATATCCACGTATACCTATTACTTAGCTCTCACTTATAAGGAAGAACAGGCAGTGTGTGGTTTTCTGTTTCTGTGTTAATTCACTTAAGATAATGGCCTCCAGTTACATCCATGTTGCTGCAAAGGGCATCATTTCATTTTTTATGACTTTATGGTGTTCCATGGTATATATGTACCACATTTTCTTTATCCAGTCCTCCATTGATGGGCACCTAGGTTGACTCCATGACTTTGCTATTATGACTAATGATGTGGTATCTTTTTGGTAGAAAAAAATTATTTTCCTTTAGGTAGATGCCCAATAGTGGGATTGCTGGGTCAAATGGTAGTTCTATTTTTAGTTCTTTGAGAAATCTCCATACTGCTTTCCACGGGGGCTGGACTAATTTACATTCCCGCCAAAAACGCAAGTGTTCCCTTTTCTCCGCATCCTGGCAAACACAATATTTTATGACTTTTTATAAAAGCCATTCTGACTGGTTTGAGATTAAAGACTTAAGTGAAAGACCTAAAACTATAAAAACCCTAGAAGAAAACCTAGGAAAAACTCCTCTGGGTATTTACTTAGGCAAATAACTTATAACTGAGACATCAAAAACAAATGCCACAAAAATAAATATTGGCAATTGGGGCTCATTTAAACTAAAGAACTTCTGCACAGCAAAAGAAACTATTCAACAGAGTTAACAGAAAACCTAAGAACTTCAATCAGATGCAAACTAGGCATCTGATAATGAACTAATCTCCGGAATCTATAAGCAACTAAAACAAATTGGCAAGAAAAAAATAATAATAATTCCATTAAAAGGTGGGCAAAAGACACGAACAAATACTTTGCAAAAGAAGACATAAAAGTGTCCAAAAAACATGAAAAAATGCTCAATTTCAATAATCATTAGGGAAATAAAAATTAAAATCACAATGAGGTCTCCATTTATTTAGATCTTTTAGTGCTTTCATCAAAGTTTTGTAGTTTTCTGCATATAGATCCTGTACATATTTTGTTAGATTTATACCTAAGTATATTATGATTTTGTTGTTAATGGAAATGGTATTGTTTTTATTTCCAAATTTTAATTTTTCATTGCTGAAATAAAGGAAAGCAATTGACTTCTTTATATTAACCTTGTATTCTGCATCGCATCTCTTTTGCCATTTGTTTAACTTTTATCCTATTTGTATCTTTGGATCTAAATTACCTCCTATAGACAGCATATAGTTGGATCTTGTTTTTTATCCAGCCTGATGATTTCTGCCTTTTGATTGGATAGCTTAATCCATTCACAGTTAATGTTATTATCAATATTGCTGGAGTGATGTCTCTCATTTTAGTTTTTATTCTACATGTCTCATGTCTATTTTGCTGCTAGTCTTCCTCCACTATATTCTTTTGCATCAAGTAAATATTGTCTAGTGTAACATTTTATTACTTTTAATCATTTTTCACTATAGTTTTAAGTGATTTCCTTAGTGGTTTCTCTAAGGCTTATCACATACATCTAAACTCATCAGAACCTACTTCAGAGTTTTACTAACTGAATTCCAGTGAGATCTTTAAATGTTACTCCTCTACAGTTGTATCCCTCTTCAGTGAAATTATTCTTATAGCTGTTATATAACATTATAGTGATATTACTATTATATAACAATATAGCAATATTATTGCTACACATATACCTTTTAGTGATATTATTGTTATATACATATTGAACCATTTCATGTTACAAACCCAACAATACATTGTTATAATTATTACTTTACAAAATTTCATGTCTACTAAAGGAATTTACGAACAACAAATGTAATATTTTCAAACCATACTCCTTTGTTGTTAGGTTTTCTTTCTCTGACATTCTGTGATTTAACTAGTGGCACCATCAACACCAGCAGAAGGATACTAGGCATCATCTCTGTTGGCTCCTTTTTCCTCATTTCCCACAACACATCAGTCAGGAAGCCCAGATTCTGCCAACACCACTACATTCCCACTCCCAAAGTCTTAGTACAAACTCAGCTTCAACTGAACAACTGCCTCAACCTTATACTCATCACCAGTCCCTCCTCTACTTTGGCCATCAGCTATTTTTCTAAAGCACAAATCTGAACAAATCAGTCTCTTACTTAAAAGCCCAAATACTTTTGCATGATATATAAGGTCCTGCACTATACATATATACCCAACCTGTCTGTCATCATCCCCCTGCCTCTCAACACTCCAGCCTTTTGCCTGGGACACCATCCTCCCTTGCTCCCCATAACTAAAACAAGACACATTTCTGTCAAGAATTTTAGCCTACACGCATGCTATTCTCTTTCTGTCTCTGATGCTTTAATTCTACTTCTCGGCTGGTAGACTCCTCTGCATGGTCTAAGAAACACTTTAGATGGGCCTTTTGCCTTTGGAAAACTTTTTTATGATTGACCCAGGAATTCATCCTGTCTTCTGCATTTTCATAATGATTCATAAGCATACTCATCACAGTATTCACTATTTTAAATTATAATTGTATATTCGTGCATTTCTCTTCTCCCCACCCATTTCCGCCTTATCCTCTGAGTTCTCCTAGGCCTGAGACACTACATTATTCATCTTGGAATGCCAACAAGTGGGTGTTCACTAAGTATTTGTTGAAAATGGATAAATTAACTAATTAATTTATAGATAATAGTGACAAACATTGTCTCCTTATGTTACCCTGCCATGGTGGGCCCCCAATGATATCTGCACTTCTTTGGGACAGATTATATTCCACTACATATTTATTAAAATTCTTTGAAAAAGCCTCCTTGGACTTATGATTTCATCTCTATATTCTATCTCTGTGCTAAGTTAATTATTGAATTACCTAAGTTTGCAAAAGCTTTAATCTGCAATCTTAAATAAAGTGACATTAAACATAGAAACACATAGATTTTGCTTTTCTATAATCATATGTAATCATTTTATAATTGAGCCATGTTAATAGTATCTAGATTGAAATTGGTTGCTAGCACTATTTGCAACAAAAGAAATAAGGTTTTTAACCAGAATGTACAATGCTGAATTTTACAAAATCAAGAAAAAGCATTTACTAGCCATGGATAGGAGTGCAGAAAGTTCTACATATTAACATAAGCAAAATGAGGTTTCTGGCCTTAGGCATCAAATTCAATCACTTCATCTCTCCAAGTAGCTCTTTCTCTATTTTAATATCCCCACAGGCACACACTCACAAGGATAGAAATGATGGAAGTGATTTTGAATTTTAAATCCAAATTAAAGTCTAAATGGAGTACAGAATACAATATTTAGCATACCAGGCTTAGCATCCTAGCTCTTAAGTCTCAGAAAATGAAAGGATCTATTAAAAATTATGATATAATAATGTTTGCTTATTGAAGTTCCTAATATGATTTGGTCTTTGAATTTTAGGCACCAAACCTAAATGTGGAAAGTAACCAGTATACATTGAAACATTATTATTATCACAAAACTATAATTATTACAAATACTGTTAGCCCTCTCTACAAGTTAACCAATTACATATTATATAGATAATCTCTTCATAAGTTTAGTTTAATAAAAAAGAACATAACTGACAAATGCATGTTATATAAAACAAAAGATATAAAAGTCATATACAAATATGAGCAAAATGGGACATTTAACTGAATATTTATACTATTTTAAGCAATTACTTTAGATTATATATTATGTACAATTACATCAGGAAATTAAATAGAAATTAGAAATTCCAACCCTTACTTCAAATTAGGCAATTTCTGGACTAGGCAATCTCATGAAAGCAACTCACCTTCAACATCACCAGCAGGTTAATTTAATTAAATGTAACTATTAACAAGTTACTCTACTCTTAATAAACATTTGGTGGTTACTCATTACCTAGGGATAAATTTCACATTCCTAATGCTAGCATTTAAGGCCATTCAGTCATTTAATGGCTACAGTTTTATACCTTATCTATCTTACAGAGCCTTATCTTCAGGGATTTTGTGTATGAGACTAGGTAGTAATCTATGTAAAGTAAAAAATAAAAATTGAGAACTGTGCAAGTAAGAAAACAATACCTATTTCTAAATGAAAGGTAAAAGCCAAAGGGGGAATTAAAAGATCAATACAAAGCACAGCGTTTGTTTTGATGGACTAGGGGCTGGAAAGATATCATAAAAATATGTTTCAAGGTCAAGGTAATAGCATTTATGTACTTATTCAAGCATCTTCCCCAGCAGTCAAAGATCCTTTCCCCATCCTGTCCCCACTACCATATTTTGGTGTCAGAATCTGAAACAAAAGCTTCCATGAAGGTAGTATAATTGAGAAGTAATCCCAGGGAGCAAGAGTGAAGTATCAAGGGAGTAAAACATGAAAGAAGGGAATGGCAATAAAACGATACTTATTCTGATGTTTATTGCTGGGGGCCACAGGCGTTCAATTCCACAGTAAATGTTTGAAAAGCTTGTGAAATAAGTCATCAAAGTGTCTTCTGGAGGACCAACATCAGTGGCACTTATCTGCCACCTCAGCAGTCAAAGATACATATGTTCCTGAGTTGCCCAGGCCGATATTGCCCAGGAGGACTTCGGATTTGAAGATATTTGGTGGAGGGCTTGAGAGTAAAACATGCATCTAATAAGATGCAAATATCAAGTGTCCTGAGGGATCCTGTAAGTGTACCATTCCTTGGTGTCACAGGAAAACTCAGCGGAGGATGAGAAGGGTAAAAAATAATATCTGTGCAAAGCAGATCAGTATCTTGCAAAAACTGGCTGCCACAGCAGTGACTTAAGTAAGAGATAGGAATGAGAGAGGCTGATGCACATGTAGTTAAGCATATTAATTAACTATCACCTGTTGTTATGGTTACAGACTGGCAACTGGAAAATTTGAAACATCACCAACATCAATCTACATTTGGGTACATTACATAGACCTCTTCGTACCCTCTAAGAAAACATAACAACCACTAGCACCTGCTCTGTTAGGCATGGTAGGCAAACTACAAATACTAACAAAACATGTTTTATAAATGAAAATAAATTTTGGCATTCAGGGTTGGGCTTACCCTACCTAGTGATAGAATCCAAATTTATGTGTATATTGGAAAGCCTTGTAACAGATGGAAGAGACATCGGGCAATCTGGATAAAAATCTTACTTTATTAATTATATGACTGTAGAGAGGTAACTTTATCTGTAAAATTGAGAAAATATCTAGCAGCTAAGGATTGTGCAGAGATAATAACTGGTATTTTTTTTCAGAATGCAATAAAACAGCACCAAAAACAGTCCCTATAGATCAGTAAATGACATTTTGTATTAGTATGATTATACATTGTTATGTTATGATAAAAGTATAAAGACAATCTAAAGAAAATGTATTATTGGTTCTTTTTTTAATGTGTTGTAAGAAAACCGATCTTAGTCAAGGAAATCTTCGAGGAGGACATTGGATTTGAAAGTCTTTGACAGAGAACTTGAGAATAAAGCACACGAATCAGAAAAGATGCAAATATTAAGTGCAGTTATTTCCCTGTGTCTATCAGTATTCATTCCTTCATTTACTTATTCATTCAACCAGTGTTCAGATATTCTCTATGCCAGGTGCTGTGTTTGGTACTGATCAGTGGAGATCAAAGCAGAGGTTCTGGCCTCCTGGATCTTTCACTGTTGGGAACTACATGTCTTTTTAATTTTTGAAATAATTTGTTGTTTTATCTTGTTTTTCCCTGATTAGTAATGGAGGGGAGAGTCTTCTCCCATATATACTAGACAATTTTTCCTAATGGTTATTAGATTTCCTCTTTCATTAATTTTCTTCTCATATTTTTGCACTTTTCCCTGTTGTATGTTTTTCTTGTTGATATATAAACAATATTTATATATTCTGTGTGTATTTTATCTAAGTAAAAACTATTTTTTTGTTGTTTTCTCTCATTTTGGTTTTAAGTTGGTTTATGGCACATTTTGTCACAGAAAATTTTAATGTATATGCAGCCAACCATATCAGTATTTTATTTACGATCTTGCATTTATGCTTTGCTATCAGAGGTTTTCATTTTCCCTGAGGTTATTGAATTACTGTCTCAGAATTTTCCAATAAGTTTATAATGTGAGGTGTTTATATTTATTCCTTTTTTTCTATTTAGACTTTATTTTACATATAGTACATCGTAAGTTTCCCATTTTTAATTTTCATATGGATAATCAGTTTCCCAAAAATCATTTATAAAATTTCCAGTCTTTTCCCAGTAATTTGAAATGTCATCTTCATCACCTGTGCTCAGAGGCATTGACCTACCTAACAATTTATTTATTTATTCTTTATTTTATTTCTGTGGTTTTCAATATATTTTTCTATGTGATAGAAAAAAATACATCTCTTATTTGCTCTCCTTTTTCAGTTTGTTAGCTATTCTCACACATTTTATTTTCTAGATAAATTTTAGAATTAGCTTATCAAGATCCCTCAAAATCATGTTGTATTTTAAATGAGATTGCTTTCTAATTTTGAGAAAACAGATATGTTTTGCAATACTAAACAGTTCCATCCCAGAACATGCTATATGTTTAAAAAAACTTTTGTCTAATTTCTCTTTATATGTCTGGAATTCTCAGACACTTGCAACATAATAATGAATATTTTTGTCTATTTCAGGAAAGAATAGGAATAACAATTTGTCACTTATAACTTTCATTCAAGCAAAAAACACAGATATATTTATTTGCCCATTTCTAAAAGATAAATTTGACATTATTGCAAGAATGAAAACATGTAATGCTTAAAAACTTCCTGCATGAAACCTCTATTTGTGATTGTACCAGTTTGCTATTTATTTTTGTTATTTAAGAATAGAGGCATATTGTGACTTCCAAAATGGAAGTGTGAAGAGCTTGGTGGCAAAACAATCATTTAACTGGTGAAAATTATGAAAAAAAAAAAGATCCAACCATTTAAAGTATCTGGAAATTGCCTGAAGTACATACAGCAAATAGAAAACAGGGACTGTTACATTTGAATCACAACTTGCTCCCATCCCCACCCCCAAGGTCAGTAAAATTAAGATGTTTACTGAGCAAGAGCAACAATAAAATGGGTCACCCACTGGCTCCAGTGCCTAGTCTTGGGCTACAGTTTCAAACCAGGAGGGGCAGGGGTCTCCAACTGCCTCCAGCACCCAGTCTGGGGCTATAGTTTCGAGGCTGGAGGGGCAGGCGTCTTGAACTACCTCCAGATCCCTGTCTAGGGCTATAATTTCAAGCCAGAAGGAGCAGGGAGCTGGCATCTCTCATACCTCATAGCTCCGTGTTGCAGAAGCTCTATTCCAAGCAGACATGACGGAGAGGACTGGTGGTCCCTTCCACAATTCAGCCTTCACCTGTACAGTGGATCCTCTACTATAGACATGGAAGGCTGAAAATATTGGGCTTTAATGGACCCCACCACAGTTTTATCATAAAATGTAAAGTTCCATTCCCAGATGAGCAAGCCATGTGCACATGGAACATTCTCCAGGAAACACCATATGCTAGGTCATAAATAAGCCTCAATAAATTTAAAAGTATTACAATCATACAAATTATATTCTATAGGTATAAGGCAATTAAATTAGAAATCAACAACAGAAAGACATTTGGAAAAGTCATGAATATGTGGAAATTAATCAAGGTCCTAAATAAACAATAGGTCAAAGAAGGTATCACAGGGGAAATTAGAAAATATTTTTATGTGGATAAAAAAGAAGTTCAACATCACAGAATGTGTGGCATGCAACTAAAGCAGGATTTGGAGGGAAATTTATACCTTTATACACCTTTTAGAAAAAGAAAATAATTATCTCAAATCCATAACCTAACCTTCTACTCTAACGTTTACGGTCAATTAATTTTCAACAAAGAGGCCAAAACAATTCAATGGAAAACGAATGTCTTTTTCAACCACTTGTGCTGGAACAACTATGTGAATATGTGCAAAGTACTGGGTTCCTACTTCTTACTATACCCAAACTAAAAGTGATTCACAGACCTATTATAAAACCTAAAACTAGAAAACTCTCACCAGAAGACATAGGAGTAAATCTTCATAATATTGTGTAAAAGTATAAAAGCACCAAAAGCATAAGCAATAGAAGATTAATAAATTGGACTTCATGAAAATTAAGAGCTTTTGTGCTTCAACGGATACACCAAGAAACTGAAAAGACAGTATCTTAACCATATTTAAGTGTACAGTTCAGTGGTATTAAATATGTGTATAAGGCTGTGAAACCATCTCTGTCACCCATTTCCAGGACTCTTTTATGTTGTCATACTGATACTCTGTACCTATTAAACAATAACTCCCCATTTCCCCAGTCCCCTGGCCCAGTCCCTGACTGGGTCACCACCATTCTACTTTCTGACTATAATTTTGACTACTGTAAGTACCTCATGTTAGTAAAATCACACAGTAATTGTCTTTTTGGAAATGAAATTTCACTTAGCATAATGTTCTCAAGGTTCTTCCATGTTATAGCATATGTCAGAATTTCCATTCTTTTTAAGGTTGAATAATATTCCATTGCATGTATATACCATATTTGTCTTACCCATTCATTCATTTATAGACACTTGGGTTGTTTCCACATGTTAGCTATTGTGAATCGTGTTGCTATGAACATAGATATAAAAAATATTTCATTGAATCCCTCCTTTCAATTCTTTCGGGTGTATACCCAAAAGTGGAATTGCTGGATCATATAGTAATTCTATTTTTAATTTTTTGAGGAACCGCAATACTGCTTTGTGTAGTAGCTGTTATCATTTTACATTCTACCAACAATGGGAAGCAATTCCAATTTATTTTCTTTGGAGAAATGTCTATTCAAGTCCTTTGCACATTTTGAATTGGATTTTTTGTTGTTGTTGTTGTTGTTGTTGTTGTTGTTGAGTTTTAGGAGTTCTCTATATATTCTAAATATTAATCCCTTATCAGTTATATGACTTGCAAACATTTTTCCCATTCGGTGGGTTGCCTACTTTTTTTGTTGATATGGTCCTTTGATGCACAATTTTTTTTTAATGTTCATGATGCTCACAATTTGTCATTTTTTTCTTTTACTGCCTGTGCCTTTGGCGCCATATCCAAGAAATCACTGCCAAATCCAAGGTCATGAATCTTTTACCTCATGTTGATTCTTCTACAAGTTTTATAGGTTAGACTTTACATTTAGTTCTTTGATCCATTTTGAGTGATTTTTTTAAAAATGGTGTTAGGTAAGGCACAAATTTCATTCTTTTACATGTGGATATCCAGCTTTCCCAGTACCATTTGTTGAAAGAACTGTCCTTTCTCTATTGAACGGTTTTAGCATCCTTGTCAAAAATCATTTGACCATGTATCACAAGGTGGAATTATGGGCTCTCTATTTTATTCCATTGGTCTATATGTCTGTCTGTATGCTAGTACCACATTGTTTTGATTACTGTAGTTTTGCAGTAAGTTTCAAAATCAGAAAATCTGAGTCCTTCAGCTTTGCTCTTCTTTTTCAAGATTGTTTCATCTATTCAGGGTGCTTTCAGATTCCACATGAATTTTAGGATGAGTTTTCTATCTGTGCAAAAAAAAAAAAGTCATTGGGATAGTGATTACATTGAATCTGTTCATTTTGACATGAACATGAGATGTACTTCCATGAATTTACATCTTGTTTGATTTCTTTCAGTAATGTTGTCTACTTTTCATTGTACAATCTTTTACCTCCTTGGTTAATTTTCTAAGTGCTTTATTCTTTTTGCTTCCATTATACATGGAATTATTCTCATACCTTCCTTTTCAGATTGTTCATTGTTAGAGTATAGAAATGCAACTGATTTTGTGTATTGGCTTTGTATTTTGCTACTGTGATAAATTCATTTGTTAGTGCTAACAGTTTCTGGGGAGATCTTTAGTTTTCTACATATATGATTATATCATCTGTGAACAGAGATAATTTCACTTCTTTCTTTCCAATTTAGATGGTTTTTATTTCTTTTTCTTGCCTAATTGCTCAGGCTAGAAATTCTAGTCTTATGTTGAAATGAAGAGAGCAGGCATCTTTGCTTTGTTCTTAATCTTAGAGGAAAAGTTTTCAGTCTTTTTATCTTTGTTTATGATGTTTGCTATGTGTTTTTCACATATGGCTTTTATTATCTTGTGGTAGTTTCTTGTATTCCAAGTTTTTTGAGGGCTGAAAAGGTATTGAATTCTGTCAAAAGCTTTTTCTGTACCAATTAAATAATCATGTGTTTTTCTTATTTCATTCTGTTATATATATATTATACTGATTGATTTTCATATGTTGAATCATCCTTACATTCCAGAGATAAATCCCTCTTGGTCATGGTGTAGGATTCTTCTAAAGGACTGTTGAATTTGGTTTGCTAGTATTTTGCTGAGGGTTTTGCATCAAGGGGTATTAGTCTGTAGTTTTCTTCTCTTGCAGTGTCTGCCTAGTTTTGGTAACAGGGTGATGTGGACTTCATGGAATGAATTAGGAGATATTCCCTTCTCTTCAACTTTTTGGAAATGTTTGAGAAAGATTGGTGTTAGTTCTGCCTAAATGTTTGGATGAATTTTCCACTGAAGCCATCTGGTTCAGTGCTTATTTTTTAAGGAGATTTTTAATTATGAATTCAATATTTGTACTGTTCATAGGTATATTCACATTTTCTGTTTCTTTGTGATTTAGTCTCAGCAGGTTTTGTGTTTCTAGGAATTTGTCCAGTTCATCTAAGTTATTCAATTTGTTGGCAATTATTCATAGTAATCTCTTATAATCTTCATTATTTCTGTAGAATCAGTAGTAATGGCCCCACTTCATTTCTAACTTTAGTAATTTAAATCATTTCTTTCTTAGTCCATTTAGCTAAAGTTCGTCAATTTTGCTGATCTTTTTAGAGAACCAGCATTTAAGTTTTTATTTTCTCTATTGTTTTTCTATTCTTGCTTTTGTCTATCTCTGCTCTAAATTTTATTTCGTTATTTCTGTTAGCTTTGGGTTTACTTTCTTCTTTTATTCGAGTTCATTAAATTATAAAGTTAGGCTGTTGAGTTTAGACCTTTCTTGTTTTTTTGTGTGCATCTGTTTTGTTTGTTTGTTTTGTTTGCTTGATATTGAAATGGGGTTTTGTGTATGTTGCCCATGCTGGAATGCAGTGGCTATTCACAGATGCTTTCATAGTGCACTACAGCTTTGAACCCCTGGGTTAAAATGATTCTCCCACCTCAGCCTTTTGAGTAGCCTGGACTACAAGTGTGCACCACTGCTCCCTGATCTTCCTTATTTTTTTAATATAGGCATTTATAGCTATAAATCCCTCCCCCCTTAGCACTGCTTTCACTGTGTCCCATAAGTTTTTGGTATGTTACATTTTCATTTTCATTTGTTTCTAAATATTTTATAATTTATCTTGTAAGTTCTCTTTGATCTATTGGTTCTTTAAGTGTATGTTGTTTAATTTCCATAATTCTATAAATTTTTCAGATTTACTTCTGATACTGATTTCCAACTTGATCTCACTGAGGTCAGAGAAGATACTTTGTTTGATACCTACCTATGGAGACTTAACTTGTAGCCTAACATATCTTCTTTCCTGGAAAATGTCCCATGTACACTTGAGAAGAATGTGTATGCTGTATATGAACTATATACAGCATCCTGTAAACCTCCATTAAATCTAGTTGGCTTATTGAGTTTAAGTCTTGCATTTCCTTACTTGCCTTCTGTGTGGTTCTTCTACCCATTATTTAGAGTGAGGCATTGAATTCTGTAAGTATTATTGCAGAACTGTCTATTTCTCCCTTCATTTCTGTCAGTTTTTGCTTCATATATTTTGAGGATCTGTCATTAGGTGTGTAAATGTTTATATTATAATTATTATATCATCTTGCTGTATCGAACCATTTATTAGTATATAGTGTCATTCCTTGTCTCCTGTAATCTTTTTTAAGTCTATTTAGCTGATATTAATATGGCCATTATTTCTCTCCTTTGGTTGCTATTTGTGTGGAATATATTTTTCAATCCTTTCATTTTCAATCTATTGGCTCCTTTGGATCTAAAGTGAGTTTCTTGTAGGCAGTATATATGCCTTTTGATTGGAGAATTTAATCCATTTTATTTAAAATAATTACTGAAATGGAGGCAATTACTTCTCTCATTTTGATATCTATTTTTATGTACCTTATAGGTTTTCCCTCGCATTTTTTTCATTATTGCTTCCTTTTTGGTTTAGTTGGTGTTTTCTAGTGAAATGTTTAAATTCCTTTCTCATTTTCTTTTGTTTATATGCTGTTGTTAGTTTCTTGGTATTATCATAGGACTACAATTAATGTTCTGAAATTATAATACTCTAACTTAATACAAACGTAACTTCAGTAATGTAAAAAAAAAACTATTCCTTTGACAGTTTTGCCTCACCCCTTTTGGTTGTTGATATCATAAAATTACATCTTTATACTGTGTGTGACCAAAAAAATAAACTAATTGTTCTTGGAAATGCATGAGTTTGTTAAAATATGTAGAAAACAAAATGTGGACTTAAAAACTGAAGTTATGGTAATACAAGCTTTTAGATTAATAATTGCTTTAAAAAATTATTAGTCTCTTAAATTATGATAGAAAAGAAATCACGCCTGTAATACCAGCACTTTGGGAGGCCGAGGCGGGTGGATTACGGGGTCAGGAGATGGAGACCATTCTGGCTAACACAGTGAAACCCCGTCTCTACTAAAAATACAAAAAATTAGCCAGGCGTGGTGGTGGGTGCCTGTAGTCCCAGCTACTCAGGAGGCTGAGGCAGGAGAATGGCATGAACCCGGGAGGCGGAGCTTGCAGTGAGCTGAGATGGCGCCACTGCACTCCAGCCTGGGATACAGGGAGACTCCGTCTCAAAAAAAAAGAAAAAAAAAAAAGTGCAGCTACAAGTCATTGTTTACAATAACACTGGTTTTAATAATTGCCCATGTTTTACATTTATTGAGATTTTAATTTTTTATATAGCTTCGAGTTACTGTCTAGTGTCCCTTCATTTCATCCTGCAGGATGAAAGGAAGTATTCAGCACTTGTGTACTCTTGAGTATTTCTTGCAGAGCAGGTCGAGTGGTAACAAATGCTTTCAACTTTTGTTAATCTGAAATATCTTCATTTCTCCCTCTATTTTGAAGGACAGTTTACCTGGATATAGAATTCTTGGTTGATTTTTTTTTTCTTTTAGCTCTTTGAACATGTCAGACCACTCCCTTCTGGCCTCAAAAATTTCTGATGAGAAATGTGCTGATAATCTTATTAAAGATCACTTCTATGTGATAAATTGCCCCTCTCTTTCTTCTTTCAGATTTTTCTTTGTCTTTGTTTTCCAAAAGTCCGATAATAATGTGTCTTGGTGTGTGCCTCTTTGAATTCATCTGACTTAGAGTTCATTGAGCTTCTTGGGTGTTTATATTCATGTCTTTCATTAAATTTCAGAAATTTTCAGCTATTATTTTTTCAAATACTCTCTGTGCCCCTTTCTCTCTCCCCTCTCTCTGTTTTTTTTTTTTTAATTTTGTGTGTGTGTGTTTGTTGTTGTTGTTGTTGTTGTTTTGAAACAGAGTCCTACTCTGTCACCCAGATTGGAGTGAAGTGGCACAACCACGGGCTCACTGCAGCCTCAAACTCCCCGGGTCAAGCAATCCTCCCACCTCAGCTGTCCAAGTACCTATGACTACAGACGTATGCCACCATGCCCAGCTAATATTTTTTAATATTTTGTAGAGATGAGGTCTCTGTATGTTGCCAGGGATTCTCTCTCTTCTATATCTGAAACTCCCACAATGGATAGATTGGTCTAATTGATGGTGTCCCACAGATCCCTTAGATTCTGTTCACTTTTCTTCAGTCTTTTTTTCTTTCTGTTCATTGAACTTGATAATTTCCATTGTTTTCTCTGTAAGTTCACTGGTTCTTTCTACTGGCCTGCTTAAATCTACCTTTGAATCCGTGTAGTGATTTTTTTATTTCACTTATTATATTTTTCAGCTTCAGATTTCTTTTTTTAGATTTTTAATTGATATTCCCATTTCTTTTATTTTTTTTTAACTTTCTCCACATCTTCCTTTTGTTTCTTAATCTTCTTTAAGATAGTTGTTTTAACATCATCGTTTTGTAGATTTTCCATCAAATATTTTCAGGGACAATTTTTGTCTATTTTTTTTCCTTTGAATGGGCCATCCTTTACTGTCTCTTTATATATCTTGTGATTTATTTTTGTTGGAAACTAGACCTTTGAATCTAATAAAGTAGCATCTCTGGAAATCAGGTTCTCCCCTTTCCTAGAGTTTTCTTGGTTTTCCTGTTTTGTTTATGTATTTATTCTAAATTGCTGTAGGCAGTCTCTGTGCCAAGGATCAGTCTGAGGTATCAACTTAATCTTTTCTTAGATCTTTTCTAAGCCTGCGCCTATCCCTTGGCATGCACGGTCACTTTCCAATTTTCCCCATATATTCAGTTGCTTTTAAATATCTTAGCCTTTTAATATCTGGCTCTCCAAAGAAGGGAAAATGGAAAATGAGGTGAGGGAGATGTGCTGGCACTTTAAATCTTCTGGAAGTTACATCAGTCAGAGAGGAAGGGGCTTACATCAATAGGGAAGATGAATCAACAATGGTTACTTATCACCTTGTCTGTACTTCTGTGATTAGAAGCAGCAATCATTGGTCAGAGCAAAGATATCCAGTATTTGTATTATAGTGTCTGTTTTGCCTACTCTGGCTCCCACAAGTGGCGTGAAGTTTGCTCCAGGAACATGTGCAAAACTTTCTACCATAATGCTAGAGATTGAGAATGGATAGCTGCTACTGTAGCTGCTACTGTGCTAATTGCTGAAATTGACTGAAATTAGCTGCAATATACTGTCTAAGCCTTTCCCTGGAAGGTTCAAACCTTCAATAGGCTCCAGAGTTACAATATATTTACGACAGACAGACTTTGCCAGTACAATTGTTGTCTAGGTGGGGAGACAGATTCTTGGTGCTTGCTACTCTGCCATCTTCCCAGAAACCCTTCTCCACGTATGCAAGTTTCTTACTGAGCACTTGTTTTCAATGTTTTTTAAATTTCAACTTTTATTTTAGATACAGGGATACATATGCAGACTTGTTACATGGGAATATAGTGCGATACTGAGGTTTGGAGTATGAAGCCCATCATTTAGGTAGTGAGCATAGTACCCAATAGGTAGTTTTTTAACCCCCACCCCTTCCACCCTCTAGTATTCCACAGTGTCTAATGTTCTCATATTTATGCCCATGTATGCTTAGTGTTTAACTCCCACTTACAACTGAGAATATGTGGTATTTGGTTTTCTGTTCTTACATTAAATTGCTTAAGATTATGGTCTTCAGTTCCATGCATGTTGCTACAAATGACATGATTTTGTTATTTTTTATGACTATGTAAGAGTTTTATGGTATGTGTGTACCACATTTCCTTTAATCCACCATTGATGGCACCTGGGTTGATTCCATGTCTTTGCTATTGTGAATAGTGCTACAGTGAACATACAAATATATGTATCTTTTTGGTGGAATGATTTTATTTTCTTTTGGGTATGTACCCAGTAGTGGGATTGTGGGTCAAATAGTAGCTCTGCTTTAAGTTTTTTGAGAAATCTCCAGACGGCTTTCCACAGTGGCTGAACTACTTTACATTCCCACCAACAGTGTATAAGCATTTCCTTTACTTTGCAGCCTCTCCAGCATCTGTTGTTTTTCACTTTTTAGTAACAGCCATTCTGACTGGTGTGAAATGGTGTCTCGCGGTTTTTATTTGCATTTCTCTATTGATTAGTGAGGTTGAGCATTTTTCTCATGTTTATTGGCCACCTGTGTGTCTTCTTTTGAATATATACCTAGGAATGGAACTGCTGGATCATATTACCCTATAGGTTATATTACCATATAACTCTATGTTTACTTCTTTAGGAACCACCAAACCGTTTTCCAATATCTCAATTACTTTTGTGAATCTGTTTTTTAATTGAGAATTACTTGGGTGTCTGCTAATCACAAACATCCATTCCATAAATGAATGACTTCCCTGCATCCCCACGTTTTCTGTCTATATTGCTGTTAATCAGACATCACCACCCAGTATTTTTCTGCAGAGGAGTTTCTATGAAGTCCAGTCAAGCTGAAGGCCATATGTCCCTTCTTATACCATTCAAATGAATCTTTGCTCAACTATGCTGCTTTTTATACATGTCCACATCTAACTACAAATGTTTACCGAACAAAAAATTAGTGACTTCAGAATTGTAAATATTTTAGCCTTAAAAAAGCAGGGCTATAGGTTCTAGATGAATGTTTGTTACTTAACATGGGCATTCAGAATCTCAAAAAATATTTAATAAATATATTTATTTTAATGATATGACATTTTCAATTCTGCTTAAGTATCTCTACTAATTATTATGCCATGAAAAAGTTTATGACTAACAGTTCACCTAAACTTACAAAGATCTGGGGGAAATTGCTGGACTGGCTGAGATAACTTATAGCCCGTAAATAAAATATACATCAAATAAAAACAAACATGTAATTTCTTCCCAATACTACAATGACTATGTTGTTGACCAAATAAAACCTGAATTAGTCATAGAGAGATCAGTTTATTCTCTACCATGTGGCACAATCAGGCTTTTACATTCAAAGTAATGCATTAATTTTGATAGAAAATTGGATACCTTAAGCCTAACCAGTGTCTCCCCTTCTTGTATCATTTTATGAATTCTTGCTTACTTTTGTGAGTGAATATATAGCTATTTCATTTGTCTTGGTCTGAAAGCTTTAATGGTGATTTCACATTAAAATTAGGAATATACTAAGTGTTAGAATAAGAAGTCAATAAATGTGATCTTCCCTCATGATTTTAACAAGTAAGATAGCCCACAGGGAGTAATTTCAAGCTATATACTTAGTGGATTAAAGAGCACTGGGCATACTATAAAGAAGTCAATTCAATCCAAGTGTGATTGAGATAGACTTCAACTAAATACCAGAATTACCAGCTGAGCCACTTACTTTAGCTGAATAGTCAAACTTGGCAGGGCAGGGTACTGCTGTTCTTGGAGACCTGCTCAATTGTCCTCTGGGCATAACCTCTGTGCTATGACACAGAAGCTGGGGAGGGAACTGGGAATGAATGCCGCAGACTAGTATAGATCTGCTGCACCCCAGAGCTGGAGTAGGTGGGATCTGGGGATGTTCACAGGCTGCAGGTCTCCCAGGAATAGTGGCACACAGCTATGGGGAAATGAGGGGCTGCATTCTTCCCCAGCTGTCCTGCCTGAGCCCTCCCTACAGAGCAGGACCTGGAAGTTGGGAGACATTGAGATATTGCTTAGAGCATCTTTAGATCCCCACTGGAATGGCTGCTTCAAGACACAGAGCTGGGAGGAAGTGTGGGGTTGTCACCCCTAGATAAATGCTGGCTTCTTACTGTTCTCACAGAGTCCAATTAATGTTGATGAATAAATGACTCCTAATGTGTTGTAAGCCCTTGGATCAACCTCCAGAGACTGAATAATTGTCTTTACTAATTTTGAACAGCTTAATATTTTTCTCTTTGAGGGAGAGTCTTCACCTAACCCCTTAACACCTTTCTAGAAGTCCCTTCTTTCAGAGTTTTAGGATCAGTCTTGTAGCCCTCTAAACTCTCAAACCTTGGACAAGTCGCTTTGACTCAGTTTCTTTATCTGTGCTTTTGTTTCTTCAACTGTATAATAGAGATAATGATAGTATCTACCTTACTAGGTTGTTGTGAGGATTCATGAATTTCATTTTTATAATACATTTATTTTTAATACATTTTGTAACACATTTAGAATATTGCCTAGTACATTGCCTAGCTTTTGCTGCTCTGAAACTGGCTACTTTCCTGGTCTAAGGAGCAAGTTGAAGATACTTGCCAGCACAGATACACACATACACAAAAGGTTTTTACTCGCCACTGTGAACATCTAAGATAGACGTTACTCCAGTAAGAGTGGTTCTCTGGAACTAGGGAGACTCACATCTTCATTTCCCTTTGACATAAAAACCTACCCTCTATTTTAAAAAATATTGTCCTGTGAGTACGAAGTGCTAGCCAGAGTAATCCCTTTTTTGCCCTGGAGGAGGAAAAGGGAAGTGAGATGGAGAGAATACAGTCACATGCCACATATTAAAGTTTTGGTCAGTGATGGACCACATATGAGAGAGTGGGCAGTAGCACAATTCCTTTTATTTTTATAACTTTAATGCTGCCTAAATGTACAGAGTTTATAAAGTCTACAGTAGTGTACGGTAATGTCCTAGGCCTTCACATTCACTCACCACTCACTCACTGACTCACTCAGAGCAACTTCCAGTGCTGAAAGCTCACTTCATGCTAAGTGCCCTATACAGATATAGCATGTTTTTCCTTCTATACTGTGCTGTTACTGTGCCTTTTTAATGTTTAGATATACAAATATTTACTTACCATTGTGTTACAATCACCTACAGTATTCAGTATAGTAACATGCTGTGCAGGTTTTCAGCCTGGGATAATAAGCTGTACCATTTAGCCTAGTTTTGTGGTAGGCTCTACTATCTAGGTTTGTGCAAGTGTATTCTGTGATGTTTGCACAGTGACGAAATTGCCTAATAATACATTCCACAGAACAATCCCCATGGTTAAGTGACATATGACTGTACTTAACTGTCTTTTTTTTTTTTTTTTTTTTTTTTTTGAGATGGAGTCTCGCTCTGTCTCCCAGGCTGGAGTACAGTGGCACAGTCTTGGCTCACTGCAACCTCCGCCTCCCAGGCTCAAGCGATTCTCCTGCCTCAGCCTCCTGAGTAGCTGGGACTATGGGCGAATGCCACCATGCCTGGCTAATTTATTTGTATTTTTAGTAGAGATGGGGTTTCACCATGTTGGTCAGGCTGGTCTCAAACTCCTGTACTCAGGTGTTTCACCCACCTCAGCCTCCCAAAGTGCTGGTTTACAGGCATGAACCACTGTACCCAGCCATGTGTTCTCTGTAATATGCCACATTTATTGGAAAATGTAGAAGAATGCAGGAAGATATGAAGGAGTGGGACTAATAATTTTCATTTCTGAGCATAAACTCTTGAATATATTTGATACATTTTTACTTCATTGTGCTTAGTTTTATTTCCATGTACTTTACTTGTAACTCTTTCAAAGACCATGCAAAAATTCTTTGATGAGCCCAGTAACAGAGACTTTCAATGGACACATTAATACATTTGCTTTTTCCTTATGTCAATGTTAAACTTTTATAGTTACATTTAAATGTGCATTTTTTTCTATGCTTCAATAAGCCTGCATCAAGGTTATCTGCAAAGTAGAGACCAGACTGCATCTACAGAATCACTTAAACCTAGCTGGTCAAAAGGAAAACAGCACAGTAAAAAAAAAAAAAAAAACACATCAAAACATTTAAAGAAAAGATTTAGTGTATAGGCCAGATAGCTGTGATGATAAGCCCTTAAAAAAAGTAAACAATATCCTTAGGTTAAAAACAATTACAGAAATAACATGAAAGAGAAACTAATAAGATGCTTACTTAATGAATATTACCAACGTAAATATTTTACTATGGTTTTAAAGTAACTTCATAGCTTAACTTTGTTTTAGGTTCAATTGTGGAACCTTTGTTTTATGTTCAATTGATTTTTAATAGTTTTATATTCATTTGGTAATATTCTCTTTACAAAACTATTTTTAAATCTATAATTTCTTTATAAATTTGACACATAATTCAACATTCATAGCACATACTCTGTCTTTTCTAGGTCCTTCTCTATACTTTCCTTGTGTGACAAACTTTACTGAGGATAATAGTAATTTTTTTCTAGCATTTCTTTGAGAATATATCGCCCCTTGTGTTTTCTATTTATTTTCAGTATTGATAAAGACTAGGGTAATAGTAGAATAGAAAAGTATACCGATGGCCCAGTAAACTCCAATATACTTGTCCTTGTGAATTAGTAAAGTCGATTCTGCAATTAAGGATTCCAAAGTTCTGTAAAAAAACAAACTGGTGGATTAGAAAACACACTTGAAACAAGAGGATATTAGTCTTTTTCAGGTTCTTCCATATATTAATTGTGCAATTTAGGGCTTGACATGTGAAGACATTGTGCCTCAATTTTCTAATCTACAAAATGAGAGAGTTAGCAATATCAGGACCCAAACCTGGCTAGTCCAAGACATTAGAATTGCCTGGAGGCTCTCTAAAAAGAGAGTCCTAGGAACCACTCAGGAGGTGCTGAATCTAGGGAAGTAGGTTATGGGAATCCATCTTATGATTTATAGACTGGTTCTTGGAAAGCCATACGAATGGATCTACACTTTAGATATACTGAGTCAGATAAAATCTAAGATTCCTTTACAGAGTACTGCAGTTCTGTAAAAAGTGAAAATGGTAGACATCAAAGTATTTCCTTTCACTTTTCTGTCCTCACTTTCGTGGTGGATAGTCTCTGCCAGAATATTTTTCAAGACCTTTTAGAAACCTCTCCAAAGTCCAAGCACAAAAGCTGGAATTTGGAAGTAGAAGTCACTTCTAGACATAAAGTGGCTCTAGAGACCTGAGTAGCAGGAATTCATGGCTCTTCTCCCTGATTTAGATCACCAAGAGACTCAACTACATTCTGCCCATCCATGACTCTGTCTCTTTCAGATCCCGCCTGGCCAATTTGTTCCCACATTTCAGTGAGAATGCTGGAAAGAGGGAATCTAATTGATCCCACTCAACTATTCTTTCCAGTCCACACAACCAACCATAGAGGGCCTGACCTGGAGTTGGGTACATACTGCAGGTAATCAGTTGCTACACGTGTGTAAGTAATGACACAGTGCTATCCCTTTGCCAGGGCCTGTGGGTAAGACAGATTCACCTGGCATATCCTTCTCAGGTACAGCTAATAAGCCAGTTTTTTTTTCTTTTTAATAGGTCAATATTATTCATGTCATGTAGACAAACTTAAAGCTTCATTTTTGTATGTAATATCAGTAATTTACTTACCAAAATTTCATATACAATATGACATCCTGTGGAAAAATCCTTATTACCCAAATACTAAATCATACAATAGCCTAGACTTTTTCAGGGAACTCATGAGATAAAAATTAACTTGTGCTACCTTGGGTCCAGTTTAAATTTTATGACTCTTTGTGTAACAGAGGTGTAAACTACGCAAAAGCTGAGATACGCTGCCATTAAGAGGGTGTGGTGTCTCATTCATACATTAGATAAGCATAAGTTTCTTTCCCTTTGCTCCACAGAGCTGAGGAAAAAGGGACCAATTCATAAATTTACAACAAGAGACCTGATGAAGGTTAGTGCACAACTCTCATGCCTGCCAGCTGTTCGTAGCTCAATCAGAACAGCCTGTTACTAGTCTCCAATTTAAGTACACTTAGAAGATCATAAACATTATCCTGTTCCTCAGAATTGGCATTCAACTTTGCGACTGCTTCTCAAAATCACAGTCCATTCTCCATTCCAGAATTAAAACTAAATTGGATATTTTTATTTCTTTCCACGGCTAACACATTGCTGGGTACCATTTGTTATCAAGGCATTGCACAAGCTGTTCCCAGTTTAATGACTATTTGTGCCAGACCATAAATTTCAAGGTCAGCTCAAAGTCATGCAGCACTGTGCCAGAGGATGCAGGAATCTGTGAGTGAACTTCCTTGGCAGTTCTCTCCAAGTGATATCTCCACATTCTTCTTCTGGGGTTCTATATGAGAGTAAAAGGGGTGTTCACACAGACGTCGCTGTGACAAGAGCACAGCTTTAACAAGATTGTATTATTGTTCTAGTTTCACACTGTCCCTTTAATTTATGTAAATACCATATTAATCTAAAGTCAAGATACATTTGCAGATAATATCTGTCATCTGAAAATGCACCAGGGCTGATTCTGAGCTTTATGAATGAGGTCCTGACTATGTCTACCCACACAGAATAACAGAAACTAGTCTTGTAGTATAGTTCACACGCTCGTCTTTAAGATCAATGTAGTTTACTGCATGGTTGATTTTGCTAAAGTGATCAGTATTGATCATAAAGACACACTAAGTTAATGTATCAGCAGTTTAGTTCCTACACGCACGCATCCTCAGCCATCATCCACCAGATGCTGCCAGTGTAGATACTGGGCATTTCAGTAGGCACAGTCATCATTTCAGGCCACTGGGGCATCATTTTGCTAAATGCAGTGGCTGCATTACTTTATTTCTCAGAGATACTCCTGGATATATATTCAGGAGAACAGAGAAGACAAGACACATTTTTTTTTTTTTAAATCAAGATTCTTTAGTCGGCAATCAAAATGTCCAGTGCCTTGTGATTAGCAAAACTTTGAACTTGGGTTAATCTTGAAGCCTCAGAGATCACACACACATACCTCTCTAACCTGTTGGGCTTCCTGAAGATGTGAGACCAGTGCTCAGAGGAGGGAATAGAGAAAACTTCTCTCCTTCCTTACCCAGAACAGAATTTCTCCTTTTTCTTCTCAGATAGTCCTCCTGGGTTTGGAGTGTAGGGAGAGAGAGGAAGCAGTGTCACAGCCCAGTTCTTATTTCAGAGTTGCAGGGCTTTGCCTGTCTGTTGGCGGGCTAGACCATTTGCTGGATTCTTCTCATCCCTGGGGACCTCTGACTTGCTGTTCTGTGGACGGAGATGGTTCCTTCACCTCCTCCCTAAGCCTTCCTCACTCCCTAGGGATCCTGTGACAACTGTTAACTTCTCTCCTAAGGTCTGTTCACTCTCTTGCTCACATGAATCATACGCTTGGCCCCAGCAGACTCCAGGAGTAAAGGCTACACCACGCGGCAAGTCTCTGGGTGTCCCCCTACCTGCTGATATCTCAGGCAATTGATGGAACAGCAGCTCTGCAATCCTGATTTTAAACAGCATTTCATTTTAAACTAAAAACTCTCCTCAGAGGCAAAATACAACATCATGAGCTACCGGAGATAACTTTAGATCACTTTTCCTACGTCATATGGAAGGCCACAAACTTACTGACCCATGTAGCTAACGATAGACAGCCTCTAGGATTATACCATTTTCAGGGTAAGGGAAGGACCTCCTTTATTCAATTATATCCATTTTTACTTCTTGTTATCTCTCTAGCTCTAGAGTTCCACTGTAGCTCCAATGTCAGGCATTTGCTTGGTGAATGAATGACTAAATAAATGAAACGCCAATCTGGAAATTCAAGGGCTTATGTGAACTAGGTTTTACTTCAGACTCCACCCCCGCTAGAATGCAGCCTCCAGAAGCTCAGGAATTTCCAGGGTGGTTATACACTATAGTACCTGTAAGGGAGAAGACATCCAATAAATATTTGTTAACTAGATTGAATGAATGCTTCATACAACTTGAGCAGAGGAAATGACTGGTACATTGTGGATTCTCTGTGGAGTGTGGCTGTGGCTTGGAGGCAGAGGCTCAGTCCTTTCCCGCATGACTTCTGACCTTATGTGTAAAAGGGTGGATGGTCTCATATTGTGTTGGTTTTTCTCTTTTTCTATTTTAGTCAAATGTTGAGCATCTTCAAAATAAGCCACCTCCAGGGGGTAATTTTCTATGTTGTCAAATGTAAGCATTGTTTTTAAAAAAATAAACATTTTAAATTTATAGTTAAATAGTCACAGATTCTCAAATAGTGTGTTTTGGCTCATGAATGTTTGTAATTTGAGGTTTAGGAATACATCACTGATACCAGAATTTTCTTCACTGTGGGTGTGTGTGTGTGTGTGTGTGTGTGTGTGTGTGTGTGTGTGTTTTCTGTCAGTCGATTTCTGGAAAGAGTTTGACAACTTTGCCTGCCAAGTTTTTCTTTGCAAAAGTTTAATCCCATGCAATTCATGTGAATGAAACTGCTGATATTGGCCAGTGTTGCCATATTTTCCATATAATGTTGTTAAAATTCTACTACTTGCTATTTTACTTGTTAGTTTATCCTAGGAAAAGCAGATTTTATTTCTATTTAGTTTCAAAAATATCTTCACAACTTTTTGAAGAAGTTTAAAGTGCTTCGGTATATATTTTTGGTTATGTTGTAAATCAAAAGTCTCACGTTCGAATTTAATTTTAAGAATGTATGACAGTTACAGTATAAATATAGTGATTTATTTTTGTTCAGATTTTGTAGTTCAGCAGCTCCTAAATAGAAACACATATTCTAATTAGTTTTCAAATTTCAATTAGAATGCTCTAATAATTCTTAGCTTCCTGACATTTCATTTGGCAAGAGAAATAACTGTAGTAAAATTCCTATGTAAAAGGCTACTAAGAGCAAAACATTAAAGGCACTGAGTTAACTAATGCAACTAAATGTAAATTTGTATTCTTTGAGGCTCTAATTATTTGTTAATTAGGTGCCAATTGACTTCTAAGGCATATTTATTGAGGCTGAACAACAAAGATATGTCTATTACCATATATACTTGTTTGTCTAGAACTATGCCCTCCATAATTAAGTGTCATTGCTTAACCATGAATACCTTCCTCTAGAAATCAGATTTGCATATTCATTCTATTACAGAGGTGCCTTCATTCTTAGTGACAGCATGTATGTTTTCCCTTCTGTAACCAGGCTCCTGTTGGTTATGATGGTCCCAACGTACTGGGGTGAGAAAAAGAGACATTCCCCAATTCTTATTCTGCTTTTAGAAGTACACACGCACAGAAACTGTGGTTTCTTTTACATTTCATACTGGCAATTTCAAAAGCAATGCTTTTCAGAAAAAAACAAGTATACTTACTATAGTACATACAGGTAACACATTGCACATTAAAAATTCCTCTTACTCTTTAACCTTGGGATGTATAAAGGGAAAATTTTAAATATATCAGGCATATAAGATTTTGAAGAACTGATATCCAGAGCACTTTCTAAAAGAAACTTTGAGATTTTAATGTGAGGGTGAAAAACACTTAGCTCCTCCACATGAACTCTTCTTGCTTTTAGACACCAAGAGTCTTGTGGAATGAAGACTGTGTAGACTACAATTTTCTCGACTTAAAGAACACAGCCAGAAATGTGCTTCCTAACGAAATATATTTCTGGGTAGAATGTTCTCCAAGTTTCAGGAAGAAGTGTCAACATCATAAAGACTGTAAGGTTGACACTGGAAAGGGCCCAATAGTGCCGCAGATGCCTTTGTTTAGTGAGGGGAAATCATGAAGCTGAGTTTCACTACAGCAAAATTCTAGAAGAGAAAGACTATTATTTTCCACATGATTTTAAAAAAACAGTTGGTATATACAGAGTGCAGTATGCTGTCTTAGAAAATAAGAAGCAGGGGAAGAATTTTAGAATTAGATCCTTACTTTCCAATTATTTTTTCTTTGTAAGTGAAACTTAATCTATGTGTCTCAGCCTTATTATAAATGATGCAGATTACCCTCTTTCACTCCAACTTTTCCTTTCTAACCTTCAGACATAAACACTAAGAGAAAAAATAAATAAAAAACTAAACCACACACACACACACACACACACACACACACGATAGTAACATATAGCTTTGATTTGTTTACAGGATGTTTATTTTACCAACTTTTTTGTGATATCTATCATATAGTTCTCACTTAGCGCCACACCGTTACTCTGATATAAAATTATATTTAAACATAAAGCCCCTTATTTCAGGAAATAATACACTAATTAGTGCCAAACAACTTGGAGTTACTTCCTGAATTTGAAAAGAGTAAATATTTCTTTGGCAAGAATATATCTAAACAAAGGGCAAATTCAAGGTTTGGAGAGAATGAATGGAGACTCTTTTTGAAGAATCGGCAAAAATGTAATATATTAAAGGGTTTTAGGTCCAAAAAAGATCAAATCTACAAGTTTATACTGTATTTGCAAACAGTATTACAGAAACAGACCAATCTTTCTACAATTTTAACATACGATTTAAATAGATACTTCATTAGTAATATTTTGCCTTATAACATGTCAATTCCAAAGTTAGAAGCTTAAAACAACATATGTTTATTGTCTCATTGTTTTTGAGGGTCAGAAATATGGGCATGCTTTATATGGGTTGTCTATCTCAGGGTCTTTCCCTTGACTGCAATCAAGGCTGGAACCATGGTCTCATCTGAAGGCTCAAGTGAGAAAGAATCGGCTTCCAAGCTCATTCACACATATGTTGGCAGGAGTCAGTCCCCTCATGGGCTGTTGGACTGAAGATCTCTGTTCTTCACTGGCAGTTGGCCAGGGGCTACAATCAGCTTCTTGCCACACAGGTGTTTTTAACATGACAGCTTGCTTCATCAAAGATTGTAACCCAAGAAAACAACAGAAAAGGTCAGAAGGTCATATCTTTTTTAAAAAAATTATACTTTCAGTTCTGGGGTACATGTGCAGAATATGCACTTTTGTTACATAGGTATACATGTGCCATGGTGGTTTGCTGCACCCATCAACACATCACTTACATTAGGTATTTCTCCTAATGCTATCCCTCCCCTAGCCCCTCACCCCCTAACAGACCCTGGTGTGATGTTCTCCTCCCTATGTCCATGTGTTCTCATTGTTCAACGCCTACTCATGAGTGAGAACATGCGATGTTGGGTTTTCTGTTCTTGTGATAGTTTGCTGAGAATGATGGTTTCCAGCTTCATCCATGTCCCTTCAAAGGACATGAACTCATCCTTTTATATGGCTGCACAGTATTCCATGGTTTATATGTGCCACATTTTCTTTATCCAGTCTATCATTGATGGGCATTTGGGTTGGTTCCAAGTCTTTGCTATTGTGCATAGTGCCACAATAAACATACATGTACATGTGTCTTTATAGTAGAAATGTGCCACATTTTCTTAATCCAGTCTATCATTGTTGGACATTTGGGTTGGTTCCAGGTCTTTGCTATTGTGAATAGTGCCGCAATAAACATACATGTGCATGTGTCTTTATAGCAGCATGATTTATAATCCTTTGGGTATATACCCAGTAAAGGGATTGCTGGGTGAAATGGTATTTCTAGTTCTAGATCCTTGAGGAATTCCCACACTGTCTTCCACAATGGTTGAACTAATTTACACTCCCACCAACAGTGTAAAAGCGTTCCTATTTCTCCACATCCTCTCCAGCATCTGTTGTTTCCTGACTTCTTAATTATCATGATTCTAACTGACTGTGAGACGGTATCTCATCGTGACTTTTATTTGCATTTCTCTAATGACAAGTGAGGTGAGCATTTTTTCATATGTCTGTTGGCTGCATAAATGTCTTCTTTTGAGAAATGTCTGTTCATATGCTTTGCCCACTTTTTGATGGGGTTGTTTTTTCTTCTAAATTTGTTTAAGTTCTTTGTAGATTCTGGATATTAGCCCGTTGTCAGATGGATAGATTGCAAAAATTTTCACCCGTTCTGTAGGTTGCCTGTTCACTCTGATGATAGTTTCTTTTGCTGTGCAGAAGCTCTTTAGTTTAATTAGATCCCATTTGTCAATTCTGGCTTTTGTTGCCATTGCTTTTGGTGTTTTAATCATAAAGTCTTTACGCATGCCTATGTCCTGAATGGTATTGCCCAGGTTTTCTTCTATAATTTTGATGGTCCTAGGTCTTACATTCAAGGCTCTGATCCATCTTGAGTTGATTTTTGTATAAGGTTTAAGGAAGGGGTCCAGTTTCAGTTTTCTGCATATGGCTAGTCACTTTACCCAACAACATTTACTAAATAGGGAATCATTTCCCCATTGCTTGTTTTTGTCAGGTTTGTCAAAGATCAGATGGTTGTACATGTGTAATGTTATTTCTGAGGCCTCTGTTCTGTTCCATTGGTCTATATATCTCTTTTGGTACCAGTACCATGCTGCTTTGGTTACTGTAGCCTCGTAGCACAGTTTGAAGTCAGGTAGCATGATGCCTCCAGCTTTGTTCTTCTTGCCCAGAATTGTCTTGGCTATGTGGTCTCTTTTTTGGTTCCATATGAAGTTTAAAGTAGTTTTTTCCAACTCTCCGAAGAAAGTCAGTGGTAGCTTGATGGGGATAGCATTGAATCTTAAATTACTTTGGGCAGTATGGCCATTTTCGCAATATTGATTCTTCCTATCCATGAGCATGGAATGTTTCTCCATTTGTTTGTGTCCTCTCTTATTTCCTTGAGCAGTGGTTTGTAGTTCTCCTTGAAGAGGTCCTTCACTTCCCTTGTAAATTGGACTCCTAGGTATTTTATTCTCTTAGCAGCAATTGTGAATGAGAGTTCACTCATGATTTTGCTCTCTGTTTGTCTATTATTGATGTATAGGAATGCTTGTGATTTTTGCACATTGATATTGTATCCTGAGACTTTGCTGAAATTGCTTATCAGATTAAGGAGTTTTTGGGCTGAGACGATGGGGTTTTTCTAAATATACAATCATGTCATCTGCAAACAGAGACAATTTGAATTCTTCTTTTCCTATTTAAATACGCTTTATTTCTTTCTCTTGCCTGATTGCCCTGGCCAGAACTTCCAATACTATGTTGAATAGGAGTGATGAGAGAGGTCATCCTTGTCTTATGCCAGTTTTCAAAGGGAATGCTTCCAATTTTTGCCCATTCAGTATGATATTGGCTGTGGGTTTGTCAAAAAAAGCTCTTATTATTTTGAGATATGTTCCATTGATACCCACTTTATCGAGAGTTTTTAGCATGAAGGGCTGTTGAATTTTGGTGAAGGGCTTTTCTGCATCTATTGAGATAATCATGAGGTTTCTGTGATTGGTTCTGTTTATGTGACAGATTACATTTATTGATTTGCATATATCGAACCAGCCTTGCATCCCAGGGATGAAGCCAACTTGATCATGGTGGATAAGCTTTTTAATGTGCTGCTGGATTTGGTTTGCCAGTATTTTATTGAGGATTTTTGCATCAATGTTCGTTAGGGATATTGGCCTGAAATTTTGTGTTGTTGTTGTTGTTGTTGTTGTTGTGTCTCTGCCAGGTTTTGGTATCAGGATGATGCTGGCCTCATAAAATGAGTTAGGGAGGATTCCCTCTTTTTGTATTGTTTGGAATAGTTTCAGAAGGAATGGTACCACCTCCTCTTTGTACCTCTGGCAGAATTCGGCTGTGAATCTGTCTGGTCCTAGACATTTTTTGGTTGGTAGACTATTAATTACTGCTTCAATTTCAGAACTTGTTATTATTTTATTCAGTGATTTAACTTCTTCATTGTTTAGACTTAGGAGGGTGTATGTGTCCAGGAATTTACCCATTTCTTCTAGATTTTCTAGTTTATTTGCATAGAGGTGTTTATAGTATTTTCTGATGGTAGTTTGTATTTCTATGGGATCAGTGGTGATAGTCCCTATGTCATTTTTTATTGCATCCATTTGATTCTTTTCTCTTTTCTTCTTTATAAGTCTGGCTAGTGGTCTATCTATTTTGTTGATCTTTCCAAAAAACTAGCTCCTGTATTCGTTGAGTTTTTGAAGGGTTTTTCATGTCTCTATCTCCTTCAGCTCTGCTCTGATCTTAGTTATTTATTGTCTTCTGCTAGCTTCTGAATTTGCTCTTGCTTCTCTAGTTCTTTTAATTGTGATGTTAGGGTGTCAATTTTTGATCTTTCCTGCTTTCTCTTGTGGGCATTTAGTGCTATAAATTTCCCTCTACACACTGCTTTAAATGTGTCCCAGAGTTTCTGGTATGCTGTGTCTTCATTCTCATGGGTTTCAAAGAACATCTTTATTTCTGTCTTCATTTCATTATTTACCCAGTAGCCATTTAGGAGCAGGTTGTTCAGTTTCCATGTAGTTGTGCAGCTTTGAGTGAGTGTCTTAATCCTGAAATCTAGTTTGATTGCACTGTAGTCTGAGAGACTGTTATGATTTCCATTCTTTTGCATTTGCTGAGGAGTGTTTTACTTCCAATTATGTCGTCAGTTTTAGAATAAGTGCGATGAGGTGCTGAGAAAAATGTATATTCTGTTGATTTGGGATGGAGAGCTCTGTAGATGTCTATTAGGTTTGCTTGGTTCAGAGCTGAGTTCAACTCCTGAATATACTTGTTAATTTTCTGTCTCGTTGATCTGTCTAATATTGACAGTGGGGTGTTAAAGTCTCCCACTATTATTGTGTGGGAGTCTGAATCTCTGTGGGTCTCTAAGAACTTGCTTTATGAATCTGGGTCCTCCTGTATCAGGTACATATATATTTAGGATAGTTAACTCTTCTTGCTACCTTGATCCCTTTACCATTATGTAATGTCCTTCTTTGTCTCTTTTGATCTTTGTTGGTTCAAAGTCTGTTTTATCAGAGACTAGGATTGCAACTACTGTTTTTGTTTTGCTTTCCATTTGCTTGGTAAAGCTTCCTCCATCCCTTTATTTTGAGCCTTTGTATGTCTTTGCACATGAGATGGGTCTCCTGAATACAGCACACTGATGGGTCTTGACTCTTTATCCAATTTGCCAGTCTGTGTCTTTTAATTGGGGCATTTAGCCCACTTACATTTAAGGTTGATATTGTTATGTGTGAATTTGATCCTGTCATTATGACGTTAGCTGGTTATTTTGCCCATTAGTTGATGCAGTTTCTTCACAGCGTCAATGGTCTTTTCTTTACAGTTTGGCATGTTTTTGCGGTGGCTCATACCAGTTTTCCTTTTCACATTTAGTGCTTCCTTCAGGAGCTCTTGTAAGGCAGGCCTGGTGGTGACAAAATCTCTCAGCATTTGCTTGTCTGTAAAGGATTTTATTTCTCCTTCGCTTATGAAGCTTAGTTTGGCTGAATATGAAACTCTGGGTTGAAAATTCTTTTCTTCAAGAATGTTGAATATTGAGAGAATGTTGGCCCCCATTCTCTTCTGGCCTGTAGGGCTTCTGCAGAAAGATCTGCTGTTAGTCTGATGGGCTTCCCTTTGTGGGTAACCTGAACTTTCTCTCTGGCTGCCCTTAGTATTTTTTCCTTCATTTCAACCTTGGTGAATCTGATGATTGCTCTTGTCGAGGAGTATCTTTGTGGTGTTCTCTTTATTTCCTGAATTTGAATGTTGGCCTGTCTTGCTATGTTGGGGAAGTTCTCCTGGATAATATCCTGAAGAGTGTTTTCCAACTTGGTTCCATTCTCCTCATCACTTTCAGGTACACCAATCAAACGTAGATTTGGTCTTTTCACATAGTCCCATATTTCTTGGAGGCTTTGTTGGTTGCTTTTTATTCTTTTTTCTCTAATCTTGTCTTCTCTCTTTATTTTATTAAGTTGACCTTCAATCACTGATATCCTTTCTTCCAGTTGATTGATTTGGCTATTGAAACTTGCGTATGGTTCATGAAGTTCTCGTGCTGTTTTTCAGTTCCATGAGATCGTTTATGTTCTTCTCTAAACTGGTTGTTCTAGTTAGCAATTTGTCTAACCTTTGTTCACGGTTCTTAGCTTCCTTGCACTGGGTTAGAACACGCTCCTTTAGCTCAGAGGAGTTTGTTATTATCCACCTTCTGAAGACTACTTCTGTCAATTCGTCAAACTCATTCTCTGTCCAGTTTTGTTCCCTTGCTGGCAAAGAGTTGTGATCCTTTGGGGGAGAAGAGGCATTCTGGTTTTGGGAATTTTCAGCCTTTTTGCACTGGTTTCTTCCCATCTTTGTGAATTTATCTACCTTTGGTCTTTGATGTTGGTGACCTTCAGATGGTGTCTTTGAGTGGACATGCTATTCCTTTCTGTTTGTTAGTTTTCCTTCTGACAGCCAAGCCCCTCTGCTCCAGATGTGCTGGAGTTTGCTGGAGGTCTCCCAACCCTGTTTGCCTGGATATCACCAGCAGAGGCTGCAGAACAGCAAAGATTGCTGTCTGATCTTTCCTCTGGAAACTTTGCCCCAGAGGGGCACCTGCCAGATGCCAGCCAGGGGTCTTCTGTATGAGCCACTTGAGGAGGCAGTCTGACCCTTAACAGAGCTCGAAAGCTGTGCTGAGAGGTCCACTGCTTTCTTCAGAGCTGTCAGGCAGGGACAGTTAAGTCTTTTGAAGCTGTGCCCACAGCCGCTCCTTTCCCCAGGTGCTCTCTCCCAGGGAGATGGTGGTTTTATCTATAAGTCCCTGACTGGGGCTGCTGCCTTATTTTCAGAGATGCCCTGCCCACAGAAGGGAAATCTAGCAGTCTGACCACAGCAGCCTTGCTAAGTTGCAGTGGGCTACACCCAGTTCGAACTTCCTGGCTGATTTGTTTACACTGTGAGTGTAAAACCACCTACTCAAGCCTCAGCAATAGTGGACGCCCCTCTCCCCACCAAGCTCGAGTGTCTCAGGTCAATCTCAGACTGCTACTGTGCTGGCAGCGAGAATTTCAAGCCAGTGGATCTTAATTTTCTAGGCTCCATTGAGGTGGGACCCGCCAAGCCAAACCACTTGGCTCCTTGGCTTCAGCACCCCTTTCCAGGGCAGTGAGCGGTTCTGTCTCGCAATGCAAGAACGAATGGCCTACCACATAGCCCTTATCTTTCTAGTCACTTTTCCACAATTAACTGCTTTAGCCCAAACCCCTTTGTCTTGTCATTTTTTCATAAATTCACTACCCCTTGTCCAGCCTGGTATACAACATTTTGGTCCTAACTGCTCCTTTGGGTCATTTTTCTTGTAAAAGCTCCCATATACAAGTAAAACTTACAAAATAAAATATGTATGTTTTTCTCCTGTTAATCTGCCTTATGTTAGTTTCATACTTAGACCCAGCCAGAGACCCTAAGAGGGTAGAGAAAAAATTGTACCTCCCCTACAATTTCTTTTCAACATATGAATTGGGTTGCACTAACTAAATTCTCAAGAAGAACAAGTCAGTCTGGCTATAGAGAAAAAATTATACCTCCCCTACAATTTTTTTTAACATATGAGTTGGGTTGCACTAACTAACCTCTCAAGAAGAACAAATCAGTCTCGCTGTAGAGAAAAAAATTATACCTCCCCTACAATTTTTTTTCAACATACGAGTTGGGTTGCACTAACTAAACTCTAAAGAAGAACAAGTCAGTCTGGCTGTTGTATTTTACAGCTTTTCATGGGTGTACTAGGATTTGTGTAGGAATTTTTGTTCAAGTTAATCCCTTAATTCAAATACTGTACTGTTTTCTGATGTTTTCTTAAGAATCATGGAAAGTATGGGGCAATACATGCAGCCTTCTCCTAATGATTTTTTTTTTTTGAGATGGAGTCTTGCTCTGCTGCCCAGGCTGGAGTGCAGTGGCATGATCTCGGCTCACTGCAACCTCCACTTCCCGGGTTCAAGCAATTCTCCTGCCTCAGCCTCCCGAGTAGCTGGGATTACAGGTGCCTGCCACCACCCCTGGCTAATTTGTGTGTGGGTGTGTATTTTTAGTATAGATGGGGTTTTACCATGTTGGCGGGGCGGCCTTGACCTCCTGACCTCAAGTGATCCACCCGCCTCAGCCTCCCAAAGTGCTAGGATTACAGGTGTGAGCCACCATGCCCAGCTTCTAATGAGATTTTAATCTTCTTAACTATTAAAGTCTCTATTCTATTTAGATTGGTACAGATGTATGGCAGAAGTCACCATTACGCATCTTTAAGTTATATTTGATAAAACATGGCAATTACACACTGTAATAAAATATTTGTTTGTATAAATGTACCCAGTAGTTGCACACACAAACCCAACTTCCCTCTTTCCAAAATGGTCACTATCTAAAAAGATGTCTTGACATAAACATCTTGACTTTGCTCTGCCACGATTGTATAATTTCTAAATCAAACACTTTAAATTTTATTCAGAAGTTTTCTTGTTTCTCATCCATATCTGTCTAGACTCAATCTGCCCAACTTCACCCAACAGCTCAGCTTTCTACAATAATCACTTGTCTTCATCTATGTTAATCATATTATTTTACTGTGGGTTACTTGGTCTTCTTTTTCATTTTTCTGTAAAAAATGCCATTGAACACTATCTGTCATTATTAGAACCTTAAAAAAATAAAAGACTCTCCTCCTATCTGTTACAATATTGAAATCCCTGTAAGTCTTAGACACCTCCCTGCCAGAGTTCTCCATCTTTCTGTTGTAACTTGGACTAGAGGCTGCTTAGTCTTTCTCCAGTCTTTTTGACCACCAGACTTTTTCCCATAGCTCTTCTGGGTCAGTTTCCTGAATCTTATGGCTTTTTTTGTTTCTATTGTCTTAGGAAAATATTTGTGGAAGGTAAACTTTCTGAATCTTGCCAGTATGAAAAGGTCTACCCTCATACTGTTGTCAATAATTTAGTTCAGTACATAATTCAAGAAGCATGTGGAAGAACTGCTTACAAATTCACAATAAAATCCAGTTTTAAGTCCCATACCGCATTCTACATTCTTTTATAAGTAGCATTTCTAAGTTCCAAGGCCAGGTTATTAGGTTTTATAGGGAATATAGGCTCAATCTTCAATTGTATGCCCTTAAAGCAGGTTGTGACTTCTTTTCTCTATTTTATCAGTCTGACCTCTCCATCAGCTTCCCATCCAATAGTTTATTGGAAACTTCTTTGTCATTTTCTTTTCTGTTGTGTTTATGCATATTTGTTTTTTGTGGTTTTTTGTTTGTTTATTTTAGACAAAGTTTTTTTTTCTGTCACCCAGGCTGGAGTGCAGTGGAACGATCTCGGCTCACTGCAACCTCTGCCTCCTGGGTTCAAGCAATTCTCCTGCCTCAGCCTCCTGAGTAGCTGGGATTATAGGCACGTGTCACCATGCCTAACTATTTTTTTTTATTTTTAGTAGAGATGAGGTTCCACCATGTTGGCCAGGCTGGTCTTAAACTCCTGACCTCAAGTGACCTGCCAGCCTCAGCCTCCCAAAGTGCTGGGATTACAGGCATGAGCCACTGTGCCCAGCTGTTTATGTATATTTGTTTCTTTACTATGATTTTCAAAGATATTTTGTTTTGAAACAAAAACTCATTTTAATGTAGAATATTATCCAAATATTGACTTTTATTTATTGTATTTGTTTCATTTATTATTGAAATAGCTAGAGTCTAATTTTTTGCTAGGACTCAACATTTATTCAATGATAGAAGAGAATCTAAGCAGGCCTGCTGTCATTCTTACTTTAGAACTAGCCATTAATAGCCTTTTCACAGTTTAACTGAATTGGCATGGTGAAAAGAGTTTGGACTCTCAAGTCAAATATGCCTGGGCTCAAATTCTAGTTCCTCTACTGATGAGCCATGTAGCTTTGGGATTGTTGCTTATCCATCTGAAAATATAGTTTATCTTGACCTATCTTGGAAGGATTAAAGGAGATTAATATGTTAATATATATGTTAATTATATGTTAATATATATGTGCTGAAGAAAAGGTTAGTTCTATTGTCCAATTTATTTTATTTTTCTACACCTTTAATTATTCTGCAGACAATACTGATAATAGCCAATATTTTCCAGTAGATTTTTCTTTTCTTATTCCCATGATCCTAACCCTAATTCAGAACTTGTTATTTCTGTCTAAACAACCTGATGTTCACATCACTAGACACTTTTATTTTAAACTCTAAACCATCAGTTTAAACTTCTGAAAGTACAGCTCTCATTATGTCCCTGTGTTACGGTCATCTGCCCAAATATCTTCACATTTTATCTACTAAATTCAATGCAAATATTTTGATGACCACCTCTCTGGCAACCTGTAAACTAACCCTAACCTCCATTCTAGATGTGGGTCATATGTTTCTTAAAAATGTACCCTCTATTCCAATAAAACTTGATATTTCATTTTCTCTATTTTTTTTAATTTTTTTATTATGCTTTAAGTTCTAGGGTACATGTGCACAACGTGCAGGTTTGTTACATATGTATACATGCACCATGTTGGTGTCCTGCACCCATTAACTCGTCATTTACATTAGGTGTATCTCCTATTGCTATCCCTCCCCCCTCTCCCAACCCAATGACAGGCCCCAGTGTGTGATATTCCCCTTCCTGTGTCCAAGTGTTCTCATTGTTCAGTTCCCACCTATGAGTAAGAACATGTGGTGTTTGGTTTTTTGTCCTTGCGATAGTTTGCTGAGAATGATGGTTTCCAGCTTCATCCATGTCCCTAAAAAGGACATGAACTTATCTTTTTTTATGGCTGCATAGTATTCCATGGTGTATATGTGCCACATTTTCTTAATCCAGTCTATCATTGATGGACATTTGGATTGGTTCCAAGTCTTTGCTATTGTGAATGGTGCTGGAGAGGATGTGGAGAAATAGGAACACTTTCACACTGTTGGTGGGACTGTAAACTAGTTCAACCACTGTGGAAGACATTGTGGCAATTCCTCAAGGATCTAGAACTAGAAACACCATTTGACCCAGCCATCCCATTACTGGGTATATACCCAAAGGATTATAAATCATGCTGCTATAAAGACACATGCACACGTATGTTTATTGTGGCACTATTCATTATTCTCTATTTTTTTAACTGGAATATACAACTTAAATCCTGACCTGTCAAAATCCTATCTGGCTTTTAAGCTCAGCTGGCACCATACTCCATAAAGCCTTCAAAATTTTCAAGGCAGAAATGTGCTCTCACTCTTTAGAAACCTCAAAGCTTGTCATTTGAATTTCTTTAAATACACAATTATAGTATTCACCATGATTATTTCTCAGCATATTCAGCTTACCCATTATGTTATATGCTATTTAGAGGTAGGAGCTAAATCTTATTTATTTTTATACTTTTTCATAGTGTCCACTGTATTATCTTGTACTTAATAGAAATCAATCATTTTTTTAATGAACATGTAGGTAAATGCTCTCTATATGCTTTATGCCTTGATAATTTGTCTTAATATCCAGTTAACCTTTTAATATTTATCTAAAATTACTATTTAAAAATATATATTTTTGTTTAATTAGCAGAAGAAAACTAGTATTTTTTTGAGTGGCTACTATGTCCCAACTAATATGCTACACATTTTCTTAAAGCATATGACCTCATTTTTGTCAGCATTACAAACCATGATATGATATTATTGGGGTTACTGTTTTTTATTTGGAGAAATCATAGTGCTTAAATAATGTTCTAGATCATAGCTTGGACGTTGCAGAATTAAGACTGAAATTCAGGTCTTTCAGAGTTAAAATCACATATTCTTTGCATAATGCTACACATTCTGCTTTCATGGCATGACTCAGTATCAACCAAGATTTTATATTATGAGGCCAAAGGGTATGTATTTTTGTCCCTCACTGGTTCTATCTCTGTATTTTGCATAAAACAAGTGCTCAATCAATATTTCATGGATGACTAAATAAGCATAAACCAATCAAGTAATTTTAAGTATTGGCAGCTTTACAGGAAAGAAGACTCATCATAGAAAATTCAACCCCAAACAATTTTTTTCGGAATTTAGGACTCATACATTTAGTCAGTAAATATTACTGGAGACAATATTGTTTACACACAAGAATAAATAATGTATTGCCCTTGCCACTGGGAGCTCAACACTAATAGTTTAAAATGCCGTAAGATAAACTACGTGTGAGGTACGTATATGCTTTGGACATACCAACTCTTTCAAGTTGGAACAATTAATATCTCATTTTGGGAAATGGGGAAACTGGACCTCAGAGTGTTTAGGTAACTTGCTCAATGTCATACAGCTAAAAATTTCCAGATTCGATATTTGATCCCAGGCAGCTTAGCTTAACTGAGTCTACCCTTTTCCTGACCACAACTAAAAGCTCAGATCCACACAAGATTTCAGGCCCACGCATGATTGTTACAAGTTTAGACAGAAATGTATCTTATTGATTTCTCCAATTTGAGAGAGTAAAATATTGCTGTAAGAGTTCAGAAAACAAAGTGATTGTGGGAAGTTAGGAAAAGCTTAATAGAAACAACAGCATTTTCTGTAGATCTGGAGAACCAAGTAGATGTTCCATAGATGACAAATTCCATAGAAGAATTTGTACAGCCAACATGAGTAAGGCAAGAAATGAAAAGGGGTTGGGTTTTGGTTCTAGCTTTGCTTTGTGTTTCTTAAACATGAGGAACAAATCAGCCTGGCCAAAGTAGCACTTCTAGGTAGAAAATTAGTATCAAACAGGAGTAAAGAAACAGATTTTGAAGGACGTAGTTTGCCCAATGTGTCTAAACTTCATTCAATAGGCAGGATAGAGCTGTTGAAACTTCATACCAGAGAAGCCTTATTAGTGATAACTTATACATATTAATATGGCGGAAATAAAAGGGTATGTGAATGGAGCAACCAAGACAAAATTTTGTAGAAACAGAAGCAGCATTTTTATTTTTATTTTTTGAGACAGGGTCTTGCGCTGTTACCCAGGCTGACGTACAGTGGCATGATCACGGCTCACTGCAGCCTCGACCTCCTGGGCTCAAGCCATCCTCCTGCCTCAACCTCCAGAGTAGCTGGAACTACAGGCTCATGTCACTATGCCTGGCAAATTTTTGCATTTTTTGTAGAGACAGGGTTTTTCCATGTTGCCCAGGATGATCTCAAATTCCTGGGCTCAAGGGATCCACTCTCCTCAGCCTCCCAAAGTTCAGAAGTTACAGGCATGAGGCATCACACCCACCACAGAAGCAGCATTTTTATTTCCAGAAAATGAATTCAAAATCTTCTTTATAGTTTTGGGGAAAGTTGACAACCTAATACCCTCAGATGGGCACAACAAGGAAAATCCCAAACAAATGACAGAAGATAAAAAATGTGTTCCCGATTGGATTAAGCTGGAATAAGAGGGTGAAAGGTAATCCCTATACCATTTTCAAATGTTTCAAATCTTTCAGAAGCCATAATTTTAGTAGTAAGCTTCACATTTTCTGAAATATATAAAAATTATGCCTTATTAAACTATCCGGCCTTCTGCTTTGGGAGTTTTTCTGTTCTTTAAATGCTCTGCAGTTAGCAAATTTGGGAAGTAGTGCACAGTTGGAACAAGCAGGCAACTTTATCAAATAAGTCAGCGTTGTCTCCAGAAGAGGTGAGACATCACATATGTTTAACTTTACAGACTGCTTTCTGAAATAAAGATGGTAACAAAATTAAAACATCTCCTTCCACTGAATGAGTTCAATCCATTATAATGATGTTTTCTTGTTATAATTCTTCTGGAAAATGGTATTTTCAACTACAGTGACAAAATGCATTTTTATTTTACTTATGGTTTAAATTGTATGACATGTCAAAGTTGTTGCATTGGAGATAGTAATCTTTTTTAAAGAATATATCAAAGGAGCACAAGATCTTTAAAACTGGATAAATTTACAAAATATCTTTACTCTTTATTGTTTCTATTGTTAGAATTTGTTCAGCTTGGAAAATGTATGAGGTGGGTTCATTTCATACTTACATTTAGTCAATTTCATTTTATACTACTTGAGCAAATTTTAATCTTACATAGAAGAAAGATAATCAGTTTTCCCCCTTATTTGCCCTTTTTTCTCCTCATCTTTTCCTCTCTGTCTTCTCAATCAATCCCTCCCAACCCAAATGAAATTGCTCCAATTGAAATTTCTAAGAAGTTCTATATTACCAAAAAAAAAAAAAAAAAAATCCCTCTCCTGGAAATTGCTATAAAGGAATTTCACCCTGTTACTCACTCTCTTCTTGGCACTTCATTAACATCACTATTAAATCAGTCCCCAATTGGAATTCTGTATTATGCATGAATTATTCTGCATGAGTGGCGTATTATAATTCAAAAGTCTTTTTTTATTTCATTCAAGCTATATAGTTATATTGTTATTTAATAAGTCACTTTTGCATTCATTTCCAAATCTGGATAAGGCACCTAAAGTAATTTTGAATATGTCCTAAATTATTAAAGCTATTATTTTTAAGGTATAGTCCTTTCAATATTCAAATAATAATTTGGCTACCAGTAATCCACAACCAATTGTCTCCACTTTGTTCTGTATACATTATTTCTTTAATAAATTGATTACACCAGTGTGTTTTCTTTATGAAATACATTAAAGTATGCAAAATAAATGGAATAAAACAAAATTATATTAGAAGCATCCAAGTACAGTAGCAATTAATATTTTGACTTCATAATTTAGACTTATTAATCACTATATATGCTGCTTAATGAGAAAAAATATGGTATTCTGAGGATGTGGGTTTTGTCAATTCAGGTATATCTGGGTAAATGCTAAACATGTCCAATATTTGATTAGCTATATAAATGGCTCAAAACCCACTGGATAATTTATAGTTATCTGCACTATTTCCTTCTGTCTTGGAACCTGGAAGATGCACAAGCTTGTCACATCAGGGCAGAGCAATTAAATGGTAATTTGGAGCATTTAACTGGAATACTGGCTTGAGAAGAGTTCTCCTAGCCACTTTGCTCACAGGAAATAGATTCTGTTTATAATCTGGCTCAAAAAAACGATTAATGAAACAATTTCACAGCAAGACCATATCAGAAAACAGTGAGCCCTTATGAAAATGTTTATTAGGGAAAAAATTCGATCTAGTCTAAGACTACTTTATAAACAACAGCTAAATTAACGAGATATCTTTATTTTTACTTCAAGGAGCCCCATCTTAATATGCAGAAACAAAGTCCAAAAGCAGATTGAGGGATATTTAGAAGGTTTACATATTAGCAATTTATAACCTAATATCTTTTCCATAACTCATAACTTTAAACATAGCTCCTAAATTTCTGTTCCCGCTTTGATTGCTCCATCATGATGAACTCTGTTCTTAAAGGGTTTTTTCATTCTGACTATTCGATCAGTTCAGTCCAACTTCCTTCAAAGCCTAACAGAATTACAATTTAGAAAAAATTATCTGAAGAATGTGTACCTCATCTCCTAGTCAAGAAACCTTAAATCCTATCATTTAAGAAAAATCAGACCCATAAGACGCCAAAATTTGGATCAGTTCATTGGAGCTAGGTGAAAACAAATCAAATAGCACAATGTGCTTTTTTGTTTGGTTGGTTGATTGGTTTTTTGTTTTTTTGTTTGTTCTTTTTTTTTTCTTTTTTTTTTTTAGATGGAGTTTTGCTCTTGTCGCCCAGGCTGGAGTGCAATGACGCGATTTCGGCTCACTGCAACCTCTGCCTCCCAGGTTCAAGCGATTCTCCTGCCTCAGCCTCCCGAGTAGCTGGGATTACATTGTAGCAACTAAAAGAGAAAGGGATAAACTAAGTGGAGCAAAAGGGCACAAAATTAAAGAGCCTAAAACAGACTGAGTTCATCCTCCAAAGAAAACCTCCATTTTGCCCGTTTAAAGGAATTCCATAATTCCAGATAATTATAAGGAAATGATTCTATTACTAGAACTAAGGAGAGCTGAAAGAGAAAGGGAATCTAATGTAAGAAACAATGGAAGATGAATTAGGAAGGAAAATACTTCCATGAGAGCAAAAGTAGATGAGTTGTCTGTACACAAAATGCACTCACTTTCCTTGCTTCTGCCAAACTATTAAATCACACGATTATTCCACATATTGTATAACTTTGTTGGCCATTAGGGGTTCGAGCTAAACTATATTAGTGTATTCCTTTTCAGATTTTACTTAACTGAAGTGTATTTGAATATTGTATTATGTATTATGTATAATATGTATGTATTAAGTATAATATAGGAATGGTCGTATGAAATCCATTATTATACTTTCTGAAAGGATGTTGTTGACAACAGTGCCTACTGAAAAACTTAGTATTCACTAAAGCCCCTCATGAGAAATTTCTTTCTTTACATTATTCAGTATAAGGAAGAGCTATGTGTCACTAAAGGAGCATGCATGTTTTCTCCACTCTGATAATACAAGTTCCATAATTGATTGCACCTTACTTTTACTAGCAAAATATAGGCCATTCATTTTTCTTAAGAGAAAAATTTAAAATTCACATATCACAGCCAAAGTCTGGGATATGGAAATAAATAGGGTTCAATTTGCACTTGCTACTTGGGTAATAATGGGCAGGTTATTTAATATCTCATGAACTTTCAATTTCCTTGCTTATAAAATGGATATAATAACAGCTCTCCAACCACTAGAATCTAAAAGGGACAACCAGAGGATATATTTGTAATAATAACAATGATACTAACAAAAATTATTTGTTGAATATTTATTATATAACAGTTACTGTACTGAGCTCTTCATATACTTTATCTCATTTAGTACTTATAATGACCCTCTGAGATATGTGCTATTATTCCAATTTGACATCTGAAATTATTGAGGTTTGAAGGGGATGAGTAACTGCCCAAGGTTAAAGAGTTAAAACCAGTATGTTTACCTTGGGCCGATTTCAGTATCTCTGCTTTTAATTACATAACAGCATTAAGCTACCTCTGTTCTAACTGTGCATGAGATGAGAGGAATATAAAGAACATACTTTGGATATAAATTGATATGTAGAAATAAATCTAACAAAATATATGCAGGACTGTCATGATGAAAGAAAGAAAGGAAGCAAAGAAGGAAGGAAGGAAGGAAAAAGGAAAGGAGGGAGGAAAAAAGAAAGGACAGGAGGAGGGAAGGGAAGGAAAGAGGGAAGGACGGGTGAGCAGGCCCTTGACCGAAGCAGTCTGAGTAGGGTGGTGAGGAAAGACGCCCTGTCGGAGCAGACCCAGAAAAGAATGTGAAGTAAAGGAGTTTTCTATGAAGAGATAGAAAGATGAGGTGGAAGGGAATGGGTGAAATAATAGTGTTTTATTCTTTTTAAATAAAGGAAATGTTAGAGCATAAGTGTTTGCTGATGCAAAAGTTCATCTAAAAAAAAAAAAAGATACTGCAAGAAAAGAGGAATAGTTAGCAAACCCTGATCAATGCAAGAGGTGCACACAATCCCCACACAAGAGAAGAGTTTGTCCAGGAATCCTCTACTCATAGTAGCAAAATGGAATCGAACTTGAACTTGACTGCACATAATTATATAATTACCCCCACTATCTCATGAACATATATTTAAAGATAAACTAGAACAGATACCATCTGAAGAAAGCAGAGGAATAGGTGTTTTTCAGGCAAATGAATTGAGCAGATTGTAACATTCGGGTAAGACATTAATCACTATGATTTTTGTCAAGAGAAGTAGAAAATAAAATGTGTCTGGTTACACACTTCTTTTTCCACAACAGGGAGCAGGCAAGTTAATCTACGCAGCCACAGTTTTTCTTCACATTAAATTCATGTGGGAATTTACCATGTGTTGAGCAGCCCCTAAGTAGGTTCTGCAACTGCAGTTTTGTTTTGTAAAAGAGCTATGAATTTCTCCTTTCAGCCACCTAGGAAGGCAGAGAGAGAAAGCATGGATGCATAGCCCAGCACAAGAGATTCTGTGAAGATCTGAGATGAATGCATAGTTAATATTTGGCTGGGAGAGGAGTTTTAAAAATATACTGTCACAGAATGATAGGCAGGTACAAGTAGGGAGAAAGATGCAAACACTACTAGAGTATGGAGTTCTGTCAAATATTACCCACAAGAAAGCCTACCCTAGGCCAGGCGTCGTGGCTGACTCCTGTAATCCCAGCACTTGGGAGGCTGAGGTGGGCAGATTATACGAGGCCAGGAGTTTGAGACCAGCCTGGTCAATATGGTGAAACCCCATCTCTACTAAAAATACAAAAATGAGCCAGGCATAGTGACAAGCGCCTGTAATCCCAGCTATGTGGGAGGCTGAGGCAGGAGAATTGCTTGAACCTGGGAGGTAGAGGTTGCAGTGAGCCAAGATCACACCACTGCACTCCGGCCTGGGTGACACCGCAAGACTCTGGCAAAAAAAAAAAAAAAAAAAAAAAAAAAGAACCTACCCCAAATATCATACTTTTTCTTTGTTTGCCCTTTTCCCCCCATATTTCTCATAAACTGCAACCTCCATGAGGGTTAAGGGTTTGGTTACAGTAGTACCCCAACTTACATGTATGGCTTTACATTGTATCAACCCTCAACTGTCTATAGAAGGATTAGTTCAAATCACTGGGGCAAACAAACAAACCAACAAACAAGATGAAAACCTACTCCCAGTATTAGGAGGCTGAGTTCATCTAACTATGTAGCACCACAGTTGTAAAATGGCTCCCACAGAATACACACAAAATTCAACAAATAAAGTACTTATCATGGATTGACTAATTCCAAAAAGGAGGAAAGTAGTCTTTGCTATATAAATGGGACAAGGAAAAGCCAGACGTAACCACCAGAATAAAGAGATAATAATATTTTTGTTATCCTTTTGCAACAATTTTTAAAAATATATTCTCTACCTGAATTGTTCATTTCATTCCCAAACCATATATTTTCCAAGTTAAGATATGGTTCTTTTTGTAACACAGCACGTATAATTATTCAGAAGATATTCAGCAGTACAAATTTACTTCCTTTACATTTCTCTGATTTTCTGACTTCCAGTGCTAGAGACTCTGAAGTGTTAGTGGTCCTCTTCAAGAGACGATTGTTAGCAATTCTGAGTTGTAGGCCTCTGTGGTGCCTACCCTCAGGTACACAGACAATTACGTTTCACCTCCTCTTATCACTGTAGTTCACTTTTTTTCTCCTCTGTGACCTTATATCCTTCTTCAATATAGCATCTTTTGTGTCTTTTGTACTCCTAACATTTTTATGATTCCACACAATGCTGGTTTATTCTGTCCTGTCTTTTTGCTCCAAGCTCTATGTGCCTGAATTTTGTAATAGATGGTAAATGCGGAGTTCTTTTCATTAAAAGTAATCTCTTTTTTTTCAAAGCACTGTCTTTGAAAGCTGCTGACTTGTTATGCATGTTCAAGGAAGAATTAAACTTCTGAAAGTTGCTGCATGCTGCTCTACCAGAGGCTGTGTGTTCGTGCAGTGGAAGGTGTACGAAACAGGAGGACAAATTTCTTAGTTGTTGGAGAAATAATAAAATAGTAGCAGGTGTGACAACTGACATAGATTGAAACGGGTGTACAATCCAGCAAATATGTATGAAAACAAAGCCAATCTGAAATGATTCAATATCACACAATTCAATATCAGTCCCATCACTCCTTCACAAGATGAGCTTTGAGGAACACAGCCAATGCAGCAAGTCCAAAAAAATTTATTCTACTGGTAATTACATTGCCGCAAAAAGTACCATTGTCCTCACATACACCTGCCAAGTAGAAACATAGAAATATGGACAGCACCAATTCAGGAAACTGTATTTGATTAAATCTGTGACCAAGAGATGCTATCTACAATTAGTCTTCCTTTAAGAAACACAGATATTTTCACAGAAGATGTTTTTAGAAACAACAAATTCTTTGCTACCCTTTGGCTATAAACTCATCACATTTGGAAGATGAAGGTACACTCTGTTATTGATGAGAGAGTAAATTTGCTAACCTCTACCCTAATCACTCAGAACTCTGTCACATTCTGCCTCTATTAGCATCACCATTTTCCTCACCTTTCATTCCCATCATAGTCACCACATCATTCATTTCCAGCAAACCCCACCAAACCTCTGACCACTTTCATTAAATATGCAAAATTTCCTTTGCTGAGCCCATAAGGTTTTTCACTTACGAAAGTTCACATTGCAGCCAGAACCCATTCATTAGCTCTACGCTACTTTATTCTGCCATTTCTTCAACTCTTGAAAGCTATGTTTTTGAGAAAAGCCAGAATGGATGGTAGAGCTCCACCAAAGGGGCCCTGCCCTAGGATTGTTGTCAGAAATGTTGGCTTCTAGTTGTCATTTGACAACTTATAGAACTACTTTGGGCATATCACTTATTCTTCTGGGTCTCATTTTCCCCCATAAGTAAAATGAAGAGGATGTGCTAAATTATTACTAAATTCCTTTCCAACTTCAGCATTAAATGATTTCGTAGAGACAGTGTTGAATGTTCTCTGGAGTTTTCCATTCATCAGAATTTTCGGAATGAATGACTTGTTGATGAAAGCTTGTTGGGAATTTTGGCCTTATGAGTGTTCAGCATAACATTAGCCTACTTTGCTCAAAAGTCTCATAAATCCCTGAAAAGGAGTTAACTATTAAAGAGGTCCTGACAACAGTTGGTTAGCTCAATGAAAGATAAAAGGCACATTCTCTGATTAAGAAGGCCCTCTCACTTCAGCAGAAAAACTGGCAAATTTTAATTCCCAGTTGTGAGTGAGCCAATGTCAGAAGTCTTGGAAATGATCTGAGGACCACAATCTATAGCCTCAATCAAAGACACATGGATTCTATAGCAAGAATCATCAGGCTGGAATGATGATAGGATCCAAGAATTGATTAACCACAAGCATGAGGTTTAACACTTGGGGAAATGTCATCAACACTATGGAAAAGAAAATGAATCATCTATGTGCTTAGGCAAAGTTTCCAAAAAGAATCTAAAGTGAAGAACAGATGGTGAAATGACAAGCCAAAGATATCTGACATTTCTCCAACATCTCCAAGACAGCGGCTTTTGTAATGTCGTGAGTGACAAGACAAGCTATTAAGTATTTATTGAGAAGCTTTTCCTTATGATGCACAGTGGTAAACACTGGACAATGTAAAAGAGAAAAAGAAAGGAAGAACATGGAAAAACATGTAAAGAATGTTTAGGAATGGACTAACACCAAGGAGATTACATAAGGAGGCTGTAAGAAATTAACTATTTGTTTTAAATAAACTTAAGTGTCTAGAAAAAGTATATCCCAATGTACTACAAAAACTCAGATGACATTAAAAATAACTACCAAAAATTTTGAGAATATGTGGAGAAGAGGTACCAGGGTAGTAAAGATATTATTCCTTGAATTGAAAAAAAGGAGGAAAATGGCATCCAGATATTAGTTATCAAGATTAAAGATATCTTAAACATTAGAACAAACTGTTAGTCAGATGGTTTGTGATTACTTAGCACAGAGAGGTGCTTACTAAAGCCAGCACAGGCCTATTTATTTAAGAAGTATTAAGGCCTCAGTGAGTATGAAACATAGAAAACTCTAAGCCAGAAATACATCTTAGGAAAAACAATATTCTGTGAAGGGGCTGCTTGTCTGTTTCTTTCTCATCTGAGAACCGGAGTCTTGGTTGTAATACCTAGTTAATGTTATTAACAAAAATATATATATTTTTGAAAATCATGCTCTTAATAAGAACCATGTATATTTTTCCAGACATTATACCATTAAATTAAAAGTTTACAGAGTGGATTCTAGAGCCACCTGCCGTCTCCATGTCTTCCTGACCTGGCCAAGTGCCCCCTGAGCAGCTGACCTGCTGGCCAGCCACATCTGTGTTTCTGAAGACCTGTCTCAAGCTGATTTCACTAGGATGTCACTTCTTAGCTTGAAAAGCATAACTACTCGGTTTTGAGACTTTACAAACATGCCTCTCATCCCTTAGAATTTACAAACATGCTTCTCATCCCTTAGGATTGCATGTTTATCAGTAGATTTCCATCAAAGGCTTTCTTATCTATAATATGTTCTGCAAAACTCTGGCTGCTGACTTAACTAGGTGATGGGAATCCCTATCAGAGTGTGGCAAGTTATCTCTCTGCCTAACCTGAGTGCAGGATTTCTGTCCTTGCCATTGTCTCTATTATGTTTGCCACTATCTGTAGTTTCAATGGAGGAGGTGGTTTTAAAATCTTTCTGGCAGAAGAAATTACTTTATGTTTAGAATTAGCGCTGAAAAGTGGTTCCCCATTGCATAACACCAATACTATTTCTGTGCCAGTCTATTAAACATTGCTGAGGAAATGTGGCTTATCACATTTGCAAAAAAAAAAATACAAAATGAGAAGGGGTAGCCATGATGTGGGATGATGGAATCGAGGTTCAAAATTATCTCTAGTTTGGAAACAACAGGAAATTAAAGAGATGAATTTTTAAGTAATGAATGAAAACGTCTTATATTCTAATTTGATTCAATTGATTGTACAAGTAACATGTAGAGATCTAGCTTAGCAAAAGTTTGAGTGACAATGATATAAGTTTTAAGCGATTACAAACTCAATATGAGAATACAAATCACTACCAAATACTGTATTGAATGGAAACTTAGGTCTCATTAAATACAAGTGCATTGTTCATTTGAGGAATGATAATATTCCAATGTCATTCTACACTATTCAGATTGCATTTAGTACTGTATTTCATTTCACATGCCTTTTTTTTTTTTTTTTTTTGAGAATTTTGCTCTGTTGCCCATGCTGGAGTGCAGTGGCACAATCTTGGCTCACTGCAAGCTCCGCCTCCTAGGTTCACGCCATTCTCCTGCCTCAGCCTCTTGAGTAGCTGTGACTACAGGTGCCCGCCACCACGCCTGGCTAATTTTTTTGTATTTTCAGTAGAGACGGGGTTTCACCATGTTAGCCAGGATGGTCTCGATCTCCTGACCTCGTGATCTGCCCACCTCGGCCTCCCAAAGTGCTGAGATTACAGGCATGAGCCACTTTTTTGAGATGGAGTCTCACTATGTCCCCAGGCTGGAGTACAGTGGCCCGATCTCATCTCACTGCAATCTCCACCTCCAGTCTCAAGTGATTCCCCTGCCTCGGCCTCCTGAGTAGTTGGGACTACAGGTGCGCACCACCATGCCCGGCTAATTTTTTGTATTTTAGTAGAGATGGGGTTTCACCATGTTGGCCAGGATGGTATCAATCTCCTGACCTCGTGATCCACTTGCCTCTGCCTCCCAAAGTGCTGAGATTACAGGCATGAGCCACTGTGCCCAGCCAACATGCCATATTTTAAGGTAAACATTGTCAGTCTGGATCTCCTATTTATTACCTGTTTTGTCTGTGGTCACAGGTCAGACTATACTAAATTGAGGGCTGGGGGCAGGAATACATGTATGGGTTATCAATTCTTGCAGCTTCTCTCAATCGTTGATATCATTTACATCAACCAGTGTCCTTCTTGAAGGGATCGCAACATCCTTTTTCTATATTGAAAATCTCTTTGGGGTCCTCCATACTTCGCCTCCAGAACTCTTTCACTGTTATGAGAAAAAATTATGCTTTTGCCAAAATCATTGCTCATTTCAGAAGAGTGTGGATTCGTTGTTCTATGTTATTAAAAGTCTTTCAACCTCATGAATCAGAAGATCGCATATTCTTGTTGTTGTTGAACGCACTGGCCCACAGCCAATAGACTCAGTTATCAGTCACAGTTGTAAATAAGAGTTTACATGTATAATGTAAGGGATTTATTTATTATATGAAAGATTCCATAAGAATTTCCAATTAAGCTACAAGAATAGCCACCTATAGCACCAAATGAGGGCCACCTCTATTTTTAAATGATGGTAACCAAGATCATGAAGAATAGCAATCAACACATAAGGAGAGTAGAAAGAACTATGGTTGTGTGGCCTGAATATAAGAGAGGGAGCACATAGGTACATTTGTAACATGTCAAATATGCCAAGAAGAATGGGAGCAGTCTTAGAGGTGGACCTAGGATTGGTGAACAATAGCTTTTTGCATTTAGAATTTAAAATGAAAAAGCTAATAGGATCTATCCAAATGTGGAAGAGATAGCTTCCTGAGGTCAGGGTTTCCCAACATAGGAAGTATTCTAACTTCATAACATACAATGAGTTTAGCCAAGAGAAGTTTTTATAGAACTAAGGAACTGTTTTGTTAAAGATTTGTTTATCTTCTCTGTGTTTTAAAAGTTGTTATGCACAATGAAAGCATTTTCCAGTTTGTCCTGACTGAGCCCAAAATCAAGCTTAGAACCTCTCCAAATTTTGAAAATCTTGTCTTAAAGATATCATGAAATTTTTTCTCTGCTAATAGAATACTCTACATAATCTATTAAATTGAAGATAGAAAAATTCATAGAACATTTTTATGCTCCTAATCTGAAGCATAGAATTAGGATGGAAATCCCAAATGCTTTAAAGGTGACACTTAGAAAAGTTTAACAAAGAGTAATAAATCCAACAACAAGTTTGGCTAGATCACTTTCTTTCTACTAACAGAAAATATCTTTACAAGACATAAACAAAATTAATTCAGTCTTCATTCTACCAACTCAATTAACCACCCAACTAGTAGATTTTGTAAAGTGGAAAAAATTGGAAGAGCTAATTGAAACTTTTGTTATTAAAGCATTGTAAGTAATATAAATACTTAACATAGACTGCTTTGTGTTATTGTTAATATTTTACCTCATTTTGCATATTTAAAGCATATATTTTTAAAAAATTATAATGCCATTTTATTAAATTTAAGTATAGACTGACTCTGGAGTAAATCAAATATGATGCCATAGCTTAAACTGAGCAGGGCATTGTTAATGATTATTTTCTGTGAAATCACAAAATGATGAAGATCTGTGTATTACATCAAGTGTATTGTATGAAAACTATATATAACCTATAGGAGCATATGATCATGAGGCAAAACTAAAAAAATACCCAGAATCCATGATGGACATAAGTAATAAGGGATTGTTAGTACTTTTTAAAATAACTGAAAAACATATTGTCAAGTATTGAAATAGATTTACAAATGGATATAGTGATACAGAAGTGTCCGTGTTCTAGCCTCGGCTAAGTAAGGGGCAAATCTTTGGTTACGTCCTATTTCCTGGGAAGAATTTTGACTATTCTCTAATACACTCGTTTCATTGTCAATAGATAAGTACATCCAGCAATAATCTGTATTCTCTGCTTTTTATTAAAATATATTAAGTATGACACATAAAATACCTATTAAAGTATACATACAGAAAATAGCACAAATAATACGTGGATAGTTCAATGAATTATCACAAAATGAACCCATCCATGTAACCACCCCCAAAGACAAGAAATAGAACATCTCCAGCACTCCAGAAGTTCTCTTGTGACCACTCTTTCCTCACTAAAGGGAACCCCTATCTTGATGTCTAATACCAGATATTGGTTTTACCTGTTCTCAAATGTTTTACAAGGGGAATCCTACAGTTTGAGTAATTTTATGTATTTTTGTCATCCAACATCACATTCATGAGATTCATCAATATTACTTTATATACGTTTGTTCATTTTCATTGATGTATGGTATCCTTTTGTATGAATAAACTGCAATTTATTTTCCCATTTTTTTGTTTATGGGCATATGAGATGTTTGTAGTATGGGACTACTATGATTATTTTTATTTATGCCTTTTTGTACACATATATATGTATTTCTTATGGGAATATAACCAAGAATAAAACTGCTAGGTTGTAGAACATGTGTGCCTTCAAATTTAGTAACTACTGCCTAACAATTTTTCAAATGCATTATACAATTTTTGTTCCACCAGCAGTGGAAGAGCATCACAGTTAGCTTCACATCCTCACTAGCACTTGATATTGCCAGTCTTTTTAATTTTAGTCATACTGATGGAAGTGCAGTGGTGTCTCAAATTTTAATTCAAGTTTTCCTGATGACCGCTAAGGTTGGGCACCTTTTGATATCTTTATTATCTCTTTGGAGATCTTCTTTTCATAAGTGCCTCTAGAAGTTTCGGGCTTATTTTTAAATTGTATTGATTGGGTTTTTTTCTATTTGCATTGTGGAAGCTTTACATGCATTCTGGGAACAAGCCTTCTGAGGGTTTATTTGTTGCAAAGGTCTTAGTAGGAAAAAAATCATCTTTTTTTTTAATCAATGTTTTCATCTATGGCCAGTAATTTCTTTTTCTTATTCAGGGCATACTTTGAAATATTCCATATTTCCATAACTTTGAAATATTCCACTATATTATCTTCTAGAAACCTTATTGCTATACTCTCAATATTTAGGGCAACAATATACCAGAAATTGATTTTTATCTATGATGTAATTTCAAGCCAAGTTTTGTTTTTCTGTATGTATATACCCAATTGACCCAACACATTTATTGAAAGACTGTCCATTGCTCGCTTTTCTGTAGAGCTACTATCAATATAAGTCGAGTGACTTCACATATATTTGTATATATCTGAACCCTCTATTCTGTTCCATTGGTTGCTTTGTCTTTCTTTGTGCCAATACCACATTGTCTTCATTAAGGTAGCTTCAAAATAAGTATTGAAATCTAAAGAAGTAAGTACTTCTATTTAGTTATCCTTCTTCAAGATTTTCTCATCCATTTTTGGCTTTTCAATTACCATATGAATTTCAGGAAACATTTACCAATTTTCATTAATATATTTTCTGGAACATTTATTGGTATTGGGCTGAACCTGTAGATCAATCTCAAGTCTTTGACTGAATTCCTGGGGAAGCCATTTGGCTCTATAGTTTTCTATATTTCCTTTCTTTAATTCTATTGAGATTTAACTTGCTGTTCTAACTTCTTTAGATAGCTAATAAAAATTGATTCTAACATATCTTCCCTTCTGATATATGACTGTGTACTTTGCTCTAATCATGGCTTCAACTGTATCCAACAAGTTTTGATATGTCTTACTGCATATGATTGAAATCTTTCAAAATTTGTTGAAACCTACTTTATTGCCTAGTATATGGTCAATTTTTGTAAATGTTCCATATGTAATTGAAAAGCATATATATGTCACAGTTGTTACATACAATGTTCTATTAACACATATATCATTTATATCACTGTTGTTAGTTCTGTTATTTAAATCTTCTACATCATTATTGATTTTTTTGTCAGGCTGTTCTCCCAGTTACTGAAAGATGTGTTATAATCTTCTGCTATTATTGTGAATTTATTTGCTTCTTATTTTAGCTCTGCCAATTTATACATTACATATTTTCTAAATTAGGTGTACATTTATGATTATTAAATCTTTCTAGTAAACCTTTTTGTTATTATAAAAAGACACATTAATCTTTAGTTTAATATATTTTAGATACTATTTACATAACATAATGTATCTGTCAATTTAATTTCAATATTTCTGACATCCTATATTCAAATGGGTCACTTATAAGCAGCAAATGGTAGGCTATTTTTTAGATCTGAAAATCTTTGCCATTTAATTAATATATTTAGTAACATTTAATGTGATTGCTGAAATTTGAATGTTTAAATTTACCATGTTACTATTTGCCTTCACTTTCTATATGTTCCAACAGTCATTCATTCCTTCTTTTCCTTTTTTCTTGTATTATTTTACATAAGTAATTTTATTATTTCATTTGCTCATTACAACTTGTTAGTTATACATCAATTTACTATTTTACTAATAGTTATTCTAAAAATCACATACATTTTTAACTTACAAATGTCTATCATAGACATTTATCATTTCTTAGATCAACTATATTAGAACTCTTAGCATTATTTACTCCGTCTTTGTCATATGTTGTGTATTATATATTTTAATAGTCAATATATTATTGTTATTATTACCTATATGCCAATGATAATTCACATTTATCTATATATCTACAACTTATCCTGCCATCATTTTTTCCTGTGTCTCTAAATTGCCATAAAAAATCATCCCTCAGGCCGGGCACAGTGGCTCACCCCTGTAATCCAAGCACTTTGGGAGTCCAAGGCGGGTGGATCACGAGGTCAGGAGTTTGAGACCAGCCTGACCAACATGGTGAAACCACGTCTCTACTAAAAATACAAAAATTAGCCGGGCATGGTGGCATGCACCTGTAACCCCAGCTACTCAGGGGGCTGAGGCAGGAGAATCGCTTGAACCCAGGAGGCGGAGGTTGCAGTGAGCCGAGATCTCACCACTGCACTCCAGCCTGGGTGACAGAGTGAGACTCTGTCTCAAAAAAAAAAAAATCCCTTTTACCTAAAGAAAATTATTTATTTTAATTTGGGTTTGCTACTGATAAATGTTCTCAGTTTTTATATGTCTGAAAATGTATATTTTCCCCTAATTTTTGTAGGGTACTTTCAGTGAATATATACTCTAGGTTACCGTTTGGAGGTTATTCTTTTCACTCAATTGCTTTTCAGATTCTTTTATAATACTTAGAGGTAATTGTTATATGTTATGTGTCTATTACACATTATTGCTAAAATATTGTACTATATATGTTGCTGAGAAAATGTATATGTGTATGTTTTCCAATCACAATATTAATATATTACTGCTGTCTGCTCCCAATATCATGGCTTGGTAAACTACATAACACCCACTTCATCCTGGATGGCTTGGCCTACTTGGTCACTGATGGCCCAAAGTCATGTGTTCTGTTTCTATTTGGATCTTTTCGCAAGTTAGTAGTTGTTTCTCAAACAGAAACTGAGTTTCTAAAAAATACAGCATGATTTTATTTTAAAGCCCTAGAGCTCTGTGCTGTTATTCTCCAATGGGTAATTGTTAGATGCTCCAAAAAGAATTCCGAGTTGCCACAAAAGTTCAGCTGGATTTTCTCTGCAGTATGGATCTACTGCAGAGCCTTCTCTGGCAGGTTACTTGTTATATTGATCAGAGCTGCACACCCACATGTGGTATATGTTGTCTCCAAAATACAAAGAGGACCACCATGCCTTGGGGTTCTTTTTTAGTGACATATAGGGCAAGATCCAGCAGCAGATTTTGCACTTTGGAGTTCATATTCCTACATAGCACAAACCAGTGGAATCTGTATTTTTATGGGGTTTACCTTCCACCATCTAAGTTAAGAGGTGTCTTATGAAGTAGGTAGGGCGAGGGTTGTACTTCTCAAACTTTCTAGCTGAAGAACCAGTTTATTTTTTTTTATTTTCCCCAATTCACCGTGGGCTGATACTTTTGTAATCTACAAAATCCCATGCTTGAATGTTCTATCAATGTCAAATTGCTACAAAAGTTTGCAAATACTTTTCTCACATAATGTACTTATCTTGCCATGAGCTGATAACACAAAGTTTACAGGCTAATACTTGGAGTACCTACTATGTGCCAGATTCTATTCTAGACACTGTGGATTAAGAGAACAAAACAAGCCGGGCGCGGTGGCTCACGCCTGTAATCCCAGCACTTTGGGAGGCCGAGGCGGGCGGATCACGAGGTCAGGAGATCGAGACCATCCTGGCTAACACGGTGAAACCCCGTCTCTACTAAAAATACAAAAAATTAGCCGGGCGTGGTAGCGGGCGCCTGTAGTCCCAGCTACTCGGGAGGCTGAGGCAGGAGAATGGCGTGAACCCGGGAGGCGGAGCTTGCAGTGAGCCGAGATCGCGCCACTGCACTCCAGCCTGGGCTACAGAGCGAGACTCCGTCTCAAAAAAAAAAAAAAAAAAAAAAGAGAACAAAACAAACAAGGTCCCTTTTCTCAAGGTGTTTATGTTCCAATAGACGAGAAAAAAATAGAAATATAAATAATGTAATATCAGGTGGCAATAAGTATTATAAAGAAAAAGTAAGGCACTATCAAAATATAAAGAATCGGCTGGGCACAGTGGCTCACGCCTGTAATCCCAGCACTTTGGGATGCCGAGGTGAGCGGATCACGAGGTCAGGAGATTGAGACCATCCTGGCTAACACGGTGAAACCCCGTCTCTACTAAAAATACAAAAAAATTAGCTGGGCATGATGGCGGGTGCCTGTAGTCCCAGCTACTCGGGAGGCTGAGGCAGGAGAATGGTGTGAGCCCTGGAGGCGGAGTTTGCAGTGAGCCGAGATCGCGCCACAGCCCTCCAGCCTGGGAGACAGAGCGAGACTCCGTCTCAAAAAAAAGAAAAAAGAAAAAGAATAATGGGTGGGTGCTGCTTTAAATCGACTAATCAAAAGAATTCTCTTATCAAGTGGCATTGGAAGGATACTAAATGAAGTGAGCAAACAATCCAAATGAAGATGGTAGAAATGAGTATCTTTAGTATTTTCTAGGACTAGGAAAAAGGCCCATGTGGCTGGAGAAAAAAAGGGTTAGGAGAAAAGTGGTGGAAATTGAGATTGGCCTTATTGGGCTGGGAGTTATGTTAAGACCTTGGATTGTTGTCTGCTGTTGTTCTTACTGTTTAAAGTGTGATATGAAAACAATGGCAATCTATTTATGTTTTTAAGGTTAACTTCAGCTAAGGTGTTATGAATAGTTGAGTTTGAGAGCTTAACCATGGTATATATGATCTGTAAGAACCTTGTATAAAGCAAATTAATTTCAACACATTAATGTCAGTGAGCTGGGATTACAAATCCATGGCTGAATAATCTGGATTTTTTAAAAAGCTTCCTCTATAGCCATATATATGGGGAACAATGAAACTTTCAATTTCTTAAATGGTCTCAGCCATTTCTTCCCTCCGGCATTTAAGTTAACGGATCACCATATGGAGTCAGCTTCCAGAGACAGGACAACTTCTAACACAGTTAGGGATGAAGCCATCTATCTCTTGAACTCCTTCGGGTTTGGGGAAAAGGGTTCACTGCTCCCTTCTCTCTCCTGCTGTTGCTGCTGGAGGCAGTCTGTCTGCCTTAAGCCTCCTGTAGCTAATCCATTTGTTTAAAACTCTTTTTCATTGATTGTTATGTTTTAATTTTATTATTTTTCAAGCCTGACATTTAAACTCTATTGAAAATGTAAAGGGATTAAGTAGTTAATCTTATGTTATATAAATTCCTTCTCAAAATGTTTAAAGGAAAAAATGTAAAGGGGAAATAATATATGTATATTTTAAATGGAGCTCTAATATTTGGTTAGACTACATCTGCAGTATTTGTGGAAAATGCTGTTAGTCAGATTAATTGTACTTAAATCATGCTTATTCCCCCAGAGTGCATTATAACCATTCAGTAAAACAATACTTCTCTCAAACAATTATATTGAGCTTTACTGGGGGAGCTTTCACTACACTAAGCCAATTTTTCTGAGGAATAATTTAGCAGGAAAGTTATTTCATGAAAATCAAAAGTATATTTTGTTGCATTTAGTTTTCCTCTCATTTTAATAAAAAAAGAGAGCTGTTTACCTGAAGCTAAAGTCAGCTACCAATTTAAAAAATTGATAACCTCCTTCTGTTTTTAAGATGAGATATAACTTGCAGCATCTCTAAGAAGGGAGTTACAGAGCAATCTAAATGTAAAGTTATATGATTTGATGTTCTAGAGGTGTCTTAAAATCTCACAGGTTTTCATGCCTGAACCTGCCTGCATCATCTTCTGGAAGAGTGAATTCCCACAACCTACTAGAGGGTAATGAGAGCCTGAATTCCTGCCCATCCCAGATGGGAGCTAAAGTGTCCCCGACCCAGATGAGGAAGGGAAGGGAAGAGGTGGGGGTTGGGAATCTTGAGTGTGAGAATTGTGAATTGGGACAGAGAGACTACAATTAGGCTTTGTTTGGTGCCAAACTGGAAGAGACTATAGTACCAGTGCCCACCTGATCAAATTTTGGCACAGAAATCATGAAAAATAAAAATGCATAGAAATCATGAGAAAATCTTCAAAGGAAGTGAAAACCTGAAACAAATGCTCAGAAGAGATCTAGAGGTCCCAGAAAGACAGGCTGACAGCCTCTCATGAGGTCCATTTGCATTTTCTTCACATGTGTTACTCTGAGTTGAAGAAACAAAATAAAAACTTTATTCTCTACCCTATTTCCTTCAATACATTCACTCTATGAGACTCTAGGTCCCACTAGGCTCAGAGTCAAAACTACCGAGCAATTTAAAACATTGATTTTTTTCCCCCTTAATCTATGAGTAAGTATTTTCTGAATCCAAATCAGCAACTTTTGTCCTGCCACCTACAAAAACAGCCAATTCACATAGATGGTTTGCTTTTTTCAAGGCCTTCTATTGGTTAGAAATTCAAAACTAAAAGATTGATCAGAACAGAATCAATGCTGCTTGGGAGACAGGAAGCCATAGTGTTAAATGAACATCTGTTTATCTTGATGAATTATCCATGTGAAGCTCAGAAATTGTTCAAACATTCTGATTTTGTTGTGGTAGTGGAAGTGTTTTATTAATTGATTTGGGATTAATTAATTTTCCTTTCATCTCCCTAATTTCCACTTATCTGCTATTTAGGAATGTTTCCTATTGATTACATAGCATAAAATTCATAGGTTTTTTCCTATTTTTCAAATTATTATTCTACACATTTGGATAAGGAAAAGTGAATTTCAGAAACACAAATGCAAATGCTTGAGCACGTACACAGGTGAAGGTGGCATTGCTAAGTCATTGGGACAAATATTTGTGCCAGCCACCCAGTGAAAACAGAGATGGTTTTGTGCCCTCTCTGATAGATAATACATTTGTTAAAGAAGATGATAGGAATGTCATATTTTCATTCGGCACATAAATAAAATAAAAATGTCATAGAATTGCATAAACTGGCGATCCTCCAGTGGGGTATGAAGGTCATTCCTTCATGAATACAGAAATCTTCCACATCTGAGCATACACTTACAAATTCATTATGTAACATAATACTGTATGTTTATACTTTATACATTTTAATGAAATATTAAACAGGCTTATTTTGAGTTCATAATATAAATTGCAGTAGAGGTCATGACAGTAAAATGAATGCAATCATTTCCCTGGAACACTTCTTTTAAAACCTCACACTTCTTCTATAACCTAGGAATAGTCTAGGTAGCTGCTCAAAATAATACAGTTATAGAAATTCCTATCATCATATCTTTCTTCTCATTTTTCCCTCTCCACCCCCATTAGTATCAAGAAATACAAGTCCCTAAACATCCGCATGTCCCTCTAACCAGCTTCCTCATTCATAAGGTCAGAAGCAAATTGGCTACAAAAGATTTTTCTAAGGTGAGAAGATGTCTTATGGAAGAAAATCATCTAGATGTCTATTTCCTCCCATTTCTTCATATTAAAGAGTTCTGCTGCACAGTAGGCATAAAATTAATAGGCAGTTTACATAACATTTGCAATAAATTGCCAGATACAAAAGCTTTCTCAATTGTGTGACTCTGAGATTGAAGAAACAAAACTATAAACTTTATTCTTTACTTGCGTGGCTGCCAGCATATTGTCTAAAACATCTGCTCGGGTAATATGTCATATGCAATAGCCTGTGCAGGTTAGGCCAGGACATAACAGAAGTAAATGTATTTTTAAATGCCAGGTTTTAAAAGAAGACAGGCCCGCTTTGTATCTCATTATAAGTGAAATGACTTTTCATGTCATCCCATCAGTAGTCACGAAGCTTTGGGGAGAGTTTCAAAGGTCAATATCCATAACTCTTTATTCTTTACTCATTCACTATTTTCTCATGAGGGAAATGCAGGAAGACTCTTTCCAGAGTGGACTTGCATTTCATCTAACAAATGAAAAAATTTGTTGCTCCGAGTTTCTGTATATGCCAACAATTCCTTCAATTTAATATATACTGTTACCAAAACAAAACATCACAGAGAGAAAATTTAAGTCTTAAACTCTATTTCCTTCCTTATTTTCAAAATATATGATTGCAGGAAATATACCTACAATAATCCAAGAGTATACCTACAGTCCCTCAAGGTAAATGAGAATAGCATGTGCTTTCTTTAGAAGTGCAAGGTCGTGACTTTAGGTCGTGACTTTGGGGAAACATGTTTTGTAATCTTTTAGTCAGTACATCATCACCCAATAAACTCCACCAAAAACAGTTAATAGGATTAGTAATGCAAAGTAGTTACATCCAATAGAAAACAAAGGTTCCAGCGTGTTTCCAAGTTGTTAATTCATTACTTCACTTAACAATATTACTGAACCTCTCCTATGAGCTAGGCAGGTTCTAGCTCTGGAAACAGAAAAGTGACCAAGGCCATCAAGCCTCTGGCTTCATCCAGAAGATGGTGACAAATAAGCAAATAAATTTAAAGGACAATAGTTTGGATTATAAAATGAAAAAAAAATCAAGATTGTTAGGTCTTTCTATTAACTATTCTCAACTCATGTTTTAATTAGTAAACTCAGAAACAAAAATAAAAGGGGAACTTGATATGGTAAAGTCAATTGTGCTGTTGCAGGTGAGGCAACCCTCTTATGGAGGTCTCAGCATTACAGTTACACACCAACAGGTTGGGGCTGCAACATACTTAGGTAGATAAGAATCATTCCAAACCAATTTTTAAAAACATTTTTCTTTTTGCCCCTCATTACCCACCCCCACCCCCAAATTAACTTCTTTGTCTACACAAACTGCCAGTCCCATTGCAAGACAACTGTTAAGAGACCCTGGTAATATCGCCAACCAGGCTCTCTAATTTCCACTGTTGTGTACTTCTCCTTTCCATTAAGACTCATGTGCTCTCTGTTGTTTTCCCTCAAGTACTCTGATGGATCAATAGTTGTATAATCCAATAATATGGTTCAAGATAAAGTGTAAATGGCAGAGAGTGGTTTTTAATAGGTTAACCCTATCAAGGGCTTCCAATAGCTCAGCATAAACAAAGGTTAATGATGTCAGCATTCCAGAAATTATGCCAGAGACAATGGGAGAGTTATCTTTGGCAAACAAGCTTTTAAGGTTTGCCCAGAGAAAAGCTACCAGAGCACCAGCCCTCCTTTATAAGTAACACTGCCTGGCACCATTGCCTGCTGATCAAGAATTATTTGGAGCACAACTAAACATTCTGTACCTACTGAAACAATGCAACACAAATTCCACTGCTTCCCCAGTGAGTATTCCCACCAAAAGCATTTAACCTAAATTTAGTCAAATATTTAGATCTAACTTCTAGACTAAGAGAAATACGGAAGAAAGAGGAACAAGTTGAACCAGGGTGTCCAAGGGAGAGAATAGTCATAGGTTCTTAGTTTCTGTTTCTCGATGGGCCTGTAAAGCCCCTTTCTCATTCCACTTTTCCACTTGTCACTAAAGACAGAAACTAAAAACCATGGCTTCGGGCTGCTAAAAGCCTAAAACGAACAAACAAAAAACCAGAACAACAACAGCAACAACAAAATAAGGCAGATTGGACAAGCTTGAGTTAAAACCATGAGGAAACTGTCAGACAAATCAAAGGTAAAACATTCTAAAAGACAATGGGCTGATCCTTCAAAAAGTCAATGAACTATTTATGCATAAAAAAATGGATTGTGGCCAGGCGCGGTGGCTCACGCCTGTAATCCCAGCACTTTGGGAGGCCGAGGCTGACGGATCATGAGGTCAGGAGATCGAGACCCTGGCTAACACGGTGAAGCCCCTTCTCTACTAAAAATACAAAAAATTAGCTGGGCATGGTGGCAGGCACCTGTAGTCCCAGCTACTAGGGAGGCTGAGGCAAGGAGAATGGCGTGAACTTGGGAGGAGGAGCTTGCAGTGAGCCAAGATCGCACCACTGCACTCCAGCCTGGGAGACAGAGTGAGACTCTGTGTCAAAAAAAAAAAAAAAGAATTGTTATACATTCATAGGCTAATAAACTAGAGCAGCCATTATCCTTGAACACTTCTGATTTTATTTATTTTTTAAGAAATGATTCTGGAAGGGGACCACATGGGGGTGGCTCACACCTGTAGACCAAGCACTTTGGGAGGCCAAAGCGAATGGATCACTTGAGCCCAGGAGTTCCAGACCAGCCTGGGCAACATGGCGAAACCCCATCTCTACAAAAAGTAGAAAAATTAGCCAGGCATGGTGTTGCACGCCTGTAGTCCCACTTACTCAGGAGGCTGAGGCAGGAGGATCTGTTGTGCCCAGGAGGTCAAGGCTGCAGCGAGCTGAGATTGTGCCACTGCACTCCGGCCTGGGTGACAGAGTGAGACCCTGTCTCAAAAAAGAAAGAAAAAAAAGACTCTCAAAAGTACTTTTATGACAACTGCTGCAATTTAAATATAGGTTCAATATTAGATGATATTTTTGAATTACCATTAATATCATTAGCTGCGATGATGGCAATGTGTTGAAGTGGGACAATATCAATATATTTTGGGAAATATTTATTGAAAAGGGACAGGGGAGGCCCGGCACAGTGGCTCACGCCTGTAATCCCAGCACTCTGGGAGGCCGAGGCGGGCGGATCACTTGAGGTCAGGAGTTCCAGACCACCTTGGCCAACATGGTGAAACCCTGTATCTACTAAAAATACAAAAATTAGTGGGTCGTGGTGGCACATGCCTGGTGGTGCAAATGTAAAGTGTTGCTCATCTGAAATTACCATGAAACTGTAAACTGTCTCCTCTGATAATTAGACTTTACAGAATATAAATAAATTGATTTTTCCTGAATTTAGGCCATTCTTATAAATGATTAATAATGTGACATTAATGATAGAATTAAGGATTCAGTTAGGCTAATGTTGACATATGTTCTAGAATTTATTTTCCGAAAATCTGCCTGGTGTCAACTCGATCTGAATCATTTTTTTTCCTTCATTCCTTCAGTGGTATTTGTTGGGCATGTGCTTTGTGCCAGGTGTAGCACTGGGTTCCAGGAATGAATGCTCAAGAGGCTGGATGGAAGGAAAGCTGGGAAGAGGGTGGTTCAGTTTTGGGTAGCTCCCAAACCTGCTAAACATCATAATCACTTGAGAGAATTTTCCTTTAAAAAAAAAAATATATATATATACACACACACACATATACATATATACATATATACACATATACATATATACACATATACATACACACACACACACACACACACATATACATATATATATTTGGGGGTCTAGCATACAGATCTCTTAGGACTGGCAAAGGATCTCCAGCTCAGGTCCCAGGGATTCGAGGTAGCTGATGTAGAGGCCAGGATTTGGGAAGCAAGAGAAAGAGGCTCACAGGATGCCTGACCTCCCTGGGGAGTTTGGGGGGAATCAACAGGAGTATTTCTTTAATTAAACCTTGGAAGATAAAAAGGAATTTGGTAAATAGGCAAACAGTGTGGGGCCTCAGATATTTTTAATATGTGTTCTGCAAAGATAATGGTGTTTTCAATGCAGAGAAGAGTTACATTGTTGAGATCAATTTTTTGTTTTTGTTTTTGTTTTTAGACAGGGTCTCACTCTGTTGCCCAGGCTGGAGTGCAGGGGTGGAATCTCGGCTCACTGCAACCTCAGTCTCCCGGGTTCAAGTGATTCTCCTTCCTCAGCCTCCAGAGAAGCTGGGACTACAGGTGTGTGCCACCAGACCCGGCTAATTTTTGTATTTTTAGTAGAGACAGGGATTCTATACATTGGCCAGACTGGTCTAGAATTTCTGACCTCAAGAGATCCGCCTGCCTTGGCCTCCTGAAGTGCTGGGATTACAGGCGTAAGCCACCACGCAAGCTGAGATAAATTTTAGTAAAAAAGATCATGAATTCAGTGATGGATAAGTTGATGACATGATCATATGATAAGCTCTCTTACCAGGCTATCATTGACAAGACAGTAATAATCGAGGTCAGATATCACTGCTGTCTTCTATTTTGCTAGTCTTTTAAAAAAGTAGAGAAGAAATTCTAACATACGATCCAAGCCTGCCTGGCTTCAGATTCCTGCTCATTAACTTAACAGTTGAATGACCTTGGGCAAGTTAAGTTCTATATGCTTGAGTTTCCTTAAAAATACCTCATAGTAATGTTGTTAAGAGGTTTAAATGACTTAACACATATAAAGGGCTTAGAATAGTGTCTGGGGAAGTATGTATGCAATAAATATTAGTAATTATCAAATTATTAAATATGCAAGGTTGAGATAGCTTCAGTTCTTACTGTCACATTGTTTGATCAAAAATATCATTTTATAACTGATTTTTAAATAATGTTCTTTTTTACAGTTTCAACTTTTAGATTCAGGAGGTACACATGCAGATTTGTTACATGGGAATATTTTGTGATGCTGAGGTTTGGGAGCATAGTACCCAATCATTAGTTTTTCAACCCACACCACTCCCTCCTTCCCCTCTCTAGAAGTTCCCAGTGTGGACTCATTGTTTAGCTCCACTTATAAGTGAGAACATGTGGGCCGGGCATGGTGGCTCACGCCTATAATCCCAGCACGTTGGGAAGCTGAGGAGGGTGGATTACAGGAGTTCAAGACCAGCCTGGCCAACATGGTGAAACCCTGTCTCTACTAAAAATACAAAATTTAGCCAGGCGTGGTGGCACATGCCTGTAGTCCCAGCTACTCGGGAGGCTGAGGCAGAAGAATCGCTTGAACCCGGGAGGCGGAGGTTGAAGTGAGCCGAGATTGCGCCATTGCACTCCAGCCTGGGCAAAAGGAGCAAAACTCTGTCTCAAAAAAACAAAAAATTTTTTAAAAAGGTAAGAACATGCGGTATTTGGTTTTCTGATTTTGCTTTAATTCACTTAGGATTCGGCCTCCAGTTCCATCCATTTTGTTGCAAAGGACATGATATTCTTTTTATGGCTGTGTCATATTCCATGGTGTATATGTACCACATTTCCTTCATCCAGTATACTACCGATGGGCACCTAGGTTGATTCCATGTCTTTGCTATTGTGAATAGCACAGCAATGAACATGCAAGTGTGTGTGTCTTTTTGGTGGAACTATTTATTTTCCTTTGGGTATATACCCAGTAATTGTATTACTGGGTCGAACAGTAGTTCTGTTTTAAGTTCTTTGAGATATCTCCAAATTGCTTTTCACATGGCTGAACCAATTTACATTCCCACCACGAGTTTATCATTGATGGGCATTTAGATGGATTCCATGTCTTTGCTACTGTGAATAGTGCTGTGATGAACATACATATGTATATGTCTTTATGGTAGAATAATTTATATTCCTGTTGGTATATACACAATAATGGAATTGCTGGGTTAAGTGGGAGTTCTGTGTTTAGCTCTTTGAGGAATTGTCAACTGCTTTCTACAATGGCTAAACTAATTTATACTCCCACCAGCAGTGTATAAGCATTCCCTTTTCTCCATAGTCTCACCAAGATCTGTTATTTTTTTGACTTTTTAATAATAGCCGTTCTGACTGGTATGAGACAGTATCTCATTATATTTTGATTTGCATTTATCTCATACTTAGTAATGTTAAGCGTTCTTTTCATATGTTTGTTGGCTGCTTGTCTGTCTTCTTTGTTGTTGTTGTTGTTGTTTTACTTTTATTTTAGGTTCAGGGGTACACGTGCAGATTTGTTATATGGGTAAACTGTGTGTCACAGAGGTTTTGTGTACAGATTATTTCACCACCCAGATAGTAAACATAGAACCTAATGGTTATTTTTTTCTGATCCTCTCCCTCCTCCCATCCTCTATCCTTAAGTAGGCCCCAACATCTGTTGTTAACCTTCTTTGTTTCCATATGTACACAATGTTTAGCTCACACTTATAAGTGAGAACATGCAGTACTTGATTTTCTCTTCCTGTGTTAGTTCACTTAGGATAATGGCCCTCAGTTCCATCCATGTTCTGCAAAGGACATGATCTTGTCCTTTTTATGGCTACGTAGTGTATATAGTGTATATGTACCACATTTTCTTTACCCAGTTTATCATTGATGGGCATTTAGATTGATTCCATGTCTTTGCTATTGTGAATAGTGCTGTGATGAATATACACATGTATATGTCTTTATGGTAGAATAATTTATATTCCTGTTGGTATATACCCAATAATGGGATTGCTGGGTCAAATGGTAGTTCTATGTTTAGCTCTTTGAGGAATTGTCACACTGCTTTCTACAATGGCTAAACTAACTTATACTCCCACCAGCAATGTATAAGCATTCCCCTTTCTCCAGAACCTTGCCAGCATCTATTACTTTTTTTACTTTTTAATAATATCCATCTAACTGATGTGAAATGGTGTCACATTGTGGTTTTGATTTGCATTTCTGTAATGATCAGTAATATTGAGTTTTTTTCATATGATTGTTGGCTGCACGTATGCCTTCTTTTGAAAAGTGTCTGTTCATGCCCTTTGCCCACTTTTTAATGGGGTTGTTCTTCTCATGTAAATTTGTTTAAGTTCCTTGTAGATTCACTACAATAGATTTATTAGACCTTTGTCAGATGCATAGCTTGCAAAAATTTTCTCCTGTTCCGTATGTTGTCTGTTTACTGTGTTGATAGTTTCTTCTATCAACAGAAGCTCTTTGGTTTAATTTTGTCCCATTTGTCAATTTTTGTTTTTATTGCTATTGCTTTTGGCATTTTCATCATGAAATCTTTGTGCAGTCCTACGTCCAGAATGTATTTCCTAGATTAGCTTCCAGAGTTTTTATAGGGTTCGGTTTTACATGTGAGTCTTTAATCCATTTGAGTTGATTTATGGACCTATGTTGTAAAGAAGGTGTCCAGTTTCAATCTTCTGCATATGGCTAGCCAGTTATCCCATCACCATTTATTGAATACAGAGCCCTTTCCTCATTGCTTGTTTTGTCGACTTTGTTGAAGATCAGATGATTATAGGTGTGCGGCATTATTTCAGTGCTCTATTTTGTTTTATTGGTCTATGTGTCTGTTCATGTACAGTACCATGCTGTTTTGGTTACTGTAGCCTTGTAGTATAGTTTGAAGTCAGGTAATGTGATGCCTACAGCTCTGTTCTTTTTGCTTAGAATTGCCTTGGTTATTTGGATCCATGTGAATTTTAAAATAGTTTTTTCTAATTCTGTGAAGAGTGTCATTGGTAGTGTGATAGGAATAGCATTGAATCTATAAATTGCTTTGGACAGTATGGCCATTTTAACAATATTGATTCTTTCTATCCATGAATGTGGAATGTTTTTCCATTTGTTTGTGTCATCTCTGATTTCCTTGAGCAGCATTTTGTAATTCTCATTGTGGAAATCTTTCACTTCCCTGGTTAGCTATATTCTAGATACTTTATTCTTTTTGTTTTTTGAGAAGTGTCTGTTCATGTTCTGAGTTCATTTCTTAATTGGGTTATTTGTTTTTTGCCTGTTGATTTGTTTATGTTCTTTATAGGTTCTGGATATTAGACCATTTTTGGATACACAGTTGGCAAATATTTTCTCCTATTCTGTAGGTTGTCTCTTTATTGATATTTTCTTTTATTGTGCAGAAATTTCTTAGTTAATTCTTAATAACTGTTCATAAAAACACTACTGGCAATAATATATAGGACAGTATAATAGAATTACTATTTCTACTTTGTCAAAGAACATTTTAACAGACTGCCCAGTGAAGCAAATGGTGAATAAAGAAAAGCACCTTCAAAGTACTTTCAACATTTAATTCCTGCTCCCAGTGTGGTTCCTGCTAGTATTCACTTGGCTCTGAAAGTTTCACATTAAGAAGGTACAATATGCTTGGGGACATCCCCAACATTCAGTTCCTGCTGCCTCTAAGGATGCCAGAAACATCTGGAGAGCTCTCTCCCAGACATCAGCTACATTTACTGGCCCCAGTAACATATGACTACATTGCCAGGATATTTGCAAACAGGCTTATTTGGTCTTCTGACTAAATTACTACTCATAAACTTTTCTCTGTTGTATTCTAAACTTATTGTATACTTCTTAAAGAGACTGAAGAAAATTGCAGGAGGCATGGTTATCAACAGGAGAAAGGGTTTTCTGGGTTCCATGTTGTGCAGCTCTTCAGAAGTAGGCCTAATCTGGAGCTAGTACAGAAAGTGAGTTCCGCAGACCTCAGGTCACCATCGGACTCCCATATAATGTCAGAGAGACAATAAGAAATCCCTGTCTCTTCTTGGGGGCTTATTAAGATTACTCCAATCCTTCATTTTTCTTTTTCCCAGGTCTTTCTTTTATGCTTCTTTGTTCCATGCAAGGTCTTTCTGAAAGGCCTCTTGTATAAATAGGGGGACAAAAAAAGGAAAATAAAATGCTGCATAGAAAACCCATGGGATCTCTCCCGCTCGCTCTTATTTTTGCTTCCTTCTATGTCTTTATTTTTCATCCATTCTAGCATGTTTGGAAAAGATGCATTGGATTTCAAATGTATGAGAAAAAATAAATATGCTGTAAATAATCTTTCCTTTCCTCTAAAAAAAACCTCCCAGTATCTTATCCCACAAACAGGACATGACCAGCTCTATGAAGTTAATCAGCTATAAGAAACAGTATAATATAATTTGCAATACCTTTCAGAACATTAATATAAGTGGCATGAAATAATGATTTAATATTATAGAGCACTTCACTTTATCAACAAAAGTGCCCATGCAGCCAGCAATGCTAACAAATGTGCACACTCAATTCAAATCTCACCAACCTGACATGTTTTTCATTATTATAATGTCAACTTCTCGAGAGCAGGGTGGATAAAATGAAAGCTACCTCCAATTCATGAGTGTTTGAGGGTGGCCATCTTTCTTTCCACGCTGCCTGTGTGAAAGGCATTAATGACCTACCAGCCTCTGCTGCTTTTGGCTTTGTTCTGATGTGTGTCTCCAGCAGACGCAAAGAACAGCTGGATCTTTTCCTTGCATTGTCTCTTTCACCTTGGAGAAGAACTACCATTAGCTTTCTGATCCAAAGCCTAGGAATACATACATTCACTTCCAAAATGTACTCAAAGCCTCAAAATATATGTCTCAACCTAATTCTCTTTTTCATGAATTTTTTCTTTTTAATGTTCTAAGGACCTCAAACACCAAAAGTGTATCCAGTATTGTACTTTACATTAACAATCTTGTCCACATTCACAATACAGTCTTTCAATCCAGAAAAATGGGAGGAAGTCATTTTATTGTAAAATGCACTTGTATGCTATCTCTCTTCGTGATGAGAGAGGTGATTTTTCTACCAATTTCAGAGTGACTGATACAATATTATGTTAGACTTCCTGGAACAATATTTATATAAAATACTTTATATCATTATCAGCTTGTCTGTCAATTAGATTGGGGATTATCCATATGGTCACTATGTTCAAGTAAAACCTTGTACCATCTTGATTATTCATATGCTCCAGCAGGGTCCCATATATTCCCAGTGCTATATATTCATTGCTGCCTAAGGAGAAAAGAATAGAAACTAACATGCCATTCTTCCAATTGCAAATAAAGGGGAAGGGATACTGAGAAAACACATGTACAAGGTAATGATGGTTTTATTTTTGATGGGGGGGAATTCATTTTTATCAGATTAGCAAAATTATGTGTATGCCTTTCATATATACATATATAATATTATGTATAAGAATATGTATATAGGCTGGGCACAGTGGCTCACACCTGTAATCCCAGCATTTTGGAAAGCTGAGGCAGGTGGATCACTTGAGCCCAGGAGTTCAAGATCAGCCTGGGCAACATGATGAAACCCCATCTCTGCTAAAAAAAAAAAAAAATCAGCCAAGCATTTTGATGTGGATCTGTAGTCCCAGCTACTCAGGAGGCCGAGGCAGGATCACTTGAGCCCAGGAGGTTGGAGCTGCCATGAGCTCTGATCTCTCCACTGCACTGCAGCCTGGGTAATAGAGCAAGACCTTATCTCAAAAAAAAAAAAAAAAGAATATGTATATATTAGTACCTATTCTGTATGTACTATATATACTATATATAAAGGCATAAAATCTTAGTGTCCAAACTAGCACATCCTTGGAAATAAGATAGGTAATGCAAACAAGCTAAGGTTAATACTAAAGGGCTAGAGAACTAACTAGGACAAAAGACACCAAGAGAGTGGGTTAATTTCAGCCTAAGTAGGGTTGATACCAGTATATCAGTGAATGGAAAGGATGTGGCCAAAGACAAAGCAGGTAATAGTTTTTAGACTCAAGTGGGTTTAAAATTATAAACTAGTAAAGCCTATCCAAGTGATCAAACATCAAATGGAAGGTAGGGTTCAAATCTCTGAGGAATTAGGAACCCCCAAAAGAAAGGGGATTCAACACTATTCAACATGCTAGTCAGAGGACAAATTCAGCACCAGGGACCTGGACAGTCAAGCACTCATGGGGTCCCTGATCACACTGACAATGAGCAGTAAGGGTTTGCAGAAGGTACCTGCTATGGGGGAAGGAGCCCTATAGACTGTCAGATTCAGATATTGATGATTCCTGGGCCACATTGCATCTGGGGAAGTAGATTTTAATCACTCACAGCTGGGGCAGCCAGCCTCGGCTGTGGCAATCTTGGAGGAGAAAAAAAACACATAGGACCTGAACAAATGAAAGTAAAATAGTAAAATGTCAAGAATTATGGTGAATATTTAGATGCGGCACACCCAGACACATTTTTTCCCTTCAAACTGGGCACACCTGCAGTCCCAAGTAGTTGGGACTATGCAACTACTTGGGAGGCTGAGATGGGAGGATCACTTGAGCCCAGGAGTTTGAGGCTAAAGTGAGCTATAATTATGCCATTGTACTCCACCCTGGGTGACAGAGAGACACTCTGTCTTAAGCGAAAAAAAAAAAAAAAAAAAAAGAGAAAGGCTTCCCTTCAAATTACATGTGATAAAAATCAATAGGAAAACAATCTAGTAATCAGACAGGGTCAAGGGTCTTCTCTGAGCATTTTGAATATTTCTGACTTTATGTCAAGAAATACCCATAGTAAATCCTGCTTGCCCAGAAGTTCACATAACAGGAGTCCAAAATAGAGAGACCCTTAGTCAATTAAGTAAAAGGCCACATGCCTGTAATCCCAGCACTTTGGGAGGCCAAGGCAGGTGGATCACAAGATCAGGAGCTGGAGACCATCCTGGCCAACATGACGAAACACTGTCTCTACTGAAAATACAAAAATTAACCGGGCATGGTGGTGCACTCCTGTAATCCCAGCTACTTGGGAGGCTGAGGCAGGAGAAACGCTTGAACCCGGGGGGGCAGAGGCTGCAGTGAGCCAAGATCGTGTCACTGCACTCCAGCCTGGGCGACAGAGTGAGACTTTGTCTAAAAAAAAAAAAAAAAAGCCACCAAGCTATTAGCATCACAACCTTTTATTTTCAGTTGTATCGACCCTTACTGGGCCTTCAATAACTTAAGAAAGAAAAAGTATTTCCGGGTGAAAGAATCCCAGGAAAACTGGTTGATTTCTTGTTGTCATATGGCAATATTAAAGCCTGTTAAATTAACTTCTGAGCAAAAAATTACCTAAGAAAGAGAAATATGCCCCCATTCTGTTACAGCATTTCACAATGGTTGCAAATAATTAACTAGCAGAGGATTAAAGGCAAACACTTAGACACAAGGGAGTGTCGGATGATTCAATGGGATCAGTATAACTGAGAAGAAAAATAAGTGTGTTGAGAAAAGTTGTATAGAGCCTCTGTACTTAGCCTCCAGCAGAGTAAGTGGGGAAACATGCCATTCCTCCCGTGGCAAATGAAGGTGAGCATGTATTGGGGCTCAAGGTCTTTATTGCCGAGGAGTTCTGTGTGCTTTTCATCAAGCATGGAAATGTTAGGCAAAGAAATGAGTGAAGAAAATATTTGATGAGATTCATTCTTGAAATAATGAAAACAAAGACCAATGTTTCTCAGTTGCCATCTCAACAATGGAGTCAAAAATTAGAGACAATGCTGTCGGAACCATGTAGGATATTTTATTATATGTGACTGCCTCGTATTTTTGACTTTTATTTTCTTGGGCTGCTCCTCTCAGACAATCACAGTTGGACACCTGTACAAATGGTTGTTTCTAGAATAAGCAGGAAAGTCTTTTTCTACATTTAATATCCTGGCATGCAAAGCTCCCAAAGGAAAGAGTATGTAGCAGCAGATTTAAATAATAAGTCAACAAACAAATAATTGTTAACCTTTAGAGTACTTGCTAAATATAAGGCACTTTTCCAAGAGTTATATAGATAGATATAGATATAAGATATTGAAATGTATATGGATGGGAATAGGGTTTGAGAGGTTCAGACACAGATGTACAAAGTCAAAGAGAAGGAATAAGCAACTGTAGCTCCTACTGCATGTCCCAGAGAGGAAAGGCTAGTAGAGGCAGCCGACCTTGATGGAAAATGGTCTGAGTCTTAACCATGTGATTTCCCAGTATTTGTAACTAGAACCCTTATAGTGCACTCATGTTCAGGGAAAGGGCCTGAATTTCTGACTAACTGTGGTTAGCTTCCAGGTACTGGACCCCAAATCAGAAAGATTCCTAAAGCTGCAAGAGCATCTGGCACCTCTGATTCCTACATGGAGAGGTTGAATAGCCCCCAAATGTGCCACTGTCTTTCAGAGAAGACACGGACACAAGGAATCCTATAGCCAGACCAGGTAAGTGGACCTGCATTTCTTGTACTATGGAACAAAAATAAAATACATCACAATGACCTGGAACCCTTTTTCTTTCTGTCTTTTGGACCTTAAGTGCCCAGAATTGAATCATGGCAGATTGTCATGACTGGCCCAAGGAAGGCTCTTATTTCATTCTATTTTATTGCATTGCACTTGGCTTTACTTTTTTTGTATACTTTTCCGTCATTCTCTTTTCTTACTAGCTCATTCCCCTCTTATTATGGGCACTCGGGTCTATAATACTTAATGCATGTATTTTTAACCCAACTTTCATATCTTTATTTAGGAATATGTTACATCAAAAAAAAAATATATATATATAGTATATATGATATCAATTATATATGTGTACATTACTGAAAATTTTTGTTTTATACTTTGTTTAAATAATATTGTGTGATAAATCTTTTTTCCCCACACTTTATTTGACTTAACAATGTATCTTTGAGAACTTCCACACTGTAGTGTACGAAGTTAGTTCACACTTCTGAGCTCTGAAGCTCATTCTATCCCATGCACATGCCACGTTTTACCTTTCCATTCACTTTTGGCAGACACTTTATTTTGTTGTAACTTTGTTTTGTTGTAAGAAAGAAAATGCTTGGGAGGGCAGTAAAAAGCCAACTTTTATGAATTGTAGGGACATTCTTGAAAGTGATAAGACAGCAGTAATGATTTCCTTTAGAAAATTATCCCAGTTGTCAGTGGCTGCATTTTCCAAAATGAATTCTGCAAAAATTTGTTCTGCAAAATACAAGTAAATATTAAGGCAAACAAGAGTTTCTGCATTCAAGTAGATTTGGGAACAAGAGATTTGAAAAAGTTAAATGCATTTTTTATTATAGCCTTTCTCTGGGCGTTTAATATCTAAATGAGCATGTGACTCTTCAAAGATAAAAAGTAATGAGATAAACTATTGCCTAAACCCAAATCCTTATTAACCAGTGTAACTAGCATTCCACAGATCACTATTTTATTGTTGTTATCATTATTTTACTTGTTCCAGGAACCTAGTGATAGTGTTAGAGTGTTCCATCAAAACAAATTGAGCCTTGAAAATTAAAAGTGTCCTTTTTGAGAGGAAGCCACTTTTATTAGATTTTTATATCATTCAGTTACTTTTTTCTAATATGACACATTTTATGATTTCTTGATTTTTGTCTTTTTCCAATAGATTAAATTCCAAATTTCTGCATAAAACCACGTTTAGAAGAATCTGTGACTGACTGATTACTAAACAGTGGCTTATCCTTGGAAACTCATTATGCCTAGTGAAATCTACCAATATAGGCAAGAGTTTAATCTGCTGCAAATGGTAAACCATGGAAGTAGACTTGGAGTTTGGTAGTGATAAGAACAGAAGTCTCTATGAGCTTGTCAGCAAGGCCCAGGGCATCTCTGTCGCCTGGAACAGCTCTGAAGATGTTGGCCACACAAGTTCTATTAATCAGCACCTGCAGAGCGAGCACTCACATCTAACTGAGTTCAGGGTCAGCAAACTGGATTCAGTATGTTCAATCTAAAACTACACGCCATTGTTAAAAGGCAGTGCATTGTTAATAAACAGGAGAACAATTGTCCAAAAGCCTTCGAAAACTAGGTTTTCAGGGTTTTGGTCTACTCTAAACAAAACTGGAAATTGAACTTTAGGAAGGAAATTGGGAACCATTATTAACTATATTATATTCAAACGTGAAATTTGCAATTTAATAAGCAAAGGATGGCTGTATGCATGTTGTGAAAGCAAGAAATGATTCCAAATGAAAGGCTATACATTAAAGTATTTCATCTTTATCATTTATTTCTGTAAACTGCTAAAGCTGTGCTTTATTTATTGCAGTTCATCCATATATAATTCTCTGTAGTTTAGAAAACTGCATCTAACATTTTTATCCCAACTTTATAAATTGCATTGATTTATTTCTGTCTCGTAAGCCTAAAACCATTTATTACAACAACAAAACATCCTCCTATTCTGGTGTTCCAGGAACAAAGTCTACCCGCTTACTGTGTAGGGAGCATTGACAGATGGCCAAATGGGGTGATAGCTTTGATTTTAATGTGTCTTAAGAGAGTAAATGAAGCAAAGGCAATCTTCATCTCCTGTGAAAAGTTGGATTTTTGTGTGGCTTGTCGGCAACACTGAGGTACAATTCTCACAGCACTTCATTGATTTTCCACTCAACCATGACCATTAAAACGGCAAAAAGCAGGGTCAAAGAATTTTTAAAGTTTTTTTTCTGTTTATCTATAAGAGCACAAACAAAACTGACCACACTTACTTCGGTGATATTCCATGGTTGCTGGTGCAAAGCCTTTGTGAGTTTCACAGGTTATGAATTTCTAATTTTACATAAAATGAAGTGGTTTTGTCAAGAGAATCATTAACATCATAAAGACTGTAAGAATAAAAATTCTTCACATCTCCCCACCTGTGATTTTAGCATATATCATGGATGACAAAGCACTCTGCATTGCTTGCTTTAAGCTCTGAAAAGGGACAGACTTCAACAGCAGGACATGAAATAATGCTTGTAATACAGCAATAAAGTCTCATTGCCGTAGGATGGTGTGTTATTCTGTACTGGGCCTCAAACCCCAATTTAACTTTAAATACAAAGCACCATTTAAATATAAAGATTAACTTCTTCATCTTCATCTTCTGTGAGAGCATGAAAGCTTGAACAAGAATTTGCCGAGAGAAGATGTAACAGCTAAACTCTACAGAAATTTTAGCCACTGGACTAGCATTTAAAAAGGTGGAAGCCTGACATTACCAACCTTGTGTACTGCAAATTTGGGTAGAATCGTACTTCTCTGGTAGTACAAATGATAGCTGTAGAAAATCATCCAGTAATTTAGTTGGCATATTTGTTCTGTTATTTAGTTGGTGTGTTTGTATTTACATTTCGCCTTGCGGTATGATAAAATGAAACAAGAACAGGCTCTGGAGACTAAAAGACCTGAATTCACATCCTGCTTCTGCCTTTCCCCTGCTTTGTAAAACTGGGAACTTCCTTTGCAAATTGGGAACTTAGCCCCTTCAGTCCATGTTTCTTCATCTGTGTAATAGAATGGTAATATTTTACAAGTTCCACTCATTAGATTATCTGTGAAATAACTAGTAGTGTCTGACATTCAATACATTTTAGTTCACTTAGCACATGAGGCCAATGTGATACAAGGAAGTTTCTGTTTTAAATCCATTTGCTAGGAGCACGAAATGCACACTCTTGATGTTCAGAAAAGAAGGCTCCTACCATGCAACACAAAGCTCCCAGCACCAGAACACACCAGTACTCCCCAGGCAAAATGACTGTTAAGTTCACTACCAGGACATAGTTAGACAATCAAGGCAACATCCCAGGCACTCAATAGTCTACTGTGTCACATCTGACTGACAGGGCAATGGCATGGGGACGTCCTCCATGTCCATGCTTCATCTTCTAGCCTCAGTAAGTCTGAGTTCACTCAGGTGTGCTGCTAGTGGCAGGCGGCAGGAAATGAAAACTCCAGCATGCAGCACATGGAGGGCAGTGTCTGCTCATTCGCAAGTGAATACTGAGTGCCCACAAATGGAGATGCAAACGTTGACAAGATAATGGCAAATATTTAGAAAATGAAAAAGCATTTCAGCTAGCCTAAAAGAAGGAAAGCCCAGAGTCATTCTTCCCTGCACTCATTCTGGCTAGCTTCCAAAAACATCTATTTTCTTTTTTTTCCGTAGCCTTACTAAGCACCTGATTGCCCTGACCTTGCCCATGAAGCAGCTACTCCTTACTCTTTTAGAGGAAAGAAGGGCACTGGGGCTATTTTTTTTTTTTTTTTTGAGACAAGGTCTTGCTCTGTCACCCAGGCTGGAGTGCAGTGGCATGATCTCAGCTCACTGCAGCCTCAACTTCCCAGGTTCAAGCAATCCTCCCTCCTCAGCCGCCAGAGTAGCTGGGACTACAGGCATGTGCCACTACACTTGGCTGATTTTCCTACTTTTTGTAGAAATGTGGTCTCACTATGTTGCTCAGACCGATCTTGAACTCCTGGGCTTAAAGGATCCTCCCACCTCCCAAAGTGCCGGGATTGCAGACATAAGCTACTGTGCCCTGCCAGGCACTGGAGCTAATACTCCAGAGCCAAGTATGAACTTTTTCTCCCTCCCCGCAGCGTGAAGGTTACATTAAAGCAAGCAAGTTAATGAGTTAAGCTCACTGGGCAAGTCCCTTGTTCAGGACTTTAATTTGTACCTTAGGCTGAGAAGTGCAAGACAGAAAGAACCCATCCCCCACCCGGAGTCGAGATGACCACATAGTATATTTCTCCTACCATTCCTTTCAGAGTGAAAGGGGGTGCCTATGTCTGATGGGTCCTTGAGACAACAGGCATAAGCTGGCACTGCCCGGGCAAAGCAGGACACATAGCCAACTTACCCCTCGCCTATCCTGAAGGCAAAGAGTCAAGCTCTTGACTCTGGTGCTTTACACACACTGACTGCGTTAAATTCATAAAAACACAGAAGTTTGACCAAAATCAAAATTTTTATAATGATCAGAATGTGGGAAGGAGGATATTATAACATGATTAGCTGCTCCATAATTAGTCTAACATTTACATTTTTAGTGTTTTGGCCATGAGATCAAATAGACAGCTAACCTTGAATAACCATGGGAAAATCAAACATTATCACCCTAAAACTAGACCCATGACTGAATTCCCCAAACCATTGTCTCTTCCTGTCATGCCCTGAATTTAGGAAAAACAGGCACTCAAGATGGAAATCGAGTAGCCATCCAGGAGAGCTGCTCCTTCTCCCATGTTACATGGCCAGCCATACCATGTGATTTCCTCCCTTAAACAGATTTTGATTCCTTTCCGTTTGCCATAGGCTTAGTTTAATCCATCAGCTTTTCCTGCTTCTATTGGTTTTCTATAGCCACTGTAACAAATTACCACACACTTGGTGGCTTAAAACTGCCCACTGTTTTATGAAAGCAACAAACAGCATTTCCTGTGTTAGGGTCCCGGAGGCCAGAAATCTGAAATTAGCTTCACTGGGCCAAAACCCAGGTGTCAGCAGGACTGTGCTCCTTCCAGCCTCTGAGGTCTTCCGGCATCCTTTGGCCTGTGGCTGCATCACTCTCAATTCTCCTGCAGTCACATTATCTTCTGCCCTTCCGTGTGTTTCCACCTCCCTCTGCCTCTTTCTTATAAGAACATTTATGATTACATTTAGGTCCTACCTAGATAATCCAGCATAACCCCCATCTTGAGATCCTTAATTTAATCACATCTGCAATGTCTTTGCCATATAAAGTGTTGTGTGTTGTATTTCATCCCCCTAAAATTCGTATGTTGAAGTCCTAACCCTGGATGCCTCAGAATGTGTCCTTGTTTGGAAACAGGGTCTTTAAGAAGGTAAGCAAGTTCAAATGAGGTCGTTAGAGTGGTTCTAATACAAGGGCCACTCTATGTGCAAATTTCCCCCTTTTATAAGGACTTATATCCCTATAAAAATTTGCACATAGAGACATTCATAGAAGGAAGATGCTGTGAAGAGACATAGGGGGAAGATGGCCACTTAAAAGCTAAGAAGAGAGGCCAGGAATAGATCCTTCCTGCTGACACCTTGATGTCAACCTTCAACCTCCAAAGCTGTGAGACAATACATTTCTGTTGTTTAAGCCCCCCAGTGTGTGGCACATTGTTCCAGCCACTCTAGCACGCTAATGTCTAAGGTCATATTTACAGGTTTCAGGGATTTGGCATCTTTGGGGCCATTATCCAACCTCCTACACTGCCTCAGCGTGTCCAACGTCTCCTTCTCACCAGGCTCTACTCTTCCAGTTCCTTCTCCATCGCACTCCCAATCCTGAGATGCAAATGGGTATGTCCCTCCCTTGCTGCAAACCCTTTACCCTCTGGCTAGAGTTTCACACCTTCGGACCTACTCCTCATACACTGGCTGACAGAGCCTCTGCACCACCTGCTCTTCCATGCCTCTGTCTTCATACTTTGTCTCTTCTTCCTTGGAAACTTCTCTTCTGTGCGAGGCCTCATGAATTCTTCAAGAAAGCTCTCCTTGACACTTCACTTACCTCCCAGCAGGGCAGTGGCCTGTGCTTTAGTGTTCTGCTCTTGTCATCTTGAAATCCTTACTACATTTTGAATGGAAGTCTCACATATTTATTTTTTTACCGGGCTGTTATTTAAGTAGCCATTCCTGCCTCTCATCCTGGTAAGTTTCTTCCCTGTCAATGGGTTAACAGAAAGATCTCCCTTCAAAAGTTTCTTCAGAAACCTTCATCCAGGAAGGTTGACAAGAAGGCACTGGTTCAACCTGGGATTTTACAACAGGATTGTTCCAGTAAAAGAAGCTGTGCTTCTGCAGTGTGAATCCATGATCAGAGAACACCCTCATGGGTGATCAGTGACAGAGAATACTGGCACCTAAAGAGAAGGTCAATTAACTGTGGTCCTAGGGAAGTTTTGAAGATACAACCACATGTGTCTGAACATTGTGGATGTTTAACCTGCCAAGACAACAGGCAAGGGGAAGTTACTGTTGGAGAGAGAAGAGTCCAACAGAGAGATCAGATCTATGTCAAGAGTTAAGGCCTCACTGACAAGTCTTCAAATTTTAGGTCACTTTGTTCATAAGATGCAGTCTGTTTTCCTTGGATGGACCCAGGTGAATAAAAGTTCTGTCTTTATTTTAGCCAGTTTGTACCTCCCATGCAGTGCTATGAAGAAGCCCTTCCAATCTCTCGTACCTGAGAATGTGAACTCCATCTCGGAATCATAGGATGGGAGAACCATCATTGTGCGGATCTTCTCAGGAAGCTCCAGCAATAATCTCTGCTCCCATACAGCTTATATTTTTATGTCCGAGGAAGTCATTTAAAAAGTAAATAAGCATAATGTGTACTTGTGATAATGAACACTGTGGGGGAAAGTAATGCAGGAAGGGCAGATATGCAGTTTGGGGAGAAGGAATTTGGAATTTTAATGGGAGGATCAGGGAAGATCTCGTTGAAAAGATTCCATTTAAGCAAGGACCTTAAGTAGGTCACTATCTGGTCATATCATTATGACCTTTTTATATTTCTGTACCATGATTGAGTTGACATCCCAGGACTTTGAGCACCACAGTAAATGTACGTGGGGGAGCAAAGCTCTCCTTTCTCATAGTCAAAGGGAGACAAAAAAATCAACATAAAGACTAAGATGTTTACCATGTATACAGAATTATGGTTGAGAGCTTAAAAAGTTACGAGTTTGGGGTTTTTTAGATCAATATTCTACATGAAGTCCAAATAGGTCTTTTTACAAAAAAACTGTTCCACAAGTAATGATTACTATACTTTTGATCAATTTCCACAGAAATGTGTTAAGAATAATATAACATAATTTGCAGGTTGAAATGGTCATTTTTTTACACTATTAATCTAAGAACAACAAAAAGTTATGGGCTAAAAGATGGTCCCAATGGTAAACCTCTTTTAATGAAGATCTAGCTACATTAAAATTTAGACTTTCTAAAGCATAATCTCTTAGTACAGGACCTTGGGATCTTTAGCTTTCACAGACCATGTAAGATGCTTGGATGGGTGGCCACATTTGACAACTGTAGAGATGTGAGTTCAATGGACATCTCCGCTTTTTGAAAGTTCTTTAGAACTTTTTCTTTAATATATAATTTTTTTTACATGGGGTCAGAATGAGTAAATTGTATCCTGGCAGATTAAGTGTTAATGTCAAACAGGAAAAACAAAACTTTGTCTGCCTGTTCTACCCAATGTGAGTGTGTCTCTCTCTCATCTTGTACCTTAATCATTTAAAACTAGCTTTGCATACTTAGAACAATGGTTTTCAGACCATGTTCACCAGTTTCTGAATCCACAAAGATTCTTGGGGACACATTGTGGAAGTGAGGGTGGTATCACATAGCAAGGTACCAGGTTCATACTCTGATTTTAATGATACTCATTTTTATCAATTTTCACAATTAAATTTAAATATATCTAATTTCAATACAAAAGAAGATTCTTGTGAGGAGGATCATCATGGCAGACAAAAGGCAGGACTAGATTGCAGCTCCGGACAGAGCAGCATGCGGAGGCTTGCACTATGAATTTCAGCTCCAGATCGACTGCAAGAACAAACCAGCAATCCTGAGAGGATCCACAGACCCTCTGAAGGAAGTGGACTGCTCTTGCAGGACCCAGGAGACCCCCCAAATACTGTGAGTGCCCCAACTGTGGAAGTGGGAAAGGGAGACCCTCCTCTCCTGAACACACACCCCCAATGGAGAAGCCGAAGTTCTGTTTCCAGGAGACGTTTCCGACTTTACCTGCAGCTGTATCAATTTGGAAAGCCGAGAGAAATACAGGGGTAGAGAAAGCAGCAGAAAGGCCCTGAGAGCTCGCTGGGTCCCCTAGCAGCCCATTCCTGCCTGGCACCACAGGATCCATCGGGTAAGGAGCAGGGGATAAAACTCCACAGGGAGAAGGAAATCTCTAGCTGAACTTTGTAATAATTTGAAAGGGTTAAGAAGCCTCCTGGCCAGAACTCGGGGGGAGGGCTCAAATCCGGTGTGCAGACTCCACAGCAGGGGAAGAACCAAGCCCTTTTCTTTTGCAGCTGGGAGGTGGGTAGCCGGGGGCAGGTTTTCAAGCCCGTATAGCTCTCTGCCTGGAAACAGACTGGGGGTTGTTGGGAGGGAGGATGGGGTCAGCACAGTGGGAGTGAGACTGACCCTTCAGTTTGTGTGGGAGTTGGGTAAGGCCTGTGACTGCCAGCTTTCCCCCACTTCCCTGACAACCTGCATGACTCATCCAAGACAACCATAATCCTCCTCGGTACACAACTCCAGTGACCTGGGAATCTCATCCCCATGCCCCACAGCAGCTACAGCAAGACCCGCCCAAGGAGAGCCTGAGCTCAGACAAGCCTAGCTCTGCCCCCACCTGATGGTCCTTCCCTACCCACTCTGGTAGCAGAAGACAAAGGGCATATAATCTTGGGTGTTCTAGGGCCCCGCCCACTGCCAGTTCCTACCCATACTACCACAGCTGATGCTCTCTGGAAAGTGCCACCTCCTGGCAGGAGGCCAACCAGCACAAAAATAGATCATTAAACCACCAAAGCTAAGAACACGCATGGAGTCCATTGCATCCCCCTCTCCCCTGCCACCTCCACCAGAACAGGCACTGGTATCCATGGCTGAGAGACCCATAGGTGGTTCACATCACAAGACTCTGCAGCCAACTCCCAGTACCAGCACGGAGCCAGGTAGACTCACTGGGTGGCTAGACCCAGAAAACAGACAACAATCACTGCAATTCAGCTCACAGAAAGCCACATCCCTAGGAAAAGGGGGGGAGTACTGCATCAAAGGAACACCCCGTAGGACAAAAGAATCCAAAAACAGCCTTTAGCCCTAGACCTCTGCTCTGACAGAGCCTATCCAAATGAGAAGGAACCAGAAAACCAACCCTGGTAATATGACAAAACAAGGTTCTAAAATACCCCTAAAAAAGCACACTTGTTCACCAGCAATGGATCCAAACCAAGAAGAAATCCCTGATTTACCTGAAAAAGAATTCAGGAGGTTAGTTATTAAGCTAACCAAGGAGGGACCAGAGAAAGACAAAGCCCAATGCAAGGAAATCAAAAAAATGATACAAGAAGTGAAGGGAGAAATATTCAAGGAAATAGATAGCTTAAAGAAAAAACAATCAAAAATTCAGGAAACTTTGGACACAATTTTAGAAATGTGAAATGCTCTGGAAAGTCTCAGGAACAGAATTGAACAAGTAGAAGCAAGAAATTCAGAGCTCAAAGACAAGGTATTTGAATTAACCCAATCCAACAAAGACAAAGAAAAAAGAATAAGAAAATATGAACAAAGCCTCCAAGAAGTGTTGGATTATGTTAAATGACCAAACCTAAGAATAACTGGTGTTCCTGAGAAAGAAGAGATTCTAAAAGCTTGGAAAACATATTTGGGGGGAAAATCGAGGAAAAATATCTTGGCATTGCTAGAGATCTAGCCATCTAAATACAAAAAGCACAAAGAACACCCAGGAAATTCATCGCAAAAAGATCTTCACCTAGGCACATTGTCTTCAGGTTATCCAAAGTTAAGATGAAGGAAAGAATCTTAAGAGCGGTGAGACAGAAGTACCAGGTAACCTATAAGGAAAACCTATCAGATTAACAGCAGATTTCTCAGCAGAAACCCTACAAGCTAGAAGGTACTGGGGCCCTATCTTCAGCCTCCTCAAACAAAACAATTATTAGCCAAGAATTTTGTATCCACCTAAACTAAGCATCATATATGAAGGAAAGTCTTTTTGAGCCAAACAAATACTGAGAGAATTCACTATTACCAAGCACTACAAGAACTGCTAAAAGGAGCTCTAAATCTTGAAACAAATCCTGGAAACACATCAAAACAGAACCTCTTTGAAGCATAAATCACACAGGACCTATGAAACAAAAATACAAGTTAAAAAGCAAAAAAAAAAAAACAAACAAAAAACAAAGTACACAGGCAAAAAAGAGCACAATGAATGCAACAGTACCTCACATTTTTATACAAACATTGAATATAAATGGCCCAAATGCTCCCTTTAAAAGATACAGATCTGCAGAATGGATAAGAACTCACCAACCATCTGCTGCATTCGGGAGTCTCACCTAACACATAAGGACTCACATAAACTTAAAGTAAAGGGGTGGAAAAAGACATTTCATGCGAATGGACACCAAAAGCAAGCAGAGGTAGCTACTCTTATATCAGACAAAACAAACTTTAAAGCCACAACAGTTAAAAGAGAGAAAGAGGGACATTATATATAATGGTAAAAGGCTGTGTCCAATAGGAAAATATCACAGTCCTAAACATATATGCACCTAACACTGAAGCTCCCAAATTTATAAAACAATTACTAATAGACCTAAGAAATGAGATACACAGCAGCACAATAATAGTGGGGGATTTCAATACTCCACTGATAGCACTAGACAGGTCAGCAAGACAAAAAGTCAACAAAGAAACAATGGATTTAAAGTATACCTTGGAACAAATGGACTTAACAGATATATACAGAACATTTTATCCAACAACCCACAGAATACACATTCTATTCAACAGCGCATGGAATTTTCTCCAAGATAGACCATATGATAGGCCATAAAACAAGCCTCAATAAATTTAAGAAAGTTGAAATTATATCAAGCACTCTCTCAGACCACAGTGGAATGAAACAGAATCAACTCCAAAAGGAACCTTCAAAACCATGCAAATACATGGAAATTAAATAATCTGCTCCCAAATGAGCATTGGGTCAAAAACGAAATCAAGATGGAAATTTAAAAATACTTTGAACTGAACAGCAATAATGACACAACCTATCAAAACCTCTGGGGTACAGCAAAGGCAGTGCTAAGAGGAAAGTTCATAGCCCTAAATGCCTACATCTAAAAGTCTGAAAGAGCACAAACAGACAATCTAAGGTCACACCTCAAGGAACTAGAGAAACAAGAACAAACCAAACCCAAACCCAGCAGTAGAAAGGAAATAACCAAGATCAGAGCAGAACTAAATGAAATTTAAACAAACAAACAAAAAATGCAAAAGATAAATGAAACAAAACCTATTTCTTTGAAAAGAAATGTAAAACTGATAGACCATTGGCAAGATTAACCAAGAAACAAAGAAAGAAAATCCAAATAACCTCATTAAGAAACAAAACAGGAAATATTACAACTGACATCACTGAAATACAAAAGATTGTTCAAGGCTACTATGAACACCTTTATGCACATAAACTAGAAAACCTACAAGAGATAGATAAATTCCTGGAAAAATACAGCCCTCCTAGCTTAAATCAGGAAGAATTAGATACCCTGAACATACCGATAACAAGCAGCAAGATTGAAATGCTAATTTAAAAATTACCAACAAAAAGAAGTCCAGGACCGTCTATTTCCAAAACAGTTTCATCATATCAAAATGTCCATTGAGCATTCATTCCCCTTCCCCTACTCACCCTCCAGCAATCACTGATTAGAAACCATGAATCTACTTTCTGTATTTATGAATTTACCTATATTAGATGTTTCATATAAATGGAATCACACAATATGTGACCTTTTTTTCACCCAGCCTAATGTTTTCAAGGTTCACCCATGTTTTAGCGTCAGAACCTCATTTTTTTTATGACAAATAATTCTGCATTGTATGGATAGACCACATTTTGCTTATCCATTCATTTGTTAATGGACATTTGGATTGTTTCTACCTTTTGGCTGTTAGAAATAGTGCTGCTGTGAAAATTCAAGTACAAATTTTTATTAAAATACCAATTTTCAGTTCTTTGGTGCCTGAGTTGAATTGCTGACTCATGTGGTAATTCTGTGTTTAACTTTCTGAACTAGACGACCACCCCATTCTCCACAGGGGCTAAACAATTTTATACTCCTGCCAGCAATGTACAAGTGTTACAATATTTTTAAAATCCTGGCCAACATTCGTTCATTTTCTGATTTTTTGATTATAGCCATCCTAATAAGTGTGAAGTAGTATATCATTGTAGTTTTGATTTACATGTCTCCAGTGACTAATGATGATGATCCTTTTATATGCTTATTATTGGTCATTTGTATATCTTATTTGGAGAAATAGCTATTCAAACCTTTTGCCAATTTTTAATTGGGTTGTTTGACTTTATACTGTTGACTTGTAAGAATTCTTTGTATATTCTGGATGCTAAACCCTTAGACTTTACTTAACTGCTACTTAATTCATTGTTCACTTTATAAGATTTTATGAGAAAAATTTACATAGCTCCATTGGAAAATTGTCTCTTCTTTCGACATAAACCTTATAAATGACCCTACTCCTCTTTTGGTGTTTGCCACCAAGAAGCTCAGAACAGAGTAAACCAATCAATTTAGTAATCATGTAAGAATTTTCAGCACTCTTTTCTATCTGCTTTCTACTTCTAGCCTTTCTCGTATCTTTATTCCTTTGTTTTTTTTCTTTGCCTTCATTCATTTTTTAAATAATATGTACATATTCTTCTGAGACTTCTCAATTTTAATTCCTTTGTAGAAGACACAGTGAATAAATAAGTCATAAGACCCTTAGCCTGCTTCCTGGTAACAAGAGAAACACTGTAAGTGATAAATGGCATTTTGACCTTAAGCAACATGTTCTTTCTGTCACCTTGCCCTTTTTTGCATATTTTTTCTTCTTTTGGGCAAATGCCCACCCACCATCCCTCTCTAATTCTCACACTCACCGCCTCATACTTTCAATTCCACCCAGTTATTCACAGCCCCCACACTGCACCTCCTCCCCAAACACACTCCATGCTTTAGCCCCTATTGATAACTTCTGTAAAATGCATCTTTCTTTCCTAAATTCCATGCATGTTAGACCCAGTCTCATAATTAATGTAATGATTCATGGATTTGAAATATATGCTTGTTGTCAATGTTGATGCGTCTTATCCCACATAGAAAACATTTACATTTAACAGGTATTTTCAAGGTTCTGGTAAGAGGAGATGGAGGAAGAGAAAGAGGAAGAAGGGAAGGAGGGGAAGGATGAGGAAGGGAAAGAATTAGGAAGCACCAAACACCATGGTATAGACAGTGAGGAAGACGTTTTAAAGAAAGAACAGTTGTGACTATCCCTAAACATCTCAAAGCGTGCCAATACACAGCCTTCCACTCCTTCATAAACACGTGGACCTAACTGGAATATCTGTATGCAGTGAAGAAAAGAATTTCTCAAACTTCTTAACAACATCTGTGGTATTTGAGGGCACCCCAGCAATCCATTTGGTAACTGATAGGTGTTAGGAACTTTATTTCAAAGCAATTCCACATATAGTTAATAATTATTCTTCTCAGAACCATTGTTTGTACAAAGCTCCCATAAAAAGGGCTTTAGAACTTAATTAGCATCATTATTGCTGAGAAATTAGTAAAATTTATATTTTTATTGACCATCAGAACAATTAAGATCAAGAAGGCTACAGCCGACTACTTATGAAGATTAATACGACCATAAACAGATTTGCAGTTGTGTCAAAAAGTGGAACTTGAGTTTCTAATCTATAATTTCCCCTCTTCTTCCTTCCACTATCTTTACTGGTACAGAACACGCTAGCCCACATCCTTCCTTTGTGTAGAGGAGAGCACTCGCTCTATCCCCTTTTGGGTGTGGAGAAATGATGGGCTATTCTGAGCCTTGAGTCTAGCATCCAAGCTCACCAGAGCTAGAAAAGAAAACTCCTCCTGCCACTTGACATTCACCACATGCTAAAGGGGGAAATATACTGGAACACCAAAAGCATATGGCAGCTACTGTGCCTGCAGCAGTTCTACCCAACTATTGAAATCAACTCTACTATATCATACAGTGGACTCATGGCTATAGTATCAGAAATTTTAGGCTCGGCAGCAAACCCCAATTCAAGTTCTGCTGGTTTTAGGCATCTTACTCTTATGAATCTGACCCAGAATTACCTCTCCCTTTTCTGAACACTTCATGTACTTATTATATTGTGACTTTGCAAATATGCCTCTTTTTAAAAGTTGTGTTTCATTTCTCCTAATAGTTTATGAGTACTACATCATCTAGCTAGCTTTACCTCACCCCTCTTTGGCCAATGTATCTGTGTACTCTTATTGAACACAAGCTTAGTCATGATTGATTGGTCATGCATCTGTGTGTCTGTATCAGTGTGTAAGGTAAGATGGTAGGTATTTGAACCATTAGAATATGTTGATATATGAAACTGCATATGCCAACAGCCTTAAACAACCTGAGCTATCATCTAATGATGAACTCAAAGATTTAATTAATCACAAACTGCAGAATGCCTCTGTCAACTATTCATATTTTGGCAGTTTGGGACTTTACATGTACTTCAAATGCAAAACACAAAAGAGTCCTCTTATGCAACTCAAAAGCCATGCTTTAATGTAATTTGTGGCTAACCAACCATATATTTTTGTATCAAAGCTATGGTGCCTTCTGTTTTGGTGCAATTTAAAACTGCCTTTTGGGGAAAGGGGTCTGGCCCTTTAAGAATTAGAATTAGGTATGGATATAAAACTTGATTTCTGTGTACTGTAGCAAAGGAAACTGCATGTTAAAGTTCAAACTTCCATTCCAAAAGGCCAGGAGCTGACAGAACTCAATCATACAAAAGAAATGTTCTCAAGGTAGACAATGGACACATTAGCATTAGTTGTACACATAGCATAGAGTTCATAGTCACTGAATCATCTCATTTTAGTAATGTGGATTTAGAGACAATCTTTTCTGATACTCTCATTGTACAAATGACTAAATTTATCCAGGCCTTCTCCCTACGCACATGCCTTCCCCTCCAGCAAAAGTACACCTAAGGATGTGGCCCAGGACCCTGGCCCTGGCCTCCAGGATGGGAGAGTCCCCTCACCTTACCTAAAGTCCCTGTCTCCTTCATACTGTTGCTTTATTACCTCTCTTCGTCCCCTCCAGGAGGGCACTCCTAAGTCTAATAGACTTGTTTTCATGCTTAGTTCCACTTTGTGTGCCATGCTTGACACAGCAATTGATTTGAAGACACGCTTGCTAACTCATCTGGCCCTCAGTCGTGATTTGCCATGGAAACCAAATCTCAACAATGTCCCTCTCTCTAGTTCCAGACCTGCACTCTCCTACATTGCATCCACCAACCACAGGGGGCTACTGAACCCTTGAAATGTGACTGGACCAAATTGAGAAGTGCTCTAATTGCAAAATACTTCAAAGACTTGGCATGAAGAAACTTTAAAGTAGCTCAATAACTTTTATATTGATGCCACTTTAAATAATATTTTGAACGCATGGGATAATTCAAATTTACTTTGCCTGTTCCTTTTTGCTTTTTAAGTGTGAGTACTATAAAATTTTAAATAACCCATTTATGATCCACATAATTTTTCTCTTGGACAGCATTGTTCAAGAATCTAAACTGTGTTTCTCAGAGTCTGTTCAATGTAGCACCTACATCAGAAACACCAGAGGTGCTTGTTACTAATTTAAACAACTGGGCCCCATCTCAGCCTTACTAAAACACATCTGGAGGGATGAGGCCCTGGAATCTGCATTTTAACTGGCTCCAAAAACAAGCCTCAGATATTATTTCTTTTCCTCTCTGTTTATCACAATGGAAGCAGAATGATGAGTGAGTGCAGAAATGGAACATTAATAAAACAAAACAGCCTATATCCTTTAAGTCTACCGATCTAGTGACTCAGTACACAAGATAACCTACAAAGGAGTTTGATGCTAAAATATATCAAAGTTCCAAAGCAGGAGAGCTAAATTCATACACCCTGACATGCTTCCAACTCTAAGCATGGAGGCAACACATATGGGCAGGTGACAAGCAGTATGGGCCAGTGACAATGGTTCAGGCTTCTGAGTCAGACAGATCTGGTGTCAAGGCTCTGCCCTTTCACTCAAGAGCTATTTACCCTGGGTATGTCACTGTCACCTCTGAAGGCCCATGCTCTCATTAGCAAAGCAAAGAAAATAATGCCTACCTCAGAACGTGTTGTAAGGCTTAAATCAAATGATGTAAATAAAATACTCGCTACATACAATAGTCACAGGTTTTATTATCATTAAAAAATTTGCAAGCTGAATTTCTTTTCTTAGTCTTAGAGCTAGAAATATGATTAAATACAATTAGAATAAACAATATCACATAACTCTTCATGTATATGATGAAGCTTCAGATAATACCTAGACATTTACATTTTTAAAATATTGCCCTAAATTGTACATCATTTCTTTTAAAGTTAGCAATTAGAAACTATTTTCTGTGCCTCATTGTTTGAATACAATTCCTGAATTGAAAGGCATAACTAAATGACTCTTGTATTAGATTCCATTTTATTTATCCTCAGTTATGTGAAGTCTCACAGTTCAAGCCACAGAGACATTTCCATGCTCACTCTTCATCTGGAATCAATTACCAGAATTTTAGGTAAGTCCCTGGATAAAATAGACTCTGAAAATTTAACCTTCAAATTAAAAACAGCAACAAATATTACAGTACATTTGAAGGAACACAAATCTGCTCATACATTAAAAAAATATACAATAGCATCCAAAATCCAAATTGAATCTCAGTTCCCCTGGACCTCAACTGAGGTATAATATCCACAAATGTTACATCTTCCCTCTTCAATCTGTATCAGCATTGCGATGGAGGTGTCAGACTGTCAGGCTGAGCAAAGTGGCAAGAGTCACGAGAATGTTAAGCACAGGCCAAAGGTGAGGAGAAAGCAGACGCTCACTGATGTACGTCAATGAGGAGTGTGGCCCAGAAAAACCTGAAGTCAAGCAGGCCACGTGAGACTGTGAGAGGAGGGGCTACGGTGATGGGAAGGTGGGGAGGAGTGGGGTCAGGTTGACAGTTTTGAGTCTAAACTGTCAACCATTTTTTTGATCTTTCAAAAATACTGTGGATTTTCAATCAGTTGACCAAAAAATTGATTAATTGCATGTGTTTTGTATATCTCTCTCTCCTTCCTTTCAGTTCCATTTTCCAGTGATCAAGTTGCCCAAAGCAGAGATCCTCCTGGTTCACTCATGCATTCATTCCTTGAATAAATATTTATTTTGTTTATCTCTACTAGTTTTCAGGCATTTTGACAGATCCAGGGGATATCAAAATTAATAAAACATGGTCCCCGTAGGAGGTAATCATTTAAATACATACAGTAGAGATATGTGCAAGAGCTTATAGAAGCAGGGAAGAGGAGGTCTCTAACTGTGAAAGAAGACCAGATGACATTTGAATTGAGTGCAGAGGAGTTCACAAGACAGGCAAAATGGGGCAAGTTTTTCCAGATGTACAATGCAGCAAAGCTGACAACATTGACATAGGGTCAGAGTATATACAGAAAACAACAAAGAGTTCCATATGACATCAGGATGCACATGGTGAAAGGAAAGAGGGGCATTGGGAAGGGAGACACAAGAAAGATTCTTCCATAGGCATCCACACATATCATGCTAAGGTGAGGGGCTTCCACCTACACCACTGAAAGAGTATAATCGGGGAACAATATAACGAAATTTGCAATTGAAAAGAATCACACTGGTGGCAAGGTGACAATGAATTAGAGAGGAATTAAAGCTGTGGAAAAGAGATAGACTGGTTAGAGGTTGTCAGAGTAATTCAGAAATGAGTAGATAGCACCCTAAACTATACTGGCAGGAGGGTTGTGAAGGAGGAGAAAAAAATGAAAAGATGCTTAAGAGGTAGTTTTGACACAGGGTAGGTTACTACTGTCTCCATCTATTTCCCCTACTAAAATAACCAGCAGTGGAGGAATTGTTAAATGACTTGATCTTCCCATATGTAGAATACTCTGTAACAGTGAAGCATGGAGGCCGAGGTGCATGTTCTGAAGAGAAAAAGTTCGTAAGACTTATGGCAGCTCCCATTATGTTCTATCAAATGCAATGTGTCAATGGCTGGGAGGGCCTGGAGGAACCCACACTGTTAACTACCATATCTTCACCTTCTAGGTAGTGAGCTTAGGACAGAATGGGAGGTGAAGAAGAAGGGCTCTTTATGAGCTTTTATACTGATTAAATGCTTAAATATAGCGTTATCTGATCTATAATTTAAGAGACAATAAAAAAGGAAAGTGGGGTGAAATCAAGTGACTCCTAAGAACAATAATGACTGAATTTCAAGAAAAACAAACTAAGTTATTTGAAAAGAAGATACATTTATTAAAACTTTGAGGATAGTTAACAATTTCTTGTAATCAGAGAAATATATAAATGTTTAACATACTTACTCTAGAAATCTAGAAGTCCCAGGAATTATATTTTAAATGTTGATTCCTTATGAATCACATTTGAAACACAGTTTTAATATTATATTATTTGTTAACAAACTGGGATTCAAACCACTTTGCCTTTGGTAACATTTTGCACCTGGACTATTGCCATAATAAATTAATGGCAGCACAAGAAATCGGGTAGATGAAAGGCACATTTCACTCTTTTCCCAATGTACTAGAAAGTCCCACTTTTCCCACTTAATGGAATGCTTCTTCTGAAGTCCTTTGGAGCAATGAGCCTTTATCCTCCCCCCTACATCACTCAAACAAGAGGACTCAGGAGGACAGTGACACAGTGTGACTTCTCTCTAACACCTTGTGTATGTCTCAGGAGTTCAAACACAGGCTGAGTTATCACCGCGAGACCCCTGTGTGCATGCAGGTGAAAGGAACACAGGGAAGGTGGTTTGGTTCCATCCTTGTTCTTTCACATGTCATGTCTTTACTTGGCTGACCATAACTAGGCTGATAAATATGGGTGAAAATTTTCAGAACTCATTATCATTGGGTCCAAAAATAGATGAAGATTGTTTCTAAAATGAATGACAGAACAGCCCAGACTAACAGTCTTTTCCCAAAAGATGGCAATAAGTGGTCAGAAAAAGCCCTTGAGAAAATTTAGGAATCATAGGAAATCCACAGAAGCCTGGTTTGGCCAACTGGGTGCATGGTGGTGCCCACCAACTGTGTAAGGTCAGCTATGGGAGGGGCAGGTCTGGGAGCAACATAGGCCTGAGGGGCTTGAAGAGCATTCACAGGAAGATGGCAAGTTGGATTCAGGACTGGAGCTTGAGAAAGATCTGGGAAGAATATATAAATTGGTGAGTCATTAGCTAATGGTTGCAGAAAAGAAAATAAATTAAATCCATCATATGTATTTGCTTAGAAAAAGCAAGTGAGAAGAAAAACGTGGATCATTTTTTTTTTCTTTCTAATCCTCAAAAGTAGCACATCAATTCCACTTAGATGCTATTGAATGATAACCAAGAGTAAAACTACTTTTTTCCTTTTCTAACTTTTTACCAAGGAGGGTTTTGAAAGAATTCTTCAAAACAATCTAGTGTGTGTTACAATCTCGGGGTGATACGTTCTTAGAGAGTAAATATTTATCAAAATCATGCTTGAAAAGGCATACTCATTATAGGAAAATGTGTAAGAATAGCTAATAAATTTAGTTTTAAAGTATCTACTCCAGCAGAAACATGTAACAATAGCACACTATTCAGAGGCATAAAGATATTTATAAGTATCTTTAAACACTTAATTCCCATTAAATGGTTCATATAAGTATGGTTCTGCTATACTCTAAAAACTAATACTATAGCACAAATACCTCGATCACATAAAGATATAGATTTGTGTGATCTACTCAAAGGTATAGTTTGAGCTACAAGAAGAAGCCCGCAATCACAGCTATACCCTCCCCTGCCCTACTTTAGCTTAGCCAGCATCAAACTTCTAGAATTTTAAATGCAACCAGCGAAGTTTCTCCTCCAGTACAATCACTATTTTGCACAAGACATATTCTTAAAATTTATCGAAAATGAAATAAAATACGTTTAAAAATCTTTAAAATCTCATAAAATAAGAGTTCTCGAGATTATGAGATGAGAAGTGAGAACGTTGTTAGCTATTTCTCTGTGCGATGCAATATGAAACATTTCCTGGGAAATGCTGTCATGTTTGGGAGTTGTTCTAAAAACAAACAATAGGAAAGGCTAGGGTAGACCTTCCCTCCATGAAGGGATCAAGCACAATGCATTACTAATTTAGTCCAGCAGAGCTAGTAGAAATAGTTCCTGGAGGCTTCCCCTCACTATCACCTGACCACAAGTGCCATGCTGACTAGCCAGGGACACAGGATGCAAGCTCCAGGAGGTGCACCAGTTGTGAGGTTTTGGAAAAGATCTCATGCTGTATTGCACTAACTGGAGTCCAAAAAGGAGCTAATTTCACAGGGCTTAAAATCACACTAAAAATAATTCCTTGGGACTTCTCTATCTTGACAGCTTGGAATTACTACAAAATATTTGGTATGGCACAACATATTTTCCCAAATAACAGTAAACATGGACATATTTTATTAACTAATGACAGACTCTAATATGTTCAAGCAGCCAACTACAGTCTTCCATTTTCTTCACATAAAAAAGAAGAAATGGAGTTTTCCATAGGAATTTCTTTCTTTTCATGGACAAAAACTTCAAAAATGTATAATAACCTTTTCACTGGTTTGAAGGTTCTTGGCAGGTCCCAGTTAGAAAGACAAAATGCAAACAGGGCTAGTCCAAAGACAGTTAAGTAAGGAGAGGCTATGTGTGTTTGTGTGTGTGAGAGAGGGAGATAATGTCAGTGTGTTTGCGTGTGTGCGCGTGCACGCTTTTGAGCATGACTGCCCGCACATTCTTGCACTGGGGTGATGTGAGAGGGACAAAGTCAAAGGAAAGGAAAAGGTGTAGGGGACAGCATAGGCACAGGATGCAGTCATTTTCTCCAACACTCCCACGTGGAGAAGGCAGAGCACGTCCTTGAATCTGAAGACAGATTGTTGTGTGAGTCCCTTGTCACTCAAAGCTATACTGGTGAATGATGGCAGGAGCCTAGACTTGATATTAAAAGACCTGCCTTCTGGTCTCAATGTCGCTGAGGTTCAATACCCCCATTTATAAATCAAGGGCATAACCATCTACTTCCTATGACCAAATTCAGGCTTGCAAATGTTTGGTAAAGTGCTGTCCAACAATGAAGAGTCCTTACCATATCTTCTCAGGCACAAGTAGAAACTGAGTCTTGGGTATAGGGACCAGGGGAGGACACACTCACAAAGTGCTTATGCAACACTACATTGCACAGGGGTGCACCTGCTCTGGCCTTAAAACAAATGTGAAGGAAATAGAGTTTTACATGGAGTCTACATTTAACTCTTCATCCTTAATAAAAAACAAGCCAGAGAGGGACAGAGGGAATATAGCGTACATGAATTCTGAGAAATCATAATGGTTCGGCCATGCATGCCTGTGGTTGAAGACATCCCAACATACATCACAAAAATGTCCAGTGACTGGACCATGCAGCACCATGTAGTCTGATGAGGCTCCTGCTCCGAACACATCAGGCAATGGGGTTTCAGTTTCCACCATATGCAGTCTCAAGTCAGGTACCAAACTGAAGCAGCACAAGACATAAAACTGTTAGAATATAGAAGGCACCTAATTTTTCTTGGAGCTGTGGGAGGACCAGATTGACCCAGGAGACCACCTGAATATTGAGCAAGGCATAGTCATAGCTTGGGTACTAGATTTTAAGATGTGACTTTCCTCTGAGGTTATATTTAAGAATTTCTTAGAGAAAAACAAAATCACCAACAGGAAACTATCTTATCGTTGAGAACACTTACAGTGACAAAGAAGCTCCCCGCGAGTTGAATTTAGGATTAAAAAAGGAACTAAGCACCAAAACTGGAAAAAAAAAAAAAAAAAAAAAAACAATCGAAGACAGAGCTGGTTTCAGGGCAACGTGGCCAAGGCTGACATACTGTTACCAGGCCCCAATTCCACTCATTCCACTCCATGTATCTCTCATCCATAAAGCTTCATTTTCAGCAAGCTCTCCCTTCAAGGGAACGAGTTCACAAAGCACCTTCACTCCTTACATTTTTTCCCTTTCAAATCCAATGAAAAAGAGCAAGAGTCTCTTACCCGGAAGAATTGGTCAAAATCTCCTGCTTTGAGTCTGAGTCACTTGCTCATCTATGAACCAATCACTGATTGTCCTTAGACAATTTGAGAGTAGGACTTACAGACCCAGGGTCCTTAAAGCTACTGGAAGAAGCCTCCAATTAATCTAGTGTAGACAAACACGGTGCTTTACAAACCTGAGTGAGTTGGAACTACAGTAGTCACCTACTTTCTCTACTCCTAAACTTTAGGGCTCACTATCACTGAGGTACAATTATCCTTGTATTTTATGATATTGGAATTTCTCTTACAGATACAATATGGTTAAAGGAAGTCAATATGAGGGGCCTCACAAAATAGATGTAAATATTTTATTTATTTGCCTAGAAACATATATCTCAGGCTCATTTTTGTATTTCTCTAAACATCTAAATATTTTCCCATTAAATCAGCATTAAAAGTCAACAAAATGATTAAATCTTCATCAGTTTATTGAAACAAATTTCAAAGTTTAATCTCCCATTTCAAACTAAGTCTCTAGTGGTTTATTTGTAAACATTGATTAAATGCACACCCTGCAAGGAAGAAATAAATTGGCTGGTATACACACAGTTGAGAGTCAGAATGGAGGAAACATTTCCAAAGCAAAGAATTACTTAAACTACTGCCTATTTCCCTAAATATTCACGTAATTGGTAATTGATGGATTAAATATATGTCTTATCTTATGCCATACAATATTCTTAAGGTAGTCAATTGTTACCTTTTAAAATTCCTATATTTTCTATGTCTATCTGAACTAATTATTTTCTAGCTGAATTATATAGTAAGACCCAGTTTACACAATAAATTAGAAAAGAGAAGGGACTGTTTCAGATTCCACAAAGCTTTAGCCTTAGCCCTATTTTTATTCTTCAAACTCTTCTTCAGTTACCATTCTATATAAGCGAATCATAAATCTCTATTTAAGTTCAGCCTTATTTTATTTCTAACTAAATTCTAGATTCTTCCACCTGGATATTTTACTTAACTCTGACACATAAAGTACACGTACGAACTTAACTCATCATATTTTATGCAGGTAAGTCTGTCTCTTGATGTCATGATCTCTAACATTGGGCCTTCCTACTGCCAGGCAACTGGGCTCCGTCCATCTTTCACTCTTCCTACATTGCCAGGTCCAAAGAAAATGCTTCTATAATGCCTTTCCAATATTTTCTCTGGCAATTCTTAGAAAGATAAAATGTGGACTGCAAGATGTCATTTTTATTATGTGAGACATAAATATTTGGCAACACTACATAAGCTGGAGAATTTGTAGCTATCTTGTTATATATTGGATATTTCTCCCTCAACTGTAGTTTTATAAGAAGAGAAATATAAATTTAGTAATATATTTGACTATCTAGATCTTTAAAATAGTCTAGAAAATTAAGGCGTTCCTGGACATTCATTTCTTTATCAGAAAGACTTTATTTTATTTTAAAGTCATAATTGTACCTTATGGACACATCTTTCAATGGTAATATTTGTTAATTTTTATTTTGTTTTGTTTTTATGCTAATAATGCTAACACATTTTTTATTAAATATAGATAACATATTTAATAATATCTTATAAAATATCTTATTCAATATCCTATTGCCAAAGAGGATGAGAATTTGCAACATGGTTTTCTTGATATTCATGTTAAAATTGATGAAAAATTACTTTCAAAAATGCCTTTGATGTTTGATGATTTGAGAAAATTCTCAAAATATCAAGTATCTTCTAGTTGAACATGAATATTTTACTAAAGTTTCTGAGGGCAAGTTTTTGCAAATCTTAAGTAATGGAGCACAATTATAATTCCCTTGTAATTTAACCTGATTAGATTCTGAAGTGTAAATGCATGAGAGCAAAATTAATATGGTTTTCTTTTAATGTGAAGAAATACCTAAGGTATATGAAATAGGTGGGGGGCAAACAGGAACCACATGGCTGGCATGAGCTCCCTGTCACCTGTTGTCTCCTCATTTGTTCTGGTTAATAAGAGCTCATTCAGCACCTAACACCTTCCAGGAATTGGGCTGTACATGATGAAAATTGGGTGAGGAGGTTGAGACTCTTCACACAACTCAGATACGTCCCCTCATTTTCGTCATCACGCACCAGCATGCCATAATGATACAGATCTTCTTTTTCCTGTTCCATCAGAAGGAGTAATCGTTTCAAGCATGGATATGGCAGGAGATAAAATACATATATAGCATGGCAGATTATGAAAAATGCTATAGAGAACAACAAAACAGGATGAGGAAATGCTAAAGAAGAGAGGGTGAGGCTTACTCGTTTGTATAGAGTGGGTAGAAAAAAACCTGGCTAATAAGATGACATGTGAGCAGAGATTTGAAGGAAGTGAGCATGTGGATACCTAGGGAAAGATGACCTAAGCAAGTGCAAAGCCCCTGAGGTAGGAGAGGCTTGAAATGACTGAGCACCAACCACAGAGGCCACTGTAATTGGGGAAGGAGAGAGGAGGCAGTGAGAGCTGATGAGGGCAGTCAGCCAGGTGCTGAATGAAAAATGACGTGATTTGATTGGGTGTCCAAGTTGCGCGTGCATGTGTGTGTGTGTGTGCATGCTTGTGTGTGCATATTGATAGATCTATATCTATGTCATATACACACACATTTTAGTAACTTATTTGAAACCCTAAGTTTTTATTTTTACTTATCCCTCAGAGTCAATCACAGAAATATAGTTTACACATGTGTGTGTAAAATATTATTTTTTCTGTACTTGCTTAAATAATATAAATTATATTTTAAACTTTATATCATAATTAAACTTCATATTAAAAAATATTAAAATCTACAAAAAATTTATGTATTTTAAATTTTAATTACACATATTTATAGCATATTATGTAGATATATTATTATATACTATAATATAACTATATGTAATACGTAATTAAAATTATGTATAATTTTAATATAGACAGTTTAAAATGCATATAATGTATATTATGATAGGAACTATTAAGCTTAATCTACAATATTTTAAAAGATATAAACTATATTAAGGCTATTTAAACAGGTACAGAATAAAATGAATAGCATCAAGTTAACAGCACAAAGTAAACAAGCACTAAGAATTTGCACTCCGACTACACTTTATATCTTTTACTTCCGTGGTCCTAGAAAGAACAACTTGACATCACACAATATTCCCCATACACTTACACATGGCTTACCCTAAAGTTTCAAAACTTCAAAACAGATGGGGAAAGTTCTCTCTGCTTGGCTATTTGTGAGTTTTCATTCTGCAGAGCATACAATATACAAGTGAGGGAAGCAATATTTTGCTCTGTTCATGAAATCTGACAAACCAGGATGTAAGTACAGAGACAGTGTTATCTCTTCTCAAGCAGGATTGATACATTTATCTATTTGCTAGATACCTATGAAGAAAAACCAATTCAAAAGATACTTAGAGTGGAAGAGTAAAAATAATTAATGAATTATATTGTTTTGGTTAGTACATACTTTGGATTTTCAATTTGTGTCATAAAATCTTGTCTTAATTTGGTTACCATTTGCATATATCATTCAAAGCATATTTTAAAGATGACATCTATATATAGTAAATTCAGTTAATTCATTTCTGAAGAATCAAAATCACTGGGAATAAAGTGAATTCAGTTTTGCCTTTTAATACTTTTAATATTTCTGGACTACCAATGACAGTTTTGAAGCTTGATGTTCTTAAGTCTCACATTTTGACAAATGGGTGAGCTGTAAACAGACTAGAAGGGAGCCAGAAACTCTGGAACTTTTACCCATGGTAGTAGCAAAAGTCTTGTAAAACACACCTAAGCAGGAAAGAAGAGAGGAGGAAAGTATGCCTCTTAGTAAATGCCAAACTTTAGTGTCTAGACAAATCTTTAAAAATTAGTAAAATTGAGGTAGTCAAGCACAACAGTCAATTGGGAATATCCACCAGTGCAGGGGAATGAGTTATTTTGGTTTCACATTTTGGCATATCCCTCAGAGAACAGATTAATCAAACCTTCTATTTGTTATGAAAGCAAATAAACTATTTGATTATTTACTTTTAGTATACTTGGGATAATTTTACATAAACTATCATAAACCCTGCTCTCACACATTTTTAAAAGTTAGGGGGAAATATGACATCACCAAATAAGACTTCCATCCTGCAAAAATCATCTCCATAATGGTAAACATATATGCTTATAAAATTGTTATGAAATCCACCTGTAAAACATGGTTGATGATCCCTCTGGGGACAAAGAACAGAATTGGTCACGGATTAATGGCACATTGGCCTTTAGACAAATTGCTTCACGGTCACATTTCACTTTGGAATCAGGATCCTTATAGTAGACCTATGCCAGTATTCTCTTTGCCAATAAAAATATGTTTTTCTCCTCATTTGCAGTAGTTATGTGAGTACTGGGTAGGTTCTAGGTAATTTCTAAATGCAAAACTCCATTTAAGGAACACAGTACAAAGCCTACATGATGTCAATACACTTGGCTGAACTGTTACCTGTTCCACCTGTTCAAAGGCACTTAAAATGAGTCCAAATGTCTCTATTAAGAGCACTCTCATACCAGAATACATTATATTAGAAAGTCTGAGGCAGCTGTTACTAGGTTTATTAATAATTCAACAGAGTTGAATAATCACAGTACTTTGTGACAAAGACAATGGAGCCAGCCTAAGGGGCTAGTCCATGCCTTCATGGCTATTACTGTCTGATGGGATACCAATCGTACAGCACTGTGCAGAAAAAAAAGATATGCTCAATAAACACTAAATCACAGAAGCTTACAACAGTGTTATCACACAGAGAGGCTATGGGAAAAGACCCACAGAGGAAGTAAAATCTCAAGGCATGTCAAAGAGTAAGTGGCAACGAGAAGTGAGAGGAAGCCTGGGGAAGAGGGGACAGCATGCACAGAGAACTGGAGCTGTTGAAACCACGTGCTCACAGCCAGAGGACCACTGTGTGGTGTTGACTTAGGGCAAGGAGCCTGGAAAGGTAAGAGGAGTGCGATTTTGAGGATCTAGAAGTTTATGTTTAAGAGTGAACACTTAAATGTGAAAGCAGTGAGATGAAGTTTAGTAAATTTGGAGGCAAGAAAATTGCATCACCTAACTTTTATTTAAGCACACGATTCAGACAGCCATGTAAATAGTGGCCTGCTGTGAGACATTAAAGAGCTTTGGGGAATCTTCCAGTAGTCCCAGTGAAAAATAAAGAGAAACAAAATATTAATTCCCAAAAGCATGTGAAAATGTTATATATATATATGTGTGTGTGTGTGTGTGTGTGTGTGTATACACACACACACAATATAATAACTATGTATGTATATACACTCAATTTGTTCATTCATTTCTTGTGTACCTTTATGCACCAGTATCTATGTGTGAAGAATGGTACTATCTGCTTTAAGACCAATGAGGACCATAGGTGGGGAGAAGATGAGTTAGGCTACCTTTCTAACAGTGAACAACAACAACAGCAGCAACATGGAAATGTTTCCCAGTGGAAAGCCATTAAACAAAAAGACAAATAGGTATGTAATTACAGATTATTAAAAGCATCCACAGGAAAAGCATCCCATGCCCTGAGGGACAATAACTCAGTCTCTACTCCAGGCTGGAAAATGGGGAAGACTTCCATGAGCAGGTAGCACCCACCAGCACACAGGGAGAAGAGAGAGGGATCCCCATGTTCAGGACCCACAGAGAGGGTGGAAGGAAGATGGGCCAGCTGGTGTTGGAAATGCTGCAGAGATTAATTGTACAGAATTCACCACCAAATTAGAAAATGAAAAGCTAATTTCTGAATACAGAAGAGAACAAAGACACAAAGAACAAATCAAAGTTACAGGAAGGCCCATTTTGTTTCAATAAATAATATTAAGCATGAAGCCCCGTGAGGTGAACAGAAGCAAAAGGTAGGTGAGAGTGAGAGCTTAGGCTCATCTTCAAAGAACTCGAGGGATTCCATTAAAGGAGAAGCAGAAATGTCAGAAGCAGTGTCAAGGCACAATTTTTGTAGGAAACTTGAGTACATGGATAAGGCCAGGCAGAGGACAAATGGAAGGAACAAAGAAACAGAATGAAGGCCAGGCACAATGGTTCAGGCCTGTAATCCCAGAACTTTGGGAGCCTGAGGCAGGAAGATCACTTGAGGCCAGGAGTTTGAGACCAGCCTGGGCAACGTGGCGAGACCCTGTCTCTTAAACATTTAAAAATGTGCAACTGCAGTGAGCCATGATCACACCACTGCACTCCAGTTTGGACAAAAGAGCGAGATGCTGTCAAAAACAATAACAACAAAAAAAGAGAGAGAGAGAAAGACAAAGAAGATATTTAGCATTTAGGTAGTCTCAGAAGTGTTTGTTACTGGCAGTTAACATTTGTGAAGCCTTTATTATTGCGTTCCCATTTTAGCATGAGGAAACCAAGGCTCTGAGAATTTGAATGACTTAATAGCAAATGAACAATATCATATGACCCACAGATCTAGCTTACTGCTAGATCTTTGAGAAAACTAGGAATAATTACCTTTAAGTATGTGCTTAGTCATTCATTAAAAAATAAAATAAAAAAATAAAAAACTATCTCCCCATTGCTTAGGCTCTAAGAGAGCAGAGAGGTGACAAGGGTGTTAATTTAGACCTCTGAGAGCATCTCTAAGCCAGTAATATGTCAGTGTGATGCCTGAAAAGCTGTTGATACCTAACTGGTCCTGGACTATCTCCCACAGCTTGTAAGAGAGTATCAAGAGTGCCCCTAATTGCCAAAGAGGTCCTGCATCCAGCCCACATGGAGGTACGTGTGCCTGATTTATTCAGAAGATGGAGAAGCGTGGTGTCTCTCTGTGACTAGGTGGAAACACTTCCTTCTAGTATATTCTCTTAGAAAGCATTTCACATTCCTATTTGCTGAACACATAGTCACAATGGACACATTTACTTTTTGAAATTAAAGGTCACAATAAATTTCCTGCTCAGCAGCCTCTTCAAACCGTATGAAAATTAAATGTATTTCTTGGAAACAGAGAAGCATTTAAAATATAGAGAGTCATCGTGGAAATGCCTCCAAGAGCACTGTGAGTGTGCAGGTAATTGATGATGTCAAGCAAAGCTGTACAGTGGGGCAGGAGGGAGAAAATGACAGAGGGACGCTTTTCTGCCTGTATCATGTTTTCTCTTTGCAGCATTCAAAACAATGCTTTCTGTAGAAAATGGAGCTTCAGTCGTGCTCCCCATTCTTTTACTTTCCTCCCTTTAAACCTGGCTCACATTCACTGGAGCAAAGGAGAATTCTGCTGAGGTCAAATCCTCTGGTCCTCCTAGTCATTTAGGCTAGTCACTTTTCTGTACTGTTTCCAAAAATGAATCCAGATAAGCGTTCCTTCAAGATTTCCAAGATCATGGGGAAGAGTGCTTAGCATGATGCATGCCCAGGGCCCACACCCAGCAAGCCCCAGGGAAATTCACAAATAGTGCAAATAGTGGATAAATTAACTGGGCAGCTGTGTCCAGCTCCTCACACCTGGAGGGAAGCATTGTTTCTCTCTAACCTGGTCTGCCAGCTTACATAGACTCTCTGAGTTGTGGGGAGTAAGGCTCACAGTTAGTAGCAGAGTTTTAAATAAGAAAAAGTCTTTTGTTTTTTACAGCTTAAAATTATCTTCAGTGGTACCTGCTATTCTAGCTGACTGTGTTCTTCACTCATCATTCAATTAATATCTAATCCTCTAAGTGCAACATAGTGGAGCAGTAGAGGGGATAATTCAACAAATACAATGGAAAATAACTTGAGAAACAGCAGGTCAATTGTTCAACATAAAACGCACATCAAACATAAGATTTTTCAAAGGGTAAATTAATTTGCAAGCTCTAAAAATTCCATTTTGCAACGAGGCATTAATTTTTTTACCTCAGCAGAAAGGTTTTCCAGAAAATGAAATTTTAAAATGCTGATTATTGTATCTCTCTTTTTTTCTCCATCTTTTTCTCTCCTTTTCACTTTCCACTTCTCAACAAAATAAGAAAAACAATCAGTATAGGCTTCTGGCAGCACAGCGAGAGAAATGTGAGATTGGCCCTTAAGGGAATTTTTATTCTCAAGTGGATGTAAATGTATTCATCAATTCAAAGAAATGCATAGTGTGTTATAGACACAATACATTAATAAATAGCCATGCATTAAAAAATAATGAGGTTTTCCACAAAACAACATCCTGTGGTGTGTAGGGTCATAAAAAAGATACTAAAAGAGAGAGAAAAGATTATGTGTAAAATCTGATTAAAATACAGAAACACCACCATATATGTAAGATGTAATAAATATTTTATTAGTTAACTATAAACAAAAGAACAAATGCAGTAAAATGTAATTAAAAATGTAAAAGTGAAGGATGTGATTTATTTTACTACAATAATATTAATATTACAAATGGTATGTAAATCATATCAAGACTATTGTAGAAAGAGTGGAAAGCAGCCATTCATTTCTTATAATGAGATTTCATCCCCTTTTTTGATTTACATTTGTTTAAATATTTCAAATAGTGAATGAATAATGTTGCGCTTAAACCTTACACAGCTTAGCACATTCTCAAATTTCCATCAGCCCTTGGATGAGATTTGCATGTTGGCAGGCAGTTTCCAGGCAGAACCACTAATTGTGAAAATAGAAGAAAATTGACTGGCAGAAACCAAGAGTATTTTTAGTGCTGTTGGCTGAATGAGTTTGGCTTTGAGTAGTAACCCCTACTAGTGAATGTGCTAGAACCCAAAATAGCATTTTACAGAAGGTCCCCCAATTAAAATAGGTGAAAAGACAAAAATGTAACATTCATTAACTACTATTGGCTTGAAAACTATTAGGGATTTAAACTGCTAAGATTGTTTGCATCAAACTTTCCTGCCATTGCCTCTGAAATTGAGCGGAGTGCCAGAAGTTTGTATTTGGGACCACTGAAACCCAAGCACATCAGAGACCCTGAGATTTGAGGTCCACCATCATATTGGAAGCCACCCCTTCCACTGGCTGAGCCTCAGTCAAAGGGACAAAATGCCTAGCAAAGAATTCTCTTCTATATTGATAGAGAACATGTGGCACAAAATCACACTCAAGCCAAACTACAGTTTGGTATCAACAAATGTCATGTGTTTACTACTTTCTACCATTTCCTATTGGAGCAGTTGTTTCATACCTCTCTTGAGGTATACGCCTCACAAAATAATAAAACCTCTTCTATTACTGTCACACAGGACATGCACTTGTGAAAGTGCGTGCACTAGCCAGCATGCTCAGCTAGGATATAGCAGAAGTGAGGTTTGAACTCCTGCCTCTGAGCCCACACATCCTGAGCTATCTGCTACGTCCCGCTGCTCCTCATTTCATCACATCTCTGGTGGCCTCTTCAGTTTTCCATTTTCATAAGTGTAGCCCTGTTTCTGATCTGCCTGCTGCATTATCTTTACCTAATTCCTACCTTTCCTTGTAGCATTATGAGTTTTCCCTCACACTGCCAGCTCTCAAAGCCCTCCTGGGGGGTCTGCATCTATCCCATCTCTGGCTACCCCACAACCCTCCACCCATCCGCATAGCCCAGCAATTAGCTCTTTGTATTTTGCTCATTCTATCCCCTTCTCCGGATCACATCCAAAGCAGTACCATATCTATGGGTATTTCTATTTATTTTAATTCAAGTACCCAAGGCCATTTCTTCTGTTATAACAAATGATCATGAAATCCTCATTCTCAATGAAGCTTTTTCAAATCGATCAAAGAATAATTCTTGCTTTTCTGGTCTATTGAGGTTAAGTCAGAAATACTTTAGCTAAACAGGAAGGCAGAAATCCACATATAATTAATGCCTTACACCAATATGGATTTATTTTTTCACACAGAAGATGTTCAAAAGTAGCTTGTTCTTGGTTTTGCTTCTTCAGTGTAAAGACAAAAAGAACAAAGTCTCTGCTTTTCTCTTGCTCTCTCCTTCATGGTCCTAAGGAAGCTGCAGCCCAATCACTACCTCTACATTTTAAGCCAGGAGCAGGAAGAAGCAACAGTACATTTATGAGGAAAATAAAAGCTGTTCCCAGAACTACACATCAGATTTCCTCTTCTCTTTCATTAGCTAAAACTATGTCATGGGCCCAACACTAACTGGAAGTTGGCAAGAAAGAAGTTGGAAATAGTGGCTTGGTTAGCCACCCAAGAGTGTCTGCCACAGTCATTGAACCAAAGTAATTGTGTTTCCTCACTATGCAAACATTGTACCAGATGTTTATCCTCTCATGCAGTCAATAAACAAAGGCTAATTGAGAGGCTTTTATGTGCAAGGCATTATGTTCATATTATGGAAGGTACAGAAATAAACCAAGCACAGATACTACCCTCAGAGGACTTAGCCTAGTAACAAATATAATATATATGATCCCTGTCTTTGACCAGCTTAGAATCTAGATAGGCTGCATGACACTGAAGTGTGAGAAAAAAATGAAGAGTGCTTTAAAAACTAGCAAACTGTTGCAAACATCTACAGATTTGGCACAGTATAAAATGTAGATAAGGAAAAAAATATAACAGGGTAGAGTCAGCTACTGTAGAAGGTTTCTTGTAAGAAGGAATGGGGTGTCATGTTTAAAGGGTAAGGAAGGAACATAAATTGGTCAAGAACAGTTGTTTCCAAAATGTTTTTGCCTAGGTAAACTTATCAAAAATTATTAGAGCATTTACCCTCCATATGTGCATTGATCAGTTGTTTATAAGTTATATACCGACAGTATTGCACTGGTAAAGTATATACATTATAAAAGATACAAAAAAATATATTAAAGGATGAAATTCCAACATATCTCCTCACAAGGTATGTATCAATTACAAAGTATAAAACAAAAAGTTTATGATGGAGATGGAGAAACCAGACAGACAGCACCTTAAACAAATGCTCAACATTAACATGAACATGAATGGGCCATATATATCAATATCACATGCTTTTTGATAAGATGCACCAAGAAAGAGGCAATATCACTTCTGCAGTGCTCCTGCTAAAAATGTATCCCCTAAATTTAATCAAAAGTAAACATCACACAAACTCAAAGTAGGGAACAGTCTGCAAAATACCTGGCCAGTATGATTGAAAAATGTCAAGTTCTTGAAAGATAAAGACAGAGCCGCAATCTTTCCCAGAGTGGAGACAAAGAGGGAGTCATGATGGCTAAATGCAATGTGAGATCCTGGATTGGATCTTGGACCAGAGAAAGGACACCAGTGGGACGATGTGCAACATTTGAATATGGTATTTAGATGAATTCATAGTATTGTATCAATGTTAATTTCCTGGTCTGGTTACCTGTACTAATAGTTATGTAATGTGTTAACATTTGGAGAAGCTGGGTAGAAAGTATACAAAAATGTTTGACACTGTTTCTGCAACTATTTTTTTAAAAAGCACTAAAAAGAATGAGACCTTTAAGATGTGGGAATAGAAGTTCTTGGCAATGTGTTATTTCCTTTACCCAATGGATTGTCTTGCTTACATCCTGGTCTGGAGTGTTTGTTAAATTCAGATCTGGAAACCTGATAAAGCCACAGAAGGAAGCCAGCCAGGATTTGTGTCAGAAACTCTCTTAAATTGATGTAACCTTTCTGGTCAGTGATTTTATTACATGTTCTTTAAAAAAAAAAAAAAAAATTCTATTTGACTATTTGATTAAGAAATTCCATTTCTAGGTACTTAACTAAAATTAATAATCAGAAATGGGGACAAAAGTGTAAAAAGATTTTCACTGAGGTGTTCTTTGTAAGACTGAATAATTAGAACAAATTTAACTTCCAATAATGAGAGGTAGTTAAATTTATAATAAATCCACACAATGGAATACTCTGTAGCCACTATAGTTATATGTTCCAAATTATTTAGTCATATTGCAGAATACTTAATATATAAGTTGAACAAGCCTTATAAAGTTATACTTACAGTTTTATTCCAATTACAACTGTAAGCTATGTATATAAATGTACCAAACTATTAATCTGCCTTGTAATATATAGACGGGTTTCTTTTTCTTCTTTGTGCTTGTTTTTCTAATTTCTATTGTACCTACTGTCTTAATAATGCGAAAAACAAATAAGCAGTTCAGAAAAGTAGAAACTGAGTGTTTATTTGTGTTTGAGGTTTTGAAAAAATATCCTAGGCTGGGTGTCATCCAGCTGAAAGATGCTTAGTGGTCTAATTAGGCTACATGAGACAAGATGAAAGGTGCAACATGCCTTCATTTAATCTCTTTGAATCTTTAGGAAAGCAAGCTTTGTTTTTAAAAGGGTAGGAGAGAACACTCGGAAGGAGATTTGGTAAGCCTCATCCTCAGGAATAAACGTAGGTGAGCAAAATTGGTTACTATCCAGATCTCTTGTACCAGCTAGTACAAGAGTAGAATAAAACCAGCACAAATACATTTTTCAGGGTTGGTAACCTTGCTTCCAGTCTTGTGATTTTTGTGTTTGTTATCCTTTGAAAGTTCTACATAATGATTAACAACAAAAAATTTTAAAACACAAATGGTCAGTGTGCCTGTCTTCAGTATCAAGAAGGAAAATGTGAGCTGGAGAGACTGCGTCTTTCCTCACAAGCAGACTAGGATTTGATGGATTCTGGGTTGTTTCCAGTTCAGAGCTCTTAAAATAAAACTGCTCTGAACTTTTACATGCAAGTCTTTGTGTAGACACATGCTTTCATTTCTCTTGGGTAAATATCTAAGAGTGGAATGGCTGGATCATATGGTAAGTATATGTTTTGCTTAACTTTTCAAGAAACAGCCAAACTGTTTTGCAAGTAGCTGTGCCATTGTACATTCCAACCAGTAACGTTTGAAAGGTCTGAATTCTCCACGTTTGCCAAAACTTTTTCTTATCTTTTTGACCACAGTCATTCTAGTGGGTGTGATGTTTCATTATGGTTTTAATTTGCATTTCCCTAATAACTAATGAGGTTATTGTATTTATCTGTTGTAAATTTTTTAGTTTTACATCTTACATATAGATATATGATGTATTTTGAATTAACCTTTATATGTGGTACAAATCAGGGCTCAGAATCATTTTTTGTTTGTCAGGATCTAATTGTTTCAGCACTATTGGTTTTTGCTTTTGTTTTTTAACTATCATATCTCCATGGAATTGCCTTTGCACAAAGTCTACCTAACACATCTTCCTTTTGGAACTTATAACAAAATATTGCAGTATTTTGAACCTAGAACTTTATCCAAATAGAAGACAAGTTATTATTTGATAATAATAATAAGGACCGTGTTTTATTTATCTTTGAAATAGCTTGGGTGCTAATAAATAGATAAATAAATAACAGGGTTGGACGAAGAAGAGAATAATAGGTCTGAGGTCAACCTAGAGGTTTCGGATATAAAAATTAACTCCTTGAGACAAGGAAATATGTAAGTGGATGTTTCTTCTCTATTGCAGTATCCTCTATGGGAAAGGCTGTGAGAAAGATATAAAGAAAGAAAGCAGTGGCCGAGGAAAGGGAACTATAATGAGGTGCTGCACACACTCTAAATAAAGAGCAGCAGGAATCTGCATGCCAGAGAAAGAGAGAGAGAAAGAGAGGGAGGGAGGGAATGAAGCGGGGGGAAATGGGAAAGGAAAGGAAATTTAAAAGAAAAAGAAAACCTAGTCATGACCATAAGAACTATAAACCAGGCAACATGACCATAAGAACCTGGAAAAGCACCTTAAATCTCTGTTCCATCTTCATTCTTCTGAATAGTTTCCTGTTATTATCTTCTGTGTGTTTCTTAACAATAATTAGCAGATGACCCTTTCAACCAATGTGTTTTCCTTGGTAGTCAGCTAAAAAGAAAAGATGAGAGATTTTTGTCCTGGTTCCTAGATAGAAGAACACACCAGGTACAGTATGGAACAGCCTACATAGAGTAGGAGACAGAGGAAATCACTGAGCTCACCAGCAAGAAAGAGGCTCGAACTGGAAAGATATTTTATTCCTGTAACTACTCTGTTCAACATGCTAGTTCCCATGGTGAATACACAAAACAGACACATAGCAAAGTTTGATAGCAGACAGACTCTAATAAATACCAGAGAATTTGGAGAAGGGAACAATTAATTGTGCCTGAAGAATCTCATAAAGACTTCTTGGAAGAAATGTCATTTAAACTGCAGAGTAAGGGAAGAGAAGGATTTCAGCAGGTGCCTGCAGAAAAAGGCCTTTTTGTTTTGCATTGCAGGTAGACCATGAAACTAGATAATGCCTCCTGCTGTGTACATCTCCAGTAATATCAATACCTCTGTACAGTCATAATCATTTTAACATCTCTATTCTGTCACATGATAGATGTATCTGAATGTATCTTCTTTAGGTGGATGGAGGCACGATCTGAGTCTGCCAAGTTACCATTTTGCAATGCAACTCATGTAAGAGTGATCTGTTTATTAAATGTTGATGACAGAGCAAAGCAATGATTACCTCAATGACACTCTCAACTTTTTTATTTTATTTTTTGAGATGGAGTCTCACTCTTGTCTCACCCAGGCTAGAGAGCGGTGGTGTGATCTTGGCTCACTGCAACCTCTGCCCTCCAAGTTCAAGCGATTCTCCTGCCTCAGCCTCCTGAGTAGCTGGGATTACAGGCGCCTGCCGCTGCGCTCAGCGAATTTTTTTTTTTTTTTTGTATTTTTAGCAGAGATGGGGTTTCACCATCTTGGCCAGGCTGGTCTTGAACTCCTGGCCTCATGATCCACCTGCCTCAGCCTCCCAAAGTGCTGGGATTACAGGCGTGAGCCACAGCGCCCGGCCGACACTCTCGACTTTTCACACAAAGAAGGGTTTGGGTTACTTCTTGCATTATTGTGTGTCTATGTTAAGTAATGCCTGACTAAAGGTGGAAAGACATCCTCCCTATGACTCATGTGACATCAATGGTCAGGCTCAATAAAACTCTCTGGTCAGCTGTCATCCATGCCTTCTAGAAGAGCTGAAGGTGGAAAATTTAACAGTTGACATTCGAGGTTAGCCTACAGGGCTTAGACACCTCAGACATGCAAGAATCACCTAGAAGAACAGGTAAAAGGGTAGATAATTATCCTATCATTGAACCCAACTTTTAAATGTTCATCTGTTACACATATATGGATATATTTTTATGTGAAATATCAAATTAATCAAAACGATAACAAATTTAGACCAAGAAAAACTTGGGGAGTGGAAGACAGATGTAGGTCTTAAAGGTAGACTAAAACAGGCTGGGCCCAGTGGCTCATGCCTATAATCCCAGCACTTTGGGAGGCAGAGGTGGGTGGATCACCCGAGGTCAGGAGTTTGAGACCAGCCTGGCCAACATGGTGAAACCCCGCCTTTACTAAAAATACAAAAATTAGCCAGGCATGGTGGCACATACCTGTAGTCCCAGCTACTCGGGAGGCTGAGGCACAAGAAGCGCTTGAACCTGGGAGGTGGAGGTTGCAGTGAACCGAGATCACACCATTGCACTGCAGCCTGGGCAACAGAGCAAGACACTGTTGCCAACAACAGCAACAACAAAAAAAAGTACACTAAAACAAGGAAAGATCTCAACTAGTTTTTGATTTGAAGAATATTAAGAAATGTAATTTAAAATTTTCTGTATTTCAATAAAAATTACAAAACCCATGTACCTCCATATTAAGTCTATAATCACTAAGAAAATCACTCTGTTTTAATGCCCTGTGAAAACAAATAATCAAATCATTTCACAGGAAGTTCTCAACCTTCTATGGGAGGAAAAAAACCTTTTTTCTAAATTATAATTCAGGGGCCTATGTGAAGATTCTCATGGTGTCACACTTCATTGAAATTTTGAGGGGATGCGCCTGCAACAATGGGAAGAGAACTCGCATTTTAGAGCACCAATTATTGGCAAGGCATTTTAAGTTTTCAATCTTACCTTACTGAATCCTCATCAATACCTTTAAAATAGAGTGACACACTTAGAATATTATCATTTTGTTATTAATACTGCTACTGACCATAGAGTAAAACACATTCAATTTTTTGTTTTTTAGTCAATGTTTAAAGAGGAAATTAAGCCAAAATTGTCCCCATAAAACCACTTAAATCACATTTTAATGTCTATAAATGGACACTTAGGAGCTCCAAGCAAGCATTTATTAACTTTTTTGTTGTTGTTGTTGTTTTGTTGTTTTTGTTTTTTTTAAGACAGAGTCTTGCTCTATGGCCCAGACTGGAGTGCAGTGGTGCAATGTCAGCTCACTGCAACCACCATTTCCTAGGTTCAAGTGATTCTCCTGCCTCAACCTCCTGAGTAGCTGGGACTACAGACATGCACCACCATGCCTGGCTAATTTTTGTATTTCTGCTGGAAACAGGGTTTCACCATGCTGGCCAGCCTGGTCTCGAGCTCCTGACCTCAAGTGATCCACCTGCCTCGACCTCCCAAAGTGCTGGGATCACAGGGGTGAGCCACCAGGAGTGCCCGGCCCATTTATTAACTTTATCTCTCTGCTTTTGGTCTAGAGGCTTCTTTCTCTGTTGAAAATCTCTCCCTCTCCATCTTCCTCCCTCTTCCCTTCCCCATTTCTTCTCCCCTTCTTCCTCTCTTTCCCTCTCAATAGTTGCTTTTAGGTAAGTTAAGTGTGCACCTGAAGCAAGTGCATTATCATTTACTAAGCATCTTCTATGTGCCAGGAACTGTGCCAAATTATTTCAATGTGTATTATTTCTTATGCATAAAGAAGCTTGAAAAGTATAAAACTTTGTCCCTATTTTACATAATAAGACATAAAGCTCACTCACAGAGGTCAAAGTTTGCACAAGATCCCAAAAGTGATGAAGTCCCAACCCATGTTTTTCTGAGCACTAAACAATGCTATATATTCTAAAATATGGTACGATACCTCCTAGTCAAATTTGTTGGTGTGGTGACAAATATTGAGTCAAGTCCTATTCACACCCTGCAGAATCTTAGAGTTCTGCTAAAATTTTAAATGTGAAATTTCTTCAAACCTCAAATAAACAAAACCTGCAATTTGGATATTCTGCCATTAGGTGGTAGAAGGCCTTCAATCATTACTTTGTGGTCTAAATGGCAATTACTATACAGTCCATATGTTTGAGAGTCTCCATCACTTACTAACAATATATCTTACACGTTTTTTAACCACTGCAAGCCCTGACTTCTCAGTTTGAAATCAAATAATATCAGTATTGACTTCATAAATTGGTTCTGAGAATTAAATAAAATAATAGGATACAAAGACATTCAATGTGTATTAACCAGCTGGAATTCTTTATCTTTTCCCTTAATCCAGTATCTTACATAGTTTTTCATCCTATTCTTTAACAGCAGGGACACACTTCAGCCCTTTCTAGTCCTGTGATACACTACATCTTGTTTGCCAGCCCATAAAATCCAGCCCCTTCCAGCCAATTCTCACATTTTGCTGTTCACATTCCAATTTTTAAATTGTATTATGTATATACAAGTGTGATATGTATTTGTCATAATATCTGAACAGTATCATATTTATGAAGATTGCATTTTAGAGGAACTTCTAAAGAAATACTCAGGATACCAGTAGGCATCGGATGTTTACTGCATATCTTTACCAAGTACTTTGCCTGTAAGTTTATTTGATCATCATAACAACCTTATGAAGCTGAATCATAATAATATCTTCCCAATATCATTGGCATTTTACATATGAGAAAATTGAGCTTAGAGGGCACAACTAAAGACATGTAGTTAATAAAGGACCAGCTCAGATTCAAATCAGCAGATCAACTACATACACAGCCCAGGCTCTTAACCATTATATCAGCGATGATGAACCTTAACTGTGCATCATGGCAACTTGAGGAGCAATTCTAAAAGCACTGGAACTTCCCCCAAGCCTACAGAATCAGAATCTCAGCAGCTTCCATTCCACAGGGTTATGCAGAGAGGCTTGTGACCAGTTGTGTGGCACTTTTCGGCCTCCCACTAATAACAACCTAGAGGAAAATTCTGTACTTTTCTCACTAATCCTGAAATTGTCTTTCCCTTGAAATAAATTCTAAATTTGCAGGGAGTTTGTACTCAATCTTCATGTTAACCCATCATCAAAGCACCTCTTGCTGCTTATCTGACAGAAACGAGCCTCACTCCTCTCTCACTGTTAGAAGAGGAATAACTGCCAGGGAGCAAGATAAATAAACAGTTTCTTTTCTGCGGTTTCCTGTTCCTAATTCTACTGCATCTTTTTCTGCTATTCTGCCCTTTCACCACTTGAAAGAAGTAAAACTGGGAGGAAAATGATAGAGCAACATAATCCCATTGAGACCCTACTACAGCCAGGGGCTGAGTACTTGGAAGGCAATAAAATAATTCTACACTTTTACCTTAAAGAAATGTCAAGCGGCCTTTCACAATTCAAATCTCTAGCTGGATATAGCTTCCTGAAATTAATTTGCAGATGACAGTTGTTAAAATTAGCCAGTGGGTTCAGCCAGTTTGCTTTACCAGTGCTCAGTAGCCAGTGCCTTTTCTGTCTTAGTTATGAAGTTGTTAAACAGTATTTCTGCTCTCAGTGAATTGAAGGATTGAGGGCCTGGCCCTGCCTCAACACACGCTGTCAAATGTTCTTTGGCCAATGTGCTTATTTTCTCTGGACTCTCAAATTTATCATCTGTAAAATTTAAGGATCATACTAGATGACTTCTAAAGTCAATTCATTTCCAAAAATACTGTGATGATTTTATCACCTTATTAAAATATTAACAGTTTTTAATTATTTCCCCTTCAAGTGCTTGCACCAGAATAGAAGGGAGAGGTGTTCATTTGTCAGAGTTCTTCATGGAAAACACCTGGAATTTTAGATTATCATGAATTCAGTTAGTAAGTGCTGAAAAGCACAAGGTATTCTAGGCTACATTATAATAAATGGCAATCATTAAAAAGTCAGGAAACAACAGATGCTGGAGAGGATGTGGAGAAATAGGAACGCTTCTACACTGTTGGTGGGAATGTAAATTAGTTCAACCATTGTGGAAAACAGTGTGTGATTCCTCAAGGATCTAGAAGCAGAAATACCATTTGACCCAGCAATCCCATTACTGAGTATATACCCAAACGATTATAAATAATCCTATTATAAACACACGTGCACACGTATGTTTATTGCAACACTGTTCACAATAGCAAAGACTTGGAACCAACCCAAATGCCCACCAATGATAGACTGGATAAAGAAAATGTGGCACACATACACCATGGAATACTATGCAGCCATAAAAAAGGATGAGTTCATGTCCTTTGCAGGGACATGGATGAAGCTGGAAACCATCATTCTCAGCTAACTAACACTGTAACAGAAAACCAAACACCGCATGTTCTCACTCATAAGTGGGAGTTGAACAATGAGAACACATGGACACAGGGAGGGGAATATCACACACCAGGGCCTGTCGGCGGGTGGAGGGCTAGGGGAGGGATAGTACTGGGAGAAATATCTAATGTAGATGACGGGTTGATCGGTGCAGCAAACCACCATGGCATGTGTATACCTATGTTACAAACCTGCACATTCTGCACATGTATCCCAGAACTTAAAGTATAATTAAAAAACAAAAACATGATAAAAGAAGTATGGCTTGTATATTAAAGGAGGTGAGAGATCCATTCTACTTTTTATTATTCAGATCACATTTAGATGCATTTTCAGTTCTGCCAAGTATTCCATAGGAAAAACATTGGCAATCTAGAAGACATCAAAAGAGCAGCAAAAAAGACAAATCCCTCAACCATTACATATGAGGAATAGCTGAAGAAGCTTGGAATATTTGAATTGAAAAATCAGCATGCCACATATATGAATAGTCTCCATGTGAAATTCAGTTTATTCAATGATGTTCCAGAAAGCAGAACCAAATGCAAAGGTTGGAAGTTACAGAGAAGCAGTTTTAAGTTTGATTTTAAAAAGAAGAATATTCTACAGTAAGAGTTATTAAAAATAAAATGGATTTCCTTGAAAAGTAAATAATTCAATATTACTGACCATATACAAGCAGAGGTTGTATGTCAACTATCATGGGTCTTATCAAGTGGGTTTCTACATTTGAACCAAGCTCAATTAATGGACATCTATATTTCCCAACAAGTCAAGACTCTCTGAAAGAAAAAGTGCACTACCTCCCCAGCTACAGCTAAGCCAAAAGGATAACTAGGTCAATTCTTTAGCTGAACTGAAGAAAGTACATGGTAGGTAGAAAAACATTTTTCCTCTTTATTCTGACGAGTTTGTAATGAATATTCCCTCAATCAGAAAAGATAAAGCCAAACCATTAATTTATTTCTAGTTCAAAATTTCGCAAAACAATATCCATGAAAGGAAGATCATTGTGCATTTCCGCCATCAATCACTGCTTCTTTTCCATGATTACATGTAATGTGGCCTTTACTCTTATAAATTTTACATTTTTCATCAGTGATCACTGATGTAGAGTTAAATCAATATAAGGTGATCTTACATTTTTGTAATAAAATTGAGATCCTTTAAAAGCAAGAATTACTGTTCTAAAAAGCTACCCTATAAGCCAGATTCTCTGACATGATATTTCAAGAACAATCTGTAAGACTGTGGAAAAACAAAGGTCAATCTGAATATTTACATTAAATTAAGCAGAAAGTGAAAACAAATGACCATCTGCTAAAGAAATGGATGTTCTGTAATCATTTATACTGGCTTTTAAGACATTGAATGCAATTTGGCCTCCAGTTAGCCAAAGAATTCCAGATCATATCAAAATCTCTTTTATGCAGCTTAAAAACATTCTGCTGGCTCTCAGGATATTATGGGCACTTGCGCTTTTACGTCAAACCAAGGGCCACCCCAACAGTCACCTGAGCCTTGGCAGCTAATGAACTCACCCATGTTTGTGAATCATAGCTTCTAAATGACAGAGACAAAAGCTGACATGCTTTCAGAACATAAATTAAGAATAAAAATGCTCTTTTCTGCAGTTAATAAGGCTACGAGAGAAAAATGTTTCTCCCTTGTAGAGCAGAAAGATTTTAAATGATGAGCGAAAGCACATATTGGATTCTGGTTTTAAGCACCTCTGGGTCAGTGGTTGACAGTAGAGACTAGACCTGCTGGAGAAGAAAGGAAGATCCTGTAACCAAATTCTCTGGTTTTTCTTCAAGGAGCTATTAATACTGAGTGCTTTAGGTGCTTCAGGTAGAAGTTAGTCAAGGCAAAAACACCAACCAGGGAAAGAGAAAGTAAAACTCTATTTTTTAAAATGTGTTGGCACTGGATCCCAGTAAAGCTTTATGAAAGAAAGTCACTTTCATTAATCCTAATAACTCTAACAAGATATATGGAGTGTGTCCGTGTTCTCCCAACATAGTGAATAGGAAGATTGTCTCAACATTCCCACTTTATTCTCAGACTCTCATCTTTGGGTATCTTCTATCTCTCCCTTAAAGCCTATTTACAGCACAGGGCGTGGTAAGTGAGTTCACACCAAGGCCATAAGCAATAATTCCAGATCATATCAAAATCTCTTTCATGTCATTAGAAAACATTTTTATTGTTGTCAGGATGCTATGGGTGCTAGGGTGTTGGCTGACAACCATCCCCAGGATACTCACATTTTAACAGATTCGGGACCTTAGTTCTCAGGCTCTTCTGTAGCATGCTGGAATCATCCTGAGGGAGGTAGAAAAGGCCGTTCCAAAAATCCTAAAATTCCTGTAACCTGTAGACATGTACAATTACATTGGGTCAAATAATATCTTGGGTCATTCATAGATAGATAGACACATGGATACATAGATACATAGAGGATAGATAGATAGATAGATAGATAGATAGATAGATAGATTTTAAACAATATATAATTGAAACAAAAAAGTCCTAAAGTTCAAACCATACCTAGAAATCTCCATGAATTCCTAGCTTCGAAATAACAGCAGCTACTGACATTTCCCTGATGTGGTTTTTGCAATGCCCACCCTGAAACAGGCATGAATAAATATGCTTCATTGACTTCTAGCATCGTGAGAGTTCCCCATGAAAAGCTGCACCTGGAGTTCCCCCACCGCATCTGAGTTTGGGACATGCTACAGCCTTTGGAGCCTCAATGATCATAAGTGTCTTATTAACATGGCCATTAATTCATCAATTCAGAAAATATTTATTGAGTACCACCAGGTTTTACTGCTGGGAATGAATGAAACAGGGTCCCTTTCCTCAAAAAGCTGCTGTCTAAACTCCAGTCAAATAACTTTTTCCTTTAGTCATACTGTGATGGCAAACTCAAAAGTATAACACATGTAGGAGTTTGAACCGAACTTTACTGCTTTTTTTTTTTTCAAATCTGTGTGTTCCAGAACTTGCAGGGTTTGCTAGTTTTGTTATATAATATCATGCAACGTAAATACCAATATAGCATATGGACAACCATTTTGGAACTAATGTTTATGCTTAAAGCTAAGATTCAGCTCTGAGTTTTAAGGATCTTCCCACAAATGGAAGAGAAACCCCAAATTCTCAAGAAGTAAATTTAGTGGTCTCAAGTTACGGATGATATGTCTGCTGCTCTCTGTTCAGAACACTCATTTAGAATCAGAAAAGAAAATCTTAATTTCAAAAATTTTCCTTGTCTTTGGATGTCTAAAAGTCAGTCAGCTATTGATTTTTTTTCCCCTATACGTATAAGGCTAATGAAAATTCATAAATACGAGTACAAATCTATGTCATTCCTTGGGGTGGAGGGGAGGTTTTGGAAACATTACAGTGCCTTGGCGAGAAACCACTGAGCCAGGATGGGATTGTGTGGGCCCAGGACCATGGCTCTGGTTGCAAATATTAGGCATACACCCAATATTTAAATAGATGAGTTATCAAGTTAGAAAGCCAAAAGAAAGGTTCTCTTTTTGTGACTTGGTTGTGTTTCTCAGTAAATGTATTGTGGGAGTCCTATATGATAGTTTTGAGATATTACTTGATTTCCTAATTATATTATTATTCTAGAAATAATATCTTAACTGTCATGTATATTGAAGCAATTCATTCAAATTCACTTTAAATTTGGGAAGGGCTTCTACTGCTCAATTCTATATCTTACAATTATTATTTGAGCACACTGGAAGTCTCAATTTAGGCTTCTGTTCTAGAAAGAACTTGAAGCATGTGAGTGATTTGTCATTTGTAGTCACAGGAAAAAATGTTTAAGTGTCTACAGTGTTTGTTAATGACTTACTAGTTTATGGGTATTTAGAAACATGTTTTATGGCTTACACAATAAAGAAAGGTCCACAGTTTGATATTTCAAAAGCAATGTAAGTATTGAAATACAATTCCTGTTTAACTATATGTGGTTAATCTGCAGACCAATTTTACCAGCCCTTAAGTTAAAACCACCCACATTCTGTAATTGAGACATGCCGATACCTTGGGTGGTCACTTAAATGTTGATACTTCTTACATTATGCCGCACTATTCCTTTTGATTTTTTCTTCTAGTTTCAGAATTCTCAACTTGAGCTCCCAAGCAGCACCACATGAAGTTACTTTACTATGATTATAAAAAGAAAGGGTAAAGCGTGCACTATTTTCATTCCCATTGCAATCATTGTCCCATGAATAGATTCTTGATCTGACATTTTCTATTCTTATTGCAATCTTTGTCACAAGAATAAGTTTTTTTCTTTTTTTAAAAAAATGTTTCATCCATGCTGTGAAAGCCAGCAGCAAAGTCTACTGCTTTGACCTTTTTAATGTTCTCCCATTTGATTGGGCAACGATTTCTCTTCTTTTCTTTTAACAGCATTGGTAACTTAGGAGAAAGAGGTAGAATAGCTAGTCAGTCAAAACGAGACCATATGAAAGGTTAAAACAGAATAGTTTATTGCCTTTCATAGATAACACTAGCCATTGAGATTCTCATATCTTGTTCTTGTGACAAAAAATGGCAAAGAAACAGAAAATGGCACAACATGAATCCATTCTCATAACAACAATTGTAACAAGAATGAAAACTAGTACAAACAACCTATTCCTCTTCTAATCTTATACTTGGAAACTTGTTGCTCTATGTGACTGTAGTTGCAGTTTTCCTCAGCCAACTACAATTCCTTTTTCAATTAATTAGTTAATTTAAATGAATTCAACTTTACGAAAATATCAACCACAGATGGATCGTAATCACTTGTATATTTCCATTCATCACTCATAATTATATACATTGCTCTCTATAGAAATTATTCCCATGTAAAGTACTAAATACATTTGACAATAAAATGCTTCAGATTTGTTTGGTAGTTTTTTCTTTTAATCTCAGAATAAAACATTTGACAATAAAGCACATAACTGAGTTTGAATCAGTTTGGGAAAAATTATTGACCAGTTGGTTTAATTTTTTTGGCATTACACATAGATTGTGAAGGGTAGAAGCGAGCTGACACTTTGATTAATTTAATTGGTGTGGACAGCCAATGCTGGCCATTACTCTAGATGGCTGGGGAAGGCTGTGGGGTAGACGTTGAGGTCTGGATGACACATACTGCCTTTCTGGTCAATCATGTATACTGTCAACTCTTACCTTTATTTTTAATATTTATACATAACGTGCTAGTGAACAAGTCATCTAAAGACATTATGTTTTAAGGCGATACACCCAGCTCTCAAAATAATTTCAAAAAAACATTTTATCTATATATATTTTTTAATCAGAATTAAGCTGAAGTTTTAAGCAAACATTGAATGTATTATATATTTGGCATCATATAGATGGCTGCATTAGTTTCATGCACCTAGTATGTGTTCAATAAATTTTGGTTGAATAAACCAATAAATGACAGCTCAAATTTCTGTCTTATGTAGCTACCCATGGATTGAATGTCTGGTGTTATGTCTAATTTTTAGGTGGTTTCTTAATGGAAATCCTGGAGAATAATGAGAAAGCTCAGAAAAGACACTACTAACAAGGGAAATCCTACCAGCCCAATGGGGACGGCTTTGTTAGTAGGAGATTAAGATAAATTGCACACCCTGAGCATTTAATCCAAGCAATCACTGGCTGAATCTAGCAGGCAAAACACTCTAGAACAAGCTGATCTTTGCTTTGATAAATTCAGGGGATGGCCAATATTTGGCCCCTTAATGATCATAAAATGCCGAATTTCTGTTTCCACATGGTGGGCACTCAAAGAGAGTTGTTAAATTGAACAATTGTTAAGGTAGAAGTTTATAAATACGCCTTTTTGAAATTAGTGATTTAAGGGCAACATAAAAGTTTAACACTTAATTCATGTTGTTGCTTTAAAAATACTGTGAGATGAAACTTCAGGACAGAATTAAGAGTATTCTATGGAAGACAGCCATAAAGATGGTCAAAGCTATTGCCATAACCTGACAGATGAGAAACAAGAAAAATCTTCTGTACTAGAGAGGGGTCAAGTGAAATCTTTACAGCTGTTTTGTAATCACTTGGGGTATAGGGTTCTTTTCAAAGGCTATAATAAAATTAGTCACTTATTGTAGTTGACTGGTGTCAGAGTTAATATCCTTCAGACATTACAGAATCTGTGTCCTAGGAGCTGTTTCAGTCCATCACTTTTCTTGCTCTTCTTGAAACATATATTCTTTTTTGAAGCATTCTACTCCTTCCTGTGTTATATTTTGAAAATCCCGTGTGAATATTTTAGTACTTTTACTATAAGAAGACTTACTTCTTATAGCTTTGCTTCATTAAATGAAAAAGTAAACTGGCTTGGAGTACTTTGGTTTTCTGAGTTTGAATTTCTGTTTTAAAAAAGCAGAAACAAGAATATACAACTTCATTTACTAAAACAGAAATGAATACAGTTTGTACAAACACAGGCTCCATTTTGGAGGTTCCCTTCAAGTAAAAAGGAATCAAAGCAAACCAGAAGGAAAGCAAGGGTAAAAGTTACATAATCAGAGCAAGAGCAGGAGCATTCTAGAATCAAAGGCCCTACCATCTATGGGGTGAACCTCACAAGATTAGTGATGAGATGATGAAAGACCAGGTCCCACTGGACTGAGAGAGCTTTGTGTGAATGGTGTTGCAAAGGTGTTGTTGCCATTCTGTGTGTATTCTTTTGTTTGTGCCTCAGTTTCCCTTCTATTCCTGTGACGCCCTTCCCCCTTCTTCTTGGCCTGGATAACTTCTTTGGGGTTCACAGGACATGGCCTACATGTTGCCCTATTGAGGAACCCTTTCCTGATTCTTCACAGCTTCAGGCTGGATACCCTTCCTGGGGATTCCATAGGACTTTGTATTGTAATTAATTGCTTCTCTGCTTCTCTCATTCCTACCAGGTTTGTTCTTCCATGAGAGCAGGAACACACCTTTCTATGGAGGGCACCTGACTCAGTGCTCATCACAGAGTATGTACCCAGCAAATATGTATGAAAGAACAAATGAACTCAGGAGAGAAAGAACTTCTAATGCAAGCAGGATCTCTTTGGTTACCAATGACTAAGAACTGTGCAATAGAAAATACTAGCCCTGAAGTTAAGAAGATGGCCCACTCAAAAGATCTGATCACACCAAACACCCAAAAGAGGATGCAGGTTGGTTGAGCAAAGATTTAGGGTTGGTACGAATTTTCTAGTTATATCAGAACCTATCTCTAACCTTTAGCGTTTGTTCTAGTACAACACATTGAATACTACCCTCTTTATGGAGAATGGGCTCAGCAAGTTTTAACAAATCCTTTTGTCATTTTCAAAAATACCTGATTTCAAACACATCCTTAGTGTTATGATAAAATGTCTTATAATGAGAAAGACCTCATCTAATTATCATAGTTAAGATTCCTATATGTGGGAAAACCACAAAAGCATCCGTTTAAAGAAAGGTATGTGAGTATACTGGCTGTTACAGTTATTCTCATTCAAAACCATCCTCAGGGGTTTCTAAGTCTTGACAGGACAGTTTTGTTTTCCAAGTAGACGGTGCTTAGAAAAACTATGCATGAGGTAAAATTGTATGGAACTATTCACCCCCAAAATGCACTACTGATATAACTATTCTTGCATTGTTTTTGAACTATTTTCCCCATTTTTGAGCTATTTTCACAACTTCTTATGCATCCAAAATTTTTTCCAAATAAAAACTTTTTAGAAATACACCTTTGTGGTGAAACAATTATCCTACGTGTACAGATTAGGTAACTAGAGAAGTTATCCGGTTTCCTCAAGGTCATCATGCTGGAACAGGGCAGAAGGGGGGCTGAAATCCAGATCTGCTCACTGTCTCCCAAGATCATGCTTTTCCCATTTTAGCACACAACTTCCTTAAATCAGCTGAGTGTCCTCTAAGTATTTAATCAAATACTCATTGGACGCTTTCAGAAGCTTTAACCTTTTTCATGTTTTCTGTCAAATGGAATATGTCCCTTTACCAATACCAATACCACACACACACATACACACACATTCTCTCTAATACACATGTGTACACACACATATATACACTCCCAAACACGTGTGCACATACACGTGTTGGCACACACACACCTACTTTCATCTCCACCTTCACTGCCACCACTTCATGTAACCAGTGTCTATGAATGACTTAAAAGGAGAGATCTAGAACCAGAGGAAGTCAAAGTTGGCAATAAGAACTCTTTGGTGTGATTTTGGTTGAACAACCACACTCGCAGCTATGGTCGTGGCAAGATTTACATATTTGGAACTGAAATTGGCATAACAGTGGTGGGGAGAAAAACTGAGACTGAAGAAGGGTTTTTTTTTTAGCAGTATGCAGTTCAGAAATGTGTTCTTCCATATGTTCTTTAGGTTAGGCCAATTTTTTCACTTTTAAGTTTAAAAATTATTCTATTTTTTTCCCTACCTCACAAGCTTAAGTAATTATCCTTTATAAAATTATATAATTTCCAAATTTTCCATGACAAAGTCAGACACCAAGTTTTCTCCGTACTTAGGACATTTCTATTTAGAAGAAGCATCTCCTGGGTCTGATACACCAGGAGACCAGTCCTCAATGTGTTCAGTGGTAATTGTTAACAGTCTCAAATCATTGATCATTGTTCTATCAGAATGAGGCTTTGACAACGGAGAGAAACCACTTGGCAATGACAGTATACCTGCTTGATTATTTTTGCTTCCATATTCTCTTCTTCCAATCTCTACCTGAGGTCACAGAAGAATGTTCTAATTACATTAGAAAGTATTGACAATGCCCTTATACTTTACACAGCCTTTTTTTCCTTCAAAGTGTCCAATGTACTTTTTCCTTTATGTAATTTGTCTAGGGAGACATAAAACCTTTGTATTCTGGAGATGAAAAATGAGAAAAAGAGATGCTGTCAGCCACCTAAGACAACATGGTTAGAGTCAGTAATAATACGAGAGAGAGAGTCAAGTATTAAACATTAGACTGCTATTGCTGAATATGACAATGAGACCATCGCATTATGCTTACGTACCTCTTTATTTCTACTCCAGTATATCATACTCTGATTAGGAAGCATTCCAAAAGATCATCCCCTGATGTCTGTTATGACTGAATTGTATCCCCCAAAATTCATATGTTGACACCTTAACCCCCAATGTGACTGTATTTGGAGACAGAAGCTTGAAAGAGGTAACTAGGGTTAAATGAGGTCATGGGATGGAGCTCTATTCCGGTAGTACTGGTGTCCTTATAAAAAGAGAAAGAAACACCAGAGACATACATGTGCACAAAAAAAAGGGCTATGTGATCACACACAGGAAGGCAGCCATCTGCAAGCCAAGGAGACAGGCCTTAGGAGAAACCAACCCTGCTGCCACCTTAATCTTGGACTTCTAGCCTCCTGAACTGTGGGAAAATAAATTTCTGTTGCTTAACACATTCAGTCCTTGGTATTTTGTTATGGGAGCCCTAGCAAACTAGTACAATATTCATGATTCTGCTGGAACCTAATATAGCATATTTGACTTTACTAACTTCAATGAATATTTGCTGTGCACTCAAAAGTTTCCCTGTCCTTTCAATCAACACATGTTAAGAACTCTTGGTGTAAGTGACATGTAGGATAACTTGGTTGGATAAGGTCTCATCCTTGCCCCATAGAGTTTTGAAGTCTGATAGAAAAAGCAAAAGTAAAATACATGAAGGAATTATTAAAATCTCTAAAATGGTTGTTCACACAGACTCACAAGACAGTGAAATTCTGTGATACAAATTTAGCATGTTCAGAGAAAGAAGGGCTCAGTAAGACAAGTCTCTTAATGTGGATTAACACAAATGGGGGCAACTTGTTCTGCAAAGGGCCACTTAAAAAACATTTTAGGCTCTTTGGGCCATGTGGTCTTTGTTGCAACTCTTCAACTCTGCCATTAAAAGCAGCCACGACAATACATAAGGGAATGAGTGTCATGTATTCCAATAAGGCTTTATTTTTGGACATTGAAATTCAAATTTTACATAACTGTCACATGTAATGAAATACTCTTCTCCTCTTGATTTATTTTAACCATTCAAAAATGTGAAAACCATTCTAAGCTCACAGGCCATACACAAATTAAGGGTAGGGTCAGATTTGCTCCACAGGCCATGATTTACTGACCCCTAGTATAACTCATTGCATTTCAAAATGGTTTCAGCGACAGATTTCTTTGTTCAAATGAAACTTGGCAATGAAGCACAATGAAGACAATGAATAAATTAACATGAGGAGGGAGAATGAAGCACCCAGTTTGGCTGTAACTGCACTTCCAGAGAAGCTCTGGAGCAACACTGATACAGTGGTTTAGGGATCAGAAAACCAGGCTTTTGTTCTGGTTCCCTTATGATTTGTAAAGACTTCATCAATTATTTAAATACAACACACTACCTTTTCCTGAATTTCAAAAGGAACATCTTTGACCACTTTTGCTCAAAACTTCTATTTTTTATGATGAGTATCAATAATTGATTCATGCAGTAGATTCTTATACCTGAGCTTTGGTTTAAAGCATGCTAGGGACAGCCAGCAAAGTGGAGTGCCCTTCCTCATCTCTGCTTATGTGACCCCTCTCCCTTTGAATGCCCTCCATTCTGAGGATGGATAGGCAAAGGGACAGGCTCCTCAGTGGCAGCCTTGGAGACATGATTTCTGAAGCCAAGCAGAATGGAAAATATTTGCCAAGACACTAGAACAAGAAAGTATTATTCCAGGAGAAAACAAGTACATTGTAGCTTAAGAAAGAAATGGAATTTGGGGAACTGAGAAAAATGAAACAATCAGTTTAGGATGCTATATATAGTAGGCTGCAATGACAAATAGGGTTGGATGGGTTGATGGGGATGGATCCTGGCAGGTCAAGAAAAGGAGACTGCTAGGTTTACATTTGATGTAATCAGGAGACAGAGGTGATAGCATGGCATGATCTAGTGATCAAGCAGCAGAAGGAGAGGCAATGTGGCAAAAAGTTTAAGAGTTCAGACTCTGAAACTATACTGCCTGGGTCAAGTCCCAGATTTTTCATTTGCTGGATGTGAGTTTGGGCAAATTATTTCCCATCTCAGTGTTTCTGTTTCCTCAAAAATATAAATAACAATAATATATCCTTCTTTGGTTCTTATGAGAATTAAATTGTTAACACTTATAAAATAACATGGAATAGTCCCTGAAATATAGTACCTGCTCAATAAAAGTTAGGCTATTGCTATTATATGCCAATGATTACACACACATACACACACACACACACACACACACACATAGCTTCTCTCAGATAGATATTTAGCAGGCAGTGTTACTATGGGAATGACAATAGGATTGGAAAGGATGCAGTCAAAAGAAATTTCAAAGAATTATCCTTTTGACTCAATGATAGATTGAAGAAAGCGATGCAATAAAAGATGGATCTAAAGTTTTATGCCTAGAAAACTAGGAAAAATGTGGTGGTGTTAACAAATGGAGCAGTTCTGAAAGAGATTTGTGAAGGAAGAGTTCTGTGGTTTCAGGTATCCTTTTTGAAGCGTTGAGAAATTCTTTAAAGATCATTCAAAGACATGAGATTGGAGTTTGTGCCAAAGTTTGGGCCACTGAAAACCATGGTTGAACTGTAAGAGGATATCCAATTATTAAGTCAAGGAAGGAAGCTAGAAGGGAATGGAGGCCTAAACCTTATAAGAATGGCCAGAATTCGGAAATGGAAACAGAAAAAAAAGCCATGAAAGCAAACAAGAAGAGATCTGTCCAGAGAGGTGGTGGACAAACAGAAAGCTGTTGCATGTTGGAAGCCAGTGACAAGAAAATTTAAGGAAGAAGGAGATTTGATCAGTGAAGCAGTATCTATTGTGATAATATTAAAAAGAACGAGAACAAAAAAGACAACGCTGAATTTTTAAAGAAGAAAGTAACTGGATATCTTTAAAGCAACAGATCAAATAAATTTGTCAGGATAAAAATCATATTGCAGAAGGTCAACAGAGAATAGTGTAGGAAAGAAGAGTTAATGAAGATGGACAATTCAGTCCACTTTAAATAAATTAGAAATAGTAAGTAATTAGACAAGATGCTACCATTGAAGTTTCCCTACCTACTTCATAAGCGCAGTCAGTAGGAAAGGTGTTGACAGCCTCACAGGATGACTAGACCATGGTGCCATTTTAAGAGACTGTCCATCGTCTCCCATTATTAATCCATTCCTTCCTTAATACTAGAACTCTGATTTTCAGTAAGCATACTGTCAGGCAGACATACAGCTGCCTTTCCCATCTTCCTGTGTATCTAATTGCAGCCATGGGACTCAGTTCTGGCTACTGATATGTAATCAGTGTGATGTTGTACTTCCAAGATGTCTTCTTAATAGAAAGGGTGCAAATCCCAAGCATGCCATTTGCCTGTTCTTCCACCCTGAGACAGATGGACTGCCTAGACATTCCAAAGTCATCTTGGAGCTCCTCAGGTGGGTGGAGTAGTGAAAGGAAGGAGCCTGGCTCCCTGATGCCATAACATCACTGGCATATACATTTCAACTTCCTTAATGTGAGAGAGAAATGAGTTTTCATCCTGTTTAAGCATGCATTATTTGAGCTATTTCTATTATCGGCCAAACCTAATCCTAACATTTAATCAATGATACTCAGGATGCTCCAGGGATGAGATAAAACAAATGGATAAAATAAACAGATTCACATAGCAATCTGAGCCTAATCCAGGCCCTTCTCTGTTTATAAATTAGAAGCAATATACATTCTGAAAAACCGGAGGAGACAGAAAGAATCTCTAGTGGTAGGGCCCTTCGCCCAAGTGAGAGGCACACTCAAAAGAGGTGATTAAGAGAATGCAATGAAGATATTATTTATCTAACAATGCAGGGTTAAGCAAAGCCAACAGCACTAATGAAGCACCTTGGAACTAGCAAAGTGGGAAGCTGTGGGCACTCTCAGGCCTAAAGGCAGAGGTGGGAGCAGTTACTTCCAGTAACTGCTCCCACCTCTGCCTTCTAACCATCAGGCACTTGACAGAAGCTCTCACCTTCAGGAGGGATATGCAGCAACTAGGTCCTGTTGGGGAGGGAGGCAAGGCAATGAGTACCCCGAGATCTCCTTATGCTCACTTGTCTCCTGCTGGGGCCTCCCATTGGCAAATCCAACCAGAAGCAAAGAGCAGGGAGCCTGTTAACGCCAGTTCATAAGGTTCAGCCTAGCGAGGCACCAAGCAGGGAGAAGAAGTAGAACTGGAGGGGGAAAAGGAAAATATCCAGTTCAGGCATGATTCGAAGTGTGAAAATGGTGTGAAGACAGCTATGACAGAGAAAACTGAACGATATACAATGAGCAAATACATTGTTTGGAGCAGAACCAATGAATAGGGAACGAGACAAAGGGAAGGACCCAGTATATTTAGCAGAGTCAACAAGAAAATGGTTCTGTCCCTGAAGATTCAAAAAGTCAGATGATCATCTTAGCTAGTTGTTTCTAAACCATTCCCCTTCTACTTACGGGATCCATAGTAACAAGCGTCGACACTCAAAGTACAGAAAATATTTATCCTTCTAATAATGCATTTTAAATATCAAAGCCTGGGTGTCTCTGAATTTAAACCAGTCCTCTTTTTTCCTTTTTGTATCCAAAGGAAACCATATATATTATCTACTATAGAGATATATTGAGATACATTTACATCATTTAGGGAGAGGAAGCTCCTTCTCATCACCATCCATGACTTGGAAAAAAAGAGGTTAAAATCGACAGACTCGGACTTCTCGTGTGGATACACATAGCACACTATTTCCTCACTTCCAAATAAATGTATTGACTGCCCACTGTGTATTTGGTGTTGCTCCATATTAAGTTATTATTAAACTTGGCAGAATCAGATGTAATAGAGTAATAAATATTTATAATTTTAAAGAAGATTATCTGAAAAAAGACTCAATAACCCTGAAGTTGGAGATTATAGTAATGGAAGCCAAATGTGGTAATCTTGCACATCAATAGCAAATGAAATCAAAACAACAACAAAATAACACCATATGTTATCTCTTTACTTCCAACATCTCTAGACCCTTGATATATGTTGCCTGAAGCAGAGCCACTCCTAGATTGTGTGGGGCTTTGTGTAATATTTGTCAGTGGGGACCCTGTCTATATAGATAACTTGATTTTTAAAAGGCACTGCAAAATTCATGGGCCCATATGAGGCACAGTCACCCCTGGATGGGGAATTTCAAATCTCTTTATTGCAGGAAAAGGTAGCAATGGCAGGACTTTCTAGAATACGCTTGTATTGAAACAATCTTGTTCTTACCTTTGCAGTTCCCAAGCACCATTAATGCAGTGCTGGTTACATCACTGCTAATGAACTGCATCATCCATTGTGTCCGGCACTCTAGTTGCCAATGACACTCTCAGTGGTTGTTACCCTGCTTCTTTGATACTGACCCCAAATGCAAGTCTTATCCAGAACACGTAGGAAAATGGCAATGCTGATTCATTTTCTGTTCCTATTACATTTACCTTTCAGAATTTTCTAAGATCAACTTCGAGCAACACATCCTCCAAAGTATGAGCTTTAGGCTACACTCACGGCATTCCTAAAATGAGATGTCTTTCGGTGTTTACCCCACCAGGCCACCAGCAGGAGGAACATGCACAGAGTGAGAAAAGCAATCAATCCACCCCCACACGGCCTAAGTAAGATGCACCTGGAAGGGCAATGTCACCATAGCCACTGCAGACAAGAGCAGCCAGCGAACTGAAGGGCCCTAGGGAGTTGGGTCTGGAAGGCCCTCAGAGAAAACAGAGGGCTGCCTGACACACAGTGTGCAGTCTTCAAAGGACAGGGCAACCGCCCTGCATGCGTTCTGTACCACCATGGGGGCTGTGGCCAACCCAGGAACCTCCCTCTCCCCTACACATGGCTCAAGCCCAAGTAAGAGCCCTGTGTCCTATTTAAATGAGTTACTTAAAATCAGCCTATTAGTCCCAATCTGGTGGCCCAATCTCCTGTGATCCAGGGAGCCGAGCGGATTGCCAGGCCACCCATCTAGAAACAGGGCCAGCCAAGGCACCCACCACTGGCCTGTGGTGTAGAGGGTTGAAGATCTCCTGGCAGAGGAGAAATTCAGCCAGGAACCCAGAGGGTCTGGTCCACTCTGGGGCCACCCTGTTATTCTGCAGAGATGGTGCTGTGGGACCCGCCCCTGCCCTCCCCTTTGGGACAAGAAGTTCCAGGAAGACATTCCAAACTCAGGCCTGGGGCAGGACCCTGCTTGCCCAGGTCTAACTGTGGGCGGGTCTGAAGCAGGTAAAGAATAAGTCTAGAACTAAACTCACAATAAACTCTTCTAGACATAGAAATGAGGGCACTTAAAGTGACTGTTTTTCCTAAACTTCTATGCACCCATTCATCCTAATGACCCTTTGAGAAACAAACACACTGGTTTGGGTGTTCCAGCAAAATCAAATCACATCTTCAAATTGAAGTTTCAGCACAATAAGCATAACTGTGGGAAAATCCATTCAATCTTCTCATTTAGAAATTCCCTCTTTGTCTTTCTAATGGCAACTTCCAGTGATGCTTCCACTGAATAACTGTACGCTTTAATGAAACACACACACACACACAGACCCCTAAACAATGTTCTACACTTGTACGCTTGATCTTAGCCAAAAAGCCGAGAGGTAATCTCCACATTTGTAAAGGGAAAAAAGAAAAAGAAAAAAAGCATCCAGGTGTAAGAACCTACGTAAAATTCCAGGGTGGAGTTATGCAGGCTGAACTTCTCAGGCAAGCTAGAGCCTCAGATCTCATTGAATAGGAACACTTAGCCGACTTGTTGAGCTAATCTACTACATGTAACCCTTAGTAAAGCAAAGTGAATGTGAGACTCATATCTCTAATATAAAGCATGGTACTTATACACAAATAAAAACATGTAGAACTGGGGCAATTATCTGTGTAAATAGAAGGGAAGCGCTATGGGAGGAACAAGTGGAGATTGACTATTTACACCCCTCAGTTTCACCCAATGATTACTCAGTTCTCCAGTGTGCTGTGAAAATGCAGTTTGAAATTAGTTATGGGCTGAGTAAATAGCTTTACCAATCTAGCCTCTGCAGAAATCCTAATATGCAGACATGACAAAATTGAAACTATTTGGGGAAGAGTTACAATGTGGGACTAGCTGTTGCTTAAGAATAGACAATTATGAGGCTGTGTCCTGGTCAGGAATGAAGCGCTGTATGATGGAGTTGAAAGGCCACTCATGGTAGACTTTAAATTGAGTTTACAACCAACTGGACTGCATACGGTTTTGCACTTTAATCAAGATCTCTTTACATTCCCTGCTTCTCATAGAAGGTCTTATGGGAAAATAGCGGAATGCAAGCCCAGAATATTTCATCAGCTGTTTTGTGCCAGACTGAATTTCTTCAGTTTATATTTAGAATACTTAGGTTGGCAAGAAGCACTGAAAAACATACACTGAAGTAGTTCTTGTATAAATTACAGTACATCAGTGTCACACAAATCACCAAAACTAAGAAATCCTAAGAATTTTATTTATAAGTTATACTTTTAAAAATAAAGAAAATGAAAACACTGAGAAACACAGAAGAATTTTCATGGTTGACTTCTCCCCTCTTTAAATTGACAAGAGATAAAAAGGCATCTCATTTTTTTAACTAATTAAAAAAATTAAAATGTGTCCATCTGTTTTTGCTGTATGGGTTGATTGCTTTTCTTTTCAGGATTTCTTCCTAGACTGAAAAAATAAAAATAAAAAAACCCTTTGTTTTCTAAGTAGGAATGTAGCCCTTTAAGACATATTTTTTCATCACACTCCATGAAAGGGGATATCATAGCCTCCCTTATTTATTGGCAAATAGTCCTATATTTCATTTATGCTTTCAAGTGTTTCATTGGCAATCTGTGACAAACTGTAAAATTTGCCACCTCTCCCCAGAACAGCTTATGAAATCTGTTAGCTCTCTGTGTAATTTACATGAACCTTAATTATGAATCAGTGTTTCGTTATGAATAGAGGTGTTTGTCGTTAATGCCTTCACCGCTCAGTAAGCAACACCGCTATCGCCAAAAACAGTGTTCCTCTCCCACAGCACTTCCTTTTGGATGGCCACTTCTGTGGTTACAGACATTTTACTCAATCTGATGGTCAAGTTATAGGGAAATGATGCATGATCTAGGGACTTTTTACATTGCAAATAAGCAAGGATATTCTTACTGGAAAAATGAAAATCTCCTGAGACTGTTGGTGACTGACACTATATTTTATCTACACACTGAAACAACACACTTATCAAATGAAAGAGAAGAAGAAAAATTACAAGAGATTTGATCTCTTTTATAGCTTCTAATAGTAAAATACACTGTATGATTAATGAACCTGTCAGTTGTAATGGGAAGAATATGTAACAAGTAACTGTGCATTACTCGTTTGTGATTTTATCTTTTATAAATTCAGCCATGTGTAGTGTGATAAGATTAACTCTTTACAATTTTAAGGTAATGCTATAAAGTAAGTTGAAAACTGAGTCTGTTCTATTTTTGCCTTTCTGCCAATTGTTAATGTGACTTTTAAGAACACATTTCCGTCAATCGATAATTACTCAATTAGCAGCTTATTAAGTTTATATGTCAATAAATTTCATTACCAGGTGTTTGATGAAGGGGAAAAATGCTCTGGCATTCTTAGTGTATGCAACAGCTCCATGAGAAAAAATTATTTTTTAAATATGTTCTTTGCTAGATTTATTAGCCTATATAATATTCATAGAATTCAAGCCTAGACATACAACTACCATTACTCAGAAATATATGCACGGCTTAAGTTAGCAAGCATAGGTAGTGAGAATATCATCTTAGCATCAGATTTATTATAAAGAAAGAAAGAAAAAGAAATTTTTTTAAAAAGGAAGGAAAGGAGGAAGGGAGAGAGGGAGAGGGGAGAGGAAGAAAGGAGGAAGGGAGAAAAGATAGGGAGGGAGGCTGAGCACAGTGGCTCACGCCTGTAATCCCAACACTTTGGAAGGCCGAGGCAGGCAGATCACCTGAGGTCACGAGTTCAAGACCAGCCTGACCAACCTGGAGAAACCCTGTCTCTACTAAAAATACAAAATTAGCCGGGCGTGGTGGCAGGTGCCTGTAATCCTAGCTACTCGGGAGGCTGAGGCAGGAGAATCGCCTGAACCCGGGAAGTAGAGGTTGCAATGAGCCAAGATTGCACCATTGCACTCCTGCCTGGGTAACAGAGTGAGACTCCGTGTCAAAAAAAAAGAAAGGGAGGGAAAGAAGGCAGAAAAGAAGGGGAGGGAAGGGCAAGGGAGGAAAGGGAAGAGAGGAATGGTTAGAGAAGGAAAGAGGTAGTAAGGGAATAAAGACAAGCTCTAGCGGCAGTAGAATGCTCTGAGGAAAGGGGTTGAGAGAAGCGGTAGGTAAGAACAGTGTTATAATTGAGTCTCCATCTGCCTCTTTGCCTGAACTTACTGAGATGGAGCAAAGTATTCTCAATTACATCCTCTATGAAAAATACAAAACCTGTGTGAGCATCTCAACATTTAAGTGCAAACCTGATGATATTAGTGGCCAGGACCTGTGTGGTTTGATGGTTGCCAGAAAACAAAAAGGCCTCATGACTCTTCTATTAGTCTACTTGGGTTCCCTCCTTACCCCTGGAAACCAGCCTGAAATCCCACTGCTTAGTTACTTTAACAGACTACAAAAGTAGGTTGCAAAGAGAGAAACGCCAAATTTAAAATGCATATATGTTAAAATGAGGGGAGAAGATGAAGACGAAGATCAAGACAAAGAAGAAAGAAGAGACATTTGTTGCGCTTACTACATTCCAAGTTTTGTGATAATAACATTATGTTTTGCCTCTTTAAATATTTTTGTAAAAAATAATGTTACTATTATTTGTATTCTCATTTTACTCATGAGAAACTGAGGGTGAGAGCAGATATATCACTAACTCAATGTCAGAGAGCCAATAAATAGCAATGATAAAGTCTGAACTTGCAAGGGCCATAATAGTCCTTAGCCAGAGTCTGCAAAGTGAGACTCAAGAGAGGTATTGTTTCCCAGGGGAGAGACCACACCTGGAGAGGGTGGTTGGAAGTTTCATTTACAAAGTCAGCAAGAGGTTACAGGCCAGTGGGAAGACGAAGTAAAGACCCAAGTTGAGGGTGAAGAGGGATGGCACCGAGGTGCTGTAGATAAACCTCTCTTACCTCACCTTTCTCCTGCCACAAACTAATCACATCTATACAAAGTAACAGTTTAGGTTCTTCTTCCACGAAGGGGAATCCATTCCATATTTTTTCTGTAGAGCAACATACTAGAAAGGGGTCTGGTTGTAAAGAAAACAGCTGAGTTGTATCCTGGTGGGGCTTTCATGTGCCCTGCACAACTCTAGGGGATGCCAAATTGCAAAACCATATGTGAAGCCAGGTGCAGTGGCTCACGCCTGTAATCCCAATATTTTGGGAGGCCAAGGCGGGTGGATCACTTGAGGTCAGGAGTTCGAGACCAGCCTGGCCAACATGGTGAAACCCTGTCTCTAGTAAAAACACACAAATTAGCTGAGCGTGGTGGTGCATGCTTGTAATTCCAGCTACTCAGGAGGCTAAGGCAAGAGAATCGCTTGAACCCAGGAGGTGGACAGAGGTTGCAGTGAGCCGAGATCATGCCACTGCACTCCCGCCAGGGCAACAGAGCAAGGCTGTGTCTCAAAAAAAAAAACCATGTATGGCAGGACTTCTCACTGTTCAGATAAAGCTCTGCCCCCTTGGGGAATTTATGTAATTTTTCTGAACTCCACTTCCTCAGATGTAAAAAGGGATACAAATTTCCACCTCATGGTATTCTTATGAAAATTTAATGGGTATTACAACTGGCATAGAGGTTAGCAATCTGATTGTTGAGAGTCTGGTGTCTGGTTCAATGTTAAAGATCTGTAAAATAAAGAAGTATAAAGTAAGTTTAAAAGTGTGACTATTCCTACATATGTTCAATGCTTTACCAACTATAATTTGATATATACACACAACTGGCTAATCAATAGATGTTTTCACACTACTAGGGGAATCATTTCAGGTTATATTTTGGACAAGTATTGGGAAAAGGATTATGTCTGTGGGATCAGGGAAATTTTCTGAAATAAGATGAGATATAACTATTGGAGTGTTGTCAATTTATGGCAGGGTAGGCTGGAGAAGATTGAGAGTCATACGCAAATATTTTATTTTTTAAGTTTTGTATTTTTACTGGAGGGAATCAACTTATTACTTCACATTTCTCTTTTATTTTTATTTTTTAAACTTGTTTTTAGGTTCAGGGATACATATGCAGGTTTGTTATATAAGTAAATTCGTGTCACAGGGGTTTGTTGTCCAAATTATTTCATCACCCAGGTACTAAGCCTAGCATCCACTAGTTATTTTTTCTTATCCTCACCCTCCTTCTACCCTTCTCCCTCAAGTAGGCTCCAATGTCTGTTTTCCCCTCTATGTGTCCCTAAGTTCTCATCATTTAGCTCCCATTTATAAGTAACAACATCTGGTATTTGGTTTTCTATTCCTATGTTAGTTTGCTAAGGATAATGTCCTTGAGCTCCATTTGTATTTCTGCAAAGGACATTATCTCATTTTTTATGGCTGCATAATATTCCATGGTGTATATGTGCCACATTTTCTTTATCCAGTCTACATTGATGGGCATTGAGGCTGATTCCAGGTCTTTACTATTGTGAATAGTGCTGCAATGAGCATATGCATGCATGTGTCTTTATGGTAGAATGATTTATATTCCTTTGGGTATATACCCAGTAATGGGATTGTTGAGTTGAATGGCAGTTCTGTTTTTAGGTCTTTGAGGAATTGCCGTAGTGCTTTGCACAACGGTTGAACTAATTTACACTCGACCAACAGTGTTTAAGTGATGAACCAATAATTTAAAGGCCAAAATCAGACAAGAGAACAATGAATTCATGTAAGAAACACCTATAGGAAGTAAGGAATACTCAACAGGAAAAAACAAAACCCAGGCTTTAAGGAGAATTACTGTAGCCCTGGATGAGTCATTGTATGCCAATCACAAACTTACAAAGCATCATCTTCATTCTATTCAGAATTTGGAGAAAGAAGTGACTTAATAGCATGTTATTTCATTTAACAAAAAAATTACCTGGTATTTATGAGATTGTCTATATTTTTAAATTTTTGTGTGCATATATTTATTACTTATCTTATAAATCTACCTACTATGGTATCCAAAACTAAAGAATTTTGCCTGCCAAAAGAAAATTCCTAAGCCACAATCATAGATAATAATAACAATACTCTGTGGGATATTAATTTATAATCTAACTCAAGGTTAATTTCAACTGTCTAATTACTATGCTATCTGTGGTTTGAGTGCTAGAATTTTTCATGTTTAAGTAACCCATAGATTAGGATTTGTCAGAGGTTATTATATGTGACAAATACTGTGAAGTTAAAGCTCTAAATTTGAACATGTAACTTATGACTGTATCATTTCCTGCAAGTTTATATGGAGACCACAGAAAGCACTGCCAGGAACAGTTGATTGGTGAATCATAGAATTCCTATGCCAAACATATACAAACAAGTAGAAACTTTATGTCTAAAGATAATTGGCCTTCCTTGAGATTTATTATTGCACCCCGTACTGAACCTGGCAACACAGGTGAGCTTTGTGACTGTACACTTCGAGATCATAACTTACCCTTAGTTGAAATCTTGACTCACAAAATAATTGTGCTTGGAATCTTTGTTGCAGCCTAATGAGTTACATATGGAATGCATGCAGTATCTTTTTACCCTCCAACTATCTAAGCAAAAATGAAACCACAGTTACATAAAAAATCATCCTTTTATTAAAACCCAAATGTTTTCAATTTGAGGTGGAAGCTCCCTTTAGGACAGACAATGCTAGAATCAAGTTTCTTTTGATGGTATTTCCTTCTCTTTCCCTGCCTGCTTCCCATACTCCATGGCCGAAGATTCTATAATATTTTGTGCCCTTTTCTTACCTCTGTTTTGATAAGATAAGAAGTATACTTTTAAAATATTCATTAGTGAAAACATTCATTAGTGAAAATTGTTTTTCCTTAATTAACAGGTATATCCCTTGACAAGAAAAGAAATTATACTGGGCAAAAGTATCAGTTAATATTTAGTATCTCAAGATTTTTTAGGAAGTTATACATTTTTAAATAATTAGCTATTTTAAAGCTTTTTAAAGCTTTTCAACAACCTTTCAATTTCCACCATAGCTTTTCCTTTTTGAAAAGTCTTGTGTTTTTATTCTCTAAAATCCCTATTCATGTTTAGAAATAAGAGTAGTGTATTTGAAATAAGTTAATTTCTCAGTTTCCTAAGAGGTAGAGTACATGTCCATTGAAACAGTCATTTTCTCAATAATTTTAACTAATCGTGGTCTACCAACTATAAACTTGATTTTATGTCTCTTCACAATTACCACCTGCTTTGAACATTATTCTTACTTAGATTGGGACAGAATTACAGAAAGTCAGAATCCTAGAATTTTAGTACTATATCTTACCAAAATCATTTTGTCTCTACTTAAGCAGCAGCATTTTCCATGATGAAAATAACACAATCAAACTATAGGTTGCATATATTTCTGAATATATTAAGTTGTCAAAATAAAGCAGTAAAAATTATGCTGAGTTTCCTCCCACAGAAATCTCCACACTCTTATAGTAGGCAACAGTTAATAAATTCCTTATATTTTAATTGGATTGATATGCCCAGATATAGAAATGAGTATGCTTTTGAAGTAACAGCCAACCATGGGTTCCTAAACAAAATTTCCAGAGCCAGTAGAATCAATGTAGAAGGCCTGTTATTTTATGACCATTTAACTTACTACGTAGGATCTCCTTCAGAGAAGAAACTCAGTTTCAGGCTGATTCTCCTTTTAGGACACTAATATTGTCAAATTTCATCAAAGTATATTAATACGAAATTACTTTTCAATTGGAACTAAAATCTAATAATTCTGGAATATTTCTTTTCTCTTTTTTTTTCCTCCTCTGAATTTTCTAAATTGTCTTCAGTAACTATATATATATATATATATATATATATATATCTTTTGAGACATGTGTTAAAAGTTTTATTTTCTATTTTAAAGAAGCCAACAAGAGCCCTACAACTACCTATAGGTAGATTTAGGGAAAGTTTGTCTCTCTCAGACATCATACACCAAACATAGTCTATCAAACTAATCCCTTTCGATGGTATACAATTAGCCTGATTCAAGGATTATACTTTTAATTCTTAATTCTCAGACATTTAAGTTTGCAGTCAAGTTAAAAATTGCTACCATTTTGGTTATTTTTTTCACCAACATTTAAATGCCACTTTTACTCAAAGTGGAACCACAGGATTTGTAAAATAAAGGGCTGCTGGGCCATCATCATACCAGGGTTATCATGACCAGGACATGACATGGAATATGTCTTGTAAGCCAGCACTGTTCAAAGCAAGCCAGACATGGGCACAGCCTTGCAACTAAAATTAATCTGATAAAAATGGAGGTGAGGAGGAAAGTTAAGAGTCATTGCAAGGGAATACTTCTCTTCCCAAGAGAGAAATCAGACACACAACCAAACCCAGACCTCTTAAAGGAGGCACTTCAAAAGTGAACATCTCTCTACTTCCTTCAGCGTTGTCCAGTCCTGCCATTCACACTGGCTAGGTCTGACAGCGATCCCACTGTCCTCCCTCTCTCTCGCACACAGCAATTAAATTAAATTTGCAATCGAATATTTATTGACCTAAAAATATGTTCACGATATATGATTAGGAAGATTCCAAAGCATGTACACTACAATTTAAATCTGTAGAAAAATTATGTTAACACAAACATACATACATACACACATGGAAAAAATGTGGGACTACATATATTCATATAAATACATATATAGGTATTTTATATTTATATATACAGATGTTTATATTTGCATATTTATGCTAGGTGGTTAATTCATGTGGTGGGGTTACTGTCCATTTATATTGTCTTATTTTTGCTTTTCTATTTTTCACCCCAATAAACATTTGTCATGTGTAAAATTTTTCTAATAGTCAATTGTGAATTGACTCTCCTTTATCTAGAGGATAAAGTTTCAAACTTCTTAGCTCCCACAGAGATTCTCCAGGACCCATTCCTGACCACCTCACAGACTTCCCTTTCCCATCATGCTCCTTATGCGAGAGTCATTCTTTTCCCCAACATGCCTGATCTTTCCTGTTCGAAGGCTTTTGCGTATTGTTACTTTTGACTGGAGTGTGCTTTCTCTCCTTGTTATCTGGCAAGCTCCTATTCTCCATTCAAGCCCCAGAATTTACCAGGCCTATCCCCACTTTTGTTCCCTTCTTGACTTATACAACCTTCCACCAACATGCTAACCTACCATGACATTGTGAGTGGTCGGAAGCAGGGGCTACCTATTAGCCACCTTTGCTTCACAAGCCTCTGGTGAGAGACACTGAAGTATCAGATGAATGAATGAGTGAGTGAATGAGTGCGTGAGTAAATCTCATAGGGTTAAGCGGAAGGTTAGATGTGATGTTGCTTGGAAGGTGGAAAGCAGAGAGCCCAGAATACAGCGTTTGTGTGGTGAGTAGCGTCTGTCATCATCATGACTGTACGAAGCACGGCTGTCTGTTTTGCTTTGAGTGTTGGATCTCTGCATTGCTCATTCACCTCATTCAAGGCAAATGTATGATTAAGTTCCATCAAATCAAAAATTCTGCTATGGGCCCTGCATACTGGGTGTTATTATTCTACAGCAACAAGATATCCAGGGCAAGGCAGCTAGAGAACAGGGGAGATCTGAAAGCTGATGATTTTTTTAAATGCAAAAGATTGAGGGCCTGAGGCTTTCATAGTTAGGTTACCATGAGTCAGAACAAGAAGCAGTTGCTCAAAAAAATGAAAAAGCGCTCTACCCAGCACTTCTGCACCATTCCTTCAGGAAGAGTGCTGCTCTTCTCTGATAATGTTTGCCATTCACTTTTACTTTTAAAGCTACTATCCATGATCCACCTCATCCCCACTCCTTCATCTCACTGTAAGGCTGGGCTGTCTAGAGTACCTCAAAATAAATACTAACCATAGTTAAACATTGAAAGAAAACTTCACAGTAAAAGTAGAATGTAAACATATTAAAACTAAACTTGTATAATGAGCTTTCACCTGGGAAGGATGGAAAGTTGGCTAATGTGAAACTTCAGAAGTTTCTCTCTTTGACTAAGAAAGCCACAGGTTCCAGGATGGTGTTCCTCACTTAAGACCCAGAGATATGTTACCAATTGGCATAATTTTAAAACAAGTATCAGCGATTACATGAATACTAATACAAAATACTTTCCCAAGATTATTTCTCTGTTTTGTCAGTAGGAACTTTAATTTTTTTAAATTTGCCTTTAGCCTTCTTATTTGCCACTGACTTTGGTAGCAGTTTACTTGGGGCCAGTCCAATTCTTTCAAGTCACTTACGTCAATATTTTTAGGTATAGGGATATTTTACATTTTCAAAAACACAGCTTTTCTGTATCAATTTTCTTAAATGTTCCACTATAATTTCTCCACTTTAATTAATTTTCGTGTCCTTCATTATCCTTTTTTTCTTTTTCCTGGAATGGTGAGTATTCTGTAATATGCACAACAAAAAGAATTCTTTTATCTGGCATGTCATTCCACAATGGATAGGTTCTAAAAAGCAAAAAGACTATAGGCTGTCTTATTACATCAATTATATCAATTATTTTTAACTAATTGGTTTTATAAAAAAGATCTCAATTAATCTAGAAAGATTGCCATCATATTCCTCACATGCTATATCTCAGACAGTTGGTACTTGTGGGTGTGGGCGATTGTTTTATGCAATTACTCATGTTGTGTTGCGAGCGTGCCCCATCACATCACTCTAATTAAGATTCTGACAACATATCCCTTTGGTTGTTGAAATGCTTATTGAACAATGTCAAGTGGTTGTTTTTTCAGACTAAATTCTAACATGAATAAAAATACTCAAATCACACATCTGTTTAAAGTGAGATTCCAGTTCCAAAAATGGCTCTCAAGTTTCTATTTAAAAGCAAGAAAATAAAAGGCATGTATACACAGAAAGTTGTCCTCATTTGGACAGATACATAAGTAGGTATGTATGTAGGCATCCCTTGAGGAGCACTAGACAGGGAGTGTTCACTTTGGAAATATCTGTACCTGGAATTTCACCATTAGAAATTAAATCATTTATATTCTGTGTTTCTATAAGCACAGAATGCTTTAGGGTCTTTAATGTCTCATTAAATCTTAAATATATTGGAAAGGGAAGTTCCTAATGGTTTCAACTACAGCATATGGAAGTTAACTGACAGATGGCAGAAGGACGGCCTGTAGAAACGAGTTGCACATAGGTAACTGGTTGAGGGGATCGTGAGGAAGACAGTAAGAATCTTGAAAAAGTAGCTAAGAGAACACCAAAGCCACCAGTGTTTGTCACTGAGAATGACTTCATCTGGATAGATGGCAACACCATTTTTAAGCCAGCTTGTTCTGCTGAAGGTAGTGGAAATTTGCATTTAGAGATCTTGACCTAATCACTGAACACATAAAGGGCTTTGGTTTCAGAATTTTTATATATGCCAAAAAATATTCACAATGCAAAAATATCTTCATGCAAATACATTCAAATGTATCAATACCAAACAACTTACCAGTAAGCATTTTTTGCTAAAGAGAGAACTTACAGAGAATACAACTGCAGAGAACAACTTGGAGACATGCTGGATTAGAAATTAAGTATGTTTAATTGAATAATTAAGTAAATGGATGGCAGCTGGTGGGAGCCAGGTTCTCACTGTTGAAGTGGGAGTTAACAGATAAGCAAGGTAGGAGGCTACAATTACCCAAGTGGCAATGGATTAAAGTTGAGGACATCAGCATGAACTCATGCTTAGGTTAATATAGATACAGATAGGTACACATGGATATATTTATAGATACCGGTATATACACAAGTTAATATGTACACACATTATTTTCTTGCCCTGTAAGCTAAGAGGGCTCAGAATCAATGATACCCCAGAAGGAAGGAGCACACCAGCAGATCTGGAAGAGTCCAGATCTTGCTTTCTAATACCATTCTCAAATAAATGAACATAGAAGTATGTCAAAGCATCCTGGGAATCAACTGAAAGAGTTCCCAATGGCCAAATCTGGAACAATTTAAGCAACAAAATCGAACAATATATAATTATAAGCTATGAAATAAATATTTGTACATGCATATTAATATAATCACATTAATTAAATAAGTAAGTAAATAGGGGAGAAGAGACAGATTTCCAGATAATTTATGTGACTACTCTGGCCTCAAGGAGATGGAGCATAACTCCCCACTCCTTAAATGTGGGCTCAATATATCGACTTCCTTCCAAAAAGTACAGCCTGGAAAGGGAAAAAAATAGAATAACTTTATGGCAGAGAAACCTGACAAACACTATACGGGCCAGGAGATCAAAGTGAACAGCAACAGTGATTGGTCATGTTGACAATATGTACCCTCGATACGATGTGATAAATTGAAATAAGCCAGACACAAAAAGAAGAATACTGCATGACTCACCTATATACGGACTCCAAGAAAAAAGATGAATTCAAAAAATAGAGAGTAGAATGGTAGATACCAGGGATGGGGAGGAGGAAAAAAATGGGGAGAAGTAGGTCAACTTGCTATTATGTAAGATGAGTAAGTTTAGTGATCTCATGTGCTGCATGAGGACTGTGGGTAATAATACTGTATTGGATACTAAAAATGTGTGAAGAGTAGATTTTAGGTGCTCTTACCACACCACACACACACACACACACAAAACTATAAAGGTGATGGATATATTAATTTGCCTGACCACAGTAATCATATCACTCTGTGTATGCATATGTGTATGTGTGTGTGTGTGTGTATATATATATATATATATATCAGAACCTCATATTGAATACCTTCAACACATACAATAAAAAAAGACTTAAAAATGGCATTTTATTTCTCTGATCTTCCTTCTGAAAACACATAAACCCAGACTAATCATAGGAATAGGACCAGACAAATACCAGTTAAAGCACATTCTACAGAATACCTGATCAAAAACTCCTCAAAACTGTCAGCTCATCAAAAATTAAGAAAAGTTTGATCACTTGTCATAGCCAAGAAGGACCTAGGAGATGCAATAACTAATGTGATTGTGGTAACCTGGAGGGGATGTTGGAAGAGAAAAAGAACCTTAGGTAAAAACTAAGGAAATTTGAATAAAGTATAAACATAACAATGTATCAATATTGTCCATTAGTTGTTAACAAATGTACCATACTACCGCAAGCTGTTATTATTCATTGGGGAAACTGGGTGAAGGGTATATGGCAGTTCTGTACTCTCTTTTCAATTTTATGAAGATCTGAATCTGTTCTAAAGCAATGTTTTTCAAAAAATGTAATATGGTTACTTTAGGTTGAGTGCTTGACACCAATTTAATCATAAACACATGTGTGTTGAAATCACGGCTGTGCTCTATAATACCCATATTATAGATGACCCAGAATAGTTCAATGTTTAGATATTCACTGAGATAGAAGCACAGCATATTTAAAACTTTCATTCGGGACTCTCAGATCACCACAGAAACCTTCTGTGATCCCCTGATAGATTCTAGTTTCTGGAATTTGGTTCAAGGACCTCTGTGCACTCAGCCCTTAGAAGAGGTCCTTTGGTTCAAGGACCTCTGTGCACTCACCAATGAAGAGAAGGCCAATCACTTTATAGGCTTCTGTTCCATCTCCACTGAGAGCAATTGGCTTTCATCTCCCAAATAACAATTTGTGATTGTGATTGACCTGTAGATAGGTTATATATATATATGTAATCATGTGTATGAAGAACTATAGTGATTGCCTGCTGTCTATTGATTAGTAATTGATGGTTTTAATACCTAAGACTCAAGTTTGGTGCTGCAGTGTCTAACATGTGTGGCTCACTTAGATACAGTGAAAAAGCACATGCTCTGTGCAACTGGCAGACCTGAATTCAAATCTTCAAACTTTCGTCTGGCAGCTTAATAGTGCAAATTATTGAAACTTTCCAAACTATGTTTTCCCACCTGTAAAGGGTACTATGATAATACGTCAGGCAGGCTTATCTGATTTGCCTGATATGTTATCATGCTACCCTTTACAGGTGGGAAATCAGACCCTATATAGAAACACACAAAGCACACATACATATACATATAGATAAACAGGTAGGTAGGTAGACAGATAGATACAATGTATCGAGGACATTGGAAATACTCAAGTAAAAGGTTGCTAACACGATTACTCTTCATGAGATTCTCTGGAGGCTCTGTCCACTGGCATACTTCAACTCTAATTCCTCCCAGGTCCCATCACAAAATACAAGCCTCGTTGGTGTACCGAAAGCTGGGTTTTGGTAAGTATTATATAATTCCTCCATGCCTTTTGCTGGGTAGCAGATTTTAAAGCTCCCCAGGCAATTCAATGAGCCATTGTACTTGATCAAAGGTCTTTGCAATTTCCCACCAGTGTGGAGCTACTCTCATTCTGGGACAGGGTACCATCAGCCAACACTAAGCATTTCAATTCCTCTATAGAGAGGCTATACTGACAATAAAATGATACCTTCCTGGGAAGGATGCCAGTATTTTTGGTACCTTTGCAACTCAAAAGGCAAACAAATGGTGAGTGTCATCTTAGAGGGTATTGAAATAAAACAAATCCTGGTGCATTTGTGCCTGTGAAATTTCACATAGTTCTAGTGGCCACAATTCAAGAACAGTAAAATGGAGCTGGAAAATGTGTGAAAAATAGGAATTCAAATGTTCAAGTGAAAAACCGAGATTTTAGGCCAGACACATTAGATTACTGAAGTCAAAATAGTTTCATTTTTTAAGCATTCATCTCAGATATTCTCGGAGGATAGATTCCAGGGACTGTTGCTACAGTGAAATGCCATTAGAGGTTCAAATAATAGAGCATAAATACATTCATTAATAACAGATACATTATGCTCTTTGTATCCAGTTATTTTCAGGTACACAAAAAAAAGTCTTTATGGATTTTGTTGTTGTTGTTGCTATGCTTCTTAATCCTAATTTAACTACATGGTCACATTGAAGCCACTTAATTACTGTGTTTCCACTCAACACATCTCTATTCCCTAACCTCCCAAGTGGTATATTAATAGACTCTTATAAATAGAATTTCTACTGACTTCCATTAATGTTGAATATTTATTTTCATTGTAACTAAATATTATAAAATATTAAAAGGAACACCATGTAAGAAATACAGACATTTCTCTATCTTTTTTTTTTGCAGGCATAAGTATACATAATAAGTTGCACAAAAATAGCTTCATCTCCAGAGAGTTAACATCACTACCTCACCCTTATGGTACATATAGAATACTTTGGGGATGAATTTTATTTTTCAGTATTATTTCACTCCTACACTCTCTACAGAAGGCAAAGAAATGCTTGCTTTCAGAGCTGATGAGATCAGCCTCACAATATCACTGAAGAAAGAGTCTTTCTTTCAAGGGGCTTGTGCAACACTATTTCAAAATTCTGTTCTTAGAGATAGATTATCTTAAGGTATATTTCTCAAACACTGAGCATTTGAAGGCTCCAGCTTTGCTAATGAGTATTCATGGCAAGAAGGAAAGAGGTAGATCCCATGGCCTTAGTGGAGAAGCTAAATGCTGAGAAACAGCTCTTTCCTCCTTGGATTCCATCTCCTTAGAATATATTAGTCCCTTGATGTGGCTGGATTTCAATAGGACGTACAATCCTACTAGAAGTGAGTCACAGTACTAATGACTTAACAAATGTCTACCAACTGAGAGGAGTACATGGAAAGAGCCAGTGAGTAGAAGGAAGTACTTTTCTATCTTAATATTTATTCACTCTTCAAACATTCCTTGAGTGCCTACTCGGCCACACACTTTGCTTAGGCACCGGAAACACACCATAACTTTTATAAGATTGATTTCCCCACATTAATTAGAATGAAATAATATTGAAACTGTGCTTTGTAATGTTTAATTTGTCATTACTGCAGCAGATTTCCTCCATCTTGTTATGAAGATCCACCCTTAACTGCAGTCAACAAACAAGCTCTCTGCTCAGCCAGAGCCAGAGGTGCTCTCAGTTTGTCTTTGCAAGACGTTCCTAGCAGAAAATCGCAGCAAGGAGAGCTGGCAATGAGTCTAGAGAGCACCTGGAAAATTCCCTCTTCCTACTGGGATGCATTTGTTAAGTGGGGTGCACCCCCACTTGCAGAGAAACTGACCCTGGTTTGAATCCAGTCTCTGTGTGACCATGGGTTTCTCAGCTCCCTGATATAGAAAACAGCAGTCACTGTTATATGCACAACAGTCACTGCTCACCATTCCCAGAAAAAGAATTAGGATTAGGATTATGGGAGAAAATTTACAGAGCATAGCACGTGGTCACACCAATTAGTGTTCTCAGGCAACATTATTATATCATTGTGCTATCATTATTTTCATATTTCTGTAATATTATTATCATTATATCATTATTATAATTAGTGAGTAGCAGAAGACTGAAGAGTTTGAGAGAAGAGATTCCGAAGCCATATTGCCTGAATTATAATCCCATGTCTCCCAGTACCAGTAAATTACTTAACTGTCCTCTGCCTCAGTTTCCCCATCATGCATAGAGAGATAATATTAGTACTGCTACAGAGTTATATGAGGATTAATCTAGTTTAAACTGTCAAAAAAAAAAAAGCACTTGAAACAGTGCCCGGCATACAATGAACCCTATTTAGTGTTTGCATTATTACTAAATAATAATAATGATTATTTACAGATTTGGAAACTGAGGCTTCCTTAGGGGAAGGGACTTCGAAAAACTCACAGAGTTGACACTTAGAGCCAGAGTTCACAGACCTTTTTTTTTCTCATTAAGTAATAGAAATACAAACATGGAAAACAAAATATATAGCAATATGTATTTTATAGTACCTTTCCTTCAGGTGCTACTTTTCTATCAAATTGTACTATTTCTCTTAAAAATGAGTTTTTAAAAATGAAGCTCAAACTATTGCAAGGACAGAAAGCAAACACCGCATGTTCTCCCTCATAGGTGGGAATTGAACAATGAGAACACTTGGACACAGGAAGGGGAACATCATACACCGGGGCCTGTCGTGTGGTGGGGGGAAGGGGGAGGGATAGCATTAGGAGATATACTTAATGTAAGTGACAAGTTAATGGGTGCAGCACACCAACATGGCACATGTATACATATGTAACAAACCTGCACATTGTGCACATGTACCCTAGAACTTAAAGTATAATTAAAAAAAAGATTAAAAAAATGAAACTCAAAATGAAGAAAAATCAAGGCATCCAGGTACATATGATTTATTTAAAATGACAAAAGAGATGATCGATTAATTTCACATGGCTCTGAACTCCTCTGCTTCTATTTCCACCCTGGTTCCTTACCACCACCAGTGTATTTAGCAGAACTTCACGATTCACTTAAAGGTTGGTTGAAACACTGGCTTATGGAGAACCTTTCCCCCAAATCCCATTCAGATTCAAATGCTTCTTTTTCACTTCCACATGCTTTGCTTACAGTAACACTTCACTGTGCATCTCCCTGCAGATATTTTGCATCCGCCTTTTCTCTGATCAGAACAAGCATCTGCCCTGTGATGACAAACTCTCCACGAGTCCTGGGCTAATGGCTACGTGCTGTTACATCCAGAGGATATACCCTAATTTCCTCGATCACTTCTCTGATGTTGAACATCTAGTTTTCCATTTTTCATTTCACTATTATAAACAATATAATGAATGTCCAAACAATATCATGAATTGTCCAAACAATTTTTGGAAATTGGAGACTTTAAAACATTAATGTGCGTGAGTTCGTGGTTGTTTTTGCAGTGAGTCATCATCCCTGTTTGTGTCTCACCTTTCCAGGTGGTCATTTGACGAACTTATTTTGCCAAAACAACACTCACACACAGACACGGCAAATTGTTGTATTTATGACTTTTTTTCATGTTTGACTTTATAGTGGCAATGTGGAACATAATAAAACAATTGTGATAGTGCTTTGAAATGGCATAAAGAATTGTACCAAAAATTATGATGTTAATTATCTGAGGTGACAAAATATTTTCACTCTTCTTCCATTTTTCCTTTCAGTTTGTTTCATTTTTAGCTACAGGGAAAGGACCATATGTCTCTCAATGTTTTTTTTGTTGCCTTCTTAAGTGAAATTTTTCTTGAAAAATAGGCCAATAAATGGGCAAAAAAGTTTGTCTTGAAAATTATACCAATTTTCTTAAAACTCCAATTTCCAAGTTATTTCTCTTCAGGTTTACTCAGCAGTATTTTACTTCTCCCACCTAGTTGTAGCTTACAAAGTATATAATAAAAAATGGAAATATCTGTTTATGACTCATTTATTTATAGTCTTGCTACTTTTAATGGAGCCTTTGAATCTAGGCCACACAATAGTTTTGCAGAGAAATCCCTTTGTATTTCTTGGAAAAAATGCTTTGTTAAAACCTATTCAGATGTGTGTTTAGAAACTAAATACTAAGAAAATAAAAATAGGGTTTTTTTTCTAAAAATGTAATCTGTGCCAGAGGCCCAGCTGCAAACCATCCATAAAATTTTAGTCTGCTAATAAATAATCCAGTGACATTTAGATTAATCAGTCTACCAGAAAGGGGAAGATAGCAACAATACTTATGGGAAATTTTTTAAAAAGTATTTTTAAAAGAAGACAAAGAAGCTAGCTACTAAGAAACATAAGGGAAAAAAGTATTAAAATGTTTAAGAAAAGAGAGAAAGCAGAAAGTAAAGAAACCTAAAGGCAAAAAGGAGTTTTCCCTTAATGGTTGTACATAGAAAGTTGTCAGCTTTCTCTTATTAGAGGGAAAAAGGAAGTAAATTTTAAAAGGAAAACTTCTTAACAGAAAAAAAAAAATCCATGGAATAGTTTATTAGCCATAGATGCTAATAGAAGCTATTGAAGATTTATCTAAGCTGAGAAAAATATACAGTAAGCCAAGTTTATTCAATCTTTGTGGGAAAATAAATCTAAACAAATCCAATTTAACTAACAAGATTCCACCATTAGTGGCCAGGCGCGGTGGCTCATGCCTGTAATCCCAGCACTTTGGGAGGCAGAGGCGGGCGGATCATCTGAGGTCAGGAGTTTGAGACCAGCCTGGCCAACATGGTGAAACCCTGTCTCTACTAAAACTACAAAAAATTAGCCGGGTGTGGTGGTGTGCTCCTGTAGTCCCAGCTAGTTGGGAGGCTGAGGCAGGAGAATTGCTTGAACCCAGGAGGTGGAGGTTGCAATGAGCCAAGATTGTGCCACTGCACTCTAGCCTGGGCAACAGAGCAAGACTCTGTATTTAAAAAAAAAAAAAAACAAAGTTCGTCATTAGTAAAATGGATATCTAACTGTACCTGGGTTGTTTTTTTTTCTTTATATTATACTCCAGTTTGGATTTTCTCATTTTAAATACCATAAATGAATAATTTTAGCAAAGGTCATTTTGTTATTTGAATAAAATACTACTTTATAGAGAGTTAACAATTAAAAATACATGCTAAAGTTTTTGACTCAACTAATTATGCATGCCTAAATAAGCCTCTTGGTTAGAACCCTGAATACTTAACCAGGCAGCACCATCCACATGATGTCAGTTTGCTACATTGCCACCTTAGGAGGAAATATATACCAGATTGTTGGCCATGCACATTTGAACCAATGAAGAAATAACAAATATTTAAAATTCCATAAACTACTTGCTTCAGGTGGCCCTATTTGTTACCCATCTTCACAAGGAAAAAAATAATAATAGTATCTGCTACTATACATCAGCTGAAAGAGCCATACCAGTCAGAAGAAAATATAACCAGCTGAAGATTTCCAACCAGGAGACTGAAGAAATCAAGTATGAACCATCAGATGGTAATTTGGTAACCACAGGAGTGGAGTCTCTAGTGTTCACATTCTCTTAGACATATGTCACATGACACCAACTTGGCATTGCAGACACTGTTCAGCTTATTTATTTGATATGAGATGAGTTGATTTTACTGGACCATATCTCTTCATACATGCAGAATTCCCACTGAAGTAAAGAACCCTTCTGTTTACCATTGAAGTTTATCATCATTCTGTTTATTATAATGAAGTAAATGGGAGCTCTGTGCACACAAGGAATGAGGCAGCCAGCAAAATCAAGCCCTAAATACTAGAAATCTGGATAGAGGCCAAGGATGAACTGGCATGAAAATGGAATTACCATCTTGCCTTTACAGCTGGTCTCTTCAAACGGAATGGGAGAATATGGCAGGATGCGCTGCAGAAATGGTACCTCTGCACCGCATTTAGTCTCTGGGCAAACAGAGGACCGGAATGCATGGTTGTCAATCTGCCACTGGATCCATGGGACCACTTTCATCAACCCTTTATGAAAGTAATTAATCTAAGGGAAAATGAAAGTGAAGCAAAGTTATCTTGGAAGTAAAAAAAGAAATTCATCTTGTAACAAAATGGGAGGTTCAATAATTTGAAAGGAAACAGTGGCTGAAGAAATGAGCTCAGCCACATTACAGCATGAGGTTCCCTCTGACCCACCCACACCTACCACAAACACTCATTTTCTGAAGGGCAAGATTGTCTCAGGTCTTATCGGCACTAACTGCATTACGAAGGCACACAGAATACAATCACATCTCTCCCCTTCATAATGTAGATGTTGTCTTTTTAAAGCAAGCTTGATTATATTCTGAATAGGTCAGTCTGTGTGCCTGACATTTCTCCTCAGTTTCCTGTGACCTTTTAATAAGAATGACTTGGTTTTGCACTGCAGAAAATGGAACTGTCCCTTTTCAATCAGTGAATATGAGAAGCACAGTGTGAACATATCACATTTTCTGTACTGCATTATTGCTCATACAACAACAAAGTCCATGAAACCCTATCTTTCTTCAAAAGCATGTGTCCTATTTGGCTTTAATTTTGCCTTCTTCTGCTGCTCATTCACCTACATTTGTAAATATTTAAACCAATGTGCAGTCACATTTGCTCAGAGAAAGTAACAAATTAATAAATTCTCTGTTGAACAAATCTGACTTTTATAATGTATGCTTAAACAGATATCATCTTTGAATAGTATGGCAGAGAATTATTAACATGGACCTTCCATGGTTATAGAAAGACAATTATCAACAGTAATCCAATTTCTAACATTTCAGAATTGTTGCTCTTGATTAAGTTTCAGTGACAGAGGATTCAACCAGACAGATCATCAGTGCTCAGACAAACACAAGAACGGTCTCCAGCCTGCCTATGCGATGCTATAACTGCAACGTCACGGGGCCAGCCTCCCGACTCTCCACAGGAATACTGATAAGTCTGTGAAACTCACAATAGGTAGCCCTTGTGCACAACCCTAGAAATGCAGGGTCACACTGCTGAATTCACATGTGCTGGGAAGGAATGTGTACAAGTTTTATTCCCACAACTGAACTGGGTTTCCTAATGTAGAAATTACATGTGACCAATTACACAAAGGTAAGCACAGAAATGGTAACTAACCTGGTGTGATATGGGCAGGAGCACCAACCATTAAAGGACACCTGAGAAGTTGAACTGGGAAGTGAAACAGAAATATATATTTAGCACTCATGGCAGCAAGACACATGGGAGACACTGAGCCGTACACTCAAGAATTCTGCAAGGATGACCTCTGTCCTTGCAGAGGCAGAAAGGAATCAGACCTTCAACAACTAAGGACCCTGAGAAGAATATAATTGCAAGGTGAGGTATGTGATATAAAGAACATAACTAGAATGCATTGGTAGAGACAAATGAATTTAGATAGGAGTTGACAAACTTGCTATAATAGGCAAGACAGTGAATATTTGGGAGTTTGGAGACCACATTTCATGTCTACTGCTTATTTTTTCTACAACTCTTTAGAAGCATAGAAATGATTTTTACTTAGTTCGAGGGTCTTACAAAAACAAGGCAAAGGCCAAAACCAGTTTGTGGGCCATAGCTTGCCAACCCCTAATGACAAAAGAGGAAGATAAGAACCGGAGAACAATTATGCACAAAAGCTCCAAGGTGCAAAATCAAAGCCAGTCCAGGTAATGTGTTCACCTCAGAAAGGAGGAGAGAGGGAGGGAGCCGAGGCTGGGTGGTGGGGGGAGGTGCGTGCGCTGGGCTTCACTGGTGCCAGTGAGGGATATAAACATCATTCTAAAGGCAGAGAGCCACTGAATAGTTTTGAGCAAGGGAAATAATTTAATCCAATTTATGTTGTTAAAAGGCCAGTTTCCCTCCTGTGTACAAAATTAGCATGAGTTTTATATAGAGAGTGACGCCCAGAAGGTGCCACTGGTGAGAGGGAAATCAGGAGAGGGCGAGCAGGCAGGATGGAGTGGTGCGGGCTGAGAACAGGAGATGGATGAGCGCCTGTTCCTTCCTTCGCGAGGCTCTGTCGTGCCTCCTCCCTGCATGCAGGCTAAAGGTATCTTCCATCTGGCTGCTTCTAAGGCTCTTCTAGTAGGGTTATTGCTCCTGGACATTATTTTGTATTCTTTTAATTTCCAAGAACCCAATTTTGAGCTTAAAAAATATTCATTTTCTCTAATGTGGTTGTTCAATCAACAATATTTTTTAAAGTATGAATGCGTCTACTTAGAGGAAACTCTTCAGGGATTTTCTGGCTGAAAATGGGGATGGAAGAACAAAAACAAGTACCTGGAGCCAAGGAGAAAGGCTGTAGTATAAAAGGGTCGGCAGGAAGGAGTTATGAGATCATAGGTGTCCTCCTTTTCCCCATGTTTTCCCCTCTTCTAGAAAGGGTAGTAAACTTAATTCGATGTGCTTGGACATAGAGGGCACAGAAATCAATTGTTTACTTTCTCCAGGATGTGATTCACCTTTTCTAGTCTCACACAGTCCCTGCCTCGTCCGGAGACTTAACACGCTCCTGCCAAAGTCCCCCCTCCTATAAAATTGACCTCAGGACTCACCTTTTTTGCGATGCTTCCACAGGAAAAAAGAAACCCTTGCCTGCTTTATCTGGTGATTGCATATGTGCACATATGTGCTCGGGACCTCCTGGATTCAGACTTTCTTCTTGGCTCCGGGTACTTCTTGTTTCTGTTCTTCCAACCCCATTCTCAGCCAGGAGCACTCACACATTCCAGGACAACGTCTACTTTATGAAGTTTTCCCGAAAAGGGTTGCCCAAGGTGATACTAAGGAGAGTATCAGAAGTAGGGTCAGCCACATAAAAACAAACACTACCAATGTGATATAACTCAAATATCACAAAGGGAAAACTTCCCAAAATGTGTCCCCTAATCACCTATTAAGGGCTTCAGAAATTCCCACCACTTCTTTAGGTCAAGCCAACAATTTTTAAAGTATCTTACACAGAATACTATTCCCCTAAAAGGCTCTATTTAAAAAAATAAAACCAGCTAGATGTGGTCAAATATATTTGGGGTATCTTATATGTTAACTTTGTCTCTTGGAAACCAGTGAAGCAAATTAACACGTTAAAGACTCTGACCCTCTTAAAGTTGACTCAGACCAACTGTTTGCAGTTCTTTGACCACAGAGTCTATTTTTCTTCTAACACATACTAGTTCCTCAAAACACTTTGGGCAATGCTAACTTCAGGTGCTTCCCCAGCAGGGCTAGCGTAGAGAGTTGTGGGGAGAAAGCAGCCATTTCTTGAGTGGTGTGACTCATTAACACTCAACCCCATGTCAAATTAGCTCCTTGCACAAAGAAGGTAACTCGGGATTGGGGATGGGGGAAGCAGAACAGCGTGCCCAGCCTTGGGCCATTTCCTGGGAAGGGTTGGCAGAGCCATTCGAGAGTCAGCTCATGGCCATGCCCATATAAAGCCCAATCCCTCACCACTAGGCATTGTTGGAAAGTGAATGGGCTGCAGAGCAAGACACAACTCATGGCAGAATGGGTGTCTCAGCATCAAAGAACAGGCTCTTTGCCTCAGACAGGGTTGAATTAAAATCCAGGCCTTTTTTTTTCTTTTTCCAGCTGTGTGGGTTGCCCAGTAAGTTCTGGATTCTTCAGCTGTAAAATGGGGTTAATGATATTAATGTAGGATTGGTGAAAGCATAAAGTTAATTTTCTCAAAGTAACTAATATATTATGACGAATAGGAAAGACTATATAAATGGAATATCTGAGAGAACTTTAGGAAGTGGTTTCAAGGACTATACTTAAATTTAGTCACAATTATCACTTTTCATCTCAGATTCAAATCTTCCCTCGTGCAAATTTAAATCAAGTATTAATTTTCTTCAATTATATTCTAACCTAAATATATGTTTAACCCATATACCTTATTTTCATTATAATAGGAAAATATCTAATGATGCATAATTTTAGAGAAATAAATAACAATTACTGATGGAATTAAAAATGATGAACTTCTGGTCCAATGACACATGGGTGGGTATTGGCTTATGTTAATTTCAAAATCATGTATGCATTTCTTAAACATAAGGCTTTTCCATTAGACGTACCTCCTAATTAGTTTTGTTTTACTTGTATATTTATTTCATCAGTAGGCAAAGGATGATTTTTTTTTATATCAAGTTAGCCTTAAGATAGAAAGTGACTCAGTTTGGGCAAGGAAGAAATAAAATGCCTGGTGGATAGTCACCAGAATTCTGCAGCTGCCCAAAATACTCTTAAAAATCAGCTGTGCTTACCATCTTTAATTTTGACGGTGAAATGTTTTTGGCCCAGATAACACAGTATTTGCTACACAAAAGCAAATCAAAACACATCTACCCATGTAAATGTCATGAAGGAAGGCAAATTATACGGAGGTGTTTTGTTCATATGTCTAACTACAGGCAGCTTAAATTGAAAAGAATCTCATTATCTCAGGCCTACCATATGTATATGTGCATATAAGTAGAAGGAAAACAAACTCAAAATATAGCCTCAGCTGGTAGGATTGTGAGAACCAGTCCAAGCACTTTAAATGAAATGTTGCATATTAGCTTTAATCTTTCTGACACACATACTCCAGCAACCTTCAGGTCAAGAGAGGATAAGGGCACTGGCATTTTTTACACTCACAATTTATTAAAAATTAAAGAAATCTCAAAACAATATTACAAAAGTTGTGGTATAATTTAAATGTTTCCACTTAACAAATTAACATTTTAACTTAAAAATCCAATGCCATATAAATGTGCTTTTCATGTGATAATTATTAAAAAAATTACTGCAAATGGGGTGTCTAGTAATAGGAAAAGAGAATAAAGCTCTATGATTAACATTTTCTTTCATTTATGTCAGAGTTTCTCTGTAATAATGTGTACACCTTACTTGGTAATAACATCAAATATCCAAATGTAACTTACGCATTTGAACAAGCAAAAAAAAAATGACCCCATTAAAAAATGGGCAAAAGACATGAACAGACACTTCTCAAAAGAAGACATTCAAGCAGCCAACAAACATGAAAAAATTCTCATCATTAATTATCAGAGAAATGCAATAAAAACCATCATGAGATACCACCTTACACCAGTCAGGATGGCTGTTATTAAAAAGTCAAAAAACAATAGATGTCAGTGAGGCTGTGGAGAAAAAGAAACACTTATACACTGTTAGTGGAAATGTAAGTTAGTTCAGCCACTGTAGAAAGCATTTTGGAGATTTCTCACAGAACTTAAAACAGAACTATCATTTGACTGAGCAATCCCATTACTGGGTATATATCCAAAAGAAAACAAATAACTCTACCAAAAAGGCACATTCACTAGTATGTTCGTTGTAACACTACTCACAATAGCAAAGACAATCTAGGTGCCCATCAACAGTGGATTGGATAAAGAAAATATGGTACATATACACCAATGAATACGATACGATACAGCCATTAAAAAAAACAAAATCATGTCTTCTGCAGCAACATGGATGCAGCTGGCAGCCATTATCCTAAGCAAATTAATGCAGGAACAGAAAACCAAATACTGCATATTAGAGACTCACGGACATAAAAATGAGAACAATAAACACTAAGGACTATGGGGGGGTGTATGGATGGAGAGAAGCAAGTGTTTAAAAAATAACTGTTGGGGACATATGCAAAAATACTCATCATCGCTTGTCATTAGAGAAATGCAAATCAAAACCACAATGAGATTTCATCTCACGCCAGTTATAATGGCGATCATTAAAAAGTCAGGGAACAACAGATGCTGGAGAGGATGTGGAGAAATAGGAATGCTTTTACATTGTTGGTGGGAGGGTAAATTAGTTCAACCATTGTGGAAGACAGTGTGGCGATTCCTCAAGGATCTAGAACTAGAAATACCATTTGACCCAGCAATTCCATTATTGGGTATATACCCAAAGGATTATAAACCATTCTACTATAAAGATACATGCACATGTGTGTTTATTGTGGCACTATTCACAATAGCAAAGACTTGGAACCAACCCAAATGTCCATCAGTAATAGAATGGATAAAGAAAATATGGCACATATAGACCATGGAATACTGTGCAGCCATGTAAAAGGATGAGTTCATGTCCTTTGCACGGACATGGATGAAGCTGGAAACCATCATTCTCAGCAAACTATCACAAGGACAGAAAACCAAACATGGCATTTTCTCACTCATAAGTGGGAGCTAAACAATGAGAACACATGGACACAGAGAGGGGAACATCACACACCGGGGCCTGTTGGGGAGTGGGGGTCTGGGGGAGGGATAGCATTAGGAGAAACACCTAATGTAAAAGACGAGTTGACGGGTGCAGCAAACCAACATGGCACATGTATACCTATGTAACAAACCTGCATGCTGTGCACATGTACCCCAGAACTTAAATTATCATTAAAAAATAAATAAGTAAATAAATAAAATAACTGTTGGCTACTATGCTCAGTACCTCAGTGATGACACCATTCATACCCCAAACCTGAGCATCACACCATATACCCAGGTAACAAAGTTGCACATGTACCCTCTGATTGTAAAATAAAAGTTGAAAAGAAAAAAATATAAAACCAAATGTAAGACCATTGTGAGTATGACGATCAGGCAAACATGTCCTCATCATCACCCACCAATGACAAGCCAGGTTGCCAACAAAACTCTTCCATTTATTGATAATGTCCTAAAGAAGAAACTTAAGGATGTCACCTAAATTCACAATTGGAATTAATATTAGATATAACCTAATTCCATACGATTTAATGACAGATGAGAAAACTGAGACTCAGGAAGACTAAATGACTTGCACATAGCACACAGCTTATAAAATCCTCATTAAGACCAAGAACTAGGTTCCTTGAGCAAATTACCAAAATATTTTTATTATATCTAATTTTAAAACACATACCTAGGACCTGGATCTATTTGGTATCATGAAGGGAATGGGAAAAATCTCATTTGATAATTGATATATTCCTAAAATAATTTAATAAATGATTAACATTGAATACAGAATATGCTGTGCACTTACATTTATTCTTAAATGATAACCATGTACATGCTATTCTAATCAAAGAAACTAGATAAACAAGTATAATACAGTTGGATAAAAAGATATATATATGGAATCTTTCTAATAAATGCATAAAAGTTATACCAAAAAAGTCATAAATAATTAACTTTAGAAGAGGGTTTTGTTATATACAAAAACAACGAAAGAGAAATTTTACTTCTCATTTTATTATTGTCTTTTCTGTTTTATTTTTGTAAACATGGTTTTCTAACTTTTATTTTATAAGAAAGTAGCCAAGCTCTGAGGCTGGGGAAATAACCACCTGAAAGAATTAGAGAAAACAGTACCCAGCAGCACTCACATGACACAGGGAATGGAACCTGTCTGACCAAATACTCATAATTCTTGTGGAACTGGGTAAAGTACACAGGAAGTGATAGAAAAGCTTCAGTAGAGGAAAGTAATTAACACTAGTCTAGGACTCTCCTAATCTTAAAAGCAAGGCCTGAAGGATCAAGCTATTTTTAAGTAACTTAACATTGACTGAGAATCAAGCAAAAGCATATTTATAAATTGTTCTTCTACGCAGAATGATAAAATTCATAATGTCTGTTATCCAATTAAGTCACCAGACATGCAAACAAGCAGGAAAATATATCCTCTAATGAGGAGAAAATTAACTATTTTTAAAAAATGACATAAATGTTAGGATTAGCAACCAAGTACATTAAAACAATTAACGTAACTGCACTCCAAATGTTCCAAACATTAAGCAGAGACATGAAAGATCTGAAAAAGAACTAAATTAAATTTCAAGAGATGAAAACTTGAGTGTCCTGGATGAAAACTATATTGGATAAGATTAATGGCAGAGTAGACATTGCAGAAATTATTATTGACCTTAATAACCTAGCAATATAAATAATTCAAAATTAAATATATAGAGAAAGAATTTTTAAAGCTGAATAAATATATGAGCTTTAGGTCATAACAAAGTGGCCTAATATACAAGTATTTGCAGTCTCGATAAGGGAGAGAGAGCATTATACAAAAAAAGTTGGAATGGTCAGGGATTTTTTAAATATGGTGATAGCTATAAACGTGCAGATCCAAGAAAATCAATGTATTCAAACACACGAAACATGGAGAAAATGACACCAGGGCAACTCATAAACTGCTCAAAACTAGTGATAAAGAGGAAAATCTTTTAAGGGGGCCAGAATAAAAGACAGCTTACACACCAAGAAAGAGGATGAGGATGATAGTAGGTTTCTCATGCAAACAAGGTAAACAAGAAAAAGTTACACAACTTATTTAGAGTAATGAAAAAAAAAATCCCAACGTACAGTTTTATACCCAGCAAAAGATCTTTCCAAAACAAACAAAATGTAAAAATGTTTAGAACAAAGCTATACTACAAGAAATATCAAAGTCTTCCAAGAAGAAGGAAAATTGTATCAGATGGAGAGGGTATGGATCTACAGAAAAAAATGAAAACAACAGAAATGCTAATTATTTGGATAAATATGTAAGATTTTCAAAAATACATTTTTAAAAATAACTGGCTGCTAAAACAAAAATAATATGAGTGTAGTGTGGGGCTTAAATATTTGAGAAAGTAGAAGGTATGATAACAATAGTAGAAGTGCCTGGAGGGAACAAATGAGTGGCTCCTGCACTATACATGATGTGTTCAATATAATTTGGAGGTATAGTGTGCAAAGTTAAAGGTAGACACGTTGAGCATTTCATATCCAAAAGTCCAGAACTTGAAATCCTCCAAAATTCATAATTTTTAAGTGCCAACATGATGCTCAAATAAAATGCTCATTAAAACACTCTGGATTTCAGATTTTCAGACTTGGAATGCACAACCAGTAAGTATACCTAATGCAAATATTCCAAAATTTGAAAAAATTTGAAATCCAAAACACTTCTATTTCCAAGTATTTCAGATAAGGTATGCTCCACCTATATATTTTAGAAAAACATACTAAAATAACAAAACAACAAATTGTGGCCAATAAGCCAACAATAACAATTAAAAAATCATAAAAGATACCCAAAAGAAAGAAGAAAATAAAGGAAAGGGTAGCAAAGAATAGATGAAACAACTGGAAAGCGAATGGCATGATAATATACTTAAGTCTAACCATAAATTCAAACTAAACATGCCAATTCAAAGGCAAATGTCAGATTGGATAGAAAACAAAGATTTGACTATATGCCACATCAAAGGAACACAATTCAAACATAAAGATACCAATAGGTTTAAAATTAAAGAAATAAAAGATGGAAAGGGAAACTGATGGAAAGGGAAACACTAATCAAAAGAAAGCTGAAGTGGCCACATTAACATGAAAGAAGACTTCAAAATGAAGAATATTGTCATAGATAAAGGTCATTTCATAATAATAATAAAGTACATTCATCAAGATTGCATAACAACTCTAAATGTGTATGTACTTAAGACAGAATTTCAAAGTATATGATGAAAAAAAGAAGAACTGCAAGGTGGAATAGAAATGTCCACTATAACAGTCAGAGATTTCAAAACCCTATTTTCAATATCTGATAATACATGTAGATGGAAAATCTGTAAGGCTTTTACAAAAGACTTGAACAATACTATCCATCAATTTGATCTGGTTGATATTTATAGAACACTCTAAGCAAAAATAGCAGAATATGCATTTATTTAAAGTACACACAAAATACTTACCAATATAAACAATATTTGGTAACTAAAAAGTTTTCATATATTTTAAATACAAAGTATTTTCTTTGCCCACAATAGAATTCAATTAGAAATCAATAACAGAAAGATCTCTGAAAAAATCCTCCATATTTGGAAACTAACACTGTTAAATAACACTTACATCAAAGAAAAAAATCAAAAGGGAAAGAGAAAGTAGAGTGAATCAAATGAAAATGAAAGTACATATATTAAAATAAGTAGAATACTGCTAAAGCAGTACTTATAGAAAATTTGTAATATTAAATGCATATGTTACAAAATAATAAAGGTTTAAATCAATTACTTCAATTTCTACATGAAGAAATTTGAAAAAAAAAAAAAAGCAAAGTAAGCAAAAGAAAGAAAATAGTAAAAATGAAAACAAAAATCAGCTGGGCATTGTAGTACATGCCTTTAGTCCAAGCTACTCAGGAGGCTGAGGCAGGAGGATTATTCAAGCTCTGGAGTTTGAGGCCAGCCTAGACAACATAGTGAGACCTCTTCACAAAAACAAAGACAAAGAAATCAATGCAATAAAAAATAGAAAAATACTAGAGAAAACCAATGAAACCAAAACCTCTTTTATTGAGAAGATTTATAAAAGTGATGTATTTTATCCAGACTAATCAGGAAAAAAAAGAGAGAATAAAAAAACTACTAATAATAACAATGAAAGAAGCATCATCCGTACAGATTCTATAGTTAATAGTAAGATAATAAGGACGTATCATGGACAACTTTATGCCAAGTAATTTGATAACTTAGATAAAATGAAAAAATTCCTTGTAAGATAAAAACTACCAAACCTCACTCAGAAAGAAATACATAGCCTGAATAAGCCTATTTCTATTGAAGAAATTTAATTTTCACTTAAAAACTATCCCACAAAGATAACTCTAGGTCTAAATGTGTTCACTGGTGAATTCTACCACAGCCTTAAGGAAGAAATAATACTGGTTTTAAACAAATTCTTCCAGAAAAGTGAAGAGGAGAGAATAATTCCCTTTTCATTCTATGATGCCAGCATTACCCAAACAAGACAAAAATGCTTAAGAAAAGAAGACTACAGGCCAATATGTCTCATGAATATAGAGGTAAATATTCTAAGCAAAATTTTAGCACAAGGGCTCCAAAATATATAAAAAAAAGTTCAACTATAATAAATTCCAGCAAAGGATTATATTACATGTATATTATATATATATATTACATATCTATTATATGTACATATACATATAAAGATCAAATATAATTAATCCCACCAAAGTAAGGGTTTATTGCCAGGTATTTTGTATTTTGATGTGATATTAAAAGATATGTTTAATTTTTTATTGATTGGGCTTTCAGCATATTTAAATAGTTTCTCACTATGTTTTACAGTTTTTAGGGTACAAGTTTTCCACATCTTTTGTTAGGAATACAATTAATATTTGTATACTAATTTATATCCTGCAACCTTGCTAACCTCACTTGCTAGTTTTAGTACTTAGTAGATAATATAGGATTTTCTATATAAAACAATCATGCCATCTGTGAATAAAGATAGTTTTACTTTTTCCTTTCCAAACTGGATGCATTTTATTTCTTTGTCTTGCCTTACTGTACTGGTAGAACCTCCCCTATAAAGATGAATACTCTTATTCCTGACAGCCTTCTGCCATTAAGTACACTGTTAGTTTTAGGGTTTTGTAGATGCCATTTATTAGGTTAAGAAATTTCCCTTCTATCCTTACTAGGTTGAGAACTTTAATAAGAAATGGATGCTTAATTTTCTCAAATGCTTTTTCTGCATTAACTGATTTGACCACATCAATAGACACAAAAAACTACCATTGAATATCACATCAAAAAATATTAAATACTTAGTGATAAGCCTGACAAAAGATATCTAAGTTCTGTGTAATAAAAACTACCAAACATTGGTGAGAAATGTAAGAAGACCTAAATAAACAAAGATATACTGTGGCCATGTGACAGAAAACTCAATATTTCACAGGTTAAAAATCCTTCAAAGAGAGATATAAATGAAGCAAGGCAGCAAATGAGCTGAGAGGCTCTCCAGAAAAGGAAGGTTCCAGGCAGAAGGAACTACAAGAGCAAATACCATGAAACAGGAGCATGATAGCTGTTTAAGGAACAAAAATGTGACCATATGGTTGGAGTGCAGAAAGCAGGCAAAGAGAGAATGGGGATGAGATTAGAGAATTAACCAAGTGCCAGATCATGTAAGGCTAAAAACATGAAGTTTGGAACCCATTGAAAAGTTATAAACAAAGAGTATTGTAATCTGATTTAGGTATTACAGGGAGGCAAGACAGAAGCACAGACATCACTGAGAAAGTTATTACAATAACCCAGTAGTAGGGTGGTGGTTGAAACCAGACTGGTAAAGGTGGAAGTCATGAGAAATGGTTGGATTAGGAATGAAACCACAAAATTCTACCAAACTTGCAAAGAAGACCTAACACCAATATCTTCAAAATCGAAGAGGAGAGAATTCTGTCTAACTCATTCTACAAGATCAGTATACCCTGATACCCAAACCAGACAAGAATACAATTTTAAAAACCCCACAGGCCAATATCTCTAATGAACATAGACACAAAAATCCTTAACAAAATACTAACAAATTGAATCCAGCAGCAGCAGCACATCAAAAAGATAAAATATATCATGATCAAATGGGATTTATACCAGGGATGCAAGCATGGATCAATATACACAAATCAACACATGTGATACATCACATCAACAGAATAAAGGACAAAAATCACGTTTATCTCCATAGATGCCGAAAAACCATTTGATAAATTTCGACATCCTTTAACAATAAAAACTCTCAACGAACTGGACATAAAAGAAACATGCCTAAACATAAAGACCATATATGACAAACCCACAGCTATCATCATACCGAATGGGGAAAAGCTGAAAGCCTTTCCTCTAATAACTGGAAAAAGACAATGATGCTCACTTTTACCACTTGATTCAACACAGTACTGAATCTTCTAGCTACAGCAACTAATCAAGAGAAAGAAATAAAATGCATCCAAATTAGAAAAAAGTAATTCAAATTATCTGCTTTTGCAGATGACATTATTTTATATAGAGAAAAACCTAAAGATTTCACCAGAAAACTTTTATATCTGATAAATAAATTCAGTAAAGTTGCAGGGTATAAAATCAGTGTACAAAAATCAGTAGTGTTTCTATACACCAATAATGAAATAGCTGAGAAAGAAATTAAAAAGGCAATCCTATTTATAATAGCTACAAAAAAATAAAATAAAATACCTAGGGATCAATTTAACCAAGGAGGTAAAATATCTCTACAAGGAAAACTATAAAACACTGATGAAAGAAACTTAAGAGAACATAAACAAATGGAAAGATACCCCATGCTCTTGGACCAGAAGAATTAATATTGTTAAAATGATCATAGTGTCCAAAGCAAGCTACAGATTCAATGTGATCTCTATCAAAACACCAATGTCATTTTTCACAGAATTAGAAAAAAAAAAGAACTAAAATTCATGTGGAACTGGAAAAGAGCCCAAATAGCCAAAGAAAAACAAATCCAAATCCTGAGCAAAAAAAAACAAAAAACAAAAAAAAGCTGGAACATCACTCTACCTGACTTCAAAATATATTACAAGGCTATAGTAAACAAAGCAGCATAGTATTGCTATAAAAATAGACACATAGACCAATGGAACAGAATAGAGAACCCAGAAATAAAACCAGATATTTACAGCCCACTGATTTTCAACATAGGCACCAAGAACATACTTTAAGAAAAGGATACTCTCTTCAATAAATGGTGCTGGGAATATTGGATATTCATACGCAGAGGCATGAAAATATACTTCTATCTCTCACCATGTACAAAAATGAACTCAGGATGATTAAAAACTTAAACATAAGCCCTGAAACTATACAACCATTGGAAGAAAATATAGGAGAAACATTTCAGGGCATTGATATAAGCGAAGATTTTATGGTTTAGTTCTCAAAAGTATAGGCAACAAAAAAATCAACAAATATTAAATGAAAAAGCTTCAGCACAGCAAAGGAAATAATCAGCAGAGTGAAAGAACAACCTGTTGAATAGGAGAAAATATTTGCAAACTATCCAACAAGCGACTAATACCTAGAATATATAAGAAACTCAAACAACTCAACAGTAAAAATAATAATAATAATAATCCTATTAAAGAGTGGGCAAAGTATGTGAATTGACATGCCTCAAAAGAAGACCTATAAATGGCCAATAAGTATATGGAAAAAGGTTCAACATCACTAATCATCAGGAAAATGCAAATCAAAACCACAATGAGGTATCTTCTTGCCCAGTTAGAATGGCTATTATTAAAAAGAAAAGAGAAAAAAAGTAACAGATGCTGGTGAGGATGTGGAGAAAGGGAAACTTTTATACAGAGTTTGGGAGAATATAAATTAGTACAGCCATTATGGAAGACAGTATGGAGATTTCTCCAAAAAGTAAAAATAGAACTATCATAAAATCCTGTAATCCACATACTGGGTATTTAGCCAAAGGAAAGGAATTCAGTATATCAAAGGAATACTGGCACCCCATGTTTACTGCAGCAATATTCACAATAGCCAAGGTACAGAATCAACTTCAATGTCCATTAGTGGACAAATGGAGAAAGAAAATGGGGTATATATGCACAATGGAATGTTATTCATTTGCAGCAACCTGGATTGAGCTGGAGATCATTATGTTAAGTTAAATAAGACAGGCACAGAAAGACAAATATCACATGTTCTCACTCATATGTGGGGGCTAAAAAAGTTGATCTGATGGAATTAGAGAATAGAAGAATAGGTCATAGAGCCTGGGAAAGGTATGTGTGTATGTGGAGCTGGGATGAAGATTAATGGGTACAAACATATAGTTAGATAGAAGGAATACATTCTAATGCTTGATAGCAGAATAGGGTGACTATAGTCAACAACAATGTATTGTATATTTCACAGTAGCTAGAAGAGAGGATTTGAAATGTTTCCAACACATAGAAATGGTAAATACTCAACGTGATGAGTACCCTGAATACTCTGAGTTGATCATTACACATTCTATGCATGTAACAAAATATCACATGTACCCCATAACTATGTACAAATTGTGAATCAAAAATAACCTTGGCATAGTTCAAGTTAATATGCCTATCGGGATGTCCAATTGGAAATGTGGGTCTGAGAGAAGCAGTTCTGGCAGAAGCCATCTACATAACATTAGAGACTTGAACCTGGATGAGTTTATACAGGGGAGTGAGAGTCAGCCCTGAGCTGTCAATGTTTAGAGATGGGAAAGACCAAGAAAACAACAAAGAAGAAGAATGGGAAGAGCAGCTAGGTGGATATAAGGAGACCAGGGAAAATGGCATCCTTAAAGCCAGTATACACAATGTTTCAAGAAGGAAGTAATTAACAAATGTGTCAATCCTGTCTGAAGACTGACCACTGGACTTAGGATCAGAGTTCACTTGTGACCTGAACACCAAAAGTTCTAGGTGTGGTATTAACAGAATTGGATTGGGCTCCTGAGAGAAGGGGAGTGGAGGATTTACAGACAGAGGGGACAACTATTTTGAGGACATTTTCTGCAAACAGTGGCAGAGAAAGAGGTCAACAGCTGGAGAGGAGATTGAGATAAAGGGGAATTGAGAAATGTGTGAGATGAAAGGAGAATTGTAAATAAATCAAAATTTGCCTATGGATGATGAAACTGTAGGAGGGTGGTTTTCTTTCCTTTTATTTTTAGTGGATAAGTAATCAGTCTATATTTTTCAAATTCCTATAATGAGTATACGTTGCTTTTTTAACTGGAAAATAAATGACGTATTAGAAAAAGAAAAATATACGAGCAATTTCTCCTCAGTGTTCCCACTGCAGAAGGATTAAATATGTTAGTAAGATAAAGGATTATTGAAAAGCAAGTTTTTAATTATATTTATTTATTTTATAAGCCAGGCCACAGTATCAAGAGACAAGCTATACAGGCTCCACAAGGTGAGTGGAAATTCAAGTGCCTTGGCTCAGCCTCACCATGCCTTAGGCTATCACCGAAGGTGTGTCTGCCACCCAGAAAGCACTTTCAAAGTCTTGGAAGCTTTTCATTTTATTATCCATCTGTTATGATGATTCAAGTTGCTTACAATTATTGTGGAATGGAAAGTGCCTTTGATACCAATAATTTTGCTTCTGATTCTAGGCATTAAAAAATCATGGGCTTAGGTCCTTTAACTACTTCTCTGATTAATTCTGCTTAGTTTTTACAAAGGCTCCAAACTCAAGTCAATCAAGGGTGCAGGCAAGTGTAACCACTGCATGCACTATCTAGATGATGAACTCTGGAGAGGCCACACTACAGACTCTTTAAAAATAAGTAGCAACCACTGGATCCAGGCAGTTGTCCTGTAGAAATGCAGGTACTGTGTTCCTATCTTTTCTAGTCAAACAAACAAACAAACAAACAGGTAACATTATTTTCCATTGGTAAAACCATTTTTAAGAGTGGGATCAGCATTTATTTTAAAATAGAGACAGGGCCAAATGAAACATGATGCCAGTCATACCGCAGGTCCTCTGATATACACATGCAAGCCCTTCTTTTTCAGAACTCCCTCACTGTGTGAAGGAGTTTCCCACCACTGTGGGAAACAATGACAGTCGTTAGGGCACTGTGGGCACTGCAGCTGGGTGCAGGGCAGCATGACCTCCTCTTTCCCGGCAGAGGGGGATGCTGTGTAAAGCCATTTTGGAAATGCCAATACAGGACTGCTGTTTAATGTCCTTCAACCTGTTTTGCACCTGCCCCAACACAACCAAGGCCTGTTTTGTTCTCATGCCACTCCCCCACATTGTCCACAGCACTCAGCTCTGTTTGGAAGGTCACTGCAGTTTCCTTAGGCCCGCCAAGGCCTTTCTTTTGCTTCAGCTTATCTCGCCCTGTGGTTCCCTGATGATCAGCTGGCCTCTGGCCCACCAGTTCACCTCCCATTTTACAGCTGGCCTTCTCAAAATATGAACTGTTATACCTGGGTTGGCCTCAGGACTGCCACAGAAACCTCACTGCATGCCAAAATAATCCTAGAATAAACTCGTTGTTCCTAAAACCGACTGGTGTATTGGTGGCCTCCTCAGTCTCTATTCCCCCTCTTCAACAGTTGTTAATTTCCGCTTGGAAGACATGCATTTCCAAAAAAGCAGTATTTACCCATAGGGCTCAGCATGTGGACTAAGCTAACCCAATCAGCAAATCCTGCTCCTCTGGCTTCAGATATTAGTTCAGTGGTAGACATGTAACAAACACATCCAATAAACATGATTTTAAAGAGAAATCTGAGGCAAACATGTCTCTGGCTAGATATAAATATATATAAGTAGATGTCCCTAGGATAATCAGACATTAATCTAGGAACCATAAATGCAGCCAACCCGAGAATGAATAGTCAACAACATAAGAGAAAAAGCAGAAAAACAAAAGGAAGTGGGTTTCTTGATGAAATTATTAAATGTCTTGATCAAGCTATACCTAACACTTGCACTAATTTTAGATTTTTCATGTTAACAATAACTCTCTTTTATAGAATAACCAGTTTGAATAGGACTTTCTGTTACTTGAACAGAAATAATTCTAAAGAGGCCTTCTGTCATTACCAGATTCTTGTCCAAGTAGTGGGCAATTATAACAACATTGACTATAAATACTGCACAAAATTAAGTGATTATAGGCTATCTGATCAAGATTGAGCTGAAATTTATTATTTAGAGCAAATTAGCCAAAATACTGCAGTTTTTCCCAATCTACAAAATTCAGTAGATTTGGGAGTTGATTTCTGGGAATTCAATGGAAAGAAACTGACTCAAAAGTTGCGCTAAGTTAATGAATGTAATAAATTGTCAAATACAGCCACAAGTTCCTCCCATCCCAGTATGCTCACCCTTTTGCAATGTGACTCTGCTGCTCTCCCCAGGAGCTGATGACCACTTACCTCCCACCCTTGAATTCAGACCAATATTGTGACTTGTTTTGACCAATAGAACGCAAAAGAAGTGATGTCATGCAACTTCTGAGATTAGGCCTTAACGAGACTTTACAGCTTCTGCTTTTTCCTTAAGATCACCACACAAGGAAAATGTTTAGCCCACCGGAGAAGAGGCGTTGTGAAGGAGAACTGGGGGCCCTAGCTGAGGATCAGCACCTACTGCCATAGGTGTGGATGAAGCCATTTCAGCTTTGCCTGCTTACACAATCATTCAGCTAAATGCAGCCACAAGAGTGAGCCAAGGAAAGCCAGAAAAGAATGTGCTCAGGCAACCCAGAGAATCATACATCATCTGTTTAGTCCACTAAATTGTGAGAGTGATTTAATCACCAGCAAAATCTGACTGATCCAATGAAGTTTAAAAAAATACATAAATAAAGACTCAAAGAATTCTCCAAAATATATCATAACTCCTAAAATATTCTATAGGCTGACAACTCTTTCCCATTTGAGGGGGAAAATTTAAAAATTTGGGCTCAGAGCAGGAAAGACCATGTCAAAAAAAGAAAAAAACAATAGAGAGCAGACTTGGCATGAAATGAATACAGAATCTTGCATTATTTATTCAAGAACCTGTGCATACATTTTCAAAAATAAGACAGAATATGTGAAAATCTGACTGAAGTGACAGTCACATCTCTTTCTGGGTTTTTTTTTTTTTGCTTTATGCTTTATTGTATATATTTAAGATGTACAACATGATTTTTTGATATGCACACACATTGTGAAATGGTTATTATAGTCAAGCCAATTAACATATTCCTCATCTCACGTAGTTACCCCTTTTTTGTGGCAAGAACACCTAAAATCTATTCCATCAGCAAAATTCCCAAATATTATACTATACAATATCATTAACTACAGTCCTTATCTTGTACATTAGATCCCTAGACTTGTTCATCCAAATATCTCCAGTTTGTATCCTTTGAGCTACATCTCCCCATTTCTTTCCCTCAGCCTCTCCATAACAGCCATTTTACTGTTTTATTTTTATGCATTAGGCTTCATTTTAATTCCACATATAAGTGAGATTGTGCAGTATTTTATTTTTCATTTTTTTATTCTTGTATCTGGTTTATTTCCCTTATCATAATGTCCTCTATGTTCATCTACAGTGTGGCAAATGGCAGTATCTCCTCCTCTTTGTTTTTTAAGGCTTAATAATATTCCATTATATAAATACACACACACACACACACACACACACACATAAGCACTCATCACATACATATCTCACATTTTCTTTATCCATTCATCCGTTGATGGACACTTTGTTTCCTTATGTTGGATACTGTGTATAGTATTGCAGTGAACATGAGAGTGCACACATTTTTATAAGATGGTGATGATATTTCCTTTGGGGATATATCCAGAAGAGGGATTCTTGGGTCATATGGTAGCTGTATTTTTAATTTCTTTAAGAATTTCCATACTGTTTACCACTATGTCTGCACTGGTCTATATTTCTACAAACCATGTACAAGGATTCCCTTTTCTCTTGGCAACACTTGTTATATCTTGTCTTTTTGATAGCAGTCATTCTGATAGGTATGAGGTCATTGTGGTTTTGATTTGCATTTCCTTCATAACTAATGATGTTGAGCACCTTTTCTTATGCCTCTTGGCCTTTTTTATGTCTTCTTTAAAGAAATGTCTATCAGATCTTTTGCCTATTTTTAAATTGGGTCATTTATTTTTCTTCTATTAAGTAGTGTGAATTATTTGTATATTCTTGGTATTAACCTCTTATAGGATATATGATTTGCAAATACTATCTCTCAATCTGTAGGCTGGCTTTTAATTTTTTTAATTGTTCCTTTTACTAGTTTGATATAGTCCCATTTATTTATTTTTGCTTTTATAGCCCAAGCTTTTGGTGTGATAGCCAAAAAAATCCTTGGCAAGGCTAATGTCAAGGATCTTTTCCCCTATATTTTCTTCTAGGAATTTTATGGTTTCAGGTCTCACATTTACAGTTCTACCAATTTTGAGTTGATTTCTGTGTATAGTGTAAAATTAAGGGTACAGTTTCATTCTTTTGCATGTGGAAATCCAGCATTCTCAACATCATTTATTGTAGAGATTATCCTTTCCCCATTGTGTCTTCTTGGTGCCCTTATCAGAAATTAGTTGACCATATATATTTGGGTTTATTTCTGGGCTCTCTATTCTGTTCCTTTGGTCTATGTGTCTGTTTTTAAGCCAGTATCATATTGTTTGAATTACTGTATCTTTGTAATTAATTTGAAATCAGAAAGTGAAATCTATGAAGTGTGATCATACTTTCCAATTACAAATTATATTACAAAGCTACAGTAATAATTTTTTTTCCTCAAAATTGCTTTGACAATTCAGTCTTTTATGGTCCCATACAAATTTTAGAACTGTTTTTTCTGTTTCTGTGAAGAATGCCGTTAGAATTTTAATAGGGATTGTATTCAATGTGTACATTGTTTCAAGTAGTATGGACATTTTAACAACAGGGATCATTTTTTATGTTGGCAAACAAAACACATTTACTTTAAATATGTGTAGCATATAAGAAGATTAATCAAGAGATGTAGAAGAGGGTCATTAAGAAGAAAAATGTACTTACTATGTGAATCATTCAGTAGAGTAAAAAGATCAAATTCTTCTCTTCAGAATATTCTGATAGTTTTGTGGTGGTACAAAAGAAAAATAAATATTGACAATTAAAAAGCTTTTTTCCCTAAACAAATATTGGTGCTTAAATTTGTAAATTATTTGATTTAAAAGATGAAAGGCCAAGTGGTCAATTCCTCCCCACCTCAACAAGATTCCTTAGCATTTATTGAATAGTGTTAAGTATGAACATAGACTTTGGTAGAACATATTTTCTGGTCAAATATAAATGCAGTTCTAAGATATGAGTAAATACCTAGGGCTTGGCAAACCTGAAAACAACAAGAGGCTTGTCTTGGTGTTTTGGAGCTCAGGATTTTCAGGAGAAGAATCAATGCAAAAGGATGATCCATATAATAAATGAGTTTCCTCTCCCCATCTGCCTACCTTCAATCTAAATGATCTACTTAACAATTCCTTCATTCATTTAATGCTATGTGACAGGTACTGTTAACATGCTGCAGATACGGCAATGAATAAAACCAACAAAATCCCTGCACCCATGCAGTTTATGCTATGGTATGAAGAGACTGATGAAGAAGGAGGCAGGAGGGTACCCTGTGAGGTTTCATAAGCCACAGTAGGGAATGCATACAATTTGATTCTGTGTGCAATGACAAGTCACTGGCTGATTTTAAGCAGGGAAGCGACATAATCTTGTTTATATTTTTAGAAAACCACTCTGACCATGGTGTGGAGAATGGAATGTTGGCAGGCAAGAATGGAAACAGAGAGGCCAGGTAAGAGACAATGGCAAGGCTATGTGGTATGGGGGATGAGATAATAGACTCAGAGCCTCTTCGAATCTTGGCTTTTTCATATGTCAGCTATGTGGCCTGCAGCAAGTGGGTTAAGCTCCCTAAACCCCTCTTTCCTCATTTGTAAGACAGCAGTAATAATAATGCTCACTTTACAGAGTTGCTAGGAGGTTCTTAGGATGCTGGCACATCACAATTGCTCTACACATGTTTTGGTTTGCAGCATAACAGGTTTGGGTTAGAGATGTACTAGTGAATATGAGGAAAAGCAGTAGAATCTGGGTAGGTTTGAAGGTAATGTTGTTGGACATGCCAACATTTTGATATCAAATGTATGCAAATTAGTGAGTCAAATGTTTTTGCCTAATCATTTACAGCTTATTATAATTCTTTTGGATTAAGATGAGTCATAAAAGAGCAGCATTAATCTGTCATACAGTCAGGGAATTTTAAATTTAGAAAAAAATTCAGAGTAAACTCAGCTTCGTGGTTTTCAAAAACAGCTCCACAGGGCTAGCCCCAAGGGCTCTCAAATGTCCACAGCAGTGGCATGTACAACTGGAGGCGCATCCCCATGACAAGTCATTTTGAGAATGGTGATATGTCTTCCTCCCAGCAGGTATTTTTGGTTAAGTATTGCATTCTGTAAAATAGTACCAAAAAAAAAAAAAAAAAAAAAGGATGGAAACAAGAAAGCAAGAAAAGAAACAAAGCAATTCTAATGTTCATTTATAGATTTTCTAATAACACTTAAAATAAGTAACTAAACTTCCCCCCAGAAAGTTATTTAATTATTCCAAATTTTATTTTCTATATTTTGAATATTATAGGAAGCAATTAAAAATAAAACGTCAAACATTCCTGTTCTTAAAATCCATTTTCCCATTTCTTGCCATCAAGAAATGTGCTTAATTATCCATTTTCCTTAGACTCCAGTCTGTAGCAATGTTTCTAAACTCTCTCTTCTTCAACTTTCTCCAGAACTTATCTACCCTTAATACCCATTTCTTATGAAAAAGAGTACAGTTCTTTGTCATTCCTAGCTCACACCTTCAGGCTCTAAACTTTATCTTTCCACATCTAAAATTGCACATGAATATTTTTATAAATAGACACATTCCTCTTAAGATAAATTTTAGTTGCCACCTTAAAAAAATTAATATTTTGTATCTATTATCCATAGAGGCATGGGGGTAGAGAAGGAAAAAGTGAACCAGATTCTAAGGCTAACTTTCAAAACAGGGATGACACATAATTAACCTATGACATCCATCATGGCGTGACCATCTCTGGTACTGTCCAGGTTAGCACTGAACCCGGGGTTCAATCTGATGGGTCATGCAGAATTTGTCAATGTCAGCCAACAGATAGGCTCATTGATCTGGGTGACAGAACTAGTTTGAAGCAAGGCCCTAACATGTAGCATGGTGGGTATGGAGAAAGATTTGATCCCTCGCAAGGAGGGTGTTGACAAGGACCAAGACAAATAGAATTGGATTGCATGCTTAGGAGCCTCTAGGAATTGGAGAACCAATATGAACACCAGCTCAGGACTGTCCTCTGTGCTCTGCACCAACAATGATTAGATGAAGAGGTGTTAGGATTCTGTGCAGTAGGGAGGGCCTTGCACTCTGCACAAGGATCACCAAGTTCATGGCAGCAGAAGTTCTAGTTGCCCAGTAAAAAGATCCTGAGATACATACAGCCTTCTTTGGCAAGAACTGCCAGTAAAATGAGTAGAGTTAGCCCTGAGAGTTGAGGACATCAGTTTCTGTGGCTGAAAAATTCTGGAAACATGAAACCTGACAAGTTGGAAGACTTTGTTTATACACAGAAAGAAGGGAGAGACACTTACTTTATTTAGTGGCTGCTTTGGAATTAACTAAAAAATACAAAATGGTGATATGGAATGCCCAGGTTCCTTGTGTCCATGAGCAATCTACTATTCCTTAAAGTGAATTTACTATGATTTTCAAATATTCTAGACTCTGAATTCTGATAAATTATTATTAATTGAGGAATAGGTGTGTGTAGACTTTATATCTCTGTTGTTTTGTTGCATTTAATATGTGATGTATCTGTGCAGCTAGAGCAGGAAATTTTCAATGATGAGAGAAGCAATAGCTTCACAAATTCTGTTATGACAGGTCATCCTTATGAATGAGTGTCTTTGTTGGTATATGTGTATGAATGAATCCATACGTGCAAAATAAACAAATGTGCATTGTACATATTTGTTTCAGAATGTGATAAGCAAAGGCAAAAAGGTATACATGTTGGTCCCAGCCTACACCCCTATAACCCAGGGCACCCATGTTCTGCTTTGATGTGGCAAATTGTAGCCTTGGGGCACACTCCAAGGGCAAAGACAAAGCGATAAAGGTGAGCAGGGTGAGAGTAGGCTGGTGTAGAGAAAGGTACAGACCAGGAGACTGCCTTCGCCACGACACACTATCAACAGATGATCCAATTTTCAGGCAGTTATACCTCCCTCCAAATGGAGACTTTTGATAAATACAGTGTTCATATTAAATATCACCAACATTGAATGGCTCGAGAGAAAGAAAGGAAAAGAAACAAAAGCAATGCATACTACTTATAATTATACTTAGAGTGGGTAGACTACAGATGTCTCATTCTTCAGTAAATTGTTGAATTACTCCCAACCTTATTTTTCTCTATTTTTCATTTTTTGTTCTCTTCCTCCAAAGATTACTGAAAGCTATAAACTTTCCTAGTGTTTGACCAGTAATAATGAAACTAAGATAATCTATATTTTTTCTTTTTCCATTTGATCTCAAGAATTTATAACCCTGTCTATATAGGTTAAGCTATCTAGTTATCCTTATGACATTGGATTGTCATGTTTAGCATAGCCATTAATGTTTAATAATCTGTGAATTTGCATTCACTGTTTGACGTCAGCCACGGTAACCTGTTTCTGGTCATGCTGATCCTTCTAGAACTGCTCTGAGTCATGTTCACAACTCCTCCAAGTCTCAGCCTCCATGGATTGTGCTGCCTACACTGTGTCATTTATGAAATGCCAGAAGAATTATCTAATCACTTCATGTAAACAGTTATTATCAATGAAAATATTTTCCCACGGAATTGCATATAGCCTAAAATTCCTCCCATTAATATAATTTTATAAGGACAAATTTGATACATAATTATTTCAACTGGATATAACGTTGTCTAAAAGAGAAAAGTAGTGTTAACACATTATCTCAATGGGTTTATCTATTTTATTAATTCATTATTAATTAGCACTGCCTGTGACAATTAGAATTCAAGTAAAGAATGAATAAGTTTCGGTGGAGACACAAGAAGAAAGACCAAAGAAACACACTGGGTTTCTGAGTGCAGCTGACAGTCAGTCAACACACATCCTGACCTTTTTTGGACCAAATACTCTTGGGCAAATGAAATGGTTTCTAAAAAAAAATAGACTAGATTCTGACCTCATGAGACTACTGAAAATAATTGGGAGGTCACTAAGGGAAGGGTTGGAGAGAAATGAAGGCAACTTACTTTCCTTTTAGACGATTTCATGAAAACCTCTGATCAACTCTCCCAGAACCTCAGCACTCTTTGGTCTGTTAAGGATCCCAGCGAAATTTTTCCATCTAAATCTATTGTCTAATAATGATATTGGCCTTTCTAATAAGTGGTAAAGACTGTCCTTACCACTAACATATTACTTTCATTATTGTAATACTTGTGTTATTACAATAATATACTAATGCATCATGCAAGGAGAACAAAATCTCAATGGTATCTATCACATGGAGGAAAAACGACATTCCATTGATTGTGCCTGGAAAGAATCAAGTGCTCTGTGTTCTAAATGGTTTTGAGCTTGTATAGTAATTTACAGGAAACTAAAGTTGTGTACTCAGGTTAGAGTTGAGAGCTAATTCTGTAACACTGAAGTGTTTTGTAAGATATCAGTGAGGTCAACTCATTTTAAGATAAACCACAAGTCAAAACAGCCAATATAGCAAATGGTTTTTAATAGGAAGTGTATTCCCAGCATCACATTAAAGCTATTACTAATAAGACCAATTTAGGAAATTTTTAAAGCAGGTACCACTTTCCAGGTTTTCAGTTCACTTTTCTTAGTTTTAAATCCTGATTAAATACTCAGAGGAATGGAGTCCACCTGCTGGAGATTGTGGAGCCACAGTCAGGAGAATGGTTTTACAGACCGCTCTCCCAGCTCTCACTTCTCCCTTTTCATCATTTTCTTTGTTATGGCTGATCAAAAACTACAAGTGGCCGAGATCTCAGAAGGGTCACCTGCCCCTGCACTGAGAATCTGGATTTCTAGTTACCTTCCTTCTTATCTAAAGTCATTCTGATTATAAACAAAGGAGAGAAAGGAGCACAAGGAAAGAGAAAAAAGAATGCTTACAGCAAATAAAGGCATCAAAACAGCATAGCCCCACCCAGAGCAGAGAAAGAGAGAGGAAATTACATTTATGGATGACTATCTTATTTTTTAGTTACCAAAAAGGGGAATAATTGTCACTAAAAGTATTTTCAAATGATGTGTCAAAAACTTCAAGTAAATCAAATTTGAAATTTGTCACTTGCTGATAATTTCAGCTAGAAAGTACATAGCAGTTTGTATCTTGGTTTCCTTCTTACAATTAAATAGTTTCCTAGGATAGTTCATGTCAGCCAGGTCCCATGTTACTAATAGGACTCCCAACCATCTCTAAGACCTATCTTCTACCCACCTTCTTGGGCAGCCCTCCCTTAACCACTTGACTCCTGAGCTCTCCAGCACTCTATCTCTGTCACATGCATTTGACACTCACCATAGACTACTCTGGTGCTCTTCTATGTGTGAGTGTTTGTCTCCCCAGCTATACTGACATCTCTTTAAGGAGAGAGTACCTAACTTCCTCTGTATAGTCTGTAATCCTTATCACAAAGAACCCTTATCACAATTCATTCACTAGGCATTGTACCCTCATCATTGTCATTATAGTAATGAAATGAAACAAAGCTAAGAGTTTTTATGAAGAATATCAACCCAACCTTGGAACAATCTTTCAAGGAAACTGGCAGAGAAGTTAAACAACTCACTCAATATTAAATATTAGTACATAACTATTATCTACTCATTTATTCAATTGCTACCAACAAAGCAGTGATTCTTAATCTTTACCACATCACAGCACACATAGAAAATATGTTTGGGAGACACACTGGGTAAAATGGGCTGTTGGTGGATGAAGATGACTGTCCCAAGCTGATGAAATCCATTTCTCAGCAAGCATAACCATGACCTATTCATAGAATACCAGTATAGCATAGTAACAGAGTAGTTCTGCTTTAAAGGATTTATATGCTGTAAGACAGTAACTTTCTTACGAAGATGGATACAAGAGTCAATAAGGCTTGATCCTTGCCATTGGAAAGTAGGGACTGGGAAATGGTGAGTAAAATAAATACACAAATACCTATAACCCAAGGCCAGAGAATAGGCAATGAACAGGTGAAAGAACAGAGAAAGTTTCATGCAAAAGGTAGGATTACATTTACAGAGTCATTGAGAAATGCCAGTTGCTATCTACTGTACACCTAGCACTGTGTGAGACACTGGAGAAACAGTTTCAGTCCCCAAGGAACTAACATACAGACCAATGGGAAAACCACACCAAAGATACATTTTTATATGAGAGGAAAGTGGTTGCAGTGATGGAGGTATACATGGGGATGTGGGGAAGCACAACGAAGTTGACCATTAAAGAAGTTGAATTTTAACAAGCAGAAATCTAGGCTATGAGAAATAAGATTAATCTACATGAAAGGCATAGCAGAAATAAAGAGAATGATGAGTCATCATGGACAGATAACTCCTGGAGAAATATGAAGAGAAATAACAGTGGGAAGCAAAGTCCAAGCTCAGTTCGTCCTGTGTATAGAGGAAAGCTGATGTCCAAGCACATTTATAGGCTAACGGCAAGCAGTTGTTTTCTAACAGCCATTAGAGACAAAAAAAAAAAAAAAAGTGAAACAGAGCCTTGGATAAAGTAAGAAGTAGGGTCTCATGTTTAGCAAGTAAAACTATAGGATGTTGTGATGAATAATACTTGAGTGTCAACTTGATTGAATTGAGGGACATAAAGTATTAACGCTGGGTGTGTCTGTGTGGGTGTTGCCAAAAGAGATTAACATCTGAATCCATGGGCTGGAGAAGCCAGATCCACCCTTAATCTGGTAGGCACAATCTAATCAGCTTCCAGCGAATATAAAGCAGGCAAAAAAGCGTGAAACGGAGAGATGGGTCTAGCTTCCCAGCCTGCATCTTTCTCCCATGCTGGACGCTTCCTGCCATTGAATATGGGACTCCAGGTTCTTCAGTTTGGGGATTCGGACTGGTTCTCCTTGCTCTCAGCTTTCAGACAGCCTATTGTGGGGCCAGGTGTTCATGTAAGTTAATACTTAATAAACTCTCCTTTACATAATTTTTAGCATAATCATATCTCTTGCAATGTTTAGGACATAGGTTAAAAATTATTTGTTGTTTACCTGAAATTGAAATTTAACTTAATGTTCCGGCTTATCTCAATTCTAGTAGGAGAGATAAGATTCAGAGGACGAGCAAAAGTGAGCCTTGGCCCTGAGGCAGTTTTTCTCAGAGTGAGCCTATGGCCCTTCTGCAACAGAACTCCTTGGAATAGTCATGCAATTTCAGATTCTTGGGCCCCACTACAAACCTGCTTAAGCGTTGTCTGTAAGGTAAATGCAGGAAACCTCCATTGTTAAGGTCTTCAAATGGCTCTGTGATTTACTAGAGTCTGAGAACCATTGCAATAAGGACGCTTTTCTCAAATATACAAAATAAAGAAGCAGGCGGGAGGAATCATAATGCAAAAGGACAGAGTGACAGAACTGACGTTAGATGCCTCCTGTCTCCTGATTAGTTTAGAAGGTATCTTTTCAGAACTGGAGGATTGGAGTCAAGTTAGTAACCTGAAAAGAGCTCAAAAGAATTGCTGCATTCATTGCAGATACGGGGAATAGGGATACTGAGCAGCAATGACAGCCCCAATGGGGCTAAGTAGCATGGATGTGTAATAGATTTGCTCAGCAACATACCTTTATCAACTCTTGACAGCTCAGGAGTAAAAAGAGTAGCAGTGGAAATTAGAATCTGGGGATTAATTTAGATTAAATTAATTAAGATAATAGAAGACAGGAATGGTAGGAAGTCAAAGAAATAAAGCATTCAACAAGTTCAGGTTGGAAAGAGAGGCCCTAATACCCAGGAAAGTGACAGTGGACATGAAAAATGCCAAGCTAGGTCAGGAAAAGATGGCACAATGAACACGATGGCTTGTCTCGAAGAGAATGGAAACTATTAAATAATAGGAGAGAAATTTTTGTATCTCTGATGTTAGAGGTAGAGTAAGTCAAAGAGATCAATGGAATGTCCAGTATTGACTAAAACTACATGAATATGGAAGTTCTGCAAATGTGATGTTATGAAACTAGAGTTTTAAAAGGGTCATCAAGATAAATGACGAAGTTGCCCTAGAAGGCCTGAAGTCATTGAGATGTTGGTAATTTTATGGGGTTATTTATGTATGGAAAGTAAATCATAGATTTTAATGAACAAATTATTAGATCCTCACCTTTTGTGTAAAAATATTCTCCAAATATCTGTGAGGGTTATGACAGCTCAGTCTGCATAGCAACAACCAAAATTTACCCTTCTGTTTACAACTTTCCCATTCTGTTATAATGCAAATATGTTTGTTTCCTATTGAAGAAAAGCAGCATTTTCTTTCCAATGATAAAGAGTCTTAGTTTATGGCAATCTGTGAAATGCATTAGGTGAAATGAGATTTTTTTTTTTTTGCTTTTTCTCGTCTTTTATGAAAAAATTCAATAGCTTCACATTATATGTGAACATTTTCTCACAACTTTCCTATTTAGAAGCTATTATAGCATAGTCAAATGGAAAGTAAATGCTCTCCTTATTTCACAAACCACTTACAGGAAAGCAAAAATGTACAGATAACAGATTCAAGAAAGTGTAGAATGAAATTCTAAGCATGCCAAGAATAGAAGAACCATTAGTAATGAATAGTCTCATCAAGATTTATACAACAGTATTTAATTCCATTTAAAATGTGCTTTCCCAGTTCACCTGTCTGTAGAAGATTATTATCTAGAAGGGTCACCTTAGTTCTCATATCTGTTGTCATCAGCACGGGAAAAGGTTGACAGCATTAGACCACCTGAGAAAAAGACTAAAGAGTGCAAATTTTGCAGAGAGAAAGGTTTGGGATATTGCTGGAGAGACAGTTCATGATGAAATCCAGCTGCAATGCAGTGTACCATTAAGATAAATTGTTGAAGGTGATATTGTCAAAGATATAATGCATATTTCAACACTATTGGTTCTTGGCTACTCAATTCCAAGGCCACACTGCCTAATAAAATTTTATTAATAGTAATTTCATTTGTTATGTAACTAGGTGCAATTCAAATTTACACCAACAACCACCCCGTAACTTGTGTAAAAATTACATGATTGTAGTCCTGAATGCCCAACAATATGTAATTGTTATCCCATAATACATACACACAACACAATACAGTGAGGCTAATAAAAAATCACATTCTAGAATAATATTTAATAATACTAAAATGTTCACATTATATTGTTAAGTAAAAAAGAGGAGATTACAATGGTTTGAATATTTGGTTTGAATCAAACTGATAAATAAAATACATATGTGTGTGTGCATATATAAAGACAAAGAAATTGGACTGTAAGAAAATTCATTAAAATATTAATGGTTCTCTCACCTTGTGGAATTAGAGATGATTTTTATGATATTTTTCATGTTTTCCAAATACTTTGTAGTAAAAGCTTATTAATCTTCCTTACTAATCATCCAATATGATAAAGCATTTCATCTGTGCTTTTAAAAACATATTTGCCGAGCTCAAGTCTGGAGCTAAACTACATGTTTGGAAGCTGACAGGCAGGAGGAGTTAGTAGTTGAAACCACTAACTGTGCTGGATGAGACCAATTGCCTGGGGAATGCACATTTCTAAAAATCCACTATTAAATTACAGCATCCAATTATCCTGGGTAAATCCCCATTAAAAATTGAATAAGGACAGCAAAGAAATGAATAATACAGTAAATGTACCACAATTAGATATACATCAAACTCTGTACACCCCTATTAGGAATTACATCTCCTTGAAAGGCACTGTAATTTAGTAAAAAGGGCAGCAACCTTTGGCATCACACACACCCTACTCCGAGTTCCAGCATGACCAGGTACTCAAGATGTAATTGGGCAAGTCACTTAACTGTATATCTATTTTTCAACTGAAAAAAAAAGTGTAGATAATAACTCTTACCTCACTGTGTGGTTGTGGGGGTTAAATGAGATAAATACTGAAAGCCTTTTTATACGGTGTGTACTTAAAAATCATTAACTCTCTTCTCCTCCCACTCTTTTCCAACTCACAAGTGTCCACAGAAAATTCACAAACATTGATACTATACTATGCCAAGAACAAAAAAGAGGTAGATTTAAAACACCAAAAATTGTATAGATTCTTTTCTCAAGATCCAACACAATAGAATCAGATACTTTACATATCAGAAAATATGAAAACTTATAGACACACTTCCCACAATAGTAATTATGTCAGAGAAAAATGCAAGATCACTATTATAGAACATTTAGAAATTCATATAGATAAAAACACTACAGATTTTGTCATATTAGATGCAGATAAAAAAATTTGGAAATATATTTCTACATATTGTGGTATGAGTCCACCCCCAGTCACTTTTTCACACAAAAAGGTTTCTTAAGTATGTTACCTGTGAAATAATGATACCTATTCTTTAACATGTCAATGTGTTTGTGAAGTTGCTCCTTAAAATTTGGAAATTTGGGCTGACTATTGAGACATAATAAAAAGTTCCAGCAATCTGTATAATATCTGGACACCACTATTTCTAGAAATGCTGATGTTTACACAAGGAGATGTTTTAGACAGTAGAAAAATAATAGATCAATGACAAATCTAAAAGCTAATTTTGCTGGTAAACCAATAACATAAGATTTAAAATTCTAGGCAAGCCAAATATGATAAAAGACAAACAAAAATTAAAATGAGAATGGAGAAAGAAATTTTTATTTATTTATTTATTTATTTATTTTTGAGACGGAGTCTCGCTCTGTCACCAAGGCTGGAGTGCAGTGGCGTGATCTTGGCTCACTGAAAGCTCCGCCTCCTGGGTTCACGCCATTCTCCTGCCTCAGCCTCCCGAGTAGCTGGGACTACAGAAGCCCGCCACCATGCCCGGCTAATTTTTTGTATTTTTTTTAGTAGAGACGGGGTTTCACCGTGTTAGCCAGGATGGTCTCGATCTCCTGACCTCGTGATCCGCCCGCCTCGGCCTCCCAAAGTGCTGAGATTACAGGCGTGAGCCATCGCACCCAGCCAAATTTTTTAAGTATTATGATTTACTACTCATAATTGATTTTAATTGCTCAAGCAAATGACAGAATGTCAATAAAAAAATTTTAAATATAAAAGTTGGCACAAGTTGAAAAAGCTATACAGGCCAATATATATATATATATACAGGAGATATTGAAAAACATGTATTAAAAGCCACTCTCTAAAATATGTCAAATGCTGAGAGATTTACTAATTAAGTATTTCAAATACCACAGAATAGATTGTTTTCATGTTAGATATTTTATTTCAGAAAACAGAAAAATTGTGGGAAGCTACTTGATTTATTCAATGAATAAAATATAAAAATCTTAAGCTTGATAAAAATGTCCAACTGGCATATGTGTATGAAATATCAATTAAAATTGGTAATATAATAAATAGATAAATCTAGATACAAATATGTCAAATTTTTAAAAGTCAAAGGCAATTGTTCAAAATCTATTTGGTTATGACAATTAATTGTTTGAAAATGAATATGTATAGCAGGTGGTGCTGGTAACTGGTGCACCTGGAGGAATTTTTTCAAAATTTTTCTGAGTCTATTTTGTCTGTGTTTAAATGTTGGAAGGTTTTGTTTGTTTTTACAGTTGAAAATGCATTTCATTTTTATTTACAACCGATTTTTACAATTCATTTTTGCTTTGTGCTGTTAATAATAATGAAATGTTATAAACAATACCACTGCCCAATAATAGGCAACTAAGTAAATGATAGTCCAATAAAATAGAGTATATGAGTGAAATTGTATATAATCATTAATCATGACCTTGGAGAAATTACCTATGACCTTGGAGAAATTACCCATTGCCTTGGAAAGATATTCATGAAAATAAACCAGATTATATGTATGATATTTATTCTATCTTTGTAATTTTTTAAAATTTAGTATATGTGTTGGGAAAAAAAGATCTGGAGAAATGTGCAAGAATATATTAATAATGATAGGCTCAGAGTGGGTTATGTCATGGGTATTCTCTAGTGTGTGCGTTTTGATTACTTCTTCCTTTCTACATTGAGAAAAGGAGATTAAAAGCTATGAAAAGAAAACTGTCATTCCAAATTTAAGACTTAAGTATTTTAAAATTCAATTACTTTGTAATGAATTATACCTCTTCCCTTTTAGAAATGTTTCCATTAATTTATCAACAATTTCTTCTTTTAATCACTCTCCACTAAAAATATACTAAATATTTTATCACTTCATGTCAAACCAGTGCCATTTTTTAAAAATAATTGACTGATATTGATCCAGAGTTGACCACTGACACTAGTGAGAAATCCTGCTTAAAGCAAGAGTAATAGATAGTGTTTATTTGGGGGCCAATTTTTTAAAAGAAAATTTTATTATGAACAATTTGTTTCTCATGAAGTTGTTTTAAACTCAATGCTACACCATGCCATGATCAAGAAAGTTCAATCTGGGAATGTAAGGATGCTGCAGTATTTAGCAAGCTATTAAAATAGTTACCACAAATGCATGATAAACTAAAAATTAACATTCTATATCTTGATAATAACTTTAGTACATACTGTAAATTGTTAAAATTTTAATGAGAATAGAAGGATTTTTAAATAAGGAAAATCTATTTTAAATAAAAAATTCAGCATTAAGAACTCTAAAGTCATTTTCTTTTTTAAAAAAATTTATTTAGCTTTGGAGATACATGTGAAGGTTTGTTCAAGGGTAAATGTGTGTCATGGGGGTTTGTTGTACATATTATTTCATCACCCAGGTATTAATCCCAGTACCCAATAGTTCTCTTTTCTGCTCCTCTCTCACCTCCCACCCTCCCACCTCAAGTAGACCCCAGTGTCTGTTGTTCCTTTCTTTGTGCTCATAAGTTCATATCATTAAGCTCCCACTTATAAGTGAGAACATGTGATATTTGGTTTTCTGTTCCTGCATTAGTGTGCTAAGGATGATAGCCTCCAGCTCCACTCATGTTTCTGCAAAAGACATAATCTCATTCTTTTTTATGGCTGCATAATATTGCATGGTGTATATGTACCACATTTTCTTTATCCAATCTGTCATTGATGGACATTTAGGTTGATTCCATGTCTTTGCTATTGTGAATAGTGCTGTAATGAACATTTGTGTGCATTTGTCTTTATGGTAGAACATTTTATATTCCTCTGGGTTTATATCTCATAATGGGATTTCTGGGTCGAATCGTAGTTCTGCTTTTAGCTCTTTTAGGAATTGCCATACTGCTTTCCACAATGGTTGGACTAATTTACACCGCCAGCAACAGTGGATAAATATTTCCTTTTCTCCACAACCTTGCGAGCATCTGTTATTTGTTTTAATAATAGCCATTCTGACTGGTGTGAGATGGTATCTCATTGTGTTTTGATTTGCATTTCTCTAATGATCAGTGATGAGCTTTTTTTCATATGCTCGTTGGCCACATGTATATCTTCTTTTGAAAATTGTCTACTCATGTCCTTTGCCCATTTGTTAATGCATTTATTTGTTTTTTTTCCTGTAAATTTATTTAAGTTCCTATAGATTCTGGATATTATACCTTGTCAGATGCAAAGTTTGCAAATGTTTTCTCCCGTTCTGTAGATTGTCTGTTTATTGATGGTTTCTTTTGCTGTGCAGAAGGTCTTAAATTTAATGAGCTCCCACTTGTCAATTTTTGCTTTTGTTGTACTTGCTTTTGGTGCCTTTGTTGTGAAATCTTTGCCCATTCCTAAATCCAGGACCTTTGGTTTATAGGATATTTATTACCGATTCAACTTTGGAGCTTATTATAGGTCTGTTCAGGGAATCAGTTTCTTCTTGTCTTAGTTTTGGGAGGGTGTATGTGTCCAGGAATTTATCCATCTCTTCTAGGTTTTCTAGTTTGTGTGTATAGAGGTGTTCATAGTAGTTTCTGATGGTTCTTTGGGGTCAGTAGTAGCATTCCCTTCATCATTTCTAATTGTATTTATTTGCATCTTCTCTGCTTTCTTCTTTATTACTCTAGCTAGTGGCCTATTTTATTAATTTTTTCCAAAAACCAACTCCTGGATTTATTGATCTTTTGAATGGTTTTTCATGTCGATTTCCTTCAGTTCAGCTCGGATTTTTGTTATTTATTGTCTTCTTCTAGCTTTGGGGTTGATTTGTTCTTGGTTCTCTAATTCTTTCAGTTGTGAAGTTAGGTTGTTAATTTGAAATCTTTCTAACTTTTTGATGTAGGCATTTAGTGCTATGAATTTCCTTCTTAACATTGCCTTAGTTATATCCCAGAGATTCTGGTATATTGTATCTTTGTTTTCATTATTTTCAAATAACTTCTTGATTTCTGTCTTAATTTCATTATTTACCCAAAAGTTATTCAGGAGCATGTTGTTTAATTTCTATGTAATTGCCTGGTTTTGAGCAACTTTCATTGTCTTGACTTCTATTTTTATTGTACTGTGGTCCCAGAACATATTTAGTATGATTTCAGTTATTTTACATTTGTTGAGGATTGTTTTGTGTCCAATTATGTGATCAGTTTTAGAATATGTGCCATGTGTCATTGATAAGAATATATATTACATTGTTTTGGGGTGGAGAGTTCTGTAAAGTTCAATCAGATCCATTTGGCTCAATGCTGACTTTACATCCTGAATACCTTTGTTAATTTTCTGCTTCAGTGATCTGTCTAATACTGTCAGTGGAGTGTTTAAGTCTCCTGCTATTACTGTATGTAAGCCTATGTCTCTTTGTAGGTGCCTAAGAACTTGCTTTGTGAATCCAGGTGCTCCTGTATTGGGTGCATATATACTTAGAATAGTTAGGTCTTCTTGTTGAATTATACCCTTTACTATTATGTAACACCCTTCTTTGTGTTTTTTGGACCTTATAAGTTTGAAATCTGTTGTTTCTGAAATTAGGATTGCAACCCCTGCTTTTTCTGTTTTCCATTTACTTGGTAGATTTTCCTCCATACCTTTATTTTAAGTCCATAAATGTCATTACATGTGAGATGGATCTCTTGAAGACAGCACACTATTGGGTCTTGCTTTTTTATCTAGCTTGCAATGCTGTGCCTTTTAAATGAGACATTTAGCCTGTTTACATTAAGATTAGTATTAATATGTGTGGATTTGATCCCATCATTGTGCTGTTATCTGGTTATTTTGTTGGTTTGTTCGTGTGGTTGCTTTACAGTGACACTGGTCTGTGTATTTAAGTGCACTTTTGTATTAGCTGGTAGTGGACTTTCCTTTCAAGATCTCTTATAAGGCAGGTCCAGTGGCAATGAATTCCCACATTTGTTTATTTTTCCTTCACTTAGGAAGCTTAGTTTGGCTGGATATAAAATGTTTCACTGAAGTTTTCTTTCTTTAAGAATGTTGAATATAGGCCCCCCAATGTCTTCTGGATTGTAGGGTTTAAGCTAAGAGGTCTGCTGTTAGCCTAATGGAGTTCCCTTTGTAGGTGACCTGCCCTTTTTCTCTAGCTGCTTTTAACATTCTTTCATTTGACCTTGGAAAATCTGATGATTAAGTGTCTTTGGAACGATCTTCTTGTATAGAATCTTGCAGGAGTTCTCTGTATTTCCTGAATTTGACTGTTGGCCTCTAACAAGATTGAGGAAGGTTTCATGGACAATATCCTGAAATATGTTTTCCAAGTTGTTTGTTTCCTCCCCTTCCCTTTCAGGGATGCCAATGACTCGTAGATTTGGTCTTTTTACATAATCCCATATTTCCTGGAGGTTTTGTTCACACTTCTTATTCTTTTTTCTTTATTTTTGTCTGACAATCTTATTTTAGAGAACTAGTCTTCAAGTGCTGAGATTCTTTCCTCAGCTTGGCTTACTCAACTGTTGATACTTGTGATTGCATTGTGAAATTCTCATGTTATTCACCTTTTCCAGACATGTTAGGTTGTTAGGTTCTTTTTTATATGGGCTATTTTGTCCTTCAGCTCCTATATCACTTTATGTGATTCTTATTTCCCTTGGATTGAGTTTTGCCATCCTCCTGAGTCTCAATGATCTCTGTTCCTCTCCATATTCTGAATTCTATTTGTCATTCTAGCCAGTATGGCCTGGTTAAGAACTCTCGTTGGAGAAATGGTGCAGTCATTTGTAGGCCATATGACCCTCTGGTCATTTGTGTTACTGGAGTTCTTGCGTTAGTTCTTTCTTAATCTCTGTATGTGAGTGTTCCTTTAACTACAGTGTACATTGAATACACTGTAGTCAATAGACTTATTTTCTGGATGTTATAACCAGGCCAATGCTTTCTGTAGTGTCTTTATTTGAAGCTGACCTCTTGTCTCTGGTTTCAGAGGGAGGTATGTTAGTTAGGTCTTCTTGGTGTTGAAGCTTTGGGGTGTGATCAAGCAGGTGGCACTCAGGCTTATTGGTCAGTTGGTAGACTCTTGCTTGGTTGTGTGGTTCTCCTATATTTCCTCATAATTGAAGCCATGTTCTCTCTCAATGCTCTGAAAGTGTGGGTTTCTTTCCCCCTTGAGTGCTGGCTATAGATCACAACTTGGCATTCCTGGGCTGCCCAGCAGCTCTGGGGCAATCTCAGTGTTTATGTTCCTTCCCCAGCTTAGAGACAGCAGATGACAGGATCTCAGTAGTGGGTATGGTCAAGGGTCATTTGTTTGTCTCCTGGAGTAATCAGCTCAGTGTAGCCAGCCCAGGATGGAGGGTCTGTGCTGTGAGTCTAAGCCAGGGGTTCCCTTTCTGGTGTTGAGCAGTGGAGGGTGTGTGGGACCCGTGGGAGACAGACTGGCCTCCTCTCCTTGGGTCAGCTTGTTGAAGGTGTGGATAAGGCACTTAGGGTCTTTGCTCCTTGTTATTCCAAGGGTGGCAAAGGCTGTTCCACTGCAGAAGAGTGGGAGAGAGGCTTTCAATTGTCCCAGAGGCTCTATCTAGAGAGTTGTTGAGTTGCTACTGGCTCAATAGCTCTGGCAGGGAGTGCTGGAGGCCCAGGCCTGCAGGACCTGCCCGGTGAGGAGATATGGGAATGGGCATCCCAGTAACACTCTGGCCACTTTTCTGTAGGGCTGCTGCAGTATACTTGGGGTCCACTGCAGTCTTTAGTTGCCTCCGATTTTCCAGTACCTAGAGGTATCACCAGTGAAGGCTGTGAAACAACAAAGATGGCAGCCTGTCCCTCCCTCTTAGAGCTTTTTCCCAGGGAGATAAGGGCCTGTTGCCGACCCAAAGGCACCTGTAGGAAGTGGCTGGAGATGCCCACCCAGTGAGGAGAAATGGGATCAGGGATCCACTTTAAAAAGCAGTCTCTTTAAAAAGCAGTCTGGTCACATTTTGATAGAGCAGCTGTGCTATGCTGGGGGTCCACTTCAGCCCCCAGTTGGCTCAGATACTCTGAAGCTCAAAGGCTGGAATGGCTAAGTCATTCAAGCAACAAAGATGGCAGCCTGCCCCTCCCTCTGGGAGCTTTGTCCCAGGGAGGTTAAAAATCTCTGTCGACCCGGGAACACCCACAGGGTTTTCTGGAGGCCCCATTTGGGACGTCCTGCCAGTGAGGAGGAGTGGGACCAGGACCTGCTTGCTTAAAGAAGCAGTCTGGCCACATTTTGGTACAGCAGCTGTGCTATGCTGAGGGATCCCTTCTGCCCCTGATTGGCTCAGACTCTCCAAAGCCTGAAGGCTGGATCAGCTAAGTCAGCCAAACAGCAAAGATGGTGGCCTGCCCCTCCCTCTTGGAGCACCATCCCCAGGGGAATTCAGATCTCTATCAACTGGAGAACACAGGTTGGGGGGCTGGAGGCCCCAGTTGGGAGGTCCCACCCAGTGAGGAGGAACAAGAGCAGGCACCTGCTTAAATCAGCAGTCTGGCCAGGTTTTGGTAGCTGTGCTGTGCTGGGTGATCCCTTCCACCCCCGACTGGCTCAGACTCTCCACAGCCTGATGGCTGAAACAGCTAAGGTGCCTGAACAGCAAAGATGGCAGCACACCCCTCCCTCTAGGAACTTTTTCTTAGGGAAGTGCAATGCCACTACCATGGGTGGCTGGAATGCCAAGCCAGTGGGTCTTATCATTTTGAGGTGCCCTGGAAGTGGGGCCTGCAGGCTGTTACTGGATTCAGCATCTTTCCTAGAGGTATGTATGGGTGTCTAGCCTCCCACCTTGCCAGAGCTGCAGCTACTTTTGCCAGAAAGCCCAAGTATCTAAGGTTCCAGGGTCTCTACGCATGCCTGGACAGCTGTTCTGCCAAGACTCTGAATAGTTCTGTCTGTCAGACTGAAGGCACATGGTGGAGTGGGTTCACAAGGAGATCTCCTGACCCAAGGGTTGCAAAGATCTGTAGGAGAACCATGATTTCCTGGGTTGCTCATTCACTCACCATTTCCTGGGCAGCAGAGGTTCCCTTGGCTCCATGTTGTCCCAGGTGGACTATTGCCCTGCCTTGCTTTTCTTCATTCTTCATGGGTCAAGTTGTTTCCTTGATTAGTCCCAATATGAGTACCTGGATGTTTCAGTTGAAGGTGTTGTATTTACTCGCCCCTTCTTTCTTCTCTGTGAGTCATGCACACTAACTGTTTCTAGTTAGCCATCTTGGCCACTTCCCTCTAAAGTCATTTCCAACAAATTCAAAAACAACAACAAAAAAAGGGCACACTCTTTAAAATCTCACAAATCTGGAAAAAAATAGAATATCAAATTCTGGAAAATAAGAAACAGATTCATTAATAGATGACATAAATGTATATCAAGAGTACCATAGGAATTATTTTCAAAACAAAACAATGTATTATAGCAGCATGTGGACTCCTAGTTAGTCCTTGTGGGTTGGGAATATATAGCTATAATATAGCTATGTTAAAGATAAATACACAAAAGTCAATATATTCTTCAATTTCTATACACTTGGCTGAAATATATATTGGAAACAAAAAGACCCAACTCATGGTAATAGAAAAATAGAAAAAATATTTTAGAAATCAATTTCAGTAATTCATGTGCAATAGGAAAGTAATCCACAATATATTTAAGATAAATAATTTTTGCCAAATGGGAAATAGAATCATTAATGGTATGCTTTTTTAAATAATTAAAATACACAAAAATTTTTATCTGTAGCTAGTTTCCTAAGATTGTTAACTCTGTGACTTGTACTAATTTTTATCCCAAGGAGTATAGTTTTCAATGATACCTCCAGTTTTTATATATTCTCCACATGTATTAATAACATCTATTAATGAGTGCTTACTCTTTTTTCTTTTCTTTTCTTTTCTCTTTTTTTTTTTTTTTTTTTTTTTTTTTTTTGGAGATGGAGTCTCACTCTGTCACCTGGCCAGACTGGAGTGCAGTGGCACGATCTTGGCTCACTGAAACCTCTACCTCCCGGGTTCAAGCAATTCTCCTGCCTCAGCCTCCCAAGTAGCTGGGACTACAGGCACACGCTGCCACGCCTGGCTAATTTTTGTATTTTTAGTAGAGACAAGGTTTCCCCATGTTGGCCTGGCTGGTCTCGAACTCCTGACCTCAGGTGATCTGCCCTCCTTGGCCTCCCAAAGTGCTAGGATTACAGGCATGAGCCACTGCACCCGGCCAATAAGTGCTTATTCTTCTTGTAAATACTTTGCTACAGTCAACACTGTACATTGCTCAAAAATGCTGAGAAAATGTTGAAGACCCTATTCACACAACTTGAGAATGTCTCCCAATGGACAAGGATAATACTGACCATTTTCCAAATGTCCAAAAGCTATCTTTCTAAGTTGTATAACCATAGATGATATGACAAAGAAAAACATCTTTAGAAAGGGAGGAAAAAAGGGAAGGAGGTGTGGAGGGAGGAATGGAAAGTAAACCAGAGAAATATCAATACTATAGTCCCAGCAAAAGAAAGGGGACCAGATGAAAGTGATATGATGAAAAACAAGAGAGAAGAAGAAAATATAAACTGTTGAATATTTCATGAATGAGGGAAAATAGATAATTTAAGAAGAATGAGAGCATGAATGGAGGTTTTACTTTATCTAGAAAACATGTCGCTTGAATTCTCTAGGAGCTCAACACAAATCTTTTTTTTTTTTTTTGAAACAGGGTCTGACTGTGTTACCCAATACAGTGGCTATTCACAGGCTCAATCATGGCACAATACAGCCTCAAACTCCTCCTGCCTCAACCTCCCGAGTAGTTGGGACTATAGACACACACCACCGTGTCTGCCTTCCCAATACAAATCTTAACTTCAGTTGAAAGTGAAGAGGTTGAAATAGTCAGGTTGAGGTTACAATCACTTTGCAGTTTACTACTCAACCCATTAATAAAACTTAATTTATATAAAGGCTCTAAATATTCAAATTCCTACTTCATCTATCAATCCATTTGTCAGCTTACAGATATATAAAGTCACCAAATTATAGAGTTAGAAATATGTACACCATCTAGTCAGTCTTTCAAGTATTACAGATTAGGATACTAAACCTCTGTTGTTATCTAGATCAAATACCCTGTTTCAATTACACCAATGTTTTATGCCATTATTTGCAGTCCTACGAGTGATATTTTGAAAGCTCCTTTTTTGTTTGTTTTTTCGACACAGAATCTTGCTCTGTCACCCAGGCTAGAGTACAGTAGCGTGATCTTGGCTCACTGCAACCTTCACCTCCCAGGTTCAGCAATTCTCCTGCCTCAGCCTTCCAAGTAGCGGGGATTATTGACAGCCGCCACCACACCTGGGTAATTTTTGTATTTTTAGTAGAGACAGGGTTTTCACCATGTTGGCCAGGCTGTCTCAAACTCCTGACCTCAGGTGATCTGCCTGCCTCAGCCTCCCAAAGAGCTGGGATTACAGGTGTGAGTCACCATGCCTGGCAGAAACCTCTTTCTAAAAAGATCTGTGGAAATTATCCGGAGGCGATATTATCTATTCTAGTGAGCTTCAGATTATTCCTAACAGCATTCCAACAAACTGTCAAGGAGCCCAAAGGTAGTAAAATGCACTGGAAAAGTGGAAAACATCCTCCCAAAGCAGGGTGACATTTCCCTCCTTTCCTTCTCTTGTCTTGATTTAGCTTATGCCAAACCGCCTAACATTTCACTAGAGTTATGATTTGGGACTGCTTTCTTGATATATGCAGAAAAACAATCTTTGGACTCACTGATTTTCTCCATGTTTGTCTATTTTCTATTTCATTGATTCCTGCTCTCATCATTAATATGCCCTTCCTTTTAATTATTTGGGTTCGATGTGATCTTTTTCTAGACTCAAGTTGAAAGCTGATATAATTGATTTCCATACGTCTTCCTTTTCTAATATAAACCTTTGAAGCGATAAATTTTACACTAAATTTTGCTTTAGCAGCATGTTCCACAAATTGAAATCTTTTGAATTTTTAGTTTTAGTGAGTTGAATTTTTTCTTTGACCCATGGGTCATTTAGAAATGTGCTGTTTAATTTGTAAATACTAAGAAATGTTGCAGATCAATGTGTTATTGATTTCTATCTTAATTTTACTGTGGTCACAATACATACCTTTATTATTTCAACATTTAAAAATGTATTTAGGCTAGTTTTATGGTATGGCCTGGAACATGGTCTATCTGAATGTTTTTCATGCTTGTTCTCTGTTGTGGCTGGGAGTATTCTATAAATATCAATTATGTTAAGTTCCTTGATAGTGTTGTTCAGGTCTTCTATATCCTTTTTGATATTCTATATGTCCTATTACTTACTGAAAGAATTATTAAAATCTTCAACTATAAATGTAGACTTAACCATGTCTCTTTAACAACTGTCAGTTTTTGCTTCAGGTATTTAGAAGCTCTATTATTAGGTATATATATATATTAAGGATTATTATATTTTATTGATAAATTGACCCTTTTTAGCAGTGAAATCTCTCTCTATCTCTAGTAATATTCTTTGCTCTGAAGTAGATTTTAGCTATGTTATACCTTCTCTAGTTTTCTTATAAGTTTGTCATAATAAAGCTTATTTCATCTTTCACCTTTAATCTACAGTTTTTTTAAATTTAAAATGGTTTTGCTTTAAAAAGCATATATTTGTCTTGATTTTCTATCCCACCTCTCAGTCTTTTAATTAGAATTTAATTTAATGTAATTATTCATGTATTTGGGTTTAAATCTACCTTCTTGCTCTTTGCCTTCTCTTTATCACATTTATTCTTCTTTTTTCCTTTTCTCTTTTTCTGCCTTCTTTTGTATTATTTGTTTGTATTGCATTTTATCTCCACTGTTGGTTTATTATCTGTGTGTTGCTTTATTTATTTTTTGTGTGATGGTTCTAGGATCTACAGGATGCACCTTACACTTAATTTAGTCTACCTTCAACTAATATTATATTTCACATAAAATGTAATAAAATTAAAACAGTATATTTCCATTTCCTCCTCCAATTACTTTGTTATTTTTGTCATACATTTCACTTCTACATATTCTATAAACTTCACAATGCATTGTCGCTATTTCTGGATATTATTTTTGGATCAATTAATTTTTTTAAAAATCCTAAAAACTAAGAAAAAATTATTTTATTTTTACTCATGTAATTATGTTTTCTGATTCTTTTGATTCCTTTGTGTAGATCTACATGTTCATCTGCCAATTTCAGCCTCATAAGCTACATTTAACATCTCTTATAGTTCAGGTCTAATGGTCATGAATTCTCTCACATTTGCTTGTCTACAAAAGGTCTTTACCTTGCTTTTATATTTAAAATCAAATGTTCACTGGATAAAGAATTCTTGATTGACAAGTTGGTTTTTATCCTGATAGCACTTTCAAGATGTTCATTGAATGTCTTCTGGTTTTCATAATCTCTGACAAGTAGTCTGTTGTCATTCTTTTTATATAACATTTTTTTTTTTTCAGCTGCCTTTAAGTCTTAGTCTTTACCCATTTTGCGACATAATTTGTTGCAATGTGCTTGGTGTTAGAAATTTGGAAATTGTTTATTTCTTTAATTTTTTTCTTTGAGTCTTTCTCATCCTTTTGGAACTCAAATAGCACACTTGATAGACCACTTGATGTTGTCTCATAGTTCCCTGAGGATCTATTCCTTTACTAAGTTTTGTTTTTTCTTTTGTGCTTCATTTCAATCATTATGGCTTTAAGTTCATTTATCTTTTTATTTTTTTTGCTTGTGTCTACTCTGCTATAAATCTCATCTAGTGTTTTTCTCATTTTAGTATTTCTCATCTCCAGTTCTATTTGGTTTTTTAAAAAAATCTTTCATTTTTCATCTCATGATGTTCATGTTTTCCTTTAAATCCCTGCTGATATACAGAATAAAATAGTTCTTTTGAAGTCCTTTTCTGCCAATTCCATCACCTTTATTATTTCCCGGCCTGTTTCTCGTGGCTGTTTTTTCTTTTAGTCATGGAGGCATTTTCTAGCTTTTGTCATATCCTAAAATTCCTGACCAGATGCTAGATATTGTGTTGTTACATACTTGAGTTCTGGATTTTGTTGTACTTGTTCTAGCAGGCTTTGTTTCTCATAATAAGCTTGATCCTCATGAGGCTATTTTTTAACCTTTGTTAGGGTGAGTCTAGAGTAGCCTTTATCCTAAGTATTATTTAACCATAATATTAAATTAAGAACATTTTGACATTTCTACCAAATTCCCTGAGTGACCTAAAATAACTTTACTGTAGCTGATGAAAGCTTGACTATCTCTCTATCCTGTGTGATCTGTGGAAATTATTTCATTTACAGCTCCCTGATATTTCTTCACTAGTTTCATGTATTATCACTCTACGTGGACCAATTAAGAATTAAAAAAATACTCTAGGCAACTCTCAAATTGTTTCCTAAAGCTTCTTTTTCTATGTAGTATCCCCCTCTCTGCCCCATAACCTCTAGACTCCTCAGTTTTCTTAAAGTCCAATTTCTCTCCTCTCTACTTAAGATCCCTCTCCCTGAACCAAAAACTGAAATGAGCCCCCAAGAAAAAGCCAGAGCAATTCTAGGGCTCATTTCATTTGTATTCTTCCCAAAGATCAGAATTCTGTGCTGCCTGTTGTTTAATGCACAAAAAATTGTTATATATGCTTTCTCTAGTTTTCTAGTTGTTTACAGTAGCAGGAAGAACCTGCCCCATGTTACTCTGAGAGTCTGAAAATCTTTTGGTAAAAACCTTTGGAAAAGGTTTAAAAAATATTGATCCATCAAAAACAAAAAGAAAATTGTAAATTCTAATAAGACAATTAGCTTAGTGTTATTTAAATATATCAATATAAAAAATTATCAATGTTCATTATTATACTACAATAATTTTACATTTAAATTTTGTAAGTACATTTTTAATAATCAATCTTTGAAGTATGTCTACTTTTTAGAAATTGGACTTCAATTTAGTGCTTTATATTATTTTAACAGTTTAAATAATATTTACAATATACATATAGTAGTATCCCTTTATTCACTGTTTTACTTCCTGTGTTTCAGTTACCCATGGTCAACTGTAGTCTGAGAAATATTAAATGGAAAATTTTAGAAATAAACTATTTATATATTTTAAATTGCACACTTTTCTGAGTAGCATGATGAAATCTTGCATCATCCTGCAGAGGATATGACTCCTCCCTCTGTCCGGTGTATCCACGCTGCCTGTTCTACCAGCCTATAAGTCACTCAATAGCCTTCTCAGTTATCAGATCAACTGTCAGTGCTTGGATCCAAATACCCTTACTTGATTTCCAAAGTACAAGAGTATTCATGCTGGCAATTTGGATAGCCAAAGAGAAGCCACAAAGAGCTTAAGTGGAAAGGTAAAATTTCTCTATTTAATAAGAAGACATAAAAATTGTATGCTGAGGTTGCTAAGATCTACAGTAAGAATGAATCTTTTTTATCCATGAAATTGTGAAGAAGGAAAAAGAAATTTGTGATAGTTTTGCAATCACACCTCAGACTGCAAAAATTATGGCCACAGTACATGATAAGTGCAAAGTTAAGGTGGAAAAAGCATTGAATTTTTTAGCGGGAGATATGAACAGAAATGTGTTTCAACTGACAACATCTGTGTTGCCCCGGAAAACACTGAGCCCATAGGAAGCCATTTTTTATTGATACATAATAGATGTACATATTTTAGGGTACATGTGATACTTTGATACAATAATATAATGTATAAAGATCAAATCAGGTTAATTGGGATATGCAAAGCATTTTATCATATCACACCATCAAAAGAGGATGGGTAAGTACAATATAATAAGATATTTAGAGAGAGAAAAAGAGGCCACTTCATGCAATTTTCTTACAGTATTTGTCATAATTGTTATATTGTATTATTAGTTATTATTTATATACATATGTATATGAAAAAGCATGGTGTATATAGAGTTCAGTAGTATCCACAATTTCAGGCATTCACTGGGATCCTGGAACATAGCCCTTGCAGATCATAGAAGACTACTGTCACTGAATTTCACACATCACTTTCTTAGTACATTAATATGTTCTGAATTGGGCTGACGTGTTTCTCTGCTAAAGTCTGATGTTGGTAATCTATTCCCGTTCAAAACATATACCACAATGTGTGTCTGCTCATATATGTATGTGTGTGTGTGTGATTAACAAACCCTCAATAATAGATTCCTCCATATGTTTTCCTTAAACTTTTGTCACATGCCTATTTGTCTGCTTGTGCATTTTAGCAGGTAACTAAACTGATCAATACATGAAAGAATATAAAAGGAAAAACAAATGCTATTTCTAAAAACAGTTAAGATATAGTATTATTTTGAAAGACCAACATATACATAATAGAGTAATATTTTATGTTAAGACAATTGTACTTTGATCACATGATGGTATTACATGTATTTGGTGCAGCATTTTTCACAAGAATTGTCAGATTAAAAATTTGAGAATCATTTATGAATTCGGTATTAATTCTATATCAGAAAGACGGCTTCTGATTTTAGGAGCATTCTAATGAGAAAAATTTGATATTTTTATAAAAATGTAGTTTATGATAAGGCTAACTGAAGTGTATGTTATTGAAAATAGGAACTGTGATTATATTTTAATGGCTTACTTTCCTTTTTAATTAGCAGAAGGTGAAAGTTTATTAAATTTAGGGAAAAAACAATTTAACTAAGTTCTACCTAATACTAATTTAACCCTCTGTTGACATAATTTCAATTATGAGAATTAATTAAAAGCCTATGGGTAATGAAATACCCTTTTCAAAAAAGGAAAATGTATGTTGCTCTTCTAAAAGCAAAAGTTGAAGATGAAATAGAGATGACAGGTGGGAAAGAGAAAAACAGTCATGCTCTCTTTTCCTCTTTTCACCTAAGACAAAGCTTATGAAGGGAAGAGCTTTCCTTTGGGTAACCTTGGTCTCTTTGCAGAAAAGCTTGACTTTAAGAAAATGAATAAAAGGGGAAGATTTCTATTCTCAGAGCAGCATTTTAGGAAAACTAAGATGCTGCAATAGACCATAGAATGGTTGAACAGGAATGGTATAAAATTATTAATAATAATACTGGAAAGAGCCAGATGGCCAACTGGATGCAACCAGGAAATGCTTCTCCACAGAGAGAAACCAAAATCTCAAGTAAACCATCACACTTTGAACAGATTTTTTTTTTTTTCTAGACAGAATCTCGCTCTGTCACCCAGGCTGGAGTGTGCAGTGGCGTGATCTTGGCTCACTGCAACCTCTGCCTCCTGGGTTCAAGTGATTCTCCTGCCTCAGCCTCCCAAGTAACTGGGACTACAGGCGTGCACCACCACGCCTGGCTAATTTTTGTATTTTCTGTAGAGACGAGGTTTCGCCATGTTGCCCAGGCTTGTCTCAAACTCCTGACTTCAAGTAATCCACCCACCTCAGCCTCCCAAAGTGCTGGGATTACAGGCATGAGCCACGGCTCCTGGCCAGAACAGATTTTTTGAGAGAAAACACTGAAAGTCAATAGAAAGGTGACAAAAACACCAAAGCTGAAGAGGGAAGAGGCTGGGAAGCCTGCACAGAGTTACTGCGTGCCAGGATCACCTCCTGGTTCTGAACAGGTCCTAGAGTGAAGGAACTGCAGAGCACCACACTCCTGCCGTGGACCCCTGGGATCCTAATTGCAAGAGATCCCAGGACTCCCAGATATTTATACTGTCAGGGGGAAATGGTTCAGAGAGTAGGCAGAGGCAGAGCTCAAACCTGTGCAGAGTCCAGAAGGTTTTGCACCTGGGACAGCTGGAACAAAATGCAACCACAGGTGCTCATGCCCCCAGGCTCTCTAGCTTGCTATGAGTGGCTCTAGTTCCTGCTGAGCCAAGAGAGAGCAGGGCTGTCTTTGCCACAGGACTAGGCACATCTGATCTGTGTGTCTTCTTGTCTGCTGGTCCTTCCCAAGGACCCTGCCTGGTCACTCCACAAGAGGATTCACACAGCATAGCCTCTACTGCCCCACCTGAGTGTTTTGTTGTCGGCCAGACAGCAGTTCAGCAACCCCACGCAGCCATTACTCCACCTTGAGGGGCCAGAGGAAACGCCGCAGGCTCAGTCTCAACCACACAGGCTCAGGTGCATTGAGCTGAGATCTGGGGCCTGGCTCAAGCCAGGGAGGAGCCCCACTCTCAGAACACCAAGAAGAGTGAGAGGTGGTTGGTGTGCCCGTGCAGGAGCTAGGCATTCTTCTCTCCATAAGACCAGTCCAAGAAGGGCGTAGCCTGTTTGCCAGCCACAGCCTCTACCCATGAGAGTCCCATGGCCTGGAACATCAAACAGCCCAGCAATCTGGGTGCAGAAGGATTGGGACAAATCTAGCTTCTTGGGCTGGTGTCTGGGGCAGACACTGGAGGGAGACCTGGTCATGGGGAGCATGAGCTGGGTGGTCCCTACAGAGGTCTGCTGGGCAAAAATCCCTGGGCTAGGGGAACCATATGTGATGCACACCCACAGCACCATTGGCTGGACCAAGGATCCTCTGCCCTTGAACCACTTCATCACCAGAGCACCTGCAGACATACAATACAACTTGCCCTGACTCTGCCAAGCTCAGAGGACCAGTGGGTGCCTGGGTGGTTATGGGTCTCCTGGCAACATAATCTTCCTCTTGGGCTGCTCCTAAAAGGGGTGGAGAATGCAGCCCGCCAGGGCCACCCTTGGGGTAAGGAAACACAGAAACAATGTCAGTGATTGGAGGGGGCTTCCCCAAGGCTCAGGAATGGACCTGGTGAAGGGGGTCATCTCTTACCACTTATTTCCCCCTCCCCAGACTGCTGCTGCAAACACATGAAAATACAAAAGAGGCATGTGGCCAAGAACCCATCTGCCAGCCCTTACTCTTAAGTGCCATCTGCTGCATTGAAGCCTGAATTACACCACCAAACAAAAATAAATTCCTTCAGCACACCTTGCCTATGAAACCCAATATAGGAATCTAGCCACAACTAAGGAACTAGTACAGAGCCTTGGCCCTCCGAAAGCACCCAGAAATGATGCACATTTGTAGTGTGTAGTCCATACGCATCATAAACTACAGTCAAACACGCAAAGGGAAAAAAGGAATATAAAAACAAAAAGCCCCATCCAAACAACGGCAACTTTAAAAAGATTTTTAAAAACCACTCCTTTCAGATGAAAATCAGTGCAAGAACTCTGCCAATTCAAAGAGAGTGTGGCCTAACCTCCAAAGGATCTCACTAGCTCCCCAGCAATGGATCCTAACCAGACTGAAATGGTGGAAATGGCAGACATAGAATTCAGAATATGGATGACAAGGAAGCTCAATTAGATTCAAGAGAAAGTTGACACTTCGGGAGGCTGAGATGGGCGGATCACCTGAGGTCAGGAGTTCAAGACCAGCCTGGCCAACATGGCAAAACCCTGTCTATACTAAAAATACAAAAAATTAGCTGGACGTGGAGGCGCGTGCCTGTAGTCCCACCTACTCGGAGGCTGAGGCAGGAGAACCTCTTGAACCCTGGAGGCGGAGGTTTCAGTGAGCCAAGATCGCACCACTACACTCCAGCCTGGGAGACAGTGAGACTCCGTCTCCAAAAAAAAAAAGAAAGAAAGAAAGTTGAAACCCAACCCAAGGAAGCCAGTAAAACAATCCAACAGTAGAAAGATGATACAGCCATTTTAAGAAAGAACCAAATTGAACTTCTGGAATTGAAAATTTTACTACAGGAATTTCAAACTACAGTTAGAAGCCTTAACAACAGACTAGTATAAGCTGAGGAAAGAATTTCAGAACTAAAATCAACTCAATCAGTGAAAAATTAAGAAAGAAAGAAAATTTTTAAAACAAACAAAACCTACAAGAAACATGGGATTATGTAAATAGACCAAACCTACAACCCAATGACATTCTTGAGAGAGAAGGAGAGTAACTTGGAACATATAACTGAGAATATAGGTCACGAAAATTTCCGTCATCTTACTAGACAGTTCAACATGCAAATTAAAGAAATTCAGAGAACTCCAGCAAGACATTATACAAGACAACCATCCTTAAGACACATAGTCATTAGACTTTCAAAGGTCAACATGAAAGAAAAAAATCTTAAAGCCACCTGCAGAAAAGAGTCTGATCACTTACAAAAGGAACCCCATCAGGCTAGCAGCAGACTTCTCAGAAGTAAGCTTACAAGCCAGAAAATATTGGGGGCCTATTTTCAGCATCTTTAGAGAAAATATGTTCTAACCAAGAATTTCATACCCCATCAAATTAAGATTCATAAACAAATGAAAAATAAAATATTTTCCATACAAGCAAATGCTGCGGGAATTAATTACCACTAGACTAGCTTAACAATAAGTTATTTTCTTTTAACATAAATTACGCACAATACAGCCTCAAATAGCTCAAATTTGTTTTCTTCTTCTTCTTGTTTTTCTTCTTCTAGTTAATTTTTTTTCTCCAACTTTTATTTTAAGTTCAGGGGTACATGTGCAGGATGTGCAGGTTTGTTACATAGGAAAACATGTGCCATGGTGGTTTGCTGCACAGAACATCCTATCATCTAAGTGTTAAACCCAGCATCCAATAACTGTTCTTTCAGATGCTCTCCCTCCTCCTACCCCCAATCTTCTGACAGGCCCCAGTGTGTGTTATTCCTTTCCACCTGCCATGTGTCCGTGTGTTCTCATCATTCAGCTCCTACTTATAAGGGAGAACATGCAGTATTTGATTTTCTGTGTTTCTGCATGTTTGCTGAGGATAATGGCTTCCAGCCCCATGAATGTCCCTGCAAAGGACATAATCTCTTTCTTTTTAATGGCTGCATAGTATTCCATGGTGAATATGTACCACATTTTCTTTATCCAGTCTGTCATTGATGGGCATTTAGGTTGATTCCTTGTCTTTGCTATTGTGAATAATGCTGCAATGAACATACACATGCATGTAGCTTTATAATAGAATGATTTATGTTCCTTTGGGTATATACCCAATAATGGGATTGCTGGCTCAAGTGGTATTTCTGCCTCTAGGCCTTTGAGGAATCGCCACACTGTCTTCCACAATGGTTGAACTAATTTATACTCCCACCAGCCATGTAAAAGCATTCCTTTTTCCACAAGAGGTCCTTAATGAAGCTCTAAACATGGAAACAAAACAATACCTGCCACCACAGAAACACACTTAAGTACATAGCCCACAGATCCTATAAAACATCTACACAATCAAGAGTACAAACCAACCAGCTAACACCACCACAATGGTATTAAAACCTCTTATATAAATGCTAACCTTGGATGTAAATGGCCTAAATGCCCCCATTTAAAAGTCACAGAGTAGCAAAGTTTATAGAAAAATAAGATCCAGCTGCCTATTGTCTTCAAGAGACCCATCTCAAATATAACACCCACAAGCTCAAAGTAAACAGATGGAGTAAGATCTATCAAGTGAATGAAAAACACAAAAGAGCAGGGGTCACTATTCATATATCAAGTAAAAAAGACTTTAAACAAGAAACAGTTAAAAAGGACAAAGAAGGACTTTATATAATGATAAACGGTTCAATTCAACAAGAAGGTTTAACTACCCTCAATATATACATACCCAACATTGGAGCATCCAGATTCATAAAACAAGTATTTCTAGATCTAAGAAAAGACTTAGCCACACAATAATAGTGGGGAATATCAGCACCTCATTGACAGCATTAGACAGATCATTGAGGCAGAAAACTAACAATGAAATTCAGCACTTGACCAATTGGACCTAACAGACATCTAGAAAATATTTTACCCATCAACCACATAATATACATAATTATCATGTGCACACAGAACATACACAAAGATCAACCACATGCTCAGCCATAAAGCAAGTCTCAATGAACTTTAGAAAACTGAAATCATACCAGCCATACTCTCAAACCACCATAGAATAAAAATAGACATCAAAACCAAAATATCTCTTGAAAACACACAATTATGTAGAAATCAAACAATTGTTCCTGAATGACTTTTGTGGATACAATAAAATTAAGGCAGTAAGTTTTTTAAAATCTTTGAAATAAATGAAGACAGAAACACAACATACCAAAATCTCTGAGATGCAGTAAAAGCAGTGTTAAGAGGAAAGTTTATCTCTCTAAATGCCTATCTTAAAAATTTAAAAAGCTCTCAAATTCATGATCTAACATAACAACTAAAGGAACTAGAAAAACAAAAACAAACTAATTCAAAAGATAGCAAAAGAAATAACTAAATCAGAGCAGAACTAAATGAAATTGAGACATGAAAATCCATACAAAGGATCAGCAAATCCGAAAGTTAGTTATTTGAAAGGATAAACAAGATTGACAGGCTGCTAACTAGATCAACAAAGGAAAAAAGTGAAATGATCCAAATAAGCACAATCAGAAATGACAAAGATGACATTACAACCAATCTCACAGAAACACAAAAGGACCTCAAAGACTGCTATAAATGCCTCTATTCGCACAAACTAGAAAATCTAGAGGAAATGGATAAATTGTGGAAACACACAGCCTCCCAAGATTGAAACAGGAAGAAATTTAAACCATCAACAGACAAATAATTAGATCTGAAATTGAATCAGTAATAAAAACCCAGCAACCAAAAAAAGTTCTGGACCAGATGGATTCACAACCAAATTATACCAGACATACAAAGAAGAGCTGGTACGAATCCTACTGAAGTTATTCCAAAAAATCAAGGACGATGAACTCCTCCCTAACTCATTCCATGAATCCAGCATTATCCTGATGCCAAAATCTGGCAAAGACACAATGAAAAAGGAAAACTGCAGGCCAATATCCCTGATGAACATAGGCACAAAAATCTTCAACAAAATACTGGCAAACTGAATCCAGCAGCACATCAAAAAGTTAATTCATCACAATCAAGTAGGCTTTATTGCTGTGAAGCAAGGTTGGTTCAACATATGCAAAGCAGTACATATGATTCACCACATACCCAGAATTAAAAACAAAAACCAAATGATGATCTTAAAGACACCGAAAAAGCTTTTGACAAAATCCAACATCCCTTTATGATAAAAACTCTCAACAAACTAAGCATCAAAGGAACATACTTCAAAATAATTAGAGCCATCTATGACAATCCCATAGCCAACATCATACTTAATGAGCAAAAGCTGGAAGCATTCCCCCTGAGAACTGGAACAAAACAAGGATACCCAATCTCACCACTCCTATTCAACATAGTACTGGAAGTCCTAGCCAGAGAAATCAGGCAGGAGAAAGAAATAAAAGGCATCCAAATAGTAAAGAAGAAGCCAAACTATCTCTCTTCACTGACTGTATGATTCTATACCTAGAAAACCATAAATACTCTGCCAAAAGGTTTCTAGAACAACCAGTAAAGTTTCAGGATACAAATTCAATATACCAAAATTAGTAGCACTTCTATACATCAATAATGTTCCAGCTGAGAGCCAAATCAAGAATTCAGTCCCATTTATAATAGCCACAAAAAATAAAATACCTAGGAATATAGCTAACCAAGACAATGAAAGATCTCTACAAGGAGAATTACAAAACACTGCTGAAAAAATCAGAGATGACCTAAACAAATGGAAAAACATTCCATGCTCATGGATTGGAAGAATCAGTATCATTTAAATAGCTATACTGCCCAAAGCAACCTACAGATTTCATGCTATTCCTATCAAACTACCAACTTTATTTTTCACAGAATTAGAAAAAAAAATTCTAAAATTCATACAGAAAGAAAAAAAGAGCCCAAACAGCCAAAACAATCCTAAGCAAACAGAACAAAGTGGGAGGCATCACATTACCAGATTTCAAACTGTACTACAAGTCTACAGTAACCAAAAATAGTATGGCACTGGTACAAAGAAGACTCATTGACAAATGGAACAGGATAGAAAACCCAGAAATAAATCTGCACACCTAAAACTATATGATCCCCACCCCACAAAAAATATTTGTGGCTAAGTCCTCAGAAGCAATTGCAACAAAAACAAAAATTGGCAAGTGGGACATAATTAAACTAAAGAGTTTCCACAGAGCAAAAGAAATTATCAACAGAGTAAACAGCCAACCTACAAAATGGAAGAAAATATTTGCAAATTATGCATCTGACAAAGGTATTATGGAACTTTTCAACAAAACAACAAGCAAAAAACAAGTAACCCAATTAAAACATGGGTAAAGGATATGAAACATTAACTTCTCAGAAGAAGACATACAAGTGGCAAACAAACTTATGAAAAAATGCTCATCATCACTAACCATCAGAGAAATGCAAATCAAAACCACAATGAGATGCTATCTCACACCAGTCAGAATGGCTACTATTAAAGTCAAAAAACAACAGATGTTGGCAGGACTGCAGAGAAAAGGGAACACTAATATGATGTTGGTGGAAATGTAAATAAGTAGTGGAAAGCAGTTTGGAGATTTCCCAAAAAACTAAACATGGAACTACCTTTCAACCCAGCAATCCTTTTATTGGGTATATACCCAAAGGAAAATAAATTGTTCTACCAAAAAGTCACATGTACCTGTATGTTCATCACAGCAACAATTCACAATAGCAAAGATATGGAATCAATCTAGGTGCCTGTCAGTGGTGGATTAAAGAAAATGTGGTACATACACACCATGGAACACCATGCAGCCATAAAAAAGAATGAAATTATGTCATTTGTGGCAACATGGATGCAGCTAAAAGCCATTACCCCAAGACAACTAACGCAGAAAATGAAACCCAAACACTGTATGTTCTCACTTATAATTGGAAGCTAAACACTGAGTACACAGGGACATAAAAATGGAAACAATAGACACTGAGGACTACTGGAGGGGGGAAGGAGGGAGGGGAAGGTTGAAAACTACCTGTTGGGTACCATGCTCACTACCTGAGTGATAAGTTCAATTGTATTCCAGACTTCAGCATCCTACAGTATACCTTTGTAACAAACCTGCATGTGTAGCCCCTGGATCTAAAATAAAAGATGAAAAAAAATTATGTTGGTACTTTATCCATTTGGAACATTGCTGTTTGCTGATTTTTAAAGAGGTAAGTTTGTCACCCAGGATAGACGTCTGTCTTCATGGGAAAGTAGTATCACCTATTCTGTTGTTTACCCAGAGCTAGACATGTAGTAAGATTTTAATTTTTTTTTTTTTGAGATGGAATTCCTCTCTGTTGCCCAGGCTGGAGTGCAGTGGTGTGATCTTGGCTCACTGCAGCATCCACCTCCAGGGTTCAAGTGATTCTCCAGCCTCGGCTTCCCGAGTAGCTGGGACTACAGACATGCAGCACCACAACCAGCTTATTTTTGTATTTTTTAGTAGAGATGGGGTTTCACCATGTTGCCCAGGTTGGCCTTGAACTCCTGACCTCAGGTGATCCACCCACCTCGGACTTCCAGAATGTTGGGATTACAGGCGTAAGCCCCCACTCCCAGCCTGTAGTAGGACTTCAAATACTAGTTTAATTTATTTTCTCAGCCTGTTTGTTCTTTTCATTAAATTTATTTGCTCCTGAATTTTTATCTTGTAGGGATCCTTGTTTTTCATCTGCTGTCTACAAGGGGAAATGATCAAGAGAACTTAAACAGGCCTTATGACTCAGACCCTTAAGAGAAAATCTTAGTAAAAAGTTTAGAACTTTGTGCTCTAGCAGAAATATGTTTGTTTCTTTTCCCCTTTCATTGGTTGCATATGGGAGAAATAATGGCAATGGCCTGATTGCTTGCCCTGACAACAGTGAATCAGGAATCACACAATTGTTGTTTTTCAGGGCAGGAGCTGTACCTTTATCATCTAGCCCTTTTGAATGACCCTTAAGAGCAAGGATAGAGCTGACTACATTTTCTGAGAAGATTAAAAATGAAATCTATTGTGGGTAAGGGCAGTCAATGCCACACAGATTCCCTGTTTCATCAAATGGTTAATAGTTGAGATTTATTACAGATAGAATTAAGACCACCTGCTACTCCACCTTGTACCATTTCACTGCTAATAATAATAGCAATGAATTTGGAAGTGGGAATTGTTAAAAGCTCCCTTTTGTTTATAGTAAACACTTCCTATATCTCAAATCTTTAAAACTTAAGATTTAAAAATATTATCTTCTTAAATTCTGTATGCCTAATCTTTCTGCCTACTCTGAAAACACCTTTTCCTTCTGTTTTTTTTTTTTTTTTTTTTGATTCCTTGGGACCTATTGCAACAATTGACTCTTTATAATACAATGCCTCCAATGTATTTAAGCCTCTTTCACATAAGGATACTGAGTTTCCATTTATTTATTCATATAATAAATATTTACTGAGTCTCTCTTCTGTGGCAGCCACTCTTCAAGGTGCTAGAGACAGAGCATTGATCAAAACAGGCAAGGTCCTCCTTCTCATAGAGTTTGCATGAGTAAACGAGTAAACAAATAAATAAAATAGATCATTTATAGTATAATAAGGGATATAAAAATAATAAAATATGGTAATATTATAGAGATTGACCAGAGAGCCACTTTAGATTGAGTAGGTAGAATATGAATCTTATGACAAAGACCTGAAAGAGATTCAGAAGTTAACCATGAGAAGATTTCAGGAGAAGGTGCAAGTATAAATGCCCTAAACTGAGGATGGACTTGGATAAATGCAGGAACAGAACTAAGGCTTATTCATAGAGGGTGGCTTTATTTCTAGCTCATGTGAGAAATAAAGGCTGTGTACTTCTAATGTTCAGTAAAATAACAATTTTTCAAAGATAGTACTTTCAACTGGAAAGTCTCTTATTTAAAACCACATTATGAAACATCAAACAAAATGCTAGAAAATTATTCACTGACAATATCTTTATCTTCTGGGAGTGGTTGTGTTTGTGGAGGGGTAACAAAAAGTTAGAAAGGAGTGCAATAGCAGAAAGTGCTTAGGTAACTTTACTGTGTTACTAACACATATTTCAGACCGCTGTAGGTGTTTGAAGAGTGGCTACAACCAAGCAGCTTGTTAGACCTAAAAACATCCAGAATGCTTTAATCAGAAACTTCTTCTATTTTCAATATTGACAAAAATGATTAATACTGGTAGATATTTTGGAAGTAGAGGCAAGAAATAAAATGCTCTGGATTGGATTTCACCCTGCAAGTATCAGTTCTGAGGCCAGATTATCAACCTTTTGAATAAATGAGCATCAGACTAGCCTGGTTTTTTTTCTTTTTTTTTGGCCAAAATTACAAATATTGTTATAAAGTAAAGAAGTAATTACAGTAATTAGTTATTTGCTTATTTTTGCAATTCTATTCAAAGTACAACAAATGATTTATTAAAATTTTTTTAAATGGCAAAAAACATGTCATGCCTTTGCAAATAATTTTTAGCAGCTGTTGGATTCATGTTGGGGTCTAGAATAGTTCATAAATGTAAAAAACATTAAAAGTAAGTAAAACTTCAAATACATTATTATATTCTGGAAGAAAGATTGGGCAGGAGAAGGAATGCTGGTTGGGAGGGGGATGGGAAGTTGGCACTGTGTTCTAGCTCAGAGGTAGTTCTCAAGTCATGTCTTTATTCATTCATGTCTGAGTCATAGAAAGGGCTGTCAGCAGAAACAAACAAATAATATTTACAAAAAAAGTGACATTTTATGAATTAAGGCTCCTTAATTATCTCTAAGCAAGCTTGCCTCTACGAAATCTCCTTAGAGATAATCATGCTGGATTGAAACAGTGATAAAGGCTAAATGCAGGGGTTTTTCTTTTCTTCCTCAGCATGGCTACAGAGAAGTATCACAATGAGATAAAATACACTGGGATCATCAGAAGAAGTAAGAGCAATCTGGGGAAGCAGCTCAGGGATGGGGCACTGGTGAGCCCTTTGCAGCTAGATATTGGAGAGACATCACTATACCAATTGGTGGATGAGAAATGGTAGCTGAGAATAAGTTTGGAAACATTTATCATATACTATCTAGGCAATGGCAGAAACAGTTAACAATATCGAGGGTGTGGGAGGGAGAAACTACAAGGCACAATAGAACTAGCCAGAAAATCCTAAATTAGTTACAGTTACTTGTTACGGTGAGAATCAATCAAAACAGTATCCTTAAGACTTTGTAGAGGATTGTTTTCAAATAAGTGATTAAAGTTACGAACCTGGGCTAGAATTTTAACCACATCTTCCATACAAGGAAAGAATGAATTATTCAATAAATGATAAGCAATTGTTTGCATTAGTAATGATGAAATTAGCTGCAATCCAGACTTTGCCATAATATATATAATAATATCTATTCCAGAGGAGTCACTGTGGACACAGACTTTGAAGCACACTAAAACAATCTGGAAACTCTCCTAAATCATTGTTCATTCAACTGGGAAGCTTCCCTTTGTATCCTGAGAGAAAATGCAGGAGCAAGGGAAAGAAATACAAGACAACTAATTATCTTACGATAATTTGAAATGGGAGATGAAAAGTAGAAAATATTTAGCCCACGAAGGTCTCAACTTGATGGAGGACAGATAAATGAGTCTAACAATCACTTAGGCAGTTTTTCAAATGACACTACTCCCAAGTCCCTACCCAGAAAGGTTCTACTATAGATTCTGATATGCTCTTATTCAAAGCCCCTGTTAAGCAGGTGCAAATGATTATCCTTGACAAATAATAAATGTCTAAATGTTATTATGACCTCCTATATAGATTTAAGTTGCTTGCGATAGAACAAGTCGACTACTAAGAACATCTAAAAACTAAATACACTATAAAATAATTTGTTTAAAGGCATCAGAGACCTACTAAAGCAAGGATAATTAGACAGAGCAAGAGCCATAGAGAGCTGAACTGATTATCTGCTGTTTCTTTTTCTCTGAAAAGACTTGTTGATTCTGTGTGCAAGAGGAGAGACTGATCATTTGGGTGGCATCCCAGCAGGAAGACCAACTCTTGGAGAAAGAGAAATATCTGTGCTTTTGGCAGCCCTGTGAGGCTAGAGGTATAAAACTGGACATTTTAGAGGCATCAAATAATAGCCATTTTGCCTTCAAGGCATTTGCAGAATTGTTAAGAAGTGCAGGTAGAAGGCAAAATAGCTAAGCAAACTGAGGAATAAAATGGAAGACTCATAATGGGAGGGACTCCTTGCTTATACCACTTAGACAGTGAACAGAAGTATACAGCCTAGAATCATAGGATGAAGTAGAAGTACAATGAGCCTTATCAAAACTTTAATCCTGACTGGACTCACTCAGTTCCTGATTGGATTAAGATAATCATCTAAGAAAAGCAAGAAGTTTTCCTTATTATCTTGATCTTCTGCAATTTTATGTGCCAAAAGACAAGACCAAAATAACAAAAACCAACAATAACCAAAATAGGCAATAGAAACAGATGTACAGGTGATTTAGATATTGAGGTTAGCAGATAAGAATATTAAAGTAATTACATTTAACATATCAAATAAAATTTGGGAACATGTAAAGAAAATAAGTAAAAAGATGGAGAAGTTCATCAGAAAATTAGAATATAAGAGAAATAAATGGAGATTCAAAAACTAAAATGGACAATGTCTAAAAATTGATTTAACAGTAGATTGAAGGAGACATAATGGCAGAGAATTTTTCTGAACTGATGCAGGTTGTCAACCCCGGGTTCCTTTGTAAACCTCAGAAGGACAAGTACAACAAATCCTACTTGACATCATAATAAATCTGATAAGAGATGAGAGTGGAGTTGGGAGGAAAGCAGAGACAGAGACAGACGGACATACATGCAGACAGAAACAGATATTTTAAAAGTCAAAAGAGAAAAATGATATATTACTTTCAAAGAATAAACCGTTAAGACTGGGAGCAGAGTTTTCAATAGAAATATGGAAGCCAAGATACAATGAAATATTGTGAATATAATGTTTAATGTGCTACAAAATAAAGAAAGCACAGCTTAGAATTTTATAACCAACAAAAATATTCTTCAAAAACAAATGAAACAAAGATATTTTTAGACAACTAAAATATAAGACATTTTATCTAAGAAAAAACTGAACTGAAAGAAAAAATTATGATTCAGATAAAAAATTTAAAAACTAAAATATGTTTAAAATAAAAAATACTTGCCACTTAAAAGAGATGCATTTTTAATATAAAAAATGAAATATTTAAAAGTATAATAAAAGAATGAAAAATACCTACCATGACAATATTAACCAAAACATATTTTTATACTAATATCAAAGCATATTTTAATGCAGAGAGCATTTGTAGACACAAAAAGAATTATTTCATAATGATGTAAGCATCAATCCACTAGGAAATTATAACAATTCAATATCAATATGCACTCAATAACATAATGAAAAAATTGATAAATTTTGAAAGAGTAGACAAATTTATGATCATAGTTACTTTGGCACACATTCTCAATAGGTGACAGAACAAGATTATAAAAAGATATAAATTGAAATAAAACAATTACCAAGTTTAAGTTACTTCAAATATATAGAATATTGCTTTCACTAACAACAAAACATACTTTTTCCTTCTACATATGGAATATTTACAAAAATTAACCATATGCTGCATTATAAAAAAGCCTTTAAAAATTTCAAAGGATTGCTCTCACTCGGAGTATATACTCTGCCAATATTGGAACTAAACTAGAAATTCATGAGTAAAGATGACTAGAAAATCATCAACTGTTAGCAATCACACAGCTAATTTCTAAATAACATACTAGTCAAAGAAGAAATCACAAGAAAGTTAGGAAATATTGTTAACTGAATGAAAATGAAGATACCACATATCAACACTTACAGAATACAGCTACAATTCTTAGATTAAAATGTATAGCTTTTTATGTACGTATTGAGAAAGAAAAAGACTGAAAACCAGTCATCTCATATTTCACATTAATAAAAGAAAAGCAAAAGGAAGTAGAAAGGAAAAAAAATAATAAAAAATAATAATAGGAGTCAGGGGCAGTGGCTCATGCCTGTCATCTCAGCATTTTGGGAGGCCAACGTGGGAGGATTGCTAGAGGCCAGAGTTTTAGATCAGACTGAGAAACACAATGAGACCTCATCGCTAGAAAAAAAAAAAATACAAAAATTAGCCAAGTATAGTGGTGCACACCTGTATTCTCAGCAACTCAGGAGGCTGAGGTGGGAGGCTCACTTGAGGCCAGGAGGTCAAGGCTGCAGTGAGCTGTGACCATGCCACTGTACTCCAGCCTGGGTAATAAAGTGAGACCCTGTCCCTAACTAATATAGGAAAAATCAATGAAATCAAATAACTAAAATACAATATAAAAACCAACAAAGCCAAAAGTTATTTATTTGAAAAAAATAATTAAGGTAATAGTATTATTTTGTCTTCATTTATACCCACATATTGTCAAGGTTCAGGACAATCTCGGTTAAATAAATAAATAATTTAATGAATAAAAAGTACTGTTCGGTATAATGCAATGTAAATGACATTCATGTGTGACATTGTACAAAACAGTATCTTAGAAGCTGGATTTGCACTAATAATATGTTTTGGAAGGAGAGATGCACGATGTTGCGGGAAGTCAGGGACCCCAAACAGAGGCACTGGCTGAAGCCATGGCAGAAGAATGTGGATTGTGAAGATTTCATGGACATTTATTAGTTCCCCAAATTAATACTTTTATAATTTCTTATGCCTGTCTTTACTGCAATCTCTAAACATAAACTGTAAAGATTTCATGGACACTTATCCCTTCCCCAATCAATACCCTTGTGATTTCCTATGCCTGTCTTTACTTTAATCTTTAATCCTGTCAGCTGAGGAGGATGTATGTCACCTCGGGACCCTGTAATAACTGCATTAACTGCACATATTGTACAGCATGTGTGTTTAAACAATATGAAATCTGGGCACCTTGAAAAAAGAACAGGATAACAGCAATGTTCAGGGAATAAGAGAAATAACCTTAAACTCTGACCGCCGGTGAGCCGGGAGGAACAGAGCCATATTTCTCTTCTTTCAAAAGCAAATGGGAGAAATATCGCTGAATTCTTTTTCTCAGCAAGGAACATCCCTGGGAAAGAGAAAACTCGCCTGGAGGTATAGGCCTATAAACGGCCTCCCGAGGTGTGTCCATATTTTATGGTTTGTAGACTGCAGGGGTGAAATAGACCCCAGTCTCCCATAGTGCTCCCAGGCTTATTAGGAAGAGAAAATTCCCGCCTAATAATTTTGGTCAGACCAGTTGCTCTCAAAACCCTGTCTTCTGATAAGATGTTATCAGTGACAATGGTGCCCGAAACTTCATTAGCAATTTTAATTTCGCCCTGGTCCTGTGGTCCTGTGATCTCGCCCTGCCTCCACTTGCCTTGTGATATTCTATCACCTTGTAAAGTACTTGATGTCTGTGACCCACACCTATTCGCACACTCCCTCCCCTTTTGAAACTCCCTAATAAAAACTTGCCGGTTTTTGCGGCTTGTGGGGCACCACGGAACCTAACAACAAGTGATGTCTCCCCTGGACACTCAGCTTTAAAATTTCTCTCTTTTGTACTGTGTCCCTTTATTTCTCAAGCCAGCCAATGCTTACGGAAAATAGAAAAGAACCTACGTGACTATCGGGGCAGGTTCCCCGATAGCACGAGCCATACAAACATGTAAAATTGTAAACATTTCTGTTTTTCTCTACTTTTCATGCCTGAACAGCCAAGTACTAATAAGAAAATTATCAGTTATACTGATTGAATTATCTTTTAACTAATAATGCTTAGATTCAACTTGATCTATATTATTGCTTAGAAATCTTGTCATTCATATTCAGTAGATTTCATTTAAGTTTTTCAAAACTATCCCTAGAGTACAGAGCTCCCCAAACCCACATGCAGATATAGACATTTATAAGATTATCTTGAATTCTAATTTCCTAAGATTTATATCATTTAACATTGATGTCTAACATTTTCTTATCACTTTGTTTAGTTTTTAAATCTTTAATCTTTGTTAACCATATATGAGCTCCTTGAAAACAGATTATTTTTAGCTTATTTATTGCCATCTATTCAGCTCCTAAAGCAGTATCAGGAACAAAATAAGCAATTAAATATTTACTAAAAGAATAATTTGGGGCTTTGATTTTCATTAATTTGGGACCAGATTATTCAAGCCATTGCTTGCTCTGAAAACTAAAGTACAAAATAAAATGTTAAAAATATTTTTGTAAAAACAAGAACCAACTAACAAAACAGTAAAGTACTGCCAGGCCAAAATATAAGAGAAATCAGAAACATAGAAAGGGAAGCAGATGACCAAAGCACTAATGCCACTTTTGTTCTGAAGTATTTGCCGATCCCTGAAAACATAGGCTTCAGTATGACAAACTCATCAGATGAGACAGATGGAAGATAAGGCTCAGTGGCCACCCAAAATAAGGAATCTAATAGGAGAACCTCTTTACATTAAGAAGAATTTTCAAAGTGCTAAATGCTTAAGATTAAAGATAAACCAGAAGTAAATCCACCCAATTACATAACTTAATGGATTGGCACTAAATAGAGCATGGTGCAAAAGAAAGAGAAATAACAATTTGAGAAGTTATGGGTGAATTTACTGCCTAGGTTCACATTACCTGGATGATCCAGGCAAACTCAAAAGATGAACTGTATAAAAGTGTTCTGAGAATAGTCCAGGAAAAACAATGATCTTCTCTAAATGAAGACACTTTAATTGTAGTCTTTAAGGAATCTCTTCCCCACAAATAAGTTTTTTAAAAATAACAACAAATAGTCAGCAGTCAGAAAAAAATATATAAGCATACAAAGAAGGCACTATATAAAAAAAAGTTAAAAAACAGACAATAGAAATAGATTCACACTATTTTATTAGCTATTAGAATTTTCAAAATGTTATTAAATTATATTTACTATTTTTAATAAATTGTATATAAGCATAACTATATCCACAATAAGCTAAAAATTATTAATAATGGCACATTTTTAAAAGATGCAAAAGGAAAGGGAATTTCTAGTAATAAAAAATGCTAAAGCCAAAATTAGAAGCTAATAGCATTTTACATAGAGTTGAAGAGAGAATTAGTGAATTGGAATGTAGATTATAATAATCAACCAGAATATAATGGGGGAGGCATGGAAAACAGGTAAAGAGATCAAGAACATAGATTGAGAAAATGTACTTATTTTTCAATAAAAATAGTAAAACTTATTTATTCTAGAAGAGTTTCCAATTTAACAAAAAAAGACAGTGGATAGTTCCCATTTACTCACCACTCAGTTTTCTCTGTTATTAACACCCTATATTAATATGGCACATTTGTTCTTATTAATGAACCAGTTAATACTGATGTATTATCATTAATTAAACTCTATACCTTACTCAGATTTGCTAAGTTTTTAACTAATGTCTTTTTTTTTATTGCCAGGATCTCATTATAGATAACATATTACATTTAGTAGTTTTATCTTTTTATGCTTCACTTGGCCATGACAAGTTTTTAGACCTTTCTATTCATGACACTTTAAAACAAATCTTTAAATTCTAATAGCTAATGTTTGTGTGAATCTATTTCTATTGTTTGTTTTTCTACTTGTTTTGTGTTATAGTACCTTGTTTCTTTGTGTGCTTGTTTTTTTGACTGCTTACTGTTTGCTGGCATTCTTGAAAAATTGATGATCTCAACAGATTTGGAGAGTGCAGGTCAGGCATTTTGTAGACTGTCCCTCTATTAAAATGTGTCTGACATTTTTTATTAGACTAGCATTATGATTTGGGGGAGGAGTACCACAGAAATATAGTGCCACTCATCATATTGTATCAAGTGTACACATTCAACATAACCTATAATTGTTGATGTTGTCCTTGATCACCTGGTTTAAGGAAATGTTTGTCAGGTTTATCCACTGTAAAGCTATTTTTTGTTTTTCCTTCTCCATACTGTAGTCTTTGGAAGGAAATCACTATATACAGCCCACATTCAGGCAGTGGGGAGTTAAGCTCTACTTCCTTAAGGGTGAAGTGTCTATGTAAATTATTTGGAATTCTCCATGAGAGATTGGCTCTTTTTTCTCATTAGTTAATTAATTGCATTATTTCTTCTTATGAAAGCAGACTCATAAATATTTGCTTTATGCTTTAGGTTTTAATATAATATTACTTAATTTATTTTATTGCTCAGTTTGTTCAAGATTTAACCATTTGGGGCTCCTTCAGGTGGTTCACAGGAAAACCCTTTTGATGTTTCCCCATTAATGTAGGGTTTTTTCAAGTTTTTTGAGTACTTTCTTACTTTCTGGAACTACAAGAGGCTTCAAGCTCATCTTGTATATTTCCTGCCCCAGGCCTGGAATCATTCATTACTCCAGGAGTTTTTTTAATTGGAAAATGGTTTAAGAAACCAAGATCTGGGCACTAGAAGTGGGTGCCACTTCTTCCAGGCTTTCTTGACAGATAGTAATGAAATATATGTGTGTGTGTGTGTGCTAACCTGTGTATTATACACATATTCATAAATATTTCTTTGTGTAATCTCTACACCTACACTAACCTAAACATGAGTTCATATGATGTCTCCAACTTTAATCCTTTGTCACGTGGATATTTCTAGCCCCGTCCCTTTGTTTATCTTTAATTCTCACTCCAACACTGAGAAACCTGGCTCCTACCATCTGCCATCTGTTTACTTAATTCTTCAATTCCAGTGCATATATATTGCAATTTTAGAAATGTTAACCTGTACCATCATAGGAAGCAACTTTATCAACTAGAGTACACTGCTTAGACACAGTTTCTTTTGCATTCACTCTTATAAACTCTGCTTATTTTCAGTTACTTTGGTCAGCACATTTCCCCATCAACCTTTGTTGGGTTGTTTCATATATTTTGTCACATTCTGTATTTCATACTGGGGTTTCTGACTTTCTAAATTATTTTTTAAAATTTGTGAGCAATAAGATTTATTGTTTGTGCCATAATGTTCAATAGGTTTTGACAAATGCATAGTGTCATTTATCCAACATTATAGTATCATATAGAGTAGCTTTCTCACCCTAAAATCATCCCTATTTAACCTTCACCATCTTCTCCAAAATCCTGTCAACCATTGCTCTTTTTATGATTGCTGCAGTTTTGCCTTTTCCAGAATTTCATGTAATTAAAATCACACTGTATGTAGCCTTTTGGACTGGCTCCATTTATTTAGCAACATGAATTTAAGATTTATTTGTGCTTTATTTGGCTTGATGGCTTATTTCTTTTTATTACCAAATAATATTTCATTGTTCAAATGCATTAAAGTGAGTTTATCAATTCACCTATTTAAGGACATCTTGGTTACTTCCAGTTTGGGGCAATTATGAATAAAACTGCTATAAAAATTTACATGCAGGTTTTTTTGTGTGGGCATAAGTTTTTAGGTCAGTTGAGTAAATAACTAGAAGCTTAATTACTGGGTCATAGGATAAGATTTTGCATTGAGCTTTGTCACAACTGCCAAAGTGTTTTCTAAAGTGGCTGAACTGTTTTGGATTTTCAGCAGCAATGAATGAGGGTTCCTGTTGCTTTGCATCCTCACCAGCAATTGGTATTATCAGCTTTAAAAAAATCAGAATTGCCCTTTATTTTTGCTTAGCACTTGGTAACTTTCAATTCTTCATGTGTGTTGCTTCTTAAAAAAATTATCCTCCAAGACAGTTTTCTGAATGAGGAATAAATGTTTGCCCTCTTTACAGGTCAGGAAACTGAGGCATGGTGAGGTTATGCTCATGTTCAAAGTTACCTAGTGACAGCATGAATCAGAATCCAAATGTCCCAACCCATGGAGCTGTTTAGCCCATTGTATTTACTCTCCCAGAAAATACTGATTGAGCATGTACTATGTGCCAGGCATTGGGGCCCACACTGGAAAAGAGTCAAATAGATAGGAGAAATAGGATGTGCAAAGGCCCTGGAGTGGAAAGGAAAGGGAGTAAAAAGTGGGATGAATAGCATAGTACAAAGGACACAACCACACAGGGTTTTAAGGCCACATTAATAATTTAGAACTCTCCCTTGAGGTCAAAGAAAAACCAGTGAATAGTTTTGAGCAGTGGAGTGACAATAATCAGATTTGCATCTTCTCCTTCTGTCCATATGCCCAAAATCTCTCCAGGACTTAGGCACAGCCTAAGGTGTGATAGATGGTAAAATGCCAGGCACCATCAGCCATGGCCCTAAATTTGACTCACTGGGGCAAAGTGATAGCTAAGAGCACACACTGGATTCAATCTCAGCTGCATAACCTGTGGCACTGTCTCAACATTTCCGGAGCCTCAGTTTCTGTCTCTGTAAAATGAATGTTTGTAGTTCTACCAGCTAGGGTTTGTGTGAGAATTAAATATGCCTAAGGTGCTTAGTAGAGTGCTTGATAACAAGTAGCTACTCTAGTGCACATTGGTCATTATCAATGTTGATGCACTTTCTGATTGGCTTGTCAATTATTATCCTGATACTTGAATGAGGCTTTGGCAGTCTTCAAAGGGCTGGTGTTTTTAATTTTAGAATTGCGGGTGCACCAGCAGGTTTGTTACATGGCTATATTGTGTGATGCTGAGGTTTGGGCTTTTAATGATCCTATCACAAATAAGTAGTGAACATAATACCCAATAGGTAGTTTTTCAGTCCTTGCCCCCTCCCTTACTACCCCCTTTTGGATTCTCCGGTATTTATTGTTTCCATCTTTGTGTGTGTAATAGTCCATTTTCACATTGCTATGAAGACATGCCCAAGGCCAGATACAGTGGCTCACACCTATAATCCCAGCACTTTGGGAGGCCCAGGTGGGCGGATCGCCTGAGGTTGGGAGTTTGAGACCAGCCTGGCCAGCATGGTGAAACCCTGTCTCTACTAAAAATACAGAAATTAGCCAGGCATGGTGGCAAGCACCTGTAATTCCAGCTACTTGGGAAGCTGAGGCAGGAGAATCATTCGAACCCAGGTGGCAGAGGTTGCAGTGAGCCGAGATTGTGCTATTGTACTCCAGCCTGGGCAACAGAGGAAGACTCGGTAAAAAAATAAATAAATAAATAAAAAATAAGGACATACCAAAGACCAGGTAATTTGTGAAGGAAAGATGTTTCATTGACTCTGCATGGCTGGGGAGGCCTCAGGAAACTTACAATCATGGCAGCAGGTGAGAGAGAAGCAAAGGCACATCTTACATGGCAGCAGGTAAGAGAGAGTGAACAAGCGAAACGGGACAACCCTCTTATAAAATCATCAGATCTCATGATAACTCATTCACTATCACGAGATCAGCATGGAGGAAACTGCCCCCATGATCGATTCACCTCTCACCAGGTCCCACCCTTGACTTGTGGGAATCATAGAAATTACAATTTGAGATGAGATTTGGGTGGGGACATAGAGTCAAACCATAACACCGTCTGTACCCAGTGTTTAGTGCCCATTTATAAGTGACAACATGCAGTATTTGGTTTTCTGTTTCTGTGTGAATTCGCTTAGGATCCTGGCTTCCAGCTGCATCCATGTTGCTGAAAAAGACATGAATGTGTTCCTTTTTATGGCTATGTATCACATTTTTTTAAAAATTGTGATTTCCTAATGGAAATTGATGTTGAGCATCCTTTCATATGCTTGTTTACCATATGTACATCTTCTTTGGTGAAGTGCCTATTCAGATCTTTTGCCCATTTTTAATTTGGTTGCTTATTTTACTATTTTTGAGTTTTATGAGGTCTTTGTATACATTTGATACAAGGCCTTTGGCGCATATTTGTTTTGCAAATATTTCTCCTAATCCGTGATTTAGTTTTGGATTTTCTTAATCATGTCTTTAACCAAGCAGAACTTTTTACTTTTAATAAAGACCAGCTTATCAACTGTAACCTTTATAGGTCATGTTTGTCATGCTATAGCTAAAAACTCATCATCGAATCAAGAGTCACTCAATTTTCTCCTACTTTTCTTTCCTAGAAGTTTATAGTCTTTCACTTTACATTTTCATCTATCATCCATTTTGAGTTAATTTTTGTGAAATGTTAAGATCTAGACTTATTGTCATCACATATGAACTTACAATTGTCCCAACACTATCATAAACAACTGTCCTTTCTCCATCTAAGTACCTTTGCTCCTTTGTCAAAGATCAGTGGCTGTATTTATGCAGGCCTATTTCTGTGGTTTACATTTTGTTCCATCAATCTAGAGCCAATTGTTTTGGCAATAAAATCCTGTCTTGATTGCTGCAGCTTGAGAAGATTAAAATTGAGTCCTTTTTTTTTTAGTATTTTGTTAGCTATTCTTGGTCTTTTTGCATTTCTATGTAAACTTCAGAATCAGTTTGCCGATTTTAAAACAATATATTTCTGGAATATTGATTGGGATTGTATTGAATCTATAGATCAATTTGGAAATCATGGACATTTTAACAATATTGAATCTTTCAATCCATAAACATAGAATACTTCTCATCTAACATACTTTTACTTGCAGCTCCACAAAGAAACAACAACAAAGGTGGAGTAGGGAGGGAGGAGAAATGTTAGGGCAATAGTTTTTAAAAGGTATGTGATGAGAATTTTTCATAATAGATTGAAAATAGCAATCCACAAATTCTTATACTAAACAAACCCTAGCAGGATGAAAGAGAGAGAGGGGAAAGTAAGCTAATCTTACACACATAATGGTGAAGTTGCCAAACACCAAGTAATATGCAAATTTTTAAATAACCTGGCAATAAAATGATTGCATTAAAATAGTGACAACTAAGCCACAAATAAGTAGAACCAAATTTTCAACAGAATGAAAGAATTCTAGACCCAGTGAAAATATTTTTAAACAATATATGTGAAATAAAGACATTTTATCATGAAATGAACTGAGTTGTCACATGAAGGTTAAATATCTTTCCATGATGATTACCAAGCCCACAATCTTAGTGTCAGGGTCTTATCTAAAGGTGATAAAAGACAGGTCAAGAAAGAGAGAAGAAGGGTCTATAGAGCTTCAATTTTTTTTCATTTATATTTCATCTAGAGGACCCAGCACAATATCTTTCATACAGGTAGCACCAAATAATCTATGAATAAAATTTGCCAAACATCACAAGGATAAAAATGTATTATTTATCCAATCAGCTATTACTTAGTAAACATTTATCAAATAACCACTACATGCCAGATTCTTAGTCTTTTAAAGGATACTATTTCATATGAAATGTGACTGTTAGGAAACATTATATCCTGTAAAAGGAGAAAATGATAACTGGTCAGGAATGAACTTTTGGTAAATATAAAGAAGGGCCAATGAAAATTTTGCCATCTGCTGGAAGTACTTCTTACCATGCGATGAAAAAAGTTGAAATACTGTTCACTTTTCTACTTTTTATGACTTCAAGTAACTTCGATTTGTATACCTTTACATGCCTGTTTTTAAGGTCTTAAACAGGTTTCCAGCAGAGCCTGTTGGGTGGAGCTATTAAACCTATAATAAAGGCAACAGCATTTGGTGCAGATTGGCACCCAGTGTAGAGTGCTGGCCTTTCTCACTCAGAAGGAGATAGTTACACGTAGCACTGTTCACTTCTAGGTAAGGAAAAACATCTCCTGCCACTCACGGATGACATACAGTGCAAGCTTGAGAGTGATGGGATCCTTCTCAGAGCCTAAGTATATACGTCAAAGATTTGCAATTGCTGTGAAACGTAACTGAGGTAAATGAGAAGTGACAGCAAAGAAGTTTTCTCAGCAAATTCCAAATGAAGGGCCTCCCACAAAACCTGCCTGAGACACAAGCGTACTGTCAAGGTCATCAATAAACAGGAGTCTGAAACTCACTGCCAAGGAGAGCCTAAGGGGTCAAAATGACTAAGTCGAGTGTGGGATCCTACATGGGATGTTAGAACAGAAAAAGGACATTAAGTAAAGACTATCTGAATAAACAATGGACTTTAATCATAGTAGTGTATCAATATTGGTTCATTAATAGTTACAAATTGCCATATTAATATATTGATAAGAAAAGAAACTGAGTGATGGGTATATGGGAACTCTTGGGACTATCTTCTTAACTTTTCGATAAATCTAAACTTCTAAAGATTAAAGTCTTTTTTAAAAAGATTACTGGTACTGAATTTATACTGAGGTGTGATCAAGAGCATGGGGATCCTTTCATAAGTCTAGAAATTACACCATAGTTAAAATTAACATTTTTAGAAATATTAAAATCAGGTAAGAACAAGATACCTAGAGGTATCAGAGACAGATGTTTTGGTTTACCAGTAGTCCTGAAGATTATAATTTGATTGAAAGCTACTTTTACAAATCATAATTTATTGTTAAGTAAAATACAGATTTGAGGAGCAAGAGAGTTATTTACTATTTAGGACTATATTTGCACCACTACTCTATTCCATTTATAGGAAAATCATAAGTATTAAAAACAAAGCCCTTTTCTACCCAGTCAATTGCTTCTAAATTACATGAGTTATTATTTAAAATGGACTTCATCTTTTATCATCCATTTGAGATATTACTATCCATTTGAGACTGCAGGAGTTATCACATATCTAAAGTGATATTTTTATCTTCAATAAATTCTAATTCAGTTCATACATTAACTGGAGAAACACAATTTTAGTGTGCTTAATCAAAATGCTTTATGGATTCTTCATTCCATACTAGTAATAGCATGATGCTTTAACAAAAATAGTAATTAAAATAATTGATTTAAATAACCACAAGGAGGCTTTCTCTCCTGTCCCTTTAAGAGGACTCTCAAATGGACCAATCTTGTTCAGCAATTCATACTTTTCACAGGTGTCATTATAATCCAATGATTTGATTATTTTCTTAATTTTTTATTTACTTAAGGACTTCTCTAAAGATATCATTTGGTGATTTCACTTTAAATAACTCAGTATTTTAACACATGAATATACTTTTTATTGTCACCCCTATAAAAAAAAATCACTTTATTTTCAGAGACAGGGGCTTGCTCTGTCACCCAGGCTGAAGTGTAGTAACACAGTCATAGCTCACTATAACCTCAAACTCCTGGACTCAAGAGACCTTCCCACCTCAGCCTTCTGAGTAGCTAGGACAACAGTCATGTGCCACCATGCCTAGCTCATTAAAAAAAATTTTTTTACAGACAAGATCTCACTATGTTGCCCAGGCTAGTCTCAAAATCCTGGCCTCAAGTGATCCTCTTGCCTCAGTCTCCCAAAGTTCTGGGATTGCAGGTGTGAGCCACCATGCCCAGCCAAAAATATCTTGTTTTAACCCAACATTCGTTTGCTCTTAACATAACTGACAAACTTATGAGTAATTCTAATTGACATATTATGTTATACAATGAAGAGTTGAAAAGAAGAGGGTACAATATTCCATAATTATAATGCCATTTGCACAATGGTGTACTCTAAACTGTCTCTGTTTTTTTGTTTGTTTGTTTTGACACAAGGCCTCACTTTGTCTCTGTCACCGGGGCTGGAGTGCAGTGGTGCAGTCTCTGCTCACTGCATCCTCAACCTTCCAGGCTCAAGGGATCCTCCTGCCTCAGCCTCCTGAGTAGTTGGGACTACAGGCATGCATCACCATACCCAGGTAATTTTTGTTTTGTTTTGTTTTGTTTTGAGACGGAGTCTTGTTCTGTCACCCAGGCTGGAGTGCAGTGGCGCGATCTCGGCTCACTGCAAGCTCCGCCTCCTGGGTTCATGCCATTCTGCTGCCTCAGCCTCCCGAGTAGCTGGGACTACAGGCGCCCACCACCACGCCCGGCTAATTTTTTGTATTTTTAGTAGACATGGGGTTTCACCATGTTAGCCAGGATGGTCTCAATCTCCTGACCTCGTGATCCACCCACCTCGGCCTCCCAAAGTGCTGGGATTACAGGCGTGAGCCTCGGCGCCCGGCCTATAATTTTTGTGTTGTTTGTAGAGATGGGGTTTCTTGATATTGCCCAAGATGGTCTTGAATTCCTGGGCTTAAGCAACCCACCTGCCTTGGCCTCCCAAAGTGCTGGGATTAAAGGCATGAGCCACCACACCGGCCCCTCTAAACTTTTTTGTATGGAAGTAAAATACCATATTGGATGTATTCATATAACCTTCATATGTTGTATTGGTGCATAAGATTTATTTCCATCTTATGGTACATTTTTGGCTTAAATTCTTATAATTAATATTCTTTCATCCAAGATTTATACCCTTTTGAATATCATTGACTGGAGTTTAATGAACTTACATTACTGTGTATATTTTTAATCTAATCTTCTAATTTTTCAATATTTTTACCTTCATGATCATATGGTCATTAAGAGGTTTTTGTCTCTAAATTAATATACCCCTTTAATCAAATTTTTAAAGATTTATTTCAATGAAAGCCTTTATCTACAGGTGTGTGCTTACATAATTCTTCAAATTCTTCACACACACACACACACACACACACACAAAGTTTATCTTAACCTCCTCAAAAGTTTGTTTCACTATTTCTGCATTTTTCTCTTGAAAACAACTTTTACTCCGTGAATGGAAACTATATATTTAACTTCTATTCTAGCCCCAATAGAGAAGCCATTCTCTCTTCCCCACAACCCAAGCCCTTTGAGTAATCTTTGAGCCACCTCCTAACCAGTATAAATCATTATAATAATGAACTTGGAAAAAATTCTTTAATTTTTCTCAATTATTTTTGTCTTTTGGCATAAACCAAATAAGGTTAATTTTCATGTTAGTACACAAACATACTGCTAGCTTTTTATCATATTAATTATATACATCCATTTTAACACGATCTCTTTTTGACTTATTAACATCATTTAGGGATACAAATTAGACTTCAAAAGGAATAAGGCTTAAATAATTTAGCCATACCTTAAGGCAATTATTTTCAGAGTTTTCACAGAGCATTTCAGGTTACACAGATGGAATATTTACTTTTAAAACACATTTTGAATATCCCTATGCAGAGCTGTAAGCTTAATTTTGACAAATACTAGTTCTTAAATAATTTCAGTGTTCATGTCTAGCCACTTTCCTTCAATTTTTTTCTTTTAAACTTTAAATATGAGTATTAGCTACTGTCCATTGCATTCATCAATCATTTGAAGTATTTTAACAAGGCAGAAAATAAATCAGCCTGAAGTGGGATAAGCTAAAACCTTGCTACAGAGTTAATAGAAACTTGAATGCAATTTGGGGAAAATCTACACAGACCCAAATTTGTTAACTGTAGGGGAAATTAGAACCTGAATAAAAAGCACATCAGTAAGAGAGAGGAAAATATATAAAAGCAAAATGTGGAATTTTTTGTTTCTTTTTTACTTAGTTTTATAACATTTCATGAAACACTAATTGAGCTAAAATGTGATATTCTAACACCGACAGTACTAATCCCCATCTGCCTCACACACAAATGTGATTTATCAGTGGTATGTGTAATAAATGAAACTGCATGTATTTAGAATGGAAACTGTCTGTTCCTTATAAGCTTGACACCCATTGCTGTGACTACTGTTCTGCCATTGGCATTGCCATTCTTCCATGACCTTGAGAGGGACTAAAAAGTAACAAACATTTATAAAACCAATTTCACTCTTAAAGAAGATTTGAGTTACACTTTTTAGAATGGATCATCCTTTCCCTCAGTACTCAGTACATAACAACAGTATTACAAATTGTATTCTCATTGTATAAACTAAAGGGCTTTGGAGATGAAATTCACATTTTTATATTGATAAGAAATCATAGTAGAATGCTAACAGAATTATCTCTAAATCTGCATCTGATTTGTAGTGATGATTTATAAGCTAAATACATTTTTCTGGCTCAATTACTTTTGTGAGCAGTAAAAATAAAATTCTAGCCAATGACACAAGTTGAGATTAAGAAATGAGAAAACGCAAAAAACTCTATGTATGATTAGTTGCCTACTTGGGGATTTCTGAAGGAACAAATTTATGGAGTTAATGTAATGAGCTACTCTGAGATCTCTTCCAAGAACATCAGCTTGTCTAATTAGGTTTTTGGACAATTTGCCAACCATAAATAAATTACAGGAAAAGTTCATAGTTTCTATGAGCAATATATTTTCCTAATCACTCCATTTCACTAATTTTGGCCTTTTCTCAAACCTCTCATTTATTCTGTAATATTCGTAACTGGTGGTTACTCTTTTATTGGTCATAGAATCATCCTTTTATTTCCAAATAAATTGCCAGTTGACTGATACCTTCAGAGAAACTCTCTCTTTTAAATGGTTCTGGGTTCAGCATACATATATATATATATATGGGCTTTCTAGTAGCCAGTAAAATCTAATCATGTGGGTCATTATAATGACTCAAATTTTCATAAACCGTAAGAATCTGTGTTTGCATTAATGGTTCACAAGTAGTCAAAAATATAGCAGAAAATGAGTGACCATTATGTGACGCACCTTACCTCAGCTTATAACATTCTTACAGTTTAATTATGCACTGTACACTTCCAATATGCTTCCCAAATGGCCAAGAAGCAGTAAACATATGGTGAACTACAAACCCAAATTTGTCCCTTTATTTTGACATTAAGGATATAAAATATAACTTGTAATGGAAAATGAGCACTGTGTATTCATGCTGAGTAGCCTTGGCAGAGGTTTGGCTTTTAAAGACCTACTTTCATGGCTGTGGTCATTCTGTCTGCCTGCATTTGAAGAAAGAGTCTTACAGTTTATCTGAATCATATCTGATATGTGGCATCAAGCGCAGCACTACCCAGATCTCCTAGTTTTTAATTTCCAGGTAATAGACAAACCTTGGCAAAGTGACTTTATTTTTAACTTCATGAGGTGATAGGAGTGTGGTGGCATAAGTCTTTGTGAAGTGGCAGTTAACCCACACCACAAGCCGTTTCACCTGCTGAGCCACACAGCCGACGTGGGTGCAGGAAGAGAAAGCGTGGGCTTCTCAGACTGATCGTTGCTAATGAAGGCGAAAAATGCCAGTCCACAGCAGGCTTCGGGGTGGCCAGCTCAGCTCCAGCCCGCTTGAAGAAAAGCTGGGAAATCTTAAGATTTTTATTGATTGTTTTTAGAAATAAACTTAATGTCGAGGCTATGCAGATTACAATCAACAAGTGGCAGCTCCAGCTTGAATGTTGGTCATCATTGGATGAGCTAGACTGAGATCTCTTCACAGGACCCTTCTAGTGTAGGAGCACAGAAGGTAATAATATTTTGTTTTGTTCTTTTTATAAGACAGGGTAGCTTGAGCAAATAGCAACATTCTCTCTCTCTCTCTTTCTCTTACTTTTTCTCCCTCATCTATTTATCGGTTTTCTTTGAATTAGGCTTCTTCCAATAAATTTAAATGGACAAGGTATTTATTTATGGGGAAAAAAAATAAGAGGTTGAATTTCTGGAACCCAGAACTGTGTTTTCTAAGCATCTCCACTGAAGGCCTTTCTCATGGATGGCTCTGTTGTCTTCTCAGTGTTGTTAAATGACACAAGTCAAAGCTGTTCATCAATTTACCCACTTCCCCATCCCAGTCTCTCGCTCACTCTCTTGCCACATTAATCGTTCCCCTGAAATCCTATCACTTTGCTGGAGGATTGATGTAAGTCTCCAGCAATTAACATAATTACAAGCCTGATTATCTTCTAATTGCATTATGAGTATTTGGTTATTCACTACACAAATTAGAGGAAATTAAAGAGGAGCAAGATCCTGCAGTGTGGGCGTCAAGCTTTCTACAACAGTTATGAGCATTCGAATGCAAAGTGATCACTGGAAGGTGAAGATCATTTTAGATTTCAGTGAGCAAACAATGGATACGTTTCATTTTGGAGACAGGTACTTCTTTTTTACTTTTTCTATTTTTCTTTTCGGTTAATGGCACACAAAATTCTCCCTGCATTGTTTATAAATTCTCTTCACAACACCAAAGCCATCAAATAAGTTGTGGCAATTCCATATTAGTCTGTGTTGGTTCATGTATTAATAATAAGATCAGTGATCAAAAATAAATGAATAAATGGCAATTTATTCATTTATACCCTAAGTTAGACACAGAAGTTATCACTTTGAACATCCGTAATTTCTGGCCAGGGGCGGCGGCTCACGCCTGTAATCCCAGCACTTCCGGAGTCTGAGGCGGGCGGATCGCGAGGTCAGGAGATTGAGACCATCCTGGCTAACACGGTGAAACCCCGTCTCTACCAAAAATACAAAAAATTAGCCGGGCATGCTGGCACGCACTTGTAGTCCCAGCTACTCGGGAGGCTGAGGCAAGAGAATCGCTTGAACGGGGGAGGCGGAGGTTGCAGTGAGCCGAGATTGTGCCGCTGCACTCCAGCCTGGGCGACAGAGAGAGACTCCGTCTTAAAAAAAAAATAAAATCCATAATTTCTAAAATAACAGTAATGATAATTCCAGGATAAAATTCACTCTAGTAAAGAAAATGTGGCATTAAACTCTGAAGTGCATGGTCTTTATAGACTATGCTGCCATATCAGATTCAAAAAGATTAACTTTCTTTCTAAATAGAAGGCAGAATTACCTTAAACATATTGAGCAACTTTGGAGGAACAAATGGAGTCAACTCTTCCGTTATTATTCCACTGTGTGGGGACTCTCTTGCTTTAATTCTTGTGGCTAGCCTGTGCTTGACCTGCAAAGGGGCACACACTCCTTTTAATGTTATGGCCTCATTTGATAACGCACCAAGACAAACACACAACCAAGCAAAACACACAAAAAAACTCTTCTTTGCTTATTTATTGCATACTTGAGACCAGCTGATTCTCCAGGGGAACTTCATTAAATGCTCAGGGAGAACAAAATGAAAATAGTAAAAAAATAATAATAATAAACAATATAAAGCCAAGTTTCCAAAAGATACGTTCCCAAGTCTACAGGAATTTCCCCAAGCACTATTCAGGGTTCCTTCTCCCTTGGCTCCTTGCTAGCAAGGTCTGGCTGCGTTATTTCCTGCCCTAATAACACATTATTTTGGGTCTCTCAGTCTTTTTCATGTCAAGAATCACATTCAGGTTTTGAAATTCTTCTCAGACTCTGTTGGTGTGAATGATAAGCTACTCCCATGGCCATTTGGAAGAACTGGGTGCTTAAAACAATGGCCTCAATCAGTGCATTAAAAAAAAAAAAAATCCTCTTTGCTGTCTCCCCTGATCCACATGGGGCGGGACCCTAGATGGGCAGAAATAGAATCACCAAAAACTGTCTCTAAGTGCTTTTTACTTGGAAATCTTCAACTTTTTCTACTAGACAGCCAGGAAGGATAGAAGTAGGAGTGCACCAGAAAGGATTTGTGCTGACAACAGGTTCTTGCCGACAGCTGACGTCTTATTGCCAATAGTCACCCTGGCCAATGGCAGAAAGCACAGCACATAGCAGAAGTTAACACAGGGTGGTGAATTCAAAATAATGGCCTGAATAAGAGAAACCGAACATTGGTAATTCTACATGTGCTTTTTACTTTTTCCTGCTGCACAAATTATTTCTCACTTGTAAAATAATAACAGCTCTCTTCTTTGCATTCCCATACCACTTTCCTCCCCTGTCCACTTGCCATTCATCCATTCATTCAATCAAGAATTGTTTAGTGAGAGCTTACTATGTGTTTGACACAGTGACCAAGCCAGATGTAGATCTGCCCTCCTGGAGCATGTGGTCAAGTAAGAGACTCTTACGGAGCTGTAAGTGCTGAGGTAGTAGACGTATAAGGTGCTATGGGAGCTCCTGGGAAGGTGCAATATTGGAAAGATTTTTATTTTCATAAGAAAGAGCACATAAGGCAAAATTGGGCAGGAGTGGAGCCAGGTCAGTAAAAAAGACAAGTATGTCAATAGAAGACAGACAAGGGACGGCATAGGCAAAGACCAAAAGACAAGTGACTATGGTGCCTCTAGGAAACAAAATAACTTACTGTGGCTGGCTGGAAAACAAAGTGTGAAGGCAACAGTGTTCTAATAATTTACATAACATTTGCTTCATCAAAATTGCCATTGGTTAATGTCTGCCCTAGACTCTCAGCTCCAGAAGCATAAGAACAGTGTCTATCTGGGTCATCATTAAATCCTCTGCACAAAGCACTGCCTGGTACATACTAGGTGCTCAATAAATACTGGCATAATGACACTGAATTAAGATGAGGTCAAAGACCAAACAGGAACCAGAGCATTCAGTGAATTTCAAGTCACATAAGTGTTTTGAATGTTGTCCTAAGCACAATGGAAAGTTATCTAAAGGATTTGAATATGACAAAAGCATTATCTCATTTGAATTTTGGAAATACCATTGATTTATTCCTTTAATAACTAGTGGTTGAGTTCCAGGCGATTCTGTTGTGTAACCTTAGAGCAATGGGGCAACATAATCAGAATTTTTGAAATTATCATGAACTGTCATGTAGATAATAAGATTAGGGTTGGGGAACAGGGGTGGATGTGGAAAGGATAGTTAGAGATTGTTAGAGTTTCCAGGCTAATTAGGGTTATATTCTGGACTTGCATGGTGGCAATGATGTGGGGAAGCTTTGAGGTTGAGACATCCAAGCAGAAATATTTAGGAAGTGGTTGAATAGAAGGTTCTCGGTCATATTTAAAAAAAAAAAGTCTAGATTAGAGGTAAAAGTTTTTAAATGATTGGTTTATAGATCCTGAACTAAAGAGAGGGTACAAATGTGATTCACTTGGAAGTGAAAAAAACATGAAAACAGAATTTTTAAACTCCCCTCTTTCTTGTTCAGAGGAGGAAGATGAGCATGTAAAAAGGAAAAAGGAGAATGGCCAGAAAAAAGTGGCCATTCTCACCTCTACTAGAGTAGAGGTAATTCTGTGGATGGATTAGAGAAAAACTAACATCTGGGAGCCAAGTGAGGCCTCAGTTCGGTAAACCAGGTGAAATACAAGGTGACTTCAGCTAAGGTTAAGTGCATGGGAGTAAAATAATTGGATGGTGCCAGAGATTCCTAGTAAATAGCATTGCCTGGTCTTGGTGATGGAATGGATGTGGGAGATGAGAATAAAACAATACTTAACAAGATCTGAAATCTTCGGTTTGGGTAACTGGGTAGATTCATCCAAAAACGACAGAGAAAGAGGAGGAGCCTTTATTGAGGGAGAGGCAAAATGTTAATTCCCTTTAATATTTAGGGAAAAACATGTTGCTCAAAATCTTGTCAAGAAGAGTTTGGGTGAGGCAGTAAGAATAATAGCCTGATGAAAGGTTAACGTTTTAATGTACATTAGTTATTTGAGTACCTTCGCTTACTGTTCCTACTAGATTTTAAGTCCTACAGAGCAGGAAACATAAGGGGCAAGACAACAGAATGGAAAGAGGAAGGAAGAGAACATGAGCTAATAATTTGCACCCAAAGGGAAATAATAATAATGAAAATGAAATCTAATAACAAAGAGATGTAAGTTAAACCAGTGCCATACCTATTTCTAGCAGAAATTTAAAGCAAAGCAAAGCTATTGAAGCTTGTATACTCATATCCTGCATTATAATTCATATTTCAAACTCCACTTTTAATGCAATAGTACAAAATAAAAATGTTCACACCTATATGTATAATATAAATTATAACATATAACTTAGATGTCTCCTAAATGGCCAAAAGTAGTAAAACATGCAGCAATATATCTTCTTTAATATAATGAAATCATTAGAAATAATTATAAAATTATTCACAATTTTAAATCTAGTTATTATCTAAAGTGAAGCAAAGTAAAAGCAAAAAAAAGAAATGACTTTTATTCTGTGGTTATAAAAATTATAATGCGCACAACTGAACATTTTTACTTTTGAATTTCTACTTTTGAGTTCTACTTTGGGCACCCTGGGCAGGCATAATTTCCCTGCTACTAGTGAAAAACAAGAAGAACCATCTAATGAACAGACTTGTTTAGTTTCTCCAATACCAGTTGCCAACACTTACTCTTCCGAGTTTCCTTCCAGACAGCCACAGTGACAGAATAGGAGACAGAGCATGGACATGCAGCCCCATGACTTAGAATCAGCAGTGCCTCCCATCAAAATCAGTGGAAAAGGGCTGGGCGCAGTGGCTCACACCTGTAATCTTAGGACTTTGGGAGGCTCAGGCAGGATCACATGAGGCCAGGATATCAAGACGAGCCTGGGCAACATAGGGAGACCCCCATCTCTACATACAATTTTTTAAAAATTAGCTGGGTGTGGTGGCGTGTGACTGTGGTCCCAGATACTCAGGAGGCTGAGGCAGGAGGATCACTTGAGCCGGGGAGGTGGAGGCTACAGTGAACCATGATTGAGCCACTGTGCTCCAGCCTCCATGACAGAACAAGATGCTGTCTCAAAAGAAAAAAAAAATCACTGGAAGAAACCACTTTGGTCCTCAGAAGCTTTGTTACACCCTTACCTCAAAGCCCATTCTTCATGACCTCAACCTTCCACTGCAGTATCAACTCGCTTACAGTCCTCTCCTGACTTTCTTCAAGACAGAACTAACTAGATACAAGTTCTTCCTCCTCTTTTTCCTATTTACGTCTTTTGTAAGGTAGACTTTTTTAAAGGAGGGGGTGGGAGGGGGACTAACAAAGCGGAAGGGACTTCTCTCCAGGGTAATAAAAGTGGGGCATCCAGAGTTCAACCTTTCAAAATCTTTAACTCTATCTGGTCATTTTAACAACCGTATTCTCAATACAGTTGTTGAGGGCAGTTGTCCCCTCATTCTTGCATCAAAAAAATAAAATGAAACATTTCTTAGTTCTACCAGGTCCACCACTCCTGTGCTCTGTTTCCCGACAGGGGGGTGCCAGTCACTCATCTTTTCCCGAATGTATTAGTGACATATTTTACTTTGACTTCCTAACTGCCATAACTTTTTCTACTTTTCTAAATAAGCAGTTTCTCTGAATATCCCTTCAAACCCAATAATGATTACTATTCAAACATGAACAGTCTAAAAGATAAAATGTTAAAAATTAAATTTATTTTATTAAGATAGTTGGGTATATGTGATTTTTTGTTTTAAAATTCTATTTTGTTTTAATGTTATTACTGTACAAAAATATAATTTTTAGATAAATAATAATGTCTCAGGTGGAAGTTTAAAGACCTTCTCTGCCAACTGCCCAGGCTTGTGAGGAACAATGAGAAAATATATGTGTACATGCTCTGAAAATGGCAAGCCACCTCTCAAGTGAAACAGATTCCTATAAAAATCTCTACGCTTGTTAGAACACTTAGCATTGTACCTTGGGGGAATTGAGACACTAAATTATTGTTTATGGAATAAACTGTTTAATTAAGAGCTGAACTTCTGTAACCAAAAAAGTCCTATAGTTTCATATATCATTTTATGCAGTTATTATAAAATGAAACATAATTTCTGAGAAAGCAAAAGTAATAGATTTTTCCATTGTCATTGAAATGAGTAAGCCCCAATACCAAGAACGTAAAGAAAAAAAAAACCTTGTTTATTAATTTTCCAGGGGAAGTGGTTTTATTTTATAATGTTTAGGGGAAGACTTATCATGAGGTTACAATTTAGCCTAACTTTTTTTCATAAATTTAATTTTTAGAGCAGTTTTAGGTTCATAGCAAAGTTATGTGAAAGGTACAAAGATTTCCTATATAACCCTTGCCCCCACACAGGCACTGCTTCCCCAGTGTCCACATCCAACCACAGTGGTACATTTGTTAACCATTTGTTACAATTCATGAACCCACATTGACACAGCACTATCACCGGAAGTCCACAGTTCACATTAGTGTTCACTCTTGATGTACCCTCTATGGGTTTTGACAAATGAATAATGCCATGCAGCCACCATTATAGCATCCTACAGAGTAGTTTCACTGCCCTGAAATCCCCTATGCTCTATTCATCCCTCCCAGCCCACTAGCCCCTGGCAGCTTCTGCCTCTTAGCCTAATTTTTATAACAGTAACATCAGTTCTTCAGATGTTTTAAAATGCCTTTTTATACTTTCTCTGTTGGTTACATAGAGGTGTATTGCTGCCTGTCTCCCACTACCATGTCCCCTACCTATTTGCTTCAAACATTATCTGTTGTACAACACCGTCGTCTGAAATGAAAACCTACAACATTACTGCAGGAAAATTCATTAACAGTTACAATTTAAACACCAGTGATGTAACCATTCACTGGAAAAATATGAATTGACGACCTACTATGGGCCAAGCTTTAGGGATCCAGCAATGAACAAGCAGATAGTGTCCATGCTCTTGGGTTACTTACATTCCACCTATAATATCTAACACATCAATGGTCTGGATGCTGAGCGAGCAGGTACATATTTCTGGCTCTTGATCTTGTTTCTTATGCTTACCTTTTGAGAAAACAGCAAGATATGGAGATAAATATATTATCCAAAAACTTTACCTCAGAATTAGTGTCCTGAAGAGATTAGAGCTAAAGTCTAATGTGATTTTGTCTCTCTTAAATTATTTATCTACAAGTCCTCAGTAGAAATTTTGAAGTTAGGTGACAGCAAAAGCAGAAAGCATTTTTTCTTCTTGCAGTCACCACGGCAGTGGTAGTAAAAGTAACAATTAGCATATGTGGGGTATAGGCTAAGTGCTTCACATATATATGTATATATACATATACACAAATATATGTATATATACATATACACAAATATATGTATACACACACATACACACACACAATCTCATCAGTCCTATAAAAATATGTACTATTGCCCAAACTTTACCCCAAAAATTGCCTTGCTGAAAGCATATTTATTTAGCATCTCATTGGCCAAAATGTGACAAATTCTGTAAGAGATACCAAAAAATTATGAGATGCTACTATTTTCAAATGTAACAATGATTAAGATATCAGCAGTAGATACACATGCACAAATTAGAAGCACATTTACTAGTTCCTCTCTCACTCCTTCATTCCATTCTTTAGCAAAGACATATCCAATGACCACTTTATGCCAGGCCCTCTGCTAATTTTAAGAGCTGTCATGGTTAATAAGACATAATCCCTTCCTTCCAAGAGTCCTATCTAGTGCTGAAAGGCAGCAAATAAAGAGACAATTAAAATAATGTTTACTAATCGCTAAGCTATGGGTATTTACAGAGTGACCAGAGAACAATATGCATACTAAACAGATATTTTCCATATATTCCCCTCCAATCTCCAAACAAATTGTTAAATTCCCCTATGGCCTTCTGAGTATGATGTTGGAAGTCATTATAACAATCTGATAGCAATTTTACTACTTCTGCTATTGCTGGCTGAATCTAAAGCAAACAGACATTATGAAAGTTATTGATTTAGTAATGACAAGTATCAACATGAGAAAATACTCTAGAAAAACATGGAGAAGAGAAAGTTTTGGGTGGGGAATGAAATAAACACAAGACTACTTGTCATAGGTACTTTGTGGCCTCATTCATCATTTTCAAGAAAATGTCTGCCAAATACCCAAGTTTGAAAAAACAGTTTATCTGTAACGCTATTTCAAGTAAAAACTGGTATTACATGCAAAAAGTGGTTAGTTCCAGTTGCACCTAAAATAATCACAAAAGTGTTTTTTCCTCGAAGCAACCATAAATACTTCAGAATGCAACAGGAACACTTTATGTATACTTCCCACTTCATCATGCAGAATAGAAAAAAGGTGTGGGAAATAATATAATGATTTCTCGTATGGTTTGGTACCACTGCCTTGATTCATACTAAAGTTCCAGCAGTTTTAACCACAATCGTTTCTGCACCAACCATTGCTTTTACACCATCAGTGCAAATGTCAACAAAGTGCAAAAGACAAATGACACCTCCGGCCCCTCAGGAGCCCACAGGCTTTACTTTGCAAACTGCTACCGTAGGGCATATTATGCCATTCCCCTCTTACTCCTCTTGTTCCTTCACAATCTACACCTTTTTCAAATTCCTTTTTATTCTCTACTTCCTGGCCCCTCAAAACACAGTAAATATTCCTCCACATGCTCCTACATAACGTGTTGAAAAATGTGAGAGATATCAAATAATTATGAGCTGATACTATTTTCACATCTAACAATGGTCAGGATATCAGGAGTAGACATCATAAAGTTAGAAGTAAATTTGCTAGTTTCTTTATCATTTAATTCATTTTATTCTTTCAGCAAAGAAACATCAAATGTCTACTATGTGCCATATCCAATGTTAATTTTAGGAGATGTCATGAAGAAATGGACCTCATTAAAAAAAAAATACTAGCAAACTTAACTCTATGAAAGACCTTGTAAAGATGAAAAGACAAGCTACAGACTGAGAGAAAATATTTGCAACCAAATATATAACAAAGAACTAGTATCCAGAATGTAAGAAGAATTTTCAAAACTCAACAGTTAAAAGCAAAAGCAAATAAGAACTAAAAGTCAAAATGAGCCAAAAATATTAAGAGACATTTCACCAAAGAGGATATGCAGCTGGCAAATAAACACATGAAAAGATATTCAACATCATTAGCTTTAGGAAAATGCAAACTAAAATTACAATGAGATATCACTACACACTTGTCAGACTGGCTAAAATAAAAACTAGTGACAACACCAAATGATCATGAGGATATGAAGATACTGAATCATGCACATGCTGCTGGTGAGAATGAAAATGGTGCAATCAACACCAGGAAAAACTTTGGCAGTTTCTTACAAATCCGAACATGCAACTCCCCTATAGCCCAGCAATTTCACTCCTGGCCATTTATTCCAGAGAAATTAAAACTTAGGTTCACACAAAAACCTGTACATAAATGTCCATAGAAGCTAACTTATAATAGCCAAAAACTGGAAATGCGTTTCAATGGATGAATAGTTAAACTTTGGTGCGTCCTTATCATAAAATATTGCTCAGCAATAAATAGAAATGAACTATTAATACATGTAAGAACTTGGATGAATCCCTCCAAGAAATAATGCTGAGTGAAAAAAGCCCATCCTAAAAGGTTACATCTGTATGATTCCAGTTATACATTGTTGCTGAAATGACAAAATTGCAAAGACAGAGAACACATTAGTGGTTGCTAAGGGTTAGGAAGAGAGGAAGGAGGTGGGTGTGGTTTATAAAATGACAATACAAGGAATCCCTGTGGTGAAGGAATGGTTCTGTATCTTTACTATCATGATAGATACATGATCCTACGTATGTGACAGAATTGCATAGAATCACACACACACACATGAAACAAGTGAAATCTGAGTAAGTGGATTTCACCATAGTCAAACTTCTGGTTATGATATTGTACTAAGATTCACAAAATGCTACCATTGGAGAAAACTGGGTGAATGGTACATGAAATCTCTATTATTTCTTAAAACAGCATGTGAATATACAACTAACTCAAGATAAAAAGTTAAATTTAAAAAATACATTAAGAAAAGTTTTCAGGATACAAAATCAAAATTTAAAAATTAATTGTATTTATATAAACTAAAAATGTGTTAATAATACAAAAAAGAAATATGAAACAATTCAATTTACAATAGCATCAAAAAGAATAGAATTAATACTTAGGAATACACTTAACAAATAGGTGAAAAACTTATACACTGTAAGCTATAAAACACTGCTGAAAGAATGTAAAGAGTACATAAATAAATGGAAAGACATCCATGTTCATGGATAGAAAGACATCATATTGTTGAGATGTCAGTTTTACCTAAGGCAATCTAGAGCTTCAATCCCAATGACATATTTTGCAGAAATAGAAAAATTCACCACAGAATATATATGGAATCTCATTGATCCCAAATAGTCAAAGCAATCTTGAAAAAGAACAAAGGAAGGACTCACATTTCCTGATTTCAAAACTTACTACAAAGTTACAGTAATCAAAAACATGTGGCACCAACATAAAGACAGATATAGAGATCAAAGAATAGAAAGCCCAGAAATAAACCATCATATATATGGTCAAAAGGTTTTTGATAAGAGTGCCAAAACCATTAAAAGGGAAAGGACAGGTTTTTCAACAAATGGTGCTGGAAAAATAGATAGTCACATCCAAAAGAATAAAGTTGGACTCTTACTTTACACTATATATAAAAATTAACTCAAATTGTCTCAAAAATCTAAACATGAGTATGAAAACTACAAAATTTTAGAACAAAACACAGGAGAAAAGATTCATGACATTGGATTTAGCAATTATTTCTTGGATATGACACCAAAAGTACAGGCAACAAAAGAAATACAGATACATTAGACTTCATCAAAACTGTGTACCACAGGACACCATTAACAGAGTGAAAAGACAACACAGAGAGGAAATATTTACAAATCATATATCTGATAAAGTATAAATATCCAAAATATATTTTTTAAAACCTCTTATAGCTCAAGAACAAAAAAATCAAAAAATACAATTTTAAAATGGTCAAATAACGAATAGACATGTCTCCAAAGAAGAAATACAGGTGGCCAGTAAGTACATGAAAAGATGCTCAACATCACTAATCAATAAGGAAATGCACATCAAAACCACAATGAGTTCATCTCACACATGTTAGGATGGCCATTGTAAACAAACAAGCAAACAGAAAAGTATTAACGTTATGCTAAGTGAAATAAGCCAACCACAAAAAAAGAAATATTAGATGAATCCACTCATATGAGGTACCTAAAGTAGTCAAATTCATAGAGACAGACAGTAGAATGGGGATTTGTAGGGGTTGGAGGCAGAGGAGAATGGGAAGTTATTATTTAATAGTATGGAGTTTCAGTCTGGGAAGACGAAACGTTTTGGAAAAGGATGGTGGTGATGACTACACAACAATATGAATGTACTTACTGCCACTGAACTGTACCCTTAAAAATGGTTTAGACGGTAAATTTTGTTATGGTTATTTTATTAGAATAAACATATAAAGAAACATTAAATAACAACAACAAAAAACACAGACAGGTATAATAACGTAAAAAAAAAAAAAAAAAAAGCAAATAGGCCAGGCGTGGTGGCTTACGTCTGTAATCCCAGCACTTTGGGAGGCCGAGGCAAGCAGATCACTTGAGGTCAGGAGTTCAAGACCAGCCTGGCCAACATGGTGAAGCCCTGTGTCTACTAATAATACAAAAATTAGCCAAACATGGTGGCACACACCTGTAGTCCCAGCTACTTGGGAGGCTGAGGCATGAGAATCACTTGAACCCGGGAGGTGGAGGTTGCAGTGAGCTGAGATTGCGCCATTGCACTCCAGCCTGGGCGACAGAGAGACTCTGTCTCAAATAAATAAATAAATAAATAATAAAGTAAAAATGCTTTATTTTTCTAAAACTGTACTTTTTGCTAGGCTTGCACAGATATGCATAATGTAAATATTTTGTGTCTTTAAAAAAATAACCGATCTTTAGATTCATATAATTTGGTAATAAAAACTTGTAATTTGGTATTAAGGCATCTTTTAATATATAGAATATTTTATTTTAGAATTAATGGAATTATTGCAGAATGAATATATGAATTAAAATGCAAGCAATGATATTGTTATATTTTCTGTAATTCCAGAGAGGAGAGCTGACTTGCCTTGAGATATGATCTTTCCAGACTAAAGGTGAAAAGCAAATAAAGTATTGCTCTGTTGCTTCATTACCTTATTAAGGAAGGTTGACTCTGTTCTTGGCCAGCAGGAAATAATTTATTTCACTGTCACTTTATTTATTCACCTGCAGCAAGGTAAAGGTGTTACTTGTAATTTATTTAGCTTATATCGGACACCTACCCATCACAGGAAACATACCCTATTATTAGGAAAGCAATTCTCTTCTCTTATTTTGGTAATATGTATAACCAAATTATTTACAATAAAAGTTTTCTACAGGTAAAATGTTCACAATTCTTTAAAAAGTATTTAAAAACTTTAAAAAAATCCATTTGCAGTAGTACATTATTTTGGTTAACAAATTATAACAAAATCAAAACTAAAATCATCTTGATACTTATGGTAATATATGACTATGTATCTCAATTATACATGGTTTTAGAAGTGGCAATTATATTGAGTTAAATTGACTCTTACATGGATAAATGCAGATTAAACTTTGTAAAAATCGTTCAAAGACTGTTAACTTTAATAGTTAAGTAGTAGTTATAACCAAAATTGAGTGACAGTTGCGGCAGAAAAAAAAACCTGAACATTTTTCACCTGGTATAGCCTATGTAAACTGAGGTGACCTGGAAGCTACAAGGTGCCTAATCCTAACAACCCTGTGGAAGAGTCTTCCAAATCCTACTAAACTCCTTCTTTGTCTCACACAAAGGGAGGCTCGGGGCAAGACCATCATAAGTGTGCCTCAATAGGAGGGAAATCCTTTAGTCTTATTTATCATAGAATCAGAAGAAAGTGAAAAGTGTTCCAGAAATTAATCTTCAGGCCTTCTTTGACCTTCCTTCCAAGAAATCATGACTACCTGAGTGTTCCCTTAACATATTAAAAGTGTTACAGTGTAGGACACTTTCAAGGTGAGGCACCTCCCACCATCATCTTTCTCTTCTTTCACTCCAGCCTGTTCACAGAGATTGATTGTGATCAGTTACAGATAAGAGAGGCCAAGAATTTCAAATCATGCATTTCTTCATAAAGAAAATGGATACTTCCATATATAAAAACAGTTCTTCTATTGGTAAACCTGAACTGGACTTGCTATGACCGTAGAGAGCGGAGGGAGATTTCTTCTCCTTGGTTTTCTGCATTAGATGCCCAGTGGTCCTGTAGGTCTTTACTAGATGGCTGTTTTTAAAATATTTAAATGTGCCTAAAAACTATATAAAACCACAAAGCACTCTGGGATGGAGAGAGAGGGAGAAATAAACTAAGTAAACAAAAAGCCATATTTAGAGTCATTAACTCACTTGTTCAGTTGGCTCCCCAAAATATAGCCGGGTAATAAAATCAGAATGGCCAAAGAAGCATAGCTGTACTCATGCACATATCTATTTAAGGGTCTGATCCACAAGGGGTGAAAGTCCTTGTTAATACTGCCAGTTCTGAATAATATTTACATAACTTTCCTGGGATGTCCTGCCAACTTAGAACTGGGTAAGACAAAATGGGCTTCAGACCTTGGGGAGAAGTTAGCAAGAACAAATCAGGTGATCAAGGCCGTAGACAAGTAGTCTGGGATACAAAATTAGGGTCCAGTCCTAGAGATAAAGAGATACATATATTCCAAGAATTGTCCAGTGGACACCAAATCCTAAAGCTTGCGCACGCAGGAGGGTTACAGATGGTAAAGCTAAAGGTCCAGAGATACACAGCTTCCTAAATTCAACACAGGATATAGATACAATTAATTACATATGTCTGGTATAGATAGAATTCTTAGCACATTTCCTAACCCATATATACATAGGCCTGACCCAAAAGAATGAGAACTGAAATTACACTTGAAGGAAGACACGCAACCTTCCTTAGTCAGGAAGTAGACTAACTTCTCATTAGTCTTGTTATATCTGATCTTTATTTATTCTAAGTGCAGAAGTAGAATTAATAGCCAACTAAAATATTTTTGAAAATCAGGAAATATGACAGAAAAAATATATAAATTATATGATTGTATCATTATATAAACAGCATTCCACTAAATTCAACACTTATTCATTATTTAAAAAAAAACTCTTAAAAAACTAGAAAAACTAATTTTAATCTGGCAAAGAATTATCTTTAAAAATTATGCCTATAGCATGCAATATATTCAATGAGGAAATCTTGAAAACATTCTCTGAGCTTGAAAAGGAAACAATGACCACCACTATAAACCCTTTTACTTACCAGAAATTTTAACAAATTTCAATTTACCAGCAATTTTAGCAAAATGAGGCAAAGAAAATAAATAAAAGGCATAATTAAACTGCCATTAAGACAACATGAGGGGAGGAGCCAAGATGGCCGAATAGGAACAGCTCCGGTCTGCAGCTCCCAGCGTGAGCGACGCAGAAGACGGGTGATTTCTGCATTTCCATCTGAGGTACCGGGTTCATCTCACTAGGGAGTGCCAGACAGTGGGCGCAGGTTAGTGGGTGCGCGCACCGTGCGCGAGCCGAAGCAGCGCGAGGCATTGCCTTACTTGGGAAGCTCAAGGGGTCAGGGAGTTCCCTTTCCGAGTCAAAGAAAGGGGTGACGGAGGGCACCTGGAAAATCGGGTCACTCCCACCCGAATACTGCGCTTTTCCGACGGGCTTAAAAAACGGCGCACCACGAGAGTATATCCCGCACCTGGCTCGGAGGGTCCTACGCCCACGGAGTCTCGCTGATTGCTAGCACAGCAGTCTGAGATCAAACTGCAAGGCGGCAGCGAGGCTGGGGGAGGGGCGCCCGCCATTGCCCAGGCTTGATTAGGTAAACAAAGCAGCCTGGAAGCTCGAACTGGGTGGAGCCCACCACAGCTCAAGGAAGCCTGCCTGCCTTTGTAGGCTCCACCTCTGGGGGCAGGGCACAGACAAACAAAAAGACAGCAGTAACCTCTGCAGACTTAAATGTCCCTGTCTGACAGCTTTGAAGAGAGCAGTGGTTCTCCCAGCACGCAGCTGGAGATCTGAGAACGGGCAGACTGCCTCCTCAAGTGGGTCCCTGACCCCTGAGCAGCCTAACTGGGAGGCACCCCCCAGCAGGAGCACACTGACACCTCACACGGCAGGGTATTCCAACAGACCTGCAGCTGAGGGTCCTGTCTGTTAGAAGGAAAACTAACAAACAGAAAGGACATCCACACCAAAAACCCATCTGTACATCACCATCATCAAAGACCAAAAGTAGATAAAAACACAAAGATGGGGAAAAAACAGAACAGAAAAACTGGAAACTCTAAAAAGCAGAGCGCCTCTCCTCCTCCAAAGGAACACAGTTCCTCACCAGCAATGGAACAAAGCTGGATGGAGAATGACTTTGATGAGCTGAGAGAAGAAGGCTTCAGACGATCAAATTACTCTGAGCTACAGGAGGACATTCAAACCAAAGGCAAAGAAGTTGAAAACTTTGAAAAAAATTTAGAAGAATGTATAACTAGAATAACCAATACAGAGAAGTGCTTAAAGGAGCTGATGGAGCTGAAAACCAAGGCTCGAGAACTACGTGAAGAATGCAGAAGCCTCAGGAGCCGATGCGATCAACTGGAAGAAAGGGTATCAGCAGTGGAAGATGAAATGAATGCAATGAAGCGAGAAGGGAAGTTTAGAGAAAAAAGAATAAAAAGAAATGAGCAAAGCCTCCAAGAAATATGGGACTATGTGAAAAGACCAAATCTACGTCTGATTGGTGTACCTGAAAGTGATGGGGAGAATGGAACCAAGTTGGAAAACACTCTGCAGGATATTATCCAGGAGAACTTCCCCAATCTAGCAAGGCAGGCCAACGTTCAGATTCAGGAAATACAGAGAACGCCACAAAGATACTCCTCGAGAAGAGCAACTCCAAGACACATAATTGTCAGATTCACCAAAGTTGAAATGAAGGAAAAAATGTTAAGGGCAGCCAGAGAGAAAGGTTGGGTTACCCTCAAAGGGAAGCCCATCAGACTAACAGCGGATCTCTCGGCAGAAACCCTACAAGCCAGAAAAGAGTGGGGGCCAATATTCAACATTCTTAAAGAAAAGAATTTTTAACCCAGAATTTCATATCCAGCCAAACTAAGCTTCATAAGTGAAGGAGAAATAAAATACTTTACAGACAAGCAAATGCTGAGAGATTTTGTCACCACCAGGCCTGCCCTAAAAGAGCTCCTGAAGGAAGCACTAAACATGGAAAGGAACAACCGGTACCAGCCACTGCGAAATCATGCCAAAATGTAAAGACCACTGAGACTAGGAAGAAACTGCATCAACTAACGAGCAAAATAACCAGCTAACATCATAATGACAGGATCAAATTCACACATAACAATATTAACTTTAAGTGTAAATGGACTAAATGCTCCAATTAAAAGACAAAGACTGGCAAATTGGATAAAGAGTCAAGACCCATCAGTGTGCTGTATTCAGGAAACCCATCTCACGTGCAGAGACACACATAGGCTCAAAATAAAAGGATGGAGGAAGATCTACCAAGCAAATGGAAAACAAAAAAAGGCAGGGGTTGCAATCGTAGTCTCTGATAAAACAGACTTTAAACCAATAAAGATCAAAAGAGACAAAGAAGGCCATTACATAATGGTAAAGGGATCAATTCAATAAGAAGAGCTAACTATCCTAAATATATATGCACCCAATACAGGAGCACCAAGATTCATAAAGCAAGTCCTGAGTGACCTACAAAGAGACTTAGACTCCCACACATTAATAATGGGAGACATTAACACCCCACTGTCAACATTAGACAGATCAACGAAACAGAAAGTCAACAAGGATACCCAGGAATTGAACTCAGCTCTGCATCAAGCGGACCTAATAGACATCTACAGAACTCTCCACCCCAAATCAACAGAATATACATCTTTTTCAGCACCACACCACACCTATTCCAAAATTGACCACATACTTGGAAGTAAAGCTCTCCTCAGCAAATGTAAAAGAACAGAAATTATAACAAACTATCTCTCAGACCACAGTGCAATCAAACTAGAACTCAGGATTAAGAATCTCACTCAAAACCGCTCAACTACATGGAAACTGAACAACCTGCTCCTGAATGACTACTGGGTACATAACAAAATGAAGGCAGAAATAAAGATGTTCTTTGAAACCAACGAGAACAAAGACACAACATACCAGAATCTCTGGGAAACATTCACAGCAGTGTGTAGAGGGAAATTTATAGCACTAAATGCCCACAAGAGAAAGCAGGAAAGATCCAAAATTGACACCCTAACATCACAATTAAAAGAACTAGAAAAGCAAGAGCAAACACATTCAAAAGCTAGCAGAAGGCAAGAAATAACTAAAATCAGAGCAGAACTGAAGGAAACAGAGACACAAAAAAACCCTTCAAAAAATTAATGAATCCAGGAGCTGGTTTTTTGAAAGGATCAACAAAATTGATAGACCGCTAGCAAGACTAATAAAGAAAAAAAGAGAGAAGAATCAAATAGATGCAATAAAAAATGATAAGGGGGATATCACCACCGATCCCACAGAAATACAAACTACCATCAGAGAATACTACAAACACCTCTACGCAAATAAACTAGAAAATCTAGAAGAAATGGATAAATTCCTCGACACATACACTCTCCCAAGACTAAACCAGGAAGAAATTGAATCTCTGAATAGACCAATAACAGGATCTGAAATTGTGGCAATAATCAATAGCTTACCAACCAAAAGGAGTCCAGGACCAGATGGATTCACAGCCGAATTCTACCAGAGGTACAAGGAGGAACTGGTACCATTCCTTCTGAAACTATTCCAATCAATAGAAAAAGAGGGAATCCTCCCTAACTCATTTTATGAGGCCAGCATCATTCTGATACCAAAGCCAGGCAGAGACACAACCAAAAAAGAGAATTTTAGACCAATATCCTTGATGAACATTGATGCAAAAATCCTCAATAAAATACTGGCAAAATGAATCCAGCAGCACACCCAAAAGCTTATCTACCGTGATCAAGTGGGCTTCATCCCTGGGATGCAAGGCTGGTTCAATATATGCAAATCAATAAATGTAATCCAGCATATAAACAGAGCCAAAGACAAAAACCACATGATTATCTCAATAGATGCAGAAAAAGCCTTTGACAAAATTCAACAACCGTTCATGCTAAAAACTCTCAATAAATTAGGTATTGATGGGATGTATTTCAAAATAATAAGAGCTATCTATGACAAACCCACAGCCAATATCATACTGAATGGGCAAAAACTGGAAGCATTCACTTTGAAAACTGGCACAAGACAGGGATGCCCTCTCTCACCACTCCTATTCAACATAGTGTTGGAAGTTCTGGCCAGGGCAATTAGGCAGGAGGAGGAAATCAAGGGTATTCAATTAGGAAAAGAGGAAGTCAAATTGTCCCTGTTTGCAGACGACATGATTGTATATCTAGAAAACCCCATTGTCTCAGCCCAAAATCTCCTTAAGCTGATAAACAACTTCAGCAAAGTCTCAGGATACAAAATCAATGTACAAAAATTACAAGCATTCTTATACACCAACAACAGACAAACAGAGAGCCAAATCATGAGTGAACTCCCATTCACAATTGCTTCAAAGAGAATAAAATACCTAGGAATCCAACTTACAAGGGATGTGAAGGACCTCTTCAAGGAGAACTACAAACCACTGCTCAAGGAAATAAAAGAGGATATAAACAAATGGAAGAACATTCCATGCTCATGCATAGGAAGAATCAATATCGTGAAAATGGCCATACTGCCCAAGGTAATTTACAGATTCAATGCCATCCCCATCAAGCTACCAATGCCTTTCTTCACAGAATTGGAAAAAACTACTTTAAAGTTCATATGGAACCAAAAAAGAGCCCGCATCGCCGAGTCAATCCTAAGCCAAAAGAACAAAGCTGGAGGCATCACACTACCTGACTTCAAACTATACTACAAGGCTACAGTAACCAAAACAGCATGGTACTGGTACCAAAACAGAGATATAGATCAATGGAACAGAACAGAGCCCTCAGAAATAACGCCGCATATCTACAACTATCTGATCTTTGACAAACCTGAGAAAAACAAGCTATGGGGAAACGATTCCCTATTTAATAAATGGTGCTGGGAAAACTGGCTAGCCATATGTAGAAAGCTGAAACTGGATCCCTTCCTTACACCTTATACAAAAATCAATTCAAGATGGATTAAAGACTTAAACGTTAGACCTAAAACCATAAAAACCCTAGAAGAAAACCTAGGCATTACCATTCAGGACATAGGCATGGGCAAGTACTTCATGTCTAAAACACCAAAAGCAATGGCAACAAAAGACAAAATTGACAAATGGGATCTAATTAAACTAAAGAGCTTCTGCACAGCAAAAGAAACTACCATCAGAGTGAACAGGCAACCTACAAAATGGGAGAAAATTTTCGCAACCTACTCATCTGACAAAGGGCTAATATCCAGAATCTACAATGAACTCAAACAAATTTACAAGAAGAAAACAAACAACCCCATCAAAAAGTGGGCGAAGGATATGAACAGACACTTCTCAAAAGAAGACATTTATGCAGCCAAAAAACACATGAAAAAATGCTCATCATCACTGGCCATCAGAGAAATGCAAATCAAAACCACAATGAGATACCATCTCACACCAGTTAGAATGGCAATCATTAAAAAGTCAGGAAACAACAGGTGCTGGAGAGGATGTGGAGAAATAGGAACACTTTTACACTGTTGGTGGGACTGTAAATTAGTTCAACCATTGTGGAAGTCAGTGTGGCGATTCCTCAGAGATCTAGAACTGGAAATACCATTTGACCCAGCCATCCCATTACTGGGTATATACCCAAAGGACTATAAATCATGCTGCTATAAAGACACATGCACACGTATGTTTATTGCGGCATTATTCACAATAGCAAAGACTTGGAACCAACCCAAATGTCCAACAATGATAGACTGGATTAAGAAAATGTGGCACATATACACCATGGAACACTATGCAGCCATAAAAAATGATGAGTACATGTCCTTTGTAGGGACATGGATGAAATTGGAAATCATCATTCTCAGTAAACTATCGCAAGAACAAAAAACCAAACACCGCATATTCTCACTCATAGGTGGGAATTGAACAATGAGAACACATGGACACAGGAAGGGGAACATCACACTCTGGGGACTGTTGTGGGGTGGGGGGAGGCGGGAGGGATAGCATCGGGAGATATACCTAATGCTAGATGACGAGTTAGTGGGTGCAGCACACCAGCATGACACATGTATACATATGTAACTAACCTGCACAATGTGCACATGTACCCTAAAACTTAAAGTATAATAATAAAAAAAGAAAAAAAAAAAAGAAAGACATTTTGATATGTAAACTGAAGGTTAACATAAAAAAAAAGACAACATGGTTGTGTAAATTGAAAATCTACATGAATCTACACACTATTAGAATTAAAAAGTAAATTTAGCAAGATTTCTTAATAGAAAGTCAATAGAAAAAAATCAATTATATTCCTGTTTATCACTGAAAAAGAAAAAATGAAAATTTTAAAATAATATTATTTATAATGACATTAAAACAATCTGTTAGCAACAAATCTAAACAGAACTGTGCAACATGCCTACACTAATATGGATAAAATATCATTGAAAAGAATTAGAGATCTTTAAAAACTTCAGGGTTATGCCATTTTCACACATTAGGAAACTGAATATTGTAAAGCTAATGTTTCTTCTCAAATTAATCTATAGATTCAATGAAATCCTAAGTAAAATATCATCTGGTTTTATGTGTGGCAGGGAGCAGTGAAAAAATTGTGAAAATTTATGAAGAAATGCAAAGGGCCAAAAATAGCCAAGACAATCTTAAAGAAGATGAGTAAAATTGGTAGATTACACTATAAAATATTTAGAACTATTATCAATCTACAGTAATTACAACACTATAACATTGGCTCAAAAGTAGACAAATTGGACAATAGGACAAAATAGAGTTCAAAAGCAGACCCACACATATGCGGTCACCTTATAACAAAGCTGACTAAATTGCAGGGGGAGAAGTTACTGTGAGAATTAGGTATATATAAGAACAACAAAAATATACAGATATAAAGTAAAAATATAGATGTAGATACTTTGACACTTTAACATAACCAAAAGTCCATTCCAAATAGATTGAAGATCTGAATATTAAAGGTAAACACTAATAATGATAAAACAAAATTAACATTTTTAGAAGAAAATCTAATAGAACATTTTCGTAATTTTGGAGTAATCAAAAATGTCTATTAAAAAATGAAAAAGCCAAGAAACATGAAAAAATTCTCAACATCATCATTCAGAGAAATGCAAACTAAAACCACAATAAGCTATCACCTTACACCCATTCGGATGGCTACTATCTAAAAACAAAACAAAACAAAAACAGAAAATAAGTGTTGGTAAGGATGTGAAGAAATTGTAAACCTTGGGCATGGTGGGATTGCAAAATAGAGCAACCCCTATGGAAACAGTATGGAAGCTTCTCAAAATATTAAAAATGAAACTACCATAAGACCCAACAATCCCACTTTTGGATATATAGCCAAAAGAATTGAAAACAGAACCTTGAAGAGATATGTGTGAACCCATGTTCAAGATAGGAGCAACCTAAGTGTCCATGAATGGATGAATGCATGAAGAAACTATGGTAGATACATACATATACAATGAAATATTACTCAGCCTTGAAAAGGAAGAAAATCCTGTCATACGCTACCACATGGATGAACCTTAAGGGCACTGTGTTAAGTGAAGTAAGCCAGTCACAAAAAGATAGATAGTACATGATTCTATTTATATGAGATATCTGAAGTAGTCAAATTCATAGAAACAAAGTAGAATGTTAGTTACCAGGGGCTAAAGGGTGTGGGGATATGGGAGTTGTTGTTTAATGGCTATGGAATTTTAGATTTGCAAGACTATAAACTTCTGGAGGCCTGTTTCACAACAATGTAAATTTACTTAACACTAGTGAACTGCACATTTTAAAAAATGGTTAAGATGGTGTATGTATTAAAAAAAATGAAAGCACTAAATTAGACTATATTAAAATAAAGATTTTTATCAAGTTACTTGATAAGGCAATTGATAGAATGAGATGAAATATCCACAATACATGTGTTAGCAAAAAAATGTATATCTAGGATGTGTTTTTTAATTGTAAGAATCAGTAAAAACAAAAAGACATATAACTTAGTAGAAAATGGGCAAAAGTTTCAACAGACACTTGAAACAAATGATATTCAAATAGCAGATAAACATATGAGCATCATTAGTATCAGGGAAATGCTAAAACTTAAAACAACAATTGAAATAAATTACTATTATACACCTACTAGAATGTCTAGATGAGATAGATAATGCCAAGTGTTGGTGAGGGTGTGGGACAACTACGAACTCTTCTCATTCCTAGCAGAAGAGTACATTGATATAACTACCTTGGAAAACTTTTTGCTGGTATCTTCTAAAGCTAAATACATGAATATTCTATGATCCAGCAATTCTACTCCGAGGTGTATTCCCACATAACTGTCCACATTTGTTCACCAAGAGACAACTACTAGTACTAGTAGGCAAGTACTAGAAATTCATAACAGATGTACTAGATTACTACCAGCAGTACTACTCAACCAAATGGTCAACTGAGGTAGAATGACAAATACATTGTGGTACTTTCACAGCACAGACAAGACAATACAACAGTGAGAACCGATGGTATTCAACAATGAGAATCAACAAATGCAACTGCTCCATAAAAAGAGGTTCCAGTCATATAATTGACTCCACCTATGCGATTAATTGCCACGTTAGAAGTCAGCTGGTTAGATGTCATGTATTCCTGATCCGAGCATTGATTACATAGTTGTCTTCAGTATGTGAAAATCTATGTTGATATATACTTACATATGTACTTTTCTCTAGTTATAATTTATTTTAGTAAATTTACATAATTCATATGGAAGAGGTTTGGCATCATCCTCTGTCCCTTCATTTTTCTTACCTCCTTCATCCAACTGGTCACAAAGTTCCATGAATACCACATGCTAAACATTCTAACATTTTCCCCAATGTCTATGTCCCCAGTGCCACTTTCTGCCTTCCATCCCCTTACTCTTATTTATTCATTCAGTATAATGTTTGAAAACATGCATACTATGTACCTGGCACTCTGCTTGAACTGCGAATTCACGATGAACAGAATGCTATAGTGGCCCCTACCTGGTGGATGTGTTAATCTCCCATGCGCCATCTGGCACAGTGATGATTCCCAATGCCAGTCTGACCCAAGTCAGAACAATCAGGATCTTCCCTAGGATTTTGGTGGTGAGGGCATGAGTTGTTGCAAACTATGGGGAAAGTATTTTGGAAATATTTGTTAAAATAAACTACACAATGCTCTTTGACCCTTCCACCCACTTGTATAAAACTGTTCTACAGAAGTAATGGCACAAATGTATTTGCCTGTTTATTGCAGCATTTTGTATTGTAACAAAACTTTCCATATGAGAGTATAAAACCTGAAAAATCTCCCAAAAGTCCGTCAATGCAACAATCTTTCTTTCCTTTTACATTTTTCCTCCCTCTGTTTCTGGGGTTTTGCCTTCTTTTTCTCCTTTTGATCACTCTCCTTTACCACCCCGACTCACACCATCCTCTCCTGATTGGCCTCCACTTGTCTCCCAGGACCAGCTGGCCCATTCCTCCATCTAGAATGTTCCTGGTCCCCGAGGCACTGTGGAACATGCTGCTCCTTTGCTTCAATTATACTCTATGATGCTCACTCTGCATCCTCTAATAAATACTAAAAAGGATTAATTATGACCTGCATGATTCAGTTCTAAAGCAGTACGGTGGTTAAAAGAACACACAAATTCCCCCCAAAAATTCAAGATAAATCAGCATTTTTGTTTTCTCTAACACCTTAAAGAAACTTATAATCCCCCAGCAACACTTATTAAAAAATCTTCTTTCTCCTTATCCCTAATGTATTGCCTTTTTTCCTCAAAATTTTCCCTCCCAAATGTAAATTAGTACAACCACTATAGAGAATAATTTGGAGGTTCCTCAAAAAAACTAAAAATAGAGCTACAATATGACCCAGCAATCCTACTGCTGGTTATATACCCAAAAGAAATGAAATCAGTATATCAAAGAGATATCTGCATGCCCATGTTTGTTGCAGCACTGTTCACAATAGTCAAGATTTTGAAGCAACCCAAGTGGCCATCAACAGATAAATGGATAAAGAAAATGTGGTACATATACACAATGAAGTACTATTCGGCGATAAAAAAGAATGAGATGCAGTCATTTGCAACAACATGGATGGAACTAGAGATCATTACATTAAGTATAATAAGCCACGCACAGAAAGACAAACATCACATGTTCTCACTTATTGGTGGGATCTAAAACTAACAACAATTGAACTCAGGGAGATAGAGAATAGAAGGATGGTTGCCAGAGGCTGAGAAGGGTAGTGGTGGGTGGGAGGGAGGTGGTGATGGTTAATGGGTACAAAAAAAAATAGTTAGAAAGAATGAATAAGACCTAGTATGTGATAGCACAAGAGGGAGACCATAGTCAATAATAATTTAATTGTACAATTTAAAATAACTAAGAGGATATAATTGGATTGTTTTTAACAGAAATAAGTGCTTTGAGGGGATGGATACCCAATTTTCCATGATATGGTTATTACACATTACATGCCTGTACCAGAATACTTCATGTACTCATAAATATATATACCTACTATGTATAATACACAATTTATTTCCCAAAATAATTTATTGTGTCCTCTTTTTTGGTATACATTTTCTTGTCCTTCTCCTGTCTTCTTTTGCTCAAAATATTTCATCTCAAACACCCCAGAGCTCATTCGGCAAGGCCCCTTCCTAGGGAGGACAGAAAGAAAGGGAATGAAGTGGATAGAGCCACAACCCTCTTTAGTATTTGGGGATCGGGAAGGGTAGGACTATTCCTATGTTCATTGTTAGCCCATCACACATCTGTTCTAACCATTATGACTACATTGGATAATTGGTATTTAAGCAGTTCTCCCTAGAATGTAAGCTCCTTGAGAATAAGGATTTTATTTCATTCACCATTCTTTTGAACACTTGTACACTTAATGAATGTTTTGAATGACTGATAAAATATATTATTTAAATATATTGTGAATCTAACTTCATACCTTAAAAATACCCTCTCAGTCCCATGGTATTTTCATTGAGATTTTCGAGACTGGATAACATACATTTTGATCAAAATACACTATGTCATTCTAAGTGTATCTGTGGAGAAGATGTCTGTGAGGCTCTTTTTTATTTATGAAAAGCATAATATCTTGGACTGTACTTATTTTCTTGAGCAGTCAAGAGTGTTATAAAATCCATTCTTTATCAAGAGAACACAGACTATATGACTCAACAAACCGTGATCTCATATACAAGGAATTGTATTGCTTTCATCTTAGTACGCAGCACAGTGCAGTTTGACACTACCTCTATGTTCCAAATTGGAAATTCTAGGTAAGAAAAACTTTACATGTGAATGAGTTCAGCAAGAACTACGAAAGTTTCCTCAAGGCTTAACTAAGTGTTGGATTAAGGATGCTCCATTTAGTAATATTGCAGCTTTGTGAGCCACAGCAGATCACAGGAATTCCAGGATAGGGACATAAACTGAAAATATAAATATCAAATCATATTGCTATAGCTGAAGTAATCTTTAACACGATATGTGTGAAGAAGGAATTCCTGAAACTACAGAACTTTAATGATTTGTTCTGTTTATATCCATCCTCGACAGTTTCATTAACCACTACCTTACTATTTGTATAGTTTGGATTTTCTTTGTTTTTGGTTTGGTTTGGTTTGATTTGGTTCCTGGGAAAAAGTTAAAGATCATACACTGATGTAGCTGAGTTGTCTCATCAACTTTTACTGCTTTCCTGGAATTGTGCGCAATTAGTTCTTTGAGTTTGTTTACTCAGACTATCATGGTCTTTTAGCAATAAAGGTTGTTTAGTTTGATGTAGTGTACCAATTATTGCTTTGTTCTTAACAATAACAATTTTTTAAAAAAGAAATAACTAGTCTTTTCTCACACTATTCTGCCTCATAATTCTAGCATTTCCATTTTAAACTAGTATAAACTATGATTTATAAGATTATGTTAATTTCTGAGTTCACACAAGGATGTCTAGACCGAAATTTAGGTTACTAAATGCCTCACAAAGTCATAGAACTCTATTGCTGGACGAAATTTGGAGAATATCTATTCACAACTTTGAGTGTGACCTTGGATGAGGTACTTAGTTTCTCTGTACCTTGGTGTCCCCATTTGCAAAATGCGGATGCTAACGGTTGAATAATAAGGTTAGAAACTCGTATCTCCTTTTTTAGATAATACAGGCTTACAGCAACCTACAGGGAAAAAGATTAAAGAAACAAACGAACTTGTGGAGTTTGTTTGAAGCTTTGAGCCTGCCAGAAAGTTATAGAAATATATGAATTATAGAAATTCAGAGGAAAATATGCTATCTCACAGAGACTTTCTAAAATATGGATTTGGGGAGATCTGGTATCCAAGGGAAAACATACACACACAGGAGAGTAGAAATGCTTTGTCATTAACTACTCAATAGAGGGAATAAATGTGAGTTAAACAAGTTAAACAAACTAGGCAAGAATGTTAATAGTCCATGTGAAACACTACAGTTATTATGTAGAATTGTATTATCTGTGTTCCTTGCAACAATGTAATTATATATGTACCAAAATCTCTTTCAGCATCAGCTCCAAGAATGCAACCTTTTGTGGAATGCCTCCATTGCAAAGGATTGTGTTTTTGTCAGTATACTGGATTTTCACATTCTCTATATCCGACATACGCTGAGTCTAAGCAGATAAGCCCAAGACAGGAATCTTTTTTTAGGTTGTCCCTCATGCTGTCCACACCATGAGCCCAACAATAAAGACATTGTGTATGAATCCAGCAGCCATTTGTAAAGTGGACATTACCAACAGGTTTAAGTGTTTCACTGGGCCTTATTTTATTAAACTAAAAATTCAGTCAAACTGTAAAGGCTCTCTTTATTATTTTAATTTTCAGAATTCATTAACTTTAATGAGATTTAGAAATGCAGAATGACCATAGGATTGGAACATCCATTCTTCTGAAATATGAATTTTCAAAATTAACATTTGAGGAGGAAACAATCATTATCACACTGAAACCCTTATTTTGAGTTCTTTAGGTTGCCGAAGCAAAATCTGACTTGTTTTTACAGTGTTATAAAGAGCTGTGGGAAAGTTATCCCTAGAAGGATTCATGGCTAATTAAAAATTTCAAATGGTATAATCTGAAAAGTAGTGTTTGCAACAAAATCAGCTACTCAACCTTGAACGTGGCATTCTGTGTGCTCAGCTATAATGAGCTGCTTTCGTGAGGTCTGCAGTCCTTGACATTTGTCATAATCCTCAGACCACCCAAATATAGCAATCTGCTATTTGGAAAAGACACCCTACGAGTTTCTCTCTTTCTCTTCTTAAGGCCATACTTTTTAAAGAGCCATCACTTATCCATAGAATTCACTCATCATGCTAATGGCTTCTATAAATACCCTGACAGAACATTCTTCTCAAAGTTGTCTAGCAAAGAAAGGATATAAGAAATGTGTCCTCAGAGGCTGTGACCAGGGCCATGCATGAGTCGACTTTCCGCCTCTGGTAAGTAATCATGAATGAGTATTGAGGGTCCTACCTTCTAGAGTATTCTATGTGCAACAAAGCACAGGCAGCCCCAGGTAGAAAGTGTGTTAAAATATGAGGTGACAATAATTCTACTGATATTTGTAAACTTTTCACATTATAATGTCTAAATGGTGGATTACATTTTATTTATCTTAAGGCTTTCTTTCAAGAACTCTTTACAGGGAAACAAGATATCTATTTTATCACCCTTAGCTCAGATTGCTATAAGAAAATACCAGAGACAGGGTAGTTTAAACAACAGACACTTATTTCTCCCAGCCTCTTAGTTCTGGAAGCTAGAAGTCCAATATCAAAGTGCCAGCATAGTTGGCTTAGGGTGAGGGCTTTCTGGTTGGTTTATGGTGAGGGCTTTCTTTCTGGCTTGTAGATAGCTGCCTTCTCTCCATGTGCTCACATGGTCGTTTCTCTCTTCCTTCTCTTGTTAAGCCACTAATCTCATCATGAAGTTGCTACCCTAATGGCTTCATTTCACCTAATTACCTCCCAAAGACCCCATCTCCAAATGCCATCACATTAGAGATTGACAGTCCATATAACACATCCCCTTGAATAAAGCCAACGTCTGGAATAGGATCTTCAATTGGCACTTTAATCATTGAATAGACTTTACAATTCCATGTTACAGCAATATTCTCAACAATAAGCAACAGGAAAATGGAGCACAGAAACTAACATTTGATGATGATTAGAGTGAACATATAATTTGTCATGTAAACTTCTGAGATTAAGAGGGAGTGCACTTAATAATTAGTATAATCACTAATACCATTATAAGTATCAATTAATCTAATTATGAATAATTGTTCCAAGAGAACAGGTGCAAACCAGGACTGCCCCTTCTGATATCCAACCAGGCGTTATGCTCACTCTATGACATGCTCTGCTTTATTAGTTCACAACATAGATGGATAGAGCCCTATATGACAGATAAAAAACTAAGCCCCAGAAAACTTAAGTAACTTAGTAAATCAGGGAACTGGGATTTGAACACAACTGCCTATCTGGCTAAAAGCCTGGGCTTTTCTTGCCATGTTGCTGCTACTATGGGTTAGAGAAATAATGGCAATCTTTTCTCTTAAAAATTGACAATGAAGGAGCATAATCACTTGTTCTCACCCTCTGTCTCTCTGTATGTGAATATAAGCATAGTTACAAAAGACACACATGTTGATTAGAAGTCAAAGAGATGGAATACAATTCTGCCTCTAGCAAAAAAAATAAATTTGGGATTTCACAAATCTTTCTACATCAGGTGGCAGTACTGACTTGCCATTCAATAGAATCTTTGTTGCATCCCCTATGGAAGCATTCCTCTTTGGAACTAAGACCACTAGCCCAGGCCAGGCTTAAGTAGCAGGAATGGGGAGCAAAACTTTGCTAGTGGATATTAAGGATTATAGGCAGTGATGTTACTTTCATTTCAACCCCCTTGATTTCTGGAATCATGAATCTTGGCCATGGGAGATACAGCCCCATACGTTGGATGCTGATTTAGAGCATATACAGCCTTCTGGAGGACATTGCCTCAGCCCTCAGGTGTTGTCACCTAACCGATGCCTTAACTGGGTTTTCAAAAGGCCACTCCACAATTCTATCAAGCCAGCCACTTCAGGATGGCAAGGAACATGGTGAGACCAGTGAAGTCCATGAACAGGAGACCATTGCCATGCTTCGTTTGCTATGAATAAGTTCCTAGATGGGAAACGATAATGTGTGGAATACCATGACCGTGAAAAAACTATTTTGTAAGTTCACAAATGGTGGTTTTTGCAGCCTATTACAGGCAGAGAAAGCAAATTCATATCTGCAGTAGAATCTCTTCCAGTAAAAACAAAATGCTGTCCTTGCCTTGATGAAAGTGGTGCAATGTCATCAGCCTGCCACGGGTAGCTGGCTGATCACCCCAGGGAAAGATGACATATCAGCAGCTCAGTGTCGGTCTCTGTTTCTGGCAGATTGGGCACTCAGTAGTGGCTGTAGCAAGGCTGGCCTTGGTGAATGGATGTCCGTGTTTCTGTGCCCACCAACAACCTCTCTCCTTGCCACCATGGCTGATTTGTTCATGAGCCCATGAGGCAATAACATGGACAGCTATGAAAAGAGGCTGATTAGTATGAATGGAACAAATCATACTATCCTTTTCATTTTTAAACTCCTCCTTTGCCAAGACCACCCATCAGTGAGCTTTCACATGGAACACAGATATTGTCCCATTCTGTGACCATTTGGAGAGATCTAGGCACATACCTCTTCCCCAGACCTCCATGTCACCAATGTTCCCATCATGTTCCTTCCAAATCCCTTGTTCTGAGATGGGGCAAGGCAGCCAGGCCCTTATACACCCACATTGATCAGTCATTGAAAGGAGATAAGCTTTCTGGTGAGGCAACCGTCTTCATGGAAGACAGCCCCATAGAGGAGCTACAGCTGAGCCCCATCTTCCAGCAGCCCTCCTAGTGGCTCAGGGGATAAATTATTTATTGATAAAGAGGTTCCTGGCAACATGTAACAGGTTATCCCAGCATCTACCACATGGCTCCTTCTGTTCTCCACTCTGCTGAGCCATTTGCATCAAAATTTGAACCAGAATAAATAAATGAGTTTAAATGAAACTTGAATTATTAGGTTACTACAGACATTAGCAATGTTAACATTAGAGATTTGAATTACAAAAATATTTAAAACTTTAAGCATTAATTTACTACTGAGTCCTTAGCCTTCTATTATTCTCAGTTTCAGAGGGGTAGTTTCCCAATGCAGATAATATTTGGAATGCTGGCCTGAGACTCTCATGCCTCTGCCTGCTTTGAGGAATTTTTTTTTTTTTTTTTTTTTTTTTTTTTTTTGGCCAAAGGAAAAGACCTACATGCACCATTTTCTGTAATGTGGAGTTCCTGCAGATATTGATGATGAGTTTTCGTTATGGAAATCACTCCTCAGTTTCTTAAAGAGTCTACAAATTCCTCAACCCTCTCAATATTTAAAATATATTGTATATAATTGTTCTGCATTTTTTCTGCAATATGTACTAAATCTGTATGGTAGAATGATTTGTAATGCTGTTCTCATCTGGAAATGATATACACATCCAAAAGATGCCTTTATTAACTAGATTAAATCTTAGTGTGAAATTGAAAGCTTCTGAGATTCTCTGTCAGCTCAGTCGTGCTCTCCTGGGCTCTGTGACCAAGAGCAATTCACTTCCTGCTCTCAATTCTTCATTGGAAAGGAGGTAGAACTGTCTATGCATAGAATGCAATAGAGTATCTACCTGCCACAGCCTACGTTTTGATGTCCACTGAGGATGACTAAACTGCTACCAAGTGAACCCAATACAGCTTACCTAAATGCTTCTTAAGGTGCAATTTTGAAAATAAATTGGGTTAAAAATATGTTATTTTACAAAACAATTTTCAAATGATTGCTCCAAAAATCAATTATTTACTTTAAAATCATTGTTTTTATAGAATTTACCTTACAAAATCAGCTAAAATGTCACTGTGAGTATATTCTTTTGTACTCAAATTTAATTATTGACTCTACAAATCATTACACAGTGAATGTCCTGGGCATTTATATAGTTGTATTTGCAATTTATTTTGTTTTCAAAACATAATTTTCTCTGGTTTTGTTTTTTAAACCAGGAAGGAAATGTAAGAGTGTTACAGCAACCACAGGTACATTAGATGAGAGAGAAAACCCAGGTCACTGTCTCAGTCCCAGCATTTTCTCAAACAGAGGCACATTTTCCACAGGGTCACTGGGTCTCTACAAGGAGCACTCTTTCTGCCAGGCACTTTGTAATGTGCAATGAACGGTGTCATTTATTTTCATTTCCTCACACTTAATTGCATGCTTCTTGCTTCCAACATTAAGCCAGAAGGCAGGTGGCAGAAGCAACGAACTGAGCAGGGACTGTCATGTTATAGGCCATGCTCCTTCCCTTAAATACAAGCGGACTGTTTACAACCCAGCAGAAGCCACTGGGCTAGAAAAATATCTCTTCCATTGCAAGTTCTGACACTGCAGAAGCTACTATAAAGACTAACGCCCAATGAAGAGAAGGCACTCAATTGACTGTACTCTTCAGCAACATCAACCTAAAAGTGATGAAGATATTAATCCAATAATAGATATCAAAATCTAGTAGGTATCCTGACTATATAAATCAACTGCTAGATGTTATGATGGGAGGACAATTGGTCAGTGCACAGCTCTTGTTCAAACTATGTGCCTTACTTCTAAATACTCTCTATAAATTTCAAACAAATCTGTTTAAAATTGATTACCTAAAGAAACAGTGTAACTTAGTTAAACAAATTAAATATCAAATAGATGTAATTATTATGTACATATATAATTATTTATAAGTCATTTAATAACATATTCAAGATACAAGATCATTTTCATGCTCTTGGGGATATCTCAATATGATACAGTTTTGTGGCCCAAAATAAAATTGTTTAATGTTGAGACAAAATAAATTTAGTTGACATCTTCCCCAAAATAACATACCCTTTTTTTCCGTATTACTGTCTTTAAAGAAATATTTCACGCCACATAAGTTTGGCTTCTTCAGTAATGTCACACATGTGTTGCTAATCAGTTGTCCTTTGGAATCAGAGAATGAACACTGCATTGCAATGGTAAAGAGGAACAAATGTCACAAGAATCTAATTTCCTGAGGCAATTCATTCTTTTGTTAGGAAAAAAAAAAGCAGCCATATTGTATGAAATGTGCATTTTGTTCACTCTTGATAATTTTTATAGAAATGTGGCTTGAAATAATGGAAGTGAGGAACAGAGCAGGAGCCCCCATTCTTTTTCACTTCCAATGGGACATAGGCACCGAGGCTTTTCCAAGTTTTTTCTCTTTTGCCCCAAATCTGGATTCTGGCTGCATATCAGGGCTTGAAAGTGTTAAGCATGCTTTTTCTCAACCCTCTCTCCATCCTTTCTCCTGTCTCTATTTCTTCTCAGCTTACCGTTTTCTCTTCAAATTTTGGCTGTTGTTATGCCCCAGACCCCCTCTATATTAGTGTTTGATAAATGTCTATCTTCCACCTAGTTTTTATATGTCTTCTATCCAGGAATCTGCAAAGCTTTTTTTTTTTTTTTTTTTTTTTGTAGGACTCATGTAACTGATGTCCCGCAAAGTACTATCACTTGGTAATCATTTGAGAGGAAGTAAATCCAGTCACAAATGTATTCACCATGTGTGTGGTAAATATAACAGAAATGTCATACTAGATCATAGTTTTACCTGGGTATGGATAGCACTGTTTCCCAGAATATTGATGGTCTTTGAATAAAAAGGTTCTGTGATCAAATAAATGTGGGAAATGCTGCCCACCAAATTTCTTCTAGAAAAATTCAAATGTACATGCAGTCCCGTAGTGAAGAAATTTAACTTGGTGTTTTCCAAACTTACCTGAGCTTAGACTCTCCTTTTTCATAAACTGTCTGTTAACATTTCTTGGAACACATTTTGAGAAACATTGGTTTAGAAGCTACAAGGAAAAGTAATTTTTAGACAATAATTTAAAAGCAATCAATAGTTACATTTATGAAATCGCAGAGCTAATAGAGCAAATCAAGAATATATTCACAAGTATGATTTATGATATTAACATAAATAATGTATTTTAATAACCACACAAAGACTTAACTTTTTCCTATTCTGCACAGTAAATTTAATTAGGCTGAAATATTGTCTTTCATTAATGCACCAGTATCAAAGATCTTCTGTTATTGGTAAAGTTTCTTTGATGCTGTTTGGAAAAACAATGCTGGCTGTTTACAATTTTATTGCCAGTCTACATATTTTATGTTTTTGTGAATCTTTCCATGGCCTGTTGGATAATTTTTTAATGTAAACAAATCAGAGTCACTAATTTGTAACAGAAATGATATTTCTGGTATCTTTGATGATGATTTTGACTTTCTCTGGTGGGAGATTTATTTATTCTGTATTCGACAAACACCTATTGAGCATGTATTATGTGCCAGGCATTGTGCATGGGCCTTGAATTCATCAGTGAACAAAAAGATTAAGATTTCTTCTCTTGTGTAAATTATAGTCTAGTAGGATTAGAAGTGGTGGCAGTTGATAAATAATACATAATACCCAAATAAATAATAAATGGGTAAGTTATATAATGTATTATAAATTATGTGCAAAGCAAAACAAATAAAGAGCAAGGTTAACAAATTAGGAGAGAGGGAACACGGTAAAGGGTGGCTTAATTTTAAGTAGAGTAGTCAACAGAGGCCTCTTTGGAAAGTTGACATTTAAGTTCATACTTGAATATGAGAAAGTTTAAAACTGAGACCAGTGTTCTTTTCAGAGGATGCAGGCAGCACACAGGCTAGGAGAGGATCTGGCATGTCTAAGGAGAAGCAAGGGAGGCAAATTGGATAGAACAGAGTGAGCAAGAGGAAGAAACATAGGAAAATGGGCCATTTTAAGGACTTTGGTCTCTAATAAAATGAGGAGCCACTTGCAGCATTTGAAGAAAGAAGTATCGTGATTAACTCACACTTTATAAAAAAATAATTTCCCTAATATATTGAGACTAGACTGTAGAAACACAAAAATACAATTAGGGAGGCCAGTTAAGTGACATAGAAGGAAAACCTAACGAGGATGACGGCCTTAAAGCTACATGAAGAAAGTATGCCGATATGGAAGGTGAAATCAAAGGAAAGAGAACTGACCAACTGACCACTGAATTTAGCAACATGGAGGTCCTTGATACTCTTGATGAGAGTGGCTCCGTTGGGTGGTCTAGTGCATAAGACATTCCTAAAGGACTAAAAATGCCATCTGAACATTGGTTTCCAGGCATCTTTTTCAGGTGTTAAGAAGCCCAAAATAACCAGCACAATATTGAAGGAGAAGAACAAAGTGAGAGGACTGACAATATCTGAATTTAAGACTTATTATAAAGCTACAGTACTCAAGACTGTGTAGTATTGGCAACAAAACAGGCAAATAGATGAATGGAACAGAAGAGGAAGCCCAGAAATAGACCCACAGAAATATTGTCAACTTATCTTTGACAGAACAATAGCAAGGGCAATACTATGGAGCAAATATAGTATTCCAACAGATACTGCTGGCACAGCTGGAAATTCACACACAAAAAGAAGAATCTAGACACAGACCTTATACCTTTCGCAAAAATTTACTCAAAATGGATCACAGATCTAAATGTAAAATGCAAAACTATAAAACTCCTAAAAGATACCATAGGGGAGGATCTAAATGACCTTTGGTTGATGATGGATCTTTAGATAAAACACTAAAAACACAATCTATATTTTTAAAAATTGATAAGTTGCCCTTCATTAAAATTAAAATTTTCTGCTCTGCAAAAGACACTGTCAAGAGAATAAAAAGACAAGCAACAGACTGGGATAATATACTTACAAAAGACATATCTGATTAAAGACTATTATCCAAAATATAAAAAGAACACTTAAAACTCAACAATAAAAAACAAACAACTCAATCAAAAAATGGGCACAATTCTTAATAGACACCTCACCAAAGAAGAGGTACAGATGGTAAATAAGCATATGAAAAGATGCTGCACATCATATGTCATTGGAGAAATGCAAATCAAATTTAAAAAAAACAATGAAATAGCACTACACACCTATTAGAACAGCCAAAATCCAGAACACTGACAACACCAAATGCTGGTGAGGATGGAAAGCAACAAAAACTCCAATTCACTGATAATGGAATGCAAAATGGTACAGCCACTTTGGAAGACAGTTCGGAGGTTTTTTATAAAACTAAATATACTTTTATCATACAATTCAGCAATTGTGCTCCTTGGCATTTACTCAAAGGAGTTAAAGATATATCCACACAAAAACCTGCCCATGGATGTTTATAGAAGCTTTAGTCGTAATTGCCAAAACTTGGAAGCAACCAGGTTGTCCTTCAGTAGGTAAACAGATAATCTCTGACACATCAGACAGTGGAATATTATTCAGCACTAAAAGGTGAGCTATCAAGCCATGAAAAGACCTGGAGGAGCCAAAAATGCATATGATTAGTGTGAAAGAAGCCAAACTGAAAAGGCTACATACTATGTGATTCCAACTATATGACATTCTGAAAATGGCAAAACTATAAAAAGATCGGTGGCTTCTAGGGGTTGGAGGGCAGAAAGGGAAATATAGGCAGAGCACAGAGGATTTTTAGAGCAGTGACAATATTCTGTATGATACTATAGCAGTGAAAATATTCTGTATGATACTATAACAGTGGATATATGTCATTATACATTTTTCCAAACCCACAGAAAATACACCAAAAGTGAACCCTAATGTGAACTATGGACTTGGGGTAACGACGTGTCAATGTAGGCTCATCAGTGATAACAAATGTGCCACTCTGGTGAGGATGTTCTTAATGGGAGAGACTATGCACATGTCATGGCAGGGGATGTATGGGAAATCTCTATACCTTCCTTTCAATTTTGCTGTGAACCTAAAAGTGCTCTAAAAAAAATAAAATCTTAATTAAAAACAAAAAGAAAGAAAGAAAGAGGGAGGGAGAGAGAAAGAAAGAGAGAGATATGTGACAAACCTGTACATTGTGCACATGTACCCTAGAACTTAAAGTATAATAAAAATATACATATATATATAAAAAGAAAGAAAGAGAGAGAGAGAAAGAAAGAAAGGAAGGAAAGAAGGAAGGAAGGAAGGAAGGAAAAAGAGAGAGAGAGAGAAAGAGAAAGAAGAAAGAAGAAAGAAAGAAAGAAAGAAAAAGAAAGAGAAAGAAAGAAAGAAAGAAAAGAAAGAAAAAAGAAAGAAAAAGAAAGAAAAAGAAAGAAGAAATTGAGTCTTGGCATCTACAGAGAAGTCAGGGTAAAATTAATGAACACAAATGTTGTTTATGACATTTTCTGTACTATTTACAAGGTGAAAACAACGTAGAAAATGCCCCCTTCCTATATGGAATTTGGGGGTTAATCCCACATAAAATTAAGAATAAATAAATATTTATGGCTTTAACTCATGTAAGAGTTATCAAAAGTATAAGAGATGTGAATCATGGTCATTCGGTACTCTTCAGAACCATAGATTATATGCCCAGAGACATAATAATTATGGGAGCATCTGGATAAACAATAAACCATCTATTATTCTGAGTCTGCTAATGGCTGAAAATAACAGCCTTGGTGTATTTCAATGTGGGTATATGAGGGGTGGAGGATGGGTGGTCCAATCCACCCTGTTTCATGTTGCATCTCCACCATCTCCAGTATGTAGTTTAAGGGTTGCACTCTCATCAGCTGAAAGGTAGCTAATGCTAGTGTGAATGTAAAATGTTGCAGGTGCTTTGGAAAATATTCTGGCAGTTCCCCAAAATATTAAATATAACATTTCCCTTTGACACAACAATTCTATTCCCAGATACATACCCAAGAGAATGAAAACACATGTTCACACAACTTGTGTATGAATGTACATAGGCATGTTATTCATAATAGCCAAATGACAGAAACACCACAAATGCCCATCAACTGATGAATGAATAAACAAAATATGGTATATCCATACAATGGAATAATATTCAGTCATGAATATAAATCATACCATGCTACAACATGGATAAACCTTGAAAACATTGTGCTAAGTGAAGGAAACTAGTCACAAAAGACTATATATTCTATTATTCCATTTATATGAAATGTCCAGAAGACAAATCTATAGAGACAGAAAGTAGGTTAGTGGCTGGGGTGGACTAGGGAAGAGAAAGAAGGAATTGGGGTTAAAAGCTAAAGAATATAGAATTTCCTTTTAGAGCAATGAGAATGTTCTAAACTTGATAGTGATAATAGTTGCACAACACTATGAATATAATACTAAAAACTATTGAATTATACATTTTGAGTTAATTTTAGTTAATTGTATGATATGTAAATTATATCTCAATAAAGCTGTTATCAAAAAAACCAGGAGTGACTATTTAATAGCTGATAAAGCAGAATTCAGAACAAAGAAAATTACCAGAGACAGAGGAACATTGCGCAATGATAAAAGAATCAGTCCACCAGGAAAACATAATATGTACACATTCAACAACAGAGCCTCAAAATACGTGAAGCAAAAACAAATAGAACTGAAAAGAGAAAGAGACAAACCAACAATTACAGTTGGGGACTTTCTATCCCACTGAGCTACTGATAGAACTACCAGACGAAAATTAGCAAGGATACAAAAAACATGAACAATGCAATCAACCAACAGCAACTAGTTGAAACATATAGAACACTGCAAACAATAATAACAGAGTGCACTTTTTTTTCAAAAGCCCATGAAACATTCACCAAGATAACATATTCTGGACCATAAAATGAACCTCAATAAAGGTAAATACAGCCAGACACCGTGGAATGCACCTGCAATCCAAGCTACTCAGGAGGCTGACGTGGGAGCATTGCTTGAGCCCAAGAGTTAAAGAGCAGCCTGGACAAAACAACCAGATCCCATCTCTAAAATAAATAAGTAAATAAATAAATATTGAAATTATACAGCGTATGTACTCGGATCATGGTAGGATGGAACTAGAAAGCAATAACTAGAAAGACAACAGAAAAATGTCTACACACATGTGTCTTAGTCCATTTGTGTTGCTATAAGGAATACCTGAGGCTGAGTAATTCATAAAGAAAAGAGGTTTATTTGGCTCATGGTTCTGCAGGCTGTACAGGAAGCATGCCACCAGCACCTGCTTCTGGTGAAGCCTCAGGAAGCTTCCACTCATGGCATAAGGCAAAGGCGAGCAGAGAGGAGCAGGTATCACAGGATGAAAGAGGAAGGAACAGAGAGGGGAGGGAGGTACCAGGCTCTTTTTAATGGTTAATGTTCAAGAAATTTAATAGATGTGACAGCTCACTCATGAGGACAGCATCAAGCCATTCATGTGGGTTCCACCAGCATGACCCAAACGACTCCCAATTAGCCCCACTGTCAACATTAGGGATCAAATGTCTTTTTTTTTTTTTTTTTGGATACAGGATCTTGCTCTGTTGCCCAGGCTGGAGTGCAGTGGCATGATCATGGCTCACTGCAGCCTCGACCTCCTGAGTAGCTGGGACTACAGGCACATGCCACTATGCCTGGCTAGTTTTTGTGTTTTTTGTAGAAATATGGTCTTGCTATGTTGCCCAGGCTGATCTCAAACTCCTGGGCTCAAGTGACCTATCCCCTCGGCATCCCAAAGTGCTGGAATTACAGGCATGTGTCACCATGCCTAGCCAGGTATCATATTTCAACATGAGATTTGGAGGAGACCAATACCCAAACTATATCAACGTAGAAATTAAAGACACACTTCCAAATACTCTATGTCCAAAGAGGAAGTCTCAAAAGAAATTTAAAAATACATAGTAATGAAAATGAACACAAAATTATCAAAATATGTGGGATGAAACTTAAGTGATGCTGGGAGGCAAATTTAGAGCAGTAAATATTTACATTCCAAAAAAGAAAAGGTCTCAAATTAATACCCAGGTTCCTACTAAGATACTAGAAAAAGAGCAAAATAAACCCAACGCAAGCAGAAGGGAGGAAATAATACATATAAGAGCAAAAATCAATGCAATTGAATCTAAGGGCACAATAGAGAAAATTAATGAAATAAAAATCTGGCCTTAAAAAAATTAATCAAAATCTCTAGCATGACTGACAAGTCTAAAAACAGAGAAGGCACAAATCTTAATATCAGGAATAAAATAGAAGCTATCACTACAGATTGTGCAGCCATTGAAAGATTCATAAGGGACATTGTTCTCACACTGATAGAACTCCTATTCTTGTATGTATGTGTATCACACAGTAAACGAGAAAGGTTAAGAACAAGTCAGTTAGCAACATGGCTGTGATGAAAATATCTCAGAGCGCTGTGGTAGAATGACCATGGAGTGATGTAAGTTGGAGTGATCAGGGAAAACCTCTACAGGGTTGATAATTAAGCTAAGAGCTGGATGACGAGAAAGAGGGGGCCCTGAGAAGACTTGGTGACGGCTAGTGCAAAGGCCCTGAGGCATGGAAGAGTTTAGTGTGTTTGAGAATTAAAATAGAGAAATGTGACTGGAATCTAGCGAGTGGAAAGACAGTAGTAGGAAGAAAGCTCAACAAGGGCCTCATCAGGTGAAGCCAGGGGCAGGGATTTCAGTCTGTCTCCTGTAAAGGGGACATTCTGGGGAGTTTTAAATAGGAGAATGACTTGTTCTGAACCATGTTTTGAAAAGATCCACTATGGTTGCTCTTCGAGAAAGGATGGTGGAGAGACAAAAGTGAGAAAGAGCTGAGCGAGGGGGCTATTGCCATCGAGGTGGGAATGGCTTGGATGAGGCTTTTGGTCATGGAAATAGAATTAGACAGATTCAAATACATTTCGGTAAGTAGTAACCTTTCCCCCCAACATTAAAATTTAAAATAAGGAATTCCACCACTAAAATTTTTCTCAGTATAGACTTACTAACAATATAGTGAGTGCTTTCACTTTTTTCTTGCCTGCGATTATTATGTATTTTCTTGACTTCATCATGAGCCATACTGATACAATGCTGAAAGAGAGGCTGTGTAATAGGGACCACATTTATTATTAGAAAACATTCTAAAATATTTGAAAGAACATTTCACTTCTGTGTTAATTTCAGCACCCAATCTAAGTTAAAATTTTTGTTTTTACCAAGTTTATACATTTTTTCAAAACATCTGCTTTTCCACAATTGGTTTGATTTTCATTTTTATTCTTAGCAAGCACTTTATATAATAAGACCAGCATCACAATCATGAAAGTGTTTTTCATATCTAAAAGTTTGTTTGTTTTTGTATCATTTTCAACTAAGGTTCATTTAATATTTACTTGTATGACATGAATGCATATATTAAAAGAATAAATAAAAATGTACATTTTTGAAATGTATCAAAAATACATGCTTTTCTGAGCAGACTTCCAGTTAATATTAGTGCTGAAAATAATACTACAAACCTTTCAAATGGCAGTCATTAATGGAATTTTCATTTTTGTTTTTGACAGCATATGATTTTGTAAGTGATCTGGCTAAAGGCAGAAATGCTAAAAATGTACAAGCGTTATCTTACTGAACAACAATATAAGTGTTTCTTAGTGGTTCAGACGTGTAACTCTTCTGTCATTTAGATCAAGAGTGAAGATCTTACTTATCCTTATCTTGACTTCCTTGGATGTCACATGCAGGCATATAGCCTAAGACAACAGAGAGCTGAGTATTTATAGCTATTCTTGAAAATGATCATCTCCTACCCCTAAAAGTACTAAAATTGGATGTAGTTACTGGCTTTCACCAAAGCATGACACAGACTTTTTCATGCATCACCAGTTCTGTCAGTTTCAGTTCTTTTGTCCATGAAGATAGAGAACGACTTCTCTGGGCTGCATATCAGAGCCAAAAGCTTAATAAACAACCAAATGACATTCTTATTATGTTTTAAGTGCTTTCCTTACATTTGCTAATTCAATCATGCTTAACAGGAGGAAAATGACTTCCTCAGTTGGAAGTTTTAATTAATAATTATACTAAAGCAAAAACTTAGACTTTGATACATTTCAACACACACACACACAAACAAATGTCTTGAGGTTGTTTTTTTTCAGATTTTCACTATCACTAAAAGAAAATTCTCTTGAAAAATATCTCAACAAAGAGGCTTTTTGTTCAACTGACACTGATAAGATATGACTGGTTAGAAAGAAACATTTGGCTGTGTTTTGTGTACATATTGGCAATCTGGAACCATGTAGCTAAATTAAAGAAGGATCTCCATTTCAAAAGTGATGTTAACTCTTGTAGTCCCAGTCCACGTTACTAATAGGAAAAATCAGGGACCCTTTCTATATTATTCTTTTATTCATTAATTTGATACAGATTTATTGATATTTATTTATTGAAATATTAAATCAGGTACAATTCCAGGCATTGACGATACAGCTCTGAATGAAGCAAAGTCCTGCCTTCAAAAGTATATATTCTAGAACAGAAAATATGTCAATATACAAGAGAAAAATCATATTCAACATTAAGTGACGAAGTTCACAAAGGGCTTTGACTCCAATCTGACCCCGGCTGGACTGCCCTAAGAATCTGCGTAGAACTCTTGCCTCCTGGCAGACAGGCACACTCAGGAGGACGGGGGCTGCTGGCATCTCCCTTCCCCATGAGTGCCTGATGATGGCTGCTGCCACCTCCTATCTCAGCTGCAGGTGCCCCTTCAGAGCTGTCCTCAGACCATTTGCTGGGCCACCACAATCCCCAGCTCCACTTCCAACTGCTGCCGATGGAGGAGGAGCCATGCTGCTGTAGCTCTTCACCATGGGCCACAAAGCTCTAGGAGTTCTAGCCCCTGCCCACCTAACCAGCCTCATCTGCCCACAATCTCCCACCTGCACAGCCAACTTCAGCACACTTTCCTTGCTTTACTTTAAACTTCCTTAGCTCATTCCCAAATCACATCCCTTTCTCTCAGATTCTTACATGGCTAGCTTTTTTTCATTAACCAAACCTCAGCTCAAATATCACCTCTTCACAGAGGGCTTCTTTGACCACATTATTAAAATGTGTGTCCCCTCTCATATCACATTTTCAAGTTCCATTTTCCTTACTTGTCATTATCTGAAATTACTGTGTGTCATTGTTAGTTGATTACTGTGTGTCTTCCTGACTATAATGCAAGCTCTGTAACAGAAAGGACTCTGTCTGTGGTGGTCACTGTTGCATCCCCAGCACTTGGAGCAGAGTCTGGGACATGTAGGCCCTCAGTATCTGTTTGTTGAATGAGTGAAATGAATGTTACTGCACTCATTCTCATCCAAATTGGGTGTGAATCATCTATCATTCCAGAAGAACAAAGTTGAAAAGAATCATACACATCAAAGAGGAAAACTTTCATTGCTTCACTCAAGTACGCACTCAAATAAGATGACCTTCCAAAGTTTGTTGACATTGCCAAATATTTTTTACCTTAAATTTTGTTTTAGGTTTGTTTTGTTTTGTTTGGAGACAGAGTCTCACTCTGTCACCAGGCTGGAGTACAGTGGCACAATCTCGGCTCACTGCAACCTCCACCTCCCGGGTTCAAGTGATTCTCCTGCCTCAGCCTGCTGAGCAGCTGGGACTACAGGCGACTGCCACCACGCCCAGCTAATTTTTGTATTTTTAGTAGAGATGGGGTTTCACCATGTTGGCCAGGATGTTCTCGATCTCTTGACCTCGTGATCTGCCCGCCTTGGCCTCCCAAAGTGCTGGGATTACAGGCATGAGCCACCATGCCCGGCAACCTTAAAATTTTAATTCATTTTATTACAAAATGAATTAAAATTTTAATTCATTTTCCTAGGCAGAATAATGTATTTCTTCTTTGACATCCCATAGAACATTGTGTATATGTCTGCAGAGTAAAGCATAGGTGATAGTGACAATGAACTGAGAAAAGAGTAATTTCTAACTCATTGCTTCCAGGGGAATGCATAATACGTTAACTAGAAAGAGCCATTAAACTGTACAGTGGAACATCTGTTTTCAGGTTTGTCACCAAAAGGAAGTGACTGTTTCCATCAAAGGGAATCACAAATTCCATTATCTTTAACTCAATGCACAGATCACTTAGCTCAAAGAAAAATTACTGCCACTAGCGTATTAAGTTCAAAAGACAGAGTCACAGCATCATTTCTAGGGTTTAAAAATGAGGCTAGCTGGAGTTGACACACACACAACCAAAAAATAAAATAAAGCGAACATCATCAAAGCTTAAAACTTTTGCTTATCAAAAGACATTATGAAGAAAGTTAAAAGACATACTACAAAATGGGAAAAAAAAATTGTGTCTTAAATCTGCCAAGGGTCTAGTATCCAGAATTTATAAAGAATTCTTACAACTCAATAACAAATAGGAAAACAATCCAATTTTAAAATTGTGCGATAGACTCAGATAGACATTTCCCCAAAGAAGATATACAAATGGCCAATAAGCATATACAAAGATATTCAACATCATTAGTCTTTAAGGATTGCAAATCAAAGCCACAGTGAGGTAATATTTCACACCCACTAGGTGTCTTTTTTATTTTTTTAATGGAAAATAAGTGTTGGTGAAGAGCTAGAGAAATTGGAACCCTTGTGTATTGCTGCTGGTAATGTAAATTGGCACTGCCACTGTGGAAAACAGTTTGGCAGTTCCTCAAAACGTTAAATAGAATTACCATATGACTTCCAATTATACTCCTAAGTATAGGCCCAAAAGAATTGAAACAGGGCCTCAAACTAGTACTTGTGCACACATGTTCACAGCAGCACCAGTCACATTAACCTAAATGTGGAAACAACCCCAATGTCCATCCATGGATGAATGAATCAACAAATATGATGACATATGCCACTCCACTTCATCCTGGGCAACAGAGTGATACCTTAGCTCAAAAAAAAGACAAAAAATTAGTCTATGATGCTTATCAGAGATATGCCTTAGACAAATGATATAAAGAGAATAAGGTATATGTAAACATAAAAGAAAGCTAATGACATTATTAATTTCAGACAAATTATAATTCACAACTAAAATTATCAAAGCAGCAAGAGGTATATAAGTATCAAATAATGTGTAACAATTATACACAAGATATACTGTATACTGAATAACATACTGTCATGGTATTTAAGACTCTTGTCTTAGAAAAAGAAACTAGAAAACCAAATTTTGTGGGAGACTTTAACATGCTTCTCTTGACCTTTGTTAGATCAAAAAGTTAAACAGTGCAGACAGAATTTGGCTTTGTAATTTATGTCTGTATTGAATTTTATACTCTGCTAACCTCATACAGGTTTGCAGCTAGCAGCACATAGCCTATACACATAGCTACAAACCTGCATAGCATGTTACTGTACTGAATACTGCAGGCAATTGTAACATGATCATAAGTATTTGTGTATATAAACATATTTAAACAGAAAAGTACAGTAAAGATACAGTATCATAATCTCATGGGACCACCATTGTATATGTCATCCATAGTTGACCTAAACAGTGTTATGCAGCACATGATTATATTTTGTTTTCAAAAGTACATAGAACATTTACAAAAATTTAGGTAGCAAACAAAATTTTCAAATTTCAATTCATTCCACAGTGATTTAAATGGACAGTTGTGATGATTTCTTTTACATGTCAATTTCACTGGGTTAAGGGATACCTAGGAAGCTAGTAAAACATTATTTCTGGGAGGGTCTGTGAGAGTGTTTCCAGAGGAGAATAGTATTTGCCTCAGTAGACTGAGTATAGACAATGTACTCTCATCAATGTAGGTGGGCATCATCCAATCCATTAAAGGTCAGAATAGAACAAAAATGTGAAAGAAGGGTAAATTCTCTCTCCCTTCTTGAGTTGGAACACCCATCATCTCCTGCCCTGGAACATGGAAGCTCCCAGTTCTCGGATCTTCAGACTCTGGGACTTATACCTGAGGCCCATCACTGCCACCACCCTGCCCCCACCACCATTCGCAGGCCTTCGGCTTCCAGCTGAATTACACCAGGCAGTTTCCTGGTACTTCAACTTGCAGAAGGCAGATGATGGGACTTCTTGCCCTCCATAGTCACATAAGCCAATTCCTGTAACAATTTATGTAATAAATAGCAGAGCAGAGGGAAAAAGTGAAGAACAGATCGAGCTGAGAGCAGATCAACAGTTTCTTGGTACTGTTGGACATTCCTGCTACATATTTTTCATCCTTCTTCGTCCTTACGTTTCAGGTGTTCTACTTTATCACAGTTTACTTTATTGCCTATCACTTTGTTTTTGTTTAAAGTATGACAGTTTCTGGATAAATATTTGTATTTTTAAAAAATTTTTCATGGAGTTATTTTAGATGTATTAAGTATTTTGTGGCTTCTTTCCTCATCCTATATGTTTGCTCTGTTAATTCAGGAAAATACCTCCTTTTATCTCATCATCCTTCTGAGATCATTTTCCTTCTACCTGAAATATATGATTTTTCTTTCTGGTTTATTCTTGTTAGCAATAAAACCTTTTCATTTTTATTGGCCTAAAATGTCTTTTTAAAAAAAACTTCATTCTTAAAAGATAATTCAGGATTATCTTGAAAGATAATTCAGGATTGACAGTTTATTTTACTGGAGTGTCTCCTTCTGTCTTGTAAGTCTCTTAACCTCCCATTTTTTCAGATGGCTCTTCCAGGTTGCTACTTCTTTTTACAACTGCTTTAAATTCACTGTTTAACCAGTCTATTAGTCTCTAATTTCATTCATAGTCTCAAATTTCATCTCTATTTTTAAATCAAATCTTTCCAGTCAATTTTTGTAGTCTCATTTTTTTGGTCATGCTTTTAATATTATCTTTTAAAAAAGATATCTTAAACATATTTTTCAATATTTTTATCCAATAATTCTAACAACTAGTGATTAAAGATCTGATTCTGTAGTTTTATGCTTAGTGTGACTCACTCAGGCAGCTTGGTTTTTAATATGTTTGGAGATGTTTCTTAGAATTTCAGCTGTGGGAATTCCTTGAGGGTACTTTTGAAATGCATCTCTTCAGAGGGGTTTTGCTCTTGCTTCTTCTGAATGTGGTGTAAGGCAGCAGTCTCCAACCTTTTTCCATGAAGTTGGTGGCTGGTGGGTTTGGGGGACGCGGGGGTGGTTTCAGGATGAAACTGTTCCACCTCAGATCATCAGGCATTAGATTCTCATAAAAAGCGTGCAACCTAGATCCCTCGCATGCACAACAGGGTTCACGCTCCTATCAGAGTCACGCTCCTATCTATCATGCTCCTATCTGAAGGCCACCGCTGATGTGACAAGAGGAGGAGCCCAGGCAGTAATGCTGGCTGGCCGCTGCTCACCTCCTGTTGTGCAGCAGGTTCCTAACCAGCCGACAGAAGGGTACCGGTCCGCGGCCCGGGAGTTCCAGATCCTGCTCTAAGACCTGAAATTAAGATTCTGTATTACGTGCTGCCTTGTCACCTGAAACTTGGAGGACCACAAATGGCCAAACTGTAACACTCCCTTCCCAATTCTACTCCTATGGATAAGGTCCCCTAGCCAAAAAAAAAAAAAAAAAAAAAAAAAAAAAAAAAAAAAAAAAAAACTGTACTTATCATAGAGACCAAGCACAAGGCCTGCTTACCCCTGAATGGCAGACTTCAGTTTCCTGCCAGTCTGCGGAATGATTCAAACCAACCAACCACAATCTCTCACATGAAGCAGGGGTCACCTCATCCTCTTAATACTACAAAGACTGCCTCCCGTAGCCACTCTGTGTTCACTCTGCAAGGACAACCCCCTTGTGACCCTGCATGGCACGAGGTCTTCCTCCCCCAGGCTGTGCGTGTGTGTGATTAATAAACTGCTATCGATCTCTTCTGTCCAGGGTGGAGTGTGGTGTGTTCAGCCGTCTTCATAACCCTAGGTTGGGAAACCCTCCCTCAGGACAGACTGAAGAGACAGCAAATAAAACATTGGGCTTTAAGGGCATTACCAACCTATAACACTTCAACTACATTTCTATCTTGGGAATTTGGAGACTCATTTACATGTAACATAAACACAGGCCTCAACTCCAGATAAGCGTAAGCAAAGTTTATACCTTCACCTGGGAAAAGAGTTTTTTTCTTCCAGTTTTCTTCTTCTTTACTCAAACTCAACATAAGATAAACATAAACTGTACCATCTCTCTCTGAAGTGTTTTCTCTATCTACTACCTACGGTAGGTGTTGCCCTGTAGCACTTCCACTCTTTCTATGAGGGTCTCTGATTTGATTTTTAGCCCTAACAGCACCATGGTTTATTTCCTATCCCCTACGCAGGACTTATTAAACCCATTCAAGGCATCCCCCAGGTAAAATACTAACCCCTGTGCCTACTTGCTGCATAATTTCTGCTTTTCTTGCCCTTTTAGACTTCTAAGGTTTTCTTTTTCCTTGTCAGAAGCTCCATCATGCATTACAAATATTTCTGGTTATATATTTTATACAGCTTCCTTTTTTTTTCTATACCAGGAGGAGTTTTCTAAGCATTTCTCTTTTTCTCTCTCTCTCTCTCACATACACACAACCAGAATACAAAACTGAACTTGAACCTTTCTGCAGGTGATTAAATGTTCTTCAAATATGTGATTATTATTGGTGTCACAGCATTTAATCATAGCCCTTTAATCATAGAAATGCAACAATTCTATTTTCAGACATTGTTTCAAAATCGTAATATTTTTACAATTATAAATAGTGCTACAGCTACAAGAAGATGTACAAAAATCTTTGTGTCGCTGATTATTTCCTTAGAATAGATTCTTGGATGTGTTATTATCCTGACAAAGGGTATGAACTCTTTTGAGCTCTTGATATATTTTGCCAAATTGCTTTCTAGAAAGGTTGTAGCAATTTACAATTCACTGCAGTGTGTGTTAGGTGAAAAGTGATGTATCATAGATGATTTAATGTGCATTTCCTGATTACCCATGAAGTTGAACATTAACTGAGTGTGTTTTATGTTTAACCAATTCCCTTGTAAGAATACAAGGTGATTTTAATCATCCAATTTGGAGCTTTATTCATTTCTTCACTCAAAATATTTGTGAATCTTACTCTAAGCATAATACTGCATTAAACCGAAGGATTAGCTCACCACCTTGGTGTACTTCAATACGTGTGGAATAACTGGCATACAAGGCAACAATTATGTACTGAGGCAGAGAAATGTAGCGGAAAATGAAGGCTTCTACTCAGCAAACACACTGCTGTACAAAAGAAGAGATCCTTATTTCACTGTTTTGAATAATCAACATGAGCCTTAATGTAATTTCATGCTTTCTCTTGAAAAGGAAAATACCATATTGAAATCTAACTTTCAATGATTTTTAATTTGGCTATTTTACAGTTAATAGTGTTCTTCCACCCCAGGGCTGTTTTGGAACCATTCAGCACTTACTATTTGCTATGCCTACGTCTTGCTCAACAGCAGTCTTGTTTCCATTGTTGTTGGGAGGGGATCAGCTAATTGGCACCTAAAGCAATTCTGGGATATTATTTAATGAACTATTACAATTTAATACAACTGATAAAATCGTCAGCTTTTCTCTTAGTTTTATTTATAACATTCATATGATGCGTTCTTAAAAAAGTCTTCATGTGTGATGCCTCCCTTGGAACAGCCATTCGTCTTCCTGTTGCACTGTCGTAATTATTCATGAGAATTTCTCATCCTAGCAAAGGCCGCTCATGGGAAAATGTGGCCATCTCAATGAAATTGGGTGATACCCCCACCAGGATGGCCCTTCAAACCCTAGATAAACAGCTTTATGCTTCTTCATTCCCTTTACTTCCACAGACAGAGGGCCTGTATGCTGCAGGCAAGGATAAAAACATATGTACACATCTCATTTGTCTGAGTAACCAGTATCAGAGGGCTAATAGGAAAGAATATATATATTTATGTTATATAGTATATATTTATATTTTAATATTATGTAGTATATATAAATTTATAGATGTATTCAGTTGATGTAAAAGTAATTGCAGTTTTTTTGACATTAAAACTAATGGCAGAAACCACAATTACATTTTTACCATCCTAATAATATACATACATTTACATTACATGATTTTATGTATAATGTAAACATATCATGTAAAAATATAAGTTTGTATAATATAGAAGTATATAAAAAATAAGAAAATATAAGTATACATAACATAATGTAAAACATAAATATATAATATATCAAAATGTAAGTGTATATAGACATATATAATATATACTATATATTATATAAGAATATAATACATATTTTATGTATGAACATTATATATGTACTATATATGTATATATAAAATACAATATAAAATATAGGGGTGTTGTGAGGGGGTTTGTATACACACATACATACATACATACATATATTTCCACTTAAAAAATAGAAGTAGGTAACATTTAATGCAGGAATTAAAGCAGACTATATATTAAGAAACAGTTTTATTAAGGGAATAATTTTGTTCTGTAATGATAATTTTTGCACTACCCTCCCAGTGCACTGGCTGTATGAAGGCTCCATTTACTATGTAGGTTGCCAGAGCTAAAAGTGTCTTTCTTAATCTCAATCACTACAGGCCTAATATGGTAGATGTGATGGTCTATTAGAGTACCCTACACCGCTAAGTCTTAGATTTACTGAAAGAGTGGGAGGAAAAAGCCAAAAAGGAAGGAGGGAAGGAAGGAGGGAAGAAGACAGAGAAGGATGGAAGGTAGGAATGGTCTGCAGGATGGCAGCCCTTCTGATCTCAGCTGGGGTTGCTTGTGTATCCATAGACAACTTTGCTGAACTTGGCTGGTCTCTTCCATTATGCTAGCATATGCTTGCTCTCATAGTGGTGGCATGGCTCAAAAACAGAGAATAGTTAATTTAGTTAGCTTAGTTTTAAGCCTAGAACTCAAGAGCCTAGGCCTCTTGAGTTCTAGGCTTAAAACTAGCATAGTTTCCATCATTTTCTATTGTCAAAAGCAAGTGCCAATATGAATCTAGACTTAAGAAATAGGAGAACAGACTCTACTTCTTGCTAGAAGAAATTGCAAAGTTGTATTGCAAGGAACATAAATAAAAAGAGGTGAAGAATTGGAGCTATTTTTGAAATCCATCTACCTAATGTTATTATTTAAAATAAAGTTGTGTACATTACTCTCCCTAATTTTTCTTAAGTTTATTCACATTTATACATCTAACTTTTATAAAAACAAATGATGCTATAGATATTTACCTCCAGGTTTGTTGTGAAAATAACTTGATGTGATCAGTATCTTTCCAGTTAGTACATACAGCTAGATTTTTCTTTTTGATGGCTGCATAGGGTTTAATAAATCATGATGCCATAATTTGTTGAACCATTTACCTATGGATGAAAATATAGTTCACTTTTTTTTCCTATTGCAAGCATATCATTACAAGCACATGTTTGTGTACTCATGGTTTTAATTGTAAAGCTTTGTTTCCTAGAAGGGTAATTTCTAGTTGGAAGCGTGTGTACATATTTCATTTTAATGGATGATATTTACCTTATAGAAAAGAGCTAGTATTGGTCATATATTTGTCATAGTAATTAATGTTAGTTGCTGGAACAGATAACCATAAAACACAGTGACTTAACGCAAAGTCAGATATAAATCAGGCTATCTTGGATCTACTCCATGTGGTGACTCAGGAACTCCAGCTTCTTCTACCATATGCCTCTGTCACCTCAGAGAATGGGCTCAGAGTTCCCTCACTAGATACTCTGATTCAATAAGCTGTCAAGAAGATAGGGAGCAAACTAAGGAAGATAACAAGAGATGTTTTAAGGCCAAGACTTGAAGTGGCTTATTTTCTTCCACCTATGTTACTTTGGTCAAAATTCAGTCAAATCATCCAATCTAACTAACTACAAGGAAGGCTGGGAAATGTGGCTTTCCTGTTTGCCCAAGAGTAGGAGTAGTATTGGCTAGCGTCTGGGCAGTGTGTGCCTCTGATGATGATATTGTTTCTGTACACGATATTTCTATTATCTTTATTATTGTTATTATCATTTGAAAATCCTGAAAAGCTCAAAAAGGAACAAGGAACAAATAATAATACCAGAACAGCCTCCTGGTATTTAACACAGCTGTGTTCTTATACTGACTGTGTAGAACGAGAAGGAAATAAACCTTACCCCATATGCATTTCATCCCCGGACCCTGCACCTCGTCTATATTGTGAATAGGGAAATATGGAAGACCATTGTTCCAGACCTTTTACAATTGGAAAATGAATCAAATATTCTCTATCCATTCCATCCCAACCCTAGAGGTAAACATTGCTAACAATTTGGAGTTTATCCTACTTGGTTTGTTTCTGTAACATGCACCTACCTGTTTAGTAAGTATGTGTTTACCTATGTATACCCCTATATGTTATGAGCTGAATTATGTCTTCCCAAACTTTGTATGTTGAAGTTCTAACCCCTACTACCTCAAAATATAACCATATCTGTAAACAAGATCTTTAAAGGGATACAGAAATTAAAATGTGTTTGTTGGTGTGGGCCCTAATCCAATATAAGTGATGTCTTTCTAAGAACAGATTAGGACACAGGCATAAAGGGAAGACCATGTGAAGACACAGAGAGAAGAAAGCCATCTACCAGCCAAGGAGAGAGGCCTCAGAGGAAACCAGCCCTGCAGACACCTTGATATCCGACTTTTGGTCTCCAGAGCTGTGAGAAAATACATTTATGTTGTTAAAGTCACTAAGTCAATGGTACTTTGTTATGGCAGCCCTAGCAGACTAATACACTACACATAATTACACATAAAATATGTGATTTCAAACTCTTTCACACCCTTTCATAACTACCCATTATACATAAATGTTTTTCCTCCCTCCTTATTTCTTTTCTTTTTTTTTCTTTTCTTTTTTTCTTTTCTAGAAGTAAATCTTTTTTAAGTTTTTGCCTATATGTTTAAAATTTGGAGGGCAGTGATTTCACTTACACTTTCTCAATTTCTAATGAGTATTAGAATTTTTCCACATGTTACTGACTATTCATTTATTTGCATTTCACCTGTGGTAAAATAACTGTCATTTATCCATTTTTTAAATAATTTTTTTAATTTAAAGAAATTGTTTATATATTATGAATCACAATACACTGTTATATAAGTTGCAAAGGTTTTCTCCCAATCTGTCATTTGTATTTTGACTTGACTTGGTTTATGGGATGGTTTGATTTATAGATGTTTCACATTTTTCTATTTCATAATGAGCTTCTACTTTTAAGATGATAAGCTGTGTGCTGTAGGTCATACCGTGATCCAAAAGTCAAAATGCTTATTCTCTGAGGCCAGTGGTGATGGCTCATGCCCCGCAATCCCAACACTTTAGGAGGGTGAGGCAGGAAGATCCTTAAGCCCAGAAGTTCAAGACCAGCCTGGGCAACATAGTGAGACCCCATCTCTCTAAAACATAAAGAAATTAGCCGGGCATGGTGGACATCTGTAGTTCCAGCTACTTGGGTGGTTGAGGTGGGAGGATCACTTTAGCTCAGGAGTTCAAGTCTGTAGTGAGCTATGATTAAGGCAAGGCACTGTGCTTCATCCTGGATAACAGTGAGACCCTGTTTCAAAAAAAAGAAAAATAAAAGAATCCCTGTTCTCAAGAAGATTATATACTCCTGGTTGGTTGAGAAGGATGCATATGGAAGACATCATAAAAGAAGAACAAACACTACATCTGGGGCAAAGAGGTGAAGAAAGGCTTCACAAAAAAAGGAGAGGTTATGGAGCATCTTAAAACATGAAGTCGGCCAAAAAAAATGTCTAGTATTCTAGACATGCTTATTAGGCCTCCCAGCCCCACAGGATCTTAAATGGCAGCCTCAGAAGTATTCTTTTATTTATTTGACTGCTGATGTTTATGGATAGTATGGTGGGGGGATGAGGCGCAAAAATATCAGACAAAGAGGAAAGGGAAAGTTGATCTACCCTTAGGCTTTCAAGAAAAGCTCAGAGCAGAGCAGTCTCAGCACGGTGGCAGGAGCCCAATTCTGGCTGGCCTCTTGATCACACTTACTCCCAAATGCAAACACCCTAACCCAGGTAGGTGATGAACCTCAGCCGTCACCAATCCTGCTAGACTTCTTGGGCCTTGTCACATCACTCAGAAGCACTCCGCATACTACATGCACATGTTGCTGTGTGCTCTGAAATCACCCTGAGTCACTTCAGCCGTGCTTGTGAAAAAGCAGCTTTGCATAGTGGAGAAGCAGGCACCTGCAGAAGCAGCCAGGGCTAGAATTACTGCCAGCACTAACCTGCTGTGGGACTAAACCACTTCTGTGCCCCAAGTTCTCCAAGGAACTGAGATTAATAATAGAGTCCACCTCATGGAGTAACAGGATAATACTTTTTTTTTTTGAGACAGAGTCTCGCCCTGTTGCCCAGGCTGGAGTGAAATGGCGTGATCTCCGCTCACTGCAACCTCTGCCTCCCAGGTTCAAACGATTCTCCTGCCTCAGCCACCTGAGTAGCTGGGATTACAGGCACGCATCACCACGCCCAGCTAATCTTTGTATTTTTAGTAGAGACAGGTTTTACCATGTTGGTCAGGCTGGTCTCAAACTCCTGACCTCGTGATCCATCCGCCTCAGCCTCCCAAAGTGCTGGGATTACAGGCGTGAGCCACTGTGCCCGGCCGGGTTAATACATTTAAGGAGCTTAAACCAGTGCCTACTATTAGTGCTCAATAAATATTAGAATTATTTGCCTTTGTGGGTCTCCCTACCATAAGGTATGCATTGCACTCTTAATAGGATCCTTAGCATCCATATCTTTTTTTTTTTTTTTTTTTGAAGACAAGGTGTCACTGTATTGCCCAAGCTGGAGTGCAGTGGTGCACTCATAGCTCACGGCAACCTGAAGCTCCTGGGCTCAAGTGATCCTCCTGCCTTGGCCTCCTGAGTAGCTGGGATTACAAGCTCATGCCACCATGCCCAGCTAGTTTTATTTTTATTTTTTTGGTAGAGACAGAGTCTTGCTATCATGTTGAGGCTAGCCTTGATCTCCTGGGATCAAGCAATCCTTCTGCCTTGGCCTCTCAAAGTGCTGAGATTACAGGCATGAGCCACCATGCCAGCCTGCTATCCTTGTCTTATAATGAGGAAATTAAGAATCACCCAGATGGATTCACTCCCCAAAGCCTGGTCAGTAGCAAAACCTGTTTTTAGACCCAAGTTAGAACTCAGAGCCTGACTTTTAATCCCACACTGTTCTCTCCCACCCAGAAAGCACACACAACTAGCCAACACTATGTGCATGGTTTTTCTACTTCCCTGGCAGAAATTGTTGGTTGTATTGAGGTAGTTTCAAGATAAGCAGAGCAAAGCTAGACAGAGCCATCTAAAAAAGGGAGAAAAATATTTTTCTGAATATATTCTTCCAAGTTTATTTAATTATACTGATAAATGAAATCTTAGACCTACCTTTATTGGAAAATACCCATAAATCAAAATAAGGGCAAACTATCCTGCTGAAAGTTTGGTGGAATGGGGTCTGAGATCATTCTCCTCCTGGAGCAGGAGGCCCACATTCTTCCAGCCAGCCAGGGAGCTAGTGCATTGGCCTTGGAGGAGCCCATGAAGCATCACAAAGCTGGTTGGTATTTTTCAATTTCTGTGCAATTCTTTGTGTCTGATCACTTGGCAATGAGTATTATTGTTTCTCATTTGTAGTCTCTGGATCTTTCCAGAACCTCAAATTCTCAAAATATTTTAGAAAAGAAACTGTACACTGGTTTGTAAAGTAAAAGACCTACTTAAGGTGTTCTTAACAGAGAGATGTGGAGCTGGAAGGGGATTCTTGATCAAGATGATGGTGGAGATCGGCACGTTGACTGGAAATACCAAATGGTAAAAACAGTAAACTCATCTGCACATAAGGAAAAATCACAGATAATTCAGGAAAATTTTGATCCTGCTATTAAAGGACAATGTAAAAGAGATTTTCTACTTTCTTTCCTCCAGAAAAACCCCAGACACTACTTAAAAATAGGTTCAGATCTATCCCAAAATGCAAATGGAAAATTCTTTGCTACATCATTGGTTCACTCAGTTCTTTCTCATATTCTATAAATGAATAAACATAATGCTTCCAGTTAGAACAAGTGGTTACTTTACCTGGGGACCAATGAAGTTAACATTATTTTCACACTCCCTTAATGGATTTCAAGTCCCAACACTGAACAATGTTTTGCTATGACCTTACTTCCTCCTGCTTGTTGAAGCCCAAAGGCCCAGAATAAGGATCTGATCACCAAACCAAGCTTACTTCAAATCCTATATCTTTGGCTTTTAATACAGTACATTCTTGCCACCTTTGAGCCTCTTGTGGATCTTCCTATCGTAAGTTATGCATTGCACTCCTAATAGCATCCTTATCTTATAGATTAGGAAATTGAGGATTAGAAAGGCAGATTCCCTCCCCAAAGCTTGACCAAAAGCACAACTTGTATTTATGCCCAGGTTGGGTAGATTTCAGAGCAATTGTCTAGGTCTTCAAATTGGGAACACTCACTCTGATAGCAAATAGTGAGTTTGACTATGTCTACATGTTTATAAGTTTGTATCTATACATCCTGAAAGAATTAAACTAGAAAATAGATGATAAGGTTACCATAAATTCATGAAAGGAATGCTCTTATATGTGTTCCTACTCTTTGAAACTAATGTCTCAATAAAAACTTTTTTTTTTCTCTCACACACTGTCAGGGAGAAAATGTTAGGTCTCTTCAGGACACTTTTTATGTTTTTGCAATTAGAGCGAAGCTCCATAGCTGGACCAACAAGTTTGCAACACATATTCTAACTGCTGTCAAGGCAACGAAATCCAAGAGTTTAAAGCATAGCAAACTGTCTGTATTCAAATCCTGGCTCGATTGCTTATTGTGATTATGTATGTCTTTGTTATGATTATTTTGTTAACATGTAGTGACGAGAAAGCTGTTTGAATTTATTTTAACTAAACTCAACTAAACAAATAATTATTGAGTACTTGTTACTTTCAAGTTGTTCTGGGCATTGTGGGAGCCTCAGAGATGAACTGGACACAGTAATACTTCCCCTAAAACTTGTTGTCTAGTTGAAAAAGGAGGCCGGGTGCAGTGACTCATGCCTGAAATTCCAGCACTTTGGGAGGCCAAGGTGGGATCCCTTGAACCTAGGAGTTCGCGACCAGCTTGGGCAACATAAGGAGAACCCCCATCTCTACAAAATATGAAAAAAAAATAGCTGGGCATGGTGGTGCACACCTGTGGTCTCAGCTTCTCGAAAGGCTGAGGTGGGAGGATGGCTTGGGCCCAAAAGGCCAAATTGCAGTGAGCCATGACCTAGCCACTGTACTCCAGCCTGGGTGACAGAGTAAGATCCTGCCTCTAAAAATAAAAGAAAGAAAGGGAAAATATATATATATATATATACATATATATATATACACACACACACACACACACACACATTATATATATGTTAATAATATATATGTTATATATAATGTATATATTATATTTTTTTCATATATATATATAACTGTAGGGCAGGGTGAAATATGAGAAATTCCATCAAAGGATCACCAGCAAGCACTCCAGTGAATAAGAAAGGTGAGAACTCAGGTTGGAGCCAGAGAGATTTCAGAAAGGCAATGGCAGTTAAGATGGGAAGAGAGGCTAGAGGATGACAGGAGGAAGTGGCAGGCAGGCAGGGCACTGCCCCTGAACAAACACATAGAAGCCATAAAAATTCAGGGAGTGTTAAAATAATACGAAGTGATCTGCTTTAATAGAAACACAAACTTGAGAGAAATAAGCCTAGAGATCTAAGTTGGGATCTGGAACACTGGGTGTGGAGTCCTTACCTAACTCTGAAAGCAGTAAAAATGGGCAACATTCACTGATAAGTACCAAGTGCCTCTGGAAGCTTCTAGAAAGAGATTAAATTCTAGTTTAAACTCTAGATGCAAAATACTAAGTCAATAGGAAGCAATCTTATGAGTTTTCCTATGTGAAAATAGCAGATTAAACTTTGAATGGAAGTTTATAAATTAATTTACAATTTTTAAGAATGTGTTGAAACTTTATCACATTTTACCAAGCGGCAGCCTCTCTGAAAGACCTTTTTGCTGGAATTGAAATAATTAAATTGGAGATTTGGTGTACCTTTTCAATCATTTTATTAAAAACTCATTCTGGTTTTCTCTGAGGGAGAGATAAACCACTACTAAGGAAGTGGCTAAATCTTTTTTAAAGTACTGTATTCACCATAAAATATATGACACTATTCCCAAATAACACCTAATAGAAACTGGTCACATCAAAATCAGAGAATAGTTGCCTTTTCAAAAAAAGTTTTTGTACTCGTTTCTATTCCAGATGTTAGGAGTATAATGATGATTTAGATAATCTAGAATGGAAGAAGAGCTTATAAGCAAATCTTTACAACACCATGATGAAAGAATACACAGTACATACTGGGGGAGGGGAGTTAGCAAGACTTTACCAAAGTCGTATTTGATTGAGTCTTGAAGGTGATAAAAGTCATTATGGGAATATAGGGTATTGAGGACTTTTTTCATACACAGAGGAGGCAGTAAGAGCAGATGCTTGGAATGAAGCCACATAAATGTGGCTATTTGCAGGACAACAAATGGTTTGGGGTGCTTGAGTATCAGAAAGTTGTTGGAGGTGTTTAAGCAGGGCAATGGTGTGCTCAAATTGTCTTTTAGTTAGACAGTCATAGGGGGTTTGTAGATTCTGAATTATATTCAAGGAGACCCAATGGAAGACTCCAGCAATAGTCCAGCTGAGAGTCAAGAAATGGGAACCATGGTTAATTATCATGGCAGGGTATTGAGTATTACTATTAAATGAGATATGTATTCCAGGAGGAAATGCTTAATACATGTATTATATTTATCAGAATTGTATGTGCCAGGGAATAAATGAGAAATTGCCTAACGGGTACAATGTACATTATTAAGGTGGTGGATACTCTAAAGTCCTTGACCAACATGCAATCTATGCACGTAACACAATTGCACTTGTACCTCATAAACTTATAGAAAAAAACTCATAAATTTATAGAAAAAATGCGTGTGTCTATGCTGAGTTTGAGTGTCTCCAGAGATACAGCCAGATATACCTGGTAGACAGTTGGAAATATGTACCTGGGAATCAGAAAATAGGAAAGAGACATAAAGTTGGAAGGGACTGGCAAATGAGTTGGAGTTGGATTTACGGAAGCAAATGGTCATACAGGAGAGGGTATAGAAAAGCATTTGTGGACTTGGAGTCTAACACTGTGTCTGGCATAAAGTGAACACTCAAAGTAGTGTTTGTCGAATGGATGGCTAACTGAGTGAGGGAACAGATGAATGTCTGCCATTCCCTCCTGGAAGGTACCCTATGACTCCCTGCTCCCTGGAGTTCTCTTATTTCTCTGTTTTTTGTTTTTGTTTTTGTTTTTGTTTTGTCATGCAGCTTTCTCTACCTGTTTGTTCTCTTTGTATGGATGTGCTCCAGCTCTTTATCCACCAAGACAAATAAAGCAGGACCCCTTAGCTCAAAGGCTTCACAGTGTAATAGGGAACTAATTTATAAAGCTCCAAGGAAGTCAAGTAAGGTGAGGAATAAAGAGTGCTCAGTGAAATTGACAGTTAGAAATTCAATGGAAGTCTTAGAACAGTTTCAATAGAAAGTAGTTCAGGAGCAGAAAACCAAACTGCAAACTGCTGTGGGTTGAAGAAAAAATGGGTGCAGTGAAGAAGAACAGATAGGAATGAATTCAGGAAGTTTAGCAGCAATAAGATGGAAGGATATAGAGCTTTATCTGGAAGGGGAGGCAGTATTAAAAATTGTTTTAGTTGAGAGAGGACAGAGTGGGGGATAGGGATATGGAAAAGGTGAGTGCTCTTCAGTCCAAGAACCCAGGAAAGCATGAACAACACTCTCTTTTCCCTCAATGAACTAACTGTTTATTATAGAAAACACACGCAAATTGATCAGAAAAGTACAGTCTGATGGATGCCAAGAGCAGCCTAGAACATGAAGAGCTGGAGGGTCTGGGAAGCCTTCCTGAACAAAATGATCTAATATCCAAGTTTATCCATTCTCCAAGAGAAATAAGAGCTCTTCATGCCAAGACCAGGGAAAAGGGCACACCAGGTAAAGGAATTAACAGAAACCAGGCAGAGAAATATTGCAAACATGAGCATTGCAAGACATTTGTCAGATGTTTTCTCCCAGTCTGTAGAATGAATTTTCATTTAATTAACAGTGTCTTCTGAAAAGCAAGTTCTTAATTTTTCTACAATCCAATTTAATAAATTTCATTTTCTGTCCTAAGGAAGCTTTGTCTAACACAGGTCCTGTGTTTTCTTCTATTAGTTTTATGGTTTTTGCTTAAATGCAGATCTGTGCTCTGCTAATTTTTGTATGCAGTATGAAGTAAGGGTTCACTTTGCAAATGGATATCCAATAGTTCTAGCAGAATACATTGAAAAACTATCATGTTCCCATTGAATTACCTTGGCATCTTTATTGAAAATCAATTGACCATGTATATTTGGGTTTATTTCTGGACTTCAGTTTGATTGGTCTATAAATCCTTACATCAATAGCATGTGGTTTTCTTTATTGTAGCTTTAGAGTAAGTCTTAAAATCAAATGGTATAATTCTCCCAACTTTATTCTTTTCCAAAGTGTTTTGGTCCTTTGCATTTTCATAAAAACTTTTAAAATAAACTTTTTAAATTTTCAACAAGAAAGCCTAAGATCTTTATTGACATTTCATTGACTCAGTAGATCATTGTGGGCAAAATGACATCTTAATTATAGAGGCCCCCATACAATGAACACGGCATGTCTCTGTTTATCTTGGTCTTCTTCAGTTTCTTTCAGCATTGTTTTGTAATTTTTAGTGCACAAGTCTTGTATATATTCTGTGGAATTTATTCCTGTTTCATATTGTTGATGTTATTATAAATGATGTATTTTTCAATATCTAATTGTCATAGTATATAGAAATGTAATTATTTTTGTATACTGACCTTATATTCTATAGTCTCTCTTAACTAATTTATTAGCCCTAGTAGCTTTCTCCCCCTAGACTCTGAAAAAGAACTTACATTCAGAATATATTAAGAACTTATATAACTCAGTAATACGTGGACAAACAACCCAATTTTTAAAAGGTAAGGGTTTTAAAAGACTTTTCCTAATATTAAATGACTTGTCATTATACATCCACTAGGATGCCTGAACTTGACAAAACTGGTAATGCCAAGTGTTGACAAGGATTTGGAGCAACCAAAACTCTCATACATTCTTAGTGGGAATGAAAGATGGCACAGTCACTTCTGAAATCAACTTGGCAGTTTCTTGTCAATTTAACATGCATTTACCATACAATCTAGCAGTCACATTCCTAGATATTTACTCAAAAGAAATGGAAACATATGTCCATACAAGTGTTTGTACTTGGATTTTTATAGCTGCTTTATTCATAATAATTGAAACAGGAAAGAGCTTACATGCTCTTCAACCAGTGAATGAATAAACAACATTGTGTTATACTGATAGTCTAATAACACTTAGTAACAAAAAGGAGCAAACTACCAATGGATATGACAATATGGATGAATTTCAAACACATTATTCTAAGGAAAAGAAATCAGACATAAAAATTCATATATTGAATGATTACATTTATAGAACATTTTGGAAAAGACAAAACTAGAGTGACAAAAATCAGGTCAGTGGTTTCTGGGGATTGAAGACTGGGGGAGGATTGACTGCAAAGGGGTTCAGGAAAACTTTGTAAAAAGATGCAGTTTTTCTGCACTGTCATTGTAGCAGTGGTCCACAAATGCATCCATTTCTTAAAACTTATCAAATTTGTACATTTAATATCAGTGGTTTTATTGTAGGCAAATTATTCCTCTGTTTCAAAATAAGTCACAGTGAGTTTAGCTTACTACAAGTACAGGTCCATAATCTCTTATCTGACACCCTACAGACAATTGCGTTTTGAAATAAACATTTTTTTAACTTTTGAAAAGTTTTACAGAATATTACATAAACCACATTTAATGTGAGATTTGAGGTGGTACCAAATAATGGAATGGTAATATTTCTGCAATAAAACATATGAACATACATTGAGTAGGATCAATGAACTCTAAAGAGGCTTTTGTCAGTTCAGATTAGATGATGCCTCTAGGTTTTGCTGCCAATGTGTCATGACACAACTTTAAGTTTTCAGAACTTTTTGAATTTAGAGTTGCAATTTAGGGGCTGTGGTCCTGTTTAAGTAGTTTGCTATATTTTAAGATACTGAGGTTGGGGCTGAGAGGAAGGGGATTGTGAGGCTGGAAAAATATGAAGCTAAAGAGATAGGTATATTACAGAGGGTAACAATACTCAATATTTTTCTAGGTATATTTACATTCAATAGCTACTAAAACAGATTTATAGAATTTTGGAAAAAGTAGTATCTGCTCTCTCTTTCTGTAGTAAGTAGTTCCTGCAATTGCTTATGGAATCCTTACTGTAACGAAAATAGTGTGTGAAAAATCCCATTGTTCATAAAATATTATAATCCAAATATATCAAAGTTGGGTCCTATATTAAAGCTCTTCAAGACTCCCCAACAGAGAGTTCCAGCTCTTCAGTTAGAAGGACAACATTGCAACTATCAGAACCTCCTCCGTCTCCTCTCATGGTTCTCTTCCATCTGTCCTTTTCCTACTTCCACCTCAACACCTTAAAAATTACAGCAAATACTCAATTGATCTGGTTGTTTCCAAACTTTTCTTTGTTTTTGAAGCCTCTCCGACTCGGTTCATGCTCTTCTCTTGGCTTAAGTGTTATTTTCTCTGTTCATTCTCTGACTAATTTCTAATCTAGAGATTACAAATGTGTATACAGGTGACACAGAAAACATAAATGGGTAAGGCAGCCAAGAGCGGAAAAGGGAAGGGGAAGAAAAGGAGGATCAACAGCAACTAACATATATTGTTAGTCACAGCACCTGACACACAGAGGACTCTTAATAATGGTTTCTTTAACTAAAGGTGATATTGAACTATAACAATACAGATGAGGCAACGTAGAGAATATAAGACTACTGTAACTCTTCCTAAGCTGTCTTAATGCAGTGGAAGTGATTATATACTGTTATACCTTGAATCTGCATCAGTAGCATCCTAAATTAACTCTGGCTGAGACCAAGAAAAAGATTGCTAAGTTGTTGTCTTAGCTTGGGCTGTTATAACAAAATACCATAGACTGGGCAAATTTATTTTTCTCATAGTCCTGGAGGCTGGAAGTCACAGGAATTTATTTTCCTATAGTCCTGGAGCCTGAAAATCCAAGATCAAGGTGTCAGCATCACATGTTTCTGGGGTGGGCCCTCTTCGTGACTTGTAGACAGCCACCTTCTGTGTTTTCACATATCAGGGAGGGAGACAGCAATCTCTCTGGTATCTTTTCTTATAAGGGCACTAATTCCAGCCTGGTGGCCTCATCTTCATGACCTCGTCTATACCTAATTATCAAAGACCCGTCTCCAGATACTATCACGTCAGAGTTGGAGCCTCAACAGGTGAATTGAATTTGGGAGAGACACAATTCAGAGGAGGTCATCTTCTTGCAAAGAGTAATATTTAAGGAACTGATGATACATGGGGTCATATATCCTATTGAAGAGATTCAAAGTCAGGTTCAAAGAGATTCTGCCCCTTCCCTCTAGGAGCCTATAATCAGTATCAAACACATTAATAGAGACAGGCATATTCAAAAGCCATTAGGAATAAAATGGAAACATTAAAACAATACATGGGTAGATAGCTAATCACATTATGTAAAGGTCAAGCATAAGTGGATTTTTAGTGGAAGGAAACAGTACCTATTCCTGGGGGAGATCGGGTAGGGGGAGGGTGCAGAGTCACATTTACCCACACAACCCTGGAAGATTTCATGGGAGAATTCGGAATTCAGCAACGGCCATCAGCCTGATTGGGAATCTGGGGTATTTCTTATCTGAAAAATGTGTGAATTTTGACTTAGTGAATGCCATGCATTAAAATATATGATAGTAAGGCAGGAGGACTCCTTTTGTTTTTGGCTCTGAGGTCATCCTAAAAGACCATCCCTATCATGTGAGACTATCCTTTTACTAATGTAACACTCTAGAAATGTGTTATTTTGATTTTTAGTTTTATGTCATATCTTAAATTTTGCCTGCAAAATCAGATGTGTTATTTTTCTGTGTAACGAAAGTCCTTGAAAATATTCATCAGCAAGTCATAATATAAAGGGAAGCATTTATTGACTTCAAAGAACTGTAAGAGATTATTTAGCTCACATCTGGCTGAACTTCCCTATACGTTATCCAAAATTTATGAGTATATGTCTTTTAGATAATCAGAGCTAAGTTCAAACTATCAGCCCACTCGATCTTATATAAGGAAAGCATACTCAAGAAGGGTGTCAGTGGATGTGCAGGTGAATTCACAAACTTTGGTTGCAGAGATTTTTAAATCAGTCCTACTGAGAGCCGACACCTCTCCTTTGGCAATACATTTAAGCTTACGCTAGGAAAAATTCTTTTCGCGTGGGCTTAGTCCTCCATGTTCTAGTATTAAAATCCAATTCCTCATGTCATATCTTCAGTGGAGGTGTTCTTTCCCTGTTGCTTGTGAACGAGCTCTGGATATATACGATTTGAAGACATTACATTGCCTCTCAGTATTGTTCTCCCTAGACAGGTCCTTTAATCTTTCTTAAAGGTCTTATTTTCTGATCCTTTAATCATCTCTGTGGTAAGAAATTTAAGTTCCCATTCCTCTTTGTCTCATTCTCGATGTGGGCACTGACTAATATAGGTCCTGTGAGCTCTCTTTATATTTTTCCACCACAGTATTACCTTTGCTGTTTAAATTGAAATGTTGCTGTTCACTCATCATACCATTTTAAAAAACAATATCAAAATATGGCTGTGAATCCATTTCAAAATAAGATGTAGAGTGTACAAATAAACCAGAATTATCTTTCCTTTGTATTACTCTGGTTTTCTTTTGAGCCCCACTTCACAGGAAAATATGAGCCTTGATTATCCATTCTTACCAAAATATCATTTACTAAGGCAGGAATATTAACTCAGGTAAGCAAAATGATTGTTTCTTTCATCTCAGCAATTCCACACTTACTCCCCTACCAATTGACTTTTTATAGAATATTAGTTTGCATTAAAAAATCCATTTAATTGCATTGGAAAAACACTTCACTGCCACGCTCCAGGCCGATACCATGTTGCAGCTGCTCCTATTTAAGGGATAATTGTAGCCTCACTCTTCTACAAGGAACTAATTCTGATTTTGAAAGGATTTGTCCTCATAGTTTATCCTGATGAGAGAGGACTGGAGTATTGCCGTGTAAAATAGCTGAATAGTCCTATTATAGCTATTATGTCACAAATGTTGTGTATTGTTGAAGATCAAAGTACTGTACCACACTCAATGGTGAGATGTACAAGCATGGCACACTTCCCAAATTATGTAAAAACTACTGCATTTTATGAGTCATTTAGTACCATGTGAGCTATCTGTGGACCTGTTTCATTTCCCTCAAACTTTCCTCATCATTCTGAAATCCTTTATTTTCTGGTAGAAAGACTTACAATCTAGTCATTTCTCACTAGTCTCCCCAGGAAATAAACTTCAGTACTCTGCGTTCTTCCATTGAAAGATATTACTTATTGCATATCATTCCATTTTATATTTAAATTACTTTAGAAAAATGTTAAATAACCCTGGACAACAGTAAATGCTAACTGGTAAATTGAGAACATGTAAACATTTCCCATCAAAACCATTAATGATGTCCTTTTGAATTTAAAATGTATAGCACTCAGGATTGGCTAGATTCTAAGGAAACAAATACCTACTTCACCATGTAACCTCATTGGGTATACACATGTCCAATGAGGGCTTAAAATCCTAGGTGGGCGATATGAGGTATAAAATGAATGGTATTTTAAAAGAATGAGGCTTTCTTTTCCCTAGAAATATTGCGACATCAGCTGTCACTGGAAAACTAGCCCATAAGTCAGAAAGGCCAGTGAAGGGCTAAATATTAATTTAGTTATACAATACGGCAGGCTTTGATTTTAGTTTTAATATCTGGCCTTTCAAAATCAACCCCTCTATATGACATTTCATTCTCATGTGCATCTATAGAGGGCTTCAACCCTTGAAGAAAAACTAGCTCCAAAATCTAGCAAAGAATGCCTGCCAGGAAGTACCATGGTTTGTTGAATAATTTTTATAAGACTCTTGTAAATCACAGATAGGATTAACTGTCTAAAAGCTATTTTCCCCAAAGTAACGCATTCTGTATGTGATTTGGAGACATTACTACAAGATTTAGGACTTAACCTACATAATACAACGAATCAGTAGACATAAAATGTGGTCACTGAAAACAAGTATAAATTTGAAAACGTAACAATTTGTGAAACTATAATTAAAGTGAAGATGGGCAATGTTGAGGGAACAAAATCAAATGCTTCGTGTGGTTTGTAATTACTGATGAGGCTTTCCAAAGTAATCTGGAAAATTAAATAAGACAGCGAAATTCAATGTAAAGAAATTAGGACCAGGTCCACGATATAGTAGGCATTTCACAAGTAGGTACTGATAGCATTACATCAGCACTGGTAAAGACATGTTTTGTTTACAGGCACTCATTTTCTGGTAACTAGAGTACATAAAGTTCCTAGGTCAGATGAATAAACTGTAACCTGGACCTTTACAAGTCATGCAGGTTTACTGACAGTAAATGGGCAAATTGCCAACTCCATCTCTAAAAGGCAGCGTAGGTGATGAGGTTTTGGGGGTGGTGATCCTCAATGTCCTCTTATGGGGATCAACACAAAATGACAATCCAGCCTATCTACTAAAATTTCATACTTTTAACATTTCCTTTGTTAAGGACTCTTTCCTTCTAGACTATCTTATCTTTCCTTTTAGGCCAGTGGTTCTCAATCTTTTCTGAAAATTAAAGCCACTGGAGAGCTTTTAAAAATTCCTGTGCTCAGGCCCTACCTGAAAAGAACTGAATCAGAATCTGTGCGTGTGGGGCTCTGGCATGAGTATTTTTCTAAACTGCTAAGATGACTTCACTGACCAGACTAGTTTGGAAAATACTACTCTGAAAGACTACATCTAGAGCAGGAACCATTTTAAGTAATTTGTTTTGTATTTTAAACCTATAAATAATACAAAGCATTAGTGTCTTTCACCACTCTCTCTGTTGATTAATGTACAAATGAATGAGTGAATGGACAAATAACTATTTTATTTATCCATGATGTGGAGTTGAATGTCCAGGAAACTGAAAAGTATTACAATGATGCTCTATTTTATTTTCTAAATTAAGAAAGATTTGCTCAGAGGTTTAGATGTTCAACTTTCCCCAACTTTTAGTACAAATACATCCATTTAGTTTTTGATGGGCCTTGGATACAGCATTATAAAGTGAGCATTTTTTCAGATTACACTGAGATGGCCTCTCTTTGTATAAGTGGCTAGAAGTAAGAACTTTTTCCCCCAGTAGCTCATATTCCCACCTATCACACCATGCCATGTACAGTATACCACTTTGACTCCATACACTCCGATGGAAGAAACCAGACTCTTGATTATGTAGAAGAATGCACAGGTCTCATGCATTTGGATTTTCCCTTAAAGCAGAGAAAACTGGTAGGTCTGTAGAGGAAAGCAGGAGATATCATTATCTCCCAGGAGTCAAGATGCAGATAATGGTATTGTTCCAGTCTTGAACCATTTCATTTCATCTTCCTGATGTTCACGAGGCCATCAAACAGACATCAATGATGAATTCCAAGAAAGTTTTATTTTTAAAAATCAAGTTTTGATATAATAAATGTTGGATTGAGGATAGAAATTTAAGCTGAGAAATGTTAATTTGGACCTAAAATGTTTATTATTACTATTATTATTGTGGAAGGAAATACATACAGGCACATTTTAGTATCTACAACAGTATTTGGGAAGCTGTTATGAAACACAAAACTTCATTTAAATTTTATTATAAAGACCTTTATTAGGAGAAAGGACATATTTTCTATTTCTTACTTTTATTTTGTGCCTTGAAGGACTTGTGAATGTATAGAATAATTATTTTTTCTTACTGCTTCCTCTTTGCAACCCAACCTCCACCAAGTCAATCGTGAAGGTAGGAAGAAAGCTGTATTTCTGTTACTTTTAAAAACGATAACGAGAAGAAATTAAAACAATGGCTTAAGAGAAAGAGGATGTAAGGAGTACAAAGCAAAACTTAACAAAGAGTTAGTAAAGGAACTTGCATTGACAATTCACTCAGCCATGTTAATTTTATCATTAATACTGTCTTCATATTTTTTTTTTCCAGGTCTCTCTGCTCGTATTTGCTTGGTGCTCCGAAATGCACGGGAACAGACAGCTATGGGAAAGTTGCACAGAGCAGTTGGCAATCAACATGTCCTAGAAGGGTGTGTGGAGTAGCAAAACAAGTGGAACGGATGAAGAACTTCCAAGCTCCTTCGCAGAGTTTTGGGCCCTAGTGTGCAGGGCTGCTCCCTCATGAGATGGAGGAAAATGTCGCCCACACCTACTTGGACCTCTCACCAAGGACACTGCCCTCAGAGATAAATCTGTTGGACGGCAGCCAAGAGACCCCAAATTGTCTCAACCTCCAGGACACGGCAAGTTGCAAGTTTCCGAGTTGGGGAGGCAAAGCGGGAAAACATGATTGGCGATTTCCTCCTGCCACTCACCGACCGGAGAAATGGGGAGGCGGACTCCAGGTCTTTCGTGAACTGCCAAGAGCCCTATAGGGCGTCCAGCTATAAAAAGAGAAGAATCCCATGAAGGACAACAAGCAAACTCATATGTTATCCCTTTAGCCGGATTGTGTGCTGATGATTGTTTCCCTATTTACACTTCGAATCACCCCTGTGGTCTTTTGTGAGTCCCCAAGGCAGCCTCAGCCTTCGCAAACCGTCCAGTGGGGCACGAATCTCGGAGGGGTGCGGGCTGCAGGCGGGAGAGGGAAACCAAAGAGGGGCGGCTTTTCCAGGCCGTCCACCCCCAGGCGAGCTGGTCCTCACCCTTCGATCGGCTCGAGTCCCTCGGACAGTTGCCCACTCACAGCGTGCAAAGGGGTCGCACTCCCTGTGGGTTCTCCGCCCTCAGAAGCGGCGCTGCGCAGGAAAGTCACCTCCACTACGGGCCGGGAGTAGGGAGGGGAGCACAGTGACAGGGTTGGGGAACAGCCGAGGAGGAGTGGGGGTCGCGGAGATAGGGGTGGGGACGGCCGCGGAGAGGGCGGTGGGAGTGGGGTGGGGCCGGGGAGGGCCGGGGGCGGGGCTGCGGGGCGGGGTGCGCCACAGCGCCCCCTCGCTGCGCGCTCCCCACGGTGCCCTGAGGCCGCTGGTGGCTCTGGCTCGGCAGCCCCTTTGTGTGCGACGCGCTGGTCCCGAGGAGCGCGGCACGGGCACAGCGGAGGCCTCCCAAGGTCCCACCGCTTCTGTCCCAGCCGGGCCGTGCTCTCCTCCTTCTCCTTCTCCGCTCCTCCTTTCTCCGGTCCCCGGCCTCCGGCTCCGAACAGCAGCCATTGGGCCTTGACGAGCCCGCGTCCGGCCGCGCTCCCTACCCCGCCCGGCCCGGGACGCTCGCCCCCCTCCCGCCCTGTCCCCTCTGGATCCCCGCCCCCCCCCCCCCCCCACATCCCGGGCCTCCAAGGTGGAGAAAATAAACTACAAGCAGAACAACTCAGAGTCTCCAATAAAACGCCCAGTACCTAGAGCCCGAGCGCTTGTGCCGGGCTGCGAGGGGCGCGGGAGGCGGGGATGGGGGGGCGGGCGGGGGGGACAATGATCGCATGAAGTTACCTGCCCGGCGGCGGCGGTAGCGGCGGCGGCGGGACCAAGAGGCGGCGGTGGAGCAGGCTGCGCGCTCGGCGCCGACGGGTGCGCGCCGCGGCTTGGGGGAGAGTTGAGCGCTTTTCCCCCCTCTTTTTTTTTTTTTTTTTTCCTCTTCTTCTTAAACAAACCACAAACGGATGTGAGGGAAGGAAGGTGTTTCTTTTACTCCTGAGCCCAGACACCTCACTCTGTTCCGTCTAAGCTTGTTTTGCTGAACACTTTTTTTTAAAAAAGGAAAAAGAAAAGGAGTTGCTTGATGTGAGAGTGAAATGGACGTAAGATTTTATCCACCTCCAGCCCAGCCCGCCGCTGCGCCCGACGCTCCCTGTCTGGGACCTTCTCCCTGCCTGGACCCCTACTATTGCAACAAGGTGAACGCTCTGCTTTTGTTTCCACCGTGTTCTTGCTGCTTGATCCTGGGAGGGGAGCGGCGGTGGCCGGGCCGCGGCGGGGCCGGCTTGGCGGAGGCCGGTCCCGGGCGCGCTCGGCTCGCAGCCCGCTGCAGCCTGCGTGCGCTTGGGTAGTAAATATTGTGGAGTAGCTCCGGGGGCTTGCCAAACACCGCGATTGTGCGGAAAGTGACACGATTTGCTCGGATTCTTTCCTTCCTGCTGTTCGCGACTAAGGATCCCTGCCTAGGTTTGCCGGGGGGCGTTTAAAAAAATAATAAGAGAAAACCGTGGAATACTTTGGGGGTGTGTCTGGGGTCCAGGAACGGAGGCAGAGTAAGAGAATTCAGTTTATTTCCCAGTTCCCCCTTCTCTCTCCCTCCCTCTCCCGGGCAGTGGGGGCTCGTGGCACCACTTCCCTTCTCCGGATTAGTTGCCAGGGGAGCAGCCGGGAGTCGGGGTGCAGGGACCTGGGAGGCGCCCCTGCCCCCCACAGGGAAAACTGCCCCACAACTCTTTTGTTTTCTCAAACCGGTTCCGGCAGCCGAGCCCGGGTTCGGACACAGGTCCGCGGGCCAGAGCACAGCGGGGTAGCTGGGTCAAGGTTTGGGGAACAGTTCCTGTTTAAGGGGTGCGCGCGGAAATTGCAAGTTTGTTGGGAGCCGGGCGAGCACGTCGCGTTCAAGTCCAAAGCTCCCGCACTCGCGGAGCAGGGTCTGCGGCTGAGCTGTACCCACGGCCCGCTGACCTCGGGTGCCAGGGCCGCGGGGGCCCGGGGAGAGGCGGATCATGCCGGTGACCCGGAGGTGGGGCGCTGGCCTGGGCTGCTGCGGAGTGCGGCTGGGTCCACCTATAGGACAGTCAGGGGGTACGAGGGAGGGGGTTACTCTCCCGGCTTCTCGAACTCTCTCATCCCAGAGAGGGAGGACACGCAGGGACCGGTCCCCCAGAGTGGTCGCAGGGGCACGACTGCCCACGCCTAGGGCTAGTTGGACGTGTCTAAGCAGTCCCGTTGGATGAACGTTGGCAGAGAGAATTGAGTTCTCTAAAACGCTGGGCGGGCCTTTTAGACGCCCAACTCTCGCTTGGTGATAAATCTGCCTGATACTCACAGCCCCTGCAGGCACATCCATGGCGACCCTCGGTGTATTCCACGGGAAAAATCGTTGGGACTCCCAACATTTGCCTGGTGGCGAGTCATCACCAAACGGCTTTTTTACCTGATACAGAGATATTTAGTGCGCTGCCTTCTCAGCCCTGGACTCCGCACCACGCGACCGAGTCGCAGCTCCGAGTCTTGGACAGTGTTGACACGCAGGCAGGCTCTCACACACACACTTCCCCGTGGAGAAGCTCCTCGATGCTGTGTCCAGTGTGAGACCCACTCAAAGGACTGTGCTGTGTGCCGATGGTGTTTAGGCAAGTTAGAAAAGAGGGACATCCAGTCTTGAGCAAGGCAGAAGGGCTTCCATTGTACAGGGAGCCCTTCAGCTACGGGCAAGTTGAAAGGTACGGGGAACTTTGGCAAGCGCATAGGAGTTTGTGTGATGAAGTTTCATTATTTGCTGGTGACATAGTTCTTTTAGTCTAAAATCTGTTTTGTCTGTACACTCAAGTATTGTGTTACGTTTTATTTTGCTTATGACACCAATACTATTGCTAATAAAAAATAATAAAGTTGCAGCCCTATCTTGGAGAGTAAAGACGTATTCCACTGTAGTTACCGGAACCAAAAGCTCAGAACTATTTTGGCAATGAGACTGGACAAATCTTATTAAGTTTATCAGTGATTTTAGGCCCCAAAAAGAAGTTAATGACTTGGATACACATTTCACTCCTCGTTCTTGTGATAAGTAGGGTCAGATTTAATTTAAAAGTTAAATGCTTTGGAAAATCAGGAATTACTTCAATATATTAAATCATTTTCCAATTAAGTGCTTTAAATAATTTTAGTGGGTTGTGCTGTGAATTGAATAAATTAATTTAGAAAGTATTCAGAATTTCTTTACTAGCTCATTGAAGTTCCTTTTAAGTCACCCCGTGTATAAGAAGCAAACTGTTCTTTTTAAATGCAAATCAGGCACCCTTTCTATAGACTAGTTGCGAGTCTTCTATTTAACTTATCCAGAGAATAATAGATTTTTTAAAATGCAAAGTCATAAGACATGTTTCTAATAGTAGAAGAAGACTTCATGGAAATGTTTCTCCAGGGACATCTCTGGCCCATCTCTGTGTAGCAGTCCATCAGATATATTTGTCACTGGTCCCTGATTATATTAAATGTACTGGATAGTTTTCTAGGCCCCACAAATCCCAGGCACTTGAGTTTTTTCACTCCACCATGATTAGCATTGGTACAAAATTTCTGTCCAGCTCCACAATTGTAGTTGTGCATAACGCAGTCAACTAGCATTTGTTTTTGCAATGACATGAGTGGATTTGCAGGGAAATGGAAGAAGGACAGAAGTTTGGAAAAGGTGAAGTAAGAAATCTGTGCCTACATTTATTAAAACAAGTTGGATCAGACATCCCCAAAAGAACAATACTGCAAAGTAAATCTTGCTTCCTTCGGAGGCGTAATGAATATGTAGTTTACTACAAATAGCAGTCAGTTTGTCAGGTGATTTGTTTTTAATAGGGTGATAAGATCATAAATTACTAATTATCTTTATTTTAAACCTGTCAACACTTTGCTTATTTAAAGTTGGTGTGCTAAATCCCAGCGGAACCAGTATCTATCTGTGCTTTAGAATCCTACAACTGTAGCTACAGTTTCCCGGTGACATTTTTTTCAATGTCAGAAGAGACTCTAATGGAGAAAATGAATATTCTCTTCCTGAAGCTTTCTAAACTAAAATGTGATTGTTTTACTCTGCTGACACTTTCCGGCACTGCTGCTCTATAGATTGCCAAAACGCTACTTACATTTTTCAGTTAATAAACTCTGGAGGAGGCATTTTTGGAAACGGTTTAATCTAGTATTGCTCTATTGTAAGACTAATACACGTTATGAACATATCACTATGCAAAGTGGCCTCCATTTTCACATAGCCCATTGTGGGAACAATGCGAATGATGTTGGTTAAGGCAAGTGTGTGAGGCATCTCTTACACAAACAGCCAGAACGGATGGCATGTTGCTGTATATAGGTCAGTGTTGGAAATAGCAGTGTAGCTCACAGACTGGACAGACACATGGAGGCTGGAGTTAACAGTATTCACCTCTTGCAGCCTAATGCATGGTTATATTTCAGACATTGAAAGATGAGTACCATAGTGGAGTTTCATCTAATTAGACTATTTTAAGTAACATTGTATCCCTTAATTGAGCTGAATGCTACCAAAATAAATTGGATTAAATGAGCTTACAATTGGAGTTCTGTAGTGATATAGTCTTGTTTTCTATTCTAGTTAAAGATGTCAGATCATCAGTTTAAATATATACCTACAGAGTAATAACAGTTCTTTTCAGTTTCTTAGTGCAGCGTCATTTCCAAAGATTGTTTTCACTGGTTTTATGCTAAGATAGGACAAAGAAGTGGTACTTTTTCATTTTTACAACGATGTGATGTGTTCAGTTATTGCTCAGTATCTGCCCACATAAGGAGTAGTAATACAATTATGTTATGACATGGCTAATGACAGGGATGGTGACCTCGGCCTGCAGTGGGAGGAGAAATAATGGGCTTCACTGTTCTCAGTGGTTGCCTTTATGGAATCATGTCCTGAATCTTTCTTTGGTTGATTTAGAAACAGGGAAGTCCAAAACACAAACCCATGCTTCATGCTGGTGATATACAGAGTGAAGAATAATGAGCATTTGGAATATTCAGCTTTTATCATTGAAATGAGGAAGGACAGTGTATATGTTCTTTTTCGTAAAAACGCACAAGGAAGGACCCATTTGTGATGAACTCTGCTTGAAAATGTCAGGACAAACATTAGACATTTGATAACTTTTAAGAATAACAAGATTCATTACCGTCTCTGCAAAATCTCCTTTGAGCTTATTTTCTATTTAGAATGTATTATGTATTATACTTTAATGTGGCAATACTCATCACATCAAAAATACAGGATTTGTAAGCACATTAAGAAGGAGTCATTATTCCTATTTTGAACAGTAAATGTAAGAAAAAGGAAAAGATGGGAGGAAGAGTAGGTCAAGGAGGAGTATGGGAAGAAAGAGGGTAAAGAAGGGAGGGTTATAAGCAGTTTAGAGCATCATGCTTGATTAGTTCTTCATCCACCTCCGTAACTTCTAGGACTTTGGGAAATTCATAGTTGATAATTCATACATCACATATATATAATTAAAATTCCCCTGGGAGTTTTATCAGCTGGCACTTTTCAGAAGTTTTCAGGTTGTTAAATATGTTTTAAATAAATGCCTATGTAAGAAAGAGCATAAACCAAGCAACCATGGTTTTTTGGCCACTAAATCAGATATTATAGAAAAGTTTCAAATGTAGCTATCTTGACTGTGTGGGTTATTTCAGTATTGCAAATTCAATTTTAAATGTCTATGCAAACAAAGTTATAAGTATGAGCTATAGAGGGATCTGATGTTATTTTTAACATTGCATAGGTAGTTTAGTATTCTCACAGTTTATCATATATTTTAAAAGTTAGTAAATGATATTAAGGAGAATTTTGGTATTTTGCTTAGTTACAAAAACTAAACTAATATGTAAATATCTAATTGAATGATTATTGTGGATTTTGTTTAAATGATGTGATTGCAAGGGAATTAAGAACAGTGGAACAGGAAGAAGTAGGGAAATTTCCAGTTTTAGGGGTGGTTTCCTGGGTACCAACCTGGTTCTCAAATGTTGGTTTTGGTATGTGATGGGCTCCATTCAAGAGGGTTGGCCTAGAAAATGACGAAGGTAGTGGGGAGCACAGTGATTTTATTTAGCTGTGAAGGGTGATTTATTATAATGCTTTCTAAACTTTTGCTAGGACATTAGAAACTTCAAAAGACCCTGCGGGTGTTTCTCAAATACTGATGATTCTTCCTATTCTGTTTTAAAGCCAGCCCTCAGTCGCAGGTCTACCAGTATGCCCAGCGCCTCTTACCTCCCACCTCTCCATCTCCTTCCCAGTTACCCATTTCCCAGCCACTCCGACTCCTGGGACCACCCTTGCTTTTGCTACTCTCCTCCCCAATCTTAATTTGAACCTAGGAGGTCTGTACTTCTAATCTGAACTCTCTTCTCCACTGGATACTCATCACCATTGTGGTTGCCTCAGCTGCCTGGCTCCCTCTTCAGCTTACCTTCCTTCATCATCACCATAATCATGCGAACATATCCATTCTTGCAGTAACCTGATTCCATTTTCTATTTGGAATCTACCAGCCCTCAGGCTTGTATCTGCTTTTTGAAATCCCAAATTATGCTGTTTTCCTTTCCCCATCCCCCCTACCTGAATGGATGATGTGGAGTTATACAATATTGTACTAGAGTAAGACAACCTCCATGTGATGCTGAGAGGAAAAATAACTATGACTGATATTTCTAAGCTATCACAGTGTCCCTTCCACGCCCCCTACCATTTTATGCAGTGTATTTAGAGCTCAGAGATAAGCCCCTTAAACATCCTTCCTCAGTGAGAAGGCTATGTTTAGATTCCAAAATAGTATGAAGATGGGACTGTGATCTTCAGTTGGAATACGGTAAATTAGGTTGGGTTACACTTGAGGTAAGTAAGTTAGCATGTGGATGTATTCTCATCAGAATATACATAGATAACTAGAACGGGAATGTTTGGCCATGTAGAACTGAATCAATTAATCAAATTTAGATCACTTACCACCCTACATTTTAGCTATCTGAGTGTGAATCTCAAGATTTCTGAGAAGTCGTAGGTAGGATAGTTATCTTACATGTCAATAAAAATGTAATTATCATGAGTTGATTGTATGCTATTAACAATTACATTGTAAAAATATGATCACTTGTTGTTTAGAATAAAACATATTGTGTACATCCAAATACAAGAATATAAAATTCATACTTTTATCAGAAAACAAGATTGTAGCACATCATAGTTATTAGACACTGTGGCTCTCATGATCCTAACTGTAGTTCTTGCCCTCAAGAAGCTTCTGTTTGAGACATCTTAGAAGCTGGAACGCTCCCTTATTTGTTTAAATTGCATGTTTACCCAAGGTATTAATTTTACCAATTTTAGACATGCTTTTTTCCCTTTTCATTTACTTCCACCTCAGAGTTATTGATGTATTTTCAATTCATCTTTTTCTTTGAATATGCACTTTTCAGAACTAGATAGTCTGGTCTCCCCTGATTGATAACGAATTGTGTTAAATGGGCTGTCCACTAGGAAACTAGTGCCAAGATGATACCGCTTACATCTGCCCTAATGAATTTGAGAATTTTTTGTTTTAAACCTTGCATGCCAAGTTTCATCCCAAAGAGCAATTTCTGATTAAAAACAGTTGAGTTATAAACTGCTTAGAAATGTGGTTTATAATGGAAGTGCCAACAGACTGTTAATTATAGCAGTTCTTCCATAATACTTTGAGACATGGAATTCACATTAACCTGAATGAGCTTTTCCTGGTTATAACATGTTTCTCCCTACAGCATTCATTTTGAAAATGGGAACATTATATTACTCTGTGCTTCGATGTTGACGGTGCAGCAGAAAAGACGAGAAGGGAGGGTAATTCCAGAAACTCCTTGCTCTTTCCTGAAGGGAGGTATCACTATTTCCCACACTTCTTTAGTTTGATCTATGGCAAGTTTGCCTCACTTGATAAAAATTTTAAAGTTAAATTTTAAAAGCTATTTTCAGATTTCCATGTTACTCATGAAAAAATCATCACTGATATATATTTATAATATCAAAGGTCATGAAACCAGGGTCACTATTAATGCTTTTTTCTGTTTGTTTGTTTTTTGCTTGGGAGATTTAAATGGTTCTGCTTTAGCCAAGTATTTATCGTTTTTCATTCCTGAATTATGTGCTTTTATGAAACTGTCTGGAAAGGACTCCTAATTAAAGGAGGCCATGGTTGGTTGATAAGAAGCTTTGCCAGTGGCCAAGAAAATAGAATGTATTTTGGGTGCCATGTGGTCTTACACGTTATTTGTCTGATCCACAGTAGTGATGATACTAGCTTTTGGCTAAAATGCCTTTTGATTGAAGTCTTTGATGCCACTTTGGGGTTGGGGTTACCGAGCTAGAAACATTGGTGTGTGTATGGGTATGTGCATGTGTATGGGTGTGTGGGGGTGGATTTGTGTGTGCATGTGTATTTGCATGTGTGTGTGTGTTTGTGTTTCTCATGGTTCTGGAATATTTCTGGCCATAAATGCATGAAGATTTATCCTAAATGGCAGACTTCCTCAATGTGTATAACAGCAGCAACAAAGGAAAAACATCATGACTACTGGGAATGCCTGGTTACCACTCCCTTTTAAGATACTCAGCAATATTTCACAGGAGAAGATGCTGTTGAGAATCTTAGGGCTTCAAACAGACATGTTATATCCTAATAAGACTAAAGAACCAGGTCTTTTTGAGGAAAACCATAGGCCTTTCTCAGGGAAAGACTCCATTATGTTGAATATTTGAGATAAAAACCAAGTGCCGTTAAGTCTATGTTGACTTACTCCCTAGGCAAAATAAACCTAACCATAAGAAGATGTGATTCCCTCCCACTCTGTTTCCCATTCTCTTGAGAAGCCTGACTTTGTTCTGTGTCTGGTAAAAGTCCTGACACTAAAACCTTTAATCCATCTGTGTTCCAGTCTTCCATATATCCAGTAGAGAAAATATATTTGTATCAAAGAAGACTTATGAGAATTAAGTAGGTAGATTATTTCAAATCTTGTGGTGAAAGATGTTCAAAAATTCAAAGAATTCAGCAAAATACTGCATTCTCAGCCCATTTCTTCCATTTCTGCTGCCCTAGTGGAATAAAAGTGTTTTTGGAAAGTTGTAGACTAGTGGTTCTTTCAGGAAGAGAGTCAAAGAGATAACCTTTCTGGAGAGTCAAAGGTGAATTGGGAAAATGGGGTCTCTGTAGGTACAGTGTGTAATCTCCCTCCCTCAGATATTGATAGGCCTCCCGGGGGGCCTCTTTTTCCCTCTCCACATTAAGAGTCAGTGCACCTAAGGAGAGATGCTATTATGAGGGCTGTTGTCTGTTTTGCACTGTAAGAAGATAAAAGTGGAGAATAACTGCGAAAGAGGGAAATGCCCTCTTGTTCCTGACTTCAGAGAAGCAAGTTTACCTCTCTATACCTTCCTCTGATATATGGGTCAGAGATGTGAAATATAATGTGCAAGATTAATTAACGAATGGGCCAACTGGGCCTAAAGACAGTGCAATTACATTGAAAGAGTATCTGAGCACTGCCTGATTTCCTTAAGTCTGTTAACTCAATTAAATGGTTAATTTAAAAAATGATGGGTAAAGTGTTATACGCATTAGTGTTTTCATACCATTGAAAAACACCGATGCTTCCTTTCTATACCAATACACCTCAGCCTAAAATGCCAGTAACAATTGTATTAAGAGAAATGTTAATAATAAAGAGGCAGGATAACCTTTCAACAAAAAGTGTATTTTATCATTTGGCAGATGCAGTCATGAACATTAATCATAGAAACCTGCAGATAGTAGAAGCTTAATATCAAAGCTAATGATTTATTTTATGTTAATGACTTCCTGCCAGGGCATAAAAGACTGTTCATAATGGACTCTCAGAGCTATGTTCAGTTACTAAGGCTAATGGGATAATCTTTCCTCTCCCAAAATTAAGCTTTTTGAAATAAATTATGCTGTTATTTTTCAAGGTAACTCTCAAAAATTTACTGCAAAACTAATCTTTTAAGAACTACTTAAAGAAATGAAAAGAAAGAAAAATCCCAAAGCAGCTTTTCTAGTTCATGAACACTTTTACTTAATTAGGGAGAGAAAGTTTGCATGTATGCTAATATCCCTGAACTTGTAATGCTAAATAATTTTAAAGGCAGCCTTCTGTGACACAATCTGCCTTTTGAGATTCAGCTCCTGTAAGTACGTCCCACAAAATAGACCATGTTTTCGTCGGCGATTACCAGCCAATAATGAGCTGAATGGTAGTAAAACATTTGAATTTTTCACTGCGAAGTTTTAAAAATCATGTTTACAATTAGTTATAACCAACATTATATTTCAATAAGAGATAATTTGCCTAGTAAAGTTCACATAATGTGCTAATCATGTCTAGTGGTTAATAAAGGCCTCCTACCTCACTCCCCTGATGGCTATAAAAGGCTATTATATTCATGGCAGCAGTTCAGGTACAGCTGCTGTGTGTTAATAATGCATCATTGTCCCACTAATCAACATAGCAAAGGTCAGCACCCCTAAGCACCTAAACCACCTATTCTCTTTCCAAAATATTTATTAACACCTTAAAAACATATCTGTTCATTTTCCTTAGCCTCGAGTCAGTTAATTCCACTCCAAGCTACTTGTGTGATAAAGGTTTTGTAACCTAAGCTAGGTCGTAGAAGAGATTAATATATATTCATAGTAATCTTCTCCCATAAACATGTTTCCATTTCCACAGTCATTGACTGAATTAGTGTCGGGTTGTTATAGCCGTGAGCTCCTTTATAATTAAGTAGGTGTGTACCAAAATGAGAATATTTTCAGATTTTACATGTTATTTAAAGAGATGTTTAGAAGAAAAACAACTTTTCAATAACCAGAGACCCATTTAAAGCAAACAGAGCTAATCGGGAAATGGGAAGGGATATTTAAAATCTAAGAAATTAATCAGTGTTAGTTTGTAGACCTGATATGGTGGTGAGATATTATTTTCTTAATTGTTCTTTTGGCATAAGAAAGCAATAATAGTAAAAGCTTCTTAAGCCATATTTTCTGCACACAAAGAACATATTCACGTGGGATTTCCATTTTGCTGGAAAATTGTGCAAATCAATAAGCCAGCACTTATCTGCATTAAAATTAGGTAGACAACAATTTATAGGCATAGTGTTGGTGTAGTTGTCTTCATACCCTCAGTTCATATTGAAGGTAATCCTTGCTTTTGTGTCCTCAGAGAGAAGCCAAAATGTTAAGTGAACAAGATCTCATTTTCTCATCTTGTATTATTGCCTTCTATTTTCTGTTACTCTTTTGATAACCTTGTGTGTGTGTGTGTGTGTGTGTGTGTGTGTGTGTGTGTGTGTGTTTCCTTTATGATTTAGGAATCTTCAGTGTTTTAAGAGAAGAGAAAAAAATGAAACTCAACTATGTTTCCATCATCAAGAGAAATGCAAAAGGCGAATGAGTGGGAGGAGCTTCTATTTGTGCAGCACATAATGTACAATGGTACATTTGTCATGCTTTAAATATATAATGCCTACAATAAAATATGTACAGGCGCAGTTGTGATCTATGAAGTCCGTGGCTCCAGTGCCATTGTTTGTAGTCTCTACGGTTGTCATACATTGTTCTTTGCACATCATACCCTTACAGCAGAATTTGACACAATTTCTAGCTTTCAGCCCTGCACCATTTTCATTGCACAATATACATGAATTTGACAGGGTGTGTTGAGGACAACTCTGGCAAGCAATTGATATTTTGAAGTGGCAAGCGTTTCAGCAGCTGCCTGCTTGTGAAAAAGGAATGATAAGATATACTGTATTGTTAGTTTCAGGGAAAGCATTAAGGTTTAAGCTCTGTAAAAGTGTACACATTATTCGTCAGTGGTGAAGCAAGTCTTTTATGTTTTTTAGAGCTTAGCTCTCTGGCTGATGTGAACTAGAATGACATTGGTCAGTAAATGAATAGGAGTACTTTGAATTTGAACTGCTGCCAATTTTGCACCAACAAAAGAACTGACAAAAGATTATGTGAGATGCAAAGCACACGCAATGTTTTGGGGGCGGGGAAAGGGAAGGAGAGAGCGAGAGAAACCCACATCAGAGAATATTCTTTAGCACATACTTGCAAGGATACCAAATAGTTAAACACATCTATTTTTCATGGCTCATCAGCTACAACCTAAGCTGTTTTATCTAATATGCTTTAAAAACCTGTTGTGTACACATAGGCTTTCAGAATACGTTCATATGGAATTTAGAATGTTTTTCTAAATATCGCACTGTGCCCTAAAGGCCTGTTGGCAGAATATCAGAGTCACCCACTGCTGGAGTCCCCAACTCTCTCTCTATCTGGTAGTGGGAAATTGTAGTTTAATCAGTTATGGCACTTTCAGTGTGTAACATTCATTAGCAAGGCAATTTGTCATGACTGTTAATGGTCAGGATGCATCTGCTCTCTCAGTTACAGAGCATGATAAGTAAGAAGACAAATATTTCAGTATCTGATAGTATTAACTTGTTTCAAATTTGTAATCCAAGGTTAGTTGCTTAAAACAGACACAGTACCAGATTAACAAGCATCCTGTATTCAATTTTACTGGGTCCTGTTTTTATGGATTTATGGCTTTAAAGCACACTAATATGCTATTATGAAGGGCACAGTCTTTGATTAGATGTTCAACAGAAACTAAGTTATGAGCAGAGTACCTTCTGGGTTCATCTGGAAAGAATTTATGTGCATAATATTTTCTACAGAGCTTCATAAATTGAAAGGTTTGATGCATGCAATATTTCTAACATGCTACATATTCTTTTCATGATTAAAAAAGTCACTTACCCACTGGTTTATAGATTGATTGGTCACTTTTCAAGTGAGTTTACAGCCTTGATCTATTTTAAAAGTTTAAAAATTCTACTGAAAAACTTCAGAATGAATTAGAAATGTCACGTTCCCCCCCGCCCCCGACCCCAGCAAACTGCTTTATAAGATCATTGTTCATTGTTCTCAATGGGGAAAAAAAGTTTAAAAGATTCACCCAGTTGAAAAGGTTAGGATTTTTTACATATCTTGTATTTTCTAGTTATGACATCACATAGCTTGCCATACAAAATCTTTTTGACACATTTTCATTTTTAATGAAAGGCCCTAAAATTCAGGGCATAATGATTTCTTAGAAACTGAACCCAATCTTGGTGAAAAATTCGTTCTTGCTAGTAACAAAAGCTGTTACTGTTTAAGTTCCTGTTGAGTGGTTAGTTGGTACGCTTCGCTGAATGTTGTCAAAAAGGCTTTCCTCATGATTGACAACCCGGCAGGAATGTGAATGGAGATTTTAATTGCGTATCATGTGTGCATATCAGAGTGAGTGAATTCATGACTCTGCTTAGCTCCATATCTCTACAGGTCAGCCGTGCCAAAAAATGCTCTTTTGTGTGCAATTTTTCCAAAAAGAGAAAGGTGTATGTGTACTGAAGTCATTTGTTATTCATTTCTTAAGTGAAACACTTGTGTTCCCTGAGCCTTGGAGTTTGAAAGTAGAACAAAAATCTATTTTGAGATTTCTTTCTTTTACTCTCTGTACTTATAATATACTTGGATGATGTAAATTCTTTTCAGTTACAAGTTGGGAAAAGTCTGCCAGAACATATTTTTCTTATGGCACTTGCTATACGAAGTGTGTTTATCTTTCTTTCTTTTTTTTTCCCCCCTAAAGAGTACTTAGAAAAGAAAGAAAAAATGTAAGCCAGTGGAAAAATTTACTGAGGTCAATTGCCTTTCTATAACTTGCAATCTTGAGAAAAAATCTGGCCTGGGGTGGGGGAGGGAAGGAAGGATATATTTCTGAGAGGTGGAAGGTTCATACAGTTGTTTCTGAATTTTGGAGAAAATAGCAAGAATATAATGCTTATTGTAAAATGACATTATTAAACATATGAATGTTCATTTCTTAGAAAATGGCTCTTTGGTTGAAGATTCATTTCTGCTATCACTGCTTGGTCAAGATACAGTGGTGGTGATAAGCCATTTATCTTACTGAAGTGCCTAAAACCCAATATGGTACATGTGAGATTTTAAAGTGGAGTGAAACTTACTTTGTAAGGTAACTTTGGCTACAATACCCCAGACTAATCAAGAACTTAATAATGTAAAAACAGGAAAAAAATAAAAACAATTATGCCATACATAAGCTTTCATTTTATGTAACAGGAAACTTTGGGGTTTGGGCTGTAAATTTAGTGCATAATTACTTTTTAATGTCATTTTGAATAGGTGAGAAAAAGATTAGCACCAGGGTCATTTTAAATATAACTAGAGTAATAAGTAGGGTAATGTTGAAAGGATGGTGACTTTATGGACTTAGGATATCCCATAGGGACTTATAACTTTGTTCTAGGCTCTAATATATTATCTCAACTCATTTTAGAACATAACAAATTGCAGGCTGACGATCCAGCCTTCATATAGTATGCAGTACCGATGATCACTATATGAAGGCACTGCTGTACCATTAAAATGCTAAAGAAGAAAAATCTATTTTATTTTAAAAATTCAGCTCTATGTGCGGGGTGACATTTTTCTAATGTTATGGAAGACTATTTTGTGCTTTATACTGAGAGCTCAGGCAAGGAAAAAATCTATTTACAAAATGAAAAAAAGTGCTCAGCTGAATGCATTTCACTTTTAAAGATGATATTCTGGTAATGAACTTTATCAAGCAGAGAACATTTCAGTAAAAGTATTAAAGTAGTTCCTATTTCGGTTGCCTCACTTAAGGCTGTGTCACTGTTTCCATTATAACTTCTTATTTTCAGATAGCTCTAATGTGGTCCCTATACAAATATTTGCATAGGGATGAAATGAGAATATTTGAGCCTAAGAAGTCAACTTTTTAAAAAAAATTTGGAATGCGCTTGTTAAAAAGCTTTGGGGTTGTTAATAAGGGACACTTAATTCATTTTCAGAAATTGAAAACCATTTTTTGAACACAGAGTGCAGAACTTTAAGTGTTAAGGGGGTCAGGGAGGGACACAGAGATGAATAAGTCGTGAACCCTCCCTCCATACGGCTAATAAGAGAGGAATACAGATAACTATCATGGAACCACAGTATAATTGATGTGATATGAAGTCTGTGGTCAAAGTGCTGGCAGTATAAAAGGAAAAGTTGAAGTTGGAGGAATCCCTGTTGCTTCCTGGAGGAGATGGCGTTTCAATTGGCCTCAAAAATCCAGCAGTGAAGAAGGGGAAAGTTACTCCTAATTTTTTGAATTATTTTTTAGACTTCTCACCTTTTATAAAATGATCTATGATAACTCAAAATAAAAGCCACACATACAATAGGGCTATTTGAATTAACATAGAACGTTAGCTCCCAGAAGTGGAGATGCAAGCATACTTCTTGACCTACATATTAAGCTATAATTCAACATTTAAATTGGCCTCTTGCTCTTCATCTGAGCAAAACTGGAAATACATGAGTGACAGAGTTCTGATTATCAGAGAGAGTATCAACACTAATTAGTCACGTGTAATAAGTTTTCCTCTAGTGAAAAGTTGCAAAAACTCGAGTGAAAGGCTGCAAAAGAGAGAAAACGAGGCAACGCATGGAGGGGCGACATCCTCGGCTCTCCGAGGGGGAGTCTACTGGGAGTTGCCTGGGGTTTCGGTAGTGGGAGATGGGGCATGGCAAACCGGGAGGGGCCTGCAGGAATAAGCAATACGGAGAGCCAGGTACAGTTTAGGATTAAGGGGCGTGAAAAGATTAGAACTGTGTTTGAAGAAGATACTGCTGCCAATGTAGAGATAATGTGCTGGGGGAAGTTGGGTGGAATTCAAATTGCTGTTGTCAGTGCACTAATGTTCATTTCTAGTAACAATGTGCCAGAGAGGACTTCCCTGGGCGGACTCACATGTTGAAATGAATGACCAGCAATTGATCTATCTTTTGATGGCTTTTCAATGAAAGATAACCTTTTAGAGGTTTTATACTTTAGCCAAAAGTTGGAGTTATGTTAAAATCTAACTTCTTAAAGCACATATGAAGTTGTAGTCTACATGCAGATTAATTTTTTAATTGATAAGCCCAGACATTAGCATGAATATTAATGCTTTATGTGTAGTCTTAGAAGAACACCTGCTGAGTTAACTTCCAATCTGTTCTAATTGTGGAGTAATATTTACTCAAGTTATTAGTAATTGCTTTCCTGAAATAGCTTGCTTAGTGGTAAATACACATATTATTAGTAAATTTGGGGAGTATATTAAAGTGTCCAAACATATTCAGAAATCTCTATCGGCGTTTTTGAAGGTATCTCATAATCTTCCAGTATCCACATAGCAAAGCTTTCCAACTTTTCCACTGGAGTGCCCTAATGAATGGGAGGGAATTTATATCTCAGAGGGCTAGAGGAAGATCCCTGGAACTGCCTCTGCAATCTACATAGGTCTTAGAAGGCTGAGGTTTCATCTTTAAGCAATATGTGGATCTTATATTCTACAACACACTCATGTCTATTTTAATGTGAATATGATACTTTGAAGCACTTACAATTAAGTCAACTCTGTTCTAGGAAAATAGTCTTTGCTGTTCTATAGTTCTACTGCTTTGGGATATAGTTCTTTGCTCCTAGGAGACGCATGACACAACATAATACTCTTTTGTCCTTATTATTAAAAAATAGAGTTGAGGCCTTGAAAAACTTCCTTTTATTAGGTCATCTTTACCACAGAGAATGGAATGATTTGTTTCCCCTAATTCTTTCCCTGACTTTCACTAATTCTCTACTTTTGATAAGAAAGCTTGACAAAGTATTTTATCTTAGTCTAAACTGGATGACTTCAGTTAGGGTTCAATAGTTGCTGGTGCCCCAGGCCAACCTACGTTATGCTTTGTAGGGAGAAAATGGAAAAGAGGGAGGAAGTCAAATATCCTATGTGTAGGTGGAAGAGAAAAATCCCTTCGTTATTTGGAGAAACTGATGATGTTTAGTGATGGCAGGAGATAGTCAAGCGTGGTATTATATTGTTAGGCATTAATAGAAAACCTAACATGAAGCGAATTTGGAAAATTCAAGAAAAGGATCAGCAAGAAATTGAACAACTATGGTGATAGTTTGGGGGTGAAGTGGGGGCAGGTATAGGGCTGAGAGAGGCCTGTAACATAATAAATGGCATGAGGCATGGATTCCTTTCTCCCATACTTCCTTCTTTCCTCCCTTCTTCTCTTCCTTCCACCACAGGCAGACATAATTTGTAAGATGATTGATACTATTTTCAAGATTCTTCTGAATTACTTTCTTAGATGCTGATATGGTTTGGCTCTGTGTCCCCACCCAAATCTCATCTTGTAGCTCCCATAATTCCCTTGTCTTGTGGGAGAGACCTGGTGGGAGATGATTGAATCATAGGGGTGGGTCTTTGCTGTGCTGTTCTTGTGATAGTGAACGGGTCTCACGAGTTCTGATGGTTTTGAAAACGGGAGTTTCGACTGGGCACAATGGCTCACACCTGTAATCCTGGTATTTTTGGGAGGCCGAGGAAGGTGGATCACCTGAGGTCAGGAGCTTGAGATCAGCCTGGCCAACATGGTGAAACTTCATCTCTACTAAAAACACAAAAATCAGCCAGGTGTTGTGGCATGTGCCTGTAATCCCAGCTACTCGGGAGGCTGAGGTGTGAGAATTGCTTGAACCCAGGAGGTAGAGGTTGCAGTGAGTGGAGATAGCCCCACTGTACTGCAGGCTGGGGGACAAAGCGAGACTCCATCTGAAAACAAACAAACAAACAAACAAACACAAAACGGGAGTTTTTCTGCACAAGCTCTCTTTCGTTACCTGCCGCCATCCACATAAGATGTGACTTGCTCCTCCTTGCTTTCTGCCATGATTATGAGACCTCCCCAGCCACGTGGAACTGTAAGTCCAATAAACCTCTTTCTTTTGCAAATTTGCTCAGTCTTGGGTGTGTCTTTATCAGCAGCATGAAAACAAACTGATATGGATGCCCTTTCACTACCACTCTCCCACCTGCATCCTCACCTGCCCACAGTGGGCTTCTGTTTCTGGGCAGCCAGGCTCTCCCATCTTCCCCATTATTGTTAGGGGACACCCAGTAGCTTTGGTTTGGCAGGGTGGCACGCATAGATTTTAGGTGTGTGCATAGAAGACTTCTCAACAAATGTCAAACTACACGATGTCCATAGAACACCATAAAAATAAAAGGTTTTGTTTGTTTGTTTTTTGGATTTTTCCCCCTTTTCCTCATTTTAGCCTTAATCTGGTTTTGGAAGTTTTTGTTAAATGGACATGTGTAAATAATGGATATTTGCTCTTATTGACAAGAATATGTTTTTCCTTCTAAAAACTCAGTTTAGGCATATAAAAACAAGCGTTTTAGATTTTGCCTTTGTCCAAATCAAGGTAATTTCCTCATATTTAACACATTTTGAAGTTTCATCTGCAACAGCAGTCTAGGAGAATGAATACTATGTGTCTGCAGTTTATGTACATTTATTCTCAAGGTCTCATTAAAATAAAATGAAAAATTAATGACTAAGAGATGTAGATTCCTTATACCTGATCCCATATCCCAATTTTATAGGGGTTTTAGAACATTTGCCATAGGGTTGATACAGAGAAGGCTTCCAGGAGCATGACATTTGTGATATTGGTTAATTTATTCATTAAATATTTTCCGAATGGTTATTTTGTGCCAGGAACTGTGCTAAAATGGTGAGGATAGAAAAAGAAAAAAAATCTGTGTACTTACAGAGGTATTAATCTTAGATGTGATACACATAACCCTATTAACAGAAGATGAGTCAGCTGAGAATTAAATGGACAACTTTAATATTTGACCTAAATACTATTACTATTGAGCTCTGAATACCCCTGCATTCACTTGTGCATTTATCTTCTCTGCGCTTTTCCTTTCCTTTCCTTTAGTCTAGATGATATGACCGAGAGTAGAACCAGCATTCCTTGCCCTGTCTCAAGTCTTGCTGTGACAGCAACTGATAGCGTGTGGGATGCAGTAACTTGGTAACTTAAGCCAATAGTGATTGTTTATGAGGTAGCTAAAGGAAGGAATTTTTAAAAATTGAAATTCGAATCGTGCAAATATTTAAATCTTTGGAAATTTGAACTAGGTATCATTCAAAAATAAAAAATGGGAGTTCATGCTCAACTCTTTTTTTTAATGCCTTAATGGGCTGAAATCACTTGTTTAACATTACTCAATACTATTTTTATGTATGAAGTGTTCATAAGCTCAGGATATTTTTAGAATAGTCAAATAATCCGTGTTCATTTTGTTCAGATTCATCATAATGGGTTTCAAAAGGTAAACATCGTTGTGCATTTTAAAATTGCTTTTCTGACAAATTCTACTTATTCTGTGAGAGTCATTGCAGAAATTGCTTACAAAATAATTCCGTGAATCTCATATTTTCTTACCATCTCATTTCTTCCCCTAATATGGTATGGAACCAGACTGCAATTATACTTTCACAATTACTTTATTATATGGGCTGAAATATACTCCTGAAGCTCTTATTACCTTTTCCATACACCATTTACACAGACCTGCTGATGGCTGTCAGCGGTGCTTCCTTGGGACAATCAGCCATTCTTAGCAGGTTGTGTTTAAATTCAGAACACCACAAATAGAAAGCACCTCTCTCTCCTTGCTGATGAATTTTTAATGTTCGAGCATTTATAATAATTCAAAGGACTTCATTATAACAGCTTGCAGAATTAGGCCATGTGTTTTAGAATGTTGGATATTTACTTGTGATCTTTGTCAAAGAGAAAAAAATGAAAACAACACATTATTAATAGTGTGTTTGTGTCTGTAGCAACCCGAGAATTATGATGTTACCCAGTGTAGAGCTCCTTTTCCCTGAAAGAGGTTGATTAATATTTTCTACTTCAAATAATTCACTCAGAAGCTCTTCTTTTCTCCGTAATTGCATTTTCTGGGAAAAAAAAGATGCAACTCTACTCCATGTCTTTAAATGGAAACTGGAATGCCTTATATTCAAATATTGAGTACATTTACATTTAATGACAAAATCAGGAACCTTTCTTTTACATTACGAAGTGAAATATTCTTTTAAAATAGCCAGTTCTTAGGGTCTTTGAGAGTCTTCCAAAAAGAGATTTGGTTGACTTTGAGAGCCATATGGTACAGTCAGTCTCTTTAGTGTATTTATTCTTTATCATTTTATTTCACTCCCAAACTGTAATTACATTACAACAACTTACATACTTGGCCATCTCTTATAAACTAATGACATTTGAAATATAAATAATAGGACATAGTTAAAATATAATCACCTTATGTGTTTCCTGCTGTCAAATGCCAACATGGAGTGATTGCTTCTCCTTTGAAATATTAGAGAGATTTGAGCCAAGTGCTAATACCCTATGGGTACTGTACTCCTACAAGTCTATAATGTCAAATGTTCAGAAATTTTCAGATAATTGATTGCATACCTCAGGTTTTTTTCACAGTGCTTAAATGTATCAGTATACTTTTTTAAACAACATAATTATTCATTTATTTGGTATTAAGCCATTTAGTGTCTGTCTTTCAGGTAATTCCTTTTGCATTGCTGATGATTAGTGATAGCAATGAAATCAATTCATGAAATGGTCCTGTTTGTAGCTTGGTATGGTAGAAAGAAGATGGAGACGGAATATCAGGCCCTGGATGTTAATTACAGAACTAACCAAATGATGTAGGGCAAGTTACTTAATTCTCATCTTTCTCTTCTCTAAAAAGAGGGGCTTGATCACCTCTAAGATTTTTTCCAGCCCAAGAAGTCAGAGAAATCCATTGGCTTGTTAAATAGTAAACTCCACAATATCAAGAGGTTCTGAGACGAAAATCAAGTGGAGTGTCATCTCTATTACAGACACCAAGTTTAAAAATCTAATGCTGTTGTCTTTTAAGGCACCATGGCATTCGTCATAACAACTAAAAAGTACAGCAAGGTAGGTTTCCAAAGAGTGAAATTCAATCGAGAGTAGACATTGAACATGACTGCAGCTAGTTCCATCATAACATGTTGGCAGAAAACTTCACTCTTTTTAATTCACATCGGAACCATTTTTGGCTAAAGGGCAACTGGAGCTTATTAAAGTAGCAAAGGATAAAGCATTTCTCCAATGTTTCCCTGTACTCACAGGGCAAGTCATGGATCATAAATTAGAAAAAGAATTTGGGAATCAGAAGTCAAGGAGGATGCTACAGGAGGACAGGTCTCAGAGAGCTGGGAAGAATCCAGGGATTTAGCAAGGCCTGAAGGAGCAAGCCAAACAGCTGTATCCAGGCATCTTGATTAAAACAGTTTCCTGTCCTGTTCACAGATTTATCATCATTATTAGGATTCTTTCACAGCTGTAACAAATCCTAGCCTTTCTGATTCAGGCAACTTGAAAGGCCCTATTTTAAGTGGAGAGTGTGCAGGCTTTCAAAAATGGACCTGCCTTCTGTCAGCCGGCTCCATCTTTCACACATATAATACCAGCAGGATTCAAGGAAGCAGAGTTCCTGACTTCCAGAAGGTTTTGGTTTGGAAAAAAAAAAAAAAAGAAGTTTATTCTTGAAAACCAAAAAATGCAGAGAGAATAGCATGAAAGACAAAATATATTCTTAGTGCTAGATTGTCAGTTGTTCTTAACCTTTTTGGTTCACACATAGAAGTGAATATTCTAGAATTTCTGACACTGTACTTAAAAGGAATTCATAGGTCAATGCTTTAAAAACAAAGTTTCGGAAAACTGAAAAAGGAATCCTCCACAGCTCTCTTACTGTTCTGGCGTTCACTCTCTGTCCTGTTGAACCTGGCTGCTGGCGCTCCGGCAGGTACCTGTGAGGCCACCTTTTTGGCTGTTCCTGTAGGTGCCCTTTTTCTTTGACTTCAGCTCATTGTCACTCTTGGATTTTTTTTTTTTTTTTAACATGAGTTGCAACAAGATCATATTTGTGCTGGTTACTCCAAATGATGGATTTCCCTCAGTGATTCCCCCAGCCAATAGCGCCGTAAGTAATTTATCTCAGTTAAAGCAAAGATAAATGTTATGCTTTGATCAAAATTTAGGGACCCACCATGAAAAATTGAAAAACAAAAATATGCTTTGACACACTAGTTGACAACCACTTGTTAAAGTAGTACCAGAGATAATCTTTATGCTTACAAGATGCATGAAAACAAAATATTAAAACTGTATGTTCATAAAACATAATGTTTACATATCATAAAACTCTAAAATTATCTTTAATTCCTCAAGAAACCATGGAGACTTTCTATACCATCCTGTACAACTATCAGTCAAGGCCATAGCAGAAATCACTTGAGTGTTAACCGTTGAGTTATTTGAGTTATACAGATGGATTTTTCCACTAACTCTGGTGTAGAATGTGCCACAGATGAGAAAGGATCCTAGGTACGAAGGAAATAGAGGCATCATGGGAAACTTTACGTGAGTTTTATTTCTTTTCTGTACCACAGTTTTCCCATCTGCAAAATGAAATTAACGGCAGTATTTTATTGGTAGAATTTATAATGAGGATTAAATGATAAAAATTGTGTAAAGCACCACCTAGACTTCCTGGATGAGAAGTGTTCAGAAACATTAGTTGCTGTTGTTGCTGCTGAAAACCTCACTCTGGTGGCGTAGACCCTGCCGGAGGAGCTCACGCTGTCTATAAACTCCAACACTTCTGAAACTCATTAACTTGTGTTCCTTGGGGTTTCTTAGACAGGTATGGAAGTTGGTGGCATTGTTTGTAAGCTCACACCAGCGCAGTCACAAACTTGTTATGGTTATCATCTTGGAACAGTGGTCAGAACCTTCCCGGGGATGGTGTCACTTCAGGGATATCTGACCTGAAGGTGCTAACAGACTTCCTGATCACGTGCTCCCCCACATCGGGCTGTGGGTACCTCCAGTCACCAATGAGTCCCAAAACAAAAGCCAGAGCATTGTTTATAGTTGGCTCCAGTGAAATATGCATCTCACCTGGGATTGCCCTCTATCCTGTTTCCAGCAATGCACTTAGATGAATTCATCACATTAATAAACTGACACCCTAGGCCCCAAGAGATGCCAGATAAAGAAGTCTCTACCCAAGATGCCTGTAGATTTGTGTGTGTAGGTCACACCATTTGGTTACAGAATCGGAAAGAACAGGAGATTTTTTTCACAGAAAGAGATGATGGGAGGACTCCAGCAACACTCATCACCTGGTTCTTAGCTATGCTTCCCCCACACTTGCTCTTGGAGGTGTTCACAAATCTGGAGGAATCATAGGCGAGTCTCTCCTCCTATGAAACTCTGTGCCTCTAGTGATCTTTTTCATTTTCTCTAAAATTACCAGAAATAATATTATGATCATTATCTGTTAAGCAAGAGTCAAATTACCTTTGTTGTGGATTTCTGGGTTGAGTTTTAGTCTTTTAACTAAATTATAGACCATAATTTTTGTATGTGTCACCAAATTTTAAGAATTGTTTCTAAAATACTACAGGGCAATCTGGATTTTATTGAATACAGTTTCATTAACATGTATCCCATAAAAGGGGAGAGGAATTCATTTCCAATTTGGAGGTATGCACTGTCTGTATTGGTTACCATTGTTAGCACTGGTTTGAGGTTAGTAGAAGGTAAATTGCCACAGTGCAAAGAAGTTAAGATGGGTTACTGATTCTCTGCATAATAAGGATTCAGCAAAAGCTCTTCAAATGGCCAATAATACTATTAGGAGTGTTAATGGGTGTTAGAAAATTAAACTAATTAAAGTCATTTTTGAAGCAATGTTAGTCTGTTTCATCAGGTGATAATAAAAGTGTAAAAGAGACATTATCATTTCCATTTATACTTTTAGTAGTAATTTGATAAGAAGCAATTATCCTTTAATTGGTATTACCTCTTGTAGTTTTCAGGGCATTTGTAAATATATTTGAAATGAATAACAACACTGTTGGGGAGAGGTGGGGAGTTGGACATTTGGATTTCCATTTCACGGCTAAGGAAACTGAGGTTCAGAAAGTTTAAGTAAATTATTTAAAAGTGTGTGATCAGTAAATGACAGAATGGGGATGTGTTAAATGAATGACTGATTCAAATACCTCTCTACACATCTATTCTACAACCCATCAGTTCTGCTGAATTCCGGAAGCCATTGGAGTGCTAGCACGCCTACCTAAACACTTAAATCATTGGCTAGGTGAAAACTGCCACAGAAATGCAAACCTGTTTCACCTTATTTTTAAAGAAATGTGCAGGAATCTGCATCTTTTTAAAATTATTTTTAATATTGGCTGGGCACAGTGGCTCACGCCTGTAATCCCAGCACTTTGGGAGGCCGAGGCAGGTGGATCACTTGATGTCAGGAGTTCAAGACCAGCCTGGCAACATGGTGAAAGCCCATCTCTACAAAAATACAAAAAAATTAGCCGGGCATGGTGGTGCACGCCTGTAATCCCAGCTACTTGGGAGGCTGAGACAGGAGAATTGCTTGAACCCAGGAGGCAGAGGCTGCAGTGAGCCAAGATCATGCCATTGCACTCCAGCCTGGGCGACAGAGCGAGACTTCATCTCAAAAAAAAGATTATTTTTAATATTCATCTTTCAGGATATTCTTGAGAAAATGAATGCACATAAGGTCAATGTTGACAAGAAAGCTTCCTGAGATGAATGTTAGAAATCCTATTCGTAAATTGTTTTAATGTGTTGGAATATAGGCAGAATGTATCTCTGAAATTCCTATGGAAAAAAAAAACAACTCTTTTAGAGCGAATATTACCTTTATGTATATAGTTGCAAGGTCAAGTTAGATCCTAAAACAAGTGACCTCAATTACATAATTCAACAAAAATTAACAAAATCATGAATGATACGAATATGATCACAGTCCTTGTCCCTGATGCTTAGAACATAATAGGGTTTATAAGACATCTGTAAATGATGATATAAGATAGTGAAGTGCTGTAAAAGAAATGCAAATGACAGTGAACTTTGAATAACAGCATCCAATACTATTCTTCGTTTTTATATCATTATTTTTGGATCCAGTGTAGCAATGGCTTTCTGTGCCACTACCAAATGTAGTGACATCAGTAAGACCAAAAGGCTATTTGAGTGTCCTCTCTTTAGAAACCAGGATAAAAGGTGACTGAAATATGTGTTTCTCTTAGAGTTGCATATGGAAATGTAAACCTCCTTGGGGGCTTAGATAACTTTAAGGAACACTACTCATTCTTCAGAAATGTCAAACCCATTAACAGTGCGGTCTGCGGGTTTGCTTCCAAACTCTGGGCTGCTTCAGAGGTCCTTCTGCACTGTGTCTCCGGACAATTACTGCTCTGCATTTTAAAAATATTTGAATTACGAAGTCTTTCAAACCCAATTATTATCATTACTTATAATTATTATATAATAATTAAATACAATAATGAAAACCCCAAGTATTATTCTAAATCTTTCAAACCCAGTAATTATGTAATACCTATATGCGCGTGCCACTACACCTGGCTAGTTTTTGTATTTTTACTGGAGACAGGGTTTCACTATGTTGGCCAGGCTGGTCTCAAACTCCTGACCTCAGGTAATCTGCCTGGCTCGGCCTCAGATGTGAGCCACTGTGCCAGTCCCACTATAGGCTAATTTAATATTGTAATTATGTAATACTCATACTAATTTTTACATTTATTATGTTTTCACTCGTACAGAAATAAAATAAAAAGTCAAAACATTCCTACTTTCCCCTCTAGTTCCACTTGTAGTAATAACATCCACCAATAGTTTAGTGTGTATCTTTCCATTTTTTTTTTACTATTTTTATTTAAGCATAAATATTTATGTTATTAAAGATACTGATACTTAATATATAATGAATATTACAAAATCTGTAAAACATGTAATTTTTAACCAAATTAGAATCACGGTCTGTCATATTCTTTTTATTTTATTATAATTTTCAGTAAATAATAATTGAAAGTCCTTAGTTTGCTGGCTTACATTAATACAGCCATCACTCTTGATATTTCGATGTTGTGGGCAAATATTTGTCTTGTTTAGTGTGACAAGCTGGCAGGTAAATGCAAATGATGTGACATTTTCTGCAGGAAATTGTTATTGTCATTTACCAACATGCCAGTAAAAGTTGATCAAGTCTGTAATTGAATCCTCCTGGATCATTTTTTAAAGGTTGGATTATTAGGGGAAAACATTAGGATTTATAGCTCAACAATCAAGTTATCAAATAACTCTACTATTTAACTGAGGCCATATACGTAGAAGCAAGAATGTATTTTCAAGCAAATAGCTTCTAGGTGCAGGAGAACCCAAACAGAAAAACTTATACTTTGCAGGACAAAGAAAGGACTTCAGGTACATTTTCTACACAGGTATTCCCCCATTATAAACTTGTAACAATAGCTGTAAATATTTAATTATTTTACCAGGCTTAAGGGAAATATTTGTTGAAGAAACAACATTCATAAGACTTGGTTCAAAAGCTTTTCTAGTACTTAGCAGTTAGGCCATGTCAGATAAAACACATAACAAAGTACATTAATAATCATTCAGTGGATGTTAACTGAGCACCTACCACCACCTGTGCTTGGCTCTACTGGGAATTAAAATAAGAACAAGACACAGTTTGCTTGAGGACTTCACAGTTCTGTAGATGCATTCACTGTTATTTGTCAGTGGCACTTATGAAAGTGGATGCTGTTATGGAGAGATGAAGCTTGGGCATAACAAAGAACTCACAACCAGTAAGTGATGAAGCTGGAACTGGAAGCAGGATCTCACCTCAGAGCCTACTATAGGAAGAACAGAAAGGATTAAAAAGGCGTGAGCTGCAGAAGTTCTACCATGACCCCATCCTGTGCCCCTGGAGAAAGTGCTCATACATCTTGTGACGTTTTCTTGCTGAGTTCACATATAGCCTCAGATTCCACTTCCCGACAATACTCACTTACTTGTTGGTGTTGGGATCCCCCTTGCCACCTGTTTGCCAGTCCTGTCCAATGCTCTTTCCACTATGCCTCACTGCTTCTAAAGAAAACAATAGTTTATGTCAGAGTGGTGAATATTTACTGGGCACTTACTCTGTTCTACGCATGGGGAGGTAAAGGTGATTAGGATATAGGCACTGTCCAGAAAGAGGGACGCACAAATAGGTCATTATAATATATCATGGAAGATGCTAAGATGGAACAACACACAGCACAAAAAGAGGCTGTAACCTGGCCTGGATCTCAAAGAAAACTTCCTAGAAGAGAGGATGATGGAAATAGAAGAAACAGTAAGAATTAGCCAGGACAAAGGTGGGAAGTGTTTCCCAGCTGAAGAGACCAGCACAGGATGAGAGTGAAGGGTGGGGCTAGACTCCTTCCTCTTGAGTTACGTTAAAGAGCTTGGCATTTGTTTGCTGATGCTTGTGAGAAGCCATTTAAAGATTTTATTGAAGAAGTGAGATATCAGATGTAGATTTTAGAGAGATTACTGTGGCTTCCGTACAGTGAATGCATTTATGAGGACAGGATGGAAACCAGGAATACCAATTAGGAATCTATCAGACTGATAATTTTCCAACTTTTTTTATAGCAGCAAGAGCTTTTTATTTTTTATATATATATTTGAGATGGAGTCTTGCTCTTTCGCCAAGGCTGGAGTGCAGTGGCGCGATCTCGACTTACTGCAACCTCTACCTCCTGGGTTCAAGTGATTCTCCTGCCTCTGCCTCCCGAGTAGCTGGGATTACAGGTGCCCACCACCATACCCAGCTAATTTTTTTGTATTTTTAGTAGAGACAGGGCTTCACCATGTTGGTCAGGCTGGTCTGGAACTCCTGACCTCAGGCAATCCACATGCCCCAGCCTCCCAAAGTGCTGGGATTACAGGCGTGAGCCACCGCGCCCGGCCACAAGAGCTTTTTATTAAAAACAAATCTTACACTGAAATTTAATAAATACGGGAGATAGAAAAAGAGGATTCCTAAAGCTTCTTAGAAGAAGTTTGAAAACCATTGATCTAGATGAAGGTGACTGGAGAATGGAGTGGCAGCACTGACCTAGCATGGTGAAATCAGTGGAAAGATTTGGGATGTAGGTAGAAGGGAAAATCAGATGTAGATGCTTGGTTGGATGCTAGTCACTGAGAAAGAAAGTCATTTATAACATGGTACAAATACTTACTGATACCCCCATACCAAACATGGATGAAGCCCTGCGCTGAGGGCTCTGTGTATTATTTAATTCTTATAATAACCTAATGAGAGATATGCTGTTATGAAACCCATTTTGCAGATGAGGTAACAGTTTTGTGCTTAGGAAGTTAAAAACAAAACTGAGCTAAGACTAACAACTATATCTGTCTGTCTATATTGTCCAAGAAGAGCATATTGGTAATAAAGGAAAAGAATCATGAGATAACCCAAGTTTTAAGGGGTGAATAGAGGAAGAGACCCCTGAAAAGAAGGAACAATCAGAACCAGGATAGAGTGGTGTGTCATGGAAGCCAGGAGAATAGAGCGTTCCAGGGAGTGTCTCAGAGAGAGTTCTGGGGAGTGTCATCTCAACAGTGATGTTATAAGAGAAAGACTAAAACATAGCCATAGAATTTGTCACTATGGACATTATTGGCAACTTGGTGAAGGTAGTTTGAATAGAGTGCTGAGGCTGGGAGTCAGGCAGTGGTGGACGGAGGAATGAGAAGGAATTGAGGCCTTGAGGCTGGCAGTATGGAGGGCTCTTTCACTGCATTTACCTGAGAAGGTAAGGGAAGAGAGAGAGCAATAGTTGAGGGAGACAGAGCCCAAGGGGTTATTTTTGGATAGGAGAGGCTTCGGTATATTTATATGTGAGGGGACAACGCCGCTGGAGAAGGAGCACATGGGAAAACCTGCTGAAGTCACAGCTGGTGGAGATGGCATAGGGACCTACTGAGGCTGGGGTGGGACTGCCTTTGATAGAATAAAGGACACTTGTGCTTTGCAACTGGCAGGAAGCAAGTAAGGATACATGCAGAAGGTGGTTGATTTGTTTGATGGGCCTTGAGGAAGCTCCTCAAGTCCATGTCCCTGGTTACTTAGCATACTAGGAGGTAGAATCCTATGCCCAGAGTGATGAGATGGGGCTAGCTAGTGGCCTTGAAGAGATGAGTGAAGATTTGGAACAGTTGCTGTGAGATGAGGGGAAAGGAGCTAACCAAAAGCAAGAATAAGGATTTGTGAGCAGCACTGAGGACCCAGCTGAGAGCAGGGACCCTGAATACTTGGATTCCTTCTCTGAGGAGCTCATGACCTTAAGAAAGTTACATCAAACTCTTCCCAGCATCCTGGGCTCCTTTTTCTGTGGGGGATGATTTTGCTATAATAATATCAGGTGCCAATAAACAGGTGGCATTCTCTGGTTTGCTTTTTCCTTCTAACTTTAATTAGAAATACATAAAGGATACCTGACACACACCGTGTCCGCCTCTTGACATTAGATGCTTGGTCATATCCTGCATTGGAAACATATGATGAGTTCTACCAAAGGGCTCTTAGATTTAAGCAAAATTTAAAGAGTCACAGGGCAACTAGTATGCAGATAATTTAATTCAGTTACCTACAGCAGCATTTTCCACACTGTGTGCTAAAAATATGTATGTCTTGTGAAATTTTTGATAGGTGTTCCTTGAGAAAAGTTTTCCTAGGTCAAATAAAACATCACTGCATTCACTACCCTCCTCTTAGAAACTCATTACATATTAGCTTATAAAAGGCTCTGAGAAGCCCTTCAATATTGTCACTTCTTTAACTTTGTGTAATCCAGTAGAACACAGTTGGGAAACAAATGGTTTTGTATCTTGCCATAGTGCACTGAAAGCACCTGACCACATCAGTGGCCAACGTTCTGAATCTGATGGGGCCTTCAGTCTGATAGACCATCACTGGAGAATGCTGGCCATAAAGCCTTAAGTTCCTAGCATGGATGGAGGTGTTAGCATCCCAGACTTCTGGCTTTGGCTGGGCATGGTGGCTTACACCTGTAATCCCAGCATTTTGTGAGGCCAAGACAGGAGGTCACTTGAACTTGGGAATTTGAGACCAGCCTGGGCAACATAATAAGGATCATCTCTACAAATTAAAAAATTAGCCTGGCATGGTGATGTATGCCTGTGATCCCAGCGACTGGGGAGGCTGAGGCGGAGGATCCCTTGAGCCTGGGAGATTGAGGCTGCAGTGAGTGGTGATTGCACGACTGCCGTCCAGCCTAGGTGACAGAGCAAGACCTTGTCTCAGAAAAACAAAACTTCTGGCTGAATGGTTTGGATTAAGTCAGCCTTGCGTTTTTTCCCTGAGGCTCTTCCATGCTACCAAGGAGTGAATGGAATTCCCTAGTCACTTAATCTGAGAAGTTACTTCCAACAGGCACCGCTGTGAAATAATACAGTGGCTGTATGAGGGACTTGCAGGAACTCTTAACTCAGTTTACCTTCCAGATTACTGAAGAGCTGAAAGAGGTCACTATGATGGTCTCACAACCCACTGTGCTGGAGACATGACCTCTGAAGTGAGAAAATATACAACAGGAAGTGACTTGAAGAAAATTCAGTTACCTACAGCAGGATTTCCCACACTATGTGCTGAAAATATGTATGTTTTATAAAGCTTCATACACCTGTAAACACGTAAGCTACGTCCTAAAAGTGTTTTGTACATTATAAGCATGTGTGCTATGCCCGAAACAAATATGCTAGGTCTACTATCAGCATGAAGCTCTGTTAGCGTGCCTTTCACAAAGTGATTTCAGAGGGTTAAGGTTCATTAAGATCTTGATTTCTAATTTGTCATGGAGAACTATTATAAATTCTTTTCTGGCCTGTACTTATTTTATCTTAAACTTGGATGCTGACATAGTTTACAGTCTATTTAGGTTTGTTAAGTATTACATTTCACTAATCATTAATAATATGAAGATCAGTATTATTTTTAGTGAATGGAAGCCCATTAGTGTGATCTATAACTTGTGGCTAATAGGTACCTGCTAAGAGATGTGTAGTCATGTCATTGTGCAAGGATACCCAAATGTCATCATTTTGTTTTGATTTGCAAGCAGTGATGCATTGTCTGTGAATGCTCCAGCTTTTCTTACACCACAGCTACCTCATTTGCCAAATATGGGAATGATCCTTTGTTCGTGTTAATTGAAAATGACATCCTTATTCATCATATGCAATTTTTTTAGTCATTAAAATTCTGTCCAAAGCCTATTCAACTAAGGGGAACGGCTGACTAATACCCGGGGCTTGTTAATCTATTGTTATCAGCTTTCTGTTTTATCCTCCTGACATGAACAGAAACAGGGACTATGATGTCCAAACTTTGCCTTGAATTCTGTACCCAAAATGTAATGCTGGAGCAGTTATACTCATGATCTAGAAAAATTTTTGGCCTAAGTTATCCAGAAAATGTCTGGTGTCTTTCATTTCACTTGGAGGTTCAAAAACTTACGTCTGATTATATTCCCATTGGAAATAAAAATTCCTATGATGAATTTCCCTTCACATTGTTACCTATCCCTTCGTAAGCATACAAAGCATAATAGTGCAATTGATTGAGATAGTGAGCTGAAATGAACTTTTGAAAGAAAAAGAAAAACCTTTAAAAATAAGCCTGAGTCTAAATTACACTGCTAATCATCACCTGAATTAAGATATAGCCATAGGCTGTATCTGCTTAACGTCTTATTCCTTCTTTGTGACCTTCTGAGAAGTAGTAAAATAAATGGCATTAAAATAATTTATATTCGCTGCCAAAAATGTGTTTTTTTAATATAATAAAGGTTTCCATCCCTTTGATTAAATTTATGTTTACATTTGACACTTTCTTGAGGTACATAAATTCGCATGACAGTGAAAGTCCACACACTCACAGGACCCAGGGCCAGGTTGAGTTGAATTTGGACACATGACATAAATAAAAGTGGTTTTATGTTTCACCTTCATCTGGTAGGTGAGCACTCCACCTTTTCTTGTGAAACATAATCGGTTGTGACATGGCAAAATTAGATCCTGGCTATTTATTATCTTCTGAAATCAAACCCCATAACTGGGAAGGCATGTGGTAGGTCTGCTGGGGCAGCTTGCATGCAGAGAGGAAGGGGGGGTGGGTTTCCAGTTTTATAAGCTCAAGGTGATTTTCTCCAACATCTCGAGCATTTTAATTAATTACCCTGAAAGATTGAGTAAATTATTATTTGAATACTTTATGGCATTACATGTTAACATTTCAAGGACAAAGTGCTGTACTTTGCTTTTCAACAATGCTTCATCTGTCAGAATATATCTTTGAAATTTATGTAGTTTGCTACAGAGTAAAGGGGGGACAGACCTGGGGTCCTATGAATTATTAGGAGACACCAGAGTCAAATGTGATCTATTCCACAATAAAAGGAATATTTATCGGTATCTGATTTCAAGTTAGGTATTAAAAAATTAACAGTGAAATTGATTAGCTATATTTTTCTCCAAACATGTGAAACAAAATTGGCTTTCTTTGATGAAGTTTGTCTGATTTTTTTTTAACCTTCGGCAAAGCTGAAAGGCTAAGCAAATGCCTTTAAATCAGAAGGCAAAATTCATGAAAACGGTTTTGGGCATGCCAGCTTCTCCCTGGGTGCCATGCTTCACAAAGTATGTTGTAAGATATGTGCTCGACTGTTTATGCTTTTAGAGAAAAGGTCTTTCAGTTTAGATATAGAAATCTTTAAAAATATATATTTCATTTTCAAAGCATTCTTCAGCCTGCAGAAAGCCTGGCTTGCTGAGTTTGACAAAGTCTGTTTAAATGTAGAAGTGCATAATATGTCATAGGCTGTTTAGTTGATCTTTGTAACCAATAACAAGCTTCTCTCTGCAGATATAATCTTTCTTTCTCCATAAGGGCACTGAACCTTTTACTAACTTCATCCTACCATCAGTAGATTAGATTAAATCCCCATTTACTGCATCATATTAATATTTTCAATGGCGCACTAATCCAAGAAATAAATGTGTCAGTTTCTATGGCTACACTGTAATGGGCATAGCCATCAGAGAGTGCCTTAAGGCCACATAAAAGACTTAATGTACAGATTGAATAGAAGCACATTATTTATTATGCAGCTATCAAGCCGAGAAATTTAGCAATCTCATTTTTTAGATTTGCTCATTTGACCTGGGCCAATTTGCCTGACTGATAATATTGAATATTTAGTATCACAATGTTTTTGTAGTTTTAAGGATAAAGTGTTTCAGACTAATTTGATTCAGAGCAGTTTATTGAATTGAATGATTTTATGTCCCTGGAATCTTTATTAACTTCTTTTTTAATCTTAGTGACTTAAAATTTAAGTGGGACTAAGGAATAGTCTACTTTATATACTGATGACGGGAGTCTATTTAGCAGAAACAATGACAGAGAGAAATGGAAGCAAACTTATTAGGCCGGATTCTGTCTTCTGGACATAGACTGCTGGGGAGAGGGTAAAAATGGGTATGGAGTTGGGGAGTGGAATAATGTGCTCCTCATGTCTCTTCACACCCCAAGAGTCAAATAAGGTTTAATCCTCTGTGGGCTTTAGTCCGGGTATGGTGGCTCACACCTGTAATCCCAGCCCTTTGGGAGGCCAAGGCAGGTGGATCACTTGAGGTCTGGAGTATGAGACCAGCCTCACCAATATGGTGAAACCCCATCTCTACTAAAAACACAAAATTAGCTGGACATGGTGGCGCACACCCGTGGTCCCAGCTACGTGGGAGGCTGAGGCAGGAGAATCACTTGAACCCCACAGGTGGAGGTTGCAGTGAGCTGAGATTGTGCCATTGCACTCCAGCCTGGAAAACAAGAATGAAACTCTGTCTCAAAAAAAAAAAAAAAAAAGAAAAGAAAAGAAAAGAAAAAGAAAAAAAGTACTCTATGGGTTTTGTTGGAATGGTTTGATTCACCCTGAAATTTGTAATGGGAGAACCAGAGGAACAAAAGTTTGTAAAGAAAAATTTCTCTCATTCTCTTTCTCGTAAGTCTCTCCTACATCCTTTCCTTTGGACAATAATAATAAAAATGCTAGGATCATTTGATTAAATAAGAGTCACTCAATCAACACAAAGCCTGCTGTCTTCCTCCAGTATATTTGCATTTGAACCAAAAATAAAATTGAAAATTTCGATTTTAGGCTGGGCACAGTGGCTCACGCCTGTAATGCCAGAACATTGGGAGGCCAAGGCAGGAGGATCATTTAAGCCCAGGAGTCTGAGACCAGCCTGGGCAACAGAGGGAGACTCTTGTCTCTACAAAAATCAATAAATTAGCCAAGTGTGGTGGCACATGCCTGTGGTCCCAGCTACTTGAGAGGCTGAGGCAGGAGGATCACTTGAGCCTGGGAGGTTGAGTCTGTAGTGAGCTGTGCTCGTGCCACTGCACTCCAGCCTGGACAACAGAGCAAGACCCTGTCTTAAAAAGGAAAAAGAAAAGTATGATTTCAGATTGGTGGTTTGGCATCATATAATTTAAAAAAAAGTTTGATTACATACTTTTCTTAATAGTTAATGTAGATGAACTAATTTAGAAGTTGAATTCAGCCTTCAGTTGCTGGTAGCTAAAAATTGTGGCATTGGAATGTGACTGATTATTTTTCATTCACTGATCTGCACATGAAAGTGAAAGGGGTTGCTTTCATTAAAGTTTGGTAGTAAAGTTCCTCTCAGATCAAAGGCTGTTTTGGTAAGTGCTATAGTGTAATATCTAGAGGATACTGAAAAATTTCAGGCAGACCTGGAGGGGCCCATTTCTATCTACTTTTTATATTTCTTTGTTTGGTTTATTCTCTTATTATTTGGCATGATTTAACATTTAAGCAGATATAGGATCTGGACTTACTACTACAGAATATCCATTGATATATCAATTTCATTTATACTTGGCATTACACTTGGAAAATTGTATTTTAGTTTGGGATTTGGGTAGAGAATGTTTAAAATTTGTGGGTATTTTACTGTATTCTAGAAACGTGTTGAAAGACAAAATGATTTTTTCCAGTATTCCTTTACACTTCCTAAGAGAGCTACTAATAACTGTGTAAACTGCACCATTGCCAAAAGCTGACATTTCTAGAATTTCACATGTTAGTAAAACAGTGTAAAACACTATAAGGAGCAGTGGGAAGACAGGAGAGAATTAGCAGAGCATTTTAGTGGCTTTAAAGGAGTCCTCCCAATCTATTGAAGTCTTAAACTTTATGTTCTGGAAAATTCTATTTCTAGTAAGTAAAAATAACCCTCATGACAAAATTTCATCAGTGTTAATGCTAATGAGAAGTAAAAGATATTAGTAGTTGGTAGCTTAAAGTTGAGAATGCATAGAAAGTTATTACCTACGAATTATTAGTAGTTTAAAATAACATGATATTTGCATGGATAGGTGTATTTTTATTTTTCCAGAGAGTGTTATCTGTCTCTCACTTAAAAACTGACTAATATAGACTTTTGTGGCTATTTTCCGGTACAATATTAATACAATCATTCCCTTATTTTTCTAAAAAGTGAATAGAGGATCTTTGTTTTTAAAGAGTCATATATCGTTATCTTTTTCTTTATCTCTGTAGCATTTGGTTTATAGTTTGATAATAAAGATGTAATATTTTAAGTCCTCTTTCATAATTCAAGTAAAAAATACCTGAAAGCTTTATTTTAAAATAAGTATAAGTATATATTTTTTATAAACCCAGTGAATGGAATAAGTATTTTAGTAAGAACATTCTGCGGTGCGGTCATACAGAAAGGTACTTAAGCCTATGGGTAAAGAAATGTTTCCTCTCATAACATTTCTTTATAACCTGAGCATTAAAAGGATTATATGTGTTGTGGTACCTAAAACATTGAGTATAGCATTGTGATAAAAATTAACACTCATAGAGCAACAAGTCAACAAGTGTCTTTTGCCCTAACAGTATTTTTAACTTAAAGTTAAAAATGTGAGGGTTTTTCTACCCTGTCACTGAGGCTTGTTCCTGAATTTAGGAAGAATAAATGCAGATATTCTTCCAGCAAAAATTGTGAAAGGAAATTTCTACAGCATTTTAGCCTCTTGGTTCCTAAAAGAGTGAGTTATCGTTTCTCTCTCCCATGGTCATTAATAATGACAGATGTACATGGTGCAGAGTTCACCTACATTATTGTCAGTAGCAGGGCTGGCAAGAGAACATTTATTACAGGAGGAGGAGGGACAGAGAGACATGATGTTGAAACAGAAGACAAGAGCAGGGTTCAATTGTTTTTTTCTGTTGAAATAAAATATAATCATTCTCCAAGCTTTCTCAATAGCATTTATTTCAAAGCACTCTTATTATAAATATATTTCATCTCCATAAACGCTCCTTGTGGTGTTGATTTTAAAATTGAAATGATGAGGCACTCATTTTTATTTTATTTTTCCAATAAACCTAATAACCAAATATATTTGAATAACTCTTAAAATATTATTTGATTGTTGATAGGAGGACCTTTTGATTGTTAAGGTCTTTTCCCATCATGATATACAGAACTAAAGGTATTTAAAATTGATGCAGCTAGCATTTGAATCGTGATTTGAAATTTTCCTTAAATAAATATTATAATAAAAAGTAGGTTCCAAGATGAAAAATTTACAAAGTGCATTTATGCAGCCTCTTCTGGACTCTCTCCTTCCACTTTCTCTTTTTTCCTCTGCCCTTCCTCCCTTTCTAATTTTAGCCTATTAAGACAACTCTTCTTGGGATTCCTTTCCTGGGTTAGTCTGTTGATTGTCCCTTATGGTACAAAGGAAAGCCTGTATTTGGAGTTGTGTTTTCTGTGTCTACTCACACTCCCTCACGACGGAAATCCAGACACAGCCTCTTCAGTGGGAATACCTGACTGACTGTGAATTCTTTAAAACAAACAAACAAAAAACAACGATGAAGGGGTTGGGGTAGGGAGAAATGAAATTGGATAAATATACGGTGCTTCTCTAATTTCAGATTAAGGAAAGGATGAGGGACATAGCTTCCTGTATGATTTATACAGAAATCACACAGATTCCCAAGGGTAGAGGTACGCAAATGAGGATATATTAAAAGAAAACGTAAAAGCCATTTTATCACTTAGCTGACAAAAATCATACAACTTCTCAACGGTATTCTTCAGAATGACTGTAGTTGTAACAAAGATACAGTCTAGGGTATGGCACATGGGGGTCCCTCATAAATATTAGGTTGCTTTTCCCTTAAGGCAAAGTCCATATCGTGTTTATTTTCCTACCCCCTCACCAACCAGCATTATGCCCACACCTAGAAGGCATTTCATAAATATGTTTTTGATGTACATACGTAGAGATGTAAAGGACATATGGGCATTGATTAATTAAAATTCATGTCCATAAATATATGTTAAGATCACTTCTAGCTGCACAGTCATACTGTTTGCAAGCAAACTACTAGTTTGGCCTAAGTGAATTTCGCAGTGCAATTTGATGCGAGGAAACTACCCATCTCATGGCCTCAAGGCCAAGGCCTCATGGAAAACTTGGCTTTCAATGTCCAGACTGACCCATTGAAGAATGATGCTTTCAACTCCCCAATTCTCCATGGAAGATTTTTTTTAAAAGCAAACTTTAAGGCATTAGTGGTCCTCTAATTAGAAAAAGAAATGAAATATAAGCCTTTTCCAAATTAAAACTAAACCAGACAAATAAAGAGTATTAGGAAATAAAATTGAACTACAATGCAAAGATCACTACTTATGGATCTACCCAAATGGCATTAACAAGAGCAGGGCAAGATCAACACAACTAAAATGATATCTCTGTTTCAAAAAGCTGTTCTCAGATAGAATGAAATAAATCACTGCTTTAGTTGACAAATATTCAACTAAATTTTTTATTATTTTTCCCCTTTATAAGTACTTAATGATCCATTTTAAGTTGTGGGAAAATGAAGAAATATATATTCACAATTTTGGTAATGGTATAGTCTTACAGTAGCTAGGGAAGTCTGCCGTGCAGTAGTCGATTTTTTTTCAATCAAGTCCCATTGTCAGTTATCTATGGCTTTTAAAACAGGATGGAGTTACCTGTTATTCCTTTGCCTCAATTTTATCCACCGCCTCACCATCTCTTTGAACTTGATGCCAAAGGAGGCTAGTGCTTCATCCTGCCTGACAAGTTCCAGTTATTAGAGCTTTCCCAAGTAACATGATCAATACCTTCAGAGGTGTTTTATTCTACTTTTCTTAGACATCATGTAAAGACACTTTTTCAAGTGCTACTTTTCAGAGATACTGAATGATGCTCTGAGCATGCAATCACAATGTGAAACTTAAAGCTACCATTGACTTCCTCTTCTTTTGCACTGTAACAAACTTAAAAAACCTTAAGCAAATAAGGGTGTATTGCTCAGGGAGTTGCAAGAATCTTGTGTAGAAGCCATACCTACATTTTTGCCGTCTCTCAACTCATTTATGCTGCAATCCCGAATTAACTTGAAAACTCCCTTTATACACAGAATCAAATTCCTCTCATTTTAACATCTTCCCTGGCCCGGCACAGCGGCTGACACCTGTAATCCCAGCACTTTGGGAGGCTGAGGCAGGCAGATCACTTGAGGTCAGGAGTTTGAGACCACCCTGGCCAACATGGAGAAACCCTGTCTCTACTAAAAATACAAAATTAGCTGGCGTGGTGGTACTCACTTGTAGTCCCAGCTACTCAGGAGGCTGAGGCAGGAGAATCACTTGAACCCAGGAGGCAGACACTGCAGTAAGCCTAGATAGCACCACTGCGCTCCAGCCTGGGCGACAGAGTGAGACTCTGTCTTCAAAACAAAACAAAACAACAACAAAAACAAAACCTTCCCTATACACTGTCAGATACAACATCTAAAATTTATAACTTCCACCAACACACAGGTGAACACCGACCAGTAGGTAGAGGCTTGTATTAGGCTGTTCTTGCATTGTTGTAAAGAAATGCCTGAGACTGGGTAATTTATAAGAAAAGAGGTTTAATTGGCCCAGTTCTGCAGCCTGTACAGGAAGCCTGGTAGGGACCTCAGGAAGCTTACAATCATGGTGGAAGGCAAAATGGTAGCAGGCACATCACATGTTGAAAACGGGAACAAGAGGGTCGGGGGGAAGGTGCCACAGACTTAAATGACCGGATCTTGTGAGAACTCACTGTCATGACAACAGCACCAAGCCATGAGGGAATCTGCCCCCATGATCCAAACACCTCCCACCAGGTCCCACCTCCAGCATTGGAGATTACAATTCAACATAAGATTTGGGTGAGGACAAATATTCAAACTACATCATTCTGCTGTAGGACTTCCCCAAATCTCATGTCCTTCTTGCATTGCAAAATACAATCATGCCTTCCTAACAGTCCCCAAAAGTCTTAACTCATTCCAGCATTAACTCAAAAGTCTAAAGTCTAAAGTCCAAAATCCCATCTGAGACAAGGGGAGTACCTTTACCTATGAGTCTGTAAAATAAAGAACAAGGTAGTTACTTCCAAGACACAATGGAACACAGACATTGGGTAAATATTCCCATTCCAAAAGGGAGAAATTGACAAAAGAAAGGGGCTGTGGCTGGGTGTGGTGGCTCACGCCTGTAATCCCAGCACTTTAGGAGGCTAAGGCAGGTGGATCACGAGGTCAGGAGTTTGAGACCAGCCTGACCAACATGGTGAAACCCTGTCTCTACTAAAAATACAAAAATCAGCCAGGCATGGTGGTGCATCCCTATAATCCCAGCTACTCAGGAGGCTGAGGCAGGAGAATCACTTGAACCCAGGAGGCGGAGGTTGCAGTGAGCCAAGATCACACCACTGCACTCCAACCTGGGCAACAGAGGGAGACTCCGTCTCAAAAAAAAAAAAAAAGAAAAGAAAAGAAAAGAAAACAGAAAGGGGCTGCAGGCCCCATGCACGTGATGTTAATTAAGCTTTTGGTGGGTTCCAAGGCCTTGGGCAGCTCCACTCCTGTGGCTTTGCAGGGCTAAGCCCCTGAGGCTGCTCTCACAGGTTGTTGAGTGCCTGTGGCTTTTCCAGACTCAGAGTGTGAGCTACCAATGGATCTACTATCCTTGGGTCTGGAGGATGCTGGCTTTCTTCTCACAGCTGGGACTCTGTGTGGGGCTTCTAACCCCACATTTCCCCTTGTCACTGACCTAGTAGAGGTTGTCTGTTGGGGCTTCACCCCTACAGCAGTGTTCTGCCTGAGCATCCTGGCTTTTCCACTCATCCTTGGAAATCTAGGTGGAGGGTACCAAGCCTCATTCACTCTTGCACTCTGTGCACCCACAGGCTTAACACCACATGAAAGGTGCCAAGACTTACAGTTTGCATCCTCTGAAGCAGTGGCCTGAGCTGTACCTGAGGTTTCCTGAGCTGAGGCTGGAGTCTGGAGTGGCCTGCATGTGAAGAGCAGTGTCCCAAGGCTTTAAAGGCCAGCAGAAACCTAGGCCATGCCCATGAAATCATTCTTCTATCCTAGGCTTCTGGGCCTGTGATGGGAGGGGCTGCTGGGAAGGTCCTGATATGCCTCTGAGGTCTTTTTCCCATTGTCTTGGATATTAGCACTTAGATCCCTTTTGTTTTGCCAATTTTGCTATATTTGCATAACTATAATTTTTTAATTCCTCTCCCAAAAAGGTTTTTCTTTCTCTGCTCCATGGCCAGCCTGCAAATTTTGCAAACTTTTATGCTCTGCTTTCCTTTTAAATATAAGTTCCAACTTTAAGTCATTCCTTTGCACCCACATCTGAGCTTAGGTTGTTAGAAGCAGCCAAGTTACTTCCTCTTAAACACTTTGCTGCTTAGAAATTTCTTCCACCAGATACCCTAAATCATCACTCTTAAGTGCAAACTTCCATAGATCCCTAGGGGATGAACAAAATACAGCCAAGCTCTTTGCTAGCTAATGCATACCACATGGGACCTTTGCTGCAGTTCCCAATTATGTTCCTCATTTCCATCTGAGACCTTAGTAGCCTAGACTTCATTGTCTCTATCTCCGTCAGCATTTTGGTCACAAACATTTAATCAATCTTTAAGAAGTTCTACGCTTTTCTTCATCTTCCTGTCTTCTTCTGAGCCCTCCAAACTGTTCCAACCTCTGTCCATTACCGAGTTCCAAAATCGCTTCCACATTCTCAGGTATCTTTATAGCAAAGCCCCACTCCTAGGTACCAATTTTCTGTGTTAGGCTGTTCTTGCATTGCTATAAAGAAATACCTGAGACTGAGTAATTTATAAAGAAAAGAGGTTTAATTGGTTCACGAATATATAGGAAGCATGGTGCTGGCATCTGCTTAGCTTCTTGTAAGGACCTCAGGAAGCTTACAATCATGGTGGAAGCCAAAGAGGGAGCAGGCACCTCACACAGTGAAAGCAGGAGCAAGAGAATGTGGGGGTTGGGGCAAGTGCCACGCCCTTTTAAATGACAAGATCTTGTGATAACTCACTGTCAAAAAGACAGCACCAAGCCATGAGGGATCTGCACCTATGACCCAAACCCTCCTACCAGGCCCCGCCTCCAGCACTGGGGATTACAATTCATCATGAGATTTAGGCAGGGACAGATACCCAAACTGCCTCGATGCTCTCCCAGGCTTCTGGAGGAAGAGTCTCCCTAGCAGATACTTGCACAGGACTGCAGAGACAGTGACTGCCCAGATCACTTGGTTCCCATCTCTGCTGTGTTATAAAGTTTCATAAACTGGCCTGTGAGACTCTACTTGTCCCCAAGCTTGGGTTGTAGCATAAGTAGCATTAAGCTTTATGACTTTTGGTGACATTACTAATAATTTTCTTAATGTAGCTGTTTGTATGGATAATATTTTTCCTCCATTTCCTTTTTTCTTCATTTTTCCCCCTCCAAAGTTGATTCATCTTCTCCCTGTGAACAGCGCACGTATTCCCAACTTCAACCATGGCCTGCACAAGAAGCAAGTTGCCACTTACTACATTTCACATTTGTCTTACCATGATTAAGGGGCAAAAAGGATTGTTCCATACATAGAGTTGCCAGGCTTTCAATTGCCTCTATTCTTTATAGTCCAATAAATAAATTTTCCTTTTTTAATAGCACATTTTCTACATCATAGCCCTTAGCAAACAAGCATGAATCAATAAGTATCGAACTTCATTCAGTATCAACCATGTAAATAAAATGTCAGTGTTCAGGCTCTTCGTCTGGAAAAGTTTTAGTTTTTCATCAAGGCTATCTGGAACCTTCAGACTCCCACCAGGAGGGGATTGGAGCAGCAGCAGATCTCAGTGCCAGGAGAACACAACAGAAGGGGGCTGCAAGTGTAGATGCCTATATTATTCAGGGATCTCTTTAAGAGGGATCTCAGAGACCCAGGGATCACAGCAACGAGACACACATTCCTGGGTACCAAGCATCATGCCTCACCCGTTTTAGAAGTGAATGACCTCACTCCTACAGAGACTTTATGATAAAAACTAACCTAAGAAAACACTCTAAACTTAACATGAGCCCTCAAGAACAGGTGATCGATTTTCCTGCATACTTAGAGAAGAAAGGGGAAGCTGGAGTCACAGCATAGGCATTGGGTATCTGAAACAGGGTTAGGAAGTAGTGTGCTCATTGGCAGAATGAAGAGCATGCACTCCTATGGTTATGGACTTTAACTTACAGGGGAAACATTTGTGACTGAGGAAAGGTGGTTATCTGTGCCTGTGGTAGAACTTCCTCAAAGATGTTCATCCCAGAGCAGAGCTGCCTTTTGCAGTTATGGGGTGTGGGTCAGAGCTCTGCCCTAGCTCTAACACAAGGAGTGCAGGAGCTGGGTTACCCCAGCTTGTTCACTCCCCTGCCTTCAATATTTTCAGTAAAATGAGAAAATGCTACTGGCTTTTTTGGTGGTTGTGAGGTTTCAATTATAATATGCAATAAGATATATAAAATTGCTTTGTAAAGTGCTATACAAATGATACTCTAGTATTGATACTGATTGATTATGTCTTGGTAGTTGATAGACTTGGTTTTTCCTGAATTTAAGAGAGATCATATGGGATACATCTAGAGAACAGTGTAAGGCAAAATATAATTAAATATGAGACTGTTAGGTTGGATACTAAAAAGGTTTGACCTATGATCCCTGATGAAGAGAGCATGTTTTTGAATAGAAATATTCTTTTCACTGAAAACATACATGAGATTATTTATTTATAACAACAATTAACTACTGCAAAAAATTAGCATAAAATTAGGAGCATAAAATTAGCAACATAAAAAATCAGCTGTGTAAAAAATAACCATTATATTAGTCACATTGTATATTTTTATCTCTCTGAGGAATAGAGGAAGATGCCAAAAGTATAGGTGCCGAGTCTGAAATATCAGTTATTTCTTTGGCATTATTATGAATTCTTTTTTAAAAAATTAAGTAGTTATATTTGATTTGACTCCAGATTCACCAGTGTGAAAATTCTCTTTCAGCATATAGGCAAAGCTAGACTTGAGAAGCATCCACCATTCAGACAAAGGCACTCTCACATCTCCTCATTTGGTTTTTCCAATAGTGAGAAGCTCCTTGTATCTCTGGGTAGTTTACCTTCTTTTGCATCTGAAGGACTGCTGTTTTCACTTCCTCACCAGGCTTTTCTAATCAGTGTCTTGCAGCGTGACTTTCACTTCAACCCTATCTTACCGTCTCAGGGGTATCCATTGAATTCCTCCAGCTAAATCATTTGTATCCTCACTGGATTCTCTTGGATGTGTACTGCGCAGTGGAGGTCCCTCTCCTTGAAAGATTTTTCTAATCTGGTTTACAGCGCCTTCTTCTCTCTGACCTCCTGAGCTCTCCCTTCCCTCCCTCATGTAGGCCCTTCCTGACCCTTTTTTTTTTTTTTTTTTTTTTTTGAGACGGAGTTTCACTCTTGTTGCCCAGGCTGGAGTGCAATGGCGTGATCTGGGCTCACCGCAACCTCCGCCTCCCGGGTTCAAGCGATTCCCCTGCCTCAGCCTTCTGAGTAGCTGAGATTACAGGCATGCACCACCACGCCTGCCTAATTTTGCATTTTTAGTAGAGACAGGGTTTCTTCATGTTCCTGACCTTTTAATGCTGAGCAGGCCCTTTGACTCCACCTTCCTTGCTTTCTCTCTCCCTTTGCCCTCATCCCTCTAGTAGGCACTATCTCATCAAGGTTTTAGCTATGACTGTGCTGCTGACTACAAAACCAGTATCTTCAGTTTTATATTTACAGATGTAGGGGAGGAAAAATACCCTTTTATTTTACTCTTCTAGGTTCTCAAGTGGGGCCCCCATAAGAAAAGACAGATTGGCAAGAGAAAAGCTTACAAATATGTTCAAGCTGAGTTTTATGTGGCATGGGAGCCTTCATAAAGAAATGAAGACCTCAAGCCACCTCATGTTAGAACAAAAGGTCATGAGCTGCATGGAGGAAGCTTTGCAAAGCCTGCTCACTCGATCTCTTGGCGTCCCTCTGTCTTCAGATAAGGACACTCTTTTCCTCTGGGTATAGAGTGAGCACCTCTCATGTGAGGGTCTCATGACCTGCTTTGGGGGAAGGTCAGAGAGTCCCTTCAGCATCTGCTGTTTCTTAGATTCCTCCAGCTTAGACTATTCACTATGTCAAGGCACCATATTTTTGGAGTGACATGTTCTGAACCCCATCACAGGTGTTTTCAGGCTGACATTTCCAAAGCCAAATTTATCCACTGTCTCCCTTTCACCATTTTTGTCATTAGGATCTTTGTTCTTCTGATCCTTGAGGGTTAAAATCTAGGAGTCTCCTTTGAGGGCACCCTTTTCTTCATCATATTAATACATTTTGTCAATTTGTCTTACTGGATTACATCTGCGTTCCCATTTTCACCATTACCATCTCATGGTTGTGTCACTACGAAAAACATTGTCTGCAGTCCCTGACTTCAGTTCTGCTTACAGGAACAGACTAGCAGGTAGTCTGCTCTTCCTTAGTGACAATTTAATTTTCCTATTCCTCTAGTGGCTGCCTATTTTCTCTTGCATGGCTTCCACATAATGCCAGCCACCTCTTTCCAAAGGCCTGGAGTCTCATGCTGTCTGAGTGTTGGACGTTCTCTTGTCTTTGTCTTTTCCACGCTGCTGTCGCTCCTTTAATGCTCAAGCTATACTCAAATTTTTGGCTTCCTAAGAGGCACAGAGTCAAGGGCCTCATTTTCCTTCTGAACTTATCTTGAGATTCCAATTCACCTTGATTTTTTTCTCTAACTTTAATTTCTGTCTACAACATCGAGAAGCAGTCCACTATATCTTAGTCCTTAATATTGTGCCTTTTTTTAACACAATATTGCATTGCTACCTCATCATTTTTGTGAATAAATAATGTCTCAATAATAAGATTCATCCCTCGGGGGCCAGATATTTTTCAGCTTGATCCATCCGCATATCTTACGAGGTACCTCGTAGATAGATGTTCATTCAGTACTTATTGCTTATAGATGTTCATTCGATCAGTATTGAATGAACCCATATTGAATGGTAAGAAAGATGCTTCACTCTTCATCTGCTTCTTTTTCTCTGCTCTACAAATATTCAACACTTTGCTGAGAAATGCAAATGTATTTCTCTTATGTAGGAATTACATTTACTAGATAGCTATCAATATGTTTCTTAAGCACCCATTATGTAAGTACTTGAGCAGCACTATTAGCAGGGAACACAAGTTCCTTGCCTCTCTTCAATTGAAGCTTAATAGATATTTGTTCAGAGAACAGATAGACAGCATGTTTGCCGACAGATTTATTGTTGGAGAAGTTAAGAGTTGAGAGGTTAAGTGACTTGCCCAAGGTTACTTATTTTGTGGTGGTGGTACTTATTGCCATGGTTTGAAGTGGAAGATTGAAATTATTATCTGGACAATGAAAGCTTTAAGAAAAGAAAAACATTTAAGTATCAAGGACAATGAGGAAATGGGATAATGCTTTACGAACTTTGAAAAGTAATGCTTTGTTTTTCGTAATATCCGCAAGCCACACTGGACCCATGCTATTTAAGTGAAGGGCCTCACAGAAAGTCACAATTTAGGACTATATTTTGGGACCCTCTGGAGGGCAGAGGGGTGAATTGAGTCTATTCTGATATGTCATTTCTAGATGGAACACTTAATATTATTTAAGTCAGGTCTTCCAAATCTGTTGGAGGGAAGGCTCTTGATTTCTATTAAATAGATTTATGAAGACCGTGAACAGCCTTCTCTAGCACAAGGATTTGTATTTAATTTTCTGGGATACCATCCAATGATAATGTCTTAAGCACTGAAATTCTGTGATTTAAAACAAAACAAAACAAAACAAAAAAACAAGATTAAAAAAAAAAGTCTCCTACTATATGTGCTGGCCTGAAAGTAAATTGGACTCTAAATACAAGAAGCATGATCCTCAGACACTCACTAACTGCAAAAGCTCTTTGGTTTCAAGCAACGCATTTCGTGTGGCTTTGCTTGATAAAGTTTTGGATATTTGTTATTGCTGTTGTTTTTATTCATTTTTTGAAGTTTTCCTGGTGGTTTTTATGTCATAGCAAGGGATGTTTAACAAAATGCAGAAGTTACGATGGTTATGGAATCTGAACAAATTTCATTAATGCTGGTCCCTGAGATGTTTCTAACTCCTTCTAAGATGATAAACAGAAGCACAGATAGAGGTTTACATGTTCCCAAGTATCAGTTATAAGTATTGTGTGTTAGTAGTTGAAGCCTTCGTTAAGGAATTCGACTCAGTTTGTCACTGTTTAGGTATAAGAGACCCATTAAAGAGTATGCCTGTGTTAGGGGTGGAGATTGGGCTTTACCTTTCCATTTGAACTTAAATTTTTCAATCATTCAGAAGACAGCAAAAATGTGAGAGAATTATTCATTTGTAAAATTATTTTTAAGTAGCTGCCCTGTCACATATTTGATGTAAATTAGCTTCATTACATTTAGCCAGTGTTAAAAGTACAAGTATTTAAATTCAAGAACAATTTTAAATAATACCAAGCAAAGTATAAGACATTCTGGAAATTTTAATGAAAATGTGAAAAGAAAATGAAATTACAGCCGTATCTTATATGCTGTTAATAATAGGTTTTTGTTTTACTTAAAAGTATTATTAAACTTATGATAGTTGAAATAGCTGTGACATAAAATGGAAGAATTAGAAATAATATAAGCGATAAGTGACAGGAATTCTTTGTCATGTTTCCAAATGTAAGATACCACAGCTGGAAAAGACAGTATCATGGTCTACAAAGATCTCAGTAGTTTCACATTTCTGTGAAATGCAACTGCGTGGCTATGTTCAGGGGAAGATACTAAACAACCAATTTCTTAATTCATTTCTATGTAATTTGTCAATTATTAGCATAATTTGTGTATTTCCCTTAAAATATTAATTTTTAATATCCTGTGCATCAGGCAGTTTCCTCAGCTCTTATTCTTTATCAGGAACCCTTCCCATGTCTTTTGGTTATGATGATATCATTGAATCTACTGGAGTCCAGCAGTGGCAAAACACCAGGAAATTCAGCACTGTTTCTACCTACCAGGCAATATATTTGGGGACTTTATTGCGGAAAGATTTTTTTTAGTCACCGTGGCAGAATGCCTTGATGGTCAAGGAAAGATACAATCTAAACTGGTATTTTTACACTGATCAGAAATGCAAGTCTTATTTCCTTTTTGGTTGGCATGTTGATCTATGTTGTTTTTATAGTCACAAACTTAACAAAAGCATATACTTGAACTACAACGATGTCAACACAAACATTTACCTGAACACCTGTAATGTGTAATCTTGCTGGTCCCTAGGAGGTTGGTGGAAAAGGAAGGAGAATATAAGAAAATCAGAAGAAGCCCAGGCCTTTAAAAAACTTAAAAGATGATCTCTTCGATATTTTAACTTTATATTTTTAATGTTCATTTTTTGACAAATTGATAAAATTATGAGAATATTGTGTAGCATTCTGTTCAAAGGGAAAACATGAAAACTTAAGAAAATAGAAGAATTAAAATGATTGGAATTTCCTTTAAATATCTAATTTATCCAGATTAGTCTTCTTTGGCCATGAATCATAGCATGACAGAGCCAATTATTTGAGCTACTCGATGAGTAGATATAGATCCATATTCAGCTGATATCTATGCCATAAGTTTTCATAGTCACATTCAGTCAAAATCTACTTACCTGGATAAAGTTCATAGGTAAATTGTTTAGGCTTCCTTTCATTTTGGCTTCCTGGATACCATCCTAATACTATAGGGCATTATGGTGACCAAAAATGGTGTGTGGAAGTTTGGCTATCTCTTAATTCTAAAATTAATGAGTTTTAATCTTTCTGAAATTGTTTCTCTAGAAATTCTTTATTCCTTTTGCTTCTAAATGTGCAACTCCATTTAATTAAGACATAACTAAAAGAAGCTGCCGTTGGAACTTGATAATTGAACAATTAATTAAGAAAGGAACATCTTTGTTTTGGAGGACTAGTGTCCAGTGAGGAAAAGATTCCCTGAGTGGAGAGCATTCCATATGAAGTTTGATAACTCGTTCACTCTCAAAGACATAAGCAGGTGGTTGGTGCTCTGTGGTGTGTATTAAGGGTGGAGAGTGTGTCACCCTAAGTATGTGTCTTGGAGTTTTGGCATCCTGAGGCCTTCTGCTCCAAAGCCCTCTGCCCCACTCTTCCTTACTCCCTCCCTCCTTGCAAGTGGAATCTCAGTGAATCAGACACTAAACCTGCATTAACTTTAATAGATACCCGCCCCATGTCTGCGAGCTTTTCACGATTATTGTAGAAGCAGGAACAGAAGCAACAAAATATTTACACCAAGTTGCAATTTATAATGTAGCTGGTAGTCATTCCCTTGTGTAGGTGCACTCTTTGTCTGAAAAATCAGAAACACCATGTTTTCTCACTTTGAAGGATATTGCTAGCTTTTTCTGTGATTCATTTCTCTATCGTACAGGGGTTTATTTTTAAATAATTTCTTTTGTTCGGGATGCAATTATGTGACAGCTTCAGCCACCTCTCATTCCCCTCTGAGGTAATTGTACATTCTTACCTCATTTTCAAGCTTTCTATCCCAGAAATTTCCTCATCAATTTCCAAAGATGACGTTGAAACATATTTCGGATGAAATAGAGGTCACTAAATGAACAAATACTTTCTTCTAGCCACAACATCTAAAAATCTGTCTGTACCCACTATTCTTTTCTTGTTGCTCTTGGATCTTAGTAGAGGACGCATCTCTCTCTCTCTCCTTCTAACCAAGACTGAGACCTCAACCTGTGCTCTTACCCGCTTTCCACCATCTTTTCTTCTGTATCTTCAGTCTTAGGTCTCCCTGTGTGTGTGTATGTGTGTGTGTGTGTGTGTGTTTTCCTTGACATAATTTATGGAATGTGCACATACTGTCTTATGGGATCTGAACAAAGTTCATTAATGCTGATCCTTGAGATGTTTTTAACTCCTTCTAAGATGATAAATAGAAGCATAGATAGAGGTTTGCATGTTCCCAGGTATCAGTTATATGGATTGTGTGTTAGTTGTTAAAGCCTTAGTTGAGAAATTCAACTCTAGTTTGTCACTGTGTAGGTGTAAGAGACCCATTAAAAAGTATGCCTGTGTTGAGGCAGATATTTGGCTTTACCTTTCCATTTAAACTTAAACTTTTTAATTATTCAGAAGAGAGCAAAAATGTGAGAGAATTATTCACCTGTAAGTTTATTTTGAAGTAGCTGCCCTGTCACATATTTGTTATAAATTAGCTTTATTACTTTTAGCCCATATTAAAAATACAAGTATTTGAGTTCAACAACAATTGTTGCATGTCTCTTCCATCTTGAAAATACAAATGCTTAAAACCATGTTGCCCTTGAGGTTTCTCTTCTGTCTTCATCCCTTTCCCACCGGGCGCTATACAGGTCAGCGTACCGTGTTACACATTGTCTTCACCTGTTCCGACTCCTCAGTGCCCTTCACACTTCTTAGGCCCTTCTCGCTCTGAAAGGTCAACACTGAACTCTGTGTGGCCACATCCACTGAACACTTTCCTTTTTGAAGCCTCTTCTCTCAGTATCTGACTCACTGTACAACATATCCCAGCTTTTTCTTATACCTTTCTGGCTGTTTCTCCCCAAGTTCTTCTTCTTCTCTGGACCTCTTAGATCAATAAGCCAATGCATTTTAATACACTGAAAATCATGGCTTGAAATTTTGGCGCTATCTCTGATGGAAGTGTGCTGAGCCTGCCAAAGGTGTGGTTAAGAGCCATTGTCATAAGTGCCGACATTCCCTGGGGCTGGTCTCCTTTCTGTAAACATTGTTTCCTAGGGTGATCGATCCCAAATAAATGGCTTCAGCTACTAACTATAAACTGATGTCTCTAAAATTATATCTTCAATGGAGATTTCTTTCATTTCAAAACGTCTATATTCAACTGCCACTTAGGCATCTATAATTCAATATCCTGCATCTTAAATCAAGATCAAACATAACACCTTTCCTCCCAAGCCTGTTTGTTTTCCTACTGTAATCTCTAATGTGGAGGATTGTACCAAATTACCTGGCAACCCCAGCCAGCATCCACGGAGGGATCCTCATTGCTCCCTCGTTATCAACTTCTGTAGCCAATGGACTGCCAACCACCTCTCTACTCCTGGACTTAATTTCTCTCTTATTTGCTACCCCTCTATCCTTCAACACTTCCCCTCGCATAGGTCAGCCCTCCTCATTTCTTACTGGATCACTTGAATACCCATCCGTCTTGCTGTCAACTCTCTTGCAAGGCTTGCAGCACTGCTGTCCCAACTCCTGGCCACGTCGCAGGAGCCCCCTTGCATGCACTATGCCCTTGAACCTTCATGAGCCTTGCTGTTTCAAGCCATCGTGAATTCACACAGCCTACTTGTGCCTGGCTCAGATGCCCCTCCCTGCTTCATCCGACTGACTCTTGCAAACTCTTCTCACATCACTCCTTTTAGGAAGCCCTTCCTGCATTGCTAGACCCAACTTCAGCTCTATATGCTTCCTCTGGGCCCGTGGCCACCCTCTTCCTTATCTTAACTTTAGGATGATAGGTAATGTTGTAATTCTTAGTGAAGTGGTTACAAACCTAGGCTCCACAATCAACCTGCCTGGAGCGTGGCCAGACTCGAATATTCGTCATGATGGTAGCAAGTTACCTCATTTGCCTGTGCCTCAGTTTCCTAATCATTAAAATGGGGATAATATTACCAAGCATACAAGGTTGTTGTAAAGATTAAATTAACAAAACCTGTAAAACACTCAGAATGCCTGATACACAAGAAGAGTAAGTCTCAATAAAAGTTTAGTTTTCTTTTTACTTTCCCTTTTCTCTTCCTCTTTTTTTACTGTCTTTTCTCTGCCTTATTCTGCTCCATCTCCTCTTGTTTTCCTTTTTCTCTTCGTTTTCCTCTTTTGTCACCTCTTTTTTCCCTCTTCTTCTTCCTCCTTCTTGTTTTCTTCTTTATCCCCCGTCTCCTTTACAGCTATCTCCCCCACTAGATAAACTCTGTGGACACTGAGACTATATTATATTTAACTCTCTGCCTTATATCTTGTCATAATGTTATTTCTTATTAGACACTGGGGAAAATATTATTTTTTTTCTGCTTTTAAACAATTATTATTTTCACCATTCAGAGTTAATAAGCATATTTCCTTAAATTAACAATAAAATACAAGGATCTTCAGGAAACCTATTGAATGCTAAATATGCAAGAATTTTAGCGTTTTCTAAATGCATGATAAGCATAATAATAATTTCAGATATTTATAGAACATGATGTGACAGGCATGGTTATACACAAACTCACTCCATTATTGTCCCCAATGATAATGTCTAATATTCACAAGTTACTTTATTAATTCACATAGATTACTTATTTCTACATATGGTAATTTTATCTGTTAGTAATTACTACAATTATACCTTTTCACATCAGAAATGGAATGACAGATATGGTTTTATATCTTAGAAGGTAGGAGAGAACTGCCATTTGATCAGCGAAACGGGTATGAAAAATCTTTAGTGTGTCACATATGCAAATTAATAGGTAAAATGGAGTCTTCATTTTTTAACCTCGTGACCCAGTTGTAATCAGGGATGGAGTTTTTAACCATGAAATAAGCGCCTCCATTTTTCTTTTAATAATAGTAGGAGCCTGATCCTTGGAGCAATATCCTATCTCTGCCGTTTACGAAGAGCACTTTGGAAGGAGAGAATATGTTTAGAAATAATAATGTGCTATGTTGGTTATTATTGTAGTTTTATTTATTTATTTTATTTATTTATGTTTTTGAGACAGAGCCTCACTCTGTCTCCCAGCTGGAGTGCAGTGGTGTGATTGCGGCTCACTGTAGTCTCTGCCTCCTGGGTTCAAGCAATTTCTCGTGCCTCAGTCCCCCAAGTAGCTGGGATTACAGGCGTGCACCATCATGGGTGGCTAATTTTTGTATTTTTAGTAGAGATGGGGTTTCACCATGTTGGCCAGGCTGGTATCAAACTCCTGACCTCAAATGATCCTCCCTCCTCGACCTCCCAAAGTGCTGGGATTATGGGGGTGAGCCCCCTCGGCCGGCCAGTTATGATTTTAATTTTAAATGAGAGCATTGTTTAAGCACATCTTTAAGATTGTTTTATTTTTGTTTTTACAAATAGAGAGGGATTCTAGGAAATTTGTTTTTAACTTACTTAAAAGTTAAAAATTGGTAGCATATCAACCCCCCGGCCCCCCTTCTGGATTTGCAGTAGGATTAAGATGCAGCAAGAGGGTCTGCAGAAAAGGCGCTTGCAACTTGGTATGTAACTCAGTATTTCACAAAACCTTCCCCTCCTCCACCCCAATGTCTATTAATATCTGCAGGCACATTAGTGTTCTGTGGAACACAGTTTGCATAATATTGATGTGTTTACCAGTCTGGGTTCCATCCTATGAAATGTGGTGCATTATTTTTAACAGGTTTTGTTGCATTTTAGTCATAATGAGCTTTTGGTCATAATGAGTTTGACCCTCAAGCTTGTAAGTTGAGAATAACTGACAGTGAACAAGGAAATTAATTTGCAAATTAGACTCTTGGGGAGAACTTTCGTTTACTTCTTTCTTAACAGTAGCTGGGGCCTCCGAGTTTAAATGGCCTTCATACTACAGTTCAGTTTAACATTACACAGGGCAGACAAAGTAATAGATTGTAACTGAAAGAATTTTGGGGACGTTTTGAATGCAAAGAATTTGTGGGATCTATTTAATGGTGCTGCAAGACATAATTTGAGTGATGGAGGGAAGGCAGGCAATCTGTAATTAAAGAAGAACAAGGGCTCTTTTGGTTAGTCATTGTCACAAATATTTAATATTATGGGATTTGACTTCTATTTGTTATTGGAATTTTTTTTTTACTGCAACTTGTTAAGATCGTAAGAACATTTAATACGTTATTAATCTGTTTTGAAAAAGCAACCATGTGGTTTCACTCATTTGTAATTTAATTTGACCTAGTAATGGAGAAGGAAGCTAATGAAAGATCAGTGGTGTTCCTTTTGTACAAGTGTAGCAAACTTCCTACTTGTCAAGCCTTTAACCGTGACTTATTTGTTCATTAAATAATCCAGCAGCACATGTATGAAACTATTGTAAGTCCTTTTCTGAACGGTGGAAACTTTATTTGGCACAACTGTGCCATTTAATGCTTTTTACTCTTCACAAGACCAGCATTCAGCAATATCCAAGAAGGAAGAGGGTGGTTCTGTTTTCCCTGTGGTTTGGTATACTTTCCTCCCTCATTTAAATGCTCCTCATTTTTTCCTGTGTACCTTCCATAACTGAGGTTGATCATTTTACCAATTTGGACATCTTTTGTCTATTTGGAGGAATTCAGCATTCAGAATTGGGTTTGTTGTTTTGCTCTCAATCAAGCCGTCATGGTAAATTCATGGATGCATGTTATTCGCTTATTGGTTTTGTCAATATCTGAGACTTAATCTGATTATTTGATGATTTTTTTTTTTTTCTTCAGAACATGAACTTTGGTTCTCATGTGAACATTCAGAAGGGAGAAACCAAGAGTGAAAGAATCTTAGTTTGGAACAGAATTTTGTTCCTACCATAATCCACATAGATGGTACACTATTTTCTCTTTTTTAATTCTGTCATCTATGAAGTAAAGATGTTTCTGCTCTGTGACAGAACTGTGCAGTGGGAAGCCTCTGAGTTCCAGAAGAGTTCTTCTAAGGAGCTAAATGATTCAGAACAAGGCACTTAAATTTTCTGGGTCTCAGCTTCCTCATTTGTAAAAGGAAGGGGTCAGATTAGATTATCTTTAATCTCACATAAGCCAATAATCTTAAATTCGAATATGCAAGTAATAACATAGACAATATGAAACTTATACTAAGTTACTTCCTCTTAAAAAGCATTAATAACAAAACTTGTTATCTGCTTTGTATTAATTTTACATGGCAAAGGAGGATAATAATGGCTTCTAAATCACTGAAAACCACTGAAGTAATGTGCAATTGTAATCCAAATTAGTCACATTTATTCTAACCATTCTCTTACTCCTTTGCCCATTTTAAGTTACTGTGATTATATTTGGTAGTTCTTTGAGGGGGAGAAATGGTTTTTTTTGTTGTTGTTGTTTAATTATGAAAATGTTATTTCAGTAAATGTAATTTAATTAAAATGAGAATTTCTGCCAACTGTTTTAAATAAATACAGTATTCTTTTACTAGTATGAAAGGAGTTACTATTTGCTGTCTCATTTCCTCACTAATATGCTGGCGTGTTTAGTTTGAACCTGAGCTTGTGGAAGTTTATTCTTAACCAAAGCAGTTCCTTTTTCATGTAAGTAGGTTAAATGTGAATTGGGAAGCCTCAGGGCGCTTTTTTGTTCACTTTTAAAAAGCCCCCTCAAGTGGGCCCCTTTTAGAAACCTGGAATCATATGTTTGGAAGATTGATCCAAATTAACATTAGAATGGTTCTCTCATTTTTAAAAATTATACAGACTATTTAAAATATGCTAAATTGATATAGATTGAAATAAAACTGAATAAGGAAGTAAAATTTCTTGTTTTATTCTACTTTTGTGATAAAAGAATTGGAAATCAGAGGGAAAATGTAGAATATGTTAAGGTACAATTTTGCCCCCAAAATATAGAAGGAAATGTATTTGTACAAAAGGTATAAATTAATGTCAATTTATTTACTTGTGATTTCATGTTCCCTAGAATAGTGCAAGCAGAGCACGAGTTTATATATGTTTTGACTTCCGAGAAGCTTGTTTATTTTTGAAAAAAACTACATTAATAGATTTCTAGAATTATATGCTAACGCATTTTATTCATAGAAATGCTGGCACTTGATGAAGTATGGTCAATGTGCTTTCTCATTTGCAAGTTATATAGCAATTTTATCCAGAGTTAAGACAATGCAAACATTTTAATTTGTTGAAAAGGAGTCAGACATTCAATATGGGTAAAATTGCTTAAAGTGATTTTTTAAAAATATGCTGGAAAACTAGAGGAGGACAGATTATACTTTGGCTATAATTCAGGACTATACAATCACCCAGGTCCCTAAAGGTCTCCAAAGAATGACAGAGAAGCCATGATTTTCAGACATGTGCATTATATATGTTAATAGCTTTGCAGGGAAAAAGGTCTATATCCTTGTAATAGAGGAAACATTCATTTTTAGCATTTCAGACCATAGGGAACATGGTAATTACAATAGGCACTAATATCTGGCTCCTTTCTACTCTTGCTGTCACCTCCCCCCACCCCAAGCACTTCAATAATCCCAGTGGAATGAGTCAAAGGACTTTAAACCTATGTCATTTCCAAGTCTTTTATTCTCTCTTTAGTACATTTAGCACAACATTGGTCCTCGAGGAAGGTATAGCATAGTTCGTGTACATATACACACACGAACACACACACACATGAACACACACACACACATACATGATTTATATATCACAGCAAAAAGAATTAGAAATGCTTTTCTTTACTTAGATATGTCTATAGACGTTTTGGTTCATGTGATTTACAGTGGTGATTTTTAGAAACACAAAGCTGGAATATGCTTTTATAGTTGAGATTAAGTTTAAAGCAATGTTCTCAGTAAAAGTCTATCCCGGGCCGGGCGCAGTGGCTTAGGGTGTAATCCCAGCACTTTAAGAGGCCGAGGCGGGCGGATCACGAGGTCTGGAGATCAAGACCATCCTGGCTAACACGGTGAAACCCCGTTTTACTAAAAAATTAGCCCGGCGTGGTGGCATGCACCTGTAGTTCCAGCTACTCGGGAGGCTGAGTTTGGAGAATCACTTGAACCCGGGAGGCGGAGGTTGCAATGAGCAAAGATCATGTCACTGCATTCCAGCTTGGGCAACAGAGACTCCATCTCAAAAAAAAAAAAAAAAAAAAAAAGTTTATATCCTTAGTCAAGTAATCCCATCGTTAGAACTGTCTGGCCATCGTTCAGTCTTTTGGAATAAAAAAAAATTTTGCAAATTTTATCATTAGGTGAGAAACATAAAAATAAGCAGTCATTAGTTCTTAACCTATAATGTTTGAAATATGTACCTGTCTGGATTCAGTTAACGTGCAAATCCCCTTTGAATTAGCCCATATGCACAGTATTGGTAGTTGCAATGTTTGATTGAGATTCTTACAAATCCTCAGTGCTTAGTTTTTAGGTAGTTCCATTGAGAAATGCATAGGATTTCAGTAGCTAGAGCCCTGTAACTAATACCTATTCAAAATGTGCATTTGATGGCCAAAAAAATGCCTTTTCTGAAGAATTTTTGCAAGCTTATTTTTACTCAAAACATAGGCAATAAAAAAATTATGGAATAAATGTATAAGCTTTTTTCTTCACTATGAAAGATTCTTATAGTTTTACCTCCTTGTTAAAGGTATTAAATTAAATCATTTACAGAAGTTAATACATATTATCAGGAAAAATGCTAGCTTAAAGCTTGATGATAGACCTGATTGTTTTCCTTTTATTTTGTAATTTTAACTTTCTTTCTCTCTTTCTCTCTGTCACACACAGACACACACACACACCCTCTCTCTTTTCCAAATAATTGTCATTGATTGTATAATTTTTGAGAAAACCAAAAGGCATACAGGTGGCTTTGACTTCACTAGTAAGGAGTAAAGGATTGAGGAATTTTAGTTGTTTCAACCTCTGTCACTGGGAACAACTATAGAACGACACCCGTTGTTAAGTGGGAAAGTGACCCTAAGCTGTCTGCTTAGAACAGTTCATCATTGTCATCCGAAAGAGCCATTCTATTGAAGCACACTTATATAAACGCTGTAAGTAGAAACTACCTCCTCCCTACTCTCATTCAACCTTCAAACTCAATTCACATTTAATTATCTAGTTAAATTTTCCATATTTATAAAATTAATATGCTTTTATGAGTAATCTTCTCTCAGCCACCACCATCCTGCACCAGCCCTTACTGGTATTTGCTCTAAAGCGGATTCATTTGGACATGTTCTTCCGCTGTGTACCTGGCAGGATTGTCTTCATTCTTCCAGCTTCTTTTAAGGAGTTGCCTCCCCAGAAGGCCTTCCTCAGCCTCTGCGGAGTTAGGACCTCCTGCTTTTCCACTCCTACCACCTCTCCTTACCCCTTCTCCACCCTCAACTTCCCTTAGAGGACGTCTCACACTGCTTCGCAACCTTTCCACCTGACTTTTAGGTTTGGGTTTTGGTAAAAAACTTTGGTTCTGTTAAAGAAGAATCTCCTGGGTGTGGGGGCAGAATTTTCTGGGGTTAGAGACACACTGGAGATCCCAAAATGCTATACAGGAAGCCTCTTCTTGGAATGTTTAGGAAAAGTAAATATTCCTCAGAACAAGATTTTGAGCTTGTAAAATCTCAATTGAAAATACATAAAAAAATAAAATCTGAATCTGAAGAAGAGAAGCGCCAAGAAAGAAGATGGAGGGGCGTCACTCCCCTTGTTCTGCTGTTGCCTTCCTCCCTCTCCTGGCAGGGGCTGGGCATGGGCGCACGTGGATTTTGCTTTTCTCTAGCTCTGCCTTCCTCTTCCATGGTGATCTCCAAGAGGCTGTCATTCCAGACCTTCTGAGTTTCTTGCTACTAGATATATATAGGAAAGTGTTAAATGATGGAATGACCGACATAAAGGAGTGGGCTTTATTCAAGGGGTTGCCATCCTTTTATCATCACCTGGCCACCAACTATGAAACTGGTTAAGGATCTTTACAGCCAGATGGGGGTTTTGCTAGTAGTGACTATGGGGTGGGGGAAAAGAGGGGATTTTTACCAGATAAACATTTTAAAACATTTATTTAAAAATTGTGGTAGAGGAAATTACCGAAGAGGCCATCACAGAGAAAAAATTACTAGGTAATTACTAAACCTTTACTGAACGTTATCTTTTAGAGATACAAGCTGTTTTGTTCCTCCATTTACAGGAGTGAACTGGTTTGTGGCATTGCTTTCCATACAATCTTTTCATCAAATACCCTTTATCTCAACAATCAGTACCAATTGCTTTGGTTTCTTTGGTTTTCGATGATCCACATTGATTATTTAGAAGCTGAAGCATTGCCATTCATAATACTTTGATCCAGTCATTTAATAACATGATTTTATGCACAAGTATACACACGCACACACTCAAACACAGATTTGGTTTACAATTTTGTAAACATGTTCTGTTTTCATTTTCTGTTTTACATTATTTACAATCTATCATTTTTACCGTACAATCTCTTGGTAATCTCCTGTAATCTTTGCTGACTTATTCATATCTCAGTAACTCTAAAAGATGCAGCTTTATGGAAGATTCTGAGTAGGGAGTGATACAAGGGAAGAACATTCAGCAGGAAAAGATCGATTGTATTTTTCAAATAGGTTTTCCCCCAATAGTAGCATTGTTCTTCAACTAGCCTTGGTTGGTTATGAGTGGCTTAAAGTTCCACCCTAAATATAAGATATAAAGGGCACCAAACAACAAGATACAGTGGCAAGTATAGTCAGTCTCTGTCAGCCCTGGTTTCCTCATTTGTAACATGGGATAATGGTATTATTTAATTTTTGATGTTACTAAGAGAATTGAATGGCATAACAGGCAAAAATGGCTTCAAAAAGGTGACAGGTATAAAACAAACATTGGCTATTAGTACTATTTTTATGTTATTGTTACATATAAAATGTTTGTTTGTTTGTTTGTTTGTTTTTTGAGATGAAGTCTCGCTCTGTCACCCAGGCTGGAGTGCAGTGGTGTGATCTTGGCTCACGGCAAGCTCCGCCTACTGGGTTCAAGCAATTCTCCTGCCTCAGCCTCCTGAGTAGCTGGGACTACAGGCACGTGCCAGCACGCCCGGCTAATGTTTTGTATTTTTAGTAGAGACGGGGTTTCACCGTGTTGGCCAGGCTGGTCTCAATCTCCTGACCTCGTGATCTGCCTGCCTTGGCTTCCCAAAGTGCCAGGATTACGGGCGTGAGCCACTGCGCCCAGCCATAAACTATTAATAGCCAGCACACTATTGGGATTGGGAGCCAGAAGGGTATAAGGAAGAAAGGAAGAGTTGCGATAAGTAAGTCTGTTGAGGTAGATTTGAGTAATCCATATGAAAAGACATAAAGACACGGGGCTATCAAATGTTGTCTTGATGGAATTAAACACTCTGTTATCAATTATTACAAAAATAGTGGGAATGCCAGCTGAGACAAGGTAAAATGATAAGGTAATAGCATCCTAATAAAATGGGAAATCGTTATACAATTTTAGAATTTTGTCAAAGAATAAATGCTTTATTTGTATTTGTCTCTGATTATGAAAAAAAAGAACTATGGTTGATCAAGGTAAAAGATAATAAAAAGACAAGCATACATTAAGCCAGTGTCTACTTACTATAAAAATCTAGATGATTTTCTTTCTAAAAGATTTTTTTTTTTTTACAACATAACATAAAAGGTGGAAACAAGACTTTGGTCACTTCCCAACACTAATGTGAACATTTTCTAGATGTTCACTACTCCTTTCTGGCCATGATAACAAGAGTTCTTTTGAAACAATGCCACAAAGCAGCACCAAATATGTGCTCTCCCACACTCTGTACATAAGAGAAATCAAGTAGGGAATAATTTTACTAACTGTTTGCCAAGGTCAACTTTTCTGTTTTTCAAAGAGTAATGTGTTTTCCTTGACAAATAATGTAATCCATTCTGCATTGAAATATGGGCCTCCTGATATGGGATTCTTTCTTGAATAATAATATAAATTCATGTTATCTAATTTGACAGTAGACCACTGTATGGACATTTAAGAAACAAAATGAGTGTTAATGTTGTTCAGAGGAGATATATTTATTAATGACTCTTTATTCTTCCTTTTCCATTCTGTATCTTTAGTAACTTGGTGATATTTCTCAGTTAAAAAGAAATTTAAAGAGTAAAATATTTCTTCTTTTTACCTTCCAATTAAATTATTTTCTTCCGGTACTTGGAATGGGGATTCTGTAGGAGCTCATCTGATCTTTAGAAGAACATCCAAGGTAGCCCCACCTTCTCCAGGCTCTTAGAAAGGAATTAAATTTTATTTTAATTTTGGTGATGTGAAGGAAGGGGAATGAGAAAGGATCATGTTTTTTGAAGTTCTTTTTATATTCTAGAAGACAATTACTTAGAGCAAATTGGCTCTTACTTCACTAGTTAGGCACCCTCATTATCTACTTAAAATACCTCTATCTTCTCTCATTTACAAACAAATAGAAAAGTTGCCGGTATACCTCAATTCAAATCCTCTCTGGCCAGATTGCTCTTACTGCTCTTGAAGAAGACTTTACTGTTTGCCTCCTACATTCTAGAAAGGCCAACCAGCAGTCTCACTTGGCTGAGAAGTTGGCCATCAGGGTGTGCTTGATGTGCAAGATTAAAGACCAGAGTTGGCTGTCTTCCTGGATACCCTGGGCTCAGTGTTAACTTTCTTCATTGAGAGAAACTCTGACCTTTTAATAGATATTTTGTTGTTGTTAATTGTAAACAGAGAAAGGCTCCTTGGTCTAGGAGGCTCTTGCTGGATAGTGGCTGGTAGGAAAATAGTTACAGGTGGGGAAAGGCACCATGGAGCCTCCTGAGCTCCTTCTGGAACCTGGGGAATCAGACCCTCTGACTTGGAGCGCACAACTCATCGCCGTCAGCATGCTGGCTGCTAACGTATTTAAGGATGAACAGTCACAGGGCTCGCACTTAGGAGTCCCTATAGCTTGTACATCTTTAGCTGGGGCAGACCCACAAGATCCTGAGAATGTAGCTTGCCTTCTTCCGGAACTTAGTGTCTCCAAAGAGAAAAAGACAGAAATGAAATTTCTGTCTCCTTCCAGTGGGCAAGCATGTGGATTCAGCTCACCATTTCCACCAGTTACAGCTGCTCCCCTCATGGCCCCACTTGCTCCTTCTGGACCACTTGAAGGAACCAGCTCATGCTATTTTTCATTCCCACCTCTATGTCATCTTAGAAACATAGTCCTGAAATATATACGTAGTTCTTTCCTCCCAAAGCAGTGCTGTCTCCCAAGCTCATCTCACCCAGAAAGCCACCACTGATCAATCCAGAGAAGTGAGCTGCTCCACCTTCCAAATGCTAGTGCTGCCTTGAGCAGCTCCTGAAAATTCTGCTCCTTTGTAGCAAGCTTACATGGGGAGAACTCAACTGAAATGAGATGATATTCTTAGTTGCTTAATCATTTTTTTCTTTAAGCTTTCAAATAATAAGTAAACCATTGTCTAAACAAAAATCCTTTTGAAATAGGATAGGGATATTGGTTTTATATTTTAAAAATATTATTTTTTCCATCTAGAGCCTGGATTGACCTGTAGTCCATATTCTAGAGCACCCTTTGGGTCAAGCATAAAAAACCTGGGAGGTGGAGGTTGCAGTGAGCCGAGACTGTGCCACTGCACTCCAGCCTGGGTGACAGAGTGAGACTCTGTATCCAAAAAACTCCAAAAAACAAAAAACAACTTCCAGAAGTTTCGATGATTGAAGTTTCCTGAAGATATTTACAAAAACAGCTGATTATTAAAGGAATACATATTGCTTGTAGAAAATATGGAAAATGAAGCAATAAAAATGTGTAATTCGACCACTCAGCATGCATTTTTTCCCAGCATTCATATATATAATTATAAATATATGGTATTCATATACACACTGTTTTGTTTGTGTACACTGAAAGGGGGGGGCGGAGAGAATATACTTTTTATTCAGCCACAGCAGTTACAAGCATGAAATCTGGAGTGACACAATGTCATTTTAGGCAAGTTCTTTAATATCTCTAATCCTTAGGTGTTTGGGGTGAGGATTAAATCAGATACTAGGAACTAATACTTATTGTTTCCAGTGTCTTGAACATTGTTCTACACATTTTATACACAATAACTCTTTTTAATTCTCACAACAAACCTATGAGGTGTGTATTATGACACTTTGCCTCTGCTTGTATGCAAATAATACTTGTAAAGGGCTCAGTGTAGTGTCAGAGGTGTAATAAATACTATTTGTATGTGATTTTTTTTTCTACAAGATATGGCCAGTTTGTAACAGAAAATTTTATAGCATATTTTTCATTTTATGTTTCAATATTTTCCCTGAATCATATTTTTATTTAAATATAAATTTACTAGTTAATGTCTTCATTAATATGTAGTGCTCAAGGCAGCACTAGCATTTGGAAGGTGGAGCAGCTCATCTCCCTGGATTGTTCAGTGGTGGCTTTCTGGGTGAGCTGAGCTTGGGAGACAGCACTGCTTTGGGAGGAAAGAACTACGTATTAAAGGGTATCAAAGGGTATTTTTCATACTCTTTTTTTCTGGGGATAAAAATTTAGATTCTTACATTAGTAAAGGCTAGGGCCAGCTTTTTGTATATTATCTGTTCAAGTAAGTGTGCAGTTTTTCTAGACATGTCATGACCTTATCTTTCCAAGCGGCTAGTTAAAACGGAGAGATTTGACTTGCTGCCAAGAAAGGGCCATTGCTTTTGTCTTTTTCTAGTTGCTCTTCATGTGGGCTTATGTGGGACTCTAGAGAAGCATGCACAGTTGGTTTTTTAAATCAGATACTTCCTAAACAGGTGGCATGTGACTTTTCAGATAACATAACGAAGTAGAAATTTCTGCATTGATGTGCATTTTTTTATATAATGAATGACACAGACTACTGAATATTTTTTCTTGGGTTTCCATAAGCTCAGATTCAATCCTTTAATCCTTTAAGTCCTAGGGACACTGTAAAGAAAGCACCTGGCAATTTTAGTTTCAAACATTTTACTAAGGGGTCATCTTACCATTTTCATTGTAGTGGTATCAGTATAATTCTTTTTTTTCTTTTCTTTTCCTTCTTTCCTTTTTTTTTTTTTTTTTTTTTTCGGAGAGGGCCTTGCTCTGTCACCCAGGCTGGAGTGCAGTGGCACGATCATAGCTCACTGCAACCCCTTCCTCCTGGGCTCAAGTGATCCACCAGCCTTAGCCTCCCTAGTAGCGGGGACTACAGATGTTCACTACTATACCAGTCTAGTTTTTAAATTTTTATTTTTGGTAAAGATGAGGTTTTGCTATGTTGCCCAGGCTGGTCTTGAACTCCTAGGCTCAAGCAATTCTCCCACCTTGGCCTCCCAAAGTGCTGAGATTATAGGCATGAGTCACCACACCTGGCTTCAGTATGATTCTTGGGGTCCTTGGTTTAGAAAGACTTCCAAGAAGACTTTAAAATTATTCATTTGTTACTAGCTTTTATGGGATGTTTAGCAAAATGTTTTGATCTCTTTGGCAAGAGAAATGTTTATGAGCAGTCTCATAGTGTTACTTTGCAGTTACTTTAAGTAAAGTTATTTTAGGACTTATAAGGGGTAAAAATTTTTATGATTTATTGTCAATGTTCTATATCCTGAGATGTTCTCCCTGTAGTCTTGTTTAAGTTGTAGGATGGGACAAATAGGACTTGGCAAGTAGATGTCCCTTGATAAAGTGAGCAAGTACTAGGAATGCAGACCCAGTTGCTGATTTGGGAAAGATTCAGAGCTTTAGAGAGAGTTTTGTATTATACTTAGAAAGACCTTTCCCACTTTAAAATTAAAGTGTTTTCTACCTTGAAGAAAATGTTTTTCTTCAAAACATTTGACCCATCTAATGATTTAGTTTTGACTAAGGTGTGAGGCAGGGATCAAACACTTTTCCCCAGTGGCTCCCAGTGACACCTTTATTATGTGTTAAATTTCCCATATGTAGTGGGATCTGCTTCTAGCCTTTTTCTTTGGTTTAGTCCATTTAAGATCAAATATATGGTCAGCCATGGTGGCTGCACTGGAATCCTCACTAGCCACTGCCTCCTGGCTGCAGCCTTTCTTGTTTCCTGGAACTCTGTAGTAGGCAAAATGCTAACAGGCCAAACAGAAGGGACAGCATCCATGTGGGCCCTTGTTCTTTATTCACAAGCTCAAACATGAGAAAATGTTGCCTTTGAGGGGAGCAGGTAGAGAAAAGCCCTCCTTGGGTCTGCTTCATTGAGTCCCTGTGTGCTAATGTTGATCCAAGAGTAGGGTTCCTATTGCTTTACAACAGTGCTTGTCCCCTGGGGCCTGTTTGCAGCTGATCTGAGCACAGCTCCCCCTTTGATATCACAGCAAGCTTAGTTTTGAATCAACTCTAGGAGTATACAAAGTAATAAAGCAAGCTGGTTGTCACATCAGTTCAGTGGCACATAGAGTAGTCCCAGAAAAGTCCTTGGAAAACTGTAACCTACTACAATGAAGCTAGTTAGATTTTTTTCTTTTTCTCTTTCTTTCTTTGACTCTTTTTTTTTCCTTTCCCTCCCTCCCTCCCTCCGTCCCTCCCTTCCTCCCTCCCTCCTCTTTTTCCTTCTTTCTTTCTTTTTCTTTCTTTCTCTTTCTTTCTCTTTTTCTTTCTTTCTTTTTTGCTTTCTCTTTCTCTCTCTTTTTTTCTTTCTTTCTTCCTTTCTCTTTCTCTCTTTCTTCCTTCTCTCTCTGTCTTTTTCCCTTTCTTTTTCTTCCTTTATCACTATGAACTTGTGGTGGCTGTTGGTACTTGGTGGAGAACATTTCTGTAATTTATGAGAGTATACATTTAGAGGAATGTATTTGGTTTGTGGCGAGGAAACTTCCTTTTTCAAAGTTGTAACGAGTCGGCCTTTAATATAATTCTCAGAACTATTTTTTTTAATTGTTGTTCCTGGAAATGTTACTAAACATATTTCTAAAACAATATATTTGTCTCAGTCAAACTTTTAAAACCAAACTCCAAACCTTTCTTGCCTGTAAATTACTAAATCCTGACAATTTAAAACTACATGATACAAATCATAGAAGCCATTTCCAGTGAACTCACAACTCTAAGGATAGATTGGCAAGATAAAAGGCAACAGTTCCTGATCTCGGACATTTGGGAATACTGGATGAAGCTTGGAAATTTGTCAGGTAGTTGAAAATGTTTTCTTGCCTTCTTTCTGCCAAAGGATGGAGAGAGTACACAAAGATCAGAATGATCCCTATATGCTAATGACCTCTGTGCTCATGCCTATTCATGAACTGTTTATAATAGAGTTAATTACAGTGTAAATTATTTATTGATATTATAACGTAAGCACTTAATAATTAAAATAAATTGGCATTATGCACATGTAGCTTTAAAATGCTGTGGGGTTTTATTAGATCATTTTGGCCGTTCATTCTCACACATTTAGCCATGCACACTGAATAGGAGAGTACTTGCAAGTTAGTTTAAGTGGTTAAACTAACCACTCTTTCACCACTCTCTGATATTTTTTTCCAATATAGTTAAAATTAATTCTAGACTCCAGATGCAAAGTTAAAAAAGTTTAATAAAAGGATGCAAGATTTTCTTTTTGAAAACTTATGATATATATATTTTTTGACTTGAGAAAAATATGTTTGCTTTACATAAAGTAGGCAAAATTATTGCTTGGTCTTGAATTACTAGAATTATAAGAAAAGTGACATTAAAACATTAGACAATTCTCCTTTTTTTCCCTTTTAAATGGAAATAGATTCGACATTTGAGTATCTCAAGGCCAATGATAGGGCCTAAATCCTTAAATAGCATACATGTGTTCACAATACCACTTACACATTGATCCAAATTCCCTAGATTCCATAAAGGAAGCAGTGACTCTTGAGCAATAACTCTTACTATAAAGCTGTTTGAAATACATGACACTTAAAGAAAAATGGTATAAAAATGTCAGTACAGAACAGAGCATGTTATAAAGACTACGTTTCTGGATAAAAGACAACTGAATTATTGGTCTTATGAAGGGAATGAAACAACAGTCAAGATTATGTTTTATGTTTTTTCTAGTTGAGGCAGACCAATATATTTTCGAGACAAACCTGCTGAGATCCTAGAGGCAATGTGGTGTGAGCGCAAGGTGGCCGTAGAACATGGGCAGACACAACCATGTGTTCCGTTGTTTTTTTCAGTAGGGATAGCAGGACTTTGTTGTTTTATGGGAGATAATATTTTCTCATTGTAACATATTAAAAGATAGAAAGGGTCAGAAGATTTCTGCAATTTGGGGAGTCAAAATAGTGAGTAAAATGGTGTTATTTTGATACCGAATGGCTTAGTCAGTGAGAGTATACATTTGTGCTTAAGAAAAACATTTTTTTTAAAAAAAGTTTTATCACTGACCTAAACAATGTTTGGTTTGATTGTATATATGATTTCTTTTCATCCAAGAAATGTCAAGGGCATCCTCAGAAAATAATAATTATCATTAGTTTTATTGCCATATGGAATTCAAATATTGATTTATCTAAGTCTTGAACCATTTAGAACCACATTTTCCATTATTCAAGCTTTTTCATTATTTTACAATTCATTTTTCATTATTTGGTTCTATATATGTGATATGAAAGTAGGGCACATTAAAATTTTTTATTTTACAGCTTCTACGTGTCAGGTTTTTTTCTAAGAACTTTGCAAGTATTAACAGCTTTAATCCTCATAGCACTTTGAGAGGTATATTATTAATATGCTAAGGAATGTCTTGCCAATCCTACTAATATTATCAGAAGAAATGAACAGAGATGTTAAGCAATTTGCCCAGTGTCACCCAGCTGGTGAATGGCAGAAATGGAGTTCAGTCCCAGTGAACTCTTATGTTGCCTCATGTAAAAACATAACAGCATATATGGAAATTCAGTTCAACTAAGACCATTGCTGGGGGAGAGCACCTTGTAGCTTTCTGGTAAATGGAGAAATTGAGATTTTTGTTTTAAGAATAGTCAACTAAAATCCACACTTGAATTAATTCTGAAAGTTAAGAAAGTTATAAAAGTCAGCAGAGAAGGTAAATGCTTATTTATCCTTTAACATAAATAAGCATAAATAATATGATTTATTTCCACATGACATGTGACATTTGATTTCATTAAAGTGATCTATTCCAGAGTCTAGAATCTCACTACATGCTTTGCAAATGCACTAAGTATTGATTGAAAAATGACTTTAGTAAATTGGAAGTCAATATGTGAAAAAACACTTTTGGCATGATCGTAAGTTTAATTGTAGGAAAACATTTAAACATATAAAATAATGTTATAATGATACTTTAATGTGTTCCCATTACAAATTTAAAATATAGCATCCTTGTTTCTGTATAAAAGTAGGTAAGAGAAAAGTGTTATGGATGATTCCTCATATATTCGGATCTCATCCAAAACAGAATTTTCTTTGTAAGCTTTGTCTTATGTAGGATCATATCCCTTAGCTTTATTTCTCATCATATATAAATTCTTAACAGGGATATGATTCCAAAAGAAAAGACAAAGTAGAGAGTCAAAACTTCGGGCAAACACATATCCTGATAAGGAAAATTGATTTAGGATCATTCAGATGTGCTCATTATATTGACTCACTAAATAGAGCTGATAAACTTCTCCATTTAATTTTTTAATAGAGACAAACCTGAAATCAGGGTAGTATTGGGAGTCTAAATACCAATTCAACTTTTTCCATCATCTGCATTATTTTATTACTTCAGTGAGAAGTGTAAACACTCAGTCCCCATCCAACAGGTATTTTTAAAGCATCTGCTGGATGCCCAGATTGTTTACGAAAGTTTTAAAATTTTAGAGTAGATTTTCTTTATTTGTTTGCTAAGACTTAGGTTGCATAGAGACATGGATATTTACAAGGACATTTGTCTTAGTCTTTGTGTGACCAGTTTCTAGTGTGGTGTCTCTCATATAATAGACTCCCATAAATGTTAGATGATGAATAATTGATCTTCAATGCAAAGAATGATGTAATGACTTTATCAGAATTACTGTAAAGATTTCTGGCGCAATTTTAAACTAAAATGCAAATTTTGTTTGTTTTTAAAGTTATCTGTTCTACTTGTATCCTGGAGATACCACAACGTCCATGACTATTTGAGATATCTGACATAATCTCGAAGGTTTTAGGGATTGTTCTAGACTTATTCATTGTCCTTGATATTTTCTTAAACCCATATACTGCTTTTACCTACACAGTAAGTAAAGAAAACCACATCCTTATCAGATAGTGGGAAATCTGTTTCTTCTCTAAGGGACCAAATCTGCCTCATTTTCTTCAGTTTAATATCCCAGTAAGTATGAAGGGTTATTTTCTAGACTATAATTGCCATCTATATGTTGATGTCATATGTTTGGGGTATGCCATCAGCAGCCCTTCATTTTGTGTTCTGGAAGTCATCTAAAATCAACCTAGTTCAGCTCAGCTGATATTTTTATGCCATAGAGCATGTGAGAATATGTACATTTGTCTCAGTCTTCATATGACCAGTTTCTAGCATGGCACCTCTCATAAAATAGACTCTCATAAATGTTAGATGATGAATAATTGATCTTCAAAGCAAAGAATGATTTAATGACTTTATCAGGATTACTGCAGAGATTTCTATATTGGTGAAATACTGCAGAATGCAATGAGAGCTTTTTCACTTTTGTTCTTACAGATATTTCACATAAAAAACAAAAACAATTCAGTTCTGTCAAAATGAGATTACAAAGGATGAAAAAATACTTAGCACACACACCAAATGTTAGGTGATGCAAATGTGAGATCCAGAAGGTCATCTTGAGCTTCTCTTGACCCTGAGAACATATTTAGGTGTTTGTATTAGTACAAGGAATTAGGATGAAGTGAAAGTATGGACTTTTCCTCCTTATGTTGATGCTTTAAAATTTACCGTAGAGTTCAATAAAACTAGTATTAACATTATATTAGAAAAAAATTTCAATAAAATATTACATAATTTTGATTCTACTTAATTCATTAATCTGATGGCTCTTTAAGTACTAGATCAAAGAAATAAAACGTGTTGAGTATTGAGTTAATGGCATATGTGGAGTTTCATTCTGGCTTATCGTTTCTAATATTTGAGTAGTCATGTGTGGTTCATGCAGCACTTTCACAAATGCTATTCTAACAACAACCCTGGAAGGGAGAATAAAACTTTGCTTGGAGTTTCAGCTCCAAGTCTAGCTGCTTTGTCAACTTGGAGCTGTTGCTTCATTATATCTGCTTTCCTTGTGCACTGGTGTTAATTCTGACTGGATAATAAACTTTGACAATAGAACAAAAGTTGCAATAAATTGTCACAATGCGTGAAATTCCAAGCTCTCCTATATTTAGCACAAGGCTTAGGAGTGCAGTGATAGAAAATGCACAAGGGAATAGGTTACTGCAAAGCAACCTCACTTGAAAAGAATCTGGGGATCGATACCAGGCTTATGAAATTGTTCATGTCAGGCAACCCCTGGATATGTTTTATTGCTTTTATTAGTGTGACTATATAATACAAGAACATATACTTCTGTGCTTTTAATTTTCAAAGCCTGCTTAGTATAGAAACCCCCGCCACTCCACTCTTCTCTCTTCTTTGACTACATTCCAAAAGAGAGGCGAACTTTCTAAATACTCATATTTCAAACAGATTCACTTTCTTTTGGGAAACTATAAAGCACTCTGTGATCCATAGAAGTGGTTTAACTCAGGAGTTCATAAAGGTATCAGTAGCCAGCAGAAATGCTCTTCTACCTGAGTGTTTGAAAACCATTGTTTAAAATCCTATTGAAATCTTTTTACAAGGGATTTAAAATAATTTATAGATTAGAAAAAATGGAGAGCTGGGCAGGTTCACCATACTGCTGTTTTCAGCTGGCTGAATAATTGCTTAGCTATTGGTCTACTTTGGTTGTCTTATTCAATGAAGAATGTTCGAAAAAAATCCAGTTTCTAATATTTAATACTTTGATGTATTGTAGATATGATCATTAACACATTGGTTTTAATCTGTATTAAAAAATACAACAAGATATTGAAGTTCTAGATCTTTTCAGCCCAGTATGTTGATTAAAAAATGTATTTTATCTAGTTTGTTAAAAAGAACAGAAGATAAAACTTTAGGGTCTTTGTGATCCAACGAAGAGGAGAGTTTATTGATCAGCCACTTAATTATCATTGATTTTTGGGGTGACCACATAGTTGCCAAGTGAAGTCTGAGTAGCATTTGTTAGCAATTGAATGATTAATTAACTGATTTTTTGGTCCCAAAGTTGAAAGAGCAAACTGACTTATGTTATGGATTTAAATATAGTTCAGATGTTTTAAGCATGCATGTTTTCTTATATCACCAGCTGTTTGTTTTTTCATTTTCATTACCGGGCCAAATAATAATGGATAGATAAAATGATTTGCTTATACTGTCATTGAAAATGAGTCAGTGGAATAGATTGCAAACTAGCTGAAAAGAGCTTATGACTAATTTTAAATGTCTTTGAGTAAATTCGAACATTTTTTTGAAAATACATTTTTATTTTCAATAACCATATTTCATACATTAATATCTCTTATGCTTATACATACTTATATAAACATAAATAGTGTTTTACATGATATAAATACAAATTGCTTTTAATGGATGATGTAACTTAAAATATAATATTTCTGGCATGCTTGATGTGATGGATACCCCATTTACCCGATGTGAATATTATGCATTGCATGCCAGTATCAAAATATCTCATGTAACTCATAAATATACAAATCTCCTGTGCACCCACAAAAATAAAAAATTAATTAAAAATGTATCTGGGAAGAATTAAAATTAGCCATAGGTTTCTCCCACCCTTTATTTTTTGACTCAATTCATTCCCGATAATATAAAAAATGAGAACATTTCCAAGAAAACTTCCTCTGCTGCCTTCTTTTTGGGGGAAGGTCTATTAACTTGAAGCCAGAAGACCAGAAATTTTGCTCTGTTATTTATATGTTTTATGCTTTTTGGGTGAGTTTTCTAACTGTCTGATGTTTCAATGTCTTCACAGATAAAAAAGGGGGAATTATCTATTATGTTCTAATGTTGAGCTTTCATGGAACTGTTCATGGATGTGCAGACTCAGGGAGGTACCTGAAGATTCAGACAGAGAGTGATTGCTGAATACAGTCTAATAGTTTGGTTAACCCAGCAGCTTCCTGGTTACTGCTACAGATAATGGTCAAGAACAGAATTTGTCAGTTACCTTTAGAACTGAAAGCTGCCAGGATATAAAGATATTTTCTTTGCTGATTTTGAGAATTTCTTATTCTGAGGCGCTGAGTAGCTCTGCATGGGGCCTTTGGGATCATGGCCATTTTGATCTTGAGAACAAGACAGAATATTACTTTTTACTTTCAGGAAAACCATATTTTTTTTTTTGTAAAGTGATTATTCCACTTCAGATATGTCCTGAAGATACATTACTATAATAATAATCAAGGACTGCTAACCATCATACACTATTGAATATGTTTCTATTCTGAGTATCATTCCAAATTGAGGCTGGATGTTTTTACATCCATGTGAAATGCAAGAACTTATATTGCAATAATTTTTTCCTGTTAGACATAAATATTCTTTATTCATAATGCAAAGACAGAAATTTTAATTTTCTGATAATGTTGTTTGTAATTGAATTCTGTGATGTTTTGAAATTAGTTTATATGGTGTTTTTAAGCCCCTTCTGTCTTTGAAATTCTCCAAGCCAGCATATTGTCATATTCCTGTAGTCCCAGCTACTAGGGAGGCTGAGGGTGAAGGATGGCTTGAGGCCGGTAATTTGAGGCTATAGTGTGCTATGATGGTGCCTGTGAATAGCTACTGAACTCCAGCCGAGCAACATACTGGAACCCCGTCTCTAGGAAAAAAAAAAATCTCTGATGAGTCTCTAGGGGCTCTATTTGCAAAACAATTCTTGGTGGAATTGTTCAATAAAAACTAACCTGTTGCATGTAATTAGTTTGCACAGTGAGTGCAGGTAGGTACTGCTGCTAGCTGTGAGCAGAAACACAGGAAAGCTGGAGCACTTGCTTCTTCCCTTTCTCCATGGACACATTCTCCACTAGCCTGGCCTATGCCATAGTGCAGAGCATTATTACCAGTGAATAGACATGGACTATGTGCTTTGCATATGCAGTTTTTAAAACATGTCACTGCGTGGTGGATGATGATTCAGTTTACTTAGACTGCATGTCCAGAGTGTTCTTTCTCTTTTCCTTCTTTTTTTTTTTTTTTTTTTTTTTTTTGAGACATAGTCTCACTCTGTCTCCCAGGCTGGAGTGCAGTGGCACAATCTTGGCTTACTGCAACCTCTGCCTCCCAGGTTCAAGCGAATTCTCATGCCTCAGCCTCCCAAGTAGCTGAGACTACAGGTGCGTGCCACCACGCCCAGCTAATTTTTGTATTTTTAGTAGAGGCGGAGTTTCACCATGTTGGCCAGGCTGGTCTTGAACTCTGGACTTCAAATGATCCACCCACTTTGGCCTCTCAAAGTGCTGGGATTATAGGCATGAGCCACCACCCCCGGCCTAGAGTGTTATTTTCTAACAGGAAAATGGTGTTTGTTCTTTCAGTGCCACAATTGTTCCCTATTTGTAAATTATGAACCCTTTGCAATCCTGATTTTCATTAACAGCTAGGTTATTATTTAGTTCTCTGAAATTGGAGCTTGCCAGTAAGATCCTCAGGACTGAAAGTGTTAATGCAGCTTGGGCACTGGGAGAATTTGGTTGTGTTGAAATAAATAATGAATAACAGGGATTTTTAAATCCCCATTAAATATTTAATTTATAGAAAGCTTCTGCAGTGCCATTATTAATTCTTAGTTGAGTGTTTTAAACTTTTTTATTGTATGTATATTGAATATAAAATGGCCTGGCACATGGTAGGCTCTCCATAAATATGGAATTTATGTTATTATAGTTTGGTGGTTATTGTCCAATGAATGATTGAATGAAAACATGCAACATGGAGGGTGAAAATCATCAGCTAGCAGCAGGTCTCTGTAACTGTTATAGTTTCCTAAAAGTCATTACACACAGAGCCCTTAAACCCAGGGGACGGCAGTCACCTCTGAGCGCAAACACAGGCACTATTTGTGATTGCTGGAGAAGGGCAAGATCACCAACTTAGCCCAGAACACATTGAGTGACTTTGTTGGTGCCACAGCTGGAGCCTTGTTTCACTTCTAACATTCTGGTAAAGTCACTCTGAAGTCAAGGGCAAAAGAAGCTCTTCAAATATTTTGGCCTCATTCCATGATAATCACAGGTACTCTGCCAGCAGTTTTGTTTTTGAGTCCTATAAAAGTCAGCTTCTACTAAATTATTACTTAATCCTTTCCTAAGTTAGAAGAAACCACTAGTTTTTTCAGGCAGGAGAGGAGTAGAATGAAGCACAGGACCCCAGAATTTTGCTTATCTGGTTTGGATGTTTTGAGCATGCATTGGGTTTGCCTCCCAATGGGTTGGGACTCATTTTAACTTGAGAGATGTTTGAGGGGCCGAAAATGCTCCAGAATTCGTCGTGACCTTGCTATATTCTACAGACCAAACTACTATGCATCTAGACTGTACCATTATTCAAATAACAACCACGGGAAGGAAATAGAATCCTGGCTATTAAACATCAAACATGATTTCTTTGCGTCTCAGCAGCAGAATTATTTTTGCACCAGTTACAAGGCTTGCCTATGAATTATTTAAAAAATAAAATCTTGAGCTCTGAGGCATTTTTGAAAAATCTTTTATTACCACCATCACATAAACATAGAAAAGAACAGATGTGTGCTATCAAAGGTGAAACTCTCTTTCATATTTGAAAAGAAATACAGTGCAGTTGCTTCTAAATATAGCTCGTTTAAATAATAAGAAAAATATGATGTGTCTGCAGGTAATGAAGGACATAAAAATTAAGAAAGGAGAATCATGGGAAAGTAGAAAAGAACAGGTAAATAGTTGAAAAAAAGAATGAAATTGTCTAGGAAAAAAGTCTAATTTTCACCCAAGAAAGGCTGGAAAATAATAACAATCACATTATTTTATTACATTAGAACAATTCTGTACGAGGTGAGTGTGCACTATTTTTGCTTAGAGAAATGATATGTGTAGGTTAAATGGAATGATGGCCTCAGTGCCCTAAGGCATTCCACAACTAATACTTCAATTTAAAATGAATTTTTGAAAGCAGTAAAACATGTGTCTAGCCGATTATTCATATGATTAATCTGTTGGTTTTTCCTTTTATGCTTTCTTGTGTTTGATAAGGAGTTGTTTATAATATTTTTCCCTTGAAGGGGACATTTAAGTGAGTGATGCCATTCATCCTTAAAATACATTGTTCAACTTTTGTCCAGTCTTTACGCAGGTGTGAAGAGGAAATGGGTTACATTTTGAAAGAGTCTTGGTGGAGAATCTTAAAACCCTCTATTTTAACACAATAAAAAAAGAGATTTAGATTTTTTAAAAATCATGTATGTTAGGTGAAGGAAGCATCTATTTCTGGGGAAATAAGCTAATTTACTTTAAATCATAAAAATTTCTTTTACAGAAAACTCTCTGAAATGCTTTGAATATAAAATGTTAAAATATTTTGTTGTCTCCTCCAGGATTTTGGAGGCATCATCGTAGCCTGTGGAAATGTGGATGGGGATTCAACTCTCTGTAGTCAGCAAGGGACAGGTGGGAAATCTTGTTTTTGAAGAAGAGTGCACTTGTAGTAGCAAGCTACCACAGTCAACTTTCACCTCTGCCAAATGTGTGATTGGCTTAAGCTACTTATATTTTCAAATCTGTTAATTATTCACAGTTTTGGCAGAGCTGTTGCTTCACACAGTGTTGGTGGCTGTCGTCCACCTTTTTTTTTTTTTTTTTTTTGATGAGTGCCATGAAAGGGAAAATGGAATTTTTTTTCCTTCTGAAGCCTTTAAGGATACCACCATAGCTTTTCTGAACAAGAAACAATTTCACAGTTTTATTATGGAACGGGTGCTAACCTCCCAGCATAATTCTGTGGTTTTTAAGTGTTACACCAGAGCTGGCTCAGAGAAATAGCTATATACAGAGAATTTGGTGGGTTCCAAAAGAGAAAAAGGAACAGAAAAAAGGAAGAGTACATTTTGTGGTTGCAAGACTTATGGTTTAGGGGACCCCTTGGGGTTCAGTGCCATTCAAAGGCAGGAAGTATCCATTCATAAGTCTTGGTCCCTCTCTACTGTATTTGGTATCATAATTTAAATGAATTCAGGGCTGAATGCCAGCATCAATCAGTTCCACATGTTTGATCAAATCTCTATTCCTGCCTACATAGTCCTTTCAAAAGGCATGCTGTACTGGAGGCATGATAGCACTACTCGGGGCTACCCATCCATCTCGCATTTCTGGCTAGTGAAGGAAGTCATGAAGTTGCCTCCATGCTCTATAATGAATACAATTTCAGGAATTTCTAGCTCCAAAGAAGTGATACTCCTTTTAACACAGCACAGTTGACCCGAGAGTATTGCCATTGTTTGAAACACTATGGAACACCTTTTCTATAACTGTCTATAGAGAAAGGATCTATGAGACATGATATGCATGAACATTAGTTTAGCTATATAGTTTATTATATAGAGTCAGTCTGTTACTCAATAGATTACCTATTTTACTAAGGTCTGATTTTTTCCTATAATTTATTTTCAAAATATTCAAACATATTAATTATATAATAATAAATAAAAATACTTAAAATAAATAATGAACATTCAAACATAATTTAAAATAAAGCTAGATTCTACCATAACATTTTGCTGTACTTTAACACATATCTAGTTGACTTTTTGATAGTTTCTCCAATTTCATTTACTGGAAAAATAAAGTTTACACACAGACACACACAGATGCACACACACACACACAGAAAAGAAAGTAGGTAATTTCAAAACAAGAGTTTTGAGATAAATATGGATCCAGTTGAGTACTTTAAGATAGAGTAGAAAGGTGATTACCGGAGGCTGGGGCTGGAAGTAGAGGATGGGGAGTTTTGGTTAAAGGGTACAAAGTTTCAGCTAGACAGAGGATAAGTTTTTTGAGATCTGTTCTACAACATGGTGACTATATTTAATAATAATGTACTGTGTATTTCTCAATTGTTGAGAATACATTTAAGATGTTCTCATCACAAAAAATGCTATGTGAGGTGACTAATATGTTGATCAACTTGATCAGTCACTCCACATTGTATATGATAACATCACGTTGTACCCCATAAATACATACAATTATAAATTACTAATTTACAATATAAAAGAACACTCTCAAGATAACTTTAGTGCCTTAAAAAGGACTAGTTAATACCCATGTTAAAGTTCTGGTATACAATATTTACTTAAAAATTAGCTATATTACTTTAGAGTCACACTTCATTTATGGCTTCAGCTATATGATGACTTTACAAATAAGATTAGATGTAGACATCTAGAAACATGGAACTAAATTACAAGCTATGTTATAAGAACTAGGTGTATGGACTTGACAATCAGCAGAGATGAATTTGTGGAGAACCTGTTGTGTGATACTTTAGATCCCCCCATGCTTTTGCATAATAATAAAAATGCAAGTAGTTCCTATAAAGAAGTAAATTATTCTCAGTTGTTCCTCCCTTGTTAAGATTATGGATTAATATACAAAGGTGGTATCTGACAAAAACGGAGCATATTTATCTTTAAAATGCTAAAGTTCCCTCTGGCTGTAAAAGTCTTTGATTCAGTAAGCTCTGAAATGGCGTTCTGACTTCAGTATTAAGTAGTCATATTTGAAGGATATTAATGTAGATGTGAATGAGAGGAAATGCTGTTTGGTTGAAGAACTTCTGATTCTTGACAGGCAATACTCAGGGCTCCTTGACATGCAGTGCAAACACCCATGAATATCAGATTCCCATAATCTTGGATTTTTTTGGCTCATAACCCTTTACTATGTAGCAATCAGAATCCTTTAATACTTGGACACTATTTGTATTTTATTAGAAACCCCTTTGGCTGTAGTACAAGTGTTCCCAATTAAAGGGAGTATGCTATATGGAGAAAAGAAAACTAGGGAGAATTTTCTTTTCAGTTGCATTTGATCAGGCAATATTTTAAGGAATTCTATGGGCACATTAATGCAAGGAAAACGTACATAACGTACATAACATAACTCACGAATTATAAATCAACAGATTAAGAGAAAATTTTAGAATTTTAAATGTAGAAGAGATCTCAGAGAGACTATTTCACTCCTCCTCGTTTTACATACAACATGATGGTGGTAGACAGTGTTGATTTCATCGACTTGCCTAAATTAACTCTTGTAATAACGGGCAGATCCAAGACAAGAATTCAAGACCTTTAACTTAGATGCCTATTGTTTTCCTACCATATGTCAGATATTCTGACACTAGCGTTTTTAACTGTGATTTATAGCTAAAGGCACTGGGGCACAAAGATGAAGAACTTGCTGGAGTTTATACAGCTAGTGAGTGGTCAAGCTAGGATTTGATTCAGGTTGGCTGGTGCTAGCCTCCATACTTCTAAACACAAAGTAGAATTGCTATGAGTGAATGAATGAATGAATGAATGAATGTGCTGTGAGGACAGAAAGGAGCTGTAGCTCACTGGAGTTTGCAAAGACATAGAGGTTGAGATTAAATAATGAGTACACATTTTGAAGGGGAAAAATGGTAAACAGCATCATAGGAACAGGTCACAGACTCCTGCCTGATGAGTTTGGGGACACTGATGCCCCTGAGTGGGGCTCAGGATGGGGGAGTGAAAGAAGGTGCCAGAGCAACACAGTTTGGTTCAGATGGTAACAGTGGGGTGTGCCACATTAAGAAATTTGAAATCAACCCATCAATTAAATAGAGAAAGGGAGGAAAACAATGTACATTTAATACCTATTAAATGAAAATGAAAATATTTATGAAATGGAAATAAAGCACCCGATGCCAGCTCCTTTAATGTTTTACACATGTACACACACACACACACACACACGCACACACACACGGAGTCCCTTTTATGAAGTGCCTCCTGCTGATGGTCAAAGGTCTGCCAGTGAGTGATGGGAGCACAGGATTGTGACAGGTCCCAACTGATGCTAAAGCTTATTTTGACCTCACCTGGTTCCTGAGGGCCAATGGAGGCTTTGAAGCAAGGGTGTGTCCTGCTCACAGTTTTTTGTTTTGTTTTCAGCCAAGGAGCCAGGAGCCAGGAAGAAAGGACCAGTGAGGGGAGTGGGAGGGCCAGAGAGGCGGGGCCATCCCAAGCCCAGAGGCAGCACCAGCTCCTAAGGCAGTGAGTAGCATGGGGCTCTAAAGGCAGTTCTGATTTGATTCTTCCTGAACTACCCTTGGACTTTCTAGTCAAAGTGTGCTTTGGTCGCGCTGTGCAGATGTGGCCCTGGTGACTCAGCAGTGCTGTGTAATTGGGTCTATTGCACTTCAGTAGTTGGCTAGGGCATGAGGTTGATCCCTCTGTGAGCAGGTTTTGGTCTTGTTGACAGTTATACACTCAAATGGTTTGTTTATTTAACTAATGATTAGTGCCTTTAGCACAGAATATTAGCACTCAAATTAGTGTTTGTTGAGCTTGACAAAATGCCCATGATTGGCAGGGCGGGAGGTTACTGCTGTACCTAATTTGAGGGGCTCAATAGTTGCTGCTGATGGTCTAAGATAGCAAATTCCATCTCTGAATTTTCTGAGATGGAAGGAAATTGATGCTTCTTAGAATACAGTTTTTATTAAATTATTTTTCACATTTGAAATTCTCCGTGAATTTCTGTTAAGCAAGGAACATTGGAATTATTATATTTTTAATGAGTATAACATTTTGTGAGTAAATCAAACTCAAGTGTTAATTATGAAGTGTTAATTCAATAAATAATGTGTTGTTTCTTCTTCAAGCTCGTACTTAAAAAAAATTATTTAAATTAGCTCTCCTCTGTCCAAAACCAGAAAGTAAATACATAAAGCTTTTCTATTTTTGCTGGATATTTTTCTGAAGGTAAAAACAAGCCTCTTTCAATAATTTACAGAGATGTTTAGGATTCTTTAATGTTTAGCCTGAAGGGGAAATTAGTGAGATGCCAGAGTGAAGTAGTTAGGGTAATGATAAGAGAGTAATGAGAAAAAAATGGACAATGGAAGGACATTATCCTGTCGGGAGGATAATGAGAGGGAATAAGAGATGAACAGAGGAGGGAGCATTCATGAAAATCAGCTGGGAAATGCATTGGGCATAGGGAAATAATGAAGATGTAAACAAAAATCCTAGAATTTTTACTCCTTCAGCTGTCTGCTTGTTCACTACCAAGGGAAGTGTGGAGCACTGCTGAACAGTGAGCAATCCAAAGCAACCGTGGTAAAGAATAGGAAGGAAAGAAAGTGTAACAATAGTTATTTCCACTTCATACACAGTTTTTAGATTCATTAGAAGATTGGAAAATATTTGATAATTGTTGCTTTCAGTCATAAAGGTATGTGAACAATACACTTGCAATTCATATCAAATCCATTTGATGAAGGTTGGTTGAGTTTGACATTCTTTGCTTAATCGGGCTGGCTCAGACTTTTTTAGATAAGTCCACTAATGAATGATTGATGTGAATTGACATAATGTAGGATTACCACAGTGTGGTTCGTAAGTGACTTCAGTGTATTTGGGAATATTGTTTTAATTCTAAAGCGGGGTAGGGAGGTCAGAGGTCATTTAGCCCAACTGTCATTTGGTAGATGAAGAAAACAAAATCCTGGAGAATCTAAGTGCCTTTGCCTGAGGCCAAAGCTGGTGTGGAGCTGTCTAAGAATTACTGGCATTCCCCGAGTCCAGTGAGATTTCATCACATCACACTGCTCCCGCATCGCGGGGCAGGCTGCAGGAGAGCCGGACGCTGTCCCTTTTTCCTGCCATTTTATCAGTCAACTTGCTGACTTCAAAACGGAGCTAACCCAAGGGAAAATAAGTACACATTATTTTTTAAAAAGTCAAAGGTGCCCAAGATGGCAGAGGCCAGTGCTGTGGGGGTAGTGCACCAGCCCAAGAGCCAAGCGTCCTGTCTCCAGGGTTCCTGTTAATTAGTGAGCCTGGGGAGATAGCAAATAGCTCCCCTTTCAGGGGAAGAGTTTCTTCAGGTGATAACAGGCAGAGGCCAAATCTCATCGAATCCAAGGTTTCTACCAACTTGAAAATTCTAATATAATTTCATGGGTGCCAAGGAGAACCCGAACTTTCAAGGACATTTGTGGTTTATGCCTTATCAAAATGAGGAAAAGTAAGTAGTATAATCTCTCTGAAACAGCTACTGTTGTTATTGAAAAATGATACTATTGGCTGAAAATCTCAGATGGAATGTGAGAAAAATGTTGATGTGTCAGCTCTACATAAGAAAGGAGATATCACAAGCAAAGAACAAATTTCTCATTATAATAAAACCAAACCAAACCTAACTGTGTTGCTGCTGCTATTTAATTGTCATCTGCCTTCCTAGTCTTGTATAGGCATTTATTTGATTCATGAAAGTTTAGAAAACTCCCACCTCAACTTTGTGTTCAGGTAGCCATAAATTATGAAAGGAACTTAGTTTCTTTCTTTACAAAAAAATGATATGTTAACTGTTATGACAGATCGAAATGTAATATTTTAAAGGCTTCAGTTAAAATAAATTGCCTGAGTTTACCATTTTAACTATGGCATATGATTAAAGTAGATACACATAAAATTCATGTTGGATACCTAATTCAGGATTTAATTAGTGTCACTGTCAGGAAATTCTTCCACAGGGAAGTCTGGCATTTCAAAAGTCATAGAGACACTAGATGTTCTCTAAAACTGTCTTGGAGCCCTCTGATTTTATTATTGTCCTGTGTAATGTTACTATTTCATGATACTTTTTCAACATTAACACAAAATAGATAAACACACACATTTGATGTTTTTTCAGGATCTTAAGAAAGGAAGGGTGGCTTGTTTGGATAATAGCTGAAGAAGAAAAAGTACCAATTTTTTTTTTTTTTGAGATGGAGTCTCGCTCTGTTGCATAGGCTGGAGTGCAATGGCATGGTCTCGGCTCACTGCAACCTCCGCCTCCCAGGTTCAAGCAATTCTCCTGCTTTAGCCCCCCAAGTAGCTAGGATTACAGGTGCCTGCCACCACGGCCGGCTAATTTTTGTATTTTTAGGAGAGATGAGGTTTCACCATGTTGGCCAGGCTGGTTTCAGACTCCTGACCGTGTGATCTGCCCACTTTGGCCTCCCAAAGGGCTGGGATTACAGAAAATTCTGAATTAACAAAGAGATGAAGAAATGTGTAGACCCAAAGAGGAGAAAAAGCAGTTTTATTTTGTTTTTATTGTTTTCAGTACAGAATTACGAGTACTATAACATAGCCCTAACAGTTCACAGGAGGAACATGAGAGTAAGTAGACTGACAATCTGACTCTACTTTGAATTTTACCAGGACCTTAAGAAAGAGAGAAGCAGGGAAGTGGGCAGTTGAGACAAAATTCAAAAATATATTTAAAAAGTTAGACATTCAGGAAAAATCCTAAAGGAAATATACCAACATTTGATAATGTGTGAAAAAACAAGCAAGGATGTAATCAAACAGAGAGGGCCAAGATAAAGAAGGAAAAGTGAAAAAAAAAAGGAGCTTGGAAACATTGGAGCTTCTGATAGTTGGGTTTTAACCTTTCAATACAAACGCCATCTGGATTCACAAGGTAGGATATTTCTGACAGATGAGAAAATGACTGAATAATATCCCAAAAAAGCCCATGTAGTCAAACTATGAGCAGCTCTTGACATGCATTCCAGGTCATACAAGGAATTGCCAGATATTAATCCAGAAAGACCATTGTTTCAAAGGCCTCTTCATGAAGGGGAGAAATGCATGAAGGCTAAGGAAGGATTAGACACACACGGGGTCTATGTTTTTGTAAAAGACAGAAAGATGACTTTCTATCTTATTATCTGCAAAAATAAAGCAATCTGTTTGTCACAGACCTTATTAGGACAAATAACATCATAGTCACACACATACACACATACCCCAAATGTATGAAGAATCAGTGACATCAGTGTTAAGACCAGTAATGAATAAAACAATTTCATCTATAAACACTGATACTATAGAAAAAGATGGATGAATTACCTAATACATCTGAATGTAACTTAGTTTGATTGATTGATGGTATTTTCATGGATAATTTCAGGAGGAGCCTCACCATTACACATAGATTAACTGTTGGGTAGAGGGTTTGGACATAGGTATGTTTAGGATGTCTACAATTTTAACTCTCTGGTGAGACTAACAAGGTCCTGAAATTGTTAAAAATTCAAAAGACAATTTTCAATAAAATGCAGGATAAGACACAGTAGAGATAACACAGTCTCCCCTCATTGAGTGAGACAAGAGGCCGTTGCAGGGATGAGAGGCCAGAGTCTCTGGGCCTCTCTCACTGTTCTTTGAAATGTCATCTGCAGTCCATCTCTGGCAAACGATATAGTTTCCAAAGGGGATCAGCTATTCTTCATGCCTTTAGATATTGCATTTCCTTCCCAAGAGTAAAGAACGTCCCACACCCGTCCTTTTCACCTCATTGCTCTTATTCATACTTGAATATTCAACTCAAAGAGCACCTCCTCCTGGAAGCTTTTCTAATATCCCCTACCCACTACCTAAGTCTGACCTGCTTTTCTTTTCCTGAGCTTCAGGAATACTCTGAATACAACTGCTAGGGGAACAACTGTATGTGCTGATGAGAGGCAAATGCTGGAGTTAGTGCCTGGGCCAGCAGGGCAGTTTGACCTCTTGAAGCTGTGTGGTCAAGGGGAGTTGCATGACTTCTCTGGGCCATTTCCTCCTCTGTAAAGTGAGGATAATAGTAACCACCTCATAGTGCTGTCACAATAGCTTAAATGAGTTCACATATGTAAACAATTAGAACAGTGCCCTCTGGCTGGCACATGGTAACCCCTGTAAGTGTGAGCTGTCATTGTCCTTCTTTGCACCATCATTGTTTCATCATCATTATTGTCATTATGATTATTCCTCTATGATCGCTGATCTAAAAAGAAAAATTATTTTCAGGACATTTTTGGCTTTGCAGCCTGAGTGTCTAGCACCCTCAGCACACAATATTTTTCACTAAATGTTTTGTTGAGTAAATAAATAACTGATAAAAAATGAGTGGTTATTTATAGGCTCTGAGAGATTAGATGTTAGCAATGAAATGCATGGCTTCTGTTTGTTTGCTTAAGCAAATATTAAAAATTGGTGTCGGGTGTGGATGCACTTGTAGTCCCCAGTTACTTTGGAGGCTGACACAGAGGATCGTTTGAGCCCAGGAGTTGGAGGCTGCAGTGAGCTGTGATCGCCTCTGTGACTAGCCACTGTGTTCTAGCCTGGACAACACAGTAAGATCCTGTCTCTGAAAAATAAGGAATGGAAGGTAGGCATAATTTGGGAATTACTGTTTTGCTGTAGTAACCATAACTTGCATTAAATTATTGGCTCTAATTTTCATCTACACACATTTATGTTGCTTAGCAATAAAAATTTGTTGTTTTATTGGATTAAGTTTATGGATTTATGTTTTTATGGATAGTAATTTAGTATTTTTTCCAGCTGAAATCTAGTTAGACAAATTTAGTACCAGAGTAGGCTAATGAGCATGGTAACATTCTGTGAAAGTGGCACTCAAGATAAACTGGGGTGTTTGCAGTGCAGTTAGAAAGACAGGTGTGCCGCCCCATTCCCTGCGGCTGTCCTTCCGCCCATACCTGGGAGGATCAGAGCACCTCCAGGGCGTCTCCTCCCAGGGCCCTGCTCTTCCCCTCTTTCCACCTTCCCTTCCACTTCCTGACCTTGAGACTTTGAGCTGGTTCTTAACTTCTGTGTGTCTCAATTTGCTCACTTATAAAATGGGGATGATACTCATTCCTACCCCGTAGGGTTGCTGTGTGGACAAAATGACCTTCTTTGCAAGGCCTTTGAATGGCACCTGGCACATAATGAGAGCTGTGTAGGTATTTGTTCTAATTATTATGGCCTTTTCTTTCTCTAACTTGCCATTTTCTTCCCTTACTCTCAAACATCCAAATGCAAAAGGGGATGATGGTGAGCTGGTGAGGTGAAGGTGAGATGCTGCTTAGAAATTCACCTTGGGTTTTCTTGAGTGAGGGTGCAGAGATCTCTTCAGCTGTCTTCCAGGGCTTTCCTGCTCAACACTGGGCTTGGACGAAAGCATCAGACAGACAGGACCAAGCCATTCTGTTTTCCTTTTAAAGGAGATAGGAAGTTGTGTCAAGTGTCACCTTTCACTGGTAATCCATTTTAAGCATTTGATATTGCTCTTCGTGGGGGTGGAGGTGGGGGACAGGGTGGGGATAGGGAAGGATATCTGGATAAGGCTATATTCTCCAGTTGAGCTGGGAGTAGATGCCTAACCTCACCCCCTCGCTTCTGCATCAGCGCTGGCATTTGGGCAGCAGTTTGTGTAGTAACTATCATAGAGATTACTTTAAAATAGGACTGGCATAGATTTCAATCTTATCTGGTAACGGTTAACTTATTAATGATCGTTTGGGCCTGTTGGCAGCTGTTCTATCTTTAAACTGTGAGACAGATACAATCTCTCAAACTGCACGGGATAAGCAATTGGATGGGAGACCAGGAAGAGCTCCTCGATATTGCAGGAAGGGTTTTCAAGAAGTCAGCCTCTGTCAGTCTGATGGGAACTCGTTGGGGAGGATACCTGGAAGGTCCCTTTATGGATGGTGCATGTGCAAGGCAAAATCTTGGCCACTTGCAGATTTTTGTTTGGGTACATTTTCTTTCAGTGTGCTTCCCTGAAGATTCCAAGGACTTTCAGTCTGAACGGGCAGGAGCAGCTAAGAAATTACTGTCAGTGTCTATGTTGAGGCCACCCTATCTGCTGAGGTCACAGGAGCAGCCCCACATGTTCTTGCTACCAGAAAACACACTCTCTAGAATAGATCACTCAAGAGGTTAGGCTGTGAACACAGTCTTTAAATACATTCCAGTGTGGGCTCTGTCAGAAATAGTTCCCTTCCCCTGACGTGATGGAGAGATTGGATATATAATATGGTTTGCCCCAATTCGACTAAGACCACTTTTCTTGATGATAGACTGTCCTAACTCATACCTTAGCAAACATTTACTTTTATGTCTGGAATAAATTCTAGCTGATCCCTCTTTTCTTGTAATAGTGGCGACTGGGCATTGACCTTTTTATTATTGTGGAAAAATTCACATAATATGAAATTTACCATTTAAACCATTTTTCAGTGTGCAGGTGCAGTGGCATTAAGTACTTTCACACTGTTGTGCAACCATCCACTACCACTCATCTCCTCAAAGTTTTCGTCATCCCCAACTGAAACTCTGCATCCTCTGGTATCTCCCCATTCTTCCCTCTGCCAGCAACTTGTAACCACTGTAGACAGTTCATTTTTAGCATGTGTTTTTCACTGAGTGCCTACTGTGTGCTAGGGGCACCAGCCTGGCAATAGAATGGTGAGTGAGCCTTCTAGGATCTCATAGGAGGAGTGTCGAAGAATATGGGGACCATGTTTTAAATCCTGTCCAACTCACAATGGGAGAGTCATGCTCTGGAATTAAGAGGAGTATGGGCATAGCCAAGTTTTCGCCACAAGGAGAGGCTTCTTAAGAGAGATATCCAAATTGAATCTTAACTTCTCTTAGCCTTGGTTTCTTTTTTTCTTTTTTGTTTTCTTTTCCTTTCTTTTCTTTTCTTTTTTTTGAGTTGGAGTTTCACTCTGTGGCCCAGGATGGAGTGCAATGGCACAATCTCGGCTCACTGCAACAATCTCCGCCTCCCAGGTCCAAGCAATTCTCCTGCCTAAGCCTCCAAGTAGCTAGGATTACAGGTGCCTGCCATCACGTCCAGCTAATTTTTTGTATTTTTAGTAGAGACAGGGCTTCACCATGTTTGCCAGGATGGTCTCTTAAGAAACCTCAAGAGATCTACCCACCTCAAGAGATCTGGCCTCAAGAGATCTACCCACCTCAAGAGATCTGGCCTCAAGAGATCTACCTGACTCGGACTCCCAAAGTGCTGGGATTACAGGCGTGAGCCACTGTGCCCAGCAGTTTCTTATTATATAAAATTGAGATAACATTGACCTTAGAGGGTATCCACGAGCTTTAAGTGAAATGGTGTAATTGAAGCACCTAACACATTGCCTGGACTCACAAAGCAATCCTAAATGTCAGAGTTTCATTATTATTAAAGAAAGCGCAGGCATTAGCCAGTGGTATAGGTGAAGAAAGAGGAATGCAGTTGGAGGTGATGGCATGGGCAGAGGTTCCAAGGCACCAGACTGTGGGGTGTCCTCTGAAGACTGCAAAGAAGGAGCTGTCACAAAACTGAAAACAATGTTTGTTGGTGGAGTCATTAATAATAGTGAATATGAAAGAAATTATTCAATGTGTCATTAATATAATAGTAAATATTAAAATTTTAAGTAACATTGGACATTATTTCTGTTATTTGATTTTACTGTGTCACAGCTCCACTTATAAACTTAAAGTGGCCGTAAGAGAACTCTAGACTTTTTCCTTAAACTGTTCTTTCCCCAGTATTTCTATCCTAGTTACTTAGGGCTACATCCTTAAGGTCATCTTGAATCCCACATCACTTCTCCTTCACTCCCATATTGGGTCCATCTCTTCCTCTCCATTTCTGATATTCCTGCTCTAGCCAAACCATGAGTGCAGCTCATATGGATTGCTTTAGAGGCTTTCTAACTAGTCTCCTTGATTTTCCACTTACTCCCCTACCATCCCTTTTTCACCCAGAAGATAGAGAGAGAAAATATTAAGCATTAAGTCAGATGATGCCACTGATTCACATACAAATCTTTAGTTTCTTTTCATTGAACTGAGGGGGAAAATCCAATTTCTCTTTATGTACTCAAGACCATGCATTTTCCAGACCTTTTCCATCTCTCCAATCTCATTTCGTATTTTTATCTGGTTTATTTATTAGTTTATTTTTAATGTCCTTCACATAGGCCAAACTTATTCCCACCTCAGGGTCACAGCCCAACCTGCTCGCTCAGTCTGGAGCAATCTTCCTTGAAGCTAGCTTGTTGTCATTCAATTCTCAGCTTAAATGTCACCTCCTCAGAGAGGCCTTCCTTGATTGCCCAGTCTAAAACATCTTCACTATTCAATCTCAATCCTTACATCTTGCTTTGCATTCTTCATAGATCTGTGTGCTTAGAAGTTTTCCCATTTGTTGGTTGATCTTGTTTGCCTCTCCCCACTAGAATTTAAGCTCCTTGAGAGCAGGGATATACATGCCTCATCTTTTTGTTCCCGAATTTATACCCAATGATTAGAACAGCACCTGGAACATAGCATGTGCTCAGTTAAGTATTGGCCAAATACTTAAGCACATGAATCTTATATAAAATCAATAAATGGTTGATGTATGCCCAGTTGGTGTGAAACATAGGCACCTGCAATGGGCACTGGGATGAGAAACTTGTACATCTTGTCCTAGAAGTTTTCAAGCTCAATGAAGTAACCAACACATAAACAATTTCAATGTGCCATTAGTTGAGACTAATGAAATATCAGAACTTTAAGTGTGAATTATTATTTTCTATAATGCCTTAATCTAATCCCCTTTCTCCAATCTAATTCATCTCTTCCTTGTTCTTTTCACACCTATGGCCTCTCTTGCTCACCTGTCATACCTAACTGGAATGTGTCATACCAACTGGGCTCCAAAGTGGAAAATTGCTTATACTTCTTTGTACCCCCAATAATTTTTTCTCTGCGTATGGCAAATACATCTTAGTTGATAATTGTATCGATTGACTAACAATTAATATGAATGTGATACTTCATATCAAATGTTTAGATGTGTTTTTGCCATGAAATTCTGATGTATGATGTTTCTGACACAATGACTCAGTATGTGGATGGAAAAGCTTTATAGAAAAAATGAGGGGAAATTCTGATTCCCATTGAAAACACACGCAGGTAATGCCTACTTTTCCAAAAGTTAACAGAGGAAATCCTTGTGGCCATAGTGTAAACATTGTAAATAAGTAGTCTGTTATCAATCATGTTTTATTACCACTGGAACATGTTGAATGCTTTGATAATGACCTCGGGAGCCAGTAGCCTCAGTAACCTAGATGTTACCAAGGAACTCTAGAACAGCTCAAAGCCTAAAACATTGACCTTCAACCTGCCTGGAAGCAGATGGAACACTTTGTGAACAACTGGCCATGTGTAAATGTTAACCTGTTTACTTAGTGACGTTAGAAGCAGCAAACGAGCGCGTATGCTTATGTTTTTCCATTTCGTAGAGCTTCAGTGGCTTTTGTTAAGAAAAGTTCTTCAAATATTAAATAAAAGGCTGGGAAATATTAGATTCATTAGCAATGTACAACTTACTACCATTACTTTAGTGGCAACTGTGCAGTGTGCTTAAGAGAAGTAACATTAACAAACATTACTTATTTCTGTGGTTGTCAACATTTAATTAAACAGGGCCCCTACATCTTAAGATGTCACTGTTTTGTATATGTGCAATAAAAGGTTTAAATTAAAATACTGTACAATTAGTTTGCATAGAAAAATGACTTTTGCAGACCTCTACAATAGACAGTTTAGAGAAATAAGCATTTTGTGTTTAAATTGTGCTCCTTAGTATTTTAAACAGATGGCAATGGCTTTCCTCTTGATTATAACTTTGAGGCATGCTTTACTAAATGGAATCAGCGGGGTTCATTAAGGTCCCATTTGATGTATCAGTATTATAAAAATACCATGTTAATTATCCTCAAACGTTGCAAGTTACCTCCATTTTCCTGCAATCAGAAGATGAGAGAAACCCTGTGAAGCAAATTAGTCCTAATTGAAAGAGGACTGATTAATATTTAAATAAGGCATTGTGTGAGGGATTCTGCCATGAGAAAAATAGGCTGAACATCTGAATTAATTGCATAGCAGGTTAAATTAAATTTCATATAATGGGTTGGAAGATGAGTTGGCACAGTGCTTTAGCAGTGAGCACAATGGCTGAAATACCAGTCTTTTCTTTCACTCTTGGCTGGATTCCATCGAGGTCCTTGTAGCCATTACCTCTTTGTTGTCTCTTTCAATGCAAACAAAGGTACTAACAGAAAATTGCTACCACATTTTAAAAAATGTTAATCCTTTTTGGGAGACAGCACCTGTCTACATTTTCTCCATTTCTCTTCCACCTTGTCTGTAAAATTGGGAAACATTAGTATCTTTTTCCTTGCCAGGTTTAATGAGGATTGATGTCATAAGAATGGCTGGAATATAGTTAGAATTGTGCTATTAGTGGGTTATCACTGTCTGACATTTTCACTGCACAGGAGCATGCATGTGGAGCCTGTTTAAAGTGATTGGGTTACTTAAGGGTCCCTGTTAGGGATATTTAATCCAACATAAATTACTTATGCACTTTGTTAGTGTTCAAAGGAAGAGTGTCACGTTGTACATGCTGGCAGTTTTCCAGTCAAGAGCTGTTAATTACTGTACAGCGACTGAATACATTTTGTGGCCGTGGAAGTCATGGGGATGGGGGGTGGGTGGGGACTATATCTATATTCCATCTAACTAAAAATGAATAAATGAGAGTGTATAGGAAAAGAAATAGACTGAAGTCATTTTTGCCCTTAGGAATTATAGCGCCATTTGTTTTCATTTTGAAAATAAAAACAAATGACAGTACGATTTCCTCCGAGAGAAAGTACTTTAGTTGTAAAGCATTTCTGTCCCAAAACGAGCAATTATCTATTTGTATGCTGATGAAAACCAAATAAATTTCCTGAAGCCTCAATTCAGAATTTTACAACTTTGTGAACCTCAAGGTTTGCTAAGTTATTGACTAATCAAGCCAAAAACTATAGCAATGATAAAAACAATTGAAAAAATATTTTACAGCTACCATAATGTTTCTAAAATTACCTGTTTACAAACTTAGGTAGATCAGCAATTGTCTTTTTAATGTAACGTTGAAGGATCAAGCAGACTTTGTTCATATTAAAACTATGAAATCTGCTATTGTTTGAAAACCTAAGTGGGAAAAAGAAAAGTTCTTTCAAAAAGTCTATTTTTCTGCTTTGAGTAACATTGCAGCCAAGTCAAGGAGCTGACCTAATCTATGTTCCCGAGTGTGCACCCCAGGTGTTATTTAGAAAAGTGTTCATAGGCAATATGTATATACGTATGTATGTATGTATGTATGTATGTATGTATCTATCTATCTAAATATCTATCTAGATATATGTTTATATCTGTCTGTATATTAGATCTTCCCAATACTATCCATTTGCCAAAATAGCCTGAAGCATATATTATGAATTTCTTTGCAAACAATTCATTTTTGGTGTCTAAGAAACTATAAAATATATGGCTTCTAAGCCTTTGTAAAATAACCCCTTTTCTGAATTATGGCTCCGAATGAAGAACGTTTCATTTTTGTAGCTCGTATTATAGCCGTTGGTTTTAAATTAAGACTTGGAAATATGTGCCTAGCATATTTATAGACTTCCTTTCGAAGGAAAAAAAAAAAGTTCGTTCTTATTGAGGAATGATAAGTTAGGCACAACTGGGTCAAACACATGCTGCTATTTTAATAACAGAATTAAAATGTTTTGACTAGCAATATTAAAAAGAATTACTTATTAAGGGGAGCTCACTGCTATTTTATACAAATTCGTGGTAACAGATACAAATTCATGCAGTTAGTTCTAATGCTTAGTATATCATCTATTAATGAATTCATGCTTCGAAAGATTTCAAAGATGTTTCTGCTTTGAACACAGAGTTGTAAGACTTGATGTTAGGGAGTTGATTCCTAATAATTCGCATGGGATATCAGTGAAATACAAAACCTGGCTAAATTTAACCAGCTAACAACCATGTGAATGAAGAGCAGTAGGTCACAGTTTCGCAAGAAAGGACCTATTACCATGTTCAAATATATAGAAGTCTATATTCATCTCTTGATGAGGATCATATGTGTACCGGTAACTCCTCTAAGGCTAATGGGAGTTCATCAGAAATATCATTTGTGCACTTCTGGGCAATGGACCAATCTCATGAGTGGATTGTGAGTGATGAGACTATTTCAATGAAGTCTGTAAAAAATCAGATTGGGCAAAGGTAATAATTCCTTCATAATTGGCTTAATGATGAGAGGAAACATGAAAAGATATAAATCTGTGCAACAAATCAAGAATGTTTTAGAAAGGTACTTAGACTCAAACCAGTTGGTGCTGTCAAACAGAAAGACTGGTTTTAAAAAAACATTTTCATGTTTTAAATCATCTTTCATTGAAAAATTTTAAAAAAATCTTGTTCCTATGACATAAGGACGCATTTCATGTGATTAACACAGAAACAAAGACAATAAATTGCAAAAATGTCTACAAATCTCGAAGATCACTTTTTTTTAAATCTGAAGTGTAATTGGAGGATAATTTCATGGTCTGTAATTCTAGCATCTCTCAGGTAGACAGATATTTCTGCCTGCTGGAGATGTTATATGCTTTTATAAAATTTGGAACCTTCTTTGTAAGCAAGTGTTTTACTAACCAGTAGTGTTCCAGGGCCTAGAACTAGATAATCTGGACATAACTTTAGCATTAAACCAGAAACCAGAAACATTTCCTTTGTAGATTGCACCCAGTCTGTTTCTTTAGCAGGTGGTAGCTTTCATGGTGAGACCACGAATAAAGGGATGCAAAGGTGCAAACAGGGAACTAGCCAATGGAATTTTGGTAATCACGAAAGCCTTCAGCAGTCACCTTCCACCTCTTCTTCACTCCCCCTTCCCCATTGCTTCCCTCACTCCTTCTGGACTAATCACAGGGACACTGGTTTGGTTTTTTTTTTTTTTTCCTTTCTCTCTCTTTCTCTTTAAAGAATTCTATAAATGTATTAAATTGTCTCATGCTCTTATGAAAATTTTGCATTCAAATATTTGGTGCTCCTGGGGCAAGACAGGCAGAAAATTGTCATTTGTTAAATACTGAAACTTCAGTAGGTGGAGCATATTTCTTTTGGATGACTTGAAACTTTAAGAAGTTAAATGATAGAATCACTCTGTGCAGTACATGGTACCTGAATGTCACTCAAATGGCAAGTGCTGTTAATAGCATTTCTCAATGTCCAAGGGTTACAGGCCTATGGGACTGACAATAATAGTGGATTCTAGCTCCTGTAAGCTTTCTTATCCAAATTCAGATTGCTAAAGGAAAATAGCTCATTTATCAGATTGAAAGAAATCCTTGGAGAGTCTATAGCACAATGCTGTGAAGTACATGCACGTGTAGTCCAGAAAAGTGATCAATCTCATCCCTGTGCCCTGCCTCCTTTTTTAGTTGTTTTAAAAAAATGAGATGTTTGTACTCATGGCCCACCAAGTTCCATTCTTCTATTGCTTTTCTTACACATTCCTCTCAGGCCTTCCTATTGGTCCATGACTTTGCTAGTTACTAAAACCTGTCCTCTAAGATGCCAGCAGCACTCTGAAGTAGGTCATCACAGTGACATGGGACCATGGACCATCCTAGAAAGAGGACAGATCCAAAGTGTACACGGTTATTGTGCAGTTTCAATATTGACTCCACTGGGGCTCATTTAGTGTGTTCAATGAATGACTGAAAGAAAAAAAAACATAAAATTAAGTGAAACAAATCTAGAACCCGTCAATGCCCTTGAATGAGCGCAGATAAGAGCATATAAACTTGGTCTCATTTTTTTGCCACTCTTGAAACTTGCACCTCGATAAAGCTGTAGTCCTGTGTGTTTACACTCACGTGGTGCATTGCTTACAACCAGTTCAATTCTATTCAGTCACCCTTTTTGAGTACTGACTCCAAGACTGGAACTCCATTAGTTCTGGAGGTAGAATCAGAGTGAGGCAAGGTCCTGGTCCTTGATGAGTCCCCCACATGGGGAAGGCAGTCCTATGAACACTGGATGCTGCTTCAGTGTGAGAAGTGCAGTGACAATGATGAGGATGAAATTGGAGGGGAATGCAGGTAAGTGAACCATCTGCCTGGGGAAACAGGAGCTGGAGAGCCATTGAGAAGGTGACCTCTGAGTTGGGCCTTGAAGAAGAAAGTCACCAGGCCGATTGAGAGACTAGGGGGAGAAGGCAGAGAGGTGGGAAGATCACTGGATATTCGCCAGCGGGGTGATCAGTAGGTGTGTTTAAAATGTGGCATTTATCAGGTTAGAATGGCTATAGAGAAGGCTAGAAGTGTAGGTTGGGATCCCTTTATGCTTGAAGGTCCTATGTGCCTGGCTAAGAACGTAAACTTTGCTGCTTACTTTATGTGTAGTCCTACCTTCCCGATTGGATAATGGTGAGCCTCCGGGGAGGGTGGACTGGCCTCAGTCTCATATTGGATGTACAGTAGGTATTTAACAAGTGTCTAGTGAATTAAATAAACAGCTGGTGAATTTATTGATTGAATGAACTTACCATTTCTTTCTTTTTGCATTAAACACCCCCACACAGACATATTATAATGAAGTCCCACTCGAGAAATAGCATAGAATCAGGGAATTTCATCCTGAGAGGGACCTTTAGGATCCTCTGGCCCAGATTATCAATCTTGCAGATGCGTACTGAGTGGCTCGCCCAAGGCTGCAGTACTAGGGGCTGTCAGGGCTGAGGCCTGGGTCTTCGGAGTCCAAGTTAAGTGTATTTTACACTCTACCGTTTACCTACTAAGATTTTCTGAAATGCCACTTTGTGGTAGAAATATGGAGATTGAACTTTCTTAAAGCATAAAGGGATTTCTGTGGCTACTATATATCATTTTCTGTTAATAGTTGATATTTAAAAACACTTCACTATGATCTTTAATAATCCTATTAATTAAAAACTTTGCCAAATTTGACTGGCTTTGGAATTGGCATTTACTTTAATAATTTTACTTTTAAAAGAAAATGAATCTTGGATATGTTGTCACTGTAAATTGTATGGGATAATCACATGGCCACTTTTCCAGAGCTCAGACACTTTTTTTTTTCTTTTTGGGGGGTAAAGACAAGCACACAGAAGTTAGTTTTTAAAAAGTAGCAGCCAGAAGAGATATAATTCAGATTATCTGAAACTCACATCCTATACACAGCCTAGCTGGGTTAGTGACAAGATTTCCTAGACCACTGCATTTAGCAGCAGCAAATTATAAAGAGGGCTGCTGGCTACCATGTCAGGCCGCTAGCTGACCACAAAAACGTGACAGCCTGACAGGTATGTAGGATCTGGACAAACTGTTTTTAAAATACCTACTCTTAAGAATTTAAGAAGCATAAAGGCCTGGGGCCATTTTCTTTGACACTTATCACATACTTAGTAGCTACTGAGAATATCTTCTTTTATGGAAAATTATAGTAATTAATGTTCCAACCCAAAATTCTGATTTATCACGAAAAAGGAAGCTATAAGCTTTTTAGTAAAGCGTTGATTACACAATTCACTTTAGAAATATTTTTATCTAAAATTGTTCAAATGCTGTGAAATATTTATTTCTAAGCTATAAGCGAAAATAGCTATCCAGACAGTTTATCTCTTAATATCAACAAGCACATACTGAATACTTCTCATATGTCAGGCACTAGGAGATTACACAGATTCAGAGGTCTGAGGCTTGCCATCAAGAAGTTTATAATCCAGTGCAAGAGAGAGAAAGGCACAGATTCAGAGAAGGACTTCCCCAGGATGTTCTATTAATATACAGCTATTTCTTTTTCTTTTCTTTATATTGCCTTTTCTTTTCATTACCTTTATTGAGCTTAAGTATGCTCTTGATTGTACTGAAAACTATAAACTCTTTTCTTCCATGTGCCCAACTTGGAATTCTCTTCTCTGATTTTCCCATAACTTAACTGAAGTGAGAACTTTGGGGAGTTCAAGCACTGTTTCACTTATTTCCTTTTTCAAGCTCAAGCTTTGTGACCAACAGATGACTATAATCATTTTAGGGTATGACATTTTTAGAAGGACAGGAACCCGTTTATCTGGCACAACACTCTGTGTTGGAGTCAGTATTACTATTCCCATTTTGTAGGTGAGAAAAGAAAGATTCAGAGAAGTGAAATGCATTTACTTGATTTCACACAGCAAACAAGTTGGGTTGGCATTTAGCAATAGTCTCTATTCCAAGAAGGTAAATCTTGGTGACCTTCCATGTCATTAGAAGAGTCAAAACTTCTCAACTATGGAAAAATAATAGGGTCCTTTATTTGTAATGTAGTGGAAAGAGCCATGGACTGAGTCTCCTATCATGAGTTGTGTTACTAAGTGGTGGTGGGATTTAGAGCAGATCACTTAACTTCTCAGAGTTGCCTTCTCCAACTGTAAAATTCAGAGACTGACCAGATAAAATATGTATTGTAAAATCTGTTATGTGATTCTCAAATATTGAAAATTAGAGTCATAGAGTACCTTTATAATGGTTTTTGATAAAGGTAGTCTCTTCAGGTATTTTCACAGCTCACGAGAGTGTGAAAGGTGCATGCAACACTCTTGTAAAGATTAGGGATTATCATAGTAACAGGCACAGGTTGGACATTAACTGTGTACTAAACTGGATTCATAAATTATTCTCAAAATGATATGAAGTGCACTGAACACACATAAGCTAAGCTATAGGCTCAAAAGTCTTCTTATAAACCTTCAGTTTCTCAGCGAGATTGGTCCTCAAAGCAGGTTTGCTGCACATCATTGGTCTGAACTTCAAAAATTGCAGAGTGGAAGTCATACACCACTGAGATTTTCATAATTTAAATGTGACTGTTTATGAAAGGAGTTAGAGCTCATAATAGTAACTGGTTTCTAGCCATTTGAGAATGGTGTGTGTGCTTTTCATAGAAGCTTTTCACCTTTCACCTCCCACTGGAGTAGTGAAGGTCTCAATTCCAAACTGTAAGCTGGGTTTTGCTGTCATCCTTCAAGACAGCATTTGTCTAGGCAAAGTGAGCCAACGGTCAAGACCACCACAGGCACTGTTCAGATATACTGGCCTTTCATTCCTAGCTTCTGATTGCTCACCTGTCTATTTCTAGTTGTGAATCATCCATTATCACTTTTAAATCCCATATTCAAGATCTGCTTCCACCTAGACATCTTAGATGAGCCTTTCTTCGCTATGAGTTTACCAGTTGCTACTTTTTAAGAAGCAGAAATAATTTAAGCAAAAGCAAATCAATCATCCTGTAATCTGAAAAGTAAGATCACACAATTTACAATTTATGCATGTATCGAGGCAGTGTGAGGTAAAGGAAAAAGCAAGAATTACGGAGCTGAATGTGCATGGGTTTAAATCCCGTTGGCTGTTAGCTGTGTGGAATTAGGGAAGGTACATGACCTCTTTCATTTCTTCATTTGTAAATGGGGTCTAGAAAGCCGGTGTTATAGAGTTGTGTGGTTTAAATGACAGTGTACATAAAGCTCTCACATAGAACATGTCAGAGTCTTTGGTTGGGTTTTCTACACTGATCCTCCCCCTCCATTAGTGAGATAATTGTGGGTGACTGAAATGAAAATGAATGAGTTTAAAGACTGGGAACATGCCAATGAAATTCACAAAACTCACCAAACTTAAGTTTAACTCCATTTCACTATATGATTAGAGTTTCTAAATCATAGTTAAAATATTCAGTCTAATTTAGAAAATCTAAACTGATATAATGATGGTTCATAAACACCTTCTGCATTTAATCAGGGGTGCAACTTAAATTTCCTAATTAAAAATGGTGACACTTTAGAGGGAGGTAAGTGACAAATGGTTTCTGTAATAATCCCTTCATAGGAAATGTGAGCTATTTTGTAACAAAAAATAACATTACATGTAGACTTCAAAAATTTCTCACATACAGACTGACTAGATGATGATTTGGGTGATTTTTCTCCTGTCTCTTCTATTATAGATCCACAAGGAAATATTGTAGCTTTTATCACCTAATAAAATTTAGTAGAAAGTTTCAGGAAAAGTTAATAAAAAGATGGTATTAATCCAGGTGTGACGGTTGGAATTTCAATCATGATTTTGATTCTCTGCATATATTTGAAGGAAAATCAAAATGGTATATACCAGTTTATGGTAATTTTTAAGAGGTGCCTACAACAGGAGTCACCTTGTTTTAGAGAACTATTTCACTATTTGAGAAAACCAATCTATTTTTGTATTTTGGATATGTTCCAAATTGTAGGTCCCATAGAGACTTTCTTTTCTGGAGGATTACCTGCTCAGTTAAGAAACAGTGTCAGATTTATATCTATCTCTATCTCTATCTATATATATCTGACACTGTATATATATATATATATTTTTTTTTTTGGCTTGTAGAAAAACCTGTTGCCTGGCAAAATTTAACAGGTGACCTTTTTTTCTGACAACAGATGGCAGTATTTTCAGGGACAATAGCCATGTATTTATTAGCTACCAGAGAATCTTATACTACATTTCTTTCTCCAACCTCCCCCTCCTGCTTCCCCACCTCCCTAATCAGGAGCTAGTGTGCACAGGAGAGCTTGGTTAGCACTTTGACTTCATGCAATTTTTTTTTTAATAGAAAAAAAAAGGCTGGAATGAATTATCCCTTTGTTAAAAAGTTTTAAGTTTTAGATACATTTTCTGCTGTTACATTGGTTTAGAGAAATTAAATTTTACAACTCTCTGTTTTTTTTTTTTTTTTTTTTTTTTTTTGAGACAGGGTCTGGCTCTGTCACACAGGCTGGAGTGCAGTGGCATGATCACGGCTGACTGTAGCTTCAAACTCCCAAATGATTCCCTGGCCTCAGCCTCCCGAGTAGCTGGGACTACAGGCATGTACCACCATGCCTGGCTAATTCTTTTTTATTTTTTGTAGAGACACAGTATCACTATGTTGCTCAGGCTGGAACTCTATTCTTTTAATAAAAGGAAAAGCTTCTTTTGTACATAGGAATGATTACTATTGCCTAAACTATATTCTATAGATACAACTTTAAGTAAACTTGATAATTATCAAAATGCATTTTTATTTACAATGGGAAGTTTACTATACTTATAAAGGGTATGGTAATGTAAAAGTATGGTACATAATGTAATGGTATATACACGTATAAATGGTAAATAATGTAGTGGTATGCACATGGTATGTAAAGGCAACGTAAAAGCATGACCATGCAATGTAAAAGTATGATAATACTTTTACATGACACTTAAAAAGAAATTGTAAGATGTCTGATGATATGCCTGTTCATACAGGCACATGGCATTTTAGGACTTTGACAGGAGCTATATCTTAAATACTGTATCACATTCCTGTAGCACTTGATTGTGCATTATAGTTGTGGGCATGGAGAAACATTGATTCTGAGCTGGGCTAGAAAGTAGAGTGAGTTTTGGACACGCAGAGAGGATAAAGAAAAGCATTCTCAGCAAAGAGTAGCAGTAGAAGTCCTCACAGTGGGTGGGACATCATGGAAATGACAAATATTAATAGTTGAGCTTATCCTAAGTGAAATGATTGGAAGATGGGGTTGTACCAAATTGTGAAGATCCTTGAATGACTCTGTGGGCCTGCAGTTTTCACATTAAAAACAAGAACTCTGTCCTTTCCTGTAAATACTTGAGTGGAAGCCCAGTATGGTTTATGAAACAAATACTTTCTATAGTGGTTTTGAAGCCTATTCCTGAAAACATTTCCACAAAATTTGTAGTACTGTACTATCTTCCGAGCTAAGGTTGAAAACTAGCATTGTAGAAACAACTCATAGGCAAGGTATAAATTCATTCATTTATTTGTTCATTCATTTTACAAGCTGAGTACCTACTATGTGCCGTGCAGTTGTAAGTATATAGTATTTCATATTTAATCTTGAAGAGTGAACTATGTATGATTCATTTGAGAAATGCAGCTGAGTTCCATCAGGAGAAAAATATTTTGCAAAGCAAATCAACTTCTAAGTGTTACATGGCCGAATTGTAGAATATATGAAATACACTGCTCACCGAGTGAAATGATAATGTGTAATGATTCCAAAGTAGAAACACACACATATTATGCATACTCTCATTCCATTTTATATGGTCAAATATAAATATCATATATATGGCTACACACGCAGAAAATATTCATCTGTTGTTCTAAATGATTTGTATCTATATGAAATGACAAGAGTAAACCCATTAAATTATACTTTTATTTTACTTACAAATATATTCTTAATATTTTGTCAATTGAGACACAAATTAAATTTCATTTTTGGCTAGGCAATCATTTTTGTGTTCTCTTCAACTTTCGACACTAGTTTGTGTCTGCTGTGTAAAAAGTAGAATGTCTGTCCTATTTCTGTCTGTTTCCATTACACTATTCTTTCTGTGCCACATTCTCTTTCTCTCTGTGCCTAATGGGACATTAAAGGTTCTGTAATTATTTTGATAAGATCAGGATTGTGGATTTTTTTGGTTCCACTTAGTTATTTGCTAATAATCTGGCTTTAATGCTGAAGGCTAACCAATTTCTCATTTAACAATGCATGTTTAAAACATGATACCCTGAAGAATACTATGTTTACTAGTCTGTAGTCTATCAATTATCTAAATTATGTAATTATCCCTCAATTTTAGGAAACATGCTATATAATGTTTAAATTTTGTACACTAAAGAAAGCAAATGAATGTTGAGTATTAACGAAAGTAAATGATGTATCCTGGTGAGAAAATTAATCAGGATCTACCTATGAAAAAATTTTTATAAAATAGGGATTATCAAACAATACAAAATCTTATACTCAGAAACTAAAATGGGATAACAATAGTGATTACCCAGGCTACAAGGCTTAACAATGAAAACAGAACTCTTAGACATCTAAGGAACTGTCCTGGCAAGTTAAATCATTGAGAATCAACCATGAGCTAGGCCAACCATAATAATCCATATCTTTAAAAATTACAATTATTCTGTTCTCAGTCCTGGGTAGTCATAGTGGGATTGTTGAGGCTATCCCCAAAAATTTAGGGGTTTTTTTAATCAGCAAGAAAGGCATTAACTATGAATATATTGCTAAAATCAAGAAGAAAAGTTCAAACTTTCAGGTCCACAGTTGTTGAACTCACCCTGGGGAGTCCACAGTAAGCCTCAAGCCAGTGCTGGTTCTGGGTTCTGCAGGAGGAGTGAAGAAACTCCAGAACACCCCAGAGAGTAAAATGGTGGGAAAGCACGTGGGGTATATGGATTTAGAATCCTTCCGTATGACTCGGAACCCCTGGGAAATCTTGCAATAGAGACATTCATTGACTTGTTTAACCTTGCATGTCCCAACTTACTTAATCTATTGGAGCGTGACATACTATCCATACTGTGGAACCGACTTTGGGAAACGCTATTCTGGAATCTTCCTGATATTGAAATAAAACTTGAGAGCTCCTCTGTGTTGCTAAGCCCAACTGCCAGGGCAAAAGGTAGGGGACAAAAGGGAGAGGAATTCTCCAGAGCCTTCCCAGTTCCCTGTTCCCACTGACACACCCATTTCAGATATTTTCTTTCTCACCTGGGTTCTTGTCCACAAAAATGTCAAGTCTGCTCCTGAGAAGATGGTGTGAAACTACCATACTATGACAACAAATATAAAATAGGACTGTCGATTTCCTTAAAACCTTACCATTTCAATGACTGAAAATATTTTGTTGAACAGTGGCACATTATGAATCTACTCAGTCTTTGCTTGGAATTTATGGTCCTAAATAAAAGTAAAAATTAGATTACTCATAAAAATATAAAAAATAAAGACTTTATGCAACAGGGAGTAAAAAACAGTGCTTTGTATCTATCGTTTGCCATTGGGGTTGTTGGTATAATGGAGAATGTACACTCTCTCTTTCTCTTTTTGACTAGAACACATCAATGTAAGCAGTTGAGGGAGACGGAAACCAACTGTTTTTCCATTCACCTTATTATTGAGCTGTGGTTATAGAACTTCCTTTTTTGTTATCAAAAGATCTGAACTAAAGCTTCAGTTATGCAGGGAGAAAGAGTTAACATTTAAAAGTGTAGAAAAATAGCTCTAGACACCTGTTCCGAGTTTGTAATATAATACTCAGAATAATATTACCTGGTGAATTACAGTTAAAAACTGGTCTAAGAAGCATGGCTTATTATACTGTCTATCACATATTCAATGTAATTGTTCTTGTTTATTCCTTTTACTTAAGTTTTAAAAGCATGTTTCTTTCTTCTAAGAGATCTAGCACCTAACAGGTGTCTAATAATGGAATATCTCTATGAAAATTATCTCAAAGTTATCCTCAGCAAAGGACAAACAAGTCATTCAATACTAGTTTAAGACAGACCTTGAAGCATTATAATTAACCAGCAAAGCACACTTGTTAAGCTATTTCCCTCCAGGGGATGATACGGTGCCTCAGGTACCATTTTGAAAGATATTGTAGAGAGCTGAAGAAGTTAGTGAAAAATACTCTCTGATGCACAATGCCATTTAAAAAAATAAAGAAAAAGAAATCAAAGCATAATTTACATAGACAGGGTCTCTCCAAATTTCATTTACATATAGAATGTTTAAACAATATTATGAATTTCTAAACAGTGCTACAGTTTGATAAGTAGCATATGTTTATTACAGCTAACTAAAGGTCTACTTGCGGAATGTTAGTAATACCAGCCTTAGAATTGTTTAGATAAGCTAGACGATGTCCACGCAGCCTGGTGGAGGCAGCATGCCTCCCAGAGGTGAAACGTGGACTCTTCAAGGAGGAAGGATGCCATCTGTCCCCCTGTAAGAGTTCATGGCTATAAACAGTGAAGGAGCAATATAGACATCTTCAGCCAGAAGTTATTAACCTTCATGCTAGAGGAGGTGATAGATAATATTGGGATTGGGAGGATGACCCAGAAGCTCTGCTAGGCGCACACTCTACAAAGCTATAAAAGTCATAAGTAGAAATATTTTATCAAAAACTCAGTATCTTAGGACAGGTAAAGCAAATGGAATGGAATCATATGGTAAAAAATAATTTATTCGTATCTATTAAGCTTATTTTGTTACATAAGCTTAAATGGCCTTTTCCTCTGCAGCTAGTTTGGATCCATTTGAATATAATACATGCCTTGTGACATTGCTTGCATTTTTGCTTTGTGATTTTGATCAAATGCAGAAAGAGAACCAAGGCATTCCTAATACAGAAATAGAATCTTTATTGGTTGAGGTCACATGATAAATAAATAGCAGTTTTACATGGTAATATTTATTTAAATATACTGCTGCATCTGTTATGAGCATAAGTGCTTATAGAATCATTTACTGACATTCATTTTTAGTTGAGCCCTAGTTAGCAGTAGTGGTGTTTCTGTAATTGACATTTAACACTTGAATATATTTAATACAATGTATACTAATTGTGTTTGCCCAGATTAATGAGTCACAATTTTAAACAGGGAGAATTAAATTGATACTTTAATTAAGTGGATCACTCCAGTTTTGGGGGGAAAGTGAGTTATGTAAATAAAAATACCTCATAAAATAAATGGTTTATTTTGTCCTGGTTATTAAAAAATACCTGTTTTTATTATTTTTAACTGGTAGCAATTGAATAAGGGATGCTTGTTTTTGAATTCTTATGTATACCCCGGCATCCAGTACAATTCCGTGCACACAGTAGGCATTTAAATATTGATGATAAAAAAATGATTTTTTTAAGAAGAGAAGACCAATTTAGTGACTACATTTTACTAAAAATTGAAGTCATAAATATGGATTTCTTTAAACTAATTTGTTATTTAGGTCATCAATATTAAACAGTCTGAAAATTGCCTGCTAGAGATTATCATTTAAGAGCATAAAACTGAAAGCTGGGGGAAAAAAGATTAGTGGTACCCAAGTATTTTCTGTATTATCTTTAATGCCAACATTTAAAGAGTAACAGCAATAGAAACATCTCAAATGACTAACCATTAAAGCTTAGCCTCACCATGACAAAATTTGCATGTTCTGGTACTTCTATGAGCACATTATCACTGTATGTGTTACATTAAAAGAGCTGATTTTTTATTGTTTTCCTAGCTTTCATTTCACATTTTTGCAATCATCTTTATACTGTTTGTTTTTATTTCAGGGTTAGTCAGCTATTTATTTCATTAGTATCGAGCAAAGCAAACCAATAGATAAAGCACTGTCTTTTTTATTCATGTCTTTTATAATCATTTCTTTTTTAAGTAATAAATTTACATTTTATAATCGTAATTACGAAATTGCAAATGAAATCAGTTCTAGAAAGATTAATTCAGTCGTGCTCACAGCTGTGAAGATTGTGGAAATAAATATCATTTTGCAATAATGTATTCTTGACAAAGGGCATAACAAAAGAATGATTTCTATTCAGAGATAGTGGGTATATTTATTTTGCATGTTGGGGGAGGGGAATTCAGCTTTAGCTTTTCGACCCTGACCTAGTTTTGTAGCTGCTTATTATTCAGCTATATGTTTGAGAAATCTCTGTAATTTAATTTGGCATCCTCTTCTGCATGTCTGCACCTAGCAGTAGGGGCTCATGATATTAGCAGTGTCCCGTGCTGAATCGTATTTATTTTAAAATATCCTGATGCACTCATAACTCAGAAAGAAAGTGTTAATTGTTACCAGGGAACTGCCTGATTACAGACTGGCTGTCCCGTCCAGGGCTCTGCCATAATTAGTAACCACTGTTGACATTTAGATTTAAATTGAATTTCCTTCTAATTAAACCCAGAGGGGGTTGATCCTCTCAGATGTACAGGTTAATAAAATCAGTCAGAAACTGTTAAACAGTAAGCTGAATTCTCCAAGAGAGCTGTCCCAATGTATTGTTAAGAATTCTGTAATTAATATTAAAGGCATTCATTAAATTTGAATTGTCTTTTTCTGCTTTGAGTTGCATATGGTTTTGTAGCAGTTATTTCTTTAATTAGGCCTGTTTCCTTTGATAACCATAGTATTACTAATTTCTCTCATGTTTGTAAATTTAGCATTATAAATACCATTCCTCCATTCCATTCTGCTATGCATAATTCACACCACCATTATTCTAGGAGTGCCCAATGAATAATAATAAATGCTAAAAATAAATACAGTAGTGGAATGACATTTTGGTACTCCAGATGACTCTTAACTGCTCTCTATTTATCACTGTCCTTGCAACAAAGATATTTAAGCTTTAAAGCAGGTCGTCAGCATTTTCCTCAGTATATTTTTCCATCCACTCTTCACAAGTTTTGATATAACAGTAGCTTGGATTTGGATTGCTTTGTCTGCCGATAGGAAGCTTTCCAGTTCTAGCTACTTTGTAGATTCTGCATATCAAGATAGGCTTTGATTCCTCCTCCCTTCCAGGGACTTGGGGAAAATAAAAAAAGCTCAACACTCAGTATGAAAACAGATGACAGGAAAAATTTAAATGATCAGTCATGAGAGATAAAGAGAATTTGGTAATTTTACGAGGAGGCATCCAATGTGAACCCATTGATAGCATCTGGATTTAAAGGAACTTTTGTGAAGCACAGCTTTAGCTGCTGTTATCAGTGCTTTATTTCTGAACTCATTTATTAATTTCTTACGTACCCCACAGGGTAATAGCATATTGTCAACTTCACCATGGTACAAAAGTCTTGTTTTCAATATACTGATAATAGTTTTATATGTTAATTCTTAATAAATAGCACTCTTTAAAGATGCTGGATGATTACAGTGTCTTTTAAACTTTATTCATTTCTAAAACAATGACTATTTCCTCTCCCTGTCCCCCTTACCCCTTATGAAAATGTCTAGTCCACAGAACTAGTCACTTGGGATAATGGGTTTTAGAAATAAATGCATACAGGATTTGGCAAGGTGCTTTATTTAATGTTATACTTACTCCTCAATAGAGGGACACGATTATTCTGTAAAGTGCTTCTTAATTTTCTAACCAAAATAAACAGAAGGAAACAACATGACTTGATTTTTCTTGCTAAGTCTACTTAACTGAATTGAATTAAATAAAAGTGTTTCTATCACAATTGAGTTCAGATGGGGAAATTTGGGGCAGAATATGCTTAGCCTATGATTAATGATGCCTCATAGAAACCTATTTGATGGCCAGGCGCGCTGGCTCACGCCTGTAATCCCAGCACTTTGGGAGGCCGAAGCGGGCGGATCACGAGGTCAGGAGTTCAAGACCTGCCTGGCCAACGTAGTGCAACCCTGTCTCTACTAAAAATACAAAAATTAGCTGGGCATGGTGGCTTGTGGCTGTAGTTCCAGCTACTCGGGAGGCTGAGGCAGGAGAATTGTTTGAACTTGGGAGGCGGAGGTTGTAGTGAGCCGAGATCGCGCCACTGCACTCCAGCTTGGGCAACAGAGGCAGATTTCGTCTCAAAAAAAAAAAAAAAAAAAAAAGGCCTATCTGATTGTTGGAACTTAAAGCCTACAGAGTTTTAAATTATCAAATGATAACTTTAAGATAATCTGAAGCCTCATACTTTATGTTTTTATAGCTAGAATATGTTACATTATTGATGACAGCCTAGGTGTAGTAACATCCAGAATAAGATGTTGCTGAACAGTTGTATCAGACTCTGAAATCTAGGATGAAAGCAATGTCCAGGAACCGGGGGTGTAATATGCAGATAAATAAGAGCAGTTCTATGATAGTGTGGTCTCACCTAGTGGCCTGCTGGAAATCCAAGAATTGAGAAAACATTGCTCTGCCAATAGTTCTATGAAGGAATAGGTAAAAATGAGTGAATAGTTGTGAACACAAGCACTGACAGCAATAGAATTGCTGGATAATTAAAAAGACTGTATATCATGGCATTAACCACTAGTTTGATTTATTTGTCACCAGTGTTTCCTGACTCAGTTTATTTTAGGGCTTTTTTTTTTTTAACCTGTGGGAACAAATGTGGGTGGGGAAAGAGTACGCTGTCTGGGAACAGGAGGTGTCTGCTGGCCAGCTGAGAAACTAGGGCTGTCATTTTAGTCTGTGTCTCAGTTTCTTTCTTGGTAAAGTTGAAAGATGGTGAGTCCCCTTCTTACCTCACTGCAATTGTCACTTTTGAAGTCAAAGAGAAAGTGAGGTGTTTGTAAAAAGGTGATTTTCTAAAAAATGTGCTATTTTATTAATTAAAGATAAAATTATGAGGATTAATGTGAACTTATTTCTTAGTTTTTATACCATTAGTTATAATTCCAGAAGCCTTTTCTAGAGACAAAACAATATTTTTAAGACTTTAAGACTGAGTATTAATTATTTTCTTTTTTCAAGAAAAAAAATTGTGATCTCATGTGAGGTATGGGGTTTAGGCTTGAGGCTTCTGCCAGCTGTGCACAAAGCATGGGGTCAGGTCAGGTTCTCTGTGGTCCCTCTCGTGGCAGGCTAAGTCTCAAGTCATATTTCCCAAACTCTCCACTCCCTTGGGCCTCTCTGGTTCAGTTGCTCCCCAACACCCCCTCGCGGTATTCCCAGTGCACCTCAAACTTATTGCTGAAATGTCCATTTATTGAGTTCCTCCATCCTTTCTACAAACATATCATCTGACTGTGGTTCTAAACTAATAATCAAAGGTCCTCCAATTGCCTTATCTCCAAATATTAGATTGGTGATTGGCTTAAATCACCATTAAATTCCTAATCCTTAGGTGGGATTCCAGGTCATTTATGCATTTTTACCTATAGCCACATCAAAGAGACAAAAGGCTGGTCACATTTTTTTGAGAGGATACAAGGGTGACAGGGAGAAGGAGGATGCAATGACTCCAGGGTGGTCTTGCCTGACCCGGAAATGATTTGAACATAAAAAGGTCAGGTCAGGCCATGTTGTTACTGAGCTTCTGTCCCCTTGAACTTGTGTGTCAAGCCTCGTCTTGACCTTTAATGAATTCCTCTCTGTAGCATTTCTGTCTCCATGATGTTGCATTGGGGTCGCACTTCAAGTAATAGTGGTTTGCAAGAAAAAGCAGGCAGGAGAGACATTAAGATGTGTTGGCTATTACAGTGTACCAGGCAATAGGTTAGGCACTTCTGCATCTAATCTCACCTCATCTTCCATTAAACTCAGAAGAAAGGTGGTTATCATTATTATTATCATCACTATTACTATTACTCCCATTTTACAAACTAGGAAACTAACAGGAAGAGAGGAGAGAGGTTAAATACCTTGATCAAAGTTACAGACAGTAAGTGGTAGAGGATACTTACCCTGCAGCCAAAGTTAGCCTAATTTGAAAAAAAGATAGGAAGAACAAATATCAATATTACTAAAGAGATTGCCGGACACTTGAAAAAGCATTTGCTGAGTTTTGCAACTGAGACTGCCATGTTCAGGAGGCTTAGGCCTCTCTCAAAAAAACAAACATAGAAATGGAAACAATTCTTTCTTCTTTCTAGAGCTTTTCGGTTAGAGAGTGAGCCTGGCATGCTGGTTTCTGCAGCCTTTCCTGGGTAGGGCTGCATCTTGGAGGGCAGGGATTCTTCCACACAGAAAAGCTGCTCATTGTGCTTAGGAGATAGAGTAGAAATAAATAGGATTTTCCTCCAAGAGAAAGAGGTTTTGATGGATTGAAATCACATTGGTGGCACACTAATCCTTGGTCTCTTTGTTACCTTGGCTTTTGTTAAACAATGTCCAGGTACTACCTGTATCTTTATGTTCTTTAGATAAATTATGTGTAATTGTCATTTCCGACATGTTCCATGAGCCAAATGAAAAGGGATCTAAAAATACAATACATCTGAAATTAACCTCATGGTTTTTCCATGAGTTCTTTCTTTATCCAGGCAAACTTCTTTTCCCAGAGGTGCTGACTTTATTTCATTTCCCAAAGCAAGGATGGGAAACAGCCTTGCTTACTATCCCAACTGTTATGACTGTGACTTAGCTATGCAGATAGGCACACATACTGGGCAACCTGAGCTACATCAGAGAGGCTAATGGAGGTGACATACACAATGATGCTTTGTCAAAAACCCTGCTGCTCTTTTAAATTAACTCCAATTTGTTTTTAATAGGAGTTGTGTCTCTAGGAGAAATATATTTGTGTTCTCTTATTGCAGAAAAAGTGGATAATAGCACTTAACTCATTAGAAGGCATTGTCAAACTCATTATCCTAGTGATCCTCATGATAACACTATGTGGTAGGTATTATTATCCCAGTTTTGTTGAAAAGGGATGTAAAGACTGAGACCCAGAAAGGCTAAATGGCTTTTATAATCTCATACAATGATCAGGTGATACATCTAGGGTCACAATCCTGTCAAAACCCATTGCACTGGAGTGGAATCCAGCATGATTATGGCAGGCAGAGAGGTAACTAAATAAGACCTTTGCCATTTTGCATTTCAATTTTCGTTGGCCTCGTCACTCTTAAAATCATATGCAATATTCTAATATGATCTTGTCAGCACTCACACATAAATACTTCAGCTCTCTGAATTTTTAAATTCTTTCATAATGGTTTTTCTAAAAATATAGTAATAATAGTAATAGTCATAATAATTGCTAATATGAACTACGTGTTAGGTAACTTATAAAGCATTTTACTCACACTGTATCATTTAATATTTGCAGTGATCCAAGATTAAGTATGCTTTGTATCCTCATTTTATTCATGAAAAAGTCAGGCTTCCAGATTTTAAGTATCTGGCCCAATATTTAACATCTGGTTGTGGAAGAGGTAGGAACCTATACTCGTGAATTCTACACTATTTGGTATCTTAGATATAAACTTTGAAGATCATCTTAAAGTCAAGAGTGATAATTTTGATAGAAACTCTATAGTGCCCGTCTTTCAAACCAAACTAAAACTCCAAATTTAAATAAGACATTCTATTCTCCTTCCATGTTTATTTCAAAACTGGATTTCAGGTTACTTCCAGCTGGCCAGATTTCTTAATACATTTTTATTTACATATCTCTTGTTAGTTTCACATCTCCCTTTGCTGGTGCAATGCTGCAAATGAGATTAAATGGTAGCACAAAATGCAAAACTAGGAGTTGCTAACTTTTTATTGGATTGCTTTGAGGTGGTGGGCTGAGCTTGTGGTAGAAAGAAAGGAAACAAAAAGAGAAGTACCTCAAAGGGAAAAATAAAACATAGAATGTGGAAGAGAGAAACAGGGTGGAAAGGAGGGGATGGCCGGGCGTGGTGGCTCAAGCCTGTAATCTCAGCATTTTGGGAGTCGTGGTGAGCTTATCACTTGAGGTCAGGAGTTCGAGACCAGCCTGGCCAACATGGTAAAACCCTGTCTCTACTAAAAATACAAAAATTAGCCAGGTGTGGAGGCACACTTCTGTAGTCCCAGCTACTCGGGAGGCTGAGGCAGGAGAAACTCTTGAACCCGGGAGGCGGAGGTTGCAGTGAGCCGAGATGGCACCACTGCACTCCAGCCTGGGTGATAGAGTGAGACTCTGTCAAAAAAAAAGAAAGAAAGAAAGAGAGAGAGAGAAAGAAAGAAAGGAGGGAAGGAAAGGAAGGAAGGAAGGAAAGAAGGAAAGAGAGGAGACTGAAGGGCCAAGGAGGGCATACAATGGAAGATGAGAGCTGTGCTCCCGGGAGGCTTGTACTCATCAAGAAAGAAAGGAGAAAGGGGGGGAAGAGAAGAAAAAAAAAGAATAAAGAAAGGAGAGATGAAGGAATAAAGGAAAAAAAGTAGAAAGGAAAGAAGGAGAAGGGAGAGAAGAAAGTAGGATGGAAAAAGAAAGGGAGGGAGGAAGAGAGGGAAGGAAACAGGAAAGGAAGAAAGGAAGGAAAAATGGAAAGAGGGAGGGAAAGAAGGAATGAGGGGACAGATAAAGCCCTTGATGGATGGAGGGAATTTAAACCAAAAGAAAGAACTGCAGTATCATATCTATTGAAATCTTCCTGGTCCCACAGCTCCCTGCCTTCAGGCTCCCTATCGAAAAAAGTGGTTTATAGCTTTAAATCAAGGGTAACTGCTGATTTGTAATGTGCCAAATTCTGCTAAGAAATTAGCGTACTGGTGGCCATCTCTGAGGTTATCTTTATAGCCTGACAGGAAGATTTGCCAGTGGGTTTTCTGATGGAAAATGCCACAGACAGCCACCATGAGAAATCCAGCAGCCATTGAGGAGGCCGCAACATTGAGACTTCTCTGGGAAAAGTGTCACCCCCATTGAACCCTGCAGGACGTATGACTGGTCATTACGTCTCATGTGATTTCCAGACCAATGACTCATGGGGGGAGTCATGGGGGGAGGTGAGCTTCTGTGCGGGAAGACCCACTCTCAGGTGATGGCTTAGCAGTCTCTGTGTGGCCTGCCACGTGGACCTCCGGTCCTTTCCAGGCTTGGAGAAGGCCTGGCAGACAACAGCAAGTGAGCAGCCCAGCACACCCTCCCACAGGGCTCGGTTTGAGTGAGCATAGATTGCTTCCCCTTCATTGAAAGGTAAGTACATACGATGGAACTCCCACTGTTTCTTCTTTATTCTTTATCCATTAATAATCTTGTCATACAAGCAGTGATTTAAAGCTGTACAATTTCTTCAAGATATTTTATTCTACTACTAAATTAGCCTCAAAATGTGGATAATTAAGATAACTTGTAAATCTGGATATAGCTTAGTCCTGTCATCCAAGCAAACACACTGATCATTTGGGCAGTCTTTTACCAACTGACCTGAGGGAAATGGCAATCATTCCAAGAAAAACTGTTTTCATTTGATGAAAGAAACTGATGAGTAGAAGAAAATAATTTTAATCTACAAAAATGAAAAGAATGTGTAGCATAGTTCATTTTGAATGTCAAAACTATCATGACTTCAAATTTAAATGTAACAGAGGTGAAACAGGTCAAAGATATGTACATGGAAAAATATTCATGTTAAATTTGAAAGTAACTAAGGTCTTCTTAAGAAAGAAATCTATTCCTCAATCAGGTTATCAGTGCCATCACTGGTTACCTTCTGGCTCCTAGACAAACTTCCCCAAAGGTGACTGTCCCATGTTGATGGAAGTTGTAAGAATTAATATTACCTGTGTAGTTTAATATCTCTAGAGAATATTTAAATAACACCAGCATATGATATAATTTCATGGACAGAATCATTCATAATATTTACCTAAAAGTGCCAAACACTACTTTTATTTATTTACCTATGTATTTTTTTATTTTCCCCCCAACATTACTCCAGAAAGGATTGGAAACAGCTCCATTGTTGATTCAACAATAGATGTCCTTCTTACTGAAGTTGTGATTTGGTAGTAAACAAGTTACTCAGATACCATTTTTCAAAATGTCTTCATTGATTTCCATCCTGAGCTGAATGTTGTGGATCCCTTCATATTTTTTTCTGAAAATAGGCCTTTGATTTACAGTTAGATATACTGTTCTTAAACTCCAGTAACTAGTGAAAGTTACACACATTGCCTTCCCCTGGACACTTCAAAGTCCACAAACTGCTGCTTAGCAGTGCCATTTCTCATTTTTTACCTGCCAATTTTAGACATATTCCCAGAGTTAAATTAATTTTTCCAGAAAGAAGAATTTCATTAAACTATGTCAAATGACATAAAGTATAGTAAAAAGAAAGTTTGCATAACTGAAGAAAAAAAAAAAGATGACAGCCCCTTATTTTCCAGCAGAGCTGTGGTGACACCGACAGCTCTGAGAGCTGTGGAGAATAGCTTGTTTTGTGGGCACTGGGAAAAGGAAAAAGTCCTGGAAATACACTATTGTTAGGCACAGATGATATGCCAAGGAACTTCTAGCTTCTCTTAAACTTTGCAGACAAGGATTTTGTTGCCCAGTTTCAACAGGATTCAATCCATCAACAAGTGTGTACGAAGTGTATGCCTCCATTCAGCATTATTCTTTATGGAAGTTAAGAAAAGAAGGAAATCTTTCCATTCTAGAGTTAGGATGCTTCTGGGAGGAACTGGAACTTGAACATTAGAAGAGACCTACATCAAAATGGGCTTAACTTTTCTCCAGGAGTCATTTTTTGGTCTGGATGTCTGTGCACAAAAAGATCCCATTTATTTTCTGCATGTTGGTTAAATGGTTACAATTAGCTCTTTAATGTTAGTACCTCAAGAAGCAAAGGCCAGTGGTGTACCTAAGGCCAAAGTTAGATATTATCTTTAAAGAAGGTTGCTGGTATTGCTGTCAGTATTACCAATATTTAATCAAAGTTCCTAGAGGATTAGATATATATTAGGTCCTTTGTGAGAAACATAAAGATTAGAAAAGACTGCACTTCTGTCCTTGATAAAATTGTGATCCAGTAGTCCTTGACCATGGAGGTAGAATTACAGGATTGAAACAGATCAGAAACATAAACATGTACCTAATTACAACTTTCTCTTCTCCTACCTCTCCTCCTCCTCCTCTTCCTTCCCCAGTGCAAACATCCATCACAATAGCACAGCAGCTACTTTTCCAAGCGAGAAAATAAACCTATCAAGGCATAGCATTACTGTAAAAGCCAGTGGCAGAACCCAGTGCGTTAGTGAAACAGCATCCCAGTTTTTCTGAAACTGTTTTTCTTTTGTTCTTTGTTAAGAACCTTACAGTGTATCTTCCTGTGTATGTGTGCAAAGACCACAGGCTTAGGAGTTATATGTAAAACATCTTCTCTTACTAAATAAAAGCACAGACACAATGAATCTAAAACATAAATGTTCAGAGAATATTTGTTTTCTGACAAGTGAAAGTGAAGTACATTGCATCTCTTATTTGAACATTAGAAGATCTGACATCTATATAAAACCTATCCTTAAGCAAGAGCATGTGGCAGGGAGTGCTGTACATGATCCTGTGTGCACATCTGGGAAAGTGAGGCATGGACAGCAGCCAAGGGCCGTGCGTAAAATGATCTGACAAGTACAGACCCTGGAGCATGCTGCTCTACTAATAAAAAGATTTGAGAAAGAAAATGCATCAGAACTGCTAAACTAACGGCTTTAAATCCAGCCAGGACAGCAGTTCTCTTTCAGCTTCAGCCAAGGGGCTGGTGGATACCAGGAGACTAGGCTTTCAGCTTCACTGCAGTAGAGTGGAGAAAAATAAAAGACACTGTGTTTCAGTTCCAAGAAGGTTGTCAATGAACAAATCTATCATTCTAGAAACCAACTTGATTAGCAGGTCTTTCCTTATTGTTTCATGCTCATTAAAAAACATAAAGTTAAATTTTTGGTGATTAATGGTTGTACATGTAGTGAATTTTGCTAGAAAACTATGTTGTTAAACTTTATGGTGATAACTCTTACTCTTTAAAATTGTTAATGTGGTACTATTTTAACAAATGTAACAGTGTGATAAGTAAAATCCCTCTTTATGTATATAGAATCCCATTTGTCAGCAGTTACTAATTTAGAGAAAGTGAATAGACCTCCCTTTTAGATCTGTTTAGTATTTAGTATATTTTAACAAATGATACTTTAGTTGTAATACTTGTTGTAATCATTTTCAAAAACTACTTACAATAATGATATTTTCAGGGCCGGGCGCAGTGGCTTACTCCTGTAATCCCAACACTTTGGGAGGCCGAGGCGGGTGGATCACAAGGTCAGGAGATGAAGACCATCCTGGCTAACACGGTGAAACCCCGTCTCTACTAAAAATACAAAAAATTAGCCAGGCTTGGTGGCGGGCACCTGTAGTCCCAGCTACTCGGGAGGCTGAGGCAGGAGAATGGCGTGAACCCAGGAGGCAGAGCTTGCAGTGAGCCGAGATCGCGCCACTGCACTCTAGCCTGGGCGACAGAGCGAGACTCTGTCTCAAAAAAAAAAGAAAAAGATATTTTCAAGTTTAAACTACATAAAATAAATTTCTGAATATATTTACATGCTAGCATTATTTGCAAAAATGAAATAAAAATATAATCACACATATTCCAGATATAGGCTACTACTAAGTTGGATTGATTCCAGTGCTGGGATGTGCGAACAGGCATTGTTAATTACTAGGGTCACAAAAAAGTATTATGTTTTGTTATAGTAACAATGATAAAAAATGACCCAAGATTAATAATATTTACTATTTACTGTGTTGTTTAGTGTAGATGTCTAAGCACTGTATTAGGTAGTTATGTTGTCTCATTTAGTCTTTACAGCTGCCCCTGTGCGATAGATTTTTCATCCATTTTTCAGATATGTTACCTGACTCTCAGAGGTTAAATAATTGGCTGGAATTTTTATAGTTAATAAGTGGTGGAAGCTGGAATCCTACACAAAGGCTATGTTCTTACTAGTCTTAATTTAAATCGAATAAAACCTTTTTTCAGTAGAATATAGATCCCTAATTATTATAATGCATGCAATCACTAATGTGTCCTTTACTAAATGTAAATTTTGTGTATGGATTGGTGCATATGTTAGCCCTTAGAATGATGGCTAAAAGCTAACCAACCACAAAAATTCAGATAGTGTGTTGTGGCTATTACTAAAAGTCACCTCAGTAGGGGAAAAGATAAAGCTATAGAAAATTGCTACTGACTGGAGTCAAACTACACTAGTTGCTTACAATTGATTGTGTGTTGTTCAACCACAAAGATAAATTAGAACATGGAATACTGCAATAGAAAAGTGGTTTAGATGTCACAGAGACCGTATGACTATTTTTATCTCTCAGCTGTATAAACCATAGCTTACAGTGGCTGAAATGACATTGAACTGTTTTTCTCTTTGATGATTTACAGGCTGTATAGTGCATTTGTAAGAGCAGATGTCACATTTTATGTATTTGAAGGTGTCAACTCTGCTGACTTATGTCTGAAGATTCTGTTCTTGAATCAATAGAATGTAGTGATTTCCATTTCTTAAAAGTGATTTCCCCAACATCATAAAAAACACATAGTGAATATTGGTCATTATAATGCTGCAGTTAAACTCTTACTTTTTGGTCTTGTATTTTACATACATCATACTGTTGATCATTATTTTGTGAAATCTGACTTGAACAAATAGGGAAGCTTCTAGCGAGCTGACCATGTTTGTGCTTAAACAAATTAAAAAATGTTTGCATTTCATCCCAGACATAGCTGTCCAAAGTCTAAGATGGATTGAGCAAAGGAAAATACATCAAGGTTTTCATAATAAAAAATGATTCCCAGAAAGTCCACATATACTTTATTCATCCCATATTTCAAATTGATTTTCATTTTACCATTTAGGGTGCAGTTACTGGTAGTCCCATCTTTTAAAAAGTCAAATTTGCATTTAAATAGAAACTGTTTCAATCATTTAACATCCGAAAATCCGAACATTTTATTCATTCCTTTTCCCCCCATCTTTCACTGTTGAAAAAAAGTCTTGTGTTGTACTTTTCCAAAATCCTCGTGAATCCTGAACTTCCGTAAAAACTGTAGCGCCCTCTTCCTTATGTCACTCATTAAAATCCCATTGCTAATAGATCTCTGGGAATAGGCCAGGATCAGGTGAGAATGGAGGATGCAGTGTGTAATAAACTGTAACAGCTGACAAGTCATAGTAACACAATATTTTCTTGAATCGGACCTGAAAAAAAAACATTTCAATGAATATAACTCATAATAAGTAACTAAATAGAAAAAAGGCATTGAAAATAATACCGCGCAAGTTGTTCTGCTTAAAAAATATTGAAATACTTTTTATTACCCAGTAACTAACAGTATAACAAGTTTCATGAAAAAGGGTCAATGTGTAAAAATATTTTGAAGTTTGGTCTGACTTTTTTCTATTTAAAATGAATCAAAGCTTTTTACTTTTAGAAGAAGATGAAACCAAAGGTCAGTTTTATCAAAATGAAATTGGTTCAGAGGCCTCAAGTTAAAAATATAAAAACATATTGAAACACAGGTTTCAATATAACACAGGCTTCAATGTAAAGAAATGGAATTCCCTTCACCAGCATTTATAAGCATCTATATACCCCTTGTGTTTCACCTGAGGCACCATTTCCAACAATTTAAGAACATCAAGAAATGGCTCTAGTTGACTTGAACTGTAGTGCATTCATTCTGTAACTAAACTGCTTTAACGTTAAAGACTAATTTGTTCCCTATCAGAAATATTATTTCATGATATTTGTCTTATTGACCATTTATGCCTTTTACTTATAAAATAAAAGAAAAATCATTATAACTATTTTTTACCTAGTGACATATACATGCTAAATGGTTAGAAGGTCTTTTACAATGTTGTTCATTTTATATGCCTGATTTTGTTTGTTTTTTTGTTGTTGTTTGTTTTCTTGTTGTTGTTGTTGTTTTTTGAGATGGAGTCTTGCTGTGTTGCCCAGGCTGGAGTGCAGTGGCGCGATCTCGGCTCACTGCAAGCTCCGCCTCCCGGGTTCACGCCATTCTCCTGCCTCAGCTTCCAGAGTAGCTGGGACTACAGGTGCCTGCCACCACGCTCCGCTAATTTTTTGTATTTTTAGTAGAGACGGGGTTTCACTGTGTTAGCCAGGATGGTCTCCATCTCCTGACCTCGTGATCCGCCCTCCTCGGCCTCCCAAAGTGCTGGGATTACAGGCGTGAGCCACTGTGCCCGGCCCTATGTCTGCATTTTTTTTTTTAAAGAAAAGTATTTCCTGCCAGCCGTGGTGGCTCACACCTGTAATCCCAGCACTTTGGGAGGCCGAGGTGGGCAGATCACCCTAGGTCAGGAGTTTAAAACCAGCCTTACCAACATGGTGAAACCCTGTCTCTACTAAAACTACAAAATTAGCCAGCATGGTGGCAGGCGCCTGTAATCCCAGCTACTGGGGAGGCTGACAGCAGGAGAATTACTTGAATTTGGGAGGCGGAGGTTGCAGTGAGTCGACATTGTGCCGTTGCACCCCAGCCTGGGCAACAAGAGTGAAACTCCGTCTCAAAAAAAAAAAGTACTTCTGTATTTTAAATTGTGCCATTGTCTCCTTGACAATAGAGAGATACTTTTACTGATAAAGGGAAAGATGTCACAGCCCAGTTATTTATAAGACATTTCTCCTATGACTATTTTATTACTTATTTTTTCTGGTCTCTTTTGATTTGTTTTTTTCTTTGTTTTGCAACTTACAGTGCAACTATCATTTTGTCATCTGATTGACCTTATAGTTATTTCTTACTTCTTGAATATGATAAAAGTTTCAACAAGAGCAGACCAAAGTTACCCAAAATAATAGTATTTTTAAAATCTTTTTGCATTTTGTTCCACGAATGCATCTTTAACTCTAGAGGTCCTTATCTTCTTTATCTTCAAGCTCAGGATGGTTTTTGAAACTCACAGTTGCAACTTGTGAGCATCCCTGTGTGCTTACATAACTGAGTAAGACACAAAATACCATGTACTCAATTATCCTCAGTCTTCTCAGTTCACATCCCCTCAAAACTGATGACTGATTGCTGTGAGTTGCTAGAATCACTTTTCCCATCATGAGATATTTGCCTGTTTCTGAGTGAATTTTTTAGGGTGTGAGTGGGAGGTATGTGTTAGGCAGAAGTAAGGGAGATTGAACCACAAATACTTAACGCCATGTAAGTCAGCAAAATTATTGGGAGAAAATTAGAAGAGGACAGATGAGAATTGTGAGGTGGCTATTGTCACCTCTTTGATTTATCAGCATCATAATCTATATCTGAAAAATCATAACCTTGATTATCCATCTAAACCCAGCTAACCTGAGAAAAGTTCTTCCTGCCACATTGGCAGTGAGTAAATGGAGACAAAGAGTAATCTTAGTTCTTGTAGGTATTTAGCAGACTTACTTCTGCTTGAGAGACTATTATAGAGATTTCTACTGTGCAAAGACTACTATAATTACCAATTGTTCTAAGCTTGCTATCATAATTCTTTTATGAGTCCATATTATTTCTAGTTGGAGACACTAGATAGAATAGTGGGAAGATAGTAAATCAGAGATACAATTGAGATAAGAAAGCACCTTTAAATTTCATAACTGAATTGCCTGGCTTAAATTTAATTCTTGAACTGTTTATTTATTTTCTTTAATGTCCTGGATTTTTATTATGAGAGTCATGATATGTGACAGAAGATTCATTTGCAGTGGGTTTGATCTCTTTAATGTGTATGCGTGTATATTTTTGATCACTGATATAGTATTGCTGCACAAATAGCAAACATTACAGAAGTTTTCAATTCTCAATTTTTCTTTACGGCTATACTAAAAGATTCATGGCAGCACTGACCTGGAGCAAGTTACCTACTGAGTAACAATAATACTAAATGATTTGAGTCAAGTTAATTATACATACTGGTAGTGAAATTAAAAGATTTTCAAGCCAAACTGAGCCTGAATAAACAAGACAATTGTACATTCAGTTGATTTCAAAGATGAGTATAATGAAAATTTGGGGGTCAATTATAAATCTGTCGGCTAGGACAATAACTAATTGCATTTTTCTATAGCATCCAGCTCATTTTTTTCCCAATGAACTTTAAATAATATTCATCTAGCCTCTAGCACCTCTTTTATATATACTGGGTATTCCCATAGTGTCTTCACTATAATTATTATTTTTAGAGTGTATAACCATAGCCACAATTTTCCTTTCTTATCACTTTCTCTTCAATATCACTTCTCCCTTGCTGCCAATCAATTTGATTAAGCTTTATTTTATAACCCCCTCAGCTATTATCTGTAAGAATTGAATATACACATCTATTCTTTTTATTTCCTCCAAAGGATTTCCTCCTCTTTTACCCTGTACATAGTAGATTTCTTTAGATCAAATTCTACCCCTAAAAAGACATGATGTATTTTAAAAGGGTACCTGATTATATTTTTTAAAATAATGCATATTACTACTAGCATTTTGACTAAATATCCAGTGTCCTAATTTATCTTGGTCCTCCCGTCTTGATTTCTGTGCTTGCAGAATTCCAGTGAAAAATAATTTTATATTATTTAAAGTTTTAGATCTGAATTTAAAAACCAAAACCAGCCCGTCTTGTGTCTACTATGTAAATTCCTATGTGGATCATACAAAATACCTTAGCTATCTCTTCTTCCACTCATGATGTGATAGAAACTCATTCAAGTTAATAAACCTAATTTTCTCTAGAAATTCCCCAGAGTCTCATTGTGAATCTGACTTGATAGCTCCCCATACCTCTTCCTAAAAAATAGAGATCGCTGTGCCACTCCGTCCAAAGCACGCTTTGCCTCCAATGGTTTGCTCTGCCTGTCTTTGTCACACATAGAGTTCTGCTATAGCAACTCATGAAAGGATCTGTCTTCTGTACCAGCATCCTACCTCAAAGTGATCAAACCTCTATGCATTTAATTCATATTTCATATTTCATATCAAAATATGCCCTCAGTAGTCACTGACCCCAGCAGTTCCACACCTCCCACCTCGTTTCGGGGCCTACAGTATTTCTACAATAGTCTTGACAACCCTTTCAACCCTTGTATTTAGTTTTCAGAAACTTTGTTGACTTCTTAGTTTCTTTTTTTTTTTCTCCTTTGACTTACTATACCATGCAGGGATTTAACCTCCTTTTTCAGGTCATAGTGCTTTAATTTATTGTTTTTTTTTTTCCTGAAATTATTTACTGAAATTCTAAAGATCACAGATTTCAGCTTTCATTTGTTTTTGTATTTCTTTCATCAGGTTCCTTTTTAATGAACTGGCCATTTGTATTGTCTTTAAGTCAATTATTTCTCAGTCACATCTATAATCTCAAAAGCACAAATATTTTGTTTCTTCCTTTGCACTAGTCTGGCTACTAAGGAGAAGTGCGAAAAACTATAACCAAAAAACAATTTGCATTTAGTTTCTTTCCAGTTATAGGGACTTTCAGTTACTTTTGGAAACTCTTTTCACTAAAACAAATGTTTTAATTTTAAAGTAAACATTTTGGTTATAAACATGATGCCAAAGAAAGCATTTGGTAGTTCTAGGAAGTAACAGATTGAACTGAATTAATAAAATGAATTAGTAACTGGTGATTTTGGAGTGTGTTCTCTTGGAAAAATTCAGAGAGTTTAGGAAACTCAATGTTTTGCACTCATACCTATCCTATTGTTTGAGATTAAGTTCAGCCTTTGGACTTTCATACTCAAAATAGGAAGACTATCTGAATCAATTATTCAGTTAGCAGAATCTTTGTTGGCAGTTAATATTTATCTTTTGTTTCTAATTGTTTGTGGACCAGATATACCTTCTAGGCTGCTCCTGATTAAGAAAACATTTTCCAAATCTTACCATACATATATAAATTTATTATATATATAAAATATATTATTATATAAATTTATTACATAAATTTATTACATAAAAATTTATATTTTATATATATATATATATATATATATATATATATATATATATATACTTTTGAGATGGAGTCTGGCTCTATCACCTAGGCTGGAGTGCAGTGGCATGATCTTGGCTCACTGCAACCTCTGCCTCCTGGTTTCAAGCGATTTTCCTGTCTCAGCCTCCAGAGTAGCTAGTATCACAGGTGCATGCCACCGCACCTGGCTAATTTTCATATTTTTAGTAGAGGTGGGGTTTCACCATGTTGGCCAGGCTGGTCTCAAACTCCTGAGCTCAAGTGATCCACCCACCTCAGACTCCCAAAGTGCTGGGATTACAGGCGTGAGCCACCACACCCGGCTACCATATTTTTTTTAAAATTAAGGCTAATCTTCTTTCTCATATTAAATATGCATATACTCACCACTGATTATCTGACATTAACATGAGAAAAATATTACATCTGATATGCAAGTCTGAGCATTTATGTAATTATTAATGGGTTAAAAAAGCAGTTTCCAGGCCGAGGCGGGCGGACCACGAGGTCAGGAGATCGAGACTATCCTGGCTAACATGGTGAAAACCCGTCTCTACTAAAAATACAAAAAATTAGCCAGGCATGGTGGCGGGCACCTATAGTCCCAGCTACTCGGGAGGCTGAGGCAGGAGACTGGCGTGAACCCAGGAGGCGGAGCTTGCAGTGAGCCAAGATCGCGCCACTGCACTCCAGCCTGGGCGACAGAGGGAGACTCCGTCTCAAACAAAACAAAACAAAACAAAAACAAAAAGCTGTTTCCAAATGTATAATCCTACTATAAATAATATATAAATTTAAATGTATTCTTTATGGAGGGGCAAAAGTAAGTTATTAAGAGAATATTGGTTTCATTATCCATTGGCTGTGACTCTGAACCTTTATTTAAGATATGCTCCATGCCCAGCAAGATTTTGTCAAATAGTGATCTGCAAACGCAATACATGAATGGGACAAAGGAATAACTTAGTGACACTGACCATCCAGGCGCACTTGGCAGGCTGATGAATATAGTTGTTCCACTTGCACAGGGTGGGAATCTATGACTCTGAAGCCTTGAGGCCTAGGAAAAGGTTTCAGAAGCCAAAGACTCATCAAAGTCATAGGGCCACAGAACCAAAATGTGCAGTTCCTAGACGCAAGTGCACGTAAATAGTTTCAAAGTTTGTTCAACTGAACTACTGGCCTAAGTCTTCATCCACTGGTCTCCAGTCTTACTTTCCTCTTGCTTATATCTGCTAAATTGCTCACGTCTTCATGATAACTTTCACAGTAAGCCCCCACCTGTTCTAGTTGTCATCAAATCTATTTGTGAATACTCACCTTTCCTCATAGACTGCTACAGCTTTCTGATGTCTACCTGAGAGTATTTGGAGGAAAAGGCAGTGTCTCCCTTAGGTGTGTTTTGTGTTGGAGATAGCCTTACCTTGGTATTTTTTGTAAGATCTCTTTCAGAGTGTGCTATCAGAGAGGTTAGTGAGTCTGGTTCTGGTTACTAGTTTGAACATGTGAGTGTCATATAGTGGTGCATTTCTAAAACTACTTAGGTAGGAAATCAACCACAACAGCTATGCGAGTCTGAAACAAACCTCTAGAGGAAGGTCTCCAATAGAGGAGGCTGAAATGGGGACTGTCTTGGCAATCATTGCATAACTGGCTACACCCCTAGCTAATTCCAGAAAACCCAGTGACATCATCGATGGAAACTCAAGGATCATGGTCTTTTCAAAGGAAACTGGTGTGACTATTGCATTGTTGCTGTTTTAATTACATGAAGAATAGTTTTCTAATGGTCATAAATGTGGCTAGAAATTGCCTATAAAAAGTATTTGTCTATAAATATTTTTCATAGCATATTTTTCTCTAAGTAGGGCTCACTGATATAATTTAGTACAGAAAGGACCAAAACTGTCAAAACAACATAAAGGTACAGGAAAAGGTATTGCCTCATTAAGGGACACAAAGAAAAAGATAAAGTTATAGGAAAGGGGCATTGGCCTCATTTATTTTTTCACTCATTATTAAATTACTTGGTTACTTATTTGCTTGCCTCATTAGAACCAGCCTTTTTCCAGAAAGGACTTAAAAGAAAGGCAATTGATTGTAATCTAATCTGTGTGCAGGATTGGAACCTTGATGATTCTGAGATAGGGGTTTGATGCTTCTCTGAAATGAGACTTTAGGAAGAGAAGACCCTTAAAATTGGACTTAGAAATTGTATCTGGACCCAGCCATGTCTGCCCTAGTCACTTCATGATCTCAGTCTCTGCTTTGCTTCCTAGTGTGGGGAAAACATTGTGACGTCTTCCTTGTGGAGACTAATTAAACAATACATGTATAGAAAGTTTGAACTCTGAAATATGTTTCATACATGCAAAGCATTTTCAGGGAAGAGTGTGTTTCTTCACATTCTCCAGGACTAAAAGGAGAGTGGAAATATGCTTGTCAGAAAGAGTAAAACTGCTATAAAAATTACAATGTTCAAACTGGACGAAGAATAGATTTCCATATTTATTGAGTAAGGGGACAGCAGGCCTGGAAACGGAGGGAATACCAACTAGATGAAATGTGGCATCTGGGACAAGTAAATTAAAATGATTCCCAGCCCCAGGAAAAACCCACTAAAAACAACTGCTTTTTACTCTATCTCATTACTGAGTGAGTCACCTCAGTTTTGAAATGGCACAAAGTAATCGAAATGATATTTTACCTGTTGGTAAGGATTCATTCAAGCAAGTACATCAGTCACTGAGGTACAAAATGCTAAAGTATATTTTTCATGATGGAAAAGATGACCAGCATATGAAGGGATGGATCTGATTTCTCTCCCCCAATTCATATTTTTATAACACAAAATAAACACATTTATTTTTCCATTTTGGAGGTAATCACTTTTGTGTGTATTTCTCACTTTATTGTTCAAATCATGCTTTTTCAGTTGTCTGTGTTATCCAGAGGGGTAGAGAGATCTTGATAAACAGTGCCTGTGTGCTCCATGCATTAGCTCAATTTGATATAAATAATAAGTAACATTCATGGTGACATGAAAATGAAATAAGATGATTGTCGTTTTGCAATCTCTGTTTTGCTTTTTAGGGCATTGTAGTTCATTGAGTGTTTGCAGTTTGCTCTCTTAAGAATAAAATCAAAAGAAATTTGGGATTCCTAAGCAGAAATTCAGAAAACGGTTTTTTCTTTGGGAAACTGGAATAGAAGTTTCATCTTTGGGAAGTAAAGGAGCTACTTGTTGGTATTTAGCTTATGAAATACAAAACAAAAAAACCAAATCACATTAGGGGCTAAATTGGGATTTGTAATAAATGCTATACTCCGAGACCTTTATCTCCATTATAGCAATTATTCCTCAAGTGAGATTTAAATAAAGTTAGTGGCAGAAGATATTGGTGGTGGTGATATTGGTGATGAAAAGTAAAAATTTTAAATAAGCTTTGCTTATTACATATACAGAAATAAGGACATGTTCATTGACACTGATGAGCTCATAGTCTAATAGGGCAGACTGCTGCGTGAATACTTTATTGACACTTAGTGTGATATACACAATGTTGTAAGATGGATGATACATGGAAGGAAGGCATCACGATATGGAAGAGGATAGACCATGAGAAGGAAGTTGACTGAAGTGAACAGAAAGCTAATAGGGTGCCGTCAGCATTTCGAGTCTTCAGAGCAGTAGGCCGCATCCCACCCTGTCAGGTTAGCTGTTCCGACATGACCTTGAATGTGTTGGGTTGCCTGTGTGGGAATGGGAGTCAGGTGAAGTGGGGAGATGGGCCAACAGCTTTCTTTGAAACAACCAAGTTTCAGGCCATCTCTGAAAGAGTAGGAAAATATTTTAGACGTGCTGTTTGATTTAATATATATTTAAAATTTTATGGCATTACTTTATATGTATCCTGTTATCTTTATAACACAATTCTATCATAGAACTTCTGCCATTGGGTATCATTAGGAAATTACCAGTCATGCAGGACAGAAATTTAGCATTCTGGACAGTAGAACTTTCTACCTCATGGACTTGGAGTTTCCGACAGGTCTAAAGAGATTTAGTCCTTTCTTTAAAAAAAAAAAATACACATACATGCGCGCGCACACACACACACACACACACACACACACACTTGGCATTTTGAAAGCTATAAACTAAATAGGGATATATGACCTTACTGATTTTTTTTCCTTAATGGAAATACGTGTGTGTTCTAGTCATTCTCATTATGCAAGTTTGAATGGATTCATCTATATTTTCCTCTTCACAACACTCAGTGATCATTTCTCTGAGTCCGTCTCCTCTCTGGCATTGCTACACCACTCCATGCAGACTTTTCTAGACTAAAGTCAATACATTACTGACAAACAATCATTTCATATGAGTCTTCACGGAACGACTGGCAAAGAAAGAAGGCTATTTCCAGTTGTCCACTCTTGCACTTTCTGGCTGTTTTAGACCTGGCTCAGGTCTCTAGAAACTCTTGATGAATACTGGCAAGAATATGTCGTGGATCTAGGTGAAAATAGACTGCGTTCTATTTTTGGAAATTTTTCCCACAGGTAGACCAATTCACAACGTCTTTATGCTGCCATGGCAACTGGCCACCCAGCCATTCAGGGAATGCTTTTCTCTGTATTCTGAACAAGGTATGGCAAGATGCCTTTTCCCCTTAGGTCATCATGGAAGATGATGGAATTGCCAGAACCTCTACAGTAAACTGAGAATGCAATCCATATAAAAGGATAAAACTAGTGACTCAAGAGTAAAGGTCTGTCATCTTAATTTTAAAGGAATAGTCAGGTTTTCCCTCCCTCCCTGCCCTTGATCTCATTCAGAGACTGGAAAGTTGAAAGGCATGGTAGAAGTGAAATGTTATTTCATCCTAGAGCTCCATCAGGTCTTACCTCTGGGTGTTATTACTGTTTTCATTTTCTCTTAGAAGAAAACTCTGATTTCAACTTGTCTTAAATGTGTTCATTATTTTTCCATAGAAATCTCTGCAGTTCCTGTACCATGTAGATGAGAAAGACTTTTCCCAGTCTGGCGCAATGATTCCTATACTAGGCTTTGGAACAGCCTGTGCTTACTTGGCAGGTTCATCCTTCTGCCATTCCTGGTGAAACTTTATAGCATCAACTTTATTAATATCCATCAATGTCAGTGAGCCTCTTGAAAAGGGTCCAGCCATAAATATCCCTTGGCCATACACCCCCATCTTTCCAAATAAAATCTAACCTTAAATCTAATCTTAATTAAAACAGTATATTTGCTATGAAAGTGTAGCTTGAAGACAATGACTCTAGACCTCTCTTATGTAGAGATTCTGGAGTCCTCATTGCTAGGAAACCCTTCACTGTTCTGTCCATCCCCAGAACAGGACGGTTACTCTTCCCAGTTCAGGTTCCAATCTGTCAGCTTAGTTCCTGTTCTCTGTCTTGGTGGCAAGCCAATTCTCAGGCCACCGATAGAAAGAGATGTTGGGCCTTCCCTGAGCCCAGTGACTGAGCCATTACTGGACACGGGTCCCATGTTCTCTCTCTCCCTCTGTTCTCTGACTTTTTTCTTTACTTGGGTATACAGGGAGAGCTCATCCTAACCTCCAGTGCTGGGATTTCACAAAATGAAAATACCTTAAATATGCAACAGTGTTGGCAAATGAACAGCAACAGAGAAAAATCATTTCTTCCCCTTTTTTATCTCCATCTTCAAACTTGAATTTGTAAGTAAAGAAGAGAATTGATGTGAAAAATGTTTAAGTGACAAGAGTTCTGTACAGTTGGCTTCAAAAAAAGTTAGGCAATGCTTAATTCTAAAAATGCAATTTTTCCTTAGCAGAAAGATTTTGTAACTTACATAAGCATGATTGATTAAGATATGGTGTATTTTTTTCATGAGAGGAGACTACTGCTGTTCTCTATAGAAGGCTAATTAGTGCCAAAGATTTTTAACGTAAATTCAGAAGTTGACAGAGTATAGCTGACCATGAATCCATACAGAAGAAAGAAGGAGTTGGGCTTCCCAAAGCAAAAAATAATGTTGGGCACCTAAAATGTGCATGTGGTTTTAAAAGAAAAGTTCATTTGGAAATATCTGGATAGGAGGAAGCAGACATCCTGTGCCTATATAAGGAAAAAAAATAAATCTGTACATTATTATTTCCATTTTTGAAATCATTGATGTATTTCTACGTGCAGCAAGCATTTGTGTGCCTTGACTGACCAAGACATAAGTGGGGAAGATCACGTGGCTGCCTGGTGCCTGTCAGTTAACCACTAAGCAGCTCGCCCATTAGAATTCTTGTAGACTTAGACCTCTGTGTTTTAAGTTCTTTCTCAGTTGCAGCCTCTGCTTATTCCCCTTCGTCTTGCTTTCATTTCATTTCAGAAAACAACTATTTTTACATAAACTACAAAGTCACAGCCAGCAGCATGTGCAGCAGAGACAGATAGCCTGAGGTTGCCCAGGGACTTTTCATTTTATCTTTGCGCAGACCTAGCACTGCCTGCCAGGTAAAACTAGTGTAACGAGGGCTCCGGCGTCTCCACCACCCGTCAGCCCTGCCGAGGCCAAGATGAGCACGCTGATAACGCGGGCTGCCTGACAGCCAGGGGAGATTCTGTAAATCATGCTGCTCCCATTGATTACAGTCGGGAAGAGCATTAACCCTCCTTCACCCCAAGATACGCTGTCTCCACAAGTGTTTGTAACATCAACATGTTACGGGAGCTTTTGGAAGATGAATTCATTGCTAGAGAGAAGACCCCTTCGCAAAATAAAGAAATGCCAACAAGCCTGAGTATTGTCTAGCACATTTCTTTGAAACCATTTTTAAAGTCACAAGTTTCATTTTTGTTTCATATTACCAGGGGCAGAGAGCTGCTTTGAAATCCATTGATTTCAGTCTGAGTGGTGTTGAACATTTTTAAAAAGGCTATTGGAGAAGATACACTTTTTAAAGGAGAAGATAGGCTTTTTAACTAGCTTTTATGGTCCAGAAAAAGTTCTGAGGACCGAAGCGATCCGGCCGATTGTTCTAGGTAACAGTTTCCTCCTGGAACTTACTATAGTTTCCCTTTAATTAATCTGCTGTACATTTTGGGTCTGTTTAGGCACTGTTGAGTTTTCTTAGGTAGTACTGTCACTTTGGAAAATCAGACTTCTAGTGCTCGAGGGAGAAAGTGAGTCACTCTTTCTAGCTTGAAAACCAATCCTTAATTTTCTTCTTAATCCTGTCCTAAACGAGCAGATCCCTTCAGCTTCACTAAATAGGATAATTTGAATTGCACAGTTAGGAGCTATTTTTATCGTCACCACAATGTGTGTTTGTCAGCACATTTTTCTGGTTGTTTACCCACCATGGGGTGTTGGGACCATGGGGTAGTGGTGACAATGTCGACTCTGGGACCTTCTGCCTGAGTTTGAGCCTAGCTGTACACTTCCTTTCTGCCTCAATTTTCTTCATCTGTAAAATATCATATTATTCTTATGAGGCTTACGAGGATTAATTAACATAGGCAAAGCACTTAGAAGAGTGCTCAATTTTGTAAGTGCTCAATACACGTTAGATTTAAAACAAAATGAAACCTCTGGACAAAGGAACTGTTTTTGAGGAGCTAAAGGTGATAAAATACAGCATTTGCTCTGAAGGAAATGGACAAGGGACACATTTAGCCTAACTGTGGCCCACATTGTGGGAGCAGAAGATGGAAGGATGCCCTCAGCACCTAGGTAGGTGAGTGCCTGCCCCAATTCTGTTGTTACAGGCTGACCTGCTGACCAGCACAGAGATTCCTGACAATGGGTAGCACATGCATGCAAACCTGCAGACCTCTGGGATGCTTGCTGCGGACTCCCTCATCCCAACCCTCTCCCCTTCTCTCCTGTTCCACATTAATTCTGCACTGTAGAATTTTGGTGTTGATGGTGGTTACCAATAGCAACGTCAGTATCCTTCAAGTATGATATGTAGAGGAAACCTTGTTGGGAAAAGAGAGGAGTGCTTTCTCTCCTCTGTTTAAGTTTCTTTTGGTTGCAAGCAACAGAAACCAACTCTGGCTAGCTCTAGCCAAAAATAATAATAAAAAATAAATAAATAAATAAATAAATATAAATAAATAACAGAAACAAAAAAAGAAGCTTTACTAGAAGGATATTAGAGTATTTCATGCTATCCAGGGATTGAAAAACCAAGTCTCAGCAGGACAATTGAACCTTGAGGCCACCATATCATGGTTAAAAGCATGGATTCTAGAGTCAAATCCCATCTGAATTTCTATCCCAGCTCCTTACCTTGCTATCTGTGTGATCACAGGCCAATTCTTTACCTGCTCTGTGCCTCAGTTTTGCCATCTGAAGAATGGTGATTGATAATACCCACCTTATTGTGTGGTTATGTGAATTAAAAGAGGTAGTATTTGAAAGAGCTTGGGACAGTGGGATATAGTAAATATTGCATGAAGCCTGGTTAAATTAGAAGTGTGGGCAATCTTGCACCCTCCCAGAGGAGCACAGCCATTGCTGGGATACAGCTCTGAGGACTTTGTGTCTCTGGAGTGATTCCGATTGACCCAACCTGTGTCTGACCTCAATTATGGATCAAGATGATGTTGGTTGTCATGAGGTGTGAATAGGGCTTCTTTGGGCCAGTCTGCCAACTGGAGCCAGGTGACAGGAGATAGTGTCCTGAGCGAAGGCTTTGGGTTTGAGCCTCTCAGTCATACTGGGCTGTCACTCTTTTTAGTTCAAAAGGAAGAGTGGTCATAGAACATTTCATTTGAAAATAGCTTATATTAATAACTAACACATTGTCAAATACAGCTAATTGGAGGACACTTAATTTTTTCTGCAGAAATACCAAGTCTCTTAAAACTCTAATATTTGAAGGGCTTAATGAGATGCAAGTGAAATAGCATATGGTCCTTTGCTAACAGTAAAGGAAAAACAATTACTCAAGCAGACATGTAGCTCTTAGTTAATGGGAACAAAGCAAGGCAAAAATGTGTAAAGCTGTTAAAAAATACACCAAATACTGGGCACATCACCGGACAGAGGAATGCACCCTTCTCTCATGGATACTCTGCATCTCAACATCCGGTTGATCTCCTGGAAGATACAGGCTTATGGTGAAAAGGACACTTTATAACACCATGCACTAAACATAGCTAAAAGAGTTTATGTTTTCTAAAGTTTTTTTTTGTTTGAGATGGAGTCTCGCTCTGTCACCCAGGCTGGAGTGCAGTGGCGTGATCTCGGCTCCCTGCAACCTCCACCTCATAGGTTCAAGCGATTCTCCTGCCTCAGCCTCCCAAGTAGCTGGGATTACAGGTGCATGCCACCACACCCGGCTGATTTTTGTGTTTGTAGTAGAAGACAGAGTTTTGCCATGTTCGCCAGGCTGGTTTCGAACTCCTGACCTCAGGTGATCCACCTGCCTCGGCCCCCCACAGTGCTGGGATTACAGGCATGAGCCACCGCACCCAGCCTAAAGTTTTGTAATAGTGAGATAATCTCTGCCAGGTTCTTGGAGGAGAAAAATTTTATTATTTCATTAATACTTGTCAAAAATCTAGTGAGCAAGCAAGGGAATAAATGACTTCCTTGTTGTCTTGGGAGTTTTGCCCTCTGCCTCTTTCTCCAAGTCTCACAGTTGCAGAAGAGGACCAACTACCTGACCATTGGTTTGGCTCTAGGCATGTACACCATAAGTCAAATAAGTCTGGGAAATACTGCATGAAATAACACACCTCACTTCAACTCAGATTTCCTGTGCACATTGGCATATTGGAGGTTGAGAAGTCCTGTAGTAAGCTTTATTATTATTACATTATTATTTCCAGTTATTTTCTCAGACTTTCCAAAGCTTGTTGGCCTATTGAGCCCATTTTATCAGAATAACTCTTAATATCCAAAACCCTTATTTTTGTGAGTCATAGTTTGAGAATTGCCCATCTTGATTAACAAATGTGACTTGTTAATAACACTTTTTAATCTGTCCTAGTTTCATCATGACTTAGCTCAGGGGTTGGCATCATTTTCCTGTAAAGGACCGACTAGTAAATGCTTTTGGTTTTGCAGGCCAGATAGTTGATGTGGCAAATATTCAACTCCGCCATTGTATCAGGGAACAGCTATAGACATACAGAAATGAAAGAACATGGCTGTTTTGCCCCAAAACTATGTTTATAAAAGCAGACAGCAGACCAGATTTGGCCTGTGACCATTAGTTTATGGACCCTAACTTAGATGAATAGACCCATTAATAAAACCTATTTTTATCTGCCGAAATCTGTGCTTTTTTGGCAGCCTTGTTCATTCTTTTGAGTTTTTAAGAGTTGTGTCCTTTCAGTCTTTGCAATGGTGAAATTGTGACCTTAGTTCATCATTTACAGTTACAGGTGACTGTTCATCCAATGTTTACTTTATAGATAGTATTTTTTCATCTGAAATTTGCATTTACCTGCTGTTATTAATCAAACTGCAAAATGGTAATGGACTCACTTAGACCCTGGGAGTCAGAAGACCTGGATTGGATTCCTGTATTACTTTCAACTAGTTATGTCATTTAGGCCAGTTTCTTTTCTCAGGGCCTTAATTTCCATATCTTTCAAAGGAAATGCTTCAGAAGAAGTCCCCACCAACCCTTGGGAGTGGGGAACCACCCAGAGTGTGCATGAGATGAGAGGTGAATCTGCCAACCTCACTTCCAGTGCCTCTGTGAGCCTGGTGCAGGACTGACCAGGATCCTGCTGGTTAAAGAAACTTACTAAGTATCCCACAGTTAGGTGCTAAACACCAGGCACTACTTCATCTGGCCCCAGCCTGGAGGCCTTAGCTGTCAAGGATAATTCTGACTTTTCATGTCGTTGACCTTAAAACTGATTGAGAACTGAGTTCCAGTGGTCTACTCCTCCCCAGATTTTCAAAGACTCTTCCGGCTCCAATCAGAATTAGTACTTCCATTTATTTTATATTCTACTTTTTCACTCTTCCTCGGTTTATAATGTACCTTCAAAGTTGGTACTTGTGCCATCTCTATTACAAACGAAGGGCTAACTTAATGAATGCAAATTCTACTCCATGTCTTGACCAAAACCAAAAAAAAAGATGCAGAAAAGGTTTATTTCCTAGCACGCCATTTCTCTGAGGGAGTGGCATCTGTTGTCCCTGCATTTGGCCACCTGCATTTGCTTCCTTTCTCCTCACAGTGCTGGGGGGAAGGCCAGTGTGTGACAATTGGCATTCTGTTACTCCATGTCCCTGAAAGGCAAGTGCCTCCTTGGTTTGGTCTTCAAATGCATCTGGAACACTAAGGGAAAATCATGTCATTATGCAAATTTAGGGATTTTCTAGGGTCAAATAACTACCCCCAATTTCTGCCTTAGGCACTAACTGGAGAGTCTCATTGCTAAAGAAAACGAATCTCTTCTGGACTGCAGCCTGTCCACAACTTCTCCAAACGTGTGCAAATATACCGATGCTAAGCTCTAGGCCTCTTAAAGAAGGTAATGAAATTCAGACTAGGCGTTTCTAATTTAGGCTTTACTCTCCTTTCCATGTTAACACCTAGGCCTCATCTCCACAGCAGGATGAGACAGGACAGAAGCCCAAAGGCTGCAGGAAGCTTGCTTCTCTCTTTTTTTTAATTCAGCCCTTTTTCTGTCTTAATGTGTCTTTTGTCTCTGTACTCAAGTCAGCCAGTGAGTGTATCATTTATCGGCTAATAAGTTGTCTGACAAGATAGCCACTTTGTACCTAATTGTTCGGTTTATTTATGTATTATTGATGAGCCCAGACTTGAACTCTGATTCCCTTGGAGGCTGCTTGATAAATCTCTTGGCTAATCCTAAAACACTGAATTACCTGCTGGAGCACAATACCTGACATTGCTTTTACTTTGTATTCCTAAAAGGCCCTGGATATACATTTCAATGTCTGGGTTTAACAGTAAGAAATAAAATAGGATACATAATTCAAATTGCTCTTTGAGCTTAAATTAAAAAAGATATAAAACACATCCCTCCAATCACTTCCTGACTCTGGAGGTTTATTCGATCCACGTTGCTTAGAGTTACTTTGAACTGCATGAACTCAGTACCAGGCTGTAATCTTACTTGCTTTTCCGTGGCTTCAGTTTCAACCAATGGAATTGCATACCATTGCAAACTGAGTTTGCGGACTGGGAGTCTGTATTCTATTTCTAAATCCTGTAGTAGTTTTCAGTAGCTACCATGAGACACCAGCACTCAGCTCTAAGTACCCTGAAGGTTTTCCTCATCTTTTGCAATGCCTCCTGTGATTAGTGGAACCATGAGTACTTCCCTAAGTGCCCTCTCTGTCCTGTCTGTTTCTCCATCAGTAAATTTAAGTGACGACCTTAAGTACTATGTTTTAAAAGAGTAGTGAGGATTTTTAAATGAGTTTATGAAAGTGCACTCAGACTAGAACATGCCATTTAGTATTGTAAGGATTAATATTTGAACAATAATCAGAGCACATAAATTATAGATCAACACTGATAATTTTTTGCTCATTATGAGATTTATTACTATTGATGGACCCTTATAAGGCCTTTGGTGCTGTTGCAAGTTGAAGAAATGGAGGTTTTAAAAATGGGAGGTTTCTTGCAAATTTCCAATTTGTCCATACCTGGAAAAGCCCAAAGTGTAGGGAATCATTTCATAAGACATTAGGACACCATTAACCAATTCATGGAAATACAAGAAGAAAGAGATTTGTGTTCAGCTGATCATTTACTACTGAAGCAGATATTTGTCAGAAAATGTATACCAGTCCTGCCTTTATTTAACATTTTGATATTTTGTTAAATTTTTAAATTTTAAAAACTGTGGCAAAATACACATAACATAAAATTTACCATCCTAACCACTTTAAGTGTGCAATTCAGTGTATTACATATATTCACACTGTTGTGTAACCAATCTCCAGTACATGTTTCATCTTGCAAAACTGAAAGTCAAACAATGACTCCCCATTCCCTTTTCTCCCTCCTAGCCCCTGACAACTGCCATTCTACTTTCTGTCTGTATAAATATTGATTACTCTAGGTGCCTCATGCAAGTGGAATCATACAGTATTTGTCTTTTATTTTTTATTTTCTGTATCTGGCTTATTTCACTTATCATAGTGTTCTCAAGGTTCATCCAAGTTGTAGCATGTGTTAGAATTTCCTTTTGAAGACTGAATAATATTCCCTTGTGTATATATGCTACCTTTTGTTTATCCTCTCATCAGTTGTTGGATATTTGAGTTGCTTCCACCTTTTGGCTGTTGTGAATAATGCCACTATGGACATGAGTATGATATATATATGTATATTATATAGATAGAAGATATAGATATATATCTATATAGACTATGGACATGAGTATAATATATATGTATATTATATAGATAGTTATAACATATATAGATAGAAGATATATATCTATATAATATATAGATGTCCATAGTCAAATATGGACCATAGTTATGTCCATAGTCTGTATAGACTCAGTTTTCAATTCTCTTGATTATATACCCAGAGGTTAAATTACTAGGTCATATGGTAATTCTGTTTAATTTTTTGAGAAACTGCCATCGTGTTTTCTACAGCCAGTTGCACCATCTTACATGCCCACCAATAATGCACAGGGTTCCAATTTCTCCACATCCTTATTTTCTGGGATTTTTTTAGTCAATTTTTTTTTTTTTTTTTTTTTTTTTTTTTTTTTTTTTTTTTGAGACTGAGTCTTGCTCTGTCGCCCAGGCTGGAGTGCAGTGGCGCGGTCTTGGCTCCCTGCAAGCTCCGCCTCCCGGGTTCACGCCATTCTCCGGCCTCAGCCTCCCAAGTAGCTGGGACTACAGGCACCCGCCACCACACCCAGCTAATTTTTTTTGTATTTTTAGTAGAGACGGGGTTTCACTGTGGTGTCGATCTCCTGACCTTGTGATCTGCCCGCCTCGGCCTCCCAAAGTGCTGGGATTACAGGCGTGAGCCACCGCGCCTGTCCTTTTCAGTCAATTTTTATGATAGCCATCCTAAGAGGTGTGAAGGGGTATCTCCTTGTGGTTATGATTTCTATTTCCCTAACAATTAGTGGTGTTGAACATCTTTTCATGTGCTATTGGCCATTTACACATCTTCTTTGGAGATGCATCTGTCCAAGGTCTTTACCCATTTTCTAATCAGGTTGTTTGTTTTTGTTGTTGATTTGTTGGCTTTCTTTATATATCCTGAATATTAACCCTTTATCAGATATATATGATTTACAAATATTTTCTCCTATTCTGTGGGTTGCCCTTTCATTCTGTTGTGTCCTTTAATGCATATAAAGTTTTAATTTCGATTTAGCCCCATTTATCTATTTTCTCTTTTGTTCCCTGTGTTCTTGGAGTCACACCAGAGAAATCATTGCCAAATCCAATATCGTAAAGCTTTTATCCATCAGATGGGTTTTTGACATTCGTTTAAAAAATATGGTACTAAAATATCATTTATCTTGACTAGTCAGTCCTTTACCTTAAGTTTTCCTCCTCAGGCAAATATGCCTCACCCTAGTACAGGCTCTGGATTTCAGGGACACATATGGAATAAACCAAGTCATTCATTTGCAGTGAAGGGAGCTTTTCAACCTACAGGCCAAATTGCTTCCATGTGTACATTGCAAACCCAAGTGGGAAATTTCTGAAATATATTCACTGCATCTGATCTTGATGTACTACAGTGTTGGGCTTATCCAACACTTTTTACAGATGAACCTCTACAGGGCAAAAGGGAGGTGATTATTTCATCAGAGAATACACTCAAAAACATACACTGGAGCGAGAATAAAGGGGCACTGAGAAAAATGTCACCAAAATTGATTTGACATTCTAAGGTGGATGGCTTAATTATTTTTATTCATTTGATGTTTATTTGTATGGAGTTCTACAGATTTTCAGCAATTGGTTTTAACAACCATCGCAGATGTGTATAAGTTTGGCAATATCATGATCTCACTTTTACATATGAAGAACTTAAAGGTCAGAAAACTTGTCTCTTTATTCAGATTTCTGTAGCATTTAAGAGGTAGAACATGGATTTGAGCCTAGAAGCTTTAACTCGATGCCAGGGGTTCTTTAAGTGTGGTTGCTGGACCAGCAGCATCAACATCACCTGAGACATGCAAATTCTCAGGCCCCTTTGCTGACCTACTGACTCAAACACATGGGGACAGTCCAGTAGTCTGTGTATTAACAAGCCTCCTAGGAGATTGCTGCATGTCATGTGTGGAAACCACCATTCTACACAATGATGTGTGTATAGGCACTGAACTAGACTCAAGTCCACAGTGTCTGCTGTCAGTGAGTTCATAAGCTAGTAGCTAAAGTACATACATGTGCACATATTTCAGGCAGACAGTGAAACTGATGTAGGAGTAATACTAATGGAGAATTTTCTGATTCAAAGGAGGGATAAATACCACTCTGGTTTGAGAATCAGGAAAGGCTGCAGAAGAAGGATGGTTAAAATTTGGATATTTGGAGATAAAGTATGACATCACCAGCCAGAGGGACCATATGAATAAATGCAGAGAGGAGGGAATGGTGATGTCACAGGGCATGCAGAGCACATTGGTTTGGCTTCACTGAGCAGACAGCAGATGTCAAAAAGCTTTGGATATCAGAATAAGAAGGATCCATTTTGTTCAATTGTCAATGAGAAGCCAGGGCATATTTTTGAGGAGGGGAGAGCTATGATCAAGGCTATAACTTAAGGACATTATTCTCAGAATTATATTGAATGGATTGCATTGAGAGGAAGCAGGGGATAGAAGAGATCAGTTAAATGATAATGGCAACAATCTGGACAAAAGGTGAGAAGACCATAGATTGGGATTGAACTGGTGGGAGCGGGTGTTTGAGATCTGTAATGTGCAGGACTTGGGATGCAAAGAATAGAGAAGGATTCATAAGATACTTAAATTAGAAGCTTCAGTGACTAAGGAGTGTGAGTCATGCCATCAGTAAAGATAGAGGACCAGTTTTAGAGGGAAGAAGAGTTGAGCCTTGAACACAATCAACTTGAGATTCTGATAGGCGTCTTTGATGAAGATGTCCAGCAGGGCATAAGAATGAAAAGATGGAGATAGGCAGAATAATCCTTCCTGAAAAGATATTTGAGATCTTCTCTGTAGAAGGGCGCTCATTCCCAAGAAGAGGGTGTGTACGCCATTCCTCTGGGGAGCACTCAGGAGTAAGGAAAGGGGTATGGGGGCATAGAAGAGCCTGTCTTGAAGACTAGGATGAAATAAAAGGCCGAGAGATCCAAGTGGGAAGGGCTGGCTGTCAGTTCTGAATGAGGGAAAGAGAATGAGTATAAGGAGAGGAGAAGCCAGCACACAACTTCAAGAGATCAAGGGGCAAGTGAGTGGTTAGAAGTGCGTGCAGAGGCATACCAAGTTACTTTGAGAAGTTCTGTGGTAATGGAAAGGAGAGAGAGAAATTAGTAACTTCAGTGGGTGGTTGAGTACAGAGAAGAGTTATTGGTTGATTGTTTGGGTTTCATTTTGTTTTGTTTTGTTTGTAAGGATAAAGGAGAATTTGAGCCTTTTTGTAGGCTTAAGGGGGTGATGAAAGATGAGAAATGACAGATGGGGCAAGTTACCAGGAGGGATACAGTTGAGAGTCCAAGGGAAGGATTATTCTTAAGAATGGAGAAAAATCTATCTCTGAAGCCAAAAAGAAAGAAGGAAGAAAGAGTTCAGTTTCCAACAAAAATTTGGAGATGAAGAGGAGGAGAATTGAGGGAGTTTGTTCGGGTGGACTTCTCTGTGCAGTAAGAGAAAAGGTGATCACTAGAGAAGGTGGTAAGGGATTGAGTATTAGAAGATCAGAAAAAAATGTTTGGAAGAGGTGAGGTGGAAAATGTGATGGAAACTCAACGGAAAAGATGAGCAGTAAAACTAGGGCCTAGATAAGACAGAAAACATTATTGTATAGTGGAATTAATCAGATAAATTTCATGATTATTTCTGGCAATATTATGTGATTTTGAAGCAGGGACTAAAGAAAGTGAGAGACTGGGACTTCCCCAGGCCAGGCGAAGGGTAAGGCAGATGGAGGGAAATGAAAAAAAAGAAAACCATCAAAGATGTCAAAATAAAGAGGCTTGTAGAAAAAGCTTGCTTGAAGTGATGAATTCTGAAATCTAGTCTACATCTTCTTGGAGACAGTGGAACGACGACTAGAGAGAGGTAGAGGGATTAAAGGTAATTGGGAAGGAAGATGGAAGACTCAAGAGAATTAAAGAATGGAAGTTGTGGGAGGGTAGGAAGTTCTAATCAGAGCCAGAAATTTTGCAATTTGACATCCACAGAGTTCAGTTCTATGTGGTAACTAGTTCACATTACTACCAGTGCCTACAGGAAGTCGAAATGCAGTCATTATTTAAAACTGAAGCAACAACAAGAAAGTGAAGCTAATTTGGAAAAGATCTGCAAGAGAAATATAAACATCAGGAAAGGCAATAAACAGAGAGAATAAAGTTGGAGGTGACCTAGAAAATAAGAGATGACAACAGTTAGGAGAGAGAAAATGTGGAATAAGCAGATGATGTAGACTCCAGAGAGGAATTAATTGAGAATGGCAGTGGAATGATGCTCTGGCAGGAACGAGTTCTCACCTCTACCTCTTGACCTGTGAGATGGGTGAGTGGGAAGGATTATCTACACTGGAAAGGTGGAAACACCTTCAAAAAAAGTTTAAGTTTTATTTAGAATTAGGAAAGAGTGGGTAGATTTGAAGAAGGGCAGATCCAAATGAATTGGGCCACATTAGCAGTTCTAAGACCTTAGAGGGCAGGGACCACATTGCCTTGGTTTTTTTCTTTCCCCTTCCACTTTGTAGGAATATGCCTGGAACATGAGGGTGGTAACACAAAAATGCTGAATTAATTAGTCAATCAATGAATACACTTAAAAAATATTCAGGCAATGAGGTAATAAGAGTGGGGAAAGGGATACCTATTCTTAGTTTGTACTTGATTTTAAAGAAAAAGGTTGAAGGAAACAGAGTTTACGAGTAGGTTCAAGACACTGTGTAAACAGAAGAGTAAATCTTAGCTTTTTTTTCAGAGTACACCTTCCAGTATTGGACAGATCACTGATAGCCACTTCAGGGCGATGAGAGAACAGGCCAAGCGGCAGCTCCCAGGAGACAGCTGATGAGGTCTCTGTAGCTACTGTGTTAGAGAACAGTCCATACAGTGGGAGAAGGGAGAGAAGATGGGCTCTCCCTCTATCAGATTGTCTCTCTTTCTTTCTCATATTTCTCTGTTCTTGTTCTCAGGCTTTACAACTCAAGAAGCTAATGCTATTGATTTAATAAGGCTGGCCCATCTTTTTAAAATGTAACAGCTGTATTAAGCTATCTAATTACCATGAAATTCCCCTGTGTTAAATGGCCAATTAAATGATTTTTTATTAAATTTACAGAGCTATGCAACCATCTCCCAAATCCATTTTTAGAACATTTTCATCATCCCCAAAAGGTCCTTCCTGGATCTTTTAAATGATAAAGTTAATGTAAAGATAATAGTTGCATTTGTTGAGTGCTTACTATAGTCTGAGCTCTATCTTACGCAGTTTGTATGTACCAACTTTGTATGCTCACAATGACCCATGAGATAGGCACTATTGTCTCCCTATTTTACAGAGAGAAAAAGTGAGGCATTGGTCACATACATAGTAAGAGGTAGAGTCAGGATTTGAACTCAGCACGCTGGCTCCAAAGCTGCTGCTTTTAGCTACCATGTTGTATTGCTTTTAATATATACTGGACATTTGAGAAACAAGACAAAAATCATCATGAGAATCTATATCTTTCTCTGTTTCCCTTTATATCGTCAATATGGAGTGAGAAATATAGCTTGAATGCAAAAATATCCATATATTTACATATATTTCCCTTAAGCAGCTGATTCTGGAAATATTGAAAAATTACGAATAATTTTATACAGAACAGAATGAAGTTGCAGTCTTGGCAGTTATCTGGTTAATAAATTAGATCACTGAGACAAAAAGAATTCTATTTGTTGGTTTGAAATATCTGGTAAGGCCGGACAGCCATCCACATTCATCAAATTAACAGGATAATTGCCGAGTGTCTACTCTCCTTTGTTCTGTATCAACATAGCCTGAAACACAAATGGAATTTTCATCCAAATGATATAAATTTAGTTACTTGCAAACATTCCTGGTCACTAACCTAGAAAGACTATTGGGGATATTTGGAAATGTTCCCAGAAATTCAGTTTGAGTATGGAACAGCACAAGAAGTATAATTGTGGCATTGCCTCTTTATGAAATCAACTACTGACATTTTAATCCATGTAAAATCCTGTATCTACTTACAGATATTTCTGAAAAGGTATCATGTCAAATGAGCAGAGCATTAAATAGGCATATCATTTTCTGTAACCCTTCCCTAATGTTAATTTAAGAAAAATCCAATTAATACTCAGTATGGTAGGGACTACAAGTAGGATTTTAGGCTACAGGCTCTATTTTTAGCAATAGCATTTTTCGGAGGTAGATACAGGCAGCATTGGCTGAAAAGAATCCTCTTAGCATTAATTGTGTCCACAAAAAATACTTTAAAAAATTAAAAACCACAAGCATAGCTCCTTTTCTGTATGACACTACAGTGGTGGATACATGTCATTGTACATTTGTTGGAATCCATAAAATGAACAATACCAACAGGGAACCCTAATTTATGTAAACTACAGACTGTGGGTGATAATGATGTATCAGTGTAGCTTCATCAGTTGTAACAAATGGACCACCATGTTTATAGTGGGGGAGGTAGTGTGTGTGGAGATAGGAGATATATGGGAACTCTGTACATTTTGCTCAGTTTTGCTGTGTACCTAAAGCTGCTCTTAAAGTGTAGATTTTTTAAAAAACTAACCAATATGCTATTGTAAAAATGAAACCTATTAATGCATCATTTTCCATCTGGGAATGTGTTTAAATACTTAAAACATTAGATACCTTATGTTGTCTAAGATGGTCTAAGACCACTGTGCGTGCATATTCCTTGCAAAGGTGGGTCCCAGAAGCATACGAGGAGTCTGTCATTTCAAGGTTTGGAAAGAACCCAAATGAACTCCTCCCAGATGTCTGCCTTATGCAGATTTTTTCCTGTCAACATTTCTGATTTGCTGACATTGTCTTCTAATTCCATGCAGACTGAAGTGGCTCTAGACTCCCGTTTCTCAAGGTTATTAATCTGGGAGATCATGTACTTTGTGAATTTCCTGGGACTATCTAAGATCCCAGGCAGATCCCCTTGGGCTTTCCACTCTTTCCTGAGACTCCTCCCCCATGACTACCCTGTTGAGAAAATAAAACTCATAATGTTATTAACCCATTAAATTGCAATTGGGACGCAAATACAGACATACCCCCATTTTATTGCACCTCACCTTCTTGTACTTCACAAGTGTTGTGTTTTTTACACATTGACAGTTTGTGGCTACCCCACATTAAGCAAGAGTCTTTTAGCGCCATTTTCTAACAACACCATGTGCTCACTCTGGTCTCTGTGTCACATTTCAGTAATTCTCACATTTCAAACTTTTTATTATTATTACATCTGTCATGGTAATCTGTGATTAGTGGTCTTTGATGTTATTAGTGTAATTGTTTTGGGGTGTCATGAACTGCACCTATATAAGACAATGAACTTAATTGATAAATGTGTGTGTTCTGACCACTGCACTGACTGGCCGCTATCCTATTTTTCCCCCTCTCCTCAGACCTCCCTATTTTCTGAGTCATAACAAAATTAAAATGGGCCAATTAATAGCCCTACAATGGCCTCCAAGTGTTAAACTGAAAAGAAGAGTCTCACATCTCTCACTTTAAATTAAAAAGTAGAAATCATTAAGCTTATAAAGAAGGCATGTGGCAAGCCAAGCTAGGCCTTTTGTGCCCAACAGCCAGGTTGTGAATGCAAAGGAAAAGTCCTTAAAGGAAATTAAAAGTGCTACTCCTGTGAACACACCAATAATAAGAAAGTGAAACAGCCTTATTGCTGATGTAGAGAAAGTTTTGGTGATCTGGATAGAAGATCAAAGCAGCCACTGCATTCCCTTAAACCAAGGCCTAATCCAGAGCAAGGCCTTACCTCTCTTCAATTCTATAAAGGTTGAGATAAGCTGCAAAACAAAAGTTGGAAGCTAGCAGAGGTTGGTTCATGAGTATTAAAGAAAAACATAGTTATTTTCATAACATAAAAGTGTAAGTTGAAACAGCAAGTGCTGACATAGAAGCTGCAGTAAGTTATTCAGAAGAACTAGCTAAGATCACTGATGAAGGTGGCTACACTAAACAACAGATTTTCAGTATAGACAAAACTACCTTTTATTGGAAGAAGATGCCATCTAAGACTGAGAGCTAGAGAGGAGAAGTTGATGCCTGGCTTCAAAGGACAGGCTGACTCCATTGTTAGGGGTTAATGCAGCTGGTGATTTGCAGTTGAAGCCAGTGTTCATTTACCATTCTGAAAATCTAGAGCCCTTAAGAACTGTGCTCAGTCTACTCTAGCTGGATGACAGTACATCCTTTTACAGCATGGTTTGCTGAATATTTTAAGCCCACTGTTGAGACCTACTGCTTAGAAAATGAGATTCCTTTCCAACCACTACTAACAAGGCACCTAGTCACCCAAAGGCTCTGGTGGAAATGTACAAGGAGATGAATGTTGTTTTCGTGCCTGCTAGCATAACATCCATTCTGCAACCCATGGATCGAGGAGTAAAATTTTGACTTCCAAGTCTTACTATTTCAGAAATACATTTTGTAAGATTATAGGTGCCATAAATAATGATTCCTTTGATGGACCTGGGAAAGGTAAAGTAAAAACCTTCTGGAGATGATTTTACCATTCTAGTTGCCATTAAGAACATTCATGATGATTCATGGAAGGTGGTCAAAATGTCCACATTAACAGGAGTTTGAAGGACGTTGATTCCAACTCTCATGGATGACTTTGAGGGATTCAGGACTTCCATAGAAGCAGCAACTGTAGATGTGGTAGAAATAGCAAGATAACCAAAATTAGAAGTAGAGCCTAAACATGCGACTGAATTGCTGCAATCTTATGATAAAATTTTAATGGATGAGGAGTCTTCATATGGATAAGCAAAGAGAGAGGTTTCTTCAGATAGAATCACCATTGGTGAAAATGCTGCGAACATTGTTGAAATAACAACAAAATATTTAGAATATTATGTAAACTTAGTTGATAGAGCAGCAGTAGGATTTGAGATAATTGACTCCAATTTTGACATTCTACTGTAGGTAGCATGCTATCAAACAGCATCACATGCTGCAGAGAAATCTTTCATGAAAGAAAGAGTCAGTAGATGTGGCAAACTTCATTTTTTTTTTTTATTAGACGGAGTCTCACTCTGTCTCCAGGCTAGAGTGCAGTGGTGCAATCCCGGCTCACTGCAACCTCCGTGTCCCAGGTTCAAGCGATTCTCCTGCCTTAGCCTCCTGAGAAGCTGGGACTACAGGCACACGCCATCACGCCTGGCTAATTTTTGTATTTTTAGTAGAGACGGGGTTTCACCATGTTGGCCAGGATGATCTCGATCTCTTGACCTTGTGATCCACCTGCCTCGGCCACCCAGAGTGCTGGGATTACAGGATTGAGCCACTGCGCCTGGCCTATTGTCTTATTTTAAGAAATTGCCACACCTACCCCAGCCTTCAGCAGCCACCACCCCTGATCAGTCAGCAGTCATCAACAGTAAGGCAAGACCCTCCACCAGCAAAAAGATTATGACTTGCTGAAGGCTCAGGTGATTATTAGCATTTCTTAGCAATAAAATATGTTTTAATTAAGGTATGCACATTTTTAGACATAATTCTATCGCACACTTAATAGACTGTAGTATAGTGTAAACGTAACTTGTATGTGGGCTGAGAAACTAAAAAGTTTGTGTGATTTGCTTTACTTTGATATTTGCTTTATTGTGATGGTCTAGATCAAAACCCACAATATTTCCTAGATATACCTGTATACTTCCTAAAAAGTATGAAATACATTCCAAATTGAGGACTTAATTAGTTTACTTGCTTTTCTAGAAGAGAACCTGGTCATAGACTCCCCTTTGTTAGAAAAATTGAAGCGATGACTTTATATTGCTCTAAAGTAGTGTCAATCTCCCCTCTCTCTCTCTCTGTGTGGGGGGGTGTGTGTGTGTGTGTGTGTGTGTGTATATATATATCACACACATATACATACATATACACACTTACTATCTATATACACACACATATATACATATACATTTCTCTGTAAGTATATATAATAATATATATCTGTAAAATCTACATATAGGTAAACATAAATTATAATGTGTGTATATATACAACTTTATACATATATTTATATCTGAACAATTTATAATTCCTGCCTGCTATCTAGTAAGACTACTTAAAAAATAATGCATACTGTGAATTACATGTAACTACTTTGTGTACCTACGAAGAATTACCCTTTTTACACAGATAACATCTTGAGGGGATACTCACTTGTCCTAAGAACCGCATGGAACATAGTAGTGAAATTTCAATTCCATTTATAAAATTAATAGTGCCATCTACTCAGAATACTAATGATTTGAATGAAGATGCAGCATCTTGCAAACAAATAATTAGTTTTTCGCATGAAAGGATAAATAGAATCCTAATTAACAAATCGGTAATTTTTCTTAGAGCTTTTAGGTTTTGATCATAACAAGTGGCAGTTTTTATGTGTAGTTTGAAGAATTTATTTTGTTATTCTATAGTCACCGAGAGTAATTATAACTCCAAAGTTTGTGTAAAACAGTGTATGTTTATTTTGAGTTAACAGAGTTGTAAGCCTGAGACAATCAAGGCTCTTTGATTCTTCTTTTGAACACCACACCTAAACACCTGGAATAGTGCTAAAGGCCCTAGAAGAGTTGGGTAATTATAGCACATTGTACAAATTACCTAGTCCATATCTAAGTGATTCATTAAAAATATATAGACTTATTGCCTGATTTAGAATTTGAGCTGTCTTTATTCCTAAGTGAAACATCTCATTGTTGACCTCATCTCTCAACTCACAGTTTGTCATAAAAATGACCAAAACCACAAACTCAACCCATGACATAGACAAGGGTTTCTCAACAGCAGCACTGTTGACATGAGTCTGGATCATTCTTTTCTACAGGGTCTGGGCAGTGCAGGGTGTATGGGAGCATCCCTGGCCTCTATCCACTAGATGCCAGAAGCATCCGTCTCATAACAATCAAAAGTACCTCCAGACATTGTCAAATGTTAAGTGCCCTCCCCAGGCTGGGGTGAAATCACTCCCATTTGAAAACCGCTTCCAGGTGAGGCACAGTGGCTCACACTCGTAATTACAGCACTTTGGGAGGGCAAGGCAGGTGTTTCACTTGAGGTCAGGAGTTCAAGACCAGCCTGGTCAACATGGTGAAACCCCATCCCTACTAAAAACACAAAAATTAGCCAGGCATGGTGGTGCATGACTGTCATCTCAGCTACTCAAGAGGTTGAGGCAGGAGAATTGCTTGAACCTGGGAGGCAGAGGTTGCAGTGAGCTGAGATCGCGCCACTACACTCCAGCCTGGGTGACAGAGCGAGACTCCATCTCAAAAAAAAAAAGAAAACCACTTCTATAGAAAATGTGGGTTGCACTGTGTATCCCTCGTGATATTTAGTATTATTAAATAAGAGTGAGCAAAGCTATGGCCAAGCAATTGAAAAAACAAAACCAAAACAAAACTTTGAATCCACAAAGAACCAAGGAAATGCTAATAACCTTCTAAATAATGGAATTACTTATACTATATGGTTAATGCAGTTGGCAGTACAGAAACCCTTCATAAAGTCAGCCTCACACCTCAAGGAATATTGGACTAAAAATCAGTTTTCAGTGGCTGCTACTGGATAAAACATAAAAAGGAGTTTTATGGAGAAAATAGCAGATGCGTGGAGCCTCCGAGGCTTTATTCAGAATGCATATTCACAAGCCCTTTTCTTTTCAGTCATCTGATAGTGTGAAAAGGCACTGCGTTTTAAAAGTACTGTTTATAACCTACGTAAAAGTTGGAAAGTACATATTTTGAGAAACCACATTAGCTTTTGGAACCACTAATACAAATGGATTGTTACAAATGCAGGTTCATTGCCCGAAAATAGAATATAATGGGATCCTGTAAAATATGAATTTTAAATATTAGATGTGGGATATTTCCTGTCGTGTGTCTAAAGAGCTTTGTTGCCTGCATTATGTAGAATGGGGAATAGGTACTATATCACTTTCTGAGGAAGGTCCTATTAGCACTGAAGAAAAGGCAACATTGTTCTACTTTTAAAATAAAAATCTAAAATAAATGTTGGATAATTTAATCTTGTTCTAATGTTTAGTTTCCATCCCAGTCTTACTTAACTCCTGTTCTTAATACATGCTTAAGTTATTTGTTGCAAGTTTAATATCTCAAATAACGTTAAAAGATTTCTTGGAAACAAGACTCATTTATTTAAAATGTGCACATTCCGCTCAGAACTGTTCCGAAGGTATTTTAAGCAATATTATCTTAAAACTACTTAATCTAACATTAATTTACTTAATGGTAAAAAGATTACTTTATGCAAGAATTTTTTATAGCAAATATGAAATGTGCAAAAGTTATTAATAATGTAATTTTTGGCAGAATGTGAAAAATATGATACAGAAGAGATTACATAATTTCTTTGATGTGAGTATTAAATGGAGCATTAATTGATTACTGAAACAGCTTAAGTATCTAGCTAGGTTATGTAATTGTTGAACTAGAACAAAAATGGTTATACAGTTCAATTAAATACAAAGAGTGATTGTTATGGATAATTTAATGCATAAAACTAATAAGCTATGGATACTAAAATGTTATAGGAGACATATCATCCTATGTCGTACTACTATATTTAAGTATAACCTTATATTTTCATGTCAAACTGTCTGATATCTTTCTTTTATGACAATAAATTAGCCTGAAGCAATTTTAGTGAAAGTAATATTGTGTAGTTTGTTATGACTGGGTAATATTTTCTGTATGAATTAAGAGAAGAGTTCAACAGCACTTTGCATTTTCAGAAAACTCCTCCTGCAGTTTTGTGTGGTAGTTTTTAATACTGTGCTATAATAGCTGTTTCCCTAGGTAATCTGAAATAACTTTAACGTTAGCCAAATAAAAACATTGCAAGAGAAAAATATTTTGTGCACATACAGAGTAAATAAATGTGTACATATTTAAAGAATATGCACGTCTATGTATGCTTACATGCACGTATATATATACATATAATGATCTACAAAGTTTTCATTTAATTGGTGATTTTACTATTATTTTCTTTTGTCCTTCTCATTACTTTCCTCTTCCTCCCATTATTTCATATTTCAGGTATGACTGCATTTACATAAAGATAAAAAATAATATGTAGGCTGCGCATGGTGGCTCACGCCTGTAATCCCAGCACTTTGGGAGGCCAAGGCAGGTGGATCACCCAAGGTCAGGAGTTCAAGACCAGCCTGGCCATTATGGTGAAATCCCATCTCTACCAAAAATACAAAAATTAGTTGGTAATGGTGGTGCATGCCGGTAGTCCTAGCTGCTGTGGACGCTAAGGCAAGAGAATTGTTTGAACCCCCGGAAGGCGGAGGTTGCCGTGAGTTGAGATCGCGCCGCTGTACTCCAGCCTAGGTGACAGAGGAGAGACTCCATCTCAAAGAAAACAAAAAGAAAAAAATCTACAGATAACTTTCCATATTAAAGACCTTTTCACAGGCAAATTGAGGGCACACCAAATCTGATTCTTTCCACTACTTCCCGCCTATTGATCTTTCCAATTAATGATGGAAACAGTCAAATAAACTTGCCATGAGGGGGAAGTACCATAGTTTCCATATGTATAGTGCTTTATAATTTACAAATGCTCTTGCATGTCTCATCTAAATCTGACATAATTACGTAGAGCAAGAACAATTTTTACTCTCGTTCCCAAGACTAGTCGGCTAGGAACTGTCAGAACGCAGACTCTTCTCTGGGTCTCCTTATTTCAGACCCACTCCATGATAGAATCTGTCCTCATTTTGTCCTATTCTGCCTTACCTACAAGAGAAGCAGAGCCCTGAATTTCCCACACGCCATGTGGGCGATGAGAAGGAAAGAACGGCAGTGTCTGCCATTCTAGTCGTTTTTCCTCATCGTGCTGCTACAGATTCAGAGCAGTGCCCACCCGCAGTTTGCTTTTGGCATAAAAGAACAAACCAGTGTGATCTGGAGCAGCTCTAGCACAATCTGCTTATTAGAACGGACCCCCAGAATCAAGGAGGAGGTTAAGGACTTGACCACTTGGTACCATGAAGCTTTTAGCCATTATCTAAACTCTGAAAAAATGAACTACTTTTCAGACTATTTAAACTAGAGTGACTGAGTGGTCTCTTTAGAATAGGAAGATGTGGAAAACTAAAGTAGGATCTGGTTTACAGAAACTTTTTTCCAGTGTCCCTGGAAAATTAGCTATTTCCATGGACAGACTTTGATTTAGAAATGAAAGAATAGGAATAAATGTTACTGCAGAATAATGGAATGGTGAGATCTCTGAAATACTTTTAGTTGTGACAGTATTGCCCTGGATTTATGTGATTCATTTAATGTCATTGACTAAATAAAATGTGCTAAGCCTATGCTAAGTGCTAGAGATAGAAATGTAAGTTAGGACGGTCTCTGCCCTCAAAATGCTCATAGTTCAATATAGGAAAGAGGTAGTGAAGCAACAACAGTAGAAAGAGATGTGGGCTGGGATAAGCACAAGATGCCTTAAAGCGCAGACATAGGCATAGAGAAGGCACCTCAATCATCCATGAGGTCAGGGAAGGATTACCTTCTGGTGGTAAGGTTTTCCTTGGCTGGGAGACTTCAAGTTTCTGCATGTTATTCAATCATAATTAGTAATCTTACCTCCTGGCACTGTCAGAAGTGTTCCAAGCTGGAGGATAAATTCTATGATCATCTAATTAGTAGTAAATAAGGGGAGAAATAGAAGGAAGTGGGAGCTGGAGAAGTATTTTAGGCAGATGAGATGATGGGTAAGCATAGAGATGGGGATTATCTGGTCATATGAAAATCACTAAGCAAGGATAAAATGTAGAGTGACAAGAGAAAATAGAGAGGTAGATGCAGACAGGAGTGATGTCGGAAATATTTAAAACTTAATTCTCCAGGACTCAGTTTTCTTACTGGTAAAACAACGTGCAAACTGACTGCCTGTGGGGTTGTTGTGAGGATTAAATGAGTTAATGCATGTGTGTACCTGGCATATAAGTAGGCACAAAATGAGCATTTGTTGAATGAATGAATGATATCACATTTTTTATCCAGGAGTATATTGATGATCATTTAATTTTAATGTATCAACAAGACCATACTAGGTGGTTTATGCCTGTTAGCATCATGTGGTGATACTTTGTTCTCCAAATTTTTCAGCAAAAGGGCATCACATGGTGACATTCCAGAAAGTAAGACAAGGGGCACCAATCATCTCTCACAATGCAGAATAAATAAGGCTTTGAGTAGAAGCAAGCATGCTGTTTCCAGCAAGTCTTCCACTTTTGGCTTTGACATGTTTCTGGCAACATATGATAAAATGGACATTGTCAAAGGGGTGGATGAGGTATTTGAAAAATGCTATAAAAAATCAAACAGGAGTGGAGAATGATCTCGGTGTAGAGGAGATAGAAGTGCTATAAGCAAAGACACTTTGGAACTGAAAATCTGAAATACATTGAATGCATATGCCTTGTGAAGGGGACATCTTATGTGTGAAGCCTTAAACTAAAGCAATGAAAATTATTCTGTAATCTTCATAAAAATTTAGATAAATCAGCAGGGAAAGTTACATGAGATCATGAGGTTTTATGAAAGGCAACTAGGCAATAATGAATATAACTATGTAGTACTTGAAGACGTAAAAAAAAAAACATTATACTCTGGATATGATGATGGATTGAAAGACTTCTCAGATTCCTTAAAATGCAAAAGATATGTTAACAGAGCTTTGCTTCGGTTCACAATGGACAAATCCATACTCATACTCAATGTCGTGAAGGATTTGCCATTGAATCCAGTTATTTAAAATGACATGTTTTCATTTAGAAAACAGAAACTCTGCAATCTGAAAAAATAAATGTCAAATATCTCTTAAAAAATGGAGTAGTTCTAGACTGACCCTCATGTGTTTCAAATTGGTCAGGTTTGCCTGAGCATACCAAAATACCATTCCACACCTGTCTTACCCCAGGAGAGTTTAATCACCAAAAGTCTATTTCTGTCACATAATTGTTATACTTAGTCACAATGTAATTTGTCTGAGTAATAATAATAGGGAAGTGAGAATCTCCATCTTAATAACCTGTACCTTCTTATTTGTATTTTATTTTTATTTGATACTACCACTTTTAATCTCAAAGTTATTCAAGAATCGTTTGTCCTTGGTTTTTTTAAAAAGTTTTACCATTTCAACCCACTCAGTGGTCACCTAAATACAACTTCTCTGTTGTTCTTTTTAATACATCTGTCATTCTCTTCCCATAACCTTTCCAGTGCCTTGACTTACTAGTCTTATTTTTTGTTTTGTTTTGTTTTGAGGTTCCTAGAACTGAGCATACTGTTCCAAACCAGATATGTGTAGAAAAATATTCTTACTTTTTTCTCTATGCATCTATCAGATACTGAAAAATATTCACTGTGCTTAAAAAGAAATAGCAGCAATAAAAGGTCCAACCCCCAAAAAGTAATTACTTTCATACTTTTCATTCCACATCTATGTTGAATTTAGGTACTGTGGTAAATGAGGTGAGAGCTGATAGGATGTGGAAATAAGTGAGTTTCGGCAGCAAGTTTGAATGCACTTCTCAAATTTTTCCTTCGTAGATGGATTCGGAAAAAATTTGTCTAAAACATGAAAAGTCAGAGGAGTGTTCTGAACCAATCATTTGAAACTGTGCTGAATTTCAACTATACGGTATAGTTTTACAGCTTTAATCATTACAGAATTTCAGAAATTACTTGGGAATTCATTTGAAAAAGAAGGCTCCTACAAAGAAGCCGAAGTCTTTGCTCCTCATTTTCTGATATCAGACACCCTGTGGAGGCCTTTTTGTAAAATCCATATCTTCATTTTATTAAACTTATTTTCATTAAATTCACCAGAATGGTTTTATAGTTAAGCTTTCATCCACATATTCTTTTCTTAAACAATATATAATGAAAATGGATTGCTTGGTACTGAAAGTTTAGGGTTAATGAAGTTTTCTAGAAACTTGCATTTTTTTCTTTCAAATAGACTAATGCTTTCATGATATAGGCAATTCTTGTTTCTTCTATTTATCACTGTTTCATAAGTTTGTTTCTGTCTTTGCATATGGAATTAAAATAGAATCGATGACTCTTCAATATAATGAAAGCAGAACAAAGATGGGGTGAGATTAGCATAGCATTGCAGTTAAGAGTGTTGTCACTTACTAACTGGTACCATTGGGCACTATTTTAGTTCAGGTTCCCAGAAAGCAGAGCCTGCAGTGAAAGCTTGAGTGTTAATGCTGGGAATGTAAGCCCAGGGAAACTAGAGTGAGGGGAAAGTAAGCAAGGCAGGGAGGCATGGAGAAGAAAACATAAGATGTATATTTCCAAGTGGCCATAGCTTTGCAACAACTCATCGCTGGTTGCTGGGCATGAGGGACATAGAGGTGCTACAGAGGACATCATGAGCCAGTCCTTCCATGGGACAATAGGAAATTTCCCTGCACTCTCAGAGTATGTTACCCAAAACCTCCTCAGCTCCAGCCAGGTGCAAAGCTTCTCTATATAAATTGCTGCTGTGCTTGGGGACACCTTGGTTTGTAGCTGTGGTGGCAATGGAAGTGGTGCCTCTGGAGGCTACATGGGAACAGTGTCAGCTGTTCCTGGAAGCAAAGGTCAGAGGCCTGAGGGTCAGGCAGGCTGAGCAGATCTGGGGAGCATGTAACTGGATCCATCACAGACAAGTTACTGGACTCCCTTGTGTTTTGTCATCTATAAGAGTAATAATATTACAGGATTATTACAAAAATTAAATGGCTTCATATATTTAGTGAAATTAGAGAGGGCCTCCAAAGGAAGAAGTTCAAACTGGTTTGAACCACTGTGGCATCATTATCTTACTTGTAGAGCTTACTAAGTGACTACTTAATACTAGTTAAAAGAATAACTTGGCCGGGTGTGGTGGCTCACGCCTGTAATCCCAGCACTTTGGGAGGCCGAAGAGGGCGGATCACGAGGTCAGGAGATGGAGACCATCCTGGCTAACACGGTGAAACCCCGTCTCTACTAAAAATACAAAAAATTAGCCGGGTGTGGTGGCGGGCGCCTGTAGTCCCAGCTACTCAGGAGGCTGAGACAGGAGAATGGCATGAACCCGGGAGGCAGAGCTTGCAGTGAGCCGAGATCGTGCCACTGCACTCCAGCCTGGGCGACAGAGCAAGACTCCATCTAAAAAAAAAAAAAAAAAAAAAGAATAACTTGAATCATAAGTTTGGTGTATTTGGTTAAAAACAAAAAACCAAAAACACAACAATGAAAAACATTGCATTGTAGTCTTACCCTTAACAGCAGAGGGAAACTGTCGTGTTTCTCTCTTGAGATTCATGCCATGGAGCCACAGGTTTAGGATAAATGCATATTATTATTATTATTATTGAAAATTTCAGTTTTCACAGTTAACAAAAAGAATATCTAATATTCCTCCAAATAAGTATATCACTGGGACAAAAATGAAAATACAAACTCAGCCCCAAAGTGGAGTCCAGCTTCTAAGTTGTGGGTCTAGCACTATCTTTTGCCCACCCGTGGCCAAGTCTTCCAAGCAGCCGCACTGTACCCAGGCCATTCTTCCTCTCCATACCATTCAGATCTGTAGTTGAGTGTTTACCACTCAAGTTCAAGTGACAGGAGCCCAATCAAGAGGGATTGCTCTTCCCTAGTTCAGCTCTGTGTGCTCCTGAGTTGGAATGCACATCCATAAAAAGCACTAGCAGAGTAACTCCGCTTTCTTTTCTTTGGGTGTTGATAGCCTCGGCTCAGTCTGGTCTCTTTCCTTTCAGTGTGATCCACTTCTGCAGTTGTGCTGTGCTCAGAACCAGTTTCATTCAGCTGGGCTCAGCATGGAGGCAGACTGACTTAAGACTTGTATCATCAACAGGTTCAGCCTTGACACTAGCAGATAAATAGACACCTCTTCCTTCTCCAGTGCCTCCTGACATCTTCCCTTGAGACTGGTGAGGATGTGCAGTAAGTGTGGGGGTTAGCTTTGCTCAGTTTTCACTGGATCTGTGTGACTGTGCATGGGAACAGCATTACAACTATGCACATTATCACCCTATATTTGATGCTTAACTTTCAAAATGCTTTGCTTCTAGGAAACAGCAAAGTCTTCATTGCCCAACCTTATTTCTTCTGTTACCAAAAAAAAAAAAAAAAGATGACTCGTAATCTTATACTGGGCCAAGGAATACAAAAATGGAAATTTTGTTTTGGGGATATTAGCCTCTCTAAAAATGATTTATTATAATGCATCATCTAAGAAATGTCAAATTGACCCCCTGTTATAAACATTTCCATTTTTAGCCCTTCTTTTCAAACATCAAAGTATCAAATATTCTTTCAGAAAACACCCAGAAATGTAAGCTTTTTCCCTTTATAGGCAATACAATGTGGTACTGTTTCATGAATTCCATGAGGCTGTTTTTCCCCCTCAGCAGCAGTTTTCTGATTTTCTTTTAATGGTTTCCCTAAAATGTTCCCATTTTCTGTACCAGTGCCAATGACTGATTTACACTTCACATTCTATTTTTGACTTTTCTTGTCTTTGTGGTTTTGGTAGCCTAATATCGCCCATTTTTGCTCGTCATTCGCTATGTTCAGATATTGCTAGATTACTCCTTTCAATTTTTAAATAAAAGAAATAATAACTACCTAGTTTGAAAGCTCTTTGGGATTATGGGTTTGGTTAATATCCTCTAAAAACAATTTCAAAAAACTGAAGTAGAAGGTTATAAATGACTTTTTATATGATTGCATCCCCTGGTGCTTTGAAATAAAAACACAATAAAGAGTCTAAAAGCGCTTGGTCAAGAAGGCTGATCCTAGGTTGATGCCATTTACATTTAGATTTAAATAAATCAGCCTATTTATTCTTTCAAACTTTGCTTCAGGTTTTAAATTGAGAATACATGGAAATTAAAAGCCCTAGTATGCTTAGATATATTTTGAAAAGTTATGATGCCTAAATTCAGTTGACTTCTAAGAATAATAACTGTGATAAGCACACGGAGTAAGGAAATGCAGTTAGTTATATTTAATAAATACGATTTTATTGCAATAGTTACTAATAATGCTCACCTAATCTGTAATCCAGGTAGAGTGAAGTGGGGTCATTAGAATGTGGTAATGTGAATGCTGTGCCTTCAGGTCTGTAGGGTGCACACACACACACACACCAGCTACAAATAGCCATTGAGTCTATTCCCACTTCTTATGGAGATGAAGAATAAAGCTGTAGTCAGAGTCTGATTCCTCATTTTTTATGAGTGTTGGAGTAAAAAGCAGTATGTCATAGTGGAAAACTCTTCTACTAAGAATCCAGACCTTAGTTCTATCCCCAGCTGAACCTTATAAACAATACAAAGTCTATTTATTCAATCATGACATGAGAGATTCTGATGTGATGGTTTCAGGCCTCATTCTACAAGCACACTTCTAAGACCAAGAGCTATAATTCTACTTCAAGTGACAATTGTCCACAAGCCCATGGCATGGGGTGCTTTCTAAGATTGTTGGGTCAGCAGGAGGCCTGCTGAGAACCCTGGAACCAGCTCCTGGTCAGGGTGTGGTTGGATGGAGCTGTGACAGTGCAGTGATAATATTAACCTGATAGGGTGGGGTGGGAAAGGTCCTGTGAATGCTGGGATCTTGGCTTACTCTTCTCACCTGGGCCCTGGAGTGTGTCCAACCACGAGATTTCAACCGCAGTGGGAATGACTACGCCTATTCTGATACACATACGTATTTTTATTTGGCAGCTCAAGATTCTTTGGAGAGAGGGCATACACATTTTATTTATAGCCAGGTCTCTTGATTCCTGACCAGTCTATATGTTTTATATTAAATAAAATTTTATTAAATAAAAATCCTGAGGAAGAACTGAATCTAACATTTGAGTAATGGTGCCCTGGCCATTTCTGTACTTTCTTTTCTTTTTATTCTTTTTTGTTGTTGTTGTCGTTGTTGTTCTCTTTAAGGGCATCTGTGCTTATATCAGTCTTAATCCACTGTAAGACTTTGAGTCAACTGCCTTAAAAAGCCATCAAACCATTCTCCGAAAGCTGAAATTCATCCTCTTCTCAAGTCACCACCTTCTCTAGAAAGATAATATATTTAATCCAGCAAATATGTTTCAGTTTTTCTTATTTAGGCAATAAACATTTCCGAAGACCTATTACGTGCCAGCCCTAAGCCATAGAGGCACTAAAGATAAGGAAGGTATGCACCATTCCCTCTGGTGGCTCACAGTCTAGTGGAATCAATCCCCCAACAAAACCTGCCCTGAAACAGAGGGCTGCCTAGGGGAACCCAGAGCCTGCAGACAGCCCAGCCCTCACTAAGGAGAGGTGAGGAGTCTACAAAACACTGCGACAAGTGAAAGGGAAGGAAGGCATTCTGGACAAAGAGGTGTGATTATGTGGGTGGGATGAACTGGAACACAGGAAGTGGGTGTGATAGGAACTGAGAGCAGAGAGTCTCATAGCAAATCAACATGGCTCTTCTCCTCTAGAAAGCAAGTGATAGCATGAAATAAATACATTTGTATATTGTAGGCTCCCCAGAAATACACTTTTGGAGGAGTTCTGAATATCCTGATAGTAATTTTTAAAAGCCACCTGTATTAGGGTGCTCCAGAGAAACAAAACCAACTGGATGGATGGATAGATGATCTATGTATCTGTCTATCTATCTATCTATCTTCTATCTATCAAAAGAGATTCAGTATAAGGAATTGGCTGACATGATTATGGATGCTGAGATGTCCCAAGACCTGCAGTTAGCAAGCTGGAGAGCAAGGAGAACCGATGGTGTAGTTCCAGACCGAAAGCTGGCAAGTTTGAGGTCCAACAAGAGCCAATGTTATTTCAAGTCATGCCCCAAAACAGTGAAAGACTGATGTCTCACCTCAACAGTGAGGCAGGAGGAATTCATTTACTCTAGTCAGTCCTTACTGTTCTAGTCAAGCCTTCAACTAATTGGCTGAGGCCCACCCACCTTGGGGAGAGCAATCTGCTTTATCCAGTCTGTCAATTCACATGTTATTCTCGCTCAGAAACACCCTCATGGACACACCCAGAAGAATGTTTGACCAAATACCTGGGCAGCCCATGGCCTAGTCAAGTTGACCTATAGAATTAACCATAATTCCCTCTCTCAGTTTTCTGCCAGGCCAAATACTAGGTTGACAGCTCCTCACGACACTTAAAAAAATTCTCACAATACCACAAATTCTGGATAATATACCTGCAGCCTCAACCTCCCAGGCTCAAGCAGTCCTCCCACCTTAGCCTCCCAAGTAGCTGGGACCACAGACATGTGCCACCACATTGGGCTAAGTGTCATTGGATAATGTCATCACTCTGCTTTGATAATTTTTTGATGTTATTTTCAGAATTGATAGCTAACTTATCATTATGATTCAGAATATATTGATATGCTCTGGTGGTGAAGTGCATGGTTGGCTAAAAAGCCAGGGGGCCTGGGTTTGCATCCCAGCCCTACCTCTCACAAGCTATGTAGCTTGAAGCATCTAGCTTATCTGTGCCTTTGTATCTTCTTTCATAAAATGTAGGTAATAATAATACCTAACTCTTGGTTTTGTGATGCTTAAATCAGTTAATACATGTAAAGATACAGGTGGCAGGAACATAAAATGTACTTAAAAATATAGTTATAATGCCGATAGCCACAAGTCTTTTATGGCAAAATGCTGTTTTAGTCTTGGCTCAATATTACCTAAGTATTGGTACTTCTTGAGGAAAGAGTCTTCATCAAGAGCAGTAACACTGAATGTACTCAATTAGCGTACATGTTGGATAGACTCAACCCAAAACTTCAAAGCCTTTAGCTGGCTTGAGAACAACACCAGATTTAGAAAATGAGTTAGAGAAGATGAAATAGAAAGTAACACATTTATAGAATATGCACAGGCAGTGGAGTATTTGGTTCCCTCCACTTCTTCGGTTTAGTTTGTTACAGTCAGAGAAACTGTCCATATTTTAAATGGTTCCTTGGCACCTTAACATGAAAAACATTTGCAAACAAACCAGTGTACTCCAACAGTGGGTGGAGATGAAGAAATGCACAGTGAGGCTGTTTGTTAGGTCTTGAGTTGTTAGGAGTAACAGGCAGATTGGTTGGGGCTGGCCTATCTTTGGGTTGAAAAGAATTCACCTGTTCAGCTGGGCATGGTGGCTCATGCCTGCAATCCCAGCACTTTGGGAGGCTGAGGCAGGCTTTGGGAGGCTGAGGTCAAGAGTGCAAGACCCTGCCTCTACTAAAAATACAAAAATTAGCTGGGCGTGGTGGTGGGCACCTGTAGTCCCAGCTACTCAGGGGGCTGAGGCAGGAGAATCACTTGAACCTGGGAGGCGGAGATTGCAGTGAGCTGCGATGGCGCCATTGCACTCAGCCTGGGTGACAGAGTGAAACTCCATCTCAAAAAAAAAAAAAAAAAAAAAAAAAGAAAAAAAAGAGTTCACCTGTTCAATGGAAAAGCAACCTGGGGTAAGTCAGAGCAACCAAAACACCCAGCTTTTCTTTTTCCACTTGTACTATTTTTTATTTGCTCTAACAACCACATCTTTCAGTAAGTAATTTCATTCTGTTTAGATAAGTTGTTCACATAATGTGAAATATATTTTTAGGGTGATGTGTGAAGAAATCCTTTGATTCTCTGAGCTTAGTCTCGTGAGTGCTTCCACGTCTTTAGGGAGGTCTTTATTTACGGCTTATGTTGACGTGAATTTTCAGGGCACCCACTCTGGCAATTACAGTTTAGAGGCTGTGAGCGACCCTCATGTTGGTATAACCTTCTGCTAGCAGTTCATAGGTGGTGGAATGAGATGTCTATAGTACAATATTTTTTATGTTCTTATATAACACCATTTTTTCATAGTATATGAAGTATGTCCATAATACCATGGTTTGCACCACTATCAATAACACTATTCTGTTTCAAAAATAATAATTCAGACTTCCAGTTCCCCATGTCTGAAGTTAGTCCACCAATGAAAGTATATTCAGACCCAGCTCTGTGAAGTTATTGTGTTCATCCATTTGATTATTACCTTGGAAAAATTCTTCCTCTAACTAAAAGAGAAATGCTTTGCTCATCTATCAAGTGACTAAAAATAGCTGAGGATTAAGTCTGAGTAGAGTGATGACTACTTGCAAAACCCCAAATACTGAAAAGTATTTTGTTGTTGTTATTGTTGTTGTTGTTGCTTGAACTATTTGAGAGTTCTCCAATTGTGCTGCCCCTGCGAATTTCTTTCTTCCATCCTTTTCCTAACTTGAAAATTTGCATATGAATTTCTATGCATTTTTAATACATGAATTCGATATCTGAAATATTTCAAAGAGGAGTATTTCATTGTGCCTGTGTATTTTTATTGTTATTATCATTCTTAGCCATGGTTATAGTGACACATGCTCTTTTCAAATATTATTATAAAGTTAAATTTTTCTTAATCAGAAGGCTATTATGATGATGCCAGTTTTAGTCTATTATGAAAACTCTGCACTTTTTCTTTTTTGAGAGCTAAACTCAGAATGCACCGAGCTGTGCCTTCGTGTATTTTTCGTTATTCTTTTCTTTCAGAAATCATGCCATTCATTTAATACTTCATTACAACTGAACTGCAATATGTATACATGGCGTGCAAAATGAGCCATTTTGTTTTAAAACAGATTGCAGATGAAAGGAAACCATTCATTTCTTGCTTGCTTGCTGTAATTACTAGAGCACTAATTACTCCAAATCACTGACATCCAGGGTCAGTAAGGATGACAACAGAAACATCAAAGAAAAGATGTGGCTCGCTTGCTGTGACAGATTTTCCATAGTCCCAGCCGCAGTATTTTTTATGGCTACTGTTTTCCAGTTTGATGGTTAAAAAACAAAACAAAACAAATAAAAACCAAACATACCCGCAGTCAAGATTGCTGAATGTTTACTATTATTTCATTCGCAGTTTGACGGTGAGAACATGTATATGAGCATGACAGAGCCGAGCCAGGACTATGTGCCAGCCAGCCAGGTGGGTTAATTAATCTTCTCTGCCTTGTTTCAAATTGTAATTAAACAAATTCAAAGAGTTGCATTGCAAATGAGTAGCACTATCAGTAACTGCCGCAATCAGGAATAATCATAATTTATAAACAAAGCATTTAAGCCTTGTTTCCAGTTAATGAGATAGAGCTGATAAAACGCCAGAGTTGGCATTTGTTGAAAGATACTACCTTGTTTCCTCTCCAGAACGTCAGGCAGCTGTTTTGCCAGCATGATCTTTCCTAAACAGTTGTTTTACCTTTAGGAAATAAAGTCTTTACAGGTGCAGGTTATTTGTGCTTCTGACTGTAGACGATTTAATCATTATAAGCTACACGTGTCACAAATAGCTTTAATTATCAATGGTTGGGGCCATTTTCAACAAAACGTAACGTTGGTAACCCAAATCCCATGGCCGGTGGGGCTAGAAGGCTGCTTTCACGGTCTCCTGGGGAGGTAAGGAGTGGGGGCTGGGGAGGAGCTTTCAGGCCAAAAAACATGATATGATTGAAACCTTTCAAGGGCACCTTTGTATACATTTCACTGGGAATAGTTGACAAGGTATTTAATCATGAGAAATGACAACAAAAGTCCAATGAGAATGTAAATGGTTACATTTATAAAAGTAAATGTTTGACTATTTATTTTTAGATACTTAAGTCCAGGTCCTTTAATTCAGCAGAACATTTAAAGCCAAATTATAACTGCCCTTGGACACCAGTATAACGTAAAATATAAGAACATTGTAAGCAAAAATAAATAAACGAATAAGTGAAAGCAAGGAACAGTTCACAGGGGCATTTTGTTGACACAAACTTGTTTTTTCTAGAATGGTAAAAACCATGGTAGATTGGAATTTCATATGTTAGTAATTCTAAAATAAACTCTTAGTAATGTTCAATGCCTACATATCCACACATATAGATTTAATAACTGGGAGGGGTTGGGGAATGGGGTTAGGAGGGAGCATAAAACTTCTTTTTCTTCATTAAGGTTGTCAGTGAATTAAATCTAATGTATATGTTAAGGATGCACTCTGTGACCAAAATGTCTCATACTTAACTCAAAACAGAGGCAGGCCTGCATCTCCCTGAACTTTGCATTTAGAAGTCATTAGGATTACTGCCTTCTCTGGCAGATATTCTCGAAACTACACTGTATTGTTCAGCTGAAAAGGTCATCATGAAGTTCAAAGATCCTGACTACATTGCCTTCCATTCAACTGAGCTGATCACTCTAAGAATACTTTTGGAAGGCTGAGCTTTGCATTCAGAATTCTTCCTTAACTGAATTCATTTGGCTAAGTAGCCTCCAAGATCCATAGGTAGTTCTGAATAGGACTGTTTGATTAAAAAATGAAAAATGTTACTATTAATTTTCTTCTAACCATCAATCCCAAAACTGTACTGACAAGTTTAGTATTACTATTAGATTAAAGCAACCTGGTATCATCTCTTTGGTGCCTTTAGGGTTTTGAAGTGTAAGGGCTAATTGAATTTGTTTGAAACAGTAGAAACACAAACTCAATAAATGATGGCTGTTATAAAGCAGCTGCTCCCTCTTAGAGAATCATTATGTCCATCTTAAAGAGTTTTGGATAAAGGATTGGAAATTCAGAACATATACATCATAATGACTTGGCTCCTTAGATTTTAAAATTCAAGTACAATGCATAATATTAAGCCCTTACTGAAATCAAACAACTAACATTGTTTTTCTTCATATGTCAGTCAGGAGTTACTAAGAATGTTTTGAATACCAGTGATAATTTGTAAAGAAGAGCCCCAAATACTTTTGTGCTTTTTAAAGATAGGGCAGGCTTGTGAGCCAGAAATAAACACTTAAAAAAATAGTGTAGCATATATGAAAATGTTTTTAGAATGTGCTGTTTTAAAATTTAGACTAGTGTAAGATAATACATACTCTGGAGAAAAATAAACTTCACGAATTACATAAGTTGAATGGCCTTAGCTAAATTTTACACTTAACATTCCTTTTGTTTACTGTAATAGTGTATGTTCAAGAATTCATTACCTGGTATCCTTTTAGGGAATTTTAATCAATTTACCCCTTTAGGCAACCATAAATAAGATTTTAGTCATCCTGCAGGGAAAAAAAATAGTTTTTTCCTTTTCCTACATAACATCAAACATCTGCATAGTTTAGTAATCCAAGACAACTTGCCTCATAGCATCACTCAACAATTATAATTCCTGTTCAATTTTCAAATCAGTACATGCTTTGGGACTTATAGACTAAGTTGCTAAGTAGCAACATATGGCGCACTACTGCTCCTGTGATGTTGCTGCAAGCAAATAGCATAATTCTAAACTTGAAATGATTTTTATAGAAAGCCAATGCTGGAACTGCTCCAGAAATGGAAGTACACTGTAAAAATTAATGATATTCTTTTAGACAGTCCCAAAGGGCTCTTTGGCACTATCTACTGCATGCATTCTCTACCTCTTAAGCTAGAGTATACAAATCCTTAAAATTTTTTGCATATAGTTTTATAACTGATAGGCAGCTTTTAAATTGAATATACCACCTTATAATAAGCCTGAGAAGTATATAATAAAAACTCATAAGATTTCCATTTTACTCTGGCACCATTCTTGGAATATTGACTGTTTTCTCCTATACTAGCTATAAGTGTGCTGGTCACTCAGTGCTTTAATTGAAACATCATTTAACTTTTTTCTTACTGTGGTTAGAATTGGAACCAGCAATTCAAGATTTCTTTGTGTTTCCAAACCCTGGCTAAAGGCACCTTGTTGCTTAATACCTCCTGAACTTTGTCCCGTTAAGAGTTTGCGGGAGAAAGTGAGTGGGCTACTGAAAGGAAGCCAGATGAGCAGCCGGTCAGAAACCCACTTCTTTGCCATTCTGAACTTGTCATGTTTGATTGAGGTGACAATATCTAGACCAGAAGGATACAAAGTAGTGATATGTAGGATGAACAAGTCTAGAGATGTAACTTGCAACATGAGGACTATAGTTAATAATACAGTATTTAGGGCTGGGCGTGGTGGCTCACGCCTGTAATCCCAGCACTTTGGGAGGCTGAGGCCGAGAATCACTTGAGGTCAGGTTTGAGACCAACCTGGCCAACATGGCGAAACCCTGTCTCTACTAAAAATACAAAAATTAGCCAGGCATGGTGATGTGTGCCTGTAATCCCAGCCACTCCAGAGTCTCCACTCCGGAGGCTGAGGCAGGAGAATCGCTTGAACCCACGAGGTGGAGGTTGCAGTGAGCTGAGATCGCACCACTGTACTTTATCCTGGGCAACAGAGCAAGATTATATCTCAAAATAATAATAATAATATAGTATTTGGGATGTTTGCTAAGTGAGTACATTTTAGCTGTTCTTGCCACACACACACAAAATAGGTAACTGCAAGATGACGGATATGTTAATTTGCTTCACTATATTAACTGTTTTATTATCTATATGTATATCATAACATGTTGTACACCTTAAATCTATACAATAAAATGTATCTTATAAAATATCTGGACGAATATGCCAGCAGGCAGAACAAAACAGAGGGGCATTGGGCTTCCCACCTCAGCCCTGACTTTTCTCCAGAATTTTCTCAGCCCACTCAGATACGCATACTATGGGGTTCTCTTATCTCCTGATAAAACTTCAGCCCCCTTCTCCAGCTCCTAGAATAATTGTAGTACCTTTCATAGTCCTTTATATGAGGCTGTCGTTAAGATATAAATGTTCATCTAAATTAAATACGTCAAAAGAAGCAGAAGTCTAGTTCTCTTCTTCAGAACTTTCTACAGCACTAGGTTATTTTATTTGATTTTTCAGTTTTGAAGATGTGCCATGGCTTTCCCCCATTCTTTCCTCTTCTGTGTCAGTTTCAAGAATGTCCTCTTCTGCCGGGCGTGGTTGCTCATGCCTGTAATCCCAGCACTTTGGGAGGCCGAAGTGGGCGGATCACCTGAGGTCAGGAGTTCGAGACCAGCCTGGCCAACATAGCAAAGCCCCATCTCTACTAAAAATACAAAAATTAGCTGGGCATGGTGGAGTGCACCTGTAATCCCAGCTACTCGGGAGGCTGAGGCAGGAGAATTGCTTGAACCCAGGAGGTGGAGGTTGCAGTGAGCCAAGATCACGCCACTGCACTCCAGCCAAGGTGACAGAAGGAGACTCTGTCTCAAAAAAAAAAAAAAAAAAAGTGTCCTTTTCCACGGCTGCCTGTTTGTTCATTCTGTGTTTTCCACCAGTGTCCTGGACTCAGGGACTCAGCTCTTCACATGCCTGCCTCAGTTGAAGTACTGTATGAAAAGATAAAGAAGGACTGGTCTTTTTAATACAAGAAATAATCCTTTCATATTAAGGAAGAATGAGAAGATTTTCCTGGCATCAGGTTATGGAAAAGCTCAGGTTACTTGATTGAACTAGATTTTTAATAAATCACTTCCTCTTGGACCTTGGCCTTTACTCTGCTAAACCATTTCCTTCTGTTTGGTTCCCCTGCCTTGCTTCCTTCAGTCCCTCCCTCCTTCCCCACCACCTTCCTGCTTTTATTCCTTTCTTCCTTCTTCTTTCCGTGAACAGTTATCCCTTAAGCTTGAACTATTTTTTGTTGTTCATTATGAGCATTATAGTATACCCTAAATATTAAATATCCTGGCCCGAGATCATATTTTGGAGGATTCTGAGATTGTGAGCAGTTTTCTCTCTCCCCACCCCCAGCACCCTCTGGAATTCTGTCTCTTACTTGATCCCTCAAATCTCAAGATTAAAAATAAGAATGATAAAGTATAGCAATATTATGTTTTCCTGGAATCAGTTACAACTAAGCATTTGACATACAGTTCCTAAAGTACATTTTGAATATAAAATTGAAGAGCATGTATATATCCAGGACAGCTTTCATGTGAATTTAAGGTTTGATTTCTACCTCCACTGGGCCCCTGTTGCTGATAGCAGCTCAAATTCAGCATATTAGTTCATCAAACCACAAATCATCACCTCCTACCTGCTTCCTCAACCCCAATCTTCTCTATTTTCTTTATGGCTTATAATCAGAAGTGTTAACACCACCTGTTCAAACACCCAAAACAGAGACTTGGGGAGTCTCCCTTGTCATTCTGCCTTTGGTTAATTCCAGATAGTGTTGATTCTACTTTTTGGCCTAAGTCTTGAGTCCATCTCCTCTTTTCCAGCTACACAATTTCTGCCTTTGTTACAGGACTCACAGTTTCTCATGAATTCATCTTACCTTCTCTCATTTCCTTTTCCTCATCTTTGCTGCCTCACCATTGTCTACAAGGCTGCTTTATCATGGTGTGTATTTGTCCCTGGGTGGCACATGGCACACTGGCATCACCAGGGATGTCCTTGTCTTGCTCACCTGATTGTGAGCTCTTGAAGGTAGGACTCATTCTTGTTTCTGTCTGGCTCTCCTGTGCCTGGAATAATGTCTAACATATCAGAGGTATGCTGCATTGTTTGTTGAAAGATGAGCAAATCAACTAAAATATTTTATGTACATTTTTTAATCACATGAATACTTAGAGTCTTCCATTGCAACGATTCAATTCTTGACCCTGCATTGCAGACATTTAGCAAATCCAGCCCTGCCCTGTCCTTTGCAATAGGAACCTTTATCTTTGTGCCAGTGCCCTTATGTATTAACAGAAGGTTATAGCACTCCCTCCTCCTTGGAGAATTATTTCAAGTACAAGACTCAAAGAGTTAACATGATTATAAACTAGATAATGACAGTCAATGCTTATTGCAATAACATCATGCTGTTGTTTATCATCAGCAATGCAATGGTATTGGAAACAGTAGTGTGCTCCAAATTTCTTTTTGTACAGTATTCTCTCAAATCTACTGTTAGGATTATGTTTTAAGATTTACAAAGAAATTAATGACTCTCTATTTGTTTAACTTCATGTTTTCCTAACGAGAAAATTCTCCAGGTTAGAGTATAAATGCGGTATGACAAAAAGGGCCTAGAAAGTATATTTTTAGAATACTTTCAAAAAAAAAGATATCTTTACTGTGGGCCATAACGTCTCCATGTTGATTGTGACATAAATTTGAACTGTAAATTAAACCAATTCCTTTTGGATTAGTTCCTTTTGGCAGAAATTTCAGAAGTAACATTAACTTGACTTTTTGACCATTGACCCAATAGAATGATAAAGCTGCCATGCTCTGAGTAATCAAGTTAGCCCAACAAAGTCTGGCATCTTAACAAGCCCAGACTAGTTACTCAAACCAGTCTTCAGTGTAACATTCAAATGATTACTCTGTGCAGTCCCGGAGGTATTCATTACAGACAAAATTGCTCTTGTTGCCTTGCATACAAGCTGAGTTTTCAATGGGAAATGAAAGGATGCCTGGAAAAATAGGCCACCTAATTAAGTTAAACTACTCTAGCATTTGGCTTGACATCTTCATTACTCAAAATTAAAAAGATGCTTCACTTGAGCACACAAGTTACTATTGTTTATGTTGTTTTCTTCCTAAATTGGCTTCTTACATGGAAGTCTGTTTTTCAGCATTATATCTTGAAATAGCTTACATATTTCTTACAGTTTATAAAAATGTCTTAATAGCTGTATGGATACTGAATACAGGCACCATACAAATATATATCTTAGGGCTTGGGATAGTCAAACACACATTGGCCTTTCTGCTTATTTTGTTGGCCAACCACATTGATGTTGTTGAACTTTAGGTAATTCTTGACCCATCCAGCCTTTATTATTATTATTTATTATTATTATTTTAGTTGGGTATTGACTCCATTAGCTAAAATGATCATCTACATGAAAATATGAATTCCTAAAAAAAAGTAAATATGCCATAATATTTAAACTGAAATTCATTTGTCCAGTAAAAGTGTTTTATATCAACCTCGCCAGCGGATGAGCTATTTTAGGAACATTTTAAAACATAAACACATGTAGAGCACACCATCTACTGATTGCCAGTTTCTACTCACTGACACTAATGAGGCTGCTGATGGGTTAAATGTTGTGTATCATATACATTTCCAAGCTGTGGGATTTGTGAATATAAGGTTCATTTTTTATTTGTTTCTGGGTAGGTGTGAGAATTTTAGAATAAATGTCAAATAGTATGTTTTGTCAAGTATTAGGGAAATGTATTTCAGTGACAAAAATCATGAAAATATCTGAATGGAATAGCATTAGTGGTAAAAACAGATTCTCAAAACCTTGCGCTCCATATGGAGCATGGTTTATTCAATAGACAGATGTCAAGTGATGCCAGCATATTTAGGCATTGGAGGGAGGAGTTGTGGCACTACTGCAGTCTGACCAGTTGTGTGGTAGCATTTGATAAATTTTGAAAGCAGCCATTTGGCTTGTTTACAATTATATTTTGAACTATTTTTTTCTTTAGCATGTGAACAATTATTAAAAACTAAATGATCCTTCCTGTTAAATTTTGCAATTACAACATGTTGTATTCTTTTCTGGTAGCGCATAATAAACCTGTCACTAAAGAATGCCCTCCAAAATAAGTATAATACTTCAATTTAAGAATAGTAATGTGTTGAATAATGTCACCTGTCTATGCTAGTTCCATTTCCAAGATGCTTAAAGATTGTTCTAAAGAAACACTAAATTTTCAATATGTCATTATGTTAAGTAGAAGCAGTTTTGCCCATTTTTACTATAAAAAACAGTGGGGCTTAGAAAAGCTAAGGTGTTTTCCACCTACCCCAGTGTCTTCTGAGACCTCCTCCTGGGTATCCTCACCTGCCACTTCAAACACCTTTAAAAAAGTGCCAAGTTTCCCTCTGCAGTTTCAGTTCCTCAGTTTGGGAGCAGACCTAGCTAGACTTCCCAGAAACACAAAGAGGGTTTTAGTGTAATCTTCATCCATATCTGTATTTTTTCTTTCTCCTGTGTTCTTTCTGATCTATATTATTTTACAGTTTGAGTGTTTAAAAATGTAACTATAACCCTAATGATTTGAAATTAATTGGTGGCTATCTTAGAAAATGTTCTCCCTACATCCTTTGCTGTTCTTAAATTAGGATAATTGATGCTGTCAGTAGCAAAGCCAAACAAGTGACTTCCAAGGCCCAGCATCAGATTATTCAAATGTAATAGCCTGATCTGAAATTCCCAAGGGTTCCGATGGTCATGATTTGAGACCAGTAACGAAGGCTTTCCTGTTTGCAACTGGGCCTCCCAGCATTTCAGGGGAGGCCTTCCTTCAAGAAGAGCTAAGCCTACTGTTTGTTGTTGTTCTCCAAAATCACAAAGACAGTAACCTTGGAGGAAATGGGAGTGGGGGAAAATAGGGATGCCAGGTGAGACGGGGTCAGCAGCTATATACAGAAATTGCCTTCAGGGAAGCCTGGACTTCCCTGTACTATGGGTGCAAAGTTTTTTTTTTTTATTTCTTGTGCTCTGACCTCAATGAAACTTCTTGCTTTCAAAGATGATGATAAATTTCAGTAGTAGGAAGCTTCTTCTTACCTGGAAGTTTAGGTCAGTACCCTCCTCCCCCAGTGTCCTGAAATAATTAGATTTATAATAATAATAGCTCTCAGTTGGAAGCTACCTGTTTCTGACAAGGAACTAAACAAAATCTATGCACTTATTTTTTCATTTGATCCTTACAACAATTCAATGAGGATTAGAGAGGTAGAGTGACTTAACCAGACCTCAAAAAGATAGTAAATATCAGAGCTAGGATTCTGACCTTGGAAGGTCTAAGGCTTCTGCCAGACTCCATCCTTGGTCAGCTAGGCTTGATTTTATTTTAGAACTTTAAGGACAAAATGTTGACATACTTCAATTCTAAAGAGTATTGAGATAACGGCAATGTGTTACGTGTGTGAGAATACTCTGGGAAATATTAGCTTACGCGAAATGAAATCATGGATATTTTACCATTTCTTAGTTACAAAGCAGTAATTTCATACTTGTGCACATATAAAAGCTGAACAATCACACAGTTGACATTTGCTGTCCCTGGATTCCTTGATGCAGAGCAGTGATTCCTCCCTCCCCTTGTCAGCCAGCTTTTGCCATGCCTGTGCCACCGCTGCCCAGTCCTTTCCCTCCACACTCCACTACTTTTCTTGTCCAAGTCCAGGACTCTTTTCCCACCCTAGTTCTCTTCCTTTTCCCCTCCAGAAGATAAACTACAGGAAGTCTTTCCACAGAAGACATCTCACCCTCCCTCCACTCTTCCCTAGAAATCCCACTTCTGGGGAACTGAACATCGAGGGTTCTTATCGTCGTTAAACTGGGGGAAATTGTCTTCATTTTTTCAACTATTTTTTTCCACATCCCTATCTTCAGCATAAGCTTTCTTTGTAGGAAAGATCTAGCAAGTGAGATGACCTCCAGTATTTAGAGAGATGCACTTACAATTCTTCCCTGGGAGTAGGATTGCATATCAGCATGTGATGAGTAGAAATGGGAGCTGCTTTTTCTCTTTTCTGGACCCCTTGATTGAGGAGGCAAACCAAGAGCACAGGCTTTCTGTTAGCTCTGGTCCTCCGCTAATTTGGCTTCTTTATGCAGAATGTGAGTTTGCACCCAGCATTTGTTGATTTCTACTCAAGAGACAAAATAAAAATGATTGGCCATAAATAGTCATGTACAGCATGTATTTTTATATGTATATATGAACTATACACATGTAATTGTATATTACATGTGTATATGAACTATACACATGTAATTGTATATTACGTGTATATGAACTATACACATGTAATTGTATATTACATGTGTATATGAACTATACACATGTAATTGTATATTGTATGTGTATATGAACTATACACATATAAAAATATATATATTTTATATACATATAGAAAGAGCCCAACACTGAATGCTCAACTCCATGCTGGTTGCCTGCATATGGCTTAGCAAATAGAACCTAGCCATAAGCAAAAATCAATTTAACACATTTCTTTTAAAAAATAAAAATTTATTAAAACTTAAAGGCTGCACATGATTTAAAATAGTATATTAAAACCTAATAAATTGCAATCAATTGTTAACAGTAAAAAATGTCTGTTTAATTTTTTTTGGGATTCTCATCTACCCAACTAGTTCTATAAATGCAGGCAAATAATTTAACCTCTCTGGACCTCATTTTTCTCATATGCAAAGTTCAGGGACGATTTCTTAGGTTTCTTCTTGAGCAAGCATTCTATGATTCCATTTGAGCGTAAGTAGAGAACTGTAGAATGTTATCCTAAGGAAATAAGTGGATTAAGTTATTTGTCATGGTGTGGTTTGCAACAGCAATATCCGAAACATCCTAAATGTTCAAAATAGAGAACTGATAGAATAAATGAAAGAACATGAATGCAATGCAATATGCAACCATTTAAACACTAATGTTGATAATATTTATTGGCATGGAAAATTATTCACAGTCCATTTTAAGTCATCACATTAAGTGATAATAAAAATATAGCTAACATTTATTGATTGCTTCTTTGAACCAGTGTATTACTCAAAGTATTTACATAATCTCATTTGTCTTATTTAATCCTGATATATCCTTAATGAATTGGAGACTATCATCATCCCTATTTTATAGCTTTGGAAACTGAGGCTTAGAGAAATTAAGTAAATACATCTACTAAGGGATGAGCTGAGATCTGTATTCAGCATTTCCAGCTCCAAAATCAGAGCTCAATTACCTGACTTTTGTTATGGAAAACAAAAACAAAAGCTCAAAACCAACTAGCAAATATGCACTAAAAAGAATCTCGAAAGACACACATTTTAATGTTTTGCTCCTGAGTGGTTGGATTCAAGGTGATTTTTTTTTCCTATGTATATTTTCTAATTTTTTTAAGCTAGTTAACATGGGTTATTTATAAAATAAAGCCAAAAAATATAGAACTGGATCTCAGAATGTACGAACTCAATGTGAGAATTGAAAAAGTCTAGATGACTAAAAAAAAATAGATTGCATTGTGTATAAAATTATATGCTGAATGATGAAATTAAATACTTCAGTTACCCCTTTAAACATTGAGTATGGAAGATGATCTAGCACTAAAAAACATGTCCTGACTAACTTTCAGAAGTGGCTCCTTTCACTTGAATCTGGTCTCTCTAATGATTTGTTTATGGTTTGGAGGGGGAGTACATTATTTGTTTTCCAAAAGCTTGGGGATTTTTTTAGCCAAAGGAGAGGCCCTTATTTATGACAATTACGCACAATGCCTGGTATGAAAATTCCCCCTAAAAATACTGCTTGGAGACTTCTGTAGACCCCCAAGCAATACTGAGAGGAGACAAATCCCTTCCCCATTCTGGTATCATTAATGAATTATGGCGGGAGAAAGCCCTGCATGTAAACACTAAGGACTTTCCTGGAAGTATGTGGAGAGAGAGGCAGATAGTATTAGGGCTACCCTGCCCCACCCTCACTTGATCTGCTTCAGGTGCTTAGCCCAGGGTTCCAGTAATCCCTGAATCCTCAAAGCCTCAGCTGGCAAACCCTGACCTCAGGGTCCCCCAGCCCAGGTCCCAGGAAGAGCCAGTGTCAGACATTCTCTGGGGCAGGTTCAAGTTGACCTCCTGTTCTGGTGTCACTCCGGCTTTGCACACTGGCTTTTCATAAGTGAAATTTTACCTTACTCCCCAGTTCCAGAAGAGGCCTGCATTGAGCCCAGTAGCCTGAAGTTTGCTTTGATTGGTGGGACCAGTCTTGCCCTTGACCTTATCTTAGAGGTTGAAGGCCTGACCTTGCTGTTGAACCTGCATGCTATTGCTTGGACAGCAGCCTGGACAGTAGCCTGGACTTGCTCATTTGTCAGTTTTGTGGTCCTCCCCTGATCACTTATCGCATCTTGGCAAAAGTGTCTGATCTTTAGGCCCTGATATCAGTGTAAATCTGCTTATAGCAATCCCTTGATCATCCCAGCTTCAAGTAATTCTTTTTGTTTACACTCTGATATCACTTAGTTTGACACTTCAAATATACTGTTCTTTATTGAGAGCCTAAGTTCCCATTTCTCTCTTCTAATTCACTCTCTTTATAACAAACTGTGTCTTTTTTTTCCTAGTATAGAGAGATTTTTATTGGACTTATGCAAATAACCATATCGCCATAAGAACACTCACAGTTTTTGAATTCTGGAGGAATTAAGTAATGTAATAAAACATTTTTATCTTTGTTTATAAAATTATACTTTACCAAATTGCTGTAAATTACATATAGCTGAAGAGAGGAAATTTTCTTAAATCTAGAAGACAAAACATTTGAATAAAGGACCAACAATATTTTAAATAAAAGTATAAAAACCTGATCTTGATCAGTTATTCAATCTCATATAATCAACTTTTGTTCTGCTAGATCTCTGAGTCATTTCATGACTCCATCAAATTCTTTATGAGAGTTCTAGAAATTTTATGTAGCCTATGGATCTTAAAATTATCTGAAATTTGTATTGAAGAGAACTTGGAGTCTTTCTCATGAATCTGATTGTAAATGTTTTTAGAGAAGAATAAAAAACAATAATGCTACATGACTAAAACTTAGAATAGCATGGTTAAAAAGCTGATAAAAGCTTACAATTGACAAATATTCAATTCTTTTTATTATATATAACATTTTAAGATAACCAGGTTTATGACTGACAACACACTGAATTTCTATAAATTTATATGATTTTTGAAACATGTACATCAACAAATACCCATAAATGCAACTAAAAGAAGATCTAGTATCACCTATAATTTGCCAGTGTTTCTTACGCAATTTTATAAATAAGCCTGATTCTTTAAATCTTTACAAAATGAGAGCTGTATCTTTTGATGTTTTTCACAAACTGTGTCTTTCGGTTCTTTGTATCTCAGATCACTCTTTGCAGGATGCTTACACATAGTAGGTATATGACAATGCTTCTGTAACAAATGAGGCACTCATTGCTTTTTATTTAACACCAGTTAAAAAAATTAATGAGCACAAATAAATGTCATACTTTCTACCAAAAATTTCATTTTGATAACTGTTGCTTGAAAAATTAGTACATTGTGTGTTTTTAAATGAAGATGATTTATTGCTATTGTCTAAAGCATGAAGAAAGACAAAAAAATTGTTTGCAGGATCATTGGCTTGAGCACATATCAATGGCACTGTTGGACAATTCTTGCTGAGCGTTAAGATGATTTATGGAACAGACCGAAGCTTTCCACAGTAATACATTATAGTCTCAAGCTATCAACCCTTGTTCATGCAGAGACAAAAGAATCTGAAAAATACCTACTCCTGAAGGTCTTCTCAAAAGAAATCAGAGATTATATTGATGTAATTTAAACTCTTTCAGGAAAAATCACCATTACATGTAATATCTTTACTTCTAAAAATGAACAGAGGAAGCTTATTATTTTTCTAGTAAACTTCTCAGTTTAATTTGCTTTCCCTTCAGTTCTCTGAATCATGCAACAGGAATGTTTAATAATAGAAGATGAAACATGTTTAAACATTGGCATTTTTCTATCCTTAAGTTTCAGGAATTATGTTACAGATTAAAAATTAGTGCATTATGTATAGTTTGATGGCAGTACTATTTATTTATCTTTCAAATACAGTTCTATATGAGAAACATATTTGACAAAGTTATAACCATAGCCATATTTTTAGTGTATGCATGATTGTATGAATCCATCACATAATTTAAAGATACATACGAGATGATATCTTTTGAATTCTTCTGAGTTATGGGACTTCTTGTCACCAAAGATAAAGTGCTCTGTATAATGATTGCAATATGTGGACAGAGACTCACAAATACAATGCCTCTCTGGTAGAGAAACTAGATTTTGAAAAGAGAAGAAAAGGCAACGTTTAAAAGAGATTTCCCATTATTTATTCCTGGTTAGCATATATTAACACTCTCTCTGGGCCGTATGAAAACATGAATTCTCTGTAGTCAAAAGAAAAGTCAGCATAATTAACATTCCATTTCCAGATGTTGTCATATAGAATAAGAATATAGGAACTGGCTGTAGCAAAAGGAAATGTGGATTGCAGAAGGAGAAAATAATGTAAACAGGATACTCAGATCATGGAACATGTAAAGCAGTATGATTAAGAAGGAATGTGAGTATGTCATTAAACAGGCAGGGGAAATGAGATCTTCCAGAATCAGGTGAGAAGTTTCCTTTTCTACTGAAATGGGAGGCTGGGAAGGTTGGACTTCAGGGAAGGACTTTGGCTTTAGTGAAATGGCTGAAAAGGCATCCAAGCAGATCAAACCAAAGCAAATCAGAAGGATCCACTATTACTTTCCCAATCTCAATCTCTTGATTCCATTAATAGTCTCAAAAATGAGCCTCTAATTAGCAATTTGACCTCCTTGCCAAGAATCGCCCAGAGAAGATCGCTTTTCTAAGGACACAGCCAGTATGTTAGAAAGTATAGCTTTTGTACAAATTTAGACAGTGATATTCTGGTTCAGAAATTCATTTGCCTTCTAGTTGGGTTGGTAGGAGTTGAACTGTGAGAACCAGATCAGCCAGAGCTGCAGGCCCACCAGCAGAGCTCCCCAAAGGAGCAAAGTTGTTGGGCCTCTGCACATGCAGTAATTCTTGGCACCTTCCACTTCCTTTGCCACCCTGTTCCCCACCATCTTTTTATTCCTTAACTTAAAAAGTGCAATTTAATTCCGTTAGAATAAAGGTGAAGCCTTAACCTAGCTATTTATGGGGAGCAAATAAATAAATACATTAGGTATGAATGGGTTTACACTTTTCTCCACTATGAGGCCTAATCAATGGCAAATATACTGAAATTCCTTTATAATGACATTGTGGAGAATGGATCTAAATCTTCTGTACTGTCTACAGTTGTTTGTTTTGTTGGACATGACCCAACCCATGGCATGTATAAATCCATTTAACAGTAACCGTAGCTATATAAAGCCATTGTTTATCCAGAACTTTGTATCTGGCAAGCACATATTATTAGGCTTTTTACATATGTTTTTGTTTTTAATGCTTGTAAGAACCCCATGGTTTTTAAGCTTGCTGCAGAACCCAAATTAATATATGGTTTAAAGGACTTGGAAGCAGACCTTGTCCATTGGGCTTCAAAGCCTCAATTCTTGGCAACACGCACAGTGGCCATTCTTAACAGTCACTGAAGAAGTCATGCGTATTCTCGCCTAGTCCAACATCTGTCTCCTTCTCATCAGAGAAAGATGTAGCACTTTATAAGCTAAATGTGCGATTACCAAATTTTAAGGTTTTAAGAAAATGACTTGAAATAGTAATTGACTCTCTATTATAGAACCATAGAAATACTCTTGAGGTTGGTAATATTTTGAAATTACTACTTTAATGCTCCCAACAGTTCCCTTGCGGGCTTGAAAAGTTCATCTATTTTCCAGAATTAACCATGCCTCATGGTAGTTCACTCCACTCTAACCCACATTCAGTGGCGCTGGGATCCTGCTTCCCATCCGCAGAGTGATGCACAGTGCCTCTTGCGCTGGAACACAAGAGTCCTGTTGCATAGCTCAGCACTAGCAACACCTCGCGACTCTCTTGTGTCTTGAACCAGGGAGTAGCTTAAGATCAGGGAGAAGCTGGTTAAGTAACAGTAATATAATTTTGAGTTCTTTGAATCATGTGCATCATTTAGACTGCCTCTGGTTTAGAACAAATCACTCTGTATGCTAATATATTTCCAATTTACCTTGAGTTAATATGGTGAAGATTCAAGATAAAATTAAAAGTGTTGGCCTGATTTTCACCCTGTAGTCCCTAAATACTTTTTCTCCATTTGTGTAAGATGGTCACTGCTGACTTTCAGCATTGGTTGGGGAAGAGGGAGCTTGCATGGTTCATGCTGCTGTTCAGGTTCCAATCCCTGAACTGGGATGGTTACATGTCACTATAAAATGTGATGAAGAAGATGATACCACCTTTGAAAATCTATACCTGGCCTCCCTCAGCATTCTAGACTGGAACCCAGACTCACAGGACTTCCAAGGACATGTGATTCACTCCTTGGTGGCCTCTAATTTTTTTTTTTTTTTAGAAAAAAAAAAAAGTAGTCCTCTTGTCTCCTGGGCATCTGGGGATCATCTTGGAAAGGACCAAGTGATCTTTGTTCCCGAGAGAGTTGGAGAATGAATGATCTGTAAACTACAGGCCTCACTGAGTCTTGAGGGAGGAAAATAAGCCCAAGTCAGAAAAGGACCCTGCCGGAATAAGGACATGAGTACCAGGTCCCCTGTATCACCCAGGGATGGCCTTCACATAAGCCTTCTCTGACAATTCAGCCCCTGATCTCATCACTCATATACCTTCTTGTGGTCTAATCAGGGCTTCTCTTCTGGCCAGGCATGGGCATCAGAACTGCTGCTGTGACTTCCTTCACGTGCCCCAGCAGTCACCCAAGGGGCCCTGATACCCTACCTGCCATGGGGGTTAGGCTCCATAGCTTCTGAGAGCCAGGGGGCCACAAACCCTCCTTTACGAATCCTCTGAAATCTCTGTGTCACTATGGGATAGGAGGTACCAGTCACTTCAGGGGATCAGAGCAGCAGTCAGAGAGGAATTATGTTGGTGACTTTTGCATTGTAATAAAGGAATACCTGAGACTGGGTAATTTATAAAGAAAAGATGTTTAGGTGGCTCACAGTTCTGCAGGCTGTTACAAGCATCACACCAGCATCTGCTCAACTTCTGGTGAGGCTTCAGGAAACTTCTACTGGTGGTGAAAGGTGAAGGGGGAGCAGGTGTGTTACATGGGGAGAGAAGAAGCAAGAGAGATGGGAGGAGGCACCAGTCTCTTTTTAGCAATTGGATCTGTGTGAGCAAGCAAGAACTCACGCGTTACTTGGTGAGGAGGGAATAGGGAAAATATTGAATCATATTCTATTGTATAACATCCCCCAAAACCGCAAATTGTCTAAATTATAAAACTATTGTTAAGTTAAATGTATGTTTATTAAGTTTTTAAAAATCAAAATAAAGCTCTCATGTCATAGAAACCAATGATGAAGAATTAGCAAATTCATTTCCACATTAAAAAATAATAAGTAATTAGCCTGGCATTGAACTGGTTCTAAGTTCTGGGACATTTTGGCATTTATACAATTACCACTATACTTTTATATGGCATCAATTACACTGTAATAGGCTCATGGCAAATAAGCATATCATGACTTCTAATATAAAGAACAGAAACTACTAAGTAACCTTAGTAGTTAAAATTCTTGATCCACATAACTACCTATTACCAGTTAAGTTGTGGAATCTGTGGTTTTGATGTATAATTGTCTGAATTAAATACATTAATGTGTAATTACATGAAAATAAACCATGTAGCTTAACTCAATTGCAATACAATTGTTATCACTGAATGTAAAGTGATACCAATTAAACCTTCTTTTAAACACCACAAATTAAGAATTAACTACTGAAGAAACCCTAGAGTGTAAAGTGGTGGTCTACTATAGGTGGAATATCCCTTAGTATTTTCAGAGATTTAATGGCATTCCTAAAATTAAAAACATCTTTCTCCATTATTGCTGGCATTAGTTGTGCCTAATTCAGGAGAATTTCTTTCTCTTTTCTCTTTTTTTTTTTTTTTTTTGAGACAGAGTCTTGCTCTGTCACCCCACGCTGGAGTGTCGTGGCACGCTCTCAGCTCACCGCAACCTCCGCCTCCTGGGTTCAAGTAATTCTCCTGCCTCAGCCTCCCGAGTAGCTGGGACTACAGGCATGCGCCACCACACCCGGCTAATTTTTATATTTTTAATAGAGATGGGGTTTCACCATATTGACCAGGCTGGTCTCAAACTCCTGACCTCAAGTGATCTGCCCACCTCAGCCTCCCAAAATGCTAGGATTACAGGTGTGAGCCACTGCGCCCCGCCAGGAGAGTTTCAAACAGGCACTAATTAACTTCTTAAAAGATAGATGTCAACAATTCAGCATTTGCAGTGTTGACAGAGACAAATTATGAAATCTATGTTCATATAATTTCAGTGGGTGGGCAACGGGGTGGAATTTGGGAAAGGAAAGGCCTGATATTAATGCTAATACTATTACTTAAATTATGAAATTTTGTTTATCAGAAACAGTTGGGTGTTGGCGATTTTGTGTCATTCAACCTAATAAGATAGTAGCAATTAAACTACTTTATAAATAGCATAGAAATAAAAATGCCATCTTTTATGATATATTTATCCCTCATGTGTATTGAGTTGATCTTTTCCAAGCTGAGTGAACTTGGACAAGTTATTTAATTTCTGAGTCTCAATTTTCTCTTCAGGAAACTGGGGGTAATAATAGCTACACAATGGATTACTGTAATGATTAAATGGAGGCAACATAGTCAAAGACCTTGGTACAGTGCTTTAATATGAAATAGACATCTCTCCCACCTCCCCATTAGGCATCTTTTATGCTTATATGCATACTTGTACAAGGAACAAATGGCTTAGATCTGTAGGGGTCTAAAATATATCAGACGAGTGAGAATTTCATCAAACTTGTAATTTTGACACAGCACATACATATTTTTCACATGGGATACATATTGTTAACAGGAGAATTTGATAACAAGTGATTGAACTTCTAGAGCTGGTGATTTTTTTAGCAGAACTTTAGATATTTAAGAAAAATTATCTGCATCTAACAGTCAAATTTTTCCCTTCATACACCCCCTGTCTCTAACCTACATGTGCTGCTCTATGACCAGGTCTAAATTCCAGATGTTCCAAGTAGCTCTTCATTTAATCTTGTCTTCTGATGGCACCTAAACAAATAATATCAAAACTTGTACAACATTTAGAAAGTGGAACTTGAAGATTTTCTTTCTGTTAGACAAATAGACGCCATCTGGAAAAAATAACCCCAGGCGCTTGGACACAGGAGCATGACGCTTATTGGCTGGACACCATATGAATACCTTACACTACTTTATTTGGCTCCCACCCTTGCCTGCTCATTTCAAATCTTGCACACTTGAGCAGGCGCTGGGCTGTTAGACAAGGGAATCCTTGTTACCCATACACCCAAACACTATGAAGGCTCGCTCTTAATTTGAAAGATAAGCTTGCAAGAATTATCTGGACCGAAACGTTTCCTTTCATACTGTGACACCTGTTCTATGAAGGACTGCTATATATCACTGTGTATTTAATATTAATTGGTAACGATGTTTGATTTTTTATTTCTTCCATGTATTTTTCAACATTTACCACATTCCATTTCAAACAGGCATGTCCTCACATAATCTTTCCTTCCTGTTCCCCTCCCTCCCTTTCTATTTTATCTAATGCTAGTTTGTAAAAGAAAAAAAAACCCACATATGTTAATGCTATTTGTTTTACTGCTGGCTTTTATTCCAGAATTAGTATTATAATAATATTAGTACTATTTTGTCTTTCAAAATGGACAGAACTGTATTTAAATATTTGCAATATTATTTGTCAGCTCTTATGGGGAAATCAAGTAAATCTTATTGGAAATCATAAAAGTAATCTTCACTTTGATTTTGATGATAAGATCTTTGTGACAAAAATAGCTCTTAATGGCATTTTCTTCATATATCAAACTTTCAGTGGAACTACACTTTTATGCAGCATGCTTAAGTCGCTCCATTTCTAAGACATTTTCTTTTGTCAATTGTGAGCAGGTAGCCTTTCAAAACCCAAAAGCAATTGCCCAGAACTTCTGGAATTCATTTTTATTACATCCCATGATCTGAGCAGTAGGGATCCCCGTGAAACATGTTTGATCAAACGTTAATTTTATAAATTGCCTTCCTTCTGTACAATTCGCATGAAAAAGGTATTCAGCTAGATTAAAACTCTGGAAAATTTTAATGGGAACTTTGAAATCTGTTTGAGTTCAGCTTTTTGGAAAAATAAAACCACCTAATGGAAGTGGTCTTTATACGAGAAGTGGATCTGCCTTTGAGGCAATTTTCTTTCATGCATAATGATGAAATGGCAGCAGGATAATCTGAAGGTTTGAAACGTCTTTGCCAAATCCATATGCTTCTTGTAATAATATCTAAAGGGTCAAGTGTGTTTGATATGATGATGAAGAGCAAGAAGATGATAATTTGCAACAATGTCACTTTTGTCTTTTCACAGTCCTACCCTGGTCCGAGCCTGGAAAGTGAAGACTTCAACATTCCACCAATTACTCCTCCTTCCCTCCCAGACCACTCGCTGGTGCACCTGAATGAAGTTGAGTCTGGTTACCATTCTCTGTGTCACCCCATGAACCATAATGGCCTGCTACCATTTCATCCACAAAACATGGACCTCCCTGAAATCACAGTCTCCAATATGCTGGGCCAGGATGGAACACTGCTTTCTAATTCCATTTCTGTGGTAAGAATCTGCTTACCTGTTTGTGGTGGGGGCTGAGGGATACCATAAGGACAAGGACCAAGTTCATGCGAGGGCCTGGCATTGTGATAATAGCATTCTGAAACTGTTTCTAGCTGTGGAGACAGTTATTTATAAATCATGCACATTTCTAAAGCAATGTTCTATTTTATATTTAAGTCAAGGTAAAATCAATTAATTACTTGTGCAGTCACTCGTATTTATGACCCAAAGTACTAAATATTGTTTGACACTGAATGTGCTGTCATAGAGTCAAACCGGCTTACCAGCTGTCAGAGAAAAAGTCATCTCGAAAGATGCCACCTCTCATCCAGTGGAGGATTCCTCCCCAAAAGGGAGATCCCCACATCTTCTGAACTGCAGCTGCTGTTAACCTTGATTTTCCTTCCTATTTTCGGCTCTCAATTTCCACAAATGTATACCATAGGAAGGTAAGAAAAAATTTTTGAGTTTTATTTTGGAGGTATAATTCTGGTGATCAAAATTTATCTCCATTAAAGTGTTGCAGTCTACTGGACCTGTTGTCTAACAATTTATAATGACAACACTATGAATTCCCATTAATTTTTCAAATTTAATAGGAATGTGTATCAACCAGCAAACTAGCAAAAAATCAAATTCTCAGGCTCTACCCAAGGCGTCCAGTGGTTTGTATTTTTTACAAGCATCCCATACTTGAGAAACACTGGCTTATTATAAAATCTTTCTTCTGATTTTTATGTCATCTGAAACTTAATAATTTCTCTGTCTATACCCCAATAGTGGGGAAAAAAAATCAGTAGTATATGGCCAAGGAGAGAGCTTTAGACCATGTCATAAAACCCTCCTCCCAGGTTTACAGTGACTTTTAATTAGCACTTTTTGGTTTTCATTGTTCACTCACTTAACAGTCCAACTAACTCTCTTGTCATTTTCATAAGTCATCGAACAGTACTGTCATTTTCACAATGAATAAATTGATTAACTTGCCAATATTATGTTGTTTCTGATTAAAAAAACACATTTCATATTATCACTTATCTAAATCATTGGGGGATATATCTCTAACTTGAGTGATTTTGCAGGACGACTTTTCTGTTAATCATGAACATAAGGGTGGAATAAAAGTAGAGTCAAAAGAAACTCCAAAGTAGTTTCTTTAGAGAATGAAACCCAGAGCCTACTGCCTAATACACAATGGTGTATAGAATTTTCCTAAAATCTGGCAGCCATCTGGGCAGCCAAGAGGGGAGAACTCATTGGCAGCACCATCACTCAGGTTTTTAGATTATATTCCACTTGTATAGATTTAGCTTATGAGTATTAAGTATGACTCCATAAATAGAAAATGGATTTTTTTAACGTGCTAAATGTGTAAAGCTGAAAAATGTATTTCAGTGTAGTCACCTTGAAAAATCACCTGCCTACTTGTCTTTGGGACTAAGCCTTCAGACCCAATTCATGAGCCAAAGAAGGCATTCAGGTCATGCCTCTGCAGGGACCCGTGTTCCCTAGAGAGGAGAAGAAGGGGGCGTTCAGTATACATGGAAAATGCCAGTTTTGTTCTCTAGGCTTATTCCCCATGGTAGGAGTGAGATTGGGGCCATAGGAAGGATAATGAGATATTCGATTATATAGTTCAAGTCTTTTTCCTTTATAAAATTTACCTCCTTTCTAGTAACAAATTTACCCTCCTTAGCATTTCTACATCCATCTCAATACACCTTTAAGAGACGTCACTCTTAAAGAAATGCTTATGCAATGTCAGTAACTGTGGCTCAGAGATTTTTTCCAGATTTGCTGCCCATGGCAGTCATGCCATCCTCAAATGGCACATTTGGGACTGGACTCAGTCACAGCCACAAGATAGGCCATTTTCATGTCCATTCCCACTGTCCCTTCCTCTTTCCCTATTGGGAGCTTCCTTCTGTTCATAAAATTTCCTTATGCTCTCTGCCCACCAACCTACTGTCAAAAACTGGACTTTGATAATTTTGCCTCAACATGATGTTTCCCTAGGAACTTTCAACACTTTGCAGGGTATAGGGGAAACAAATCCCCTATTTGGCCTAAGATAAAGGAATGAAGCTCTGATTTGCTATTCTAGTTCTTGAAGGTGAGCCTGTTTGGGATTTTCATAGGGTGGCAAGCCTTCCCAGTACCCCTCAAGCTACATTCTGGAGCTGCACGTCTACTGTGCCTCCTCACAGCACTGGTCCTAGCCTTTAATGCTGCAAGCAAAAAGCGACTCCAGCAAATGCCCGTGTTGGTGAGACGGTGGGTAAGGTTCAGCACTTCCCAGTGGAATGTGGTGTGATGATGGAGTTCTTCTATAATCTGTGCTGTCCAACAGCAGTAGTCACTGGCTATTAAATGTGGCTAGTGGGACTGAAGGACCAATTTTTCATTTTATTTTATTTTAATTACTTTACAGTTAAGTAGCCACATCCACCCAGCAGCTACTGTGTTAGACAGTATAGGTCTAGTTAATGATGTTGATTCTAGCATTAAGTCTATATTAAGCCCATTTTTTCCAGGCCAGCATGGTCTCAGAGAAAGAAGATTTGGAGATTAAATTTGTTGTTTCTGTTTCTCAAGGCTTGCGGATCTCTGGCTGGATTCCAGAAGCCAGAGTCTGATACACTATAAAGTTGCAATAGAAATCTAATAAAGTTGGAAGAATCAGGAGCTATCTTTTGTCTGCTAATTCCTGTGAGAAACAAAGAGCCTCTTCAGTTCTTGTTTTGAGCTCCCACATGACTAGAATGCCATTCCTCAGTGTATATATTTTGAATGCTTACCATGGTCTCAATGTTTGAAAAGGCTCAAATGATTGATAAGACCTAGCTACTGTCCTTCTGGACAGTGAAAACATAAATAGTTATGAAACAATTAGAAACATGGGGCAATTAGAGACCAAGAGAGTGCCCAACTCAGATGTACTGGCCATGAACTCAGTAGGAACTCTTAGTTGAAAGAGTTTTATACTCTGGTTTGGGTATAAAACTTAGTAGAAAAGGTAGGACAACCGTCACGGCTTGAAGGAGGGCTTTGATTTGGATAAGCCAAGAGGAAAGAAAAGGCATGTTGGAGAGTGTTCAAAAATCAGATTGGGTATTTTGAAATGAGAGATTTGACCAAAACCTTCAACAACCACCTAAAGAACTTGGGCATGTTAGGACAGGTTAGAAGCAATCGCTGGTGGTTTTTACTCAAGGGCAAAAGTATTATGAAAGCAGTGTTGTAGGAAAATCCTTCTGGCAATAGGACCCTGTGTAGATAGCAGCGGTAAGAGACTGGGGTTATGGAAAGCCGCTGGCGCCTGTTATCCCAATGTAGGTAAGATGTGCTGAGGAACTAGAGCAGTGTGGTGTGCCATTAAGCCATTTTTGCATCCACAAATATGTATGGATCTAAAGATGAACAACATTTTGTCTTTTCATATTTTACATTTTAAAAGCATGAAGGAATTAGTTTCTTTGAAAGAAACTTTGAATATTAAATTTGCTCATCACACTTCCTTGTAAAAACTTACTAAAACTCTTTGCTAGCAAGTTTGCTCATGGCTAATATGATCACAAAATTTAACAACTGAGCTACGGACTGGTTTGCCAATTCTTGAAATATGTTTATGTGTAGGGACAGTTTACGTCATCAGTGCCCATTAGACAGGAAAATAATGTCTACAGATATGAGAGTTTAAATGTTGCCCACCTCGAAATGACAGTGCCCCTTCCAAGATTTTCTTTCAAGGTCACCTACAATATGAGAACAACAAATAAAAGCTAACAGTTGTAGATTCTAAATATTGATTTTGCTGTGAATTTAAAAATCCTATGAGTAGAAGCCATCCTGGGAAAATTTATGTGTAGGATCAACTTTCTCTAATTATATTTTCTAAAAGCTCTTGAATGTGATCAAAGCTGAGCCTTTTGCTGTTAGTATTGCGATTGTATCTTTGTATTAGTATTTTCACATGATGACATTTTAGTATTCGAATGGATCAAGGAAGTGAAAAATACTTAAGTTCTTTTATATTATTTATTGTATATATTTAGATATTGTATAGATTTTAGATGTTATTGTGATGTTTTATATATGCATTATGAGATATTATAGATGTGTTACTTATATATCAATTATTATAATGTATGTCATTTACTGAAATTTTGTTTTTAGATATATTCTCTTGTATCTGCCTCTGTTTCTTATCTCCACTGGCAACATAAGTGATACAGTTTCACCATTTATAAGCATTTCCTACAAATACCTAATATATTAGACATCAACAATTTAGTCCAGAATTAAAAATCAGTGTCTGAATGAGGAACTAGTATCCCAATTTTACAAATGGAAAATGAAAGTTCAAGTGATTAAGTGACTTAATGGCTTAGTCAGTAATTACTCCAGCTTCCTTATCAGGAAAATGGGGATGATAATTCTAGGCCTTACCTCACGGGGTTCAGGAAATATTTAAGATTACGCAGACCAGTAGCTGGCACATAGGAAGCATTATATAAGTGTTGGTTAAATAAAATGAGAAAAGCAAGCCTGTATGACTCTTTTGGAGAAGTTAAAATGCATGGGAAGGAAGACTTTCCAAAAGAGTTATTTATACTTTCATCCTGAATCTTCACATCTGTCAAAAAAGACTGCAATAAGCCTACTATTAACCAAAGGAGTATTTACCCTTTACTGGGTGTCTTTATTTATCATTGTGATTCAAATTGATGTCTTTGGGCCAGAGTGCGTCAGTTCAAATCCTGGCACTTCTGCTTACCAGCTGTGTGACCGTGAGTAACTTTTTGTGCCTCAGTTTCACTTGTTTAATCTCATCATGTTGTAAGTATTAAAGTAGCTAATATCTGTAATGTCTGGCTAGATATATTCAATGGGAACCTCTTTCTAATAAAAAGGTATCCAAGGTAGATATCTATATTGCCTTCTGGAATTTATCATAGACATATTGGGGTGCATCATACATAGGGTGAAAGTTTTTCCCAAATTTCCCACCACTTTTTTGCATTTTCTTGTCTGTGCCATTTTATTGTTAGTAGGGATTCCTGCAACTAGTTAAATTTCTGGCACTTTGAAAAGGATTCCATTTTCCTGAAGTCCCTCTTTTCTAAGACAGGCTATAAAACAGGGTAGAATTTCTATAAGTATGTAACTGTCAAATAAGTGCCAATTAGTTCTGATTCTCTAGGTCCAAGTTAAACAGTCATTCATGACCCAATATGCAAGAGTTCCATTTTTCTCAACATTCCTCTGAGTTATTTTGATAGTGAGTAATTGATTTGTGTGCACTTCTCAGAGATGGAGTCTGGTTAGAAAAGCATTGAAATGAGAGCCATGGATAAGCTTGTCAGTCATGGGCAAGTCACTGAACCCTCTTACCAGCAGGGCTGAAGTAGATCTATAGAAGACTGGATCCACACTGAGCTTGATGGGAGTGGTGTCAGGGGTGGGGCACAGGAGTTAGAGGAAACAGTGTTGCTTTTATTTTTCTTTGCATTTCTTATAAAAGTTCCCTTGAACAAATGTTCTGCCCCCAAGAAGATGGAAAGCCCCAAGACTAGTTGATCTCCATGATCCTTCTCAGGACTAGCATTTTCCTGTAATTTGTTTTCTGTCAACCACACAACTTTGATCTAGACTTTGAGACTCACCGGGTTTGTCATTTTAGTTACTTAGTAATTTTTCTTGCCATGGCTTTGGCTGTCTCAGTGTTTTAACTGCACCCCCCACCCCCCTTCAAAGTTTAATCAGTTATAAGAACCTACTGGATAGATAATTTCTTTTGACTGGAAAATGTAATCCTGCCATTAAAAAAAAAGTGATATTGCTTTGTGTGGATGGATAGTGTTTTCATGTTGTTAAAAGGAAACTACAGAACTATTTTAGCAGAAAGGTAGAATAAGAAAATGCCCATATTAAGTATTCATGGCTGAAGAAAAATCCTTTGATTTCTCCAAACTGAAATCAAGAGCCTCTCTTCTGTTTTTCCCCATTTTGGTATATTCACCGCTGCGCTTAATCATGGATTGGTGAAGGGGAAAATGCAACCTTGTATAAAGTCATCCCAGACTCTCAGCCTGGCCTATATGTGGTGATTGCTTGTTCTTTGTGCAGTCAACAGAAGCTCTTTCATACAAAGAAAAACCGTGCAAAGTTTTAGAATGGCCTCGAAGAAAGGATTCATTTAGAACCTGGGCTTTTTGTAGAGTGTGCTTCCTAATGACACATTATAGAAAATTTACAATGAGGAAAGCAACAAAGGCGATTTCAATTTCTTTGAATGTGTCAAATTTCCAGTTCTGGAGTTTGAAATGGAAAAAAGATGTTAAAAGGCAATAAAATTGGGGGGTTTATTTCCCAAATGCCTTCTTTTTCCAGTGAACAAAAGCAAGCCTAATGTATATACTCAGATTTATTGTCATTTTTAGCATTCAGTCATGGTACACTTTGCATTCAAAGGCAACTGTACAACTGTTTTGACAACCATCGCTTTCATAGGTGCTATACAGGACTCATGAAACTGAAGCAGAAGTGTTCCTTCAGGCCTATAGGGAGTGCCGCACATCAAGGAATTCAGATGTATTAGAGCAGCATGAATTTCCAATATGTTGCCATTATGGAAAAGACCACTGGCATATTGAATAATGCAGCTTTCAAAGCCAAGCAGAAAATGTGATTACAGACAATTTGATTGCTGTTTTTAAAATAAATATTTTCCAAATCTTGAGGTATTTTATTTCATGTAATGCATGAAGTATGTAACCATGGACTAGAGCTAAGCATCTTTCAGAACACGGAGGAGCTTATGATGTCAGCCCATTTAATGATGGAATAATACAAGTGTTTGTTTAAAATGGAATGGATGTCACCGCAGCTTGTTTCTTTCTTTAAACAAAGAGGAAAATAAGCCATAAAAAATAATTTTGCCACTTTGACAGAAGAAAAATGATGAAGAACAATTATTTAGCATTATGCCACAATTCATCAAATGTTTAGCAATTACAGCCTGTTTTTTTTTTCACAAATTATCCTTTTTTGAATATTGCAGAACACAAGAACAATGCGTTAAACCACTTTAATACTGTGAAGAAATGGGCTGGTTTTTTTGTTCTTAGTTTTGACCAAATACAATAAATATGCGGGTTGGTTGGGTTTTTTTCTTTTTGGACAAATTCTTAATAAGGCCAAAAATAGGTGTTGTTTGTAGTTAATTGTTAAGATCTACTTAAGATCTTTGTTTGCACAAAACAGACTACTTTGAATGTGGTATTGATATAGTTCAATGGACTCAGTATGTTAACGATTTGGGGCTTTTATTGCTATAATAAAATATTATTCCAAACTAGAGTTCTCCTTAATAGTATTCAGGAAAGGAGCCAATTTAAAAATAACGCTTTTTCTTTTCTTAGCCAAGTAATCAGACTCAAGATTCACTTGGTATATAGGAGTTCTTGTACTTTTTCTTCAACCCTTGAGTTCATACAAATGTGTGCCTCACCCATGCATGAAAGAAGTAAAAAGAGTATAACATCAGTTATATAATATGCTGTAAGCAAACTCTGGGACCTGCTTAATCCAGTCTCTTAAGTCTAGGCAGGAGTAAACCTAAACCATTTGAGATATGTGGTTTTCTAAGAGCCAAGATTCCATAACTTTCCTTGGTAGCCTGTTTGTGTTTAATTAACCTTGTAACATTAAGTTAAATTGCAGTAAGAGATTTAGATTCCTTCCAAGAATTTCCTTATTAAAGTTAAACCAAAATCTCTTGCTTACCAAATAGGAAATTTTAGCCTATTTTGTCTGCCTCAGCCATCTGAATGCTTGGAGAACAGTTGATTTCAAATATTTGACATTTATTAAGTCAATCCTGCAGTTGTGTTTTATCTGGCCCAAATAACCCCAATTCCTTTAACCTTTCCTCAAAGGTCATTATTTTTCAACTTTTAAATCAAATTAGCTCTTTTTTTGACATTTATGATCTTAAGGAATGTTGATGACAATGGATGGCAGAGCTCTAGAACCTGAGATTGCAGATTAATTTCTGATTTTTTCAAATTATTCTCTGCCTCTATGTGGATGTGTTATGATAGGGTCCTTAATAGCATCATTGATTGCTGATATGTTTAATTGCTGATTCATTGATCCCTCCTACAGTGTGTGACTCTTGCTGTGTTGGTTTCTAGCCAGCAGTTTCCCATTTTGTATTTGTGTAGGTCATATCATGTCCTAAAGGCAAACATCTGAAAAGGCCATTGTGGTATTGCTCTTAAGGCGTCTTTTTTTTCCTGCCTGGGTATCAATTATTTAGCAAACAAAGATGAATAAAAAAATTTATTGTAGTTTATATTTGAATAATTGTCTTTGGACAAAGGGATTCTAAGTATGTCCATAAGTAAGAATTTCCAGATCCTAGCCATGAGCTTTCAGTCATTAGTTATAACTTCAAAATTGTTAGTAGAATGTTTCCTAATGTGTTGAGGGGGCAGTTTGGGGAAAGCAGCACAGAACCTGGATAAAGAAGACATAGGACTGGAAAGAAGGAATAAACAATAAATGAAAACAGGCCTGTTCTGGATAGCAGTTATATACCTGGAGGATCTGTCCAGGCATGTGTAGGGGTATGGTTGGGGCTTCTTGTGGGTGGTCCTTTCTCCAGTGCTTCTTCTAGAACTGAGCTCTGTGCTCCTCATTTCAGGTCCAGCGAATGTTCTGTCCTCGCTCTCCTACCTTGAATAATCATGCTGGTGCTTCATGTGTCGAGAATTGCTTTCTCTTTCCTTCCTTCCCCATTCAGCATTAACACTTAGCATTAACTCCACTCCCCATGGAGAAAACATTTTTCTTGTTCTCTCTCTGCCTCATAAGCTCATTACAGGAAAGAGGACCTAGAAACCCTGAGAGCTTACTTGGTTTCATTGCCTAGACCTCCATGTAGAAACTGCTGATAACAATGCTCTATATAAGTGTACAGCCCATAGTAGGAGCTTAATAACTTTTTCTGATTGAATGAATCTATTTGTTCCCACTTAAAGTTATCTCTAGCCATAATATTTCCCCCAGACAGGTACAAGATTATTATTGCTTTTTGGGCTGACACTTCTAAGCAGTTGTTTAGTCTTCTAAAATGATACAAATATTCCAGTTTTATAGAAAGTATAATGTCATTTATCATGGTGTCTAAAATGCTTTAATGCTTTCAAAATACCTAAATGAATTTGAGCCCTAAACATAGATCTAACTTTATAGTCTTAATACTTAATCAACTTACTACTGATCATTTCTAACCTATTCCACTATTAAATTGATGTATTTGACAATTAATTACAATATGTAGTTGATCCTCCTTTTTAGATAAATCCATTTATTTTCTGAGTATGGCTATTTTTATAGAGAAAAACTATCAGTAAAATTACAAGACTTCTAAAGGAGTATATTTGTGCCTAGTCTTCCAAAGTCTTGGGGCAGAAGTAGCAGTAATATGAAAAATTAATGTCTATTAAACATTTGCCCATATGACTCATGTTATTTTTTTAATTACAAAATGATTATATCTCAGCTTGCCATGTCTTTGACTTGCTTTTTGCTTCATTTATGCAAGTAGATTATTAACATTGAAATGTTGCATTATAAACTCATTTTGTCATGAAATCATAGGAGAATTCATCTAAAATATTTTTCAGGAGAACAATGAGCCAGTCTCATTTCAAGACACCACTATCTTCATTATTCATTAACTATTATTATCTAGAGCATATGGGAATGCTTTAAGAGCAGGTTTTGGTTTTAGATTTTTTTTTCATTTTAGTTTTTTTCTAGTTTGAAAGTTTCAAGGTCTCTTATGTGGACAAGCATTACCTACAGAAACCTAATATTATTTGTCTTTTTATATTAGCCATTTATATACTTCTTTCTGCCAGCAGCAATACACACTGCGTAGAAGAAAAAGTATGAAGTCCTGGAGGGTTTTTGACCATTTGTTACAGTCATTAAAATACTAGATTTGACTTTCCTTTTTTAAATAACTTAAAATATCAAAAATACCAAAATCATCCGGAGAACATGTCTTTTTTTCTTTCAACTAATAAATATATTTAACATTTTGATAAATATATAATCACAAAAATGATAGTTAAATTCTCTGAATTTAATGGACTATACAAATTCCCCAGAGAAATAGAAGTACTCTTTGACAAAGAGAGGATTAAACTTCTTTTTGTAATTCAGGGTAGCATTTTTATTTTTGATAGGCAAAAAACCCTCTCAAAATGTGTTACATTTGAAAAGCATTATTTTTCAACCTTTAGGGAGTTTTGTTTTCTTTAATCATGATCTTGATAATCTTTAATAAAAATATGATCCAACCCTGTAAACATATCATGCTATTAAATGCTTTACATTTTTATATCTATTGTATATGTAATCACATTCTGTGTTAACCAGTAGATGTAACTAATGGTTTACCAAATGGAGATAGGATCATAATTCATACCGTATGAAACTTGCAAATGCTATGGATGAAAGATAACTCTCTCTGCAGTTCTCAAGACAGTGGATTCATAAAGTTTATTGCTAAAAACACTGTATTATTAAGGCTATCGAGAGACAAAATTATTAGCATTTTGAAGTATTTTTTTCTATTGTGATGTGTGTATATATATATATATATATATATATATATATATATAGTGCTTGAAAAGTTAACAGGAAAAGGAAAATAGGCTATGATCACGTAACTGTTTTTCACATAGAATAAAAGTATGCTACTTGCATCTGTATGTATGTATGTGTGTATCTTTCTTTCTGTCTCTCTACGCATTCATGTGTTGATTAGGTTTGTGTGTCTGGGACTCTGATCCCATTGTCTTTAGTATTAAAAGGTAGCTGCACCAAGGTGAAGCCATGGCTGAAAGTATCAGTGGCCATTTCCCCACTGGACAGATGCAGAGTGGGACCTCTTGTTAATAGCTACTATCACATGGATTTTTTCTTGTGTGTGGTTGTTTTTTCTTTCCCCAAAGCAGCCTTGTTCCTGATTTCCATAGCACACAAGGCTGGCCTGTATTTCCCAGCTAATAGCGGACGCTCTGCCTCCTCTGAAGCTGCGCTTCCCTGCAGCATCTCCCGCATAAATCAGACATTTCTAGGGTGACTTCATGATGCCTCAGATCTGCAGGTGGTATGTATAGTGAATGACAGAACCCAGGAACTGATCGTTCACTTGGGTTACATATATTAAACTTGGCGAAAGTATGAGACCAGGAAAGATCAAATTCTCAAATATGGAACACTTCTTAACTTGTCCGGGGAGTGTTGGAGTCACCCGCAGAAACCTACTGATGGCATTGGGGTCTTGAGAAGCCGTATGAGTGGTGGGTACGCCTGTGGGTCTGGGTGAGGCCGCCTGCACTTGAACCCTGGCAGGCCCTTCACTATCCACATGTGACCGTGGGGAAGTGATTCCACCTCTCTGCACCTCAGTTTTCCTGCTGGTGGTGAGGCTTGATCTGGTCTGTGCATCTGAAGCCCTCCGAGCAGTACTGGGCAGACAGTGAGCTTCATGTCAGCTACTGTGTTATTCACCTCCTCAGAACCCCCATAGGTTGTGGTCTGGGTTTTTCTCATACTATCTGTCATTCCTCTTCTCATTACTGGTATCTGTGTTCCACGGGACGTTCTAACAACCAATACACTGACATTTATTGGGCTCCGACTCTTGCCAAGTCCTGGGCTAGGTGTTTTACACACAGTTTTCTTCTTCATCCCCACGATCACAGCAGGAGGTGGGAGGTGCGATTCTCATCTTACGCAGAAGGACCATGGGACAAAGAGGCAGAGCACAGGGATGGACAGCTGGCAGGTGGTGAACTAGGCGGGCTGGGGTGCAGATCTCCTCTACATTTCTGGTGAGGCTGGGAGCCGTGCTTTTACACTTGGTAGAGGCTTGGTAAATTTGCATTGGAAACCTCAATTGAGCCTTTGTCCTCTCTCTGTGTCTCTCAGTCTCTCTCCTGATGAACTCGGCACCGTGATGACTCAAGCTGACAGTGTAAAGCCAGCGTTCACAGTTCTGCCCTCTTCTTTAGAAAATCAGAATAAACTCATACTATTTTTACATTGCTGAAATGATAAAAGAGAATGAGTAGAGAAAAAGAGAGATCCTACATTTCAATGAAAGAAGGATGGGCTTGAAATCCTGGCTGGGTGACTTTGACAAATCAGTTGATTTCTCTGAGCCTGTTTCCTTTGCTATAAAAAAAAAAGGTGTGACAGTGATCATATTTACATCACCATATGGTTGTGGGGATTAAGCTGGATACAGGATTAGCATTTTTAGTACCTAAAGGTGTAGGTCCATTCTCAAGTCACTTGTTGAAGACATTAGCTTTCCAGCTAATGAAAAATGTCAGCTCTTTGTCAAAAACCCAGTAATTTAAATTATACCAGTCTTCTGCAAGGAAGACAACGTTAGCGCCTCAGGTAGCAACAGGCTGTACAACAGACAAGGGTTCTGCAGCTCTAACTGAAGACCAGGAGTTGGGGTCTCCGCCATTTACCACATTCCCATTATTGGCCAACCTCAAGGTATTCTTTTCTCTCCATCAACAGTATAAAAAAATTAGCTTATAAATGTATGGAGATATTTAAATCACTTTATAAAGAAAAGGAGGAAAAATTCTAGGCAGCTTGCCAAGAATAGTAGGTCTAAAATTAGCTAGAAATGTTTACCTCTCTTTATTAAATTCCTGCTACTTTTTCTAATGTGTTTATATCAGTTTGTCCCCTCTCAAAACTGCATATTCTATATGCAGTGCCTTCACGAAAGCCAAAGAAATAAACATTGAATCGTAAATAAACTCAGCCAACTTTTCTTCATTCCTGTTCAAGAATGATAAATTGACGTGGCTGGGATCACAAAAGCATCTTGATAGGCCAAGTCCCGAGGGAGCAGCATACTCATGTCCCCCCATGGGCTCAGGGCCTTCTTGATAAACCCCAGAGTGAGGATCAGAAGACCGGTCCACAGAGGATCATGAGGCCATCGTGAAACCAGCTGTCTTCCTCTCACCCAGCCTAGGGAATGTCCCAGCCTCTGGGGATAGGGTTGTGGAGATCCCCTTATGAGGCCAAAAACTCGCTGGGAAGCCACTCTCTGTGCTGTGCAAAAGTCATGCTTTGATATCTCAGAAGATGAGCTATAGGGTCCAAGCATGTGAGCACTTTGTGAGGTTTTCATGGTAATTCACAATCCAGCTCAGCCCAGGCACTCAACTGACTGCATAAAGTCTCCAGAAGAGAGTTTAGTCCGGGATGGATTTACCAGGGTAGCTCAGTGGACCAAGACCCTCTTATGCATACACAGCTGGTCTCCACTGCAAAGGGGAAGGGGCACATATTCAGAATAGTCAGTGCATGGTAAAGTGGCAGCACAGCCTCAGGTGGCAGAAAGCTATAGAAACATAGTCCCTTAAAAATGGTATGACAAAGGGCTGTTTCTCAGAGCGCAGTATACTTTAAAAGATGGAATAAAAATGCAGATGTGTTAAAAAACCAGGGGTATTTTTTATTGGTATAATGGAAAGAATGTTGAAATCAGGTGTGTCTGAGGGCAGAGAATCCCAAATCTAACATCGTGGTGTCCGTTGTTCCAATTACCACGCAGTGATTAGAAAGATGGGCTCGTCCTAGGTGCAGAAGCAGGCACAGGGTACTTTAGCTGCCGCCTCATATGTGAAATGGAGAAAGGTTGTTATCGTTTACTTTCTTCCTCTTGTAGTGTGGATTAAATGAGATAGTCCACGTAAGGCAATTGTCATAGATGCTTGTGAATAGCAGGTTATAGACTCTCCACTTCCTTGGCCTCCTGCTTTATCACAACAGCAGGGGATGGGACCCCGTCCTTCCCTGTGGTCTTCTTTCCTTTTGGCATCTTGGGCAACTGGAGAAGAGCTAACTGCGCGATGAATGCTTAATTCTCTTGAATGTACTATTGTCATTTCTTTATTCTCATGTGAGTTTTCATAAAAACAATGCAATTTTTATACTGTAACTGACATGATTTGCCAAGTAATGCTTTTTATCCACATTCAGTTAACGTTTTGGCCTTTTTAAATTAAAAAACTCAAATTTTCTGAGGTTTATAAAACAGGATCACTAAGTGTAGGATTTGGGTTAAACCCGTAAGTTCTCCTCTAACTTGCCATAGAAGCTGTGGCGTGAATGGTGAGAGGTGCAGGCAGGCCGAGGCTTGGGGGCTGTGGCTGTGCACGAGGTGCATCTCCGTGTGCCATCTGGGGCTGCTTCTGGAAAGTAGGGAGCGCTGCAGTGAGGAAGAGGAGGAGTCAAACTCCACCCCACATTCTCTCGCATTGTTCTCTAATGATTGTGTGAAAAAGATAAAATGAAAAATGTGAAACTGTTCCAAAAAACACAGGCCAAGTAAGCCAAAAAGAAATGACTATAATACACATATTCCTGAAGAGGCCAGAGAAAGAGGAAAATAGGAATAAATCTCCCTGGGCAATCTATCAAAATGTTGAGAAAAATACATTACTAATGAGAAAATATCAAACACCTATCGGGAGACAAATGCACATAACTCTGAATCGTGGATCACAAGAGTTTCCTCAGGCACCTTGATGACAACTTTATGATGCATAAAATAGTAGATTCTCCCCTATTACGGTTTATTGGATAAGCACCTCCATGAACACAGGGCTGCCCTCCACAGGGGAAGGAAGAATCATGCCTGAAGGGCTCTTGGTCTAAGTTATGAAGAAGATGCCATTCAGGCATAAAATGTGTGAGATGAGAAAGTGATTAGAGTTATGTCCACGAGAGAGCAAACAAATGTTTTGACAAGGAATAGATCTGGTTATGGGTTCTTGGCTTTGAGAATCTTCGAGTGAGTGTTTGTGACAATATCCTGCAGATGGTGTCCAGGGATTTCCCTCCCTACTTCTGCTTAGTATGTGTGGAGAGAGGGGATGGTGAGGACAACTCTGTATATACTGTACAATTTGAAAATCTCTCCTTCTTACGTCTTCTACACCTTCACATGTCATTGGAAAATTAAGGTGTTTACCTGAATACTAAAAATGCATTTTTACCTAAAATAGCAAGATGTTTGATGCATGAAAATCTTTGAATATCTGCAACTCATTATTCTGCATATCATTTTCTATTTGTGAACACAGCCGAATTACTGTAGTACTAGGAGCCTTAACTTTTTGACTGGGTTCTTTATCAGAAGATTCTCTTATCAGAAGATTCTTACCTTAGAGATTGATGGAATATAAAAGTTTCCAAAATTGATATGCAAGTTGATTCCCAAACTGAACCCCAGTTCTTCTCTTTGTGTTGCATTCATATGCATTCATGCACACAGGACTTAGAATAGCTAGGCCGTTGGGTGTCTACTATATGTAGTAGTGTATCATTCCAACCAACACAGCTGTGAGAGTCAAGCAGGTAACTAGTAATAATTAGGCCTACAACTGGGACTGTCTTGAGGGACCCGGAACCCAGGTCCTGGTAAGCTATGTATGAGACACTATGCTTGGTGATAGCAGGAGTACAAAAATTAATATGGAAATAGTTCCTGCCCTCCAGTGTCTAGTAAAACAAATGAGGTATGTATTCAGAAAATCACGCAACAGTTTAAAGCATCACTCTCACTTTAAGTTATAAAATGATGTAAGGAATCAGGAAAAACTACCTAATTAATGGAGGTAGTGTTCTTAAGGATCTTAAAAATGAAAAAAGGTTTGATTAATGAATGACAGGGAGAAGTGGGGAAGAAGACGTTTTTGGAGTGAGGAAGTTTCACTGAGTGAGTATTATGTGAAAGGAACCATTGTCCCTCCCAGATGCTTGGCCCAAAAACCTGGGATTCATCCTTCGTTCATCTTATTTCTGTCACTCCAGACACCCAGTTATTTTCTTAACCAAACTGAGCAAGTCTCCACAGAAATGCCTCCAAAATACATTTTGAAACCTGCCCTCATTGCTTCCTTCTTCACCACTGCCACCATGATCCAAAGCACCATCTTCTTTGTGGATTATAGCAGTGATCCTAACTGGCCTCGCCTCCTGACTCCTGTTCCTCCATGATACATTCTCCACACAAGAGTCAGTGTGACCTTTTTAGCATATATTAATTAGATTGACCGCCCTTCAGTGACTCCTCATTGTACCTAGGATAAAAGGAGAAAAAAAATTCCGTTTCTTCATATGATATTCAGGCTCTGCCGAGATCCCTGACCTCAATTCACACTATTCTGCCCCTCACCGAGCTAGTCACACTTGTTTTCTGTCTCCCACCTCCCACCGGATGACCTTTGCGCTTAGCCATCCCTCTATTGGGAACACGCTTGCCCCAGATCTTCACATTCAGGTCTCAGCTCAAATGTCACTGCTCGGAAACTCCAGCCGTAAGTGGCACCTTGCTCCTGCCCTGCCGCTCACCCCTCATTACATCACTCTGTTTTATAAAATGAGTTGTCACTGGAAAGTGCATGTAATGAGGAAGAAGTGAATAAATATCAGCCACTTGGAGCATTCTTACTTCCTGAAATCATCTAGTTTATTTAAGTAGTTGATTGGCCACCTCCCACTGCTAGACTGGAAGCACCGTGAGAGGTGGTGGTCTTGGCTGCCTAATCCTGCTGTGTTCCACACGTCTAGAAGAGAGAAGAAGGCATGCCTTTAGTATTGTTGAATAACACATATATATTTGGTGTTTTTTATATATATGTATATACACATATATATATGTGTGTGTTTGTGTGTGTGTAAAACCTATCTATAATAAATTTAAAAGTCATTTAAAAATTAAAGGCTATAGGAAAGGTCACAGTTCATATTTTAATATAGCAGGGATTCCATAGAAGCAGGTGGAGGAGTTAGGTATGCATATGTGTGTATACACACGCATGCGCATTTCAATATATACACGCAAACACTAACTGTGCAAATATTCTAACTTATCATGATTAAAATATACGTTATGTCTTATCTTTGCCTTCTTCTCCTGTCCCTTCCTCCTAAACTTCAATCCTGGAGCTGTAAAATTCATAAAGCACACAGTTAGGAGAATTCCAAGAAAGTATACAGATATGATTGAGGCACCAGGGATACTGGCTTATCAGCCACATGAAGTAACCCATTGTTAACTTACATTTATATAGCACCTTCATTTAGGAAGATCCTAAACTAAGAACAGCTATTGTTCTCTGCTCAAATGCCTTAGCTGTTGTCAGGCCACGGCATTCTATGATCCAACAAAGAGGGAAAATTAGGGACCAAGGTAGTAATACACAATTCTTCTTCCCACCCCTGGGTACCTGATCATAGTCCTTAAAATGATAAAATCTAGGAGTCCGTAGGTAATAGAACATCATCATCATAAAAGCTCTGTGGTTGATTGTACTTATGCTTTTGAGGTATAAACATTAAGATTAAAATATATGTAGTGAAAATGACTTTGATAACTAAAAACGACCTCTTTCAGAGATTTTGAGTCCAACAGCTATTTAGGAAGTACTTTAATAATGAAAAACAATTATAAAAATTTCAGGTTAGCGGGTTTTAGTAAGATCTGGTTGATTGGCAAATAGTTTGCATAAGTATTTACAAAATTTGTAGGGAAGGGCAGAGAAGAGTTTGAGATTTTTTTCTTTTTCTTTCCTATTTCTGCCTCTAGGAATCTAGTTAGGGAAAGAATGCTTATTGTGTAGTAAAATTAATGTTCATTTTGGGGTTATTAGAAATACTGAAAGTGTAGCTGAAAGATCCTGGTAAGTCACTTAACTTATATGGGCCTTAACACCAAATGTATTCTAATATTTTTGGTGGAGTATATCATTTCATAGTTAACCATGTGGATTTTGGCAAATTGTCATATAGATCTGTGTCTTAAAGAACTGTTTTTGACATTTGGATCTGATTCGTTCCTATCTAGGTTGGAATATGAACTGGATATTTATTTGAACTTGTTTATGGATTTTTATGTAACTTGATTCTTACTACATTCTTAATGTCAATAGATCAGTAATCAAGTTTCAAAAACAGCCATTTTACTTTGCTTAAAGCAGAAACAACTTTTAATGAATGAAATATAGCTTGCACTTGTTCAAGAGATGGTGCGAGAGCTTCAGCTTCCAGGCTGAATTTTCCTTTTGACATTCTTCATGACGCAACCCTCTGATGAACAGTACCTCCTGGTTCTCTGTGTTTCCTTTCTTAACTCCGTGTCTCCACATAAGGCAAGATAGGTCCTAAAAAATGACTGGACACTTAATGTGATCAATCAGCCTGTCTGTCACCTATCCATGAGTCATAGATGCATATTTACAGGAATCTTCACAATCTTATCTCAAGGGAATAATTAATAAACTGGGAATATCAGATACTTTAAATATATATAATTTTTTTCTTAGTTCTAACAAGCATATATTGAACTCTACCTCTGTTCCCAGAACTATGATAGGTGCTGAAGAAGTAACTTCTCACAGAGTAGTTATTACCTAGCTTACTGTCTAGATCAGAGATTCTTAATTTTGGCATTATTGACATTTTTGGTTGAACAAGTTTTTGTGGGGGAGAATGATACTGTTTTTTGCCTTGTAGGATGTTAGCAACAGTTCTGGCCTCTCCCCATTAGATGCCAGTATTTCTGTCCCCCACCCTCTAGCTGTGACAGTCATAAAATGTCCAGACATTGACAAATATCTTCTGGAAGGCAAAAATACCCCTGAATGAGAACAACTGCTCTAGACAGACAATTTTGGTCAATGTGGAATGGGCAATGATTAGAGATTTCTTCAGGCCTTCTCTTAAAAGCATACTGCAAAAGGAAATAGGGAGTCTACCTATTTGCAGAGTTAGTCTTGCAGGAACAATCAGAGCATCAGAGATTTGAGCTGAAAATTACATGGCTCACTAGGCAAAATCCTTCATTATACAGCTCAATAAAGTCAAATCTCAGAGATGTTCAGACTTGCCTAAGTTTATACAGCTACCAGCAGCAGGACGAAACCAACCTCTTCTGACTCTCTTTGGGTTCTTCCCATCATACTTCATTGCTTCTGGATAAAGGAGGCATTGATATTGACAGCACAGTGCTTAGAACTATGACCTTCACCGTTTTCCTTGGGTAACCATTTTGACAAACGCCACTTACGCCAGTTTCCATGATTTAGTCAACTGCCAAATGATGCCAGGTGGACCTCCTGCCACTGCAATTCTCTCCACTCCATTGAGCACACTTTCAGCGCGTGCTCTCCATTTCTTGTCACTCCAATAACCAGGACATGATTTATATTTTTCTCGAAAAGTGGCTAAGTGAAAGCTAACTTTGAGCAAAACTCAGTGATTTTTGTATTTTAATGTAAATAAATCCAAATTGTTCTTTTTTCAAGCATCTAAAAATCCGGCAATAAATATTTTTTAGACTTTTACATAGAGCTTTATAAAACATTCTTATACTTCCAAGTATTGGTAAGAAAAGAGTAATATGGCATTTTTATTAAGCATCTACTAGCTTCAAGGCATAATGCTACTCCTGTAAAAAAATAAAAAATTTTATGAAACAGATACTAAGGAAGTGATATATAAATAAATCAAACTAAAGCGATTGTTAGAAGGTGACTTTACCATGACCCCACAGGTGAAGCACCAAGAGAATGAAGAAAAGGAAAAGAGAAAATGGAAAACAAGCATTCATCAAGAGCACATTCTGCCAGGCAGCAGGCTAGGTGCTGTACGAACACTGTCTTGTAGTCCTAAGATGTGAAGGGGTATCACTTCCCACATTTACAGAAAATTGTAGTGAAAACAGTGGAAGTGAAGGCATGCCAAAAGGAAAGGAAAACAAAGATAAAATTTTCAATTTTATTTTATTTTTATTTATTTGTTTAGAGACTGTGTCTTTCTCTGTCACCCAGGCTGGAGTGCAGTGGTGCAATCATAGCTCACTGCAGCCCCAAACTCCTGGCCTCAAGTGATCCTCCCACGTCAGCCTCCCAAGGAGCTGGGACTACAGGCATGAGCCACCAAATATTTCAACTTCATTACATCATGAAATGGGTGAAGGGGAGAAGTTGTATATAAGGTGGGAGTAGAGAGCCAAATCTCACCAAACATTCTTCAATGGATATGAATGAAAGAATAAACATTCGATTGGGGCCAGTTCGTAGAGAACCTTGAGTGTGAAGCCAAGACATTTGAACTTCATTTGTTAGTAAGGACAATGGAGAATTTGTCATCAATCAAAGGAGACATGATCAGAGTTGTACATCTTGTCATTTCTCTCCTAAGTCACTCTGTGGATATACAGGTAGAACACTCTGCTGTAAGATTAAAGCATGACTCAAGTATGTTGGGAAGGCCAGAAGGTTAGCATTGTCATCATGCTCATGAAGAGATAGGAGAGCATGTGTTTGTTTGTTACAGATAAGATCTTGGTAATGTAGTCAGAGAGAAGTGGTGTATTCCCATGCCATGTGCACCACTGGGTCTAGAAAGGTGAGTTCACTCCTGAGCCGTGGGGTATCTCAAAGCGCAGCCCACAGAGGGGCAGCATCAGCATCATGTGGAAACTTGTTAAAAAGATAAATTCTTAGGTCCTATCCCAGACCTTTTCAATCAGAAATTCTGGTTGTTGGGACCCCCAGCTGATTCTGTCACATACTCAGGTTTGAGAGCTGCTGTTCTAAAGTAACTTAATGTGAAACAAATATCTGCTCTTTTTCCCCAGATGGAAAAAAGAAAATTTAGTCAGCCAGCCCTTTGAAAAATAGAAAGAGAAAAATGTAACCATTGCCATAGTAAACCCAGACAAAGAATCATGCGCAGAGTTTGAACTAAGCTTAGTTTAGGATAAAACCTAATCATGGCTAGTAAAGTGAATTGAATTGGGTCTTCAGTTACCTTAGCGTATTTCCTTATGCCTGTCAGAGGGCAAAATATCCTATCTGAAAACCTGATTTAAATCCATAAAAGGAGTAAATTAAAGTAAATTGTACTTCTTTGATTTCAAAATGTGAATTCATTAAATTTAAGAAAAATTATGATGGGATCTGTGGAGATAATAGGATAAAGTTCTATAAACAGAGGAATTACAATAAAACCAAAGTCCATTTCAGTGGTACTCTCTGAAACACCAAAACTCAATTTTCATTTTAGTCGAAGGCTGAGGTGGAGTAGGGGGAGCTGCATTGAAAAGTATTTGGGCCGGGCGCGGTGGCTCACGCCTGTAATCCCAGCACTTTGGGAGGCCGAGGTAGGTAGATCACCTGAGGTTAGGAGTTCGAGACCAGCCTGACCAACATGGAGAAACCCCATCTCTACTAAAAATACAAAAGTCGCTGGGCATGGTAGCATGCACCTGTAATCCCAGCTACTTGAAAGACTGAGGCAGAGTATCACTGGAACCCAGGAGGCAGAGGTTGCAGTGAGCCAAGGTCACACCATTGCACTCTAGCCTGGGCAACAAGAGTGAAACTCCGTTTTAAAAAAAGAAAAAAAAAGAAAAGTTTTGAACTTGAGTCTTATGTGTTTTTTTCTGCTCAGAGATGCCTTGATCATCTTCCACTGCAGTTCGGAATAATCAGCTTCAGTTCAGCCATGTCAGCATTTAGTCTATTCTGAACAACACCTAACTATCAATGAAGGCTTACCTATGTAAGACAGAATACTTTATGAAATTGTGCATTTTCTGAATTTAATCCTTACGTTATTAAAAATAGTATTAGTGAGAAATACATATGTATTAGATATACAGTATATGCATATATACATACATATACATATAACAATAAGAAATAGTATGGAATTGGAATAAAGTTTGGGGTAAAACTAGATATTTCCAATTATATGTAGATATTTTCATTTTGCTTCAAGTAGTGCCATTGAAGTATCTAGACATTTCTAACGATCTCTCCAGGTCCAAGGTATTAAATTAAATAACTACACTCGTCCCAAACTGAGAGTGACTCATTTGAACAGCTCCTGTTCAACACTTTCAAAGGGAACTGCTTAAAATGGGTCATCCTGTATTAAACCATGAAATAAACTCCCAAGGGGATTTGGAAGACATCCAAGGGGTTGTGTAATTTGACAGTGAAAAGGGAAAAGACTGCAAAGTACACTAGAGGAAGGAAAGCTTCTCCGAAGGAAAAAAAAAGAGAGAACTAAGAAATATTTTACCAAGCAATAATTTAAATCCTATATTTAAATTAAATGCCTAATTTAAATATAGGAATAACTTTAGGAAAGGAAGTATCTTTGGTTATCCGAGGTGCATGTTCTGTAGATGCTCAGATCTCTAGCCTCATTTGACCATGCTCCTTTGCAACTATTCTTTGAATCTCCTTGATAAATACCAGTGATAGCTCCATACTAGAGCAAAGGGCCAGGATAGGGGACTCAGACCACTGAAATAGAGGAATACAAATAAGTCTACTATGACTTATTTCTTTGCACCTATTTCTTTGTGCCTTGGAGAGAGTTTACAAGACTATGCTACTAAGGAAACAGGCTCTCTAAAAGGTGCTTGATAAATACATTTTGATAAATCAAATCATACTTTCTAATTCACTTACTTTAAACTTTCAAAACTGTATTCCAGAGAAAGAAAAAATTCCCAAATAATATAATTCATATTGTCACAACATGCCCCAACAAAATATGAGCCACCTGCTAGACATGGGAATATATCCATTGCATACATGGCCGGTTGAACATTGAAACTTCATGGTATTTCTGTTCACACAGGATCCATTAACCATCTACCCACTCTTTGACAGGTTGCCCTTAAACTTTTGAACTCCAATAGTTCCCAAAGTTTTTACATTCTAATTTCAAAAATCTGTCACATTTTTCCAACCTGACAATGGTTGAACTTTCAAGATTCATTGGTTTAAAAAAAATGCGGAAAATCCAAAGTAGTTGGTAATGCTATTAAATCTATTTGGATTTTATGAATCTCAATAATATTTGTGTAGGCTTGAAAAACATTTGTCAAATACAACTATATATTTTTATGATTTGCATATGGATTCCTAGACTATTGCAATAACTTCAAAAGTTCCTGATTCAAATTTGTGTATTACTGTACCAATGCATGGCACAATTAGGGCCATTTAAGATGATGCCAAATTGGTCTCTGTGGCTGGGGTCAATTTTCCCCACCTCCTTTACTATATTATGTGGTAGAAACATGATCTGCTCCCTGATGGGCATTTTGGAAACTCAAGATTCAAAAGAGAGTTAAGGCTGGGCACAGTGGCTCACGCCTGTAATCCCAGCACTTTGGGAGGCCAAGGCAGGCAGATCACCTGAGGTCAGGAGTTCGAGACCAGCCTGGCCAACATGATCAAACCCTGTCTCTACCAAAAATACAAAAATTAGCTGGGTGTAGTGATGGGCACCTGTAATCCTAGCTAGCTACTCAGGAGGCTGAGGCAGGAGAATCGCTTGAACCCAGGAGGTGGAGGTTGCAGTGAGCCAAGATCATGCCACTGCACTCCAGCCTGGGTGACAGAGTGAGACTTCCTCTCAAAAAAAAAAAAAAAAGAGAGAGAGAGAGAATTAAGAGACGTATTCAGTGCTTCTCAAACATTAAATTTTTGTAAATCACTGGAATCTTATTAAAAATGTAGATGCTGATTTGGCAAGTCTGAAATCAGGTGTGGGAGGTTAGGCCTAGGTTACTGGTACAGAATCCACTTTTTTTTTGTAAATGGTTGCTTTTCAAATTTTAATGTCCATACAAATCACCAAGTGATCTTGTTTAAATGCATATTCTGATTCAGCATGTACAGGATGGGGGCTGAGATTCTGTATTTTTATTTATTTGTTTGTTTTTAATTTAATTTCATTTAATTTTAAGTTCTGGTATACATGTGCAGGACGTGCAGGCCTGTTACATAGGTAAACGTGTGCTATGGTGGTTTGCTGCACCTATCAACCCATCACCTAGGTATTGCAGGATCCACATTTTGAATAGCAAGAAGACTTGTGTTGTCAAACCTGAGTGCTCATCAGAAGGCAAAATGCCCTGGGCTCCACCTCAATGATATTGGGTCTAACTGTTTCAGGGTGGGGCCCAAAGATTAGTATTTTCAAAAAATTCCCTAGGTAATTCTAATGTGTGACTAGAGTTGAAAACCATGAAGCTACAGTGTTTCTGTGTTCTCTGAAAGTTCACTAATCCCCAAACCCACTAGTTCCTACAAAGGGAAGATAGCCAATGTCATCCCATTAATGAGAAACTCTAGAAAACAAAATGATTAAAACAAGAGAAAAAGCTGTAGGTAGTTTTCAACTTCATATAAGAAAATACTTTGTATAAAGTAGAGCTGACCACGCCTCAAGCAGGCTGCATTAGACTCAATAAATTTTTGTCCCTAGAGACAGATTGAGACCAGAGAACTCTTTGTCAGAAATAGATAAGGTGTTCTGATTAATTTATTCAGTAAATATATATTGTGTGTTCCAGGGTCTAAGCTAGACATTGGCTCTTGTGATAATCAGTGAATACTCAATGGTCCTTGCCTTTAATATCAGATAAGGAGACACAAAAGTATTGAAACGTGTTATGATCATTGCTTTGGAGGAGGGATAAACAAATTGCTTAAGAAACATAGAAGAAGTTGCTCATGAATCAGCCAACAGTATTCAAGAATGCCTTTCAAGAGACTTTCAAATCTGAGGTTTGTAGAATTTGGAAGAGTAAAACCCAGAGAAACATGAAGGGCCAGATTTCAAGGCATGGGGAACAGCATGGCTGGAAAAAGGCACAGAGGTAAGAACAGCAGGTTTGGGAAATGAGAGGTGAGAAGGCATCAGGTGCATGACAGGAAAGGCGTTCAGACAGGTGGGCACATGTACCATCCTAAAGTGCCTGTGTGCCTTGTTTAGATTGTGTGGGCTGGGTTATGTGTAAAAGGTTAAAATGCTGACGTCCAGATTCCCCATCTGTGCTATTACTGTACAGTTCTATGATGAAGGATTTTAGATCATAAAATTGTCTCACCTTTAACAAATCACAATTGATTTGATTACCTCCCAGAGGTAGACATTTGCATTGGGGGGAAAAACACACACTGGGGGCCTATGGCGGGGGCTCTGGGAAAGGGAGAGAGAGAGCATCAGGAAGAATAGCTAATGTATGCTGGGCTTCATACCAAGGCGAAGGGTTGATTTGTGCAGCAACCACTATAGCACATGTTTACCTATGTAACAAACCTGCACATCCTGCACACGTACACCGAAACTTAAGATAAAAGTTGACGGAAAAAAGTTTGGATCTTTCTATATATTTGAAGATATGTAGCACAAAACCCAATGAATTGAGTCCAGATTACTTGCCTCATATAGGCTTTCTGTACAAGAAACTGAGCATCTAGTTTGTGCCCTTGAGGAATTGCCACTAGTTTTATTCTAAGTTGGCATTAATTACACCAACTTGAAATAATAGTCTAATGGTCTATGAGACAGCCTCACTGATACTGGACTAGGAGGGCGGATGTGGGGTCCAATTCTGCCTCTGGTCCTAAAAAATTGTATGTGCCTTCATGCTTGAAAACAACATTCCTGGTGCTTCTTTTTAAGCTAATTCACTTTTTTTTGAGACAGGCTCTTCCTCTGTCGCACAGGCTGGAGTGCAATGGTGTGATCTCAGCTCATTGCAACCTCCGCCTCTTGGGTTCAAGCAATTCTCCTGACTTAGCCTCCTCAATAGCTGAGATTACACGTGCACGCCATCACAGCTCAGCTAATTTTTGTATTTTTAGTAGAGATGAAGTTTCACCATGTTGGTCAGGCTGGTCTCAAACTCCTGACCTCAGGTGGTCCACCTGAATCCTGTATTTTTAACTCCCAGAATGGGCAGAATAATAAGCATTATAATCCATAAACATCTCAGTACAAATATATAGACCAAATTATCAAGTCCAATGGACCCTCAAAGGACAAGACACATTTGATGTACATCCTGTGTTTGGGACATTTCCAGGGGACCTACTTCAGTATGGATGACCCCAATAAGAATGGAGCTATCAAGTGCCTTAGATGTAGGTGGCAAGGGAAATACAGGAGGGATGGAGAAGTCGGAGGAACCTTAGAGAAATCAATCAACTGATCTTTTCCCTCCTGGGTTCTAGCAGCTTTGTCCCACTTCAATCTGTAGAGGATTCCTAAGCCTTGAATGTCAGAATATAATTATGAAAAGAGATTTAGACTTTCAGTGCTACAGGCTGAAGGAATTTTATGACATCCAAGACAATCAGAAACAGTGTTGCCAGAAGAGCCAAAAACTGTTGGTTTTATTCATAATCTCATGCCAGGAGAGAGAGGGACATAAGCAAATATTTTTATATTTTGAAAGGGATGTTTTATTTTATAACATCTTGAAGGAAAGAAAGCAAACAAGCCTGGCTAATGCCTTTTTAAAAGAGAATATGTTTTTCCTAGTTAACGACAAAGATTTCACTGAGATGGAGAAAAAAAATGTAGCGTTTATAAAAATGTTGATGTAGATATAATTAGATCCATTTTAGGACCAAAAGTTTTATGCAGAAACTGACAGAAGGATACACAATAATTATAGTTTCCTGACAAGCTGAATAGAGTTTTCTTTTTTTATCTTATGGTTTTAAAAAACCAAACTGTAAATAAATATGCAGTTTGACAGATTGTAATTGCGATCAGCAAGGCGTCTTTTCATTTAATCAGATGGTGTTATTAAAATGGGGTTACAATTAAACATTTTATAATGTGACGTAGAACTCCATTAAAATTCTTCAGCAAACAGCAATTTACATCTGATGCTTCAGCATCCCTTTTCTATTTGCAGAAATGTTATTGGCTGTGACCTTCCACTGGATGGGTCTCTTTTTATTTTTTATTTTTTCTTCTTACTTTGATAAATGATATTGAGCAGCCACTGTCTTTTTCTTCTTGCACAACTAAGATACTGTTTTTGCACATTCTCGACTTGTGGCCCTTATAGTAGACATGCTGGACCAAACACAGTGTTTGAAAAAAGCATGTTTACTTGACAGGAAATTCATTTTTCTCTATTTATTTAATAGTCATCCCCATCAACTTCAAATTAATATTGAACTTACAGTTAAATTTGTTTCAGGGAAAGATTAATAGGAAGCTTTTGCAAAGTGTAAATATCAGTTAATATTTTATATTCCTAGAAAAGTACATCCTTAAACAAAGAATGAAAAGGTGTGAAATTGAATTTGACAGTAATTAAAAGGAAAGTGGTCTCACAATGCTGGCAGGGTGAAATTATGAGATGCGTTACTGTTCTTGCTCAGAATCTTTGGCACGATTGTGACAATGCATCGCCGATCTTCATAAAGAACATTCAGAAATGTGACTAAACATTGCCATAGGATCAAAATCGAATGATTGGGTAATGAAACATAATGGAAAAGGGAATCCAAATTGTAACTCTACACTTCCGTCAGTAGAAAGGAATAATGCAAGCATGGCGCACGTTGTGAACTCGACTGTGCAATTACTGAAAATCTATCCCCATACAAAGCATAAGGAGAAGTTGAATTGATTTATAGCACAAAAAGTAAATTCAGCAAAGCCTATGGGAGGACTTTTCGGCCTAGTGTTGACCAAAAATTCCCTACCTGTACATCTTATCCAGCCAAGGAGACAGTTTACTGGTAATGACCATGGTCACTCTCTGACAGCATAAGTGTTGGAAGTATTTTCCATTTCCAAAACAAAGCAAACTCTCTAGGAAACTATAATTAAAGATTTTTTTCCAAAGGCCACCTTTCAAGTTAGAAAATGTTCAGGTGGTAAACATTGCCTGTCAAAGTAAATAGGATCTTTCAAGGAGAAAATATTTAGGAAAGTAGTCATTTGGTTAATGAATGTAATTGTTCCTCTGTGGGAGTGAAATAAATTAATTTCATATTATTCAAGGGCCAATGATCTACTTTTGTATAGTATAGATATGTTGGGCCAGGCATGGTGGCTCACACCTGTAATCCCAGCACTTTTGGAGGCCAAAGCGGGTAGATCATGAGGGCAAGAGATTGGGACCATCCTCGCAAACATGGTAAAACCCCGTCTCTACTAAAAATACTAAAATTAGCTGGGCGTGGTGGCACGCGCCTGTAGTCCCAGCTACTCAGGAGGCTGAGGCGGGAGAATCACTTGAACCTGGGAGGTGGAGCTTGCAGTGAGCCAAGATCTTACCACTCTACAGACCGTGCCATTCTACAGAGGGGGAAGAGCCCCAATACTGGAAAGTTAAATGGTTATACAGCCAATTCATGGACAAACAAGAATAAGGACAAGATGCATTCCCTGAGCCATGTTCTATTTCCTCTGCAGCGTGCTCTCCCCATACATTCAGATTTGGCTATTTTATTTTCATTCATCCATTCAATAAATATATTTTGAGCTCCTACTGTGTGGCAGGCATGTGGAAGTCATAGTGAGTTTGTTAAAGCTTTGATTATAATTCATTACCAGCTAATTCCATGTGCGAAAAGAAAAAGTAGACAATGCAGTCATTACCATGGTCAGGCCCCTGCTGCTACTGCTTAAGAGTAAAAAACTAACTAAATAAAAGTGATTACTGGAGTATAGCTATTATCTCTGAGCCATTCAGGAATACAGGGTGGAGCTTGTCATGTTGGGTCAATAGAACACCATTGAATGTCATTTTCCAGAGACTCCCAGAGCTCAACCACAGGTGGAAATGGTTCTCGAATCCCCATAGGCTGTGGAGGTAGAATAAAATAATAAATGTGAAAGTGCCTCCTTTGTAATGTGGAAAGCCCTTAAACAATCTAACGACAAATATTTATTTTACCCCCACTGGAAACTAGGTTCTGTGCTTTAGTATCACATAGAAGCCATAAACGAACAACAACAAAAAATATGTCGTCTACAATCACAGTGTTTACAGACAAGCAGGAAAGATGGTTATTAAACAAATATACAAAAAAGTCACACATTTAACAATGTAGAAGCATTTTGTAAATTTTTATTCCACTCTGAAGCATTCTGTGGGACCAGAATTTTAGTATCTTTCTTAGCAAAACCATTCAAATAAGTGTATTTGAACAGTTTTCTCATTGGAATATACCATGAATCTTTTTAAAAAACATGATCTGAGCCTCATTTTCTAAACATCTAATCTTTCTTAATTGCTAAAGTAAGGTTTTGGTATTACTTGTATGGTTCATTTTAATACTGTTTGCTCATCTAACCTCTACCAGGAATAAGATAATCCATTTTATTAGAAATGCATATATGGCACACAATAGCACAGTGGAAAGAACCCTGGGAGATCAGGCTGGGGTGCAGGGTTAAGAGTTCTGGATCTGATATTATATATTTCTGTAACTTTGGGCCATTCATTAATTAAATATCTCTAAGCCCACATAATAAGCCCTGGATATATGTTAACTCATTAGTAATTCATTTTTCTCCCTCAAAGGAAGGATGCAAGACTAGGGGGATCCCTGAGGTCACCTCCTGTTCAAAAATTCTATATTTACCATGTACCCTCAATTCAGTGAGACTTTTAGTAGTGTAAATATTAGCCAGTATTCAAAAAGATCCCTTATTAAACTTGGAAAGCAAAGATGAATATTCCTGGAATTGATGGAACACCCAACTGAGTCCACTTCTAAATACCATTGGGGGCAAAAATGCAGCAGCTGTTTAGCAGTGCAGAGAAAAACTATATCTGAATTTTGGATTAGAAGTGAAAAATACCTTATCCAGTTGAAACTACACAGGGAATTTAAATAGGATATAATTACACAGTTGGAATTTGTCCAGAAGCTTTAGACTAACCCGCCTCCTTCTGCAAGAGCTACATTTACCCTGGGATTTTTAATGATGGCACATGATCAAGGCCCTCAATTTTAACAACCAACCTAAAACAACAGAGTCCACTACACATTTGTAATATCATAAACTCCCTTAACACCCATCTTAGAACATTTGCTTAACTGTGTTCAACACCACCAGTTCTTACAAAATCATGTCTTCTCTCCAGGGTCTGTGTTAATTCTGCAGTTCTTAATTTCTGTGATCAGTGCTTGAAATAGACCAAATGAATCCTATTTGCTCAGTTAGTGCTTCTTCAAAAAGGTTATGCTCCATTCGAAGACTTTTTTAATGGTAAAGAGTATTGTTTTTATTTAGGACAACTATTCTCATTTTCATGATTCAGGCTGGGCTGCCAGCCAAGATTTAGAGAGAGAGCAGAGGGTAGTACAAAGTCATTCTAAGGCTTTGTAATAGGGATGACATTTACCAAGAACTGGTAGAGCTGGCATTTTTCTAAATAAGTAGATACTGAGTAGAATTCATAGGAGTTCATGAAAAAAATTGCTAGATTTTCAAACGCTCACAAAGGATATTCAGCATTTTGTAAGGCATAGGGTGGAATGAGGAAGAAGCAAGGAACAACATATCATTGTGAAGTGGCAGTTGTAGTTCAATCAGCTTTTGAAAGAAACATGAATTTAAATAATCCAGGCGACCAGAAACAGAAAGATTTATATCCCATTTTTGGCAAAATGACATGATCAACTAACTCATTTGTCCAGAAAACTTGTAAGACTCATCTTTATTGTAAAAGTTCCATGATGCCAAATGCAAAGTAGGCAGTACCTAAGTTCTAGATTTTGAGATGCCTCCAGGTTTGACATTATTTTCTGAGCCTGGATTTGAGTCTCAAATGAGGTGCTTCCCTTGCCAGCACTCAATTTCCAGAGATTTTGATAGGTCTTTGAGAGCCTAATCATTCTCCTATAAGAACACCCGTCCTGCAACTGGCACCGATTTAGAACTGCTGACTTGGATCACCATGCAGATGATGGATTGAATTGTTCATTTTTCATTCATGCACAAAGATAGAGGCATTGTTCTTCTTCAGTTCAGAAATTGATGGTGACCAGTAAGTAAATGCAAGAGTTAAATGTGATTTCTGTCAGATAAAGGCTGTAACTTTTGCATTGAAAGGAATATACACACCAAGTTAAGGAAAAAGGGGGAAGAAAAGCATACTCGTAATGATAGTTTCCCTAATTTGAAATCACAGATTTATATTTTAATGCAATGAGATAAATATAGAAATATTTATAAAATATGGAGATATGTTACCAGAATCAAGAAAATGAAAATAATGCTTAAATTAAGCCAGAAATAGTGTGCTATACAATAAATAATACTATGTTAATATACAACACCTTTCCCATTGGACAACAATGTGGAAGATATCCATGGTGCATTCCCAATCTTATTCTGTAAAACTTGGACACACGAATGTCACTACTGTACCTATACCTTTTTGTAAAGTCTGTCCAGGCTACTTTAAAGCTTGCAGTGTATTCTCTCTATTGTATTTTTACATTTCAACTTGTATGTACCACATATTTATAAACCATCCTGATCAAGCTTGAACCAGCTTGATTACTTTTGATTTGTGCCGAAGATTTCTTCATTCTTACTGGAAATTTCAAGACATTTTACTCTAAACCTATTCTTTCTTTCTTTAGATTTATTTACTACCTTTAGAAGTAGAGAAGTCCAATTTCAATCATGTTTGAAATAACTCATTTTAGACAAGTACGTGCTGCTCTGCTTACAAAACATATATGAGTGGAATATGCAATTACTACAACTCAGTTTCCTGCCACAGAAACATTTCAGCAATATAGTATTACAGAAATAGAATGACATGCATAATGAAAGATTTCAAGATTCACCCAAGGCATTTATTCTCTTCACCTTAATGTTCTCAGCAGTAGCAGAGTATCCATTAAAAGGTACTATGAATTATGGTTGCCTAGCAACTGGAAGGAGCTTGTAACAGCACCAAAGAATGAAATGGCTGGTTGATAAAATGAATTTTCTCTGAGCATTAGCCTGTTGAAACTGCCTTTTCTTGTGGAACATAAAGTGCATTTATTTGTCTCATGCATTTTTTATTAGAAAATTATTTGAGTTCCATGGACTTGAATCGTTTTGCTACAGGAGATATTTGATTTTAATGTGTTGTACTAAAATAAGTAATAAAAGACACTTTATTCAAAGCAAAGTCACCAAACAATCCTATGTTGATTTTTGAAGGAAGAAATAAAATATTTGATAAGCTACTCTGTTACTGGTTTCTAATTAAGAATGGCCTTAGATAGAATTCAAAATTTGACTGATGCTGTCCAAGGTATAGGGTTAAAATAGTGGATTCTTTTTAGTTATATGAACTGTAGAAGCATTCTGTTGACAATGAAATGCAAGAGAAGAATGGATTTTAAAAATCTTACTCTATTTGTAAAAATTCATTTCAATGAAGGTCTCAGTGTTTACAAAAAAAACCTCTACCAACTATACATGATCTTTATTTTATCTTAATTTTATTCTTCTAAACATCTTCATCTTAGTATGCTGCCCATTTGGAGAAATACATATATTTCACTGTCATTCCTAGACTTTCTTTATTTGCAGTGATTAAATTATGGCCTATATAGTCTTGCCTTGCAGGTCCCTTGCCCCAAGAAATACACTCAGATGACATGAATAGATGGTGTCACCAGCTACTGAAAGTACATTTTTGAAATTGTCATATTGTATAAGCATTTTTTCAATTTAAAGTAAATCAAATCTTCTGTGTAGGTTCATAGAAACTAAACAACCAAACCTTGAAAAATCAGTTAAAAACAGCTTAAAGTAGAAATGATTAAAATGCTAGTTGATGTATTCAGTTATGATTTTTTTTTTTGGCTACTCATCTTCTACACTTCGATATTATTATATAGATATCTAGAATGTTTCATATGTATGTTTTTATCTTGCTGTACAAAATAAGGTATTATATGTATTCATCTACTTGTGTGTATAGAGGTTGTATTATATAAATGCCAGGCATACATTTTAAAAAGTCATTTTGTATAATATTTTGATTATGAATGATTCATTTTCAAAATAACATATGCTGTGGTTGAAAAAAATAGTTATGTTGGGCCACTGTTTATCCCACTGGGTGAATGGGAGATACTTCTTTGTTCATAAGTAAATATTTGGTTCAAGCCTGGGCCAGGACAAGTTAGTTCAAAGAGGAAGGGTCAAATGGGAATGTTATTGATCACTGCAAATAGAAGAACTTCATACAGAATAATTACCCATCTAGATAGCAACAAAAGGACCATCTCCTGAAATGATAATCTTGGCACTATCTTAGAGTCCAACTAAAAAAAAAAAGCATTGAAAATATATTTGTTGAAACAGATCAAAATAGGCAAACAGTTTCGTCATTTCAGCTAATAACACTCACTCATAGTGTTTTCCCTGGAATGTGAATTTTCCAACTGATAGCCTCAGATCCTCACTTCAGTATGGATATTTAGCTTTTCTCATATTATTCCTTTAACTACAATTAGAATAGTGGTTCAGGTTGAATATCCCTAATCTGAAAATCCGGAATCCAAAATGTTCCAGGAGCATTTCCTTTGAGCGTTGTTTCAGCACTCAAAAAGTTTCAGATTTCAGAGCATTTTGGATTCCAGCTTTTCTGACTAGGGTTGCCGAACCTGGTAAGTATAATGCAAATATTCCAAAATTCAAAAAAAAATGTCAGAAATCTGAAACACTTCTGGTCACCAATATTTTGGACCAGGAATAAGCTACCTGTATTTCTGTCTTTGTTAATTCCATAGTTGACCCAGCTTTCTCATTTCAAGGTGGAGAAGTTCTCATGTGAGCACTCTATCACAACTGTGTGAGAGACTCCAATATAGTTTTGCTTGAGCAAGTCTCAAAGCACTTATCAAAAGAGAGAGAATTTATATCTTTTAAAAAGACTGGTGTCTAAAGCACAGATTTTGGCCAAAAATTGAAAAATGAGAGCGTCTATCTGTATTGGTTATTAGCACTTTTCCTAAAATAGTTGTCTGCAAGGGCTAATTTTCCCTGCTAAAGAATAAGAAGTTTATACAATTGCTAGCCAGTTAGTAGAAAGCAGGAAAGTATAGCTGAGAAATGATTATGTTATCCTGTACCTTACAGCTCTTTACCACTTACAAAGAACTTTCATGTACATGATCGTGTTAGATTTTTACAACCACTCTGTCCTATAAGTAGGCCTAGGAGCTACCATTAAAGAAGGCAGAATTTATTGGAAAGCATCCTCGATCTGGAGTAATGAGACCAGGGCAGGGCTGCACCCTGATTATGCCACCTTAGCCAAGGTACTGGACCTCTCAGAGCCTTGATTTCCTTTAAAGGGAATGATATTGCCTACCTCAGAGAGTAAACTACAAGATTACATTTGTACAAGCACCTCCATTTAATAGATGCTTAATACATAAGAATAGAAATAGTCAATTTGCAACATGGAGCCTTGGAGATACAACTGATTTCCCAAGGTCAAGACACAGAAGGGGTTGACCTCCTCTGAATCTTAGTCAGTGTCCTCGTGGGATTCACCCCTACAGTTTCCATTGCAAAGGAAGCATGCAACTCTCTTCATCTGAGAAAAAACTGGGTTGGGAAGAAAACGGACAACTTGGACTCAAGCAAAAGTGTGAGCACAAATACTCTGTCATTCACTGGTTTGGGCCCAAATGCTTCCTGTATCCCCTGTGCCAAAAACCCTGCTCTTGGGCCCACTGCTTATAGTTCCTGAAGCTTTTTGGCATGATGCTCTGCTACCAGATCACAACTTCCTCAAACTGAGAAACAGTATGAGTTGCTTCCCTAAACCGGATGTTTTGTAGAACAAATTTTGCTTTGATCTTTAATGCATTAGCAGTTACATTACTAAAGTTAATTATAACCTATTGGGACTAAAATATGTAGTTTTGGAGCACAACGAGAGATAAAAGAAGACAGCTTTTAGGGGTGAGAGCCCTTCTTAAAGCTGTATATGAATAATCAAACATATGAATAGATCAAACATTAATCACTGTTAATATTTTGTGAAGGTGTAAATTGAAATTCCAGAGAGAGCTTGACTGATTTGATTAACAATGAGTTTAATGCTGCAGAATCCCACTTGAATATAAAACTGTTATACTCATAATAATCCTATGTGGCTATTGAGGGAGCCAAATTGAAAACTCTTTCTGATATTTGCATAGAATTATGAGATATATCCTGTATGTGTTTACCATGTGCTTACCAGATAAAGGATTTTTAATGGAGAAAGGTTTCTGAAAATATTTTTATGTTTGTATCAAATTTATTCTTAAAATGTTATGATATTGCTATAGTTTAGAACCCAATTATTAGTTTATCTTGTGATTATAGGTAATCAGTATTAAATTCAAGGTACATGTTTTCTTTTAACATGAAAAACTTTAATTTAAAATTTTTTTCCATAGACACAATCAAGAACTAGCCAATCTTTTGATGGATTGCCAAGTCACTAGTAGAATTAAAAAAAAAAATTGTAGAAATATCCAAGGTAAGAGGGCAAACAGGATTTATCATTCAGAAAATTACATTCACGGTTCAACCACAATTGTTACTGACTCATGTATGTAGGATGTGTTAAAAAAAAAAAAAAGACTTCCATTTAAATGAAATCCCACTTCTACAGCCATCTATGAAAAAGTGGCAGAATCTAACATTTTAGTCTTGGAATGACTATAGCCTCATGAATATTCCATCACTGACAGTTGCCAGGATCTTCAAATAAGCAACAACAGAAGGTCAAAAAGAAGCAGAGAACACATTACTGAGTTTTAGTTGATGTTGCAGTTTGATTTTGAGTGATAAATTTCTCTTTACAATGAGCTCCTATCATGCCTGTGGTTGACATGAACTTGTGATACATGGATTATGCCCTCCTGGACGTGTCCTAAAAACACTATCTTCACAGGTTTTTGATTTTCTGACACGTTAATTTATTTTGTAGTATCCAGGAATTCTACATCCAAATTATTAAATTCTGCCATCCAGATAGAAAAGTTGTAGGACGGGTACATTGAATTTCACTTTAAAATGAAATAAAAATGTTTATAGAGTAGGGTGTGAGTGGTAATTGGAGAAAATGATGATCATCCTCTGGGAAAGGCAGGGCATTTTTATATAGGTGAATTTGCTTATAGAACTTTCCATTGCTAGGAAGATATTTTATAATGCAAGGTGTAAATGCCCTTTTATTTCAAACCGTCAATGGTGATACTAGAAGGCAAATAAAATTAGGAATATTTTTATTATTATCTCCAGGGTTAATATTTTAAGAATTACACTCAGAGCTATAGTCTAGGAAGAAAAATGTAACAACCTGACAAATAAAAGACTAAAGAAATGTCTTATATGCCTTTATACTACTTAAGACAGAATGCTTATGTCTTATCCCTAACGTAGGAATACGTTACAGTAATAAATCTCAGCATTTCTTTGTGTATGAAGCAGAAGAGTGAGTAACTAAATAATGGGTATCTTGCCTATTGTGTGGTCCATGCAGGGTAATAGGACTAAACCCAGCACCTTGGATAGACTAAAGTACTGAAATGGCATTTCCTCCCTTAAGGTGAAAAGGATTTTTTTGTTTTCATTTTATTTTATTTTATTTTATTTTATTTTATTTTATTTTATTTTATTTTATTTTATTTTTGAGATGGATTCTCGCTCTGTCACCAGACTGGAGTGCAGTAGCATGATCTCGGCTCACTGCAACCTCCGACTCCCTGGTTCAAGCAATTCTTCTGCTTCAGCCTCCCCAGTGGCTGGGATTATAGGCACATGCCACCATGCCCAGCCAATTTTTGTATTTTAGTAGAGACAGGGCTTCACCATATTGTCCAGGAGGGTCTCAGTCTCCTGACCTCATGATCTGCCCTCTTCAGCCACCCAAAGTGCTGGGATTACAGGCGTGAGCCACTGCACCTGACCAGGATTTTTTTTAATGTTGTGCTCATATGGTATATTCTGATGGCCAGCTCAAGGAATGACACATTCATTACCTATTTCCAGGGGCTCAGAGGCAGAGCCATCCCCCTTTTATGTTGGGTGTGGGTGTGTTTTCCCCTCTTGCCGTATTGTCTGCGTCCTTATGCAGCCAGGGCTCTGCCGCTTGAACCTCCATGTGGGCGGGCCATGGCCTGATTCGTCTGTCTGTGTCAGGACTGGAAGATTTTATCCCACTTTTTGACATAGCCAAACGTAGGAAGCAATGCAATTTGGTGAATCAAAGTTATGTGAACACTTGAATCTTACTAATACTGAAAAAAGGAATAAAAAGGAGAGAACTAAAAGTCTAACATTTATTAACTACTCCTTCAAGTCTCTTTTTGAAAGAATCTAGATGTGAAACAAATCCCTCTTTAATTACTTACAAGTCATCTGCTCTGGGCTGGGCTCTGTGCTGGAAGCTTTGTAGATGCAGTACAGTATTTAATCCACAGCATCCCCTCCCGAGGTAGGAACTATAACCTCCATTTTTGTAGACAGAGAAACTGAGCCTCAAGGGAATTAAATAAAACAAAAATTAAAACCCAGTCTGCCTCTCTGGTGGTCTTTCCAGAGCAGTCCCAAACAAAACAATTTGCTGTGTTATGCAGAGAAAAATGGAGTTGTGGCATCTTCCAGCATAGGATAATTTCAGAACAGAAGCCTATGACGCCAACACAGAGGAAGCAGATCCACATAATTCTGAAGGTCAGACAAAATTCAGTCCTATCAGATTTTGGTTTAAAGTAAACACACAAAGAACCAAATGCTTTAACTGCAAGGCTTCATATCCAGTGAATTCACTGAATCACTAGCATACTATAGAACTTAGACCTCGAAAGTTTTTCCTCTTCTTCTGTACAGCTTTGTTTATGTTTGATTTTTGTATTCCTTTTAATACAATAGTTATACAAAAGTGAGTAGGATAATAAATGTTTTATCTCATATATTTATACATTTGCTTATATATAATTGTATTCATAAAGAACTACTATATAATCTTTTTATTTATACAGATAGACCCTCTAAATCTTTTTTAAACTTTTCCAAAGAATAACTCTACTTTAAAAATAGAAAAAAGTTTACTCAACTAGAATTTAGTAAGACTCCAAGCAATCAAAACTCTATCTATCTATCTATCTATTTATTTTGGAGACAGAGTCTCACTATATCTCCCAGGCTGGAGTGCAGTGGTGCAATCTCCACTCAGTGCAACCTCCCCCTCCCCGGTTGAAGCGATTCCCCTGCCTCAGCCTCCTGAGTAGCTGGGATTACAGGTACCTGCCACCATGCCCAGCTAATTTTTGTATTTTTAGTAGAGACACGGTTTCCCCATATTGGCCAGGCTGGTCTCAAACTCCTGACCTCATGATCCCCCTGCCTCCGCCTCCCAAAGTGCTGGGATTACAGGCGTGAGCCACCGCCCCCAGCCTATTCATTTTTTGAGACAGAGTCTCACTTTGTCTCCCAGGCTGGAGTGCAGTGGCGCGATCTCGGCTCACTGCAACCTCCACCTCCTGGGTTCAAGCGATTCTTCTGCCTCAGCCTCCCGAGTATTTGGGATTACAGGCGCCAGCCACCAGGCCTGGCTAATTTTTTTATATTTTTAGTAGAGATGGGGTTTTACCATATTGGCTAGGCTGGTCTCGAACTGCTGACCTCAAGTGATCCACCCACCTAGGCCTCCCAAAGTGCTGGGATTACAGGCTTGAGCCACTGCACCTGGCCCAGAACTCCAGAATAACCAGAATTGTTAATAATGCACATATTAGGAAAGACAACTGAATAGCAAACAAGCTAATATCAATGAGCCTTTTAAGAATACATCATTATATCAAAACTATTATTAATTTAGCTCTTTCTCCTATTCTTTTAACATCAATATCAATAAATAGAGGGCAAGCCCCACACATGAAGCCAGAACATCTATGTTTAAAGTTCAACTCAACTTCTTACTAACCATAGATGGCAATTAATTTCAAAGATCCTTTATTAATTCATCTGCAAAGTGGAGGATAATAGAACCTTTCCCGCTGAGCTGTTTTGAGAACTAAACACCACAATGTTTGTGCGGTACCTGCACAGATTGCCGTAGCAGGGTGTGCAATCAGCAAAGATTTCCTGAACCCCAATCTGACCCATTGTCGCATGGCATGGCAACTTTTCAACTTTCAGAAAAACATTGAATTAAGGCCCTTGCACTATTATTTCAAAGCACACGAGTGCAGTTGGATATGATTTTGAACACAGTTAAAAACAACAGAGGCATTCTTGGGAATCAAGTTTCCAATAAGCTAAAGGGCAATCCATTTTACTTGGAAACGGTTTTTATATTCAGTTAAAAAGTGATCCTTATTTTTAACTTACCTAACAATAATACATCTAGTTCATAGATGGAAGTGAATGCCTTCCTGTCTACTACAGAGGGAAGCTCTCATTTTCACCTGCTCACTAAGAAGCAAACATACTTTGAATTCGCCTCTTCATGCATTTACACTTCAATCTTCTTTTTAGCTTTCACGTTTCACCTTAAACAGTTTTAAAGTCCAGTCCAATGCTCAGTTGTATCTTGAGGGTGAAGTTTTGAAAGCTTTTGTAACTTTCTTCTATGTAAAGTCAACTTAGGTCTTAGGAAACACTTTGGTATTTGTGAGGGAAAGAAAACCCACCAAAGGCAGCTAAAGCCATTAGGAACTCCACATGTGAGAAGAGGTGCTGATGTGTTTTGTTAGAGCTACTAAATTAACTCTGCCAAAAATATAATAATTGCAGTGAACTTATAACAAATTAATGACATGATTTACATAAACATGCACTGAGGACTTATGTGCTGTAGATTTCAAAATTATATTTTCAGTTTTGACAAGACTTTGAAAACACTATCACTAGATAATGTGGTGCATGTTACTCAGGGACCACTGCAGTGGTGAATATCATCTGGAAATAGGTAATATTTCACATGGGTAATAATTTCAGAAGATTATTATATAAAGATAAACAATGTCTTTGGAGAAAAGAAAGAAATATTATCTTCTTGCCACCTGAAGATATGAATAAAGTTGCTGAGAACTCCATTTTTCCCCAGAATTACAGGAGTATGTATATCTGTGTTTTGTGGGGGGGAGTTTATGGATGTAATCTGGAGCAATTTGAACGGCAAATCATGATTCCCATGCAAAATTATAACTTTACAAAATTACTGTAGACACAAAGCAGTTACAGATTGCTGAGTTAAATGGCAATTGGAGCAAAATAAACCAATATAGTAAAGTAATGTAAAGACAATTTATTTGCTCTTACACTTTTATTTGACCTGAAACATAGGGTGTTGGACCAACAAATTCATCTGCTTCTAGTTACTTCTAAGACTTGGTAATTACACGGTTCTGTAGCATTTTATAATATTGTTGCCTACATCTTTGTTATTTTAATATGTAATCCTCACAATTGCTTCTCCAACTCTTTTAAGTAATAGGGAGCTCCAGTTAAGTAAATTGGGGGAGCAGGTAGATGAAGTGACTTGCCCAAGATCGTACAGAATTAATGCAGAAATGAAGCTAGAAATAGTGAGGTGCTGATTCCCAATAGAGTACATCTCCAAAGGCCACCTCGTGCAAGCCATACAGTCCATACATTTAACCTAGAAACTGACATGCACAGGCTGCATGTGACTCAACTTTACCCGGTATGTGTGATTTTACCTATCTCTCAGTTAACTCAGTACTTGAAATCCTGTACGGGCAGTGTTCTCGTGGCCATCTGACACTTTTGAGGGAGCCCAAAGCCACATGCATTCTTCCCTTATCTGTTTTGGATACAATATTGGTAACATCCTTCATACAACTATAATCCAAATGGATTTTAATCTAAAATCAGGGCAGTTCAGGTTTATGTTTGCTCAGTTTAACTGTTACAGTACCCACTGGAAAAACTCAACTGACTAAAGCCACCAGGAAAGGCAGTTTTATTTTAAGTGGAGAAAAAAATGTCCCTACATGAATGATTTGGCTTCTCTCTCTCTCTCTCTCTCTCTCTCTCTTTCTTTCTCTCCTCACATCTGCCTCCTTTAAAACTTTGTACATCCTGGAATGGAATCCATCATTGTTTTTGCATTAAGGCATGCCATAAAATAAAGAAATGCTGAGAACCAAAATGTTATACAACAATGGCTGTAAGCATGTGTCTGTGATATGTAGAAAGTGGAGCAATTATAACAACAGTCAATTGTTGAAATTGCTGAAGAGCTTGATGATTAAGCTCTTCAGAAATGGTTTCTACCCAGGAATGGCAGAGTTTTTTTTCCCTCTCACACAATATCAGTCTCATTGTCTAATTTCATCTGTAGCATGCTATGAATACGAATGGTTTAGAAAATGTACTAGGTAGTAGAAACCGGGTGATGCAAGTAGCTGACCAAAATGTGTAAATAAAAACATTAGAATATCATACTTCTCAGTGAGACACTGTTTGCTAGAAACACAGAGCCCAGGCTCTGCCACAGCAAAGAGTGCTAAAGCAGAAACAGCTACACTGCATCTAGGATGAATCTCACATGAGAAAGCAGAGTTGCTTCCTAAATTTAAAATCATGTTCAGATTCAAGCACTCCAGTCTCTCTAAGCGCTCAGCTTCTCAGTTCAACAAGGGAGCTTAACTTCCATTTCATGAAGAAATCAGAGTTATCTAACAGAAACTCTTTCAACTTTCCTTTTTCCCATCCTGAAGGGTCTCTGTTTTCACCTGTTCCCCTTACCTACATAGGCAGTCGGGTGGCGTGATTACAAGGGGAGGGTGGTACCTCCCTCCCCATACCACCACTGTTCACCCTTTGTGCTAGTCAGATGAGTTTGGAGTTTCTACAAATCTGCTTGCCTTGATTGTCTTAAAATTACACATCACATAGGGCTGAACACATAAAGCAACACAGGATGACATCTTGGTCCTTTGACTAGTCCTTCCCTTTGGCTTCCGTGGAAGAAAACTCCTCCCCTGCTCTTTATTTTCTTTTATTCCCTTTTTTCTTTTTCCTATTTAGATTAGCATTTCTAAATGTATACTTGACCTTCTAATATGTCTCTGTATTTTAAATATTTTGTCTCTTGCTTTGGGCTGAATTCCTTCTACCTAAAAATGTGTTTAGGTCTTTTATTTTCTTAAAAGACAACTCAGCGCTGTTCCTAAAGATTGCTAGTGTCTCACGTATTTGCTCCATCTTTCCTCTCTTTATCACCCCATACTTCAAAGGTGGCCTGCCCTTTTCCTTCTTTGAATCCCTAGATACCATCAATTTGCTCATATAGAAAAATGCAGGGAGGAGAGAGAGGAAGGGAGCACCTCAGAGATCAGTGTGCCTAAGTATTGAACATACCGATCTCTAAGATCCTGTTGGACTTGGCTGTGATTCTGGCTCTATGACATCCCACTGGCCCCACCTCATCTGCCAGTCTTAAGTGTGAACACCACCCAAGGTTCTGCATCCCCAGGATCTCAACCAGCCCCAGAGTTTCCATCACCCTATTTAGGGGACGGACACACCTATGTCACCCACACTACTCTCATTTTCAACCTCAAGTTCCATGACTTCAAATGCTTGGTGAACATCCATCCCGTCCAGGGTTTTCTGCTAGCACCTCTAATTTAATAATTTCTTCGCTACACCAAGTATCTCCTCCTAACGTTATCTATGCATCCACGCTTCTACCTACCAATGCCTAAGACCTTTCTCTCATAGCCCCCTGGAGTTATATGACACTGTTGCCCTTTCCTCCCTACCGTCCAATATCACCTATTGCCCACCTTATTCAGCCTTTATTGTCATTATTTCTCAACTTGTTCCTCATATATCCAATAAATTAAATACTTTGCCATTGTATGAACGCTTCTTATGCTTTCCTGCCCATCTGAAATTAATTTGACTTGGAATTTTCTACTTTCCCGACTTCTGCTTTCTAACATTCTACTGACCCTTCAGGTTCAGTTGAAGATGCTCTCAAGTGGACATAATTTATCTCCTGCCACTGTGTTCTTGTAACGTGTATCCCTCCCACGACTCTACCACATTCTGCTTTTAATTGTTGATGCATGTCTTAAGTCCTGTGAATATGATAACTACATTGGATTCCTCTTTGAATTTCTCCCAGTGTAGACTACCAACCATATTTTGTACATAATTCCCATTTACTGAACAATTGATGTATTGTCAAATATATTTGGTTAATAAGAGCAAAAAATATGATGATCAGAATTATGGACATAAAATATTTTGTGAAATGTGCAAATGATTACACCTCACTTTTCTGATTTCCCACCAAAATAATTTTTAAAAAATATTTTTCTATTTTTACACCCAACCTTTATGAATAATACATATCCATCTGGGAAAGAGTGAGTCATATGTCATAACATATATAGCCTCTAAGGTTTTTAAATTGGAAACTTTGTTTTTATAATGTTAAGAGATCGGTTTAGTCATAGTTTGAATTTTCAACTCTTGGCAACTAATAATGCACTTTCTGTTGATTTTGAAATAAAAACTTAGCAATATTAAGGTGATTACAAGATATCTCAGCATTGAAATTTTGTTGTGACAAATCTTTTAGACATAGAAATTCACTTCTTAAATCATGGCTTCCATTAGATAAGCTCCCTCCTAGGAAGTAAAATCTTATTTGAAGACACTTACGGGAGGTCCATCTATTACTGACAGATATATTTTATAGTATAAATGTCATTTTAAAATTTCTGTTTTTTTCTAAATTTAATTATTTGAGTTAGTAAAACATTCACATTGTTCAAAACTGCAAAGTATCCCATTCTTACCTTCCAGCTTCCCATTTTCACCCCCACCACCACAAGAGGTAGCCACAGACTTGGTTTCTTCTCTCTCCCTCCAGAGCTTACAGATTCTTATTCCATCCTCCCCTAACCCTGACTTTTTCTTTTACAAAAGATGACACACTACACCACTCCTTTCTTTTCTCTCCTGGAGCTCTTTCTCATGATAGCTGCTTTATTGTTTTTTTAATCATTGCCTAGTGTTCCATTGTGTGTATTCTTCATAATTCAATTAACTAGTAACCTGTCTAAGGGTATTTTGTTTTCAGGGTTTTTTTTTTTTTTTTTTTTTTTTTGCTGTTGTAAACAATGCTGCAATGAAGAGCCCTGTATAAATATCTTATATGAGTGTAAGTGCAGCAGTGGAAATTCTGGATAAAAAATGTATATGCATTTGTAATTTTAATAGATATGCCAAATTGTACTCTGTATGTGTTATACAAATTTACATTTTTATTCTCTAGATATGGGAATGCCTGTTTCTCTTAGCCTTATCAAACTTGGATTTTGCCCAATCTGATAGGTGAAAAAGATCTAGGTATTATTTTTTATATATTTAAGAGCCATTCATATTTTCTTTTGCTTGAATGAACTGTCTCTTAAAATTATCCAGCTGTTAGGGAGGAGGTATGGATACAATTTGATTTTTTTTTACTTGACTCACTTATTAAATCAATGACATGCATTGAGTAATCCCTCCTTAATTCATTGATTTGGATCCAGTGGATGATGATTTATTTCTATTATGTAGAAAATTCAAATGTACAGTTGATCCTATTTCCAGATTTTCTATTCTGTAGTCTTTTTATTCCTATACTAATATTCTGCTGTTGTGATTTTTTTCAAGTGTTTTAGTAAATTTTGGCATCTATTAGTGTTAATTGTTTTTCATTGCTCTTTCTGCATATTTCTGTTGAATTTTGTATTTTTACTTTAGGACAACTTGCCCAACCCTATGAAACAAATAAAAACAAAAATATCCTGGTAGTATTCTATAGGTATTTCTTTGTATTTCTAAACTAACCTATAGAAAATTGACATCTCAATTATATTGAGTTCTTTTCTTCAAGTGCATGTCACGTATTTCCATTTCTTCAAGTCTTCTTTTGTGACCTTCAGTAGTGTTTTAAGTAAGTTTTCTTATATATCTTACACATTTGTTGTTAAATTTATTACTAGTTACTTATTACTAGGTGTATTTCATTTTGCTATTATAAATGAGGTATTCTATTATATGTTCTATCTGGTTGGAGACTTTAAAAAAATAGGAAAATGAAATGTGGCATTTCAGAATGTATGAAATACAGTCATGAACTGCACAATGACATTTCAGTCAACAGTGGACCGCATATATGATGGTGGACCCATAAGATTATAATACCACATTTTTACTGTACCTTTTCTATGTTTAGATACACAAATCCTATGGTGTAACAGTTGCCTACAATATTCAGTTCAGTCACATGCTGTACAGGTTTTTAGACAAGGAGCAATAGGCTACACTATATAGCCTGGGCCTTTAGTAGGCTATACCATCTAGCTTTGTGTAAGTACATTATATCGTGTTTGCACAGTGACAAAATCACCTAAGAACACAATTCTCAGAATGTATTCCCATTGTTAAACAACACCTAAGTGTGCAACTAATGCTGTATTCGTAAGAATATTCCTAGCCTTAAATACTTACATTGATCAAGTATATAAAATGTATAAAAACCAAATTAAAAAGTTTAAGAGGTAAAAGAGCAACAAAATAAACTTAAGAAAGGCAGAAGAAAGACCTTAAAGAGCAGAAAATAGCAAGCTAAGAAACAGAAAAACAGTAGAACTGAGAAATAAAATTAAAATCTAGTTCTTTGAAAATACAATGAAATAGGTTGGTTGAAGAAGAGCAAAGCACAGAATATATAAAATAAACACAATTATATAGAGAATTAATGAACTCATAAGAGACTACTTTGCTCAATTCCTTGTAAATAAGTTTGAAAATTCTATAAAAATATAATTTAGAAAATAATTGAACTGAGAAAAGATAGAAAGAAAATGAAAAAGTTGTCAAAGTTGTCCCTCTCCCCAATAAAAACAGCAGCATGTATAAATGGCTTTAGAGGAGAATTTCAGCAAATATTTAAAACTCTCAAAAACTTTTTCAAAACATCAGGGGAAAAAGTAAAACTGCAACCTTTCTTGTATGAAGTGAGTATAATATTGATACTAAAAATTGACAGGAATTACACACAAAAATAAAACTAAAGAACAGGCTCACTAATAAATACCAACACAAAAACCTAAATAAAATATGAAAAAACAAAAATTAGAAGTAAGAATCCATCCTGAATAAGAAAGATTTATTCCAAACATGCAACAGTAGCTCAATATTAGAAAATGTGTTGATTTCACATAAATTACATGATAAATATATATCAGTGTATCTGACAAAATTCCACACTCATTTTTTATTTTTAAAATTTAATAAAATAGTATTCAAAGGATGCTTTCTTAATGTAATGAAAAGTATTTATCTGAGCATAAAATTTAGTCTTATGTTTACAGAGGAAACCTAATGTTTCCTGATAATTCTCATAGTAAAATAATGAGATAAGGATGCCCCTATAACAACTACCTTTAACACATTGAAAGTACTAACCAATAAAATAAAATAAAAATAAACATAAAATAAAATATAAAACATAAAATAAAAGTAAACATAAAAGCTAAATTGTGGCTGGGAAGAAAACAAAATAAAGCTGTCCTTACTTACAGATGATTTTATTGTGTACTTGGAAAACTTAAGAGTATCCATTATAAACCTGCAAACAATAGGGTAATTCAAATAGAAACTTAGTATAAAGAAATTAAACTTTTCATGTGTAATTATCACTCCTAACATTTGCTTGAAGATTATATTTTCTTGTCATTTAAGCATCAAAATAATTATTTTAGCTGCAAAATATGTGCATTTTTATCTGACCACAGGTAGAATCTGTAATCTCTTTGCCATTGATCTTGATTTCCTATTTTTCATTTAGGAAGCAGTCCGCTTCAGACACATACACATGGTCACATGTAGCCCTGGTTGTGTCTCAGCAATCCAGTTTCCCTTCTGATGCAGCTGTGATGTCAACACTTTCAGAAAATTTGGGAAACAATTTGATAAAATAATTAGAGTTAGCTGCAGTTTGAAATTAAGCTTTATGGTGCTCATGTCTATTGTAGCTTTCCTTAATATGTGATACTTTCATGAGTAAGAGTGTCAAGAATTTAGCATGTATGAGGGTGGTAGGCTGGGGATTCCAGCATTCGTCTCAGTGAAGGCTATATGAGTCCATTTGAGCATATCTAGACAGAAACATGGCCAGGTAAAAAGATTGCTGTCTCCTGAAACCTCTCAGAGGCTGTCCCCTTTTAGACTCTGTAATAGCAATCAACTGATAGAATGTGCTTTGGGACAGTCATTAGGGATAAATTGGGGCAGATGTACAAGTGTGTGAAAACACTGAAACTTCAACATTGCAATTATCTTCAGGGATCCAATGTTAAGAGTATATTGTGGATGGAGGCATGGTTTAATATCCCAATAAAACCCCTGTTGTTGTGAATTCCCTACTCTAGAAAATCCCTTTAATTGAAGTTTCAGGATATATTATGTGTACATTAGTGAAATAATAGCCAGATTATTATGGAGCCTATATTATAAGTCTTCACTGCAGCACAAACATCAGGGATTGAGGTATAGCGATTAACCTCTGAAAATCAACACAGCAAACACACCAGACTAATCTGTAGCACTTCAGTGCAGGATGGCCCTTGTTAACCATGGACTTATGTGGTCTTTGTCATGAAGCCACAAGACAGAGAAACATTAGCCAAGAACAGGCGATAAGTGAATCTCAATTGAAAACTGGTTTTTGGTAATATTTGGTATTGGCATGGCATATTGGCTTTCTTTTTTTACTAACATAGCAGAACTCTTTAGATACCCAGTAAATGATTATGACCATCAGAACGAGCTCATTTGGTGAGAAGAAGCCAATGTGACCAGAGTAAGGTGACACATAGCAAGAGGTAATATTTTATACATAGTTTAAAGCTATCCAGAAAAGAGACTGTTTGGAAGTGAGCACACCTCTCTCAGTTTTTCAGCCAGAAGTAGTAATAGGTTCCAATCTGACTACTGTAATGAAAGAAAACCACCAAAGAAATGAAAGAAAACTATACATTAAGGTGATTTATTTAAAATAAGGTACCAGTAATTATGAGATTACTGCTTTCGTCGTGTTTTGCAGTAGAAGAATGATAGAGAATATAAATTTTTTCATTGCCCACACCCAAATTAAATAAATATACATCATATATAACCCATTAATCTATTGTAATGTTGAACTATCCTTATTTTCAGAAAGTGCTATCTTCTGTAAAAGGTTAATACTGTTTTAACCTTTTAGCTTATTCCTCCTCCTTTTCTGGAAGACAAATAGTACCTGCAAATACAGGTAACTCTTTTGAAAACATTCTAGGAATATTAAAGACATTGTTACACATGTTTGAAAATAAACTTTTCAACCCATGTTCAGCTTTGAATCACTTCATTCCAGTGTTAGCTCAGAATGGTAAATGCTTGGAAATGTATTTACAGTGCATATTATTATGCATGCAAATAATATTAAGGAAGTGATTGTGACTATAAAAGTTCTGAGCATTATTTGGTAAAGCTAAAAGAAATTTAAGCAAGGGTCACGATGAATCTTTATGGAATAAACAAAGTTAAAAAGAATTTTTAAAGCCTTTATAAAGACAGTAGTAATTCAAGGAAGGATTAAGTCTGTCCTGAATTAAAACTTGGATTTTAAGCAAGAGACAACCATAGTTGTAGTGGTTTTGCTCTTTTGGTGCTGGTGTTTAATTACTCTAAGCCAGCACAATTTGGGTAGAAGCACCAGAAAGAGCCTTCTTATACCTGCAAAGCTCTTTGACAGTCTATTATAATGCATTTCAACCAACTTATAAATCATTTTGCAGAGACTAATGATTTATTACTGCTGTAATGAACTTCACAGGCATCAATACATTAGTATCCACTTTGAAAAGAAACTTGTCAGGTCCCATTGGAATGATGATCAGTTTACTATTGTTATTAATGACCCTGATCAGCTCTTTGGATCTATGAATAACCTTCTTAGATGACAGAGGTCTTCCATTTGGCGGAAAAATCAATGCACATGTAAAATAAAAGTATATGCTGTGCTTCATCCCTTTATCAATGCCAGGGATTGTTGTCAGCTTTCAAAGCTTAAAGCTTCAAAATTGTTTAAAAATCTACCTAATTCAAACCTATTAAAATGCTGGTGAATACATCCTAAAAGGATATTGTCATTCCAATTGCTTGTCTCTATGTTACAAAATTATGGTGTTTTCTTTCTTTCTGCTTGAAGCCTCAGCTGGACCCTGGTGGTTTGACGAAAATAGAAATTACCATGTTAGGGCTTTTTTCTTTTTTAATGTTCAGTGTCAGACATTTGACCTGTGAGGCTTTTAAAACTGACCTTGTTGCTTCTTTCCATTCATTAAACCACAACCTTTGCACTCGTGTCATAAAAGATAAATGAAGATTCACACAATCTTTATTTAAGAGAAGATTTATTGTTTACATTAATGTAGATTAAGTGGAAAGATACCAATTATTTTTCAAGTCAATCATATGTCTTCTTTGAGGTTTCAATTTGTGGACTGTTTGTCATTATTACAATTTCTATATATTTAGCAGTGCTTTTATAAAAAAAAACATACAAATGAACAATGTTCATAGAAATCCTGCATTCCATACTTTGTCCACTTACCCAGATAAAGTTCTCTAATGTGATGTTTTTGGTAAGTGATTAAAATTAGATTTTAAAATCATAGTTTTATTCTACAAGGCTGTCACACTATTAATCAAAGCTTTGGAGAAATTTTTGAAAGGGTAATTATTTGTCAATGTAGAAAATGCTGTTAAGAACAGAAGTAACATGAAGTTTCGTTGTAGCATAAAACTCCCTAAACTTAAGAATCTGGATTATTGACCACACTAAAAATAGTGAAATCAGTTGATTTGAATGTATAATTTTCTAAGGTTTTAGTAGGCCACATAATGGATTAATAAAATAGATCATTTAAAAATGTTTGCTCTATAAGGTTGTCCAATCAAAGTCCTTTAGGCCATTTACTGGTAAGAAAACTGAGGCCAGAGAGTTTAAGGCAAGACCTCCTGTCTGAGGCTCACAGCCTGCTGGTGATAGTGAGCCTGGTAATGGAGAGTCATGTGTTGAGCAGAATGTGGGGGCTTCAGATGAGAACTTAAACTCTGTCATTGTAAACCCAGAGTCTAGCTCTGTGTGCCTTGCTCCCCATCATAGATGTCTAATGACACTGCTGAGAAAGCGATTAGGACACATATCACTGAGAAAATAGAATTAAAAAAACAAAAGTAGAGAACAGGTGGGTTGTGTACGTGTGTGTGTCAGAGAAATCTATGGTTTGCCTTTATTCAGAAATGAGTGTTTGCAAGCGAGACATTGTTCTTCTGTACCTTAAAGAGTGGAATTTCCAATTAGGGTGGATATGTCTCTAATGAATTCTAGATCCTATCTGTCAGTGAAGCTTGCATGAGACAGTTCGAAGAATCTTAGAGTTGATAGTGACATCATCCAGTTAACTCTTTTCCCAATGCACTCATATGTCCTACAACATCTCCCTCATGTATTTGTCAAGCCTGTGCTGTGATACTTTCAGTGATGGTAGTTGACTTCTTTGCACAGCAAACCATTCCAGTTTGTCTATTGTTAAAAGGTCTTCTTTGTATTGAACTTGAACTTACCTTTTTAACATTTTTTCAAAATTATAGTGACATTGGCTGTGTTCTTAAAGAAAATGGGTCAATTTCTAATGAAATCCATCTGACTTCAAGGACAAGATACCCTTAAAAGCTTAGACAATTGCAGAGCAAAGCAGGGGCTAACTTCAGTGGAACTCATTTTGTCAAGTTCTCTTAAGTAAACCAGAGCTACTATGAAATTGCAGAAACAGCTAAGGAAGATATGACCAAATTTGGACCACTAAGAAATGCTTCTCAAACATCAAATGAAATTATCTGTTTTTCTATTGTTGTTTGGTGTGACAGTAGCTGCCTGTCCAATGAAAGATAAAGTCATTGTGAAGCCAGGCATAGAATGTCCTAGCACACGCAAGAAAAAACAAGAGTTCAAACAAGGAGTATATGTTAGGATGTTAGGATGATCTTCTTGTTACATTCTTATGCCATCCTAATAGTGTCAGGCAATGCCATTAGGGTGACATAACAACTGGAAAATGAAAGTGTTTATTTTCCCTAACAGTCATGGTTCACCAGACATGCACTGTAGTTTCCTGAAATGGCTACTGAAGTGGGAGAGCTTAGTTTTCATTCCAATTGCACAATTACATGAACAAGTTACTTACACGAGGCAAGTTAATGACATGAGGCAAGTTACTGCAAAGGGAACTGCAGTAGTAAAGTTACCGCAAAGGCTAATTACATGCAGCAAGTTACTGCACCTCTTTGAGGACTGGTTTCCTCCCTTGAGAAAAAGTGAATATTATGCCTTCCCCATCCATCTTACAGGGTAGTTTGAGATGGTGTGTAATCAAATTTCATGATAATGACAATACCTTTAGTATACTCCTGATACTGCGGCTTGGTGTGCATGTCACCTTCCTAAACTAGACTTTAAGCTCTTAGCCTCTAAGTCTTTTTTTTTTTTTGAGATGGAATCTCACTCTGTCTCCCAAACTGGAGTGCAGTGGTGTGATCTCGGCTCACTGCAACCTCCGCCTCCCAGGTTCAAGCGATTCTCGTGCCTCAGCCTCCTGAGTAGCTGGGACTACAGGCACGTGCCACCACACCCCACTAACTTGGTATTTTTAGTAGAGATGGAGTTTTGCTATGTTGCCCAGGCTGGCTTTGAACTCCTGACCTCAGATGATCCACCCACCTCAGCCTCACGAAGTGCTGGGATTACAAGCATGAGCCACAGTGCCTGGCCTTACCCTCTAAGTCTTAATGGTTCACATGTGCCCATGCAAGGATGGGGGCTAGTTAATCCCAAAGTTCTTGCTGCTCCTCATAAACATGAGAAAAATCCGCGAAATTCTTTTTTAAAGCAAACTTTATTGTCTTTAGAGGATAATACTTTATTCGAAGATAGTCTCCTAATTTCATGAGTGTTAAAACGTCTTTGCTTTTATGAAATGGTGATAATGAAATAGTAATCAGATTTGCAGTGTCCTCATTTAACGAAGTTAAAAGTTGGTAAATCTTTGTCATTTTCATTACTTTGTAAATACTTTGTGGTCGGTGAAATCCTAAAGTTTGTGGATCCACATTCTGAATCTTTATAGCTCAATCCTGCTCACCCCCCACCTCCTCCCACACAGGGAGGCCCCTGTGGGAGGCCTCTTCCCCAACCCCAGATACCAGGACAATGCCTCCTATATAGGAGGCCTGCAGTCATTATTTGTTAAATAAGTAAATTAATTGGTGATGTGTTTTCTTTAGAGGATAGCTGGTACATTATTCACATCTTCATGTAGCTATTCAAGGATACCTTCCATATATGCAACCAAATTGATAAAAAGTTAAAACCCTCCTTTCAATAAGCCCAATAAATCCAATTGCTTCTTCTCAAGTAATGCGATGTTAAGCCATAAATAACTTAGCTGGACAGCACAGAAACATTATTTATAAGCTTCAAAGACAATCTTAGGTATACGTAAGTCCTTTCTCAGCTCACCGTTTTTCTGTGAGCAACTTCATCATCTCAGGCCCATGCAGAGCTCTATCTCTCACATTTTGCTTTAGCATGTTTAGCTTTCAGGGTCTTATTCTAGCAGAAAGAGAGAGAATGCCTGCATTTCCTATTCTTTAATAACCTATCCAGTATCCCCTAAGAGGATACTCAGCTGCCCGCCACTCTGGTCTCTCATGATTATTCCCTCCAGATGTAGAAATAAAGTCTTAAGTTCATTAAAACTCTTTCCAGCTAATGGCTATAATAATAGTATTCACCATTTGTTAAGATCTTAATATACGCCAGATATTTTGCATGTATTATTTAACTCTCACAGCTCTGAAGGGATGGGTTTTATGATGTCCCATCTTACATTTTAGGAACTCAAGCTCAAGGATGTTAAATAACCAGCCATCCTTTTCCCCTTTAGTTATTGCTTCACTCTGCAATGCCATTGCCTACTGCCCCCTCATCCCAGAACACTGACATCCAGGCAGATAGGACCAACTTGCACACTACTGACTTTCCTCCACCCTCAGGGCTTCTTGTATCTCCCTTACAGTTGTCCCTTGTCCCAGGAATAATCCCTCATTCTAGATTAGTAGCTACGGAAGCTGCTCTAGGTTTCTTCAGAAGTGGATTTCCTATGGGATCTAGGAAGTCTTTATTTTTGAATGTTTCAAAATAGATATGACCATTTTAAAAAGACAGTAAAGATAATAAAACATAATAATCCTTTATTCAGTGCCATTTTTTACAAGGAAGAGAGGAAAAAGCAAAGTATTAAAAATGGGTTGTACCAGTACAAGGACATATTACGTGTGGGTGGCACTATAAAAAATATTTTTTTTAATTCTTGGGGATCAAATGATTAAAATATGTATTCTGAGGTTTGTCATAGATCCATCCAGTAGAGCCTTGTTTGTTTTGGAATTTGGTCAACTACAAAACCAGGGTTTGGTTTTGTTTCATTTAGATTTGTTTTTAAGGAATGCTTTGTTTGGTACAAGCCAGTCTCTTGATTTTTTGCAGGGAACGTACTGTGGCATTTCCCAAAGGACTAGTCAGCCACAGTAAAGAATTTATTAGATGGCTAGATTACATGGCTCAGTGCTCTTGGCATATTTTTTTTCATTTATAATGAAGTGTATTTGTTTGACGTAATAACTATAACTAAAAATATGTTTTTACTTCACAATCTCCAAGTCACAAATTAGGTGATTTCTTTTGGGCCTTAAGTAGGAATTAAGGAGGTTTTCTTGAAATGTGGTAATGCTTCTTTGGAGAAAATTAATTTTTATTCTGTTGGGAGAACATCTGACTTTTACTTAAAATTCTGCAAGACTTGAGTGTAATTTCTAAATTATATGCACTAATTGACATTCCGTTTTAGCCATCATGGTAAAACTATCTAAAATAGATTGCCATAGAAACACAGAAATTCTTAGCTATCATGCCAGTAGTCTAGTATGGTTTCTGTACCAAATATCAAAGCATCATCAGTTCTATAGGATTCTAATTGGAGGCCTTTGCACATGAATGTAGGTCTTAATGGAAATGAGATTTTATGCATTTTCCTTCTGTTGCCCTTATTCAAACACAATTTTTGTTGTTGTTGTTGTTGTTAAGATTTTTTTTTTTTTTTTTTTTTGAGATGAAGTCTTGCTTTGTCGCCTAGGCTGGAGCGCAGTGGCGTGATCTCGGCTCGCTGCAACCTCTGCCTCCCGGGTTCAAGCGATTTTCCTACCTCAGCCTCCAGAGTAGCTGGGACTACAGGTTTGCGCCACCACACCTGGCTAATTTTTGTATTTTTAGTAGAGATGGGGTTTCACCATGTTGGCCAGGCTGGTCTCAAACTCCTGACTTCAGGTGATCCGCCCGCCTCAGCCTCCCAAAGTGCTGGGATTACAGGTGTCAGCCACTTGTGCCTGGCCTACTCAAACACAATTCTTACGTGATGATCTGTCTACTGGCAAATAATATATTCTCAAAAAATGCCTTTACAAAGGTTTCTTTCCTTTTTATCCATAAGAGAGCTAGAAACTACAGAAAAGCCTGGGGAACATTACCAACAAGGTCCAGAAAAATAGAATTCTTATGAAAGACAAATGAAGCTGAGTGTGTTACACCAACAATACGTTGCTCAAGTGTTGACACTGTAAAATAGAGCTTGATTGATTATTTCTCTATTTTCAAATGGCATTGTTTATCTCAACATTCACCTAAAGATTGAGGAATTATTTCAAAGCAGATTTAAAATGAACAATGAGTAAGCCTCACTAGTTTTAAAGATGATTGAGAAGAAAGATGATAGACCTAAAACTCTAAAGTTTCTTTGGCCTGCAAAAAATTTTGTTTGGAATTTTAAGAAAGTATGCTATAGAAGCATATTACCTAAAGAACATTGCTTGGAGTTGGCCATCTGTCCTATTCCCTGTTCTTTTAATGTTGATTTGAAACTAGGGAGAGCAAAGGAGTTTTTAGATTCTCTCTTTTTTTTTTTTTCCAAATACCACCTAACTTTGAGTCATTGCCTCTTTCCACCCTCCTATAAAAAAGGGAAAAGAATTGTGAGTCAAGATGGGATAAACATCAGGGATAAAAAGCTGATGGCACTGCTAGTGATGAGTATCAGATCAGAATTCTGAAATCTCAGAGAGAGATTGTATGCACCATGGTTGCCAGGAACCTTTCCATACCTGGCATATCAGTGTTTGATTCTGTCACTGTGCTCCCCAGTCAGGGTAACCTAGAGCAACCTCTGTCATCCTCATTACCCTGAGCAATCAGAACAAATGATTAAGAGTAAGCAAAATCAATTGGAAAGTTTTCCTGAGGCTTTTTTTTTTTAATATGTAGGCTTTCTCCAAATATTCATCTACTTCTGCAATGAAACAGAGATTGTTGCTGGGATTAGAAAGTGTTTGAAAGGCCTGCGCATGTTAGTACACTGCACGACTGCATATTTGCTTTGGATGACAGACTTGTATTTTCTTTCTGCCTGAAGAGACTGTTTGTTTTGTGAAGTACAAGTTAAAAGAGACTGCATATAACCTAGAGGATGTTCTTTCAGATCCCTGATTACATATATCTTTGGTGGTGTGAGCTTTATTGGATTATGTGCAGTTCTGTGATTCCACTAACCGTGTGTGCAAAGAGCAGGCAAGGTTGGAGGGTTATTAAGAAGTCTTGTTGAGTCTCTATTTCACAAGATCGGGAAAGTGAATACATTTATTCTAAGTCAAGTGTGCCAATTCAGAATTGAGGAAGCACAATTTTGTGCGGGACCACACATTCCCTCTGGTGCTACTATAACTAGCAACATTTATGCTTTTATTTTCTTGTCTGATGCATTTATTATGGTAAAGTGCATGTCACTGTTCCATAGCTATTTTAAATATGTAAAAACCAAATGAAGACTTTCATGTTTATAGGAAAATCACTTAAAAATCATACGTAATGCTGCAATAGACCACCTAGATACATCACTGTAATAATTAATTAAAAGGAAGACACATGGAAAATCTTTTTGTAATGAAAAACACAATTGTGAAATTTGGTTCTAGCTTTGGTTCCCTTTGTAAACTGAGATCTCAGGAACTAGGACATAAGTCATTCTGTAAATGCAATCCTTTAGTCAAAATACAGTCTCCATAAATATTTTAGCAGCCTTTGTGATGCTTTTAATTCTACATCATTTCACTTTAGTTCACTTCAAAGCTAAATTATTAATGTGCCTCTTCCTAAAAGTTCAAAATATAATATACTGAAGGGACTTTACTAATTGGAATTCAGAACATTCTCAGAATGTCTGAAAGTATGTTGTTCGTGTTTATTTGCATTTCTAGGAGAAAAATGAAACTGGCTAGGCAAAATTGTAACTATTTCCTTCCACCAGCAGAGTGCTTGGCATGTAATAGGCACTCCACGAATAGCTGTGGAATGAAAGTTCTCAAACAGAAGTTTTTTATTCTAGCCTTTGAAATGTTGTCCTTTTTTGCTCCTTGAACACCCAGACCCTTTATGCTACCCGCTAGCTACATGTAGCTGGGCATCTGTGTCTTTTCAGCCTCCGCAGGACAATTCCCTGTGTCCTCTTTGACTCTCCTTCAAAGCCACATTCGCTCAGTGAAACTGATCACATAAACTTTCTGAGGAAAACAATCAGATTAAAGTAATTCAAACCAAGATGTGAAGGATTTGGGCTGACTTTATATATTTACAGTTGTCCTTTCCCCCCTCCCCCAGCATTTTAAAAGAGGGATATGTTGATTCAAATTAATGAATGCGTAAAATAGTGCATTCCATCCAAAGTATTTGGAGTTTGGGGAGCTCATCTAGCCCACATCAAATCATAACACATTTTATTCTGTCTACCAGTACCCAATATCAGCCTGAATTAACCCAATTCGGATGATAAAATTCAAGGTAATAAAAAAATGTGTATACAGTTTCTATCATATATTGCTGAGCAAATATCTGTATTTCCATTTGATAATACATAGCTTCCCCTTAATACATCATCTGTCAGAATCTTCTCTTAAAAAAAAAACAAGATTGTACACTAACATGTACTTTGTGGCAATGCTTATGTTTATGAAATATCCATCTCTATACTTAGTTTATTAGTCAAATATTAATACCTGGTAGAAAAGTAAGGCATTCTCGGAAACTTTATTAAATATTCTAAGTTAAGTATACAAAGAAAAGTAATGTAGGATTTGAGGACCAGATCGGTCTGTCTTAAGCAACAATTACAACCTTGATTATACTGACTTACGCTGTTTATTCCTTCTTTCATAATTCATGCAATACACATACCCTGAAGATACAGTCCCAGAATGGTCAGACCTCAGGAATCATCTGGTCACATCCTCGTATTTTAAAGAGCAAAAACTGAAGCTTAAAGACTATTTGTGATTGCCAGTTGTGGCTAACAGAGAATTGAATCCAGCTCATCTAACCTTTCCAGAACTTTTGCCAACATGAGCCATACCCTCTGCTCACTTCTTTTTCTTCCACTACATGTAAAACCAATTGCCAAGGAATATCACCAAAATTTCAAAGATACTGAACCAGAACTTTGGTTTAAATTATTCTAATGCATAGCCATGAGATTGTAAATTATAGCCTTTTAAACTTATTATGCTCTTTTTAGATTGTTTTACTATTCTAAGAGGGAGTCACTTTTCTGAGTCTAGGGTGTCATGGAGCCTGCCCTGAAAAAAATCCCTGAACTCAGAAAATCATCTTTGAAAAACTTAATGACAGAGAGAAAATGCAAAAAGTTAACTATTAAATTACTATATACTAGTACATTTCTCCCTTAATAGACAATACATGTAATACCTTTAACTTCGAGATGTTTGAGTGACTTAAAAAGAGTTTCTAAGGAAGATAAGTTATTTGACTCAGCAGAATTTCATAATTCTTGCCAATCATGTTAGAAACCACTACTTTTATTTTTACAAAAAATAAAATAAAATAAAAGTAAGCTATAATAAAAATCTCCTTAGTTGGCCTCCCACATGTGAAGCAGAAGCAGTGACAAATGTCACCACCAGAGAGGTCTTGTACTTATGTCCAAACATACCAAGGAAAGACTCTGTGAACTGTCGGCTTTACTCAGAGGTCTTCTATGTCCTTGCCGACTCCTAGAACAAGGGAAATGCAGGAATCTTCCTCCTGAGTGTTTAGATCGAGCTTGTCCAATCCATGGCCCACAGGCCACATGTGGCCCAGGACAGCTTTGAATGTGGCCCCACACAAATTTGTGAACTTTCTTAAAACTTGAGATTTTTGGCAGTATTTTAGCTCATCAGTGCTCATTAGTGTCATTGTATTTTATGTGTGGCCCAAGACAGTTCTTCTCCAAATGTGGCCTGGGGAAGCTAAAAGATTGGACACCCTGGTTTAGATATAGCCTTCATGGTGGATAAGATAAAGACATAGTCCACTAAGTTGTCAGCAATAATGGGAATTCCCAGCCTTTTAGTGTTAGACACCCTACATGTTTTTGCATCCTTTGCAATGTTGTTTTCTACTCCTAAAAGTTTTTCATGACCTCATATCTGTGTTTTAAATTAAGGTGGATTAAAATTTTGCCTTCATTTTGCTGTTTGCAACCTCTATTGAGATTTTTTGGAATTGACTCCAATACAAGTAAACTTTCCTTTCTCAAGAATAAATAGTGCATGATTCTTGTCCTTGGCTCTGATTTTCTAATCTTGGCTCTGAAATGCTTCAAGTAGGCGAATCCAGAAGCCAACGTTACCTTAGCGCTCACAAAGTCTTAGGAAGCCAAAATGTCCCTGGGAACACATATATTCTTACCACTGTCTACCCACACACACTCAAAAGATCTCTCACTCTTTCCTTCCCTAAAACAAAATAAAAATTCCATCATTCTGAATAGGCACTCCTGTATTACTAAACTAAAAAACTTTCCCTCCTGAAATTTTAATACCAAAAGTTTTTTTTTTTAAAAATCTACCAAAGGGCAGGGGGCAGAGAGAGTAAAAATATGGATGGACCTGTTAGCACACTTCCAGCACTTAGAAACCTGATAGAAAGGATGCCAAGCACAGATGGATTAAAGTCCCTTATAGTAGACTCACTAGGTGAAAGGAATACTCTGGAAGTTTCTTTTTCTTCAGTATGATTAATGATAGGACCCAGCTCCTCGTCATGCTTGGCCAACAATAGACCCTCATCTATCATGGTTTACCAAAAAAAAAAGCTTCCTGGCATTCAGGATGTGTATTCCTTTCAAGAAGTGACAATGACAAGTCACTCAGGAAATCTCTGGTCTCTGCCCTTAAATAGATTATGGAGGAGAAATATCCAATATTCATGGAATCTCTGGCAACTGGACAGCTAAATGGAGTCTCCCTCATGAGCAAAGATTGAAAGTAGTCAGATATTCTACTAACCATCTTCCACAGATGTTTAGTATAAGTTTAGTGCCTTCCTTTTGAAAGATTCCATCAGATGCCAGCACAATAAGCCCTTAGGGAGGGAAAAACATCCCGTTAACATTCTTAGCTGCACTTTGATTGACACACATGAGATTGTAGTATACAGACAACTTCTTTCTACTTACAATTAATATTTTTAGAATGTAGTAGAAGCATCAGGATGCAGTAGTTCCTTGGTTAAAAAGACAGTTGAGCATATAAACATCCAGTCTTTTTGGAGTAGTACCAAGGCACCAACTGACTGTTTGGGTCCATGTTTCCAGCTCTTGTAGTCTTTGTAGTATGGACAACAGATATGAAACTTTGTCTATGAAAATTTTCCCTTTAGATGTGTTTAAAAGGGTGCAAGAAGTCAAAGCCTCCTATGAGGCAATGTGAAAGAGGATTCTTTATGGATTTTTACAATATTTTTCATAATCTTTTAAAGTATCATCATGTTGTAATTCAGCAGCAAGTTTTTATGCATCATATCTTTAGTCAGTCTTTCCAAAGCATTAGGCTTAATTTATAAAGAAACCATTCTGTTTGTATGCATGCAGGTTTAATCAGTTTATACACTATTTGACTAAATGTTATAATTGCATTAACAAGTACAATAAGCAAGAACATTATTTGGGGAACTAATATACCTGACTCTTGGTTAGCATACAGCTTGACTATTGGGAGTAAAACTGGGGCAATTTTTAAAAATAAGTTTTTTATTTTAGAGAAGTTTTAGATTTAAAAAAATATTGTGAAAATACTAGAGAGTTGTCACATACCCCAGACTAAGATTCCCCTATTTTTAACATCTTACATTAGTATGATATATGTGTCACAATTAATGAATCAATATTGGTACCTTCTTACTGTCTAAAGTCATACTTTATTTGTATTTCCTCAGCTTTTCCCTGATATCTCTTTTCTGTTCCAGAATTCCACCCAGGTTTCCACATTACGTTTAGTCCTCATGTCTTAGTAGACTCTTCTCAGCTGAGGCAGTTTCTCAGACTTTCCTTGTTTTTGATGACCTCAGCAATTTTGAGACCATCAGGTTTGTCCCTCAATTGGCATGTGTCCGATGGTTTTCTGATGATGATACATTAGGTAATGTACTCTTGGGGGGAAAATGATAGAGGTAAAGTGCCATTCTCATCACATCATTTCAAGGGTCCACATTATCAGTATGACTTATCACTGTTGATGTTGACCTTGATCACCTGCTTGAGGTGGTATTTGTCAGGTTTCACTGATGTAACATTACTCTTTTTTTTTCCTCCCTTTCCCTACTATACTCTTTGAAATAAAATCATTATATTCAGCCCACGTTTAAGGAATGAGGAGTTGTGCTTCCCCTCTCTGAAGGTGTACAACTACATAAATTATTTGAAATTCTTTGGCATTGGAGACTTGTATGTTCTCCCTCATATGTGTTTACTTATTCAACCCTTTACTTTAATCAGAATGTGCTCATGGGTATTTATTTTTATACTTTGTGTTATGATTCAGAACTATTTTACTTAGTGTTTTGCTCAAATTGTTCTAGCATTGGCCAATGAGGCTATTTTAGGTGGCTCTTGTATGTATTTTTCTAGCAAACACTCACCACTCTGTATGTGTGTGTATATTGTTTGGTTTTGTATTTTGTACATGTTCTATCTTCCATGAAAAAAAAATGCTCCAGACTTATCTTGTATATTTTCTGCTCCTGTCCTAGAGCAAGCCATTTTTCTAAGGAGCCTTATTTCTTTTTATTGGAGAATGGTATCAGAAACTAAGATGGCTTGGTATGCTCATTGCTACTGGGGTTTTATTGCTTCCTGGATCTCTTAACTGGCAGATTAGGGAGATATATGTATGAATACTGACCTGTATATGTAACACATATCTATAAATATTTCCATATGTAAACATGTATCTACATTAAGCTAAACATGAATTCATACTGATTGTCTTCAACTCCAGTCCATTGCCGCATAGCCTCCTTCTCTTCTTGTAACCCACCACAATAGTGAGAAACTTGGCACCCACATCCACTATCCATTTAAATCAGGGTTCCATTCCACCATCTGCCATGGAATAGTGGTATCCAATTTGTAAGTAAACCCATGCCCACTTGGGAAGCAACTTTATCAACTAGGGTACAGTGCTTATGTACAATTCTTTTGCCTTTAGTCTTATGGACTTCTCTCATTTCCAAAATTACTTAAGTCAGCATCTTATTATCCTGCTCCTTTCAATGAGGTTGTTTCATATATTTGCAATACATTAAGCTTCTTTTGTCACATTATACTTTTCATCCTGAGATTCCCCCAATATCCGAAATAGCTTTTTAAATTTGTATATATTATGGTTTACTTTGTATGAGGTTAAGTTCTAAAGGTTTTGATAAATGCCTACTTTTCTATGTGCACTATTACAGTATCATATGGAATAATACCACCCTAAAAAAGCCCCCTTTGCTTTCTACATTCAACCATCTTCCCTTCCTGATGCATGGCAACCAATGTTTACTGTCCGGATATAATTGGAAGCAAACGGGATGTAGCTTTTTTTTTTTTTTTTTTTTTTTTTTTTGACTGGCTTCTTTCAATCAGCAGTATGCATTTTAAAGTTCAACCATGTCTTTTCATGGCTTGGTGGCTCATTTCTTTTTATCACTGAATAATGTTTTACTGTATGGATGTAACACACTCTGTTCATCCATTTACGTATTGAAGGACTTTTTTTTTACTGATTATGAATAAATCTGCTATAAACACTTGTGTGCAGGTTTTGGTATGAACATACATTTTCAAATCAGTAGAGTAAATTCCCTGGAGCATGATGGCTAATTGTATGTGAAGACTATTTAATATTGGATAAAAGATCCTACTCTACTTTTTCATTTTTCTTTCTTTTCTTTTGGGACCTGGGGTAGGAGCATATGGATTCCAATTTTTCAGCACCAATTTTTTGAAAAGACTGTCTTTTCCATTGAATTGCCCTTGCTCCTTTTCCAAAGATAAGCGACTATATTTGTGTGGATCTATTTCTGGGCCCTCTATTCTGTTCCATTGATCTATGTGTCTATTCATTTGCCAATACCATGGTGTCTACATTATTGCAAGTCTTATAGTAAGTCTTGAAGTCTATCAGTGTGTGTTCCTTAACTTTGTTCTTTGGTACTGTGTTGGCTATACTGGGTTGTTTGCCTTTCCATATAAATTTCAAAACCATTTTGTCAATATCTATGAAATAGTTTGCTGATGTTCCATTGAGATTGCATTGACTCTATCGATTAAGTTAAGAACTGACATCTTAACAATACTGACCCTTTTATTCCATGAACACAGGGTATCTATTTATATTTAGCCTATCTTGGTTTTTTCCATCAATATTTTGTGGTTTTCAGTGTGTAAGTCCTACACTTGTTTGTTCGATTTATGTCTTTCATTTTTGGAGTGCTGTTGTAAATGGTATTTTTAAATTTTCAAATTCCAAATTTTCACTCCTGGTATACAGGAAAGCCTTATATCCTCCATACTTGCTATATTCACTTATTATTTCCAGGAGATTTTTTTTAATTCTTTGGGATTTTCTACATAGACAATTATGCCACTTATGAATAGAGTCGGTCTTATTTCTTCCTTTCCAATCTGTTCAACCCTTTATTTTCTTGCATTGTCTTATTGCATTAGGTAGAAGTTTCAGTACAACGTTGAATAATAGTAGTGAAAGGGGACATCCTTGATTTGTTTCTGATCTTAGCAGGAAAGCTTTCACTTTCCCACCATTAAGTATGATATCAACCATAGGATTTAAAGATTTTTAAAAATCAAGTTGCGGAAGTTCTTTTCACCCCTGGTTTGCTATGGTTTTTTTTTTTTTTCATGCATGAAGTTATATTTTGTCACATGTTTTTACTGCATCTACAGATGTGATCATATAGTTTTTGTTCATTAGCCTGTTGATGTGTTAGAATACATTGATTATTGGACTGTTGATGTGTTGTAATACATTGATAGATTTTCTAATGTTGAACTTTAACCTTGTATATCTAATGTTGAACTTTAACCTTGTATATCTAATATAAATCCTGGTTGTGGTGCAGTTTTAGATTTGATTTGTAAATATTTTGTTGAGGAGTTTTGCATTTGTGTTTATGAGAGTTAACAGTCTTTAATTTTCTTTTCTTGTGTTTTGGTCTGGTTTTAATATTAGAGTAATACTGTTCTCATAGCATGAGTTATGAAGTCTTTCGTCTGTTTCTAATTCCTGGAAAATATTGTGGAGAATTGGTATAATTTTTTCCTTAAATGTTTATTGGTAACTTTCTGGGCCTAGTGATTTTTTTTGGAAGATTGTTAATTATTGATTCAATTTATTTAGCAAGTAAAGGATTATTTGGGATGTCAGTTTCTTTTTGTATGAGTTTCAGTAGTTGTTGAATTTTAAGGAATTGTTCCACTTCATTTGACTTCTCAAATTTGTAAATACAGACTTATTCATATTATACTTCTATTAACGCTTTTTTTTTTTTTTTTTTTTTTTGAGACGGAGTCTCACTCTGTTGCCAGGCTGGCGTGCAGTGGTGCGATCTCAGCTCACTGCAACCTCTGCCTCCCGGGTTCAAGCGATTCCCTTGCCTTAGTTTCCTGAGTAGCTGGGACTACAGGCACGCACCACCATGCCCAGCTAATTTTTTGTATTTTAGTAAAGACGGGGTTTCACCATGTTGGCCAGGATTATTAGCTTTTTAATGTCCTTGAAATCAGTATTAATGGCTCCTCTTTCATTTCTGATATTGGTAATTTGTGTCTTCTTTTTTGTTGACTAGCCTGTCTAGAGGTCTATCAATTTTACTGCTTTCTCAAAGAACCAGCTTTTGGCTTGGTTGATTTTTTTTTTTTTCCTGTTCTTTTCCTGTTATTGATTTCATTGAATCCTCCTCCAATTTTTATTATTTCTTTTCTTCTGTTTGGTTTAGGCTTAAATTGCTCTTTCTCTGGTTTACTATGGTAGAAGCTTAAGTTATTGATTTTTGGATCTTCTTTTCTTATATATTTAATGGTATAAATTTTCCTCTAAGCACTGCTTTGGCTGCATCCCACAAATTTTATTGTTGTACCTTTATTTTCATGTAGCTCTTTCTTAAGTTATTCATATGTTGAGAAATTTTAAATAACTATTTTTTAAGTACTTTAGGAAAGTTTTGACCCAGATTTTGAAAACTTTTAAAGACCAAGAGCCGTGGTTTGATTCCCACATTTGCTGATAAACTCTCCCATGTTTGGTGGGTGGAAGTCCCTCTATTTCTTATTCTCTCTTAATTAATAATAGCCCAGGACTTGAAAGAGATAACTTTCTCATTAGTCCACCGTGCAGAAAAGCCAATCATTGTTTTTTATTGATTCTCTATCATGTGGACTAGCAAAAGAATTTACAACAAAATTCTATTAGTCTGTTTTCATGCTGCTAATAAAGACATACCTGAGACTGGGTAATTTATAAAGAAAAGAGAGGTTTAATGAACTCACAGTTCCACATGGGAGGGGAGGCCTCACAATCATGGCGGAAAGTGAAGGAGGAGCAATTGCATGTCTTACATGGTGGCAGTCAAGGGAGCATGTGCAGAGGAACTGCCCTTTATAAAACCATCAGACCTCATGAGACTTATTCACTATCACAAGAACACAGAAAAGACCTGCCTGCATGATTCAATTATATCCCACCAGGCCCCTCCCATGACATGTGGGGATTATGGGAGCTACAATTCAACATGAGATTTGGGTGGGTACACAGCTAAACCATATCAAATACAAAACAAGACAAAACTCTCTTGGGAGATTAAGAAGCTTTAACTGATGGTTCTGCAATTCAGTGCCTACATCCTAATTTCCTCTGAGCCCGGTTCTTCAATGTGCCTGAATTGGGCACTGACAACAGAGCAGTAAACAAGTCAAGCAAAAAAGCCAGCCCTCAGAATTTAGATTCTGGTCAGGAGAGCCAATTAGTTTTTGCAAATTCGTGCCCTGCTGCTCAAACTTGGGTTCACACACTAGCCACATTGACACCACCTTGGAATGTTAGAAATGCAGAGTCTCAGGCCCCTCCTCAGAACTTCTGAATCACAATTACACTTTAAGAGGATTCCTAAAAGATTCATGTACATGTTAGAGTTTGCAGAGTCTTACCCTAGATAATGTTAGATTGTGGTTATGCTGTGAAAAAGATGCTTGGGTTAGGAAGGATGGATCTACGTTTAATAGGCTTGTCCAGGAAAGCCTCTTAGAGGAGGCTGCCCTCGAGGGAGACTGAAAGGTAGAGCCTTATTCATCTAGACCCAGCCCTTTAGTCCCTTCAACCCCCACCCCCAGAATGGGGACAGCCCCTGCTTATGTGCTATACATTGTGAGCAGACAAGGAGCGTTTGGGGCTGAAGGCCAGGAACATAAGCCAAATAAAAGCTATCTCCCTTTTTTATTAAAAAAGAACAACATCAAAATATAAGTGATTTTAGTCTTTAACTAAAATACCCCTGGCCTATGAAAGGGGAAATAAAATATAATGTACTATTCCAGAAGATTCTGACTTCTGTCTTTGCCAAGAGTGTTTTTTGTCTTCAAAAAATAAATTGTTCCTGGAAAATTCTATTAGCTTTTGTAAATGTAGATGCAGAAGAATGATCAGAGGGTTTTAAATTTTAAAAATGCTGGGTAGATATTCTTTCTTGTTCTCCTATAATAGGCTCTAAACTTTAATGGTGCAAGTTTCTCACTTTTCCCTCAGTTGATCAATGTAATTGAGATTTTTCCTATTTATTGGAGTTGTCATGTTGTGGTCATATAATTATGCTGAGATATTAAATATGTCTTAGACACAAAAATTGTAAGTAAATACAATACAGAGGTACTTTGAGCTTATTTCCATATCATTAAACCACGTTTTACCCATAAGCAAAGTGCATTTCTCATAACTTGTAAGAAATATCTTGCCTCACCGTAGCACACATACTTAACATTCTTTTAAAAGCTACTCAATTTGACATCAGTATTTGAATTCTTCTATCACCAGGAAATTAGGGGACAGCAGAGTTGCAAATATCAATTTATAAATGTGCAGTTAGTAAGATTATAATTCTATTCTAAATGGCCATTCTGCCAATTAACATTTTTTTCAGGAGGCTGGGCATCATATTGAAAAATTTTACCTAAGTTAAGATTGCCTGGGGGCATTGGTTAAGAAAAGGTTAGAAAGCATAAATTTGTGTCCAAAGGTAAGTTCTTACATAGCAGCTGTTTCTATCAGTTACTTTGTTGCAATTAAGGTTTTGTAATAAATAATGCTGCTATTTTTTATTCCTGTGGCATTAAAATGTGTGAGGCTTATCAGTCTGGTAATTATGTAAATCCTAAAATAATTTATCCTTTTTAGTGTCTGGCAGTCTGACCCTGTTGGAGGTTATTGAACCACTGCTTGATGAGTATGTCAGTCAGTGTACCTTCTCATCCAGCAATCCCTGTATAACTAAGTGCAAGTCAACTCTTTTACAATACAGAAATTTATTGTTTAAGTGGTTCTGTTAGTATATAGACTTAGGCCACAGTCGTACTTTGTTGTTGTTAAAAACATGTCACTGTCAGCCAGGCACAGTGGCACATGCCTATAATCCCAGCACTTTGGGAGGCTGAGGCGGGTGGATCACCTGAAGTCAGGAGTTTGAGACCAGCCTGGGCAACATGGTAAAACCCTGTCTCTACTAAAAGTACAAAAATTAGCCAAGTGTGGTGTCAGGTGCCTGTAATCCCAGCTATTCCAGAGGCTGAGGCAGGAGAATCACTTGAACCTGGGAGGTGGAGGTTGCAGTGAGCCAAGATCATGCCACTGCACTCCAGCCTGGACGACAGAGTGAGACTCTGTCTCAGGAAAAAAAAAAAAAGCCACTGTCATTACCATAATTAAGAAAAAAGATAGTGAAATGACAAAATGAATATTACTTCTAATTTTAAAAAATTCCCCTGGCAGATTAAAATCTCTACTAACGACTCCAAACAATACTCTCAATTAGCTGGCTAATATTTTCTTTTTCTTTTCTTTTTGTTTTTACCACATAAAGACCGAAAATATATTTAAGAAGGGCATGTCCACAGAGCAGCATACAATTGCTTTAGTCTGTTCCATATTCCATAACCACAAAACTTCACAATTATAATTGAGGGGAAAATTTATTCTCTTGAAATCCTTTCAAGATTTTATTGAGAATCAGGTATTTAACAGGGACAGAAAAGCAGGCAAAGGCATTCTAGAACAGTTTTCAACAAGAATTAAAACTAAAAAAAAAAAGAAAAGTACGAGGATACCAAATTAAATTTTTAAAAACACTGTTTTCTGAGAATATTTGGACATTTTACCAAAATTGTGTTATCCTGATTGTTGGCATGAATATTCAGAGTTAACTGCAAACTTAATTGAATTCTTATTCTGAGACAGCCTTCCTATATATAATGGCAGGGACCACACCAGAGTCATTATAATCAACATACGTATTCATTACTCTCCTGTGGTTAAACCCCTTATACACAATTTTAAAAGCTTACAATGGCCTAGAAATGGTTCCGCAGGCTTTGCTGTGTCTTTAAGGTCAACATCTCCTCAGTGTCTCACCCATCCACCACCTTCCTCAGTTAGATTGCATGGGAGAGATGCCACTTAATGGTTACGTGGGAAAAGTTGTCTTCATCTAAAACTGAATGTAGGGAAAGCTCTTCTTTTCTGATACAAGTTTCTGATACCAGCTCTCATAAACCCGTCAAGCATCCATTTAGTCTTTCACTGTTAAAGTGAAAGGAAACTGTATTTTTTAAGCGAACGATGTCTACTCAGTGTTTATGCCTCACAATGAATTTGTTCCAAGTTCCTTTTCCCTTTCAATTTTGTCTCAGAGAGTTATTAAGCTTTCACATAATTAAGCCATGATCCCCGTCTGGGCCCACAGTAAGACTTGTGCACTCTCCACTTTCTCTTACAGAGTGTTTTGCTTTCATTCTTCCCTTCTAGAAAACATGCTTTACTAACAAGTGAAAGGCACTGATTGACAAGTGAAACAATATAAAGAAAGGTTTTGATGGAAATGTTTGTCAGTCACTCTGTGAAAGCATAATTTATGTGGCAACATTTTTAGCTAATGAAATGAACGTTGTAAAGCTCTAGATAAAAATGGCTACTGTTGCTATACCCATAAATGTTTTTTAGGACCCAGTGAAAAAACCCAAGTTATTTTTGAAACGTTAGGCCCATATGTGGGGACTGGTGAAATGGTCTCTCTGCTAATATAGTATCAAATGGCAGTGTATTTTTTATTTTTGTTTTTTGATTTCTTTCAGTTAAAACAACTTTATACTTCAGAATATATTCTGACGTATAGTCTTGAAACTACAGACTAAGTCTACTCATCCTAAGACTTACAGGACAATACACTTAAGAATCACATTGCTAATTCCCAAACAAAAATCAAACTGTCAGATAGCTTTTAGCCACATTTTTTAAAGTATAATTTGATTGTATGTTGAATTTTTGAGGTTTTAAACTCATCCTTATGATAAGATGAAAGGCCACATGATTGCTTTATTTTTGTTCAATTTTCTTTCACACTATCTTAGCCATATCATTACTTTTATGAAAATATAGCAGATATACTGACTGTCAAACAATTAGATGGTGTGTCTGCTGTCAATGATATTGCCTCCGGAGTTAAATTCTACTCATTTCCATTCTTCATGTACCTTCTGATGTTAAAAAAAAATTCTTAATTCTAAGTGATGCTCACTGCAATTTTAATGCAATGCAGACAGACTCCTTGTTGCAGCATTATTCTCTGCAATTCTATAGCAGTGCATTTTTGGTTATAGCAATTAATCCCCTTTGACTTGTATTATAGTATGTCTTCCAGGCTGTGAGTTATTTGAGTACAGGGACAGTCTCATCTGTCTTTGTTTCCCCTAGGACCTCTCACAGTGCGAGGCACAGAGTAAGTGTTCAGTTAAAAAAAAAATTAATTGAATTTCCTGCAAAAGGAATTAGTGCATTAAATTCAGTCATTCTGGGTTCTAGCTGCATCCTCCCCTATAAGTCCTTCCAACTATCTTTTGTTTAAAGAACAGCTAAAAACATCATCAGATCATACACTGGGTCAATAGTACAGTTCCATGGTTATGATATAGGCTTTGAGATCAGGCGCCCTGTGACAAATTGCAGCTGACCCACTTACTGAATAACTGGAGAATGCCCTCTCTGTTCCTTTGGGTCCCTCGTGAGTACCATGGCAGTGGTGACTGTAACAGTTTCACCTGGTTGCTGTGAGTCCTAAATAGGGCAATTCATGGAAACTTCTTAGTACCGTGCTTAGTATATTAGGTGGGACCTGTCAGTATTAGATATTTTTAATAAGAGAACTTAAAACCACAATTACCAAAGGCTAAGAATGGGCATTTGAGGAAACTGATATGAGGACAGTTACCTGCTTGTGAGAGAGAGACCAGTTCAAATCAGTTGTGCTGAGTATAGTCACTTGGAGAAATAGAGATTGAAAATGTGAAAGATATATTTCCTATTTTTCAATAATACCTAAATTTATTTATGCCACTTGTCACACAGGGCTATAATCATGCAGGATTATGATTTTTTTAACACTTTACACCATAATGACCTAATTTCAATGTATATTTGGTAGGTGTTAAACCAGTAAATGATAGATAATTCAAATTGTTAACATTAGTGCTTTAAAGTCAGTCACTATTAAAACCTAATTATTAGTTGAGAGGGTCTATGTTAGTGGACATGGAACTATCCCCCCAAAATGGAAGATATTTGTTCAAATTAAAATTAGAACATGTAGTTCATATATTCTAAATGAACATGTGTGCCTCTGTAATAATAACTTTATTATCACCAAGTTACAGGATAGAGTTTTAATTATGATCTTTATATCAGTAGAAGCCATGTATTTAGGATTAAAGACCTACTGCTTTAGCTAGTCTAGTTAAAGACTATGGCTTGATACATTCTGGGCTCCAACTTTTATAAAAACCAGAGAATACTTCTAATAACACTTTTCTAATTTCATGGTTCAGTGCACAGTCAGTAAAGATTTAAATAATTCAGAAAGAAAGCCTATTCTCTTTCTTTATTAGAAGTTTGAGTCAGGCAAATTCTTTGACATTTAATAGGTTTTTAACCCTTTTAATAACTTTTTATAATGAAATTTATTGGCTGTTGTTTTAAAGAAAGGGTCATTATATTAGTATGAATAGCAGTCACTAGTTTTTATGATTAGTTTTGAGACCTTGACCTTATGTGACTCAAAGTTTATAAAAGCATAAATGAGTGAGGGATGTTAATATTAACTAAATTAGGTATACCTAGAAATATTGAGACTATATATAATTACATCTATCCCATTATCTAACATGCTATAAAATTTTGGCAGACAAATATTTGAATCTTGTAATTGTTTTAAAGGAGCTTAAGGTCACTTACAGAGTCAGACACTTTAAAATAGCTGAAAGACATTGTAATTTTCCTAGAATGATTTTTCCAAGTTATTAATACCATGCTCAAAAGGAGAGGATTTCCAGCCTTTTCCTGTCTTCGTTTCATGCTATTTTAATGTTTTATAATGTATTATTTGAAAGGATTATTGGATGATTTTCATAATAAAATACTAATGTAAAAATTGTACTTTTCTTCAAGTCTCCAATAAGTTGGGGCATACAAATATTCTGCACAGGGAAGCTGTCTGGCTCAAGCAGAATATAAGGTTTTAATTTTGCTTCTTAAGATGTATTTTTAAGCTGAATGTCACGTGTATCTAATGATTTAAGTGCCTCTAAATGAACTCAAATATCAATGTTCTGAACTGATGTTAGGAAGTCAATATCCCACTTGACATCTCTATTTTTGCAAGCATCCCATTAACATTCCGTGGAAAAATATGAGAAAGCAACTTAAATTCCCAAGTTTAAATATGGTGTGAAGAAGCATTCTTGCTAGCTCATGCTGCTATGAATACACAGAGGTAGTTCTAGTAAGTGATCCGCTACTCCCAGACGGCATGTCTCCCAGTACGTACCAATTTTCTTATTACTTAACCTACACTTCCAATCCATTCTTTTTATTTCAATGCACACAATCCTTTGAAAGTATTCTAGAAATAAAGCACATTATTCAGTCCCTTCTCTGGGCACATCAAAACAAAGGAGATGTGAGCAAACAGTAGCATGTTTGATACACTTTTAATATAAAATCATAGCCCCTTGTGAACAAAACACTGCCTACACTTTGTAGCACAGATGCAAAAGTCATGATCTATACAAATACAAATAAAAGGCTTCGTTGATTCTAATCATAGGTAGACCCAGAGCACATTCATAAACTCCCCTTACCAGAGATGTAATTTGTAGGAACTGCTAATTCAGATGTTTTGGGAACCAGAGGGTGGACCACATGATCCCCAGAGCTCTTTTAGACAGGACAGACCCTTTAGTCCATGAGCCTCTCATGTCCTGCCATTATCTGCAGTTATGAGAGATGCACTTTGTCAAGTAAAAGTAAACTTTGCCTGTTGCCCATTTGCACATTTCCTTTATTTTCGCTGGGCAGGAAAGCCCTTTCAAGGGCTCACTGAAGCACGGTGTGTCAAACCTGGTAATATTGACGTTGATAGTTTAAGATTCACAGCAGGAAGCAAATGGCATTGGCATGAAGCAATCAGAAACGAGGTGGCTCAATCTGAGTAAAAAACATCTTTCCAACTGTGCAGTTAAAAGGCAACGCTATACCCCATAACCTCCTGGCCGAAGTTGTGATCCAAAAGAGAGATTATATGTACATAGTTGATGGAAAAGAATGCTGTCCTATGAACTGGAATACCTTTTTATACGTTAAAATGTTTTTGAACTTTGTATCTACCAGTTAGCCTATTAGCCTTGATCAGGGAGCTATTAAAACCCAGGTTATAAGTTCAACCTTTATCTGTGCCGTTGACTTTCTCTCAGTGAAACCCTGTGCTCTGTGACTGTAAGCTGCCCTGCTTATCCCAGGGAAGGTCCCCATAGATACAAGCTTTTGGCTGCCAGAATGTTTGGTCATAATTGTGTCAGTGGCTCACCAGGGACCAGAACTGGTCAGGGAAAGCAACTCAAGGATAATAACCGAAGAGAACCATCAGCGTGAGCAGCAACCACAAAAATGAATTCATTTGTGACAAAACGCATTCATAGTCTTTATCTTAGTTAATCCTCACAGTCATGTTTTAAGGAAGCATTTAAGGTCAGTACGCTCCTCTCCTATTTGTCTCCTTAAAACATCTCACTGTCCTAAAATATTTATTGTCTTGTCTGTCTCTTCCACTAGGAAGTGAGCTGCATCAGGGCACGAATTCCAACTACATGGTCACCACTGTGGACCAGGTACCTAAGACAGTGCCTGGCACATAGCAGGCACTCAATAAATATTTGTTGGTGAAAAATTATCCTCTTTTTATGAGGTGAAAAATGAGGGTTAAAGAAGTTAAAAGTAAGACAACTCATTAGAAACAGTGGCAGCTAGGTGTCATGAACAGTGTTGCCTCCACAATAGCACATGGCCCCCCTCTCCTTTAGAGAAAGGAAAAAAATCGAATAAAATGGAGTAAAATTGCTTTTTCAGTTGTTTATAAATATAAATCCAGATGCATACACTAGAGCAACTAAGACACTTCTTTCTGGATCTGCTGGATGTGGCAGCAATTGCAGTGGAGTTCTGCAGAGGAGGCTAGGCAAGGGCACTAAGGGTGTTAACAGGTTCAGGGTCCCCCTTCTCTCTGTTGCTTGCTGCTCTTCAATATCTGATCTTTGGTTCATCCCTGGGAGACAATGTACAAACAAACAAACACCAAAACTGGTGACATGGTTTTTAGCCAGTGTGATTTTTAGCCATCACTTTTAAGACTCTTCAGTGATGTTTTGCTCTGAACACACCACATTCCTTGAGTAATAAGGGGCCCATCTGTGGAAGAAGCCACAATGGAGAGACCTCAGTGTGAAGGAGTAAGATGGTCAGGTAATGTAGAAGTCAGGCAGTGTGAGCACTGGCTTCTGAGGCAGTTTTAATCTTCTCTGAAGATGGTGGTTCTAGAGAGTACTATGGCTGTCCATTTGGCAAATATCTAATAAATTGTGCTCCAGTGTTCTTACTTTCCTGTGATAAATTGTTTTATAATGACTAATTACCCTAACTAAATTACAGGTATTCTATTGTAGCGTACTGTAAAGAAAGCTGAACCCTACTTGTTGCTATTGTCTTTTGAAAGAAAAGCAAAGATTCCAAATATTAAATACAAAAACAATTTTGTTTTTGGAAATGCAGAGTTGAAATCAAGTTATTCTAAATTAAAATACTGAGGATAAAAATACATTTTTATAAAAATGTCCAACCTTTCTTTTGAACCTCACTTGTCTCAATCTTTAAAAATATAGCAAGTTCTGTGCATATGTATTTTTCCAAATTTTCCCTCTTTCATTGTTAATTATCAGTGTTCAGTGCAACTAATTGAAGTCTAATAGCAAAAATCTTAAAATAAAGTTTATTTAAAGTGCACATTTCTACATAATAAATAGATCACAAGAAGGTCACGTAAAAACGATTTATTTAATGTGTTTGGACAACAAATAATTAAGCTCTCTCGGAAATGCATTTAGGAAAATAATAAATAAATTTTGATTATTAAATTTCCCCACACATTTATTCTGTTGTATACATTTACATATTAATTGAATCCCTGGCAAAAATATGTAATCAAATTGGGGACTTAAATAATGTCAACATTTACATTCTTCTCATAGACTCTTAGAGTGCATTATTCCTAAGAAAAATGAAACCGCTTTGCCTTCCCGCCCTAATTAATCATGCAGGCCTGCATGGACAGCCAAGAGCAAGGCTCAGAAGTTTTTCTTAAGGTGCTATGAACGGTGTGTGTTTGATAGTGTGTATAAAAGGGACCGAGAGGAAGCACTTGTCACAGCTAAAGCCAGCAGGGTCTCCTTATTGCCCTGGGGAAAGCACTCCACAGCTCAGAGTGTCAAATGCTGACAGACAGGGGTAAATGGACGGGCTTCAGAGATTCCTCACGTTCTCCTGCTCCTGCTGCAACTGGCAGCCTTCCAGGCCTTGCCTGCAAAGACCACAGAAAGCAGCAGCTGGTGAGCCACATTAGCAAATAAGGCCTCAGGGCTACCCATGTTCCAGCGCTCTGTGCACCAACTGCTATTCACTCTAACAGCTGGATCAGAGCAGAGCCAGCCGAGGCGGTGGTGCAGTTTTATGTGTACAACTGTTTTGATATAGATTGTCTGCTAGAGGCAGAGATAATGATAGCTTTCAAGGCTGGTGTGTTGGACGAGGAAGGATGCAGATATTTGAAGGAGGAATACAGACTCTGGAAGGATTGTGAAGCACACAGAGTTTTAAACACTGAAAGGCAGGCCCTCCATCATTCTGGTGCCATTCAAGTATGTGATTTTAACACTATTTCATCACTAACATGACTAATGTTATTCCAAGGATTTTTTTTTTTCACCATTCTGGTTACACCAAAATCTTACTCATTTTTTAAAAATAATAACCTGAGTTGAGCAACAGGGTTTTTATTTTTCTTTTGCTTTTCAAAGAAAATCCAAGGAGCCAGTCACGGTGGCTCACGCCTGTAATCCCAACACTTTGGGAGGCCGAGGTGGGTGGATCACCTGAGGTCAGGAGTTCAAGACCAGCCTGACCAACATGGTGAAACCCTGTCTTTACTAAAAATACAAGTAGCTGGGTGTTGTGGCACATGCCTGTAATCCCAACTACTCAGGAGGCTGAGGCAGGAGAATCACTCGAACCTGGGAGGCGGAGGTTGCAGTGAGCCAATGTCGTGCAATTGCACTCTAGCCTGTGTGACAGAGTAAGAGTCCATCTCAAAGAAAAAAAAAAGAAAGAAAATCAAAGGAAAGAAAGTGAAAACATATGCTGAAATATGTAGCTAATATTGTGCCTCATGTTTGCACCTTGAGCTCTGTCCTCAACGTGGCACTCTTCAGCTCTAGGTAACCAGACAAGGGGAGAAAGGAACATGGCCTTAGCATCAAGGCAGGTCATGAGGGACAATACATAACTTCAGCTTTGGCTTCCTAACTGATTTTAATGGGACTTTTGTTTTGCATTAATTGGAAAAATTGAAATCTTCTCTTCATCATTATAATACCCCTTCATATTTTAATTGACAATGGTCATCAATAGCAATGTAAATTTTTAGGAAACAGATCTGACTTCCAAAAAAGTGAAACCTAGCACCCATTTTCAAATGGACAGAGTTTTGCAAATGGTGAGATAAATATTAAGAGCCAAGCAACACTAAAATGCCAATGACATGCAGGACATTTTGCCAAGAAAATGTGAAGTTCATTAGGCTTGAAAATAAACAAAATGAGGAACACACACATGAGAAATTACCTTTGAGACATTTGAGCCCTAGAATTTAGCAAATGAAGTTCCTAAAAGATTAAGGATTTATAACAACTATTTCTGTGAAGCTGGCATCATCAATTCTAATTGTACCAGACCTAAACATCTATTCAGTGTTAACTCAAGAAATATGTATTGAGTTCCTACTACGTGCCAAGATCTGTTCTAGATACTAGGGCTATAATGGTGAACAAAATAAATTCTCTCCCAGCTTTTTAAAGTTTATAATCTGTTAGGGTGTGTCAGTTAGGATTATGTTGGGCTGCCTATAACAGAAAACCCCAAATGTCAGTAATTCTGCAATGACAGACATTTACTTCCCTTTCACTCCCACTGTAAGTAGGTTGTCCAGGCTCCAGAATAATCATACCCTCAGCCTCCTTTCTTGTGCCTTCAGCGTCCTTATGGTGCCATGTCTTGGTCCAAGACATTTTCCCTAGCTCTCTCCATCACCTCCACGTTTTTGCCAGCAGGAACTTGAAAAAAAAAAAAACAAAGGAAGGTGAGCCCCTCCCTTCATGGAGACTTCTTGGAAGCACCACACGAGGATTCCGCTTACATTTCATTGTCACAGGGCCATGCATAGCTGCAAAGGAAGCTACAAATGTCCTCCTTGAGCCAGCTAGAGGGGCCCATTTTTCAGCACAAAAGGAAAATGAGTGTAGGAGGGTAGCTTGAGGTTTCTGCCACAAAGGGAAACGGACATTAATCAAGTCTTTTCATCTTGTGACTAAGAAGTTCCCAGGAAAAAAGAAAAATCATCAGACTAGTTAAAGTCAGTTTATACTGATGAATTCATTTCCTTAGTTACACACTGACACAGCAAATATTGTTTGAATATCTAGAATACCATTTAACTAAACGATATCTCAAGAGGGATTGAAAAATGCATTAGTCATGAACTAATCAAGGAGATTATTATCTAGAAGGTACATACATGTTAAAGAAATAAGTTTTAAAGTGGTGTCCCATAAAGAAAGTATAAACAAAATGCTTTGGCAATTCAGAATAAGAAGGTTCTTGGAGCCTTATAGATAAGCTGACTTTTGAACTTGACTTTAAAGTATATTTAGGGTTTGGATATATGAAGATGGTAAAGGCAGCATGGAATTGTGGGGAAAGTACAAGTATGTAAAAAAAGTATATTTCATTTTTACTTCAGTCTTTGTTGATAGAAAGATCTGAGATCATTTAACCTCTCTGTGGGCTTGTGCAAAGCAGCTATTCCTACATGGCTCCCTCAAAGGGAAGTTACAAGGATCAATAAGTAAAAGTACTGGGCAAACCACAAATCACTGAGCAAAGTATGGGGTTTTTCCTCTCTTTTTAACAACTTTAGACAGCAAATTCTCGGAAAATAGTAATTGAATAATGACAGAGCAGCGTAAATAAAAACACATGATTAAGGAAGAGAGATTTAGGTAAAAAAGGAGCAATTGGATTTGACTGAACAATAGAGTAGACGAAGGATGGTTATAGGTGTGAGTTTCATTTGGAAGGTTTCATGTCATGCTGAACAGTTTGGATTTAATTTGGGGGACAGATGTCATTGGAGAATTTTTGAGCCCATGGCTCATGAAGATTAATTTTGTACCACTCTTTGGGGTAGATGTAAAGAGACCAATTTTAGTTAAGCAGCTATTGCAAGTGAAAAGATAATGAAGGCCTGGATAGATGAATGGGTGTGGAAACGGGTGGAAGGGCAGATGGAAATAATTGATGTTTCAGGGTAGACCCAACAGAACTCACAAGAGTTTGGTAGAAAAGGAAAGAGTCAAAAATGACTGCAACATTTTGAGTAGAGGTGACAAGGAAGATGAAGGTGTCATCAACAGATAATGGTCAGACAGAAAAAAAATAGATTTGAGAAAGAAAACTTTGTTCACATTTCTAGCAAGAATGATGTCCAAGTAGTAATGTCTCACAAGCAATTGCAGAATTAGGCTTGGAATTTGGGTCAGAATTGTACATTTTAGTTGAAAACATTTCCCATTAATAAAACCATGGCAAATTTTATCTGGGTGGAAGAAATGTGACTCAGAATAACATGTTAAGGAATCACTTAGAGGTGGGACGTTGTAGAAAAAAGAGAAGTCAGTGAAGGGGTTGAGAAGAATCAGAAAGAACAACCATTGCAATTAAGCATGACAAGTGAATTATTCAAAATAAATTTAAAATATTGGTGATTAACAGGAAATAATATTCTGCTACTTCAGGTTTTGTATTTGACATGACGGAGCTGTAGCCAATCAATATCTTTACAGCAGGAAACCAATAGTCAAAACATTAGCTTACTTGCATGATCTAACTAATTATTCATATTTTCAGTAATCAAACTTTATCGAGTTTAATTTTCCCCATATCATACATTAGGCAGTGTTTAATACTGAACTGTCTTTTAGGAAAACAAGGTAAGTGGAAATACTCCTCCTAATTCAGAAATGTTGCCATGGGTAGATCCCACTGTTTGTAAGTGCATCTGAGGACTGAAGACACAGATATGCTCCCTCATTTGTGCTTGCCGTGCTCCACACAGGAAAAGTGTGCTTTGATTTGGTATTCAAGCTGTCTGCCTGACCTAACACCACTGGTGACAGGATACATTGAACTAATGATGAGACTGTGGAAAGAGAGGTACCCTCTTGAGTACTTCACCATCCTTACCCAGATTGATACTTTACTCTTCCATAGCCACACCCACCTTCTTCTCCTTCCATTGCAAGAGTGGGAATGCAGATTTTAGTGTCCAGAGATCTACACACTACACAAATTAACATGAGAAAACATCTTGGAAGATTGCAAGACAGGGGAGGAGAGAAAGTGCGATAAAGTGAAGATTGCTTCAAGCTTTTGGAACACTTTTAGTTGTAGTCATAAATCTGGAACTCCATATGAAAATTAATTTAGAAACCATCCTCTCTGATATATTAAAACCACAAGATTTCTGAAAGGATAAGAAGAAATGGGCTCAAAACAGACATGTTACAGACTGTACGTGTTTTGTAACTTGGGATTTATGTGAAGGAGAAATAAAGATAGCAATTAGTTACATACTTTTGGAAAGATCATTTAGTTGAAGTATGATTTCGCTACTAAATGCTTTTCATTTACAAGGCTATAAAACATATAAGTTGGAATATGCACATTAGTGCTTTATTTGGTTCAGGGTTGGGAAAGAAGACTGCCCCCTGTAGGATAGTGTCCACTTACAGGTAGCCATTACTCTGTGCCCATAATGGGAGCTGTTCTGCATGCTAAGGGTCTAAAAACATACAGGACTTGAGGACATTTGACAGTAGGCCTGAAAAGAAATTTAGTATACACTGTCTCTTCCGTGTATTTTTAAAAATCAGTCCTAATTTTCATGGTACCCTCTGTCCTTGGCACAACTTAAAGGATATCAGTGAAAGTTAGTATTATTTCATAAAGAAGATCAGATTGTAGAAGTTACATGTACATCTAAGAAGAGGCAACAACCATTTTAGTAAATGTGACTGAAGGCAACATGAATGGGCTAGATAAAACCATTGTTGATTTGGGTAGACAACATTTGAAAAGGCATTTTTAAGTATCTTTAATTAACTGTAATCCTTTTTATGGAATATGTAAAATGTTGAATCAGCTGCTTAATACAGTGGGAAGTATCAAAGACTGGAATTAGGAGAGGTGGGTTTTATCTTTGGTTTTGGTCAAGTCATTTGATCTCTTTGGGTTTCACTCCTTCATTTATTCATTTATAATTATTTATATACTTATTCCACAAACATTCAACAAGCTTGCACTATCATCACCCCCTCCCAGTTTTCCTCTTCCGTAGACTGACAGTGTCACCAAGAGCCTTTGCAGCTCTTGCATGCACCATTGAATAGTAAAAGCTGCTTTATGAGGGACATCACAGAAAGGAGAATCCTGAACTACTTTTGAAGGCTTGGAGGAATACAGTTTGGATAATGGAAAAAACGTGGGTTCGGACTTAGAAAAGGCAGGTACAAATCATGAGGCCAGCCAAAGGTCTAGGATACCTTGAACTGTGCGTGAAGACTGAGAAGTAACCAAAGTTGGAAAGGAGCTAAAGGAGTGAAATTGACTAATAAGAGGCCTCATGGTGGAGGCAGTAAATGTGTTCCAGAGAAGAACACAGGGCCCACATGGGGGCTGTGGACAGCCTCAGTTTTAGCTTTAGGTGAATCTAACTAGATTGGTAAAATGACTACAGGGAAAATGGTGTAAAATGATTTTACTATCATAAAAACAAAAACAAGAACCTATGACTAGGTTACTTAATTTGCCTTCACAGTATTTTCACGTCACAATAACATTTGCAGACAGGTCATTGCTAAACATCTGATACTTTGTGGGATTTTCTTTTCTAATGAAACAGAATAAGGTAACATTATTACCTTTTCACTTCCAACGTGTAACTTTAACCATATATCTTTTTTCCTCACAGTTTTCTTGTTTTTCTCTCTTGTTTTGTGTGCCCTCTACCCGCCTGAATTCCTCAACCCCTCTCAGGATGAAAAAACTGAGCTGCTCCAATAAGCACCATGAAATATTCTCCATTATTTTAAGTTTGAAAATGCCAGAGAAATGTTAAGTGAAATTCTCCATACTCCTCTTATACCATACCTTTGACCTCTAGATACCTTATAAGCTTCATCCTCCAATGCTTTTAATTCTAATCCTTGCAGAGACAAAATTCATTGCTTGAATTACAAGAGTGAGTCTCATTAAGGCTAAAAACCAGTGACTCAGATAGCATAATGGATTAATATGTTGACCTTGCAATTTTAGAGCTTTACTTTCAAGTCTGACTGTGCAGTCATTTCAATAGTCAATTAATAATTGGTTAATACCAGCCTATCAGTGTTTTGAATCTGGTAGTTAGGAGATCATTTGGGCTAGTAATACCCTGTAAAGCTTTAAACTGAGTACAAGAGTACACTTATTAACTCCCAAAGCCTTTCTTAAATGATGAAGATAAAACAAACAGGGTTTAATGAATTGTTGTGAATATTGTAATCACTAATAATTGAATAATTTTGACAGACACTCTAATGAGCATCAACATCTTGAGACTTACGTTATATAAATATGATCATGCTGTAATATACAAATACATATGTAAATAATATATTTCTATATTTCACTAGTGTAGAAAGACTGTAAATATAATTAATCACATCTTGAGTAATGAAGTATGATGCTAACTGGATTCTCAAATTCCAGTCTTTTGTAGTCTTATGCTATCCTTTATGGTGATATATACTTTTAGGATTATTTTACCCCAGATAAAATAAATGTGTATGTAACTCAGCAGAACATCTGGAAATCTAAAGAATTATTACTTTTTTGCCCAAAACATATTTGTTAAAATTACTCCTTTCCTATTTATTTATTTATTTATTTATTTATTTATTTATTGTAGATGCCAGATATACGAAACCCAGAAGGAACTCAGTACAGTTCCCATCCTCAGATGGCAGCCATGAGACCAAGGGGCCAGCCTGCAGACATCAGGCAGCAGCCAGGAATGATGCCACATGGCCAGCTGACTACCATTAACCAGTCACAGCTAAGTGCTCAACTTGGTTTGAATATGGGAGGAAGCAATGTTCCCCACAACTCACCATCTCCACCTGGAAGCAAGTCTGCAACTCCTTCACCATCCAGTTCAGTGCATGAAGATGAAGGCGATGATACCTCTAAGGTATGAATAAGTTATTTTTAGGACCTATGGGAGACTATTCTTAGGCACCTTCTTTGACCTGTGCTGGGTACAAGTTTATATCATCCATGTGAGAAACATTGGAGGGAGACACCTGCTTTGTTAATGAAGCATGAGGTTACAAACATACTGGATTAAACCACCTGCTTGTCCAATTACACTTTAAAGCCCCTGAGAAATCCTTTAAATATAGATGTGTTAAGTGTAAAAGTTGTTTGTGCCCACAGAAGGTTGGGCCTGTATATTCAATGTACCATTTTAAGAAGGCAGTATACTGGGGTACAATGAAGGTCGTGTGTGTGTGTGTGTGTGTGTGTGTGTGAGAGAGAGAGAGAGAGAAAGAGAGAGAGAGACAGAGAGAGAGAGGAGATGTATGGTGATGATGTTAGATGAAACCTTTGTGGCCACCTGACCCAACCATTTCATATTGAGGATGTGGAAAGTAAGTGCCAGGGATATTAGATGACTCCTTTCCTGGGTGATTCATTGCATACCTTTTGTTAACTCCTTACCAATATAGTTGTTTATTTGTGTGTCTGTCACCAGCAGAGCCATTCTTTTAAGTTATCTGAATAGGAAGATGGGTTTTATGTCAGCCACCTTTTCTTCTTTTTACCATTGTGAGAATTTTGTTTTTGGAAAATTAAACTGTAAACATGCTACCAAAAGCAGCGCTGTGCAATCCTGATATACACGGTTAACTTTCTAGTAACTTCGCTAAATTTTTTCAGTCCAGATAGTGATTCATCGATTTATTTAGCCTGATGACAAAGATAAGATTGCTGCATTGACTATATTTTCCTATTGTTTGTATTCTTGATGTTCTGGCATTTGGAGCCTTAATCCTGGAAATTCAGGGCTAGCTAATTTTTAGAGATTGCAGACGACACTCTGCTAGCTCCCTTTCTATAAACAAGCCAACAATTCACAGCTGCACCCCAAAACATCTCCTTTAAAAACTCTCACATATGAAGCCAGTATTCCCTCTACCCTACATCGCCCCTAGGCTAAGTGTCGGACAACTAGGGATCACTCCTTACAGCCCATAGCCCGCCAAAGTTATTCAAACTATCCAGTCCTAGGCTTACTCAGCATGCCAGCCTGCCTTGCCTATTCCTGCCCACAAAATCCCCAGTAAAGGCTCTGGGCATGCTCTGTCTTCTCCCTCTTTCTGTCTCCTGGCCAACCTGGGTACTTCCCTAGGTGGCCCTGTGGGCTGTGCTGTGCCTTCTCTTTCCAGGGATCTATGAATGGAAACTTCTTCCTCACAATCATCATTTCCACGTTTTCTGTCTTACCATACCTGACTGAAACAAATCCCAAGTACGTTTTAGAACAGCTGCAGAATCTAACACTGCCCAAGCCAATCCCTCCATCCTTACTGTCTCTCCCTGTTGTCAGTGAGTCAGCCTCTCATGAGTTAGGTGAAAAGGCAGGAGGAAACTAATTGATATTCATAAATAATTGACTGGGTTGCTGAAAGCCTTGCCTTTAGCTGACCATTTCCAGGGCAATAATTTTCTTCAGAAAATACAGGTTATTCCAATGGCTCCAGGTACTCATTGGCTGTTAGATTACACCTAATGGCCAATGAGTACCTGAACCCAAATGTGAACACTAATAATTTGTTTGTGGACAGTGATTTAGATGTTGATTATGCATGAATAATTCAAGTCAATTTGCTAAACACAGATGATATGTACTATATTGTAAGGTGAAAAAAATTAATGTTCTGCTCATAGTAAAGATCAATTTTTGTATCTGGATTGTGTCTTTATCAGTATTCATTCCTGACATTTCAGGAAATTAAATGCAAAATTAGTAGCATCCTCTGACAGTAAATTGTATACCGGATTATTCCTAATTACAATAACATTTTTCACAGTCTTCCACTTATATGAGTAGAAGAGTAGGTAGAAATCTGAAATTCATAGAATTAACATTCATGGGTTCTGCCATTTGCTATTAACCTGTTAGGTCCATATTTTATAATTTTGCTAAAGCATGAATTTACATGTTTCCATACTGATATGAAACTTTGCCAGTGGGTATCCTATTCAATCATTCAATATCCACATCTTGAAATAATTTATAACTCTTCATTTTAGTGGACTGTGTAAGCATTGCATAGTAAAACTCATATTCTATAGTGATAGATTATTGAATGATCAATGCAGGAAAGTTTAGGGATTGATTTCTAAGACTGCACCCATTAAAATGACTTTTTTATCTCCACAAGCATTCACACAAAGTCATGTTAAGTTTAAGTGTATTTTCCATCTCAAGAAAAGTAACCCTTCATTCCAATTCTATACACTGTTTTTCACCTTGTCTCCAATTCAAATCCTCCTACTCATTTATTTGAGTTATATTATTATATTTATTTAAGCTAGAAAAATCCTCTGATGAAAATGTTAAAGCATTCTTCATTACAGTTAAGGATTAAACTGGATTTTTTCCTTTATATGTGAGTAGGATTTATGTGGAATGTTGTAGTGCAACAGCTCCAGTTAAATGTGAAATAGCATTAAGTCAAAAAGATCATTTAAATCATTTCTAACAAGTGAACTAAACAAGAATATTTAGTTCCACACCAGAAAAAGCTTTTAAAGCTTTCCTCTTAACACTTTGTGCTGTCTTTAAGCAATTATATATTGATTCCAGCTCATCTAATTGAACAATTAAATGAAATAAGTCTGTTTTGACAGACAGGAATATTGTAAATACATCAGTAAAATAAATTATCACCTTATAAACACTACCCATGATTTTGATTGCTAGGAAACTGTGTTGACAGCCTTAAGTCATAATGAGACACAGTAAAGCATCAAAGAAATACAAACTTAGGCAGCTTGTGGTTCTAAGCCTGTAATCCCGTATTTGTAATATAAGAAATACTTTAAGACACATAAAGTATCTGACATTACAAGCACATTTTTGGCACAGTTTTCTCTTTAAGGAAATTGTGGGTAAGAATCACATTATATATTTTTCTATCCTTTTACTTTCTGCTTTTCTGTTGAAAATATTCATGTTTTATCTGAGTGTCTCTTATAAATTTCATGTAGTTAAATGAGCTTTTACTTTAAAATGAAATCTTTACTGCATTTACCTTACTATAAATATGAAAATAGGCTTGTTTTTCTAAGTATGTTACTTTCTGTTTATGCCACAAATATTTTATGTTTCTTTTTTTCCTCATCTTCTTTAAGATTGCTCTTATTTTTCTCATTACATAATTTCCCATTTTGAGATTAGAGATTTTATATTCTTTCTCTTCTTTCAGTAGCTGTCCCTGGAATACAACTATATAGAAGTCTAAAATTTACCAATATCTTTACCTTTTTTCTTAGATTACTTTAACTACATACACCTTCCGTTCAATTTATATTGGGAGCTGTTATTGTTGTTCATTCTAATTATAGTTTAATTGAATTCTGTAACTGAATAAACCTCATGAAACACTATTTTAATTATTTTATGAAGTTATTTTTCCTTTGGATTTATTCACATATATATTTCTTTCACCTGACATCTTTTTCTTTATGCCTTTAAAATGTTCTTTCATGAAGGTCTACAGGGAACATACTTACCTTAAAAAACACATTTGCCAGGTATAGAATTCTAGATTGACAGTTATTTTCTTTCAGCATTTTGAAGATATTATATTATTTCACTGAATCCTTGTTTTCACTATTGCTTTTGAGAATTTACTGCCTGACTGTCTTTCCTTTGAAAGTAACCTGACTTTACTCTCTGACTGCTTTTGAGATCTTCTCTTGTCTTTGGTGTCCTGCAGCTTCATGGTGATATGTGTGGGTTTCTTTGCATGCATTCCGATTGTAATCATTTCTGTCTATCAGCATTTTGGGGAAATTTTCATTCCTTATTTTTTTCAGATATTGCCTCTATCCCATTCTTGCTCCCTTCTCATGCTGTTATTCTCAGGGGATGAATATTAGACTTTTTCCTTTCCATGACTCTTTTTCATATTTTCTACTTCCTTGCCCCTATGTATTACATTCTGATTTAACTTATTTTCCAGCTCGTAATTCTCTTTTCAGCTATACCTAATCTGAAATGGTCTATTGCAATTTTAATCTCAAATATTTTATATTTTTGGTTTCATTTGGTTCCTTCTCAGATGAGTTTGGACTTCTTTCTTTAGTTGCTTGCTCTTACCCATTTAATCTCTTTTATTCTTTTAAGCATGTTAAACATATTTGTTTTATACCCTCTTTTGCTAATTTCAATACATGAAGTATTTTGAAGTCAGAATATGTTGGTTTTAATAGCTTGTTTCATTTTGCTTTTTGTACTTTTGAAATGAGAATTAATATTTATGAAAACTTTGTAAGAATTATTTTAGAGCTTGTTTAAAAGTGGATTTCTCTGGGGATGATTTATATTTGTTTCTGCCACATATTTTGAACCATTAGAATCAAGAACCACACTTGGCCTGAATTTTTCAGACCACCCACATAGTGTATGTTCAGGCTACAAATCTTGCAAATGCTGGCTTTTGTTTGTGAATGAACACAAGAGATTTTGTTCCACTCTTCATTTGTAACAAGGTTCCAGAGCAGCCATTCTTGCATGTTCTGGGAGGTCACATACAAGGGAATGTTACTTCACCCTTGCACTGACAGTCTAATCTTTTACGTCTTGATTTAACAGGACCACTCCCATTACACATCTCGCTTTTGGTAAGGCATGGGGTTTGTCTTCTGTCTATTGCACTCTTAACTCAAATTCACACGAAGTTCAACAATATCTTCAGTATGAAAGCTGTCTTTAATACACTGCGTCGTCTCTGAGTTCACTTCGTTTTTGCCTTTAAGAGTTTGTTACTAATTTGCTAGTTCATCAATGCATGTGCTCTGCCACACTAGACAGAAGCAGGAGGTTTTTTTCTCAAAGCAAATAGGATAAATCACTAGAGCAGCAATTAAATAAGCCTTTAGAGTAGGAGTTTTTATTTACCACTGCTCTGAAGACAAGAAGACTCCTGGAATAAAGTAGAAATGAGAAACAGACAGGTTTCTACAAATATTAAGTGAAATCAAACAGTGTTAGAACCAAATGTCAGGTTACTTTATCTAACTAGCAATGGGACAGAATACTTAAAACTGGGACTTGGAAGTCTGGTATTGTCATCCTTGAACTGTACTTATATTGTAACTGTTCACTTTATATAGTATAATGTGTATGATACTTTTAAAGTATGTATTAGATCACAGCAATTAAACTAATGTATGCCCCTTATTTATTTTTTTAAAAAAAGTATTCTATTCGTTAAGGCTGAGCCTAATAAACTAGTTCAGGAGAAAATGATAAAATTTAGTCAGCCATTTAGTACCTGGTTCCAAATCATCTTTCCTAAAATTTATTCAAGTAAATAATTATGCCAGGATATAGACATACCCTAGATGACTGAGCATACTTAATTAATTCATGGAATAAAAACAGAATGAGACTTAACATAGCCGCCTAGCATTTTATTCAGCGGGACCCCACCTCAACAGCTTGCCTTCTTTGTAAGCCTGTAAAAGCCCTCAATCCAAAAGAATAAGAAGTAAACATATTTCCCTACATCAGCGAATTTAGAAAAGATCAAGTGGATCTCATAAAATTGATAAATTTAACCCGTAGGTGTATAAAATAACAACCAACCTTTTTTCTCTTTAAAAAATCACTTTAAAGTGATTTTTCTGGACATTAGCCCAAACTTCCTATTTCACATAAGGCCACTGAGTGCCTTTGCTAAACTCATTCAAAAATCATACTCAGCTATGTTTGGCAGAATCAAGGATCCTTAAAAATGAAATTGCTTTACAAACTATGACACTGATACAATGCCCCACACTTGTGAATCATTTCAAAAGTATAGCACTTCATATGCATTTTTCTATAATTGATGTTTTGAGTCATAGAGTGTATCGTTATTAAAGATAATAATAAACCCAATTGTAAAATGAAAGAAGTATTACAGCCTTGCTGATTTCACAGTAACTAGATGACTTACTTTCCATGCTTATTTGAATTTATTCTCATAAGGGGATTTTAGATGGCATAGTTTAGAAAAGAGAGAATGAATTTAAGTAGCAAAATTTTCACTCACTGAAACATCACAAAAAGTGCTGTTATATGCCCTGTTTCTATGGAGAGGAGTTTATAATATTTACTTTATATGATAAGAGTTATAAGTGGAGTTCTATGTTGTTTGTTCAGCCTATTATGCAGATGGTGCTTGATTAAAATCTATTTTAAACTACAGCGATTACTGCAAGATAGTGTGCATTAAACAGCTCTCCAAGCTCCATTAAAGGCTTTGGGACCGCGGCAGTTTATTTTAAATATGCTTATAGACGTTTCTAACTTCTCCAGGGACATTTCAATATCAGTGATTCTCTTTCTTTGATAGTCTTAACTCCTGTGCTCTGGCTTCTTAAGAAATACTGTTATCTAAGCAACACCATTAGCACATGCTTTTTTAAGGTGAAAGATTATTATTTTCTTGTGATAAATAAGTTAAATACATCTCTATAATTAACCAATATGACATGACAGGGGTGAATTACCAGAAGCCTTCAGGCACCTCTAGGGATTTGAGAAATAAATCTATGTCTTACGAGTAAGTTACATGAAGCACGTGTATCTGTGTAAAGCTTATGTGTAATATTTATTTATAAATAATATTTATTTAGGTATTTGTGCACTTATGTATTCGTTAGTGCTTTAACTGATGGTGAAATCAGTGTGTGGGTAATCAGGGCGACATTTAGGGCCTCAGCTCAGCCATGTTTTAGTTGCTATGATTTTCATACAATTTCTATGTTTGTTTCAAATTTTCTTTGCCTCATAAGTCTAAGCCTCTGCCCAGTGCTGTAGAATACCAGAGCAGAAATGTGTAATGATCCATTGCATGTAAAACACTGTACCGATGCTATGAAGGACGTGAAGATTAATGGGACCTGCTCCTTACTTTCAATGTGCTTGTCATCATAAGGAATTCACATTTGTGCATTATATGGTTTCTTCCATATTCTAAAGATTATGATGGAATAAAATTTAACTCTCCAGTCTTAGCACCCTGGTAACTTTACAAATACTGTATGTACTCTAGAGCAGTGTCCAGTAGAAAATACTGTGCTGTCTAATCCAGTGACTTCTAGTCATGTGTGACTGCTTCGATTTAAATTTAACCAATTAAAATTAAATTTAGAAATTCAATTGCTCAGTTGTACTAGCCACATTACAAGTGGCTTATAGCCATATGTGGTTAGCAGCTACCCTTTTAGACACGGCAGAGAGCATATCTATCGTTCTAGAAAATTTTACGAGACAGTGCTGCTCTAGACTTTAAAAGTCAAGTACTCTCAGAAAGTTAGGATTTAAAATTATAAGCTTCCATCCATCTATGCAAGAAGTCCGGATCCAGACAATATCCAAAATTAAGGTCCAGGGACAGATTATAAATCCATTTAGCTAATTTTTCTACCACAGTCATATCTATCATCATTGTGTTTATCCCAAATAGTTTGTGGTCATAAGAGCCAAGTATCTTTCAAAGTGCATCCGTTACTGACATGAAAATGTATCCAAATTACAGCAGCATTTCTGTCTTCAAGGGGGCTTTGGACACAACAATGATCATGTGTTTTTCACACATGTGATGAAGCTACTTCCAAAAGTAGGCCTTACAAATTCCCAGTTCATTACACAGAATCTAAAATGGCAGCTCATTTCTGCATCCTTTCCACACAAGAAAAATGAAAAATAAAAAATAAGATCCCCACAGATCAGGGGGCAATGCCCAGTGTTCGTAAGACAAACAGCTTTATATTTCATAGAGCAAAGCCCAAGTACTTGGGTACATGAGACATCAAACTACAACAAGGAGTTTCCATTCCATTCTATTGCATTTATAAAGAGCAAAGATATTGTGAATATTCACTAGTCCTTTATGCAAGAACATCGAGCAATATAATAAACAATTCCCTCCAAAGTACATTTTATCTCATAAAAAATGGAGATCTTTCATTCATAGTTTTTCCCCCATATGTAAGTCTTCAGTGGAAGTCAGGGCATTGTCTTAGATTATAGTTCAGTTCTACAAGGGCAATTTTATAAATGTTCAGAATATTATGTTCCAAGAATCTAGCTTTGGTGATCTAGTTTAGTTATTGAAGGAGAGGCAGTGAATCTTGAGTAATGAATATTTTATGTGTATCCTTTAGATTGGTCTTCTCAGATGCCAGTTTTCTTGCATGGCAGAAAATTCAAACCAAAGTTAACATGAGTATTTAAAGGGAAGGCATAGTGTGATGTTGACTGAAAGCAGATCAATATGCTCTTGTTTTTAGGCACAACAAAGACAAAGATGATATAATCTTATAAGACTGGCTGGTAGTCTGCTTTAATGGGGGCAACACCATAGCTTTACAGTCTAGTGCCTCTCAGGTACTCAATCAGATATACAATGGAAGCCCCAGAGTTACACTCTATAATGCATAAATGATGTCTCCTGAGCCTTGAAAATGTGGAGGCAGAAGTCATGAAATACTTGCTTCTATTAAATAAAACTTTGAGCAACATTGCATTCAGCTAGCCCTCCAGGACAAACCAGGAAAATAGGTAAAGCCTCCAGGCAACTAACAAAATGGATTGGCTGCGTGGAATTATTTAGGCTTTTCTATAGGGTTGCTATCCATTGCCTCAAAATGATAACTGGTGGTTTTCATGTGATTGAGCCTCTTACTGGCAGTAACAAGTTCTCCTGCTTCTTCAGGACATCCCTAAAAGTAGGGCCTGTTGTCAAATGCAAGAGGATGACTGTCCTCCTACCTGTTACGGCAAGGAATCACACTTCCAGTAGATCTAAAGCCTGTACCATACTGTCCAAATACCAACTTAAAAAGGAGATAAGCATGATGATCAGTGTTTCAAACACAATTTTGGACAATAGAGGAGGGAAATTGTCTTAGTCCATTTTGTGCCACTGTAACAGAATACCTGAAAGTGGGTAATTTATAAAGAACAGAGATATATTTCTTACAATTCTAGAGGCTCAAGAGGCCCTTGGCGAGAGCCTTCTTGCTGTGTCATCCCATGGTAGAAAGCAGAAGGACAAAGAGCGCATGTATGACAGAGAAAGAGAGAGAGAGAAAAAGTTGTCTTTTTTCTGTCTTTTTTGTTCTATCCAGGACCCCAGCCTATTGAAGGGTGGCTGGCCACATTGAGGGTCTATCTTCCCCACCCAGTCTGCTGACTCACCCCAGTCTCCTGACTCACCCCAGTCTCCTCTGGAAACCACCCTCACAGACACACCCAGAAGTAATATTTTACCAGTTCTCTAGGAATTCCTTAATCCAATCAACTTGACACCTAAAATTAACCATCACAAAAACGATTTAAATAATGTGGGGAAATCTTTTAATAAGAGCATTTAAATTGCATGATAGGAAATTTATCTCTATGATTGACATTTGATTATTTTCCAGAACGATTGATATAATCTGTAATCATGGAGATTTCAATGTGTCAGATCATTAATTTTTTAATTAAAATTTAAAATGAGTCTAGGTAATATTCCATATGAATAAGCATTCATTTATTTCTGTACTTTGTTCCCAATTTCTCTCAATCTTTGATGAAATATGAGGATTACTCTTTTTGCAGCTTTATTGAGGTATAATTGACAAATAAAATTGTATGTATTTAAAGTGTACAACATGATGTTTTGATATATGTGTACATCATGAAATGATTACCACAATAAACTAATTAACCTATCTAGTCACTTTTTTAAAAATGAGAACGCTTAAAACCTACTCTCTTAACAAATTTCAAGTGTACAACACAGTATTAACTATAGTCATTGTGCTGTATGTTAGATCCCCAGAACTTATTCATCTTATAACTGAAAGTCTGTACCCTTGACCACTCTATCTTTAATATTCTTCATTGTGGACCTTGTTGACTCCTTTTGTCTCCCTTTAAATAAATATTTTATGATTGTGAATGTAAGAGTGGCCATGTTTACAAAATATTATCATTTTGCATTAATATTTTTATTACTACTATAACAAATGTTAAGCATTTACTATGTATCAGGGACCATGATACGTGCTAGTGGGCAAAACCAGGCCCAACCCCTGCCTTCATAGTGCCTACACATGAACAGGAGTAGATCTAACAACCACATACATTATTGTGTAATTACAAGCTTGATACGTGCTATGAATGGAAATATACAGAGCTAAATAAGCTTGACTTAAGTTTGAAATATCTTTGAGACTTGCAAATAGAGATGTCAAATAACAGTTGTTTCTGTGTGTGCAAAACTCAAGGGAAACATGAACTTGACCACCATCCACCCACAAATAGTAATGGAAACCCTGCTTACATGTGAGATTACCTAAGTACACTCACAAGAGAAGGGAGTTTACTGCAAAACAAATCAGGAATTGCTACCAATTAATGGCCAGGTGGAAAAGGATGACCCTAAAATGATTCTGGAAACATCAGGGCCAGTGAGGTAGGAGTAAAACTCAGAGAGGGTGGTGTTAGGGAACCAGTGGGAGAGAGGGCCCTCACAGTGAGAATCAGGTAAGGGGGAGACTCAAGCATCCACTGGATTCAGCAGTGTGGCCAGTGGAGATCTAATTGAGAGCTAAGCGACAGGAAAGCACACGGAAGTAGGTTGCAGAGGCTGCATCAGGCCAGCACAGCCAACCACTTGGAGGAGTTTGGTTGTGAAAAGGAGAAAAATATGGCCATAGGTAGCCTTGGGGCACAGAAAAATTTTGCTTGTTTGTTTTGTCTCTCAAGATATCGAAATGCCAGTTGGAAGAGTTCAGAGGGTGTGACTGAGGCCAGTCTCCCACCCCTAGGCATCTGCTTTAATCTGTGTAGGGTAAGACTTGGACATCAGGGTATTAAAAGCTGACCAGGTGACTCTAATGTGCAGCCATGTTTGAGAAGCACCATTCTAGGTCATATATATGCCTATGTGTTTTAATATAGCATTGTTATGCCAGTTTGTCGAATATCAAGCACCAGACATGCTGAGTCTCTGACAGATTTACATGGTGGCCAGTGACTTCACAGGATCACCTCTCTGATCCATCTCAGGGAAGTTATCATCTAGTGTTAATCTACATTAGCTTGTCAACTTGGTTCACAGCATCCTGTCCCCCTGGGGTTCTTTGATCTGCTTCAGTAGACAATTTCAGAATGATAATCTTTTTAATAGGTTTCTCAATAAAGACAAAGACAAAGAAATCACTCAGCTTTTGCTTATCTCTTTTTGGTGCTTGGGTATATCTTTCATACTGACTATAAGGTATCACATATTAATATTAAAGTATTTTCCATCCACCCATTCAGTGAATTATTTTGAAAGTTTATACCATGTCACAATTGATATTTGAATACGCTGTTAAACTTCTACACATATATAAATATATACCATCTTAGTCATTATAAAATGGCACCATACCTGGTTTTCACTAGAGGAAACAGAGGCCCGGAGAAATTAATTTAACCAAGGTAACAGCTAAAAATAATAAAAAGAAGGCATGAAGCGAGTTCCTCTGAAATCATATCCACAGACCTCTCTGTACATCATGCTTCATCTCCAATGGTGGCAGTTATTTTACACAAATACCCCACCTAGGAATTTGTCTAAATAAGATACATATTACATTATATCTGCAGAGAGAAGGCAACTACAACCACCACAATAGAAGGTGAGGGTACAGAAGCTGCATTGACACTTCGTTAGGGGGCAAGGCATGTGGAAATTGAATCCTTCAGATGCAGCCCTATTTTGTATTCATGTAGACTCATATAATTTTAGAGCCGGAAAGAAATCCTATCCAAAATGCTTTATTTTAGAGGTGGATGAATTGATATCACATCTAGTTAGTAACAAAGATATTATTCAAATGCAGCCATCTTAAATATGTTCAATGTGTTTTTTTCCCAGTTGTATCAGAATAACAATTAAAATTATCAAAATATTCATACTTTAGGAACATGGGAGAAAATAGAATCTACTTTTAAATTGAGTAAAAACCTTTTCTAGAACTCTCTAGAATCTAATTTCTGGAGGTGCACTCTCCGATATGGTAGCCATTAGTCATATGTAGCTATTTAAATTTGAACAAAGTTAAAAATGTAGCTCCTGATTAACTCTAGCCACATTTCAAGTGCTCACTAGCTTTATATGGTTAGTGGCTGCCATATAGAATAGTGCAAATCGTAGAACTTTTCCATCATTGGAGAAAGTTCCATTGGACAGCACCGATCTACGGTCTAGACCATACCATTCTTTAAACCATGAGCATTGCTGGGTTTTCCTGGCAGCATTCTGTAGACCTAGGGGCAAAGTCAAAAGCCATTTGACTTTATTTATTGGGCATGCTGCCCCCGAGGTTTTAAAGCCATAATTAGAAAGACAAGGATGGCTGGGCACGGTGGCTAACACCTGTAATCCCAGCACTTTGGGAGGCCAAGGCAGGTGGATCACCAGGTCTGGAGATCGAGACCATCCTGGCCAACATGGTGAAAACCCATCTCTACTAAAATACAAAAAATTAGCCAGGTGTGGTGGCGTGCGTCTGTAGTCCCAGCTATCGGGGAGGCTGAGGCAGGGGAATTGCTTGAACTCGGGAGGCGGAGGTTGCAGTGAGCTGAGATCACGCCACTGCACTCCAGCCTGGCGACAGAGCAAGACTCCATCTCGAAAAAAAAAAAAAAAAAAAAAAAAGACAAGGATAACTTCCTTAGAAGAAAACAAGTTAGATTGTTCATCCAATAGTGTTACTACCAGAGAAATTTGCTGTTGACACAGTTACAGTGTAAGAGAAAAAGTTAGGAATGTTAAGGGGTTGTATTTAATAGTGTAATAATATAAAAAGAGCCAACTTTTTTCAAAGCTAGGTAAGTAAAGTTGGGAGTAGGATGAATATGAAGACTACTTGAAATATGCAGTTTCATCTGGGAAAAAAAAATAACAAAACAATGTGTCCCTTAGAAAAGCCTGTGTTTGAGTGATGTGAATGGGTGAGTATATGTGTCTAAGTCTCAAAGGAAAACAACGATATGTCTTGTCCCCAAATTGTCTCAGTTCCCCTATAATTCTATTTTGATTTCTCTTTCAGATCAATGGTGGAGAGAAGCGGCCTGCCTCTGATATGGGGAAAAAACCAAAAACTCCCAAAAAGAAGAAGAAGAAGGATCCCAATGAGCCCCAGAAGCCTGTGTCTGCCTATGCGTTATTCTTTCGTGATACTCAGGCCGCCATCAAGGGCCAAAATCCAAACGCTACCTTTGGTGAAGTCTCTAAAATTGTGGCTTCAATGTGGGACGGTTTAGGAGAAGAGCAAAAACAGGTAAGGGATTCCCAGTGGAATGGAAATCTACATAAGCTGAGATTGTGCAGTCTGAAGAAATGGCTTCCCAGGGCTTCGGGTAAATTCTTTAGATCCCAGAACAGACGCTGAGAATGTGTTCCCATCCGAACCAGACTTTCTGAGACGTTCACATAATGTTATGCTCCTTTATTACTCCTCCATAAATAGCATGTTGATTCCTTTGTTTCAAAGTTTATATAGTTAAGTTACTTTTGGAAGCACTTTTACATATCTCAGCCAGGATTGCCTTATTCCTTAATGTTGCCAATGTGAACATAAAGACTGAAAAAAAAGTCCTAAAAGTATTTTGAAAACTGTCCACACCTCTCTTCAGCACTTACTATTTACCATTTTGTCATCAAAACCCTCTTTGCTCTTTGCTAAATGAACCTCAAATTCAAGGGTTTCCGCCCCTAGCCATTCCCTAAAGACTGCCAGGGGCTGTTATTCAATCCCCCATATGTATTTACACCATATTTTTAGGCTGTGTTAAATGGGACCAGATGCCTGGTTTTTTCCTTCTCTCATGTATTGCCCTGGTGTGACTGAGGACCATGCTCAGGGAAGGCCACGTGAGACACCACGGACACAGCATAAATAGCTCAGAAGGTCTTAAAGAGGATTGGAGTCACAGAGAGAGTGAGGGTTCAGTGAGAGGATGGAGCCAACCTAAGCAAAGAAGCAATGTTGATCCCACATTTCTAAACCAGGAACTAGATGGCCATGGTCACCATCTAAAAATCTCAGCATCACAAAGAAAAATTTAAAAGCATTTTCATTAAAATAAGTGATTGAAATAACTATGTAGGTGCAGTTTTAGCCATTGCAGAATACTGAATTGCATTAATGATGAACTAGTCTCATATTTTATTCTTAATTAGAGACACCAATCTTTCCTCATTATGTCCAGGAATTATATAAATACAGAAAAGCCCACACTTATTTATGCATCTAGAAGGATCTATATATTGTGTTTATATTATATATTAACATCTATAAAGTATATAGTGTCTTATAGTTTTAAAAGCACTTTTGCATTATTTATTTGATTTGTTCTACTCAATACTCATAGATATACAGGGAAATTATTACCCAAATTTTGCAGATTACAAAATGGGGCCATATCAATTAAATTCATTCGTTTATTCAACAAATATTTGTTGAGCACTTATGTGCCAGGCACTGTTCTGGGCACTGAGGATAGAACAGAGAATAAGACAAACAGACCCCCATTGTGTTGAATGATTTGTCTACAGTTACATGCCTGGTACCTAGAATTACCATGAATAAAACTTGTCACTCAACTTACAATGCTTTTCCTAACAAACCCTATGAAATTAATGATGGGGATAATGACAAAACCAGTTGCTAAGGAAACATAGAACTTGCTCTTCCAGGTCCCTCCATTCTCTCTTTTCTGTAAGTCAAAGCTGTCTTCTAGAATCTGAAATCTCTACGTATTTCCCTACGTCCTTTTCAAGATTGCCAGCCTGAAGGAGTGCTGTCCTAGGAAACCACAGGCCTGCCATATGGAGCTCTGTGTTGCAAGAGTTTTCTTTAAGAACAGGAAACACACCACCAAAACGTTCTCTGTACGCTCAATTAAAATACCCACTCACCATAAGAGGGTAGTTGACATTGTATTATGGGATTCTAATCGAAACCTAACATATTGTTGCAGAATTTTAAAGCTAGTTTCTATTCTAACTAGGGTCAGTTTGCTCTCACCCTGCCAAACCTGAGGTGTGGTTCCCAACTGATGTTGGACAATCAGGGTGAATTCTACAGTGACTTGACTTCTCCACTCAGCAGAGCCTCACTGAATGAGAAACTAAGTGTATTCCAACCAGCAATCCCAACCCCCTCCCTGTTCCCTTAATGTCACCTTAATGCCTCCCTGCTCCACCCATGATGCCACATATGAAGACATAACTCGCTGTCTCCTCCAGTAAGCCCTCTGTGCATTCTTGAATATGCACCTGGCTTCAGTACCATAAACTTTGTTGCTTTGTGAGACAAAATTTCCTGGAGAAAGCATCCCAAAAGCAATTCCCTTCCCTAGGGATTGGGTACAGCAATTCTTGTTCATCTGAAGACACGTGATTCCCCTGTGAAGGCTCAGCCCCTCTTCCCTACCTAAGACTTAGTGACTGAACTAGGAGTATTGTTTCAAGGCTCATTTGTGCCTCTTTAGTGTCTACTTTGCCAAACTCTTCATTTCTGGAAATATCAATCGCCTGCTCTGCCACTCACCTTACTTCTCTTATCTGTCCTCTGACCCCAGTTACATTTTCCTAATCATTTTCCATATTCAAGAGCAGTGGTTTCTAAAGAGGGAGGTCTGCAAAGGCGTTCCCTAGCCCACGATTGGTTCTTTACATTGTCAATATTAAAAAATAAATCCCTGTTCTCATGTTTCTGATGGAAAAGAATAATGTTCTTATGATGAAAATCAGATAGTTCCTCAAGGCAGTAAATATCAGGCAGCAGATTTCTTCCCACTAATTCTATTACACTAAGGCTTTTTATTTTTAATATAGCAAGAGGAGAATATTAAGATAGCATTTTGCATTCATTTTGTCTGACCATCAAAGTTATTTACAGACCCCAAAAATATGAGATTCACTACTCTCAACTGTCATGTTAAAAAGGGAAATCACTCCCATTTTCCCATTCTGGCATTCAGAATCGAGGCTGGTCTCCCTAATGTGGATATAATTACAATTATGTGCAAGGCTTTTTAATTGTATACATATGATGGCAAATATTTTTCTCTTTCTCTTTTGTATGTTTCTCTTTTGTAGGTTTCCTATGTTGCCTAGTTTAGTAAGTAACTTGTAATGAGTCTACCTTTGGGTTGTCTCTCAATGAAAATAGGGTTTGGGGGAGCAAATTCATTTTATAAAGGATAAAATTATATAATAGTTGACTTATATAAATCATTTGGTATCATAAAGCAGTTTCTCAATCAAAATCCAGTTGCCAAAACAATTATGCCAAGATTGAGAGAAATAAATTTTTTTATCTTACAAAAGTAAATGTTTTAAAATTTGAACACTTGTTTAAGAGTTACCAAAACAAGGCCTTGGGATGACTAAAACAGTTTTGGTCACTCTAAAATGATTTGTCCCCATGCTGTATGCTCCTTTGACTTCACAGAAGTTCAACATAACCTATCATGTGAACCTAAAAGATGATCTTGCTTAACCAAGAGAGTGAGGCTGCAGATTATGCCTAAAGGTATGGTGTAGGACACACGTTGGATGCAGGCCTGTGCCAGAACCAAGCAGGGAGAGGGTCAAATTAATGAAATCAGACACTGCTTACAAAAGGGAGCACATTGCACCGGCTGGGCCACTGCTCTGCTGCTCCACAGCAGCCCTTCTCTAGCAGTTTGCTAGAGTCATCGGCAGAGCAAACGTGCCTGCCTGAAATGCACATTTGGGCATCCAGAAAATTTCAGCAAAATATCCCAAAGTGTTAAAACAGTAGATTACCACCTGTTCTCTCCCTTTATGTTAACTCATTGTGCCAACATACTATAATATCTCCGTTTCAAACTTAAATTAATTGTGTTTTGTTCTCATTTAATATTCAAGTTGGGGAGCACACATACTGCTATGTATTTTTAAAAGAACGTTCCTGGAGCAGATTCGAGGCAGACTATTAAAATTCAAAATTTTGGACAAATATGCATGTTACGGAACCAACCATGTGATGCTGTTGGCATTATGTAGGCAGCTGGTTCCGGTGGAAGACTAAGATTTCATGTGCCACAATTGTTCCAAAATTCTGTTGTCATCATAGCCCACAATTATGAACAGCTACAAATATAAACACAAACTGGGAAAAATGGTCAAAATTATTGATGACTTATTGGGGGCCTCAGAAAATTACAATATTTAAGGAAAAACGGCTATTAGTGAGATTACAATTGCATGTTTTCTTGACAGCCAGAGGGAACATGACTAATAGAGCTGCTGTGTGTTTATATCACATGCTTCCTCATTGTGGAGTATAGGCGGGAGTAAGAAGCCACTGCAGAAGGGCAGATCTTTATTTTCAGAATCCATGGTGAGTGAGAAACAATATGTACTTTGGTTTCTGTGAAGAATCTTTCAAAGAAGAGAAATCAAAAGGAAGCTGAAAGAAGCGATAAAAATCCTCAAGGAACACAAAACCTCCCTTATGAATCATTCCTACCAAAGCCACTGAACAAACTCCACATATCAGAGATCTCCCCATTTTAATACTTTGGAAGATGGTACTGTATCTGGAATGGGAGCAGAATTGTGTTTGGGATTCCAACCGGGGGTTTTAAATGCTAATGACTCGTAAGACAATGGAGAGCCCATTTCAGAAGCATACTAAGTTGTTTAAAAGGCACCAGATGGAGAAGGAAATAAAACATAAGTATTGCTGTGATGTTGGTCTCTGCTACTTATCTTTCACGGACTGGAACCTGCAGAGAAAGAAAAATAAGTTAACAATATCACACCCTTTGTATTAGGATCCTAGGAGTTTGAGCAACCCTCAGCAGCTTTCTTATGAGGTTCCAGCTAAATTTCCTGTCTGCCTCCATTATTTCTGAACTCTCTGATTCTGGTCATTGTAGTGGAGGACCTGGGTTCACAGTGACAATATAGAACAAATAAAACCCTACAAAATAAAAGAGCTCGTCCCGCTTTGAAGCAGAAAGGGTTGGTCCAAAGAGCTATAAAGTGTTCTTGGGTCCTTTTTAGCCACGGCAAGCCGGCTCTTAAGTGAAAAAGGAAAGTCACCTTAAATCAGAACCAGATGTAAATTACTAAATGAACCTTAAGTTCCTAATTGGAGACACAGTCGGGCTGTAAGACATTTAGGAAATTACAAACAAAATGTTCTTGTTTACATTACATTAAATGGCTTTAAAGCTGCAGCCAAAGAGCTAAATAAACATGCTGTTTTGCTAAAAATGGAGTGGAAAGCCTATTCAGAGTTTAGTGTATTCAGGAGAAACCACAGCCCACGGTACCCAGAGTGTATTTTTGTAAATGCTAGCCCTGTCGTGGAAGAGGAGAGTGGATTTACCTAGAGATCCAGAACCTAATGAGCAGATCTCACTTGCAGGGAAACTGTTTGAATACTGTTAACATATGCCTTCTTTCAGGATGCATAATTCATATCCAAGGATATTAGCCATAGCAGTTCAGCTCAATAGCAACACCTCATTATTTTATTCCTCAGTATTTATTCCTATGTTTGACGCCTCATGAAATTACTGTTAATGTGTTTATATAAGGGCAGATCTGACACAAGTGGGAAGAATGTAATTTCCTACTCATTCTTTCCTGCTGCTGTGTCCTCTTCCCTGGTAGAAGTGGCAAGTGTAAATAGTTAATTTGCTTCAATTATGAGCCTGTCCTGCTAAATTAGAAGCAGCAGGGATATGAAGAGCCAGAATTATACTTATGAGGCAGCTGACAAATCCTCTGAGCCCACAGAATCAAATCATTTCCTCCTCATTGGTGCTCAGACACCCACTACATAATGCTGTCGGGGTTTCTTTTTCCCCTTTATCTTCTGATAAAATTTGGATTTTTATGTCAACAATACTTAAGGTTAACTAAAATCCTGTCGCACTGTAACATTCACACATGTGTTTATCTTGGCCATTTTCTTATAAACATTAAGCATTTTCCCAATTTTTTAAAAACTAGGAGTGAAGGATATGTAAAACAGTTGCTCACTTAAAAACTGTAGAATGTAAGCAAAGTCCATCCATATTCACACAAATTTGAAACTGAGCAATGAAAATTATTACATGAAATGGTGAGCATACTTGTAAAATTCAGGTATTTTTATATATATATTACATATATTATATATATATTACATATATTATATATATATTACATATATTATATATATATTACATATATTATATATATTACATATATTATATATATCCACATATACAATTATTGGTATATAAATGTGATTCTTACATGCCTTTATGGGCATAAGCATTTGTTTTACACATATACAAATATTCATATGCTCAGAGACCATGGGAGCAGACGTTTCATTTGAAATTTTCCATGATGTTGGCAGGAAAATAATTTAAACATAATACTCCTTCAAGTCTGTTGTGCTTTATCTATAATTGAAAAACATGTTTGGGTGGATTGTATACCTGTATATCAGTCCACTGTTTCCATTGATGTACATTGTAATTTAGAACATGCAGTTCAGTTTCATCCTTAGCACACATGCTAATGCTGATTCATAGAAGGAGGAACCTGAGACCATGGATTAGATGCTCAATAAATATTTCATGAGCACCTACTATGTTCCAAGCATGCTGGGGCTTCAGCAGTGAACAAAAGAGACCAGGCCTTGCAGTTGTATGTCTTGAGAGAAGAATCAAAAGGAGTTCTCATGGCTAGGACAAACCATTGAGCAAAGAAAGATGGAACATTTGACACCAGACTCATTTTATTCACACCATGGTTTTACCATATACCTGTTCTAATATATTAGGTAAAATAATTACCCATTCTAGTCTGTTTTCTTATCTGCAAAATGGGGATTATCCCATATTCATTATGCCAATGCAACATTTTTATTGAAAGAATTAGAGGTAATATATAGAGTGCATGATCCGCAAAATGCACACAATGGAGGCATAATTTTTAATGACTTTTTGATTTTAATTTTATAACGTCGGTGCCTCACACCACAGTAGGCACATACTGGGCACTCAATAGATTGGTAAGCATAACTGAACAACATCATACTTTCCTTAGTGACCTTCATTTAATAAATCAACAGATATGTATTTTGTAGCCATTTTTTCAGGCAAGGACCTCGGTTCGGATTCTTACCATTCCAGAAACAAGTCAAACCGGTGTTGCTGAGACCATTTACATAGGTCAGACAGTCCTCAAAAGGAATCCATAGCAAGATGTTTGTCACATTGTATAATGTTTTCAATCCTCTGAATACCACTTTGTGAAGGCCTTGGAGCCTAAGAAAATGCTGAGCGAGTTATACAAGATGGACATTTAACCATTAAGTTAAATGGACTAAGTTCTATATAAAATATAGATGCACTTGCTCTAACTGACCTAAATAACAACAGCCTTGAAAGAAGCTGAAAGTTTTAAATTTCTAAAAAATATTGCAGGGAATTGTGGTTAAATTCTAAATCCTTATGCATTTCTAAGGATTTTCTATAAATATGAAATAGTAGTGGGAAAAACTACATTTGAACTTACCCAGAATGAAGAATGCCTTTAGTTTTTGGATAGAATCCAGAATTGGAAGAATTTTACATTTTTTCTTCTTATTATTGTAAAGACTGTTAAAATAAACTATGACTAGAGATTAACTAAGGGCCAGAGCAGAAAAGAAGGAAGGAAGAAGGAATTAAATGGTATTTATAAGATTTTGCTTTTCTATATGAGCTGGATGGATTGTTTGTTTAGGGAAGAAGCAGAAAGTAAAAGGAAAATGACAGATTGTATGGGAAATTTTTTCTGTTTGAGTTTGTCATATCGTTGATATTGAACTGCCGATTTCAATTAGGGATTATTAGCTTATGAAAACATGTGTACATGCTGGTATTTAGAGCATTTCAAAAATGCCTCAGTGAATCACTAGACCATGTGACAGGATTTGGGTTCTCTAGAATTGCTATTTGATGACTATCTACGTATGTTTTAGTTTAGCCATTATATATGTTTTAGTTTAGCCACTGAGATGCAATCCTTAGACGGGATATGGTAGCTTTCTTGGAATAAAAACCACAGCATATAACTTAGTTAGGACAGGATGAACTCAAATGTGTTTGGATGAGTGGGGGAAAATGATAAATGATGTATTATGATTTTTAAATCCTCATCTGGCCAACTTTGTACTTTATTTCAAACAGCTGTGGACCATTTGGAAGCCATTTTGTAACTCAACTAAATACTAATATTTACTGTATGAATCACATACCTTTAAAATATTTGTCTTTCCCTAAGAGTGAGAGACCATTTCTTTCCTAAACTGAACTTTGACATAAATCAGACCCATCCTTGTCAGTTAGAAGGTCTGTGCACTTGCTCGTGGCAGTGGTTGTTCATTGCCAAATCCCGTGCTGGGACATCTTTGCTCTGTGCAAGCAGAGGACTTTCTTTATCTATCATTAGAGGCTTTGAAATGTTTTTGAGAGATTTTTTTTTTGATAATTTTTAAACATCTTTTTTTAAAGGATTTCCCCTACTTCACCTGCATGTGGAATTTTTATATATCATTATCATTCATTCATAGTTGAGGCCTTTCTTCAGACATTTCCATTAAATATAGAATTCAAGCAACATCCTTGTCCAATTTTAGAAGGTAACATCAGAAAGACATACAGAGTGTACAAAATGGGAGCCATCAGGTAGTTCTCAAAGATTGAGGTGCTAATTACTGTTGAGGAGACCACCTCAGATTTTAATTCTGGTCCAGGCTACTCCCCTTTCAACACAATTACAGGAATCTACCTTCTGCAATGACCCCCCTTTGAATTCTCCCTCTGAACATCTGCAGCTATTCAGGAAAGAGTGTATCCATCAATCCATGTAATGTGACGTGATGAGTTTACTCTTTTCTAAAGTGGTATTTAGGCACTTATGCGATGATCCCACATAGCCAATCATCAATAGCCAATAGGGAGCCATTTGTAGAAAACAGGGGACTCTGCATGCTAGTCAGGTATCCCGTAACAACATCGATTCTGGAGGGAAACCAGGGGCACATATGCAGCCTGAAACATGTGGAGTTAGCCACCTTTCTTCCCTGGTTGTTAAGCAACAAATTTCAGGAAAGTTAACACTTTGTGTGATGTTAACTGCCAGGAGCTCAACAAAGGGATAGCATCGTAGTCACACTGTTGCTGTTTCAGTAGAAACCAATGAAAGAAATATGATAGATGCTGTAGTCAGACCATCTGGCAATACTGTCTTATCTGCCACAACTTAGAAAATGCCACTGTGGGCAATGCTATGAACCAAAGTGCATTCTATTTGCCTTTGAAAGCAAAACGCATCCTAGTTAGCTGAATGGGAGTCACTTGGAGTAGCATATTAATAAAAGCATGATAGAAATGCTTAGGGTATACAAAGATGCATTACCATAAAAGACGTATTGACTAAATGTTTGCTTCAAAGTCCTGAATAGGATTTCTATCTGTATGGGAGAAAAACCCTCTTGAAAGTTTTGAGGTATTAAAAGCAAATGTAAACATTGTCAGTTTAAGGTCATTAATTATAAATTATGTCTTTGAGAAGAGGTTTAAGGAAAAACTATAAACAGAAATCTGTCTCTCAAAAAAAAATAAATCAATGAAAAGCAGGAGAGCTGTTTCATGGCTGCACCAAGGCTTACGATATACACAGATCACACTGTTCAAAGGCACTTACTCGACTTTAGCATTTATTTGTTTTCACGTGTGAATTTCCAAAAAAGAATTTGAATTTGACTTCCAATAATTAGCTCAGTAAATTTAGAATACTCCTGTGCTTGAACCAAAGGATTTCTTGGCTTTTTGCTTAAAAAAAAAAAAAACTCTGAAATATAGTTTTTAAAGTTTCTTTAGTTTCATACTTAGGATGATGGCACATTGATTATATGATAATATTATACTAATTCTTAATTCCTTATTTTACTTGGCTTTTATTAGACCGAAATGCCAAATACAGAAGTCAAGGCTGAAGCCCCCCTCTTTAGGAGAAAAATTAGCACATTCATTTCATACAGTCCTGTTATAATTCTGTTGACAAGGTTAGTCATTTGTTTACCTTAAGCAAAATGTTCTGCTTTAATTAAAATATTCATGAATAAACAATATTTCTCACATCTCGAATTTCGTAGCTGGTGTTGGGCTCAGCAAACCACAGTCAGCATTTGAAACCATAAATTGACCCCTGCTGCCAAATGGCAGATATTTGGTCTTTAGACATAATTTATATTTAACTACTCTGACTAATTCTGAAGCCACTTTTCAATACTGATCTGTGTGTCTGTTTTTGAGTTCAGCATTACAAAATATTAGCCAAGCCTTATGACCTGCTGTAAAATCCAAAATGTGGGAAATTTAAAATAGCTGTATCAATGAAAATACATTTCCATTTACACAGTGAAGGATGAAAAATATTTTGATCTTTCAGGCTGATTTCAAAAGATTGCCAAAAAACATACTCTAAAGCCTTGAAAGAATCAACTTAATGGTAGCAGACGGCCATGTGTGTTCACTTTGCTAATCTTTCATTTTCAACTCTAATGACTGCTCACTGTTTAACTTAGCAATGTGACCTTTAGCATACAAGCAAGTCATTTTTCAGTACTTTTGCTCAATTTAGGATGATTTTGCTTTTATTTTCAAGATGATTCCCTCTCAGAAATGGAAAGCTTCTGTAAACTGAAATTCATTTCAGAGCACTTTTACCTTTTCAAAATGAGGTGTCCACAGACCCATGACATCCAGTGTTTTTCTTGGAAAGGACGTGACCAGAGTGGACTGCAGGGCAGGGCATGCATGCAATCCACAGCCACTTGGGCTTCCCATTCCTCTCCCAAACGTGTCCTTAATCACCATCACTGTTTCCTGAGTCTTTGAAAATAGAACTTCAAGGCTCCAAATCTTAACTCAGTGATGAACCTGCACTCTCCCTTCTGTTTCCTTTGATTTGCTTATTGAACATGATTTGTCATCTCTAAATTCTGTCTTTGTTTTTGTATTTAGCATGGAACATATATATCAGGATGTGAATGTGCTGTGGAGTTATCTGCCCATTATATAAATATGAATGCCTTGTTTACTCACATGTGGTTTCCCTGGGAACCTTCATCAGTAGTATCTTTGTAAGCCAACTACCTCTACACTCATATCTACCCAGATAAAACCTTTCATATGTTTTATGTAAAAGTGTAAAGTTTTACTGTTGCTAACTTTTTTTTTCTTTTCTAGTCTATTGCCATACTTCTTAAAAATCTGTTTCAGTAAGAAAACACAATCTTTGGGGAGATATATATTATTATATTATATAACTATAAGTGTGTATGTGTGTGCAATTGTCATTCTATATTGTACTTCTCTGAAAACAAAAGCAGATGCACTTTCTAATTTAAGACTCTTTGCTGTTGTTGCAGGTCTATAAAAAGAAAACCGAGGCTGCGAAGAAGGAGTACCTGAAGCAACTCGCAGCATACAGAGCCAGCCTTGTATCCAAGGTAACGTGCAGTTGTGTGATATTGTGAAGGATTGTGGCCATCTCGGCGCAGACTTTGATAGTCACTTAAAGGCATAAAAGATCACTTTAACGATTCTGCACAATCTTCTTTGTTTGAAAAAAAAGTAAATTACAAACAAAGCTATACGATATGGAAATATTCGTTCAGCTCCAAAAGACCAGAGCAGCATCCCCTGGGCCATTTCTAAAATATTGTCCACCTGTGGATGATTGGTTTTGTGGATTAGTCACAGTACATTCTTCAACCTGAGCCAACTTTCTACTTCTCCATATCCCCTTCTTAAATTGCCTCCAGGCCCCCATGCCATTGGCCTTTACTGAGGACATGCCAACTGTAAGTTCTAGACTCATTACAGCAGCATTAGGAGGTAAGCAGGACCCAAAAATGTTTATAAATCACATCATTTTGTTTGAAAATAAAAACACCGCTTAAAAATATTTAGTGATTTAGAATATCTTAAACACTAGTTCTTCCTCTTATAAATACCCAAGAGTTGACTGATTGGTTTCATGTTATTAAAGATACAATTTCCGTTATGGAATTCTTCAGAAGGTAACTTCAGAGAAATGGACTGAGTCTATAAGCATTAGACACTGTTATCTCATGTCGCAAATTGGCTGTTACTGCGTTCACTGTGGTCTGGGGCTCTGGACTTCATCCCATTTCCCCTTAGGAAAGACTTTTTTTCTCATTCACAAATATCCAGACTCATTGTAACTCTAAAGTAATTATATAAATTATGTTTTATTGAGGAAAATACATACTGAATATACTGATGCAGAGAAGAAAAGAGAGCCCAAAGTACAAATGCATAAGAAATTTCAGTAAACTATTTGTCTAATCCAGTCTTATGTTCTACTTCTAAGGTATGGCACTGTGAGAAAACTTTAGTTAGATATAATTTACCTTAAAATTTCTAGCTTTTTTGTATTATCTCACACTTTCTAATTTATCTAATTCCTTCTGAAACTATTTATATTTTCTGTTGATACCAACTCACATTTCTGCATGTATTACATAGAATGTGTATAAAATTATAACCTAAAAAGTGTAAAATATTAGATCAATATAGCCATTGGATTAAATAGTCATGTGGATATTGTTAACAGATAATTATGCCAAAAACATAGCGGGGCTTTTAAAAAGTTAATTCTCCTTATTTCATCCAAGATCAGATTCTTTTTGAAGATTTTAAATAGAGTTTTAGTCAGAGCACTTTACATAGGAGCAAATCAATACATGAAGTCTCAATCCCAATACAAAGCACACTAGTTAATGATATGCAGATTGCCAGAATGCTGTGATACTGACTAAGCCTTTACTTTCAAAACAAGTGTCCTCAGATTTGCTCTTAGCTGCAACTTTTCTTACTATTCAGTTTCAGAGTTGCAACCCGCAGTGTACGGCAATTTGTATAAATGCTGCGAATTGCCATTTCTACATTTAAAAAACCAAGCACTTTTTTTACAGCTTACTCTGACATTTTTCTTCTCTTTGGCAGTAGAAATTTTGCTGGAGCTGTTGAATATCTATTTATGTACAACCATCTATTGTGTGTATACAAATTGAAGGAAAGTTACAAACATCCTCTCCAGGTTAAAAAAAATGACCCTCCAATGTTGTATGTGAGTGAATATTTGCATTGTAACTTTCTAGACATCATCAGAAAATTTTCCAGCCTATCCTGCCATAAGATGTAATCACATATATAAAAATCTAATTCTTTTCCATTTTAATTAGGACAAGGCAAATAATAACCAGTCATATTTAAACATATTTTTTCTACATTATAATTTTTTTACTATGTTATAAATTATTTCCCTATTCTAAAAGATTTAAAGGGGCAAACAGAAAATGCTACACGATATATTCCATAATTGCAACTCCCAGGAACCACCATGTGCCAACCAAGCTCTATTTTTTCCCCACCCCCCATTTGTATATTCGTTTGACCAACCTTCCTGGGCTTGTGCTCTGTGCCAAGCACTATGCCAGGCTCAGAGAATGCTGTGGAGAACAGGCAAATCCTTTCCTTAGACTTGAAGAACTTTCTCTTTCGTCAAGGGAAATCGTTAGTGAAAACATAAACTAATAAATGATTGAGATTTGAGAATCCAAGTATTCTGGAGGAGATAAAGCAAGAGATCTGCTTAGGTGATCTGCAAAGACCTCTTTAAAGAGGTGACATTGGATCTGGGGGTTGAAGGAAGACAGGAGCTTGTAGAACCAGAGACCCAGAGGAAAGAGCTGGCCAGGCAGTGCTACAACAAGTGTAGAGACTCAGGGTGGCAAAATGTTTCCTTGAATTGAAAAGGTCTGTGTGGCCAGAGCTGAGTGAATGAAGAGAGTGTGGTTTGAGCTGAAGTTGGAAAGATGGGCAGGAGCCCAATCCTGAAGGACTTGCAGGACATTTGAAAGGCACTGGGTTCATTCTCAGTACAAAGGGAAGCCACAGAATGGGTTCTGGTAAGGGACAGATACCCTGATGGGACTTACGTTTTTAAAGGATCATCTTACGTGCATAAGTTCCCTTAATCCTCAGGCCTTATCCCTTGAAGTAGGCTTGATTATCAACATTTCACTGAAGAGGAAAGACACCTGCAGGTAGCCACTGGCCAAGGCTGACATTGACCTGCACTGCCCTCAGTCTTCTGCTGGGCCATGCTGCTCATGAGTCCTCTCAATGTGCTCTCCCGCACTCCTAAAATACCCAGTGCCTCAGAGTCATGGCACAGCATTGACATTCTCTCTGATAAGGTCATTTTTGTTCATGAAAAGCTGTGTTAGCCAGAGCACCTTGTCCATTTTCCTAAATTCTTCCCAGCTACTTTGACTTACTCATCCCGAGCTATATATTTTAGTACCTATTTTCTAGGCAAGGCATTCATTTCCCCAAATATGACTTTGCATTCCTAGGCCAATAGATCCTTTCACTAATTTGTGGCCATGTCATAGTCACAGTCTGCTCCTTCTTCCCTCTTCGCCCCTAGGCCATACTCTGCATCCAGAGCAGGGCTGCAGGACACTTGTTCTATGTCGGACACCGGGCTGGGTGCTGAGAGACAAACATGTATATAGCAGATCCAAGTGGACTGTTTCATGATACTTGAAAGGCCTGAAGTGATCCTTTAAAATTAGCTGCTTCTTACAGAACATAATCAAAAATAAGAGCAATCAATGACCTTTGACTCTACCTGTGAAATTGAGTCACAGATTGACAATGCTTCAGTGATTACTTCTTCCATTTAAAAATACTATATACCAGCCAGGCATGGTGGCTCATGCGTGTAATCCCAGCACTTTGGGAGGCTGAGGCAGGCAGGTCACTTGAGGTCAGGAGTTCAAGACCAGCCTGGCCAATATGGTGAAACCCTGTCTCCACTAAAATTACAAAAATTAGCTGAGCATAGTAGTGAGTGCCTGTAATCCCAGATGTTCAGGAGGCTGAGGCAGGAGAATCACTTGAACCCGTGAGGTAGAGGTTGCAGTGAGCCAAGATTGTACCACCTGCCCTCCATCCTGGGCGACAGAGTAATACTCCATCTCAGAAAAATAATAAAAAATAAAAAAGTGCTATATACCATCTAATCCAGCAGATTAATTAACATGACTCCAAGCTAGAATAACATTGAACTCTGCCAAAAATAAAACGCTTAATCCTAGGAAACAAATATTCTCGCTTTTGTAACTTCCAATGGAAATCCTGGCCCATTCTTACCAGGATATTGAATTGTTTCCAATAGTAACAAAAATATACATGGCATCCGTCTACAGAGTAGCTTCTGTGTGCCTTACACTGTGGTAGGCATTTTACATGTGTTCCTATTTCCCATCACAGCAAACCTGCCCAGTAGGAATTAGCCCCATTTTCTAGACAGTCTCTAGGCAGAGAGAGTAAATGGCTTGCCCACAGTGGCTGTGGCAGAGTAGGACTCAAACTGCCCACTGTCTTGTTGCAGAGCTTTAGGCTTTTCTCTACCCTCAGTGATTCTCAAATGTTTTTAATCTTTCAAACTGGCACCTCATTTTATCGAGGTAACAACCTCCCATAAAATTCCATGCCAGCTCTTACATAGGAAACAGCTAAGAGTAAAGCTGCCCTCACTTAATTGAGGGTGGAGTCCAGCCGACTGCCCACTCTGCTACCCCCACTACCAACAGAGGCTGAGACCTTCAGAGGAATCTGGGCCTGCAGAATGTTTGGAAAACACTGCTTTGTGCCATGCTATTCCAGCTGGGTGGGTACCTCAGCTGGTTGTGTGGAGCCAGGGACAAAACTGCCCGGCTCTGGTCACTCCTGCTGTACAAGCATATCAGAATTGCAGGATACATCTATAGGACATAGGATGCTGCAAACACAGTGCTGGTCAGACTCCAGAATACCTTGTTCAATTTTAGGCTCTGTCATTTAAAGGGGGAAGTTGGAAAAGGTCATAAAATTGGCTGGAAGGCCGAAAGTTAGAAGGTAGTAGCAGAAAAAGAGAGGATTCAAGATTATGAAACCCAGAAAACAAAGACTCAAAGGTGTTTAAGTCCACATTGGCATTAAACATAGGGTGGTGATTATTCATGCTTAATTTTCTCTGACTACAGAATAAGAAAATAGGTTCCATTTCAAATTAGATTAATTTAATCTGAACAGGGGACATTGCTAAACTCTTGAATTGTTAAAATAAGCAACTTCTTTCCATAGAGAAACTTAAAAGCAGAAGCAAATGTTATAAATAAGGATTGGAGGCCTCTAAGGCAACTTCAACCTCTGCGCTTTCATATGGAATCACAGGAAGCCTGTTCTAGGACATCTAAAACTGCCACCTCTATCGTACTGGGAGAGTCCTCAGACTGAGGAGTCTGTAGTCTCTGGGGCGGGTGGATCTGAATTCGAATCCCAGGTTTCCCACTTCCTAACTGCATATCTTCATGCAGTTCCTTGTATGTTCTAAGTCTCCATTTACTCAAATGTTGAACAGAGAAGATAATAGGACCTACATCTTAGGGTTTCCATGAGGATAAAATAAGCAAATCTATATAAATTACATGGTTCACTTGAGGACATTATGCTAAATTAAATAAGTCAGTCACAGAAAGACATGTACTGCATGATTCCACTTATAGGAGGTATCTAGAATAGTCAATTTCATAGACTCAAAGAGTGGCATGGTGGTTGCCAGGGCTGGGGGAGGGGGAAATAGAGAGTCAATAATCAACAGGCAGAAAGCATTCCTCAAACCAGATGAATTAGCTCTGGAGATCTACTGTACAACATTGGACCTAGAGTCAACAATACTGGATTGTACACTTGAAAATTTGTGAAGATGGTAGATCTCATGTTAAGTGTTCTTATCACAATACAATTAAAATTTTTAAAATTCAAAAATTTAAAAAATAAACAGCATGACTCAGCATCCTGAACATAGGAAGCACTTAATAAATATAAACTATGAGTATTATTATTAATTTTATTTTTAGTATTAGTAGGTATACAAAGGAGGGGGGAAAGATTTGCATATCATTGAAAATTTAGCTGGATGATATTTTCAATTTGTCTTTATATCAAAGGCTACTTTGATATAAGGAAATTTTAAAAGTGACATTAAAAAAGGAAAATTTTACATCATAGATGCATTTCTTTATAAAGATATGATCTAGATATAAACAAAAATGCATTCATCTATAGTTTTCTTAATTGAAATGATCTTTATGAACCCTGCAAAGAGGTCCAAGGATATATGCTATTATGGAGGCTTGGCCTTCCCATCTTAAGCAATTTTACACGCTATTGAAGGTCATATGGGGTTGGACTGCTAAATAAAGCTTAAGGAAATATAGTTTTTCCATAGACTCGGGAATTCCTAGACATGGATCTAAATTATTATGCTGAAAACAATGTATAACTATAGAGCAATGGAACTAGTTTCATTTTACCACATAGACCAGAATTTATATTCCCAAAATGAGTGTTGCATTCAAAGTAGTCACCTTGGGAGGCTGCAAACTCATTTTATTATTGCTCCCAGAGTTCAAAAAATTTTTGAAACTCCTCTTTTAGAACTGTAGTCAGGAAAAGTTTATGAGCCACATTAGAAAATCAATCTTGTTACATTGTTTTCACACCTCATTCTTTTCCCCAAACATCACCCAGATATAACCCGCAGACTTGGCTTCAAGTGACTATTAGCTGTTTCCAAAAATCAAATTCACCATCAAAAGACAAAGAGTTGTCTGAGGATATGTAAAACAGTGTCCCACAGGCTCTGAAGAGAATTCCAGTAGGGAAGCTCCCAAATATCCCAAATAAAGGCAGCATTATTGAAATAAGTGTACAACTTCTCAGGAATGCCAACCTGGAAGGATATGGCATTTGGATAACTATGTTCTGGTTTATTAAATAAAGGCAATTAGATTCATGATTTTAAGGTCATAACATCAAATATAAGATTTTGTTTCTACCTTAAGGAATAGTTCATGAAGTACTAAAATTTATAAAGGACAAATGGAAACCTTTTTTTTTTTTTTAACGTACAGAACAGGACAATATTGAATTAAGTCAAGAAAGTTCTCTGTTTCCATAGTCAATAGTAAAGAAGCACAATGCTTAGTTCAATTAAAGGAAAGTGGATTTGAAAAAAACAGTTTCTTTTTATAGCATGAGGCAAACTTACAGATACCATGCCATGGTGAGCTATGGAGACAAATATTGAGTCTGAATTTGCAAATGGGATGGATCATTGTATGACTGTTAACGTAAAATTTGCAGCTCTGTAAACCCAGATCGTGATTTAAAGATAATAAAATCTCATGCTTCAGGGTATAAGTTAATCACCTGCATGGAGCAGAAAGAATTTTCCTTCCAGAAGGAGCAATGCACAATTGAGTAGGTGCATAAATTTTGTTTAATTTTCAATGCATTAAGTATCGGTCAGTGCTGAAAACAAGAATCAAATTAGATGGACTATTAATTTGATTTGGTTCAGCAACTCTTATATTGTTCCTTCCACTGATTTTTATGCATTGTATTTATACTTTGCTATTTTAAATAACAATAGCTTTGTCAATCTTTCATTTTTATAGCACATATCATCCCAGAATGGGGAAATTTATACACTATGCAGTATTATCTTCATTATACAAAGTAAATGGGATTGAAGCTACCTTCAGTAATCAACAATTTGGTTAGTAAAAGGTATCTTCAGGCTTATAGAGTTGTATCCTTTATACATTTTGCATATGTCAAAGGAACTCCCTACAGATAATACTCAAAATGTCTCTATGACCACGACCCCCACTTTATGGCTTGTAGAAAATATCTTCCAGAATCTGTGGTCTAAATGCAAATAGGAAAGAGAACATACTCAGAAACTAACAGCAAGAACACATTCCTTCTGTGAAAGTGTGGGATTCAAAGGTTGATTTTCAGTTGTCTACAAGCTAGGAAACACATTTGTCTGGTGACCAACATGACACTCATTGCTAAATAAAAGTGGTTAATGTGTTTAAAAGTGGAAACAAATGCAAATTACTTAGTATGTATGAGAAAATAGTTCTAATTTCTGAATGATAGGTATAGAAGTCTTCATATGCAATGTAATTGATCAGCAAAATTGTAGCCTTGCTTTCACAGTTAAATTGGGAAAAAATGACAGTAAGAGTACATTATGATTTCTATGTATTTTCATTTAATCACATTATGAATTTATGACAGTTTGCCACTGAAAATGAACTTATTCTACCTATCTTCCAGAACAATAAAATAACTCTGTAATTAATAGATGGTCTATTGTACTAGACTGCTTAATAATTAATGAAAAGCGAAGCCAGAAGCAGGTTTTTCCTCATCTAAATGAGTGGACCATTACATAAAGATACAAATTCCCAAAGTATGGGTGAGACTGAACTAGCTGCCCTGCTAGCTGCCCTGCTACTGCCATTCCCCCAAGACCAGTGAGGCATAAAGGGCAGTGTATCTAACCAAAGGACAGAGCGGAAAGCTGTAATTTCTCATCACTTCAGGAAGGGTTTGGCTCCTACCGAGAGCAGAGAAGAGCATGAGGAAGGTCAATCTAATACTCTGTGGCTTTTCCCAGCCTTCAGATCCTTCCTCACTCCATGGGAAGAGGAACGGTGTGTCTGGTCAAGAGGGCAAGTCAGCAAGGGCAATGGTGGCTGCCTGGAGGATTGCTCAAGAATAGTCATTCACTCCTTAGAAAACATAATTGTGTTTTTATGTATTTTGCACTATGGTAGATGCGTGGGCTACAGAAATTCAAGTCCCTACCATCAAAAAAAGATGCCCTTTCGGAGGAATCAGGACATCTTTGTGAAAAGAGACTACAGGAAAATAACTTATATTGGAGCACCTGCCACGTTCAGGCACAAGGCTGGATACGTTATTTCTGTTGTCACAGTCAATGATTAGAAAATAAAGGGAAAATATATATAACTTCCCCAAATTCTCCCTCCCTCTATGTTAAAAATTATGTTTCAAGTGTTGTCTGAATCATTATCTTTGGAACTCTATTTACTTTGAGTTTGCCAATAGTTATTCTAGTGATTAAAAGTTACTACTCTTTCAAAGTAGGTTGAGGGGGACTGGTCTTTGTGTGCTTTGATATGGAGGACATAAATGACAAATAAGTGGCTAGATAGAGAAAATGTTTTGTGTTTAATTATCCATGAAAAAAGAGAGCTTTACAAGGTTGGTAATAAAGTATCTCAAATTAGGTTGCTATCTGTTCACTTCTGTAAATCTGTGCATCTATTCCATCTCTACCTCTGCTTATCTATCATCTCTCTATATGATGGACCACATACAATTATTTAAATAGTAGAATTCAGGAAAATTAAATTCATTGTTTATTTTGAATTCGATATTTTTATTTCTTTAGCCAAAACTTACCTCATTATCTAGTAATAAGTTATATATAGAAATTAAAAATGAAAACATTTTTACAGTTACACATATTTTCTACTTTTGATCATACAAGAATGTGAGTGACTTGTATTATTTTTAAATTAAAAACAACACCTATAAAGCAAAAAATAAAGATGCACCAATATGTATCCATTTTTATAAATATGATTTATTTCTGGTATGAAGTCAACACAGTCTGTGACTAAATATGAAACTAGCCCTTCTGCAATAGGCTAAAAAGAGGGAATTCAAACATACCGAACACTTTTCCAGATTACTTAAACACACAGACTTAACACATAATCTTTCTGGCATATACGGAATAATTTTTGAGGCATATGAATTGCAGTACATGTTATTCTGATGTGGAAGTAGTCACTGTTTACACAGGCTCGATTAACCCATTTGACCTTTTCCTTGAATTGTTAACTATTTTGCACATCAACAATAAGAATTTTTAAATGGAAGCCAAAAAAAATCTACTTAAAACTTGTTTTTTTTTTTTTTTAATGAAAAGCACCTTTTAGGAGCTACATTTAATAAAGCTTCTTTGATCTAAAACCTCCCCTTAAAATTTTTTCATGAACAGTTTTTGATGTTTTTAATGTTAATACTGCAGACAGGGAGTCTAAATGTTTGTTCCTATTTCAGAAAGCTGCATCAACAGTGTGACACAGGGGAAAATGTCAGAATGAGAGGACTCTCCAAAGGGGCTGGAATTATTTCAGTACACCTTACTTTATACTGTGCGTGGAGTATTCAGAGTCTCACAGGACCCCAGGTTTCCATGGTTTGGCATACTTTTACAGGTGTCAGATGTGTCCTTTCTATAATGACAGAACGTGGGGCTGATCGTCCACCCACCCCAGGAGTCAGCAGACATACGCAGCATCATTCTTACTGTGGTTTTCATGAAACTTGACTGCATTATTGAAGACAAATGAGTTGTGTTGCTAACCGTAATGTAAGCTGCCTGGTGATAATGAAGCTACCCGGCTTGAGTTTCACGCTGTCGTGCGTGATGAACCCGTTTCTCTAAGGGCCTGGCAGTGGGTTGCCCGGTGGTGCATTGAGCAGAAGGACCCCGAGAGCCCTCATGGCACAGTTCTCCCTGCAGTGTGGAAAGTAGTAAGAAACTCACTTTGACTTGAAAGCTGAATAAGCATGACATTGAGATTGCAGAGTAAAAGCATATATGCGTCCTCAAGACCTTGTTTTGACAAAGTGATTTTTTTTCTCCAATCCATTTTATCACTTTTTTCCTTCCAGTTGGTTCTACCTGCTACCTTTGGTTGTTTTATCAGTCTCTTCCTCTCAGGAAATGTAGGAGGTAGGTTCAGGCCCATGAGGAATTGCCACAGGGTTAATTCTTGATTCTTTTCAGCCTTTACTGAAATGTTCAGTTTTAAAATCAATTAAAATATTATTAGGAAATGATCATATGAAGGTGCGGAAAAAATTAGGGCAAAATTATATTAATTTATGATGGAGTCTAAAATTTCTAAGAGAGATTATTTTTATCTACTTCATTATGGAGGACAATTCATCACCAACTTCATTTTAAAACTCAGGATAAGTTCTGCAGTTACTTTGAAGAGTATATTAATGTAGTTTTATATGACTTCAGAAAGGTATTTTAGAACTCTGTTCTCCCATATCCATTTCCATCAACCAGCTTTGTTTTCTTTGTGCAAATATCTAGGCCAAGTCTCTTTGAGAATATAAAAAAGGAAAAATTAAAAACTAAACCTATAATCTATAGAAGAACTCCAGAACTGATTTGCTTTGAAAGTAATCTTCACGTGTGTTTCCCATTTGGGCATTCACGGCATCTGCCTTCTCCCGTCCCCCCCCTCCACAAACCCATCTTGTCACCCTCGTTTGGATAATGAGAAAAGTCACCGAGTTAAAAACATTTAGGCAAAGGAACAAAATGTCATTGCAGATTGTTTTCAATTTCCTAAAAGGGATAGAAGCTGTCTTCTATAAATCACATTACAAATAATGGTGAAGAAATTCTTAGATCAGAGAGTCCGGGATAGTCATGGGTATGGATTCCAGGGAAGGTGCTTTAATAAACTCACAAAGCGTCATACCTCGAATCAACACTCATGTATCAGCCTCCCAACTCTGCTCATTTATTTCCTCAACAGAGCTACAGTGAACCTGTTGACGTGAAGACATCTCAACCTCCTCAGCTGATCAATTCGAAGCCGTCGGTGTTCCATGGGCCCAGCCAGGCCCACTCGGCCCTGTACCTAAGTTCCCACTATCACCAACAACCGGGAATGAATCCTCACCTAACTGCCATGCATCCTAGTCTCCCCAGGAACATAGCCCCCAAGCCGAATAACCAAATGCCAGTGACTGTCTCTATAGCAAACATGGCTGTGTCCCCTCCTCCTCCCCTCCAGATCAGCCCGCCTCTTCACCAGCATCTCAACATGCAGCAGCACCAGCCGCTCACCATGCAGCAGCCCCTTGGGAACCAGCTCCCCATGCAGGTCCAGTCTGCCTTACACTCACCCACCATGCAGCAAGTAAGTGCAATGGCTCTGGACTTAGAGTGTGCACCCCTATTCTGAAGTGTGGTGGTGGAGGTGGGGGGAGCTGTTTATCCAGGACAGGATTGGGGATATGTGTTTTCTATCCTTCTGTTTAAGTCAAGAGAGCACTAAAGATATTCAACAAATATCTGCTTTCTGTAAAATGTAATTTACAAGTGGTGAATTCGTGTGGCATTATGCCATCACAATTGACAGTCACTTCTTTTCATAATCACTGGTTTCTTTCCCATGATATCCATTTTGCTTCATGTTTCTAATCATTCTTCTTGTTTTCTGTTTCTTGAGTAAAGTAAATTTGTTATTTTAAGATACCAAGTGCTGCCGAATCTCTTTGGAATAGAGAATTCTACAACTTTTTAAAAAATATTGTTTGGAGATGAGAAAGTCTTGACTGGTATGCCTCTTGAGTCCAATAAATGCTGAAAAATGAAATCAGGTCCAACACCAAATCTGGTGGAACCCTGAAAGTCCTAAGAACTGAACATTTTAACCAGAGTTTTATTTAAAAATGGATATCTGGCTTCTGCATAAATTGAAAAACACAGGCTGTTTGGAAGCCTCCCTACCCACTCCCTGATTATTGAAACCATTTGTGTGCAATTTTAGCTTAACTTTTCTTTGAAATCAAATATTGCTTTTGGATTTTGGTGTTATTTTAAAATTTGAAAATTAGGCTCAAACAATATAAACTAAACTGAACAGAAGGCATCCTGAAATCCTAAAACTATTTTTTAAATTTTATTTTAAAAAATAAAAGCAGCTTTGCGCAGTGGCAGTATCATAGCCAATAAAGTTTATCTGAGATGTGATTATTGCCAGTTGAAAGCTTCTCCCACTACCCTGCCATGACAACTTGCAGTATAATTGACACTGGCAATCTTTTATAGTCTCTATGGAGACTGAATATAATTTTTTAAAAAAATAAATAAAAGTAAAAACTACAAATCACATTAAATGCAGGTATCACTTATATACTCCAATTACTCTATTGTTCTCCAAGCTATAAGGATATAAGGCAAACACAGATTTCCTATAGAATTGATGTCTACCTCTCTGTGGAATTTGAATCTTTAGTTGGACTGGGATCTAGATGAAGCGGAAGGAGAGGCAGAAAAAGAAATCAAATATACATAGTCCCCAATTCATTATTATTATTACTACTATTATTATTGACAGGATTTTTGAGAGCTCACAGTAACAAGCCCAATGCTTTTAATACACCACCTCTTCTTTAATTCTCAGAAAACTTATAGTGTGGGTATGAGCATTATCTTCATTTAGAGGAAGGCACTGAGGCTTGGCAGAGTTAAGTCATGTGCTCATAAGGTCAGAGCTGGAATTCAAACCCAGGTCTGTTCAAAACTCAGAGGCTGGATTCTAAAATGCTAGGCTTGCTGCGTCTCATTCACAATCGTTCTTGTAGACTCTTAACTCTTTCATATGAGAAAACCTGTATCTCCTAAGAATTCAAAGGATCTTTAAATTCTGGTTACTTCTCAAATCAAAGTCGTTATGAAGAACAAAGGGATTTATCTTCTTACTGAAGTCTTTCTTGGTCCCTAAGCCAAAGATACTGTTAAAGCTATGATGATTTTCTTATCTGCATCCAACAGACAGTTGTTGATTCACTGGGGAAGAAGAGTACGTAGAAAGCCACTTCCTACCACCCTGCCTTGTCTTAAGAGGCATATGACCAAGTTATATTCTGAGGGTCAAATTCCCACTCTTCCCATCAGACATCAACTTCAATTAAAGGCACATACTTGGGTATCCATGCATCTTAATGAACCAGTAGTGTTTGTATGAAGAATTAATGGTTTGGAGGATGCCACCCTTGGTTGGGTAATTGACCCCTGTTTGAGGGTGCTGCGTAGCTAAGGACCCATGTTTTGCTTACAGTGCTATAGTTGGGGGCTGTTTCCTCCTGAAGGAAAAAAACCAAAAGTTCAGTTTCCTCACCATGCTGCGGGCTGGAGCTGTGTGCAGAGATCTTTTTTTCTGATTTATCAATCAGAGATGATTACTTTTTCTATTTATGCTAACATAAACACCTTGGATGATGTGGCCATGATCCTGAATAGTTTTCAAATATTTCAGATTTACATAAGACCACATGTAAAAATCCAAGAGATTTGTCTTTCCATATAGAATCTTAACTGTATAAGAAAAAATAGAACAGATTACACTGGACAAGTTATTCATCATCCTTTAAGTCAGTTCTGTTAGTGTATCCCAAAAAGTATGCTTGCTGAGATGGGAAGACCTGATTACAATTTACCCAAATGGCATAAGCCCAAAATGGAGAGTAAATCGCTCCAAAGACTACATTGACTAAGAACTCTTTTAACAATGCCTTGATCATGGTAAGTAGTCAAAATAATTGTTGAGTAGTGAACAAATAAACAAACAAATGAGCAGTAAAAGTGTTTCACTGTTAGAAGGATTTAAAGATCAGGTAGTAGAATTTCAATTTCAATTCCTTGGAAGTTTTTAAAAATGTAATTGATTCGAAAAATTTTAATTGAACCCCTAACATGTGGTAGGCACTATCTAGGCTCTGGAAATTGAGTGATGAGTGAGAACAAGTCATGAGACCCCTGCCCCGTGGAGTTGGCAGGGGAGGGATGGCAGTGGTGATATGATAAACAAATAACGAAGGTCCCCTGAAAAAAATAAAACTGGAAGACAGAATTCCAGACTTTCAGGGTGCATGCAGGAAGGACAGAGCCTTTAGCTAGGATGGACAAGGAAGGCCCTTCTCAAGGGCTGGCACAGTGACCTGAAGGATGAGAAGAGGAAGCACGCTTTAAATACTGGGAAGTGGGAAGGGTGTGGAGGACGTTCCCACAGACAGCAGCAGCCAGGAAAGGGGACTCTAGCTGGGAGAGCCAATCTGGGGAGGAGCATGGCCTGTCCAGGAGATCGGAAGGAGGCCAGTGGAAAGGAGGGGAATAAAGAGAGAGGTAGGGGCAAGGTCAGAGTCAAGGGCAGGGAATTGGAGTGGGATCCTGCAGGTGAAGGGGACTGGTATCCCCAGAGAACTGATAATCCTAAAATCAGGATCAAAAAGGGAGTCCACCACCCCTCCACGTTATCACTTCATCTATTGCCACCGCCACAGTCTGTTGGGGCCCACATCCGAGTCATCAGTTAGTCTTCAGCCTGTAGATGCAGACCTGAGTTGTGGATAAAATCTGACCTGATTCATCATTCAAAACACCTTTATGCTGAAGATGTTTGCTTCCTCATGTGGGAGCCATGTGGACATATCCAAACACCAGACAGAGAGAGAGAAAGAGAGACAGAGAGAGAAGAAAGTTAACAGCAACTGTATTTTTAAAATAGTGTCTCATATTCCAATATTACTTTAGCTATTTTATTATCCTTTTGAAAATGAATGTATCCTACAAAAATGATTGTGTAGTCCACCAGGAATAATAGTTTCATTTTTTTCTAGAGTGTTTTATACACTGAAACCGTGGACCTGCTTTTTTTGTCCAGTTTTCTTCCTTTTCTTCTGCTCAGGAGATTGTCGAATGAGGTCAAGAGAAAAAAATCATTAATATCTGTCAACTTCCTTTATAACCTTAAGAAAAAATCTTTGATATCACACAGACAGATTTTCAATTTCCTTGTGTAATAAACAGCTGCTTTAGGATTTGGGTGTAATTTAAAGGTTTAAAAAAAATCACATTGAGATTGATGAATAAATCAGTTGTGAAGACAAAAACATTGATGCCTGTTGAAAATACCTCTCCAGACAGGCAGGAAATGAAATTAGTTCCCAGTAAAGTGTGGATATGAGGATCACTGTTTGGTTGTGCTGCAGGCTTTTTCGGACTTGCTCTGGTGGCACAACAAAACTGCGAGGGCTGCAGAAATCTAATTAAAGAGCAAATGTCCCTTCTGACATCAAATTAATCTTTATCATGTTTCCTATTTTTATTTCAATCTGGCACCAGAAAATGAAATTTAAAATTCCAGGCATGCTACAAAACAGTTGGTGATTTTTCTCCTGAGTATTAAAATGCAAAATATTCAGTCTTGTTTAATTAGACTACTAAGCAAACATTTTTTCAAAAAATGTGTGTCATCATGTTGTTTCATATTTACACCAATAATCAATATTTACTGAGTGCTACATTTGACCTCAGCATCTCTTTTTATAGTGTTCAGAGGAATGTGTCATTTTCTAAATTGAAAGAAAGTAAAATAATGTGAAATAATATTACTTCAGGCTTTGCTTGTATGTTTCTCGGTCCTTGTTTTGATATTAGTGATCTTAAAATAGACATTGAAGTTAGCTGAAGTTTAAATCTTTGAACTTTGTAGCTAACACATAATTTTGGTTTTGTAAACTGAAGTCACTCATTTAATCTTAAACTAATAATGTTTTCTTACAACCTGAGAACTATTTTCATTGGATGGGGGGAAAAATGGCGGTTTCTGTGGTCTTTGTGTGGGGAAGGGCAGCGAAAGGGGGTGGGTGTTCTCGTGTGGTTGCTGGGTTTATTTGTTTGTGCTTGTGTTTTGCTTTTTCATATGTTTCCACGCCGTCAACTAAGTCAATATATTCTCGACTACTTCTTTTTTGAGACTTTTTTCCTTTTAGGTTACATTTTGTCAACTGTGTAAAACTCCAATATGGAGACCAAGCATGGTAGCTCACTCGTGTAATCCCAGCACTTTGGGAGGCCACGGTGGGAGGATCGCTTTAACCCAGGAATTGGAAATGAGCCTGGGAAATATGTCGAAACTATGTCTCTACAACACATACACGCACACCAAAAAAAATTTAGCAAGGCATAATGGCAGCACCTGTTGTCCCAGCTACTTGGGAGGTTGAGGTGGAAGGATCGCTTGAGCCCAGGAGGTCGAGACTGCAGTGAGCCGAGATGGTGCCATTGCACTCCAGCCTGGGTGACAGAGCAAGAGCCTGTCTCAAAAACAAAACAAAAATCCAATATGGAGAACTTTACACTAAAAAAATAGCAGCTGGCTACAATGGCTCATGCCCATAATCCCAGCACTTTGGGAGACCAAGGTAAGAGGATCCCTTGAGCCCCAGAGTTCAAGATCAGCCTGGGCAACATTGCAAGTCTCCATCTCTACAATAAATAAATAAATAAATAAATAAATAAATAAATTTAAATTAGCCAGGCATAGTGGCACACACCTGTAGTTCTAGCTACCTGGAAGGCCAAGGCATAAGGGTTGCATTAGTCTAGGAGTTTGAGGCTGCAGTGAGCTATGATCATGCCACTGCACTCCATTCTGGGTGACAGAGCAAGACCCGGTCTCTAACAACAACAAAAAGATAGGAAATCCCTGACATTTAATCATTTATATACCCTGCACCTTTCCAACAGTAGCATCAAACAGTCTGCAATAAACTTTACTTATGAAAAACATGATTTATTGAGCCACTATTATGGGCTAGGCCCTGAGAATACCCAGTAAGTATTTGAAACACTCTCTGATCTCAAGATGCTTACAGCAGCCTTGTGATGAGGCTGAATAAAGGAAGCCAAGACAAGGCTCCTCTCAAGAGTTTTCTCCTGCCCTTCGATGCTGGCATCGAACTAGACACTAGGGAAATATTTTGGAAGATATTTACAGCTTGAGGAACAGGTCACATCTACACAGACAAACTTATTTTCCGTAAACAAGCTGTGAATTTCTTTTAGTCTGTGTGAGATCAAGTAACCAATCTGGTTGAATTGTCCATTTTTCAGTGATTTGTCTCCAGTCATTCAGAGTTTTGTCTTTGTCCACAGCTTGTGTGGGAATCAGTGGTGATGTTGGCTTGAAGTCTTTATCATTTGAATAGGAAATAAACTTAATATCTAAAACTGAATAATGAGAAATGAGAATATTTGGTAATAGGTGCCTTCGAGTCTTTACACGAGGGACACTCAAACATGAATAAAAGTCTAAGGAGGTATCCCTAGTTAAAAATCAATCCTCCTGTCATCCTGCTGAGTTCTTTAAAAGTGAAAATTCAACAATATTATGGCTTCAAAAGCTTTCTCCAAGTAAATAGAGAATGGTTTGTTTTTTAATCTCTTGATTTCTTAGTGGTTAAAAATCATGGATGGAATCTGCTTCGGAGACAACCATGAGATTAATTAAGTTGCCCTTTTGGTCATTTCCAGAAAAACTTGCTTATGTTGATCTTGAATTCACCAGAGAAGCTAAAAATAAATCTTAGTATAGAATGCTTTTTGTTTACCAGATATAGCTATGCACTTCAGAGATTCTGTCCTTGAATTTTTAATAGCTTCGCTAGGATTAAAAGTCAACACTTCACCATGCCAGTGTATTAGAAGAATCTTCCTGAAGTCTGATTATTGTTTGCCAGTTAATAGACTTTTCAATTAAAAAATATTTGCTCTGTCGTACACTTTTCCCTCCCCGTGTTTTCCAATGGCAAGTCGTTTTGAATCTCTTTTCCCTGTATTAGTCCAACAACTGTTAAAAAGCTTTGGTTGAAATTTTTTAGCTGAGAGAGAAATACAAATAAAAGAAGAAGCAGATGGTCCCTTTGTGACTGAATGAAGAAAAAGAGGTTTGAGAACAATATGTGAATAGGTGTAGTCTAATAAAACACTCAGCCACCTGCTGCCTGAATCCTTCAAAAAAGAATCTGTTGCATATTCTGGGGATTAACTATTAATGTATCCTTAGGTTTGATAGAAAACATAAACTTTGAGGGGTTCAGGCCCTCTTCTCCCTTTGTTTTGATTGAGTTGGCTCCTCTATATTTGAAATTGTTTCTCAATTCAATTTATCTGCTCAAGGGTATAATTAAAGGTTTTCTGACACATGGCTAAATGAAGGAAAGGTAAGAAGAATGGACTTGTGGGCATTTCTTTTCTACCTTTGTTTTAAATTTTCTGGGCTCTTCCGACAGGCTTGCCCTTGCAGAGACAGAAGCAAGAGGCCTAGTGTGTCTGCAAAGAATGAATAAATATTTAGGTGCTTTTCTTCTTAAAATGCATTTTGATCCTTATTTGCGGACTTGCTTTCCCTTTCAGGGATTTACTCTTCAACCCGACTATCAGACTATTATCAATCCTACATCTACAGCTGCACAAGTTGTCACCCAGGCAATGGAGTATGTGCGTTCGGGGTGCAGAAATCCTCCCCCACAGCCGGTGGACTGGAATAACGACTACTGCAGTAGTGGGTAAGCGGCCGGTCATCGCCACCTGGTGGTGGACAGCGCTCATAGCATGCATATCGTCCCTAGTTGATCGTTTTCTTGCTTCCAAAAACATGATCCGGGATAGTTTCACGTTCATGAAGGCAGAAGACACCAGAAATTGTTAAGCAGTCTTCTAGCTCCTCCAAGAATAAATGCCTTTAGCTCACTTCTCACTTCAGATGTAGGTTAACTAATTGCAGTTTCCCAGTGAACAGCTCAAGCTGGAGCAAATAATTCAAAGACATCCATCCCCCCATTGTCACCTGTAGCACAGGTTGTCCTGTAACAAGGAACTGTCTTTTTTCTCTTCCTGCAGGGGCATGCAGAGGGACAAAGCACTGTACCTTACTTGAGAATCTGAACACCTCTTCTTTCCACTGAGGAATTCAGGGAAGTGTTTTCACCATGGATTGCTTTGTACAGTCAAGGCAGTTCTCCATTTTATTAGAAAATACAAGTTGCTAAGCACTTAGGACCATTTGAGCTTGTGGGTCACCCACTCTGGAAGAAATAGTCATGCTTCTTTATTATTTTTTTAATCCTTTATGGACATTGTTTTTCTTCTTCCCTGAAGGAAATTTGGACCATTCAGATTTTATGTTGGTTTTTTGCTGTGAAGTGCTGCGCTCTAGTAACTGCCTTAGCAACTGTAGATGTCTCGGATAAAAGTCCTGGATTTTCCATTGGTTTTCATAATGGGTGTTTATATGAAACTACTAAAGACTTTTTAAATGGCTTGATGTAGCAGTCATAGCAAGTTTGTAAATAGCATCTATGTTACACTCTCCTAGAGTATAAAATGTGAATGTTTTTGTAGCTAAATTGTAATTGAAACTGGCTCATTCCAGTTTATTGATTTCACAATAGGGGTTAAATTGGCAAACATTCATATTTTTACTTCATTTTTAAAACAACTGACTAATAGTTCTATATTTTCAAAATATTTGAAAATAAAAAGTATTCCCAAGTGATTTTAATTTAAAAACAAATTGGCTTTGTCTCATTGATCAGACAAAAAGAAACTAGTATTAAGGGAAGCGCAAACACATTTATTTTGTACTGCAGAAAAATTGCTTTTTTTGTATCACTTTTTGTGTAATGGTTAGTAAATGTCATTTAAGTCCTTTTATGTATAAAACTGCCAAATGCTTACCTGGTATTTTATTAGATGCAGAAACAGATTGGAAACAGCTAAATTATAACTTTTACATATGGCTCTGTCTTATTGTTTCTTCATACTGTGTCTGTATTTAATCTTTTTTTATGGAACCTGTTGCGCCTATTTATGAAATAATAAATATAGGTGTTTGTAAGTAAATTTGTTAGTATTTGAAAGAGGTTTCTTTGATGTTTTAACTTTTGCTGGCAAAAAAAAAAAATTCACGCTTGGTGTGAATACTTTATTATTTAGTTTTTACAGTAACATGAATAAAGCCAAACCTGCTTTTCATTTAGCAGCAAATTAAAGTAACCAGTCCTTATTTCTGCATTTCTTTGGTTGATGCAAACAAAAAACTATTATATTTAAGAACCTTATTTCTTCATACAACATAACAGAATTGCCCTCCAAGTCACACAAGCTCCAAGACTAAACAAACAGACAGGTCCTCTGTCTTAAAAAGGTTACTTCTTGGTTCTCAGCTGGTTCTAGTCAATTCTGAACCACCACCCCCCGCCCCCCGCAAAAAAGTAAAAGTCAAACCAAACTTCCTCAAGCTGCATGCTTTTCACAAAATCCAGAAAGCATTTAAGAATTGAACTAGGGGCTGGAAGAAGTGAAAGGGAAGCATCTAAAAATGAAAGGTGAGTAACCAGATAGCAAAAGAAAAGGGAAAGCCATCCAAATTTGAAAGCTGTTGATAGAAATTGAGATTCTTGCTGTCTTTTGTGCCTCTACAAGCTACTACTCATTCCAGAATTCCTGGGTCTTCCAAGAGGATTCTTAAGGTACCAGAGATTTGCTAGGGAACCAAAAGTGCTTGAGAATCTGCCTGAGGGCTTGCATAGCTTTCACATTAAAAAAAGAAAAAGCTAGCAGATTTACTCCTTTTTAGGGGATCATATCAAGAAAGTTAGTCTGGTTGGAAACCAAGAGAATGGCTGATGTCTCTTTCTTGGAATATGTGAAATAAATTTAGCAGTTTAACTAAATACAAATATATGCATTGTGTAATCCACTCAGAATTAAACAGACAAAAGGTATGCTTGCTTTGGAATGATTTTAGGCATTGTACAACCTTGAATCACTTGAGCATGTAATAACTAATAAATAATGCAGATCCATGTGATTATTAAAATGACTGTAGCTGAGAGCTCTAATTTTCCTGTCTTGAAACTGTATAAGAACTCATGTGATTAAGTTCACAGTTTATTGTTTGTCTGTTTAGTATTTTAGAAATATACCAGCACTACTAATTAACTAATGTCTTTTATTTATTATATTATGATAAAGTAAAAATTTCACTTGCATTAAGTCTAAACTGAGAAGGTAATTACTGGGAGGAGAATGAGCAGCTTTGACTTTAACAGGCGGTTTGTGCAGGAAAGCACAGTGCCGTGTTGTTTACAGCTTTTCTAGAGCAGCTGTGTGACCAGGGTAGAGAGTGTTGAAATTCAATACCAAATACAGTAAAAACAAATGTAAATAAAAGAAAACACATCATCAATAAAACTGTTATTATGCGTGACCGTATTCTATTTGGTGATCCATCAGTCTCTAAAAAGCAAGCCTAGTCAGATGAGAAATCCCAAATAAATTTTATGGTGGAAGTGATCAGGCAGAGTGGGGGTTAATGGCCGCCATGGCCACAAATGTTCTTTCCTGAAACTCTGAGAATGCCCTCTCACTAACCTGAGGCTCTAGTATAGTGAGCTGTTGCCTAGGAAATCCCCATCTTTCAGAAAGCCAGAATCCACCCTGGGCACAGTAGCCCAGCGGCTTGGAGCTTGTAGCTGAGAGGAACAGTGGGGGTGCACACCGAGTTCTCTGCTGAAGCACTCCAAAGATTTCCAGCACCATCAGTAAAGTCATTCTGAGAGATAGCAGCAACACTGTGGAACGACAGATTTCTTCACCAACACACCAAAACCAAAATTATAGCTGATTAGAAAAAGAAAAAATTTCGAGAGTGTGTAGGAGTGGGTTGAGTTGTGTCTCTAACATAATCGAGAAATGATTAGGAAAGAATAATTCAAAAATCCTGATTCCCATTCAAATGTGACCGAGTTGATAAGGCAAAATGAGTCAAATAATGACTTCCAGTTAGTCAAATTATAGCCAAGGATGAAGTTGGTCTCTGTGATTATTTTTATTATTTGTGTTAAACGCAAAGAGGCCTGTCTGCATGGACCACAAGCAGTCCATAGGAAGCCGTGGCCACCAAAGCAATACAGTCAACCCTCGAACAATGCAGAGGTCGGGGCACCAACTCCTCCCCACACCCACGCAGTTGAAAATGCCCATGCAACTTTGACCCCCGCAAAACTTAACTGCTAATAGCCTATTGTTGAGGAGAAGCCTTACTGATAACATAATCAGTTGAGTGACACATATTTTCTATGTTTTATGTATTATATACTGTATTCTTAAAGTAAGCTGGAGAAAAGAAAATGTTATTAAGAAAATCATAAAGAAGAGAAATAAGTGTTATTGACTGGTGTCAATAAGTGGAAGTGGATTATCATAAAGGTCTTCATCCTCTTCTTCATATTGTATAGGCTGAGGAGGAGGAGGAAGAAGGGGGTTAGTCTCACTGTCTCAGATGTGGCAGAGACGAAAGAAAATTTGCACATAAGTGGACTTGCTTGCTTCAAACCCTTGTTAATCAAGGGTCAACGTATACTCTGGCTCGGATTCATTACTAAGATATTTCTTAAACTTATGAATGCATGACTTAAAATTAGCTCATCAACAACCAATCCCTTTTCTGTGGATCTCTTGCCCTTTGCAAAAGAGTTGTCCCACTCATTGGAAAAGTGATTAGACTGAACCATATGAAATTGCTAATATTTGACCTGTTTTATCTACGAAATGGTAATTTCATATGATTCAACCAAAAGGTGTGGGAATTAGAGACAATGGGGTTTTGACTATAACTTGATATGTAATTTCAAATGGAATTAGAAGTACTTTACCAAGTCCTGGGAGAAAATGCTCAAAGGAATAATCAATTATGTTTGTTTACAAGGTACCCCACTTAGAATGAGTCCTAGACAGGTATGTTATATTAAACAAGGAATATTTTAAATTACCAGTAAATCCCAAGAGCCATTCATATTTCTTTGTTATAGTAAAAAATTCATATGAACATTTGTAATAAATAGGTTATCTGCTGGAACAGAAAGTTTTTGTTAAACATAGACGTCCTCATGTTTATCCGTTAAATAGAGATTTGACCTACATTTTCTTATTCCACTCATAATTGTCATTTTCTTTTTTTTTTTCTTTTATTTCTTTTTTTTTTTTTTTTCTGGAGACAGGGCCTCACTGTGTCACCCAGGCTGGAGTGCAGTGGCACAATCTTGGCTCACCACAACCTCTACGTCCCGGGCTCAACCAATCCTCCCACCTCAGCCTCCCAAGTAGCTGGGACCACAGGTGCATGCCAACATGCCTGGCTAATTTTTTTCTATATTTTGCAGTGACAGGGTTTTGCCATGTTGCCCAGGCTGGTCTTGAACTCCTGGGCTCAAGCGATCCACGTGCCTCAGCCTCCCAAAAGTGCTGGGATTACAAGCATGAGCCACCATGTCCAGCCATAATTGTTATTTTCAAGGAAGGATAGAAACAGAAAATTCATCTCTTTTGCTGATTATTAAATATTAAAATAGTGGCAAGGCAAGGTGAAAAATTCGTATCATGAGTTTAACCTCTAAATCTAAGTCACCCTTCCACTTAATGGTTGAATTCATGTGAGTCACCCCATGGTAAAAATCTCTTTGTCTGCCTGAAATTCAACAATTTCCTTATCTCCAAAACAACTTGGAATGTCATAGCACACAGTAGGTGCACAAAAAATGCAATGATACAAAGAAAGATCAATAAAACATCATCAATTATCCTCAACAGGAATTGTATGGTGTTTTCTTGATGATTTAAAGCCTCTTTAAATATAGATGGGAATTGAATATTACAGGCAAGCATTAGGAGTGAAGATGCAAATGTTTCATTAAAAACCTAGGGTTACAAAAAGATTGAAAGAATTTCAAAATGAGTTATGCCATATTTTTTTGGCCTACATAGTTGAACAAGAGCTTTTCTATTTGTGACAAAAGTAAAAGATCTAATACACACTAGTCTCACCAAGAAAATAAGAAGGGAGAAAAGAGGTGCTAGACATGTAGGGTGTCAAACACAAGAGAGAACATTCAGGAGACAAGTTTCATGGATTCTAAATTAAACTATTGATGAACAGGATACTGAATTTTTTTTTTCTAATTACCAAGTGTTAGTATGACTTGGTGAAGCAAGGAAAAGACTGTATTTCCTGGTTCTATTTTTTAGGATTTTCAAAGGCGATTTCTCTACTTTTATTTGGAATCATTTCCCAGTGTGGAAAACCTTTCCTAACAAAAAAAAAGTCTCCAAATCTGTACACAAGACCATTGCTTGGAGAAAGGGGATGGGGAGCCCCCTAACCTCACCAACCACGGAGGAGGAAGGCTGGGAGCCGCGGGAGGAAGAGGTAACTTCAAACCCAAGTTAGACACACTTGGCAATCTACGTGTACACAGAGAGATTAGACTTTGCCTTCTCATTTCATACTTAGCCAAACATCTTGTCATTTGTATCCAGCATCAGCCTGCAATGTAGTAGATGAGAAGAAGTGAAGATGAAGTTCTTGTTCCCGGATGGGAGACAACTGAGAACAATGACCTGTTATATTTCAGCACGGTCAGAGTTGCGCCTAATTAATGAAGCCCACCAGCAGGAATCATTTCACATTTTATTAACAGCTTGCTAGCAAAGACATTTGAAAGTGAAATTTTATTCACACTGACATGAGGCCAGAAGAAAAGAACAGTGACTAGAAAATAAAATGGAAAGACTTAATGATACTACAGAGAAAACAAAAATACCATTCTAAAGAAAGAGTATGAACCAAACTACAGTATTTTAAAGTCTGGAGCGTCCCTGTTTGACAATTGTATGTTTACAATAAGCCCAAACATAATTGCTCTGATAGGCTGTCAGGGAAAAGATTAATTTGGCAAAGATTAGTATTGACTTGCTGTTTATTAAGGCTTTTAAACAGCTGTATCTGGCAGCATTCCTGTAAGTGGCTGTCATATCTGAAAATCAGCCTCACACCCTGGTGCTCGCCAGCTGTTCCTAAACAATCTTCTACCACTCTGAATGTCTTTCTCCAGGCCAAACAGCAAAAGCAAACTATTGCCAAATGAGCTTTTTTCTCCTCCTGTCACTTACTTCTGGTGGGGGTAGGGAGCTTCTGAATGCTGAAATGTCAGCTCAGGGCTGATGGCTTAGCTGATAAGAGGTGCCGGAAGCCAGTAGGTGGTTTTGGGTGCTAGATGAATACACTCCCCACATAGAGAGCGGTAGCGGTAGCACTGTTAGTCACCTCACACAGACAAAAAAACCACAGCTTGCAACTGTTGTAGGCAAAATGTTTTAAAGACAGTTAGAAAGTGATGATCAAAGGTTTAAAGCCATCAGAATTCCAAAATTAATGTTTTGTTTCTTCAGGCCAGGCACATGCCATATCTGCCATATAGCTAGGAAAAGACCCCACAGTGGGATGCTGAGAAATTCAGTAGTGGCCATTCATCTTTAGCGTTGGAACTGGGATTTCTCCCAAGAACTCTGAAGGAGGACAAGCCACTTACTTGGTAAAGCATGCACCTCGCTTTTTGATTCAGTGGAAACCCGTAGAATAAAACAGATTTGGATGTTTTGAAGTCTGTCAAACACAAGGCAGATTGAGTTTTGTACTGGAATAAGACCTGGTAGTTTCAAATCCAAGTATAGTCAGAAAAGCAATGGAAAGAATAACATTCCAATGGAATTAAACATCAGACTACAAAGGGCCCAGTGTCGTGGTGAAAGTCACATTAGCCTTTCCAATATGACTGCTTTTGGGGGGATTAATCTCAGCCTTTTTGCATTGCATCAGGCAGGACTAAGTTGTCAGAGCAGATGCAAAAGGACATTGTCATCTCTTAACCCTTTCTCTGCCGGCACTTTCCATTACACTCTAAGGCATGGGGTTGGGGGAAGGAGGGAGGTGGCTTAGAAGCTAAGCTGTCTACAAGGACATTTCAAGCAGGTGTTTACCAACGTTTAACTTTTAAATAACTTCATTTTGGTGTCTCTGCTGTTGATGCACTCTGATGCTTGACATTTGAATCAGGATCAAATCCAGCCAGATTCCAAGGTACAGACAAATGAGCCATCCGCTCATCCCTGAATATGTCACTTTCCACCATGAGCACCCCAAAGCTGTCTCTCCGGTCCTTTCCACATATCACAATGGGGGGTGGTAGTGGGATGAGAAATAACACTAATTCAGCACTTACAATCAGAGAAATAAAGTGACTATAGACATTGAGAATACAAGAAAGGTGTGCGTTTGCCTCAGCCCCACTGAGTCTGGCTCTGAAGCCCAGTCTGTGGACAAAGAAAAATCAAGAGGACAGAATTTACTTAAAAATTAATCTGTGACCATAAGTCATTGAGTGTTCTAAGTTCTAAAATAGCTCTGGGCTTAAGGGCACTGTGGTCATTTTCTAGGGCAAGAACTCTCTCCGCAGAGGCCTGCTCACACTGAGAAATTAGGCCAAATGCCAGATTGTAAAGAAATACACCCTCTTACTTGCTCCAAAGGTACCTCAGACCTTACAGCAAAGCAAGAGTTCTATCACTGGATTTAAAGCACATTGTTGCTAACCAAATTACAAGACTACAGCTTCAACGTTTAATCCCAAAAATACTCAATACTGCTTTAAATAGAATCAAAGAAAGGCCAGGGTAGGGGCAGGGAAAAAAATCCCTTACATGTATTCCTGTCATGTTTTGTAGGACAGCATGTGGCACACTTACTCTTCATAGCTCTTTTATAAGTTTGGTTGCTTCCCATTGACCTGTAATTATTTGATTATTCAGACGAGTTAACTAAGTGTGGGAGATGAAGGGGTATACCAATTCCAAGACTGAATCTGATAAAGCCAATGAATTAAGTGAGGGGTCCTCAACAAACTGTTGGGACCCCACTATGATTACCCAAAAACCAACGAAGTTATCCCCATTGCTTGTGGTCCATGGGTAAAGTCCCTCCAGAAACCTAACGTCTTGGTATAATGCACAGATGTGTAGAAATTGTCCTGTATAAAAGCAGCCTGTACTTTTATCTTACTAGATTTGCCTTTGCGAGGACTATCTGGTTTCTCTAGCCTGAGAAAAATCCTCAGAATTCATCTCTCTACAAATTTGGAACCAATTCTGGGGTATTTCATATTTTACTTTGTTTTTGTTTTTTATCAAGATAGACCCACAGAAACCTAAATCTGGTCTTAGCAAGAGTTTCATACATGAACAAAAGAAAGAACAATGTGTCTAAATGAAACTGCAATTTCCGGGTACTATTACAAAATACTTACACCTACAAAGCCATTCTAGCTGTTGAGTTGGGTCATTTTTAACATCTGGTTTCATGATGTGGTTTCAGGAGCCCAACATAACAGAAGTGACAGTCCTTTATAGTACTAAGTCTCTGGGAGTTTAGGTGCCCCTCTCTCTTTCTCTCTCTCCTCCTTTCTTTCCTTACTTCCAGGAGAATCTGTTACTTTATACTACCTATTGGTTTACTGAAATGATTCTGGTCTTGTGTTTTCAGAACATTTACCTTCGACTTCTGGACAGCTGGAAAAGCCAGATTGCCTGCAACCAGAGCAAGTTGGCCTGCAGCTTCCCTTTGCTGATCACTTTGTTAATTCCCATAGAGATAGAAGGAGGTCCCATTTTTTCCCCGCCCCTTCTCCTTTCTAATGTAGAGCGATCAGAAGTCTCTAAGGACTTTTCTATATGACTTCCCATTTCACACCACAGATGGTTTAGATACAAACTATTAATTTTATTTATTCAAACAGCTTCATTTCACCAAAATGAGCCTATTTTTAACATTTTGCCTTAAGGTTTGTTTTCACATTTTTGAAGATGTGAAAGAGTTTTGCTGACGTCTCAGGTTTCAATCATCATCATTTCTGCCACCCAACAAGCTTTTGGACTACAGTGGAGCTGATGAGTCTTTTTAGAGGGAGTTTACTTTTTAAAAAATGTCATTAGTATTGCTTTACAAATTTGGTTTATGTATATTTTCATACAACATTTGAGGGTTTGCATTTTTTCGTGAGGTTAGCTTTGATCACTTCAATTTCAGAATAAGTCCTGTATATGCTCTGTCAAACATAATGATGTCAGCTCTCTATCTTGGTTTTATCCTTATGTCATTACTTTGCAGAATATTTCCATTTAGACAACATACCATACTGGAAAAAAAATCTCTTCAGACACTCCACGTTCAAAGAAAGAAACTACAAATAAACAAGTCAAAACTTTATCCACTTTTGGTTGTTGTACAGGGTCAATGTAAACTGCTTGCTAGATGTTACCTGTGTTAACATAAGAAGAAAAAAATCTGCTAAGTTACTTAAAATTAAAATGGCAGGCGGAAGCATATAATAATAGTCTAGTGACCCAAACGAGAACTATAGCGTGGTGTGAAAACTTGACTAATTGCTGAAAACATAGATGATGAAACTATCCAACTTTGCTTTGAACTCCAATCTTCCCCCCACCCTTCCTTATCTCTATGGGAATATTTCTTACTGCTTTCCCCAGAGATATCACATGTGCCTGTGCCTGTGGGCTCATTGAGGAGGGAGAGGAAAAGATTCACACCCTAATTGTTTTCCCTTCAGTTATTCAGTAGCCCTCAAGATCTCCCATTCCTTCATAGACTTGAAAGGCACTAGGTATTGATGTTGTGTATTATAGAATCAACCTAGAGCATGTCAGCATCCAAGCCTGACTTTTCTAATGACTAGATTTCCAATTAGCTCTTTAATTGTTTCTTTAACTTATCCAGATATAGGCATAACCATCCATCCCCAGTGGAATGACACAAACTCACTTTCACAGGCTGTGTATAGTGTAGCGAACATGCATGAATCTGAAAGTGGCATAGAAGAATCATAATCTATGCTGTATTTCTCAAACTTCAGTGCATTAAAAGTAGATTTCTGGGCTCCATTCCCAGATAGTCCGATGCAGTTAGTCTATAGGTATGACCTGGCATTTGCATTTTTAGAGCTACCCCAAACTATTTTGATGTCAGTGGCCATAGAATAATTAATAAATGGATGGCAAGTGGATCTTGCCTTCAACTTTAAGTCTCCGAGACTCTTTGTTGTCAATGGCCAGGTTTAATACCAACTTGAGGATTTAGCTTCTGATCATGAAAAGACACCCAGCTAATAAAGCCCTAGGTTATCTGATTAAAGCTATTCAACAGTTTGTTTGACTTACAAAAGAAGGTCTCTAGAGGCAGATTGGTCAGAATCAGTTCAGGGCTCCACAATGCTATCTTTCTCATCACCCTAAATGTGTAGACAATCATTGTCATCTTTGTTGTCTCTTATAGTATTCTAGGACAGAAGAAGCAGGAAGAGCAAAGAGGAAAAATGAAAAGAAGCAATGCCTGTCAAGATCCACAAACTTTCTCAGAAATCTCCAACAGACTTCTACATATGTCTCATTGACCAAAAATATCTCACATGTTCATCCCTAGCTGCTCATGGCCCTTTGAATAAAACCAAGGATCTGTTGACAAAGACTGGGAGAGTAGATATTTGCAATATTAGCAGTGTCTACCACACCAACTTCCAGTCATTCAACTAAGGTCTTTTCTACCATACCACCACTGGCTTTGCTCTTGAAAATTATCTGCAACGATCCCTAATTGCCAATTTCATATGAGTTGTATTCTGTATTATCTTCCTAGATTTCTCTGCTACTTTTGACCATACTGAAACTCTCCCCAAAACCTCTCTCTGAAGTCTTACCTCTTCTTAATACTAAACCATAGTTCCACTGACCACAGACAGACAACTCTTATTCTGTGCCTAATAAATAATTGACATTAAAAGAGTTGCCTAAACCAAATTTATAACCTTCCAGTAAAGACTTGTTCCTCTTCCCAAACTCCCTTTCTTGGAGAATGGCATGCTGACCTACTTAGCCTTCCAAGTTAGGATTCTTCGTATCCTCCACCCTTCCCTCCTTTCATCCCACACACAGATAGGACCATTGTGTTTAATGATGCTAAATCCTCATTAGTCATCAAATTTTTCTGAATTACTTTTCATCCATTTCTCCCAAACAAAATTAGTTCCATTTCTCTACATTCTCCCCTGGAACACCACAACAGTGACCTAAGTTGTCAGAGTTTACAGACAGATGTTAGTCTTTTCTTAAAAACCCAGATGAAATATAATAATGCCTTCATTTTTAAAACTCTTGTGGCTCCTCCATTGCTTATGGATTAAAATTCAAACAGCTGAGCCTGGTGTATACAACCACGCAAAATCTGGCACCAGTTTACCTTACTTGCTACCGCTTCTCAATTTTCCTTCCAAGATTCTGAAATTTGGCAACCCGGTTCCTTGTCAATTCCAAACACATTAGACTATTAGGCTCCACACCTTGTGATTATTATTTCCGCTGCTTCTTTTGAAGACTTCTCATATTCTCACTAAATTTAACATTCCTTTTTCAATATTTCCACAGTACTCCGTTTCACACTTGGAGGAAAAATTTTTTAAGTATTATAAGTATTTACTTGTATGTTTATTTCCATGACTAGATTAAGAAGTATTTAGATCCTATTCAACTTTGTGATCCTGCCACACTTATAAGAACAGTGCCAGGTAAACATGTGTATAATAAATGTTGAATGAATAAATAGTGCATTTTATTTTTCCAGACAAAATCTCACAAGCAGAAGATTGTCCCCTAGACCAAGAGATATAGAAAATCATCATCCTATAGATTCCTTTCCCAAAAGTAATGAAGACATCAAGTTTCTTTTACAATCACAACTGCTTTCTAAAGGCAATGGCCTTATTAAAAGAAAGTTTTGTTTTGTTTGGTTTGGTTTGGTTTGGTTTGGTTTGGTCCTGCAGAATGTCCTAATGGAATCACATATGCAAAGATGAACCAGGAACTGAGCTTAGGGTGAGAGCTAGAAAGAGCTGAATTCCTCGGAAGGAAGGAAGGAAGGAAGGAAGGAAGGAAGGAAGGAAGGAAGGGAGGGAGGGAGGGAGGGAGGGAGGAAGGAAGGAAGGGAGGGAGGAGAGAAGATGGATAATTTTGAGTTTCAGGAGATATTTTACATAAAAAGGAGGGAGGAAGACAAATGAAAAAGGAAGAGATTTGAAACAGCAAGTACCATGAGTCCAGGGGCTCTGGGAGTGATGAAGCAGCCATCAACTGCTTGGCTTTTAGGTGGCTTTTAGGTATATCCCTTCAGGATGAGATCACACAGGTGTCAAGGAAAAGCAAAAAGGAGTTCATTGCAGCATTAGGCGCAGGTACACTGGTCTTCATTTTACTAGGTATTTTTGTCTGTATAATTTAAATATTTCAAAATTTGAATTTTTCTCAATTTTAATATTAAATACCTGATGCTTAAAGACATTTAAGTTCAGGAATATTATGTGTGAAATAGTTTGAATTCTGAGATGAAGCACATTGTTGTCCTTCAATCCCTACCTACACTTCTGTTCTCCCATAATTTCATGAAATTCTCTACACACAAGAATTTATAAATGTAACTTTTTTTCTTTTCTCAGTTTTTGCTTTAGGTTCACGGGGTACATGTGCATGTTTGTTACATGAGTAAACTGCGTGTTACCAGAGTTTGGTGATTTTATCACCTAGGTAGTGAGCATAGTACCCAATAGGTAGTTTTTTGACCCTCAACCTCCTCCTCCCACCCTCCCCACTCAAGTAGGCCTCAGTGTCTATTGTTCCCATCTTTGTGCCCATGTGTACTCAATGTTTAGTTCCCACTTATAAGTGAGAACATGCAGTATCTGGGTTTCTTTCTTTCTTAAAGTTATTTCAATAGTTTAGGGGCACGAGTGATTTTTCGTTACATGGATGAATTGTACAGTGGTGAATTTTGAAATTTTAGTGCACCTGTCACCAGAGTAGGGTACATTGTGCCCAATATGTACTTTTTTTAATCCCTCACTTCCTTTCCAGCCTTCCTGCTTCTCTTTCTCCAGTGTTCATTATACCACTCCATATGCCTTTGTGTACCCATAGCTTAGCTCCCATTTATAAGTGAGAACACACAGTATTTGGGTTTTCATTCCTGAGTTACTTCACTTGGAATAAAGGCCCCCAGTTCCATCCAAATTGCTGCAAAAGATATTACTTTATTTTTTTCAGGGCTGAGTAGTATTCCATGGTGTACATATTCCCTGTTTTCTTTGTTCAGTTATCGGTTGATAGGTTGGTTCCACATCTTTGGTATTATAAATTGTGCTGCAATAAACATACACATGCAGGTGCCTTTTTAATATAATGACTTCTTTTCCTTTGGATAGATTCACAGTAGTGGATAGAATTGTAGATTTGCTTTTAGTTCTTTGAGAAATCTCCATACTATTTTCCATAGAGGTTGTACTAATTTACGTTCCCACCTGCAGTATATGAGTGTTTGCTTATTTTTTTACCACATCCATGCTAACATCTATTGTTTTTTGACTTTTTAGTAATGGCCATTCTGGCTGGGGTAAGGTGGTATCTCACTGTGATTTTAATTTGCATTTCCCTGATGATTAGTGATGTTGAGCTTTTTTTTTTTTCTTTTTTTTTTTTTTTTGGTCATTTGTATATCTTCTTTTGAGAAATGGCTATTCATGTCATTTGCCCACTTTTTAGTGGGATTATTTGTTTTTATTTCTTGCTGATTTGTTTGAGTTCCTTGTAGATTCTGGATATTAGTCTTTTGTCAGATGCATAGTTTGCAAATATTTTCTCCACTCTGTGGGTTGTCTTTTTACTCTGAGGATTATTTCTTTTGCTGTGCAGAAGCTTTTTAGTTCAATGAGGTCCCATTTATTTATTTTTGTTTTTGTTGCATTTGCTTTTGGGGTCTTAATCATAAATCCTTTGCCTAGGCAATGTCCAGAAGAGTTTTCCTAGATTTTCTTCCAGAATTTTTGTATTTTCAGTTTTAATTCACCTTGAGTTGAATTTTGTGTATGGTGAGAGACAGGAATCAGTTTTATTCTCTAAATGTAGTTATCCAGTTTTTCCAGCACCATTCGTTGAATAGGATGTCTTTCCCCAATTTATGTTTTTGTAGGCTTTGTTGAAGATCAGTTGGTTGTAAGTATTTGGCTTTATTTCCAGGTTCTCTATTCTGTTCCATTGGTCTGTGTATCCACTTTTATACCAGTATCATGCTGTTTTGGTTACTATAGCCTTGTAGTATAATTTGAAGTTGGTAATGTGATACCTTCAGGTTTGTTTTTTTTTTTTTTGCTTAGGATTTCTTTGGCTATTTGGGCTCTTTTTTGGTTCCATATGAATTTTGGGATTTTTTTTTCTAATTCTGTGAAAAATGATGTTGATATTTTGATAGGAATTATATTGAATTGGTAGATTGCTTTGGGCAGTATGGTCATTTTCATGATGTTGATTCTTCCCGTCCATGAGCATGGAATGTGTTTCCATTTGTTTGTGTCATCTATATGCATGTAATTTTTGTGGATATAATAGGAAAAAGCTAAGTTCCACATCTGGGTCAGCATTATGGGAAACAGTGACAACTTGCATTAAGTGAAAAGTTAATTAAAAACCTACCAAAGTTCAGCAGATGTATGAGACTGAAATGAAAAGCCCATGAGGTATAAGCACCATTCCCTCACCCACTTTCCAAGAACCCACAGGAAACATGGAAAGCACTTTGGATTTCCACAGGACATGGGAAGGGGGCTTTGTGCAGATCTTATCAGGACTTTAGGCACAAGTAAGATTTCAGATGATACACACATATGCTATCAACATTATTGTATTCACTAATAAAGACCTCTACATAATCTCTGGGCAAACATCCAAATACAGTTTTGATCATCAGAGCTCCCTTCTTTTTCTGTTTCTTCCAATAACATTACAATTTTTCCTTTTTATATATTGTGGCTGGGCTGAAGAAGAAAATGACAGGAAATTTTTCTAGTTATTTTCTGTCCCAAGAAAAGTTTTAGGGTGACTCCAGTAGTCCTTGCTATGTGCTTCACAGCATCCCACATGGGATAAAGGCTTATCTTCACAGAAAGAGAAGGGTGCCAAAAAGAAATGCATACCAAAAGGTGGGGTGACCCCTGACAACCAGCTTGGAACTTTTTACACCATGATTTCTTGGGCATATAATTCTTTTTTCTGTAAACTGACTTATTCTGAAGCCAGGCATTTGGGGAAAAGTAATTTAAATCAGTCATATCAAAACATGTGGGTGAAAATGAAAAGGTAAATCTTTGTAACCAACTAAGGTACCCTCTAGATACACTCCATCTCCAAATCTTTCGCAGAATCCAAGGTTGGTAACAGAGAATGGGAAAGGTTCAGAATGAAGTGAAATACCAGAGAATGGGACAGGTTCAGAATAAGGTGAGAATATCTGTTTCACATGTTGTATAGTAATGTTAAGAACTTGCAGTTTTACAGTTTTTAAGCCCTATCAAAAAGTCTCTCTTGAAAATGGCCTCATCACACTGAATTGATCCAAAAGGCCACATTGGAAGGGCAGGAACCCACACATTCTAGGTGTCTGGGAGGATAGTGAGAAAAGAAAGAAAGAAAATGTCTTGAATATGCCACCGAAGACAGAAAATTCTTAAATTGGAATGGGAGAAATGGTGGTGACTGAAATATTTTATATCTTCACAGCCCTGAGTAATTCAGATAAGAAATCGCCCAGTGAGACTTTTCCGTACCTATGTCAAGCTCAACCTGAGACTTCTCTACTCTCTTCTTCTAAAGCTGCCAGGCAAGGAATTCAAGGGGAGAACAGCAACAGTTAACAGATTTCTTTTCTTTCTTTCTTTTTTTTTTTTTTTTGGCCTTTTCCAGTGCTTTTAATTCTTAAGTGAGTCATTTATTTAACTGAGAATTCTATCTGATGCAGCTGTACATGGAAATGTTACTTGGAAACCAAAATGATACCAATTGTTTTTAGAGAAGAGTGGCGTTTTCTGTTCATTTCTGAACCTCAGCCAGGAGGGTCACTGGCTGGTATGTTGGGAGGACCTCTATGGCCCTTGGATTTTGCTTTTGGTGCATTTGTTAGTTTTTAAATTGGGAGCTTTCTAATTCTGTATTTTAGCTGTGTATTTTAATGAAAAGTGAAAGCTCAAAGAGACTTTGTTGTTTTCACACATTTAAGAGACCCCAGTTTTTCTCTCTCTCTCTCTCTCCCCCTCATACCCCAGTAGGTTAAAATGTCACTTAGAAAAATAAATCTCTCTTTCCTCTTTCAATCATGTGATGGAGAAACTGTTAAATGGCATAATTTTAAGGTTGTTTTTGAAAATTAGTGGCTCTTAAAGACCACTCAAATTATTCCAAACCAAATTCGAACCAAAAGGCTTCTTTGTTTATTCCATTAACAAGGGAAGGGGGGAATATCATTATTAACAAAAATAGCAATTGATGCTTACTGCTAAGATGAGCCTGATGTCCGTAGGGTGATGTCCAAGAGGAGTCATAATTCCTACAATGAATAGACTTTGAATGTTGAGCCAATCAAATAGTTGCTTTGAAGTGTGAGTCATATTAAACTATTAGAAAATATTTTTTCTAAAGACATGCTCAATCATTGCTTTTACAAGTATCAAACCAAGGTGGTTTGATAATACTTCAGTTTATTTGGGGTTGGGGGAATTTTTGAGCTGTTGATGACTTTGAGTGTTATGATATATCATGCATGAGCAGCCTCATGCAGAATGCATTGGATGTTAATGCATTTCTGACTATTCAGATATGGCTCCAACCTCACACATAATCCTGCCAGCCTCATACCTAATGCTGCTATCAAAAGGTGCCAACAGCCCCATACCGGAAGAGCAATATAGGTTCTTCTCACTGGGGCTGTATTCACACTGCTATTTCCTGGGTAAAGACCGAGTATCTCACTGGGAAGAGGGTTGAAGATGACTGGCAGAATCTAACCTGCTAATTCACTTACCAGAAAGCATAACTCAGTAATAAGAATCAGCACAGGTCCAAGTTCCCCTAGTCTAAAAAAGAATGCAAAAAAAAAAAAAAAAGAATCTTAACCTAATAAAAACTCTGCCTTACATCTGTGTTTCTTTTGGGCCAGATTTTTGTGATCATATATGTTTGAGAAAAAAAAATCCCTTAGTGGAAAATACAATAGATTCTGGTTTCTCCTGACTGGTGCTGTGGAAGACAGTGGGCAGAACCCTGGCAGAGCCAACACCTGCTTGGTGGAGAAGAGACTGTTCCAGGTCCCAGAAGCCACATGTAGTTGAGAAACTATAACTTTCTAAGACCACTGCAAGGTGTTAGAGAAAGCCTGAGAGGCAGATTCAGTGTCAAGAAGCCTGAGCCCAAAAGCCAGATCATGTATCATCTGAACCAAGAAACTCGTGTGAATAAAAAGGAGGTACAACCAACAATTACACTGAAACAACAGAGGACCATTTCGAACAAACCGGAACGTATGATTGCCTTACTTCTAAGCCACACAGACCGTGGGCAACTGGCTTAATCTCATGAGTCCTCTATATCCTCATCCATAAAATCATATTGGAAGAATTTGCAATAGCAACCCCAAACAGGATAATGAAAATGTCAGGTCGGAAACTATACAAATTTAAGGCACTGCACAAATTGATTAATTTGGAAATGTGTCACTCAACAGCAGGATCTAGTCAACACTGGAACAGCCTGCAGGTCTCCAGTTTTTCCCCCACAGCCCTCTAGAACTTGGCCGTTCTCTTGACCAAGGTTTCTGAGCCAACACTCCTCAGCAAGGTGTGTGCTTCTCTGGTCTAAGAACACATTTTACTGTCCAAGTTCCACAAAGTGGTTACAAACCACTCTCAGAGGGAAAATGCTTTCTTTGTCATCATATGACTACGAACACTTGGACAACCAGAGCTGAGGACTCTGTGGTCCTTCAGGCCACACCTAGACCTGGCAGATGATTTTCAAAGCAGACATGTTTTTTAAAAACTTATTTCAAAAGTACTTCTTCTCTCCAGTATTTTGTCTGCCTCTAGATATCCATAAAGACCTATAAAATCCTAAGCATACCAGCATAGCCCACTAGGGTAGATATAAAAATAGATCATGTATATATTGTATTATGATATATGATATAATGTATATATGTTATCATGTGATAGCTATATGATATATGGCTTACACACAAACACACACACACAGACACACTACATAGAGGAACTTTATCCCCAAAATCAACCAAACAAATATGTTGGTAGGAAACAGAGAGTACCACGGGAAAGAGCTTCATCACGTTTTTGCATACCTTAAGAGCTAAGCCACATAAGGAGAGTGGCGTGGCTGCCATGGTGTGACACCCAGATGTCTCCCTTCAGGACTAAGTGACTCATTGCCCCAGCTGTTGGGAGCATTAGGTACAAGGCTCTCAGCTAAGACCCTCTCTGGGGGCTACTCTTAACCCAGGGAAGCTGCCCTGCCAGGTCCATGCCCACACCCCAGGGGCAGTACACAGCCGGTGGTTTGGCACACATGGTTGGATGAAGGCCCTGTCTCCTTGCCTCAAGCCAGGACAACTCTGCAGGGCTGTTCCAGCCCAGAGCTCTCTGTGGGATCAGGACAAGATGCAGCCTTCTTGGTGATTACATTGTGGTTCTCTGTCTGGTCCTCCTTCCCTCTTGTTCCACAGGTGTTGATCCCAGGAACACTCCTCAGCCATACTCCTTTGCTCCAGTCCAGAGTCTGTTTCCCAGGAAACCCAATTTTAGGCAATGCACCGTTCCTCTTTTTGGCTTCTTGAAGGAAAAAAAAAGTACTAATAAATATAAAGAAAATGTGTTAAAGATGCCTTGCAAGGCCAGGTGCAGTGGCTCACGCCTGTAATCCCAGAACTTTGGGAGACCAAGGTAGGCAGATCATTTGAGGTCAAGAGGTCGAGACCAACCTGGGCAACATGATGAAACCCTATCTCTACTAAAAATACAAAAATTACCTGGGCATGGTGGCAGGTGCCGGTAATCCCAGCTACTCAGGAGGCTGAGGCAAGAGAATCACTTAACCCGGGAGGCGGAAGTTGCAGTAAGCTGAGATCGCAACACTGCACCCCAGCCTGGGCAACAACAACAACAACAAAAAGATGTCTCCCAAGATGAGCAAGGCAAGGTAGGTCTCTTAGGGTGAGCTGGTGAGAGAGACACTCCACAGCCAACTTTCAGCCATACAAAACTCAAAGAAGACACAGCCACAATTAACCCATAGGAAAAGAGCTTTATCCTACCAACAAGCACAGAATCATTTAACTGTTATTTTAATAAAGACATTTTTAAAACTTTTTATAATGTATAAAGCCGTGTGTTTTAAAAACTGCCTATTTTTCTAAATTTCTGACCCGCCATTAATCATCCCTGGGGAAAATCTATCCAGTTATTATTGCCTAACTGCTCATGTGGGGAACCCTATCTGAACTGCAGACAGTTCCAAGGAGGAAAGGCCCATTTATGAAGGTCTGGCGGGAACACCAGAAAAACCCCGTTGTATTTTGGCGATGCAAACGTTAGAGGAATAGTTCTGTATTCCTGGAACCTAATTCCTAATGCATTTCTGTACTGAAGAGTTTACTCCTAGCTCAATTCTTTGGCTGAGTGCTGCTGAAAAGGGAAATCCCTCTCATATTTGACCTTTAATCTTTCTGCACAGATCTGTATAAAGAATCTTGCTGGAGAGCTTCCCTAAGGCTTCTGATTGGACAAAACTTTCACTGTCTGACAATAGGAATTCTCTAAAGCTGATCAGTCAGAAAGGTAGCCCTCCGGACAAGTCAAAAAATACCCTTCAAGATATACTTTCTTATCATCTACAAAGGCCTGTGAGCTCAAGGGCAGAAAGACACTAAGAAGAATAGATACCAAGTCCCCTTTTGAAATTACTATATGCACATAAATCCTTCCTTTTATATTATGAACCAAAGTATGTTAGTAGTGAAATTGAAACTAGGTGAATGAAATTCAAGGAACCAGAAATTATTACTTAGGATTTGCTACACAGGATCTTGGTCTATCTTGAAGGCCTAAAGGGAATATGAACAAGAGTTAAACAGGTGAGGCATTAGCATGGACCCCTGGGATCTTGTCTCTGCAGATATAAAACCCTCCTTTATATTCCCAGGCCGGTACCATATAATTCAACAACGAACTGCAAAAGCACATGCATTTGAAAGGTGGCCCCTCTCTCTAGCTGTCCAGGATGGCTCAGGATTCTGGCTACCCTCCAAGAGTGGTATAGGCATTGAGCTCATTTGCTTCTGTGGCATTTAATCTTCATATTCTCTTAATGGCATGAATACAAACTCACCTTTAAGAGAATCAAAATAGAGGCCTCTCACCTACATGGGATAGCAAATGCCCAAATCCCTAGATTTCGTGTACCTAATGGAATCTATAATTCAGAGGTATGTTCAGGAACAGCACTTGGAAACCATGCGCAAAAGAAACCCGAAATGCCAGAAATGGAAAAATCAAAGTGGTCCCTCGCAGCAAGCCTCCAACTCCATGTGTGGCCTCTCTCTGTATACCCATGCTGCTTCCCAACTTTCCCCACGCGGCTAGTGGAGATCTTGAGTCACAAGCTGTCAGAAAGACTGTTGAAGGGAGAGTAGCCTTTTGAGAAACAGATTCAATGACATAGCCAGAAGATCCCGAGTGGTACCAGTCAATGTACTGAAGCATACTTCCCCCCCAACTCCAAGCCCATGTGACATCCTAAGCAGCATTATGTTGTCAGAATTCAGGTGGATTCCTGCAATGCATATCAAAAATTTGAAGGCTATGGTTAGATTCCACCTGGTCAGACAAGCTGATAGAAACAGGGAGAACATTTTCTACAGAGAGGTCACTGCAACAGGAATGAAGTGCCCCACTCAGCTCCATCACAGGACAGTAAGACAATCTCTAGAATTCTAACCAGCAGAAATTGGGACTTGAATTCTTGTTGTCCTTTGGTTATATTAAAATCTTTTATTTCTGTAAAATTTTGAATTGTTCAGAGGATTTCCATCTATGATTTCCTTTCACTATAAGACAAACAGCACCAGAAGTGCAACATGAAAATAGATATAAATCAAAATATCTGTATGCATATGCTGCTGAGAAAAGACTCCTAGTGACCCCAGATGCTCACAGACACTACCCACCCAAACCACAATGCCCGACCACGGCATCACCTAATGGACTAAGACTGCTTCATCTCTCGGCAAGGCACAGGCACAGGCAGTTCACTTTCAGGTGCATTTTTAGTAACGTGGGGCCAGGGTTTACTCCTATTTTTGATGGATTCTGGCTTCAAGTCTCTAGGGTTTTGTTGAACATCTTTTTTTTGTTGTTCTGTTTGACTTCCACTTGAACCCCCATCTGAAATATAACCTGGAAATAGGGAAGGTAGAGGGAGCTATGAGCCAAAAATTTTTAAAGAATTATGTGAATTTCTCCTGTCTACTCTCCTGGCATTCAGTTGATTCCAGCGGCATCCTGCTGCAAATAGAACTAATTTTTTTATTTAGTTGACAGGCAGACACCATTTTATAAACCTCAGAAAGGAAATGCCAAGGAATCGCTTACATTTGCTGTTCATTTAAATCAGAGTTTCTCAAGCCATTGTGCCATATAGCCTAGATGGTGGCTTTCAGCAGACTGGCTATGACTTGGCAATGCAACAAGTGCTAATCTCATTGAAGGGGTAAAGTAAAAAAAAAATTTTGCTGCCATCAAGGAAAATGAAGCTGAAAAAGGAGTGATTTGAAAAGCAGGAAAGCTCTGGTTGGGAGAGTGGTCTTTACACAATACTATTACCTTCAGCAGCGGGATTTTCAACTACACTGTGTTAGCATCGCATTACCACTCTGTTCTATATTCTGAAAAGGACTGCTTTTGCAATCTCTGGTCAACATAAATTATGTGGCTCACAAATAATTTCTAACCTATGTTTTATTTTAGCCTATGACTTAGAGTTAAGGTGATATCTTGGTCCCAATCCGCCTACAATTTTAGCTTTGCAAAGAGAAAGAGAGAGAGGGAATAAAGAAATGAGAACAAGGGGAGTTTCTCTATGAGTAGTAAATTTACTACACCAGGCAGGAGCTCTGCGCCCCACAGCTCTGATTCGCATCACGGAAGCCTTGGTAGGTAATGACAGGGTGTGGGAAGAAGCTTCATCCTAAGTCATAATCCTGTCATCACTAAGGGAGTCAGTAAGGAATGTTTACACTCCTTGGGGAACCTGAGCATGACATTTTGGAACCAAGGAAGATCTAAAGCTTCTCTGTCTTTCTTTCTCTTTCATAAATCAGGAGGAAATGATAGGTTTCTGAAACTGATAGGGATCCATTCATAAGGCTCACTCAATCGGTTGAGTGCAACAAAACTCTGGTTGCTGCAGGGACCACTACTGTTTCACAACCACCTAAAATTGAAGGCTAGAAATTAGAGGTGTAATAAGAAAAATGCCAGCAGGAGGTAATTGTGTGCTGTAATCATGAAAGCTCAAGTGCCATTCAGTTGTGTTGCACACATCAAATATCTATATCCTATCATGTACCAGAGTGATGGAAGGCCAACAGATCCCTCAACTGGTCAAGGAATGGAACTCCAGGAGCCACAAGAGAAAAATTCTGAGGAAAAAAGGTTACAAACAGGGAGAATCAGTTGCTTCTGCCATTTTTGTTATCATGCATAAATAAGGTGAGTGATTTGAACATGAGTAAGAATAACAAGAATGGTGCATGATGTGCCTGGTTCAGGCATGAAAAGAACAACTGGCAAGAGTGCCAGTAAGAAAGAGGAGGAGTGTGTTGGCATCTTTCCTTCAAGGCTTCCAGCAAGTTTTCATGAGATGGTTCATCTCAAATTACTCAGTGACAAAAGTGAGCATTGCCGCAGCAGCAGGTGAGCCCACCAAAGGAAAGACAAGAAGGTGCCAGATGGGGCTCTTGTCTGGACAGGTAGGTCACATGTGGCCGTGTGCTGCAAGGTGCTGCCAAGGTGACAGCACACTGTGCCTGGATACACTAAATCCAAGTATCATTCTGGAACAGAGCAGTTGCCTGAAGGAAACATCTGTTCCCGATCACTCATGGGCTTAATTGTGAGGCTCTTATCACCCAGAAGTGTTTGTCTACACACCACATGCCATTCCTTCTGTCCAACAGCAGTGGATACCCACCCAATTCAGAGCAACCAGAAAAGCTGATTAGTTAATTGACTCATAGCCTGATACTTTCAACCAGCTGGTTAGCTTCCTTTATAAGGAGGGCAAACACAGAAAGATGGACTTTGGAATTTGAAAACATTGCCTTGAATTTTATTTTTAAAGGACAATATGAATCAGCCAGGAGTTTGAAGTGGCGGGGGGGGGGGGAACTATTTTCTTGTTCCTGTTCCCTACTAGTAGTTTTCTCCCTAGATGAATCTACAAATCTTCACTATAGAATGTGTGATTGATAGGTACATCCACTTAGTCATTCCAATAATATCCACATGTTTTACCAAAAACCAGGCTGAGGTGGAATAAAACTGTAAGCCATTCTCCTCTTGCAGCTCGCTGTCTCTTAGGTATGCTGCACGCAACTCCATGGTACACTGGGCACCAGGCATTTAAACTGAGGGCATAATTCCTGCCCTCACTAGGCTCACATTCTCACCAGAGACCCACAAAGGAAGCAGCACAGGCTTCTCTTTTCTTCAGCTTTTCCTGCTATCCTGTCAAATCAGCAGGAAGCTCTGGCCCCAGAGATGCACAGCAAATTACTAGTGACCAAGCAGAGAGAAAGGCTTACAAATCTTGCCGCCTGTTGTTTTTACTGTTTTAACCCAGATAAACCTTTGTCCTGCCCTTTAACACTGGACTCTACAACCTACAAACTGTGTACCACATTTCAAATATCTACGTGGATTCTCTGTGCTTAACCCAGCATAAGAAAATGAAAGCTTTAACTAAATCCATTTACTTGCCTGTGAAAGAATTGGATAGCCATGTCTTTCTAGGGTAGTATCTTAGTGAGATTAATTGAATCAAATCAATCCCACGGAACCCTAAGAAAATTTTGATGAAAAAGAGTCTAACTCCACCATAGCAGATGATGTTTTATATGCCTACCTTCCCTGGGATTTCCATAGTGTGAATATAATTTTGTTGATATGGGTACTTGGGGTTTTTTTTTTTTTTGCCTGATTTTCATATTACTATATTCTGCATTCATGCTCCTTTTTAGATAAAACCCCTGCTATGGAGGATAAGAAGTTTTGTAGGGATACAAAAGTCTTTCATTAAGAACATCTGCTCCTCAAGAGGGCTTCTTCAATCCTGGAAATTATTCCAAGAACAATTACAAGTATGTCTCCATTTGGAGAACTGAGTTGTTTCTGCATTCAAATGAAGGCCAACTTCTGAGCATGTCAGGTCAAAGACAAGTGGCTTTTGTTGGCTTCCAGGGAATGTATCTATATCAATCTTTCACTTATTAAAAACAACAACAACAAAATTATTCACTGTATTTTTAATACTAACACTGGGATAAAATAATGGCCAGGTGGCCAGATGTTCATTCTTTTAAATCTCCAAATTGCATTTATGTGACTTATTCCCTTAGAGTAACTCTTAAAGGATTATATCATAGAGACTCTGGATTTCTTTAAGTCGTATAAAGTTTTAGGCAACCCACTTCCTAATTGGGTTTTAAAACTGCCAATTTACCTTTCCTCTTTCTCAATTTGATTTATGATTCATTAGATAGTTACAATGAGGAAGGAACTGTCTTAAGAATTGAATTTCTTAAGGCTGAAAATAGGCAATAAACCAGAGAAAGACAGTCCTCTTTCCCACAGTTTCCTGTTCATTCTGTTTCTCTTTTCTCTGTGTCTCTCAGACTCTTTTCTTCTTTCTCTCCCTCAGTTTCTTCTCTGATCACAAATGCACTTCACAATCAAGAAATCCAGTGGTAATATTTTTGTTACATACAAAACCAAACTCATCATGTCCACCTTCCCTGAGTCTACTGGTTCTCTCATAGGCCTCAACACAATTAATAACATTGCCTTTGCTCTCTTCTCATTGATCCAAATCAAAAAGTGGTCATTCTCAACTCCTCTTATCTCTTCCATCTCTTATAATGAATTGGTCACTAAAATCCATTGCAACCTTCAAAAGACGTTCTTAATCTATCCCTTCTGTCCATTTCACCATCATTGTCTTAGCTGTTGTTTCATTGTGTCTCACTTGGACCTTTGTAGTAGGCAAATGGAATTCACACTAGCTATCCCTTTACTCAAATCCATCTTCTTGTATCACTTAAGAGATCTTTCTAAAATGGGAAACTGGCCATTCACATTCTGGCTTAAAATGTTTTCAATGGTGCTTTACTCCCTGCAGTTGAATTCAAATTCTTCTGTGTAGCATATGCACATGGCCCTTTTGTGATCTGTGCTCTTCTGGATATTTCTTCTCTGTGCATCCATATTATTAAGCCATACTTTATCCTTCCACGAGCACCACAGTCTTGTGGTTTCACTTCTTTACTCATGTTCTTCATTGGTCTGTAATGCCCATACATCCCTTTTCTGCATGGAAATTCCTTATCAAGGCATAGCTCAGTATTACCTTACCCGCAAAACTTTTCATTATTCCTGTTCTTCTTGCCTCTTCTTCACTTCTACCACAGCACATAATTATAACAAGCCATTTACCTCATGCACTTAAACTATTGCCATGTCTCTCTCTCACACCAGATTGAGAGTTATGTGAAGGTAAGGTATCTTTTCGATTTTCTTTGTATTCCTGGCATCCAGCACCATATACCACATATAATATGCTGTCATTAAACAACAGGTAAGTGAATGCTGATCATCTTCTGTGTGGTTCTGCAGCTTTCAGCACAGTTGGCTGTCAGTCCTTCTGGAATTCTCGAAGCATTTGTTTTCCAAAGCATTGCTGTCTTCTTATTTCTCTATACCTCTCTAGACCATCTTTTATCCAGATCATGAGGAATCAAGGAATCGAAGGTCTAAAAAGATTTACAGACCATAATAATCACAAAAACAAATAATATCGTGTTTATATCAGAACATAAAACTCAGTGTGGAGCTAGGAGAATTTAGACAGAAATTAAAGTTAGGCTACTCCTATTTCCTGTTTATGTCTAGGAAGCCTTTCAAGACAATTAATGTGATTGCACAACTCTTAGAGTGATAATTCCATTCTAAAATGTGAATCCCACTGCCTTGGCCTCACCTCACTGATAGGTATGTGGAGTCCACAGCCCAAATGGGAGGCAAATGTTTAATTTAGTGGAGATAATGCTTGCTGCCCTTTGGAGACAATCTTTTGGGAAGGCAGAAATGGGAATTCTTCTCCTAGAAGGACAGGCTTGCTGCTCCAGTGATTGTTTTTGTTTGTTTGTTTATTGTCCATCCTTCACCAACTTCCCTATTTGTCTTCTTGGGATTAGAGAAGGCAAGAATCATGTTCAGTTCTCACTCAATTCATAGCCTTATTATTGGTGGCTTATTTGGCTTTGGCATTGGGTTCAGGCTTTGGCCTTACAGAGGAAAATTTCATTATCTTAAAGGATGGGGATTATCTCATAATTCTGCTTATTTCCCATGATGGAAAGAACATAATTTACCAAAAATTCTTTTTAAAAGTGTGTGTGTGTGTGTGTGTGTGTGTGTGTGTGTGTGTTTTCAAACAAACTGCTTCCCCCTAACTACACGGATTGAAGATTAAAGAAAATCACAGATTATCTTTCTGACTCATCATAAATTATGCCTGGCCCTGGCCATACATCTATCTGAAGTTTGATTTAGTACGATGATGAGGTTCCTTAATGTTCGCTTAAAAATTCACCTAACTTCTCTTCCTGGACGTCCAGTGTCCTCAACTTTGCCCCTTTTGATAAAGGTACCAAGAACATACATTGGGGAAAAGTCACCTTCTTCCATAAATAGTGCTGAGGAAACTGGATATCCATGAGCAGAAGAGTAAAACTAGATCCTTATTACTCATGATACATGAAAATTAACTCAGAATGTATTAGAGACTTAAACTTTTGAGACCCAAAACTGTAAAACTACTAGAAGACATCTTGGGGAAAACACTCCAGGACATTGGTCTAGGCAAAGATTTTATGGCTATGACTTCAAAGGCACAGGCAACAAAAATAATGGTACTATATTAAACTAAAAAGTTACAGCACAGCAAAAGAAAAAATCAACAGAGTGAAGAGACAACCTGCAGAATGGGAGAAAATATTTGCAAACTATGCATCTGACAGGAGAGTAATATCTAGAATATATAAGAAACTCAATTCAACAGCAAAAAAAATCCCATTGAAAAGTAGGCAAAGGCCATGAATAGACATTTCTCAAAAAAAAAAAAAAAAAAAAAAGACCCATACAAAGGGCCAACAGGTATATAAAAAAAGGCTCAATGTCACTAGTCATCAGGGAAATACAAATCAAAACCACAATGAGATAGCGTCTTACCTCAGTTATAATGGCTATTATAAAATGGACAAGAAAATAACAAATGCTAGCAAGGATGAGGAGATTAAGGAACTCAAACACTGTTGGCAGGAATGTTAATTTGCATAGACATTATGGAAAACAGTATGGAAGATTCTCAAAAAACTAAAAATAGAACTATCATATAATCCAGCAATCCCACCGGTGGGTATATACCCAAAGGAAAGGAAGTCACTATGTCAAAGGAACACCTGCTCCCCCATGATTACTGCAGCACTGCTACCAATATCAGCGATATGGAATCAACCTAAGGATTCATCAATGAATGAATGGATAAAGAAAATGAGGAATATGTACACACACACACACACACACACACACACACACACACAATAGCATACTATTCAGCCATAAAAAAGAGTATAATCCTGTCATTTGCAGCAACATGGATGGAACTCGAGGTCATAAGTGAAATAAGCCGGATGCAGAAAGGCAAATATCATATGTTCTAACTCATATGTGGGAGCTAAAATAGTTGATCTCATGGAGGTAGAGAGTAAAATGATAGTTATCAGAGGCCAGGAGGCATGAAGGAGGTGGAGATGAAGAGAAGTAGGTTAATTGGAACAAACATACTGTTAGACAGAAGAACTAAGTTCTAATGCTTGCTGGCACAGTATAATGACTACAGTTAATAACAAAATATTGTATATTTCAGAATAGCTAGAAGAGAAGATTGGAAATGTTCCTAACACAAAGAAATGATAAATGATCAAGGTGATAAATATCCTAAACACCCTGATTTGCTCATTACACATTATACCCATGTATCAAAATACCACATGTACCCCATAAATATGTACAATTGTTATGTAGTAATAGAAACTTTTTAAAAAGAAGTCCTTTTAGTTATGGAACACTTCAACTCTGCAGTGTGTTGGCAGCTGCTCCACATTTCAAAAAGAAGTGTCCTGGCCTAAGACATTAGAGGCACAGGAAGTATTAGGAAAAGACTTCCCAAATGTTGGGCCAACTCTATGGTATCTCATTCTTTTACTTCTGAGTGGGTAGAAAACTCAATGAAACATGCACTTCCTCACGCCCTGCCTTCCTCTGAACTTCTATCTTCCTTCCACGGCCTGCTGCTCCTTGTCGGCTTTATTCTCCCTCTCCCCAGTAGTTCCCAAAGGGAGAGAGATACCAAACCCATGCCCAGGATCAGAATGGGGGCAGCCTGGGCATTCCCTTTGCCCAAATCCTTGTCCTACGGAGCAGAGAGGCAGATTCTGTATTTCCTACAAAGGCTAACCCTGAAGACACCAGTGCTTTCCCTGTTCACTTGGTGACTGTCCATCATGAAGAAAAATTATACTCCTCATGATGGTTAATCTTACGTGCTAACTTGGCTAGTCGATGATACCCAGCTTTTGGTCAAATACCAGTCTGGATGTTGCTGTGAAGGTATCTGATGTGATTAATATTTTAATCAGTAGACTTTGAGCAAAGTAGACTATTCTCCATAATGTGGATTAGCTGTATCCAATGAGTTGAAGACTTTATGAGAAAAGACTGATGTCTCCCGAGGAGGGAAGAAATCTCCCCCAGTCCGCCTTTGGACTCAAGGCTACAACATCAACTCCTCTCTGGGTCTCCAGCCCACCGTCCTGCCTGCAGATTCATATTTGGGTTAGCTAGCCTTCACAATCGTGTGAGCGAGATCGTTAAAATAAATACCCCACCCCTGTATACGCACACACATGCACACACACATTCTTTTTTTAAACTTTTATTTTAGGTTCTGGGGTACATGTAAAAGTTTGTTACATAGGTTAATTTGTGTCACTGGGGTTTGTTGTACAGATTATTTCATCACTCAGGTATTAAGCCCAGTACCCAATAGTTATCTTTTCTGTTCCTCTCCCTCCTCCCACCCTCCTCACTAAGTAGACCCAAGTATCTGTTGTTTTCTTCTTTGTGTTAATGAGTTCTCATCATTTAGCTGCCACTTATAAGTGTGAACTTGCACTATTTGGTTTTCTGTTCCTGCATTAGTTTGCTAATGATAATAGCCTCCAGTTCTACTCATGTCCCCACAAAACACATGTTCTTGTTCTTTTTTATGGCTGCATAGTATACCACGATGTATATGTACCACATTTTCTTCATCCAATCTGTCATTGATGGACATCTAAGTTGATTCCATGTGTTTGTTATTATTGTGATTTGTGCTGCAATGAACATTCACATGCATGTATCTTTATGGTAGAATGATTTATACTCCTCTGAGTATATACTCAGTAATGGTATTATTGGGTTGAATGGTAGTTCTGCTCTTAGCTCTTTGAAAACTCACCATACCGCTTTTCATAATGGTTGAACTAATTCACCAACAGTGTATAAGTGATCCCTTTTCTCCACAACCTTGCCAGCATCTGTTATTTTTTTGACTTTTTAATAATAGCCATTCTGACTGATATGAGTGGTATCTCATTGTGGTTTCGATTTGCATTTACCTAATGATCAGTGATATTGAACTTTTTTCATATGATTCTTGGCCACATGTATGTCTTCTTTTGAAAAGTGGGTCTGTTCATGTCCTTTGCCTACTTTTTAATGGGGTTTTTTTCTCTTGTAAATTTGCTTAAGTTCCTTATAGATGCTGGACGTTAGATCTTTGTCAGATGCATAGTTTGCAAATATTTTCTCCCATTCTGTAGGTTGCCTGTTTATTAACAGTTTCTTTAGATGTGCAGAAGCTCCTTAGTTTAATTAGATCCCATTTGTCAATTTTTTTCTTTTGTTGCAATTGCTTTTGGTGTCTTTCTTACGAAATGTTTGCCCATTCCTATGTCCACGATGATATTGCCTGGGTTGTCTTCCAGGATTTTTATAGTTTGGGGTTTTACATTGAAGTCTTTAATCCATCTTGAGTTGGTTTTTGTATATGATGTAAGAAAAGGGTCCAGCTTTTATCTTCTGCATATGGCTAGCCAGTTATCCCAGCACCATTTGTTGAATAGGAAGTCTTTTCCCCATTGCTTGTTTTTTTTTTTTTTTTGAGTCATAAAACCTTTTATTGACATCAAAATAAACACGTTTATTTTCCATAATCTTCAGTTAAGATTGGAATTATGTGAGAAGTCTCTGGAATAGTGGAATATTCCAGGGGAGATCTCTGTCAGTTTTAGGGAATTTTACCTGGTTATACCACTGCATAATGTCCTTTTTTTTTTTTTTAATTTTTTTAGTATTTATTGATCATTCTTGGGTGTTTCTCGGAGAGGGGGACTTGGCAGGGTCATAGGACAATAGCGGAGGGAAGGTCAGCAGATAAACATGTGAACAAAGGTCTCTGGTTTTCCTAGGCAGAGGGCCCTGCCGCCTTCCGAAGTGTTTGTGTCCCTGGGTACTTGAGATTAGGGAGTGGTGATGACTCTTAACGAGTATGCTGCCTTTAAGCATCTGTTTAACAAAGCACCTCTTGCACCGCCCTTAATCCATTTAACCCTTAGTGGACACAGCACATGTTTCAGAGAGCACGGGGTTGGGGGTAAGGTTATAGATTAACAGCATCCGAAGGCAGAAGAATTTTTCTTAGTACAGAACAAAATGGAGTCTCCCACGTCCACCTCTTTCCACACAGACACAGCAACAATCCGATCTCTCTGTCTTCTCCCCACATTTCCCCCCTTTCTACTCGACAAAACCGCCATCGTCATCATGGCCCATTCTCAATGAGCTGCTGGGTACACCTCCCAGACGGGGTGGTGGCTGGGCAGAGGGGCTCCCCACTTCCCAGATGGGGCGGCCGGGCAGAGGCACCCCCCACCTCCCGGACAGGGCGGCTGGCCGGGCCCCATTGCTTGTTTTTGTCAGCTTTGTTGGAGATCAGATAGGTGTAGGTGCGTGACCTTATTTCTGGGCTCTTTATTCTGTTCCATTGGTCTATGTGCCTGTTTTTGGACCAGTACCATGCTGTTTTGGTTACTGTAGCTTTATAGCATAGTTTGAAGTCAGGTAATGTGATGCCTCCAGGCTTGTTCTTTTTGTTTAGGATTGCTTTGGCTATTCGGGCTTTTTTTGTTGGGGGATTCCATATAAATTTTAAAATAGTTTTTTCTAGTTCTGTGAGGAATGTCACTGTTAGTTTAATAGGAATAGCATTGAATCTGTAAACTGCTTTGAGCAGTATAGCCATTTTAATGATATTGATTCTTTCTATGAGTATGGACGTTTTTTCATTTTTTGTGTGTCTTCTCCGATTCCTTTGAGCAGTGTTTTGTTATTCTCATTGCAGAGAACTTCTACCTCCTTGGTTAACTGTATTCTTAGATATTTTATTCTTTTTCACACACACATTCTATTGGTTCTGTTGCTCTGAAAAACCCTGACTAATATATCCCTAAAGGCACAAGCCCAAGACTCCTGAAACCAAAGGAGAGGATGTGAAGAACCAATATATTTTCAGGCTCATTCGTTCCTCATTTGGTTTGTATACACCACCAATTACATTGCACATTTTGCAAGTGATTACCCAGAGGGTTTCTAGGATATCCCTGGAGTGACCAGATGACTGCAGTGGGACTAAGGTGGCAAATTTGATTTTATATCTAAATTCATTTTTCAGATTTGTTGGTATACTAAAGCTGCTTCTCCTTTTTGTACTGTTTCCTTGGTGATTCTGTCTAAAATGTGCATTTTGTTTCTCTGTTCTGTTGTAAGGAACAATTCCTCTTTGTTTTCTGTAAAATCATCCTAGTTAGTCTTAGTGTTTTGCCTGGGGTCTGACACTCCTTTTCACTGATTACCTTGGTATAGAGTCAACAGATATATAAACACACACACACACACACACACACACACACACACACACATAATGGATATATGAAATCTAAGAATCTAGTAAAAAATTGATTTCATTGCTTGGAACACCACTAAAAGTAATCAGTGAAATCTTTGACCTCCTTAACTCCTTTCTGGATTGAAATGAAAAATTAATAAATTAACACATAGAGTGTGCCATATTCCAAGAGGATCTAGTAACAGAAGCTTCAGGAAAGTAAGATTTATGAAATATTCCCACATATCTGCTAATTCACATTCATATAATTCTCCCCCCAATTTTTTGCAAAGTGCTATAGAAAGGAGAAGGCTAAGTAAGAAAATGGCAATGAATTTTAATAAAAGCATTAAAATTAAGTCAACACTAAGATAGCTGGAAGCTGTTCACTATTCCGTTTGGTTGAACTAGTTTCTTGGAAAATAATAAAATGAGTCAACATGAGTACATACACACAAATGATCTATTAGATGGATGAACCATATTGGTAGCATCTGTGCTTACGTAAGACGACTCTGTATTTTGGTCTTTAAAATATATTCTTCTCATTTTTGACCACTGCTAAAAGCAAACAAACAAAATGGTAAATAAAATGTGACTTCAAAATGCCTGTCTCTTTACAAAAATGATCCAAAGAGGAAATGAAAGTTTTGAGCTCTTTGGGTCCTTGGGTTTATTCTTCTGTCTATAAAGGGGTTGGACAAGATCAGAAGTTTCTGAACTAAACCAATCACCAGGGAACCCTGGAGATAATAGCTGCACATTCCCAAGCTCCTACCTAGGCTAATTAAGTTAGAATCCCCAGAAATAGAGCTCTGGAATCTGAGGTTTCAAAAAGTTTTTCTACTTTAATCTATGATAGATATATAAATCTTCTTACAGTCAAAACATCTAGGATTTTATAGGGGAAAGATGGCTGGGCTTTTTCTTCCATTTAAAAGTGTATTGTAATGATAGCACTAACACAAATTATTGAAAGGGAAAAAAGGTCATCTTTATTAGTTCCATTTAATATGTTGTTTTAATTCTTCCATGATGGCTAAAGACTTTTAGGAATTCCAACAACAAAAAGTAAATATTAGGAACTGATTTTATTTCAGTGTTTGATAAGATTTAGAATATTTTCATTGTTGCAGACTCAGACTTATTCAAGTCCCTGCCCTACCCCAAGGAAACTTCCATAGGCTCCCTGTCTTTCAGCATCAGGCCCACCCTACTCCCTGTAAGGGAAGGCTGTGCTCACTTCCCTCTGGGGTACAGCATTCATTTGGCAACTCTGACCCTGCTTCAACGTCTCTGCAAAGTCTGATTCTTCAGTTAGAAACCACCCCGCTCTGTATGAGTTCATCTCTGTAGGAATTGATTGAAAGTGGGGTACGGAATTGATTGAAAGTTGCATATTGGCCGGGCGCAGTGGCTCACGTCTGTAATCCCAGCGCTTTGGGAGGCCGAGGCGGGCGGATCACGAGGTCAGGAGATCGAGACCATCCTGGCTAACACGGTGAAACCCCGTCTCTACTAAAAATACAAAGAATTAGCCAGGCGTGGTGGCGGGCGCCTGTAGTCCCAGCTACTCAGGAGGCTAAGGCAGGAGAATGGCATGAACCCGGGAGGTGGAGCTTGCAGTAAGCCGAGATTGCACCACTGCACTCCAGCCTGGGCGAAAGAGCGAGACTCCGTCTCAAAAAAAAAGAAAGTTGCATATTGAAAGTTGGTACCAATGGAATTCACATCTTATATTTATTTCTATTGCATGTCCTCAGAGTGCCTGGCTTAGGGTGCTAAGCCATGCTGTGAAGTAAAACACAAGAAAAGGAGCACAAAAGAAGGCCACGTTTGGTCTGCCAGGGCCAGCAGCCCAGGATTGAGCCTCTGCACACAGCCCATGGAGCTCTCAAGGCTATTATTTTGAAACTCTGGTGTTCAAGGTCTCTTAAACATCCTTACTTCACTTAAAAACTTCTGATTAGCATAGATATAGTCTCTCTAAAATTACCTGAATCCTCCTTGAGTTTATTCATACTTTTAACTTTTCCTACCTTCATGCTGGATGTTCCAAAGATGTCCTGTGACTCACCTTGTAAAGCCCTGTATCCTTTTGTTGGATTCTAAGCAATATTTTTTCTTTTTTTAATTTTACTTTAAGTTCTGGGATACATGTGCAGTGCAGGACATGCAGGTTTGTTACATAGGTATACATGTGCCATGGTAGTTTGAGAAGCAATATTTTTTCAAGTTTTATGTATTGACATTCCAGAGTTTAAGTCATTCTTTATCCTTTTTATCTGAGGGCACTAAGAACACATAAGGAAGAGAACAAAGTCCTCACTTCAGTGGAGCTTATTAATGCGGGAAGGAGACAGAACATTAAAAATCAAATAAATACATAATACAGTGGCTAGGCAAAGTTTACATGGAGTGGCCAGGAGGGCTTTTCAAGGGCTTAGGCCCTGTGCAGTTATAGAGGTCCCCAAACTCAGAAGGGCCCACACCTGGGGCTTAATGCCCTGTGGTTATTGTCCTGATAGTCATAATCTCATCTTTGCATCTGGGTTTTGTAAGTGAAATCTTATGTGACAATGGGGCATGGAGTGGAGACTTGGAGCCTCAGCCCCATCATGCCTCCTGCCACCTCCCAGGACAAGTTCCCAGACACCTGCTCCCGACCTTCTGGCACTCCAGGCCCCATGGGGCCACCCCATTCATGCATCCACCCCTTGATCGCTGCCACCCTGTGGCCCCAGCTGGGACATAAACAAAAGCATGGGAAGGGTCAGGATTGGGCACATACGCTCTGTGCCATCCCAGATGGGGTGTGGCCAGGGCTGTCTTCATCCCAGAGTTTGTAGCACCGCAGTGCATTCAGTGGGTGACTCAATGAGGGCAAGCCTCTCTCCCACCCTGATCTAGGTACCTAGGGCATCGTGGTGCTCACCTGCAACTTGGTGCCTTGTGCAGCTCTCTGGCGGCCAGGTTCCCCTTCCCACTGATTGCCAGATGACTGATGTGCCATGGCCAGGAAGTTGGGCCAGGCATCTTTCCTTCCTCCAGGCCCACCACAGTGGATGGGCACCCCATGTTCTTCTGAAGGTCTACTCTCAGTCTACAAGCATCCTGCGTTTTAGAGCATAGCATTAAATGGCAAGTTAAAAAACAAGTTGAGAAAGAGGTCATGAAGAAAAGAAAAAAGTTTCCTATTTTAGTACTTTTAACAGCATTTTTCCCCTGCTTTTTGAACCTCATATTTTATTTTGTACTGGGTCCTTCAGAATATGTAGCTGATCTGGGGGTCATGGGAGAGAGAGCAATGGGTGAAGAAGCTCTGGTTTATTCAGGGTGGTCAGGGACAGAGGGCCTTTCTGATACGATGTTGTTTGGACAAAGTCTAGAAGGAGGTGACAGTGAGCCGTGTGAATATCTAGGTGAGAGGGTTTCAGGTAGTGTGAAGAGCCAGTGCAAAGGCCCTATGGCAGGAGTGTGCCAGTGTGTCTTAGGAGGTGCTGGGAAACCATTGTAACTTAAGCAAAAGGAACATGGGTGGAAAGGTAGAAAATGAGGTTGCAGCAATTGTGGGGTGGGAGCCTATTAGGTAGGACATGGCAGTCTATTGTAAGGACTTTGGATTTTACTTTAAAATGAAAAATCACTAGAGATATTTTAATATGTTAAATCACTGAGGGACCTACTAAAGAATGGCTTGGTATGATTTATATTTTAGAGGAACTGTCCATGGAGTCTCACTCTGCATTTGCATATAACAGTTCTGTTCCTCTCCCATCCAACATCCTTCCCTATCCCTTTGTCCTGTGCACTCCTCCTTCATAGAGCACTTATCATCACCCTGCATATTACATGTGCCTTTATTTATCTGTCCCCTCAGACTAGAATATAAACTTCACGAGAGCAGTGACTTGTTCACCAGTGTCTCTGAAGCCTAGACCATTGTCTGAGGCTTACTGAGTGCTCAATAATCATGTGCTGGTTGAAGAAATGAATAGATCCATTAGGACACTGCATAGCATCTTGAGGTTGGATAATCTAGTGCTCCCTCACCTCCACGGCCTCTGCAGATCCTCCTCCAGAGTCTCCCAGGTGTTCCCTCACCTCCACGGCCTCTGCAGATCCTCCTCCAGAGTCTCCCAGGTGCTCCCTCACCTCCATGGCCTCTGCAGATCCTCTCTCAGAATCTTCTAGGTGCTCCCTCACCTCCATGGCCTCTGCAGATCCCCACCCAGTATATCCAAGGTGCTCCCTCACCTCCATGGCCTCTGCAGCTCCTCCCCCAGAGTCTCACAGGTGTTCCCTCACCTCCACAGCCTCTGCAGATCCTCCCCCAGAATCTCCCGGGTGCTCCCTCACCTCTGTGGCCTCTGCAGATCCTCCCCCAGAGCCTCCCAGGTGCTTCCTCACCTCCACGGCCTCTGCAGATCCTCACCCAGAGATCCCAGGTGTTTCCTCACCTCCACAGCCTCTGCAGATCCTCATCCAGAGCCATCAAGGCCACCCACTCCACTCATGGAAATGTGTCACCATTAGACAGTTCTTCCAGATACAGACCTAAATCTAACTGCATTAACCTCCATCCATGGTCCTTCCTCTGCCTCTTTGTCTTTCTGTTTGTTTTCATTTTTAAATGTTTTCCCTGGATATCCAAGTAATGTTTTCGCTTATTACAGAACATGTGGAAAGAACAGGGGCTAATAAAGTGTGCTGGTCAAGAGCACGGGCTCTACAGCCTCACAGAGCTGGATTCAAACCCTACTTCCTTCACCTACTAGCTGTATGACCTCGGAAAAGACAATTACCCTCCCTGGCCCTCAGTTTTCCCATCAATAATATGGGCACATACTATTTTCTCACCAGATTGTTCTAGGAAATAAGAGAGGCAACATTTGTGAGGTGCTTGAAATAGCGCTTAGTGGTAGTTCATGCAGTCTAAATAGGGTAGATTTTTTTTTAATTAAAGAAAAAGAACAAAACAAAACTATTTTATAATCCCCCCACCCAGATAGAATCAAAAGCAGTTTATGACAACTTTCCTTATATTTGAAGATGGTTTCGTATTCCCCACAAGGCTTCATACCTCTAAGTTAACTCTCTCCAGATCCCTGAGCCAGCACTACATACAGCAATAGCAACTGAGTTGAACCAGGTACTGGGCCATCTTAGTCATCTTCCTGAATCCTTTCCACATTATCAATGGCCTCCTTTTTACATATGTCTCCCAGAACCGGTACAACATGGGACTATCACCTTGACCTAGATTTAGACTTTTAAGAACACAGCCTGGGTTGCTGTGACTCATTTCCCCCAGGATTTTTTCTCAACTTTCATCCTATCTTATATAATGTCTTCATCTTCAGTAATGTATTGTACATTTATCTGGCTGAATGACATTTCATTAGTTGAATCCATAAATCTAGCCCGTAGTTTCATTTTGAATCTGATTTTATCATCCAGTATATGAGCTGCACACTCCACAAGTATGTTTTCTATGTTTATAACTATGTTCTTAATGAAAGTGTTAACCTAGACATGCTACCAATGACCTTTCTCATGTTCGACAATTACCTATTAATCTACACCCATCTAAATTTATGATTTTCTAGGATATGTATTCAATTGATCTATAGTGATATCATAAAAATATTCTTGTCAGATGCCATGTTAAAAGCAAGAGTCATCATCTCTATGGACTGAATTGTGCCCCCCACCCCACCTGGAGTTCATATGATGAAACACTAACCCCCAGTGTGACTGTATTTGGAGATGGGGCCTTCAGCAAGCAATTAAGGTTAAATAAGGTCATAAAGGTGGGATCCTAATCCAACAGGATCGGTGACCTTCTCCTACCCCCTCTTTCCACACTCAGGCATCAAGGAAAGGCCACGTAAGCACACCATGAGAATGCAGTCATCTGCAAGCCAGGAAGAGAGACCTCACCAGGAAATGATCATGCTGGCACATTGCTGTCAGACTTACAGCCTCCAGAACTGTGAGAAAATAAATTGTTGAATCTAGCCAGTCTGTAGTATTTTGTTGTGGCAGCCCAATAGAATTTGAATATTTGTCCCCACCAAATCTCGTTGAATTGTAATTCCCACTGTTGGAGGTGGGGCTTGGTGGGAAGGGTTTGGTTCGTGGGGGTGGGTCCCTCATGTCTTGGTGCTGTCCTTGAGATAGTAAGTGAGCTCTCACTAGATCTGGTTGTTTAAATATGTGGTGCCTCCCCCCACCCCACTCCACCTCTGTTGCTCCTGCTCTCATCATGTGAGCAATAGGCCTGCTCCTGCTTTGCCTTTTGCCATGAATAAGAGCTTCCTGATACGTCTTCAGAAGCTGAGCAGATGTTGGTGCCATGCTTGTACAGCCTGTGGAACCGTGAGCCAAATAAGTCTCTTTTCTTTATAAATTACCCAGCCTCAGGTATTTCTTTATAGCAATGCAAGAACAGCCTAATACACAGCCCAAGCAAACTAAAGCAACCATCTTTGTAACATTTTCCATAGCTTGCAGAATAATAATCCCACTCAAAAAGGGGATAAATTAAGTTTAGTGAAATTTTCTCTTAGTGAACCAATCCTGACTTCCAGGAATGATTTCTTCTTTTCTAAGTGGTCACAAAACCTTTGTTAAATGATGATTTCTAGGCTTTTTCCTGGTATCAACATTAAATATACAAATTTCTAGTTTCAAGGAGTCATATTATTTTCCTTTTGAAAAGTCCAAACTTTTGATCATGTCTTATCTTCTGGCATTATTCCAGACCACCACTATTTCTCAGAGATTGCTCTTGGTAGAGATACATGATATCACCCCTGCCATTTCTCTTAGCAGCCTGTAACTTGGTAAATGTGTAATGATATGAGTCAAAACATTTGTAAGTTTCCATTTCCCCATGTCTCATTTTTGTATCTCCTGGGCCCAGCACAGTGCCTGGTCTGTGGTAGGAGCTCAATAACTTTTTACTCAGATGAAACCAAACTTACTGAAGAGTGAATTGGGGTATCCAGTGCCAAAAACGCAGAGTTGTTAAAAGGTTTAAGGGATAATGAATGTGACTGTGGGCATGCCTAGTAAACTCTACAGCACAATATAAAAAGTCTCAAATTCTAATCATACCTAAGGGAGTCTACCAGGAAACATAACTGGGTAATACCTTAGGGGTATAAGAGATAATAGGGAATGGATCTTGCCATACTAGAGGTTGCATGAACCCGGCTACAGAGCATATTGAGTAGCGTCTGCTAACTGTTGTGTCTGATGAATGCCAACATACAAAACGGCTCAAACATCACAGACGATTACTTCTTGCTCACCCAATCTTGTTTTGGGTTGGTGCAGGGAAAGAGGAGGAAAGAGTGGGAAAGGAGACTCTCCTCCACACTGTCATTCAGGGAAACAAAAGGGCAAAGAGCTGGGAGGGCTGCTCATGGTCGGTTTGCATGGGCCAGACCTGTAGGAAGCGCCCATCGCTTTCATTCACATTTCACATGGTGCGGTGGAGGCTGAGAAATGCAATCTAGCTGTGTGCCTGGGGGATGAAGTGAAGCAGTTTGGTGAATAGCCAGGCTATTTCTAATTTTAAATCTGGGTAACTACTAAAAATTTTTACAAACACTATCTGGCCAATGCTGTGTGGGCCAAACAAAACATATTTGGAGACTGAATGCAGCCCAGGGGCCTCCCATTTGCAACTCTGCACTGTATAAATGTTAAGTACCATATTATTACCTAGGATGTAATTCTTGGGGGTATTGAGATCCGAGCTCATTTAAAGTGGTGGGTTTAGAATGTGGTGGGGTTTTTTTAAAAAAACTTTTCATTCTTCTCATATGGAAACCTCTCTAGCTCTTTTATTATTTTATACACTGTTTTCTTGACTCCCGTTGTTTAAAAGCAGCATGTAAGAAAGTATTTTACCTGCACCTCATTTTCCTCCGAACTTTTTAATAGTAATCGCCAGTCACCTTCTCTCACTTTTGCCCCGGATGATTTTCTTATTGGAACAGCCACCCTTGCCAAGTCTTTTCTAACAAACTGACCAGACTGGTTTCACTTTTGTCTGGTAGGGGACAGTGGAGCCAAATGGGAGCCCTCCTAAGCCTGCCTGGCAGCCTCTCAGACCTCCTCTCATCCCCTCTCTATCCTTCCTCTCTTTACCCACAATGCAGCACTCAGGTACTCCAGAACAGGGAAATACCAGCAGGGAGAAAAAGGAGTTATATTTGAAATAAAAGTAAATTCTAAAAATAAATTTTAATTTCCAATCACTTGAAACCATCTCCCTCCCCAACAACCCTTTAATGAACAAATACGTGACTTTGCTTAAGGCCTTGATCTACTTTAATGTTGCAAATAATTGCTGAGGAAAGATATGTATTTGCTCCAGATGCAGGGAAATGTATCACTGATTAGTGGAAACTACCAAAATGAATGAAGGTTGTTTTTCTCAAGAAGCCTGTAGCCTAGAGGAAATAAAAAGACATACATTAAAGAGCCTGTGTTAGTAGGAATATATTGATAGGTTTAAAAAAGAGATGAAAAAAATAAATCTTGACAAAGATGTGCAGAAATTGACCAAAGCCTAGTGTTTATTTAGTAATGGTGTCTAAATACTTGGTGATGTCTTGGTCCATTCAGGCTACTATAACAAAATACCATAAACCCAGTGGTTTATAAACAACAGAAATGTATTCCTTACAGTCCTGGAGGCTGGAAAATCCAAGATCCAAAGTGCCAGCCAATTTGGTGTCTGGTGAGGGTCTGTTTCCTGGCTCATAGATGGCATCTTCTCACTGTGTCTTCACATGGTGAAAGAGGAAAACAGACTCCCTTGGAACTATTTTATAAGGGCATCAATCCCATTCATGAGGGCAGAGTCCTTGTGATTTAATCACACCCCAAAAGCCCTACCTGCTAATAACATCACACTGGTAGTTAGGTTTCGACATATGAATTTTAGGGGGATACAAACATTCAGACTACATCAGAGAGAGTAGTAGTTGTTACAACCAACCAGGAGAGCAATTTATCAGGATGCATAAAAATCTTGATGTACATTTCCTTTGTAAAGCAATTTTACTTCTAAATGCTTATCTTAAAGAAATAATAAGATAGGTATAGTAACATATATCTTTATGTAATTGATTTAATTATAGCATGGTATATAATGGAAAAACTTGGAAACACTTGAGTATACATTTGTAAGAGACTGCTTAAATAAATTATTTCTATACACATATAGAAAGAAGCACCACATAATCATTTTAAAAGATGAGGCACATCTCTACAGGTTGAAATTTAAAGACATCTACTATTTACAGGAAGCAATAAAAGGAGATTAATTAAACACAGTATAATCCTAATTAGGGAACATTGTTTTTATAGTAGCATTAGAATATCTAAAAGGACATTCACTAAATTATGTATCATAGTAAGTAGAGGGGATCCTAGAAAATGTCAGAATGATAATTTTATCACTGTCTCTGCTCATCATCATCACCATTATCACCTTCATCATCGTTTGGGAGGAACATACTACATATCAGACAATAAATTAGGCCATATACAAATATGACCTCATTAAATCCCTGTGACAACTCTGTTAGGTATTGCTCTGCAGAATTTAAATATGTAAAAAGAAAGGTAACTTGGCCAAGGTCTCACAGTTAATGAGTTGCTGAGCTGGACTCAAACAGCTCTATCTGACTTAAAAGTTCACACTAACCCCAAAACACCATAACTGTAAGCTATCTTACCCAGCCTCAAAAAAGTATATAAATCTAATGTGGGGGGAATATACAACCGAAAATGACAGTGGCAACAATAATAATAATAATAACTAAAGCTTATTTAGTGCTTACTGTTTACCAAACTCTATTCTAAGTGTTTTGTATTTAATAATGTGTTTAAATTTCACGGCAACTGTGTGATAGGTACTATTAATAGCCCACTTCACAGAAAGGAAAACTGAGGCCCAAAGAAGGTCCAAAACTTTTTCAAGGTCACAGTTTCAGGATCTTAATATTTAGTTACTCTACTTACACTACCTCTAAAATTAGCACAAGAAAGGAATCAATGGATTTTTATGAGTGATCAAGGGACAAGATTACTTCCCAATAGAGATTTGCAAATCTTCTGAGGCTGAGGACCTTTTCTGCCTCTTCTCCTCTGTGTTTCCAGGGCCTAGAAAAGAGGCTGATGAATAAGACCTGAAATAAATGTTTGTTGAATGAATGAACGAGCATCCTGGAGGAGGTGTTTCATCAGGACCTTGCAGAACCGTTAGATTTGGGCTGTACATATGTATGTCAGGTGAGCAGGTTCACTTCAGACAGAAGATACGACGTGAGTTAATGCACTGAGGCTGTGAGGCATGGGTCCTATAGAGGCAACATAAAGAATGAGTATTTGGCTGAACGTTAAAGTTCACGAAAGGGGAAATGAAAGATCAGTCTGAAAAAATAGGCTAGAATCAAGTCATAAAGAGCTTTAAATGTCAGGCAAAGGAGTTTGGGTTCTAATTCATAAACAAAGAGGGATTTGTTTCAAAATTTTTTTAGCAAAAGTTTAACAGATTTTTAAAGCTGGCCATTAGGTAACTATGAATAAGATGAAATAAAGAAGACAGAAACTAGAACAGGGGATCAATTAAGAGTATTCACTAACAGTACAAATGAAAAATTGTGAGAATCCAAGCTAATGACGTTATACTAAGGATAGAGAGGAGAAGGATGCAAAAGATATTGAGAACATAGATGTGTAAAATGTCTACTTGGAATTGATCCAAGTAGGGCATTGAGGTTTTTTAAAAACGGCTGCAGATTTTTTTACATCCCTCCCACTGGGCAATGGGGTTTACGTTCCCTCTTCTTGAACATAGCAGGCTGTGGCTGCTTCAATCAATAGAATGAGGTGGAAGAGACACTAGGTGACTTCCAAGGCTTGGTCATAGAAGTCATGCAGCTTCCACCAGGCCAGCCACCTCATTAGAGGGTCATCTAATTACCCTGAGATGTCCACTGTGGAGAGGCCACATGGAGGTACTCCAGTCAACTATCCCAGATGAACCCTGTCTCCCAGCTATCCCCAGCAAAGTTCCAGAGTTTATGAGTGGACCATCTTGAACCCTCCAGATCAGCCCATCTGCCAGTTTAGTGCCTCCAAGTGACCGCATTCAAGGCCAGTAGAGCTAAAAGAATTGCCCAGCTGAGCCCTGCATGAATTCCTGACCCATAATATTGTGAGCTATGTTAAAAAAATTTATTTTAAGCCATTAAGCATTGAAGATTATTTGTTACAAAGCAATACATAACTGGAACATGGAGCAATTATGTAATTTATCACAAAATCCAGGGCATCTGGGGGGGTGCAAGTGAGTGTTAACAATTTTGCCAAAACAGATAGATATGGTTTGTAGAGACGGTTTTCCTATCTATAAGCTTCTTGAGATCCTGTTCATTATTACATCACCAACCCCCAGCCTTGTGCATTAGTAAACCTTTATTGATGAAATAAATCAGTTTGTTTTTCTTTCTTATTAATGTATACCTTACATAAAGTTGACAAATGTTAAACTAGATGAAGATTGAAATATAGATTGACCCATGTAACCACTACCCAGATCAAGATCTAGAACACATTTCCATCTCTCCTGATGTCTCCTTTGTGCCCCCTCCTAGTCTATAACCCACCCAAAAATAATCATTATACTATTGTTTTAATCTCTAACACCACGAATCAGTTTTGTCTGTGGATGAACTTCATAAAAATGAAATCAAAAAGTATAGTCTTGCTAAAATTGTGACTGTGAAAGTCAACCCTGTTATTATATGCAGCAACAATTTGTTCTTTCTCATTGCTGTGTAAGATTCCATTGTATGGATATAGCATGCAACTTTTGATAGAGATTTTGGGTAACAACTCTTGGACTATTATGAATGATGCTGCTATAAACATTTTTTATGTCTTTTGATCCATCAGCTGACAATTCAATAAGACCTTTTGAAACAAAGTTTTAGAAATCACTGGCTCATTGGATTTATTTACTTAATCAATTTCTGGGAAGAATACTTTTTAAATTTTACCACTTTAGCAAGTGATTATTAATTTACCTGCTACTCTTTCACTTAGAACCACCTTTTTAAACCCAGTATACTCAGAAGGGGAGAGGAGAATGGTGATAGTGTTATCTGAATACACCTTTGTGAATTATATTGTCGCAAGTTAACTATTTTATTTATTTGTTTATTGAGACAGGATCTCATTCTGTCACCCAGGCTGGAAAGTTGTAGTGCAATCACGGCTCACTGCAACCTCAGGTAATGCTCCTGCCTCAGCCTCTCAAGTAGCTAGGACTGCAGGAATGTGCCACCACATCCGGCTAGTTTCTTTCGTAAACATAGGGTCTCCCTAGGTTGCCCAGGCTGATCTCGAACTCCTGGGCTCAAGTGATCCTTTCACATTGGCCTCCCAAAGTGTTGGGATTAGAAGTGTGAGCCACTGTGACTGGCCCCAAGTTAATGATTCATAGAGCCTACTTTCACTCTCAAGAATGCCCTTGTTCGATTGTAGGTTTTATGGTCACCTGAGTTTCTACACTCCAGGCAACACACCATAGTGAGAACCAGGCTGGGTGAGAGACGTGGCTTTCTTTTGTAAAGTGTAAGAAACATGATAATGACAGTGGAGGTGGTTTACCTGTGTGTTCTCAGTGAATAAATTTTAGAAAAGAGTATATGTGGAAACTGAAGATCTGAATGTTGATTTCCTTTAAGTGTTTTTGTCTGTGAATCACCTGAAAAATCTTTGTCTATCCCCAGAAATACTTATGCCCCAGTTTGAAGACAGCACTGGCTTATTTTACCTAAAGTGGAACTCCTAACAAGAATAGACAATTGAATTTACTAATTAAAAAAAAAATTAAACCAACTGATTATTCAGGAACTTTAATTAATTATGGTAAAGGAGTCCTAACACAAGAGCTTTTGTTCAATTGTGATAGTTTCCAAAAATTCACTCATTAATTTATTCAACAAATATTTCTGGAGCTCCAAATATGGACCAAGCATGGTTCTATGCCCTGAGAAGGCATCAGTGAATACAGCAGACATATCCCCATGTTTGTAAACTGGGAATTTACAGTGAATGGAAAATGGCAGTGATGTAAATAAGGAGGACTGACGGAGCCAAAGAGTCCCACAAAAGGAACCATGGAAAGAGACTTTGTGATAAATCTCAATGCATGTTTTCATTGCTTTTACAGTTTGAAGGAACTTGTTCCCAACTTCTAACTGTACTGCAGGGCTATAGTGACCAAAACAGCATAGTACTGGTACAAAAACAGGCACATAGACCAATGGAACAGAATAGAGAGCCCAGAAATAAGGCCGCACGCCTACAACCATCTGATCTCCAACAAAGCTGACAAAAACAAGCAATGGGGAAAAGGCTTCCTATTCAGTGAATGGTGATGGGACAACTGGCTAGCCATATGCAGAAGATTAAAGCTGGACCCTTTCCTTACACCATATACAAAAACCAACTCAATATGGATTAAAGACTTAAATGTAAAAGCCAAAACTATAAAAAGCCTAGAAGAAAACATAGTTAATACCATCCTGGACATAAGAACAGGCAAAGATTTCAGGACAGAGACACTGAAACAATCCAACAAAAGCAAAAATTGACAAACGGGATCTAATTAAACTTAAGAGCTTCTGCACAGCAAAAGAAACTATCAACAGAGTAAACAGACAACCTACAGAATGGAAGAAAATATTTGAAAACTATGCGTCTGACAAAGGTCTAACATCCAGCATCTGTAAGGAACTTAAATTTACAAGATAAAAACAAACAACCCCATTAAAAAGTGACAAAGGACATAAGCAGACACTTTTCAAAAGAAGACATACATGCAGCCAACAAACATATGAAAAAAAGTTCAATATCATTGATCATTAGAGAAGTGCAAATCAAAACCACAATGAGATACCATCTCACACAAGTCAGAATGGCTATTATAGAAAAGTCAAAAAATGACAGATGCTGGCAAGATTGCAAAGAGAAGGGAACACTTATACACCGCTGGTGAATTATTAGTTCAATAATTGTGGAAAGCAGTATTCCTCAAAGAGCTAAACGCAGAACTACCATTCAATCCAGTAATCCCATTAGTGGGTATATACCCAGAGGAATATAAATCATTTTACCATAAAGTAATATTCATGCAAATGTTCATTGCATCTGTGTTCACAATAGCAAAGACATGGAATCAATTTAAATGCCCATCAATGACAGATTGGATAAAGAAAATGTGGTACATATACATTATGGAATACTACACAGTCATATAAAAAGAACAAGATGATGTCTTTTGCAGGAACATGGATGGAGCTGGAGGCTATTTTCCTTAGCAAACTAACACAGGAACAGTAAATCAAATACTGTGTATTCTCACCTGTAAGCAGGACCTAAATGATGAGAACACTTTAACACAAAGAAGGAAACAATAGACACCGGAGTCTACTTGAGGGTGGAGGATGGGCGGAGGGGAGGAGCAGAAAGGATAACTATTGGGTACTGAACCTAATACCTTGGTGATGAAATAATCTGTACAACAAACCCTCATGACATGAGTTTACCTGTGTAACAAACCTTCACCTGTACCCTAGAACCTATAATAAAATTTCTTTTTTAAAAAAAGAAACTTGTCATATTCAAGTGTTTATATGAACATATGTTTAAATGCACATTGCTAATTAAAGTCATTAGCCCTATGAGAGACCGAGAGTACAACAGACGAATAATGTGAACCTCAGATCCTGCAATGCTATTGTTTAGAGGCCTGTTTGCATTTCTACTGGACTCTCTAATTGCATTGCCTGTCAGTGAACTTGATAGACAAGTTTGAATTTTGCACTTACTTTTTAAGTTAGGAATAGACTAAGTCAATATTTCACATATTAACACTTAAAAGGAAAGTCATGGTGTTTTATTTAAATTTACACATTATGATCCTTCACAGAGCTATAAACAGAACTCTGGTTCATTAAATTGGTAATGACTCTTCCCTGCTGAGAACATTTATTTCTATTTAGTTGTAAGCCACAGGTTCATTTCTACTCATAAGTAAAGGCGATTTGGATGAGCTGTTGCACAAGGTTTGCCAAAAGGTTTGTCCCTAAATAACTGCTCCCTTCAGACTGTGGAGATCTCTGAAGTAACCAACATTGCAATCAGTGTGTTTCCAAGAGACAATGATTCTAAACTCACCTAACACATGTCTGTCACATAAATGTTTATAAAATCTGAATGGGGGAAGAAAGATCCTTTAATATTACAAACTTACTAGTAAGAAGACCAACATGTTAAGTAAGCTCTTATCAATTTAAATGAGCTCGTATTTTCATTTTAACTGTCCAGTTACCTAAGAAGGACCCAAGAAAAGGAGACAGAACAGCCCTTTTCCTAAAATCTCTCTTTCTTAATGCCACAACCCTGATTTGAAAATTTAAGAGCAAACTGGGACTGTTCAGGGGTATTGAAAAAAAACACCCATAATAAATGTTCTACAAACACAGAGCTGCACCTTGAATTCCCCTCCTACAGCCCCCAAGTGCTAGAGAACTACAGAAAGTTTTGTTCTCACGGAGAGTTTTTGTGATGGCTGCTCCCTGGGCTATGACAGAATGGATCCTGACCATATCTGGGCTTGGCAGGTGCTGTGATCCTCTAGGACTGCCTGTCATAGGCATAGGGAGGAGGAGAGAGAAGACAGATGGATGCATTTGCCGTTTCTGTGCCCTGCCATGACAATAACTGATAATGACGTGTCTGGCAATGAAACTTTGAGTTGGGTGAATTTCAAAGCTCAGGAAGTTAAAACCATCATGTCCCTAGCAATTGAGATTAGATCATCAAACAGATCATTCCACCATTCTCCCCTTTAGCTGAGTCATCCAAAAAAACTATTCATTGACTCTCACTGGACTGGTGTTTTGTTCCTTAAATAAGACTGCAAAGTATATTTTTAATGGGAAGAAATCTTAAAAGTTGATTTAAGTGTCTTATTGTCTTTTAATGAAAATCTGTCGGTCCAAAATAATATAGTTCCATGATTTAAAACATTTAATTAAACCATCAATTCATACAACATGAACAAAACTTAACAAGTTATTCAGTGAACTGGCTGGGTTCATTCATGCGCAGGTCTTTGGAGCTCCAACTCTGGAGCCAGCCTCCTGCTTCCTCCTGTTTCTCTTACTTCCTCCCCATGCAACTTTTGCCAAGTTGTTCAGTTCCTCTAAGCTGTGTCTCTCCTTATTGTAAGTGAGTAGTATAATAATATAATTCCCTCTTTGCAGATTGTTTTAAGAAAAAAACTGAGATATCCCTGTAAAGTGCATGTGGTCCACTATGTTTATTCAATACGTATTAGCTGTCATATCACAGTATAGAAACACCTGGCAGAATCATTTCTTACCATATTTGAAAGCCAAATGGAAATATAATTAAGTTGGATTTACAAATTATTTTACATTTGTACATCTCTCTTTCTTCCATGGTCACAAACAAGCGATTTCTCATTACGCCTTGAAAGTTTAAAATATATTTATGTTTAAGAAGGTCCTATCATATCCAAATAATTAGAGCCAAAATGAGGTAGGAATTAAATTATATTGTAATTTCTTTAATTCTTTTCTGTGTGCAAACATGACCTCAAATTCATGGGCTAACTTTTTCTTCACATTAGCGGAAACTATAATGTTCGGAAAGATTCCTCAGATATCTGGAATTTCTCATAGAAATTCTAAGATTCCAGGGGCGTTCACAGAGACACACAGAAAAACCAGAGACATGGCTATAAATACTCAAAAGCATACACTGTAGCTGTATTTAAATGGTGACTACTCACTTATCTGGTAGCTCCCACTGTGGCCATTCAGGGCCATTTTATAGTCCCCTCCCTACAACTGAGCTGGTTTGATGATGGATTGACCTATTTATCCTCTCTTTGTTCAGGCCCATTGATCACTGTCAACAATTACAATGTGGGAGGATTCCCCTAGATGAGGCATACAAATATTAATGTCTGCTCATGCCTGCTTTACAGAAAATAGGTTTACCTGAATTACAAACACAGCAAATTTTACAGAGCAGAAGTTTCTATTCATTTTGTAGCATAATTTTTATGTTAGTTTGGTTCTTGTGTGCATGGTTGTGTATGTATGTTTCTTAATCAGAAAAGGACTTCATTTGCCTATTCAGAGCTCTAACTTATTTCATTCTTCAAATGTAATGGCCTTCATCATTTCACTAAGCAACTTAAGCACAAGTTCACTCTTGTTTAGAAATTAGGGAATCTGCTTCCATTAATCTTGATAGTATCTTGATCTCTGTTCCAAACTGGGTTTTCCAAAATCCAAAACACTGAGATGGAGTTTGGGTACAAAATCTTTATTAGGAATCCACACCTGGGAAAAGGAAACAGGTGGAAGTAGCTTTGGGCAGATGAAGCAGAAGTGCAGTGCAGGCCCCCGTGAGATAGTCTAGAACAAGAGCTGACCATCAGAGTGTCCCACATCAGGCTGAAAGGGCTGGGCTTTTATGACCCTGCTAACTCTCCATTACTAACACAGGCTGTCCTGTAAGGGCATCGCTTCAGCAAGGGGGCTATCTGCAGGGGAGGTGGGTCCCAGAGTGTCTGACAGCTGGACCAACTGCTGGGCACACTCCCTTGGGCGGGCAGTGCATCCTTCCTTGGAGGGGGAGCTGGCAGGTGCATCTCTGTGTCTATCACCTTTGGCTTGTTAGCATGCCTTAAAAGTGATGGGCTACGGAGTGAGGTGATTAAAAATAACCCACTAGAGGCAGGAAAAAATAGTAAGAATGAGCATTTATCTCTTACGTATTTTATTAAAAATTGTGGTAAAATATGTATTACATAAAATTTATCATCTCAACCACTTTTTTTTTTTTTTTTGAGATGGCGTTTCACTCTGTTGCCTAGGCTGCAGTGCAGTGGCTCCATCTCGGCTCACTGCAACCTCCACCTCCCAGGTTCAAGCAATTCTCCTGTCTCAGCCTCCCAAGTAGCTAGGATTACAGATGCCCAGCACCACGCACAGCTAACTTTTTGTATTTTTTGTAGAGATGGGGTTTCACCATGTTGGCCATGCTGGCCTTGAACTCCTGACCTCAAATGATCTGCCTGCTTTGGCCTCCCAAAGTGTGGGATTACAGGCATGAGCCACAGCACCCAGCCAATTTTAACCACTTTAAAGCATACAGTTCAGTAATGTTAACTACATTCACATTTGTTGTACAACCACCACCACAACTCTTTTTATTTTGCAAAACTCTGTACCCAGTAAACAGCAACCCCCATTTCTCCCATTCTCCGTTCTTTGGCAACCACCATTCTACTTTCTGTCTCTATGAACTTGACCTAGGTACCTCAACTACCTCAAATAAGTGGAATCATACAGTATGTGTCTTTTTGTGTCTGGCTTATTTCATTTAGCATAAGCTCCTAAAGCCTCATCCACGTTGTAGCATATTCTGAACTTTCTTCCCTTTTAAGGCTGAATAATAATATTTCATTCTAAGTATATACCACATTTTCTTTATCCTTTTGTCTTTGACTGTCCGTGTTGCTATAACAAAATACCTGAGACTGAGTAATATATAGAGAACAGAAAGTTATTTCCTACAGTTCTGGAGGCTGGAAATCCAAGAACAAAGCATCTGCAAGTCTGTTTCCAAGAAGGCACCTTGTTGTAGTGTCCCCTGGAGGGTATTAACACTCTGTCCTCACATGGCAGGAGAGACGGAGGGAAGGGCAAAAAGGACAAATGTGGTGTCCTCATAAGGTAGAAGACATGGAAGAAAGTGGCAAATGCACTCCTCAAGCCCTTCCGTAAGGGCACTAATCCCATGTCTTAATCACCTCCTAAGGGCCCCATCTCTTCATTCCATCACTTTGGGAGATAAGTTCCAATTTATGAATTGTGGAGGGACACATTCATACCATAGTGCCATTCATCTGTTGATGAGCACTTGGGTTATTTCCACCTTTTGGCTATTGTGAATAATGCTGCTATGGACATGAGTTACAAATATCTTCTCAGGACCCTTCCTTCAATCCTTTTGGAGATACACCCAGAAGTGGAAATGCTAGATAATGTGGTAATTTTATTTTTAATTTTTTGAGGAACCTCCATACTGTTTCCCATAGCAGCTGCACCGCCTCACATTCCTGCCAACAGTGCACAAGGGTTCCAATTTCTCCATGGCACACCAACACTTGTTATTTTCTGATTTTTTTTAATAGTAGCTATCCTCATGGGTATAAGGTGATATTTCATTGTGGCTACTTCATCTTTCTAATGTTTGCTGGTGATATATAATACAAACTCTCTGTTACTGCAGTGGCAGATGTATGAACTCGTTCACTCAGCAAGGGGCTCAGAGCAGAAGAAGGCTGAGAGCACGTTCAGCCTTGGGGGCCCTGAGAAGGCCATTTCAGCATAGAACTGTGAGATGGTAAGTCTGTAAACATGTACTGGAGTGGGGCTTAAATATTTTATAAATAAAAGTGTAAGATTAAAAGAGCTTACAAACTGTTTGGAGAGGACTTCTGTATTCCAAAAGTTAGAATCTAGAATCCTCAGACAGTGTCTATTTCCTAGTTCTCAGTCAAAAGCCCATACACAACTGTTATCATTTGACTTGTACCAAAAACAAACAAACAAACAAACAAACCTAAAACCTAAACATTAAAACCAAAAATCAAAATGTGCAAAACTCAGGCTGGGCGCGGTGGCTCACACCTGTAATCCCAATACTTTGTAAGGCCAAGGTGGGAGGATCATCTGAAGTCAGGAGTTCGAGACCAGCCTGGCCAACGTGGTGAATCCCCGTATCTACTAAAAATACAAAAATTAGCTGGGCATGGGGGAGGGCACCTGTAGTCCCAGCTACTCGGGAGGCTGAGGCAGGAGAATCACTTTGAACCAGGAGGCAGAGGTTACAGTGAGCCGAGATCGCCCCAGCCTGGGTGACAGAGCAAGACCCTGTTACAAAAAATAAAATAAAATATGCAAAATTCATTTTGGGGGGAGGAGTAAAAGTTGAAATAAAGAGTAATAAAACTGAACGGAATCTAAAGACGTTAAAAGTAACATTTAGGAATAAAACCTGTAGATGAGAAAAGAGGCATCGCTCCTTAACACCATTCCTGGTTGTTCTCAAAGGCAAAAAGCTGAATTACCGCATGGAAAATGTCAGTGTTGAGGTGTTTAGGGCAACTTGAAGTGATTGGCACAGGATTATCCATGGTTTTTTTTGGGAGACTAGTGACTTACATAACTGTGTGCCAAAAACAGCACTGCAAGATGATAACAAAAAATAAATAGAATCAGACAGTCCTATTAGACACGGCTCTCTTCTGTGTAAGTTCACCTACTGAGTGAATGTCAAAATATACAAGAGCACAAATAAACTTTCCAAGGGCTCTCTAGTGGGTTTTGTACTAAAAGCCAAGTCTTCTTTTTCCATCCAATTCCTTTCAAACAATAGAGTGCCTGGGTAAGATGAAAACCAGAGATTTCTAAGAGATACTTAAAAAACTTAAATGTTAGCTATCATAATGATGAGTTACTTATAAAGATGTGAAAGACTAATTTAGATGAATCAATGTCTACATTAAGTTCTACAGAGAAGTTACATTTATCCCACCACAAATCAAGAAAGTGACTTGAGACTTAGATGACTTGAGACTAACAGAAAGTATGCCAGCGATGTGTTCCAGAGGGAAGCCTTGAACTTCAATGGTGACCATCGCAAGCCCCAAAGATTTGGCCAATCTTTGAAAAGAGTGGCAATGATGAAATAAAGCACTAACACATTGGGAGGTCTAAGATTTGCATTTATTTTCCACATGCTTTTAGAAACCCAGCTAACTCAAATGATCTCTAACTTCAAAAAGTTGTATGAATAAAATGCTATCAGGGAGGTTTAAACCATTCATGAATATCCAGGTGTCTGAAAAGTGCCTGGAGTTATTGAAAACATTGTAATAATAAAGTAATCTGGATGTCTCCTAGGGTGCAGAGCCGGATTTGTTATTCTCCACACTACCAGATGCAAAGCCAAATGTTCCATGTTCATAAAAAATGCATCTAGAGTTGCCTATATTCATAAACAATATTTGCATGCATGAATTTTCCATTTCTTGTGATATTAGAGCTGGGATAAAGTAGCAAAACTACTCTCCTAGACCATAGTTAAAAGAAGATAAACCTTTACAATTAGAATCTGCCATTTCCTTGAGATAAAGGAGGGTTTCGTTTCTGTTGTGTTTTTGTTTTGTTTTGTTTGTTTTCTTCATTAAGTTGACACAGTGTGGGAAAAGCAAATGTAAGCCCCAAATCTGAGGTCAGCTCAGCTCCCCAAGGGTTAGCATATTGTGCGTAAAAAGATAGACTATTTAGCACTGAATATTTTGTGTTATAATCAAATTGTTCCAATCTGTTCTAAAATAGTAGAGAAAGTTACTTAATAAAAGTGAAGTCACAGATTGTCACAAAATAAAAGATTTTAAAACTAGCCTAAAAGCATTCTTACATAAATACCAAAAAGGATGGCCTAGACTTGTCATATAAAATTCAGCTAACTCGTGTGCTTTGGCCCCCAGCCAAGGGATATTAGCTACCAGAAGAACCACAGCGGACACGGCCTCGCACCAATGAGTTCTTAAGCCTGAATCCAAAGGCAGTGATGACCCCAGAGTACCGTTAGTTTCAATTTAGAGATGGAGTTTTGTTTACCAAAGGAGTCAAGATATTTTATATGGTTTATTAATGGTCACATTTAATATAATACCATTAATAATAATATCTTCATTTATTATGAGTTTTTTACTATGTGCTAAGCAATAAGGCAATATGCTAAGCACCTTTATACAGGGATTGTTTAATTCTAAAAAAAAAGACGTGTGAAGTACTGTTATTACTTCCATCTTACCAATGAAGAAACTGATGCTTAGAAAGGATAAGTAATTAGGAGTTAATGTTTGTTTTTTTTTATCTTTCTATATTTATTTATCTTTTTTGATCATTTTAGATTTCTATTTTACAACTAGAAAAAAGAAAGAGAGAGAGAGAGACACCAGGATCTAAAACCCTGGGAGTTTTGTCAAAGCTCCAATTTTCAAAATGCTCCCTAGAGACCAATATATACATTACAAAACAAAAACAAAAACAAAAAGCACCTTGTCATGGGTAGAAGTTCCCTTCAGGAAGGACTGCTAGAACATTTCATGTCAATCTGGGTGATCTTTTCATTTTGAAGTCCCAATGACGATCACAATTTACTCTTTCTTTTTACCACCAATATCTCCAATTTCTCATGTCCAAGACATCCTAAACTCTGTCTCCAAGGTATCAAAATATATTTAGCTATATGTCAAGCCCATGCCAATTTCCAAGAGCTCCGAATTCACAGCACACTGTGCCTGGGCTAGGACTTGGTGCCAGCTTGCAGAGGGCCATGGAAATCAGGCACAGTCAGCCAGAGAGCTGCCTCTGTCCCTCACATCCAGTCCTTAATGCCTTATAGGCTCTATCTTATTACAGAAATCAGAGTAATCAGAGATGTTCTTTCTGTTTGATCTGTTTGTCTGCATGCCACACCTTGAAACAAACTTCACTTAGATCCAGTGGAAAAATCCAGTAGATGAGAAGGTGAAGGTTTGGCTTAAGAAAAAGAAAACCTGGGTTTTCTTTCTGAACCTTTGGGTAAGCTGTCAAATGTTCTGGTATGACAGCAAGAATTCAAGGGGAATATTGAAAGTATAAGCCAATTTTTCAGATATTTTATCTACACACCACTATAGGCTTCCCTTGCTATGCTGAAACACCAGAAGGAGATACTGGAGGGAATCTGAACCCAAGGGTCTCAGAGCTGACCTGGAGAGGAGACTTCATGTCATTGTGAGTCACACCAGCTGCATTTGGGAACTAAGCCAAATGGGATTGCTAAACACATGGGATAATGATTCAGAAAGTCTGGATCCAAGTCTGTGCTCTGTCTTGATTTGGGGAAGATAATCTTTCAAATCCTCAGTTCTCTCATCCATAAAATGGGAATACAAGCATCTCATAGAATTTTTGTGACTAATAAAATAGATAGTGCATGAAAAAACTAACAGAAATCCTGGCATGTGGGAAGTACTTTAAAAACATTTCTTTTTCTTTGGGTTTTTTTTTTTTTTACTTTAGCTCTGTGATACAAGCTTTGGCCTATTTTCCCTCAGTCAATCAAATTGATTGAAGGCTTTGGCATCATTGTGGCACAGACTTTATCTCCCTTTTGCACGACTGTTAGTGTCTTGTACTTATGTTTAAAATAAAGGAGAGATCAGCTTTAAACGCATTTGTAATAATGTATCATTTCAATGGTAGTAATTACTTTGGTCCTTGACTGTTGAATAATTTCATATAGATCAAAGAAGATAAAAAAACAAATGTTTAGAATTTTTAAGAGGAGTCCTACCAGTTTTTGAAAATTCTATAGAAAAGATTTGCTTTTTTAAAATTGATAAGGCCCTGTAGGTTACTTTTAGCTTTTCAGAAATAGTACTGCGTGCATAAAAGATGTTCGCTGAAACATTTTTGTCCTCAAGGGCAAAAAAGAGAAACCACCTCCTAGCTTCCCTCCCCGCTCCTCCAGGACCCAATGCCTGGTAGAGCAGTGGCCATTAGAGGGCACTCAGTTGTGTTCCTGACACACACTTGACTCATTCCCATGCCCCAAACACCCCCTACACCACCTTACATTTCCATTTCCCAAATCCTATTTACTTTCCCAGACACACTCTCAAATAAGCCTTCCCCTACTGCTGAACTCACCTTCTTCAACCCCTACGGTGTCTATAGTCTGCACTCTGCCTTGCGTGCTCTGTCTTCCACAGCTCTCAGCAATTTAGCTTTATCTTCCAGAAGTAGATTCTAAATTCCTCAGTGGCAAAGACTACGCCCTTCTTTTGCTTGCCACTGGTACGACAAAGCATAATTGTTAAGCACCTGTACCCTGAAACAAGACTGTCTGGGTTCAAACACCAACTTCCTACTTAGCAGCTGTGACCATAAGCAGATTTCTTGACCCCCTGTAACTCAGGAATCATAAAAGTCTCTACTTCATCGAGTTGTTGTGAATTAACACTATAAGATCTTAGAAAAGGGCTCAGCATATCATAAGTGCTAAGAAATTGTTCGTTTTTATTATAGTGCTGGGGCAAGTATATTAAGCCTCTGCATCAGTAAACATGAGAGGTGGTAGATGAGGCAAAAGTGTTGGATCAATAGATACAGGAGAAAAGTGGTCCCTAGCTGCCAAGAATTTACAGTTATCCTGTTGGTATGGAGTAAACAGAGAGTACCTCACAGGTCAGGACTGTTTAAGACTCATCTTTGTTTCCTGGGGCATGGTAAAGTCCATGACACATGGCAGGTATTCAACAAATGCCTGTTGATTTATGTGGGGTTTTTTTGTATATATATATGTAATATACTATTACATATTATTGTATTATTATTTTATAATATAATTTTGTCTGTTTTTACTGTTGTTTTATGTTTTGTCATAATTAAGCAAATCATTGGACTGTAGAGTGAGGTCAGTGCAGTAGACACCTGTAAATACACATTGCTTCTACATGGTAGTCCAAAAACAGTTGTAAAATAAAAAATTTCATAGAACTGAAAAGTATGGTGGCATTTAAAGTGAACCATCAAATTTCTTATTTCACACGCTTTTGTGTGGCTCCATTTGTGTCCTTGGATTGGTTTCTGCTGGCTGACTGGCATGAATTTGACCGATGCTACAGCATCAGTCTGTTCCCCGTAATGGCGGAGATCATAGAGTAGCAGAGATCCCAGAGACGCACAGCTGGATCATAGCATTACCGTCTTCTCACTTTTCCAGTCCAGGCTTACCAGGCTTCCCCACCCATGAGACCTTTGATTAGAGACAGAGCTTGGATACACCCTCTTGGTTACATCAAAGAGAGCTGTGGATCCAGTTAATGAGGTTTCTGAATGATGAGTCTAAATTATCACTCCTTGCCTTACCTGTTCTGAGAAGAAGACTCTTGATTTTCAAGGTCAAATTCCCACACCTCTCTACCCCATGTACTCCACGCTTAGATAACAATACAGTGCCTCTCTTTCTTTACCTCTTTCCCCACAATTTCTTCCTTTTTCTTGAATCCCAGCCCATCCTTGAGGCCTGCCACCAATTGGAAGAATCTTCAGTTCCACCTCTTTCCTGGACACCTGACTGTATTGCCCATCATTGTCTATGCTCTGCCCACCGAGAAGATGCATCTGGATCCCTGGTGTCACTTATTGCTGAACTGTTTGAATACCACGTTATACCGACCTGAATCTCCCAAGTACCAACAGCAGCCTGGTGAGTGACTCTCAGGCCAGGCCCTGGTCACCTCTTCATTTTCCTGCCTCAAGACTGAATCTTAATATTGAACTAGAGCAGCTTCCTGCCTTTGCTAGAGCACCAGGTATGGAGTACTTCTGAAAGCCCAGAGCCAAAGCTTTAGTCAGATGCTACTGATTGTGAATTTCATTGCCGAAAATCTTATTGACCAGAACAGTTTGTCTATTCTTTTTTTAGCCATGCCATTTAATAAAAAGGAAATATTGCTGAGGCTGACATAGAAATTTTTTTTTCAAGCCTATGAATATACCATCACATATTTACATATAATCACACATGACTATTTTTATTGCTTCCAAAATATTGTTATTATAAGCTACTTTGTAATAAATACCTTGTACATACATATTTGCATACATGCCTGTTTATTTCCTCAAGATATACTATTTAAAGTGAAATTGCTGAGTCAAAATATATGATCATTTCTAGGGTCTTTGATATATTTGATATATATGGTCCTTCGGAAATGTTGTACCAGTGGAGAATTCCATCAGAGTATGTATGAGTCCTGGAATTCTAAAGATAACAGGAATGTAGAGAATCATCTGCCTAATCTTTTACTTTGAAGATGAGGATACTAAAACGAAAGATGGGAAGCCATTTACCCAAAGATGGAATGCAAAGTGTAATTTTTGGTGAATGCATTTTTCCTTGTGTTCATCTCTTTGTATTCTAGCACACTGCTATCATTAGAGATAAACTCTTGAATGGTAAATACAAGGATTTAAATGTGGGCAACAGTCTCTGTTCCTACCATCGTTCCTATTTCTGATTTTTCATATTCCATATCACATTATAAATGCATGAAATGGAGTTTCAATATCCAGGGACTATCTCAAGCTTCAAATTACCAAGAAGGAAATTCCAGTTAGAAAAATGCCTGTAGCTTACTCCGTGGTCCTGCCTTCTGGTCTCTTTCAAACCCATCTGTTTTCTTGATGGACAGGGCTGGGCTCAGAAACCAGATGTGTTTTTCTTCTAGATGCCATTCTTCTAGAGGACCGAATGTCTGACACATGACAAAAGGCAGGAATTTGCTTATTTATGTTAGTTGTTAAATGTGGAACAAATCAACAGTATGTCTCTTCTTAAAAATACTTTGGCAGGCTGCAGCTTTTCTTTCTGTTTACAAATCTTTGCTAACATAATTACAGGATTGCTTTCCTTAAATATCTTATCCTGAAGTTAGCTAGCCTGTGGCTCCCACAGCAGACCCCAGAATCTTGGTGTACCTGTGGAAATTGTCACAAATATAGCACTTACAGCAAACAACTATAGCTTCTCAATTTTGCTCTCAAATAATAGGCTCGAAGCCAGAAGGAATGACTGGATGTCCCAAGTACCTGATGGCCACATAAACATTTGAAGTATCAAGCATTAGAAGAAAGGTAAGCAGGTTGCTATCAAGTACTGTGCCAGACAATATGACTACAATACAATGGTGAGCAAAACAGATATGAGCAGAATTTACAGTGGTAGAGTTTTCTTGTTTGGGGTTTTTCCAATTATTTTGCTTAAGTCCAATGTATAAAGAACTTTATCAATTTAGCTCTAGTTTCTTTGTGGTGACAAATGTAACATCCTGAACCCTGAATAAATCCTCAGTGAGGTCCGTGGTGGACGCCTTGCCCTCTTGCAGCATAAACGCTTGAAGGTATACTCTTTCACGAAAAAAGTATGCAGGGCTTTAAAAAGTCTTCTCCAGGGCAGTTCTATTTTCCCCCTGAGTATCTTCCAGTAAGACCAATAAGATTCCATTCAATGATGCCAGGCTTGATTTGCATAGAATGAAGAATCCCACTGTGCTAAGAAGGAAGGAATCTTAGAATGTAACGACTTAGCTTATTATACGCTGCCAAAAAATCTGTAATTTCAAAATATATTCAGTAGGTCTTGGTTGATTCAAGCTTTTTTAAGTCCTAAGATTTCTTTTTCTAAATTGATACAAAATAATTGTACATATTTATGAGGTACATGTGATATGTTGGTATATGTCTATAATGTGTAATAAGTCCTAAAATTTATTGTAAGAGCTCTCTCTGTTTATTAATTCAATAACCTGTTTTGTTCCACATAATGGCCCTTTAAAGGTAGTTGCAGTCAGGCCAATTAGCAAATGTCATACAGGCTCAGACTTAAGTACTGTATAATCAGACCAAATTATTCCTTGACTTAAATTCAGACAATTTCATTTTGCTTTATCCTTTAAAAAATTTTAAAAAACACTTCCCCTATCCCCCCAAAAATCCATACAAGCACTTGCAACAGGAAGGAGGCTAGGTCTGAAGAATTTCAGGAGTCTTCTGCCCCTGTTTCCTCTCTTTTAGCCAATCAAGATACCTGGAAATCCACGACTAAAGAGTCACTCTTGGGTGTTTTGTTTCTTTTAATGTCTTCTGGTGATTCACAACTGACAATAGGAAGAAAAAGTCCCCATTCATTCACTCATTCATTTTTCCATTTACTCTCTTATTCATTTATCCTTTTATTCAACAAGTATGGGGGGGGGCATTTTTATATACCAGGCATTGTACTACCTTCCCTGGCACTCACCTTACTACCTGACATAGCACACAGGCTCAGATTGTCAATAAAGATGCCAGAGAACCTGAGATCTCACCCAGCATCAAGCTTTACTAGTAATTTCAGGAGCCATTGTGAGCCACAGGGGAAGCAGGGAGAGGTCTGCCACCCTCAGAGCAGCTCTCCAGGACCTTTCCTGCCATGGGTCATGTGTGACCTCTAAGGTCTGCATGCAGTTCACATCACTTGCACAGAAGAGGGCCACATCGGGCATGAAGATTTTCCATCTTATACTCACAGTCACATAGCATATATATGTGGTGTATTCTAGGAGGTCATGCTCCATCTATTTGTAGATTCCAAGTCTGGTTACCACAAACAATCCTACACAAACAGGTGCATCTTAAACACCATTTAGCTGTTTGCCAAGTCTACCATTAACCTGTTTATAGAAAGATTATAAAGAAGTCTCATAGGAAGAGAATGGATTGCAAAAAACCTGCTGTTTTATCAATTAACTTCCCTTTACCCAATCTGAGCAGGCTCTAAAAGGGAGAGGGTGGGCTACCAGAGACCTATAGGCAGGACTTGATGATTTTTGTCCAACACTGACACTGACAAAATCAAATTGAAGCCACAGTGTACTTGCATGGAAGTAGAGGAAAATAAAAAAGAATGTGTAGTGTCACAATGGAAGGGTATTTTATCAAACATTTCCATAGCCAAACCCCCAAAATGTCAAACATTTCCTTCCATAACTTAGACAACTACCATGAATGCCACTGCTGCTGCAACTTGCTACACTTTATTGAGCACTTACTATGTAGCAGGCACTGTGCTGGGCATTTATATATAAAATCTCATTTAATTGTCACTTTCCTATGAGATGGATACTATTAATCTTATACAATTTACGAGGAGCTGAGACTTAGCGAAGTTCAACACACCAGTTTAATGAGGAAGCTAGCATCCATTCCATCCAGCCAGTGCTGAATCAAAGTCTGGAATCTCTATTACCACCCTCTCCCTGTCAGGGTGCAGGGCGATTGAATGAGGTGGCTCAAAAGGTCAGGAGTCCTCTCCTAAAGACCCAGAAGCTATGGGACAGAACCTTCCACAAGGAGTGAGTTCCCTTTTTAGGCCATTCTCTGGGTGGAGCAGTGTCCCAATTCCAGTCCACTTTCCTGGAGAGAATGCAGGTTAAGGAGCTCAATAGCACATAATGTCTGTGAGGGCCCAGACCAGAGATGGCAAATTAAGGTTTTAGAGCAACATCGTGTGGTCTATTTCAATTAGGAAACTTTATTCACTTCAAAAAGGTCCCCAGAAATCTTTCATAACTTCCTTCGTTCAGGTGTCTCCTGAACTGTAAATTCATCAAGGGGCATCACAATTCTACAAACAGTGTTTGAGGGAACAGATTTCCTAAGGTGGCACCTAGCTGTACTGAGGATCTTCTGGAAAATATTTAGGGTGTGTTTTTGTCCTCTCATGGACACAAAGTGTGTGGTGGCCTCTTTGTACAAATGAGCAAAAATAGAAGCTCTTCTGTTATCTTTTGCTAAAGTGAGAGGAATTTCAGATCATCTCCTTGAATTTAGAACACTACGTATTGAATTAACTCCTATTACCCTGCAAAAGTCCCTTCTGGAATTACTGTTAAGTTTCAACCAACAGTATAACTAAGAATTTTTTTGAAGTAAATGATAATACTTTTCCAGTGTTAATAAGAAAACAATTTTAATCATATAAATTATATCATTGTATTTGGATTTTTTTTCCTCCTGCAGCTATAGAGGCAATTTTTAAAAGCACCTTCAGAAGGAAAATGGATGTATGCAACCAAGACAAAGAACATTTTGAGGCAACACACATCTGTGGCTACTGAGTGCCTGTTTTGAATTACATTTAAATTGCCTGAAGAGCATTTGGCAAATGCAAAGTTTTAAGTTGGTTTAAGCTTTTCCATGGACAATTTAGGTTTTGTACTGTTATTGTTATATCTATGCTTTAGCATTCAAATCTTTTCAACCAGCATGGAAAAGAGAAAAACATTGTGTTAAAGGCTTTTTAATGACATAGTAACTCCTCTTGACAAACAGTGGATCTGTTCCATTATCTTATCTGCCAAAAAAGAAATATCTTCCAGGAAAATAATATGTGCTTAATCATGAAAGCCTTCAGCTCTGAAAGCTTCAAATGATAGAATCAGCAACAGAAACAAGTACTCCACATCCCCAAATTAGATGTGTTTTTTTTATTATCTTGCAGTAACATCTGTGGTAATAATACTTTCTGGAAACCACTGCTGATATACTCAAATAGCTTTACCAAGCTTGCCTGGTTTGTCATGTCAAAAATCTAAGCATAGGATCGCCCCTCCCCTCATCATTTGCCCTTTGGCTTTGCCCCCCCAACCCCAGAAGCTCAGAGAGGCTCCTGTGAGCTATGACTTTGGAACACGACCATCCCCTAATTTCCGCACTCTCCTTAGAGCTGACCATCCTACCATGTGCAATGTGGCCAGTTAGCTCTAGGGAAGTCATCATTGCTTCACTGCCTTGAAAATTACAAAATTACAATCAAAAGATAATATAAATTTAGAGAACATACCTACTTCAAATGGATGTATGGTCCTGCCTATAGACAATTCTTAATAGGACTTCTCTTATCCCCAAGGCCAGACTACTTTGCAGGTGAGAACTCAGGTTAAAGAGTTCTAAGCTTATCTTACCTGCCTGGGTCCAAATTAGAGGTAGCACAAGTACATGTCTCTCTGGCAACCTCTGACTGTGAACAGGAAATCCTACTATTTGACCTCGTTAGGAAATAGAACCTACTCTTCCTCTGCATTTGTGGGGTTTTGTACTATATGTTGTGCATTTATTAAAACATTAATGTTATAATGGTAGAATATACAATCCACTTAGATCAGCCTCAGGCTTGGTGTGTTTGCAGAGGGCGGGTTGCTTATTTTGGGAGCAGGGGTGAGTTGAGAATCTGATGAGAATATTAAAATATCAAACATTTTGGAATCAAATGGGCTCTTGGTTGTCAAAATGCTGACAGATACTAAATTTCTGAGAGATATTGAGTTTGTAGGATACTAAAGAAGAGAATGCTAAGAATTTTTCATGTCACTACTTTAATACATTTTATTTTTTACCGTGTTTCACCTCTCCACAAGGGAGAGAACCTATGTTGCACAGCAGAACTAGAAAAAAAGCACTTATCCTTCCAGAACCACTAAGTAGTTTACTATATATGGTCCACATTGTCCCCAAGAGACAGAAAAAGCTGTCCTATATCTTAAATATTATTAGTGCTGGAACAGAATCACATAACTTTGTTCTCATAATGTGATACTGAAAGTCAAATGAAAAGTATAGAAATAGAAATAGAAAAATAAAACCCTAAATAAATGATATAATCTGAAAATAAAATTTTATATACTTTTTCTCCTCCAAAAAAAAAACATAATATTACCAAATTTAGTAATATGTATGAGAAGATAGCAGTATTCTCATGCATGCCTCATTGGTAAGATTAGCTACAGGCAGTTTTGCAGAAAGACAGAACTTTACTATGAACTCATTCTGATAGTATATTAGGTTTTTAAATAGCATACAAAATTTAGGTTTTAAGTATGTTCATATGTGTTAAAAATTTGATCACTTTACTGGAGAATTTTTTACTCCTGTGTAGTGCATAGTAAAGAGTTCAATGATGGCGATAGTGGTAGTGATGTTTTGAACAGCTATGGTACTATAATCATACACTGATTTTATTGGGCCTATGTTATAACCCAGATACAGAAGGATTCCACCCAAATTTGGGGGGGAAATGTAAAGCCATTAAAATGAACTGAAAGACTTTTTTTTGAAAAGGATATTAATGATGCCAATGGCTTTTATATCTGAATTTTGAAAAGTAGAATATAAATGAGACCCATTAGAGAACATTTGGGGAAATTTAGATGTTGAAAACCTGCCTTAATTGATTGCAAAACAAAAAGACAGCTAATGTACGACTTCAGTAAGCATTTATTTTAATGAAGAAAGAGCTAGCTGTCCTAATGATTTTGAAGGAATCCCTGCACATGAGCAGGGTTAGTATGGACAACTGCCAACATTTGTGCCTTTCACCAAATGGACATTTTTAGCAGCATGTTGCCACAATACTTTCAAGGCTCAACTGAATTTATGACAGTTTGGTTGTATTTTTCTTGGTTGCCATAGAAGCTGATGAAAGAATCCTCAAGTCACTAGCTAACGGTCAATTTGATAAGAACGCTAAAATTATCTGGGTAAACTGTATTGTGGCCAATTATTTTAATAATTGGAATTGGATGAATTATGTGTTAATATAAACAACTGTGCTCAACACAGTTGTGTGTAAACCCTCAAGACGATTGAGCTCAGGGGCTGTATAGACATGGACATGCTCATTCAGCAGATCACACTAAGCAATCAGGAGCCATGCTGAGCTGCACGTAGCTCATCAACTTCAAAGTTCTGACTCATATCAACTGCCTTTGCCCCAGATTCTCAATTTTTAGTAGTAAAATCAATGTAACATATTTCCTTGGTATTTTTTTCTGATTAAAGGTAGCTCTTCTCAATAAAACTAGTTTTCTGCTTACAGGAGAGCTACCTTAAAAAATGCCTTATGGCAGATTGTAACATTGTCTCCTGTCTTTCGAGCATTCCCCAGAACTAAAAAATTGGATTGTTTTAAGGCTGTGTCAGATTACCCCACAAGTATTTACCACTATCACTGGAGATGGGGCAAAGGAAGGAGAGAATATTCACCACCACTCAGGATCTTTCTGGGGCAAGCTGAGCCTGTGCGGCAAATTCATTGTCATCTGAAGAAGGCCAAGGATAAACATGAACTGAAAAGTGAAACGCCAACCACCCTTCTTTCCTTGGCCCAGAAGGATTTTTAGATAGTAACTCAAGTGAATTCTTCTCCCACTGCTATTCAATTTTGTTGTCCACAATAAACTAGGACAACTGTGGATACGGAGTGTGATCTAGTTTATCCTCCTTGTTACATTACACTCACACGGGAAGCCATCAGAGTTGAAAGTGACATTCTATTCTGGCTCCAGAAGTCATAGTAAAAAGTGAACCTTGGAATTTGTGATAAAGAAGGAACATATCTTTAGAGGAGAAATCTAATAGCATCTTCCCTCCACGGGACAAGTAGTCAATCAAACAGTATCTAAACCCAGTATGGAGAGAGAGTAAGGAGGCATACTCTAAACTCACTCCATGTGATTGAATTCCACGAACTATCCTATTTTGTTAGATCAGCTCTTGGAGAAAGAATGAGTTAAACTTCAAGACACGTGCTGCACATTATATTATTTTTTGTACTTTCTTACATTATACATATACTACTATGAATTATATATTGATGTGTTTATTACAAATACACATTATATACACTAAGGAAAAATAGATATATGGTATATATATATTCTTTCATATTCTGTTTCATCTTTCATCTTACCTTTGTGAATGTGTGGTTTAGATAAAATTAAACATGTAAACTAGATGAGTCAGCTGTCTTTTATTCTTCCTTAATTATGCTATGATTAATCAATATGAAAGAGGATCAAGAAATTTATTTTCAGTATTGAATAACTACAAAATTAAACAGAGTGAGAGGTGGCTGTCTAATCTGGTATAATAACCCTCCTAAGAACAGCCTTATAAGAGAGGCTTCACGATTGTCCTCAGGGAAATGTCTGAAACAGGTAACAATTCAGAAAGGGGAAGAAGCCCAATAACAAGGGAAGGCTTTCTCTTGAGACAGGTTACTGAGTAAGAGGGGGAGATTAACTAGTGTTTATTATCCCTAAGATATAGACGCTTATCTGAGTACTGAGATAACTCAATAATCAGCCAAAGAAGGAACATGCTCCCATGTCCTAGTTTCAAGTTCTTGTGCCTTACCAGTCATAGCAAAAAACACTTGAAAAGGATAAAGAGATAGAAAAAGTATTCTAAGAGTTTTTTTTCCAAGTGGACAAAGTTAGTGGCCATAACTGAGTCTCATCCCGCCCCTTCCCCTGGACATATGCTAGGTAAATCCTGGATGTTTGGCCCAAGGTATATCTAGCACAGAGGGAAGAAAGTCAGAATTTATCTCTGGGAGCAAAAGTTAGTTCTAAGGAAGAAATATTTACCTTCCAGGTGGGCAAATATCTAAGGGGGAGTCCTTATCTTGGCTCATATCTGATGTGGTCAGGGATATGAATACATGAAAGAGGCAACTGTACAACCGGACTCAAGGAAGGAGTTTCCTCTGATCAAAAGGAAACAGCTCCAAAATGGAAGTGTGTTTGCAGAAGCTGCCTGGTTATGGAAATCCAAGACTAATTTATTGCAAGTCAATGTTTAGAAGTTAAACTAATTGTTACCTTCTTTGGGAACTAAGCAAGATCTCACCACGGACTAGTAGTCTCTTGTACATGTTTAATACTATATTGTACTTATTATTTGTAGGTCTGTTCCCCATCCTGACTTTGAGCATGCTTCATGGAGAAACTGCCTCCCATAGACTATCTGGCTCGAGCTCCCCTGCCCTCCAGTGGATTTGGCCAATAGGAGGCATCAGCAAGAGGTGAGAGGGCAAGAGAGAAGAGAAGTGAGGATATTTCTCTCCCTTCTCCCCTCCCTGTATTGGTGCCCCATGCTGACAGGGGCTGTTTGCTTTGTTACTACATCTCCTGCCAGACTACCCCTCCCTGGCTCCAGCCTCATAAACTCTGCTGAAACTCAATCCTCCCTTTGCCCTTTCAGGCCTAGGGGTATGAACAGCTGTCTGTTCAGCTTGGCTCCCTTAACCATGCCCACACCTCTGTAAATGATCCCTTCATTAAACTATCTTCCCTTAAGTCCTTTTGTTTCTTGCTGTAACCTTAATGGATACACAAAGCTTCATTTGCAACCTCCTTGCCAACTTTCAGAGCTTCATATCCACCTGAGACCCTGTTCTTTTGTTCAAACACATATATTTGTTAGATGTTTGGTAGGGTTTACATGTGCAACAGTTAACAAGACAGTCTTTGCCTACAAAGAATTTACAGTCTTGTTCTGAATATGTGTAAGTAAAGAGTGCATCAAAACGGTGGGTGAACCGTACATTAGGGCTGTGTGACTCTGTGCTGGGTATTTCTTCCCGGATATCACCCTGGCCTGAATCTTCACATCCAACATTTATCATTCTGAACTCACTCCCCCAAGCCCACTCTCTACTACCTTTGTTGATGACACCAACATACCATCTACCCATTTGTGCAGGTTAGAACCTGTGGAGTCATCCTACATGCCTCTGACTTTCTTTTATCAGTGTGATAAAAAATTTATAAATTTATAGCCTAAATTGCTTTCAGTCATATTCTCCTCACACTCAGTGTTCCTTCCCTAGTCCAGATATCCACAGCTTTTCTCTCCCAATCTCAAATCCTGCTCCCTTGAATTCATCCCTGACTCTGCCACCCTGTCAGTTACTGACAACATATAAAACCGATTGGAATTCTATTCTGGCCACAGCTTTTCTGGCCCCTTCACAAGTGAGTTTAAAATGTATACTCCTTTGTAAGTCTGACAAGGCCTTTTATGATCTGTCCCCTACCTGCCCATCTAGCCTTGTTTCACCCAAGCTGCTCAACTACCACCTGACCCCAGCAATGCTAAAGTTATTATGGTTCCCCAAACATTCCATACGCTCTCCTGTCAGGTCCACTGAGAACACTCTATTTATCTTTCTTTCTTTTGGAGTTTCGCTCTTGTTGCCCAGGCTGGAGTGCAATGGCACGATCTCGACTCACCACAACCTCCGCCTCCAGGGTTCAAGCAATTCTCCTGCCTCAGCCTTCCTGAGTAGCTGGGATTACAGGCATACGCCACCATGCCCAGCTAATTTTGTATTTTTAGTAGAGATGTGGTTTCTCCATGTTGGTCAGGCTGGTTTCGAACTCCCGACCTCAGATGATCTGCCTGCCTCAGCCTCCCAAAGTGCTGGAATTACAGGCTTGAGCCATCGTGCATGGCCTTATCTTTTCCTCAAATGCTGCCGTTTCTGTGAAGCCTTTTCTGTGTTCTACAGGCACCTGTAATTCTCCTATTACATTTAGTAAACTTCTCCCATACCTGTGCTCTTATCATAATTATTTGTTCAGACATCCATCTCCTCCTAAGGCTACTAATTCCTTAACTACAGAAACTATGTATTTTCTTCCATGAATCTAAGACATGGGCATTCAGTAAATACCATTTGAGAAATGAATAAATGCTTCACAATTTTCACATCACATTGGTACCTTTTGTCTCACTGAACCCTCCCCAGAAGTGGCAGCTGTAACTGATTAATGAGGACTTACCTGGAGCCAAATTGTCAGCAAGCCTCAGCATACGAAGTGTAAGTTGACTTCACAACTCTGGTGCCCCTGTCTAAATTTATGGCTTTGCTGAAGTTACTAAATGTCCTTGAACCCTGGATTCTTGATATGTAAACTAATAGCGATAATAATAGTAACTATCTGAGAAGCTATTGTGAAATTTAACGAGAAAATGTATACTTAGCACAGTAACTGATACATGGTGAGTATCTGCAGATGTTACCTCTTTCTATCCTTTCTTTCACAACCCCACCACTGCTAAAAATATTCCTTGTAACAAAGGCCAGAATATGCAGAGACCCATAGTCATGTAGTTAATTTATGCAGCCAAACTATATTGCCTTGATTTCTCCTATTTTCATACATATGTAACTACTAGTGTCAGCAGTATTTCTAACCTGTCCTGAGCAAGAGTTCTGCCTCATTCATCTGGCATAAATCTGCTATATGGAGAGGGGGAAAAAAAGTGGTAGAAAGTTGAGAAGCAGATAGCATAAAAGAGAAAGGGAAAATCAGTTGCCAGTTCTCCTAATCTTCCTTTTAAATAAGAAAGGCTCAGTCAAGTAAGTAATGCATTTACCCTGCAGCTTAAAGGCATCTCTGCAATTCCCACTGTCAGAACAGGGAAATGTGGTTAGTTGGTAGAGCACCAGACTGGCCCACTGAATTCAGATTGTGCAGGCATGTGCACTCTCATTTTACGTAATTCACCTTTTTTTTTCCAATTGTCAACATTTATTACAGCTATCTTTAGCACCTGTAGCAATTGCAGGAAAAACTCTTTGTTGAAGAAGCAAACATAATATGAAAAAATGAGGCTTTTTCTTGAACACTTGCATTAGGATAGTGTGCAATTAGAAACTTTATTACCACAGCTTTTGTATATCCTCCTCAAACATACTTTAAGAATTTATTTAAACTTTTAGAGCAACTTTCCATTTTTCTTTGTCAATATAAATGTCTCTATTACATTTATGGATAATGATCTTTAGGAGGTAGAGAAGGAGGTGATAGTAACATCTGACATTAGGTGATAGGTTTCCATTAAATGTGCTATTAGAGTGAGCTGAGATGGTTCAAAGGATGAGTAATAGGCCACAAAGCCTTTCACCTGTGTGTCGGTGGGTCCAGCATCTCAGTTAGCAAGGCCTGATCGCTTGACTATTTTTCAGTAATGCAAAAGCATAATTCCTGTAGGGTTTCCTGCACAATAGACCATTCTTCAAATGGTCACTAAGAGGACAGAGCACTAGATTAGGAATTATAAGACCTGAATTCTAATCTCAATAATTACTACCTTATTTCCATATCATTTAACTTCTCAAGGGCCTCAATTTCCTCATCTGCCAAAAGAATGCACAATAAAACAAAAAAATCTTTCATGGTTTTGATGTTCCTCAGACTTTTGAGTAGATCCAGATTTTTATCTGGTATTATATTTGTTCTACCTGAAAGATTTTCTTTAACATTTGTTATTGTGTGTCACAGAAGCCCTACACATCTCACGAAAGCAAGTGCTTTAAAAAGTATTAATTGCTATACAAATTCTAATCCTGTTATCCCACAGCAAAATGATCCTGATCTGCTCCACTAGTCCTTAAGGTCTTTGAGCACCTGAGCTGTGTCTCACAGGTTGTGTCAGCCACCTTCCTGAATGCATACCTGGAACCCACTTTGGCTAGTTTATGCAAAGATAATTGAGTAAGGAGTATATCTGGCTCAAAAAATTGTTGGGAGGGCTGAAAACAGACATCAGGCTGAGCTTCTGAGAATAATTTACCTACCTGTGGCACCAAGGTGACTGCTGCCTCTCCTACAGTCCAGTAGAGATGGGAGCATCGGGGTCTGGGTACATGTCACCTCAGCCGCATTCACATGCATAGCTCAAATGCCCCACATTCTGCTTCTCCTCACTGGGACTCCTCTTTCTAAATTTTAGATTGACAAACAACAATTATATATATTTATAGGGTTCAGTGTAATGTTATGTTTTATGTATGCATTGTGGAATGATTAAATCAAGCTTATTAACATGTATATCAACTCATATACTCATCATTTTTTGTAGTGAGAACGTCAGGCCTGTAATCCCAGCACTTTGGGAGGCAGGTGGATCGCTTGAACTCAGGAGTTGGAAACCAGCCTGGGGAAAATGGTGAAATCCCATCTCTACAAAAATTACAGAAATTAGCCGGGCATGGTGGTCCATACCTGTAGTCCCAGCTACTTGGGGGTCTGAGGCAGCAGGATCCCTCCTTGAGCCCAGGAGGTCGAGGCTGTGGTGAGCCGAGATCACGCCACTGCACTCCAGCCTGGGTGACAGCGTGAGACCCTGTCTCAAAAAACAAACAAACAAAAACGCAAACAAAAAACAACAACAAACCTCTATTCTTTCAGGAATTTTGAAATATACAATACATTATTATTAAATAGAGTCACCTTGATGTGCAATAGATCTAAAACTGATTCCTCCTGTCTAACTGAAACTTCGCATCCTCTGACCAACATTTCTCAGACCATAATCCCTGGTAGCCGCCATTGTACTCTCTACTTCTACAAGTTTGACATTCTTAGCATCTACATATAAATGACGCCATGCAATATTTTTCTTTCTGTGCCTGACTTATTTCACTTAGCATAACGTTCTTCAAGTTCATCCAGGTTATCAAAAAATTACAGGATTTCCTTCTTTTCTACGGCTGAAAGGCTGAATATTATTCTATTGCGTATACGTGCCGCATTTTCTTCATCCATTCATCTGCTGATGGACACTTAGGTTGCTGCCTTATCTTGGCTGTGGTGAACAGTGCTGCAATGAAAATATCTCACTGATGTACTGAGCTCAATTTCTTTGGATACATACCCAAAAATGGGATTGCTAGACTATATGGTAATTTTATTTTTAGTTTTTGAGTAAGCTCCACACTGTTTTCCATAATGGCTGTACTAATTTCTATTTCCACCAAGAGTGTACTTTTCTTCCACATCCTTGCCAACACTTGTTATATTTCATCGTTTTGATAATGAGCATCCTAACAGGTATAAGCTGGTATCTCATTGTGGTTTTAATTTGCATTTACCTGATAATTAGTGATGTTGATGACTCTTTTTGTATATCTCTTGGCCATTTGTATGTCTTCTTTTGAGAAATGTCTATTTAGGTCTTTTGTTCACTTTTTTATTTTTATTATTATTATTATTATTTTTTGTGAGCAACATGGCTGTTTATTTCACCTGGGTGCAGGCGGGCTGAGTCCGAAAAGAGTTAGCGAAGGGAGATAGGGGTGGGGCCGTTTTATAGGATTTGGGAAGGTAATGGAAAATTACAGTCAAAGGGGGTTGTTCTCTGGTGGGCAGGGGTGGATCTCACAAAGTACATTCTCAAGAGTGGGGAGAATTACAAAGAACCTTCTTAAGGGTGGGGGAGACTACAAAGTACCTTCTTAAGGGTGGGGGAGATTACAAAGTACATTGATCAGTTAGGGTGGGGCAGGAACAAATCACAATGGTGGAATGTCATCAGTTAAGGCTGTTTTTACTTCTTTTGTGGATCTGCAGTTACTTCAGGCCATCTGGATGTATACGTGCAAGTCACAGGGGAATGCGATGGCCTGGCCTGGGCTCAGAGGCCTGACATTCCTGCCTTCTTATATTAATAAGACAAATAAAACAAAATAGTGTTGAAGTGTTGGAGCGGCGAAAATTTTTGGGGGGTGGTATGGAGAGAGAATGGGCGATGTTTCTCAGGGCTGCTTCAAGTGGGATTAGGGGCGGCGTGGGAACCTAGAGTGGGAGAGATTAAGCTGAAGGGAGGTCTTGTGGTAAGGGGTGATATTGTGGGGATGTTAGAAGAAACATTTGTTGTATGGAATGATTGGTGATGGCCTGGATATGGTTTTCGATGAATTGAGAAGCTAAACGGAAGATACAAGGTCCGAATAAAAGGAGGAGAAAAATGGGTATTAAAGGACTAAGAATTGGGAGGACCCAGGACATCCAATTAGAGAGTGCCCAAGGGGGTTCAGGGTAATTACTTTCTTGGTTGGCAAGTTTTTGGGCTCTATCCTTGAGTTTTTTTATGTTGTCATACACCAGGCCAGATTGATTTAGGTAAAAACAACACTCCTCATTTAAGAATATGCAGAGTCCTCCTTTTTCAGCAGTAAGTAAGTCAAGGCCTCGGCGGCTTTGGAGGACAACTGCAGCTAAAGAGTCAACTTGGGCCTGGAGGACTGATAAAGTTTGTGATTTTGAGGGCCTCTAAAAATATTAAAGCAGCAGCAGCCGCTGCACACAGACATGAGGGCTAGGCTAAAACAGTAAGGTCAAGTTGTTTGGACAGAAAGGCTACAGGGTGTGGTCCTGGCTCTTGTGTAAGAATTCCGACCATGCTAACCATGCCTAGAAAGGAAAGGAGTTATTGTTTTGTAGAAGGTGCTGGGGTTTGAGAGATCAGTCGGACATGATTGGCAGGGAAAGCACGTGTGTTTTTATGAGAATTATGCCAAGATAGGTAACAGATGAGGAAGAAATTTGGGCTTGATTGAAGTAATGGGGGCTGTCTGTGAAGCTTTGCAGCAGTACAGCCTTGGTAATTTGCTGAGCCTAATGGGTGTCAGGGTCAGTCTAAGTGAAAGCAAAGAGAGGCTGGGACGAGGGGTGCAGGGGAATAGTGAAAAAAGCATCTTTAAGATGGAGAACAGAATAGTGAGTTGTGGAGGAACGTATTGAGGACAAAAGAGTGTACGGGTTGGGCACCACAGGGTGGATAGGCAAAACAATTTGGTTGATAAGACGCAGATCCTGAACTAATCTGTAAGACTTATCCGTTTTTGGACAGGTAAAATGGGGGAATTGTAAGGAGAGTTTATAGGTTTTAGAAGCCCATGCTATAGCAGGTGAGTGATAACAGGCTTTAATCCTTTTAAAGCATGCTGTGGGATGGGATATTGGCGTTGAGCGGGGTAAGGGTGATTAGGTTTTAACGGGATGGTAATGGGCATGTGATCAGTTGCCAGGGAAGGAGTAGAGATGTCCCATACTTGTGGGTTAAGGTGGGGGGATACGAGAGGAAGATGCGTAGGAAGCTTTGGGTTGGGGAGAAGGGCGGCAATGAGATGTGGCTGTAGTCCAGGAATAGTCAGGGAAGCAGATAATTTGGTTAAAATATCTCGGCCTAATAAGGGAACTGGGCAGGTGGGGATAACTAAAAAAGAGTGCATAAAAGAGTGTTGTTCAAGTTGGCACCAGAGTGGGGGAGTTTTCAGGGGTTTTGAAGCTTGGCCGTCAATACCCACAACAGTTATGGAGGCAAGGGAAACAGGCCCTTGAAAAGAAGGTAATGTGGAGTGGGTAGCCTCCATATTGATTAAGAAGGGGACGGGCTTACCTTCCACTGTGAGAGTTACCCAAAGCTCGGCGTCCGTGATGGTCTACCGGGCTTCCGAGGCGATCGGACAGTGTCAGTCTTCAGCCGCTAAGCCGAGAAGATCTGGGAAGGAGTCAGAGAGCCTTGGGCCAGAGTTCCAGGGGCTCTGGGAGTGGCTGCCAGGTGAGTTGAACAGTCCGATTTTCAGTGGGGTCCCACACAGATGGGACACGGCTTAGGAGAAATCCCGGGCAGCGGGCATTCCTTGGCCCAGTGGCCAGATTTCCGGCATGTGTAGCAAGCTCCTGGGGGAGGAGGTTCTGGAGGAACACCTGGCCGCTGCGGATCAGGCGTTTGGAAGTTCTTGTGTGCTGGAGATGTGGCTGGGGTTTGTCTCACAGTGGAGGCAAGGAATTGCAACTTTTTTCTATTATTGTACACCTTGAAGGCGAGGTTAATTAAATCCTGTTGTGGGGTTTGAGGGCCGGAATTTAATTTTTGGAGTTTTATTTAATGTCGGGAGCAGATTGGGTAATAAAATATATTTTGAGAATAAGACGGCCTTTTGACCTTTTAGGGTCTAGGGCTGTAAAGTGTCTCAGGGTTGCTGCCAAACAAGTCATGAACTGGGCTGGATTTTTATATTTGATGAAAAAGAGCCTAAACGCTATCTGATTTGTGATAAAGAAAAAGGAGCATTAACCTCGACTATGCCTTTGGCTCCAGCCACCTTTTTAAGAGTAAATTGCTGGGCAGGTGGGGGAGGACTAGTCACAGAACGAAACTGTAAGCCAGACCAGGTGTGAGGAGGGGAGGCGATAAAAAGATTACAGGGTGCAGGAGCGGAGGCTGAGGAAGAATTGGGACCTAGCTTGGGCTGGCGAGGAGGGGAGAGGTCAGGTGGGTCTGTAGAAAAGGAAGATTAGAAAGACTCAGCAACGCTTGGGGTTGGGACTGAGGGGACAGGCAGGAGGGAAAGAAGGAAGATTTGGGACGAGTTGCACTGGGCACAGAGACTAGGAAGGGACTGATGTGTAAAAGAATGCCTGGACTTCAGGCACCTCAGACAATTTGCCCATTTTATGACAAGAATTATTTAGATCTTGTAGGATGGAAAAATTGAAAGTGCTGTTTTCCGGCTATTTGGAACTATTGTCGAGCTTGTATTGGAGTCAAGCGGCATTGCAGAAGAAAATAAGGCATTTAGGTTTTAGGTCAGGTGTGAGTTGAAGAGGTTTTAAGTTTTTGAGAACACAGGCTAAAGGAGAAGAAGGAGGAATGTAAGGTGGAAGCTTACCCATAGTGAAGGAGGCAAGCCCAGAAAAAAAAGTAGAGACACGGAGAAGGGGTGGGGGGTTCTTGCCCTCCAGAAAAGCAGAGAAGGGGTTGGGGCATGGAAATAAGGGATTGGGGCACAGAGATAAGAGGTCAGGGTGTGGAAATAAGGGATTGGGGCACAGAGATAAGAGGTTGGGGTGCGAAAATAAGCGATTGGGGGTTTCTTGCCCCCTAGGAAAGTGGGACTTGCCGCTGAGGGTGAAGGAGAAGGGGTTGAGGGGTACTTGCCCCTGCCCCAGGAAAGCGGGACTTGCCACTAAGGGTGAAGGACCAAGGCAGGCATCCCTGTGTGGTCTGACACCCTTGAAACGTGAGTGTATAATCAGAGAGGTGTCCCTGCAATGATTAAACACCAAGGGAAGGCTGCCTTCCCAGTCCGTGACTGGCACCGGAGTTTTGGGTTCATGGATAAAACAGGTCTCTTTTGTCTCTACCAGAAAATGAAAGGAATTGAAATTAAGAGAAGGGAGAGATTGAAGTGTGGCGCCAAGATTGAAAGGAGAAAGAGGTTGAGGGATGATGAGGGAGGTTGGAGAAGAGAGTAAAAAGAGGCCACTTACCGGATTCGAAATTGGTGGGATGCTTCCTGGGCTGGTCAGACTGAGGACCTGAGGTCGTAGGTGGATCTTTCTCATGGAGCAAAGAGCAGGAGGACAGGGGATTGATCTCCCAAGGGAGGTCCCCCGATCCGAGTAACGGCACCAAATTTCATGCGCGTCTGTGTGAAGAGACCACCAAACAGGCTTTGTGTGAGCAACATGGCGGTTTATTTCACCTGGGTGCAGGCAGGCTGAGTCCGAAAAGAGAGTCAGCCTTTTGTTCACTTTTAAATCTGGTTTAAATATTTTCTTGCTATTGAGTTTTTTGAGTTCCTTATGTATTTTGGATATTAGCTCCTTATCAGATGTATGGTTTGCAAACTTTCCTCCTGTTTTTTACAGTTTCAGTTAAGCAAATTGATAAATGTGATTCACCATATTAATAGAAGAAAGGACAAACAACATATGATCATTTCAATAGATGCAGAAAAAGCGTTTGACAAAATTTAACATCCTTTCATGATAAAACCTCAGTATATTAGATAAGAAGGAATGTTCCTCAACATGATAGAGGCCATATATGACAAGTTCATAGCTAACATCATACTCAATGGTGAAAAGTTAATACCTTTTTCTTTAAGACCAGGAAGAAGACAAGGATTCCCACTTTCATCACTGCTATTCAGCATAGTACTGGAAGTCCTAGCCAGAAAAACTATGCAAGCAAAAAAAATAAAAAGCATCCATATAGGAAAAGAAACAGTGAAATCATCTCTATTTGCTGACAACATAATCTTACATATAGAAAACTCTAAGATTCCCAAGTCAGAACTGTTAGAAACTAATAAATGAATTCAGTAAAGTTGCAGGATATAAAATCAGCATACAAAAATTAGTAGCATTTCTATGCACTAACAATGAACTATCTAAAAAAGAAATTAAGAAGACAACTCCATTTATGATAGCATCAAGGAAAGACAATATAGAGGAATAATGTTAACCAAGGAAGTGAAAGATCTGATCCTGAAACCTACAGGAAATTGATGAAAGAAATTGAAGACAACACATATAAATGAAAAGATATCCAGTATTAAAGGACTGACAGAATTAATATTGTTTAAATATCCATATCACCCAAAGTGATCTACAGATTCAATGCTATCCCTATCAAAATTCCAACGTCTTTCTTCACAGATTTAGAAAGTAATCCTAAAATTTGTATAGAACTACAAAAGACCCAAATAGCCAGAGCAATTTTGAGCAAAAAGAACAAAAAGCATCACACTTCTTGATTTCTAAATATGTTACAAAGCTATAGTAATTAAAACAGCATGGTGGCTGTGCCCAGTGGCTCACACTTGTAATCCCAGCACTTTGGGAGGCTGAGGCAGGTGGATCATGAGGTCAGGAGCTTGAGACCAGCCTGGCCAAGATGGTGAAACCCCATCTCTACTAAAAATACAAAAATTATCTGGGCACGGTGGCGAGCGCCTGTAATCCCAGCTACTCAGGAGGCTGAGGCAGGAGAATCACTTGAACCCGGGAGGCAGAGGTTGCAATGAGCAAAGATGGCACCACTGTACTCCAGCCTGGATGACAGAGTGAGACTCCTTCTCAAAACAAAATAAAACAAAACAGTATGGTACTGGCATAAACACAGACACATCAACCAATGGAACAAGATAGACAGCCCGGAAATAAACCTACACGTTTACAGTTGATTTATTTTTGGCAAAGGAGTCAAGAACACAAAATGGGACATGGATAGTGTCTTCAATAAATGGTGCTTGGAAACTGGATATCCACATATAGAAGAATAAAACTGTAACCTTATCTCACCCCATACACTTTTCAAGCCAAAGTCCTGTGTATTGCATGTGATTGTTGGAAAATAAATCATAACCTTTGTCTTAGTTCATGCTGCTGTAACAAGAATATCATAGACTTAACAGCTTAAACAACAAACATTAATTTCTCACAGTTCTAGAGGCTAGAAGTCTGAGATCAGGGTGCCGGCAGAGTCAGGTTCTGGTAAGGACGCTCATCCTGATTTTCTCACATGCCAGAAAGGAGAGAGAGATAGAGGGATAGAAACAGCAATCTCTCTTATGTCTCAAGTCTCTCTCTCTTTTTTAAAAAAAATTTTAGAGACAGGAATCTCTGTCACCCAGGCTGGTCTGCAGTGGCACGATCACAGCATACTGCAACTTTGACCTCCTGGGTTCAATTGATCCTCCCACCACAGCCTCCTTAGTAGCTGGGACTACAGATGCATGTCACCATGCCTAGATAATTTTTTAAAAAATTTTTATAGAGATGGGGTCTTGTCATGTTGCTCAGGCTGGTCTCAAACTCCTGGCTTCAAGCAATCCTCCCGCCTCTGCCTCCCAAAGTGCTAGGATTACAAGTGGGAGCTACCATGCCTGGCCACATGACTTTTTTTATAATGGTACCAATCTCCTCATGGGGATTCCAGCTTCATGACCTTATTACCTCTCAAATGCCCCATCTTCAAATATCATCACATTGGGAATAAGGGTTTCAACATATGAATTTTGAAGGGACACAAACATTTAGTCCATAGCAAGCCTCTTAATAGAGTCTGAAAAATGTTTTAATTTTTAGCACTTTAGAAGGGAGTTGGGGTTTTGATGGATATCCGTACAGATTCTGCCACTTATACCTGTAAAATCCCTGTAATATCATGGACACTCAAGAATATTTCTTGGACTCAATTTAACATAATTAAAAACATAAATGTGATCAGGCAACAGATAGTGATTGGATATCTACTATGTGCAATGAACATCCTACCCATGTGAGAAACGCTTGTCCTATCTCAAACCTTCCATATTGCTCTGTGTTTCTAAGCTTTTGCACAAGCTCTTCCTTGGAGTGGCCTGCTCCCATTCTTCCACCCATCAACTCCCACAGGTGAATATCTTTGGCCCTTTAAAGCACGAACTAATCTTCACTACTTTGGGAAACCTTCTGTATCCGTTAGAATCTTCTAAGTGCATGTAACAGAATAATGGAAAGTGTCTTAAACAAGAAATGTGTGTTATCTTATATAACAATAAACAGCAAAAGATACAGAGACAGAAAAGAAGGTCCCAGGTTTGTACTTCAGGAATGCTATGATATCAACAAGGACCCAACAGCTTGCCCTATTTCTGCTCTCCCATCCTCACTCTGTTAGGGTTCATCCTCGGGCATGTCCTTTCATGATCACAGCGTGGATACTATACATGTTTTCACACAATTGTAGTCAAAGCCAGGAAAGGAGGTGTCTCCTTGCTTGTCTCCTTCTATCCAGAGATAAACCTTTACTGAGTTCTGTCTAAAGAATGACTTTTAAGTCTCCTTTCCCAGGACTGTGTTACAGGCCCACACCTAAACCAATCAGTGACCAGGAGAAGGGAAGCACTTCGATTGGCTTAGACTTGTGAACACTCATTTTCTGGCCCTGGAAGAGAAGAGTGAATACCAACACTAAATCAAGGTGGCTCTTCCAGCAAGAAAGGAGAGAGGAGTAGGTAACCCCTGGCATCAGCTACACCCCCTCAATCACAGCCATCACATCCTCCTGAGCTGTGGGAGGTGGCCCACCTCAGTGCTCTCATAGCAACCCATAATTAGGGTAATTGCAGCACTTAGCATATTGTCAACTCACCTCTCAGCTCTGCCTCTCTGTGAGCTCCTCTAGGGCAGAGGCTGTTTGTTATTCATCTACCTCTCTAGGCTTAACTCAGTGTTCACCACATTGAATGCACCCAGCAAATATTGGTTGAACTCGAATAAGTTGAATTACATGGATCATGATTCTATCCCTGCAAATAGGTATTAGCTATTTAGAAGAGTTATTATTGTACTATCTAACTAGATCACATTTAGAAATGTTATGTGAAAATATTTTTGGACAATTAAATGTAGTTATTTCAAAGTGCCAGGGAAGAAACTGGTAGGGTGGACAGGCACGAGCAAACTTACAACGGTCTTGCTATCCTGATCCTGTTCAGTAGCTCATCTTTGTAGTTAACTATTTCATTTTCACTCCTTTCATTTATATTGTCTCTTCTTAAATGCAAACATAAGTGCGGTAACTTGACTGAATGAAAACAATTTTGAATTAAGTTCAGAAACATGTAAACAGTCATACTAAGTTTGTGTTCCATTATGTGGGGCAACATGAAAGGTAGAACAGGGCTGGGCACGGTGGTGCATGCCTGTAATCCCAACACTTTGGGAGGCAGAGGCGGGTGGATCACGAGGTCAGGAGTTTGAGACCAGTCTGACCAACATGGTGAAACCCTGTCTGTACTAAAAATACAAAAAGTAGTCAGGCATGGTAGCATGTGCCTACAATCCCAGCTACTCAGGAGGCTGAGGCAGAAGAATCACTTGAACCCAGGAGGCAGAGGTTGCAGTGAGCCAAGATCATGCCATTGCACTCCAGCCTGGGTGACAGAGAAAGAGTCCATCTCAAAAAAAAGAAAAGAAAAAAAAAAAGGTAGAACAAACATTTTATTGACATTTATTCAACACATTTTAGACTTACACTTACTGCTAAAATAGAGAAACCAGGACTGGCCTTATCCTCCACCTGAAAAAGCCAAAAACAACAACAAAATGATATAATGACTCACAAGACACTAGGTGGACAACAAAGGCCACAGGTATTCAGATGGGTACAGATTGGGGCACACAAATAAGAAAACCACCAGAGGCTGGAGGAAAAAACACACAAAACATTAGAGGTAATGGTGCCCAGGGTTTCCACCAGCCAGAATGGAAAGCCTCATGATTCAAGGAACATCGGGTAGAGTACCCAGAAGAGTCTTGCCTCGGCATTAGGGAAAAATGTCCCTAAGCTTAGTATAGCTCCAGTCTTGCTCAATAACATTAAGATCAAGACCTGAAAGAATCAAACTGTTTCCAAGTAACTTAACTGTGTCCTAGAAAAAAAAAAAATCAAGAACATTGATGGGAGTAGAAAAAAACCTAGCACCCCAAAAGATAAGTTTCATAATGTTATGCATCTAATAAAAAAAGTACCAGGCACACAAAGAAGCAGGAAAATACGACTTTCAGTAAGAAGATAAATCAACCAATTGAAATTGACCCAGGATTGGCACAAATATTAGAATTAGCAGGCATGATGTTAAAGAATCATTGTAAATGCATTCTGTATGCTCAAAAATTTAGAGAATGCTATATTTTTTTATTATTATTATGCTTTAAGTTCTAGGGTACATGTGCACAACGTGCAGGTTTATTACATATGTATACATGTGCCATGTTGGTGTGCTGCGCCCATTAACTCATTATTTAGCATTAGGTATATCTCCTAATGCTATCCCTCCCCCCTCCCCCCACCCCACAACAAGCCCCGGTGTGTGATATTCCCCTTCCTGTGTCCATGTATTCTCATTGTTCAATTCCCACCTATGAGTGAGAACATGTGGTGTTTGGTTTTTTGTCCTTGCGATAGTTTGCTGAGAATGATGGTTTCCAGCTTCATCCATGTCCCTACAAAGGACATGAACTCATCATTTTTTATGGCTGCATAGTATTCCATGGTGTATATGTGCCACATTTTCTTAATCCACTCTATCATTGATGGACATTTGGGTTGGTTCCAAGTCTTTGCTATTGTGAATAGTGCCGCAATGAACATACGTGTGCTGTGTCTTTATAGCAGCATGATTTATAATCCTTTGGGTATATACCCAGTAATGGAATGGCTGGGTCAAATGGTATTTCTAGTTCTAGATCCTTGAGGAATCGCCACACTGTCTTCCACAATGGTTGAACTAGTTTACAGTCCCACCAACAGTGTAAAAGTGTTCCTGTTTCTCCACATCCTCTCCAGCACCTGTTATTTCCTGACTTTTTAATGATCGCCATTCTAACTGGTGTGAGATGGTATCTCATTGTGGTTTTGATTTGCATTTCTCTGATGGCCAGTGATGATGTGCATTTTTTCATGTGTCTGTTGGCTGCATAAATTTCTTTTGAGAAGTGTCTGTTCATATCCTTTACCCACTTTTTGATGGGGCTGTTTGTTTTTTTCTTGTAAATTTGTTTAAGTTCTTTGTAGATTCTGTATATTAGCACTTTGTCAGATGAGTAAATTGCAAAAATTTTTTCCCATTCTGTAGGTTGCCTGTTCACTCTGATGGTAGTTTCTTTTGCTGTGCAGAAGCTCTTTAGTTTAATTAGATCCCATTTGTCAATTTTGGCTTTTGTTGCCATTGCTTTTGGTGTTTTAGACATGAAGTCCTTGCCCATGCCTATGTCCTGAATGGTATTGCCTAGGTTTTCTTCTAGGGTTTTTATGGTTTTAGGTCTAACATTTAATTCTTTAATCCATCTCGAATTAATTTTTGTATAAGGTGTAAGGAAGGGATCCAGCTTCAGCTTTCTACATATGGCTAGCCAGTTTTTCCAGCACCATTTATTAAATAGGGAATCCTTTCCCTGTTTCTTGTTTTTGTCAGGTTTGTCAAAGATCAGATGGTTGTAGATGTGTAGTATTATTTCTGAGGGCTCTGTTCTGTTCCATTGGTCTATATCTCTGTTTTGGTACCAGTACCATGCTGTTTTGGTTACTGTAATCTTGTAGTATAGTTTGAAGTCAAGTAGCATGATGCCTCTGGCTTTGTTCTTTTGGCTTAGGACTGACTTGGCAATGTGGGCTCTTTTTTGGTTCCATACGAACTTTAAAGTAGTTTTTTCCAATTCTGCGAAGAAAGTCATTGGTAGCTTGATGAGGATGGCATTGAATCTATAAATTACCTTGGGCAGTGTGGCCATTTTCATGATATTGATTATTCCTATCCATAAGCATGGAATGTTCTATTTGTTTGTGTCCTCTCTATTTTGTTGAGCAGTGGTTTGTAGTTCTCCTTGAAGAGGTCCTTCACATCCCTTGTAAGTTGGATTCCTAGGTATTTTATTCTCTTTGAACCAATTGTGAATGGGAGTTCACTTATGATTTGGCTCTCTGTTTGTCTGTTATTGGTGTATAAGAATGCTTGTGATTTTTGCACATTGATTTTGTATCCTGAGACTTTGCTGAAGTTGCTTATCAGCTTAAGGAGATTTTGGGCTGAGACGATGGGGTTTTCTAGCTATACAATCATGTCATCTGCAAACAGGGGCAATTTGACTTCCTCTTTTCCTAATTGAATACCCTCTATTTCTTTCTCCTGCCTGATTTCCCTGGCCAGAACTTCCAACACTATGTTGAACAGGAGTGATGAGAGAGGGCATCTCTGTCTTGTGCCAGTTTTCAAATGGAATGCTTCCAGTTTTTGCCCATTCAGTATGATATTGGCTGTGGATTTGTCATAAATAGCTCTTATTATTTTGAGATACGTCCCATCAATACCTAATTTATTGAGAGCTTTTAGCATGAAGGGCTGCTGAATTTTGTCAAAGGCCTTTTCTGCATCTATTGAGATAATCATGTGGTTTTTGTCTTTGGTTCTGTTTATATGCTGGATTATGTTTGTTGATTTGCATATGTTGAACCAGCCTTGCATCCCAGGGATGAAGCCCACTTGATTATGGAGGATAAGCTTTTTGATGTGCTGCTGGATTCGGTTTGCCAGTATTTTATTGAGGATTTTTGCATTGATGTTAATCAGGGATATTGGCCTAAAATTCTCTTTTTTTGTTGTGTCTCTGCCAGGCTTTGGTATCAGGAAGATGCTGGCCTCATAAAATGAGTTAGGGAGGATTCCCTCTTTTTCTATTGATTGGAATAGTTTCAGAAGGAATGGTACCAGTTCCTCCTTGTACCTCTGGTAGAATTCAGCTGTGAATCCAACTGCTCCTGGACTTCTTTTGGTTGGTAAGCTATTAATTATTGCCTCAATTTCAGAGCCTGTTATTGGAATCTCCGAACCCTATTCAGAGATTCAACTTCTTCCTGGTTTAGTCTTGGGAGGGTGTATGTGTCCAGGAATTTATCCATTTCTTCTAGATTTTCTAGTTTATTTGTGTAGAGGTGCTTATAGTATTCTCTGATGGTAGTTTGTATTTCTGTGGGATTGGTGGTGATATCCCCTTTATCATTTTTTATTGTGTCTATTTGATTCTTCTCTCTTTCCTTCTTTATTAGTCTTGCTAGCAGTCTATCAATTTTGTTGATCTTTTCAAAAAACCAGCTCCTGGATTCATTGATTTTTTGAAGGGTTTTTTGTGTCTCTATCTCCTTCAGTTCTGCTCTGATCTTAGTTATTTCTTGCCTTCTGCTAGCGTTTGAACGTGTTTGCTCTTGCCTCTCTAGTTCTTTTAATTGTGATGTTAGGGTGTCAATTTTAGACCTTTCCTGCTTTCTCTTGTGGGCGTTTAGTGCTATAAATTTCCCTCTACACACTGCTTTGAATGTGTCCCAGAGATTCTGGTATGTGGCCTGCCTTGCTAGGTTGGGGAAGTTCTCCTGGATAATATCCTGCAGAGTGTTTTCCAAATTGGTTCCATTCTCCCCATCACTTTCAGTACACCAATCAGATGTAGATTTGGTCTTTTCACATAGTCCCATATTTCCTGGAGGCTTTGTTCCTTTGTTTTTACTCTTTTTTCTCTAAACTTCTCTACTTGCTTCATTTCATTCATTTGATCTTCAATCACTGATACCCTTTCTTCTAGTCGATCAAATCGGCTACTGAAGCTTGTGCCTTCATCACGTAGTTCTTGTGCCATGGTTTTCATCTCCATCAGGTCATTTAAGGACTTCTCTACACTGATTATTCTAGTTAGCCATTCTTCTAATCTTTTCTCAAGGTTTTTAGCTTGTTTGCGGTGGGTTCAAACTTCCTCCTTTAGCTCGGAGACGTTTGATCATCTGAAGCCTTCTTCTCTCAACTCGTCAGTCATTCTCCATCCAGCTTTGTTCCATTGCTGGCAAGGAGCTGCATTCCTTTGGAGAGAGAGAGGCACTCTGATTTTTAGAATTTTCAGCTTTTCTGCTCTGTTTTTTCCCTATCTTTGTGGTTTTGTCTACCTTTGGTCTTTGATGATGGTGACATACAGATGGGGTTTTGGTGTGGATGTCCTTTCTGTTTGTTAGTTTTCCTTCTAACAGTCAGGACCCTCAGCTGCAGGTCTGTTGGAGTTTGCTGGAGGTCCACTCCAGACCCTGTTTGCCTGGGTATCAGCAGCAGAGGCTGCAGAACAGTGAATATTGCTGAATAGCAAATGTTGCTGGCTGATCATTCTTCTGGAAGTTTCATCTCAGAGGAGTACCCGGCCGTGTGAGGTGTCAGTCTGCCCCTACTGGGGGGTGCCTCCCAGTTAGGCTACTTGAGGGTCAAGGACCCACTTAAGGAGGCAGTCTGTCCCTTCTCAAATCTCAAACTCCATGCTGGGAGAACCACTACTCTCTTCAAAGCTGTCAGACAGGGACATTTAAGTCTGCAGAGGTTTCTGCTGCCTTTTGTTTGGCTATGCCCTGCCCCCAGAGGTGGAGTCTACAGAGGCAGGCAGGCCTCCTTGAGCTGTGGTGGGCTCCACCCAGTTCGAGCTTCCCGCCGCTTTGTTTACCTACTCAAGCCTCAGCAATGGCAGGCGCCCCTCCCCCAGCCTTGCTGCCACCTTGCAGTTTGATCTCAGACTGCTGTGCTAGCAATGAGTGAGGCTCCATGGGCGTGGGACCCTCCAAGCCAGGTGAGATATAATATCCTGGTGTGCTGTTTGCTAAGACCATTGGAAAAGCACAGTATTAGGGTGGGAGTGACTCGATTTTCCAGGTGCCGTCTGTCACAGTTTCACTTGGCTAGGAAAGGGAATTCTCTGACCCCTTCAGAATGCTATATATTTTTGAAAGACCCATATCAAACTTGGAGAGATAAAAAGTATAATGTCTGAGGCAAAAATTACACTGGATATGATTAAAAGCAGATTAGACATTGCAGAAGAAAATATTGTAAACTTGAAAACAGGAGTTAAAAACTATCCAAAATGAAGCAAGGAAAGAAAACATAATTTTTTAAATGATCGAGAACATCAGTAAGCTGTAGGACTACTTCAAGTGGCCTAATGTAGTTGGTGTCACTAAAGGGTGAAGGGGATAAGGACAGAGAAAAATATTTCAATAAATGGTGGCTCAAATTTTTTCCACATTTGATGAAAACTATGAACTCTCAGATCTAAGAATCTCAAAGATCATTAAGCACAGGAAACATGAGGAAACTCAGTAAGTCACATCAATAATTAATTTGCTCCAGGCCAGATGTGGTGGTTCATGTCTGTAATCCCAGCACTTGGGAGGCCGAGGCAGGCAGATCGTTTGAGGTCAGGAGTTTGAGACCAGCCTGACCAATGTGGTGAAATCCCATCTCTACTAAAAATACAAAAATTAGCTGGACGTGGTGGCAGGCACCTGTAATCCCAGCTGCTCAGGAGGCTGAGGCAAGAGAATCACTTGAACCTGGGAGGTGGAGGTTACAGTGAGCCGAGATGGTGCCATTGCACTCCAGCCTGGATGACAGAGCAAGACTCCATCTCAAAAAAATAATAATAATAACAATTTTCTCCAAACCAATGACAAAGAGAACATCCTAAAAGCAGCCAGAGGACACATACAAAGATAGGTTATATAAAGGGCAACAAGGACAACAGCTGATTTCTCATCAGAAACAATGCCAGCAACCAGACTATAGAGGAAGCACTTTAAAATACTGGAAAGAAAACCTGTAATTCTGTTTCTTTCCATTTTCTTTCAAAAATGAAATTTTAAAAAAGATATTTCAGATACACAAAAGCTGAGAGAATTGTGACCAGCAGAACCACACTGTAAGAAATGTTAAAGGAAATCCTTTTAGGCAGAACCAAAAGAATACCAGCTGGAAATCTGGATCCATACAAAAGACTGAAGAACATGAAAAAATATGCAAGATTTTTTTCATGACTTAAATCTCTTTTAAGAATAATTGACTGTTTATATAACTGTATTAACAATTTAATATGAGGTTTATGATATATAAAAAAGGAAAATGTATGAATAAATACCACAAAAATGGAGAAGGGAGAAATGAAAGTATACCATGGTATTAGTCCATTTTCATGCTGCTGATAAAGACATGTGCAAGACTGGGTAATTTATAAAGAAAAAGAGGTTTAATGGACTCAGTTTCATGTGGCTGGGGAGGCCTCACAATCATGGCAGAAGGGGAAAGGCATGTCTTACATGGCAGCAGGCAAGAGATAGAATGAGGACCCAGCAAAAGGGGTTTCCCCATATAAAACCATCAGATCTCATGAGACTTATTCACTACCACGAGAACAGTATGGGGGAAACCCCACCCCCATGATTCAATTATTTCCCACCAGGTCCTTCCCACAACACATGGGAATTATGGGAGCTATAATTCAAGATAAGATTTCAATGGGGAAACAGCAAAATCATATCAAGTATCATGAAGCTGTTTAACTAGATGTAGGGTGACTAACTGCCCCTGTTTTCCTTGGACTAAGGAGTTTCGTATGAAATCAGACTCTCAGTATTAAATTAAGACAAACCCAGGAAAACTGAGGTCATTAGTCACCTTAACACATCAAGTGGTGTGCTATCACTTGAGGGTACACTGCAATAGCTAAACTGACATTGGCAAAGCCACTTAACTGCTCTCTGCCTTGGTTTACTCATCTGTAAACATTGGAACAATAATACTTCCTTATTAGTGTTACGGCAAGAACTTAATAATATGATGTATGTAATGTGTATAGTACATACTAGGGATTAATAAATAGCAGCTTTATCATGATCTAAGTTCACTTTGGGGAAAAAATCAGTTACCTGTAGAGAATGAATAAAAGAAAACATGACTGAAAGTAAAGAGACAATTTAGTTGGCAAGTACAGTAAATAGAGCAGAGATTATGTGCTCCAGCACTGTGCTGGGAACTGAAGACACACATCCGGATCAGGGCACTATCCTCTACACTAAATCTGTGTTTAGAACATATTCCACATTTCCATTTTGACCCAGAAATTCCAGAAATTGACTCAGCCAATGAGCAACTTTTCTCCCCTGTGCATTGAAACTTTTTTTTAATGTAGAGAGAAAGAAGGAACATTTTGACTCAAAATATGAAAATATTTTGCTCTTTAAACCTGGTCAGAAAGACCCGTATGAAGCAATAGTTCTTAGCAATTCTTCTCTTTATTTATCTAGTAAAGTTGTTTTCGATTTTAGATATTCATAAAAGCATACAACGGCACTATTTGATTTTGTCTGTGAAGACAGTTTTCTATATCAGGAGAGACTACCATTAAATGGAAGATTTTGATTCATAGCTTTTAAATTGTATTTTGTTAAATTTCAAGAAATCCACATTGTGATCCTCTCCTATTGTTCTGATATTTCATAAAATTTGTCTGGGCTGCATGAAATACAAATTTGGCTTATGGAACTCTTCCTGGCTGAATTAAGGTTAAAATGAATATTCCTTCTGTGCAGGATATTTCTTTTGGCATTTTGACAAATGGCTGATGATTCAAGAAATATAAAGATGAGTCCTACATTAAAAAAAAGATGCGATTTTATGTGGGGTTTTTCTTTAGCCTCGTTGGGTTTTGCTTTCTTTTGTTTTTTTTTTTTTATATTTTTAAAAAGTTCAACAGATCTGTCTACTTTTAAATTTCTATTACTGGAATACAACTATGTTTTGCTTCTTATGGGTAATATTTAAAAATTAATAGACAATTAAAATTGCTTAAGACTGGCAAATAATGCTGAAGGAATTCTCACTTAAACTTTTTTTGTTTTTGAGAGAAATAAATGCAATCTGAAGTATTTTGGACAAAACTACTGGTCCTTCACAGCAAAAGAGGAAGGAAGTGGTAAGGAAAGCACAGAGTAGTGCTTTATTCGACAAAATAAAGCATACAGATTTAAAACCATGTGCACAGTTTATTTCATTTTCTATCAAATTTTCTATCTTAAAGAAAATTTATTTATGGACATACAAGAAAATCAAATCTTCACAAAAGGAAGAAAATATAAAATCAGGTCTCAAATTGAATAGAATGACGAATTAGTCATCATATTTATGTTTATTGTATATTCACCTCCCTAAGCCATTGAGTTTTCTTCTGAAAAGAATACAGATGAAAATAAGACATAGCCCCTGCCCTCAAAAAGCCTCCTCTCTCCCTAAGGAAACAGAGCCTGCTATGTGCAGAGGGTACTTACAGGCAAAAGGACCCTGAAAGTCCTCACATAGAAGAAAGCCCTTGCAGAATTTTTAAAAAAGAATTTTGGTGATTGCAAACCAGGAAAAGGGCCTGTTAAGATTAATCTAAGAAGAGAAATTCATGCAGATTTCTTTGATGATCATTACTGGTATTTCATGCAGCAGTAACAAGTTTGTCTACAGTTTTGCAATTCCAAATAAATTCTGACACACTCAAAGAAAGATTATTTCACTCAGAGAACGTGTAGGCCAATTCCTTCATTGTAGCTATATGTAATTTCAAATTAGAAGTGAAGACTTTATTGAATGTACCCCATTTTCAGTAAATGCATCCTTAAAAAAACAGTAGCTTCTCATATTTCTTCTACCAATTCCCTTCACCTGCCAAGAATTAGTTCCCATTGCTTACAGCTAAAGAGTCATAGCAAAGAAACCTTATTTCTCTTTAAGATCTGAGCGAAGATGCTCCTTCAAAAAGGCAACCAGCATCCTTCCTTAAACTGCAGAACCCACGCCAGCTTAATTGAATTCTTGCTGCCAGTGTGCAAAGCTTCTGCCGCTTCCTAGATCTGCTATGAAGGGCACCAACCACAGCCAAAACTTCTCCATCTCTTTGTCCTCACAAAAGAATTCAATTTCAAATCTTGTGATTCACATATATTTATCAAGCCTCTAATATCTTAGGCCAAAATGATTTCTTTCCCTAGGGTTCATAATTGGAGATGTAGAAGAAGCAAGAGGCAAGAAGACATGAAAAGCTCAGTTTGTCTGCCCTAAAGAGTTTTAATGTATCTTTTCATAATTTAAAAAAAGCTTTAATTTTTTAAGAATTTTTAATCCCTTTTCCCCTGCTGCACATCTCCAAAGTGCTAAGCCAAAAAAGACCTTTAGAATTCACAAGGTCTAAAATCATGAAAACACATTAATGCACCAGACTTCCGTGGAGGATTAGCCCGTATTCTATGTTAGTTTAGTGCCATCTAGTGGTCCGGTTGAAGAAGTAACATTTCTGAATGTTTTTATTACTGTCTAACTTGTAGGCATTAGGTCCTCTTTCATGCCTGAAGGCATTTACTGAGAATGAAGTAAATTTTTAAAAAGCCTGACTTTTAGTTTCATATTCCATATGTTTATAATAAAAGAAATTGGTCCACATTTTCTGCAAAATTTGATAAAACAGATTGGGACTGTCAACAAATTTTATTAAAAGTCTGTCTACAACATTTACAATAAAAAATGACTGCATCAAAGTTTAACAAAATTTCAATGTTCATGATTGTAAAAATTACTTAGGCACACTACACCCTTCATTAAATATTCTGTGGAGCTAGGAAATTATGATTTGTCAAAAAAAGTCTGAATAGATATCATATTCTTTCTTTTTGCATAAATTTAAAATTAATTAGTTATTATGAAATAAACAGTCGTATTACCACTACCTAAGTTAGAAACTAGAACATTCTCAAGACACCTGCTTGCCCCTTCGTTTTCGTTTATAATTTAGCCTCAGATTAAGTATCCCCTAAATAAAATGTTCTAGTTTTGTCTAATTAGAATCACAGAATATGTGGTGTGTGTATGTGTGTGTGTATACCTTGCTCCTTCCACTAAGCCATAGGTATTTAAGACTCATCTACATTGAAGAATGTAGCTTTTGTGAGCTCATTTTTTTTTGGTATGTAATAAGCCATTGCAAGAGTTATTAATTTGTTCTGTTGTAGGTGTATACCTGGGTGCTTCCACTCTTAAGATATTATTGATAATGCTGTTGTGAACATGTTCATACATGTATTTTGGTGCTTCTTACCTTACAATTCTGAAGGGTAGATACATCTTGGGGATGCATATCTTCAATTTTACTAGTTAGAATTTTTCTAGTAATCTCTAATTCTAGAAATTTATATTTTTTTCTACATACACTATCATATTATTGGCAAATGGTGATAGATTAATTACTACTTTTTTATCCCCTTTTATTTCTTGCTTTGGTAAACTAGCTTGACTCTCCAATACAATGTGCTGTGTATGTGCTATGAATAACAGCAGCGATGATGGACATCTTTCTCTCCTTCTTGAACCTAAAGAGATTTTATAACATTTAATCATTAGGTATAATGACTGCTGTAGTTTACTTTATGAGATACCATTTATGAGATTTAAATAAGTTCCCTTATATTTCTAGTTTCTTAGGAGTTTTTCTTTAATTATGACTAGATGTTGAATTTTATCAAGCACTTTGGGCATGTAATACATTGTTTATATATTTTTTTCCCTTACGTGGTTAAAATAATACATTTTAAAAATTGATAGTCTAATGTTAAACCAATTATTCATTCCCAGAAAAAATTCAAACTGGCTATGATATATCATCATTTTTTACATGGATACATATGGATTTATTTTTCTAAACTTTTTACAAAATTTTTGTAGATATATCTAATTGGCATGTATTTTCTTTCTTTCCTTATACTTTTGTTATGGGGTTTTGGCGTCAAAGTTATGGCAGTCTCCTGGGTTGGAGAGCACATCTTCTTTCGCTATACTCAGGAAGAGTTTGCTTTAGAATTATTTCTAACATAAATGTTTGCCAGAATTCACTGTCAAGATCTGTTCTTTTCTTTGTGGAAACATATTTAATTCAATATTTCACTTATTTATTTTTTATTTTATGTATGTATGTATTTATTTTTAGGGATGGGGTCTGGCTCTGTCACCCAGGCTGGAGTGCAGTGGTGTGATCACGGCTCACTGAAGCCTTGACCTCCTGGGCTCAAGCAATCCTCCTACCTTGGCCCCCAAAGCAGCTAGGACTACACGTGTGTGTCACCATGACCAGCTAATTTTTGAAATCATTAATATTTTGTAGATACAGGGTCTTGCTATGTTGCCCAGGCTGGCCTCAAACCCCTGGCCTCAAGCAATCCTTCCACCTCAGCTTCCCAAAGTTCTGGGATTACATGTGTGAGCCACCTCATCCTTCTGAAATATTGTTAAGTTGTATTTTTCTCAGAACATGGCCATTTCCTCTAAAATTTTCAAATATATGGGTTTACTATTATTCATAATAGCTTCTAATTATCCTTAATGTTTTTAGAATTGGCTGAGAGATCATCTTTTTCTGTATTCTGAATAACAGCTATTTGTCTATTCTCTTTTTTCTTTCTTATCAGTAGTGTCAGGAGTTTGTCAATTTTATTAATCTTTTAAAAGATCTAATTACCAGCTCTGTTGATGCGCTTCCTATTCTATTTGTTTTCTAAATGATTAATGTCTGCTTTTATCTGTATTATTTTCTTATTTCTATGTTCTTTGTATACATTGTGCTATTCTTTCACCAACTTCTTAAATGAATGTTTAGCTTCGTTCTTTTGTTCCTCTAGGGAAAAGTACTGTAAGTACTGATTTTGCTATGTAAGTTTTGATGTATAGTGTTTTTATAATTCCATTTAAAATATTTTCTAGTTTATATTCTGAATTCTTCTTTTATTCATGAATTCTTTAAAATAATATTTTAAATGTATAAACCTCTGAGGGGTTTTTTTTTTGTCTTTCATTGTTTATTTCTAGCATTACTGCATTGTAGTAGAAGAACACACTTTGTATTATTTCAATCCTTTGGTATTTTTGGGGTTTGCCTGATAGTCATTCTATTATCACTATTTGTAAACATTTCTTATGCTTAAAAGATTTCAGTGTTCTGCAGATGTTAGGTGCAGTGTCCTGTATTTGTTAACTGTGTAGTTCAAGTAGTTCTGGATCTCCACAGTTTTTTGTTTTGTTTTTGTTTTTTAATTAATCTAGAAGCTACAGAGAGAGGTAAGTTAAAATCTCCTGTTATGATTCTTAAATTATCTATTCCTCCCTCTAGTTTGTTATTCTTCCCTTATAAATTTTGAAAGCATACAAATGTATGCCTTTCTGGTGAAGTGAATATTTAGCATCATGAAGTAATTCCATGTACCCCTAGTAATGCTTCTAACCTTAAAAATCTATCGATTTTTTTATTACTATTTATTACTAGCTTTCTTTTATTACTATTTGAGTTGCATGCAGTTTTTCATCCTTTTACATTCAAACTTTCTATATGTTTAAGTTTTAGCTATATTTCTTGTAAAGACTACATAGTTGGATTTTATTTATTATCCAGCATAACATTTTAATTCTATATTTTGAACTAACTTTAGACTTACAGAAAAGTTATAAAAATTGCACAGTTCCTTATATCCTTAATTCTACTTCTAATGCTAACATCATAGGTAATCATAGCATAATTGTCAAGAACAGGAATCTAACCTTGGCACAGTGTTATTTACTAAACTACAGACTTCAGAGAGAATGTCACCAATTTTTCCACTATTGTCATTTTTCTGTGCCAGGATCCTGTCCAAGTTCCAGCTCTGCACTTGCTTTTTATTCATCCTTGGTCTCCTCTATCCTGTAACAGTTCCTCTGACTTCCCATGTCTTTTATGATCCTGACACTTTTGAAGAGTGCTGGTCAATTGCTTTGTAGAATGTCCTTCAATTTGGGTTTGTCTCATTTTTTTCATTATTGGAATGAGGTTGGGCATTTTGGGCCAAAACACTACTAAAAATTATGTTGTGTCCTTCTTAGTGTATCATATCAAGTGTGTCATGATGCCAGTATGTCTCATTACTGGTTATGTTTACCTTGATCACTTAATTAAGTTTGTGTTTTCTGGGTTTCTCTACTGCAGAGCTACTCTCTCTAAAGTAGACACATGTCTTGGAAGAGATAACTTGAGAACAGGCAAAGCCTACTTTTTCTTAAACTTTTGCCTACCAAATTTAGCCTCTGTAAGTGGATATTGTCTGCAACATTTATTACTACAGTATTTGCCTAATAGTGATTTTCCATTTCCCACTATTCTTTTTAAGTTTTTTGTTGGAATTCTCTTTGGAGGAAGACCTTCCTCTTATCCCTGATTTGTTTATTTATTCAATTGTTTATTTATATCAAGAGTCACTCTACTATATTTCATTTATTAGAAATGAGTTATTAGCACTATCCCATACTCTAGAGGAGGGAATTATAGAATGGCCTAGTTACCAAGAAGTGTGGTCAGTGAGACCATCTTAAACAGCCTACGATGCCTGATATTCCTAACGTACTTGTCCTATTTTACATTTAATTTTATCATTAATGCCATCTGAGATTACAATTTTGAAGAGATCTACAGTAGCTACTTCTCAGTACAGTCCTATTATAAGGGATCCATTTTACAAATGAGGCACAAAATGAATGACTTTTTTTCCAAATAACACAGCCAAACTATACACAACTAGGTTAGTAACATCAGTCATTTAGTCTAACACAGTGGTCAAGTGTCTGGGCTCTGGAGTCAAACATAAGTGAATTAAAATCCAGGTTTTGCTGCTCACTAGTTGTGTGATCATGTACAAATTAGTACATCATAAATCAAATTTGACATCATAAGTCAAATGGGGATAATATTAGGATCTTCCCTAAGGGTTGTAATATTGGACCTTTGTCTTTTGGAGTATGTCCAATATCTACCTGGTTCCTAGTTGAAGGAATCTAAATGTTTGGAGTCTTATATTTATTCTAGAGAATTAGAACTCTTAACGTCCTAAAGCATTGTCTTGCCCCGTTTTAACACTTACACACTGTGATTTAATTTAATTTCTGTATTCATCTTCCTCATTATATTTATGTCTTCCATGGGATAGGGTGATGGGGTTTGGCTTTATGTCCTCTACTCTTACAACAATCCCTGGTTTATAACTGGAGGGCCATATGTATTTGTTGAAGAAGTGAATGAGTGAATGGACAGAATGAAATAGAGCTCATAGATTCACTTTTAGTGTTATCTTTCAATATCATAAACAAACTTGGAGTTGAAAACCAGCCTTAAATATTTGGCTATCAGTTTCAATAAAGTTCAAATATATGCAGAAAAGAATTTTGTACATATCAGAATTGAAACTATTAAACCAATATTTTTAACCTCAACAATTTTATTAATATATATATGATACATACATACATATATATATATATATATATATATATAATTTTTTTTTTTTTTTAGACAGAGTTTCACTCTTGTCACCTAGGCTGGAGTGCAATGGTACCATCTTGGCTCACTGCAACCTCCGCCTCCCAGGTTCAAGTGATTCTCCTGCCTCAGCCTCCTGAAGTAGCTGAGATTACAGGCGCCCACCACCATGCCCAGCTATTTTTTTGTTGTTGTTGTATTTTTAGTTGAGACAGGGTTTCACCATGTTGGCCAGGCTGGTCTTGAACTCCTGATCTCAGGTGATCCACCCGCCCCGGCCTCCCAAAGTGCTGGGATTACAGGCGTGAGTCACCTCGCCCGGCCTAAAATATATTTTTAATGTTAAAATTTATATTTTTAGTGGTATTTGGGAGTGAAAATAGAGTGTTCTGTTGCCCATCTTGTCATGTTCAATTGTGCTTAAAACTAGCTTCTACAGGTGTTAGTAAAAAATCCATACAGTATCACATTTTCACAGTGTGATGTGTGTGAGGAAACCTACAGGTTTCCTCCAGGGTGAGCAATAAAGGGAAAATCTATGAACATGGAGAGGGGCAACTGGACACAATCACAATAATTTCTGACCCTCCTGTTCCTTCAGACTTTTTGCTAACTTTACCCTGTTACCACTGTATTTGCTCTCGCCTTTTCTCACTCCAGCCTCAGTATGAACACAGACACGTTCCTTAATCTCCCATAGCAGAGCTGAGACTAGACTGAAATAGTAGATCAGTTCTGATTAAGGTCCTGAGACTAACATAAGAAAGGCAGTGACAAGTTAGAGTGCAACGTGCAACGACCCACAGGATGTGGCTGCTCTCTGCACCCACCAGCACAATACCCCAGTCCTGGGGCCCCCAGCATGACTGCACCTATGCTGCTGCATCTGCTCTTTGCCTCCATGAGGCAGGAGCCCCTGTTTCTCAGGAATGCCCTTGATGACAGCCAGATGCCCAGAGTCCATGTCTGAAAGAGATGCCCAAAGAGAAGAATGTGACTTTCCCGTCTACAGTCTACCTCCAAGGCCTCACTTTCTGTCCAGGATATTCTAATTCCTACGATAGTTGTCAATTACTCTTTCTTTTCCCTTCAAGAGACACGACAGCATAACCACAGGGGTGTGACCTTATTTTACAGATTCATCAGGACAATTTTCTCATCTCTCATCAACATAATAAGAGCTAAAAAGTATTTAGTAGTGCAAAGACTTTATGTATAGTAATTACATTTGCTCTTCAGAACAACTTTATGAGGTCAATAATACTGCTACCCTATCTCCAGAGGAGGAACCTGGAGTACACCTAAGTGACTTGCCCAAGATTACACATGTAGTAAGTACCACAAACCCATATCGGACTCCAGCATTCAAGTTCTTAACTAAATGTTCAACATTAGCGTAAGCGCTATACCTATAAATCAGCCAGGGCTACAGTGTTAGCAGAAAGATATCCTTTTATTCTTTTGGGTATTATAGAAAAACCTTAGATTTGGGAAATGGATACTCCTGGTTCAAACCTGACTCTGTCACTTACTAGGTATTTGGTGACATTAAACAACGTTAAACCACGTGTAAACTCTCTGAGCCTTAGTTTCCTACTTCATTAGCTTATGGGTGAATTAAAAAAGATAGTGCCGGCCAGGCACGGTGGCTCACGCCTGTAATCCCACCACTTTGGGAGGCTGAGGCAGGTGTATGACCTGAGGTCAGGAGTTCAAGACCAGCCTGGCCAAAATGGTGAAACTCGTCTCTACTAAAAATACAAAAATTAGCCAGGTGTGGTGGTACACACCTGTAATCCCAGCTACTTGGGAGGCTGAGGCAGGAGAATCGCTTGAACCCGGGAAGCCAAGGTTTCAGTGAGCCAAGATCGTGTCACTGCACTCCAGCCTGAACCATAGAGCAACACTCCGTCTCAAAAAAAAAAAAAAAGATAGTGCCTGCAATGTTCCTAATAGTGCCTGGTACTTGGTAGGTGTCTGATAAATGCTGGGTAATATAATATGATTGATTTGCTTCCTGATTTTTGTTTTCTGTATGCCCGTTAGCATTTCTGCCTGTTTGAAAAGTTCACATTCAGTATACTTACAGAGAAATAGCTCAAATAACTTGAAATCCATACAAAATATAGTATTTCATTTGTGACACTAACCAATATCCTTACACATAGGATGACTGTCTTAGTCCATTCAGGCCCCTATAAAAAAATACTGTAAACTGGGCAACTTATAAATAGCAAAAGTTTATTTCTCACAGTTCTGGAAGACAGAAAGTCCAAGACCAACGTGCCAGAAGATTCAGTGTCTAGTGAGGGCCAATTTTCTCGTTCATAGGCGGCATCTTTTTGCTGTATCTTTACATGGTAGAAGGAGCAAGGCAGCTTTCTGGGGCCTCTTTTATAAAGGCAGTAATCTCATTCATTAGGACTCTGCCCTCATGGCCTAATTACCTCCCAAAGGCCCCACCTTCTAATATCATCACAGTGATGGTTAGGTTTCAGCCTATGAATTTGGGGGAGGACACAAACAGATCAATTATCTTATAAATGGAAGCACTTGAAGTAAAAGGAAGTAATGTTATATGATTAAAAAATAAAACACTTTCAGTTTCAGACTCTAAATATGTTCCTGTGATTGGAATAAGTAGTAAAAAAAATTTGATGACATGACTGGTAATTTCAAGAAACCTAGACATATTCCAGTATAATATATCTGTATATGAATGAAATGATGTTTAAGAGATTTGTAAATAGATCTAATATATACAGACACAGATATCAGGATACACAGTATTTTTTTTTTCTCCTTTGCATGTCCTTTGAAGGTTTAATGGCATTTTTGGATGAACTAATGTATTCCTTTCTCCACTCTATCACCTAACACTCTCACTTAGAAAAGATAAAAGATACACAAATATAATAAATACACAATAGCAAAAAGATTTTACTGTCTCAATCTAGGTGTGACGGTTTTTTAAAAAATCTAATTGTTATTAAAAACAAAGCATTTAGCTAAACTATTTCAAAGTCAATGTTGTGCTATTTCAAAGTCAATGTTTTGCTTTTCATAAATATTACTTAACATTGAATGACTTTAATCTTACTGTGTCCTGTTCTGTAATTACCCTGTCCATTTACCAGAGTATATGTTTCCCAGCCTGTTAATCTTGGAAGGCATGCTCAAAGATAAGGATTTTATGACTCTTTTACTGGAATTTTTTTTTTTTTTTTTTTTTTTTTTTTTGAGGTGGAGTCTCACTCTGTCACCCAGGCTGGAGTGCAGTGGCATGATCTCGGCTCACTGCAACCTCTGTCTCCTCGGTTCAAAGGATTGTCCTGCCTCAGCCTCCTGAGTAGCTGGGATTACAGGCATGCACCACCATGCCCAAGTAATTTTTGTATTTTTAGTAGAGACGAGGTTTCACCACGTTGCCCAGGCTGGTCCTGAACCCCTGACCTCAGGTGATCCGCCTCCATCGGCCTCCCAAAGTGCTGGGATTATAGGGTTGAGCCACCACACCCAGCCTGGAATTATTTCTTTATGAAAGGGTACATGCTTGTTTAAAATTTCTTAAAGAATTTTTCAAGATACAGTGCTGCAGCCACATTCTTTGGGATTTTGATTGTGTTATAGGAGGTACAAAATAATTTTTAAATATTTTTCACAGTATTGAATAGATTAGTTCACTAGAGACAATATAAATATGCAGAAAGAGAAAAATTAAAATATCCAAAATATCACCAACAAAGATAACCTTTGTTTTTGCTGTTCGTTTTTGTTGTATTTTAGGGGGCTTTCTTTTGAGACAGAATCTCACTCTGTCCCATAGGTTGTGTAGTGGCACAACCATAGCTCACTGCAGCCACAACCTCCCAGGTTCAAGCGAGCCTCCCACCTCAGCCTCCTAAGTAGCGTGGACAACAGACATGGGCCACCACGCTTGACTAATGTTCTTTTATTAATTTCAATTTTTTATTTTTAGTAGAAACAGGATCTCACTATGTTCCCCAGGCTGGTCTTGACCTCCTGGGCCCAAGTGATCCCCCCAACACTGTTTCCCAAAGTGCTGGGATTACAGGCATGAGCCACCGCACCTGACCAATAACCACTTTTAACAACTATCCTTACATATATTTTTCTATATACAGGTGGTCCTCAACTTACAATCGTTCCATTTATAAGTTTTAAACTTTACAATGGTGTGAAAGAGACATGCATTCACTAGACACTGTACTTTGAGTACCCATACAACCATTCTGTTTTCACTTTGAGCACAGTATTCAAAAAATTACATGAGATATTCAATACTTTATTATAAAATAGGCTTTGTGTTAGATTATTTTGCCCAACTGTAGGCTAATGTAAGTATTCTGAGCACATTTAAGGTAGGACAGGCTAAGCCATGATATTTGGTAGATTAGGTGTATTAAATACATTTATGACATGATATTTTCAATTTATGATAGGTTTATCAGGACATAACCCCATCATAAGTTGTGGAGCATCTGTATAGAAATATCTTTTTGCAAAAATAGAAACATACATATGGTTTTATAGATCATTTTGCTTAACAAGATATTATAAACATAATCCAGTATAAATAAATATTCATCTACAAAAATTATTTTTACTAACTAAAGAGTAATTCATACTGTGTCATAATGGACCACTTCTGGTTTCAGCTCCTACGTATAAAAAGCAGGGACGTCATGACTCTCAACCTTTGCTTAACAGCCTTATTGAGATATAGTTCACGTACTTTGCAATTAATCTATTTAAAGTGTACACTTGAATGATTTTTAGTATATTTACAGATATATGCAAGCATCACCACAGTCAATTTTAGAATATTTTTATCACACCAAAAACAAATCCCATACACTTCAGCTATCATCCCCCAGGTGCGTATCCTCCCTCTCCCCACCAGCCCTAGGCAATCATGAATCTGCTTTCTGTCCCATAGATTTCCCTTTTCTAGACATTTCTTATGAATGGAATCACATAATATATGGTCTTTTGTGGAGGGCTTCTTTCAGTTTTCAGGGTTCATGTATGTTGTAGCATGTATACATACTTCATATTTCATGAACGAATAACATTCTATTGCATGCACATTGTGTTTATTCATTCATCAGCTGATGGACATTTGGGTTATTTCCACCTTGGGCTATTATAAATAATGCTGCTATAAGGATTTGTATATAAGCTTCAGTATGGACATATGTCTTCATTTATCTTAGGTATATACCTGGGAATGGATTTCTATATCATATAATAGCTATACATTTAATAATTTGAGAAATCCCCAGACTGTTTCCAAAGTGACTGCATCATGTTACATTCCCACCAGTAGTGTGTGGAGGATTCCAATTTCACCACATCCTCACCAATACTTGTTATTAGCTGGCTTTTTTTTTTTTTTTTTTGGCAGAGTCTCGCTCTGTCGCCCAGGCTGGAGTGCAGTGGCGCGATCTCGGCTCACTGCAAGCTCCACCTCCCGGGATCACGCCATTCTCCTGCCTCAGCCTCCCGAATAGCTGGGACTACAGGCGCCCACCACCACGCCCGGCTATTTTTTTTTTTTTTTTTTTTAGTAGAAACGGGGTTTCACCGTATTAGCCAGGATGGTCTCCATCTCCTGACCTCGTGATTCGTCCGCCTCGGCCTCCCAAAGTGCTGGGATTACAGGAGCGAGCCACTGCGCCCGGCCATTAGCTGGCTTTTTAATTCTAGCTGTTCTGTTAAGTGTAAGGTGGACTTGTGTGTTTGATTTGCACTTCCCTGATTAATGATATTGTGCATCTTTTCATGTAATTATTGGCCATTATCTTTCTTAGAGAAATGTCTGTTAATTTCCTTTGCCCATTTTTTTTTTAATTTGGGTTATCTTTTTATCATTGAGTTGCAAAAGTTCTTTTTATATCCTGGATACTAGGCCCTTATTCTATTACAAGGACCCTTGTGATTGTATTTAGGAATGTAATTCACTTGGAATGTCCAGAATAATTTCCCCATCTCAAGACCCTTTACTTAAGCACATCTGTAAAGACTTTGGCATGTAACATAATATTCACAGGTTCCAAGGATTAGGACATGATATATTGGTGGGAGGACCACGATTCTGCCTGCCACAGTGGCCCCCAATAATCCCTGTCTCCTCGTGTTCACAACCTTGTGTAGTTCCCTGCTATATTAAATTCAGGTTGATTTATGTGACCAACAGCCTATGACACAGTGATGTTATATATTTCTGAGATTAGATTATAAAAGACTAAAGCTTCTGTTTCAGTTATCTCTCTCTCTCTTTCCTTCCACCCTTCCTCCACCTCCCCCTGCTCTCTCTGGAAAGATCTAGTACCATGTCTTGAGAACAATAAGATAGCCTCATGAAGAGGTCCATGTAATGAGGAAATAAGACTTCCATCCAACAGCCAAAGAGAAACTGAAGACTCCAGCCAATAGCAATGTGAGTGGGCCTTTTTGAAAATGGACCCTCTGGGCCCAGTTGAGCTTTCAAACAACACAAAAAAAACCCCACGGCACCTCAAGCTAACAGATTGACTGCAGCATTATGACAGACCCTGAGCTAGGAGCACACAGTAAACCTTTTGCCACATTCTTGAACTTCAGAAACAGTGAGAGAAAATGTTGTTTAAAACCATTAAATTTTGAGAGTAATTTTTCATGTAGTAATAGAAAACTACTACCAAAGGAAAATATTAGTGTGCAACTAAAAATTAATGGAAGTCTGTTAATATTATGAGGGGCCTCACAATTATCAGTACAGTCTGTATTATTGTCCAACAATTTTATGAAAGATAGGTAGAAGAGTTATAACAGGAAACTTGTCATGATAACAAAGGATTTCAAGCAACTAAAAGGACAACTGCCAATATATGACGCTAGGACCACACTGACACAGGGATTATGCTATAATGACTTTGCGTTGTCCAAATTAAATCTGTGTTACTGTATTTTGGAAGTGTCCCTTGTATGAGTGCACATATAATCTAAGAAATGCACATTTTAGCAAAAATAAGCTCAAGACAAATTAATACTTGACCTTGACAGGATGCATTTCTGATACAAATGTAAACCGGAACATTATTTCTTTGAGATGACTTAGTGATATATTTTGAAAGCCTAAAAATATGCTTAATCAGTAATTATACTTTTATATATATTTTTTAAAAATCTCAATAATTAATTAAGATTCACCTTGTTTAATGTAGCATTGCTGCATGCTGGAAATAATTTTAAAAATAAAAAATTGAAATATCTAAACATAAGGGCTTGATTACATACATGTGACATATTGTATTTAATGCCATAAATTTATCTTTAAGTTCTACTTTCATTGCATCCCACAAATTTTTCATTTTGGTTTAGTTCAAAATATTTAAAGACTTCTGAAACTTTTCTTCTTTGTCCAATGTTATGTAGAAGTGTGCTGTTTATTCAGGGATTTTTTACTATCTTTCTGTTAATGACATCCAACTTAATTATATTATGGTCTGAGAATATACTTTGTATGATTTCTATTATTTTAAATTTGTTAAGGTGTAGTTTATGTTCTCTATCTTGATGAATGCCCTATGTGAACTTGAGAAGAATGTGTGTTCTGTAGTTTGTTGGATGAATTAACCTATAAATGTCAGATCATCTTGATTGATAGAGCTTTTTAGTTCATCTGTGTCATTACTGATTTCCTGCCTGCTTGATTTATCAAGTACTGACAGAGGACTGTTGAAGTATTCAACTATAATAATGGCTTTGTCTATTTCTCCTTTCACTGTTATTAGTTTTTGACTTATGTATTTTGATGCTTTTTTGTTAGGTACATACATGTTTAGAATTACTATGACTTCTTGGAGAATAGATCCCTGTAGCATTATGTAATGCCCGTTTACATTCATGATAATTTTCCTTGATCTGAAGTTTGCATTTGCTCTTTGTTTCTGTTTTGCCTTTCTTTCCTTTTCAAATTTTGAGTATTTTATATAACCTCATTTTGTCTTCTTCTTTAGTGTATAAATGATATTTCTTACAGAAATTTTGTTAATGGTTCTCCAAGAGTTTAAAGTATACATTTTAAATTAATCTAAGTCCACTTTCAAATGACACTATTCTACTTCATGTGTATTACAGACATCATATGACAGAATATTCCCAGTTCCCATCTGATATGGTTAGGCTTTGTGTCCCCACCCAAATCTCATCTTGAATTGTAATCCCCAGGTGTTGAGAGAGAGACCTGGTCGGATGTGACTGGATCGTGGGGGTGGTTTCCCCCAGCTATTCTTATGATAGTGAGTGAGTTCTCTATAAAACAGGACCTGATGGTTTTAGAAGTGTCTGGCATTTCTCCTGCTTGCCCTTCTCTCTGCTGCCACCATGTGAAGAAGGTCCTTGCTTCTCCTTCACTTTCTGCTATGACTGTAAGTTTCCTGAGGCTTCCCCAACCATGCAGAACTGTGAGTCAATTAAACCTCTTTTCTTTATAAATTACCCAGTCTTGAGAAGTTCTTTATAGCAGTGTGAGAACAGACTAATGCACCATCCCATCCATTTTGACATTGCTAGCATTTATTTCACTTTATTCATATGGTATCTTCACCCAGTCAGTTTATCATTACTTTGATTAAACAATTAACTTTTAGGTCAATTGAGAATAAGAGATGTTTTTAAATTTTACCTTTATTTATTCCTTCCCTAGCACTCTTCTTTTTTATTAATTCAAATACTTGTACATATTTTTGGGGTATATGTGATATTTTGTTACATGCATAGACTTTGTAATGATCAAGTCAGGGCATTTGAGATGTCCATCACTTCAGATATTTATCATTTCTATGTGTTGGGAACACCTCAAGTCCTCTTTTATAGGTGTTTTGAAATACACAATACATTGCTGTTAACAATAGTTACTCTACTCTGCTATTAAACATTATAAATTATTCCTTCTTGGCCATATGTGGTGGCTTACACCTGTAATCCCAGCACTTGAGGAGGCTACAGTGGGAGGATAGCTTGAGCCCAGGAATTTGAGACAAGCCTGGATGACATAGCTAGAATCCATATCTACAAAAAAATTCCTCTCATAAACTGTATATTTGTATACATCAATCAACCTCTCTTTATCCCCTCACCACCTTTACACTGAAGTATATCATTCTACTCTCTACATCCATGAGACCAAGTTTTTAGCTTCCACATATGAGTGAGAACATGAGATATTTGTCTGATGGTGCCTGGTTTATTTCACTTCGCATAATGACCTCCAGTTCCATCCATATTGCAGCAAATGACATGATTTAATTCTTTGTTATGACCAAACAGTATTCAAATAGGTATATATACCACATTTTTTTTATCCATTCATCTATTGATGGACACTTAGCTTAATTCCATATCTTGAATATTATGAATAGTGCTGCAATAAAAATGGGAGTGTAGGTATCCCTTTGACATATACTAATTTATTTGCCTTTGAATAAATACACAGTAGAGGGATTGCTGGATTATATGGTAGTTTTATTTTTGGTGTTTTGTAAATCTCCATACTGTTTATCATAGTGGCTGTACTAATTTACATTTCCGCTGACGGTGTATAAGAGTTCCCTTTTCTCCATATTGTCACCAACAGCTGTTAATTTTTCTCTTTTTAATCTAGCCATTCTGAGGTAAGATGTTATCTCACTGTAGTTTTGATTTGCATTTTTCTGATGATTAGTAATTAGTAATGTTCAGCATTTTTTCATAAACCTATTGGCCATTTGTATCTTTTTTGAGAAACGTATATTCATGCTATTTGCCCACTTTTTAATGAAATATTTGTGTTTTTTAAATTTTTTTTTTTTTTTTTACTGTTAGGTTGTTTGAGTTCCTTATATATTTTAGGTATTAGTCCCCTGTTGAATGAAAATTTTGCAAATATTTTCTCCCATGCTGCAAGTTGTCTTTTCAATCTTTTAATTGTTTCTTTTGCTGTGAAGAAGCTTTTTAGTTTAATATAGTCTCATTTGCCCATTTTTATTTTCATTGTCTGTTCTTTTGATGTCTTAGTTATAAAATTTTTGCCAAGACCAAGCTGACATCTTTGTAGAAATTAACAGGCTAAGCCAGCTGTGGTGGCTCACACCTATAATCCCAGCACTTTGGACGATGAAGGCAGGAGGATCGTTTGAGCCCAGGAATTTGAGACCAGCCTGGACAATGTAAGGAGACACCATCTCTACTAAAAATAAAAAATAGACAGGTGTGGTGGTGGGCGCTTGTGGTCCCTGCTACTTAAGAAGCTGAGGCGGGAGGATCACTTGAGCCCAGTAGGTTGAGACCGCAGTTCGCCATGATTGCACCACTGAATTCCAGCCTGGGAGACAGAGCAAGACCCCTTCTCAAAAAAAATGAAATTAACTGGCGAATTCTAAAATTCACATAGAATTGCAAGGAACCCAGAATAGCCAAATAATCTTTTAAAAAAGAATGAAGTATGATAACTCACATTTCTCTATTTTAAAACTTACTATTGTATAAAACTATGGTAACCAAGAGAGTGTAGTACCAGCTCAAAAACAGACATATAAATTAATGGAACAGTATTGCTGTCCCCAAAATCAACCAATACATATATGGTTAACTGATTTGTGCCAACCATCCAATGGGAAAAAACCAACTTTTTAAACAAATGACGCTGGGATAGCACAACTTGCAGAAGAATGTAATTGGACACCCACTTCATGCCATATGAAAAAGTTAACTCAAAATAGACCAAAGACCTAAAAGTAAGAGCTAAAATTATACAGTGCTTAGCAAAAAACACAAAGGGAAACTTCCATGACCTTGAGTTTGGCAAAACATTTTTGATCTGACATCAAAAATATAAGCAAAAAAAACAAAAACTAGATAAATCGGACTTCATTAAAATTAAAAACTTCTGTGTTTCAAATGAGTGAAACTACTGTCGCTGATGAGTGAGTTTAGAGGGTGGAGAGGACTAGATTGTTGGCTGCATCAAAGCTGTTATCACTATTTGATACTTTACCGTACGGATGTATTATGCTGATTGATCTTTTAAAATATTAATCAAAAGTCATTGAAAAAAAGCTATGTTTGTGGAATATTGCCTAAAGAATAGGCAATCTGGCCAGGCGCGGTGGCTCATGCCTGTAATCCCAGCACTTTGGGAGGCTGAGGCAGGTGGATCACGAGGTCAGTAGATCGAGACCATTCCTGGCTAACACAGTGAAACGCCGTCTCTATTAAAAATACAAAAAATTAGCTGGGCATGGTGGCGGGCGCCTGTAGTCCCAGCTTCTCAGGAGGCTGAGGCAGGAGAATCGCTTGAACCCGGAAGACGGAGGTTGCAGTGAGCCGAGATCGCGCCACTGCACTCCAGCCTGGGCAACAGAGTGAGACTCCATCTCAAAAAGAAAAGAAAATAATAGGTAATCTAACACTCTCTCTATACATATATATTCTTGGACTAATGCTAGTGCTAGGTACATGGGCTGTGTTGCTTAGATTCTCCTCACAGAAGTTGCTTTTGTTGAATTGTGGTTAAGCATTATAGCATGAATCTCTACTGAGCAATGGTGTAAGACTCAGCACTGAGAAACTCATTGTGTTTACTGCATGGGAATTTTTAAAGGCACTGTTTAGTCCACTGCTCCTTCCCTACTCATGAGAACCCTCAGAAAAAGATTTCCTCTAGACTTAATGCCAGAAATAAATATGCTTCTTCTAAGAACTGATTAGCACTTATCTTATGATCACTGACTCAGCTTATACTTCACGTTTCCTTCTCTGTGTTGATCAGAGTCCTATAGGTGGGCCACTTCTAGACCCTCAAAGCATACATGGCTTCATTTCAATCTCTCTACCCTTATTCTCTTTTTGCTCAAATTAACTCACTTAGTTATCTTTACTTTTGCCTTGTCTTATCTAATGCACTTCTGTAAACTGCCTTAAATCCTTTTTGTAAAGAGATGGAGAGAAATGAGGCAGGGAGGGGAAGAGGGAGGAAATTTAGTATATAAATTGCATAGGGTTTTTAAGAAGACCTTAACACATTCAGGAAATTATTTACAAAGAGAGAATAAAAAATGTTCTTTAAAACTTGTACAGGGTATTAATTTAACTTTACCAATTATGACGTTATAATTCTAATACATAAAAAATAAACTTTTATAGTTGAAAAAACAAAGTCTCAGAAAAAAAATAACAGGAATAGGTAATGTAGGACCTATGAATGGCGTTCAGAAAACTCTCTAAAACTACAAACAAAATTTTGAGAGCACACACATTTCCCTGGTAAAAGAGTTCACAATTTTTATTAAAATTTCAAGAGATTAAAATAATAGATCAAATACCACAAAAAGTCTAACCTCACTGTACGTTTTTATTCAGTAAAAAGTTAAGAATAATTTTTCTTCTTAATATAAACATTTTCAAGAAATCATCCATAGCTAAAAAATTACTGATTGTAGCCCTTCAAGTGAAGTGAAATTGTAGCTCTTCAACTGAAAAGTTAAGCTCTAATATGGGAAACTTTCTCCTTCTTTCTCCTTCTTTCCTTCCTGCTTTCTTCTCTTTCCCCTTTCTTTCTTTCTTCTTTCTTTTTTCTCTTTCTTTCTTTTTCTCTTTCTTTCTTTTTCTCTTTCTTTCTCTTTCTCTCCTTCTTTCTTTCTTTCGGATCTCCCTCTGTTACCCAGGCTGAAGTTCAATGTTGTGATCACAGCTCACTGCAGCCTTGAACTCCTGGGCTCAAGTGATCCTCCCACCTCAGCCTCCCAAGTGACTTGTAAAACTTCTTTAAAGAAACTGCAAATTGTGAACTCAGCAATTAGTTCTTTTAAGAGTCATTTTATAAATAACACATTTTTCTGATTATCAATAAGTATATGTTTATTGTTTTAAGAAGAAAACAAAACCATGCTACCATTTGACTGTTAACATTTTTGTAGAAATATTTTTCTATTTTTTTCCCATCCATTAATTGTTTTAGTGTTACAAGATTTATAGGTTGATGATAAGAGGTATCTGTTTTCTTTATAAAACAAAAAAATCTTAAGTTATGTCTCAAAAAATATCCTCAGAAGAGCTATTGACTGAAGGGTTGTGGTGGAGCCGAACATGGGTTTTGATGTCTAGGCCCAGATTTAATGCTCCCATATCAAATGCTATACCATCTTCAATGAGTCACTTTACTTTCCCAAGTCTCTATTTTCTCATCTACATGTTGGGGGCAGGAATAGTTTATAATAATATTTATTTCATCTATTCTTCCAGCTTGTAATGGTAATCAGATGAGAAAATATAAGTTGAAATGCTTTGTAACCTCTAATTGGATTGCAGATATTTTTTCCTTTATTCCAAAAATGCTGCTATTTCTCAAGATATTTTTTAATTTTCTCTTTTGGAATTCCCGGGAAAATTCATTTACATGTTATATAGGAAAAGACATTAATTAACAGTGTAGTTTTATTTTGTACCTAACTGTATATTACTCAGTGTATCTATTTTATTAATCACATTTCCTCAAATCTGCTTTAGAAGATGATTTTGCTACACAACTAATATACCTAACATTCTATATGCTCACAAGGCAAAGTCACTGTTTTAGATAAAATCTTTCTAGTAAGTGTTCAACTTGCCAATATTGTGACTTTGAAAAGGAAAACACTCATTTTGATACGTATCTAATTTTGTTGTTGCTATTGTTGGTAAGTTATTCATGTGGTTTTCTGGTCATATTTCCTAATTTAGAGCAATTTATCACTGTAATCCTTAATATGTTTTATTTCATTTCAATGTCTGTATTGTCTTAGCCTACTCAGGATTCTATAACCATGGACTGGGTACCTTATAAACAACAATAATTTATTCCTTACAATTCTGGAGGCTGGGAAGTCCAAGATCAAGGTGCTGGGAAATTCCATGTCTGGTGAGGGCCTGCTTCCTGATTCGTAGAAGCCTATTCTCTGTATCCTCACGTGGTGGAAGAAGCAAGAGAGTTCTCTGGGACCTCTTTTACAAGGGCCCTAATCCCATTCATGAAGTCTCCATCTTCATGATCTAATCATCTCCTAATACCATCACCTTCCAGGTTAGGATTTCAACATGTGAATTTTGAGAGGACACAAAGCTTTAGACTATAGCAAGTGCTTATGTTTTACTTTATAAATGTCATGATGCACAAACAGAAGGGCATGATTGAGCAGATATTTTAAAAATGTGAAGTCAGAAAGGCACAGATATTAAATATAAACTTCAAAATAGTTAAGATGGTAAATTTTATGCTATGTGCTTTTTATCACCATATATTGAGAAGGCACAGAAAGCTAGATCATGAGGTGAATGGCAATGGTGAACTCAGGTCACTGAGCTCTTTCTACCAATGTTTCACCACCAAGTAATAAAAAGTCTTTACAGGAGGCTGGACACAGTGGCTTGCGCCTGTAATCCCAGCACTTTGGGAGGCTGAGGGGAGCAGATCACTTGAGGTCAGGAGTTCGAGACCAGCCTGGCCAATATAGTGAAACCCCGTCTCTAGCAAAAATATAAAAAATTGACTGGGTGTGGTGGTGGGCGCCTGTAGTCCCAACTACTTGGGAGGCTGAGGCAGAGGAATAGCTTGAACATAGGAGGCAGAGGTTGCAGTCAGCCAAGACCATGCCACTACACTCCAGCCTGGGTGACAGAGCCACACTCCATCTCAAAAATAAGTAAATAAAAGTCTTGACAGGATCTAATAATTAGTCCTATCACCCCACACTCATACACCTGTTCTCAAAAATGATATTAATATGAGCAAAAATATAACACAAAAACCAAAGCTCCTTCTTCATTTCTGTACCAAAAATTGGCCAAATTCAGCCAACAATAGGAATATTAAATGCATCCTTTAGAATATGTTACATGCAGAAGAATGTCCATTTACTACAGTGGTTGTAACCTACCTCCCAAAAACTCTCCTGTCCTTTTTCTGACAGCCACAAATCAAGTAATTATGCTAAATTTGTAAATCTGAACATTATTCTGCTGCATGGTATTGCAAACATAATTTCTATTATTTTGTTGGATGAACAGGTCCTGGCCATCGCTGTGAGACTGAATGGATACATACAGATGCTACAGATGGACGTGTCATAATAGCTTTAAGCCACCAGAAGGAGCTCTAAAACAGACTACAGGGAAGTATTAGACGTTCTGGCAAAGAGGAGGAAAATAATATATTGTCTACAGATGGAGAGTTTAAACCACATTAAAACTTAATAAAGAATTACAGAGTGGCTGAGGGAATTATAACACTAAAAATTCTTCAGAAGACAAAATACAAGTGCCCAAAGGCATTATGCTAGTACTGTGGTTTTGTTATTTCTTTTTTAAGGGGAAAAAATACACGAGAAATATTGATTCAATTAGTGAAGCCAAACAAGGCATGAGATCGTAAATGAGAATAAATTTACACAGAGCTTCTCAACCCCTCCATCTGCCAAAATATTCCTTTCAGTGGAGTCAGCCTTATAGATGAACATTGGAAGATGATTCAAAAGATGCTGACAGCTTCCCTTCATCAGAAATTTCTCTTCTGATTAACCTCTAGTGCCTGAAATTCTTAAGACTTGCGCTCCACCTTAAGAACTTTAATTATGTCTTAACATTCTTGCTGTCTGTAATTGAGTTAAGGCTTCACCTCAACTTGGATGCGTAACATTGACTATTAGCAGGATTTAGCTTAAATGGCTTAATCTTTTACTAGACATCATCATATACTAGGAAGGCAAGACTTTGAGGATTAAAGTGATAACAATTTCTAACTGTGGGAGGAGTCCAGGTGTGGGAAACACAATCTATAGCCAAGGAATATTGTATTGGGGAAGCTGCCAGGGCCATGGGCACCTGTAGAAGAACAGTATCAACCACAAAGTCATAGTGAAGAAGCAAAAAAATGGTAATAAACTCCCTCTTAGTCTGCTGTGGTTGCCGTAAAAAGTATCACATACTGAGTGACTTAAACAACAGAAATTTATGTTCTCATAGCTCTGGAGGCTGGAAGTCCAAAATCATGGTGTTGGCAGGGTTGGTTCCTTCTGAGACCTCTCACCTTGCCTGTAGGTGACCATCTTCTCCTTGTGTCTCCACATGGTCTTCCCTCTTGTTCATATTTGTCTAAGTCTCAATGTCCTCTTCTTGCAAGGACACCAGTTATGTTGGATTAGGGCTGACCCATGTGACTTCATTTTACCTTAATCATCTCTGTAAAGACCCTATCTCTAAATACAGTCTCATTCTGAGGCATAGGGGGTTGGGATTTGAACATATGAATTTTGGGGGGGCTGGGGGCTGACACAATTCAGTCCAAAGCACTCCCTTCTTTCCTTCCTTCCCAGGATTGTTCAGATGTCTTCAAATCCACCACGCAGTGAAGTGGCTATGAGGTAGCGGAGAGGGCCTGAGTGTTGTGACCTTTGCCTAGCAGTGTGACCTGGGGATGTTCTTTAGCCTCTTAGCCTTGGTTTTCCCATTTGTAAAATAAAGCTAGAAATACCTTCCTCACCAGGGAGTGGTGAGATCAAAGGAGTGATTAACAGGAATAAAGGAGGTGATAAAAGGGAACAAACAGGCACAGTATTCCTCAGGTATGGACTGAAGCCCCGCTAAGGCTCCTACCGCCCTGGAGAAATGAATCAGAATCCTTCACACAGCCAACAAGACCCTGTGTGACCTCATGCCCATCTAGCCCTGGCAGAGCTCCTCTGAGGTGAGAGGGGCCTGAGCCACATGGAATTTCTGATACCTCTGACAGGAAACAACAACAAAGAGATAAACATAAAAATGCCAAAACAGAGAATCAAAAACTGTTATATATTTTAAAATATTTATTTAATAAATTAATGCTTTAAAAATTAAACAGGCAATGACTGTATATACAACCTCAACTGGAGATCAGTCAAGAGTTTAAGTAAGTCTGGGTGCAGTGGCTGACATCTATAATCCCAGCACTTTAGGAGACCAAAGTAAGAGGATCACTTCAGGCCAGGAGTTGTAGACCAGTCTGGGCAACATAGCAAGACCCCGTTTCTACCAAAACTTAAAAATTAGTCAGGCATGATGGTGCATGCCTGTAGTCCCAGCTACTCAGGAAGCAGAGGCAGGAAGATCACTCAAACCCAGGAGGTCGAGGTTGCAGCTAGCCGTGATCATGCCACTGCGCTCCAGCCTGGGTGACAGAGCAAGACAGTGTCTCTAAAAAAATAAATAAATAAAAATAAATGTTAAAAGATCTAAATTTGAGGCTCTGGCAAACATGAGGCCAGGGCCCTCCGCCATACCTCTAAGCCCCTTCCAGTGAGTCTGCACTCCGGAGGCCCCAGACTCTCCACTTCATTTTACCAGGCTCCTTCCTGCCTCAGGCTCTTCCTTCATCATGCTTGACAATTAGTTAATCTTTTAGGTCTCAATTGCAACTGCATTTCCTTAGAGAATAATTTCTTCACCAATCCAATCATTTCATTTCCCCAGTGAAGGAGCATCTGAGTGTTTCACACATGCACTATCTCAGTCACATTACATAATCTCGTGGTGCTCTGGACTTCGTCTTCATAGCAGTGACAACAAGTGTAATTAAATAATTCACTATGTAACTTGTGTTTCTCTCTGCCTCTTCTCTAGAATATAGGCTGCCTGTCAATAAAAAGCAAGTCTATCTTTCTCAACTCTGTACCCTAAGTCTGACAAGGACCTCACACTCAGCGTGTACTCAATAACTATACAATGAATGAGTTTAAAGTGAATGTCACTATTCAAAACTCCTTCCTCCATATATAGACTTCTTGTGCCCTTTTCTGTAAATGTCAAGGTATATCTACTTCCATTTACTAAAAATTTATCCCTGCAAAACCCTAAAGTTTGAAATATTCATATTATATGTATTTATCCACATATATCATTTACTGTAAAAACAGGTTGTTATGATAAATGGGGTAAGGGATGAAATATACCACCAATACAGTTGGTGTGACTTTTTAGTCACTAATGATAAAGCTTTCTGAAAATGATATCGTTCAGTCAAAGTCATCTTCTAGCATCTGTCGAATAATGTGCAAACAAAAAAACATTTTCCAGACACTGTGCTCTTTCAGTGGTTTCGTTTTTATAGTGATAAACTTGACCAACAGGCATATATATCTTATTTGGCCATTTTTCATGAAAACTCCATTTATGAATGTAGCAGGATGAGCCACAGACAAAACTCCTCAGACACGGAGTTAAAGAAGGAAGGGGCTTATTCGGCCAGGAGCATCGGCAAGACTCCTGTCTCAAGAGCCGAGCTACCCAAGTGAGCAATTCCTGTCCCTTTAAAGGGCTAACAACTCTAAGGGGGTGCACGTCAGAGGGTCGTGATCGACTGAGCAAGCAGGGGGTATGTGACTGGGGGCTGCATGCACCGGTAATTAGATCAAAACAAAACAGGATAGGGATTTTCACAGTGCTTTTCTATACAATGTCTGTTATCTATAGATAACATAACCAATTAGGTCAGGGTCCATCTTTAACTACCAGGCCCAGGGTATGGTGCCCGGCTGTCTGCTTGTGGATTTCATTTCTGCCTTTTAGTTTTTACTTTTTCTTTTTTTGGAGGCAGAAATTAGGCATAAGACAATATGAGGGGTGGTCTCCTCCCTTATTCCCCCACTTTGAGACTCTCACTCAATAGTGCGAGTTCTCACTTTCATTCTTACTACCCATGACTTCTTGCAAGACAAATTGATAGTGATTCATATAGTACACTTGTGCTGAAGCATTTTGGTGAACTAAGGTAGTGATGAAGCTTTTTATCATTTGAAGAAGTACAGGTAGCAAACAAGGGAGCAGTAAGCGGTTCCTATTACTATTATAACTGTTATTATAAGAGTTTTAAATTCTCCTAGTGCTGGGAACCATTTTCTAAACATGGCCCCAGGATCAAATCCATGCCACACTTGCACAGGCACATGTGCCACTTTTGTCATATCTCTAACTATGTCCTCAACTACTTGCCCTTGATTATCTATATGTAGGCAGCAATTAGTAAGGTTAAATTTCCTACAGGCCTCTCCTTCAGGTGCTAGCAAGTAGTCTAGAGCTAATCTATTTTGATAGATAGCATTTCTCATCTGAATTTCTTGCCAGGCCAGAATAGTCAAGTCTCTGCAGGTTTTATTAGTGATTATTTTTAAGACAGCTTGTAACCGTATGATTTGGTTGATCATGTAAATGGGGGTATGGTATCCCCATGAGCCATCTTGTGCCTAAGTAGCAGGTCCATAATATTGTATGATTTTCTCAGGGGGCCATTTATCATTTTTTAAAATTTCCTATAGCTATGCTTCTCTTTTCGCAGGAAGCATAGACAGGGGAGCCCAGGAGTTCGCCTGTTTTTATGGGCAGTAGGAAGAAAGATGGTTTAATAGTGCCAATAACACAACTACATGCCTATCGGTCAGGTAATTTGGCGTAAGCTCTATGCCTATATATCCAGTACAATCCAGTGGGGGCTGTCCAGTCCCGGTGGGACTCCGGGTGGGTCCACACGGTTTGCAACTTTGGGAATCGACTGAATGGATTTCTCTCTGTGTGATTTGAACTCCACCAAGTGACTGCTTTTGTGGTACCATTATACACTTTCTGTCCCAGACAACTAAGTCTTCCTACGGGGTGAGTGAATTATTTTCCTTCTCTAGCTATGCAGTATTGTCCAATAATTGAGGCTTTTAGGACCCAGAAATTATCAGGGTGATTCTTTTGAGCTGGGAATTCATCAGGAACTGGGTCTGTAGGTACTAACTCTCGGGCTTCTTGTGGCCATTGATCCCCTATTACAGTTCCTCCACATACATAACATGAAGTGACATTGAGAGACTGGGCTACATGCTCAGCTAATTGCAAAAACGAATTTCTTGTTTTTCCTAGAATTTCTGGTACTGGCACATTTAGGTCAGCATAGGAAGTTTGAAATACTGGCTCAGGAGAGCGTTTGTAAACTTCTCCTCAAACTAAGATATTTACTCGAGGATCCAGTCCAGCCCCATGGATTCCTAAGGTCACAAGCTCCTCTTTTTTCCAGCGAGGGTCAAGGGTATTGGTTATTACTAGCTGTAAGGGGTTACACTGTCCCTTAGTAAAGGAAGGGCCATTTTTTTCCTTTCTGAAGGTGGGCTGGATCCTTTTCATTTTTTTTTAATCCAAGTGGCCTAAATGACACAAGACCAGTACTTACATTTATTTCCACATACTCCTAATTTATGACAGATGTACTTATTTTCTGCCATATAGCCTCTTTTCTAATTAAGAGAACCACACCTTATTCCTAACTTATTAGTATTAATGACAGCACAGGCATCAAATTTTAACTTGACTTGTTTGGGCACCCCTTTTTCTTCTGTTTTGGCTAACACTTTACTCGTATCGTTTATGAGCCCCCACCAGTCCTCAGTCCTTAATCTTATTTTAAAACTGTGGTCATGGGCGGCTCAGATGGATCATAACACACATCAGGTTGGTCATTTCCTGGGCTACATACCTTTTATAGAATAACATTATACAAACAAGTTATTTTTAGAGTTCCAGTACACTTATAATAACCATAAAATAATAGGACCATAGCAACCTTTTGTCGTACCTCAGTGACTTGACGTGTACACTGGGAACAGTCCTCAGTCTGAGGAAGGTCAGTTGAAGTCTTTACTGTAACAGTCCAAATTTTAAGGAAAATGAGTCCCGTGATGAGTTTTCTCATGCTTTGGCTGTGCGTGGACCAGTCGGCTTCTGGGTGTGACTGGAGCAGGGCTTGTCGTCTTCTTCAGAGTCACTTTGCAGGGGTTGGCGAAGCTACTCCCGTCCATGTACCGCTCACAGTCTACTGATGATTAAGGATGGTCCTGGAGGTTGGGCCTGCTAGAATAAACTGAGTCCAACACCTCTACACAGTTGTGTTTAACTGGGCTCTCTGATACCAGGAGCAAGGTGGCGGGGTTTAGGGTGTTGCAAACTTCAGTGGTTATGTGCGGATTTTCACATAGCAAGCTTTGGTACTTGGTTAATCTAGCATTTGTTAACCAATGATGTCCTTTGGTAGTCATTAAAGTTACCACAGCATGGGGGGCCTTCATATTCAGGTTTTGCCTAAGCGTTAGTTTATCTGCTTCTTGTGCTAACAGGGCCATTGCTGCTAGGGCCCTTAGACCTGGAGGCCAGCCTTTGGAAACCCTGTCTAGTTGTTTTGAGTATAACAAGGCTGTCGCCCAACACTAAGTTCACTTCGTGTCTCTCACGGCAGGGAGGAAACTTAGCGTTCCTTGGAGACCTGAAAGGTTGCAGTGAGCTTAAGAATTTTCAAGAGCTTATCAATCAGTCAGCCCTTGTTCATCCCTGAGCGGATGTGTGGTGGTATTGTGGTGGACCTTTACTGGGCACTCTGCTGAATAAGTGGAGTGGCACTTGTACTTTAGTCCAGTTGGCTATCCCTTTCGCCCTGGCATTTCATCAACCAGAAGGAAAAAAAAATAAGATATCATAAAGCAAGAGAAGCCCCTTATGGGTCTTTCTACTCTCATGTCTATTTAGACGCAATTGGAGTCCCACAAGGAACACCAGATCAATTTAAAGCTTGAAATCAAATAGCTGCAGGATTTGAGTCAATATTTTGGTGGGTGACAGTTAATGAAAATGTAGATTAGATAAACTACATCTATTACAACCAACAGCAACGAGCTTTCATGAGTTAAAAGAAAAACTCATGTCGGCCCCAGCCCTGAGGCTACCTGACCTGACTAAACTCTTTACACTCTATGCGTCAGAAAGAGAAAAAAAGGCAGTTGGAGTTTTAACCCAGACTGTGGGGCCGGCCAATGCCAGTGGCCTATCTCTCAAAACAGGGTATAACAAGGCAAGCATTAAATGCAATAGTTTGAGGCAAAACTGACTTGGTTATGGTAGTAACTAGATGGTCAGCAATAGAATGAGGAAAGAAGGAAGAGTAATAGAATAGATGAAAAGAGTTAAATTTTTCTTAGCTTTAGTTTGGTAGGGTTTTCTGCTGGGACTATGGCCCACGACTCTGGAGGGGGTGGCGCTTTCTTGACTCGCATGTGATCATGTGATGAGTCCATTCTTTTTTTTTTTTTTTTTTTTTTTTTTTGCTGTACGAACAGCAGTCTTGGTGGTTAGCAGCACAAGGTAGGGTCCTTCCCAGGCTGGCTCAAGTTTTTCTTTCTTCCACCCTTTGATGAGAATGTGATCTTCAGGCTGGTGCTGGTTTACCGGAAATTCTAGGGGTGGTACATGTACTAAAAGACTTTTAGCTTTTGAGAGAAAGGAAAGTGGAAGATAAACCAAGTATATGATTTTTAAGAAATTGACCTTTTGTTTTAAATGTGGGGACCTTGGTAGTGGACTTTATAGTCCTTAGTGCCTTTTTACTGAGAAATTTCCTTTAGCATATATTTTTATTAGTTTTTAAACCAAAGAAAGCCAAATACCATTTTACATTTAGCAACGCTTCTCATATGATTTTTATACCAGATAAGCTAAATTTTATCTTTATATTATTGTTATTAATGTTAAATCTAATTTTAATAAAACCTTGTAGACATATTTATCTAATTTTTAATGTTTGACCATAAGGTAAGATTTTATAGACTCTTTTTAACCTTTTATAATTTTTGCTAAAGAGCAGGTTGGTGCTTTAAGAAAAACCTGTTATGCTTTTACTTTAATGTCCACTTCACAGAAAAACTGGGTGATACTTCTTTAACTTTAGCTAATATGTTTACACACAGAATTTTCTTTACAATTAACGTTTTAAAACTCTCTTAAACCTTCAAAACAATAATTTTTTTAACTTTTTAATGTAGGTGAAAATGTACATTCTTATGCCACCTTATAATCCTCTTACCAAACATATATTTTACTTTTCTTATACACCTTGTACATAAACTGTTTTTTTTTTTTTCAATAGTTTTACACTCAGGAGGCCTAGTTACTTTTAAATTATACCACATTTTTTGCATAAACTCTTTTTTATAATATTTTTTTCTTTCATGACTTTCGCAGACAATTCTTCGACATGCCTCAACTTTTTGACTTATTACAAATATTTCTTTCTTTAAACAACCAGTTATTTCAGGACAAGAATTTATCACATAATACTCTTTTTATATAAATTCTGCCCCTCCTTTTTCTTCCTTTTTTTTTTCTTTAGGATACTTCTGAACTGGTGGGGTGTGCTCACAATGAGGTTTCCTCTATAAATTATTTTTTTACCTTTTTTTTTTTTTTTTTTTTTTTTTTTTGGTTAGCAAAGCAGTTGCCGCTACAGATTAAATGCATTTGGGCCATCCGCGGGTTACTGAGTTAAGGATTTTTGATACGAAGGCCTCAGTGCTTTCAGGATATGCCCTTGTTTACACTGAAAACAAAGTGGTATTGGAGTATTATAGGGTTATGGAGAATACCTTCAATTATCAATTATAGGTTTTAAATTTACCTTGGTTTTTAAAGGAATAGGGTACACTTTTTTTTAACTACTTGTATATCTCTCTCTTTCTTTCTCTCTTTGACTTTGTCTCTCTCTCTTTGACTTTCCTTTTGCCTCTGTCTCTTCTTCTCTCTCTACCTCTCTCTTTTTTCTCTCTCTCTCTCCTTGACTCCCTGTTTGTCTGTCTCTTCTTCTCTGTCTCTTCCTCTCTCTCTTTGCCTCTTTTTCTCTCTGTCTCTTTCCTTTCTCTTTCTCTCTGCTGGTCTCTCCTTGCCTCTGCCAGCTGCTTACGCTGCTGTTCTCTCAACCACTGTGTGTTGGGGGCGGGGGGTTTAAAACCAGCTGTAACCAAATGTCTATGTACGGGAACTGGTCTGGGCTCCCTGGCTTACAGGCTACCTTGTGCCATGCCTTTGAAACAAGGGACCTGTCCAGGCTTCCTTCTAATGGCCAACCTACCTCTAATGCTGGCCGGTCTATCTTACACAAAGTTTTCAGTTTTCCTAGTGTCATAGTACTCCATAGTCTCCTTTAAATTCTTTTTTGAAATTTTTCAACATAGTTCCTAGTAGGGTGGGCTTATTTGTGCCTGACCTATGCTTCTTTGAGACAAAATACCACGCCCATACCACACGCAAACCACAAAACAAAGAACGGGTAAAAAGGGCACACACACAGTTTTGCAGTTTGCACCAAACCAAAATCAAAACCAAAATCAGAGTATCCAGAAATCCAAGCCAGGTCAAAACCAAAACCAAAGTATCAAGGAATCCAAGTCAAGTCAAAAACAAAAACCAAAGGGCTGGTACAGGCACGCCATGGGTGATGAGGCCATGCTTCCACTCAAATGGAGTAGGCAAGTTCCCAAGACCAGCCCTGTCAAGCAATTCAAACCAAGTCAAAACCAAAACCAAAACCAAAACCAAAGTGCCGATAAAGGCATGCCGTGGGTGATCGGGCCACGCTTCCACTCAAATGGAGTGGGCAAGTTTCAAAGACTAGTCTTACCAAGTTTTAGATGTCCAGACTCCAAGTGCCCATTCCTTCCCGGTGTTCAGCCACTGCGTTGATCCTCCACGGGGGCCTGCCACACACTGCTCTGGCGAGGCATCCCACAGGGGCAATTGCCTACCGGGGAGCGCTCTCAGGATCCGCGTCACTCCGGCTGATCAGAGTCCCCCACAGGGATGTTCCACAGGGCAGGCTTAAGCCACCTGAAGAGCTGCCTCAACCTTCCACCAATCATCTCGCTTCCCAGTCAGGGAACCAAGAAATGTAGCAGGATGAGCTGCAGACAAAACTCCTCAGACACCGAGTTAAAGAAAGAAGGGGCTTATTCGGCTGGGGGCATCGGCAAGACTCCTGTCTCAAGAGCCGAGCTACCCGAGTGAGCAATTCCTGTCCCTTTTAAGGGCTCACAACTCTAAGGGGGTCCTGTGAGAGGGTCGTGATTGATTGAGCAAGCAGGGGGTACGTGACTGGGGGCTGCATGCACCGGTATTTAGATCAAAACAAAACAGGATAGGGATTTTCACAGTGCTTTTCTATACAATGTCTGTAATCTATAGATAACATAACCAATTAAGTCAGGGGTCCATCTTTAACTACCAGGCTCAGGGTGTGGCGTGGGGCTGTCTGCTTGTGGATTTCATTTCTGCCTTTTAGTTTTCACTTTTTCTTTTTTTGGAGGCAGAAATTGGGCATAAGACAATATGAGTGGTGGTCTCCTCCCCTATGAGTACAGAAACCAAGACCAAGCTGCTGGGGACACTATTGCCACAAAACAGCTTTTTATTCTGGTTTCTGGTACCCACCATACACTCTGTGGACAGAATGTATCCTCACACTATTATTAGCTCTTTGAGCCAGATAGCTCACACGGATGAACCGGGAGCCCCCAAGGGCCCGAGTAACTGCCCACTCTATTCTGCATCAGTTGCTGTGTTAACGAGTATCAATTAAAAACCATAATGGAAGCAAAATGAAGTTAATTACATAATTCTCAATGGCTCAAGTTGAAGTCTACTAAAATTTAAAATCAAGAGCATGGGACACCACCAACATAAGAAAAATAGACAGTCTGCCTCGTGAGGCCTATGTGATTAGAATTATCTGTAGCTAACCAAAGAAAAGAGGGTAAGATTCAAGACCTTGGCAACATATCCGTTCATCAAATATCTGCTCAGGGCCTACAACATGCTACCTTAGGTACAAGAGTGAAAATATGGCCCAGTGATCCACGCACCACATCAGAGATGGGCAACCATGACACCAGAGCAGTCTCAAGGCTCTCTCTCTCTCCTAGCTGCCACCCACGACACTCGGGGCAGGCTGACCCGCTATTTTCCTCTGCTTGCATTCCAGGTGTCTCAGAAGTTCCCAGTGGCTAGGATATTTTCCCACCCTAAACAGAATCATGATTTCCTTCTCCCAAATGTGCACGTTATCCTGTGTTTCTTGCCTTCTTTAGTGGCGTCACCAGTAATGTATCTACTCAAGTATTCCCAGCTAGATATTTGGTGGTGATTTTGTCTCCTTTCTGTCTAGCCTTCATTTGCCGTAAGTTATCTTTTTACAATATAGGATTGATCATACACTTGGCCCTCTTTTCCAGTCCGAAACTGTGTCCAAGCTCATATTAAAATTACATCCTCTGGGTGCAGTGGCTCATACCTGTAATCCCAGCACTATGGGAGGCTGAGGTGGGAGGAGTGCTTGAGCTTAGGAATTCAAGACCAGCCTGGGCAACACAGCAAGACTCTATCTCTACAGAAAGTGTACCTGTAGTCCCAGCTACTTGAGAGGCTGAAGTAGGAGGATCACTTGAGCCCAGATAGTTGAGGCTGCAGTAAGCCGAGATTGCACCACTGCACTCCAAGCTGGGCGACAGAGAGTGACCTTGTCTTGAACTAAATAAATAAATAAATAAATAAAATTATCCCCAGGGGATTTTAATTTACGGAGGTGACTGAGTGCCATCATAGAGGGGTCAATGACATTGAAAGAAGCTTATCATTTAACATTTTGCAAGAGAAGTAGACTCACCAAGCCACACAGGACTGCAGAAGCACCAAGTTTGGGTGAGAGGAAAAGGAGGGGTGAGGGAGAAGCTGAGGCCAGAGATGTTATCAGGGTTTCTGTGAGAAAGGCAAGGTAGGATGGAGTAAACAATTTAGGATTGGTTAGTTTGAATAAGTGTGGCGGGCTTTGGAGCAGAGAGGGTGCCTCTAGTTGCCTCCTTCCTGGCCCTTGGTTGATTTAAAGCAGGGAAAATATTGGCTTAGTGTGTGAGTTAGATAAGGAGGCAGGTAGGGGCCCAGCCTTGGATCAACCAGTTTGCCCATGGAAGGTGAGCTCCAGGCAAGCCATCCACCACCCCCAGGAATCATCCAGGCCTCAGGGGGCAGCCTTTCTCTGGATCTGCAAGTCTCTTGAGAGATGTCAACATAAGATAAGATATAGATATAGAAAATACCTACTCAAGTATTCCCAGCTAGATAGCTGGTGGTGTTTTTGTCTCCTTTCTGTCCAGCCTCCATTTGCCGTAAGTTATCTTTTTACAATATAGGATTGATCATACACTTGGCCCTCTTTTCCAATCCAAAACTGTGTTCAAGCTTGTATTAAAATTATACCCACATTAAAATTATAGAAAATATCTATATCTTAAGATGTAGAAAATTTAAAAGTTGTAACTAATAGAAGGTTCTCCCCAGCCAATTGCATAAACGCAAAACTGATCATCACTCCTGCATCCATGCCCACAGATGCCCCGTCACCCTCTCTCCTTGTGTATTCTGCATTAAACCAGTGTGAGCCTCTTGTTCTTCCCCCAAACAGGCCACAGGTCTGTTGTGAACCTGTGTTAATCTCCCTATGTTCATGCTGCCTGAGTTACCTTCCTGTCCCTGTCCAGCTGGAGAAATCCCAATTATTTTGGGTCCAACTCCTTGAACTACTTGGCAGAAGGAAATTGCTGCTGCTGCTTCTGGGCTTGCACGGTCCTTTGCTCATATCTTTATTGTACTACTTATCACATGGGTTATATTTAATTGTTTGTGTGTGCATGACTATTTACTACATTATAAGTCCTTTGAAGACAAGCAACCATTTTAGTCTTATCTCCATATTTCCAATGTCTGGCATAGGGCACAAAGTAAGTATTCTTCCCGTGATTGTAGAATTAATTCCTTCGTTTCACTGGATGCTTGAAGTCTTGAAGGAACTTTGGGGTATTCATGCAATCACTCTCTTACACACAGCTAAGGCTAATGTTCTTTGTGTAGCATACAATTACAAAGCCTTTCAGCAAGTTTAAATACAATGACACATATATGGACACTTGTTTACATTGGGGTTCTCTGGTTACAAGCCAAAAACCAGATGTTGGGGTTCTGGCTAACTTAAGCAAAACCGAAGTTATCTGGAAAGCTCTTAGGAGTACACAGAATCAATCAGCAGGCTGGACAAGTGGGGTTTGAAGGGGCAGGAACCCAGGTATCTCAAGGGACTAGTAAACAAGAACAGGAATGGTGTGGTAGCAAGAACAGTTCTTCCTGGGCAGTACTGCTAAAATAAATCAACTTGGCCCTTCTTAGTCTCTGCCACTCCACTAAAGATTTAAATCTTGTGGATGGTACATCAGTTGGCATAGCTTGGGTTATGTGCCCAACCATCAGCTTGCTGAAGCAAAAATGTCTGACTAACAAACAGTTCCAGCAGACTAAATCCAATGAGACATGACAGTCCTCAAAAGGAAATTGGTGTTCTATGAGAAAGACACATTAGACTCTGCTTGTCATAACCGCACAAGCCTCCTCTATACTTGCATCCTAAAGTCAAATTTAACTCGACGTTGTAACAATTGTTACAATGCAATCACTATTAAGTCATATCATTTTTAATCTACAGTCACTCACTTGGAGAGAATAGACGCTTAATCCAATAAAAGGGCTTTGTTAGTTTTCAAAATTACTAATTTATGAGACACTAGGCTGAAAGAACATAGTGAATGAGTAGTAAAACAAATAGCCAGTGATACAACAGCATCAGAAAGCTCAAGCCATCACCACCCATCTGGATCACCACAAACTGTGATCGTTGTGATGGCACAGTGTGTAGCAGTGGAGAAAGTGACATGTCTCTCGGGCCAGAGCTGCGTTTCAGCCCACAGAGATCCTGCATGTAGCTGCTGCAGCTGCAGTGTTGAGGGAGTCGTGGCTCAATTAATGAGCATTAAAATACCGTTCCTCTAGAATTGTAGCCGGGGAACATGATCATTTACTCAGGAAAATATCTGAAACATTTTCCCTGCTGGATAGAGAGAGAAAATTAAATGATATAAAATAAACTCCTAGTTCTCCATATGTGAGCTCTCCACATTACGGATTGTCAGATCAAGAGCTATTATTTGTCACCATGGCCCTGAGCATGACCCAGCTGGTCTAGATGTGACAGTTGAAAAATTATATGGATGAAAATTATATGGATAAAAAATATGTTTCTCTGCTTATTTACATTGTGTGCTCCACAAAAGCTACAGGAATAAAGAATGTTTCTTAAACTTGAGGCTCTATTTTAGCACATTACTTTTCTTGTTCCAAATATATCCCTTCAGCCAAGTTAGAAATCCGTCTTTTCTTTTCACGGTCTGTTATTGTGTTCATCACCAAGTTTCTTAGTGGCTATTTTCTCCAGGATGGTCCCAAAACTTTTACCTTCTCATAACAATCTCCATTCATTTTTCTTTTCTCTTTTTTAAATAAGGTATCATTTTCTCTTGTAGCAAAGGGCCAAAATGTCTTTCCTACTTTTGCACCATTTATTACTTATAGTTAGCAAAATCTCTTTTATATTGAAGTGATACATTTAAGACTCAGGTTATCAAAACAGTCAGAAATCCGGCCAGTCATGTGGATAATTAGAATTGTTTTCAGGACTGTGATATTTTTACCCTTTCCTGAAATGACAGGTATGTCAAATAAGACATGTAGTTCTCAAAAGCTCTGTCGGAAGCTTCTGGATTCTAGAATGTACTCATAGTTTTGTTTATTTAGCAGTTCTCAAACTTTTTGATCTCTCAAACCCATTACATTACCAAAATGCATTGAGAACTTTTGTTTATGTAGGTTACATCCATTAATATTTATCTTATTAGAAATAGTGAAGAATTTTTAATGCATTTAAAGTCTTTTTTAAAGTGACAATGAACTCATTACTTTTTAACATAATCGAATTTAAAAATGTTTTCCGTTTTCTTTTTTTGGGGTGTGGGGGTGGGGGTGTGGACAGGGTCTTACTCTGTCACCCAGGCTGGAGTACAGTGGTATGATCTTGGCTCACTGAAATGTCCACCTCCCAGGCTCAAGCAATCCCCCAACCTTGGCCACCCCAATAGCTGGGACTATAGGTGCGCACCCCCATGCCTGGCTAAATTTTTGTTTGTTTGTTTGTTTGAGACAGGGTTTTTTTGCCATGTTGCCCAGGATGGTCTTGAATTCCTGGGCTGAAGCCATCCTTCAGCCTCGGCCTTCCAAAGTGCTGGGATTATAGGCATGAGCCACTCACCGTGCCTGGCCAAAAACATATTTCTAAAATAAAATGAATTAGGAGACTGGCATGCATTGTTTTACGTTTTGGTTGTTTCTTAGTGTCTGGCTTAGGAGAAGAAGGCTAGATTCTAACAATCTGCTTCTGATCTATGTCATTTTGGTTGAAATATATGAAGAAAATCCAGACTTACATGAATATGTGGTTAGAAAGGTGAAGAGTATGTAATAGCCTTCTCAGATAATTGGATAATCTTCTTGGGTATGACACTGAAATTCACCTAGTGTTAACTTCTCAAACAACAGCTGCAATGGGACAACCAAAACTGAGTCATTGAACTTTCCTTCCTCTGTTACATCGAAGCCCACCTGTCTACCTCAGTCATTAAATGGCTCTTTCACCCATGTGTGATTTTGTAACTTGCAAATGTTGACAAATTTTATTATAACAATGTCAAAAAATCACACTTGTTAATATCTCCATTGATCTCAACATTCTTTTAAGTACAGGGAGACTGTGAAGCTCATAATGGTATACACAGATTTTTGAAAATTCTGACTTTTGCTTAAAGCTATCTGTGTGTGCGCGCGCACACACACACACACGCATGTTCAGAGGTTGCTACTTTAGAATCTTAGGAAGATAATTTCTTTTTTTTTTTTTTTTTTTTGAGACAGAGTTTCGCTCTTGTTGCCCAGGCTGGAGTGCAGTGGCACAACTTTGGCTCACCACAACCTCCACTTCCCGGGTTCAAGCAATTCTCCTGCCTCAGCCTCCCGAGTAGCTGGGATTATAGGCATGAGCCACCACACCTGGCTAATTTTTGTGTTTTTAGTAGAGAAGAGGTTTCACCGTGTTAGCCAGGCTGGTCTTGAACTCCTGACCTTGTGATCCACCCACCTCGGCCTCCCAAAATGCTGGGATTACAGGCATGAGCCACCGCACCCGGCCCTAGAAAGAGAATTTCTTAGTGATTGGAAAACATGATCATAGGTCATGATTCCTAATATAAATGACCAGGAATCATGATCAGATCTTTCTGCAGGTAAATCATTTCTTCTGCCCACTTTCATTCTCTTGTTAAATATTTTATTATCAAAGTAATATAAGTTCACTAAAGACAAATCATAAAAATAAACAAATAAACCATAATCCTACTAACAAAGGTAACATTGTTAACCTTTTTCAGTACATGGTACTCTTTTTATTTATTTTATTTTTATTTTTTATTTATTTATTTATTTATTTATTTTAGACGTGGTCTCACTCTGTTCCCCAGGCTGGAGTGCAGTAGTGTGATCACAGCTCACTGCAGACTAGATCTCCCAGGCTCAAGCGATTCTCCTGCCTCAGCCTCCCTAGTAGCTGTGACTACAGGTGTGTGTCGCCATGCCTGGCTAATTTTGTTGTTGTTTGTAGAGATGGAGTCTTGCTATGTTGCCCAGGCTGGATCTACTTTGTCTTAAGTACTCATTAGACCTATCTAGGAAGAGAATAATAAAAAGTAGTGCATGTGCTAAATTCACTTTCACATTGCCCATTTCAATTACAACTCTTAGCCTGGTTTTTAATTTTTCTTTCTCAAAAACAATCCCATTACCACTTCCATACTATCCTGTAATAGTTATGGTTGCTGTATCAAATTACTATAAATATAATTACTTAACACAGCACAATTTATTATTTTACCATTGTGTAGGGTCTCACTGAGCTACAAACAAGGTGTTGGCAGGGCTGTGTTCCTCTCTAGAGGATCTAGGAGAAAATCTGTTTCTTTGGTTTTTCCAACTGGAAGATGCCTGCACACCTCAGCTCAAGACTTCCTTCCTCTGTCTTCAACGTCAGCACAGCTGGATTTACTCTTCACACTGCCACCTTTCTGGTTCTCTCTCCATAGTCATGTCTCTCTCTGACCATAGTAGGAAAACATCCGTGTGATTTGATTGAGCACACCCAGATATTCCAGATTAATCTCCTCATCTCAAATTCCTTAACCATATTTGCTAAGTCTCTTTTCCCCATGTGAATCAAAATTCTTGGAAAATAAATTTAAAAAGGACTTTATTCCAATGAACAGTTTGCAAACCAGGGAGACACAGTCTTTGGTGTAAACTGAAGGTGTGTTCTAGAGAACAAAGAGAAAGTTTGTCTTTTATTGAGATAGTTCTTACTTAGGTTCCCACTCAAGTCTACTTATGCAAATAAAGAATTCAAACTTGCTTACTTTTGATTGGTTGGCATTTGCTGAGTTCTGATTGGTCAAACCAGGTCACAGCCTATTGATTGGTTCATGGGGATGTAAACAGGAACAGCCAACTATGAAGTTCCCAAAGTTAAGCAGATGTGTGGGTTTTCTGGGAGTTCAAAGTACATGTGTGACCTCTAGTCAGCAAATGGCTGCTTGGCTTTAATTTGAATTTAAGCACGGTTAGCCACTCAGGATTCATTCTGAGGGATTGAACCATTCAGGGTTCACACCATGTAAGGTAAGTATTCACAGGATTTGAGAATTCAGGTGTGGACATCTTTGGAGATCTACCGTTCTGCCTTCTTCGTTTGTTGGCAGCATTCTGAGGAAGTTTCATTATTCTCAAAAGTAATTTATGTAATTTTAAAAGTAATATGCTATAACTTCAACGTCTTCACTGGATATCTTATTCATCAGTCAGTGCTCAAGCAGAGATGTATGTCTCATTTTGTCCTAAATATATTATTTTAAGGCTTCTGTTCTAATTTCCACACTCTTTATGTATCTAGAGACAGATAGTACATACATCCCTTACTTTTATTTTGTACCTTTCGTTTGCCAATACCCTTTAAATAAACACATTATTTATGACCATCTTCAATGATCCAAAAAAGGTCTTCTTTATTTTGCAACTAAAATCTCTTAAATGTTAAGGCCACATGTGGTAAAATACATGTCACATTAAAATTACCATTTCAACCATTTTTAAATATACAGTTCAGTGACATTAAGTGCATTCACATTGTTGTACAACCACTGCCACTATCCATCTCCAGAACTCTTCCATCTGATAAAACTGAAACTCTGTACCCATTAAACAATAACTCCCCACTATTCTCTCCTCTTAGCCTCTGGCAACATCCATTCTATTTTCCAGCTTTATAATTTTGATGACACTAAGTACCTTATTTAAGTAGAATTATACAGTTATTTTTTTTTTGACAGGCTTATTTCATTTAGTACAATGACCTCAAGTTTCACCCATATTGTAGCATGTATCCGAATTTTCTTCTTTTTTAAAGCTGAATAATATTCCATTGTATGTAATACCATACCACATTTTGTTTATTCAAAGTGAATACTTTCAGTGAACCCTTGTATTGCTTTCATATTTTAGCTGTTGTGAATAATACTGCTGTGAATGTGGGTGTATAAATATCTCTTCGAGGTTCTGCTTTCAGTTCTTTGCAGTATATATCCAGAAGTGAAATTGCTGAATTATATTGTAATTATATTTTTAATTTTTGAGGAACCACCATTCTATTTTCCACTGCAGCTGTACCATTTTACATTCCCACCAACAGTGCACGGTGGTTCCAATTTATCCACCTCCTTGCCAACGCTAATTTTCTGGGTTTTTTTCATTCAAAATCTTTTTTTGTTTGTTTTTTTGAGACAGAGTCTCTCTCTGTCGCCCAGGCTGGAGTGCAGTGGCACAGTCATGGCTCACTGCAGCCTTGACCTCCTGAGCTGAAACGTTCCTCCTACCTGAGCCTCCCAAGTAGCTGGGACCACAGGTGCATGCCACTATGCCCAATTAATTTTTAAAATTTTTTGTAGAGACGAGGTTTCACTATGTTGCCCAGGTTTGTCTCGAACTCCTAGGCTCAAGCTATTCTCTCATCTCAGCCTCCCAAAGCAAAGGGCTGGGATAAGAGGCATGAGCTACCACTCCCTGCCTGTTTTTTTTTTTTGAGACGGAGTTTCACTCTGTCGCCTAGGCTGGAGTGCAGTGGCATGATCTTGGCTCATTGCAACCTCCTCCTCCTGGGTTCAAGTGATTCTCCTGCCTCAGCCTCCCGAGTAGGTGGGACTACAGGTGCCTGCCACCACCCCTGGCTAATTTTTGTATTTTTAGTAGAGGCGGGTTTTCACCATGTTGGCCAGGCTGGTCTTAAACTCCTGACCTCAAGTGATCTGTCCACCTTGGCCTCCCAAAGTGCTGGGATTACAGGTGTGAGCCACCACTCCCGGCCCTTTTTTTTTTTTTAAATAATACCTGTCTTAATACATGTGAGGTATCTCATTGTGGTTTTAATTTGAATTTCTCTACTGATTAATGATATTGAACACCTTTTCATGTGGTTATTGGCCGTTTGTATGTCATCTTTAGGGAATTGTCTATTAAAGTTCTTTGCAGCTGGGCGCGGTGGCTCACGCCTGTAATCCCAGCACTTTGGAGGGCTGAGGCAGGCAGATCACCTGAGGTCGGGAGTTTGAGACCAGCCTGACCAACATGGAGAAACTCCCTCTCTACTAAAAATACAAAATTAGCCCGCCGTGGTTGGTACATTCCTGTAATCCCAGCTACTCGGAAGGCTGAGGCAGGAGAATTGCTGAACCCAGGAGGTGGTGGTTGCGGTGAGCTGAGATCACGCCACTGCACTCCAGCATGGTCGACAAGAAAGAAACTCCATTTCAAAAAAAAATCCTTTTTGCATATTTTGAAATCAGATTGTTTGGGTTTTTTTGATGTCTTGTTGACTTTTAGGAGTTGTCTATATATTTTGAATATTAATATCTTATTAGACTTACAATTTGCAAATCTTTCTTCCAAACTGTGGGTTTTTTTATTCTGCTGATAGTGTCTTTTGATACATAAAATTTTTCAATTTTTATGAAGTCCAATTTGTCTATTTTTTCTTTTGTTGTCTATGCCTTTCATGTCATATCCAAGATATTACTGCTGAACACAATGTCATAAAGTTTTTGCTCTATGTTTTCTTTCAAGAAGTGTTATGTCTCACATTGATGCTTCTCATCCATTTGAGTGATTTGTTTGTATATGGTGTTAGTTAAGGGTCCAACCTGATTCTTTTGCATGTGGATATCCCATTTTCCTGGCATTATTTATTGAAAAGACTATCTTTTCCCTCCCTATTGAATGGTCTTGTCACCCTTGTCAAAAATCATTTGACCATGTACATAAGGGCTTATTTCTGGGCTCTCCATTTTATTCCATTGGTCCATCTGTCTTTCTTTATACCAATATATGCTGTTTTAATTACTGTAGATTTGTAGTAAGTTTTGAAATCAGGAAGTGTGAGTCTGTCCGCTTTGTTCTTCTTTTTCAAGATTGTCTTGGCTATTTAAAGTTCTTTGATATCCTATATAAATTTTAGGGTAGAGTCTTCTATTTCTGGAAAAAAACATCACTGGGATTGTGATAGGGATTGCATGAAATTTGCAGATTGCTTTGGGTATAATGGCATCTTAATACTAATTCTTCAAATTCATGAACATGGGATGTGTTTCTATTATTTATGTCTTCTTTAATTTTTTTCAGCAATGTTTTAAAGTTTTTCATTTAAAGATTTAATACAAATCTTTCACCTCCTTGGTTATATTAATCCCTAAGTATTTTATTCTTCTTGATGCTGTTGTAAATGTAATCATTTTCTTAATTTTGCTTCTGGATTGTTTATTGTTAGACAAACATCGCCTTTTAAGCAATGAAACAAAGGGAGTCTATATTGTCTGGAGAAGGGCAACTGAAGTGGCTGAAACAATGGGAAGAAAAACTTCACTGACAAAACAAGCCACAAAGTAGGGCCTCTTCAGTTTGTCAGTGTGTGGATTGGAAAGTCACGTATCAACAGAGCACACATAATTCAAAATCACCTGAATAAGATAAAATGGATTTGTCAGCCAATCTCAAAATGCTAGTTTTAGGAGCAGTCTCTGAAACTTGAACAAGGTCAGTACAATAAATAAGAGGAAGTCCAACCTCACAAAGTAGGTAATAGACTAATAAAGTTGTAATTTTCACTCTTTCAACCAGTACTTACTGATGAAATACACATGAGACAGACACTCTGCCAGTTGCTAGGAATAACAATTAAGATAACCTCTGTGCTTAAATAGCTCTTATTAGAGTAAGGTAAACAAACATATAAATAAGAAATTACATTATAGTATGATCTAAAACTAGTTCATGAGCAGGAAACTATGAGAATGCTGGAGGTTCAATACCTACTTTGTTCTGTTTAAGGTGTGAGTATGTAAAAAATGGTGATTGGAAATGGCTCAAAGAGAAGGTGAATTTTGACTTGAATAATGAATGATGAGTTGGTTGGAGGGGAATTACCAAATTCAAAATAGCTTGGCAAAGTCTTAGGTGTGTGAGTGTGCACAGGAGATTCAGTGCAGCTCATGCCCCCAGTAAAGGCATCCCTACCAGCCTTCTGCATCTTGGAGAGATGCAGAAAGTGAGCAGTAACCATAGCCATTGAGCCATAGATTCAGGACCAAAGATTACATATTTTTTTTTGCCAACTTTCTCCCCATGCCTCATCTCTCTATTTACCTCTGCCATCGTTAGCAGTCCAAGCTTTTCAGGCCATTGGCTGACTCAGGACACTCATTCCCAGTCTGGTCCCATCTCTCATACTTCCCCATCCTGCCCCAACTTTTAGTTCTTTGTCCCGTGTAACCCTGAGTTCTCACACCTCAAGTAACTTAGTACAAAGAGATAACTGTCTTCCTTGCTTTGCTGCATCCAACCATTTTTTTCCTTCCTCCTTTAAAAACTAGAATTCCTTAGAAGTTAATGGCACCAGGCTATACCATTTGATATCCAAGTTAGTTGTTATAATCTACTGGCATCTTGGGAAACCCACCTGATTCACGAAAGGCTTTGGCTCTGGACTCAGTGAGTTTCCCTCCTCCTTATTTCATCCCTATTCTTGATGACATTCACACCCAATGGCTGACCCATCTAATATTTTAGCTTATTGGCTCTTTCATCTTGTCACCTCCAATTGTGTGTCTTATTCTTCTTGGACTGCCATAACCAAATACCATAGATTGGGTGGCTTAAACAACAGAAATGTATTTTCTCATGGTTCTGGAGTTTGGGAAGTCCAAGTCAAGGTGCCAGTTGATTCATTGTCTGGTGAGGGCCCTCTTCCTAGCTTGCAGAGAGTGCCTTCTTGCTGTGTCCTCACATGGCAGACAGAAATAACAAGATTTCTCTTTATTCCTCTTCAGTACTATCAGATCAAAGCCTGATCCTTATGACCTAATTCAGTCTTAATTACCTTCTAAAAACTCTATCTCTAGATACAATCACACTGGTGTTTAGGACTTCAATATGTGAATTTTTGGAGGCGGGACAACACAATTCAGTCCATAGCACTGTGTTTTCCTCTACCTTCTGGTGCCATCTTGGTTGCCAGTTATTTTCTTTGTAGCATTCATCATGATCTGCAATTATTTTATATTGCTGTTTGTTTATAGTCAGTTTTACCTAGTAGACGTTCTGTAAGAACTGAAACCATATCTGCCTTATCCATGCTTATCCCCAGCCCTTGACATGGTTCAGGTGCACAAATGTTGAATTAATAAATGAATGGACTAAAATTTCATGCAGGAAAAATATTTAGAAACAAAGTACAAAAGGTAATCAGAGAAAGGTTCTTAAAAGACATCATGTGCCTCTCTACGGAGCTAAATTTTCCCTTGGGACTTTTGTGAGCATCCAGGAGATGGCCCCAAGAGATGGGAGAAAACATGCATTCTGATAAAGACTTGTATTCAAATGTTGATAGGAGCTTTACCCATAATAGCTAAAAACACTGAACACAACTCAGATATTCATAAACTGTTGAAGAGATAAATTGTGGTATCTCTATACTGAATTACTGCTCAGTGATAAAAATGAATAAACTACTGGTCCACATAGCAATGCCAATAAATCTCAAAGCACCATGCTAAGTGAAGGAAGTCAGATATGAATTACTACACACTGTATGATTCCATTTGTGTGAAATTCTAGAAAACGTAAGCCTATAGTGACAGAAGGCAGATCAATGGTTGCCAGGGACCAGGAATGGAGGCAGGGACCCCTTACAACATGACACAAGGAAACACTGTAGGATGGTGAAATATTCTATATCATATTCATGGTGGGGGTTACATGACTGCACACATTTGTCAAAACTCATCCAACTGCACACTTAAAATTGATCAATTTCATTGTATATAAATTATACCTCAATAAACCCAATTGAAAATGGATTTACAAATGTATAAACATTATAAATGGCTACTAACAGAAACTAAGGAAAGCAAACCTTAGGATTGATGTCAGAAACATCAAACTTGTCCTCTACCCTCTTACCCTCTTCCTTTTGAGGCCACTATTTCCTAGGAGGACTTTTGAGATAAGAACTGTGAGATAAGATTGTTCTGGAGCAGCTCTTCTCCCTTGGGTATGGACAAGAGTGTAATAATTTATTTTCTTCCCATGAGGTCCCTTAGAGCTTTACTTCAAGTAATGAGAATTTCTGATTCTTATCAGTTTCTTTGAAAGACCTTAGAATTGCCACTGGAAACATAATTACAAAGAAAGTAGACTCTGAGTCAGGCAGCCATGGGATCAAATCATGTCACTTTTACTTACTAATTGAGTGGATTGCTTATGTTATTAAACTGCACAAAGCCCAGCTTGTCCTCTTCTGAAGATTGGATATAATAGAACAATCTCACCAAGTGATCTTAAAGATTTGCTAAGAAGTCAAGCAGTTCCTGAGGAGCAGCAGGTGACAACTGTTAGTCTGGCTTCCAAATATCCTTGAATTTAACTGGTAAGGACACAATGAACCCAAATTAGACAGTTTATTACTCACGACAGGGCAGACATTGTGAGCTTCATCCAAGCACCAGCTTCCCTTGCCTGTCAGGTACATGGGGGTGATAAAGGCACCCAGGTGGGTGTTGCACACACAGCGGTTTGGAGCACTCCTGAAGAATGCCAAGCTTAGGACCCTCCTGGCATTATATGGGGGCTGGCAAACCTGTCCCTCCTGCCCTTTAGAAACAGAGATTATATTTGTTATTCTGGGATGTTAGCAAATCTTCCCTGGGAGGGGAGGGTGAGGTTTTTATCTTTACTACCCAGGAATGGAAAGAGAGAGAGGACAGATAGACAGAGGCGCTGTCTATCTTTACTAAACTGGAATGTAAATAAATCTGCACAAATTGACTAGTGATGCTTAGACATGGAAAAATGTAGATTCATGGAGAATTTTCTCCCAACAAGATTGAAGGAGAAAAATGAATGCAAATTACAGAGCTCAGTGTATGCTACAGAGTAATCACATAATAAATTCAGACGGTAATAATATTGACAATTATGAAGATGAGGTAACAGCGGCAAAAATAGCATATTTCTTTAAACCTGGCACCACCATTCCTCTTAGGAAATGAATTATATTTGTTGGAAAAATGTGTTAATAAGTGTTTGCAATAAAATGTGAACCAAAGAGAAGCAGATGGAACTGCTGTCTTGGAGACCTGGGAAGAAATGTGTTGTTCTAAAGTAGTATTTCTTAAAGAGTGGTCTCAAGATCAGCATCGGCAATACCTGGGAGCTTAGCAGAAATGCAGATTCTTTCTGGGGACAGTCAGGGGTGCTTATAGTCCCATCCACTCTAGAGACTGAGGTGGGAGGATCACTTGAGCCCAGGAATAGTGCCATAGTGAGCTATGATTGTGCCTGCAAATAGCTGCTCTACTCCAGCCTGGGCAATATAATAAGACTTTGTCTCTAAAACACTTTTAAAAATTGAAAACATGCAGATTCTCAGTTCCTACTTCAGTCCCACTCAATCACAAACTATGGGTGGGCTGAGAAATCTTGTTTTAAACAAGCTGGGTGATTCTGGTGCACACTGAAGTTTGAGAACTGTTGCTCTAGAGAGGGAAAGACAGGGAGGTAAGAAAAGAGGAGAAAGGAGAGAGGGAGAAAATGGGAAGATGTGAGACTGGACTCTTTATGGATGAGCAGCATGAGGAATCATCAGTGGTAGACTTAACATCCTAAGTAGTAGGCAGAGAGAAGAATTCATGTGGAATTTTTTACAAAGCAGTTTGTACAGACGTTACTCCTCCCTGGACTCATGGCTATCCAGTAAACACTAATACCGTGGGGCTGGGAGGGAGGTCGGCCAGGAAAGGGGCCTCACATGGTGAAAACAAAGACCAGAGTAAAGAACCAGACCTTGGGAGACAGAGGAAGCCATGAAGATAGAAACCCTGAGAGAAATGAGGCCCATTTTGGAAAGGACTTTGAATTCCATGAGCCTTAGAGCCAACTTTGTCTACAAGACAATGCACTAGAGCAGAGGGCCCCAACTCACACGTGAACCACAATAATATTATGATGATGAGCCCAACAGATGTCTTGAGTATTGCAAGAAAATACCAAGAGAGGATTACTCTTTCATACGACTAAAGCCTAACGAACGTGGTAATACCCTGTTTAAAAATGATCAAAGATACATTTTCCACTTGACCTACAGGGGTTTGGTTGTTCTATTGGCTCAGCTTATTCATATTTTTATGTTGTAAGGAAGGACTATAAGAAATAAAAGCAGCCATATGGCCTTCATTAAAGGTAGGATCAGATGAGGAATGAGAAAAGGATTTTATAGTTCTTTTTTTTTTGAGATGAAGTCTCGCTCTGTCACCCAGGCTGGAGTGCAGTGGCACAATCTCGGCTCACTGTAAGCTCCCCCTCCTGGGTTCACGCTATTTTCCTGCCTCAGCCTCATGAGTAGCTGGGACGACAGGCACCCACCACTACGCCCGGCTAATTTTTTTGTATTTTCAGTAGAGACGGGGTTTCACCATGTTAGCCAGGATGGTCTCGATCTCCTGACCTCGTGATCCGCCCACCTCAGCCTCCCAAAGTGCTGGGATTACAGGCATGAGCCACCGCGCCCGGCCAAGGATTTTATAGTTCTTATCCCCAAGAAGATGAAAGCAGAAAGTGAATGCCCATTCAGCTTCATTTGTCATTTTTAGAAGTGTTGGCCTAAAGAAAGAAATTGAGCCAAAATTACTATAGGTAGAGAGTTTATTTGGCCTAAAGGACTGCAGCCCAGAAAATACTTCTAAGTTACCTTGGGAAGTGCTCTGGAGAACAAAGGAGAGATTGGAGCTGCTAAAGTTAAAAAAATGATGAATCGGGAGAGGGAGTGATGATGAAAGTATAAAAGTGGTTTGTCAGGAATCCTCATTAGCTTACAAAAATGACATTGTTAGTAATTGGCTATACATTGTTGAGCTATTAGGTATGAATTATGGTGTCCAGCATATGGCATTATTAGGCTAATTTATAGCTACTGGAGGCATCAGCCAGTCTAGAGGCCACATGACAAGCAACTTCAAAATGATTACTTAGCTCAAGGGGGTGAGACGATGGGTGGAATATGACTGCAGTCTCATTCCAACACCCCGCTGGGTCCGTTTTTTTTTGTTTTTTTTTTTTTTTTTTTGAGACAGGGTCTTACTCTGTCACCCAGGCTGGAGTGCAGTTGTGTGATCACTGCTCACTTCAGCCTCCATGTCCTAGGTGTGGGGAAAAGAAAGAGAGATCAGATTGTTACTGTGTCTGTGTAGAAAGAAGTAGACATAAGAGACTCCATTTTGTTCTGTACTAAGAAAAATTCTTCTGCTTTGAGATGCTGTTAATCTGTAACCCTACCCCCAACCCTGTGCTCCCTGAAACATGTGCTGTGTCAACTCAGGGTTAAATGGATTAAGGGCTGTGCAGGATGCTTTGTTAAACAAACGCTTGAAGGCAGCATTCTTGTTAAGAGTCATCACCACTCCCTAATCTCAAGTATCCAGAGACACAATACACTGCGGAAGGCCGTAGGGACCTCTGCCTAGGAAAGCCAGGTATTGTCCAAGGTTTCTCCCCATGTGATAGTCTGAAATATTGCCTCGTGGGAAGGGAAAGACCTGACCGTCCCCCAGCCCGACACCCGTAAAGAGTCTGTGCTGAGGAGGATTAGTAAAAGAGGAAGGAACACCTCTTGGCAGTTGAGATAAGAGGAAGGCATCTGTCTCCTGCTCGTCCCTGGGCAATGGAATGTCTCGGTGTAAAGCCCAGTTGTATATTCCATCTACTGAGATAGGGGAAAACCGCCTTAGGGCTGGAGGTGGGATATGCTGGCAGCAATACTACTCTTTAAGGCATTGAGATGTTTATGTATATGCACATCAAAAGCACAGCACTTTTTTCTTTACCTTGTTTATGATGCAGAGACATTTGTTCACATGTTTTCCTCCTGACCTTCTCTCCACTATTGCCCTATTGTCCTGCCACATCCCCCTCTCCGGGAAACGCCTGATAATGATCAATAAATACTAAGGGAACCCAGGCCGGTGCCGGCGCCGGCGCGGGTCCTCCGTATGCTGAACACCGGTCCCCTGTGCCCATTTTTCTTTCTCTATACTTTGTCTCTGTGTCTCTTTCTTTTCCAAGTCTCTCATTCCACCTGATGAGAAATGCCCACAGGTGTGGAGGTGCAACCCACCCCTTCACTAGGCTCAAGTCTTCCTCCCAACTTACCTCCTGATGAGCTGGGACCACAGGTGTCCTCCACCATGCCTAGGTATTTTTTTACTATTTTGTAGAGACGAGCTCTCACTATGCTTGTTGTCCAGGCTGGTCTCAAACTCCTGTGTTCAAGAGACCCTCCCACCTCGGCCTCCCAAAATGCTAGCATTACAGGCATAAGCCACCGTGCCCTGCCTGGGTCTGGTCGTTTAAAGGAGGCTTCCATTCCTCACATTAAAAGTTTCTTTTCTTTCTCTCGAGACAATGTGATCTAGTGGTTACATGACTGGGCTTTGGGTCTAAACTGAGAGATTCCAATCCCAGCTCCTCGACTTTCCAGATGTGTGATCTCATGCTTCAGTTTCCTCATATACAAAATGGGGATGATTGTGCCTGCGTCATAGAATGGTTATGATGACTAAACAAGTTAACATACAAAAAATACTTAAAAGTAGTACTTAGCAAATGATAACCAGTGGTACTGGTGGCATTAGCAGTAGTGTTCCAGGACGAGTACTGTGGGAAAACAGCCCTTGAAAGAAAAAAGGCAATATCAATGTGTTTGGGGGAAAATAAGTGAAGAAAAGAGCTGAAAGCTTTGTTTTCTGGAGTGGCCAAGCTTAAGGAAAAACAAATCCCAACGGGTAGAGAGTGTGCTGAGAGTCACAAAGGAAACCAAACCAAGCTGAGTTCTCAAGACCATAGCAAAAGAGAAATTGGAGAGGCAGGAGGCAGGCCTGGGCTGGGGAAATGATCCTGGGCCAACGGTGGCTCCTTGACAGTGGTTTCTTGTAAATCTTGAAGTAGAAAATTTAAAGAAACACACATTCAGTGTTCTCCTAGTCCAGAAATTGACCAGAGAAAAATGGAAAAAGAGAATCGTTTAGGATGTACCCTCCAAAAATGCTGTTTATACATCAATTTTTGCATAAGAAAATGGGTAATAAATGTGATTTGGTTTTCAATTACGAAAGTAATACAGTCCACCCTTAGAGACAAGGTTGATTGAATCCATGGATGAAGAACCCACAGATACAGAGGCCGACTATAAAGGACTTGAGCATCTGAGAATTTGGTATTTGCACAGAGAGTATAGGCAAGTCCTGGAATATCCCCAAAACACTGAGGGAAAACTTATACAGAAGTCTCCCCATATGTGTGAGGAATACCTTCTGAGGTCCCCAGTGACTGCCAGAAACCTCAGATAGTACCGAACCCTATACACACTATGTTTTTCCATCTGATAACTGAGGTGGCTACTAAGTGTCTAAAGGGCAGGAACATCTGCGGCATGGAGACGCTAGACAAAGGGAGGACTCACATCCCCCGGTGGGACAGAGCCAGACAGCAACAGAGAGCATGCAATTTCATCATGCTACTCAGAACACCTAGTAATTTAAAATGCATGAATTGTTTATTTCTGAAATTTTCCATTTAATATTTTTGGCCTGCTGTTGACTGCAGGTAACTGAAACTGCAGAAAGTGAAACTGTGAATAAGGGGGCACTTCTATATTCTTTGGGAAATACGGAGGAGTATAAAGAAGAAAACAAAAATCATAATCTCTGTATTCAGAAATAACTGCTATAAACACTTGCTAAATTTTTAGTACACTTAAGATATATTGAGATAATATAAACTATATCATTTCCAAATATTTCACAAATTCATTGTAGTCATTTCCCTAGGAAATTAAATCTTCTTTAGAAACAGGATTTTAAATGACCACATATTATTTTACTGAATAGATAACAATTTACTTAGCCATTGACCTCTTAATAGAAACTGGATTACTGTTGGTTGTTTGTTTTTGTTTTTTTAACCGAGACTAGGTAGCAGGTATCTAAAGGTTCCCTTGATCGTCTCTCTTAGTTCACATGACTTCCCCAAATCCAAGACTGATGAGGGAAATGAAACGTTCTGTCGCCCAGGCTGGAGTGCAGTGACACGATTTTGGCTTACTGCAACCTCTGCCTCCCAGGTTAAAGCAATTCTCCTGCCTCAACCTCCCGAGAAGCTGGGATTACGGGCACACACCAACACACCCAGCAAATTTTTGTATTCTTAGTAGAGACAGGGTTTCATCATGTTGGCCAGGCTGGTTTCAAACTCTTGACCTAGTGATCTGACCCCCTCGGCCTCCCAAAGTGGTACGAATACAGGCATAAGCCACCACGCCCAGCCCTACTGTTGGTTTTTAACTGATTAAACATAAAACTGGGACAGACACTGTGGCTCACGCCTGTAATCTCAGCACTTTGACAGGCCAAGGCAGGAGGATCACTTGAGCCCAGGAATCCAAGAGACCAGCCTGGGCAATGTAGAAAGACTCTGTCTGTACAAGTTTTTTTTTTTTTTTTTTTTTTTAGCTGGGTGTGGTGGTGCTTACCTGTACTCCCAGCTACCCAGAAGGCTGAGGTCAAAGAATTGCTTGAGCCCGGGAGGCAGAGGTTGCAATGAGTTGAGATCATGCCACTGCACTCTAGCCTGGGCAACAGAGAGAGACCTTGTGTCAAAAAACAAAAACAAAAACAAAAACAAATTTTGTTGAATCCTGTGATATATTTAAATTGCCTTCCAGAAGAGCCAGTTCACATGTATACATCTCTTCCCAGCTCTGCATTCAGTGATTTCACATTGGTAACATGAAATTGGCCATAGTGGGGGTATTTTACACAACAGAAATTGGCAAACACTCCAAATCAGCCTGTTTTCTTCCAACTTGCTGGTTACTAAACATTTACCAGTTTACACTAGAGAAATTTACCAATTTTACTTCCATCAATAGTGTTTAAGCACTTCAGCACTGGACACGACCATTGACAGTACTGATATTTGTCACATCGATATCTGAAAATAGTATCTCATTTTGTTGTAATTTTCACTTACTTTTTATGAAGTTGACATTTCTGTATTTTAGGGCATACAATGTATGTATATCTTAAAATTATGGTTTTATTTATAATTTCCTGTTTATCTTCTAACCTAATCTATACTAATCTCCGATTAGCAACATGCAGAGTAAAAACATTGCTGGATTTATAAAGTACAAGGGAGAAGATCTTAAATGAGGGATGACTTCAGCAATTACCCTAATCTTTACCCAAGCAAGGAAGATAAACTGTGCAGGTGACAGATAACAGATGCCCTCTGGAAGCTGTATAGAACCCATGGAGGAAAAATTGATGCCAATATGGGCATATACAGCTCCTATTTAATTTTTTCCCACTGGACATAAAAAACAGAACCTCAGAAACAGTATTAACTGCATGGGAAAAATCATCTAAAAAATCCTCTTTAAAAAATGTGAGGTCTTATTCCTCCATTAATTTCAACACTAACTCACATGCCCAGATAACTATGAAAGGGAGAAGAGGAGGCTTGCACCGGCATTGCCAAAATGAGAAAACATAAGTGGTTACACGCAATGTCTGCTGTGACTTAAATGTCTCAAATCTCATTACTGCCCCAGGACCTGCTCCTACTCACACACGCATTTTCATTTGTCTTTCCACCCCTTTCTTACTTAACTCATGTACTTTGGGGAATGCTAACTTCTACCTCCAATTCTAGAGATGGCCCAGAGTCTCAGAGAATGTTTGATTTCCCTCATCAGTCTTGGATTTGGGGAAGTCATGTGAACTAATAGGGACAATCAAGGGAGTCTCTAGATACTTGCTAGCCAGCCTGGGCTGGATGAGGTCTCTCACCCTGAGGGAGAAAGTAGGCAGCTGGCCAAATACCAGAAGCTACCTATTACCAGCCATAGGGGAAGGGAACCAGACTTAGAAGGCAGCTAACTATGCGGAAGGCCTAACAGAAAGATGATGAAAAACTGTGTCTCTGATGAATTTATTGAGCCACTGGATTAACGAACATTGATGTATATGATACTTCGGATTTCCAGGTACCTGAGCTACAAATTCCTGTGATGGCTAATTTTGTGTGTCAACTTGACTGGTCCATGGGGTCAGATGTTTGGTTAAACATTATTGTGGGTATGTCTGTGGGGGAGGTTCCTTTTGAGTTGGTGGACTGAGTAAGGCAGACAGCCCTCCCAATGTAGGGAGGCCTCAAACAATCTATTGGAGGCCTGAGTAGGACACAAAAGTGGAGTAAGAGAGAATAATCTCTCTTTGCCTGACTGTCTTTGAGCTGGGGCATGGTTCTTCTGCCTCTGGGCTTGGGATGAGACTGGAGATTATACAACGGGCTCTCCTGGTTTTCAGGTTCTTGGGCTCAGACTTGGATATATACATTCCAGACTCCTGTATATAAACTCCTATTAGTTCTGTTTCTCTGGAGAACCCAGACTCATACAATTCCCTTTGTTATTTAAGCAAAATGTGCAAGAGGAAAGAGCTGATCACAGTTCTATCTAAATTTTCCTGCTGTCCATGTAAGTTTTGAGCTTCTTTCAGGCTTGTAACGCAGTGGTCAAACTTTAAAATGTAAAACATATCATGTCATTTTCCTGCTCTTACCCCTCCAGTGGCCTGTGTCACACATTAATAAAAATAATAATAAAAAATCCAGTGCTCACCTTTGTCCTGTGGTCTGGGCCCTGCTGCCTCTATCTCTCACCATTAGTGTGCTCTAGACACTAAAGTGCTGGCTCAGGCTGTTGACCTTGCTATTCCTTCTACCTGGAATGCCTTTTCTCAGGATCTGCACATTCAAGTTTCTTAATTCATTTAGTTGCCAGCTGAAATATCAGTGATCAGAGGAGACTTCTCTGACCCCCTATCTAAAGAAGTTCTCACCCTCTTCATGCTCTATTCCTTACTGTGGTCCAGTTTTTCTTGTGATACTTATCCTTACCTAAATTTACATTATTCACTTTTTAAATAGTCACTCTTACCAGAAGGTAAGTTCCAAAAGGGCAAGGACTTCATATCATTTATGGCTGAGTCTCTAGTACCTAGAACATTTCCTGGCATACAATAAATAGTCAATACCTTTTAATGAAGACGATGTAAAGAAAAAAATAATAGTCTCAGGTGTCATCTTCCTTAAGAATAAGTATCAATATGTATTCCTGGCTAGTTTTCATTTTAGTAATGGGGTACACGTTGCAGATTGACTGACCCGGGAGCCATTCCCAACCTGCTTCTGCCTGGCGGCTTGGCAATATTGAGGCTGTAAGAGTGAAGCACTTGTTTGCCCAGTCTCCACTGCTGCTATGCAAGAATTCTGGCCTGGAAGATTGGTGTGCATTTCTGGGAGTGCTTTTGGTTTACTAATAAAAGAAACACACAAGGCTGGCCCTGCCCTTCCTCCTTATTTCTCCTCAGAAGCTGAGTACAATCATGGTGATGGAACGTGATCTTGTGATCAAAAGGCTACAAGTCTAAGAGAAAAATCAGGCTTCTATTAATCATCTGTGCCATCCATGCCAATGATGAGGAAATGTACTCCAACTATTGACTGAGTTTTCTTTTATTTACAGTACAACAAATCAAAATAGATACAAATGCTGACATAAGAAAGCACAATATTCAATTCAACAAACATTTACTGGGCAACTGCTAAGTGCAAGACACTGTATTTAGTGGTAATGTGGATATAAAGACCAACAAGTCACTGTTTCTGTTCCCAAGGAGATTCTAACCCAAAGAGGGAGATAGGCCTTATAAGGTAAAATGGGGTCACTGTTCACATCCCTATCCAACCATAGTCTCAAAGGCACCTACCCACTAATGCCCAGCTGAATGCGTGACATACACTGATGTGAAATAAATATGTACTGAGTAAGTGAATGTGAGATAAATTCCACTTGGGTGCATTAAAAAGACTTCAAATAAGTTTTGAATGGGAATTTAAAGGACAAGTAGGATTTTCACAGGAAGAAATGGTGGTAGAAAGGTAGGAAGGCATTTTAGACAGAGAGAACAGGAAGCTTAAAAGCATGAAGGCAGTCATAACATATGTAAGGGAATGGGGATTGCCCATTTTCTTCAGGTAAGAAAAGAATGTGCTACTACAGGTTGAGTATCCCTTATCTGAAATGCTTGGGACCAGAAATATTCTAAGTTTCAGAATTTTGTTTTGGATGTTGAAATACTTGCAGAATACATACTGGTTGAACATCTCTAATCCAAAAATCTGAAATCCAAAATGCTCCAAGGAGCCTTTCTATTGAGCATCATGTCAGCACCCAAAAAGTTTTGGATTTTGGAGTATTTTGGATTTGGAATTTTTTGATTTGGGAAGCTCAAACTGTATCAGAAATTTTTTTCTCAACAGTCCTCTGTCATGGCACCAGTTGAAATCACCTGGAGACTGAGTACAGAGAATCAACATTAAGAAATTAGTCAGGAGAGAAACCAACTAAGGAGACTGACAAGAAGAAAGAATCAAGGTAGGAGAAAAGCAAAGAAACTGTGGGCTCTTGGAAGTAATGGGAGCAAAGCCCTCCAGTGAGGAGATACATTAAATGCTATGTTATACTACATTTGAGTCTGCTGGTAGCTCAGAAAGATGAAGCTAGAAAAGTGATCAATTAATGTAGTGATTTGACAAGAACCATTACAGTGGAGTGGTGGAAATAGAAGTCCAATTATTATTACTTTTGGAGGCAGGGTCTTGCTGTGTTACCCAAGGTGGAATGCAGTGGTGTAGTTAGAGTTCACTGCAGCCTCAAACTCCTGGACTCAACCTATCCTCTCACCTCAGCCTTCCAAGTAGCTGGGACTACAGGCACGCACCACCACGCCTGGCTAATTTTTTTAAATTTTTTTGTAGAGATGAAGTCTCACTATGTTGCCCAGGCTGGTCTTGAACTCCTGCCTCAAGCCATCCTCCTGCCTTAAGCCATCTTCCTGCCTTAGCTTCCCAAAATGCTGGGATTATAGGTGTGAGCCACCACATCTAGCCTGGATGTCCAATTGGAATGGACTCCAGAAAACACAAGGTGAGGCCGGGCACGGTGGCTCACGTCTGTAATCCCAGCACTTTGGGAGGCCAAGGTGGGTGGATCACGAGGTCAGGAGATCGAGACCATCCTGGCTAACACAGTGAAACCCTGTCTCTACTAAAAATACAAAAAATTAGCCGGGCGTGGTGGCGGGCGCCTGTAGTCCCAGCTACTCAGGAGGCTGAGGCAGGAGAATGGCGTGAACCCGGGAGGCAGAGGTTGCAGTGGAGCTGAGATCGCGCCACTGCACTCCAGCCTGGGCGACAGAGCGAGACTCCAACTCAAAAAAAAAAAAAAAAAAAAAGAAAAAACCACAAGGTAAGAAAATGGAGCAGCATGTATAGGCAGATGATTCAAGAAGTTTCTCTGTGAATGGGGAGTTGGAGGGAGATGTAGGATAAAGGGAAAGTTTTTTGAAAACTACATTTATTTTCAAATAGAAATGATCCAACAGTGAGAGAGAAATAGAGAAAGCAAGAGAGAAAAAGAAAGAAGAAAGGGTCATCGCAAAGGCTAAATTGTTGGGAAGAAAGGAGAAGTTGGCCTTTGATAGGAGCAAATATACCTTAAAATAGCAGAAATGAAGACAAAGCATAAGAGGGCAGATGCTAGTAGGGTGGATGCTTTGGTGAGGGGAGGATGAGGGAGCTCCAGTCTCAGTTCTCTCAATTCTCCACAAACACAAACTGTTAAAGAGGAAGCGTGTCTCTTCTGAGTTATTGTTCAAGACAATCCCTTTGATTGTGTTTCTTCCCTTCTTTCTGCCAAAGACAGACAAAATCAGACACTAGTTCAAATGGTAAGGACAGATTTTAATCAGTAATACATTATTGCAATAGGGGTCAGGAGTCAGCACGAATTCAACTTTGATTTGTGCAAAGGTGGATGGACATTTTTGAAGTGAAAATGAGGGAGTAGGGAGGGGGAAATCAGGGGCTGAATAGAGTAAGGGAACTAAAAATCTAGAAAGGATTGGTCTGTGTAAATGTGATTAGGTCAGCTGTGTCTGCTAGCTGGTCGTTATTGAAGTTGAGATTCTATTTTCTCACAGAACCTGTAAGACAAGGTCCTATATTTCCTAATGATTACATTTCAAAGGAATAGATTTCAGGTCCTTGAGAAAGACACTGTGAGTTGTAGGAGACACATATACATCTTAAAGGGACAGAGGAGTGATTCACAATTGTAAGCCCTTTTTGGTAAATGTTCTAAGAAAGGGTGGTCAGAGTACACCCTTTACTATGTCAGATGTTGGCTTTACTATGTCAGATGGGACCTGTGTCAGATGTTGGCTGGAATGAATAGTAAATTCTTTTTTTTTTTTTTTTTTGAGATGGAGTCTTCCTCTGTCACCCAGGCTGGAGTACAATGGTGCTATCTCGGCTCACTGCCACCTCCACCTCCCGGGTTCAAGCGATTCTCCTGCCTCAGCCTCCCAAGTAGCTGGGATTACAGGCGCCCGCCACCGTGCCCGGCTGCTTTTTTGTATTTTTAGTACAGATGGTGTTTCACCACATTGGCCAGGCTGGTCTCAAACTTCTGACCCCAGGTGATCCGCCCACCTTGGCCTCCCAAAGTGCAGGGATTACAGGCGTGAACCACCCGTGCCAGGCATAAGTAGTAAATTCTTTTCATTGCTTTGAGCTTTCTCAGACAGGTACATTAAGTGGGGCTGGGTTATGCTAGGGATGTGGCCTCAAGCTATTAGAAATTATGTTTGTTTGTTTAAGTCTTTTAATGTGGGGGATGGGGACTGGACTAAATTATTTGTGCTGGGAGTCTGGTTTTTATAGGCCAAGGTTGAGGCCTAGTTGAGAAGTGGGCTCAGAGGAATTTGGCTAGAGTTGGGTTAAGGAGAGATTCTTTAACAGTCTCTGCCTATTCGATCACATCTAATCTTCCTCTAATGTTTAACTTCAAGAAGATAACTTACATTCTGGGTTTTTGTTGTTGTTTTTTCCTTATTCCAGCCAAATTAATCTCTCCTCTGAACTCACAGAACCTTTTGTAGTACTTCTCATAAAGAAATTTATCATGTACCTTTTGACAAATTTTATTATCTTATTTCATTGTGTACCTGCTCATGTATTTATTTCTTGGCTACCAGACAGCATCACAATTTCCTCCAGGAATGTTGACCTAATGTGTTACAGGTTCTGCACTGCACTTGGACACATGGAAGGGACTCAGTCACAGTCAAAGGGTACCCAGGCACCTTCATTCATTCCCAAAATTTTTAATGGGTGTGCTCACTATACATAGCATTTTGTCCAGTGCCGCTAGGGGTCAAATTCAAAAGGCCCAGCCACAATTTTTACTCTTGGTTTCCCTACCTTCTCTTCACAGTCCTGCGACTTACTAGAGAAAGCTGAGATGTACATTTACCTTGAAGCTTCTAAAAATGTAACCCTGCAAAACCTGATCCTTAAGACAGTATGAGATATGTTTCCACAAGCATACAATTTAGAGGTTTGGATCCTTTTGTAGTTCATAAGTGTGATGATTGGGTGTTCATGTGCAGCTGTGAGATGTGCCGCCCTTGAACCTTGTTACGAGTTTGGCACATTACCTGTTTAACGTGAAAAAGAAACTTAGAGGCGTGTTATTCAAGAATCCCTCAAAGGTAAACAATCAGAGGCTCATTCTCAGCATATATTAAGAAGTTATAACCACATTGAGATACCACTCATACCCACTAGAATAGCTCTAAACAAAAGTCAGGTAATAACAAATACTGGTGAAGATGTAGAGAAACTGGAACCCTTCTACACTGCTGGTGGGCATGTTAAATCGTACAGCCACTTTGGAAAACAGTCTGGCAGGCTCTCAAACATTTAGACATGGAGTTACCATATGACCCAGTTCTATGGTGGGCAGGCCTATACAAATCTATCTCAAAGTCCTGGGATGCCGGGAGGTGGAAGAAAGAGGCTGACAAATAAAGTTCCTTGGGAAGAAACATTTAATAGCGACTAAGGAACAGAAGCTATGTCCATATCTGTGTCTTGGGCAGCAAGATGAGATGGTGGATTGCTGTGCTATTAACCCCCAGACTCAATGTTTTTTTTTTTTTTCTTTTGAGACAAGGTCTCTCTCTCTCTGTATTGCCTAGGTTGGGGTGCAGTGGTACGATCATGGCTCACAGAAGCCTCAAATTCCTGGACTCAAGTGATCCTCCTGCCTCAGCCTCTCCAGTAGCTCGGACTATAGGTGTGCCACTGCACCCAGGTAATTTTTATTTTTTATTTTTTGTAGAGACAGGGTCTTGCTTTGTTGCCCAGGCTGGTCTCGAACTCCTGGCTTCAAGGAATCCTCCAGCTTCAACCTCCAAAAGCATTGGGATTACCGGCATGAGCCATCACTCCAGCCCCTTAGGGCTTATATACCATAGGGGAGGGGTGGTTCAGAAGGGATGTGTAGGACAATTGACGTATAATAACATCAAGTTGTTTGAATTAAGGACAGAACATACTGGGTAGATACCTGCTCTTACACAAGGAACAATAGATAAAGTAGAAATCTTAGAGGCCTTCCCAGAACAGGGGTCAATCAGAAGTCAACACGGAGGATTAGCTTCCAAGATGGAGCTGCTTTCGCCTCCACATCCAGCAATTCCACTCTTAGATTCCAATTCCACTCAATAGAAATGGAAACATAGGTCCATAAAAAAACTGTACATGACTGTGTACAGCAGCCTTATTCACAATAGCCAAAATGTGGAAACAACTGAAATGTCCATCAACTGATGAATGGATAAACAAAATGCAACAGAATATGCTCCAGCAATCTAAAGGAACGAAGTACTGTACAGATACATGCTACAACATAGATGAACCTTGAAAGCATTACGCTAAATGAAAGAAGCCAGACACAAAAGGCCACATATTGTATGGCTCCATTTATATGAAATATCCAGAATAGGCAAACCCATAGAGACAGGAAATTGATTATTGTTTGCTAGGGCTGGGGTTTGGAGGGTAGAGTTAGGAAGAGTGATAGCTAGAGGGTATGGGTTTCTTTTACATGTGATGAAAATGTTCTCAAATTGTGGTGATTGTTGAACATATCTGGAAATATACTAAAAATCGCTGAATGGTATACTTTAAATGGTTGACTTGTTTGGTATGTGAGTTATATCCCAATAAAGCTGTTATATAAAAAAAAATCATGCGACCAATTATCTCAACAATCAAGAGACTGTGTTAAAGATTCTTTGCTTGGCCAAACTTCAGTTAGGCTTCTGAATCTTCTCCCAGGTCCTTGTGTGCACTTCCTTGTAAATGCAGTGTTAGGAAGTAACACTGCCACGGCAGTTTATCAAGAATCCCCCACCCTCCATATGTGATCAAAATTCTTTACTCCTACCCTTAGTATCTGACCCCCTGGCCTGCCTTCACTGGGACTCCTGTTAGGTTGGTTCAGCCAGAATTTCCCCCAGAATTGATGTTTCCTCTTAGCAGTTTTCCGAACACCTGCTCCTTGCTCCTTGGCTATAAATCTCCACTTATTCCTGGTGTATTTGGAATAGTTACGATTGAGTTGCCTTCACCCCTTTAACTTCCGTCTTTTTTTTTTTTTTTCACAATGGAGGACACAAAACGTTGTTATTTCAAGTCTTTGTGGCCAACAGATTGGTGGTTTATGGGCCAGCATCCCTTTTTATGCGTAAAATATTTAAAACGCAGCCTGCAATGGTTGGTAAAGTGGTGAAACGTTTAGTGTGTGAGGTCGGATCCTAGTCTGGCCGCTGGTCCTGGCGATCCTCTGAGGCGGCCTGAGTTTGGGGCGCCTCGTGTGACCGCGCGCCCCTCCTCCGGGCCTGAGTCACGGTGCCGCCGGAGTCCCCACGCGAGGATGCTGCGGTGAGCGCGGCCGGGACGCCGCGTCGGGCTCTCGGCCGCCCAGCGGCGCCGCAGGGGAAGCCAGGCCGGCAGCCGCGCGCTCCCCAGCCGGCCACCAATCCCGCCCTCCCCGGCTCCTCCGGACCTCCTCGGCGGGCGGCGGCGGGGCCTGCCTGTGCGCTCTGCGCCCGCCCGCGCCTACCCTCCATGGCGTTTATCCGGAAGAAGCAGCAGGAGCAGCAGCTGCAGCTCTACTCCAAGGAGAGGTGCGCGCCCAGCTGAAGAAGGGCCCAGCCGGGGGCCTAGTCGGGGCAGGTCGTGGGGACGCCGGCCGGAGATCTGAGGGACGGGAGGCGGCGTGGGGGCCGGGCACGGAGGCAGGGGCCGGACGCGTGTCCAGGGCCTGGGCTGGGGGCTGTGGCGGAAACCTGAGGTCGGGGTGAGAGGCCGGGGGCCTGGTCTGGGCCGGAGCCTGCCGGGGACAGGAACTGGATGACGGGCCAGGCCAGATTCCACCGCGGAGCCGAGGCATGCCGAGCTAGCCGGCAGTGCAGGTCCCGGCGGCCGCGGGCAGCTCACCCGGAAGGCCGCGCGGGGTCCGGGCGTGGATCCCGGCACGCGAGCCCGGGCGTTCGCAGGGGAGGGTGAGTACGCTGCCCGGCGGGCACCCCCTTTCTAATCCTTCCCCTTAATCGGGTCCAGACACTCGGCGCCGGCGCCGCAGAGTTGGTCGCCGGGCGGCACCGAGCAGGCCGGCGACCACCCACTCGCATTGCCGCGCCTTTTTCCTGCCGACTCCTTTAGACACAGGACTAGCTCCATGCCCTGGAAGGGTGGGAGGGGGGCCGCCAGAAAGGCCTGATTCTGAGGAAAGCCAAGGTCCTGCCTCCCAAACACTTGCTCCCCGCGCAGTGGACCTTGTGTTGGAAAGCTTTGCAGTCGAAATCGCGGTGCGGCAGCGGAGCACTCATTCTCACCAGCATCCCAGTAAGGATTTGGGATCCCTTGAGCTAAAATGGTCTCACAGCAGTTCCCTTTCAGATATGCTGGACCTGCCCCCAAGGGAAGTCTCATAAGAAAGCTCACTTCGGCTCTATGTATAGTTCCCAGAGCATTTTTGGTGACAGAAACAACTTGCTCGGTCTGCAGCTCAGATGCCAAAAGGAAAGGGGGGCTGAATCATTTTACAAACACACTGTTTTGATTGTGAGAGCTACAGATCTTCCAGTGCTGCTAGCCTGTCACGTTGTCTCATCAGTGAATACCAGCAAAGCAGGTTACACGTGGGAATACAAGTGCAGACTTCAAGATTTGTCTACACTTGTTTTATAAGGGTTGACTCGACCCTTTGATCCAGACATTCATCCTTCTCTAATCTGTAATGTTGGTCTAACCAGTGTGTCCACAGTACGAAATGTCATTTTTCTACTGTAGAGAAGAAGATACGATACGCAGAAAACGTATCTCAGATATGGCTTTCAAAAATGTTTTTGGTGATGTGATTAGGTTTTAGTCACAGAAAGGGTTGTTTATTAAATAACTGAGCCCTAACTATGTAACTCACACTTGGGGATGCCTTTCTGACTGAATTTGTAATGCATTTTTCTTGTGGAAAGAGCTTGAGTGGTTTCTTTGTTTAGTACCAACAATATTAAGACTTGTTGGTGCTCTGTATTGAGTGGGTGAACATTCATATTTAAATTGTGAGAACTTTGACACACTTGAATTGGCATCATGTTGTATGATATGAGTCATTCGTGCCAATACTCATATTGGCCTTTTTGATATACAGGGAAACGTTTTTTCCTTGGTTCTGGCTGTTATTTCGATGAAGTAATTTGTGTTCAATTTGGCTAGCTCATACAGCTCCGTGGTGTCACACAAACCTTGAAACCTGTACTTGCATTTCCATGTATATGCCGCTTTGTTAGAATTCATTGATTAGACAACAACGTGATAGGCTGGCAGTGTTCAGAGAGAACTCTAGCTCTTGGCAACCAAAACATTTATCTATCCAGTCAGGAGGCATCAACTGTTCCTGAGCATCAGTCATCTGAAAAAGTTGGCGCCATGTGTTTTATATTTATTTGAATTATAACTTGCTGAGTGCCCAAATTGTTTAGTGCTCTGCCCCATGGCTTTGCAACCTGGGCTGATGGGCATACTCCATTCAATGCATAGAATACGCATTTGAATGACAGGAATCTGTCTCACATCAGGTATGCACTAGAATCAAGGAGTCTCTATAAATCTTAGAATTCATTCTGAAACAGAGGAATATTTTAAGGCAACTTTATTAAGCCCCAAATTTACCATTTCTGCCCAGATTTTTCCGGGTTTATCCCCTTGCGTCAATAAACACAAATTAGCAAATGGATTGGATTGGTCATTGGCTCCAGCATACCCAGGAAAATTGTTACTTTTCTTGGAAAACTTGAAGAGGGGTTGTTTCAGAGGTTACCCATGAGAGGCCTCAACCTGTTCATTGTAAGTTCACTGGCGGCTCTCATGCTAATTAAGGGATTTTAGATTTCCAGAGCTACCAAATATTGACCCCAGAAAAGAAACTTGAAATGAGCATTTATTTCTCTTATTGTTAGGTTGATGTACTTTGATATTCCTGCAAAAGCAGAAGCATAGAGACTGACTAGGAGATTCTTGCATTGGTGGTTTAAACCAAGGTGGTGGCAGAATAAATGGAGGAAAGTGGATGGATTCTAGATGTTTTTAGGACGTGTGATTGACAAGTCTTGGTGTGGTGTATTGTATGTGAGAGGTGATAAAGGAAGAATTCCAGCTAGGATTATCTGATAAAATACAGCACACCCAGTTAAGTTCGAATTTCAGATAAACAAGGAATAATTTTTTAGTATAAGTAATTGCGATAGTATATGCAATATTTGGTATATACTTATACTAATTTTTTTTTTTTTTTTTTTTTTTTTTTTTTTTTTTTGAGACAGAGTCTCGCTCTGTTGCCCAGGCTGGAGTGCAGTGGCGCGATCTCGGCTCACTGCAAGCTCCGCCTCCTGGGTTCACGCCATTCTCCTGCCTCAGCCTCCCAAGTAGCTGGGACTACAGGCGCCTGCCACCACGCCCTGCTAATTTTTTGTATTTTTAGTAGAGACAGGGTTTCACTGTGTTAGCCAGGATGGTCTCGATCTCCTGACCTCGTGATCCACCCGCCTTGGCCTCCCAAAGTGCTGGGATTACAGGCGTGAGCCACCGTGCTGGGCCCTTATACTAAAAATTTTTAAAGTATATTATTTATCTGAAATTCAAATGTAACTGGGCATATGATATTTTTATTTGCTAAACATGGAAATTCTACTCTCAGACTTCTGGTTTGAGTAACTATAAAGTGGTGCCATTTATTGGTGATGTTTATAAATAAATGTTTTGGTAATTTTAAGGATTAGAAAACAGACACTTGGCCATTTGAAATAAGTATACTTATATCCTGGTTAAGATTTAGGTGGCAGGCCAGACACAGGGTTCACGCCTGTAATCCCAAAACTTTGGGAGGCCAAGGCAGGCAGATCACGAGGTGAGGAGTTCGAGACCAGCCTGGCCAATCTCTAATACAAATACAAAAATTAACCAGGCATGGTGGCATGCGCCTGTGGTCCCAGCTACTTGGGAGACTGAGGCAGGAGAATTGCTTGAACCTGGGAGGCGGAGGTTGTAGTGAGCCGAGATGGTGCCATTGCACTCCAGCCTGGGCGACAGAGCGAGACTCCATCTCAAAAAAAAAAAAAAGATTTAGATGGCAGGAACCATATTGATTTTATTGTTTTTTAAAAATGTCCTGTGCAGGTGTTGGTAAGGGTAAATTGAAAACATTTTTTTATTTTTTTAAAATTTTTTTTTATTGAGACGGAGTCTCACTCTCGCCCAGGCTGGAGTGCAGTGGCGCGATCTTGGCTCACTGCAAGTTCCGCCTCCCGGGTTCACGCCATTCTCCTGCCTCAGCCTCCCGAGTAGCTGGGACTACAGGCGGCCACCACAGCGCCCGGCTAATTTTTTGTATTTTTAGTAGAGACGGGGTTTCACCGTGTTAGCCAGGATGGTCTCGATCTCCTGTCCTCGTGATCCGCCCGCCTCGGCCTCCCAAAGTGCTGGGATTACAGGCGTTAAAGGCAATTCACATGTCTTCCTTGGATTTGTCAGGGATGGCAGGTGTATACATTGGGTTAGTAGATGAGGATATTATACAAACTTTCTATTTAAGACATTTCTATTTTAATATGAAATATATTAAAGGGTGGGAAGATCACTCGAGCCCAGGAGTCCAAGGTTACAGTGAGCTATGGTCATACCACTGCACCCCAGCCTGGGTGACACAGTGAGACCCTATCGCAAAGAAAAAAAAAAAAAGACATTTCTATTTTATGATTTAGAAGTAGACTAAAGTAGGCGAATTGTTAAATTTTTTTGCTTTACTATCCACCGTGGAGTGTTGGGATGATAGCTATTTCTTGGGTAATGTAGAAGTTTAGATACTTGCCTAGGTGCCATGGCTTACACTTGTAATCCCAGCACTTTGGGAGGCCAAGGCACAAAGATCATTTGAACTCAGAAGTTTGAGACCAGCCTGGGCAACATAGGGAGACCTTTTCTCTATTTAAAAAATAAATAGGCCAGGTGCGGTGCCTCATGCCTGTAGCCCCAGCACTTTGGGAGGCCAAGGTGGGTGGATCACTTGAGGTCAGGAGTTCGAGACCAGCCTGGTCAACATGGTGAAACCCTGTCTCTACTAAAAATAAAAAAAAAAACTAGCCGGGTATGGTGGCACACACCTGTAATCCCAGCTACTCGGGAGACTGAGACAAGAGAATCGCTTGAACTTGGGAGGCAGAGGTTGCAGTGAGCTGTGATTGTGCCATTGCACTCCAGCCTGGTCAACAGAGTGAGACTTTGTTTCAAAAATAAATAAATACATAATAAAAAAGAAATTTAGATAGTTGAGATATGTTTCCTTCTGAGGAAGAGTCATAGTTTTATCTCTGTAATGTCATAGAATAAATTCTTAATTGTGCTTTGTAAGTTCCACAGATTTCCACTCAAGGATGGAAATTAGTGATCTTGAATTCTGTATTTGGTGCCTGCATATTACATTAATAGTTTAACAGGCACTTTGAGGTTTCAACTTTGTTTCAGACATTCCATGAGTGTATAATATTCTTGATTATGCTAATATTAACTTTCTTTCTTTTTTTTTTTTTTTTTTTTTTTGAGACGGAGTTTCCCTTTTGTTGCCCAGGCTGGAGTGCAATGGCATGATCTTGGCTCACCGCAAACTCCGCCTCCTGGGTTCAAGCGATTCTCCCGCCTCAGCCTCCCGAGTAGCTGGGATTACAGGCATGCGCCACCACGCCTGGCTGATTTTGTGTTTTTAGTAGAGATGGGGTTTCTCCATGTTGGTCAGGCTGGTCTCGAACTCCCGATCTCAGGTGAGCCACCACGTCCGGCCTAACTTTCTTTTACTCAGTATGTTTGTTTAATCAATTGTGTCTATATTTATTTTATAAAAAGCACTTGGCGAGAGGGCAAAGTGATTGTGGTACTTCGGTTTAATCTTTCATTTCTAAGGCTTATCATCCCAGTCTTTTCAGATCTGTTTGTGGGATATACCAGGTGTTGAAGTGTTGAAACTGGAGATCAGTGGAGATAAAGTCAGGACTTAATTCGTCAGGAATGCCGATAGGTCCCAAGAAATCTATCTGACTATGACTTAAAGAAATAGGGTTTTTTTTTTCTCACATGAAAAACAGCGGGAGAGGAAATAAATGTTGCAAATTTCTTGGTTAATTTAGACTCTATATTGACTTTACCCAAAACGTATTACTAGCCTACCCACTTACTTTCCTTTTATCTCAAATTAACCTCTTCCAAAGTGGCTACCATTGAGAAGTCACAGGAATCTATCCATAAATGGATTTTGAGTATGTAAGCTATATAATTTTCATTAAAAATTTTTTTAATGTGATATAAAATAGGAATGGTCATTTAAGGAATTCAGTGCTATTTTTCTTCTAAATACCATTGTCATTTCATCTTTTAACCATCAGATATTTAGAATTGTGTCTTAAAATGTCCAACTCATAGATTTTGAAAATTATCTTTTTGTTATTTTTTTTTAACGTGTATTCAGTAAGTAACTTAGAATTGTTATCTTCTTGGTGAGTTGAATTTTTTATCAATATATAAGGACCTCTTTACTTCTAGTAATTTTTTTTCTATTTTGTCTGATATTAATATAGCTGTATCAGTTTTCTTCTGGTTATTTGCTTTGTATGGGATTTTCCATTGTTTTACTTTTCACTATTCTGTGTCCTAAGGCTTTAGGCCTGTTTCTTATAAATAGCTTATACTTGGACTTTTTTTTAAATGATTCATTTTGATAATTTTTATCTTAATGAATTGGTTTAGTCTGTTTACATTTATTATTACAAATATATCTGAATTCACTTTTATTTTTTAGTTTTGTTGTTTTATTTTGCCTTCCTTCCCTTCTTCCTTTGGATTAAATAAGGCCCCCTTGCTCCCCTTCATTTTTCCCCAAAGAGTATGAAAGTTATATATTTTATTTGTTTTTCTAATGCTTATCCTTAAAACATAAGCATATTAAATTTAAGATCTGAAGCTAATCATTATCTTTACTCTCCTCTCTACCAACGTAAGAACCTTGGAACACTTAACTCCTGTGCCCCCATCCTCAGTTATAGTCTGTTATTGTCCGGTATTTTTTATCTCTATTTTAAACCTACAGATTGTACATTACTAATTGCCTGGTTAATGCTTCTGTAGTTTTACATGCATATTTACCATTGTTTTTATTCAATATTCCTTCTTACATGTCATATCCTCGTTAGGGAATTATTTTCTCTTTCCTGAAGAATATCCTTTAGAAGTTCCTCTGATCAGGGTTGGATGATGATAAACCACCTCTGTTTTTGTCTGTCTGAACATATCCTTATTTTGCTTTTGCTTTGAAAATCCGTTTTGCTAGATGTTTAATTCTCTCAGCATTTTGAAGATTATCCAAACAAAGGCAAAGGGCCAGGGAATATGCATCAGACTTGCTGGAGTGCTCTGGGGTGTTGGGGGGGTACCTCACAGAGAAAGGTCAGTGATAGTTGTGCCTTGTCCCCCTGGGGCAACGTTCAGCTACCTGGCTGGGCCAACTTCAGACTCCAGGGAGTGACCAGGGGCCAGAGTACAGTAGGACCATACTGTGATGGAACCTTGGCTCACTCATCCCAGCTCAGCATTTGTGGCTGCAGGATATCCTTACCTCCTTGCTGGCTTGATTGGGGCTAAGTCTGTATAATGTGGCAGAGTTTGTTCTTGATTGGGGAAACACCAGCCTTTTTCCTGGCATGGTTAGGGGGCCGGGGTTCAAGCCTTGTGGTTGATGAGGTTTGATTGCCTTAAACACAATCGTAGCAGTTTTTCCTGAAACTTTGCAGGAGGCCACCTTCTCTTCTGGGAGACCAGCCTGCAACAAACCAATATTGTTAAGTCTAATTGTTCTTTGTAGGTAATCTCTCTTTTCTCTGACTGCTTTTAAGATCTCCTCTCTCTAGTGTTTTGCTGTCTAGATATAGATTTTTTTTTTCTTCATCTATCCTGCTTGAGCTTCCTAAAGCTAAAAGTTTTGGAAAATTTGGAGCCAAGCTGAACTAAGGCTAGAACAAATGTTCTCTGATCCAAGTCCAACCTCTTTTCCACTGTACCATACTGTTTCTATTTTAAATACTAGGTTGTGGGCTACTGGCCAGTGCTTATTTTTATGGTATCCTTGAAGTTTAGACTGATTCAGGAATGAATGAAGCCTGTTTTATGTAGATATCAGAATCTTGTTAGTCAAAGTGTGGTCCACAGGCCAGCAGCGCATGTGTGCCTGGAGCTTGTTAGAAATGCACATTCTCAGGCCTCACCCTGAAGCTGCTGCCTTGGAATGTGCATTTTAACAAGATCCCCAGTTGATTGTGTGCACACTAACCTTTGTGAAGCGCTGCTCTAGATAACAGTAATTCAGCATTCATCTTGATTTTTTATTTGTTTGTTCCTTCCAACTGAACTTCCTTCTTTAACTTCTTGATAGTACATATAAAAAGGCTGAGGGAAGCCTCCTGCCCTGCAATATGACACTTGATGAGGAAACTGGAGGACTTTGAGAGCATAGATGACATTTTTACCGTTTCTTCTCATAAATTGCTGAGACTTGAAAATAGAATTGACTGGCTTTATGGATGGTGTCAGTGAAAGGGATTTTGATATCTGAACCATCTTGGCTGGAAGTCACTGCATCTCACATAGTCAGGGAGAATGCAATTTTCTAGAGTCCAGCTGAGTGATAGAAAGCTTTAACCTAATTACTGAGGGGAAGGGCTAAAAAGGCCAGATGAAATAGTGAAATTGTTTAAATTCATGATAATTCTTTCTGGGAGGGAAGAAGGGCCAGTAATTTATAGGAGAAAACAACTGGTACAGGAAATAGAAATGATACTTAGTCCCTCAGATGTCTCTCTGCAAATGTGTAGAACACGGATAATAAAATGAGCCAGGTCTTTTAACAAAAAAGGATTAATGTGTGTTTTAGGTGTCACTGGAGTTGGGTAAGATGAGACCCAATATTGGAATCTAGTGTTGAAAAGCTGCAGACCTATTGAAAAGGAAAGACCTGCCAGGAGGTGAGGCAGTGGGCTCTGAATGTTAAGAAGGTATACATCTGAAGGGGAATCCATGAAACCCTAGGAAAAAATCCCAGAGAACACAATTGGAAAGAGGAACAAAGATAACATGATTGTGTTCTTTTGTTACAGGCCACGTTAAGTGGGTGGAAGAAATGGTGGCTGTGTACCTGGTGTAAATGGGAAAACAGGAAGTGGCAATAGAGATACTGGCTGAAATGCTTAGTGAAATCTAAGTACAGTTTATTGACTTCCTTTGTTAAAGTTTTAATTTATCCTAAACTTGAGAACTTTACTTAATTCTGAATATTAAAGACAAATTATTAACCAAGTAGCAATGAAATGAACCATCATAAAAAGCAGTCATATCAAGTTGTTTATTGCTGGAGCTCAGGAGAGTTGAGAGGGATCCTGTCATACATAGAACCTAGAATTTTAAGAAAGCAGATATTGAAAGTTCCAAGGAACAAAAAAGATAGGTGCTATTACTGGACAGTTTGGAAAGCATATTGACCCAGGAAGTTTGTGAAACTGTCAAAAATACAATTAAGAACATCTAATCCAAATGATCTTTTGTGAGGAGTTACAGAAAATCAGGCAAGCTTGCATGTTGGAAGGAAGCTAAAAAAGAAAAAGAAAATCAGGCTAGCAAATAAAGAATGGTTGTACAGGTAGTATTTCTCTGAGTTTATAATTATTAGTTTTAATATAAAACAAGAAGGTTATACATAGTTAATTTCAAAAAGGTTAAAGCCCCAAATGAGTGGAACCTTTGAAAAATGGTACAGATTAAAAAAATAAAAACAAAAAAACTTCCAAAGTTGCCTTTGGAACTAGGAGGTACTGGGCTGCTGCCTAGGCCTAGCCTGGTACCAGGTGTAACATTGATTTATGACAGGGAAAGCTCTTATTTTGTACTCTATTAATAATACTAATCTTCAGACTGAAAGAGGATGAACTTTCGCAAGATGGGTGAAGATGCAAAGGGTACCCAAGTGCTTATGTCTCCTGGCGTAAAATCCTGGGAGAGTTTGAGTATAGAACCACAGAATTATTTCAGTGATCTAGGAACTTTGAAAGGTGCTGAAAGAACATGTGTGCATAAATAGGTTTAATGCAAATTCTAGATCAGACAGATTATTTATAAACCACTAGAAGAGGAAGTTGTTGTCACCAGTCCCCAGCATGAACGTCATGCTGCTAATTTAAGAGAGGTTTAATGGGCTCACAGTTCTGCAGGCTGTACAGGAAAGAAGGATGGCACTGGCATGTGCTTGGCTTCTGGTGAAGCCTCAGGGAGCTTTTACTCATGGTGGAAGGTGAAGTGGGAGCAGGTACATCACATGGCAAGAGAAGGGAGCAAGAGAGAGGAGGAGGAGGCTCCGGACTCTTTTAAACAACCACAACCAGATCTCATGTGAACTAACTGAGCATGAACTCACTTATTACCAAGGGGATGGTGCTGAGGCATTCATGAGGGATCTGCCCCCATGATCAGGTCACCTCCCACTGGACCCTACTTTCAACATTGGTAATTCCATATTAACATGAGATTTGGAGGGGACAAACATCCGAACTATATCATTCTGCCCCTGGCCCCCTAAATCTCATGTTCTTCTTACATTGGAAAATACAATCATTTCTTCCCAATAGTCCCCCAAAGTCTTAACTTATTTCAACATCAAGTCCAAAGTCCTAAGTCTCATCTTACACCTATCTCTTTCCACCTATGAGCCTGTAAAATCAAAACAGTTGATCTACTTTCAAGATACAATGGTGGTACAGGCATTGGGTAAACATTCCCATTCAAAAGAGAGAAATCTGCCAAAAGAAAGGGGCAGTAGGCCCCATTGAAGTCTGAAACCCAGTAGGGCAGTCATTAAATCTTAAAACTCCAAAATAATCTCCTATGACTCCTTGTCCCACACCCAGGGCCAGCGGTGTAAGAAGTGGGCTCCTAAGGCCTTAGGCAGCTCTGCCTCTGTGGCTTTGAAGGGTGCAGCCCACTTGGCTGCTTTCACAGGTTGGAGTTGAGTGCCAGCAACTTTTCCATGCTGAGGTTGCAAGTTGCTGATGGCTCTACCATTGTTGAGTCTAGAGGGCAGGTGGCCCCCTTCTCATAACTCCACTTGGTGGGGACTATGTATGGGGGCTCCAGCCCACTTTTCCCCTTCACACTACTGTCGTAGACGTTCTCTGTATGGGCCCCATCCTTGTAGCAAGCTTCTGCCCGGGATCCCAGGCCTTTTCACACATCCTCTGAAATCTAGGGGTAAGCTGCCAAGGCTCCTTCACGCTTGCATTCTGTGCACCTGCACACCTAACACCACATGGAAGCTTCCAAGGCTAATGTCTTGCACCCTTTGGAGCAGCAGCATGAGCTGTACTTGTGGGCCTTTGAGCCATGGCTGGAGGTGGAACAGTGGGTCTGCAGGAAGCAGTGTCCCTAGGCTGTATGGGGTAGTGGGAACCTGGGCTTGGCCCCCTAAGCCCTTCTTTCCTCTCCTAGGCCCTCTGTGATGGGAGGGACATCCTGAAAACTTCTGAAATGACTTTGAGGCCTTTTCCCCATTGTTTTGGATATTAGCCCTTGGCAACCTTTTAGTCATGCTCATCTCTCTAGCATGCAATTATTCCATAGCTTACTCCATAGCCGGCTTGAATTCCTCTCCTGAAAATGCTTTTTCTTTCTCTGCCACATGGCCGGGCTACAAATTTCCCAGAGTTTTATGTTCTGCTTTCCTTTTAAGTGTAAGTTCCAACTTTAAGTCATTTATTTGTTCCTGTATCTGATTGTTGGCTTTTAGAAGCAGCCAGACCAGTTCTGAAACCCTTTGCTGCTTAGAAATTTCTTCCGCCACATGCCCTACCTAAGTCCTTACTCTTAAGTTCAACCTTCCACAGATCCCTAGGAACATGGACACAAATGCAGCCAAGTTCTTTGCTAGTTTGTAACAAGGGCGACCTTTGTTTCAGTTCCCATTCATTTCCTCATTTCCATCTGAGACCGTGTCAGCCTGACCTTCACTGTCCATATTCCTATCTGTATTTTGGTCACAACCATTTAACCAGTCTCTGAGAAGTTTCAAACTTTCCCTTGTCTTCCTGGTCTCTTCTGAGTCCCCCAAACTCTTCCAGCCTCTGCCTGTTACCCTGTTCCAAAGCTGCTTCCATGTCTTTACGTATATCCATAATAAAATGCCCTACTCCCTGGTGCCAATTTTATGTCTTAGTCTGTTTTTGTTTTGCTATAAAGAAATTCCTGAGGCTGGGTAATTTACAATGGAAAGAGGCTTAATTGGCTCATGGTTCTGCAGGCTGTACAGGAAGCAAGGTACCAGCATCTGCTTGGTTTCTGGTAAGCCTCAGGGAGCTTTTACTATGGCAGAAAGTGAGTGGGAGCAGGTGTATCCCATGGCAAGAGACAGAGCAAGAGAGAGAAAGGGAAGTTCCCAGACCCTTTTAAACAACCAGAGCTTGAGTGAACAGATTGTGAACTCATTTATCACCAAGGGGATGGTGCTGAGTCATGAGGGATCTACCCCCATGATCCAATCACCTCCTACCGGGCCTCCACTTTCAACATTGGGAATCACATTTCAACATGACATATGGAGAGGACAGAACATCCAAACTATATCACTGTCCAGTGTATTACTGGGGGGATGTTTCCAATGGTGGGTAGTAGGACTGCGATCTTGCCTTGTCTATAACAGTTTTCTTAATTTCTTCTTTATTTCAGAAATCATTTTCAGAAGCTTCTTAAAAATGGTCCGTTTAATTAAATCAACTCTCTAGTAGGGGCACTGTAGTCTAGCTTCATTCAAGGCTGGTGTTGGGGTATTGAGAGTAGAGGTGGCAAATACACAGCACTCCTGTGCTTTCCTTTGCCTCTGCACACATCACGAAAGTGTCGTGGCATCACAGCACTTCCTCCCAATAAGTTTGGGTTACACTTCTTATCACAGTGAAGCCTGTTAGAGAAAGCATTGACTAACAAAACCTTCTGGATCCACTGTAAATACTGTTCATCAGCTGAGTGTTGAATAATTGTTGAGTGGAATGCAAGGTTACCCCAGCTATTTTAAGTTCTGGTTAAGTGTTGTACAGTAGGCTTTAAAATTTAGGTGATGTAAGAATAGGAAAACATCTTTTTAGGAATGTTGAGTTGCTCAATGAGGAAACTTCTCTAAAGAGAATGAAACCACACCTCTGTAAAGGAGGATTAAACTAGGAATATGTAGGGGCAGGGCTAAGAGTCTTCTAAAGAAATCATTTACAGTCAGATACAATACCAAAGGATGAGACCATCCAATTACAAAACGGTGATTTTAATTTTTTTTTTTTAAGCATGGACTCTTTTACTCCATAAAATGTAGTTTGAAAATCATTGTTCTAAAAATCATGCAACTTAATTATAATAAATTTTACATAGAAAAATTTTAAAGCGGGTATAACAACACTTTAGTAAAAAGAAAACATAGACTCAGAAAAGTTTCATAATCCTTTAACTTCAAACAATATGATTTGGTTATATCCCTTCACTATGTGTTTTACATTTCTTGCAAAATATGCATATTGATAAATTAAGGAGGCTATAATTAATTCACTTACCAAAATGACTTTAGTTCTAAAATAGCTGATATGATTATATTTTAATAATTATATGGAAGAATTGTCTCTGAAGGCTACTTGTGCTTCATAGAAATAAAATTATGCCATTGTCTTATTGAAGAATACTTACTCTATTCTTCCCTCTCTATAAGAGAAGGAGTGAGGAGATTAGGAAAGAGAAGGAAGGATGTGTAACTCCAATTCTGTCTTGTGACTATATTGAAATTCAGATTAAGTATTGATAGTGTGCATTTTGTTTTGCACTCTGGCAGTTTACCCTGTAATTGATTCCTGTTCATGGATTTAGATATGGAGAACAGGTCAATAAAAGTTACAGATTAGGATGGTAAAATTGGTTTCTGCTATCATTTTTAATTTTTTGAGTTACTTTTCTTTTGGTTCAGATGATGATGATGATGATGATGATGATGATGATGATGATGATGATGATGATGATGCTCTTGTTGCCCAGGCTGGAGTGCAGTGGCGCGATCTTGGCTCACTGCAACCTCTGCTTCCCAGGTTCAAGCAATTCTCCTGCCTCAGCCTCCTGAGTAGCTGGGATTATAGGCGCCCGCCACCACGCCTGGCTAATTTTTGTACTTTTAGTAGAGAGGTGGTTTCACCATGTTGACCAGGCTGGTCTCGAACTCCTGACCTCAGGCAAACCGCCCGCCTTGGCCTCCCGAAGTGCTGGGATTACAGGTGTGAGCCGCTGCGCCTGGCCTATTATTTTTTTTTGATGAGCATCTCTTCTGGTGTTATGAATATAACTTCTTCTTTGTAGGGATATTAATTATAGCCTTTTGACCTTTTCTTCTGTTCTCTGCATTGTGTTTAGTCCTTCAAGTTGCATTCTTCCTGCTTGCTTTGGCTTTGTTCTTTCATCCTAGAGGCTGTGATCTTGGGCTGTTCATTCATATTTAAATGTGAAGCATTTAATTCTGTGTCACTGGGAATGGGCTATTTCAGTTGAGTTTCACTGTGGGATGATGTTGTAGAGACCTGGCTTTTTCTCTGAGGCTATTTAGTTTTTTCCAAAACTAATGTACCAGACTCCTGCCTGGAGTGATATATGGATGAAGCTGGAAACCATAATTCTCAGCAAACTAGTGTTCATCTATTCCATGTTTTGCATAGTCATCCTCTCTTCACACTACAGTCCTGCTCTCCACTGTGCCTGATACCTAGTGTGCAGCCTCTTGTTCCACTTTTTTTTAAATAGAAAAACCACATGCCAGAGTGCAGTATGGTTAACCCATCAGGAAAAGAATTGGGGGCCACTGCCCTCATTCACTTTTAACCACCCTCATGCTTTACAAACCCTGTCCTCTTGGTACCTGATACTGCAATTTCTTTTCTTTTTTTTTAATTATACTTTAAGTTCTGGGGTACATGTGCAGAACGTGCAGGTTTGTTACATAGGTATACACGTGCCATGGTGGTTTGCTGCACCCATCAACACATCATCTACATTAGGTATTTCTCCTAATGCTATCCCTCCGCCAGATCCCCACCCCGCCAACAGGTCCCTGTGTGTGATGTTCCCCTCCCTGTGTCCATGTGTTCTCATTGTTCAGCTCCCACTTATGAGCGAGAACATGGCGGTGCTTGGTTTTCTGTTCTTGTGTTTGCTGAGAATGATGGTTTCCAGCTTCATCCATGTCGCTGCAAAGGACATGAATTCATCCTTTTTTACGGCTGCATAGTATTCCATGGTGTATATGTGCCACATTTTCTTTATCCAGTCTATCATTGATGGGCATTTGGGTTGGTTCCAAGTCTTTGCTATTGTGAACAGTGCCACATTAAACATACGTGTGCATGTGTCTTTGTAGCAGAATGATTTATAATCCTTTGGGTATATACCCAGTAATGGGATGGCTTGGTCAAATGGTATTTCTAGTTCTAGATCCTTGAGGAATCGCCACACTGTCTTCCACAATGGTTGAACTAATTTACACTCCCACCAACAGTGTAAAAGCATTCCTATTTCTCCACATCCTCTCCAGCACTTGATCCTGCAATTTCTGAACTTTTTGGAAGTCCGGTGACTTGAACTGGTTTTCTCCTGAGTGGTGCCTTCTCTGGAGGCATCTGAAATTCTGATTTCTGAGCACTGCTTATTCCCCCGGTCTGCTTTCCATTTCTCACAGATTTGTTCATGTCTCTTCTCTGCTTTAATATCTCTCCAATTTGCTTTAGCCTGTGGGTTTTACCATTTAAAAATAGTTTTATTCACATTGTAGTGGTGTTTCAAGAGGCAGTGAAATAAACATATATGTGTAATCTGCCATGTTTAATGTAAATTTCTTCCTCCAACACACTGGAACTTAAGGCCCATCTCAAGTCCCACACTTTTCATAAAAGCTTTTGCCTGTAACTCATTGATGTTTCCTGGTCCTTATCACAAAACGAAACAAAAAAATGCCTGTTTTCACTTCTTTGTCATGTATTTGTTGCTGTAGCCATACAACAAAATTAATAATTTTTCTTAATGACTTCTCTTGTTTTTAAAAGTTTAAATGACTTTCAACTTTAAAAAGAACTATATTTCAATCCCATTCAGTTTGGTTTACTCATTTTACTTATTAAACACCCATTGTGTAGACAGCATGGGCTGGTTATCACAGGGGAATATCTAAAGATCTGTTGGCTGGGCCGGTGGCTCATGCTTGTAATCCCAGCACTTTGGGAGGCCGAGGTGGGTGGATTACGTGAGGTTGGGAGTTCGAGACCAGCCTTACCAGCATGGAGAAACCCTGTCTCTACTAAAAATACAAAATTAGCCAGGCATGGTGGTGCATGCCTGTAATCCCAGCTACTTGGGAGGCTGAGGCAGGAGAATTACTTGAACCCGGGAGGTGGAGGTTACTTGAGCTGAGATTGCGCCATTTTACTCCAGGCTGGGCAACAAGAGTGAAACTCCGTCCCCCCCCCCCAAAAAAAGATCTGTCCCTAGAGGCATGTGTTCTTGTGGGAGTAACTCAGATAACCATGAGACAGATGTTGGGGGCAGGGAGGTATGACAGGGAAGAGGTGGGGAAGCCTAGCATTGTTCAGTCAGGGGAAACAAATGCTCAAAATTCCCTAAGTAGGAAAGCGCTGAGCTTTGTTCAGATAAGGATAAGTTTAACTTCACAAAATTCAGGGTTTCTGTAAAAGAGTAGGACATCCACCTGGTGAGTGATTTTATTTTTGACATAGTAGTTATTTGGACACAAGGCAGGCCCAGCTATGTACTTCCCGCCACTGGGTAGAGAGGACTGCCTGGCATGATATACATGCTTCATAAATGTTTGTTAAATTCATGAATGGAAAAGCTTTTTGGGATCAGACGTTTTAAATATATTGCCTTCTTATACTTACTAAAAAATAAACTGAAAGTTGTTTTTTCCCCCCAAATCCAGATTTTCCTTGCTGCTGCTTAACTTGGAGGAGTACTACTTTGAACAGCATAGAGCCAATCACATTTTGCACAAGGGCAGTCACCATGAAAGGTAAGGAAGCTTCGGTATCTCCTCGGACAAACAAACCTTTCTGATATCTGAACTTTTAAAGTTAAATGTGTGATCATATATGTGTTAACTAAAGAAAAAATTAGGCTTTAAAAAAAATTAAGGTAAATTTTATTTAGACTTTTATTGAGGATTATAACCTAGGAGAGTCTTTTGGAGAGTTTTTGCTGTGTTTATTATTTTATCTCCCATGAAGTTTTTTTCATCTTTTATTAGGGAAATAATGAGAAGAGTGTATTTAAAAGTTGTAATTGTAACTTGAAACCTTTTTCAAAGCTAAAAAGCATTTGTTCCAATTCTGGGGTTGTAGATATCTTAAGCTTGATAGGACTCCAATCCATCCCATCATTTTTTTGTTGCATCCCTCTTGTAGTTATGCAGTATCCTCTGCTCTCAATTATTCGGGTGACAATGTTATAAAGTAATGATTATAAACCACAAGAGTGGTATAAAATCAGTACTTTCAAAATGAGTAATGCAATTTGAACTAGAAGCAAGATCTGATTTCTCAGTATCTTAATAACTATTACTCACTACTATAAAAACAGATTGTTTCTTTGACTTTACCTTTTGAAAGCTATGTACAGAAGCATGTAATGAAGCTTTTTGTTTGCTTGAAATGGCAACTTAGAATTAACTAAGATGAAAATTGTTCCACCAAAAAGGTGTCTGCTAATGATTTCCTTTTGGGAGGTTACTTAACAACTGTAAGCCATAACTTAGGAAATTCTTTGACAGTAGATAAATCCGTTTATTTTTATTATTCTTCAGGTTTATCCTTAACGGATCAAAAAGACGTGGTATTTGTTTAAATACAAGCTAAAGTAAAACTCACTTGGTTTTTTTGTTTAGTAGCTTATGACATATCTATTTTCTTGGCATTCAATCAAATTAGACAATTATTCATCCCTGAACCCAGCACCTTGCTTTCTTATCTCTGGAATTTAGCTCATATTCTTTGCCCTAATTCCATATCTTTTTTCCTTCCAACATTCTTCTATCGTATATCATCATAGTGCCTTGCTTAAAATTAAATGTACTTGTTTATTATTAAAATACAACTACAGGTAGCAAACTGAAACCTGTTTTTATAATTTTAAAGTAACTATTAGGGCAAAATGGTACAGCCCCATGCAGGTGTATTTGGTAATATCTGGTAAGATGACATGTGCATTAACCTATTGATCTAGCAATGCTACTTCTAGGATACAATTTCAAAGAGAACTGGCAATTATATAAATGGACATATGCACAAGGTTATTTATTATAGCACTACTTGTACTAGTAAAAGACTAGGAACAATCCTACAGGAGACTGACTGAACTGACTGATAAGGAATGGCCACATGATGGAGTACTACGCAGGTTCAACAAGGAATGAAGTTCTTTGTAATGCTGTGAAGTGATCTCTACATGTATTAAGTGTAAAAAGCAAGGGACAGGATACTGTGTGTCATAAGCTACTTTTGTCAGAAGGGGGCAGATTTATCACTATGTTTTTAAAAATCGGAGGCATAAACTATAAGCTAGTGGAGACAGTTATCTACACAGAAGAGGGGAAGGATCAGGAGAACAATATAGAGATGGAATGAGGACTTCTCCAAATGTACCTTATTTTGTAACTTTCGTTTTGGAACCATATAAACATTTTATAGATTTTTACTACACTTTATCTTAGCTAAGAGGCTGAGAGGCCATCTTTTGTAGATTTTTAATATAGAATTAAATTTAAAAAGAAACAGTAAGGCCAGGTGTGGTGGCTCATGCCTGTAATCCCAGTACTTTGGGAGGCCGAGGCTGGTGGATCACTTGAGGCTAGGAGTTTGAGACCAGCCTGGCCAACATGGTGAAACCTCGTCTCTGCTAAAAATACAAAAATTAGCCAGGTGTGGTGGTGCACCCTTGTAATCCCAGCTACTTGGGAGACTGAGGCAGGAGAATTGCTTGAACTTGGGAGGCGGAGGTTGCAGTGAGCCAGGATCATGCCACTGCACTCCAGCCTGGGTGACAAAGCAAGACTCTGTCTCAAAAATCAATCAATCAATCAATAAAAATAAAAAAGAAACAGTAAACCCTAAAAATCCAAGAGAAAATGAAACAGTTCAGGTGTGGTGGTTCACACTCGTAATCCCAGCACTTTAGTAAGCCAAGGCAGTACAGTACGATCTCTTGTGGCCAGGAGTTTGAGACCAGCCTGGTCAACATAGCGAAACTCTGTTTCTATTTATTACAATTATATATTAAAAAAAGAAAAGACAAGAAACAAATGAATTTAATTATAAAGTTGGAGTTAACCACAGAAAATTATTTTAATCAACTTTACAATATAATAATTTGACTGCGTATCTCTGGTAAGATGAAAAAGAATTGCAAAGAAGTTGAAAAAGAATGTAAAGTAATTGTAAACTTTCCAGTTGCAATATTGTTGTTATTAGTATACTATTAGTATTATTATTTTGAAACTATTTTATACATGCATGTATATGTATTTATATAATTGGATAAAACAATTGAATAAGTATGGCCAAGACTCAGATTTTCCAGTATAAAAGAAAAGAGACATACATGTAATATTAAAGAAATAAAGCCTTTTTCATGCACTTTCCTCCTTTTTTCCAGCTTTATTGAGATATAATTGATGAATAAAAATTGTATATATTTAGGGTATACAATGTGATGTTTTGATATACATACACATTGTGAAATGCTGACCACAATCAAAGTAATTATCATATTCATCACCTCACAGTTACCTTCTTTTGTGTGTGTGGGAATAAGAACATATAAGATCTACTCTCTGAGCCAATTTCAAGTGTATGATGTGGTATGGACTGTAGTCAATAGCTCTACATTAAATCTGCAGAACTTATCCTGGATAATGGACAACTTGTGCACTTTACCCAGCATCTCCCCATTTCTTCCACCCTCTTTAATTTCGTGAAGTTTAACTTACTCTTGCCTGAACAAAGCTCTGAGCTTTCCCACCTAAAAAATTTTCGTAAGTTCCATTCTTGTCTCTTCTTTGAATTAAACTCTTTTAGATTCTACATGAAATCATGTAGTATTTGTCCTTCTGTGGCTGGCTTATTTTACTTAGCATAATGTCCTCCAAGTCCATCCACATGGCCACAAGTAGCAGGATTTCCTTTTTTGAGGCTGAATAATATTCCATTGTGTGTATGTATGTATGTCTATTTTTATATGTTTTATATTCATATATATATCATATTTTCTTTATTCATTCATCTATCAATGGACACTTAGATTGATCTCAAATCTTGGCTACTGTAAATAATACTGTAATGTACATGGGAGTACAGATACATCTTCAACATACTGGCTCCATTTGCTTTGGATGTATACCCGGAAGTGGGATTGCTGGATAGTATGGTAGTTCTATTTTTAGTTTTTTGAGAAACCTCTGTACTGTTTTCTTTAATGGCTAAACCAATTCATATTCCCACCAGCAGTATATAAGGGTTCTCTTTTCTCCACGCTCTTGCCAACAACTGTTATCTTTTGTTTTTTGATAATAGCCATCCTAACAGGTGTGAAGCAATAGCTTAATGTGGTTTTGATTTGCTTTTCTCTCATGATTAAGGCTGCTGAGGATCTTTTCATATGCTTGTTGGCCATTTGTCTGTCTTCTTCTTCTTCTTCTTCTTCTTCTTCTTCTTTTTTTTTTTTTATTGAGACGGAGTCTCACTCTGTCACCTAGGCTGAAGTGCAGTGGCGTGATCTCTGCTCACTGCAACCTCTGCCTTCCGGGTTCAAGCGATTCTCCTGCCTTAGTCTCCCAAGTAGCTGGGCGTACAGGCACGTGCCACCATTTCTGGCTAATTTTTTTGTATTTTTATTAGAGACGGGGTTTCACCATGTTAGCCAGGATGGTCTCGATCTCCTGATCTTGTGAACCACCCGCCTCGGCCTCCGAAAGTGCTGGGATTACAGGCGTGAGCCACCACACCCAGTCATTTGTATGTCTTCTTTTGAGATATGTCTATTCAGGTCCTCTGCCTGTCTTTTAATAGGCTATTTGTTTTCTTATTATACTATCAAGTTGTTCGAGTTTTTTATGTATTTTGGATATTAGCCCCTTATCAGAAGTATGGTTTTCAACTATTTTCTCCCATTCCGTAGGTTGTCTTTTGACTTTGTTAATTATTTTTCTTGCTGTACAGAAGCTTTTTGTTTTATGTAATCCCATTTGTCTATTTTTGCTTATATTGCCTGTGCTTTTGGAGTCATGCAAAATATTGCCCAGACCAATGCCGAGAAGCTTTTCCGTATTTTTTCTTTCAGCAGTTTTACAATTTCAGGACTTACATTTAAGTCTTCAGTTCATTTCAAATAGATTTTTATGTATGGGATGAGGTAAGGGTTCACTTTTATTTTTTTCCACGGGGATATCTAGTTTTCCCAACACCATTTATTAAATAAACTATCCTTTCTTCATTGTGTGTTTTTGGCACCTTTGTGGATGATTAGTTGACTGCATATATGTGGATGTATTGTGTTCCATTGGTCTGTACAGCTGTATCATGCTGTTTTGATTAATGTAGCTTTGTAGTATATTTTGAAACCAGGTAGTTTGATGCCACCAGTTTTGTTCTTCTTGTTCAAGATTTCTCTGGACCAGGCATGGTGGCTTGCACCTGTAATGCCAGCTACTCAGGAGGCTGAGGAGGGAGGATCACTTGAGGCCAGGAGTTGGAGACCAGCCTGAGCAACCTAGCAAGACCCCATCTCTAAAAAAACTAAAAATTAGCTGGGCATGGTGGTGCACACCTGGAGTCACAGCTACTTGGAAAGCTGAAGCAGGAGGATTGATTGAGCCCATTTTGAGGCTGCAGTGAGCTATAATCATGCTACTGAACTCTAGCCTGGGTGACATAGTGAGATCCCATTTCTTAAAATGAAACAAAACAGATTGTTTTGGGTGTTTTGTTTATTTTGTGGTTCAATATCAATGTTAATTTCTTTTTTTCTGTTTCTGTTGAAAATGCCATTGGGATTTTAATAGGGTTTGCTTTTAATTTGTAGATTGCTTTGGAAAATATGGACATTTTAGCAGTATTAATTCTTCCAGTCTGTGAACACCAGATATCTTTCTATTTATTTGTGTCTACTTCAGTTTCTTTCATCAGTGTTTTGTAGTTTTCAGTGTACAGACTTTTTACCTCCTTGGTTAAATTTATTCCTAAGTGTTTTGTTTTTCCTTTGGTGCTTTTATAAATTGAATTGTTTCTGTAATTTCTTTTTTGGATAGATCATTGTTAGCATATAGAAATGCAACGCTGGTTTTTGTATATTGATTTTGTATTCTTCAGTTTTACTGAATTTGTTTATTGGTTTGAATAGTTTTTTTGGTAGAATCCTTAGGGTTTTTGTATACATATAAAATCATGTTATTTGCTAACAGAGACAGTTTAACTTTTCCAATTTGGATGCCTGTTCTTTCTTTTACTTGCCAAATTGCTCTGGCTAGGATTTCCAGTACTATGTTGAATAGTAGTGGTAAGAGTGGGCACCTTTGTGTTGCTTTTCTCTTTAAATGACAGTATTTCTTACCTCTATCTTTTGAAAAGGCCTAGAAATAACTCAGTTGCAATCAGCACCAAGAATCTGGTCTCTTAATACCACTTCCCACTGAAAGGGTGGGGGTTCTTTGGAGAAATTGCTGATTCTAAGTCAGAGGCAGGAAATCTGTGAGATGAACCTGGGACATCCTGTCATACTGGCAAGTAAGGAAGGTATCAAAGACTACTGTAAATGAATTAAAAGGATGCAGGGGCAAGTAGACGATGCTGACATTGGGCCAAAAATGCGACAATGTAAGCATCAAAAAAGAATAACTTCTGCAGTGGATTGAAATGTTTCATAAATGTTAAAATTCATGAGTACGTAATTTTATAAATATGTGTGTTTGTGTGTGTGTGTGTGTGTGTGTGTGTGTATAATCTTAATCAGTTATCCTCGAAGGATAGGAAGACAACAACTCATTTTTGTAACACTTGATAAATAAAGGTAAAGAATCAAGCATTTTTGTTATTTTCCTTGTACGAATTGTACTTCAGGGTAGCCAAATTGCTGATAAGTAAAGTTGTTTTTTGTTGCCAAATTCTAGCTCATAACGTAGAAGGAATGATAAAATTTCAATGCCTAATGGAAGAATGGATTCACAGCAAGGCTTGGCAAACTACAGCCCTTGGGCCATATCTGAGCTGCCACTTGTTCTTGTAAAGTTTTACTGGAACACAGCCATTCCCATTTGTGTACATACTGTGTGTGGCTGCTTTCCCTATAACAGCAAAGTTGAATGGTTGTGACTGAGACCATATGGCCCACAAAGCAAAGATATTTACTATCTGGCTCTTTACAGAAAGTTTACCAGCCCTTGATCTAGATAGTAATTTTCAATAGCTGCTAAAACCTTTAGGTGAGGGAAGCTGCTGGGAAATTTTGTAATGGCTATATGGAGATTGACATCACCTGATCCTCTGGGTGCCTCTGGATGTGAAGGCAGTACCCGTGTACTACCTCTGAAAGTATTCTTTGAACACTGGCTGTATACATGATGACATTAAGGAATTATTAATTTTTTAGAGTGTGTTCATGATTGGTCACTTATTAAGAGAGGCTGTCTTCAGAGATTTTTGCTAAAATATTTGTGGATAAAGTATATGATGTCAATAATTTTCTGTGTTATTCAGCAGGGTCCCAGGGGGTTATACACAAGAAAAGAGTGACCACATATTGACAATTGTAGAGCTAGGCCATTGGTACATGGGAGTTTTCTATTCTATTTGTATATGTTTAGTAATTTCATAGAAGTTTTTATGTTACTATTGGGTAATTTTGGGTATTAGAAAAGTAAATACAGTTAACAACTTGGAAAAATGATATGAAATGGTATAAAATTTCAAAAACCCTTTGAGAAAGAATTGCAAACTAAATCATAACCTTCAGTAGAATGGGCCTTCTCATCTATTCAGTACATGTATATTGAGCACTGAGAATAGAAAGCCAAAGTAAATATTTACTGCTCACAAAAGAACAGGCAGTGTTACTCTGGGGTGGGATGAGTGTAGGCGTTCTCAGTCTGTAAGACTATTTCTCAGTGTGATGTTTCTGGATTCATTAAGTTTCTAGCCAATAGATGCTGTAAACTATATGGAGATACACATATAAACCAAAGAAGTTTAATTAAAAACTTTCTAACATTTGAATTGTAAATGCCAATATGAACCACTATTCTGTGTTTTGTTTTACCAGTTAATTTAAAAATAGAGACGTTCTCTTTATATGCATTATTGATCTTTTATTATATGACGCTTTAGTAACCTGCTTTCTAGTTAAAATGTACTATGATTGTCTTGTGATTTTTGTTATGCTCATCAAACAATCTGTTGTACTTGGATCCCTAGGAAAATCAGAGGCTCCTTAAAAATATGTTCAAAATCGGTGATTTTTGAACCAGATTCAATATCCCAGCCCATCATCAAGGTAAATACATTTTAAATATGAACAGAAACATTCCTATTTTTTGTGTATGTCTTACCTTTCCTGATTTTTATAATATTTCTCTCAATTTTATCCAGATTCCTTTGAGAGACTGTATAAAAATAGGAAAGCATGGAGAAAATGGAGCCAATAGACACTTCACAAAGTATGTCATTTTCACCACTGTTTAATTTTACTTCAACCAAAAAGCTGTATATATTTAATGACTTTTATCTGTATTTTAGGGCAAAATCTGGGGGTATTTCACTCATTTTCAGTCAGGTAAGCACATAATAAATATTTTTTCCTAATCTGAATGAACATGCTTATATATGTGCATGAATGAAATTACTTGTAGAGATATCAGATGAAGACCATGGAATAGAAATCAAATGTTTTTAGAATCCAGTCACTGAGAAATATAGGTTTAAAAAGATGTGATCCCTAATGAGCTTCTTCATGTTTATTAAGTGTGTGATATCTGTGGGCTTGCGGTTTTGTCCTTGGAGCTCTCATGATTTATGATTTACGAGGCTTGAAATGAAGGGATGCAGCTCTTCCCGTAGCTTCCTAGCTATTTAGAAGGTGAGAGTCCATTGCCATGCCACTTAAATGATCTCAGGGACTTAGGACAACCAAGGCAATGACTTGGGATTGGTGGTCTTGTATCATTATGACCCTTGTGGTAATAACCTTTTGTTCATTCCAGATTTATTCCCTTTATATTTATGCACCCACCACTGCACTCAATATAGGCACGACAGCATTGGCAATAAAAGGTCAATTAAAACATGCTTTTTCTCCTGTCATATTATTAATTAGTATGTAGATTTAAAAAATTGTAAATAAGAAGGGAGTACTTTCTTTTGACTCTGGGTTTCATCTGCTTCGTCTTTAAAGCGAAAGGGTTAGCAGATGTTGCCTTGACAGCTCTCGTTCCTTGGGGTGTTGAAGTGTTCAGAGAAGAATTGTTCTGCGATGAATAAGGGATAAGAAAAGCAGCGGGAACAAAGATGCACGGACTTTCTGACTTCAAAACTTGACTTAAATCCTCTCATGCAACAGAGCAGAGTGTCCCTAGGAGGCAGATGGGGAGGGGAAGAGCATGCTCCCAGCACTTTTTCTATCACTGAAGCCTTTTGTTCACAGAACACTTTTAACATGTGTTGAAAGTTATTTTATGAAAGCTGAGAGGTAGCAGATGATTTGATTTTCTACATCTACCTTCCATGATTCTATTAATTTTAAGGAAGAAAACATTTCACAGGCTTCCTCAACTTCATGTTGTTTTAACTGGTATATGTGAAGACAGTGACAACCATCTACTGCTCTGGGGACCAAACATCGTTATTAATAATTCTGGTCCACCTCCATACTCTCATGTCTGTCGTGTCATTTTACTTCATGACCTGGTTCCACAAAGCCCATATCTTGAAAGGAAGAGGTACTTTTTGACTTGGAGATAGTTTTCATTATAAAACTGTACATTTTAGTTATTTTAGTAAAAATTTAATAACTTTGAGCTTAGGAATAAAGCCCCCAAATTCCTCCACCTACTTTTTTAATAGTTTATAGAAGAGGTCTTGTATGAAACCAGCTCAAAACCAGCCCGACACAAGCTACTCTTTCAAGTATTATTTAAAGCTTCCTGTGTCAAGTATACAACCAGGCAACTTTTGGGTTTTTTGATTATATACTAGGTCACAAGATCTCAGAAATATAGTACGGTGCTTTATATTTAGAGAGCTTTGCTTCCAATTCTTTTGTTGCTGCTGAAGAAGGGTGTGTGCATGTTTATATGAATAACAGATTCAACTCATGGATTCAATAAGTATTATATTCAGGGCTCTGGCAATCTAGGGAAGAACAAGATATCTGAAGCCTTTTGCTCCATGGACTTTACTTTTCAGTGGGGGAGACAGACAATAAACAAATGTCTCCTCTAATGTCAGGTAGTAACAAATGCTATGAAGAAAATGAAAGCAAGACAGAAGGATAGAAAATGATAAGGAATGTTCTCATGCTGCTTTAGAAAGAGTAGTCAGGGATGCCTCACTGAGAAGAGGCCACTTACCAAGAGACTCAGAAGGCTTAAGGCATTGAGCTGTGCAATTATCACAAACACTGGTATTCCAGGTACAGAGAGTGGTGGGGGAGAAGCCTGAAGGTGGGCATGTCCTTGACAGGTGGGAGGCGCAGGAGTGTGAGTGCTCCTGGGGTGCGTGAGTCAAGGAGAACACTCAAGGGAGGCTGGAATAGGGGCAGGGACCGTGTCATGTGGGGCCTTGCGGGCCAAGGTAAGGACTTAGAATAAAGCACAGAGAGAAATGCCACTGGAGAGCTGAAAGAGAAGGGGCGTGTCTGATTTGTATGTAAGTCTCTCTGGGGGCTGGGTAGAGAACACGCTGTACAAACCAGGGCAAGAGTGGAAGCAAGGAGACCTATTGGGGTGTTCCAGAAATCCAAGTGTATTGAACCACGATGGTGAGAGGTGGTCATTGTCTAGGTATATTCTAAAGAAAACCCAACAGATGTGCTGACGGATTGGTCGCAGGGTATAAAAGGGAACAGTTAAGAATGACTCCAATGAGATAGACAGTAGTGCCCTTTATAGTGATAAAGAGAGTTGGGAAGGAGCAGGCTTCAAGTAGGATGTGAGATTTAAGATGGCCACGAGAACTCCAAGGGGAGACGTCCAGCAGGCATTTGGATGCATCCATCTGGGTTTCAGAGAGGAGGCAGAGGCTAGCAAGACATACTGGGGAGCTGAAAGTTTCTAGAGACTTTTTAAAGCCCTGTGGCTGGATAAGATTTCCTGGGGACTGAGAGTGGACAGAGTGGTGTGAGAACTAAGGCCCTGCACCTCTCTAATTTAAGAGATTGGGAAGAAAGCAAGGTCCAAAAGTAGACGGAAGGAGTAGCCAGTGAGGTTGGAGAGAAGCAGGAGCAGGTGTCCAGGAAGCCATGTGGAAAACTGCTTCAGGAAGAGCCATCAGCTCTGTCACATGCTCTGAGAAGGAGAGTCAAGGAAGACTTGAGAATTGATTGTATGGTGACGTGGAGATCTTATGCACTTCATGTGACCATCTAAAAGTGGTTTCAATAATATGGTAGGGATGAAAACCTGTCATGGGCCCAAGGGAAGGTACAGACAGCCCTTGCAATGAATTTTGCCACAAAAGGGAACAGAAATGGCAAAAGGAGGATGTGAGATTAAGGGGAAGTATGTGTGTGGGGGTGTGTGTGTGTAAAAGGGAGAGAGTGCAGTATATAATCCTAAGAGCAAAGCTTTTGAATATCTGACAGGTTTGGGGAGGTGTTCACATTCTGTGCCCTAGTAGAGGGGCTGGACTTTGAGAGCTCAGGCAACTTCCATTGTTGCAGGAGGAAAAGCAGTGATGAAAGTACAGGTACAAGGAGATTGATGGCTCTGGTAGATGGTGTCACTTATTCCACATAGTTATTAATATACTATGTGAGGACCAGTGGCCCAGTGCATGTGAAAACACCATGTGCCCAGATTACCTCTAAGTTTTCTTTATGTTAGTGAACATATTTCCTACCACAGTAACTTTGTTTTACCCGTTTCTTACAAAATCAGCACTTGGATTAGCCTCCTTCCCTGTCTGCTTGGTTACTTGGTGCAAGTGATGGCATTCATAAAATGTCTTCTGTATTTATTTATCTTGTAATTGTTGCTATCTTGTTGCCTGGATGATTCTCTTTTTAATTTGATATTTGTTATTTTAACACCAGTACTTTAAAGCCATACTAGTACTAATACTAAAGCAAATACTTCTGGAAATAGAGATTATATAACAATGATTTAAAACTTTTGATTGATAATGTTCTGATTTGTAGTTACTCTTTACAATGAAACATTTTGGTTATTATTTTACAAGTATTGCTTTTTCTTGCTCAGGTATATTTCATTAAAGAACATAATGTTGTTGCACCATATAAAATAGAAAGGGTAAGTAAAGCTTTTCATGTATTTCCAGCAATTTATATAGTCATTTTGAACAATAAAATTTTGTGACTCTGTTAACATCTTTAATCAAATATAATAATGAGTATTTAAAAGCTTCTTACCTGGAAGTTATAACAAAATTACCCAAGGGAGCCACAGATTTTAGTTCAAGAGAATTCAATTAACTTTTTGACTTAAAAAAAAAAGTGACTAAAAAAAAAACACCCAAATGATTAGGTTAGAAATTAAAATCAGAATATGCATTATTTATAAGATTGTTTACTGGGTGTTACTGAGAATTTATTTACCAGTACGTTACTAAAAAATTTAGTTTTAAAAATATTCTGGAAATATTTACTGGTTATAACATACTCTTATTTGAGAACTTAATAATAATTTGTAAGTACTCTTAATTAGGTAGAAACTATGAGTAGACTTGGATACAATGTCTGGTTCCCTGGGACTTTTCACTTAAGCATAGACATTTCATTTAACTATTCTGTAATTTAATTCTTTATGCTTCAGCTTAATACATAGTAGAGGGATAACTCCTACTAAAAGAGAGTTTTTACAGGACCTAAGGACAGGGCTAGTGCTCCTTATAATGACATCCGAGTGAATTAGGAAAAGCCACCATTTGTGGGCAAACATAGTCCCACAGGCTGAATCTGAATTTCAGTTTCAGGCCAGTCTGCAATCTCTTAGGCGGCACAAATTGTATACTCAGTGGCCTCTGGGTTTTACGGACAAGAAATACTTGCATGTGCTGATTAGTCAGAAAGTATAAATACTGAGATTTAATTATTCTCAAGTGGTGCTTTTGGCATTTTGGGCAGGATGGTTCTTTATTGTGTGGGGCTGTCACTTATATTACAGCTCTTTCCCCTAACAAATGCCTCTCGTACACTGCTCCCCTTGTTGTTGTTACAGCACCTCCACACATTGACAAAAGCCTCTGGGGGCAGTAGGAAACCCTACCCCCAAGTTGAGAACCACTCACCTGGGGTGCCCTCCCTCTAAAGGCTCTCGTGAGAGCCAGCTGAATTGCATACCTGCACATGGTTCATTGAAAGATTATGTGAAAGGAAATAAAAGTGAGGTTGTCTGAGTAAAGAAAAGCTCTTTTGTTCCAATGTGAATTATAATACCAAAGCATTCTCAGATTAAAAAAAAAAAGGGGGCGAGGTGGAATGACAGCAGCAAGATGGCAGAATAGGAAGTTCTAGCCCCTCCTTCCTCCTGTGAAGACACTGATTCAACAACACATGGACAAATTCCCTTTGTGAGAAATCTGGAAACCAGTTAAGAGGATCCTGCACCCCCGGTGAGCATGAAACTAACCACATCAAAGCCGGTATAAAAATTTGTGTCACTATCTGGCCATCCTCTGTCCCACACAGCACCACATGATTGGGAAGAAATTTCCCAGCCTCTAGCTTCTCCCTGGAGAGGGAAAGAGAAAATTGGACTATACATCCAGAGTTCTGACTTTTCAGGGGAGCTTCCCAAGGGACTGGCTTCTGTCTCTTCTGTCTCAGAGTACAGATGGAACCCTGCATACTCTAGATGCCTGGAGCCACTGATAACAAAAGAGAGCTGGGTAGCACGCTACTTCTTCAAAGGACCTGTGGTACAGCAGACATCTAGACATGAGAGACAGCAAAGGATTCCAAGCTTCTGAAAAAAATGAAACCAATAAATTTCTCTAATTAGGAATCTACATGCATAAGTCCAGAGAAGACACTTCCATAGAAAAGGTTTGAGAGGCCTCCAGCATCTCTAGCCAGGCTGATTAATGAAGGTCTCTTTCTCTGTATGAAGCCAGTCCTTAGAGACTGGAGAGGTAATTGTTTTTGTTGTTGTTGTTTTTAATGTGTGGATATTAGCACAAAATTAGAGGGAGCACAAAGAATCAGAGAAAAATAGTCCAATCAGAGGTACAAAATAAATTTTCAGAAACCAACCCTAAAGAAAAGGGGCTATATTAATTACCTGACAAGGAATTCAAAACTATTGTCATAAAGATGCTTAATGAGCTCAGGAAAATTATGCATGAAGAAAACGAGAATTTTAACAAACAGAATATTAACAAAGAGAAAATATAAAGAAGAACTGAACAGAAATTTTGGAGAAGAATTTAGTAACTTAACTAAAAAGTTCACTAGAGGAGTTCAGCACAGACTATAAATCAGAAGAAAAAATCAGCAAACTGGAACACAGGTCTTTTGAAATTATCCAGTCAGGGGAGCTAAGAGAAAAAAGAATGAAAAAGAGTTAAGAAAGCCTAAAGTACTAATGACACACCGTCAAGTGGACCAAATACATAATATGCGAGTCCAAGAAAGAGAAGAGAGAGAGAAGGAAACAGAAAGTGTATTTAAAGAGATAATGGCCCCAAACTTACCAAAACAGAGGAAGGAGATGGACATCCAGATTTAAGAAGTCTTCCACATAGGAGGACTTCAAAGATGTCCTTACCAAGACACATGATAATCAGATTATCAGAAGTAAGACTTAATTTTGAAAGCAGCAAGAGAAAAGTGTCTGGTCACAGAAGAAAGCCCCCACAAAATGATCAGATTTTTCACCAGATAGCTTGCAGGTCAGAAAATTGGATGATAAATTCAGAATGGTAAAAACAAAACCAAATAAAACAAACAAACAAAAACGCCTGCCAACAAAGAACACTGTATCTGGCAAATTCTCCTTGAAAAAAAATGGAGAGATAAGGACTTTCCCAGATAAACAAAAGCTCAGAGTTTACCACCATTAGATCTGCTTTATAGGAAATGCTAAAGTGAGTCCTTCAATCTGAAACAAAAAGATACTAAACACCAACATGAAAGTGTAGGAATTATAAATCTTGCTGATAAAGGCAAATACAGAATACTGTAGTGCTGTAATGGTGGTGTGTAAATCAGTTTAATTCTGGTATACAAATTAAAAAACAAAAGTATAAAAACCCATAACTAGAAATCTGTGTTAATGAATACACAATATAAATGGATGTAATTTGAGATATCGTTAACATAAAAGGAGACAGGTATCTGAAGGAATAGTTTTTGTATGTAACTGAAGTTAAGTTGTTAACAGATTAAAAGAGATCATTATCACTGTAAGATGTTTTATATAAGACCCATGATAACTACAGAGAAAATACCTATAGAAGATACACTAAAGAAGAGTTTTTCCAATATTATCATCTAGAATTTTTATGGTTTCAGGTTTTAGGTTTAAGTCTTTGATCCATCTTGTGTTGATTTTTGTATAAAGTAAGAGATAAGGATCCAGTTTCATTCTTCTACATGTAGCTTGCCAGTTTTCCTAGCACCATTTATTGAATAGGGTGTCCTTTCCCCACTGTATGTTTTTGTATGCTTTGTCAAAGATCAGTTGGCTATAAGTATTTGGCTTTATTTCTGGGTTGTCTGTTCTGTTCCATTGGTCTATGTACCTATTGTTATACTAGTCCTATGCTATTTTGGTAACTATAGCCTTGTAGTATATTTTGAAGTTGAATAATGTGATGCCCCCAGATTTGTTCTTTTTGCTTAGTACTGCTTTGGCTATTTGGGCTCTTTTTTGGTGCCATATGGATTTTAGGATTGTTTCTGATTGACAAAGGTATTTTGATGGGAGTTCTGTGAAGAGTGATGGTGGAATCTTGATAAGAACTGCATTGAATCTGTAGCTTGCTTTAGGCAGTATGGTCATTTTCACAATATTGATTCTACCCATCCATGAGCATGGGATATGTTTCCATTTGTTTGTGTCATCTATGATTTCTTTCAATAGTGTTTTATAGTTTTTCTTGTAGAGCTATTTTACTTCCTTGGTTAAGTATAACCCTAAGTATTTTATTTTATTTTTTTTGCAGCTGTTATAAAAGGAATGGAATTGTTGATTTGATTCTCAGCTTGGCCGTTGTTGGTGTATAGCAGTGCTACTGATTTGTGTACATTGATTTTCTATCTGGAGAATTTACTGAATTCATTTATTAGATCTAAGAGCTTTTTGGATGAGTCTTTAGAGTTTTCTAGGTAAATGGTCATATCATTGGTGGACAGTGACAGTTTGACCTCCTTTTTTCCAATTTGGATGCCCTTTCTTTTCTGTCTGATTGCTGTGGCTAGGACTTCCATTACTATGTTGAATAGAAGTGGTGAAAGTGGGTAACCTTGTCTTGTTCCAGTTTTCAGGGGCGTAGGCAAAGAATTCATGACTAAGAACCCAAAAGCAAATGCAAGAAAAACAAAAATAAATAAACGGGACCTAATTAAACTAAAAAGCTTCTGCACAGCAAAAGAAATAACCAGCAGAGTAAACAGACAACCCACAGAGTGGGAGAAAATTTTCGCAAACCACACATCCGGCAAAGGACTAACATCCAGAATCTACGAGGAACCTCAAACAAATCAGCAAGCAAAAAACAAATAATCCCATCAAGAAGTAGGCAAAGAACATGAATAGACAATTCTCAAAAGAAGATATACAAACAACTAGCAAACATATGAAAAAATGCTCACCATTACTAATTATCAAGGACATGCAAATTAAAACCACAATGAGATATCACCTTACTTAGTGAGAATGGCCATAATTAAAAAGTCAAAAAATAATAGACGTTGGCATGGATTTGGTGAAAAGGGAGCACTTTTACACTGCTGGTAGGAATGTAAACTAATACAACCACTGTAGAAACAGTATAGAGATTCCTTAAAGAATTAAAAGTAGAACTACCTTTCAATCCAGCAATCCCACTGTCAGGTATCTACCCAAAGAAAAAGAAGCCATGATGTGAACAAGACACATGCACACACATAGTTATAGTAACACAATTTGCAATTGCAAAAATATGAAACCAACATAAATGCCCATCAACCAACAAGTGGAAAAAGTCCTATATATATACACCATGGAATACTACTGAGCCATAAAACAAAATGAAATAATGGCCTTTGAGCAACTTGGATGGAGCTAAAGGCCATTATTCTAAGTTAAATAACTCAGGAATGGAAAACCAGATTATTGTATGTTCTCACTTATAAGTGGGAGCTAAGATATGAGAATGCAAAGACATAAGAATTATATAATGGGGCCGGGTGCAGTGGCTCATGCCTGTAATCCCAGCACTTTGGGAGGCCAAGGTGGGCAGATCACGAGGTCAGGAGATCGAGACCATCCTGGTTAACACTGTGAAACCCTGTCTCTACTAAAAATACAAAAAATTAGCCGGGCGAGGCAAGTGCCTGTAGTCCCAGCTACTTGGGAGGCTGAGACAGGAGAATGGTGTGAACCCAGCAGGCAGAGCTTGCAGAGAGCCAAGATCGCGCCACTGCACTCCATCCAGCCTGGGTGACACAGTGAGACTCCGTCTCAAAAAAAAAAAAAAAGAATTATATAATGGACTTTGGGGGCTTAGGGGGAAGGATGGGGGTGGTGATGAGGGATAAAAAAAACTACATATTGGGTACGTACACTGCTTAGGTGACAGGTAAACCAAAACCTCAGAGAACTTATTTATGTAACCAAAAACCACCTGTACCACAAAAACTACCAAAATAAATTTTAAAAAAATGAGGAAGGAATCAAACTATGTCATGATAAAATGTCAACACAAAGGAAGATAGAGGACAAAAGAGGACAAATGAGCTACAAGACAGAAAACAGTTAAAATGGCAACAGTAATTCCTTCCCTATCAATAATTAAGTATATCAAACTCCCCAATCAAAAAATATGGAGTGTCTGAATGGATTAAAACAAATAAGATCTAAAACTATATGCCATCTGCAAGAGACTCATTTTCGGTTTAAGGACACAGATAGGCTGAAAGTGAAAGGATGGGAAAAAATATTCCATGCTTGGTAATCAAAGGAGAACAGAGCTGGCCATACTTATATCAGACAAAATAGGCTTTAAATAAAAAACTTTCACAAGAGACAAAGAAGGATATTATGTAATGATAAAAGGGTCAATTTATCAGAGAGATAAATAATTACAAATGCATTAGTCAGGGTTCTCCAGAGAAACAGAACCAATAGGATGTGTGTACATACATACACACATATATATACATACATACATACATACGTATGCATATACATATATACAGACATATACACCCATCTAGGGGTATATTGCTGTATATATGTATATATACAGAGAGAGAAATTGATTTATTATAAGGTATTGAATCATGTGATTATAGAGGCCAAGAATTCCAGACCCAGGAGAGAGCCAATGGTATAGGGTTTAGTCTGAGTGTGAATGCAAGTCTGAAGGCAGGAGAAAACCAATATCCCAGCTTGAAGACAGGAAGAAACAGTGTTTTTCCCATTTAGACTTTTATTCGATTTAGGCCCTCAATGGATCCGATGAGGCCCACCCACATTGGGGCGGGCAATCTGTTTTACTCAGTCTCCTAATTCAAATGCTAATCTCATCCAGAAACATCCTCACAGATACACCCAGGGATAATGTTTAACTAAATATTTGGTCACTCTATGGCCCAGTCAAGCTGACATATAAAATTAATCATCACCATATGTATGTACCCAACCTCAGAACATCTAAATATATGAAGCGAACACTGATAGAACTGAAGGGAGAAATAGATAGCAACACAATAATGGTAGAGATTTCAATACCACACTTTCGACAATGGGTAGAACGTTCAGATAGGACATCAGTAAGGAAACAGAGGACTTGCACAACACTGTAGACCCAATGGACCTAACAGACATGCAGAGCTTTCCACCCAACAGCAGCAGAATACACTTTCCTCTCAAGCACATGGAATATTCTCCAGGACAGATCACATGTGAGGTCACAAAACAAGTCCTAACAAATTTAAGAGGATTAAAATAATATTGTGTATATTTTTCCAATCATAATGGAATGAAACTAGAAATCAACATCAGAAGGAAAACTGAGAATATGTGAAAATTAAACAACATTCTCTCAAAAAACCAATGGGTCAAATAAAAAAAAAAAAGAAATTTTAAAATCTTGAGATAAATGAAAACATGATATACCAAAACTTAGGCAATGCAGCAAAAGCAGTATAAACAGGGAAGTTTATAGAATTAAATGTCTACGTTAAAAAAGAAGAAATACCTCAAATAAAAATCCTAACTCTAGGCCAGGCGTGGTGGTTCACACCTGTAATCCCAGCACTGTGGGAGGCTGAGGCGGGTGGATCACCTGAGGTCAGGAGTTCGAGATCAGCCTGGCCAACATGGTGAAACCCCGCCCTGTCTCTACTAAAAATACAAAAATTAGCCGGGTGCGGTGGTGCACACCTCTAGCCCCAGCTACTCGGGAGGCTGAGGCAGGAGAATCACTTGAACCTGGGAGACGGAGGTTGCAGTGAGCCGAGATCGTGCTACTGCACGCCAGCCTGGGCGACAGAACAAGACTCTGTCTCAAAAAAAAAAAACAAATCCTAACTCTATACCTTAAGGGTTTGGAACAAGAAGGGCAAACTAAACCCAAAGTTAGGAGAAGGAAGGAAATAATAAATAGAGCAGCAAATTATGTAGACTTGCTCCCCTAGAACTCTCATTCCAGTGGGGAAGTTACACTAGGTAAAACATGCAGATTTTATCATAGCAGGTTCTGTACACGTGTTCTTAAAGTAGCATAGTTTGGCACACTTCTTCTCTTCCTGTATTTTGATATCTTCCCCTTTTTGTTAGGGCAAAATGGAATATGTTTTTGAATTGGATGTTCCCGGGAAAGTGGAAGATGTTGTGGAGACGTTGCTTCAGGTAAGCACTTGCTGGGTAGAAAATTCAAAGCAAACTGAGGCAAAAACTGTTTTTATAAATTTCTTATTTATATACCTTACCCAAATCATCATCTGTTTTCTAAATATGTAGCAGATTGACTTAAAATGTTGAGTTTAAAAACTATATATTAGGAAGAAGCCATAGGTATATCAGAAGTAATCTTGACTGTTAACAGAATGATTGCTGTTTCTCATTGCTTCTAAAGAAATACTTCATATCATCTGAGAGAAAAAGTAAATTCATGTCTGTTTATGATACTGTAGCTTCACAGAGCATCCTGCCTTGACAAATTGGGTGACCAAACCGCCATGGTAAGTATTCTTAACAATGTCTGTCTTTGATTGTCAATGAACTTGTATTGATATTTTACTTATAAATACTTATATTCGTACTTTTTCTGGTTCTGTTTTAATAGATAACAGCTATTTTGCAGTCTCGTTTAGCTAGAACATCATTTGACAAAAACAGGTAAGTTTCTAATGATCTTTCCTAATTAGAAAAGTGGTGGACATTTTCATCTGTATGCCTCATTCAGCAAATCCAAGCCTGCTGTCATCATTGGTCTCACCCAAAACCTGCTTGTCTTAGAGAATGGCTCAGCCTCAGTGCAGGAGAACTCTCTAGGGCTTCCTCAACTCTTCTCCATCCTGATGTCTGTCAGTCAGAAAGGTCTGTTAGATGCTTCGGTTTCTGCTTCTGTGTTTTCACATTGTGTTGCCTCAGTTCAGGCCACCGTCACCTCCCACCCAGAACACTAGCACAGCTTTATTTCACCTACCTGACTCCATCTTCCTTTCTCCACTTTTCTTCTCTTCCCTCTACCTGACATTGTTTTAAAATATGTTCTTTCTAAGGGCCAGGTGCGGTGGCTCAGGCCTATAATCCCAGCACTTTAGGAAGCCAAGGTGGGAGAATCACTTGAGCTCAGAGTTTGAGACCAGCCTGGGCAACATAGTGAGATCCTGTCTCTGCAAAATTAAAAATTAAAAAATTAGGCTGGGCACGGTGGCTCATGCCTGTAATCCCAGCACTTTGGGAGGCTGAGGCGGGCAGATCACGAGGTCAGGTGTTCAAGACCAGCCTGGCCAAAATAGTGAAACCCTGTTTCTACTAAAAATATAAAAAGTTACCCAGGCATGGTGGCAGGCACCTGTAATCCTAGCTACTCAGGAGGCTAAGGCAGAAGAATCGCTTGAACCTGGGAAGTGGAGGTTGCAGTGAGCTAAGATCATGCCATTGCACTCCGGCTCGGGTGACAGTGCGAGACTCCATCTAAAAAAAAAAATTAGTTGGGCATGGTGGCACACACCTGAAGTTCCAGCTACTTGAGAGGCAAGGTGGGAGGATCCCTTGAGCCCAGGAGGTCGAGGCTGCAGTGAGCCATGATTATGCCTCTGTACTCCAGACAGAGTGAGACCCCATCTCAAAAAATAAAAATAATAAATTTTAAAATGTCCTTTCTAAACAACTTATTTGATCATATCGCCTGCCCGTTTAAAATTCTTCAAGATTGAAACTAGACTCCTTCGTTACACCGTATACAAAAATTAACTCAAGATGGATTAAAGACTTAAATGTAAAACCTAAAACTATAAAAACTGTTGAAGAAAACCTAGGAAATACCATTCTGGACATAGGCCCCAGCAAAGATTTCATGACAAAGTCACAAAAGCAATTACAGCAAAAACAAAAATTGACAAATGAGACCTAATTAAACTAAAGAGCTTTTACACAGCAAAATAAACTATCAACAGAGTAAACAGCCCAGGGAATGAGAGAAAATATTTGCAAACTTTGCATCTGACAAAGGTCTAATATCCAGAATCTAGACGAAAGAAGCAAAAAATGAACAACCCCATTAAAAAGTAGGCCAAGGTCATGAACAGACACTTTTCAAAAAAAGACATACATGCAACCAAAAAACATCTGAAAAAATGCTCAATGCCACTAATCATTAGAAAAATGTAAATCAAAAGCACGATGAGATACCATCTTATACCAGTTAGAATGGCTATTATTTAAAAAATTTAGTAAATTTTGAATGGCTATTACTCAAAAAATAACGTGCTGGTGAGGTTGCAGAGAAAAGGGAATGCTTGTACCCTGTTGGTGGCAGTGTAAATTAGTTCAGCTACTGTGGAAAGCAGTTTGGTGATTTCTCAAAGAACTTAAAACAGAGCTACCATTTGACCCAGCAGTCCCATGATTGCATATATAACCAATGGAAAATAAATTGTTCTACCATAAAGATACATGCACATGTAGGCTTATCACAGCACTATTCAAAATATTAATAGCAAAGACATAGAATCAACCTAAATACCCATCAGTGGTAGACTGGATAAAAGAAAATGTGGTACCTATACACCATGGAATACTTTGCAGCCATAAAAAAAGAGATCATGCCCTTTGCAGCAACATTGGATGGAGCTGGAGGCCACGGATGGCGCTGGAGCAAATTAATGTGGGAATAGAAAACTAACACCGCATGTTCTCACTTATAAGTAGGAACTGAACATTGAGTACAAATGGACACAAGGGAACAATAGACACTGAGCCTGCTTGAGGGTGGAGGATGGGAGGGAGGAGGGTGAGGATCGAAAAACTGCCTATCAGATACCAATTACCTGGGTGACAAAATAATCTGTACACCAAACCCCCAAGACATATATTTTATCTATGTAACAAACCTGCATATGTACCCTGAAACTAAAATAAAAGTTAAAAGATAATAAAAAAAATTAAGTCTTTGAGAGTAGGAACTTGTCTGGTCTCTTGCATCCACAGAGTATGGTATATTACAGTGAATGAAATTAATGGATTCTCTCCATTTTACTGCCATTGCATTTTCCCAGACCCCCATTAGCTCTCCTCGGTCTAACTGGAATTATTTCTCCTCCAGCCTCTTCATATGGTCCACAAAGTTATCTTCCTAAAACAAACATGATTATTGCCCACCAACCAGCTCCTAGAACAGTAACAAGCAAAAGAGTTTTCAATAACAGTTAATTTAAATGCCTGTCTTTCATTGACAATATCAAAGGTTACTATACCAAGACACAAATAGTCTTTTACAGCCATACACCTTAAAATTCCCTGGATTATTTCATATTGCCAAGAGAAAGTGATACAATAAAAGGCCATTAAAAATATAAATAAAATAAAAATTTTCAAGACGCCCCCATCCCCAGTGCCTTCAGGATAAAGCCTAAACACCTTAACATGGCCCCAAGACTCTTAGGTGCTAGCTCTTATTTACTACTAGTCATTGATGATGCATCTTGAATTCTGTGCCCTAGTTATTTGCATTGCCTGCAGTTTCTGTTGTGCCACATTGTCTCTTACCTCTGAGCCTTTGTTCTTGTTCCCTCTGCTTAGAAAACTCATCCTCCTTCTCTGCACCTGGCTGTTGCTTATTCTTATTTCAGCTGTGCTCTCAGTTCTTCTAGAAGGTCTTTCCTGAGACTTCAAGTTGCAATAAGTACCTACCTATGGTGCTCTATAGGGTCCAAGAGAGTACACTTCTACTGTTCTAATGGTTTTTTCATTGACTTTCTTGGCTTTTCTTAAGTATACATTTTGTGCAAAGATGACATTTCTGTATTATCCCATTCTCTTACTTGTTTATTGCCTTATATCAAGGAGATTTAGGCGATTCGTCTGTATCTTTGTCTCTGGTACCACTAAGTTAATTATTATACCTTTATGGTAACTATTGATATCTGGTAGTGCAGGGCCCCAGACCTTATTTTCCTTTTTCACTTATGTCTTCAGTATTCTTGGTCTTAGGCACTGCCATCTGAATTTAGAATCAGCTTGTCAATTTCCATAAAAGCAATTGTGCTGGGATTTTGATTGTAATTGCAGTGAATCTTTAGTCTTCTCTCTATTTATTTAGGTCCCCTTTAATATATTCCTTATGATTTTCTTCATAAAGGTCTTTCCTGTCTTATGTTATTTATTCCTAGTACTTCATATTTGTGATGGTAATATAAATGGTATGTTATTAAAATTTCATTTTCTGTTTATTGTTGATATATAGAATGCAATAGGTTTTAGTGTACTCATTTTGTTTTCAGCAACCCTATTAAACTCTATGACCAATTCCATTAACTGTATATTTAGATTCTTTATATTTACAAAATCTTATCTATGAATTATTTGCAGTCTCTATTCACTAGCTTTTTATTTTTGATTTTTGCCTCTGTAATCATTCATCCTTAGGACAAAGCAGAAAGTATTGGTTAAATAGGTTCATTTATTTATGGATTATTATGTGCTACGCTTTTGCTAGAAGCTTATGTTTATAAATGAGAGTAGTTTGTAATATTCTATTTTATTGCTACCTTTGTGAGATTTGGGAATCAGTCATCTTGACCCTTACCCTACATTTTAATGTGTTAAAGAACTTGCCAGTAAAGCCATCTGGCCAGTAATGTGTTTTTTGTGTTTATGTTTGTTTGATTCTTTCTCTGCTTCACTATATAGCGTTAATTTTATTTCCATTTTTATACTGGCAGGATATATTAGGTAAGTGAATTGCTTAGGGAAGAATAGTTTCCATTTTAGAAAGGAAAGGGAATAATAATAAGAAGAATTAGCTTCTTCTGACCTACTTAGAATGTGTCATTTTTCCAAGTAGCAATTTAGACTTCAATTCTGGGCTTCAGCATGACATTCATTTAAAAAATAGTTCACTGTGAACGTTTTAATGTATCCGGTTGCTGAAATGTTAGGCTAAAGAATTTGGGGGAAGGGATTTTTGCGATATGAAATGAAATATTACAGTGTTGTATACTTTCTCTAGAAGAAAAAAAGGTAAACTTCCGCTAAGATAAGCTTTCATCATATTTTTGAGGAGATAATTTTTTGTTACAGGAATATAAGGAAAACTATTTTTAATACTCTTTATTTTGAAAAATTTTAAACTGTCACAAGTTGAAACGCTAATACAATGAAGGCAGATCCCCTATGATTCACCAGATGTTAATTTAACATTTTGCCAAATTTTCTTTAAGTCATGCCTGCTCCTACTCACATTGTTGCTCTCTGTGTGTGTTATTTGTATGTATAAATGTGTATGTTTGTATTATATATATAATATATGTGTATATATTTTTTCTGAACCATCTGAAACTAAATTCTGAGGTATCATAACACTTCTCCCATAAGTACTTCAGCAGGTACTTGTTAGAAGGATATCCTCCATTCCTTGATACCATTATCATATTCCATTAGCAATAATTCCATAATATCATCTAATATATCATATAATAAAATCATAATAAAATATAAAATCATTAAAAATATAAAATCATAATATCATCTTATAGCTTCATATTAAAATTTCCCCTTCTTTTAAAAAAATTATACTTTAAGTTCTAGGGTACGTGTGCAGAAGTGCAGGTTTGATACGTAGGTATACATGTGCCATGTTGGATTGCTGCACCTGTCAACTCGTCATTTACATTAGATATTTCTCCTAATGCTATCCCTCCCTCGGCTCCCCACCCCACGACAGGCCCCAGTGTGTGATGTTCCTCGCCCTGTGTCCAAGTGATCTCATTGTTCAGTTCCCACCTATGAGTGAAGACATGTGGTGTTTGGCTTTCTGTCCTTGCGATAGTTTGCTGAGAATGATGGTTTCCAGCTTCATCCATGTCCCTGCAAAGGACATGAACTCATCCCTTTTTATGGCTGCATAGTATCCCATGATGTATATGTGCCAGATTTTCTTAATCCAGTCTATCATTGATGGACATTTGGGTTCGTTCCAAGTCTTTGCTATTGTGAATAGTGCCACAAGAAACATACATGTGCATGTGTCTTTATAGTAGCATGATTTATAATCCTTTGGGTATATACCCAGTAATGGGATTGCTGGGTGAAATGGTAATTCTAGTTGTATATCCTTGAGGAATCGCCACACTGTCTTCCACAATGGTTGAACTAATTTACACTCCCACCAACAGTGTGAAAGTGTTCCTATTTCTCCACATCCTCTCCAGTATCTGTTGTTTCCTGACTTTTTAATGATTGCCATTCTAACTGGCATGAGATGGTATCTCGTTGTGGTTTTGATTTGCATTTCTCTGATGACCAGTGATGATGAGCATTTTTTCATGTGTCTGTTGGCTGCATAGATGTCTTCTTTTGAGAAGTGTCTGTTCATATCCTTTGCCCACTTTTTGATGGGTTTGTTTGTTTTTTTCTTGTAAATTTGTTTGAGTTCTTTGTAGATTCTGGATATTAGCCTTTTGTCAGATGGGTAGATTGCAGAAATTTTCTCCCATTCTGTAGGTTGCCTGTTCACTCTGATGGTAGTTTCTTTTGCTGTGCAGAAGTTCTTTAGTTTAATTAGATCCCATTTGTCTATTTTGGCTATTGTTGCCATTGCTTTTCGTGTTTTAGTCATGAAGTCCTTGCCCATGCCTATGTCCTGAATGATATTGCTTAGGTTTTCTTCTAGGGTTTTTATGGTTTTAGGTCTAACATTTAAGTCTTTAATCCATCCTGAATTAAAAATTTACCCTTTTCTACCCCAAGAGTCTTCCTTAAATTACTTTATTTTGTAATGATTGTAGATTTAAGAAGAACAGACCAAAAGATAGTACAGATTTCTCTTTCATGCCCCACTCAGAATCCCTGTTCTGTTTAGTATGTAGATGCTGCCATCTTTTGTTGGACATATTCCTAGATATTTGATTGTTTGATACTATTGAAAATTTATTTTCCAACTATTTGTTACTGGTACATAGAAATACAGTTCTTTTTTTAATTGGCCTTGTATACTATGAGTCTTCTAAATTCACTCATTAGTCTTAGAGTATTTTTTGCTAGATTCCATGGAGTTTTCATGTACATAATCATTTAATCTGTGAATAATGACAGTTTCACAGAAATCCATATGGCTTTTATTTTCTATTTCTTGCCTCATTGCACAGTTTTATTAATAGATGTGGTGGAAATGAACATTATTGCCTCATTCTTGATCTTACAGGAAAAGGGCTTAAGGTTTCATCATTCAAAGATGATGTTAGCTGTAGGTTTTTCATAGCTGCCCTTTAACAGAATGAAAATATTCCTTTCTGTTCCTAGTTTACTGAGAGTTTTTTCAATAATGGGTATAGAATTTTGTCAAATATTTTTTCTGCATTCATTGACATGATCATATTTTTTTCTTTATTCTGTTAATGTTTTGAATTACATTGATTGATTTTTTTCAATGTTAAACCAACCTTGTATTCATGGGCTAAATTTAATTTGAGAACATGATATCTTATCTTTTTTACATATTACTGGATTTGCTTTGCTAGTATTTTTATATCTATATTGATGAGGGATATTGCTCTGTAATTCTCTTGTAAGGTATTTGTCAGGTATGGTACAGGTTATGCTGACCTCATAATAGTATGGAGGTTTTCTTTATCTCCGGTTTTCAGAAAAAGTTTGTGTAGGATTGTTGTTATTTCTTCCTTACATTTTTAATAGAATTTATTGATGAAGCCATCTAGGTCTAAAGTGTCCTTTGGGATTCCATTTATTTACTAGACATAGGACTGTTCCATTTGTCTGTTTCTTCTGTTCCTGTTTTGGTAACTTGTGTTTTTCAAATAAATTGTCCATTTCATCTAAATTGTCAGACGTATTGATATGAAGTTGCTAATGTCCTTTTAATGCCAGCAGCATCTGTAGTATCTACCCTTCTTTCATTCATTATGCTGATACTTTGTGTTTTCTCTCTTTAAAAAAAAAATCAGTATTGCCAGGGCTTACCAATTTTATTAATCTTTCAAATGACCACATTTTGACTTTGTTGATATTTTTCTGCTTTTTCACTTTACTTATAGTTGATGTCTACTTTTATGATTTCCTTCCTTCAGCTTGCTTTGGGTTTAAACTTATTCTTGTAACTTTCTAAGAAGAAAGTCTAGGTCACCAGTTTTATTCCTTCCTTTGTAATAGAAGTACTTAAACTTATAATTTTCTCTTTAAGCACTGCTTTTGCAACATTCTGCAGATTTTGATATGTTTTTTGTTACCATTAATGTAAAAATATTTTGTAATTTTCTTCATCATTTCTCCTTTGGCCCATAGGTAATTTAGAAGTATGTTTAACTTCCACATATTTGGACATTTTTAGTAGATATTTTATAGGTACTGATTTATAATTTAATATCTGATCAGAGAATATGTTCTATGTGATTTCAGTCTTTTGATATTTGTTCAGATTTGTTTTATGGCCCAGCATATGGCCTATCTTGGTGAACATTTCACATGCCGTTGAAAGGAATGTGAGCTCTGCAGCTGTTGAAGATAGTATTCCATAAGTGCCGTGTGGGTCCAACTGGTTGATGGTCATTTGGATCAAATATATTTCATTAATTTTTTTTGTTGACTTGTGCTATCAGTCACTGAGAGAAGGATGTTAAAATTGTCAGTGGTGATTTATTTCTTTTCTTATTTCTGTCAATTTATGCATTTTGTGTTGTGAAGCTCTGTTATTAGATTCATATACATTAAGATGCGTAATGTCTTCTTAATTGATTCTTTCATCATTAGGAAATGTCCCTCTTCATTTGTGATAGTCTTTTTCTTGAAGCCTGCTTTGTCTTCCTTTAAAGTAACCACATCAGTTTTCTTATGTGTTGTGATTGCATGATACATCTTTTTTTTGCCCTTTTACTACTAACCTGTGTATTTATTCTGTTTTAAAAAATATGTATACTTTAAATATATAGTTGAGTCTTGCTTTTTATGCATTCTGACAATCTCTGCTTTTCAATAAGAATGTGTAGATAATTTATAATTATATAATTATACACTAGCTGGTTTTAAGCCTAGTATCTTAGGATAGTCATGCATCACTTAATGACAGGGATATGTGTTGTGGGATTCAGGAGGACGAGAGAGGGACCTTGGGTTAAAACAGGAGAATCTTTTATTGAATGCACCAGGCCCAGCTGACTCAGCGTCCAAATGACTGGGCCTGGAACAAAGACAGCACTTGACTTTTATACACACTTCACCAAAGGGGTGGGCCAGCTTTTGAAGCAAGCTTACAGTGGTGTGAAAGCAGGGATACAGAGGCAGGACAAAGACCGATAATCAAATCGTAACAGGTTCATAACTCAGGATTGCACATAACCATTGCTATGCAACCCAGATGTCCATTATCTAGGTTTGCCTAAGCACAGGCTTATCCTATAACCTTCACTATGGCACCCAGGTGGCCGTAACTCAGGCCTGCTCAGAGGCTCATGACCGTCACTCTACTGCTTAGATAAAACAATACTTGAAGTCACTAGTTACAGAGAAGAGGAATCTGTAAACTCATTCCATAAAACAAAGGAAAATTTGTTTTTCTTCTCCCTATGTTAAAGGAGTGCTGGGAGAGTCTTCAGAGCACATTAGATAATATTATCAAGACTTTTCCTAGGTCTGGGCTGTGCCTGTTGCTGCCTCTGAGACAAGTCAGCTTAATACAGGAAAACTTATTTCTCTTTCTTTTTAATTTTATTTTTCTTTAATTTCCCACCTCATATGTTGTGAGAAACGTGTCGTTAGGCAATGGTCATTGTGAGGACATCATAGGGTGCACTTATACAAACCTGAATGGTACAGCTTACTACACACTTAGACTATACAGTATAGCCTATTGCTCCTAGGTTACAAACCTGCACAGCATTTTGCTGTACCACTTGAGTGTCCCTAATTCAAACATTTTAAGTCCGAAATGCTCCAAAAGTCCGAAATGCACTCAAAAATTTTTGAGTGCCAACATGATGGTCAAAGGAAATGCTCATTGAAGCAGTTCAGATTTCAGATTTTGTGATTAGGGAGGCACACCGATATGATACAAACATTCAAAAATCCAAAATCCTAAACACTTTTGCTCCCAAGTGTTTTGAATAAGGAATACTCAACTTGTACTAAATGCTATAGGCAATTATAATATAATAGTATTTATGTATCTACTTATAGAAAAGGTAGAGTAAAAATATGGTATTATAATTTTATGAGACCACTATTATATACAGTGTCATTGACCAAAACATCATTATGTGGCACACATTGTGTCTGTATTTATTTCTTGGTGTCTCATTTTTTTTTTGTTCCTCTGCTCCTCCTTTTCTCCCTTCTTTTCGGTAATTCTAGTATTTTTCAGTACTCCATTTTATCTACTCTATTGACTTTTTAGCTGTAGCACTTTGTGTTATTTTTAGTGGTCATTCTAGAGATTACAATATGTACCTCGTGCCAGAGTGTACCTTCAGATAATATCATTTCATGCTACTTTACACCAATACAAGAACCTTACTCCAATGTATTTCCATTTAGCCTCTCCTGCCTGTTATGATCTGATCTTGTGGCTAATTTATGCATAATCCATAAAACCCACAATACAGTATTCTTATTTGTGCTTTAAAAATCAATAGCTTTTTAAAGAATTTAGATACATATATGTGTTTGCATAGAAATTAAAAATACTAAAAAATATTTTTAATACTTAGATATTTAGATGTTTACAATTTCTAGTCTTGTTTCCTTTCTGCAAATCTAGTATTTCATCTGGTATCATTTTTCCTTAGTCTAAAACACTTTTTGTGGTGTTCATTACAAGCTGATCCATTAGAGATTAATTCTCTCAGCTTTGTCTAAGAAGAAGATATTTATTTTACCTTCATTTTCGAAGGGTGTTTTTGGATATAGAATTCTAGGTTGACAGGTTTCTTACCCCTTTAAAGATTGTCATTCCATTGTTTCCGGTGAAGAGCCCCATGATTTGAATTGCTGTTCCCTATATACGATGTGGTTTTCTTGTGCTCATCCTGCTTGAGGGTTTCAGAGTGTATGATGGGGAAATTCCTACTATGCTGTCAACACAGAACACCTCAGTGATCAGCTGTGGGGCTTTTTCCTATACCAAAGGGTTCTCTGACACCAGTTGGGTATTCTACAATTTGATTCATTGTCTGCCTGGAGTTAGCACAGACCCCAGAGGTTAAGAGCTCAGTCCAACAAGGCTGCCCCCCTCACCTCCGATGCCAATCACAAATCCAAGTTGTCACCTGTGCTCTGACCAACTAGCTATAAATCAGAGATTCCCACAACACATTCCTTAGGTTTGATCACTAGAATGGCTCACAGAACTTGGAAATATTTACTTATGTTTACCAGTTTATTATGATAATAAAGGACATGATAAAGGGTACAGATGAACAGCCAGATGAGAAGATGCATAGGGTGATATCTGGAAGGAAGGATCCTGAGTGCAGGAGCTTCTGTCCCTGTGGAGTGAGGGTACATCACCCTCCTGGCACATAGATGTCTTCAGCAACCCAGAAGCTCTCCCAGCCTCATAGTTTAGGGGTATTTATGGAGGTTTCGTCACATAGGCATAGTCAAATATTAACTCAGTCTCCAGCCTCTCTACCTTATGCTGAAAACGGCGAGTGTGGCCAAAAGCTCTAAGCCTCTCATCAGGGCTTGGTCATTCTGGTGACCAGCACCCATCCAGGATCCCATACACAGTTGCCTCATTAGAGCAAAAGATGCTTCTGTAACTCAGGAAATTCCAGGAGATTAGGAGGTCTATGTCAGGAATCACGACCAAAGACCAAATATTAGAACAAAAGATGGACCTAACACCTCTGTCACTCGGGAAATTACACAAGTTTCAGGAGCTCTGTGCCATGAACTGGGAGCAGAGACCAAATGATATATTTTTTTATTATGTCACATAGAGTTTCAGAATAACATGCATCTATGAACTGATATCTTTCATCAGTTCTCAGCCATTCTCTTCTCCATTTCCTCTGTCCTATTTTCTGTCTTTTCTTTTATAATCAGTTATACTTAAGTTAGTATGTTTAATATATTCCTTCAGATCTCAGATACACACTCCTATATATTTTTTTCATTCTTTTTTCTCCTTTGGTTTTGTTTTAGTTAGGACACTTTTTATTGACCTGTTTTCAGCCTTACTGGACCTTTCCTCCACTGCATCCAGTCTGTTGTTAAGATTGTTTAGTTAATTCTTTGTGATATCAACATTTTTATTCCTATATTTCCGTTTGGTTCTTTTTCATAGTTTCTATTTCTCTGCTGAAACTCTGTCTTTTCACATGTGTTGTCCATCTTTTGTTCTTGTTGACCCACTGCACCCAGGCTGGAGTGCAGTGGCATAATCATGGCTGACTGAAGCCCCATCCTCCCGGGCTCAAGTGATCCTCAGCGTCCTGAGTAGCTGGGACCACAGGCACATGCCACCATGCCTGGCTAATTTTTTATTTTTTGTAGAGATGGTATCTCAGTATGTTACCCAGCTGGTCTCAAACTCTTGGGCTTAAGTGATCCTCTTGCTTTGGCCTCTCAAAGTGCTGGGATTACAGGTGTGAGCCAACATGCCTAGACTGTTCTTGATCCTTTATCATATTTACTATAGTTATCTTAAAGTCTTCCTCTGATTGATCCAATGTCTGGCACACCTTCTATAGAGTCTTTTCTCTCTTGAGCATGAGTCATATTTTCTTGCTTCTTTGTTATGTATTATAATTTTATTGTATTGTAATTTTTTTATTGAGCAGTTTGTTAAAAAGGAAGTGTTGAGACCGAACTAAATAATATTTACCTCCAGAAGTGGTCAAGCCACCTCTTATTCTGTCAGGCTACTTGTACAGGGAGGCTCTGTCAATCAAATCTGTCACTGAGCTGCATTAAGACTTTGTTGCACCTGTGGTTAAATTTAAGCCAACACTGCCTACAACTCTATTGAGGGAGTGATAAAGACTTTCTCTTCCATAGGACTTGGGATCTCAGCACTTGAAGGATTCTAGAGGTATCTTTGTGCTTTATAACTGAGCCATCGGGTTTCTGAACTGCGGGAGATTTCCCTTGTTTTGCACCTCAGTCGACAGCATTTTTGGATCTCTGGGGAGCTTTCTTTGCTCTCCAGTCTCAACTCTGGCTTTCCATTTCCCTGAAGATCTCTCTTCATTCTGCAGCCCTTACTCACTTCTATCATAGGTTGCTCCTCCTCCTGCCACTCATCTCTTGTTGATCTCTTCTTTCCTTTTTGCAATCATGTTCATTTAGGTTGCTTTACATGCTCAACATTCCAGTCGGTTTTAAAAAGCTATGAAGATTGTTCAGTATATCCAGCTCACTTTGGTTGTTAGGGTGAAAGCTTCAACAGTCTCTTATAGCTTTCCCATCCTAACTTGAGGTGGAGATCTTCCTCTGTATCTTTTTGTCCTGTCACTTATAAAGAGATTTATTTTTAACCCAGTTATTTCAGTAATTGCCTTAAAATGTTGATGATTTGGTTGTTTTCCCTTATTTTTTCTTAAATCAGTTAAAGCAGAATGAGAAGGGACTTTGTTGATTAAATATTTTAGGAGTGGGTAGTGAAGAGATCATTTTTCAGAGGTTTTCTGCAGTAAATTCACAGAGGGATATACTCAAAAATATACAAAGGAATATACAATTACTCAAATGTATTATAATTCAAGTAATTATAATTGTGTAGTCAGAGCCTTATAAAGTGTAGTGTGAAATAAATGCCACTTGCGTCAAAATAGTTTATAGGATGATAAAAATAATGACAGAAAAATAGGAAATAATTTAAATGTAAGAATAGTTTCAAGGCCTATTTATTTTGGGGGGAATGAGTTTAGCTAAGGGTTATTTGGTATTATTTATTTGTCTGTCATGGCTTCTGTGGTAGATAATCTCACCTATTTCTTTGAAAAATGAGTTTTTATCATGCCATTTCTAAACAGTCAGTTTTATCTAAGCAATCAATTTGTATTACCATTTTTCTTATATTAAATGTAGTGTTTAGACAAATGTCATAGAAAGTCACACTGTAGCTCCCTTAGATAAACCTAGAAAGTAGATCAATTTCTGATTTTTCTTACTTTTGCTGAAAAATCTATTTTCAGGTTCCAAAACATTTCTGAAAAGCTGCACATGGAATGCAAAGCAGAAATGGTGACGCCTCTGGTGACTAATCCTGGACACGTGTGCATCACGGACACAAACCTGTATTTTCAGCCCCTCAACGGCTACCCGGTGCGTAGATCGCAGGGTCAGGTGGGGAGCTGCCCATGTTTAAGCTGTTTCCGGACCATGGCCTCACAATGCCAGGGACCTCACTTTTTGATGAGGATCAAGTCATGTCCCTGCCCACCCCCTTCACAGGCAGCATCTGTGTATTTTACAAACACCGTGTGTAATCGTGATGTGTAGTCTCTGAAGTTTGAGTTCTTCTGATCTGTTTTCAGTCATGTCAGGGGCATTTGCTCTCAGTGTGGTGAAAAGAAACCCTGCTCCTCCCTATTTTAGTAAAGGGTCGCTAGAGATTTAGACCTTTCTTCTAGGAGGCATTTCCGAGAGACCAGTGAAATGTACTATGATTAATAAGAAATAGATTTTGAAATATATTTGCTTATATATACACAGATGTTGGTATTTCTTGCTTCTTCTTAATGATGATCAACCTCAGTAGATCTGAATTTTTCCTGAAGGAGCACTATGAGCAGGTCCTCCCAGCTAGTGCAGAGGTGTGTGTGAAGATCCTGCCGTCTGGCAGTTACGGGCTCCTGCTAGGATGTTGGAAACAATCTTCTCTTTCACAATGACACAGACTTACAAGGCCAGAAAATAAATATAAACTTAGATATCCATGCTGAAACTTGTAAAGATTTGTTGCTTATCTAGATCTGGCCACTTTTTAGCATGATCCACTAAAAGAACAGAAATCCTAACACACCCTGGTAGTGCTGTGGGGCCATTTGGCAGGGCCCAAGAATTCTGCCAGAGAAAGTTCCACCTTGGAAATTCTCCAGTCTGGTCATTACAGGGCACTAAAACATCTCAAACTCTCCTGAGTGAAAGATTATGCTATAGTGATTGTGTCCACTAGGTGGTGGGGCTCACTTTCCTAGTTCTCCAGTAGACACTGCATGCTGCTAGCACAGCATTCTCAGGGAGTGTAAAAAATTGGCTTGGCTGCTACTATTGCTTGGGTCAGAAATTTTGAGAAAAAATGTCTGTGTACCCTAGCTTCACAATCCATGGTATGGGCCTTTACCCCTTCCCAATACTGGCCAGGATCTTTGACCAGTCATTGCCAAGACCTGACTCTGGGACTCCGGGGCAGTTTCCACTGTTGGACAGACTGACCTCTGCACACCCATCGTCCCTCCTACTTGGGAGGAGGACCACGGAAGCATAGCCATTAGCCAATCTCTGCCTTTTTAAACCTCCTTTTCTCTTACTAGTGTTTTAAAATTATAGAAAAGCAAGACAATTTTCTTCTTCATTAACAAAAAATTTAGAGCCCTTGCTTTATACTTTAGTAATTTGTGAGCCTTAATACACTGTAATTTTTAATGAGATAAAAGACAGGATTCTTTAAAAAAGATGTGTGTCAATACTAAGCAAACTATTTGTCTAAAAAAAGATAGCAAGATTCCTGAGAGGTTATTTATGCCAGTTGTTTATATTTCTTATCACCCCACAATCTAACCTGAAAGATATCACCTCATCCCAAACTAACCTGAAATATCCCTGAAAGATAGATGATTGCATTATCATTTGTGGGGTGCCACATGGCGGGGAGGAGGACTTGCCCAAGGTCATAAAGCTAGTGAAAGATGGCAGAGCAGAATGGGAAACCAGATATCACCTTGTTCCAAGATTTCTTTTTCCAATGGTTTATTAGGAAGGCAAGATTTGGTGATTTTTTTTTTCCCCTTTCTGATACTACAGAACAACTTCTAATTGTGTCAGAACAATAATGTTTGAGATTGTCTTTCTACTTTTAAAGAAACCTGTGGTCCAGATAACACTCCAAGATGTCCGCCGCATCTACAAAAGGAGGCACGGACTCATGCCTCTGGTGAGTCCTTGGGAGGCTGTGCTGGGGCATGATTGTCACACTTTCAGTTTAGCCAGCAGTTTATTGACGGTAAACACTTATGGGATGTCTGAAAGTACAAGTACATTGTCCTGTAAGAAAATAGACTCTGATTTTGCTGTTCTTTCTTTTGGAGAAGGTAGAAATTCATAAAGGAATAACTCTATCATGTAGAGAAGAGGTTCTATTATGAAGTATTTTTGGCTCCAAGAGCAAGAGGGCTAGAGTGCCCTTGAGTTTCTCATTCGTGCATTCTCAGTTTCTGGGCTCAGGCTAGAATGATCTGTGTAAAACCAACCCTGTGCTACACTTGCCTCCACCATTCATAGCAGCTAGGTCTCAAAGCAAAATCTGGAAGATATTACAAAATTACTTCTTTAGTGGAACTAGTATATTCACAGTTAACTTATATTAATTCAACCTTTGGGCTGAATGACAAAATAACCATTTAAAATCATATAGGCAGTTCTTTCCACCATTCCCTGAATAAGTGTATTTCTATACTTAGGTCCTATTTCTGACACATGTCTTACTTTAGTAACCAATCCCTACAGAAGGTATGATTCCAAGTGTTTTAATTCGACACCAATAGAAATTCATTTTTTCTCCTTTGAAGATTAACCAGTAACTTGGTGACATTACAAAAGCATTGTGGAATTTTAACTCTTATTTTTTTGCTTTTAATTTGTGAAATTCTACTGTTTTGCTGCCTATTTTACTTAAAAGGCCATTCCTCCATTTCCAGCACTAATAGCAGATCAGGGAAACAGATACTATTAAAAATCTCCTCCTTTGGGTATAGAGCTGCAGTCAGAAAAAGAGAAGAAATTAACATTGATTAAGTGCTTTCTATGTAACAGGCAATTTATATATAATGTTTCATTTATTTGCCATTATAAGCCTTGTGAAGTAGATAGTATTGTATTTTACAGGTGAAGAAATTGAGACTCCGGGGGTTAACTTCCTAAGCTCCCAGCTAGTACATGGTGAAAGCCTGTGTTTGAACCAAGGGTAGCTCTGGGCTTTCATCCTGGCTTTGTGTGTTCCTTTGCTAGCTCAGCCTTACTAACACTATAGTCACAAAGCTCATAGGTTTTTATAAGATAATAATAATGTATTAATTGAATGGGTTATTCAATTATCAATTTGTTAGGTGTGCATAATTTTTATTTATTAGCTGGGCATGGTGCGCCTGTAGCCTTAGCTACTCGAGAGGCTGAGGTGGGAGGATCAATTGAGCCTGGGAGTTTGAGGCTACAGTGAGCCGTGATCACACCATTGCACTCTAGCCTGGGCAACAGAGCAGGACCTGGTCTCAAAATATATATATGTTATTTAACTTATGAAAGAAAGCTAAACATTTATGTTTGAAGAAGAGATGTGAAGACATGGATCAGCTATTTTTGAATTTCAAAATAACAAGTTCACAAAAGCTATTATTAATGAAAATATTCAACACCCAAGGTGATTTACAAAGTTTAGCTGAGATACTATCTTGTTCTCAAAACATTTATAAATACAACATATATATATATATACACAAACGTATATGTGTATATATATCACTGAGTTAAATTTATAGATTGAAAATAGGAATATAAGTTATAAAAATAAACACAAATGTTTAACTGAATGTTTTTGTAATTATATACTTATATTGGGATTGCAAGATGAATACAATGCTATTTATTTTATTCTTTTCTTTTTGAATTTATAGGGCTTGGAAGTATTTTGCACAGAAGATGATCTGTGTTCCGACATCTACCTAAAGTTCTATGAACCTCAAGATAGAGATGATCTCTATTTTTACATTGCCACATACCTAGGTTTGGCGCTCACCCTTCATTGTTTCTTTCTTTTTTTTTTTTTTTGGAGGCTGAGTCTCGCTCTGTCACCCAGGCTGGAGTGCAGTGGCACGATCTCGGCTCACTGCAACCTCCGCCTCCTGGGTTCAAGTGATTCTTGTGCCTCAGCCTCCCGAGTAGCTGGGACTACAGGTGCCCGCTACCATGCCAGGCTAATTTTTTTTGTATTTTTAGTAGAGACAGGGTTTCTTTTCATATGAAGGTAGTTCAACTCCTAAGGATCTGGGATAGGAAATAAGAGAAGAAAAATGCTATTTCTAGAATCGCTTCTTTGTGGTTCTAATTTCTTCTCATCAGTAACTATAATTGCCAAAATAATATTTTTAAAATTCTGGGAAATATAAATTCACTCTGATAATAGTTCATTCTGAATGTATGTTTTAAAAACTCTAGATAAATATATTTAAATGCTCTTATATTTTAACGTCCTCCAAATTGAATGGATTTTGAAGAATCCACTCAAATATTTTTATGTTCAGTCAGGTCTTATATTAGTTTATGAGAACCAAGACTCAGTTTTGTACTGCGAGGCAGTGAGTTATTCATATGTTTGTGATCATTGATTGTGGTCAGAACCACAAAGCTGAAAGACTGCAAAAGGAGCATGTTAACCTTCTATGCTCAATATACTGACTTTGGAGTGGAATTTGCTTTTAATTAATGATATTTCCTCAGTTTTTCATGGAAAATGTGAATTTTCCCACCTTTGCCAGAGAAAATACTTGTATTATGATGTTCAAGCCCAAAGTTTTTTTATTACATTGCAAGGCTAAATTAAATTATTCTAATTTACAAAGTTGCTAGATAACTGGAAAGGAATTATCTTTAAAAATGGATTTTGGGGCTAGGCATGGTGGCTCATGACTGTAATCCCAGCACCTTTGGAGGCCGAGGAGGGAGAATCTCTTGAGCCCAGGAGTTCGAGACCAGCCTGGGCAACATGGCTTGACCTCATCTCTACAAAAAAAATTAAAAATTAGCTGGGACTGGTGGCATGTGCCTGTAGTCCCAGCTACTCGAGAGGCTGAAGTGGGAGGATCGCTTGAGCCTGGGAGGTCAAGGCTGCAGTGGGCAGTGATCACACCACTGCAGTTCAGCCTGGGTGACAGAGTGAGACCCTGTCTCAAACAAACAAACAAACAAAAAAGGATATTGGGATTTTATTAATATCATCTTAATGTGTTTGTTATTTTAGTGTACCACAAAACTATTTGTGAAATTCGTAGTAAAGTACATCTTCCCTTAGAAATGAAATTTTACCTCAAGGAGGAATACTTGGCTTTCAGTAGGGAACATATTTTATTTTAAAGTAGGTTTATATATATACATTATATATATCTATGTAGTTATATATAGTATATATATAGTTATATATAGCTAGTATTTTGTTCATACATTAAGCTATTGAAGGTAACTTTAAGTATAGCTTTGTTACAAGTTTACTTTAATTTCCTGTCTCATGATCTAGGTTTTTAAATTTTATTTTTTTTAACTATAACAAGATTACAATAAAAAGATCAACTTTCATGGTGAGTCCTAAAATCTCAAGCCAAAAACTTTGCCATGATCTAAAATATCCATTTTCTAAGAAACTGTCAGTTCTCACTGAGTTTATTCCTAAGATTGTTCATACTTTTTCTGAGGGGTTTCAAAAGTAGAAAACAAGGGGGAAGTGTGTTTTGATTTTTGAAGCCCTTTCCTAGTAGCTGATTAAAGAAGAAACTTGGTAAAAGTAAATGAGAATAAATATTAAGAGTTAAGATGCTTAATGCATCAGGAAAGGTTGAAAGCAGAATTTTCTGAACAAAATGGAAAATCCACTTGTAGGACAGTTAATTTATTTTACACTCTGAAAGGGAAGTTCTCATTGCTGCATTTATCTAAGATCTCATTTTTCCTGAGGTATTTCAGGGGGCAGGTCTGGTTCTTTTAGTTTGAGAATTGGTCCTCCTGCCAAATGCCTGTTTTCTTCTTTAACAATTTCTTTTCTTTTCCTTAGTCTTCACATGCATAAATAATATGTAGTCATTGACAAATTAGCAGTAGTACATCTCTTCCAAGCCTAAAAGAAAACTAAAAGATTGCTTTAATTTCATAAATAATAAAAGAAATAAGCTTTCCCAGATGGCCATGGGTTTTTAAATGCGTGGAGACACAGCACATTTGGAGGGATTCTTTGTTACTGTATCAATATTACCTATTAACATGTAATATTTATATATTTGATCTACACTTTTGTATTTGTTTAGGTTATGTCATATTGTGGAGGGTAGTGTAATAGCTCAGTGTATTTAATAATTTCCCCTCCTTGATCTTGGAACTGTTTATACATAGTTGAACAAATACTTTATGAAAACAAGTCAGCAGCCTACTTTTCTTTTTCTTACAATGCATTTTTCAAGAATGCACAGGAATGGTCTACACGTTAAGCCCCTAGCTTTTGCATACTAAGTTTGCGAAGTTAAGTGGCAGACCTCGTGGGTCCTCTTCCCCCAGAGCACCATGTGGCGGAGCACACTGCTGAGAGCTACATGCTGCAGTGGCAGCGTGGACACCTTTCCAACTATCAGTACCTCCTTCACCTCAACAACCTGGCCGACCGCAGCTGCAACGACCTCTCCCAGTACCCTGTGTTTCCATGGATAATACATGATTATTCCAGCTCAGAACTAGGTAACTGCCACACGTGGAATTCTGACCAAGTTGAGTGGGGAGTGGTCATCTGTATTGTTTTTAAAGGAGAGAATAAATTCTGTTTTATAATTGTGATGTGACATGTGAACAAATTACAACTCATTTCAGTTGTATTGCTAAGGACTGCCAATTTCCATTCCAAGATACTACATAAGTGTTACGTAAGTGTTTCATGTATGTTTTTTCCACCATACTTCTTGAAGGACACAGAGAGAAAAAATGGGCATGATTTTAATCCAGGGTTATCATTATTACCTATAAGTACCATGTTTTGAAATATTTGCTTCTCACTTTGAAAATTTCACTCACCTTATATTATTTTTAAAAATCACATTAAAAACTGTGATTATTTGTTATAGAACACTTGGAAAGTCCTGAAATAATCAAAGAAGAAAATTAAAATCATCCATAATTATATTACAGAGATAACCACTTTACCTTTGGGGTATATCTACTCTTCTCTTGCTACCACAGATTATTTTAAGAAAAATGTAATTGTATTGTAACTTTATTTTGTAATATTTAAAAATTATATATTGTGAACAGTTAGTTCCTCTTGACACATTATCTTGAACCTTTGTCCTTGAAAGAGATAATAGATTTTCTAGAAATATGATAATGTATTTCTCTGAAAATATTTAGCTCACTAGTTCTCAAATAGGCTAATATTGCAGAATAATAATATTCACTAGAATTCGAATGTAGAAAGTAAATCTTGGTAGAAGAATAATGGCTTTTAAAATTTTGTTGTTGTTGTTGTTTTACTTGGAATATATATATGTTCCTTAATCAGAAACTTTTTTAAAAAAATTAATGTTCAGGGCATTGTCAAATTAGAGATATTGCTATTAAGTGGTTGTGTCTAACTTAAAACTCAAAATTGCTAACCTTTTCTTTACATCTACATAAATAACTAACAAAAATAACTCTCATGGATTGCTCTCAATTTTTAAAAAAACTTTTGTGGAAGTAAATGTGTATATTTGAATTAATTCAGGAGGTTAATGGTACTAAGTATAAGCTGAAGTTATTTATTGATTTATGTTTATAGATTTGTCAAATCCAGGAACCTTCCGGGATCTCAGTAAGCCAGTGGGGGCCCTAAATAAGGAACGGCTGGAGAGACTACTGGTATGTGGACTTAGAGATTCTTGGTTTCTAAGCAAAACGAGAAGCCATGGCCTGTGTTTTTATGGAAGGAAATTCGTTTCTCCAAGGCTTAGGGGAATTATACCAGTGACTCTACGTAGAGTTTTTTCTTACTTTTCTCCTGACCGTGAATTAGCTGCTCACCATTTGCATTTCTTGTCTGCAGTTTAGGAAGGAGGAGGGCAACCTGTTTACAGGTTCACTGAATTATTTTCATGAAGGCATTCTGTGGTAAATCGCGTAAGAGACACATAAAATCAGTTCTATTTAATATAGTGCCAATATTTTGTTACCATTAAGCCAGGGAAACCAAAATACTTGTCTCAGGAATGCTGTTTAGCCACAGATTTTCTTTCCCTCTTATCTTCTCCTTTTCTTATCTAACAGAGAAATTAAGGAATATGGTATATCTATGTTATGATTTCTTTTAGGCTTTTTCTACTTGTCAGTTATTATTTCATAGCCAACACTTAGCTCTATTTTTTTTTTTTTTTTTCTGTATTCTAGACACGCTACCAGGAAATGCCTGAACCAAAGTTCATGTATGGGAGTCACTACTCTTCCCCGGGTTATGTACTTTTTTATCTTGTTAGGATTGGTAAGATTCTTTATCATTACCCCCAATTAAATTTTATTTCACTGTATTCTTCAATGATTCTGTGACCTGACTTACCTCTGACTTTTTCCCCTCTAGCACCAGAGTATATGCTGTGCCTGCAGAATGGAAGATTTGATAATGCAGATAGAATGTTCAACAGGTTTGATACAAATGCCTTGCTTATCATTTTTAACACTTTCTGATTGTATATATACAACATACTTGTTTCAAAGCACTGGATATAATAAAAAAGTAAAGAAATGTAAAAAATCACTAATTGTTCTATCTATTCCTCTCAGGCTTTTTCTAGACATGTATATGTGTGTGTAAATGTGAGAACATATTTTATGTACAGCTTTTTGTCCTACCTTTTGTAGCCTAATATTAAATCTTAAAGTTTTTCCCATATTATTAGATATTCTTCAAAACAATGATTCTTTTTTAAAATTATTGTATCACATTCTAACATATGCCATATTTTATGTCAACTTCTTTTCTCCATCGTTGGGCATTTAGATTGTTTCCCACACTTTATTATTCTTGATAATTTTGCTGTGAATTGAATACAGCTCCCTGTGTGTATTTAGATGGCTTTACTTTTTAAATTATAAAAGTAATATTTTCTTGCCAAAAAAATCAGCAACTATAAAAAAGGAAATAAGTTTACTTGGTATCCCACCACACTGAGATAATAATTGTTGTAAATTTTTTGCTATGTCCTTTTCATTTTTTTTGAACTCTACACATATCTAATAATAATTCCTTTTGCAATGAGCCATTCAGATAGTGGTGCTAATCTGTTTTTTTTTTTTTTTTTTTTTTGAGACAGAGTCTCGCTCTGCCGCCCAGGCTGGAGTACAGTGAGCGGAATCTCAGCTCACTGCAACCTCCGCCTCCCGGGTTCAAGCGATTCTCCTGCTTCAGTCTCCTGAGTAGCTGGGACTACAGGCACATGCCACGATGCCCAGCTAATTTTTGTATTTTTAGTAGAGACGAGGTTTCACCATGTTGGCCAGGATGGTCTTGATCTACTGACTTCGTGATCCACCCGCCTTGGCCTCCCAAAGTACTGGGATTACAGGTGTGAGCCACCGCGCCCTACCAGTGGTGCTAATCTTTCAGTGTGGAGGCACCCTGCTCCATTTGGCCCTTGGATGAGGCAATGTGTATATGGTAGCTAATGGTGTGGACTCGGACTCTATGCCCACTCCCGCCATGTGACCCTGGAGAAGTTACATAAACTCTCTGGGCCCCAGTGTTCCCTTTTGTTAAAGTGGGACATTCAGAGAGATGGTTAGAACTATGTGGAAATGACAAACAGAAGTTAATACAGGTAAAGTGTAGAACAGCCCCCAAGTGCATAGGAAATGCTGCTATTGCTATTTCCTTAGCTGAAAATAGGTGAATTTTTTTTTCATATGTAGTATTGCAGAAACTTGGAAAAACTGTCTGGATGGTGCAACGGATTTTAAAGAGGTAAGCAGTTAATAAAGCTGATGAGTAACTGGACTTGGGGTTTCTAACTGCTTTAAAACATGTTTGTTGTTCTTTTTTATTTTTCCCCAAAACTTTCAGTTAATTCCAGAATTCTATGGTGATGATGTGAGCTTTCTAGTCAATAGCCTGAAGTTGGATTTGGGAAAGAGACAAGGAGGACAGATGGTTGACGATGTGGAGCTTCCCCCTTGGGCTTCCAGTGAGTCCCCCCTTGGAGGTGTTGTATTATAGACATGCTTTACCAAGTAGTGCAATTTCAGTAATTATTTTATTGCTTAGATTTTTAAAAATCACAATATAATTCTCTAAATAAGGATATATGAGCCCTATTCCATATCAGAAGTATTCTATGAGTCTATGATGTAAAAACATTAATATATATTTGAGAGACCTTAATGTGAAAATGATTCTTGCCACTTTTTTCCCTAAAAAACTTACATTTCATATGATAGAAAAAGAAAACTGCATTAAGAAATATGGACCTCTTGCCTGTCCTAGAAGCTTTATATACATATAGATAGACAAGAGAAATGGGAGGAAAAAAATGAAGACTCCATGATTTTTCGATTGAGTCTAATCTAATAGGTCCCGAGGACTTTCTCCAGAAGAGCAAAGATGCATTGGAAAGCAATTATGTGTCTGAACACCTTCACGAGTGGATTGATCTAATATTTGGCTACAAACAAAAAGGGAGTGATGCAGTTGGGGCCCATAATGGTATGTAATATTCATTGAAATTTTATTTAGCATTGGGTGAATATTTAGCATTATTCATTTTCATTGGAAAATGAAAGCAAACAATACCAACAAAAAAATGAGGCCAAAGCAATTAGTCTTATTTCTTCAGTGGAAGCATGTTCTGTCAGACTCCAGCGTCCACTGGCTGCATGACCCTGGATCAGATATTTTTTTGGTTTTCTTTTTGAGATGGAGTCTTGCTCTGTCACCAGGCTGGAGTGCAGTGACACAATCTTGGCTTACTGCAACCTCCGACTCCCTGGTTCGAGTGATTCTACTGCCTCAGCCTCCCGAGTAGCTGGGATTACAGGCACCTGCCATCATGCCCAGCTAATTTTTTTGTATTTTTTTTGGTCGTGACAGGGTTTCACCATGTTGGCCAGGTTGGTCTCAAACTCCTGACCTCAGGTGACCTGCCCACCTCGGCCTCCCAAAGTGCTGGGATTACAGGTGTGAGCCACTGCGCCCAGCCCCTGGATTAGATATTGAGTAACTGATAAGGAGGGAGGACTTTTGCCCAAATAACACCAAATTCATCCTGGCCCCAAGAGGTCTTTTTATAAAGTCTTCTAATTTTAGCATATACTCTACATCCCACTGAATAATTTCAATTAAAACTCTATTACAGTGTGATAGAACAGTGGCCTCAATTCCTATGGAAGACCCAGAGTTTCTTTTCCTTTTCTTTTTCTTTTCTTTTTTGTTTCTTTTTTCTTTTTCTTTTTTTTTTTTTTTTGAGACAGAGTCTTACTCTGTCACCCAGGCTGGAGTGCAGTGGCGCAGTCTTGGCTCACTGCAACCTCTGGCTCCTGGGTTCAAGCAATCCTCCTGCCTCAGCCTCCCAAGTAGCTGCCAGAGTTTTTTTTTAATTTAACAGAAAATAGCAGCAATATACCTTCTCTTCAGTTTCAATGCTTATCTTCTTCCACATTTCTCATGTGTGTTTTCTTTTTTTAATAAATGAACTCACATATAATCCATATCGCCCATGTTCATAACAAGGAGCTGTAGCTGGAAATTCAGACCTAATTTTTTACATGGAAATTCCGTCTTATTAATTCTATAAGTCATGCTTCCTCTCAGGAGAAAACAATGCTGACTGAGATGACAGGTCCTCTACCTGACAAGTAGATTTTTGTTCATCTGAAGATAATATTCAAGTTGCTATTTACTGCAGTTGGATATTAGTCTGTTTTGCAAAGTGCATAGCAATTTCTTTGAACATGAGTTTTAAGTTGTTGCATTGTTTAGGTTCTAAACAGTGTATATTACATTGAAATAGCACATCTTTCAATAGTGTTTTGTATGTCTTTTTCAGTATTTCATCCCCTGACCTATGAAGGAGGTGTAGACTTGAACAGGTACTTATATGTCAATAAGGAGTTTCTACTTGAGTTATAAGATATGTCTTTATCTAAATTATTATTGTATTTATTTGAAGGTTGAGGTATGGAAATTTTAAAATGAATTCTATCTTGCTTTCACTGTTGTGTTACTGAGCATCAGAAAATATTCTGAAGGTCTGTAATGAGGTTTAGACTCCTGGTACATAGTTGCTGTCATTATTTGAGGGTTAGTCCCTCCTATTGATCAGTACTATTTGAAATGCATGCTTTCAAGGAACTCGAACCTAGTGGTTCACTACATTATTTGTGTTCTGTCCCAAAGCATCCAGGATCCTGATGAGAAGGTAGCCATGCTTACGCAAATCTTGGAATTTGGGCAGACACCAAAACAACTATTTGTGACACCACATCCTCGAAGGATCACCCCGAAGTTTAAAAGTTTGTCCCAGACCTCCAGTTATAATGCTTCTATGGCAGATTCCCCAGGTAAATTTTGTAAAGAGAATAAACGTGAGCACCTTTTGTTTCTCTTCTGTGATGAAGATGTTTCTGAAGAGGAGATAAGACATATACTGTTGTGCTACTTAGAGATGATTGTGTTCTCCTGCCTTATTGCAGTTCTCCTGAAAACAAATACCTGTTTTTGCTGATGTTGTTTGTTTTCAGCTATAGACTGTAAGGGAAATCAAATCGCTTTTATTTTCTGGCAATTGAATATGAGTGAAAGTTGGCCATATATGTTTTGATGTGGTTCTCTTTCTCTTCTGTGGTTTTGAAGCTGGTGTTTGATCCTTAGCTATTCGCCTTTTCATTCTTACAGTCCTAGCTGTCCAGTCTGCCTTCCCAGTCACTGTCAGCCCTGCTGTCTTCCAGAAAGGACTTTCTCTGGCCCTAATTATGCTCTTCTATACCCACACACAGATCTTTTTTTTTTTTTTTTTTTTTTTTTTTGAGACGGAGTCCTGCTTTGTCCCCCACGCTGGAGTGCAGTGGCGCCATCTCGGCTCACTGCAAGCTCCGCCTCCCAGGTTCACGCCGCCATTCTCCTGCCTCAGCCTCCTGAGTAGCTGGGACTACAGGCGCCCGCCACCACGCCCGGCTAATTTTTGTATTTTTAGTAGAGACAGGGTTTCACTGTGTTAGCCAGGATGGTCTCGATCTCCTGACCTCGTGATCCACCCTCCTCGGCCTCCCAAAGTGCTGGGATTACAGGCCTGAGCCACCGCGCTCGGCCCCACATACATCTTGAATTCAAAGTGCTCTCTCTTCTTCATTGGATTTCACTTATTTAACATTTGACAAACATTTACAGGGTATCTGTTCTGCGCTGGGCATGTGCTAGGCACTAAATTGAACTTGACCCAGTTCTCACATCTAATATTTGGAAAGGTAGGAAAGAACACTCACCTTTCTCCAGTTACCCAGGTTTTAGATTTTACCTAAGACAACTTCAAACCTATAGGCTTCCAGAAGGAGGTTGACACTCTGTGGAGCTTTGGGAGCAGAATCACTTTTTATCTCCTATCCTCCTGTCTGTTCCAAGGACATCGAGACATTTTAGGCATACATAGCTGAGCATTCTCTCAAGCATGGAGAAATAGCTTCCTGGAGTTACATGACCCAGGGGTAGCTTCTTTAAGAGAGAATACTCTAGAGGGTTAAATCATGAATATCACAGGGTTATCTTGTGATGCTGTTTCAAACTGCACTCTGCTTAGTCACCAGGCTGTAACCACTGTCATGTGATTGTTTTAAGATGGTAATTGTTTCAGCCCTTCTTAAAGCAGAAGTAAAAGGATTACTCCTGCCAGAAGCCCTTGCGGTAATTGATTTCATCTCTGCTTTCCCCACCCCAAACCAAAACAAAATTGTTGCATTCTTAGGCAACTGTCAGGTTTTCGAAACAATGTTGACAAGGAAATGATGACTCAGTCTTGTATTTCCCCAAATTCATAAGTTAGAGGCCGAGTGAAAACTTTGCAAACATTGTTAAAGTATAAAAAGATTCCAGTATTATTCAAAGATACTTTTAATCTTTCTCTATACAATTTTTTTCCTTGACTAACATGGAACCATCTAACAGGTACATTTCAAAGCAGTTATATTGTGACAGGGTGTTTCATTTCTTAGTTGTTTGATATTAATAGAAAATATTGTTAATCTGATGCTGTTGTCTGTTGGTAACTTAGTTGACTTAGCGAGAATTTAATGTAGTCTCTCCAGGTGAAGAGTCTTTTGAAGACCTGACCGAAGAAAGCAAAACACTGGCCTGGAATAACATCACCAAACTGCAGTTACACGAGCACTATAAAATCCACAAAGAGTAAGAATATCTCTGCTTCTTCTCAGCAGCTGATAGTCCTGGCAAAAGTTAGGGTCTTGGCATGGGATTAAACTGTTTTAAGCTGAGTCAGAGGGAAAATTCCCTTTCAATGTTGTCTTTATTTTTAAAAATCTCCCCAAAATGTCTATAGTGATCTCCACCTGAGGTAGATGTAGTAGGGAAAGTTTGGCATGAAATGATTTGTGGTGGCTACCGTGCTGTCATTTCTGCAGTCTGTCACTTCACAGTACAAGATGTGGTCAGCAGAGAGCAGCCAGTTTTGTGCCTCTCAAATTGGAGTACACAGCTCCTTGAATCTTTGATGGGAGAAGTGTGATGTATACCCCACGAGTGTTGGATTTACACATAATGTAGGTGAAAAGGCACCTTTTAAAAAAATTAGCTCTCCCAGAGAACATTGCAAAGTTCACATGAATTTTAAAAACAATAATTATGCTTCTAAGAAATTGGGCTTGCTGTTGGACCCAGAGATGATATGTGTTCTCTGCCCTCTCTCATTAAGACCTTCATGTTCTCTGGTAGAAAGGCTTGAGAAGCACTGACCTAGCCTGTTCATCCTACTACAGAGAGGAAACCCAGGTCCAGAGACTAGGCCCCACCTTGCTCCATGACCACAGACAGCCCCTCCGGCATACAGGCCATGGGTGGAGCTGGGCATGCTGCTGTGCATTAGATGGATGGCTTCACATCACAGTCCAGCCTCCCGAAGAGAAACAAGGAGTTTTGGCTGATTCATGATGACAATGGCTGTCTTTTCTCAACTTCTCTAAATGGCACATAGGAAGGGACCTTGTAATCCAAGGTAGTGAAGACTGAATGATCCTTTAAGAGGACAGGCTGGAACCTATTTTCTCATCATTGAATAGTCACTGAGTAAATTAGCTTCAGTAATCAGCAAGTGAAGTGACTGTGAAGAAGAGTTTGTCCTTTTGGTGATGGTCAAACGAGGGGGAATAGAAGGAGAAGAGCTTTCCAATTGCCAGAAATTGTCAGGAATATGTAAAGCATTGCATGTGGAGCACAGGGAAGCAAAGAGTGGGGATGTTTTCTAGCCACAGGCATTGCCTGAACATTAGAAGGTGCCAAGCAGTGATTTGGTAATGGCAGGTTTATGCTGGGACAGATCCGGCAGACATGCTGTGAAGAAAAAAATTAAGGAAACTTGGTAAAATTAAATCAAGGACATGAAACAAAGAGGGTATCCTAACACATCATGAGTAGTAATTTGTGAAACTTTGTTTTTGAGCAGAGCAGTTACTGGAATCACGGTCTCTCGCAATGGATCTTCAGTATTCACAACATCCCAAGGTCAGTGTTCCTCCCCGAAAGGCGGCTTAACCAAAATCCTAGAATGTCTGAGTTCTTTATTATTTAGCTCGTGGTCAAGGACTGCACTTGCATGTGCTGCCTCCACATAAAGTAAACTTAGAGCAGTTCCTTTGTGGTACATTACATAGAGTTTCATGGTAATTTGCCAAAAATAATAATGAAACATCTTTCTGTTGCTGATGAGGTTTCCCAGAGTTGAGGACAGAGGACAGAAACAGCCTCCTTTCCACACCCTTTCTGGGTCAGGCCCTTCCTGCCTGCCATGAGAGGTGCCCTGTCCACTTGTTGGGGTTGGCTGTGAGTAGCAAGTGCTGTATCAGAAATTGATGTGTGCCTGTCGGCACGTGGAAATGCAGATTTGCTGTTACGGTTTGCAGTTTTGTCATTCAGTGTATATTTCTTCGGGATATTTGATTTAGCTCAAAATCAAATTCATGTATTATTTAATATGCTTATACATTATCAAAATTATAAAAACCCTTGCCGTGTGTCATTGATATGACTTATAGCTGAAAAGCAGAAAGCATCCCTTACTATATACACCATTGTTCTCTCCCTGGTAGTCTGCATTATATATTATTTATTAAAGTATGTCTTGGCCTTGTCATGTTGAGAGCACTGTGTTGGCACTCTGGAAGACGCAGAGATGGAAGGGTAGTATCTTTGCTTCCTGCTTCCATGAGAAAACAACTTGTTCTGACAAAGTTTGTAACTTTATAAAGTAAGGCTACTCGTTCTTTAGTCTTTATCATAGGAGATTATATTTTTCATTCATTAAGACAAAGTGCTATCCAACTAAACACTTTCAGGAAAATCAGAATTACTACTCTCAGATTCTGTTATCATTGTTTATGATCTGTAGTATTTCATTCTGTTCTTTTTCAAATACTGTCTTGGATTGTATATAAAAAAATTTTCCACAAAGCGTAGAAGTGATTCTACACAGTAGATCAAAAGGAAGTTCACATGCAGTTCCCAAACTGGGCCACGCCAGGGTCACCGAGGCACTTCTCTGATAGAAGGAAGCAATCTGTATTTTGCCAGGATTTCTACCTGTGGAGTTTGCCAAAAATTATAGCCTCAGACAAAGTGCTTTATCTTTAAGCAAAACCTGTGTTCTTAGCAGGATTTGTCTGGGATGGCTTGTTAAATCGTTCAGCTCAGTTGTACTTGTATGACCTTGTTAACCATGAATTTGATGAGCGTTGTGGCTTCAAACCCCTGAGGCTTATTAAGCATTATGTCACTCCTCTGTGGATTTTCACAATAAAGGAGAGAGAGGTTTTTTTTTTGTTTTTTTTTTTTGAGACAGAATCTTGCTCCGTCGCCCAGGCTGGAGGGCAATGGCGTGATCTTGGCTCACTGCAACCTCCGCCTCCTGGGTTCAAGCGATTCTCCCACCTCAGCCTCCCGAGTAGCTGGGATCACAGGCACCCACCATCGTGCCTGGATAATTTTTGTATATTTGTAGAGATGGGGTTTTACCATGTTGGCCAGGTTGGTCTTGAACTCCTGACCTCAGGTGATCCGCCTGCCTCGGCCTCCCAACGTGCTGGGATTACAGGCATGAGCCACCGCACCCAGCTGAGAGAGTTTAAAAATAGTCAAAAGCTTTTGTTTTTTCTGTTTGTTTCTTCTCATATTTAGATTTTCATAATTCATATTACTGATTTATATGTATCCTGATGGTCACCCCAAAATTACATATCTTCTTCTAATATACAGTATGTTTAGGTATGTGGGCAGGCACAGAACCCACCACTTAATGAGCTTAGCTTTTACTGCAGTCTTTAACATGATGACCTCTAGTACAGGGGATCCCTGATTTCAAGGAAAACATCTTTTTTTTTGTTTTATTATTTTCTTTTTCCATTTTTTTGGTTCCCTGACTGGGAAATGAACCCAGGCTGCTGCAGTGAGAGCACCAAATCCTAACCACTAGACATCAAGGAGAGAAAAACATCTTTATAGAACCGACTGGTTTCTGTTTTTTTTTTGTAGGATGTCTCAAATTAATCATCTTAAATAGATTTTGTGGTGAATGCTCAGAATTGCCTAAGAGAATCAAAAGCAAGGTTGGGAAGACTATCAGATCTAATTATACTGCTCAGGGGAAGGTTCAAGTGATACTGTGTTCATTCTTCTGTTTTCGTTTTCAAATTAATGCTGAAGAGTATCTTATTGAGGCTCATGTTTATAAATTGTCAGGAATTCTGTGTGTTGGGGTTGCAAAAATTGGGTTGAATTATTAAGTTATACCGTGCAGAAGAAATTATTTAAAGATCATTCCGACATCATGTTGTGTAAGTTAGAAAATAGATTGTTACATATCTCAGATATAGGATGTTTGAAGCATATTAGAGCCTTGTAATTTGTGAGTCTTGGGTTTTAAGAGGTTGTTTTGAGGCCGGACACAGTTACTCACGCCTGTAATCCCAGCATTGTGGGAGGCCGAAGGGGGCGGATCACTTGAAGCCAGGAGTTCGAGACCATCCTGGCCAACACTGTGAAACCCAGTCTCTTCTAAAAATACAAAACTCAGCCAGGCATGGTGTGCACGCCAAAAAATCCCAGCTATTCGGGAGGCTGAGGCACAAGAATTGCTTGAATCTAGGAGACGGAAGTTGCAGTGAGCCAAGATCACACCAATGCACTCCAGCCTGGGCAACAGAGTGATACTGTCTCAAAAAAAAAAAAAAAAAAAAAAAAAAAAAGAAAGGTTTCTGTTACACAGGAAAATTAAATGCTTGGATTTTTAATTTCTACTTTATTATTATTTAGAAAGTCAGTGGTTCCCTTCTATAACTAATGTTCATTGCAAGGGTATCACACTATAACTATAATTGGGCAGTTTTTTTAAAGAAAACATATTGCCAAGATCTTTTTGTCTTATTTAGTATTAAAATTACTGTTTCAATGTTACTATTAAAATTGCTATTTTCCTCCCTGTAACTTTCTGCATATGCCAGCTACCACATCTGCCTGCAGTCATGCTGAAATGTCAACAGTATACCTACCATGTCTGTGCTGGATTTTTAAATTGATGTTTTTGTTATGGGGTTACAGGTCATAGAATCTTAATGTTGGATGAGGCCTTAGGTCATCTAGCTCTGTTTACATTCGGTTTTCCATAAGATTGTACTTTGGGGTATAAAGTGTACTGTTGGCCACCAGGAACAAGAAGAGCAGCTGTTCTTTGACGTCTGTAATGGTTAGGAAATCTTTCTTATATGTCTACTTCTCATTATTAAATTAGATTCCACCTTGAAGATGTTTTCTAAAGAATCAAAAATGCTACAAAGAAGTATATCATTTTCAAATATGGTGAGTTCATTTTAATAGTATTATAATAGAAATCCGTGTAGTAGTTTGTTTTATACACACCCATACAATAATACTTTATTTCTCCCAAAACAATTGAGTTTATTCCTGTGTAGTAAATCTACCAGATACCTTAGTTAGATTACTTCTAATTTCAATGTAAAATTTTTTTCAGGTTGCCACTTTCTCTTACTGTTGTGATTTCATTTTTAGCTTAAAATACTTGGAGAGCTACCCAGTAGAATTCTACTTAAATAAACCTCTCCCTTTTTTAGCTGTCAGACTAAATGTTATGTGCTACTTAATTTATGCATCTCTGAGTTGGTAGGATATCTAATATGACAAAACCAATTCTTCTGAAAGAACACATTTTATTTTTAATGTAAATCATGCAAAAGATCTGGAAATTCTCTGAAGAATTTTGGAAGGTTTTCTTACCCACACAAGTCTGTAGTCCAGAGCGGGTATTTTCTTTCTTGAGGATCATCCCCAGCCTGCCCCCAACTGGAGATTTACTCCAGAGTGTGAGTGGGCTTCTTCCAGCCCAGGGCAGGACCCTGGAGAGTCATCAGGCTAGGTCGTAAATACCCTTGACATACGTGGACATTCCTTCCTGCATTTGGGAAAAAACCCTACAGCTGGAATTAGCCAGTTGAGAAAATCTGCGTAAATAGGAGGAGAGCCACATAAAGACAATTTGAGCATTAATTTTTCGGAAACTTATAAGATAGCTTTACTGTGTTAGAGACTTACTAATTATTATAGATTGTTAATGTCAAATCATTTGTATTTCAGGCTTTATCGTCTTGTTTACTTTTACCAGGAGATGCCACTGTCATAACTTCTTCATGGGATAATAATGTGTATGTATCTGTGCACCCTGCTCTGTGATTCCACGTGCAGAATAGCTGCCTCTGTGGACATTAGGTGTGAAAAGCCAGAAGCTTTCCCTGCCAGGACACAGCACTATTTTCTAAAGGGATCAGATATTAGAGATGAGGACAGTATGGTTGGATTTGAATATGATTACTTGGATTGAATAATTTCTCCAATTGGAGTCTGTTTTTCTCTAAGTTTTAAATTGAGGAGAAAACACAGATGAGCCAGACATGGAAATTTCTAATTTTAAATTCAAGTTTTGAATATTTTGATTTAGTAATTTGAGAACAAGCAATTGGTAATTCTAGTGAGCCTAGTAAGTATAGAATGAAACAACATAATGTTTCTTTAATATATGTTTAGGAGCCTTAAAATTAAGCCAGACTACTGTTGTAATACTTCTCATTATCTTTTAGCTATTTTTATTCCATAGCATTTGGAAGACGCCAGGACACGTTAATGGGACATGATGATGCTGTTAGTAAGATCTGTTGGCATGACAACAGGCTATATTCTGCATCGTGGGACTCTACAGTGAAGGTTCATATATAATTTTAAAAGTTTTTTTAACTTGGTATGCTATATGGCATATATATAATTTTTAGCTTAAAATGTACATACAGATATTATAAGCCACTCAACTCCCTGTTGTTAATGTGTTCAGTCACTTCACTCTTTTTCACAAAGCGTGTGAGTGTAAGGATATTGAATGTTATTGCCTGTGTTTAAAAAATGTATATAAAATATATCTATAATATATATTTATATATTATTTATATTTAAAATATAATATCTGTTATATATTACATATATTTATATATTTTTTATTTATATAATACATATTATATATTTTTTAAACACAGGCAATAACATTCAATATCCTTATGTATCACATACTTTGTGATATGTACATCCTTTTTATTTTTTGTTTAAAAAAAAACTTCCTTATTTACTTATTATTTTAGAGACAGTGTCTTGCTCTGTTACCTAGGCTGGGGCTAGAATGCAGTGGTGGGAATTATAGCCACTTCTTAATATAATAAGAAGTTTATCATGATTTCTGTACTGTGTATTCCATTGTGGGATGGATGGTCTAGCATTCATTCAATAGCAGAGTTAGAAAGAAATGTGTAGTAGCAGCCCCTTTCATCTGCCATGATCAGAAATATTAGTTGATTATAGTTAATTAGAAAATGTCAAGTTAGCTCTCTCCGGTCCGTGCCTCCAAGATGACAAAGAAAAGAAGGAACAATGGTCGTGCCAAAAAGGGCCGCGGCCACGTGCAGCCTATTCGCTGCACTAACTGTGCCCGATGCGTGCCCAAGGACAAGGCCATTAAGAAATTCATCATTCGAAACATAGTGGAGGCCGCAGCAGTCAGGGACATTTCTGAAGCGAGCATCTTCGATGCCTATGTGCTTCCCAAGCTGTATGTGAAGCTACATTACTGTATGAGTTGTGCAATTCACAGCAAAGTAGTCAGGAATCGATCTCGTGAAGCCCGCAAGGACCGAACACCCCCACCCCGATTTAGACCTGCGGGTGCTGCCCCACGTCCCCCACCAAAGCCCATGTAAGGAGCTGAGTTCTTAAAGACTGAAGACAGGCTATTCTCTGGAGAAAAATAAAATGGAAATTGTACTTAAAAAAAAAAAGAAAGAAAGAAAATGTCAAGTTAAAGTGAGGAATCATTAAAAGACACATTTTATTTAAACTGAAAATATCTGACTGCTCATTCATTCACCCTTCTTTCGATGTAGGAATATGTTCGGTCTTTTCTTTGAAATCTTACATAAACCACGCCAGCTTTCATTATTTTCAGTTTCTATTTCGTGTTGGTGTAAAAGAAAGCAAGAACCTAAAATTGTTAGAATTCCTCCAGGAGTTTTTCAGAATTTTTCTTCCATTCTTTTAGATAAGTTTATTTGCCTGTACCTATTTTTAGTTATTTTGGAGGTAACATCCTTTTTGGTCTTCTCAAAACATTAATAGTGTTCTCAAGACACTGTAATACTTCTACACTCATATTTCCTTAGTTCACATACTAAAGTCACGCGATTACAGCAGCAAGTGCAGGTGATAGAAACACACAGGTACAAACAAGGGACAGTAAGCAAGCACATGCTGGTGGGAGAAAGTGCAGGCATAGGGAGGAGGAGCTGGAGCACTGTGCAGCTTAACTTTATTGGCAAGTCTGTTACATGGAAATTGAGCAGAGGAGTTTCTCTTGAATGCACTAGAAAATGACTTTTTGTTAAATGTTTGAAAATACCTTCTGCAATATGTTCCATCCTAGGTGTGGTCTGGTGTTCCTGCAGAGATGCCAGGCACCAAAAGACACCACTTTGACTTGCTGGCCGAGCTGGAACATGATGTCAGTGTGAGTACCAGCAATAAACTGTGCAGAAAACTGACCTTAAAAGTCTAGGGGTTCGGCTGGAAGAAGGTTTTTGGTTTTGTTGATGTCGTTTTGCTTTATTTGGTTAATGGAAGATTATAGGCTAAATCTCAGTTCTTTTCTTTGTGTTGACTCTTTAGGTTTCCAAGTCTACTTTGTTTTGTTTTATTTTTTCTCCAAGTTACTTCTTTGCACATTTCCCTGAGAATTAGCTACCATCCAACTAGAATTCCAAAATAGTAGTTTCTGAGCAGGACGTTGAATATTTGGTACCCTCAAACTCTTTGGGGCAACAAGATAGGGCCTATGATCATGTTTTCTGATCCAGAAGGTGGAAGGGAACCATCTGTCCAGGAGACACCCATCCAACAGTGGGGGAGAGTGACCAGCTGTCTGGGATGGTCAAGTGCATGCAGCCTGTTGGCAGAGCCAACAGGCACTCAGTTCTCACTTGCTCTGTTTTCTCCGGGTCACGCTGCTGCATCTTATGCTGTAGTTCACAGTACTGCCTTTTCTCTAAGGTTGTGAACTGATGCCTAATTTCCATGGTCTTCAGATTAGCTGAGTTTGAGAAATATTTAGTATGTAATTCATGATGATGTGCAAGTATAGCCTCGAGAGATTCCCCCACTCCCACAAATCCCTCAAATAATCATGGACTGGCTGTGCTTCAGGCACTTTGGCGGCTCACTATAATTTATTATTCATAGAGTTATCTTTCTGAGACTGTCAGTTTTAAGCTATTTTAAAACAGCATTACCTTTACTTTAGCAATACTTCATTTCTTCTTGTATTCACTAGCTTATAAAGAATTTAATTTCATTTTTAAAATAAGTTATTCAGTAGGATGATGTTGAAATACATCTGCATTAGCAACACCAGCATACTGCACAATAGAGTTTAATTTATATCATGATGACTACATATTTGAATCAGACTAGAGAAACATAGCTAATGACCATAAATCTAATGGAATATGTATCAATGTGTTTTCTTCCTTAGGTAGATACAATCAGTTTAAATGCTGCAAGCACACTGTTAGTTTCTGGCACCAAAGAAGGCACAGTGAATATTTGGGACCTCACAACGGCCACCTTAATGCACCAGATTCCATGCCATTCAGGGATTGTATGTGACACTGCTTTTAGCCCAGGTAGATATTATCCTTTTTAAAACAGATAATACTAGGTAAATTGGAATTTTGAAATAAACAATATCGTTAATTTTGAAATAAACAATAAAACTTACAAAGAAAAACACTATTTGCTGATAAAAGAGGTTTTGCCAGTGGCTAACACTGCTTTATGCCAGGGTACAGTATACTTGTGGCATTTGTATCAGGTAGAAAAGCAGGACTGGGTATTTTTAATTCCTCATTAGAGAAATTAATTTAAGATAAAAATGAACTCATAATCAAAGTGTCATCTCATCCTTACATCTTGGAAAGGGCTGGAACCATTTCAAGGAGAGGATAGTCGTTGCTTAAGTACAAGGATTTTGAGGAAAATGAATGTGGAGATTAGGCCACTGGACTCAGAAATAAAATCCAGAATAACGTAAACCACATTCTGAAGCTGTCACTCATATCTGAGTCTCACCTTGTGTTGCAGATAGTCGCCATGTCCTCAGCACAGGAGCAGATGGCTGTCTTAATGTCATTGATGTGCAGACAGGAATGCTCATCTCCTCCATGACATCAGATGAGCCCCAGAGGTATAGTTTGTGAGTTACTGGGGGCGAAGACATTTACAGACACGTTCATGATCACTTCATTTGGGCTTACATTGGCCAGTTCAACATAGTCCTTCCTTCATGATGAAGAAAGGACTATTTCTAAATCATTCTTGCAGGTGCTTTGTCTGGGATGGAAATTCTGTTTTATCTGGCAGTCAGTCTGGTGAACTGCTCATTTGGGACCTCCTTGGAGCAAAAATCAGTGAGAGAATACAGGGCCACACAGGTAAGCAGCTACTGCAGTTGTCTTGATCTTTGTTCTCAAGATAATGAACTCAAGCCTGCCTTTTCCATCAGGGAACACACTCTTTTTGGGCAAAAAACACCCATGGTTTTTCCATGTCGTAAACATGTCCCTGGAGCCTCTTGATTGGCCAGGTGATCTGCATCTCGTAGGTTACTCAGGATTTAGATTTATGTTAACAGGCATTGGACTCCAAAAAGGAAGTCTTTAACTTTCACATGGAGAATTAAAAACCACCGTAAAGCTATTATTTTTCTTAAAGGTAATAGTATGATCTTAAATTTTTAGAATAGTAAAAAAAGAGAAAAAAAAAAACAAAACCCAGAAACAATACAATAGGAACTACAGTGAAAATTAAGGCTTCTTTCTACTGCTGACTCCTACCTCCCAGTCCTCCTTGCAGTACTTTACCTGTGTGTGTCCTGTGAATAAGAGAGGGTATATGTGTATTAAATTGTTTATGTGAAGTATAATAAACTGTTCTGCCCATGTTTTTCATTTGGTAATATTTCTTGGAGATTCACTAGATTGTTTGCTTACAAATTCTTGCTTGCTTTCTGATCATTTGGAGGACTTGGTTTTTAATTCTTCTAGTGTCTCTTGTTACCCCTTGAGTTCCCACTGTAAGCAGTAACTTCCTACCTTCATTCTCTTCCCTGTGTCACTCGACTTCATATGGTTCTTCTTAAATGTATACCTTAAAAAGGCTGGGCCAGGCTCAGTGGCTTAGGCCTGTAATGCCAGCACTTTGGGAAGCCGAAGTGGGAGGTCAAGAGTTTGAGACCAGCCTTGGCAACATAGTGAAACCTCATCTCTTACTAAAAATCAGAAATATTAGAAAAGTGTGGTGACACACGCCTGTGGTCCCAGCTACTTAAGAGGCTAAGATGGGAGGATAGCTTGAGCCCAGGAGACAGAGGCTACAGTGAGCTTCATCATGCCACTGTACTCCAGCCTGGGTAAGAGCAAGAGTGAGACTATTTCAAAAAAAATGAAATTCTTTGTGACTTTTGTTCTCAACTTAGTAACTTTAATGTGATTTGACCCCTTCCAGTGGAAAAGGAAATAAACCAATAACCTTACACCAATTCCCCACCTTTTCCTTCACATCTGTCTCCTAACTTTTGTCATGTTATACCTGTATTATACTTACTTCGCCAAGGTATTTATTTGCATTGTTCTATATCCATAATTCCCAGTTGTTTTAGCTTTAGATTTACACTTAAATGGTTTAGTATTCCTCACAAGATCTTTGTACCAAGCAATTATTTTTAATTTATTCAAGGGTTTTATTATAGGAAGCAGACAAGAAAAAATAGAACTTACTTGTTTACTAAATGAATAGCAAAGCAAGAGTAAGCATCAGAGTAAAGTTTACCTTTGGGTGCCTCCTGGTCAACTTCCTAACTAACCAAAATGTCTTTCTCTCAGGTGCTGTGACATGTATATGGATGAATGAACAGTGTAGCAGTATCATCACAGGAGGGGAAGACAGACAAATTATATTCTGGAAATTGCAGTATTAAGTGCCTTTTCCTCTCCTGAATATTAAATTGAACTCTATTTAATGCATTTTTAAACCAAACTTTTAAACGGACTGGTGAATGTGCAATGTTAGTAATTAGAAGTTTTACCACATGGAAAATTTGTGGTTTTAAACTTTCTAAATCATGGTGACTTCATTGAAAGCCATTAGTTGCCATTCTCTTAGGGCAGATAAAATGTGGCAGTGTTAGGAAAAACATGTTACACTGTAAGGCAGATGATCGTCCCCGTATGATGATTGTCAGAAGACAGGACTAAGTAGCAGAGAATAGCTAAGAGATAAATTGGGCTGGGAAACTTGTCAGAAAGCACTGAACAATTAAGAAATTTTCCAAGAAAATGTGCAGTATTCTCTGCTACTTCTGAATCTGTTTTGTCTTCCTAATCTATCACAATTGCCACCCATCGGGTTTTGGGTGTGTGTTTTCATAGCGTGGTTACTTTCTATAATGCTGTACCCAGATTCTAAGAACCTGGAGAAGGATTAGCAGTTCTTATAACAGTAAGTTTACTGTGTATAGGAACGGTTTGTATTTCATTACAGCTATTCATCTTTTCTACATTAAAAATATTTTTCTCTAAAGAAAGCTGTTTTCATTTTATTTAAGTCACTTAAAAGACTAGTGTTTTTAAGACCACAAGTCTAGAATCATCTTCTAGAAAACCATATTTAGTGATATGAATGTAATTCCATTATTTTGAAATTATCTTCAGACTCAGGTAGATAATCAAATATTTTTTTCTCTTCTAAATTTCAAACAAGGTAAGCTGTATAGCAGTAGCAGATTTCCTTTTATATTCAACCTCTGAACCATGGTAAGTGTGTGACTTATTATTTTTTCTATACTCTTTAAAAACATTGTTGTATCTTGCAGGTAGTATGACATAGGAGAAAAAACTTGAGTCAGACCACACTAATAGAATTTCCAAAGTCAGTTTCAAGTGTTATTAAATATTACCTGGTCTCAGGTATTGCTAGGGACAATCAGTAGCCTCAATGAGTTCCTGCTGCATGGCAGGTGTGAACCAGCTCTTTTGGCCCTGGTAATCTGGGGTTCCCAGCTGGAAGCAATTTTCCTGACACTCAGTCTCAGCACTGAGAGCTGTTCTTAGGGCCCCTGAATGTCAGCTTGTTCTGGGAGATGATGTCTCCCACAGCTGAAAGTGAATTTCACCTGCCTGCCTTCTAGATCATGCATAAGTTTGGTGAAAGCAAATGATGCAGTAATAGACAGACTAAAATGTAACTTTATTTATACATATTTAATTAGAATAGACATAAACCAAAAAGAAGAAAAAAATCAGGATAAAGTGTCAACTATCATTTTGTTTGCAAGGAGTCAGGAAAAGGAACAAGTTATCAGAAAAATATTCTAAGACCACCCCAAAGTAGCTAGGTTACATAATCTTAAGAGTCAAATGCCAAAATTAAGTATTATACCACTTAATCCACAAATGAACAAAAGGGGAGTCAAAAGTTTATCCTGTTTAGTGTAATAACTTTTACATCACATATAGTGATTCGCTTCTTAAAAGTGGCACTGGCAACTTTTAGAAGAAAGAAGTTTCCATTATGTGTTGACTAAAAAATCTCAAAAACAACTAAGCAGCTATGCTATAGCTCAGTAAGTACCATTAAACTGTTCTGGGCTAGTGTACATTTCAGGTTAATAGAGAACTACATTTTGGGTTTTAGAAAGGCAGCAATAATTATATTTTGGCTTTTAGTCTAGATGCTTAACATAGTTAAGGCGACAGTTCAAGCATATTAAGTGAAGGTAGTTAAAATTTAAGAATCATCACAATCTCTTGAAACCTACATACACTGTTTAATGCTTACATGGAATGAAACCAGTGTTCTTAATTGGCATTTTACACACACACACACACACACACACACACACACACACACACACACACAGAATTTAAAAAAAAAATCAAAGGCAATCATTCTAAATGTACTATGGTAGCATGTTAAAGATGCATGTATGCTATAGAACTAAAGTAATATGAACAGCACTACTCATTACCTAGGAGAAAGGTGACTGGTTTTCACACAAAGCTAAGCCTGTAACAGTCATCCTAATCACAATGGCTTATAAAAGCATCAGGTTTCCAGTAGAGAAACTATTCTAGGAAAGTCAGTAAATCTCTTGAAAGTTTCACATCTGTAAAACCAGGATAAGGCTACAACTATTTTGAAATCTGAACAAGGTATCAGATGAAAGAGTAAGATTCCCAGCCATAATGTAAGATAGAAAGGTCCTCATGCAGCATATGCTCGCTGGCTCCGGGAAGGCTTCACGTGCATAATACAGAAGTTGCCAAAGAAGGAAACTGGAGACGTTCAGCTACATTTCCATGGTGCCGTGAATTTTAAACCTCAGGAATGGTGTGGTCCATTAGGCTTTTCATAATGCTTGGTGCCATCCTACAAGAGAGGTACTTTTATTATATACCGAGATTCTGGTTTTTGTTTTTCAAAATGCTACATTAATCCAAGAAAATTCCCAATTCCAATTTAGCACCTGTTAGCATCAAATGTGAATGGAGAGAAGGGAAAGATCTTTTCAATGAGTCCAGAAGCATCTCTGGTAATCTAGTTGTTGACAGACACTCAGTGGGAAAGACTATCTGTATTTGGCTAGAGAAGTTAGGATACAAATGAATTCCTGTGCATTAAACATGGTGATTTTTAAAAAACAGAAAGAAAATGACAAGGCTGTGATGAGTTGGGGTAGAGGGATCCATCAGTGATTTAAGAAAAGAGAACCCTAGAAAAATTAGTCATGACAATAACTCCTTTTTACCCCCTCCAAGGGTAGCTAGGTGCATTCTACCCAGAAGCCAACACAAAAATTTCATTACAATGGTTATGTTTATGAATCTTTTAAATCTCATTTTCACATGCATAATAGAGCTTCTGAAAGAAGGATTCCAAGCTGGCTTGACAAAAACAGCTATGGTAGATGCTAGGATATGAAAAGCTCTATAGAAGGAACCTTGTTGCCTCTTTTCAGTTCTGATCACTTGGCTTTCTAATCCTCAGTTCCTGAGCACAGATAGCACCAACACACCACACTTGTCTATCTGCCTCTTGAGATTCTGGAGAGAAGGGAAACTTACTCTTAGCATTCCACCAGCAAGAATTCTCCATTACGAACCACCACAACTATATTTATACTGAGCAGAGGGGTGGTAGGCAGTGCAACTGCAGTCAATTGTACCGCAAATTGAAAGCTGAAAGCATGCCCACTTCTCCTTGCATACCTTTTTTCTACCAGGCATTATAAAAACTGAGGAAAGTATATGTGAATTTTATTCCGTACTTGGGAAGTTGTAAGAGCTCATCCTTACCAACCCTCTGATTTAAATAACTTACTTCAAATTTCTAGATAAAACACCAGTATCCATTCCTTGGGTAAAAGAACCAAAGGGCTGAGAATTAAAGTATAGTGCTTATATTAAGTCACATGACCATATGCATTAAGTTGAGGAATTGTTTACTTACCGCTTAATAATATGTTCAAAGATAAAAGCAGGCATGATTGTAATAGTAACTACAGTCCCAGATGTTGACAGTATGTCTGCAATTTGAGAGTCCTGATAAAAACACATATTAAAAATTAATTCCACAGAGGCTTTATTTAATAAATACAAAACTATGCCAGTCTTGGTAAAGAAATACAAAATATATGTCTTGGTATTTCTAATTTTTTCTAGTATTTCTTACCAAGTTTAATTGTACACTATTTTACAGCTAGTAACCAAATTGCTTAAGTAAACTGAGTTGAATATTTTAACCAAAAAAAACTTTTCCTTTCTGAATATTAAATAATTTTCCCCATATACAATATTACCATCTCCTCTTATTAACTGTGTATTCTAAATCAAATTCTATGAAATGAGGAGGTCATGCTTAAAACTTTTTGACCTTAAGACAGACTTATTTAGAATTTGTGGAGGAGAAAAACTATAAAAATAAAGTATTAATATGAACCAAAACTATTATTCATTTCCTTATATTCCTGGATTGAGAAATGCTGGGCCACTATTCATATTCTAAATCTTTGTTGCCCATATTTCCACAGAATTCTAGTGTGAGGTACTTCTGAGATCATTTATTCCAGCCCACTTGTTATAGGAACTGTAGTTCTAGATGACAGCCCAAATAATTCCGGTGACTGGCCAGACCAAGAGTTCAGGCCCCACGTTCCCCATCTCCCACCTAAGTCAATATGAAAACAGCGCCACCTAAATATAGTCAAAAGACAGACATTTTCTAAAACTGCAGCAGAACATGGCACAAAGTCTGTTCCTTACCTTCAATCCAATGACATTCTGTCCATTGATTTCACAGATGTTATGTTCCGTGAGAAGACCATTTCTGGCTGCAGAGCTATCTTTCACTATGGATGTTATTTTTCCATTTTTAAAGATAAAACCAACATGTCCAGTGCTATCCTTATGCATGGTAATCGTCCGTTCAAAGGGCCTACAAACATAATGGGTTCAATTAAAAACTTAATTCTAAGCTAAACATTTTAATGGATTTCATATACCATAAATGTTGCCATATTGGATACTTTTATAATAAACACTGTTTCTAATAAGAGCAACTTATGGCTCTGATTTTATACATTCACGGAACATCTTTGTGTAAAAGTTTTTTTTAAGTTTATTCATTATGGTTTGACTGATTTACTAATCAACATTTCCTTCTTTAAGTATCAAAGACAACTGCTTTATATGGTTTTATCAATATGTTTTTCTTTTATAATTAATCAGACTTTACAGCATTAAGAATGACATAGGCTTTTTAACTAAATCACAGTGGTAAAGATAATTTTTATTTTTTTATTAACTTTTGGTATTTTCTAGAGCCAAATCATTTTTAGGAACTATTTCTTTTATTTAAAACCTTTAAAATATTTCTCACATCTTGATTTTGAAAATTTTATACATTGCTATCTTTGAAAAGAAAATCTAGAGCAGCAGTAAGACTTAAGTTCCTCAAGCCCCTTTGGAAAGGGAGGCATGCAGCTATTGTTAAAAGGCATCCAGCTGTCCCTCTAGAGTTCTTATAGCAGTTACATTTGCTTGATTCTCTATAAACTCTGTTATCATGTTATCATAAGGGTTTTACGATAAACTTGTGTTTACATTATTAAATTCAGAAGAGGCATTTCTTCCTGTTAGTACAACTTACTCTTTGAAACTCTGCTTAGATAGAAAGTAAAAAGGACATTCATCTGAAACATTTACGAAATACCTAAACTGAATGAGAAACTGGAAACACAAAGATAAAACAGAAGTTTCACTGAGAAGGAACAAAAACTCAAAGCTTACTGTAACAATGCAATATACGTCTACCCTTAATTGGGTACGGAGTAGACAAGAAAATAAATGGAGGCCCCTATTTCATGTGCTAAATGTTTAAGTTCTAAATGAATGAGCTGCTAAATAGAATATTCCATGTTCTTGAAAACTACTGCTTCATAACTACCCAAAAGTCTTGATACGGTTTTCAGAACTCCCATACTACTTGGAAGTCTGCATGGGCTCTGACCCTCACAATGAGGGACCACTGTGTGTGAACACCCTAGGCTGGATGTATCTAAGCAGTAATTTGGCAAGTGAGCCCAGAGATGCCCTGCAACTCAGTTACTTCTCCAACATACGTTTTCTATTTTCTAGAGAGATTTGTCCTATAAACTCTGAAATAAGGTATCGTATCAGAATTCTTTAAAAACAAACTATGTAAGAAAAATCTGCACCACACAACTGCAAGACTATAAGGCTCATCAATAACATTTGATCATTTTCTGCAACAAAATAATATATTCACAGACTCTGAAAGCCCAAAAAAATGGAAAACTAGTATTGAATTTTCATTTGAGCTGTTTAGTAACAGCTTACCTGTCACGAATGGTCATGGTAATCTTCTCTCCAAAAGCCTGTTTGAGCACCTTGTGCGCTTTATCAGAGCTCCATCCTGCACAGTTTTCACCATTGATCTGAAGTACTTGGTCCCCAAATCTCAGACCAACCAATGAGGCTGGAGAATTAGCCTGGACTAGCTGAACAAATATACCCTAGATAATAAGAAAATAATTTTTGTCATTTACCACTACTATGATACGGTTTTAAATGCTGGAAAATTAGGAAACAACTGTTTATGTTGAAAACTCTACCCCAGTGACAAAAAAGAAAGAAAAAGAAAAAAAGGAAGAACTATATGAGTATATTAAGTTATCACCTCAAAAGAAACTGAAAAATTTATCAAGACAGCAACTCCAAAGAATAAGGCAAAAAAGTGAGATTTCAATGGCAATTTCTATACCAAATCATAACCCACCTGACCAACCACAATCCCCCCTTCAACTTGGAATACAAAACTAAGGAAAATACAGTAGGACAACTTTAATAAATGCAAGCATCTGAGTCTGATAGAATACCAAATTATCAGTACATAATCATATTTAGGGGAAAAGCGAGTCACATGTTAGAAAGTTTGATGAGTTCTTTTACAGCTTAATAAATGACAGTTTAAGGTCATAATTCTACCTTTTGAGCTGAAGCATTCCTTTACCCATTTGCTAAATTGTGTATAATCAAGTAAGATTAAAGTTTATTTGTTAGACTAAAAAGATGGGCATATTAAATTCACATGCACAGGCTTATAAAGAACACACAATGAAATAAATACAGAAAACTCAAATACTGTTAACCAATAACTACACTCACATGGATATTTTTACTTATGTAAAATCTCAATCAGAAGTTGAACAAAATATACATAGGTAAGTATAAAAGAAGAATAAGCCTGGTAAAATATTGCATCTACTTCTACAATCCTAAGCTAGGTCACATATTTCTATCACACATCTGTTACATTGTAGAATGATAAGCAAGAACTAGGTAGCACCCCATAAATGAACAAATGCCCTTTGGCCAAGTGAACAAATCCACTGCAACTATTACCTACAGTGGGGCCAAGGGGCCTATGAAAAGTATCTTTTCTCTTTAGGACAGAGGAAAGAACACAAGAGCAATCCTGGCGGAAGGAGCAGCAGTATACTCTATTCCCCGAAGATTCTGGAGAAAGGGCAGCAAAGTCAGAGCATCCCAACCAAGCACACAGATGTATTTTGAGTGACATACAAGTGAGCAAGGCCATCATCGATGGCCTCAGCCCCCTGGGTGGGCAGGCAGGGCTGGGGCCTCCTGCCAAGATCAGCCTCCTCCATTTACAGCAGTGCACCACACTTATAATTTTCTATGTGGAAAGGCTGGATGCACTAAGCTAGAGATCTGTGACTGAAACCGAATCCAATAAGGTAATGGCTAAAACTATAAATTGAGGTAAAGACTCAGCATGTCCTTCACAATTCTAAATGGTTCCTCAGAGTAACCCTGTTTCATATCTTCAGTATGTTAAGGTGAGAGGTAATTATAAAGTAATGGCTGCCCTAATTAGAAAGAATATTCCATGTTCTTTTACTCAGAAAATGACATATTAAATTCAAATGTGAAGGATGTTAATAACAAATCTGCAAAAACCATCTCACCAGTTAAATACTGATCATTTGGTTTAAAAATGCACACACATCCGGGAGGCAGAGGTTGCAGTGAGTCAAGATCACACCACTGCACTGCAGCCTGGCGACAGAGCGAGACTCCGTCTCAAAAAAAAAAAAAAAAAAAAAAAAAAAAAAAAAAAGGCACACTGACATTGACTCTCATTGGAAAGTTTTTTCTTAACCTTCACATCTGCTCTATTTAATTGCCACAATTCTATTATACAAACTATAATATATGTAGGCCAGTGAAATGTATTCCAGTTAGAATATTCAGAAAAGAAACATCTTTCAAAGTAATGTGGTCAGAAGTCCCAACAATGCCTCTGCAAAATAGAACATCCCCAATTGAAAACATTTAAGTTAGTAGATTTAAAATATTCTCAACTACAGATGCACTATTATAATTAAAGCATTTCCATTTCAAATTATTTTAACATTAATCACTTATTATGTAAGATATTTAGACAAATTCAAATAGGTATTTAAAATACTTACATTATCTATTGATTTAAGCCTGAGTCCAATTTTTCCATCTTGATCCTTACACAAAATGACTTCACGAATCCCTTGCTTAATTTCTGCTCTACGAATTCCAACATCATTACCAGTTACAGGAGCCACCATATAGTTTATACTGGAAGGTCTTGCTACCAACTGCTGACAAAACCATATACAATGTGTCAATATCTAGAAACACTCTCCTTGAAAAAAACAATGATAATTAACTGGAACTTACTCAGTTTTGGCTTTCCAAAAAGCAATCCACAAATAATTTCCTTCAGATAAAGTTTGATGTCTATGAAAATGGCACTGGCTCTACTACTAATTCTTCACTAACTTATTCCCACACATATCATCTCTAATAGATTCAATGACTCTCTGTTGCCGTTTGAATTCACTGGCATTTGTTTCATTGGTATACAGGCTTGTCTTCATCTCAAATTTATTATCTTTGAACTTAAAGGCCATATACTTTTGAAACATTTTCCAGACGGTTCATGATGTCACGATCTTTGACAATCTACTTATCCTTTCAGAATTTCCATAAAAGGGGCAAACTTCTTACCTCACTGTTACTGACAGGATTAAATGAAAAGTGCATGTTGTATGGGCACTGGCACACATAAGACAGTCAACTATTATGTCTCTTCCCCTCTAGTAACCATCTATGGATTAACAAATCATATGCACAAACCAGAATGCCCCAGAATACCTACATTAGGGACCTGTGTCATATACCATGTTTCAAGTTTCTAATTCTTTCAAGTTTTCCTAATCAAAACTGGTTTATTTTAAGTGGAACCTTTCCCCAACCAAAAAGAAAATGGAATAATATTAGGCCATTAAAAAAAGGAAATCCTGCCATTTGGACAACATGAATAAATGTAGAGAATATTATTCCAAGTGAAATAAACCAGACACAGAAAGACAAGTACTGTCTGGGTCCCACTTATATGTGGAATCTGAAAAGAGTCAAACTCACAGAAATAGAGAGTAGAAGGAAGGTTGTCGGGCTGGGGTTGGGCAGGGCAAAGAATGAGAAAAATGTTGGTCAAAGTGTACAAACTTTCTCAGTTATCATATGAGTACGTTCTGGAGATCTAATGTACAGCATAGTAACTATAGTTAATAATACTGTACGGTATACTTGAAATTTGCTAAGAGTACATCTTAAGTGTTCTCACCACACACCAAAAGAAATGTAACCATGTGAGATGACAGATACGTTAATAACCTTGACTGTGGTAATCATTTCACAATGTGTGTTTGTGTGTGTTTATCAATACATCAAGTTGTATTGATATATACAGTTGAATATATACAATTTATATTTGTTAATTATACCTCAATAAAGCTGGGGAGAGGAAGATCCAGATGGAACATCAAGAGAGGAAGAATAAAATATGTGAAATGAAAAATTCACTAGATATGAAGAGTTAACAGAAATCTCCAGCAACAAATTAATTTAAAATAGAACAGAAGAAAAAGAAAAGGCGGCGCACTGAAGAACCCTGGAGATGCACACACAAAAATGAAGGTTTATATCACCCTTCTAGGTATTTGGGCAAAGGGATCTAAGCATCCATGTAGTGAACAAAGGAAGTTCTAAATTTTAACTACAGCCTCATGATCAGTTACTAAAATAAGAATGAGAGCAGCTATGACTCTGTTCTTCTTTGTATTTGTATATTTTCTGTAAATACAGCAATTAATCTTTCTGTTCCTCTATACCTCTTTTTACCTTTATGTATGAATTGTTGGTAGTGGTTAACTTTACACTTTTGCCTTTAAATTAAAAATATTCTGTTGGGAATGTGAATACTTAGAAGGGTAATTAATATCATATAGTAATCAATACCATGATGACTGCCCAGAGATGGCCACATTAACTGGTATCATCCCTTTCTAGAGAAAGGGTGAGAGCAACTTCATTTATATTGAAGGGTACATGGCTTCATTTTGTACACCCCTGAGTTAAAAATGATTTTTATATTTTTAAAGATTGTAAATAAACAAATAACAATAAGAATATGTGATAAAGATCATAAGTGACCATGAAAGCCTAAGGTATTTATCATGGAGCCCTTTATAAAGTTTGAACTTTGATTTTATGAAGAAGTTCATCTTTCAAGGAGAAAGTATAAAGTTGTTGTTGTCACATGAAATTCAAATGTTTGTACAAGTGTGTGGATATACTGAGTAGTCAAAGGAGTAGGTGGTAACAGATATTAAACTACTGTTTGTCAGCTCCAAATCCATCCTTCTAGACTCTACTTGGTGATGCTGGGCCTAACTGTGCAAATTATAATTTCGTTTGTCAGTGACTGGAATGACAAGCACCTCATTCCTTCCTGTGTGCCTCCTGCTCCTGTCAGTACTGTGTAAGCCTGGCCCTTTACACTGGCAGCAGCAGTTGGTTCCAGTCTGCAACTTTTACTGACACTCCCAGAACCAGCCTCATTACAACCCCTCAGAGGCACTAATAGTGTCCCCTCATCCAAGGTCTGAGTCCCAGCTCTGTGGGGCTCTTCCTCAAGCTTCTAGGTTCTGCTAACTCCAATCTCTCTCCTGTGTTATCCCAGTCCTAGGAGAAGCAGCTAGCTATCTGCAATTACATCTATGTCTATTTATGTTTTTTTCAATTTTTCAACCTCTTAAAATACCTACTATTATTTGTTTTCCCAACTGCATCACCACTAACACAAGCAAGTTTTCAATAAATATTTGGTAAATACATAAATGCCAGGTACTGTATATGCATTGGGATATGGCAACAAGACAGACACAGATTTAACTACAATTATAATAAATGGTACAAAGTGCTATGGTCATAGCAATAACCTTAATAAAAGGTTATCAGATCCATTATAATTAAGCTAGACTCTGGAGTCTAATTACATGAAGCTTTGAATTTCAAAAAGAATGTTAAAAGATTAAGAGCAAAGGCCGGGCGCAGTGGTTCATGCCTGTAATCCCAGCACTCTGGGAGGTCGAGGCAGGTGGATCACCTGAGGTCAGGTGTTCGAGACCAGCGTGGCCAACATGGTGAAACCTGGTCTCTACTAAAAATACAAAAAATTAGCCAGGCATGGTGGCGCGCGCTTGTAGTCTCAGCTACTTGGGAGGCTGAGGCAGGAGAATTGCTTGAACCCAAGAGGCGGAGGTTGCAGTGGGCCGAGATCACGCCATTGCACTCCAGCCTGGGTGACAGAGTGAGACTCTGCCTCACAAAAAAAAAAAAAAAAAAAAAAAAAAAAAGATTATGAGCAACAAAGATATGATAGACCTATATGTGTATTTCAGAATGATTAACTTAGCAGCGGCTTAGTACTGTCTGAAATAAGTTACTAGAGGAAATTTAAGAGAGTACTATAATAATGAAGGCTAGAAGTATAGAAACCCTGAATATGGTTATAGTAGGACTAGAATGGATAAAAAACAGATAAAATGAATACAAGAAACAGAAACTGAATCAATAGGACTTAGTAACTGACTAAACGCAGAAGACAAAGGAGAACGAACTAGTAAAAGGTATCTGAATCTAAGTCCTAATAAACTCAAAACAGTGTAGCACAAAATGAAGTAGACTATGTAAGAAATGATATCCAAAAGGAAGTCTAAAATTTCTGAGAAGTGAGGTTCAATGCTAGTAGTATATCTGTGAGTTAGCCACAAAGAGGAAAGCTTATACTAACATGTAAAGTATGATTTTATATAATTCAAAATTAATTACACTATACATACCCCCTGAAGTGGTGCACCAGAAACCACGGCCACATTTGCACGTATTTCTTCTTCATTTAAACTCAGCCCCATGTATTGAGAGAGCTCCGGATACAGTCTGGGATAGAGATCTAAAAAGTAAATGAATAAATTAAAAAGCACTTACAGAATACACAAAATGAAAACTTCTCTTATTATGGGCTTCTGCGTATTAACAAAATTACACTTAAGTTATAAAATCTAGAATGAATTTAAAGTAGCAATTTGGAAAGGCATCTCCCCATCTCTGTAATAATGAGAAATGGAAAATACAGAAAATGTTTAAAATTCATAAAATATGAAGACATCTGAACTGAAACAACCAGAGATTCCTAAACACTCAAAAGTAGAAATAACTTTTCCAAATAAACTATCTTGCCTTTCCTGTTTCTTAAAATAAACTTACTTGATTAGGAATTTAGTAAGAATGCCACTGATTCTCCAATTCAGAACAACTGACCAAAATATCTATTTGTCAAGTCAGCTACTTTATAACTCATTCTGTAAACAGGGATATGGAATGATTCTTATGAACAATTTTTTTGGAAGCTTGTAAATTTATTTAGTGTCTTATCATTTTAATAATTTTAACCACATTCCAGTGAAATCCTGGAAATGGTATTTTTAAATATTAACATTATTTCACTTATTAGTAGTTATATACTATTTCCAAAAGCTCTTTTTTACATGAGACTTAAATTATCTGTGACTTAAAATGAATTTTCTATGAGGCACAATGTTATAAACTGTTGTAAGACAAAATGACAGGCCACAAAAACTTATTTAACACTTATTTTGTATCTTAACTCATAGTATTTAGGAGCTCTGTCCTGAATCCCTCTGAACCTTGAAGAAAAAGGGACCAAAGACAGGATACAGAGAATGAATAAAGGCCTTAAGATTTAGGAGGCTTCCCAAAGAGGAGGTGGTTGGAAATTTCAGAAGCTCCCATAGGAAAGACAGAAGACAATTCAGAAAGTTCAACAGCAGCAGCATGATAGTTCTTAAATGTGAATTCATATAGTTCTCATATGTGAATTCATATATATAATTCATTCATAAATGAATCAGCCACGTTAGGGATTTACAAGTCAGTCTAAAATTAATTTTCATTAAGCCATGAAATACATCCCCATATCCACAGTTCACTATCTTAATTAGAAAAAGGGTTATTTTTTGAAGTAAACTTTTTTTTCTTATTCATAACTATTTGAGCTTAACTACCAATTTTATGCAGCCTGTCCAAAAAAAAATCTTGGATTCCTTATATGAGCAAAAGAAGATAACAATATTTCTGTTCACAGAGAATGAACTCAAAGTATAAACCTACTTCCATCGTGAGGGATAGGAGCAGAAGCTTCTGACAAAATTGCTGGATTGGCAGGGTTTGCAGAAAAAGCAGTTTGAGCCTGAAAAAGAAAAGAAGAAAATTCTAACAATATGCTATACTTACTTTATATTCTTATATAATTTATAAGCTAAATCCAGTACTTCCAAAAAGAAACTAAAACAATGAAGATTTATGTAAGAAAGTTTAATTTCAAACACGTCAGCAATACATTTTTCAAAGGAAATCTGCAAATCAAAACTATATTTGATATTCTAAATACTTTTAAGGCTATCACAAAAAAATTGTAGAAGTACCATTCTACATGTCTTATAACCAGTACTTCATAGTGCTGCCACAATAAATTAATATTTTCAAAGTGCATTCTAAAATGAATAAATTTTACATTTTCATTATTCTTTTACTAATTAGTCCAAGTAAAAATATTTTATTTGCATAAGAAAAAACCTTACCCATATTCATATAAAAGTCACATATCAGAAAAACACCTAAAAAATTAATACTAAGCATGTCCCACTGAAATCATCTTTATCTTCATTGCAGCAAGTATAGGAAGGGGTTTATGCTAAATACTTTTAGAATATCAGAAATTATGAAAATAGCACAGTTTATCACTGACATAAATCGATGATGACAAGGTAATGTAATTTGTAACTGTTAAACAAACTTGCCAAAATCACTCTGACACACTCTGACACTCTAGCATTTATCAATGCTACTCATGCTCAAGTATCCTCTTCTCAGGGCTGTCTTGATGGCCTACATCATACGAAGTATCTCACTGATGGAAATACTTTATCCTTTACAATTAGATCTGACTTTCTGAAATAGCTATATGTCATTAGAGACAAGTTTGGTAATAAGCTGTATGACCAATCTCTACCAACTTTTTACTTTATTGGAAATGTATCATTTTAAAAATGAAGTTCATAGTAGTATCTCAACCTAGCCCTAAAATCAATGTCAAGAGTATTCCCAAAGATGCTTGGAGATATGAAAGCTTAGTTTAAATAAGTAAAGCCTATGAAAGCTTTGAATGGTACTAAAATTATATGTTCTGATATACTTGTTGAGTCATCCTTTAATATTTATTATTTCATAATTTGTTAAACATTCTAGATTTAAACAAAATACAGCATGAAAATCTTTATAATTATAAATAACAATCCACAAATTGAACATGTGTTGAACTTTGAAAGTTCGTTCACCACCGATTAGCTAAAAGGAGTTAGTGGCTTGTTATATTACTTCTTGAATCATGTCTAACAAAAAAAAATACTGTGCAGCACTGGGAAAAAAAAAAAAGAACTATAAAGACATGAAAAGACATGGAGGAAACTTAAGTGGATATTACTAAGTGAAAGAAGCCAATCTCAAAAGGCTACATACTTTATGATTCCAACTATACGACATTTTGAAAAATGCAAAATTGTGGAGATAATAAAATATTAGGCCAGGCACAGTGGCTCAGGCCTTTAATCCCAGCACTTTGGGAAGCTGAAGCTGGAGAGTAGCTTGAGGCCTGGAGTTCAAGACCAGCCTGGGCAACATAGGAAAACCCTGCCTATGCAAAAAATTGTTTTGGCCAGGCACAGTGGCTCATGCCTGTAATCCCAGCACTTTGGTAGGCTGAGGTGGGCAGATCACCTGAAGTCAGGAGTTCAACTGACCAACATGGCATGTTGTCATGTTTGTCATGGCCAACATGGCAAAACCCTGTCTCTGGTAAACATACAAAAATTAGCCGGGCATGGTGGTGGATGCCTGTTAATTCCAGCTACCCAGGAGGCTGAGGCAGGGAGAATTGCTTGAACCCAGGAGGAGGAGGTTGCAGTGAGCCAAGATCGCACCACTGGACTCCAGCCTGGTGACAGAGCCAGACTCCGTTTTGGGGGGAAAAAAATTTTTTTTTTTAAACTAGCTAGGTGTGGTGGTGCATGCCTGTAGTCCCAGCTACTTAGAAGGCTGTGGCAGGAGGATGGACGCTGCAGTGAACCATGACTGTGCCACTGTACTCCAGCCTGGGCAACAGAGCGACATCCTGACGCTAAAGAAAACACAAAAGCAAAAGCAAATTATTGGTTGCCAGGAGTTTCTAGAAGGGAAGGAAGAACAGGCATTAAAGAATTTTTCGAGCAGTGAACCTATTCTGTCTAATGCTACAATGGTATACAGTCATGTGCTGCCTGTTCTGGTCAATGATGAACCACATATACAATAGTGGTCCCATGAGATTATAAAAGAGCTAAAAAATTCCTACTGTCTAGTGACATCATAGCTGCCGTCACACAGAACAACTCATTACTTTGTGGTGATGGTGGTGTAAATAAGCTTACTGCACTGCCAGTCATATATAAAAAAGTATAGCATCTACAATTATGCATGGTACATAATACTTGATAATGATAATAAATGACTATGTTACTCATTTATGTATTTCCTGTGTTATACCCTTTAGAGTATATCCTTCTATTTACAAAAAAAGTTAACTGTAAAACAGTCTCAGGCAGGTCCTTCAGGAGGTATTCCAGAAGGCACTATTACCATTGGAGATGACAACTCCATGCATGTTACTGCCTCTGAAGACCTTTCAGTGGGATGATGTGGAGGTGGAAGACAGTGATATTGATGATCCTGACCCTGTGCAGGCCTAGGCTAATGTGAGTGTGTGTCTCAGTTTTTAACAAACTTACAAGCGATTTTTAAAAACTAAAAATTTAAAAAATAGGAAAAAAGCTTATAGAATCAGGATATAAAGAAAGAAAATATTTTATACAGCTGTACAATGTTTGTGTTTTAAACTATGTTATTACAAGAGTCAGAAAGTTAAAAAATTAAAGTTACAGGAAGCTAAGGTTAATTTATAATTCGAGAAAGAAAAATTTTTAAATAAATTTAGTGCAGCCCAAGTATAGAGTACTGATAAAGTCTACAGCAGTATACAATAATGTCCTAGGCCTCACATTCACTCACCACTCACTCACTGACTTACCCAGCGCAACTTCTAGTCCTGGAAGCTCCATTCATGGTAAGTGCCTTATACAGATGTACCATTTTAAATCTTTTACATTGTATTTTTACCATACCTTTTCTGTGTTTAGATACACAAATACCATTGTGTAACAATTGCCTACAGTATTCAGTACAGTAACATGCAGTATTACTGTATCATACAGGTGGGATCATACAGGTTTGTAGCATAGGAACAACTGACTATACCATACTGCCTAGATGTGTAGTAGGCTATGCCATCTACATTTGTGGAAGTACACTCTATAATGTTTGCACAACAAAACTGTCTAATGAGGCATTTCTCAGAACATATCCGTCTTTAAGCAACACATGACTATATACACGTCACTATACATTTGTCAAAATCCACAGAACATATAACACCAACAGTGAACCCTAATGTGATGTAATGTAAATATGTAGACTTCAGGTGATATTAATGAGCCAGATGTACTGCTCTGGTGCAGATGCTGATACTGGGGGAGGTTGTGCATGTGTGAGGACAGAAGGTATACTGTACTTTCTGATCAATTTTGTTGTGAATCTAAAATTGCTCTAAAACACAGCTTATTAATTTAAAATACTTCTCCTTTGTATGTAGTTATGATTTTCTATTCTTTCATTGCTATTGTTTTTAATCCAAGGAATACTGAAGAATATAGAAAGCTCCCTGCAAAGTTATATAAATTTAATTATGTTATTTGCAGTAAAAATGAAACAAAAGGATGTAACCCAATTTTAAGTACTATAAACCATTAAATGTAGCTACTTATTTCAAACTTACTTTGAAATCTGACACTACTAAAAAAAGGGGTTAGGGGTGCCCCAAGGAGCATGCCAGGGCCTATTGTTTCTGCCATTAACAGAAAGGATGTGGAAAAAACATGCTTGTAGCGTCACTGCTGCCAAATTCTGCCCACCATATTAGGAAACTGATAAGCTCTGGTTCTGTATATCATTATTTATTAAAAGCTTACTTTGCATAAGTAGAGGAAACCACAGGCTCTTGTCAGGATTTGGAATGGAGAGAAAAAGGTCTAGGGACTGTATGATGCTAAAAGCCACAGCCTAGTGGCTACTGCAGAATAGTTTACAAAATATGAATGGTTGGTTCATTGCTGTAATTTAGCTTTGCTGTGGTGTTAAAGGCCAGCAGATGAGAAAATGAATACTACCTTCCTTCATAATACCGTTTCAGGAGAATCTTAAGAATAAAAACAAACATGAGTATCATCCACCTTAGAAAATGATGCAAAAAAAAAAAAAAAAAAAAAAAACACCAGCCAAAGAGTTTAATGGCTAAATTAGGAATATTTTTAAATTCAGGGGTAATAAAAGAACCATGTTTCCCACTCCTTATTCACTGTTCTATCTCCCAGCTGCTTTCTGCTCTGAACATAAAACGTTCTTTAATGTAAATATCTATGTAATTCACTTCTGCTTAAAGAGGGCAGCATGATACAGATTGTAGCCCTCTTTATTTTTCATTCCAATATTTGTCAATATCAACTCTTCTGCTGCTGCTGTTTTCAAAACCAAAAGCCTCAGCTCATATCTGACTATGGTGAATTTACATTCAATTCCATAAAAAGCTAACAAAAAAAGGATGAAAACAAAGAACAGATTAGTCATTCTTACAGGTCCATCTAAAAATCCTTATCAGTTAATGTATTGATGTCATATTAATGGCTAAGCAGTTATTCTGGAAAGCTAAATATTTCAGATAAAGTCCTTTTAAAAAGAAAGAGTGCTTGTTTAGATGAACTATGTGGAAATAAAAACCACATGAAGAAAATACTGACAAAATACTAAAGAAGTGATAGGAACATGTAAAAGATGACTGAATAGGCCACTTGAAACTTTGAGGCATCAAAGCCTTGGCAGCTGAACTGTAGATTTCAGAGATTTTACAAACCTCATTTTAATATCCATACTGGATCTATGATAGAAAATAATTGTTCATAATTCAATTATCAGTAAGTAAATTGAATATCTCACTTTCTAGTAAATTGAAGACAGGGACCCAATAAAATGATCTTCAAGGTAAGGAGTTTTCGTTTATCTTGTCAAATTAAAACAATAAACAACGGCTGAAGAAATTCTAAATTGATAAGAGATCAAGTTGAAAGCTAACCGTAAACAAATTCATCATATACTACAAATTACCCCCAATTAAAATAATTACCAAAAATTTCCCAATTAGCCAGAATTGGTCCCAATTCCTCACTTTGTTCTTAAGCAGAAGCATTTGTCTTCAAAGCTAATACTTATACAAAGGAGTATAAAAATTTTCAACTCAATGCAATTAGAAATACTGCAATCTCTACACAGTCATTTAGAGAATGAACAAGTGAAATGTCTGCTGCTCATCTCTCAAAGGAAAGAAATCACTACACTTTCCCTGTGCTCTTACATGACTGCTCTTCTAAAAGCAGCATGTACGCCACTATTTCTGTAATTTTAACTTCAGTTAAGAGACGTAGAATTAGAGTGGTCATACCTAAAGATCCAAAAGAAAAATATACCAATTTTATACAAAACTATGAATATCTAAAAAATTGGAGTATATTTTGTCAACTCAAATATGTTACATATAATTTAAATTTTAACCAGAAAATTAAGCTACATGTAAAAAGTGTAAGTCGAATTAAAAAAATCTCATACCTATTAATTCACAGTGAAATGAAAAAAAAATTGCTAATTTTTCTGTAAACTTTTCAGTCTGCAATTAATAAAACTAAAAAAAGGTTTATGAAGTGTAAAAATGAACAAATATATCTGCTATTTAGCTATCTTGCTTTATTTCACCTATAAGTAGAATGCATGTTACTGTGTTTGTTTTCACAAAAGTATTTAAACTATCATACCTGAATTACTTTGTCTACCTTCAAGTCTTCGAGAGATGGATAGAGAGACATTTTTGCAGGATTCTTCTAAAGAAAAAAAGAAAGTTTTATTACTCTAATGTCATAGAAATTGAAATAGTATACACAGCTAACCACAGACACATAAACAAGTAGAACTATTTAACTCAATAAAAAACATTTAAATTGCAAAACATATTAAAAAATAAGAATATATAGGCCATACTAAGTTAGCTGATACTTAAGAATTACCAAACTACCTCTCCTTCCCCTAATAGTATTATTGAACTATATCCATCACCGATTTTTAAAATTCAAGTAAAAGTCCCTTCATTTTACAAATTTAGAAAATCAAATAGAATAGTTATGTGACTTACTCCTAACTTACACAAGTACTTGCAACTTAGCCAGGACTAGGAAACTACCCTTAGTACAATGCCCTTGGGCATTACACAGCTACATTTCCTTCTAACAATAAAAGCCTAAAAGCAGATCATATGCAGTATCAATACATGAACCTCTATTACTAAGAAAAATATATACACACATATATGTATACAGAAGAAACTATATCAACTGCTAACAGATTTTTCTTCAGAAGACAGATGGTAAAGGAGTGAGGAATAAGAGGGAAATTTTTACTTTTCGTTTAAAATACTTCTGTATTAAGTAGAAGTATGTTTTTTAGTTATAAATTGCTTTTTGTAATAATTTAAAACACAATTCTCTAAATGTATTATATGAATGCATATTTTAAATTTTATTTAGCTGTTTTGAGATGAATACCTGATACTTTCACTCAACCCAATAAAACAGAATATATGCTAAACTGGTATGCGGTTTAACGTAAGATTCTTGATTCAGGTATCAATTTATTACCTCCCATTTCCAAATCCACTTCTTATTGCTTTCTCTCCCAAAATGGAGCTGAGCTCTTTCAACATTGCTCTGTTACCAGCTGGCATGATGTTAAGCCTTGTCAGTAGAGGCAACTGGAGGTACATTGTAGGAGGAAGAGCTTTTCTCTTCATGGTTCCAACGTACTACTCTAGCCAGACTCCTGCCAGGAGTAGTTTCACAAGCATGCAGAAGCTCACCCCAGCACTCTATTGAGTAACTCTGCAGCAGAATGCCACCACCAAGGAATCTCCCTGAGCAGCTTTCTCAACCCCTTCACGTGGCTTCTGCAGCAAATTCCAAGGTTCAGAATGCCAGAGGGAGAATAAGTTCCAGAAGCATGGTATCCGGCAACTTCAGCATCTGCCAGTGACATCTGTCCCCTCTTCAACCAGACCTGAATCTCAGCCCCAGTATGGGAACAGCCCTAGAGTTAGTGGCTACTTATTAAGTCTGCTCTTACAGTATTCTTCAAAGTTGTCTTTACTTCTTACAAGTCAATTTCTATTTCTTCAATCATGTTATAACTAATAATTCTGTGTATTAAACCTCCACTGTTAAAATCACTATATGGTCTCTGTCTCCTAGTTGGACAGTATGAGATAGTTTTTTTTTTTTTAATTTAATTCACACACTCTAAGATTCAGCCTTTCAAAGTATATAATGCAATGGTTTTTAGTATATTCACAGACTTCTACAATCATCTCCACTACCTATCTTCGAATATTTCCATCCTCCCCAAAAGAAAACTCATGCCTCCCCATTCTACCCTCCTTCCAGCTCCAGGCAACATACACTTTCCCGCCTCTGTTTTTACCTGCTCTGGATACTTAATCTAGAATCTTAGAATATGTGGCCTTCTGCATCTGGCTTCTTTCACATAGCATATGTTCAAGGTTCATCTGTGTTGGAGCATGTATCAGTATTTCATTCATTTTCATAGCAGAATAATATTCCATTGTATGTATACCACATTATATTTATGCTGTCATCAGCTGATGACATTTGGGTTATTTGCACTTTTGGCTATTATAAATAACGCTGTTAAAAATGCCAATGAGCATTTGCATTGTTAGCAAATAATATGTAAGTTTATATACTTTTTTAATAAATGCATCTTTAATTCTCTTGGAATATAGCTAAGCATGCAACTGCTGGGTCATATGGTAACTCTAATACCATCCCCTTGATGATTACAGGATTCAACATATGAATGGAGGGACACAGTCACAAACATTCAGACCATATCATAGACCACTATCATATATGATTTACAAATACTTTTCTTATTCTGTAGATTGTCTTTTCATTTTTTCTCACAGTGCATTTTGCAATATGAGGTTTTTAATTCTGACAAATTTGAATCTATATTCTTGGTTGCTTATGCTTTAGATATAACATCTAAGAAACTACTGCCCAACTCAAGGTTATGAAGACTTACCCTTATGTTTTCTTCTAAAAATGTTATGTCTTTAATTCCTGCATTTATATCTTTGATCTATTTTATGTTAATTTTGTACACGGTGTGTGGTATAGATCCATATTCATTATTATCCATGTGGAAACCCAGTTATTTCAGCACCATTTTTTGAAAATAACATTTTTGAATTGTCTTCGCATCGTTGTTGAAAATCAAGTGATCATAACTGTATGCACTTATTTCTGCAATCTCAATTCTATTTCACTGATCTATATGTCTATCCTTATACCAGTACCACACATTCTTGAGTACTGTACATTTGTATTAAGTTTTAAAATCAGTTAATGTGAATCCTCCCACTTTGTCCTTTTTTGAAATTGTTTTGGCTATTCTAAATCCCTATCAATTCAGTATCAGTTTTAGAATCAGTATATCCATTTCTGTAAAAAAAATAAAAAGTATCCTTAAATCTGAAGTGAGTCTCTTATAAACTGGGTATAGCTGGCTCTTGGTTTTATTTTTTTAATCCATTCATCCCCTCTATGTCTTTTGATTGGAGAGTTTAGTACATTTAAAGTTATTACTGAAAGGGAAGGACTTACAATGACATTTTGTTAATGATTTTCTATCTTGAAACTTTTTTGTCCTTCCTTTCCTCTCTTGCCATCATGCTTTTTGTTTCACTGTTTTTTTTTTTTAATAGATATGCTTTGATTCCTTATTTGTGTGTGTGTATTTTCTATAGGTATTTTCTTTGTGGTTACCATGGAGTTTACATAAAACATCTTCTAATAAACCTATTTTAAGCTGATAACTTCAACTGCATACAATACTGCTTCTTCTCATCCATCCCCATACTGCATTACTGATGCTACAAATTTCATCTTTTATGTTGTGCATCTATTAATATTTTTATAGTTACAGCCACTTAAACTTTTGTCTTAGACTTATATATCAGAAATAAGTGATTTACTCACCACCATTACAATAATATGCAGGTCTCTATTTGTCCATAGCTTTATCATTTAATTTTATACTTTCATGTTGAACATGCTTTTGTTTCCATTTAACAGACTCCCATTAGCGTTTAAGTCAGATATAGTGGTGATGAACTCTCTCAGATTTTGAGAATCTTATTTCTCTTTTACTTTTAAAGAAAAGTTTTGCCACATACAGTACTTTGCTGGCAGTTTTTCTTCCAGCAGTTTGACTATATCATCCCACTTCTTTCTGACCTGCAAGGTTTCTGCTAAGAAATCCACTTAGAGTCCCACAGAATCTCCTTTGTGTATGACAAGTTGTTCTTATCCTGCTGCTTTCAAAATTCTTTGACAATTTGATTACAGTGTGTTTCCATGTAGATGTCTTCGGATTGTTCTACTCTGGAGTCCATTTGGCTTCTTGAATCTGGATGTCCACTGCTTTCCTTCAATTTGGGAAGTTTTGGCCATTATTTCTTCAAATAAGCTTTTTGCTCCTTTCTCTTTCCAACATATGGAACTTCCATACAATCTACATTGATAAAATTGATGCTGTCCCATTAGTACTCTAGGCTGTCTTCTTTTTTAATTTTTTTTCTTTTTGCTTCTCTGACTGGATAATTTCAAATGACCTGGCTTCAAGTTCACTAATTCTTCTCCTTGAAAAACACTGCTGCTAAACTCCTCTAGTAAATCTTTCAATTTGGTCAAAGAAGCATATTGCATCTGTTACAATGTTTGTTTGGTTCCTTTTTACGTTTTCAATCTCTATGTTGATACCATTTTGTTCATGCAGCATTTTCCTTGGGTCACTGAACATGTTTATGGTGGTTAGTCTGAATTCCTTCTGAGATAATGAAGATATCTGTGTTTCCTTAAAGTAGGTTCCTGGATATTTTGACTCTTTGATTGTGCCATGTTTCCCTATTTCTTTGTGTGTCTTTTAACATCATGTTGGGATCCAAGCATTTGAAAAAATATCACCCCTCCCAGTCTTTGTGGTCTGGCTCTGTACAGAGAAAGATCCTCACTGATCGGCCTGACTAGAGATTCTGCATGCCTTTTGAACCTTTCCTGAGGATGCTTCTTCTCGACCAGTGTGTATAAATTCTCAAGATGAACTTGTTGGTTTCCTTTTTCAGGATCTCATAATCTTTTGCTCCCTGTGCTATCTGTCTGTGGTACTTCAGGTTCTCTGGAGCTGCTGCAAGCCACCCAGCTCTCTTGTTTTTCAGAGGCCTCCAACCTGGTGCCCTTTCCCATCAGTGGGCTTTTAGAGTATGTCCACTCCTGCCTGTGCTCCAAGTCAGGTGAAACAGAAGCCAGTCCCTTGGGGGTAGCTCTCTGAAGTGCTGGAATGTTGGACACATACTCCACTATTCTCTCCCCAACACCTTTCATGCCACACGTAGGGACAAGCTGCTGAGCTGTATCATCCTCTGTCTGCCCTACCATAGGTCCTCTAGAGCAGCAACAAGTCTTCTGTTGTTCTCAGTGGCTCCTGGGCACCTGGAATACACCAGCCCCTGTCAGCTTTCCAAGACAAGCAAGACAGAAGCCAGTCCCTCAGCCCACTGAAAAGGTGAAACACTGGACACACATTCCAACTCTTTTGTCTCCCCAAGGAGAAGCCAAGAGTTGAGGATTTTCTCCTGCTGGTTTCATGCTGAGGGAGGGGGAGGGACCATGGTGAGTGCCTGCTAATCTAAACTGTCAACTTTGTTTTCAATGACCCCGCAACCTGGTGCCCTTTCCTGTCAGAACTTATATTCAAGCAAAATAAAAACCAGACCCTTGGGCAGACCTCTGAAAAATCTGAATGTCACACAGATGTTTCAGTCTTCTCTTTCCCCGCCCAGGGAAAAACCAGGAGCCTGGAGTTTCCTCTTGCTCATGCCATGCTGAGCCAGGGGAATGAACTATGGTGAGCAAGTAGGATGAATTTTCCTACTATCTTCACTGCAGCTGGTTTACTGCTCACCTAGAATGCAGGAGCCTCTTAACTAGTTTCCGGATTTCTCACAAAGAGGTCTGGTGTATGTATCGTTATTGAATCAGTATTTCTGTGGGGAGAAGAAGCATATGAGCTTTCTATTGCACCTTCTTGCTGCTATTACACATCTTTTGTTTCTTTTCTAATTTCTCTGGCTATAACCTCCAGTACAATGGTGAATAGTAGTGGCCTGGTACAGTCCTTAAGGGAAAAACAGAATCTGGGTTTGTGAGAAAAAAAAAAAAAAAAATTCACATTCTTGAGAGAGCACTATCAAATATGATTTAATTGTATTAATCCAGGAGAACAAAGTGAATTATCTTCTTTGGGTTCAAAGGATCAATTTCCTAGCAGCCTTTCCCTAAACACAATTTTTTGCCTTAAACTTTCAGCCATTCTATCAATATAAACAAAATGCATATGATATATAATATACAAAATGCAAAGCAAGTTGCAATATCAACAACCAAAATGCACTGAAAAGAATGTTACCTGGCCATCTAATATTATTTCTATTTTTGATTTCTTTTTTTGATTCTGTCACTGGCTAACTTCAAAATCCCACTGTTCTCATGAAAAATGAAGTGGTTTCCTAACTTTTCTCTCCATAGAAGTTTCTCTTCAAATAAATATTAACTGAAGTTGTCTGAACAACTCTTGAGTTAATTAACACACCAGCAACTCAAGCCTAGAAGAAAAATGGACTTTCAAAAATTTTTTTAAATAACAAATATTACCGTAATTTACACTTCTGAAAAAGTAAGTTTCAGGTTTGCTTTAAGTGTACTGATCTTAATTAACTCTCACTGTTTTTTAAATCACAAAGCATTCCTCAGTTTTACTTTCTTGACCCATTTCATTAAATTTCTTTCCACGTATTAAAATGTTGTAGCTGCAAACCACTGACTATTTGCCGCCCAGGTCACATGCTTCCATGCCTGCATATTTTTGTAAAAGGTGCATTCTCTTCCAGGAATGTCCTTCCAGGACTTCTCCACCGATCAAAATCCTAGTTAGCCTTGAGGCGTAGGTCAAGTGTCACTTCTTAAAAGAGGGTGACTTTGAAGGCTTCAGTTGGATATTATTTGCTCCTCCCAACTCCTCTCAACTCTGCCTTAGATTATAGCTAGTACATGTTTATGTCCACTACTTGAAGGCAGGACTCAATTTAATTTATTTACACAGCATAAACACTTTTTCCTCATCCTCAAAGATATCAAATGTAGCTGGGCGCAGTGCCTGTAATCCCAACAGTTTGGGAGAAAAAGGTAGGTGGATCACTTGAGCCCAGGAGTTTGCGACCAGCTTGGGCAACATGGAGAAACCCTATCTCTACAAAAAATATAAAAAACTAGCCAGGGACAGCGGCACATGCCTGTAGTCCTAGCTACTTGGGAGGCTGAGGTAGGAGGACCACTTGAGCAAAGGAGGTTGAGGCTGCAGTGAGCTGTGGTCACACCACCACATTCTAACCTGGGTGGACAGACTGAGACCCTGTCTCACCAATAAAAAAAACTTTTTAAAAAGAAGATACCAAATGTTAGTATTTTGACAAATGTCATCAAAACAACAGTAAATAAGATATCTTTAAACACTTATTGAAAAGATCAAAATATTCTTAGGGCAAGTCCGTACTTTTGAACCTAACAGTGTAAAAAGCCTTCCAGGAAAATGATAAATGCTTTATTTTTCTGAAGGGCTCCATTAAGTCACTTGTACATTATATTTAAATCTTTGACCTAATGGGAACTGTTAGAAACACAGCCCTTTTTCAAGAACCACAAAGCTAACTCTGGGAAATCCTTCTAATTGTGGCTGGAATTTTATAATGACCAATAATGAGGTTTAAGAGGATTCTGAAAGTAACTATTACATCAGTGGAAGAATCTCATTTTACCTCACTTGCAACTCTTATCAAACATTATTATTGTACAAACTAAACTAAAGAATTTTGTTTCTAGGCTTTCCTTCGAGCTGAGTAATCACTAAGAAGATAAAACTCCCACTACTCTTCAAGGGTTTGATCAAACCTTCCTGACCACTACAGCTTTTTTCCACTGGCCTAATTCCTTGGAAAGAAATGGTACTGCCCACATACCCTTTGACCAGGTTTGGCCCACACTACATTATTTGCAATCTCTGTGACTCACTTCATGCCTTATGAAAGGCCCCTACACCCAATGTATCTCAGGCCTCAGAAGTATCTCACAAATAGTTTCTATTAAGAGATCTTTCAGTGGGTGGGATAGTTTCGGACTTTTTCAGAACACCAAAAGGCTATATATATATTATATATGTGTGTGTGTGTGTGCGCGCATATGTATTATATATAACATATATAATATGTATTATGTAATATGTATTATACGTATTATATATAATATATATTATGTTACATTATTATATTATATTAATATATTTTAAATATATATTTATATTTATATTTATATATTTTATATTGATATATTTTTATATATCTATATATTTTTATATATTTATATTTATATATTTTATATTTATATATAATTAAATATAAATATCTAAATATAAATATTTTAAATATAAATATTTAAATATAAATATTGATTAAAATTAATATCATTTTCCTGGAATTAATATATAAATAATAATATATAATAATACTATATTATTATATTATATTATAATATACATTATAATTATATTATATATAATACTGTATATAATATATACTATATTGTATATAATAGTATAATATATAATATATAGTATAATAGTATTATACTATATATTAGTATAATATATAGTATATATAACATATATATAATATATAATATTATAATATATAATAGTATAATATATGATATATAGTATATAGTATCATATTATATATTATATACTATATTATATAATATAGTATAGTATTATACTATATATTATATACTATAGTATATAATATAGTATATAATATATAGTATAATAGTATGATATACAATATATATTGTTATATATAATATATAAATCATATATTATTTATAAATATATATTATATATTAGAATATATTATAATACGTATTATACGTATTATAATATATAATATGTATTATATATGTTATATATAATACATACATTTTATATATATATGTATTTATATATTGTCTGCCTCAGTACCAAGTTTCCCATTTGTCCCTCAACCCCCTCAGGGCAATATCAGAGTAACCTCCTTGAAGTCTTTAAATATGTGTACAGAACGAAGGCCCTCAACTTAAATACTTATGTGATATTTTGGAATTCTAGTTTATTCGTTCTCTGGACACAATATTCTGATTAATGAAGTAGGAAACACTGGCAAAGTTTTCCAAATAATATCACCTAGAATGGCAATACTCATCATTTTCTGAGTTATTAACCTCACCCCTTCTCAAACCACCAACTACAACTGGCCTCCCTTAAAAATGACATGTGACTGTTTAAGGTGAAATAATGTTTATTTGCTTCTTTTAATCTAAGCTATTAAAACAGGAGTTCCCAACCCCCGGGCCATGGACCAGTACCAGTCGGTGGCCCATTGGGAACCAGGCCACCCACAGCAGGTGAGTGGCAGGTGAGCCAGCATTACCACCTGAGCTCTAGCTCCTGTCAGATCAGTGGCAGCATTAGATTCTCATAGGAGCAGGAACCCTATTGTGAACTGTGCATGCAAGGGATCTAGATTAAACGCTCCTCGTGAAATAGTTTCATCCTGAAGCCATCCACCTATCCCGTCCGTGGAAAAACTGTCTTCCATGAAACCAGTCCCTGGTGCCAAAAATGTCGGGAACCGCTGTATTAAAAACATCTTGGGATAATAAAAATTTAGGATGGCAGAATCATTGATTTTTTAAAAAAATTATATGACAGTTGATAAGCAATTAGTTGAATTCGAAGATGTTGCCTATTTCAACTACTGATATCTTCAAAACCAGGAAAATTTGGAGTGATAATTTGTTGAAGCAGTTATTAAAATTTCTAGTAAAGTTGTGTTTCATTATGTCTTTAATTTTACTTTTGCAAACTATTCATAAAATGACTGAAAAACGTAAAAAATAAAATTATCAGGCCAGGAACCGTATGGCTCATGCCTGTAATCCTAGCACTTTCAGAGGCTGAGACAGGAGGACTGCTTCAGCCCAGGAGTTCAAGACCAGCCTGAGCAAGATTCCATCTCTAAAAAAAAAAAAACTAAAAAATGAAAAAATAAAGTGTCCATTGGACCCAGATAGTAAGCATTCCAGATGGCTCATACATGAGGTCTAGAAACACAATTTGATATATCCTAAGCAGTCTTCCAGAGCAATGTTTCTCAATCTGGCTAATCATCAGAGCCAAATTACCCGAGGCTCTAGTTATTATAAAAACAGCTTCCTGGGCAGACACAGATTTCACGGAAGGACTTAGGAACTCTTCTTTTTAATAAGTATCCTGGGGGTTTCTGATGATCAGCCATTAAGAAGTATGTCCATATGAAGTCCACTGTAATAGAATAATTAATCCTTACCCATAGGATTCCATTTCTCACCTGGCAAAAATCCAAAGTTTGACATTCTCTGACAGCAAGCCTTTGAGAAACACTCACATACTACTAATGGGAGCGTAAACTAGTACAATTACCATAGAGAGTGAGTTTGCAGTTATCTTACCGAAATTCTAAATTCAGATACCCTCCAACTCTGCAGTATCACTTCAGGTCTCAAAACCTGAAGTGTAAAAATATATGTGCACAAAGGAAGCAACATATGTAAAAGTTGATTCACCGCAGCACTGAGTGTAACAGCAAAAGACTTGAAAGCTATATATGCTGATATTAGAAAAGCTCCAAAATATTATCACTAACTGGAAAAATATGAGCAAAATGTGAAGCAGTATATAAAATGTTAACGTTTGTGTTAAAAGCAAGGAGGCAAATACAGCTTATATGTTTGCCTGTGTAGATATAAAATTTGCCTAGAATACCTAAGAAATGTAAAAAAGTTGCCTGCCTGCCAGAAGACTTGTTACTATATACCTTTTTATGCTGCTTAAATTTTGAGACAAGTGACTGTTTACCTACTCAAAAACAATACATTTACAAAACATGTTGGCAGCACTTGAAAAGAAATTAATCAATGCTAACGTAACTATTGCTAAAAGTAGAAAGTATTTCAAAGTTATTTGGGGGCGCTTTTCTTTTTTAGAATTTCTTGGCATTTAATACCTATAAAAAGTTCCCAAATCTGGCAAAAACAGGGAAAATAGTTGTCACGCTCATTTTAAGAAACTCTTTAATTAAACAGTACATTTAACCGGCAACCATTAGCAAATTCTTCCCCTTTTGTTCATCTTTTTCCCCTTTTTACATCTTTTCCTATAATGCCCAAAACTAAAAGTTAATCTCTCCAAAGTTAAATTTAGTTTATAATGGAGTGACTATTTACTGACCATTTTAAAAGTCATTCTACTTCTTTTTATTCTGTGCCACAAACCACTTGATTTATAATATTTATGTACCATTTAAGGCACAAATTTTATAGAATTAAGTTGGTAACACAGAAGACAAAAGGACGTATTTTCTACCGTTATCCCTCAATCTTAAACAGGAAAATAAAAAGACTGAACAAATTTGAGTTTTAACTAATCACATACACATTTAGAAATCAATTTAATTTAAAAGGCCCGCAGTTGTTTTTCAAGGTAAATTTCCTGCTTTAATCAACGATTTCTTTTTGAAACAAGCGGATGTTAAGAGTTTGGTAAGCCGAGCGTACTTTCTAAGCAATGTACGTAATGGAAAAGATAACAGTAAATGTGTATGTGGTTATACAGACTAGATAATCTACAAACTCCTTTCAAAAATGGACACATTAGAAGACTCCATGACTCAATAATCACCACTTTGGTAAAAGTGAAAACTTTCCACATCCATATGCCTTCCCTTTCCCATTATTACAAGGAAATCCTGAAAAGAAGGCTCTGAGTCATCATATCTCAGGGGTCAGATCTCAGGTGTATTTCCTTCTAAACACATCCTACTGGAAACGTTTCTCCCTCAGGTCCAACTTCTCCAGGAAAAAGCTCAAAGCGAACAACCTCTCCCCACCCCCTTCCAAAAAAGTCAAGGCTTCGCCCAATAAACAAACACTTCCTTCCTCCTTTCAAATCCAGGACTTTCCGAATAATCCAAAAGAAGGGCGATTAAGTACAGCCCTAGAAACGCCGAGCACTGGGAGGAACCGTGGCCAGAGGCTCTTTCTTATCTCGAGATCTTATCGAGGAGAAAACAAGGATCGAGAGACGGTCCCAGGAAGAACCCCAGAGCTGGGGCGGGGGCTGACGGCGTTCACCCAGCCGGGCCTCCGGGCTCTGCCAGCCCCAGCCCCAGCCCCAGCCCCAGTGCCAGCCCCAGCCCCAGCCCGGGCAGGAGCCCGAAACGCGCGGGGTCGCGGCAGGCAGAGCGCGCTGCTCCCGCAAACTTGCCCCCCCAGCCAGCAGGGCGCAGGGAGGGGCGCGGAGCCCCCTGAGGAGAGGGCGTCGCCGAAACGGCTCGCGAAAACGGCTGCGAACAGGATGCAGTCTGTGAAGTGGCCCAGGGACCGTCACACCTCTGCCCCAAGTCCCCACGCCCGGGACCTGGCACCGGCGTCCCTCCTTGCCCCCTTGGCCTCTCACCTAGCCCACAAGGAACCGCTCGCCGCCGCCGCCTCCGGTCACTGGCACCGACTTCTGAGGCCCGAGTGTAAGAGATCGGCGCGCGCCCGAGGACCTCCCCCGAGGCGCGTCATGGCACCGCCCCCGCCTTCAGCCCGCGCAGGCGCACGGCGCCAGGTCAGGTGATCCCGTCCCCAAGGCAACGGGGCGGTAGGGGTAAAGAAGCCTGGGCGTGGGTCGTTCCTGCAGCTCCAGGTATCCGGCAAAGTGGGGCGGTTCATGCCGCCCGCTGCCCAGCGGTTATGCTCCCAGTCTTCTCCGCTCTTCGGCTGTTCGTGCCCGCGGGCCCCGTGCCTCCCACTCACTACTGTGTGTATCGCAGCTCACGGTCGCTTGGTTCTCGTCGCCTCCAATTCAAAGAGGTCTCGGGAGCCCCTGTTCCCTCTTGGGATGCCTTCGACTTCCACCACTGCTGCCCTAGTCTCACTCTCCGCTTGCTGTACCTCTCCACTATAGGCTCAGAAACGTTCCTCTCACGACCCCTTCTCAACTCATGCTTTATTTTTCTGTTGGAAATTTGGATGTTGGGGGTGGGGGGCGTATTACTCTGTCCGCCTAAGCTAATATTCCTTCGCTATTGAGAGTTACGTGTGGTGCTGCGCAAAAGTAATTGCTTCCCAGTACAAAAACATAACGATCATTTCTTGAGGGCTGATTTTGTGCCAGCCATAGCTCTACGAACTTAATGTATAGTCTTATTTGGTCTTCACATCAGTCTATAAAGACATCCCATTACAGACAAAGAAACTGAGGCACAGTTTACCCAAGAGTAATCATAGTTACCATGGAATACTGTAGAGTCCTTGACAAAATAGCATTTACAAGCAGTTTATTTCTAGCTAAATTAGTGCCAGAATAATTTAATATATGGCAAAACTAATAAAAATCTGAGTGTAAAAGAGGTGACAAAGATGAAAACTTTGCCCTCAGTAAGGTTATAGTTAGGCTGATGAAATGGACATTTAAAAATAATTACAAGGTAGATTGGGAAGGAAGAAATAAAACTTTTTGCTTTCAGATGAGATGATTATCTAACATAGAAAATCCGGAAAAAATTGACACTCCTCGCCTAAAAAAACAGAATGAAAAGCAATTATAGCAAGTTTGCATGAACAAGTTTAAAACAGGCTCATTCTAAGCCAAAATGCTTGGGACTAGAAATGTTTCCAATTTTGGATTTTTTTTTTTGCTTTTGTAATATTTGCATTATATACTTATGGGTTTACCATCCCTACTCCAAAACTCAAAATGTTCCAGTGAACATTTCCCTTGGTCCTCATGTCAGCACTCAAAAAGTTTCATATTTTAGAGTAGTTCATATTTTGGATTTCTGTACTAGGAATAGTCGACCTGCATACATGGTCTGTTGTTTTCTTATATACCATCAATAAACAATTGGTATTTGAAATTAAAAACAATAACCACTGACACTAGCACCAAAATAAAATGAAATATTTAGGTATAAATCTAACAAAATATGTAAAAGGTTTATACAAGAAAAACTACAAAATTCTAATTAAAAAAAACTTCCAATAAAAAAACTACAAAGTTCAAAGGAGATCTAAATAAATTTAAAGATATTCCATTTTCATGGATAGGAGTACTTGATATTTAACTGTCAGTTCTGCCCAACTTAATCTATAGATTTGATACAATCAAATCAAATCAATCAAAATCCCAGCAAGTTATTTTGTGGATATTAACTGATTCTAAAGTTTATATGGAAAAATGAAAGACCCAGAAGAGCCAAACCAATACCAAAGGAGAGGAACAAAGTCAGAGGCCAAACAGTACCTTAGTTCAGGCTGTTGTAACAAATTGCCGTAGATTGGGTGGCTTAAACGACAGAAATTTACTTCTCACATCTCTGAAGTCTGAGAAGCCCAAAATCAAGTTGCTGGCACATCTGGAAATCTGGTGAGGGCTCACTTTTGGGTGTGCAGATGGCATTCTTCCCATTGTATCCCCACATGGCAGAAAACGAGACAGATAAAGCACATTCTCTTCTATCTATTCTTATTAGGGCATTCATTTCATTACGAGGGCTCAACTCTCATGAGCTAATTATCTCTCAAAAACCTTGGGTCTAAATACCATCACATTGGAGATTAAGCCTCAACATATAAATTTTGGGGGGACACAAACATTCAGTCCATAGAAGTACTCAACTTCAAAATTTACTATAAAGCTATAGTAATCAAGAGAGCATGGTATTGACAAAAGAATAAACAAATAGATCAATGGAACAGAATACAAAGCACAGAACTTGACCCAAACAGATACATTTAACAGATCTTTGGCAAAGTAGCAAAGGACAGTCTTCTCAATAAATGGTGCTGGAACAACTGGACTTCCACATGTAAAAAAAAAAAATTGAATCTAGACATAGACTTAACACCCTTCACAAAAGTTAACTAAAAATGGATCATAGACTTAAATTTAAAAGCTGAACTATAAAACTGCCAGAAGATAACACAGGAGAAAATATAGGTGACCTCAGATTTGGCAAAAAGATTTCAGATGAAACAACAAATGCACAATGGAAGAAAAAGTTGACAAGTTGGGCTTTACTAAAATGAAAAACTTTTGCTTTGTAAAAGACAGTGTCAAGAGAATGAGAAGACAAGCTACAGACTGGGAGAAAATATTTGTAAAAAATATGTCTGATAAAGAATTTTGGTCAAGTGCAGTGGCTCACACCTGTAATCCCAGCACTTCGGAAGGCTTAGGTGGGAGGATTGCTTGAGCCAAGGAGTTTGAAACCAGCCTACGCAACATAGCAAGATCCTATCTCTAAACAAAAAATAAAATTAGCTGGATGTGGTGGCAGACACCTGTAGTCCTTGCTGCTTGGGAGGCTGAGGTGGGAAGATCACTTGAGCCCAGGAGTTTGAGGCCAGCCTGGGCAACATAGTGGGACCCTATCTCTATTTTATTTAAAAAAAATTGTGTTCAAATTGCGCAAAGAACAGTTAAACCTCAACAATAATAAAACAAGCCAATTAAAAATTGGGCAAAAGATCTGAACAGACATTTCACCAAAGAAGATGGATATGGCAAATAACTATGTAAAAAGAAGCTCAACATCACGTAACATTAAGGAATTGCAAATTAAAACATCAATGAGATACCACTATACACCTATTAGAATGGCTAAAATCCAAAATACTGACAGTACCAAATGCAAACTAGAGTGAGAAACTCTCATTGCTGGTGGGAATGCAAAATGGTACAGCCACTTTGGAAGACAATTCAGAAGTTTCTTACAAAGCTAAACATAGTCTTGCCATATGAACCATGAATCATGTTCCTAGGTATTTACTCAAATTGGTTGAAAACTTATGTACACACAAAAGCTACATGTGAATATTTAAGGAGGCTTTATTCATAATTGCCAAAAATTGGAAACAAACAAGATGTCTTTCAATAGGTTAATGGAGAAACAAACTGTGGTACATCCATGCAACTGAATATTATTCAACAATAAAAAATGAGCTATCAAGCCTTAATAAGACACGGGAAAGTCAGTCACCTGTAGTCCCAGCTGCTAGAGAGGCTGAGGCAGGAGGGTCACTTGAGCTTCAGAGTTCAAGGCTGCAGTCTATGAATAGACACTCCACTCCAGCCTGGACAGCATAGTGAGACCTCATTTCTAAATTAAAAAAAAAAAAGGAGATTGATAAATGTATTTTTCTAAGTGAATAAGCCAGTCTAAAAAGACTACATATTGTATGGCTCCAACATTGTGACATTCTGGAAAAGACAAAATTATAGTGACAGTAAAAAGATGAATGATTGCCAGGGGTTTGGGGGAGATGCAGATGGGTGAGTAGGGGAAGCACAGGGGATTTGTATGGTAGTGAAGCTATTCTGTATGATACTATAATGATTGATACATACATTATGCATTTGTCAAAAACCATAGGACAGTATGTGGTATAATAAATTATATACATAATATATAATATATAAAATTATATATATATACACACGTGTGTGTGTGTGTGTGTGTGTATATATAAAGTCTTTGTCTCTGGTTCCTAGTACAGAGATTCAAAAACCCATGGAATACCCTTAGTGATAGGAATGTCTTTGTTATGCTAATGAGGTAATTCGTGTCAGGGGAGTGAGGAAGAGATGCCTTAAAAAGCTTCGGGATGGAGGCTTGTCACCAGAAACACTGAGCATGTGATTAGGATTAGAACTACTGAAAAGAGTAACATGATTAGATTTGCATTTGAAATGATTACTCTGGTTACTGCTTGGAGGATAAATTGGATGTGGGAATAAGTCTGGGATGTGGGGAGTTGTACTAGGAGACTGCCGCAGTCGTCCTGATGTGACAATTATATTGAAGATGGAAAAAATAAAAAATTTAAAAAAGATTAGGTTAAAGAATCAGGAAGACTTCGTGGTTGGTGGGATGTGGATTAATTACAGGGACATGTCTAAAATGAGGACCAGGATTCTGGGATGAGGAACTATGTGGATGTTGGCACATTTGCTGAGATGGGGTTCACTAAGATGAGCAGATTTCGGAGATGGGAAGATTAGAAGATTGTCTTGGGATTTATTAAATTTGGAATAGCCTGTGAGTTACCAGTTGTGCTAGGCTGAATGATGCCCCCAGCAAAGATGTCCACATCCTAATCTGCAAAACTGTAAATATGTTACCTTATAGAGTAAAAGAAACTTTGCAGATGTGATTAAATTAAGCATTTTGACATGAGGAAATAGTCCTGGATTATCAAGGTAGGCCTGATGTAATCATGAGAGTCCTTATAAGAGGGAAAGGTTGAAGTTTCAAAGTTGGTAGAATTAGATATAAGGAAGAAAGCAGAGATTGAAATGATGTGACCACGAGTCAAAGGACATCAGCAACCTCTAGAAGCTGGAAAAGATAAGCAACAGATTCTCCCCTAGAGCCTCCAAAAGAAACCAGCCCTGTCTGCACCTTGACAGAATCATCTTGAACTGTTGATCACCTATGTCTGCAGAAGAATGAAGACTTACTCCCCTGGGAAAGAAGGAAAAGGATGTGAAAATCTGTATATTGAATGATGAAAGCACTGACCATTTGTTTTTCATCTGTCTGTTGGCTTCAAGGACACTAATGGTCAGGTTTATACCCATCCCTTGCCCCTGCTCAGGCAGCATATTGAAAGATGTCTCTCTGGAAAAACTAAGCAACTCAAGAAAAAAGACTTAAAGATACTGACAGGTGGCCTCATCCCCCTATAATGAAGTCCCATCCTTGCCCTAAGTTATCTTTTTGTCCCCTCTTAAAAGTGAGCAGATACCCCAAGATTCCCCAAAATTTGAAAAAGCCTCTAGCATGAAAGGCAGAAGATAAAAGAAACAAAAAAAGAAGAAACAACGACACAGATGGTTAAAAATCTATTATGAATCTTTTTCAGAAAGATAAAGAAGACATTTAATTCATAAAAGAGGAACAGAATAATATTTTAAAGGAACATTCAAAATATTATGTTTAAAAAAGATGTTTGAAATGAAAAAGTATTATGACAAAAATTTAAAACATTTATATACTCTAGCTCTCTTCTGATTAAAAGAAAAAATTTTATCGAAGGTGTGGGAGATAAAGTCAAATAAATCTTCCAGAAATGAGAACTAAAAAGATAATAAATGTAAGAGAAAAAAATAAGATAATGGATTGATCCGGGAAGTTCAGTGTCCAAATACTAGAAATACCTGAAAGAGCATATGGACAGGAAGAAATTATCAAACGAATGCACAAACAGTACCAGAGCTGGATAACAGGTGTCTCCAGGTTAATAGGATGCACTAATTGCCCAGAACAATTAACTGTAAGAGAGACTCACGGCCACGCGCGGTGGCTCACGCTTGTAATCCCAGCACTTTGGGAAGCCGAGGCAGGCGGATCACGAGGTCAGCGGATCGAGACCACGGTGAAACCCCGTCTCTACTAAAAATACAAAAAAAAAATTAGCCGGGCGTGGTGGCGGGCGTCTGTAGTCCCAGCTACTCGGAGAGGCTGAGGCAGGAGAATGGCGTGAACCCAGGAGGCGGAACTTGCAGTGAGCCGAGATCGCGCCACTGCACTCCAGCCTGGGCCACAGAGCGAGAATCCGTAAAATAAAAAGAAAAGAAAAGAAAAGAAAGGCTCACACAATAACACATCATTGTGATATTTTAGAATATGAGAGAAAAGAGAGAACCCTAAAAGTTCCCAGATAGAAGAAACAGGTACATACCCATGACTGGAAATCCTAATGGCATTGGGCTTCTCAACAGAAATTCTTGAAGCTAGTGGATAATGGAGCAATGCCTTCTGAATTATAAGAGGAAGTTATTTCTAACCTAGAAGTCTAAACTGAGCCACATGTCATTCAAGTGTGATAGAATAAAGACATTTAATCCATATAAGGAATCAAAGTTTACCTCTCATGCTCCCTTTGTTAAGAAATTAAAGCTGCACTTGCTCCAAAACATAAGATTACAACAACAAAAAGGAAAAGGAGGTGAGAGCGTTCCCACAACACCAGGGCACAAGAAAGAGGCAAACAGAGTTACAGAATGTTGTTGAAGGGAGGGCCTTGGATGACAGTTATGTAGAAGGCCCAGAAAGCAGAAATCCATGTTGGAATTGGATGATAGAGGGTGCTAGAAGGAATGTCTCAGAGAAAAGTTGTGTGTTTGGACATAGTGAGGGATTCCTGCTTCTGGAGAAAATGGGGAAGGGAGGAAAGAGGTAAATTGACCAAAATGTAATCACATTACTCTATGTGACTCATGTTTGAATAATATTTATGAAAACATGGTAAGATCAACATATTATTAGTGTAGGCCCAAACCATGATCATAGGTTAACTATGGATGCTAATTTAGTTATTTTCCAGAACATGTTGCTTTCTTTAGGACTTTCAGTGTCTGATGCAAAAATAAATCCACAAATATAAATACACTGTTACCAAAGATATTATTACATAAAAAATCTCTTTAATATTCCGTGCTATGCCTAAAGTACAGCATTCTTTATTCAAAATGATACTTCTTAGGTCTCTTCCTGTTTTATAATGTTGCTTATGGGTAGGGGTAAAGATGAGAATAATTGCCATACATTTTTATTAAATTTTCAGAACTGATAATTTAATTTTTTGAAATATCAACATAATACTACGATCATAATTAGCACTATTGCTCTTTCTGAAGATTTTATTTCACAGTAAATGATTTTTTAAAAGTTGATCATTTGCAGGTCACTTGCTCTGTTGAATTATGGAACTTCCTCTTCCTTTTAAAAATCTCAGCCACATGACAAATAAATCAGCCTGCCCTAAACTCCTTATAATATCAGCCTTTGTTCCAGAACACATTTCCCCTCTCAGGGTTTTATGTTCCATCAGCAAGATTATGAACAATGTTTTGTTGACCAGTGAAACCACCACTTAAAACACTCTTCAGCTGACTTTCCTGGAACAAATTTATTTATGTACAATTAGAGGATCTCACTCGAAAGAAAATATATTCCTAAGAATAAATATGTAAATCATATTTTGTCAATGTAGTCACCTTCTAAATGTGCTTCCAAGGGTGCTGTCTATTTGAAAAGAACATTGAAACAAATCATTTTGTAAAGCCTAGACACTTTTGAAAGGTGAATAATTATTCCTTATTTAACATGATTTTTAAGTTTAGATTTAGTATAGCTGGGCATTTTAAAATAGAATATTTTTAAATTTTTGCATAAATTATAATAGTCTCTATTGCTAAATTTTTTTTTTTTTTTTTTTTTTTTGAGACGGAGTCCCACTCTGTCGCCCAGGCTGGAATGCAGTGGCACAGTATCGGCTCACTGCAACCTCCGCCTCCCGGGTCCACGCCATTCTCCTGCCTCAGCCTCCCGAGTAGCTGGGACTACAGGCACCCGCCACCACACCCGGCTAATTTTTTGTATTTTTAGTAGAGACGGGGTTTCACCGTGTTGGGCAGGATAGTCTCGATCTCCTGACCTCGTAATCCACCCGCCTCAGCCTCCCAAAGTGCTGGGATTACAGGCGTGAGCCACCGTGCCCGGCCTCTATTGCTAAATTGAACATTTCTCCAGGTAGTTATAATTCTACAAAGCTTTTTTTTTTTCTTTCTTTTTGAGACTGAGTCTTGCTCTGTTGCCCAGGCTAGAATGCAGTGGTGCTATCGCGGCTCACTTCAACCTCCGCCTCCTGGGTTCAAGCAATTCTCCTGCCTCAGCCTCCTGAGTAGCTGAGATTACAGGTGCACACCACCATGCCCAGCTAATTTTTGTATTTTTAGTAGAGACAGGGTTTCACCATGTTGGTCAGGCTGGTCTCGAACTCTTGACCTCGTGATCCGCCCACCTCGGCCTCCCAAAATGTTAGGAATACAGACGTGAGCCCCTGCACCTGGCCTGTAAAGCTTTTCTTAAAGTTCTTCCATCATCGAATATTTTGCCATAGTGAAGAAATTATTTGTAGTAAAGATTCTATCACATTCATGACCCATACCTTTTACAGGTGGTAAAAATATTGTTGGTTGACATACCAATAAGTTAAACCTAACTTGTAAATATAAGTTAAATTAACTTATAATACAGCATTTGGATTTTCTTTCAAAGATGTGTTGAATTCTGCTTTCCTAAAGAATTAAAACAAATTTTACATATTTAGAAATGTCTCCCCTTCACAAAATAAGACCATTTTATGGGGCTACCAAAAACCATTAAAGCAAAGGTAAATTGACTTGTGACTTTTTTTTTTTAAAGGAGTTTTAGTTGTTGACTGGGTCATTTGTTTTATTTCAAGGTCCCATTTTCTACTTTCTTGGACAGGACATTATGAATATTTATGTGGAGAGAAATTAACAAATATATTAGCATACTTTATAGGATGTTTATAACAGAAAATATAAAGAGGTGATCAACAATATACAAGAATATACTATTGCAAGTTTGAAATAGCCATGTTGGGAAAAAGGATACAGCTCTTTCTACATCAGTGTTCAAAACAATTTTTATAGAAACCCTAACTACAATATTTTGTGGCTACTTATATGTTTAATTTATAATAATATCTGTAATATTTAAGAGCATCTGGATTCTGTTGAGAGAGTAAAATCATTTAAGTCTCTGAATGCCTCCACATTCCATAGAAAACGTGCCACACTGGCATTTGAGCTGCCCGGGGATCCATCATTTATTGGCTGATCTCTCTCAACCAGACAGGAGTGTACTCTTTCAGTGTGTTAAAACTTGTTTTTGCTTTTAACTATGGAATTCAATTTGGGATTCTTCCCTAAGTTGTGAATACACACACCCTTAAAAAGAATGCCATATCCTCGGTTCCAAGTTACACATCCAGAAGTGTTCCAGATGTTCAGAGTCAACTATAGCAGTTGTATTTGTGCGGCCAGGGTAATGCATAATTTCTTAACTATATTTATATGGAAAATTACAATTGCTTCTTTCATTCATTTAGTTTCTTGTATGTGGATAATTAGGAATTAAATTTATTTGACTTTTGGATATCAGCCTTATCCTTCAGCTATTAATATAGTTCGTAACTGTATAATTTTACATGGAATCAGAAGTGATCTTTTTTTCACTTTTCTTCCCTGTGGTTTCTTCGGTATCAATCATTCTTTCCTCTGACCAGAACTTCTTGAGGGCTGGGGCTATACTTTAAATGGTCTTTGATGCCTGGCACAGTGCCTGAGGAACTGAAAAGGGTTGCTTCTAGAATTACCGTATTTTCTTGTTTCTAAGAGCAACATTTTAAAAAACCATTTTAACAATTCAGAACTTAAGATGTCTGAAATTATCAATGTCAAAAGAATATTCCCACTGTCGGGCCGAAAAGCAAGTTGAGACTGTTTCCTTCACCCACCCACATGCGACCTTCAGCCAGACTCCAAAGGTATCCCTTCAGCAGATTGTCACCTCAGTTCCATTGTTTGCATTTATAGTGCTCAACAGTGAAATTTCTAACATAAATGAGGGATTCCTAATTTTTGCTGAAATTCATGCCTTCAAAAAGATTACACAATGAAGTAACTCAAAACCATGAGGTAAGAGGCAGCTTTCAATTAAAGGCAATAAAATGAGGCCAGAAACGGATGGGATTTCCCTATCTCATCCTGCACATATTTTAGTTCTAGTTTCCTCTCTGAGGATTAACCCCATCAATGATTGCCCCTATGAAGTCCCAACCTTGACAAGAGAAGCCTGCTCACCAATAAACCTAACATCTGCATACAAGGTGTATCAAATGAGCAGGAGAATTTTTCAGGATCAAGATCTAAGTTGGGCATAAGGAATTAGGAGAAATAAGTGTTTTGTCATTGTGTAAAACCAAAGGTTTGCATAGAGGACACACAACTTGAGAAGAGCCACATGCACAATCAAAATCATAGCGCTCTTACTGTGTTTTGCACCTGTGAGGGAGGTGCAGCAATAGGGCTTCCTGACCATGCTTTGGGGAGATAGAACAACCCCCTGGAGTGAGGCCACTGGCACAAAAGCAGGATGGTGTTCCATGTGTTTACTGCAAGTAAATCTATTTAAACTACTGGGTTTTTACTGGGACTTTTGTTATTATTATTATTACTATTTTGAGACTGAATCTTGCTCCATCCCCCAGGCTGGAGTGCAGTGACGCAATCTTGGCTCACTGCAACCTCCACCTCCCAGGTTCAAGCAATTCTCGTACCTCAGCCTCCTGAGTAGATGGAATTACAGGTGCCGAATACCACGCCCAGCTAATTTTTGTATTTTTAGTAGATATGGGGTTTCACCACGTTGGCTAGGCTGGTCTTGAATTCCCAACTCAGGTGATCCACCCGCCTCGGCTGCCCAAAGTGTTGGGATTACCGGCGTGAGCCACCGTGCCTGGCCAGGACTTTTGAAAAGTAACAGGATGACATCCATTTTTACTTAAACCCAAAGAGCCAACCTAGGACACATGATCCATTCTACCTAGTGGGAAATAAAAGTACCATCAGCTCTCCATATTTTCACAGCTAATTCTTCTTGGCGTTCCCAATATATCTGTGAAAAACACCTTTAGACATTACTTTTTAAATATCAGATAGTCTCTCAGTTCTAGTCGCCCCCAGAAGCTCCCTCTCCAGAGCCCAGTCTGAGCAGTTTGTGCTTCAGTTGTCCACACAGCTATTTTCCTGGGACTTAGTTCACCATCATCTTGGTCTTTATTCCACGCTCTCCTACGCTGAGTCCCTGATTCCTGCGGTCCCTTGTTCACTGCCTCATTTTGGATGAGCATGTCCTCTAGTGACTTTCTGAGAAAGGAAGCATGAAAGGTAAAATGTTTAAGGCATTGCATTTTTCAAGATTTGATTCTAGATGTTAAATAAAATTATGGAAGGAAGCAGGTTAAAAAGCCAACCCTGACTGAAGAATTGATGTTAAGATGTGAAAAAAGAGTATCAGTTATAGTTTGCTCTGAAGCCAGTCTTCTTGCTTTCTTACATACAGCCATGTCTTTGTAAAAACACATGTGCATTCACACCCAGCTTTGCATTCTACAAAAGCATACACTGGAAATAACTGGGCATATGGCACAAATAGGGCTATGGACAGACCATACCACCCAATTTTATAACAAGAACACCAACAAAAACAATAAGCCTCTATTTATAAAATACTGGCTCAGTCAATCTCCACTAGCAGCCTACCCTGAGTAGCTTTTAAAGTCAGGGGCTTGCTCTTTTGGGATGTAGGGATATTTACTTTCAAGATGCCAGTTTTATCAGTGTTAAAAATTTGCTTCAGGGGCCTTCCTAATGTTTTCAAACAAAACTGGATTTTCTTTTTTTCTTTTCTTTTCTTTTTTTTTTTTGCAGCTTCTTTATCTGTCTTCACACTTCAGCAGATAGCTTAATATCATGAAATACATAGCAGTTCCTGAAACCACTAACCCAGCCTTTGTTTCAATAAAGAAAGGTGCCACTGTAGAAGTTTTTTCCTTAAGGTGTTTGCATATTGCTAAGGCTTGCTTTTTAATTGTTTAGAAAGTTTCCCCCCTGATTTCTTGGAAATCACATACTGGGATACATGCATATCAACCAAAACAATTTCAACATTATTAGATAAATATCACTCTCCCATTTACCAGTTTTGTATGAGCTAATTCACATTACCAAAACATATGTGGTAGCAGAACAAACTGGATGTTTTGTTCTTTGAAATACTTTAGGGAATACACCACCCCTAGATTTTGGATTGCATTTTTTTTAATGTTTCCTGATTCCTCTGAATCCACTCTCCATGTTTCCTTTTTTTATTTTTCTCTATGCTCAAGGGAAACATTGTTTGATTTAATTAGGATGATGTTCAGGTGTACACAGAAACCTAAAATAAAGTCACTTAAACAAGATAGACATTAATTGCTCTCACATAAAGGAAATCTAGACGTAAAATCATCTCGCGATGTAAAAATTCCTGTTTTGCTCCAACCGTCACATCTATGTTCCAGACAGCAGAAAGGAGGAAGAGCAGATGGGCCACAGGCCACAGGCTTTCTCCTTTTATGAAGCCTTCCCAGAAGCTTCAGAACACATATATCTCACTGGCCATATATAGCTGCAAAAGGGGCTAAGAAATATCATCTTTTATCCAAGCACATTTTTTTAGGGTTCTGTTACTAAACAAAAAGAAAGAATGAATATTATGAGCCAATCAGCATTCTCTGCCCCAAAGTATTGTTTCAAAGTATTTAATACGTATTGAGCATTTATAATATGCCAGAAACTGTGTTAAGTGATGAGAAATTCAAAGATGTGTAAGACTTGGCTCCTGTCTTTAAAGATACATTACAATATGATGCATAACTTTAGTCAGGATAATTCATGGGAAATAAGAGGACGGGGATTCAAGCTCGCTGGTGGCAGAGTGCCTTACCCAAAGAGGACACTGCCAAAAATTACATGTGTCTAATTTTTCTCTTTATATAAAGAGACTGCCACCTGCTTCACAGTCACAGCCAGGGACAGAAGAGTCACCTTGAAGCAGAATTTTCTCATTTGAGAGGACCAAGTACCAATTTAGTTAAAGAGCTCAGAGACTTCTTGAAGGAAAAGAATCTATGCCCTAATCTTTATTCTCTAAGATTTGAAGTTATGGAAATCTTCCAGAATCAGCAAGGATGACCCAGATAAAATTTCAAGGTGGACATAGGAAATAGGGTGCCTGAAACAAGTTCCCATAAGGTTGGAGGGGGAGCCAGCTCATGTTGAATCAGGGAGAGAGTAAGTGAAGCATGGAGCTTCTGAGTCCTGTGAGGTTGGGTCCTGGCTGGACCAGCCCCAGCCTATAGAAGTCAACTTGGGCTTCACAAGTTCTTGCACATCTCAAAGAGCAGGTTGCTTCCAGATGTAAAATTTGGACTTAAGAACTTAAAGACATAGTCCTGGGAGATTTCTTTCCCTCAGAGATTCACAGCCAAGAGACTCTGGAAAGCAGCCAGAGCAGAGAACTTAGCCAGGTGGTCCATGCCTTGGACCCGGTAACCCGTGATAGTTTCATCAGGGCGAGCAGCCCTTCATTTGCTCACATCTTTGCCCCACTTTCCTAAACCATGCTTCATCCTTCACCTCCTAATTGCATTCCTGAGTCGTTTTGCCTTTCCAGCAGCCAACAGACCCAACAGCATGCTTCCACTGAAGTGCAAACTGCCACAGCTCCCCATTTGCGAGGTAGATAGCGCAGCACCTGTCCATTCCTTTGACTCTGGCAGGGAGGGAGAAAACTAAGGTTTATCCGAAGAGCTTTGCTTGGTTGACTTGGACTGCCCTTTGTTAAAGATAGCATGGGGAATATGTATCCCATACCCTGAGAATTGCTATTGCTGGAGAAAGATGCCACCTGTAGTAGTTTCCTATTGTGTCTGTAACAAATTGGCACATATTTATTGGCTTAGGGCAACATATATCTATTGTCTTACAGTACTGGAAGTCAGAAGTCTGAAATGAATATTCTAGGCAGAAAGCAAGATGTTGGCAGAGCTGTGTTCTTTCTAGAGTCTCTAAGGGAGAATCATTTCTTTGCCTTTTCCAGTTCTAAAAGCTCTCTGTGTTTCTTGGCTCATGGCCCCTTCCCCATCTTCGAAGTGCATCATTCAAAATTCTGCTTTTATGATCACATCTATTTTTCTGACTCTAAACTCTTGCCTTTCTCTTATAAAAACCTTTGTGATTACGTTGGGCCACCTTAATAATCTAGGATAATATTTCTATCTCATGATCCTTAAGTTAATGACACCTACCAAGGCATTTTTGCCATGTAAGTTAACATATTCTCAAGTTATGCAGATTAGTACATGGACATCTTTGGAAGACCATTATTCTCTCTACCACCCTAGTACACAGGACCACTATGAAAAGAAGAGACTGTTTAGCTTTGGACACAACCCATCAAAGCCCTATCCTACCTGAACAGTAGCCCTCTGCTGCTGTGAGCACACTGAGGTACCGCTTAAGCAGATGCCTCCTTGACGACCCTCAGAAGCACTCACGTGATGGGTAGGTTTCTGAGATGGCTCTTATTTACCCCCAGCAGAGAAACAAAACTCAGAAAAATTTTAGCCCAAAATATATGCAAAAGAACTCTGACTTGAAGACATGTACATTTCACAGCAACTCCAAGCCCAAATAACTAAATCCAAGAGGCAACAGAGAGTCATCAGGATATTTGGCAGAATTATTTAGGAAGAACTGGATGCAGAGCAGGTACACTTACTCCCCCTTCTCCCTCTCTGTCTCCCATGTGGACAAAGGGCAGCAGCAACCACCTCACAGGTAAAACACTAAGTGAGGAAACTGGAACTGGATGAGCCAGAAATTATTCCAGGTGACTGATTTCTGGAAAAACTGAAGAGCTCTCAAAGTCAAGCAAGCTAAAGAAATATCCACATGCCCTTTTTGAATGAATTATTTGAGGGTGTATTCTAGTAAATTAAACAATGATTGTAAGAAAGGGGATATATATGTGGGATAAAAGAAGTAGTGGTGAGTAATACTAGCAAAACTTACAGTTAAGTCTAATCATTGATATATAATGTGAAAAGACCCAGTGACTTAAAATAACAATCTGGAATTTAAATTGTAAATTACGTAGTTTCTGGGATATAGAAAGGAAGAAAATCAAATCATGCTAAATTTTTCTCGTGATTGAGAAGACAAAAGGATACAGAATATCTCTGTTGTTAGAAAAAATACAAGATAAATACATGTATTAAAATATGAGTGTAACTACTATCAAAATTAAAATAAGATATATAACTCCTTTACCACAAGAGAAGATGAAAATAAAATATAGGAGGAAAAATCCTCAATCCAACAAAGGTATGAAGGGGATAAAGAAAAAAGAAAGAGTGATAATTGGGAAACAAAAATAGGATAATCAGACATGAGAAACCAAAATTAACACAAAAGGGTAATTTCATTCTATTAAAAGACAGAAGCTCTCACAGTGAGTTAAAAACAAATTTCAGCTGTTTGCCATTTAAAAACTATACTTAAAAAAGTTTTTAATGACCAGAAGGAATTGAAAAGATATTCAAGGCAAACACTAATTTAAAAATGCAGGTATAACAATATAAAAATAAAACTAATTAGACTGTATGGCAAGAAACTTTAAAAAGAGGGCCATTTCTTAATCATAAACCAATAGGTACCTATTAACACAGCTTCAAATATAGAGAGAGCAAAAACTGACAAAAGGACAAAGAGAAATTGACAAATCCTTAACCATTTTAGGAAAGTTCATTACAACTCAGAAATCAAAATATCAAACTAAGAATATTAAGGATATCAAAAATTTAAACACAAATAATAATTATTATATAATAAAAGGATATAGAATTTTATACTTAACATGTAGAAATATATGCTTTATTTTGAAATCACGTGGAACATTCACCAAAACTGGTGATATATTAGGCCACAGTGAAAAAAATCTCAGAGTTTAAAAATCTGAATTTACATAAGATTACATTCTCTAACCACAATATAGTAAATTTGGAAATTCACAATAAAATAACAAAAGTCAAAACAAAACAAAATCCTTCCATTTGGAACTTATAATCACCCTTTAAAATAACTCTTGGATGAAGCGCTAGGTGCCGTGGCTCACACCTGTAATCCTAGCACTTTGGAAGGCCAAGGCGGGAGGATTGCCTGAGCTCAGGAGTTTGGGTCCAGCCTGGGCAACATGGTAAAACCCTGTCTCTACTTAAATACAAAAATTTAGCTGGGTGTGGAGACACAGGCACTTGTAGTCCAGCTTCTCAGGAGACTGAGACATGAGAATTGCTTGAACCTAGAAGGTGGAGATTGCTGTAAGTCAATTGCGCCACTGCACTCTAGCCTAGGTGACAAAGCAAGACCCTGTCCCCCCCCCAAAAAAACCCAAAAAAACCCACAAAATAACTCTTGGATAAAGAGGAATTAGGAACAAGAATTCTAAATTAACTCTCTTATTTTTCCTATATCATATTAAATATTAAAACAAGATATATACCGAATATTGATGGTTACAAATCATTTTTAACAAAATCAATGAACTTGATTTTTCTCATTTATTATTTGAATTAGAATCAAACTTTTTATTCATTTGCTTAGTCCTTATAAGTTTTTATTTACATAAACTGAGGGAACAACTTGGTAATAATCTACTGAATAAGCCAGAATAAGAACTTACAACTTTATTGTGTGCCAAAAAGATTTAGGTAAAAAAAGAAAATACACTTTGTCCAAATGAACTATCTAGGAACTGAGCCCAAAATTGAAAACCTAATGGCTGAGTAATACTGAATATGTAGACTAAAGGATATGTGGCAAATATAATTTAAGATTCTGTAATCATTTAAAGTTGATCCTTTAATATGATTTTCTTTTTCCAGTATGTTTGCCCTTGGTGATAGTAACTACTCTTCATGGCTGGAGTTCCATGTGTAGTATTTAGAATGGGAGACTCTCCCCTCTATTGATAAGTGGCATGACTTATACCTATCTAAGAAACCCTTATACCGTAGTGCCCCTCTTATCTGCTGTTTCCTTTTTGTGGTTTCAGTTACCTGCAGTCAACTGCAGTCTAAAAATATTACATAGAAATTTCCAAAAATAAAGAGCTCATAAGTTTTTAATTGCCAGTGTTCTGAGCAGCATGACAAAATCTCCAGGCATTGCATCTAGCCCAATCATCTCTGTCCAGTGTATCTACACTGTACAGACTACGCTCCTATCGGTCAGTAGCCATCTTGGTTGTATCAAAAAAAATCATAGTATATCTAGGGCTTAGTTCCTTAGGGGAAATATCCATGATATCAGGCATCCATTGGGAGTCTTGGGATGTCCCCTGGAGTTAAGGGGGAACTAGCCTGTTTGCGAAAGACTTAATGTGTATCATATGGTGGCCTCTATGTGGCGAACCAGCCAAGGACTCTAATTATTAAAAATGCCCAATAACATGTTTGGAAGGTATCTGTGGGAAGAGACTGAGGTGTTTTAGGGTAAACACATCTGATAGTAATAATTTAGGCATACTCTTGGAATGACCCTGTATGGCATATGCACCTGAATGTGTATTCCAAACTAGGAAATCTGGGAGTGGCCGACCCAGAGAGTCATTCCTTATCTATGATAAACATCTGAGCCCCAGCCTGTCCTGTAGAAGATGAGCTGTACGGGGGATTGAGGCCTGAGTTTTGAGGTAAATGAAGGTTGCCACGTGGAGGACATTAAGGAGAGGGTGTTCATTGAAAATGCTGTAAAACTACATGGTGTTTGTAGGCGGTTGCAGTTCTCCTGTCCAGCCCACTGCCACTGGACTCTCTCCAATATGTAAGCTCCTAATAAAAGCCCATGTGTCTTTTGCGGGCCTTGGTTCTCTTCTCTGGCCTCTTGAACCTGGTGCCTTCCTTCCTGAGGTTAAGATGGGTTTGTCACAGCAATTGGCGAGGCAGCCAGAAGGTCAGAGAAAATCCCTGAGCACTAAGACAATGGGATTGGGGAAGGGGAAATCCTCAGGGGAAATCCAGGCTGGCCTGCCGTCCACTTCAGTGTGGAGCCCGATAGCCACTCTCCTTGATGGATGGGGTCCGCGAGTACTGGTCGCCCTGAAAACGCTGAGGAGTCTGGAAGAGTTGTGGCAGGGGGTGCAGCTGACTGAGCAAGGCTCAGATGCCCGAGGGTCGCAGCCCCAGTGGCTGGCGTTTCTCACTGTACTCCTAGCAGCCACGAGGTGGAGCCACAGCGCAGGTGAGGGGTCATCAGCTGCAGGGCAAACTGTGATTAGAGGTGCCAGACAGAATGGAGATGGAGACCCTGGCTTGTCGGGTAGCTGGTTTGAAGGGCCGTTGACTGCCCTGCGCCTGCAGGGAGCACACCCGCAAAACTTGTCCCTGCCTGGAGAGTGACAGCACAGCACAATGAGGACAGCACTGCTGTGGAATTGAAAGAGCTGAGAAATAGGCCCAGGCAGAAGGTGACAGTGTTGGTCTTGGGTGTCTTCCTCTATGAACTCAAGGGCGGAGGATATTATACTCCCTGAACTTGAGTAAAATGGCATGCACCACAAACCCCCCAATCCCTGAGGCAGCTCCTCTGCGGTGCTGGTAATGGAGATCGGGCCATCCCCTTCAGCTGGTGGTTGCAGGCTGCAGGGCAGCCTGGCCAAATGAGGGAGATGTCCCCATGTCTCCTTTGCAGTGGCAGACTGTGGAGGAATTGCGGGACATCCATGGGGAATTAGGGATGAAGCATGCTATTATGCTGAGCATTACCCGTATCCTACAATGAGCTTCTCACTGCCGGCATGAAAGATGCCATCTTAGAGTTGGCAACCTACCAATGGTAGGGCATGCCAGTGTCTATCCTGAGAGACCTGGTAGGACAGGCAGAGTCTCAGTCAGCCCAAACAGCCTCTGCCTTAGGGGAACCAGAGAAACTGCACGGGCAGGTGTGTGGATAGCCAAGATGAAAGACAAGGGAGCCAAAGGGAAGGAGACAGTGAAGGGGCCCATTAAGGTGGTCTGTGGACAAATGTGGCATGAGTGGCAGGGACACCTACCATGCAAATAGATGAGCAACCTAATGCTGTTCTGGTTAGACTGGGATGAAAGCTCAAGCCACAACAACAGTTCACTCAGGAACCTCAGATTCAGCCCACTGTCCCTCCCACAGAGGGATGGCAGACACCAACCCCTTTAACTTAGCTGGTATGAAGGTCAAGGCCTCAGAATCCCAATAAGAGTAATGGAGGCCAAGGTGTCCAGGGACTGGAGGTCACATGTAGAGCTAACTATATATTGGTCACCTAATAATAAACAGACTGTGTTTGCCCTAGTGGATACTGGAGCTGAATGTACCCTGGTGTATGGCAACACTCATTGGTTCCAAGTGCCTATAACAGCAATAGATAGCTATGGAGTGGGAGCTGTGACAGTCAGGCAGGTTGAACTAGTATTAAAAGTTGGGAAACAGTTGCCCAAACTCTTTTTAGTATACATAGCTCCCATCCCAGAACACATCTTGGGAATGGTTCTCTTATCAGGCAGGACCCCACATGAAACAGCTGCTGGGGAATTCCAAATGAAGCATGTGATTGGGGTGGAGGGAATGTGGAATGGACATTGGTACAGTTACCAGCCCCACAGTGAGTAGTAGTGCTGAAGCAATACCACCTGCCAGATTTTTGGACCTGCCCTGGGCCAGAGGGGAGCCCACTGCTCTGAAAAGTGAGTCGCAAGCCTGGCAGTATGTACCACAGCTGACTGAGGAGTTTTGGGGCCTTAAGTGAACATCTACAGTGGACTGGCAGTATTCCCCATGGGACTATGGTGGTGGTAGTCATAGAGTGAGGCTTCTCTACCTGTGGAAAGGGGAGAGTCCTTCCCACTCTTCTCTCCCCTTTAATTTGAGTCCTTGAGTGGGAAGAGTCCTTGCCACTCTTCTCTCCCCTTTCCACAGGCAGAGAAGCCTCACTCTATGGCCGCGACCACCACAGGCCCGTGGGAGTACTTTCCCATGAAAGTGCCCCATGGTTTGAGGAGAAACTTGGCCATAGTAGAATAGAACACCAGATAGACTTCCTAGATTTTTTATTCCAGTCTCTGGCTCTTAGATAGCATCTCTGGACCTGCCAGAGGCCTGGGAGAACTCACTGCCCTGAAGGGAAGGACACAAGCCTGGCTGGCTTTACCACTTGCTGATTGTAGAGCTCTAGGGCCTTGAATGAACATAGGTGGTACCCAGGTAGTGGTTATGGCAGGCCATGGGCAAGACCCAGTGCTGTGCTGGCTTCAGGTCTGACCCAGTGCAGTCCCAGTATTGGTGGCAACAGGGGTGCTTGTGTCCACCCCCAACTCCACTCCCCACCCAGGCAGCTCGGCACACACACACACACACACACACACACACACACACACAAAGAGAGAGAGAGAGAGAGAGACTGACTCTGTTTGAGAGAAAGTAAGGAAAGAGAACAAGAGACTCTGCCTGGTAATCCAGAGAATTCTTCTGCATCTTACCTAAGACCACCAAGGCAATACCTCTATGATTCTGCAAGAACCACAGCATTACTGGACTTGTGGTTCCCCCTAATGCAAATATGTGTTAGATCGCAACACCCAAGTCCTTTCAAATGGTGTGATCTTGACTCACTGCAACCTCTGCCTTCCAGGTTCAAGGGATGCTCCTGTGTCAGACTCCCAAGTAGCTGGGACTACAAGCTGGCACCACCATGCCTGGCTAATTTTTGTATTTTTTTTTTTAGTAGAGATGAGGTTTCACCATGTTGGCCAGGCTGGTCTTGAACTCCTGACCTCAGGTGATCCACCTGCCTCGGCCTCCCAAAGTGCTGGGATTACAGTCACAGGCCTAGAGCGCCTGGCCTAGAGTCTCTTAATAGCAGAATTAAGATCTGCTTAATAGCAGAATTGATCAAGCAGAAGAAATTAGTGAGCTTGAAAACAATCAAGCATGCCTACAAGATCTAGAAAATTGCCACAAAAGGGCAAATCTAAAATTAGCTGGGAGTGGTGTTGGGCACCTGTAATCCCACAAAATAACTAGAAAACAAATAACAAAATGGTAGGTGTAAGTCCTCACTTACTAAAAATAACAATGAATGTGAATGTACTGAACTCTCCAATCAAAAGACATAGAGTAGCTGAATGGATGAAAAACAAAACCCAATGATCTGTTGCCTACAAGAAATACACTTCACCTATAAAGACACAAATAGACTGAAAATAAAGGAGTGATAAAGGATATTCCATGCCAATGGAAACCAAAAAAGAGCAGGAGTCACTAAACTTGTATCAGTCAAAATAGATTTCAAGACAAAAACTATAAGAGACAAAGAAAGAAAGTCATTATATATTGTTAAAGGGGTCAATTCAGCAAGAGGATATAACAATTTTTTTAAGTTCTGGGATACATGTGCAGAACGTGCAGCTTTGTTACATAGGTATACATGTGCCATGGTGGTTTGCTGCAGCTATCAACCTGTCATCTAGGTTTTAAGCCCCGCATGCATTTGCTATTTGTCCTAATGCTCTCCCTCCCCTTGCCCCTCACCCACCAACAGGCCCATGTGTGTGATGTTCCCCTCCCTGTGTCGATGTGTTCTCATTGTCCAACTCCCACTTATGAGTGAGAACATGTGGTGTTTGGTTTTCTGTTCCTGTGTTAGTTTGCTGAGAATGATGGTTTCCAGCTTCATCCGTGTCCCTGCAAAGGACATGAACTCATTCTTTTTCATGGCTGCATAGTATTCCATGGTGTATATGTGTCACATTTTCTTCATCCAGTCTATCATTAATGGCCATTTGCGTAGGTTCCAAGTCTTTGCTATTGTAAATAGTGCTGCAGTAAACATATATGTGCATGTGTCTTTATAGTAGAATGATTTATAATCCTTTGGGTATATGCCCAGTAATGGGATTGCTGGGTCAAATGGTATTTCTGGTTCTACATCCTTGAGGAATCGCCACACTGTCTTCCACAATGGTTGAACTAATTTACACTTCCACCAACAGTGTAAAAGCCTTCCTATTCCTCCTCAGCCTCACCAGCATCTGTTGTTTTCTGACTTTTTAATGATTGCCTTTCTAACTGGCATGAGATGATATCTCATTGTGGTTTTTATATGTTTGTTGGCCACATAAATGTCTTCTTTTGAGAAGTGTCTGTTCATATCCTTCACTCACTTTTTGATGGGGTTGTTTGTTTTTTTCTTGTAAATTTGTTTAAGTTCCTTATAAATTCTGGATATTAGACCTTTCTCAGATGGATAGATTGCAAAAATTTTCTCCCATTCTGTAGGTCGTTATAAAAGGATATAACAATTTTAAATATATATGCACCCAAAAATGGAGCACCCAGATGCATAAAGCAAACATTATTAGACCTAAGGAGAGAAATAGATCCTGGTACAATAATAGCTGGAGACCTTAACACCCCACTTTCAATAATGGGCAGATCTCCCAGACAGAAAATCACAAACCTCAGACTTAATCTGCAGTATGGTACAAATGGACCTAATAGATATTTACAGACCATTTCATCCAATGACTTCAGAATACACATTATTTTCCTCAGCACATGGATCATTCTCAAGGATTGATCATATGTTAGGTTCAAAACAAGTCTTAAAATATTCAAAATAATTGAAATAATATCAAGCATCTCCTCTGATCACAATGGAATAAAACTAGACATCAATACAGGAATTTTGGAGACTACACAAACACATGGAAATTAAACAATATGCTCTTGAATGACCAGTGGGTCAATGAAGAAATTAAGAAGGAAATTAAAAAATTTCTTGAAACAAATAATAGTGGTCCTTCCTCACATAGGGAGACAATCATCCTCTCATTGTGGTGCTGCCAGTGTCTTGCTCTGGCCTCCTGCCACATGTCACAGAGGGGACCAATCTATTTGGTATTGTAAACTAGGTACCAAGCTGTTGCCAGGGGGTGGTGATACAATTTCTTGTGTCTTGCTAAATGTCATGGCTTGTCCTTTCTTATACCCACTAAACATCTCACCTTCCACCCATAGATAGTGTGCAGAAAACCTCCTTGCTGACTGGGCATAGATAGTGGCCTTCCTCCAGTGCAAAATAGACTGTTGGGCCTGAGGAGAACTGCCACTCTCCTCCACCATGGGCCTGCCATGGTTCATCCAAGGTCAACTCCCAAGCGACTGGAAGAACTTCGTGATCGTTACTGTATTAGTTGTTCTTTTGTTACTATAGTAACTGCGCCGGCATCTGGCTGCAATGCTACTCCACATACTTGGCCCCAGGGAAACTGCAGAAGAATGTTGTGATAAGAATGTAAGGGCCATTCAAGGGTATGCTGGGTGGACTGTAGGGTACACACACTTGAAAACAATAACTTAGGCAAACCCTTCCCTGTATGGCAGACACACCTGAATGTGTGTTCCAAGCTGGAGAATCCAGGAGTGGCCAACCCAGAGATTCGTTTCTTATCTATGGTAAACATCAAACCCCAGCCTGTCCTGTGGCACACAGGCTGTACAGGAGATTGAGGGCCTGAGTTCTGGGTTAAATATAGGTTGCCAGGTGGAGGTCATTAAGGAGAGGATGTTAAGTGAAAATGCTGTATAAACTGCATGATGTTTGCAGGTGGTTGAGGTTTTTCTGCCCAGCCCACCGCCACTGGAACATGCAGTTTTCCTGCCTAGCTCGCCATCACTGGACCATTCCTGTAATTAAGGCCATCCTCTTGTCCAGCCTAATACCACTGGACTCTCTCCCCTGTATATAAGCCCTTAATGAAACCCCATGTCTCATTTTGCTGGCTCTGGATCTCTTCTTTGGCCTCTTGAACATGGTGCCCTCCCTATTAAAATTACTAGGGGTTTGGCACAACAGCTGTAAGAGAGCAAACCCCACTGTAGATGTGCTCAAATTCTTTTTTGAAGTAATTTAATAGCAATTAATATATTGAAACAAATAACATTGATAATTGGTGTCTATCCATTGGACTTTACGACAATGTCTAGATGACTGTCATGTGGACAGGGTGAGGTCCAACATTTGAGTATAAATATTTTTATCAACAAGGCAAAATATTAAGTATTCGCTGCCACTATTTCAAGAGATGGAGTCTTTAAAAGAAATTCTTCTTTTTCAACTTTGTATTTGGCTGTATAATAGGAATACCATACATGGACATTTTACTGCAGTCAAATAATCGTTAAAAATTCTGTGGACTAGAATTTCTTATTAGAAAATATAGAAGACAATAAACTCTGACCTGGCTGTGAGAATGGAAGCAGGATGGGGGAAGACTGGGACTGGGAAAGAATGGGGGGTAAAAATATTTCAGCACAGCCCCAAATACAGCTCACAATGCAATAAATGTATTGAAGTCTTCAATAATTAGCTATTGTTGTGGGTTGAGTTATCCAATGTATCACCTGTACCCAATCAATAGACATTATGGACCCAGTACAGACAACCAGAGGAAGAAGGAAGTGTGTTCATACTAGTTGAAAAGTACTGTTTTTAGGCTGGGCGTGGTGGCTCACACTGGTAATCCCAGCACTTTGGGATGCCGCAGAGGGTGGATCATGAGTTCAGGAGATTGAGACCTTCCTGGCCAACATGGTGAAACCCCGTCTCTACTAAATACACAAAAAATTAGCCAGGCGTGGTGGCACTCACCTGTAGTCCCAGCTACTCGGGAGGCTGAGGCAGGGGAATCGCTTGAACCTGGGAGGCAGAGGTTGCAGTGGGCCAAGATCACGCCACTGCACTCCAGCCTGGGTAACAGAGAGACACTCTGTCTCAGAAAAGAAAAAAAAGAAAAAAAAAGAAAGAAAAAGAAAAGTACTATTTTATAACAAGTTGTGATATGCTAACTATGTATGTCACATAGAAAACAGAATTGATCAAAGCAAGATACTCTAGAGTATGATATTAAAGTCCTGTACTATGTAAAGATGTGAGATCTGCCTAGTTTTTACATCCACAGAAGTATCCATTTCTGTTTCTCTTTGAACAAGATATTCACTTTTTAACTTCTTCCAGTGATTTACGTTCTCTGTTTCTACTCAGATAACCCTACAGGAGATTTTTACCAGCTCAGTTTGGGAGCCCTGGTATTCTGTCACTGCAGCTTCTGGAACATTTTTGCCTTTGCTCTAAACCTAGGGAAGAGTGGGGGCCATATCATACCACTATTGCTTGGGAAAATACCAGGCAATTCTTACATTGGTTCAAAGAACAATGAATGTCAATTTAATTAAACCAATTAATGTCATTATCTATACTGCTATGAAGCCCGCATGGGCTGAGGGATAATAAAGAATCTCAAAAGGAGAATTTGATGTTTGGAACAAAACTTATGAGAGCCAGAAATAACATCCTTGGGTCCAAGGATTTAAACATAGATCATCTTTATCAGTTTAAAGCCAAAATAAAACAATGTTATCTAATGCTATATCAAAGGCTAATAGAATATAGAAAGCCATAGGGTTAGTCATTAAACAAACCTAACAATATGGGAGATACATTGCTTGAATTAGTAACCAGTTAAGAACTAATAAATGATGCTCTCTAGGCAACTGGGTAAAGGCACTCGTGCGTCAAAGCCCTGTCCTTGTGTGTCATTATTGTACTAATTTTATGTTGCCGCTGAGACAGACAACAGCTATTTTCTGACTTTGTTTTGGATAATGGCCAAACACAGGGATGTATTGTGCCTTATCAGTGACAATTGCTGAAAGGTGGAATGTGATGGGAGCTTTAGAAATTGTGTCTTGCAAGCAAGCTAAGGCTTTTTTCTAATTTGCTTCATCACAATACTTCTTTTATTTGGGAAAAAGAAAAAAGTAGACTACATAAATATACCAAAAGTGCACAATATGATGATTTGATATATGTATGCATTGTGTAACGATTACCACAATCAAAATTTCAAACCTTCCCAAGTTGACTCAACACCAGAGATTTTCCTTGAGGATGTGCTGAGCCCTGTCTGCTTCCAGAGGTGCAGGCTGCTGCCTATGAAGCCCTCACTTTTCTCTGTCACCCCAGTGGCTCCAGCCGGCCTCTTGGCTATGCACTCAAATGCCAGGGAGCACATAGCAAGGTCCAGGAGTAGTTACTTTAATAGTCCTCATCCTGCCAGTATCTGGGGAGCACACAGCACATTGGCAGTGGTCATCAGAGCAATCCTCACTGCTGACCTCTCTTGAAGAATTTTCTTACTTTTACCTATAAATCCTCAAGGTAGGTGATGAGCTGCAGTTTAACAGTTGGTTTCACAATCTCTTGGAATGTCCTGCATGGAGAGCCTGGCATCTATATTTCTTGGTCTTAAAATGCTCTGCTGAAAATCTGAGACAACAGGAAAAGAGTCATTTAACATCTTATTACATATAAATAAATGACTAAAATCAACTCGAAAATTGCTAAAAATGAAGCAGCAAAAGATTTATCTCTGAAAAGGAAACATCTGGCTGGGCATGCTGGTTCACACCTGTAATCCCTGCATTTTGAGGGGCCAAGGCAGGAGAATCACTTGAGCCAAGAGTTCAAGACCGGTCTGGGCAACATAGCTAGCCAGGAATGGTGGTGTGCACCTGTAATCCCAGCTACTCAGGAGGCTGGGGTCGGGGAGATCACTTGAGCCCCAGAGATCAAGGCTGCAATGAGCTATGATTGTGCACTGCATTCTAGCCTGGGTGACAGAGGAAGACGTCTCAAGAAAAGAAAAATAATCAACTGCGATAGTTTTAAAGTATGTTTTATAAATATTTAAAACATAATTCTGTATTCTATTAATATTTCCAAAGCATAAATAGTGCTGGAAAACTTCCTAACTCATTCTATAAGGCTAACATGTCCATATACCTGTATTGGACAAGGATACCATGAAGAAGGCTAGAAGCCAGTATTACTTATGACCACAAAATGCAAAAACTCCTAACTAAAATATTAGCAAATAAAAATCTAATAATATTGTCAAGAACAATTTACCCCAGGAATGCAGGGATGAATTAAAGCCTCTAAAATCTATTGATGTAGTTCAAACATTAATTGGTAAATTTCTTGTGATACAGTAGGCCAAAAAACCTGAAAATGACTCCCTTATAAAACACCTAAATACTAGATAAAATGTAATAATTGTCCTTTTACATGTCAAGCTGAACAATTTTTTCTTGTTTACCCTTTCTCTTAAGGCCCAGAGAGTTTTCTAAGGACAATGAGGGCCCTAACTTTATATGCCTCAGTTGCAATGCTCCACCTTGCACAAATCAAAGAACTCGATCCAGTTCCCCTCACCTTTCTGACTTTCCAGTTTTACTTTGTTCTGCCCACAAGAATGTCTCTCCTTTCACTCTTTCAACAAATATTGTGTGCCTGATATGTGCTGATACTCTTCTAGGCATTTGGAATATAGCAGTAATTAAAACAGGCAAAAATCACTGCCCCAAATGTCAAAACTTCTTAGAAAATATAGAGGAGAAATATATCTTTATGACTCTGGGATAGGATAGATTTATTTAAACATGATGCAAAAAGCACGGATTTTTTTTAAGATTTAAAAAATTTTACCACATTAAAATAAAAATATTTGTATATGGAAAAATCTCCATAAACACAACATGAAAGGATAAGTCACAAATTAAATCATATGCAATTCACATAACGTATAGTGCATTAGTAGGCAAAATATAACATGGACTATTAAAATTCAATAAGAAAAAGGCAACCAACCTAATAAAAAATTGGATGAAGAATGTAAATAGACAGTTTACTAAGGAGGACATTCAAATAATGGACACATGTGAAAAGAATGCTAAAGCTCACAAATATTCAGTAAAATGCATACTTAAACCAAAATGAGACAGCATTTGACATTCATGAAGTTTAAAAATTATACAGTTGAGCACTAAAAAGTGTTGATGAGGCTATGGAACACTGGAAATACTAATATACGACAACTCTGGAGAATAATATGGCTATTCTGGTAAAGTTGAAAATGCAATATCTACAAATCAGCAATTCTTTTCCTGGCTATATATTCTGCAACAGTGTTTTACAAACTGTAGGACTTGGATATATTAGTAGGTAGAGAAATTAATTCAGTGGGACAAGGAAAGTCCTTTTTAAATGGAATGGGATGATGTCTTAGTCTGTTTTGTGTTTCTATAACAGAATATCTGAGGTTGGGTAATTTATAAAGAAAAGAAGTTAATTTGGCTCATGATTCTGGTGGCTGGAAAGTCCAAAAGCATGGTGCTGACATCTGCTTGCTTCTGGTGAGGGCTTTTTTGCTGAGTCATAACATGACAGAAAAGTGGAAATGGGAGCAGGCACATGCTAAAAGAGACCAAACACAAGGAGGAACAACCTGCTGCTGCAGGAACAAATCAATTTCCTCAACAATTAATCCAGTCTTAAGAGATTAAGAACTCATTCACTACTGTGGGACAAAGCTGCCATGAGGATCGAGCACTCATGACCCAAAAGCCTTCCATTAGGCCACCTCTTAAAGATCCCACCTCTCAACATTGCTGCACTGGAAATTAAGGGTCGAACATGAGTTTCTGCAGGGACACTCAAACCATAGCATTGGGAGTATGATGGAAAAGAAAGAATAGAATGGATTTCAGTAGGAAAAGAGTAGTAGAGTAAATATTGTGTGAGGCTGTTTTTATGTTACTATAAAGGAATAATACATGAGGCTGAGTACTTTATAAAGAAAAGAAGTTTAATTGGCTCATAGTTCTGCAGGTTGTACAAGCATGGCACCAACATCTGCTCAGCTTCTGGTGAGGTGCTCTGGAAGCTTACAATTACGGCAAAAGGCAAAGCACGAGTAAGCATTTCACATGGCAAGAGTGGGAACAAGAGAGCAAAGGAAGTGAGGTCTCGGACTTTTAAACAACCAGCTCTTTCATGAACAAATTGAGTGAGAACTCATTTATCACCAAGAGATGGTACTAAACCATTCATGAGGGGTCCACGCTCATAATCCAATCACCTCCCACCAGGTTCCACCTCCAACATTGGGAATCACATTTCAACATGAGATTTGGAGGAGAAAGACTTTCAAACCATATCATATATCAATTAAATCAATTAATATTTTTTGAGAGCTTTATCTTTGATTACTATATGTGTGTGTGTGCTGGGTCATTTTATACAACATTTCTTATTGTGTTCTCTAAACTCTTGTAGGGTTGTATTATTTGAAACTAAAAAGATTATTCATGATTTATCTGGAATTCAGATTTAACTGGGCATCCTGTATTTTTATTTGCTAAATCTGTCAACCCTAATTTGCATATGAGACAAGGAGAAATGAAAACAACATTAAAATAGCAAAGAACATAAACAAAGTAAATGACTATCACCAGGAGGACGGATAAATAAGTTTTGTGTGTTCATTCAGTATGACTCAGGGCAGGTTCTTGGCTTCACTCAGGAAAGAATTCAAGATGAGCCAGTGGTGGAAGAAAATGGTTTTATGAAAGCGGCGGTGTTACAGCTCAGTGACTGCTCCTTGCAGAGCAGGGCTAGCCCATAGGCAGTGGGCTGAGAGCAGCAGTGTTTGGGCTGTTGGCTAGCTGTATTTATACCCACTTTTAATTACATGCGAATTAATGCGTGAGCAATTCAGAAATCTTTAGAAAATGGACAGTAACTTCTGGGTGTTGCCATGGCATAGGTAAACTGTCATGGTGTTGGTGGGAGTGTCTTATGATGATGGGCAGTGAGGTTAACTAGAGGTTGCTTTGGGCACCACTTGCTGACTCCAGTCAGTTTCCTATCCATTCTGGGAAACAAGACCTACCAGTCTCCTGCCTCAAGTGGAACACTAAATTGAGGTTAAAATAAACTAGAATCATATCTAGCAGACAGGCTGAATCTCAAAAACAATGTGGAGTGAAGAAAAGTAATTTGTGGCAAGATACATACCACATGAAACCTAAAATAAACGTATTAAAAGCCTGAGCAATATTATATATGTTATAGAGAAATATATGTGAAGCAAAGTATATAGGTAGTATAGAAACAATAAAAATCAAACTTAGGAGAGGGATGTGGGGCAGAATATTAGATGAGAAAAGAACTGGGGAGAAATACAAGGGACTTTACTTGTATTTGTAATGTTTTATTTATTTAAGTGGGTAATTGATACAGCGCTATTTATTGTAATGTATTTCTAGGCTGGCAGTGTCAAATTTAAAATAAAAGCCCTATGTAATCATCTTAATAGATGCTAAAATAATTAATAAAATTAAATACCTATTTCTGATTTTTTTTTTTTTTCGAGATGGAATTTTGTTCTTATCACCCAGGCTGGAGTGCAATGGCGCAATCTCGGCTCACTGCAACCTCTGCTTCCCTGGTTCAAGTGATTCTCTTGCCACAGCCTCCCAAGTAGCTGGGATTACAGGTGCTGGCCACCACGCCCAGCTAATTTTTGTATCTTCAGTAGAGATGGGGTTTCACCATGTTGGCCAGGCTTGTCTTGAACTCCTGACCTCAGGTGATCCACCCGCCTCGACCTCCCAAAGTGCTGGGATTACAGGCATGAGCCACCGTGCCTGGCCCTGATTTTTAAAATAATTAGTAATCTAGAAACAGAAGGAACTTCCGTAACATAAATACATGAGCATAAAATAACAATACATTTTGATATATTTGTGAATACTCAAACATATACTTTATAAAATACAAAACTTTACTGAAGATTAGAAGAAGATCTAAATAAATGAAAATTTAAAACATATTGCAAAATGAGAGGAATTACCACTGGATGGTTACCAGCATATGGAACTGCCCAATACAAAGATTAAAGGCCGACTAAGTTTTTGAAGGCATCATATTGTCAAAAAAAAAAAAAAATCCCAAGCCAGCTCTGCAAAAATCCTGTGATTATCTGAGCCCTAAAGACACCTTCAGGACACCTAACTTCAAAAAATCTATCCAATTCCCAGGGCGGACCTTCTCCCTAATGCTCATATCAAATGTGGGCACAGAGATCAATGGTCAAGTAATATCTTGCTACAGAGGTTAAAGGACTAGGATGTTAGTCTCTGAGAACAGAACGGGGGACAACCAGACAGGCTCCTTCCGAGGAACTGACTTCACCATGAAGTCCTGCCCAGTACAATGTAATAATTGTTACAGACCTGTGTGTTTACCCATTCTTTTTCAAATAAAATGTGTGTTTTATTTCTTTTTCAAATAAAATGTGTGTTTCTTTTTCAAAAAAAAATGTGTTTACCCATTCTTTCTTTTTCAAATAAAAATTTCTATTGCAGTTATTTTGGTCCTATTCAGCCACTGAATGAAGCATATTGGGAGGATATGGGGGAGAGTAGGCTAATAACTCGTATTTTGGTTGACAAATTACTGGACCCACCATGAAGGGCCATATTGGACACAACTGTGCATCACCCAGAGATGTTGGATTTTTAGCAGAATGCAGTAACTGGATGAGACTGAATTATTTCTCTTGGCAGGGAGGTGAGTGTGTTCCATGCACAGGAAGAAGGGTAACATTGTAGTGGGAAGCCTGGCAGATACCATCTGAATCATATGATCAATGTGAATGTCATCAGTGACCGGAAATTGGTATCGTGCTCCTGACAGGATGTCATGACAAAAATGCAGCATCATTCTGTGGTATTTCTGCCAGAGATGTGGAACACAAATCTAGGGAGATCTTTTAAAAAATCTAAATTAACATGCAGTCTATAGAGTAGCCTATAACCTACAACACTGCCAAAGTCATAAAAGTCAAAGAAAGACTGAGGAATTATTCCAGACTGTTCCAGACCAAAGAAGACTAAATAGATGTGAGCATCAGATACAACATGAGATTCTGAACTTCATCTTTTGGTTAAAAAAAAAAAACACATTGGGGACAATTGGCAATACTTGAATAGAATCTGAGATTTGATATTAGTTTCCTGATTTTGAGGATTGGAGGGTAGCTGTGTTGAGAATGTCCTTGTTTGTAGGTAATACACACTTAAGTATCTGTGGGTGATAGGGCATGAGGTCAGCAACTTACTGTCAAATGCACAGGGGAAAACGTTTTTTGTACTCTCCTTACCAATTTTCTGTAAATTTGTGATCATTTCAAAATTTAATAAAATTAAAAACTTATGAAGAGTTACATTATTGAATGAGAAGTAAACAGGTCAATACAAAAAGGTGTATGGTGGAGGCTTGGGATAAACTAAGGGGAATGAGAGATGGGGCCCATCTCAAATTTTTCTTACCTGACACTTGGTATCTAAACCATTGTCCACAGGATGATGACATTTGAAAAAAACTTTTGGTCACAAAAAGAAGTTACAAACCTCAAATTAATAAGAAGTGTACAAGAGAAAGAGCGGAAAGGTTTGGTGATAGTCAGATGCATTGAATTTTCTTCTGCAATTGTGTGTGTCTCCAGAATTTCAGAAAACCAAAGTGACTCTGTGGTATTTGTATATGTACTAACTATACGTTTGATTTTATATTCCAATATGTGGCATCTTATCATATTTTTTGGAACTCATAAGTTGTTTCCAAGAAGTATAAAGTATGGAATTTAGGACCAGATATGAGTTCAGATTCTTGCTTAAGCATTTACTGGCTTAGTTTCCTTCATTGATTTCTTCATTTTACAGAAATGAGGTAAAATGAGGTTGTTAGTCAGAAAAATTATGGTGATCATAATGCTCCGCCACCAGATTAGTTGTTATATATTTTACTATTACATGAAGATTCTGCTTCAAATTGTAAAAAATAAAGTTTGAAAATTTCCATTAATAAAATTAGACATATTTGTTAGGGAAAATTTAGAAATTACAAATAATCACGGCCTCTGCTAGGAAGTCTAGTTGAACCATAAAGAGAATTCATATACATGGTAGTTAGTACACTTTTGGTTTCCATTAACGAAACAATAAAAATTAAATTTGCTTAAACAGGCCAATGTGGTGACTCATGACTGTCATCCCAGCACTTTGGTAGGCCAAGGCAGGAGGATCACTTGAGTCTATGAGTTTAATACCATCCTGAGCAACATAGTGAGATCTCATCTCTACAAAAAAAGTCTGAAAATTAGACAGGCATAGTGGAGTGTGCCTGTAGTCCCAGCTATTCAGGAGTCTGGGTTGAGAAAATTTCTTGAGCCCAGGAGTTGGAGGCTGCAGTGAGCTGTGATCATGCCATTGCGCTCCAGCCAAGGTGAGCCAAAAAAAAAAAAAAAAAAAGGGTTAAGCAAAATAGAGAAGGCATTGGCTTTTTAATCTGAGAGGTCCAAGGTAGATCTGGCTTTAATGATGCTATCTGATCCATTCTTACTCTATCTCTTGCTGCTGTTTTCTTAGGTAAGCTCTTCCCTCCTCCATTCTTAGGCTATTGACTGCCCTCTTCTCTATCTCTCTCTCTCCCTGAGCTGGCAAGGTTAATTGGTCACAGCAAGTCTGATGAACCAGTTAGGCTTCTTGGACTAAGTTTCAGAAGGCTGAGACTGGGATGAAACTTATCACAAAAGTAAAGGAACCACTTAGCCTTCTTTGATTCCAGGCCCCCAAGCCTGTCTTTAACTTGGATGAATGGAGTTCTTCCTGTGCTACAGCACCGCATAGTAGGGGCTGCCCTGGGCCTGAAGCCAGAGCTTCACCATATTCAGTCATCTGTACATTGAGGCAACAGTGCCTGCTTCATGGTGCTACCCTGTGGATTAAATGAAGCAAGTTTTTGATGATCTTGACACTGAATATTGATGCATTGGCCAGACTTTTTCTGATAGTAAAAAATGGTGGTTTCTTGTTGTCAGAAATCAAATCAATATATTGGTTCTCCTGTTGATTAGCTATGTCCCCTAGAGGGCAGTGACTTTGCCTGTCTTATTTATCTCTGCATCTCCAGCACTTAAAAGGTGCCTTTCATAAGGTATATATTAAGTTCATATGCATGAATGAATGAAATGCATATGATTTATTCATACCCAGTTGGTGGTGTGTTTACTCTTTCCTAAACCTGTAGTCAGATGGCCTTTGAATCCCCTGTACTTCTTGTGAGGTACTGTGCTGTAAAGGTGGACTATCACACTTCAATTCAGAGCTATCTGGGCTTGAATCCTGGATTTGCCAGTTTATTAACTATAGCAAACATTTTTGAGCATACATTGTGCCAAGTGCTAGGCTAACTGTCTTACACACATTGTCTTATTTCGTCTTAATATCTATGAGTCATGCACTATAATCATCCCCATTTTACAGATAAGAAAGCAAAGACTTGGAGAGGAAAAGAGTCTTGTTCAAAGGTAAATACTTAATGGCCAAGCCAACATGCAAATCTAGATTTAATTGCAGCTTCCTCTTCATCTACCATTTGAACTAATTCAAGCTATGTAATATTTCCCACTGAACCTTCTTGCCTCTATTTCCTCATCTTTAACATGGTCAAAATACCTGTCCTGCCCAAGTTAGTTATTTCATTAAAGTAGAAAAATACACGAGAAGCTTTTAAAATGTGAAAACCTCAAAATGAATGTAAAAATTATGATGATTCTTTTAGAATTTGTCAACACCTTCTTTTTCTCTACTCCTGCTAGGCATTTACAATCTCAAAACCATGTATTTAAGATGCAAAACTATATTTGTATTTGCCATAACTGGTTTCTTTCCCTATGGCTTCATGAAAATGTGGCTCGAATGTGTTTATTATGAAAGCCCCAAATTAATCACGACAAGACTTCACCAGCCCATTCCACAATAGACTCCCATTACTTTGCCCTGACTTAGAAACCTCATATACAGTCTTGATTCAGGACAGCTCTGTGATGCTCTTGGAAAATGCAAAGTGCTTTCTTAATTGAGGCAATCTGTGTCCCACTACAGAGAGGTGGTTTAACTTGTGAATTCAGGAAAGCAACTGGTTTGACTCAATTTTTTGGCCATGTTCTCAGTTCATTTTATTTAAAGCAATCAAACTGATGTGTGTGTTCTATGTTCATTGAACCATTAGTGGGTTTACATAAGCTCATAGCTTTAGTTGTTCTTTTTACATTCTACTCCTCTGGTTTGAGCTTCTATGTTTTGTATATTTCCATTCATGGGGTTGAGATATTTGATTCAGGCTTTATATTTTCTGAGGCCCGGAATAAGTATTTCTTCCACACTTTAGGAAGTGTGGTCCTCTTCACTACTCTATGTAAACAAGAGGAAACTAACAGGTTGTGGTGGGATTAGAATTTAGTTTATTATTAGAACTCAGTTTATTTTGCCAGGTTTTCTGGCAACTATACCTCTTTTCTTTGTCAGGGCACTTACGCTTTCTCCTGATGCAGTGGAAACTCCACAGGGCCAGGGCTCAGGGCTTTCTTGTTCACATTGTCTCCACTGCTGACTCAGAGCCTGGCATGTAGTAGAGGTACAATGTGTGTGTGTGTGTGACACAGACAGAGAGAGACAGAGAGAAAGAGTGAGACACAGAGAGAGACAGAGAAACAAGAGAGACACACAGAGAGAAAGATGGTGAGACAGAGACATAGAGAAAGAGAATAAATAAAACTTTACCAGCCGAAACAAAGAGAAGAGAAAAGCAGGCAAAGGACATGCCATTGAGCTAGCATTCATTCAATAATTGATGCACCAGGCACTGTGCTAAAAACACATCCAGATGTCATAAAATCCATTCACTCATCAGGAAATCTTTCAGTATTTCCTTACAGTCTATTAATAGTTTTGACAGCTGTAACAAGCATATGAATTTCCACCTGTTGGATTAAAAGCAGCACATTTGGGCTGTGATAAGTACCATTTGTGGACACATGACAGCAGCAAGAAGTGACATCCTGAGAAGGAAAAACATAAACTACGTATAATAAGAAAAATGAATAAATATGAATATTTAAGACTCTGCTTTTCTGGGTGTGTATGTTTCCTGTGCTTTTGTTGTATAGAAGAGGGGTTGTAAGTGTGGGAGTAAAAATATTAGGGTAAAGGAAATCTAGATAAACACTGACCAATCTACATTTGAAAGGAGCTTGTGATGTTCTGAGAGGGGGTGAGGAGGGTTGTGAATATATTTCACAGTTTTTTTTTTTGACAGTTGTTATTTAGTTTTTATTTAGCTTTATATAGTTTTATTTCATAATCATAAACTTAACTCTGCAATCCAGCTAGGTATGGAAGGGAATAGGGAATATATAACACCCAAAGGAGCTGTAGCAAGAGCACAAAGATTATAGGATAACGTGAGCAAATGGGGTGGAGGGGTGCTCTCACAAGGTCTGTGGTTAAGATAAAACACAAGTCAAATTTATTAGAGTTGTGCACAGTCAGCAATGGTGATCTTGCTGGTTTTGCCCTTCCTGGACCCAAAGCTCTCCATGGCCTTCACAATACTCATGACTTCTTTCACCTTGCCAAAGACCACATGCTTGCCATCCAGCTACTCAGCCTTGGCAGTGCAGATGAAAAACTGAAAACCGTTTGTGTTGGGTTCAGCATTTGCCATGAACAACACAGGACCTGCATGCTTTAGGATGTAGTTCTTGTCATCAAAATTTCTCCCTGTAGATGGACTTGCCACCAGTGCCATTATGGCATGTGAAGTCACCACCTTGACACATAAACCCTGGAATAATTCTGTAAAAACAGGAACCCTTATACCCAAATCCTTTCTCTCCAGTGCTCAGAGCATGAAAGTTTTCTGCTGTCTTTGGAACTCTGTCTGCAAACAGCTCAAAAAAGGCATGACCCAAGATGTTAGATAATACAGTGGAGTTGACCATGGCTGATAGCAGGGGGCTCCGGGTGTCATCAGCATCTGCAAAGCCATGTATTTACCATTTTTGGAAGCCTTTTAATTTCAAAATGATTTTAGATTCACAGGAAGTTGCTAAGATTGTACTGAGAGGTTCCCCCATACCCTTTCCCTTTAAAAAAAAAAAAAAAAAAAAAAGATGGTGTCTGTCTATGTGGCCCAGGCTAGAGTGCTAAGACACAGGGCACCAAGTCCCTAGGCTGCACACAGCAGGGGGACCCTGGGCCTGGCCCAAGAAACTATACATTCCTCCTGGGAATCTGGGGCTGTGACGGGAGGGGCTGCCATGAAGACTTCTGACATGCCCTGGAGACATTTTCCCCATGGTCTTGGGGATTAACATTCAGCTCCTTGTTACTTATGCAAATTTCTGCAGCTGGCTTGAATTTCTCCGCAGAAAATGAGATTTTCTTTTCTATCGCATTGTCAGGCTGCAAATTTTCCAAACTTTTGTGCTGTGCTTCCCTTATAAAACTGAATGCCTGGCCAGGTGTGGTGGCTCACGCCTGTAATCCCAGCACTTTGGGGAGCTGAGACGGGCGAATCACGAGGTCAGGAGTTCGAGACCAGCCTGGCCAACATGGTGAAACCCTGTCTCTACTAAAAATACAAAAAGTTAGCTGGGCATAGTCGTGGGTGCCTTTAATCCCAGCTACTCAGGAGACTGAGGCAGGAGAATCGTTTGAATCCAGGAGGCGGAGGTTGCAGTGAGTCGAGATCACACCACTGCACTCCAGCCCTGGTAACAGAGTAAGATTCTGTCTCAAAAAAAAAAAAAAAAAAAAAACTGAATGCCTTTAACAACACCCAAGTTGCTTCTTGAATGCTTTGCTGCTTAGAAATTTCTTCTGCCAGATACCCTAAATCATCTCTCTTAGGTTCAAAGTTCCACAAATCTCTAGGGCAGGGACAAAACGCTGCCAGTCTCTTTACTAAAACATAACAAGAGTCACCCTTGCTCTAGTTCCCAAAAAGTTCCTCATCTCCATCTGAAACCACCCCCGCCTAGATTTCATTGTCCATATCATTATCAGCATTTTGGTCAAAGTCATTCAACAGGCCTCTAGGGAGTTCCAAACTTGCTCACATTCTCCTGTCTTCTTCTGAGCCCTCCAAACTGTTCCAATCCCTACCTGTTACCCAGTTCCAAAGTCGCTTCCACATTTTTGGTTATCTTTTCAGCCGTGCCCCACTCTACTGGTACCAGTTTACTGTATTAGTCGATTTTCATGCTGCTGATAAAGACATACCTGAAACTGGACAATTTACAAAAGAAAGAGGTTTATTGGACTTACAATTCTACATCATTTGAGAGCCCTCACAATCATGATGGAAGGAGAAAGGCACATCTCACATGGCAGCAGACAAGAAAAGAGCTTGTGCAGGGAAACTCCTCTTTTTAAAACCATCAGATCTCATGAAATGTATTCATTATCATGACAATAGCACAGGAAAGAACTGCACCCATAATTCAGTCACCTCCTACCAGGTTCCTCCCACAACACGTGAGAATTCAAGATGAGATTTGGATGGGGACACAGCCAAACCATGTCACACTACCATGCCTGACTTCCTTTCCATTTTTGTATATTTGCTTGTTCTTCATTTGCCTGAGAAGTAACTCTAAAGGGCTGTATTATTTGGATATTAGACTGGCATTTTATCTGACTGGGATATCTTGCTGTGATTGTCCATGTATAAGATCAGCTTTTCTATAAGCCATATTTTTAAAAAGATATATTAATTTTTTAAAAATCCACCTGTCTAAATAAATGCACAAAGCCCCCCAAAAACCTAGATTCTAAGAAAAATCTATGTACTGCCATACAATGATTGATACTAATATTTATGGTGATAAATTACACACAAAAAATGTGTGATCTCTGTTTAAACAGGCAAAAACAAAAAAAAACATGAAATAAATCTATGGCATCTATAGCCAAAACTGGAAACAACCCACATATCCATCAATAGGAAATCAGTTAAATAAATTATAGTACATTTATCCAATGGAAGATTAAGCACATATTCAATATAATTATTTATACACACATATATATACACACATGTATAAATATAGAGAATACTGTGGGTGTATATGTGTGTGTATATATACATATATATACACACACAGTACTGCTGCCTACCTTCTTTTGTCTTAATTCTGTGAACTCTCATTCACTCTGCTTCAGTAGGATATATCCTTCTTTTTGGTTCTTAGACTCACCAAGTTGATCCTTGACTCAAGACATTGCATTTTCTGCTTCCTCTTCCTGGAATATCCTTCCTTCTGATATTCACATGAATAGTCTCTTCTTGTCATTCAGATCCCAAATGTCACATTTTCAGAGAGCCCATCTCTGACCATCATATCTAAAGTTGTCCTCATTCCCCCATAGCTTTCTATACCATGTTTTATTTTTTTCATAACATGTATTTTATTACTCCTTTCTCCATTGGAATAGAATCTCCATTAGATAAGGAAATCTGCCTATCTTAATGCCTACAACTAGAATACTTTTGAAGAGTTCTTGGCACATAATAAATACTCAACTAATATTTTTGTGTACACAGAAATAAAGTTTGGAAGAACAGATGCCAAGTGGTTACCAGTGGTTACTTCTGAGTAAAGGAGTAGCATGGTAGGTAAATTATTAATAGATGTTCACTTTCCACCAAGATATGTTTTAGTTAGTCTTAACTTACTTGAAATGAAATTTATTACTTTAATAATTAGAAACATTGATAAACATTTTAATCACAAGAATGATAGTTAAAATTTTGATGCTTCCAATAAGTTATATTTATCTAGAGGATGCACTTATGTAGAATACTCTCTTGAGGATGTTAGGTGAGTAACATGTTACTATATGTAGTAAAATATCTATGATTTTATAAAAGCACTGAAACGTGAAGCAACAGAAATGTTTTTCCCAGTTCTCTTTCTTCTGAACTTGATCACCGTCTCTCTGGCAAAGCACCTAAATTAATTCTTCTTTAAAAGTTAACAAGACCAAATTATAAGCTTGATGAATAACTCATTCTTATTTTTCTTTAAATTATTATAGTTTATGTATTTATTAGCTATGCCCATCTTAAACAGGTTTATTTGTTCTTTTTACACATACCAAACTCTTAATATTAGCTGTTGTCCCCAGGTCCGAATGTTAAGTCAACATATATTTGAGAGACCTTCAACTTATCAAGTATTGCAGGTCTCTGATTGCTTTGGAACCACTTCTGATACCTGTGGACTTAGTTCAAGGCCAGTTACTACCACTTTTTTTTTTCTAATAGAATGAACAAATGGCTAATTGTTTGCTTTGTCAACCAAGCTCAAGTTAATGGATCTGGATACTAAGTATATAAAAAGCCTAGTTTGAGTCTCTTTTCAGTGGCATCCTTCCCTTTCTAATCAGAGATTTTCTTCCTCAGAGATTTTGGCCTAGATTTGCAAAATGATGACCACATCTTTGATTTGGGGGATTGCTATAGCAGCATGCTGTTGTCTATGGCTTATTCTTGGAATTAGGAGAAGGTAAGTAATGTTTTATCTTTAAATTGCTCTTTGATTCATCCATTTAATTTTTTTACCTTCATTTTTATACAGTAAATTTGGTTTTCTATACTTACACATATTAGCATTATCTTCCTTATTTTTTAAATGAAAAATTTGATTTGAATTTTTAAAGTAACATCTTTTTTACTATATCTCACAAAACATATGACAGCTTCCCTTTTTAGTATTGGCATATACCGATGGTAATATATAAATGTATATTGGCGTTAAACATAACTGACAGAAATTGTATAAGGTCTCTATGTACATTTATATGTGTATCTAAAGAGGAAGCCCAAATTAGTAAGGATACAAGTAGCAAGTGGGAACCTACAATGGAAAGGATTGCTTTCTCTCACATGGCTTCAATAGATACTCTTGCTAAATAAATGTTCTCTTTTAAGCTCATTCTTGTGCATCGTATAGACTCAGCCTAAGCCTGAACAACAGCATAGAGCCTGAGCTGATCATTCTATTACTGTTTTTAAATCAATGTTAATCAACTGTGGTGAATTGGGAAAGTTTGCTGAGTGTATGTGACATCGATTTCATTTATTTACAACTGGTTCAAGAATGCAAGAAAAACAAATACAGTCAGATCCAGAACCATAGTTTATTTAACTTCTAATTGGCTCAAGGAGTAATTGTGGGGAGGCATATAGATATTCTCTGCTATGTCAATCTCAAAAAGAGAAAATAACCCTAACCATCTTTCAGCTTTGTAGATTGCTATGTGTTTTCTGCCTTTTGCAGTTTCTTTCAGGCCTGATAGTTTTTACTTTTAATTAAACTACTTATCTTCAAACTAAGAAAAGAAAAGTAATTACTTTATACTGTATTATTCTATCAAGAGGTACAGAAGTTTATGTTGGAAAATAAGTTTACATGTTCTAATAAAAACATTTTAAAGGAGCACTGAATTACAATAGATGATTCTGTCCGTGTTTATCTTACTCAATTTCATTTTATAATAAGCTGATTTCTCACATGAGATTCTTCTTCTCTGAAACCATCCTTATAGAATATAATATAGATATCTTTAAACTAGGAATATTTTCAAAACCTCAGTTCTGAAATCCTCTCTTATTCAGTGATCTGTGTCTTTAAAGAAAATAATCAAAAGAAACATTTTGAGATATTTAGAAAAATGATGCTTAGCAAAATGATAAACACTAGAATGTAGTTTTGTTTCCACACTGACAACAAGAATCTTGTTGGTCTTGTAAATCCTTTTGCCTGTATCACTGGGAAAAGTGACAAGCACATAGTAGACGGGTGCTTGTTGAATGTGTATATGGACGGATGCATGAATGGATGGATTTAGTAATCCTTTCCACCAACATATCATGTTACTAGGTTAATATAACCTATTACTGTAGTAAAAGAGCAGGGCCCATCCAACAAAAGAAATATCTATAAACTATAGGGTTTCAAAGTTTGAAGTCAGTGGGAAAAATTTTAAAACCTGATGTAAGTAAAAACCCAAATCTGTAATCATCCATGTCTATCATACATTTGTGTCTGACAGGCAAACGGGTGAACCACCTCTAGAGAATGGATTAATTCCATACCTGGGCTGTGCTCTGCAATTTGGTGCCAATCCTCTCGAGTTCCTCAGAGCAAATCAAAGGAAACATGGTCATGTTTTTACCTGCAAACTAATGGGAAAATATGTCCATTTCATCACAAATCCCTTGTCATACCATAAGGTGTTGTGCCACGGAAAATATTTTGATTGGAAAAAATTTCACTTTGCCACTTCTGCGAAGGTAAGCAGTTTTACATTTATATACCATTCTGTTTGTCTTCTACATTTTTATGTGCTTGTCTATTTAGAAATTTTGATGTACTTAGATTTCATGATAAAGGTGTTGAAGAGAGTTATCCTTATGTGGAGATTCTTAGAAACATAAATAAATTATAGATAGCTTCTTAGTAATAATCATTTAGAAAGTCAAAATAGGTATAGATTTGTCATTTGTTGACGAGCTAATGAGGGTGAAATACAGATTAAATGCTCTACTGAGACAGGTCGCACTGTACGAATAAGATAGATAAAAATTCATCACATCAGCAATGTCTATGCAAGAATGCAAGTGACGGAAACCTAACATTCAACAGTTGTCTCACCACACTTGTGCCACACAGTGTTTCATTTTGATAAGGAATTGGCAAGATATTTTAACATCATTTAGATGTAATAAAAGAAGATCTGTTACTGAGAAAAAAAACCAATAACTACTTACTTACTGCAAATAAATATTAGCTTTGGTCTTTGTGACTAAGTAGCTTAAAGTTTGGTTAAAATACATCTACAGCTGGACACAATGGAACACACCTGTAGTCCCTGCTATTTGAGAGGCTGAGGCAGGAGGATCGCTTGAGTCCAGGAGTTTGAGGCTGCAGTGAGCTATCATTGTGTCACTGCACTCCAGCCTGGGTGACAATGTGAGACCCCATCTCTAAAAGAAAAAGAAAAAGAAATCTACAAATAATATAAAAGATAACTAATGATTTTAAAACATTATCAATTAGTTTATGTGCAATAGCTGTAAATAAGTGCAGTAGCATAAGAAATAAGACATAGATGACTTGAGTGATCCAGGGGAGTGCCACTGAAGTTGGCTTTAAAGGAAAGGTACAGTTTGGTCATTTATTTGTAAAGTGCTATGAACTTGTACAAGGGAAAGCCAATTTCCCATGTTTACCAAGTAAGGAACTATGAAAGTATCTAATCTGTTTTTCAGTCATTTACTATGACTAGGTCAGGTTTAACTTCTTTTTCTGCATGTTTTATTTGCTATCAGGCATTTGGGCACAGAAGCATTGACCCGATGGATGGAAATACCACTGAAAACATAAACGACACTTTCATCAAAACCCTGCAGGGCCATGCCTTGAATTCCCTCACGGAAAGCATGATGGAAAACCTCCAACGTATCATGAGACCTCCAGTCTCCTCTAACTCAAAGACCGCTGCCTGGGTGACAGAAGGGATGTATTCTTTCTGCTACCGAGTGATGTTTGAAGCTGGGTATTTAACTATCTTTGGCAGAGATCTTACAAGGCGGGACACACAGAAAGCACATATTCTAAACAATCTTGACAACTTCAAGCAATTCGACAAAGTCTTTCCAGCCCTGGTAGCAGGCCTCCCCATTCACATGTTCAGGACTGCGCACAATGCCCGGGAGAAACTGGCAGAGAGCTTGAGGCACGAGAACCTCCAAAAGAGGGAAAGCGTCTCAGAACTGATCAGCCTGCGCATGTTTCTCAATGACACTTTGTCCACCTTTGATGACCTGGAGAAGGCCAAGACACACCTCGTGGTCCTCTGGGCATCGCAAGCAAACACCATTCCAGCGACTTTCTGGAGTTTATTTCAAATGATTAGGTGACTAACGCCATATCCATTTCTTTTTTTTATTTTAGTAGAAAGTAGAAATTAAACCACTTTAACTTTAAGAAAAAAAGCCTCGTAGTACTTTATCATGCCGTCAATCAAGAACGTAGCACTAATGCGTGTTAGTGTTTAACATATATGAGTTCATTCAGTCCTCAGAAAAACATAGGCAGCTATGGCTGGTAAAAGTGTTTTATAGAAACAAAGACAGTCCCAGAGAAAGAGATGTCACCCCAAGCCACAGAGCTTGTATGTGCTGGTGTTGGGTCAATTCAGGCTGCCTGGCCCAGAGCCCTTGCTCTTAACCCCATACTGTTCTTCACGACGCCAACTCCACTCCATAAATGCAGTTTTCATAATCATAAAAATGTATTTAAGTGATTACTGATTTATGGACAACAATCAGGGCAGTGACTATGCCTTATTTATTTGTTCATTCACAGTTTGTTTTCACTTAGTTAGGAATTGCTGTTCTTCTGTTTATTTGACCAACTATGAGAGCTATGAATCAATCATAATCTATTATTATTGATAAGAGACTTAGCTAGGTTGTGCTTTTTAAAACTGTATGTAACAGAAAAAAACTGTAATAACATATGTTTTACATAACATGATTTCTCTCCAAAGTGTTAATCTTTTGGGAATTTGAAATTAGAATGGTCTATTGAATTATTCCAATTAAATTAGATATTTAGTATCATGTAGACACAAAATTGCTACTCCATAAGATTGGGAATGCCAAATTTCTACTGATGGCTGATGACTTTAGGTCTTATAAAATATTTTAAAACTTAATTTCAGATGTGAGAACTTATTACTAATTTGTCACAAATGTTGACTATCTTCCAAAGTTATTACTTGAGAAAGCACATCCAGAATAAATTCACATATTTACAGCAGGCATACGACATCAATTTAACATCATAAAGGAAATTGTAGCCATATTTTATGATAGTCTTACAAATACTTATCAAACATTTTGAGACTCAACTTACTGTAATTTTGTTATGTAGCTCCCTAGACATGTTTAATCCTTGTTAGAAACACTTATTTATAAAAGCCCTGACCAGGCCGGGCGCAATGGCTCACGCCTGTAATCCCAGAACTTTGGGAGGCCGAGGCGGGCGGATCACAAGGTCAGGAGATCGAGACCATCCTGGCTAACACGGTGAAACCCCGTCTCTACTAAAAAACATACAAAAAATTAGCTGGGCGTGGTGGCGGGCGCCTGTAGTCCCAGCTACTCGGGAGGCTGAGGCAGGAGAATGGCGTGAACCCGGGAGGCGGAGCTTGCGGTGAGCCAAGATTGCGCCCCTGCACTCCAGCCTGGGCGACAGAGCAAGACTCCGTTTCAAAATAAATAAATAAATAAATAAAAATAAAATAAAAGCCCTCACCAAAGTTTAACTTTTATGTAGCAAAGTCCCATTTTTATTATTATTATTATTATTTTTTTTTTTCGAGACAGAGTCTTGCTCTGTCACCAAGGCTGGAATGCAGTGGCACGATCATGGCTCACTGCAACCTCCACCTCCCGGGCTCAAGCAATTCTCCTGCCTCAGCCTCCCGAGTAGCTGGGATTACAGGATCCCACTGCCATGCCTGGCTGATTTTTGTATTTTTAGTAGAGACAGGGTTTCGCCATGTTGGCCAGGCTGGTCTCAAACTCCTGACCTCATGATCCGCCCGCCTCGGCCTCCCAAAGTGCTGGGATTACAGGCGTGTGCCACCACGCCCGGCCGCAAGGTCATTTTAAGGCAACAATTCTTACTAATATCCAAGGACATAAACCCAATTACAAATGGAGTAAATGCAAACAGGAATATCCCTTTCCCTCCTCCCCTGATATCTTCACCATCTAGTTAAAAGAAGGGGGAAAGGCCTATTTGTTTGCAGATCTCAAAGTATGGAAAAAGTTTATTTTCTGCACATACATGTTTTCTCTTACCTTTTAATAGGAACCCAGAAGCAATGAAAGCAGCTACTGAAGAAGTGAAAAGAACATTAGAGAATGCTGGTCAAAAAGTCAGCTTGGAAGGCAATCCTATTTGTTTGAGTCAAGCAGAACTGAATGACCTGCCAGTATTAGGTGGGTATACTTGTTATGTTGAGTTTCATTTTCTATGTCCTACTACTTTAACAATAATGACCAACATAAATTATATACTTACCGAATTCTAGGCGTTAAACTAAGTATTTCATATGAGTTTTCTTGGTTAATCCTCACAACTGTCCTGTGACTTGGGACTGTTACTATTTATTTGTACCAAGTGAGGAAACTGACACCTAGAGGTTAAGCTGCAGCCAGTGTAGAATCAAATACATCATTATGTGGCATCCTATTCTCTCAACTACCACCCTGCACTGCCACACCATGTTTCTCATATTCCTCTTACCACTAATCTGATGGTTAATGGAAGCATATTAGTCATTTTCATAAAATAAAGGAGGGAAAAGAACCATTAAGAAACCACAGTTACCTGCATGGATTGAGTGATGGATTTGAAGGTGCTTTGATTTTTCTTTGTTCTGCTTTTCTATATTTTATGGAACTATAACAATATGATATTTTTCTTTTTATTTATTTATTTATTTTTGACAAAGTCTTGTTCTGTTGCCCAGGCTGGAGTGCAATGGCGCGATCTTGGCTTACTGCAACCTCTGCCTCCTGGATTCAAGCCATTCTCCTGCCTCAGCCTCCCAAGTAGCTAGGATTACAGGTGCACGCCACCACCCCTGGCTAATTTTTGTATTTTTAGTAGAGACGGGGTTTCACCATGTTGTCCAGACTGGTCTCGAACTCCTGACCTCAAGTGATCCGCCCGCCTCAGCCTCCCAAAGTGCTGGGATTACAGGCATGAGCCATTGCACCCGGCCAACAATATGATATGTTTATAGCAATAAAGTTTTCTTTTTTTGGTTATTTTCTTTAAGGAGGCAAGAAGCTTAGGTTCCATGCTGGGGCTGACTTGGGAGACTTTGGACATGTCAGTACTCTTTTGGGGGCCTTACTTTTCTTATCTGTAAAATAAAATGCTAACATTCTGGAATTTTATACACAATAATGTGATGAGCACCCTAAAACATGACAGTTAAAGGATACGGCTAAAAGGTCAGGCTGGACCTCTCGCGAGCTCTCTATATTTCAGCCATTTTCAGGTTGGTTCTTTTTGTCCCTTTATGCCTTTACCAGGCAGCGGTGATCGCCACGCAACATCAGATAGTATATGGATAAAAATAGGTTCTTGTAAATGTTGAACTGAAGCTGCATTAAACATCTAGAAAAAACATATGTATGTGTCAGTGCTATCAGTATATTCAATCTCAGAAGTCCTCAGTATATTAAATCTCAGAAGTGATAAACTTTGAATAATTTCTATAAAAATGTATTACTGATTTTTCCAGTTTTATTACATTACTCTTCTATAAAATGATGGAATTTTGTTTCCCAATTATGACCAAGATGATTATCTCTTAATCAAAAGATTATTATTAACTCAGGATCAGATTTAAAGATACATTCAGGCCAGGCACGGTGACTCACACCTGTAATCAAAGCACTTTTGGAGGCTGAGATGGGCACATCGCTTAAGCCTAGGAGCTCAAGAGCAACCTGGGCAACATAGCAAAACCCTGTCTCTGCAAACAATAAAAAGAAGAAAATTAGCTGGGTATGGTGGCACATGCCTATAGTCGCAGCTACTCGAGAGGTTGAGGTGGGAGGATCAGTTCAGCCTGGGAGGTTGAGGCTGCAGTGAGCCAGGATCATGCCACTGCACTGCAGCATGGGCAACAGAATGAGACCCTGGCTAAAAAGAAAAACAAAAATAAAAAAATTCAGACACAGTTGAATCATTGATAACAGCATAGTGGTAACAGAAAGAAAGTTTGGGAAATTTTTATCTGATCAGCTTCCCATACCCTGTTCATCTTTGTGTTATGCACTGCCAGGCTGTCTGTAGTTCAGACTCTATATCATATGACCTTCAAACACTTGGTTTGTTCTTCTCTTCCTTCCTCCCTTCCTTCTTTCATTTTTTATCTTTTTTTCTTTTAAAATGTTTAGATAGTATAATCAAGGAATCGCTGAGGCTTTCCAGTGCCTCCCTCAACATCCGGACAGCTAAGGAGGATTTCACTTTGCACCTTGAGGACGGTTCCTACAACATCCGAAAAGATGACATCATAGCTCTTTACCCACAGTTAATGCACTTAGATCCAGAAATCTACCCAGACCCTTTGGTAAGTGCCTGCCCATTGAAATTCAATATCCAGGTGATACCTACCTAGATCTAAATAAAGAGGAAATGTACAATGGTAGAATTGATTTTATCATTGTAGTCACAGGAATTGTCCGCTTAATTGTGTTAAATATTCATATATTTTGGAAAATTTAGATAGTGGTCTGAATTTTTCATTTTAGTCCTGATATTTGCCATCACACAGTCTTTGCTAGATTATATTTGCAGTCATAATAATAAACCTGCCACTTTTTTTTTCTTAAAAAGCACCTCCTCCCAAATCCAGGAAATTGGAGGCTAATATATTGATTATTCTAGTTTCTTCTGGGAACACTTCTCTCTCTAGCTCTGCCTGACTAAGGAACTAATCGTTCAAGCAGGATAGGAGGTATCACAAGGCTTCCTTAGCTCATTAAGCTCCTGTTCCTTATTACTTTCTGATTCAATGTGGAGTATTTGCTAAATCACTAATGGGGTAGAATTAAAAAGAAAATTACTCTTTGGAGCTTCCAGGTTTAGAAAGAGATAAATTTCTTTAAAACTAGCTTAAAGGCGGTTTTCTTTGTATTTTTATTGCAGACTTTTAAATATGATAGGTATCTTGATGAAAACGGGAAGACAAAGACTACCTTCTATTGTAATGGACTCAAGTTAAAGTATTACTACATGCCCTTTGGATCGGGAGCTACAATATGTCCTGGAAGATTGTTCGCTATCCACGAAATCAAGCAATTTTTGATTCTGATGCTTTCTTATTTTGAATTGGAGCTTATAGAGGGCCAAGCTAAATGTCCACCTTTGGACCAGTCCCGGGCAGGCTTGGGCATTTTGCCGCCATTGAATGATATTGAATTTAAATATAAATTCAAGCATTTGTGAATACATGGCTGGAATAAGAGGACACTAGATGATATTACAGGACTGCAGAACACCCTCACCACACAGTCCCTTTGGACAAATGCATTTAGTGGCGATAGAAATGATTCACCAGGTCCAATGTTGTTCACCAGTGCTTGCTTGTGAATCTTAACATTTTGGTGACAGTTTCCAGATGCTATCACAGACTCTGCTAGTGAAAAGAACTAGTTTCTAGGAGCACAATAATTTGTTTTCATTTGTATAAGTCCATGAATGTTCATATAGCCAGGGATTGAAGTTTATTATTTTCAAAGGAAAACACCTTTATTTTATTTTTTTTTCAAAATGAAGATACACATTACAGCCAGGTGTGGTAGCAGGCACCTGTAGTCTTAGCTACTCGAGAGGCCAAAGAAGGAGGATGGCTTGAGCCCAGGAGTTCAAGACCAGCCTGGACAGCTTAGTGAGACCCCGTCTCCAAAGAAAAGATATGTATTCTAATTGGCAGATTGTTTTTTCCTAAGGAAACTGCTTTATTTTTATAAAACTGCCCGACAATTATGAAAAAATGTTCAAATTCACATTCTAGTGAAACTGCATTATTTGTTGACTAGATGGTGGGGTTCTTTGGGTGTGATCATATATCATAAAGGATATTTCAAATGATTATGATTAGTTATGTCTTTTAATAAAAAGGAAATATTTTTCAACTTCTTCTATATCCAAAATTCAGGGCTTTAAACATGATTATCTTGATTTCCCAAAAACACTAAAGGTGGTTTTATTTTCCCTTCATGTTTTAACTTATTGTTGCTGAAAACTCTATGTCCGGCTTTAACTATCTTCTCTATATTTTTATTTCATTCATATTAATGAGAAGAGTTTTCTCAGAGATTAAAAAAGGTAGTTTTTCTGTCATTGTTAAATACACATTATCACTGAAAAAATGTAGCTTTTATGTGATATGTTTTAAAGTTAAAACTGGATGGAAATAGCCATTTGGAAGCTTTGGTTATGAAACATGTGGAGTGTATTAAGTGCAGCTTGACATTATGTTTTATTTAAATGATTTTTATCGCTAAATGACTTGCAGATGAAAAAAAACTAAGGTGACTCGAGTGTTTAAATGCTGTGTACAACAATGCTTTGATAAAATATTTTAAGTGTGAGTTATCAGCTCTATGTCAATTGATATTTCTGTGTAGTATTTATATTTAAATTATATTTACCTTTTTGCTTATTTTACAAATATTAAGAAAATATTCTAACATTTGATAATTTTGAAATGATTCATCTTTCAGAAATAAAAGTATGAATCTATGTGTATTTATTTATTTATTTATTTATTTATTTAGAGAAAGAGTCTCACCCTCTCGCCAAGGCTGGAGTGCAGTGGTGCGATCTCAGCTCACTGTGACTGCCACCTCCTGAGTTCAAGTGATTCTCATGCCTCAGCCTACCGAGTAGCTGGGACTACAGGCACGTGCCACCATGCCTAGCTAATTTTCATATCCTTAGTAGAGACAGGGTTTCACCATGTTGGGCAGGCTGGTCTCAAACTCCTGACCTGAGGCGATCTGCCCGCCTCGGCATCCCAAAGTGCTGTGATTACAGACACGGGCCACCACACCTGGCCGAATCTATGTGTTTTAAATTTTGAATTATTCAGAGTGTTTAAAACATTCACCCACTGATAAGCTAAACAACAACAATTTTATTCAGGATTCATTCAAAATACTCATATATTCAAATATTGCAAAAATATTCAATGTAATAATTTACTCAAAAATCTCCCTCACACTACATAAAATTTATTAAAAGTTTTCATCTTGCTATTTAATATTACCATAGATTTATCCCTTAAGTAGGTTATCTTTTATATGAAGAAAATTAAAGTCATTTCGATGTGGTTCAAGATTAACAAACATCTATTTTATAGTGAACAGTGATAAACTAAATTTCCAGTGTGCTTTCCTAATAGATTTTATGACTTTTTAAATGCATCCCACATTTTTCCATGTCCTTGTTCTTGTAGAGCAAGGGTTGGCAACTGATGGCACATGGACCAAAGGGTTCCCGCCTCTGTTTTTGTATAGCCTGAAAGTTGAGAATGGTTTTTACGTTTTTTAATGGTTAGATAAAAAATCAAAAGAATAAGAATCTTTTATGACATGTGAGAAGTATGTGACATTTGGACTTCCACACCCATCAGTCAAGTTTTATTAGGACGCAGCATGCCCATTGTTTGCATTCTTGTCTGTGCCTGCTGTTGTGATGCCACTGTGGAGCTGAGCAGTTGCAACAGAGACCATGTGGCCACAATTCCTGATATATTTAAAGTCTAGTTCTTTACAGAAAATGTTTGCCAATCCCTGTTGTATAGCAATCCCAAAGGCTATTTTGTACTATAATTTTATTAACTTTAAAGAATGTATACATGCATTGGTATATGAAGTATTTTGTCTTTTTTGAAAAAAGCATGCGAGGAGAATACATTTAAAAAGCCACGGATGGCCAGGCACAGTGGCTCATGCCTGTAATCCCAACACTTTGGGAGGCCAAGGCAGGCAGATCACCTGAGGTCGATAGTTCGAGACCAGCCTGACCAACACGGAGAAACCCCATCTCTACTAAAAATACAAAAAAAAAAAAAAAAAAAAAAAAAAATTAGCCAGGCATGGTGGCACATGCCTGTAATCCCAGCTACTTGGGAGGCTGAGGCAGGAGAATGGCTTGAACCCAGGAGATGGAGGTCGCAGTGAGCCGAGATCACGCCATTGTACTCCAGCCTGGGCAACAAAAGCGAAACTCTGACTCAAAATAAATAAATAAATAAATAAAGCTATAGATATAATTTTATCTTAGACAACATTAAGTTAGAACTTTATTGGAAATGAAACCCTTCCATTTAGAAAGATATTTTTATTTTCAAAAGCACCTAAAAGACATTATAACCTATTGTAAGATCAAATAGACCTAGGAGGAGAGATTTTCATGGTTAAATCTATTCAGATTCCCATGGGCCAGGGCCAGGTCACTACTCCACATGCCATGCACCATCCCATCATATCCTCAAGAGTCCTTTGAGATTTGTGTTACTATTACCTCTATATTACAGAAGAGAAAGGCAGAACTCCAGAAAGGTTAAGTCACTGGCTCAAGGTCACAATGCTGACAGGTGAAAGAGCTGGGAGTATTGGAATCCAGGTTGCTCCAACTCCACAGCCAGCACTCTTCCCTTTGTGGCAAGTCCAGGTGACAGACTGTCTTGACTCAGGTCATTGAAAAGATACGCCACAGTAAACAAAATCCATGATGACACTTCTGTCCCTAAATCCTCACTGTTTGGGAGGATCACTTGGTCAGAGGGTGGGGCACTGCAGCTGCCAGGCCTAGGAAGGTCAGGAAGGAGGCTGACGACTCTAGCTGAGAGCCCGTGAAGAGCCACAGTATAATCAAATACAACATTATGCTGTGCTCACCTTCAGGTAGGACAGTGTCTCTTCATCTCACCAACACCTTGGAGTTAATTGTGTAATCTCATATTGTTTCTCTTAGGCTCCGTGTTATACATTTTTGAGGCAATGGGCTTAAGGTTTTACCCTTGGTTTTATGAGTGGATTATGGAACACAGCTTCTCATCAGCATCATCTCCACACTGCCTTGGTTGATACCAACGCAGAGGCTCGGGCCTGTGAAGTGAGGTCAAGACAGCAGCACTGATGCTTCACAGACGATTCACAGCTATTTAAAGTTCTCTAGTCTAAGCCCTCATTTTAGTTAGAAACTGATATTTGGTGAAACAGAGGTGATTTTTGTTTAAAGGGTTGCATAGCAAGTTATAAGGCAGGCTCCAATCTAGAAACCTCCTATCTGCACATGAAATGCTGTATCCACTGAACTAATGCATATGTTAGGACCTACCTTCCAAATACAGGCATAGGTTTCATAGACTCCACAAAGTCCATTTCTTCATCAATAAACCTACATATGAAAAAAAATGAACAAATAAAATTAATTAATTAAAAATAAAAATACTGGCTGGGTGTGGTGGCTCACACCTGTAATCCCAGCACTCTGGGAGGCCAAAGCGTGTGGATCACCTGAGGTCAGGAGTTCGAGACCAGCCTGGCCAACATGGCGAAACCCCATCTCTACTAAAAATACAAATATTAGCCAGGCGTGGTGGCGCATGCCTGTGATTCCAGCCACTCCAGAGGCTGAGGCAGGAGAATTTCTTGAATCTGGGAGGCAGAGGTTGCAGTGAGCCGAGATTGTGCCACTCACTCCAACCTGGGCGACAAAGCAAGCCCTTGTCTCAAAAAAAAGTAAAAAGTAAAAAATAAAAATATTCATAAACTTTGGATGACTATATGAAAACTCCCCATTTTTATTGAAAAAAATGTGCACCCACAATCTTTGGTAGCCTCAACTCCATTTTGAAGAACCATTTCTCATTGACAGTTATCCAACCATAGGTGGCAAAGTTAATTAGAGTATAGATTCAACGCTTAACAGTTCTGGAGCAAGTTCTCATGGATTAAATCAATGACAGTTTCAAGAATTATAAGTACTTGTTTGAGAGAATTCATGAGAGAAGTGAGGGGTGACAAGAGGGGGGCTGATCACCTTCCCATTTGCTATTTTGCAGAATTTCGATCCATGAAAAACAGTTAAAGAATACATTGAATACCCATGACTTTCACCTAGATTCATCCTAATACTTTGCCACACTTGCCTTTACTCAGAAAGATGGTTTGAAAAGTAATTTCAGTTAAGGCTTTCATATTTAATTTCCTTTCAAGTTTCCAATTTGAGGTTTTATCTCTGGCTCCTATAATTCTTTGGAGAAGAGCAAGGAATGGGGGGATCAGGAGGGAGCTGATGGGGTATTGATTATCTTCTTCGCCACTATCACCAACAAGACATCAAAATGGAACCTTTTTTTCTTTTGATTTTCTGGCAAGAAGCAATGTGAAACAAACTCCACTGGAAACAGAAATTGTTATTTTAAAACACAAAAGTATGTGCATGCAGGAAAATATGTACAGGAAAATACTTCTCCTCACAGTTTTTCTTGGAGTGTGTTGGTGAGAAGATGGTTGGGGGCAGATGAAGGGACACGGGATATCATCTCGGTGAAACATTTGGTGCTCCAGGTAACAGTGTGCCAGGGCTACGGGGAGGTATTGGAGTGAGCTCAGGTGTCCCTGGGAGTGCTTTGGCCACAGACATGTGGCAATCAAACAGAGTCAGCAGTTTCTCAGAAACTTGGCTGTAAGTGCCTTTACTTCATCACTTCTCTGGAGTGTTTCCGGGGAATGGCAGTTCTCCAAGGAGGGCAATTGTATTTTATTCAACTGCATAGCCCACCAAAGCTTCCAATTGACACCTTAAACATAGCGGGAGCTCAAAGAGTTGAAGACGGTGATGGAATAAGTGTGTTATTTGTGCGGCGGCGTTGGGCACTTTGGGGTCTCTGTTTTTCTTCTTAGCCTGGGCTCTAGTGAGTTGCAAATGCTGGTTGCTTTACTAGCAGGTCTTTTGGATTCTCTCTATTGATCTCTCACACTATTGAAATATTGGGAAAGAGTTACACACAGAATTGAGAACACAGCTGGCCAGTGCTCAGGCCCACGCTGCGTGACAAGGCAGGTTTACTATTTGCTGAAACAAACTGGAGGTGGAGAAGGCGTCAGTTCTGTGGGCAGCTGAGCAGGTTGCTGACAGGGCTCAGAGACACAGAGAGATGAGCCCCATTGGCACAGTCACTAGACCGGCATGGGGCAAAGGCCCGGGGGGAAGCAGACAGAGTCTTCTTTGACCCGCAATCCAGTCATTTATGTACTGAGTCTCCTATTTATTTTCTATTCTTTATTAAGTGAAGTTTCAGAAATGTTCAGCCTGCTGAAGGTCTAAGCCTGTTTCTGGTTCCAGTCAGGCCTTTGCTTTGCAGCACAATGAAGAAATCCATTCATTGTACAGTTTTCTGGGGCTGGAGGATGGCTCCATAATGCTGGCCACCTGTTTGATTTCTCCTTTTATTATAATTAGGCCAAGCAACTTGTCTCATAATAATGAAAGCTTATTTCCAAAGAAATAGTGTCAGGATGTATGACTTCTTTCAATTCAACCATGTTTAAACAGTCCCCAATGTATAAGCAGTGTGTTTCAAAGATTCACTCTTGAATAGAATATTTGGGACTCAGAACACATTTTATTGAAGAAATTATGTTATAGATGGGACTTAGGTTCCCAGAGCAACAAACAAAAGTCAGTGTAACCTATAATATCATGAGCCACTCTGTTTTGAATAATTTTACAATGCAAACGTAAAGAAAGGGAGAAAACCCACTGTTGAAATATGAATATTTTAATTTGACTAAGAAATAGTTTTAATTTATCTTGAAAACAGACGTCTTAAAAGAGGACGGGAGATAAAACATGAAGATTCTGAAGGAGTCATTTAGGAATTTTCAAAGGAGGCAGTTTCACAGGAGGTGATTTAGAATCATAGAGTCTCCAGGTTATAGGTAAAAGCGAATCCCTTATTTTGTAGCTGAGGAAAACCAGAGGCAGAAGACTACTTATCATTTTACTTTAAAGCTTATCCTTTTATTTACCTTTCATTCAGCTTTGCCAGTAAAGGGAGAGAGGTGGAGGGGAGAGGGCTGACGGCACCATACAGAGGAATTTGAGGAAGTGGGAAAGAGCAGTGTATTGGCCTACTAGGGCTGCCGTAGCAAAGGACCCGGGAGCAGGTGGCTTCAACAGCAGACATGCATTTTCTCAGGCTTCTGGAGGCTGGAGAGTCTGAGATCAAGGTGCTGGCAGATTTAGTTTCTCCTGAGGCCTCTCTCCTTGGTGTGCACATGGCAACCTTCTCCCTGTGCCCCCACACCGTCTTTTCTCTATGAGCAGGCATCTCGAGTGTCACTTTCTCTTCTTATAAGGACACTGGTCCTGTTAGATTAGGGCCCCACTCTTGTGACCTCACTTAACCATAATTACTCGTTAACGGCCCAGTCACATTCTGAAGTACTGGCAATTTGGGCTTCAACATATGCATTTGAGAGGAACAAAATTAAGCCTATAGCATGCAGAGAGAGTGGAAAAAAAGCAAGAAGAAAGTTAAAGAGGCTGTAGTACATTAAGATGCCAAGTGAACAGAGCGGAGCCCACTGAGCAATAATGGCAGGGAAGAAGGGAGCTGGGGGCTTCTGCTGGTTCCTGAATCAGCCTGACCTCTGTGTGTGTGTGTGTGTGTGTGTGTGTGTATGTGTGTGTGTGTGTGTGTGTCTATGTGAGGGAGATGGAAGGAGGTGTGGAAAGTGACTAAAGAGCCTAAATTCTCATCCTCATGCATTTCACTTTTCCTTCAGGGCTGGAAATACCCAGTGCCATCCCACACAGACTGAATAGACCTTTCTTAAAAGAAGACATACAAATGGCCAACAAGCATAGGAAAAGAGGCTCAACAGCCCCAATAATCAGAGAAGAGCAAATCAAACCCATAATAAGGTATCACCTCCTCCCTGGTGGAATGGCTATTATCAAAAAGATAAGAGATAACAAAGGTTGGCAGAGAGGGTGTGGAGAGAAATGAACCCTTGTACACTGTTGGTGGGAAGGTAAATTAGTACAGCCATTATGAAAAACAGTATGGAAGTTTCTAAAAAAATTAAAAATAGAGCTACCGTATGATCCAGCAATCCCACTTCTGAGTATATTCCCAAAGGAAATGAAAGTGGTATCTTCAAGAGCTACCTGCGCTCCCATGTTGCAGCATTATTCACAATAGCCAAGGTATGGAAACAACCCAAGTGTCCTTCGATGGCTGCATGGAAAAAGACAATGTGGTATGTACATGCAATGGAATATTATTCAGCCACAAAAACAAGAAATACTGCCATTGGGGAAAATACGGGTGAACCTAGAGGACAACATGCTATGTGAAATAAGCCAGATGCAGAAAGACAAATACTGCATGATTTCACTTATATATGGAACCTAAAAAAGTCAAATTCATGGAAGCAGAGAGTAGAATCATGGTTACTAGGGGGTGGGGGTGTGGGTGGGGGTTAGAAGGACAAGGAGATATTGGTCAAAGGATATATATTGGTCTAAGGTTATACAAGGCAAGTTCTGGGGATCTAAGGTATAACATGGGCAGTGTCGGATGTGCTAATACAAAAAAAGAAAGATAGTATAAATATGCATTCATATCCAGGGCCCACCCCACTCCTGTTTTCCTCTGAAGTAGGCAAATGCAGAACAATGGGGATCACAGAACAAATCTTAGCCTCACTCGATACATTCTATTTCCATGCAGGCAGTGGGTCCCTTAGAAGGTAACTGATGACAATATTCTAATTACCCAGTACCTACAGCATTTGTTCAACCAGAGGACTCACATTGGACTGCTGGCCTAGTCCAACATTATTTTATTCTGACATTTGAGAACAAGGTAAAGCAAAAGTATGAAGTATGTTTTGTGTTTGGTGCTCCCTTCCTCATCTCACAGTGCCCATCGGTCATTCAGGAAAGAACTGAGGGCTGCTGAGTGCTCAGGCTGTACCAGGCTCAGTGCTGGGAGCAGTGATTTATAGAAATGGGAAGACCGTCTCCCTGCCCTCAAGGCACTCAGAGTCTAGTCCAATCATTTTAGAAGGATCTAATTCCAACTCCATACATACCAAAGGGTGGATTAAAAGTATTATTTTTTCTGAGGCGTGGGTATTTAGAGTGTAACTTCTAAGTGCAGAATGTAAAGACTTCATTCTATATTAGGGGATTTCTATCTTTCTTATTTTTTAAATAGAGACAGGGCTTTGCCATATTGCCCAGGCTGATCTCAAAACCCCTGAGTTCAAGCAATCTGCCTGCCTCAGCCTCCCAAAGAGCTGGAATTACAGGCATGAGCCAGCATGCCCCGCCAATATTAGGGGATACTGAGTGGCAGGTGGGTGATACTGTTTTAGGAAAGTGAAGACATCCTTTGCTGCAGTCAGACTAGGGGGGTCATTGCTCTTTGGAGGCTGGCCATACTTCAAGGACACAATGGCTGCTTCTTCTATTTGACCACTCAGTTACAAAACACCAAGGGTTAATTTTCTTTTAAGCTCTTTTCTTTACTTATCAAAACTCTTTAGCCTGAACGGGCACGGTGGCTCATACCTGTAATCCCAGCACTTTGGGAGGCCAAGGCGGGCAGATCACAAGGTCAGGAGATCGAGACCATCCTGGCCAGCATGGTGAAACCCCGTCTCTACTAAAAATACAAAAAAATTAGCCGGGCATAGTGGCACGTGCCTATAATCCCAGCTACTTGGAAGGCTGAGGCCCGAGAATCTCTTGAACCCAGGAGGCTGAGGTTGCAGTGAGCCGAGATCTCGCCACTGCACTCCAGCCTGGTGACAGAGCAAGACTCTGTCTCAAAAAAAAAAAAACAAAAAACACCACAACTCTTTAGCCCTTATCATCACTCACTTGGCATATGAATCCTGCAAAACCACGCTGGGGCTCAGTGCTCCAAATTAAAAACTCTCGCTGGATGCCTTCCAATGCTGTCTCATGGTGTTTGAAATTTTGGCAGGTGATCTAGAGTCAATAGTGACTTACAAAGTGTTGACCTTGGTTACCTCTGGTGAAATGATGTAACCATCTCTCTATTCTTGGTAAGTCAGCAAGACATACCCTAAAGTCACTTTAGGATAGTGGCAAGGCTGATGGGTAAGAGTGCAGAAAACTGAAGTCTTTTCCATATATGGCATGGCACACACACACACACACACACATGCAAATATAAGTAACGCTTTGCATTTATACAAAATAAAAGCAGGGAAAGACATTTTCAAATAACAACAACAAAAAATTTCCAACTCTAGACGGCAAACTAAAAGTGAGGCAGGCCAAAAGAATTTGAGAAGAAACAAAAGAACAAAAACAACATAAAGATTCAGTAGCCCCTTTGCTCTTAGAGATGTATTTCTCAGACCTACTAAATTTATAAAATACTGCTGTAATATGCAATCACCCCATAATGTATGCCTGCCATATATTACATGTATTCTGCTTATATTACATATCAATAGAATTCTGTTAAGATGCTGATGCTGGGCTGATGGTCAGGTGTCTACCTGCTAGGTGAGTGCCTCACTCATGTACACAAACCTCAGTTGGCAAAACCACAAATGTTATGAGCACTGGGGGACCTTCCAGAATGGTCACAATTGTGAATGGCAAATCCTCAAGGGTGCATTCTATGGGACTCTCCATGATTATGGGACAAAGACTTCAGGAAAAAAAGCAATGACTCACCGATTAAATATGTCCTTGGCCTGTTTCTGACTGATAAATACTTTAAAGAGTTTCTTCTGATCAAATTTTCTATAAAATAAACAAGATCATATTATTGTCCCTCAGCATTTCTAAGCTATGTTGATAAATGTTGAAAAACTACTGAACCCACATGAAAAGAATTTGATATTTTTGTTGGAATCTAGGAAAAAATTTCTGGTCAGAGTATGTTAGTTTGTGTCAGATGCTGAGAAGATCGCAAATGGACACATACAGACACACACACATGATGAAGAAGAAAGAAAAGATAAAATAGAACAAGATAAAAAATACTGCAGGGACCAGATGGGGAAGGCAGACTGGGGTGATTACCCCTGGGTGATCCTTCCACACGTTCCAAGCTCAAAGAGCCTATACTATGGGGCACCATCACTCTTCACTAAACAAAAGTTGTCCACATAATTCCAGTAAGGTATGCATGACCAGAGGAATTCTCTGAGAGAGAAAAATCAATAAGGGTGAGCAGTGAATAAGTTTAGAATTTCAGAAAGTCTTTGATAAATTAAAAAAAAAGAATTTTAATAATCATGAAATTGATACAGAAATAATCCTGCTTGAAGATGAATAAGGAACTTGCATGGAGCCAGTAATCAACACAGGCGCGGGCTAAGTGCCCTCACTAACTATAGGCCTTATTAAGAAATGCTACTTCTAATTGTGAAATCTTGTGTTGTTTTAAAACAAATAAACAACAACAACAACAACAAAAACCTAGCAGCACGTTTCAGGTGTTGTGTTGTTGCTATATCACAAATTTCCCCAAAATGTAGTGGCTTAAAACAACAAACTTCAACTCATGGCTTCAGTGGGCAGCAACCCAGACCTGCTCAGCTGGGTGCCTGAGGTTCAGGCTCTTTCCGGAGGCTGCAGTCATCTGCAGGCCAGATGGGGGCTGAGGAATCTGCTTCTGGACTCATTCATGTAGGTACACATGAGTGTAACCTAAGCTCAGACGTGATATCCCATCATTTTTGTTGTATTTGACTTGAAAGTCAACAATTTCAGTCCCCACACAAGGGCGTGAACAGCAGAAGTCTAGGGTCGCTGAGGACCATCTCAGAGGCTGCTGGAGCCGGCGTTCTGCACCAGGGGGCCTGCATGCACTGCTCTGCTCCTCCACTTCCTAGCCTCATGGTCTTAGCTCTCTCTATGCCTTGGTTTCCTCACCTTTAGGTTCTCAGAACCTAAAGCACTGAACTCAGAGGGTTGTTATGAGGAGTAAACGAGTGCTTTGAAATGCTAGATGGCACTGAGAAAGACTTACAGAAGTTTCGTTTATTACAAGGGATTGCTTAACGCTCTGGGTTTCAGAATGTTATGGGCATAAAAATAAGAACTTTCTGTAGTAGTTTACATAGTAGGCAATATATTTGTTAAGTGCATTTTCCACAGAGATGTGGCACTGAAAGAGAAATAAAATGGCTTAACATCAGCAGTAGCAGAATTATAAACAGCTGCCCAGACAGAGTGTGACTGGAATTCCCCTCTCATGGCATGGAGCACGGAGAAAAGGGGACGTACGAACTAAGTCTCACCTTGAGAAGTCCTTCAAGAACCTGAAGAGCAGCAGCTTTGTACTATTTCTGATGTCCCCATTCCTATTCCTAAGGCTAAATCTCTTAACTTTGCCCTTCAGAAATAATATATTTGATCACTGTCCATTTTAGGCCAAGGTCACAGAATTCCAATAGGACTAAAGTCAAAGTAAACATATCCCTGCAACTCAGTATTGATTTCAGGGGACAGCTATGCCTCCCTAACAGACCTGAAAACCATGCAACTGCCAGTAAAGAGAACTTAGATGGCACTCTGATGATGTGCTTGTCAGGCTGGGAATGTAAAAACAAGAGAATTCTGAGCCAAACCGCCAGCTTCTTAAAGAGGATCATCATATAAGGCACAGAGGTACATCTCCCAAAATAGGTCTTCTTCATCTTGTGCAGCATGAGAAGTTTACAAAGTTCATAAGTCTTCACTCTGTCCTTCAAGCCATGTGTTCAGGACAGTGAGTACATCCATCACCTGGAAGCTGTTGTAATTAATAAAGCTTAGTGATGGGACATGACATACGAATTCCGTTGAGATTTCTGTGGCTCAGACCTTTTGATTTATTAAATCAGATTGAAATTTCAGGTGTCTAATTCCACCCAATGTTTTGGACTGGTAGAGAATAATAGTAATCATAGCAAATTTATTGCATGCTTATTATCTATTAGACACTGTACTGAGGGCTTTCGTGAGTGTCCATTCGACCCTCTCAATCACCACAGGAAGTATGTAATGTTATTAGCTCTTTTTACATATGAGAAAACTGAGACTTACAGAAGTTAAATAATTTGTGACCAGTCCTCTGAACCCCAGAGATCTGACTTGAAAGCACATGCTCTACACCACAAAACTAATGACTAAAGAATAAAGAACTTAGAATTCTCAAACTGAATAACTGATGTATGTGTGTGTGTGTGTGTATTTCTTTTCAATGAGCAGGCTGCTGTCTTTAAAATAATAGAGTGGGCTGGACAGGGTGGCTCACACCTGTGATCCTAGCAGTTTGGGAGGCCAAGGCAGGTGGATTACTTGAGCTCAGGAGTTTGAGACCAGCCTGACCAACATGGTGAAACCCTGTCTCTACCAAAAATACAAAAAAATAGCTAGGGATGGCAGTGCATGCCTGAAGTCCCAGCTACTAGGGAGGCTGAGGTGGGAGGATGGGCTGCGAGGTTGAGGCTGCAGTGAGAGCCGAGATTGCACCACGGAACTCCAGCCTGGGCAACAGAGTGAGACCCCATCTCAAATAATAATAATACTAATAATAATTGAGTGAGGAGGGGATAGATTACAAATTGAGTAGCACTGCCCCATCACACCCCTTTCCCAGTAGGCACCAAGGCAAAGCCCCAAAGACCTTCTGCTGTTGCTCACATGAAGGGAAAGGTAGATGTTATTTAGTAACAGTTGGTTTGGGGATAGGAAGATTTTTCTTTCAAAGCCAGAGCCATCACTGAGGACTTAATATTGATTTTGGAACATCTAGAGTCTCAGTGGGGACAGACCACTAAAGACCAACACTAACATGTTAATGATGTTGGGAATTTAAAACTTACATCTCAACTCATTAGCCTCTGACTGCGGTGAAGATGTTGACGGAATTCTTTCTGGGGAAAGAAAGATCTGAGGTATACCAGCTAGGTTTGACAAAATGGCTAAGGGGAGAAAGGGAGGAACATTGCTTTTCTTCCTTTCCTGAGCCCTCTCTGAGCAGAGGTGGGAAGAGCGAAGGACTAGAGACCAGAACAAGGGAGTCAAATACAAACAGCTGTGCTTGGAGACCCTACAGAAGATGAGGCCACAAAGTGGTTTGATGTGTTGTGTTTCAGCTGAGAACATAGTGTACAAGGCTCAGATAAGTGTAATAAAAACTCCCATTTGCCCAACAGTGAACTATCCAAAGAAGAAATCAAGAGTACAATTCCATTTTACAAGAATAAAATTTACTTAGAAATAAATTTAACCAACAGATGAAAGATCTGTACACTGAAAATTATAAAACATTGATGGAAAAAATTGAAGAAGATACAAATAAATGAAAAATGCTTCATGTTCATGAACTGAAAAAAATAATATTGTAAAAATGGCCATACTATTCAAAGCTATCTACAGATTCAGCAGAGTCCCTATCAAAATTCTAATGACAGTTTTCATAGAAATATAAAAACAATTTTAAATTTGTATGGAACCACAGGAGACCCCAAGTCGCCAAAGAAGTCTTGAGCCAAAAGAACAAAAGTGGAGGAATCACACTACTTGATTTCAAAATCTACTATAAATCTTTAGTAACCAAAACAATATAGTACTGGCACAAACACAGACATACAGAGCAATGGAACAGAATAGAGAGCCCAGAAATAAGTCCACACATTACAGTCAACTGGTCTTTGACAAAGGTGCCAAGATCACACAACAGGGGAAAGGACAGTCTCTTCAATAAATGGTGTTGGGAAAACTGGATATCCACATGCAGAAAAATGGAATTGGACACTTATTTCACCCCATATACAAAAATCAACTCAAAATGGATTAAAGACTAAATGTAAGAACTCAATTTGTAAAATTATCAAAGAAAAAATAGAAAAAAAAGCTTCTTGACTTTGGTTTTGGCAAATATTTTTTCGAATGTGATCCCAAAACAACAAAACTAAACATAGACAAACGGCATGGCACCAAATTAAAAAACCTTCTGCACAGCAAAGGAAAAGATAATCTATAGAATGGGAGAAAATATTTGCAAACCATTCATATGATAAGGGGTTAATATACAAAATATATCAGGAACTCAAGCAATGTAATAGCAAGAAAACAACACAATTAAAAAATGAGCAAAGGACCCGAATAGATATTTCTCAAAAGAAGACATACAAAAGGCTAACAGGTATATGAAAAGGTGCTCAACATCACCAATCATCAGAGAAATGCAAATCAAAACCATATTGAGTGATATCATCTCACACCTGTTAAGACGGCTATTATCAAAAGACAAAAGCTAGCAAAGGTTGGTGAGTGTATGAAGAGAAGAGAACCCTTGTACATTGTTGGTGGCAATGTAAATTAATGCTGTTATTATAGAAAAATAGTAGGAACATTTCTCAAAAAATTAAAAATGGAACAACTGTATGATCTAGCAATCCCACTACTAAGTATATATCCAAAGAAAATGAAGACAGTATGTTGAAAAGATATCTACACTCTTATGTTTATTGTAGCACTATTCACAATGGCCAAGACATCCAGGCAAACTTAGATGAATGGATAAATAACATATGATATGCATACACAATGGAATACTATTCAGCTTTAAGATAGAAATAAATCCTTTTATTTACAACAATATGGATATACCAGGAGAACATTATGCTTAGGGAAATAAGCCAGGCACAAAAAGCCAAATACTGCATGACCTCAATTACATGTGAAACCTTAAGAAGTCAAACTCATAGAAGCAGGGAGTAGAACAGTGGTTACCAGGGGCTGGGGGTGTGGGTGGAGATGGGGGAAATGTTGGTTAAAGGGTACAGAGTTTTAATTAGGAGGAAGGAATACAATCTAGAGATCTATTGAACAGCATGGTTACTATAGTTAATAATAATGCACTGTATGCTTGAAAATTGCTAAGAGAGTAGATTTTAAATATTATCATTACAAAAATTGTAAGGATGTGAAGGTGATGGATATGTTAATTAGCTTGATTTAATCATTCCACAGTGTATACATATATCAAAACATGTACTGCATTGTACACCACAAATATATGCAATTTTTCATTTGTCAATTCAAAAATAATAAATAAAAGACAAAAACAGAAAATAGAGAACAAAGAACAAAAAAAACTCCCATTCAGAAAAGGAACACAATAGTCACTTCTCTGTAGCAAAGCCAGAATCTCATAGGGCAGGCACTGCTGTGGCAGTGTAAGTGTGTGTGTGTGTGTCCTTAAGTAGATCTTGATCCTGCTCTCAATAGAGAATGCTCTGTCTGTCCTTCTCTGGGGTCTCTGGATCTACCCTCTGGGCAGTAGGTACTCATTATCTTCACAGTCACATCTGAAGTGGGTTTTGGGGAGGACCCCCTTCTCAAAGGCTATTAAAAATCCACCTGTTGACAGTTGTTAAGGCTCAGTCAGATCCTGAAGCTGTTATATTTGCTGCCCCATGGAAAAGGCCAGTATGCACAGAGGGAAGGATAGAGACAGATAGAAGTAGATAATGTAAGTGAAGATCTCAATGGTATTTGATTTCCTGCTTCCACTTGTTTTTGCATCCCCAATGAATCCTTTCCTTCCTGATCCTCAGATTCTCTTTAAATTCTGTAAGATACCCAGTAAATCACTAGCAAGCAAGAGTCTTCATCAATACAATTCTTTAATGAACTCAGCCATAAAGGACATTTCATTCAATGTCACAGACACTCAAATGCTTTAGCCCATTTTAGAGTTCTAATAATGTTTGTCCCATTTTCATTATATAACATCCATTACACATTTCCAAGGCAAAAATGAAGTATGGTAGCTGATTTATGAGCAGATGGGTTTACTTAAGGGGATAGTTAAAAAGAAAAAAAGGATCATACTGCAGTGACTTCTAGGTACCTGGATCTTGCTCCAGGGAGTCAAGTAAGTTTGTATCAGTAATAAAAATGTGTACAAAACAAAGATAGTCTAAACAAAATGTGGTGTATACATACAATTGAATATTATTCAGCCTTAGAAAAGAAAGAAATTCTGTCACATGCTACAATAAGACTGAAACTTTTGTTAAGTGAAATAAGCCAGTTACAAAAAGACACGTTCTGTATGATTTCACTTATAGGAGTCAAATTCATAGAGACAGAAAGTGGAATGGTGAGTGGAGGGAGAGAGAAATGGAGAGTTGTTGTTTAATTGGTATAGAGTTTCAGTTTGGAAAAATGAAAATGTTCTGGAGGTAGATGGTGGTGATGGTTGCACAACACTATGAATATACTTAACACTACTGAAATGTCTATTTGAAATGATTTAAATGGTAAATTTTTGTTACATGTATTTTACTACAATAAGATAAAACATTGGGGGTGAGATCAACATTCTGGAACCTTGCTGTTATTAGAAAACATATATTTCTTGATAAATTGATCTAGATATTAGGTCGGAAGATCTTCAAACCTGGATATTAAAAAATGTAATGATGATAGCTGTTACTAGGTGAGTGCATGTTAATTTTTTCTCCATCGTGGTAGAAAACCACAACACAGAATACATTCTATTTTAGTCCTTTGGGAGCAATTAGAAGATCCTGCTTGAAGCTGGTCATTGACTTGGGGCTCTAGGAGTTCCAGTGCCCAACTGGCCTGCCACGTGCTGCCTCTCTGTGCCCTGCTGTCACCTATTTATGGCACACAACCTGGGAGGCTTCCATCCACAGGGACTGTTCATATGATAGTTGCCTCAGTCAATGGCTTGATTCCAAAGCTGACAAAGTGAGTTTGTGTAAGCTGTAGAGCTAAAAAGATCAGTTTTGCTCAAGTTGTTTTTGTTGTGGGACCTGTTGATACTATCTGTAAAACCTTGAACATCACAGACAACGTGTACTTATTAGCAGCTGATTAGCTTCCATTAGCTGTTAGTTGAGAGATACTAGATTTAAAATAAAAATACATATTAGTTATATATTGAAGTAGGTAAAGCACAACTACCAGACCCTGGGAGATTATTTCTAGCATTCAGTAATACTTTTTGATACAAATACAAATATTAACCGTTTTAGAAAAACGCATTTCTCCCTAACCAACTGCCCACAATGCCTAATGAAATGGCTTATCTTAACCTAGAGTGAGTATTTTTGAAGCTATATCACAAGAGGAATGGATCCCCAAAATAGGGTAATGGCATAGTACTGACATTTGGGTATACAACTCCAAAACCAAAAAAAAAAAAAAAAAAAAAAGAAAAGAAAAGAACTTCCTAGTGAGCTATCATAATGACTCTGTGTCTTAGATCTAAACCTTTATGTCATGCTTAGAATCCATCTTGGCTTTTAGAAATGTCCCTTTATGTATAAAAGTTTATTAGAGAGTAATGTTTCTGGACAATGAAATCGTGACAGATAAAAAGTATTGCTCCTCTCATTGAGAAGTGGAGTCCATTTGCCCTCTCCTTGAGTCTGGGTTGGCTTGTGGCTTGTTAGGCCAGAAATAAAGCTGCATTATAAAATCTCAGTTTAGAAGAAGCCTTGCCCTCCTTGAAATCCTGCTTTCTCAGTAAAGGTGATCAAGTCCACCTCTGAACTAAAACACATCCAGATAATACTTCTGACGATTCAGAGTTTGTCTAGAGTTCTGAACTAAAACAGAAAGGACAAATTTCGGATATTTGCCACAATGCTAGGTGGATGGGGAGGACAGCATAGAACAACATAGAATTTAATCTACTACAATTTAACTGAAAATTTTCTTCAAGCATCTGAAGTCATGGCATATGCTGTTTCTCTTAGTTGTTCAACTGATTTTGGACATTATGAAGTTCAAGGAAGGATTGCAAGAACTTTCTCCACACTCCAGCCTCCATTCCATCTTGAGTTCATATTTTGCTGGCCACACATGACATTTTACAAGCGCTTGAAAAATAAATCTCTAATAAAGCATGAGGACCCAAGATTGGTTCTATAGAGATATGGTAATTGAATTGAGGATATGATTTTCCTCTCTTTGTTCTGTTTGGTTTGCAATGGCACACTTTTCAAAGCTTATACAACAATAGACTTATACAAAAAGGTAAACTCATGACTATACCTATTAGAATAAAGAAGTGTCAGAAGTGCTGTGTACATGCATGTGTATTAGAAAGCTTAGAAATGTCAAGCATTTTGACACTAAATAGCTACAAAGCTTCCAAAGTCAACATATGCCAGCAGGTGATACACAGATCCTGATCAACTCTGGACCCAACAGCAAAGATCAAGGCTGTTTACTGATAAGAGTAGATCTTGAACAATATTTATCAAGGTCTTTTTTTTTTTTACTATTTAAACTATGGACTATGGCTGTTTGAGAACATTGACACCAAACTGCCCTGGCATGTAGCCTTGATCTTGTGTGTATTGTACTTATTACATTTATGTTGAGGTAGTTCTATATTCTCAGATTTATAAACTCTAATTAAGTGGCATTTTTAAAAACTGCAATGCTATAGCCACACTTTCATTAAGAACAAGACCCAAATCATTATGTAATGAATGGGGGAAATGCTATTTACTACAACTTCTAAGAAAGGAAAATCCTACTGAATGAACTCTTCCCACCCCACCTTTTCCTGCTGAGGACCTCAATTGCTTTTGCTTATGGGCTAAGTTTATGATCAGAGGCAGAAGAGACGTAATTTTCTCTATTAATACAGAGAGAGAATTTGGAGTTTGTATTAGTCTGTTCTCATGCTGCTATAAAGAACTACTTGAGACTGGGTAATTTATAAAGGAAAGAGGGTTAATTGACTCACCGTTCTGCAGGGCTGGGGAGGCCTCAGGAAACTTACAGTCATGGCAGAAGGCACCACTTCACAGGGTGGCAGGAGAGAGAATAAGAGCCCAGCAAAGGGGGAAGCCCCTTACAAAACCATGGGATCTTGTGAGAACTAACTCACTATCATGAGAACAGGATGAGGGTAATTACCCCCATGATTCAATTACCTCCCACTGAGTCTCGCCCACAACATGTGGGGATTATGGGTTTACAAATCAAGACGAGATTTGGGTAGGGACACAGCCAAACCATATCATTCCGCCCTTGGCCCCTCCCAAATCTCATGTTGTCACAATTCAAAACACAATCATGCTCTCCCCTTCCAACAGTCCCATAAAGTCTTAATTCATTCCAGCATTAACTCAAAAGTTCAAGTCTAAAGTCTCATCTGAGACAAGGCAAGTTCCTTCTGCCTAGGAGCCTGTAAAATCAAAAGCAGGTTAGTTAGTTCCTAGTTACAATGGGGGCACAGGCATTTAGTAAATACAGCCATTTCAAATGGGAGAAATTGGCAAAAACAAAGGGGCTACAGGCCATATGCAGGTCTGAAATCCAGTGGGGCAGTCATATCTTAAAGCTCCAAAATGATCTTTGACTCCATGTTTCACATCCAGGGCACATTGATTCAAGAGGTGGGCTCCTAAGGCTTTGGGCAGCTCTGCCGCTGTGGCTTTGCAGGATACAGCACCCCCTTCCGGCTGCCTTCATGGGCTGGTGTTGAATGTCTACAGCTTTTCTAGGCACATAGTGCAAGCTATCAGTAGATCTACCATTCTGGGGTCTGGAGGATAGTGGCCCTCTTCTCATAGTTCTATAGGCAGTGCCCCAGTGGGGACTCTGTTTGGGGGTTCTGATCCCAGATTTCCCTTTCCACACTGCCTTAACAGAGGTTTTCCATGAGCACTCCGCCCCTGCAGCAAACTGCTGCCTAGATATCCAGGTGTTTCCATTCATCCTCTGAAATCTAGACAGAGGCCCAAACCTCAATTCCTGACTTCTGTGCACCTACAGGCTCAACACCATGTGGAAGCTGCCAAGGATTGGGGCTTGCACCCTCTGAAGTAATGGCCTGAGCTGTACCTTGGCCCCTTTTAGTCATGGATAGAGCTGAAGCAGCTGGGATGCAGGGAACCATGCCCTGAGGCTGCACAGGTGGGGTGGAAAGGGAGAGGGGGCCCTGGTCCCAGTCCAGGAAACCATTTTTCCCTCCCAGGCATCCAGGCATATGATGGGAGGGGCTGCTGACATGCCCTGAAGACATTTTCCCCATTGTCTTGGTGATTAACGTTTGGCTCCGTGTGCAAATTTCTGCAGCCAGCTCGAATTTCTCCCCAGAAAATGCGGTTTTCTTTTCTATTGCATCATCAGGCTGCAAAGTTTCCAAACTTTTGTGCTCTGCTTCCACTTGAACACTTTGCTGCTTAGAAATTTCTTACCCCAGATACCCTAAATTATCTCTCTCAAGTTCAAAGTTCCACAGATCTCTAGGGCAGGGGCAAAATGCCACCAGTCTCTTTGCCTAGCAATGAAAGGAGCCGGGCACATTCCTCAGCCCCGGGCTCAAAACAAACAAGCCCAGTACAAACACATCCCATCCTCCCATCCCACCACATATCGCCATATAGTGACCTTTACTCCAGTTCTCAACAAGTTCCTCATCTCCATCTGAGACCACCTCAGCCTGGACTTCATTGTCCATATCACCATCAGCATTTTGGTCAAAGCCGTTCAACAAGTCTCTAGGAAGTTCCAAACCTTCCCACATTTTCCTGTCTTCTTCTGAGCCCTCCAAACTGTCCCAACTTCTGCCTATTACCCAGTTCCAAAGTCATTTCCACATAAAGTATCCTTATAGCAGCACCCCACTCTCTGTGGTACCAATTTACTGTATTAGTCCATTCTCATACTGCTATGAAGAAATACCCAAGACTGCGTAATTTATAAAGGAAAGAGGTTTAACTGATAGTTCCACATGGCTGGGGAGGCCTCAGGAAACTTACAATCATGGTGGAAGGCACCTTTTTACAGGGTGGCAGGGGAGAGAATGAGTGTCCAGAAAAAGGGGAAAGTCCCTTATAAAACCATCAGAACTCATAAGAACTAACTCACTATCATGAGAACAGGATGGGGGAAACTGCCTCTATGATTCAATTATCTTCACCTGGTCCCTCCCACTACATGTGGGGATAATGGGAACTATAATTCAAAATGAGATTTGGGTGGGGACACAGAGTTTCAGGAAGCATCTTGTCTCCAAACAGAGAACATGAAGTTGCTATGACAGCATAAGTCTTGGAGTGTGGCATGGAAAAACGTGGCTAAAGAAAAATCCCCAAGGATGGACAGTTGGAAGGACTTGAAAATAGAAATGTTGGCCAGGCACAGTGGTTCACGCCTGTAATCCCAGCACTTTGGGAGGCCAAGGTGGGCGGATTACTTGAGGTCAGGAGTTTGAGACCAGCCTGGCCAACATGGTGAAACCCCAACTCTACTAAAAATACAAAAATTAGCCTGGCGTGGTGGTGCTCAACTGTAGTCCTAGGTATTTGGGAGGCTGAGTTGGGAGAATCACTTGAACTGGGAGGCAGAGGTTGCGGTGAGCTGAGATCATACCACTGCACTCCAGCCTGTGTGACAGAGTGAGACTCTGTCTAAAAAAAAAATAAATGAAGAAGTGTTGAGTATTCTGTTGCAGTTGTTTGCAATGCTGTAATATTTCTTTCTCCTTCTGCAGTCTTCTTTTGTTAACATTGGCTGCCAAAATCAAGAAGGTATTGTGTACAGAGTTTTGTGTTTTTTCTTCTAGGTTTTTCTTTTTGAGGAGGGTAGGATGGGTGCAGAAACCACAGAGGTCTCTAAGTTTGACATCTGTGTCAAGGTAGTATGAATAGGAACCACATACAAGGGCACAGGGATGATCATAAATCCAACTGATTAAATAGAAACAAGGAGTTTCAGGTAAGGATGCTAATGAAAATGAAGTCTCCTGGGGATCTGGGGAAATGTGAGGAAGGGCTTTTCACTTCCACAGGATGTAGGATGGGACCTTATCTAGAACTTAAAAGGAAGAGAAAGCATAGCTACTTTTGGTAGAATTACCTTGTCTATTTGCCTGTCTCTGTCTCTCTCTCTCTCTCTTTAGGCAGGGAGGAGTGTGGTTAACAAATATGTAAATATCTTTAAGTAACTTTTAATGCTATTACCCTTGCAGAATATTATTAGCTTCTATTTCATTTTACAAATGGAGACACTAGAGCTCTGAGCAACTTTTTCAGAGCCACCCAGGAATGAGTAACAGAGCAAGGAATTAACTGAGATCTGTCCAACTCCAGGGCAATATTTATTCCACCAGGCTTCACAAAAGTGACATGAACCCTTCTGGAACTGAGGAAATGCATGCTTATGGGAACGGGGAGAATGACTGGTGACATATAATCTAAAAATCTCAGTTTGCCATATATTACCGACTGTAATTATTTATTGATCTATATATTGAGATCCCTAAATAAATTAATAGGAGCTTTCAAAGGAATTAATTACCTTTGCTATATCATCATTTTTATTTTATCTTTCACCACTAGTTCTTCCCCAGAGTCCATTTTCTTGGGTGAATTTACTCCAGAAGATAGAATGTTTCTACTGTTTTCACAGACATTGGAGGAATTAAAAACTAAATATATTGAAAATATGGGAAAACATTCACTATTGATAAATGAGGGGTGAGTGAGAGAGAATGTCAGTAGGTTGCAGTCAAATGGTAGAATTAAATTACTGGGAAAGTAAGAAAGCTAGTTAAATGGAAATGAATAAAGATGAGATTGGATTTTAATTACAATCACAAGTAACTGAAACATTCGAAGATTTAAGCTAACAATGGGGATTTTGAATTTAATTAAGAAAGAAGAGGTTAAAAAAGACTTTATTATGGCTGTTTCTGACAACTAAGGGTGACAGAAGCAAGAGCCTAAATAGAACAGAGCATTGGAGAGGGGACAGCTGAGGCAATTCAAGTGTTTATGCAAAGAACTTCAGAAGCAAACTTTGGCTTAGACTCTCCTCTCAACTTTGGCTTAGGTGCAAGATAAAGGAAATATGAGGATGTCAGAAGTGTAGGAATGTTCAAAGAGAAAAGCGGATTTCTCCCTTACATCCCTTAGTACTGAGAGTGAAAGGTCTATGGTTAGAGGGCGTGGGGGGAGGAGAGAGAGAGAAAGAGAGCAGAAAGAGAGACAGAGAGAGAGACAGAGACAGAAGAAGAGATTTTAGGAATGAATGGCTGAAGAAGATTATGAAGAGTCGATAAGAAAAAAAGGTATTATCCTAAATGAAGAGCTATAAAGGACAAAGAGGCAGAGATTGTTGAACTTTTCAGAGACAAGAAGACTAAGAGAGTGAATAATTATGTAATGGGGTACTCAGTGGCATAAACACAAATAACAAAGGATAACTTCACACTGAGTTATCATAGTGCACAAAGAGATCAAAAGAATCAAGAGTGGAAATAAGAGTGAAATCCAGTGAAAGCTTGAAACAGAGAGGAACAGAAAAGAGATCGTCTCTACTAAAAACACAAATATTAGCCATGTGCAGTGGCAGGCACCTGTAATCACAGCTACTCAGGAGACTGAGGCATCGCGCCACTGCACTGTAGCCTGGGCAACAGAGCAAGACTCCGTCTCAAAAAGAAAAAGAAGAATTAGGAATAGAAAAAAAGTAGATGGGCCAACCAGCAGTATGTTAGTGGGGAAAGAAGCGCAGTAGTTCAATGTTAGAATACATTATATGCATTATGTCGTGTAATTTCCATTATCTATCAAGGGTAGGTACTGCCAGATGAGGTTACTGTCACGTGCATCCGTGTGAAGAGACCACCAAACAGGATCTGTGTGAGCAACAAGGCTGTTTATTTCACCTGGGTGCAGGTGGGCTGAGTCCGAAAAGAGAGTTAGGGAAGGGAGATAGGTGTGGGGCCGTTTTATAGGATTTGGGTGGGTAGTGGAAAATTACAGTCAAAGGGGGTTTTTCTCTTGTGGGCAGGGGCGGGGGTCACAAGGTGCTCAGTGGGGGAGCTTCTGAGCCGGGAGAAGGAATTTCACAAGGTTAATCGCTCAGTTAAGGTGGGGCAGGAACAAATCACAATGGTGGAATGTTATCAGTTAAGGCAGGAACCGGCCATTTTCACTTGTTTCGTGATTCTTCACTTGCTTCAGGCCATCTGGATGTATAAGTGCAGGTCACAGGGGATATGATGGCTTGGCTCGGGCTCAGAGGCCTGACAGTTAATAAGGCGTAGAGTTTAAATGCCTTGACCAAACGTCACTAGCTGGTAAATGAAGTCAGGTGTCAAACCAGGCCTGTCTCCAAAGCCTACACTCCATCACCATTTACATTTTTGAAGACATTTTAACTTCAGTATGTATTTTAAAAGAAACATTTTCTGGATAGCCAAAATATTACCATAATTCACAAAAATTAATCATAATTTTTAAATACACCCTGTCCATATTTCACAAGCCACCTTCCAAATATCATTTACAGCTGGTCTATACAAACCAGGATCCTGTCCAAGCCACACTACTTACCTCTCCAATGTAGAAGAGTCTCTTTTTTTTCTCAATGACACTGATCTGTTCTGTAAAGTGTTTCACCTTCTGAATTTGTCTAATTGTTTCGTTGTGGCAACTGTTTATTCTTCTATATGTTTCCAATAAACTGAAAGTTACATCTAAAGTCTTGATAGGTTTGGCCGGCAGTGGTGGCTCACGCCTGTAATCCCAGCGCTTTGGGAGGCCGAGGCAGGCAGATCACGAGGTCAGGAGATCGAGACCATCCTGGCTAACATGGTGAAACCCCATCTCTACTAAAAATACAAAAAATTAGCCGGGCGCAGTGGCGGGCGCCTGTAGTCCCAGCTACTTGGGAGGCTGAGGCAGGAGAATGGCGTGAACCCGGGAGGTGGAGCTTGCAGTGAGCCGAGACAGCGCCACTGCACTCCGGCCTGGGCGGAAGAGCGAGCCTCCATCTCAAAAAAAAAATAAATAAATGAAGTTTTCATGGGTTCAAATTAAGTGTTTTAGTTGAAAGTGCATCATAGTTAATGTGTATACACCATAGGCAATTCATTAGGAGATGGATAATACCTGGTTGTTCTAGCATTAGGGGTGCTAAGTTTGGTCAATGAATTGGGATGATGATGGCTTTATTCTCTATTGTACAATTTTAGTCTTATCCTGCCTCTGCCATTGTAAATTTATGATTTCCCCCTTGTGAAAAGAATGTGATCTTTTTTTTGATGTTCCTTAAGCAAATCACATACGAAATTCACTTCCCCACCAATTGATCACCTAACAATTTTAACATCAACTGATAATCCTTGCCTGAGTCAGTAATTTTCATCAGGGATGCAAAATGGTGAATTTTATCTTTCTATCTATTATCATCTATATTTATTAGCTCGCATTCTTTTGTAAAGTACAGCTTTGACTTGTCAACTAGGGCTACTAGTTACTCAGAAATACCGGTCTTACTGGAAAGGCAGAATAAATGTGTAATACTTCCCTTTACTTACCAATTTTCAAAGTAAGATGTTGGTTTAATGGCCACCTCAAATGGTAACAAATAGGTTTTTATGACTTATTTGAGAGTTATGATGGACTTACGAATTTTCCTAGACCCAATGTGTTTCAGTTACCTACAATCTTGATGTTCAAATGGTGGCAAATTAGGCCAGTGGGAACCCCATCTACAAGGTTTTTGTGCCCTTTTGAAATGACTCCATGTCTTTGAAAGCTTCTTTACTTTGGTCAGAAGATAAAGTGGGCTCACCTTGTGTTTCCCTGTCTTAAATCTGGAATCAGCCATTTCTTCAAGGAGTCCTGCTTACTTTTAGTGAGCAATGATACTAGAGATCAAAATTTGGGTTTGAAATGATATTTTTTAAAAAAAACTAAACTACAGTCTTAAGGTAAATCTGTTTCTAACTTGACCTTGTTCTTATCATGAATTTCCCCCACATTATTAAATACTCTACCAGGCTTTTTTTTTTTTTTTTTTTTTTTTTTGAGAAGAAGTCTTGCTCTGTCACCCAGACTGGAGTGCAGAGTGCAGTAGTGAATTTAGCCAAGGAAAACAGAAGGAAATATGGAATAGGTTTTTTTTTTTTTTTAAAAAAAAGGAAAAAGACTAAATTTTCTGGTAGTGCATTTAAATAAAGAATGCATTATTGAGAAGTCAGGGGAGCACTCAGTGGGAGCATGGTCAGTGAGCAATACACTCAAGTGATGGACATCTGGTAAATATCTGATGGGCAACATGACCCTAAAAAAAACCCAAGGTCGGCCGGGTGCGGTGGCTCACGCCTGTAATCCCAGCCATTTGGGAGGCCGAGGCGGGAGGATCACGAGGTCAGGAGTTCGAGACCAGCCTGACCAACATGGTGAAACCCCATCTCTACTAAAAATACAAAAATTAGCCAGGCATGGTGGCGCATGCCTGTAATCCCAGCTATTCAGGAGGTTGAGGCAGGAGAATCGCTTGAACCAGGGAGGCGAAGGTTGCAGTGAGCCGAGATGGCACCACTGCACTCCAGCCTGGGCGACAGAGCGAGACTCCGTCTCAAGAAAAGAAAAAGGAAAAAAAAAAAAGAACACAAGGCCTACTACACTGACACCCTCAATATTTTTATGTTTTGACATTAGCTATATTACATTTCTGAAAATGCCAATCATATTCAGCCAAGTATTCTTCATCTATACTGCAGGAGATCACGGAAACCATGGCTACATGATACTCATGTCTGGGTAATTTCTAATTCTTATTTGAACAGGTAACTTTGATCCTCTCCCTTCATTTTATTAACGCAGCTAAGGGAAAGATACTGGCATGGATTCTTTCCCAGGACCTATACACCCCCTGGTGGAGACAAGAACAAGTAACCAAATTCCCATACCCTGATGACCTGATGTTAACTTGTCAAAAGGTAACTACTGTATAAGATTTTGTTTTACTACAAGTAGCACCTTGATTTTGTAAAGATTAACAGGCTCTATGACCTTAAGTATTTATTGCCAGATAATGACATGTCGGGGGGGAAAAAAAACATAGTTCGTCTCTCATTGTTACCTGACGTGGCTCCTCGCCCATACATACCTATCAGTAGGTGGAAACCACACAGTTCCTTGTCTTACAGCCTGGGTCGTTGTATCAGATCCAAGTCACTTTGTCAAAGAAGTGAAAATGTAATAAACAATAGTACTCTTGATATTTCTAATTGCTGCCAACCAGTGATATCTGATGTAGTCTTCTCTTTTCTGGCTTACAATTGAATAAGAATACCAGATTCTTGCACTAGATCAATGTAAAAAAAAAAAAAAAAGATTTGATATTCCTATCTCCAGTTAAAGAAAAACATAATATTCTTATAGAATTAGTGCCAGTGCCTTTCAAATATTCTGCTTTTTCTGCCACATCATTTTTGATGTAATAAAGTTTCTACGATAGGTTTGAAAAACAAAACAAAAACAGCAAACATTCAAGGAAAATATATCAAAACACTAAAACACATTAGAACACTCCATACAAGAAAGTTAAACAGAACCCAAACTACCAAATCTTCATACATTAACATTTCATCTGAGGATGCTTTTGGCAGTGAGGCCAAAAATTACATTTGCTGAATAGCCTTCAGAAAATTACTTAATATGCTGAATACTATTTGATATGCTGCATACTCACCATATTTGCTGAATATCCTTTAGAAAACTACTTAATCCTTTATAATAATCTACAAAATGAATATGTCAATATCTCTGTACCTACACTGCTAATATACTATTAAGAAATAAGGACAATGTTTTTTACCCAAAACTGCAGGACAATGGAAACTGAATCATACCAACCCATAAGGAGATACTGACTTCATCTCTACTCACAATGTGATTCTTCACGTCACTTAACTTTTACCCATGAAAATAATGGGGATAAGATTTATTCTGCTTATCTCCAAGGGTTCTCATGGAAGCTGTATTTTTGAAATAATGAATTTTGTATAGGAGCGAAGAGCTTCACAAACTCAAGTGCTGACATAGTAGAGATATTTCAGGATTTATGTTTCTATAGGCTTTTACGTTGTTGGTATTTATAGATATATCTCCATTTACAAATTAGATGACCCCAAGTGTTGAATGTAAACTGATTTTTGTAGTTAAGTCATTCAGATTGCACTTAAAGGGACTCAATAGAGAATCATCAATAAACAACTATTTTATTTTGCAGTTGAATTGGCACCAATACTAATGTTATCTTATATGTAAAGATATTCCTGATGAAAGCTGTCTGTGTTATAGGGCTTTGCTCTTCTAATCCTCTAGTAAGCCTTGTCAGAGCTGATGGTGCCTCACCTCTGCCTTGCCACTGGCAAGATTCCATTCACACTTGGTACTTCTCCTGACATGTTACTGTCAGGAGAACTCAATGTTCCAAGGAAAGGTCCCAGTGAGTCAGAAAGTTTTGAAAGTAATATTTAGAAGTATATGGAGAACAAGAATGGAAGTGAAAGTTTATGGAGTGTTTGAAACTTTATGGAAAGTTTATGAAAGTTTATTGAAAGTTGGTTGGAGATTTAGAAGTATATGAATAAAACAAAAAACCACCACCACTACCCTACCCTATTTACATATAGTATGAAGATTTTAAAAATATTTTGGGATATTTACAACTAGTAAAAGTAAATACCAACTTGCTTACAGTAGGAAGAATAATGAGGAAATAAACATGTTTTTGCATATACTTAAATGCAATTATCTAAGTAAAATCTTAGCTTTGGTGAACCATTAAAAGTGGTAAAAAGTGGAATTAGGGGATCTGTTTGCAGGTATAAAATAATAAGTTGTCACAAATTTAAAAACTTTTACAAATGCAAACATCTTTTATGATTTTATTATTTTCACTAATAGATTAAATTAAGGTAGCTCCTCCTAATTTAAAACTAATTTAGAGAGGGAAAAAAAAGGGTTTGTGAGTCATCCAGTGATTCTTTGCATCTAAGAAGGTCGGATCACGTTAATATATGCCATGCACTCACTGTGGCATGAACATGACCTGGAAACCCATCGAGGCTTCTTTTTGCTATTTTCATTACATCCAAAACAAAAGGATTGAGATGCTTGTGGGTACAGTCCTATGTTAAAAGTAATTTCTCATTTTAAGAACTAAATGTAGAGAACTCCTGATCTCTTGTAAACTTCAGTGCCATTTTTAATGTCAAATATACTTAAGATTTTTATTTATAATATGTAATAAAAACCTATGGAAATTAAGTAAGTACTGGTTGAATATTTTAACACTCATAAAAGGGTACTTTTAAGAACTATCCAAATTAAGAGGAATTTATAATATCATTTTTTTCTGAAAAATAATTCCAAAAAGAACATTGAAACTCAGGCATGTTTGCAGATATCCTTGTCTGTTTATAAAGGTTGTTTGGAAATCTGTAGCTCCAGGTCATTTCTACTGCCTTTGCTTGCGTGAAAGATTGCATAAGTGAGTTAATTTAGAGAACAAAAACAATATATAATGACAAGTGAGAATTTTCTTTATAAGTTCAGCCAAACTGAGTGGGTAGCCAAAGTCAACAGCTACTTGAACTTGTTTGATTTCAGAGGCATGAGTGCCACATAACTAAAGCCTCTAGTATCATCTTATTTTCTGCAGTTTTTTATGTAAAAAATTATTACATAGATTTAGAATCTCATTAACTTCTCTTTCACATTTTTTGGGTGTCAGTAGTCAGGTAACAAATAAATGATGATGAGATATTACATTCAAAGTTGAATGTAATATGAAAATGTTGGAATATGTGAAACTTAATAAAAATAAATTGAAAAATGGATATTACACAGGCTTGTATTATATAGCCTGCATTATATAGATAAAGTTCATATATAAAAATAAAATCTATAATAATCATACTGTAAGCAATCAGATCGTATGACAAATGACCAGGAAACTTTGGTTGTTTCAGAGTGAAAACAAAAATAGTTACTGAACAGCTTGAGGGTTTTCTACAATGTCTTCATAGCACAGTGTTCTTCCCTATCTCCAGACTTCTAGAATCACAGCAGTTACTACTACTGGAATTAAGAAAATTGTAGGTATTTCACACACTGTGGGTTCTTATATGGGCATTCCTTCGGCTTTTTCTTCCCAGTTCTACCATGGGGAACTGCCAAGGACACTTCACTTAAAGCTATATAGATATTACCAACACTGAGAAATGAACCAACACCCCTTCTAAAATGTCTTTTTCCTCCCTTTAAAACCCAATCAAAACATATATATTTTATATGTGTGTGTGTGTGTGTGTGTGTGTGTGTGTATACACAAAATTTTTTAAGCCAGGGTCTTGCTCTGTCACCCAGGATGGAGTGCAGTGGCATGAACATGGCACTGCAGACTCAACCTCCTGGGTTCAAGCGATCCTCCCACCCCAGCCTCCTGAATAGCTGGAACTGTAGGCATGTGTCACCACACCCTGCTAGTTTTAAAAAATATTTTGTAGAGACAGGGTTTTGCTACGTTGCCTAGGCTGGTCTTGAACTCCTGACCTCAAGCAATCCTCCTGCCTCGGTCCCCCAAACTGCTGGGATTACAGGCATGAGCCACTGCACCCAGCCAACATATATTTTTCTATCACCAGCATCAACTTTGTTGGCACTGCTCTCTCATTTAAAAAATATTAATGTATATATTTTCTCAAGGCCCAGAGGGTTCTATTCTTCATTCACTGATTTATTATTAATTAACCATTTACCGAGTGACTCCTATATGTAAGATATTGTTCTGGGCTCTAGGGACACACAGTGGAGAGTCTGGAGGAATGGGAAAGGAGCATGTTAGTCAAACAAGTTAACAAGAAAATATCAGGTATTGCTAATGCTACGGTAAACAGTGTAAAAAGTAACTAAGAGAGAAAAGAGATGACTTTAGATTGAGGCATCAGGGAAGGCCTTTCTGAAGAAATTACATTTATTAAGCTGAGGTCAGAAGGACAAACTATAACAGAGTGTCATTTACCCTAAGTAATGTGCTGCCTGCAAATACAGGACTGTGTTCTTGGTAGGCCCTCAATAAGTGGTAAGTCCAAGTAGTCATCTCTAAGTTATGTACTCCTGGCTGGGCGCAGTGGCTCACACCTCTAATCCCAGCACTTTGGGAGGCTAAGGTAGGTGGATCACTTGAGGTCAGGAGTTCAAGACCAGCCGGGCCAACATGGTGAAAACCCGTCTCTACTAAAATACAAAAAAATTAGGAGGGCGTGGTGGTGCACGCTTGTAATTCCAGCTACTTGGGAGGCTGAGGCAGGAGAATCGCTTGAACCCAGGAGGCCAAGTTTGCAGTGAGCCAAGATCTTGCCACTGCACTCCAGCCTGAGCAACAGAGCAAGACTCCATCTCAAACAAAAAAGAGAAAACAAAACAAAACAAAAAAACCTCCAAAAGTCATTTACTCTATTGCAAAAGTACCATACACATGCTTAATATTAAATAATATAAAGTCAGATTAGTTTGGGTTGCCATAGAACACCAATGTACACAATATTCTAGACACTAACACCTACTCACATTACAAATACTTATAATAGGTTTTCTTTTTTTTTTTTTTTTTTTGAGACGGAGTCTCGCTCTGTCGCCCAGGCTGGAGTGCAGCGGCCCAATCTCGGCTCACTGCAAGCTCCGCCTCCCAGGTTCAGGCCATTCTCCTGCCTCAGCCTCCCGAGTAGCTGGGACTACAGGCGCCTGCAACCACAGCCGGCTAATTTTTTGTATTTTTAGTAGAGACAGGGTTTCACCGTGTTAGCCAGGATGGTCTCGATTTCCTGACCTCGTGATCCGCCGGCCTTGGCCTCCCAAAGTGCTGGGATTACAGGCGTGAGCCACCGCGCCCGGCCTATAACAGGTTTTCAAAGGGGAAAAGAACACCCTCCTAGCCTCAATATTATGTATTTTATAAGTACATGTTTAAACATGGTATTTGCATGTAATTTTACTGTATTAATAAAAACAACCACCTCATCCCCTGGAATGTTGAATCTGTTACCAGTTTGTAGAAAGGATGAACATTTCTTTCTATAAGATATCACTTCATCCTACTACCTTCTTTCTCAAAAGCCCACATACAGTCACAAATTCCAGGCTAGGGCAAGCAGGACCTCCACTTGTATCAACTAATTCATGCTTTCACTTTCAAGTCTACTGATGCTCTGAATATCTGTAGTATTTATAGTTGCTACTTTTTAATCAACATACTTATGGAAAACTAAACATTACAGTTTTTACCGTTCCTGATAAAAATGATAAAATCTGTTAAACAAGCCTTTCCCACAAAGATAAAACTGAAGAATAAAATAGGGAAGATGTTAAATACAGAAACCATGAGGAAAGACCTTTTATAATTAAGAATGTTCTAAAAAGTACATTGAAAGGTACACTATGTAAGGAAAACACAAACCAAAAATCAATACAAAGGCATACAACAGAAAGGACATGTACTCATTTTAAATATTCTTCTATCTCCAAGGTTAAAGTGAGAAAAGGCACTGGCTCAAATATTGACACTAATTGTGAGCCATTTTCAACACTATTTCCAAGCCAGTGTAAACTGAAGGAGGTAAAGGACAGTAAAGAGAATCCTGTGAGGAAAAACCTTTCTTAGTCCTCTTTTAATGTTGCCTAATTATCATACACACCTTAATTCAACAATAATGATAAGCCATTAGAAAACATTGTATTGCTAATTAATTATGTGTGAAGTCTTTAAGTCCATGCGAATAAGTTAGTTAACTGTTACGCCCTCCAAAGAAAGCAAGAAGTGTTGTGATACAATCAACAAAACAGTGGTTTATCAGCATTCTCTTTCCCTGTAGCTTTCCTTTGAGTAGGTGCACTTGGAATTGTGCCAGTGAAGCCACATGAAATCAAACTATAGGACTCAAAGGAAATTTTAAGGTAGCCACTGCTGAGGATGATTCTGAATGTCTCTGCTTTATATTGTAGCAGGATAAGCCGCAGACAAAACCCCTCAGACACCGAGTTAAAGAAGGAAGGGCTTTATTTGGCTGGGAGCTTCGGCAAGACTCATGTCTCCAAAAACCGAGCTCCCTGTGAGCAATTTCTGTCCCTTTTAAGGGCTTACAACTCTAAGGAGGTCTGCGTGAGAGGGGAATGATCGATTGAGCAAGGAGGGGGTACCTGACTGGGGGCTGCATGCACCTGTAATCAGAACGGAACAGAACAGGACAGAGATTTTCACAATGCTTTTCCATACAATGTCTGGAATCTATAGATCACATAACCAGTTAGGTCAGGGGTCCATCTTTAACCAGGCCCAGGGCGTGGCGCCAGGCTCTCTGCCTGTGGGTTTCATTTCTGCCTTTTAGTTTTTACTTCTTTCTTTGGAGGCAGAAATTGGGCATAAGACAATATGAGGGGTGGTCTCCTCCCTTAATATAGAAAGATTTATCTAAAGGAAAATGAATCATGAAGTTCAAACTTTGTAAAAGAGTATTTTCCCCTGCACAGATCCCCAGGTCATAGCTATAAATTCCAAAGAGGCAAAACTGTTAAGCTAAGTGGATTAGAGCTAATTATTAGTTCTAGGACACACATACTATTTTCATGTGCTATAACACACACACACACACACACACACACATACATATACATGGTTACACATGTGTACTAGGGCTCTTTTTATAAACTATTTGAGTTAGAAGATACTTTAATTAAAAGCTTTACAGAGGATTATAGAAATTATTAGCCTTTATGACAATATGGGTCACATATATATTCACATCATTGATCAGGGACACTCTTAAGGGGCAAACACTAATACAGGATTTAGGCAGATAGTGAGGGCAAAAGAGTCCTCAGCAGAACTTCCCTTTTAACAAAAAGCAGCCCTAGAAATCATTTCTTTTCTAACAAAGAGCAGCCTGAAAGATCGAGCTGCAAACATAGGTAAGGAAGCTGGAACCTTGCACGGGAGGAGGCCTGCAGCTGTGCCAATAGAAAAGGGTTACCTGGGGGCCAGACATGTCCACCATGGAAACTCCATCTTCCCTTTTTTGTTAGCATGTGTACAGTAAGAAAGAAATGGGCAACATGGAGAAGCTCAGGCAGAGAACCCACCTGCATAATCAAAGATTGGGGTGGGGGCTGCCAGAGATTTATACCCTATGCAGATGGCACACCTGTTCCTAACTGGCTTTTTGCATCCTATGTACATCAGCACTACCAACCCCCCCCCCCCCCACTAGCTCATCTATAAAACTCCCTGCATTTCACTGTGGATCAGCAACCAATTTTTCCAGGACCCCTCTTGGTAGCAGAGATCTTCTCTTTCTTTTGCCTACTAAACTTCAGCTCTTAACCTCACTGTGTGTCTGCATTTTTTATCTCTGTGGCTGTGAGACAACGAACCTCGGGTGTCGCCCCAGACAAGGCCGCTTCAACATGATGCACTTTTTAACAATAGACGTTGCATGAACCCCAAATACCTGAGACAAGTCTCAACTTAGGAAGTTTATTTTGCCAAGGTTAAGGATGCACAAGTGTGACACAGCCTCAGGACGTCCTGATGACATGAGCCCAAGGTGGTCGGGGCACAGCTTGGTTTTATACATTTTAGGGAGACATAAGACATCAATCAATATATGTAAGATGGACATTGGATCAATATGGAAAGGTAGGACAACTCGAAGTGTGGGAGAGGACTTCCAGGGCACAGGTAGATAAGAGACAAATGGTTGCATTCTTTTGAGTTTCTGATGAGCCCTTCCAAAGGAGGCAATCAGACAGGCCTTTGTCTCAGTGAGCAGGCAGGTTTGCGCTAAGCAGTTTCCAGCTTGACTTTTCCCTTTAGCTTAGTGATTCTGGGGTCCCAAGATTTACTTTCCTTTCACAGTTGTGACAAGGTTTTCAGAAATCCATTGTGGCAAAAAAGCAGCACCTGAACCTTATTATTTGGGTAGAATAAAAACAGAAACAGTAACAGGATATTCAGATAATATGCTACAACCAGTTCCTTCTCTGTCCCTGACAAAGGTGCACCAAGGGAAATTAAACCACAGGAAATGTTATTCATGTTAAAACAATCTATTCAGGACTCAAAACTACAAATCAAAGAAAATTTGAAAAACCTTTCCAATAAGTTTCAGTGAAAACATTCTTTATTAGTAAGCAGACATTTCAAACTTTTTGATTACATACATCATGCAAAATGACTGACCTCACAGATGGTTGTCTGTTCATTGTGACATCTTTTTTGAGATGATCATAAATTTAAGATGACTGCAGTAGTAAAAATAATTCATGAAAATGACTCTCAATGAAGCAAAACACTACATAGCACACATGAAATACTGTTCATCCCTCCTGGATGTTTAATTCTCTCCTAATGTAAATCTCTATCTTGGAAGACTATTATATACAAAAATGGCAGTTGTTTTTGTATGTGCATCTATAGGCACTCAACTGATAAAAAACAAGAAAATTTCAAATAATTTTACAAGGATTGGTTATTTTTCCTGTTTTGTTAATCCAAAACAGGACAATGCCCTTTGATTTACAGTGTTCAATTCTTTTAAGAAATCATTTTCTTCGGAAGATGATTTTGACCCATGAAAAAGTTGTTTTACCCCTGGTAATCTTTTTGAAATGGGGCTGGCTGTTACACATTATCCGAGTTCTTTTCAGTAAGTGAAAAGGAGTAGGGCTTATTTTGAGAATTCCTCTATATTACGGCACTGAGAAAACTTCTCTGCAGTGGTGGGCTCACCACTTTCATCCTGTGGTAGTTCTGGTAGCACTCCCAGTGTGAAAACCCTAGCACAGGTAAATTCACCTCTTTGAAATAAACAGTGACCCTGGAGAAAGGTGAATTCCAAATCTAGTAGCATATTCAAGTCATCTGGCAGAGAAGCAGGCATAAAAGAGTTTTCTAGTTACTTGGGGTGCTGCTGTAACAAATACCTAAAAGTGGAAAAGTGGCTCTGGAATTGGGCAGTAGGTAGAGGCTGGAAGAATTCTGAGGAGCATGCCAGAAAAGAAGCTAAATTGCCTTAAACAGGCTGTTAGTAGAAATATGGAATGTTAATGCTAGGGCGGCCTTTTAGAAAGGAGCATAATAGAGAATACCTCGATTGCCATAGAATATCTAAATCATCATGAATAGACTGTTGGTAAAAAATGAGGAATATGTTACTGGAGAAGTGGAGGAAAGGAGTCCTTGTTACATAGTGGCAAAAAGCTAAGCTGAGTTGTGTCCTGCAGTTATGTGTAAAGCAGAACTTTTAAGTGATGACTTCAATATTTAGCTGAGGATATTTCCAAGCAAGCTGTGGAAGGTACAGCCTGCTGTCTTCTTGCTGATTATAGTAAAATGTGGAAAGAGGTAGATTGAGGGAAGAACTGTTAAATATAAAGAAACCAGGACTTGATGATTTGGGAAATTCGCGGCCTATTCAAATGGCAAAAGCCACTAAAACTAAGATTCACTGTCAGGACAGCCTTTACTCTAGAGAAAGTGATGAAGATATGGCTGTATAACCTTTTGCTAATACTTCAGAAACATCAAAAGGTCTGAATATCAGGTCACACAAAAGACTCTTTGAAGATATTAAGGGTGTGAATCATAGATCCTCTCAGCTATTTCAGAAAAAGCCAAAAACAGAGACAGGATTTTCCAGGAAAGATATGTGAGGAGCCTCCTATCTAAATGAGTGCATCCCCGTGACATATGTAGAAGACCCACAAGTTTCTTGACAATGTTATAGCAGCAGAAGCACCACCATTTTTAACAGAAAGCTTTAGAGAATATAAAAGAAGAACAAACTGATAAGCTGATACTCAGCTGCAAACGTGTGCTACCTTTTGTGAAAAAGTAAAGATGACTCTGAGACAGTCAACAAGCCCAGAGAACAGCAGTGAGGTGAAGATTACTCCCAGGCCTTGAAACTTAAAGAAGGGTGCCTGGCTGGTTTTGTAAATTGATTGGTGCTGATGGCTCCTTTTTCCATCTGTTTCTGCTTTTTGAACAGGAACGTGTGTAACTATTATTGTCTGCCTGTCATGCCATCATACTTGGGAACAGATAACTTGTTTTCTAGGTTCACATGTGCACAGTTGGAATTATGTCCCAGAAATCACACACGGATCCTCTCCCAAACTTAATTTAGATGGCTTCAATGTGAGATTTGAGACTTTTGAGTTGGTGAGACTCAGATAAGATTTTGGATTTAGAGTTGATGCTGTAATAATGGGTTGTGACTTTTGAGCACCTATGAGTGACGTAAATTTATTTGTGATGAACCTGAATCTTTAACACAGGAGTGGAGCGGGGGGTGGGTGGGAACTGTAGTAGGCAAGAATAATGTTCCATGTAAAATGTTAATGTCCTAATCTCCAAACCTGTATGTAACCTTAGATGGTAAAAGAGATTTTGCAGATGTAATTAAGGTTACTATGGATTTCAACACAAGGAGATAAGCCTAGATTATCCGGTGGGCCTCATTTAATCATGAGTCCTGCAGAGAACCTCTCCAGGCTGGTGTCAGAGAGATGTGGTAATAGAAGGGTCATAGAGATGAAACAGCACTGGTTTTTAAGATGGAAGAAGGAGGTCACAAGCCAAGGAATGAGGATGTCCTGTAGAAGGTGGAATGACAAGGAAATGATTCTCCTGTAGAGCCTCCTAACAGAATGCAACCCTGCCAACAAATTGATCTTGGCACCGCGAAACTCTTAACCTGGACTCCTAACCTACAGAATTGTGAAGATAATAAATTTGTGCTATTTTAAGCCACATTTTGTAACTTGTTATGGTGGCAATGGAAAACTAACCAGAAGTAATAATTAAGGATGAAATGGTGTCTGGGAAGAAGGAAAAGCTTCTGGCTTCAGCAGAAATGCAAACATTTATGCTGGTAATTCTTTAGATCTAGTCCGTCTGACAGAATTTACATTCCTGTATTTCTACACTAGTCTTGTTCTGGAGAAGACATTCTAGGTTGAGCACACAGAATAGTGTTTAGTGTATACAGTGAGTTTCCTAGAAAAATGTGTTGAATGAATAAATGAATGTGATCAACGCAAGCTCTGGGAGGAACTGTAATTACTTGATTTTAAAATATTGTTGCTGTTTACCATATCTTCTTAAGAACTGCTGACCTTTAGGCTGGGCGTGGTGGCTCATGCCTGTAATCCCAGCACTTTGGGAGGCTGAGGTGGGTGGATCACCTGAGGTTGGGAGTTCGAGACCAGCCTGATCAACACAGAGAAACGCCGTCTCTACCAAAAGTACAAAAATTAGCCAGGCATGGTGGCGCATGCCTGTAATCCCAGCTACTTGGGAGGCTGAGGCAGGAGAATCTTTTGAACCTGGGAGGCGGAGGTTGCGGTGAGCAGAAATTATGCCATTGCACTCCAGCCTGGGCAACAAGAGCAAAACTCCATATCAAAAAAAAAAAAAAAAAAAAGAATTGCTGACCTTTATGTGTTTCTGTTTAAGTTCACAACAGTCATAATTCTGTAAAATACAAGGCAAAACTGTAGTTTCTGATACTAGTAATATATCTAAATCAGTAAGTAAAAAGGATGTGTAAAATCTTAATAGGAGAAATAATTATTGTATGATCAAACAATTTCAAAATCAAAAGACACGTTTCAGTATATATTATAGACAAATTTTCAACTTATTTGATCAAAAGATTTCTTAATGGCTGTTGGTCAATGCTGCATCAAGAAACTTTAGTGCAAATTTTACCAAATGCATTTATCAAAAAGGGGTTTTGTTCATTTTTCTCTGCAAACAAATGTTGTTACATTAACACTAAGCATGTAACAACTCATTTGCCTAGAAATCCAAAAACTATCAACATAAGCCAGTCCTTCAACTAAAAACTCAAACATACTTATCTCAAGGTCTATTCCTAATCCAAATTTGTCTATATTCAGATTGGAAGACAGAATAACAATAAAACCAAAATTTATCTGTAAAAATAATAAAAATAATTTGGCTGTTTTTAATGCTGAAGTATTGTCCTTATTAATATGGCACATCATCTATTCCCACATGCTACTGCATGGACAGGAACAATATTATTTTAGTTGCTGGAGTAACACAGTGTTAAGAATATCTGCTTCTAGCAGTGTCAGGCTTTCATCTGTTAGCTCTTTATTCGGAAATGAAGTCACAAGAATAAAGTCAAGAGCTGCAAATTCAGGACGAGACTGTACAATAAAGTTCCGAACATCCAGGATCCTGAAGAAATAAGACAAAAATAATTTGTAATATAAAAAATCATATTTTCATGTAAACTTAAAACTGAATCATAATAAAAATCACAAAATTTTAATCTTTATATAAAGGTGTTGTAACTTTCTTTAATATATAGTATTTCAATTGAAGGATTTATCTTAGGCTTCAGTTAAAATGTAAAGTAACTTTAGTGTGTACTTAACATTTACTTTTCCTGTAAAATGGAAACAATCTTCAGGTAAGTTATGAATAAAGTAAGTGTACTAATGTTGTTATTTTAAAAGTGCAGGTCCAGCTGGGCACAGTGGCTTACGCCTGTAATTCCAGCACTTTGGGAGGCAGAGGTGGGCAGATCACTTGAGGCCAGGAGTTCAAGATTAGCCTGGCTAACACGGTGAAAACCCCGTCACTACTAAAACCAGAAAAAATTAGCTGGGCATGGTGGTGGCTGTCTGTAATCCCAGCTACTCAGGAGGCTGAGCATGAGAATTGCTTGAATCTGGAAGGCGGAGTTTGTAGTGGGCTGCGATTCCGCCACTGCACTCCAGCCTGGGAGACAGAGTAAGACTCTGTATCAAAAAAAAAAAAAAAAAAAAAAAAAAAGCAGGTTGTACTTTTTTCGGAGTATAAAATATGTTAGCAGCATATGACCCAGAAAAAGGTAACTATGATTGGCCTGTGGCAAGGTGAGTCTAAAACTATGAAATGTGCTATCATAGGAATAATTTTAAAAAATTACTCTCACATAAACATAGTAATTCAACCAAAATCATAAATATATCTATTAGGGTCTTACTTCAATGGACAAATCAAATGTTGATGTACAAGTCAATATTAAAGAAACATTTAAAACTATCTGAAGTTCTTGACAAAAGTACAATTAAACTTGATTTACAATACACATTTATATTATGAAGTATTTGCTATACAGAAAATTAATCCCAATCAAAATTATCACAAATTTTTAAATGAATAAAGTCCCCAAAAGGTTTTACTATGTTAAATTAAATCTGATTCTACTTCATATAGTTTTAGTAACAACGTAAAACTATAGTTCTTAATTTATTTTTCTGTGATATCTGAGATCACATTAGTATTTGGATAGTTTATAGAGACTGTTTAAATACCACATATTTCATTTCTTAAACACAGCTATTGTCCTTTTAAAAATGTTTCTTCTGTCAAAAACTTACTTCAAAAGTAAACCTAAAGAATATCATATTCTTCATTACTCAAGTCACATACAGTTCTACTTAGATAAGCAATCCAGTGTATATAACAGCAAACAGGACACTGTTGGTAAAGAAGCTTACCTGTGTGTACTATTGAATCTTTGTATCAAACGACTCCCATCTGCTAACCTGATTTGAATTTTTGTTGTTGGCACTGAATCATCAATAAGAACAACTGCATTAAGTATTGATTTATCCTCCTCTTCTGGAGAGGAAGGTGTACTGACTATTTCAGGTGTAAGGCTAAAAAAGAGGAATTAAACACAAATCTGAATATGTAAAATATATGACAAACTGAAGACAGCGATAAACACTTAGAACATGGCTTCATTTGAGTCTCCTATACTTCTTTCAACCTCTTTCATTATATTAAAAATATTTTGGATCCTACGATTCTTATTTGGTTTATCTAATCTCTCATAAAAGCCTAACTTTGCATCCTTTCCTCATTTAACTGTTTGCAACTTCATCACTGTTTAGCAAACCAGTTTTATTTAGAAATACGAGCAACTCTGAGTTAGGGTCAAAGAATCATTAAGAGCACAGACAGACATGGTTTCACATCCCAGCCATGTCAACTGTGTAAAGTTGAGTAAGTACATCAATCATTTTGAATCCCAGTTCTATCATTTATAAAGTGAGGGAATAATACTATGTTATGAAGGTATATTATACCAGTAAGTCCTTAATATTGTGCCTAGAACACAGTGTTTCAACGGGTGCCAGCTATTGTGAACATATTATCAGCACTAAATTCATTTAATTTGGACTTGGTTAATATTATTTAAAAACATCTGATTCAAGCACTGCTTTGCAAAAGAGAAATAACTTCTAAGTACCAGTGAGGAATAAAATGTTATTACATGACAATAAATTCATAATGAAGCTTGATAGAACATCTTACCATTAGAACTTGGTTACTAGTGACCCTAGCATTGCTGTCTTAGCCCCTTCTAACACTAGCAGGATGATCAGCCAGTATATGCCAAAAGTGAATGTCAAAAATAGAGGAGTGCTCTTTTGGTTAAATAATTCAAATAAATTTAGCTCAATTTTCTCAGTCATCTTAAGGAATTTTTGATAGTCTTGAAGTTTTTTCTCTTGAACTCTGAGATTTAGATGGTTTCCTATAGATTATTTTCTTCTGGAAGAAAGACACGCATGTATCTACATATTACTAGTATAAAAGTTCTATGAGCATTTGGGCTTTAGTCCAATCTAAATCATCATGACTCTTACTTCCATTCAAAAAGCTTCTCTCTCAGAGTACACAGTAAAGTGATAAAATTACCTGGTACTAACCGCTGACACTTTCTCTTTCTTTAGCTATTTCCTGATGCTAATTTTAGAACTGATTTGAGGATACATAAAAATATACATAAGGTTAAAATTATGACTTACAATAAATGATCAGATATTAAGGAATTTCTTTTTAATTTGGAACTGAGGGCCTAAGTAATTGCACTGCCAATCTGGTTTACTGTGCCAAGAGTCCAGCGTTCCTTACACAAGGGAGGGGGATGAAAATCCAAGAGAAAAGACAAGAGACACTGAATGCAAAGGTCCTCTTTACCTCCGCCTCACTGATAACCAGGTATACACATTATCATCGTCACTACCACCATTACCACCTCTGCCACATGCATTATTTCATTTACATCAGCCTGGGAAGCAGTGTTAACAGCATGGTTCTCAGAGCTGGATTACCTGGTTTCAATCCCAACTCTGCACTTATTCTGTAACACCAGGCAAGTCACTTACCCTTATTGTGCCTGAGAGCCAACAGCAGCAGTGCTGTAAAGATTAAATTAATTAGGACACATAAGCACTTCAAATGGTGCTTTTATATAGTTGGCACTACTAAAAGTTGGCTATTAGCATTATAATTATCCTAACAACAACTCTGGAAAAAAAAAAGTTACCCCCAATATTCCTATTGGTAAGTGAGAGAGCTGAGGTTTACATTGGGCTCTTTCTACACACCAAGTTGCCTCCCTGTTATTTTTGTAATCTACTGCTTTCTGTTTTAAGGCAGATTCTGATCAGGTATGCTTTTTCTCAAAACAGAAAATGGAGGATGGGGAAGCTAGGTAAGAAAATGTGTGTATGTCACAATGAAACTATTGTACATGGAATAACAACATTTGAGAACTGGAATGGATGGACTTCCAACATAATTTAGGACAACCATATCATTTTATCTAAAAGAAACCGAGTCACAGAGAGACTAAAAGACATGCTCAGAACCACACAGACAGATAGCTGGACAAGCTGGTAGTGTGGTATTAAAAACCAGCCTAAAAAGTTATGTTAATTAATTTATTTTATTTATTTATTTTTCTGGGATGCAGTGTTGCTCTGTTGCCCAGGCTGGAGTGCAGTGGTGTGATCTCAGCTCACTGCAACCTCTGCCTCCTGAGTTCAAGTGAGTCTCCTGCCTCAGCCTCCCAAGTAGCTGGGATTACAGGTGCCTGTCACCAAATGCGGCTAATTTTTTTTTTTGTATTTTTAGTAGAGATGGGGTTTCGCCATGTTGGCCAGGCTGGTCTTGAATTCCTAATCTCAAGTCATCTGCCTGCCTCGGCCTCCCAAAGTGCTGGGATTACAGGTGTGAGCCACTGTGCCCATGCAAGTTATGTTAATTCTAATATTTAGCTGTCAAAATCACATCTGTTTGCTATTTAAAACTTTCTCCGTATCATTCAATTGATAAAGCCATAGTAAAACTTTTACATTAAAAAGAAAATTTTTTAAGAAAGAAAAGAGAAATTAATTGGTACAACAAGGTTTGTAGGCAAATGGCAGGAAAGGATGTAGGTTGTAATTCCCTCAGAGACAGGAGGAGAAACACCCTCTTCTTCAAACTTATGGAGGGAGAGGAGGATGGAAATGACCAGCTTGAAGGCTGGAGGGAAACATAATAAGAATGTGAATTCCCGTCAGGTTCTATTTTCTCAATGAAGCTGGAAGCAAAGAAATTTGCTGAGAGTGAGGGGCAGGGGTCGAGGAGGGGGTTTAGGAAAGCAGCTCAGGCCTGTGAGACTGGCGAGGCACAGCACTGCCTGCTCAGCACAGCTGAGGCTGTCCCCAGAAGTACTGAGTCACACAGGGCTGACAACCCAGTCAGGCTTCAGTCAGCTCACAGCTGTTGAGGAGCTGAGATAAGGTAAGGCTTTGAAGTTTTAGAGAAGAGAGCCCTCAGGGTCTAGGGCCCCAGATGAAGTCAAATCTCAGGTAAGTGAGAGTGGCAAGCACAATCTTTTGAAGAGAACAGTAGGACAAACAGGCAGTGACTGTTCTTCTGCAGAAACATCAACTTCAAATCATGATTTTTATCATTATACACGCCAGCTCAAAAGCCTACCAAGAATGCCTACTCGCTAGTCCTCCCTATTAAAAATGACTCTGTGATGTTGTCAGGCACTACTCTAGCTCACCAAGCTAATTTTTATTCAATAATACAGTTTGTTCTACCATTGCAAATTTGCAGTTTTATATCTATGGTTTGCTTTCTTCTATTATGTGAGGGTACTATGTAACATTTTTACAGCATTTTGGTTTGCACCATAATTGTATATCACATGAAAAGATTTAGTTCCCATCTATGTAACATTCTGTGTGTAATTAGACTGCCATCTATGGAAGACAATAGATTATTTTCATTTCTGTTTTACTTGCTTCTTTTTATTTCCTGCTCAGTAAATAATTGTCTTGAACTCTTGAGAACCAAGCCATTTTAGAAAGTTACTTTCTAAATGAAGGTTAACTATTAAACTTTTAATATATTTCTTAATGTAAATCTTTAATATAAAATGTTCTATGTAATTCTTCACTTTAGAATATATGATATTTGCTTATTCAACATTTGGGTTTGTGAACACATAGGCTCACATCATCATGCTATCTCCTTCTACTAGAAGCTGAAAATTCTAAAGACTCCATCTCCCAGACTCTCTTGCAGCTAGGATTTCATGATTCTACCCTTCCACCAAGCAAACAAACATACACTTGTTTGGTGGAAGTAAGCACTGCAAAGTGGAAACTCTGTAGCTCTTCTGGTTACTAAGGTGGTGGAGGCATTTATTTCTTCGATGATGGAATGTTCTAGTATCTAGTCCCTAGTTTCATGGGCACCAAGCACCTGACTAGGGGACATAGTTGTTTTCTCTGGAACACTCTTCCACTGTGTTTGTTTCTCCTGGCTAAGGAAAGCTTGGTTTGCTTGCCTCTTCCAGATATTCTATAAACTACACAAGATCCTGTAAGAAACCTATTACTACCGGCAAGTAGATTCTGTTTTCCATAATCAAAATCTTGATCAATATGGCTAGTAAATTAACATGGCATTATTACCACTGATCTCTGTCACTTTCTTCCATCAGTTTCTCCTTTCTTTTCTGTTATTTTCTCTATTTGCCTTATAAGGAAAATGACTGGCCTTTGTGAATACTATCATCAGATAATATCGTTATTTTCATGAGTTTAATAATCACTGGCTCTTCTTAGCTGCCTTCCCTTTATGCTACCTTCTTCAATTCCAAGTCTAGATTTACTGTAGGTCTACTAACAAGGATGTGCCGTCCAACATTAATTCTTGGTCAAACATTTAAATAATAGAGAAGGAATATGTATATATTGAAGAGATGACTAGGCATTTTATCTGCATTCTAATTAAAAATCGTTATCTCAATAAATATTAAGTAAAAATGGGAAGTGATAGAAAATTAAGAACATACATACTATATATACACATACATACATATATATACACATACATACATACATATATATATATATATATATATGTTGATCACAACAAGAGGAGTAAAAACATAATATTATACAATTTGAGAGAAGCCTGGCCTCCAGTCTGGGCAACAGAGCAAGACCCCATCTCAAAAAAAAAAAAAAGAGAGAAAGAAAGAGAAGCCTGACATGTAAAGAGAGACGAGGGAGAAAATTTCCAAGTAAACCTGTGACTTAAAATTAAAGAGTTTGTGTCCTAAGAAAAACAGGTCAACATAAATTCCTGTATTTCCTTTATGTCCCCAGCGCCAGTCTCTATCAGGAGAAGAGAATACAGAAAGGGAGACTAGAGATAGCAAAGCATAAAGAAGCAATATTGAATTCTTTCCTATCTTGAAAAATAAGGGGAGAATAGACAACCAGTGTACACGAGGCAACTGAAGGGGGCTTGGAAGGGAAGGAATCACATGAAGAGAAGCAAAGGATGCACCAAAGAATACACTGGAAACATTGCCAATGTGGCAATTCCATATTACCTGCAACAATATGTGGACGAGTAGAGGGTAACTTTTACCAACATATTTTAAATTTCTAAGATTACATTAAGCCATGGCTATTATAAAGGAAACCACTCATACATTCTGCCATGTGCGTTGGTTTTTAAATTGTGCTCTTCAAAGTCCTAAGGTTCTTTGGAAATGTCTCAGATACAATGCCTTCTTTCACCGACAATCAGAGGAGCTCAGGTTTTACATATTGCGCTTCCATGACTTGAAAAAAGGGTTTGGCTGTTTAAAAACTATTGAAAATCACAAAGCTAAGCACATTGCTCCTGCTGCAAGAGTTTGGTCATTACTGATGGCAGACATGCATGCTTAAGTTGTGATGTAAGGTATCCATTATTTTATCTCATCGACATCCCTTTACAATTCTCTCCTTTGAAACCAGGTAATCTGAAAGAGGCATATAATATAGTGGTGAAAAGCACAAACTCTGTAGTCAGAGTGCCTGGGTTTGAATCCCACATGCTAGTCATTTCTTAGCTCAACAATCTTGGGCAAATTACTGCATCTGCAAAATGAAGTAATAACAGTATCTACATCAAAGAGCTGTTGTAAAGATTAAGTGAGATAACACATGTATAGGGCTTAGGGGGCCACGAACATGGTAACTGCAATCTAAGTATTAATTACAGTATTATTAATATCACAATTAATATTATGATATAATGGTATCACATGATATAATATTATGATATAATATTAACAGATGTATATATCTAATGTGCATGGTTCATATTTTTGTTTTTTACTTCATAGGTCATTTTGCTTTTCTTATTCTCAAAGAAAAATTCATGTTCAACAAAGGTATTTTTCTCATTTTAGGATTTTTACCTTCCAAGTTTTTGCCCTTCTCCACTAAAAGCCTTGAACCTCAATCTAGGTTTTATGTATTCTTGATCCTGATGATCCTCCATATCCAAATTCACTTGGCCACCATGAACAAGGCGCTGAAGCTCCAGGGGAATCTCTCTTTTAAAAAGGGGGGAAAAAAGTTATCATTAAGTTTTCCAAGAATTAAACTACACTGTTGAGATTACTGTAATTATTTCATGAGCTACACTGGAAAACAGAATTTTTTGCTTAAATTATAACACAAAAATTTCCATAATGACTGATCAGTCCTTGTAGATCTTTTTTAAAGTCACTTCACATTACTCCTTACTGGTTCTCAACATAGGGATGCTTTGGTTGTCACAATTATCTTGGACAGCTTCTGGTATTTAGAAAGTTAAATTTTAAGACAGCAATTTATATGTAAATCAGCACTAGAAAATTCCTATGAGGATAAAAAGGTAAATGTGGATATTTATTAATAAACTCCTCGGAGAAAGTTCTGAAAATTGATATGGGTGTTTTTGCTTGTTGGGTGTACTAGTCCATTTGCATTGCTATAAGGAAATATCCGAGGCTGGGTAATTTATAAAGCAAAGAGGTTTACTTTGGCTTATGGTTCTGCAGGCTGTAAAGGCAACAAGGCACCTGAATCTGCTTCTGGTGAGACCTCGGGAAACTTACAATCACAGTGGAAGGCAAAAGGGGACCCAGCATATCACATGGCAAGAGCAGAAGCAAGAGGGAGACGGGAGGTTCCAGGCTATTAAACAACCAGCTCTTGAGTGAACTACCGGGGTGAGAACTCATTACCATGGGGATGGCACCAAGCCATTCATGAGGGATCTGCCTCCATGATCCAAAACCTCCCACCAGCCCCACCTCAGTAATGGAGGTCACACTTCAACATGAGATTTGGAGGGGACAAAACATCCAAACCATATCATTCCACCACTGGCCCCCCAAATCTCATGTCCTTCTCACATCACAAAATACAATCATCCCTTCTCAATAGTCCCCCAAAGTTTTAACTCGTTCCAGCATTAACTCAAAAGTCCAAAATCTCATCTGAGATTCAAGCCATCTTCTTTCTACCTATAATCCTGTAAGATAAAAAATTAACTATTTACTTCTAAGATAGAATGGTGGTATAGGCATTGGGTAAACATTCCCATTCCAAAAGAGAGATCTGCCAAAAGAAAGAGGCAACAGGCCCCACACAAGTCTGAAACCCGGCAGGGCAGACATTAAATCTTAAAGCTCCAAAATAATCCTTGATGCCACGTCCCATATACAGGGCATATTGGTGCAAGAGGTGGGCTTCCAAGGCTTTGGGCAGCTCTGGCCCTGTGGCTTCTCTCATGGGTTGGAGGTGAGGACCTGTGGCTTTTCCAGGCTCAGGTTGCTGGTGGCTCCACCATTCCTGGGTCTGGAGGTGGCACCTCCCTTCCAACAGCTCCACTAGGCAGTGCACCAGTGGGGACTCTGCCTGGGGGCTCCAACCTCACATTTCCCTTTGGTGTGGCCCTCTGAAATCTAGGTGCAGCCTCCCATGCCTCTTTCACTTGTGCATTCTGTGTGCCTGTAGGCTTAACACCATGCGAAAGCCACCAAGGCTTACAGTAGTGGCTTGTGCCCTTCAGAGCGAGTGGAGGCCCAAGCTATACCTAGGGCTTTTTGAGCTGCGGCTGGAGCTGCAGCAGCTGGGATGCTGGGAACAGTGTCCAGAGGCTGCACAGGGCAGCTGGGCCCCAAGTTTGGCCTCCAAAACTACAATTTTCTCCTAGGACTCTGGGCCTGTGATGGGGGTTGGGGGGGGCTGCCTTAAAGGTCTCTGAAATGCCTTCAAGGCTTTCTTCCCATCATCTTGATTAGTAGCACTAGGCTAGGCTCTCTTCTATTCATGCAAATCTCTCTATCAAGTGGTTGCTCCACAGCCTGCTTGTATTCTTCTCCTGAAAACACTTTCTCCTTCTCTACTACATAGCCAGGATGAGAATTTTCCAAACTTCAACTGGCTCTGCTTCTCTTTTAAATATGAGTTCCAACTTTAAATCATTTATTTGCTCCTATGTCTGACCACAGGTTGTTAGAAGTTGCCACAAAGCCTCTTGAATGTTCTGCTGCTTAGAAATTTCTTCCACCAGGGCCAGGCGTGGTGGCTTACGCCTGTAATCCCAGCACTTTGGGAGGCCAAGGTGGGTGGATCATAAGGTCAGGGGTTCAAGATCAGCCTGGCCAAGATGGTGAAACCCATCTCTACTAAATACAAAAATTAGCCAGGCGTGGTGGTGAGCACCTGTAATTCCAGCTACTTGGGAGGCTGAGGCAGGAGAATTGCTTGAACCTGGGAGGTGGAGGTTGCAGTGAGCCTAGATCACGCCACTGCACTCCAGCCTGGGTGACAGAGCATGAATCGTCTCAAAAAAAAAAAAAAAAGAAATTTCTTCCACCAGGTACCCTAGATCATCACTCTTTAGTTCAACCTTCCACAAAGCCTTAGGGTATGGACACAACGCAGACAAGTCCTTTGCTAGGGTGTAACAAGGCTGACCTTTACTCCAGTTCCCAATAACTTCCTCATTTCTATCTGAGAACTCATCAGCCTGGACTTCACTGTCCATATTTCTATCAGTACTTTGGTCACAACCACTTGAGAAGTCTCTAAGAAGTACCAAATTTTCCTTTGTCTTCCTATCTTCTTCAAGGACGTCCAAAGTCTTCCAACCACTGCCTATTACCCAGTTCCAAAGACGCTTCCACATCTTCATGTATCTTTAGAGCAATGCCCTACTCCTTGGTACCAATTTTCTGTATTAGTCTGTTTGTACTGCTATAAAGGAATACTTGAGGCTGGGTAATTTATAAAGCAAAAAGGTTTATTTTGGCTCTTGGTTCTGCAGGCTGTACAAGTAGCATGGTACCAGATTCTCCTTCTGGTGAAGCCTCAGGGAACTTACAATCATGGTAGAAGGCAAAGGGGGACCTGGTGTATGACACAGCAAGAGTGGAAGCAAGAGAGAAGGGGAGGTTCCAGGCCCTTTTAAACAATCAGCTCTCACTTGAACTGCCAGAAGAAGAACTCATTCATTACCATGGGGATGGCACCAAGCCATTTGTGAGGGATCCACCCCATGATCCAAACACCTCCCACAGGCCCACCCCCAACAGTGGAGGTCACATTTCAACATGAGATTTGAGGAGGACAAAACATCTAAACCATCTAAACATCATGGTGTGATCTGTGAGCACTGCTGTCATTCAGTGTCGAGGTAGGGGATGTCAGATGCACTGCAACAGGAGATTTGTCTTACGTGATAAAGACTCGTCTTGGGTTCCAAAGAATCATCATGTGCCCTCCAGGGAGTCACGTGGATAATACTGTCTGATCCTAAAACCTAACTCTGTCTCATATACAAGCAAAACACATTTTTTAGGCTATTGTATTAATATACTTTGAAATCTCCAGGAATGTACGACCATGTAAAGTGAGGGAAGACTGTACTTTGTTTTGTTTGGACCTTTACCAAGTCCTTGAATGCAATGCTACTTGTAGTAATTAAGCTGACAACCTCATATACTTCATTTTTCTGTTTTTATACCTGTCACATTTACATAGGAAGTGCTAGACTGCACAGAGGTACAAACTAACTACTTCTTATATGTGCTGTGTGGTCATACCAGGGCATTTATAAACTAAAACATGTATCATTTTATAATAAATTACTTTATTTCTTCAATATATTTAAGGTAGAACATATATTAATTTCTTTTGGAGAATCACGTACATAGATTATATTATCTATGAGTTCTTCTTTGAGGATAGTGTAGATGGTTTTACAAAATATTTCTTATAAAAAGGAGACAATGGGTCTTACATAGCTGAGAACCACTACCTGACATTACTCATTTTCTTTAGAGTCTTTTCTAAAACTCTTATTGATCATAATTTGTACATTATTGCAGATATGGTGTGGCTCAAATTTTAAAATTCTTTTAATATACCACATTTGTTTAAACATTAGCCTACAAAGTTTGTGGTTTATTTTCATTTAACAATAAATTAGTTTTTATCTATATAACAGAACATTCATTCTCAATATGTTCTTTGTTTCCACTATCTTGAAATTAGTATCAATTTCTACAGTTATGTTGGTCTTCGCTTAGCCAATCAAAACTTCCCCCACCTAGTTGCTCGCAGCTCTTCCCAGTGATTCTGCAGGTTTCCAAGTCCACAGCATTGACTTAAACCATTATATCCTGTATTTGCCACCCCCATATACTGCCTCCTAGGACAGCTTCCCACCTTTCCCAATGCCTTCAGCATACTTCTTAGGGCATTTGTTGCCTTTGTTTGGTATCCTGACAGTAACTGTATATAATTTAAATTCAAAATTCATGCTAATTAGTCTTCTAAAAGACGAATTTAACCTCCACTCCATGTCAGCCACTCATCCTGGACATATTTCAACATTTGGAAATGCTCCACCTTCTATTCCTTTATGGAGTATAACCCTGTATCTATAACTCTGGTTATATACAGTAAAACTCTGATCCTTTCCTACAACTTAATTCCCCAGTTTATGCTCAACTTTATGTCTTTAGTTGCATATCTACTTAGAAATAACTCCACTTTCAGCTAGTTTAATCATAACACAGAAAAGCTTTTATTATCATAGGAAAATCACTTGATTCCTCATCCTTTAGCAAGAAGAGCTGGTAAGTTACAATGTTCTTTGGATGGGTGAGAGCACTGAATATCTGAGTTTACTTTCACAAATTATAACTTCAAACTAACCTTTTGAAATCTTCTGCCAGCAGTAATGCCACATTAAAAGATTTCTAACATAAGTTGCTGAATTTCAGGCATACATGCAATGAGAGTCACCCTGTCAACAGTAAGCAGGACAGTGGCTTAGTGGGTGGGCAGCTACATACTAATTAATTCATTGATTATCACACTAAGATGTTTCTTCTTGGAGCTGGGTTCATAGTTTCATCAGATTTTAAGATGGGCCAATGTCCAATGCCCCTGGCCCACAAAATTAAGAACCAGTGACTTACATACAGATAGCAGTATATCCTTTATAAACTTAAGAATACCTACACCCCCAGCAACCACTTATTTAATATATTCCAGGAACTACTTCTTGAAAACCCATAGTGCACTAATAATGAGTAGTCTGTTAAGAAAATAAGTCCCACTCTACATAACAAATAGAATACAAATAATACATCTTACCCTCTCTTAACAGACTCCAGAAATTGAGCATTTGTTGGTTCATTGTAAGGTCTCAATTCTCCATCATCTAAACTGAAACCATTGCTCCACAGTTTAAGCAAAATCTGAACCTTTTGGGTATAGAAAAAAAAAAAAAAATATATATATATATATATTCACATATACATAAGAATATATCTCCCCCAAATAATTTTAAGTTCCAAATGTGATATCCTAAAACGTATTTACTTAATTTAAAATAGGGAGTTATTTCTACTATTCTTTATTCATAGTGAAAGACATTAATGAAACCACATGTGTTTGTTTAGCTAGTTTGCATTCAGCTTAACAAACTGACAATGGCTGCAAATACCAAAGGTCCTGCAGCTGGACCCTGGCCTCGAAGTACAATTATTGGTGGATGGTTCACAAGAAAATGAAAGCAATGAGAAAAGCTGTACTCCATGATTCCCACTTCCTTCATTTTCCTTCATCTGCACCCATACTCTTCTTTGCTACAGAGCTTAAATATTCATCCTAAGGGGAACAGAATTTCCAGTGACCTTCCAAGAAACTATCAATGTCTAAAATAAAATTAAAACTCCAAAATTTCAAAAGGCAACAGAAACAAAGAATGACTTTAGGTGTTCTTCATTTACACCTCACCTCATTTTAGATTATGAAAATATACCATTTATAATAATAACTATATATCTGTTCATTTTTCTTTTTTTAATTGATTTTTTTATCTTAAAGATCCAGGGTCTTACTATGTTGCCCAGGGTGGTCTCGAACTCCTGGGCTCAAACAATCTGCCCACCTCAGTCTCCCAAAGTGCTAGGATTATAGGCGTGAGCCACTGTGCCTGGCCCAAGTTCATTTTTTAAACACCTGTTTTTTTTTTTTTTTTTTTTTTAAAGAGATAGGGTCTGGCTATGTTTTCAGGGCTGGCCTTGAACTTCTGGGCTCAAGTGATCCTCCTACCTCAGCCTCTGGAGTAGTTGGGACTACAGATGCATGTCACCACGCCTGGCTGCAAATTCATTTGGAAAATGAATCACACATTCTTTCAACAAATAGTTCCATATCTTTAAGTGCAAGGCATAATTGTGATATAAAACATAAAGATCGAGACTGAAAACTCACACATCATTGGTCCTTTTAACCCATGTTTTAAAAAGTAACAAAAATATATTTGTATTATCAATTCTTAATTTTAAAACCAACAGTTTTAGTAACTAGAAGCAAATATTTATACTTTTTCATTTTGATTATTGTACCTACATCTTGCAGCTGATTTTCTCCATAGATATATTCAGACCGCTTACAAAAAGAACTACCCAATCTGTATCCTCCACCTGTAAATGACTAAAATACATAGCAAGTGAGTTAAAATTCACAAAGGATTATTCAGCAAAAAGTTATTATGTGATATGTATTTTAAAACTAGATTAATTCTAATTAGCCAAAGTGGCTCATACTGGGGAGCCTTCAAGAAACAAAATTACCATAAGACTTGACTAAAAGATAATTTCAAACCATTGACGAATAATGAAATGAAAACCAAAATTTAAGTTTCATTACAGCAGTGGTTCTCAACAATGGATGTCAAAATTATCATAGAGGCTTTTTTAAAAAGACACGTTTCTAGGCATATCCCAAATTTATTGAACCATAATACCTGAAGCCATCAGGTAGTTTAGATAACCTCCCCAAATGATTCTGATGGAGAAATTCCAGGTTGAGAAATGCTACTTGTAAGAATGTATGAAATGATACCACAAAAGACACGTAACTGTTCGTCTTTAGTATATCAATATTGTGTCAGTTGATAACAATTATAAAAGCTGTATAGAGGTGGCTCATGCTGGTAATCCCAGCACTTTGGGAGGCCGAGGCAGGCGGATCACGAGGTCAGGAGATCGAGACCACCCTGGCTAACATGGTGAAACCCCGTCTCTACTAAAAATACAAAAAATTAGCCGGGTGTGGTGGCGGGTGCCTGTAGTCCCAGCTACTCGGGAGGCTGAGGCAGGAGAATGGTGTGAACCCGGGAGGCGGAGCTTGCAGTCAGCCCAGATGGTGCCACTGCACTCCAGCCTGGGCAACAGAGCGAGACCCTGTCTCAAAAAAAAAAAAAAAAAAAAAGAAATTTAGAAAGGTACAAAAGCAATTCAATGGAGAAAGGAGTGCCTTTCAAGAAGTGATGCTGGAGCAACTGGACATCCATAAGCAAAACAATAAACTCTGGTGTCAACCTCTCACCTTATATAAAAAATTCAAATAGATCATAGCTTTAAATGTAAAGCTGTAACATTTTTCCAGATAACAAAGGAGAAAATATTTGGGACCTACAGTTAAGTGAAAAGTTCTTAGACAATACAGCAAAAGCATGATCCATAAAAGAAAAAAAAAGGAATAAATTGGACTTTATCCAAGTTTATAGCTTTTGCTTAGTGAAAAATCCTGCTGAGGATAAAAATATGAATGACATTCTGAGAGAAAATATTTACAAACCATGTATCTGACAAAGGACCCATACCTATTAAAATATACAAAGAATTCTCAAAACTCAACAGTAACAAAATAATCCAATTAGAGAATGGGAAAGTAATGAAGAGATATTTCCTTGAAAAGAATAATACAGATAATGGCAAGGAAGCACATGAAACGATGTTCATCACTAGCTATTAAGAAAATGCAAATTAACATCATTAGAGAAAAAAATAAAACCATGGCATGTTATCACTATACACCCATCAAAATGGCTAAAATTAAAAATAGTGACAATACCAAGTGCTGAAAAGGATGCAGAGAAACTTGCTCTCTCATATATGTGGGAATATAAAATGGCACAACCACTCTGGAAAATAGTTTGGCTGTTTCTTAAACTAAACGTACACTTAATGTATGATCTACCAATTGCACTTCTGAGCATTTATCTCAGAGAAATAAAACCATAAGTGAGTAAAAAAACCTGTACCCAATTGCTCACAGCAGCTTTATTTGTAATAGTCAAAAGCTGGCAACTAAAATATCCCTCAATAAATGAATGGTTAAACTGTGGTATATCTATATAAAATGCTACTCGGGAATTAAAAAGGAACAAAGTTGTGATACAAGCAATAACTCGACAGATCTGAAGGGCATTATGCCAAGCGAAAAAAGCTATTCCAAAAGGTCACATATTGTATGACTCCATTTGTATAACACTGGAGTTTCACCATGTTGGCCAGGCTGGTCTTGAACTGTGATCTGCCCGCTTCGGCCTCCCAAAGTGCTAGGATTACAGGCATGAGCCACCACACCCGGCTGGTTTAACACTCTTAACATGATAAAATTATAGAGATGAAAACCCGACTGGTATTGGCTAGAGGTTAGGGATGGCATGAGAGATGGGGTGGGTGTGAGTGCAAATGGTAGGCTATGAAGGAGAGTTTCAGTTGGGTGATTACACATGTGATAAAAGGACATAGACAGAGAGAAATGCCAAATTCCTGGCTTTCATATTATACTACAATCATGTGAAACGTAACCATTGGGGGAACCACTGGGGGAAACCATTGAAGTGAAAGGTACATGAAACCTCCCCGTATTCTTTTTGCAAATGCCTGTGACTCTACTAATTATTTTGTAATTAAAAGGTAAATTAAAAAGTTGTTCAGAAATGTAAGAAATTGTCTCAACTTTCAATCATTAATAGAAATATTATAATTTTATAAAAATGAAACAAATATTTAAAACAAAAATATACAATTAGAAAAACAATGTTTGCAAATAATAGAAAAATGAAAGAGGAGGTAAAATATAGAAACAATGTATTTAGTTTAAAATTGAGCACTGACCTTAGATTTATCATCACCTGAAGCTCTTGTGGCTTCATTCAGAGGGACAGCCCCATGTTCCCTTGCCTCTTTGAAAAGTTCATTCACAATTTTCCCAGTTGAAGGTCGAACTATATTTAATCCACTGTATTCATGTTCACTTGAGTAAAACCTTTAAACATTTTAGTTCATGAATAAAAACTTAGGATAACAGACATAAACTGAAGTAAAAAGCTACATAGTCTTATGAAAATAAAAGTATTTTATTTAAAAAGAGGTATTATTTTGACTTCTATGAGAATATTTAATTTTTAAAATGGGATTAAGGAAAAGTATAATAAATAGGAAATAGATCATATACTTTCTCACTGAGTTTGCAAAGATTGATTCTAAGGGCAAGTTCAGCCTCCAGCACGGCAACTGGCTTGCTTGCTGATCCCTCAGCCTTCTGTAACTGCTTATCACATACATCTCATTCACTAATTCAGCACTTCTGATGTAGAAGGAAAAGCAGTGTCAACAGTCAAAAGATAGTCCCTTCTCCCTAAGAAGGCCACACTCAGTAGAGACCTAGTTAGTGACGAGATCTTTAGATTTAGGCAGTATAAACAGCTAATTCTAAACTAAAGGGTTATCTAGAGAGGATTTATCTTTCAGAGATATTTGGATTTAAGAGACCTACTCCCTTAAAAGCCCCTGTGTTTGTTAAAAGTAAATAATTTAGACAGTAATTTTTTGGCGACCAATTTCTACTTTGACTCCAACTTCATAAATGGTCCTAGGAAACATAAAAATTACCTTTATGTAAGATTAATAACCTACTTTTATCTTTCAAGATTTTTTCTATCAAGAATATCAGAAACTATAACAAATGAAGTATCAACATGGAGACTTCCAGGGTAAGATGACAATCAAACTTCTTTTGTTAAAATACTTGTAACTCTCCAATCCAATTCCAAATTCACACTGAACTGACACATAGAACAAAACAATGGGGGGAAATGATATCTGCCTTGGAGACTAGGAATGGAATTCACCTTCAAGGCTTTCTCCTAAATTAGAATATGCAAAACTGAGTAAGATAGAGGAAAGAACAGACCAGCTCTCACTTTGCAGTAAAGGAAGGAAAAGATCCATCAGGATGGAGAACAAGGAGACACCAGGAGAACCCTACTAAACCCCACAAACTGCAGAAGGTGGAGGTGGGGCTTCATCCTGCCAGTGCTCTGGAGAAGTACACTGGGCCCACATTTATCTAGAGCAGGAGCCTATGGAAGCCCTTGTCCCAAGCTTACACTCAAGGGTCCAGAGTAGCAAGCAAGGTTGAACACTGCCCTAGTTGGCTTTTAAGACAAGCCTTAGTGTTAGAAGCAGATTATTTTAGGTAGCGACGACAAACACAGAAAAGCAAAGCAACACTTCCTGCTGCAGCTGTCTGCTGCCGTAACACTCCTCCCCTCTCTGGAGTGCCCTGGAAACGAGGAATGGAAGTCACCTTCAAGGCTTTCCACATCTCTAATCTGGCAAAGTGAATAATCATTCCTTTTTATCTCAGTCTTAGTGAGAAAGACCTTACCGCAAAAATCGGTCATAGCAAATGATTTCCTATCTCCTTTACGGTTAACGGTTTTTATTATTTGAAATCTTTGCCTACTCTAAGGTCATAAAGATATTCTATTTTCTTCCAGAAATTTGTTTTAATTTCTATATTTAGATCCACAACCCATATGGAACTGACGTTTATAGGTGGTATAAGGTAGAGGACAAGAACTATTTTTTCTCTACATAAATGTCCATTTGTCCCAGTACCACCTAATGAAATTCTGCCCCTCACTGCTCTGCACTGTCATAAACCAAGTTGCCTATGATTCTGAGTTCTCGTATTTTGGTCCATGGTCTACTGTCAGTTCTTACTCTCTTAACCATTGCAGCTTTACAATAAGTCTTTGCATGCAGCAGTGTAAGTCCTCAACTTTAATTCTTCATGAATGTTTGGGGCAAAAATATTTAGGTTGATTGCTGAAGTAATTCTCTATACTCATTCAAACTAACTTATTAAATGTAAGTGAAAAGGAATAAAAGATAGGCATCTGTAGTACAGAATTAGTACTTAGCTGGGCCTTAAAAGGATTTAGGACATTAGGACTTAGATAAGCACAGAGGACAAGGGACAAAATTCTAGGAATGAAGAGGAACACAGGAGGAAAACATCAAAATGACCAGAGGAATCAGAAAAAGAATCAGTCTTTTACAGTTTTCTTTGTATGCAATTATGTCATTACACATAATGAGCTTTATTTATTTCCAATTTGTATACTTTTGTTTTTCTAATCTCATTGTGCTAAAACCTCCAGTACAAGTTGAATGAAAATTGTGATAGGGGTTACCCACTGATAATGTTCCCAACTTCAGAAGAGTTGAGCGGTTTCAATCTTTTTAGATCCTAATGATGATTACCCAAACCTTAAACATATTATCTGCGACTGGTACCCATCTTTCCCGTGCATTTACTCCCTGTGGTAAGATTTTTGCTCCCATTGTGCTACTGAGTCTCAAGGTTTGCTACTGAATACTCAAAGGTTCTGAGTTATCTTCTCATTGCCAAACACAAAAGACTTCCCTCAGTTATTAAACACTTTCCGAAACATTTGATCCTTTTGAGCCTATCCTCCTTCTCCCTTTCGCTGTTTCATAGTTGAACTCTCTCCTGGACTTTCATCATACCAAAATTGCTTGTTTCTTTGCCCAATGGGATCCAACATCTCCTTCTCTATTTTACTGAGTTTTCTTCCTCCTCCTCTTACATAAATATGCCTATATCCTTGACTTCAATTCCCCTCTATTTAAGCTCATGTCATCATCAAAATATTTATCCACTGCCAAAGATAACCTCTTCCTATACAGATGACTCTGAAATATGTGCTTTTACCACTCACTTGTGGTCCAGTGTTGAATTTAAAAGCACCTGCTAGATAGTTCTACTTCACTCAAGTTCATCTCCAAAACTGAAGCTATTTCTACACATAAGCCCTCCCATTAACAATCACACTTTTTCCTGTATCCCAAATTTAAAACATTTAAGTCTTCTCTCTTTCCCACTGGCTTACTCCCTATATCCCATGTCATTACATTTCTACAATAAACACCTTGAAAATATCCTGCATTAATTTCACCCTTTTCTCTCCATTCCATTGACACTACCTCAATCCAAAATTTATTTATATATTTTTTGAGACAACATATGGCTCTACTGCCCAGGCTAGAGTGCAGTGGCGTGATCTTGGCTCACTACAACTTCCACCTCTTGGACTCAAGCTATCCTGCCACCTCAGCCTCCCGAGTAGTTGGGACTACAGGCGTGCACCACCACGCCTGGCTATTTTTTTGTAGAGATGGGGTTTAAGCCCTGTTAACCAGGCTGGTCTTGAACTCATGAGCTCAAGCGATCTGCAACGCTTCAGCCTCCCAAAGTGCTAAGATGACAGGCGTGAGCCACCGTCCTTGGCCTTGAATCCAAAATCTTATTACCTCATTCCTTAGTTTACCTCAATTGTTTCTGTCTTGATTTCTTTCTCTCTTTATCCTGTTCTCTCCATCCTCATTAATTTTATATAGTATTGCCAGTCCTATTTTCCTAAATGAATAGTAATAGCTAACATTTATCAAGGGATGACTATGTGTTTAGTTAATCCTCCTAACAATGGTATTACTCCTATTTTACAGGTAAGAAAACTAAGACTGAAGGAGTTTAAATAACTTGCCAATTGGCAAAACCTTATTAGAAGACAGAGAAAAAAAAATTACAGGGAGGAGGAGCAAGCCAGCCTGGGGGGCGGCTGCACAGTCTCCAGGATCCCCAGGCCTGGAAGGGGGTCTGTGCACAGTCGGCTGGCTCCGCCCCGCATCTGGTCCCGAGCGGGCCTCCCTCGGGCCAGCCCAATGTGACCGAGCCCAGTGGAGCCTGAGCAAGGAGCGGGTCTGTCACGGAGCCGGAATGTGGGAGGAACATGACATTGTGGAGATGGTTTCACCCAAATATCACTGGGGTGGAGGCAGAAAACCCACTGTTGATAAGAGGAGCTGATAGCAGTTTTTTGGCAAGGCCTAGTAAAAAGTAACCCTGGAGACTTCACACTTTTTGTTAGAAGAAATGGAGCTGTCACCCACATCAAGATTCAGAACACTGGGCCGGTCACGGTGGTTCACACCTGTAATCCCAGCACTTTGGGAGGCTGAGGAGGGCGGATCACAAAGTCAGGAGATTGAGATCATCCTGGCTAACATGGTGAAACCCCGTCTCTACTAAAAAATACAAAAAAATTAGCCGGGCATGGTGGCAGGCACCTGTAGTCCCAGCTACTCAGGAGGCTGAGGCAGGAGAATGGCATGAACCCAGGAGGCGGAGCTTACAGTGAGCCGAGATCATGCCACTGCACTCCAGCCTGGGTGACAGAGCGAGACTGTCTCAAAAAAAAAAAAAAAAAAAAAAAAAAAAAAGATTCAGAACACTGGTGATTACTGTGATCTGTGTGGAGGGGAGAAATTTTCCACTTTGGCTGAGTTGGTCCGGCATTACACAGAACATCACGGGCAATTAAAAGAGAAGAATGGAGATGTTATTGAGCTTAAATATCCTCTGAACTGTGCAGATCCTGCCTCTGAAAGGTGGTTTCAGGGACACCTCTCTGGGAAAGAAGCAGAGAAATTATTAACTGAAAAAGGAAAACATGGTAGTTTTCTTGTACGAGAGAGCCAGAGCCACCTTGGAGATTTTGTTCTCTCTATGCGCACCAGTGATGACAAAGGGGAGAGCAATAACGGCAAGTCTAAAGTGGCCCATGTTATGATTTGCTGTCAGGAACTGAAATACGATGTTGGTGGAGGAGAACGGTATGATTCTTTGACAGATCTTGTGGAACATTACAAGAAGAATCCTATGATGGAAACATGGGGTACAGTACTACAACTCACGTAGCCCCTTAACACGACTCGTATAAATGCTGCTGAAATAGAAAGCAGAATTCGAGAACTAAGCAAATTAGCTGAGACCACAATAAAGTCAAACAAGGCTTTTGGGAAGAATTTGAGACACTACAACAACAGGAGTGCATAATTCTCTACAGCCGAAAAGAGGGTCAAAGGCAAGAAAACAAAAACAAAAATAGATATAAAAATAACCTGCCCTTTGATCATACCAGGGTTGTCCTACACGATGGTGATCCCAACGAGCCTGTTTCAGATGACATCAATGCAAATATCATCATGCCCGAATTTGAAACCAAGTGTAACAATTCACAGCCCAAAAAGAGTTACATTGCCACACAAGGCTGCCTGCAAAACATGGTGAACGACTTTTGGCGGATGGTATTCCAAGAAAACTCCTGAGTGATTGGTCATGACAACGAAAGAAGTGGAGAGAGGATAGAGTAAATGTGTCAAATACTGGCCTGATGAGTATGCTGTAAAAGAATATGGCATCATGCGTGTTAGGAATGTCAGAGAAAGCGCCGCTCACAACTATATGCTAAGAGAACTTAAACTTTCAAAGGTTGGGCAAGGGAATATGGAGAGAATGGTCTGGCAATACCACTTTTGGACCTGGCCGGACCACGGAGTGCCCATTGACCCCAGGGGTGTGCTGGACTTCCTGGAGGAGGTGCACCATAAGCAGGAACGCATCATGCATGCAAGGCCAGTCGTGGTGCACGGCAGTGCTGGAATTGGCCGGACAGGGACATACGTTGTGATTGATATTCTGACTGACATCAACAGAGAGAAAGGTGTTGACTGCGACACTGACGTTCTCAAAACTATCCAGATGGTGCAGTCTCAGAGGTCAGGGATGGTCCAGACAGAAGCACAGTACCGATTTATCTATATGGCGGTCCAGCATTATACTGAAACACTACAGCGCAGGATTGAAGAAGAGCAGAAAAGCAAGAGGAAAGGTCATGAATATACAAATATTAAGTATTCTCTAGCGGACCAGACGAGTGGAGATCAGAGCCCCCTCCCACCTTGTACTCCAACTCCACGCTGTGCAGAAATAAGAGCAGACAGTGCTAGAGTGTATGAAAACATGGGCCTGATGCAACAGCAGAAGAGTTTCAGATGAGAAAATCTGCCAAAACTTCAGCACAAAAATAGATGTGGACTTCACTCTCTCCCTAAAAAGATCAAACTTTCGCAAGAAAGTTTATGTGAAGACCAAATTTGGATTTGGAAGGCTTGCATTGTGGTTGACTACCTTTTGATAAGCAAAATTTGAAACCATTTAAAGATCACTGTATTTTAACTCAACAATACCTGCTTCCCAATTACTCATTTCCTCAGATAAGAAGAAATCATCTCTACTATGTAGACATTATATTTTATAGAATTTTGTTTTAAATTGAGGAAGCAGTTAAATTGTGTGCTATATTTTGCAGATTATGGGGATTCAAATTCTAGTTACAGGCTTTTTTTTTTTCTTTTTATAACCTTAACCAGTTTTAATTTTTTTTTCCTCATTGTCGGGGATAAGAAGAAATGATTTGGGAAGATTAAGTAACAACATCTTAGAAAAGTGAGAACAATCTTATTTACCGTCATGTATCCAATAATGGATAATTCATTTTGATGGCTTCTATTTTTGGCCAAATGAGAATTAAGCTAGGGCCTGAGACTGTCAGAAGCTGACTGGTCTACCTTTGCATTGGCATTAGAGTCATAGAAAAGGAATCATGGATATTTATGAATTAAGAGGTGTAGCTTTTTTTTTTCCAGCCGATGACCAATTACAGTTTGGCTTTTGACTGAGAAGGTTGTGGTGGGAAAACGTTTGCCATATTTTCTTTGCATTTGAGTAATTGTCTTCTACTCAGAAAAAAGGCATCTATGAATGACCAGTGTTTTTGGTTGTCAAATGTTGCTGACAAACTTACCCTAAAACTTCAGTGGCTTAAAAAAAAAACCCCATCCCTGGCTGGGCGCGGTGGCTCACGCCTGTAATCCCAGCACTTTGGGAGGCCGAGGCTGGCGGATCATGAGGTCAGGAGATCGAGACCATCCTGGTTAACACGGTGAAACCCCATCTCTACTAAAAATACAAAAAATTAGCAGGGCGTGGTGGCGGGCGCCTGTAGTCCCAGCTACTTGGGAGGCTGAGGCAGGAGAACGGTGTGAACCCAGGAGGCGGAGCTTGCAGTGAGCTGAGATCTCGCCACTGCACTCCAGCCTGGGTGACAGTGCAAGACTCTGTGTCAAAAAAACAACAACAAAAAAAACAACAAAAAAAACCAAACCCACCCCCAACTGTTCTTCAATCTGAGTTGGGCTCAGCTGGGCTGTTCTTCTGCCAGCCTGCAGGTGGCCACTCATATGGTCAGCAGGTTGGCGGAGAGACTGGGATGTCTGGGCTTCTCTTTCTGCCTGCAGTCCTGAGTCTCTCCTTCTTCGTGTAGTCTCTTTCAGTGGCCTGGCTGGCAGGTAGCTAGACCTCTGACATGAAGCTCAGAGCTCCCAAGAGCTCAAAAGCAGAAGTGGCCAGGCCTTCTGAAGACTTAAGTCCAGAATTGTCGCAGCTTCCCTTCTACTGCCCTCTACTGATGATGATGATGATGATGATGATGATGATGATGATTTCGTCTCATCAGAAGAGAGCTGGAGTATGCCCTCTACTTACTAAACAAGTCACATGCCCAGACCAGATTTAAAAAAAGGGTGTGAAGTAGAGGTGCAGTTAATTGGGAGGCCACTAGTCTAACAGACGGTCACAACCACTGCCATGGAAAACCAAGGATATTAGCAAAAGCAGAAGTTGCTAGTGACCTTGGGAAGCCAAAACTGCTTACAGTAGCTGAGACAAGCTGAAAGACTGAGAAATAAAGAGAGGGTCTTCAAGAAGCTTCCTGAATGATTTCTGCCAATCCTGAGCCTGTTTTTGGAACCAGCACTTGGGGAAACTGATCTTGTGAGGATGGATGTGTTTAGGGACTCAGGGCTTTTGAAAGCAGCACCACCCCACTGGGGCACCCCCAGACTTGGGAAATGTGACTCTTTCTTAATGCCACTGGTTTTTAGTCAGGCCACAGTGAGAAGGAACAGCCCTAACAGGCCTCCAGCCAGGTTGAATGAGATCATTTTTGTTTTAGCCAAATGGTAAGATTTGCTAATGTTCCACCTTAAGTGCCTTTTCCAAAGACATCCCTCTTCGCCTTATATGTTGAATCATCGAGTGTGGATATTTCAATGAAAATATCATTAATTGACTTTTGTGATGGTAATAAAATGCTATGGCATCTTTGCTGTGAAGTTATTGTTTCCCCGGATTCTTCTGACTTTGGCTCCTGAAAGGAAGGCCTAGATCCAGCCCTGGTAGTAGTTCCTTTCTGAGGTCTCTCAGTCTCTTAAGACCCTGAGTTAGTTTGGCTGCCATTCTCACTAACAAAATGTATATCAGCCCCTATCCCTGCCCCCCAATATTCATTGAACTTTGAATTGCTTCAGAACACGGGTGTGGCCTAAAGGTATTCCCTTATTAGGGAAATGTCATGACTGCTGTCTTCTAGTAAAACTTGTAAAGAAAAAGATTCCAGTTCAGTATTTGCAGCAAGAAGCTTGAATCCTGTTCTTTTTATTGCATTGTTACATTGACTCATTCTCCATTTTGCTTTGGTTTTGTTTTGACTTGACTTTGGGGGTAAAGTCTTTCACCAGCACACAAGAGTTTGATTGTACAAATATATCTCCTGTATTAACATCTCTGCCCGTTGCTTAAGATCAGTTGCTTTTATACTCAGAATGGAAATACCTGATCTTGGCTAGCTTTGTTTGTTATATTGATTTCATTTAGATTTCCCTCCACAAGGTCAGCAAACTATCATGTTCTTATGTAACCTTAGGCCAAGGCCAGAGTTATCATAGTCCCTAGGTTGCTAAGGCTTATCATGTGTTTGGTAAAAGGTGATTGCAGGTTCTCAGATGAGGTTACTTTACATGGGATGGAATCAGGCAGAGAGGCTGGGATGATGGAGAAAGCTTGAGGTGCAGGTTTTAAAAAAAGGTGTGGAAATTAAAGTTCCAAAGAGGTGGTTGCTGAGGAAGTGAGAGAGCCCAGGGCCAGTAATGAGAGAGCCCAGTCAGTAATGGGTGAGTCAGGTTATTTGGAAAGTTGGTATGACAAATACATGGTATTTGTCTACTTCTAGGTTGCTGGTAGGTATTAAATATGCACAATATTCCAGAGCTCACTGAGGGTTTTAAAATTATAAGCATAGGATTTTATATTTTGGGGTGAAAGAGTTATCTGGCACATGGTATTGGGTTTTTTTAAAAAAGACAAATTTCACAGTCTTAATAGCTTTAAAAAAAAAAAACTAAAAGGCGCTTCATGTCTAGTGTGTGGCCCTCCTGAAACTTATGGTCATCTCTCCCACTGAAATCAAGGTCTTTTCAAATGTGGCTAAATGGGGATGAGAAAACATGTGTAGGACTTTCTTGGTGTGTGTGCCTTCTTTAAAGAGCCCAGTTGCTTCGGGGAAACAGTCAAGAAAATGGTCAAGATTGTTTTTAGAGGTGATTTTATTGGGGATTTTAAGAACTAATAATATCTTGAGTTATTTTTAGTTCAGGGGGATGTGGAAAGGTTTGCAATTGTGAACTGTTTTGTTTTAGCTTAGTATCCATAAGGGAAACTTAGACTGTAGACATAACTACAAAGCCAGTGCAGTTTTTATTTTCTGTATGTTGTTGGGGGAATCAAGTTTTACATATAGCAAGCACATGGCCTCCCTGATGTCAGGATGCCTTTGTCAGGATCTGTATTTGCCCTTAATTTTATTGAAATAGCTTTTCCTTCTTCCTCTTGAAAAGTTCCAAAATATAGTTTATTGTATCTTTCATCATTAAAAATTTGTTCTTTTTTCACTACAGGCAGTTCACACAAGGCAAAAACTATTGAACAGTTGGTTTTAGTGGGTCATATAACTTTGCTGTATATCAAACTAATTTTGACAAGTTTTCATCCTAAGCCTCAAATCATGTAATTAATAATTTGTCTGTTTATTTGTGACCTAATTGTAATTCTTTTATTAATAAAAGCTAATGGGAAAAGGATCCCTGATTAAGCTGATGACTAGACCTACAATTAATTTTCCTGCAGTATATGAAGTACCAGAGTATTAAAAGATATTTAATATTTTATTGATAAATCTATCTTTTAAAGGGAATATGTTTTAGGATGTCATCTTTTGATGTGAATCATGTAAATGTTGATAATATGCTGTTTATTATACATTTAGTGTTTCAAGAGATTCACTTAATTGCCTTTTTGCCCACTTATATTATGTAGTCTATTTGCAACTGTTTTTTAAAAAAATGACATTAAAAGAATACTTTATGTAGAGAAACATTAGTGGATGTTAATTGTCTCCCCACCTATATTTATGGGTGTTAGCGCAACTGCTTTGCTAGTTGCAAAGCTGTATTATCAGAGTAAAAGTGTATTTGTAAACTGTATGGGAACTAAAAATTAGGAATAAAACCATTTTCTTATATGAAAACAAAAAAATTACAACTGAGATGTATCTATCTTGAGTCAAAGCTTTTAACACTGTATTATAGTTTTGTCACTAAATTTTTATTAAAAGACAAATTGACTTTCCACTGCCTTCTACACAGGGGCAACTTATCTTCTTGGTCTTCAAGGCTGTATCCGCAACTGGCTACATAATTTGTGAGACCCAGTGCAAAGTGAAAATCGAGTCCCCTTGTTCAAAACCAATTAAGAATTTCAAAACAGTAACAGCAAAGCATTACTCCAAGCACAGGGCCCTTCTAAGCATGGGGCCTTGTGCAATAGCACAGGTCACATGCCTATGAAAGCCTTCCTGGCTGCACCCCCATCTATCCAACCTTATTTGCTACTAAGCTACTAAAGTTCCGCTGGTTCCTTTTCTGGTTCCTCTGGTCATTTTGATTATGTGACTCTCTGTTCCTGGAATTTTGTCCCTTGTCTTCTGTGCTTATCTAACTCCTAATATCTTAAATCCTTTTAAGGCCCAGCTAAGTACCAACTCTGTGCTAGGCATCTTATTCACTTTATCTCATTTAATTCTCAAAGCAATACTACTATATAATGACTTGTGGAGGACATACCCAAGTTCTGATTGTGATATTTAACTTTTCATGGATGAATATGTCAAAACAGGCATCAGACTATATCCTGAGGGTCTTTCTGTAGATTACGTAACTCCTCTTGTAAATTAAAAACACAGACCATCTTATGTCCAGAGTTTCAGATAATGAAACTGTCTTGGCTTAAAATGACAATGAGACAATAACTGTTTTGATTTCAAATACTGCCCAAGGAGGTGGACCATGAAAATAAGCACTGTTTTCTGTACCAAACAGACCTGTAGAAATACAACGAAACTGGGAAAATTTCGATATTGAATATGAAATCAAAGGAAGTATACACTTAGCATTAGAAGATATCATACTTAGAAAAAAAGATTGCAAACAATTTGCTATACATTGTATTATAAACAGATTAAACACAGTTTACGTCTCAACCTATATATTTTAAGGAAACTCAGTTCTTTTGATAGATAAATTATTCTAGAAATCAAATGTGAGGCACAAAATCCTTACAAACTGGATTACTGAATTACACCTATTAATCACAGCATTGTTTCAGACAGCATAAAAGAAAACCCTTCACTGAAATATCTTAATGATTATATTTGAATAGCAAGGAAAATATTAATACAGTAATCTTATGATAAGAACTCAAATATTAAGTCATTCAACTTATGTTCAAACTGGGGAAACAGTGGCCAAATAGTGAGTAAAATGTAAGTACACAGATACGTATTAAGTACTTTCAAGACTTGGGAGAATATATAAATTAAAGAAGCAGCTAAAAATACAGTATTTTATATGTATAAAGGTAAGAATTAAATGAAAGAATAGGATGTTCAAATAGTGTCAAGATACCAACCTGCTGATTACAAACGACACACAGTATCTTACAATGGAGTGCTGTGGTGGTCAGCACCTTAACCAAATGAACATATCACTAATGGTGGAAAATCCTGAAATTATGACTCCTGTTGTCATGTAATAAATAGCAGACAATATCACTTATCTAGCATACCCGACAAAAATTCTAATAAAAATCTAATCATGAGGAAACAGTGATCTAGAATGTTAGACATTTTATAAGACATCTGGCCTAGACTCTCTAAAAAAGTCAAGATAATAAATTTTAGATTATGTAGCTGAGCTAAAAACAATAATAAAAAGGTGGGAAGAATTCTGTGTATTCAGAAATTCAAAACAGGAATAATTAAATGCAATGCAATGTCCTCAGTTGAATCCTAAATCCAAAGAAAAAGCTATAAGAGATATGTGACTACTAACTATATATTAAATGGCATCACAGAATTACTACTAATTTTTTTTTTTTTTTTTTTTTGGAGACAGAGTCCTTCTCCATCATTCAGGCTGGAGTGCAGTGGTGCCATCTCGGCTCTCTGCAACTTCTGCCTCCCAAGATCAGGCGATTCTTGTGCCTCAGCCTCCCAAGTAGCTGGAATTATAGGCTCGTGCCACCATGCCCAGCTAATTTCTGTATTTTTAGGAGAGATGGGGTTTTGCCATGTTGGCCAGGCTGGTCTTGAACTCCTGACCTCAAGTGATCTGCCCACCTTGGCCCACCTAAAGTGCTGGGATTACAGGCATAAGCCACCACTCCCCGCCTGAATTACTATTAATTTTGTAAGGTGTTATCAATTTTGCAAGTGTGTGCTTCTTCTTGGGAGACTCATGCTGAAGTATCTAGAGGTGAAGTGTCATGATGGCTACAATTTCCTTTCAAATAGTTGAGTAAAAAAGAGAGAGAGAATACATGCGTGCACAAGTTCAATGTAACATTGTACCAACTTGGTGAATATAGGTGAAGTAAACACAGTATTTACTCTACTAGTCTTGCTTTTTGATGAACTGAAAACTTATAAAATAGACTTTCTGAGAATAAGATATAATGGGAAAACTGACGTTTCTTCCCCAGGGATGGTATTTACAGTACTAAAAAGATGTTAATGAAAATATTCCTGGCAACAAGAAAACTCACAGCAATAAAAGTCACCTGGTTCTCATCTCTTAAGTCTTCACAGTTGGTTGTTTTTATACTTCAGGGATTTTAATAACAACAAATACTATTTAGGAGGTCACACATTAGAGGAATCATCACCCAAAGGAAGAAGAGACAGACTTCAAAAATCATAGATTCTTAAATGGAGGACAAAAGACCTGCAGAGGCTCCATGGAGTGGCTTCAAGAAACACACAAATCCTTAAAAACGAATGACAAACTTGCACATGAAAGTTGTTTTGAGAGGAGAATTCTATAGCTTTCATCAGACCCTTAATGAGTCCTATGACTCAAAAAATATTAAAGAACCATTGTGCCCAAGAAAAATAGTATTCAGGATATAATTTCATATGATATCTACCAAAATATTAGGTATTTTAAGGTAATTTTTCCGTAAGTTTCTTTTGGCTTTCTGATTGTAAAAGTTTTAAAAATAGTACCTAAATGATATTAATCATTTCTATTTTTTATCCAAATCTGCCTCGATCTTGGAATAATAATTTTTAAAAATTATTGAAGAAACCTTGAAGAAGGCCATTTAAAATAATTTGAAGTTAGTAAATTTTTAGAAAGGATTATAATTTCTTTTTACAACAAAACAAAATAAAACTTACCGTTGAGGTGGTGTCCGTGGGCTCTTGAAGACTGTAGCTTTAGGTCTATTAGACTTGGAAGATTTGCACTTCACTTCATCTTCATACAATTCTGCCAAGGCCAACTACATAATAACAGGCTTGTTACAAAGTATAACACTAGGAATAACCTCTTCCATACAACTAGAAGTTATGTATAGAACACTAACTTAAAATTGAGTGGTAAAGACTTTTCATGAAAAAAGCTGCTGCTTCAGATGATTCCTTTCTGAAATAAACTTACTGCATCTCATTATATAGAACTAACCAAAATGCCACATCTATTAGAATAACTTTAAGTTATAATAATTACTTGATTATTTTCAATTAACTATTGAACAGTGCCAAAATCTGTTTTAGGTAACAAACCATTTTCAAATTTAAACCTAAAATTCTTGTGCAATTCTTTTAAGAATTCCTGAAGATGTTCACACTAACGTCAGCTTCTTTCATCAGATCTCATAAAATAGTTTCATTCAGCTATTCAAGTTTTCAAACTCCAAGCATATAAAACAATTTCAGAAGTATTCTATTTAAAAGTCTACCAAACTTATAAATTTCATCGTGTTTAGGAAAATGAGTTTCTGAACAAACAAGACCATAAATTATATATGGTTTATATACCATTTAGAAAGTAATATTACCAAATTATACATTCTAGATATTGGCTGGATAGTTTATTTCAAAATGAAATAAAATTATATTTGTTCTTAAAATGGAATTTTAAAAAGTAATCCAATATTTCAGTATTGTATAGAATTTTTTCTGACTTTTGACATCTTTGGACAACAACTCAACAACTTCCTTTAATGCTCCTGTGGCTATTCAATTATAATTGGCATGACCATAATCTCTGTTTTTTTTTTTTTTTTTTTCAAAAAAAACCCAAAAAACAAACAAACGAAAAAACCCAAAACCAAAACAAAACAGATTAAAATGCTCCTTTCAGAAACACAAATGATATGAAAACTACCTCCAAGAAGAACAGGGCATTGGGGCAATGTTAATTCTTTGAAAATTCTATTAGTCAACTTTTAAAATATACACAAATAAAACAAAATGAAAGACTTCTAATTTTTTTACCCCTACCCTCCCACATTCAGTAACATTCATATTTGTACAATGGCAACTTTGCTAGAAATCTAAATTATAAAAGTGTTTGGTAATCTAAAAGGACTGAATTCAAATCGTAACTTAGGCACTTCCTGTGTGATCTTGGGCAAATTATTTAATTTCTCTGAGCCTTAGTTACCACATCTTCAAATGCCTATAAAAAATCACCGTAGAGTCATTTGAAGGATTAAATAATGTAGGGAAAGCACAAAGCATGTGTTCCATCACTAGAAGATATTATTCTTAAATGTTTAGTAATGATTGTATCAGTGTTTCATTTTCCCCAAGATTTTTTTTTCTTCCTACAGTGTTATATCTCCTTACGGTCCTTTACTACTCCATCCCCTCCAAAAACACAAAACAAAAAACAAACAAATGATAGAGGAGAGAGAGACAGACATGCACATACACAGTCTGATGACTAGGGTCTAAAGTTTTCAGAAATTTTACCTCCCTGAAATTTCTTTAAAGTAGTATTATTTTATGGATTTCCTTCTGAGCTGATTATGTCAGCTTTATGAATTACTTTTATGATATTCCTATTCTCATCAATGAAAATGTCATCTGTATTTCAAAGGCCCATTTCAGCTCTCCTTCACAAAACCTTTTCTAATCTTCTTAATATCTTTTTTTCTAAATACTCATAGCACGTGATACCCCCAATGACATTCATATTAAGCATTATGTTGTCATTACTTGTGTACTTTTGCTGTTTTATTTCCCCAACTAGATTTTAAGTTTCTCAAATTGTTTCTAATATTGTACCTAAAAGGCAACAAATTGACGTTGAATTATATAAAGAACATAATAGAAAATGAATCAGAAATAGATATAGATAGATGTATTTTAAATTGGGGTTATATTTGTTAAACACTTTTTGCTTTAACAAGATTTGAATAAATGCTTCCAATCAAATAACAATTTTCTTTGGTGACATAAATTAAAACAGCAAAAATGCCACTAGCCCCATGGAATGTGGAACATACATTAAGAAAAGAGGAATATGAGGAAAATGATATTAAAGAGTCTACCTGGCTGAAAGATCCTAGTTATTAACGGTACATCATTAAAAACTTAGAAGAAAATGAGTAATATTTAGAGGGAGTTGATGCCATATGGCATCATATGGCATGAGTTCATTAGTAAATACTACAAAGAAATTTAATTTATATTATTTAATATAGATGACATTACATCAAAAGAGGAAATGATAATTTAAATTGATAAATATTAATTGAAGTACTGGTCAAAACTAACACAACAAAAAAATCTCAAAACGTAATTAAGAAAATGTTTCAATAATATGCAGAGGATAAAGTATGTAAGTAAAGTATTGATAATCTTTCCTCTAGAATTTGAAATGTGAAGAACTTGAAACCTGAAAGCAAAGGAATCGGGTGAGAAAATAAAGTATATAGCAAAATATTAAAAGTACTGGAATTCTCAGCCTTAGAGTAACCAATTCTAGACGCTGTAATAAATGATTATTATACAAACACCTGGGAACTTGTAGGAGATGCATATGCTTAAACTCTACTCTAGAACCAATGAATCACAGTCTGGGGTAGGGCCCAGCAATCTCTGACAAGCCTTCCAGGTCACAGATGCATACTAGAGAATCAACAATACAGAATAATGACATTCAATATGATTAGGGTACTTGTGGCAACACAGTTATCAGAACAGCTATCCGACATTTTAATTCTTCTCATTTATAGTACCCACTATTGAGTCCATCCTAACAAATCCAATCCTAACCCTAACAATACTGAAGTTAATCCCTGTTCCCACTCCCTCCCCGTCCAACCTATGTAGAAACACATAATATGTGGAGGAAAACTGGGACAGAGTATACAACTAAATACCTTAATGAACATGTGTGTGGACGGGCTGAGGGACACCAGAAGAGAAAGCAATTCAGAAATACTATTGAACACTGGTGAGGTTTTGGGCTTAGTTTTGCCACTAACAATCCCACCCCTAACTTTCCCCCTGACCATCTCCTTATTTGAGGGGGATGAAGGGAGCTATGAAAATCTACTCTGATATGCAAAAAAACATTTCCGAGTCTGCAGTTTGTAACCTGGGGGCTCCCAGGGCTGGGAGGCCTTTTGGGAAGCAACTATGCAGCTTTTCTCTGGTGGTACCTGGAACACTCCCTCCTGATTTAGATGCTGACAAACCCTACACTGCATGGCAGCTAAGATACACTTACTCAGGGGTAATTCTGCTTGTTCCAATTAGTAATATGTTGCCCCTTTACTCACTCTGAAAGACTCTTAGAGCAAGCTGTTAGGAAAGTAAGAAATATCTACTGAAAGCTGCACGAACTGCGTAACTCTTAAGAAAAGCATGTCTAGATTAAACGGTAACAAGATAATCTATAAATAATCAATATCCAAGGTACCATTTGGGAAGAACATTATTTAATTCTTTTAAACTTTTGATACATACTTTATTTCTTGATATGCCATCCCTTTGGCTGTTTTCAAGTTTCTTTGCAAGTTCTTCACATTCATATTAAGTTCTAAAGGAAAGATTATCAATACTTAGATACTGTACTTGATACACCAAATCACATTCATAAAGAAATCAGTTATCTTCCTACTGCCCTAACCTACAAGAAGTAGACAGAAGATGAAAAAAAAAAATCCCCATCAAAACTTAGGGTGGAAATGAAGGCATTCTCACAATTAGCAACATCTACCAGAGTATCTCCACACATTAATCATACTTTGATCCACTGGATTAAGACTGCAAACAATTTGCCAAGAATCAGGTGGTCATTAACCAAGCTGTTTTCACTTTTCACATAAAAAGAAGAAATGGATTTAAATTAGGGAAAGGACATTAAGTTATACACTCTATTAACTTTAATGATATTAGAATTGACTAGCCAGGGAAAGTTATAGCATCTTTCTCCTGAGGAAAAAGGAATCAAATATTTGCCCAGCAACAACTGAGCCAGGATAATGTAGGAATTTTGCATAGGCCCTTTATAACATTATTTAATCCTTACACCACCACCAGCACCCTGACCTTCCTCAGTTTACAAATGAAGACACAGGATCAGACAGGTTAAGACATTTCTCCTAAGTTCACAAAACTACTAAGTAGCAGGACTAAGAGGCAAACCAAAATTGGTGGGACTACTAACTCCATGCCGCCTCTTAGTGATGTGGGTTTATAATAGGAAAGATGAGGTACACAATAGCTTCCTATCCCTTGATACTGTTTACTACTACTGAACCAACTATGGGAGCTGGAACTATTCTACATTAAGTTCACCTCCTAATGTTACACTGATCTCTCCAGCCTCCAAATTCTTCGCTTTATGCACTGCTTATTTTGGCACCCAATCATACTCCATCTTAAAATGTTATGCTAAGTATTCATACCCTATTTCTTCGAAGAAATCTGTAGGCTTCCAAAAGGTAGAACTGTCTTTCACACTTACATACCTACCCATCAATAGAGTTCAGCACCGACTAAGGATTTGATGTCCTTATTTCCACATTCCCAAAGCTCAGCAGTATGTTACAATGGATGGTGGTTTGTTCACATTAGAATGAAGTGTGGTTGTAAAGTAATACAGTAAAACTGTTCTACCAAGATTCTCCTTAGTATCTCCTTACTGATATTTACTTGTTAAATTTTTATCAATAATCTTATAATGAGACACAAAAACGCCTAAAATGAGAAAAGTGGCGTTAGTATCTGATAAAACGGGATTTGGTGCGCTACTATTTAGCTAACTAATACTAGTGTCCTACACAACATTACGAAGTTTTATTTCCCAGTTTCTTCAGTGCAATGTTTTAAAGACCACAGCTTAGACAACTAGGCTGTATGGGCATAGAGTGCATCGCTTTCCTTCACCCCTTTAAAAGAAAAACCTACCTGATAAAATGGAACCATTTTTATATTTAAGTAAGCAAGTCAGAAATAGCATCCAAGACAAAAAAGAACAAATCACGTATCATTACTGTTCAGGTGACTGTCTACTTCCCTGCGGCCACAGTAACCTTTCTTCTGGAGTAAGTCTCAAGAAGGAAGCATCAACCCGTGAACCGACCAACTGACCCCGCAAAATGTGATTCTAAACGAATAGCTATTTTTACATCGTACGTGGGGTGGAAGGGAGACAAAGCACCAGCGCTGGAGGCTTGGGCACTTGTGTTCACGACCACCACAGTGTCAAGACCCGACCTCGAGAGACCGGGCGCCGGATTCTATCCCCAGACGGGGTCGGGGAAAGGCTCCGCCGAGGCCAGAGGTGGCCTCCAACTCGCACCAGGCCGCGCCGTCACCAGCCCGCGTCCACCGCGGCGCTCCCTCCCCCGGCTCCTCGCCTCACCTGCAAATCCCGCGCGCTCGGAGGCCGCGGCCCGGAAGACCTCCTCTCCTGCTCGCCGGGCTCAGGGCCTCCGCCCTCCGCCATCTTCCGCTGGCTAGCGGCGCCCGCTGCGGACGCACCTGCCGCAACTTCCGGGGCCGGTTGCCTGGCAACCGCAGGAGGGGCGAAGACGCGCAAGGTGCGTGCGCGTCCCCGCTACCCGAACCCGCGCCCCCGTTTCCGGTGCTGGCCCACCTTTTTGGTTTCTCCTTTTTTCTTAAAGGGAGTTTCTCCGCAGGGAAACCTCTGTTAAGTTTTGTGTTGCCCCTGCTACTCGCCTAAAGGCACTGTAGGCCGCCCTAGAGGGCAGCATAGACTTGCAGATTCATTTAGCTCAACAATGAAAACATCCTCTGGATTTTTCATCTGATGAAAAATTGCAACCTCTCCATCTAGTCTTGGTCAGATTCTCTGATCTTTCCTATCAAGGATTGGATGGTACATCGTCACCACAGCGTGAATTAGCACTGAGAGTGAAAAACACCGTAAAAAGTGCTTGGAATAATTTGCTAAAAGCAGAACTCTGCCGGGCCTGTGGCTCACGCCTGTAGTCCCAGCACTTTGGGAGGCCGAGGCGGACGAGGTGATCGAGACCATCCTGGCCAACATGGTGAAACCCCTTCTCTACTAAAAAAAAAAAAATATATATATATATATGTATATGTGTATATATATATGTATATGTGTATGTATATATATATATATATATATATACACACACACAAAAATTAGCTGGGCGTGGCGGAGCGTGCCTGTAGTCCGAGCTACTTGGGAGACTGACGCAGGAGAATCGCTTGAATCAGGGAGTCGGAGGTTGCAGGGAGCCGAGATCGCGCCACTGCACTCCAGCCTGGCGACAGAGGGAGGATCCGTCTCAAAACAGAAAAAAAGCAGATCTCGAGACTATCAAGCCCTTGTCATTCAACTGAAATTGATTTAGACTCTGGTCTTCTTATCCTAGGCACTTTTTTTTTTTTGAGACGGAGCCTCGCTCTGTCGCCCAAGCTGGAGTGCAGTGGCGCGATCTCGGCTCACTGCAGCCTCCACCTCCCGGGTTCAAGCAATTCTCCTGCCTCAGCCTCCCGAGTAGCTTGGACTACAGGTGCGCGCCGCCATGCCCGGCTAACTTTTGTATTTTTAGTAAAGACGGGGTTTCACCATGTTGGCCAGGATGGTCTTGATCTCCTGACCTCATGATCTGCCCACCTCGGCCTCCCAAAGTGCTGGGATTATAGGCGTGAGCCACTGCGCCCGGCCTCCTAGGCACTTTTATGCCCAAGGGATGCAAAGGTAAAAAGAAATAGTCCCAGTCATTATGAAACTCAGTCTAGTAGGGAAAAGAGATATGTAAACGGACAAGATGCAGCTTGCAGTAGAGCTTTGCTTGGGAGGGTTACAAAGGAAATGTGAGCCATGTGAGGGGAAATACTCCGTTGGTATCTGCTGTGTGCACCATGCTAGGTGCTGGAGTCGACAGCTTGCCGCCCGAGCTTTGGCATACTGATCGTTTTGATGTATAAAGGCATTTGAGGCTGGGCGTCGTGGCTGACGCCTGTAATCCCAACTCTTTGGGAGGCCGAGGCAGACGGATCACTTGAGGTCAGGAGTTTGAGACCAGCCTGGCCAACGGGTGAAATCCTGTCTCTACTAAAAATACAAAAATTAGCTGGGCGTGGTGGCGCGTGCCTGTAGTCCCAGCTACTTGGGAGGCTGAGACAGGTGAATTGCTTGAACCCGGGAAGCAGAGGTTGCAGTGAGCAGAGATGCACCATTGCACTTCAGCCTGGGTGTCACAGAGAGACTCCGTCTTAAAAAACAAAAAACAAAAAACAAAAAAAAGCATTTGATAAACAGCAGGTGCAAGAAGAGCACTCTGACCTTTTCTTCCTGAAAGCAGGAAAAGAAACTACCATGTGATAGATGCCCTCCCTATACCAAGAGGAAAGATACTCATCACCAGAGAAGGGGAGTTGAGGCCGAGAAACATCTGTACAGATATTGTTAAACTAACCAGTATCTTCCTAGATACTCTTCCACGATTGCCTCTCTTTGTTCAACCTAGTATATAAGCACTTAGGCCTAGCCACTTCTTCGGGTGTTTATTTTCCTGTGAGGACACCCACTTATACGTAAAGTTTTATTAAATAAAATTTGTATGCTTTTTCCCTGTTAATCTGTTTTGTGTCCGTTTAATTCTTGGACCCAGCTGGAGGATCTGAGAGAGTAAAGGAGAAAATTTTCTCCCCCAGCTGTGCATTCCCTGTGTAATTTCATTTATCCCTCTACTAGGTAGTTATGATTATCTTGTTATACCCGAGGAAACCAGATGATGAAGACTAACTTCACCCTGTAGTAAATGGCAGTGCCAAATACTAAACTGCACTTGTTTTCCTGATACTCTTTTAACATCAGATTCTGCCCTAGAAATCTCGGGCTCTTTAAAAAGAAATGCCTCATAGAGCCAAAGACATTTTAGCTGAGTGTTGAAGGAAAGTACTTCCAGTAGAAGTATTAGACCAGAAAGAATCTTGGTAAAGGCAAAGATATTTACAAAGACACTGATATTTAAAATATTATATTCGTGTCAGCAAATTGCTATATGGTTGCAACTTAGAAATGACAAAAGATGGTTATGGAATGGTGGGGAGGAGACAGATGTAGAATGGAGGCTTGAGACAGATTCTGAAGGATCTTGCCTTAGGTTGGGGATGGAATCCTCTGAGCCAGTGATTCTCTAACATTCTTGTACATTAGAATCACCTCTTCTCTCTCGTCTCCAGGTACTCAGATTTATTAATAATTGGTATAGAGTGGGAGTCAGGCATCATATTTCTTAAGATGTTCGCAAAGTGCATTTTGCTGCTGGCCATGACGGTATACCTGATGTTGGACTTGTCCTCCCACTCTTAACAACTAAAAACAACAGTTTTAAGGCATTGAGCAACAGGCAGTACAGGTCTGTGATATCAGAAAGAAGGAAAACGAACAAGGTGACTATATTTGCCTAGGCTCTTTATTTTTATTTATTTATTTTTTGAGATAGGGTTTCTCTCTGTTGTCCAGGCTGGAGTACAGTGGTGCAATCACGCCTCACTGCAGCCTCAATCTGTCTAGTTAGAGCAATCCTCCCACCTCAGCCTCCCGAGTAGCTGTTGCCTTGGCTTTCTGCATGGAACTCTCATACACTGCTAGTGGGTCCTAGAATGGTACAGCCACTTTGGAAAAGAGGTTGTCAGTTTCTTCTAATGTTAAATATTCCATTATCATAAGAACCAGCAATTCTACTCTTAAATATTGACCCAAGAGGGATATAAGTATACATTTATAAAGTATTTCTACTCAAATGTTCATAGAAGCTTTATCTGTAATAGCCTGCAAACTGGAAACAATCCAAATGTCCATCAGCCAATGAATGGATACAATTTTGATAAATCATACAATGGAATACTACTCAATAGTAAAAAGGAAGAAATTATGGATTCACATGTCTTGAATGAATCTCAAAGATATTATCTTGGGTAAAAAAAGCCAGGTGCGAAAGAGTAAATATTGTCTGATTCAATTTATATGAAATTTTAGAACAGGCAACACCTTTAATGACTAAAAGCTGGTGGTAGCTTGGGGCTGTCTTTTGGAGTAAGGATTCAGTTCCCCAATTGTAGGACATGTAGGAACTTTTTGAGGTGACAGAAGTGTTTTATAACTTGATTGTGGTGGTAGTTACACAGGTATGTATTAATACGTTTGTTAAAAGCACACTGTATACACTTAAAATGCATGCATTTTATATGTAAATTATTCATTTATAAACTTGATTGAACAAAATCCTTGCTCAACTGATTCTGTTGTGCAGCTATGTTTGAGAGCCACTGCTCTAAGGCAACTGGGAGCCATTAAAGGATTTGTGATTTACAAAGATTACAGATGCATCAATGTGTATGATGAGTCAAAGTTAGGAAATAGATTATTACAACAATGGGAAGTAGTTAGGACTCAATTTTTATCAGTGGCAGTGAGAACAGAAAGAAGCAATACTTGGTAGAAATATTAACGTCAGAACCGACAGGAGCTGGAGTCTTCAATGTGGAATACATGAAAAAAAGAGGAATAAAAAATGACATCTGGGGATTTGGCTAGGTGATTTGGCAAATGGTGCTACCTGTAAATTATTGAGTTGAAAGGGGGAAACAAATTTCAAAGGAAATAAACAAGTTTGTTATGGACATTTTGAGTTCAAAATGTATGTGGAACACTCTGGTGAAAATGCATCATGGAGCAATTGCAAATGTGGGTATAAAGATTAGAAGATTAGGCAAGAATTTTGGTTTGGACATACAGATTTGGGTGTTGACTGCATGTAAATGATAGAGTAGACAAGGCTTCGCAGGAGCAGTGTGAAATGTGAGAAGATTCGAGGATTAAGAACACTCAGAAACACCAACATTGAAGAACTCAGTGGAAAAAGGAAAGCTTTCAATGTAGCCCTGAGTAATAGAGAGGTGAGAGGAACACAAGAGACTGGAAAAACTGGTGATGAGGCAGTTTCAACAGGCATACCAATGATGTCATTTACTACAGATAATCAAGAAAGATTAGGACTAAAAAGTATCCACTGGACTAAAGGAACAGGAGATGCTGTCCCAAAAGTTACTACCAATTTCATAGTTAGTGAGGAAAATCCATATTTTACTAGTTTCAGAGTGACAGATAGGACAGTGAAGGCTACATATTCAATGAACTTAATGTCAATGGTGTGCAGAAGTTGCCGTGCACTGGCTTATGAGAGCCTACTGTTAAATTTTTAGGAATTTTGCAAGGCAGTTGTTAAACAGGGATTATTAAAAATTAAATGATATAAATGTACAACTAAATTATACAAAAAACTCATGCAATAAATATTCAAATATCTCATTTCCTAGTTATTCGAATACATTTTGCTATTATCTATGCTCCTGAGGGGATTTACATCTATTGGATCTATATGGTGGAGATGCTATTGCACACCTCTTCCCAATTCGCATTCAGTGACAACATGTTAGTAGCTTGAAATCTACCATGGTGTAAGTATTCCCACCTCAGAAATTGGTAAACGCCATAAATAAAAGTTCGATTTCTTGTTTTGTTGATTGCCCACTGGAGATTTAAGGATCTGTTGGAGAAAATGTTTACAAGGCAGATAAGACTTAAAAGTATGCTGTGCCTGCAGCTGTTATGCTGTGAATAGCAAAAGAAAAAAAATGTAAATTTTCCTCTAGTATTTGAAAATTACTAGCTGATTCTGGAAGAAGTTGCTCACGTCGTTGAGTTACTATGGATGTTTGTGTTTCACTTGCATCTTATGTGTATCTTGTTAATGTGAACAAAAATATCAACAAACATTCAAGTGGTCGCCTTGAAGTCTCCTTTCTTTTGGCTTGTGATGAAAGTGATATCTTTCCCCATTCTTCTTCAAAGAACTATGACCACATACCTCACTCTCCTTGATTCTCCATTTTCTATTCTCAAAGTGGGTGAGGAGGTTCAAGAATCATGACATTCATCGTCTTTGAAACATTCTCCAGGAGCATCTTTCTCACACCCATTTTGACCTATCGTATATATTATGGGGTGCTTAAACTGGAAACTTAATGTTAAACATTTTATTATACTTATTTTCTCCTGCCATTAGACTAAGCTCATGGAGTATGTGGGCCAGGACTTCATCTCTAGTGCCTTAACACAGAACCTGGAACCATAATATGTACTTTTAATAACTATTTGCATGAGTGAGTGAATGAAGGTGGTAGGGATCCTGTATTGGTCCGTTCTTGTGCTGCTATAAAGAAATACCTGAGACTGGATAATTTATAAAGAAAAGGGGCTAAATGGCTCATTGTTCTGCAGGCTATAGAGGAAGCAGAGCAGCTTCTGCTTGGCTTCTAGAGGCCTCGGGAAAGTTATAATCATGGCAGAAGGCAAAGGGGAAGAGAAGCAGGTACATCTTACATGTCTGGAGCTGGAGGAAGTGTGGGGAGGTGCCACACACTTTTAAACAAACAGATCTTGTGAGAACTCTATCACAAAGAACAGCACTGGGGGGACGGTGCTAAACCACTAGAAGCAGCCCCTGTTATCCAATCACCTCCCACCAGGGCCCACCTCTAGCACTGGAGATTACATTTCAACCTGAGATTTGGGTGGGGGCACAGATCCAAACCATATCAGATCCATAACTCAAACCACATTTGACTATCTCCAAAGCCCATTTTCCATTCATGGAAAGTCAAGAAATAAGAAGATCTATCAACAGATGTCTTCATTAGATACAGACAGGACAGACAGTATAAAATGCAGGCCTATTTATCTTGCACTTCTAAACCAAATCCAGCTCCAACTTCACAACCTAAATGAAACTCACGTTTGTGTAATTTTACATATGCTGGACATCACTGAGAACAAGATCAGAGGTCACTGTAATATATAATGGCCTTGTTCCATCCTTTAAAACATTTTTATCTCATTCTAAAATAGAAATAGAGTATTTACAGTTGGTAATTTTCATGGATTGCACATTATTTCATGTAATCTACAACAACTTTCTGGGATAGGTATTGTCTCCATCTTACAGAAGTAGTTGAGGATCAGAGAAATAAGAAGAATTTCCTTATGTCACTCAGCTATTAAGTAGCAGAACTAAATTTTAAATTCAGGTCCATTACACTCAAAAGCACATGTTTTTTTTTGTTTTTGTTTTTTTGGTTAAAAAATACCATCTCCGTGTCTCCTGGGAGCTTTTTGCAGCCTCTGACTCTTGTGATTGTACCTTTCCTGAAATTTCCTCATGATACTTCTTAACATTGGTCTTCTTACCTACCTGACCATTCCTTTTGAGCTTCTCCTAATATTTTATCTTCTATCCACCCTCTAAATAATGATGTTCTTTAGGGCTCTGCCTTTGCCACTCTTATTTGCTCACTGTGTATATGCTTTTGCCGTTCAATGTCTTCTGTTTTCATACCTACTATTTACACACAGTCAATTCTCATTATTTACAGTAGTTATGTTCCTTAAAGTCATTGAGAACACTGAGTTATTGAATACTGAATCATTGCTGCTAGGGAAAATACAGGGTAGGTTCCTGTGAACTTCTTACATTTTCATCAACTGATCAATGCATAACCTTGTTTTATGTCTATTTCTGTTGAAGACCCCACGTTTAATATGATCATTGATCCACTCACATTGAACTCACAGCCACCAGCACTATAACTCCTGCATGAAGGAAGTTTATCTAGCACATGCATTTTCTCCATAAGGACATCACAGCCTCTTGTACTTAGGAACACCAGACAGTACTTCAGCACTACCCTTGGGGGCCATCTCAAACAGCAAAATCACCAATAAAAAGCACAAACATGTGAAAAACATGGCACTAAATAGACTGTGCAAGGACACTTACTTAAAGTATAAAAGCTGAAATAAAAAGGCAGAATGTCACCTTGTTTGAGCTCAGCTGGGAATGTGCTCATGGGGCAACAGAAATATTTTGCTCCTTTGTGTCTGGGTTTGATCACAAAGCACTGCATGTGTTGGTTTGGGGGTCACAAATACATTTTGTGAGTAGGTGAATATGCAAATATGGAATCTGCGAATAACGAGAATGGACTGTATCTAAGACTCCCAAATCTCTTTTTCCAATACCCAGGTCCCTCTCTTACCCCACATCTACATTTCCAATTGTCTTTTCAACTGATATTTTCATTTGGATGTCTCAAAAACATTTGTGTCTCCAACTAATCCTCTGTTTTTGTCGTACAAACCCACTTCTTTTTCATTCTATCATTTATTAGATCAGCATCTAGCTTCAGCTAGAAATCAGGGTCATTTTAAATTCCTCTTTTGCCTTTAACCTTACAGTTTGTTGTTTACCAAATCTTCAATTTTTCCTCCAAAATATCTCTTCGATCTGTATTCTCCTCTTCACTCTTGCTTCCACTGGCACAGTTCACGATCTTCAGACTTCTGCCTTGGTTGTCACCCTGCCTCCCAGCTGGGGCCTCTGCTTTCATTCTGCCCTCTGTATCGCTCTCAGAACTATTTTTTAAAAGCACAAAGACTATCATGTTGCTGTTCTGACCATAACCCCACCAATTGGAGGAGAATAAAAGCCAAATCCTTGTTATGGAACGTAAAGCTTTTCTTAGTCTGTACACTTTTTGTTTTACCACCTTTACCTCATTCGCTTCCCATGTGCTTTAGCTGTTCTAAGCCACTGATGGATTTGCAAATATGCCATGTCATTTTGCACTTCATTACCATTTCCTTTGCATGGAACTTTCTTGTCCTCTTTATACCCAGTAAGCATGTATTCATCTTTCATGATCATGAATTCTAATGTGATATTTTGTCAAATCTTTACCACCTTCCTGAGGCAACTTCCCTATATAACTACAGAACTTCGCACAGTTTTTGTGAGACATTTTTTCAGTGTACGTTTTGTTGTCTGGTGTCTCTACACTGTGAAGTTCTCAAAGAGCAAGGATTATGTTTAATTCTCTCATATCTCCAATGGTTGGCTTATAATAGAGGCTTGATAATATGTTCTGAATAAATAACACACATACAAATGCAATTAGTTGGGTGTGCTTATTTTCAATGTTTGCTATATTTAAGTTTACATTTTAAACATAAATTTCTTTTTTTTCTCAAATCCATTTGGTTATCTATTTCCAACTTCAAGATGCACAAGATATAGGTTGTTATTAATAGGCCTAAATTCTGGTGAAATTTACCAGCAGCATGTTCACTAATTGTGATGCCTAAGCAGGAATGGGCTCCTTCTGGTTAAATGAAATTATTCCTCTCAAGTCTCCTGGGCAGAAAGAGTCTGTAGGGCACTTATACTTGAGTCAGAAGGACAGGCTCTACTATTTGATTAGATGTTTACTGTGGGAAATTTCATTTAAGTATGAAAACTTCTAAATTTTAGCTGCAACAATCTTTATTAATCACCTACCTAAATAAATGTGTTTTGTGTGCTGTGCTGTGGGGAGATTCAAAATTAAATAATCTAGCATTTGTTCTCACACTCCTAATTTCAATGTATAAAAATGATGCTTATAAAAATCTAAAGTTAAATTTGGTACTATTAAAAAAAGGACTATAGATATGAAAAGGGAGAAATTAATTCTGATTGAGAATTAGGGTAGCAGAGAGGGAGGCATCTGAACTGACCATTAAAGGATTGGGAGATTTCAATAGACAAAGATGACATAAGGGCCTTCTAGGCACAGTGGACAACAGCAAAGTTCCAAAGGGGAGAATGTGTGGAGCATGTTTGGGGAATGGTAAAAAGATTCGGCTTCAGTGGAGGATCTATGCAGTGGAAAAAGGCCTTGGAATGATCAAGACGGGTCATAAATGCAATGCTAAGGAGTTTGGTCTTTATTTCTAGACATTATTGTGAAAAATATTTTTGATGCAAGGAAAATATTATCTGCTTATTTTAGCAATTGCACTTGGTATGTCAGATGGAGTAGGGGAGTAGGAGACTGGAAGTCAGTGGATGCCAGTGGAATATTCTGAGACAACTTCTGGGTAAAAGCTATGAGGCCATGAACAAGATCAGTGATAGTGAGAATGGAGGGGGACACATAGATTCGGGGCTTCGGTTGAATCATGCCAGGTTTACTCCTAAATTATTATGCAGGAAAATATTTTCTATCTTTGGGTCTCTGAATATTCTCTTTAAATCTCAAATTGTATCTCTTGTTTTTATAGTTAAGCCTGTCTGCATTATTATCCACCCCTGACTCAAATGCTTTTCTAGGTTAATAATGAAACCTATACATTCTGTTTCCTTGTATCAGAATTTAATCCACTGAAATTATTTTATCCCCATAAATTGCCTATTAATCATCATATTATTCTCTTCTATTTATAACTTAAGCTTTATTATTAAGCTCTTTATAGGCTGGGAGATACTTAAGATAGCACTCTGGCCAGTCACCTATAGGTTGGCGACAGGGAAATTGAGATGGTCTTTGTTGTTTGTGGGTGAATGAGTAACTTTTGTAAACACAACCTCCAACAATAGTTTCTATAGTAATTTTGTTTTATTGCTTATACTCAAATGAGCAAAAATGGTTTGTGACCTCATAGTAGATGCTTTTAAGCCAAACTGAATTAGTTAAAACATATTTTTTTAAGTTTTACATTAAAAAAATTATAAGTAGCACATAGGAAATCTTAAAATTATTAGAATATGAGATTACCTCTGCAACAATATTGGATTCAGCTTTAGGATATTAGAAAGTGTTATTTTCATAAGATGGGTACAATATCCTCTTATGACTTTATGTTATCTGTAAGAACAATAATGATATCCCTTTTTCATTCTCAATTTTGGTTAATTCTGTCTTCTTTCTTTTTCCCTTTATTAGCTTTGCTAGAATTATATAAATATTATTTCTTTTTAAGGAATCAACTTTTGACTTTGTTTATTCTCTCCATTTCTTTGTTTACTTTTTGTTTCATTAATTTTTGCTTTTTTCTTTCTTCTATGTTCTTTGCATTTAATTTAGTATTTTCTAACTTCTTAAGAAAGATGCTTAACTTATTGACTTTTCAGCCATTCTTCATTTCTCCTATATGCATTTAAGGCTATAAGTTTCCCTCTAAAAATGGTTCTGCTTCAAATCTTATGTGAAAGAGAAATACAGTTGTATTTCATTTCAGCCATCAAAGATATTTTTATCTAGTTACATACAGCCAAATTACATCATAAAAAATGTAGGGACTCAGTTGCACATGTGAACAAAAGTTAGAGTGGAGACAAAGCAACAGCTGTAGTATGTAGAGTAGAAAAACAATTTCAGTAGAGCCTGGAACCCATGCCAAGTGACATCGTGAGAACATAACTCACGTTTCTGTCTCCACATCCCACCCAGGCAGTTCACAAACTCTAGAAAAGAACATTTGACTTTCCAAAGGAGTTTAGGACATTAATAGCCACTCATATCAGGATCTTAAGCACTCAAGTAACCCTGCATGGCATTTGAGTATATTTTGCCTTAGCTTTGCTAGGATGAGTGTTAGGTTTTTCATATCCATTCATAATTTTATCCTGAACCCACACATGGAGTGTTCTGGATCAGAGGCAGAATAGTTATTATTTCTTATATTATGATAATTGTGTCAGCCCCCTCCCCTGCACACACCAGTGCTTACTCCTGAGGTGTCCGATGGCCCAAGATGCTCCATAGGTGAAGGATGGGGAAAATGGATTTTCTTCACTTATGTACAGGACCTCCTGGTTCCATCTTGAAAGGAGGGAGAGAAACGTTTGTTCCCTGGAGAGGAGATGGAAGGGTTCTGGGCTCTCACTTTAAACTTTTGGACTAGAAAGGCATCTCTCAAGGGCCTCAGGAGCCCTGGTGTCTCTGTCATGACCTAGAGATGTCTCCAGGGTCTTGAGTCTCACTTTCTCTTGAAATGTAAATACATTCCATGAGAATCTCTGGAGTCCTGTCACTATAGAGTTATAAATTAACTTCTCAAGACTTACTGTTAGCTCAGTAATATGGTTTGGCTGTGTTCCCACCCAAATTTCATCTTGAATTGTAGTCCCCATAATCCCCACGTGTCATGGGAATAACCTAGTGAGAGATAATTTAATCACAGGGTGGTTACCCTCATGCTGCTCATGCTGTTCTCATGACATGTGAGTGAGTTCTCATGAGATCTGATGGTTTTATAAGGGGCTTCCCTCTTCACTCAGCACTCATTCTTCTCCTTCCTGCCACCATGTGAAGGAGAACGTGTTTCCTTCCCTGTCTGCCATTATTTTAAGTTTCCTAAGGCCTCCCCACTGCTGCAGAACTGAGTCAATTAAAGCTCTTTTCTTTATAAATTATTCCGTCTCGGGCAGTTCTTTATAGCAGCATGAGAATGGATTAATACGCTCGGGATCCAAATTTTTCAGGAAAATTTATTCAGAAAGCCTCAACTCTGCAGAAATACAAAAATATTTTCTCAAAACTCCACAAAGACTTTATGCCAAAGCAAATGCCATCATCTTCTTTTACTTGCACCTCACCTCCTACATATTCAAAAATGTCAGAAGAGTGCATATGTAAGTTCTAGGTTTATGTTTATTACATACACTTTAGGATTAATGCAAAGACTGCTATTTTTCTGTCATTTGATTTGCTTCCCTTTCTACTCCTAACGTGTAGAATTATCTTTTAAAAAGTATCTCCAAAAACACGATTAAACATTTACATATTCTTGAATCTGAAATTTCATCATTAACATAAAGGAATACAAAAGTAAAACCACTTCCATTAGAAATTTGACTGGGGGAAATTTGGGGGGTTGGGTGGTTCAAGACCAGTGCATCAAAGTCATGGATAATGTCAGAGTCCACTAAGGTATGTAGGTCTGTGGGCTTCTGATAAATAACCTGATTGATACAATTTCTTTCCCTTCTGTTATAGTTTATATATATTCATTTTGGCTATCAGCTGTTTCCTTTAAAGATATGTAGTAGATCTACCTACAGAAGTAAGGGCCTTTTAATTTACTGAATATTGCATGTTAGATAATCTAGGTTTGCATGATCATGTGAAGATAAGACACCCTTTGAGGAGTGATATAGGAGTTCTCTATGTACAATGAGCGTGTGTGTATGTATCAGTAAGGAAAGCATACTATGGTAACAAATAATCCACGAATCTCAGTGTCTTATAAGCAACAGGGATGCTGATACATTGATGGGAGGCTCTGTCCCATGTTGTCTTCACTCAGAGATGGAGACTGATACCACTTACACCCTCCGGGAACAATATCTGACATCACACAGGGGGGTGAAATTTGGCAAATTATGCTCAGGGCTTGACGTTTTTGACTGGAAGGGACACATTACTTCCATTCTTATTTCTTTGACCAAAGCAAGTCACATGGGCGTACCTAACAATCACAGAATTAGGGAAGTGTAACCCTCCCATGTGCTTGAGAAGAGTAGAATGGGGAATGCCAGTTAGTAGCACCAACAATGATTTCAGTGTCATCCACACATTCAGAGCAGGGGAGTGTTAAAAGTTTTTCCTGCAGTGGTCCTGAAGCACTGGTCCTGGGACTTCATCTTACTCTGGAGTTGTAACAAGGATACTACATGGCTGACCAGAAAATGCACCTAAGAAAAAAGTACAGATGCTCCGGGACTTACAACAGGGCTACGTTCCTATAAACCCATCATCAGCTGAAAATATTTTAAGTCAAATATGCATTTAATGCCCTTAGCCTGCTGAACATCACAGCTTAGACCAGCCTACCTGAAATGTGCTCAGAACAGTTATATTAGCCTGCAGTTGGGCAAAATTATCTAACACAAAGCCTATCTTACAATAAATTGTTGGATATCTCATGGAATTTATTGAATGCTGTACTGAAAGTGAAAAACAGAATGGTTGTATGAGTAGCATTATGAAGTTGTGAAGTTGTAAGTGAAACACAGTAAGTTGGGGACAGTCCGTACTTACAAAATTGAGGGTAGTAATCCCTAAAGATTCCCAGAAAACTGTTCTTTTCACCTCTGACACCACTAATGTCTTCCTTTTGTCATAGCAGTAAAAGGAGTTAGAATTGTTCTCAGTTCCGAGCTTCAGAATTATGCAAACATCACATCAGTCTTACACATGGACTTTGCAATATCTATTTTGGCTGTTCAGAGACATTTTTCTTCCCTTTTTGCTTACTTCCCAGTTCTCAGTTGTGCAATATGTTACTGTCTTTGTCTGTGTTAGTGAAGTGTTCAGACATAGAAAAATGACCAGATAGAGCAGGGATAAAAACAAAGAAAGAGCAACAGACACCAGAACGGCAGCATTTCTATTCATCACTATCTAAGTATAGAGCCATTGAGGGAATTTAAAAGCCCTGTGGAAACTAGCCAGGCAGAGGGCAATGGACGCTAGATTCCAATATGACAGGATGGTACAGAACAGGAGAGCTCAGACAGGCTGATTTTAGAAGATGAGCAAGGCCAGCGCAGACCTGAGACCCGGCCGCTGCCCAGAGGCTTATTGCTGCTCCTCTCGACTAATCTCTACCATCTCCTCCAGTCCCGCACAGCCGACCTACTGCAGGACCTCTCATTGGTGTGCCTGGAGTCGGCCGCGGTTGTCCTGACGTGTTGACGCCTCTCAGCGCTTAAGACGCAGTCCAAGGACAGGGTGGCCAGACGCTATGAACATTACTTCTGTCAGCGAGCTGGACACATGTCATTTCCTGTGGTTACCTTCTTGTGAAAAAGATTGCTTAACACTGACCTATAGCATTGCTTTTGCCTTTTCTCAACGACTTCCATAGTGCAGATCTAGAGATATTTAAGCTTTCTGGATTCTGAAATCCCTCTGATGAAGGACCATGGTGCTTTGTATGGTAACACTGGTCTCCTGTATTCACCTGTCCTTTCAGCCTTTCCATCTGTGTTTCAGCTAACCCTCTTCAGCCCCTGGCTAAGACAGCCGCCACAGCAAAGTACCACACACTGGGTGGCTTTAACAGCTGCAAGATTTACTCAGGGTTCTGGAGGCTGGAAGTCCCAGATTAGGATGCCAGCCAGCATGGTTGCGTTGGGTGAGGGTCCTTTTCCTGGCTTGCTGATGGCTGCCTTTTTGCTGTGCCCTTACATGGTGGAGAGGAAGAGAGAGATAGAGAGATAGAGATAGAGATAGAGAGAGACAGAAACAGAGAGAGAGAGGTGGTGCCTCTTCTTATAAGGGCATTAATCCCATCATGAGGACCCTACCCTCACAACATAATGACCTCCCAAAGGCCCCGCTTCCCAATACCATCACCTTTGGGATTAGGGATTCATATGTTGAACTTACACTTACAGGGACAACACAGGTCAGAACATTGCAACCCCTCAAATTACACAAGACATAGAATTAAGCCTCTGCCATTTTCCATGGTAGGACCTACATATATCTGCTGAAGATTTGTAGGATGCCAGGAACTCCTCAACATGTTAGACTGCACAAAGCATTTCACTAGAATATTCTCTCTTCAACATATATTTTCTCTGTGGTTCCTACTATTCTGTGCTATACTGTCCCAGGGTGAGGTTGAAATTTCTTGCTCCCCAACTCTCAAATCTAAATTCCCCATCCTTTATCAACCAGAACTAACATTGTATTTATTTATTTTTAACTTTTATTTTAAGTTCAGGGGCACACGTGCAGGATGTGCAGGTTTGTTACAGCGGTAAACATGTGTCATAGTGGTTTGTTGTACAGATTATTTCAGTACCCAGGTATTAAGCCTAGTATCCGTTAGTTATTTTCCTGATCCTCTCCCTCCTTCCACCTCTGCCTTGTGACAGGCCCCAGTGTGTGTTGTTCCCCTGTACATGTCCATGTAGAACAATCTTTTTAAAAAACAACTATTATAAACGAGCCATTTCCTGCAGCTTTATCAAGTCATTTTTTTCTTCACAGATTCTCTGAGAATTCTGGTGAATACAATCAGCTCAGTGTCATTGAACACATGCATTTTTGACCAGGCAGGGATGTTTTGAAATTACTTCCTGATTGTTCTTGGCTTTGCGAGATGTTTCTTGGCCTATGAAATGCTCCCGCATTTAAAAAAGAGAAAAAAAAGAAAAAGAAAGAAGGAAATTTGCAACGTGGCAAATTTCCACCAGAGGGAGCACCAGCCCACAGACTTCCCGTGTAATTTGACCAGGGAATTCAGTCCCAGCCCCAGGTTCCTTTAATCTTTATTGGGCACTAGAAGATGAAATCCTCAGAAATACAGTATTATCTAAAATATACATTAATAGAGGATTGACTATATGACTGTGCCTGCTATTATGTAGAAATGTAAAGTTGAATTTGGCAGAGAGAGAGAGAGAGACTGCTGATGTGAAATTTCAGCTGCCGTTTTCATTCATTTTCTAACAGCCTAGGAAAGAACAATTAAAAGCAATCTTTAAAACACCTAGCATAATTGGATGTTGATTTTATTAAGTGATTTCACGGAAAATTGTAGGCAGATGATTCTTTACATGTTCTTCTCTTTGTAGAAACCCTGGAGGTGTAATGAACATCTGACTTTTTGCTTCTCCATTTTCCCAAGGCCCCCTCAATTTACACCCTTCACTCCTCTTCCTCAGCCCCAAGACAAACACAGCCACTCACTGTCCTCAGAAGTAAGGACCAGCCAGAGGCAGGGCAGTGAATAGGAACAACAAGAATGCAACAAATTAAATTGTATCCCGAGTCCCTACTATGACACCAGGTCTCCCCTGCCTAGAGAAGTGAGCCTTACAGCTGAATGCACATTTCATAGAAACCAAGAGGTTACTCTTCATTGTCGAAGTGAAGCATGAGTCTTGTAAAATTAAAAAAAAAAAAACAGGCCATCTTTGAGTGAGTAATGAGATACTTGCCTTAATTTGATTCTTAATTATAATGACATATCTGGCCTTTGAAATTGGATGAGACTTGCTTGGGCCTGCTGCATTTGACTCTGACTTTAGCTGAGAAAAGACTAGGTCCAAGGTTAAACAGCCTCAACATTATTCCTGTCTATATTTCTTTGATTTTGATAGTACAGAAAAAAAGGAAGAAACTTTTTCTGATTCCTTCTTTTAAGTTTTTGTCTTTCATTTTTTCCAGGTAATATGAATTAATTTGATATCAATTAGGTTTCAGGCTCCCATTGTTCACTAGCTATCAGCAGAGGCATCAGTGAGTGCCTTCATACAAAGCATAATGAAATAAACACAGGGGTCTCCCTATGGGGTAACAGCCTTAGGCGGACAAATAATTAACTAAATATGGCCAGTGGTAAGTGGATGTAGTATGAAGTGGCAGTCACGGCTATTTCCGTTTGTTGTCGGCCCAGTCACAAGTCCTAGATTTTCAAAGAGCATCACTGGTTACTATGAGTATCACCAAGGGAGATCAGGAGGTAGTAAGTAATTCATGCAAAAAAAAATATTCTAAGGGTTCTTCACTTTAAGGATACTTAAATACTAAAGTTCATACAAACAAAAGAGATGAATAAGGAAATAATTATGTATCATTTCAGGAGGATCTTTTACTTTTCAAAAGGATATTTTCTATGGGCCTTATAAATTAAAAACATTATATAGCATGTTTATATATAATATAAACATATTTATAAAGCTTGATTTGTGCATGTTTTAAGAAATATAAGTGCTGTTAAAGAAGTAATACTGTGTACATATTTTTATATTATAGACATTATATTCCTTTTGAATCACTACCCCTAGCCCAGTCCCAAGCACACATAAATAGACATCATGGATATTTGGTTGATTAAGAGATGCTAAGCTCCAGCCCCTGAAGTACAGGAAGACCTTGGGGGTACATATCTACTTATTTCCTAAGACTATTTGGATCCTTGAGCAAATGTGCTTTGGCTTCATTTTCTTTAGGAGAGATTGATTTTATGTACAGATAGAATAGGATGGCTACTTTGTCATTCATAGAGTGGCTACTGTGTCATTCAAAGAATGCTAGGTCTTACTATCTGTATTCTCCCAACCTTCAGCCTCTGCTGATCAGCTGTGCTTCCTAAAATTCCTCTAGTTGAATCACTGGGCCATAGACTTTTAGAATTGAAAGAAAATTCAGCAATCATAGTGCAATTCTTTTATGTAACAGCTGAGGAAACAACAGACAGATTAGGCATGCACCAGATAGCACAGTGATAGAGCTCAGTTTTGGGGTGCCTCCTAGTTCATAAACCATCTCCCCTTTCCAAGGATCGCATCCCACCAGGAGATAGGTCATGGCAGCCATGCATAGGACCCTGCCTCTTGAATACAGATCAATGAGTTGCTGGTTGTCACCCAAGCTTGGCCAGTCTGGTTCTCTCTCCCGGAATATGGAGTTAGGATTCAGATGCGTCAGATAGACAATGTCTCAGAAGCTGGAATTGGAACATGCAAGCCATGAGGCAGACATTTTCTGCCATGGAGACATGGAGTCCTGAAGGACTGCTGGACAGAGAGAGATAAAGGGAGCAGACCTCCAGGGAGAAGCACAGGTGAAGTGACAGCACCTTCTGCTTTCTGACATCTTTCCCCTTGCGAGTTCCAGTTCCTGCCTGTCCTGTAAGCACACGCTAACTTCCCCCTTTGTGGCAGGCACATGTGCATGCATCGTGCCATCAGATTCTCACAGCATCATTGTAAAATAAGTAGCATCATCCTCACGACGTCCACACTTGGAAACGTGCTCAGAGCAGGTGGAGTGTTGGCCAAGATTGGCCGCCTAGTTGTGTGAAAGAGACAGACTGGCCAAAACTCCTTGCCATTTTCTCCACACCGTAAACTGCTAGTACAGAACATCCTCTAGCTTAGCTTCTCTGCTCTGGCAGGGCCAGCAGCCCAAGGGCTCCAGGAGGAAGGGGAGAGCAGGGATGGTGTGGGACATCCAGGGAAGTCAGGGACTAGGGACATGAGAATACGGAAGAAAGAGACATTTTTCCCCCTTGAAAATGTTCTCCTGTTTGACATATCTTTCTAATTTTTTATATTACATATAAACTAGTTTTTTTAAAGCTATGAAATACACGGTGATGGTTAAAATTATTCAATCACGGTGATGGTTAAAATTGTTCAATCAGTGTAAGACTGAATAAAGTAAAAATAGAATCCTCTCTTTCTCTGTGCACGACAAGCCAAGCCCGCATGCCATTAAGTAACTACTGAGTGTCACAGAAGAGTCACAGGGCCCCACAGTTCCCTGCTTCCTCAGCGCAGGGGACAACTGAGGCTCCCAAGTTGTAGCCTCCAGGCTGGGGCGTTTTGGAGGATATCTGACCAGGGCGGGGCCTGGTGCAAGCCCAGAGAAGATGGGGAGGAGTAGGAGGGCAGTGTGGCTGAGAGCTCTGTGGTCCTGGCACCGGCTTCTGCAGACAGGCCTCCAACTCCCTGGTGGGCCTGGGCCCATGGAGCTTTCAGAGGCCCAAAGCTCCAGATTCAAATACCTGGGAAGCCTCAGGGGAAGAAGGGGACAAGGCTGTTGGCCTCCAATTTTTGTCTCCATGTGTATTAATGTTTCAGGGCTGCCATGACAAATTACTGCAAACTGGGAAACTTATTGACATGCTTCTGGAGGCCAGAAGTCTAAAGCTGAGGTGTGGGCAGGGTCGGTCCCCTCTGACATCCCTGAGCATGAGTCATTCAACGGCTCTCTCTGAGCTTCAGGTGTCACCGGCCATCCTTGGCACCTCTTCCCCTGTAGACACGTCACTGCAGTCCCTGCCTGTGTTCACATTGCCTTCTTTGTGTCCCTGTGGTTTCTCCTTTTCTGACTCTGTAAGGACAGTCATGGGATTCAGGAGCCACCCTAATCCAAGATGATCTCATCTCACACTTTACCTTATTACATCAGTAAAGATCCATATTACAAATAAAGTCACGTTCTGAGGTTCCAGGTGGACCTGAATTTGGGAATGGGGACGCTATTTAACCCAGTACACTGTATCATAAATATCCTGTCTATTTGGGGATGATGCGGCCTTTTAGGGGCATCCAGACTACTTTGAGGATGACTGCTCTAAAAAGGCAAATTCCTTTTAGAAAATTAGAGATGTGTTAGATTGTGAAACCCTTGGTATGAAAATGTTTATGTTGGAAATCTATTCACATCATTTAATAAATTTTAACAACATTACATTTATCAAATTTTAACATTACATTTATCAGTGCAAGAAAAGGAAAAGACATTCAATTAGAAAATAGACTTTCAGCTATATTACAATTTTTGCACAGTTGTAAGGTAATTAAAATTTTAAATTATATAAAAGTGCAAATAAAGTTTTGCATCAATGGAGGCCGTGAAGAATTAGACTAAATCCTTTGTAAGAACATTTTCATTTATTTTTAAGTTTAATGGATACTTGATAGATGTACATATTTATGGGGTACCTGTGATGTTTCAATACAACAAGCATACAATGTTTAGTGATCAAATCAGGTAATTGGGACATCCATTACCTTAAACATTTATAATTTCTTTGTGTTAGGAACATCCCAATTAACTCTTCTAGTTATATTGAAACATACAATAAATCATTGCTAATAGTAATCATCCTATTGTGCTACTGAACACTAGATCTCATTCCTTCCATCGAAGTACGTTTTTGTACCCATTAGCCATCCCTTCCTTATCCCTTTCTCCCTGCTGCTCTTCCCAGCCTCTGGTGACCACCATTCTACTCTCTACCTCTATTCGATCAACTTTTTCAACTCTGACATATGTGTGAGAACGTTTGATATTTATCTTTTTGTGCCTAGCTTCAATTAAACCATTTTGGAAGAGTTTTGACCAGAAATTGCATGTAGCCATTTACAGAATAAAATCGCCCACTAAAAAATTATGTTGGAGATAACAAACTTAGAAATACATCAATATTTAAAAACAACTTTTCAGAAGTTTAAATCAGTATTTAGTATCTTCCCAAATACTATGTGGTTTTAATTATAATTTTGTAATATAAAGAAAACATTATGATTTTTTAAAATACCAAGCTTCATATAGATACTTTTACATCCCCTCTAGTTTTCCTCCAGAGTTTGGGACCATTATTTTGCTATGTGAGTCATAACCTGAACAAGGTGTAATGCATTATGTTAGGGACTTTTCTGTGCATAAACAAATGTGCATATTTGTTTGTATATATACATACACACATAGACAGTCCCTAACTTACCATGGTTTGGCTTAACAAGTTTTGGAATTTACAATGGTGCAAAAGCCATAGGCATTCAGTAGAAACTGTACTTTGATTTTAAACTTTGATGTTTTCCTGGGCTAGTGATATATGGTGCATGCTGAGCAGCAGTAGCAAGCCACAGCTCCCAGTCAGCCATACTATCATAAGAGTGAAGGACTGGCGCTCTGCCGTGTGCAGTGTTGCCAGCTGATTTTGCCCAACTTTTGGCAAATATAAGCTGAACACATTTAGGGTAGGACAGGCTAAACTACGGTGTCATAAATGCATTTTTACTTAATGATATTTTCAACTTAACAATGGGTTTATCAGGATGTAACCTCATCTTAAGCCAAAGAGCATCTGTATGTGCAGACATTTATTATATTTATTTATAAAATTAAATCCCATAAAGTCATATATTAATATATTTTGTATTTATTATATTATAAATATTTATAAAGTTCCATATTTTTACACATGTGAAATGACAGTATACATATAAAGCAAAGGCTGGCTCCTTCCTTTAAATAACTTTAATTTTTTTTTAGTATGCACAGTACTATGTTATTTTAAAAAACGGCAGCACAGTATTTTATATAGTATTCTGTATTGATATCTTATAATTTGTCAGTCTTATATTAATAATATGCAGGTTGTTTCCAGATTTGTCTCTGCTATTACCAATAATGCTGCAATAAATATTTGTGCAAAAGTATCTGTAGACTGGATTCCAACAGTGGAATTGCCATGCCAAAGGCTGCGTGATTTAAAATTTGTTAGAGACTATCAAATTACTAGCAAACTTTAGCACTAATTTACTCTCTCACTTACAGTTTATGAGGGAGCCTCTTTTCCCACACTATTGCCAACAGTCTTAAGTTGTCTATCAGAAAGTTGAAAAATGCTACCTTCTTTCTTTCTTTAATTATGGGTCAGAAAATAAAGAGATATTATGAGAAACATAAACTCGCTTGCACTAAATAATTCAATCAATCATCATCTATAGGAGAAAACATAAGAACTTAATAGAAATTTATTTCTTAATTATTCTAAGATAAAATGAGGCAGTAAAAGAATAATGGGAAAGCTATCAATATAATAATATTTATGGGAAAACCAACTTTGCTTTTACTTCAAAAATGTTTTAACCATTATTAAAATGGATTTTGACAGTCAATATGGCACGTTGTAAGGGCAAGTTAAGGCACAAAGATCATGTGACTGAGAACCAGGGAACCTGGTTTAGAGTCTTACATATAATTAGTCATCTATGATAGTCTTATATACAATTAGTGGTATGATTTTGAGCAAATCATTGAACCCTATTTAGCCCTTCTGTGTCTATTATCTCATGTGTGTAAAGTAAGGGGTTAGGGCCTCAATACCTTAAAAAATTGTACAAATGAAAGAATTTCTAAGTTCAATCGATATTGCTATTGATGATTTCCAAAATGAAAATCTTCCTATTCTAATCCTCCAGTAGGTGGTGATGTTATAACACCTCAAATAGTTACTGATCTAGTAACTTGGAATCTTTCTTCAAGATTCATTTTAGAAATATTCTTTTTCATTGTAGTAAAATTTTAATGTTATATAGAGAATGCATTTATAAAATTTCTGTTACATTTAATGTACTCACCTAAGATATCAGTTAATTATTAATTTGTTCTTTAATTATTAAATTAATTATTTATATTATTAATTTGTTCTATGGAAAAGAAATCCAAATTTAATTAATAATCTCAGGTGACATGATTTCCAATCTGTTATCGTTTTCTTAATTTAGTAAATTTTATAAATAGTTTGGTTTTAATTAATTGACTTAATTAGAAGACAATAAGTGAACAGAGATTGAACTTTGTTTATCTTACTTAAACTTGAAATATACTTTATAAGAAGATAAAGGAGAGCCTCAAATAAGGTCTCCAGCTATCTTGCTAGAAGATCACCTTTTACTAATTGTATAATTATAAAAAAATCAAAGGCATCAATCAAAAACTTAGAAGTTCTCCAGAAGTTCCAAGAATTTATGACTAAGACCTCAAAAGCAAATGCAACAAAACCAAAAATAGACAAATGGGACTTAATTAAACTAAAGAGTTTCTGCACAGCAGAAGAAATAATCAAAGGAGTAAACAGATAACCTACAGAATGAGAGAAAATATTTGCAAACTGTGCATCCGACAGAGGACTGATATCCAGAATCTACAAGAAACTCAACAAGAAAAATCAAATAACTCCATTAAAAAGTGGGGAAAGGGCACAAACAGACACTTCTTAAAAGAAGAAAAACAAGTGGCCAAACATGAAAAAACTGCTCAATATCTCTAATCATCAGAGAAATGTAAATCAAAACCACAATGAGATACCATCTTGCACCAATCAAGATTTCAAACAATTCTTTTTTTTTAGGTTCATTTCATTTGAATTTAATTTTATTTATTTATTTTTTATTTTTATTATACTTTAAGTTCTAGGGTACATGTGCACAATGTGCAGGTTTGTTACATAGGTATACATGTGCCACGCTGGTCAAACAATTCTTTAAAAAATTAATTATGTACATTAATGACATGTAGTTAGAAAATAAATAGATAAAATAACAAAAGACTGCATAAATGGATAGTGATTTATCTTGAAACATAAAATGTATATTAACAGAATATGATAAAACTTTAGTAAGAAATACAGAGGAAGATACTTACCATTATAGACTAACTATAGTAAAAATGAGAATACTGTTTAAGTTAAACATAGATTAAATGTAAATATTCACTAAGAGCCCCAATGGAATATTTTATGCAATGTGACAAGTTAATAATAAAAATCTCCTGGAAAAACCAGCAAAGAAGTACACAAAATAATTTTTTTGTGGTAACGATAATTGGCTTACTCTATAAAATTTCCAACACTTCATAGAACTTTTGTTAAAATTAGTAACTAGAGAACAATACTAAAAATGATAATTAACATTTAAAAAAATTAAGAAGGAATTACTCTGATAAAGATATTTTACTCCCCAAATATAATTTTACAGATGCTTATATCATGTAAGACAATTAATACTAAAACACTTTTACCGGAATTGACCCTGGTGAATGCCACCAATGCATAATCAAACCCTGGTTCTTAATATGCAGGTTAGAAGCCCTAATTAGAGTTATATTTTTCTACTTAGAAAAAATTTTATGAAATTCTGCTTTAAGTTAAAAAATAAAAGAATTAAGTTAGAAATGTGAATCACTTAGAGAAAAAATGGTTATACATTGTTTCCTTGACAAGACATAATTTTGCTATAAAAATTTTAAATAGGATAAGCAATAATCTGAGTTGATTTAGGAGGTATTGTCTGAATGAAGGATAGGGGATGAACTCAGAAAGTCTGCAAATTTCAATTTTCTTTCTTTTAAATAAGGAATGAATAAATCCTAGCTATCAAAACTCTAGCTATCTGAATACAGGAACCTAATAGACTTGGATAAGTGGTATCTAAACTCTCATAATCCAGACTCAGGAACTGAATTAAGATAATAATGAGATATACTATGATGGATTTAAGCACAATTGAAAGGAGAAAGGAGTCTATGAAAACTGGTCTACTTTTGCCAAGAGCAGAGAGGTCTATGTAGGTGAAAAATTGTTCTGTCTCCTGGGCACAGAGCTAGACTACTTTTCCTAGCCTGCCTTGATGTGACCGTCTGGGTGCAAGTGGGTTCAGCCCTCTGAGTTTGGCCTTTAGAAATCTTCTGTGATCGCCCATACTCTTCTTCCATCTCTGAGATCCATGCAGAGGAATTGGCCGAGGACTCTAGGAACCTAGGGGATGGCAGAGCCGCAGATGGAAGGTGTCTGGACCCTTTAGCTGCTGCCCACCTCGAATATTTGTATTTAACTTTGCATGAGTGAAAAACAGATGTGTACTAAGATCTTGGGATTTGTTACTTGCTCTAATGCATGTTACCAACTTTTTATTTCTATTTGTCAAAATACATTTTTTCTTAGTTGAAATTAATGTATGAAGCATATTTTATAGTCTGCTTTCTTCTTTCAACCTTTGCATCAACTTATTTTTGTATGTAAAGAATGTTGACATGCTAACAGTTTTGAACACCTATATTAGTATTTCATGTTGTTAATATTCTCTTGAATTACCCAGCCTCAACTGTTTTCCATTAGAATTCCACTTTTTCACCATAATAAATTATGCTATTCAATACTTTTGTACCAATTATTTGGGAAACTTATCCAAAATGAAATTATTTGGCCAAATAAATGAATGGTTGAGAAAGATAAATGTGGTCAGTGGCCATTACACACTATATAAATTCCTGAAAATCACTGAGCTGTGCAAAATAAAGCAATAAAAAGTATGATCCATGAAAACAATGATAGGTTGTACCTTATTAAAATTAAAAACTTCTGCTCTGCAAAACACACTGTTTAGGGAATGGAAAGACAAGCCAGACTTTGAGAAAATATTTGCAAAACATATATCTGATAAAGTACTGGCATACAAAATATACAAAAACCTCTTTAAACTCAACAAATAAGAAAACGAACAACTTAATTTAAAAATGGGCAAAAGACCTGAACAGACACCTACCCAGAGGAGATATAGAGATGGCAAACAAGCGTATGAAAAGAGGCTGAGCCTACCTCATTAGGGAATTGCAATTAAAAAAAGGTGCCACTACACATCTATCAGAATGGCCAAAATACAGAACACTGACAACACCAAATGCTGGCAAGGATGTAGAGCATCAGAAACTCTCATTCATTGCTGGTGGGAATACAACATTATACAGTCACTTTGGAAGACAGTTTGGTGGTTTCTTATAAAACTAAACATACTCTTACCACATGATCCAGCAATCACACCCCTTGTTGTTTACCCAAATGGGTTGAAAACCTGTTCACACAAAAACCTGCACATGGGTGTTTATAGCAGCTTTATTCATAATTAGCAAAAATTGGAAGAAACCAAGATGTCCTTCAGAAGGTGATTAGATAAATAAAATATGGTATATCCAGACAATGGAATATTATTCTGCAGTAAAAAGAAATGAGGTATCAAACCATGAAAAGACATGGAGAAATCTTAGGTGCATATTGCTAAGTGGGAGAAGCCAATCTGAAAAGGCTACATACTGTAGGATTTCAACTATATGTCATTCTAGAAAAGACAAAACTGTGGAGATAGACAAAAGATCAGTGGTTGCCAAGGATTGGGGATGGGGGATAGGAAAGGAAAGGATTAATAGGGGGAGCACAGGGAGATTTAAGTGAAGTGAAACAATTCTTTATGATACCATCATGATGGATACATGTCATTATGTGCTTGTCAAAACCCATAGAATTGCAACACAGAGTGAATTCTTTTTTTTTTATATTATTATTATACTTTAAGTTTTAGGGTACATGCGCACAACATGCAGGTTTGTTACATATGTATACATGTGCCATGTTGGTGTGCTGCACCCATTAACTCATCATTCAGCATTAGGTATATCTCCTAATGCTATCCCTCCCCCCTCCCCCCACCCCACAACAGTGTGTGTGATGTTCCCCTTCCTGTGTCCATGTGTTCTCACTGTTCAATTCCCACCTATGAGTGAGAACATGCAGTGTTTGGTTTTTTGTCCTTGCGATAATTTGCTGAGAATGATGGTTTCCAGCTTCATCCATGTCCCTACAAAGGACATGAGCTCATCATTTTTTATGGCTGCATAACATTCCATGGTGTATACGTGCCACATTTTATTAATCCAGTCTATCATTGTTCGACATTTGGGTTGGTTCCAAGTCTTTGCTATTGTGACTAGTGCCGCAATAAACATACGGTGAGTGAATTCTAATGTAACTATGGACTTTAGTTAATAATGTATCAATATCGGCTTATCAAGTGTAATAAATGTACAGCACTAATGCAAGATGTTAATTAATAAAAGGGAAGCAAATTATATGGGAACTCTCTGTGTTTTCCATTCAATTTTTTCTGTAAATCTAAAACTGCTCTAAAAAATGAAGTCAATTAATTTTTAAAAATACACACTAGTGGCCGGGCGCGGTGGCTCACGCCTGTAATCCCAGCACTTTGGGAGGCCGAGGCGGGCAGATCACAAGGTCAGGAGATCGAGACCATCCTGGCTAACACGGTGAAACCCTGTCTCTACTAAAAATACAAAAAATTAGCTGGGCGAGGTGGCGGGGGCCTGTAGTCCCAGCTACGTGGGAGGCTGAGGCAGGAGAATGGCATGAACCCCGGGGGGCAGAGCCTGCAGTGAGCCGAGATCGCGCCACTGCACTCCAGCCTGGGTGAAAGAGTGAGACTCTGTCTCAAAAAAAAAAAAAAAAATACACACTGGCAACAACAATAAAAACTAGCAACAAACACACATCACAAGGCTAGGTGTGGTGGCTCACACCTGTAATCCCAGCACTTTGGGAGGCTGAGGCAGGTGGATCACCTGAGGTCGGGAGATCGAGACCAGCCTGACCAACATGGAGAAACCCTGTCTCAACTAAAAAATACAAAATTGGCTGGGTATCGTGGCACATGCCTGTAATCCCAGCTACTCGGGAGGCTGAGGCAGGAGAATCGCATGAACCCACGAGGTGGAGGTTGTGGTGAGCCGAGATCGTGCCATTGCACTCCAGCCTGGGCAACAAGAGCAAAACTGTCTCAAACAAACAAACAACAACAACAACAACAACAAAACACATCACAGGGCAAAAATGAGATTAGAGGCCTGACACTCAAATACTTCATGAGTGGCACACATTGATTTGACTCATAATGACTAGGAAGTAAATATTTTAAGTAGTTAACAGCAAATAAAAAAAAAAAACACCTGAAATGACTAATGTTGGTGTGACAAAGAACACCAGGTGTATATATTCAATGCTGCTCATCTTTTAGAGTAATATGATGTACATAATAAGGGATGTGAATGGGTGTGGCTCACATGCATGGTGAATGGAGTTAGCTAGTAGGAATTGGAAGGGGGTATGTGTTTTGTGTATTCCTACAATTTAGTTCAGTTGGATGAAATATTCCTAGTGTTTCTTGCAGACAAAATCATGCATAAGAAAATGGGAAATTTGAGTAATTTTCCCAAATGAATAAGTTAATTAATTGTGCCAGGACAAATTTGGTTTTCAAAGCAAACATCATCACACAACTGACTGTAGTATTAAAAGGCTTATTAAAACAACAGTCTTTGATTTCTTTCATCGATGTCTTCTAGTTTTCAGTGTGCAGGTCTTTCACTTCCTTGGTTAAATTTATTCCTAAGCATTTTCTTTTTTTGCTATCTATTGTAAATGGGATTGACTCTTCATTTCTTTTCAGATAGTTTGTTGTTAGTATACATTATTATACAGAAATGCTACTGATTCTTGTGCATTGATTTTGTATCCTGCAACTTTGTTTATTAGTTCTAACAGTTTTTATTTGTGGAGTCTGTCTGCAGGTTTATTTTTTATTTATTTTATTTATTTATTTATTTATTTATTTATTTTGAGATGGGGTTGCACTCTATTGCCCAGGCTAGAATGCAGTGGTGTGATCATGGCTCACTACAAACTCTGCCTCCCAGGCTCAAGCAATCCTCCCACCTCAGCCTCCTGAGTAGGTGGGGCTACAGGTGTGTGCCACCACACCTGGCTAACCTTTGTACTTTTTGTAGAGGCAAGACCTCTCCGCATTTCCCAGGCTGTTCTTGAACTCCTGAGCTAACGTGATCTGTCCACCTTGGCCTACCAAAGTGCCAGGATTACAGGTGTCAGACCCACTGGCCGGCTGGGTTTTGTCTATATAAAATCATGCTGTCAGCAGACAGTAACAATTTCACTTCTTCCTTCTCCACAGTGAAGGTAACAGTGGAGACAACCTACAGAACTGGCTGTTGTGAATAATGATGCAATGAAGGTGGGAGGGCAGACATCTCTTCAACAAAGTGATTTCAAATCTTTGAGGTAAATGCCCAGAAGTGAGATTGTTGGATCCTCCTTCAGAATGGGAGACACAGAGACAATCTATAGAATGGGAGAAAATAATCTTTGCAGGCCATACATCTGATAAGGGGTTACCACCCAAAATACATAAGGAACTCAAACAACTGAGTAACAAGGAAACAAAAAACCCAATTAAGAAATGGGCAGGGAACCCTAATACACATTTCTCAAAAGAAGATATACAAACAGCCAACAGATGTATGAAAAAAATGTTCACTATCACTAATCATTAGGAAGCTATAAATCAAAACCACAATGAGATATCATGTCACACCTGTCAAAATGGTTATTATAAAAAAGATGAAAAGGTAACAAGTGTTGTCAAGGAGATGGGAAAAAGGGAACACTCATACACTATTGGTGGGAATGTAAATTAGTGCAGCCATTAAGGAAAACTTAATTGAGATTCCTCAGAAAACTAAAAATGGAATCACCAGGTGATCCAGCAATCTCACTTCTGGGTATGTACCCGAAATATTTGAAATCAGTTTGTCAAAGAGATGTCTACACTCCTGTGGTCATTGTAGCATTATTTACAGTAGCCAAGTAATGGAGTCAACCAACGTGTCCATCAACAGATGAAAGCATAAAGAAAATGTGGCAGATATACACAATGGAATACTAGTGAGCCATTAAAAAGAAGAAAATCCTGTCATTTCTGACAACATGGATGTAATTGGATAACATTATGCTAAGCAAGATAAGCCAGGCACAGAAAGACCGATACTGCATGTACTCACTAAATGTGGAACTTTAAACAACTGAACTCAGAAGCAGAGAGTAGAATGGTGGTTACAGAGGTGGAGTCTGGGAAAGGCGAATGGGGAGATGATTGTCAAAGGGTAGAAAATCTCAGTTAAACAGGAGGAATGTGCATTTTTTTAGTATTATTGCACAACATTGTGAATCTAGTTAATAATAAAGTATTGCGCATTTCAAAATTGCTAAGAGAGTAAATTTCAAATGCTCTCATCACAAAAAATTAGGTATTTGAATTGATGGATATGTTAACTAGCTTGATTTAATTATTTCACATTGTATACATAAATCATAACATCACTTTGTACCCCATACATTTATATAATTAAAAATTGTCAATATACAGTTAAGAAAAATAAACCGCCTTCTGGGCTGGGTGAGGTAACTCATGCTTATAATCCCAGTACTCTGAGAGGCTGAGGTGGGAGGATTGCTTGAGGTGATGAGTTCAAGATCAACCTAAGCAACATAGGGAGATCTCATCTGTATTAAAATTAAAACAAAAAACACCGTCTGCTCCACCATTTTTATCCCACAAGTCCTGCCTCCAGAGCAATAAGTCACCTCTTTCTGTTTCTTCAGGTAATTAGGTCCATATTATTTTAAAAAATGCTTCACTTGCTATTCCTTAGCTATAAGTTTTACACATTAACAACTGACATCCACTTAATTTTTGTATTCCTCTCATGCTCACTTACCTACCACAATCCCCACTGTGAAGTTGGTAGACACTCTTAATTGTTATGTCTTTGTAAATATTGCTTGTCAATAAGTCAAGTAATTGATTATGAATAGCTTTCCTTTCCTGCATAATTTTTTTCTTTAACCTTGAGTCTTATTTATTTGTATTTATTATGATTGATTTTACAGATGTGTAGTGATAACTGAAATTTGATTTATATTTCTTTCCTATCTCCAGTGAAATTTGAGCAGTGATTTTATTCAAGTTTTTAATATGTTTAGAATTTGAAACTTCTATTAGTTATGTTGTCAATTTTGGAATTTCATTGGTTTCTTTTAAAAATTTTATCCTTGTTATTTTACAAATTTATTTTTCTATTTTACTGGACACATAGTTTTCAGTGTGTGTTTCACGTTTAACTCATTTGGAATTTATTGTGGTTTACGACGTGACATTTATATCTAATTTAATTCTTCTTCATACAAACATCCAATACCCTAAACATTTCATTTCCAGTCATTTTTTTCTTCATTGGCCCTGTTTTGTTTGTTTTTAGAATTATGTGTTGTTAAATGTTCATGCCATTCATTCTCTCAAGACCTGCATCATTGCCACAGAAATTCGTAGTTCTTCTATAATATCTATAGTGGATTCTCCTGTCCAGTTGAATTTTATTCCCTTGAGTATTGCTGGCTCTTTTCATTTCCTCTGGTATCTCTATTATTTGGGGGTTGGAGTACTTCATTCTTATTGTCTCTGTCTCTCTGTCATTATCTGCTTGTGTCTTTAGCTGTAAGTTGACTTGGTTGTGCCAGTTTATCTTAAGCACAATTCTACTCATGAGAGTATCTTCATCATTTTCCTCTTTTCTGCTGTTTACCTCAAGGAGGCAAATAGTTTAATGGAAGCTTAAGAGATTTTTTTTTCTAATATTCATAGTTTCAAAAAATACATTTGTGTTTTGTTATTTTTATTATATTTGTTTTTGGGTTTAGCTCAAAATAGGCACTATGGATTATTTCCACAACTATTTAGAAGTATTAATACGATGTTTTATTGAACATGATGTTAGTTTTACTTGACCCTTGCAAAAGAAGGTGGGAGACTGTGAAATCATGTGAATAGAGTGGCCTACTAATTGATTTTTAAATGATCATATTCATGATCAAGGAATTTGCCCAGGGGAATTACCAGAAGGTGAAGCTTGTGCTTCTGAATCACAAAGCTCAGTGTTGCTAATATTTAGCTTTCTGGAAATAATTACTGACATTCCTGGCCCAAAGTGATCCTTTGATGCCCAGCATTTATTGTCTCTGCCACTTCTTAGTCATTTGTATTCTGCCTGTTACAGTTATCATCTTTCTATGTATTTTTGGCCCAACAAAGTGACAAGCTCCTTGAGGATGGTTTTCTAGTAAATTCCTTCTCTTCTTTGTCTTATGTGTCTAGACAAATTTTTCGCATAGGTAAGTATTAATTGACAGAAACTTAGTCAATAACTTTTGATTATAGTTCCTTAGTGTATTTCCCTCATGTAAAATATTATTAATAAGCTACAATTTCTATTACTCTGTTGTTAGATACACACACTGATATGATTTGGCTGTGTCCCCATGCATATCTCATCACAAATTGTAGCTCCCTTAATTCCCGTGTGTTGTGGGAGGTAGCTGGTGAGAGGTAATTGAATCATGGTGGTGGGTCTTTACCATCCTGTTCTCATGATAGTGAATAAGTTTCACGAGATCTGATGGTTTTATAAGGCGAGTTCCTCTGCATATGCTCTCTTGCCTGCTGCCATGTAAAACATGACTTTTCTCCTCCTCATCTTCTGCCATGATTGTGAGGCCTCCCCAGCCATGTGGAACTGTGAGTCCATCAAACCTCTTTTTCTTTATAAATTATCCAGTTTCAGATATGTCTTTATTAGCAGCATGAGAACAGACTAATACACACCCAAGCACACTTTTTTTTTGAGGGGCGGGGGGTCAGGTATTTTTGCTGACACACTTGATTTTGTTACCCTCTGTTTTGCCAGATCATAGGTGACACAATATTGCTAACTGCCACCTAAAGGGAAGTCTCAGAAGGTCATGAACAGCATGTGTCTGCTTCACAGATTGCTTGCCTTTTTCTGTTTTGCAGAATTGTATTTTTTAGGGATGTTTTTCTTCTCACAGCAAGACACACAGGAAGTTCAAAAATACCTCTATAAATGTACTTCTCAGAAAATGTTTTGGTGTATAGGATTACTGATTGGAAGCAGGCAGCTCTACTGACTTCAAGAATATCCTGATTAGATGCCTTTATTTCCTTTGTAGCTTAAATTGCCATGTATTAATCAGAATTTGAAACCATTGATTCCAACCTCTTTGTTAAGTTGTTAGAAATTGCTAACCACTAGCTTAGTAACAAGACTAATGCCAAACTTGCTGTTTGTTTTTTGAGGTTGCAGAATAAATGAAACTGCAGAAACTGAAAGATAAATTTGGCTCATTTTGCACTGACCGATGGAGATTGCTCAACCCAGCAGTATCAGGAAGAACACACAGGTCGTAAAGATGATATACCACGGGTGTGATTGCACACATTACTTCACCACAGAGAAAAACTTTTCAGGGTCAGACTATAGTTTCATAAGCATCCAGAGTAGGGTTATGTTTATAGGGAGTCTATTCATTGTTATTTAAAGAACGAAGATCTGTTTGCCTTAAAAATCTATTTAATTACTTAGCAAAGTCTTTGACATTCTAAAGAAAGATCTTATCACAACATCACGAAGAAATATATTTTTCTAAGACCCCTTTTGTAGACAATTTTACAACTTCATTAAAATTGACAGCCTGCACTTAGTGTGTAATATGTATTTTAATGGATTAAATTATTATTAATTAGATTAATAATTTTTGAGGTCTAATGCTATGCCTTTAAAACAGCTGCTGCATTAGACCAAAAAGGACAGCAATACTATTGTGAAGTGCTTCCTATGTTCTAAATGAAGCAGGATTGTCTATTGTTTAGTAATTTATTCTTTTGATGGTGATCAGAAAAGAGAAAGAGCTGCCTGCTTCATTGCTCGAGAAGCCTCAGGAAGCATTGAGTAGCGTATTGGTTCTTGGATCTGGGATATTGCCAACTTACTGGGTAGACTGTGTTAAGCCTGAAATGTGAGCACTAAAAATGTTTTAATGGGAAGCATTATAATGATCCCACTTTCATAAGACTCTCCTTCCTCTCCATTCTCCAATAATGGACCAATCTCTTCTGCTTTCTCTAGCCAAGGTCTCACTGGCACCAGTGAAAAGCTTGCACAAAAGAGGCAGAAGGGCTGGAATTCATTGAAATGGTAGTCGTTTTGTACATATGTAAAAATTGCATCCATTTATTTTGTCACTTCGGTGGCTGGTTAGTGAAATAGTAGAGATATAAAAAGTAAGAATAGTACAAAGCTGAATTTTGGCATGTACAGAAGAGCCAGCATCTGTTTAGACCATCTGAGTGGTTTAATCTTGGTTAGGGTTATACATGAAGTTTAGAAAGGAATGCTTTCTTGTGGGTGCACAGAAACAAAGGGAAACTCTAACCACTAAGAAGTACTTTAAATTTTTACATAAAGAGAGTGGTATTGAATATCTGCTGTTAATAAAGTTAGAGGCTTGTACACAATTAAATGAGTTGGTTCAACATAGGTCTCTTGAATGTCTACCAAGAGGCAGCACCCATCCTAGGCACTAGGGGTATAAAGACCAATTAAACTGGGATCCTCTTGTAAGGAACTTGGAGTCCAGTGCAAGGGGTAAACACCATTGTATTCAGAACACCACTGAATCTTTAATATTTTCTTTTTATTTGTTTGGTTTTTATTGAGACAGGGTCTCACTCTGTTGCCCAGGCTGCAGTGGGAGTGGCATGATCATGGCCCACTGCATCCTTGACTTCCCGGTGTCAAATGATTCTCCCACATTAGCCTCCTGAGTGGCTGGGAGTATAAGCATGTGCCACCATGCCTGGCTAATTTTTGTATTTTTTGTAAGAGATGGAGTTTTCCTGTGTCGTCCAGGCTGGTCTCAAACTCCTGGACTCAAGCAATCTTCCTGACTCAAAGTGCTAGGATTACAAGAGTGAGTCTCTAATACTTTATTGAAATCTGTGATTACATCTCACCTTTCAGACACACTTATCTCTATATAGTTCTAGTATTTTATGTGTTTATGCTTGCTTTTCCATTTAAAATTGAATGTGTAAATGACCACATTAAAACTAAGTAACATCCAATTAAGGATATATGTATATCCTTAATCTCTATACATTAATCATTTTTATGTTGCCTTATTTATATTTTTCTTAGTATCATCTTATTTTCTCCATTTCCATCATTTCTTTAAACTTCAGAGCACTATTCTAGTAATTCCATCCCAGACTGAATGATCAAGATGGTTAATCATACAAAAGTGCAAATGTTGTTCGAGAGACTGTGCACTGCACCATGGCTTCAACCATGCTTTTAGAAGCTGATGTATAAACACTCAAATTGGTGTAAAAAAGTTCTTTGGGCACTAAATAATTAATCACAATTCTGCTTGCAAAAAGGCTAATAAGGCTGGGTGTGGTGGCTCACATCTGTAACCCCAACACTTTGGGAGGCCAAGACGAGTGGATAACTTGAGCTCAGGAGCTCGAGACCAGCCTAGGCAACACAGTGAGACCCTGTATGTATGTTTTTATTTATTTATTTATTTATTTATTTATTATTATTATACTTTAAGTTTTAGGGTACATGTGCACAATGTGCAGGTTAGTTACATATGTATACATGTGCCATGCTGGCGCGCTGCACCCACTAACTCGTCATCTAGCATTAGGTATATCTCTCAATGCTATCCCTCTCCCCTCCCCCCACCCTACAACAGTCCTCAGAGTGTGATGTTCCCCTTCCTGTGTCCATGTGTTCTCATTGTTCAATTCCCACCTATGAGTGAGAATATGCGGTGTTTGGTTTTTTGTTCTTGCGATAGTTTACTGAGAATGATGATTTCCAATTTCATCCATGTCCCTACAAAGGACATGAACTCATCATTTTTTATGGCTGCATAGTATTCCATGGTGTATATGTGCCACATTTTCTTAATCCAGTCTATCATTGTTGGACATTTGGGTTGGTTTCAAGTCTTTGCTATTGTGAATAGTGCCACAATAAACATACGTGTGCATGTGTCTTTATAGCAGCATGATTTATAGTCCTTTGGGTATATACCCAGTAATGGGATGGCTGTGTTAAATGATATTTCTAGTTCTAGATCCGTGAGGAATCGCCACACTGACTTCCACAATGGTTGAACTAGTTTACGGTCCCAACGACAGTGTAAAAGTGTTTCTATTTCTCCACATCCTCTCCAGCACCTGTTGTTTCCTGACTTTTTAATGATCACCATTCTAACTGGTGTGAGATGGTATCTCATTGTGGTTTTGATTTGCATTTCTCTGATGGCCAGTGATGGTGAGCATTTTTTCATGTGTTTTTTGGCTGCATAAATGTCTTCTTTTGAGAAGTGTCTGTTCATGTCCTTCGCCCACTTTTTGATGGGGTTGTTTGTTTTTTTCTTGTAAATTTGTTGGAGTTCATTGTAGATTCTGGATATTAGCCCTTTGTCAGATGAGCAGGTTGTGAAAATTTTCTCCCATTTTGTAGGTTGCCTGTTCACTCTGATGGTAGTTTCTTTTGCTGTGCAGAAGCTCTTTAGTTTAATTAGATCCCATTTGTCAATTTTGGCTTTTGTCGCCATTGCTTTCGGTGTTTTAGACATGAAGTCCTTGCCCATGCCTATGTCCTGAATGGTAATGCCTAGGTTTTCTTCTAGGGTTTTTATGGTTTTAGGTCTAACGTTTAAGTCTTTAATCCATCTTGAATTAATTTTTGTATAAGGTGTAAGGAAGGGATCTAGTTTCAGCTTTCTACATATGGCTAGCCAGTTTTCCCAGCACCATTTAGTAAATAGGGAATCCTTTCCCCATTGCTTATTTTTCTCAGGTTTGTCAAAGATCAGATAGTTGTAGATACGCGGCGTTATTTCTGAGGGCTCTGTTCTGTTCCATTGATCTATATCTCTGTTTTGGTACCAGTACCATGCTGTTCTGGTTACTGCAGACTTGTAGTATAGTTTGAAGTCAGGTAGTGTGATGCCTCCAGCTTTGTTCTTTTGGCTTAGGATTGACTTGGCGATGTGGGCTCTTTTTCGGTTCCATATGAACTTTAAAGTAGTTTTTCCCAATTCTGTGAAGAAAGTCATTGGTAGCTTGTTGGGGATGACATTGAATCTGTAAATTACCTTGGGCAGTATGGCCATTTTCACGATATTGATTCTTCCTACCCATGAGCATGGAATGTTCTTCCATTTGTTTGTACCCTCTTTTATTTCCTTGAGCAGTGGTTTGTAGCTGTCCTTGAAGAGGTCCTTCACATCCCTTGTAAGTTGGATTCCTAGGTATTTTATTCTCTTTGAAGCAATTGTGAATGGGAGTTCATTCATGATTTGGCTCTCTGTTTGTCTGTTGTTGGTGTATAAGAATGCTTGTGATTTTTGTACATTGAGTTTGTATCCTGAGACTTTGCTGAAGTTGCTTATCAGCTTAAGGAAATTTTGGGCTGAGACAATGGGGTTTTCTAGATAAACAATCATATCATCTGCAAAAAGGGACAATTTGACTTCCTCTTTTCCTGATTGAATACCCTTTATTTCCTTCTCCTGCCTAATTGCCCTGGCCAGAACTTCCAACACTATGTTGAATAGGAGTGGTGAGAGAGGGCATCCCTGTCTTGTGCTAGTTTTCAAAGGGAATGCTTCCAGTTTTTGCCCATTCAGTATGATATTGGCTGCGGGTTTGTCATAGATAGCTCTTATTATTTTGAGATACATCCCATCAATACCTAATTTATTGAGAGTTTTTAGCATGAAGGGTTGTTGAATTTTGTCAAAGGCCTTTTCTGCATCTATTGAGATAATCGTGTGGTTTTTGTCTTTGGTTCTGTTTATATGCTGGATTACATTTATTGATTTGTGTATATTGAACCAGACTTGCATCCCAGGGATGAAGCCCACTTGATCATGATGGATAAGCTTTTTGATGTGCTGCTGGATTCGGTTTGCCAGTATTTTATTGAGGATTTTTGCATCAATGTTCATCAAGGATATCGGTCTAAAATTCTCTTTTTCGGTTGTGTCTCTGCCCGGCTTTGGTATCAGGAAGATGCTAGCCTCATAAAATGAGTTAGGGAGGATTCCCTCTTTTTCTATTGATTGGAATAGTTTCAGAAGGAATGGTACCAGTTCCTCCTTGTACCTCTGGTAGAATTCGGCTGTGAATCCATCTGCTCCTGGACTCTTTTTGGTTGGTAAACTATTGATTATTGCCACAATTTCAGCTCCTGTTAGTGGTCTATTCAGAGATTCAACTTATCCCTGGTTTAGTCTTGGGAGAGTGTGTGTGTCGAGGAATTTATCCATTTCTTCTAGATTATCTAGTTATTTTCATGGAGGTGTTTGTAGTATTCTCTGATGGTAGTTTGTATTTCTGTGGGATCGGTGGTGATATCCCCTTTATCATTTTTTATTGTGTCTATTTGATTCTTCTCTCTTTTTTTCTTTATTAGTCTTGCTAGCGGTCTATCAATTTTGTTGATCCTTTCGAAAAACCAGCTTCTGGATTCATTAATTTTTTGAAGTTTTTTTTGTGTCTCCATTTCCTTCAGTTCTGCTCTGATTTTAGTTATTTCTTGCCTTCTGGTAGCTTTTGAGTGTGTTTGCTCTTGCTTTTCTAGTTCTTTTAATTGTGATGTTAGGGTGCCAATTTTGGATCTTTCCTGCTTTCTCTTGTGGGCATTTAGTGCTGTAAATTTCCCTCTACACACTGCTTTGAATGCGTCCCAGAGATTCTGGTATGTTGTGTCTTTGTTCTCGTTGGTTTCAAAGAACATCTTTATTTCTGCCTTCATTTTGTTATGTACCCAGTAGTCATTCAGGAGCAGCTTGTTTAGTTTCCATGTAGTTGAGCGGTTTTGAATGAGATTCTTAATCCTGAGTTCTAGTTTGATTGCACTGTGGTCTGAGCAATAGTTTGTTATAATTTCTGTTCTTTTACATTTGCTGAGGAGAGCTTTACTTCCAAGTATGTGGTCAATTGTGGAATAGATGTTGTGTGGTGCTGAAAAAAATGTATATTCTGTTGATTTGGGGTGGAGAGTTCTGTAGATGTCTATTAGGTCCGCTTGGTGCAGAGCTGAGTTCAATTCCTGGGTATCCTTGTTGACTTTCTGTCTCGTTGATCTGTCTAATGTTGACAGTGGTGTGTTAAAGTCTCCCATTATTAATGTGTGGGAGTCTAAGTCTCTTTGTAGGTCACTCAGGAGTTGCTTTATGAATCTGGGTGCTCCTGTATTAGGTGCATATATATTTAGGATAGTTAGCTCTTCTTGTTGAATTGATCCCTTTACCATTATGTAATGGCCTTTTTTGTCTCTTTTGATCTTTGTTGGTTTAAAGTCTGTTTTATCAGAGACTAGGATTGCAACCCCTGCCTTTTTTTGTTTTCCATTTGCTTGGTAGATCTTCCTCCATCCTTTTATTTTGAGCCTATGTGTGTCTCTGCACATGAGATGGGTTTCCTGAATACAGCACACTGATGGGTCTTGACTCTATCCAATTTGCCAGTCTGTGTCTTTTAATTGGAGCATTTAGTCCATTTACATTTAAAGTTAATATTGTTATGTGTGAATTTGATCCTGTCATTATGATGTTAGCTGGTTATTTTGCTCGTTCGTTGATGCAGTTTCTTCCTAGTCTCGATGGTCTTTACATTTTGGCATGATTTTGCAGCGGCTGTTACCGGTTGTTCCTTTCCATGTTTAGCGCTTCCTTCAGGAGCTCTTTTAGGGCAGGCCTGGTGGTGACAAAATCTCTCAGCATTTGCTTGTCTGTAAAGTATTTTATTTCTCCTTCACTTATGAAGCTTAGTTTGGCTGGATATGAAATTCTGGATTGAAAATTCTTTTCTTTAAGACTGTTGAATATTGTCCCCCACTCTCTTCTGGCTTGTAGAGTTTCTGCTGAGAGATCCGCTGTTAGTCTGATGGGCTTCCCTTTGTGGGTAACCTGACCTTTCTCTCTGGCTGCCCTTAACATTTTTTCCTTCATTTCAACTTTGGTGAATCTGACAATTATGTGTCTTGGAGTTGCTCTTCTCGAGGAGTATCTTTGTGGCGTTCTCTGTATTTCCTGATCTGAATGTTGGCCTGCCTTGCTAGATTGGGGAAGTTCTCCTGGATAATATCCTGCAGAGTGTTTTCCAACTTGGTTCCATTTTCCCCGTCACTTTCAGGTACACCAATCAGACGTAGATTTGGTCTTTTCACATAGTCCCATATTTCTTGGAAGCTTTGCTCGTTTCTGTTTATTCTTTTTTCTCTAAACTTCCCTTCTCGCTTCATTTCATTCGCTTCGTCTTCCATCGCTGATACCCTTTCTTCCAGTTGATCACATCGGCTCCTGAGGCTTCTGCATTCTTCACATAGTTCTCGAGCCTTGGTTTTCAGCTCCATGAGCTCCTTTAAGCACTTCTCTGTATTGGTTACTCTAGTTATACATTCTTCTAAACTTTTTTCAAAGTTTTCAACTTCTTTGCCTTTGGTTTGAATTCCCTCCTGTAGCTTGGAGTAATTTGATCGTCTGAAGCCTTCTTCTCTCAGCTCGTCAAAGTCATTCTCTGTCCAGCTTTGCTCCATTGCTGGTGAGGAACTGCGTTCCTTTGGAGGAGGAGAGGTGCTCTGCTTTTTAGAGTTTCCAGTTTTTCTGCTCTGGTTTTTCCCTGTCTTTGTGGTTTTATCTACTTTTGGTCTTTGATGACGGTGATGTACAGATGGGTTTTTGGTGTGGATGTCCTTTCTGTTTGTTAGTTTTCCTTCTTACAGACAGGACCCTCAGCTGCAGGTCTGTTGGAGTACCCGGCCGTGTGAGGTGTCAGTCTGCCCCTGCTGGGGGGTGCCTCCCAGCTGGCTGCTCGGGGGTCAGGGGTCAGGGACCCACTTGAGGAGGCAGTCTGCCCATTCTCAGATCTCCAGCTGCATGCTGGGAGAACTGCTGCTCTCTTCAAAGCTGTCAGACAGGGACATTTAAGTCTGCAGAGGTTACTGCTGTCTTTTTGTTTGTCTGTGCCCTGCCCCCAGAGGTGGAGCCTACAGAGGCAGGCAGGCCTCCTTGAGCTGTGGTGGGCTCCACCCAGTTCGAGCTTCCCAGCTGCTTTGTTTACCTAAGCAAGCCTGGGCAATGGCGGGCGCCCCTCCCCCAGCCTCACTGCCACCTTGCAGTTTGATCTCAGACTGCTGTGCTAGCAATCAGCGAGACTCCGTGGGCGTAGGGGCCTCCGAGCCATGTGTGGGATATAATCTCCTGGTGCGCCGTTTTTTAAGCCCGTCGGAAAAGCGCGGTATTCGGGTGGGAGTGACCCGATTTTCCAGGTGCTGTCGGTCACCCCTTTCTTTGACTCGGAAAGGGAACTCCCTGACCCCTTGCGCTTCCCGAGTGAGGCAATGCCTTGCCCTTCCTCAGCTCATGCACGGTGGGCGCACCCACTGACCTGCACCCACTGTCTGGCGCTCCCTAGTGAGATGAACCCGGTACCTCAGATGGGAATGCAGAAATCACCTGTCTTCTTCGTCGCTCACGCTGGGAGCTGTAGATCGGAGCTGTTCCTATTTGGCCATCTTGGCTCCTCCCTCTGATCCACACCTTTTTTTTTTTTTTTTTTTTTTAAGACAGAGTCTCACTCTGTTGCCCAGGCTGGAGTGCAGTGGCATGACCTCGGCTCACTGCAACTTCCCCCTCCCAGGTTCAAGCAATTCTACTGCCTCAGCCTCCCAAATAGCTGGGAATACAGACTCATGCTGCCATGCCCAGCTAATTTTTTGTATTTTAGTTGAGCCAGGGTTTCACCGTGTTGCCCAGGCTGGTCTCGAACTCCTGAGCTCAGGCAATCAGCCCACCTCAGCCTCCCAAAGTGTTGGTATTGCAGGCGTGAGCCACTGTGCCAAGCCTCTATTTTTTTTAAAAAAGGCTAATGATTTGTAGTTAAGTCAGGTCCTAAATGACCTATAAGTCAGGTCATGTTAGTTTGGAACAATGTGGTAGACTGAACATTAGAAACGTGTATTGCATCACATATGACAACAGGAAAAAGGAATAGAGACAATAAATTTTATTAGAAAACTAATAAAAATTTCTAATCTCAAGGAGTTTAACATTGCAATAACAATTCGTTGATGAGTGGACTAAAGGCAAATAGAAGAGGTCAATAAGCCAAAATCAATTTTTGGTGTTCCAGCTTGTCGTGAATTTGAAATTTTGGCCTCTAGGTAAATGTTTGGAAATCTATTTTTTGTTGTTGTCTATCATGCAGTTTGGGGGTCCCCAAACTTCTTGAGTATGAGGACTCCCTGACTGCTAGTAATGGTACTATTATCTCTTCAGTCTGCAGATTCTACTTGGAATAGATGCTACTTGATGTGAGGATTTTGTGTGCTAGTTCTTTGGCTCACCCATATAGACCATGGACCTTCAGGTAGAGATCTGGTTCGGGAATGGGAAGAGCAGAGGCCTGAGGCTCATTTGTGTGTTCTCCTATCCTACTTTTCAACTCTAAATTCTAATTGGATTTCCCCTAAGAATCCCAAGAATTTGTGGGAAAAAAATATGTTTCAGGGGGAGATAGTTTAAAGTCTAAGAACTACACAGATACTGTGTGGGAAGGAAATAAAACAAGAGTTCATTATTGTCTATAAAACATTGCAAGGAAGATATCACCTGCTCTTGCTTGTTTTGGGAGTCATCAATTATTAATCTTTTGTAAGACTTGACATAAGTATGACAAGAGAATAAGGGATTTCCATGTTAGCAGGTCATAAGTGTAGTTCATAGCGATTTATCCCACTAGCTCTCTGTTTGTCTCTCTCCCCGTTGAGTTTCTCAGCAGAACCACTTCTGGGAAATTAGTGCTAATCCCTTCTCCCTACCATTCCTCCTTCTGTAAGCATTTATTGAGCACCTACTGGCTTCAGAAGTTCTGGCTAGGTGCTCAGGATAAAGGGAAGGAAAAAGCAGTGTAAAATGTGTAAATGATCTAAATCTGAAAAATTCTAAAACTACAAGAAGATAGAATAGTCTATTCCTTCACCTCTTGGATTTGAAAAATGCTTAAACAACCATAGAGAAACAAACAAACAAACAAAAAACTACGTCAAAACCAAAAACTTCTGTAGAGCAGTGAAGTGATAATTAATAATAGTAATTACTAGGCACTGGTTTACATGTATCAATTCATTTATTTCCAGCAAGCCAACGTGGTGGTTACCATTATTCCAGTTTTACAGATGAAAAATATGAGATTCATAGATGTTAAGTAACTTTCTTAAGGTCACACGGTTAGTACATGGCAAACACCATGAGCAAGGTTAAAAGACAAGCAACAGATTGACAAAAGATATTTGTAAATTGCATACCAAACAAAGACTAATTTTCCAGACTATGTAAAGAACTCCTACAATTCAATAAAAAAGACTGGCTGATTTAAAAATGAACAACACAATTTGAAGGCAAGGAAATTCAAGTTTACTATGCGAATGAAAATATGCTTAACTTCACTGGCTAGTGGGAAAATGCAAATGAACCACTGATGAGATGCCACTTTTTATCTTTCTCATATATAGGCATAAATTAATAGGTTGGGCAATATCAAGCCTTTTAAAGGCCTAAAGATGTTTTAGAGGCACTGCTTTCATATACTGTTGAGTGGGAGTAGACGGTGGTACAGCAAATTAGGAGGCATCCAGAAAAATGAAAATGACCACACTCTAATAGTACCAATTCTATTTCAGGCAATATACACCCAGTGTGTGTGGGTAAATGTGTAACAGCTGAATTTCCAGTGCAGGGTTAGGGGGTACTTAATTTGTAGGTTTGCCCTTTTCTACTGTGGAAATGCTCCCATCGTGGTCATATTCTAGTTATATAATGTCACTGAAGGCCGATAAGAAAGATTATCTGCACCATCGCTTTTCAAGAGTCATCAGAGTCAGGTCCAGCACAGTACTGTGAGATTTTCTGGCACAAAATTACAAGACACGTGAACAAGCATATTCACTTAAGATTGTTTATGACAACAAAAATTTGCAAACAAACTAAATAGTCATCAATAAAGGAAGGAATAAATTATATGATAAGTTGTAATAAGATCATACCACAGTTAAAAGAGATAAACTGTTGTGTCATATATCACTATGTAACTGTTCCTACATGTATTGGATAGTTCTTAAAACATAATATGGAGTCATACAAGCAAATTACACAAAAATATTGTTATATTCTATAATATAAAAACACATGCAGTATATTAACAGATATTTTAAATTATATCTATGAAATGGAAAACTATATACCAAAATGGATAAATGGAATAAATGGCTATACACCTATGTTATACTTACTTTTGGAGTGTGGGAGGAGATAATGGCCTGGGGGTAAGATAGTATGATGATTAAAGTCTATATTAGTAAGATCTGTAATACTACTTCTTTTCTCACAGTGTCTACTCTCAGCCTTTTTGAATTTTGTGAGGAATAACTATAGAAAGTTCCTACTTATTTCATTTAATAATTCATCAATTGAAGAGGCATTTTTTTTAAACAGAGATTGTGATTATACCTACTTAGGGGGTACAATTTGATGTTTTGATACATGCATATATTATATGATAATCAAATCAGGGTAGTTAGTATATCTATCACCTCATGTATTTATCATTTCTTTGTGATGGGAACATTCAAAAACCTCTCTTCTAGCTATTTTGCAATGCCTGAATGTTAAACCATAGTCACTCTACTGTGCAATAGAACACCAGAACTTATTCCTCCTAACCTGATTGTAACTTTGTAACTGTTGATGAACCTCCTCCTTTCCTCCTCTCTAAAATCTCTGGTAATCACTGTTCTATTATCTACTTTTATGAGATTAACTATTTTTTAGATTCCACATATGGGTGAGATCATGTGGTATTTTTCTGCATCTGATTTCTTTCACTTCACATAACGTCCTATAGGCTCACCCGTGTTGCAAATGACAAGATTTTATTCATTTTTATGGCACAATAGTATTCGATTGTGTATATATGTCAAATTTTCTTTCTTCATTCATCCATCATTAGACACTTAGTTTGATTCCATATCTTGGCTATTTTGAATAATGCTGCAAGAAACATGGGAGTGTGGATATTTCTTTGACATATTGATTTCATTTCTGTTAGATATATCCCCGGTAGTGGGATTGCTGAATCAGATAGTAGTTTTATTTTTAACTATTTGAGAAACCCCCATGTTTTTAATAATGGCTGTATTATTTTACATTCCCACCGACAATGTGTAAGTGTTCCCTTTTATTGATATCCTCATCAACACTTGTTTTCTTTGTCTTTTTTTTTTTTTTTTTTTTTTGAGACTGGGTCTTACTCTGTCACCCAGGCTGGAGTGTGTGACATGATCATGGCTCACTGCAATTAAACTCCTGGGCTTAAGCAATCCTCTTGCCTCAGCCTCAAAAGCAGCTTGGACTGCAGGTGCACCCCACCACACCTGGCTAGTTTTTAAAAATGTTTTGTAGAGATGCGGGTCTTGCCATGCTGCCTAGGCTGGTCTCAAACTCCTGACCTCAAGTGATCCTCATGCCTCAGTCTCCAAAAGTGATGGGGTTACAGGCATGAGTCACCATGCCTAGTCTCTTTTGTCTTTTTGGTTAATAACCACTCTAACTAGAGTGAAGAAGCATCTCACTGTAGTTTTGATTTGTATTTCCCTGATGATCGGTGATATTGATCATTTTGTTGCATACCTGTTGGCCATTTGTATGCTTTCTTTTGAGAAACATCTGTTGAAGTCTTTTGCCCATTTTTAAATTTGGAGTTTTTGCTATTGAATTTAGTTTCTTATATAGTCTTAATATTATTAGTCCCTGTCAGATGTATAGTTTGCAAATATTTTCTCCCATTCTGTAGATTGTTTTTTCACTCTCTTGTTTCTGTTGCTGTGAAAAAGCTTTTTAGTTTGACATAAGCCTATTTGTCTATTTTTGCTTTGGTTGCCTGTGCTTTGAGGTCTTATTTAAAAAATTCTTGCTGAGTCCAATGTCATGAAGCCTTTTCCCTACATTTACTTCTAGTAGTTTTGTAATTTCAGGCTTTACATTTCAGTTTTTAATCTATTTTGAATTGTTTTTTGTATGTTGTGAGAGGTCACCACTGTCTAGTCTAATTTTTCTTCATGTGAATATTTAATTTTCCCAGACCAATTTGTTGAAGAGACTGTCTTTTCCCTACTGCGTGTTCTTAGCACCTTTGTCAAAAGTCAGTTAACATTGTGTGTATGAATTTATTTCTAGTCTCTTTATCTGTTCCATCAGTCCATGTCTGTTTTTATGCCTACACCATGCTGTTTTTGTTACTATAGCCTTGTAATATATTTTGAAGTCTAGTAGTGTGATACTTCTAGCTTTGTTCCCCCTCCCTACAACCCCTCAGGACTTATTTGGCTATTTGGGGCCTTTTATGGTTCTGTATAAATTTTGGAATTTTTTTTTCTAATTTTGGTGAAGAATATCATTGGTATTTTGATGGGGATTGCATTAAATCTGTGGATCACTTTGGGTAGTACGGACATTTTAACATTATTAATTCTTCCAATCCATGAAAACAGGATATCTTTTCATTTATTTGTATCCTCTTCAATTTCTTTCATCAATGTTTTATAGTTCTCAGTGTAGAGATTTTTTCACCTCCTAGGTTAAGGTTATTCCTAATTATCTTTTTTGCAGTACATGATATTTTTTCTTGACTTCTTTTCAAATAGTTTATTATTAGCATGTAGAAACACTATTGACTGTTCATATTGATTGTGTATCCTGCAACTTTACTAAATTTGTTTCTTGGTTCTAACAGTACTTTGGTAGTGTCTTTGGGTTTTCTATATATAAGATCATTTCATCTGTTAACAGATAATTTGACTTTTTCCTTTCCTATTTGGATGGCTTTTTTTTTCTCTTAATTACTCTGGCTAGAATTTCAAGTACTGTGTTGAATAGAAGTGGTGAAAGTGCACCTTAGACAAAAACTAACTTAAGATGAATTAAAGACTTAAATGTAGAACCCCAAGCTATAAAAAACCTAGAAGAAAATTCAGGCAATATCATTTAAGACATAGGCATGGGCAAAGATTTTGCCTTTGCAACAAAGGCAAAAATTGAAAAATGGGATTTAATTAAACTAAAGAGCTTCTGCACAACAAAAGAAACTATCATCAGAATGAACAGGCAAGCTACAGAGTAGGAGAAAATCTTTGCAATCTATCCATCCAACAAAGGTGTAATATCCAGAATCTATAAGGAACCCAAACAAATTTACAAAGCGAGCAAAATAACCCCATTAAATAACCCCATTAAAAAGTGAGCAAAAGACATGAACAGACACTTCTCAAAAGAAGACACTCATGCAGCCAACAAACATATGGAAAATAGCTCAACATCACTGATTATTAGAGAAATGCAAATCAAAACCACAATGAAATACCATCTCACGCCAGTGAGAATGGCCATTATTAAAAAGTCAAGAAACAGATGCTGGCGAGGTTGTGAAGAAATAGGAATATTTTTACACTGTTGGTGGGAATGTAAATTAGTTCAACCATTGTGGAAGATGGTGTGGAAATTCCTCAAAGATCTAGAACCAGAAATACTATTTGACCCAGCAATCTTATTACTGGGTATATATCCAAATGAATATAAATCATTCTATTACAAAGATACATGCAAGCATATGTTCATTGCAGCACTATTTGCAATAGCAAGGACATGGAATCAACTCCAATGTCCATCAGTGACAGACTGGATAAAGAAAATGTGGTACATATACACCGTTGGAATACTATGCAGCCATAAGAAGGCATGAGATCATGTCCTTTGCAGGGACATGGATGAGGCTGGAAGCCATTATTCTTAGCAAACTAATGCAAGAACAGAAACCAAACACCACATGTTCTCACTTGTAAGTGGGAGCTGAACAATGAGAACACATGGACAGAGGGAGGGGAACAGCACACACTGGGGCCTGTGGAGTGAGGGGAGGGAGAGTATAAGGAAAAATAGATAATGCATGCTAGGCCTAATACCTAGGTGATTGGTTGATAGGTGCAGCAAACCACTACGGCACATGTCTACCTATATTATAAACCTGCACATCCTGCCCATGTATCCCAGAACTAAAAATAAAAATAAAAAAAAGTAGTGAAAGTGAACATCCTTGTCTTGTTCCTGATCTTTGAGGAAAAAGCTTTCAGCTTTACCCATTCAGAATGATGTTGGTTCTGGATGGGTAATATATAGCCTTTATGTGTAAAGGCATGTAGCTTCTATATCTAATTTGTTGAGAGTTTTTATCATAAAGAGATGTTGACATCTTTCAAATGTTTTTCTGCATTTATTGAAATGATCATATAGTTTTTGTCTTTCTTTTTGTTAGTGTGGTGTATAACATTTATTGATTTTGTACGTTGAGCCATCCTTGCATCCCTGGGATGAATCTGCTTAATCATAGCAAATGATCTTTTTAATGTGCTGTTCAATTTGGTTTGCTAGTATTTTGTTGAGGATTTCTGAATCTATGTTCATTGGGGATATTGGCCTGTATTTTTTTTCTCTTATGTCCTTGTCCAGTTTTAGCATCAGGGTAATGCTGGCCTTGTAACATAAGTTCGGACATATACCCTCCTCTACAATTTTCTGGAATAGTTTGAGAAGAATTGGTATTTATTTTTCTTTAAATGTTTGGTAGAATTTAGTAGTGAAATCCTTAGGTCTTGGGGTTTTCTTTGATGGAAGACATTATTATTGATTCCATTTTCTTACCCCTTATTGGTTTGTTCAGGTTTTCTATTTTTTAATAATTTAATCTTTGTAGATAATCTGTGTCCAAAAATTGACCCCTTTTTTTCTGGATTATCAAATTTCTTGGCATGTAGTTTCTCCTAATTGTTTTTTATGATCTCTTGTTTTTCTGTGGTATCAGTTGTAATGTCTACTTTTCCATCTATGATTTTATTTATTTGAGTCTTCTCTTTTTTCTTAGTTTGTCTACCTGAAGGTTTATTGATTTTGTTTATGTTTTTTAAAAACACACTCTTTTGTTTATTCTTTGAGTTGCTTTTCTAGTCTTTATTTTATTTATTTCTGCTGTGAGCTTTACTATTTCCTTCCTTCTACCAATTTTGGATTTTGTTTCTTCTTGTTTTTCTAGTTCCTTGAGGTGCATCATTAGATTGTTTATTAGAAATCTTTCTTCTAGGCTGGATGTGGTGACACATGCCTGTAATCCCAGCACTTTGTGAGGGTGAGGTGGGTGGATCACCTGAGGTCAGGAATTAAAGACCAGCCTGGCCAACATGGTGAAACTTTGTCTCTACTAAAAATATAAAAATGAGCCAGGCAAGGTGGAGATTATGTGCCTGTAATGCCAGCTACTTGGGAGGCTGAGGCAGGAGAATTACTTGAACCCAGGAGGCGGAGGTTGCAGTGAGCTGAGATGGCACCACTGTGCTCCATTCGTCCTGGGTGATAGGGTGAGACTCTGTCTCAAAACAAACAAACAAACAAAAATCTTCTTTTCTTGATATAGGCATTTATTGCTATAAACTTTCCTGCTACAACTGCTTTTCCTATGTTTCATGGGCTTTAATACGATGTGTTTCCATTCTCATTTGTCTCAAGCATTTAAAAACTTCTCTTTTAATTTCTGTATTATTTACTCATTGGTTATTTAGGAGCATGCTGTTTAATTTTCATGTATTTGTAGTTTCTGAAATTTTTCTTCTTGTTGATTTCTAGTTTTATACCATTGTGGTCAGAAAAGATATCTGATATGATCTCAGCTTTCTTAAATTTGTTAACACTTATTTTGGGGCCTAATATATGATCTGTTCTGGGGAGTGTCCCATGTGCAGTTGAGGAGAATGTGTGTTCTGTAGCTCTTGGATAGAATGTTCTGTATTGTCTTTTAGGTTCATTTGCTGTATAGTGTAATTTGAGTCTAGTGTTTCTTTGCAGATTTTCTGTCTAGATGATGTGTGTATCATTGAAAGTGGGGTATTGAAATTCTCTAATATTATTGTATTGCAGTCTGCCTCTCCCTATAGATCTAAAAATATTTGCTTTATATATTGGGTGCTCTGTTATTGGAGTACATATCCATTTTTGTTATATCTTCTCATTTGCTTAATCTCTTTATTATTATATAGTAACCTTTTTGTCTTTTTTGTACAGTTTTTGTCTTAAAGTCTATTTCTTCTGATGTATATTAATATGGCTACTGCTGCTCACTTTTGGTTTCTGTTTGCATAAAGTGTCTTTTTTTATCTTGTCACTTTCAGTCTATGTTGTCTTTAATGATAAAGTGATTCTCTTGTAGGCAGCATTAGTTATGTCTTGTTTTTGACATCTGTTAATTGGAGACTTTAATCCATTACATCCACAGTTATTATTTATAGGTAAGGACTTATGTCTGCCATTTTACTATTGTTTTCTGAATGTTTTGTGGATCCTTTGTCCCTTTCTTACTCTCTTGCTGTTTAACCCTGTGGTTTAGTGGTTTTCTGTGGTGTTAAGCTTTGATTCCTTTCTTTTTCTTGTTTGTATATCTGCTATAATCTCCTTCTTTGTGGTTACTGTAGGACTAACAGATAGAGTCTTTAGTTATAATAGACCCTTTTAAGCTGATAACAACTTAACTTTGTTGCTTAAAAATACTCTAGACTTCTCTCTTCCCCACAATTTGTATGTTTGTTGACTTAATTGATATCTTTATCTATTGTGTGTTCCTTAGCCTGTAAGTGTAGCTGCTATTGTTTTATACTTTTAACTTTTATGTTAGAGAACTGAAAGATTTACATAGCACCATTACAGCACTGGGCGATTCTGAGTTTGATTATTAATTTACCTCTACTGGTGAGTTTTATACTTTCATGTGTTTTCATGATAGTAATTACTGTCCTTTTGCTTACAGTTGTAGCATTCCCTTAATCACTTCCGGCAAGGCCAGTCTAGTGGTGATAAATCCCTTCAGCTTTTGCTCGTCTGGAAAGGTCTTTATTTCTCCTTTATTTTTGAAGTACAGTTTTGCTGGATATAGTATTCTTGGCTGACAGGTTCCCTGCCCTCCCCCTCTACCCCACCCCAACCCTGTCCATTTGACTACATTATCACATTCTCTCCTGGCCTGCAAAGTTTCTGTTAAGAAATCTCTTAGTAATCTAATGGAGATTCCCTTATATATGACTTGAAGTTTTTCTCTTTTAACTATTAGAATTCTCTCTTTGTCTTTGACAGTTTGATTATAATGTGCTTCAGAGAAGAACTTTTTGGGTTGAATCTAATTGGAAATTTTTGAGCTTTCTGGATCTGGATTTCCATATTTCTCTCAAGATTTGGGAAGTTTTCATCTATTATTTTGTTAAATAGGTTTTCTAAGCTTTCCTCTCTCTCTTCTCCTGCTGACATTCCTATAACACAGATTTTTGTTCACTTAATAGCGTCACATAAATTCCATAGGCTTTCTTTATGTTTTTATTCTTATTTCTTAATTTCTCCTCTGACTAAGTTATTTCAAAAGATCTGTCTTCAAGTTCAGAAATTATTTCTTCTACTTTATGGAGTTTCTTGGTGAAGCTCTCAATTGTATTTTGTATTTTGCACTTTAATTATTGAATTCCTCAACTCCAAAATTTGTTTGATCATTTTTTACAATATTTACCTCTGTTGAACTTTTCATTCAGATCCTGAATTGTTTTCCTGATTTCATTGCATAGTTTTTCTGAATTTTCTTGTATCTCACTGAGTTTCTTTAAGATTATTTTAGATTCACTTTTTGGCATTTTGTATTTCATTTTCTTTGAGTTCTATTACTGGAGAATTATTGTGTTCTTTTGGAGGTGGTCATATTTCCTTTCTTTTTCATGTTTTTTATGTTCCTATGTTGATATCTTGACATCTGGTAGAAAAGCTACCTCCTCAGATTTTATGGAGTAGCTTTCATACCTTTTCTTGTAGAGGAATTCTAGAGTGTCAGTTGGGAACTGTCCATTGGCTTCAGTCCTGGATTGACTCAATAATGTGGCTTCTGTTCAGTGTTTTTAGCTGTAATTTTCATCAGTGACTCTGCAATTGCATCAGTGGCCTAGATTTCAGGAGTCTGTGATGGTGGTGATATGGTTTTGCTAGGGGCAGAGGCGCTGGGCTGGCTGTTAGGCTGGGCGCATGTGGGGATAGTGGGCTGGCCACCTGTGTGATGGGGTCTCTGTAGGGCATATGTGGGCATGGTGGGCCAGAGAGCTGTGCAGCTGGCTCTCCAGAAGGAAGGGCCACACCTATAGTGGCTATCAGGTTTGGCATAGGCATGTGTGAGCATGACTGACTGGCCAGCTGTGTGTCAGCTTCCCCACTGTGCAGGTTCACTGGTTCTCTTGGGGGTGGGTGCCACATGGGTTTCAGTGCTGCTGTCTGGACCATTCCGCTGAGCCTAGGCTTCAGGTAGTCAAGGTCACAGTGCTGCAGCCACGTGAGTGTGGTGGAATGATGGTGGGGCCTTAGGAACAGAGAGAGGCAGTTGCCCACTGATCCCCAGGGCAAGATGCACTCTAGCAGTAGGCCTAGCTTCAAGATGGTAGTGTGCTGTAGGAGCTTAGGCCACAGGGGTGGGGTAGTGTATAATGTGGGCTTCTACTCTGGAGCAATACGGTCTCATTATCTCCAGGCAACTCTACAGACACTCTACAGACTGGATTTGGGGCCTGTGACCGTCTCTCCCTTAGCAACGGGTGCAGGTGTCTGTGGTGGTAATGGAGACCAATGGGATGTCCATCTTAACCTTTTCCCATAAAAGGAAGTCTCTCATGGCTCTTAGCAGATCTTGGTGGGGGAAATATTGTGGCAGAGACAGGGTGCCTTGCTACCTTCTCTGTGGTGCTATCCTGGGTTTCTGTGCTCCGCAGGGACTTTGCCATGCCCCTGGTGCTCTTCAGCCTACTTTCTCTGTCACTTCAGCGAAAATATAGTTGTTTATGTTGTTTTGGTCCCTTTTTGTGGGAGGGATGAGCATCAGGCAGTCAATGATCTTGCTGATGTCACTCCAATGCATCTTTAATAGCCACTTTTCTGAAATCAAAGGAACATTATCACATTAAATACACGTGTCTATTGTAACATATATCTCAACTTCAGAAACATCAAAATGTTTATTCAGGTGTGCTCACCATGAAAAAATATGATAATTCAGCTGCCTGGGATGGTTTAGCAGCTGCAAGGCATAAAATTCCATTACTTTTGATAACAGACATATGATTTGCAAAATAATACAATAGTTCTTAATGTATCTGGAGGTATATTAACGATTCGATATTTTAAATAAATATCAATATTTATTAAATACATTGTATGTACACAGGACTTGGGGATTACTTGAAGACATATAACAGAGCGCTCAAGAAATTGCCAATCTCAACTACTTGGAATGTAAGTGGCAATGCAGAAGGAAGTAAAAATGCCTCTGGGTGGCACATTCCTCTTGATTTGTAATAGAATGCATGCCTTTCCTAACAAAATTGTATGTAAAGTAAGGGAGAAGATGGGAAACAGCAGCAAGGAGAAATGATGGCCTGTGATAGCTAATGAGTGATGACAGCAGCCAGAGACACAGAGTACTGTAAAAACACCACAGCCAGGGCCATTTAGTGAAATGGTCATTCTCTGTATCTCAATAGCTCTTGAAGCTCTCCAAAGTATAAAAATATTTTCATCCTTTCACTTTCTTATTAACGAGTCTTGTGTAGCACAGCACAATAACCAATAATTTTATTGTTGCCCTAGAATCATCAAGAAAATGAAAAAAATATACTTTTTCAGTATGCTCAGAGATGCAAGATTTAGAAATATTTCTGTAAAGCCATGGCTTAATGTGAAACACTCTCCGAATGCCAAGAATGCCAGGAAAATGAGGCATCATTTTATTGAAAAATAGAGTTTATATTTATATGGGCTCTATGTTCTTTTCAGTCCTTCAGTGAAATAGGTATTTTATAAATTAGTGATGTAATGTTTTTCTACCAGATTTTTCTTTTTTCAGAGTTTTCATATTAGTCTTGTAATATTCTTTTCAGTTAGCAGAGGCTGGAATTGTTATCAGCTACCAAATGATGAAACACCTGGAGCCATGGACATCTTGAAATGACTTGCTCATGTCTACACACCATGTCATTAGTAGAGCCAGGAATGAAGTCCAGGTTTTGCGAAGACTAGCCTAGCCACCTCTCATTCTTTCTATGACCTTGATATGGTTTGGCTGTGTTCCCATCCAAAACCTCAACTTGAATTAGAATCTGCATAATTCCTATGTGTCAAGGGCAGGACCAGGTGGAGGTAATCCAATCATGAGGGCAGTTTCCCTCATGCTGTTCTCATGATAGTGAGTGAGTTCTTAGGAGATCTGATGGTTTTATAAGTGTCTTGCATTTCCCCAGCTTGCACTCACTCTGTCCTGCCACCCTGTGAAGAAGGTGCCAACTTCTCCTTTTCTTTCCGCCATGATTGTAAGTTTCCTGAGGCCTTGCCAGCAATGTGAAACTGTGAGTCAATTAAACCTCTTTCCTTTATAAGTTACCTAGTCTCTGGTAGTTCTTTATAGCCGCATGAGAATGGACTAATACAGACCTTATGTGAAAACACTCTAAGACCGTGTAGACCTCTCTTAGGGTAGGAAGTAATTTGATCCATCCTGAGAGATTTTATTAACAGAGCTTCCTTTATGTCAATATTTGGGAAACTATGCTACTATCAACAACCCACAGAATGAGGATGCTGGTCCCTGAGTGGCCTTCTTATCTTTGGAACAGCTGGGAAATCATCATACGTAATCAACTACAATATTCTGAGAAGTTTTTTTTTTTAAATCTTCAATATTCACCTCATGGAACTTGAGGAATCCTAAAATCAACTTGAAATTTCCTTCTTGGGAAATGTGGATGGAAATTACCCTGCTTTTGAGGTAGTATTGCCAGATGAAATATAGGACGCCCAAATTTAATATTTGGGACATACATATTGAAAATTATTTGTGGTTTATGTAAAATTCTAATTTATTCTGGTATCTTATATTACTTACTAAATTTGGCAACCCTATGTCAGTGATACCTTCCCCATCCCTGCCATCAACAATACCACTAACAAGTGCAATTGGCAAAATAAAAGAGGCTTGCAAGAGAAATCTCCTTGCTCCCCGATGAAAGATGGTAGGCAGAGGAAAACACCACACCTTCCTCTTCATTCCTTGATGATTAAAGAGAAAAGAATGAGAAAGAATTTTTGGACAGAGTGATCCAAAGTTATATATGATATATATAAAGTGGCATATATATTTCTATTTGTATATAGATTTACATATTTATATGTCCTTTATTTGGAATTATACTTTCAATACAAATTAGTAAAACCCTTATTTATCCTGGGGCATAATTTACTCAGCATCTATGTTCCAAATGTGTGAGGTTTTGGAAATGGAGATAAGACAGGCATAGCCCCTTCTGTCCTGGAATTTAGAGTCTCACAGAGGTAGTCATACAATTTACAAACTTTGCTATAATGTGTGGTTAATAATATGGTGGGGAAGTACAGGACATTTTTGGTTAGAAAACCATGTGGACCTGACAAAGCACATTTTCTAGGATTTATTTTGACTAGGGGTCAATGTACTTTTAAACATTCATTCTTTGTGCCTCCAGGAAGAACTCTGTAACAAGGGCAGTGGGAATTGGAGATACAAATCAAAAGTCAATACGTTAGGGCCATATGTGTGTGTGGGGGGGTTATCTGGGTGCCCTTCATTTTATCTGAAACTCATCTATCAGATTACTAATAAGATTATTTTAGGCATTAAGACAAAAATGAAAGCAAATAATTTTCTTCTTTGTAATCTAGCAAAAGGAAAAAAATCTAGGAATGATAATCCAGTTAGGATTTTGAAGAAAGCAGTTTAATTAAAAAGCACACAAGTTAAGCTACAGGGCTCCAGTTACGAAGTGTGTGTGGGCACATGTGCTGTTGAGAAATGAAGAGATGCCTGCGGATGGTAGAATGCTAATATTATTTGCTCTGCTTCATAGACTTGATCTTGCCTGGGGATTGTCCTTTGTTACAACACAGTGATTTCTTAGAGCGGGGAGAGATTAAAGAAATGATATCTTGGCACTATAATTAAGTAAAACAGTTCTGTGACTAGAGTCTGAAGAGCAATTCATGGAGTCCAGCTCACATTAGCAAAAATAACTATGGATCGCTCTGGCCAATAATTCTTTTCATTGTTTTTTCTTTAATCAAGAAAACAAGAGTTTGACTGTGATTGCTGGAAGATTGAGTCAGATTATTGAGTGCACCTCCAATAGCCGTCTTCTAATTGACCTCTGTCAAAATAAAATCAGAGGTTTGCACACATGAACTACATCCAGAAATATTAAATAAAAGCTGCAATTTTGTTTTCATCTGACCTTGTTAGGCTGTAAGCACTTTAGGTCATTTCCAATTACTTTAAGAAGTTACATTATCATTTCTGTACTAGAACCTTGTAAAATGTGAAAGTATCATTATTCCAAAATGAATTTATTTCTTTATTCATTTTCCCAATGAGACCACCTCAATACCAAAGCAATACTATATATTTGTGCTAGCTTTTCCTTGCAACAGCTTATGAAGATCTAATTACCTTGGAAAAAAAGTTTTTGGTACCTGTTAACTGAAAACTGGTTAAATCCTTTTATAAACACACACACACACACACCACACACACATGCATATACAGTTTAATTAACATAAAATTTTATTACAAGAAAATCATTGCTTGGAATTTATTCACTTTCTACAGGACCCAGGGATAAAAAGTAAGAGCTTAGCCCTGAGTGTGCATTCATTCATTAGAGAGTTTTCCACCAAGGCAGAAACACCTTTTTGTCTGTTTTGATCACTGCTGTATACTCATTATCTACAGTAGTGACAAGCACATAAAAGGCACTCAATATTTGTTGAATAAATTCTTAAACAAAAAAATAAAAGACGTATAGCCAACCCTTGAACAATGTGGGGTCTAGGGGCATTAACCCCTGTGCAGTCAAAAACTTAAGTATAATTTTTGGTTCCCCTAGAAGCTAACAACTAATAGCCTACTGTTGATCGGAAGCCTTACCAATAACATGTGAAGTTCAAATCCGTGTTGTTCAAGGATCAAGTGTATGTGGGAAAAGGAAATGAAAGGTGAGAATAATGCAAAGTGCCTTTTCTTTCCTCCCTTTTCTTCCCTTTTTTTCTCTTTTCCCTCTGTATATTCAATAAACATTGAATGGTTACTATATGCCAGTCCATGTGCTATGGTGTAGGGAAGTAGACCAACATCATCTCTGACGTTTGGCACACTAACTGGCTGGAATAACTCTGTATATTATAATTTACATGTTTTCAAGAGAAAGGTATATGGGCTGCTGGCAACGGTAAGGTTGGTGGCACATAAATCCATCCAAGTGGCTGGATAGAACTTCCACAATTTTAGCACTAATGTACACTACCAGTGACCATTGTGTGGACAAGAACCAGATAACTATGTAAGATTACCCAGGATTATTCATTCACAATCATTTGTTGTAATCAGTGAATAAAAGAATTTTTCATGATTGCAAAGATATAAAAATAACTTTATTACATAGGACTTTTTATTTATTGTAGTAGTGTCCATTGTCTTTGACTATTAACTGTTTTATTGTTACATTCAAGTCAGCTCTCATTTTCACCTCAATCCATCTGCCAAATGTTCTCCCTAACTCCTTGAACTATAAACACCATATCCCCAGAAGGTTCTATTTTTCCCTGAATATATCTTGCTAAATCTTCTCAAGTTTTATTGTGTAGCATTTGCATACAAAAAATGTACAACGTGTGCATGTATGTTTTGAAGTATAGCAATGAAATGATATACACTCCTGTTCCCCAGCTTTGGGCCAAAACATTGCTATTACCCTACCTGTGTGTTGCCCTTTCATTCTTGCTTCTCAGCTTTTGCTTGCACTATCCAGCCCTGCCTGGAATGCCTTCCTTGACGTCTCCATGTACCAAAACCTTCCTTCAAAGCTCTGCTCAGGTCCTATCTCCTGTAGGGAGATTTTCTCCATGCAGCCTATAATTTTCCTTTTCCCTGAGTTCTTACACTACCTTCAGGGCATATTGCTCATTGGACATTTCAATACATGCTGCTTTTGTCATGTGGTGTGATATAGTTTGGATGTCCCCCCACCAAATCTCATGTTGAGATGTCACCCCCAGTGTTGGAGAGGGGACTGGTGAAAGGTGTTTTGTTCATGGGGGCAGATCCCTCATGGCTTTGTTCTGTTCTCACGATAGTGAGTGAGTTCTTGTGACATCTGGTTGTTTAAAAGCGATTGGCATCTTCCCCCTTGCACTCTCGTTCCTGTTCTCACCATGTGATGTGCCTGCTCCTGCTTAACCCTCTGTCATGAGTAAAAGCTCCCTGAGGCCTCCCCAGAAGCCAAGCAGATGCCAGCACCATGCTTATACAGCCTGCAGAACCGCGAGCCAATTAAAGCTTTTTTCTTTATAAATTACCCAGCCTCAGGTATTCCTCTTTAGCAATGTAAGAGCAGCCGAACACCTGGTACTTTCTCTGTGCTTTGGCTGTCAAGTAGACAAGTGTGAGCTTCAGAGGTAAGAGTTCTTGTTTCTCCCACAGTGCCCTTGCACTTTGCAGAGGCTTAAGATTTGGCAACTACTCTAGATGACAAATTCTATTGTCAAGAGAATTAATGCAATGGATAGGAAAATGAATGGGATTTCAAAACTTGTGTTTAATTCCAGATCGCTAACCCCTACTTGGTGTAACCTTGGGAAGCATAATTAATCCCTTTGAGAATTTCCTGATTACACACACACAGACAACACATGTGCATGCGCACGCATCTGATGGCACCATTGTGAAAGTTAAATGAGGTAATGTGACTGAAAATCTGGTATGTATTGGTATGTTTGCTTATCCCACTCATATGATATTCCAAAGATAGTGGATATATTATTACTTTGCAGTATATAAAAGATATTATTGGCAACATAAAGAAACATTTGCTCTGACATATGGAACAGCCTTGAGCTCTTGGGCAAGCATCTCTCATGCAGTCATATCTTTATAATTTTTGAATTATGGATTAGAGCTTGTATCCTCTTAATTACTTTGGGGTAATAGGGATCTCCATTTCAGTTTAATTGAACTATATAATTTAAATAATTAATACATTAAGCAAATTGAATAGGAGGTCTGGTTCAGGCATTCACAGTTTCTAATCAGGCAACCCAAACCAACAGGAACAGAATTCCAAGGGAAGGATTGAGACTAAACACAAACGAAACACAATGTAAAGACAGATGACTCTCACACATTACATTGATTACATGGAAGGCCATTGCTATTATGAAGTAAAATTCCTTTAAAAACTTCTCAAATAAAGGTTGCATTTACATATCTACAAGATAATATTCATGTTTTTTCAAAATTTTATTTGGATTTCAGAATCTTTAGGCTGAAGTGGACTATATAGATTCTTATCTCTTGGATTAGTTTTGAGATGAGGAAATTGAGGCCCAGAGAGTTCCTGTGGTTTGTCCAATGTGACAGGTCCAGTTAGTAGCAGAGCCTGAACTAGATCGCTAGTAATTTGAGCCCCGGCTCTTTTCCATGAGATTCTGCTGTCTTCAGGTTTCTATATTTTTAGCATAGGGATTTTCCGAGTTTTGGAAATCATGGAATCTCTTCGGCAGATGACCACTGTGTAAAACAGCTAAAACCATACCTTCTGTTTTGGGAGGTTTGAAGAGTTGGAACCCTTAAACCTCCTTTGTTCCCCACCCTAAAATTAGTGGCAGTCATGTAACTCCAGGGCTCAGCAGAAAAAAATAATGTCTGATTTGGCCTATTCTTTCTTTTAGTACTAGTAGATATCAATGTATATATTTAAAACACATTTGCAGGTTAGGATTGATAAATAAACATAGTTTATTTATCAATCTTACCCGGTCATATCTGGGTAAATTTGGTCACTTAGGAAAATGAAACAAGAAAATTATTGACTGTGCAAATGTGGCCACATGGGTGTTTTTTCCACACATTTATGTCAGCACATCTTATTTGTATTTTAAACACTTCTTTTCTAATGCTGGATTCTTGCTAGTTATGGGGAATCGTGACAACATTTGCAATATTTTCAAACAGCAATAGAAACTTTGAAAGAATATCTAAGGTGGCCAACAGACAGTAAAGTTTACTTCATCTCCATTATATGTTGCTACCATGCCTCCTCCATGAAATAAATTGTAGCATTTATTTTTATACAGTTGAAGATGCAGCATTCACTTACCACTTGTCAGAAGTGTTTCTTGATATGCTGCCCCTATGTGTTATCACGTCAACTCCATCTGTCCAGAACGCTGTTACTGTTTGACGCCATTGGGAGTTGGAAGATAGCAAAATAAGTCACACATTCTCAGGATGGGGCAGATTTGCATAGAGATCTAATCATTACAGTTATCTGAATCGAAGCCTTGTACGTGGGTCCCCTAAACACGACAGAAGAAAGCAGGCAGCACTGTGAGAAGACAGTGTTTCTATGCCAGCCTGTCATTGCTTTTCCTTCTTTTATGTCTCTTTCAAATTTTTCATTTATTAAATAATTGAATTCTTACTTGATATCAGCTTATCATGTTAACTGATGGCTATATATTGTAATGCAAAGGAGAAAACCCTCCAACCTGTTTTGGAAGACAGAGGATGAAAATTATTCATACAGTATACTATTTCCAACTTACTTTTCAATTTTGGAAAACAGTGAAAAAAACAAAGGATAATTCATATTTGTATTAATTCATTCAAAAAATATTCACTGAGTACAAATTATGTACCAGCTACTGGACTAAACCCTGGGAGTTGAAAGATTAATTTGCTGTGAGCATATAATACAGAGGTGAAAAATATGCACAATTAAAATACTTACAATTCATCATGACTGGGGCTGTTTTGGTGCGAAAAATGCTTTGGGAATATCAGAGGAACCTTGGGAAGAGAGAGAGATTTTGAAAAAGAAGCTGGTATTTGAATTGGATTCTTAAGCATGAGAAGGACTTTGCCATAATAACCACCGCTGTGGTGAAAAATCATGTCTGGGAAAGAAAATAGATGTGCTGAGGGGCTGCAAAGTCAATAAAGGGGTTGAGGACACACTGTGGGGAACAGAAGCTGGCAGGCGAACCAGGTGTTCGGGGCAATGGAGTTAGGATCTCGGTGTACTTTTGTTGAGTGGAATAAATGCCTGTATGATAAGAATAAACTATTGGAAGTATCCCAAATATTCATTGCTGGGGGAATGAATAAGCAAAATGTATATATGGACAATGAAATCTTAGTCTTTAGGAAAGGAAGGACATTCTGACACATGCTACAACATGGATGAACCTTGAGGACATACTCAGTGAAATAAGCCAGTCACAAAAAGGTAAATACTGTATGATTCCACTTATAGGAGGTACCTAGAGTAGTAAAAATTATAGAGACATAATAATAATATAATGTAGAATGGTAGTTTCCAGGGTCTGGAGGGAGGGGAGTTATCATTTAATAGGCACAGAGCTTCAGATGAGGAAGATGAAAAAGTTCTGAAGATGGATGGTGGTGGCAGTAGCACAATATGAAGGCACTTCTTACCACTAAACCATATATGTAAAAATGGCTACAATGACAAATTTTGTGTAATGAATAAATACCACAATAAAAATACCTTGGATCATTAAAATAAAAATAACTTGGATAATTAAAAAAAGAGAAATAGCTATTAAATATATCATTCCTCATGGAGGTTTTAAACTCTGCGGAAACACTGATCATGACAGACTTTGCTAGATATCAGCATATGTGAGATTTACATAGGGGCTTAGGTGACTGCTAATTCAATATGGTGGTCATTAGGTTTTCAAAGAAAAGGAAAATTATACTTAAATTTTCCTAGTCAGGAAGATGGCTATCTTCTCATCATATCATCATATGGTGGAAAGAGGGCGAGAGAGCTCTCTGGGGCTCCCTTTTATTAGGGCACTAATTTCATTCATGGGAGGTCCACTTTTAGGATCTACTCACCTTCCAAAGCCCTACTTCCTAATACCATCACATTAGGGGTTAGAATCTCAACCGGTGAATTTGGGGGCGGCACAAATATTCAGCCCATAGCTCATAAATAGCTAGGACATCTTCGAAACAAGTAAACATCACCCACAAGGAAATGAGTAAGAAACCTGAAAAACAAATCCATGTTTTCAGCTGGCATTGCAGGCTCTAAACATAATTAAAAAGAGGAGTAGGAGAGTGAATGGAGGAGACAACTTGAGCTAGGCTGGTCAGGAGAGACATCAAAATTCAAGTGTTCTTTTCATCGATACTCCTCAGTAGGAAGAGATCATTCTCTTCTACTCCATTGGGTGAACTGGACTTGGGTGGGCCCTGAGACATAACATCAATGCCTGGCACCAGCCTTCCTGGGACAGAATGAAGCTTTCCTCCAGGACCCGGATCTTCAGACCAGTGCCTCCTTCTGATTCCTGGCACACAGGCAGCATTCTTCCCAGACCCTTGCATCACATTGTGGGGAAGCCACAGTAGCACCAGACCTTTCCCCACGCTGTGGCCTGTGCCTGCATCCCATGGCTCACCTAGACCCCTTTCCTACAGTTGTTCAGAGATGCTTTGTGATTTCCCAGCCCTCATTTTTATTTTGAACATGGTCTATCCGTTAGAAGGTTAGCTTTTTTTCTCTTATGTTCCAAGAATTTTACATGGGTGTAATTCTTATTAATGATAAGGTCATCCTAACTATAAGTTTGGACACAATCATAGTGTTTCTGTCAAACATTTTAGGCTTGTGCTGGACTTCTGGTTTTCATATTTTGGCACACTAGTTTCTGATGTGTGAAATTGGCATGGTCTTTGATATGAGAATTCTATCTAACATGTCTATAAGGACCATTTTCAACCTCCAGGAATATGTCAAATGTTCAACCTATGTTCCAGTCTCTAATTTTATAAGCAACTCAGCTCACTATGGCCTAGACTCTGTATATAACTTAAATATATACAATCTTCTCCAATGAGGCTATTATACACATGACTTGTGTGTGTGCGTGTGTGTGCGCGCACACACACACACACACACCACACCACTCACACACTCTATCCTAGGTCCACATCCTTAATTGTGTGCTTAACTTGCCTGTGCTTCCCTTCCCCAACACCTCAGTTCTCCTTCCATCCCACCCCTTTGCCCTTTCTCCTTGTTGTAGCTTGCACTTGTTTCTTAGACCTGTTGCTTCAAACTCCTCTCCCACATTTAACTGTATATCACACTTATCCTCATATTTCAGCACTTTCCAGCTGCCAGGGAAAGCTACCCTTCCCTGTGGGGCAGAGACTGTGGGGTGTTCCAGCTGCAAAAGGCTTCAGATAATAAAATTTGCTAACTTATAAACAAAAGTACATTTACCCTTGTTTAAATACACAACATATATAACTTCCGAATGTTATAAAAGACAGATGAGGGAACATTGCTCTTATTCAAAAGAATTTTTTCATTTACAAAATAATTCACCATAGAATTTTTCTCATTTAGGTATAATTTAACTAACAAGAATTTAATTTATGTGAAACTTTCAGTAATACACGGTGTGAAAGAGTACATTTCTATTATTATACCTTTCAAATTATTATTATTAAGGCTGAGTGGTAAGTGTTGTATACTTTGGCATATATAGCATGGATTGGCATTTACAGCATGGTTTATAAATATAGTACACTCAATAGAATGTTTGGCTATTTTTTATTGCAGAATAAATTTTTTTCCTTTTTTATTTAGAATAGAAAATTTTGAGATGAAACAGCTTAGAAAGTTTGGGGATGATTAATTAGAAGAAGCTGTCTTTTGGGAGAAGAAAATGCCTCACAATTAAAATGACATATTCTTGGAGTTTTAAAGAACAGCACCAGAAAAGTTTGTACCAATCTCAATCTACCAATTTTTTTTTGCTTAATATGTCTTCTTTTATTATGCTCTTGAATACTGATAGAGGGTTGACTATCGTTCGGTGGGCTATGGGCATCCACTTCCTATAATGTTCTTAATTGCTAAACTAATAACTAAAATGTGACATTATCTGAAAGTGCTTATGAGTGACATATTTAGAATATACCACACTGTTTTTCTTTCAAGTTGTTTTAGTTTTCAGGAATTCCTGGTGCTCTTGTTTCCTTGCAAGATGAATCAGCAGCGGCTTGCTACTCCTTTCACCAATGGTACTCAAGCGCGATCCTAAACAACTAAAATGATTTGACAACAACAACAAAATACCCATATAAGGTAACAGAAGAGGCATTACCTCTTGATAACCCATTCGAGCTAGCAACAAATGTGCAAATATGCAGAAAGCACCAGTCTCAAATTGCAGTGCATCTGTACCTTAAGCTAAATTTCTAGTGTACTTTTGGATGTGTCATAATCTTTTCCATCTGTCTTCTCCCACATCAAAATGCCCTGATGATGTGTTCAAGCTGGGGTCGTGCTCTAGGATCATATTCAGGTGTGCATTAAGATGATACGGCAGCCATAGCTACGTTTGCAGCTCTGACAGGAGGTCTCCTAAAGCCATTTGAACGCAGCAGCGCTGTCCTTTTGGGTTTGCCTATCTCTCCTGCGGTGCTGCGGTGTTCCAGCCTGCTCCCGACGGGCATGCATCTTGAATGAAGTCCCAGCTCTAACCAACCGTTTGGCGGCAGCCTTATCGGTAGTGCCGTCTGTTGGCCCCACACCGGGCAAAGACCCCAGAGAAAGTCCCCTTAGGTTTTCTTGTTTAGTCAGGAAAGCAAACATAGGGAAATTGATCTTATCCCGTAATATTTTCCTCCGAATTACTGCCAGAATTTATTTCTGTTTCCACAGTAATCAGCTGCTGCCGTTGCTTTCGGTCAAGTCACTATTTCCTTCCCGCCTTTTAAGGGAAATTGCAGTTTACAAGTTCTTCATCTTTTGATTTGTGACTTTGAAATCTTTTACTGATTTACTGATTGAACAACATTTTTGTCTGTTTGTAAGAGTTTCCACCTCGGACCATTTAAAAATATAAACAGTACATAAGACAGAGCAGCTGCATTTAGAAGGAATTCAAGTTTAGACATTTCTCCACCATTGTACTGTCAAGTTTCTCCTCCGTCTCACTTAAAGCATGGCCCTCTTAGTTAGTTAGCAGAAAAAAAATTCCGTCCATTAGATATCAGCCTCATTTTCCTTCTGTTACTTAAACAGTTTCTATGCGTTCTTTCATCCTTCCCTGTAGCATGAGAGTAAGAAAACACCACTCTCTTTTCTAAGGTTAGCCCCTCTAAATGTTAGCTGGACCCCACGCCTGAATCATGTATGCAACAATTACTTACAAAAAGCCTACCATGTGCTGGGTTTTTGCTAATGAGCTGCGGGCAAATGTGAACAAGTCAGGCTGGCCCCTCTCTTCACGGAGCAATTACCTCTCTAAGATCTGCCTTGCTCTACAAGTTACTCTCTCAACCACAACCACGCCCCCAAAAGCTACCTAGCGTTTAAATTTTCTGCTTATTTTTGACCCCTTCTCCTCTCCCTTAAATATTTTCCTATTTCAATAAACAATACCGCTTATTCCTGATGCCCCATTTCACTCCTCTCTGTTCTTCGTTTCCTTCCTACTTGCACATTCACTGCTCCTTCTGTGGCTTTCAGAAACTTGCCTGACCCAGCACTAGATATTTTTAAATGATGCTTGCCTCATCACAAAAATCAAAAGAGGAACTTGTTACAATGTTGGTTCCTTAGACTGTCCTTGGAAGACTGTGCCACATCTGACACAATATGTATGGGTTGGAGCCAAGGAATATGTAATTTTAATATGCCAGGTAGACCAGGGGTCCCCAACCCCTGGGCGGCGGACTGGGTACTGGTCCTCGGCCTGCTAGGAACTGGGCGCATAGCGGAGGTGAGCGGCCAGCAAGCATTACCACCTGGGATCCACCTCCTGTCAGATCAGTGGCAGGATTAGATTCTCATAGAACTGCAAACCCTATTGTGAACTGCGCATGTGAGGGATCTAGGTTGTTTGCCCATTATGAAAATCTAAGTAATGTCTGATGATCTGAGGTGGAACAGTTTAATCCTGAAACCATCCCCCACCCCATCTGTGGAAAATTTGTCTTCCATGAAACTGGTCCCTGGTGCTAAAAATGTTGGGGACTGCTGAGTAGATGACTCTTAACATCACTCAAGTTTTCATAACACTGAGCTACAACCTGTACAACCGGATTATCTTCCCATCTGTCTCCTTTGCCTGATGTGCCACCTCTATGTTACACCCTCCAGCCCTTGTTGTTCTTTCCTTACCTGCTCTCTGCCAGAGGCCCACCCAGGTACGAAGGCCCCAGCATCATGATCTGACTTCTGGTCTATATCCAGGACCTGAATCTTTGTAATCATTTTATTTCCCAGAATTTGCTTCTATTTTTTCATGTCTAGTGGGTATTTCCAACGTTTGTTTCACCATCACTCAAATTCAGCAGGTCCAAATGAACTTGTCAGTTCCCTCACCCCAGACAGGCTTCCCTTCTTGGCTTTCTGTTTTCTTCATAACTATCTGCGTTTTCACCCAGATGCCAATGTACTACTTTTAAAAGGAGTAAGCCCTCTGCCAATGGGACATTTGCATGCTGTGGCCAGGTGGGCTGTTTCTCAAAGGGCAAACTACATGGGAAGCTAAATTGTAATCAGAAGGATGATTGGTGTGTATAGCATCAGAGCAGGGGAGTTAAGCTTAAAATTGGACTGTCTAATGGTATGAAGAGAGTTAGCTGAATATACCTGTGTCCACAATGAAGATGGCATACCACTCAGACTAGCCACATCATGTCCTCATGCCATCCTCTTCCTGGGCAGAGCTTGCATGAACCTGCTGACAAGGCTTCTGCAAGTCTCATTGTTCTGTGCCTCCATGACTGACCCTTCATGAGCCGTCCCTCAGAAGTATCTGCATATCTACTGAGTTACCATAAAAGTAGGTGGCCTGGGAGCCATTCTCTCATTTGTGCTACCTTTAAGTGTTCTTACTCTGACCTTGGACATATTAATTATAAATTTCATTCCTGAGTGGTGGCCTAATTTTCCTTACTTATAAGTTCTTGGCAGAAGATAGAATCCCAATAGTCACCATTTACCAACAATAGGAATACAATCATATTGCATAAAATTAGGAATAAATCAGCCACAATTCCATCCTCTAATATGATTATTAACATTTTTGTTCATTATCCATCTTAATATGCATTTTATGCCATTGTAATTATAGTATAATATTCATAGCTGATGCTATGTTTTTCATTTCAACTTTTCCAGAGAAATACAGCAAAATGCTGAAAATAGAAACTGAGAGGCTAGAAAACAAAAGCTGAGAAATAGAAGGATTAATATGGACAAACATAATGAGGAAATAATGAGGTAAAGAATTAAAAACAAACTGTCCACAAGAGTTTGCATGAGAGGTGTGACTGCAGTGATTGGCAAATTCTTTCCATAAAAACAATGACAAAACTGGATAAAATTGTCACAAACATTTCCAGGCTCTGGAAATTGACCAAATAAACCCCAATAAATTGAGAAACATTTATTGCTTAAAAAAAACTTCTGAATTTCAAGAATGAACAGTAAAAGTGTGGCATTCTTGTCTAGGGATGCTCCCTTTCCAACCCACACCCTTTTGTGTTTGGAGGTTTTGGATGGTCCTAGTTGGCTAACTTCCCCAAGGTTTACTTTTCCTCTTTGGTTTGATTCATATCAAAGATAAGTCTTAGAAACCACATGATGCTCAAGCAGTGTTCCGGCAGTGCTCTTGCAAGATGGTTAGTAAGAGCACGGGCCAGTTACAGTTGGGGTCAGACCAGCTGACAGGGAGGCTCCTCCTCCAGAGATCACTCTAAGGGTTTGGAAGATCCTTCTCCCTTTCATATACCTGGATTCAGTCTGGGTCAGTTACCAGATGTTTCTTTCATAAAGGGAGTTTAAGTTACTCATGTGAGGGTAAGCTTTGTTTTAAGGGTTATGAAAATTACATCTGTGCTGAAGTGGCCTTGTCTCCTGGAAATCTCCTGGCCAGGTTGTATCATATTGCTAAGTGGCACATATTAGCCCTGTGAGATGCTTAAGTGGGCCTTATGGTTATCATTGATCTTAGCCACAATATGTCTCTTTTAGTATACTACACATCACCAGCTCAGGAGGTACAGCAATTCTACCAGGATGGGGCTTGACAGTAGGTAGTTAGATGGGCATGAACAGGGCAGGAGAGGGTTCCCCTCCCCACCAGGATGTCAGGGGACCATCAGGTGACGGTTCAGCAGTTATGACACTGCCTCTTTAAAAATGATAGCTGGTTGCAGGCGCCAGGGAGAGGCAATTTCTCAAATAGATAAAAACATTTGAAATTGGTAATCAGCTTCCAATAAGATCTCAGGAATTGGGTGAGTGAGCTTGAGCACATGCATTAAGAGACAAACTGGCAGAGTATGACCTTCTGGGGGTATTCCACCAGAAAAGGGAAGGAAGCCTCAGGGGGGCATGCATGCAACTTCCTAAACACACTGTGCATGCTCACCTCTCAAGTGTTAGCAGGCCACTGCATATGCGGGTGACCCACTGCAAGAGAAGAATCAAGGGAAAAGGGACACAAGACACCAGAAGCATGCCAACAAGTCAATAAGTTAAACACCGTATTTGACCTTCACAGTGCCCGCTTGGATCTCTCCCAAGTGTACTTCCCTTTCTTTCCTGCTCTAAAGCTTTTTAATAAACTTCCACTCCTGCTCTGAAATTTGCCTCAGTCTTTTTTTCTGCCTTATGCCCCTCAGTCAAATTCTTTCTTTTGAAGAGGCAAGAACTGAGGTTGCCACAGACCTGTACAGATTTGCCGATAGTAAACCAGATATTTGCCACCCCTAACAGGGCTGGTCGTGAAAACCAGGAGCTTCTCCACGAGGGAGAGCTAATTTGATTTAGGGTGAGAGGAGAAAAATCTGTACTCAATGGCATTGTCAGTAAAAATAGCCAACTTGGTAAGAAACGAACAGGGCAGACTTGAGGTTGCAGTACTGGGAGTGGCAGATTGGTAGACTAACCAGAAACTTAACAGGGAGATCCTAAAGCTCAGAGGTCATAGAGGGGTAGATAAGCTCTTTTCCTTTCTACCTGGCTGACTGGGAGGCTGAGTACATGTGCAGGGGTGACCCAAGACAGTTGAAGCTCTCCACATACATCTGGCTGACTGGAAGACTGCACGCATGCTGAGGGAAGATGGGAGAGGGCCCTGGGAGAAAGCAGAAGTGAGCAGGATTGGAATGCCTGAGTATTCTCCAAACCACACGAGGATCCAGCAACACAGGGTGAAAACCTTACTGGCCTGAGGTGTTTGAGCACAATCTTTAATCAATCATTGGCTGACTACTAAGCCATGCAGTCACATGAGTAAACCCTAGAAAATAAGACTAGAAAGTAAAACTAAGAATGCAAAAATAATCAGAGATCTTAGCGACTGTACATCATGGAGGATACAAATATAGCAGATTAAATCTAGAGAAGTTACTAAATAACAAATCAAAACAAAACAAACAGAAAAACCCAGCAACAACAATTCTCATGCATAAAAATTAGAATCAAAAGCTACTACAACATATTATCTAAAATGCCCAGTTTTCAACAAAATATTATGCAAAGACATGCAGAGCAACAGAAAGTGTAACCCATACTTGGGGGAAAAGGTGACATCATAAATTTTCTCTGAATAGGCCCAGATGTATTTAGCAGGCCAAGATGTCAAAGCAACTATTATAAACATGTTTAAAGAACTAAAGAAAACCATGCTTAAAGAATTAAAGGACAAAATAGCCAACATTTGGAAGCAACCCAAGTGTCCATCAGCAGATGAATGGGTAAAGAAAGTGTGGCACATATACACAATGGAGTACTATTCAGCCATAAAAAAGAATAAGATCCTGTCATTTGCAACAACATGGATGGAAATGGAGGATATTACATTAAGTGAAATACATCAGGCACAGAGAGACAAACTTTGCACATTCTCACTCATTTTGGGGAGCTAAACATTAAGACAATTGAACTAATGGAGACAGAGAATAGAATGATGGTTACATGGGTATAAAAATGTAGTCAGAAAGAATGAATCAGTTCTAGTATTTGATAGGACAATAGGGTGACTATAGAATTTAATTGTACATTTAAAAATGTCAGTAAGAATTTAATTGTACATCTAAAAATAACTAATAAAGTATAATTGGACTGTTTGTAACACAAAACATGAATACTTGAGGGGATAAATACCCCATTTTACATGATGGGATTATTATGCCTTGCATGCCTGTATCAAAACATCTCACATACCTCATAAATATATACACTTACTATGTATCCATAAAAATAAAAAATAAGCAATGCATTGAGAAACACTTATAGCTTTAAACACATATATTTAGAAAGGAGTATCTCAAATCAATCATTTAAGCTTCTATCCAAAGAATTTAGAAAAAACAATAAGCTCAAAGTAGGCAGAAGAAAGAAATAACAACAAAATAGAAACCAATGAAATAGAAAAAAAATCAATAACAGAGAAAATTGATAAGTTGATCAGAAGTTGATCTTTGAAAAAGAATTAATAAATCTTCAGCTGAATTGATCAAGAAAAAAGCGAGAAAACACAATTTATTAAACTAGGAATGACACAGGGAGCATCACTCTAGACCCTAGAAATTAAAAGAATTATAAGAACAAAAAAGACAGAAAGAAAGGAAGGAAGAAAGGGAGAGAGGGATGGAGGGAGGGAGGGAGGAAGGAAGGAATGACGAAGGAAGGAAGGAAAGAAGAAAGGAAGGAAGGAAGGAGGGAGGGAGGAGGGGCATCTATATTTGAAAGGAAGTAAAACTATTTTTATGGTTTTGTTTTCAGATGACATTATATTGTATGTAGAAAATTCTAAAGAATCTGAAAAAATTACTAGAACTAATTAATTAATTTAGTAAGGTTACAAGATACAAGATCAGTATGCTAAACCCAACTTTTAAAATGCTGTAAGTTAACAATCCAAAAATAAAATTAGGAAAACAATTTCATCCACAATGGCATCAAAAACAATAAATAGGAATATATTTTAAGAAATAAGAGTAAAACTTGTATATTGAAAACTATAAAATATTGCTGATAGTAATTTAAAAATAAAATAGAGCAATAGTCCACATATATGGATTGGAAAAAATAGGACATCGATTCTTCCCAAATTGATCTATAGATTTAACATAATCCCCATCAAAATCCAGCATATTTTTTGTAGCTGTTGATCTATCTGATGATTCATATCATTCTTTACCTCTTGCAAACCCAATCTGTTTTCTGTTTCTATAATTTTGTTATTTTAAGAATGTTATATAAATAAAATCCTACAAATGGCCATTTGAAATTGGACTTTTTTTTCACTCAGCACAATTCTCTGGAGATTAAGCTGTTGAGTACATGAATAACTTTCCCTTTTTACTGCTGAGTAGTATTCAATGGTTTGGATGCAGCAACAACTTGTTTAGTCAATCACCCGCTAAAAGACATTTTGATTGTTTCCAATTTTTTGCTTATTAGAAAAAAAACCCCGCCAAGAACATTTGTGTATACATTTTTGCATGAACTTAAGTTTTTATTTCTCTAGGATAAATGCCCAAAAGTGAAAATGCGGGGTTGTATGTTAGTCAAATGTTTAGTTTTTTTAAGGAGTGCCAAAATATTTTCAAGAATGGAAATACCATTTTACATTCCCATCAGTAGTGTATGAGTCATCCAATTTCTTTGCAACCTTGCCAGTATTTGGTGTTGTCACTAATTTTTATTTCAGCCACTGTGAGAGGTGGGTAGCATTACCTCATTGTGGTATTAATTTGCATTTCTCTAGTGGCTAGAGATGTGGAGAATCTTTTCATTTGCTAGTTTACTGTTTGTATATCCTCTAGTAAAATGCCTGTTCATGTATTTTGCCCAGCTTCTAACTGGATTTTTTTTTTAACTATTGAGTGCTGGGAATTCTCTACATATTCTAAATACTATTCCCTTGTCATATATGTTGCTTGCAATATTTTCTCTAACTCTGTAGCTTGTTTTTTCATTCTTTTGATCAGATCTTTCATGAGCTACATCATTGTCATTAGAGAAATATGCTTTTAAACCACAATGTGATACCACCACACACATGCAAATGTCTGTAATAAAAAAGACCAACAATACCAAGAATTGGTGAGGATGTGGAAAATCTGGAACCCATATACATTGCTGATGGACATGTAAAATTGTACAACTACATTTGAAAATAGTTTGGCTTATTCCTCAAAAATCAAACATACATTTACCCTACAATCCAGCTATTCTTCTTGGTAACTACCCAAAAGAACTAAAAATTAATATCCACATAAAGACTTGTGCTGATGTTCACAGTAGCATTATTCATAAAGGCCTCAAACTGGAAACAATCAAAATGTCTATTAACTGGTGACTGGATAGACAATGTGGTATATTCATACAGTGGAATACTATTCAGCAAATAAAAAGGAAAGAACTACTTTCACATGCTGCAATATGGGTGAACTTCAAAAATATTATACCAAGTAAAGGAATCTAGACACAAAAGACTATATATCTTAGATTATGTATTTATGAATTTCCCATAAAAAAGTAAGTCTATGTAGAGAAAGTAGATCCATAGTTACATGGGAGTGAGGATAGGAATGGAATTGACTGCAAATGGAAGGGAGGGAAGTTTTGGGAGGTGATAGAAATGCTTGAAAGCTAGATTGTGGTGATAATTGCACAAACTTCCAAATTTACTAAAAATTACTGACTTCTACACTTACAATAGATGAGTTTTGCAGTATGTAAATTTTTCCCAATAAAGCTATTAAAAGAATAAATTGTGTGTAAAATGTCATACTAATCCTTTTTTTTCTAATTTTTTTTTTACAGCACCAGTTTAACAAGTAATCACCAACTTTCCACCTTGCTTTTAGGAAAGCCATATTTTGAGAATAAGAGGAAGAAGAAACACCGAAGTTATTTAGTCCTAGACTCTTCTTACATGTCTCCAAGAATAAGTAGACACTGACTATTTTAAGAATTCTCTTGAGTAATAGAAGTTAGTGAACTGGAAGAATGGAGCCAGACAGATACCAAAAGATCATTATTTTTCCCTAAAGTGAACTTTAAAAGCTGGCATTTGTTCTACAGCCAAGCATTTCCTAAAAGTGCTCTCAGTCAACTGTGCTGAAATATTGAGTAACTGCCATGTCACTGTACCTCCCCAACTTGTGATGTGTGTAATAATATAATGCAAGTGATTATTTTTGCCTTGAGAGCTTTAACTCTCATGATGAGCAAATAATATTCTTAGACTGGAATCACAGCTATTTACAAATTAATTACATAACATATCTATTCTCTTGCTTGAACAGCTATCATTTGACTCAAGAAAATGTGTGACCATTTTTTACCTGTATTAATTCAGAGCACAGTTGTGTGATCATTAGTTTGAGTCCCTAAGACAGAATAATCAAAGTTTAGTCAGTAGCAAGAAATTAACATGCAATTCTTGTCTTCTTCAAGCATAGTCTATATTCTGTTCGTAATAAGCTGTATTCTGTTGGCAATAAATTGATTGCTCAACAGGGTGAATGCAGTAGATTATTTTCTTTTTATATCCATGAAATTTCTGTCTCTAAGATTGATCAGTGTACATTTCCACACAGAGCCACGAGTGCTTATGTAATAATTGTCTGTGCCCAATCACTTAAGAGTGACTTTGCTGATGACCTTGTCAGAGGCATTCTGTTTGGCAAGCAGAGTTGATCGACTCTTGGCCAGAGTGCAAGCGACAGAAATCACTTCTGTCATATTGAATTCATTTTTTTTTGACAAACAGAGCTCACATTAGAGAGCCAGTTGGCAAAACTGATATTCTGCAATACAGCAAATTATACTTCTGTGTCTCTGGCTCATTTCTTCCCAAGGGGTTTTGGGTGGCCACTTGTGGCTAAGTTTAGCAGAAGGAGTCTTATTAGAATGACATAAGGTAATTCCGTAGTCGAATTTTTAGCCTGATTTCAATCTCCAAGTGACAGTCTTTTCCCTTTTGCTGAAACCTAACTGATTAGATTTACAATCTGTTTATTTGGCAGGTCATATTCATAGGAACCCTTTCCAAAGAAGGAAGAGGAATATGAAGAAAGTTGGGAATGAAGACAAATCTATAAACTGCAAAGGCTCTGATGTCAGTAATTGTGCTGTCAAAACTGCTCAGGCTCTGATGAGTCAGGTGATCACAGTCAAGTCAATTAATCTCTCTAAGGCTCATCTGTAAGATGGGGATGGGTTTCTTTTCTTTTTTTTCTTTTAAGACTTTCTCTTTTTAAATTAATTAATTATTTAAAGTTTTGGGGTATATGTGCAGGATGTGCAGGTTTGTCACATAGGTAAACGTGTGCCATGGTGGTTTGCTGCACATATCAATCCATCACCTAGTTTTGTTCTTTTTGCTTAGGATTGTCTTGGCTATATGAGCTCTTTTTTGGTTCCATATGAATTTTAAAATATTTTTTTCTAATTCTGTGAAGAATGTCAGTGGTAGTTTAATGGGAAGAGCATTGAATCGATACATTGCTTTGGGCAGTATAGTTATTTTCACTATACTGATTCTTTCTATCCATGAGCAGATGGAATGTTTTTCCATTTGTTTGTGTTCTCTCTGATTTCCTTGAGCAGTGGTTTGTAGTTCTCTTTGAAGAGGTCCTTCACTTTCCTTGTTAGCTCTATTCCTAGGTATTTTATTCTCTTTGTGGCAATTGTGAATGGGAGTTCATTCATGATTTGGATTTCTGCTTGCCTGTTGTTGGTGTTTAGGAATGCTTGTGACTTTCGCACATTGACTTTGTATCCTGAGACTTTGCTAAATTTGCTTATCAGCTTAAGAGGCTTTTGGGCTGAGACAATGTGGTTTTCTAGATACAGAATCATGTCATCTGCAAACAAAGACAATTTGACTTCCTCTCTTCCCATTCGAATACCCTATATTTCTTTCTCTTGCCTAATTGCCCTGGCCAGAACTTTCAACACTATGTTGAATAAGAGTGGTGAGACAGAGCATCCTGGTCTTGTGCCAGTTTTCAAGGGAATGCCTGCAGCTTTTGCCCATTCAGTATGATATTGGCTGTGGATCTGTCATAAATGGCTCTTATTATTTTGAGGTATGTTCCTTCAATGCCTAGTTTATTGAGAGTTTTTAACATGCAGGGATGTTGCATTTTATCAAAGGTCTTTTCTGTATCTATTGAGATAATTATGTGGTTTTTGTCTCTAGTTCTGTTTATTTGATGAATTATGTTTATTGATTTGCATCTGTTGAACCTGCCTTGCATCCCAGGGATGAAGCCGACTTGATTATGGTGAATAAGCTTTTTGATGTGCTGCTGGACTCCATTTGCTAGTATTTTATTGAGGATTTTTCCATCTATGTTCATCGTGAATATTGGCCCAAAGTTTTCTTTTTTGGTTGTAACTCTGGCAGGTTTTGGTATCAGGATGATGCTGACCTCATATAATGAGTTAGGGAGGAGTCTCTCCTTTTTAATTGTTTGGAATAGTTTCAGAAGAAATGGTACCAACTTTGCTTTGTATCTCTGTTAGAATTCAGCTATAAATCCATCTGGACCTGGGCTGTTTTTGGTTGGTAGACTATTTATTACTGCCTCAATTTCAGAATTTGTTATTGTTCTATTCAGGGATTCAGCTTCTTTCTGGTTCAGTCTTGGAAGGGTGTATGTGTCCAGGAATTTATCTATTTCTTCTAGATTTTCCAGTTTATTTGCATAGAGTTGTTTATAGTATTCTCTGAGGGTTGTTTGTACTTCTTTGGGTCAGTGGTGGTATCCCCCTTATCATTTCTGATTGTGTTTATTTGAATCTTCTCTCTTTCCTTCTTTATTAGTCTCGCTAGCAGTCTATTTTATTGATTTTAAAAAAACAGTTTGTGGATTTGTTGATTTTTTGAAGTTTTTTTTGTTTCTATGTCCTCCATTTCCTCTCTGAAATTGATTATTTCCTGTCTTCTCCTAGCTCTGGGGTTTGTTTGCTCTTGGTTCTCTAGTTCTTTTAGTTGTGATATTAGGGTGTCAATTTGAGATTTTTCTAGCTTTTTGATGTGGGCATTTAGTGCAATAAATTTCCCTCTTAACACAGTTTCCGCTGCATCCTAGAGATTCTGATACATTGTCTCTTTGTTCTCATTGGTTTCAAAGACCTTCTTGATTTCTGCCTTAATTTCATTATTTACCCAGGGGTCATTCAGGAGCAGTTTGTTCAATTTCCATGTAGCTGTGTGGTTTTGAGTGGGCTTTTAAATCTTGAGTTCTAATTTGATTGTGCTGTGGTCTGAGAGACTGTTTCTTATGATTCCAGTTTTTTAATTTTTGCATCTGCTGAAGAGTGTTTTACTTCCAATTATGTGATCAATTTTAGGGTAAGTGCCATGTGGCACCAAAAAAAATCTGTTGTTTTAGGTGGAGAGTTCTGTAGATATCTATCAGGTCCACTTGGTCTGAACTCAAGTCCTAAATATCTTTGTTAATTTTCTGTCTCAATGATCTGTCTAATGCTGACTGTGGGGGTATTAAAGTCTCTCACTATTATTGTGTGGGGGTCTAAGTCTCTTTGTAGTTCTCTAAGAACTTATTTTATGAATCTGGGTGTTCCTGTATTGGGTGCATATGTATTTAGTATAGTTAGCTCTTCTTGGGGAATTGAACACTTTAATATTATGTAATACCCTTTGTCTTTTTTGACCTTTGTTGAGATGTGTCTCTTGAATACAGCACACTGATGGGTCTTGTCTTTATATCCAGCTTGCCATTCTGTGTCTTTTAATTAGGATATTTAGCCCATTTACCTTTAAGTTTAATATTGTTATGTGTGAATTTGATCCTGTCATCATGATGCTGGCTGTTTAATTTTGCAGACTTGTTAACGTATTTGCTTCATAGTGTCACTGGTCTCTGTACTTCAGTGTGTTTTTGTAGTTTCATAGATAGAATAGGTTTTTCCTATCCAGGTTTTAGTGCTTCCTTCAGGAGTTCTTGCAAGACAGGGCTGATGGTGACAAAATCTCTCAGCATTTGCTTATCTGAAAAGGATTTTATTTCTCCTCCACTTATGAAGCTTAGTTTGGCCAGATATGAAATTCTGGGTTGGAATTTCTTTTTCTTAAGAATGTCGAATATTGGCCCCCAATCTCTTCTGGCTTGTAGGGTTTCCACTGAGAGGTCCACTGTTAGTCTGATGGGCTTCCCTTTGTAGGTGACCTGTCCTTTCTCTCTTGCTGCCCTTAACATTTTTTCTTTCATTTCAACCTTGGAGAATCTGATGATTATGTGTCTTGGGGTAGAACTTTTGTGGAGTATGCTACTGCAGTTCTCTCGATTTCCTGAATTTGAATATTGGCCTGTCTTGCTAGACTGGGGAAGTTCTCCTGGATGATATCCTGAAGTGTGTTTTCCAACTTGGTTTCATTCTCCCCATCTCTTTCAGGTACTCCAATCAGTCATAGGTTCAGTCTTTTGACATAGTCCCATAGCTCTCGGAGGTTTTGTTTGTTCCCTTTCATTCTTTTTTCTCCAATCTTGTCTTCATGCCCTATTTCAGCAAGATAGTCTTCAGGCTCTGATACTCTCTCTTCCACTTGGTCAATTCAGCTATTGGTACTTGTGTTTGCACCACAAAGTTCTTGTGCTGTGTTTTTCAGCTCCATCAGGTCATTTATGTTCCTCTCTAAACTGGTTATTCCAGTTAACAGCTCCCATAATATTTTATCATGGTTCTTAGCTTCTTAGCATTAGGCTAGAACATAATCCTTTAGCTCAGCGAAATTTGTTACTACCCACTTTCTAAAGCCTACTTATGTCAGTTCATCCATCTCAGCTTCAGCTCAGTTCTGTGCCCTTGCTGGAGATGTGTTGCAATCATTTAGAGGAGAAGAGGCATTCTGGGTTTTGGGATTTTCAGCATTTTTGCACTGGTTTTTCCTCATCTTCATGGGTTTATCTACCTTTTTTCTTTGAGGCTGCTAATCCTTCGATAGGGTTTTTGTGGGGTCTTTTTTGTTGATGTCGTTGTTGTTGCTTTCTGTTTGTTCGTTTTGCTTGTAACAGTCGGGCCCCTCTTCTGCACGTCTGCTGCAGTTTTCTGGGAGTCCACTCCAGACCCTGTTTGCCTGGGTATCACCAGTGAAGGCTGCAGAACAGCAAAAATTGCTGCCTCCTCCTTCCTCTGAAAGCTTTGTCCCAGAGGGGCACTGACCTGATGCCAGCTGGAACTCTCCTGTATGAGATGTCTCCCAACCACTGTTGGGAGGTCTCACCCAGTCAGGAGGCACAGGGTCAGGGATCCTCTTGAGGAGACAGTCTGTCCCTTAGCAGAGCTGGTATGCTGTGCTGGGGGAATCCCCCTCGTTGAGATCAGCAGATTAAGTCCACTGAACTTGAGATGGTGGCTGCCCCTCCCCCGAGGTGCTCTGTCCCAGGGAGATGAGAGTTCTGTCTGTAAGCCCCTGACTGGAGCTGCTGCACTTTCTGCAGGGAGGCCCTGCCCTGTGAGAAGGGATCTGGAGAAGCAGTCTGGCCACAGTCACTTTGCTGCACTGTGGGGAATTCCACCCAGTCCAAACCTTCCGGTCTTCTTAGCGCTGTCAGGGGAAAACCGCCTACTAAAGCCACAGTAATGGCGGTCACCCCTCCCTCCACCAACTCCATCGTCCTGGGCTGACTCCAGACTGCTGTGCTGGCAATGGGAATTGCAAGCAAGTGGTTCTTAGCTTGCTGGGGTCCCTGGGAGTGGGAACGGCAGAGTGAGACCGCTTGGTCCCCTGGCTTTAGCCCCATTTCCATGGGAGTGGATGGTTCTCCTGTTTCCTTGGCGTTCCAGGCACCCCTGGAGCATATAAAAATTCCTGCGGCCCAGTGCCTACCTGAACAGCTGCCCAGTTTTGTGCTTGAGACCCAGGGCCCTGGTGGTGTAGGTTCATGAGGGAATCTCCTGATCTGCAGATTGCAAAAATCCGTGGGAAAAGCGTGGTACCCCTGGTGGGTAAGACAGTCCCTCTCCACTTACCTTGGCTGGAGGAGGGAGGTCCCCCTTACTCCGTGCACTTCCCAGGTGAAGCAACACCCACCCTACTTCTGCTCACTATCCGTGGGCTGTGCCCACCTTTTTTTTCTTTTAGCACAAATAAGATATTATACTATCTTATTGTAATAAGATATAATAGGACCTATTGTATACATAGGCCCTAGCAAATAATAAATGCTCCATAAATGTTAGTTATAATTAATATAATACAATTATTTAGTATTAGTAATAAATATTACTATTAACTTTTTTGTATTTTTACATCCATGATGACAAGGTGTTTTCAGGCCAAATTATTTTCTTCACTAAACTTTAAAACCATAAGAATAGTAATAAAGAATGTGCTTTGCCTTTTGACTTACCAGAGCATTAAGCAGGAACTTCTACTTAACTTGATACGTTATTTACGATGCGCCTACATGCTGCTAAACCACAAATTTTGGAAATTTGATTAATGCATTGCCTGAATGTATTTAAAAATTGATTTAGCTACTTTAGAAGACTTGAATTACCTGATTTAACTGGCATCGTGAAAATGTAAAGCAAATTTTTCTTAAGTTTTAGTTTCCTCATCAGTAATGTTGGATTAGTAGTGTCTGTCACATACTACATCAACGAGTGCACTTATGATAGTGTCAGAAGACTAAACCTAACCTACCTTTTAGCATAATTTTGGAGATGATCAGTAAGTATAACAGCCAAAAGAAAATGCCACGGTTCTAGCCCTTTTAAGACCAAATTTAAGCACAAGTCGCAATACATCCCATAGGAAAAAAAAACAAAAAACAAAAAAAAACCAACAACAACAACTAAAAACACAACTTTTTTTCCTGGATAAATTTCCTTCTTTGAGGTACAAAGGCAATGGCCTTTGATGTTCGTCTTGCAATATTGCTGGAAGTATTCGTTAAACACCTGATGCTGAAGGGCTAATACTCTTTTCTACTAGATAGCAGGTGGTTTCCATTTAATTCTACTTATTTTAGTTGAACAGTTTTGAGCATAGCATATGTTTCTGGAACTATAAATCCAATTCTCCAACATTAAGTGCTATAGGACATCCTTAGAATAATTATTTTTAGGCTTTTTCTTTATGGAAAACAAGAACCTGATATAAAACACTTCCCATGAAATTACTATGGGATATAAAGATTACATTTAGTTCATGATGCCATTTCATGGATCATTCTACCAAAGGTTTTCTGACTACCCGTCTCAGAATATTAATTGAAAAAATAGGAACAACAACTGAAAATAATAAGGAGATGTCTGAGAAATATGTGACAAAGAGAAAGGTCCTTGTGGGATTGTAAGGACTGATTTAAACATTCCCTTAAAGGACTGAAATACTCAAGTCAGTAAGAGATAATTGATAACATCCAGAAGTTGAATTGCTTTTTTTAATTTGAGTAAGCCCAGTGAATTAGCATCCCAACAGTATAAAAATGTTAATTTACCAATACCTTCCCAGAGGAATTTACACATGGGAAAAATTTAATTTAGGGAAAGATAAAATGGTTTTAAAATTATTAAACCCATAATAAAAACAGACGATTATCATAGGATCTTAGTTTTTAAAATGTATTTTTTTAAAATTTAGGTAAAACTTACAGACGATGAAATGGTTAGGTCTTCAATGTAAAATGTGATGAACTTTGTTTACCACCACCATGATAAAGATATAGAGTTCTGCATTATCACCAAAGTAAGTGCGCTCATACTCCATTGTAGTCAATCTCCAACTCACTTAGGTAACCAGTGTTCCAATTTCTATCACCAATTAGTTTTGCCTGCTCTGAACGTCATATAAATAAAACTACAGTACAGGTTGAGTATCCCTTATCCAAAATACTTGGCACCAGCATTTTGTATCAATCTGTTTCAATTTCAGATTTTGGAATATTTGTATATACATAATGAAATATCTTGGGGATGGGACCGAAGTCTAAAATGAAATACATTTATGTTTCATGTACACCTTATACACAAGACTAAAGGTAATTTTATAGAATAATTTACATAGTTTTGTTCATGAAGCAAAGTTTTGGCTATAACCTGTCACGTTGGTTATGTTTGAAAATTTCCACTTCCAGTGTCATGTTGATGTTCAAAATGTTTCTGATTTTGAAGCATTTTGATTTTTGGATTTTCAGATTAGGGATGCTCAACCTGTATGTGTGCTTTTGTTGCTGGCATCTCACTTTTCTGTTGTGTGTATAAATAGTTCTTTTTATTACTGAGTAGTTTTTTACTGTGTGATTATACAACAAATTATTATTTTATGCTACTTTAATAAGCATTTATGTTGTTTCTTGTTGTGATCCATTTGAATAAAAATACTATAAATGTACTGATAACTACTTTTGGTACATACATGTTTTCATTTATCTTAAGTAAATATCTAGAAGTAGAATTGTTAAGTCATAGGATGGATGTATACTTAAACTTATAAGAAACTATCAAATTGTTTTGCAAAGTAAATTGTACCATGATTTACTCCCATTGGCGTGTAAGAGACTTACAGTTGCCCCACATTCTCACCGAGATTTGTGGTTGTCAGTATTTTAATGTTAGCCTTTCTAGTGAATATGTCATGATATCCCATTGTGATTAAATTTGCATTTCCCTGATGACTGACAGTGATGAACACTTTTTTTCTGTGCTTATTGGCCATTAAATACAATTCATGATGAAGTGTCTCTTTAAGTCTTTATTTTTGTCAACTTGTCTTTTAATTATTGAATTCCGTTTGTCATATATATGATTTGCAAATTTTTCTCCGAATTTGGGATCTGCTTTTTTATTTTCCTAATGGTGACTTTTGAAGAGCAACCTTTTAATTTTGATGAGGTTCAGCTTATCTTTATTTTTCCCTTTGGTTACTGATGTTTCAATCCTCTCTAAAAAATCTTGGTTTGCAGCAAAGTTGTAGAGATATCCTATATTTTTTCCAGAAGATAAACAGATTTAGCTTTTATGTTTAGGTCCATGATCCACTTCAAATTAATTTTTGCGTACAGTTTATTTCTTTTCCCCATATGTTTATCCTGTTGTTCCAGCATCATTTTCTGATAAAGACATTTGTTCTTTTCTCCATGGACTTACATTGGTGTCTGTTGGTCTGTTGGAAATCAGTTTCAACATGCACGCACACACATATACACACACAGAGGCAGATGTGTATTTTTGGACTCTAGTTCCATTGATCAAAATGTCTGTCCTTATGCCAAGCCAACACTGCCTTGATTACTATAGCTCCACTGCAAGTTTTGAAATGAGTTAGGGTAGTTCAATTTTGTTTTTCTTTTCCCCTTAAGTTATTTTGGCTATTGTAGAACGCTTATATTGGAAATACATTGTAGAAACACTTAATCAAATTTTACAAAAATCCTCCTAGTATTTTCATTGGGATTACAGTGAATCTATAGATAAAATTGGAGATAATTGATAATCTGACATTTCTGAATTTTCTAATATAAACCAATAATATCTGTCTGTTAAGGTTTTATTTTCTTTAAGCAAAATTTGAAGTTTTCGGTGTACGGATCTTATATGTCTTGTTACTTTTTTTTTGAGACAGAGTCTTGCTGTGTCGCCCATGCTGGAGTGCAGTGGCGCGATCTCGGCTGACTGCAATCTTCGCCTCCCGGGTTCACGCCATTCTCCTGCCTCACCCTCCTGAGTAGCTGGGACTACTGGCTCCCGCCACCATGCCCGCCGAATTTTTTGTGTTTTTAGTAGAGACGGGGTTTCACCGTGTTAGCCAGGATGGTCTAGATCTCCTGACCTTGTGATCCACCCGCCTTGGCCTCCCAAAGTGCTGGGATTACAGGCATGAGCCACCACGGCCGGCCCTGTCTTGTTACTTTATCCCACAGTATTTCGTGTTGTTTAATGCTATTACATGGGGCATTTTCCAAAAACCTTTTTTAGCTTTTTTCTGGTGTATAGAAATGCAATTATTTTGTGTATTGACTTTGTTGTCCTACTAACTTGCTACAGGCACTCTTAGCTCAAATAGCAATTTTAGGGGGTAGATTTTAAAGTATTTTCTACACACAATTTTGCCATCTTCAAATAGAATAAGTTTTACTTTTTCTTACCAACCTTTTGGTTTTTAATGATCTTTCTTATCTCCTTACTCTGGCTGTGCTCTCCAGCAAAATGCTGAGTAAAAGTGGCGAGATGGACATACTTGTCATATTACCCAACACAGAAGCAAACACTCAGTCTTTCACTAATGATATGATGTCAGCTGTAGGCTTTTTGCAGGTGACCTTATCAGGGTCAGGAAATTCTGTTTTAATATTTTATACCGCTGAGAGTATTTATTATGAATTGATGTGGACTTTTGTCAAATGTCGTTTTTTCTAAATCATAAATTAAAATGATTACAGAGTTTTTCTCTTTATTCTATTAATATTGTGATTACATTGATTTTTAAATATTAAATCAATCATATAATCCAGGGATAAATCTTGCTTAGCCACAATATGCTTTTTATATATTACTATATTTAATATTTTAATACATTTAAAAGATTTTTGCATCTGTGTTTGTAGGAATATTGCTTGTAGATTCCTCCACTGTAAATCTTTGTCTGGTTTTGGTATCAAGACAGTGCCAGGCTCATGATGTAACATCTATCTATATTTTCTGAAATATTTTGTAGAAGATTAATAATATTTTTATAATATTTGGTTCACCGGTGAAGTCATTGAAGGCTGGAGTTTTCTTTTGTGAAGTGTGTTTATGATAAATTCAATTCTTTACTAGATAGAGTATTATTAAGATATTATATTTCTTCTTGTGTCAGTTTTGATGATTTGTGTCTCAAAGAATTTTTATGTTTCATTTAGTCAAATTTTTGACAATTTTTTATTATCTTCAATGTCTGTAAGATCTGTATGGAAGTCTCCTTTTACATTCCTGATATTGTTATTTGTGACTTTTTCCTTGATCAGTTTAGTTAGAGTTTTAAAATTTTATTGATCTTTTGAAATAATCAGCTTTTATTTTTATTCATTTTCTCTATTGTTTACCAATTTTCATTTAATATGATTTATTGTATCTTGTATTGTATTATTTCCTTTAATCTATTTAGTTTGGATTTAATTTACACTTCCTTTGCAGATTGTTAGGGTGGATGCTTAGGTAATTGATTTTAGACTCTTCTGTTCCAGTATAGCATTTAAGGATATGAACCAAACTCTAAATATTGCTTTAACTTCATTCCATACATTTTAATATGTTGTGTTTTTATTATCATTCACTCACAAATATTTTCCAATTTTCCTCATGATTTCTTCTTTGAGCCCTAGATTATTGAAGTATGTTTTAAAATTTCAAAATATTTTCACATTTTCAAGATATCTTCTTATTGATCTCTAATTCTGTTGTAGTCAGAGAACATACTCTATATGATTTAAATACTTTTTAAATTGTAGAGGCTTGTTTTATGGCTAAGATATGATCCATCTTATTAAATGTTCCATTTACATTGGAAAGTGTGTAGCCTGCTAATTTTAAAATACTGTCCTACAAATATTAATAGGTCATGTTTGTTGATAATTTCTTTAAGTCTTCTCTATTTGTACTATTTTTAAAATCAGTAATCAATTACCAAAAAAGGTGTGCTAATATCTTCAGCTATAATTGTAGATTTGTGTACTCCTTTCGTTTCTGTCAATTTTTAATTAACATATTTTAAACCTCTGTTATTAGATACATAAATACTTAGAATTGTTATGGTTTTTTGTTGAATTTTCTTTTTTATCACAATGTATTATGCTTCCATATCTCTGTTTTTCACCTTAAGTGTTCTTTGTGTGGTACTAATATAGCCACTTCAGCTTCCTTATGATATGTTTTTGCAAGATATATCTTTTTCCATCCTTTTACTTTTGATTTGTGACTTTATAGTTACAGTAGGTTTCTTGTAGACAGTTCATAGTTAGGTGACGCTCCTTTGCATTGTTGTTGGAATATTAAACTCTTTTAATATGATTATTTATGTGGATAGATTTATGTCTGCCATCTTGCTATTTTTTTATTTATCTTTTTTGTTCGTATTTTTCTTATATTGTCATCTTTCAGATAAATTAAGTGTTTGTAGCAACATATTTTATTTCCTTTACTGGAATATTAGCTATTTTTATCTGTTTCATTGCTTTTTTTTTTTTTTTAGTGATTTCATGATGACTATTATTTTTATGTTACCTTAACCAATTTTCTTTTGGAGTAATGGAAAGACAAGGCAATTGGTTTATATTACCCACATATTTACCATTTCCAGCACTCTTCTTTCTTGGTCTAGATCATAATTTTCATTCTGGTAGCATTTTCATCCTTGCAATGCAGATCTGCTAATGATTAATGCTTCCAGCTATTTTCTTTCTGTGAGTTTTCATTTTGTCTTCATGTTTGAGGGATATTTTCATTGAACATTGAGTTATAGATTAGCAGGGTTTTTATTTCTCTAAGCATCTTAAGTATATCATTTTATTGTCTTCTTGGTGTATTGTTTCTGATGACAAATCTGTGTATATCTCTTGATTTTTATCTTATGTAAGCTGTCTTTTTTTTTCTTTTACCCCTCTAAATAATTTTTAGTTTTTCCTCTTTGGCTTTTGTGTTTAATACTTTGACCATGACGTGTCTACACTTGTTAGTTGTGTTGCTCTTTATTTTTCTTCAGCTTAGAGTTTCCTAACTTCATTGATCTGTAAGTTTGTTTTTCACTAAACATAGGTAATTTTGACTCTAATTTCTTCAAATTTTCACCCCATTTCCTTCTCTTTTTGTAGAATTTCAATTACAGTTAGGTTACTTATTGCTGTACCATAGGTCACTGGAGCTATATTTGCTTTTTCTAATCTTTTTTATTTCTGATCTTATCATATAAGTTTCATTGATCTAGATTTAAATTTAAGTAGTTATTTGTGTTGTTTAAAATCTGCTGTTAAACCTAACGTGAATTTTTAATTTCAGGTATATTTTTAAATTTAACAATTTACTGTTGATTTTTTCCCCATAGTTTTCCATTTCTCTGTTAATTTTTACCACCTGTGCATTTATTATGACTATCTTTTCCTTTAAGTCCTGGAATATAATTATAATCATATCTAGGTCAGGATAAAATGTTCCTATTAATTTCCCCCCTGATTATATGCCATGCATTATTACTTATGTATGTCTAGAACTTTGTGTTGCATATTGAACAATGTAGACATGTTGCATGTGGTCTGGATTACATCATCTATTCTTAAAAAGTGTTGAATTTTGTTGTGGTAGTCAGTTAAATTAATGATGAGTCCTTTGTGTCCTGAAAGTCTTTTGTTTTGAACTTTGTCCTAAACCATGGCCCTTACTCAAGGATATAGTTGCTTAGTCAGCTCTCTCCATTATGACTGGACTGGAACTCCAATATCTCTCAGTACTCTATAACCTCTGGTATCACCATACAAGTCTCAGCCCCAGAGCCAGTAAGCTCTGCTAGATGTTTTAGAATCTTGTCCTGCAGATGCATAGCACGGCCCTTGGTAAAAGACTTAAGGTTTGTGATGATTTATGGAGCAAACTTCTGTGCTGCTGTCACTTCTTTAATATCCTGCCCTACAAATTCCAGCTACTTCAGCAGTCTGTAACTCTGTTCTCTGTATGTTGGTTCATTGAGACTGGTGTTTTGCTTGGGCTCCACCTCCATGTGCTGCAGAAGGAATATGCCTGCAGGCAGAAAATTGAGGTTGTTATGCAGTTTATTTTGTGTGTTTTGCTTCTCTCAAGGATCATAGTTCTGTGATACCTATTTTTCAATGCCTGAAAGAAATTGCTTTAAATATTTGGCCCAGTTTTATTGTTGATTTTGGTGGGAGGGCGTATCTCCCAGTTACTCTATCGAGGATGGAAGTGGAAGTTACATATTTAACTTTAACATTCTGATTCCAGATTATATACAGTAAGCTTTAAATTGCAACATGATTTATCCTGACACCTTTTTATTTGGGCTGCCTCCCATTCATTGTGAGTGTGCTCAGAATAAAAGAGTAAAAAAAAAAATCTTTAAAAAAAATTTTTTTTTTCACTTTTTTTAAATTATACTTAAAGTTTTAGGGTACATGTGCACAATGTGCAGGTTAGTTACATAGGTATACATGTGCCATGCTGGTGTGCTGCACCCACTAACTCGTCATCTAGCATTAGGTATATCTCTCAATGCTATCCCTCCCCCCTTCCCCCACCCCACAACACTCCCCAGAGTGTGATGCTCCCCTTTCTGTGTTCATGTGTTCTCATTGTTCAATTCCCACCTATGAGTGAGAATATGCGGTGTTTGGTTTTTTGTTCTTGCGATAGTTTACTGAGAATGATGATTTCCAATTTCATCCATGTCCCTACAAAGGACATGAACTCATCATTTTTTATGGCTGCGTAGTATTCCATGGTGTATATGTGCCACATTTTCTTAATCCAGTCTATCATTGTTGGACATTTGGGTTGGTTCCAAGTCTTTGCTATTGTGAATAATGCTGCAATAAACATACGTATGCATGTGTCTTTATAGCAGCATGATTTATAGTCCTTTGGGTATATACCCAGTAATGGGGTGGCTGGGTCAAATGGTCTTTCTAGTTCTAGATCCCCGAGGAATTGCCACACTGACTTCCACAATGGTTGAACTAGTTTACAGTCCCACCAACAGTGTAAAAGTGTTCCTATTTCTCCACATCCTCTCCAGCACCTGTTGTTTCCTGACTTTTTAATGATTGCCATTCTAACTGGTGTGAGATGGTATCTCATTGTGGTTTTGATTTGCATTTCTCTGACGGCCAGTGATGGTGAGCATAAAACAAAACTTAAATACAGTATTTTTCCAAGAAAAAAAAGTTGACAAGATAAATCTATAAAACATTATAAATATCAAAATAATAACTTTTGTTCTGTTTTATTTCTTGGCTCCTAAATATGATTAATAATTAACTTTTATACTAAATATAATTTCCTGTATCAAGCCATTATGAAATGACAGTCTTTTTCTTCCTTCCTTCCTTCCAGGTTTGATAATAGAACTTCAGTCAGAGGCAGCTTTAAACATCTACTCACATAAGTATTCAATTAAATCGATGCTGTGACACAAGTTACATGGTACTATAAGACAACTAGATTTTATGTAGGTCAGAATTGATAAGAATCTTGGATTACCAAATCAATATCTGTTGTAGATTTTACCTTCTAGGATCAGTAATGGAATACATTGGCTTCCCAGAGTTTCCAATGAAGGTTGTAACCAGCTGTTCTGGTTAATTATGTCCTTTTTATGTCTAAGAGAGATAGGATGCTAAAGCTTTAACCTCAAATTAATTTTTGCACCTTTCCAATCACACCAGGACAAAAGGTTGAATTTTATGCAAATTTAGTGCATCGGTATACTAGATCAAACGTATTTTCATATCGTTTGAAATGCAGATTTGCCGGACTTTTACTTTACAGCTCTCTTTTTATATGAGGCTTTTAACTGCACACTCTCCTTGGTTCATTTCTCATATGTGCTTTTGGGTCAATTACAACCCTGCCTCACTGCTTGCCTTGTTCTCTGGCAGCAAGATAAACACTGAACAGAGCCTTTTATCTTTGCAGGGCCTCTCCAGATACAGTACTAGAATGACTTTTCTCTCTTCAATGTATTATTTATGGGATTTTAAGTTATTCTTTCACTTCGGTGTGAAACCAAAACTTTCTTGTGCACTGCAGCAGATGTGGCAGTAAGTACACATGATTACCCATCTTCCTGTGATTTAGTCTGTGGTACTTCCTTTGGCTAACCACTTTCAGCTGTTATTTTCTGCAGCTAGCATGATGAACTTGGGTTTACAGAACCTTGAGACTGAGGAAAATTTTAAACTCAGGCATATTGAAGGGTGACAACTTTTTTGGACAGAGGCTGTTTATGGTAACAACAATTACAGATCTATTTCCACTTGCATACGATTGCTCATCCTGCCTTCTGCTTTCTGGTGAATGTTGCCTAGATGGTGCTTCTCACAACTGTCCATCACCCAACTTCCTCAGAGTCATCCTGGGTGTTTGGTCCACACCCTGCACCAGGTCTTTGGGGTTGAAGCTTGGAATTTGCATTTTAAACAAGCATCCAAAGTGGTTCCCATGCATACAAAAGTTTCAGAACCAGTTCCTTGAGGGGAGATTTTTTTTTTTTTTTGAGACGAAGTCTCGCTCTGTTGCCCAGGCTGGAGTACAGTGGCCCAATCTTGGCTCACTGCAAGCTCTGTCTCCTGGGTTCATGCCATTCTCCTGCCTCAGCCTCCCGAGTAGCTGGGACTACAGGCATCTGACACCACACCCAGCTAAGTTTTTGTATTTTTTAGTAGAGACAGGGTATGACCGTGTTAGCCAGGATGGTCTCAATCTCCTGACCTCGTGATCTGCCCGCCTCAGCCTCCCAAAGTGCTGGGATTACAGGTGTGAGCCACCACGCCCGGCTGAGGGGAGATATTTTAAGATCCAAATTGGCAAAATATTTAGTAATTAAATCTATGATCTGATGAATTCATATCTTAGATGGTTTAGCATTAAATTTCACTAGAACTTTGCATATATACCTATTTTACTTTGTTGCAGTAAAGTTTTTTGCAGCCTGGGCCAAAGATTTCAATTTGAATTAGCAGCCACACCATTTCCCTACTTTTAAAATGGATGTAGCGAAGCCACCTTTATAGTGCAGGTCCTTCCTTTTAGGATCATCAGTTTTCTGGACCAAATTATTATTGTATTTGTTGCAAGTGGTCATGGCATTGTCTCTCTTCGATCTGAGACTGATGATGTCTCCTGGGCTTCTTGTAACTTTCTGCAGATATTCTTGCTCACGTTGAAATAATAAATAGGATCTTCCAATGGATGCTCTGATTCCCTGATATGACAAAGGAATTGCTTTGGACATTTAGCAGGCTCCACACTGCTTCCTGGCTTATTTTCTAGACAGTGCAGGGTCAGAAGCCTAAATTGGCCACTCACTTTCTAGTTGGTCTCCTTACTGGTGCTCTTACTCCCAACAATCATTTTCAATGTAGCAACAAGAGTGTTCCTTAAAAGTATAATTCCAATCATGCCATTTCCTTGCTCAATACCCCCTAATAACTTCCCATAGCAGATGCTCTGTTGCACTGACCAGATGCTCTTTAGGGCTGAAGAACCAATTTTTCCAGATACCCATTTTTGGGGCTGAAGCACTAATTTTTCCAGATGATAGGACTGTTGACAGTCTTCTGCTAAGTCTTTCTTTAGGACCTGCCTCTCTTGAAGAGAGTTGTCTCACCCATGGTTTCCTTCATGGCAGCTCACACCTATTGATGGTCGATGCAAGTATATATGGCCTGCAGTGAATTGGATGTTCTAACTTCAGAGCTCCCAGAGGGAGAGGCTGTGTCACAGTTCAGCTTCTTCCTCTGCTAAATCTTGCTTCCTTCACACTTCTGTAGGTATAGATGCCTGAGATCCCGTCTCAAAAACTCCCTGCCCATACCTTTCCACCTCATTGTCTGTCCCAGGGAACCTAGCCGACAACACTTCATCTCACCCAGAAGAGATCCAGACTCCTTCCTTGAGTGGCCTGGGCCTGCTTCCTCCTCCGTCTCTTCTCTCCATGAACTTCATTACAGCCACTCGGGTTTTTCTGCTGTTCCTCAAATATTCCAAGTTTGATCCTGCCTCAAGGTTTTGTACTTCCCTCTGCCTGGAACAGAATCCTTGCCCAGAACTCTGCAGGACTTGCCTCCTTATCTCCATTTCAAATATGATTCTTTCGTTTTTTTTCATATCACATGTTGCTTTTAATGGCATTAAATTCACTGGGAAAATAGTGAGTTGGGAAGCAACTCACTTTTACAGATTATGCTTCAGTTTCAACCACAGGTTGGCTATGGATACAAGAGTTCTGCAAAACTAAAGTATTCTCTGAGAATCAATTGGCTCTATGGAATTAATGAAAAAGAATATTGTTCATTTTATTACTAATTATAGATGAGGTCCTGCAATGCTTCATATCAGTAAAATTGATGATGAGTACATGTATACGTATACGTATACGTATACGTATATGTATATGTATATGTATATGTACTCCTCCCCAGCCAGCCGCTTAACATGGACCACCAGCCTGACCTTTAGGGTAAGTGGTTCCTGGATTTCCTTTATAATTTAGTCACTTTTCACATGCGCACCACGTGGCGGCCCCTAACCCTCTTCCCCTTCTTCCCCACCAACCCCAACCTCCCTTCTGCACCCGTGGACACACAGTGGTAGGGGTTCCTTGCTGGCCACGCCATGCAGCCAGGAGTCCCAGAGGAGAAGGCAGGGACAGTCTCCCTGCCAGCATCCCTGTGCCTGCTGACCTCTGACATCCAGCCCCATTTTTTTAGGGTTACTCCTCTCCTGTGGCCCAATGGTGTGGTTTATAGACTTAGGTCCTGGTAGGCCTGAAACCCCAGGTTGGCAAATTTACACAGGAGAAGCGGAGTCCTCGGCGTGAGTCCCTGGTGTCCTTTCCAAAGCGCACCCTCTTCTGCCAGCTTCTGTCCTTTAACCCAGTTTGACTTCAAAGAATTTATCAAGCTAACATTTTATTATATATTTATTTGTTTCTTATGTTTCCTTTATGTGAATGTAAAGCCTATGACTTCAGTCATTTTCCTGATCAGGGAACAATGCCTGGCATGTGGTAAGCACTCAGTAAATAGTTCTGAATGGAAGTGAATTCATGAATGTCCACCAGTTGACCCAGTTCTCTCACACAAAACAATAGGGATAAGAATTCATATCTATTTTGCTCTCTGCTTTTCAGTCTTCATTTCTAACAGGCATTTTCACATATTATTTATTTTATGTGCTTTTCTTAGCTCTGCTATCTATTGGCTGTGTGACCCAAGCTAAGTTACTTTACCTCTGTGTGTCAGTTTTCTTATCCATAAAATGTAGATAACAGGGTTGTTGGCAATGAAAGTGCCTAGAATAGTGCCTAAAGTGTGGCAACTACTTTGTTAAGTGATAATGAGTTATTTTTCAAACAATTACTATATTATTCAATTTAAAATTAAAATTTAAATACTTAAAAGTATTCTATCATAAATATATTTACTTAATGAAGTACTTTTGTATGACTCTTAGGTTGTTTCCAAGTTGCTTCACGATCATAAATAATACTGTAACATATAATTTATGTACATGAATTTGTTTTGTATCTGTATTTCCTTGGATCAGTGCCTCCAAGTAGAATTGTGGCTACAACACTACACAATTCTGTTAGGGTGTGCTATCTGCTGTAACAAGTACACTAAAAATGGATAATGGTAAAATACAGCAAAAGTTTCTTACTCAGATTTCAATGTGGGTATTGCTAATTGCCCTCCTCTAAGCTGTACTGAGCTCTACCATCTTCAGGACATGGCCTCCAGGGTTATCACACTAATCTGCTTCAGGCCAGTGGAAGGAGGAACAGAGGTTGAGTGAGGAAGGCACATTCGTTATGCTCCTTGGCACAGAAAAGATGCTCCTCATATCCACTCTCATTCCACAGTGAGAACGATGCACATGGCCTTGCAGAGATGTCAGGGGAGCTAGGAAATGACTCTGGCTGGCTTAGCCACTCTACCCTATGGTAAAGGGAAGCATGAATTGTTGGTGGACTCATAGCTGTCTCACCCACAGCACATTTTTAATACTGTTGATAAATCATGTCAAATAATCATCAATCAACAAAAAATTATTATATCCACGTGGTACCCTAACGAGTCAAAATTCATATTTCTCAAAGCAGAGATGATGTAGTCAAATAAATATTTGTTAAAATTTGTAATATTTCTTTATGATATTGCCCTCTTATATGAAATATACAAGTGTCAAACAATTAAATCCCTGTTTCCCTTAACGTTCTGAACCAAATTGAGAAATACACCCAAAAGTAAGGTGAGGATTGTAACATGGTAAATCCGGTGAGTCGAAGAGAGACTATGTTTGGGCCCAAAGTCAAAAGAGTGCTTTCAACTACTTCCTCTCCTTCCAATCTAGACTTGGAGGCTTGTTCCTGAAAAGAGTTATGTCTGAAGAGTGCCATTTGTGAGGGCACTTACCCAAAGGGCTGCCCTGAAAATGGCAGCCTAAGTTGTATTCATTAAGTCCAGGAAAGCAGAAGCCAAAAGAAATGGCTTCCAGGTCTATCCAAAGAAGGTGGGTCTGACTCCTGACCCAGGTATATTCATTGGCTAGGAGGAGGGGTAACTTAATAAAAAGGTGATGTACACCTTGAGGGTAGGACAGTATCCATAATGAGAGCCACTGGACTAGGCCAGGCATGAAGAAGGAATCTTGTGCCCAATTTTACCAATCATATAAATCATTACCCTTCCATTTGGAAGAATGAGATCTTAGAGGGTTATTAAAAATTTTTGAATTGGGAGACCATTAGGCTGGCGCAGCTCTGGCGCTTTCAGTTCCTATGTGAGCAAGCTGAAGCCCAATGTAGACCGTAAAACAAAACTAGAGACTTTACGAATCACAAACTGCTAACTAATTTCTAGTAGGTGCTTTCCATCCTAACCAATCCAATATGTTTTTTGTGTGTTCCTTCGACATGCAGCCTATTAAAACTTGCTGCCTTGCCGCTGCAGTGGAGGTCTCTGAACCTCTTCTGGTTCTGCATGTTGCCCAATTCATAAATCATTATGTGTTCAAATAAACTGTTAAATGTAGTTTGTCTAGATTTTTTTTAAAGGCGTGGATGCTTCCTCTCTAATACCTTGTGAACAGGTAGAAGTCCCAATTCTATTAGCCAAGATGGAGGTAGGCTCCCTGTTCTGCTCACACTAATTCCTCTGGAAAAAGAAAGGGCACTGTCTCAAGGCTCAGGCTCTAAGAAAATAGCAGATATCAGTTTCCCACACTGAATTGTTGAGAACTTAGTCATATGGCCGCACATACCTGAGAGAGAGGCTGCGTAATATACCTTAGCTATTACTGCAGGGAGGACCACCGAGCTCTTGGTTCTTGTATAAATAGAAATTAACACCAGTCTAAACGTAAATTTTTCTCAGGGAAGTTTTAATAGGGTTGTGGCTCGAGCAAAGCAAGGGAGCAGTGTGTGGGAAAGAGGTCCTGACTCCCCGAAGGGCTTGGCTCTGGTCATTTTAAGGAAGTTGAGGTGGGAAAAGGAGCGACATGCAGGCCTGTAGAGGCAGATAACCTTTAGCACCTGCGCAGTTTGATAACATGTCTTTTCATGGGTCACATGTCTCATAGCATGTTAATCTCCACCCCTGTGTGTGATTTTTAGTATTATAATGGGATTATAATGCAGAAAAACTCAGTGAAAGGTCAGTGCTGGAGTCCATCCTGTCTTCAGTCGGCTGGATCCGGTCTGGTTCTTATCGGGAATGCCAGAGTCTTGCTTCGGTAACCTTGGAAGATGGTCAGGTTCAGGGATGTTTGACTCTCACTTTAGCAACCTTGAGGGGCATTAGTCAAGGAGATAAATGGTTAGACTCTTCCTTTGATGGTTGGAAATTTAGCATAATCAGCAATGTTAGGAAGAGACAGCTTTCTGCTATGTGACTTGGGTCATCTTGGGAAGGGAGGAGGGAATATACCAGATGTATGAGGCCATGGGATCTCGGTGCCTGTGTCTCTTCTTTGCCAGGGCCGAGTGTCTTCTCTATACTATCTCGGCCACATGCTCAAAGGTGAGAACAGATTTTGGTGGATGCTCATCTGCTTCATCCATCTCCTTAACCTCAATACCATCCTTACTCCTATCTCATTGATTTACCCTTCAGAGTTTCCCTTCAGCAAATTCTGCCCACTCAAGATTGGCACTGTAGTGAGAAGAAAGACAGCATTGCTCTTGAATCTTAGAGTAGCTTCAGTATCGCTTCAAGATTGGGGATGGTGTAAACCGGAGGATGCTGCGTCGTGTTGAGTCCCTGGTGTATCTACTAGATTGGAAGGTGTGGACTGTGTTTGGCAGGCCTGTTAGTCCTTTCCTGTTTTTCTGTCTCTTTAACTCACAGGTGTGTGGTCTGGAAATGCTCAGTGCCATAAGTCAGTTGCCTCACGATTCATCTGTGGCCTATTTGTCAGCCATGAAAATTCCTGGAAGAACTGAGAAGTGGTCATTTACTTACTAGCACATTCTAATGTATGCATTGATAATGATTTAGATGAAACCTGTGGTAATTAAGAATTTATTAAAAGCTGGGCAGTCAATTCCAACCAGAATTCTTGGCATGACTAGGGAATTCCTGAGAAACTTGTAAACAGAATATGGTCTTTGCTCTCAAGTAGCTTAGAATCTAAGTCAAATGAATGGTATATGGAAAGTGTGGAAAAATAGCCTGTTTTATAAATTATAAAGCACATAATCTGCCCCTACCTGAAGGTCTCAAATAAGGCTAATTTGTTTGTACTTTTCTATTTAAACTGGGAACAATAGCCATGAAAAATTGTATGCCCTTGAGCATTTCAACCACTCACACAGATGTCTCCAAAGATAAGATTTTATTTTGGGCAGAGGATGACTGAATGATTTGTAAGCCTCAGGCCCATGTTCAGTAGGATAAGCTAAAACTGCTAGATATATTTTAAACTGTGAAATAAACTTTTATGATTTTCATTTGGAATCATCCCCCAAGCTTATTCCAAATATCTCCATCATGAAAATTAAATATTTCATCTATGAGTAAAGTTACTTCCTAAATGTAATTTCTTCTAAAAACATAAATCTCATACTCAGCACACTTTTCAAAGCTATTTAAAATGGTAAATCCTCTCAAACATCAAACAATGCTCACAGGCATGTTGTCACTGACTGTCCCAATTACAATCTTATGCTTCATCAGTAAGGACCAAATCTATCTTATTTCTGCCAGAGAACGGGTTGTGGTGAACTCATTCACAGATGCTGCTGATGAAACACTGGGTTAACTGTGACTTGTGTTGTGTGTGGGCAGCTCCACTGTGTGTCTTCAGACTCCAGAGCCAATCTAAAGGCACAAACCAGGGTGGAGCAAGAGTCAGGGGCACAGTGAAAAAAATGCAATCCCATGAAGCCTCTGCTTCCCGTTAAGACCCAGAGTGCTTTGTTCTGACACTCAAGACTAGAAAATGCCTCTATCTATGGTCGTACTTGACTTTGAAGCCATGTCAGAATATTTTAAGAAAGCGTGTTCAGTGGGAAGAAGGAAACTTTTGGAGTGTGTCAAAGGATAGACTAATGGTATAACTTAGGATGACATGGAACATATTTGGCCCACAGTTTTCCAAATATTTAATGCAATTAGTGTTTCAAAAGATGTCTTGTTTGTACACAAGAAAACTATTTGATATTTTTCTTGAGTAATTAAATTACATTATACTTATGTAACATATAACAATATATTGAATCTTTTGTTCCATTATCCAAAATTACTTACTGAATTTTAGAAAATCAATTAGTATTGGACTATTAAAAATTTGAGCAATATTGCAGCCCTCCTTAACAAACTTTGGTCATTTTTCAAATAATAGTGTTATCTGTGCCATATGTGTACTCAATTTTGAATTATTTCTAGGGCGCTGTTAACACATGAGAAATATGGGATTTACATAAGTTGAATTACATAACATTACAATTGGTGACCATGTAGTTTACTATTCAATCTGGGATACTTTTGAGAGTAAAAGGGGACAGAGTAATAATTATACTGAGACAATAGACATACACTGAGACTGTCCTGTTCCATCTGGAACAGGAGTCACCATTTACTCTTTGTGTCAAATTACTTTGTCTGCATGTATGAGATGACTGACTTGGGTTAGACCAGGGGTCTGTAAACTATAGCCCACAGGCCAAATCCAGCTTGATGCACATTTTTGTAAATAAAGTTTTATTGGAACACAGCCACATCCATTTGTTTGCATATTTTCTGTGGCTGCTTTTGCCCTATACCGGCGGAGGTGAGTTATTACAACAGAGACTGCTTGGCCCCCAAAAGCCAAAATATGTACTACCTGGCTCTTCACAGGAACAATTTTTCCTGTCCCTGGATTAGATAATATCTAAGAGCCCATGCACCTCTAACATTTTGTGATTATCGTTCTTGTTACTTTAACTCATATATTGTTTGTCGAATAAAGAAATAGCCACATTTAGCAGATTTTATTTCAAGATTGCTAGGATAAGCCTTGGTGCAAAGCAGCTGTGAGATATGTAAGCCCAGAAGTTAACCTGGTGTAGATTTGCTGATTTTTTTCTGGGAAGCTGTGGTGAGGCATAGTGCATGGGATGAAAGGTAGATGTGGATCTGAGAGTTGAGGGTGGAACTCTCACAGTCCTGGAAGAAGATAACCTAAACGACTGGGCTCAGAAGGATCCCATGATCTCAAGGGCTCTGACAAGTATGTCTCTCTCATAAAATGTTAGAGCTGCATGGGCTCTTAGAAATTATTTAATCAAGGGACAGGCAAAATTGTTCCTGTAAAGAGCCAGATAGTACATATTTTGGCTTTTGGGGGCCAGGCAGTCTCTGTTGTAATGACTCACAAGTAAGTCCTAGGGCCACTAGGGTACCTGGCAGTCATTCATCAAACTTAGTCTCTTATCAGGCCATGTAGATTAAAAAATCCTGTATGTCATGAAAACACATGGACACAAGGAAAGGAACAACACACAGCAGGGCCTGTCAGGGGGTCAGGGGTAGGGAGAACATCAGGATAAATAACTAATGCATGTCGGGCTTAATTCCTAGGTGATGGGTTGATAGATGCAGCAAACCACCATGGCATATGTTTACCTATGTAACAAACCTGCATGTCCTGCACATGTATCCCAGAATTTTAAATTAAATTAAATGAAAAAAAGAACAAGAATAAAAAAGATCCTATATGCCGTGCTCATTGATTTAAATTCAAAAACCTTTTCTTTGTTCTAAAACTTTGTGTTTGAGTTCTAATCTTCTGAATGCACTTAAATAATGGGATTATTTTTCCAAGTCTGAGCCTTGAATAACTCATTGTGACGGAGGTAGGTTTGTATGTGCGTCGGTAGCAGATCATGTAGATCCTTGTATAGGCTTTGGCTTTACTCTGAGTGAGATGGGGAGCCACTGCATGGGTTCATATGGAGAAGTAACACATCTGACTTATGTTTTAAAATGCTAAACACAGCCAGTATGTGGCAACCAGAATGAATGGAATCAAGATCAGAAGCAGGTAAGGGAGAAAGTTATTCAAGAAGCCAGGTCAGAGATGATATCAAATTGGATGAGGGAGGTGGCAGCTGAGATTATAAAAGCAGGTACATTCCAGGTATTTTTGGGAGGTTAATTTGACAGGTGCAGAGTGCTATGGGGGGTGTAAGTGCAGAGAAGAGTCAAAGATGACTCCAAGGCTTTGGGCCTGAGCAACTTCTTCCACGGGGCTGCCATTTACTGAGATGGATAGAATTTCAGGTATCCTCCATGTCTAAAGGAAAGAAATATCAGAACCTCTGTTTTGGAAATGTCAAGTATAAGATGCCTACTGGACATCTAAACATTGGAGATGTTGAGAAAATAATTGGATATATGAGTTCAAGTTGCAGGATAGAACTCTGACTGACCTGGAATGAATGTATTCCAGTGGAATAAATATGGAATGAATGTATATTCATTCCAGGTCAGTCAGACTTCTACTCTGATTGATATGTGTGTATATACACACACATATATTTCAAGGAATCAGCATAAATGATATTTATGAGCATGAGACTAAAGATCACAAAAAGAGGAAGTGTAGGTAGAAGTCAGAGACCTAAGCCCTCAAGGCAGAATCCAGAAAAGGTGATTAATGCACAGTAGCGGGTGAGGGAGGAGGAATATCAGGCATTGTGGAAGCAAGGGAAGAACTGTTATCAGTAGGAAGCTGTGATCTGTCTCAAATGCTACTGATGGGTCCGGTAACGTGAGAACTGGAAAATGACCACTGGATTTAGCTGGGAAGTCACTGATGATGACAAGAGCAGTTTCGGTGACACAGTATGGATGAAAGTCTGATGCGGGTGGGTTTAAGACAGAGTTGAAGGAGAGAAATGGAAGTCTTTGGGAGTAGACAATTCTTTTGGCTCTCTAGCCAAAGACCACTAAGAAACACTATAGCTGAGCAAGTTGGGTTCATTGCTCAGTGAAAGGGGAAGATGACACATCAGGCAGAACAGTGGCATCTCAGAAAGAGATGGGGACTTGGGGAAGGTTTGTAGAAGAGAATCTTTGTTCTGGATTGGAAGCTGTCCAGAAGCAGGGATAACTCTATGACTGAGTATCTTAAATCTTAACGACAGAGCAGGAAGACTAGAGTGAGTCAAAGCCATAATTAGTAAAGAAGTAGCAGTCACTCATATTAGGAAAGAGGGTGTTTGGTAGTTTTGTGGTTTGCACAGTGACCTTGTTGTTTTTATCTATGCTTAGACAAAATTGTGAAGAGGTCTTGTTTTTTGATTCACTTCGTCATGGTCACAGAGTGACCTTGTCTGATGTGATGTTCTGTGACATTGTTTATGTTCAAAGGGGGAACAGCAAGGTCTAGCTGTGAGTGATGGTTAGTGGACCATCACTGAGCAAGGGCTCAGCGGGACTCAGCAGGAAAGTCTGAAAATAACTGAATGTTATTGTGATCCTTTTCTTGCTAAAAAAATGCACATGCTTGGTTTTGTTTTGCTTTCTGTGTCATCTTTTCAACTGTCAGGTTTCATGTTTGGGGGATTAACATTTACTGAGGACATGGCTTTGCAAGTTTCATAAATTGAGTCTACATGTTGTGCAACAGGCTCATTAGCTTTCTTTGGTCATAGAAGAAAAGATATTTGCTTCAAATTGATCAATAAAACATCTGAGAATATTTACTTAAATCTATCAAGGTCCAAAATCTTTGGTTGTGTGCTCTTCTAAAACCGTGTTCTCCACTTTCTTCCTTATTGCAATTCTTACTTGTGAGAGATGTGCTACATTTCCTGTGTGAGTGGTAAGTAAAGGCACTTAGGCTGTGGGTTAGTTTCTATTAGCTGTACTAAATGTTATTGAATATTGAATAGTTTCTTAAAATGGTTTTTTATTAAATGAACTGGTGATACCATCACATTAATAGTAATTCTGGAAATAGAAAAGTTTTTATTTTTTTAATATATTTTTGTGCGTTTGGTGAGAGAATGTAAAAACTATATTCAAAAAGAAAGAAAGTATAAATTTGCATAAAATTAATTCCATGGAAGGCTTAATTTTGTCTCTCACAGTTTAAGTGATTTTTTTTTTCCAGCAGTTTTCTGGTTAGTTGTACCAAAAGAAGCTACCATAACAACTGTAGTTATTACCACCGATATAATGGTGGTACCAGTATAAAGGTACAATGAACAACATGTTCATTTTACAAAAATGAAAAATTCACAATGTGAAAACAAAGTCTCCTTCATACTTTGTTTAAAGTACAAACAAATCTAGTTGCCAGGTGCCCTAGTGACCCTAGGACTTGTCAGAGCCCTTGAGATCAGGGGATCCTTCTGAGCCCAGTTGTTTAAGTTATCTTCTTCCAGGACTCTTGAGAGTTCCGCCTGCATATTTCATACTTGAAAGGCTCCTCTTCCAGCCATCTAGGACCCATTTCTAGATACATCTGTGGTTATCAGCTTCTTTTATAGCATTCGGAGATATTCAATGCTGCTACAAGAATTTACTAATGTATCCCTTTTACTTTACACAAATAATCTGTGTTTGTACTTTCACTTAACAATATTTCTTGGGGGATTTTTCCATTACAACATACATAGAGCCAACTCATTCTTTTAGGCCGTTAGCAGTGATCAATTTTACAAATATATAAAGGTTATTTTAATAATCCCCTGTTACTGGAAAGTTAGGTAATTTTCAGTCTTTTCCTATCACAAATGATTCTTCATTGAATAATCTTATACATATACTATATATCCAAGGGACAAATTTCCAGAGGTAAAATTTCTGAGTTAAAGGTCATTGACATTTTAAAAATTAGTAGCTATTATCAAATTTGTATGTATAGAAATTTTATCAATTGTCACTCCTACTAGCAGAGTACGAGAATACCTGTTTCCCATACTACTACCTAAGTGCTATATGAACAAACATCTTGGTTATTGCCAATCTGTTGAAAGAAAAACATTAATCTAATTTTATTTTTCTTTTGGATTTCTAGGCTTTTTCTTCTTGCTATAAAACTGAATTGTTATGTTAGATATTGATATGGTTTGGCTCTGTGTCTCCACCCAAATCTCATCTTGTAGCTCCCATAATTCCCACAAGTTGTAGGGGGTGGGAGATAATTGAATCATGGGGGTGGCTCTTTCCTGTGCTGTTCTCGTGATAGTGAATAGGTCTCATGAGATCTGATGGTTTTAAAAATGGGAGTTTCTCTCCACAAACTCTCTTTTTGCCTGCTGACATCCACGTAAGATGTGACTTGCTCCTCCTTGCCTTCTGCCATGATTGTGAGGCCTCCCCAGCCATTGAACTGTAAGTCCAATAAACCTCTTTCTTTTGTAAATTGCCCAGTCTTGGGTATGTCTTTATGAGCAGCATGAAAATGGACCAATACAGTAAATTGGTACCAGGAGTGGGGCATTGCTGAAAAGATATCTGAAAATGTGGAAGTGACTTTGGAACTGGGTAACAGGAATAGGTTGGAACAGTTTGGAGGACTCACAAGAATACAGGAAAATGTGGAAAAGTTTGGAACTCCCTAGAGACTTGTTGAATTGCTTTGACAAAAATGCTGATAGTGATATGAACAATAAGGTTCAGGCTGAGGTGGTCTCAGGTGGAGAAGAGGAACTTGTTGGGAACTGGAGCAAAGGTAACACTTGTTATGTTTTAGCAAAGAGACTGGTGGCATTTTGCCCCTGCCCTAGAGATTTGTGGAACTTTGAACTTGAGAGAGATGATTTAGGGTATCTAGTGGAAGAAATTTCTAAGCAGCAAAGCATTCAAGAGTTGACTTGGGTGCTGCAAAAGGCATTCAGTTTTATAAGGGAAGCAGAGCATAAAAGTTAGAAAAATTTGCAGCCAGACAATGTGATAGAAAAAAAATCCCATTTTCTGAGGAGAAATTCAAGCTGGCTGCAGAAATTTGCAAAACTAATGAGGAGCCGAATGTTAATCCCTGAGACAATGGGAAAAGTGTTTCCAGGGCATGTCAGAGGTCTTCACAGCAGCCCTTTTCATCACAGGCCTGGAGTCCTAGGAGGAAAAAGTGGTTTGGTGGGCCAGGCCCAGAGTCCCTGTGCTGTGTGCAGCCTAGGGACTTGATGCCCAGCATCCCAGCTCCTTCAGTCATGGCTGAAAGGGGCCAGCATAGAGCTTGGGCCATGGCTTCAGAGGGTGCAAACCCCAAGTCTTGGCAGCTTTCACATGGTGTTAAGCCTGCAAGTGCACAGAACTCAAGAATTGGGGTGTAGGAACCTCTGCCTAGATTTCAGAAGTTGTATGGAAACACCTGGATGTCCAGGCAGAAGTTTGCCACAGGGGTAGGGCCCTCATGGAGAACCTCCACTAGGGCCGTTTAGAAGGAAAATGTGTGTTGGGAGCCCCCACACAGAATCCCTACTGGAGCACCGCATAGTGGAGCTGTGAGAAGAGGGCCACCGTCTCCAGACTCCAGGGTGTTAGATCCACTGACAGCTTATACTGTGTACCTAGAAAAGTCACAGGCACTTGATGCCAACTTGCGAAGGCTGCCAGGAGGGAGGCTATACCCTGCAAAGCCACAGGGGTGGAGCTGCCCAAGACCATGGGAACCCACCTCTTGCATCAGCGTAACCTGGATGTGAGGCATGGAGTCAAAGGAGATCATTTTGGAGCTTTAAGATTTGACTGCCCCACTGGATTTCAGACTTGCATGGGGCCTGTAGCCCATTAGTAATTTTAGTTGAGTTTCTCCTATTCAAACTCATGGTAAGTTTTTCATGCATTCAGTTCTTTTCTTTCTTCTTTTAATTGTGTTTCAGAATATTGTCATATAGATTTTGAACAATTCTTGTTAAGCATATCCCTATCCCTGTTGTGTTGGATCCCTTCTTCTGTTAGATTCTCTTGTTGTTGTTTTTATATATGATAGCTGTTTATTTCCATGTACTAATTTTGTACGCTGTCATCTTACTAAACTTTTTTATTATTTGCAATAATTTTTAAGTTATTCTCAAGTATTTTCTAGCTATACAGTTATATCACCTATGAATAATGATTATTTTATTTACTCTTTTCCAGTTTTTATACATATTAATTGCTTTCTTTTTTGATTGCTTTGGCTGGTACTTACCAGCATGTTAAATAATAGTGGCAGGAGTAGACATCCTAGTCATGTTTCTGAATTTAAGGAAAATGTATTCACTATTCTTCACCAGGCATTTCATAGATGTGCATGTGTGGGTGTGTATACACATACATATATCTATTTTAAGTAAATACCTATTTATATTAGATATTTAAAAAACCCTCATTACAATTTTTTTTAAAAAAGGATATCAAATTTTTTTGGATGTTAAATTTAATAAAATGTTTTTACAGCCTGTATCTATCGAGTTTATTCTTTTTTTTGAGACATGGTCTCACCCTGTTGCCCAGGCTGGAGCGCAGTGTCATGATCTCTGCTCACTGCAACTTTCACCTCCTGATTCTCCCACAATACTCCCATCTCAGCCTCCCAAGTAGCTGAGATTACAAGTGTGTGCCACCATGCCTGGCTAATTTTTGTGTTTTTAGTAGAGACAGGATTTCACCATGTTGGCCAGGTTGGTCTCAAACTCTTGGCCTCAAGTGATCCTCCCGCCTCAGCCTCCCAAAGTGCTGGGATTATAAGAGTGAGCCACCGTGCCTGGCCCAAGTTTATTCTTAATGAAAATAATCCTTGTATTAGTAGCATAAACCCCACTTAATCAGATGCAATATTCTTTTACTTGTAAGCATGGATTCTGTTTGTTAAATATATTTTATAAGGTCTTTTTCATGAACATTTATAAGTGAGATTGATCTCTAGATTTATTTTCTAGTGTGGTTTTTATGGGTATCAAGATTTAAGAAAACATTTTGCTTAGAACAATTAGGAAGGTCTTCTTTATGTTATATGCAGGAACAGTTTAAAATCACATTAGAATTACCTGGAGAGTTTGCAGAATTCCCCTATGAAAACACCTGTGCCTGGTGCTTTTTAATAGAAAGAAGCCTCTAGATAATTTCCCTTATTTCTTCTATGAAAAATGATGTATTTATATTTTTGCTATATATCCTGAGATCAGTGATAGTAAATTATCTTCTTCCAGAAAAATATACATTCTGAATCTTAGAGTTTGGTTTTCTGAGTTTGTAATTGACGTTTGGTTTTATTGTATTATTGGCACATATACTTAAAATGAAAGGGAATTCTCTTTACAGTATGTGTTTTAGTAACTAAAGCTATCTGATCATGTCATTTAAGTTTTTTAATGTCTTTGGTTTTATCTATCTGATAAAAATTAAAATCAAGGGAACTGATTAAAGACTCCCACTATTAATTTTTTCATCTATTTTTCATGCATTTTGTCTGTTTCATTCATCTTATTGCTGTGTTGTCTGGCAAATAGGTACTCATAAACATCAGCTCTTTGTGGTGGGCTCTATGTTTCATCAAGTTAAATAGTATTTTAATTTTGTTGTTGTGTGAGTAAGTTTCATTTTCTGTTTTGTTCTCTGTAATTTTAATACTACTGCCAATATTATGACCTCTTAATTATTATAGCTTGAAAATAACTCTTCATATCTGGTAGAACAGTTTCCACCCTACCCTACCCATGTCAATAATTTTTCTTTGAAAATGTCTTCTCTCTTTTTGGTCATATGCTCTTCAATGTAACTTTTGGGAGCAAATTGTCATGTTTCAAGATGTGTATATTGGAATTTTATTTAGAATTACATTATATCTATGAATCTCTTTGGGATCAATTGATAGCTTTACAATATTAGGTATTTCTGTCTATGAATACAGATCATCTCTTCAATTTGTTAAGTCTTCCTTAATGCCTTTCAGTAGCATTTTCTAACTTGCTATGTGTGGGTCTAGAGCATCTTTTTTTAGGTATATTCCTAGATATTTTGTAAATATTCTTGCTATAATAAATAGTATCTTTCAAACTCATGTTTTCTAATTTGTTGTTGCTGATATGTAGAAACATGATTGACTCTTATACTGGCTTTTAATTTTTCCACTTTGCTGAGCTCTCCTCATATTTCTAAAGTACCATACTATCTACAAATAATTACATTTTTATTCCCTCTTCTAGACCATATGCCTTTTCCCCCTTTTTCTTGGCTTTGTGCTGGCTAGAACCTCTACTTCAAGCTGACTAGGAGTTATGTTAGTAGACATCCTTGTTGTATTCCTGATTTTAAGAGTTTGCTTATGATATTTTCTCATTTAAATGATAACACTTTTAAAATAGTGTACTTTATCAGGTTAACAGGCTCTTAATTAATTAAACATTTTACTTATGTATCGTTGTCAAATCCTTCAAATGCTTTCTTTTTGTCGACTTTAACTGATTTTTAAAAATGCACTTTATAGACAATGATGAAATTAGTATATTTCAACTAAATCTATCTTTCTCGAACTTCTCTGCCACTGATTTTTAGTTGATATTATTTAATGTTTGCCTTTGTGTTTTAAAATACACTTATCCTACTTTTAACTTAGTCTTTTTATCTCTTTTGAACTTGTTATATTAAAGATGAGAAAGTCTGTATACTTAAACTACCTTCCGTGTTCTCTTTATTCTTTTACCAAATATTTTTGTTTGTATTTATTCATCATCAGTCTTTTAACAGTCACATTTCATTTTGTAACTATAATCTTTTGACTTATTTCAGTATTCAGGTAATACTTACATTATATTACAGTTAAATAATCACATCCATTCCCTTTCCATCGTTTCTACTTTCACCTTTTAGCTGGCTGAAATATATCCTCTAGTACTTTTTCAAGAAGGGCCCTTTGCAAGTATATTACTGCTTCCTTTTTTCTTTAAATCAGTGTTTAGCTGGGTGTAAAATTCTTGGTTTAAAGTTTTTTCCCTTAAGATAAAGTTAGTTTATCATAGTTTTAAATTTTAACAGTGGATATTATTCTGGAGAAATCTGAGGGTAGCCTGGATTTTTGCAATTATAGGTGTGAAACGGTCTTTCTGCCTAGACAATCAAAAGATTTTTGAGTATGTGTCTTATTCTTTATCCCCAGCATTTTATTTTGAAACATTCCAAAACTACAGACAATTTGTAAGAATAGCACAATGAATATCCATATATCCCTCACCTAGACTCACCAATTTTTAATATTTTTGTCACATTTGCTGTAATGTTTTTGCTGTCTATATACAGTGTCCACACATGCACTTTTTTTGGTTGAATCATTTGAAAGAAAATCAAAGATAGAAAACTATACCCGTAAGTACTTCAATATACACCTACTAAAAATAAGGATATTGTGCATAACCACAAGACTCATATAATGTTCAAGAAATTTAACATTAATGCCAAAATATTTTCTAATAAACAGACTATTTGTAAAGATCTGTCAGAAAGACATTTCAGATGCCTACTCTGTAATCTATCCTGGTGGCTAGCAACTTCTTTTAAGACAGTGAAGCTTCATATTTCAGATCTATGGCTCATTGAAAATTCTGATGCTGCCCTATCTCCTGAAAAATGTCTGTGTGGGAAATGACACACTCAGGACTTCATGTGAATTTAAAAGGTCCACAAAACCTCTGAGTCCATGTGTGAAAACACCTCTTGGGAGGAGGAGGGCCATGAACTCCAGCTGAAATTTTCTTAATGCCCCACCTAAATTCTTGCTTTTTGTTTATCTACCATTTCAAGATCATAGTACTTAGAAAAGATGGAGAGAAATTGCTCTTATATCCACCAACATTTTGTTCTCACGCTTCTTGCAAGGAATGTGGATTCTGCTGCTGCAGTTGCTTCTTTTCTTCTTCCCCTCCCGGCTTCTGCTTCTCTTCCTTTCCTTCCCTCTTCCTTTTTCCCATTTCCCTCTCCCTCCTTCTCTCCTCCTTTCTTTCCCTTCCACCTCCTCCTCCTTCTCACTTTTCTTTTTCTCCTTTGTATAATTAATATATGGTTATACATAGTAAAATGCACAGATCTTAAAACTGTATAATTTGATGAGTTGACGAATATAAACAATAAGATCACCAAATCAGTATAGAGATGCAATGTTCATCATTTTAGAAAATAGAATCAATTTCGCACCTCTCCAGAGGCAACCACTATATTCATTTCTGCCCTTAGAGATTCTGTTTTTGTTTTCTCAAACTTCAGATAAATGGAATAATAGCATACGAACTCTTTTTTGTCTGGCTTCTTTAGCTTAACACAATATTTCTGAGATTCATTTATATTGTTATAAATATCAGAAAGTCATTTCTTTTTATTGCTGGATAGTATTTCATTGTATTAATAAAACACAATATGTTTAACCATTCTTCTGAGAATTTGAGTTGTTTCCAGTATTTTCATAGCTAATATTAATTAAGCTGCATTTGACTTCTTGTGTAAATATTTTTTGTGTGAATATATATTTTTATTTTGGGCAAGTAAATACCTAGGAATTGAATTGCTGAATCATAAGATAGGTATATTTAATTCTAAAAGAAACTGCCTAAAATGTTTTTCAAATACTATCAATACTCCCACCAAAAATGTATTATATTTCCTGTGACTCTGCTTCCTCTTCAACATTTGGTATTACAAATCTTTTAATTTTAGCCAGTCTAGTAGGTATGTAGTGTTATTTCCTTTTGGTTTAAACTTTCATTTCTTTTATGACTAACAAAATTGAGTGATATTTTATATGCTTATTTTGCATTTATATTATTTACTGAATTTTCTATTCCAGTCTTTTGCCCATTTTTATTGATCTTTTTGAATTTTATTTTTAGAAGTTATTTATATATTCTGAAGACAAATTATTTGATAGATACACATACATGATAAATGTGTGTATATTTATATATGTGTGTGTATATTTATATATTTACTATATATTTATATATATATACTTATATGTAAATATTTATATATAAATATATAAATATTTACATATAAATATACATATATGAATATTTATATATACATATATAAATGCATATATATACACATATTTATATACACACATGTATAAATGCATACATATACAAATACATATCTAAATATACACACACGTATATAAATGTATACACGCATATACACCCATGTGTATAAATGTGTGTGTATATATATACACACACGTATAAGTACATACATATACAAATATAAATATACACACATGTATATAAATGTGTGTTTATATATAGTTGTGTATATATATATATACACACACACAAACACATTTATAAATACAGTGGCTTCTCATGTATATACACACACATTTATCTCATATATACACACACATTTATCATTACAGTGGTTTCTCATTATTTCTGGATTCAACATTTGCAAGTTTTTCTACTTGCTAAAATTTATTTGCAACCCTCAAATGAATACTTAGGGCACTTTTGTGGTCTCTTGCAAGCATGCTCAGATTTGAAAATCTTGAGTTATCTGATGTGCACTTTTCCAACTTAAGTCAAAAAAATGATGCTCTGCTTTCTTGTTTCAGCTCTCATACTGTCAACAAGTGTCCTGTTTTGTGCCTATGTAGTGCCAAATTTTGTATTTTTGCCCTTTTCATTGATGATTTCACTGTTTATCATGGCACACAGCATAGTGCTCTCTAGTGTTCCTAAGCACAAGAGGCTGTGATGTTCCCCATAGAGAAAATACATGTGTTAGATGAGTCTCATTCAGGCAGGAGTTACAGTGCTCTTGGCTGTGACTTCAGTGTTAATCAATGATATATATTAAGTAAGCTGTTCTTAAGGAAAAACATATAAAACAATGACATATATTGATCAGTTGGTGGAAATATTGTGACCAGAGGCTTGGGAACCTAACCCTGTACAAGTCCTCAACTAATGCTGTCTCCTTCAACATCATTTTGTTACAGACCACAGGCTCTCAGGCTACCCTTGTAATGGAAATTAACATAGGGTCCAACAGATTTCCCGGACAAGGCTTTTACCTCCTGGCTTGTGCTGGAGTGCAAGGGAGTCAGCAGAGTCAGCAGAGGCACAAGGATATTCCAACTGGTTCCCTGAAAGCAGCCAGTAGGGATTTTTCATTAGGCAAAGCATGAGAATTGACATCAGGGGTAAGGTATGCAGGCTGGGCTGGGGGAAGCACGTGAGAGTTAGGGTATGCAGGTTAGCAAGTCTGGTTCCGATGTTTCTCTTGAGTAATGGGTCACCTGGTGGTCTGGCCAGAGCAACAAGGCTGTAAATCAGTTGTTCAGCATTCCTTCCAGAGTGAGCACACTCTGCAACCTTTGTTCAGTATTTAGATCTCCTAAGGCCAGTTTCTGGAATTCTTTAAGTGGAAGGCATGGTTAAACGTTATGAGAGCACAGAAGACTAGCTATTTTCTTTGTGTGGTTAAAGCTTCAGGGCTAGCAGGTATAGTATAGGCGAGCTAGTGGTGTGGGTTTTGTGAGGAAAAGAAGGAAAAAAGAAAAAATATGTGAAGGAGGAGCTACATCCCTCTCCTATTCTATCTCAGTTTCATTATAATGTTGATAAGAAAAAAATTGCTTCCTCCCTGGGACCACTGTCTGTGTGGAGTTTGCATGTTCCCCTCACATCTGTGTGGGTTTTCTCTGGGCATTCAGTTTCCTCTACATCTCAAAGCTGTGTGCTTAGGTGAACTGGCGTGTCCACACTGTCCCAGTGTGAATGCGCTTGTGTGTGTGAGTGTGAGTATGTGTGTGTGTGTGAGTCCGCCCTGAAATGGGATGATGGGATGGCATCATGTCCAGGCTGGTTCCCACCTTGCACCCTGAGCTGCCAGTGTTACTGGAAAGGGTCCCAATTCAGACCCCAAGAGAGGGTTCTTGGACCTTCTGTAAGAAAGAATTCAGAATAAGTCCATACAGTAAAGGAATAAAAGAATGGCTACTCCATAGGTAGAGCAGTGGCATGGGGTGCTCAACTGGGTATATTTACAGTTATTTTTTGGTTAAATACTAAACAAGAGGTGGATTTTTAGAGTTTTCTGGGTAAGGGGTGGGCAATTCTCGAAACTGAGGGGTCCTCCCCTTTTTGACCGTATAGGGTAACTTCTGGACATTGCCATGCCATTTGTAAACTGTCATGGCGCTGGTGGGAGTGTCTTTTAGCATGCTAATACATTATAATTAGCGTAAAATGAACAGCGAGGACGACCAAAGTCCACTTTCATTGCCATCTTGGTTTTGATGTGTTGAATATGAATTCTAAATTTCTCTTCAAAGAATTAGTATGTCAGTATGTTCAATTCTTTGCCTTCTACTTTTAACTTCCTCATGAAGCAACCTTTTTCAATTGCCTACCCCACCCTGACCCATCCCGATCACCTGCTCCACCCTAACTCATTCTGATCACCTGCTCCACCCTAGCTCATTCGGATTACCTGCTACCTGCTCTGCCCTGACTCCCGCCAAAGCGCTCACCCCGTCATTCTCTTTAAATTAGCCAATGGGAATTAGTTTAGCCTGTGCGGTCTAACCCTAGCCAACAGGGGAACGACACAGCAGCAGGGGCCATGTGTGTCAGGGATAAGAATCCTTTCCCCTCTCTTGTCTCTTGGAGCAAATGTATGACCACCATTGCTCCATCGGTGAGAGTGCACCCTTCTATAGAAGTACCTTGCCTTGCTGAAAATTAAAAAGAAAATTTTATATTCGAGTGCTATTTCTTTTGCGGCACCTTAACTTTATTTATAACAGGTGGATTTTAGCCAGCTTCTTTACCAAATCCTGTTTTATCAGCAGGGTTCTTGTGACCTGTATCTTGTGCTGACCTCCTATCTCATCGCATAGACTAAGAATACCTAACCTCCTGGGAGTATAGCCAAGTAGGTCTCAGCCTCATTGTACCCAGCCCCTATTCGTGTTGGAGATACCAGGATAGACTCTGCCCATCTGCCACCCTAAACTGGAACAAGTGAGTTAGAAAATGAATTAATGACTACAAACGATTGTGAAATAAATTTTTGTAAGTAGATGATGATCATCCAAATGCAGAACAATAAACAACGCAAGACAAAAGTGCTGTGAGCCACCATGTTTGCGATGGTTTTTGAACTGCATGATGGGAGGCGTTGCTCCTGCCAATTTCCGCTTTGCAAACATTTATTTCTTGATTTAACTCACCACCGCTGTGACTATTGTTGCTTACTGCTTCACTAAAAATTGGGTAAGTCATTATCTTACTTGTTTTTATTAATATTTCTTAAATGTATGAATTGCTCACATTTATTTCAAAGGTTAATATTAGAAATATTTTGGGTCTTTATTTGGAAGTTTGGTGATGTTTTTGTGACTAGAAATATGTCATAGGAGTGAAACTCTTGTTTGTATCCATTAGCCTACAGTAGAATTGGTTTCGGTGTATGATTTTGTTTACAGTCCCAGTTTCCAAGAACTGTGAACCCAAAATATCCGAGACAGGTCTCAACCAATTTAGAAAGTTTATTTTGCCAAGTTTAAGGATGCGCTCATGACACAGCCTCAGGGAGTCCTGACGATATGTTCCCAAGCTGGTCAAGGCACAGCTTGGTTTTATACATTTTAAGGAGACATGAGACATCAATCAATATACATTGGTTCGGTTGGGAAAGGCAGGAAAACTGGAAGTAGGGGAGGGAGCTTCCAGGTCATAGGTAGATAAGAGACAGATGGTTACATTCTTTTGAGTTTCTGAGAAGCCTTTTACTGAATAGACAATTTACATGCGAGAAGAGGGTAAATAGTCACTTATGCCTTAGTCTGGCTTAGTGATACATACTTGTCTCACAGGAGCCTCAGAGGAGTGACTGAGTTCTGTCTGTCCTTTGTCTGCAAGGAATTTCCTTGTGGGCAAATTGTGAGGGAGGTAAGTAGCTTTTTTTTTGTCTTTGTAGCGATCTTATTTAGGAATAAAATGGGAGGCCGGTTTGCCTGACATGGTTCCCAGCTTGACTTTTCCTTGGCTTTGTGATTTGGGGGTCTCCAGATTTATTTTCCTTTCACGGAAACTGTGGAAGACTTACTGTATTCCCCTTAACAGTTCAGTGTTCATTAATCCAGTGTTTATGGTGACTTTATAGAACAGAACTACTCTGAATAATGACAATTAACTATATATATCTTTGTCTACCTATCTTTTATCTATCTAAATTTTCTACCAGTCTGTGGCCTGCCTTTTCATTTGCTTACTGGTAACTTTTGAGGAGCAAAAGATTTTTCATTATAAGAAGTACCATTGATTATTTTAAAATCAGTATTACTCTTTGCAATTTATCTAAGAAATCAAATCTTTGCCTATTTTTAATTTTCAAAGATATTCCCCTCTGCTTTCATCTAAGATTTTTATAATTTTAGTTTTACATTTGTATCACCAAACGAGTTAATTTTTGTGTATGGCGTGAGGAATGGGTCATGACACATATGGATGTGACCCTCCCAGCTTTTTATGCCATTTATGGAAAATACTTTTGTTTCCCCATTGAATTTCATGGGTGCTTTTGTTGAAAAGCAATTGACTACATTCGTGTAGGATTATTTCTGATTCAATATTGTTCTGTTCATCTTTTTTTAAATGCTTATGCCAATAGATTACTATTATAATTACTCTACCTTTCTAATTAAGTCTCAACATCAACTTCTGTGAGCCCTCAAACTTTGCTCTTCATCATCAAGATTGTTTTGGTTATTCTGTATCTTTCCAATTTCCATGTAAATTTCAGTATCAGCTTGTCAATTGCTACAAAAACATTTACTGGAGTTTTCATTGGAATTGCATTGAATATATTGTTCAGTTTGGGAGGAACTTATATCTTTACATGATTTATTCTTCCAGCCTATAGACATGATATAACTCTCCATTTGTTCTCCATTTTTAGAATTCTTTTCATGTTTTCCCCTGCAATGTTTGTAATATTCAGTGCATAGTTCTTGCTCATCTTGATGTAGGATTTGCCTTCTCAGTCACTTTGCAAGCCAGGGACCCCAGCTGGCAATGCCCTGCCCAGGCCTTCCTCGGCCATGCTAGTGTGCCCCAGCTCACCTGTGTTATAGCTTGTACCCACATTTAGTGGTCCTGAGCTCTTTTATTGCACCCAAGAAGAATGAGGATATGCTGGACATTGAAGGGTAAGAACGGTGGAGAAGAATGTTATTGAGTGAAGGAACAGCTCTCAGTGGAGAAGGGATGAGGGGGTGTTTCCCCAGCCCTGCAGTTAGGTGGCTCTCTCCTCCTGGTGTGGTTGGGTCCAGGGCTTTTTAGGGCTTCAGAGTAGGGGAGGGGCAGGCTGTAGATAGTATTGGAAGAGGCAGCATTTGATTGGTTAAAGGGCACGGAACAGAAGTTCTCACTCTGGGTTGTGGGTTTCCTCCAGGACCGGCAGTTAGGTCTTTCAGCCTTCAGGCTGTTATTGGCTTGAAGGTGGGGTTTCACAGGGACCTGGCCCTATCTGCCAAGGCATTTGGCTGCCTCCTGTCACTATCAGTCTGTTGTTGAATGTATTCCAAATGGCTATACCAATCAATACAAAAAAGTAACAACCAATGTCAGAATAGTAAAAAGACATCATTATCAGACTCTCGATTTATTAAGTAGTTAAAAAATTTTGATAAGCAAATATAAATACATTCTTAGAAACATACAACTTACAAAAATACAAAAGAAAATTAAAAATACAAATATTTGTATGTCTATTAAAGCAATTGAGTCTGTAATTAAAAATAGTTTTGTAACAGCCCAGTGGGTTCATCTTGCTGGCTGCCTAAACAGAGCCAATTTATCAAGACAGGGGAATTGCAATAGAGAAAGAGTAATTCACCCAGAGCCAGCTGTGCAGGAGACTGGAGTTTTATTATTACTCAAATCAGTCTCCCTGAAAACTCTGGGATCAGAGTTTTTAAGTCTAATTTGGTGGGTAGGGGACCAGTTTATCAGGGGTGCTGATTGTTTGGTTTGGGGATAAAATCATAGGGAGTCTAAGCTACTCTCTTATGCAGAGTTAGTTCCTGGGTAGGGGCCAAAGAACTAGTTGGCAGGTCCAAGTGGGGCCGTTCAGTGGTTAGAAACGCAAAACTTAAAAGGACATTTCAAAAGGCTGATCTTAGTTTCACAATAGTGATGTTACCTTCAAGAGTCTCTGTCACCCAGGCTGGAATGCAATGGTGTGATCTCAGCTCACTGCAACCTCTGCCTCCCGGGTTCGAGCAATTCTCCTGCCTCAGCCTCCTGGGTAGCTGGGACTACAGGCGGGTGCCACCACACCTGGCCAATTTTTGCCTTTTTAGTACAGACAGGATTTCACCATGTGGCGAGGCTGGTCACAAACTCCTGACCTCAGGTGATCCGCCCATCTCGGGCTCCCAAAATGCTGGGATTACAGGCATGAGCCACCGGACCTGGCCTAGGAAGGTGCGAATCTTATGACCTCTGGAATAATGGCTGGTAATATTTAGAATTCCAGCCTCTCTCATTCTAACTTGGTGGCTGGTGGCCTTTCATTTATCTTACAAGAACAGTTTAACTTCAAACTGTAAACTAATTTCCGTCCCAAGGCTAGTTCAGCCTACACCCAGGAATGAACAAGGACAGTTTAGAGGTTTAAAGCAAGATGGGGTCAATTAGGTCTGATATCTTTCACTGTCATAATTTTCTCAGTTATGATTTTGCAAAGGTGGTTTCAGTTTTACAAGGCAAACTCTAGGCCCAGAGGCTGTATTGGTGAATTCTGTCACTTATTAAAAGAATAATGCCAATTTAAAAAATAAATTCTTCCAGAAAACAGAAGAAAGAGAACTTCCCAACATATTATGCGAGGTCAGCATAATGCAGACACTAAAAATGGACAACACTTTATCATAAAAAAAGTTACAAGTCAATACCACTGATGAGTAGTGATGCAAAATGCTAGTCAAAATATAATCTAGTCCAGGCATGGTGGCTCATGCTGTAATCTCAGCACTCTAGAAGGCTGAGGCAAGAGGGTTGCTTGAGCCCAGGAGTTTGAGACCAGCCTGGGCAAAATAAGGAGACTCTGTCTCTACAAAAAATTAAAAATAAAAAATTAGCTGGGAGTGGTAGTGCATACCTGTGGTCCCAACTACTTGGGGGGCTGAAGTAAGAGGATTGCTTGAGCCCAGGAGGTTGAGGAGGAAGTGAGCCAAGATCGCACCATTGTACTCCAGCCTGGGTGACAGAGCAAGACCCTGTCTCAAAACAAAAACAAAGCAAAAACAAAATGGAATCTAACAATCTATAAAAAATAAAAATGTGGCCAGGTGTGGTGGCTCATGCCTGTAATCCCAGCACTTTGGGAGGCCAAGGTGGGTAAATCACTTGAGGTCAGGAGTTTGAGACCAGCTTGGCCAACGTGGTGAAACCTGTCTCTACTAAAAATACAAAAACAAATTAGCCAGGCATGGTGGTGTGCACCTGTAATCCCAGATACTCAGGAGGCTGAGACAGGAGAATCCACTTGAACCCAGGCGGCAGAGGTTGCAGGGAGCTGAGACCAAGCCACTGCACTCCAGCCTGGGCGACAGAGCGAGACTCTGTCACACACACACACAAAATAAAATAAATACATAAAAAGAAAAATACATAAAAATAAAATTGGATTTGTTTCTAAAAATGCAAGGTTAATTTCATATTTAAAAATAAAATTCACCCATAAAAAATATAATGAGAAAAAATTATATGATTATTTCAGTAGATGCAGAAAATACATTTGTTAAAATTCAACATCCAGTCATAATAAAGCCTATTAGCAAACTAGGTAAAGCAGGGAGCACCACTAACTCAAATCTTTGAATAAAAGAACTTCATTGTGGCATGTTAAAAGCTTTCTCTTTGGACCATGATGAAACACAAGTATAACTCAGTATGATCACTTTTAAAAACATTGTATATTGGTGATTCTAACCTGTGTGGTAAGGCAAATAAACAACTTACTTAATTAATGAAATAAAAGTATAATGACTGGAAGGGAAAAATTAACTATTATTTATTCACAGATTACATATAAAAAGAACCTTAAAAAATTAAAGAGAATCAAAGGAAATTAAAAAGAATCTGCAGATAAATCATTAGAATTAATAGATAATTTAAACAAGATTGTATATATATAAAGTCAATATACAGAATTAATTTGTGCTTAATGGTAACAAACAATAAGAAAAAAACATCAAAAGATGCCACTTGCAGTAGCATAACATACTAAATACTTTGGAGTAAAACTAACAAAATATGTGTAACACCTTTATGCAGAAACTGATTATTGGGGAAAAATGAAAAAGTACTTTTTTTTTTTAGGAATTCTATTTGTGTGAAAGATTCAATATTTAAATAAGTCATTTATTACTAAACTGATCCATACAGTCAAAGCAATTTTAATCAAAACCATTGTGCATGTGTATTTGTGTGCATGTGTAATTTGATAAGCTGGTTCTAAACTTTATATGGAAGTGTAAAGGGCCAAGAATAGTCCAATTATGACTGAAAAAGAACAAGGTAGGAGGACCTATGTTACTGGAAATCAAGAATTTTTACAAAGCCGCGGCAGTTAGAACAGGGTGAAGTTCTAACTGTGTGGATCACAGATAGCCTCACAGATCAATGGAAGAGAACACAGAGCTCAGAGGTCCCCCATGTATGATATGCACATGGGGTTCATGACTAAGTGGAACTACAATATACCATGCTGCTCCCGCCTCTAAGAAGTAAGCACAGTGTCTGGTAGGCCTTGGCAGGTTCTAAAGACAGCATATTTCACATCTAATAAAACTGTTCCATCCTGCACACAAGGGGACACAGAGGGGGTCATCTCTGAAGAGCCAAAAGAGCAGAGGCCTCAGAAGCAGACATCCATGCTAAAGGACACATAGCCTTGCCACTTGGGTCATATGACCTAGCTGACTTGGCCTATCATAGTGAAGTCATTGGAGTCATTACCATAAATGAACCATAGTGAAGTCATTGGAGTCGTTACCATAAATGCTGTGTGGCATTTATGGTAATACTCACAGAGAAAATCACTACACAGATGCCTAGGAGTCTAGGTCAAGGCTGTGTCGTATGCAGCAGAGAATTATAGGCCTTTTGATAAACAGCTCCAGGCTTGATACTGGGCTCAGGTTAAGATAGAGTACCTGACTGCTGGCAGTAACTGGCTGTGTTCCCTGAGGCTGCATAAGTAGGAAGCCCTGGCCCCATGTCATATGCCCCTGCCATACCATCGCCTCTCCCTAGTGCTCACCTGCCACCCAGTGAGATCCCTAAGAGCAGCTGATGGAGAAGGAAGGATCCCAAGGTTTGTTCATAGGTGCATTGGCTTGGAATGTGTGCGTAAGAAGAAAATGGATGGTGCTATGTTGGCCAGCACTCAGGGATGGCCTGAAAGGTGGCCATGGGAGAACCTCCCACCACAGGCAGAACATCCAGGCTGGTACCTGTCATCTGCTATTTTATTTTATTTTATTTTATTTTTTCTGAGACAAGATCTCACTCTGTCTCCCAGACTGGAGTGCAGTGGCACTATCATGGCTCATTGCAGCCTCAACCTCCTGGGCTCAAGTGACTCTCACACCTTAGCCCCACAATTAGCTGGAATTATAGGCATGTGCCACCATGCCCAGCTTATTTCTCTTCTAATTTTTTTGTGGAGACTGGATCTCACTATGTTGCCCAGGCTGGTCTTGAACTCCTGGGCTCATGCTCGTCTGCTTTTTGTGGAGTGAAAAACTGTCTGAAGTTGTAAAACACATATGGACTCAGGAGCCATGGCAAATGGCCTAGCCAGCTCAGGGACTGAGAGAAAAAAGATTAGAAGGTTGCAACTCATTTTGCTTTTCTTATTCCAATAGAGAATTTTATACTTTTATTTGTTTCACCATCAAGTCCACACAACTCAAAGCCCTCTTCTACTTAAAATAACTTCAGTGGAAAAAAAGACTTAAGAGTTGACTTTGTAATAACAATCCCCAGATTGTTTTTAGCCAGATTATTATAATTGTCAAATAAATATTATTAAAGAAAGCCAATTTACATTTACTGCTTCATCACATCAGATACTCATAATGCTTTATGAATCTCCTGTGTTATTTTCAATAACAAGATTATGCATGTGAGAAGAATAGACTTTTTCTTGTCCTCTGATGTCCTCTGGCTAGTCTCCAGAAGCAGAGGATATCTTGCTATTTATCTCTGTGACAAGGTAAATGCTCTAATCAAATACTCCTCTGAGCAGTCATGAGTATTTGTTCTCTGGTGGCTTTATAAGCAATGTATCAGAAAAATTTACTTATAAAGCAGGAACATTAAATTTTGGTTTATTACATAGCTTTTGGAAGCTAGAATATAAAATGTAAAATGAAGGAAAGGAAATAATGATATGTTGTTAAAACAACACTCAGTGTTTCATATTTTTACAATAAATTATCACCTTGATCTGTATGTTAATAAATAATAGTTTCTGATATTTGGAGTTTTTGTATCAAGAACATTTCTTGGCCTAGACCTGCACTGTCTGGCACCCACTAGCTGCCTGTGGCTACTCTGCACTTGAAATGTAACTTGTCTGAATTGGGTTGTGCTGTAAGTGTAAAATACAAACTGGATTTCGATGACAAAGTATAAACAAAAATGTAAAATATTATATTAATACTTTTTGTATCCATTACTTTGGAATAATATTTTAGATATATTGGGTTAAATAACATATATTATGCAATGTAATTTGATGTGTTTCTTTTTACTTTTTAAATGTGGCTGCTAGAAAATTTAAAATGGCATATGTACCTCCCACCTGTGGCCTGCATTATAGTTCTATTGAACAGTGCTGGTTTAAAGTAATATGGTTAGAAAAATTGTCAGGATATCTGAACACATGGGTTCCAGGAATAGTCTTTTAATTACAGAAAATGGTAGGAGTTTGCATTAGAATCCTAGGTTCCAGAAACTCTAAAAGGGTGTCAAGTATTTGTTTGGAGCTGCATAAGATCTGTGTTCTTGAATAAGTGCCTATAATTGACATTAATTGTATTGTTAGTAGAGTAAACAAAAGCATAATGTATACTCGTGCACACATGGAGTTCAAATTATGATACTGTTAATCAACAGTGTATACATTCTTTTCAGCACCACACCACACCTATTCTAAAATTGACCACATAGTTGGAAGTAAAGCACTCCTCAGCAAATGTAAAAGAATAGAAATTATAACAAACTGTCTCTCAGACCACAGTGCAATCAAACTAGAACTCAGGATTAAGAAACTCACTCAAAACCGCTCAACTACATGGAAACTGAACAACCTGCTCCTGAATGACTGCTGGGTACATAACAAAATGAAGGCAGAAATAAAGATGTTCTTTGAAATCAGCGAGAATAAAGACACAACATACCAGAATCTCTGGGACACATTGAAAGCAGTGTGTAGAGGGAAATTCATAGCACTAAATGCCCACAAGAGAAAGCAGGAAAGATCTAAAATTAACACCCTAACATCACAATTAAAAGAACTAGAGAAGTAAGAGCAAACACATTCAAAAGCTAGCAGAAGGCAAGAAATAACTAAGATAGAGCAGAACTGAAGGAAATAGAGACACAAAAAACCCTTCAAAAAAATCAGTGAATCCAGGAGCTGGTTTTTTTAAAAGATCAACAAAATTGATAGACCACTAGCAAGACTAATAAAGAAGAAAAGAGAGAAGAATCAAGTAGACGCAATAAAAAATGATAAAGGGGATATCACCACCGATCCCACAGAAATACAAACTACCATCAGAGAATACTGTAACACCTCTACGCAAATAAACTATAAAATCTAGAAGAAATGGATAAATTCCTGGATACATACACCCTCCCAAGACTAAACCAGGAAGAAGTTGAATCTCTGAATAGACCAATAACAGGCTCTGAAATTGAGACAATAATTAATAGCTTACCAACCAAAAAAAGTTCAGGACCAGATGGATTCACAGCCGAATTCTACCAGAGGTACAAGGAGGAACTGGTACCATTCCTTCTGAAACTATTCCAATCAATAGAAAAAGAGGGAATCCTCCCTAACTCATTTTATGAGGCCAGCATCTTCCTGATACCAAAGCCTGGCAGAGACACAACAAAAAAAGAGAATTTTAGACCAATATCCTTGATGAACATTGATGCAAAAATCAATACAATACTGGCAAACTGAATCCAGCAGCACATCAAAAAGCTTATCCACTATGATCAAGTGCGCTTCATCCCTGGGATGCAAGGCTGTTTCAACATATGCAAATCAATAAACGTAATCCAGCACATAAACAGAACCAAAGACAAAAACCACACGATTATCTCAATAGATGCAGAAAAGGCCTTTGACAAAATTCAACAACCTTCATGCTAAAAACTCTCAATAAATTAGGTATTGATGGGACATATCTCAAAATAATAAGAGCTATCTATGACAAATCCACAGCCAGTATCATACTGAATGGGCAAAAACTGGAAGCATTCCCTTTGAAAACTGGCACAAGACAGGGATGCCCTCTCTCACCACTCCTGTTCAACATAGTGTTGGAAGTTCTGGCCAGGGCAATCAGGCAGGAGAAGGAAATAAAGGGTATTCAATTAGGAAAAGAGAAAGTCAAATTGTCCCTGTTTGCAGATGACATGATTGTATATCTAGAAAACCCCATCGTCTCAGCCCAAAATCTCCTTAAGCTGACAGGCAACTTCAGCAAAGTCTCAGAATACAAAATCAATGTGCAAAAATCACAAGCATTCTTATACACCAATAACAGACAAACAGAGAGCCAAATCATGAGTGAACTGCCATTCACAATTGCTTCAAAGAGAATAAAATACCTAGGAATCCAACTTACAAGGGATGTGAAGGACCTCTTTAAGGAGAACTACAAACCACTGCTCAAGGAAATAAAAGAGGATACAAACAAATGGAAGAACATTCCATGCTCATGGGTAGGAAGAATCAATATCATGAAAATGGCCATACTGCCCAAGGTTTATAGATTCAATGCCATCCCCATCAAGCTACCAATGACTTTCTTCGCAGAATTGGAAAAAACTACTTTAAAGTTCATGTGGAACCAAAAAAGAGCCCACATTGCCAAGTCAATCCTAAGCCAAAAGAACAGAGCTGGAGGCATCACGCTACCTGATTTCTAACTATACCACAAGGCTACAGTAACCAAAACAGCATGGTACTGGTACCAAAACAGAGATATAGCTCAATGGAACAGAACAGAGCCCTCAGAAATAATGCCATGAATCTACAACTATCTGATCTTTGACAAACCTGAGAAAAACAAGCAATGGGGAAAGGATTCCCTATTTACTAAATGGTGCTGGGAAAACTGGCTAGCCATATGTAGAAAGCTGAAACTGGATCCTTCCTTACACCTTTTACAAAAATTAATTCAAGATAGATTAAAGACTTAAATATTAGACCTAAAACCATAAAAACCCTAGAAGAAAACCTAGGCATTACCGTTCAGGACATAGGCATGGGCAAGGACTTCATATCTAAAACACCGAAAGCAATAGCAACAAAAGACAAAATTCACAAATGGGATCTAATTAAACTAAAGAGCTTCTGCACAGCAAAATAAACTACCATCAGAGTGAACAGGCAACCTACAGAATGGGAAAAAATTCTTGCAATCTACTCATCTGACAAAGGGCTAATATCCAGAATCTACAATGAACTCAAACAAATTTACAGGAAAAAAACAAACAACCCCATCAAAAAGTGGGTGAAGGACATGAACAGGCACTTCTCAAAAGAAGACATTTATGCAGCCAAAAGACACATGAAAAAATGATTGTCATCACTGGCCATCAGAGAAATGCAAATCAAAACCACAATGAGATACCATCTCACACCAGTTAGAATGGCGATCATTAAAAAGTCAGGAAACAACAGGTGCTGGAGAGGATGTGGAGAAATAGGAACACTTTTACACTGTTGGTGGGACTGTAAACTAGTTCAACTAGTGTGGAAATAAGTGTGGTGATTCCTCAGGGACCTAGAACCAGAAATACCATTTGACCCAGCCATCCCATTACTGGGTATATACCCAAAGGATTATAAATTATGCTGCTGTAAAGACACATGCATACATATGTTTATTGCGGCACTATTCACAATAGCAAAGACTTGGAACCAACTCAAATGTCCAACAATGATAGACTGGATTAAGAAAATGCGGCACATATATACCATGGAATATTATGCAGCCATAAAAAATGATGAGTTCATGTCCTTTGTAGGGACATGGATGAAGCTGGAAACCATCATTCTCAGCAAACTATCACAAGGACAAAAAACCAAACACCACATGTTCTCACTCATAGGTGGGAATTGAACAATGAGAACACATGGACACAGGAAGGGGAACATCACACTCTGGGGACTGTTGTGGGGTGGGGGCAGTGTGGAGGGATAGCATTAGGAGATTTACCTAGTGTTAAATGACGAGTTAATGGGTGCAGCACACCAACATGGCACATGTATACATATGTAACACACCTGCACGTTGTTCACATGTACCCTAAAGCTTAAAGTATAATAATTAAAAAAAAACAAATTGTGATACTGTTATTTCACCACATCTCCTACCCGTCTTAAGTATTAACTCAAATTTTTATAATGATCAGAGTTTGTACTTTATTCTTTCATTCACATGCCAGAACCACCACTGTGTTAAGTGAGATTTATGGGAAGGGCTGAAGGGTAGTCAGTGAATAGAACAAAAGCAACAACCAAAAAGTGAAGCATGTAGCTCTAGTTCAACTGTAGATAATATAGAAACATAACTATCACCCAGGCACCCATCTAGAGAGCTAGGGTTCTCTTCTACTCTTCCCCTTCCTACCCTCCATAGTCAACATGCCTTCTATTCTGGCTCCTAAATAACTCTCTCACCTGTTTCTTCTTCCTCACATCCATGGCTACTGCCTTGGCAAACCCCCTTATGACCTTTCCTGTTGCGGTGCCCATGGCTTGGATCCCTAATCCAATTTACTTTGACTCCTACTTCTCATTCTTCAAATGTGAACCAACTGGTTGTTTTTTTCCTAAATGGCAGTCTGTTCAACCCTTTTAAAAGTTCTGCAAAAATCCAGACTGCCCACATGATAAAGAGCATAGTGCTTAGAAAGCATTCAAGGCTTTTCCTTCTGGCCACCTTACACCACATTCTCCTCTGTGTAAGCATGTTGGATCATTCTGTGCTCCCCTGATGTGCTGTGTCTGCCTAAACCATTAAACCTGTGGCCTAAGCCTTTGAACACTGGTATGTTTGCCAGGGATGCCCTCCCTTTTCTAACTACCTTTCACCTGGCCAATCCTATCATTCTGGAGGTGTTATGGACTGATTGTGTCCCCCACAAAAGCATATGATAAAGTCCTAACTCCCAATGGGACTCTATTCAGAGACGGGGCCTTTAGAAGGTAATTAGGTTGAATAAGGTCATAAGGGAGGGGCCCTAATCTGATAGGTTAGTGTCCTTATGCGAAGAGACACCAGAGAGTTTGCTCCCCACCTCTCTCTAGCTACATGAGGACACAGCAAGAAGGTGACCATCTGCAAGCTAGGATGAGAGGCCTCACTAGAACCCAACAATACTGGCCCCCTGATCTCAGACTTCCAGCCTCCAGGACCATGAGAAAACAAATGTCTGTCATTTAAGCTTCCCAGTCTACAGTATTTGGTTATGGCAGTCTATGTTGACTAATGCTGAAAGCTCTGCTCAAAACTCAGTCCCTGGAGAGTGTGCTCCAATGTCTGAGGCTGGGTGCCTTTTTTCTGCTTACACAGAATCCCTGATACTTTAATCAAGGTCCACACCGTATTGTTGTTACTCTTATGTTTATCTTCTGTACAACTCTGTGAAGAACTCTTTGAGGGCACGGAAAGCCTTGTATTCATCTTTGTTTTAACCCTTCAGCACTCAGTTTGTTTAATATTGCAAGAGGTGCAGGGTAGAGGTGATATTTTGTTGGTTGAGCATATAGGAGTGTTTTGTAAAGCTCTTCCAAAGCAAATAAATAGTGTTGGGGAGAACAAGTGTTTTCCTGGGTTCTTGTAAGTAATTTCCAGCTTGAAGCCATCTGGACAGAAGGAGCAACAGGAATCCTGCTCCAGGCAGCTGGTGTGGCTGGGGAGAGCACAGTGAGCCCTGTTTCATGGGAAAGGTACCAGCCACCACACTTAGTTAATGGTTAATGCTCTCATGGAGGTGAATGGTGGGGGGTGGTGGGGGTGTTATCACAATGAGGCATTCATGAAAAACAGATTTGCTCTCTTGTCCTGTGACCACAGATGCAAAAGATTAATGGCAAGGGAATAAGAAGGAATCTCTAGTTGTCAAAACACTTAAACCAATCCCTCAAAGAAACACCAGGGATTGTGTATTTCAGATGGCTTGGTTTCTACAAGCACTACTACAGTGGTTCAGGTTTCACACTTTCCCATTGCAAAACTAGCAGGGGCCAGTTTTCACATGTTTGACCAGGGCTGTATCATTCATTTCTTCTCTCAGATTAGTTTTCTGAACTAAGTCAATTCTTTGCTATTTCACAGGAGCCCAGGTAGCAGAATATAATATAGTATATGCTCTTTATCTGTCTTTTCCTCTCCATTTGTGGCTAATTTTCCAGGCAGGTGGTGTTAAGTCGATTGTACAAATTAGACTTGGCAGATTTTGAGGGTGTCGTGGAGAGTTTTTGGGGTGGAGGGTAAGCATCTGAGGGGGACTGCTAAGTAGCCTACTGGAAGAGTTAAAAGCCATAGTTTATTCATTAGAATACATGGAATTGGATATAGAAAGTTCTGGGTTAGAATTCTGAATACTATTTACTTGCTGTGTGATCTTTGATAAGGTGCTTGACTTCTCTGAGCCTGACTGCCTGTAAAAATGAAACATAATGGTGCTTACCTTGTAGTGTTGCAAAGATGAGAGACAATATGCATAAAGCACTTGGTGAATGTGAGCACTCAATAAATGTGAACTATCATTAACAACTTCTCTGTTTGTTCATTGTCCTTGGAAGCCATTTACCTCTGTTGGCAAGGAAGAATTAAAGATGACTAAGGCCTATTGGAATTCTGGGACAGTAAAGGACCTTAGGAGGCTGCTATTTTCATCTAGATTAGTGTCCAAATCATTCATGATGGATAGTTTTGATTCTGTTTTAATATCTCTGGAAATGGAGACTTTAGCACTTTGTAAGGAACCTATTCTAGTGTTTCATCATCATAATGGTTAAGAAGTTCTTCCTTATAAGCAGCAGAAATCTATCTGGTTTTAATGCGAGCTCATTTCCTCACATTCAGCCCTTAGGGGAAAAGGAGAAAAGTTGTTGAGTCTCTCAATTGAGAAAATCTTTACGTACTGAATACCAGAATCATCACTCCTTTTCAGTTTCTCCCTGAGGCTAAATGACCACAGGGCCTGTAATAGTTCCTCATGGATACAGTCGCCACTGCTTTGCCATCTTTGATCCTTTTATTTGAGGCAAGTTTATTGCTTGGCATGTGGTTAAAAATCTGTCCTACACTTGGCAGAGCCAAACTATTACAGAATATAAGGGAAAAATGCATTCTCAAGCCTACAGAATATTAAAATTATTTTGATGGTATGCTAACAAATCCCAGGCTCATCATTATAAGCAGGAGATTTAGAAAGGATCCTGGCATCTTCTGTGATGAATCTTACTAATGTAGCACGGTGAGTAAGACATGAATTCTGGAATCACAGACTTAGGGTTGGAACTCCAGCTCCTCAACTTGCTAAATATTTACTTCCCCCAAGCCTCAGTTTTCTCCTCTGTACAAAGGGACAACACAAGTACTAACCTCATAGGGTTCCCAAGGTGACCACGTGTTCCATTTATCCACGCGTTGCTCATTAGCCCCAAGCTCCAGGCACGCTCTGCTGCAATGAATGGCATTCTTCCACATCTCTCCTTCACAGTGAGCCCAGGGTCACTTTCCTCAGGAGAGCGTGTGGAGGGATCCTGCAGGAGGAAACGTTCCCTGCTGCACAGTGAGTCAGTGGGGTAAGGGTGAGGAATCTATGCAGCTCCACCTCAGTCTCATGGCCAGAATCTCAGCCTGGCCTGGTGGCCTTTCCATGCCCTACCAATATGGAGACGAGTGCGCTGAAGGCCGCCTGCCACACTGCACCTGATTCCTTCCGCAGGCCTGTGCATGGCTCCATCACAGCCAGCCCTCTCTCTGAACACCCACACTGCTCATAATTGCCTGTGCTCCAGAGGGCTGCTTTCTGCTTGCTGGGTCACAGCATATCAGCCCTAGTCAGGGCAAACCAGCAAATTGTTCCCACTATTCAAGGACTGAACTGTGCTTTCTGCAGCAAGGTGTGAACCCCACAGCCCTTTTGAGTCTGTCCTTCCTTTTGTATTTTACCTAAGCTCTGGGGTACCATGCAGAGTGTCTTTGTAACTTGTAGTCACTCTTTTTTATTAGAGTTAATGGTTTTTTAAATTGAACTTCTCCTGTTTAATTCCCCATATGGATTATCTCTCCTGATTGGACCCAGACTGATAAAATAGAAAAGCACCCCCTTGAGTCTCTGACTGCAGGAGGTGCCATGGACTGAAGGTCAGCCCAGCTGTGGTGCTGACACATCCCAGTGTCCATGCCAAGGCCCTGCTTCCCGAGGCTCCTCCCAGCCAGTAATGGGGCATGGCAGGGATAATAGGGCAGCTTATTTTTGGGTGATGTGGGTGTCTATGATAGGCAATCTTGACTCGAGGACTCCTGATAGGCTTTCTTAAAAATTTGCAGTGTATTCTAAGACTTTTCCCACCCAACCTTCCTTTTTTCCCAATCTTGTCCACTGCAGTTGGACCTGCATTACCACCTCTCCCAGCTACCCCCACCATTTTCCCTCAAATCTTTTTTCTCATAAATCTCACACAGATTTCACCCCATAGTGAGTCAGCTTTCTGGAGGACCCAAGCAAATAAAGTTGCTACAGGAATTTATTCAGATAAAGCAAACAGTAGGTGCTTGTAAATGTTGGCTATGAAGTTGCTGAGGATGATGATCATTAGCCAAGGTTCAGAATCCCTGCCTACCAGGGTGTCAATGCTGAGTGACAAATCTTGGTTTTGTTTTTTGGTGAGGAAGTAATAACTCCTGTGCTGGATAAGCCCCTCAATGGCCTTGACAACTAAGCTCTTTCTCCTCTTGTTACTTTTACCTCTCAAGAATGTGCTGGGACAGCCACATCCTGAGATAAAGAAGAACAACACAGGCTCTGTTCCCATTCCTTAGAACTGGATGTTGTCCTGCGGTGCTTATTTGTCCAGCAAGTCCAGTTGCTCCTGCACATGAAACCCAGATCAGATCATGCTTTTGGGGTCCCTCAGTTGCAGTGCAGCATAAGACACACGCAGTGGCTGGACGTGGTGGCTCACGCCTGTAATCCCAGCACTTTGGGAGGCCAAGGTGGGTGGATCACTGAGGTCAGGAGTTCAAGACCAGCCTGGCCAACATGGTGAAACCCTGTCTCTACTAAAAATACAAAAAATTAGCTGAGCATAGTGGTGACAGGCACCTGTAATCTCAGCTACTCGGGAGGCTGAGGCAGGAGAATCACTTGAACCCAGGAGGCAGAGGTTGCAGTGAGCCAAAATCATGCCATTGCACTCCAGAACAAGAGCGAAAACTCCATTCCCTCTCCCCGCCCCCAAAAAAGACACACAAAGTGAGACTCAATCCACCCAGGGCAGTCTTCCTGAGCCTTGGGGGACTGGCTTGCCATAAATCCTAGGCTTCTATTGTCCCTTGCTGACTTTCTGTAAGTAATAAAGTTGCTCTGCTTAACACGTGTGAGTTTTCTGTCTCACTGGACCCATGCAAGTGGATTGATACTGATATATGATATTGGCAAGGTGTTTAGCATCTTCTTCTGGGACTGATATTGATGCACAGTGAACCTGCTTCATGTATTGTTCTTCTGATTACTATCCATCAGGGACACAGATGTGCTGTTTGATCACATCCCTAAGGGGTGGCATTTCTAAAACTTTAAATTCATCTTCCTTCTCTGAATCTGACAATAAGCACAGTGCCAGCAAAAATCCCCAATTAGCAATTTGGAATTCTGTGTTTGGGTGTCTGTGCTCATTAACATTTTATTCTAAGAAATTGAAGAAATATGTAGTAACGTGGCAAGATATCAGCTTTGTATGCCACAGGCCACTCTTTTCATCTCATAAGCCTTTTCTAATTTTTGCACCTGTAATTCAAACCTAGCAGAGGTAGCATAAAAAGATATACAGGTTCTGATCCACTCTTAGGCTCCTATAATCTTGATCTGGCATCCCTAGATGCTAAGGAATTAGTGTTTTTCTATTACTATAACTGGTGAGAAAAAAATGTTAGTTGTTCATAACATTTTTAAAATTGGCTTTAAAAATCACCTATTTCAATGATTGTAATTCAGTTAATGGAATCTTTCCTCATCTTTGGAAACTGTATACTGATCTGAGAATCCCTTTTGCATGTGATGGAAAGAGTTTGTCCTACCACAGGGGAGGAAAAATAGCAGATAAGAAATCTGAGACAGTGGTTTCATCCTGTTTAATGTGAGTTTGATACATGACACTGACTAGTTTATCATTCCCAAGACTTCTCCTCCTTTGGCTCTAAAATACTCTTCAAGGACCTAGGCCACTAAAGGATGTGCAATAGCTCTCCCTGCCCAATGCTGACATGATTTGTTGTATTTACCACCACTGCACAATATTCGGCATGCAGTGCTTTGGTGGCCTGTGTGTGTGATGTATGGTATGCTATGAATAACTGGTGCCAATTTTCAACTAAGGAACCGATTGCAAAAACTTTTACTGCAAGTGAATAAGGAACACTTTTATAAGGTTTGATTCTCCAGGGAGCCCAACTGGATGCATTTGGAACTTTCCACATCAATTCAGAGGCAGAGCCAGAAAATGTGGCTAAACATTTTGGCTGATTCAATCATAGCCTAAGTGTTGTGATTGGCAATATATAATCTGTAACCTTTGATTCAAACAGCAAAAATTTAACCTCAGAGAGGTAACCTGAAGGGGGTGTGCTGTTAGGATAATTTATTCTTTCAGTTATATTCTTGTTTCAGCAGAAGAAATGAATTTGGTAATTGGGAATATTTCTAAACTTGTATGCTTAGACACATACACCATTAACATAAATGCTTCTTTACACTCAGGCCCTGGAAATAGTAGCTGTGATTAATATGCTCATCCATATGCTTTTTTTATACCCTTTAAATGCAAAAGATGATTTTTAAAGAACTAAGCATGGATTGGAATTCATTCTGTAATCACATGAACAAATGGCATTTTAAAGGATATAACAGAAAAACATTGCACTAAGCAGAAATGGAAGCTAGGAAATTGATTTCTTATGACAAAGAGAAGCTTTTGGCCTCCTCATTTCAATGAAATAGAAAAAGGATCCTAAAATATGCAATATAATCAGGCTTCTTCTTGTCTTTGGCTGGAAGCCAAAACTATAGTTTTACGTTGTCACATGAGACTCTCCTCTCATCCTCTGCTCCCATCCTGCCCCTGTCCAAACCCACCCCGTGGTGATCCCCTCTCTCCCTGGCAGAAGCATGTTGGGCTTTGCAGGGACACCCCCTCCCCATGGCTTAACATGACTAGCACACAGCTACAGATGTTTCCAAGCCACACAGGGAACTGCTACCCTCTGGAAATTTACACTCTCTTCAGTTAGCTCAGCCTATGGGGAGCTCAGTGGGGGAAAAGAGTGGCTCAGTGATTCTTAAGTGCCTCTCAGAAGCCCACAAATGGACTTGTGCTGAAACATAGTTTAGATGGGCAAACCACATTTTAAAAATGGAGTTAACAGAGTCACCCAGTAATATATTCCCAAACATATTCTTTTACAACTTATTTTATGCTTGGATAAGCCTGTGTGCTAGTTTGCTGTTAGGATGACATATTCATGCAATGCTCATTTCTAAAACATAATAAATTATAAAAGATATGTGTTCTTAGAAAGGTGTGAGTTAAAAGAAAAAAGCTGAAAAGAAGTTTTTCAATTTAGATGGATAATATATTACAAATGGGGAATGTGCTTATAAGGGATATTATTTTTGTCATATCCTGATATGAGAATGTATGTGATTTTTTGCTACATGGAGTGGGAAGGGACAGGCCAGACCTCACAGGAGAACACAGGAACAGACAGAAGTTGGAAACAAGGATCCAGCTACATGTGTGCAAATCCTAATCTGGGTGTGCAAAGAACAGTATCAGCTAAAAGTTTGTCAGAAGGTTTCGGCTGAGCCCTGCTCCCAGGTCTAGCTGAGCTCTCTTTGTACCCTGTGGCCCTCATTTTATGACAGTCGTTGTGTTTGTCATTACCTGCCCAATATCAGTCATCCCTGGCAGATTGTAGTCCTCATGAAGGCAGGGCTCTGATTTGCTTGTTGCTGAATCCTCGCAACTAACATCTGCCCACACATTATAGGTGCTCAATCCATGCTGAATAAATGACATTAATATCAGTTTGGAGAGACTAGTGGCAATCAGTGGGGGAGGAGAGCAGAAGGACAGAGGAGAAGCAAGTTGCCTGCCCTCAGACAGGCCATGTGGTGGTAGCAGCCACCTGGGGCCTCTGGGAGGAAGCTACGCAAAGCACAGCCAGAAGTCCTTGCCCTGGGGATGTCTGGAGCTCCAGATGCAGGCAGGGGCTGCCTCCAGGCTGTGTCAATGTGATGGTCCAAGGCAAGGCCAAGTTTACAAGTGGAGTTTAAGGAGGTCTGGCTATGAGGGAATAAGGAACATGGAAGCTGGGATCCAAGCTTAACTTGATGCTCTGCCTATAATGAGAAAACTTACCTATAATGAAAAAATTAGTGTTGCCACAGTAATTATCAACTGATAGCAACAGTGATCTGTTTCCTCTGCTATAAGTCATGTCCCCATCCCTTATGATAACAAATGGGTCAGTTAGCCACTCCAGTTTCAAATTGCTCCTTGGAAAAATGTTTACAGTAAAGCCTTTCTAGCCAAATAAAACAATAGCTTATTGTCTATTATCAAGACCATGTAAAACGTGAAAAGAAAAATTACATATGGGAAAATAAACTATTAACCATGCTTGACTCAAGCATTCTTTTGAAGCCCCAAATGGGTCTGAGGTCACTTCTTGCAGGGTCACCTTGGGGAAGTTGCCTTCTTTATCTCTATCTCCCATCTTCAAGTGCAAAGTTAAACCTTGGAATGCATCCTAAGAACCTCAGGGGTAAAGAAGCAAGACTGTGAAAGCATGCACAGCCCAAAGATTGAGCCATATTCCCAAGGACCTGTCCAGGGGAGATCAGGCCCTGGCAGGACAGAGCACCTTCTGGCCTTGCTCTTCTGTATACCATTGACCTCTGCCATTCAGCCAGAGAGGAGCTGAGGAGAAAAGGCCCATTGCAGGCAAAGACAGAGGGGCATGGAGCCTATTCCTGTGCTCCTGGGTGCCTCCTTCCACAGCGACTTCTCTGAACCCATCTCAATCCTTGCCCCGTGTGGGCTCCCCTTCAGCGTCCGGGGGCTTGCAGCTTTTTGCTTGCCAACCTCGCTCTCTCTTTGGGACATTCTGCTTCTCATTCCTGCTGCCAGGAACAATGCTGCTGTGAGTTGGATGAGAACGTGTTTGGGAAGAGGGTCCTAAATCAATGATGCTTCATGTCAGCACAAAAGTCACATAACACTTTTTAGCCACTCTGTACCTCCTGGGAGCCCCCAGTTTTTTTTCACTGGGCTAGAACGATGTATCTAAGCCCCAGCCTGGAATACTCTCCTGTTTTGTTGTGTAGCAGACCCCTTAGCCTTCCTCAGCTCAGCTGTCATCTCCCTAGAAAAAGAAAGGTGGTGGGTGGTGATCTGAGTCTTGGGATGCTTGGCCGGCATTGCTGTTGGTGGTTGGTGATCCTGGCCCATGGAACTCTGCCCATCTTTCAGTGGACCCTGCAGTTCTGGCCACTGGGCACGTCAGTGCTCAGAGACACTTTCCCTCTTTCCCAAGTTCCACGAATATTGATGAACCCTTGCTACATGCCAGGCTCTATGGTAAGTCTTAGTCATATTGTTTGAAGAACAGCAGCTGGGTCCCAGTTTCACACAATACCAACAAGGACCCCATCTTAGCTATTTTAGCCCTGTAGATTCAAGGGGACAGATTAAAATGAGATTTAATGTCTTGGTACTTTGATAAATGGAAGCTTGGATTTAATTTCTTTTCTTTCTTTCTTTTTTTTTTTTTTTGTTGTTTGTTTGTTTTAGAAAAAGAAAGGATTAGATATTTCTCACAACCAGAGCTGTGGGGTAAAACACATGCCTGCCAGAAATGTGAACTTTGTGAGGGCAGGACTTGCTCAGAGGACTTTCTCAAGTCCATGGCTGTTGTCCTATCACCAGAGAAGAGCCTGGGCCCCAGTAGGCCTCCAGGAGGTAATGTTTGAATGAATGAATGATGCAACATGTATTGAGAATTTGCTAAGTACCAGGCAGTATTGAAATCGCTTTGCCATAGTAGTTCACGAAACCCTCACCAAAGTCCTCAGTGGGAGATGCTGTCATCACCCCATTTTGTAGAGGAGGGTCCCCTCCATTTGATAGAGGAAGAGGGAGACCCAACTAACATTCTTGAGATCCCATCAGCCTGACACAGCCAGGAGGCAGAGCTAGGTTGCCTGGTTTTGGCCACCTGATGTTGCCTCTGAGAAGGGGAGACTCCCCGAGGGGTCAGGATTTATTTTCCCATTCATTTGTTCACTCACTTATTCCACAAATATTGATGAACTCCTTCTACGTGCCAGACTCTATGGTAAGCCTTGATGAAACAGTTTGAAGAGCAGCTGGGTCCCAGTTTCACCAAGCACCAACAGATACCCTGTCTTCTCTGTGTCCTAGGCCTGGACGGCGCCCTGCACTTTGGTTGGCCATCTCCTATCTCTTCTCTTCAGGGACTCTCGCTTATTTATGCTCTTATTTTTGGTTATTTTACTGAAGGTTTTACCTCTTTTATATATTCATATACACACTCTTTAATTCTCCCCCTTCCTTTCCAATTTGTGCTCAGATACCTGAGGAAAAATCTCTTTCCAACACTTTTACCGAGAGCTGATACACATAAGGAGATCAATGGTGATGCACTCTTGTCAAGGGGCAAGAAATCCATATAAAATAAAGGGGAACAATACTTCAAAGTCCCTGTAATTTAATAAACAGATTATATTTTATTAATACTGTTTTACTAGCTCTGATTAATTTCTTCCTAGTTCAAGAACCAGCCTTCAAGATAAATAGTAATCATCTCAAATACAAATTTATTTTTTTTCTATTTTGTCCTATTTTTGTTCCACTTAAAATACACAGTATTTTGGTGACTCTGTGACTGGTCAAGGGTTTTAGGGCTCACCAAGTGTCATTTATTACATTTGTTGAATGGAAAAATATGTTTTAAATTTGAAATGCCTGCCAGTAGCTAGCAGGATTTTTAACTCATTACAGCATACATGTCGAAATTTATTTGGAAAGTCATGGTTATAAATCTACAAAATACTGGCACTTTCATGGTATTTTAAAATATCTTTCTTTCATGTATTAGTTCTTCTGTTTTCACATTCCGTGGACTTCCTCAGGCTCCCCATCCTAACAGCTGGGGCAACAGTAGGCTGTAGGAGAACATAACATTCTAGAATACGGTTTTATTTTTTTTGAAATTTCAAAATGCAGTCTGCCAAAGAATGTCCCTAATGCCCTCCAAAAAGCAACAGCTGGCTGTGGGCTAGACTTTCTGAATTAATTCGAACCTGTATCCAACAAACCTAGTGTACAGAATTTTCTAGCTTTTTTTGTGTTTCTGTCTTGCTAATAGATACTTAGGAACTCTGTACATTTTTGTTCTTTCAAAGTTGAAAGAATAAGCGGAATTTTTGAGTCTCAGAATGCCCACCAAGACATAGCTTTTATTTAACAAACAATTTAAGACAGGAGAGACACTGAAACAACAAAAGCTTATCTTCTGGAGTTGTCATCATTCCTTCTTTCCAGATGGATCCCAAAATATTTGCCAGGAATACTGCTTTATTTATGACTTAGAATAGGAATACATAGAGAACCATAACAATTGTCACTGCACTCAAACTATTTTCTGCAATTACCAACGGAAATAACAAAAACACTAGGAAAACACATTTTCATCAAAATAGCAGATTTTTTTCTTTGTGAGCTGTAATTAGTCCCTGTGCCAATTTCCATTCTCTGAATTGCATGCTAGATGATAGGCATTTTTTTTTCTTTCTTCTTTTTTTTTTTTGGTGAGAGGAAAATGAATGTATTAGCTCATAAACACATCCTGACCAGATTACAAATTAATTCCTCTGGAATTTATCAGTAAATAAACAGTCTTCCCAAAAAAGAAGTCTATTTGTCCAGAAATGTTTACTTGGAAACATTAGTGTCCACTCTTCACATATCTACTTATATTTTTTGTGTATGTCTTAACCCCTGCAATATCATGAAGAATTATACCTTCTCTCAATGTAATACACATGCCTTGCATGGTAACAGTAGTCATTTCAGGTAAATTAATTATTCCATTGCATGGCCAAGTGCGGTATAATCCCAGCACTTCGGGAGGCCACAGTGGGTGGATCACTTGAGGCCAGAAGTTTGAGACCAGCATGGCCAACATGGTGAAACCCCGTCTCTACTAAAAATACAAGAAAATTAGCCAGCCATGGTGGTGCATGCCTGTAATCTCAGCTACTCGAGAGGCTGAGGCACGAGAATCATTTGAACCCAGGAGGCAGAAGTTGCAGTGAGCCAATATCACACCACAGCACTCCAGCACGGGTGACAGAGCGAGACTCTGTTTCAAAAAAAAAAAAAAAGAAAAAAAATTATTCCATTCCAGTAAACTAGAATATATAATCAATGTGGAAATTTTTGATTCCTTTCAAAATGTGTACACAAATGCTGATACTCCAGTCACACTTATTACACTTTACTTTTTTTCACTTAAAAATACTGTACATTGTGGCAATTGCTCCAAGTCAGTGTATATAGAATTGCTGTCTGCACAGTATTCCATTATTTGGAGAAACCACTGATACATCTAACTAATTTCTTACTGACGGATGTTTATTATGTTGCCTGTTCTTGCTATGGCAAACCACGCTTCAAAGACTATTCTTTTCCATATTATTTTATACATGAATGAGTATATCTGCAGGCTAACTTCTTAACAGCCCTCCAGCAGCGATTCACACCCTTCTCTCACATGGAAATCACGCAGGCATCTGAAAAATACTAATGGCTGGGTTCCACCTCAAAGATTCAGATTGTCACCTGGGCATTGGGAACTTTAAAGGTCCTCAGGTGATGCTAAGGGTTGAAAACCTTTGCCTTCAAGAACCATCAGCTGCCCAGGTCCTGGCTCTGCCAAGAAGGATCTGTGTATCTCTGCCCTGCAAAAGCCAGGGAGCTCCCTCACTGAACTGTTGTCCACCTGACAAGTAAGAACCCGTGTGTCGTGGTAATTTTTTTTTTTTTTTTTGAGGCAGAGTCTCACTCTGTCACCCAGGCTGGAGTGCAGTGGTATGATCTCGTCTCACTGCAACCTCCACCTCCTGGGTTCAAGCGATTGTCCTGCCTTAGCCTCTTGAGTAGCTGGGACGACAGGCATGTGCCACCATGCCTGGCTAATTTTTCTATTTTTATTTTAGTAGAGACGGGGTTTTGCCATGTTGGCCAGGCTGGTCTCAAACTCCTGACCTCTGGTGATCTAGCCACCTCAGCCTCCTGAAGTGTTGGGATTACAGACGTGAGCCACTGTGCCCGGCTGTGTCATGGTAATTCTAAATTGCATTTCTCTTATGACAAATGCAGTTGAAAATATTATATGTCTAAGACCATTCACACTTGCTTTTTTTGTGAGCTATTTCTTATTTGGGTCATTATACTGTTGTTCTTTCTCTTTATAAATTAAAGAAATTAGCTCCTTGTGGAAGGAAGTTTTGTTTGTTCATTTTTGTTTCATTTGTCATTGTCTTAACTTTTTTTGTGGCATTTTTCTCTATGAGAAATAGTTTTATGTTATCAAGTTTATCAAAAAGTCCTGGCTTCTGAGTTGTGCATCAGACTGAGAAAGATCCTCCTTATTCTGAGATTATTAGTATTTTTTTAATTTTATGACTTCTTCTAGAATTTTAAAGGTTTCATTTTTGACATTTAAACTTTTACTCATCAAAAACTGTGACATTTATTTTGGCATCAGTTGTGTGGTATGGATCCAACTTTATTATTTTTTCTAGATGCTCAAACACCATAAACTGAATTATTAATCCTCTCATTGATTTGAAATGCTACTTTCATCATATACTAAATTACTATATATACCAGTTCCATACTATTTTTTATTATATTAGAGAACAATGATAGAAATTTGTAATATGTTATAATAAATTATTCCTTATTACTCTTGCTTTTTAGAAATGTTCTGGTTTTTATGCTTGATAGTTTTCATTATTAATTTTAGAACCAGCTTTTCTAGTTCCAGAACAATCCTATTGTATTTTTATGGGGGATTATGTTGAATTCACTTAATTAGAACTGAGCACACATTCCATCATGGCCCACCTCCCGCTGACTTCTACCCTCATTTCTGTTTTCCCCCTTTTACTGAAAATTCCAGCTCTAACAGTATCCTTGAAGTTCTACAGACACATCATGTTCCCTCTTTATCTTTCAATCAGCTGAGAGACTTGGAGATAGGCTCACGGAACCCTCCCCTCTCCCAGCACCCTTCCCAGGTCGATGCCTACCCTCCCACTATCAGCTTAGATCTTCTCAGAAGACTTGGCAATTCCCCAAGGGCACCCTAACACATTGTGTTGCAACTGCCCGTTCACTGGTGTGAGAGAGGAAGGTCAAAATGTACGTGCTTAGACTCAGGTGCAAAAAAATCATCAAGTGAAACTTTTTCTGTAAAGGACCTCATGTTATTTTAAAATTCTCATGTCACCTACAAATGGGTGGAAGAAAACCCTTGAAATTGCTATCCCGTGTATCACTTTTAATTTAAAAAATCTTGAAAATATTTAGTCAATTCAAAGCTCCATCTCCCTTCAGAGCTGCCTCTGGTCTCTCAGGGTTCTTCTCTTCAGGATCTCCTTCTCTCCCAGAAGGCATCTGAGCCTAGGAGCACTTTGTGGTTGTAGCAAAAGGGGTCTCTGCTCTGAATCCTGCCTCTTCTGGGCATCCTTTGTTGTCCCTTGAGGTGTGGCTGGTGCCTTCTGCATGGTTTGAGCCTTGTGCCGGGGCTCAGTGCTGACTGTGCCCACTCAATGCCCTTTGTGAGGTTTCTGCTCTCTGTGGCCTTCTTGTCCCAACCTCAGGCCTCCACATGTGACTTCTGCACCTCATCTCTGGGATGGTTTCAGTGGGTCCTAGACTGCTTTCTGTGCTCCCTGGGACAGTTGGTGGCACTCTGTGAGCCTACTCTCAGGTACCCTTACAAGCTACTCTTAATTTTCCCCGCTGTTCTGCTTGTTGGACATGGCATCATGCTGCAATGTTAACAGTCTTTCAAAGCTAAGTGCAGAGGATGTGATTCCATCCCTGGCAGTTCTTAGATTCCCTGTAAGTGCCCAGGCTTCTTCACTCTCTGATCTTGGTCAGGTTACTTAACTTTCTCTTCCTGAATTTCCTCAGCTGTAAAATAGGAATGAAAGCGGTACTGAAATCATTGTGCCATTCTGCAGATTAATTGCAAGCACTCAATAAATATTTGCTCTTTTATTATTATAATTATTCTACTGCCTCCACTTTTAGGTGTAAGCAGGGATTACCTACAGAAGCTTCGCCACCCAAGTCTTTATTAATTGATTTGTTGTCTTTACTGATTTCTTTCAGCAAGTGAAAAAGATAGCACTTTTAAAAAACTTCCTTTCTTCTGTTGTATTTGGATTACAGAGTGATTTTTAAAGACACTACTAATAGAGGTATTTTATCTTGGTACAAAATTATTTAAAAAATAGACTTAAACAGAGACTTCCACTTATGGGTATAATAGACTAAGACCCTATTGGATGATTTCTTCACTCTGCATACAACAACTGTGAGACTGCACGTAATCATATGATAGTACTGGAGACTGAAGAGAAGATGACAGGATCTAATGGGGGAGTCCATGCTTGCTTGAAGGAGGAGAGACATGGATCTGGACAAGTAAGTTTTCAACTCCACTGCTTTTAGCCTGGGCTAAGTGTTGTCTTCATGGCTCAGACAGCAGTGGCAGTGGTCCGTTAGGAAAACTTAATTTTTCTGGTCTGAGAAATCAAAATGAAGCCAGAAAATTATAAATGTTGGAGAGAGAGTGGGGTAATATTAGAAGGGAAAGAGGCAGAGAGGGGATCCCTGGTCCTGTCCATCATCAGAGAGGGGATCCCTGGTCCTGTCCATCATATCACTGACTGAATCCAGAAGCATATGGCATGGAAAAGACACAAAGCAGCTCTGGTAAAGATCTGAACTGAAACTGAACTGCTGTCAAAAATCAATATTCAGTTGAAGACCGACTAAGAATATTACCTGCAAAAAGAAAAAAAAATGCTCTATCAGATAAAAATAACAGTATCTAGGATCTGTTAACATCCATGATACTAACATTCTGTCCAAAATTATCCAACATGTAAAGATCCAAGAAAATGGAAAATATTCTAAGGAGAAAAAAACATTAATTGTGTTCAAGCTAGAGATGAACCAGATGCTGGAACTGACAGATAAAGAAATTAAGACAGCTGTTATAACAATAGTCAATGAAATAAAACAGAACATGATTTCAGTGAATAGAAATCTTGGCAGAGAAGTTGGAAATGTCAGCAGAAAATTAAAAACAATAAAATAGGAAACAACTGGAAGTTATAGAACTAAAATTTATAATTATGATAAAAAGTCGGTGGAAAAACTTAATGGTCAAATAGAACAGAGAAAGAGTAAGTGAACTCAAATATAGAGCAGTAAAGATTGTCCAAGGTGAAAAACCTGATTCTGGGAAATTAACAGTGTCCTGTTAGACTGGATAAAACAAGAAAACATACATATAATAGGAATATCAGAAGGAGATGAGAGAATGATGTAGAACAATATTTTTAAAAGAAATAATAGCTGAACATTTCCCAAATTTGGTGAAAGATAAAAATGTTTAAATACTAGATGCTGCACAAACAATACTCACAATGAACGCAAAGAAGCTAAAGCTAAGGCACATCATATTAAAGTGTTGACGGCCAAATATAAAGGGTAAATACTGAAAACTAACATATTAAATACAAAGAAACAATGATAATTAACAGCCACTTTCTTATCAGAAATCATGAAAGACAGAAAATACGAGAATAATATTTTGAAAACGCTGAAAGAAAACAACTGCCAATGTATAATTCTATATCCAGTAACAATATTTTTTAAGAACGAAGGCTCCAGAGCAGCAACACACTTATACACACTTATACTCTCTCAGATTTCACTGGGTAGCCTAGCACATGGCCAGACATTGTTTCAGAGATAATAGAGAGGTGTCTTGGAACTCTCCTTATGATGATGTTCCAATTCCACGGGGCATTCTGTTATTGGGATTGTCATGGGTGAAGAGCTAAATGCACTATTCAGGACGACCAACCTAAAATAAGAGAAGAGATAGGATTGTATATGTAAGTAAAGGAAAGATAAAGGAATGCACAGACCTGGAATTGAGGACATCAAAGTGACAGCACTGAAAAATCACATGAAAAATGTATTAATGGGGAGAATCACATAATTGAATCAAACAACTGCAAAAATCAGTTGCAGGCTGGAATTCTAAGTAGAGGGTAAATCAGCTTAAAAGTAAAAAGAAATGTTCAGTTAAGATTTACTCTCACTTAGGAACATTTGTGTTTATGGTGTATTCTCTTCCTACTTAAAATTTAATACATGATTGTTGGCTGCTTGTATGTATTCTTTTGAGAAGTGTCTGTTCATGTCTTTTGCTTATTTTTAATGAGGTTATTTGTTTTTTGCTTGTTCAAGTGTTTAAGTTCCTGAAAGACTCTGGATATTAGATCTCTGTTGGAGGCATAGTTTGTGAATATTTCCTCCCATTCTGTAGGGTGTCTGTTTACTCTGGTGATAGTTTTTGTTGTTGTTGTTGTTTGTTTGTTTGTTTTGCTGTGCAGAAGCTCTCTAATTAGGTCCCACTTGTCAATTTTTGTTTTTATTAAAATTGCTTTTTTGAGGACTTAGTCATAAATTCTTTCCCAAGGCCAATGTCCAGAATGCTGTTTCCTACATTTTCTTCTAGGATTGTCATAGTTTAAGTCAAGCTTGTCCAGCCTGTGGCCTAGGATGGCTTTGAATGTGGCCCAACACAAATTTGTAAATGTTCTTAAAACATTATGAGTTTTTTTGCATTTTTTTAAAGTTCATCAGCTATCATTAGTGTTAGTGTATTTTATGTGTAGTCCAAGACAATTCTTCTTCCAATGTGGCCCATGGAAGACAAAAGATTGGACACTCCTGGTTTAAGGTCTTACATTTATATCTGTCATCCATTCTGAGTTAATTTTTGTATATGGTGAAAAGTAGGGGTCCAGTTTCATTCTCCTGCATATGGCTAGCCAGCTATCTCAGCACTATGTATTGAATAGGGAGCCCTTTTCCCACTGCTTGTTTTTGTCAATTTTTCCCAAAGATTAGAGGCTATAAGCGTGAGGCTTTATTTCTTGGTTCTCAATTCTGTTCTATTGGTCCACGTGTCTGTTTTTGGACCAGTACCATGATGTTTTGGTTATTGTAGCCTTATAGTTAGAAGTAGAGTAACGTCATTGCTTGGCTATTCAGGCTCTTTTTTGTTTCCAAATGAATTTTATAATTTTTTTTCCAATTCTGTGAAAAGTGATGATAGTTTGATAGGAATAGCATTAAATCTGTAGATTGTTTTGGGCAATATGGCCATTTTAATAATATTGATTATTCCAGTCCATGAGCATCGAATGTTTTTCCATTTGTTTGTGTCATCTATGATTTCTTTTAGCTGTAGTTCTCCTTTTAGAGATCTTTCACCTCCTTGGTTAGATGCATTCCTACAAATTTTTTTGTGGCTATTATAAATGGGTTGTATTCTTGATTTGGTTGTCAGCTTGAATGCTGTTGATGTATAGAAATGCTACTGATTTTTTGTATCCTGAAAGTTTACTGAAGTTGTTTATCAGTTGCAGTAGCCTTTTGGCAAAGTGTTTAGTGGTTTCAAGGTATAGAATCATATTGTCTGTGAAGAGAGATAGTTTGACTTCTTCTGAAGTCAAAAAGCAACAGATGTTGGCAAGGCTGTGGAGAAAGAAAACACTTAAACACTGTTGGTAAGAATGTAAATTAGTTCAGCCACTATGGAAAGCAGTTTGGAGGTTTCTCAAAGGACTTAAAACAGAACTGCCATTCAACCCAGCAATCCCATTACTAGGTATATAGCCAAAAGAAAACAAGTCATTTTACCAAAAAGACACATACACTCACATGTTCCTTACAGCACTATTCATAACAGCAAAGACATGCAATCAATCTAGTGGCTCATCAACAGTTGATTAGATAAAGAAAATGTGGTGCATGTACACCATGAAATACTACACAGCCATAAAAGAGAATAAAATATTGTGCTTTGCAGCACCATGGATATAGCTGGAGGCCATTATCCTAAGCAAATTAATACAGGAACAGAAAACCAGATACCACATGTTCGCACTTATAAGTGGGAGCTAGACATTGGGTATTCCTGGGCAAAAAGATGGCAACAATAGACACTGGGACTACTGGGGAGGGGAGAGGAAAGGAAACGTTGAAAAACTGTTGGGTACTATGCTCAGTGTCTGGGTGATGGGATCACTCATACACCAAACCTCAGTATTACACAATATTACCTAGATAACGAACCTGCTTATGTACCCCCTGAGTCTAAAATAAAAGTTAAAAAAATCCTAAAAATGCCAAAAGATTTATAAAAACAACAACAAAAAGACATTACATGGGGTTTCCAAATTGATCTCTTAAAAATCAGAAGTGGGAGGAGGGTGAGTATCAAAAAACTACCTATTGGGTACTATGCTTATTACCTGGGTAATGAAGTAATCTGTACACCAAACCCTCATGACACACAATTTTCCTATATAACAAATGTGCATATGTACCCCCTTAACCTAAAATAAAAGTTGGAAAGAAAAAAGTTTAAAAAATTAAAATTAAGAAAATAAAAACCTTGGTACTAACTGAAACATGTGTATATAAAATGCTACAACTTTTATTTCTGATAACAAAACAGTTAATATTTAGAAAATTGTATTTCATCATTTGTAATAAAATGGAACATTCTTAAAGCTGTTAGAAATAAGACTTAATAAATACTATATAAACATACAGACTAAGAAAACACAGGCATATCTCATTTTGTTGCACTTTGCTTTATTGAAATTCTCACATACTGTATTTTTTGCAAATCAGAGGTTTGTGGCAACCCTTCATCGAGCAAGTCTGTTGGCGCCATTTTTCACAGTGTGTGCTTACTTCATGTCTCTGTGTCAGATTTTGGTAATTCTAAAAATTTTTCAAACATTTTCACTATTATTATTTCTGTTATGGTGATATATAATCAGTGATCTTTGATGTTACCATTGTAATTGTTTTGGGGCACTATGAACCGTCCCCATATAAGGCAGTGAACTTATCTGTCAATGATGTGTGTGTTCCTACTTCTCCATCTCTCTTCCTCTCCCTGGGCCTCTCCATTCCAAAAGACGCAAGAGTATTAAACTAGGCTAATTAATTATTCGACATTGACCTCTAAGTGTTTAAGTAAAAGAAAGAGCTGCATTTCTCTCACTTTATATGAAAAACTAGAAATGATTAAGCTCAGTGAGGAAGGCATGTCGAAAGCTGACATAGACCAAAAACTAAGCCCTTTGTGCCAAATGAAGCTACCCAACAATGTCTGAGAGAGTATAAACGTACTGATGTTCTGGGGCTTCACTTTTTTTTTTTTTTTTGAGACAGGGTCTCACTCTGTCACCCAGGCTGGAGTGCAGGGGCACCATCTCAGCTCACCGCAACCTCCACCTCCCGGGTTCAAGTTATTCACATGCCTCCGCCTCCTGAGGAGCTGGGAATGCAGGTGTGTGCCACCAAGCCTGGCTAATTTTTCTTGTATTTTTAGTAGAGACAGGGTTTCACCATGCTGGCCAGGCTGGTCTTGAACTCCTGACCTCAGGTGATCCGCCCGTCTTGGCCTCTCTAAGTGCTGGGATTACAGGCGTGAGCCACCATGCCTGGCTGGGGCTTCATTCTTAAAAGATATTGGCATTGAATATAAAATTCTGGGTCCACAGTTTTTTCTTTCAGCATTTCCAAAAGATTGTTCTCCCTTTTTCTGTCCTTACAGTTTCTGATAAGAAGGTGGCTGTTAATAATCCTTCTTTCTCTGTATGTGATATGTTAGTTAGCCAAGTTGTGAATGCAAAGGAAAAGTTCTTTTGGTTTGTTTTGTTGCTTGAGGCAGTTTCACTTTGTTGCCCACGCTGAAGTACAGTGGTATGATCATAGCTCACTGCAGCCTCGAACTTCTGGACTCAAACAATCCTCCTGCCTCAGCCTCTCAAGTAGCTGGGGCTACAGGCACATGCCAGCACACCCAGATGATTTTTTAAAAACTTTTTTGTAGAGTCAAGGTCTTGCTATGTTGCCCAGGCTGGTTTCAAACTCCTGGCCTCAAGTGATCCTCCCACCTCAACCTCCCAAATTGCTGGGATTACAGGTGTGAGCCATCACACTCAGCCCTGGAGAAGTTTTTGATGGAAATTAAAATTCCTACTTCAGTGAAAACACAAATGATAAGAAAGTGAAACACCTTTATTGCTGACATGAAGAAAGTTTTTGTGGTCTGAATAGAAGATCAAACTGACCACAACCTTCCCTTAAGTCAAAGCCTAACCCAGAACAACGCCCTATCTCTCTTCAATTATATGAAGACTGAGAGAAGTTTAAAAGGTTCCGAAAAAAATTTAAAACTAGCAGAGGTTGGTTCATGAGGTTTAAGTATGGAAGCTGTCTTCATAATATGAAGTGTAAGGTGAAGTGGCAAGTGTTGATGGAGAAGCTACAGAAAGTGATCTAGAAGATCTAGCTAAGAGAAGTGATGAAGGTGGCTACACTAAAAAGCATATTTTCTATGTAGATGAAACAGCCTGTTATTGGAAGAAGATGCTATGTAGGGCTTTTTTACACACAGAGAAGTCAATGCCCAGCCTCAAATCTTAAAAGAACAAGATGACTCCGTTGAAAGCGGAGAAAGAGATCACATTAACAAAACTTTTATTACAGCATAATTGTTATAATTGTTCTATTAATTATTAGCTATTGTTAATCTTTTACTGAGCCTATGACAAATTAAACTTTATCATAGTTACGTATGTATAGGAAAAACACAGTAGACATAGGTTGTAGGCATATCCATGGTTTTCGGCATCCACCAGGGGTAACAGAGCATATTGACTGTGGATATGTGTGGTGTAGATCACAAACGTTGAGTAGATTAGGGACAAAGGCCAAAACTTGAATAATGACACAAGGATGGCTTCGGTTGTGTAGAACTGCATGTCAGTGCTAGAGGCTAAACTCTGAGAACTCCATCCTTCCAGCAGGAGGAATGAGAAAGAGAGTGGGGGGGTCAGAGATCGTAGGAGAAATCCCAGATTGCAGAGAGCTGGAGAAAAGCATCGCCTAATTCTGTGTATAAACTGGCATAAGTTCCAGAGTTACCCCTGAGCAATGTATGTGTGGATTGGACCAAAGACACATAGCAACGAGTTCAAGAACTGAACTCCATAGAAACCACTGCCAAGTCCCAGACTAACCTTTTATAGGGTGCATATGCTTGGAAGACCCAAACAGCGTAGCAAAGACTTTGAATTGGAACCATCACAGATAGAAGGCAAACTAGAACTTTTTGGATGACTTCCTGTTATCCAGAGTAACATTCTCCAGAGCGGGGTGGTGAATGACCAAGTGCTGTCTTCATCAGACCAGGTGCAAGGCCAGGATGCTTTCTCCCACGGCTCTTGTTCACATCATCCTGGAAGTCTCAGCAACTGAAACAAAGCAAGGAAAACAATTAAAAGTCATATAAATTGGGAAGGAAGAAATAAAACTGTATCCATTAGATTGGACATCTAAATGTCCAATCATGTAGACATGATTGTCTGCAAAGAAAATCCCATGGAATCTGTAAAAAGCTCTCGGGACAAATAATTGAGTTTAGTGGGTCACAGAATATAAGGTTATTATACAATAACAATCATGTTTCTACCTATTAGCTGGAATAACTGGAAATCAAATTTGAAAAAGTATTATTTACAATTATATCAAAAAATGAAACATTTAGGTATAAATCTAACAAAATATATACTGTATTTATATGCTGAAAACAGCAAAGTACTGATGAAAGAGATAGATGAAAATCTAAATAAATGAAGAGATATAACCTGTTTGTGTATTGAAACAATGATAGCGTGCCAATTTTTCCCCAAATAATCTATTGATTCTATGTAACTCCATTCAGAATCCCAGAAGGATTCCCTGTACATATTTACCAGCTGAGTCTAAAATTTATATAGAAAACCAAAGGTATTAGAATAACCAAAACAATTTTGACAAAGAGCAATCAAGTTGAAGGACACGTGTTGCCCTATTTCAAGACTTACTCTAAAGCTATAGTAATCAAAATAATATAGTTTGGTGAAAGGATAGACAGATAGAACAATAGAACACAATAAAGAGTCCAAAGATATATCCAGACAAATGTGGTTAATTGATTTTTACAAGGGTGCCAAGACATTTCACTGGAAAAAGAATAGATTTTCCAACAAATTGTGCCAAAACAATTGAACATCCATAGGCATAAAAGTAACCTAGAATTATATCCTGCAGCTTACACAAAAATTAACTCAAAATGAATCATAGACCTAAATGCAAAATGTGAAACTATAAAACTTTCAGAAGACAATAGAGGGAGAAATCTTTGTGACCTTGGATTAGACAAAGTGTTCTTAGATATGACACCAAAAGCAGGATGCATACAAGAAAAACTTAGTAAACTGGACATCATCCAAATTAAAGTCCTTGGCTCTGTGAAAGACACTCTTAAGAGAATGAAAGGGACAGGTTACAGACTGAAAATGTATCTAAATCACATATCTGACAAAGCATGTATATCCAGAATATATAAAGGACTTTCAAACCTCCTCAATATGAAAAAGTCTAGTCCATTAAATAATGAACAAATGATTTAAAAAGACAGTTCACCAAAGAAAATATAGGGTAGGCAAATAAGCACATAAAATATCCTCAACATTATTTAATCCTCAGTAACTTGCAAATTAAAACCACAATGATGTAGCACTACACACATACAAAAATACCTACAATAATAAATAGTGACAATATAAATGCTGGTTAGTGTGCAGAGTAACTAGAAAACTAGTACATTTCTGGGGGAATGCAAAATGGTATAGTTGTTTTGGAAAATAGTTTGGGCATTTCTTATGAAATGGAATATGTACTTACTATGATTCAGCAATCCTACTCTTAGGCATCAACCCAAAATAAATGAAAATATTCACATAAATATCTGTAGGTGAGGATTTACTTATAATCCCCCCAAATTGGAAACAGTCTAAATATCCTTCAGCTGGTTTGTGGATAAATAAGTTGCAGTAGACCCAAGCAATGTAACACACTCAAGAATATGCAACACGTTTGCAAAGGCAAAATTATAGAGATGCAGAATAGCTCAGTGGCAATTAGAGGGAAGGTTTCACCGCAATGGGGTGGTAAGATGAATTTTTTATATAATGGTGTAACTGTCTTATGGTGGTGGTTACAAAAATTTATGCATTTGTGAAAACTCATAGAACTGTACACCAAAAAGGGTGAATTTTATTATAGAAAATTAAATAGGAGATGAGAGAGTATCTGCATTATGATTGAGTAAAAAAATGTCCATATGTTTAGCTTATCATGGTATGGCTTACAGACATTCATTGTACCATTCTATCTGAAGTATCCTAAAAATTTCCAAAAATGTTAAGAAATAGTCAAAATAGGAAGAACATGTCATGTGCCAAAAGTAAGTAAAGATAATTTTAAGTCTTGGCTCCAGATTTTATACCTATTTTGGAATTATTCTGAAGTCTGTATACATAGTATAATGGTACACTGCTGTCCTCTGTATTCTGTCTTATTTATGGCAATTTCTGTATTTCAGTATCTGAGATATAAAGTATGTGAATAATCTAGAATGACCACTGACATTGTCATCAAGTAATATGAAGATTCATGGCTTCAGAAATTGATTTAATATGTGGTCTTTGCCACTGAAAAACTATTTTTTTCTTAGAGAATGCCATTGAAATAGAGCTTTGTCTAAATAATGAAAAGTCAGGAATTTAAAACACTCACTTCCTATAACAACCTCAGAAATTTCCCCATGTCTACCTATTGCTTATGTACTTAGTTAAAAATAATCATTTCAAAATTACTTCAGTGGAGTCAAATAGTCATTTGAAAATTCTGCGGCAGCTGTAAGCTAGTTCGTCTGAAGGTGAGCATGAAAGTTGTGAGGGAGAGGGTGAAACTCCAGTGCTCTTCTTCTGGTCTCCTCACCATGATGCACCTGGGTAAATTAGAGAGCGGTTTTGTAGACTCACAAATTCTCCTCAGGTCACTGCACAAACAAAAGAATGGCATTGCTATACACACTTCAAGATGAACCCAGAAGGTCCCCACTGGAGGACTGTAGAGAAGCCATCTCTAACAACGGCAGAACAACCATCTATACATTGCCTTCCAGGTCCTGTTTGCTGCTGGAAAGATGAAATGTGGCCCAGGAAATTCTGTAGTAATACAAGCACAGAGTAATCTTACTGTGATCCTTCTCCTTTGTGAAAGAAGGACAATTCTTTCTTGTATGTGTGTCTGTGTATGATTGTTTTTTGTATGTACATACATAAAGTATATATACTATACATAATTTATATAGACACACTTCCACTATACATCAACCTAGACCAATTAAAAATAGTTTTAACATTTACTGAGCATTTGCTATTACTAAGCACTGGTCTAGCACTTTGTGTTAACTCATTTAACCTTCACACAAACCATTATTCCCATTTATAGATGAAGACATTGACAGTCTGGTAAATAACTTGAACCAGTCCACATAGATGATAATTGGTTATGCCAAGACTTGAAACCAGGCAGTCTTCTTCCAAGCCTTCACTCTATTTTTTTTTTTTTTTGAGACAGGCTGTGCTCTCTTGCCCAGGCTGGAGTGCAGTGGTGCAATCAGGGGTTGGCGCAGCCTCTACCTCCTGGGCTCAAGCGATCCTCCTGCCTCAGTCTCCTGACTTGCTGGGACCACAGGTGCATGCCACCATGCCTGGCCATTTATATATATACATGAGATGGAGTTTCACCATGTTGTCCAGGCTGGTCTTGAACTCCTAGGTTCAAATGATTCTCCCACTTCTGCCTCTGAAAGTGCTGGGGTTGCAGGTGTGAGCCACCATGCCAGCCAAGCCTTCACTTTTAACTGCCACTCTGCTTAGGTTCAATATGTGTTTCAGTTTAGAAACCTCCCCCTCTCTCTTTCCCACCTACCTTCAAGCATGACTATAGGACAGAGAGGAGACTGAGAAACACAAGAAGCACCAGAGTGGTTGAAAGGAGCTGAAGGCTCAGACAGCAACCTGGACACTAAGGGTCCAAAGCCAAGCCCAAGGTCAAGTAGCTGGGCAGAGAAACAGCTGCAAGCACAGACTTGAATCCTGACCTGATTTTCTGCAGAAGCAAGTCCCTGTTTAGCCTTCTACTGCCTCCTTTTAGAATGAAGCCAGGTATAAAAAAAGAGGTACAGTTGAGGCTGGAATGTAAGACTTGAGATGGGGGAGGTAGGTGAAGAGAGAAGACAATAAGTCTGTAAAGACAGTGGATGCAAGAATATGGCAGGGCTAGCTAATTTGGACTTCATGCTAGAGGAAGTAAGAGACTAGAAAGTTCAAGCAACGTACTTATAGTAACCCAGCAAGTTTGTGCAGAACCAGCACTGTTTACTAAGATCTCCTCCCTGTCTGCCCATTGGGTATTCTTTCCATGAAGCCAGGCTGCTTCTTAATTAGTCATTTCAGGCTCCAAAGGCCAATCAAAATTATATATGGAAATTTAAACTTGTATCACTGAAATGTTCCCTATAGAGCTGTTGTGCTACGTAAAAAACATATGTAAAATGTATAAAGTAAAATACTACCAGCTCTAGAAATAATTTCTAACCCTTGAATACATACATGCACTATGTCCTAATGTGCTGGCCACTTGTTGTTTTGTTCCCAGACCAGTCCTTTCCATCATGGGCTCCTGTGGAAAATGACCCCAGCTCAGCTCAGTAGTTGATGGGACATCTGATTCAGGTTGGACCCAGCCCAGACATCTGATTCAAACAATATTCTTCTCCAGGAATTTTGTAACCAGCACTGGTAAAGGGAGGGAAGTGCTCCCCAGTGGGGAAAGCTGCAGAATGTGAGACTTGGAAACCAAAGGCCACCATGTTTTCTGTCTCATGATGGAATCCAATCTTCTTTGGCGGGGAAAATAAATGAAGCCAACACCAGTAGGTATAAGAGAGATACAGAGTTGTAGCTGTGTCAAAACTCTGTTTCCCCTTGTTCTTGAAGTCCATATATGTGTTTGCCCTGTCTATGATTCAGTTTGATTGTATGCCCTGCCCTTTTCTTTGATCATATAGGATGCCCCAATGTGGTCTTTTTAGCAAATTCCCCTCTTTTATTGCCAACTACATAGAGCTGTTTTAGTTCCTTGGTGTATGTATTCAATTGTATTATTGTCACTATTCTTCACTCCTTCCTTTGAACAAAATATTTATTTATACACTTCACCATATGACTTGCCTTCTTTCTGATAGGGAATGCGCATCCCTGCTCCATTGACTTTGAGCTTAGCCATATGATTCATGTAGGTCAAATGTCATGTCAGAAATGATGGGGTGGCAGTTTGAGCAGAATCTTCAAGAAGCAGTATGCATTTCTACCACTATTCTTGCATTTCTCCCCTCCCTCATAAGGACAACATATATCAAGCAGGGGCCATTGTTCCAGCCTGACTCCAGGAATCAGCAGACAGCGCAGCCTCATTCTCCACCTGCTCCCTGCAGTACAGCCTCAGAACCACACAGTTGCAGCCAACCAGCTCCTGACATGGAACTTGAGCAACAAATGCCCTTTGTTTTTGCAAGTCCCTGAGATTTGGAAGTTGTTACACAGCATTCTCTCAGCCAGAAGTGACTGACATGGTATCATTGCAGTCTTGATCAATTTGCCCTATGCAAAGTGTTTTTATATGCCGTGAATTTCTGAAGATAGAACTACTGTTATTCCCCATGAAGCAGTTGAGGAAACTGAGTCATAGAATGTACAAACAACTTCCCCAAGGCTACTGAAAGTGATGGGAATCAAACATATCTTTGCCTAACTCCAGATCCCATGCTTTTGAAGATATTTATACTGCCTAAAGCTGTAACGGACTTTTCTAACAGTCATACATGGCATATTTAGTTGCTCTCCATGGGGAAATAATGACCTGACATGGAAAATATTGGTGTACTTTATTATGAGATTCTAATAAGCAACCATTATACATGTATGTAATATATACATGCAACCTCTTAAGCTTATGCTATTCTGTATGGATGTTACTAGCTTTAAGAAATTCTAAAGAGTAGGGATATTAAAAATACTGAGCCAATAAAGTAGGATAATTTTTTTTATTGTAGTCAATTTTCATTTATAATATTAAATTCTTGCACTCCCTTTCAAATGGACTCTGGGCTTTTTTTTCAGATAGAAAACTTTCCACACGTTTAAAATGTTATACAATTTACAAAATTTGATTTGCATGTATTTTTTCAGAAATTATGTAAAGGTGAATTACATCTGTAACAGGCTGAATAACTATGTCCACAGGGGAGGATTTATGGCAATTAACAGGTGGCATTAAGAAAATAATTGATGATTCAATAGCATTTCTAACTATTATTTTTGAAAGAGTTTTAGACATTTTAACAAGCAGTTTCAAGGGTAATTGTTACTGTTTTTATTTTTAGAAACATGGCACAGTCTAAGTAACAATTTGCTCTGCTATCTACATATTTGCCTAATTTTACAAGTGGTGAAATTTATCTGTCCTGGCTAGAGTTGTTTGTTGGCAGCATGTTGGGATTTAGGGAAGGAGGAGGAGGGAAAGGGAAAATTTGCCCGGGACAGAGCCCCTACACAATGCATTGGCTTGATGCCTGGCTCTCTCCACGCCCATTCATCTATGTGCTTCTTGGAATGAAAGCACAAACAACATGTCAAATGACTTTATATTGTGCTGATAGAAAGGCAGAATTCTGAAACTATATTTAGAATCCTCCACTCTTAAAATCCTTTTCCCAAAGTATCAATTCTTTTCTGTTAATACCTCCTAAAGACTCTCTGTCTGTTTTTTCCTACAGTAGGTCAGTGAGAGGCTGACCCAAGGACAAAAGGTTTTTTTTTTTTTTTTTTTTTTTAAAAAAAACATGTATCCTTTACCTCTTATTGGCTGAGAGGATAGCTTTTTGATTGGCCTTTCAAGCTCTTTGATCCATTAGGAATAAAATCTTCAATATGTGTAAGGGAAGTGCTAGGACTTGGTGATAAAATAATGCAAGTGAGTGAAGGTCTTGAGTCAGGAATCAGAAGGGCCCTCCTTCTGGGTACAGGCTGAAAATGTAGGAGTTGGGAGTTCTGATACTATCTATCTATCATTGACCTTTGCAGCTGGTGGACCAAATAGATCTGGGAAAGACATTCTTCTCAGACAACTCTCTGCACAATCACTGTAACTTGCTGTGGTCTGTGATCAAACTTTAGGCAAACAGTAGACAATGGAAATGACTGCAGACGTGATCACATGGTCTTTGTGGGTTACAGAAACAGAAGGAGGCTGCTATTTGATTAAGAACTGTAGAAATCTAGCTGCAACCACAAATGCTAACAGTAGCAGGTGAAAGATATTAGCAAAGCATGCATGAATTTGAATAAGATATAGTCGGGAGATGGAACTTAAGCATTAACACAAAGCCTTCCTTATTCCTTCTGGCATCTCCATTTGGGTCAGTTTAGGACTGTGCCAATTTTTCTCAATGGAGCTTTTTAGGATCGCACAAAATTTTCAGTTCGAACAACAAAATCAGTGGTTGTAATTTACCATTTTCAAGGTCACCTATAGAAGGTATTTGCTTTCTTCTTCTTTTACTTGAAGTAGGCTCTGTATCCCTGTAAGCAGTTTCATAAGATTTGTCACATTTAATTAGTATTTAGAGTTGAGTTTTAGAAAAATAACAAAAAGATTTTGAAAAGATTACCTTCATTAAAAGTAATATATTAAAAATATATTGTAGAGACATTTTCAAATGGTAAATTTTCAGGTTCAGTCAGAAGCTTGTTTTCCCACAACAAGGAAAAACGGTATTATCGTCATGTGTAAGTGTGGCCCTTTTGTCTTAAAAGACACCAAAACAATTCTGTGTCTACTCCTCTAGTGTGGAGCCCATTAAATTCTCTTTCCAATGTTTTCTAGAAGGCTTTGTTTGAATCTATGTTTATATCGAACTAAGCTGTGGTCTCACATATCATTAGTCTTTTATTGACAATATCAGGCTTCAGGAAAAGTGATCACTCATCACATACACAGTGCAACAGCTTAACTGAGGCTGACATAGGAAATATGCAAGGAAACTAGTTCAAGTACAGACAAGCCCATGCCTGTTCTATTAATGGGTGACATTTTAAACAATAGAGCTGTCAAACCCTACTGCGAATAAAGGGGCTTAATCATGGCAGGAATTAGTGCACACGACAGGTGATTATGTGTTGGAATTATGCCAGGACCAGAACCAGCTGCAATGCTTCAAATTATTTGTAATCTCAGTAATTACAGCTTTGGGAAAAAAATTATTTGGGATTGGAGAACCCAGAATTGGTGAGAGAAGTAAACAAAAACTACATACAACGTTTTTATTTCCACAATAGAGGTCTCTACAAATGGGAAAAGTTCAACCCACATTATAAATTTAAGTCCATCCCTCTTCTCTGCAATTCAACACCACAGCAATATAATCATGCCTTTTTTTTCCCTTTCTCAAAGTCCAATTATAGTGTCTCCTTGCAAATAAAATAAGCTTTCAGCCATCTACTTACTAATTTGAGCTGAGAATTTTTTCTAAAATTATTTAGGCTGCAATATCTAAAGCCTCTCAGGAAAACATGAGAACCAGCTGGAAAGGCATTTTCCCATGTTCCCACTATTTTGCTATGATAAATACTGTATTTGATTACCTTCTGTTGAAGTTTATAAAAAGAGATCATTCTTTAATGCTGAGGCCATTTGTGGAGAGTGATCCAGTTGGAACCAGTGATTTCAAGAATTCCAGACGTGAGAGACTGGAAAGCAAATCAGAAAAAAGACAAGTGACGAAGTTTTACAGTCAGGAAACAAAATTCTGATCTTTTGTTCTTGTTTACTTTCTATGGCAATGAAGCAGAATGCAAAAATCGGATTTGTCTTAGTTGTTGACCTTTAATTTTATCTACTCATTGTTTTTCAATGGAAATAAAAGCTAAGTCCTCCTATTTTCTTTATATCCATATGGTTATTACCACAAAATGTAATCTTGGCACCATAGATTTTTTTTTACACTTTTTTTTTGTAACTTTTAATTTAGCAATAGTTTTAAACTTTCAGACATGTTGCAAAAATCGTGTTAGGAAATCACTTATCCCTTTACTCAGATTCACCAATTGTTTATATTTTGTCCCATTGATTTATTATTCTCTTACTAAATATTTATGTATACATATTTTCTGAACCTCTTGAGAGTAATGTAGAGACATTGGGCCCTTTTATTGCTAAATACTTCAGTGTATTTCTTAAGAACAAGGACATTATCTTACATAACCACAGTACAGTTTTCAAAATTGGGAAATTTAACATAGACACATTACCATTAGTCAAGTCACAGAGAAATTTTTCCAGTTATCCCAGAGTGGTGCTTTATAGCTAATTTTATTTTTTCATGCTGAATTGAATCCAGTATTACAATTATACTTTGCTGCCAGGCTGGTTTAGCAACCTTTAACCCAAAACACTCCCCAAACTTAAAAGAATCTTTATGAACATTGCCAGTTTGAAGGAGAATGGGTATTTATTTTATAGAATGTTCCTCATTTTGGGCATGGCTATTTCCTCATGATTAGATTCTTGTTATGTGTATTGTCAGGTATGCGGTGTGTCAGGCACACTGACGTGACACTGAGTCCCTTTCAATACACAGTATCAGGAGGCATATGGATCTGGTTTGTACCAATATCGATGATGTTAACTTTGATTCCTTAATTGAGATGATGTGGTCCATGATCCTCCACTGTAAAGCTACCATTTTTCTCTGTTATTAATATTCTGTGAGGGGGTACTTGGTGCCTCTGTAAATATCTTGTTTCTCATGACCTTTATTGAGTTTTAGCATCCATTGATGATTTTTTAAACTACACCATTCCCTCTACATTTGTTAGTACATATTCTACTTTAAGGAAGAATTTTTCTATCTTCCACTTATTTGCTCATTTCTTTACTCATTTATTTATGTTAGTACAGACACATAGATCCTTACTTTATTCAATAAGTTATCATTCATTGCATATTTTGATGCCCCAAATTCTCATATTGGATATGTAGATGCCTCTTCAAGCTAGCTGCTATGTCTTTTTGATTAGTTGTTGTTATTTTGTTCTCCCTTACTGCATCAGTTGGGGTTCCACCAGAGGAAAAAGAACAGTAGGCGAGAGAGAGAGAGGGAGAGAGAGAGAGAGAGAGAGAGGGAGGGAGGGAGAGAGAGAGAGACAGAGAGAGAGAGAGAGAAAGAAAGAAATGTATTGCAAAAAATTGACTTACACTATTTGGAGCTGCCTAAGTAAATTGGAAACTGCGGGCACTCTGGCAGGCTGGGAACTCCTTGCAGAATCTGAAGCTGTAGTCCATAGGCGAATTTCTTCCTTTTCAGGGAATCTTAGAATTTAGTTTTGCTCATAAGGCATTTTAACTAATAGGATTTTCCAGGATGCCTCCTTTATTAAAGTCAACTAATTGTGTATTACACAGTACCTTCACTGCAACACCTAGGAAAGTGTTTGACTGAGTAATCTGGGATAGAGAGCCTAGTCCATTTGTCACATAAAACTGACCATTGTGCTTATTTTCTGACGCAAAGTTTTCCAGTCTTATCTTGTAGTTTCTCTGCCAGTTCTGGATTCAGACTTTCTTCCAAGAAGGTTGAGCTTCTTTAACTTAAGTTAGCTTCTTTAACTGGGCAATGGTATTTACAAACCAAGATATAGGTGCCAGATGTACTCATTGCTTTGGTGTTCCAATGGTTTATACGCCTTCTGAGCCGACAGAGGTAGGAAATATGCATATGTGTTGGGTTGTGTGTGTGGGTGTGTGTGCGTGCACCCATACATGCCTCTGCACAGACAGGAAGAAGGATAAGGAGAAACGAAGACAAGGAGAAAAAGGACAAGAAGGAAGAGACAATGACAAAGTTTTACACAGAGTTAGAAATACAGGTTCGCCTGGGCGTGGTGGCTCACGCCTGTAATCCCAGCACTTTGGGAGGCCGAGGTGGTGGATCACGAGGTCAGGAGATCGAGATCATCCTGGCTAACATGGTGAAACCCCGTCTCTACTAAAAAATACAAAAAAAAAAAAAAAAATTAGCTGGGCGTGGTAGCAGGCACCTGTAGTCCCAGCTACTTGGGAGGCTGAGGCAGGAGAATGGCATGAACCCGGGAGACGGAGCTTGCAGTGAACCGAGATCGCGCCACTGCACTCCAGCCTGGGCGACAGAGCGAGACTCCATCTCAACACCACCACCACCACCACCACCAACAACAACAACAAAAAAGAAATACAGGTTCATACTGATAAATCCAATTCCATTACGATAAAACACCAGAGGATAAATTCTAGTCTTTGTCTTTCTATATTTGTAACTCCTTTATTCAGCAGTGAGAAACTTAACTTTCATCATTCTCAATATAGTCATCCATTTACTCATTCCTATAATAAACAGAAAGTAGTTTGCAAATTGCTAACAGTACCAGCATATAAAGCAAACTTAATCACTAGAGTTTAATTTTTGTTTATGGGAGGGTTTTTTTAAACATAAAATTTATCTATGATGATATACACATCTTAAGTGCACAATTTGATGAGTTTGATAAATGCATATACATGTATAATATTTTATCCAGAAATAGAAAACTTCACCCCAGAAAGTTAAAAATAAAAGTAATTAAATGTGTTTTATTAAACATATTTTATAAAACATATTATAAAGCATTTGTCACATTTATTTTTAACTATTTTAGTTACGGTGCCATTACAAATAATGTTTTCTAAGTTTCACTATTAAGAATGATGTTAGTTGTAGGGTTTCTATAACTACCTTTATTAGGTTGAGGATGTTCTATTCCTAGTTTGCTAAGTTTTTATCATGAATAGATGTTGAATTTTGTCAAATGCCTTCTCTTTAGTGAGATTATCATAGTTTTCCTCTTTAGAATTTTATTATGAGGTATATATTGGTTTTCAAATCTTGAAGTAACCTTTTATTCCCAAGTTAACTCTTAGTTGCCTTGTTAAATATTGCTGGATTTTATTTGTCAAAATATGTTAAGAATATTTATTTCTATCTTCCTAAGGGATATCAGTCTATAAGTTCTTATGTTGTCTCTTCTGTGTGTTTTTTAATCATAGTAATACTGTACTAATAAAATAAGTTAATAAGTGTTCCCTTCTCTTTTATTTTCTGGAAACATTTGTATAGAAATTGTATTAGTGATAGTAGCAGTATCAGTTCTTAAGTGGTTGATAGGTTCACCATTGAAGCCATCTGGATTTGGGAATTGTGTATATGTGTGTGCAAACTTTTTAACAACAAACTCAGTTTCTTTAATGGATACAAAGATCTCTAGATTATTTTCTCTTAATTGGGCATTAAAAATTCATGTCCTCTAACAAATTTTTCCTTTTATCAGATCTCAGAATTACTGGTGTTGTAGACACCCTTCAGAGGCTAATATTTGCATACACACACACACACACAGAAACACAAACACCCCAAATGGGTATGAAAAGGTTATTATTCACATAATGAGACTTTCTGTGGAGAGCAAGTCTCCTAAGCAGGTTCGAAATAACTTGAGAGAACGAGGAGAGGTGACTGGCTTGGGGCACCTGTGGTAGGTAGGGGTGAGGCCTGTGTGAAGGTTTCCACGTGTGGGTGGTGCTTATGTGTTGAATCTCCTGCTGATGCCAAAGTAGAAAACACTCTGGCATTTTTTTTTTTTTTTTTGCCAGCATGCCCAGATGTGGAGTGGAAGGGGAGGAACTGAGCTTTAAAAGTTGTTAGCAGTCAAGTATCAAAAAACAGTGTCAGACTCTGTATTAAAATTGGCACCAAGCTGTTCTTTATATTTTCTACTGTCTTGTTAATGTCTGTAGGATCAGTAGTTATTTCTCCTCTTTCATTTCTGATATTGATGATTCTCTCTACTCTTTGTTTTCTGATAATTCAAACTAAAGGTTAGTCATTTTTTTTCTGCAGAGAACCAGCTTTTGATGTCATTGACTTTTCTCTATTGTTCTATTTTCTACTCTTATTTTTACTATTTCCTTCCTTATTTCTGCTTACTTTGCATTTAATTTTCTCTCTTCTTCTAATTTACTGAAAAAGAAGTGTTGAAATTTTGTGTCATTTTGGACTTATCTATTTCTTCTTTTAGTTTGATCAGCTTTCACTCTACTTATTTTGAAGTTCTATTATCAATGTATAGATATTTAGAATTGTTATGTATTTTTAACCCCTTTATCATTATGAAAAGTCCCTCTTTATGCAAGACACTATTTCTTGTTCTGAAATTACTGTGTTTGATAGTAATATAACCATTACAACTTTCTTTTCATTAATGTTTATGTGGCATATACCTTTTCATCCTTTAGATTATGTTTTTATATTTAAAGACAGTTTCTTGTGGATAGTGTATTATTCATTCTTGCTTTTAAAAGCTAATCTCAGTCTCTGCCTTTTAATTGGAGTGTTTAGACCATTTATATATAAGAAAATTATTGATATGGTTTAGTTTAAAGCTACTATACTGCTGTTTTTATAACATTTGATTTTTTTCCTCTTATCCTCTTTTCTGTTTAATTTTGGATTGAAATAATGTCATGATTTCACTTTATCTACATCACATGTTATTTGCTATACTTCATTTTATATTTTTAGTGGTTCCTCTGAAGATTACAATATACAACTTTAACTTATCACTATCTACTTTCAATAATCACTTCCTGTATAATATAAAAACTTTACAATAGTATACTTTTATTTCCTTCTACCCTATCCTTTGTGCCATTGTTAGTAGATATTTTAATTCTATTTGTTATAGACCTCCAATACATTGTTGTTATTTTTGTTTGAGACATAGACTATCTTTTAAAGTAACCAAAAATAAGAAAAATATATCTAATTCATTTAATCACAATTTTACCAGTTTCAGTCTTCTGTTAATGCAAACAGTTCTGTCCATCTAGTCAATAGCTAAGCTGAGTTTAGATTTTGTTGTTATTACGTTTATCTTATGAAGCTTAGTTTAGCAGAATATGAAATTCCAGGTTGGAAATTTTTTTCTTTAAGAATGTCGCATACTGGCCCACAATCTCTTCTGGCTTGTAGGGTTTCCACTAAGAGGTCCACTGTTAGTCTGATGGGCTTCCCTTTGTAGGTGACCCGGCTTTCTCTCTGTCTGCCCTTAACATTTTTTTCTTCATTTCGTGCTTAGATAATATGATGATTATGTGCCTTGGGGGTGATCTTCTCATGGAGTATCTTACTAGGGTTCTCTGGATTTCCTGAATTTGAATGTTTGCCTGTCTTGCTATGTTGGGGAAGTTCTCCTGGATGATATCCTAAAGTGTGTTTTCCAATTTGATTCCATTCTCCGTGTCTCTTTCAGGTACCCCTGTCAGTCATAGGTTTTGTCTTTTCACATAATTCCATAGTTCTTGGAGGTTTTGTTCATTCCTTTTTATTCTTTTTTTTCTAATCTTGTCTGTCTGCCTTATTTCAGCAAGACAGTCTTTAAGCTCTGATATTCTTTCTTCTGCTTGGTTTATTCAGCTATTGAACTACTTGTGTGCATTGTGAAGTTCTTATGTTGTGTTTTTCAGCTCCATCAGGTCATTTACGTTCCTCTCTAAACTGATTATTCTGGTTAACAGCTTTTGTAATGTTTTATCATGGTTCTTAGCTTCCTTGCAGTGAGTTAGAGCATACTCCTTTAGCTCAGCAAAGTTCATTATTACCCATCTTCTGAAGCCTACTTCTGTCAATTCATTCATCTCAGCCTCAGCCCAGGTCTGTGCCCTTGTTGGAGACATGTTGTGATCATTTGGAGAATAGGCACTCTGTATTTTTTAGTTTTCAGCATTTTTGATTGATTCTTTCTCATCATCCTAGGTTCATTTACCTTTGATCTTTGTGGCTGCTGAACTTTGGATGGGGTTTTTTGGTCTCTTTTTTGGTGATGTTGTTGTTGTTGTTTTCTGTTTGTTTTTCGTTTAGCAGTCAGGCCCATCTTCCATAGAGCTGCGGCAGTTTTGCTGGGGATCCACTCCAGACCCTATTCTCCTGGGTCGCTCCCTTCCCTGGAGGTATCATCAGTAGAGGCTGCAGAACAGCAAAGATGGCAGCCTGTTCCTTCTCCGGAGCAGGGAGCTCTGTCCAAGAGGGGAACTGACCTGATGCTGCTGGAATGCTCCTATATGAAGTGTCTGGATACTCCTGTCGGGAGGTCTCACCCAGTCAGAAGGAGTGGGTTCAGGGACCTGCTTAAATAAGCAGTCTGACTGCCCCTTGGCAGAGTAGGTGTGGGCACTGGGGGGAGCTTCCCTTGCCAGGGCTGCCCTGACTCTCCAGAGCAAACATGCAGAAAAGACTAAGGCCACTGATCCATGATACCACAGCAGCCCCTCCTCCTAGGGTCTCCTCTCAGGGATTTCAGAGTTCTGTCCGTAAGCCCCCGGCTGATCATGCTGAAATTCCCACAGGGAGGCCCCGCCCATTGAGGAGGGGTGGATTGAGGTCCTGCTTAAAGAAGCATCCCGGCCACGAACTGTCCCAGCCACGTGCTGCACTGTGGGAAATTGCTCTGTGTCCAAACCACCCAGTCTTGCTGGCACCAGCGGTAGGAGAAAACGCCTGACTGGAGCCACAGTGATGGCGGCCACCCCTCCCCCAATGGAACTCCGTCTTCCTAGGCAGTCTCCAGTCAGCTATGCTGGCTGGCAGGGGTTCCAAGTCAGTGGGTTTTAGCTTGTGGGGTTCTGTTTGAGTGGGACCTGCTGAGTGAGGCCGCTTGGCTCCCTGGCTTCAACCCCCTTCCCACGGAAGTGGGAGGATCTCCTGCCTCACCAGAATTCACAGAGCGGGAGTATGCACAAACTCCTGTGACCCAGTGCCTGCTTGGGCGGCTGCCAACTGAAGCAGCCACCGTGAGCCTTCACAGCTCTGTGCTTGAGACCCAAGGCCCTGGTGGTGTGAGCTCATGAGTGGACCTCCTGATCCGTGGGTTGCAAGGATCCATGGGAAAAGGGTGATTTTCAGGGAGCGGTAGCACAATCCCTCACCGCCTCCCTTGGCTGGGGAAGGGAGCTCCCTTTGCCCCTTGCAGCTCCCAGGTAGGCCCTAGATCGGCCCGGCGTTTCCTCACTCTCTGTGGGTCGCACCAAATGCCTAGTCAGTCCCAATGAGAGAACCTTGGTACCTCAATTGAAGATGCACAATTCACTCACCATTTTCATCCTTCTCGGTTAGAGCCACAGAGTGCAGCTATTTCCATCCGGCCATCTTGACTGCTCCCATATTTGTGGATTTTAAGATATTTTATTATTATTGGCTTCTACAGTAATTTTATTGTGGTCAGGAAAAATAGTTGGTAAAATTTCGTTCTTCCTTTTAAATTTCATAAATTTCATCTTCTCATTTTATGGCCCAATTATAGTCTACCTTGAGAAATATTTCATGTGTACTTGGAAATAATATGTATTTTGCACTTGTTGGGTGTTGATGCTCTATAAATATCAGGCAGGTTAAATTGTTTAATAGTGTTCTTCAGGTCTCCTAAATCTTTACTTATTATTCTGACCATCAGTTGTTTAGAAACGTATAAAAATCTACTACTGTATGAGTTTGTTTATTTCTCCATTTAATTCTGTCAAAGTTTGCTTTTTATATAAGCTATTTATTGCACAAACGTTATGATCACTGTGTCTTTCTGATTAATTAAGCTTTTATCATTGTAAGCTGGCCTTCTTAATTGCTGGCAATAGTCCTTGTTTTTTTGTATTTATCTATTTTTGTCTTCTGGTATTAATATATCTACTCAGGTTTCTTGTGTTTACTGTTACTGTGCAAAATATGTCACTTTCCATTTTTTTTTTTTACTTCCATACTGTTTGTGCCTTTATATTTAAGGTGCATCTCCCATAAATAGCCTTTTAAAATATTCAGTCTTGGTTATTTTAACATATTGTTAGGAGTGCTTAATTCATTTATATTTGATACAATTATTTACATGTTTAGATCTAAGTCTTTAATTTTGCCATGCATTTTCTCTTTATCTCATCATCTTTCTGATTATATATTCTTCCTTTTCTGCCTTCTCTTGCCTTATTAAATAATTTTTAGTATTTTATTGCAATTCCTCTATTGGCTTTGTAGCTATGCCTCTTTGCAGTGTGTGTGTGTCGGGGGTGGGGGGTGTGGTGCTGTGCATTTGCCCTAGGGATTATGATATAGACCCTTACCTTATCACAGTTTCCTTAGTGTTTATATTACAACCCTTCATGTAAGATGTAAGAACCATGAAATGGTTTAATGCAATTTATTGACCTACTCTTTGTGCTATTGTTGTCCTATGTTTTACATGTAGTGCAGGATAAATTTTACAATATGTATTTATTCTTTTATTTTTGCTTTAAACACTCACATGGCTTTTAAATAAATTAGGAAAAGGAACAAATAGAGATATACACACATATTACACATACATATGTACAAACATACATACACAAAAAGGCAAGAAAGAATCTTATAGATGTACCCATATAATTAGCCTTCAAAGACTTCTTATTTCTTCTTTTAGATCCTAGTTTTTATCTGGTGTCATTTTCCTTCCAAGTGAAGGATTTTTATTAGTATTTCTTAAGTGCAGGTTTGTGGGTTAAAATTTTTCTTTCTTTTCCTTTATTTGAAAATTATTTTATTCTGATGTTATCTTTTATATTTTTACCAGAAATAGTATTCCAGCCATCACTGTTTCTGTTGGGAAGTCAGCCATCATTCATATCATTGCTCCCTTATATATATGTCATCTTTCTCTGTCTGCTTTCTAGATTTTTAAAAAATTTACTCTTCAGTCTTCAACAGTTTAACCCTGATGTTTTGACTGCCTTCCCTTCCCTTCCCTTCCCTCTTCCCTCCCTCCCTTCTTTCCTTCTTTCCTCTCTCCCTTCCTTCCTTTCCTTCCTTTCCTCCTTCCATCCTTCCTTCCTTTCTCTTTTTTATGCTTGGGGTTTGCAGAGCTTCTTGGGATCTAGCATAGTGTTGTTTCACTCCATTTGAAAACCTAATAGTCATTACTTCTCCAAATTTTGTTTTATTCCATTTTCATCCTTTTATCCTTCTGGGACTCCAGTTGCACATATGTTAATCAAGTTGTTATTGTGCCATAAAGCTCTCTTCACATCTTTTTCAATAATTTTTTTCTTCCTTTCATCTTTTTCTTCAAGTTCACTGGCATTTTCTTGTACCATCTCTAATAAGCTGATAAGCCCATCCAGTAATATTTTTAATTGCATAAACTTTACTTTTTATCTTCTATAATCCTCTTGGTTCTCTTTTCATGGTTTCCATTAGTTTGCAGATTTCTCCTTCTGTTCATTTATAATGACCATGTTCTCCTTTAAGTCACCAATATAGTTATTTTACTTACTTTAACATTCTTGCCTTCTAATTCTAACATCTGTGTCATCTAGAAATCTGTTACTACATACATACTACCTTTCTCTTAACTAGTGCTCCCATTTTTCTGTTTATTTTCATGTCTATTAATTTTTTTATTGTGTACTAGTTATTCTTAATGATTCATTTACTGCTAAAGACTGAGACTCTGGAATCTTTTTTCCTTATAACTGTAGATTTTTGTTTTAGCAGGATGCCAACTTTATTAGCATTAAACTTCAATCTCTATCTCCCCTGGAATAAACAGCAGCTGAAAATACTCAGTTCTTTTAATCTTTCAGCTGTTGCTTTTCACTGGGAAACTGGGTGCATCTTCCATGCATGCAAAATTCAGGCTTCAACCAAAAGGGGACAGAGGTTATATGCAGTTTTGAGAGTTTTCCTCCTGTGAATCACTAATTTCTGGGATTTCTCACTTATTCTCTATGCGCTGTAACATCTCCCAACTCCGTATGCTGACTATTTAAGCCAATAAGACCAGATGTGTTCCTTAGTTCTTCAGCTTTATGCCACACAGAGGGGACGTGCCCTTAGGCAAAAAGTCATATAAGCACTAATTTCTATCAGAATAGTTCTTGTCTTTCAAAGCTGGACTCCTCTCTACTTTCTGTGTGCTGTTGATCATTCTACACTACCTACAGATAGCTGTTTATTTTTAAAATATTTAAAAAAATTTTTATTTTTAGTGTATATTTGTTGTCATCTGTAGGAAGTAGTTCAATACCAAATAGTCTTTCATTATGAGAAGTGAAACTCTCATAACATAATTTTTAAAGATGATACGTTTGAGAGTTAAATAATGTATTCAACTAAACATACGAATCAAATATTACGTTATTATGTTTCAATAAAAATGTTTCACCTTTCCAATTATATTTAGCCCCTCGAGGGTAGATCTTCTGTCCTCTAGCTCTTTGTGGTCTTATGCCCTATCATTGATACTCAAGACAGATTTGATAATATTGAAGAAAGCTTATATTCGATAAGAAACCCACTTTCATAGCTCTAGTTTACAAATTGGCAAATTATAGCTAACAGGCTGACTCTGACCCACTGCCTGTTTCTGTGTATAAATTTTTATGGAACACAGCCAAGCTCATTCATTTATGTACTGTCAATGGCTGCTTTCATACTACAATGGCAGAGTTGAATATTTGCAACAGAAACTGTATAGTTAGCAATGTCAAATATACATAGGGTCTAGCCCTCTACAAATAAGGTTTATCAGTCTCTGCTTTAGATGAGTGTGAAACAATCACCAATACTTAAAAGAATCAGTTCAAAGTGCATGCTCTATTGTGTATGAATACTTTGAAAGACATCTTCCTTTCTTGGAAATATGCTAGACAATGCATTCATTGTGGTATGCAGAATAATGGCCTCGCAAAGACCTCCATGGCCTAATCCCTGGAACATGTGGATATGTTACCTTACATGCCAAACGGACTTTACAGTTGTGATTAATGGTGCTGACCTTGAGATGTAGAGATTATTCTGGATTATTCAGATGGGTCCAATGCCATCAGAAGGATCAAGTTTTTAAGAACCTTTCCCAGCTGGCATGTGACAACAGAAGAAGGGTGAGAGAAATGTGATGTTTCTAACTTAAAAATAGAAGGGGCTCTGAGCCAAGGAATGCCAATAGCTCCTAGAAGCTGAAAAAGGCAAAGGATTCTCCCTTAAAGTCACCACAATGGAACATAGCTCTATTGACACCTTGATTTTATTCCAGTGAGACCTGTGCCAGACTTATGATCTGCAGAACTGTGAGATAAGACATTTATGTTATTTTAAGCCGTGAAGTTTGTAGTGATTTATTATAGCAGCAATAGAAAACTAATACATTCACATACTACAATGCACATGGGAATGGACTCATTTCAAAATTATTCAAAAAAATACACAAGTTAGCTAGCCACAGAACAGAGCAGAACATCTCTTGCTGAATCAGCTTTATTTTTGTAGCAACATATTTGGAACAGGTACTTTTGTATCTGTTTCTGCCATCTGTGATGCCTGAAATCATTAGAAAAAAAAATCGTGTGTGGAAGGAAGGAAGCTCTGAGGGATTTCATTGGGTTACGGTTGCCAGGGAAACCATTTGACTTGGTAATCAATATGTTCAGTATGTCTCTGTTGCTGTGTGCTTAATTCCTACTGATACCATTGCAGAGTGGATCCATGGAAAACACTGGGTAGGAAAAAAAGAAAACCTTGAAATATTAGCTTCAATGAAGGAAAATCTGGATAACTTATTCTTATGAATCTGAAACAATTTAAGAAAACAAATGACTGCTTGATTTTTGTGCCAATTGAATAGAATGGGATTCAATTTTTAATAGCAAGTTGGCATGGCTAAGTAAGGTCCCCGGGATTCTCTTGCAATGCCGTGAAAGCAAAAGGACAGCTCTCCTAACAAGAAGCCAAGGTATTCTTTAAAAATCTCTCTCTTTTTCCAGAATGTTTTCCCTCAGAATTGTCTTTCAATTATAATAAATGAAAAAATGAAACAGTCTTATAGTTTTTAAGGATCCAGCTCAATACAGAGGATTAAATTCTATTCACTGTCACATAGAATCACAGATTTCTTTACACAACTGAGGAAATGAAACCCTACAGGGAGCAAATAACTTACTACTGCTTGGAACTTCGGGAAATGGAAGAAGTGCTGCGGGAGGGACTTGGAGCACCAGGGGGCTGTGTTGCATGTCATGTTTTGAGGCCGTTAGAGGACTTTTTCTTAAAGAAGGTAAAGTTGACTCTTGACTACTCGGCTATAGCTTGCCTATCTCAGGTTAGCAGATGGTAATATGAAAAGAGCAGAAGTGGGACAGAGTGACATGATGACGCTCACTGTGGTAACACTTCCCAACTTATCAAGGGCTGGTTCTTGAGGCACATTTTTGTTTTAAGATCATATATGCTCAGTTCAAGTCTCAGAACCTGAGGGATTTAACACTTGCACATCAGTGCAGCTGCTTTTACTTTTTGCATTTAAATAATTTTGAGATATATTATTGTGAGAATGATTAAATTTGAAATTATCTTGGTAAGGGAGGTAGGCAGGCAACAAAATGACACAAAGTGATGAAATAAAGAGCAAACATAAAAAAAAGTGAAAATCCCTCTAAGTGGAGAATTACAAGTAGATAAACACATGTTATATTATCTATGTTTGTTTAATTCAATAATAATTTTACTTTTACGTTAGGTTTTTTTTTAGCTCAATGAAATTCTTGAACTGTGTTATGAAAGATGAAGTGCAGGGAAGAATATATTGATCTAATTTATCTTTGAAAAGACAACAGCTAATAAATGTAAAAGACTAAATTTAGATTTGTACATAAATGTACATAGTAAATGATGAAAAAATAATGTCAAAATATTTAAGTGGAGAAACACTAGCAATAAGATTTCAGGACCGTTTAAAGAGAATAAAAATTGCTTTAAAGATATCACTTAAAAGATACACAGTTATATAGTTCCCACATGGGTGTCCCCTAGTTTTTCCTGGCAACTACAGCTTCTGAATTAAAAATCAGATGTTTCCAGATAATATTTCTGGTTCTCACAGAAGACAAAAGCTGTTGTTTGGACCCATAATGACTTGAAGATATGGCTCTATTGATTGCATTCTTTGAATATTCACATGTGTCTATCACTTTAGGCATGTTGCTGCTTCTATAAGAGCTATATAAATCCACAGTTGGGAAGTGGCTTTAACTTCAATTCCCTTTGACTACATAATCCTAAATTCCATCCATTTTATCTTTACTCAAACACCATACTCATTTGCTGTAGTGGATATTTCCTTACCTGTCTTCTGGGACAGTAAGTTCTTATGAGTAGTATTCACTGATGAACTCTTTCAGAGAAGGATTTGTTGGTTGGAGAGTGGCTTCTCTGGGGCTCTGTTCTTACAAAAAAAGCCCACAAACTTACCTCTCAAACTTAGCTCTCTAGTGAGTCTTAATATCTCCTTTGAGACTGCTTCCAAAGCTTGAAAGAAGAAAGGAAAATCAAATTATTGTATCTTATTATTTTTAAATAAAATTTATTTTTAGAACAGTTTTAGATTACAAAAAATTGTGGAGATAGTACAGAGAGCTCCTCTATATGTAGTGTTCAGTTTACCCTATTATTCACATCCTAGTTTCGTATGGTACATTTGTCACAGTGAAACAACCAGTATGGACATGTTATTAACTAAAGTCCATACTTCATTCGGATTTCCTCAGTTTTTACCTAATGTCTCTTTTATATCCCCGGATTCCATCCAGGACATACATTACACTTAGGTGTCATCTCCTCTTAGTTTTTTCTTGGCTGTGACAGTTTCTCAGACTTTCCTTGCTTTTGATGACTTTGACAGCTTTGAGGAGTCCCAATCAGGTATTTTTGTAGAATGTCCTTCAATTAAGATATTTATGATATTTTTATTTTTATTAGACTCGGGTTATATGTTTTGGAGAGGAAGACTACAGCGCTGAAATACCATTTTCTTCATATCATACCACAGATACATAGTATCAAGACAACTCATCACTGCTGGTTTTTACCTTCATCACCTGGTTCAAGCAGTGTTTTTCAGTGTTCTCCACTATGAAGTTATTCTGTGAGGGTACTTCCAGAAGACACTAGCATTTGAGTTGATGGACTGAGTAAAGCAATTGTCCTCCCCAGTGTGGGTAGGCACCATTCAATCTGTTGAAGGGCATGCATTGAACAATTTTTTTTTTTTTTTTTTTTTGAGACGGAGTCTGGCTCTGTCGCCCAGGCTGGAGTGCAGTGGCGCGATCTCGGCTCACTGCAAGCTCCACCTCCCGGGTTCACGCCATTCTCCTGCCTCAGCCTCCTGAACAGCTGGGACTACAGGCGCCTGCCACCACACCCGGCTAATTTTTTTTTTTTTTTTTTTGTATTTTTAGTAGAGACGGGGTTTCACCGTGTTAGCCAGAATGGTCTCGTTCTCCTGACCTTGTGATCCGCCCGCCTCGGCCTCCCAAAGTGCTGGCATTACAGGCGTGAGCCACCGCGCCCGGCCACTAAGTAAGCTCTTTATTGTGCTTATCTTTATTTGTGATAATTGTTGGTGTTCTGAAGTCTGCTTTATCTGAAACTAATATATCTACTCCAGTCTTTTTAAAAAAAATTAGTATTAGAGTGTTGTATCTATTTCTATCCCTTTACTTTCAACCTATCAGAGTCTTTATATTTTTTTCATTTTAAACGGCTTCATTTATTTCTGAGTTTTTATTATTAAAAATAATTTTGGCTGGGCACAGTGGCTCATGCCTGTAATCCCAGCACTTTGGGAGGCCGAGGCAGGTGGATCCTTTGAGGTCAGGTGTTTGAGACGAGCCTGGCCAACATCGTGAAACCCTGTCTCTGCTAAAAATACAAAAATTAGCTGGGCATGGTGGCACGTGCCTGTAATCCCAGCTACTTGGGAGGCTGAGGCACAAGAATCACTTGAACACCAGAGGCGGAGGTTGCAGTGAGCCAAGATGGCGCTGCTGCACTCCAGCCTGGGTGAGGCTCTGTCTCAAAAGTAACTAAATAAAATAATAATAATAATAATAATAATAATAATGTCACAACATGCTTGTATAGGTCTTCCTATATACATGTGTAAGACTTTTCTCTAGAGTTTATGCCCAGAAGTAAAATTATAGGGCATGAACATATTTAGTTGAATACTAACAAATTTGTTCAAAGGATGAGAGTTCCAACTTCACCAAACATCCCAATAAACACTTGATTTCGTTAGGCTTTAAAATTTTTGTCAATATATTTTGATAAAAATTGTGTCTCATTTTTACATTATATTTCTTGATCATTAATGAAATCTAATAACTTTTCTTATGTTTGTTAAGTATTCAGCTCTGGGAAAGTCTTTTTTTGTTAGAGAGTAGACTTTGTTAGAGAGAAACCTCTTGACTTACTTCATCATTGTTACTCTTCCCTTCACCCTGCTAGACACATCAAAGGGCTTTCTTGGGTTTTTACCGTGAAAACTTAGTGAGGTTCCTGGACTTAAAGAATCGAAGTGTAGTCCTCCCCGGCCCAACCCCGCACAAGACTGTTGCCCCCAGGAATTTCTCACTCTCACATTAGACCATACTCAACCAGCCTCCAGCAATTTATCAAAGTTTTCATTTAAATGTTCTTTCTAGTTTCTGGCTCTTGTGGCTTCTGCTGTAGGTAAGCAGATCTCAGGTGTGACTCTCTAGATTCTCCTGTCTTTTCAGATTTCAGAGTAGGGGTTTGCTTTGCAACCTCAGTTCTCTGATGAGTCCAAGAAAGGTCATTCCTTTTCCATTTGTTCCATTTTTACTTATGTTAAGGATGAGAGTGGTGACTTCTAACCTTATTTCCTGTCAGAGCTAAAACTGGAAGTGGTTTTTCTATCTCTTTTATTAAACCTAATCTTTGGTCGAAGTCTGTACCTATGCAAGTGAAGCTTAAAAGAAAAGAAAATACTACTAAGTAATTATAAACAACTATTTTCAGTGACATTTTGAGTCACTGAAATATGACTAAGTCACAGTCATATTTTCTTATCTTCTTTACAGAAACCTACAAGGTGAAGTTTAAAGAGCTCTTGAACATGTCCCCTTTTTTCTTTCCCTCATTTCCACTACAGTTTGTGTCTTTGGTCTCTGGTTCACTGGGGTTTAAATTCAGAAAATTGACAGTTACTAGATTTGTTTCTGGTATTCATAGATTGCTACAGGAGGCTGAGGAGAGGAAAAAGCCCTTTTCTCATCACCATTGATTCCTTCAGTCTCCATGATTTCCTCTCAAGAACTGCCATTTGTTGCTGTAGATGGCCCAGTTGCAGACGTGCCTGAGTTCAGGTAATGCAATTTTTTTTGTGGGGGGGGGGGCATGGGGGGCGGAGCCTCGCTCTGTCGCCCAGGCTGGAGAGCAATGGCACAATCTCAGCTCACTGTAACCTCCGCCTCCTGGATACAAGCGATTCTCCTGCCTCAGACTCTTGAGTAGCTGGGATTACAGGCACCCGCCACCACACCAGGCTAAGTTTTGTATTTTTAGTAGAGACGGGGTTTCCCCATGTTGGCCAGGCTGGTCTCGAACTCCTGACCTCAGGTGATCTGCCCGCCTGGGCCTCCCAAAGTGTTGGGATTACAGGCGTGAGCCACCGTGCCTAGCCAGATAATGCAATTCTAAATGGTCCTCTGTTACTTCCCCTTCACAGCATCTCTACCTTTGTGTTGCTGATGTACATTTTTATCTTAAATTTGGATGGAAATTTTTGAACAGTGAACTAAAGACAGTGTGTTCCTCCTTGAGAGCAAAGGCCTCTTTAATCCTCACTCTCATAATGAGATTTTCTTTGTGAGATGAAGTTTCCACCTTTTCACAAAAGTTCAAATTTCCCATGAAGAAATAAGAGTCCAAAGAAATGCCCTAGCTCAGGAGAAAGCCTAGATGTGCCATGGCTCCCCCCATGTGATAGAGTGATAGAGCATCACTTAATGCTTCCACCCATTTCACCTCTCAGACAAACATTATCCAGTCTTTCCATTTTCTTTCTCTTTGTTCAGCCTGGACTGGCTCTCTGATATCATGTTAGAGACTCTGGCTCATTATGCACAAAATGAAGGGAAAGAAAACGGCTTATTGCAGAGCCTCCTTTGCTTCTGGTAAAAGTGTGAATTACAAAGGGCTGTCAAAAAATTAATCTTATATACATATTGCGAAGAAACTTGATGCTGAAGTGCTTATGATTAGAAATTCATTATAAAGCACATATTTGTGAGTAAAGGGACTTTCCTTTTAAATAGCATTAAATATAATTCAGTTCCCATTAACTTTCCAAAGCTGCCAAAAGTACATTAAAATATGAAAGTTCCTGGAGTGTACCTCAACTTCAGATTTTCAAATGCTAATGCCTGTCTTGGAGACTTTAGAGTATAGTCAGGCCTGAGGAACTTGTTACGATAAGGTTGAATAGGTTAAAAAGGTGATGAAAAAGGAGAGGGATAAGAAAAATTGAGTAACAATATGTTGTTATTCATCTAGAAAATTTCAAAGATGACTATGTCTGTCTATGACAAAAGAATGTAACAGATGAATATGGTGATGACAATTATGAGTAACTGGGCTCACGATTTACACAGGACCTTTCTTCTGGTGACTTAGGCTCCGAATCACAACCACAGGCATCTTCCCAGTGTTTCCATGAGCAGAGCTGGGGCAGGTTGTCTCTCATGCTTGCAGCTGCAGAAGTGAAATTCTCCCTACAGGTTTGCTTATCAACCCATATTTTGGCTCTTGCAATTACATTTATCATAGCCCCATATTTCCTAATCACTGCTTTGCAAGCAGCACTGGTCCAAGATACAGTTTTCACACATCCTTAAAAAAAAAAACTAGTTTTCATAAAGCCAAATTCATTGAATTTGAAATGCTGATCTCTACATTGTGACTATGTTCTTTCTGCTTTTTTGATTCTATAAAACTGATTTTTTTTTCTTGCTTAACAAAATAAAATACTTTTTTTAATCTGGCTCTAAACTTTTTTTTTTTTAAATTCATGGGTCTTGAAATCCCAAAAACTATATTACTGGTCCTTAATCCCCAAATTGGAATATCAATACTGACTTGCCTCACAATCAGAAGCAAGTAATGAAACACGCAGAAAAATACCCACATGTATTAAATAGGTAATACTTGTCTTATTGATGTTTCTAAGGGCTTGGTTATTATTTGTTGGACTATTTTGTTGTTCTGGCTACTGTATACTGAATACTTGCCCTCGGCCAGGCACTGGGTTAATTGCTTGACGTGAGTTATCCTATGTAATCTTAACCACACCCGAGTGGAATACCACAGTTATCCTCAATTTATATCCAGGGAGCTACATGGAAGTTAACTGAGCCACATGGAGGTTAACCTTTCCAAGGCTGCACAGCTTGAAGTGGAGAAAACCGAATTCAAAAGCAAGCAAAATTCAGAACTTTCCATGATAACCACTACGTGGTTGTGCCCTTTGATCTTTTTATGTGGGAGCTATTTGGAAGATAATATAAACAAACAACAAGTTCAGTTAAAACAATCAATTGGGCACATAACCTATTGCATATGTTTTCTTATTTTTATGGGTCTGTCAAATTCTGGCCATAGACTGAGTTAGGATAATAATAATAAATGTAATAATGTTTATGGAGCTCTTACTACCTGTCAGGTGCTGTGATGATCATTGCGAATGGATTGTCTGATTTCATTCACACAACAATGCCTTGGGATAGAAAACTTTATTGTCTCTATTTGCAGACAGAGAAACGGGGGCTTTGACAGAGTAATTTGACCATGATGCCAGTGAATAAAATAAGTGCCTAACACCCTGTCAAAAAAATCCAGTGCTATTTTCTCATGTCAATGCGGTTAGAATATTTAGAGCACATCAATCCTTGTGCATGTGATTAGAATAAGAAAAGTGAACCAAATATACCTTTTTGAGGGAGAAACTTGTTGATTTTTAAAAATTCTAAACTACCTCTTCCTGATTTCTTGCTTCATTCATTTTCTGTTCTAAGGTTACACTCAAATTGTGTAAAAGCAGAGTCCTACTTTAATCCCAAGTGCCATACGCAAGTATCGTTGTCTGTTTTCTTTTTTAATGATAAAAAATGCAAGAATTAACTAAATCTATGAATCTGATATATTTTACCCACTTTTGACCTTTATCATTAATGTGGTGGACAGAACCCCAGTGAACTCCACCTCCTGGTGCTCACAACTTGTGGAATTCCTCTCGTGAACATGGAGAGGCGTGTGATTTGCTCCTGAGCAACAGAATATGGCAAAACTTATGGATATCCCCCTGTGATTAGATTATACTTCATGGCAACAGTAAAGGGAGTTACAACATATATATGCCTCTCGTATTTATTTATTTATTTATATTTAATTTTTTTTTGTGGCCTTAAACTGCCAAATTTGTAATAGTTTGTTAAGCAGCTATAGGGAACTAATACAAATAAAGACCTGAGTGTACACTTACTTTAGATAAATTCTTCTGAAACTAAAGAATAAAATTATGTTACCAATAATACTATAAATGAATTGTCCATGCTCCAAGATATGGCTCAAAGGTATGGCTCAGCTCTCTACTTTGTTGACTAGATCCAGTCCCTTCTGCCCTTCTCAAGGGCATTGCTTCAGTAATTCTCCCCTCTCCTGCATTATCATTTTATTCTCTCTGTTAGATCCTTGTCATCTGCTAATGTGGTGGACTGATAATGGCTCCCAAAGATATGTCCACGCCCTAATCCCCCAGACCTGTGTTACCTTATTTGGAAAAAGAGTTTGTGTAGATATTATTAAGTTAAGGATCTTTCGATGTGGAGATAATCCTGGATTATCCAGATGTGCCCTAAATGTAATCACATGCATCTTTATAAGACAGAGACAAAGGGACATTTGAGATAGACACAAGGGAAGGAGGAAATGTAACCACAGAGGCGGAGATTGGAGTGATGTGGCCACAAGCCAATAAATATTGGCAACCACCAGAAGTTGAAAGAGGCAAGGAACAGATTTTCAACTATTCCCTCTGGGGGAACAGGGCCCTGCTGAAACTGATTTTAGACTTTCAGCATCCAGACGAAATGGTGTGGGACAATCAAAGACTGCAGAGACTGAAAAAGCTTCAGGGGAGTTTATTAAATTAAGGTGATCACCAGCTCAGCCGGACATACGTTCAGAAAGTCTGAGCCCCGAATAAAGGGCTTTTCCTACTTTTAAACATCTTAAGGCAGGAATTATGTGAAGCGAGAATCGAGTTACAGAAGCAAGAAACAAAGGCAGCATTACAACATTTCTTACATCTTGAGAGAAACATGTCTTGCAACCTAAACTTACCGGTCTTGTGACCCTGCAGCCGTGCAGGAACTCGCTAGGTCTGTAATAAACTTTGAGGAATGTGGAGTTGGGGAGTATAGATAAGGTCCGCTGTCCGCAGAGAGAAGACAGGCTGTTAATATTCCCTTTTAACTTGAGTGTAAGGTGGTGGGGGGGTCACACTTTGCAGCAACTTTAAGAGGATTTTAAAATTTTTGTTACTACTACTGTTAGATTATAGTTGATTTCATTGATTCCTTCTTCACAGGGAGACAATAAATTTCTCTCGTAAGCCTCCCAGTTTGTGGTAATTTGCTATGGAAGTCACAGGACACTAATGCAGTTGACAAACTTGTTATTTCTCATCTCATAAGAAAAAAAATTGTCTTTACTCTACTTCCTCCTCTAGCAACCACCCTTTTATTTTTTGAAAAATCCCTTAAAACAATTGTCTCCAGTTAAAGGCTTCAATTTGCCACCTCTCATTCTCTCTTGAACCTATTTTGCCTCTCTGTTGCTACTGAAATTCCTCCTCAATATTGTCATGATTTCTGAGCTGCTAAATGTGGGCATCTGGGCCTCTTGGCAAGTTGACACAGTGGATTGCTCTTATTTGAAATTTGCTGTTCATTCAGCCTCCAGGAGGGGACACAGGCCTGGTTTTCCTAGTCTCTCTTTCTTAGTCTTCTGTGCTGGTTCCACTTCCTCCCTTCAGGACAGGGCACTCCAGGGCTTCCCGCTATTTCCACTTCTTCCTTTGAGATCTCTCCTATTCTCATGGCTCCAAATAACATCTGTTTCTAATGACTCCTAAGTTCATATCTATGGCTCAGATCTTTTCCTTGCATTCCAAACTTCTATATTCAATTGCTTACTCAACCTGTCTACTCGGACGGCTGTTCAGCATCTCAAATATATCCTGTCCAGAACTGAACTCCTGAATTTCACCAAGCCTACTTCTTCTTTAACTCCATTACCAGCCTTGCAATTGCTCCTGTAAAAATCTCTGGGGTTTGCTTTGCCTCATCCCCTTCTCTTATATCTCACATCCAATCCAACAGCCCATCTTGTCAGTTTTTCCCTGCAAAATACACTTGGAATCTAGTAATTTCCCATCAACTTTGTTGCTCACACTGTGGGCCATGCACCACCTTCATTTTTTACCTGGATCACTGTGGTCATTTCTTCAAGGTTTCTTTGCTGCCACCCTAGCCCTTTCTACACCATCTACAACATGACAGCCACAGTAATCCCAGGATACTCTGAGTCAGGTCATATTATGGGGCTGAGCACTCAATGGCTTCCCATCATACATCAGTGTTCTACAACCTGGGTGACCTCTTTGACTTTACTCCTGTTCCTCTGCTCTGCTTCCTTTACCCCTGCAATGGCCTCCTCACAGCCCCTCCCTGCCTTTCCACACAAACTCCTCCTTCACTTGCTGTTCCATCTTCCTGGAAGCCCCCAACTCTGTAACTTCATGCCTTGCTCCCTCTTTCCTTCAGATGTCACCTCAAAAGTTGCATTCTTGATGAGTCCTTTCCTGGCTACTTGGTCTAACATTGTTCCCCTCTCTTTTGTTCTCCTTGGCACTTACCACTGCCTGATATGTTTTTATTTTACTGATTTATTTTCTCACATTCCCACTAGACTGGAGACTTCTTGAGGGTAAGGAATTGGCTTTCATTGCAGCAGTGGCTGGCACATATTAGCACTCACTGAATATCTGTTAAATAAATAAGTATATGAACATGTTGCATTGAGTATTTTAAATAGTATGAAAGTGTGGGCAAAATAAATGCATTGTAAATAGATAAATTAAGAACAATCATCACAAAGTCCAACAGAGCTAAAGTATAATTATCATGTAATCTGCATGATGATTACAAATAAGAGAAATTAGACTCACACTTCAGATAAAAAATTTTTTGCCTCCTATGTGATGTAAAGCATTCACAGTTATTATTTAATGTGTCTTCAGGGTTTCTCTGGGAGGTGGGCCAGGGGCTTTATTTTTATTTCCTTTATTTAATTCTTGGAACTCCTTAAAGTGCTATTTGAATCATTCAGATTGTGGCCTTGATTGTGCCTCGGTTTTTGTTGTAGAGTCAAGGCCACTTGGTTCTTAGTAAACTAAAAACTAGCCTCATCAGGGATCCAGGTGACCCTTATAATCTTTTGAGCAGAAACGCCAATTCCTGTCTCAGAGTTCAAAGTGGTTTTCCACAGCTGAGAGATTCAGCCACACAACACTGCATCCTGCCAAAATCAGGCTGCTACTCTGCACCAGGCATAGCATTAGTAGCTGTTTAGTCAACAGAAACTAACCGCAGTTTCCAATTAACAAAGGTCAAATGAGAATGAAACAGTAAAAATCAATAGGATCGGAACAAATATTGGAGAAATACAATATTGCCCGATTCTTATGAATATAGAAAAATTAAAAATAAACAAAAAACAAAGCGTAGTTGAAGCCATTAAGGATACATCCATTTGTTCCTTGTGCTAAGTGCCTGTAGTCAGACAGACTGACAGGGTGGGAGAACACTGGGCCCATGACAAGACATCTTCAAAGTCCAGCTGAGAGAAAACCAGTTCAGGTTTAATATTGTTAAACAGCTTTGCTTTTCTGAGCATCTTTTCTCTATGCTACATTCTAAAACATCTAAATGAGCACATAGAGACTAAAGTAAAATATAAATGATTTTATATCACTATGTCTCATCAGAAGATATAATTTTCAGGAATTATATTTTATGATGCAAGCTATGAGCCAATTGGGCACACATTTTCTTTTGTGTTTGTTGTTTCTTTATATCTGGGTCTTGGGGACTAATGGGTTTATGCCACACTAAGGGTCCAAAATAAATGTAGACTGAGCCACCTATGTACATTTGGGCACATTTGCTCACATTCTGAGGGCTTGCTAGCAATTGTTTTGTTTTCTGATGCATCTTTGCTTACTATGTGTTAGAATAAATATGCCTGGATTGAATGTTAATGATTTAATATTCTGGGACAATTGCAGCATGATATAAAGGAAGAGGTTAGTAAGAGGTAGATTGTAAGCTCTTAAGGCCAAGAAATGTATCTAAATCCTGTTTGTCTCCCTCACCAGCCTGTGAGCAAAAAGCAAACATGAATGTTGTAATTTCAGTGAAGAGTGAGCTGTGGCCTCCTGAAGGGGAGAACAATAGGACTCGGAAGGAAGAAGAATGTGGAGGAAGCACATTGAGAAAAGATGTTTCTGTGCAGGCACACCAGCTGGTCTGAATTATGAAAATCCAAACACGGCCGGGTGTGGTGGCTCACGCCTGTAATCCTAGGCCTTTGGGAAGCCAAGGTGGGTGGATCGCTTGAGTTCAGCAGTTCGAGACCAGCTTGGGCAACACGGCAAAACCTCCTCTCTATACAAAGTACAAAAATTATCCAGGCGTGGTGGGAGGATCGCCTGAGCCCAGGAGGTCAAGGCTGCAGTGAACCAAGTTCGCGCCACTGCACTCCAGGCTGGGTGACAAAATGAAACCGTCCCTCTCTCTCAAAAAAAAAAAAAAAAAAAAAAAGCCAAATAGGCACTGGCAAGTTTCAACCTGATGAAATTTCATTGCCATTTCTGAGTGAAGAGGACACCTGAGGAACTGACTGTTCCGCTTACCATGAGGCAGGTACCATCCAGTGCCTATCTGTGTTTCTATGCAGACAGTGGAGGAAGCTGGGCGCTCAGGTCAGTTTCACTCATGATTGGTGTTATTTTCAGCATTGCAGGGAACTGAACCATGGCCCTCTCTGAGCTCCAGGATAAGTTTTGTTCCAGGAGCAGTGACTTTGTATTGCCAAAGTTATCAAGGGCATCTCTTGTCCACATGAGGTAGGAGTGGTTCTCGGCCAGCTCAGAGGGATCTGAAGTGTGAGGTAATGGCACCCATACTTCCAGCTTCCTCTGTGGACAATTAGGGGAGAGGAAAGAAAGCTGTAGAATATGATCAACAAGGCAGACACCTAATAAGCAGGAATGAATGCGTGCGTGTTTGAGTGAAAGAGTCAGGGACAGATAGGCAGAGATAAAGCAGAGAGACTTGCAGCGCTAAGATTTATGATTTGATAAACTCGAGTGTTTCAGAGTCCTGCAATTCAGTACTGAGACTAGAAGCAAGACTCTAAAGTCCAGCTGTCCCCATAGCACTCCGGCTTCCATCCACACAGACCTGATGTGTTCAATTTCTCAGCTCAGTGCTGTACCAACCATCATGGCCATGGTATATTTCTAAGGAGGGAAGACTGGGAAATGATGACACTAGCTACTAAACCTGCCAATACTGCCATCAGCTAGTGAGCTGATTTCTTCTTCCCTTCACATATCCATTTTTCTTTCAACACTTGGTAGAAAAGAGCAGGTCAACTATCCGGTTTGGGCAAAAAGCTAAAGTTTTCTGATTATCACAGTGCTTTAGGGTAAAAATACACATGGGCCCTAAAGAATTTCCCACCTTCTCAGTGACTACTTGCAAAGCTTTTACCATGTGCCAAGCATTGGGCCTAAGGTAAATGATGAAGAGCTCACAACAACCTTAGGAGATGGGTTCTTTTATTACCTCCATTTCACAGTTGAAGTAACTGTCTTGTTCATGGCTCTAGAACAGGTACCTGGAAGAGCAGGACTGAGCCACAGGGCCCGGGGCCAGAAGTCATGCCCTTAGCCACCCTGTTCAAGGGCTTCTCCATCTAGCAGCTTTTAAAAAAATTAGAAAGCATGAATTTTTTAGAAAGTAAAACAACATTGGAATATGTAAAGAAAATGCCAGTATTATCCTCCACTCCCTTAACCATCCACACCATTCTAAGTTAAGCTATAACAATAGGTAGGTCAGTCTCTTTCCATACCATTTTTACTCCATTTTCTATGAAGATGAACAATTGTAGGAATTTTATTTCTGTTTTGGTTTCGCAGAATAGGATAATACAATATGCACGATATTGCAGCTTTCTTTTTTTCAGATGGAGTTTCACTCTTGTCGCCCAGGCTGGAGTGCAATGGTGCGATCTCAGCTCACTGCAACCTCTGACTCCTGGGTTCAAACAATGCTCCTGCTCCAGCCTCCTGAGTAGCTGTGATTACAGGTACCTGCCACAACAGCTGGCTAATTTTTTGTCTTTTTAGTAGAGATAGGGTTTCACCATGTTGTCCAGGCTGGGCCTCGAATTCCTGACCTCAGGTGATCCACCTGCCTCAGCCTACCAAAGTGCTGGGATTACAGGCGTGAGCCACCATGCCCGGCCTAGGCTGTGTTTTTTTAAGTTTCTTTTTTGTCACTGGAACAATACTGAAAGACAAATTCTTTGCCCATCTGTTCATGAGAACTAGGATATTTGTTTCTATATGTAGAGCCCACAAATTGGAATTATTAGGCCAAGTGGTAGGAAATTATTATGGTAAAATGTTAATGGATATTGATATATTTATGGTCATTTGGTTTCTATCAGCAATATATAAAAATGTCTCTTTCTCTACATTTTCAAGACAACCAATATTTTCTGTTAGCAGATGAATTTCTCTTGCCAGAATATTTTAATTACAACCAGTGCCATTTCTTTTTTGAGTTAACCAAAAGTCTTACTCCCCAGGTGCATCTCATAGTTGATAGCAAAGACATTTCCAACCCAGCTACCCCAAATAAACAATCTTAAAAGAAGAAAGGTGTGTCCACAACTTGTGGTCAAGCCCACCAGCCTTGCTTCAATGGGATTGCCCCTTCTCAAGGCCGTCATAAGTGGAAATTCTGGAGCTGCTCCTCATACCCTGATGGTTTGCTTGAAATAGTGTTTATTTTAGTCTTTGAGCAACACTTTTGTCTATTTTAGATAGTAGATAAAAGAAGTTCTTATTCTAGAAGACTATGTCATCTTGGTCTTGGGGGAAGTCTAAACAAATAAATTTTATTTTTTAATTATGCCATATCCAAACAAGGATTTGGAGTGGGAGAACCTTATGGCCCAGACCTGGAAGATGGAACATCACATTCCATTGAGAAGAATCCATTGTCTCATGGCTAACCTAACTGCAATAGCTAGAAATGTGATCTAGCTTGGTGCCCAGGAAAAAGCAAAAGAGTACAACATGGATATTGAGTAACACTAGCATTTTCAACCATGATGAGAGTAGAGTCGTTGTGAGAAAAGTATGTAAAGTTATCGAGGTAATCGGTGATGAAACCCTGACATGGAATGTAAATTGCTTGTGGTTGAAGACAAAGGAGAGTTTTGTGTTGGCCAGCTGGGTTGGCAGACATTAAAGCAAAGGAAGAATAGATGGCCTTAGTGTTGAGCTGAGACTCTTCATATAAGCTTCTCATCTTGACTGGCACCATGATGTACTCTGAGCAAATAATTTCACTTCCATAGGCCTCAATGTCTTTAGCTGTATCTTTACTTGGAACAGAAATAGACGTATGTACTCTAAGATCACAACTCTTGACTGCTTGTCTGCTAAAAGCATCCTTGTCATGTTTTTAGATTGTGATATTTTTGCCTTTTTGGAGAAATTTGCAGACATATATTCCTCAGTTACAAATAACAGTGACCAGTTCAGTTCCCTATGCTTACTTCCTGTCATTTGTACATTTAAATTCCATTCATTCAAGGCTTAAAATGACATTGCCTTTTCTGTTTAGATTATTCACATTAGTCTCTGATAATAATACCTACAATTTATGGGGCCCTAACTCTAGACCAAGTTCTTTACTTAATGTATCCTCACAATAACCATTGGATGGAAGTGCTGTTATTCCCATCCTCAAGATGAGGGAATTGAGGTGAGGAGATTGGGCGGCCTGACTTAGCATGTCATGTAGCTAGGTTTACGAAACATTTTCTTTGACCCGGAAAGAGTTTTAACGATGAGCACAGTTATTAAAAGTTCAAATTAGCCTTTCTATTTCTGGGTCTTACATTTTATCATGTATGTATCTATTATTTGTATTTCTCACTAGTATTTTAAAAATCTACAACTCTTGCTATCCTCAATGCTATTGTGTATAGTTATTTACCTAACTTTCTCACCCTTGTTCATATAATATTCAATAAATTTTAGAGAGCAAGTAATAATCTTATTTAAATCATTACTTTAAATATAAATATAAGAACCTTTACCTTTAATAAAATAGAATTGATTGTCTAATTGAAATTGAAACTGATTATCTTAAAACTTTAGGAGACAAACATTCCTGAAATGAGAATGTAGATGTCATTGCCTTGCTTTTCCTAACAAAACTATTCTTTTTAGTACTAGTTTATTTAATTTGGACTCCAAAACAATTTCCAGATGAATAATGATCCTAAAGAAAACTGAAGCTTTGGTCTTTATATTCATGATTCCTTGGGGATATTCCCTATAGTTGTTAAAATTGTTCTATAAGAAAACTGAAACTATAGTTGAATATTTTCAATCATGTGGAAATGTTAGATGCCTTTTTGAGAAGTCTAGTGGAGTTTACATAATCAACTAAATAGCTTTTATTTGCATGCTTGGATATTAATGTATTGGTATTTTGAATACTGGTTGAGAAACAACAGCCAGTATATTAATTCTGTCTAAAAAAGATACTTGCTCATATTTCAGCACATTTAAGAGGTAAATTTATAGCTAATTTTCTGTATGAAGAATTGCTTTGGCTTATTTATTGATATGCAGAAGAAATGTTCATTTTCTTTCCTTTAGAAACATTCCAAGTAAATGACTCTATAAATAATGAATTGCTCATTTTTTATGATACTTTTCCGTGGCTTTACTTAAAGCATAAATATTACTTATAGGAAGATGTATAGTTGACGTGTATGTTGCATGTGAAGCTCATTTGCTAAAACTTTCAAAGTTTGCAGATTTAATCAGCATTCTTATGTAACATTGTCTATGGAGCTTTATGATCAGCAGCACCATAGGATATATAGTTCTTGAAACTGGGCCAAGTAAAAAAAGTTTAAATTGAAATTGTCATGTCTTTAGTGAAAATATAATTTTCAGAGTCTAATTAGTATCATTAGAATGTAAAGTTCAGACAAGTGCTACAACTACCATCTATTGTTCTCATCCAGATTTTTTTCCAGGTAATATAGTCCTTTGATTCAGTCACTTCCTTACCTGGAAAGGGAGCCAGCCAAAGAGCTGTTTCTACTATTTTCAATGATCACAATCACAACCCCATAAAAAACTCAGATAAAAAACATTTTGACTATAATAGTGTCTCAAAAATGAGCTGCTAAATTGCTGTGTTCATTCATTTCCTGGCACGAGAGATTCAAATTACTTTCCTGTACTTTAAAATCAGTAAGAATTGTGTTGTTGAAGGAAAAGAGTAGCACTCTATGTTTATGCTTTTGTTAAAAAAGCATAAATATCAGCAATTTTTATCTTTGGGAAAGAGATGATTAAACTTATGAGGTGTCATGGGAGAAACAGAATAAGCTTACAATTGAAAACTCAAATTAATATTAATGGCTGTGTCCTCACATTTGTGTGTGAAGGTCTCATGCACAGGCCTTCCATTGCCATCACTTCACAGCTCCCTGATGTCTACTTGGCTTCCAGTTACGGTCTGGTAGGTATTTGCAAATATACATTTAAAAACAAGAAGCTCTGGGTCCAATACAAGGAACTAGAAAACCTGAGATTATGTATCAGAAGAAATCTTAAGAATTTAGGAGACAGTAAAACTGTCTTCTTCCAAATCATTCCGGAGGGGAAGCCTGCATTTCTTGTTAGAAAACAAACACCCTTCTTCAATAATATTTCTTGGCAAGAGTGCTTTTCTAAATTCAGCATTTTTCCTCAGAGCAGTTCAAAGTATTGACATATACACACACACACACATATTTTTAAAGTAACATCTAACAGAAAAGGCAGAAGGAATAGGGGACAGGGCTTTTTGTTGTTTCTTGCCCCTCTCACTGGGGCAAGATTAGACTGGGAAGGTAGCTCTCAGTTTTTGGTTTCAGAAGAATTAAGACTTTTGAGATTAGACATTTTTAGGTGAATTGGGATGGTATGTTGGAGTATACTAGATGTACTGTGTGGTACAGTTTTCAGCCATTTGAAAAGTAGGAAGAAGTAGGAATCATACGGACAATGGTTCCCAAGTGCTTGTCCATCCGCACAGGTTTCCACAGAAGGACCCATTATAACAAAGGAACCAAAGGCATGTGGGAGCGGGCCCACAGGAATCACTGGTTCTCTCATGTGCTGACACCCAGAGCAGCCGCCTGACAGTGCCTTGGGATAGCCCGCTGAGGGTGCTGGGCCAACTCAGGGCACAGAATACAATTGCATCAAAGCCCTGAATATGGTTCTGTGTCCATGATAGCAAGAACACATGGGTCTCAGAAATGGGGATGTGAATAGATAAGGCTCTGCTTACCATCACTTTCAGTGACCACTTAGGGAGCCTGTGCTTCCCATTCCCACAACTCTAGGTTATGGAAGTTTAGAAGTCCTGGTTCTTAAAGATAGATTATTTCCACCCAAGGACGTAGCAAGTGTTCTAATGAATTAGGGGCTGCTACCACCTCCTGGACATTTCAGACCCTTTGTGCCAAGGAATTCCAGGCAAGAAGGGGCATTGATCCTTATCATCAGGAGGAGGGAGGACTGCTGTCACACAATATGTAGAGAGGAAGACATTTGGCATACAGGTGACCCAGTTGGGTGCTCTTTTGTATGGCCTTGCTCAGCTTTGAGGTGAAGAGACAGTGCAGCAGGCATGGCCTGAGAAGTGCATGGGGCACCAGGCCTGAGGCTTCTCAGGGATAAGAGACTTCATCATGCCACCAGGTAAGTCACCGGGAGCAGCAGCAGTGCTGTCTAAAGTTGAGGGAAATCTAGAATGCAGAGGGCAGAGTGACAGTATCAGCCGCAGCCCTGAGACCTTGGCAGTGGCAAGGCTGTAGCTTATGCTGCTGACTTTCCTATTCTAAGCACACCCAAAGAAGAGAGGCCCTCCGAAACCCGGAAGGAGTTGCTTCCCAGGCTGCTCTAAAGCAATGGATTCCTGTGGTGCAAAGCGTGGATTGTGGTGGGCATGGAAAGGAACTGCCCAGATTACTGTTGAAAGAAGGATTTGTGTCCCAGTTGTCAGCACAGCCTCCAACTGTCAGCTACTAAAGGGTTTGCCTCACCTGCAGGGTTGCTTCTTTCAAAGGCACATCTAAGAAGTGATTGAGGCAAGAGCGTAAATTCCAGCCATTTCATCCCAAAGCCAGTTGACTCTGCTGGGCCATGTATGCTGCAGAGCTTCTTACTGGCTGAGCTGAGGCTGTGCTACGTCTGCATGGCGATTTGACCTCTCCTCCTGCTCAGTTCGCTTCCTTTCCCTCTTTCTTGTTCACAGATGTTGATCCCCAGGAAATATCCAAATGCCAAACTCTGTTTCAATGTCTATTTCTGGATAACCTAGCTAGGTTATGTCTACTGCAGGATAACCTGCAACAAGTACAACTGCCTTCACCAGTGGCATTTAGCGTCTCAAAAATGTTTTTTTTAATCCCTAGTGAAAATTTTGACTTCAAATGGCACCTGATTATCATGCTCTTTTAATATAGACTCTCTGGACTTCCCTTAATATAACCATGTAGATGTAGAAAAGAAAGAATGCACAACATTGCTGATCAAACTCTTGCTGTGTTAGGAAGTTGTGCTAACTGGAAGGCCAATGAAAATCGATTAAAATATTGGAGTGGTACAATAGAAAACCTAGCACAGTTTCCTTGTTATAATTATGCCAAAATGCTGATTCAGCTGATGAAGCTAGCGTTGTCATAGCACAATTGCTTGCTCACCGATGTCTCAGCTAATATTTCATGTTTACTAGATGAGTGAAATTATGAAATTTCTAAAATAGGTACATTACTAAGCCTCACCTTGCTAAGCACCAATTGCTAGTCCTGCTTCTGGGTTTAGAGAAAGGTACACAGTGAGTCACTTGTTCCTCGTAGAAGTTTATTATGGGGGACTGGGGGCAGGGGGCTGTCTTGGATCCCTTTGGAGATTTAGTAAATGCTGTTGAACTCATCAACAGACAAATGCACACTTTCACCTATGTTTACATAAAACTATGTAGTTCACCTGTGTCCCTAGTAGGGATCCATGAATTCCTGCTTAAAGAATGGTTGCAATAGGAATTCAATCATTTTTAGTGTAATTTCCCCTTAACAGATATTTTTAAAAAATGAATACTGAATTAAGCAATTGTCTATTAGATGCTATTTTCCATTTGGTATTTTCCAGCTATTGTTCCTGGATTCAAATCCTGGCTCTGCCACTAACTTATACCGTGACCTTAGGCAAGTCATTTAACTTCTCAATGCTTCAGTTTCCTCAGCTATAAACTAGGGGGGATAATAGAAGAATAACTAAGCATTTCACAGAGCTTAAAACAATGTGGGTTCATTGGATGTTAGCCATTGTTGTGGTTGATGGTGTGGTTGGGTAAACCTCTGTTACTCCTGTTTTGTCACAATGAAGATTAAAATGTACTTTTTAAAATTAAGTACATTTGGATAATTTGTAGAGAAAAGGCCATTTTAAATTCCATACCTCACTAGAATGTTCCATTATTTGGGACAGTGTACAGATATGAGATAATACACACTACTGAGACGATGTAGTAAATAGGACTTAGTTATCCCATGGCAAACTGTGGAGACAGGTTCTGTGAGTGTGCTCCTGCAAGGCTGTAAACTTCCTTGATGCAAGACCAGAGGGTCCAGATGGATTGGACTTCACTTTCCATAATTCAAGTTAAATACTTTTGCAGAGGGAACTTGCAAGGATTCTGAAATCAAATTGACAGTAGGAGTGAGCCATTTACTGAGCCCTCAAAGATTACATGAAGCTTTATAAGATGGGATTTAGGGAGTGGGTTCTCTATTTAATACGAGCCCTAAGAAACCTCAAATTTATCCTTGGGATAATGTGAAACAACACCATTAAGATACAGATGATCTTTTGATTGAAGAAAATCAGGATCAAGAAGGGAAGATTAGTTATATTATTAATAATATAGCCTTTGATTTTAAATATTTTATTTTGTTCTGAAAATAAAGGTTTACTACATATGATCTATAACGGAAAATTTGGAAATAAAACTAGGGGTTCCAAGGGCTTTAAGATTATCCAGGAGCACAGAAAAAAAGTGGCAAAGAATACCATACCTCATTTTACATCTTGAGGTAAATGGAAAAGAAAAATTGCTATAATTGGATTTTCTTCAGACATACCAAGAATATCCCTTGTTTTTGCATTAATGTGCCTGGGTCATTAATCATAACCTAGGAACTGCATCTCACCTGAAAACCTAAAGATTTTCCTTTGGCCATACACCAAATGAATTGCAAAGGCATAGAATATTTGGTTTTAAATTCCCTACGTGCTTGTTATTGACTCATCTCTGAACATATCCAAAAATAAATTCTACTTATCCAAATAGTGAGCATTATTTTACCCTAAAACATTTTTTCTCTTGGCATCAATAGTACAACCACTCTCCTCACATGTTCCCAATGGAAACCCTGGGACATGAAGCGTCGGAGGCAGTGGAGGTCCTTTGAAAATGTTTCGGTACCAAGAGCTTGAGTACCAAGGGCCAGTGTAGTATTACAGCTGGAAGGTACCACATCTCTACCTTCCAAGGCCCCCAGACGCAGCCCAGATGTGTTCTGAAGAGATGTGACTGCTTGTCAGGTTATCTAAGGACCTTTTCAGTATGGGATGCTTAGTTAATTCTAGAGACCAAGACATCTGCTAGCCACAGGGAATTTGGCTGCTACCCTGTATTTCATACCCCTTACAAGCGAGTGGCGCTGAATAAAGGAAGAGATGTTTTCACCTTCCATTAAAGCCTGTGGTGTATCCTGTAGGCAGCAGCCTATTCGATTCACATTTTGTGTATTTTTTAAAGCCACATACTTTGAGCTCACTCCCAAATTTTAGTTCTAGATAATGGCTACAGTCTTTAGAATGAATACAAAACAAATTACATGGAACATTAAAGTGCAAATTTTAGACAGATCTACTCTATTTTATAGTAGGGGCATTGGCTTTGCTTTATTATCCAACTTCTAAAACTTTCTATAGGTAATCTCATAATCATGAAATATTTTAAAATCATCTCAGTAATTTCTCTGAATAATTTGTCAGGTTTTTTTGAGCTCGGGTAAGCTGCATGTAGAACCAGAATAAAAGTTGTGCTTTTGAGCTTTTTTCCTTGAGGTTTAGTCTGCTCTGCAGGGAATTCCCAGCACACCACATTTTCCTACAGCTCATCAGAAAGTTCCTTCAAGAATATTTCTTCATGTCTCAAACTGAATTCCCCTACAGATCCATCAGGAAGGCAGCCATGAGAGAAAATTTCAATATCGCACATTTATGTTAAATATTATCTTCACAAAAGTCTGTAAACTAAACAACAACACAGATCTCCATGGGGTTTCTGGCTGTTTTGAGTGTATTGTAAACAGTCATGAAGTTGCACCATGCTTTGCTCTAGTCTCTTGATAAACAAGAACCCAATATGTCAGGCAGCCTTGCCACACTGATGTATAAGGAGGCAGTGTCTTTTAGGACCAGAAAACACCTAGCCCTGCAGTTTGAAAGGTGATGAAATGCTCTTACTCTAGGCAAGGTTGTGGATTTATGAAATATGCTGTCTGTGCTCAGCATATCACTACAGAATGTGCAAAGCAGTGAAATAGAATTCTTCTATCCACCCTAGACAGACAAATGATTTCTTTCTGCTTTCTGGTTTGCAGTTTAACTACTTTATGTCAGATCAGACTTCAGTCTTGGATGTTTCCCAGCCAATGTTCTCTCAGTACAGGAATGATGAACAGCATTTATTCCAAGTCCCAAATAAATGTCAATCTCCTCTCCCCTGCATCAAGAGAGGCATTGCACTTTGGTGTCCAGTGTTATTTAAATGAGCCTTAAAATCCTCAGCTGTGTTGCTAATATGGGTCAAGATATTGATTCCCCTAGTTTGGCTGTGAGTGGCTTTTCATGAAAAGCATTGACTCAGCTGTTCAACTCAGCTGAACTACTTTACATGCTTAGAATGTGTTGCTTTTGCTGCTGAGTAGTGAAAATCAAAGAGGATCCTTTAGTCACTGCAAGTCTGTTCGGATTACTGTTGGGGTTTTAGTTCCATGTTGCAGAGCTGCGAGAATAAAAAGAAAAATGATGGCTTTCATCATCATAGGGGACCTGCTTCATGCTCCCCCCATACAAAAACATGAGAACAGATTCTTTCATGTGTTATTTTAATGCAAGCTTTCACAAGTGGTGTCTACAAACCTTTCTCTGAGTCACTGACCACATAATTTACCACAATTCTCTCTTGTAGGTAGTCAGCTCAGCCGGGTAGAGAAACTGCTGTGACTTGTTTTGGCTGTGTCTTTTTGATCACTCAAAAAATTGGTGATTGGTTAGGGTACAGAGATCTTGATAAACATAATTTCACAATGTAAACACACGAACAAACCCAAACTATCCACTTTGAGAAGGCAGATGGTAAATTCCTTGTCAGAAATGGCTATAGTTAAAGAGACTCAGTAATAGCACGGTGTGTACCAGTGGGCTCAGTAAACATCTATCACTGACATCATGATCAAGCTGTTAAGTCCTAGTCCTGAGACTAATGGTCTCCTCTGAGGAGCCTGTAACCATTAACATTCTTGGAGAATCAAACCAGGGCAATACATTTTTCCAAAACGTTAAATGGGAGTATTGCAGCCCTGGACAGCGTAGATGACTAGATGATATCCCGGGGCTCCAGGAGTACATTCACTCTGCTTGGCTGAACACTTGACTGGCCTTAGATCTTCAATGACTTACCAACAATGTGAATAGTCCCTTTAGAATGTTGGAGAGGCTCATTTGCTATTTCTTTCATTATAAAAAATTTTTTTAGAGACAGGGTCTCACTCTGTTGCCCTGGCTGGAGGTGCAGCGGCACGATCACAGCTCACTGCAGCCTCGAACTCCTGGGCTCAAGCTATGTTTCCACTTCAGCCTCTCAAAGCACTGGGACTACAGATGTGAGCCACTGCACCCAACCTCATTTGTTGTTTATTATGGTGATGGCATGCTTAAATGCCCAAAGGTTTCCCACTCATAGTTCCCAACACAAGGTTCAGAAAAGTCCAAAATCCAATCTCAATTATACATATTTGTGTGGATATATATATATATATATATATATATATATATATGCATTTCAAAACATAAAGAAATAATGGGCTTCAATATTCAAACTTTGCCATAGGGCCGGACAGCACAGGCTGGCAGACGTCTCGTGCATACCTTCACTTTATTGGAAATATAGCAGATACTCCAAAATTAGGGTAATTTTTAACTTGTTTAAAAATAATAGCTGCACTATCATAATCTACTCTACTGTACTTCCAATACTAGCAGCCATTTATTGGGATTGATCATATGAAGAAAGATTGACATAGAGTATTTAATTCTCACAAAATTCTAGAAGTTAGATATTATTATCTCCATTTTATTTTTTTTAAAGGATAGAAGTTAAGCCACTTGTCTAAGGCCACATAGCTAAGGCCATACAGTCATGTTTTGAACAAATATTCGTCTGATTACAAAGACAGGACTCTATGCTAAACCTGTGCTTACTGATTTGAGAGCCAATAAGCAATAACCACATGTGGCTTCTGAGTACTTAGAATGAGAAATATAGCTAGCCCAAGTTGAAATATACAGTGAATGTAAAATACACACCAAGTTTCAAAGACAGTGTACAAAAGAAAGAATATATAGTATCTCAATTATTATATTTTGGTTAGATGTTGAAATCATCATTTGTATATATTGGGTTAAATAAAACATATTATTAAACCTATTTCCACTTTTTTCTTTTTAAAATGCAGTTATTAGAAACTTTAAAAGTACCTATGTGCCTTATATTACACTTCCAGTAGACAGAGCTGTGCTAATCTCTATCCCATTTTAAGACATCATCAATTTTTACAAGTAAACATTGTTTTGGACTACAGAAATTTGTTTTCCTTTTCTTAAAAAAAAGCCAGTGGTTGAAAATTTTAAAAAAAGTGATAGACAAGTTTTACAATTCACTGTTTATAAGACAAGGATGAAATAGTTTTGCCTTTTAACTTCTCTCTTTTAAGACTGCAGTGTAATTATTTTTTGTTTTCTCCGTTTTCTTCAAGAGTCCACAGTTTGTTTGTCTGTTTGTTTGTTTTGGTAATTGACCTACAGGAGTGCAGGGAAGAGGTCTTCTAGTACAGTGTTTTCCTCTTTAAAGGTCTTTTTTGTAATCCATTCATTTGCAAAATATGCACAATCAGATGGAGCCTCTCTGAAACCTGTACCAAAAAAAAGACAGAAAAATATAGCAGGTAGCTATGGCACTGCATCAAGTACTTAAATCTGCATTTCTCAACATTTAGGAGTATAAAATTTAGAATATTACACTTCTCTTTACACATCTCACAATAGGATTAAATATTGTTGTATGTATGTGTGATAGTTGAAATGGAGTTTTGATATTAGATTTCATGATAATCCCAGGAGGTTCACATTTTTAGGTCCTATCCCTGTTGGCCTTTCATTGCAGTCAAAGGAAGCACAGCACCTCAAAACTGAATCTCAACTACCATCTCAAAGCGTCAGATATTAGCATAGTCAAAAACCATGGCAAATTTTTCAGATCAGACCTCCCATTCAGTTCAAAGAAACGTAATCTTAAACTCTTGCTGATGCCACTGGGAAGACAGGCAATAAAGATCAATGAACACATTCCACTTGTTTCTAAGTTGGACATTTTGTCTTCAGCAATAGTTTTAACCTGATTCTTGGAGAAGACATGTCCAGGATGAGGCACACCAATCGAGCATTGCTCCCTCATGCCAGGTCAGTCATGGACCTCTCTTCCTTCATTGGTTTTAATGTAAAGGAAGTTTGAGTTTCCTTATTTTTATGATGCATTTTTTTTGTACAACATATTGTTTATTATTGTTGATCAAATGATTTAATCTCATTCCAAATTCAGCTACAGAATCCAAGCCTAAGACCTCTATGACAATGGGTTTCCAAAGTTTCACAGTGTATGACTTGCTCTTTAACAACAAGTCATGTGGATGAGGCAACCAAACCTGCTCCAGTACAAACCAAACCAAAACACTGACTCACTACCAAGGGTTGCAACCAAGGACGAAAGTGCTAGGTGACTTTCTAAGTCAATTCCTAATAATCATCTAACTGATAAATAGAAAAAGGCATATATAAAAGTCATTCAATTAAATCTCTTCATTTAAGACACTATACTGGTTATAATTTCACTCTCCTATATAACCCTTTTATCACAGGGAAGGTTGAAATAATGGTTCCGCTGGTGCAGAAAAGATGTTTATAAACAACTTGACATTTGCATTGATCCTTTGGTTCTTTTTTTAGTTTCCAAGCAAAAGATAAAGCACTCTATTTATCTATTATATATGCAACACACTGTAATTGCACTTGGCTATCCATTTGTATCCAAGGAGCACCGCTATTGGTTTTCCTTCTCAAATACTCTGGAGGAGACAATATACCATTAGAGTAGCTTTCTTGTCTGAATCTGACAGGATGTCTCTCAGTCCCACTTAAGAAAAGGTGCCTCTCACAAACAGAGCTATTTCCAAGTATCTGGACCCTTTAAAGTGGTATTTTTCTTTTTAGCTGATCATATGTGTGTGTGTGGGTGTGTGTGTGTATTTGCGTGTGTATGGTTATTTAGTCAAGCAGTGAAGCAAAATGCAATTTACTAAGCCACACATCCCGTGGAAGAATTTACAGCACTTTCATAAGAAGAATGCTGTCATCCAAGAAATACGGTGTCAAAATGAATAATATTTACAGTATAAGTGTGATGAAGCACCCACCTGGAGAAACATAGAGTTTAAGACACCGTGATTTATGAAGATGAGGAGCAACCTTAAGCTTGTATCATTTATGTGACCCAGAGACAGCAGGTAAGCATGAAGGTTAAGTGCCTCACCTTGTAGATGTAAGCTCCAAGATGTTGAGACTCATGTAGATCAGCTCTCTTTGATCATTCCACTCTATGAAAACTCACTAGAAAATATCATTTTAAATATTAAACAGAATGGCTTTAACTATACACTCAACCTAGGGATAAGAGAGCCCTCTTGGAAACAAGGTGGTAGACACTTCTCCTTCTGTTTGTTTCTTTATCTTCTCCCTTCATCTGGTACTTAAACAATTTGTGCTGAGGGAGTTAGAGAAAGTGAGTTTTTCCAGATCTATGCTCTTAGCTTTATGGTATAAAGCCTTTTTATAACTTTTGCAGAAACACAACAGACTATAGTAAATAAATTAGAACAATTAACTTACATGACCTTACTTCAAAGTGGCTACATACTAAAATAATTCCATGCAAGTGTACTAGTTACAACACTTGCTTAATTCTTTCCCAAATATTAAAGTTAATAAATATATATTTTTAATTTGAAAGCAAAATAAAATTATTTTTGAGACTATTAGAGCTATCAGTTCATAGTTATACATCTTACTAACTTTATTTAAAGTCTGGATTTTCTCTCCCCATAAAGGTAATGACTGTTAGGTTGTCGAAAAAGTAGATTTCTTTTTTTCTTTTTCAACTTTTATTTAAGATTCAGGGGATTTGTTACTGGGTATATTGCATGATGCTGAGGTTTGGAGTACAAATGATCCTATCATCCAGGTACTGAATGTAGTACCTAACAGTTAATTTTTCAACCCTTGCTCCACTCCTTCTCTTCCCCTTCTAGAAGTCCCCAGTGTCTATTGTTGAAATCGTTATATCCATGAGTACCCAATATTTAGCTCCCACTTGTAATTGAGAGCATGAGGTATTTATTTTTCTGCTCCTGTGTTAATTTGCTTAGGATAATGGCCTTCAGCTGCATCCATGTTGCTGTAAAGGACATTATTTCATTCTTTTTTATGGCTGCATAGTATTCCATGGTGTATATGCACCACATTTTCTTTATCCAATTCACCGTTGATAGGCACCTAGATTGACTGTATTAGTCCGTTCTCATGCCGCTATAAGGAACAGCCTGAGACTGAGCAATTTATAAAGAAAAGAGTTTTAATTGACTCACAGTTCTGCGTGGCTGGGAAGGCCTCAGGAAACTTATAATCATGGTGGAAGGGGAAGCAAATACATCCTTCTTCACATGGCAGCAGGAAGGAAAAGCACTGAGCAAAGGGGAAAAAGCCCCTTATGAAACCATAAGAACTCATGAGAACTCACTATCATGAGAACAGCATGGTGGTAACCACCCCCATGATTCAATTACCTCCCACCAGGTCCCTCCCATGACAGATGGAGATTATGGGAACTATAGTGGAAAATGAGATTTGGGTGGGGATACAGCCAAACCATATCAGTACCACATTTATTTATTTGTGTATGTAGAACCCTCCTTGCATCCCTGTTATAAATTCCACTTAAACATGATTAATCAGTCTACTGATGTGCTGTTGGATTCCATTTGCTAGTATTTTGTTGAGAATTTTTGCATCTGTGTTCATCAGGGATATTGGCTTGTAGTTTTTTTCATTGTTGTTGCCTCCTTTTCTGGTTTTGGTATCAGGCTAATGCTGGCCTTATAGAATGCGTTAGGGAGAATTCCATTCTTCTTACTTTTTTGAGAGTTTGAGGAGGATTAGTATTAGTTCTTCTTTATTTGTTTGGTAGAACTTGACAGTGAATCTGTAAGAGTCTTGAATTTTTCTTTCTTAGGAGATTTTTTATTACTGATTTAATCTAGCTCCTTGTTATTGGTATGTTTGGGTTTCCTATTTCTGCTTGATTTAGTTTTGGTGGGTTGTATGTTTCCAAGACTTTATCCATTTCCTCTATGTTTACCAGTTTATTAGTGAATACTTGTTTATAAAAGTTTCTAATGATCTTTTGTATTTCTGTGGTATCAGTTGTGATGTCTCTGTTTCCATTTCTGATTGTGTTTATTTGTATTTTCTTTCTTATTTTCTTGGTTAATTATGCTAGTGGGTTATCAATTTTGTTTATCTTTTTGAAGAAACAACTTTTCATTTCATTGACCCTTTGTATTGTTTTTTGTCTGTTTCATTTTGATCTGCTCTGCTCTTCATTATTTCTTTCTGTCTGCTACTTTGGGGATTGGTTTGTTTTTGCTTTTCTAGTTCCTTGAGGTGCATTGATAAATTTTTTATTTAAAATATTTCTACCACTTCTTTGATGTAGGCATTTATTACTGTAAAATTCCCTCTTACCATAGCTCTTGCTGTATCCCACATGTTTTGGTATGTTGTGTTTCCATTTCTATTGTTTTAAGAAATTTTTTAATTTCCATCTTAATTTCTTCATTGACCCAATAGTTATTCAAAAGCATGTTTAACTTCCATGTTTTTGTATAGTTTCCAAAGATCCTCTTGGTATGGATTTCTAGTTTTATTCTATTATGGACTGAGAAGATAATCAGTATGATTTTGATTTTTCAAATTTGTTGAGACTTTTTTTGTGGCCTAACAAATGATCTATCTTGCAGAATGCTCCATATGCTGATGAGAAGAATATGTATTCTACAATTATTGGGTAAAATGATTTGTACATTTCTACCAAAAGTCCTCCACTATTATTGTATTGGAGTACATACCTCTCTTTAGATCTAGTAATATTTGCTTTATGAAACTGGGTGTTTCAGTGTTGGGTGCATGTATATTCAGAATTTTTATGTCATTTTCCTGGATCAGTCCCTTTTTCATTATATAATAACCTTTATTTTTTCTACTATTTTTGACTTAAAGTTTGTTTTATCTGAATAAGTATAACAATTCCTGCTTGCTTTTGGTTTCCATTTGCATGGAATACCTTTTTTCATCTTTCTGCTTTAAGTCTATATGTAACTGTACAGATAAAGAGCATTTCTTGTAGGTAGCATATAGTTGGATCGTGTCTTTTAATCCATTCACTTGGTCTGTATCTTAGAAGTGAATCTAATCTGTTTACATTCAAGGTTATTACTGATATGTGAGGTTTTTCTTTCCTGTCATACTGTTAATTGTTGGGTTTTTTTTGTATATTCTTTGTTCCTTTTTCTCTTATTGTTTGTCATTGGTGTTTGGTGGTTTTCTGTACTGGTATGATTCAGGTCCTTTCTCTTATTTGTGTGCTTGCTTTACCAGTGAGTTTTATACTATTGTGTGTTTTCAGGTTAGTAATTGTTGTCTTTTTGCTTCCAGGTGTAAGACTCTTTTGAGCATTTTTTATAGGGCTGGTCTAGTGGTAATGAATTCCTTCAACATTTGATTGTTTGGGTAAGATATTTTTTCCCCTTCATTTTCAAAGAATAATTTTGCTGGATATAGCATCCTTGGCTAGCAGTATTTTTTTTCAGAACTTTACATCTATTATTTCATTCTCTCCTAGCCAACAAGGTTTCTGCTGAGAAGTCTGCTCTTTTTATTCTGATGGGGAGTCCCCTTATAGGTGACTAGACACTTTTGCTGTTTTTAGAATTCTCTCTTGTCTTTGACATCAGCCAGATTGATTATAGTGTACTGTGGAGAAGAGTTTTTGAATTATATCTATTTGGGGATTGCTAAGCATCCTGTATCTAGATGTCTAAGTCTCTTGCTAGACTTGGAAAGTTTTCATCTATGATTTCATTAAATGGGTTTTCAAACAGTTTTGTTTTCTCTCCACTTTCAGGGATACTGATAGTTTGAATATTTGGTTGCTTTATGATATTAATATATCAAGTAGGCTTTACCCATTCTTTTAAATTTCTTCTTTATGTTTGTCTGACTAGATTATTTCAAAAGACCTATCTTCAAGTTCTAAGATTACTTCCGCTTGATCTAGTTTTTTGTTTTTTATATTTCATTTAATACATTTTTCAGTTTCAGAATTTCTGTTTGGTGTTTTTTTTATGGTATGTCTTTGAAAAATTATTTATCATTCATATCCTGAATTGCTTTCTTAATTCTCTGTATTTTTATTTTTTGGTATTCTCTTGTATATCACTGAATTTCCACAGTATCAAAATATTGAATTCTTTTTCTGTGAGTTTATGAATTCTTTTTGATTGGAATCTATTGCTAGAAAATTATCGTGTTCCTTTGAAGGTGTCATATTTCCTTGCTTTTTCATGTTTCCTGTGTCTTTACATTGATATCTGTGTATCTGGTATAACAATTGTTTTTTCAACTTTTTGAATGTCCTTTTGAAGGGGAGGGCCTTTTTCCTGAAGATGTACCCATGATGTTGGTTGGATAGGGTATTTCGGCTTTGAATCTGAGTGTGTAACTTAGTGTAGTCTTTGTAGGATTTTTTTAGCTGTAAACACCACCAGTGGTATCCATGATTTCCTGTGTGGCTTGGGTTGCAGATGTTAGTTCAGGCTGTGGTGAAGTTTTGCTGTGGTCTGGGATGCCAATTAGGTCAATTTTTGAGCCCCAGAGGTAGCAGTACTAGGCAGAGTATGTCTGTCATTGGGCCCTCAGGGTGACATACATTAGTGCAGATATTAGCAGGCCCAGGCAGACTGACTTTTGGGCCTCCAGATGGCTTTCTTGGGTGCCAGAAATGGCAGTGGTGGGGCAGGTGGATAGGCATGTTCTCGGGTTCCTGGGCAGTGGGTTTGGTGTGGGAAATGACAATAGCAGTGGAGGAACAATTTATTTGGGACCCAAGTGGTTTGTACTGGTGTTGGCAGTGGTTGCAATGGGTTGGATGTGCCAGTCCCCAGACCCACAGGTTGTGTGTTGGGGGGTGGGTGTCATCTATGTTGCTAGCAGTAAATTGAGTGGGCCCAACCCCCAACTTCAGGAGGAGTATTCAGGTACCACTAGAAAGGGACTGGGCTGGGCCTTCCCCAGGTGTCTGGACAGTGTGCTCAGGAACCGGGGGCATGTAGCCAGTTTGGGCTGTGACCTCAAGCTCCCTGGTGGTGCATGAAAATGCTGGCTTTGGTGTGCAGGTGTGGAATGAGCCCCTTGTTGCCAGTGAAACACTCAGGTAAAGGTGGCAGCAGCTGCACTGCAGCCCTTCTACTGGGGAAGGCAACATTACTTTCCCTAGGAGCAGCCATAGCCAACTGAAGTGTGTGAGCTTTGCTTATACTTTGTCTCAAAGAAGTTCCCAGCTGCAGTGGTTATGGGCAGTGGAATTTGTCCTCAGAGCACATGAGAATGTATAGCTGCCTCTCTGCAGGGGGCGGTGGGGTGGGATTGCTGCTCATGGCTGCTGCCTCTGCCTGATTGCAGGGTAGGATGCAGTCTGGAATATGCTGTTGCTGCCCAGGACTCAGGGGTTTGTGGGACCCAGCATGAGCTCTTTCTCTGGAGCAATGCTTTCATAATTTTCAGAAAGCTCCCTATGTTAGTCTTGGGGCCTATGAGAGTGGAGGGGCTCTCCCATGGTTAGAATTGTATGCAAAATTCGGTATTTGGTGGGAATGTGGACCACTGGGTATCTCTCACATACCCTTTTCCTGAATTAGGATTTGGAGCTGATACCAGCTGAGCAGGCTGCCTCACTTCCTTCCCTTTTCTTGCTTTAGGTGTTTACTGTCACTTTTCTATTAAATTTCAGTGTTCTGTCTTGGATGATCTATTCAAAGTACAACTATATACTCATTATTTTGGTTCTTCTTAGTGGAGGAGGTGAATAAGAGATGAATCTAATCAGCCATTTTGAATCCCCTCCCATTTCTTAAGTAGGGATCATAATAATGCCTACCTCATATGGTTCTTGTGAAGATTACATGTGTTAATATATGTAATGAGCTGAGAATAGTATGCAGTAGATGGAAAAGTGATCAGAAAATACTAGCTATGGAAATTTGAAAATTGGTGGTGAACTGAAAAGAGTTGAAAACTTCCTAAAACTTGATGGCAACCTATCTATTAAAATTGGATATTTAAACATCTGTAGTTTCACAGGCTTGTTTGTTTCTACTGAAAGGTACCGACAAAATCTAGCAGCACAGTACATGGTTAGTATTCATAGACACACAAAGTAGAGGATGGATTCAATATTTGGGAAAGTCTGAAAAAATCAGAGGCCTGATTACCGGGTAATACAGTACTTCTATCATTTAAACATGAACTCACATAGGTTGTTGAATTGAGTACCTTATGAATATTAATGTTCTAGAAAATTTAGAAAATATAATTGTAATTTTTTACAGAAACTCATTTTCTTGGTTTATGTTTGATCTGACATGAAGGAAGATATTTTGTTCAAAAGATATGACAACAATAAATGAAAGATAAAAAGGCTTATTGATTAATTTAGAAAACAAATGAAAATTTGAAGGTAATTAAAGTAAAATTGGGAAAGCTCTCTCTTCTATAATATAAGAGTCTCTAAATCCCAGTTTAATTTTGTTCTCATGTAGAATATCCAGTTGCAATAAAAAGAGGAAATTTTCTAGTCTCTGTTTTTGCATATAAATTTTATACTCTATTTCCTGTACTTTAAATGTCATCAATTAAATCACTAGCCAATTAAATCTCTATCCTCAAAGCAAGCATATATTTGTCTCAAATTTAACAGAATTTAAGGTTTAAAATAATAAACCACATAGTAACAATTAAATATAAAAGAGTAATTTATTGTATTTTATTAACAAAGTTGGCTAGAAAATGACTTTTTACAAAAGAAATTTTCCATTAACAGCAAAAACGATTTTCTAAGTAAGATAGACCCCATGCTGTGTTTAATGAGAAAAATTTTAATCATAAATGGTTAGGCATTTTATAGCTAAGTATTTTTTATAAACATCACTTTTAATTCTTCAGGGTTCAGTATAATTGAAAAATATTTAAATAGAATTGTCCTTTATATCCATATTGGAAGAAGAGGAATAAACCCAAGAGCAAAAATACAGGTTTATTCCTAGTGCTTCTTAAAGTAATAGTCATTCACAATAGCAAAGATATGAAACCAACCTAAATATCCACCAATGGTGGACTGGATAAAGAAAATATGGTACATATACTCCATAGAATACTGCACAGCCATAAAAATGAATGAGATCACGTCCTTTGCAGTAACGAGGATAGAGCTGGGTGCCATTATCCTAAGCAAATTAAAGTAGGAACAGAAAATCAAATGCCACATATTCCCACTTATAAGTGGGAGCTAAACATTGAGTATACGTAACACAAAGGCAGGAACAATAGACACCAGGGCTTACTTGAGGGTGGAAGGTGAGAGGAGGGTGAGGATTGTAAACCTACCTCTCAGGCTCTATGCTTATTACCTGGGTGATGAAATCATCTGTACAGCAAACCTCCACTACACCCAATTTACCCATGTAACAAACTTGCACATGTACCTCCTAAACCTAAAATAAAAGTTGGAAAGAAAAATAAATTAAGTAATAGTCATAACTGTTCTAAGACAAATTGTAACCGGGCTTATTTCACCCCCTAGCCCCACCCAGCTTCACAAATATGAAGGCTGGAAAGTTTTCCCTTTCCCAGCTTTCCTCTTATAGTCCCAGCTATGGACACCCTGTAGCCTACTTTCCATATCACCTCATCATTGTACTGACAAAATCTAAATGTTTTGAGGGTTAAATGTTTCTAGACTACACTAAAAACAAACAAAAAACCATTTATCGGAATTTCATCTGCTAAATATCTTTATCCTATATTTTATGTCTTCTTAATCCAGTTTTAACTTGGGCTGTATTTTGTGAATGCTTTTGAGTATGATGAATTATGTTTTCTGGAATGTTCTCTACAATGGTCTCCTCTCCTGGGTTTATATTCCTTCCACTTCCTTCCAGCTTTTTACTACTTTTTCTTTTGTAGAATGTTTTAATTGAATTCCAAGTTGCCTTGCAGCAAACCAAGTCTTACTGTCTTCACTATTCTGTTTATCTCAATTAGATTTCTTGCTTCCTTATCTGCTCCATCAACCATCAGTAAAAGACGTTTGTCTCTGACAGAATTCTCTTGTCAGCATCATCCTCTGATGCAGACCACAGCATTACCTGCTCTGGGCTTTGTGCTTTAGAGAGTCTTGCTTTGGCCTTCTTTTGGGGGAAAGAATTAATGGGGAGAGTAGACATGTCAACTCAGATCCTGTGCACCCTTCTAGAACTTTCTAAACCACATTCAGGTACCTGGGACCCTGGCTTTCTCTGCTCAACCCGAGTTCCATGGCGTGCACAGGTCTCTTCATTGAAACCATGCTCCCAAGGGTAAATGTAACCTATACCCTCAGGATGGCTGAGTGGTGACTGTTTGCAGGGATATGGACTATTTGGTCTGAGATATCCACAGGCACATGCAGGAGGCCTCTTGCACTTGGGATGAAGACAGAGTGAGAAGAGAGAGGTGGAGGGATGCAGGCTCCCAGGCTCTCCCACAGGGGCAAATCTCATTGCAGACTCCAAGAGGCACAAAACTTCTAATTTGGTTTGGCCTTCCAGGTTGTTATGAAGGAATACTTGTCAAAACAGGAGGCTAGAACAAATTTTATTTACAATTTATTATTTTGATTTAAATCTTTTAAATATTTTAACATATGTCTCCTGGTCCTCCCAGATCCTGCAGTCTGTCTCATGTTCCCATTTTCTTTCTTATTTATAGATTCTCCTCTTTTCAAAAATTTTTTTCCTTTCTTTTCTATCCCTTCTCTCTTGTTGTAATATACTAATTTCATCTTCTTCGTCCTGGAAACTGTTTGTGATAGATTTGCATCTTACCTGGCCAGGCCTGCAACACCAAGTCAGCTATTTCATACAATATGTAAAGCTCAGGTTTAGACAAAAACACCCTTTCTATCCATTCCTTCCAGCCTTCTGACCTGATGAAATCCCATTTGTTCCTCCTCTCTTTGTTCCTTGGACAAATTATGTAAAATAGTTGATAGTTAGAATGTGAAGCTAAATAGCAGTATTATTATATTTTCTGACCTAGGAAATCCCAACACTCCCGACGTGGGTAACAACTATTCTAATATAAGTAAAGACATAGCAATGTTAAATAATGCATGGGCTGCACAAATAATTTTATTTTGCTTTAAAAAAAGTTTGTCCCTCTCTTCCCCCTTTCATGGCTTAATTTCTCAATTCGTATTTCAAAAAGTTTGACATATATTCTAAAATCAACTACATAATTGAACATAAAACAATCCTCAGCAAATGCCAAATAACTGAAATCATACCAAACACACTCTCAGACTACAGTGCAATAAAAAATAGAAGTCGAGACTAAGAAAATTGCTCAAAACCATGCAATTACATGGAAATTAAAAACATGCTCCTAAATGACTTTTGGATAAATAATGAAATTAAGGCAGAAATCAAAACATTTTTTGCAATGAATGAGAACAAAGACACAACATACCAGAATCTCCAGGACACAGCTAAGGCAGTGTTAAAAGGGAAATTCATAGCACTAAATGCTCACATCAAAAGTTTAGAAAGATCTCAAATTAACAACCTAACATCACAACTGAAAGAATTAGAGAAGCAAGAACAAATCAACCCCAATGCTAGCAGAAGACAAGAAGTAACCAAAATCTAAGCTGAATTGAAGGAAACCAAGACACAAAAAGCCATTTAAAAGATCAACAAATCCTGGAGTTGGTTTTTTGAAAAAATTAAGAGAGGCCACTGGCTAGACTAATAAGAAAGAAAAGAGAAAAGATCCAAATAAACACGATTAGAAATGACAAAGGAAATGTTACCATGGATCCCACAGAGATAAAAATAAGTATCAGAAACTGCTAGGAACACATCTATGCACACAAACTAGAAAACCTAGAGGAGGTGAATGAATTCCTGGACACATACAGCTTCCCAAGACCGAACCAGAAAGAAACTGATTCCCTGAACCGACCAGTAATGAGCTCTGAAATTGAATCAGTAATAAATAGCCTACCCCCGCAAACCAAAAAAATAAAAAAAAATAGCCTACCAACCAAGAAAACCCCAGGATCTGATGGATTTGCAGCTGAATTCTACCAGATGTACAAAGAAGACCTGGTGCCATTCCTACTGAAATCATTCCAAAAAATTGAGGAGGAGGGACTGCTCCCCAACTCATTCTATGAGGCCAGCCTCATCCTGATACCAAAACCTGGCAGAGACACAAAAAAAGAAAACCTCAGGCCAATATCCTCAATGAACATCAATGCAAAAATCTTCAACAAAATACTTGCAAACCGAATCCAGTAGCACATTAAAAAGTTAATTCATTATGTTCAAGTAGGTGTCATCCCTGGGAAGCAAGGTTGGTTCAACATACAAATGTGATTCATCACCTAAACAGAACTAAAGACAAAAACCACATGATTATCTTAATAGACACAGAAAAAGCCTTTCAATAAAATTCAACACCACTTTATCTTAAAAACTCTCAATAAACTGGGTATTGAAGAAACATACCTCAAAATAATAACAGCCATCTATGACAAACCCACAGGCAATATTATACTGAATTGGCAAAAGCTAGAAGAATTCCTCTTGAAAACCAAAATAAATAAATATATACATACAAAACATAAGACAAGGATACCCTTTCTCAGCACTCCTATTCAACATAGTATTGGAAGACCTAGTCAGAGCGATCAGGCAAGAGAATGAAATAAAGGGCATTCAAATAGGAAGACAGGAAATCAAACTATCTCTGCAGATAACATGATTCTACATCTAGAAAGTCCCACAATCTCAGCCCAAAATCTCCTTCAGTTGGTAAAGAACTTCAGCAAAGTTTCAGGTTACAAAATCAATGTACAAAAATCACTAACATTCCTATACATTAACAACAGCCAAGCCAAGAGCCAAATAAAAAAGGCAACCTCATTCACAATTGCCACAAGAAAAGAATAAAATACCTAGAAATACAGCTAACCAGGGAGGTGAAAGATCTCTACAATGAGAATTACAAAACACTGCTCAAAGAAATCAGAGAAGACACAAACAAATGAAAAAACATCCCATGCTCATGGATAGAAAAAAATCAATATGATTAAATGGCCACACTGCCCAAAGCAATTTACAGATTCACTGCTATTCCTGTCAAACTAGTTCTTCAAAGAACTAGAAAAATCTATTTTAAAATTCATATGGAACCCAAAAAGAGCCTGAATAGCCAAGGCAATCCTAAGCAAAAAGAACAAAGCTGGAGGCATCACATTGCCCAACCTCAAACTATACTCTGGGGTTACAGTAAACAAAACAGCATGGTACTGGTACAAAAACAGGCACATAGACCAATGAAACAGAGTACAGAGGCCAGAAATAAGGCCACACATGTATGATCTTTGACAAACCTGACAAAACAAGTGATAAGGAAAAGACTCTCTATTCAATAAATGGTGCTCAGATAACTGGCTAGCAATATGGAGAAGATTGAAGCTGGACCCCTTCCTTACACCATATACAACAATCAAGTCAAGATACATTAAAAACTTAAATGTTAAAACCCAAAACTATAAAAACCCTGGACGACAACCTAGGCAATGCCATCCTGGATGTTGAACAGGCAAAGATTTCATGACAAAGACACCAAAAGCAATCGCAACAAAAGCAAAAATTGATGAGTAGAATCTAATTAACCTAAGGAGCTTCTGCACAGCAAAAGAAACTATCAACAGAGTAAACAGACAACCTACAGAATGGGAGAAAAGATTTGCAAGCCATGCATCTGACAAAGGTCTAATATCCAGCATCTATAAGGAATTTAAAGAAATTTACAAGAAAAAAAAAATCAACCCCATTAAAAAGTGGGCAAAGGACATAAACAGACACTTCTCAAAAGAAGACATAGCTAGGCGTGGTGGCTCACACCTGTAATCCCAGCACTTTGGGAGGCTGAGGTGGGTGAATAACCTGAGGTCAGGAGTTTGAGACCAGCTTGACCAACATGGTGAAACCCTATCTCTACTAGAAATACAAAATTAGCTGGGTGTGGTGGCTCTTGCCTGTAATCCCAGCTACTCAGGAGACTGAGGCAGGAGAATCGCTTGAACCTGGGAGGCAGAGTTTGCACTGAGCCAAAATTGCGCCATTGCACTCCAGCCTGGGCAAGAAGAGGGAAACTCTGTCTCAAAAAGCAAACAAACAAACAAAGACAGACCAACAATCATATGGAAAAAAGCTCAACATCACTGATTATTAGAGAAATGCAAATAAAAACTATAATGAGACAGCATCTCACACCAGTCAGAATGGTTATTATTAAAAAGTCAAAAAATAACAAATGCTGGCAAGGTTGCAGAGAAAAAGGAGCACTTTTACACTGTCGGTGGGAGTGTAAATTAATTCAACTATTGTGGAAAGCAGTATGGTGATTCCTCAAAGAACTAAAAGCAGAACTACCATTTGACCCAGCAATCTTATTACTAGTTATATACTCAGAGGAATATAAATCATTTTACCATAAAACACATGCATGTGAATGTTCATTACAGCACTTTTTACAATAGCAAAGACATGGAATCAACCTAGATGTCCATCAATGACAGATTGGATAAAGAAAATGTGGTATATATACACCATGGAATACTATGCAGCCATTAAAAACAATAAGATCATATCTTGTGGAAACATGGATGAAATTGGAGGCTATTATTCTTAGCAAACTAACACAGGAATAGAAAGTCAAATACCACGTGTCTTCACTTATAAGTGGGAGCTAAATAATAAGAACTTATGAACACAAAGAAAGAAATGACATACACTGGTGTCTACTTAAGGGTGGAGGGTGGATGGTGGGAGGAGAGAGAGAAGTGGAAAAGATATATATTGGGTTCTGGCCTTAATACCTGGATTATGAAAATAATCTGTACAACAGACCCCCTGTGACATGAGTTTAGCTATGTAATAAACCTTCACATGTACCCCCGAACCTAAAATAAAAGTTAAAATAAATAAATATATACATACAAAACATTTTTTAAAAACAGAGAAAAAAAATTTGCCATGATTTTTAGTACTATTAGTACAAAATACGTAGTATTTTAAAACTATACTTCATAAAAAAGGCATTTAATTTTTAAAGCAAATAAAAATTGTCTTTGCACTGTTTCTTGCAGAGATCATCACAGAGTCCCGAGGAGACATGGTGAATTCTGTCTTTATATTTCTTCCCCAGAATATTACAGATATCCATATATAAAAATCTGCAATATAATTAGTTGGTAATAGGAACTAAAATCTCTATAAGGCCACTTTTTGTTGTTGTAGTTTGTTTATCTGTAATGCTAGGGCCACATCTCCAGTAGCTGTGGTTCCAGGGTACTGGGATAACCCAGGACTGACTCACAGAATCTTAGCAGGTTTTATCTATGTTATGGCATCCCCAGTACTACAACAATCAGGTGATGGCAACTGCTTATGAACATGGGGAGATGGAGATCTAGGTGGGTATGCGAAACTCCTTCTCCTCATTGAGCACTTCACAGTCCACTTCCAGGGTGAGAGCCTTCATGACTAGGAGGGGAACCATCACCACTTCTACATCATCTCTGATTTGGATGGGCTTGTCCTGTGCAGTCTGTTCCTGTCTTCTCTGTTCGAACTATTCACCACTTAAGACATTTAGCTCAATGTCTTAGCACCAGCAGGCTTTCATAGGTCTTCCCCTGTGTCTCACATCATTTGACCAGTGGAATCACTGAGAATCCTCCACAGCCTCAAGGAACAGGGTCAGTCATTCTAAAACAGAAGGAATACAGGCTATCATCAGGAAAGCTAGGTGAGAAGGAAAGAGGACTCTAAACATTCTGGACAACAGTAAGAAGAAATAGTAACCGTATTGCTCAGGGTTCTCCAGAGAAACAGAACCATTAGGACTCCTAGACATATCAGAGGGGATTTAAGATGGGAATTTTCTCAAGTGGTTATGGAGGCCAAGTCCCACAGTATACCTTCTGTGAGCTGGGGAACCAGGAGAGCCAGAGGTGTGATTCAGTCCGAGTCTGAAGGCCTGAGAAGCCGGAGAGCCAATGATGTCACTCTCAGTCTGAGGCAAAAGGCCTGAGGAAATGGGGGGCCATTGGGCATAAGTCCCAGAGCCTGAAGGCCTTCAAACCTGGAGCTCTCATGTGCGAGGGAAGGAGAAGATGGGTGTCTCAGCTGCAGAAGCGAAAGTTAATCTGCTTCTTTGTTCTATCCAGGGTCTCAGCCCATTAGGTGGTGCCCACCCACATGGCTGAGGGTGGGTTTTTACTAAGTCCACTGATTCAGATGCTAATCTCTTCCAGAATCTTCCTCACAGACACACTCAGAAATGGTGTTTTACCAACTATCCGTGTATCCCTTAACCCAGCCAAGATGACACATAAAACTGTCACACTCACTGAGCAGAAATACATTTTTTAAAAATTCTTGCCTCAGGTCATTTAAGTGAAGAGTCCAAGATAGTTTCTTTGACTTTTCTTTTTAAAAGGAAAAATTACTCTTACAATAAAACTCACCTCTTCAACATGTCTACTTCTGTGATTTTTAGTGTATTCATAAAGTTGTGCAATAATTACCACTAATTTCAGAACATTTTCATTATTCTCAAAATAAACACACCCACTAGTAGCCCCTGCACATTCCCTTTTTCTGTCAGCCGCTGGCAACCAGGGGTCTTCTTTCTGTTTCTATGGATTTGCCTATTCTGGACATTCCTATAAATAGAATCATACAATATGTGGTCTCCTGTTTCTGGTTTCATTCACTTAGCATAATGTTTTCAAAGTTCATTTGTGTTGTAGCATGAATCAGTACCTCATTCATTTTTTATGGCTGAACTGTATTTATATGACATCATATGGATGTGCTACACTTTATATTACATTATATGGATGTGCCATGTTTTGTTTTTCCATTCATCAGTTGATAAACATTTTGCCTTGCTTGGTTATTTCCACTTTTGGATGTTATTTAAAAGGCTGCTGCTTGAAGACTCACGTACAAGTGTTTGTATGGACATATATTTTCAATTCTCTTGGGTATACACCTAGGAAAGAAGTTGTTAGACAATATGATAACTCTATATTTAACCACACGAGCAACTGCCAGACTGTTTTCCAAAGTGGTGCACTATTTACATTGCCACATCTTCACCAACATTTTTATTGCCTGTCTTTTTTATGATAGCCATCCTAGTGGGTGTGAGGTAGTATTTCATCACTGTTTTGATTTACATTTTTATACCATTGATTTATACATCTATTCTGTGCCAGTTCCAGTGTCTTGACTACTATGGCTTTGTAGTTAGTTTTGAAAATGGGAAATGTGAGTCCTTCAATTTTGTTCTTCTTTTTCAAGATTATTTTGGCAATTCATGGTTCTTCACATTTCCATGTGAATTCTAGGAGCAGCTTGTTAATTTTTGCAAAAAAAAAAAATCCAGTTGAAATTTTGATATAGATTCAATTGAATCTGTAAATAAATTTGGGGAGTATTGCATTTTAACAATATTAACTCTTCCAACCCATGTATGCAGATGCATTTTCACTTATTAAGATATTTCTTAATGTATTTTAATGATGTCTAGTGGTTTTCAAGATAAAAATTGGACTTCTTTTGTTAAATTAATCCTTAAATATTTCATTATTTTGGATGCCAGTATAAATGAAATTGTTTTAATGTCATTTTCAGATTGCTCATCATTAGTATATAGAAATACAATTAATTTTTGTATACTTATCTTTTATGCTGCAACCTTGCTAAATTTTTTTAATAGCTCTAATGGTTTTTTTGTGGGTTCGTGGGATTTTCTAAATGCAAAATAAAGTCATCTAAAACTAGAGGTAGTTTTACTTCTTTTACCACCTGGATGCATTATTTTTCTTTTTCCTGCCTAATTACCCTGGCTAGAACTTCCAGTAATGCTGAAAAGAAGTAGTACAAGTAGACATTCTTGGTTGTCCTGATCTTAGGGCAGCACTTTCAGTCTTTTCACTAATAAGCATTATGTTAGCTGTGTGTTTTTCACTGATGCCCCTTATCAAGTTGAAGAAGTTCCCTGCAATTCTAGCTGAATATTTTTCTCATGAAGGATGTTGGATTTTGTTAAATGTGTTTTTCTTATCTATTGGGTTGATTGTGTGGGTATCGTTCTTTATTCTGACAATATGATGTGTATACTGATTAAGTGACTCAACTTTACTTATCTTCCTGGGTAAATCTCAATTGGTCATGTTGTATTATTATTTTTATACAATGTTGTTCAGTTTGTTAGGGTTTTTTTTTTCTTTTTGCTGTTTTTTCAGGATTTTTGTGTTTATGTTCATTAGGGATATTGGCCTGCAGTTTTCTTTTCTGGTGCTGTATTTGTCTCCTTTTGCTATCAGGATAAATAAGATGGAAAAAGTTTCCTCCTTTTCTATTTTTAGGAAGAGTTTATGAAGAATTGATGTTAATTCCTCTTTACAGAAGTTTATTTAAATCATAAAAAATATAAATAGACTTATAACAAGTAGAGATTGAATTGATCATTTAAAACTTCCTACAAAAAAAGCCAAAGACTAGATAGCTTCACTGGTGAACTCTACCAAATTTTTAGTTTGTATCTTTCTAGGTATTTCTCTGTTTTTATGTAGGGTATCTAATTCGTTGGCATACAATTGTTTATAGTATTCCCTTAGGCTATCCTTTGGTTTCTGTAAGGTCGGTAGTGATACTCCATCTTTCATTTATAATTTTTATAATTTGAGTCTTCTCTCTTTTTTGCTTGGTCTATATTTAGAAAACCCCATCCTCTCAGCCCAAAATCTCCTTAAGCTGATAAGCAACTTCAGCAAAGTCTCAGGATACAAAATTAATGTGCAAAAATCATAAGCATTCTTATACACCAATAACAGATAAACAGAGAGCCAAATCACGAGTGAATTCCCATTCACAACTGCTTCAAAGAGAATAAAATACCCAGGAATCCAACTTACAAGGAATGTGAAGGACCTCTTCAAGGAGAACTACAAACCACTGCTCAAGGCAATAAGAGAGGACACAAACAAATGGAAGAACATTCCATGCTCATGGATAGGAAGAATCAATATCATGAAAATGGCCATACCTTGCCATACTGCCCAAGGTAATTTATAGATGCCATCCCCATCAAGCTACCAATGACTTTCTTCCCAGAATTGGAAAAAACTACTTTAAAGTTCATATGGAACCAAAAAACAGCCCACATTGCCAAGACAATCCTAAGCCAAAAGAACAAAGCTGGAGGCATCACGCTACCTGACTTCAAAGTATACTACAAGGGTACAGTAACCAAAACGGCATGATACTGGTACCAAAACAGAAATATAGACCAGTGGAGCAGAACAGAGCCCTCGGAAATAATACCACACATCTACAACCATCTGATCTTTGACAAACCTGACAAAAACAAGAAATGGGGAAAGGATTCCCTATTTAATAAATGGTGCTGGGAAAACTGGCTAGCCATATGTGGAAAGCTGAAACTGGATCCCTTCCTTACACCTTATACAAAAATTAATTCAAGATGGATTAAAGACTTAAATATTAGACTTAAAACCATAAGAACCCTAGAAGAAAACCTAGGCAATACTATTCAGGACATAGGCATGGGCAAGGACTCCATGACTAAAACACCAAAAGCAATGGCAACAAAAGCCAAAATTGGCAAATGGGATCTAATTAAACTAAAGAGCTTCTGCACAGCAAAAGAAATTACCATCAGAGTGAACAGGCAACCTACAGAATGGGAGAAAATTTTTACAATCTACCCATCTGACAAAGGGCTAATATCCAGAATCTACAAAGAACTTAAACAAATTTACAAGAAAAAATCAAATGACCCCATCAAAAAGTGGGCAAAGGATATGAACAGACACTTCCCAAAAGAAGACATTTATACAGCCAACAGACACATGAAAAAATGCTCATCATCACTGGCCATCAGAGAAATGCAAATCAAAACCACAATGAGATACCATCTCACGCCACTTAGAATGGCGATCATTAAAAAGTCAGGAAACAACAGGTGCTGGAGAGGTTGTGGAGAAATAGGAACTCTTTTACACTGTTGGTGAGACTGTAAACTACTTCAACCATTGTGGAAGACAGTGTAACAATTCCTCAAGGATCTAGAACTAGAAATACCATTTGACCCAGCCATCCCATTACTGGGTATATACCCAAAGGATTATAAATCATGCTGCTGTAAAGACACATGCACATGTATGTTTATTGTGGCACTATTCACAATAGCAAAGACTTGGAACCAACCCACATGTCCATCAATGATAGACTGGATTAAGAAAATGTGGCACATATACACCATGGAATACTATGCAGTCATTAAAAAGGATGAGTTCATGTCCTTTGTAGGGACATAGATGAAGCTGGAGACCATCATTCTGAGCAAACTCTGGCAAGGACGGAAAACCAAACAGTGCATGTTCTCACTCATAGGTGGGAATTGAACAATGAGAACACTTGGATACAGGGTGGGGAACATCACACACTGGGGCCTGTCATGGGGTTGGGGGAGAGGGGAGGGATAGCATTAGGAGATATACCTAATGTAAATGATGAGTTAACAGGTACAGGACACCAACATGGCACATGTGTACATATTTAACAAACCTGCACGTTGTGCACATGTACCCTAGAACTTAAAGTATAATAATTAAAAAAAAAAGAATGTTGAATATTGGCCCCCACTCTCTTCTGGCTTGTAGGGTTTCTGCCCAGACATCTGCTGTTAGTCTGATGGGCTTCCCTTTGTGGGTAACCCGACCTTGCTCTCTGGCTGCCCTTAACATTTTTTCCTTCATTTCAGCCTTCGAGAATCTGACAATTATGTGTCTTGGGGTTGCTCCTCTCGAGGAGTATCTTTGTGGTGTTCTCTGTATTTCCTGAATTTGAATGTTGGCCTGTCTTGCTAGGCCCTAACTCTTTTATTTTCTCTTATGTCGTTTGCAGCCAGGGACACAGGAACAGCGCATCGTGCAGCTGCTCCCTCCTGCTATTTTCCCCACAAAGCCCATTCCCCTTTGGTTCCAGTTTTGCGGTTGCCTCTCAGCCTCTGCACCTCCAGGTTCTTGCCTGTGCTCTTTGCTGGATTTCAGCAAGCCAAGGCAGGAAGTACTTCCAGACGGTGGATCTCTGCAATCCTGCTGGTCTTCAGCTGCTCCTGCAGTTTTTAACTTTATTTGACTGTCTCTTCCTCATTCATCTTGGTTGTTTTTCAAGGGTGAAGGCTTTCAAGCTGGAGTCTGCAGAGCTGAGGATGTGGAGCATGTGGGGACGAAGGGTTCTGGGAAAGGCCATAGGGTGAAGCTCCAAGCCCCAGCCACTCTGATCAAATCCACTCAGCTTTTATCTGTTTTGTTTAAATCCTCCATGTAAGACTTCCTTTTAACAAAGTTTGCCCTGATACAAAAAACAAAAACAAAAACAAAAACAAAACAGTTGAAAATTACTTCCCTCAAGAAAAACTCAATTGTTGCCACAGATAAGAATAATAGAATACAGAGCCCGATAAAATGAACACAGTATCCACCATTAAACAATCCCTATTTCATATGACCAATTTAAAAACTGCCGGGGTTGCCCATGGTAGCTCATGCCTGTAATCTGAGCACTTTGGGAGGCTGAGGTTGGGGGCAAGGGATCACTTGAGGCAAGGTGTTCGAGAACAGCCTGGGCAACATAGCAAGGCCCTGTCTTTATAAAAAATTAGATTAAATTTAAAAAATTTGTTGGGTTCTCTAGAACTTTACACACAAAAGTTATCTGTTTATTTTTCAGAGGAGGAAACTAAAGCCCAGGAAAGAAGGTATCCAAGGTAAAATAAGGGTGTAGCTGGAGCTAGGAGATAAATCAACCATGCGTTGGCAGGGGTGGATCTTTGCCAGTATCTTGGGCACCTAGCACCTTTCTCAGTCATGGTGGTCCTTGGCGCAGGAATGCATTATCCTCCCTCCTGCAGGCCTGAAGCCCTTCCACCTTAGCTCACCATGAGCGTGCTCTGCTCTCTCTTACTCCCCACTTCCCAGGTGCTCTGTGTTTGGCTTCCTGTGGGTTTAGAAGATGGCAGCAAATCCTCTTGCAAGTACTTGATTTAGTCAGCAATGCCTCCCTACCCTCCCTATTTCATAGTATTTTAGTTTAAATCTTTAAGATCAAGTGTTTCTTTGGCTCAGCCTCACCTACAGATCAGCCATTCTGCAACTCTCCTAGTCAATTATTAATCTCAGGTTCAGTAAGTTGTAGCCATGTGGGTTGGGTTACCTAGTACAGACATGACCACCCAGGCCTGCCCCTTCACTGGATTGTGAAAAATATTCAAAGCCTGGCAAGTAAGCCAACATGGAGATGCCAAAGCACATCTATCGGAGAAGTCATTCTTTGGCGTGGTCTTAGAGATCAATAAATGTAAGGTCCAGAGTTATATAAATCTATTGAGGAACAACTGGTACAGTTGGACTGTCTGTTGATCCTACTGCATTAGCAGGGTTCTCAAAAGAAACAGAATCAATAGGACTCTTCTCCTTATGATAAGATGTAAATAAATGAAGGCAGTCTGCTGGAGGGTTCTCTCTTACTCAGGGAAGCTAGTCTTTTTGTTCTGTTCAGGCTTTCTACTGATTGGATGAGGACCACCCACATGGAGGGTGATCTGCTTACTCAGAGCTCACCAATTTAAAGGTTAATGTCATCCAAAACACCCTCCAGGTTGACGCGCCCAATTAACCATCACACCTACTTTCTGAGATCACATCCACAGCAGCTCAGGTACTGCAGAATGAAAGGGATTCTACGGTCTTCCTCAGTGACTCATTTGAATCCACTTCTTATTCAGCCCAAATCATGCTTGCTTTTCCTTACCTAAATGTTATGAACTGTCACATTTATAGTACTGTCATGGAGATAAAAGCCACTGACCGACATTAAAAACAAAAATGAAATTTAAGGTACTGCCTTAACTCAGAAAAAAATCTTTATAGGATCTCCTTGATGAAAAGCCCTCTAGGGTTTCTGCCAATTAAATAATGAGTATCATATTTTGCCCTGTGGATAAGTGATTGTTTCAGAATGATTCAGTACATTGCGCAGGGTTGGAAATTCCTTGATTACTCACTAACTTTGACATAAAGAAGTTCAATAATAAACAGACTTCCAACCAATCTGACCACATGGTAAGATTCCTCACTGAGAAATGCCTCGTCCTGCTCTCTCTCTCTCTTCCCTTTGGAAAACCAGAACAACCTGTTCATCATCAGTGATACCTCAGCTATAAAAATGAAATAATACCACAAGACCTAATCCATAGAAATGTGGTAGAAACAAACTGATTCATGATCAATAAATCTCTTAAAGTATTTGGTTCTATTATACAAGTCTAAGTGTTACTATTATCCCTGTGAAGATTTTATGAGCTACATAGTTGGGGGCTTCATTGCCTAGAGGAAGGAAAACAAATTGTCACTGAGAATGCAACTTTGTATATACAGCAGCCAGAAAGGCAAGAGTTCTACTACCGTTAGGAGGTAAATGCCATGTACTGTAAGCCTGGAGAGAATGTACTCATTCTTAATATCATAAGCAGAGACAAGTATTTACCATATATACTTTTTAGTGATATTTGGTCACATTGGCCCTTCCGTCCCTGCAGGTAGCCTGAGGATTATTTTCTTTTTTGACATGTAAATAATCTATTTGTCCCTGTTCTTTAAAAGAACACAGCTTTCATAAAAAATGATGAGTTCATGTCCTTTGTAGGGACATGGATGAAACTGGAAACCATCATTCTCAGCAAACTATCGCAAGGACAAAAAACCAAACACCGCATGTTCTCACTCATAGGTGGGAATTGAACAGTGAGAACACATGGACACAGGAAGGGGAACATCACACACCGGGGACTGTTGTGAGGTGGGGGGCGGGGGGAGAGATAGCATTAGGAGATATACCTAATGCTAAATGATGAGTTCATGGGTGCAGCACACCAACATGGCACATGTATACATATGTAACAAACCTGCACGTTGTGCACATGTACCCTAAAACTTAAAGTATAATAACAATAAAATTTAAAAAAAAAGAACACAGCTTTCAAGATACCACTTTTGTCTAGAAGTCCTGAAATGTGTTTTATCTGTCCCATAATGCTGGAGGACATCAGTATATTTTAAATTATACCAAGGAGAATACAGTGTGGAATTCATTTTTGATGCTATGTCTTATCCAATGGTTAATACACTACTGATGTAGTGCCACTACTATCACATTGTGTTAAGCAGTGTAGAGGGGATTTTTTTTTTTTTTTTACAAATAAAATCTGCTAAAAGTTATTCTGTTTGTACAGGGCAGCAATGTGTCTTCCATTTAAGCAGAAACATGTGATGAAAGTCCATAGTTCACAATGTCTGAAGCATCGCAGAGCAAGAGGGACATAAACGGGGGTTATCTATGGACACCATCATTTTCTACCTTTGCTTTTGACAGTCCTTTAAGTTAGACCCTAACTTTAGTGTTTCCTAATATTGCCTCAAGAATTGTTTTTATATCATCATGTTTATATAATGTATGATGAGAAACTATCTTAGGAAATAAATTGCATGCAGGTTGAAAAAAAACCTACTTTGAAGAAGTTAGAATCACATTGAGTCTCGTGGATCTCTCATTCTCTATTCCTTTAGGTTATTCCATTCTGCAATATTAGCTGAGCTATGTTTTGGAAGTTTGGACATGTTGTGTTATCTGCATTGACAGGTTACCAGGTATATTGATAATAGGCATTCTTTCCCCCCAATTCCAATTATTCTATAGTTATTAAATATAAAGGAATCAGCATTTGGTTCAGTTCAGCAATAGTAGTTGAATTTATATAATGTGAACTTACGCGAGATGTCCACTAAAGTAAATAAAGGTTGGCCCTCATCCTCAGGGAATTTCCAGGCTGATGTCAGAGAAAGATCCATTATTAATATTCAGCACATGAACTGGTGATAGATATAAGCACTGGAACCCGAGTGCAGAGGAATGACCTAAACCAGCATAGGTTAAAATTATAAAGAACCTAAACAACCATTTGATTCTGAGATTTTGTGTTTTACATATCAATTGAATCCGTCACAACCAAATTTTTTTAAAAAGGGGGTTGGGGAGAGGAAAAAAAGTTAAAAAAATTTTAAAACTGGAAAACTTTTGCCTCCAGACTCACCTTCTTCTAATCCTTTCTCCATTTTCTCTCTGAGATATAAATCTGATATTTATTTCCCTGATTTAAGCCCTTCCAGGTCTCCCAGAGCCTTGCTGAGAAGGTCTAACTTCCCCCTACTGCCATCCTCCCATTCCCTGGTCCCACCAACTTTCCAGCCTCATGTCCTGTTTTCTCCTCTATTGTCCCAATGCTCTGGCTATCATCAGACTCTACACATTTGCTAATCCCCTCCTCCTGGTATGTTCCTCCACTCTTGGTGCTATCCTAACCATCTTTCAAGACCCAGTTGAGGATTTTCCCCTTGGTGAAGCCTTTCTTTACCTCTCATGTGGAGTCAATTCCAACCTTCTTTGTGCTATCACTATGGTTTATTTGTACCTTCTTATGGTAGCAATGCGTGCAGTAGCTTGCAGTCATTTGCTTATCTAACAAGCTCCATACCTAGCCTCTGAGCACCTTGACAGCAAAGAAAATATCTTATTTATTTTTATCTGCCTGGCATATAGAAAAGAGTAAAAATAAAACTTATGATGAATAAACAAATGAATTACTCTTCTTTGCCTTGTTATAGCAGTTAATTGGGTATCTTGCAATTATTTATTTACGTAATCCACTTTGACACCAGTGGGCCGAGGGAGGTCCTGAGACACCGCTGGGACCTCAACTCCAGCTGGTGTCCAGGCTCTTGACACCATCATGAGGATGAATTCAAGGTCAGAAAATATGAAAATATGGACACTTATTGCAAAGGGAAAAGTACACTCAAGAAAAGGGAGTGTGGGTATAGTCAAGAGAGCCATGTAATGGGGACTGGGGTTTCTATCTTCATGGGTTTCTTTAACTAAGGGTGGAATAGTCATGGAGATTCCTGGGAAAAGGTGGAGATTTCTCAGAACTGTGGTGTCACCCATTTTTATACAAAATATGGATTTCCCCAGAACTGTCGCGGTATTGGTGGGTGTGTGATTTAGTATGTTTATTAGTGTATAATGAGGTCCTAGGTGAAACCTAGGTAAAATTCAGTGCCATGTTGGTCTTAGCCAGCTTAGTCTGTACCCTGTTTTTCAGGGTCTTATCAGCTCCTAGCTTCTATAGTTATTTCAACAGTTTCCTTTTGCTAGTCATGTGGAACTGCTGCCTGGAGTTTTCTGTTCTCCTGCAACCATCCTGTGTTATTCCTATCTCAACTCCACATCTAGCCTGAGTATCTTGCGGGAAGAGACTTTGTTTGCCTTAAATGTTTTTATCTGCCTAGCACATAAACTGAAAGAATAAGCAAAGAGATGAGTTAATCCGAGAAGTTATCTTTCAAAAATATTTTATATCAGAAATGACCATCAAATTTCCTAACAACAAGACTCTTTCTACAGTTACATAAATACTTTCTATCTAAGTACTGCACTACTCGAGAAAGGAATGACAAGAATGTCTCTTGGTAGACATTATCAACTGAGGTGAATTTTCAAGAATAATAATCATCCTGTCTTCTTTTCCCCCCTCACAGAATATTAGCAAATAATAATCTGGAAAGAGATGTGGTACCAGATACACTGGAAGTAACTAACAAATGATTTGAAGTGAGACTTTAGGGTACACAGACTCCTGCAAAATGACTTCTACTTGACCATGCCTTCATTTCAGCATGGTGTTGCGGAGAATCCCAGAGATCTGAATCCCAGGAGAAGTCAGCCCATCCTGCTGTTCGTGGGAATCTATAAAGGAGGTACACAAAGCTCCAGTTGCCCCTGATTTGAGAGATGTCTCCAGAGCAGCACTTGTTCCTGGTAAGACCTCCCATTCCCTCATCAAGACTTAGACCAAAACATTTAAAAGTTGCTTCCACATCTCCAAGGCTCTTAGATTCATGTCCTCCTTTGGCTCCTATCCAATGATGATTTCACCTCTAACAACTAGATGTCAAGCTGCAAACACTCTAAGCACCAACTTCTTTCTTTCCAGTTGTTTTTAATTAGTACCCCTATTCCAATAATTTACTGCCCTCATCTAGACCTCTAAGCCATTTGCAACCCATCACATTCTTGTGTGCCCACTTCCGATGTTATCCAGCTTTGCATCCATGGGCCATTAATACAATAGTTCCTTGCATGCACCCTCAATTCCTTAGACCATAGGCCAGCAAACTAAGGATCTCAGGACAAATCAGTTCACTGCCTGTTTTTATAAGTAATGTTTTATTGGGACCTGGCCACACCATTTGTTTATGTATTGTCTATGACTGCTTTTGCACTAAAATGGCAAATTGAGTAGTTGTGACAAACTGTATGGTTACAAAGTGAGCCTAAAATATCTACTGTCTGACCCTTTGCAGGAAAAGTTTGATAGCCTGTGCCCAAGACGCTCTCCAACTTACTCACTTGGAAGGACTCCAGCTCTCCATTTATTCTTTACTGGCCCTGAGCAGTAGAGTAGGCTAAACAAAAACCCACACTTAAGCTGAAGATGCTCAACTTTAACACATGACTGCTACTTTCAAGTAAGCCTTATTTCTCCCATTATCTCAGATTACTATTGCACATCTTCTCTTTCCTTAAAACTCCAATTACCCCTTTCCTCTTCTCATTCTTAGCTTATAAAATAATTATCAGAAAAAGAACTACCCTGTCAGCCACCACCACATCTACCAACCTATTGACATCTCTGCCCATCTTCTCTGTGTTCCCTCTTATTTATTTATTTATTTATTTATTTATTTATTTATTTATTTATTTTCAGATGGAGTCTCACTCTGTCGCTGGAGTGCAGTGGCTCCATCTCGGCTCACTGTAACCTCCGCCTCCCGGGTTCACGCCACTCTCCTGCCTCAGCCTCCTGAGTAGCTGGGACTACAGGCACCCGCTACCATGCCTGGCTAATTTTTTGTATTTTTAGTAGAGACGGGGTTTCACTGTGTTAGCCAGGATGGTCTCGATCTCATGACTTCGTGATCCGCCTGCCTCTTTTTACAATGCTTAACTAGGTCTACTCCTAGCTGAGGCCAACCACTTGACATGTGGGTTGAATTTTGTGTTAGTTGACAGGATCTCCAAAGAAAGAGAAACAATAGGATATATTCATAGAGGTAGATGTATGAGAGGGGAATAGATGTCTCAGGGAAATTGGCTTATGTGGTTATGGAGGCTGAGAAGTCCCACCATAGGTGACCTGCACACTGGAGAGCTAGGGAAGCCGATAGCATGTCTCAGTCCATGTATGAAGGTCTCAGAACCAGGAAAGTCAATGGTGTAAATTTCAGTCTAAAGCCACAGGCCTGAGAACTTGGGGTGCTGCCTGTGCAAGTCCTAGAGTCCCAAGGCCAGAGAACCTGGAGTTCTGATGTTGAAGGGCAGGAGAAGAAGGGTGCCCCAGCTCCAGCAGAAAAAGAGAGAAAATTTTTTCCTCTGCTATCTAGGCTCTCACATTGGGTGTGGGTGAATTTTCCTTACTCAGTCCACTGATTCAAATGCCAGTCTCCTCTGTAAACATCCTCACAGATGAACACAAAAATAATGCTTTATCACCTTTCTGGGTATCCCTTAATCCAGTCAAGTTGGCACCTAAAATTAACCTTCATGGACCTTGTCCACTTTCACCTCCTCGAGGATTTTGATCTTGTAATTATTCCCTTCCTTTTCTATTTCATTACTTTATCCTTCTCTCCTAGATCATGACCATCGATGAATGTGCTATAATAATTTCCATAAAAATTAAAATGCTCTTCCAAGAGTCCCCATTTCCTTCAGCCACAGCCTGTTCTGTGTGGCCTTGTAACCATCCATTTAGAAAGAGTTGTCTCTACAGATTCTTTACATGTTCTCGTCTTGAGTTCTCTCCTCAACCGGCTTTACCCATGCCTCCAGACTGAGAATGCAATTGGCAAGCTCACAAAGTCATTGTCATCAGCCTCTTGGGAGTGTACAACATAGGAAGCACTCTTTTTCTCTTGAAACACATTCGCCTTTTGGCTTTCAGAACACTGTAACCTCCAGTTGTTCTTTCTACCTCCCTGGGCACTGCAGTCTTCATTACTGGCTCCTCCTCTCCTCAATCATGCAATTGTAGGTCTCAGAGCTCAGTGCTCAGTCCTCAGATCTCTTATTTATATATGCTCACTTCTAGAGGGACTTGCCCCGTCCCCTGGATTTAATTATCATCTATATTCTGATGTTTACTGAGTTTATATTTCCAGCCCAAGCCAATTCTCAGAATTCTAAGTCTCATTTTCTAAGGCATCTGAAACCTAACAAGGCCCAGTCTTTCCTGTTTTCATAAATAGTAACTAGTCTTTCACTTATAATCCTACAAATAGCCTTGTCCCCATTACTCACCTGTCTTGTAACAACTAGTCCATGAGCAAATCTTACTTTGAAATATGGCCAAGAGTGACATCTTGCCATCTCCAGCCTAAGTCTCCATCATCATCTCTTGCCTGGTCGTCTTAGCTTCTACTCTTGCCCCCGTCTCTCTCTTCCCCACCTCACATTCAACGCTTCTCATGGCAATCATAAGGATTTTATTTTAAATATAAATCAGCTTATGTCATTTCTATGTGGTGTGTTTTCCAGTGGCTTTCCATCATGCTGAGAAGAGAATCCAAAGTCCTTTACATGATCAAGAACACCGTTCACCTTGGTGGCTCAGGCCTGCACTTTGGGAGACTGAGCAGGGAGGATGGCTTGAGGCCAGGAGTTTGAGACCAGTCTGGACAGCATAGTGAGTCCTCATCTCTGCAAAAAAAAAAAAATGTTTTTTTAAATAGCTGGGTATGATGGTGCACATCTATAGTCCCAGCTACTTAGGAGGCAGAGGCAAAGGACCACTTAAGCAAGGAGTTTGAGGCCACTGCACTCCAGCCTGGGTGACAGAACAAGACTCTGTCTCAAAACAAAATAAAACAAAACAAAATGAAACAAAAATTCCCTTCATAATCTGGCTTTGGTCTTTCTGACTCCATCTTAAAATCAGACTCTCTTGCTGCATCTTAGCCCCATCAGCATTTTTCCTGTTCCTTTGACATCAAGCTTCTTCCCCGTCTCAGGCCTTTTACACTCACTGTTTTCTTAGCTTGAGATGCCCCTCCAGAGACCTGTGGTTATTACTTTGTTGTCGTCAGCAAATATCCTATGATCAAGTGTCATCCCCTCAAAGAAATGTCTCCTGACTACCTCTTTCTCCTCCCAAGACATTCTCTATCTTACTACTCTGTTTTATTTTTTTCTTTGTAGCATGTATCACAGTGGCCATAGCATTACACATTTATTTTTAATTCTCTAGATTCTCCCCTAGAATGTAAACCCTATGAGGTTAATAACTGTCTAATTCACCCCTGTGTCCTGGAACCTAGAATAGCACTTAACACATAGCAGGCTTATAGTAACTACTTTTTAATGAATAAACAGAAGTGTTTATATTAAATTTCATGTCCTTATAATCATTATAAGGAGAATAAAATTGTTCAAACTTAAACAACAATAAGTGAAGAAATGATCCCACTCTTAAAAAGCCAAAATAATCCCATGCCTTGTGCTGTAAAGCTCAGAAACTTCAAATATTCTTCACTTATGAAAGACATGTGACTACATTTAACCAAAAAAAGGCAAATCTATACTTTCAGTATTAATACAATAAAATGAGCCTTTAATAAATACTCATTTAGCTATAATAAAGAAAAAATGACACAGACAGGAAAAAACTAACCATCTGAAGAAAAGCACATGCTACGTATGCACATTCAAGAATTTACTCTCAAAATGCAGTTAAGTTCCCACATGTGCATTTGACTATCTCATATTCCCATACTCTAGGCTGCCCTTTGCATTTTTTTCCTACACATATGTTTTTCATGATCACAGTTTTGATATATAAACAATATCACTACTTCTAGACTTACGGTGTCAGAGACAGCCAGCATAACCCCAATAGGAAATGAACTCCAGCTCTGATTTTATCCCAACAGGAAAGAAGATATGTTTATAATTTCCCAGTAGGAAATCAGATCTATTTCTCTGCTTAGCTTGACAAGATGATGGTGTGTCTTTTCCCTCTCCATTAACTTAATATCAAAATAATGGTAACTCAGAGTTAAATAAACAGGAATAGACTTCTAATGTCAATCAAAATATATGCTAATCTCACTTCTGCTGTCAGTTGCATGGAGCTCAAATTCATTATTGAAAGTATTTATAATTTTCTTTCTTCTCTGTTGAAATCAAAAAGAAAAAAAAAGCCACAAGTTTTATCCTATAATTTCATTTGAAAAATTATAACTTTTCCCCAATTATCCTCATCCAACTGACCTTCCTCCCATTTTTAGCTGGAAGGTGATGTATTGCTTCTATTTACCTGACAATGTGAGCATAAATCTATTTATGCAAAAACAATTTCTTAAATCAAATTTCCAGACTCAGAAACATTCAGTTTAGTCCACAGATGTAGCCTCAGATTAATTTTCCTCAGAGATACATTTTGTTGCTCTCTATGTTGAAAAAAAAATGTTCTAGATGACTAATGATTCAGTGCTATTTTTCCCTTAGCAACATAAAATGAACTTCATAATAGAAAGAGCCTGATTTACTGACAACAGCTCTCTCTTAGTGAGGGGTATTGCCAAGTGCCTCCATATGTACTGTGTTTAAGATGCTCCTCCTAGGAGGCTTTTATCACAACACTGTGCAATGCAGTGTCTCTTCCTGGGAGAGTTCCAGGATAAAGGGAGAAACTGTGAATTGGTGCCCAAGGCTAGCCTGGACTCCTATTAGGACATCCACGGAGTATTCAGCTGAAAACTGTCTTCATCCTGGGTAGGTGGCCATAGGGTTTGGGGCATGGAACCAAAATTTTAAAATGGTGGGGAGGGGGCTTTGCTTAGATACTTGTATTGTACGTTGAACATTCATTCAGATCCCACAGGGAATGGGCAAAGAGTAAAGGAAGAGAAATGGTGTTAGTTATAAATCTTTAAAGAAATGTGTCTGTATTAGTCCATTCTCTCACTACTATAAAGAACTACCAGAGACTGGGTAATTTATACAGAAAAAAAGTTTAATTGAAGTTCAACAGGCTGTACAGGAAGCATGACTGGGAGGCCTCAGGAAACTTACAATCATGGTGGAAGGCGAAGGAGAAGCAAACATGTCTTACCTGGAGGGAGCAGGAGGAAGAAGAGAGCAAAGGGGGAAGCGCTACACATTTTCAAACAACCAGATCTCTTGAGAACTCACTCACTATCATGAGAACAGCAATGGGGAAATCCGCCACCATGATCCAATGATCTCCCACCAGGTTCCTCCCCCAACATTCAGGATTACAATTCAACATGAGATTTGGGTGGGGACACAGAGACAACCCATATCGGTGGTATCTATCTATCTATCATCTATCTATCATCTATCTATCATCTATCTATCTATCTATCTATCTATCTATCTATCTATCTATCTACCTACCTATCATCTAATATATCATCTATCTTTCTAGTTATCTATTAAAGTGATTATAAACTCACAGGATTCATATATTACTGAAATGAGTTTGGAGAATGCACTATCTAGAAAAAAAATTTCCGCTCGAGGCTTGCACTTCTTAAATTTGTAACTATGCAGTTAGTTAGATAATGGTTTTGTTGCTTAAAGTATAACACTTTTTAGGTTCAATAATGAAAATATTTCTTGGAAGAGCAGGTAAAGATTCAATTGTTCTCTATGTCTAAATTGTTATCCTATTTTTCCTGTGCTCTTGTACACCTTTGCTATATCCTCTGACTCAAAACCCTTTCAAAAATCTGTGGAGGGATAGGAGGAGCTTCAAAGTTTTCCCTGTCTGCTGTGACTGCTGCAGCCAGGAGCCATAGCAAAAGCTTCAGTTAAATGGTACAGTAAGATCTAGAATCTTATATTTGGATCTCTTCACATGGATAGCCTCTTGAAAGTGCCCACATAATAATAAGATGGCTTGGAAGAGCCATTAGAGTTACATCTTCCTATTAGATTCCATTGATCTAGGGTAGGTATGGAGCCTGCCAACTCCAGTAATGGCTATATTTAACGTCTTATATAAAATTGTATCTTTTTCTTAAATTGTCCTAGATCAGAGATGAGTCATCACCTATACATCATTTTCCTTTTGATGTTCTGAATATATTGAAACCAATTTTAGGGTTTATTGATTAAAATGCATTTGTTATGCATTCAAGTCTCCTATATGCCTCTTAATACAGGTGGAAAGAAGAGAAAATTAAATCAACTGTTTTCAAGTGTTGCTAGGTTTTCCAGTCTGATAAAAGGTCTAAATGAAATCTATACTAACACATAAAATTGACAGACCTAAAGAGCTACTGTAAACTTACAACCTAAATTAGTTAATTAGCATTTCTTTGGGATTCCTTGTGAAGGAATGCAGAAGATCTTGGCTTTGCTCTCCTGGGGCAATGATACTGGGGCTTCTGCTATTCAAATCTGGACCACATTCATTGGTTAAAAAAATTAAATAATAAGTTCATTTAGCTCTGGCATATTAATATAGCCAGGCAAAACAACTGTGGCTTGAAATAAATTAATTTGGATTTCCTAAGTAAGTTTTCTCTTTTAGTATGTTTTTATCAGGAAAAACAATCACCAAAGTGATAAGATGGTAAACACAAGTGCAAAAATAATACTCAGAATGTTGAAAGAGCCAAGTAAGTCTGCTGAGCAGACAATTAATTTAGGAAAAGCCAGTTCTCAGAAAATTGAAATTTCATTGCCTGCGATCCAGGAATATAGAATAAAATATATTTTCTAATCCGAAACAGCATCCATTCTGGGTTTTGTTGTCTGAATACATAATTACTAAAGTGAAATTTTCCCAGAGAAATACTGGTTTAAAAAATGCTTTTATTTAAGGAAATGATCAGGCAATTCCTCAACAGTCGTTTATTGGACTGAATACTAATGTGGTGCTTTCACTCTTGAGAGTTCATTTTTAAAAGGAAGTCCTATAGAAGCATTTAACAATCTGTCTGTTATAATATTATTATATTATTGTAAAATATACAGATGAAATGATAGACACTATCTATCTAAGTAAATGTTTAATAGCCATATTTGGGGTTTGGGGAGGGGCTGTCCTGATTTGTAGTGTTTGCCCATATCTTTGGTATAAATATACCCACCATGGCTGATTTCAAACTGCCAACCTGGCATCAGAGTATAGAACTGGAAAGAAGTGCAAGTAACCACAATCTTATAATAATTCTACCATATGAATACTACTATAGCAGAGAGTACAATAAAATGTAATAAAGCTATTAGAAAATGTTGAGTTCTAAATGTTTATACCTTTTTACATAATATAATAATGTAATGTAACATTGCATAATACTATATTATGTAATTTTTTTTGAGACAGAGTTTCACTCTTTTCATCCAGGCTGCAGTGCAATGGTGCGATCTTGGCGCACTGCAACCTCCACCTCCCAGGTTCAAGTGATTCTCCTGCCTCAACCTCCGGAGTAGCTGGGATTACAGGCGCCTGCCACCACACCCAGCTAATTTTTTTGTATTTTCAGTAGAGACAGGGTTTCACCATGTTGGCCATGCTAGTCTCGAATCCTGACTTCAGGTGATTCACCCACCTTGGCCTCCCAAAGCGCTGGGATTACAGGCGTGAGCCACTGTGCTTGGCCATAATATGTAATTTTTAATAATGGCTATGTTTAGCAACAAGCTTGAAAATTCCGAAAATTTAACAATCGATTTTTGCAAACTGTTAAGATCCAGCTCAAGCATATTATGGTAAGATTTTATGACTAATTAGCATTATTCCTGAGGGGAAAAAATTCATTTTTAATGGGTGAAAATTTAAAGGGCCTTCAGTTAGTGTCCACGGTTGTATCTAAATTAGGCTTTCTAGACATATATTCATTCAGCACCTCCTTCACAGTTATTAACATACTTTCTAACACATATCCTTGGCAAATAGAACACTACGAGGAAATGAATGGCTCCTGTCAACAAGCACATCATTACTGACTCTTAATAGTTCATTATTACATCCCCTCCTCTGCAGGCCTTATCTTCGTATGGAAAGCATACCTAGTCACCGTGCTTTTCCATCTGGCCTGTCACATCCATCCCACACCCACAGTGTTGCTTCAAGGGCCCAGGCCAGGGCTGCACCTACCTCCAGCCTAGTACTTGATATAAAAAAGAAAAATTTAACAATTTAAAGAGTTACTATACTTACCTATATATCTCTTCCTCTCCTCTATTTTTTTTTTTTGTGGCAAAATGATAACTACAAAATAGATTGCTAAAGAGTAAATGGGGCATTTAACCCTAGATTTCTCAAAGCCTCTTATCCATCTGTGGAAAGCTTCACAGAATACAGCCCAATGCAATGTGTCCCAAGTCACAATCTAATGAGTTATTTCACAGGGTGGCTGTGGCCATTCATCCTCTGTTCCTCTCCTTCCACATCCTCCCTTAACAATGTTATGTTATCGCAACAAAGTCAGTTACCACATGATGTGGGTGATTATAACCTTCCTTCCACCATCAATACTGGGTTTCCTGAGAGTGCTCCCATTTATGTTGTTGTCCTGGTGTAGTTATTAATAGTGCTCTGTTTCATCTCCAAGGGGTCCTAGTTTGGATGATGAATTATATGGTCACCCTTTTCCGGCACTTCTTGCTTCAACTCCAGACCATCTTAGATATCTCATAAGACCTCCGAACTCAGTTCATACCAGTCTTAATCCACATTGTTCTTCAAAAGCCTCTATTTGCTGGATAGCTGTTTGTGTTATGGTATCTCCAATTTACCAAATTATTGAGGTCTTTCTTTTTAAACTTCCCTTACTCTTTCACGTAAAATGATTTGTCAATTTCTGTCCATTTTCTGTGGGTTTTTATCTCCAGCCAGGCCCAGTTGCTCTATTCCCATTCCCATTCCCACTGCCACGAACTCAGCATAGATTTTTCTCTTCTGTAATGCAGAAAATATCTCTTAACTACCCTGATTATCTTGCTTTTCCAATTCATTCTATATGGTCTCACTAGACTTAGAGAAAGAACCATACAAAGGCCTCACTGTGTGACCAGCATTTAGACTGCATCTGGTACATTGTACAAGCTCAACAAATATTTGTTGAATAACAGAATAAACATGTATTAGAGTAATCTTCCTAGAGCAGTCACTCTTTATGCTAAAGACTTATTTAAAAATATGTTCTTTCAATAGACCCCCAAAGCAAAGTCCCTCTTACTCTGCATCCAAGAACCTCTGTGCTCTGGCACCCACCTCCATCCATCACATCACATCTACCCACCTGGGTGCCTGTACCACCAGGTCCTGCCATGCCAAAATGCAGATCCTTCCTGATGTATGTCCAGTGTTTCTTGCCTTCACGCTCTTGGTCCTGCCATTATCTTGACAAAAACCATCTTTTTCCTCCTTAACTTTTTCCACCCGATCTTCTAAGGGTATGATAAACAAATAAAGAGAGTGACTACTGCGGCAAGGAAAAAATCCTTTATAGCATTTAATGCCCATGCAAATCACAGCGTTCACTCCTAAGGTTCGCTGAAAGCATGTTTTCTGTTGTTTCCATAGGTGATCAACTATGCCTCTGGGGGGAAAACAGTAGTTTTACAAATAATAAACTTCATCTTTCTAAAATAAAACTAGATTAAAAATATGATACCCATAGCAAGACTAAATCTCTACAAAAAAATAAAAAACTAGCCGGGCATGGTGGCACATGCCTGTAGTCCCAGCTACTTGGGAGGCTGAGGCAAGAGGATCACTTTACCCCAGGAGGTCGGGGCTGCAGTGAGCTGTGTTCATACCACTGCACTACAGCCTGGGTGACAGAGCAAGACTCTGTCTCAACAAAACAAAACAAAACAAAACAAAACAAAAAATGATACCCAAAGAGATGATTTGTTGCTTCAGAATATCCCACTTGGGAGTAACTTTTAGTCTTAAGATTAATATAAACTACTCCACATGATGTATTTGAGGTATGTTTATATGGTTCCATCACTATATTTTCTTCTCTAGTAGCTTTATAATAGACACTATAAAAGAAAAAGTCATCACCAAAACATAAAGTTAAATATTCAAAGATAAGCCTCATAATATTAGAAGATAAAACAAAATTCAAGAAACCCTTTCTGCCTGACTTCTGTTGAATCAGGAGCCTGGATAATAAAGAAATTGCACCAAACATGAATTATGTTTTAAACAAATGAATTACTAGCAAATATGGAATTGCTTTACTTGTATATTTAACTCACATCTTTCTATAGTTATTTAAGAAAAATTAAGTCAATTATTTTAGTTCCACTTATAATTACTTAGTAGGATTTGGGAGACAGATTTTATTCCCAATGATTTTTTTTCTATGACTTCTTTTATAAAAACAGGAATTTTAATAATTCCAAGAGTAAATATAAATCTGAACTTTGAAGGGGTCAATTGTAGTTCAGGATTTGGAAGATAAAATGTTTAAATGAGCTTGGAGCTTAGTGTAACACATGTGCTTCTTCTATCCTTCTTTGCAATAATACCTCAGAGCAAATAAAACCAGCTGTGTAAATGAAAAATTCAAATTAGATACCAAGGAATCCAGTCACAAATCCATTATATTCCTTCTGTTCCTGAACACAAACAAACTGTCACTAAAACTTCATGAGTACCTAAAGTCAGTACCTAAAGGACAAAAATTTGTATGACCCGAAAGTTAATTATTCCCTAAAAGAGCATAAATATACCAGAAAACAAATGAGATGATTGATATTTAATACATAGATAGATAGGTAGATAGATAGTTAGATAGGTACATAGATAGATAGATGATAGATGCATATGAATAGTGGGTTATGCATCTAATAACAGGCATATAAATTTTTAACCTGAGAAATATAGTAAAGTACCAAGAATAAAACACCCACACATACACACACACACACAGACACTCCATATATAGCAATATGTGTATGCATAGTATATTAACAGTTCATTAAAAATTGGCCTGAGAATTCTAGTGATTGTTTACTAGCTAAGTTACAAGTTTTTTTCATTTATTCAAGCTAAATAATCTGGCTATAACAAAGACATAGTAATTTAAAATTAGTACTGCATTATAGAATGCTATTTTCCTATGAAGCATACGATTTTTGAGAGATTAGTCTGTATACCTGTCATTGAGTAAGTTCATATACAAACTCACTCCCTATAAGTGGATGGCCTGTCTTGATAGAGGTGGGTTACATGGAAGTTGCCATTTGTCAAAATTGGCTCGAGTGTGGTCACAGTCCACTTTCAGCTCACACAAATATGTTGAACTATCCAGGAGGAGCCCCAGGTTTCTCCTCCCCTCCCCATATCCCTGAGGCCACAGATAGAGCTAGGGAAGGAACCCACTTATTTGCCTTCCTTCTGCTCTCTGGCCCCACTCTGGCAAGATTCTCCAGCACCGTTTCCACAGCACAAGGAATTGCTCTTGGCCTGCTCTGGCTTGTGACATGTCTCAGCCTATGCTGGGCAGACTGGGCCACTGTCACTTGACGTCCCATTGCCAAATGCTCAATCTCTCCCAGGGCCCAGGAGCACACAAAAGCTGCTCTTCAAACCGTTCTCTGCTGTAGGAGGCAGGGCCTCTAGGCTCTGGGCTGAACTCTTGAATTGGGAACTGCCACACGATACATCCTCTAGCACTATTGGGTGGCCTGGGCCATTCAGCCTGAGTGACAGAGCATAGAACACAGCAGAGGTCTCCCACTCAAAACAGGCAGATTTCTAAGTCATCTGCAGAATGGGTTGGAGCAGTAGTCCCAAGCGTGGTGCAATTTGTCTCCACATTCACTTGGCAGGTATTAAGATATACCCCAACAGACAGACAAAATGAACTCCCTGCACCCAAAATGAGACACACCAAAAATAAACCCGAATTTCATGCCCAGCAGGATGAAGGATTAGTTATGTATCCTTCATTAATTGCTATAAGTTTTCTTTCCTGTAATTAAGCAGAAGCCAGGTCCTGAAAAGCATTGCCAAAACAACTACAGCTGGAAATTTTCCCACCTGACCCTGATAAACCACCAGATGCCAGCAAGCCGACACAACCCCCTTTCCCCACCTTGCCATTCCTGCCACAACTCGGACTGGACAAAGGGCTGGTCTTAGAGACATTCTTTATTAATGAATAGCTGCAGATCTCAAGCCAGTTTCAGCCAGCTTATGGAGGCTGCACACAAACTGTCTTTGTGTTCTACAGTTCACCTTTTGTTGTAAAGAGTTGAATTCCACCTAATTTTAATGCTAAAACTCCCAAAGTGAACATAAAATGTGTTACATATATGAATACCCACTGTGCCCATGGCTGATTTCTCTCACCAATATTCATAGATTTTCCCGCATCCTGCACCATATGTATGTAAGTCTGACTCTCCTCACTCTCTTCTGTGGAACATACGCTTTTGATTTTCTCCAGAAGCTATGTTCCTTATCTATAGGTTGCTTCTCCTTCTGAAAATAAAGTCTTCTCCTTTCCTTCCTCTGTGGATCTCACAGTCTTTTGTTAACACAGGGGTACAAGATGTGGTATCTTGACCTTTATCATAAGAGGGATAATCTGGCTTGTCCAGACCCTTAAAATTTTACAATGCAGCAGGCCACTCCTGCTTTACAAGGTTTATCTGCTACTCTCTGACTCCCTGTGTGTCACTAGGGCACCCAGATTACTTGCCACTTCTTGTTTACCAGGTTCAATCAGCACAGTGTTACCAATATAGGGACCAGTGTGATGCGCTGAAGAAAGTCAGAGCATCAAGGTCCCTGGAAGCTTCATTTTAAAAGCATTACATGGGTCAAACAACAACTTTTGACATTTGCTTCTTATAATTGTATGTCTTTCTTTTCATCTGACATTATTTCATAAGTATTTTCTCCTGTCATTAAATATTCCTTTAAAAGTATTTTTAAATGGTCCTATAATATTCTATCATATTATTATGATATTTATTATTCTCTGCTTATTTGGGTATTTGCATTTTTAAATGTTTGCTATTATAAATAATTTTGTGATAAGTGTGCATATAACTGTTTTCATCTTTGTTTCTCTAAAATACATTCCTGGACATGAAATTACTTAACTAGAGTATAAAGATGTTTAGGGTTTTGGATTCATACTGACAAATTGTTCTTAAGAAATGGAGTACTGATTTATATCCAACCAACTGTGTTTTAGAGGGCTCATTCCCCACACTCTGGCCAGCACTGATATTGGTATATTTTTAACTTTTGCCAATTTAAATGTTAAAATTTCTCTTTATTATTATTCTAATATCTGTTTATTCTCTCTCTCTCTTTTTTTAAGATGGAGTCTCACTCTGTCAGCCAGGCTGGAGTGCAGTGGCGCGATCTCAGCTTACTGCAACATCCGCCTCCCGGGTTCAAGCAATTCCCCTGCCTCAGCCTCCTGAGTAGCTGGGCTTACAGGCACATGCCACCACGCCCTGTTAATTTTTTGTATTTTTAGTAGAATCGGGGTTTCACAAAGTTGGCCAGGCTGGCCTTGAACTCCTGACCTCAAGTGATCTGTTTGACTTGGCGTCCCAAAGTGCTGGGTTTACAGGCATGAGCCACCATGCCCAGCCTCTGTTTATTGTTATATAAAGTTGAACATTTTCATTGTGCTTTTAAGACATACCTATTTCCTATTTTTTCCAAAGTCTGCAGAGAAGTAGCTAGCATAATCCCTTTTTATATGATTCCATAATTCTATAGGTATTAAATCCTTCTCATCCTTATCTTGGCACCATCCCCTAAACAATTTAAGACTCTAAGCTGTTACCATATTTTCAGTGGAAATGAGAATTGCTCCCTTGACAAAAGTCAAGATACTCATTCAAGAACTAGTCTGAAAAATCTTCCATTGTCCTTATCCTGTAAGACGAGTCCCTGAACCATTAGCCTTTTTTACTTATTGCTATATGTCCACTTTGACAGGTCTTGTCTGACTTGAGGTCCCTAGGAAGATCATGACATAAGCATTCTGGAGATGTGAAATTTGGGAACAGATAGGAGATAACACCAGTGGTTTTCATTTGGGGATCCAGAACTTGAATGTATATGCAGACTTAATGCTCAACGAACCAAATGTTAACTTTTTTTTTTTTTGAGACAGTTTCTTGCTCTATCGCCAGGCTGAACTGCACTGGCTCGATCTTGGCTCACTGCAACTTCCGCCTCCCGGGTTCAAGCCACTGCCTCAGCCTCCCAAGTAGCTGGGACTACAGGCGCGTGCCTCCATGCCCAGCTAATTTTTGTATTTTTAGTAGAGACGGAGTTTCACCATGTTGGCCAGGATGGTCATGATTTCTTGACCTTATGATCCGCCCGCCTTGGCCTCCCAAAGTCCTGGGATTACAGGGGTGAGCCACCGTGCCCGGCCTTAACGACTTCCTTATTCTTCTCTAAACTGTCTCCAAGTTTATACTGTTTCTTTTCAATTACAAAAATGAAAATGGAATGGTGCCACATGCAACAACATGGATGAATCTCACATAGTGTTGAATGAAAGATGCTAGTCAAAAAAACATACATACTACATTTATAGTCATGCATTGCTTAGCCATGGGGTAAGTTCTGAGAAATGTGACATGAGGTGATTTCATCATTATGTGAATATCAGAATGTGTCTTTACACAAATCTAGATGGTGTAGCCTACTACACACCTAGGTTATATGGTCAAGCCTACTCTTCCGCAGCTACACTTCTGTATAGCATGCTACTATACTGAATACTGTAGGCAATTGTAACACCATAGTAAATATTTGTGTATCTACCATCTCACACCAGTTAGAATGGCAATCATTAAAAAGTCAGGAAACAACAGGTGCTGGAGAGGATGTGGAGAAACAGGAACACTTTTACACTGTTGGTGGGACTGTAAACTAGTTCAACCAGTGTGGAAGTCAGTGTGGCGATTCCTCAGGGATCTAGAACTAGAAATACCATTTGACCCAGCCGTCCCATTACTGGGTATATACCCAAAGGATTATAAATCATGCTGCTATAAAGACCCATGCACACGTATGTTTATTGCGGCACTATTCACAATAGCAAAGACTTGGAACCAACCCAAATGTCCAACAATGATAGACTGGATTAAGAAAATGTGGCACATATACACCATGGAATACTATGCAGCCATAAAAAATGATGAGTTCATGTCCTTTGTAGGGACATGGATGAAATTGGAAATCATCATTCTCAGTAAACTATCGCAAGGACAAAAAACCAAACACCGCATGTTCTCACTCATAGGTGGGAATTGAACAATGAGAACACATGGACACAGGAAGGGGAACATCACACTCTGGGGACTGTTGTGGGGTGGAGGGAGGGGGGAGGGATAGCATTAGGAGATATACCCAATGCTAAATGACGAGTTAACGGGTGCAGCACACCAGCACGGCACATATATACATACGTAACTAACCTGCACATTGTGCACATGTACCCTCAAACTTAAAGTGTAATAATAATAAAATAAAATAAATTTGTGTATCTAAATATATCTAAACATAGAAAAAGAACAGTAAAAATATCATATCACTTTCTTATAAGACCACCATCAATTTTTTTGGTCCCTCATTGACCAAAATGTTGTTATGCAGTGCATGACAGTACATGATGTTCCATTGACATGTGGTTCCAGAGCAGGCAAAACTAATCTATAGTAATAGAAATAAAAATAGTGGTTATCTGACTGGGAATATTGGCTAGAAGGAGTGTGAGGAAGCCTTCTGGAACACTGGAAATGTCTTGTCATCTGAGCTGGCAGAGGGGCAGAGTTCATTCATGCTACACATATATTAAGGCTCATCAAGTAAGACTGGTGCACTTTACTGTATATATGATGTTCCTCAATAGAAACTTAATTAAAAAGAAAGGCCGTGCTCTAATAGGAGTCTTCTGTTAAGTGAATATCAAATAATTTTATATTTTGGTTTTTTTACTAGAGTCTTTAGGAGTCACAGGGATAAAGGCTTACATAGTAAAATATTTTGTAAATTATTTTGAACAAAACCAAATATATTACAGTAAGTCTAATATATATTAGATCAAATATATATTAAATCAAATATATATTCATAACATATATATATATTTGTCAATTTCTTAGATTAACACCAGTCGTTCTTAATGTGGGCATGCCAGAGAAATGCAATTTAATATTAATTATTCTAGCTGCTAATATACTTAACAACATCTGTAAGTTTACAAAATAATTTATTAAGTAAGCTGCCTCAAGACAGTAAGCAAAACTGAGAATCTTCATATCTCTGTAATTATAACTACCTAATTTATGTTTTTTAAGAACTCTGTATTTTTAAAACATTCTCATCTACCACATATGTAGTTTCCTCCTACCTTTCAAAAAACATAATGAAAGTATTTTGTTTGCATCTTATTTATTTTGCCAAACAAGAAAATGTTGTGAATTCTTTTGTTAGAAAAGGAATTCCAGCCAACGTTAATACAGCTGCCACACCAAAAAATCAACTCACTTAAAATATAAGAAATATTTTAAAGGAATCATTTTGAAACTGGTTTGTTTTTCACACAAAGCTCCAAAGACCAGATTTCTGATTATAGTTTCCAGGCTTAGATGTAACCAACACATCAAAATATCTCATACTTTTTATGGAAATGTAGACTATTATTACATATTCTTCTTGGAATTCTTCCTATGAGAAAATCTCACAAGCCATTTGGGAAGACTTGTTTTTTTTCCCCACTAAATATTTGAAAATTGTGAATTTTAAAATGCTTACAAGGGGACCTATTAGGAGGTATTTAAGTATGTCGAGTATTAAGTAAGCCAGTGGGAAATTGTTCCAAGATTACCTTTACCCCTTTTGCATGTCCAAATACAGATCTTTTCCTCTACTGCCCTTATTAAATTCCAAACTGATTTATAAATGTAAAGGAATTCTGGATAACCTTTTCAGAGATTTTTGGAAAATGGAAAAGAATTCTAAAGTTCACCTAAAATAATACATGCTCAAGAAGTGAAGAACATTTGGATAAAAGAAGTGTAAGGTGGAAGCTTGCCCTATGAAATTGCAATTACCAGCCACCATTAATTGAGGACTTACTGTGGTCAACTGGCTGCTGAACTGTCAGCAGCAGTGGCCACTGTGAATCCCAATTAAGTATCACATTTTGGGTTGACAGCCAGTCACAGACTGGTGTGTCTCTTGTGGAGGAGAAGCAATTTGAGCCCTGTGGAGTATACACAGTTATTCTGTATTTAATGCAGCTTTTCATGCCCTGATTCATGGTATGTGTCAGGCACTGTTCTGGGCATTGGCAATAGAGTAATGGATGAGGTGGATAACATCGCTGCTCCACTGAAGCTTAAATTCTGTTGGGAGAGAGAAACAATAATTGAGTGAATCAATGAGTAATATAATCTTTTCAGAGATAAATGCTATGAACAATGCAATACAAAATGGTGTGCAGATATGAAGGTTAGGGAAGATTCCTACTGGAGTTAACATTTCAGCTGAAAGCTAAATGATAAGAAAGTGTCAGATATGAGAGAATCTGGCAAAGAGGATTTCAGAAATAATAAACAGTCAGTGTGAGCACAGAAGTAGGCGTGAGTTTGTGTAGTCAAAGAATGAAGATGTCTATGAGAAGGAGTGTGGGAAGGATGGACGATATGCTATGAGATCAAAGATATAGAAATGCACCAGAACACCTAGAATATAATGTAAAGAAGAAATTAGAAAGGATAAATTGTAAGCCATTGGAAAGTTTTCTTTTTTTTCTTTTTTTTGAGACAGGTTCTCACTCTGTCGCCCAGGATGGAATGCAGTGATGCGATCTCGGCTCACTGCAACCTCCGCCTCCCAGGCTCAAGCAATTCTCCTGCCTCAGCCCCCTGAGTAGCTGGGACTACAGGTGTGTGCCATCACACCCAGCTAGTTTTTGTTTTTTGTTTTTAGTAGAGACAGGTTTTGCCATGCTGACCAGATTGGTCTCAAACTCTTGGCTTCAAGTGATCCACCCGCCTCAGCCTCCCGAATTGCTGAGATTACAGGCATGAGCCTCTGCTCCCGGCCCATTGGAAAGTTTTCATTTGTAAGATAGTGCGATCTGAGACAAAAATGAAGCAGAAGGCATGTTAGTCTTCAGGAATGCATCAGAATCACAGGAGGGCTTATTAAAACACAAATTGCTGGCCTCCACCTTCAGAGTTTCTGATTCAATATTTCAGAATTTGTATTTCTTATTATTTCCCAGGTGCTGCAGATGCTGCGGGTCCAGGGACCACACTTTGAGAACCACTAGTCTGGTGCAAGATTCTTGGCAACAGACAATATCTTATACAAGGGTGGTAAGCTGTGCAGGTGAAGGGAAGTAAACAGATTTGTTGTATATTTTGAGGGTAAAGCTAATAGAATTTACTTAGCAATGTGATGTGAGAATAGTGGAAAAAAAAAAAAGAAATGGATAGCTCCCTAAATTGGACTTGATTGAAAGGGGAAGGGCAGTGCCAATCACTGATATGGGGAAGATGGCAGGGCGATGGTATACGTTGGGAAGTTAAATCAATAATTTGGTGTTTGTTGTTGTTGCTTGTTTATTTAATTTTGGTTTTAAGTTAGATGAGTAGAGATAACAAGCAGAGGGTGGGTTTTATATGTCTGCAACTCAGGTGAGACGCTGGAGCCAAAGATACAAATGTGTAAGTCATCAGCATACAAATGAGACTGAATGAGAACATAGGAAAAATAAAGCAGAGCAGAAAAATGCACTCCAATGCAAGCTCTCCAGCTCTCCACTGTTTTTAGAGTTTGACAGAAGAGTGCAAAGGAAGCTGAGAAAGAGCAGCCAGCAGAGCAGGAGGGTCACTTGATTGTGGCGTCAGACAATGCAAGCAGGGAGGAAAGTGAGCCCAGGGAGGAAGTGCGCGATGCCAGATGCTGCTGCAAATCGAGGAAGTCGAGAGTTGAGAAATGTCCATGGTATATGGCAATACGAGGGGCATTGGTCACCCTGACAAGGGTAGTTTCAATGACCAGAAGTGTCAGAAGCATGACCAGGAGTGTCAGAAGCTTGATTGTAGCAAATTGAGAAGTGAAAGGAACAGGAGAAAGCAGCCGCAGGGAACGTAGGCCATTGTCAGAAAAGTGTGGTTTTGGACAGACAGAAAAACAAGGCCGTGTAGCTGGAGGAGATATGGGCCCTTCTAGGGGAGGGGCTTGTTTGGTGGTGCTTTGAACTTCAGGGAATCCACATCTGGATTACACAATGCTAGGCATGACCACGTCTCTGCTGCATGGGACGCTAGGGGTCATGGAAACCACCAAGGCCTCAGGCAGTGGGAGAAGTTACCTGGGGGAGGAGCAGGAGTAGGAGCTGCAGCAGGAGTAGGAGCTGCAGCAGGAGTAGGAGCTGCAGCAGGAGTAGGAGCTGCAGCAGGAGTAGGAGCTGCAGCAGGAGTAGGAGCTGCAGCAGGAGTAGGAGCTGCAGCAGGAGTAGGAGCTGCAGCAGGAGCAGGAGCCCGCCAAGTGTGGCAGCACAGCCTTTCCTGCTTCCCTCAGGGATATAGGCTTGTTCCTCCTGCCCTACCATGAAGTCACTGAATGTAACAGAATATTAGCTAATTGCCATTGCCATTGTCAAACTGCAAAGTCAAACGAATAAATGGATTGGTCAGGAGGTAGAAGAAAAGAGACAATAGACTAGAGAGGAGATAAAGCCAATTAAACTTGTACACATTGATTTTTGGAACTAGTAGGTAAACTTGTTTTAATATAAAATAAAGTAAGAACATTTGTAGTGTCATAGAGGAAAACAAGGGTCCCTTGTAATGTGTGTTATAAAAACAATCATGGTGGGGGGTTTTTTTTTACTTCCATTTTTTTACTTGCATCTTGAGAAGTAAATTATTTTTTAAAAGGCCCTATCACACCTTATTTCTCAACTCTTCCATGATTTGTGATTTCATTAGTTAGTCTGTGTACAGAATATAAGACTCTCATCAAGGTGGTAAGAATTATGCACTTTAATTTAAAACATTCCAATACTCTATTTGGTATTCAAGATAAACCAAATGGCCTGGGATTCAGGTGTTTTAATAAGCTCCATGTTTTTATACTATTAGCCTTCTGCTTATGCAGCAGACAAATTGAAAATCCATGAATATGTGTATATCAAGTATTCATGGAAATTTAATAGAAATATATTCCTTAGAAAAGAAGAAAAACATTTAGACCTCTAGATATGCTACAGTACACAAATCTATTGCATTTTGGTGTTAGATTTGGGTCTGTTAAGGGAACATGAATGCTATTTACTTTTAGGTATAACCTATGTATGCTGATGTTTTTCACTCATCTGTTCAAAATACTGTCTATTCTCCTTCTGTGGGAAGCCACTAGGACAAGGCGGGGCCGGGGGGGGGGCATTTACAGTTAAATATAATCTTTATTCATGAGATTTCTCATTCTCTTGCCTTAGATCTTTTTGTCTGTGACTGGTTCAGAGGTTCAGTCTTGATAAGCATGCAGAAGTTTGGATGTTTATTTAAACCCTTTGTATCTGCAAAAATCCAGCTAGAATCTTTTGAAAGCAGCCTTTCTTGGAAGTATGCTGGTAACTCTGGCTTTCTTTCATATTGGCAGTTTAGGCAAATTGTCTTTCTCAGGCATTTTTTCACCTCTGCTTTGAGCCCTGGCAGCAAAGGAGAAATGTAGGTACTGAGTAAACATTTATATTTTAAGAGAGAAAAGAAGGACTGTAATTTAAGCATCAGCTTTATGTGAGAATCAGTGGGTGTCCAGGGATGAAGGAATGGCTACATGCATTTCAGATGAAGACACTGATTAATTAAAAAGTATGAGGGATACTAATGCATTTAAGTTGTTAATTTCAGTACTAATAGCTTTAACCCTTTAGATTAAAAAGTATTATCTAGCTCATATATATAACTTTATATTAATCTAATATTTTTGGTATTCAACCATGCAGTTGATATTAGTCCACTACTAGGTATTAGGCACTGGGATGACCATCAGGAACTGATTTATGAAAAATTTGGATAACTATCTTACTCAAGGAGTTCCTCTACAAAGACTCCTTTCTTTACCCTCACACTGGGTCAGGTACCTTTTTGTATGTTCCCATGGCACCAGATTCATTATTCAACAAATATTTATTGAGCATTTTGCTACTAGGTATTGCTTCAAAAAAACCCCAATTACAAGCAGAAACACATGATGCTCTTAGTGTCAGAGCCGGTGAATCAGCTCTGCTGCCTTCATTCCAACAAGTCACATTAATCCAACAAGTCACATGGCCAAATTCACCATCAATATTATGGGCACACATTCTCCTCCCTTGGAGTCTGGTTGAGGTGGAGGGAGTAAATATCAGCTGCACTATCCTCTGCTTCATCACAAGCACCTACTGTGTGCCAACCATTTGTAAGCCGCTAAAGAGGCATTGAATTCAGTCTTTCTCCCGCTACTGAACAAGCAAGTACAACAAGCCAGATTAAAGGCAACATAGGTAGGGGTTAAGAATTTAGACTATGAAGTCAGGTGATCTGTGAATTCTGGCTTTTCCACGAATTAAACCTATGATCTTGGACAAGTTCTTTTATCCTCTCTGAGCCCTAATTTATACACGTATAAATTGAAAGTGACAATAAGGTACTTAGCCAGAGAGATCTTATGAGGGATTAAACAGATAGTGCATGTAAATTGGTTAATTCAGAGTCTGATATGATGTAAATGCTTGATAAATAGATGCTATCATCATTATCACCAGGCATCCCAAATGGCTAAGGAAGAGCAGCCTTGCTTTGGATGTTGTGGGGAGCACCTAGAGTAAGCTCTATCCTAGCCTCTATCCGACTGGGTTACATGAATTGGTTGGCCTGCCTGTCTTCCCAGGTGAACTGTGAACTCCTTAGGAATGATACTCAGTCCTCCTTCCCCAGCTGCAGGAAAATGGCTGGCACTCGAAGCATGCTGAGAATAAACCATCAAAATCCAATTCTACCTCATGCTGTCTACAGTACTGCTGTTGCAAATAGCTGTGGTTGAAGGATCAGTTTGCTGTTTTGTTTGTCGTTGTTTTCATTTCCAAGCTGTTGCAGACCAGTATTTTTCATCTCTACCATGTTCAGCGAGACAAATCCACTAATCCTGTGCTTGAATGTTGTAGTCATGTCAAATAGCCATAAAAGTTTCTAAATGTTTACTCATTATCTCCATACTTATCTCTTTATGAACTGGTAACAGTCAATTTGTAGACCAGCACCTGTTCACAGTCCTTCCTTTGAAGAGCTCTGTGTGGATTTTGTGGATTTAACCTCATCATATGTCTGAGTAAAAACTCTTGCCAAGGGAAGCATGCTGATAAGCAGGCATGACCTGCTTATCCTCCATGAGAACCTCCCAGATACCCACAGCCCAGGGGGAACCATCATTTATTTTGTTGATGGTTTTCTGTCAGACCATTTGTCTCTTGCTCTTTTTCCACAGCCTGTGCTTCCAGTAGGAGCACAACAGAAGCTGCTGTGGATGAAAGTGTGTGGGAGTCTTGGGTTGCACCAAGTCCAAGGGAGTCTCTGGCCTGTGGTTCAGGGGACTTCTGAGAATGCATCAAACCTTGGCATCTTTCCAACACAGCACCATGAACCACCAAGGAAGGAACTTGATCTTCATCAGATATGTTATGGGCTGGGTACCTTCTCAGAGGCTCCCAGGACTCTCCATAAATTTCTTGATAATCCAGACAAGAGCTACTGCTCAAGTATCAAGTATTTATGGGTCTAAAGTAGCTCACTGCATGACCTAAGTGCATCTTCCCAGCAGTGATGTTAGCATCAGCTCTTCTTAATTAACATGGGTAAGGGGTGTGTCTTAGTCCATTTTGTGTTGCTATTAATAAATATCTGAGGCTGAGAATTGTGTAAAGAAAAGTTTACTTGGCTCATGGTTCTGCAGGCTGTACAAGAAGCATGGGGCCAGCATCTGCTTCTGGTGAGGGCTTCAGGAAGCTTCTACTCATGACAGAAGGCAAAGCGAGCCAGCATCACATGGCAAGAGAGGAAGCAAGAGAGAGGGAGAAGGCACCAGGCTCTTTTTAACAATCAGATCTAATGAGAACTGACAGAGTAAGAACGCACTCACCCCTGAGGGAGGGCACTAATCTATTCATGAGGAATCCAACCCCTCAACCTAAACACCTTCCACTAGGTCCCATCTTCAACACTGAGGATCAAATTTTGACATGAGATTTGAAGGGAACAAATATCCAAACCATATTGGAGTGTGATCCAAAGGCCTTCAAGGAACAGGAGGTTCAGGTCCGAAACAGGGTGTCCAAGGTCCAGCGGAAGGAGAATGTGCTGAGGTTCTTCGAGCTCACTGTGCTTCAAGTATCCACCTCAATGAGAGGTTTACATTTCTGGTGCCATGGCCAGGGCTCTAGTGCTGTCCTAGATGCCTGTATTACTCTTGATAGAAAACATCCCCAATATCCGGAAACATCCCCAATATCCCAAACCTTCTCCAGCCAGTGTCCTTTAAACAAACAAACAGACAACCAAAACAGCCCTTTTAAAGCATGAAGCTTCTGCTAAAAAATTTCATCATCATTAAGACAAGAGCTTGAACAAGAAAGACAAGGATTTCTAAGCTTAGGCTATCCTCCTCATATTTGCCCTCCACTGGGATCGACCCTCCATGACAGGCAATGAGACTGAATGACTAGAGGTTCTTTGTATAATCTGCATGTTTCACACCCCTTGTGTTTGCTTGTGGGGCCCTCTACCTTCTATCCTACCTTCTACCAATGCTTTATCCTCCCTGGTTCATGTCCTACATAAAACCTTATGATAATGTGTTGCACATAGTGGGTCTTCATTAAATGTTTATACAATGAAGAGAATTAAACAATACCTCTCTTTTCTCTTCAGGTTCACTGCAGTGCCATTTTGTTGTTTAGTTCAGCCAATTAAGACTTAAGTGTCTAACTCCTAGACGAGTTTTATATAATGAGGGTTTTTTGGGGGATTGAGAGGTGGCTTTGGAAATTATGGTTCAAATAAATGATTAAATACAAGAATGAATAAATGATAGCTTTTGGCCTGTTGTGTATATGACTGGGGCGGGGGAGTGGTGGGGAGCTGGGAGTTTTCCTTCACTTGCTATTACACTAGAAAGGTGTTTTCCTAATGAGATATGATTTCTCCTTTCTTTCTACCTGTGTCAAATCTAAGATATTACAGTCATTTCACCAAAGCATCTGATTCTGAAAGAAATTGCTTCTCTTAAAACATTCATAGCAAGTTTCCAGATCATACTGAAACTGAATGGTTGTCAAGTCTGTGACAAAAGTCTAGACAGAAAGATTTACTTTCTAGAATCAGAAGCAGTGGGAAGCTTAGAGAGGTGTATTCCAACTTTCATCATTTACAGATACAGAGCCAGGGGTGCCGAGGATCCCTCCCCACTGTTCCATGGCTGGCTGGTTGATAGTGGAGGCAGGCCCAGAACTTGAGTCTGCAGACTCTCTCCCTGTGCTCACCACTGGGCCCACCTCATTGGTGGAGTTATTCCACTCACATTTCTTGTATGTTTGAGGCCTTGGGAGAGGCAGCAGGAAGTTGAGGGTACACTTAGGCTGGAGCTGGAGGTCCTTGTTAGAAGTCCATTTCTGACACTCTAGCATTGATTGTTGGCTCAGTCACCTGATTTCACTAAATCTGCTTCCTCATTTATAATATGGAAATGAGCCCTTCCTATAATCTCAGGGTTTCTATGTCACTGGGGTTGTCATGAGAACCAAGTGAAAGTCTCTCTGCTTTTTCAACATCCCAATTCCCATTCCATGTAGACCCTACATAGGTGATGCACTCTCCTTTTTCATGCCTCACTCCAGCAGTCACATACTGTTGATTTGTACCAACACTGGTGATGTTAACTTTGCTCCATTGGTTATTGTGGTACCCACCTGGTTTCTCTACCATCTTGCACAGCCAAGTCCTTCCTGGGTTTCCTTGCCACATGGAAGGGTCAGTTTCTCCCACTATTTCTCTCTCAAGGTTGCTGCGAGGGTTAAATGTGTACCTTTGCCTAACTCATAAGATCTGGGCACTAAAGGTGGGTTCCCATTATTATTTTATGTGTTTTTTTCTCATATAGTAACCATAAGGTTACTGTTTGTCCCTTTCTAATGAACAAGTTTTTGTGGGGGGATTCTTTGAGGCCATGTGAATATCCTTGTACCTCATCAAACATGCATCCATAAGTTATAGCATCCCAAGTCAATTATTGCTGTGTAGTGACAAAATGGTGAAATTCTAACCTCATCATTCCTTGCACATCCATTAGTTCCCTAAATCAAACTCTGATGATATGAGGGAATAAGACAAATACTTTGCCTCAAGGAATTAATATGGTTCATTTACTCCTTCAACGAATATTTATGATGAACTCTCAGCTATGTCTCAGGAACTGTGCTAAAGCACTGAGGGTGCAATGGACAGCAAGACCTCACAGTGTTGCTCCTGTCTCCATGGAACTTACTGTCTAATGCCAAAAATAAGACAATCAACACAAGCAAATCATTAAGAGTGTGCCATATCTGCCCAAAGTGCGATGGGAGCATGTGTCTGGGATGTCAAGAAAGCCTGTTTAATCACCATAAAGGGTGTCTAATCTGAGGTTCGGAGAAGGAACAGGCATTTGACAATGAGGGGGCTGGGAATGGAAAGCACATTCCAGGCAAACGGACCAGCATAGGCAGAAGTTGGGAATGGAGCCTTCGATGGGGGATGCCGGGTGGCCCTTTTCTTACTCAGTGTGCCTGATCACAGAGGGCTTCCCTGTAGCAGTCCTCCTGCCACCCACCTCCACTGCTCTTATGCAGAACTGAAGGCCATTGTGGCAGAATTTCTATCACTGGGGAGAAAACACTGTTGGTTAGCTTGGCCCTTCTGAAGGGAAACACTTCTTGATCCCCGGCCTCTCATCCCAGATAGGCCCCATCAGAGAAATCTGCTTGTGTCTTGGAAGGAGAAAAAAGAAAAATTTCCCTAGAGACATCTTTCTTAGACCTCAGCATCTCATGGGTTTTACTCTGGGAACTCAGGCTCTGAGGTAACACACTAGATTGAGGATGCACAGCCGAGTCCTTCCTGGGTTTCCTTGCCGCACGGAAGGGTCAGTTTCTCCCACTATTTCTCTCTCAAGGTTGCTGCGAAGGTTAAGTGAGTACCTTTGCCTAACTCATAAGATCTGGGCACTAAAGGTGGGTTCCCATTATTATTTTATGTGTTTTTTTCTCAGAGACAGGGCATATTTTTGTGATTGTTATTATTATAGCAACATACCAGCTATTGAGATAATATAGTATGGCCCAATATAGAATGTTACTAGTATACATAACACAGAATCACATAATATATTTTATTTTAACGTAGTATTCATTAAAATGGCTTTTTGATGTAGTTTTACATCACGTAGGAAGAAAAGGAATATGTTTTTGAACACTGCTTTTCTTTCAAAAAAGAATTTTAAGGCAGGCATGGTGCCTGTAATCCCAGAAATTTGGGAGGCCGAGGCAGGTGGACCATCTGAGCTCAGGAGTTGAAGACCAGCCTGACCAACCTGGTAAAACCCCATCTCTACTAAAAATACAAAAAATTAACTGGCATGGTGGCGGGTGCCTGCAATCCCAGCTACTCCGGAGGCTGAGGCAGGAGAATTGCTTGAACCCGGGAGGCGGAGGTTGCAGTGAGCCGACATCACACCTCTGCACTCCAGCCTGGATGATGAAGTGAGACTCTGTCTCAAATTAAAAGAAAAGAATTTTAAGAGCCACAACTCAAACTTAGGCTCAGATAATGATTTCTAAAGGCCAGCAAATACAAAAATTAAGGAATAAGCTTATTTCTCATTGCTGCTAATTGTTGTTGGGTTTTCATAAAAGTAGATACCTGAAAATTGTTCCTCATAGTCCCATCAACACTTGAGACTGTGTAGGTCAGGGGCAAGGTGAACCACAAATTGATTAAATATGTACTACTGATGTTCTTTTAGACAATAAATCAATGTGGCAGTCCGAGGGGCACACCCAAATACAAATAATACTTTATATATTCCCACACTGAGATGACCAGGGTTTCTAAAGTGATTGCAGTTGTACAGTATTGCTATAAAGACATATGCTTTTCAATAAACTTGCTGAAACTCATGTATCTAAATGAGGCTTCCCCTCAGAGTAGTTACTATGGGAGATGATATACTCATTCTCACAGAGGTGTTATTTCTTAAAATATTCTGGCTCTGTTTTCAGAATGGTTCCCAAGATACATTTTTGAAAAAACTGCTTGAGAATGATCAATGTATCATTTATTCTATAATTATATCTTATTCTAAAATAAAAATAAAATTTGATCACTCATTTTTTGTTGCATCCAATTTCTAAACCAGGTTTCAAAAATGGATCCAATTTCTAAATATGAGGATGCTCCATTGAGAGGGATATGTATCCCACTTCAGGTCTGTGGGCTTACCAGTCTCAAGTTCACACACCAAGGACACTCCATGGTCCCAGGACAAGGGCTAGGGAAAGTCACCATGCAGCTGAGCTTTGATGCCTTAGGTTCAAATTCATTCATTTATTCACTCACTATATGTGTTTATTATTATGCTTATTATGAGGCAGGGAGAGTGCTAGGTCTTGAAATTAGCATAGTGATGAAGACATAGCCCTGCCTGTGATTTTATAGTGCAATGAGAGGATAGACAAAAATTAGCAACATCTTTACCTACATGTATAGTGAAAATTATAGAGAAATTATATATTTTCTTTTATCTTACCAGTTTTTTATGCTACTATGGGTTACTTGCATAATAAAAATATTATAAATACATTTATATTTTAAAGTGTTCATAGTTTATAGAGGGCAGTTCCTCCCTGGCTGACGTAGTCCCCTGACTTGGGGTGTCTCATTGGAGTCTTTAGCCTGAGGCCAGGACCATTAGCCCAGATCTTTCCCACCAGTTCTGCTGATCTGTTTCCCTGGCCCTGCTGTGGTGCTCTCCGGAAGTCTTCGTTTGAACAAAGCTTCCAAGGAGCACATGAATCTAAGAAACTGGCTCAAGTCCTATGTAAATGATTCACTGTCTTTAAACCAGCAAATTCTCTAAAAGACATCATACATAGAGCTTTAGGTCAAACGTTTTTTGTTGGAAACAACAGAAAATCCAATTGAAACTGACTAAAGAGGAGGATCCTTCTTCCTTCCTTCTTACCTTCCTTCCATCCTTCCTTCCTTTCCTCCCTTCCCTTTCTTTCCTTCCTTCCTTTCTTTCTTTTTCTTTCTTCCTTTCTCTTCTCTTTTTCCTTCCTTCCTTCCTCCCCTCTTTCCTTTTCTTTCTTTCTTTTTCTTTTCTTTCTTCCTTCCTTTCTTTCTTTCTCTTCTCTTTTTCCTTCCTTACTTCCTCCCTTCTTTCCTTCCTTCCTTTCTTCTTCTTTTTCTTTCCTTTCTCTTTCTTTCTTTCAGAACTGCAAGCCAGATGGAATGACTGAACAGGCCCAGCTCGGCCTTACTGCACCTGATGGCCCCAATAGCTCCAGGACTATCTTCCCTCGCTTGTTCAGCCCAGAGCCGCTCCCCTACTTCTCCTCAGGGGACATAGATGGGGCAGGTGGCCTGGGAGATGGCACACTCTCTAACTGGCCCTCTCTGAGTCCCTGTCACACCCTCAGTCAGTGGTGAGGGGAACTGGTAACAGGCAGCCTCAGCACTTCAAGGAAATTAGGGGTGTTGTATACAGAAGGGGGTTGTGGGTCCTGCACAGGCGAAACCAACATGCCTCATTTCTGAGGACACAGAGGAATATGTGAAATTAGTGCAGTTGACAATAGGTAGCTTATAGTTTCCTCATACGAAGTGGAACAAAAACAGTTCATGAGAAGAGGACGTTAGCATGCAGGCCTCCTGTCTGTGCCTCCCTTTTACGGGCTTTGTGGGCAGAGCTGTGGTGGGAAGCCTGGTGTTCTCTGCAGGCGGACACTTCCCTTCTGTGGAGTCTCCACTCAGTGTGGTCACGCTCAGAGCAATCAGGCCTAACCAGCGACTCTGCTTGATAAAATATTTAGGTATTCATTTTGTTAGAGGTTAACATACTTCTGAGTACTTGTCAATCAAAATGCAAAACCAAAAACAAAAATCTAGGCTAGGATCATTAGTTACTTGAACTCGTTAGATTTTTTTTTTAAGTTCTGGAATTGTTCTTAGTGTGCCCCTTCCCCCTATTTCTGCCTATAAATTTCCTGGGTGGACGTCCCGGCTCACTCCTTTAGCCATCTTACTGTAAGAACACAGACTTTGGCCTTTGTTCTGTGGAAAGCACCCGGGATTGTCACCTTGTTAGCTATGCATCTCAGGGAATATACTCTCCTCTACCAAATTGAAAAACTGTTGTCATTTACAAGAAATGCCACCTCATGCGGAGGTCACTGTCGGTAGAGTTTTAACAAGCTGTGCTGTACATGGTGTGCTCTTTGGAGAGACAGGCCCATTGTTTCTGCTGACCTGTGACTGGTGTGCAGGGAGCAGTCAAGTGAGAGTGTTTGCAGCTGCCATAGGCTTCTGTGTGGACTGGATCCAACCTTGTGTTTTATCTATAGGGATATCTATTTTATCTGCAAGGTCTCAGGATGGAAATGAAATCAGGGTGCTTAAAATACCAGCTTTGGTGAAGTAAGAAGCAGCAAACAAGACCCACATGGCAAGTTCACGTCCGCTCTATTCATTCTTTTGAATCCCTAAATTCTAGAGTAAAATTTCTCTTATAGAAGTATGAAAACACACGCGCGCACATGCACACACAGGCACACACACATGCACATCTGGTTAGAAACATTTGCACAGAAAACTTTCAAACTCTTTTGGTTTTAACATTTAAAATCTTCTAAAGTGTTCACTTTCCAATAGCGTCTACAGCATCATTTAATCCTGTTTGACACAGAATGATCTCGCAGCTCCTCAGCCTTTCTGGGCCTGAGGTGGGAGATATACATGTAAATGACTTCAGACATGCCCTGCAAATAGGATTGCTTTCACTTAGTCTCCACTCTTGCCTGTTTTCCAGTAAACTTACTGCTATCAACTGAAATTTGCATCCTCCCAAAGTTCATGTACTGAATACCCGCAATGTGATTTTGTATTTGAAAATGGAGACTTGGGAGGTAATTAGGGTTAGATGACATCATGAGGCAGGTCAGTAATGATGAGATTAGTGTCCTTACAAGAAGAGGAAAAGAGTCTGTGCACAGTGGCTCACGCCTGTAATCCCAGCACTTTGGGAGTCCAAGGCGGGCAGATCACGAGGTCATGAGTTTGAGACCAGCCTGGCCAACATGACAAAACCCCGTCTCTACTAAAAATACAAAAATTAGCCGGGATGTGGTGGTGCATACCTGTAGTCCCAGATACTCAGGACGCTGAGGCAGGAGAATTGCTTGAACCCAGGAGGCGGAGGTTGCAGTGAGCCGAGACCGTGCCATTGCACTTCAGCCTGTGCGATAGAATGAGACTCCGTCCCAAAAGAGAAAAAAAAAAAAAAAAAAAAAAGAAGAGGAAAAGATACAAGAGAACACGTGAGGGCACAGCAAGAAGGTGGCCATCTGCAAGCTAGGAAGAAGGCCCTCACCTGGACTCGACCATGCCGGCACCTTGGTCTTGAACTTCTAGCCTCCAGAGCTGTGAGAAAGGTGTCTGTTGTGTAAGCCACCAACCTGTGATATTCTGTTATGGCAGCCCAAGCTAAGACACAACCGAGTACTGAATCACTGCGAATAGATATACTTATCTAGTGGGTACAGTGTGTAGATAGTTTCTAGCCCGTGGAAAGTTGTAATAAATAATGAGTTTTGCAAAAAGCTTTATTTCAATAAGTCAAGCTCAACACAGTATACAACCATTTAGGGAAACTTCTCTTCTCTTGGGTTCCCTGTCCCTCTCACCCCCTCCCTTCATTAAGCTCCCTAATGTTCCCAATCCTGTAAGCATGTTGCACAATGAAAACTGTAGTTGCTCTAAAGGGTGTTGGACAGCAGACTTCCACAGTGAAAGGGATAGGAATGTGCAATGCAGAGCACGGATGGTCTATCGAGGTCTTTAATTAACTGCACACGTCTGTACATCTCTATACCCCATTTGAAACAAAGTGATTTTTACAACTGTAGTTAATGTTTGTAGATTAAAAAATAGAAAGTCTTCAAGTAAATTCATGCTAAAGTGAATGCTGGGCAGTATGTATGCAAAATGGGTTTTCCCAGATGAAGTCACAGGGTGAATATTTAGATGGGTGGGTTTTCTCACTGCTTTCTCAGTGGGAAAGTTAAATAGAATAATGTAAAATGCAAACAATTTTTGACAACAATTAAAAAATAATTTTTTTAATGTGGAGGACACGTCAGCATGCTGTATATGATTTATTACCCAGTGTTCTCTACTATGAATAATTGTCATAAGCATCTGCAGGAACGAGGTTGCTTCATGTGAGGCAACAGGAAGGCTTGGAGAGGAGGTAGTTTGATTTGGTTTTCCTAGGATTTGAACTGAAACTAGGGGAGAGGAAGGAGCAAGGAGCTCGAGGCGGTGGGAGTTGAATCCTCTCCCCTCTACTCACTTGGTTGACTTCTCTTTGTGCTCCACAAAACCCAGGACACACCAGGCCCTCAAAAATAAAAATTTTTATTTACAAAAATAAATAAAAGAAGTTTTCCTGTGGTAAATAATTTTTTTTCTTTTTCTTTTCTTTCTTTCTTTCTTTTTTTTTTTTTTTCTTGAGACAGAGTCTTGTTCTGTTGCCCAGGCTGGAGTGCAATAGTGCAATCTCAGCTCACTGTAACCTCTGCCTTCCAGGTTCCAGCGATTCTCCTCCTACAGCCTCCCGAGTAGCTGGGATCACAGGTGTGTGCCACCACCCTTGGCTAATTTTTTGTATTTTTTAGTAGAGATGGGGTTTCACCCTGTTGGCCAGGCTGGTCTTAAACTCCTGACCTCAAGTGGTCTGGCTGCCTCGGCCTCCTAAAGTGCTGGGATTACAGGCGTGAACCACCGTGCCCAGCCTGCAAATAGTTTTCTAAAGCTCAGGCCTCCTTTATGGTGACCGTTCATTCTGCTGAGCATCTGAAATGACCCTTATAAAAGCAAAGAGTATAGTGAGGAGTGGGGGATATATAAGGCCTCACGGTGTGCCACTGTATACGCACATGAAATCCTCACAGAATAATTGACCCACACCACTCGGGAGAAGGCAATAGCATCTCCATTTCACAGTTGACAAAACCGAGGCTCAGGGAATTTCAGTGAGTTGCTGAAGGTTCATCACAGGAAAAGGCAATGGGAGTCAAATTCTCAAATCCCCAAGCCAGTTCTCACCCTCTTGCTGGCTGCCTTTCTGGGAGGTGGAGGGCAGGGAGCGGTGGGGAAGGGGTCCCCAGTGCTCCCCTGGAGCAGACAGCAGATGTGAGTTCTTGTTACTGGGCTGCAGAGACTAGAGTTTTAAGTTCTCAGACATTCCTCAGCCTCTGTGGTTGGCTCCAGTCTAGGTTCCTGATTTGTTTGGCTCTGGGAGACTCCACCCCGGGAGTGTTTGCTGGTCTCCACTGTTTTATTTGGTTCTGTTGTCTTTGTTCTCCAGGTGGGGTTGGTGGCTGATGCGTTCTCCAAGTCCCCATGAAAACTGAACTCTGAACTTAGGTAGGCGGACCAGCTTTTCAGAGAGACCACCCAGGACACAGCCGCAGCAGCAGGACAACAACTTTATATATATAGTGTACACATGCTTGTCATATTCATATATATAGATAGTATGTCCATACTACATATGTATATATTTGTTTATATGATAGACATGTTAATCACCTTAAGATATGAAAACTATGTGCTTATTTGAAGTCATATACGATTCCATATTATTTACTTTTCTGTTACATAAATGTTACTAATTAAACAAAAATAAGACTACTGAATGGTAGCAATTGGTAGTAATTAATAGTTGGATTAGCTAAACAAATAATGTATCTCAGGAAAGCATAATATGTGTATAATGTTTCTGTCATCTGACACAGCAGCTTATTTGACTTTTCTCTTTCCTGGATATTTTTGTGTTGTAAGCTCAGGTAGGATGTATTTGGGACACAGTCAGTGAAGAGGGTGGGCCCCAGAGTCGGCCTCTGCTGCTATCCCCTCCCTAGCCCCTCAGCTTACTTCTGGGATCTTCAGAGAATTGAGTTCTTGAGTTCCCTGCAAAAGTGCCTCCTGACTCAAATACCTAGGAAACACTTTTCACTAAAATTGTCTCTCGGAGATTAAAGGCTCTGATGAAAATCCCACAGAACATGCTTACATCCAGTTAACCTGAAGTTTCCTCTAAATTTGATTATAGCACATTCTTCCCACCCCCCCCCCATTGACACTTATTGGTAAATAGCCAACAGGTCCTACCTGACCAGCCCATCCCTTACCAGTCCTGCTGGCCTCCCTGCAGTTTATTTGATCTGTCTCTAGCCCAGATTGGCTTCTCCAAGGTATCTGCAGGGCACCTCCCTCACTTCCTTTAGTCTTTCTCAAATGATTCCCTGAGCAGGCCACTCGCTCTCTCTCCTCCCTGTTTTATTTTTCTTTCCCTAAGTGCATGCCATCATCTAACATTTTATAAGTCTGACCTATTTAGCCTATTGGATCTACTCTCTGTCAAGAAGCCGGGCTCCTTATGGCTGTGAGCATCTATTCTGTGGGGGCTCATTGCTGTATCCCTTGGGCCTAGAGATGCTTGGTTCATCATAGCAACTCAGGGAAGAGAGGTGAGATGGAGAAGGTAAAGAGGGAGAACCACAGCACACATGTGTGGGGAGCCTATGAAGGGACAGGACATAACTGATGGGAAGCCACCCCACTAAGCCTATCTGGTCTCTCCCCACAGATTAAGAACCCCAAAGTGCTCCTAGTTCTCTCTACTCCACATCCATTCAACAAACATTAAACACCTACACCCAATACTTGCCACACAGTTAACTAGGGCCTGGCGATACAGAGGTGAGAAGAGTGCCCATCTTCAGGGAAGTGATTGCTAGTGGGCACCTGCAGGTGGGCAGAAAGACGGACGTTGAGCAGAACCAGCCTCGACAGCAGCTGTGTCACCTTCTCACCTGCAAGACACTTGCTATTCTTTTCTTTTCTTTCTTTTCTCTTTTCTTTCCTTTCCTTTTTTCTTTCCCTCTAAACCTGAATGTGTGAAAAAGCAATCCAATCAAAAGGAAAATAGTGTTAAGAACAAATACATGCTCAAGGAAAGAAGATCCTTTACACTTCCCTTTGAGCTGGAAATCAGTCTTACAATCTGCTTGTCTGCATAGCATTTCATATCTCCCTGAACAGACCCCAACATCACCAGGATTTAAGTTTTGGAAATAACTGAGTGTAATTTGACCCTCAGCACATTTGTCTGGAATACATTCCTTAAGAAATCCAACATGTGCATATATACACGGCAGAATGCACAAAACTCCATCTCAACCATTAAACTGCTGTTAAAAGGTATCAGGTGGGGAATTAAACTTGAAAACATTTGGGAACCCAAAACGCTATCCAGATCTCCATTCATAGATTTTTTTTTTAATCAAAAGAATTCTCAGCAGATGGTAGTAAGTCCATAAACTCAGAGCAAGGGGTCTTCATGGAAGTGAGTTCGTTTTAGATCAGATGCTTCAACACCGAGATGCTCTGAGAAATGTGAAACATGGATAGAACACACCAAGCCTTTGTCCAAACCAAGTGGAGTGATTTTCCGGCAGCCACAGGCCTTAGCCACACATTCCTAAACCGTGTGCAGCTGTCAGCTCACTGGGGGGACACAGGGAAAGCTGTTAGTGAAAAATCACATGCCCATGAAGTTAATAAATGAATGTCTCAATGTTTTCCACCAAAATAAAATGCTCAGTAGCTCAAGTCCTTAAAATGGCCTAGAACTCAATAGAGGAAAGTGATGTGACTGAAACATTCACAGAACCTGTCTGGGAGCTGGGTTTGTGAGGCACATAAATACCTCACCTGGCTGCTGTTCTCCATCTATTATAAAAAGGAGGAAAGGACTGGAAAAGATTATGTATGCCTAGAAATCCTCGAAAGCTTCAAACTTATTTACACTTAAGAAGGCAAAACATGCTAAGCCAAGCATTCTAGGAGGTGGTGTAATGAGAATTCTCTCTCCCATTTTCCCTTTTTCCCAGTTGAACTTCCATATGTTATCAATTACGAGCCACCACAGTTTCATTCAGTTGAGGGAGCAATTGCATTCACGCATGGCTTGTTTCCCTCTGCCCCAGCGAGCAGAATTTCCAGAGAACAGGATGGTGAACCCGTGGTGGAGAGGTCAGTGTGCACACATTGAAAGGCTAAAACGGGAAGTGTTTCTGAGGCCGATTTGCCTGGAAAACTGTCTGCCGGGAGGGCTTCAATGGTTAATACCCAGCAGCACTACCCCAAGGATATATTTTCGCATAAAGGGTAAGTTTTTGTGTTTTGGCTGAGAAAAGGAGTATGCTACTCATTGTCTTTTGGGACAAATATGAGGGTGTCAAGATTCAGCTCATATCAATAGTCTTAGATTATTATTTCCCACGCCCCACACCCCCAGCAGAGCTTCCCTGGCTCTGGGCTATGGTGCAAAGTGAGCAGGACTTCCCCTTCCTTTGAAGGCAACTGCACAAGGAGTGAAAAATACTTGCTTGTAAAATCTCTTTGTAAAAAGAATTTCATATTCTGGACTCCCATTACCTCAAACATGCTGTCTGGTTTATTTTCCAAGAACAGGTAGGAAGAAAACTCTTCAATGTCAAGCCCAGTTGCCTCTTGTAGAACGGTGGTATCAGCAACAGAGACAGGGGAGGCAGAAGGGCATGAGCTGGTGGGGGCTCCACAGCCACGAGGTGGGATTTAGTTGAGGAGTCATGTTTGGATTCTTCCATTCATTCCAAAGGTACCTACTCTTCACAACCCTGTGCCAGGCACTGAACTGGGTAAAGGAGGTAAAAGGTGACCAAGAGAGTCACTTAATGAATATGGTAACTTCAGATTACAAAGAACCAGGAAGCAAATACGAAGGGATGGAGATTACACAGCATCTACTTTACATAGGGTGGCAGGAAGGGCCCTCTGAGATGTCAGCTGAAGCAAAATCTAAGATGACAAGTCAGTAACAGGAAGATCAAATATCAAGGGAAAAATAGTCTACTAAGGCCAAATGGCAAGATCTTGGCCCCTGGGGACTGGGGTGAGAAGAGCTGATAGGTTCCACAAGCATAGAGAGAGAAGGAGCCCAGAGCAGGGTGAGAGTGGAGAGAATGGGGGCTGAGGGCAAGGGGCCTGGTGGGGAGGGACTACTGAAGGGCCTTACAGGCTGAAGTTTGGCATTTTGAAAGAATTGTGTCATAACTGCGATGGAAACCACAGAATGACACCATGTGATTTCTGCTTCTTAAAGATCACTTTTGGTAGCTTTCTGGGAATACACTGAGGGAAGCAAGAGCAGGGTGGACACCCACTCAGAGGCTATGGTGGTGGTCCTCATGACAGATCACAGTGGCCAGAATGCATTGGGATATTGGAAATCAACAGAGGTTGCAACCTGATTCCAATCTGCCGAGTTTGTCACAGTGGGCAGGTACAACTGAATGCGTTTTTTAAATTTCTGAAAATAAGCCTCCAAAAAGCTAGAGCTTGTAACTGTGGTTCTAAAATGTATCAAAGTATTTTTAAGTATCTGGCAACTACAGTATTCTCACCTGATTTCCAGTTAGCAACACTGAAAATCATCTGTGAAAGCAAAGACTGCACATGAATCATCTGGGGGACACTTGTGAAAAGGTGGATTCCTGGTCTCTGTTTCCTACCACCCCCTCCTGATGGGATAGCATGGCGGTCTCTCCTGTGTGGCAGATTGGGTGCACTTCAACAGAGGCTGTAGCCAGAACAGGATAGACTGTACCACAGTAAAAAAAGAGCCCCACACTATCAGTGGCTTAGAAGGATAAAGTTTATCCCCTGGGTTGACATAATCCTTCTGGGTTAGGATGGAGGCCTTTGTTCCACACTGTCCTCATTCAGGATCCTAACGGAAGCTCCGCCCTATGGGACTCTGCTGGTTGCCATGTCAGGAGGAAGAGAAGATAGACAATCGTGGGCTGGCTCTTTATGCTGCCTCCCATCTGTAACACGTCGCTTCTGTTGGTGGCTCATGGCCACACCTAATGCTGTGAGGTGTAGAAATGCCATTCTCCTAGGATCCTGGAAGGAGAGAGAAGGGGATATCAGAACCAGTGGCAATGTCCACCTCAGCAGACAAGGAGGCAGAGGAACCAGGCCTGGAAAGATGGTTCTTGAGATATTGAGGATCACTGGGCATCTATGGATGGTGAAGTTAATAAAATAATATTAAGATAGTGGTACTCATTTCCAAAATTGACAAAAACTTCCTTAGAGAAATGTCTCCACCTTTATTAAGTATTTTATGTTTGCTAGGATTAATTTAAAAAGTTAATGTATGTTAACAGAAAAACTCTAAATCAAAGTTTCTTTAAATATCTGATACATAGTTTTTGAGTCAAGGGAAACTGCATAAAAATAACACAGTTGGCTGGGTGCAGTGGCTCACGCCTGTAATCCCAGCACTTTGGGAGGCCAAGGTGGGCAGATCACAAGGTCAGGAGGTTGAGACCATCCTGGCTAACACGGGGAAACCCTGTCTCTACTAAAAATACAAAAAAATTAGCTGGGCATGGTGGCAGGTGCCTGTAGTCCCAGCTACTCGGGAGGCCGAGGCAGGAGAATGGCGTGAACTGGGGAGGCAGAGCTTGCAGTGAGCCGAGATCACGCCACTGCACTCCAGCCTGGGTGACAGAGCGAGACACTGTCACAAAACAAAACGAAACAAAAAAACAGAGTTTATGTTACCCAGCTTGCTCCTACTTGGCACGATGGAATTGTTAGCCTTGCGAGGCTCCACTGTTCCCTGATCCAGCCTCCTTCATGGGGTCTGAGCAGCTGTCTCCCTGTTCCAGCCCCTCTGCCAGTTCCCTTGCCCTACAGCCCTGGCTGTGTCCACCACCTCATTCATCTGGATCTCTGTTTTCTCCTTCGTACAGTAACATGGAGAGGGACAGTTTATTGCTAATGTCCCTCTCAGAAGAACCCAGAAACTTGGGTCCTGATGTGATCACATACGCTCAACAGTTTTGAGTCACTCACTCTATGAAACAATCACAAACCAGTATGTTCAACAGTGTTTTAAGTTCTGAGAAATGTTATGCGATGCAACTTACTGCAAAGAAGCAAAAGTGGTTCCTGCCATCCTAGATATTAAAAATTCATTTTCATATGCATAGAATGAGTCTTAGGATATGTTTTGTGAACCTGGGTTTGTGTTTCACTTTTTCCATTTACTGGATGTGTGCCTTGGAGAGGAAACTTAATCCTCAGCTTCCTCGTCAGTAAGATGGATTTTAATCTACTTCTAAAGTTCTTGTGAGAATAAAGTGAGATAATGTGACACAGTGCTTAGCACAGTGTCCATCTAAGACATGCTAATAGTTGTTTCATGAATGTCACATGAAAAGAACACTCAACTAGTAAAAGACTATCATAATGTTTATCCTCACAACTTTGGATGGTATGTTGGTGTGAACATGGCCACATTCGATTCTGTCAGCCTCTGCCATTCTGAAAGTTTAGTGAGGCTTTTTCTGGAGATTCCTTCCATTTAGAAAAGAACCCTTCATTTCCTTCTCCAATTAACACTCTCTAAGGTAGACAGAGCATAAAATGCTGTTCTGTTAAGTGTTTGGCCCCCATTGGGCCTCACTTGCTGTCCTACTTGCCCACGATATGAACCCAGTCTTCTCTGAATTCTCATATTCTTCACACATCATCCTAATGCTTCAAAAACAGTTATCCATGGTGTCCCAGAGCCCTGAGGCCAAGGGTTCACATCCGTTTGATGGCCTCCCCCATTTTCCAGGTGAGGGAATGGCGGCACACTTTGAGGCAGGTGAGTCCCAGGCATTAGAGGAAGGGTTTCTAAAAGGTGGCCGAGGCCCATCTCCTTCTGGCTTTTCCTTTTCCAGAGTTTCTGCCAAAGCAAGGGGACAGGACCTGAACACACAGGAGAAACCCTCACGAAGGTGACCTGTGCAAAGCCACACATGCAGCCACCCAGCCTGGGGTGTTTCTAGCTCAGCTCTTGTTCAGCACTGTAGAAAGTGACATAACCCGAGTTATTTTACAGGGCTAAGTGGACAAGTCAGGTTTGGTGTTTTCAAAATGCTGATGAGACTAGCCATCTCTTCTGACTGAGTTAGAAATCTACTTGGTTTATCTGGAGCATCCTTACCCTCTTTACTACTTCTGGTCAGAACATGCCAGCTACACCTGTAACGATGGGAGAACGCAGTGATGCTGACTCACCAAATAGTCAAAATGTGTTTCCTGATTGTTGAATTGTGGCGGTTTTTCTCCATCCTTCTAAAAGTCCTTGATCAAAACAGACAGGATGCGATTTTAAAACATGGCACACTCAAAACTGAAAGCACACAATTCGAATGTCCTTGTCTCTTTGAACTCAGTGGGCTGTGTGTTACTCAGTGGAAGAGCTGAAGTCTTTTTCTAACTTTATGGGCTCCCATTTAGGTACAAATGAAATCGCTGAAGTTTTGACTGCTTGAGGACTGTTTTTTCACACAGGCATCAGTTAAAAAAATCAAAATGAATGTAAGGACCTTTCTGCGTTTAAGCATAACACACTTAGTTTGCCTCTTCTTGTCTTCAACTGGGCTGTAGGGAGGGCATACCTTCCTCAAAACATTTCATATCAGAGTTGAGTTTCAAGTTCCACTCTGCAAGTTCCTTTCTCTGGGATCTTGGTTAAGGTGCATAATCTCCATGGAACTAAGTTTCTTCACTTCTAAAATGGGGACAATAACTATCACTTTGGGTTTATTGTAGCAACATTTATAGTTTATCACAGGACGTGAACGTGGGGAAAAAAAAAAGTCAGTACATACTAATTAAGCACCTATTATACACCCTGGGCTGCTGTGTTTGTTGCTTGCTGCCCAACTCTGGGACCACAGTTTGCATCACAGTCATTAGAGATTTGTATGTTTATTAGGATGTTTTCTTTTTTTTTTGGCAAGGAATAAAATGTTTTGAGGAAGGCACACCTTTTTAAAATTCACACAAAGGGACCATTTAGGCTAGAAAAGGCTGGGTCATGGCCATGACAAAAAATATAATCTAATGGGGAAAGGCAACATAGAAACTCAAAAAAAAAAAAAAAACAAATTGCACTGATTGATGACAGTGTTGAGTATTGAAACAGCAAGTGTCTGTGTGGTCACGGAGGGAGGAGAAAGCATTCCTTCCAGTGAAGAGTTACTGAAACTCAGCAGCAATGGTAGTTTTAAGATATGTCCACAAGTTCCTTGATATTCCTCCCTTTAAAATATGGGCCTCACTCCTCTCCCTGGGAGGGGGAGCTATATTTAGTGACCCATTTTGAGTGAACTGAATGTGATGAACAGCCATCACACACATTGAATGTGTGTGACCCAGGACACTGAACTGTATGAGGAATTGTGGCATCCTCCTTGCTCCCTCTCCTTGGTCACTCCCTCTAGGGGAAACCAGATCCTATGTTACAAGGACTCTCAGGCAAGCCCCTGGGAGAGGCCCATGCTGTAGAGAATTGAAGCCTCTTGCTAATACCTTGTGAGCCATCTTGGAAGTGGTCAAGCCCCAGCCGCCATCTTGTCTGCAGCCTCGTGAAATACCCTGAGCCAACACCACTTGGCTAAGCCACTCTAGCATTCCTGATCCACAGGAACTACGATAATAATTGTTTATTGTTTTAAGTTGCTGAGTTTTGGAACAATTTGTTACACAACAGATCACAAATGCAGTGGTGAAAAGTTTCCAGAGGAAATTTCCCTTTGGTTGGAGCCTGGGGGCCTGGGCTTGGTGACCGAGATCTGAGAGTCATATGCCCAACTTTCTCTGTTATAGGAAGTTAGGATTTAGCCTATCAGCAACCAATTCAAGCCAGAGGATGTCTTTACACAGGGGAGTGACATGACCAGAGTTGATGATGGTATTTCTGGCGTGAAATGGAATGGGGAAGAGGCCGGTTGGGGAGTGAGGGAGACTTCCAGTTAGGAACTTCTAGAATCAACAGTTCAGGTAAGAGATGATGAGAATATGAACTAAGGCAATGGCAGAGGGGTTGCATATGGGAGGACTGTCTTAAGATTTGGTGGTTTTCAGAAAGAAACAGGTAGTTTCTAAGGCCATCTAGTGCAATCATGTTTCACTCTGCATTGTGTAGGAAAAAAAATGTGAACTATATGGTAATACCATATTTATACCAATAATATCATCACACACACACACGATACTTCCACGAGCTTAGAAGAACGAACCCATCACGAGTACTTCATAAGAAATGCCACACTCTAAGGATTTAATATTAAGCATTTGAAATAGTTCTTTATAGAAATGCTAGTTCAAGAACAAAAAGAAAATAAAGAGCGTCCATCTTCCATTGGCACCAAAAGCCTCACATCTGTCTGTTGTACAAGTAAGGCCACAGAGGATTCGACTGAATTATAGTGGGGGTGATTTATAGGCCTGTCTGAATACAGATCGCACACAGTATTGAAATACTGGAAGATTCAAACACTGTCTATGACTCAAATAGCACAAGCAGTGATAGTAAATTAGCTAAGTGCTCATCTCCCCAGACAAGAGTTTCCTTAGGAAAATAATATCTATTTTTGGTATTTCAGTAGCTCTAGAAAGAGATGAATACTACTGAAAGAGATGAATATGTCAATGCTAAGTCATGAATGTTTTAAAAAGCCACATTTCTACACAAATGGAAGGAAAATTTTGCTTTTTTTTTTTTTTTTTTTTTTAGAAAACTTATTTTTATTCTATTATATTGAACACATTGTATCACCCCCACTCATAGCTGCATTCCAAAACAGTTCTTCTGGGAAGCAGGGTTTTAGTTTTACTGAACATGAATAAAAAATCCAGGCAGAATTCAAAATCAGGAGAAAGAGTCAAGGAAGCAAATTTGCTTTTCAGAAGCAAGATATTTATAAACAGTAATAGCTGAGAATCATATAATTTGTTTCTGAAAATTACCTTTTAAATAGGGCTTCATTTTACATTTGCATAGTATATGGAATTTTGTAAGAAGCATTAAACTTCAAATAACTTGACGCAATAAATAATCATGGAATACTCATTGTCCAAATGTAACAGATAGAGCATGGCCACTAAGAGTAATGTTATTTCTCTTAAAATAAAGGGGAAAATCTAAGTTCCTTGAGGCAGAGACTGTGTTATTGACTATGGCAGTCCCGTGCCTACCATGATACCTGAAATGAGTCACTCAAACAGTGACATTTTGAAGAGGAATGAAGGAAGGAGTGGAGGAGCGAGTGTGTGAACACATGCCATGGTAGGGATGTTGGGCTGGTACAAATAAAAACAAAGCCATACATTTCAAAGGTGTGCCTCCAAGGTGAGAACTCATAAATATTTATAACTGAAGAGTTGTGTGGAAGATGTAAAAAATCCTGATGTTTAAGAAAAGACAAAAATAACACAAGTGTGAACTGAGATGCTGCAGCACATTTTAGGAACCTTGATGTAATCAGTTTAGCAAAAGTACATTGCTAGAGCCACAATTAAGAACACTGATGTTTAGAGTAATTGGAATATGGTGAAAATAACTTAATGAAATAATGTTTCTTCAAGCCTATCAAAAATCTGCTTCTGATTCATAGTCCAAAGTTAAACTTTTGTGGAAGGAGAATACAGGACAAAGAGAAACCACCACCATTAGTGCCTGCACCACAGCAATTTATTAGCGTAACTTTTTCTTTTTTTCTTTAAAGATTTCATAACAACTGAAGTATGTACAAAGTCTTACAGCATTTACACCATAAAAAGTTTCCTATTAGCTCATGAAGTCTAAGGTAGTGCTGCTGAGAACTTCAGATGTGGCAAAGGCAATGAGGCAAACCACTTGTAGGTTTCCCTCTCTGCTGCCACATCATGGTGTCAGCTGAGTGACAGCTAACTGTACCACCTGGAAGACAGGTTATTGGGGAAAAAAGGGGACAAGTTGATAGGCAGCACTAGAGACCATGGGGTGGAAAAACTACATAGCATTGTATTTCTACAGTTTCCTAGAGCTGTAACAAAGACCCACAGCCTGAGAGAATAACATATGCAAGACAACAGAATCACGCTGCTCAGATATGGTTCAGCTACCAAGTGTGTTCACTTTTGAATGGGAGGCTCTACTGATATGGCTGGTATTTGACTTCTGTTCATGTCTTCAGATAGCTCAAATCTGCACAAGCCTCACTCCCTTCCCCCAAATCAAATAATAACAAAGGGAGAGAGAGAAAGAAACAGCATGAAATTAGTAGTTCTCGACCAAAAAAACAAAAAAAACCAAAAAAAAAAAACCCAAAAAAACCCCACAACTTTTTTTTTTTTTTTTTTTAAAGGCATTCAGTATTTGTTTTAGGGTGGCCATTCTGTCGAAAGATAATATTAGAAATTTCTGAATTATCCCAAATCAGAACAACATCAACAAAACCCCCAAACACCCAACCTCCTAGATTTAACCATCTTTCTTTGTATCTGATCGTCTTTCCTTGGGGTCAGTATTACATAGAACCACCAACATTTACACACTGAATCGGACACAAAACATAGCATTGTTACCCCAACGACTGCTTCACTAAGTGGCAAGAGAATTTCAACATGTAAACGATTAACGTCAGGCTCACCACTTTATTCCACAGAAAACCCAGCCTGGTTCTATGTTCGGTCAGTCATTATCTGTTTGGTAGCAGATCCCATTTACTGTCCCACTGGAATAGTCTCACATGTAGGCAAAGTGGCTTTTTATTTCAAAAAGATTCTGCTCTCAACTTAAAAGCCAGTTGATAAAACTTTTAATTAAGACACAATAGCGCGGGATATAAAAACACAAGAACCACATAAATATCGAAGAAGTTGTATACCATTTTCATGTAAACAGTTTTGCTTACGAGCAAAGCCCTAATTAGATTCTGGCCTGAAACTTTTGGCAGGTGACGCGTGTTCAGCCAGGCTCTGTAGCGATGGTGACGTGGAAGCCAGATCAGTCCCCATGTTGACAAGCATGCAACTTGAAAACATTGCACAACAAGCAACATAAAGAGTGGAGAAGCTCACAACACTTCAAGGAGACCTCACAACCTTCACAACTGCGTAAGCACAGAGACCCACGCTCCCTCCTTTCCACGCACTTACACGTGGGAGACCTTCTGTGACTCTCTAGCTTGTTTGATGCTATATAACCACTTGATGATTCTAGCATTTCTTTCGATGGCAGAAATGCCATACGGCACGCGGTCATTGGCACTGTCATCATTTCTAAGGTCACTGTTACTGTCCTGAGACTGTTCACAGTCTGAGCTGATCATGCTTGCGCTGCGGAAGTTGAGGGATATTATGTCAGAATTAGCCCTTGCAAAGTTTTCCATTCCCAGGTTTTCCAGCTCTTCCGGGTCCAGTCCACAGTAGTTGAAGAACCTCTCCACGTCCGCGTCCACTCGGAAATATCTGTCACTCAAGTCTGACTTAGACCGCTGGAGGGAGGGTCTTCGGCTGACTCCACAAGCTGGTTCCACAGGGTCGGCCTCGGGGGACTTCATGGAGGCGATGGCTGCGATTTTGGGCTTGGGAGGCAGGGGAGGGGCAGAGCTACTGCAGGGGATGGCCTTGAGGGGCTTCACGCTGGTCACCTTGCGGATGTCCGAAGAGCTGTGGGACACGTGGAGGAAGGACTCGGCTGACTGCTCCAGCAGTCTCCTGCCCACGTGGGAGCCGCCCTCCTGCGGGCTGCTGCGGCCCTGCGTGGGGTAGACCTTCAGGGACTCCGCGAAGGAGTGACGGTGCAGGTCAGTGGCTTCCGACCGGTGGGGCGGCCAGTTGCGGGAGCTGTGCTTGTGCCCCGAGCCCGAGCTAGAGCCCTCGGAGCTATTGATGATGTTCTTCAGGATCTCCAGCTTCAGGTTCTCCCTCTGCACGCCGCTCTCGGTCTTGGCGTGGTTGCCGAACACTTTGAGCGTGGGGCTGCCCAGTGCGCGCTTGGCAGCCGGGCACACCGGGGGCTTGGCCAGCACGGCGGGCTTCACGGGCTCCTGCTTGGCGTTGATCACCTCCTGGCTCTTGACGTACTTGGCCTTGTCGGCCTCCAGCCTCTCCACGGCGCTGAGCCTCTTGGGGTTGGGCTCGGCCTGCCTGCGGAAGTAGTCTGGCCCCTTGTTCAGGATGCGCAGGGGCACAGCAGAGGTGAAGGTGCCCGCGGGGCTGACCGGCTTCACCATGCTACCTGTCTGTAGGGTCTCCGTGGGCATGGTGGGCGGTCTTTCCCCGGCAGCCGTGTTGGATGCTCTTCTGGGTGCCTCCGCAAGGCCTGAATAGACACATGTACATGAAGCGCCAAGGGCGGCGGGTGCAGCCTGGGAGCGAGTGTCAGCAGCAGCGGCCGCAGCAGCGCCTCATCTCACAGCTCATTAACCGCCACGGTGGCTTTCATACACTTTTCTCCCCTTCCAGGCAGCCCTTGCACAAAAAGGCCACAAGCCACAAGTTCCTTTAATCTGCTTCGCTGCCTCCTTTCTTCTCCCTGAAGGAGGTGGGAGTCTCCTCCAGGTCTTTGTGTTCAACTGCAGGCAGAGCTGAAACACAAAACAACCAACCGCGGGTTAGGAGGGGCGGGTGACATCACGGCTCTAGCAGCAGAGAAACCCCGCAGCGCCCCCGCCCCGCCCCTGCGCGGCCGAGGGTCGTGGGCCGCAGCTCAGTAGCTGTTTTCCCAACCGCGCGAGGGGGACGACCCGGGCCTTGCGCCCCCGCCTGCGCCGACGCGCGGCAGCACAACGCTGTGCTGGGAAGAAAGAAAGGGCTGAGGTTTCCCACGCGCGAACTCTTCCAGCTGCCTCCGGATTGGTGAGATCCGCCTCTGAACACGCCCGGTTGGCATTTCTCAGCTCAAAACCCAGCAAATACTTGATGAACGTAGGAATGAGGGCTTAGCCAAGCCCTGTTCCCCAGCTCATTACATGCCACTGAGTTCCTACGAATCCCTTCCATGCCCCCGGTTGCAACGTCGTGAATTATCTCTTTTGCAATGAAGCAAAACTTCTCCCTCTGTACTACCAATTTCTCAGGAATACTTGCAACAGTCACTTTTTTAACTTCATAAACTGAAAAGGGCAAGAAATGGGATTGGCAGCAAAGCTACAAAGTTTAAAAAAAAAAAAAAAAACCTCAACATGTTTCAGTTATCTTACTTTGGCCAACCAATATATTTAAAAACTTTCTCCTGAAAACCACAAATGTGTATGGAGTTCCACCCATTAAACACAAGCTTACTTTTTTTTAACATTAGAAGATCCACAGAAATACTTCCAAATTTACCATATGAGTAGATAACTTGATTGTCCCTAAGTTATCCATAATTTTTCATACTTAATGAGCAGAAATCAAAAGTTTCTTCATGGTATGTATATTCCCAAATCCCCTACAGTACTAGGAACAAAGTCTTAAAAGTGTCAATCACACCTAAAAATATGTTACTTTAATACTGTAGAAAACTTGGGTAATAGGTAAGCTTTCATGGGACAACTTGACTACCAAGCCAACAACAATAAAACCCACTTGTCAATAGTTGAACGTTTATCAATATTCCTACTGTAATTCTGTAAGGAGTCTTTTTATTTCATATGCCATATAATGTAACTCTTACCCTGCAGCCCCTGGAAACAATTCCTCCCATAGCCTGTTACTGCAGGCAGAGAACATTTACAAATGCATCAGCACTCCAAAGCAAGGGGTAATGACCTTAACAGCATCTTTGGTTATAATTAGGAATGCTAGGAGAGTAACCTATTCAACTAACATGCCAAATAACTAATTTACAAAATAAATAAAGTCATATTACAACCACATCTGCTGATATTTCTCCTTATAATTTCCTGAAATTCTTAAATCTGTAAATGCAACCCATCACCATGTTTTGTTAGAGATTAATTTTAGTAATCTGTGAAGGGATTTGTTCTAATAAAAATATTTTCCTGTGCAAGATTTGAGAAGCCCCAAGGCAATACCTACATTAACAATTTCCTTTAATTGTGAGGTTCTATTTTGATACCTCAATTTAGTTAAAAAAAAAAAACACCTCCTCCCATTAAGATGAAATGAGATTGTTTCTTTGAACACATTTTGAATGAAATGCCAAAAGGGAGCCCTGATTCCTCGGGAGGCACAATCTCATCCTCTTTACAGAAGAGACTCAGAGCCAGAACAGGCAGCAGAGCCTGGGCCAGGATGCAACTCCGAGGGCATCATACCCAGGACCCTTGGGAAAGGGCTGACCCCAGGACAATACCAGAAAGTTTGGGGGCACAGTGAGGGTCAGGACCAAGATCTGCACCCTTCAGCTTTGTGCCTGAGGACTAGAGTGGGAATACCACCTAGTGGACAGTGGGAGACAAAGTTCATCTCCCTTCTCCTGGGGCGCGAGTTAGTTGGACAAGATTCCTTCAATCCCTTCGTACTGTAAAATCATGAGGTTCTGAGGATCTAAGAATGAAGGAATTACTTCCAGTTTCAAAATGGCGTGTTGGAATATTGGTGAATGACTGAATTTTTCTATGGTCCCGCACTGACTGTTCTTAGGCCAATGCTCTCTGAAGATGAGTTGTAGTTCTCATGTAACATTCCTCCTCATGCAGGCCTGTGCTTCTCTTCTAACCATCTTCTCTTCTAGTTCTATCATATTAGGACCAGAAGCCTAAAACACCTACACCACTGGCGTGGCCTTCCATGCACACCTGCGTGTCTGTTAAGGTAGGCTTTGGTACTGTTGGCAACACTGAATAAAAAGCCTGACTGTCGAGTCACAAGAGTGAGGAATACCAGTCTATCTTCTAAGAAGCATTTTCCAGAAAGCTGCTTGTCTTCCTTGCACACTGCTTTCTCTATTCATGTGGCAGACACCCTCAAGACGGCTCCTCCAGCACTCACAATTGTTCCACACCCCTCAACAATTACTAATCTTAAAATCTGTGTGAAAGAATTATGTCACACATAGCAATTATCTGCAAGTATTTCATACTTCATTTCCTTTTGGCTTCTACCCCTTCCCACTCCTCCTCTGCTATTCCCAATTTCCCTAATAATTTTCAACACAGTGATGATGTTTTGACATGACCATGGTTAGAGTTTATAGTTTTGATGTGAACTCTGGGAAGGAAAAAAAAACAACTTCATCTTATTGGAAGACCCAAAAGCAACAGAACAAACTAAAGATACTGTTTGGGGTGTTGTGGGATACTAAGGCATACTCCAAGTTTTCTACCTGGTTTAGCCAACAAAGTAAACCTACTTCAAAAATAAGCAGGTGACTTAGGTTGCTGTCTCTTGTAATATTTACTTAATCCTTAACTCTGGTTCTTTTATTTTTTACTGTGAAACAGTGTGGGCTGGGACAGAGCTATATAGTGCTGGAGAAATACTCTGAGTTTTGTAGTGTAGACTTTGTATGAGATAACCATGACGTCTGTTCAGAGAGCACTGTGGCACATGATACTCCACTGGCTGTGGCCTTGCTGTCAGCCCTCTGATGTCCTGAACAGGTCCCCTGAGGTGCAGTCAGGCACTGATGGGATAGGCCAACCGCCAGGCTGAGAGGGGCTTCGTGTTGTTTTGAGGAAGGAAAATTAGATCTTGGCCCCGTAGGGTTTCATCAACAAAAATAATTATATAGCCTTGCCTGATCCTTGACTTATGACTCAGGACAGAGAACACAGCCTGAGGGTGGGAGAAACTTCGATTCATAAACCATCTTGGCTATATTCTACCCTGTTTAACATCCATTTGAAAATTTCATGAAGGGATAAAAAGGACTGGGGAAAAGAAACTTGGCAGAGCCAAGGTGCTAAATGGTTCGCTGAATCAGAGCAGATATGAACTCAAATGTGAACTCAAAAGCAATCTGGCCTGGGGGTGATGGTGGCGGGGGTCGGGGTGGGGGAGCACATCATCTGTGGGGGAGTCCTGGTTTGTGCAGGGAGAACAGGTGGCACATAGAGCCAGCTGGGGGACAAAGGACCCCAGGACAAGGAAGAGCAATGTTATCTCCCACTACTCACTCTAGTGGTGCTTCTCAAACTTTAATGGGCCTGCAGACCCCTCAAGGATCTCCTTAAAGCACAGTCTGATTTGGTAGATTTTGGGTGAGACCCAGATTACGCATTTCTCACCAGATCCCAGGTGATGCTGTTTGTTGCCTTTGAGTAGCAACAGGAAAGGGGGGAAGCCCATTTCTGTGCTAGCCAGCATCCCATAAGAACCCAAATGCCTCCAGCACAGAGGAAACAGGCCAAAGTTACTTGTCTCTGAATGAGCAAAAGTCTGAGCTTTTTAGGCACAGAAATAGCAATCTCAGAGAATTCCAAGTTTTTAAAACCAAAGTGGCCTAAACCTTTCTAACTTCCGATCTGCCAGCTCCTCACAGGTGCAGTCAGGTGAACAGGTTGCAGTCAGGTGAACAGGACCCTCAGCTGAACTATAACCTTGGGGAGACCTCAAGAACATTTGCAATCCTGAAGGTGGTTAGATATAGAGAATGAACCTCATACACAGTTTATTTGAAAAAAATGCTAAAGCCAAAGTTCCTGTAATCCGGGCAATTTGTGCCTCGAAGCCTCTGAGGCCAGGCAGATAATGGGAGAGTGTGTGGCCTGGGGAAAGGAGCCCCCAGCTACGGGCTGCCATGGGGAATGTGGCTCATTGTTGACGCAACAGCAAATCCAGAGCTCTGCACAAACTCTCCCGATTTAAAAATTCAATATTAAAAACACTGTTGGCCACATTTGGGCTGCTGTTTTGTTACTTCCTCTTTAAAGAGTGCTTCTGGTAATGAAAAAGAAAAGGATAGTTAATGCCTAATTAGTCTTTAAATTTTAAGTAGGAAAGACAGCACTGGAGTTAGAGCAAGGGCCCTGGGAACTGAACACAACCTGGATTCACCCACAGAAGTTTCTATGTGAGAATGAGTAATTCCCCTGTGTCTCACAGCAGGAAAAGGGGGGTATTGAAAGAGCAAGGCTGAGTAATTCAGCTCTAAGTCACCTAACATCTAAGTGTCTTGATTTTCTTATCTATAAAAACAAATGTGTTGAATCTGGTGAGCTGAAAAATGTCTTTAGCTCAAACATTCTTGGGAGCAAATAAAAGAAGCAATTTACCTTTGAAGTCATTAAGAATTCTAGAACTGATTCTTCTAGTTTCCTAACATGCCAGATAACAAAACGTTTACAGTATGTGTAAAACTGTTCTCTGGAACACTGCTTTTTGATTTTTCTGGTAATAGTATTTGTGCTTACTGACTTTAAGCATCAGGTTCCAACTTGACTCTGATCACTCTCATATCTATACTCTTGGCTTCCCTTTTAAGAACAGTCGCATCCTTGTCTTTGAAGTAAAAATGCAGTTTCCCACGGCAATGTTAACTTTTGGATTCTTTACAAATGGAAGACAGATTCATTTACAATACAAGAGTACTGACTGAATTATGGCTGTGTTCAATTAATTAGTACCTATTGGTGGAGCAATTATGTGTAAGACGTAGAAAAATCCTGAACTTAAAAAAAAGATTCAAAATGCATTTGGTAAATGTGAATTGATTGAATGATGTAGAAAATAAATTTGGCAGGACTGTGGCAAAGGACTTGAAGGTAAAGGAAGGGTAAGGAGGAGACAAACTCCAATAAAGACCCAGGAGGCGAGGGCATCCCTCATCAGGGCAGCTTTTGAGTTCATGGTACATTCAAGACACTCCAATGGCTGGTATGGAGTGCTAGGGGACAGCGGTCAGAGGCCAACTAGGTGTAGCGGAAAGGCAGATGACTTTGGATTTTATTGGGTAATTGAGCATTGGTGACATGGTCATACATGTATTTTTTTAAACTCCCCTGGCTGCAGTATGGGGACAGGATGAGTGGGGATTAAGTGTGGCTGCACAGAGGTGAGTCAGAGCTTCCCAGGGAAGGGGTCATGGCAGCTGGGCTCTGAGCACCGCCCAATATGGCACTGCCTATGGTTCTGCCCCGTAATGGTTGAGTAGCCTTGGGCAGTTCACTTTATCTTCTCGTGCCTCAGATTTCCCATCTGGAAAATGGGGATAGCAATAGTACCTACCTCTTGAGGGCTTTTTGAGTGGGTTAAATAAGAGCACACAGGCATTTTCATTCACTTCACTCTTAGCAGGAGGGTGGCTTTAGGGTGGAGAAAAGAGTGGACAGTTTCAAGAGATGTTTAAGAGGCACGCTGGGCTGAACTGGGAGACAGACAGGATGCAGAGGGTGAGGAGGTACATGTTGAGGATGAGTCATTCCCGGCTTCCCACTTGACTACGGAGAAGTGGTTGGCAGGAAGTATACACTCTCCCCTCCAATCCTTGTTCCCTTCTTCCTCTGCACCCTGGGCTTAAGCCAAACAGAACTACAACTACAGTGGTCCCTCCACACCCACTGTGTCCATTCCTGCTGCTCCGTCTGCCTGAGCCATTTTTAACCAACAGCAATGCCATTCCATTGCTTCCTTTATCCATTTTATTTAGACATTTATTATTATTATTATTATTATTTGAAACAGAGTCTCGTTCTGTTGCCCAGGCTGGAGTGCAGTGGCACAATCCTGGTTCATTGCAAGCTCCGCCTCCTGGGTTCACCCCATTCTCCTGCCTCAGCCTTCTGAGTAGCTGGGACTACAGGCAGCTGCCACCATGCCCAGCTAATTTTTTTTGTAATTTTAGTAGAGACGGGGTTTCACCGTTGTTAGCCAGGATGGTCTCGATCTCCTGACCTCGTGATCCACCTACCTCGGCCTCCCAAAGTATTTATTCATTTTAATTCATAATATATGCTATGCTTTTCAACATCTTCCCTTTTCCTTCTCTTCCAAGCATATCATCACTTTCATTAACCCCTTTTATACTGTGAGCATAACTTGTAAAGAATGCAAAAGTAAGGGAGAAAAGTGAAAGCGTGAATGGAGGAGTAAAAGGCTGACCAAAAAAGACTGACTTTGCACGCTATAAATTGGACAGATAGTATGAAATCAGAGGGCCAACCATCTGGAAACATTAAGTCAAAACCATCACCCTTTCAGGACCTGCACTTTTCCAATTACTGAATGCTGTGTCTTTTTCTTTCTTATCTCCATGGTGAAATCCCTCACCATCTATAATTCTGATGGCTGAATCTTCTCTTTCTGACCTTAGCATTGCCATCAGCAATCAGCTCCGGATTGCAAGTAAAATAATCTTCTTGACAACAACACTATCATGTTATAAATTCTTTAAAACCACAGACTTTTCCTAATAATATTTAAACTTCTCATTCCAGTAGTCTAGTCATATTTTAGCGTATTCTTTCAGCTGACTACAGTAGGTCTTCCAATGTTATTTAATAAAGTATCCTCTTGCTCTGTGTTTCCATTATTTTGTTTTAATTAGGCACTTTAATTTTTTCGACAAGATGAGTAAATCATTTCTCCACTTTTTCAGCAACCTTTTAAAGTCTTGTTTCTTTTGACACATCTACTCTATATGACCAGAGGATGGGAAGCAAATGTTGAACCAGGTGTAGAGATGCAGGGAAGGCCAACTTTTACCTTCTAACGTTTTTACAGATACAGGTCAAGGAATGTCCACCCCAGTGGTGCTCCTGAGGTGTGCTGAGGAATACTAGTGCAACAGCACAAAACTCACACAGGCATGTTGATCAAACGGAAAAGTTATTTTGACTTAAGTGAATATGCACTACGTTGTGACAGGATCCTCCAAGTGGCAAGTCAGGAGGGAGTGGACTGGGTACAGTTTGTTACCCACAAAGGTTTCACAGGATGTCAGGTGGGCGAAGCAAGCTAGCAAGTCTACTGGAATGGGAATAGCTTTGCCTAAAGCCCTTCACTCGGTGCTCAGCTACACAATGGTGGCCATAGCCTCCTCTCATCTCACACTGGCTGGGGCTGAATTCAAGGCCACCCAAAAAAGCCCAACACATGCCCCTTGGAGCTGAGGAGCCTGGGAACTGGCTTATACCTCCAGTCTGAGAAGTTTAAGGGCAGAGTCTATAATGGACTCTCTAACCAGATCACACAGGCAGGATGAAGCTGCCTTTCCACAGGCACAAAAATGAGGGTTTGCTCGGCCCACACATGTGCCGGGGAGAGGTGGTCTAGGAGTATTCTCAAAGAAGTCCCCTCAAAGGAGGCCAACAGAAAACAATGTCCACCCAAAGCCCTCCTCTGAGAAGGCTGGGGGCATCCACTAGCTGAGCAGAGGCGTGGCTGCCTCCACGGAACCCAAAAGCTCCCAGAGAGAACCAGCTCTGAAATGTGCCATGCCCAGGGGACATTGATTCCCACTGCAAGAGCCAGGGAGAGAAACCTTGTCACCTCCGCTGAATGCTCTGTCCGTCCCTTGCTCATTACGCAATGCAGGGTCTGCCCAGTAGAGGCTGGTAGAGCCGTCTGATAAGGAGCAGGAGAGGAGCTGGAGCAAGTAAAGGGGAAAATGATGCTTCTTCTTCACAGGGTCTCCAAGCCAATGCGGCCCTGAGCTGGGAGAAGAGAAACCAGTTTAACTGGACCAGAGGTGGAGTTTTGATCTTGATGTGAGGCAGCACTCTTCCATGTCTGAAACTGATCTGGGGACTCTAAATTATTGAAGATGAACTGAAAAGGCTACAGGTCCTGTCTGAGATTTCATCCAGGCAAAGAAATGAGAATTCAGTGGGGCAAATGCTTAGGGCACGGAAAAAGAACACAGGACACTTGACCCTGAGCAAGTTTCTCCAGCTAGTGTACCTGAGTTTCCTCATTTATGGAACATTGATAACCATGATTCCTACACTTCACTGGCTGGGGTGAGAATTCCTTGAGGTGACACATGAAAGTGCTCAGTCAGGAGCTCAGCCCAGAAATTGTTCAGTAAACGTAAGCTGTTTTTTTTTTTTTAAGACGGAGGCTCACTGTGTTGCCCAGGCTGGAGTGCAATGGCGCAATCTCAGCTCACTGCAACCTCCGCCTCCTGTCTCAGCCTTCTGAGTAGCTGGGATTACAGGCGCCTGCCACTACGCCTGGCTAATTTTTGGTATTTTTAGTAGAGACGGGGTTTTACCATGTTGGCCAGGCTGGTCTCAAACTCCTGACCTAAGGTGATCCGCCTGCCTTGGCCTCCCAAAGTGCTGGGATTACAGGCATGAGCCACTGTGCCTGGCCAATGTAAGCTATTATTAAATGCTGTCCCCAGTGTCTGCAACTTGGCACTGATAATCACCATCATTAGATTTCAAGGTTTATGGTAAATGAATGATCTTTTGTCTTAAAATGATTCCATTACTCTCAAGTGATACGGCCTGTGCTATTTCTGTCAAAGAGGATTGACCATGCAGTTTCTGGCTAAAAGGTCACTTGTATGACCCCATTTTTATTTGAGTTACAGAGAAAATATGTAGTTTCAAATTTCAAAGCAAACAGTTATGTGAGTGAAACAGGCTAGAGTAAACAATAAAGCCATTATTACGAATGAAATCTGGTGGTAGGAGAAAAATAGCCGGTCAAATCTCAATCCACGATGGATTCTTTACTTTAATGTCATTCTCCAAGGTCATTTAGAGAAGTCATCCACATGCTTCATTTCCATTTGTAAGTAAAGCCATTAACAAAAATGTTAGAAGCTTCTTTTAAAATGTTTTCCTCCTATTTAAGACAACTATAATGAAATAGAGAGTCAGAAAAAAATTTCACATTTCCAGTTCAACATTCTTCCTTGGCCTAAGGTAAGGAATGTGTTATTATAAGAGGGCCCCTAACTTGCATCAGTGAGGGGGAGCCTTGCCTTTTACCTGGGATTACAGAAATCAGTGCTGTGCATAACCAGTGCCAAGAATCACTTGGAAATATAATGACTTGCTTGATGAAAATTACTTTAAGTAATTAAAAAGCCGGGCCACTAGAATTCCTTTACACAAATACAATAAGAATGCCGCCCTATCCAAACAAACATAAAATGATCCCCCTTTCTGCCAGTGTTTCCTCTCCTGTGGAGAGCTTTATGTGGCTTCATGCTCAGTTGTGACAATGTGTGAGGCCATGACCAAATATTAAATGAATGTGGAGTTCAAGGGACCACTGTCATTTTTTACAGACTAGTCTACTCCAGTCACAGAGTTTATAAGACTTGCTGGGCCGGGGCACGGTGGCTCACGCCTATAATCCCAGCACTTTGGGAGGCCGAGGTGGGCAGATCACGAGGTCAGATCGAGACCATCCTGGCCAACAAGGTGAAACCCCGTCTCCACTAAAAATACAAAAATTAGCTGGGCGTGGTGGCATGTGCCTGTAATCCCAACTACTCAGGAGGCTGAGGCAGGAAAATCGCTTGAGCCTGGGAGGCAGAGGTTGCAGTGAGCCGAGATCACATCACTGAACTTCAGCCTGGAGACAGAGCTAAACTCTGTCTAAAAAAAAAAAAAAAAAAGACTTGCTGCCTACTGTAAGTCTGAGAGTTAGTGGATTCCCCATTTTGGGTGAACCAGGCACACCTTCCAGCAGTAATAACAACTCAATGAACTCGGTGATGATAAACTCTGGTAGTAACTCCTGCAGTTTATAAGTCTTTGTGCTGTGAGTTCCCACACCTCATCTCAGCGAGCCTCCTTAAGAGGCGGTCTGATCCCCTTGTATAGAGGAGAGGGTGAGTACTGGTGAGTGGCAGAGAGAGCCCAGACCAGAACCCAGGGTGGTGTGGATTTGGGGAGCCGTGCCCAGTGCTTCTACCAAGGTCCATTTTAAGGGTCTGCACTTTGCATGTTACTGCTTTCTCCTTTAGCTGTGTAAACTGGTACTCTAGGGCAAATCTAGCACAAACGATAAAAAAGTTTACTGTGCCAATATATACAGAACATTTATTTTTGAAAAATATTTTAATTTCTAGTAAACAGCCTTAGGGCAGAAGATGATATTTACTCTGAAATAAAATGTGTGTTATAATAAAATTATGAAACATTTAAATTTGAAGGGAGAAAAAGCAGTATTTTGGGTGAATTCCTCTGTGAGTGTATTAGATAAATTGCTACAAAAATTACGTTAAAAAATTACCTGTTAGTAATGACCACTTCCTATTAAGCACATACGATGTCCCCAGAACTGTAATAATGCCCCATTAGTAATGACCATTTCTTATTAGGCACATATGTTGTCCCCAGAACTGTAATAATGCCTTTCACACATTTTTGAGTTCCATCCCGTGAACATCCCTAAACCAAGTGTTGTTATCCCCATTTTACAGATGAGGAAACTGATGTCCAGAGACATTTAAAGAGGTTGTCTAAGATGTTCAGCTATGGAGGGGCAAGGGCTTCATACCAAAGTGGGTACAAGGATGGCTTGGCCCACCCCACCTTATCACAGTGTTGTTTCAGCTGTTAAAGAGATATGTATGAAGCACCAAATGTATTTTTAAATGCTTTATATTAAAGTAATATGGCTCAGGCACCCACACTAATTATATTTTACTTCTGAAAATCTACTCTTTTGACCATTCATGTTTAGTATTAATACCAGCTTCCTCCAGAGGGTGAAGGACGAAAAAAAGCCTTGATTTTTTGTTAAATCAAATAACCATGCTACTTGTTAATAGCTTAAATGCACAAAAAAGAAGGTAAAATGTTTATAAACTGAGTTCTGTTCATTTTAAATTTTCCTTCTTTACGCTGCTGACTGTGGATCTATCAAAGTTGGCTGAACTTTGAAGAAAATAATGAAAGAGTTGAAAAAGAACAGTAACATAAGACTGTGGTTTCATTCTATCTTACTGCACAGAGCATATGAAGAGCAGAGATCACCTAATTTTACTGCTATTTTTAGTAAAGCCCTCAGCTATGCACATAGTAGGCATTATTTCAAATGTTCCCAGAGTTGAACTAAAATGTTAAGCATTCAGTAGAATACCTAGCACACCCTTTCATATTGTAAAGGCCCAATGAAAATGTCAGATAAAATCTTGGGAAGTGAAGTTGGGAATGTGTATATATTTGAAACGATACTCCAAGTACCTCCTTTTGATTGGAGTAATCTCCAATATAAGGCAAATACACGGAGACTGCTTATTCACCACCTAAGAAACACATTAGCACTGAATTCTGCTTAAAGCACAAATAAGGGGCAAAAGGAAATGAATACAAGGTAGAATTTTACAGCAGAACCAGTGAGTTCACTTTAAAAAATAGTGAATATTGTTGATCTCATTTGTCAAAAAACACCTAGAATTATTTTCCACCTCTTGAAGAGTTCTTTGTATAGCAGTTGTTAGAACAACTAGTTCTTTGCCTTAAGTATATTCTGAAAAGAACAGTTTATTTTTCACTTCTGTGGATTCAGACTGAACTGTGGGATAAATAATCTTCAAAATAAGACACGTAAGACGATAGACACCTATTTCTTGCAGCACATATTTTCATCTTTCCAGCACTTAACATGTCTTACATAAAATCATTTTCAAGCCTAGAAAGTTAAAGGTAAGGTTTCATCACAATTTGCACTTGAAATATATTTTTGGGTTCAAGTGACAGGAAGCTCAGCAATGACTAATAAGTTCATCCACCTTGCCCAGGCCCAGTTCAGCTCTGCCATTAAGCTCCTTGAAAGGAAAGCAGCAGACGTGGGCTCCACTGGGCAGAGCTAGGTTGGGTCCAGCTGTGCCTGAAGGTAGACACTGCCTTAGGAGGGAGAGGAGAGACTGGTGTCAGGGGGATGTGGGTCTGCGACCACAGGCTCTGTCCCCTCTATCCAGCCTCCCCTGACCAAGATGCCCTCCTCCTTCCCAGGCTCTCTGATGCCTGCCTCCACATTCTGCACTCTCTCCTGGAATCTCCTCCCCTCCTTGAGTCTTCCAAGCTGAAAAAAGAGTTAACAAAACTACAGGGAAGTCTTTTCTGACCTCTCCCTCTGAGTCCCATCCTTCCTCCTGGGCTCTTGCCTTACAGTCTTCATTCCCGAATGGTGAGTGGTGGTAATGACCCTCCTTCCCCAAGGATGGGACACCGGAGGGCAGCTGCCTGGCTCCTGCCTGCCCAGAACAGCAGATACTGGCGGACAGCAGAGTTTGGAATCTCTTGTAGAGATTCTCGTGTGACATGTGTTTAGTTCAGGATGTGCCTTTGCCCCAAGATAAAAGAATACAAATCTAAAAACCTCACCTAATGTATTATGAAAGTGGCTTTGTTCACTTACTGGCCTCCCCACTTGCGCCTGCTATCAAAAAGAAAAAAAAAAAAACAAAATCGAGCTCACTTAAGAGGCTCTCTAAGGATTATAATAATCTAAAACCAACATTAAAAGTAATCTGATCAATACTTTAAAAAATTACAGACATTGCTGGGAGGGCAAAATACATCTTTCATTAGACATGAAAACTTTGCCTTCAATATACATTAAAATAAAATGTACTTTTTTTACATGATTCCATCATGCTTTTATGTTAAAATGATACCACTTGCTTCTATCTTGATTAACATTTAAGCTTCTCACTCCTGTTTACTAAAGAAAAATAACTCCCCAAAGTGAAAAAGGGAGTTGGCTTTTAGAAACAGTTATTTTATTCTCAGTCTCTAGCTTTCTTGTTGTTGAGTGAGAAATGAAGTTTTCTCCTATGTTTTAACAAGAAAGAGCATAATTTTGCTTGCAGTAAAAGGTTGTTGCTGATGTTTGGTGCCTCATGATCTCTTAAGCTTTTGATTTTGGGCACAGGCACCTTCAATTTAAGAAGAGGAACACAGCAGCAACCATTTGTTGGCCGCCTGTCACCAGCCAGACCTCATGCCAGGCAGGGTGGATGTCTCCTATTTACCTGCCCTGCCCAGCACCTGTCATTCTCCCACTTGACAGATGGGGAAGCAGAGACGTGGAGGGTCTCAATGACTTGCCTGCATTCAGTGAGCTGAAGGAGCTGCTGTCCACCTCGGGGCCATCTGTATTCTAAGCCTGTGCCCTAAGACTGCTCTGGATGGTCATGGAAACATCTGTGGCCACAAGGACTGAAGAGGGGCCAGACCTGAACATCAGCCAGGAAGGAAAAAAAGAAAAAATACTGGCCAGCGCCCCCCTCACCACCCCCAGCCTGTACGATGCCAAGCCCCAGGCTGCTTTCACAGCAAAACTCCTTCCTGCTACGGTGGAAGAGTGTGTACCTACTACAGGGAGAAGCCGCGGTTAGGAGTACTTGCTGTGCTGGAGGATACATCAGTGAGGGGGAGTGAGAGGCAGGAAGATGATGTGAAAACTTTTTGAGGAGAGGCATTCATAAAATATAAAAAATAGGCCCAGTGAATCCAATATGAGGCAGTGACAATAAAAGCTCTTTGTTTGGTGAGATTCTCCAAGGGGCTCTCAAAATGTGGCGACACCCTCCTTCGTGGAAAATAAGTATTCTAAAATCTTTCTAAGGAAATTAGAATATATTCTGGGCAATAGAAAACCAACAGTCTAGTCATGACCTGATTAGATAAAAATCAGCTTATCCTGGTGAAGCCTGAGCCCATCTCTGGGGACAGATCCTTCAACCATGCAGACCCACGCAATGCAACTTTCCCCTAAGCTCTGCCCTCAAGGGAATCACTTCAAAGGGAACCTGTTCAATCAAGTTTATATAGGCAGAAGAACTAGAAGGCAGGACACCCCCACTAGAGTATTTGTTCATTCAGCAAGTGTTTACTGAGCATCTACAAATGTGCCAGGCAGTGAACAAAATAAACACTATGTGGAGCTCACATATATGGCAATCAATCAATTAATCAATGGATCAATATAGTATGTAGTATGACAAGCATGGGTGCTGAAAAGAAAAGCAGAGCAAGGATTTACTAAGGTGGAAATTACTGTTGACTTAGATAAGAAGGGTTTTGGTAAAGTGATTGGCAGGGTTTCAGGAGAGATGGGAAGAATAAAACAGGAGACGGTGATATAGGTGGCTTGTTTCATGAGTTTGGAGAGGAGGTAATAGTTAGAGGTTGGTAAGCAGAACCAAGAGAGGATATTTATTTTTCAATGGTAAAAACAGTAGCATGGGCTGGGAGCAGTGGCTCATGCCTGGAATCCCAGCTAATGGGGTTGCGGGGGAGGTGAGGCAGGAGGAATGCTTGAGACCAGGGGTTCGAGGCTGCAGTAAGCTATGATTTTGCCACTACACTCCACCTGGGCAACAGAGAAAAAAAAAGGCAGCATGTTGGGAATGACACAACAGAAAGAAAAATGCACTGATACAGGAAAGACTTTACACTAATGCTGACAACAGGGGGATTAAAATGTGACCAAAAACTTGAACCCAGAGAATAATGACTTATAGGTGTCAGGCGGTTATATGGGATTTTTCTTAACTGGTCGGTGGCGTTGGAGGAGAAGGCCTTTTTAATCATAAGGGCTCTAAAGGAGTGGCAGTGAAGAGAGCTTCTGTGGGATGGGGCCTGTGCCTATATGGATTGCTGTCGGAGGCTGAGGGTGGGCACAAGGCAGAGAGCATGAAAAGGAAGACAGTGATACTGTTGTGGGAATATTCTTAGACGCTGATGTGTAAACAACGGCCTCATGGTCATGGAGGCAAAACCTAATAGGGACAGGTCGCTGCAACTCTCCATTTGCTAGACATCTGGCAGAAGCAAATCATCTGATGAGTGATAATTTCATCATCTGTAAGACAGAGGAAGAAAGTACTGCTTCTGTGAACTTAAAGTTTATCAACAGGGAATCAGAGATCCTAGGAGAAAACAGCTAAGAATTCATAGAGTAATATAATAGCTAAGGAAGGGATTCAATCATTCAATTTATACTCATGCTGGGCACTGTTACTAGCACTGGAGGTATTGACATGAATGGAAGAGACACAATTCCCTGTTTTTGTGGCATGCTCAGGCATTCACATACATTCCACAGAACAGATTGCACAATTCAGGGTAGAGATGGAGGAGATTTTATAATTGGATTCTAAGGGAAAATGTAAACTGTGCCTATAAGGAGGAAAGGCTGGTGTGGCCGCAGGTTCTAGGTCCTAGGGTCAGAACATGTGAGTCCCCTCCCCCATTTACCACTGCATGACCTTGAAGAATCGTCTCTCTAACTTTAGGTTCCTTAGCTGTGCCATGGGGCTGATACCAGGACTCATGATAGTAGAGGCGGCAATATATGTTAGCTACTGTTCTTTTTAATGAACTGGAGAAAACATTATCAGATGAACATCATAGACTATAAAGGCAATTTGCAGATTAACAGAAGGAAGAATTTTTGAACAATTCAAACTGTCCAAAACTAGAATTCATTGGTTTTTAAAGAAGTGCTAGCTTTTTACCCTAGGAATGCTTCATGCAGAGGTAGACTTAACATCTGTTCAAGAAATTTTAGAGGGGATTCCTATAATGGGTGGAAGGAGGAGGCAGGTGAATGTCAAGTTCCTTTCTAATAGGTTCTATGTTTCTTTGAAACTTCTACTTTCAAAGCAAGAAGAAAGGAACATGAAGACAGAACATGAAGGCAGAATTTTAAAGATAAACTGTAATAAGAATTTAAGCATTAAAAAAATCATTGCAATATATTAAAAAAGTGACAAGAATGTTTTTGATAAGTAGATTAAATCTAAGAAAAAAAAAGACAGTAAAGAAGAGGGAGGTTTAAGCAGACTGGATGAAAAAAGTAAGAGCGGAAGAAAGAAGGAGCAGGATGCGGGGCATCTCATCAGCCGTGGGCACTGGAGACCCTGCATGGGTGTGGCTCTGCCTTGGTAAGCTGTCAGCCTTTTGTTCCTCCCTGTTCTAGTAGCTGCAATCTGTGCCAGGGTTGATCCCTCACATCCTTTATGGTCCTGAGCCTCGAGCCTCACATACTTCTCATACAGCATGTATGAGAAGGTACAGAATGTGTACAGCGCCTCCAGCAGCGCCTTCCTTTCCTCCAGGCCAAGGGAACCACTGGACAGGAGCCATTTATTGGGCTAAAATACTACCAACAGGGGCCCTGAAGAGGGTGGCTGACTGGAGAACAGAGGCAGCTTCTAATGTTATCGAGAGGTGGATGTTTCTGCAATAAACTGTGCTAAAAGGTCATGTTATATTTGCATGTAATGTGTCAGCTTATTTCTGAGATTATGATAGTCTTTGGAAGACATTTAGCCAGCAATTACAGTTTAGTAATCACCTTGTTAATTCTCCAGTTGGGACACAGTACCCCTGAGGCCACTGGCTCAGAGCTGAGATGATATCAGAGACCACTGGGTGTAATGCTTGCCTCTCCAGACCAACTCTGACTCAGGTGGTTTCCCTTCCATTAGCCTAGAGGGGATCGAACTCTTTTGTGACATTCTTCTTTCTTATTGACTATTAGAGGGAAGATGTTGAATGTTTCTCTTTTGTTTAATAGCTCTAAAGATAGACAGAGTCTTTTAAACCTTCATCTATTTTACTTACTAAGGCATTCTGGATCACTCCCAGTGTTGTTTCTAGAACTCAGGAGGTGAAGCTTTCCTGTGTTTACAAGGATACTTGAAAGACATTTCAATAAATGCAGCCAATACGTCTATGAAGAGCCAATGACTCCTTTTAGCAGGCTAAAACTGACCACAAAAGCAAAGTTATCCTAGGGAGATGATGGAAAAAAATATATAAAACTTATTGTTTGTCTCAGAAAATATTTCTAGTCTTTGGACAAAGAACTACTCAAAATGCAATTTCTCATTTTTCAATGCCAGCTTTTTCAAACATTATGATCAACAGCAAAATGTGACCTACTTCCTCTGATAACTCAGAAAAGTGATGTGTCATCCCCAAATCCATTTCCCCCACTTGCAGGGCAAAAGACAAATACTTATACAGCCATCCTTCTCTGACAGATGAGAAGGGCTCTTTTAATCAACATTCTCAAAACACAGTTAATTTTTTTTTCCTGAAAAGTATCTATCAAATGTTTCGACAATTTAAATAATCCTTGGGTTCAGCTCTCTAACTGAAACTGAAATCCTAGAGTAGACTGGGGAAACTCAAAACAGGGCCTCACAAGGTGCTGGTGAGGGAAGTGATGTAAGGATTACAGTGATTTTTCGAAAAGTAGAATTCTCTGAGAGCACTTGATGTGAGAATCCTGATGAAACCAAAGAAGGCCCTAAGACCCCTAGGAGGCCATGGAACACTGAACGCAGAGCAGATACAGGACTCATGTTGGTCTAGTCTGAATCCTGCTTCCCTGTCTTTTAGCTCTGTGACTCTGGACAAGAGAATTCCATTTGTGTGATTCCCTTTTCCCATGTGTTAAATGGGATAATAACAGCACCTTCCTCACAGGGTGATAGTGAAGGTGATATGGCGTGAAGGCTGGAAGACACTGAGCACAGGGCCTGTCTGTCATACAGAAGGTGTGAATTATATTTTTATAGTAAAACGGTTATTTTTAATTGGACATACTGACAGTACTTGTGTATTGTGAGAAAAATCACTTCCCTGGTCAATCCATCCAAACACATGCAAATTCTAGATGTTCTTGTAAAAATGAAATGGATTAAAAGAGAATCTCCAAAACCCCTTATGGAATTTGAGAAGCACTGCACTAAACCTGTTTACTTTGAGGAAATCTGACATCTTCACTAGGTTGAGCCTTCCTGTCCATAAATAGGGATCTTCCTCTCCATTTATTTAGACTTTTGATTTTTTTCATCAGTGTTTTGTAGGTTTCAGCATATAAGTTCTAGATGTGTTTTATTAGATTTATTTTTAAGTATTACATTTTTTTGAGCCAATGTAAATGGTATAGTATTTTTAACATGAGTTTCCACATACTCATCACTATTGAGAAATACAATTGACTTTTGTCTGTTGATCTTATATTCTGCGAACTTGCTGAACTCACCTTTTGGTTCTAGGGTTTTTTATTTACATTTTTGTGTAGATTATTTGAGATTTTCTATGTAGACAATCATATAAGACAAGATAGACAATAAAGAAGAAGCAGGTGTAAGAAAAGTGGGCCAGATGAAAATGAGGGAGAAGGTCAAGCAAAACCTCCCATCAGTTATTTGTGAGCTTATGCAAGATTATGCTAAAACTTATATGGAAAGGCAAAGGAGTATAATAGCTAAAACAGTTCTGAGATAAAAGAATAAAGAATGAGGAATCAGTGTACTCAATTTCAAGACATTATCTAGCTACAGTAATCAAGATTGTGGTATGATAGAAGGACAGACACACAGATCAGTGGAGCACAACATATAACCCAGAAAGAGCCCCACACAAGTTAAGCCAACTGATTTTTGACAAAGGTGCAAAAGCAATTCAAAGAAAAAGGACTAGACTTTTCAACAAATGGTGCTGGAGCAACTGGATATCCACAGGCAAAAATATAAACGTTGACCTCATACCTTTTATCTCATACCTTATACAAAAATTAACTCAAAATCATAGAGTCAACCGTAAAATAAAAAAATGTTATTATTAGGAAACAACAAAGAAGAAAATCTTTAGGATCTCTGGCTTGATGAAGGGTTCTTTGATATGACATCAAAAGAGTGATCCATGAAAGAAAACTGACAAATTTGACTGATTAGAATTACAAAAACTTTTTATCTGTGAAGGGCTCTGTTAAAAGGATGAAAAGATAGGCAACAGACTGGGGAAAATATCTGCACGATATACATCTGACAAAGGGCTCATATCTAGAACATACAAAGAGTTCTCAGAACTCAACTTTAAAAAAACCAAACAATCCAATTGGAAAATGGGCAAAAGACATTTCAACAAAGGGCATATAAAAAGGGCAAATAGACATATGAAAAGATGTCAACATTATAAGACATTAAAATCTATCACTATTCATGAATGAGCTATCACTACACACTTGTTAGAACAAGTAAGATTAAAAAAAGAGAGAGAGAGACACACCACCCTATAAATGCTGGCAAGAATGCAGAGAAACTCTATCACTATATGCCTTGATAGTAGGAATGTAATAGTGTAGAGACACCCTGGTAAATAGCTGGGCAGTTTCTTGAAAAACTAAACATACACTTACCATAGAACCCAGCAAGTGCACTCCTGGGCATTTATTCCAGAGAAATGAAAACTATATCCACACAAAAACTATACACAGTTGTTCAGAGCAGCTTTACTTGTAATAGCTCCAAACTAGAAGCAACCAAAATGTCTCTGAATGGGCAAATGGTTAACTAAACTATGGTATATCCATACAATGGCTGATACTCAGCAATGAAAAGGAACGAACTATTGAGGCATGCAACGACTGGGATGTATCTGAAGAACAGCTGCATGAAAAAAAGCCAATGTCACACAGTCACATACTGTATGTATATAACATTCTCAAAATTAGAGAGATGGAGAACAGATTTAGTGGTTTTCAGGAGATAAGGATGAGGAGTCATGAGGGTGCTTGTAAAGCACAGGATCTCTGTGGTACAGAATAGGATCTTGATTGTGGTGGTGGTTACACAAATCTATGCAAGTGATAAAATGAACTACACATACAAGCTCAACTTCCTGGTTTGATACTGTACTATAATTATATAAGACATAGCCATGGGAGGGTACTGGGGGACACATGAAACTTCTACCATCTTTGCAACTTCTTGTGAATCTGTAATTTCAAAGTAAAAAGTTTAAAGAAAACAGCTGGGGGAAGAGAGAGAGATCCATAATCTGCTTCCCAAATAAAGGAACAATCATGATTTTAAAAAATAACAAGAGGTTAAAATTACAATGTAAATTGACATGTTTCTCAGGTCATAAGACATTTTATATGGAGAAATGGGCTCTCACATTTGTCATATTTTAATATTGAGAAAATAACCTAGGGTCAAACTTTGGCCTAAAAATCAGAAAAATGAGACTATCTCCTAAATTGTTCCAAAATTTTAAAATGAAGTCTCTTTTTGAACAAAAAGTCTTTTTCCATTATTATGGTTCAGAATATGCCATGGATTAAAATGTTTTTTAAATAGTACTGAAGGCAATAAAGCACAATCATATGAAACGATTCATGTCTATGAGGATACTAAATTGACGCTGCATTGAGAAGATGAGATAAGAAACAAAAGAAATTTAACACATTAATAGTGTTCTTTGAAAGAGTTTCTCAATAACTTTCTTTTTTTTTCTTTCTCTGTCACCCAGGCTGGAGTGCACTGGCGGGACCATGGCTCACTGCAGCCTCAACTTCCCAGGATCAAGTGATCCATCCACCTTAGCCCCTTGAGTAGCTGGGGCTACAGGCATGCGCAACCACGCCCAGCTAATTTTTTTATTTTTTGTGGAGAAGGGTCTTGCCATGTTGCTCAGGCTGGTCTCGAACTCCTGGGCTCAAGCTGATCCACCGACCCTGGCTTCCTAAAGTGCTGGGATTACAGGCATAAGCCACTGCACCTGGCCTCAATAATATTTTCATGTACAAATTACAATAATCTAAGCAGAACAATTCTAGATTTCAATGATTTCTTACTGTAAACTGAAGTGCTTTAAAAGTTATATTTTGATAAGAGATTTTAAAAAAATCAGCATCAAAGAACAAGGATTTGGGGCAGAGTTGATGTTTCGGTCTACCAAACGTAAAAAGAATCATTTTTCTTTAAAAATTCCTCATTATCATGTAATCTATTTAGAAGAACTAGAGTCAGAGATACCATATTTGACATTTCCTAAGTCTCCTTCATGAATTCTACATTTTAAGTGACCATTTTAATAGAGATGAGTGTAGAGTGATGGGAAAAGTTTTGAAAACAACATACGCTTCTAAGTTTAAGTTCCACCTAAATATGCAAGTCAGTTCTAGTATCAGTGATGCAAACAGGGTGGCTTTCTCATCCTTTAGCATCTCCCCAAAATGCATCAGGCATATTTAGGATGCGCCTTCCTACCTTCCACCTCTCTTCACATACATCACTAGAGTATGGGTTATGACAGCATTTCTGAGATTTAAGGACTATAAACAAGGATAATGAAAAGCTCAAGTGAAAAAGGTTGCCTGTGCAGCGTAACATGAAATCCCAATCTCTATTTGTAACTAGGCTGTTCCATCTGTTTGGCTTTGAGATGGAAGCATTTCTGGTAGACAGTGCAACCCAAGAATTGATCCACTAGAACTCCTCTTAGCAATGGTCTGCTGTGCTTTGTTATCAGAGAAGCTGAGGGTTTCACAATTTCATTGTCATTAGGGACATGAAGAGCTCCCTCTAGTACAAATCATCTTACTGTGGGCTGACTGAGTAACCCAACGAATCCAGTACTGAATGTTCTGCCAGTATATGTGGCCTCTAGTCAGTAAAATAGAGCCCAATCCTAATTCAACCTATTGAACAGTAAGATGTTAATGGGGAACCTAGCCTTCCACTTTGTCTCCTTCACTAGGTTGACACTTTTATTAAATAATCAGAAACAGAAACAAATAAAAGGGAAACAGGGTAAAGTAGGCTAGCAGAGATATAAAAGATATAAAATTAACAAGACCTTTGTCCTACATGGATATCTTATCCTCTGCATTTGTAAAGAATCCGAAAAACACATATTCTATATAAATAGAACAAAATCAAATCCCTGTCACAAACACTCTTAATTAACTCAGAAATCTGCTTTTATTCTGTCTTCCAATGGAAGTATGTGCAGCGGGAAAGTGTACCTCAGAATCTAAATCACGACAGCTACGAAAACAAGTCTGGCATAGCTGACAGATTTTTTTCTCGATGAGTATTTATAAAGGAGAAGTCATGCTTAATCAAATAATTTATAATTACTATCTGTATAAAATCTTTACCGTATCATGTTCATGTACTACAGAATTTAGCATTTTCTGCATAATGGGTTCTAAAGATTATAGCATCATACACAGAATATTAGATAAATAGTCTGACTGCTATCATTTAAATAATGTGTAATTATACAAAATCAGTGATTAAAAAGTAACCTTAAGGTTACTTTTGGTTCAAAATGGTAGCAAGATTTATTTAGTTTATCTCTTTTTATTCCCAACTCCCTGATAAAATGAAAATAATAAACACAGCAGCAAGAATAAGAGAGACACAAAGTGTACAGATGAATTGGAACTAATCTCACAGGACGGTGGCAATCATTCGAAGTGTCTGGGGAAGATCCCAGGGAGAAGTGAGTGCATTTGCCTGGCATCACCCCCCAAAGAGCAGGAACTGAGAGAGTGTGGGCTCAGAAACAAAGTTGAAAAGACAGAGCCTGTGAAGCACCAAATAGAGCAGTAGTGGGCTCCTGAAACCCCACCCTAATATGGCAGTGAGGCAAGCTCCCACACCACTTGCCACCTCTGCCAGCACCCAGGGGGTCCTTGGCAGGCGGGAGCAGTTTGATAGCAGGAGGACTAGGGTAAAGGGAGCCTTCAAAGGGTGGGACCTTTAGCTCCCCGCTCCGCTGAGCTCTCATAAGGCAAGGAACAGAACACAGGATGCTTTCCAGAAAGGAATTATTTCTCCCTCTGAAGAAACTGATCAGCCCTAGGAAGGTATGATCTGGGGGAGACGCCTGCTGAAGTTAGGGGTTCTAATTTGGAGAAAGTCAGCTCTGCACGTGATTTCATACAGCACACTCCATCATCAGCAACTCCCACCTCCACGCTGAGATTCCGCTCTGAGTTTTAGGAACTCCCTTTTAAATGGTGATGGGCAGCCAAACCTCTAACACGAAAGGCAGAGACTACTCAAATAATCAAACAGAACAAACGCGACCTGAAGGAAAACAAGATATGCAAAGGACATTTGCAGAGAACTTCAAAAGGCCTAGGAAATGAAATAGAGAAAAAAGTGAAGTTAGTGCAGCCCTAAAATAAAAAGCAAATGCACTTAAAAAACCCAACAACAGAAAAAGGCAAAAATAAACTTTGGAAATTAAATATCTAATTAAAATTTAAAGATTCAATAAGTGGGCTTGAAGAAATATCAAAGAAGTGTCCTAGAAAGTAAAATGACAAAAGTTAGAAAACAGGAAAGAAAAGATCATAAAAATTAGAGGATCCATCCCAGCAGATGCAGTAAGCAAGTAATAACAATTATAAGCAAGGGTAATAGAAGATGTTGAAGGGGAGAAATTGTTTAATAAATAATATTAAAAGTTAATCAGATGAAGGGATACAAGTACTTCTAGGGCTGGAATATCTAGAGAATAAAGAAACAAAAAATCCACAGTAAGGCAAGTTTCTGTAAAATTCCAGAGCACCAGAGACAAAGAGAGGATCTTAAAAGCTTCTAGAGAAAAATCTGGGCACATTCAGGAACCAAAATGGTACTGTACTTAAAAAGAGCATTTAATGTCTTCAAAATTGAGGGAAATTATTTTTAAGAGATAATAATCATTAACCTACAGTTTTATGCTCAGAGAATCCTTCTTCAAGCAGAAGGATAGAATGAAGATACTTGTAGATATGCAGAGATTAAAAATATACTTTCCAGGCCCCTTTACTTAGGAGGCTTACAGAGGGTGTGCTTCAGTAAGGTGAGAGAATAAACCTACAAAGAAAGAGATATGAGATCCAAGAAAAGAGGGGATTCCATCCAGAAGGGCAGCCAAAGGCGGTTCCCACATTTTGTTGATGAGAAGTCACAGCACAGCAGCTGTTGGAACAGCTTAGAGGGCAACTGGCCCCGAAATGACCCTGGAATAGAGATACAGGAAAGAGGTCTGTATGAGCACACATGAAATATTATTCAAAGGCATATGGCAGGAATGCTGGAACATTTGGGAAAATAATCTAACTCCAGGTATATTAGAAAATATGGCGAAAGACAAAAAGGAGGTCATTAACTCTATAAAAAGAAGACTTTGTCTATAAGCAAAGAGGCATGGTTAAAGGACACTATGCAGAATGTGTAGCTATATTACATTGTCATAATAAAATTAACTTAAAAAGTAAACTAATTATGAAGACTCCCAATGTTATATAATTTCTGCTATCTGGCATAGTCCCTGGGCAATTCAAGGGGAAAGACAAACAAAAAATGAGTTTAAAACATTCCTACAGGTTTTCCGTACAGTACAGAGTAAATTTCATAGATTCAAAACTTACTAAATGAAGCATTCTCATATGGATGCTTGGAATCTGGGAAGCTAAGATTGACTGAAACCCAAATACTTTTCTTTACTTTGATGAGCTCTACTAGACTTCTGAGACCCACAGGAGAATACATCAAAAGCATTATTATGTTGTTCTATCAGTGAGACCATTGAAGCTGCATCCACAGTGGTGCGTGTGGACAACAGAGATCAATGGGCCTCTGGCTTCCCTGTTTGCATGGCACCTCCCCAGACCTAGCAGCCACACAGCATCTGGAGGCTCATCGCGCCTCATCCTATTACAGTGCTGATTTTTCTGCATGAACTTGCCACTGACTAAAATCTACATTTATTGTCTGTCTCCTGCACTGGAACTAAGCAAGCTCCAGAGGACATCACTGCATCCATTATTCACCGTTACATCCCTTTATATTCAAATATTTAAATGACTGAAAGAACAAAGGGTGTAACTGAAGGGAGTGGCATGTTTCTCCCACGTTTCTTATGGGGACACTCCACCTTGCTTGGATGTTGGCTCTGGGAGGGAATGGGCCTCAGGGGATTCTGATGCCAGCCCCAACCCTGCCAGGCTTTTCAATAACTATCACCTATTCTCCCAGTCTTCCATCTAGCCTAGTTACATCCATTCTTGTTTCTCCACCTTGGGAATTTCATGGATCCCAGAGGCATGTACTTTAAATGAGGGAATCTTTAGAACACAACTCTTGGGTAATAAATCAAAACCTCAACAATATGGGCTGACAGTCCCATCCTCGGAGCTCTTATTCTTATCTGCAGTGGAGGGGTAGCCACTTCTGGGATGGGATCCAGCAATCCATAAGCTTGTGTTCCAACACAAAAATAAATTACACAGAAAGATGTTCACCTGTTGAAATACCAGAGGTACTTCCTGAAATGCCCTGCCTGGAATTTCTCCAGGTAGATAATGGCTGTTGGTGGAGTTATTCTCTTATTCCTACATTCTCCATTATTCCTTAGTATGCCACAGTCTACAGGATAGTTCAGATGAGAGGGGCTGGATCAGGAAGACGAAAAAGTGGATAATTCAGTGGATAATTCAGATGAGAGGGGCTAGATCAGGAAGATGAAAAAGTGGATAGTTCAGTGGATAATTCAGATGAGAGGGGCTAGATCAGGAAGATGAAAAAGTGGATAGTTCAGTGGATAATTCAGATGAGAGGGGCTAGATCAGGAAGATGAAAAACACTCTTTCTACATAAAGAGGGATTCCTAAAGCAATCTCATTAAGTAAACTGGACGCTGTGGACCAGGTATTTGAAATAATAAAAAAAAATTATGTGCAAACATAGTTTGCCTATCTTCTTTAAATATGCTCCAGCCATGTGGTTCATATTTCCTCACTCTAGGTAGAAACCATGTGCCCTTGAGGAAGGTGTCCTCAGAGTCAGTCACTAAGTCCAGGACACGATTCTGGGACGTACAAATGTTGACTGAAAGTATGAATTTGGAAGTCGGACCGACCTTGGCTTGGCCCTGGGCTCTGTGGCTTACTGGCTACATTTCCCAGAAGCAGGTTATTTACTCAAACCTGAGTCTTGGTTTTCTCAATAGTAAAAGAGCAATGATAATAACCAACCTTACCAGATTGTTGAGGATGTAGAATGAGATAATCTGCAGAGAGCACTTAGCGGCATGCCAAGTGCAGTCAGTACCAAAGAACTGCCACAAGCAGAGTGGTCATATACTCCCTTTCCACAGGCCAGCCTGGGAAGCAGTACAAACCTGAAGAATCTCTGCAGACAGGTCAGTGGGAAGAACTAAAGCTATCAGAGGGGTCTGGATATATCCTACAGTGATTGCAACAAGACTATAAGTACCCTTGCCAGTTAGAACCAAGTTATTTGGAATATTAGATCTTCAGTCACAAGGATAAATTTACGCACCACTATTTCTCCCTAGTATGGTCTGAATGTGTCCCCCACAAAATTCCCATGTTGAAACCTAACCCCCAGTGCAACAGTATTAAAAAGTGTAGCCTTTAGGTGGTGATTAGGTCATGAGGGCATCAGTCTCATGAATAGGATTAGTGCCCTTTTATAAAAGAGGCTTACGGGGGTGTGCCTGTCCCTTCCCCCATGCGAGGACATAGCAAGAAGTCACCATCTGTGGGGACGGAGCCCTCACCAGACACCAAATCTGCTGGTGCCTTGAACTTGGACATTCCAGCCTTCAGAACTGAGCAAATAAACTTCCGTTGTTTACAAATTACCCAGTCCAAGGTATTTTGCTATAGCGGCTCAGACTAAGTTACCCTCTAAACTCAAATTAAGAGAAAATAAGTTATGAGGGGAGAAAAGGGAGGGCATGCACACGAACTTTCTTCAGGAATGCTTCCTGCTTTGGGTTGGCTCCATTCTGGATTTCAGTCCAGCCACCTCCAGTAAGGGGCAAGTGAACAGGTACTTTTCAGAGTATTTGTTTTTTGGTTTCTAAAGGATGCCATTATCTCATTTCTTCAGAAAATCATGAATAATTTTAGTTCTGAATGTTTGAAGTAATATAAGAATAATGTCTGTAGGCAATGTTAAAACAAGAATCTAAAAATGAGACTGTAAGGCCAGCAGCACGAATATGGTTGAGTGGCTTTTTAAACTTATCATTATGAGGACTGCTACCTGTTTCAGGGAAACCATGTTCCCCAGGCTGCACCAAAATAACATCTGAAGTTATATCACTAAGAATGAGGTACTTTTCAAACTATGCTTTTATGGTTTCAAAAGGGGATTTTTGGAGTTTTTAATCCATAAGTGGCCTGGAAGATGCTCACAACTGATGCTGCTACAAGGTGGCTGCTGCTTTGTAACTAAAAGTGTGAAGGCACTGAAGGTAAACAGTCTCCTTAGTGCAGACACTTTGGAAGCAGCAGCAGCTCAGCCCCAGGTACCACGCCCCACCCTGCCTTAGAAGTAAGCATCTGCAATTAAGCCTTCTACTTAAGCTAGTCTGAAGAAACTTCTCACCGCTAATCTTCCAGTAAGCACCCAGACCCAACTGGAAATTTGGTCTCCCCTAACCCCTTCAAAAAAGATAACCCGTTTTGGGATGGGAAGAGTGAAATCCTAATGTCCTGGAATGCGGCTAGTTTCCATTCTCATGGTTACTAACTCTGCAGAGCTTTCTGGCTCTTGAGACCTGACTGAGGCTTAATCTCTGGCTGTATCAATCTGCATTGGCATTTCCAGGACAGACCATGCTCATTCATCAAATGTCTGGAAAGTAATGTCACAGAACAAGGTCAGTGGAGAGAGGAGAAATAAGAGAAGAAATATATTGAATTGGGTCCCTTGGGATTATGGAAATAGCATTATTATCAATAAAGTGATTAATGACAATGGGGTAAACATTTTTAAAACTTAAAGCTAAACATAAAGCTAATGACATTTGTGAACACAGGATTTATCTTTTTCACATCCAAAGATGTTACTCTAGAATCTTTCTGATACTTTCTGGAAGCTGATTTGACAGTATTGTATAATTATCTATAAAGATAGATCCTTCTTAATTTTAATTTTAAACATGCTGTCCTGATTTAATGTCCGTTAGTTTTCTCAAAGAGTTTAACAGAGAACTAAGTCTCCACTCTATTAAGTTTAATGCAAATTAAATAAAGAAATTGCAAAAATGCCTTCTGGTTATAGACTATGTTTATTTATACACATATTCATTAGGCACATACTACATAATAATAATGATTATAGAAATAGCACTCAGACCGTGCTTACTATGTGCCAGAACCACTCTAAGGCATTTTGCAAATACGAACATATTAACTCTTAACAATGACTCTATGAGGCAGGGGCTATTACTACCCTTCATTTTACAAATGAAGAAAATGAGGCCCAAAGATGCTAAGGCATTCAATACTTTACCCAAGAAAACCCTCGCTCTACCTTAGCTAGAGAGAGATAGAGTTGGAATTTGAACAAGGCAGGCTGGCTCCGCTATAGATGCTTCTCATGACTACCATGGGGCCAAGGAAGAAATTGAGGTGCTGAGAGGTTAAAGCCTCCCCCAGATTTGCCATCCCCACTTTTGGCAGTAGTTCTGTTGCTCTGTGCTTATGTATCAAAGCTGAGGTTTCTGAAGCTTTTTCTGCAGTTTTCTTCTGGCTCTTTTCTCGAATACTGGTTCAGGGGTCATCCCACTGGGATGTAAATTAGAATAAAGTACTCTGTTTTTGTATCTGTGTCCAGCTGCCATCAAGAAAGCACCACATCGAATCACATCAACTGTTCTCAGGTAGAGCTCAGTTAGCTTCTGCTTTATTAGACTCAGAGAAAAATACCTCACTGAGATTGCCTAATTGGTTTACCTAATAATACTGATTTTTCCCTCACACCGGTTAAGGGATTCTGGACAGATCGGCACAAAAATGCTATAAAATAAACCTGCCACAATAGAGGCTCTTTGCTTTCAGCCATCCCGTCAGATCCTGAGATATGCACTCACCTTCTCACTTGCTTTCTTTAGGTCTCGAGGGAGCAGCTAGGCTTATACTCCTGGAGGCAGCCCCCAAATGCTGTGTGCATCGCGTTAAGAAGCTTGAAATGGTTTTGAGTTAGCAAACCATTCCTGATGCTCTACAATCTGTTCTCCAGCCTCAAGAATTGAGAATTATAAGCCTTAAGTGGAATACATTCTGGACAAAACAAATAAGGTAATTTACTTGTCTTTTTTTAAATCTCTTCCTGGAAACTGAATGTTCATTCATTTATAATCTCTTGGTTTACTATCATGACACATTCAAGTTTCAGTGCCTGGGAGAAATAGGACTCCCAAGAACTTCAAAATAGGCTTATTCCACAGATGTGTTACAGAAGATTTAAAAGTATTATGAAATATATCTGGTCTGAATATTAGGGTTGGCATATTTGTATATGAAATAGGTGGGTTAGCTCCTTCTTTATTCAGGCATTGTTCTATCTGCCAAATAAGAAAAGCCTCATTGAAAAGGGGATATCTGAGCAAAGTTATGCAGAAGGTAAAGGAGTAACCACAGAGATGCTAGGGGAAAGACAAGTGCAGAGGCCTGGAGGACAGGTGTGGCTGGCATGGGAGGAAGGAGATGGAGAGATAATGGACACACCCTGTCAAGGACCATGGCTGTCTTCAAGGAGAATGGGACTCTACTGTGAGGTTTTGCCCCCAGGAGAGAGGGCTCAGACTCACGGGTTAGAGGGAGCTTTCTGAGTGCTCTGTTGGGAAAAGACTGCAAGAGGGAAGAACAGAAACAGGAACCAGTTAACAGGCTAATGCAATGATCCGAGGGGTTTGAACCATGATGGCAGTGGTGAAAGCTGGTTGTTTTCTGAATATATTTTAAAAGTACAGCCAATTGGTTACCAGGCATGCATGCATGTATGTATGTATGTATGTATGTATGTATGTATGTATGTCTTCCATACTAGTATTTAAGCAGTCTTGATCTGTTTTGTGTTCTGCATTCCCAGGGCCTAAAACAGGACCTGGTACACAGAGTTTACAAATATCCTGTTAAACAAGTGAACGAACTGGCCAGGGTTCAAAGTGCTTCCAAGTGGTTGGGCTGGGATTCCAATCTGGACCTTTCTCTGGCTTCCAAATCCCAGATTATCATCACTATGCTATTCTACCTCTGCTAACACTACTTTTTATCAGGAATAAAGTTTTTTCCTAGCCTAAGTTATACTCAGCATAATACATTTCTCAACACCAGAATAAGGTACACTGTATCACTAGCCATCTGCTGTACAGTACTGATGTCTGGAAGATAAAGGCCAGGGATGGGCAAAAGTCCCAAGGTGCTCTTAGATACTTCAAGACTCTGCTGTAATCCCAGCACTACGGGAGGCCAAGGTGAGCAGATCACCTGATGTCATGAGTTCGAGACCAGCATGGCCAACATGGTGAAACCCCATCTCTACTAAAAATACAAAAATTAGCCAGGCGTGGTGGCATGTGCCTGAAGTCCCAGCTACTCGGGAGGCTGAGGCACGAGAATCGACTGAACCTGGGAGGAGGAGGTTGCAGTGAGCCGAGATTGTGCCACTGTACTCCAGCCTGGGCAACAAAGCGAGACTCTGTCTCCAAAAAATTTAAAAAATAAAAAATAAATGACTCAGGCTCTGCTTTTGACTAGTGTGTGTGTGTTTGTAGGTATGTCTGTGCACGTGTGTGCTCATGTCCACCTGTGCTGTGCATAGAATTCGTTGTCTGGGGAAGATGGTGTATTAATAGTATTCTTTAGTTAGACAAACTATATGGAAGAGGAATTACTTTTTGTCATTCTAAAGAAAAGGAAAATTGAGCCAGGAAAGTAGTCTTTAAGAAATTGGCCAGGGTGGGGCATGGGGGTGGGTACAAGCCGATGAGCAATGAAATATTTTGGAAAAGATTGTTAGTCAAGATGAGTCACATATTCTGAGGAAAGTCGATTTGCCTAGAATTTACAGTGATCCAACTACTAATTAAGAAAAAAAAAAAAAAACTTTCCAATAGAGAGGACTGGTGACCCCAAAGCACTCGGGAATTCTAGTGGTCTGATTCCAGTGAAGACCATCTCCCTTGCTGCCCTTCATCAGAGGGCAACACAACACGGGGCTGAGATAACTTGCTGGGTTTAAATACTGTATGTAACTAGCTGAATGTCCTTCAGCAGCTACTCAAATTTTCTTGGTCTCAGTTTCCTCATCTGCAAAAAGAGATAAAATATTATTCATCTCCTAGGATTATTAAGTCAGGATTAAATGAATCTCCACATGGGACCCATTTAGAACAGGGCCTAGCGCTCACATTGATAGCTGATGCTTATTCAACCCTTGTACCTTCAGCTTGTGGTTTGGTCTCTCACCTTGCTGCCAGCGGAGATATCTAAATCCTCCCCAACTCGTTCAGGTAATTAAGAAGGGAACTCGCCTGTCAGTGTTTGAATACAGAAAAAGAAGCCTTGCATAGAATGCCTGGGATTCAAGAGAGGTGAACTTGGAGCAGCAATTTCAAGATCACAAAACTACTGAGGTCAGCATGAGGCTGGCTGAGACGATGATGCCCTGGGTAGGGTGAATACACTTGGGAAAGCCAGTATAGATTTCTGAGTGTTATATAACTAGAGCTTTTAAAGAAAATTCTGAGAATTCAGGGAAGTATATTATTTGTTCTTATATCATTACCAGAAAAATAATTACTTAATATAAATCTATTAGACTATCGAGGAATAGCAACTGTGGCTTCTAGTAGTAACCCTCTCAGACCAGACCAGTACAAGCCCTTCCCATGGACAAGAGACAAGTCATGGACAGATCTATCAACACTTCTGATTCTGTTTCACATCATAGCAATAGCTGGAAAAATAGTATCTCCCTGCACAAATATTAGCCCTTGAGTGATTGTTCTTTCTCTTAAGAGAGAGGGCATGCTCATTAAAGACCCAGAGATTAAGCTAGAGCAAACCTATCAAATGTGCAGATGACAATGGCAGGGCAGTCAGTTACTTTAAAACACAGATTACCAAAAGAAAGGGACAAAGGACAGTAAGTAAGCATAAGACTTTTAAGGCCCGATGTAATACCAAGAAGTAACTTATACTCTGCTTTGCCATTTATCTTCTTTCCTTGCTTTATGAAGTTTCAGCTAAGACATGAATCTAAAGCAATTACAGAAATGAAAACCTATGAAGTGCCATTAAAAATCTGTGCCCAGCAAACACTTCTTTATTAATGAATCATTTCCAGTCAGAGATTTATTTCTCTATCGCTGTGGTCTGAATGTGCCCCCCAAATTTGTATGTTGAAACCTAATCCTCAATGTGATAGTATTAAGAGGAAGAATGTCTTCCCTTTTGTGGCTATCACTGAACTGGTAGTGGCCAAAACGAAGTTTAATCCCTTTGTGACTTTTGACTGAAGCAAGAACCACAAAATGGCATTTCAAGGCACCTTTCCACATTCGCAGGAAGATTACGTCTTCCTCTCTTTCCAAAGAGCTGACACAGAAGTACAGTGTTTGATCCATGCTCATCTGAAAGGATGATGAAGTTCAGGCTGTGTGAGGACACTATAAATGTCAGCAAACTGGCAAAACAGTCAAGGTTTACAGGAAGAAATGTGTCATCTACACTGAGCAGGTGCAGTGGGAAAAGGCTAATGGCACAACTGTCCACATGGGCATTCACTCCAGCTGTTACTTCTAGGCTGAAAGTGAACAGAGACCAAAGAAAGATCCTTGGACAGAAAGCCAAATCTCATCAAGCAGGCAAGAGAAAGGGCAAACACAAGGAAGAAACAATTGAAAAGATGCAGACATAAAGTAATCATATGTAGAATTTTCATTTTAAACTGGTAAAATGAAAAAAAAAAGGCAAGATCTTTGGGAGGTGATTAAATCATGAGGGCAGAGCTCCCCCATGAATGGGAATGGTGCCCTTGTAAGGGGCTGAAGAGAAAAGAGTTCTTCCCTTCCACGACTTCAGGACGCAGTGAAAAGATGTCCATCTGTGAGCCCAGAAGTGGGGCTTCACTAGACACGAAATCTGTTGGCATCTTGGTCTTGGACTTCCCAGCCTCCAGAACTGTGGGAAATAAATGTCTGTAGTTTAAGCTACTCAAGGGTATGGTATTTTGTTACAGCAGCCCTTAAGTCCTTAGTCCTTAAGTCCTTAGCCCTTAGTCCTTAAGTGGACTAAGACACTTACTATGCAGAAAACTTTAAAAGATCCCTTAAAAACATAAAACCAGATATATTTCCTTTGGGAATCTTAAGAATATATTGTTTAAAAAAATCACTCCCAGAGGCTATTAATGAGAACCAGCACTCAACTGGAACAGGACCAGACAGGGCCAAGCTATATTCCAACAAAGTGGGGTGACAAACCCCAGGAGAGCCCAGGGGCGTGGCCCAGTAGACCCTCAGCACCATCTTGCACTGTGGAAAAGTCAAATCATCACCCAGGTGAAGTTCAGCTACAGGATGAGTGGGGGTTGTTACTAATGTTACAAACATATGCTCAAGGTAAAGACTGCAATGACTCAGACTTCAGAGTCTTGCTTTATACAAGGGGCTGTACATGATTTTTCAAACAAATGTGAGGTGGAGCATATTTGTAAAAATTATTAGGTAAGCTGTTGATGTGAAGATACTAATTTATTTTTATTTTTATTTTTAAGAAACGGAGTCTTACTCTGTCACCCAGGCTGGAGTGCAGTGGCTCAATCTTGGCTCACTGCAACCTCCACCTCCTGGGTTCAAGCGATTCTCCTGCCTCAGCTTCCCAAGTAGATGGAACTACAAGTGTGCACCATCATGCTCAGCTAATTTTTGTATTTTTTTTAGTACAGACGGGGTTTCACTATATGTTGGCCAGGCTAGTCTCAAATCCCGACCTCAGGTGATCTGCCCACCTTGGCCTCCCAAAGTGCTGGGACTACAGGCATAAGCCACAATGCCCAGCCAAAAGTACTAATTTTAAAGTTTAATATTGTTATAATTGTAAACTGTACTAAAAACAACCCAAAAAACTTTTGTCTTTTTTTAAACCAGTGGCCTTTTGCTTGAAGTGTAACTAACCCAAACTATGAATATACATTGGGTGAATTTACTTCACTTATATTAGTTAAGTAAGGTATAGAAAGTACCTAGCCCAATGCCAGGCACAAACTAGGTGTGAAGTGAATGGGTAAGAGAATATAGCATTAATTCTTCGATTACTTCCTATGGTCAGAGAAGGAGGGGTTTGCACACACGTGGGGGACCTAGAAAATAGCAGCTTATGTCTTTTCACTCACATGTTTATGTAAGGATGGAAACTGTTTAAATCAGCATTTCTGATGGAATCTTTTAAAAGTAGTTTTTTTCTCTTTTTTTAAATTAAAAAGTAGTTTATATATTTACATGTCTTCATTTATTGATGATTCACGGCTGCTATCTTAGCTACTATAATACACATAAACACCTTCTGTAGATGTCTAATGTTTTAGATTTCCAGTGTTCCACATGGAACCAGGCTGCTAGCTATTAATGTCTTGCCATCATTCACAAGTCCAGAAGTTCCCCAACCTCTCACAATTATTTGTATTTATAATCTACTTCACAATTCCTGCTTTGAATCTACTGAGTTTAAAAAACAGACAATGAAATTTTAAAAATTCAAAGGAATATAAGCCAAAAATAAGGTATGAGTGAAAATTTAGCAGTGAAGTGCATACTTTCATACCCATCACATGGAGAGTGATTTTCTGAGCTCAGAATTATTTTTCAAATATACAGGCAGATGAGGGTGGGGGCTGGTACAAAATAAATGTGTGTATTTGGAAGTTTGCTTTATGTTTGGGAAAAGAGATCCACAGGCTTGTACATAAATACAAAACATACAATTATTTTTATAAGGATTAATTCATTCATATTATTCTGAAGTCCAATATTTTTCTTAACATTAAATGTATGAATTACTATAATGAACAAACAATATTCAATCAAGTCAGTTTCACAGATTTAAAAATAATGCTATCTTGAGGAAAGTATAGTTCCAAAATAACATTTAGAAGATTTTATGTTTGGCTTGTAATTCGGAATCTATGCTCCTATAACACCTTTCATAGCTATTTAAAGACAAACTTTTATATTTAAGAAGTAATGACCAATAATATTTCCCCTTCTGTGTCTCTCCTTGAAGTATTTAGCACAATGTCATATCATTGTTCAAATGACAAATTAAATGCCTGTAATTGTAGATATAAATAATTATAAATCTTATAAATGGCTACACCCTGTTGATCGACATTTGAAATAAAAAAGGAAATGTAATAGTTGACCAATAATACAGTTGAAATCAAGTTCTGAAATAATTTTTCTGGAATAAAATGTATCCTTAGCCAAGGGCTCTGATTTACGGTCAATAAAGATCATGATAAAAAGAATGCTAGCAGGTAAAGTATCTTTGAAATACTATTACTTTTACTTAAAACTTAATTAGATTTCACTATATATCATCAGTGGAATATTTTATTTTTTTCAACTATGATCCTAATACATACCTTCTGAGACATTTTAGTCATTGATTCTCCAAAGAAGAAATTTAAATTTTAAGCATCTTAACCGGTTTCTTTCCTTTCTCTTCTGTACAATTTAAAATGCAGAATAACATCCTAAGTAAATTCTTTTTCATATAAATACAGATTTCCTTCTCCTTTTTCTAATCATAGCATTTAGTAGTACTTTCTGGTTTGGGGCAAATTACACTAATAACTACAATCCCCCACCCTCCCCAACAAATGAGTATGATAATATAATCATGCGCCTTGGAGGATTTCTTGGATAAGTAATTTTAAACAGTCCAAATATAAAAAATGAATACTAAATCAATAGCATGCTTAATCCCCACTAGGTCCAACTCAGATTACTTCTTTTGGATGGAAGCTTCAGGCCTTTGTGGTGTCCCATATCATAGCTTTTCAGAGAATTCTGTCCTCACAGTGATGTTTATAGACAGTGATGGAAGAGAAGAATCATCACAGTAAACATGGAGAGTATGATGTTCCGAATTTTCATTTGTCCCTGTCGCTGAGCCACTCTACAGCTTCTGAATAAGTAAACCGAATAACCCGCAATAAACTGTTTTCTCCCATAATAAATCAGTTGCACAAAAGGGCAGGTTAATGATGGGAAGGCAGCAGGATGTTGTTTAGTCTAAGGGTGGACAATTTTGGGAGGCTGATGGCTCTGGCCACCCTACAGCCTTTCGTGTTTCCGATGTCGCTGGGGATGCCTGGTGGCCCTTTGGATCCCCCGTGGGTATCCCAGGCACTTTGGCCTGTCCAGGATTCCTGGCCTCATTTTCCTGTCTGTCCTTCTTCAGTTGTGTCAGTGGAGCACAGCTTTGGGTAGGTGTATAAGCCACGGGAACACCAACAAGCCTTCCTCCCCAGACTTTCCATATACCCCTAGCCAGTAACCAAAAGAAAAAAAGAAAAAAACTGGTGCAGGATCAGTATCATAGGAAACAAAATCATTTTTCTGTGCCGCTAATAAAAACAGCTACTGTGCCTTTTCTTGAAGACCAAAAAGTAAGCCCTGGGGTCTTTATGAGTTCTATTTACACAGGTTCTCGTGATGGCTAGATTTGTATAGCAAAAATTTATTCCTGTAAATATTATGTTAAATTTGTAAAATTGGATTTTCATCTTTCTTGAGGCTTCTGTTCTTACTCTGCAGCCAGTTGGTAACTGATTCAAACTTCCTTTCATTCACTCATTGGTCCTGCAAGATAAACATTTATGTAACAAGGGCTGTGGGCCAAGTATGGGGATGCTTGGGATGGGAGTGGAAGTCATCAACAGATAAGACACATAAGAGTTCCTAGTCTAGTGTGGAAGACAGAAATGAAGTCGGCAGACAATGACACAATGTGCGATGTGCTGTAAGAGGTAAAAGAGGAAAAGTGTTTCAATCCAAATTCCACTATTTACTGGCTAAGCCCAGAGCAAGGTAGTTGAGTTTCTTCACCGATTAGAGTCTGTAATAAATAGGGTTGAATAGGGTTGTTGGGTGGGTTGAGACTGTGCTTGTCAAATGCCTTGTACATGAAGGGCACCCAACAAACAGGAGGAACCATGGTTGAGAATAAATTACTTCCAGAACCCAGATGAAGGAGGAATGAAGCTCCTGGGAAGTATGGGAAGGAATTCTCAACATTTTCACCATGGTTCACAACATGGAAAAGTGGGAGATGGGACAGGCCCTCTGAGCAGAAGGAACAGTCTGAGCCCAGTCATAACCCATGAATATGGGGAATTCACCGCCCCCGGATGAGACAGGAGGAGCAGGAGCTGGCGCCTGAGGACGGTCATGGAGCAGGCTGTGCTCCTGGAATCATCTGGAGCTTCCAGGCCAGCCTCCAGAGCTGAGGAGACCAGGCCAGGAGGCTGGTCTACAACTTGAAGTCAGGAGCAGCCTTGATCCAAGCCATCCATTTATCCGAATATGCCGGGAAGCCTCACATGGGATCTAAGCCAAAGGAGAGGTTCTGTGTGTTGTTTCAGGTCAGATCTGAAGTGAAGGCCTGCCAGCAAGTGACACCAGGCTGACTCTTTGTGCTCCTACAACCGTTCTGAAGGTGTCACTCACGTCAATGCTGGCTGAGGCTCTATGTTCCTCCTTCTTCCTATTCTTGAAATTGCCCTTGTTCATAGATGAAAATAAAAACAACCAGAATTTGTGAATTAGTAAAGGATCTTCAAAATCAACATTTTTGACTTTTTCCTTGACCATCACTGGCATCTTGTTGCTCAATCATTCCTTATAGTAATCTTCACCCCAGGCTCAGACAAAATGTTTTGGAGTAAGAACTCTTTAAGTTTTTCTTTGTAAAGCTGATGAACATGAAGGATAAAATACATTACATGAAAAACTTCATATAAACTCATGTATAAGAAGGGCCCTCTTCCCCTGGAAGAACAAATTCAACTAGCTTCTCTGCTACACAATGGATTGGGACGTTACATTAGTAAAAAATTAGAAAGACTAGTGGGTAAAATCAAACTTTCCACTCTCAGATTTACTGTGAGCTATGTTTAAATCAGCTTCATTCCCTGGACATGATGAAACCAATATTTAAAAGCACAAATGTTCCCCAAACAAGGCTTTTCATTACTGTATGTAACCAAGCATGCTGTCAGAATGAGGCCCCTCAGAGCACAGCATAATGATGTGGTATCCACCATGGGCATGCTGGGGGCACCAGGAACACTCTCCAAAACTGTAATCAGGGTTCCTTTCTCTTACACAGACCATAGCACAGGATCTGATGCATTAAAAATAATCCAGAGGCGCTTATTATTATGCATTATACAAACATCTTTCAAAACCAACCAATTTTGAGGTTTTAAATTATAGGTACTTATTACAGGGTTGAATGACACAAGACAGTTTCAATTATTTTAGACTTTTAAAAATCAAAACATTCTGCATGCATACTACAAAACACACAATAAATCCCACAGCTTGTTGACTTAAACGAGCAAACAAGACTGTATTTCTCATGCCCAAGAGACTAGAACTGTCACTAAAACTTGCTATGTATAATGCAGTGGGTTGGCTGTTTGCTGATGGAGAATCCCGGTGGGCCTTCTTTTAAAATGAAAAGAACAACAACAACAACAAAAAACTTTAATGTTGCAAAAATATTTCACTAAAAGTACCACAGAAATGTGAGTCTGAATATTTAATTTCAGGACTTTTTGAAAATTAAAAGTAGCAAATATTAGAAAGTCAAGTTCTGTAATCAATAAGGCATCTATTACTACATAAATTGCCTTTAACAGGCTAGGAAACTATTGATAATATTGAGAATGTGTTAACTAATTTTTCAGTAATATAAAATCCAGACGGCAACAGTAGTGGTTTGACTACTTTTTGTACTACCGCCAGTCCCTGCTTTGTGAGGTTATGACTGCACAAATAACCATATAACCCAAAACCATGCAATGAGTACTTAATAATCAACGGCAAAAATTATGACTCTTCTGTGACCTTTTAAAACTTTTTGTCAAAGCGTTAAAACTCGCTTATCGTCAGTTATAAATGTGAAGGGAAATGAACACTATAAAACAGTAACTGACAACATAAACACACTGAGGTTTTAGACTTTCAGTCTTTCAGTTTTAAAAATGTATCAGGAGTAGTCTGAATGGTGTGTGACTTCATCTAATCACACAGCATACAGTATGGTGTGAGCATCTTTTTTATGGTTTGGCTAACTGCCCTTTGTAAGTTTGGGTCAGCTTCCAACATTTTATCCTTTGTGCTTTCTGAGAACTCCTTTAATGTAAAGCTTTTTGATGACATCACTTCCTCTGGGATATCTTTGTCCTTTCTGTCAAAACCCCATTCCTCATTTATGCTGATAAGTCTGCCTTCCCTGGGTTCCTGTTGGCCTATCTAGAGTCTCCTCCCAGATCACCAGCAGTGTCAACATCCCCACCATCAGCTATTTCTTCTACACATGCTTGATTCTAATTTGACTGCCACTTTTCATTGCCCTGCTGTGTTTCCATCTTTGTTGACTAATTCCATCTTTTAAATCTATTTTTGTAAAATTCCACATGAGTTATCACTCTTGGTGGGGAGGCAACACAAGGACAACCTTTCCTGTCTGTGTGAAAACTGAATAATAAATGTGCACAGAACCATCACCAGCAGACATGGAAAGAAGGGGCATGATTGGTCATTGATCATGATGAGCACCTGCTATTTACAGAGTGATTTGGGGAATGAAGACCTAACTATGAGGTTTGCACTCTATTTAATTACAGTTAATATACTATGGTAACTAGGATTTGAACTGTGATGTTGGGGAACTGGTTTTATTTAACTAAAATACAAGAATTGAAATTAATGCAGATTGAAACCATGCAAAGTGAAAAGTAGTGATTGGATGGAATTCAAATTCACTAGATACTTTTGTTCTAATTCAATGGACTACAACAGTGTATTTATTTATATTGGGGCAACAATCAGATTCCCAAGCTTTGCATAAACATTCAAAGTTGAAAAAGGCATCTGAATATAGGAAAACTAAAAAGTTCTGAAAAATAAATCACCTATCCTTTTTAAAAAATTCATTCAGGCCGGGTGCAGTGGCTCACGTCTGTAATCCCAGCACTTTGGGAGGCTGAGGTGGGCGGATCATGAGGTCAGGAGATTGAGACCATCCTGGCTAATATGGTGAAACCCCGTCTCTACTAAAAAAATACAAAAAATTAGCCACGCGTGGTGGTGGGTGCCTGTAGTCCCAGCTATTCGGGAGGCTGAAGCAGGAGAATGGCGTGAACCTGGGAGGCGGAGCTTGCAATGAGCCGAGATCGCACCACTGCACTCCAGCCTGGGCGACAGAGCCAGACTCTGTCACAAAAAAAAAAAAAAAAAAATTCATTCATTCATTCATTCATTTTCAGACAAGGTTTCACTCTGTTGCCCAGGCTAGAGTGTAGTGGTGTGATCATGGCTCAATGCAAACTTGACCTCCAGGGCTCAAGCAATCTTCCCCACCTGGGATTACATATGTGAGCCACTGTGCCTGACTTCAACTATCCTTTTAAATGCAATAAAAATTGAGCCAACAGAACAGCAGAATATGCTAAGTGCTTTATATCTATCTTCTCATTTAATCCACACAATCCTGAGGAGACTGAGGTTTCCAGGAGTTAATTAACTTGTTTGCCAAGTGCACCCTGATATTGAGTGGTAGAGCTGTGATGAAACCTGCGTGTATCCAGCTTCAGAGCTTGTTCTCAAACCTTAGGTATCATGGAGCCCAAAGCAATTTCAGGAAAATGGCAAAAGTCTTAGAAATTACCACCTTCCCCTAACACAGGACAATGCTGACCCAAGGCACCTAGTTCCACTTGCTAGGTATGGCCCTCAGGCTGCAAAGCTGAAGGTTACCCATCTGAGGAATATCTCATTTTGTTAAAAAAAAAAAAAAGGCAATGGAAAAGAAATCCTTTTTTTTTTTTTTCCTTTAAAGAACTGCTACTACAGAAATCTACCACCTAATACATGTCAATAATACGATGTGGCTGATGCAAAGTTACTCAGTTAAAATTCAACATTTATTTCCAAGAGAAGGTGGACTTCTGGTTTTCTCCATTAACAAAGTGTTTTTCTATCCTTTAAGAAATCGCTGAGTCATGTCATTGGAGAAACTTTTTGAAATAGTACTTGAAGCAATGTACCTGTATTCTGATTGGTTGTATTCATATATAAAAACACGATTTCAAACATTTAAAGAACAGCATAGAAGGCAATCAGATATGATCACTTTTTGAAAATGTCTATCACATATAAGTTAAGAATAGTAGTAATATTGCCAGGAGTACTTGTTTCAAAACTCGTTAAGTACTGTCTTAATAACATAGATGGCTGCAAGCATGTTACTACAGGTCAACTTTTTAATATTTACAATTTATTTCATATGTCATAAAAATCTACAATCACTATCTTTTAATCCAGTCCCATTTTACTCCCAGCCTTTCCCTCCACTCCCAGGTACAAAGAGATTGAGCAAGCAAATGGCCCATATATAAAAAGATATATTTAGATTTCATTTTTATTTGTAGTTTCAATAGGTAATTTTCTACTTTGTCTTGGGATCTTGGCTGCTCTCAGGTGCTCTGCAAACCTCTTTATTAGATTTCCTTAAAATTGGCTGCAGATGAGGTTGAAAATGCTTTGTTGCAATTCTTGGAGAAGAACAGGTGGAACTATAGTGTCCCTTTCAACCACATGATTCCATATTACATTGCCAGGAAACATCTTATCCAATCAATGTGTTTCTTAAGTTGACAGGTAAATCTTTAAAGACTAGAGTTGCAGAAAAATCAAAGCATGAAATATGGGTATGCAGAGAAGCAAAAGATAGGGTGCTGAATAAAGAGTTAAAATATCTCCTTAGTCTTTTATTCACTCATTTGGCAAATACATAACATACATAATAGGTAAGCCCTGCTCTCAAGGCAATGAGAAGTGAATGAAAGAATGACAGAGTTCCAGCTACTATGGGACTGTGCACTAGCTGGGCAAGGCACCCAGACAATTAGATTAGAGTGTAATCAACAATGTGTCACAATTAGCAGACAGCACTATGTGAACTTCAAAAAAAGTCATTAAATGAACAGTGTGGGGCTGTGGGAGGCAGGAGGAGAAGGGGCCTTCTAGAAATGGTTGTTGCCCAAATTAGATTCCGAGGGACATGAAGTTCACTTGAATCCTTATTCATATTCACATATGCTGTATGGAATGCCAGGTTAGAAAACAGGATGTGCCGGAAATGTAAAACTATTAGGACTAACTATTATACCTTACACCTCCTGGAAGGGGTTAAAGTAGTAAAAATGATTGCAATTTATTATCAAGGTTGACTGATATGTCTGGGAAGAGACATGAATGTTTGCTTATAGAAACACATAAAAAATGATGAGTTCATGTCCTTTGTAGGGACATGGATGAAATTGGAAATCATCATTCTCAGTAAACTATCGCAAGAACAAAAAACCAAACACCGCATATTCTCACTCATAGGTGGGAATTGAACAATGAGAACACATGGACACAGGAAGGGGAACATCACACTCTGAGGACTGTTGTGGGGTGGAGGGAAGGGGGAGGGATAGCATTGGGAGATATACCTAATGCTAGATGACGAGTTAGTGGGTGCAGCGCACCAGCATGGCACATGTATACATATGTAACTAACCTGCACATTGTGCACATGTACCCTAAAACTTAAAGTGTAATAATAAATAAATAAATAAATAAATAAATAAATAAATACATGTCCTTCTGTACATATTGCATTCATTGACCCAAATGCATAAACCTTCCTGTACCCCCTTACAAAGTTCAGCAAATTTTAAACAAAATAGGAGTTTGTTCTGCCTTGCAAAGCTGTTTAATTCAATTGGCCTTTTTTTTTTTTTTTTCGTAACAAGCATTGTACTATATAATACTGCTCAGGTAAAAGACTGACTTTTCTAAAGCGTAAGTCTAATTGTAGTACTCTCTTCTTGAACCTGTTTCATGGCTTTGAAGTTTCTAGCCTGAGTAACTGATCAGTATCCATCCTGGTTTATGGCATGGCTACTGTACCAGGAGAGATACAAGTGAGAAGTTTGTGGGCTGTGTGGAAGTGAAGATAACCAGGACCCTCAAAAAGAAGGGAAGTGGAGATGCTCCCACTGGAAACTATGAAAAAGGAGAAGAGAAGCTGTACTGGGGCACCAGGAAGGGAGAATGGAGGCTGAGGGCAGTGGCAGACAAGAAAGCTCCTGCAACTCCAGCTTAGTTGTTGCATGTGAGATACACTGTTATGGCGTAGGTGGAAATCAATTCATTTACGCAACAAAAGCAATAGACATACTAGTAATCCTTGCCCAAATAAATTCCTTTTCGTAGTCAGGAATCATACCATCTGATCTACGCTAGTTCACTACATTTAAAAATAATTATTAATCTCTTAATTTAGATATAATCTGAACCAAAAGTCAGACATAAGGAGTAATTTCATTGAAGATCAAATTATGTAAATGGTAAATCCTCTAGCATTAAAATCAAATTACACAGTAAGAAAAGGTAAGCTGTAGATGGATAATTTCCCAATATTTTTGCTCTCAAACAGAAATAAATTAAGGTTTGGGGAATACCCTTTGCTGCTCTGTGTTAGCTTTTCCAAGTTCTGTCAATCAGAGCTGCTCATTCTGTAACTGAGGCAGGATGACTCACTCTGAATTACACTGAAACCGTTCCAAAGTTATTTGCAGTCTGGGTCTCTTAACATGCTTGCTCTGCTTTCATGTAAACACATTCTTGAAAAGTGTTGGCGAATAAGTTATCATTGTTGAATGAAAGGAAAAGTAAGATGTGATGGTCTGGAAAATAACGAAAAGTGGCATTCATATGGAAGATTTCCTTTCCCTTCAAATTTTAGATGTAGGAACTGAGCACCTTTTAAATGGCAGAAATACAAGTTGGCAAGTGCTCCAGCTCCAACTATGGCTTTTTAGTGCCTTGCCTTGGGAATAAATGAAACATGAGCTCTGAGACTCCAACTAAGACAGTTATCACTGCCTCATGGCTGTACTTGTAGCTTCAGAGAAATGGGTACCAAGAGGTACAAACAATGGTGAGCCACTGGGTGCCATCTGTCATTTGCAATCATGACTGTCTTAGTATCTGGTGACTCAATCCACCATGACTAAATTACAGTGCAGCAGAGTACCATCAAGAAATTAATTCTTGAAACATGAAACATACTAGATTTCGGAGGAAGTCAGTTTAGAGTAGAAATCAATACAGCTGTAATTAATAAATACTTCAGTTTATTTTGATTGACGATGCATCATGGTCATGTTTTAAGAAAGAAAACAAAAAGCTATTTTTGGGTTAAAATGGAATTACTATTTGATGAAAAGTTTTAAAAAAATGTTTAGAGAGTTCACCTGCCATCTGGGAATAACAACTGCTGGCATAAGTTTAAAAATGATTAATTTATTCTTTAAATGAAGTTAAGCTAGGATGATTAGAAATAAATGGACCCTGCAAGTACATGAATGATGAGACTGCTTTTTGGAGCTTGGCAACACACAAATGGTCAAGACTTCATTTATTAAATGCACTCACACCAATTGTGTTTCATTTGTACTATATTTTGATCCAAACACAAGATCAAAATTACAGATTTACAAAATCACTGCTTATTGTAAAATCAGTAAATAGACTTGGAATAGAAAACAGGTTTGTTTGTTTTTTTTTTTTTTTGAGATGGAGTCTCACTCTGTCACCCAGGCTGGAGCGCCGTAGCACGATCTTGGCTCACTGCAAGCTCCGTCTCCCAGGTTTACGCCATTCTCCTGCCTCAGCCTCCCTAGTAGCTGAGATTACAGGTGCCCACCACCATGCCCAGCTAATTTTTTTTTTTTTCTATTTTTAGTAGAGACGGGATTTCACTGTGTTAGCCAGGATGGTCTCGATCTCCTGACCTCGTGATCCACCCGCCGCGGCCTCCCGAAGTGCTGGGATTACAGGCGTGAGCCACCGCGCCCGGCCAGAAAACCAGTTTTATTGCAATGGTATGTGTTATGGGTTGAATTGGGTCTTCCAAAATTCATTCGTGTAAGTTCTAACCTCCAATACCTCAGAATGCATTGTACTATAACATTCTCCATTTGCAAATAGGGTCTTTACAGATTTAATGAGTTAACAGGAGGTCATTCTGGAGTAGGCTGGGCCCCTCATCCAATAAGACTGGTGTCCTTATAAAAAGGGGCAATTTGGACACAGACACAGGGATAACACTATGTGAAGATGAAGGCAGAGATGGAGATGACACTCTTATAAGCCAAGGAACACCAAAGATGGCCAGCAAACCAGCAGAAGCTGGGAGAGGCATGGAACAGATTCTCCCTCAGAGCCCCCAGAAGGAACCAGCCCTGCTGATACCTTTATCTCATATTTCCAGTCTCCAGCGCTGTGAGACAAAACATTTCTGTTGTCTCAACCACCCAGTCTGTGGCATTTTGCTAGAGCAGCCTAGAAAACTTATACAATAGGAAACATAGTCAATTGAGAACAAAACCAAAATACACCACCCTTGCTCTCTTTGAAGGAGCCCACCCAGCTTCAGAATGTATCTGATGGGAATAACTCCAGTACCCCAAACTGAGTCCATGACTTTTTTTTTTCTTCAAAATCTAAAGGAAGCAACAGATTAACTCCAGGGAAGTGCCATTTCAGTGTTAATAGTTTGTGAAATATATTAATACTTACACTGTATATTACACAGAACCAGAAGACCAGAGTTTACAGTCTCTGATTTCCAAAAGATTTCCCTACAATCTAAGTTACAAGAGAAAAGAAAGGGACAGGGAGAGTGATTAGACGAGGAGAGGTCTGGCCAGACAGTACTGAGAAATGGCTTGGGAGGAGGCAGAAAGAGTGGGCAAATGGACAGGATATATGGGAACCCTAGAACAAACACGTGGTGTTTCTGGATGCTGAGCCCGCAGTTGGTAAGGAGAGACTGAAGACAGTGACTGAAATCAATAAAAATCTTTAAAATGAAATCAAGCACATAAAACACAGAGCCTTCATCAAGCCCTTTAGGTAGAATACAATAGGCCACACAGTAGAAAATGCACATTAAGAAATACTGTAATAAAATACCTAAAAAAGACATAGGTGAGATCTACTCTAAAAGGAATGACAACACAGTTTGATATACATACAGTATTCATATCCGTATATCTATTTAAAAATCTTAACATTGGTATGAAATAACAATAAGTATCTGCAAATTAATGTGCTATATGAGAGTACTAAATCTGCCCAGATGGGACAGGAGAGATCAGAACTGAGGTATGTATTAAGCAAGACCCCAACAGACTGAATAGATAAGCTTACTTTTCTCAGTTTCAAAAATTTATTTATATACTGAAATTACTTATATGCTGAAGTTAAACGTGTTTAATTTTTAAACTATAATAAATACAGTTTAATACAGTTTAAATAATTAAATGCAGGTTGAGTATCACTTATCTGAAACGTGTGGGACCAGAAGTGTTTTGGATTTTGATTTTTTTTTTTTTAATTTTGGAATAGTTTCATTATACTTATAATGAGCATTGCCTTTGAGCGGCATTTGGGTGCTCATCAAGTTTCAGATTTTGAAGCATTTAGGATTTTGGATTTTCAGATTGGGGATGCTCAACCTGCATTCATTTTTCTTAAAACTACATTTAAATATTTAAGTACATCACAGTTTATTATAAAATAACCTTGAGTATTTGTCTACATCCCTTGAAGTATTACACCAGTTTTCAACTAAGAAATCAGCAGGAATAGAAACACTGCACACAAAAGCTACAAAACCTCCTATCAACAGGGAAGAGTGAACAAGAATGTATCCTGTCTGCACAGGGACAGTCGGCATGAAAAATATAGCAAGTCAAAGGGCTGGCAAGACGGCTGAATAGGAACAGCTCTGGTCTGCAGCTCCCAGCAAGATCAATGCAGAAGGTGGGTGATTTCTGCATCTCCAACTGAGGTACCTAGCTCATCTCATTAGGACTGGTTAGACAGTGGGTGCAGACCACGGAGGGCGAGCAGAAGCAGGGTTGGGCGTCGCCTCATCCGGGAAGTGCAAGGAGCCAGGGAACTCCCTCCCCTAGCCAAGGGAAGCCGTGAGGGGCTATGCATTCCAGCCGAGATACTACACTTTTCCCACAGTCTTCACAACCCTCAGAACAGGAGATTCCTTCTGGTGCCTATGCCACCAGGGTCCTGGTTTCCTGCACAAAACTGGGCAGCCGTTTGGGCAGACATCGAGCTAGCTTCAGGGGTTTCTTTTCATACCCCAGTGGTGCCTGGAACGCCAGCAAGACAGAACCGTTCACTCCCCTGGAAACGGGGCTGAAGCCAGGGAGCCAAGTGGTCTACCTCAATGGATCCCACCCCCAAGGAACCCAGCAAGCTAAGATCCACTGGCTTGAAATTCTTGCAGCCAGCACAACAGTCTGAAGTCCACCCGGGACACTCGAGCTTGGTTGGGAGAGGGGCATCTGCCATTACTGAAGCGTGAGTAAGCAGTTTTCCCCTCACAGCATAAACAAAGCCGCCAGGAAGTTCGAACTGGGTGGAGCCCACTGCAGCCAGAGAAAGCCGCTGTAGCCAGACTGCATCTCTAGATTCCTCCTCTCTGGGCAGGGCATCTCTGAAAGAAAGGCAGCAGCCCCAGTCAGGGGCTTACAGATAAAACTCCCATCTCCCTGGGACAGAACACGTGGGGGAAGGGGTGGCTGTGGGTGCAGCTTCAGCAGACTTAAACATTCCTGCCTGCTGGCTCTGAATAGAGCAGTGGATCTCCCCGCACAGAGCTTGAGCTCTGCTAAGGGACAGACTGCCCCCTCAAGTGGGTCCCTGACCCCCGTGCCTCCTGACTGGGAGACAGTCAGGACCTCATACAGGAGAGCTCCAGCTGGCATCTGGCGGGTGCCCCTCTGGGACAAAGCTTCCAGAGAAAGGAACAGGCAGCAATCTTTGCTGTTCTGCAGCCTCTGCTGGTGATACCCATGCAAACAGGGTCTGGAGTGGACCTCCAGCAGACCTGTAGCAGAGGGGCCTGACTGTTAGAAGGAAAACTAACAAACAGAAAAGGGAAAACTAACAAACAGAAAAGAACAGCGTCAACATCAACAAAAAGGACGTCCATACCAAAACCCCATCCAAAGGTCACCAACATCAAAGACCAAAGGTAGATAAATCCATGAAGACGGGGAGAAACCAGCTGAAAAAGGCTGAAAATTCCAAAAACCAGAACGCCTCTTCTCCTCCAAAGGATCACAACTCCTCGCCAGCAAGGAAACAAAACTGGACGGAGGATGAGTTTGATGAATTGACAGAAGTAGTCTTCAGAAGGTGGGTAATAACAAACTCCTCCAAGCTAAAGGAGCATGTTCTAACCCAATGCAAGGAAGCTAAGAACCTTGAAAAAAGGTTAGGCGAATTGATAACTAAAATAACCAGTTTAGAGAAGAATATAAATGACCTGATGGAGCTGAAAAACACAGCATGACAACTTTGTGAAGCATACACAAGTATCAATAGCCAAATCAATCAAACAGAATAAAGGATATCAGAGACTGATGTTTAACTTAATGAAATAAAGCGTGAAGACAAGATTAGAGAAAAAAGAATGAAAAGGAACGAACAAAGCCTCCAACAAATATGGGACTATGTGAAAAGACCAAGTCTATGTCTGATTGGTGTACCTGAAAGTGATGGGGAAAATGGAACCAAGTTGGAAAACACTCTTAGGGGTATTATGCAGGAAAACTTCCCCAACCCAGCAAGGCAGGCCAACATTCAAATTCAGGAAATACGGTGAACATCACGAAGATACTCCTCGAGAAGAGCAACCTCAAGACACATAATCGTCAGATTCACCAAGGTTGAAATGAAGGAAAAAATGATAAGGGCAGCCAGAGAGAAAGGTCGGGTTACCCACAAAGGGAAGCCCATCAGACTAACAGCAGATCTCTCTGCAGAAACCCTACAAGCCAGAAGAGACTGGGGGCCAATATTCAACATTCTAAGAGAGAAGATTTTTCAACCCAGAATTTCATATCCAACCAAACTAAACATCATAAGCAAAGGAGAAATAAAATCCTTTACAGACAAGCAAATGCTGAGAGATTCTGTCACCACCAGGCTTGCCTTACAAGAGCTCCTGAAGGAAGCACTAAACATGGAAAGGAACAACCAGTACCAGCAACTGCAAAAACATACCAAATTGTAAGGACCATCAACACTAGGAAGAAACTGCATAAACTAACAGGCAAAATAACCAGCTAGCATCATAATGACAGGATCAAATTCACGCATAACAATATTAACCTTAAATGTAAACGGGCTAAATGCCCCAATTAAAAGACACAGACTGGCAAACTGGATAAAGAGTCAAGACCCGGCTGGTCGCGGTGGCTCACACCTATAATCTCAACACTTTGGGAGGCGGAGGCAGGTGGATCACGAGGTCAGGAGTTCAAGACCAGCCTGGCCAACACATGGTGAAACCCTGTCACTACTAAAAATACAAAAATTAGCCGGGTGTGGTGGCAGGTGCCTGTAATCCCAGCTACTCGGGAGACTGAGGCAGGAGAATTGCTTGAAACCGGAAGGTGGAGGTTGCAATGAGAAGACATTGCGCCACTGCACTCCAGCCTGGGTGAAAGAGCAAAACTCTGTCTCAAAAAAAAGAGTCAAGACCATTGGTATGCTGTACTCAGGAGACCCATGTCATGTTCAAGGACACACATAGGCTCAAAATAAAGGGATGGGAGAAATATTTACCAAGCAAATGGAAAGCAAATAAAAGCAGGGGTTGCAATCCTAGTCTCTGATAAAACAGAGTTTAAGTCAACAAAGATCAAAAGAGACAAAGAAGGCCACTACATAATGGTAAAGGGATCAATGCAACAAGAAGAGCTAACTATCCTAAATATATATGCACCCAATACAGGAGCACCCAGATTCATAAAGCAAATCCTTAGAGACCTACAAAGAGACTTAGACTCCCACACAATAATAGTGGGAGACTTTAACATCCCACTGTCAATATGAGACAGATCAACGAGACAGAAAATCAACAAGGATATTCAGGACTTGAACTCAGCTCTGGACCAAGCAGACCTAATAGACAGCTACAGAACTCTCCACCCCAAATCAACAGAATATACACCCTTCTCAGCACCACATCACACTTACTGTAAAACTGCCCACATAATTGGAAGTAAAACACTCCTCAGCAAATGCAAAAGAATGGAAATCATATCAAACAGTCTCTCAGACCACAGTGAAATCAAATTAGAACTTAGGATTAAGAAACTCACTCAAAACCACACAACTACATGGAAACCAAACAACCTGCTCCTGAATGACTACTAGAAAAATAACGAAGTCAAGGCAGAAATAAAGATGTTCTTTGAAACCAATGAGAAAAAAGACACAACGTGCCAGAATATCTGGGACACAGCTAAAGCAGTGTTTAGAGGGAAATTTATAGCACTAAATGCCCACAAGAGAAAGCAGGAAAGATCTAAAATCGACACCCTAACATCACAATTAAAAGAACTAGAGAAGCAAGAGCGAACTAATTTGAAAGCTAGCAGAAGACAAAAAATAAGATCAGACAGAACTGAAGGAGACAGAGGCACGAAAAACCCTTCCAAAAAAATCAGTAAATCCAGGAGCTGGTTTTTAGAAAGATCAACAAAATAGATAGACCACTAGCCAGACTAATAAAGGAGAGAAGAATCAAATAGATGCAATAAAAAAATGATAAAGGGGATATCACCACCAATCCCACAAAAATACAAACTACCATCAGAGAATACTATAAACACCTCTATGCAAATAAACAAGAAAATCTAAAAGAAATGGATAAATTTCTGGACACATACACCCTCCCAAGTCTATACCATGAAGAAATCGAATCCCTGAATAGAAACATTAACAAGTTCTGAAACTGAGGCAGTAATTAATAGCCTACCAACCAAAAAAAGTCCAAGACAAGATGGATTCATAGCCGAATTCTACCAGAGCTACAAAGAGGAACTGGTACCATTCCTTGTGAAACTATTCCAAACAACAGAAAAAGAGGGAATCCTCCCTAACTCATTTTATGAGGCCAGCATCATCCTCATACCAAAACCTGGCGGAGACACAACCAAAAAAGAAAATTTCAGGCCAATATCCCTGACGAACATCGATGTGAAAAGCCTCAATAAAATACTGGCAAACCGAATCTAGCAGCACATCAAAAAGCTTATCCATCACGATCAGGTAGGCTTCATCCCTGTGATGCAAGGCCGGTTCAACATATGCAAATCAACAAACATAATCCATCACCTAAATAGAACCAATGACAAAAACCACATGATTATCTCGATAGATGCAGAAAAGGCCTTTGACAAAATTCAACACCCCTTCATGCTAAAAACTCTCAATAAAGTAGGTATTGGTGGAACGTATCTCAAAATAATAAGAGCTATTTATGAAAAACCCACAGTCAATATCATACTGAATGGGCAAAAACTGGAAGCATTCCCTTTGAAAACCTGCACAAGACAAGGATGCCCTCTCTCACCACTCTTATTCGACATAGTGTTGGAAGTTCTGGCCAGGGCAATCAGGCAAGAGAAAGAAATAAAGGGTATTGAAATAGGAAGAGAGGAAGTCAAGTTGTCTCTGTTTGCAGATGACATGATTGTATATTTAGAAAACACCATCGTCTCAGCCCAAAATCTCCTTAAGATGATAAGCCACTTCAGCAAAGTCTCAGAATACAAAATCAATGTGTAAAAATCATAAGCATTCCTATACACCAATAATAGACAAACAGAGAGCCAAATCATGAGTGAACTCCCATTCACAATCGCTATAAAGAGAATAAAATACCTAGGAATACAACTTACAAGGGCTGTGAAGGACCTCTTCAAGGAGAACTACGAACCATTGCTCAAGGAAATAAGAGAGGGCACAAACAAATGGAAAAACATTCCATGCTCGTGGATAGGAAGAATCAATATCGTGAAAATGGCCATACAGCCCAAAGTAACTTATAGATTCAATGCTATCCCCATCAAGCTACCATTGATTTTCTTCACAGAATTAGAAAAAACTACTGTAAATTTCATACGGAACCAAAAAAGAGCCCGCATAGCCAAGACAATTCTAAACAAAAAGAACAAAGCTGGAGGCATCATGCTAGCTGACTTCAAACTATACTACAAGGCTACAGTAACCAAAACAGCATGGTACTGGCATCAAAACAGATATATAGACCAATGGAACAGAACACAGGCCTCAGAAATAACACCACACATCTACAGCCATCTGATTTTTGGCAAGCCTGACAAAAATAAGCAATGGAGAAATATTCCCCATTTAATAAATGGTGTTGGGAAAACTGGCTAGCCATATGCAGAAAACTGAAACTGGACCCCTTCCTTACACCTTATAAAAAATTAACTCAAGATGGATTAAAGACTTAAATGTAAGACCTAACACCATAAAAACCCTAGAAGAAAACCTAAGCAACACCATTTAGGACATAGGCATGGGCAAGGACTTCATGACTAAAACACCAAAAGCAACAGCAATGAAAGCCAAATTGACGAATGGGATCTAATTAAACTAAAGAGCTTCTGCATAGCAAAAGAAACTATCATCAGAGTTAACAGGCAACCTACAGAATGGGAGAAAACTTTTGCAATCTATCCATCTGACGAAGGGCTAATATCCAGAATCGACAAGGAACTTAAACAAATTTACCAAAAAAACCCACAAACGACCCCATCAAAAAGTGGGCAAAGGATATGAACAGACAATTCTCAAAAGAAGACATTTATGCAGCCAAAAAACATATGAAGGAAAGTTCATCATCCCTCATCATTAGAGAAATGCAAAACAAAACCACGATGAGATACCATCCCATGCCAGTTAGAATGGCGATCATTTAAAAATCAGGAAACAATAGATACTAGAGAGGATGTGGAGAAATAGGAATGCTTTTACACTGTTGGCGGGAGTGTAAATTAGTTTAACCATTGTGGAAGACAGTGTGGCGATTCCTTAAGGATCTAGAACCAGAAATACCATCTGACCCGGCAATCCCATTACTGGGTATATACCCAAAAGATTATAAATCATTCTACTATAAAGACACATGCACATATTATGTGTGTTGCAACCATGTTCACAATAGCAAAGACTTGGAACCAACCCAAATACCCATCAATGATAGACTGGATAAAGAAAATGTGACATATGTACACCATTGAATACTATGTAGTCATAAAAAAGGATGAGTTCATGTCCTTTGCAGGGACATGGATGAAGCTAGAAACTATCAATCTCAGTGAACTAACACAAAAACAGAAAACCAAACACCGCATGTTCTCGCTCATAAGTGGGAGCTGAACAATGAGAACACATGGACACAGGGAGGGGAATATCACACACCATGGCCTGTCGGGGGGTAGGGGGTTAGGGAAGGAATAGCATTAGGAGAAATACCTAATGTAGATGACGGGTTGATGGGTGCAGCAAACCACCATGGCACATGTATACCTATGTAACAAACCCGCACATTCTGCACATGTATCCCAGAACTTAGAGTAAAATTAAAAAAATAAATAAGAAAAATATAGCATGTCTCCATGAGGATGTTGAGATTTAAAAGACAAAAATAATACATAAACAGCAAAGTATGAATAAATAAAATTATTTTCCTCCAGATGAGTGTAATACCAAGCCTGAAAGTAAAATATGAAAAAGGAAGGCTCAATTAACAGCAACAGAATGTGAGTCTTTTAGCAGTGGTTAGTCTGCTTACATGAAGTACTATTATTAATAATATTAAATGTAATCCTTTCCAGATGAGAAGAGTCTGTTTGTAACTTGAGTGCTTTTTTCAATAATTATAACTTTTAAAAAGCTAGATATTAACCTTAGACTTCTTTTCATTTCTTTAAAACTGGTATGGAGTTAACGTTGCTGGAACTAGCCAGAGGGCTGGGAAAGTAGTAAGCTGTCTCCATGGTAACAGGCTGCTCTGCCATGCAGGGATCATTTCACATGTTCCTTGTAACCCAGAGACCACATGGAGGGGAGAAGCAAGATCCCCATTTTGGATTTTCAGGGTCACCATTAAAAATGAGTTTCAGTAGGATCGTATTTTTATAAGAATGCTGAATGGGGGGCATCTGTCATGAATATGTAAAAATTACCTATGCCTATTTTTTTTTCTCTTCTTTAGTCTGCCAGTGACCATCAGGCATGGGCTCTGATGGAAGCCTGGTGGTGATAAGGTCATCCACAGATCTCATTATGCTGTGAGCTACAGCTGATGTGATTATAAAATTCTGAGGTGGAATCCTGAGAGACAAGAGAGCTGAGCCAAAACCCTTCATGGGGCTGTGCTGCAAGGAGTGCCTGCTGTCCAGCAGGGCCTTGGCAAGCACAAGCAGGACACCTGAGCTGTGATAAATGTCCTGGTGATGACCAGAATCTGCCTCTGCATGGGTAAGGGAGAGGCTACCCCGAGGAGCTGGAAACAAAGACAGGGAAGCTAGGTAACCTGACGCTAGGCACTCTCACATCCTGGAATGAGGGGGTCTTCACTGAGCCTATTTCTTTAAGGGAAATGTTTTCATTCTGCTTTGCTTCAAACGTACTCCCAGCTGAAGAGAGGAGTATGAAAATGCCCTCATCTTGTCTTACCATGTTCACCTTTTGGAGAGGCATTAACATTTGGCCCACTACAGAGACTGTTTGGATAACTAAAGAGCATGCTTTAGTAGAAGGGCCCTTGGTTAGGAGAGCAAAGGCATGGCTACACCTGCCATGCACTGCCTCATCTAGACCAAGAGGCTGTAAGGATTCAGTGAGAAATCCAAGTAAATGCTTAAAAGGGGGTGAAGTGCATAGCAAGCATCTCATATCTGTTAACTGCTATATTTACTACTGTTAATGTTACTGGTATTGCTCATATTAAAAATTATAATTTACTTGTGGGTGCCTTAAGTTTATGGTTTTTGCTTTCCACAAAAAACACACAATAGAATCTGAGCTCAAAGGCCTTGTGGGGAAAATCTCAAGTCAATCTTTATAAATAATGAGATGAAACCACTGAGATGCTCAAAGGAATTATCTGAAGGGTGTACAGATACCTTAGCCTTTATTTTGAGTAAACTACAGTGGACCCTTGAATAATGCCAGGGGTTAAAGACCCTGACCCTCCACCCCATGCAGCTGAAAATCTGAGTATAACTTTTGACTGCCCTAAAACTTTAACAAATAGCCTCCTGTTGACTGGAAGCCTTGCTGATAACAATTAACACAAATTTTGTATGTTAGATGTATGATACACTCTACTCTTACAATAAAGTAAGTTAGAGACAGGAAAATGTTATTAAGAAAATCCCAGGCTGGTGTGGTGGCTCATGCCAGTAATCCCAGAACTTTGGGAGGCTGAGGCAGGCAAACTGCCTGAGCTTAGGAGTTTGAGACCAACCTGGGCAACACGGTGAAACTCTGTCACTACTAGAAATACAAAAAGTTAGCCAGGCGTGGCGGCGTGCGCCTGTAGTCTCAGCTACTTGGGAGGCTCCGGCAGGAGAACTGCTTGAATCTGGGAGGCGGAGGTTGCAGTGAGCTGAGATCACGCCACCACACTCCAGCCTGGGTAACACAGCGAGACTTTGTCTCCGCCCCCCTGCCCCCCCAAAAAGAGAAAATATATTTACTATTCATTAAGTGGAAGTGGATCATCATAAAGGTCTTCATTGTCGTCATCTTACTCTGAGTAGGCTGAGGAAGGAGGAGGAGGAGGAAGAGGAAGAGAGGTTGGTCTTGTTGTCTGAGGGGTGGCAGAGGCAGAAGAAAATATAAGTGGACCTGAGCAGTTCAAACCTGTGTTATTCAAAGGCCAACTGTAGTTAATAGAAAGTCTGCTACTGAATCCTGCTAATGTATGAGAAGGACAGAAATCATACTGCATGTGTATAAAGGATACAATTTTCTAGAAAATGCCAAATGGCAAAAATATGTTTTCAAAGTAAGCAATAGTTTTGATGCCATTTTACTTCCATGAAATGCTTTCTTCTAAAACATGATCTCCTGATCAAAAATAAATAAGAGCTATGTGAGCTTTTACAATAACTAACTCAGAAGTAAAACCTGTCATCAGTGCCTCTGTACAATAGCTTTTTCTCAAAATGTCTGTATCCTATCATTATGAAGTTGGAGTGTTTACAGTGTTCCCCCAATGGATGTCTTTTCAAGTTGCCATAATTATTTTGATGCTAATTTTTATCTTAATCCATTTATCACACCAAATCAAATAATCCCGAAGTAAAATGATGTCTGCTAATAGGGAAAAAGTGACAAGGGAGGGAAAAAGCCCTTGGGTGTAGAAGGTAATGCCTGTGAGATGAGATTCTATTACATCTTTTTGTGGAAAGCAAAACCCACAAAACCAAGGCACCCACACGTAAATTAAACCACAAAACTAGATTAGAGTGAATCTCAGACACCATTTGTTTTAAGCACTATAGCAGAGGGAAAGCAGCAGTGAAATAGAAGCATCAAACATCTACATAAAGATCCCCAATTCAAATGACAAGGTTGATAGAGAGTGCTAATTTTCACAGAACTGCAGAAATTACAGCTTAGCCACAGATGACCTTCAAGTGAAGAAATACTTTATGATCCATATACACTAAAGTTCACCAATTCATGTGGCTGATGCAAAAATGTGCCTCCGATAGGCAGCATTAAGACCATAGAGTTGATGTGAAATAAAACCATTCATCTGTGAAGGTTTTTACTTTAGCTTCTCCTGCCCTTTGTTGGACCATCTGATTGTCATCTTAAAACGTCAAAGCTTTATTGCAGAGTTTTTACCACTGCTAAAGGAATATTCATGGCACTAGTCTCTTATCCTGTCAAAGGCAGTATTTATATACATGAGAATATAAAACTGTTGTAACAAGGAAAAATGTCACAGATTTACAAAGGATCAAGTTTACAAGGCAGCAAGTTGGTGTACATGTTGCACCCCATGAGCCCTCTGATCAAAAAGCTAGTATTAAAAGCAGAGAAGTCTGTCCTTGATAGTTTTTGAACAAAATATCACTTGGTCTTGGAATGCAGTTAGAACTCCTCCACCCTCTTTTCACTCTAAGGACACTGCTGAACCCAAGATGAAGGTGCAACTCTCAAGTGCAGCTCCATTTCCTTGTAACTTCTACACAAATTCTAGTGTGTGCCATCAACTGAAATCATAAAACTTTCTAAAGTTTGGGGAATGAGAGAAATATAATTTGGTTTGTTAAATAAGTATTCATATTCATAGCATCCCATAAAAAGAAGCATATACAATCCTTCTACTCAAATCTCTTCCAAGAATGAAGATAACACAGACAATGTATTATAGAGAAAGAAACACATTTCGTTGAATTCAGAATTCTGTCTAGAAATGTTATTTTACTGCAGGAGTTTTAAACTAGATATATGACTTGAAGCGTCATTTGGAACTGGGAATTCATCAAGTCAGTAAAATAATGAAGACATTTATGGAGAGACTTGGGTAAGAGGGAAGACTCACTGAATACATATATGAATGAAGCAAAATAAAGTTCAATGGAGAAACTAAAATTGTGATTGTCCTTTAAAATTAATTGTAGAATATTTATAATCCTAGCATACTACAACAGGTGTAAAATAAATACATTTTGATAGTCTGTGAGTTACTTAAAACAACTATCAAAATAAATTTTTTTCTTTTAATTACATTTTAGCAACATTTACTGGGCCCCTCTTATAAGCCAGGCAAGTGGGAACCAGGTATCAGGTATTGAGTTGAGGTCCTAGAGAGTTTTACTTCTGGGGAAGCCTCTTGGATTCACCCAACAGATAACATTTTTGAAAGTTACAAATTAGTTTTGTAAGTCCAATTTACTTTCCCATTGATAATTTACTCATGTTTATATTAGTTCAATTGATTTTTAAACTGGGCACTGGCCCCTAAAGGTTAAAGTTTAGAAAGTAATAAAAACTTTGAGGATCAGTAATCTTCAAAGTATTTTCTTACTACAGAAGCTTTCTTTAAAGACAATGTGGAACATTGGTATGCAAAATAGATGAATGCAGAGTGGTTTTGGCTAAAGGAGAGGCCCAAATCTCAATCCCCATCAGCCTTGAAACCACTAATACTCCAGGGAACAGGGTTTGAAAATCACTGCTGGAGTTCAATTCATTCATTCTGCCGATGAGCCAATGAGGAGATGGCCCCAGAGAGAGAGGTCAAGTTTTGGAGTTGTGATGGCGAACGAGGCAGAGGAGCTTGTATCCTGGCTTTTCCAGTTATGACCCATGTAGCTTTGAGAGGTCCCTTTTCTCTGATGCTCTGTTGCCTCATCTATGAAGCTAATATAGCAGTTTACTCCACCCCTCCAGGCCGCTGAAGTGAAAGTGCTTGTGAAATGTATACGCCTATTCAAAAAGCAAATTGCTACAGCTGCTACTCTAACAGAAGCCTTAAATCAGAGAACTGGAAGCGAAGCCCACTGATCTAAGTCACAGACAGATAGGTGACTTCTCCAGGGCTCTAGATAAGGTAGAAGGTGACGCACAGCGCTGGTTTCTTTGGCACTACTACATGGTAAACACCCCTGAGGAGGAATCTTGGTTGGCATCTGCAGCAAGTTCTTTTGTTCAGAGAAACCTTCAGAAAATCTAATGTGGTAAAAAAACATGACTTCTAAATAGTAGGAAAATATTTACCTCTGAAGTCTGTGAAGCACCTGGCACCTAAAGCACACTGGACACTTGGCAAGACTGTTTAGAGGCACAGATCGGCAACCAGACGGTGTATGGTGTGAGCTCAAATCTAGCCCCATGATCACGTGCTATGTGTCCCATCAACTATCTGTTGTGAGAATGAAGGGAGATGATGCACTGAAGGGCTGAAGTGCCTGGTGAATGCCAAACAAAATACCAGCTCCACTGTCCTCACCTTGTGCAATATCACGTCAGTCAGTCATGACAGTACAGAGCTATTAGCCCATTAACATTCCTTTGTCTTTACTGAGGGAAATATACCTCTATTGAAATGGACCCTTAAAGCATCACCATCCATCACTGACAAGTGAGGGGACTGGGAATTTTGCAAAGGTGGCAGTTTGTAAAGTATTTTACGTATGAGAGCAATATTGCACAAATTTACAACAGAAGTAGCACTCTCTGTGGAATGTCCTAAGAAGTGCACAGTGGTCCTACTTATGCGTAACGCTAAGTGCCAATAAAGAGGTGACTTCTCAGTATGAGACATAAGAACACTTCAGGTAGCACTTCAAAGCCAGGTTTCAGTCGTCTGAAAAACAAGATACTGACTGAATGAAAGGGTCTAATAATCATAAAATGATTTTAAACATAGTGGAATTTAAAATTAATAAGATACTGTAAACATGTATAACATGAAGTATTATTAATAAAATATAATAAGAAATTCAAAAATGTTGCAGATTTGGCATAAAATGTCTTCAAGTGATCTCTTAATTTCCTGTTTCTTAATGGTGATTTAAAGTCATATATTCATATAATTTTTTCTTTATTATACTTAGCATCTTAATCGAATGCTTAGTGACCAAAGACTGCTAAAAGTAAGAGAGATGCTCTCAAAGGCTCCAAATGAGGCAATTTACTTTGGCTTAACCCTCTTGGAGACTACCTTAGAAGAGCTGCAGATTCAGTTATGAACATGACCACTGTACACAGGTGATGAACACAGCGTTAATTTCATTTTAGCAACATTTATTAGGCCCCTCCTATAAGCCAGTCAAGTGAGAACCAGGTATCAGGTATTGAGTTGAGGTTGTAAGGAGTTTTACTTCTGGGGAAGTTGGCTTCACCAAACAGAAAACATTTTGGAAAGTTACAAATTAATTTTGTAAGCTAAATCATACTTTTCCATTGATAATTTACTCAGGTTTATATTAATTCCATTGATTTTTTAATTGAGCACTGGCCCCTAAAGGCTAGAGCTCCCTGTGCAAATGGCCAGTGCCCAAGAATTGCAGTGGGGAATAAACCACCCCGCAAAAAGCACAATGCAGCACACTTCATAACAGGGACATCTGTGGATGGTTCAAAGTAGAGAAAATAGATATCTGGTGGAGAAGAAAGTGAACACGATCTTAAAATGTTTCATAAATCAATGTGCCAGAGGTATTCCAGCATTCCTTATACTCTAAAAATGAATGTGAAACTTTTTCAGGCCCAAGTTCAATACAAACATCTCTCTGGCTCATAGGCCAATGGTTAAAATCTTAAATTAAATCTAGAAGTGTATCAACTTTTTGTTTGTTTTCTTGAGACAGAGTCTCGTTCTGTCACCCAGGCTGGAGTGCAGTGGTGCGATCTCGGCTCACTGCAACTTCCATCTTCCGGGTTCAAGCAATTCTCCTGCCTCAGCCTCCCGAGTGGCTGGAATTACAGGCACCTGCCACCACATCTGGCTAATTTTTGTATTTTTAGTAGAGATGGGGTTTCACCATATTGGCCAGGTTAGTCTTTAACTTCTGACCTCAAGTAATCTGCCTGCCCCGGACTCCTGAAGGGCTGGGATTATAGGTGTGGGCCACCATGCCTGCCTACATGTGTATCAGCTTTACAAGACTCTTCAGTTGATTAAAGGAAGGGGGCATGACCCCCACAAAAAGTAATTTCTTCCCTTTACCAATACAGCATGGAATGCTGAATCACAAATACAACTAGGAGAGTAAATGAAAACGAAGCCTGCTTTTTCTCCTGTTTTTGATGCCAATTGCCAGGTTTAGAGAGTGATGCGTCAATCCCTACTCTGACTGCCCTAGCATCCTGTGCCTCGGTGTAGCCACTCTAACACCCCCTGTAAAAACAGTGTCCAGAGGGAAAGTCCTGGGAGGTGCAGGGTGCAATCTACTCCTTGTACTATGCTTAGAAACCAATGCCACTCGGTGGGGACATTTACCATCATTTTCTTGGTAATGATCCATAAAATCCCTGCTGGCACCTGACAGCAGCCTCTAGGGATATAATCCCTATGAATAGGTAAAGAGTGAAGCTTCACAACCCATTCTATCTGGGGATGGAGAGTTTAAGGTATACATGGTGGTAAGTTTTCCAGTGAAAAATCATGTTTAAAAAACGGAGATTTCACCAGGCACGGTAGCTCACGCCTATAATCCCAGCACTTTGAGCGGCTGAGGTGGGAGGATCACAACGTCAAGAGATCGAGACCATCCTGGCCAACATGGTGAAACCCTGTCTCTACTAAAAATACAAAAATTAGCAGGGCATAGTGGCGAGTGCCTGTAGTCCCAGCTACTTGACAGGCTGAGGCAGGAGAATTGCTTGAACCGGGGAGGCGGAGGTTGCAGTGAGCCAAGATCACACCACTGCACTCCAGCCTGGTGACAGAGCGAGACTCCGTCTCAAAAAAAAAAAAAAGGAAAATGGAGATTCAAGTCCACTGCTGGAAGGAAGGAAAACATAGAGAATCTTATAGAACCACATAAATTAGAAAGGAAATTAAAATCAAACACTACTTATAGGCCAACTGTCACTAGAATGATGCTTGAAAATATTATAGTTCATCTTCTCTTTAGCGAGGTGCACACCATCCATACCTTCTACTGACTCATTTTTTCCTCCACTATATATGATTCAGATGGCAGCCAGCAAGGTCTTGGTCATGAGCACAATTCAGGAGCCTGCTGACCTCAGGAAAGACAGCCTTGTAACTTCTGAAGATACACAGGACAGACCACTAATATGGTGAGCTAGTATGAACCAAAGATTCAAATACACACAGTTCTGTGGTGGATTCTCTCATATGCCATTGATCCGGATCACCCAGGAGTTAGCCGTACTCTCCTATGTACCTAGAGCTTCGGTTCTGCCTAAAATTCATCATTTTCTTGGATCTCCTCACATTTTCTTCACTTCCAACTCCAGCACTACTAGTTACTGTTCTTCTTACGATGATTTTTCAAATATAGAGTGTTTATCCCTTTACAAGAATGTCAGCATCTCAAGGTGGGAAAGGTTCTTAATCTCCATTTCACCCCCAGGCAAACTAGACACTGGATACGTAATTTTTAATGGAACAGCAAATGATGAGAGAATTAACATAGAGAACACGAAGCCCAGGGGAGGCGTGGATGGTAGGAGTGGCCTGCATTCTGTATTCTTCATTGGCCCTGGAGTGTGGGCTTTTAAAGGTGCCACTTCCCCGAAATAGCGGAATTAACACAAGTAGTGAACGTGGAGACAATCACAAATAATTGAATCTCTGAATATTGAATCTGCGAGTCCACAGGGAACAATCAATTTGAGCAAAATTTAAAAAATGAATAAATAAACTATGTAATCTGAATTCTAGAAACAAAACCCTATTTTAAATGCAGTTGAGGAGACCAAATTCAAGCAGCCTTTGAATAAAGCTAATTACGCCTTGATTATTCCTTACTTTGACTAGTTTAAAGTTTCACCCAAGTTCTTACAATTCTGCACCATAATGTTCAACTACAACTAAACATAACCCAGTTTCTTCTGTTTCTTCTCCCCTCTTTTGTTTCTGACTTCATTTTTGCCTTTCTTTCTCCAGCAATAGACTGTGTCTCCGCTCTTTCAGTGAAACAGCGCTTCCAGCCCTGCTAAGCCCTGTGCTGTTGTGTCTTACATCTGAAGATGTTGCTGTCAGAGCTTGTGAGAGGCAGTGACGAAAAAGATAGATGAGCAATGTACAGTGACTTTCCTTCATATGCACAAAAAACTTCAGTCTATTAAATTCCACAAACATCTCCTTAATTTTTTTTTTTTTTTTTTTTTTTTTTTAAGAATCAGGGTCTTGCTCTGTGTCACTCAGGCTGGAGCACAGTGGCATGATCATAGCTCACTGAAGCCACAAACTCCTAGGCTCAAGTGATCCTTTCGCCTCAGGCTCCCAAGTAGCTGGGACCACAGGTGTGTGCAACCATGCTCATTTAAAAAACAAACAAAAAAAAAAACAAAAATGGAGATGGGGGTCTCACATCTACCAATGAGGAGATGTGTTGCCCACGCTGATCTCGACTTCCTGGGCTCAAATGATCCTCCCACCTCAGCCTCCCAAAGCACTGGGATTACAGGTATGAGCCACTGTGCCCAGCCCCACAAACATTTCTTTATCCTCTGTAGTTTGCTATATTCTGCGCTCGATTCTACAGATTCAGAGTTAAAACATAATTCTTACCCCCAACTTGCTTATAGTCTATTAGAGAGAGACAGAAAAATTTTACTGTAACTTAAATCAGATTTTCACAAGTGCCTTTAATGTACTCATAGACTAAAGAATGTACATGACTATGTGCTCACAGTCATAAGGAACTCTGAGGACATAGAATGTAAATGATGAATAAATGGTGATTAAAGGATAAGAAGCCAACATGGGAGGGAGAATCTGAACTGGTTCTTCACAGTTTAGACTGAGTTCCTCCTTCTTCTGCTGTCAGTGGGGCTGCTTTGCCTTCTAGAGGAGATGCAGTTATTTTCCCCTAGATGATTTGTCTCTACATGCCCATTAAGACATCACTCTACTATCGGCAGTTAAGAACTGACAATAGCTTTCCATTCTGTGTTGTTGATGAAAATTTTTATTTTCACAAACGCTTCCCGGGTGGGTAAATCACTTCATTCCTCTTCAGGAAGTGAATCAGTCCATAGAATAGCGCTGATGCTGCAAAGCCATCTACAATCTCCTCTAGGATTTCAACCCTAGTCCATGTGCTCGCAGCTCCCTGTACAGAAGAGTTGGGAGGGCAAGGCTTATTTATTCATCCCCTTGAGCATCTAAGAGCCTAGGTTCTTTGATGAAGGCAAAAGTTTTAAATAAATTGATCATACAATTTAAGAGATAACACATAAACCTTCACAGACAGCAAAGAATAATTCCAAGGCTACTTATAAATAAATGCACATGGTATACATTAAATTGTGAAGAAATTTGTTGCATGAATTATGAATTTGTTGAATGAATAAATGGCAAAAATTCTTAGATTCTAAGAAAAAAAACCCGTTGCTTTTAAAGGAAAAAGTAACTTTTGAAACTGGCACTAAAGGAACTCTTGGACTTTAAGAAAGTGGAATGGGTAGGGGATTTTGGGCAAGAAGCAGCCCACAAGCTCTGAGGAACCAGGTGTGTAGGGAACATGAGCAGAATAACAGACGCTGACTTTGAGTAAGCAGAAGAGCCCAGATGAGAGGTGGCTTTGGAATTTAAATTTAGTAGACAGATAACTGGGAGAAACAACGTTTCAGAGCAGGGAAGTAACAGGATGAAAACTGTAAAAGAATTTTCTGGCCAGGTATGGTGGCTCACGCCTATAATCCCAGCAATTTGGGAGGCTGAGGTGGGCGGATCACTTGAGGTCAGGAGTTGGAGACCAGCCTATCCAATATGGCGAAGCCCTGTCTTTATCAAAAATATAAAAATTAGCCAGGCATGGTAGCACACGCCTGCAATCCTAGCTACTTGGGAGGCTGAGGCAGGAGAATCGCATGAAACTGGGATGCAGAGGTTGGAGTAAGCTGAAATTGTGCCACTGCACTCCAGCCTGGGCAGCAGAGCCAGACTGTGTCTCAAAAAATAAAAATAAGAAAAAGAATTTTCTGCCTCCTACATGGACTGGTGTGGGAGCAGAAACTAGAGGCAGGTGACCAGCATAGGGCTAAGTCAGTAATGGGGTTGTTTGGTGATGAAGAGGGCTGTGCTGAGGCATGAGCCCCCGAGGAGGAGTCAGCAGGGCTCAACACCTGAACAGGCAGGCATAGTAAGGGACAGTCACTTGAGAGGCTTCTTCCCAGAGGAAAGGTCTCCACTGACTGTCATAGTGAGTGAAAGCTGTCTCTTTTTGACCAAGGATGATGTGGAGCTTGGTTTTAAATGTATCATAGAGAACTAGACCCGTAGGACTCAAGTAAAGGCAAAACATAAGTATTTCAGGAACATGAAGGGCCAGTGCTCTGTGAAGCTCTGCCTAAAGATCATGCAAGGAGAGGGCAGCATTGCTCCCCTGGTGAATAGGAGGAATTTCCAGAAGAAATGCAGATTAGGAATATATTTAGGTTTTTGGTCGCATCTCTGAACATAGATACACACACATGATACCAGAATTGAATATTTAGCCTTCTTTTATCCTATGCTGTGGAAGAGGGAAACCTGTGTGGAGAGGACACTCCAGTGCTCACTAAACACAGGGTCCTGGCAAGCATCACATCTCTCTGAACTTCTCTGAGTACTCAGAATGCATGAGTGCTTTCTGCATCCACACCTAGAGATGGTAGCACATGATTTACAGGTTGAAAAGAAAGTGAGAAGGTCTGGAAAGTCTAGGTTTTCTCCTGGCACAACTGCAATCACTGTTTAAATCTCCTCTCTTTCACCTGTGTCATCCTAACAGTCTCTTTCCCTCTTTATATGACCTTTTTGGCCTCTTTCCTACTCTAGCTGATTGAAGATTTTCATGGTTTCTACAGATCATTCTAATATTCCACCAGACATTTATGTTTCCTTGTAACCTTTCCATTCTACTTTCCCCATTGTCCGACTTCCCTCAACCGACTTTCCTATTGCATGTATGACCCTGATATTGTAAAGAAATTAACTGGTGTGCAAGGGCTGGATAGAGGTTTGATAGAAGAGCCTTGGGTAGACTTGGGCTTTATACCCAGTGTATATCTAACCACATGGTTGCCCTCTGGTCTGAAGTTTAGCCTCTGATACCCATATTACATATATCCCATATCTACATACTGAAGATTCTAATGCTTCTCTGAAGGGCAAGTGAAAACTGCACATAATGTCTCCAGCACAGGGCCACAGGGTAGCCCTTCTACAGTCCATGGTCATAACTGTAGCCCATCCTTCCTCTCTGCTGATCTTTGTAAGAAAACAGTGACTACATTTACAATTACACAATTTCTATTATAACAGCCACTAATAAACAACTATGCAGGTAGTAATACAGAATTTGTCTTACATTTGATTAAAAAAATTTTAATATGTCAAATTACTCTTTTCTTTTTTTAAAGATAGGGTCTTGGCTCTGTCACTTAGGCTGGAGTGCAGTGGCATGATCATAGCTCACTGCAGCCTCAAACTCCTGGGATAAAGCAATCCTCCCACCTCAGCCTCCCGTGCAGCTGGAACTACAGGCTCATGCCACAACACCTGGCTAATTTAAAAAATTTTTTTTTGTAGAGACAGGGTCTCACTGTGTTGCTCAGGCTGGTCTTGACCTCCTGGTCTGAAGCGATCTTCCTAACTCAGCCTCCACAAGTGCTGAGATTACAAGCGTAAGCCACCAACACCCTACGCAATTTGACAATTTAAATTCCAATCAATAATTTTTTGAACTTCACAATAAATGTGTGTTAAATCCTCAAAAATAGAATTATACTTCCTTCTGAGTATGAGGGAGACTATCCCTAGATCTACCCTTAGAGAAGCGTATACAATTTTTGTGAATAAGTAAAAGAAAACATCTAAAATCCCTGCTTCTTTTCCCAGAGAATGCCCTTTCCTCCTCCTCTTTTTAAAAAAGCAGAAAGCAAGCCTGGCTCCTGGCACAGTGGGTCTCACTGTCGTGCCGACTCTCCTGATTCCTGAGAAGACCTTGCTCAAGGTCAGCTGAGATGGCCTCAGAGGAGCCACACCTGACTGTACTGCTGGAATCTGATCTCTGAGTCATTCTCTTGGCAAACAGCTGATCTGGGGAGAGGCAAAAGTCAGGGGTGCTGGCATGAGAGGATGATGAGTCATTGACAAGGTACAAACTTCTCATTCTGGAGGACCAGCTTTAGGAAACACCGAGTTGGAAAAAAAAGGTGTCTGGGGAAAACCAGCAAGCATTTTTAGTGAGGCCCATTTAACATGCAAAATAAATGCACGAGGGTTGTTGTTGTTTTGAGCAATTTCTCAAGTATCTAGTGCGCACCATATTAAAAAGGCAAAAATCTGGCCGGGCGTGGTGGCTCACACCTGTAATCCCAGCACTTTGGGAGGCTGAGGCAGGTGGATCACGAGGTCAGGAGATCCAGACCATCCTGGCTAACATGGTGAAACCCCGTCTCTACTAAAAATACAAAAAATTAGCCGGGCGTGGTGGCGGGTGCCTGTAGTCCCAGCTACTTGGGAGGCTGAGGCAGGAGAATGGCGTGAACCCGGAAGGCGGAGCTTGCAGTGAGCCGAGATCGCACCACTGCACTCCAGCCTGGGTGACAGAGCCAGACTCTGTCTCAAAAAAAAAAAAAAAAAAAAAAAAAAAAGGCAAAAATCTGGAGAGAAGTTTTGAAAAAGCAAACCTTCAAGGAGAAACTGACTTTATAAATTACTTAAGTTTGAATAAGATAACAAGAAACAAAAAACAAAGGAAGTCCTCAAGCTTATTTCCTGAAATTGTAATTATATGCATAATGCATAGAAATTGGTGTCTGTGTATTCCTTTAAAAATGACTTACATATATATACTACTCAGGACGTTTCATATTCTAGGAGGAACAAACTCCAAAAGGTTTGACCAAAAGAACATTACAATATCATTTTATTTCATGACTTCATTTGCCTTTTAGTTTCCTTAAACAAGGAGCCACTTTTAAAAAGACCCAGTGTGTTCTCTAAAAACAAAGTAATCTTAAACTCACATATTGAGAGCAGTGAAAATTTAATGGCGATAATAATGCATATGAATTCATAAGGCTGCTTATCTGTAATTTGAGAATCTAGGAAAGAAAAATGTTTTAATAAACTTTAAATGCAATAATAACCTGAAAGTTAAAAACATTTGGATACAGATAAGAAACAAATTATGCTTTTCAAAACATTCTTTAAAACACTTTTAAAAATGTTTCAATCTATTTATGGGAAAACTGATATAAAAACAACTCGAAGTAACTTGCACACATTGACTTAAGGTTATTTAAGAATTAGGTATCAGGGTTAGGATTTACGCCTGCAACCCAACTGACACTGTGTTGGTAAGTCACATGGCTAAGTTCTTTCTAACTTTCCTGATCTAGGTAAATAATAGTACTGATAAAGCTCAAGCCAGTTACTTATGCCTGTGAAGGTAACTGACTGTCTTCTCTGGATGGTTTGCCTTGATGGTGGGAGGGACCTACCCCTTCTTGTGTACCTAGGCTATATCAGGTATCTCCATTGCTCTGTCTTGTTACTTTCCCTACACCCCCACTGCCTTGCTGTTCTTCTTACTTGGCATATGAGAAACTGAGGCTCACAGAAATAAAGCAAACCATCCCAGTCCATCCAACTGGTTACTAAGCAGACGAGCTGAGGTGAAGGCCAGGTCTACTCAACTCTGTAGTTCTTCCCTGGCCACTAGGGCTGCAAACTCAACTGCAGTCAGCAGCCATCCTGGTGAGCAGATCATCACGCAGCCACGTACAAGAGAGAGGAGGGGCGGTGGGATCACAAGAGGGAGCAACATGTCCTGGCTTGCTCTGACTTCCCAGTTCTAGCACTGCAAGTCCCATGTCCTAGGAAACCCCTCAGCTCTCTAGGATGGTGCAGAATGAAAAGCATGGGCCTGTTGGAAAGTATTTCCCACTAAGTACACCTGCACTCGGGTACAATTCTATAACCTCAGCTCCACAAGTGCTGGCGATGGCAGATGCAAACCTCCTTCCAGCCAACAGGAGCCCCCGGCTTTCGTATCAGAGCTTCTTATATCTGAGATAAGAAGATAAGTAAGATGGCGATAAGAGTGAGAGACTTCAGGTTATAGCACTGAGGGGTGTTGTTGGCTTTCTCTTTAATTCCTGTTTCTACAGATTGCAGAATTCTGTCTGGCACAGGCTGATTCTTATTTGTCAGCCTAAGTTAGATTCTTAGGTTCTAGAAAAGAGATCACATCACCTGACAACATCCTGCATAATGCAGTAATAATAAATTACAAAATACATGGCTTACTATATAAGCAAGAGTACATTACAAATGGATGCTAGAAAGGAAGCTAGAGGAAGGCTGTCAATCAAATCCAAGCATGGGGCCACTCAGAATGTGGGCACTGAGGCTGAGGCTCTGTTCTCCTGAGGGTTGCTCTTTACACTCTTCAACTCATGGTGGAAATGAGGTAACTGGAGAGCTTCTTTATTTTCCTAAACATTTCTAACCTCCTCATTTGGTGTTATTGAGCTCTCAGTCCCTCCATAAAAGAGGGAATCATCTGTACTTTGACCCCACCATTCTTCCACTTCCTTAGCTCTTTCCTGGAAGATGGTCTGGCTGTAGGAAGAGACCTGGAAAAAATGTTCCCAGGCTCTCCATCAGCTGTGGGGACCAGAAAGTAGTCCTGGGAGTGGTGGGGACGTGGGGAAAAGCACCCTGCCATTCCCAGGCCTGCTGGTCGGCCATCCTCCAAAGATGCTCCACCCCCTCAGTCTCAGTTCCTGGACTGGAATTTAAGTTCTGCTCTCTTGACCCTGCCTCCCTTAAGGGGCCAGCCTGCAAAGATCTCTGCGGGTCACCCACTCCCAGTGCCCTTGCTGCTGACCCTGCACCACCATCTCATTCCCTGAGCACAGAGAGTAAACTTCTGACCAGGCCAGGTGGCTCATGCCTGTAAACCCAACACTTTGCAACGGCGAGGTGGAAGGACTGCTTGAAGCCAGGAGTTAATATCAGCCTGGGCAACATAGTGAGACCCCATCTCTATGAAAAAATTTTTAAAAATTAGCCAGCATGGTGGTGCACATTCATAGGCTTAATTACGCAGGAGGTGGAGGCAGCAGGATCACTTGACCCCAGGAGTTCAAGGCTGCAATGAGCAACACACCATTGCCTTCCAGCCTGGGCAACAGGGCAAAACCCCATCACTAACAAAAAATAAAATTTTCTTTAAAACACAGAGGACTTCTAAACTCCTGGGAGATTACCTGATAAATAGCACACAGCATTTAACAAACTAATAACTAGCTGATATGTAGGTGTATCATGAAACCCCTTGGAACGGCAAATGGCCATCACCGATACTGTGGTCCTGGCAAGGACCTCAAAAGGTGGGGATTTTATTTTATTTTATTTTTTAAATATATATATATTTATTTATTGCCAGACAGCAAAATATCTGAAACCTCAGCTTCTTTGTCTTAGTGCAATAATGACACAGGTTTTCATAGAGAATCAATACCTCCTTCTCAGAATGGATCAAAGCAAAGCAATATGCTTACCTGAGAGGGGAATGAGTATTTTATGGATGGTAGGCAGAGGTCACAGGAATGCTGTCCTTTCTTAAAATGCTCTCTGCAGCAGGAAATTGCTAAAAATCAAAGGAAGAAAAGATTGCTATTGCCTTTTTCTTTGATAAAAATAGGCAGGCTATTAAATACATTTAGCAACAGACAGTGGTAATTCTTTTAAAAATTAGTCAATACAGGCTGGGTGCAGTGGCTCACGCTTGTCAACCCAGCACTTTGGGAGGCCGAGGGGGGCAGATCACTTGAGGGCAGCAGTTGGAGACCAGCCTGCCCAACATGGTGAAACCCTGTATCTACAAAACACACACACACACACACACACACACACACACACAAAAGCAAAAATTAGATCGGTGTGGTGGTGCTACTCGGGAGGCTGAGGCACAAGAATCACTTGAACCTGGGAGGTGGAGGTTTCCGTGAGCTGAGATCATGTCACTGCACTCCAGCCTGGGTGACAGAGCGAGACTCTGTCTCAAAAATAATAAAAATAGAAACTGATCAATATATTAAAAAAAAAGATAGTAAACATGTCAGTACACGAAAATGCATTAGTTTTTACAACTTCATTTGGAAACTATTTTGTTTACTTCAACTATTGTTTCTTTTTTAAGAAGACATTTAACCATGGATAGCAATTATGCAGAAAGAAGAATATAGTATCAAGTTGTGATGAGTTGCATAAATAACGTTTTATGTGACATCATATCTTACTTCCAGGGCTGTGAAAGAGTGATAAGCGTTTTAAGGGGCCTCAGAGTCCCTGGTACACACTCCCCATCTACAGAACCAGAAACTGAGGCCCATTCAAGGTGAGGGGCTCCGCAGCACCACTCCGGCTGGCTGGGGCAAAGCTCTTGATTGCCCCAGGAGCACGGTTCATCTGCACTGTAGCACCCCCATGCCAGGAATCATTAATTCTCTCATTCATTCAACAGGTACTGACTGAACACTTTCTATGGACCAAGTACTATTCAAGGCTCTGGGGGTTAAGACGAAAAACCTCTGATCTCATGGAGTTTATATTCCAGAAAGGGGAAACTAAAGAAATAAACAAATACAGTAAATACTATCTCAGAATGTCCCACTGAATGGCTCCATTAGAGTGAAATCCTGCAGGCAGTGAGGGAACAAGCCATGGGCTCTCTGGGGAAGCACATTCCAGGCAGCAGGGGGAGCAGCAGTGCCATTCTCCGCGCTGTGCAAAGGCACAGGAGGTTGGTGTGGCTGTGAGTGTGGGGGATTGGTGGACACTGTGTGGCAATAGATGGGCCCACCGATGGAAAGCAGGTGGCATGGACAGGCAAGCTGATGAAGGCCAGAGCGTTGGAGAATAGCTATTTACAGGAGGGTAGCAAAGGAGACAGGGAAAAAACAAACCAGAGTTAGAGTTCAGAAAGCAACAGAGGAGAATTGTTTCCTGTCCTGGAGGTCCGCTGGGTCAGAGAGCTGCTCTAAGGGACTACCATCCAGCTTAGGCAGTGGGGTGGGGTCCGGAGGGTGGGAAAAGTAAAGGCTGTGCATTTTACAGGGTTTGAAAAAGTCAGTGTGGAAGCCAGGCTAGGGTAACACATGACAGAATTAGGAGGATTTCCTGACTGCAGGACCTATAGGAGTAGAAATGCAAGATCTGTTTCCAGGTAGAGATTTTACTGGTGGCAAGATCTTGTGCAAATAGGTGACCCCTAAAGTGGACTTCCCCTCCAAATTTGTCAAGATTTAAAATTTAAATCCAATTAAATGTGTAACAAAAGCAGATGCCTTCAAGGTGAAACCCAAGTGTTACAATCCAGTCTCAAATTTTACAAGCTTGTCTTTAATGAGCACATAGAAGATAAATGACTTTCAGGAATCTACATGCAGCCAAGAGGAAATGACAATTCCTGCCAATGCAAACAGTTCCAAAAGTAATCACTAAATTACTTAAGAGTATAATAGCAATCAAAGTGTTTGGTGATTTATCTAAGATGCATTTCTAAATTCTGGATACGTTAAAGAAAACTTCAATTCCCATATGATGTAAATCTATTAACATATTTCCATGCAACAACCTAATGTGCATTCTGAGAAGAGTTAGCAGGGAGAAGAGAAATGATATTTTACATGTATTGAAGTCAATAAAAAATATAAAAACAGGATATGAAGCTATGCCAGCTTCAACTTAATGCTGAGTTGTGAAGGTGATGTCAAGATGGGCAGGAAATAGTAAGTTCTGGATTGGGTACCATCTCTCTTCTCCTGAAGCTCCCTGGCACTCCTCACCCCCTTTCTGAAAAACTGGTTGCCCCTCCTTGGTATCACCAAACTATGTCTCTCTGTCTGCCTCGTGCAGCCCTATTATTATTAATTTAGCTGCTTCTCTTCCTCAGTAGTCACTTCTTACAGGAAGGGACTGTGCCTTCTATTTTCTCTCGATAAAGCTTAGCACAGAGCTTAGCATATGGTTAAGTGTCCATGATCATGGAATACTACAGTGAAAAATAACTACACTTAGATGAGAGGCCTAATATCTCTTTACATATTTTTCCAATCCAGGCAACTTTAACAGGTCAACCCTGAAATATTTGTCAATTGCTAATGACAAATATCTTTCAGGTTTTTGGATTATGACAGATGCCAAGTGACCAGTCACAAATCCACCTATAGATATTGCCACGGAAACTCTTACATGCAATATCATGCACTACCCATTTCTCTTTCCTCTTCACAAATATTTTCCACACCTTGTTCAGCCCAGTTACTTTGCGGCACATCATATTTTTCATGGAATGATTCAGTTTTTAAACTGGTGACCACTTTTCCTGTTGAGACCTCAGGAGAAAACATTAGAAAGTATCCCTTATAACAGAAAATGTTTTGATTTTAAAATATGATATGTATGTTTATGCTGATAGACCTATTGTTGTTTGGTCAGAAATGTCATCAGTAAAGAGCTATGGAATTTTAACGAGGAAAAAGAACAACATTTTAAAGTGTCCAAAAGCTTTCTTTTTATTTTCTTGTCACAGAAATATGTGAAGAGTCTCCTTAATCTAGTTTTTAAAAAGTTAAGACGTGATACATCTGAAGATAAAAGCACATATTTTGGTTACTTTGCAAAAACACAAATAACACTTGTTTAATTCTGTTATAAAGAAGCCCCTTTGGTGTATGTTAAAAGTCCCTTTGGGATATCATAATACCGTTGCATTACACAGTACACAGATACATTCATATTTAAATTTTTAAAAAAGTTCCTCCTCCACACAGAAAGTCTTTAAGACCCAGCCCTAGGGATTTGACATCACTTAGAGCTACTTCCTACATCTTTCCATGACACACACCTCAAAGGGGCTCTGCCCAAAAGGAACTCTAGACAATGTTTATGTGTGCCCAAGGCTTTCACAGTGGAGAAAACCTTCTTGGAAATTATTTAAGACTAAGGCAATTTAGGGAGCATTTCAGGAGATAGAGAGACACAGAGAGAGAGAGATGGATCCACACCAGTTTATCCTTCCCAAAATGTGTGTCCAAGTCTAACTGTTGATTCGCAGAAAGGTTTTTCTGCACATCCACATAGAAGAGCACAGCAGGCAGAGGGAGGGAGGGAAACGAGAGAGGAGCCTGGACTTCTGGAAAGAGCAAAACCACTCTCACTGAAACTGCACTCTCCACTACTGATACGCACCCTTCTGCAACGGGAACAGGCGTGGTTTGTATCAAGGAAGTGGAATGTGAAGTAGAACGACTGTTCCCAGGTTCATTTCACCACACAAGGTGTCTAAAACCTGAGAATGCCGCCAGCTGGTTCGAGTCACAAAGACACTGTATTACAAGCAACAACTATCAAACTTTCTTATTATAGACGATACTCAATTACAATTCATGGCAAGCTTTCATAATATTCCTTTTTTTCCCCTTAAAAATGTTATTTGGATGTATTTTGTACTGGATGACTTACTATCTGCCAGGATGGACCTGGAAGGAAATGTGGGGTGGGGAGGGAGGCACGGTTGGTAAGTACTCTGAAGTTTACTCTGTCAAAGAATGTACTGAACCCCTTTAACCAGAACATAGTTCTAGATCAGAGCAGGTATTTGAACAAATCATTAAAATTGCAACATTTAGTTTTTCAGGAGCAGAGAAATAATTCCTGATGGTTTTCAGAGATCAGCAAGGCTCTGGTGACAGCAGACGCATGGTGGCTGGCAGCCAGCCGTGTGACTGGTGACTCAATACACAAGTTTCTGTGGACTCTACAGTCTGATATGGGAAGGACATCAATTTTTAAGTTTGATGAATAAGTAAAAACAAAGGCGTTTTTGGTATAAAATAGGACACTATGGAGAAGGGACACTGAGAAGGAAAAACTCATGCTGCATTTGTTTGGGATATTTGAACCTCAGCCTTGCCCATTTAAATATTTTTCTTTTAGAATGTACCTTTTTTTATCCCAGATTATTTAAGATTATCAATTTTCAGGCAAAAATTAATAGAAATAAAAATGTTGTCAAACAGTAGACAAAGTAAGTGGTAAGAACCCCACCTTCCTGCGACTTCGTTTCAACTCCTAACTCAATGTCCCTGCTAAACAAAGCCATGAGACGAAAATTTCTCTTTCAAGCACAGCTAAATATACACTTTAAATATCTCTGGCAGAATGGGATATGTTAACCCTCTCTGTATTCAAAAGGCTTAATAAAAACTACAAAAGGTGAGACAAAGAAAACCATCCAAAATGAAGGCTGCACACATCTTTAAAGAAACAATAGCACATTACTTCTGCTAAGGCACAGCTTCAACATCAGGAAAGTCACTGCCCTGTCCTAATTAGAGTGTGTTTCACTAAATTCTTCCTGATCGCTCATTATTCAGGACAGTGTGGACTCAATGCAAACAAAGTCTACTGGGTACTGAAACGCACCTACAAAGACACCCAAATTGATGCAACATTGGGCATTCCAAAACAGAAGCGAGCTGGTAAGCATCACTCCCAAGCACACACATGCACTCTTGAATCCAGGTAAAAACATTATTCCTTGGTGAATACCATAAACAGGGTAGCTGTTTACCAGGCAAGCCTGCGGGAGAATGTATTTTCATATGGAATGCTGGAGTACCCATGGTATTAACAAAGCAAGATCAGATTAAACAGATGACACGATGAACATACTTCATTTCACGCATGGCCGTGTTTTTCGTGAGAGATAGACTTAAGTAATTACCATGAACTGAGCCTCCTTCACTGACCTCCCACAGCAGCCGGCTGTCCTTAACGCTGATGCTCCACAACAAAGACGAACGCCTTCTGTCAGGCGCCTTATTCCTTCTTTAACGTTACCAGCCGAGCACCTCCACCGTTGCAAGAACACAGTACAGCACCTCTGTATCTATGTCTCTAATGCAGCATAAAGATTACTGTGGAAACCTATCACACAGGCGAGCAGCAACGCCACCAACCAATGAGGAAAAGGCACATGCGGAATCCAGCACATGCTCTCTGAGACGCAGGCTGTCACCGGCGTTTAGCAGGCTGCTAATCTAATTATAGCTGGTTTGCTAGCACAGAGCCATTGGAGCAAAGCACAGGAGAAAATTCAATTTTAATAAATTAAACCTCATAGACAAAATCATCTCGATTTCCTGTCATTTTGAGGATTAATGTGTCACCTTATAAACTATAAGTGATTTTTAAAGTGTGTTCTTATTTTCCTCAAATCTAGAGAAACAAAGAGTGGTTAAATCAATGTACAGCACTATCGGCTTACTTAAGCTTATCAGATTCCAGCACTAAGAATAAATAATAAAACTGATACTGTGAAAATAATAGTGGTGCTATAAAATCTGAGTCTTACTTTATTTACCCTAATTAACAATTTGCCACATATTTGTCATGAAGTGCTAATTAATCTCTCTTCAATATAGTTGGAAATACCATGCAAATTTCTATCTATAGTGGAAAACTGCTAATCAAGGTGTCAAAAATCATAATCTTGACTACAGTGATTAATTCGCAGTTATAAGGGACAGAAAAGGGATCTCAGAAGTTATTGTAAAAGGAAAAATTAAACACATTTGGCCACTACACAACTGAACGGCCAAACTACTTCTAGAAGCCAAATCCTGTGATACACACGTGGGTGAAAAACATGCGTTCTCACAGCCAGACTGCCGGGGTTAAAGTTCTGGATCTCCATTACCTAGCTCTGTGACCCTGGGCAAGTAACTGCATTTCTGTGTCTAAGACAATGATAGGAGCCACCTCGAAGAGTTACTGCCAATGAGCTGTAAGTGCTTAGCACAGGGCCTGGCACAGGGTGGATTCTGGGTTCTATACTAAGCTCTTATGAGTAGTAGTGATCTCCACCACTCCATATTGTCTCCCTTTCTTTCCAGCATCACAGCACTCAAGAGAGTACCTCAACATGTCTCCATCGTACATTTCTGTCAGAAATACTATTCAGAAGCCATGAAGGCTGAGAAGCTAATGGTAGGGTCGATTAATCACACAGAACCATTATTGGTATTCACTGTTATAAGGCAAATTATTTCCCCTACTTCTTTTTAGATACATAATAGTCACTACTTTCACTTGATTCTCTACAAAGCTATCTTAAAAATAAATTTTCAGGAAATCAAGGGCTTCTAATTATTTTTATTAATTATATAAATTTTAAAAATGTTTTCTATGGAATATAAATTGGGAAAAGTTTTAATTAGAAGGAGTTGGATTAAATTTAAAATGACAAATTTATGTTGAAAAGGGAGAGAAGTCAGCCAGTCAAATGCAACTCTCCGTTCTGAGAGTTGTTTATCTACTTCTTTTCCCTTAATTTCTTTCTTCTCAATGTGTTCTACAGAATTAGCAGTCCTGAGCTGATCTAATCAAATCTGTAAATGTTAAATGGTTTTTTTCATATTTCCTACAAGTGGGTATATTCTACCAGTCAAATTCCATTCCAAAGATCAAAGATAAAATGCAAACTTCCCATTTCTGTAGTTTTTTTTTTTTTTTTTTTTTTTTAGCTAAAAAACTTTACAAAAAGCTGACATGCTCAAGAGGCATTATGATTTGCTCTGAGGAACCAGATTAATTAGTAGCCAAGAAACAGGACTATTGGCGAAGGGGCATTTCATCCTCCAGTCTTTGTGTACCACAAATTGTTGGGAAACAAACCAGTGAAAGGAATGACATGGACCATAAACTTCAAGGGAAAGCACAGAAACTCATGGTCCATAAATTCAAGAGTGAAAACTTGTGCTGGAATGCAAACACATACGCAAACCCTGAAAAAAATATGATGGAGATAATTGGCTAAAGAAAATGAGAGCTGTGTGTGCTACCTTGAAGCATCATCCTAGTGAATTATCAGAGTGCAATCACCATTACCAGGAGGTAAAAACTCCAAGAGGAACTGGCTTCAGAGATTTGGCCTAAGGCACAGCTCCCTGAAGGCTGCCAGGATACAGGCTAGTAACACTTCCAGGCATTTCTCTAGGAAACATCTAACAGCTTCTGCCTTCCTCTTAATTTAACAGACTGCTAGCTCAAAATAGGCACTGAAAAAGCTGTTTAATTAATTTGTTTCATGCCTGTTTAGTAGAAGACATTAAACAGACACTTTCTAAAAGAAGAAAGCTACTGTCCTTTCTTGGGTCTTATCTTTCAACATGTTCAGACCCAGTATTTGTTTTGGAACTGAGTAACAGTTCATTGGGAATCTTTCTCATTGCCACTTGGCTGCGGGGGGCCTATGTATACAACCTCTGGAATGAGTCCTCTTGTCTTTGAACTTCAGTCAACACACTTTTGATTCTGAAAAACCATTTGTTTACTCAGTGAATCATGTTAGACCCTTACTATGTGTAAGGACTTGTGCTGCACCCTGGAAATACTGTAGGGAATAACAGAGCATTCTGATTCCTAAAGGAGCTTCTGTTGTAATGTGGGAGTGCTCATTAAGTGATTAACAAATAAGCAATAAAGATCAGGTAAACTGCAGCTCAGCGCAGGATGCTCACATGAGAGGGGTGCAGGATCTGGCTAAGTCTGAAGCAGGTTTGCTGGCTTCCTCAGCTGGAGTGTGGCAAAAGATATTCAAGAGCTGTGAAGGTCGTGGAGAGGCTGGCAGAGGGCAGTGGATGGAGGAGGAAGGAGGAGACACTACCACACACACTAGAGGAGGAAAGGGTTTGTTTGGCTCAAGCTCCCTGAGGGTCTGACCACAGCTTCTCTCCTTCTAGATCTTTGTAGATTCCCATTACCTTCCAAGTCGAAACCCTCATCTACTCTTCCTGGCTCAGAGAATGCAGACGTGTACTTTTTACATTTGCTGTACTGGCAAGGAGGAGCAGGCACTACAGAAACCGTCTGCCTCATTGCATGGATTTCCTCAAGTTCTGTTCTCATTCTCTAACCCTGGAGACTGAAAATGAGGCTGTGTTTCCAGAATTTTCACATAGAATTGTTACAACTGTTACAGCTTTTTCCCCTTGGAAAAAAGTTAGGGTTCACGTATAAAAAATGATTCTGTTGAAAGCCAGGGTTCCGGGTAACTTTAGAGAGATCATAATATTCTGGCAGGAAGTATTTTGGTTTCAGTTGCTGGTCAAACACTATCTTAAGGAGAAGGGTCCTGGAAAGCGGTTTCTGCTCTGATGAACAGCACCAGGGCCTGAGAAGGAGGCTTGGCTGCACGTAGGGCTATCGCGGCTAATGTTAAAGGACAGGCGTTTGAGCTGTGATCCAGCAGGAGCCTTGGGCCCCAGCCCACATAAAGAGTGGAGGGCAGCTTGGAGGGCTGAGTGCTGAGCAGCATTTCTATCAGGGGACCTCAAGTCACAACATGAAGTCACTGCAGGCAGAGAAATCAACGATCCGCTCCCCAGTCAACGCAAGCCAGGTCCGGGGAGCCACCAGGATCACCCCACACGGAGGAAAAGAAAAGAATACCCAGGCTGTGAAAGTCTCCTTCTGGCTACCAGGGGCAAGACAACTGGCGGGCAAGAGTCCGGGCAGCTTGTGCCCCTTCCTTTTCTGTTCCTGACACTCAAACAGCAGTCTTTTTTTTTTGTGAAGAGTGTGGCATACCAGACACTTACTCAGCTGTGGCCTGGATGGCCTGGAACAGACTGAAACTGGCTGCTGGAAGTCACTCCTGCTGCTCCAAAGGCCATGAGCAGCAGCCCTGGCCCTAGCTCCTCCACAGACACTTGGCATCCCTGTGCCATGAGGCAGCTTCACTGCCTGAAGAGGTCCTCAGCATCTCCCCAGTACCTGTGCATCAGCCCCGAACACCGAGTGTGAGTTCTCAGGGAGGTCGCCCGCTGAGAGGGATAATAGTGTTGGACAATGACCTTGCTGGGTACAAAAGCCCTGAGCAGACTGCACGAGTCTTCTCTGCAGGGCTCGGTTTAGAAGTCAGTTGTGCATCTTGGAGTGTCTTCTCAAAGCCTAGTTTTTGTTCTTCCTCAAATGATCTGCTTTTTATAGTACTGGTGAAGGGGGCGGGGTACTACGAGGCTCTGGAAGGGGCATGAATTAAAGAGGTTACTAGGACTCTCATGCTGGGGCCAGAACATGGTTCTCATATACTTCCTTGTCATCACGGCTCCTCCTCCCTGTCCTCATAATGACATTTAACTAGTATTTATTTACTTCTATCATTTGCCAAATGCTGTGTCAGGATGAGGAGTACAAGGACCTTCCAAACCAGGGAAGGAGACAGATTCAACAATGCCAATGACTAAACCTGAACACGGCTTTAAAATTGCAAAGGAAACGTCACATATAGTATCTGCTTTGAGAATCCCCAAAATGCTGTTGGGTAGGTATTCTTACCTTCCCACTTACAGATACGGAAATGGCCCATGGTGGTTACAGGACTTGCTCAGCGACTCCAGACTCAATTCATTCCTAACACTCAATTCATTCCTACACACAAAAATTATTAATAATCATCCCATGGGCATAGTAACTGGATATGATTAATCTAATATATAATAAAGCCATAATAATGACATATTACAACCTAATAATAATTAGGTATTATAATCATAAATAGATATTATTGTTTAATGAGAGCTATGAATTCTGTTGCAGAAGTCATCCTAAGACTTTAGCTTCCCTTCTGTTCTCAAATCATACCATGTTTTCGGATGTTAATAGGCATCCTCTAGGTTATGAAAGTGTTTACCTCATTATTCATCTCTGTACTACCTAAAGGACCTGGGATTCTTTCTACGTGGACCGTGGAATAATTCCTATAAAATTTTAAGTTACAATACATGAGCAAATATCCTAAATTTCAGTTTTGTCTTCTAAAGCGTAATGTCTACCATTTCAGTTATATGGAGGTTCTGATAATTTGAAGTAGTCCCATTCAACCCCATCACCAGCCCTTTAATGCATCTCTGCACTTACTGTCCAAAATCAAGGCATATAATTTTGCACGGGTAAAGCATGCTGCTGTTTTTTAAAAAAGATTCATGCAAGAATTTCAAGTATGCATGCCGTGAATGTTCATAATTATGTTTCAACACTAGTCACTTTGAAAGATTAGACTTTAATCTAAACAAGTATGTAAGTAAAGAACATCATTTGCTATGAAATTCATCTAGGGTCTTTCTGAAACTTTTAAAATTAGTAGAGGCTAAAGGATAGCTGTCTCGATAAGAGTCATATAAAAACTTCAAGAGTTATATCTTAAATGACATTCCTAGGGGGAAATTATCTTCTTAGAAAAATATCACCATATACGTCTCTCCTTCTATGCCATTTATTACGTTTTATCGCAAACCAGCTACTTTCTAGCTGGTAACCTTTTGTAAACTACTTAACTTTTCTATGCTTCAATTTTCTCATCTGGAACATTTGGAGGAGGAAGTTGTGTGGATTAAATGAGTTAATGTACACATAAAGCATTTAGGGAGTGCCTAGCACTTAGTAAACATCATCTAAATTCTCCCCACTTGGATGATGGCAAAATTAAAACATCCAGGCCAAGGGATAGATAATACTAGAAAAACTGACACTCTCCCTGAAAAAGATGTATATAGTATAAATACATGCCCTAAATACATGCCTCATGCCCTGAGCACAACCCAGATGAAAACTGTTATACTGTTAAGAATTTGTTAATAATATCTAGAAATTCTGGAACTTAACTAAGCGCAACTTTTTCCATGAGGCAATTTGGAATAACTTTTGAAATTAAAAAAAAAAAAGTGTATACGTTTACCCCTGTCCATTTCATTTTGGAAATATCATTCTAAGGAAATAGTTGGGATCACATGCCCCAAAAATGAAATAATTGATGATATGTACAAAAATATTAGAGAAAGGCATTTACCACGGTATCCTTTTGATATGGTTTGGGTCTGTGTCTCCACCAAAATCTCATGTCAAATTGTAATTCCCAGTGTTGGAGGTGAGGCCTGATGGGAGGTGATTTGATCATGGGGGTGGAGTTCGCATGAATGGTTCAGTACCATCACCCTTGGTACTGTACAGTGAGTGAGTTCTCACAAGATCTGGTTGTTTAAAAATGTGTGGCACCTTCCCCATCTCTCTTCTTCCTGCACCAGCCATATAAGATGTGCCTGCTTCCCTTTGCCTTCTGCCATGATTGAAAGTTTCCTGAGGTTTCCCCAACCATCCTACCTGTACAGCCTGCAGAACCATGAGCCAATTAAACCTCTTTTCTTTATAAACTACCCAATCTCAGGCATTTCTTTATAGCAATGCGAGCACAGACTAATACACCTTTATAAGGCAAAAACAAATTAACAATCTTACCATTTGACAATAGCAAATTAGTTAAATAAATGATAGCATATAAATAAAATTAATAGAACATTGTAAAGTTATCAAAAAGTCCCATTATAGGAAAATATTTACCAAATGAAAATATAGCTGAATATTAGGTAAGTTATAAATCAATGTATACAGGTAGAGCATGAAGGTTCCAAAATGCTCCCAAATCAAAAACTTTTTGAGCACCAACATGATGCTCAATTGATATGCTTACTGAAACATTTCAGATTTCAGGTTTTTAGATTAGGGATGCTGAAGCAGTTATGTTCTCGGAAAATATTACAAAATCTGAAAAAATCTGAAATTCAAAACACTTCTTGTTTCAAGCATTTCAAATAATGGATGTATGAGGACTCAGTTTTGTTAAAGTCTCTGTGTGTATAAACATATGCTGTATCTCTTTGAGTATACACATAGGAAAGGTCTGAGGCAAATGCTACAGCATCAATAGTTTTTATCTTTGCATGGCAAAGATAGTCAACCTGTCTGAATTGTTTAATTTTTCTACTATGTCATTACTAACACTGAATATAAATTGTTAATAAAAACTTGTATTTTTTTCCCACTTCCACCCAAGGAAAAGGTAAAAACTGGAGGGGGTAAATGTTTCATGAGCGGCCCCTCTAAAGTCTCGGTCTTAAGAGATTCTCATGCCCCGTGCTCTGGTCATCTGATCTGGCCTACTGCCTGCCTACATGGTGCAGCTCAGCTTTGTTAACCAGCTAGTAAGTAGCAGCCTCAGCAAACAGGATTTTGATGTGCTAACCATTCCCAGCCATCAGTCAAACCATTAGGCTAGGACCCAAAAGTTCAGCTCAGAATTGTCAGCCAATTTGCTGATTATTATTAGACATTAGGGAAAGCCTCTGTTGGCGCTGGTACAAGTCCTCATCACTAAGGAAGGCCTAGATATTTCATTCCTTGGTTATTTGGACAATTCTCTCATTTTATGTAAGGATATTCTTATATACTTGGAAGATATGGCCAGATTCAAATGTCTGGAAAGCAGCCAATAAGTTTAAGTGATGGGGAAAATGGAAAATAATTTCTTTGGATATAAAGTTAGAAACATTAGCATGATTCAAGATTGACATGAACCTTGGCAAGTTTCTGAAATTTTATGGATTGTTACCACTATAGTGGGAATCGAGTTTAAAATAAGGTAAAGCAAAGCAATCATATTTCAGTGTGTCTGCCTATCCTGGCTATATTTTTACTTCCACAGTACAAAATATCTGTGAATCATAGCTCAGTATCGTCAACAGATAATGGTTCAATGGGTTTGTCAGAAAGATATTTCCATTTATATATGTATATTTTAAAGGTAGTTTTATTATATCTAGAGACCAATTTTTTAAGTTCCACAATAGAAATTAATGTGCAAATGGAGTCTGTTTAACAGAAATCTGCCTTCAAGCAAACTGAGCTCTATTCCATCTATACTATAAAGTATGTAATTACCTGTAAAGCTAAGACTTTTCTTCTATTGAAAACGATCACCCCCAATTTCTTTTTAGGAATGTTACGCCGTGCATAAACAGTGATGATTTTTCTGTATCTAGATTCCCTATATTTCTCCTGTTTCTAATTTACATACAATAATATATGCAGAGATGCTTTTCCATGGTCTTCTTTTATAGCAAAGAAACAATTTTTCATTATATAATTTTGCTAAAGGCAGCCTCAACAACCATGGGACCTTTTTCATTTCAGAAGTGTCAGTCTGCTGCAGCATTTACCACTGGGTGATTTTAACAGAAAAAAAATGTATCGTGTCCTTCAAGAATGAGGAAAAGTTATTTGAAGAGAAAGAATCCTTTAAAAATATGAACATCAGAATAGTTTCTAAATAAAGAAGAAAATCTGTGTCACTTATTTAAGGTTCTTTCTCTTTCTTGGGTTAACAATTTATGCTTTATGGACCCAATAAAAAGAAGTTATTCCTCCAAACATTACTGGAAGAGTGTAAATCCCTGGTGATGTCTGAAAGCTGCTTTTGCAGATGTGGGTTCTCTCTATGTAGGGCACCTTTTCTAAGCACAGTATCAGTGACCTGGGAGAAGGAGCACATGGGAAAGATAAGTTTCACTGCTATATTACTTTTATCATGTGTATGCTATTAGCTCTGAAACTGGAAGTGGTGTGAAGAACATTAATTCACCTTCAGGAAACTTTCTTGGGTCTCTCTTGTACTTTATTTTCAAAGTCAGATTACAAGCTAATTTAAATTTCAAGTATTCGATTACATTCCTCTTGAATGACTGCTCATGATCTTTACCAAGTCTGTGCTCCCTTTCAGGAGAAGCTATTTTAATTCCACTGCAGGCACGCCTTCTAATGAAGAGGAGAGTTTAAATTCCTCTTACAGGGGATAGCATATGATGAATGTTTTTTATCATAAAGTCTGAGTCAAGCCTACACAAGTGGTTTGCATACTCAATTATATAGAAGGCTTTTAAAGTAACGCCACAGAAATATTCTGTAATAGGAAGAAATGGCACAAAGTATCTGACAGATGAGCAGAAAACCCTTCCAGGGGTCTAGAGAGCAGCAACAGGAACTGTCCACCTGATAGCTTGATGGTATTTTCAATGTTTTACAGACCAAAGAAGCTTTTATAATTTTAACCGTCTTCTCCCAAAGGGTAAGCATGATCTTCACATTTACTTCTATAGTCGTTGAATAGAAACAATTTGAACATGTGATACAAATCAATGCCAGGCTTTAGAAAGATGGTAGCTGGTGTTCTCTTATACTGAGAATATTATACTGTGTATGTTGGGGGAGGGGGTGCTCTCAGTTAATTTTATTTGCCCTTAATTGGTGCAGCTCATCCACCCAGAACAGAGTGGATCCTGGCTTCTCTGGGTAAAGAAAGTAGAAAATCATACAGGCTTTGCTCTTCCATCAGTCATGGGGGGTCTTGTTGTTGAGGACTAATGCTTGAGCTCTCATGCTTGAGAGGCCCTAGGTGACAGAGCCAGGGCCCTGCACTGGTGGGCAAGGGTTTCTTTCCTCAAATCCCAGCTTGGGATAGGTTGAGAGAAGGGGACAGAGAAGAAAGATCTTTTTTCATTTTGTAACTATGTCTTTCCTTAAAATTTCCTCATTTTCAGCAATGAAATTTACAGAGAATTTCTTCCCTGTCATTTTACTTTTTGCAAAATAATTTCCCGTTTCCCAAAATATACTGTATGCTATGTGCTGCTGGGGAAGATGTTAGGGAGCAAAAAAAATACTCCATTGGCAACCAAGAAAAATAATATGAAAGCACTGTTACTTAAAGTATTGGTCAGTCTCACTGGTCTTGGTTGTGTGAGATTAATCGGAATTTCACTTCATCTATTTTCCGTTCTGATTTATTAGTTTTGGGCCACTCTGTAGTCTGTGCTCACTCATGCCTTCATACATATTTCTTTTCAGCATTATTCCCTGACCTAAATTGCAGTGAAATGAAATGTACTGCACCAAATTTTTCATATCTGAACAAACTGAAGTCATCCAACTGCATAACACATTCCACCTACAAAATTCAATGTCAGAATCATGCATTAGTGATGTTTCACATTTTGTGGAAATGTGAGCCACGGTGAGGAATCTAGATAGGTAGGTTGCCTGTGTTCCCACTGATAAGAAAGTATCCTCTTCCCCCAGAGGACAGCTCAATTGTTCCATAAAGACACTGTAAACCCAACATTTCAGTGTTAATAAGAACCAACATATCAATAAAAGACAAGAAACAGACTATAAATAGATCCACATATATAATACAATCAATTTTTAACAAAGGCACTAAGACAATACAATGAAAAATTTAAAGTATTTTCAATAAATGATCATGAAGGAATTGGATATATATTTTAAAAAAATTAGTAAACGCTGACCCTTACCTCACACCAAAAATATCAATCTGAGGTAGATCACAAACCTAAAAGTTAAAAACTAAAACTATAGAGCATCTAGAGCAAACAGGAGACTATTTTTGCAAACTTCAAGTAGGTAAAAATGTTCTAGAGTTGCAAAAACATCAACTGTTTTGAAAGAATTAATAAACTGCTCTTTAACAAAAATTAAAATGTCTGCTCATCAAATAACACTTAAGAAAATAAAAAGGAAAAAACTAGACGAAAGAAAATATATCCAATACACATACTTGAAAAATGACTTTTAACCAGAAAAAAAAAACCTCCTACAAATCAATAACAAAAGAACAGCAATCCAACTTAAAAAGGGGGCAAAAGACTTGAACAGACACTTCACAAACACAAATGATCTGTAAGTATATGAAAAAGTACTCAGCATCAGTAGTTATAAGGGAAATGCAAATTAAAAACATAATGAGACACAATTCCATAGCCATCCAAATAACTAAAAAGAAAAAGACAATACTAAATGTTGGCAATGATGTGAAACAACTGGAACTCCCACACACTGCTAATGGGAAAGCTTCTTTGACCATTTCTTATAAAGTTACCCAAACCCTTACACTATGACCTAGCAATTCCAATCATGGGCATGACCCAAGATCTATAAAAACATATGTCCACAAGAAGACTTATTCAACAATATTTACAGCAACTTTATTCAAACTGTACAATTGGAAACAATTCAAATATCCATTCACAGAAGAACAGATAAACAAATTATGGTATAGCCAGACAATGGATATTATTCACCAATAAAAGGCAGCAATCCTACTGATATAAGAGGAAGATGAATCTCAAAGACATCCTACTAAGTGACAAGAACCAATGCAAAGAGCACTGGTTACTGTAGGATTCCATTTGCTTTAATACAACTAACTCACGGTTATAGAATCAGAACAATGATTTCTTCTGGAGGTAGAAAGGGAAAACTGAAAAGTGGCAAGGGAGAATTTGCTGGGATGATGAAAATATTCCTTATGTTTATTAGCATGATTACCTGAGTGTATATATTTGTTAGAATTCATCAAACTGTACACTTAAGATTGACAAATTTTACCTCAAAAAACCCTATTGTACAAAACATTACAAATATGGTATTACTATAAAGTTTTAAAAAAGGTTTTATTACTGATTTGATCATCCTAATAAAATTATTTTTATTTTAAATTCCACTGAACCTTTCAATGTCTTATTTAAATGTAGCATATCATGCATATCTAAAGAAAAAAATGACTCAATCTCTCATGCATTTATGACGGTTATAGTTTATGTATTTCAATGTCATATTGTGCCTTGATATTGAGATTATTTTATAAGGACCTGAGAATAATTCTTCCTATTCATATATAGGCCTTATTTTAAAGTTAATCGCTGTTAACATTGACTTAAAACATCTTTCTTTATGTTTTCAACTAGTATTTTTGCCTCTTCAGCTTTTTTCTTACCAATTTTTCTTTTACTTGTCCCACGTTTGTAATAAAGCCACTTTCTGGAGGAAATTAATATATACTTTATATGACTGTGGTATTCACAATTGTCTTTTTTTTTTTTTCCTTTTTGTCTCTGATATCGTTCCTAAACTCACAGCTAAGCATCTTGAGGTCAAAGAAGTCTTTAAAAATAATCTTGGGTTTGACTCTCTGTTCTGTTCCTTCCTCACTATATGACTTTAAGTTAAATAATTTCATTAAGATCCAGCTACTTCTTAAATAATAACAGCTGTCACTATAGCAATTTCATAGCTTCAAAAGAGGAGAGAAGGTGAAATCAATCCCCTTGCAACTAATAAGGGCGTGTATTGTCTGTAGAGAATGTAAAAAACAATAATAAAGCCACATGCAGACAATTCTAAAACATGTCAATGACAAAATAGCCTCTCCCCACGGCCCCACGGGGCAAAATGGTCTCAGTGACACTACATAGGACAAGTCAAAGCAATGCAGGTTGGAGGCCACCCCTGTGGACTGCAGGAGGAAGCAAAGTAACACAAGCACCAGGTGATCATTTAGCGACAGCCGAGGAATAGCTAACCTTTACTGAGCAACTTCCATGTGCCTGGTCCCATGCCAAAAGGCATTAATCATTTAATCCTTGCAACATTCCATGAAGCAGATACTACTGTCACCATTTTACAGTTGAGCAAACTGATGGAGAGATAACTAACCTCCTCAGGACTACCAACCGGTAAGAGGTAGAATTGGGAGCATGCTGGCAGTGGACCCAAGAGGTGCCTTTGAACCATGAAGCCACATGACTATTTCTGAACTGCATGGCTTTCCTAGGGGCTTAAGATGGTGACAGAGAAAAGGGTGGAGGCTGAGAAAAGGGGAATTCTTGATTTAAAACAGTCTGTTTGAGAGATTTTGGATCCTTAAGGTTGGTTCACAGCAGTATAAAAAATAAGAAAACCTGAAAGCCATATTCTTTAGGAAAATAAATTATAGTCTAATTTCCCAATGTCTAGGAAATACAGAAGGGCAGCCTTACCAAAAATATTGTGCTCAGCTGCCTAAATGTGCCCTGTGTTTGTGCACATATGAGTGAGCAGGTCCATGTCTGACAATTCTCACTCTATCAACAAGCCCAGCACTTTTGTATCTGTGCCCATAGTGTGTGCTCGAGGGGCCCCAGCCAGGTCACCCTGGAGAGCTCGTCTGTCCGGTGCTCTCACCAAGGAGGGTAGTGACCAAGTGCAGGATCAGCAAAGAGGAGCAGAGCCCTCCAGGCAGCCCATGACCAGGGAGCCCAGCTGAGTGTGCTGTTGTGGCAGTGGACTCACCCCTCCGCCATGGTGTAAATAAATCAAGTGGTAATTACACTCTGCAGCACTTAATGCCATTCCTGTGTTGCCCTCATTTACCAGCTCTAGACAGAAAGAAAGGCAGATCATTTCCACTAAAAACATAGGGCCTCCTCATTTTCGGCCTTGCATCCCACCTGAGTCCCTGAAGCACAAGAAGTGACGGAGAGAACATGCACGCAGAGTTCCAGACCCTGTGACTACATCCTGCTGTTACAGCAGGGGTGGGATGGAAAACGCTGGGAAAGGGGACCCACCGTTACCATACTGGAACACACACCAACAACCAAAAGCCTACAAAAAACTGAGCATCAGTTCAAATAAACTATGCATTAGTATGACAATTTAACCTACCAGAAAGAAACGCTGAAATTTTCACAGAAATGCATGCACACATGAACCTGAACAAACTAAGTTCTCATGTGATTTCCATCAAAGCAAATCCAACCTTCATGTTTGGCCATAAACATGTCATCTTGGGTAATTTATAAGGGAGCACTTAGCAGATACATGAATTATGCCTTCATGAAGATTTTAGTTTTAAATGTTATCAGGCTGTATGAAAATGCAACCTAATACTTAGTTTTATATAAAATGTCAGTGCTCTCTCTTAGTCTGACTTTATTATACAATTACATTATGCTTAAGTTAAATAGATTTTAACAACCTGCAGAAATTGAAATGGCACTAGAAAGCCAAATATTTAAATTACACTTATTTTAAACTATTGGCTATCTTCTAGATGGACTCATCCTGACAAAGTATAAAAGCTAAAAGTATCAATTATTCAAAAATTATTTAGTGACTGAAAAATTTAGTTTTTAAAAAAGTTATATATACTAAACTAGGGATTAGTGAACTTTTTCGTAAAGAACCTGATAGTAAATACTTTATGCCTTGCAGGACAGTCTCTTATGACCTCTCAACTCCACCACTGTAGTGAAACCAGACATAGTCAACACATAAACAAATGATCATGGTTGTGTGCTAATAAAACTTTATTTACACAACAGACAGAGGGTTGGATTTGGCACACAGGCAATAGTTTGCCAACCCCTGATCTAGGCTAGACTAAAACATCAAGTGGAATCCCATCTCTAATAAATACTGGAAGCTGCAACTTCAGGGCATAAATATGAATCCCTTTGTCTCCAACTGTACAACTTTTGATGCAGTCAATGTTTCTCTCCAGTTTCTGCAAATTGTTAATTTTTATCATGAAACATGAGATTTGAGGGTGTTTATCCTTTCTTGCACAGAGCACATGAACAGGTGTCAATGCTGATCATAGCTAGAAGTAGAGTGGGTCCCATGTGTGACTCCGGATGGCTAAAGAAAGTGTTCTACTTACAAGAGGATGCTTCATTTGACTAGGATTGGCTCTCAACAAGGCCCGTGCACCTTAGAAGAAAAAAGTCACTTCTGTCACATAAGAGCTCAACTGATTCACTCAACTTCAAAAGGGCACTGAGAATGCCATGCTTTGAAAAACATACAAAACAGTAAGAGGAGCAGAGAAAAGCTTGATGTGTTTTTCTCAAATGACACAAAACAATTTGTCTCCACAGGTTTAAGGAAAATCAATTAAAACATAATCTGTAGATCAGGAGTGGTATCTACTTAAATGCCAAAAAGGAAAATAACCCCAAATAGAAAAGACAAAAAAAGACATATCAAGGTATGAGAAGAGTAGACCTATTCAAACCTATTCCAACGCAGTCTGCTAAAACCAGATCCTCAGCACTACACATCTGCTGGTCAGATCTGAGCAAATGACCATGGCAGGTCAAGTGGAGAGCTATTCTGGACTTTTAGCACTGAAAATCAGGGTGTACACAGTGAAACCACGCTGCTCTCTGACCCCACTGCTAACTCGCCGCAGTGACAAGGTAAGCTCCACTGGCTGCCCTGGGCTAATGTCCTCACTACAGTAGATAAACTACTGAAAACCCAAACTCTCAAAGGTTGCTGCTTGCAGTCCTTTTTGGAACCAGCAAGGGTAAGAATAACTATTTCAGTTCCCAAAGATGTTATATCATGATCTGTATGGATCTTTTAAAAAATGGTACCATTTTGGAGTATTACTTATCATTTTAAGCAATTCAATACTAAACAGCTGTTTCTAATATCAGGTTTAAAAAAAAGAAGAAAAATAGGACCTGAGAAAGTGCTATGAAATAACTGTTAATTTTTAAGATATATGAGTAAAGATGAAACTAGCCTAAAAAAGAAATTTATTAACTACAGGGATTACTTACATAAAAAAAAGATCTACAGGTAGAGGTCTTTTGCTTTAGAGGGACATGGTTCTCCCCACTCCCGCCATCAACTCTTACAAGCCTCTAGCTGCAAACATACTGGCCCCAGTGCACTCAGGAAAGGTAGATTTCCAAGGGCTCCCAAGACTATGCTCCCACCTACTCTCAAATGCTCTGTTCTTGCAGTCTCAATCTTCTGTCTATCCTCATTGACAGACTATCTTCCTATTTCTGTGTATCTATTTGTTTAAACGGTTATAACTGAAGAAATATAGCAAATTACACCCAGCTAGCCATGGGTCTTCCATAAATTCCATTTTGAAAAACCACACTGATTCTTTGGTAATGAAGTTGAGGATTAGGGAGAAGTATAGAAATATTCTGCTTGATTTTGTTCATCTGGGATTGGAAGGAGTTGTTTGATTTATAGGTCTGTTTGCCCTCTGGAAGGAGGCTACCATGGGTGTAGACTGTTTCTAGTTGGTGCTAAAATCTTCTCCTCAGGAGATGTGGTATCTTGTGGTTTCATATCCACCTTCCTGCCTCCACTCCCCTCAGGATCTAATTATTAAATTAAATTTAGCCTATAGCTGCCTCCTTATGCATTTTAAGTTTGGCCTAAAGGTTTTTCAGTTCATAGTAAACTGTAACCTAATTGGATGTGTAAATAGACTGTCATCTACTTTTGTGTCAATCACTGAGTTTTGGCCAATCAAAGGCAGCCACCTGTACAAACCAAGTTCAAATAAGGCAAACACTGAGCTGTAACTCATCTGGTTGTTTATGCATCTCACTTCAGTTTTCTGTACACCACTTTCTTTTTTCTGTCCATAAATCTTCCACCATGTGGCAGCACTGGAGTTCTGAACCTGTGCTGGTTCAGGGGCTTCCCAATTTAAGAATCATTCATTTCTCAAGTAACCTATGTTAAATTTAATTTGTCTAAGATTTTTCTTCTCCATTAAATATATAATACAGTATACCAAACAAAACAGAAAAATTTTTTAAGTGAGCTGAAGTTCTAGAAGGGAATAGAAAAACATTTTAAGTTAAGCCAAATATTGAATAAAAGTTCATAATGAAACATAAAAATCATTGAGATAAAATAATTGAAAATATTTTACTGGAGCACCAAAACTGGTCTAAAATATTTTTCTTGCCTATCTATACTGACTGCCTTAGGGACCGCATGGCTTTAGATACCATAAATATGCTAATGACCTCCTCATTCACATCTCTAGGCCATCTTTACAAAACACCAGATTGGTGTATCCAATGGCCAACTCCATGTCTCCATTGCCTGTCATTAGCATCTCAAACTGAGTTCCTGATCTCTCCTAAACGTGTCCCCACCACATTCTTCTTTCTTCTGTCAGTTAATGGCAGCATCTTTCTTCCTGCTGTGTTGGCCAGAAACTCAGGAGTCAGCATTTCTGTTCCTCTTTCTATCACACCACACAGCCAAGTTGTCATTAAATCTTACACTTTCAGTTATTGGTCTTTCCAGAACCTGACCATTCCTCACCACCTGACAGCCAACCCCTGGCCCAAGCCACCATCCCTTGCAATCTATGTCTGTAGCTGTCTTACTGGTCTCTTGTAGACTCTCTCAAACACAGCACCTCACTTCTGCAAGGCCAGCAAGAGACTCTCTACTGCAGTCAGCTGATAGAGTTTTATATACTGCAACCTAATCACAGCAGTAAGAGTCCATCACTCTCACCACACTCTATCAGGCTTATAACCACCCATTGCAAGGGCCATCTTAGAACTCTGCCTACCACGCTGTCTAAAATCGCTACCCTATCCCACCCCTGCAATATACATATACATCTATCTCCATCCCTGCTTTGTGTTCCTCCGTAGTACTTTTTACCATTTGAATGCAAATATGTTATATATTTATTTATTCTCTGCTTCATTTCATTCAAATATAAGCCTGACAAGGACAGAAGTTTTTGTTTCCTGCTATATCCCCAGTCTGCAGAACAGTGCCCGGTTCAATAAATATTTATTGAATATTTATTGATAAATAAGTTATCAATAAATAATTATTGAATTAGTCTACTATTTACTATGTAGGTTTACTTTTAAAACATCAGGATCTCAACATCTCTATACTGCTTTCTATGATCTGTTTCTACTGTCATTGCATTGCATCAGAACTTTGTTGAGTCACAAAGGATGAAATTAAATGTTATCCCTTCCCATGGTAACAAAGCTATACAGTTCTATTTTCATTTCAAGTTCCACTGCAAACATGGAAAATTTCAGCCAACTATGTGGTGAGAACTCCACATTGAGTATTTGTAAAGCCAGCATTTTATACTTACATGAAACAGATGTGTTCCCTGTCCAGTGCCCAGCCTCACAGACGATTCCCATGTTGTTTTTTTATTTTAAAAATTCTTCAGTCAAACAGTGGAAGGAAAAGGAAGTAAAAGCCAAACTCTCTTTGAATACTGACTTTAAGAAAATTAGAGTATGTGATTAGGTTAATGATTCAAACAGACAGAAGTAAGGTATTCAGAAGGAATGAACATCCTATTACCAGAGTAATAAATGTTATAGATCCATTACCCACCTCATTTAAATGAATGCTGCTTTTTGAAAGAGGTAGGGGAGAGTAAAAGGCCAAATGCCATAAATATGAAATACAATTCCATGTAAAATACACATTTATATCCGTTCCAACCCATGTGCCTCTGGTTAACAACTTATTTTAGGTGATTTTTAAAAGCCCCAAATTGATATGCACTTAATACTAATATACATCTATCCCCATCCCTGCTTTATCTTCCTCCATAGTACTTTTTACCATTTGAAATGCCAAATATGTTATATATTTGCAAGTCCCATACACAAATTGACGATTTACCTGAACAATGCACCCTGAAAGTCACAAGCACATGGCCTCTCCGAAAAGTAAACATAGGCTACCCAGGTGTTCACAAGTCCTAACAAGCAGCCTGATTTTGTCTTATAGCTTGCTTACACTTCCCCAGTCTTTTTCATTTTCCCAGCACTACCACCACCAATAGTAGCAATTCAAGGAACACAGTACATTTCTAAATCTCCCTTACCACTGATAAATGAGCATTCATTTCTGAATTCCTGGCTGGCTTTTGCTTCTGGCTTCTCCCCTCTTACCATCCACACAGCTTCAAGGTTAATCTGCTCAAAACAGTAATTTTGATAAGTTGCTCCTCTGGTCTCGAACTCAGGGCAACTCCCTGTGTCCTAGCTTGTCAAGTTCTTAACCTAGGTTAAGCCCTTAACAAGAGTCAGTTTGGTTTCTATGTTCATTGCAAACCTGCACACCTGATCTCATCTGGGCACCACTGGCCCAGGAGTGATTGGCTGAAACAATACAGGTCAATGAATGGAAATCATAAGCATCAAACCCTCAGCCCTACTGACTGTAAATTAAGAACATCTCTGCATGCCAAGGACAGAGCTGTTTCCCTTTCCCATAGAAACACAGTAAGGTTAAACAAGAAGAGAGTTCTTAGAGCACGGTCTTCAGCATCTCAAAGTAGAAGCAGTATAAACGCTGGAGTAAATTTGGCAGCATTTCCCAAGCATTTTAACTGACCTTTCCATGGAGGCAGAATTCAAAGAGGGGCCAGGATTTCCCACCCCCTGGTGTATGCCCTGTGCGTAATCCCTGGGCTAGTAAATACCATGGATTTGACTCCCATGATTGGCAGGTATGTGGCACAGTGACCTCAAGATAGAGAGAGTATCTGGGTGGGCCTAGCCTAATTTCATGAGCCCTTTAAAAGGGTTTCCTTTGGCTGGTCACAGAAAAGAATCCAAAGAGATTTGAAATCTGACAGGAATCTGATGAAGGATCCTGCTGTTGGCTGCAATGTTCCTGAGAAGACCCACAGCAAACAAATGCAAGTGGCTTCTAGAAGCTTCTAAAAACTTCAGTCCTTGGCCTGCAGCCAGGAGACACGGACCTCAGCCCTGCCGACAACCTGAATGAGCTCAGGAGCAGATTCTTCCCCATGGCCTTACTTGAGAGGGCCGTGTAGCCAACTCCTTGCGTTGGAGACCCTGACAGAGAACCCCGCTGAGCCATGGCAGACTTGGAACCACCGAGCTAAGAAATGGGTACTGTCTGTGGAAATCTGTTATACAGCAATAAAAAACTGGTATGCTTTCCTCTAAGCCTAGCCTCTGTTTGTTCATGCAAAAAGTAACATCCTAAAAGTATCTCACAGCACTATCACCTAAACTCACAGGTGTGAACATGTTAAAAAAAAAAAAAAAAGTATAAGAGGTTGCTGAAGAATATTCTATCCTCCTCACAAGACCATGACATCTGGGAACAAGCAGAATATACAAATCCTTAATGGCAATGACTATTTTAAAGACCACCATGCATATGCCATTTTTCTCAGAAATGGTAAAATTGAAACCAGCCCTTCCATGATATTTTATTAATGTCACATCAATGACAGGAATATCAACAATATAATTTATTTACATTTCTATGAGGTATATTAGGAAAAGTGTTCATCTTTTATTCATCAAAATACTAATTATCTACTGTATACAGGATCCTTTGTAAATGCTTACTGAATAATTCCAAGGAATAATTCCAAGGATGGCTAATAAAAATATGCCATCAGTAGATTATTACAAGAAAAAGTAAATATTAGAGGATGTTTTTCCCATTGCTTTACTTAAGAGTGAGCATTAACTTACTAAAATATAAATATTCTGAAATAAAATATACAAATATTCTGCATCTGATTCAGCCCTTGTTCTGTAGATATTCACAGGCTATTAAGAAAGACACAGACAGTCTGTTAGGAATTGAAACGAGCAATTTCAATCAGTACAATATTAGTGGTATGTGTGGTCTTTAAGATTCAGTGTAGCCAGGGAGTTACATATGTGTAGTGTGACAGTGGCGAGGGGTCAATTAAAGTGTCTATCCTCCGCCAATCCATCTGCTGTGCATCCATCCATCCATACATCCAAGACTGTTACAAGCTAATGAGAAACATCTGACCTAATTAGGGCAGTTCTGGCATTTGCTGTGCACCTAAGGAGTGTAAGCAACTACATTTAAAAAAAAAAAAAAAGACTAGCTTTTCAAGAAATATTTGTATCCATTGTAACTTGCTTAAATATGAAAGATAGTTGACAGTTTTTAATCTGTTATGATTAGGCATTCACATCTCTAATACAACAGTTTGAACACCACAAAATTTCATCCATCCATGCAAAGGGAGCACTATTTTATGCACTAACTTCTAAAATCCCCCAAATAGAAAGTTATATCAAAACCAAGCTTACTCCCCAGAAACATAATATATGAGAGTTCAGGACTGAAATCAAACACACTCAAACTTTCATTCCTGACCCAGCAATCTAAAATGACAATACATGTATTCTTGAGATGGCAGAGTAATTAAAAAAGAAAATAATCACCATTATAGTTTAAGAAAAAACACACACACAATATCTATCCTACCAGTCCTGCTGAAAGGAAATGAAAATCTCAATCGGTATTACTCTATAATGATTTTTCTTAAGTGAGAGACTTCCCCACGATAATCCATTTCTTATTTGGCATTTATTTTTAAAAGGATGAGCTATGACTACTCACACAAGCTGTTTTCAAATTCTACCACTGAAAATCATTCCTAAAAAAAATTTCTGAAACTCAGTGATCAGATGTTTAACATCTGCTGTGTGCTCAACAAAGTCAGGAATGCAAAACAGAGTGCTTGGAAATAACAGGCACATAATGAATGCACTGATTGAATGTAGTGAGAAGGACAACATGGGCCCAAGCCCTGAAGTAGGTTAGATCTTGGCTGTAGAGATGCAGCTAATAAACACGTGAACATTTTAAAATTAAAAATTCATAATATAAAACAATAACAAAACACCCCGAAGAACTATCTACTTAGAAATGATTAAGATGGTACATTTTGTATCATGTTTTTCACCACAACTAAAAAGTAAAGGAGGGCAGGGGGAAGGAAGGGACAGATGATCAAGCTAGGAAGACACCAATGCCTTGGAGGAGGGGAGGCAGAAGAGACAGGAGGGTTGGGGCCTGAGGAAACCCCAATAATGGGAAATTCCCCCACAGAGGCAAAGGTGTCAGGTATCAGCAGGTAAGGAATTCCAAGAAGTATAATGGTGAGATCAATGTTAATATTCCTTTTTAAAATAAAAAAAATTCAGGACCACCAAAATAGCCCCAGCAAATCTGCACTAAAAGTCCTTTCAATGCTATTTTTATCCTCAAAATATGAACAGATAATTTTCCTGGAAAATGCAGACACTTCTGAAAGAGCCTAAGTTAGAGAAAAACCACTACAGACTGCTGTTTGCCAAACAATTCACTGATGAGTTACTTCTGTAATAATGAACTACGCTTAAGCACCCTAGAGCTTCAAGCTGGGTTTAAGGATGACTAAGAAGTATTTAGAATCAACACTGAATTTCCTCAGTATATACATAACCTTCAGATGTAAATCATTAAGCTTTTATGCTAATAACTCTTCTGGAGAAGTTGAAAGAGGGTTAAGATGAAGACTCTAAAGTTTAAATTAAATCCTACTTTGACATTAAAAAAAAATTTTTTTTCAAAATTCTCAAACTGGTCTCCAAGCACACTAACTCCTACATAAAGAAGCTATTTTTTAAAGCCCTAAGATATCAATATTCATTATGCACACTGAATAGCCCAGAAAAAGCTCTCAAGTTTTACAAGAGATCAGTCATTTACCAAAACAAGTATAAACTGTACAGATAGAATGCCTGTATTACTATTCCTATTTAATAGGTACCTCTTCAGATATTTACTAAGGACCGTGACTTGATTTATATAAGTCAGAGAGAGAGAGAGAGAGAGAGAGAGGAAAAAGGAAGATTAATTACAATTTGATGAGGTACAGAGTGCCTCTGGTCAGTTGCTGGAACTACACCCCAGATGTAGTTCAGGGATGCCATTGAGGTGATGGTTGGAGACTATGATGGTGCCTTCTACTCTGGAACTTCTAAAGGAAACAAAAATGGCAGCTTCCAGGCATAGATCACATATCTCTATAGTTTATGAATGCATCCCCAAGACCCAAACCTTACTACAAACATCCTCCCCCAACACAGACCTCAGAGCAAAGGCTTCAGGTACTTAATATTTACCTCTTCTCTGCAGATAGGCTGAGACTCCTGGGCCAAGGCGTAACAATTATTTAACTATTTGAAATCCTGCAGAATGCTCAGTCACCGCTTCCAAAAAAGCAGAATATCTCATTCTTATTAAAGAGTCTTCACTGTTTTCATAGGAAAGCAGTGTACTGAGTTTGCATTTTCTACCTAATCAAAGTCTCTCCTGGAATATTATTTTCAATATCGTTTGGAAATGTCCCCTATCATCACCAATATTTTCGCTTCATAACTCTTCTATCCAACTTTCTTTGCTTTGAAAATGTGTTAACATTACGGCTGTCGACATCAGCTCTAGAAATCTGCCATATATATTTCATAGGATTCTCAGCCCAACACTTTTACCTTAAGACCCTATGTCCTATAGTACAAATTCTCTCCAACATGTGTAAAACCACCAAACATTGCACATTCAACTGCACTATAGTCACCACAGTAAAGTGTGACCCCTCTGCAAGGTCTAGTGTAAGACTGGAGATGCAATAATTAAAACTGGCCATTATGGTGGCCTGACTTGGCATCAATGACTCTTCTTGCAAAATAAGTGAGAGCAGGAGCAGATGATAGGAGTTGAAAATTAAGAAATGCTATTTTGCCTATGGTAAGAGGGATACATTGATTTTCTTCTTAGATTCCTGCTCTAAGGGAGTTTCAAAGGTTGCCCCAGCAAGGAAGAAATTACATACCTATGTACATCTAACTAAGGTTTTCGGGTTATCTCAGGTTTGCCAATGGATGACTATGTTGTACTTAATGAGGATTCTTGGTATACACAGTACTGTAGACTAGAAAGAACACAATACCTGGAATCATGAGTCTTCAGTTACATTTGTTAGTTAACTCCTGGCCCCACACAACCGCTCTGTGCCTTAGTTTTTTCATCTGTGAAACGGGCACTCTTCAGAATGACAAAAACTACGTGCAAACGATTTCTGAGAATCCAGGAGTCCTAGAAGACTGAATTACTAACACTTTTAAAGTTCACAGTTGTGTAATTAATATATATAGTAATGGTTGGTTTTGACAATTTAATTGCATAAAATATAAAAATTCAATTATAGCTAATTAGAGCTAATATAATGCTAACTTGGCCACCATGCTTAATGAATATCATATTTTATGTTACTGAAATGATTCTTATGTTAACAATAAGATCAAAGCAGAAAAAAAATTCACCTAATCAGCATGGTGATGGTATTAGAACATGCGGCCTTTGGGAGATGATTAGGATACAAAGGCTGCAACCTCATGAATGGGATCAGTGCTTTTGATCAGACTCTTAGAAAAGAGCCCCAGAGAGCTGCCTTGTCCCTTCTGCCTTGTGAACCCACATAGAAGGCACCATCTATGGGGAAGGAGCCCTCACTGGACACCAACTCTGCTGGGGCCTTGATCTTAGACTCCAAAACTGTGAGCAATCAATTTCTGTTGTTTATATATTATTCAGCCTGAGATATTTTGTTATAGCAACCTGAGCAAACTAAGACATTCTCTGTAAAGCAATGTCCACCTTCTGGTATTAGGATCTTAATATAATTTCTTTGTTTTTCATAAGATGAAAATCCTCCTTGGTCTGTGGTCCATAGTGCAGTGGTTTTCACAGATGGCCAATGACTTTTGAATTTTATCCAATAGATAAAACTTTAATTGCTCTAATCAACTACGAAACATGTCTGTCAGATGAAACCTGGGTGGCTAACTGGCCTCAAGGTCACAATATAAAATAAAAATAAGTACAATATTAAAAGAAGTCCAAGTCATTAGAAGACATCACATATAGTAAAGCTGTTCACAGAAACAGACCTATGCCTCATGAGTACACAGAGCGTGCATGCAGTCAGATCAGGAAACAGTTCATTCATTTCACTGGGTGCCAGGCCCTGGGGATAGAGCAGTCAAGAAACAGATAAAACATCCCGCCCTCAAGATGCTTAAATCCTCATCCTACTATTAACACTGAACTTTCTAAATGAAGAGCGACACAGTAGCGAGAGAGAGTGTGGTTATATGTCACTTTGCTGACACCCTGCTACAGCCCTGATGACTGCTGATGCACGCAGCACTGCTGTGAACAGTTAAGGGAATGGAATTCAAGTGTGCTCTGAACTCCACATGAAGCCCCGTGCTAGCCCTCCTCCCTTAATAAAGGTGGCAATAACCATCGTAATTGCAGAGACCTACACCACACCAACTTAAGATTGTCAGCTTACAATGAATTCCACTCCACTAATTTTTAAAATAATGCTTTAACAGACTATTAAGCATTGACTTTTACCTAATTAAAGCTCCTTAAAAAGAGAGCTTTTTATTTTAGCCAGTTAACTCATTATTTCCTAAAACTAAGTAGTATAAATGCTACAGAACTCATGTAATATTGAATATCCTTAATTGATAAAAACAGTTTGAGGGCTCTGTTTCACTTCATCCATAAAGTATTCTGCCCCTGTCTCATAAAAATTTCCAAGTGTTGCCTGATTTTTAACCACAATGCTCTTCATTAAAGAGCATCCATGATGCCCTGAAGTCTGATGTGTGAGTGAGTTTTGCTTGTTTCAAGTTAAATGACAGCTGAAATATTTCCATTTGGTTTTTATTTTCTGATTCTGTTGTGTCAGTGTCTAATTTGCAAAGTTACAAAGCTGATGATTTTGTTAAGTGTAACATCCATAGTCTGGCTACTAAGGTCCATCTAAATTAGAAATGAGTGCAGGTACTTAGTTTGATTGTTCAGCTGCCACCCTAACAGCTTCTGTATTTACCTGGTAGCTGCTGCTTTTATATGGATATTTTAATATACAGACATTTCCTACATAACATATTTTTATTTTTTCATTCATACATTTTTAACTGGAAGGTAGCTTCGATGCACTGAGGTAAGCCTATAAAGCATGAACTATTACCAGAGATATATTCGTTTTCTGTATGTTCCTGAAAGTTATCTAAACAAGGCTGTCAGGCAGCTTTTGAAGGGCTGCACAGACAGTTGCATAGGCTGCACACTGAACAATCTGAGGGGTCATCATGACCATGGTAGTCTATGTAAGTGGCACCCCTAGGATTGCACATTATTCACTTGTATGAGTATATGCAGTGCCTCCGAGAACACATGTTATCTAGGTGTGAACTCATGCTGCTCTAGAAAGTAATTCACAAGTAGCACAGATGAGGTGCTTTATTCAAGCCCCTCAAAACATATCTAAGCCCAGAAGAATAGTACTCATATCCATTGGTTCAAACATCTCCCATAAAAGGGGAAATGTGTATTCACATAGTCAAACCAAATGCAAAGAAATAAGAGAGATGTGCATTACATTTTTTCAAGACAGTACAGTATAGCAGTTAAGAGAAGGGAATTCTAGAATCAGTCTGATTGGATGCAAGTACCTGCTTCACTACTTATTAGCTTGTGTGACCCTGATCAAAGTATTTCATCTCTCTATGCCTCAGTCTCCTCATCTATAAAATGGCATAATAACAGAACCTACCTCAGAGCTGTTAGGAGGATTAAATGAGGTAATACATGTAAAATAGCTAAACCAGTGCCTGGCAATAGCAAACTATGTAAGTGTTTGGATTTCGCATTGGTTCTATTAGGTAAAAAAATCAAAGCAGAAAGAGGTCAGGGGTTTAAGAATTAGTGATGTATTCCAGATTGAAAATGAAGGCTCTTCATTAGGAGATATACCTAATGTAAATGATGACTTAATGGGTGCTGCACACCAATATGGCACCTGTTTACATATGTAACAAACTTGCACGTTGTGCACATGTACCCTAGAACTTAAAGTATAATAACAAAAAATATATATAAAAAATAAAAAAGTTATAAAAATAAATAATAAATAAATAAATAAATAAATAAAAAGAAAATGAAGGCTCTTGATTGACAGGGAAGTTTTCAGCAGACCAATCTGTTTTACAACTCAAGTTTCTGACAAAGTTAAAATCCCTGACTTAAAGTAATCATTAGGTCTGAAAAGCAAACTCGCACTCACTGAGTGTTACCACTATTGATGTGGCCGTCCTCACAGGGCACCGGGCTGGTGCATCGCAGCCTTCGGTGCCTCAGCTGACATTTACTGGCCACCTCTCCTCTTGGGTAGGGACGTACCTAGGGGACAAATGACTCCAGTTTACCTAATCAGCTGCCAATAAAACTTCAAATCCTACAAGGGAATAACTGCCCAAAGGCTCGTGCAGCCTGCCCTGGTGAGGTGTTTGCTGCTTTCATTCATATTCTTTAAATATCAGCTAATCCCTGGTGCATCGCACTCCCACCTTGGAAAATTATCTCATTCACTGCAGTGCAAACAGGCCCTGCTCCTGGTGCTATGAGAGAGAAGGAAGTGTTACAAAGACGAAAGCACCACGCAAAGTTTCCCAGGCTGGAGGGAGCCAGGACTATTCCCACAGTGTGAAGTGGGACAGCTAGAAACCAGAAAAAGTCCTGGCATGTTAATTTGCAGATGCTTTTTTATCTATTTCAATTCTTACGCAAGCATCCAGGAGATTTGATAAGCAGTTTTGATGTGGATTACAGTTTTAGATAGTAGAAAACACAACATACACAAGAAACATATTTTTAAAGAGAATTAAATATATGCAACATTCAAGCTTCTCTCACACCTACATCTAGCAATTCTAGAAAAGCGCAGTCCTACTCATAAAATGCTGGCACATGATGGTGCACACATTATCTAACTGTACCAAAATGTCCCACAGTACCTCTTGCAACCAATCACCTAACTAGTTCTCTTGGAAGAAATAAGATGGGGAGATCCCACTGGGGAAAACTGAAGTTTGTATCACAGAAAAATCCAGGTAAATTAGAGGTCTGACTAAACTAGGAATAGATAGGTTGTGTAAAAGAATCTCTGCAAAAAGCAGCCAAAAGACAAATGGGTCCCCTAATTTCATCTCTGCATGATGCTGACATTGCACTCACAATTCTCATTACCACTGGATTGTGCCAGAAAATCAGGAAGTGGTGCCCAAACCCTGTAACTCAACAGCTTAATAAAAATGCGTATGTTCTATTTTTAAATTAATCAACATCTGTGATTTTAGAATTTCTTCATCATAAATGCAATTAGTACCATACACTAGATCACATGTGTGGAATCTAAAAAGATGGAATAGGAGCTTTCAGTCCAATAATGGTACTTGTTCTAAATTTTTGCCTGATTATAATAGTCACATAAAAAATTCTATGTCTTATGAAAACAGAGAAATCAAAATCTATTTTATTCAGCCTTTACATGGTAAACAGGAGGAAACAGGTTTGGAGAGTTTACACACTGTACCCAAGGCTCTATCCCACTAAGAACTGAAGCGAGATCCCTGCTTATTTCATCTAAGAAAAATCAGAGTTCAAGGAAATAATTTCAATTCCTAGCACTGCTTCCTGACAGCAGAAGTCAGCTGTCTGTCAACCATCTGGCAGTTAAGTGATTAGTGAGTCCTACAGCTGAAATTCAGAGAATAGGAATACCTGCACTAGCTTTAAGTAAGTCCTTACTTAGCAGATGGTTAACACCAGTAAGTGCTGATGACCCCCATTCTTCCTCCACCAATCAGTGCAATGCAAGGCATCAATGTCACAAGTTGGTGACAGCTGATTACCACTGTAGTGAGTGAATTTTACCATGCAGGGTAGTATGCTTACCTTCCCTACCTTGCAACAAGACTCCCCATGTGTTAGGATTTCCATTGACTGTGGCTCACTCCACATGGGCAGTAGCTACAGAATAACAACAAATCAAACTGTTGGGGATGGGGGAGACAGAATCAGCAAAGAACATTTGCTGATACGTTGGCTAAAATATCACCATCAATTAATTAATGAGGACCACTGAGGGTACATAGTCATGACTGGATGTTTCAGATGTGGACAGAAGGGTAACATAGGAGAAGAGTGGGAACTATCATCACCTTTTAGATTAAAACAGTGGTCCCATTTCTTGCTGGAACAAACACTGCGACTAATGTTCACTCCCTTCATCTGGATATGTTAGTAAGGTGTGCACGGACTATTAAGATTTTCCCATTTTTGGCTGCGCGCGGTGGCTCATGCCTGTAATCCCAGCACTTTGGGAGGCTGAGGTGGGGGATCATCTGAGGTCAGGAGTTCGAGACCAGCCTGGCCAACACGGGGAAAACCCATCTCTGCTGAAAATATAAAAATTAGCCACATGTGTTCGTGGGCACCTGTAATCCTAGCTACTCAGCAGGCTGAGGCAGGAGAATCACTTGAACCTGGAGGCGGAGGTTGTAATGAGCCAAGATCGCGCCACTGCACTCCAGACTGGGCAACAAGAGTGAAACTCTGTCTCAACAACAACAAAAAAAAAGATTTTCCCATTTCTAACCTCTGCTTTTAAAAAAGTGTACATTTATCACATTTGTCACTACCATATATTATTTTAGCTATAAACCATGGTATGCTAACTTAAGGATAGTAGAGAAAGAAGAAATATCATAAGTGGACATTTTCAGTCTCATTAAAAACTGAATTTTTTTTTAAAAAGCTGATCCTGCACAGCTATAATTTACTTTCCACTTACCTTAATGTAAGTCTCTAGATTTTCAAATCAAAATACAATTTTAAAGTTCCTAATATAATTGTTAGCAAAAAAGGTGAGGCAGTGTTTTTAAAATTATATGGAAACAGGCACTATTTCCTAAGATGTGAATGCATACGTTTTGGGTGTAGGCATTCGGTTCTGGGTGGGCTAATGGCCACTGCTGCCTGGGTTAGTATTTTCTCTTCCTCCAGCTCTAATCTAGGCAGAGCGGCCCTGGAGTGCCTGGTCTCTATGTGGGCCTGTGATGCTGACAAGATGACTGTGCAGGAGCCACAAGCCAACGCCTGGGAGAGCAGCCGCCGTGCGCATATGGCACATGCTCACTGGGATACAGACACCAGTTTCTCTTCGTAAGCATATTTCAGGTATTGGTAACGTTAGAGGAAAGCAAACTGCTTCTGTGTGCTATATGTTCAATAAATAAACTATCACAGAATGCAGATGAATCCACTTTGGGGACAGAATTATTTGTGCCCAAATAACAAGTAGGGAATGTTAAATATTTTGCAGGAGAAAAAAAAAAGCGTTCACTCAAAAATTGCTGAGGTGGGTACAGTATGTCGAAGAAGCGCTGACCAATTCCAGTGCTTTGGGATGCAGAGAAGGGAGGATCGCCTGAGGTCAGGAGTTCAAGGCCAGCCTGGGTAACACAGTGAGAGGCTGTCCCTACAAACAAAAAATTTAAAATTTTTTAAAAATTAAAAATGTAAAAGATTTAAAAATTTAATTTAAAAAATTTTAAATATTCAAAATTTAAAAATTAGAGACCACACTGTCTCCACAGGCACGGTGGCATATGCCTGTAGTCCCAGCTACTTGGGAAGCTGAGGTGGGACTGCTCGCACCCAGGAGTTCAAGGTTACTACTGTGAGCTATTATCACATCACTGCACTCCAGCCTGAGCAAGGGACGGAGTCCCTGTCTCTAATGTGTGTGTATGTGTGTGTGTATGTTTAAATATATATAAGAAGTGACCTCCAGAGGGGGAGACTAACCTTACTCTACGTGACTCAAACCACCACTATCAGGGGGCAGATCTGAAATTTGGCTCTGAAATTCCTGCTGTACTTCCCACTGTCCCATAGATAGGAGCGGCTCCTAACACAGCCTACTCAACAGACAAAACTTCTTAAATGACTATTTTTAAAATTGTGAGAAGAGTACTAGTGAGTGAAATTTCAACACCATATAAACTCAATGGGATCTCACATGTATAAGACTTTTTCTACATGGCTGGTGAGAAGTTGAAAAGCAAAGAGTAAGAAAGTGAAGCTGGAGACAAAGGCCTTCTTGGCCCCTGGAACAGGCCTGTGGTGCTCCAGGGTGGACTCGCCTGCCTCGGCCAACCAGCAAGGAGCCAAACAGGGACTGGACACATTACAGGCACTCTGCAGGAAATGAGTTTCCTCTTCCAGTCAAATTAAGGCTGATCGAAGAGAGCTCCCTGCATTTTCAGCGTAACCCAAACATAGGAGGTTCTGAGAATGACAATGACTCTGGGCTCAGCAGGGCCAGCAAGGAGGGGCCCTGTGAGTGCCAGCCCAGGCTGGCACCCGGCGATCTGGCTCCAGAGAAATGCCGTCAGGCTGATATGCTTTCCTCAGCTCCTCCAGGGAATTCTGTCAAAAACACAAATCTTGCAGGCTCAGTCAAATGCTAAATTTAAAGAAATATGGGATCAGATAACAACTCTGGTGGCTTAACTATGTGCTTCTCAATCAAGAGCCACGTCTTTCTGGCACCGCACAGCCGGTGCCCAGAATACATTTGTTAAGGGAACCAATGAATGAGCAAACACAAACACACAGCTGTTTAGGAAATTCCTGAATGCCAAGCTCTTCTCTGGGTCCGGGATGAAGTGGATCTGAAGGGTGGGTAGAGAGAGCTCATCATTTTTAATATAATTTGATGCACTTGTTACTTTTCAGAGATTTTTTTTTTTTTAGACAGAGTCTCAATCACTCTGTCACCCAGGCTGGAGTACAGTGACGCGATTTTGGCTCACAGCAACCTTTGCCTCCCAGGTTCAAATGATTCTCCTGACTCAGCCTCCAAAGTAGCTGGGATTACAGGCCTGTGCCCCTACACCTGGCTAACTTTTGCGTTTTTAGTAGAGATGGGGTTTCACCATGTTGGCCAGGCCGGTCTCAAACTCCTGACCTCAAGTGATCCACTTGCCTTGGCCTCCCAACGTGCTGGGATTAAAGGTAATTTTCATAGATATTTTAATTACATGAAGAATAGCTACACTAAGAATACCTTTGCTGTATTCTTATAGCTATTTACAAGGCAATTGTGAAATGATCTCCGTTTTCTCCTCTGAAAATCAAGGAGTTAAAATTAAATATGCAACATCTCTGTCTTCAACACTCCAGGATTTCATATGCAAAATACAACACAGCTCTGAGTAAACAGAACAGTCATTAATGGTCCGAGGGTTGATGATGAGGAGTGACGGCAGCTCTGTAACCTAATTTAGAGTAAGCAGTACCTGATACTTAATTTTTAAGTGAAAAGAGGCTACCATGCATTTCTATGTCATCAGCAATCACTCAGGGAGAGGACCACACGCTTTCTCAATAGGTGCAAGTATCCTCCCAGTCGTATCTTTCGAAGATTAAAGAAACAAAAATTGGGTGAGCTACTAAGCAAAACAATCTAGAATTCATTTGGTACAATACATCTTGCATTTCAAACCCAGACAGTCCCTGCTTGTGTCACACATTGGTGATGCCTATCTGTTCAGCTGACAGACTCCAAACAAAGAAAAGTAGCCTCAGAGATGAAGCGTTAACTGCAGTGGGGGAAGGAGAAAGCGAAAATCAACATAGTCAGGTATGACGGCCCCAGACAACAAAGAGAAAGAGAGAAAAGTAACGGCTGTTTTCCAATTCTAATTAAGTTAGGAAACAAGTCAGAAAACATTGCCAAAGACAGTACTCACTGAAAAGAGATGCCACTAAAAAAGCTAAACAGATTGTGAACAATACTTTTCGTGAAAAAAGAATTTCATCATCATGACTGATGTATGCAACCTAAATTGGAAAACTTTTTTTTTTTAAAGAGACAGAGTCTTACTCTGTCGTTCAGGCTGGAGTGCAGTGGCACTATCAGCTCACTGCAGCCTCCAACTCCTGGGCTCAAGCAATCCTCCTGCCTAAGCTTAACTGAGTAGCTAGGGTTATAGGCGTGCACCACACACTAGGATAATTTTTTTTTTTTTTTTTTTTTGTGGAGACTGAGTCTCACTATGTTGCCAAGCTGGTCTCAAACTCCTGGCCTCAAGCAATCCTCCCAATTTGGCCTCCTAAAGTGTTGGGATTTCATAAGCCACCATTCTAAGCTCCAAATTGGAGGACATTTTAATTAAAAAAAACAAACAAACAAACAAACCAAAAAAACTTCCTTTTAGAGAGAAGGCAAGTAAAAATTATATATTAATATATACAACCTCAAATCACTAAAAGTACTGTTTTTAAAAAGATAATCCTATGTAACAATAAGAATGCATTTACTATAGATAGTAGGTTTGTAGGTTGATCAGCTTATAGACTATGTAAAAAAAAATTTAACATACTTGTACCTTAATGGCATTAATACATGAAGGGTCTATCAATACTTTGATGTTTTCAAACAATCTGAAAAACCAAAACACACCATCCGATGTTCTTTCCCTTTACTCAAACACTGAAACAAGGTAAAAAATAATAAGTATGATTGGATAACAATAAGGGAAACTCATTCCGGGAAAATCTAAGTTTATATTACCAAATTTCACAAAACCAGTATACTCTTGTACTTGGAGAAGAAAAATTCAAATTCTTAGGGTTTGAAGAGGTTGAAGAACTGTATACTACTACATATTAAAATACACTCATGCTTAAGGGGTTTGCTCTTCAATGGTACTCAAGTCAGATCAATACTTAAAGCAAATAAGGAAGCAAACTCAATTACAGCTGAAGTCCAAAATCAAATCACACCTCTGGGAAGTGTGTATGTGTGCACACATGTGTTTGCATGTGCATACGTGTGCAAGAAGAGTGGGGGTTCTCACTAATCTATCCCATTCAGATCAGCACCTTAACTACTCTTTGGTTTTCAGAAACTTTCACTTGGCATGATTACAAATTTTGAGAGATGGCTGTATTATTCTTACCAGCTTAATCTCATGACAAATCCTAACCTGTGGGCAACCATGAAATAAGGCAAATTTACTTTAAAAAGTCAGTGATTTTTAAGACTGCTGATGTCTACTGTTGGAAAGAAGAACACTTAGCAAGTTCAGTTTTAGATTTCCACCATGAGGAATGGTATTATCAAGTAAGATAATAAGTCTTGATTTCACACAGAATATAAAATGTCTGGCTGAGCCTGGCTCTCTCCTGTGAAATGCAAACAGACTTGCTGAAATTCAGGCGTAATACTGTTCTCTGCCAGAATATAATGATGTTAATAGAGACAGAATGTTTTCATCCCAAATTAGCTGAGAAAAGATGTAGCAAAGGACACTGATAAAACCACTCGAAGAGGTGGACTTAAGTCAGCATGAGAGACGTGGCACCATGATTCTGAAAGAGAGGCTGCCTACACCTTCCCTTGGTGTGTAACTGATATAAGGGTCTACAGGAATACAAGTCACAACTGCAGAAACAGCAAGTGTAGTAGCATTATTGCTTCACATCAGGACCTCCTCCACAGAGGCCCGGGCTACTGCATAGGGAGTGCTGGGAGAACAAGAACGCATGGGGCCTTGCACAAGGTCAGTCTCATAAGGAGGAGGAGTCGGGGGTGGTAAGAAAAGGAGGGGGAAGGGGCAAGCAGGGAAGGAGGGCAGAAGGAAAGAAGAGACAGATGACTCCAGCCCATCGGCATCCTAAACTTAGCATAGAGCAAAGAACTAGTATCACTATCACTGCACTCAAATGCACATGTTACTCCCACTACAATGTCTTTCTTTATAGTTTAACTGTACTGCTAAAGGTAAATTTGAAAAGTCATCATATTCTCAGCATTCTAACAAATGGGTTTTCACATCTTCAATTCCTTTGCTGCATTTTCAATTCAGTTCCCATCTGTACTGAGCATGCTTAATGCCAGGCCTGGGTGCTAAGATAACAGGACAGGTCTCTATGGCCAGGAGGGCTCAGACACATTCACTTTCTAAGGTGACTTACAGTGAATTATGCATACTCTTTTCTTTAAAACACATTTTTAAGCCAAGTAATGTCATTAGTTTCAAGTGTACGAAAAACAAATGTGTGAAACAAATGGTAAGAAAATTCTCTAATATACCAAGGATTCAAATGTGTCTTTAGTTCAAAGTAGAGGAAAATGAATGCCAAAGTTTGTTAAACACATCTCATTTAATTTAGGTATGAGATGATAGGGTCAAACATTATTAGATTTCAATTTTCTTGCTTTAATCATTTCATAACAACCATATACCATAAGTGAGCATTCTCCAGTATACTTCCCATTTAAGGATGATAAAAAATATTGTCTAATGAGAGAACAAAATAATTACTGCTATCTTTATTCTTAAGTTGATTTTTAAATTTCATAAAAATCCAAGAATATACTGCCTTTTATATTTTAAAAGTAGCACCTAATAAGAATAAAAGGATTTTTGGACACATAACTCTTGACTATTCACTCTAGTAGTCAATCATAACCAAAGCCTTTATGAATGAGCCTTTGTGACCAAAGTTTAGACAATGACTTAAACTAATGATGAGATGACTGAACTTGCGGCCATTCTTCCCTACTACTGTTAGATATTCCCCCACACTCTGGGTCACAATATCTGTCCCATTCTGAACACATTTGCTGATAGTGCTATTTTTACTTTACCATTATCACGGAGGGCTCTCAGTTACAGAGTATGCACTATGTGCCCAGCACAATGTATTTATATACACCACCTCAGTTAATGCTTACAGCAACCCTCAGAAGTAGGTATTATCTCCATTCTGCAGAAGATCACAGTACATAAGCTACTAACATACCTTAAACACTTCTCATGTGCCAGCTCATGTAGCAACTCACATTCCTAACAACAATCCTATGATCTGGGCACTATCATAATTCTGCTTTCCCATCAAGTAAACAGCTTTCCCAGGGCTGTACCTATTGCACATGGCAGAGTCCACGTCCTGACACAGGTCCTTCTAACATTAAAGCTCAAACTCTTACCCTCAGCACTGGGGAGTGTGGCTCTCCAGGACTGCTCTCTGTCACTAGACATGAGAAGAATTGAAACAATGGACAGGAAAGGGGCCAGGGCTGGTTTGGGCAGAGCCAGACCTTCCGACCTGTAAGTGAGCTGATAAATCCAGCTGGGACACTCCCCCTGCCCAAGTTTTCCTGAAGGAACTCACCATAAGAAAACAGAAGCCTTGCTTCAAAGCTGGCAACTCAATGATACCCGGAGCACAAGACCCAAATGACAGGGTTTCTGAGTGTCCAGGGCACTAGGCATTCCAGGATAACAAGCCTTGGTCTAGAAAGATGCACCATGTCCATTCAGTGGTCATCTGTCCCTTAGTTACCGCAGCCCACTGTGTCCCTCAGCCATAGTAGGCTCTGGACTACTGATTTTGTTACTCAGGCTCTTGGTTACCCAGGCCTGTTTCAGGAGGGACTGCTGGAATTTACGGCAAAATTGTTTTGGGATATAGTGGTGGGCATCCAGTGATGGGAGGGCTCAATTCCAAGGGCGCGTGGGGAGGTTAACAAAGGCTACCAGGGAAAGGTAGTAGGAGGGCCGAGCCTGAGACCAGCAGCAATGCTCTGGCATCCCAGGACGGAGGCAGGAAGCCAGGGTAAGAGGCGGTCAGCAGGAGGAAGACGTGTGGCAATCAACTGACTTGCAGCCGACAGCTTAATGACAGATGGAAACACTGTGAAAAATAAAACTATTTTTTTTCCTTTTTAATAATAGCCATTCTGACTGCTGTGAGATGGTACCTTGTTGTGGTTTTAATTTGTATTTCTCTGATGATTACTGACATTGAGTATTTTTTCATGTTTGTTGGCTGCTTGTATGTCTCCTTTTGAGAAGTGTCTCTGCATGTCTTTTGCCCACTTTTTACCAGGGCTATTTGGTTTTTTGCTTGTTGAAATCATTTATGCTCCTTCCACAGAGGAAAGGGAAGGATTATTGTTGGTGGGAATGTAAATTAGTTTAGACACTGTGGAAAGTAGTTTGGAGACTTCTCAAAGAACTTAGAACTACCATTTGACCCAGCAATCCCATTATTGGGTATATAACTGAAGGAAAATAAATCATTCTACCAAAAAGACACATACATTCACATGTTCACTGCAGCACTATTCACAATAGTAAAGACACAGACTCAACCTAGGTGTACATCAATGGTGGACTGGATTAAAAAAATGTGGTACATACACACCATGGAATACTACAGAGCCATTTAAAAAATGCAATCACGTCCTTTGCAGCAGCATGGACATGGCTGGAGGCCATTATCCTAAGTGAATTAATGCAGGAACAAAAAACAGCATGTTCTCACATATAAGTAGGAGCTAAACATAGAGTACACATGGATATAAAAATGGGAGCAAAAGGCACTGGAGACTACTGGGAACTTCCCCCTGGAGTTACAGGGGGAAAAGGCTGAAAAACCTATCGATGGGGTACTATGGCTGCTACCTGGCTGATGGGATCATTTATATCCCAAACCTCAGCATCACACAATATACTCATGTAACAAACCTGTACGTGCACCTCCTGAATTTAAAATAACAGTAGAAATTATTTTTTAAAATGAAATCGATGTCTCAAGAGCCACATTGGAGTGGATTTACCACAGAAGTTCTCAGCTTAGGGAGAAGTTCACCACTCCTGCCCACCACCCAAGATAAGGGTGTTCACCTTGCCACACGAGTCCAAGTTCTCTATGGAACACTGGAACAATTAATGCATTCCTAACACAATGGGAGGTGAGCGCTCTGGACTACAAAGTGACTACAAAACACCATCAAATAAACCAAGTGCATAGGTGTGCCAGTGGCCCCCAACTCATAGACATCATTATTTAGATTAACAAAGGCCAAGAACAAAAATAAGTCACAATATTTACCAGAAATTATGAAGTCATATTTACCCCAATACTTTCACTCATAGGGTTAAGGCATTTAATACAGACTGAACACCTGAACATTAGTATGTGCATGGAGAAAAAATAATTAAAGAATGTGCACCTAATCTAACCAATATTTTCTCTGGAGAGTGGCTTTTGAGTAGAAAGTTGCATTCTGTGCTACCTATCTGTAACATTTATTTGTTTGCAATATTTACATTATGTTAATAATTAAAAATATATATACTAGGTCCCATGTCCAGTGAGAATATTCACATATTCAGTAGTTGGGGAACAGTACACTGTTTCTGTTTTACTTATCCCCATGAGTGATTATAATTCTAACAGTCCCAATTGGGGAAGTTAAATACCCACTGAGTGTTCAGAATTCTCAGGTAAAAAAGCCACTGCAAGTGAGCACCCAGGCAAGTTCAGAGAGGGCTGGGAGAAGGGCATGCATTTCAAGGCCAGTGGGGATAGTGGAGGTGGGGTAGGTGCCGAGATCAGCCTCAGCCGAACCAATGGCAGAGCATCTGCCCCCCAGCAGCCGGCACAGAGGCTGGGGAGCCAGTTCTACAAGGATGGTTTTTGCCAATCTCCCCATTCCTGCCAGGGCATGGGAAGTTGGAATAAAGTGTGTGTGCTTAGAACAGTGACCAGCACAGGGCAGAGTCCACAAAAGTTTGCTAAATGAATATGAAAAGGAAGGGGGAGGAAGGGAGAGAAGAAAGAAGGAAGGAGGGAAGGGAAAGTATTTAAGAACGAAAAAGGTGGGAAAAATTGGGGAATACCTAAATTCTGCTCAACATATAAAGGATCAAATTTACTTTATAACCAGATTTCTACATGATTTTAATAATAAATTTTTAATGTAATTACCTTTTATTTCCTTTTCAGGACTTACAGAGCTTGGTAGTTTCTAATTCAAGACGTAGATAGAACAAGAATGCTGCTGTGGATGTCCAATTTGGAGATTTCTAAGAGGAAAAAGACGAAGATTAAAAATTATGCTGGAGAATAAAAGTGATTAAAAGGTATCATTCAAAAGAAATTGTTTTTCCTTGAATCACAGACATTATATTTATCTAAGGATAAACTGGGTTCAAAGCCCGTTTCTAATTCAGCTGCTCCAGGAAACTAAAACTGATTCCAAAAGGAAACAAAAATCAAAGTATGAGGCCAACTTCATGTATTCAATGGAAAACAAACTAAATGAGAGCCTGCGTATCGCCATGAGCCTGGGGAACCCCGGCTTTGCACTGCTTCATACTCAACATCCCAGAAAGGATGTGTCACTCCTTCTAACTCACAGAATCATGCAGGAAATGATGGAGCCTCCTCACAAACAACTGCAAAACTGGCTAGGAAAACAGGTACGCTGTCCTCCAGACACATCGTTAATGTTTGCAAAGGGAGAAGATATCACAAGACAGGTCTAGTAGCTCCTTCTGTCCTCCAAATGCAGTTCAGACCCAAGGTCACGAACAAGCACATGTTTCCGCTGGTCCTGGACTTCTTTTTCCTGGATTGAGGACAGATCTTGATGGCCTCAACAGTCCCAAATTTCAAGTACAAACTATTTCATTATCAGCAAAAATCAACATCGACTGGACCGAGAAATGACTCCTTTTTACAAACGGGGAAAGAAACGGAGACTCCTGGAGGAAAGCCGCTTCTGCTGGACATGTTCTGCTTTCGCTGCACTTGGAGATACTGGGACGAGTCATGAAAGTGATGGTTATCGGGACAGCTGGCAATGCTAAAGAAAATACTGTGTTGAAAATCTTAACCGTCTTCTCCTCCAGCATCTGCTTTTGTCAGATACCATCAGTCCAAATGACTGCGTCTTTGTTTACTCAAAAGCAGAAGCCAACAGACAGGGAAGGAAGTGTCCTGTCTGCAATAGATATCTTCTTTATTGAGATTTACTGTATATTTTGCAGGTTTATAGGAGGAACCAAGAGAAAAATATTTTAAGGAGGCACTTGGGACTCCAACAGATAATGGCTAAAATACTACTTCATTAAGATCTATGCCAGCGTCCTCAGCACTATCATCGCCTTTCTGGAGCGATGTGTAATGAATGATACACTAAACACTTATTAGGAAGGCTGTAAATCCTGACCTAGATTTTCTATTGCTTCAAAACAATACAAAGAAAGCCTGAAAATGCCCATTTAAATAACAACTAAGATTGATACTTTCCACTCACTTTCAAAACTTTCAAAACAGCCTACTTTCTCCTGTCCCATTACCTAACAAGGTTCAACAAGAACATAGAGTAAATTAGTATTAGATTAAAATAGAAATATAAACTCCAAGTTCCATGGTTCTTTTTATTGCTTTAATACCTGAAATTTAAGATAGTATTTTATTTGCCTGCTGAAGTATATGGGATTTCCAGAAACTCAAATTAATGAAATCATGTGCTGTTATTATGTTAGAGAAATATTGATTTAAAATATATTTGGGCCCATATTAATTTGATTGTGACCCATATAACAAAGCAAAAGGTTCTGTATTTTAATATTTTGCAACCAATATTTTTTGTCTTGGCCAAAAATTATATCTAAAATCCCTGTTCATTTTTCTCATGATTTTTGCCTTATCCTTCTCACATTTTTGAAGGGAGAAAATAGCAAAGAGCTGAACACTTACTAGAATGAATTCACAGATAGAAAAGTCACTCAACTGTGATTAAGACAGGGAGTAATACCACATATGGAGAACTTCAAGATTGGATTTATCTTCAAAGTTGCCATGTGAAATCAAAACGATCCTAATACAAATAACTTATAGCACAGATGCTTGAAACTTAGGGATCATATGGTCATCTGCTCCAGTTGACTCATTTCACAGATGAGAAAAAGAAAGCCCAGAGTGGTTAAGTGACCACTTCAAAGTCACACAGCTAAGCCAGCTCCAGATTCGCAGGTTTTCTAGGTGTAAATCCAGTGCTCTATTAGATCATAGCAGATCTTTAATTTCCTAAATAACCTCTTAAGAGATTACAATTTCATCTATTTTAGTGTAAAACAAAAAAAATCATTTTTAATCAGCATGATTACAACATCACAAGTCAACTCAACTTGCTGTCAATATAACCCACTGTTAAAAGTTATCAAGGGCATACGCTGCCTTTTGTCCCACTGATAAAGCTAGATTAAAATATGAATGCCCATGAGAAATCCAAAATGAAATTTGGGATATTCTTAGGTTGTCTAACCTAGATAAATTTAATACAAAAAGAGTATATAGTTTCCCTGTCTTATTCATAGTCAGATCATAATCATAGGTTTGCTGCAACACATTTTCAAGTCGATTTATAGAGTCTCTCAAGCAAAACGTAGGTGTTCTATACTCAAAGCTCACATAAGCAGTTTTGAAAGCAGAATTTCAAAATGATTTAGTATTAGTTCTATCAGTTCAGACTGAATTCGTATTCACTGAAACCCTAGAATCACTGCAGAGCACTTGGGTCACCCAGGTCAGCAGCTTATTAACAACAGTCATGTGTTGACTCTCCCATTATTTATTGCTGCACAGTGCTAGGTTCATGAGAACCGAAAAGGACCAGATGGTGTCCTGCCCACTGTGGGCTGATGATGGAGGTCACCAAGGAAGGCCTTCAGAGCAGCACTGGAGTTAAGGTTTGCACGGGATGAGAGTGTAACTGTGAGTGTGTCTTTAGATGGGTAGTTAGTAAATCCACATGCGGTTTTCCTGGGGAATGTGAACTGACAGATTCCGCAGAAATAAAGAGTATGTGCAAGGAAGCAAGGTAAGATAAATGAAATCTGGCCAACAGATGACAGAAGAACTCCTCTACGCATGCCCAAAAAAGCACACATGCACACACACGGTCAGGAAACAAAACATCCAATAAGAAATACTCCTTTCTAGAAACCGTGAAAGCAACGAAATATTTTCCTTATATTTCTTTTTATAAACTCACTATTGATATTAAGACTAAGTGCCAAACAACCATATTAAGGGGGGAAAAAGGACAAGATGTCCATTCCAACACATTTCAATAAAGAAAACAAAGAGATGCCAAGTAAACACAGGAAGAGATCTTCAACATAATTCATCAGGGAAATGCAAAATAAAACCTTAATGAGATACCACTACATACCAAATAAGATGGCTAATTTTAAAAGGTTTCAAAATATCAAGTGTTACCAGGCGCAGTGGCTCACGCCTGTAATCCAAGCACTTTGGGAGGCCGAGGTGGGCGGATCACCTGAGGTTAGCAGTTCAAGACCAGCCTGGCTGACACGGTGAAACCCTGTCTCTACTAAAAATACAAAAAATTAGCCAGGCGTGGTGGCAGGCGCCTGTAATCCCAGCTACTTGGGAGGCTGAGGCAGCAGAATCACTTGAACCCAGGAGGTGGAGGCTGCAGCGAGCCGAGACCGCGGCACCGCACTCCAGCCTGGGCAACAAGAGCAAAACTCCATCTCGAAAAGGAAATATAAAGTGTTTATAAGGATATGAAACAACTTGGTTCTCCTACAATGATTGTTGGAAATTCAAAACGTTACAAGCACTTTGAAAACTAATTTGGCAGTTGCTTATAAAGTTAAGCACATACGATATGACCCAGCAATGCTACTACTAAGTATATACCCAGGACAAAATTTAAACACAGAGATTCCACACAAAGATTTGCATAAGAATGTTCACAGCAGCCTTATTCATAATAACTCCAAACTTGAAAGAATCCAAACGTCCATCATCTGGTGATTGGATAAACAATTTGTGGTATACCACACGAAGGAATACTACTCAGTAATAAAAAGGAAATAATTACTGATATATACAACAATGTAAAGCAATTTCAAGAGGATTATACTATGGAAAAGAAGCCAAACACAAAAGACTACACGTATGATCGCATTTATATGAAATTTTAGAGAAAGGCAAACTGGAGCAATAGAAAGCACATCAATGATTGGCACAGTCACAGTGTGGGGGAAGGGACTGACTGCAAAGACGCCCGACAGAACATGCAGGGTGATGGAGATGTTCTATTTCAAGATTGTGGTAGTGGGTGCATAACTGCCATATTTGCGAAAATACATTAAACCATACACTTAAAATCAGTAAATTTAGTTATATATACATTGTAACTCACAAAAGTGCTTTAAAAAAAAAAACCTCAGTGTTCCCATCTTTTAATATTCACGAACTTCCTCAATCAGCCCTGGGACTCCTTCAGTGGATGGTACTCAACATCTTCAAATACTTAATAAGGATTATAGCAATCAATGATGGCTAAGTATCTAGAGACCACAAAAAAGAAAAACCAATAATCAACAATACTGCTTATACGGAAACTAAATTATTCCATTGTTCTACAAATTCTAATAAGTTGTGACCTTACAATAGATTTCCAAAATGTATTCTAATCCTATTTAGTCTACAATAAATTTCTTCAATGTAAAGGGATAAACTTTCTAAAACTCTTGATAATCCATGGAGAGTGACATACAGGAGAGGGAAGATGTAGCCCAAGGTCCCTGGGTTTTTGGGTAAACACTGTGAAAGACTACCCACTTGTCCCTGTTGCACCTTGAGTTCGTGTTCTTTTAAAAAGTTCCAAGAAGAAACTCAGCCCCAGAAAAACAAAAAACAGTTGGATCCAGGGATGTCAGAGTTGGAGATAAACTTTGACAAACTCTCCTCATCACCATACTAAAAACCCTGCCTGAGGAGGAATTTATTTGCAATTTTCTATACATGTGACCTATGTAGAAGTATGACCATATGTAGAAGCTTGATTGTATGTAGAAGATTGATAATATGTAGAAACATGACCAGAAGCTGCATCTGCACTACCTTTACCTCTTCATACAATGATAGCTAACCAGCCTAATGAAAGCACTGTTTTCACCATAGTTAGGGAAGGCACTGCTCTGGGAACTATCCTGGTGTCCATACTTCTTGCAAGTAATACAATCCCCTTGTTAAATCCAGTTGTGGTCATGGGACTTTCACACACCAAGAAATTGAACCCACCCATAAGACAGGCTTATCAAAGTGATTACAGATGATTCAAGGTTGACAATGACTAAAATGATATACAATAGAATCACGATTCCAAATGTGCTAAGCTAGAACAATTTCATAGTACTAATACCAAGTGCAGGTCAAAATAATAATCAAACTATATTTATTCAACACATATTTCCTGATGGGCTGGCATGTGTTAGTCACTATACTAGATGGAAAAGGACACCAAGATTAAGTAAAAAAGAGTCCTTGCCCTTACAAAGTTCATCATCCAAAAAAGGTAAGTAATGCAATTCACAGTAGAAGCTCAAACTATTTTATGTGAAAAAAGCCTGCAAGTTTGAGTTTATCACTCAGCTGTTAGCTATGGCAGAAATACTAGAGAAATTATAGGCTGCACTATCAGAAGCATTGAGTTCAGTACAAATATATACAAGCACTACCCTGTACTCAATGGGTTAACCCATGTAGCAGGGGTAAAGGGGATGTTCTATTATGTTGTGAATGTGCTCATTACAAGCCCTCTTCTAAAGTCCAGCTGAAGGTGCCAGAATCTTGTATAGTGTTGCTAACCCCCACTACTAAGTCCCTAAGATGATGCATGAGTCTGGAAAGACCATGGACCTCCTGCACAATCCAAGTTGATAAGATCTAGCAGATCCTGAGAAACTGAGGCATGGGTGGATAGGACATGGACCTAAAAATATTTACATCAACTAGGGAAGTGCCTGTCATGTGGAGGAAGAGACATCATTCTGAGTAGCAGAAGTTATAGAGAAGTTATACAGCTCATGATAAGAACATCCTGGCAATTGAACAATCTCAAATCTGAATGGACTGCCTGCTAAGGTAGGGACACCTGGCCGCAGCTACAAATTTAGTAATACTCTCATCCTAAATTAATCTCAGTGTGACACTCAGGTCATTACCATCACCTCACAACCTGTCTCCCAACACCAGCCTTTCAGCAAAATTAATCTTTCTCATATCCAGTTGTGACCATGCCCTCCTGCCCTCATGCCTGTAATTTTTACACTTTCACTGCTCCTCATCACCTACAAGATCAAGGCCAAACATTTCTCAGGATGGCAGACAAGGTTGCTATGGATGGAGTCTCATCTACCAATGTCCCCATTTGCTGTGTTCCAGCTATTCAGAGGCACTACAGCACCCTCTCATCAGGCCATGCTTCTTCTTGCCTTCCCACTGTGCACATGCTACCTACTGTCTGAAATAATACCCCTGTCTCCTGCTGTGAGTCTGGAGACTTTCGGCCCATGCCCCCCTAGTTCAGACAGTGCTGCCTTTGAGAAACATTCCCTTGACCTCCCTGAGCTTTGACCACTTCTCCCCTTCATGCCCATGGTGCCTTGCTCATCTCCACGAAAACATTTGCCCCAGATATAAAGGTTAGTTATAGCTGTATCTCGTCACTAAACCACAAACCCCTGCCTGGTTATCTTAATCACTGGGATATGGCCCAGGATGTGACACTTCGTAGATATTTTTGAATGAGTGGGATTCCAAGATAGTAAATTAGCCATGTTGTTTATGTCCTGTCTGCAGTGTATCAACGTGGGTTATGCAGCAGATATAGTGTAAGCCCAGGCAAATACCATTATTATAAGTCTACAGAAGATAGAAGGTGAGCATCTCTCTAAAGGATCCAGGCTGCCTTAAGTTGGGATATAACATAAGAACCAAAATGATTAGCTAATATACTCTCTTTGGCATTCTGAAATCAACTGAGTTCAAAGCCTGCCTCCATGGCACTATGTGACCTTGAGCAACTAACTTAACCTCCTGGTCTGTAAAAAGGTAATTATAGCCCCTTCCTGCAAGGGTCACTGTGAGAATCAAATAACAATTTATTATAAAAAAGTGGGCAAAGGAATAGGCACAGGGCACACACTCACTCAATGCTGGCTGACTGTTCAGCAGCAGCACTGAGTAAGGCAGAGTTGTGTTAAGTCCTGGCCACTATTATTCATAACGTACCTTGGACAAATCAAGTTAGGCAATTCATTTTTTCATCAACAAATAGAAATAATGCCTACTTTGGAGGAATGTATGTCAACAAAATAATATATGTAAAAATGCCAGGCACAGAAGGGTCACTTAATAAAGTTCTTTCTATCTCCCTTTTTGGTTATGGATCATTGATTTCCCAACAATTGGAAAATTTTCCTTTTCTTTCCAAAAAAGGCAGGCTTATACAATTAGAGACATCTCTCTGAGGTTCAAACTAGTAAGACCAAAATCACCTCTCTATAATGCTCCTCACATGCTATGGAAAAAGACAACTTAAAAAGAAGCCTTTTATGTATTCTAATTATTTATTTTTATTTGGACCGAGTTGAAACAGATCTGTATATTTCTCTGGGTTTTACAAAAAAAAAAAAAAAAAGCACACTGAAAGTTTCATTAAATTTACTCAAATGTAGCCCATCACTTTTGTTCATTGATTCTCTATAAACAATAACATTTAGCAAATCCATATATGGTCAAAGAAATGTTACGCCAAGATAGAAATTCTGGAAAATGCCATGATGGAAAAATCTGTAAGTGCTTAGTACAATGTCAGTGTCACAAAATCTTTTTAAGGATAAATATACTTGGTTGCAAATTAAAGATAAATACACCTGGTGGCAAAGAATACAGCTTTTTAAAAAGAGTGCTACACAGCTCACATTTTCATTTTTTAACACTCCTAAAAATGGTACTCAGACACGGCTTAGTATACAAATACATGTTTTCAAAGCTAGCACATTACTGACTGGATATGATCTAATTAATAATGTTGTCATTTTCCACGATTTCAATGATTTTGAGTCAATAGCTGGAAATCCTAACTCATCTAGAAAAGAAGAATACAATAACAAAGCAAACACAGAGTTTATAGTAAAGTTCCCAGCCAACATGTGAGCAGCAGCTAGATGGGACTACTATTTAGATCCCCATGTATGAATGTAAACAAGGGTAACTCTGTATGTTCTGTGGGACTACCATGCTATTCTAGGCAGGAGAGAATGGTAGGGCCACCTTCCTTAAAATCGTTTGAACTTGTGCAGGACCTGAGATTCACGAGTCCAAAACTATATTGAAAAATATTTATTTTTTCATTAGCCCAGTTTTTCCAAAGTCACTGTACTTTTTTGTCCAGCAGAAACTGTTGCAAAAAAAACATGTATTTTGTAGCTGCTCAGTTTTACATGCAAAATCCTTTATTAGCTGACATCATAAAAAATACTTATTTAAAGTAAAAACATAGGGGTAAGGAACTCACAAAAACCTAAAGTAGAAAGCACTTCTCTTATCTGGAGGCTGATCTTTTAAATTATTATTTTTAAATGACTATCTATTAAATCACTCACTGTGTTGCTTGAAAAATAAAAATAAAAATTATGTAATAGTACTTAAGTAACCCTAGAATACCATGCCAAGAAATTAAGTCAACAAATTTGTTTTCCACTATGATTATAAACTGGCAGTTTTCCATCCTTCCAAGTATTAGAGAGTTCTGATGAAGTTTATCTCTCTTTAAATTTTTTTTCCTTAAAAAATTAGTCTCCACAATATATTCAACATCAGATGCAGGGACTCTAAGTCTCATATAATCTGTTTGAAAGACACACAGGCTGCTGGGGCTCATCACCTGCGAGGGCAGGGCTTTCCCACACTGTTTTTCTGCCCCTGGAGAGACTAATCACTGTCTAACAACCCCCTGGGTTTGGGCTTTCTTGTCTAGAAGTATAATTGGAGCCTTCTTCAAGTGCTTTCCAGAGCAGGTGGCAATGATTTCAGGCCAAAGAATTTCTACTTTTGGCCTTCCCTAAGAAAAGCTATTCATCTCCTTAATAAGCAAGTGTAGAACAATGCCAATATCAATACTCATGTTTTCTGCTATTCTACAAAAATTAAGCATAATGTTAGTAAAACCAAACAGAATCCATTGGATACTTTTTTTAAAGGCTGAAATATAAATTTTATTGAGACATCATGTTTTATATTATTAAATTTTTAAAACTGAGGTAAAATGTATATAATGTAAAATTGACCATCTTAACCATTTTTAAGTATACAGTTCAGTGGAGTAAGTACTATCACACTATTGTACAACCATCGCCACCGCCCATCTCCAGAATTGTTTCATCTTGCAAAACTGAAACCCTGTACCCCCATTCACCCCTACTTCTTCCTGCCTACAGCCCCTGGAAACCACTATTGTACTTTCTGTCACCACTGACTACTCTAGGTACTTTGTGTAAGTGGAATTATGCAGCATTTGTCCTTCTGTGACTGGGTTATTTTGCTTAGCATAATGCCCACATGGTTCGTCCATGGTGTAGGACTTCTTAACTTCTCATGTCAAGGGACATTTAGCTTTCAGAATAGAAGCACAGAGTTAGGTCTTTCTCACCAGTAAAGCTCTTGTGCATGTACAGGCTAAATACAAATCACTGTGTTTATGAAAGTGAGAGCCTGACTACACTACTAGCAGGATTCAGAGAGACTAGCACCAACAGCACCCCAGAATGCTGCTCACAGCTCAGCTCCCTTCTCACTTGTGCACCCCAGAAACTCTCAACACTGGCTCCCCAGCAAGTGGAATGCTAGAGCCAGGCCATAGAGTATGTGTGTAAAACAATTAGGGTAAGGTTTCACTGCAGATTGAACTTTCCATATTTAATGTCTGCTATATGCTCTCTTTAGAACTTCAAGGAAATTCATGTTAATGTTGTTAAATGTATTGTCATTTAGTAGTCAGAACAAACCAGAGTAAAACTGAGATTCCAAGTTGGGGTTGACTGCAAAATATACACCTTTAACCACTGTGCTATAAATGATACCTTGCTCATCCAAGTTGGTATTGGATAAAATAATACTGGTTGATCAACTTGGTTGAAGAAGGTAGCATTTATAGCACAGTGGTTAAAAGTGTATATTTTGTAGTCAAACCCAACTTAGAATCTCAGTGTTACTCTGTATTGTTCTGACTACTAAATGACAATATATTTAACAACATTGATACAGTACCTGAAACAGTAAATAATTACATTTAAACCATAAGTAGTAGTAATGCTAGGAATCGGTTCTGTGTATGTGTCTTTAACTTTTCATGTTTTCTGGCTTACACGTGATTGGGCAGTTCCATAACTGAAAAAGAGTGTCTCAGGGCAAGTCCTACAGAGCAATGCTTGGTTTTATTTATTTATTAATTTTTTTACTGCCTTTCAGATATCCTATTTGGTTGGCAGGTATCAGTAACCAGTGGTGACCCAATAGAATAGCACAGATACCACAGATTTTTAAGTTGGATAAAAGAAAAATTAGAAGAATGTCACTTAACACATACAACTGGGCACTGATGGTCATCCAGTGCTTCCAACCGGTGAAACCCAATCAGCATCCAGGGGGCAAGAGAACTCATTGACACTTTACACTTTAGGGCACTTGCTTTAAAAATGTATAGGAGATTTCTGTGTCTAATTAGAAGCACAAAAAAGCCTTCCATCCGATGGCAACAAAAAATTTTACCTGGACAAAATAAAAAGTTACTTTTCTATGGGCCTAGCAAAAAATAATAAATGCAAAGGAGCCTAAGGCCAGGAAGAAAGTAGCCTTTCCTGGGTGAGCTGAAAGCCATAGCAGCTTCCCTATCTGAGGACTGCCTCGTCTAGATCAGGAGGAACAAGCCGTCAGAGAGAGACTCGCAGTAATAAGGAGAGAAAGACAAGCCTCAGACAGTGGCATGCACTGGTGGGACAGATTGGATGCTAGAAGAACAAATGCAAAAACAAATTACTTTCCTAATAAGCCTTCTGATCTACCACCACCTTCCCCCAGCCTCCCAAATTAGACAAAAAAGCAACAGTGGAAAGGTTAGAAGGCTGAGAGAAATCATGTAGCCCATATACTCTGATGATGCTTCATTCAATCTTTTAATCCAACAGGAAATCAAAGATCTAAAATTGTAGACCAACTTTCTCCCAGCTGAAATACTAACACGGACTTGTTTTTAAAAGGCTGATTAGGTGAACTCAACCTAATTAAAAGTGTAACTCCAACCTTAACTAAATGTTCAGGGATCTGAATATACAGCTCTTTAGCCTTATCTCCATTAAGAAGAGAGCTTGTACTCTTGAGAAATGAAACAAACAAATATTACTATTTTGTGTACACCTGGAATACAATTTAAAAATTTAAAACTGAAAATTTAAAAAATTTCAAAATACATTTAAAATGGGAAAATATTATCCATAAGTAAAAATAAACACAGTTAGTAAGAACAGAATCTCAGATGACTCACTTAGTGAGCTCACTAGTGAAGGACTTTAGAACAACTACGTCAAATATATTAAGGCGTTTACAGCAAATAAAAAAATCTAGTAGAAGAGATGGAACATTTTCAGACAGAAATAAAAACTGTAAAATAGCACTAAATAAAATACAAGACTAAAATATAATATTTCAAATTAAAAATTTATTGAATGGCTTGCTAATTGGACTTTGTAGAAGGAAAAAAAACACACAAATTTACTAAATCATAGAGAGAAAAGCAACTGGAAAAAAAATTAAGTACAAGTGACTTGCAAGATAATACCAAACAATAAAATATACGGGCAATTAGAGGAGAGGAGAAAAGAGAGAAGGATAGGATTAAAAATATGTGAACAAATGTAGATGAAATGTACCAAATTTGGAAAAAAATCAACCAAGAAACTCACTGAACTCAAAGCAAATACAAAGAAAAACCCACCTAAGCATAATGGAGTCTAACTGCTGAAAATAAAACATAAATGAAAATAATTCTAAAAAGCAGTAACACAAAAAAGACACTATATACAAGGGAACAAAGATAATAATGATAGCCAACTTCTTTTTAGAAACAAGGGAGGCCATAATGGAACAACATATTTACAATGCTGCAAGAAAAAAAAGGAAGCTGTCAATCTAGAATACTACATACTCAGCAACAAAATGAAGGCAAATTCAAGAAGTTTTTGGCTAAATGAAAGCTAAGAAAGTTAATCACCAGCAGACCTACCCTATAAGAAACAATAGAGAAAGTTCTTCAGGCTGAAGGGAAATAATACCAAATGGAAAAAATTTAGATCTCAGGAAGAAATGAAGCACACAAGAAATGGCAAATGTGTGGATTTATAGATAAATATTTTTTCTTTTTTCTTTCTTTTCTTTCTTTCTTTTTTTTTTTTTGTTTTTGTTTTTGTTTTTGAGACGGAGTCTCGCTCTATCACCCAGGCTGGAGTGCAGTGGTGTGATCTCGGCTCACTGCAACCTCCACCTCCCAGGTTCAAGAGATTCTCCTGCCTCAGCCTCCCGAGTAGCTGGAACTACAGGCATGTGCCACCACACTCAGCTAATGTTTATATTTAGTGGAGATGGGGTTTCACCATGTTGGCCAGGATGGTCTCGATCTCTTGACCTTGTGATCTGCCCACCTTGGCCTCCCAAAGTGCTGGGATTACAGGCGTGAGCCACCGTGCCTGGCCTCTTCTTTTTTACATTTACAAAAAGATATTTGGCTGAAAAGTAAAAAATAATGTATTGTGAGGTTTACAGCAAACATACAAGTAAAATAGAGAACAGCACAAAGGACAGGAGGAATGTAAAGGAAAATATACAGTTGTAAGATTCTTACATTTAATGTGAAGTGGTAAAATATTCATTCAATGTAGATGGTGATTCTCTATCTATCTATCTATCTATCTATCTATCTATCTATCTATCTATCTATCTATTGTAATCCCTAGAGCAACCAGTAAAAAGTAAAACCAAACCTTGGCTAAAATGCAAAGGAGACAAAATAAAATGCGAAAAATTACTAGATTAAGCCCAAGTGAGGCAAGAAAGAAGGAACAAACAGATCAAACAAATAGAATACAAAAAATAAGGTAATAGACTTAAAAATCAACCATATCAATGTCTAATATCATTGTAAATTACAATCAATGTAAATGGACTAAACCCCTCAGTTAAAAGGGAAAGTTTGTCAAAACTGAATAAAAAAAGCACTATCTAACTGTACACTATAAGAGACACATTTAAAGGATAAAGATGAGGTATACTAAAAATAAAGGAATGGAAAAAATATATACATATATATACCATGCAAACTCTAATCATGAGAAAGCTGGTGTGGCTATTTCAATATCAGATAAAGTAAACTTTAAGACAAGAAGCATTTCCAAAGACAAGGAAAAGGCATTACATAATGATCAAAGAGTCAATTATTATGAAGACCTGAGAGTTCTAAATGTGCATGTACCTAATTATAGAACTTCAACTAAATGAAATAAAAGTTTATATAACTAAAGACAGAAACAGATAAATCTACAATCACAGGTGAAGATTTTTAGCACTCTGCACTCAATAATTGATAGAACAGGCAGAAAAAATTATAAGGATATTAAAAAATTAAATACATTTGTTTGAGCATTTAAAAACAACAATTAACTAAATTACACATTTTTTCACATTCTATAGCCCTGTGAAATACAAAAACAATAACATTTTTGGTTTTGGGGATAAAATGACCCAATACATGTGAAGAGCTTAGAACAGTACATTATGACATACAGAGCAATCCTTAACAACAAAACACTCTTTTGAATAATTCTTAGTAATTTTATTCTTCATGTTTTTCTCTAGTCCTGGGGAATCTCATGACATTATTACCAGTCTGGTCTTTGTGTTCAGGTATTTCTCAGCTTTTGATTCTAGTACCAGTATTAAATACCTCATTAGCACCTTTCAGCTACTCATTCACATGAAATATCAAATCAAACCAAATATCAAAAATCCAATTGTGTGTTGATTCCAAGATACTGAAGCTTGTGGATATCTTTCTTCACAATTTATTTTTTAGAGACTTTGAAAACATCTTCTAAGAGATTGAGGCTGTAATGTCACTCAGAATTTTCCAAACAAAAACATCTTTTGGACTTCATGCCCCTCAGCACATACAGAAAAGAAACTGCACACCCTCTTCCACAATTCCTCCACTGTCACTGATGTCAAGTTCAAGTTGAGAGCAAAGCTAAGCTCTCCACTTCACCAATAGTAAAGAGTACCTGAGGCCCTTCCCCTAGACATCAGTAAGTCTAGGGTGGAGGCCAGAAATCTTTATATAAAATATGTGCCTCCAGTGATTCTTATGAAGAACTGGTTCGCATCTTAACTCGACTTTCAGGTTTTCACACAGATGCAGCCCTGCTACTCATTGGCCACATCATCTTGGGCAAGTCAATTAATATCCCTCAGCCAGTGTCTTATCTATAAAATGCAGACTTATCTACCTTTCAGGGTTCAATGAAGCGGCATAATGCCTTAAGCCTTGTAAATGCTCAAATCTTTGTTGAGGAATGAGTAAGAAAACGTGCATGATGATGGGCAAGAAACACATGCATCCAAGCTGCATGATTGAGAAGCACTAACTCCCTTACCTACCACACTAGCATCTCCAGTCCTGGCATCTTTCCCTAACTCAAACATTTCCCTAGGCACTGAAAAAGTAAACTGCTAAAGTTCTCCAGACTTGCTGTGCTGTTTCGAGCCTCAGTCCGTTCACTAAGTCTGTTCTATCTGCCTAGCATTTCCTTCCTAAATTTCTCCCCCTACTCCCTGCTTCCAGCCTACTCCTTCAACTGGCTAACATCTACCTTCTCTTAGAAGGCAGGCACATCTGATTCAGCTCAAATCTGACCTTCTTCAGGAAAGCTTTTCCTGGACACACTCCCTCCCTCATTCAGGCTGTGCCCATGCTGCTCATTGCACCAGCTTCTCTTGGGCCCTGGGCTTAGCCTTTTCTCTGGTGCATCATGAGCTCCTGGAGGGCACAGAACATGACAAACACAGACTGGAGCACTTCCTGGCATGAGGCAACACCACAAGGCAAACAGGATGAATACGTGGAGTTGGGTAGCTAGCCAAACTGAGACATTATGAAAGATCTTCCTTCGGGTTCTTGGCTGGCCAAAAATTTGACCTGCAACCAAGCAGCGCCAGGATAGGCTTAAGCTGGGGAGGAACTGAGCTCCCCGCTCCCACCAGCAGGTAGCATCAACTCTCCAGTCAAAGAGCTGAGCCAGAGCTTAGCCACATTGGGTGCTGGAGCCTCCAGGCTCTGTGCAGCCTCAATATGACTGCAACCCCAGCCACATCTGAGAATAACCTCCCGGGAGGCCCAAGCCAGAAACTCCCTGCTAAGAAACTCCGAATCCCCACAGAATGTGAAGACAGAAAATCTGTATTATTTGAGCCACTAAGTTTTGGCGTCATTTGTTATGCAACAATAGATAATACAAATTTTACTTCCACACCTGGCTCTCTTTGCCCAGTAAAATCATTTTCTAAAAGCATTTATTTCATAGATTTAAAAAATACCATCAAAGTGGCAATGAGAGCATGTGTTCCAGTTCCCTCTGGCCAAATCCACCAAAGAGACATCAGATTTCTCAGATGCTAAAACTGATTAAAAGATACTCTACATAGCTTTGTTTTCATGAGGTATTAAGATTAAATGGGTCAAATATATAATTAAACCATATAAATAGAATGAGTTGAATGATATAGTTAGGAATAGTTAAATATTCCAAGAGTTAAATTTATTTCCAAATAGGACCTATTTTAATTATGTAATACTCATTTAACTGGATTTCACTTGAAATCCTCATGCCTTTTTTCTTTTTCTTTTTTTTTTTTTTGAGACAAAGTCTCGCTCTGTCACCCAGGCTGGAGTGCAGTGGCACAATCTCAGCTCACTGCAACCTCCACCTCCTGGATTCAAGCAATTGTCCTGCCTCAGCCTCCTGAGTAGCTGGGATTACAGGCACACACCACCACACCTGGCTAATTTTTTATTTTTAGTAGAGATGGGGTTTCATCATGTTAGCCAGGCTGGTCTCGAACTCCTGACCTCAAGTGATCTGCCTGCCTAGGCCTCTCAAAGTGCTGAGATTACAGGCATGAGTCACCATGCCCGGCCCCTCATGCCTTTTCAAGAACACGTTTTAGTTAACTGAGGGCACTTTTACTTAAGGAGCTAAGACTAATTTAGAAATTATCTTCACTGTATTCCTCCAAAATTAATCAATAGTATCTGTATCCATTTTTGTTGAAAAACAAATGTTCTGAGAGTATAAATTTAATGTCACCTTCTCTGAGAGTGTAAATTTAACGTCTTTTTTTTTGAGACAGAGTTTTGCTCTGTCGTCCAGGCTGGAGTGCAGTGGCGCAATCTTGGCTCACTGCAACCTCCACCTCCAGGGTTCAAGCGATTGCCCTGCTTCAGCCTCCCGAGTAGCTGCGATAACAGGCATATGCCACCATGCAAAGCTAATTTTTTGTATTTTTAGTAGAGACAGGGTTTCACCAGGTTGGTCAGGCTGGTCTCGAACTTCTGACCTCAAGTGATCCACCTGCCTTGGCCTCCCAAAGTGCTGGGATTACAGGCGTGAGCCATCGCAACCGGCTTTAACGTTATCTTAAACAAAAACTGCCTAAGCTGTCTGAGCATAAAGAAGAACATCAACTCATCAACTAAAACAATTAAAATTCCTAAGAAAAGAAAGTTATTTTGTAAAAATATTTTTAAATCCAAGGAAATAAGTATATTTTCATGGCCTAAAGTCTTGATGTTAGTAAAAATTTCTAATAATCACTACACTTATAAATATTTTATTTATAGCAGAATATGGTACAAAATCATTTTCTTTTAAAATTAAAAATAAAGATCATAATAGGTTTGCTTCCAGATGTCCAAAATGTTTAATAAATGATAACCCCAAAACCAAATCATAATTGAACTTGCATTTTAAATATGAAAATCTACACAGATTAAAGAAAAATGCAAAGTAGTTAGGGAAAACATACATGTATGTGGCTTATTAAACAGAAGTTTTATTTTAAAAATTAGGAACTGCATTGAAGATTCTCAATGAGAAGGTTAAAGCCTGTTGCATCAAAGGTCATCTTCTCTGGGAGAACTTTTACAACCCTTTCTGCCCTTTGCAGCAGTTTCCCTGCAAGACATCCACCTTTATAACCTTATGTCTGGGGACACAGACCTAGGACTACACACTTTTCAGATGAGGACTTCACCCAGACAGGCTCAGGATCACCAGGGAACTTGGCGAAAATGCAAATCTCGAGGCCCTCCCCAGACCGTGTGAATAAGAAACTCTGGAGCAACTGGCAATTTGTTTGAATAGCCCTCCTGGTGACTGTGTGCTACAGTTTACAAAGCACTGACCCAGATCCAGGGTTCCTAAAGCTACCTGTGCATCAGCATCCCCCAGGGAGTACCCTGCGCAGTCCCACTGATTCCCGCTAGGCAGAGGGAGGCCCAGGAAGCTCTATGATCCTAAGTGTTCTTACTAGACAGTCTGGATCACTGAAGCAGGTAATCCGGAAGGGCTCTTCGAGGAAGAACTGACATTGGTTATGCCAATTTAGGTCTGACAGTTCTAGTTTGGCTCGGGCCTTTTCCAAGCCAGAGAGAACGGATGACAAAAGCATGATCATCACAAGCAGATGCCACGTCTTAGTGCACAGTCAATCCTTGTTCACAAGAGGCCCATGTCCCAGTCACTTTCACAGCACAGTGACAGGCATGCCCGCACGAAAGGCCAGCTACCTTACTCCTTCTGTACTCTGCATGCAAGCATTTATCAGTTTATTTTGGTGTTAAAGAGAGAAGTGACCTTATTTTCCAACACTTTGTCCCTTAGAGTACCTGAGTCTACCACAGAGCAGGCAGGCTCAGAGCTCCATGATAAAATAAACCCAAAATGAGAAGTAAAAAAGGTGGTGCCAGAAATAGCAATAGCAACTGTAGTTTATGGGTGAGGATGATGTGTCAAGATAAAAAATATCTTGGCTTCAGCATGCAGGACCAAAAGATGACTGTCCAGCCCCACTGGACTCCCCCTCTGTGTCCCTGAACAACAGAGGGTCCACTTTATATGGCAGCCCATCCTGGTCTGGGTCACCTGGGACTGCACATTAAGCTGAAGCCTGCTTCCCCACCACTCTCCCTCGTGGATTCAGCAATGTGGTGAACACACATAATTCACAAATCCCTCCATCCCACCAGGGCCTTTCCAATATATAAACAACTATTTACTGGGCCCCAAAAAGTGTGCCAGGCTGGGACTGCTGCCAGAGACAGGACAACACCCACTCCCCACCATAAGCCCCTGATGTGTGCCCAAAGACCGCCATGGGGACAGCCCAAAGCTGCCCCTTTCATACTCTTCTGTCAGACTTGACATTTCTTGCGATGATACTGATGATACTCCATCTTTGATCCACTTTGGGGAAAGATTCTGTAACAGCAGGCATTTGCCATCTAGTGCAGTAAAGAGAGAAATCTTTGTTGATAAGCAAAGCTCAGCCAGCCTCAGTTCTAGAGACAACACACAGCATTTCAGGAGAAGGAGATCCTAGAGAAAACCCATCAGGGGCCTTCCACAGCCCCTCCCAGGTCTGGGGGAAAGGAGGATTTGACAGAAGTGACAGCCCGGGGGGAGCAGAAGTTGGGGCCACTGGGAGCCATCCCAGCAGGGAGACACCAGCCTGGGATGGCAAATGTCATAGGAATGCTCACTTCACCTTGCCAAGCTCAGGTGGGATAAGACCTCAGATTCCAGGAAAGGGAAGAACAGACTGGGGAGGATACCGGGACCCCAAGCTCTGGAGCCATTTAGACCCTGTCCCTCATCCACTCCTCCACTCCCCAAACAACCTGAAGAATACATCTTTGCACCAATGTCCCTGTTACTAAAGTGTGACCACAGTAACACAGACTGCAGCATTCCTCTGAGGAAGAAATGGGATAACCCCAAATGTCCTCCAGCAGTCCTCCACAGGCCCAAGGACTGAAAGGGCTGTCTGCCACCACACTTGTGACCACCCAACAGGCCCGGAGCAAACCATTTTCATGGCCCAGAACCAGCACCAAATCCCCTTGGAGGTTTTCTACTCAAAGAAATCATTCTTAATTTTTTTTCCCCTAGGACTCAATAAAACCTTTTATTTTGAATGTGAAAAAAGTACACAAATATTTTTTCTCACCTATCAAAATAAATAAATGAAGATTAAAACATTGCCCACTCCTGATTTAGACATTTAATATTAAAGTTTGAACAAAATAACTTCCATCTTCTCGGTGTAGAGTTTAAACACAACCAACTACCAGCCAAAAATAACACTAAGAAGATCTTTAGTTTTACCTTAAACCCTACCTTCTTTCCCAAAAATATGTGAGATATTTCAACAACAAAAAAAAATCAGAGGAAAACAGAAAATTAAAATTATAGTACCTAGAGAAAATTTAAGCACATAATACAGAGGTCAAGCTAGAGAAGAAACTAGTCAGAATTTCCTACCAACCTGCTATAGTTTCACCTCAATTTTGCCTAAGTTGACTGTTCATCTTTCTAATCAAATTACTTGCCTTGTAGGTTTTTGACATGTTGTTAAAGGTGTGTAAAGTGCAGAGTACACTAGGCAGTAATGCACGAGGTCCTCACAAAATCTCTACCAAAATACAGTGAGATGTCGTGTGGCCATCTCTGGAATATCCTTCAGCTGAAGCAGAGCCTGTGACAGACGTGAGGGCTACTCAGTCACGAAGGTGATTCCGAGGGGGTCTAACATAACTCCTTGCCACCTGTATGCTGCCTAGAGTCACTTACTACATACTTGGAAGACACAAGCTGATGGAAGCAAAGCCATGGATGGGCTACCTAAATCCTTGAAATAATCTTCCAGAACTAAATGTCATCCAAAGACCAGGATGGCTAAAGAGTAGAAAGGAGAGCTCTACTGGCAATATTGGTTTGCTGGCATGGAAGAGAAGATCTTGGGTGTGTGTCAAAGGTTCTCTTTCTTTCTTCAAAGATGGGAGGACAGGTCAGGTTTTATGCCTCACAGGGTCTGTATCACACGAGAGTCCTACACATTCCACAGGTTTGGAAGGAGCTGAGTGCGTGCACAGTGGGTAAACATATACGTAACATACATCTCGTGTTCACTTTGGGGCGAGGTTTTAGCATTAAAATGAGGTGGAATTTGGCTCTTTATGTCAAAAGGTGAACCATAGGAAACAGAGTTCCTGCGCAGTCTCTAAAAGCATGCTGAAACCATTTAATGTCTGCAGTTGCTTATTAGAAAAGGATGCTCAAAAGGCCAGCGCTCTATCCAGTCAGAGTTGCAGTGGTCTGGGTGGCAAATGTGTTAGGAGGGGTTTGATAACTCCTACTGTTAGGGAGCTTAGAGCCATAGGAATTTAGAAATTTGCCATGCCAGCCAGGGCTCTGAACCCTCAATCCACAGGCAACGTTGTTTCTTTAACCTTAGGGTCTTTCTTAGTTGAGAAAAGGGCATCTATTTTGGTCTCTCAAATCAGAAAACAAACCTCCTCGATTGTAAAGAGCTCAGTAGATTCCTAACTCTTAGCTAGAGTTCAAAACGCCTGACCAAAACGTAGACTTCTTTGCTTCTGTAAGGATGCCGCCAAACAGATACCGTGTAGGCAAAGCTAGATGTTCTTTGAGAAATGTTTGAAGGCCACTCTAGTACTTGGGCCCAGTACACCTTCCAAAGAACAGTGTCACGACAATTTTGTCCTGGAAATTTTTCAAAGCAGACATTGCCAAGCTTTCTACCGTAGCTGTAGAAAAATTTCACATAAATGAATTTGCTAAGTTGTGAGATATGAACAATTAAAGATAATGATTTTAGTTTTACAACAATTAAGCCATTCTTTATGGCAGGAGTTAGAAATCAGGTTTCAAGTGGAATCTTGCCAAACCAGCAGAGCTGGGAGTGATATTCCTAGCCCAGTCCAGCACCCTACACACATGTGCCTCTAATGGTGTGCTACCACAGGGACTATGGTTTCATTTAAGCTGTTTTCCTTCCTCCTAGATGGAAATTTAAGGTTACAGACGACATCTTATTAATCTTTACTCCCAGCACCTAGCACAGTGCCAGGGCATGTAAGTACTCCAGAAATGTATTCAATGAATGAGCCCCAGATCACTCAACAGAGTATGGCTCATGGGGCAGAACCTTCTAGAGCACTAAAAACCTGACCAAACCTGATCTCTTCCCAAATGAGGCTAGTGTATGTTCCCTCACATTCCTGAAATGAAGCAAACTCTATAGGAAGCTGGAGGACAGCTCAGGCTGTTCTTGACACAACCATCAAGAACTGAGAAACGAGACCAGGCATGGTGGCTCACGCCTGTAATCCCAGCACTTTGGGAGGCCAAGGTGGGTAGATCACTTCAGGTCAGGAGTTCGAGACCAGTGTGGCCAACATGGTGAAACCCTGTCTCTACTTAAAAAAAAAAAAAAAAACTAGCAGGGTGTCATGTTGCGCATCTGTAATCCCAGCTACTCGGGAGGCTGAGGCACGAGAATCACTTGAACCTGGGAGGCAGAGGTTGCAGTGAGCTGAGATCATGCCACTGCACTCCAGCCTGGATAACAGAGTGAGACACTGTCTCAAACCGAGTTTCATCAGCTACAGAGAGAGCCGTGCCATCAACCACAACTCAATGCTCTCTAAAATGCCTTCGACCTGATCAGAGGACACATTTCAAATGAGTTACGGAAATCCAAATATAAACCTACAGAAGTGTTCTGATTTTCTAGCCAAGTAACCCTATAAAAAGAAAAAAAAATGAGGTCAGTTTGGCATGATTTGTTCTTAGTAGAATTATTCTTGCTTTCAGTTATTACTACTTTCTCTCCTACAAGTACACAACCATCTGCTTCGCACTATGTTTTAGAATGCTGCCAAGGAGATGGAGCAAAATCAATGAATTACGGAGTCTAGAATGGCACCATCCCATGGAAATATAATGTAAGCCACAAATGTGAACCATATATGTTATCTTAAGTTTTCATGTAGACACATTTTTAAATCAAAGAATAGGGAAGTTAATTTTGATAATATATTTAACCCAATAAAACCAAAATATTACCCTTTCAACATGTAATTAATATAAAAATTATTGAGTTATTTTACATTCTTTTCTCAAACTGAATCTTCAAAATCTGGCATGTTCTTACACTTTCAGGAGGACATCTCAATTCAGGCCAGGCACATTTCCAGTGCTGGGCAGCCACATGTGTCCCGTGGGCCCCACACTGTACAGTGAAGGTCTAGGATCTCTTGGTACCTTCTGCAAAATCCAGGCATTTACCTCGATCCCAGTGCCTTTTGTGTTCTCCACAAACTCTCAGGTTATTATCAACAGTGGTACTTTGCTCCCATCTGCAAACTCCTTCAACACCCGAGATATAATCTACCTAAATCTCCAGATACAAACTACTCTCAAAGCAGCAGAGAGGTTTAAGACCAAAGCAGATATTCACAAGACTCCGCTGGCTGGAATGTGACTTATGTCCCTCTATCAAGTCCCCTGTCTAGTGGTCAGGCAGAGATATAATTTACGTCTGTGCATTCAAGTTACTTGAGCATCATAAAGATGGGGTTGTTTCTTCTCTTGTCTTTATTCAGAGGCAGAGAGAGCAGAGAGGAAGGAAAAGATGACCAAGGCCTGAACTACGGTGGAGGGGTACCCAGAAATAGAGAGGAGCCAGACAGGAGAGGTATTTCAGGGTCAGATAAAGAAGAAAAACTAGGATGAGGGATGTCAATGGGGACTCGGGCTCTGGTGAGCTGCTGAGCATCAGCTGCCAGAACACAGTCTGCGGATACTGGCCTGTCTTCCACCTGCAGTGTGGAGGCCTCTCCCACTCATGGAGCTCATACCTGGTGTCAGCCTTAGTTCAGATGCAGGGAGAAGAATTCATTGAGTCCCCTCCAAAATTACAGCTACAGAGGAGGAATCAGTTCTAGTGTTCCACAGCATTGCAGGGTGACTATAGTTAACAATAATTTATTATACACTTTCAAATAGCTAGAAGAGAGGAGTCTGAATATTCCTAACACACACACAAAAAAATGTTTGATGTGCTGGGTATGCTAATTACCCAGATTTACTCATAACATATTAGATACATGTATCCAAATACCAAGCTGTACACCATGAATATGTACAACTATTAGATGTTAATTAAAAATAACAATTGAAAAAATGCAGCCGGGTGTAGTAGCTCACGCCTGTCATCCCAGTACTTTGAGAGGTCGAGGAGGGTGGATCACTGGAGGTCAGGAGTTTGAGACCAGCCTGGCCAACATGGTGAAATCCCGTCTCTACTAAAAATACAAAAATTAGCCGGGTGTGTTGGGAGGCGCCTGTAATCCCAGCTACTTGGGAAGCTGAGGCAGGAGAATCGCTTGAACCCGGAAGGTAGAGGTTGCAGTGAGCCGAGATCACGCCATTGCAATCCAGCCTGGGCGACAAGAGTGAGACTTTAAAAAAAAAAAAAAAAAAAAAAAAAGAAAATGCAAGCTTTTCACGACTCCTACGCTGTCATTTCATTAGACCACAGAGCTTCAACGAATCTATTAAACATCTATGAGCACAGACAAAAACTGCCTTGCTTGTAGCTATATTTGCTATTTTAGGCATGAGAAATTTACCTTCTTGTTGATAGAAAAAATATATCTTACAGGAATTTTGTTACTTTACGTATAAATATGTAAAGAAGAAAATAACACCTTCTGATGTAACATTCTATTTGCATTACTTTTTGTTACAAGTATTCCCAGCACCTAGCATAATGCCTAGGTGCCTTAGTCCATTGGGGCTTCTATAACAAAATTCTGTAAACTAGACAGCTTATAAACCACAAAAATTTCTCACAGTCCTGGAGGTTGGAAGCCCAAGATCAAGGCCAGCAGATCCAGCGTCTGATGAGGGTCCCCTTCCTGGTTCCCAGGTGGCACCTTCTCACTGTCTTCTCACACAGCTGAAGGAGGAGGGGAGTCCTCTGGGGTTTCTTTTACAAGGGCACTAATCCCATTCATAAGGGCTCCACCCTCATCATCTAATCACTTGCCAAGGCCCTACCTCTGAATACCATCCCCTTGAGGATTAGATCTGAATATATGAATTCTGGGGAACCACAAACATTCAGACCATAGCAGAGGGATGGAGGGATGGAAAAGTGATGGTAAAAAGAAAATGGGATGAAACCTCATTTTTCTTCCAAACTAAAAAGACATATCTTTGTTCCACTGATGCTGCATCACCCGTGTCTGGTAGGAAACAGTGGGACCCACGTGATCCCATACACAAAGTGCATGGACAATTTCAACAATAGCAACTGGACTCTAATGCCATTTCTTAAAAAAGGCAACAGGACATTTCAGAGGGCTCATGAGGACAGAGCACCTGTGAGGGCAGTTCACTTCTGTTACACCAGGCAGTGACTTGAGGTTCAGACCAGAGAAGTGACGTTCTAAGAGATGGTGAAGGTGAAGATGACATTCCAGCTAAGAGAAGAGGCCCATGGGACTTACAGTTACCCAGTGCTTCAGGGTGAGGGAAGACTCGACTTCCACCCACCTAGGTAGCAGCATGGTGCCTGGCACATTGTAGGCACTGAAATACTGGTTGGCTAGGAAATGGCAGTGGTGTCAGTGACTAGGGACACCAATAATCACCATATCAGCTGACCAAAATCCAAACTCTAGTTTTGGGGAAAAAAAAAAAAAAAAAAATATATATATATATATATATATATATATAAATTAAGCCAGGCCCAGTGGCTCAGGCCTCAAGCCTGTAATCCCAGCACTTTGGGAGGCTGAGGTGGGCGGATCACCTGAGTTCAAAACGTAGAGATGCGGAAACCTTGTCACTACTAAAAACACAAAAATTAGCCAGGTGCGGTGGCACGTGCTTGTAATCCCAGCTACTCGGGAGGCTGAGGCAGGAGAATCGCTTGAACCCGGGAGACAAAGGTTGCAGTGAGCCAAGATCGTGCCACTGCACTCCAGCCTGGGTGACAGAGTGAGACCTTGCATTGAAAAAAAAAAAAAAAAATCAATTAAGGGTGGTCTTCAGGTCCTAATAGTGAAATGTCCTTAGTGAGAAGTTTTAGCTTTATTACACTTGGACCCAGCCAGTTTTACCCTAGGAGGTCTAGATAAAACTCTTCCCTGGAGTTTAAAGACCCACAGTCAGCCTACTGAACCCTGCCATGGCCATAGCACTAGGGTGCCATGGCCACCCACTACTGTCACAGTCCCTTAGGCCTTATCCCAAGCCAGTGTCTGTAGTTGATTCTAGTCTCAAACCAACTCCTGGACCAAAGAGGAACAGATGAAGAGCCGCTGGAAAGTCCAGAGCATTCTAAACAAGTGAGTCTAAAAGTGAACTCAGAGAAATTATTAAGTTTCAGTTATATGCAACTGCTCAGTTCTTTACTACTTGACGCCTAAACTCTCAGAAAGCAAAGCTAAAATTGCCCATAAGCAGGAGCGCATCAACTATTTCAACCATAAACTGACAGAGCCATCACACAAGTACAAAATAGTGCCAGGAAAGAGTAAGCATGATATAAGGATCTGCCTGAATAATAATATCATTGTCATTATTATTATTGTGATTGATTTCATGTGCTAACGGAGGAAAAGCCAGCTGTGAATGATGGTTTCTGAAAAAAAAATGATAAAGAGCCCTGTTCCTTCCTGATATCACCACGTTAGGCAATAAGTGGTAGTTACCATCAAATCAAATAACTATCTTCTGTTATGCCAGAAAATGTTATTTTCAAGTTTCAGAACTTCTTTACCTAGTCACAATCTGAAGAGTAAATAGGAATGAAACCCCTAAATAAGATGTAATTGTACGAAGTAACTGCCATCACTTTACACCTGAATGTAAGTTTTGTTGGGGATAATTCATAAAATAGAGACTCAGACTTGGTAAAAGTAAGAGATGATAACGGCTGTAATAGTCATCTCCATGTGCACCTTACAAAGACCACATGGATTAGGGAGGAAAGGGGTATCAACGACACCATTGTTTTTGTTTCATAGACAATGTTCACCATGGAAAAATACACAGGCATACCTTGCTTTACTGCACTTCACTTTAACATGCTCCAAAGATAATGTTTTTTTACAAATAGAAGGTCTGTGGCAATTCAGCATCAAACAAGTTCATCAGTGCCATGAGCAGGTGCTCACTTCTGGTCTGTGTATCACATTTTGGTAATTCGCACAATATTTTAAACTTTTTCGTTATTATACCTGTTAAGGTGATGTGTGATCAGGGATCTTCAATGTCACCATTGTAATCGTTTGGGGCACTACGAACCGTAACCACAAAAGATAGCAAACTTAACCAATAAATGTATGTGTTCTGACTGCTCCACTGACTGCTCCCCCCCGCCCCAATCTCTTCCTCTGCTCAGGCCTCCCTATCCTCTCAGACACAACAATATTGACATGAGGCCAATTAATAACCCTACAAAGGCCTCTAAGTGTTAAAGTGAAGGGAAGAGGCACACATCTCTCACTTTAAATCAACCGCTATAAATGATTTTGCTTAATGAGGAAGGCATGTCAAAAGCCACGACAGGTCAAAACTAGGCCTCTTTAGCCAAACAGTGAACCAAGTTGGGCATGCAAAGTAAAGTTCTTGAAGAAAACTTAAACTGCTACTCCAGCAAACTCACAAAGGATGAGAAAGCAAAACAGCCTTATCGCTTCTCGGGAGACAGTTTTAGTGGTCTGGATAAAAAATTAAACCTGCCACAATATTCCGGTAAGTCAAAGCCCAATCCAGAGCAAGGCCTTAACTCTCTTCAATTCAATGAAGGCTGAGAGAGATGACAGAGCTGCAAAGGAATAACTGAAAGCTAGCAGAGGTTGGTTCATGAGGTTTGTTTGTTTGTTTGAGATGGGGTTTTTCTCTGTTGCCCAGGCTGGAGTGCAGTGGTGCGATCTCAGCTCACTGCAATCTCCGCTTCCCAGGCTCCAGCAATTCTCCTGCCTCAGCCTCCCAAGTAGCTGGGACTACAGGCATGCACAACCAGGCCTGGCTAATTTTTGTATCTTTAGTAGAGACAGGGTTTCGCCATGTTGGCCAGGCTGGTCTTGAACTCCTGACCTCAACTGATCCACCCACCTTGGCCTCCCAAAGTGCTGGGATTACAAGTATGAGCCAGTGTGCCCAGCAGTTCATGAGATTTAAGGAAAGAAGCCATCTCCATAACATAGAAGTGCAAGGTGAAGCAGCAAGTGCTGATGTAGAAGCTGTACAAGTTATCTAGAATATTGAGCTAAGATCATTGATGAAAATGGCTACAACTAGACAACAGGTTTTCAGTGTAGACAAAACAGGCTTATATTGGAAGAAGATGTCATCTAGGACAGGGGACCCCAATCCCTGGGTTTAGGAACTAAGCTGCACAGCAAGAGGTGAGTGGCAGGCAAGCAATCCATCTTCTGTCAGATCAGTGGAGGCGTTAGATTCTCAAAGCAGCACGAACCCTATTGTGAACTGTGCATGCAAGGGATCTGGGTTGCGTGCTTCTTAGGAGAATCTAATGAAAAATGTAATGAGCTTGACTCATCATGAAACCATCCCCCTCCCCCACCCCATCCCCCAGTCCATGGAAAAACTGTCTTCCACAAAACCGGTCCCTGGTGCCAAAAATGTTGGGGACTGCTGATCAAAACTTTCATAGCTAGAGGGAGAAGTCAATGTCTGGCTTCAAAGCTTCAAAAGACAGGCTGACTCTCTCATTAGAAGCTAATGCAGTTGGTAACTTGAAGTTGAAGCCAATGCTGACTTACCATTCTGAATGTCCCAGGGCTCTTAAGAATGATACTAAGTCTACTCTCTCAGTGCTCTACACAACAAAGCCTGGATGACAGCACATCTGTTTACAGTATGATCTACTGAATATTTTAAGACCATTGTTGAGACCCACTGCTCAGGAAAAAGATTCCTTTCAAAATATTACTGCTCAATTACAATGCCCCTGGTCACCCAAAAGCTCTGATAGAGATGTACAAAGACATAAATGTTGTTTTCATGCCTGCTAACACAACATTCATTCTGCAGCACATGGATCAATGAGTAATTTCAACTTTCAAGTCTTATTACTTAAGGAATACCCTTTGTAAGGCTATAGCTGCCATAGATACTGATTGCTCTGATGTATCCAGGAAAAGTAAATCAAAAACCTTCTGGAAAGGATTCACCATTCTAAATACCATTAAGAACGGTCATGATTCATGGGAGGAGATCAAAATATTAACATTAACAGGAGTTTGGAAGAAGTTGATCCCAACTCTCATAGATGACTTTGAGAGGTTCAAGACTCCCATGGAGGAAGTAATTGCAGATCCGGTGGAAATAGCAAGAGAACTAGAGTTACAAGCAGAGCCTGAAGATGTGACTGAATTGCTGCAATCTCATGATAAAACTAACAGATGAGGAGTTGCTTATTATGGATGAAAAAATAAAGACTCATTTCTTGAAATGGAATCTACTCCTGCTGAAGATGCTCTAAACACTGTTGAAAGGACAACAAAGAATTTAGAATATTACATAACTTAGTTGATAAAACAGTGGCAGGGTTTGAGAAGACTGACTACAATTTTGAAAGTTCTACTATGGGGAAAGTGCTATCAAACAGCAACACATGCTCTAGAGAAATCTTTGGTGAAAGGAAGAGTCAGTTGATGCAGCAAACTTCATTACTGTCTTATTTTAAGAAACTGCCACAGCTACTCAAACATGCAGTAACTGCCACCCTGATCAGTCACCAGCCATCAACACTAAGGCAAGAACCTCCAGCAGCAGAAAGAATATGACTTGCTGAAGGCTCAGATGATCATCAGCATTTTTTAGCAATAAAGTATTTTAATTAAGGTATGTACATTGTTTTCTTAGACAATGCTATTGCACACTTAATAGACTACAGTATAGTTTAAGCATAATTTTTATATGCACCCAGAAACCAAAAAATTCAAGTGACTCACTTTATTGTAATACTCACTTTATGGTGGTGGTCTGGAATCAAACCCACAATTTGTCTCCAAGGTATGCCAGTAGATACTGTCTTCATTGTGGATGAACTTACTGTCTTACAGAAGATACACTCACAAAACCAAGAATACACCAAAAATGCTGCCATCAATTGGTTCAATAAAGGAAGTGTTGGTCAGGAAGGAAAAAGTATGTTGCTAGCACTACTGAGAAAGACTTTGTAGAGAAGCAGGACTTAGAGAAGTGGTACCTGGTGTTAACACTCTTGGAGTCAGCTCATTTAAACCAACTTGGGAAGTATACTTTTACAAAAATGTTTTAATAAAACCTGACTCTGATTGTATTACAGATATGTGATTGTTAATTTTATGTGTCTACTTGATTGGGCTACTGGGGTGCCCAGATATCTTGTTAAACATTATTTCTGGCTGTACCTGTGGGTGTTTCTGGAGGAAATCAGCATTGAATTGATGGACTGAGTAAAGGAAAAGGCCCTCCCCAATGTGGGTGGGCATTATCCAACCAATAGAAGGCCCAAATGGAATAAAAAGGTGAAGAAAGATTGAATTCTCTCTGTCTCTCTCTCTCTCTCTCTTTCTCTCTCTCTCTCTCTAGCTGCTTAGCTAATACATCTATATTTTCCTGACCTTATACTGGAACTTATACCATTGGTTCTCCTGGGTCTCCATCTTGGAGACAGCAGATCATGGGACTTCTCAGCCTCCATAATCATGTAAGCCAATTCCTTGTAATAAATCTCTTTTTTTCTATGTATATTCTATTGGTTCTGGTTCTCTGGTTCTCTGACTAATACAAGGTATATGTGAATAATTAATACCATCTGGTAAAATGAGAAGTCCAAAGAAAATGAAGATACTTAAGTATCTCTGGCACAAAATGTATAAAGGTATTTGCTAATATGCTGGTATGCTTAATTAAAGGGCCCTGCGATTTGGTCCCTTTATGGATAACTCACAGTACCTAAACAGCAGCATGCTTCACACTGAAATTACTCAGAAAAAGGCTGGTAGAGATAACAACCAGGGATGAACAATCAAAACAGTTCAATCTTGTAACGCTAGTGAATCCTGAAATGAAAAATACCTGTAAGAAAAATCAAACAAGCAAATCAGGCCACATGAGTTAAAACACATGTCACATTGAGGCAAGGGCAGAGCCACTTCTAACTGGAAAAACAGGAAATGCTATGTGCATACTGAACACTAGGCCCTTCTCTCACACACACACACACCTGCACACACTAGCTCCATGACAAGTGTGGCACTTTCACTGCTTCCATGGAAAATTCATTTGAAGTCAATTTCCAAATAATACAGGCAGACCATAGATATTCTCTGGCACTACCTAAAAGAACATTTCAACTACCCACAAAATATATATTTATATGACTGTACTACTCTCCACCAATAAGAGAGGAACATACAGATTCATTAAGAAGAACTAGAAAAAAAAATCTTCATTAAATTAAGGAACTAAGTTACTAGGCAGGCAGTCTATCCCCACAAAAATTGTGGCCACTTTACCAAAACATTATAAAACGGTTTATGGTTACACACCCGGGTGCATGTTGCAGGTTGGAACAAAGCCAACAGAAGCTGTGAAGAGCACCCATGACTAGTCATATTAACAACCCACACAATGATTTCTCTTCTTCTATCATGGTCACTAAACAAGAATAAAATTTATTGGGGGGAAAAAAATCTGATTTTAAAATCACAACATTCCAATAAATGATCATTTGAAAGGACACTGGCTAGGGATAGATTAAAGGAATTTTTTTTAAATCCCCAACTCACAGTCAACTGTACAATGAACCTCCCAACTCTCACCTTGTTTTAACTATGTGGTAAAAACACACAAGGGTAATCAGGATTCATTGGTTTTTCCCAAAATTGCTGAATGCCCAATTTCCAAATGTCTCTTTTTGACCAAGAGTAGAAATGGTGGCCCCCGTGGTAGCCACAGAAAGTAAACTGACTAACATGTCTGGGCACATGTGTGACTAAATATATATACACATCCATGAATGTGGAGTGTCTACAAAAGGGTTGAAGATAAATCTTGGCATTTTATTCATTAAACTTCACCCAAGGATTGTAGTCAACAAGCAAAAACTGTGCAAGATTAAAAGCCTGAAGAAGAATACACAAATATTCTTATTTATAAAATGAGTATGATTTCCTGTTGAAAAATACAAACAGCATCAAAATCAATGTACTAACAAAAGTCATTACAATGAGATGTGATATCATAAGTAACATAAAAGAACTTAGCAGAAACTGAGACAATAATCTACCATCCATCATCCATCATCCATCTGGCAGCTCCCACTATACTCAAACTAAATGGAAACACTCCACCCCAACCCCAACTCCGCTGTGGTCCATAAGGCTCTGCTGACCTGGTTCCTTGGCTGCTATCTCCTGTTCCTCACAAGGACAGGTTCTGCCTGTCACAGGGCCTTTGCATGGGCCATCCTCAATGCCCAGAGACCTTGCAGAGGTCATTTTATAAATAAGAATTTTTAAAATAAATACTCATTTTATAAATAAGAATATTTGTGTATTCTTCTTCAGGCTTTTAATCTTGCACAGTTTTTGCTTGTTGACTACAGTCCTTCGGTGAAGTTTAATGAATAAAATGCAAAGACTTATCTTCAAACCCTTTTGTAGACACTCCACATTCATGGATGTGTATAAATATTTAGTCACACACATGCCCAAACATGTTGCCTTCTTTTCACTGAAGTCAGCTCTAAAGTCCTCAGTAAAGCCCTCCCAGACCACCAAGCCCAGATGGAAAAGTGGCCCCCATTCTCGACTGCACTTATTACTGCCTTAAATTCGCTTTTCATTTATTCATTTAATTTATTATCTATTTTCCCACTTTACACAATAAAGCCTCAAAGAGGAAGGAACCTTGTCTTTCCTGACTGGTGTTTATTCAAAGTACCTGGCACACAATACGTCCTCTATCAATATCTGTTTAATATAATCATCATAGTAGAGGAACTTAGTAAACTATGTTCTTTTGCATAATTACTTATTTTTTATTTATATTAAGTTCCAGTTAATGGGACAAAAAAAAATCACTGGCGAGAATGATCGTTTTGAAGGCTATATGTGATTCCTCCTAAAAAATAAAATTAAAAAGATGAAATAAACTTCTAATGGGGCTGTGAGGAAAAAAATGTTTTGCATTACAACACAACCACTCAAAAATTTCCCATATGCCTGTGAATTGTATTTTTAAAAGCCTCATCTGGAACTGGACAATTTCAAAACCCATTGATCTTGCCCTGATGTATAAAACATGCCACAGAATTCTTCTGATTCTTCCAGAAACCTGTCTACCAAATGACATACTGTTTCCTTTTGCTTAGGTATTCATTTTTGAACTTCTCTCTAAAGTGTTTACAATTTTAAAGTCATAGATTTAATGCCGGTTTAAAACTGTTTAATCATCCACATGTTCACTATTTTTATCACCAAACATACTGAGCAAAGAAAGTAATTTGCTTCACCTACTAAAGTTTCCTTTAAAACAACAACAACAAAAAACAAGGCTTATGTCTTTGAATGCCAGTTTCTTATGGGAGTTTCCTTATGAGACGAACTGTAAAATGTGAAAAACGTAAAAATCTCACTCAATCCCTTCTTCCCATAAGTATAAGGAAATCTAAGATGTCAAAATGACATAGGCATGATTTAAGTTCATTAATTTTATATTACAAAAGGATCATTCAGAAACAAACTCAGGTTGTTTTAAAACAGGATGAAAAAGAATTCTGCAACAGTGGAGAAGCCTTATATCTTAATTATCTGTAATCGTTTGGATGTTAACATTCACAAAGAATGAAAAACTAAGTTTCCTACAACTATTCCCCAAAATCTTTCATGCAAATCATCCCATAACTTATCCTTTCAAAGTCTAGAGTTAATGCTACATTTAGCTTCTTTGATAAACACTTTGGGTATAATATGTGTTTTCTTCTGAACAATTCCCAAATATTACATTTTTGTATTTCTATAATGTTTTCAGTACAAAAAAATCAACATTAAAAAATTATATTAGGCTCTGCCTAAAGTCTAAAATAAAATAAATGAATATATGAAATGAGGATTTGATTCAATGTTTCCAAAATCATCATAATCCCCTCTGATGTACTTAAGTGATCAAAATGAATAAACCTCCTTTAACCTAAGGGAAAGAAAGTCACTTGGCATAGGGGGAGCTGTGCTGCTCCCAGATCACCTGAGCAACGAAGCCAAAAACAGACCCAACATTCTTTATTACTTCTAAATCTAAGACATTTTTATCAGAGTCTACATAGTTCAAAGAAGCTAAATGTGCCATCTCTCTCCTCAACCTTCCTAAAACAAGCGATCTTTAACAAGGTATTGTGAAATCTTAAAAAGTTTCCCCTGAAAACTAAAAGTGGCGTACCTTTTCTCATTTTAGACTCTTTGATAATCAAATGTTAACCACAAAATTCAAAGTATGTCAATGAGTTATAGAGAAGAGATTTGTTGACATCAAACCTGAAAAGAAGGTATGAAACACAAACACTTCCAGCAACTGAATGTACAAGGCAGAAGTTATTCCTCCTGGCATGACAGAAAGATTCACGGGGTCTGGAGACACACACACCTTGCTACATATTAGCTATGTGACTCAGATAAGTCACTTCCCTTCACTTGTATTATAGAAAGGGGATAACAGCACCTACTCTCTCTTAGAGGAGACACCACACCCACCAACAACCATCGAGGACTTTGCTGGTCCCAGAGCCAGCCCTTAGAGATAACTGTTATTATGAACCAGAAAATCCTTTTTCTGAGTGTACTAGATTTCTAGCCTTGGTGTCTGTACTGAATAGAATGAACGTATTTTTCTTGGATGAGTCATGACTTTGCAACACTTCAGTCTTCATCCTGAATATCAATTCTCACTGCATCATACCAGGAGCCAGAAGAATGATGCAAATCAAAGTAAATGAGAATTGGCCCTAGGAAGTTGTTTTCTTAAATAAATTCAAGATGCAAGTAGGTTTCTGATCATTTGTTTCTCTCTCCTAAAAAGTTAAGTATGAAAAAAAGTTCAGATTAGTTGGAGATCCTCTAGGCTCAGCTGATCAATCTGACTCTACAATGGGAAAATAAAATAAAGTGAACAGTTGCATAATAATATTTTTACAAGCAATGTTTGTCTAGCACCTAAAATGCGATGGCTTTCAGAGAGAAAAATGGCCAATAGTCTACAAATGTTGAACATATAAAGTACAAATTTAAAAACAAACTGTATTCCCAAAAAGATTGTTGGACAGTGTCTGGTTGGTAAGAGTATGTTTTGGGGGGCAGCAAACAATGGGATTGCTAAATTAATCCCTGGGATTCTACTAGACCATACATATGCCTCCTCCACCAGCCTTGTCCACAGCACCATCTACTGCCAAGCCACTGTGCCTACAGCAGTTTTGCTTCTGCAGGGCCCTAAGAGTTAATACCATGCTTTCGCTCAGCTAAGTTATTTAGGAGTCACGATTTTTTAAAAAGTCACTTCAAAGTTAAAGGGGAAAGGAGAACATGAAATGAGAGTAAACTCCTGACAATCATTTAAAATATCTAAATAGCAAACACAATCTTTGGTTACTAACACATGGCAAATAAGTAGTTTTAAATAAGTGAGTTTTCTTATCTTAGCTAGTTAGGCTATAAATCCTGCTCTAAAATATTTTAAAGCATGAAAAAGAATTAAATGCTCTGGTTGATGTATATACAGTAGACATATTTATCTTTTATCATCTTTTAACACTGTGAGAGTTACTTAACTCTGCTGTACCAACGGTTCTTTCCATTGGGAATTGGAAGTGGGATTCTAAACCTAGAGAACAAGGGAGTGCAGGGGAGGTAAGGAATGGAGTTCAGAGCCCAGGTCTTCCCTAATGTGGAGGCCTCTCTTTAAACAATTAGGCTCTTAAAGACAACCAGGTCTCCTTATGAAAGGCACCAGGGCATGACTGGGTTCAAGACTGATGCCTTGCCCTTAGAGATCCAATATATAAGATGAATTAAATCAACCCTCACCATGCATAAGGATACGCAGAGAAGCCTGTCAGTCATAGGCATAATAACAACCCAACCTCAGCCCTGATCTAAAATTAAAACCACAGACTTAAAATAGATCATGATCTAACAGATCAGAATTTTAAAAATCAAAACGACCATTTTCCAAACAGAAAATAACACATAGCTTGATAAGAAAAATTAAAAGTAATATTAGCTGACACCTAGAACTATATGCAAGGCACTGTTCTAAGCACTTTATGTCAGGCTAACAAGGCACCAACCACCTCTCTGCTCAATTAGTGACTTTACAGTGTACAATCTATAATAATACTACAGATTAAATACCGTAGGGTAAACCAATGGGATGTTATCAGTGAAGGATTCTAGTTTACCATTAACTCACTTTTATTCTAGAATAACTATGCTTAATAAATAGCTTACCTGAATGACCAGGGGTTGTGATGTCACAAAAATGAGTACAAGAAATTAATACAAGTATCTTCCCAGAAATGACTACGTGTAAACTGGGGGGAAAATAATAAATACCTTCTTCACCAACAAAGGAAACGAAGAAAATGGAAGTCCTACTATCCATACTGCAAAAATGCTTATTCTACTATCATATTCCCTTTTGAGAAATAGACCAGTTACGCCAGAAGTGCAATGTTGTCACAGATGTGTGCCAGATTTTGCAGAGGACATAAGTTGGCTGTGAGGAAGAACACAGAGTTTGCCTATTTTTTAGGCAGGAAAGAAAGCCTGCACTTTTCTGTGTGTGTGTGTGTCAATAAATCTGAATAACAACTTGAAAGGGTTAAAAAGCTGAGCACCAGGTGTTTTCTTTCCACTTTCCAGAGTAATTTAAGCACACTGCAAAGTTATCTCCCTTCCTTCCCCACGAGCCAGCTTAAGGGAGACCTGTCACTGCCATTTACACTGTACAGCTCCAGCTCTAAACAATAGGAGGGCACCAGGCTGGGCAGCAGGCATCACGGCTTCCCACAGCCTGTATGGGCTTTGTTGCCAAGTTATGAGCTCCGCTGGGTGATGGAGGCACGAGTGAGCCAAGGAGAATTTAATTCTATTTCAAATTTGTATGCTTTCAAAGAAAATAGAGACAATTGAGGCCACGGGAGGAGCTGGAGGGGGTAACCAAAAACAAACTTTCGGAACCTCAGAATCTACATTTCTAGCAGTAATTCTCAGCAAAGGATTAGGTGGTATTGATACTCTCAAAGTATTTAACACCGAGATTAGAGACCATTCAAGGAGCGGTGGCCGAGCGGAGTCCCCATCCTTCGTAGTCCCACTCCTCCAGCAGCAACCGGCGGCGCGCTTTCGGAGCCCACCTCCGCTCCGCAGCGCGGCCAGCTTCCCCCCGCCCTGGCTCCAACCCCGGCTCCAGCCCCGGCCCCGTGCCCAGCCTCCTAGCCGAGCCCGGGACGTGCAGCCAAGCCGAGCGCAGAGGGGGCGCGGGGCAGGCAGCGGCGCTGCGCCTCCCCCGGCGGCCCAGAAAGCCGGACGGGGTCCGCCTGGGCCAGTGAGGCCGGGCTCAACGGAGACCCGGGCCGGGCGGGGAAGCTGCAGGCGCAGAGCCGGCTTAGCTCCGCGCCGCCTGGCCACGCGCAGCGCCCGCATTGTCCGCAGTCGGGGCGCGGCGCGACCACTGAACCCGAATCCCAACCCCCGCCCAGCAGTCTCTCTCCCGGCCCCCACGGCCCAGTCTTACCTGGGCCGCTCACCCCAGTCCCTGGCGGTGCGGCCCGAGCCGGGCGCCAGGCTCCGGGGGACTGCAAGGAGGGAGAGTCGGGGCCCGCGAGGGACGAAGGGCCGAGAGCGGGCTGTAGGGGCCGCCGAGTGTTCACGGTCGCCGCCGCGGGGCCGCGGGTAGAGAGCAGACGGGGCTGGCGGAACGGGCCCAGGACGCGCGGCCGCGGAGGGCCCGGCTGGCGGCGGCCGCGATGGTTCGGTCTGCACCGAGTGGGAGGGCTCAGGCAGGCTTCGCCGGAGAGCGAGGGAGGGAACTTGGAGCCAGTTGCTGTGGCCGAGAGCGCGTGTCCCTGAGCCAGTGTACACGCCCCTCGTGCGCCCCGCCCCGCCTCCATCCCGCCCCCACCCCACCTTCCGGGTCCCCACCCTTCTCGCACCTCCACTCCAAGCCCTGCCTCTCTCTCAACATCTCCACCCCGCTACTGATGCCCATCCCACCCCATCCCTGACCCACCCCCCATTCCACTCCGTCGGCGCCTCCATTTCCTCCCTATCCCCCACTCCCACCTATGTCCGCACGCAAGCACCCCCACCCTGCTCCCACCCGGTGATACCGCTGGATCTCGGACTGCCATCCCAGTGCAGATCGCTCAGCGCTGGAGACTTAGAGCCTGTGTCCTGAATGAGATAACCCCACCTGGTAGTCCAGCCATCCAAACGTCTTGGTGCTTGACATTTTCTGTTTACTAACTTTCATATACTCAGATGGAGCGTCCTAGCTTAATTTCTGAAGGCATTTTTAAGACTTCAAAAAAATGTTTGGAGAAAATAGTAAATAACGAAAAATATCAAGCATGATGTACTACCTCTGAAATGTGGGCCAGCTGATGTTTTAAAATGAAATGCTTTGGGGTGCATCATTATTAATCGCCTAATATATTATTTGAGAATACTTTCTGCTTAGATTTGCTTAATAACTTGGTTGTTTCAGGAAAGGATTTGTTTTAGGAAGACTAAACAGATTGTAATTTAATTTTGCTATTGGGAAGTCTAAAAGATAAAATCCATCTTTATCAAAATGAATTTGAATGGGATATGGACTCACAAAATAATTGTTTCTTCTAGAAAATATTTAGCAAGGATTTCTTTTTAATCTCTGGTACATTAACAATACGATTTCACTCATCTCATTTTCTCAGAAAGATCGTTTATGTTTGAATTGTGCTTCAATTCAATGAATCTATAGTTTCATAATAGTTAAGAAGTTGCCAACTAAATAAACTCAGACTTTATAATAATATTTTTTTTTCTATTTAAAAGATTACCATTTTAAGAAAGTGACATGATACTGGGATTTAAATGGAACTTTCCTTTGGCATACTAATACATTCCTTGTGATCACAGATTACGTTGTGGTCTCCATTAACTCCAAAAGTCATATAACAATAGAAATAAACTATTTTTCATCATTCCCATAGCAAATGGAACCAACTTCTCTCCCTCTCAAGTATACTTTTTTTCCCCACTTCTTTGCCCCAATATCTTCCTTTTAGGAATTTCCCCCTCCCATTGGGTGTGACTAGCCCACAGAGCTTCCTGACATTGTGAGGGATATGACCCAGGCCAGCCAATTAGAATATCGTCTGAGAACAAAGGAGGAGGGTGCTTTCCCTGACTGACAGGGCAGCTCCTGGGACCATATCATATATGCGTGCAGCAGCTGGAGTCAACTTACTGGAGAATAAAACAAAACCAGAAAAAAAGCCAAACTGAGCAATGGAGACAGAAAAGTGCCCTGATGACATCAATGGCCATCTGAAGACAGTCACCTCTAAAACCAGTCAAATCCTGAACTTCTGAAGTAATGCACCAATAAATTGTCTTTCTTGCTTATGCCATTTTGAGTTAAGTTTCTTTCCAGAAGACTCACTTATAAAATCATAAAAGATTCCCCTATGATCGATGCTTTGAAAATCAGGAATGTAACCAATGAGTTTTAGCTTTCTTTCTTTTTTTTTTTTTTTTTGATGACAGAGTCTCACTCTGTCACCCAGGCTGGAGTGCAGTGGCATGATCTCCACTCACTGCAACCTCCACCTCCTGGGTTCAGCAATTCTCCTGCCTCAGCCTCCCGAGTAGCTAAGATTATAGGCACGGGCCACCACGCCCAGCTAATTTTTGTATTTTTAGTAGAGACGGGATTTTGCCATGTTGGCCAGGCTAGCCTGGAACTCGTGACCTCAGGTGATCCACCTGCCTCAGGCGCCCAAAGTGCTGGGATTACAGACGTGAGCCACTGCACCGACCAAGTTTTAGCTTTTCTATTGCCTAAACTACTTCTTGATAATAAAGTATATGCCAAGGAGTTCACTTAGTAGGACCCCTAACTCTTATTATTAAGGTTCTCATTTAGGGTTTTACTATTGCCCAGTGTAGATTTAATAGCCCCAAATTGTCCTCACCAAAAGCAAAAACCAATAAAAGATGTGGTTAAAGAGACAGAGAGAACACAGTAAAACATCTATGCTGGAATATTTCAGTAAATATTGTCTTATCAATTATGCCAATAAAACTGCTCTCATAATCCCTAATGTTTGCTGATTTAGGACATAGTTTTCTTGTTTTGGGGACTGAAAATGTTAAGGACTGCTACAGATTTTCAGAGAATGTTGAAATTAGTTGTTTGTACTGGAATTTTATTGTGTTGTTTATTCTTCAGAAGTGGGCCATTATCCTAGGCTTGGAATTCTTTTGTTTCACAGAGGTTTCTGTCTCTAAAAGTATGTAACAATATTTGACTAGTACCCAAACAAGCATCCATACACGAATCAGAATGTAATTTAACCATTATTCACAGGTGACTCTGGACAGTGGGACTATTCCTAGCAAGCAGGGAGCCTAGGGACATGCAGTTATTAGCCCTAATCCTCTGACTGCCAAAATGGTTTCTTACGGGAAAATGTGAGCTTGAAAAGACATGAGCTCAGAGTTTTCACTAGTCTTTCTCCAGATGGGTACGTACCTAAGTTGTGTCAACAACTAGGGAAACTTTAAATGTATAAAAGCCCGTAAGCTGAATAATAATATATTATAAACAGATGCAAGCCTCACAAAAGGAGAGCATCTCTGAAAACAAAACAACCAAAGCAGCTTCAGAGGAAAAGTAAAAAAATAGTTCTGGAATCCAGTCCCCGCTCCAAGTGGCACTTGTTCTAATGATTGGCTATGCCAGGGAAAAATGTCAGTCAAATATCCAGAGTACCCCCAGCATGCCTGTATTGGATCAGTGGGATGCTTGTACCCATTTTCTTGCCTAAGAGTGGTACAGCAGTCCCTCAATTAACCCAGGGTCAGTCAGACCACCCTGTCTGTCCAGAGCTCCCCCTGAAATCCTGGCATACATCAGCCGTTTTCAGACCACGAAACACAATCACCTGCAGTACTCCCAACTAATGCCAGGTCTCTAGGTTGAGGGAGAACGGATAGGCCTGTGTTGGTTTTTTTTTTAAAAGATCTGCCCAAGAGATTGTAGCGATCTGGCAGGGCTAAGGTAAACAAAGTCTGTGAATCTGTGCTCTTAATTCCACAGAAAAAGACTTGAGAACCCCTCAGCCCTCAGATCAGACTCCATTGTCTTAGAATTGTATGTAAAATTAAAGTTGTTGATTGAACAAGTTCAATTTGTCTTTTCCCCTTAACAACCATAGTTCTTCTGAGGAAACAGAAAAAAGCAGCGAGGAATGCACCTTAGGAGGAGCTGGAGGATTTGCTAGAAGCAATCACACTGAAAAAAGGCAGCTCACAGCAAGGCTGAGATAAGAGAGTCACTAAATAGAAAAGCATTGTCAGTTGCTGGACTAAGAGGCCACTCCACTCCATCCTGGGCAACAGCCCCTGGGGGTTCCCTCATGTTGCTTGTTTCTCAGCGTAGTGCCTGTTCAGGCTGGCGACCAGAAGATCAAAACGATCGAATTATGTTCTTGAATGCTGACCTCCATCATTTAATACTAATAACTACCATTTATTGAAACTTTGTGCTAGCAGTTTATATGTTTCATTTTCATTTTCAGTGGTCACAACGGCCCTAAACGTACATAATATTGATTACCATTTTATGAACAAGAAGTTCATGCCCAGGAAAGAGACAAATCCAAGATCACAGAGTTAGTGATTAGAGGACTTAAAGCCTGGCCCATGTGATCCCAAAGCCTACATATCTTTACTGTAAGCCAAGCTTGCCAATGAATCTCACATATTACCTATACAATAAGAGAGTCAGTAGTCACATGAGGCTATTGAAATTTAAATGAATTAAAATTTTGTGGAATTTACATTCATTACATTAAGTTAATTAATTAATTAATTACTTTTATTTATTTTTTTTTTTGAGAGGGAGTTTCGCTCCTGTCGCCCAGGCTGGAGTGCAATGATCTCAGCTCACTGCAACCTCAGCCTTCAGGGTTCAAGAGATTCTCCTGCCTCAGCTTCCCAAGTAGCTGGGATTACAGGCACGTGTCACCACGCCTGGCAAAGTTTTTTTTTTTTACTTTTAGTAGAGACCAGGTTTCACCATGTTGGCCAGGCTGGTCTCGAACTAGGCGATCCACCTGCCTTGGCCTCCCAAACTGCTGGGATTACAGGAGTGAGCCACCACAACCAGCCTCATGACATTTAATTTAAATTCATTGAATTAAAAACTTTATTTTGTAAATGTGAATAAATTGCAAGTTTCTCAGCTACACTGGCTACTTTTCAAGTGCTCTGTAGCCACAGGCAGCTGATGGCTGCCCTGTTGGACTGCGCAGATAAATGCTTCCATCATTGCAGAAAGTTCTATTTGATGACTCGGATGCTGCTCAGATTTATCAGTATCATCATCAATTAAGGCAGTGTTCTTCATGAGTGAGTTTTCCAAGTAAATTACCCCAACCCTTTTATGTTAACTGTTTTGATGAAATTCTTTCTAAAACGGGTAATACGTTTCTGTGCCAGCCTTAATCAGCAGGTTGTACTGAACTGAGTGCCTCTGTGAGACATGCAGGGCCAGGAGACCACCTGCAAGGCACCGGAATGCCATGCTGGGGAGCTGTGCTTCTCTTCCTCCTGTGTCATCTCAGTTCTCACCTTTAGTCTTTGCTTCTGCAGAGTACCTACTTGCCATTGGCCAAAGTATGGTGTTTGCTAACGCTCTGCCTTTAGCCTACTTCTGTCTGTCCATTTCCTCTCCCTATTGGTTTTTTGATTTTCCAATTCTATGTTTTCAACTACTACTGATTCGCCAGTGACTCCAAAATTTTATGTTTAACTTCCACATCTTTTTCTAATCTGCAGAGCAGTTTTCTTTTCTAGCTCTCTACTAGGCGAGTGCTACTCAAAGAGCTGTCTGTGGACCAGCAGCAGTGGTTCGTGAATTGTGTGTGGCTACTCTAGCACAAGATGAATTTAGAAAGTGAAAGCCAATGCTTGGCATGGTGGTTCATGCCTGTAATCCCAGCACTTTGGGAGGCCGAGGCAGGTGGAACACCTGAAGTCAGGAGTTTGAGAGCAGCCTGGCCAAAAAGGTGAAACCCCATCTCTACTAAAAATACAAAAATTAGGCAGGCATGGTGGTGTGCACCTGTGATCTCAGCTACTCGGGAGGCTGAGGCAGGAAAATTGTTTGAAGTCAAATCAAGGGAGGCGGAGGCTGCAGTGAGCTGAGATTGCACCAGTGCACTCCAGCCTGGGTGACAGAGAGAGAAGAAAGGAAGGAAGGAAGGGAGGGAGGGAGGGAGGGAGGGAGGGAAAGAAAGGGCACCAAGGAAGGAAGGAAGGAGAAAAAGAAAGGGCGCCAAGCCTGTGTTTATAAGCTTTTACAGCAATTTGACATTGCTAGGATAGTATTGTATTGTATTGTATTGTATTGTATTGTATTGTATTGTATTGTATTGTATTGTATTGTATTGCATTGTGTGTCTAAGCTGGAATGAAAATTTAAAAAAGTAAACACACAAGAAATACTGTACCTGGCTCCACCTGGGTATTTCCTAGGACACCCCCCCACCCCCCCGCCCACACCCAATGCTCATTGCTATCACCTGTCAGTAACCAAAGTTATTATTATCCCCAAATGCATCAGTCAGGTTTCAGCTGGAAACAGATAATTTAACCCAGGGAACGACTTACAAAGGTCCTAGAGAGCTGAAAAGGCAAACAACACAAAGTAAATTGACTTAGATTTTGGCAGGAGCAGGAAACTGCTACCACAAGAGCACAGATAAAGGAGATGATGTCCCTGGCACCCAGCTGTTGGACCCAGTGAAGGGACCTGATCAATAACAAGAAAAAATAAGGACTGCTCCCCAGAAACTGAGACCATGGAGGACACATAGATGCTGTCTATTTAATCGGACTGAACTGAGTTAACTTTTGTCTCTGTTACTGACATTGAACAGAATGAAAAATTGCCTGAAGAACTCTAGATTGCCAAATATTATGAATAACCAAATAATTATGCAGATGGGGGTTGAAACTGCCCTGGTTCTTTCCAGCTATAAAACTGATTCATGCTTGGGAACTGAGATGCTGTGTCCACTTGTATGAAATAAATACATGAGCTCTTATTATTTTTTTTTTTTTGGCATGATACTTTCACCTACTTTCAGATTTACAAATATTTTAAAAGGATTATGATGTCAGGATTATGCTTGTGTTGTATGTGGAATAATAGGTTAATCTATGCACCTTTTATATTTTTACAGTATGAAATAAGGCACTAAATATGTGACTTCTTTTTAAACTATTTGTGGTAAGATAAATTTAGAACATTAGAGTGCTTACTTAATAGAAATATAATCCATCTATTTGGCGTAGAGCTCACCAATTCTCATTTTCCCTGGAATCAAAAATCAAGGGTGGCATGAATTACTGAAATCCCTAATTTCATTCAAACCTCTTCCTAATCAAATATTAAGCCAGTTCATTAATAGTCAAAAAATGATTTTTTTCTCCTTTCTACCATTATATAGCAGAGAAGCTAATGAACAAAATAGATAGCAAGCAAGAGAAAACAAGGAGAGAAAGACAAGTAGGGAATATTAGGTTTCTGGGCTACCGATGATACCAACACATCATCACTATTTTCCTCTTTTAAAACAATTTTAAATTATATACACAGACTTGTAAGTCTTAGAGTTCAAGTGTATTTTTTCCAGAACTTTTTTTTCAACATGTATGTTATGACTTCTAAATGTTTGGTAAAGGCGTAGTCAGAATTTCATGTAGGCCTTCTATTTTTCAGTTGTCTGTATCAGTCTAATGGACGAGCAATGGTACTTCTGACATTTGTAGAAATCACCTGCAAATTACAGGAAAATTTTCACAAAATATCAGAGTGCTTTTGGTGTAGATGTGAATTTTAGTTTATTTGCCCACTCATCCTCTCTCATTCATTCTGTCACCAAATCTCTCATTTTCAGTGTTTCCCTCACCCATCTCGTTATTCGCATCTTACGACAGCTTTTCCAGTTAAACATGCCATCAAACAACCAGTCAAGTGTATTATTTATTACCACTTCTATGGCTATTCTTCCATTCCCCAAAGAAGTAAAAAAATCAATCTTCTCTGCAGTAGTTTAGTGTCCCCAAATCATTTTTACATATTCACATTTTACATTTTACACATTTCCCGAATTTTCTGCTAGTTTGACCACTAGCAGCCCAGACTTTTAAGTAGATATCCTTTTCAAAAATCTACTTTTGCAAATTCCCAGCTAGTTTGTCATAGAAGAGGAATGGGGTGGAGGAATTAATAGAGGGAGAGAAATTAGGAAAAGACAGAATGGGGTAGGGGAGAGAGTAATTCTACTACCAAGCTCATCATTCCACCCAATCCAAAAGCTTCTGAACTATCTGGTGACAATATAGGAAGGCTAAATCAGAGTTTGTTGAATTTTTTTGGGGGGAGGGGGATAAAGTGAACCATATGTTGCCCTTTAGATTTTTTTTTTTTTGGTAGAAGTATGGATACACACACACATCAACATAGGCTGCAAAAATATCAATGTATAACTGTGACATTTATCCATATGCACATCTTTCTCTGACGGCCTCTACTTCCTATTTAGTTGTTAGGAGTTTTATGCTAACTAGTAAGCAGAAATTTTAAATATTAACACAATTTTCTCATAATCACGAAGCATAATAACTTCTCAGGAATTTTGGATTGGCCGAATTCCCAAACTCTTAGTAAATGTCATAATTGTGCTATTCTTAGAAGGTCTTCCTGTGTTATTTTGGATTTGATGATGGTTTATTTCTCAGAACTCAAATTCCACTATGCACTAATAAGTTATCCAATGCAATTAAGTACTGGAGGAACAAATATGGTCTCGGGTGGCTCCTTATTAACCTCACTAGACTGTCAACTACATGAGGATGGTAATGTAGCTAACCCCTTTCGAAATTTCCCTCATTACTTAGAAAAATCAAAGCAGCTCACAAAGCTTCATCTGATACTCTTTGAGTTAAATACACATTCTGATAGTGTTATAATTACTGTGTCACTTTACATGCAGAAACTTCTCATCCCTAGGAACTGCTATGGAATCTCTGCATTGCAACATTTCCTATACAACTGAGTCCTGAGCACAGAACACACTGTTATCATGGAGAAACCCCTAATCTGAGTGCAGCTACCAAAAGCCACGAAGGCATCTTTCCCAACTGAGGACACACATCAGAAGCCAGGAGAGAATGAGAATGAGGGATTATAGCAACATCTGACTCTTATGTGGATTTAGAAAGATTCACAAAGCCACATAATTAAGAATATGAATGGCAAAATATTCTTGTTAATTTCTAGTGAAAAAAAGGTGTTATTTTTCTCTACATCAAATATTATATTTCAGAAAGTAGAGTTGTGATGATGGTCCTTGAACTAAACAATGCGTGAATCACCCAGGCACAAGTGTGGGGCTGGTGGGGGAATGCAGGAAAGTGAGATTTTCAGAATGCTAGAAACCTGGAGGCAGAGATGTTCTTTGGGTATGCCTCACAGATAACTCTGCTTTCTCCCCCTAGGGGACTGTGGCCTAGGTAATATTTTCTTAAATTGTAATTTTAGGTTTTCCAGAAAGGAAATGTAAGCTTCAAGTATAAAAGAGCAGAGGCAGAAGAACTATTGAGTTTGTCAGATCCTGAGAGATGTTTTCCTAGATGGCCTAAGTTAACCTATAGCTGCATCCGATCAATTATACAGACAGTACATGTCTTCTATTCTTGACTAATTAAATTGGCCTATTAAACTGGGCTAAAGTGGGTGGATTAGTCAGGGTTCTTCAGAGAAGCAGAACTGAACCAATAGAGATATATTTGTATCTCTTATTAGTAAATAAGATCTATTATTATTTATAATACTGTTATAAAATTAACAGTATCTCCCATATAAATTAATATATATTAATTATGGAAATTGGCCTACACTATTATGGAGACCAAGAAGTTCCATGTTCTGCTATCTGCAAGCTGGAGAACCAAGAAAGTTGGTGGAGTAATTCTGTCTGAGTCTGAAGGCGTGAGAACCAGGAGTGTCAATGTCTGAGGGCAGGAGAAGAAGATGGATATTTCCAGCTCGAAAAAAGCAAATGTACCCTTCCTCTGCCTTTTTGTTTTTTGCAAGCCCTAGTGGCTTGAGTGATGCCCACCCACATTAGGGAGAGCCATCTGCATTACTTGGTTCACCAATTAAAATGCTAATCTCCTCCAGACACACCCTCAGAGACACATCCGGAAATAATGCTTTACCAACTATCTGGGCATCCCTTAGCCCAGTCAAATTGACATAAAACTATCACAGTGAGTATGTATACCTATGCACCCTCTTTTCCCATGTGTCTCAGTCTTGTTTGGGCTGCTATAACTGAATATCTTAAACTGGGTGGCTTATAAATGACAAAAATGTATTGCTCAACAGTTCTGGAGTCTGGAAGTCCAAGATCAAGGCATCGGCAGATTTGGCGGTTGGTGAGACCTCACTATGTGATTCATAGATGACACCTTCTAAGTACCCACATCTTGAAAGGGCAAACAAGTTTCCTCAGAGCTCTTTCGTAAAGGCACTAATTCCATTCATATGGGCTCTGCTCTCATGACCAAATTGCGTCTTAAAAACCTCAGCTCTTAATACTATTGCATTGCAGATTGGGTATTAACATGTGAATTTTCAGGCAGACACAAATATTCAGACTATAGCAGCATTAGTTGCATTTTCCATGTAGCTTTATAAATACAGAGAGGTTATATTATGCAAACATATACAATCCACTCTTTCATTTGCATTTAACCAAGGAAGGTGTTGATGAAGAAGGTATTATGTTTATTTCCCTGTGCCTTGAAGTCTTACAAAAAGGATTTATGTTAGAAAGCATTTTTAAAAATAATGTTAGGTTATAAATCTTGATTTTCAATGTTCTATGTGGTTGAATAGTGTCTAAAAGATACTGTTACATAAAAAAACCCAGAACATATACTTAATATGAAAGCTCAAACCTGTATTAATTTAGCAGAAGTAGTTAATTTTAACTTCCATAAATGATGGTCTTATTTGGAGACTGAAATATCACTACAAAATATTTTCCTATTTTGAGATGTAATCCTCGTATAAGCAAGACACAATTTTAATGGTTATATAGCAGGACGAGTGACAGACAAGAATCCCTCAGACACCGAATTGTAGAAGGAAAGGGCTTTATTCAGTTGGGAGCATCAGCAGAATCATGTCTCCAAAAACCGAGTTCCCTGAGTGAGCAATTCCTGACACTTTTAAGGGCTTACAACTCTAAGGGGGTCTGTGTGAGAGGGTCGTGATCAATTGAGCAAGCAGAGGGTTTGTGACTGGGGGCTGCATGCACCTGCACTGGTAATTAGAATGGAACAGGACAGGGATATTCACAGTGCTTTTCCATACAACGTCTGTAATCTATAGATAACATAACAGATTAGGTCAGGGCCCAGGGTGTGGCGCCGGGCTGTCTTCCTGTGGGTGTCATTTCTACCTTTTAGTTTTCACTTCTTTTTTTCTTTGGAGGCAGAAATTGGGCATAAGACAATATGAGGGGTGGCCTCCTCCCTTAGTTACGGTATAGTAGTAGAAATTTAGACTATGAAAAGTACTTAATATTTAGATGTTTGTCATATATTTTGTGCTTTATTTCTTAATTCTATGTTATGTATATGTATTTTAAATATATAATTTACTTCTCATTGATATATTTTATTTTTCTTTTCTACCAAATAAAATGATTGGTAAGGACCATTGTACATTCTAACATCATGGATTACAACAGATTGACTAAATATCCATAAGAGTTTGAAGACTACTTAACTGAGGAGTGGCACTAAAGTTCAAAATTTTACGATACCTTTTTGTATACTCTCTGGTTTCTGCAGGGCTGCCATATAAAACCACATTGCCTACACTGTTTAACTCCATAGACCATGCCACAAACGGCACCCCCTGGGGTAGTGCTCACAGCAACCCTGGTGTTAAAAATTTGATTTTGGAAATTTTTCTGTCTTTTTCCCCCCCACAGAGTCTAATTTCTTCTCAGGTATAACAGACTCAGTGTTGTAGCCGAAAGTATACTACAATCATTTCACAAAATATTTTGTGACTTACAATGACATTTCTGAAATGAGTCAATGTGACGCAACTGTGTTATTCATAAGCTTGTAAGTATATGCCAGCACCTATCTATCTATCTCTGTATAAGTAAATGTATTAATGGTTTCAGTGAGAGAAACTCTTTACTGTTCTTAATGATCGAATCTGTTAAGCAAGGACAAACCAATTTCAATGCAAAAACTTACTATAATATAAAAGGGCATTTTAATAAACCATTGCATCAAGAATAGATTAGTGCATATAGACCTCAATCTTCAGCCTTAATTGTAAAAATAAATAAAACAATTATATAACTTATGAAAATGTATTGCATCTATAATCGTGTACATAATGAGAGATTTTCCAATGATCCATTCATTAAATTGTGTAATGTTCAATATGCATAAAATGCAGAATTCCTGAGGGGAATTATAAGCAAATTATGAAATGTGATTTCTATCTACAAGTAATTTTCAGTTTCTTTAGGTAACTGAATAAACTCAAGAAGAAAACTGGACAGATGAAAAAGGTCAAATAAATATAACGTAAGATCTAACTCAAATAAGTTTCAAATAGGTGCCCTGCAGTCAGGACTATGATAGCTTCCTGCAGGAGACGAAGTTTTGTTTGTTGTTTATTTTGAGACAGGGTCTCAATCTGTCACCCAGGCTGGAGTGCAGTGGCTAGATCTCAGCTCATTGCAACCTCTGCCTCCAGCCTCAAGTGATCCTCCCACCTCAGCCTCCTGAGTAGCTGGGAACACAGATGTGTACCACCACACACAGCAAATTTTTTTTTTTTTTTTTCTGTAGAAACGGGATTTTGCTATGTTGATCTCAAACGCTGGGCTCAAGCGATCCTCCTGCCTCGGCCTCCCAAAGTGTTGGGATTACAGGCATGCACCATTGCACCTGGTCAGGAAACAAAGTTTTAACAGGACTTCATATAATGAAACCGTTAAAAAAAAGGAAAATAAGTTTCCTCTGGTAGAAAAATTACATTGTGAATTAAAGAAGGTGGAAATAGGATAAAGATTGTTAACTTCTCTAAAGAGTCCATGATAGACAAAGGTTATAAAAAGGAAAGCAAGTACATAAATGATGAGAATAAGAATCACTGGTGATGGCCAATAGCACACCAATCAACTGGATGCTCACTTTTAAAACGTTTCAAGAGATTATAGATGGCCATAAGAGTTAATAGCTATTTATCTTTAACTTTAATATAGAATAGTATTGTTATTTTTTATTTTTGTTGACTTGCACAATTAAATGTACAAATAAAAACAAAATTAAAATATACCATAATATGAATCATAATTATATGATTTAATATCCAACACATTTTTATATAAAACAATTATTTTGAAATGATACATAAAAAGAACTGTGAAATTTTGAAGAAAAGATTTCAGCCTATACTTTTGAAATCATCTTAATTTAACATTTAGATTAGCATATCTAAACCAAAAGTATTACAAATATTAAGCCCCTATGAAATTTTAAGATTCCCAAAGAAAAATTAAGCAAATAGATGTTTAAGACCGTCTATGTTCTCAAGATTGAATACAAAAAGAAATGTTTGTTTTGCTTATTAGTAAAATTGACAAGCGACCATTGAAACTGTCAGAAATTAAATCAAAATTAATTAGTTTTGATTTCTGGGAACCATTTTTAAAAAATATTTTATACTGAGGAACATAATACGTAGGGCATAAACTCTGGATACACTGTACACATTAATTTCTCCTCCCCAATAATAGTACAGACAGTGAGTTATCTAGAGTAGAAAAGTTGAACATTTTCTCTTGTAAGCAAATCTGGTATAGTAATAGCTCAGATTTTTTTTCTTTTTGTCTTTCCTGATGGACAGGTCTGACTTACTCTGTATACTCCCATAAATAAATGACTTCAATAAGCCTAAAGGCATTTTTTCACGTATGTGGGGTTGGAACTTTTTTTGGTTAAGGTAAGGAGAAGGTAGAAAAATAATTTTTTTTTTTTAAAAAAAGAGCTTTTGTAGGTTAAAAAATATCCTTTTAAGCAAATAGATGTTAATTATTCAGAAAAGATTACAGCATATTTTGTGTTTATCATAAAATATTTGCAAGAAAGAATAAGCTGCCTAAGTTACATGATACTGTAACTATACTCTGCACAATGAAGGACTTACTGTATTTTTCCACATGTTGAGGTAAGCCACATAATGTACAAGTAGTGGAATAACTCCAGCCACAAGTATGCCTGTATATTTCTGGTTTCTGTTCCTTTTGATTTACTTGGATTTCTTTCCTCTGTAATGATAAGAAAAATTTCAAAACTCTTAAAAGAGAATCTAAGAATACATTTTTTTAAAAGAGAAATTTCAGGTATTTATAAAGCTACTTCGATAGCAGCAAAAGTAGGAAGTATCTTTGATATTTCAACAAATGACAGGCAAAGCCACTCAATCATTCACAGCAATGCAGCTAATCAAAGATTAAAGAATCTAAAACATTTATATGCTGAAGATAATGTTTGTGTGATTGTATAGAAATAGATTTGGAATTCACAAAGCAGGATGATGCCTTAACAGTTACGTACTCAACAGACTGTAAGCGTAAGTTATATGTAATGTCGTTTTACAAAAAAAAGTTGGAATTAGGAAGAAGACTAGAGGAAAATGCAAAAAGAATAGACATATTGTAAAGAGAGCTCACTCACTCATTCGCTTGTTCATTAATTCACTCATTCATTCAGCCAACGTATATTGCAAAGTTTCAAATGACAATGGAGGTGTGGAGTTTAGTTTGATCAGGTGGTCAGGAAGGGCTCACTGGGGAGTTGGCATTTGAGCTGGGATCTTAGGAAGTAGAAGGAACCAGCCATGTAAAGATGAGAGGAAAGTGAATTCAGGCAGAGGGAATAGCTATTGCGACGGTTCTCAAGCAGGAATGAGGTAGGTGTGTCTGAGAAAAAAAGAAGTCGAATATAAGTTTAGTGAACAGGGAGTAGTGGCAGATGAGGCTGGAGAAGAGAAAAGCCCATTGTAGGACATTTACATTTTGTTTGATATTTTATTTTATTCCTGAGTGAAAAACTATGGAAGTTGTACAATCCCCTTTATGTTTCTGTAAGGTCACTCCAGCTCAGGCATCACAGTGGGGAGTGGTGAAGTGATGAGGTGCATAAGAAGTAAAGCTGGGAGACTGGAAACTCCACAATAGTCCAAGGAAGCAGAGGTCAGTCGTTTGCACCAAGTTGGCAGTAATGAATATGAAAAAACATTTAACACATTTAGGTTGTATTTTTGGAGTAAAGCCAAGAGAACTTGAAAATGGATTGTATTGTAGAGGTGAGATGATACGAATAGGGAAAAATGATAAATACTGACAATAGAAAATACAATATAAATGGAAGCTGAAGAAATGCTGGCAGGAAAGGTCTTGGGTATCAAATGATCCTAGCTGAGATCTTAGAAGATATCTTGTCCAACCTCATATTAAAATGCCTACACCATTGTGGGCTGATGGCCATATAACTTCTGGTTAAACACTCCACTGAGGAAAACACCTTTGGAAAGTGATATTTGATTAATGACAGCCAAGCTCATTCACTTGATCATAGCTAAATATGAAAGAGTTTTGAGACCTTTTGTTTTAAAAATGTCAATATGAAACTGGAAAGGTATATTTGGCAAAAAATGTTAACTTCAAAGTCTGAGAAATAGCCCTTCTCTTACATTGAAAACAAGAAGTTTTGAAACAGTAGACAAAACCGTCTAGTTTTCACTATCACATTTTAAAGGTAGCAAAGGTAATTGGAAATAGGTTATAGGAGGACTGAAAAGAGACAGACCCTTAAAGTTTTTATAAGCGCCTGGGTGGTGTGATGGAGAACAGGCTGATCAGTTGTTCTGCATTTCTGTAAAGGACTAGGTATGAAGGGGTGACATCAATTAGAAATACAAAATATTCTGTTTTACTATCAAGAACTTCACAGATTTAAAAAGCAAAATACTTCAGTATTCTTTTGAGTACTGTAGCCTTATTAAGTTATAAAACAATTAATTCTGGATAATCAAGACCATCTCTTAAAAGCAGAAGTCCTTATGATTCTCTAATGTTCAAACAGGGTTATTTGTCTAATGAGTGAATTAAAACTCTCCCAATTGCCTAATGTGATTGAGCATGGGCCAAAGTGTACCAGAAATGCTGTTATTTCCTTTTAGGGCCAGGAGGGATTTTATAGTTAGCAGAAGAAAACAGAGAAAGAGATATTTTATCATAAACATAAAAATTTCACAATTTATAGATCATTTTTCTAGTAAAAATGATGATATAAGCTATAAGCTACTAAAAGTAACATAACCTTATTGGATAAAAAATGCACAAAGAAAACAACTGGGGATTTGGCAATTGAGCCGGCATAAATAAAATAATAAAATAAAATATATTACATTAAAGTTAGGAAGTTCTCTTCATCAAAAGGTAAACCACAGAGTGGGGGAAGACATTTACAATACATACAACTGACAAAAGATTCATATACAAAGTATGAAAAGAACTCAACAGATTTTAACAGACAACAAAAAAAACTGGACAAATACTTCAACAGACATTCACAAAAGAGGATATACAAATAATCAGCGTGTTAGTCCATTTTCACACTGCTGATAAAGACATACCCCAGAGTGGGAAGAAAAAGAGGTTTAATTAGACTTACAGTTCCACGTGGCTGGAGAGGCCTCAGAATCATGGCAGGAGGAGAAAGGCACTTCCTTAACTTGGTGGCAGCAAGAGAAAATGAGGAAGTAGCGAAGGCAGAAACTCTGGATAAACCAATCGGATCTCATGAGACTTACTCATTGTCGTGAGAATAACACAGGAAAGACCTGCCCCCATGATTCAATTACCTCCCACTGGGTCCCTCCCACAACACGTGGGAATTCTGGGAGATACAATTCAAGTTGAGGTTTGGGTGGGGACACAGCCAAACCATATCAATCAGTAAGTATAAAAAAATCAGAGAAATGTAAATTAAAACTACATTAAGTTACCACTACACAATCATCAGAATGGCTGAAATTAGAAAACAAAAAACAAAAAAGCGAACAGGTTACAAGATGACTGGACTTTGGATACACAGTAGGTAAGAGTATTAATTTTTACATGTACTTTGTCAATGTCTACTAAAATTTAGCACACTCATATTCTAAGACCCAGTAATTCTGTTTCTAAATGTACATCAAAAAACTGCATGCATAAGAATGTTCATAGCAATAATATTTTTAAGAGCTAAATATTGGGGATAAACGAATGTCCTCAACAGTAGAATGGATAAGTCAGTTGTGGTGTATTCATACAATGTAATAGTAAAGAGCATGAGTATAAATTAGCTACTGATATGTGCAACCACAAAGGTGAAACTCACAAACACATCATTAACTAAAAGAAGCCAAATACAAAAGAATGTGTACCCTATAATTTCACTTATGTAATGTTTAATAACAGGGAAAACTAATCTATGGTTTTAGAGTCAGGATAATAGTTACTTTTGGGGAACAAACTAGCATTTGTAATTGGGAGACAGCAAAGGGGGAGCTTAAGAGGTTCTGGCAATTTGATGTTTCTTTAATAGGTGGTTGTTACATAAGGGTTCACTTTATAATTCAGCAAGCCTACATTTAAGATTCGTATATTAAGTTATACTTTAATTAAATATATACATATGTAAATATGTATTAAATAGCATTTTAATTAAATATATCTAAGTATATGTGTGCATGAAAGTTATCTTTCAGTTAAAATTTTCTAAAAGATATACAAAGAAATGACTTAAATAACGTTTTAAAATTTTTAATCAGAAACATAGCCTATTGCATCTCAGAAAATATAAAGTTGCATATAATTGAACAAAACAAACAAACAAACAAACAAAAAATCCTGACAGAAACAGGTTCTAAGGAGATCTCAACAGGTCGGAACAATAAAACCCAATCTACAGAGTGAAGTTTAATTGGTATAAGTATAAAGTCATCCTCGTGTTTATAGGAGCAACAAATAACATACCCTTAAGTAGCCAACAGCACATGTAAAAGAAATCCAAGGGTTACGAGTGGGGAGGTTGAAGTGGTTTAAATATTGTCTAGGTAGCAGCTCCTAAGTGATTCCCATTAATCTCTTTCTAAAAAACCTATAATGATGCTAAGAATAAAATAAAAAGACCAAAACTGTCAACCTATTTCAAAAGTGAGACAACACTCTGAGATAATTTTCCATAAAGTATTAAAAAATCAGTGGCATTGAATTAGAATTGCAATTGCTAGCCTGAAGCTATTTGGTCAGAAGAAATGGAGCAAAGCTATTGGCAAGAATAAATGTTGCATTCTTGCAACAAGAATAAATTCAGCATTTTCTCCCTCACTTCCTGCCAACTGCGACAGAAAATGAGTCTGTACCATTCAGAGAACAAACAACGGCCTCCCTATTTGATCTCTTCACTTTCACCAATAGCTCTCTTTCTAGCTTGGAGACTGCAACCCCCTGAAAAGAAGAAGGAAGGAAGTTGAATATGGAACCAGCAGTGCCCACTCTAAGTCTAGGCAGAGTCTAGATGTGAACAGCCTTGTCTTTGTGAATGGTATGAAATAATCTTCTCAGAGAAATAGGCGTTAGGAAAAAGAAACCCCCATCATATTCCAGTTGAACTTCATTAAATGAAAACCTGCTAGACTTTGATAAATGCAATGAAGGCAACAATATAAATTGATATGATAAATTCTCTATGGGGGAGAATCTTGCTATTTAAAATGGGGAGCTCAAGGAAGCGACTTCAATAGGTGATCTTTGAGTTGAGATCTGAATGACACAATGAAGCCAGCCAAGTGAGTGGAACATTCCTGGCAGGGGAAAAAACATGCATTATAGCCTCATTTAAAATAGCTTAAATTTCTTCGATGGCTTCCTACTGTCTTCAGCATAAAATCCAAACTGCCCAGGCTGCAATGCAGTAGATGTTAAGTAAAGAGATGAGTGAATGGATGGTTCCTGAAATTTCTAGATAGGATTGATCCATAGTATTTCTCTTTAGTCTTCTGGCATCTTTCTCTTTGTCCTCGATTTCTTTAAAAAAAAAAAAAGTCACCACTAGTAGTTCTAAAATAGAATTTGCTTAGTTTTTTAATAACTTGGACTGGGAGACATGAATCTCAGCCAGGACTGGTGTGAGACAAGTGAGGTGCCCAGGGCACAACATTTAAGGAGGCTCTCACTCTCAGGGTGGTGCAAATGCCACCCTCAAGGGAAGAGGCAAGTAAATGGACCTGAGAGAAAAGGTAAAGAATGTGAATCTATTTTGTGTTCCCTGTGAATGCTTACTAAAGAGCAATCTCAGCAGAGGAGGAATGAATAATCAGGTGAAGAGGATAACCCTTTCTATGGATACCAGTCAGCTTCATTCCCCCAGCCATCCCTGTCACTGCCTTGTGGGCTCATGAAAAAATGACCACAGTGGCAAGGATGGCAGTTATGCATAGGATCAGCAACATAAACTTCTGCTCACCAGGTCTGACCTGGCTACTGCCCCTGCTGGGTGCCCTAACTCAGAAACCAACACTGAGCTTCCAGTACAGCACCATTCCCCAGGGTGATGAACCAGCTGCCTGGTGGCAGGTTGATCACATTGCACCACTACCATCATGCAAGGGGTAATGGTTTGTTCTCACTTCAATGGACAACTACTTAAGATATGGATTTGCCTTTCTTGCCTGTAATGCTTCTCCAAAACCACCATCCATGGACTTACAGAATGCCTTATTCCACACAGCATTGCTTCCATTAAGGAACCTACTTCATGTTGCCCCAATGAAATATGGTAATAGGCCCAGGCTCATGGAATTCACTGGTCTTACTCTGTTTTCCACCTTTCTGAAGCAACTGGTGGAGTGGCCTTTTAAAGACTTAGTTATAGTGTCAGTTAGGTGACTGGAGAAATTTCCTCCAGGATGCAATATATGCTCTAAATCAGTTGCTTCTTCCCAACCCAAGAATCTAGAAATCAAAGATTGGAAATGTCTTACTCTGACTTCTAGAGATCCATGAGAAAAATCTGTGCCTTCTACTCCTGCAACTTTAGACTCTGCTTATCCAGAGGACTTAATTCCAAAATGAGGAAAGCTTCTATCAGAGGTTACAATTGCCTTGAGCTGGAAGTTGAGATTGTCACCTGGCTACCACAGGATCCTCAAGTCTTTGCCACCAGGCAAAGAAGCTATTACAATACTAGCTGTGATGACTGATCACAACAATTAAGGGGCAATTAGGTTGCTACTTCACAGTGCAGGTAGGGAGTAGTTTGTCTGGAATGCAGGAGATCGCCTCAGGCACTGCTTAGTAATTTCAGATTCTGAGATTAAAGTCAATGGAAATTCAAAAACTTAATTAAAGCAGGAATGCTAATGAACAGACCCTTCAGGATTGGAAATTTTGGTTACTCATCAGGTAAGGAACCATCACCAGCTGAGGTGCTTCCTGAAGGCAAAGGAAGTGTAGAATAGGCAGTAGAAGAATTTAGTTAAAAATGCCAAGCTATGACTATGTAACCAGTTAGAGGTCTGAGTACTGCAATAGTTATGAGTATGTATTCCTTATTCTTATATTTTTATTTTCTTTCCGTTTCCCAGTCTTCTCCTTTCTAATATGTGTTAATAATAGTTAACTTTATCTCAGTATCTATGTCTTTGACTTACAAGACATCAAATGAAGAGTGTTAATCATCTGGAAGGAAGATAAACAATCTAAGAAAAAGAAGGGTCTTTACGGCTACTTTTGGGGAAATAATTACCTTGATTTTGTTGTGTGTCTCATGTTTGGTTGAAAGTAATGTTATGATGATTTATATTTGAAAGCTAAGTATGTTTTAAAGAGATATGTATGGATGACAAGTTGAGAAGGAATGAACTGGGGTGGTTTTGCAATGTGTCAATTTTGCAAGGATGTACTGTTTCCCAAGATTCCCTTCCCTGTATAATTCCAGTTACGGAGAGCCACAAGACATATTTTCATGTAAGATTTGGAATGCAGAAGTGAAGCAGCAGCTAATTTGTATATATGCTTGAGAAGTTGGAGTAGACACCTTTTGTAGCTAACTCCTATTATTGCTGCTCATCAGCTGACTAACCTCACAGATGTGGGAAACACCTAGGCCTGCAACTGCTCCCTTTTCCCCTTAATCCTCTTTCAGCTTCTACTATTGAGCCAGTTGTGTGTTGATGTCCATGATTCAGGGTGTCAGCCTCTGTAGGACACACACTGCATTCAGGTGAAGGTAGTGAGAACTATATGTCCTTACAGATTCCAACTTATCTTTATTCTTCCCCGCTTTACAACTATCTTCCCATCATGATTTCCTGCCCTGTTCTGTTTAGGTTGCAGCATTAAACACAAAGACAATAGTCTGAAACTCCTACAATCGCATTAGATAAAGTTTCTGTTGTTCTGACTCTCTTTTTGAACCCTGGCTGACACATGGGAATAAATTGAACAAAAAAGTTTCAAGACCTTCACACTGTAAGCTACAAAACATTGCAGAGAGGAATTAAAGAAGACCTAAATAAATGAATGGAGAGATATATACCATGTTCATGGATTGGAAGACCCAATACGGTGAAGATGTAAGTTTCTCGAAATTGATATAAGTTTCTCCAAATTGAAGATGTACATTTCTTGAATGTAATTCCAATAAAAACTCCAGTGTGCTTTTTCGTAAATATTTTAAAAGCTGATTAAAAAAATATATATTTATATATAAATATTAAAGTATATATAAATATATAAATATGTATAAATATATAAATATACAAATGTATTTATTTTTATATAAATACATATTTATATATTATATATTATATATACTATAGATTATATATTTTATATAAATATATACTTATTTATATATATATATTAACATGCAATGGGCTGAAATAGATAAAACAATTTTGAAAAAGACGGCCAGTGTTGGAGGATGGTTGGAGGACTTACCTTATTTGATTTTAAGGCTTTCTCTGAAGTTACAGTAATTGAGACATTTTGGTATTAGTGAAAAAATTAGCACACATACTAATGGAACAGAATAAATAGTGTGTCTGAAATGTAGATGATTTCCAATGGTACTTCTTATTACTTCCATGTTCTGTGAATAAACCTACATGTATGTTATCATTCTATTTTAAGCAAAGATGTCAAGGAAGTTCAATGGTAAGAAAGTAAATCTTTTTAACAGATGGTGTCAGAACAACTGGATATCTGTGTTAAAAAAAGAAAAGGAATCTCAACTCTTCATATCATAAACAAAAATTAACTGAAAATGGGTCATAGTAATAAATATAAAATCCAAAACTATAAAATTTCTAGAAGGAAACACACGGAAAAAAATCTTTGTGATCTTGAATTAAACAAAAATTTCTTAGGCAGATCACTGAAAGCATGAAAGACAAAAGAAAAAATGGATAATTTAGACTATATCAAAAGTTAAAACTTTGCTCTTTGAAATACACCATTAAGAAAATGAAAAAGGGCCAGGTATAGTGGCTCACACCTGTAATCCTGGCACTTTGGGAGGCCACGGTGAGAGGATCACTTGAGGCCAAGAGGATCACTTGAGACCAGCCTGGGCAACATAGCAAGACCCCATCTCTACAGAACATTAAATAAAAATTAGTTGGGCATAATGCCTGTAGTCCCAGCTACTCAGGAAGCTGAAACTACAAGAATTCAAGGTTACAGTGAGCTATGATCATATCACTGCACTCCAGCCTGGGAGGTGGAGCAAGATCATCCCATCTCTTTTAAAATAAAAGGAAAAAAAGAAAATAGAAAGGTAAATGACAGACTAGGAAAAAATGTTTACAACATATATATTAGACAAATAACTGATACCCAAAACATACAAAGAATTATTATAACTAAGAATAAAAGAAAAGCCCAATTAAATAAGACTTTCATGTTCAGTTCAAAAATGGATGATATGCACATTAAAAGATAGCCATCATCATTAATCATGAGGTAAAGGTAATTTAAAACAATATTGAAATACTGCTACAAACCCAATTGAATGACTAAAACTTAAAGACTGTTTCTATCAAGTGCTGGTAAAGATATGGACCAACTGGAAATCTCATGCACTGCTGGTGGGAATGTAAAATGAATTTGTCAGGAATGTAAAAATGTTTGGAAACAATTTGAAAGACTCTTAAAAAGTTAGCAAACAACTCAGCCATTCCAGTTTTAGGTAATCACCCTAGAAAAACATAAGCATGTGTCCACATAAAACCTTGTGCATAAATGCACGTAGCAACTTTGTAATAGGCCAAACTGAAAACAACCCAGATGTCTATCAGCAGTTGGATAGCTAGCCAAATTATGGTATATCTGTACAATGGAATACAACTCAGAAATGAAAAGCAACAAACTATTAATGTATACAACTACATTGATGATTTTCTTTCTTTGTTATGTTTTGAGACAGGGTCTCACTTTGTCACCCAGGCTGGAGTGCAGTGGCATGATTGTAGCTCACTGAAGCCTTGAACTGGGCTCAAGTGATCCTCCCGCCTAGCCTCCTGAGAAGCTAGGACTACAGATGCATGGCAGCATACCGGCTAATTTTTAATTTATTTGTATAGACAGCATCTTGTTATGTTGTTTAGGTTGGTCTCAAGTTCCAGGCCTCAAGTGACCCTCTCGCCTCGGCCTTGCAAAACGCTGGGATTAAAGGATTTTCAAACTCATTATCTTAAGCAAAGGAAGCCAGTCCAAAAACTATTCTATTTAAACAAAATTCTAGGACATGCAAACTAATCTTTGGTAAGAGTAAACAGGTCACTGGTTTCCTGGGTAAGTGGTATAGAGAGGAATAAGTTGCAAAGAGACTTGAGGAAATTTTGTAGGTGATGAAAATATTCATTATGTTGATTGTAGTGATGATTTCAAGGGTGTATACATTCGTCAAAACTCACTAAATTGTGCATTTTAAATATGTGAAGTTTATTGCACTTCAATTTACCAAAATAAAGCTGTAAAAACAAAATAAAGCAAAACAAAAGCTTTATCTGAAGAAGTTAACACTGACCTAGCATAATTTCTGATGCTTGACAGGCATCCAATTATGGAGACAGAGAGGTGTGACCCAGGCCATGCTGGTCATGTTACTCTCCCTGCCACGGAGGTAGGCATGTAACCCAAGCCAAGCTGCTCTGTGTTCTTTCTCAAGGTTAAAATAGAGCTGGTGGAGAAGACTGTTTCTGCTGTTTGTGCCCTCAGGATATGAGCACAGGGCCACTGGAAGCCTTGTTTCCCTACTCTGTGGAGGATGTCTGTCTGCACTTAGAATAGAGCTGGTATGTAAAAAGGAGTGAAGGAAGGGACAGAGGGAAGAAGGTGGGGAGGAAAGGAGAGGGGAAGAAAGGTGTTTGAAGGAGGAAGGAAGGAAGGGAGGAAAGGAGGGAGAAAAGAAGGAAGGAAAAATAGAAAGAGGGAGGAAGGAGGAGCAACAGTTGAATGTTGTTGCCCTTGAGGCCAGTGTCACCTCTGCCCTTTCTGCAGTATAGATTATCTGAGCCAATAAACTTCCCTCTGGCTTGAGAAGATTCACATTTCTCTCATTTCTAACAGAAAGAGTCTCATCTATTGCACGCAATATTATTTAGGGCCACTATTTTAGCTGAGGCTAGGGATGTGTATTATTCTCTTTACCTACTGTGTTCTTACAGCTTATAAAGCAGTTCTTTGTGGTCTAGATTTGGTACATAAAAGATGAGATCCATTAGGATGCATTTCTTTGAGGACTTTTCTCTCTTTTCTTACCTAGAGTATTTTTTTCTTAAAATTTCTTTGCCTTGTTGGATGTGGGTTGTATTTTCTACTGGCAGTTTCAGTCTCTGATGGGTAATAGGGATGGAAGTTTAAAATGAATGAGTTAGCTAGAGAGAGATGGTGGTAGTAAATCAGAATGTTTTCCTAAATCTTTCTTCGCAGCCATACTGTAGTGTGGGGTGTGACCCATGATTCTTTTTTTTGAGTCTTATTAATGCAATAATAGTAAAATTTTGCCCTAGACCCTGGCCTATTGTGTGCCAGCCTTAGTTTACATTGTAGGTATGTGCTTTTATGTATTTTTTGTATATTGTCTAGGGATATTAATGGAAATCTGGGAAGAGGTGAATCAAGTGGTGTTCAGATCCTTCCTTATTAAGTGGGAAGCTTAACTTAGTCTTTTAACATATGAGCTATTCCCTGTTTCCCTCACGCTTGTAAGTCTGGACATATTTATAGACTTTTACTGGTGTTTCTCTGTTAGGGAAACCCAAAGGTGTGAGCAGATAGCCAGCCCAGTATCCCCCGAGATAGAATATACTTGTTCTATTATCTTTACAAAGTTGGCCCTGCTTTCAACAGGTGAGGGCAGAGGGTACAGAATGGACGACTATCTCAAGAGTCTCAGGAAAACAGAGGCCAATGGAAGTCATCCCCAATTTAAACTCAGAGGGTGCCTCCACGCAGAATCTCTTTCCTGGCTAGCGCCCTCCCATGACAGATGTTAGTTAGGGAGGCAAGTGATAATCGGAGAGGCTGAGAGGGTGTGAGAAAAGTCATGCAAGAGGTAACTTGCACCTGGATTATTTGTTTTGGGGGCTTAGCATATTTTTTTGTCCAGGATTTTCCAGCTTTATAATTTGATCCTACCTACAAGAGAGTATTTTTATCTGAATTTAGAATTATTAAAAGAACATCGCCTAAGTTCTATTATGTATTATACTTGCCCAAAAGGAGCAAATAGATTTAGTGAGAAGCAAAAAAACCCTACAGATGGTGCTTACAGAACTCAGCTGGGCACAGCACACGGGGAAACCTGACTCTAAAAAACCTACCTGCTGACCCCGCCACCCACAGGGCTCCGAGAATTGCATTTGAATTTCACCCATCTTCTTAAAACTCATGAAGAAGGAAATTATATACAGTGTGTAATCAGAATATTTGTTACACATACTAAAATATTTCTTTCATTATGATGTCATGAAGTCTGTTTTTCACAATGGACATTTAGTTAATTACCCTGATGCTGGATGCTAGCTAGCTTTGTCTTGATAGCATTAGAGATCTCTTGCAAATTTATGCTCAGAGAACTTATCTTTGAAAAATGAATTTCTAAATGAACAATATTTTTACCTGTTAAATTTAGGATATGAAAGAATACACAGCAAACTTTTCTTCTATGTTAATCCTCCTATTTTCATATGCTTTCAACTAGACTGGGAGAATACGACATACACTTAATAATAATCTATGTATAACTTTTTAAAATTTTAAACTGGTGTGCATAAAATACATTAAACAGCAATTAAATTCAGGTCAGCATGCTGGAAACCTTCACAGACTCTAAAATAGTTATAGGTACATTTACTAGGGAATTTTGAATATAAATTTTAATTGGTTTAGTAATGTTTCTAGTCACTATTTATTATGTGATTTAAAAATCATGCTGTACCTTGCTGATGTTTTTACAAAGCTATTGTTAATATGGTTTATTTATAAAAGAAAGTGAGAAAACTGTACTGCTAATCCTCATGATCCAGTCATAAATCTTTACCATTTTGCAATAAAACACATTTCCAATAATGCTGATACACTTTCTATTGCATTGGATTCTCTTGGGCTTTAGCCCTGCATGTCTTTAAGATTGTGATATATGTCCCTAAATGAACCAGATGTTCTTCAGACTCTACAATGAAAGATCTCATTAAAATGTGTGTTTATGTGTGTTTGCACTTGTGTGTGTGTGTTCTGATCTTGAGGTATTTATTTTTTCAAACATTTTAAATGCCAATGACTTTCAATTATTTATTTACTTATTTATTTAATCAACAGAGTTTGCTGAAGAGAGAGTAACTGGACACAATGACTGAGAAAATTTGACTATGTTTGGGGACTAGTCCAATAAAGTTGTATATATGGTACTTCCTCTCAGACTTGTCCTCACATTCTTTCAAACATTCAACAACATGTATTACGGACTCTCTTGAATCTGTTTGCCAAAACTTGTAAAAATGATGCAAAGATATTCTCTGTCCTCCGAGTTAACAAGTTCATTATGTGGGGAAAACATAACAGCATATTGGAAGAAAGCATACATTCACATGAAAAAGAATTCAAGTGGATTTACTTAGACTATTTTTACCTAAAATTATTTTTACATAGAAATATACATTCATAGAATTTCTGCATTACTCATTGTTGGTCCTAGCTTCTTGTATGAGGCATATGCAGATGCTTATAACAATGAACCATAGCTTGGACTAAAAATATGTTCGTATATACTCATTTCCTTCATAGGGTGCATGTCATTTAAGTACTAGAAAATGCAAAACCAGGTCAGGCAGGTAAGGAGGGAACACAGAACCTTAAGGGTCATAGAAAGGGAGGGTTATAAGCACAAGAGCAACATGATCCTGACCATGACCTGACCTGCATTTTAACAGAGTCACTCTGAATTAGGTCCCCCCATTCTTCCTCTTAGTCACTTTGGGCTGCCATAACAAAAATACCATAGACTGAGTGGCTTAAAAAAAAATTTATTTCTTACAGATCTGGAGGCTGGAAGTCTGAGATCAGGGTGCCAGAACTGTCAGACACCTTGATACTAGAGAAGGCTCTAGTATCATTCTCTTATAAGGACACTAATGGCCAGGTGTGGTGGCTCACACCTGCAATCTTAGCACTTGGAGAGGCCAAGGAGAGAGGATCCTTTCAGGCCACGAGTTCAAGACCAGCCTGGTAACATTGCAAGGCTCCACCTCTACAAAGAATTAGCCAGGTGTGGTGGCACACACCTGCAGTCCTAGCTACTCAGGAGGCTGAGGTGGGAAAATTGCTGAAGCCCAGGAGTTCAAGGCTGCAATGAGCTATGATTGAGCTACTGTACTCCAGCATAGGCAACAAGAATGAGACCCAGTCTCCCAAAAAAAAAAAAAAAAAAAAAAATGACCTCCTTATGGGGCTCTATCCTTGTGACCTCATCTAAACCTAATTACCTTCCAAATGCCCTATCTCGTTTTACCATCCCATTGAGGGTTAGAATATCAACATGCAAATTTGGGGGAATACAAATATTCAATTCATAATTCCCTCTTTTAAAATTAAGGGATATTGCTATTTCAAAGTTCCTTTTGTGGAAAACACTGTTGTCACCTTCTAGCACATATGAACACATTAAATGATTTAACTTTTCCTGTCCCTCGCACATCATCAGTGAGTGTATTGTAACTGCATCAGACTAATCTGGTTCACTTTTTTTGTGTGTGTGGGGGGGATAGGGTGTCACTTCATCCCCCAGGCTGGAGTGCAGTGGTATGATCTTGGCTCACTGCAACCTTCACCTCCCAGGCTCAAGCAATTCTCATACCTCAACCTCCAGAGTAGCTGGGATTGCAGGCATGTGCCACCACACCTGGCTAATTTTTGTATTTTTAGTAGAGACAGGGTTTCATCTTGTTGCCCAGGCTTGTCTCAATCTCCTGGCCTCAAGTGATCCACACACCTCATGCTCCCAAAGTGCTGGGATTACGGGCATGAGCCACTGCGCCTGGTGTTTGTTCAACTTTTACATAACAAAGTTGTGAATTGTTTTTCAGTTGCCATAAACTCCTGGGCTGAAGGTCACATAATCTGAGCATGCCCAGATGAACCAAGTGTGCAACCATAGCAGGAACCTAAATGCTCAGGCTGAGGAGCAGGGACTGAATTAAGAAGTAAACAGCACATGGCAGGATCCAGGATCTAATCTGATCAAGCCTTGGCATCACCCCTGGGCAGAATCTAAAGGATGCTGGTAGGATCCTCCTAGCATTACTTCATTGCAAGAGCCAATCAGATCATTTATCATAACACTATGCTTATAAAACCCTACCCAAAGCCCAGCCTGAGGAGATAGATTCGACCATTGCCTCTTCTCTCCTTGTGAGTCAGTTCACAATAAAGCTTTTCTTTTCTCAACAGCTGGTCACATGGTACTGGCCTCCATGCACATCGGGCAGTGAGTATATTGATTGCTCTGTAACAGTATCAATACTTTATCACTGGAGTAATATTCAGGATAATGAATTTATCTGATATACAGAATTTTTTCTCAATGAATATTTTAGTATTTATCTATGGTACTGGAATGTCAGATTCAAAGTTTAACTCTCAAGATTCCCTGATATGGTTGTTAAAAATCATTTTTTAAAAAATTAAGCAAATAAAACATTTCAGTTTGGTATCATGCATTATATTTTTGTGACATTCTGCATATGCTCAATGAAATAAAATTGCAATTTATCTCTAGTCACAAGTTGTCTTTATGAGACATTCTAGCACATGTGACATTACTACTGAATCAGAGTCATCAGAATTTGGGTTTCAATAAAAGTGAGTTTCTGGTCCTTCATGGTAGAGATTAGAAAATAGGAAAACTGAAGTTGGAAACAGAATAAGGAATGACAGAGAAGAAGTGGGGGTTTTCAAAACAAAAAGGGAGAAAAAGTAAGGAAAGATATAAAGAGCATTCACCTCCTCTTTGAAATTCCCTCCATTCTCTTTGTCTTGTCATTTTTGTGGATTCTTTCTCCCTGGCCTGAATTTTTTTTTTTAAATATCTTTATTGAGAAATAATTCACACACCATACAATTCACTTGCTTAAATTGTATAATTCACTGGCTTTTGATATAGTCACAGAGTTGTGTTGCCTGATTCTAAGCACTACCTGAGTCTGCCCAAATTCACCATTCCTTCTTTCTACCCATCCCTGTCCTCAACTCAACCTTTCCAAACCTGTGCCAACTCTATTCCTTCTTTCGTAAGTAGATCAGATGATGGCATTGTCCACACTGTTCAATTTAGCTAGCAAGCCCAGGTTAAATAAATGCCATGTTTCTCTTCTCACCCGGTGTGACAAATCTAGTAGATGCTACCTTTGAAATGTCTTTCTAATCTTTTCCCACCCAACCTCACCCATTTCCAAGCTTTGTTTCAGACCTCCTGAGTTCTCAGTTGGATTGTTAGAAAGGCCTCTCAAATGATTTCCTGCCAGCTGACCCTTCCTCATTTTCAACTACTCTTCTGGCCCCCACCAAATCCAAGTCTGGTCTTCTCTCTTCCTAAACCTTTGCCATCTTCCAGTGACTGTAAGGTAAATCAGATTCTTGGGCTGATTATCCAGATCCTTCTCCATCTGGCTCCAATCTGCATTTTCTATCTCATTCCCTACCACTTTCCTTGTCACACGTGCTAAAAATTCCAGCCATTCTGTTCCGAAACAGTAGATCTCAGTGTATTTCCTCATGTGGGAACATAATTTTCTTTGTACCAAGATTATCCCTTTTCTCTCTTCTCTGCCTGGGGAATTTTTCCACATCTTTCAAATACCAAAGATGATATCAGCTTGGTGAAACCTTTCCTGAATGACAAAGATCTTGTTTCCAGATCTTTTAAGCTGCCACTGTACTATGTACAAACTTCTGTTTCTATATGGACATAATAGTGCAATAATTTGTTCCATATATATTTCAATTTCTGGGGAAAGTTCTTCAAGACCAGGGACTTTCCCGTGTAACTCAGTGCCTGTGTCATTCTCAGTTCATAGTGGGAGTCAGATATAATTGCTGAGGATGAAAGCCAGAATCCTATCCAAGTACATCCTCACTACAGGCAACATCACATTTATTAGCAACTGGCTGAGTAACCTCTTTGGGACTGATCTGCTTTGGGATTTTCAACTCTGTGTTGGTTTCTCTTCTTTCCCATTTCAATATTTAAAAATAGTCCTCCCAGTAAGCAGAAAGCAAGGCATCTGGTCTCTTTTAGACTAAGGCAATTTAGACCTAGCTGGGTAGGGAATAAGAACTGTGCGACTTCTTTGGGCCCTAAGTCCCATAGAACCCAGCTATAGGTTCAGCCAGAGAGGTCAGTGACAAGGAAGGAGCGGGGAAAAGGAAAAGTTGGAAAAGAAGACTAAATGTAACAGAACTTTTAGTAAATTTATGGAAGGTTTGGAAAGAGGAGAGATGAAGAGAGGGAATAGTGATACACTGTGAATGTGACATTCAATTTTGAGCATAATTATATTTTTTTAAAAAACTATTTTTCAGTAAATGCTTATAATATACCAACCAGATGGTATTTTTTGCTTTTTAAGATTTTTAACCTTTAAATTTATGCTGGATTGATGAGGAGTTATTTGAATTTTAATAATCCAGATTTACAACAGAAAATTATTGTCAATATAGGTTGGGGTACCTGCCTACTCACGTACATTTCTAGGGGAGTGTCCCTTCCCCTCACACAATCCCTTCCAACCCAGGTGGTGTGTTTTCAACCACATGACCCTGCCTTAATTATTTTCCCACATTTCATTGGATGGAAATTCAGAAGAACCCCAAGTCAGCCAATCCATAATCATTGACTATAGCTCTGGTTTAAAATAATAATAAAAAAGAAAGTTGGAGCAATCAGACTTTGAGTCCTTTGAAGTAAGCCACTCAGAAGGAAATTTCCAATAGCTTATAAAGGGAATTGAATGAGGCAGCCATCATGGGACACATTCAAACAGAAGTGATGAAGAAGTGGGTCCATTTGGAGAAAGGCACGGTGCCCATCAAGGAGCAGAAGCTAATGCATGTGGTCTAAGGAGGGAAGAATAGCTTTGGGTCTGACCAGGGCTCCACTGCAGCCATTTTGTGCACATTCTTGCAATAACCTCACCCCAATAGTCTTTTCTTGAGCTAATCCCTGTTCCTTGCAACACAAAAGGCCATGCTGAAATATCAATATTCTGGTATGTTTTCTGTTTTTTTACTCTGATAGACTAAACAAGAAGCATTTTCTCCAAATCCAATCTTCTTTGAAAAATATTTTTACAGAACTCCTGTGTCACCCAAACACCTATTTTGCGGCCTCCTATTGTGTATCAAGTTGTCTGCTAGTGAGTGGATAAGTGTCATCTAATTTTGCGCATGCTGTGTATTCTTAAATTAAAATGTGTATCTTTCTGTATATTCCAGCAGCAATTGCAAGCCAATCTTTCTTAATGATCTTTCTTAGAATCTATGTATTTATCTAACTTTTAAATTTAATAGGTATAGTCACTATGTGATTCTCATATCTTTTTAGTCTCTGATATTTCTGTGCTATATTGCCTTTTTTCATTGTTAAATTATCTATGTGCAAATGTGCTTACATGTATACATGTGCACGTGTGTGTGTATGTGTGTGTGTGTATGTGCCATCTATTTTTCTCTAGACCAGTTTCAGCAGTGATTTTGTCTATTTTATTGTTTCCTTTCCGAGTAACCAATTTTTGGCCATGCTGATTTCAATTATGATACAGTTTCTCTCTTTAATTTCTGCTCTTTTAAAAAGTCATCTCATTACTTTCATTTTCTTTGGATCAATTCTTTTTGTTTTTCTCTACTGTCTTAACCTTGACAATGAGTTCTTTAAATTTTAACCTTTCTTCTTTTTTAAGAGTTTAAAGCTATTTATTTCTCTAAGTGCTGTTGAACTATATTCTACAAGTTTCACTATATATAATTTTCATTCAGTTCTAGGTATTTTCTAATTCTCCTTACTATATATTCTTTAATAAATTTATTATCTAAAAGTATAATTTAAATGTTCCAGGCATATTTCTAATGTGTTTTTTAATTATTCCTTGATTTTGTTATAGACACCACTATAACCCATATGATATTGGATGTGGTCAAACATTTATGAATCTCCATGTATGTGTGTTTAAGGAGGATATATATATTCTCGAAAAGTTGGGTAAATCTTTCTTTTGTTATTTTTATTTTTATTTTTTGAGACGGAGTCTCGCTTTGTTGCCCAGGCTGGAGTGCAGTGGCACAATCTCGGCTCACTGCAAGCTCTGCCTCCTGGGTTCATGCCATTCTCCTGCCTCAACCTCCAGAGTAGCTGGGACTACAGGCGCCCGCAACCACGCCCAGCTAATTTTTTTGTATTTTTGGTAGAGACGGGGTTTCACCATGTTAGCCAGGATGATCTCCTGACCTCATGATCCGCCCGCCTCGGCCTCCCAAAGTGCTGGGATTACAGGCGTAAGCCACCGTGACCGGCAGCTTTCTAATTATATCTATTAAATAAAACATTTTTTCTAGCTTGTAAACTATTGGAGAATGTTTATTCTTCTAAGTTGTGAGAGTCGTGTCACCTGTAAATTCTTTTCACTTCTCATAGTTGTGTTTCTCTATGTGTTTTCCTGGAGTAACTAAATCAGAATACCCAGGGTGCTTCATAAATAGGCAAATAGATGGGAACTCCCCTCCCGCCCCCTAGAGATTCTGATTTGATAGGTCTAAGGTTCTAGGACCAGGAATCTGCATTTTAAGACAATTTATAAAGTTCGAGAATCAATGTTATAAACTAGTCCCCTGGAAGAGGTTATGTAATATTGTTAAACCCTAATGTTTTTCATGTTTAATCAGAAAATCTTTTTTGTTTATCAAGTCAGTAAGATTTTGTTCCTCAAAGAATACTTGCTTAGATATATTAAAGATGTTTAAAGACAGTGATAATTATCAAATGAACCAGGAGAATGTAATTTCCTGTGGCATATAACAGGGTCAGAATCTTTTTTCTTCTTTTTTATACTCTAAGTTCTAGGGTACATGTCCACAACATGCAGGTTTGTTACATACGTATACATGTGCCATGTTGGTGTACTGCACCCATTAACTCATCATTTACATTAGGTATATCTCCCAATGCTTTCCCTCCCCCTTGCCCCCACCCCATGACAGGCCCTGGTGTGTGATGTTCCCCTTCCTGTGTCCAAGTGTTCTCATTGTTCAATTCCCACCTATGAGTGAGAACATGCGGTGTTTGGTTTTTTTGTCCTTGCAATAGTTTTCTCAGAATGATGGTTTCCAGCTTCATCCATGTCCCTACAAAGGACATGAACTCATCCTTTTTAATGGCTGCATAGTATTCCATGGTGTATATGTGCCACATTTTCTTAATCCAGTCTATCATTGATGGACATGTGGGTTGGTTCCAAGTCTTTGCTATTGTGAATAGTGCCACAATAAACATACATGTGCATGTGTCTTTATAGCAGCATGATTTATAATCCTTTGGGTATATACCCAGTAATGGGATGGCTGGGTCAAATGGTATTTCTAGTTCTAGATCCTTGAGGAATCACCACACTGTCTTCCACAATGGTTGAAGTATTTTACAATCCCACCAACAGTGTAAAAGTGTTCCTATTTCTCCACATCCTCTCCAGCACCTGTTGTTTCCTGACTTTTTAATGATCACCATTCTAACTGGCGTGAGGTGGTATCTCATTGTGGTTTTCATTTGCATTTCTCTAATGACCAGTGATGATGAGCATTTTTTCATGTGTCTGTTGACTGCATAAATGTCTTCTTTTCAGAAGTGTCTGTTCATGTCCTTCGCCCACTTTGTGATTGGGTTGTTTGTTTTTATCTTGTACATTTGTTTAAGTTCTTTGTAGATTCTGGATATTAGCCCTTTGTCAGATGAGTAGATTGCAAACATTTTCTCCCATTCTGTAAGTTGCCTATTCACTCTGATGATAGTTTCTTTTGCTGTGCAGAAGCTCTTTAGTTTAATTCGATCCCATTTGTCAATTTTGGCTTTTGTTGCCATTGCTTTTGGTGTTTTAGTCATGAAGTCCTTGCCCATGCCTATCTCCTGAATGGTATTGCCTAGGTTTTCTTCTAGGGTTTTTATGGTTTTAGGACTAACATTTGAGTCTTTAATCCATCTTGAATTAATTTTTGTATAAGGTGTAAGGAAGGGATCCAGTTTCAGCTTTCTACATATGGCTAGCCAGTTTTCCCAGCACCATTTATTAAATAGGGAATCCTTTCCCCATTGCTTGTTTTTGTCAGGTTTGTCAAAGATCAGATATTTGTAGATATGTGGCATTATTTCTGAGGGCTCTGTTCTGTTCCATTGGCCTGTATCTCTGTTTTGGTACCAGTACCATGCTCTTTTGGTTACTGTAGCCTTGTAGTATAGTTTGAAGTCAGGTAGCTTGATGCCTCCAGCTTTGTTCTTTTGGCTTAGGATTGTCTTGGCAATGTGGGCTCTTTTTTGTTCCATATAAACTTTAAAGTAGTTTTTTCCAATTCTGTGAAGAAAGTCATTGGTAGCTTGATGAGGATGGCACTGAATCTATAAATTACCTTGGGCAGTATGGCCATTTTCACGATATTGATTCTTCCTATCCATGAGCATGGAATGTTCTTCCATTTGTTTGTGTCCTCTTTTATTTCACTGAGCAGTGGTTTGTGGTTCTCCTTGAAGAGGTCCTTCACATCCCTTGTAAGTTGGATTCCTAGGTATTTTATTCTCTTTGTAGCAATTGTGAATGGGAGTTCACTAAGTGAAGGAGAAATAAAATCCTTTGTACACAAGCAAATGCTGAGAGATTTTGTCACCACCAGGCCTGCCCTACGAGAGCTCCTGAAGGAAGCACTAAACATGGACAGGAACAACCAGTACTAGCCACTGCAATAACATGCCAAATTATAAAGACCATCGATGCTAGGAAAAAACTGCATCAACTAATGAGCAAAATAACCAGCTAACATCATAAGGACAGGATCAAATTCACACATAACAATATTAACCTTAAATGTAAATTGGCTAAATGCTCCAATTAAAAGACACAAACAGGGTCAGAATCTTAATTAACACTTTCAGTACAATTTAGGAGTTATTTCTTTTAGTTCAATGTAATTTTTTCTTTCTAACTGAAAGTGTCTTATTTTAATATAGTGACAAAAATGCTGATTTAAAAATTTATAATAATTCATTTGAATTCAAATTAATTTTACTCTAGATCATGGCATTTGGTATTGTAATATTCTTTAATAATTTTGTATCCATTGGTCTTATCTCCTTAAATAAAATGTATATTCTTTGAGATTAAGAGCTAACTTTTATGCATATTGATATATTTATTTCATCATCTAGTATGATGTGAGCAGGTATTATAGATAGTGAATAATGTTTTTATTTTTATTATTTTATTTTTTTGAAACAGGGTCTTGCTCTGTCACCCATGCTAGATCACAGCTTGCTGCAGCCTCAACCACTCAGGTTCAAGCGATCCTCTCACTCCAGTCCTTTGAGTAGCCGCTACAGGTGTGCACCACCACACCCAGCTAATTTTTGTATTTTTCTGTACAGACGGGGTCTCACTATTTTGCCAAGGCTGGACTGGAACTCCTGGGCTCAAGCAATCTCACCGCCTTGGCCTCCCAAAGTGCTGGGATTACAGGTGTGAGCTGCCACACCTGGTCTTGAATAATGTTTTAAAATGGATAGTTTTCAAAAGTTATGTGTTTTTTCTTTGTATGTATTTTTACATATTTTTTCAGGTAAATTAATTTCAAGGTCTTGAAAAATAGTATCTACTTCAAAAGTAATAGGTAAGCTTTTTTTATATCAAAAATAAGTAATAACATATTTTATTATATAACATATAGATAAAGCATTCCAGAAATCATAGCAGACAACAATAGCTAAATAAAATGTCTACATGAATAACCTTCCATACTTTAGAGAGGAGGATTCAAAGTTAATACGATTTTAAATGAGTATGGCTGTTCAAGAACTGTATTTTCTAGGCAACAAACAATATATAATGCAGCATTTTATGACAATCACTTAAATATATCAGTGCAAAAAAAAATCATGCCAGAAAACAATACATAGAATCAAAGAAAGAGTTCTCCCACTCTAGGATGAATAATGGTGCTAAGTAAAAATAGATGTCTAGATTCTTATTCAAATGAAATAAAAACAAAGTGAGATATCCACAAATAAGTTAATAAAATGTGTATATAACAGCATAGTGTTGTGATGTTTCTTTATTACAAATAAGTTCTTCAAGAATTATTCATTAGCTTTTTTCTTTTTCTTTCTTTTTTTTTTTTTGAGACGGAGTCTCGCTCTGTGGCCCAGGCGGGAGTGCAGTGGCGCAATCTCGGCTCACTGCAAGCTCCGCCTCCCGGGTTCACGCCATTCTCCTGCCTCAGCCTCCCCAGTAGCTGGGACTACAGGCGCCTGTCATCACGCCCGGCTAATTTTTTTGTATTTTTAGTAGAGACGGGATTTCACTGTGTTAGCCAGGATGGTCTTGATCTCCTGACCTCGTGATCCGCCCACCTCGGCCTCCCAAAGTGCTGGGATTACATAGCTTTTTTATTTTTCAAATACTCTTTTAAAATATTTTTTCTACATTTCATTTATAAGGCAACTTAATTATTTTTATAATTGAGAATAAGCTCTAAAATACTACCACTTGGTGTACATTCATTTTTATTACAAAGGATTAATAAATACACCTTTGTTAATATAACTATTGAGAAATAAACTGCTTATGTTTTGGATTCATTATTGTAAAACAAACAGAACTCCAGATGGGAGATTGTGTGTCAATAGGGAAACAGTAGTTGGAAGTAGTAATGGAGAGAGTCTGGTGGTATTTTGTTTTGCCTTTTCTTACTTTTAGTAACTACTCAGAGTTCCATTTAATGCTTAATTTTCCTTTTTTTCTTGATTTTCCTTTAGGTACGCATTTTTAAATTCGTATTTTCACTATCTCCATTGCTGCAGCATTAGTTTTCATTCTGTGAGATAATTGAAAGAAAAATACAGTAAATGCATTGACACACTGTGATAATAATGACATTTGTAACTACTTTACTGTACAAAGTGCTTCTTTTTAATTCATTTGGTCATAATAACAGGTCTGTGAACACTAACTTTCATTTATATTTGAGCAATGATTCAGAGAGACTTAAGAGTTCAGACTGGCTTGCTTGATAGCAAAAGGATCTTCATGTTCCAAGATTTTTGTCCACATAGTAATACAAGCACATCAAATTCGGAACAGAAAAATACATTTCATAGAACAAATGCTAATAAGAATACAAAAGCAAGTAAAAGACGAAACTAAATTCATTCCATTGTGGAACAAGAAAGACGTGCATTTGGAAGTCTGGAAATTGGTCTCACCAAACAATGTGTGAGCAGATCTTATATCTATCACGTTGGTTAAATGAACAGAGTTTTGATATGTTCTAAAGCAAGTGGAAAGATTGTGACTAGCTCTATCAGAGCAGAAAAAGCATTCTGTGGCTCCCACACTGAAGCGGGCTGCATCACCATGCTCAGCATTCTGATCCATCCAAGAGTACAGCTCGTTTATTCTGATCTGATAGTCACTGATAGGGCTTTAAACACAAAGTCCTTAAGGCCTATTATTTTAAAATACAAGGCTTTTCAATACCAGGTCCTTGATGCTGATATGATTGAGCAGAGCGAGGTTTATGAGTGTGCTAACCTTGAAACTTATTAACCTCAGCAGCTTTTACAGATTTGCATAGCAAACTCATGTGCCAATACAATCTTTGCTTTAAGTGCAGTAAGTTTATCAGGATATTAAGAAACCACAGAGTATACTATTAAAGAATCAACATCCAATAATAACAACCCAGAAAACCAGGTTACATTTTGTTTCTCAGTTTGTAAATGAGAATAGATTATGCCCAGTTGCATGCTTGAATCTACTGTTATCCTTTGATTTTACCTAGCAATATTGGACCTGCATAGCAATGGAGTTGCAATAAGCTATTTGGAGAACACTCTAAATTGTGTCTAAATTGTGAACATAGTGAAATCCATATCCAATCAACCCACTTGGAAATTATTCACCATTTCCCTGTTTCCTAGAGACAGTTCTGAAATGGAACACTTTAAAAGCACTCTTCTCATAGCTATAGCTGAACTTTAGCTACAGATAGGTGAACCAAAGAAGCTCCAGAATTAAATGGTGCTGCACAATGTAGCCTGGGAAGGACTAAGCTTGTAAGTTCAAGCTGACATCTGCAGAACATGTTTACACTTTTCCTGTTATAACATGGCACTAAGGACACATTCTTATATTATAAGCCCCTTTATGTAAATGCCTCTTTAGGTTGAAAGATGTCATTTGGCTAAATATTGGTCACACTTGGCATCCATTTTGAAAATCGCATCATCTTTAAATGCATCAAATTCAATATCTGAGAAAAGTAACTGTGGAAAAGAATTTAAAACTTCATTCTCACCACAAAATGCAGTTTGTAATGGGAAGTTTCATGACTAACTTTACTTTGTCGTTATTTACATTAAGTGGGTTTGGAAATGTTATGCAGACATGAAAATAGAGATTAAGCTTTAAGAATGTCTTATAACTAAGAAACTTCTTTCTCTTTATGTAGAAGTATTGAATTGAAAATCAGTGCAATAACAATCATATAAATGAGTTGTGCTTTGCAATATGATACTTCAACTTTATCCAAGAGTATACTTTTAAACTTAATGATGCTTCATAGACCACTAAAAATATTTTCATAAGTGGATTCTTTTTAGCTAAGAATGTACAATAACATTTCTACTCTGAAATCCCTTGAATTTTTTTTTCTGTTATTTGAGTGTAATTTAAGACCTCTCAACGGATTTTCCTTTTCTACTAAACCACTGAAATGAAAACAGAAGAGGATAATTTGCTTAACCTACCAACATTTCTAGTGAATGGCAATTATTAGCCTAATTAAACAAATTGACATAAACTTGGTAAGCAAGCATATTAATTTATTACCTATTTTATCCAGTTAAGAAATTCAGATAATTTTTTACATGGCATGACTTGGAGACAAGATAATTTATCACTTCTGTAAGGCAAAATTCATGAATTTGATTGAAATGAGATATTAAAGACTTCAGCTTAGAGTAAGAATGTTGTGATTTGAAAATTTTCCAAGTTCAGCTATGCCTGACTCGCTTGCTTAGGGTGAGGAAGCTATTACTAGATGCATTCCTAAGGATGTAGGGTAGAGGATACTCCCTCAGAACTTTCCAAGTCCTAAATTACAAGTCCAAGTGGGGTTTGGCCAGGGTTAGGTGTGTGCATGGAGTGGGGTGGGATGTGTGTTGGGGGGTTATTCTGAGTGCAGAGCAACTACCAGCTGTGTTTGGCGAGAAGATTGAGTTCATCTCTCCTACATTTAGCTGAAAGCAAGTTCCTGGTACCGTTATCAGAATGAGCTTAGGCAGCAGCCTTGTTTTCTGGAAGGTGAATGGGAGCAGTTCTCTCCCTGTCCATGAGGTGGGTGCCATGAGGTGGGTGCAGCATAGCCAATGTGTTTTCTCTTGGCTGTGGCTAAAGGAAGCTTGGGAAACCCCTCTAGGGTTTATAATATAATTATAATATATAATAATAAAAAAATTAAAAAATCTTCTAGACACTGAGTAAAAATAATAATGACTAAACAATTTAATAACTAAATAATTAGGCTGACGGTGGACACTCACACCTGTAATCCCAGCACTTTGAGAGGCCAAGGCAGGAGGATCACCTGAGCCCAGGAGTTCAAGACCAGCCTGGGCAACATAGCGAGACGCCATCTCTACAAATAATAATAGTAATAATAAAACATTAGCCAGGTGTGATGGCACATGCCTATAGTCCCAGCTCTTCGTGGGCTGAGGCAGGAGGATGGCTTGACCCCAGGATATTGACGCTGCAGTGAGCTATGATATAATAGCGCCACTGCACTCCAGCCTAGGTGACAGAGTGAATCCTTGTCTCAAAATAAATAATAAATAAATAAAATTCAATAAAAACAAAATAATTTAGACATCCGGTGAGTTAGTCAGAAGAGGAACCAAAGAACAAGAGGAAAGAAAAGATAGAGGATAGGGAAATAGAGAAGAAAACCACGAATTGCAGTTTCAGCATGTGCTCCTTATAAACTAAGATTTGACTCTAAATGAAAATTTCATGTTAAGTGAAGAAGTAAGAGGAAGGAGAGATTCGGAGAACCTGCGAAAATGGTTTGAATAAAATATCACATTTATGTCCCATCATGTCCTCGTCCTTCCAATATGTCTCTTAAATTCAAATGGAATTGAACATTTCCTCAATTATTTTTTTTTTCCAGAATTAAGTACTTTTAAAATGGTGGAATAAAAAGTTCCTAAGGTTTTGAGTTCATCACTTGAAAATCTAAGAACATGCTTCTTTTTGTCTTGTTTTCCTTTGTTTTTAGATTTCCCCACAGACAGTTCCATTTTTGAGTTGGGATTATACACAAAGAAGTGCAAAATGTTATAGTAAGAGTTCTTCTAGTAATCTTTACAGCTCAGTGGGAAATAGGGAATTGTAGAAACTGATGAGGAGAAAAGTGCAGATTTAAGCTCTCTCCAGTAACTTGGCTACACTTTTATAGACCAAGTTTTGAAGAGACGTTTAGAGAAAGCAGCCCAGTATAGGACCAGTCTAGGAATTTTTCATAGTTCCCATATAGATGGAAAGCCTGGATGAACTGTAGTTTACTGTCTTGCCTGTGTCAAAAATTGAATCCACAAACAAGCAGGTATTTCTGACCTACTAGAAGGTGTTATGAACTTGAAGTGGACCCTGCCTTAGCCAAAGTGGCTATCATACGTCCAGCACTTACACTTCTAGAGGAAATTCACTACCACCAGAACTCACCCTGGTCGCTACTGGGAAAAGGGCTTACCTGGGTTGACTAAGAAATTCAACAAGCAGGGCCACTGGAAATTACTAAAAGCTGAGCTGTGGGATTGGTGGTGATTGTAGGGGTGTGAGAAGAGAGTCAGGCCCATCCTGTGGCAGTGAGAGGTGATGAGAAGTGAAGCTAGGATTGCAGCTGAGCAAGGTAGAGGGACACCACAAGTGAAGAGAACATGCAGAATATCTCTGTGCTTTTGTGATGAAAGGCAGAAGCTTTGACACGTTTCCATCTGGGCCAGTGGTCCAGATGAAAGTATTTGACATAGAGGGTGTTTTGGGAAAGCATATTGTGCCACGCACCAGGATCAGTCCCATGATCTGAGCCAGAGACTGTGATGAGCAGGGTTGTTTTCCTTTTGAGGCACAGATCTTTTGAAAAGTCTAATGAAAGCCACAAACCCTCTCTCAAGAAAAATGTACATGCATGCAACCAATTTCAAAGGATTCACATGTTGCTTGATTTCTAACCCTGCCTCCAGGTAAGACACACCTTCTGTGAGAGCTGGGCGGTTCTGCAGAGGTTGGCTAGTTTATTTTATGGGAGAGGAAACAGAGCCCATGCAAACTGGTGCAGCAGAATCACGACAGGAAGGTGGGGGAAATGCTAGTGTAGAAGCTGCACTTGACCCTTACCAAGGAGGCAATGGGGATGCCTTTTCATGCTTGTTTGAGTGGGGAGAAACATGATAAAAGCACTTTCTGGAGAGCCTTCACAAGAGCAGGATTGGGAGTCCACATTATGCATCTTCTCCTCATTTCCTTAGATGGTTCCAGACTTCACAGACCCCCAGTTGTAAGGCCCAGTGCCTGTGATGGGAAATTGGCAGCACGTGCTGGCTTACTCAACCTCTCTGCCTCACTATGGCAGATCTTACCAATCCATTGTGATCCATGGCTCACCATCCTGACCAACTAGTGCTCTAGGAAGACTTCCACAGAAATTGCATTTATCATGAAGGATGAAACCATATTGCCTTCCTTGGATTATACAATGAAAATGGGACCGTCACAGACCCTCAGCTCTTTATATAGGACACTCTTGACTATAGCCTTCCCAAGGACACTATGAGGGGGTGAATCCATCCTAATGTACCCTTCCCTCTGGAAAAACATCACTTTGTTTCTGTGTATCTTAATCATTCCATCTCTAGAAATATGCAATGACGCATCTGATGATTTTGGAAGGAGAGTCTGAGCACATTAGTCCAGATACTTCCATTTAAGATGAGTTACTTATAAGGAATAAGCATTCCCAGGACTTCCCATACAGGCACAGACTTTGTGAGGGAGAGAAGAATAGGAAGGCCAGGTCTTCTCTGTTCCCAACCTGTGCCTTGTCACCAGCTGCCCTGGATGACATCTTAGGCTCAGTATTAAGAAGCACATTTGCCTGAGGATATGAGCCACATGATAACACTTGTGCCTTAGTCTTCATCTCCCTAATTTCATTGTCTTAATTCTCAATTGTTCAGATCCTCAGTACAGATCACAGTGGTGATGGTTACTGTGCTACCTCAAAAATCCCAACAGACAGGAGAGTATGAACTATGGAGAACAACACAGAGCATTCAGGGTAGCTGTTCTGTTCCACCAATAAGTATAATTTAACTGAATTGTCCAGAATCCTAGAGCTGGACAGGCCCTTCTTGGTAACAGACTTATTCAGGCAATAGACCATTGATGACAGCTTTTTCTGGGCAGAGGTAACAAATTGTCACGATAGTCTCAAGGTTCTCTAGCCTTATCCTATTTTCCCCTTCCCAAAGTGCCAATCAATCCCAGAATAGCTACTTATTATACACTCAGAATGAGGACTCATAAATTTGATGAAAATGAAAATTACACATTTAAGTTGTCAACATATCAAATCTATTTATTCATTAGTTTAATGAACAAATTCAAATATTCTTTAGTAATTTCAGAAATACATGAATTATAATATTTAAAAAGCACACATTTATTTTTATTTCTTAGGGAAGGCTGCTGAAGACCACCTTACTGTATTTACCACCTCCAAAATAAATAGGTTTAGGTGAGCAAATTATACATATATATATTTTTTTCACATAATGACATTCTTTTTCTTTTTATTGAGATGGAGTCTCACTCTTGTTGCCCAGGCTGGAGTGCAATGGTGCAATCTTAGCTCACTGCAACCTCTGCCTCGTGGTTTCAAGTGATTCTCCTGCCTCAGCCTCCCAAGTAGCTGGGATTACAGGCGACTGCCACCGTGCCCAGCTAATTTTTTTGGATTTTTAGTAAAGACGGGGTTTCGCCATATTGGCCAGGCTGGTCTTGAACTCCTGACCCCGGTGATCCACCTGCCTTGGCCTCCCAAAATGCTGCAATTACAGGCGTGAGCCACCGCACCTGGCCCATGTAATGATTCTAATCTGTGTTGAGAGCTAATGCTAAGGTGAGCCTGACTTACCAAAATACTAAGCAAACCTTTTGTATAAGCAACAATTAATTTATTTTTTTTTAGATTTTTAAATTTATATGATTCTATATTGCTCTTCTTTTTAGAATAAATGGATTTCGTGTCCTCATGTAACTAATATTCTAGACTGAAAAATATTTTGTTTAATTGCTAAAGCCATATATTGCAGGCAAAATTACAGTTTTCATATGAGTGAATATATTCTTTAATCTTATACCTAAGAACTTGCAAATGGTAATCTCATTGATCACACTTAATTAAACTTGCACCTGCCACTTATGCAGAAAAACATTGAGCTGAAAGGTAAGAGACCACACAATAAAGTCTCAAAGAGTGCTCTAATCAGCAACTGTTTAAGTTGAATGTTCCTGTGTATTGCATGTTATACTGAGAATAGACAGGGCATGTTGAAAAACTGTTTCTTTAAATGTAATAAGAAATACAAAGGAAAAGAGGGGAGGTTTCATTATCCAGTCGTTTTTATTCAAATTTGTCATGATCCGTTGACTGTGCTGTGTCTCTCTCCTATCAATGTTTTGTGCAGCCCTAAACACTCATTTATGGAAAACACTTACCACAGGATTAAAGGGTTGATTTTCCCACCACTCAAAGACCCATTTAATCAGTTATAAACGCTCTTCTTTGACATGGAGTATGGCAGTAACCTAGCTAGGCCTGGAGCATGTCAAATACCACAGATTTACCCATTAGAATTAAGTTTAGGTTTATCCTTTTCCATAAGAACTAAAGCAATTGAAAATTATTTAGCAAGTGTTCTATATGCTGTTATATGAGTCCTATAGAGATGACTGTATTTTCTTATCTTCTACACACAGGTACATACTGAAAATCAAGAAGGCAGTGCATGGTATTGGAAGAGATACAAAATATAGGTAACTACACCTCACCTGTTAAATATGTGCCTTGGAAACTTCTGTACACCTGGACAAGAGTTTCTTTAGCCCTGAACTGTAGTTTCTGTAGTCACAGCTTTCAGTCCTGTCTGCACCAGCAGCTCAGTACCACTGGGATGATGTCCCCTCCTGTTCACCACCCCACAGCCCCTGTGGCATTCCCCTGATTCATCCTAGGAGCACAGCTAGGCTGGAGTATAATTCCTCTGACCACATTCTTTAAAAGTGCCATTGTTTCAGCAGTTCTTTGAAGTGGTCTATTGAAAGGCTGTGTGATATGAGTTGGATCTGTTGTCCCCACGCAAATTTCATGTTGAATTGTAATCCCCCATGTTGGCAGTGGGGCCTGGTGAAAGGTGATTCGATCATGGGGGTGGATCCTTCATGAATGGTTTAGCACCATCCCCTCAGTGCTGTCTCATGATAGAGTTCTCATGAGATCTGGTTGTTTAAAAGTGTGTGGCACCTCCCCGCTCACTCTCTTGCTCTTACTCCAGCCATGTGAGACATGCCTGCTTCCCCTCTGCCTTCCGCCATGATTGAAAGTTTTCTGAGGCCTCCCCAGAAGCAGAAGCTGCTATGCTTCTTGAAGAGCAGCCTGCACAACCATGAGCCAATTAAACCTCTTTTCTTTATAAATTACCCAGTCTTAGGTATTTCTTTATAGGAATGTGAGAACAGACTAACACACTGTGATAACAAATAACACTGGAGGAGGCACTGTGAAGCAACAGGATAAGACATTTAGGAAACCTTTGCAACTGCTTTATGTTTGACCTGCTTCCCATTTCCCAGTGTGTTAGAAGCTTGCTCCCTCTGCTGAGAACACACCCATTGTCCATGATACAATTTACCAGGGATGGCCCCTGCCAGAAAGAGCCTCCTATGCTTGTAAGATAGACTAGATACTTTTTAAAATTTTTCTTGGTGTAGGCACTTACCAAAGGCCTGTGATGCAAATGCAAACTTCTTTGCCTACAGGAGGAAGGAAAAAGTGAGAAGAATCAAGTAAGTCTTCTGTATCATCTTTCTAGGCAAGTGAAAGAATTCCTCCTGTGATCAAAAAATGATGGTAGAACCCATCCAAAGGAGGGGAAAATATTGCAAGGAGTGAAGGGAATAGGAGGAGAAAACTGCACAAAGGGTGCACTCCCTTTGCTCTTCCCAGGAGTCTGTATCAGGCCCTTCTAAAGAAGGATGTGTTCTTTCACCATTGAGGAACACATCCAGGCCCTGGGAAAAAAAGTTGTCATCCATGGGCAGGCACCTGAAATCTGATGTGGAATGAGAAAAGACGCCTGACAAAGACTTTCCATAACCACACTTTAGTCAGGCTTCTCAAGCATTTTTTTTTTTTTTTGTCTTGGCTCCCTCCTTAGGCCTTGTCCTCAGAAGCAAGATTCCTGCTAAGTCCATTTAGTGAGAATGCTCCACCCTTGCTATCTGATCAAATATCCCAGCCCCCTCCATTCCCCAGGTGATATCACGCTGGCCTGCCTTCAGCAGGAATCCTGTCAAGTCAGTTTAGCTAGAATTCCCCTCATCCTGATGTTCCTTAGTAATTTTCTTCTTTTCTTTTTCTTTCTTTCTTTCTTTTTTTTTCTTTTTTTTTTTTTTAGATGGAGTTTCACTCCTGTTGCCCAAGCTGGAGTGCAATGGCACGATCTTGGCTCACTGTAACCTCCGCCTCCTGGGTTCAAGTGATTTTTCCTGCCTCAGACTCCTGAGTCGCTGGGATTGCAGGCATGTGCCACCACGCATGGCTAATTTTTTGTATTTTTAGTGGAGACGGGGTTTCACCATGTTGTGCAGGCTGGTCTTAGACTCCTGACCTCCGTTGATCCACCCACTTTCGCCCTCCCAAAGTGTTGGGATTACAGGCGTGAGCCTTTGTGCCCAGCCCTTCTTAGTAATTTTCTATTTACTGACCCCCACCCTGCTCCTCGGCTGTAAATTGCACTTTTCCTTGTTGTATTCAGAATTGAGCCCTGTTCTATACAGAAGTCTCTTTTCCCCTGTAATGACAGTCCCTGAATAAAATCCTTTTTTACTGGTTTAATGACTGTCCAGCTCTAGTTTTCTGTGAACACATCTGGCAGAACTATGAAGCTTGGTGACTGTGGAGGAAAACAGGGGAGGCCCAGAGTAAGAGCGTGGATTGAGAAGGTTCTAAGTTCTTTTATTTTTATTTTTATATTTTTGATTTGTATTTTAGATTCAGGGGGCATGTGTGCAGGTTTGTTACACGGGTATATTGTGTGATGCTGAGGTCTGGGGTATGAATGATCCCATCACCTAAACAGATATCTGGGCATTTGGAGCACCTGCTTGCCTGGTTCAGCAGCCTGAGCTGCCTCAGTCTTGCTGTGCAGAGGTCCTGGTGGAGGGGGGCACTCTCTGCTCCATGCCCAGGCAGATCCCCAGGCATTTGGAACACCCACTTGCCTGGTTCAGCAGCCTGAGCCACCCCACCTTTCTTGTTCAGACACTGTGATACAGCAGGGCCTTTTCCTCCCCATGGCCAGGCAGATCTTCAGGCATCTGGAACACTCACTCTCCTGGATTAGGAGTTTAGGCCCCAGCTCCACCCCTGCCTCTTTGGGGCCATGGAGGTTTTCCATTTCCAGGCTTAGGTATACTTCTGGGTGCTAAGTGGCTTCCCACTGGATTCTTCCACACTCATGCTTGTACCTGCCGTTGGGGGACCTGTAGGTGGGCCTTCCCACTAATCTTCCCTCCCTCTCCCCCTGGAGCTGAGCAGGGAGCTCAGACTGCTGTGCATTCCTTTAATCAGCCCATTGCCCAAGGCAACGGAAAGCTTCTCCCAGTAAACAAGGATCAAGAATATACCCAGCAACATTGGCCACAGCCAGCTCCTACCCGTAAGTGTCATCTACTAGCCTGTAGGCCAAATCACACAGCCCAGTATGAAACATGCCAAAAGAAGTGCACAGGGCTAGAGAAGCAAAGCCAAAAGACCCTGCCCAACATTCTTTACAGTTCCACCCCCTAGGGAGGTGGGGAAAAGGAAAGGGAAAGAAAAAAATCCCAATAATATAATAAGGAAAGAAATAAGAAGAAAAAATCCTACCAGTAGAAAAATGATTACAAAAACTGGAACTGCCAGCATCTCCAGATAAAAAAGAACCAGCACAAGAATTCTGGCACCATAAAAAATATGAATGTAGTGACACCATCGAAGGATCACACTAGTTCTCCAGCAATGTTCTCTAAACAAAATGGAAACTCAGAAGTGACAGATAAAGAATTCAAAGCACGGATTGCAAGGAAGCTCAACAAGCTCCAAGACAAGGTTGAAATCAACACAAAGAAACTTCTAAAGCAATTCAGGAAGTGAAGGAAGAAATCAGTCAGGGCTTCTGGAATTGAAAAACTCACTTAAGGAATTTCAAAATACAATTGAAAGCTTTATCAGTAGACTAGAATAAGCAAAAGAAAGTGTTTCAGAGATGGAACACCAGACCTTCAAACTAACCCAGTCCAACAACAACAAATAATAATAATAATAATAATAATAATAATTTGTTAAAATAAAGTCTTGAGAAATATGGGATTATGTAAAGCAATCAAACCTATGAATTATTGGCATTCTTGGAGAGAAAGAGAAAATGTAAACAATGTGGAAACAAATTTGCGGGAATAATTCAAGAAAATTTCCCGAATCTTGCTAGAGGTAGACATCCAGATACAAGAAACCAGAAAACACCCATGAGATACTATACAAATGAACATCACCAAGGTATGTAGTCACCAGACTGTCCGAGGTCAACACACACATATACACACACACACACACACAAAAAAAACAAAAAAACCCTTAAAGGTAGCTAGAAAAAAAGGTCAGATTATGTTCAAAGGGAACTCTAGGAGGCTAACAGAGTACTTTTCAGCAGAAACCGTACAAGCCAGGAGACCCTGGGCGCCTATTTTCAGCAATCTAAAAGAAAATAAATTTCAACCAAGAATTTTATATCATGCCAAACTAAACTTCATAAGTAGATAAATAAAATATTTTCCTGACAAGAAATCACTAAGAGACTTTATTACAACCAGACCAGCCTTACAAGAGATGCTTAAGGGAATTCAAAACATGGAATCAAAAGAACGATACCTGTTACCATAAAAATGCACATAAGTACATAGCCCCTGGAGCCTATAAAGCAATCACACAATAGGAACTACAAAGCAAGCAGCCAACAGCTTCACCATGGAATCAAAACCTCCCATATCAATGTTAACCTGGACTGTAAATGGTCTAAATGCCAACAAAAGGCACAGATCCGTTTGTTATCCTCAAGAGACGCATCTTACACCCATAGGCTCGAAGTAAAGGGTTGGAGAAAGATCTATCATGCAAATGGAGCTAAAAAGAGTAGGGGTCACTATTCTTACATCACATAAAACAGACTTTAAGCCAACAATAGTAAAAAAGGACAAAGAAGGGCATTACATAATGACAAAGGGCTCAATTCAACAAGAAGACTAAACTATTCTAAATACATACACACCCAACATTGGAGCACTCAGATTCATAAAACAACTACTTTCAGGCCTAAAAAAGACTAGACAGCCACACAATAATAGTAGAGGACTTCAATACCCCACTGACAGCATTATACAGATCATAGAGGCAGAAAACTATCAAAGAAATTCTGGACATAGATTCAATTCTTGACCAATTGGACCTAATAGACATCTGCAGAATACTCTACCTGTCAACCACAGAATACACATTCTTCTCAACTGCACATAAAACATACTCCAAGATCAACCACATGCTCAGCCATAAGGAGTCCCAATACATTCATAAAAATCAAAATCATACCACCCATAATTGCAGACCACGTGGAATAAAAGTAGATGTCAATACCAGAAGATTTCTCAAAACCACACAGTTACATGGAAATTAACTTGCTTCTAAATGTCTTTTGGATAAACAATGAAATTAAGGGAGAAATAAAAAATTATTTGAAATAAAGCCAGAGACACAACATACCGAAGTCTCTGGGATGCCCCAAAAGCAGTGTTAAGAGCAAAGTTTAGAGCATTAAATGTCTACCTCAAAAAGTTAGAAAGATCTCAAATTAATGATCTAATATCATAGCTAGAGGAACTAGAAAACCAAGAACAAACTCACCTGAAAGCTAGCAGAAGAAAAAAAATAACTAAAATCAGAGCAGAACTGAATGAAATTGAGACCTAAATTATTATTAAGGGAAAGCAGTTTAGGCTGTCTACGTGGGAATAATAACCAGAGCAAATGTAACATTTCTATTCAATTCACCAAATACTATTGGGGGTACTGGGTTTGGTAGGTGATTAAGAGGTAAATAAGCCTGTCCTTGAACCCATGAGAGAACGGGAAAATTATGAAAATAACATGACGTTTGTTTTCTTTTTTTTTTTTTTTGAGATGGAGTCTCACTCTGTCACCCAGGCTGGGGTGCAGTGGTGTGATCTCACCTCATTGCAGACTTCACCTCCTGAGTTCAAGTGATGCTCCTGCCTCAGCCTCCCAAGTAGCTGGGATTACAAGTGCCCACCACCACACTCAACTTCTTTTTGTATTTTTAGTAGAGACAGGGTTTCACTGTGTTTGCCAGGCTGGTCTCAAACCCGTGGCCTCAAGTGAGCTGCCCAAGGGCCTCCTAAAGTGCTGGGACTACAGGAAGGAGCCACCACCGCCAGCCTGACATGACTTTTTATATTTATTTATTTATTTAGAGATGGAGTCTCATTCTTGTTGCCCAGGCTGGAGTGCAATGGCATGATCTGGGCTCACCACAACCTCTGCCTCCTGGGTTCAAGCGATTCTCCTGCCTCAGCCTTCTGAGTAGCTGGGATTACAGGCATGCATCACCACGCCCAGTTAATTTTGTATTTTTAGTAGAGACATGGTTTCTCCATGTTGGTCAGGCTGGTCTCGAACTCCTGAGCTCAGGTGATCTACCCGCCTCAGCCTCCCAAAGTGTGGGGATTATAGGTGTGAGCCACCGTGCCCGACCTGACATGACTTTTTCTTAACGAAGAAATGTCACTTTTATTTTAATTTTTTTTTACTAACACTATGTATAATTACTTCGGAATTATTTTACTAACATTACATATAATTATTTTGGAAAAATGAAATTACACAGAAGAGCAAAATAAAGACAGTAAAAAATTATTCATTGTTCTATCATCTAGGCATAACAACCCTTATTTATGTACTTCTGGGTTCATGTTTCTATTTCTCTATGTATACTCTTAAGAAATCAACTTTGTTGAGATAGAATTTAGACACAATAAAATATCCCACTTTGAGTGTGCATTTTGATGTGTTCTGACAAGTATATACAACCGTGTAACCTCCACCATTATTAAGGTCTAGAATATTTCATTGCCCCCAGAGTTTCACTTTTGCCCATATTCTGTCAATCCCCACCAATACCACAAACCTCAGGTGTGCACTGCACTGATCTGCTGCCCATTATTATAAATTGTTTTCACTTTTTCTAGAATTTCACAAAATGGAATTATATAGCATACACCCTTTTGTGTCTGACTTATTTTGCTCACCATAATTATTTTAGCTTCAATCACATTTTTGCAAGCATCAATAATTCATTTGTTTTCATTGTTGTGTAGCATTCCATCATATGAATATACCATAATTTGTTTATCCATTTGTCTGTTTTTGGCCATTAAGAATAAGCTGCTGAATATTCAAGTTCAAATTTTTGTTGGAACATATATTTTTTGTGAAGAAGTGGGGATACCTAGGAGTTGAATTGCTGGGCCATAGGGTGAGTGTATGTCAAATTTTGTAAAGAACTGCCAAGCTGTTTTCCAAAAAGTGTTCGTACCTTTTGATTGTCCTAACAGCAAGGTATAACAGTCCTCATGACTCCACATCTTTGTCAACGCTCAGTATTGTCAATCTTTTTAATTTTAGCTATTCTAGTAGATGTATAGTGATATCCCACTGCAGCTTTAATTTACAGTTCCCTGATGAGTAATGACGTTGAGCACTTTTTTCAAGTGCTTATTGGCACATCAATATATCTTCTTTTGTAATGAACCCATTCAAACTTTTCGCTTTTTTTTGAGATTCTCTGTTTCTGTATTACTAAATTATAAGAGTTCTTTATATATTCTGGATACAGGGTTTTTTTTGTGAGATTTACGTATTGTGGCTACATTCTGCTAGACTATAGCTTGCTTTTTCATTTTCTTAACAGTACGTTTGAAAAAGCAGAAATTTTTATTTTGATTAAGCTCAATTTATCAGCTTTTTATTTTATGATATATATTTTTTATGTTCTAGCAAAAAATCTTTTTCTACCCCAACTTTATGAATATATTTTCCCATGCTTTTCTACTGGAGGTTTAATAGTTTGTTTACATCTATGATCAATTTCAAGTTAGTCTTTATATTTGGTATGAGGTATGGGTCAAGATTCATTTTTTATTTTATTTTTGTATATGGAGATACAGTTGTTACAGCACCATTAATTGAAAAGAGTATCATTTTCCTATTGAATTACCTTGGTATATGTTGAAAATACATTGTCCATAGAAGTGTAGACCTAATTCTGAAGTCTATATTTTTTCTACAACTCTAAATGTCTATTCTTATGCTAATAGCACACTGTCTTGATTGGTACAGCTTTAATAGTAACTCCGAAGCCTCACCTATCAGCACTGCTTTGGGGAATCTTAAGTGTCTTCAGAAATCTCCGCTGTGATGGTCAAGCCAGTTTCTCCCAAGAATTGCCCCTATAAAAGTGCACCTCATCTTTAATAAGACTTTCCTTTCCACAGAGGCCCTTTTCAATCCTAATTGAGCAACTAGAGTTTAATAATTGTGGAACGCACTCACTATCTGGATAATGCACCTCATTTGTCAAGTATATTCCCTATGTGGTTTGTTTATGTCTTCTTCCCCTCTTTAGCATTGTGAACCTAAGAAAAAATTCTCTTTGTATGGCAATAAACTGTGTGATTTGTGAACTCCTACTTTGATCATCTTGTTTTCACCACGCAGAATAAATAGAGAAAAATGTTATCAGCTAGAAACCGCAAAGTAATTAGTATGATGCTGCTACCTGGTAAAATCTTTGAACATAACATTTTTTTGGTGACTTATAAGCAAAGGGTAAGAGATGTTAGGACCATGTTGGTTTACAAAGAAGAAATCATGGTAAGTAAACCTCCTTTCTCTTTTTTGTGGATTTTTAAAAATAGACTTACTAGACCGGTATAATTAGAGAATAAGAAAAACAAAGAGTATTTGGAAAGGCAGCAAGGTTTGTTAGAAAGAGCATGGATGTTGTCCATGAGATCTAAGTTTAAATTCTGGTTCTTTTCTGAGACCTTTGGCAAGTTATTGAATCATTCTAAGCTTTGGTTTATTTATCTGCAAAACGGGAATGACAACATAGCTTGATTCTGGAATGAAATAATAATGTATTAGGAAATAAATGATTATAGATAGGTTCATGAAAATAGAGAAAATCCTCATTCATTTAGACACTTCCCTTTTCATGATTTGTATGAAAAGAAATAGCTTTTCCTTTCACACAAAAAGGGTAGATGCTTCTACTTAGTAAAAATGTAGACATAGCCCTTACTGAGTGTATACTTAGTGTATAGTGAACAGAAGTGGAAAGTTTATTATTTTATCAATACTAAATGAGCTGAGGCATGAGATAGTGCTCAAATAAGTTACTTTTATTAATGGCTAGTGTCAGGCCTCTGAGCCCAAGCTAAGCCATCATATCCCCTGTGACCTGCACATACACATCCAGATGGCTGGTTCCTGCCTTAACTGATGATATTCCACCACAAAAGAAGTGAAAATGGCCTGTTCCTGCCTTAACTGATGACATTATCTTGTGAAATTCCTTCTCCTGGCTCATCCTGGCTCAAAAGTTCCCCTACTGAGCACTTTGTGACCCCCACCCCTGCCAGCCAGAGAACAATGCCCCCCTTCGACTGTAATTTTCCTTTACCTACCCAAATCTTATAAAACGGCCCCACCCCTATCTCCCTTCGCTGACTCTTTTCGGACTCAGCCTGCCTGCAACCAGGTGAAATAAACAGCCTTGTTGCTCACACAAAGCCTGTTTGGTGGTCTCTTCACACGGACGTGAGTGAAAGCTAGAATCACCCGTGGCAGGTAGGAAGAAGGGTGCAGAATGCAGAACTTCATGGCCGAAGAGATGACAGAAAACTGTCATATATCAATGTCCCTTTATAGATTTATATACCAAATTATAGAATAAAGGCAGTTGTTAATACTGTCCAAAATTGGGTGGACAAACTAAACTGTAACCCTGCTGAGGGGCTGCCCTGCTCTCTGCTCACTGAGTGCTAAGTGCAGAGCATTTCGGTTGCTTCCAGCAGGCAAGGTGATCCCATTTGTCCCCAGCTGAATGACTATCATTTTTGTCTTCTCATTTCTTTCTGTTGGGCTCAGAATAAGGGACAGGGAGGAAACAAATGATATACACCATTTGTCTTGGTGCGCTGCCTCTGTCTTTGTTAACTGTCAGCTTCCTTTGGACTTGCTTCCAGGTAAAACTCTGCCATCACACACAAAGAACCATAAAGTTATTGGAGTTTCTGAAAACCATGAAAAACACCATTAATCATTTTGGTTAGTACCAACAATGTCAGCAAAGGATTTGACAGTATTTCCTACCACATAAGTGCAGATAAGATGGAATCACAAACTCTGAGAAATAGAAGGGATTTTGAATGGGTAAAGGGTAATGTTTGCATAAACAAAGTTATTCAGATTTTTCTTTTGCAGGAATTCTCAAAATCTTTCATGTGCTAATATTTTGTAAATCTCCAAGAGAGAAAATGTAGTAAATGATATTTCATAAACTTGTTATGGCATTCTTTTTGTCCTTTAATAGGACTAGTTTTCCTTAGAACCCCTTCTGAAAATTCTCAAAATCCCTTAGGATCTATGTATAGGATTCAGAAATCTCCCAAGTGAATATCTTTTACAGTGATTCTTTGTGTTTGAATGTTATCACCACTTGAGCACCAAGTGACAGGGGATTTCTTATCTTATAAAACAACTCTTTCAATTTTAAATCTGCATTAATTTTTGTTTTTAGCTTGTGTACTTTAGAGTAACCTAAAAACTCATGGAGTTAAATAGACTTATTGCTAAATGTCTAATTATACTGGTTAATGAGTCAATGTCAGCCTTCACAGAGGTTTGCTGCCTCACCACTGGGTTTAGATCTAGCCTTGTCATCTTTATTTTTATCAATAACTTACAGCAGAGATTGACATGCTTTTTCTGCAAAGGGCCAAGGAATAAACATTTTAGATTTTGCAGGTCATATGGTCCTTGCAAAACGACTCCACTCTGCCACTGTGGTGCAAAACCAGCCACAGGCAATATGTAGACAAATGAGCATGGCTGTGCTCCAAGAAAACTATCTGCTACAACAGGCAGCAGTCCAGTTAGGCCCATCAACTGTGGCTTGCCAACCCATGATGTAAATAAAGACAAAGAACATGTTTATCAGATGTGCAGATAACACGAAGCTGTGAGGGGCAGCTATTACTTTTTGATCTGTGTATAGTGTGTGATATACCTAAATTAGTGCTTTTTATTATTATTGTCATTCCTACCACAAGACTGAGCTTCCAAATTACCTTAAAAGGGTGAATAATGGGTAAAAAGCTCAATATTAAAATTAAAAATGATACTGTCTACATTTTTTCAAGAAATCCTTTGGAATACATTAAATATTGAAAAATTTGCCTTGAGAGAAGTTCATGTGATAGAGTGTATGGGTAGTTTCCAATTAAGATGGCAAATTAGACACACGTGTTTACCTGTGTTTTTTGTCAAATCCATAATAAATTGAATTATTAAAAGATCGTGTGTGTGTGTGGGTGTGCCCACAAAGGAAAAGAAAATGGAAGAGATATCTGTAAAGCTGGAAAGCAGATGGTTACTGATTTAGCACACCCACGAAAGCTGAATCCCGCTGGCAGTGGGAAAAGCTGAGAAGCATCTGATTACTGGCCAAACTCCTCAGAGTAAGGACTGACAGCACCAAGTACACCTGTAAAGTGACTGAAGGAGAAAGCAGAACCTAGAAAACTTCGTGAAAGCATTTTTAAGAAGCTGGTAACTCCCAGATTCCCTTCCTGGTTGGGTAGAAGACTGGATGTTAGTCTCTGGGGGCGGTAAAAGAGTGGCTCTCTGGCTGAACAAGAGGACACCTGGTGGAGCCTAGAGCTGGGGCTCTCTGTTGAAACAAGGGAATTATGTGACAGTGTGCACTTATGGAATACTGAGACCCCTTACCACCACCTCCAGACTTCTTCCCTACACATAGGATGCTGGTTTCTTCACTCTAGGAAGAGATTAGATAATTCTCTGTTAAGCTAAATCATCCCTGGAGAAAAGATCTAAAGGTGTTATCATTAGCGTTTCTCTAATTAACTGGCTCAGCCAGATCACCCAAAAGTGAATCTCATAATTGACAAACTTTGTTCTGTTTTGTAGAGCTTCCAAAAACTTCTGGTTGAACAGCTTTTTGGTGCCCAACCAGGAATCATGGAATATGAAAAACAGAGACCAAAACAAGTGGATGTGAGACGGGGGGAGAGGAAAAGTAATTTGGAGGAAATAGAGAAAAAAGATAACTTAAAAATGAAAATAAAAACTATTATCAGAGAGTTAAGGGAAACTATATTATTGAGGAGACAAGAATGGGGTGCCACAAAAAAGCATTCTTGAGCGATCAGCATATGTGCTTTTAAAAATCAAAAGCATAAGCACAGAAATGGAAACCTCCATAGAATGGGAGATAAAGCTGAAAAAAGCTCTCAGAATGCAGAGCAAAAGACCAAGTATAGAAAATTGAGATAAAAAATAAGAAAATTAGGCCCAACACTGTGGCTCATGCTTCTAATCCCAGCATTTTGGGAGGCCGAGAAGGGCAGATCACTTGAGGTCAGGAGTTTGAGACCAGCCTGGCCAACATGGCAAAACCCCGTCTCTACTAAAAATACAAAAATTAGCCGGGCATGTTGGTGGGCACCTGTAGCTCCAGCTACTCAGGAGGCTGAGGCAGGAGAATTGCTTGAACCCAGGAGACAGAGGTTGCAGTGAGCCGAGATCAATAGAGCGAGACTTTGTCTCAAAAAAAAAAAATTAAAAGATTCAATAAGTTTAAAATCAGAATTATATGGGACTTAAGAAGAAAGAAGTATGAAAATAGAAGTGAGAGAATTATTAAAGAAATGCGCCAGAACTGATGGACTCCAGGATTCAGACTGAAAAGGTTCAGAGAGTATCCAGACACAGTGGATGAAAACAGTTGCACAGCAAGATGCATAATTGTGAAACTTTATAGTACTGGCAACAAAGAGAAGATCGCAGCATTTTTTTTTTCAGAGAGAAAATTATAAGACTATATATGAAAGTTCAAGAATCTGCTAGATACCAGACTTCTCAATAGCAATGGAAATTGGCAGACAATGGAGCAATGCCTTCACAATTCCGAGGAAAAATGGTTCCTAATATTAGAATTCTATACCTGAGAAAACCATCAATTAAGTGAGAAGGCAGAATAAAGACATTTTTGGACATTCAAAATCTCAAATAAATTATCTTCCATGCAGCCATTTACAGGAAGCTACAGAGGAATGTGTTCCAACAAAATATGGGAGTAAAGGAAGAAGGAGGAGATCATGGTATCTAGAATATGGAAAGTCAACCAAAGAGAGAAATGAAAGGCATTCCCAGGATGAGAACAGAAGTACAGAGTGAACAGCCAGGTCTGATGAGAGACAGTCAGGAGATCTGGGAAGGATTTCTTAAGGAAACTGTTAACCAAATAAACATAACGTGAATTGGATGAATTGACAGGAGGTTTATACAACTGAGGAAGAAAAGAATTTTGAAAACCAAACAAATAAACAAAATTAGTATCAACTCCAAGGAAAACAAAAAGCTTTTCAGGGGATGGACACTACAGGACTCAGCTGTAATTATTGCATTCATTATCATGACATGTAAACACTAAATATTTATAACCAAAATTGTAATATAACTACATTGGGAGATTGTAAGGAAAGGAATATGCCTGTATGCAGTGTGGGTGAGGATGTGCCAGTGAAAGAGAGATAAATCTTCACCTTTTGTAGTGGAAAGTCTATAGATAATGCTTAAAACATAGAAAGAAGCAATGTAAACTTGTTTAGAACAGAAAGCCATATACAAAAGAATCAGCTGAAAGAGTTAAAATACTACTTTGTTTTTCTGGTACCGCTCTATTTCATCCCCTCTAAGCTGAAGACCACGGCTGACACTTCAAAACGTCCCTGAGCCCAGCCCCATGCCCTTCTCTAGTCACACTTCCATTTTTCCCCAAGAGGTCAACACCATCGTGACTTTTCTAATAATCATTAACTCACTTTGTTTTATAGTTGTATCATCTATAGATGCATTCCCAAACAACTCCATTTTGAATTTATATAGATGTAAATATACTGTGTTCTTTTGTGTCCTGCTTATTTTCTTGACCATTCTGTTTATTTTTATGTAACTGTATACGGTGTCCTGTTATTTGAATCATTTTTTAAGAGAGGAGAATTCACACAATGGAGAGTGCGTAGAAATTAATAAAAAGAACTGTAAGATCATTGTAAACCATTTCACTCACATGAAGAAATGATAATGTTTAAACTAGAATGAAATATTTGGAAGAATAGGACAATTCTCTTCATAGAGGTGAACAAACTGTTCATTCTGTTTGATTGTAGATAACAGAATTTAAGGTCATATAGAAACTACAGCTAGATTCCAGTTAAATATAAGAATGAGGTTGCTAACAATTAGAGTGATTGGAACAAAAAATGTACTGCCTTGGGGGTCATAAATTCCCTGTGCAGAGGCAAAGGATAGCCCAAGGGAAGGGGCCACAGATGGGGCTCCTGACTTTGTGAATTTGGATTTGATGATTATTAAGGCCCCTTCCAACTTCAAAGTTCTTCTGCTCTCTGACCTCTTCAGGTATTGAAGGTGGTCTTAAAGACCTGATAGCACAATGTGCACACAGAACCTATTATCCAAAGGATTGGGGAGCAGCTGTTTTCAATTTCCACTGCTGACAGACAGGAAATGGCCTTTGGCTGGAGCAGTGGAGATGTCAGAGTAGAGGAAACATAAACACTGAGAGTCCAACACTGTAGAATAATTGCTGGAGAACTTCAAAAGGTTGACACTGTCTCTCTCTAATGATCTAGGCACATGATGCCATTCAACTTGTGGAAGCTATGTACACCAACAGTAAATATATATACATATATTTGATATTAGAAGCCAATGCATACACAGCCACTTCTAGCAATTTGGTGTGAGTTGCAGCCCACTTTCTATAAGACTCCAGCCATTAGAAACAGCCACATAATGGAGCACAGAGAGATAGACTGCTTAGATGAAATGTTCCTTCATTAGGGAGCACCATCTCATTTACAGATTAGGAAAGTGGAGTACTTTGCCTTCACTTTGCTTTGTTTTGCTTTCCACAGAAAAGTTAAGCGCTTTGCCTAAGTCATACCTTCAGCAAACTGCCAGAAATGCTGTGCCCTTTCTCCCTCACATACTGCCTCTTTCTCCCCATTTAGGGCTGTTAACTAATTTCTTGAGAATCCACAGCATTTTGGATACATAACTGTTATCAAAAGCTTATTGCATCTCTCATGTTGTTGATAGAATCTTATGGTAATCCTGATTTAATTGCTTTTGAAATTTCCCTCAGGAAAAATGTTATGTTTTTGCTATGTATGGGCATTTGTGAATAATGCGGATGGAACAATAAAAAGGCCGAATGAAAATTATTATAAACCGTGATTTTAGAATATGAGGTCAGATCTTAGACAAGATTAGACAAGGCTAATTCTTGGATCATTTCATTAAGTATTTCATAGAGGAAATTAGTGACTTTCCTATCACCACCAAATCTCATTCATTTACTCATTCAGTGACATAAAAGGGACATTACTTTCTGCCTCATATTGTCAAAAATGATTTTGGGGACACTTGATTCCTTCTTCAGAATATATAAAATTCTCAAATCTTTAAACTACTTATTGGCATTATATAACTGTGACCAATTGTACATTTTGCTTAATTTAGCTTATCTCTAAGAAATATATTTTGTTGTATCATTATGATGCATGTATAAGCTAAAGTAAAATTTAATCCTGATGTTGAAATTATTTTTATAGACAATTTTATGGATGGTTGAAGAAATAAAGGCAGCAAAGTAATGTATAGCATTTTCATAACTTCTGTAATGTTTTCCATTTTGAAACATATCATTAAAGAGGATAATATCTATAATAATCAGATGTCCATAATTATCTGAGAATAATTTAACATAAACATGCATAATTTACTATCATATCCAAACTGGTTAATATAGTCACATATATTTCAGATCATGGAATTCATTTAGTATATTTACAGTTTATAAAGAAATATCATTTAAAATAATATGCTTACTGATTAAAGCATCTTTTTATCAGAATTGTAACTACCTAAATTTCTCATTTCAATGTATATGTTATTAATAGTAACAGAGTTGTTAAGTGAGAAAATACAGAATGTAGAGTCACGAAATTAAATCACAAAACTTCTGGTTAAAACATTTTCACGTTTCTCTTTTGAGGGTCAACGTGTGGTTGGCAGAATTCTAAGGACGCCCCCGCACACTTGTCTTCCAGATATTCAGTCAAAAGTGAATCCAGACATTGCTCCGAAGGGACTTTTCAGATGGAATTAAGATTACTAATCAGCTAACACTAAAATAGGGAGATCATCCTGGATTATCCGGATGGACCCAGTGTCATCTCGTGAGACTTTAAATGACAAAGAGGAAGGAGCCAGCAGTCAGCGCTGAAGAAGAGTGGAGCCGAGAGAGACTCCAGGTGTGGAAGGGGCTCAACCCTAGGTGTTAGCTTTAAGATGCCAAAGCAGCCGGGAGTCACCAGTGTGGAAGGCATCAGGACACTGAGAGAGACCCCAGCGGACAGCCAGCACAAAACAAGGCCTCAGTGCCACAGAGGCAAGTAGCTGGAATCAACCACCACATGAATGACCTGGAAGCTAATTCATCCCTGAGCCCCCACAAAGTCACATAGGCCCCCTGACTTCTTGATTTCAGCCTTGGGAAAACATGGAGCACATACCAGCCAAGCCCACTCAGACTTCTGACCTACCAACTTCCAGATAATACATTTGCGTTGTGTGGCCTACATTTGTGGTGATTTGTTCTGGCTGCAATAGAAAATGAATACAAAATACACCAAATCTAACTAATTTGTTACTATGGTAGTAGAAAGAACCAGTATACTAAAAGAAAAAAAGAAAGCAAAAAAAGAAAATGAACTAACAATGTTACTTTATTTCTGATAGCCTATATACACAGCCACACCAAGTGGCAACTTTTCTATTAGGACTGGAGCAAGCCAGTGCTTTAGGTGACACAGCCCTGTATTGTATTGCTAGGCACAGACCAGGTCAGTCCATGCTTTTATCCCAGACTCAATCCCACTGTGCCAGAACTTAGTCTAGTATTAAGTCTTAACACTCAGAAAACTACTTTGCATTGTGTGAGGCTAAATAGATGTGAATTTCCTACAGACGCACACACATCCTACAACAGTAAGTTGTTAAGGGTGGGGAGACTTCAGCAAATGCTTCATCGCTAATTTTGGTTGGCTGGTCAAATATAAAATCTAGGCACTGTAATGGAATTTGATTGTCTCGTGTGTGAAAGACATGAGGGAGTTTAGCACATACCAATTCTGTGACCTGGGGCAACTTACACAACCCTTCTCTGTGCTTCAGTTTCCTCTTTTGAAAAAAGGAGATAGAGATACTTCCTACTTCAGGGACGTGATGAGATGTGAGTTTATACACACACAGGGCCTTGGCCATTGCCTGACACATGGTAAGCCCTGTGGAGCAGGGAGCTACTGGGATTTTCCATTTATTAAAGATGTTGTGGGTATTTTAAAAGGAAGGAGTCAGCCTCTGCTCTGTAGGGACAGTGCCACAAAGAACAGGAAAAAGAGAACAGTGAAATTCAGAGAGCACCTTGGACATTTCAAAAGTGGCCCCAGCCAGATAAAGTAGTGGTCATCAGGGAAGGTTTCCTGAAGTGGCATTTCAGCTAGGCCTTTCCTGTGGGCAGGATTCTGTGACCCAAATGGGACAGTCAGGTCAGAAGAGCAGTTGGTCAGTACAAGGCAAAGACAGATCTCTTGGCTCCTTAGAATCTGGCAGAGAGCCCCCAAATTCTAGTATCACCGAACCTCGAGCAAGCGGTTAACAACAAAGCGTGCTTTCTCACTAACTACTCGGGTGGCCAGTTTCATTTTGACTTGCTATAGCATTATGAATATTCAATGACAATAGTAGAGCTATAAGAGATCTTTAAACACCTTTAGTAGTTTTCAAAGCAGACTTGTTTTATTAGTCTAGGGAATTGCTTGCATCTGCTTCAAGGGTCAAGTCTACTTTTCACTTTACTAGATTCGCTCAATTCTAAATAAAAATTTTAAAGCTCATATATTTAAAGAAGCAAGCCAACATTTTGTGTTTGCCTGCTCTACTGTAGACACTCTCTTGGAAATACATGTGGGAATGTTATTAATGCCCTAGACGTGTTATTTCCTCTCCTGCCTCTTCCTGCTCAGGGTAGAGGATCTGGGTGGCAGGTCACTGTTGTAATCCTGTTCTTCTCCATTCTGTGTCACAGGCTGTGTGGTTATTAAATTCCTAATTTATTGGAGTTTTTGTCAGAAGGACTTTCCCTCATCTATAACAACTGAAATGTCTTACTGACTAATTTTTTTTTCATGATCTATGCTCTCTTGTAGAAACTCAAAGTCATGTTTAGCCAGTTGCAACTGAGAAGCTGTTGACACAGAATCTCTCAAACTGAATTATACTTCAATTCCTTAATCCTCCATATTCACGTAAGATTAATGACAAACATCAATGAAATTCTAGTGATGAAATTTATGAGAAGCAGATGGCTATTAACATTTTTTAAAACTCAAGTTTATATTAAAAATATATATTAGAACACAAGTGCCCCTGGGAGAGAACTTGTGTTGGAAATATTTGAACGTTCCTGCTTTTCTGTAATGCTGAAATTCCAAAAAAAGAGTCACTTTTTATCACCAAGTGAAAGTAACACTGTGAAATTACTGTATCGATGACCCAAATTCAGAGCTTCAAAGTGGTGTCTAAATCAAGTATCAATACCAAAGCACTAAGCACATATGCAGGAACTGTGCTAAAAAATATTACAGTACAGTTCAGAGAGTAGCTCTTTTTTTATCATTATTAAAATGTGTTTAAGTAGACTGACAGGCTCAAAGTCACAGATTTTGGAAATATTAGGAGAAAAAAACTCCACTACCTTAAAATTGTGTGCAGGAAGTTTAAATTCATTCTTGTATCTTCAAAAGACATACACATCAATTACAGGTTTAGATGATTTTAGTTTTTTTCCTTTTTAGTTTACAAGGCTGATAAAAATATAATTAACCACTGGATGAACCCAGATTTCTAATTTGAATTCTATTTCTGTGTCAGAATTAATCTTTATCAATCTTTCTCTCATATCTGTGTTGCTGTGCATAATGAGCATGTCATAATTCATGTGGGTTTTCATTCTATACTTTTAATAATACAGCTATAGCATCAGGAAGAGTAAAACTGGCAGGTAAACCTGGAAAAGTACAAAAGCGATTTTCCTTCTCCTTCCTCCCTCCCTGCCCCCCACCTTCTTCCTTCCTTCTTCCTTTCTTCCTCCCTCCCTTCCTTTCTTCCTTCCTTCCCTCCTCCCTCCCTCCTTCCCTTCCTTCCTTCTTCCCTTCCTCTCTCCCTACCTGCCTTCCTTCCTTCCATTTTCCTTCCTTCCTTCCTCCCTTCCTTCCTCCCTCCTTCCCTCCCTCCCTCTTCCCTTCCTCCCTTCTTCCTTTCCTCCCTCCCTCTCTGCCTTCCTTCCTTTTTTCCTCCCTCCCTCCCCCTCTCCCTCCCTCCCTCCTTCTCTTCCTTCCTTCTTTCCTTCCTTCCTTCCCCTTTCATCTCATCTACTTTTCCCCTATTCCTTAACTGCATTTGGTGATCATCAGTACACTGATATTAAAGTTAAAGTGCTTAAATATTTGCTATTGATCCTGAAATCATTTGTTTATACTTTAAAAATATCTTTAGCCTAATCATTTGCTCTTTTTCCCAAAGCTTTCCCTTTTTCTTGCCACTAATGCAACCAACAATGAATCACTTTAATTGGAAAAAATGTAAACTGGCTCCTAACTATCAGACTAGGCATTAAAGGAGATACCATTTATCTCTAATATATTTTTTAAGTGGTATTTGCTGTTTCAAACAGCCTTGTTATCAGGGCATGACTTCATTCTGGTCATGTATTATCAGTTATTCATAAACGGCCGTAAGCAGATGTGGCCACGTGCCCTACCCTAGAGGCAGGCTCATTCTAGCCTCGCTTCTCATCAAAACCCAGTCAAATGCAGCTGTCAAAGGCTCTTATCTTATTCTCCAAATGCTCGTAAACTGGAAATATCAGACTTAGTGCTATTTAAAGATCACACGCTGACTACACTGTGCTCAGCAGTAACATAGCCAAGCACCATGGGGAGATTGTGGGAGCTGCTTGGCCCACTCCAGAGGTGAAGCAAATCAAACACTCACCAAACTGGAAGTAATTCCACCATGGCTTCCAGAAAGGCAAAAATCTAAATGCTGTCAGGTCGAAGGCTGAACTTTGCCAACGAGAGGAAAGTCATGCAGGTGGGCAGATGGGGTGCAGGAATCTCCAGCCCCCTGAGATATTCTTTCATTTCCTTCCCTGTGGGAAATTCTATCCCTACCTTGGAGAAGTTCACAGTTTAGTGTGGAGAAGACAGACAAATAAAGAGATTATTACAATGGGATGGAAATAGGAAAGTGTTTCTCTCTCACTAGAAAGAGCGGCCTGTGGACCACAAACAAAGCTTTTTCCTTCTCTCCCAGGGCTGACCTTAAATGCTTATGATTTAATTGATAGTAATAATTAGAAAAAGCAGATTGAGATAGAATTTCAAATTATGTCTGAAACCTACCACTCACCCACTCAACTGAGTTAAAAAGCAAACACTTGGCCAGGTGCAGTGGTTCATGCCTGTAATCCCAGCGCTTTGGGAGGCTGAGGCAGGTGGATCACTTGAGGTCAGGAGTTCAAGACCAGCCTGGCCAACGTGGTGAAACCCCGTCTCTACTAAAAACACAAAAATTAGCCAGGCATGGTGGTGGGTGCCTGTAGTCCCAGCTACTTGGGAGGCTGAAGCAGGAGAATCACTTGAACCCAGGAGGCGGAGGTTGCAGTGAGCCAAGATGGGGCCACTACACTCCAGCTTGGGGGACAGAGTGAGATTCCTTCTCAAAAATAAAATAAAATAAAATACAAAATAAATAAAATAAAATAAAAGATTTTTATTTTTATTTTTTTTCCTGAGAAAATTGCTTGTCTTTTTGATGGGAATAAGCCAACTTTCCTCTTATTTCCAGTTATGAGGTAATGGGCAGTACTCTAAATAATGGAGAATGTATTTTCTTGAATCTAGGCAGAAAGCTTTGACTAGAACCAATTCAAATTTCTGACTTGATGTGAGCAGTATAAAGAAAATTGCAGTCCACTTAATTTACAGTAGAGAGGAGAAATTGAATTGGTGATTCAGTAAGGTGAACATCCAAAAAAATTAAGTATTTCAGAGATTAAAGTCCCTAAATCCCTGGATTTGACAAAGCTAGTTGACAATAAATAAAATGAGCTAGTTATAGAGTTATCAGAGAAGAAACATTATGCCTTATGGGGCTCTGCCTTTTATATTTTGGGTACTGTCCAGAACAATCTAGGCAGGACTTTTACTTAGTTAGGAAGTGGGAGGAGTAATCCCAACAACTTTCCAAATGTCAAATTTTTCGTAGATTTAAGACAGCATTGGGAGCAAGTCTAGGAGAGGGTTCATTGTAGTATATATTGAAACCAGACCAGTGTTCTTTTTATAACTATGGTTGCTGATCTGACATTTTTCATTGGAACTAGAATTTCACTGAGTGTTTTATGTAGGAAAAGTGACATTTGCAGTCATCTTTTGATGTAATTGTTTCTTCATGTTTTTGGGAAAAAGATTTTTTTTTTAATAAAATGAAGAGTCTGTATAGAAAATTGCATTTCCTGGGAAAGCCAATGATTAATTCACTAAACTTAAGACTTTAGATATATGTTAAATTAGATTTCTTAATAATCAGAAATATTCCAAATACCCACAAAATGCAAATTAGGAAAAAAAAAGTGGTTGATAGTTAAATGTGTGAGACCGAATATACCAATGGATAATGGCCCAGACTATATGTGACAATATAACTCTGACCCACAACTTCTGTAGAAAACAGCCCAGAAATTGAAACCACAAGCTCTTCATCAATAGGTCCAGGAAGGTTGGGCCTTGGTTAGTGACTGCCAGCTTCTCTATTTTTTGCCACTCCCACTCCTAATCCAACTCAGGACCATCCAGAGAAAGTCAATTATGTTCCCCAAACCAATCATATACAATATCCAACTTCTAATTAGCTGCCTCCAGCTTCCCCAGGCCAACAGCCTCCTCTCCAGGCACACCCAAGGCCTTCCTTTTCCACTGTAAACATTTCCCACAGCCTGAGTCTGTTCTGGCTGCAAGTGATGCTGACTCTCTTCCTCTAACAAACTGAATAAATAGTCTCCGTTTTGTTCCATTTGGGTAATCTTTGTTTATTTCCCCAAGTGGAAAATATGTAGAACTACAAGTTTCTAGAAAATAAGCTGAAAGCTCAGTGGTTTTATGCTCTATTATCCATTGAAATACTAAAAACTTATTAGGCTAATTATGTGACATTTGCCTATAGTCAATCAACGAACAAGTATTTATTAAGACTTGACACTCTGCTCTGTGTTTGGTGGTGTGGAAGTTATTGAAATTGTATTAGAGCAAACTGGTATTAAAGAGCTGCCAACAATCTAATTTGTGCTGAATACCTGCTATAATCAAGACTCAGGGGTCAAACATTCCATGAATCAACTCTTAGTTTTGCTGTTTACCAGCTCTTTGACCTTAGGCGAGTAACTTTGTTTAAAAACTTCAGAATAATCATTTTTAAAATGGAGAATAATAAATATCTACCATAAAGAATTTTTGTATTAAACTAAATGATTCAGCTAAAATGCTAACACTTTGCCTGATAGTAATAATTGTACATTATGTGACAACTTATTATATTACATGCCCACCACTATTTTAATATGTAGGAGGTGAATAAAACATACTTGCTATCCTTGGGAGAATTACCTATTTGTGAGGAAAGAATATATGAGTAGTATACATGGATTGGTTAAAAAAGTTTTTTAGACAATGCATAATTCAATGTTGAATCGATGATTGTGTTTTTAAGTGCTTTGAGGCTTGGTAGAGGGGAAATTAATGCACACTGGAATGCTTTGGAAATAATTTTGGGAAGAGGAGGCTGTTGACATGGATCTTGATGACTGGCAAGATTGGGATAGGTGGAGTAAAAGAGGCAGAGCTTTCCAACTCAGAACATCACTCATGAAATCCCCATCACCCCCGTGAATCTGTGAAGACCTTGGCCTGCTGGGAACAGATAACTTGTATTGGCAAACTGGGAATTAAGGAAGACTGAATTGGAAGGGCAGATTATGGATGTAGATCTTAAGAAAGTTAGAGACAATGAGGGCTACTCTAAGGTGGTATTTAAGGAAATTTGATTTAGCTGTCGGGTGGATTAGCAGAGAAGTCAGGGAGACTGAAGTTACTAGGGAAGTATTGAGTCATCTAGCTATGAGCCGAAGCCTGCCTAGGTTAAGGTGGTTGTGGCAAAAATGAAGAGGGGAAAACTTTAGAGGAAAGATATCTAAGATTTGGCAAGTGAATGGTTATAAAGAATTAAATAACAATAATAATAATTACTACTTATTAGCACTTGCTATGCAGGCAGTATTATGTAAAAGAAATATCCAGGCTGGGTGCGGTGGCTCACACCTGTAATCCCAGCACTTTGGGAGGCTGAGGCAGGTGGATTACGAGGTCAGAAGTTCGAGACCAGCCTGGCCAAGGTGGTGAAACCCTGTCTCTACTAAAAATACAAAAATTAGCTGGGCGTGGTGGCAGGCACCTGTAATCCCAGCTACTCAGGAGGCTGAGGCAGGAGAATCACTTGAACCCGGGAGGCAAAGGGTGCAGTGAGCCGAGATCGCACCACTGCACTCCAGCCTGGGTGACAGAGCAAGACTCTGTCTCAAAAGAAAGAAAAAAAAAAAAAAAAAAGAAAGAAAGAAATATCCTTTACATAAGTAACTGGCCAAAAACGTAGATTGTGTTCCCAATTCAAAACAACTTTCTTGAAAATTGCAGGAATTTTAACTCTGTTACTGCTCATGGTATGAACTTTACAGTTTACTTACTTTTGATGTTACTTTTTAGTAGAATAATAAGTTAGAGTTATTATTAAACAAATACATGCACATATTTTATGAATATCTAACATCATTAGACTTTCGTAAGTCATGTAGTAGGTTACCAATAATTACCCTTTAGTCAAATGTAAAATTAAGAATCCCCTGGAAGTGGGCATTGCACTGCCCTGAGAGCCAATGCAAGGACTGCACTTTTGGAGCCTTTCTCCGCCCACCTGTTGGCCTTTCAGGAGTCACCAGTTGCCACAGCTGATCCTATTTTAAGAAATCAACTCTGGATAATGTTATCATTTCTCCTATCAGCCTGGTTGGCTTTCTTAAAGGCATAGATATAAACCAAAATGTTTTCTTCTTATTATTTCCATAGGGTCCTTTCTTTGAAATAGATTGCACTGTTTTGTGGCAGCTTATGGGTGCAATTTCAGATTGACTCACTAACTACATGGTGGGGTAGAAAAGCAGACACATTCCTCAAGTGCTCCTCTTCTCTATTTTTCATAGTAAGAACCTGTTGAGAACTGAATTGCATCCTCTCCAAATTCATATGCTGATGTATTTAGATGCCCCACTGTGATGGTATTAGAAGGTGGGGCCTATGGAAGGTAAATAGGTGTAGATGAGGTCATGAGGGTGGAGCTCTCGTGACAGGATTAGTGTCCTTGTAAGAACAGACACTGGAGCTCTTTCTCTTTTCTCTGTCTCTGCCTTGTGAGGATACAGCAAGAAGGTGACTGTCTGAAAGCCAGAAAGAGAGTCTTCACCAGAACCTGACCATATTGGCACCCTGATCTCAGCCTTTTAGCCTCCAGAACAGTGAGAAAATACATTTCTGTTGTTTAAGCCACCAAGTGTGTGGCATTTTGTGATAGCAGCCCAGGTTGACTAATATAGAACCTCAATACTTAAAGTCCTTAACATACATCTAATCTCGTGCTTGATGTTTTTGCACTTTATCTCATTTAATCCTTACAATACTACTGTGAGACCAACTTTATTATCCCTAAGTTACAGATGAATAAACTCAGGCTCAAATTGATTAAAATAACTTGATCACTGGCACACAACCAATCGGGGTAGAGTTAGGATTTGAACTCAGGTCTTGCTCCAAATTCCATTCCCTTAGCAACTGTACTTCTTCTTAAAGGCAAGTATAAAATTAGAAGTGACTTCAAGTACAATATGGGAACTGTGAGGCCCTTGCCAGAGATAGATAAGCTAAGAAAGAGAAACAGTTTCAGGCAAAGTAGGAGGAAGGATGTTGCTAAATTTAATCTAGAATATGTTGAATTTGGGGAGATGAATAAATATTCATATAAAAAGTTAGCACAGAGGCTGGGTGCAGTGGCTCACACCTGTAATCCCAGCACTCTGGGGGCAGAGGCAGACAGACCGTTTGAGCCCAGGAGTTTGAGACCAGCCTGGGCAACATAGTGAGACCCTGTCTCTATAAAAATATAAAAATTAGCTGGCATGGTGGTGCACACCTGTAGTTCCAACTACTCAGGAGGCTGAAGTGAGAGGATCAGTTGAGCTCATGAGTTTGAGAGCAGCCTGGGCAACATAGTGAAACCCTGCCTCTACAAAAAAAATACACAAATTAGCTGGGTGTGGTGGTGTGTGCCTACTGTCCCAGCTACTCAGGAGGCTGAGGTGAGAGGATCACCTGAACCAGGGAGTTCAAGGCTACAGTAAGCCCTGATCATGCCACTGCACTCTAGCCTGGGGGAAACAGTGAGAGCCTGTCTCAAAAAAAAAAAAAAAAGTTAGCATAGAATATTACCTCCATACACCCATTTTTGAATAATACATATCAAGACAATGGCAATATTCATTGGCAGTTACTATTAAGAGATATTTCATAACCTTGTGCTAAGATCATATGGGAAAAGATATGTCAGAGAGATCCTCTTTTCTTGTCAGACAGACTTAGTTTGCAATTAACCACAAAGATCTGTCTACTCGCTTTTTCCTCTTTTCCTTTAGTGCTGGCAGCTCTATCTTTGCTCCTTTTACCTACAGTTGAGGTATTTATTACTGTGCTAAGTCACAAAGGCCTTTAAGGTTTTATTCAAATCCAAGAATGATGTAGAACTGATTAGATGGGTTATTCTCATCTGAAAAGAACCAAGGGAGTCAGAAGAGAGAGACTCAATTCAATACTTGGTATAAGAAAGTAAGCCAGCTGGAGAAGTTCTCCGATTAAATCTAATTCAACATGACTTAGAAAGAAAGTCCACCGGGGACATAATTCATCAGTAAGGCTCAGACTAGACTGCCTTGCTATGCCAAATGAATTCGAGGTACAATACCACTTTGAAAAGACAGAATTGCTGTCAGGACTTATGCATAATAACCCTGAGCAGGGCTAGTTTTATAGATTTGGAAAGCATCTCATCTTACTCTACGCATTTAGGATGAGTCAATCAAGATAGGATTTATGAAAATTCCTTTTGTAAGAAGAGAGTTTTGTGGGAGGATGCAGCTCATTTTTTAGTTTTAAAGATAAAGACTCATCCTTGAGAAATGAAGAATGTGAAGCCAGCTGTAGAGCTAGTAAAATAAGTAAAAACCACTTCACCTACTCAACTGTAAACTATAAATTGAAGCATTATATTAGCTGATATTTAGATACAGTAAAATTATTATGGCTTAAATATTAGGAAAAACTGGGCTTCAAACCCTGTCTTTGCAATTTGGTAGCTGTGTAACTGCAAGCAGGTTACCAAAGCTCACCAAGTGAACGTATTCTAACCTCTAAAAGGGAGATAAAACTATTTTTGTGTGTGTGTGTTGCGGGGTGGGGGGTGGGGGGGTGTTAGGAAAACATGGAACAAGTGAAGTATGGTGTCTGGACAATGTTAAGTGCATTTTACCCCATAATCGAGAATCTATGCTTCAGCAAAGTCTGACTAAAGTTTAGACACCTTCTTCCTTTCTGGTTTCATGCTCATTCCTAGTACCAAAACAGGATGTTGCTTCCACTGACTTTGGGCCTATCTTATCAACTCAGAGATTGGTCAAACCTTTTTGGATCTCCCAAAGCCTTCTCACTTCTCTACACATTACCTCATATGATTAGGAGTGTTGTTTGGAAGAGACTAGCCTAGAAGTCACTAATAGTCTGTGATCAACCTGCTGCTCACCTAACAGCACCTTGAGGAGGGGCCAAAAAGAAATAAAGAGAGAGTTAATATAAAACAGTGAATGGAGGTACTGGGATGAAGTGCAGAAACAGGATTCAAAATGAGTGTCTCTATGGCTCCCAGAAACACTTGTGGATCTTGAAATATCTAATGCCTGGGCCTGTGGTGCATCCTAAACCTACTGAGTTGGAATTGGAGTTCGGGGAAAATACAGGGGACAAGAACTTGTGTTTTCTGCAGTGCTTTCTTGGCATTTACCTTGCCAGGAGTATGTTTATTTTATTACTCTTTTCCAACAATTCATTTTCACTTTGTTGGTTCTTTACACTAAAAAATTTTGCAATATTTAAATTTACAAAAGAGATGAAAATATTGCAAAGTTATTGTGTATTCCTCACCCAGCTTACCTTTATGTTAACATCTCATATAACTATACAACATTTATCAAACTAAGAAATTAACCTTGGTACAATACGATTCACCAAATAACAGAACTTCTTTGCATTTCACCAGTTTCTCTATAGTGTCTTTTTCTGATTCAAGATCCCACATGTATTCAGCTGTCATGTCTCTTGATCTCCTCCAACCTGTAATAGTGCCTCAGTCTTTCCATATCCATTGTGACTTTGGATAAGCCTGGTCAATTATTTTGTAAATTGCCTCTTGCTTTAGGTTCTGATGCTTTCTTATAATTAGATGGAGGCTATGCATTTTTAGAAAGGATTCCATTGAGGTGATGTATGTGCCCTGCTTAGTGCATCATGTCCGGACACATGCTCTTGATACATATTGCTGGTGATTTTAACCTTGATCACCTGGCTGAGGTGATGTCTGTCAGAATTCTCCACTGTAAACTTATCATTTTTTCCATTTGTAATTACTACACACACTGGGGGAACATTTGGAACTATGCAAATATCTTGTTTGTGCTTACCCTTTCACCCTTTAATTTTACCATTCATAGTGGATTTTGCCTCCAGCAGTTATAATGCTGCTGTTTTAATGGTGATTTTCTATTTATCTCATTCTTTCTACATTTATTAAAACAGAAATCTAGATATTGCTGTGAAAATATTTTGCAGGTGTAATAAAAGCCTACATATAATTACCTAAAGACGTAGTCAGTGACTTAATTTGGGGATGATTTTCCTGGATAATCTGGGTAGATCTGATTCAAGAAACTGAAAGGCTTTAATAGCAGGCCTGAGGCTTCCCCAGAAGAAAGAAGAAATATGCCTGTGAACAGCAACTTTGGTAGAGCGTCTGTGGAGGTTCTACTTGCTTATGATCTTTCCCTGGTTGCCTGTGGATAATAGCTTTGGCACTTGCTTGCGAGTTCCAGCTTTGCCAGTGATGGTCCTGTCTTGACTACTACTTGGATTTCAGACTTGTGCATAACCCAATTACTTGTTGTTATTGTGGTTGTATCTATCTATCTATCTATCATCTATCTATCTATCTATCTATCTATCTATCTATCTATCTATCTAGTCTTCCAATCTTTCTCCTTCTGATTTTGCTTCTCTGTTTGTACCCTGAGTGACACAACAACTTGATAATATTCCATGATTCAAACCATGAACATGGTATATCTTTATTATTTAAGTCTCTGATTTCTTTCATTATTATTTGTATGTGGTTTTCAGCAGAAAAATCATGCCTATGTTATATTAGTTACACTTAAGTATCTCTTTGGTGTTATTATACATTTTATTGCTTTTAAAAATGTTCAATTCTTATTATTTGAGAGTATATAAAATATAATTGATATTTGTATGTAGGTATTCTGCAAACATGCTAAACTCATTTATTAGTTCTAGAAACTGTATAGATTTTTTGGGAGATCTATATAGACAGTATTGTTGTCTAAAAACAGAGGCCATTTTATTCTTTTCTGAAATATAAAATTTTTGTTTTCTTGCTGTATTTCAATGGCTAGAACTTTGAGTACAATGTTGAGTCTAACTGGTAAGAGAAGACATCTTTGCCTTGTTCCAAACTGTAGAGGAGAGTACTCAGTTTTATACCATCAAATATGAGGAAGCCCTTTAGCAGTAGAAGCCCTTTATCAGATTCAGACAGTTTCTTTCAGTTCCTAGTTTCTCAGAGTTTTAATTTTGAAGGACTATTGAATTTCATCAAATAATTTCTGCATTGGCATTAATGTTTTTTCCTGCTGGTTTCTATTTTATTTTAAATTTAACCTTATTTTTTTTTTTAAAAGTAAATTATGGATTCACAGGAGGTTGTGCACACATTGACAAATTATTGAATGCTAAACTAGTCTTACATTCCTGAGATAAGCCACACTTGGTTTTGATGTATTTTCATTTTTATATATTAATGGCTTGATTAGCTAGCATTGTATTAAATATTTTGTGTGTATGTATATATGTTCATGAAGATTATTAGTCTGTAGTTTCCTTATAATATTTTTGACTAGATTTGGTATTAGGGTAATGCTGGCTTCATAAAATGAGTTGGGAAGTCATCTCTCCTCTTCTGTTTTCTGGAAAAGATGATATATAATTATATTATTTTTTCCTTAAATGTTTGGTAGAATTCACTAGAGAAGATATTAGGCATGAAGATTTCTTCCTGAAAGTTTTTAAAGCAGGGATTCAATTAACGTAATAGAATCAGCACAACTGAAGTTATCTACTTCATTTTGGTAATTTGAATTTTTTAAGGATTGACCCATTTCATCCAGGTTGTCAAATGTATGTGCAAATAATTTTGTAATATTCCTTTATTCTTCTTTTAATATTTGTGGGATTTGTACTAATATCCTCTTTTCTTCCTGAAGTTGGTAATTTGTGTCATCTTTTTTTTTCCTTTGTCAATCTGGTTAAAGATTTATCAATATTCTTAATGTTTTTAAAGTATTAACTTTGTTTTTATAGATTTTCTCTACTGACTTTTGTTTTCAATTTCATTAGTCTGTGCACTTATTTCTGACCTTCTGATTTCTTTGGATTTAGTTTGCTCTTCTTCTCATTTTTTAAGTGAAAGCTTAAATTATTAATTCTTAACTTTTAAATTTTCTAATATAAGCATTTAATGCTATAAGTTTCTGTTTAAGCACTACTTTAACTACAGGCCACAAATTTTGATGTGTTATATTTTAATTTGAATTTAGTTCAAAGGATTTCTTAAATTTTTTTTAGACTTCTTGTTTGACCCATGGTTACTTAGAATAATCCTTTAAATATCCAAACATTTGAATATTTTCCACATATCCTTCTGTTATTGATTTTCAATTTCATTCCATTACGATCTGAGAACATAGTTTGTATGATTTTCATTCTTTTAAATTTGTTGAGGTTTGTTTCATGGCCTAGAAGAATATGGTTGCCTGTGGTTGAGATTTGTTGTTGCTATGGTAACTCTCAGTGTACCACAGGCTAGAAATTGCTCTGCTAGAGGTACCTTTTGTTTAGGGTCAGAGTCTGTCTGCTGAACTCTGAGTTTTAGGTCTTCCCTTTGCACCTCAAAGAAGATCTATTTGAATACTCTTGTTCTTCTGTTCCCTCCCATTGGTATTCTGCTGTAATTTAGCTTGGAGCTACAGAAAGTAGTCTTTGTTGTTTTGATTAATCCTCGGTTTTACGCATGCATTGCTTATCTGGAGCTTGGGGGTGCTGCTCTCTCAGTTCTGCCTTTTCCCTGGCTAAAGTTTTGGGCTCAGTGTAATACTACTCCTTCCCTAGGCATAGTATTTCCCTCTGTTCCCTTCCACCAGCTGCCAGGAGTTTTCACAGGTGCCTTGAGAGCAGCAGTAGTTTCTTGCCTCTCTTACTCTCTTGCTCTTGTCCTCCCTAATGTCCGCACCCTGGTGCTTCTTAGAGCTCTTCTTAATCTTTCCTGTGAGCAGCCAATGGGGTTTGTAGAGAAAGAGTCTCCAAGTAGACACAGAGTCAATTTCTGCAGCCCCCAGAGCTTTCACACTGTCTGGCCAGCCCATGCTTGTCTCAGTTGTTCAGTGGGTTCAAAAAAAGTCGTGAATTTAAAGTGAGCATGGCTGATTTTGTTCTAATGGGGAACAAGGGTCTTCCAGCTCTCTGCAAGTTGGGCAGATGCAGAAACTCTCTGTTTGCATTTTAGTTAATTTTTTTTTTTTTTTTTTGCTCTTTTCTTTATATACCTTATCTTTTACTTTTTTGGGTTTATCTTGCTGGGCATTTTTTTCCTCCGAAATATTATAAGTTATGTGTTTAGTTTATTGCAACAAAACAAACTCTAATAGGCCTATATGGTAAATCAACACTATTGCTACAACCCTGTAAATAAGGCCAAAGCTAATGAGACCAACCTTGCTTTGTGATCATGAATAATCCTTCTGTTTTAGTATTTTTGATCAGAAGGAGGGTGACTTTAAGAAAAAAATTGCCCTTCTATGGAAACCTATGCATTGTCTACAAATAGCACACCCTTCCGGGTTATCTGATTCTATACTTTACAACTCTGCAAGTTGTAGGTAACTGATAGCAATGCAAAATAATTTTTGATTGTAGACATGCAGATTCTGTTCTGCCTGGTAGAGGTTTAACTTCCTTTCTCCTCTGTGGAAAATAAGTTTTTTTGTTTGTTTGTTTCTTTTTTTTTTTTTTTGAGATGGAGTCTCGCTCTGTAGCCTAGGCTGGAGTGCAGTGGCGCGATCTCGGCTCACTACAAGCTCCGCCTCCCGGGTTCAGGCCATTCTCCTGCCTCAGCCTCCCAAGTAGCTGGGACTACAGGCGCCTGCAACCACGCCTGGCTAATTTTTTTTTTTTTTTTTAGTAGAGATGGGGTTTCACTGTGTTAGCCAGGACGGTCTCGATCTCCTGACCTCGTGATCCGCCCGCCTCGGCCTCCCAGTGTTGGGATTACAGGCGTGAGCCACCGCGCCCGGCCGGAAAATAAGTTTTACGTCAATTTACACATTCTTTTCAATATTCCTAATCTAAAAATGTGTCTGTTCTTTGGATTCTCATTTGAATCTTGGTTTTCTTACTGATTAAAGAATTAAATATTTAACACAAATCAGTTTTATATCTGTATGAGAATCACAGTTTTACCTTTAACGAACCTTATTGATACGGTTTGGCTCTGTGTCCCCATCCAAATCTCACCCTGTAGTTCCCATAATTCCCATGTGTTGTGGGAGGGACCTGGTGAAAGATGATTGAATCACGGGGGCAGGTCTTTCCAGTGCTGTTCTCTTGATAGTGAATGGGTCTCATGAGATCTGATAGTTTTAAAAACAGGAGTTCCTCTGCACAAGCACTTTTTGCCTGCTGCCGTCCACGTAAGGTGTGATTTGCTCCTCCTTCTCTTCCGCCATGATTGTGAGGCTTCCACAGCCATGTAGAACTGTGAGTTCTTCATTAAACCTCTTCCCTTTGTAAATTGCCCAGTCTCAGATATGCTTTAGCAACAGCGTGAAAACGTGCTAATACAATTTTTTTTTTTTTTTTTTTTTTTTTTTTTTTTTTTTGGAGACGGAGCCTCACTCTGTCGCCCAGGCTGGAGTGCAGTGGCGTGATCTCGTCTCCCTGCAACCTCCACCTCCCGGGTTCAAGCCATTCTCCTGCCTCAGCCTCCCGAGTAGCTGGAATTACAGGCACGTGCCACCATGCCTGGCTAATTTTTGTATTTTAGTAGAGACTGTGTTTCACTATGTTGGTCAGGCTGGTATGGAACTCCTGACCTCGTGATCTGCCCACCTCGGCCTCCCAAAGTGCTAGGATTACAGGAGTGAGCCACCGCGCCTGGCCACTTATCTTTTAACAAGGCTATGGATTTGTCACTAAGTAATGCTTTTGCTACATTTCACAAGTTTTGTTAGAAAACATTTTAGTCACTGGTCATTTATAAATATTTTATACTTTGCATTATTCTTCTTTGATCTCTGACTTGTTTAGAATTTTGCCAGATTTGTAAACATGTTTTTTTCTCTTGGTTTATTTTGTCTTTGACTTGTAACTAATTTGCATTGTGGTCTGAGAATACACTCTGTATCTATCTTGCCATCCTTTGAAATTTGTTAATGTTAACTTAATGGTTTAGAATGTAGTCAGTTTTCAAAACTATTCTATTTGTGCTTTAAAAGAATGTAAATTATTTAATTATGGGATGTAATATTCTCCATATGCCCATTGGATGAAACATATTAATTTTTCTTTCTAAATCTTTTATGGCTAATTTTATTGTCTGCTTTATCTATTGAGTACTGAGAGAGAGGTATTAAGTATTCCATTGGGGTAATGGATTTATTTATTTCTTGTAGTTCCATTAAGTTATGTAAGTGCAGAATTGAGTCATATGTTATTTTAGAATTGTTATATCTTCCAGTAAAATGAGCCTTATATCATTATGAGACTTTTGATCCCTTTTTGCTCTAAAGTCTGTTTTGTTTGTTATTATTATGCCCACCTTACTTTCTTTTAGTTAGCGTTTGTTTGATGTACTAGTTAAGATAAAGGCTAAATTACAGTAACACAGATTCCCACCTAAGAATGGCGTAAATAAGAGAGAAGACTATTTCTCCCTAATCTGCAATGATCTGAAGGTAGGTAGTACAGGGATTATAGAGCCCAGGTGCCTTCTGTCTCAATGCTTTGCCAGCCTTCTCGTGATGACCTTATTCACATGGTCAAAGATGGTTCACCCCAACCCTGACTCCCTCTTCTCTGTTCTGTTGAGAAGGAGGTAAAGTGGAGTGGGAGGCATATGTATTTGAAGATTTGACCTGGAAGCTACGTAAGTCACTTCAGTTCACGTCTTATTGGCCATATCTAACTATAAGAGAGGTTAACGAACGTGGTATTTAGCAAGATGTGCATGTGTCTAGTTAATATTTGGGTATTGAAGGAGAATCACGGTGTGTTATAAAATTAATGTATCTTTCTCCAATCTGTCTCCTCTCTGGATTTTATGATTTTATATTTTAGAGCAGGAGTCGGCAAACTTTAAAGAACCAGATACTAAATATTTTAGCCCTTGTGGGTCACATGTAGTTTCTGTCACATAATCTTTTTTCAACCATTTAAAACTGTAGAAACCATTCTTAGCCAAAGAGTCATGTATAAATGTGCTGGGTGTCAGACCTGGCCCACGGGCTCTCAGACATGGGTGTTAGACATGGCCCACGGGCTATAGTCTGCCACTCCTCTTTTGGTCTTTCTTATAAACAACATTTTTTAAAAATCTGACTAATTTTCATCTTTTAACTCAATAGTGTAACCATTTGCTTTTATTGTGATTTCTCATATGTTTATATTTATTTCCTATTACATGAATTCTATTTTTCCATGTTTTTCTGTTTCCTTTTTTCTCCCCTCCCTTCTCTCTACCTTTATTTGCCTTCTTTTTGATTGAGATTGTTTTTTCTTAAAATTTTAAAAAAATCAACATCGGTTTGAGAATTATATACTTATGTCAACTCTTTACTTGCTATTCTACCTAGTTTAAACATGCATGTTTAGCAATTTCTTTGGATAAAATCAGTGTGTTTACTGTCTTTCAAATAATTCTAAACCTGATTATCCCCTCCAAAATTCTATACACTTTCACTTTTTTATCCTAATTCTATCTTGTTTTTTAGCCCCACAAATTTGATATTATTATTCTTTTATGATCAATAAATACTGAAATTTCCATATATTTACCAATATGTTTGTTTATCATTTCTCCTTGCATATCAAAGCTTCCATGTTAGCACATTTTCTTTTTTAAAAAGTGTCTCCTTTAGAATGTTCTCTAGTGAGGATCTAGTAGTAAATTCTCCTAGGTTTTGCTTATTTGAAAAATGTAGATTTTGTCTTTGTTCTTATAAAAAGGTTTTACTAAAGATGAAATTATAATTTGAGAGTTATTTTCTCTCAGATTGATTAAAATATTGTTCCATTTCTTTCTATTTCCATTGTTGCTATTGAGAAATCAACTTTCAGTATGAGATTTTCATTTTTTGTGTTTATTTTATCTTGGTAAGAACACAGCTTGAAGTCTACCTTCTTAACAGAATTTTAGGTGTACAGTAAAATATTGTTAGTTAATATTGTTGCCACAGTGTTGTACAGAAGATCTCCAGAACTTACTCATCTTGCATTACTGAAACTCTATACCCATTCAACAGCAACACCCCATTTGCTTCTCCTTGCAGCCTGTGACAACCACCATTCTGCTCTCTGCTCCTGAGTTTGACTCATAGATTGCACATTCAAGTGGAATCATGTAGTGTTTGCCCTTTTGTGACTGGTATAAATTATTCTCTTGTTATCAGTCTATTCTCTCTGGTTGCTTTTAGTTCTTTTTATTTTTTGATATTCTATAATTTGGGAATAAAGTATCTAAATGTGTTTTGGGGTTTCTTGGATCTGAAGATTAATATGCTTCAGTAATTTCGAAAACTTCTCATCCATTTGTCTTCAAATATTTCCTCTTCCTTATTCTTTTGTTATTTCCTCCTAGAACTCTAATTAGAAATATAATAGACCTTTTCACTTTATCTTCCACATCGCTTAATCTCTTTTGTACTTTCTAATATGTTTTTTTGTTTGTACTGCATGTGGATAGTATCTTTTGATCTGTTCTCTCTTTCAAGAAATGCCTCTTCAGATGTGCCTGGTCTGTTGTCTAATCAGTCTATTGAGTACCTTTTAATTTCAATAGCCTTGTTTATGGTATGGACCATTACTGGTGAATTGATGAGGCTTCTATGTGTGGACAGCAAAGGGGAGACAGTGGCAATTTCTCTGTAGTCTCTTCCTGCCTGGATTGAGTCTTGATGAACTCCTTATTGGCCTATAGCCATCAGCTTATGGATGTGTTCCACAAGAATCTATTTGTTCTTGACTACTTTTATTTTTCCTTTCAGGTACAAGCTATGGCACAAGCTTGTACCTTTCAGGTACAAGCAGGTGGCAGTGTATGTTCTTGGTAGATCTGTGGTATCTGCTGAGTGACCGATGCAGAATTCTCTTCCTCCTCCTTCAGGATATCTTCTCAGGCACGTGAGCATTGGCATTGTCCATTCTGTTGCCTACATCTTGTGTCTCCCTTCTGTAGACCAAAGTGTTCTCCTAGCTTCACGCCGGGAATGACAATCAAAGGATTACAGGTCACCAGTCTACCCTTGATCCCTTTCTGCTTCAGCTGACAGAGGTTGGATTGGTGACTTCACTGACCTTCTCTGGCCTTGAGTCAGAGGGAGACCTTACAGAGCTTACAGGAAAGCCATTGTATGAATTTCAAGTTTTATTATATTTTTGATTTCCAGAACTTTTCTGTGGTTATTGTCACATCTGCCTGGTGTTTATACCTGATAAAAAATTGTATACAATTGTCTCATTGAGAGAGAATTTGTGTTTGGTTCTGCCAGTTGTCCAAAGGCACCACTATCCAAAGGCTATCAAATTAAAATTTTCATGTGAGCTTTTTTCAGACAACTCAGGTGGAATAATTTTGGACTACCCTGCAGCATGAGAGCCCTTTAGTAGCTATGAATTATTAAGAGGGTTGTTATTTTCCCCCTCCACTCAGCACCAAACTTAAGAAAGGCAAATTTCTTGACTAGCCCATTTTGATACATTTATTCTTGCTTATCCAAACACTGAGGGCATAAACCACTGGAGTTTCAGTTTCACGAGAGGGATTCTATCAGACTTCCCAGCAAGAGGTGCCTAGCTTTAGCCCTTGTGTATCCTTCAGAGCAGAAGCCCAAGATTTCTAGGCCTAAGCAGGTATCTTCAAAGCACAACTGGCTTTGGTACTTGGTTGCCTATGGGAATCCTGGATTTACTTTGTTTCTGAGCCCTACAAATCACCTATTACTACGTTAGCTTGTATTTCATCTAAAACTGTAGTTTACCTTTTACGAAACATCTTAGTTTTTTCATTAGGAGAGTTATGAAACGTTTAAGACCATTTTGACACTCTTCAAAAATTATTAAAGGTCCAGAGTTCTATTGATTATGTGGATTGTATCTATTAATATTTACCATATTCCAAAATAAATCTGAGAAATGTTAAGGATATGTATTTATTAATCCATTTATGATATAATAAACGTTATATGTTGTCTTAAACTTTTACGGACAATAACTACATTTTAAAGAAAAATAGATGTGACAAGAGTGGCAATCCTTAACATTTTTCAAATCTCTTTAATGTCTGACAAGAGAAGATAGATTATCTTACCAGCTTTTGCATTTTCGTCTGTTATAATGTCAAACATTATATAACCTCTGGAAAACTCTACTTCACACTTAAGGGAAAAAAGTGTAAAAAAGACAGATAACACCTTAGTATTATTATGCAAAGAATTTTGCCCTTGTAGCCCTCTGACAGTATCTCAGGGCCTCCAGGGGTACCTAGAACACATTTTGGGAACATGAAGTCTCAGGAACTTTTATTTAATTTTTAAAGCTCTATATGTTATTCTGCTGAGCGTATCTGGATGAGACCCATTGAGGAATCCCGAGCAGCTTCAAAGAATTAGATATTTCAAAAGGGAGGGGGCCACAGATGGAAAACAGAAAGGCCCCAGGGCTCAACTTTACTTTCTGCTTGCTTCACTATTTCTTTTGGTATTGACATTTCTGATCTCTTTCTCCCTTCAATTTCACCGTCTTTTTCTGCCAGACCCTCAAAACTGCTTTGCTAGGCCCTTTGGAAAAGTACAGCTTACTCTCTCAGATAGTCTGCATTGAAATTAAAAGGTCAAAATTCTGATTATTTAAGAGAAATAATAGTCTCAGAGCCATGCTAGTAAAAATGAGACTGCCTGTGCTCCAGTTTCAGAATTCTGATTTGTTTACATAAAAATTCAGCTTCACGCTGCACATAAGTGATGAGTGAGTTTCTGACTTTTGTCAGTGAAAGCAATTTCTTTTATTTAGAAAGATGATTTTATAATTATCAAAGCCAAGTTCAAATCATGAAAGGTCTCTGAAGTCACTTTATCTTTTAAAAATATGGGCAAATGGAATCTGAAAACATCAGTTTATTGGATATTTATGTACAAGGAAAATTCTTGGCTGAAATTCTTACATTTAGTAGTCAGTCTTTTAAACAAACATATACCCTAGTTAAAACACATGGTTTTCTCACAGTAAGTCTTACTCTTCAAAATTACAGTGTGTGATTATCTCTAAAAAAAAAACGATAAAGCCTTGATTTTTACGGTTGATTAAGTAGGTTATTGCAAATCACGTCAGCTTTGAGTTTGGCATGTCTCCCAGAATTCAGACTTCCCAGGCAAAGCTCAAAGTTTCTTTTTCCATAACAAAGATTTGAATCCATAAAATCCCTTGGGAATTCTTGTGTCCAAAACAGACATTTCCCAGGGTTTCATATGGTTTTCTGGAAAGCTCTTGACCCAACAAGTAGTTCCATATGGAGGCATCTGAGCTAATGAAACTTCATTTCCTGCGAATACATCTTACTTTAGATATTCTATTCAAGTCATTCTTTCAATAGGCGTCAGTCTCTCCTTCTGTCCCATCCTGTGTCACATTGAAGGAAGCCGTAGTTATCACCAGTGAATTAACAAAGAATGTTACTTATTATTATTATTATTTTTAGCAATCAATTTAGCAGGGCTTGTTATTATATCCTTTGGGATTTATTAGGCGACTTTGTGTAGGTTTGTAGTACAGTCTGCACAGAGTGAGTGGCAATTAGGTTTCAAGTATATCCTCTGGTTAGTAGGATAGCAGGAATATTCAAAAAAGGCAAGGTTTCTAGACAACGGAGGGCTCAACACAATAGTGATATTTTAAGTTTGAAGACCTATATCTAATTTCAGATTTGTCTAGGGGAAACAGTCTTCTTGCAGCAGTACTATCAATGCTCCACCTAAATCCTCCTGAATCCCTTTCACTCTGTCTTTGCACCCAGCCCCTAAGCTTCTGTGTGCTTTGGCTTCGAGTGATTGGCACCTGTGACTCTTTGGAGACCTGTTCTTAAGCTCCTGGACCCAGTTTGCCCTAGACCTGAGAGCTGCTCAACACGCCTGGGAGTATCCCCTCATCGCACTCCCCAGGGTGGCTCACTGCCAGTGACCAGTGATGGGGACATAAGGTGGGAGTGAGTGTAAAGCCTTGCCCCCTTGCAGGGCTCTCCTGCCCCATCAGGCGAAGGCTGGGACTTGCTTTAAATCCCCAGTGTGAAACTGAGAGGTTAGGGGAGGGGACTAACTCTTACCTTAAAGGCTTACTGTAAAAATGAGATGGCATAGCATTTGTGGAAGTATTGGTAAATTGTAAAATGTCCTGACCCAAAATGACTTGTTCTGCCCATGGGGCAGGGATGTCATATATGTAGGGCTGCCTGAAGCACTGAGTTGACAATGTAAACCCTAAACTGGGCCTAGTGGATTTAAATAAAAAGGCATGAGTAGTTAACATGCAGATCAATTATTGGCCGCTTTTCCTGTAGGTCTAAAATAAATTAAAATAAATAGTGCATGCTGATAGAAACTGGGTGGAAAGACATTTCTGAGATGCCTAAAGAAACTAACTGAAAACCTGTCAGGTTGAACCAAACTCACCTTGGAGCAGTGGGATTAACTTCTTGGCTTGCTAGACCCCATTTTATGCTGGTGAAAGCCCTGATACTTTACAGAAGAATGCACATATGATAAAATTTGCATTGTATTTCTGGGGATGCAGATCCCCCCAAAATACAGTTCTTTGGTAAAGAACTCTTGCAGGACTTTGCAGCCTTTTTCATGCCATGGACCCTTTCTCAAGGATGATGTTTTTAAACTCTAAAATAAAATTCAAAGAATGTCAATGATGGTGCAATTCAGTTCTATCCACAGATCATGTTGGCATCGGCAGACAGCAAGTCCAGAGCCTCTGCAGTGAGGAAAGGGAGGGGTTGAGAGCCTAACCCCGTGTTCTCCCTGGGACAGCTGCCTCACTCTTGACAAGGCCCTGGGCCCAGCTTAGGAGGCCTCACTTGTGCCTTCCTATCCTGATCTGTGGCTGTAGCTGTGCACTGCCGCATTGGTGATGACTGGCACTGTGGACAAACTTGGAGGAAGCTTAGAGAGGCGCACATCAGAAGCATTCAGGGCTGCCAGGGACTTGACCTGAGAAAGTTCAAATGATTATAATTGGGTTTACATCCTGAGTTTGAACCAAAACAAAATAAAATAGGTAATATTTAAAAATAAATGAACCACTTGGTTGCTAAAATTTATTTAAATTAAAAGTTTTAATTTTTTAACATTAAAAATTTTCTAAACACAAAAGTTTTGATATTTTTCAGAATGTATTAGTTCAATATTTATTAAGAGAGTTTTTTAAATGATTCATGGTTATCAAAAGTTGGGATGTTGGGTGTTGCATAGGGCATTGAGCTTTTCCTGTTATGACAGGGTGGATGGCGTGAACCCTGAAAGAAGGAACATACCACCAGGAGGGTCCAAAGACTTTGCTTTATTGAAGAAATCTCTGATATAGCATTGAATATTAGGGACCTGCTTTTTCTCATGCAAGTGAAATATAAAATGCCATGATCACTGGCCTTCCTGGCCAGTACAACAACAGCTTCTTGTTTCCAAATTAGTTGTTACATGAAATGCCCACAACCATCTCTCAATTGGTTTTCTTTATGTTCAGAAAATTTCCTTCTGTATCTTCACCATCAATGTCTTTGAGTGTCAGGATCTTTCCAAAAATCATCTCATATTTTCATTTCATGTAATACATTTATGTAGTGCCTACTGTGTGGTATGACTGTCTTTGCAGAGCTCATGTTCTAGGACCACACATCAACATGTCAAAAAATAAATGGTGATGTAACATGGTAACTGCTTTGACAAGTTATTAACAACATACCATAAAGGTGCAGTATTACCCAGCACCTGATTTAACTACGAAGATATGGGAAAGACTCACTGAGAAGGAGATATTTAAATTGGATGATAAAAGATGAATAAGGGCTGACAGATGAAGAATGGGGTGAGAAGTGTTCCAGGAACAGGGAATAGTGTATACTACAGCCCAGAGAGTGAGGAGCTATGTTCAATTTGGGTGCATGAAGGTGAGTAGTGGAAATGAATCTAAAAAGGTCACTTGTATCCAGATTTTCAGCAGAATTTGGGTTTCAATTTGCAGCTATGAAAGAGCCAGCTGGGTTTTTTGAACAACTCTGTCTTGCATGTGTAGGGAAGAAATTGGTGACAGATAGATTGTTGTGTTGGTTCCAAGTAACAGATGATGAGGCCTCGGACTCAGGCACTGGTAATAGGAAGATAAAGGAGATGCTGGAATTGAAAGATATTTTCTGAGAGAATTGGTAGAATTTTGTGACCAATTTGATGTGGAAGGTGAAAAAGAGAGAAGAATTGAAGTGTCAAACATCATTTAAAATGCCTACAAGTACTTTCAGACTGTTGAATTCCCACCACCTACTCACTTACCAGGTGACTTCTGGGATATATTGTCTTAAATATGATACAACTGTATGGTTTTTCTTGGTACTTATCCTGCCTGGTGTTCTCTGAGCTCCCCGGATCTGTATATATGGTGGTGTCTGTCATTAATTTTGAAATGTTCTCAACCATTATTACTTCAAATATTTCTTCTGTTCCATTTTCTGTTTCTTCTCCTTAAGGCATTTAAATTGTGTTTATAATATACTTTTTGTCTGTTTGTTTGTTTGTTTGAGACACAGTTTCACTCTGCCACCCAGGCTGGTGTGCGCTAGCATGATCTCTGCTCACTGCAACCTCCACCTCCTGGGTTCAAGTGATTCTCATGCCTTAACCTTCTGAGTAGCTGGGATTACAGACATGCGCCGCCATGCCTGGCTACATTTTGTATTTTTAGTAGAGATGGGGTTTCACCATGTTGGCCAGGCTGGTCACAAACTCCTGACCTCAAGTGATCTGCCCACTTCGATCTCCCAAAGTGCTGGGATTACAGGCATGAGCCACAGCGCCCAGCCTATGATATACCTTTTGATACTGGCCACAGGTACTGGATATTTTGTTCTGTTTTTTTTTTTTTTCCTCCATTCTTTTTTCTCTTTGCATTTCAGTTTGAGAAGTTTTATTGAATATTGAAGTTCACTGATTCTTTTCTTGGCCATGTCCAGTCAACTGGTGAGCCATCTAAGGCATTCTTTATTTCTGTTATGGTATTTTTGAATTCTAGAATTCTCTTCTGCTTTTTTTCTTAGCATTTTTATCTCTCTGCTTACAATTTCCATCTGTTCTTGCATGTTACCTAATTTTTCCATGAGCACCTTTAACATACTAATCATTGTTATTTTAAATTTTCTGTTCAAGAATTGTAGCAGCTGTGTCACATCTTCATCTTGTTCTGATGATTTGTCTCTTCAAACACTGTGTGTGTGTGTATTCTTTCTGTCTTTTAGAATGCCTTTTCATTTCTTGCTGAAACGCAAGCATGTTGTATTGGATATGAAGAACTGAAACAAATAAGCCTTTCATGTGAAGATTTATGTTAATCTATGCTTAATGTTTATTGTAGCTATAGGTACCACATGTGTTAAATCCCACCCGAATTTGTGTTTTTGTCTCTTCTCCTCACTTTGGGCTTCTCTAAGTCCTCCTCCTCAGAGAGAGTCTGCATCATGCAGTGTGTTCAGCTGAAATCAACTGTCTTTATATTGGCGTCCTATTGGCATGGTAGTAAGGAGTAGGGGAAAAAGAGCATTTTATAATTTTCTGATTAAGTCTCAGTCTTTTAAAGGATCTGGGCCTCTGGCTTGTGACTTTCCTAAGTGTTTCTGCAGTGGTTTAGCCTTTATTTCCCCCATCCCCCTTTCCTCCCGGATTGTAGTATTCCCAATCTATTTCCTTGAAGTCCTGGAGTTGGAAGGCATCTTCTTTGTCCAGCTGAACTAAGGTTTCAGGATTGAGACTTTACAAAGTCTCTTTACTTGGACAGTAGGCCTTTGTTATAGAGAAAAATTTAGTAGTTAATCTGCTCATCCTCTGCTAGAATCAAAGGTGATATTTTAAGAAACTTCCTGGCTGGGCACAGTGGCTCATGCCTGTAATCCCAGGCCGAGGCGGGCAGATCGCCTGAGGTCAGGAGTTCGAGACTAGCCTGGCCAACATAGTGAAACCTCATCTCTACTAAAAACACAAAAATTAGCCGGGTGTGGTGGCAGGCACCTGTAATCCCAGCTATTTGGGAGGCTGAGGCAGGAGAATTGCTTGAACCCAGGAGGCAGAGGTTGCAGTGAGCTGAGACTGCACCATTGCATTCCAGCCTGGGTGACAAGAATGAGACTCCGTCTCAAAAAAAAAAAAAAAAAAAAAAGAAAGAAAAGAAACTTCCCACTGTAAGAACCTGGTGGAATTCCTGGAGAGAAAACCCAAGGAAGTGAGGAGGATTCCCTTAAGACTTCAGCCTCTAGGAGTTTTTCACTTTCGATAGACCATATTCATCCTCCAGCAATTCATCAACATCACCATTTAATTGTTTCTCCCAGTTTATGACTCTAGTGGCTTTTGCTTCCAGGTAAGAAGATCTGGGTTGCTGTATTTCTCCAGATTCACCTGATTCTCCAGATTCTGGAGTGACAGTTTTCCCAATGAGTTCAGTTTTTTGATTGGTACAAGGAAAGTCATTGATTTTCAGTTTGCCTAGCTTTTTCTTATTGTAAGGACAGGAATGACAACTTCGAGGCTCTTTATATGTTGAAATGAAAACTGGAAGTTGATTAATTCTTTGGAGAAATGAAGTCAGGTCATCTCATCATGAATCAGTGTCCTTAGTCATTCTCACAATGTCAACCCTGGGTGGCTTCTCTAGACCCTGTCTTCCTCTTAATTTCCATATGCTCTATGCTTTTACTTTAACATTCAAACTCCTAATTTTTCCCTCCTTCCTTCCAAACGTTTTCAGTATACCCTTTCAAACTTCTGTTCTCAGGCAGAAAGACTTCATTTTATCCTAACTGTAATGACCCAGCTTTCCCAGCAACTCTCATATGAGATTGCTACTTTTTCCTCCACCTCCCACTTCCCCTGGGATGAAGTAGAGACACGGCTAGTCTAGCTTCTGGGCGCTGCTTCCAGCCCAATAGGTAAAGTCCTCATTCTTGTGAGCTCCAGGAAAGCAAAAAATGTGTCTGCCTTCATTGCTGTATCCCAAGCACATAGGTTATACTAAGAAAAATGATATGGATGTGTAAATAAGTGCAAAAGCATATGACATATTCTTTCAAAGTCATACTGGGGTATAATTTAATAAACTCACCTAGAAATCATTTAATCTTCCAGCAGAATGTATCATTGTCTGACTTTGCTCTTTACTATTAATTAAAGTCTCAGATTCTAAAAAGACCTATGTTAATGTATTGATTGTGTCCAGTCAAAATACAAATAATTTCTGTCCCATGGAAAAGATAACTTCAAAGGTTACTGTTTTTTTGTTTTTTTCTTGCAAAACTTAACCAGTTTGTATATTTTCTAGCAATCTTTTTTGTTGTTGTTGTTGTTTTTGAGACAGAGTCTCGCTCTGTTGCCCAGGCTGGAGTGCAGTGGCACAATCTCCGCTCACTGCAACCTCTGCCTCCCGGATGCAAGCAATTCTCCTGCCTCAGCCTCCCAAGTAGCTAGGACTACAGGTGTGTGCCACCACACCTGACTAATTTTTTTTTTTTTTTTTTTTGTATTTTTAGTAGAGACGGGGTTTCACTGTGTTAGCCAGGATGGTCTCCATCTCTGGACCTCATAATCTGCTCACCTTGTCCTCCCAAAGTGCTAGGATAACAGGCATCAGCCACCTGTTGTAGCAATTTTATTCTGGCATTCTCTTTTTAAAGGACCATATAAATCTCCTTCCCTCAAAATTTCCTTTGAGTCAGCTTTACTATATTACTGTTTGCCTTGATAATTAACGAGTCAAATAAAATCTGTGACATGTGTTTATTCTATGTTTGTTTAAGAGTCATGGTTTTCATTTTTGAAAATTACATTTTGATAATCATTACCCTAAATATTATAGTTGCCAAGTAAATAATTGTGGAATGAATGAATACATAATGAAGGAATGTCTTTTACATGCATTTTGGAAAACTTGTCCAACTCATTAAGCTAATTTTTTACCAAGAAACTTCCTGCTCAGGCAGAATGGTCACTTGTAATTTTGGTAGATACTGTTAATTACCAATTTTAGAAGTTTGATGCCAATTCATAGTTCTGCTGACCATATAGGAAGGTACTCTTTCTCCATATTCTCAACCTGATGGGTTCTTCATTATCAAACTTAAATTTGTTGCCAATCTGAGAGGTGAGAATGTTTTGGTTTTCATTTTAAAATATGCAGAAGAAGCTCTTATAGTTTTATTGATCATTTGTTGAAAATTTGCATCTACTGTTTGACCTTCAATCTGCTTAGCTCTTTTTATATGTGTTTCTCCATCTGTCTGACATTTCAGACAACTTGACCTCTCTGCTCCTATCCATCAGCCTTCTTCTGTCTTTTTTTCCTTTTCTTTCTGGCCTTAATTCCATTGTGTCATTCCAACCACTTACACATATCGTAACTGTGTGTCCCTCCCTGGTACTCACTCTGGAGCAGCACTGTTGACTCCCAGCCCCCAACCTCAATCATTTAAAAATATCTACATCTTGGCTGCTGAGTAATGCTGAAGAACAGACAAAACCCACATGACCCAGCAGACTTTTGCCTCTACAAATTATGAGATTCCAATTTTTTTCCACAAATTTTTTAAGTTGGCAATTTGTTATTCTACAAAAAGTCCTAATAATATCTTACGTACTCTTTTAAAAAATACCTCCAACCCTGCCACTTCTCCCCTCAGTTTTAGTAGATGACTCACTTTCTACTTCAATGAGAAAATAGACATCAACATTCTCAGTCAAAACTCCCTCTCCTACATGCCACTGCCCTGAAAGCTTATTCGCACCTGAGCCCATTCTTGCCTTCTTCCCCTTGGTTATGATGAAAGAGGTGGCCCCGAACCTGTCCCAGGACTAGCTCTCCTCTTAGGTGCAGAGTCTGTCTTCTCCCTGCTTGTTAGGAGCATCACCCATCTTCTCACCTTCCTGCCTCTTCATCTTCTCCCTTTCTACTGGATTCTTTCATTCACATGTTAGTATACTAATCTCCTCTGTCCTCTTTGACCTCTACTTCCTCCTCCAGCTTCTGCCCTGCATCTCTCCTGGTCTCAGCTAAGCTTCCTGAAAGAATTGAAATGTTCTTTCCCCTTAGATGCTGTAAAATCTCTGGGCTCTTTAGCTTCTCCTTAGTTTCTTCTTTGCTCTTCCTCCTCTGCCCAGCCTTTACGTTTAGGGTTGCTTTCATGTTTTTCCCTCTTCCTCTTGCTTCTTCCCTCCTTAGTCTGCATATCGCACTATCAATTTTGTCTTTTCCCAAGGCTGAAATGAAAGCCGTGTACTGCTGTTTACACACTCTGTCTCTCCTGGCCAGACCTCACTTTGAGATATGGAATGCTAAGTTTAACTGATTAAGGAGCATTCACATCCAGATGTCTGTGCTCCAGGCAGCTTCAACCTAACCTGCTGCAAAGAGAAACAATCCCTTCCCCACCCTCCATCACACGGTCAGAACCACTGACACTTCTATGTTCCTAAAGATAGGAATGGAGCCACATTCAACGCTCTTTCCCGAGCTATGACCCTGAATGGCATCTTTGATTCCTTGTTAGTCTTTACCCCTATTTTTAATGATGAAGTCCTCAGCCTTGGGAAAGGTTATAAGAAGACCAGGGAACCTCTTCTGTTTACTGGAACAGTTTCCAACTTGTTCAGTGAGGACCTGGATGTGGGCAAAAGTCCTACCGTGTGCACCCTCCTAGAGAACTATGCCTCTCTCCAGGAGCCAGAGTTTGCCAATTAAGGAAGCCGCTACTGCTAATGCAATTTTGTAGGAAGTAAATGAACTCTGGGAATTAGTATTTTCTTGAGCTTTATTGTAAGCACTTTTTCTGGTGACTAGTTCTATTATCTGTCTGTCTGCCTATCTATAGCTATCATTTATCTATCATGTATGTATCCATCTACTTACCAACCATTACATAGCTATTGTTTTAATAGATAATACATTTATATAATAATTTATACAATTTAATAGGTAATAAGTTCACATAATACAAGTATAAGACACAAAAAGTTATCTAGAGTGAGAAGAAAGCCCTTATTCTACCCATGGCCTCTAACTCACTCCTTTCCCAGATAAAAACCCCTGCTGTTTGTTTCTTGTGTATCCTTTCAAGGTACAAGCACAGAAACACCGTGCACACACCTATGCAGGTTTTTTTTTCTTTTATATATATATATATATTTTTTTTTTTTGAGATGAAGTCTCACTCTGTTATCTGGGCTGGAGTGCAGTGGCACGATCTTGACTCACTGCAACCTCCACCTCCCAGGTTCAAGCAATTCTACTGCCTCGGCCTCCGGAGTAGCTGGGACTATAGGCACACACTACCACACCTGGCTAATTTTTGTATCTTTTAGTAGAGACAGGGTTTCACCATGTTTGCCAGGCTGGTCTCGAACTCCTGACCTCAGGTGATCCACCCAGCTTGGCCTCCTAAAGTTTTGGGATTACAGGCGTGAGCCATTGTACCCAGCCTTTTTTTCTTTTCTTAATTTGCTACACAAACTGTCCTGACCTTTCTTTTTCTTCTTAATACACCTTAGATATCACTCCACATCGCTGTAGAGAGTGGCCTTATTTTTAAAAATAACTGCATTGTGTTCCTCTTTATCACAACTGATCTAACTATTCCCCCATGGATAGACCTTTCTTAGTCTTTCACTATTATAAAACAATGCTGCATTTAATATAATTATATTATAATTTCTGTTTATGTTTTTAAAAAGTTCTCCTTATTTTAATTATGTTCATTATTTTAATTTGGAAAGTCTGATTTTAAGCCTTTTAGTGGTACTATCATAACTAGATTTATAATATACTTACTACTCTATTTATAGGGCAGCATCTATTTATTACCCACTATAAGCAAGAGCGAAATTAGTGTATTTTCACTTTTTGCCACTTTGCCTCTTTTTCCCACCAACAATTTTTATGCTGTCATTATCATTAGTTTTTCAAGTGCTTTCTTTTTTAAACTATGTATACTTCTGTTAACTGATTTATCAGTTTTAAATAATATCTTTTGAAGCCCTTCTTTAAACATTATTATATCATCATATTTTTATTGCTTCTCATAACTGACCACCACTCCCACCTTTTAATAGTTATAACTATATTTATAGGTCTGCACAGTTTGCAATTTTAAAAAATATTTGCCTTCTGCTTTATAACCATGTGCTGGTTTAACCCCAATCCTATACTTAAGGGATCCAGTGCTAAAGAACTTACTGTTCTTTTGTCGTGATTTCTCCTTATCTATTCATTGGCTCAAGTTCTTCTAATATTTATTTAAGAAGAGCTCATGGGAACCGTATTATTTGAGTTCTTACATATATGTATCTGCTGTTTAATTTTTTAGAAGTTTTTATTTTGAACTCATTTTAGACTTGCAGAAAAGTTGTTTTTACAACTTTGTAACATTAGATTTCCTTAATGTAAACATTTCACAAAATTAGAGCACAATTACTCAAACCAGAAAATTAGCTTTGGTACAATACTATTCACTATAGACTTTATTTGAATTTCACCAGTTTTTAAATTAATATCCCTTTGTTTTCTGCATCAAGATCCTATCAAGGATTTCTCATTGTGTTTACTCCTCATTTTTCCATAGTCTTCTCCAGCCTGTGGCAGTTTCTCATGACCTTGACACTTCGGAAGGGCAGTGATCAGTTATTTTATAGAATATTCTCTAGTTTGGATTTATCCCTGCTGTCTTTGACTAGAGGTGCATGTTCTGGGTGCCGCCTTCTTCCCTGATCAAGTAGAAGGCCACTGTCTTCCAACCCTCTTACCTTCTGTGCAGAAGTCTGAGGCCAGACCGCTATGTTGTTGTTATCTTTAATGAGGTTCTTCCTAGATGGGCATGCGGAGAAGCCTAGGATGCATATGGCCTTCATTTTCCTTCTCCTGGTGTGACCCAGAGCGGCAGCTGTAGGGCTACCCGATGGCATGGCTGTAGCAATGCAGGGTTTGTTTAGTCCTTCTTCAGCCCTGCCTCCCTCACAGTCGGTGCCAAGGACCTTATAGGAGATTGTACAGCAGGAACCCCACACTGTTGCAGTTGCATAGCAGGGATCCTGTGTTTATCTCTCAGGTGCCACCTACTCTGGAGGTGCTGGTGCTTTGCCAGGTTGGCTTCAGATGTGCTGGGTACCTCTTCATTCAGTATCTGACTTGGTGCTCAAGTTTTACTGTACTTGGCAGCCATCTTCATATGCACTTGTGTCTTTGTGACAGATATTTACTTATTTCATCAATGTCACATTCACGATTTTGTTTCTCCTCCTCTTTGAAGTCTTCTGGTGTTTTAAGAGAGAAGAGGGCATTAAAGTCTTACTCTTTTATTTTCAATGTGGAAGTTGCCATTGCATGCCTGTTGATGGGTAGGTCACCAGCCCTGAGGTCCTCTAAGGTGGGTGTCTTATGTCAGAGGTGGAAGCAAGCTGAGGCAAAGGCCCTTTAGAGAAGGTGGGTTATTCAGAGCCCCTCATCACATACTACTTTTGCCTTAATGAGGACTTCCGGAGCCTACTCATGGAACCTGCTTCATTAATGACTGACCTTGACCTGTCTATAACATGCAATCACTTGCCCTACAAAGAACCCCAAATACAAAGTGTGGCAGGTGAGCCTCAACACTGATCTGTCTTTCCATCAACAATAACTGCCCTTGGTTTTCTAATTAAGCCATTTAGAGTACGAGTGACTTAGCTGCCTTTCTTTATGAAGTGGAAAATAGATTTGTAAGTTATATTCCCTGAAGTTGTTGTTTTGCATCCCATATGGAACCTTGGTTCCCCACTGTCACTTCCTCAGGAAACATACATTACTGAGGGCCCCATTGGGAGTTGAGTGCATTTTTCTACATACACAAAACTGAAAATGGGGTTAATTTTCAATGAAACTATGCTTTATTTAGTGTGTTACTTCTGGCTCATCGTGAGTTAGCTAGGCTTTGTGGCCTTGCCTTGGAACATACCAAGTGCAAGGCTATTTCCATGTGGAAGTATACTCCAGCTCCAAATTACTGCCTTAACACACTAACCGGTTAATTGCACAATCTGTTTCTATGTTGGACTCCGCCTACGTGGTGAGAGAGTACTAACACGCTTGCAGAACACTCCAGCTCACCCTCAGCTGGCAATATTAGCACAAGAAATCTCTTGAGCATAAGCACCAGATATAGCCAAGGAGAGTAGTGGAGGTGACAGAATCTGATGAGCTGGGCATATGTAGATTTTAAGGGGCTTCCTTGTTAGTTGATTGTCCAAGCAGAAGATTTGAAAACCATTTCTTGTATTAGTAAAGGACAAAGCATAAGCAATATAAAATTCAAAGGTTTGCTTATTTCTATATCATGAGTGGGAGATGAGCGCTGGGAAAATTTGGAGGATGGAGATCTTTGAACTTAGCACTTTCTTTATTATTTCCATCTGAAATTGGAGGTTAAAACTAAGTGTTATTTTAAAATTAGCTGGAAGGTCTGGAAGATAGGCATGTGAAGCTACATCAATTAGAAACTTGCAAAGGAAGAAAAGATGTTACTTTCCTTACATTCTCTTCATCCTGTAGACTCTGTCTGATCTTATTTACACAGGTTTTAACTTCTGGAAACGTTATAATTTTAGTCCATTTAGACCTGTACGTTTTCTACTACTGGATATTCACCATCACAATGGTTTCTTGAGCTCTCAGTTAAACATACACATTCTGACTTTGCAAACTCCCTGTTTGATGTACTCTCAAAAGATGGAAATGGATCATTAATGATTTATTTTCAGTTTAAAAAGTAGCAGATAGCATAATACTTTCATGAATATTTAAACTTAATGTAAGTGTGCTGTATCAATTGTGTCCTGAGACCTTATTAGAAGTAAAGCATTCCTATTTCAAGTGCAAATAAATTTAGAACATATATAGTGTTTAGTGAAAATAATTACATGCACACATGCTCTACTATGCCATCTTGAGGAGAGGGTGGCATTCAACATTCTGCTCCTGAGATGTTTGACTCAGTAAACCGCTGTCCACAGCGTCCCTGTAAAACACAACAATATGCTTCTCATCCGCTGCTCTGATTTGAGCCTTAAGAATAAAAGATTGTCAACTACCCAAGTTGCTGTGCCCACAACATAATGTGCAGATGGTCAGGCTCAGTAGGAAGCAGCTGGGAGAGGCCAGTGGGGCTCTGGAGAGCCCAGAGGTCTTGGAGAGGGACCTGCATGGTATCATGGGGAAGAAAGAAAAAAGTTCTAGACTCTTCCAATTTTGTTGGGTCAGTATACTTCATTTATTTATTTATTTTATTTATTAATTGAAACAGGGTCTCACTCTATTGCCCAGGCAGGAGTTCAGTTGCAGGATCTCAGCTCACTGCAACCTCTGTCTCCCAGGCTCAAGTGATCCCCTAACCTCAGCCTCCCAAGTAGCTGGGACCACAGGTGGGTGTGCAACCACACCTAGCTAATTTATTTTGGTAGAGATGAGGTTTCACTATGTTGCCAGGCTGGTCTCAACCTCCTGAGCTCAAGCGACCCACTCGCCTTGGCCTCCCAAAATGTTGGGATTACAGGCGTGAGCCACCATGCCCAGCCACAACTTTTTAACATGTTTTATATATATAGGATTCCATATTGTGTGTGTGTGTGTGTGTGTGTGTGAAAGCAGGATTTTGCTGCAAAAAAGGTTTAAATGGAAAACACTCAACCTAGATCATGTAGCAGTTGTACCTGAGTCGGCATCTGATGACTGATGGCTGAGCAGAGGATTGGCCAAGCAGGCAGCTGTCCCAGGTCCTAGATGACCAGGGGCCAAGGACATGGTACTTGGTGTCAGAGAGCTGGGATGAGGGCAGAGTGGGCTGGGATGGTGTGTGAGCTCACAAGAAGGAGCTCAGGGAAATTCTAAAGGCAGCAGCTGGGAGTAAAGCTGGAAGCTAAATTGAAGGAGACAAGTCAGTGAAATTTTCAGTCTAAAGAGATGGGTCAGTGTAAAAATAAATCAACAGGATGAAAATAAACACCAGACCAAATTGGCTCAGAACAGAGGCCAGAGGATGAATGTAGATCCACATCACAAGGAGACAGTCTGTAGCCACAAGCAGGGCAAGCGTATCCATCAGGCACAGCAGGTGCAGGGGCAGGCAACCAATATACTTTAGGGGCCTGTAGATATGTTTTGTTTTTAATTGTAAGAAAAGAAAGAATATAATCCAGTCTGGAATATTGTCTTTTTACCAATGCAATCATAAAATTTAATTCTTGATATTTTGAAGAAGGAAGGTGTCCATAAAGGCAAAAGTGTCCAAGGTCTCAAAAGTCATGTAGCCTCAACCACAGGAACTTTTAATAGAATCTCTAAGGACTTGTCCATAACTCGGGAGGCAGCTAGTAAGGGCATCCAGGTAACCAGAGAGCAGGAGAGAAACTGGGAAGATAGCTAACTAGGGCCCTGGGCAAACAGGACAAAAGGTTGTGCAGGTGAGGTCTTCTCACCTTAGCTGGATGGAGAAAGGTTCAGGATGGGGAGAAGGTGGAGAGACCCTCATCAATTAAACTATGCAGTGCAATGGGTAGAATAATGTGGCATGTCTTGAGATGGCTAATCATCACCTGCTTAACTATTATGAGGGACACAGTGTGAGGGCCTCACTTAGAAGAAAATGCCTCTGACAACGTGAACAGCTGTCCCAATTAGCTTGATGCTGTGCAGTTTCCTGGGGTTCAGGACTTCAGTTCTCAAACTAGGACTGTCTCATCCTACATAACAACCTAGAATACTCTACTAGCCTGACATTAGACTACCTGCAAAATCTTCCTAGGAAGTCTCAGGTAATTTTTCTAAACCAGTAATTATCAAATTTGAGTGCATCCTAATTTCCTGGCAGGTTTGTTTAAAGAGAACAGTGGGCTTGCCCCCAGAGTTTGTGATTTAATAATCTTGAGGTGGAACCTAAGAATTTGCATTTCTAACAAGATCCCAAATGATGCTGATGCTGCTAATTCCGAGACCACACTTTCAGAACCTCTGGTGTAAACCGTGTAAGTTTCCCCCACAGACTCAGTAGAGTGAAGGCTGGAGCCGTGTCTCTCTTGCTTACTGCATCCTTAGAGCACAGCACAGTGCCTGATAATTGTTAAAGAACCCAGACCTGAGTGCCCAGAAGGAACCCAATCATTCAGACTTTTAATTAGAGAGGTCACTTATCGTGTCTTTAGAAAAAAAAGCATTGCTGCTTTTTTGTTAAACAATTTCAGATACTTTATGTCTGAATATTCAGGTTTTTCCTTGGGAGCTATGTCTGCTCAAGTATTTGCTTTGGAATTTGAACCAGACTTCAGTAGGGAGCCCTGGGTCTGCTTTTTCAGTTCATTTTCATTGCAGTAAGAATATCGTGAAAAGGAACCACAGTAGGCATGGGTTAGATTTTTGGTCATCTAAAAATAAATGTCGTTTTAAACTGACTAAGCCAGATTTTGAGGAAATGTGCTGTCAGGTCATTTTGATTGCCTTGTTCTGTCCATGAGTTTTGATAATATCCTGGAGAAAATGTATATTCCCATCTTGAGACATCTGGAGCACAATAGAGTCCTTGTCCTGGGCTTTGGAAATGGGGAGGCATAGTTTCTTTTTGGGCAGTCTGGGTGTGAGGCCCTAGACTTTGAGATGTGCAGATACCTATGATTTCTAATGGTGAGTTTAACTCTTTCCCAAATACTAAGGCTATTGGCATCTAGGCAGAGATTCTGATTTGGAGTTTGAGCTTTAGGAGAAGCTATTTCTAATAGTGTTTGATTAATCAATTAGTCCATTTATTGAGCTTCTACCACGTGTCATCTAGTGTTCTAGATGGTAGGACTCTAGCAGTGAACAAGAAAAGATACACTTCCAGCCCTATTCTAGTGGTAGAGAGATAAAATATACATGAGAATGTAATAATGTATGAAATAGTGATAACTGCTAGAGGAAAATAAAGCAGGAGAAGGAGGAGGATGGGTCACTGTTATAGGATATTCCTCCTTGAGGAGATGACATTTGAACAGAGACCTGGATGTAGTGAGTGAGAAAGTGGACCCTGCAAATTCCTAGGGTCAGGGAGTTGCAGGCGAAAGAATCAGTGAATTCACAGACCCTTGGGCAGAATTGGGTCTATGAGCTTAGCTCTATGAGCTTAGCTCTAAAATGACCTGCATGGGGTTCAGGGTTGAAGAGAGGTAGAGGGAAAGTGGGAAAAGGTAAAGAGAAATAGCCAGGAGCCACGTCATGTAGGGACTGGGAGATCATAGTAAGGACTTTGGAATTTCTTGAAAGCAGGATGGGTGGCCGGGTGCGGTGGCTCATGTCTGTAATCCCAGCACTTTCGGAGGCTGAGGTGGGCAGATCACAAGGTCAAGAGTTCAAGACCAGGCTGGCCAAGATGGTGAAATCCCATCTCTACTATAAAAAAAAAAAAAAACAAAAAAATTAGCCAGGCATGGTGGCGGGAGCCTGTAATCCCAGCTACTCAGGAGGCTGAGGCAGAGAATTGCTTGCACCTGGGAGGCGGAGGTTGCAGTGAGCCAAGATCGCGCCACTGCACTCCAGCCTGGGCAACAGAGCCAGAGCAAGACTCCGTCTCAAAAAAAAAAAAAAAAAAAAAAAAGAAAGTGTGATGTGAAGCCATGTGTCCACATAAGTGGAACAGATTGTGTATTACACAATCATGTCATCATTTTAAATTCTGAGTTATGGCATTGCAGGAACTTAAGAAATGAATGGGGTGTTATTCCTGCCCCCATGGAGTCTATAATCTAGTAATGTGGATTTCAGGAAAAATTAAACAGATTATATCTTCTGTCACTGTAAGTGATGTATTTTATGGTCCTGGGTTATCGAGAGTAAGAAAAATTGATATGGCCAGAGGACAAAAATGGAACCAATTTTGTGTAAAACAAAAAATTATAATTGTTAGAAAAAGTAATACTTAACTTTATTAATTTGATTCTAAAACATGGGTTAATTCCATCACGAACAGTCAGTATTGTAAACTGGTAAGGGTAAATGCAGAGTACTTTTGCCGCTTTTCCTCATTTTCTCTCAGGTGACAGGCATTGCTGGTCAATTACACCACTCTCCTCTTCTTATGGGCATTTTCAAAGTCCTCTTCAACCCAGGAATCTAAGCAGCATCTAGCCATCAGCTAGAGTTCAGTGCATGGGCACATTTATAGACATATTTACTATCTGGTGAAGTAACTGGAGACAGGGGCTAAACTGACCACTTTCAAGAGGTTGTATATGCCACTGCATCTATGAATCTGTTATTTCAACAGAAATCAATCAATTCAGTGAAAATGTGCAGCCAATTGTTTGGTGTTGGGTGTAGAAAAGTAGTTCATTTTCTTTTGCCCCTGTGTACATAAAAAGAGAAGCAGATGAAATTTGAAGAAAAGAAAAGAAGGTAGAAGAAATTTTTTGAGAGTCAATTCTAGCATTTCCAGAAGTTGGCTTTAAAAGCTCACTAATATTCCAATTAGAATATTCCAAGAGGAACACAAAGTTATATCTTGATTATATAACCTTCAGTGAGGAAAGCATGGTATCTTCTAGAAATTAGATTTGTTGTTGTATTTATTGTTCAGTGTTCTATCTTGAGCTATGACAATATATACATTACATAAATTAATATATTTAATATATTCACTCCTTCATAATCAGGATAAATATATTCAGCTAGATAGATGACTAATTTATTCATCTTTGCTCAAAATAGACTTTCAGGTCATTAGGTGTCATACAGCTAAGAAGAAAGGGAAATTAATTGGAGAAAGCACTATTTAAGGAAATCCTGCAGAGCCTGAGGCAGGTGCTCAGTAATTGCAGAGATGGTAAGGATTAACCCGTCATAATCTGTCTTTATTTTTCAGTAATAAGAGCCTTCATTTGTCAATCAATAGTAGTGCTCAAATTTTTAATTAGTTTCAGAGTTGAATTTATAAAGAAAATATTTCCTTAAAGTTTTTACAATCTGTTACTTAAAGGAGCATTAAGCTATTATTTTACCATCTATTACTAATAACCAAAAGCTTGTCCTTGAAAGTATCTATTTGAATATAAAACTATATTTAATGCAAATGATAAACTACACAGATGTGCTCTGTATCCTGGGAGTCCGTAAGAGTCTTACAGTACGTTTCCACCATAAGGACCTTGTCTTATCTCTTGTCTTATGCCCTGGTTTTGTTTGTGTAGCTGACCTGTTGGATGCAGTGACAGGTGGGGAGTTAAATAAAATCAATGTCCTGAACTGTTGTGTTCTAAATTTCTCTTGGAAGTATAAGAAAATTGCTCCCTTCCAGAGCCTACCCTGTCCAATTATTGTTCTAAAAAGAATTTTTGGCATAAAATATTACAATTGTAATCTGCATGATGAGTTCTTGATTCCTGTTTCATTTTCTAATTTGTAAGTAGAAACAACAAAGTGGCAAAGTTTGCCAGCTGATTATTTCCTGCTTCCTTTCTCTTTTGAAGACAAAGCCAATGGTGTGTGTGTGTGTGTGTGTTTGTGTGTGTGTGATGACAGGAAGAGAGTACTAACTTAAGTAACTTTAGAAATAAGTGGAGCCTGTAAGACTCAAGGCAGAAGAAACAATATGTAAGCCTTGTAATCTAGTTGATAACGGTGTTTCCCATTGGGTAACAGATTAATAATTCTGATACTACTACACGTGTGTACTGGAATTGGACAGTTAAGTAAACAGGTGACAGATGGTGGGTGCCAACTTCTTTTTCACTGTTGGAGTGGAAGTTTACTAGATATAGGTGGAGGAGGCTACAGTGATCTGTGGTATAATGGATAAGAGTTGGGGACATCAGTATGAACTCATATTTAGCTCAATATAGATACAGATGGTTACATATAGAAATGCCTACAGATATGTGTATATGCACAGATTACTATGCACAAATATATTTCCTTGCCCTGTCAGCTGAGAAGCAGTGAATATCCCAGAAGCAAGAAGCACACTTAGAGCTCGGATCTTTGTTTCTAATACCATTCACAAGTGAAAGGACAATGGCAGGCTCAAGGATTCGGGCAGGAAATAAGCAAGATAATTCTGCAGCATCTTGTAGTGCCATAAAGTAAGAAATTGCTAAAATAAAACAAAAGAAAAACCACCCTTCACACACACACAATGATGGGAATATGTCAAAAGGACACAAAGCCAATTGGAAGAGCTTCCACTGGTCAAAGCTGGAAGTCTTTGTACGAAAAAAATAAGTAAAGTAATATTGGATTGTAACCCAAAGTAGAAAATAAATGTCCATGAGTCCATATTGATATAAATAAAACAAATGGATGAGGGGAGTAAGTTAATCTCCTGTACAGAAGAATTCAAAAGAATTACCGTATATACCTTGCACTCAAGAAGGTAGAGCACGACTCTCTATTCCTACAATGTGGGCTGCACATAATGACTTCCTTCTAAAGGGCACGTTATGGAAAGGGGAGAAAGCTAGGGTAACTTTACAGTGAGAAACCTGACAAACCTATCTTATTCATGTATTCAAAGTCAACATCACCAGTGATGAACCATGTTGACAGGTATGTACCCGCGATATAGTATTATAAAAATGGCACTTTAATCTCTGTGATCCTCCTCCCCAAAATACATAATCCCAGTCTAATTAAAAAAACAAGCAAACAAACAAACATCAGATGAATTGCAACTGAGGAACAGTCTACAAAATGCCTGACTGGTACTCCTCAAAACTTCAAGGTCATCAAAACTATGAGAAGTCTGAGAAACTGTCACAGCCAAGAGGAGCCTAAGGAGACATGACAGCTAAATGCAATTTGGTGTCCTGGAGGGGATCCTGGAAGTGAAAGAGGACATTAGGCAAAAGCTAAGGAAGTCTGAGTAAAGTCTGAATTTTAGTTGACAGTAATGTATCAAAAATGTACCATACTACTGTACTAATAATAGAGAAAACTGGGTGGGGTATACGGGAACTCTGTGATATCTCTGCAATTTTTCTGTAAATTTACAACTGTACTAAAATAAAAAAAATTAAAAATGAATACAATTAAAACTTGCAAATCTAATTCAAATGCTTTATTAAACGTGAATGGATAGTCTTCTGTTTTCATGTGCTTTGTCCTAATGTAATTGGTAAAGTACAAGAAATTAAAAGAGAATGGAACCCTTAATTACTTACTGAAAGTTATGTCTGGCTGCCTTTTCTATGTCCTCTGTAAAGCAATTAAGAACATTTTAAACTAAAGGTTAGCTCTGAAAGGAACATTGTACATGAAAATCAGGACAAATATTTTCTCCCGTGTTTCCCCACTCCTGCTGTAAAACAATATCATCACCTAATAAAAATATTTTTATCTACTATAATCCCAAATGAATATTCTTTAATTATGTAGTAAATTAATGCAGGCTATGTTTGGGTTATCCTCCTACAGCTGTGGGGTTTAAACTGGCAAACTGCATGCTTATGAATGCTGGAAAGAAAATGTTCAAAATACGTAATAATGGTTTGTAAAACTGTAGACAAAAATGGTCTTTCTGAAATTAATTATAAAAAGAACAGAAATATTCAACATTTATGTAAATATAGTCAGAAGTTTCATTGGCTTTTGCTAGATAGTATAACACACACAAAGTTTCTTTAAATGTAAGGTTGATGGTTTCATTATCAAACATATAAACCGGAATTCCATATTCTTTTTTCCCAATGCCTATTATTTTGGAACATTTTGAAAGGTGATGTTGTGTACAGAAACATAAATGGTTGTAATTTAAGGCACTGTATGCAGTTTGACAAATAGATTTTGACAATGGTACTCCATCAATATTTTACTGAGAATGAAAAATGAACATCAGACCATTTTATCTATTCTCTCTAGAGCCTAGTAACCTATTGCTTTGCTCCAAGGGAAGTCCTAGCTCTTCTAAAGAATATGGTCTTTTTTAACCTCTCAGGGAAACTTCAGTGCCATCTGTCCACTTTTTATTTATGCTTTAATAAAAGCCTTCTAGTCAATCTAAGGCTGGTGGTACTTAGCTAGGGCAAAGCTCAGTGAATAATGGTCCCTTTCAGGACACTCCATTTTGATTTCCACCGAATGGATAATGATGTCTGACATGTGCCCTGCCAGGAGGAATGAAGGTTATCCTCAAGCATCAGCCTGTCCGTGGCCTTCCCGTCAGGGCACAGCGACATCCTCCATCACCTCTGTGGCTCGAAAAAGCCCGGGACCGGGAGTCCGGGCTGTAAAATGACTCTACAGCCGGCCGCTCACTCGCTGCGTCATTTATATAAATCCCTCCCCTGCTCTGGATCTAATTCTCTCACCTGAAAAAAGAGCAACCCCCCACCTCCCAAGAAAATTAGTTTCCATCCTTCTCAGATTCTAATGGCCTCATGGTACAAATCTAGGTTTAGGAATCATAAATCGTATGCCATTCTTCCTTGTGATGCATTTGGGAAGGAATTGTGAATACAACTGATGGGAGTGCAGTGATGTGTGCAACCGACAGACAGGCAAGTGCGAATCTCATTAGTGTTAAATTGTTATGTAAAATCATGATCAAAAGTGACATGCTTGTTTTTCCTGGCTTGCCAAAAAAATCTAATATAAAAATCTTAACCTTAAACCTTGAGAGGTACTTAACGCAGTCTTGAAAAGACATTGCTTGTAAGTGAAGGATGGAGATTAAACAGTTATTACTGATTATTTCTAATGATACTCCCAGATATGTTTTAAATGTTACCTACTGGTACTATATCCATAGCCACAATTTCCTAGGCAATCAAGTTGATGATGATTTTATAGAATCTTAGATTCTGTGTCTTAGTGAGGAACACAAGACAGATCTGAAAGATGCATCCTATTAATTTAAAATTTTTCTTAGAGACTAATTTTAGCTATGTTATATATATCTACAGTGATGCTCCGCATAATGACGTTTTGGTCAACGATGGAACGCATATGTGGAGGTGGTCCCATCAGATTATGATGGAGGTGAAAAATTTCTATCACCTAATGAGGTCATAGCCATTGTAACATCTAGTGCAACGCACTACTCATGTGTTTGTGGTGATGCTGGTGTAAACAAACGTACCTACATAAAAGTACAGTGCACTGTTACAGACAGTACATAATACTTGATAATGAAAATAAATAAATGTGTTACTGGTTTATATATTTACCATACTATACTTTTTATCACTATTTTAGAGCGTGATCCTTGTACTTGTAAGAAAAAAGTTAACTGTGAAACAGCCTCAGGCAGGTCCTCCAGGCAGTATCCAGAGGAAGGCATTGCTATCACAGAGATGACAGCTCCATGCCTGTTATTGCCCCTGAAGACCTTCCAGTGGGACAGGATGTGGTGGTGGAAGACAGTGATATTGATGATCCTGACCCTGTGTTGGCCTATGATAATGTAAGTGTTTGTGACTTAGTTTTTTAAGCAAAAAAAGCCTATAGAATAAGGATATTAAAAAAGAAAATATTTTTGTACAACTGTACAATGTGTTTGTGCTTTAAGCTAAGAGTTATTACAACAGTCAAAAAGTTAAAAAAATCAACAAACTTATAATATAAAAAAGTTGTAGTCAGCTAAAGTTAATTTATTATTGAAGAAATAAAATTGTTTTTACAAATTCAGTGTAGCCTAAGTGTACAGTGTTTATAATGTACAGTAGTGTACAGTACTGTCCTAGACCTTCACATTCACTCACCATTCACACACTGACTTACCTAGAGTAGTGTTCAGTCTTGGAAGCTCGATTCTTGATAAGTGCCCTATACGGATGTACCATTTTTATCTTGTGTATTGTATTTTTAATGAACCTTCTCTTTTTTTTGTTTCTTTCTTTCTTTCTTTTTTTTTTTTTTTTAGGGATCTCAATATGTTGGCCAAGCTGGTCTCGAAATCCTAGCCTCAAGCAATCCTCTAGCCTTGGCCTCCAAAAGTGGTGGAATTACAGGCATGGGACACCATGCCTTGCCTTTACCTTTTCTACATTTAGATATGTTTGGACACAAAAATGCCCCTGTGTTACAATGGCCTACTGTATTCAGTACAGTAACATGCTGTGCAGGTTTGTGGCATAGGAGCAATAGGTTATACTATAGCTATAGGCTATAGGCCTAGGTGTGTAGTGTGGCTTTGCCATTTGGGTTTGTGTAAGTGCATTCTATGATGTTTGCACAATAACCACAAAATCACTAAATGATGCATTTCGGAGACTGTATCCCCACCATTGAGTGATGCATGACTTTGTGTGTGTGTGTGTGTGTGTGTGTGTGTGTGTGTGTATGTGTATATATCTCACTTATTAGGCATAAAAATGTTACAAATTTAGATGCTATAGATAACAATATATCTGATACTGTATATTACTACAGATGCTCTGGGGATTAGAAAGATAAGAATGTCATGACCAACTTTTTATACCACTAAATATGAAAATAGGTGTAATATACAAATTCCTAGAGAAATATGTTACCAAATCTGACTAATATATGAATGTAATTTACCACATTAAGAAATAAAGAAAGCAAAGTTTTATGATCATCTTATAAGCTTCAGAAAAATCACTGGTCACATTCAACAATCATTCAGTATACAAACTTACAGCAAATTAGAAATGGAAAAGAACTTTCAAAACCTGATGAATGACATCTACAGAAACCTACAGCAATATCATACTCAGTGATAAGATTTTAAAATGAGGAACAAGCTGAGGATAGCCACCATCACTATTTCTAATAGACATTATTTTGAAACTTTTATTTATTGTCATAAGACAAGAAGGCAGAAATAAAGCCATGGAGAAGAAAAGAAACCCATTGTCTTTATTTGCAGATGGCATGATTATCTACATAGAAAACCCCAAATCTGTGAATAAATGATTAGTATAAGAGTGTTTAACAATGTTCTCAGATGAAAGAACAATATACAAAAGTCAGTTGCATTTTAATTTGTCAGCAATAAACACAATTTTTAAAAGCTAACACTTAAAATAGCAACCACAAAAAGGATACATAGGAACACAACTAAAAAGAGCTGTGCAAGAAATTAGTTTAGAATATTATATAATGTATTGAAAGATATTAAAGAGCTCTTTCATATTTTGAAATATGTCAGACAAACAAGAGTATATTTAACATAAATGACAATGAAAAGAATAAAATGGTATACCAACCACCAGCTTGAGAACATCAACAGTCTCTTTGAAGTGTCTCCTTGCCCTGCACTGTCCAAAAGTTTGTGTTACTCATTCCCCTGCTTTCCTTTATTCTTTAGTATGTTGCATTTATCTCTCACTATTTATTTGGTTTTGCCTGTTTTGAATTTATCTAAGTGGAATCTTATAATCAGTGACCTTCCTTGTCCAGCTATTTTGGAAGTGCATCCAGAATGATCACACAGCTCTAGTACATTCACTTTCTCTAGTAGAGGGTATCTTACTCTATGAACGTGTAAACTTATTTCTGTCCAGTCAGCTCTGAGTAGATATTTGGGGTGTTGTCAGTATTTCTGCCATTAGAAACAGTTCTGCTATAAAGGTCATTCTGCATGGATTCCTGGTGAACCTGTGTAAGATTTTCTCTAGAATGCATACCTAGAAAGAGAATTGTTGGGTTGAAGGGTACATAGACAATTTCACTTTACTAGCTAATGTTTTCCAAAGTTTTACCCTTTTGTGCCTCTATCACCAGTGTGTGAGAATTCCTATTTACCCTTGGCAGTACAAACACTGTCAGACTATTGACTTTTTGCCAGTCGGGTTGGTATGTGATAATATCCCATTGTGGCTATAGTTATAATATTTCCTATTGCTGCTGTAACAAATTACCACAGATTTAGTGGCTTAAAGCAGCACAAATGTATAATCCTGTAGTTTTTGGAGAAATCCAAAATCATTCTCATGGGGTTAAAGTCAGGCCTTGGCAGCGCTGGTCCTTCTGGAGGCTGAGGGGAGAATCTGTCTCACCATTTTCAGCTTCTAGGTGCCACCTAGATCCCTCGGCTTGTGACCTTTCCAATGATAATCAGTGGATAATCCAAAGTCATCTTCCTATATCAAGATCCTAACTTAATCACATTAGTAAAGTTTCTTTTGTCTTGTAAAGGGATATATTCAAGGTTCTGGGGATTAGAACAAGGACTTCCTGGGAAGGCCATCACTCTGTCAACTGCAGGAGTTTTAATAACATTTTGTGAAATGCCTTCCCAGTACCTCTCCCTTTAGATTTCCACATTACTCAGCAAAACACATTTTCTCTGCTAAAAGATATCTTTTTTGCTGGAAGGGCACATTATTTTGATTTGGTGCTTATTTTTATTTTTGTGTTAAACAGATATTTCGGATTATTTTTTTCTCTACCAGACATTGCTAGGACTTTAGTCCCTATTTTTCTACATCTCAATCTAGTGAAGCTACCAGCCAGGCACTGCCTGTAGCATCCACCACCCCACCTCTGACAGAAGCCAGCCAACATCTCTAAAACCATATCTACCTGGATTTTCTCAGTTATATGTAGATTTATCCCTGAGTTCACTTTATCTTTCCTTGGACATTTATGTTTGAGCTGAAAAAGAATTGGCCCTCTCTCCCTTAAACTCCTATCTTTAAAGAACTGAGTGTGAATTTATGTTTTGGATGACTTATCTAGGAGGCAAAGAGCATTGCTGTTCTCTTTGTCCTAAACTTTATTTTTTTAACCTGTCCAATCATACAGGTTATAAGCATATTGACTAAAAACTGAAAAATAGGACTCATTAAAGCTAAGAATTTATGTTCATCAAAAGACACTGTAGGAAGAGTAAATAGATAAGAAAATTGGGTAAAACGTTTGCAATACCTGTACTTCATATTCACATTTCACATACAGAAAGAATGCTTATAAGTGAATACAAGGTAGGTTTTCCAATGAAAAAGTGGCCAAATGACATGAACAGAGACTTTATAAGAGAACATATCCCAATGACTTCTGTGCGTATGAAAAGATAGGTACTCAACATCAGTTGTAATCAGGGAAATGAAAATTAAAAACATGCCCACCCACCAGAAAAAATAAGAATCTTAGAAATGGTCAACATCAAGCATTAACAAGGATGATGAACTATTGGAATTTCCATTCGTTGCTAGTGGGAATGTAAAGTGGCACAGCTATTTGGAAAAACTCATTTTCTACTAAAGTGTAACATAAACGTATCCTGTGACACAGCAATTCTAATCTGAGTTAAATATCAAATAGAAACGAGTACGTTTGTCCACAAAATAACAAGAGAAAGAGTATTTGTGTATTATTTTTGACAGGCCCAGATGGAAATGATCCAAATGTCCATCAAAGGTAGAAAGGAGAAATAAAATTGTGGTATATTCTTTAAATGGAATGTTATGTAACAATGAAAAGGAATGAATTATAACTACAGAAATAACATGAACAAATTTCATCGACAATGGTAAGTGAAAGAAGCTAGACACAAAAAAGCACATGCTGTGTCATTTTAATTATGTAAATTTTAAGGTTAGACAAAACTGACTTTTGAAGACAGAAGTCAGATAATAGTGGCTAAAAACAGTAGTTATTAAATAGTAAAATAATAGTTAAAAATAGTTTTTTGGAGGGAAGCTTCAGTGCAGGGACTGTTCTACATTTTGATTTGTGTGGTACATATGTACGAGTGTGTGTGTACATACATACATATGTGCTATCCATGTATACACACGTGTATGCCCACATGCATATATACATATATATGTATAGACACAACACACATATGTACTTATGTATACATGCACACATATGTATATATACACGTGCATGCTTACAGAGGTATGTATGTGTTCATTCAGCTGGTTACTTAAGATTTGTGCACTTTACTGAAACTATATATGCCACCCAAAAAGCAACAGTAGGTTCTTAAGGCAGAACTTTTGGGAAGTGGTTTTAAAGATGTTTATATATTCTTTACTACCCTTCCCTTCAAAAAGTGTATCCCAAATCTCTGCTTCTTGAGTGCAATCTGTACTTGGAGACTGGCTTTTAATGAACAGAATACGGCAGAAATGAAGTTGTGCCCCTTCTGAGACTAGGCCAGAGGGGTACATGCTGGAGCTTTCTCTTTGCTCACTCTCTTGGATCACTTACTCTGGGGGAAGCTAGCTGCCACCTTGTGAGGACACACAGTCAGTGCTTTGGAGAGACCCTGTGGCCAGGGTTGGGTCTTCTGCCAACAGCCTCAGACATAAACTGAGGATCCCTGCCAATAGCCTGTGACTGCACCATCTTAGAAGTGGGTCTTCCCACCCCAATCGAGTCTTGGACAACTGTACCTCTGCCTGACATCCTGACTGCAACCTCATGAGAGACTCCCAGTCAGATCCACTCAGCTACAACACTCTGAAATTTCTAGCTCCCAGAAATTGTGAAATAATACAATTTTGTTGTATTAAGCTACATTTTAGGGTAATTCATTATGTCACAGCAGATGACTAGTGCACTTCTCCACTTATGAATCAGAAGATTTGGGCAGGAAACTGTGCTTTATTTTCCTTTTCTCTACTATGGGGAATAGAACTTACCAGAAGTATGCCATGTAAATATGACCCTACTGGAAAAATACTGATGGCATTATTCCATTCACCAGGAATTCCTTATTACTAAGTTTCCTTTGGAAGAAAACATAATTGTTTGCTCAATTTTATATCTGTCTCCATAATTTGTTAAATATGACTATGATTTAATCACCTCTTGATTTCAGATTCTAAGGTCATAACATTTATCTGGAAAACAAATAAACCAAAATATGGTGTTACAATGTCAGGCAACAGTGATCTCCAAGTGGGAGGAGGGGAGGATTTTATTCAGACCAGAAGTCATCTATGAAATATTAACTCATTCTTGTTTAAAGATGAAATCTTTATGAATAGAGTTAAAATGTATCAATATTGTTCCCCGAAATGTTTAACTCTGTTGGTCTTCTGAAGCACATCCAATAAGTTTTGGTGGCCTTTCCTTATGCTACTTTCCCTAGAGATGAATGCTCTACCATACATGGCAAAAAGTAAGTGGAGAGCTACTTTAATAAAGATTTCTTCCAAGAAATTCAGTCATAATTTCTAACAACAGCAAAATGAGACATAAGTCTCTTACATTAGAAGAATTTGGATAAAATATAAATGGAAAAGGCAAGAAATGGCTTGATAAAATTAATTTCTGATGATTTAGCCTATTAAATTGAATAAATCCTCTTACATTAAATAAAGAAAACACGGAAATAGTTCAAAAGAAGAAAACACAATCTCCCCAGAGCATGACAATATAAATGGTGTATTTAAATTATATTTCAATATTTCAATGTTCTTACAGTAGATTATATTTGTTAACACTTTGTTCATTAAGTTCTATAGATATTTGAAGTTCTTACATCCACCAAAAGCTAGGTAATATTTTTTAAGTTAAAACTTTTTTTCATATACTTTTTAAAGTAAAAACAGATTATATTCTTGGAGTATAAAATTGTTGGTCAGGCACGGTGGCTCACGCCTGTAATTCCAGTACTTTGGGAGGCTGAGATGATAGGATCGCTTAAGGCCAGGAGTTCAAGAGCAGCCTGGGCAACATAAGAAGACCCTGCCTGTACCAAAGGAAAAAAAAAGAATAGCTAGGTGTGGTGGCATGCACCTGTGGTCTCAGCTACTTGGGAGGCTGAGGTGGGAGGATCACTTGGGCCCAGGAGGTGGAGGCCACAGTGAAATGTGATTGTGCCATTGCACTCCAGCCTGGGGGACAGAGGGAGACACTGTCTCAAAAACAAAACAAAAAAACATTAACACTAGGTAATCTGAGAACTCTGGCTAATGCAGATGTACTCATTTTCCATTTCCTCTTCTATGTGTGCCTGAACTCAAGTTTGAAATACAAGCCATTAAAAAGCAGGTCAACATCCATGAGGTATGAGAACAGCTTTGATTATAGTTATTTTTGTGAAAGATGAAGATGATTTATCCTATGCTGATTATAGGTTTACCTTCCTCTCAGTGCGAGCTTTAAAATTATTCCCAACTTTTTCAGTTGTGTTAAATGAAATCATGTTTGCATTTATTCTTCTTGATAAAAATTGGCTGATGAAGAATAATTTTTTTAAAGGGCTGTAATGGAAAGAGAATGCACATTGAAGTTAGGCCGTAAGTTAAAGCCTGCTTTGGCTGCTTTCTGAGATACCCCAGATAAGTGACTCATTCTGTGAGCATCAATTTCCCCAACTGCAAAACAGGGCTAATTAGAGTCATTTCTTTGGATAGTGAGGATTACAAACAAAACAATGTTTGCAAAGTTAATAGTGCAGTGTTTGACTAATAGAAAGTGCTTGGTAACCAGCTTTATTGTTCTTTTATCATTTATTATTAATATTTTAAAATAGTTTTACAATTGTTGTTACTATTTCTTATTACTACTAGTATTTCTTTGATATCAGTTTCCAAAAAAGCATATGCTAGTGATTATTTACATATTGAAAATGATTTTTATGTAGATCGGCTTTTCCTCAGGAAATGCTTTTTATTTACATGTGTGGACAAAGGAAACACATGCATAAATATCCCTGTGGGAGTGAAACCCAACTCTAGGTTGCCCCTAACCTCAACAGGTGTTTTTTTTGTCCTGTAATTATATATTAGTTGGCTAAGGTTGTCATAACAAAGTGCCACAGATTGGGTGGCTTAAACAACAGAAATTTATTTTCTTAAAATTTTGAGGCTGGAAGTCAGAAATCAAGACATCAACAGGGTTGACTCCTTCTGAGGTCTCTGTTTTTGGTTTGTAGATGGCCGTCTTCTTCCTGTGTCTTCACATGGTCTTCCTTCTGTATGTGTATCTGTCTGTGTCCTAATCTCCTCTTCTTAGAAATCATATTGGCTTAGGGCCTACTCTAATGATCTCATTTTACCTCAATTAGATCAAATCTCAAAATATAGTCATATTCTGAGCTGCTGAAGTATAGGACTTCAACATATGAATTTTGGAGGGAACCAGTTTAGCCCATAATGACTTCCAAGGACTGAGTGTGTTTGAACATTGGGAAAACTCATGGCCCAAACGGGCCATTAAGAAAGGAGGTTTGGTTACGCCTGTAATCCCAGCACTTTGGGAGGCCGAAGCGGGCAGATCACGAGGTGAGGAGATTGAGACCAACACCGTGAAACCCCATCTCTACTAAAAATACAAAAAATTAGCCAGGCGTGGTGGCGGGTGCCTGTAGTCCCAGCTACTCGGGAGGCTGAGGCAGGAGAATGGCGTGAACCTGGGAGGCGGAGATTGCAGTGAGCTGAAAGCACTCCACTGCACTCCAGCCTGGGCGACAAAGCAAGACTCTACCTCAAAAAAAAAAAAAAAAAAAAAAAGAAAGGAGGTTTGGTTTCAGGCAGAGTTTTGTTTACTCATGAAGGTGGCGGATGGAGGGTAGTTTAAGGGGATAAAGAGGAGGGTTTGCGAGGCTGGATTTGGCTGCAGAAGCTAATCAAAAAGGGTTTGCCTGACTGTATGGGGCAGTCTTGTTCAAGTGACTTCTTTATTTAAATAGTGGAGTAGAATTTTGTAATTCAGTTTGATGTTGAATTCTGTATCATTTAGCTGATACTGTGTAACAAGCCAGCCTAAAATTAGTAGCTTAAAGTAATAGTTTTTTCCCTGAGATTTGACTTTGTGTCCTTTCTGGTTTGGGTTGACTTAGATGATCTTTGTTGGACTCTGTAGTCAGCTGGAGTCTGGATGATCTAAGGTGGTCTCACTCTCTTGCCTGATGGCTGGCAGGCTGATGGGTTGAGTATCTTGGTTTTTTCCAATGTGACCTTTCATCCTCAGGCAGGGAGCTCAGGCTCACTTGCATGGTAGTTACAATGTTTCAGCTGCACCAAGAGAGCAAGCCTCAGCCCACAGGTGCTTTCCAGGCCTCAGCTGGTGTCACACTTACAAAACTTCATTGGCCAAAACAAATTTCCTGACAACGTAAGTGGAAGTGATTTTTTGTTTTTGTTTTTGAGACGGAGTCTTGCTCTATCACCCAGGCTGGAGTGCAGTGGCGCGATCTCGGCTCAGTGCAACCTCCACCTCCCGGGTTCATGGCATTCATCTGCCTGCCTCAGCCTCCCAAGTAGCTGGGATTACAGGCACCCGAAATTGGTAATCATTTTTAAAGAAAAATACAACTTACCAAAATTGATTTGGTAGAGCCAGATAGTCTAAACCAGCAGTCCCTACCCTTTTCGGCACCAGGGACCAATTTCATGGAAGACAATTTTTCCACAGACTGGGAGTAAGGGGGTTGGAATGGTTTGGGGATGAAACTGTTCTACCTCAGATCATCAGGCATAAGGTTATCATATGGAGCGCACAACCTAGATCCCTCACATGCGTAATTCACAGTAGGGTTTGTGCTCCTATGAGAATCTAATGCTGCAGCTGATCTGACAGAGGGTGGAGCTCAGGTGGTAAAGCTTGGTTGCCGCTCACCTCCTGCTGTGTGGCCTGGTTCCTAACAGGTCGCAGACAGGTACGCCTCCAAGGCCCGGAGATCGGGGACCCCTGGTGTAAACAAACTATAGTTGAACCTTGAACAACACAGAGGTTAGGAGGACCAACCTTTCTGTGAAGTCTAAAACTTGTGTATAACTTTTGACTCTTCCAAGACTTAACTACTATTGACTGGAAGACATAAACAGTCAATTACCACATAAATTGTATGTTGTATGTATAATATATCACGTTCTTACAATCAAGTAAGCCAGAGAAAAGAAAATATTATCAATAAAATTATAAGGAAGAGAAAATATATGTACTATTCATTAAGTGGAAGTAAATCGTAATAAAGATCTCTTTCCTTGTCATCTTCATGTTGAGCAGGCTGAGAAGGAGGAAGAGGAGGGGTTGGTCTTACTGTCTCACGGGTGACAGAGGCGGAAGAAAATCTGCATATAAGGAGACCCGTGAAGTTCAAGCCCTGTTGCTCCAGAGTTAACTGTAATTATACTAGAACAAACAAACAAATTAATTAAAGAGCCCCTTGCCCCCAGATTCACCATTATGACTTTGTGGAGTATATGCATTAAACTGCTAAAACAAGATAAGCTCAATTCTATTCAAACGAGTATTAAAATATATGGGAAATTTCTAAATTCTTTCTGTTAAGTGAGTATAATTGTGCTGCCTAGCATAAGATTGCAACATAAAAGAAATCACACACCAACTTCACTTACTAGTATTGACATAAAATCTTAAACAAGACATCAGCAAATGTGATCCAACAGTATGTGGAAAATTAAGAAACTGTGACCAAGAGAGGTTTATTCCAGAAATGCATGGGTAGATCAATAGTGGGCAATTCATTTGTGTGATCCATTATATTATTAGAGTTCAGGAGATAAATAATATGGATTTCTTCATAGATACAGAAAATGTACTTGGCAGAACTCAACACCCATTCATATGAAAAAGACTAAATGGAGTAGAAATTAATGAATACTTCCTTAACTTGTAATATGCATGGTGTGTGTGGGTATGGGATATGTGTGTATTTCCTCTTCAAAGTCTTCATCCTACTTAATCGAGAAATGCTAGAGGCTTTCTTGTTAAACTCAGGAGAATGATAAGGATGCTTACTGTTCCTTCTTTTATTTTAAATTATGTTAGACGAATTACTCAGTGCAATTAGATAAAAATAGAGCAAGTAACAGCATAATAATTGGAAAGGAAAAGGTAGAACTGTCTCTACTTGCAGATGATGTGATTATATATTTGGAAAACCTCAAAGAGTAAAATGAATAGTGACTTTACATCATAAGGTAATTTAGTAAGAAAATTTTGTAAAGTAGCAGGTTGCAAAAAGCCTCATATATTCATAAAGTCAGACACAAATCAGCTAGAAAATATAATGGAATAGAAAACTTTAAGACAGCCAAACAGAAAATGTACCATGGCATTAACTTAATGAGTAATTTCAAAATTCTGTATGTGGAAAATTATAAAACACATCTGAAAGACACAAAATTAGAATTGAATAAATGGAAGGAGGAGTTTATGAGTAGAAAGGTTCAACATCATGAATATATCAGTTATTCCTAAAATGATTTATATATCTAACATAAATTGTATAAAATGCATTCAGGCTTTTTGCTGGCTTTAATTTGTAAAGAAATAAGCATGAATAGCTGGAAAATCCTGTAGGAAAGCAAGGAGTTGGGCTTTTCCCTACTAAATATTAAGAGATAATATGAAGCCTCTGTTATTAAAGTTTGGTACTGGTTCATACAGACTGAGCAATGGAACAAAATAGAACCCTTGTCACAGATTGAAGTGCATAATGACATGTAGCAGCACAACAAAGGCAGCATCTCAAACAAGGGGGTGATAGATGGAATTTCACAATGTGGTACTGGGATTGCTGAAAGGCTATGCTATTGAAAAAACAAGTCTATTTCTCATTCTGAACTCTGGATAAATTGCAAAATTCAGAAGCAGTAAAAGAAAAGATTGATAAATTTGATTACATTAAAAATCACTATTGTGTGGCGATTATCCTTTAGTTAAAACAAAACAATAGAAACATAAGCAAAGGAAAAAGATAAGTGATACACTTGAAAAATATTTGCAGTATATTCACAAAACATGAATACCTCTAAAATGTAACAGCTTCTAGAAATAGAGGGGAAAAGGCCAACAACCATGATGAAAAAATATAGGCTAAAGGTACGAACATGCAGTTCAGGGAAAACAAGATATAAATGGCTCTCAGCCATATGAAAAGCATTGCTTATAACAGGGAAAATGCAAATTAAAACTGCTAGAGGATATATTTTCTTACTTATTAGATTGCACAACTCCAAAAGATTAAAATAATCTGTTGGCAGATCGTCTGGAAACAGGTAACCTCATTCTTTTCTGGTAGATTGCAAAATTATACAATACTCATGAAGGAGAATTTGGCAATATCTTGCAATATTTTAGCAATAATTTGCTAATTATAAAGCATTTACCTTTTGACCTAATGGGGCCTAATTGAATAAACTAAGGCAAATTAGTTTATTTGTGCATATATTAATGGAATGAGTAATATCTCTGTATACAATTTTGAATCAATCTCTAAAATATACTTTTTATGTAAAAAAACGCAAAATGGGGACATTTGTGTACAAAAGATTAAAATTTATATAAAAAAGAGGGAAATAAATAAATATACACACAGATATTCTTATATTGAAAGTGCAGGAGTAAGTCATAAATGGAAATTTTCAGGTTATCCCAAGTGTGAGGGAGGAAATAGAGTGGAGGAGAAGGGCATGGAATCCAGATTTCTCTGCAAATGCCCTATTTTGTACATCTGATTCTACAACAATGTAAACCTTTCGCATAACTAAAAAAGAGAATTAAATTTTAAAATGTCACCCTTAAAAACCAGAAGTAAAATGCAATAGATGAACTTAACTCTGTACAATAACCACACGGAGAGTAACTATTCAAAGTATCTTTAACAACCCTGTAATTCTACTGTCCATTTCCATGGGGATACACCCTAAGGACCAAAAGAATTGCTTCCCTCAGAAAATCATAAATGTTTGATGATAGTACTGGTTTATTTATTTATTTTTGAGCCGGGGACTCACTCTGTTGCCAGGCTGGAGTGCAGTGGCGTGATCTCGGCTCACTGAACCTCTGTCTCCCGGGTTCAAGTGATTTTCCTGCCTCAGCCTCCCGAGTAGCTGCGACTATAGGCGCGTGCCACCATGCCCAGCTAATTTTCACATTTTTAGTAGAGATGGGGTTTCTCCATGTTGGCCAGGCTGGTCTTGATCTGTTGACCTCATGATCCGCCCGCCTCGGCCTCCCAAAAGTGCTGGGATTACAGGCGTGAGCCACTGCACCCGGCCAGTACTGGTTTATTATTCTGAGACTGTGTCTTTATAGTGTATGATGGAGCAAAGGAATTAATTAGCTTTTTTGACATTAAGAAATGAGATTTTCAGAGTATAAGAAGATGTAAAGTGGATGAGATTAAATAGGCATCTTATAGAGCTGATTTTGAATTTAAAAATTTAGTATAAATTCATGACGTATTTTATCTTAAAATATACATTTTCTAGTTTTTCCATTAAAAGAAATAAAAAAGAAGACATAACCAACTCAGACACAATGAGCACCCCTAGGATGCACATTTGTGCTGAAAGAACTAAGGTGTCTTGGAGAATGGCAGAGTCCAGGCATAGGGTAGGAACTGAATCAGTGGTGATTTACATTTGGCCACAGACCAGGCAGCCCTCTTGCTGTCCTTGCTACTGAGTCACATTATCTTCCTACACCCCTGCTGAGCTCAACCCCCCAAGTTCTGCAGTCAGATAATATATTGCCACAATTTTCTGTCTATCTCATTATAAAATCAATGACAGTTTGGGAGAGTAAAACCTCAAGTCCTCCCTGTGCCGGAAGAAGCTGCACACCCATTGAAGACTGCCTTCAAGATGGAATCCTCTCAGAATCCCAAGTGCGATGGAAGCTGGCGGGAGGAATCCTGTGTCTCTGGCTTACTCTCCCTGACTTCTCACCTCAGCTGGTCCCGGGGCCCAAAGGGAAGTTGGTCAGATGCATTTGAGAGGCTCATGCCTCTCCCTGTTTTTGTTTCTTCTTCCAACCACTTCTTGGGACCAAAAAGGAGCAGGCTTTTCTTTTATTTCCCCTAAATCATATCTTCCTTTTACCTTAGAGCAGCAAGTTTAGGGCTTCTACCTCTCAGGTGGAAAGAATATCTTCCCTGAACTACAGAAAAGAAAGAGCATGGGTCTCCCAGCTCTGTGGTAAATATGCCAAAGGAGGAGAGAAAGGGATTGGGAAACACTTTTCCTCTCGGCAATGCCTGGCCCTCAAGCCTCTTGTCCTGTAAAATCCTGTGAACGTCAGGTGCTGAATATTCCTCATTCTTTCTCATTAATGCCTCCTGTAATAAATACTAATCTAGACATATGGAGGCTTTAGGCTGACCAATGTAAAAGGGCATGAAGAGAGAAAGGCGAAAAGGAAAGCTCATCAACGTTTTGCAAAATGTCATTCTAATTACATTTATTTTTCTTGTTTTACACATATTTTTATAAACTATAGATGAGTTTTAGAAAGTATATATATTTATACATAGTATAAACTCTAAGAAGATGATATTTTAATTATTATTCATTTTAATTCTAACCTACGACTTATTCTATTTCGTGTGTGTGTGTGTGTTTAAGATATGGCTCAGGTAACTCAACCAAGGGATGGTAATCAGTATTTATGACAAAATCAGCTTGCACAAATTTGCATTTTTATCTGCTATTCAAAAGTAAAAGGTATTCATTTTCCCAAACACAGGTCTAAGCAGTGAGAATGAACAAACATGACTTGATTATGTCGGTGTCCAATCATGGGATAAGTATAGGTTTGTTAAAAAAGAGAGAATTTGAAAATGATTCAAGTAACATGTGAGGCGACAAGCAGGAAATGAATTGCGCAAAGCATGAGACATTAATTGATGCAGTTGAAGCTTAGCACTACAGCCAAGGCACATGTTAGAGGGAAAACCTGAGCAAGAGCCAGTAGTTCAAATCCAAAACCAGAGATGAAAACTTAATTCATATTAAAACAAAGAGTCTTGGCTCTCCCATATCCCTTTCAGAAACATTCATGCATGATCTCTTGTAATACAATTTTCCTTGTCTGCTGTAAGCTCCATGGCACAAGAATTGAGCCAAAACTGGGCCCTATGGACTGAAAAGGATTACTTTCCTATCACAGGGGACATTCTCCAACAGTCTCTATTCAATTGCTTTGAAGACAGCTTAGTTTCATTATTTTTCATTTATGTTTCTTTCTAGAGCATCTTCTTAGTGCTCTGAATCAGATTATCAGCACTTTGTTATTTTACTTACTAATGATGCTCCTAAATTTTGGATTCTATTGAATTTAATTTTTGTGTGCTAAGTTTGCTTAAATGACAGGAGTGCTCACTGCATGGTTAAAAAACAGGCATACACACAAACAAAATTTGCTTCTTAAGGTAGAACAACTTTCATATAAATACAAGATTTACACGTAACCTGACATTAAATGAGATTTTAGCCTTAGTGTAACCCTAAGCTTATAAATAGATTGGGTTCCAAACAATTGTCAGTCAGTAGATTTTTTTTTTTTTTTTTTTTTTTTTTTTAGCTTAAAAAAATAAAGCATAGTGCCACAGAAAGAAAGTTATCGGTACTGGGTACCTTCCTAGACAGGAAGCCAGAAGTTCATTTATAGAATGTTAGATCTGAAAGCTCTTTAAAAAGCTAATTTAGTCTTCTCTTCTCACTTGTTAAAAGAAGACAACGAGCCAATCTACAATACAATGAAATAAAATGGGTTGACCAAGGTCACACAGCAAGTAGTGGGTTCAGCTGGGGCTGGGGTCAGGGTCCTGACCCCTGGAATACAGGGCCCTGACCCCTGGCATACAGGGCTTTTTACTGTGGCTGCTGTCTCTCAGCATGTTTGTAACTCATCAAGTTGTTAGAAACCATTAAAAAGCCTAACTAAAATGAGTTTTTATCATGAGCCTGACTTTCTCAGGATAGGCGAGGCTACATAGAGGTCACAGATTAACCCTGGAAATTCCAGTGCCCTAACACAATGAAAGCATGCTTCTTCCTCTTGCTACATGTCCTGTGAGGGTCAGCAGGGGTCCTGCTCTCCGTGGTCGTTTGGGAACCCAGACGCAAGAAGAGTCCAGCATCTGGTAGTTGCAGTATCAGGAACTTGCGGCCTTTTGGCTGTTGCAGCAACAGTGAAACACAGTAGAAGATATGTGGGACGAAGAGAACAATAAACACATTTTAAAAATGCTTTTTGAAGGCTAGGGCTTGAATGAAAGCCGATTATCTTGAGGAGGAGGTACTCACATACATAGATGGTGAAGGAGCTCTGAAGGAGATGTTGGAGTGCTTCCAAAGGAGGATTTGGCGAGCTGGGCCTGGTTCTTTTCCTAGATGAGGAGTCATAGCAGCACGATGCTGTGCTTCTCAGACTTCATTAGGTGGGTTTTCACTCACATGGAGAAAGGGAACATTCAGTAGACGTGTTCACACATATGTTTTAATTTTAAAGCCTCATTAGGCAGGTAAGATAGCTGTTATCATTTCAACTTTATGGATGGTGGCGAAAGCACAAAGAAATTTCAGCTAAAAATACTCATTGGACAGTTGTCAAGTTGTGCTGATGGGGCTGTGGACAGGACAAGGGTGCTTGCCCTCATATGTGTCTGTGGACACAGGCTGGAGGGGCAGAACAAGCCCTAGAATCCAAGTTTCTTACTTTCTGGGCAACAGCTCTCAGTTTTGCCCTGTAGCTGAAACTAATATATTGTTTCAGCTACCGGGCAAATGCCATGTGTGATGTATGATCAATGTTAGGCCTCTGAGCCCAAGCTAAGCCATCATATCCCCTGTGACCTGCATGTACACATCCAGATGGTCGGTTTCTGCCTTAACTGATGACATTCCACCACAAAAGAAGTGAAAATGGCCTGTTCCTGCCTTAACTGATGACATTACCTTGTGAAATTCCTTCTCCTGGCTCATCCTGGCTCAAAAGCTCCCCCACTGAGCACCTTGTGACCCCCACCCCTGCCAGCCAGAGAACACCCCCCTTTGACTGTAATTTTCCTTTACCTACCCAAATCTTATAAAATGGCCCCACCCCATCTCCCTTTGCTGACTCTCTTTTCGGACTCAGCCCGCCTGCACCCAGATGAAATAAATAGGCTTGCTGCTCACACAAAGCCTGTTTGGTGGTCTCTTCACACGGGCGCGAGTGAAAATCCTAACAAAGGAATCCTTCGTCTTTGAATGTAGATAAAGTCCAGCATTCCTCAACCTTACATCTGAGGCTTTTAGTTTGGCTGAGCTGAGGCCAAGTTCCTATCCATATAAATATCATCCCCATTTTCCTCCCATACCTCATCTTCTCTTCTCCCTTCCCAGTATCTACATGAATCTGGACACACAGGAGAATTTCTGTAATTGGTGAAGGTGGGAGGGGTTTTAGGTGACAGTGGTAGAATACGGAGAAGATATTATGGCAACTATTTCCCTTCAAATTCCACAGATTGGATTTGAGATAGCATGATTATGGGTCTTTGAAACTGATTTTCATAAGAAACATGGCATTATTATTCTGGGCAAGGTATATGGGATACGAGTTAACAAAATTACTTGGGAGAGACTTGGTGAAACCCAATAGCAGTGTTGTAGGATTGGGAAAGAATGATGTTCGGCAGCTTTGCACAGGGCTCTGTGGACTCTGCCGTGTTAAGGCATGGATGGTTTAGGAATATTCAGCGACTGCCCTTCTGGCATGGGCAGTGGCATTTTCATGATGTACAGTGTTGAAAACAAGGTTTTTCCAAGTGGCTTTATGCATCAGAGATGGGGACATTAAGGTGAGAAGATGGGGAGACAACAGGAAGTTGCCATTGTCTGTCTTGCCTGTGGGCCCATGGATCCCATTTGTGGAAACTATTTAAGCAAGCTCTCAAAGAAAGAAATGGAGGCTGTTTCAGTGGCAGGGAAGGTGGTTATAAAAACTTGTTACTGAGTATGTGGGAGTTATGGAGCCAGCAGACAGTAGGATTACATGCTCTTAATAGCATGTAGACTCTCCTCTGGAAACAAACAAACAAACAAACGACCAAATCTAACCCATCTTAATCCTTAAATCAGTACCCTTCTAAGAAAGGGATTGTTCTCTTTATGATAAAAATAGTTCCTGTACTATAGAATAAAATGCTTGAGATAGTTTCAGACAATGCTTCTCTCTCAAAAAAATGTAGGAAACAATTTCAGAGCAATTTCTGAAATGCTTCTGCAGAAGGTTGTGTTTGTGAAAGAGTAGAGTTCATGCGAATCAACTCCAGCTTGTTTTGGGAACCTGGAAGGGTGTTAAGGGAACATTCCACACGTTCTCATTCTGCCTTTATTCTTCAGTGCTTAATAATTAAAGATGATAGGCTTCCTTTGTTCTTTCCCTGGTGCATTAAATGTGACCATGGCACTGCACAGCATTGCACAGCATGGAGGTGAAATATTCGGTCAGATTGATGTGTGTTCTTGACACATTCTGTCACTACCATGGGTACTCACAGAGGTATGTCTTTTCTTCGGTGAGAAAAACAGGCAGCAAAAAGGCTGTATTTCCCTTTTATGCAAACTGTTACTGCAGCCTTCCTTAATTTACATGTAGAAACTGAATATTTTATAGTAAACACCTACAACATAAGCCTCATAAATTATTGTACAAGGCTATTACCCCATAACTCAAAAAGAATCATTTATTCTCTTGTTCAGGAAGTATGACTTAAAATACTTTTGCTACCAGAAGTATTAGAATTTTTCCTAATGGACTCACTGTTCCCCAAAATGGCTTCATCATTTTTCAGCTTCCTATCTTTCCAGTTACTCTCATGCAGACCATAATATCTTTAAAATAGCCAATCAGCTTTCTACTGAGAGAGATCTTTCGAACTTGCATACACAGCTAAGAGACTGCAGAGTTAGGTTGCCTACTGGTGTGATTGGAACCTAAACCAAGTGACTTTGTAGAAAGGATGATGAGAAATTATCTTATTTCATGTGTGCTATAGTCTACTTTTTCAATTCAAATTTAGAGAATATGTATATTTTCTTATTTTAACTCCCTTTTTTCAGATGATAAAAGTGATACATGCTTTTTGGTTAAATGATGAATTGTGAAAAGCTTGGTTTTATTTTATTTTTCTAAATAAAATTGTTTTTCCTGGCATTATTAGAAGCTTCAAAAAAATAAAATGTTTATTTTCTGTATTTCTTTTCTGGCCACTATTATTATTATTTTTTATGCCATTTTAAGATTAGTACTGAAAATAATTTTATTGTATAAGGAAGAGAGGTGCTAACCGTGGTCCACACTGGACCACTAGGAAAAAGAGCTGCTTATACCTGAGTCTGAGTTTTGATGCTATTCCTAACTCTGTGAATGTTAAGCCAGCCATTTAATCTTCATAAATCTTCATTTCTTATTCATAAAATTGGGTAATAACAATATCTGTGTCGTGAGGTTGTAAAGTACCTAATAACAGATTTATGTAGCCATTCAACTTATATTAATTCCCTTCCTTCTTCTAAAACAAAGGTTCTGTGAAGTTGTGATAGAAACCCATCCTTCACTGAAGCAGTCTAACAATGATGTCTGGACAGAAGTTCCAAATCCCTCCTACTGTTCTCACCATATGGCATTGAGGATTCTCTATAAATCAAGCCCAAGACCATGGGGACTGTGTAATTTTCTTAGGCAGGTAAACTCTGCATGCAGCCTTCCCCCTGGACTAACATTCTGTTGACTTCAGCAGCTGTATGACCTTCCCTGAGCCACTCAATCTTTCTGTGCCTCTGTTTCCTCATCTGGAAATGAGCATTTTAATAAACCCTACCTATAGGTTGTTGAAGAAATTAAATGAGTTAAGATATGTAAAATGCTTATAAGAGTGCTTCAGAGGACATACAGTAAGTTCAATAAATGTTAGTTGCTATTATCAATCTAATTTGTATTTAAAATTCCTAATTATTGCAGTAATAATATGGGTGACTTCTAATGTATGCATGTTTTAGAGTATGCAAATATTTTCAGATAATTTATCTATCTCATCTAAGGCCCCTCCAGACTCTATGAAATAGTCATTACCATTCCTTTTTTACAGATATGGAAACGGAAGTTCAGAAAGTTTAAGTACTCTACTTCCCCCAGTGGCCAAGAAAAAGCAAACAATGGAGCTGCAAGTTGGTTCAAATTTTTCTGATTTCGAATTCCACAAAGTCTTCTCGGTGCCACAAATGCAACCAAAATTTTGATTGGCTTTTGGTATAGCAGATTTTGTATGAAAATCTCAAAACTCATTACTGAGAAAGAATGTTTTAAAAAGCCAGATGAAGGATTTTCCTGTTGGCAATTTCTGTCAGCGTAGGAACAATTTCTTCTTTCCTAGAAGAAAGGCAGCTGTAGATAGCCTCACCAGAGTGGCAGGTCCAGAGTGACAGTTCTTTCTTTGTCTAGTGGCAGTGAAAAGATTGGTTTGTAAACCAGTATGTACAATTTTACAGATATGTAAAAGACTCAAGAGACAAGTTTCGGTATGGTGCTGGGGGATTTTCATGTACTTTAACAGAGCAATATAATCAAACTCATGGAATTAAACATCATTGTTCATGGCATTTACATATTGTGGGGAAGAAGAAGAGAGGAAAAACAGAGTTCAGAGGGGTTACCATAGGGAACAGCAGCTTTCAAATGAGATGGATACTTAGCCAGACTGTCTGATTTTAAATAGGGCTTCGAAAATAAGTTGGATTCTTGGATAAGGCAAAGATTTAAACCAGACACAAAAAGAGCTAACCATAGATGCCAAGTTGGTCTTCATTGAAATTATGAACTTGTGTTTATTAAAACACATTGCTAAGAGTGTAAAAAGACAAGCCATAGAGTGTGAGAAGATATCTGTAAAAATTTGCAAACAAGGCATTCATTTATGTTCTTTCTCTGTTACTATAAAGATCAGTAAGAAAAAGGCAGAGAATCCTTTCCCCATCGCTTGTTTTTGTTAGGTTTGTCAAAGGTCAGGTGGTTGTAGATGTGTGGCATTATTTCTGAAGCCTCTGTTCTGTTCCATTGGTCTATATATCTTTTTTGGTACCAGTACCATGCTGTTTTGGTTACTGTGGCCTTGTAGTATAGTTTGAAGTCAGGTAGTGTGATGCCTCCAGCTTTGTTCTTTTTGCTTAGAATTGTCTTGGCTATACAAATTCCCTATTTAATAAACGGTGTTGGGAAAACTGGCTAGCCATATGCAGAAAACTAAAACTAGACCCCTTCATTACACCTTATACAAAAATTAACTCAAGGTGGCTTAAAGACTTAAATGTAAGACCTAAAACCATAAAAACCCTAGAAGAAACATAGGCAATACCACTCAGGACATAGGCATGGGCAAAGACTTCATGACTAAAACACCAAAAGCAATGGCAACAAAAACCAAAATAGACAAAAGGGATCTAGTTAAACTAAAGAGCTTCTGCACAGCAAAAGAAACTATCATTAGAATGAACAGGCAGCCTACAGAATGGGAGAAAATTTTTGCAATCTATCCATCTGACAAAGGGCTAATATCCAGAATCTACAAAGAACTTAAACAAATTTACAAGAAAATAAAACAAACCCATCAAAAAGTGGGCAAAGGATATAAACAGACACTTCTTAAAAGAAGACATTTATGCAGCCAACAGACACATGAAAATATGCTTATCATCACTGGTCACTAGAGAAATGCAAATCAAAGCCACAATGGGATACCATCTCATGCCAGTTAGAATGGCAATCATTAAAAAGTCAGGAAGCAACAGATGCTGGAGAGGATGTGGAGAAATAGGAACGCTTTTACACTGTTAGTGGAAGCGTAAATTAGTTCAACCATCGTGGAAGACAGTGTGGTGATTCCTCAAGGAGCAATCCCATTACTGGGTGTATACCCAAAGGATTATAAATCTTTCTACTATAAAGACACATGCACATGTATGTTTATTGCGGCACTGTTCACAATAGCAAAGACTTGGAACCAACCCAAATGCCCATCGATGATAGATTGGATAAAGAAAATCTGGCACATATACACCATGGAATACTACGCAGCCATAAAAAAGGATGAGTTCACGTTCTTTGCAGGGACCTGGATGAAGTTGGAAAACATAATTCTTAGCAAACTAACACAGGAACAGAAAACCAAACACTGTATTGTTGTGATTCACTTAGGATGGTGGAGAAATATTAAAAAGAAATATTAAGGAAAGTTATAGGAAATAGTCACAAACCTTTTAGAAAGACAAAATGTTACATAGCTTGTAATAATTGAACAGGCTGAAGGCAGGCAGTTCTTACCTTAGAGCATTAAGTCATAAGGTAAATACTAAGGACAATAGAGGCTTCCCCAGTGAAGTCTGTTTACCGTACCTTCATTAACTAACCTTTGAGCCAGATAGCCCTCCCAGGAGGAAGTCAACTAAAGATATTGCCCCCAATAGTATTTACTTTAAACAGCAGTACCTGAGCTTTAATAATTCCTAGAACTACTCTCTTAACCACATTAATAATCCACAAGTGTGTTGACTCAGAACTTCTGTTTTTAATTGTATACAAATAAATGCCTAGAGTGCGAGCTGCTCAAGGCCAGCCACAGTAACAAGCCTTTCTTTGTGTGTAGGTGGTCAGACACTCAGCTGGACTGGCAAAACAGAGTACCTGTGTGCCAGTGTACGTTTTATTCACCTGTCATTTAGGTCAAGGTCTGCAGGCAGAACCCCCGCAGCTAATGGCCTCTTGTGAATAGCAATACCTCACCGCATGTTCTCACTCATAAGTGGGAGAGTTGAACAATGAGAACACATGGACACAGGGAGGGGAACATCACACGTCCGGGCCTGTTGGGGGGTTGGGGGCTAGGGGAGAGATAGCATTAGGAGAAATACCTAATGTAGATGATGGGCTGATGGGTGCAGCAAACCACCATGGCACGTGTGTACCTATGTAAAAAACCTGCACGTTCTGCACATGTACCCCAGAACTTAAAGTATAATAATAAAAAATATTTAGAAACAAAACAAAAAAAGAAAAAGGCAGAGAACCCAACAGGAAAGTAGGCAAAAGACATAAACAGGTACTTAATAAAATAGACTTCTGAAATTCTAGTAAGCATAGGGAAAGGCGATAAACTGTATCAGTTATCAGGGAAATGCAAACTGTAATGTGATACTACTAGGCACTGACCACATGGCTGCACGGCTGATGAGAACTTAAATCCGTACAAATACCTTGAAAAATTCTTCGGTAGTATCAGTGAATTTGTCGTATCTTATGACCTAGCAATTGCACTCTGAGAGAGATCCTACTCTTCAGAGAAGTAAGGAAATTCATGACACCAAAAACATGTACATGAATATCCACAGTTAGCACTATTTATAATAACCTCAGACTGAAAGCATCTCAAATGCCCATGAATAGCAGGTTGGATAAATGAATTGTGTTATACTCTTACAATGGAATACTAAATAGAAATGAGAATAAATGAACACACACAACAAAATGATTCTCATGTACATAATGTTGTGCTTAAAGAGACAGTCATATAAGAGCACACATGGTGAAATTCCACAGAGTTCAATGCAGGCAAAATTAACCTATGATGATAGAAGTGAGGACAATGGTTAACTTTGCTAGAGAATAAGGACTAGAAGGAGACTCAAGGTCTACCAGGATGCTGGTAACGGTTTCTTTCCTGACCTGGTGTTAGTTACAATGGGAAGTTCACTTAGTGACAAATTATCAGGCTGTTCACTTAGAAGTTGTGCATGTTTCTGTTGTATGTTGTACTTCACTATAGAATTCAAAAATGGATTGGGTTGCAGAGAATCTTATATGTCAAAGAATATATTTTCTTTTCCCCCTAAATAACAAACGCATTTCATCTACTTCGCTGTAGAGGAGTTCGGAAAGAAGCTAAATGCAGAAAGCACATTTTATTTAAAAAGGAAAAGGAGTTCAAGACCTTTGGCAGTAAGAGTTTCTGTGGAGGCCAGGCGTGGTGGCTCACACCTGTAATCTCAGCACTTTGGGAGGCCGAGGCGGGTGGATCACGAGGTCAGGAGTTGAAGACCAACCTGGCCAAGTTGGTGAAACCCTGTCTCTACTAAAAATACAAAAAAAATTAGCCAGGCGTGGTGGTGGGTGCCTATAATCTCAGCTACTCGGGAGGCTGAGGCAGAGACTTGCTTGAACCCAGGAGGCGGAGGGTACAGTGAGCCAAGGTCACGCCAGTGCACTCCAGCCTAGGTGACAGAGAGAGACGGAGTCTCAAAAAAAAAAAAAAAAAGTTTCTGTGGAACAGAAGGACAGTGGCCAGTTTGGACGTGGGCCCAAGGCAGCTCTGGATTTATGGAAACCACAGATTTTTTTACTCCTCAAAGCCAGCCGAAAGGATCAGGAAAGTTGACTCTGGCAGCCTTAGCCATTTCTCAGCTCAGCATTCGGCAGCTGCCACTCGGCCTCCACCAGCAAGGTTCTGGCCAGATTTGTTCCATTTCCCAAATAGTGGGGCGGCTGTCCTGGCATCCTCCTCTTCACGTCTGGATAGTCTGAGAGACACTGTTCAAGTCAGGTTCTGCTGATCTTTCCAGACTGGTAGCTCCGAGTTGAACACAAGTTGTACAGTGTTACCCACGGTTCAAGTGAGAAACCTTCACTCATGAGGGAAATGCAGTGGGAGCTGTTTAAGGCTGTCACTGTTGTGACACAGAGGGCATTTCTGTGTTCAGCTGCTTCCTGGTTCTTTGTCTTCTGCTTCATCCCCTTGTTATATTTAAGCTATTTTAAAAATCATTCTGCTAAAACGATGATTTTAATCATGTCATAGTCATTTAGTGGGGACTTTTTGAGCATTTGGGACAACACTGTACTCTTGTTTCCTGTGACAAGGACAGCTCTGCATGGACTACATCACAGTCCCCTGTTACCACCCCTGATGCAGGAAAGGAAAGCTTGTGAGGACATGGGAAGGATGTGAAAATTGGTGGCTCACTTACTGTGTGTGACGCCAGTGTGGACCACTGATAGCACCTCTCTTCTCTATACAATAAAATTATTTTCAGTAATAATTTTTAAATGGCATAAACAATAATAACAGAGGCCAGAAAAGAAATACAGACAACAAACACTTTGTTTTATTGAAGCTTCTAAAGATGCCAGGAAAAACAATTCTATTTAGAAAAATATAATAACACCAAAATGTTGCAAATGATCCAATTTTGACTACCATTAAAAATGTCACATTTTATTTTTTTGGATGACTAATAATTGAAAACAAGCACATTTCAAATTTAAAGATATTGCTTAGATTCAGTAAAATGTTTTATGCATAAACTAAAATTTGTAAAATTTATTAATTTTGTAAAACAACAAGTTTGTGTCTAGCACACTCTTTTAAATTTTAGATGTACATAAAAATTCTAAGTGGTCATATAGAATGGCAGAATTGAAATAGCTCAAATTCTATTTCTCTGTTGTCATAATTACTGTTCTATCATTTTTCATTTAGAATATATTTTAATGCAGGAAGATGTGGTTCTGTATGGGTTAGAGAAATAAACTGCACCTGAAGTTATATGAAACCTTCCTGTTATAAACATACTCTGTAAAAGAACTTGTGTGGTTGAGTCTGCCTGTCTGGGGGATTGACTGCACAATGGGCATTCTGTAAATTAACTTCCTTGCTGAATATAATGTTTATCAAAAGATAGGTAATAGAAAAATTCTAGCTTGAAGCATACAGAGAGTATTAAAATGCAACAAATCAACAAAAAACCTAAAGCAACCCGATTTAAAAATGAGTAAAAGACTTGCATAGATATTTCTGCAAAGAAGATGTAGAAATGGTCAATAAGCACACAAAAAGATGCCCAGCATCAGTAATCATTAGGGAAATGCAAAGAAAATCACAAGGAGATACCATGTCACATCTACTAGGATGGCTACCATCAAAAACCAGAAAATAACAAGTGTCGGCAGGATGTGGAGCAATGGAAGGAACCCTTGTGTACCATTGGTGGGAATCTAAAATTTTGCAGACACTATGGAAAAAACCAGCATGACAGTTCCTCAAATGACAAAAAAAAAAAAAAAAAAAAATGAATTATCATATGGCCAGCAATTCCACTTTTGGGTATGTACCAAAAAGAATTGAAACCCATATCTTGGAGAGATAATTACAAACCTATGTTCATAACAGCATTATTCATAATAACCTAAAGGAAGAAGCAACCAAAGTGTTCATCCACAAATGAATGAATAAACAGAATGTAGCATACACAGCAATGAAACATTATTCAGCCTTCAAAAGGAAGGAAATTCTGACGCATACTGTACCCTGGGTGAACTTTGAGGACACTGTGGTTAATGAAATAGTCCAGCAACAAAAATATAAATATTGTATATTTTCATTTACATGAGGTGCCCACAGCAGTCAGAATCAAAGAGACAGAAAGTAGAATGATGGTTGCCAGGGCGTGAGGCAGGGAAGAATGAGGAGTTGTTGCTTCATGGATACAGAGTTTCAGTTTTGTAAAATGAATGAAAAAAGTTCTGGAGAAGGATGATGGTGATGGTTGCACAAAAATGTGGATGCACTTAATGGCATTGAAATGTATACTTAAAAATGGTTAAGATGGTAAATTTTATGTTATGTGTATTTTACTCCAGTTAAAACAAAACTCAACAGAAAGCATAGCAATGATCTAGAATTTAGACCTAAAAAGATGTTACATAGAAGACTATTTTGTCACTGATATTGTTTAGAACTATTGGGGCACGGTGATAATGAAGAGCAAACTGGCTCTCAGTTGGTTTTTAAAATTTAAAATTTCCTGCAGCCCCAGCCCTTGCTTCAGCACCACCTCTAGGCAGGGCTGGGTGTCTCTCTGCCCAGTAAGGCTTACAACCATCAGGCCTGCAGCCTCTGGGAGGGAGTATAAGAACAGAGCCTCATCAGAAAGAAAATACTTTTGCTATTACCTTGTCATGAACATCGGTCTTGTCCCAAAGGATGCTGTGATCTTTTACTCCATGGAGTCATTTTCCAGCTCCCAGGCCTTCTGCCTTTTCTCACCATCATCTCTGGGTGGTTCTGTCCTTGTCCACTTCCCCTAAGTGGCGACTGCATTCATTTTGGTGGCTGGAGAGACTTTGGTTCCTTAGAGTTGGTGATGCTTCTTCTGCCCCTTTCTTATGACATAATCTCTGTGGGAGTTCAGGACATGTCACTCCAAAGTATACAACTTTGGCATATTGATTGTTTTGAATGGACTGAAATTAAAAATCAGCCAATGCAGGAAAAGGTTGTTACCTCCTGTATTAGTCCATTCTCATGCTGCCATAAAGAACTGCACAAGAGTGGGTAATTTATAAAGGAAAGAGGTTGAATTGACTCACAGTTCTGCATGGCTGGGGTGGCCTTAGGAAACTTACAATCATGCCGGAAGGGAGCAAACAGATCCTTCTTCACATGATGGCAGGAAGGAGAAATGCCAAGCAAAGGGAAAATAGCCTCTTATAAAACTATCAGATCTTGTGAGAACTCACTCACTATCATGAGAACAGCAGCATGGGGATAGCCACCTCCATGATTCAATTACCTCCCACTCAGTCCCTCCCACAACACATTGGGATTATGGGAACTACAATTCAAGATGAGATTTGGATGGGGACACAAAGCCAAACCATATCATTCTGATCCTTACCCTCTCAAATCCCATGCCCTCACATTTCAAAACACAATCATGCCTTCCCAACAGTCCCCCAAAGTCCGAAGTCATTCCAACATTAACCCAAAAGTTCAAATCCAAAGTCTCATCTGAGACAAGGCAAGTCCCTTCAACCTATGAGCCTGTAAAATCAAAAGCAACTTAATTACTTCTTAGATACAATGTATGTACAGGCATTGGGTAAATACACCCATTCCAAATGGGAGAAATTGGCCAAAACAAAGCGACTACAGGCCCCATGCACATCTGAAATCCAATAGGGCAGTCATTAAACCTTAAAGTTTCAAATGATCTACTTTGACTCCATGTCTCACATCCATGTCACACTGATGCAAGAGATAGGCTCCCACAACCTTGGGCAGCTCCTCCTTGTGACTTTTCAGGGTATAGCTTCCCTCTAGACTGTTTTGACAGCTGGCATTGAGAGTCTGTGGCTTTTCCAGGTGCATGGTGCAAGCTGTCAGTGGATCTACCATTCTGGGGTCTGGAGGATGGTGGCCCTCTTTTCACAGCTCCACTAGGCGGAGCCTCAGTGGGGACTCTGTGTGGGGCTCTGACCCCACATTTCCCTTTCACACTGCCCTAGCAGAAGTTCTCCATGAGCGCTCCAACCCTGCAGCAGGCATCTGCCTGGACATCCAGGTGTTTCCATACATCCTCTGAAATCTAGGCAGAGGTTCCCAAAACTCAATTCTTGTTTTCTCTGCACCCGCTTGCCCAACATCATGTGGAAGCCACGAGGGCTTGAGGCTTGCACCCTCTGAAGCCACGGCCTGAGCTGTACCTTGGCCGCTTTCAGCCATGGCTAGGGCAGCTGGGGTGCAGGGCACTAAGTTCCTACGCTGCACACAGCAGGGGGGCCCTGGGCCCAGCCCACTTTTTTCTCCTAGGTGGAGACATTTTCCCTGTTGTCCTGGTGATTACCATTTGTTTTCTTGTTACTTATGCAAATTTCTGTAGCTGATTTGAATTTCTCCCCAGAAAATGGGGCTTTCTTTTCTACCTCATAGTCAGGCTGCAAATTTTTCAAACTTTTATGTTCTGCTTCCTCTTGAAGGCTTTGCTGTTTAGAAATTTCTTCCACCAGATACTCTAAATCATCTCTCTCAAGTTCAAAGTTCCACAGATCTCTAGGGGAGGGTCAAAATGCCACCAGTCTCTTCGGTAAAGCATAACAAGAGTCACCTTTGCTCCAGTTCCCAACAAGTTCCTTATCTCCATCTGAGACCACCTCAGCCTGGACTTCATTGTCCATATCACTATCAACATTTTGGTCAAAAACATTCAAGAAGTCTCTAGAAAGTTCCAAACTTTCTTACATCTTTCTGTCTTCTGAGCCCTCTGAGTCTCTAGGAAGTTTGAAACTTTCCCACATTTTCCTGTCTTCTTCTGAGCCCTCCAAACTGTTCCAACCTCTGCTTGTTACCCAGTTCCAAAGTGGCTTCCACATTTTCAGGTGTCTTTATAGCAGCAACCTACTTGGTACCAATTTGCTGTATTCTTATGCTGCTATGAAGAACTGCCTGAGACTGGGTAACTTGTAAAAGAAAGAGGTTTAAATGACTCACAGTTTCTGCATGGCTGTGGAGGACTCAGAAAACTTACAATCGTGCCAGAAGGGGAAGTAAACATGACTTTCCTCACATGATGGCAGGAAGGAGAAGTGCCAACCCAAGGGGTAAAAGCCCCTTTAAAAACCATCATTTCTCATGAAAACTCACTCACTATCATGAGAACAGCATGTTGGTAACTGCCTTTATGATTCAATTACCTCCCACCAGGTCCCTCCCATGACACATGGGGGTTATGGGAACTACAATTCAAGATGAGATATGGATGGGGACACAGCCAAACCATATCACCCCCTGTCAACTGCCTAAAGTATTTAATATAAATTTCCCCTTTTTAAAGGAAATTTACATTTATAAAGAAATTTTCAGAGTAAAGATATTGTACCAGGAAGAGAGCTATTCCAAGACAACTTTCATTACCTGGGAGACTCCTGGCATAAAAGGACAAGGCTCTCTCCCTCTCCTTCCCATACTTTGTTTCTACACCCATCCCCCCAAACAAGCCCCAAACCCATATTCCTTTCTGTAGCTCAGGATAATATGTAAGTCTCAATCATCTGGCTCCTTCCTGGAGTCTCATATTTTTGTTGGACTCTAGCCTGTATGTACGTCATTAATATTTTCCCTAGTTAATCCATCTATGTCGATTTAATTTTTAGTTGACCCAGAGAACCCAAAAGAGTAGAAGGAAGCGCTTTTTATTCCTCACATTGTTTGTATGTTTGTGCTAACAAGGACTGTGTCTCTTCACTCAGGCTTAACAAGGCATCCACCTATACAGAGAAGTAGGGAGCAGCATGGAGAAGGAGCAAAAATTAGGGAACTAGGAGGAAAAGAAAGTTGTGCCATAACTGGATTTTAGGCTTTCATCCATGGTTAGGACAGGTGGGAAGACGTCCAAGTCCTTGCACTAAAAAGTAGGTCAGCATGAAAGTCCTGGCAGGGCCAGGCTTGCAGAGACCTACAGGAGGCAGAAAGAGCTGTTCTGCCTTCCATACGCAGCAGGGGGCTGAGTGTTCTGCCAGATTTCTGCGTCCTCTTTGGACAGGACCAAAAAGGAGTACAGCCAGCAATTGTGTATCATCTGGGCTTTGTAGTGAAACTACAAGTAGAGGAGAAAACTATTTCCCCAGGGCGAGCTGTCCAAACATGGTACCTCCATAACCTGCCTGCCTGCTCTTCCAAAGAGCATGAAACCTAAAGCTCCAACAGGACTACCCTGACAGTCTTTGTACTCCTGAACTTTGCCCCCTTGAGCTTCTCTGCATTTCTGATTTTGTCTTGATTCCATTCTTTTTTGTTAATGACCGGAATATATTCTCTCTCATGTCCATCCATGCCTTGGCATTTGGACCTTGGCTTCTACTATGACAATGATATTGATTTGTCATTCTCACCTTGCCACAGGCCTCTCCAGGTACACTCCATGCACTTTGGCCCAGGCTGGAATGTCTCTACTCACACTCATTCTCCAGAGATGCAAGAGTGAAAACTGGACACCTTTCTTCTCTTCTCTGCCCAGAATTAAATCTACATTATTGGAAAGGTGTACACATTAATTCACTACAAAGGGTATTGAATGTGACCTTATACTGATTGCTGGTCCTTCTTTCTTACAGCTCTCTAGATGTGTTGAGCTGGTCTCAGGATTTGCCTTGGGTCTCCTCTTTCTCCTTCTCCTTGCTTCTTGCACTTTCTACACTGTTCCTTTTTCTTCCTTCAGTTCTTTTCTTTTTTTTTTCAGACAAGGTCTCACTCTGTCACCCAGGCTGGATGCAGTGGCATGATCATAGCTCACTGCAATCTCCAACTCCTAGGTTCAAGTGAGCCTCGCACCTCAGCCTCTCCAGTAGCTGGTACTGCAGGTGTGCACCACCATGCCTAGCTGATTAAAAAAATTTTTTTTGAGTAGAGATGGGGTCCCACTATGTTGCCCAGGCTGGTCTCAGACTCCTGGGCTCAAGCAATCATCTCACTTTGGCCTCCCAAAGTGCTGGGATTACAGGCATGAACCACCATGTTCAGCCCCTTCTTCCAGTTTCCACACTCACCTTTATGTCCCTTATTTCTTATTGCAGGCTTTATCTGGTGAGAATGCCATTTTTGCTCAGGGCCCTATTCATTGCAGAGAATTCTTGGACTTTGATTATACACTTACTTGAAGTAAAGTTTTAAGTACTAGGTTTTTATAATAAATTTCTGTGTAAGGCTCTGCAGAATGCTGGCTGTTCTACCATTTCTGGCTGCAATCTGAATTCCCTAGTGTTTGGCATACTGAATGATCTCCAGGTGATCCTCTTTCTCTGTGAACTGTAGGGACCTTGCAAAGCCACTTTGGTGGGAAGAGTTACCTGCTACTTGGAGCAGGAGCTGGAAACCACTGTCCTTATGGGCAGGCCCATGACTCTGCCGGAGTCCAGGTGTGGGTTTCTTCCCAATAATAGCAGCTCACGAGCATTGCTGCATGGTCACTTCTAGGCTAATGTGTACTTCCACTTGTAGAACACTTGTGTTCTAAATTATTATATGTGAAACCCTGGTTCTAAGAGATGCTTTGAAAATAAAAATGGTCCTGAGACAAAAGAAAGTTTAGAAGACCTGAAAACCAAACTTCCATCAAGATTTGCAATATACATTAACACATTAAAAGCTCTGAGGAAACTTAAGGTAATAAATCTGCTTGAATTTGTTTATCCTAGTATCTCTCAGACTTAGTTGATCATACATTATCTTTTTTCTTCATGCAACACCTATTAACTTCCTGCAGAAGTTAGGTTATTCAAAACATTCTTTGAGAAATGCTATGTTACTTTATTATTACATTCATTTTACAGACAAATCAACAGATCTCTGCCAAGTGGTACAGCAGAGGTCAGGTCAGGATTCTGTGACCCTCTTCTCACTCCCCTGGGACTAAGACATAAGGCTTGGGGTCTAAGAATGGCAAACAAACAGGAGAAAGAATATTAAGACACACACACACACACACACACATTATGGTAATTCAAGTAAAAATGCCATTGTTTATGACATTTTATGAGTGCCAAAGTGAATGAGACATTTTATTTCTCATTCACGTTTCCTGCCAGCAGCTGCAGGTCAGGTCTCAGGACTTTGTTCTAATTTCTTCTCTGGGATCCAGACAAGTCATTCTTATCACAAAGGGAATATAGCAAAAGGCTGCTGGAAATTCCCTGAGTGATTTGCGTGTCACAACAGACATCACTTCAGGTCATATTTCATTGGTCAAAGCATATCACATGGCCACACCCATTTCTGGTATTGGTTTTGTATTTGTGTGCTTTGCAACAAGCTGTGGTAACAAGAAACCTTCCAAATCTCACTCATGTTGCACAGTGGTTACCATAAGCTGGCTGCTGTTCACCTTTTCCATACCTCATCTTATTATTGCACTACATGCTGAAGGAGCAGCCATTCCCATGGCCTTCTCATGGCAGACATACCATTCTCATGGAAGTGGGAACAGAATGAGATGGTTGGGAAAAACTCTTGGTGCCTATTGGCCAAAGTACCTGAGTTGGCCAAGCCTAACAACAATAGGGAATGGATGTTCTGCTTCCACAGTGAGGGAGCACTGCCAGTTATATGACAATAGATAGGTGGAGATGCACAATCCTCTTACAAACCAGAGGGAGACAGTAATTAGTTGGGAGTAATTTCACTTAAAAGTAGCAGAATATCCAACTAATAATGCCTTAAACTGGTAGGGGTTTATTTTTCTCATAAAGTATAAAAGAAAGTCTGGAGGCAAATGGTCACTAGTGTTAGTTTGTTAGTTGTAGTTTCTCAACAATGCCATCAAGACTTATTCTTTTATTCCCACTCTCTTTCTTTCTTTTTGCTTTTTTTTTCCCTAAGACAATGTCTCACTTTGTCACCCAGACTGGAGTGCAGTGGAACAATCATAGCTCACTGCAGCCTCAACCTCCAGGTTCAGGCGATCTTCCCCCCTCAACCTCAGGAGTAGCTGGGACTAAGGGCGGACACCACCATGCCTGGGTAATTTGTATTTTTTGTAAAGACAGGGGTTTGCTATGTTGCCCAGTCTGGTCTCAAACTCTTGGGCTCAAGTGATCTGCCTGCCTCAGCCTCCCAAAGTGCTGGGATTACAGGTGTGAGCCACTGCACCTGCCTCCCTCCCTGCACCCAGTCTTGATTACACTATCCTCAATGGGTTAGTCATTAGTATCTATGCACATTGCCTTTATAACACAAGAAGTCTACACACCTCTAAGAATCACATGCATATTGAGGAGAGGAAGAAAGAAAAGAGATAGTGCAATTTCATTAATTTATTTTATCAAAAATTCAAACACCTTTCTACAAGCCTTCCATGCCCCACAGTGAATACATTTATTTTCATCTCATTGTGTGGCACATGGTTCCCCTGCATTGCAAGAGAGGTTAGAAAGGAGGATAAGAAAGATTCTAGTGAAGACAGGCAAAGGAGAATGGAGCCTGAATGTCAGTTGGGTTATCCACCAATATTGTCTTTCACAGAAAATTATTAACTAGAGTAGACGTTTGAATTTGAGCTTCCTTTTTCATTGTTTACAGCTAGGGACAAAAGGCAAATTTACATCCTCTGTTGGTTTAATTAGTTAGCTTTTCATTTGTTATGCACATAATTTCTTTAGTAATGCTATTAAATCCCTCAGACAATATAGTTCCATAGAATTTATGTAGGCATATTTTGCTATTAAGATTGTTGTTGCTACATATGTAATTGACATCTTCCCTAAGAGAGAAAAATGATATCCAGTTATGAAATTCCATTGCTTGATAGGCCTTAGGAGAAAAAGAAAACTGTTCTTATCATTTGACTTGCTTATATTTGTAAATGCTTTGTCATTCTTTCAAAAGGACTCTTTTATGTAACTAAAACAAATAATTGTGTTGCCCAAGGTGATACATAGATGTCAGGACTCGTTTCCAATGACAGAAACACATTCTTGTTTCTTGAGAGGGATGTGTTATAAATGTCTCTCCCCTGTTAAAACTGTGAACTGCTAACAGGAGTCTGACTGATTTGTGATAGTAGAATATTTTAGAAAAGTCTAATGAAGAAAATGTATTTCTTTTACAACAACTTGGTCTTGATTTTCTATGAATCCAGAAAGGAGATAAGTATGAATTTTGGAAGGCATAGAAGGTAGGGACATGTTCTCCACCTTCTCCTGGTGCCATCTCCCTGCTCTTGAAATCACAAAACCACTGCCTATGATTGGTCATTAAGACTAGAAGGGCCTTGATTGTATTCAGAGGAAGAGCTACTGGATATCTGGGAGGAGGTCAGTCAAGGGGAGTGTACTGGTTTCTTAGGGCTGCTATGACAAGGGACAACAGGCCAGGTAGCTTCAACGACAGGAATTTAGCTCCTCACAGCTCCAGAGGCTGGAAGTTCAAGAGTCAGTGGGTTGGTTTTTTTCACATGGTCCTCCTTCTGTGTATGCCTGTCTGAGCTCCAATCTCTTCTTCTTATAAGGACACTAGTCACATTGGATTAGGGCCCACCCATATAATCTCATTTTACCTTAATGACCTCTTTAAAGGCACTGTCTCCAAATACAGCCATACTCTGAGGTATTGGGGTTAGGACTTGAGCATTTGCATTTTGAAGGGTCATATTTCAGTCCATAACAGAGAGGTATATAAGGAGGTGTTTATTTCTCCAATCACTAATAGCCTATATCCAAAATGTTACTTACTTCTGTGTCACTACTGCCCAGTGAGTTTCCTTTTTCTGCTGTTGCTTTTGGGTCTGTTCGTACTTCACCTTTGCAGACAAACATGCATCACAGAGAGTGGTAGTGGTGTCTGTTAACCCAAAATCTCCCTCCTTCTCTCTCTCTCTCTCCTTCTCTCTCTCTCTCTCCTTCTCTCTCTCTTTTACTCTCTTTCTCACATACACACATGCATGTGCACACACTGCTTTTGCTGACTTGTACATCTCTATTCTGACTGTTGGCATCAGGTACTCAAGGCCAGGAGAACCTCCTGTCAGTTTCCTATCAGCTGGATTTAATGGCTGAGTTCTAATTACCCAGTCTGGCCAATGCCAGTTATTTAAATCAAGAGAAGAAGAGTTACACAATTTCACGATAAACTTGCCATTTGCAATTTTGTTGATGTATGTATTTATTTTATGATTGCATATTCAAAAGTAAGCAAACCACATCTAATTTAATTTTCTTAGTATCAACATTTTTTGAACTTGGATAGAAAATTCCTACTTTGATATTTTACTTCATCAACAAAAAAGGCTAGCTTGAAACCAAATGCATAGAACTTTGTGATTTTTAAGTATAACGAAATCTATATCTACTTCTCTAAGGAATAGGAAATCCAAGTGCTTGAAGCAGCCATTGGACACGTATCGACTCCAGCTCATGACAGTCTTTTCTGTGCTTCACCACCATCACGTTGGTTTGTGTACCTTTACTGGAGTGAAAATTATGTTACCAGAAAACTCTCCAGCAGAAGAAGTTCAAAGTCTGTTTTGTTTGACAGAGGTGCCCTTGAGACTCTCCAGGCTTGGTTTATTTACATAGAGAGATGGAAGAGTCTATAAGGTAGCAATCACAAATCTTAAGGACAGCAGCCGGTTTCACTCTGCTGACATAACTGTTGTCTCCCCCTGAGGAGTGGGATCACCCAGAGAGCTGTGAGACTCACCGGCTGTTCTCAGGCAGAAGCAAAAAACCCCTTTGCATCAGAAAATCCAACTGCTTCCTGACACTGGTTCCAAACTGGCGTTCTGAACTGTTTATTTTTGCACTGCAGCAGCAGGCGTTGTAGCTTTTGAGCCTGGTTGCTGGTCACTTAGCAACATCTCAGGGCAGCAGGATGCAGATGCACGTCAGGTGGACGTGGCAACCTTGAGAGCAACGTGAGCAGAGACAGGTTTTGGCTGTTCTTCAACTGGTCTTTTATTTGTCTGCTTCGATCATCACTACTGCTGTAACCTGAATAGGTTGTTCCATTAAATGTGAGCTTGGCCAGTGCCTGGAAAAAGCTGATGGATTTATGTGAACTTGAAATGATACTTTTACAGTCAAATATATGGGTCTCTGAGGTGCAGGCACATCAAGCTGTGAAGAGCTGTAATGACCCAAAGGTCTTACTAGCCATTGAAGCAAAACTACCAGAGGCAGCCCTTTATTTTACCAATTTCTGATGTACTGCCAGTGTTTTGAGAGACAGGCAAGAGTTGACTATGATTTCACGGCCAGGCTTAAGATGTTTAGGGTGTTATTTAAAGGAATGGGTTCCCAGGCTGGGAAGAGAAGAGCTAGAGTAGATTGTGCAGAGGTTTGCCCACTGTCTAGCTGGAGAACTTGTCATGGGTGAAAGGGAGTGGGGTTATGAATTGACCCTACAAGTAGATGAGCAAACATAACCTTCCCTGAAGGAGCTTGTCGCCTATTAACAACAACAACAACAACAACAACAACAACAACAACAACAACAGAAAGGTAGTCAAGTTTGAGGATTTTAAGTATTGAAACCCACAAATTTCTAACAGGTTTATGTAATAAAGCACAGGTTTATACTTGGGCATTAAAATTAGTTCTATGACAAATAAGGGAAAAACCCCAAATTCATTAGATAAAGTGGCTTTGATTTTTGACTCTAGGAAGCATAAAAATTCATCTGTTGATTTTTTCCCTGGAAGAAAATATTTCAAAAACTTTTAACAGGTCTATTCTGAAAAGGATCAGCATATGGGAAAAAATATTCTTAACCATAATTTTACAAAAAAAAAAACCCACAAAAGCAAAAACGTTTGGCTGTACATTTGTACCTACTCTCTGTATAGGGAGAGAACACAATATTAAATTAAGTCATAATAAAGGGAGTCTGGGAGAGGTGTGTTAGCATAGAACAAATGTTTTGTTTTCTTATGTTTATTTAAATGCAGGGCAAGAACTTAAAAAAATTCTAATAATAACATGATTTCTGAATCTTTGAATGGATTCTGAATTTTAATCACTTCACAATTGTTTTCTAATGATAACAGTGAAAATTTTTCACAGCACATGATTGATTGCAGTGAGAGTGAACAGTTTTGATACTAGTCATGAGGAAAGAAGAGTTGGCATTTGGCTATGAACGTTGGTAGGGTGGACTTGTACTTGCCCAGAAAGCAGCAGGACAGGCATAGCAGGGTCACCATAGATTGAGCAAACCGATTGTTCTTTCAAGAAGAGTTTAATAATGTCAAGCTGTCATTCTACTGATTTACCCACCAAAGTGTCGTCTGCATCTTACTACAGGAAAGTATGACATTCGTCATACAAGAGAGTATGGCATTTTAAAAGTAAGCTACATTGATTTATATTCTTTCCTTAAAAAACATCATTAAGACTTTGGTATTCTAGATTTTTAAAATGGCCTCCCAGGACTAGCTAGCTGCCAATTCTAAGGACACCTTTTGAAAGCTCAAGTCTACCAACTAAATCTTTGTAAAGACCTGCCAAATGAAATTGTTTTAGTTTCAGCACAATTGGTGCTAATCGATTTCTTTGGAAAAGAGGTTTCCAAAAAATTTAACTACTCCTAGTTACAACTACCAGAGTAACTAAGTAACTAACTAAGCAAATAAATTACCACTACAAGGCAACTAATAAGATCTTTACTTGCTGTAACAAGAGAATGTTAAGTCAATTATTTTAGTCATTATACCATTTTCTTTTTTAACCTTAAAAGCTTATTTTATTTTATTATTTTTTTTTGAGACGGAGTCTCACCCTTTCTCCAGGCTGGAGTGCAACGGCATGATCCTGGCTCACTTCATCCTCCACCTCCCGGGTTCAAGCGATTCTCCTGCCTCAGCCTCCTGAGTAGCTGGGACTATAGCTACTCATGGTAGCTGTGTGCACCATCATGCCTAGCCAATTTTTGTATTTTTAGTAGAGAAGGGGTTTCACCATGCTTTTAAGCTTACAGGTTGTTTAAAATTAGGTTTGTATAACTCACTCAAATTGGACAACTGACTTCTTCACAGAAGGGTGGCTGAAGCCCTGAAACACAGTCACTTTGCAGTGGCTGGGTGTCACTCGAATGGAACTATGAAGTCAGAGAATAAATAAATGGGAAACACCCTGAGGGTCATGACTGTGTCTGCAGCTTTCCTTCCCCTTCCCTCATCTTCAAGGCTGATTTCTTCTCTCCTGCTTTAAATCTCATCCCTTCTACTTGCTATGAGTTCTTGCTCTATCAGTTACTCATTCTCTTCTTCATTTACAGTGCCTTTTCTCTCCTGGCTCTTTCTTCACAGTCTAGAAACACAACAGATTTCTTGTACCACAAAAAAATCCCTTCCTTAATTCTGTGCCTGCTCATGTCTCTCCTTCCTTTCATAGCTAAGCTGCAAGAAAGCACTGTCTGATCAGCCTTTCCTTCCCTACCTCACCCCTGCCATATGTCTCTGTGGCCAGGCTTTCCCCTCCCTTCTTCCTTGAATCAATTCTGGAAAACATTGCCAGGGACTGACTTCCTAACACCCTAGCCCAAGCACCGCTTTTTTAAACTCTCATTTTACCCAATCTCTTGGGAGCATTTTGTAGATAATTTTCTTAAAACTCTTTTCACTCTTGGTTTCTAAGAAACCAATTATTCCTGCCTCCTTTTTTTCTGATTGCTCTTTCTCCGCCTTCTCTAATGGCTGTTTTCCTTTCAAGAATAATCTGCACTCCCCCTGTTCCCTCTCTGGCCCTGTTGACTTCTCACCTGCAATATCTCTGTAGTGGATTTTGCTGTGGTCTTTATAGTGATGGCTCTATAACCTCCTTAGCTCTAGCAAGGCATATCCATCTGCTTAGCAGATACTTCCAGTTGGATGCTCCCCAGACATGCAACTTTGTATGTCCAGATTGAGCCATTTTGCCTTGCCTCTCAAGTTGCCACTCTGCCTAGGCTTCCTGCCTTGTTTTGTAACCAGCCCTTAATGCAGTCTCCTCAGTGAGAAACCCTGTGAGTCCCTTGCCTTCATTTACAACACCTGAAAAGCAAGCAAGTGATTGCAGTAAGACACTGAGAGCTTTGAAGTGGAACTTTGGCAACATAAGCCTTCAGATCATGAAAGCTGATTTCACTTTTAAAGCTCTCATACCTTGGTGAGAGGCTTGCTTGGCTCACATTTGAATGAAGGAAGTGTGATTTGGAAATAGGATCATTTCCTGGAGCTCTCTGTTTCATGAGCACGCCCAGGTTATGTGTACATGGATTAATGGAAATGGGAGACTTGGCAGTCTGGAAATATGGTCTTGAGCTTAAAGTATCTGATATTTGCCAAGACTTTGGATTGTGTTGAATTGAAAATAAGATTTAAAAAAAAAAAAAACATAGGCATAATAAAAATAATCATCCCTGGCCAGGCATTGGTGGCTGACGCCTATAATCCTAGCACTTTGGGAGTCTGAGGCGGGTGGATCACCTGAGGTCAGGAGTTCGAAACCAGCCTGGCCAACATGGCAAAACCCCATCTCTACTGAAAATACAAAAATTGCCTGGGTGTAATGGTGGGCACCTGTAATCCGAGCTTCTCAGGAGGCTGAGGCAGGAAAATCACTTGAACCTGGGAAGTGGAGGTTGCAGTGAGCCAAGATCATGCCACTGCACTCCAGCCTGGGTGACAGAGCAAGACTCTGTCTCAAAAAAAAAAAAAAATCATCTCTTGGTTATGCATGATATTTACAAATTACTAAATGTCTCAATCCAGGAAGAAGATAATGAAAAATGGAATATGATGTTAAATGTCCAAAAAAAAAATTGCCTTGAAATACCCTATCTTCAAAATTACTGATATACGATTGAATTTTCCTTGCTAATGGTGTTAAAAACATGGCAATATTTTTAAAAAAGTGTTATTGAGAACAAATAACTGCTATAAAATACAGCATTTAACCACTAGGATCAAACTTCATGAGAACATGAACTTGGTCCCTTTTGTCCATGCTAGGTGTAGCTCCTGGAATTATGCACCTGCTGAATAAAAAGGTCGTTGTCAAGGTAAGACTCCAATTATATATTCATATTCAAATGATTAATTTTGTAAATGTGTGTTTGTTATATTCCCTCTGATGTTGCTTATGAAAAGCAGTAAAGAATTTTAAGAAACAGAAGCTATAAAGTTATTCTGAATTTGAAGAGGGACTGCAATTCATTCATTTCCATGCCCTGGTTGTATCATCGTCTTTGATGTATAAGTAAAATATCCAAATATTGCATTAATGTAATAGTTTAGATTACATGAACTTAGGACTTAATTTTCATTTAATAAAATGAGAACCATTTAGCATGTATAATTTATTGTCATATTGAAAACACATCTTTTGCTTCCAAACTTGCTGATGATTATTTAAGCTTAGGACTATAAAACTGACAAATATAAAACAGCACGATTATCACTCGGATTGTTCATTAAGATTCAAAGGAAGATAAATAAGAAACAATACCTATTTATTCAAAGCCATCTGGAATAATGTTATATGTTCTTTCAGGAATGAGACTTACATAAAAAGGAAGAGTTTTAAAAATGATACAGACTGGGGGAAGTCATTGTATGGATGACTATCAAGAACTATTCAGATCCGCTCAGATTTGGCTGTGATAGAAGGCTGTTAGATTAACTTGACTTACATTTGCCTTTGGAAAGATATGTTTGGAGAGAGCAGCTTTGAACTTGCTTATATCAGCATTTACTAACTGCTGCCACTATTCCTAATAACGCTTTTTATTAATAGCTTGCCAACATCTGCACTAAGGGATAATTAGAGGATCATCAGATTCCTAGTGGAGGCAGACATCTGATTTCACTTTAAATATGTTGTTGACTGATTACACGACCATAATTTGGGTCCACTGTAGTCTTTTAAAACAGCACTGTTGTTCTTGTGATAGACTAAATGTTTGTGGGCCTCCCAACTTTACATGTTGAAATCTTAATACCCAATGTGATGATATGAGGACGTAGGGCCTTTAGGAGGTGATTAGGTCATGAAAGTAGAGCCCTCAGGAATGGGATAAATGCCCTTATGAAAGGGACCCCCTAGCACTCTCTTGTCCTCTTTACACCGTGTGAACACACAGTGAGAAGCCAGCAATCTTCAACTCAGAGAAAGACCCTTACCAGAACCTGACCATGCTGGTACCCTGATCTCAGACTTCTAGCCTCCAGGACTGTGAGAAATAATATTTTTTAATAAGCCACCCAGTCTAAAGTACTTTGTTATAGCAGCCTGAACAGACTAAGAGAATTTGTACACAAGCAAGAGACAAGAACAGAAAACAAAGTGAGGATAAAATCTAAATCAAAGTTTTCTGGAAACTAGGTATTCCTTCAAATTTATTGGTGCTTATTTTTATTTGGAACCATGATGCCATATACAGGTTGAGCATTTTAACCTGAAAATCTGGAATCTGAAATTCAAAATACTCCAAAATCCAAAGCTTTTGAGTGCTGACATGACACTCAATGGAAATGCTTATTGGGATATTTTGAATTCAGATTTTTGGATTCGAGATGCTCAGTCAGTATCTGGATGTTCTTTTCATTCTAAGCTTTCAGTGGAAAGAAACTTTCTATTTAGAAAGTGCTTCTATGAGATAAGGAAGAAATTATGAAATAAAATTATTGGTTTCATAAACTAAACTGCGTAATTCGTATTTCAAGTTTATACCCAACTAGAACAAGGCCAAGTAGGCAACTAATATTCATTAGAATCTAAGGAATAAACACTGGGCTAGATGCTGGGGTTATAAAGATGAATTAGACATGTTCTGTGTCCTCAAGACAGTGTAGGGAGGGGGTAGATAGACAAAAATGCTAGAAGATGCAATACTCAGTGCAGTGTGATGACTTTGGAGTCTCCCTTTGCCTGCCTTCTCTCTCCTCTGTCCTAAGTCTCCTACCATGTGTGTCCAGAAAATACCATTGTCTATCCTATGATTAATTAAATCCACTCATTCACTCATCATATATTCTTTGAGTGCCTCCTGTTTGTCCAACTCTGCTCTGTGTGCAAAGGATACAGCAATGAAGGAGACATGTATCCCATCATCATAGAATTACATTCTCATAGGGGGCTGATAATGCATTGATAGCATATCAGACAGTGATAAATGCAATAAAACAAAATCAAGCTGGTTAAGAATGGTAGGAGGGTTAGAGTTTTAGACATTTCAGAGAGGTTGTTGGGAAAGCTCTTTGGAATAAGCTGATATTTGTGTAGAGAACTTGCAACATAATGACTGGGGTCCAAAACCTGCCAGGTACTTAGTGGAATGGAGTGAGTCCTACTTGTCTCGGCATCCCTGAGATCCAGCAGGGTTTGAAACAAAGAAACTGCTCATTAAATATGTGTTGGGTAAATGGGTTTCAGAGTGAGAAAGCTCACTCTCATAACTTGGACATGGGCATTGGCAACGGGGTGGGCTGGAGAGTAAGAGTCTTGACAGTTGGAGACACATGGGCTCTAGGAGTGAGTCCAGACGTCCAGGGCAGCCTGGGACTCAGTTCTGGAAACCATCAGCACTGGGCATTCATCAGGTAGGCAGCAAGGTGTAGAGGATGTAGCTGGATATCAATGTCTTTAGTGAGGGTTGCCTCATAAGGCTGAGGAGGTTGCACACTGAAAAACCCTAGGAAAATATCACAAAGTCAATGTCTATGTTTGCTACAGAAGTCTTTTGGCAGATGGCAGTAAAACATCCTGCTGTGACACTCCATTAAGTGTCTTGGCAAAGCCTACCTGGCGGATGCTAAAATGCGTTCACAGGGTTTCAAAGGCACCACAGAGGAGACTGAGTGCCAGTGGCCAATCATCCTTTTTTTTGTTTTTGTTTTGTATTGTTTTTGTTTTTGTTTTTTGTTTGTTTGTTTTTAAGACAGACTCTCGCTCAGTCACCCAGGCTGGAGTGCAGTGGCGTGACCTCCAATCATCCTTTCAGGATTGCCTTCGGGTTCAGCTTTATGCCTAAAGCTGGACTATTTGTCATGAATTCTCCTTCCAACTTTGTTAATTTGCAAAGTTGCAATTGTCACAGGAAACTCCGCTTTCTGTGAGGACCAGCCCCTGCCTGATTTTTCAGACTCTGCCTGGCACCACAATTCACAGCTGGGACCCTGGTGGCCTCACTTGTGATTTCTGGGGCACCATTTCCAATTCCTGAGCTCAGTTGGCTTACGACAGGAAGTGGATCGGCAGCCTCCATCTTCTCTCCCACCTTAACCCTTGTCCATTCAAAACCTGTCCCTCAAACAGAACTGAAGGGATTGGCCTAGGACTGCTCACTGGGCTTCTAAATTTTCCACCTGAGTTTCTCTGCTTGAGCCCCTGCCTCCAGGAACGTTGGATGGGCAGCTGACACCTGCCATCCCCACTCTGCTCTCCACAAGCTGACTTTAAACATAAAGCAGGCAGCATTTTTCCTAAGTCTATTAATTACTCAGCTAGTATAATGGTCTTTTCTGGGATTACAGCTCTATTTTAAACCTTGTCTCTGGAAGCAGAGTCCTGCGAGTCTAGTCTTGGGAGCCTGGGGTCCTGCCCCATTTCTAGCCTGGGGTGCGGGGCCCTGCTACTCATGGACAGGTTTATTTCCTTGGTGCCTGGGCCTCTGCAGGCACAGAGGTGACTTTGTGTGAATTAGGAAACAGCACTAGGAAGAAATAAATAGATACATTTATCTATATACATTTAGATATAAAATATATTGTAAAAATATACATGTAAATATGTATTTTGATGTATGATATGTATGTTTTCTCCTAGTTTCTTTAGTGGGTATGTAAATAATATGAATGTGTATTAAGTAAGTGTTTGCAAAACTAAGGTCATATTAAATATGCTGTTTTTGAACTTTTAAGTAATATTGGCTTAGCATTTCTTTTACCATTAAATATTTGTTGACAATGCACTTTTAATATGGGTGCGTAAGATCCCACCATCTAAAAAATATACCACAGTTTATTTAGCCAATTCCTAATTGTTGGCCATTTGGGTTTTAATTTTTTGCTGTTATAAATAATGCTAGGACTATTATTGGTCTGTGTGAACCTTTGCATTTCTGACATTTTCATCATGAGATTATTATTAATAATCAGCCTTCAACCTTAATCAGCCTTTGGAAACAGCTATGCTCTCTTTGGTCCTCTAGTCCCTCTAGTCAGAGGTTTTCTTAGCTGTATTGTGCAATTTGATTTCATATTTACATTTGACTAGGTTTAGATTTCTATTGCTTTATTAGTGTAATGGAGTAAATCATTCAAGAACAACCAAGAATGTGCATTAGCCTTTCTTGCTAGTTGATACTCAGCAATCTGTCTCACGTGTATAAAAATGTCCCTTCAGGGACTGGCTCAGAGAGGGCGTGGGGTCATTAGAAAAGCAAGTAGTTGGGGAAGTCTGAGGGGGACACTGTGGTCCCAGTGAATGACTGGTATATCCCGTGCTGTCTCCCAAGAACTAGTGTTATCCTTATTCCCAGTCTTCAAGATGAGTGTCTAAAAAAACTTCTCATCAATTAACTGTAATGCCTTGGCTGAGCCTTGCTGGAAACTCAGTAGAGTGGGTAGGTGCTTTTTAGGGTTAAACTGTGTCCTCCTCCCAAAAAGATCCATTTAAGCCTTAATCTGTAGTACCTTAGAATTTGACTTTACGCAGATACAGGGTCTTTACAGAGGTAAACATGTTTAAATGAGGTCATTAGGGCAGACTAATACATATAACTGGTGTCCCTATAAGAAGGAGAAATTTTGTCTTGGGAAAGATATTCCATTTTATTGCTGTCTTCACAAAGAGAGGGCTGTGTGAAGAGACATAGGGAGATGACAGCCACGTGAAGACTGAAGTGATGCTGCCACAAGCCAAGAAATGTCTGGGGCGACCAGAAGCTGGAAAGAGCAAGGAAGGATCTCTCTTCTGCAGACTTCAGAGGGTGCAGAGCCTGACGACACCTTGATTTTAGACTTCCAGCATCCAGAACTGTGGGTAAATACATTTCTTTTATTCTCAGCCACGTAGTTCTTGATACTTTGTTGTGGCAACTCTAGGCAACTAATACATTACTTCTATGCTATAACCAGTGACACCACCAATACTTGGCCAGGGAGTTTTAGACTGTAGTACTTACAACTGTGTAGCTGCTGATGCATGATGCATTCATCCATCCATTTATTTCTTCATTTGACAAATGCTTATTTAGTATCAACTGGCTTCCTCATATCTCAATTTCTTTTTTTTTGAGATGGAGTCTCTGTCTGCCACCCAGGCTGGAGTGCAGTGGTGCCATCTTGGTACACTGCAAGCTCCACCTACTGGGTTCATGCCATTCTCCTGCCTCAGCCTCCAAAGTAGCTGGGACTACAGGCGCCCGCCACCATGCCTGGCTAATTTTTTTGTATTTTTAGTAGAGATGGGTTTCACCATGTTAGCCAGGATGGTCTCGATCTCCTGACCTCATGATCCGACCACCTCGGCCTCCCAAAGTGCTGGGATTACAGGTGTGAGCCATCGTGCCTGGCCCTCATATCTCAATTTCTAATGAACCAGTGCCACAAACACCATCTAACTATTTGGCTCAGTCATTGTACCAAATTTTAGGGATTTTTTTTTCCCCTTTGCCTGTAACTTAGTGCCCAAACAAAATATTCCTACAATAAAGCTATACCTATGTCAGCCCTCTTTCCCCCACTGCCTGGCCATTCTACATGTTATTTGATGATATGTGATCCTGTATTGCTTGGTGGTTCTGCCCATTTATCTCATCCGCTTAACTCAGTGATGTTTGAGCCAACTCAGGTTGATCAGTTCCATATACTTCCACCCACAATAAACAAGTCTCTATTACCCATTTCTTACCTTTTATTTGACAGGAGAAATATGTCCACTCATTCAACATAGAGCCCAGCAGTTAAGCAAATACATCACTTTCTTTAGTTTACGCAGAAACAGTTTATTCCTTGACAGTAGTAACCAGAATCTCTCCTATAATCTGATAAGTTTTAGCATAGAAATGAGCACACAATACTGGTTTAATAAATATTTGACAATAAACTCTCTGTGATCTCTGTGTTCCCGTCTGTTTCAGACAGAATGGGGCTGAGTTTCTTGCTTAAGCTGGTGTCTTTCCAACCCTTCATTTTGTCCCTTAAAATGTGTCACTGTATTTGGGGAGAGTTTGGTTAGTATTATTGGCAAAATCATTGGAAATCATGGTGGCCGTGGAGAATCATCAAAGGTCTGATTCTCTGATTCTGGTACAGCCTAGCTGGTTAAGACAAAGCCTTGAGATCCAGTTCCCAACTCTCATGCTTATGAGGTTAGTGACTTGAGGAAAGCAATTAATTCTGCCAAACTCAGATGTGTTCTCTGTAAAACAGGAATAATATAATAATACTAACCCGAGTAAGTCATGCCTACTCAATGAGATAATGAGTTTAGACTAAGAAGCACAGTAACTGGCCCCCTAGTGAGTGCTTAATAGACAGCACACTAGTATTACTTAGTAGAGCCCCGCATTGTATTTCTAGGTGTTATCTAGTGACTAAGAGAATGCCATTCATTGCAGGTCCTTCGGGGTAGTCACATGCCAACAGAGTGCTCTGGCTGCCATTGGTCTGGGCTGTATGCAGGTCTGGAGCTGCAGGCTCACCTCTTGGCCTCTAAAAAATACAAAATTCTGGGGGCTTTTGCATTTTAACCTTTAACCTTTAATTTAGTTTAACATGTTTCTTTTCTCTACCTCCCCTGCCTCAGCTTCTGGGCAGTTGGCAAAAGGTAATAAGACAAAATCAGATGCTGCTAGGGCCTTGTTTCAGTCCCTGTTTATTTTTCTCCACCAACATTTACATCTTATATTAATTTTTATTTTCATAAAATTCTCCTGTCAGTTATATTAGAGCATTGTATGTAGATATCATCTTCAATAGAATTAAACATTTTCAATAACTATCTTAAGAGCAATACTTTCAACTTTAGGTCTGTGAAAAAGGCAAGAGCAATGTTCTATATTTACCTCATTTTGCTAAGTCACTTAAGAACTTACTTCTTTAGCCCTGGAGATTTATAGAGGCTAACTTTATGAGTAACAGAAAAATAGTCCTAAGGCAGAAAAGCCTTATGTAACCTTGGTAAGCACCAAAAGAGCACATAGGTTACTGAATAGAAAGACACTGTAATGTGAAGTGTTTTATTATGTCAGACAGCATCAAATTTTCAATCAGCTTTATGGTAAAGAAAACGAGAGCAATGGTTTTTGATTGAATTATGAACATAAAATCTACCTCAATTGTGCTAATAGAAAACCCTAATGTCGATCCTGGCACAACTTCCAAATTTTTAAACATTTATGCTTTTCATTAGTCATAATCACCATTAACACTTGAGCACTATCCATAAAAGTAGACTTACTTGCAGATGCCAAAAGCTAAAGCAAGAGCAATTGACGATTCTGAACGTAATAAAATATCAGGCAGAAATATGAGGCCATAGAAACATTCATTTCTTGCAGACTTTTAGCTCCCTAGAAGCTATTGGTAGCCTATTCTATGTATTCATATCGTTTCATTTATTAGTATAATCTTATAATCTGGGGCATTTCTGTAAATAGTTTCATTTATTACTATGCCTTCTAATGTTGGAACATTTCTGTGATACTAAATGGTCCTGCAAATGGTTTTAAACCTGCTATTATGTTCCTAAGACTTCTGACCTCCATTTCCCTCAACAAATCTTTTAAACCTCTCAACATAAGTGGCTGTGGAGCTTGGGAGATGGGAAATGTAATAACACCAGTCACATAGGGCAAGCAGTGGAACTTTTCTCTAATGTGCTTCAGACTGACTGGAATGAAAGAACAGTGCAGACTTTTCTTCAGGCTAGCTGCAAGTGAAGGTGAGCTGGGGGAAGCATTCATGATGTGAATAATCCAACCTTCAGAAGGTAAAAGGCGATGTTAAAACTCCTTTCTTCTGACCTATGCCAACACTTTATTCCAGAGGTGAAATGCCTGTGAGGTTATGGAGTAGACATTCTATTCCTGGATGTCACTTACTGTATCATTGTAGAGTTGCCACAGACAGAATTTCCTGATATGAGCCTCTCTATTTCATAGCAAATTTTCAGGGTTATCTTTGATATTTAAGGTATAAATCAGACTAATGTTTTAAAATGACTTCTGACTTGCAGCCTCGTAAGCTGTCAGTACAACACTTAGGAAACAATGCAAAATGTGAAAACTCATAATTCCACCGAAAATTAAGGCAGGCAGAGAAATATGACCAGAATTTGGGTAGAATTTTCAATAAAGCAGATGTAGATATATAATGAAAAAATTAAAGCAGGCTGTGATATATTCTTAGCCTCATGAAACAAAGGAGTTTCACTTTCCTTGAAATGACTAGAAACATGATTTCTCTCTCCCTTCCACTCTATGACTACATCTGTGTCAGGGACCCTGGCAGGGCCTGGTATGTCTAAAGTAGCAACAGCAACATCAACAGCGTCCACAAACAAAAACAAAACAAACAAGAAATACATCAGCTACTGAGTGAGGGCAGAATAGTGTCCTCCTCCTCCCCAACTGGCACTTGCTTTGTTCATTAGCCTCAGTCCAGCAATATGGAATAGCTTGTGGGGAAGGCCTGGTAGATGTCCCCTCACTTGAGGACTAGACTTCCTGTAAGCCAAGAGTTATAGTGAGGGCTGATTTAAAAAAAAGCCTTGGCACTAAAAGGAGTTTATGCATGGAAATAATTTTTTCATATATTTCATCAGAGTAGAGGCTAGTCTATGTAAAAAATGTGTTATTTTAAAAAGGCTTCAGTAACCAAATGCATGAATGTCAAAACAGACTTCTATCAAACTTAATGGAAAAAGAGGGGATTAGGGAATTGTATTGAGTGTTTGGAGACAACTAGAATTATCTTGGTCTTTATTCAAACTACAGCCTTCATATATGGAACACATAATGAGTGGGGAAGGAAGGAGGGAAACAACATAGGGAGCTTTGAAAGCACGAGGTTTCCCCAAATATGACTAGGTATACTGAGAGTGTCTCAGATTTCTCAACAACACTGGGGCCTAAGTGTCTCAAAGAATATCCTCAATTGTTTTTTGTTTTTTGTTTTTTTTTTTGCTTAAAAAACCACAACACAAAACTTATGAAAGCCTCACATGTACTTGGTACATGTGGTACGACAGCTAAATTACAAGGGATATCCTCTCCTCTTGTCCTACAGGTTACATTCATAGATTATTGAATGTGAGGGTCATTCTTGACCCCTCTACTATAGCCACACTATTCTGCTCAGAGGGCACATGGGTTAATAAAAGTTCTAGCTGGAAAGCAGAGCTATTCCAAGACTGTGCAAAGCAAATGTTCCAAATAGAGAGTGGAGGTCCTTTTTCAGTGCAGCCCTGGATGAATGCTGCTGCACACTGGGAATTCAGCTGGGAATTGCACTAATTAATCTCTGAGGTGATTAATTTGTCTGGAATTTATTCCTTCTGGTGGGTTCTTGGTCTCACTGACTTCAAGAATGAAGCCGCGGACCTTCGCAGTGAGTGTTATAGCTCTTAAAGAGCGTGGCCGGAGTTTGTTCTTTCAGCTGTTCAGATGTGTCCAGAGTTTCTTCCTTCCGGTGGGTTCGTGGTCTTGCTGACTTCAGGAGTGAAGATGCAGACCTTCGCAGTGAGTGTTACAGCTCTTAAAGGTGGCGTGTCTGGAGTTGTTTGTTACTCCCAGTGGATTCGTGGTCTTGCTGACTTCAGGGATGAAGCTGCAGACCCTCACGGTGAATGTTACAGCTCATAAAGGCAGTGCAGACCCAAAGAGTGAGCAGCAACAAGATTTATTGTGAAGAGCGAAAGAACAAAGCTTCCACAGCATGGAAGGGCACCTGAGCAGGTTGCCGCCGCTGGCTGGGGTGGCCAGCTTTTATTCCCTTATTTGGTCCCGCCCATGTCCTGCTGATTGGTCCATTTTACAGAGCACTGATTGGTCCATTTTACAGAGTGCTAATTGGTGCGTTTACAATCCTTTAGCTAGACACAGAGTGCTGATTGGTGCATTTACAATCCTTTAGCTAAACACAAATGTTCTCCAAGTCCCCACCCAACCCAGAAGCTCAGCTGGCTTCACCTTTCAGTGGGACCAAGGGAAATTTATACATTGACCAGATCTCTCCAGAAATATATTGAAAAAAATTCCTTTAGCTTTTCTGGTATGTAGAAGTGGGAACATTATCCTGAAGACTCACTGGAACAGCAAATCTCCTAAAATGTTTTATCATGAGAAGCATAAGACTATTTGGGGTGCCTTCTAGGGGAATATCCATCAATAGGAGGAAAAAAATATATGACCTCTAAGAAACAAGTCCTGAAAGCAACAAGAAGAGAATGGGTTGTACTGATTAGAATTCTTTGACATTGACAGAAAGTCTAATTAGAAAATGGTTAGAGCAAAAATGGAATTAAGTAACTCCCCTAAACAAAGCATTCAGGGGTATACTGGCTTTTAGTCTGGAGGGGCGCAAGTAGGGTTCTCATAAACTGATTTCTCACTGTCTATGTCTTGAAGAGGAGAGCCCTCTTCCTTTATCTGTGTTCTATCCTCAGAAAAGATTCTCCTTTAGAGGAGAAAGATGGCTACAAAAACATCAGCCACACTTTCAGGTTATGTCCCTGTAGAAACAGAGCATCCACCCCTCAGCCAGCACATTCTCTTGTGGCCTTGTTGGCTGACTGGGTCATGTGCGCTTCCTGGAAACAGTCACTGTGGCTGGAGATCATCTAGCTGATTGGCTTTAGCCCAAGACTCCTGTATTTCTCTGAGACTTGCCAGGTCACAAAGACTAGAGTAAATTCCCAAGACAAATCAGGATCCTTTGTTTAAAAAAATAGAAATGAAAACCAGGTAGTCAAACTGCAAAGACCCATTACTTAGAGTGAGGTTAAAATGAAACAGAGCACAATAAGATTAATGAAAAATAAAAATAAAACAGATTAGAGTACAATATACAAAGACTGTTAAATAGTAATATAGAATGACAGAATCAAAATCTGTATCAATCTAGTAAAGAAAAGAAATGATATGAAAATTAAGTTGTGATATGAAAAAAATTAAGAAAATCTTCCAGAAAGCAGAGGAGAAGGAAAAGAATAAATGATAAAAAAGGCAGAGAAGAGAAATCCAACTTAGAAATTACAGGTATTCTTGAGCAAGAATTCAGAACAATGAACATAGACATACTTGTGCATAATTGAAAAGACCTCCCAGACACTATGAAAAAATGTGTATCTAGGTCAGAGTATTTATTATAGTCCAGGAAATATTAATGAAAAAAGGCTTCCACCTAGATATAGTCCAGCTAAAGTTTTCAATTACCAGAATAAAGAAAAATTAAAATTAGACAGAAAAAAGAGGCTATCCAAAGAGAAATAAAAGGAATTCTGGCCTGATTACCAACTTCCAGAAAATAATGGAGTTTGTATTATCTCCAGAATTTTGAGAGAGTAATGTTGTGACCCAGAAATTTTATAGTCAGCTAAATTACTATTTAAGTATGTAGAAAATAAACATGACTTTAATGAAAAGATGATATTTACCTGCATATATTAAAACAAAATTACTTGTAGACACACTTCACCAACTGAGAATTGTATCAAAATACAAATCATGAAGTGGAAATGTATGACATATACTGTGGACTAAATTTTTCTCCCCAACTCCACATATTGAATTCCTAATCCCCAGTGAGATGGTATTTGGAGGTGGAACTTTTGGGAGGTAATTATGTTTGGAAGAGGTCCTGGGGTTAGAGCTTATAAGGGGATGAAGAGACTACAGCTCTCTCTCTTCATCATGTGAGGATGCAGCAAGAAAGTGGCAATCTAAATCAGGAAGAGGGCCCTCATCAAGAACCTGACCCTGCTCACATCCTGATCTTAGACTGGTCCCCAGAACAGTGAGAAATATATGTTTGTTGTTTGAGCCACCTATGCTATGGTATTCTGTTACAGCAGCCCAAACTGGCTAAGGTAGTATGTAAAGATTGATGGTGGAAACTGGAAACTGCAGTCCAGAGTCAAGTCTAAAAAGTTGTAATTATGGGTTCTAAGAATTAACGTCATTGTATAAATGATTATTAAAAATAATATGTATATACTTTGAAATAATTCAATAACAATGCTCTGGTTTTGGAATTTCATGTTATACTAGCAAAAAAGGTGTTTTTTCCCCCAAAAAAACCCTTTATATTATACTTGGTTTTGGAGAACAAGGAAACAATGAAACATACTTGTTTTATATTGAGGAAGTTCAAAAGATATCATTCCAGTTTTACCTTCATAAGTACATAAAAGAAAGTTAAGGAATGTTTTTTGAAAATTCAAAAGTAATAAATAGTAGTATTCAAATAAAATGTATAATTTATAAAATAACAAGAAAAAAAGAACTAAAAAGTAATAGCCCAAAGCTCATACAGAAAAAGGCTAAAAGAAAAATGAAGTGATGAAGCACTAAAATTATGACAGAATCAAGGAAATATAGGACAATATATTGTTTGTCAGTATACCTAATGTGTTAATATCTTCAAATAAAAGTTGAGATGTTCATGTTGTGTTACAAAGACAATCAAAGTTGTAAATACTGGTTATAAAAACAAACGGCAGTGATGTTGACAAAATTGCAAAGTAACCAATTATAAGCTCTCATCCTCAAACTGCAACATTGAAAAACAGGCAGAATTGACAGAACCAACATTGTCAGAACACTGAAAATGGGAAAACTGTTTACAATAGCCAAGTAAACACTAAGTCAAAAAAAAAAAAAAAAGGCGACTTCAAAATAATAGGAAACCGTTTTGGCATTTTTACTTGCCCTTGCCTCTCCCTGTAGACAGAAACCCACATTCCCATAGTGAGACCCTAGTCTCTGTTTCTGGAGGAAGCAGAGATGACCCTACTTACAAATTGTTGTGTATGTATGTTTTAACATATTTGGAGGCTACTTGAAGAAGTGCTGATCTCTGTTATTCCAACCTTGAAACTCAGGCTGGAAAAGCAGCAAGTATTGCTCAAAAACAATACTTGCATGCCAAACTAACAATTCATAGACTCCCAAGGGAAAAGATGACAGATGAACCATAAAACAGAATGCTCAAGGATGCTTAAGGAGCAAAAACTGGGAACATTTCTTTGGGAAATTGGAACATACAAAAGTATATTGTGAAATTTAGAAGGACATATGCATGTCCAGAGTAAGACACATGCTTAGATAGTACCTAAGAAAATTCTCAACTTTCACCATGGGCTCAATGCAAGCCCGGCTATATGTTGAAGAAGCACTCTGGAACAGAACCAATCTGTAAAGACAAGAGAAAACGTCTTTTGTTGTTTATTTTATATTTAGCTCCTGAAATTCAAGGGAATTCCCTCAAAACATTAGCTAACACAAGCTAAAGAAAAAAGAACTAAGTGACCACAAGAAATAGTCTTTGCAAGAATTATTTGGGATAGTCATTAAATAAATGGACTATTACAGCCTTTAACAAGCAAACAAAAAATACAGCAAACTTTGGGGAAGGGTGTTAATCTGATTTTCAGAGTTACCACATTATAATACTCAAATGTCCAGTTTTCAACAAAAAACATCACAAGGCTTACAAAGAATCAGGAAAGCATGACTCATCTAAAGAAACAAAATAAATGAACGGAAATCATCCCTGAGGAAGTCCAAACATCAGACTTACTAGAAAAATACTTTAAAACAACTGTATTAAATATGATAAAAAATCTAATGAAAACCATGTATAAACAAAGGGAAATTAGGAAAATAATGTATGAACAAACTGAACATATCAATAAAATGAAATTATAAAAAGGAAGGAAACAGAAATTCTGGAGCTGAAAAGTGCAATAACTGAAATAAAAAATTCACTAGAGGTGTTCAGTAGCAAAGTTGAGCAGGCAGAAGAAAAAATCAGCAAGCTTCAAGATAAAATAAGTAAAGTTATCAAATCTGAGGAGCAAAAGAAGAAAAGCATGAAGAAAGCTAAATAGAGACTAAAATACCTGTGGTATACCATCAAGTGCACCAACATATTCATTATGGGGGTCACAGAAGAAAAGAGAAAGAAAGAGGTGGAAAGAGTATTTTAACAAAATAGTGGCAGAAAACTCCTAAAATTCAATGTAAGACATGAGTCTACAAATCTAAGTGCTCGAAGAACTCCAAGCAGGATAACCTCAATGAGAGTCACACTGACACACATTAAAATCAAACTGTCAAAAGTCAAAGACAAGAAAAGAATCTTAAACACAGCATGAAAAAAGCAACTTGTCATGTACAAGGTATTTTCTGTAAGATAAATAGCTGGTTTCTCATGAGAAATCAAAGAGAACAGAAGACATTGGGATAACATTTAAAGTAGAGAAAGAAACTACACTTTTAATTGAGAGTTTCACATCTGGCAAAACTGTTCTTCAAAAATGAGGGAGAAATTAAGACATTTCCAGATAAACAAAAGGTAGACCTGCTATATTAACCATGTCTTTTAATTTTGATGTTTTGACATCTGGCATCTTATTGACCCTAGAGAGATTGCCCCTCTCTCGGCTAGCCAATTCCTAGAAATAGAAAACTATTTGTTTGTGAGCATGGCTTTTACATAAATGAACTAATAGACAGCCTTCCCTTCCCGCTTCCTCTATCACTTCCTCTTTACATTCTGAGCCAATAGTCCCCTAGCCTAGTTACCCCAGGGTCAAGTACCAGACAACTCAAGAGAGCTTGTACACTACAGAGCCCACTGAAATTATTCAAACTAGTCAATTCTAAGTCGGCTTACTCTGCTTCACCTATTCCTTGTCACAGAAACCTCAGTAAAGGCTATTGCTCGTGTTTTCTCTGTTCCTCCTGCTTCCTGACCCATCCTGATGCTTCCTTGTACAGCCCTTTATGATGAGGTGTGCTCCTTCCTCTTGGGGACTGTGAGTAACAAACTATATTTTTAATAACAATCATGCCCTGATCTTTTGGCCTTGCCATACCTGAATAATAAAACCTACATTTTAAAACACCTATCTTAAAAAGAAATGCTAAAAGATGTTCTTTAAGTTGAAATGAAAGGACACTCCACAGTTTAACTCAAAGCCATATTGAAGAGATAAAGATCCCCATTAAGGAGAATACATGAGCAAATCTATAAGTTATTATTAGTATAATTTGATTTGTAAATTCACTTTTTATTTCCTAAAGAATTTAAAAGACAAAAACATAAAAATAACTATAAATTGATTATTGGAGTAGACAATGTATAAAGATACAACTCAACAACAAAGACGTAAAACACAGATTGTGTAAACTATTGATGTTAAGTTGGTATCAATACAAAGTAGGTCTTATAAATTTAAAATGTTAAATGTAATCTCCATTGTAACCACAGATAAAATATCTAAAAAACTGTGTGTAGGAGGCAGTGATAATGGAATAAAAATTGTTCACTATGAAAAAATCAGCTAAATAAGAAAAAGTAGTAATGGAGGAAATAGGGATAAAATATTTATAGGACATATAGAAAACAAATAGCAAAATGGCAGAAGTAAGTCCTTTCTTATCAATAATTACTTTAAATGTAAATTAATTAAACTTTCTAATCAAACAACAGAGACTAGTAGAATGAAGAAACAAACAAATAACAACAGTAAAACATAATCCAACTATATGCAGTCAAGAGATTTCACTTTAGACCCAAAGATAAATTGACTGAAAGTGAAGGGGTAAAAAAAGATGTTCAAAGCAAATAGCATAAAAGAGCTGATATGAATACATTAATTCAGACAAAACACTTTTATTTAAAAACTGTTATAAGAAACAAAGATAAACATTAACTGTTGCCAAAAGAGTCCATTCTTTGAAAAGAAATAAGAATTATAAACAAGTATTCGCCAGACTACAGAGTCCCAAAACATATGAAATAAACATTGTCAGAATTGAAGGGAGAAATAGAGAGTTCTACAGTAGAGAGTTCTACAATAACAGAAGATTTAACGCATCATGTTCATTAATGGATAGAACATCTCGGGATCAATAAAGAAATAAAAGACTTAAACAATGCTACAAACTAGCTAGACCTAACAGACATGTATAGCACACTCCTCCCAACAATGGCAGAATACACATTCTTCTTAAGTGCACATAAAACATTCTCCAGCATAGACTATATGTTAGGCCACAAGACAAGTACCAAAATAAACTTAAAAAGATCGAAATCACACAAAGTATTCTTTATGACCACAATGGGATGAAGCTAGAAATCAATAACAAAAGAAAAACTTAAAAACTTAAAAATATGTGGATAGGCCAGGCACAGTGGCTCACGCCTGTAATCCCAGCACTTTGGGAGGCCGAGGTGGGTGGATCACTTGAAATCAGGAGTTAGAGACCAGCCTGGCCAAGATCATGCCAGTGCACTCCAGCCTGGGAGACAGAACGAGACTCCCATCTCAAAAAAAAAAAAAAAAAAAAAAAAAGATTTATATTGTTAGGATGTCAAGACTATCCAAGATCCAAGTGATATACAGATTAAATGTAATCTGTATAAAAATTCCAAAAGCCTTATTCTTTGTATGAATGAAAAAGGCTTACGTGACTGCTAATATACTCTTTGCCTTTGTAGATTTTTCTATTCTGGATCTTCATATGAATGGAATTATATAATATGTGGTCTTTTGTGATGGCTTCTTTGGAAGTGGTAAAATACTGAATCTAAAGGAGTGGTAAGTTAAGAAAGTATATTATATTCCAAAGAATTGTCATTTAAAGATACTCTTAAATTCTTTAGCTAAAATGCCAATATAGGAATTAAAATGGCAGGCTGATAATATCATACTAATATTTACATTGAATGTAAATGGATTAAAAATCAAATTAAAAAGTGAAATTATCAGACTATATAAAAGCAAGGCCTATTCGTATGTTGTCTCCAAGAGACATAGTCTAAATACAATGACAAAGATAAATTGAAAGTAAAAAGAAAAATGCATCTAGAAAACACTAATCATGAAAAAGTTGGGTGGCTATATTAATAACAGAAAATATAGGTTTCAGGAAAGTAAGTGGACACTTTGTAGTGATAAAGATTCAGTTAATCATGAAACTGAAACAACCATAAATGTGTAAGTACTCATTCAATAACTTAAAAATATATGAAGTAATATTGACATAGCTAAAGCAAGATATTGGCCTTGGTAATTGATAGGGTAACAAGATAAAAGTTAGAAGAATATAAAATATTTCAATAACACTAGAATCCACCCTGACCCAATTAGCATCTATAAAATGGTATACGTAATACCTACAAAATTCATACTCCTTCACATGCACATGGAATGTTAAGCAAGGTGTAACATAAAATTTCACAATGTATGTTTTTTAATATCAGTAGCATTATTTTATAAATCCATAGCAATAAAATTTTAATGAAAGCTGAATTATTTTGAAATTAAACAACAGACTATAAATAAACCATGGGCCAAACAAATCACAGAAAGTATTAGAAATTATTTTGAATTAAATTATGATGAAAATGCAAAATAGTAACATATCAAAATTTGTGGGCAGCAGCTAAAAATGCTTAGACATTTATAATTTTGAAATTCAGAAAAAAGGATTAAAATTGATTGATCTAATTTTCTACTTTAAGAATGAAGAAAAAATTATTAAAATTTCCCCCAAAATAAATGGCAGGAAAAAATAATAAAGATAGAGAATGAATCAAATACATAGGAAATAGTTAAACTGTAGAGGAAATCACCAAAGCCAGAAATCAATTTTGAAAAACACTGATGAATGCTAGCAAGATCCATCAAGGAGAAAAACCAAAAAAACCCCAAATTATTATAATATTTTAAAAACCACAAATTATTTATAACAAATAAAAAAGTAGATTTTGCAACAGATCCTACAAACATTAAAAAGACAATAAAGGAATATTTTGGACATCTTTACACCATTCACTAAGAGCATAAAAATAGAAATAGAAATTCTTGAAAAACACAACTGTCAAAACTTCACACGAATAAAATAGAAATCTAAACAAACTTGTACATATTAAAGAAATCAAATTTATTGTGAAGCTCTTTCCTCAATGACCTCTTCAAACCCGAAGTATTTTATTGTCAAACACTTGCAGGGGATAAAAACAGTCTAATGTATACTCTTTTAGAAAATAGTGAAAGGGGAATCCCTTCCCAACTAGCTTTATGTGGCCAGAATAACCCTAATATCAAGAATTAACAAACACATTATAAAGAATCTAGAATAGTCAAAAATTGTGAGTTTACACTATTTGACTTGAAGACTCTCTATTATGAATAATCAAGACCATCATATTGACATAGGAATATTCAAATATATTAATAGGACAGAATCAAGTCCAGAAATATTTATCTTTATACAGTAAACTAATTTCAACAGAGATGTTAAAGTAATTCCATAGAAAAACAAATATGTTCCATGAGTTAAGGTAGAAAAGCTGAATGTCTATACAGTAAAAACAAACCTTGAGCTCTATTTCAAATCATACACAAATTAATGTAACAAAAATTCATATGTTAAGCTCCTAGCCCCCAGCAACTCAAAATATGACTGTATTTGGAGACAGGACCTTTAAAAAAATAATTAAGGAAAAATGTGTTTATATGTTTGGGCCCTAATCCAATGACTGATGTTCTTCTAAGAAGCAAAGATTAGGAGATGGCCAGTGCACAGAAGGGTGATGGTATAAAGACTTGCAAAACTGTGAGAAAATTAATGTCTCTTGAAGTATGGTTTATTCTGAGGCAAAATTCCTCAACTGTGAGTCTACAAAATGAGATGTGTGCTTTTATTTATTTATTTTTATTTTTATTTTTATTTATTTATTTTGAGACGGAGTCTTGCTCTGTCACCCAGGCTGGAGTGCAGTGGCGCAATCTTGGCTCACTGCAACTTCCGTCTCCCGGGTTCAAGCAGTTCTCCTGCCTCAGCGTCCCAAGTAGCTGGGATTATGGACATGCGCCACCACGCCCGGCTAATAGTTTTGTATTTTTGGTAGGGACGGGGTTTCACCATGTTGGCCAGGCTGGTTTTGAACTCCTGACCTCAAGTGATCCTCCCACCTCAGTCTCCCAAGTGCTAGGATTACAGGCGTGAGCCACCACGCCCGGCTGATGTGTGCTTTTAAAATACCATGAAAGAGGCATTTCCATACCAAAAGGGGAAAATCAGAAATAAGAAATGGGTGATGGGTCCCAAGCAAGGCTGAAACCTAGCAAGGAAAATTTCATTACATTTTAAAGGATCAGGAATAATTCTCTTTGTCTCCAGGCTCACTGGGGTGGCTCTGTCTTCTGGGATTATCAGGGCAAGGATCCTGCCCCCTCCATTTTGGGCAGTGGCCCTGACACCTCTGGAATTCAGGAGGAGACAGCACTCTACCCCCGGCCTGTGTCCTCTGGGTCTGTGGTGGGGCGGTAGCAGTTCTGTGGATACCTGGACTGCCTTCTGGGTCATTCTTCCTTTTTCTTGAAGCATAACACAGGTTCACTGCCAAATATCTCTACTGGATCATTCTGTAGAATCCCAGAAGTCAGATAGTCTTCTTTAACTGTCTCATCCTCGTTTCCTTCAGTCCCAAACAGCATTTTTGCTGGTACAACCCCATCTCTATTCCTTGCCTCTGCTGATATGGCTGATTGGATCCATAAGTCACACACCTGTAATCTCTTTATCAAACAGGAACATTCTTGATTTTTCTTCCCAGAACGTAATTTTTCATCTTTTGCAACGTGGACAGCCCGAGAATTTTTCAAATCTTCAAGTTCTAGTTTCTGTTTGTGTAACAATTCTTTCAACTTATCTCTCTCCTCTCCCATTTTGCTATAAGCAGTAAGGAGAAATTAGGTTGTGCCTTCATCACTTCCCTGTGCTTTGTTTTACCTCTCTGTTCACTGGCCGTCTCCTTACCGTTGCTTCTTAGAAGAACATCAGTCATTGGATGAAGGCCCAAACATACAAACACATTCTACCTTTACTTTTTTTAAAGGTCCTATTTCCAAATGCAGTCTCATTCTGAGGTGCTGGAGGCTAGGAGTTCAATATATGAATTTTAGAGGGGGACACAACTCAGCTCTAACCCATGTCAAGGGTCTATTGAACTTCCTGACTCCACTACATATTGATCTTTACCTTTTAAGAACTCTTCTGTAATTTATCATTTATGATACAATTAATTAGATGTCATCTTTTGTTATTTGCTAATCCATTAAAATACTGTCTTTCAATAAATAATAATTTCTTCATATCCATCCATTGTGTTTAGCTGAATATGACAGCCCCTACCAGAACACTGAATTTAAGCAATCTCAAAAATGTTTCGGCGAAACAGTAATTTTACTTCCCTAATATAAGACTGAGGTACTCTGGATGAGAAATAGTTCCAGTGTTTACTAAATTAATTTAAAAAATTATTGCATCTTAGGCAATGTTATAGGCTCCTGGGATAGGGTAGTCAACAAAATGAAATCCCTGCCTTGATGGAACTTAACATTTTATTTGGTGAGACACGTAATAAGCAAGTAAATAAAAGCAAGATGACAGTTTCAGTCAAAGGAAAATACAAATACACACACACACACAAGCAGAGTAAAAATTAATAGATTGGAATAGGGTTCATAAAAATATCTAAATAGTTGAGATTCAAAATGAGTTGTGATGTAATTTTTTTTTTTTTTTTTGAGATGGAGTCTCGCTCTGCTGCCCAGGCTGGAGCGCAATGGCACGATCTCCGCTCACTGCAACCTCCGCCTCCTGAGTTCAAGTGATTCTCCTGCCTCAGCATCCCGAGTAGCTGGGATTACAGGTGCGCACTGCCACGCCCAGCTAATTTTTGTATTTTTAATAGAGATGGGGTTTTGCCATGTTGGCTAGGCTGGTCTCAAACTCCTGGCCTCAAGTGATCTGCCCGCCTCGGCCTCCCAAAGTGCTGGGATTACAGGCGTGAGTCACCATGCCCAGCTAAAATTAGTTGTGATAAATTTGTTATGAGGTGATGTGTTTTTCTTCTGATTTTAAAGAATAAAAAAAATTGTGGGAAAAAAGACTATCTTTCTGTAAACAGAGGGGTGGACAAGACATTGCAGTCATATTCTGCATAAAGACATTTCAATCAACGACAGACTGTATATAGTTGGTCCCATAAGATTATAATGCTGTACTTTTACTGCACCTTTTTTATGTTTAGGTATGTTTAGATACACAAATACTCGCCATGGTGTTATAAAGGCCTACAAGATTCAGTGCAGTAACATGCTGTACAGGTTTGTAAGCCAGGCTATACCATATAGCCTGAGTAATGTCGTGGGCTATACCGTCTAGGTTTGTGTAAATACACTCTATGATGCTCACATAATGACAAAATCACTTAACAAAGCATTTCTCAAAACATATTCCTGACATTAAGCGACACATTGCTGTACTTCCTTTGCCCCAAATATTTTCCTATACTATGGTTTCACGATACTATTACAAAAGTTATACATATTTTCTTCTTTTAAACTTTCATACCCATTAACATATAAATGGTTTCTTTTTAAGCAGCTTGATTTTGTCCTTCAGAAACTTGATTACCAGTGGCAAATTATTAAAAAAACATTATATTATTTATTCTTCTTTTCTAAAATTATATGAATTAAAACCCTTCAAATTTGAAGATTACAACTTCCTATTTTAAACTGTGGTTACCTAGCAGAAAGACGCTCATGGCAAACTGCATGTGTCAACAAACTTATTCTGGAGAAATTAGTTCAGACCCTCCAAGATTGCTTAGAAGATGCCTTTCATCCAGGAAGGCAGCAAGAATTCCAGGTTATCTGTGGGGCTAAATTACTGGGCGGCTCATGAAGAGACCAAAATTCCATGGTCCCAGACCTGAGACTCCCAGAAAGTTAAATGTGAAATGTGTTATCCATTAAAGAAATTGAAAAGACTGTCAGATCTGCCCATTCCATCACTTCAAACTCAAAGAGCAATAAAAATCAATTATAAAATGTTGTTAAATGTTAGGCCTTATTGTGTAAATAGTTCAGTATCTGATTTTAAAAAAAATCCTGAATGGGTTTGCAAAGATTTTAAATTTTGTCTTATTTGTTTGACTTCAGTATTGATAGACAGATTATCTAGCCTGCAGGGTCTTTTTTCTTAGTCTACATTTAAAATTAGGTAATTAAATAGCTTTGAATGTACTTAGAAACTACAAATAACAAGTCACGGAAAGAAATGAGGATATAAAAATGAAATTTTTCAGATCACAAATAACAAATTCAGAGAGCAAGTGAGCCCCCGCTCACAGCAGGCTGTGCTTCAGGTGGGGTTGAGGAAGGGATGCATTTCAGTGGTTCTGTCAGTTTACATGGATTGTGTTCTGTGGAGAAACTAATTGAATGAGACCCTACAGAGTTCACTTTACTTTTTCAAAACCCATATAATTTTCATTGCATTATGCGCTGGTCGCCATAAGCAGAACATAAATTAGCTTGGTTAGAGAGCACTGTGTGCCTGTCAATAAGCTCTTCAGTTGTAATAAAGTTATATCGCCATCATACCGCTAAGTCCTGGGTTAGGAGGAGGAAATGCTGAAGGGAAACCTTCTCAGTGCACCTACTCCTCTCAGCCCTCTTTCATTTCTCCCTCACTTTCCTTCCCCTCCTCGACTGTGTAAAGCCTTTGAAAGGACTGTTATCAGCTATCATTAAACCAGCTGCCTGTCTCCTTGGCAACCCTTATCAAGCTGTACCAGGCTTGGGCTGCTAGTGAGTACGTTCAAACCTGCATTGAGTAAGGTGCTTCAAAATTTTACCATCTACTATACTAAACTCTTATAAAATATCAGGAGAAGAACTATATCTTAGTCTGCCTACAGTCTTTATGGTCTAAGAAGATGCACTGGAATTCACCAGCAGTGAAACAAAAAAGGTGGGAGGAAGAGAGAAAAGTCATTTCATAGATGCAGAAAAAAAAATTCTCTTTGATCCCCTTTTCAAACTGATGAATATTTTTATGAAGAATGTCTGCTTCTGGCTCTGATCAACTATGTGTTATTAATATCCTCATTGTCTTCTCTATATTCACATCTAAGCTTACATGGCACATGTTGAATCACTGAAAGAAAACAAGAAGCCACCTCTCTTAGCTTCTCTGATGGTTCAATAGTTAAGACTAAACAAGACACTGTTGGCTGCCTGCTGTCTCTAACTAATTTCTTTGTTCTTTATGACTGCAGAGTTCCAATTTTGCTGAAATTTTCAGTCCCTTCTCCCCTTCCACATTGTTCAGGGTAAATCCTGACTAATTTAAGCCAATCATAGTAATTTCATTCCTTTTTCCAGTGATTGATTAGAAGATTATGTGACCTAATGTTGGTTAATGAGAAAGAAGAGGAATTCAACAGGGAGGCTTCAGAATGCTGCCATAATCAAGAAGAGACATAAAGAAGTAAACCACCAGGGGTAACCATCTTGTGGTCATGAGGGTTTGCTGACCTGAGGTTGGCAGAGATGAAAGTCATAAAGATTCTGGACCTCCATGACGTCACTGAGCTATTGAATCTTCTAAAATTGAAGTAGTCCAGCATTGGGACTTCTTTTAAAGTAACAAAACAGAATTTCCTTATTGGTTATGGCATTTAAATTATGTACGTATTTATTTCACTTTCAGCATCCCTAATACACTCATAATTCTTTATCCTTCTCATTTTCAGTTCCCAGTTTCTCAAAGTACTTCTTTTAGAAACCTTGCTCAGATTTTAAAATCTTCCAGTCCATTCTCACACACGTAGGGGCACCTTGGATTAAGCTATTGATTCAGAAAGTTAGTTAAAATTCCAATGTTTTCTAGGGAGTCTGACTCAAAAGCATCCTTTAACATGGAATGGTTTGCCATATTGGCTCAAATTCAACTGGTTCCTTAAGACAGTTTTATCCAGGAGAGGGAAGATTCCATGTAAATAAACGGTCAGGAAAGAGTGAGGAAATGTGAACTCCATTAGGGGCTCTTAGACAAAGAATAGCATGAGGGCTAACGGGTTATGGGAGGGTGGGCTTGGAAACCAGGAATAGAGACAGAATTAAATTTTTTAGTAGTTGTATGAAGAAAGATGAAGAGTGAAAGAACCAAATCCTCACCACTCTTTCTGAAAAGGTAAAGAACTCTTGTCTAAAGTTGATAAATCAGGAAATAAATGTATAAGCTAATTATTTCCAGAGTAAAACTCTTTTTGTTGTGATATTTGTGGCACTGCAGGCCTAAATATAGTTCACTCCTACCCGAACACATGTGCTTTAAAATAAAGCCCAGAAAATGCCAAATACCCAGAACCCTATAAACAACTCACATTAAAGAGACAGGCCTAGTGAGGAGTTAGACCTTCCTAGAACACAGCAAAGAACGCTTACCAGCTAGTCTTTTTTTTTTTTTTTTTTTTGAGACAGAGTCTCGCTCTGTTGCCCAGGCTGGAGTGCAGTGGCACGATCTCAGCTCACTGCAATCTCTGCCTCCTGGGTTCAAGCGATTCTTCTGCCTCAGCCTCCCAAGTAGCTGAGATTACAGGCGTGTGCCACCACACCCAACTAATTTTTGTATTTTTAGTAGAGATAGGGTTTCACCATATTGGCCAAGCTCGTCTCCAGCTCCTAACCTCATGATCCACCCACCTCGGCCTCCCAAAGTGCTGGGATTACAGGCTTGAACCACCGTGCCTGGCCTTGTCATTTTTTATTCTTAAATATGAACATAACTCAAGGATCACCACGTCATGAGGAAATTGAAAATCAGGAATGAAGATTATAAAAAACTTAATGAAACAAAAAAGCTAATAGAGGAAGTGTGTTTTGATAAGTAGAACTTTGAAAAACCTCTAATTAGAATATTCAGAAAATCAACATTTTTTAAATAAAATAAGAAGAGAATTGACAGAATACTCAAAGAATTTGAAAGTCCTTTCAAAGATTAAAAATATAATTGTAAAAAAATTAAATAAAAGGCCTTTTAAATCAAAGTGACAAAATTTTCCAGAACGTAGAGCAAAATAATATTAAAAGACAAGCATAATTACAGGGTGAAAAGAGACCTGCAAGATAAAACCAGGAGTTGTAATGCCAGACAGTTGATAGTTTTAGAAAAGAAGAACATAGAAAAAGCAGAGAGAAAATTATTGAGAAGATAATAGGCTACAATTTCCTAGAATTTAAAAAGGACAATGGTCTGGGTGCAGTGGCTCATGCCTGTAATCCTAGCACTTTTGGGGGCCGAGGCTGGTGGATTGCTTAGGTCAGGATTTCGAGACCAGCCTGACCAACATAGAGAAACTCCGTCTCCACTAAAAATACAAAAATTAGCTAGGCGTGGTGGCGGGCACACCTGTAATCCCAACTACTCAGGTGGCTGAGGCAGGAGAATCACTTGAACCCGGGAGGCGGAAGTTGCAGTGAGCCAAGATTGTGCCACTGTACTCCAGCCTGGGCAATAAACTGAGACTTTGTTTCACAAAAACAAAACAAAACAAAACAAAATAAAAATTAAAAGGATGATTATTTTCAGATTCTAGGGAGCAAGAAATTAACAAACATTTTTTACCTGGAAAGCAGTTGGTAGAGATTGGATTGGGAAGATATAGGGCTCTGCCAAGACAAGTATCCAAAGGAAAAAAGGATTCCAAGCAACAGCTAGGATAAATGGTATGATGGGATATCTTGAGAATATAAGGGACATTTTTTATGTGTGTCGAGAAGGAAAATAAGTTAACTGGAAACTACAAAAACCAAAACAAAACCCCAAAATAGAAAACAAAACCCTGAAACTTGTAAGATTATCATAGGAAAGATAAATGGAAGATTAACATATCAGTTTACATAGTGATCATTAAGATCATGATTGAAAAACGAAGACATATATATAAACTATCTATATAAGATGAGATATCTATACATATGTGTACATTTGTACATTTTGTCATGCAGGTATATATACTCCAAGGATCACCATGTCATGAGGAAATAGAAAATAGAAAATAGAAATATACACACATACACATGTAACTATGTACATATAGAGAGATATACAAATATATTTATGTGTATATAGATATACATACATAGCTATATATGTATAAATAATATGTATATAAACAGCCATAAATTTGTATAGACACTATATCTATATGTACATCTATATAGCTGCTGTTTAAATTTTAAAAGGTAACAAGTAGTATAACTAAAAACAATATAATCTTCACACATTCTTAAGGGAATTGTCAAGCAGAGCAAATGCTCATCTTTCATTGCGGGGAGGCAAGAAGTATTTGTAGTTGATAAATCAGTCTTAATGACTTTGAACTCCAGAACTCCAGTTTCCTCTGACAGAATATAAGTACGTAAGGGTCTACCCCTCAATGCCTGAAGAGGAATTATTTTCTAGAAGCTGTAACTGTAGGAAAAGACTTCCATACTCTGGCATTTCTGGATCACACAGCTTATGTGGTATAGCACACTTAGTCACCTGAATAGAGAGTTGTCCAGCCCATGTACAGACTTCCTAACCAGGTTTTTAGTGACCAATTCTTTTTCATTTTTTTCTTTTTCTTCTCATGATATAATATTTGACACACAAAAGAATATGTGATGTACATATAAGCTATGAAGCCAAATAAGGAACAAACATTGGTGAAATCACAGCCCATGTAAAAGCTAAAGTAGGAGCTGCTAATAAGCTGTAAACACTCTGTGAGTTTCTTTTCTATATCACATTGATTCTTCTTACCCATAGTTTATCACAATCCTGGATTCTGCAGTCATCCTTCTCATGCTTTAAAAAAATACAGCTTTACCCCAGGCATGTTTTCTGCTGGATAATATATTTAGTTTTTCTTTGTTTTGAATTTTATAAAAATAATATTCTTTATATATTTTTCTGAATTATGTTTTCAGTCATTCAACCGTGTGTTTGTAAGATTTTCCTGGAAAAGACCACATAGTAAATATTTTAGCCTTTGTGAGCCATATGGTCTCTGTCACAACTACTCATCTCTGCTGTTTTAGCAGGCAAACAGCCATAGACAATATGTAAACAAATGGGCATGGCTATGTGGTTTACAAAACCAGGTAGCCTAGGGGCCTGGCCTGTGGGTTTAGTTTGAGTAAACCTGCACTACAGTGTACAACACAGGTGAGCAGGATGTTTGTCTTGTTGAATATACTGTTACTAGATGCAGTGTTGAAGCTCAATAAATACTCTTGAATAAGTAAACACATATATACATACATTCATCTTGGTGACATACTTCTCTGAATATTTCCTTGAGATAAATTATTAGAAGCAAAATTTTTGCACCAAAGAGTATGCAGTCGTGATGTTTATCTCCAAGGCTTTACGTAGCTCTTAAAAGTGTACCTTGTTTATTCACAGAAGCGATGTGTAATAATGCCCATTTTTTCATGCCATTATCAAAATTAGTTATTATCAATTTCTGCTGCCTTTACCTTCCAAAATGAAAATAAATGAAACCTTGCTATTTTATTCAACAATTTTTTTTATTACCGGTAAGACTGGCCACACTCTTAGATAGTTTCCTTGTGTTTTATTTTCTTTTTTTGTGAAATAGATCTTCATATCTTTTGTATGTTTTTCTATTCAATTTATTTTTTGATGATTCATAAGATTTTTTGACTATAATAGAAATTAACCCCATGTATATGTTAAAGGATGATGAGGCATCATTCAATATCTGAATTAAAAAGCTGAAGTTATTGCTTAGTATATTAAAGGAGAGTGATGCTGGTCAGGCACTGAGTGACAATTTTGTATAGAGTTTTTGAAGGTGGTCAGGGATTAAGAGACTTCCAGATGTGGAAGTAGGTTGAAATCCCTTTAGTAGAAGCCTGGTTATGTGTATGAGACTTTGTTGATTGGTTTATATTCAGATGTGCATTTACTGGAAAGTAAATCCATGATGGGCTGAGTCAGAAACTCAGGGTCTCAGATTGGTTTCTTTACAAAAGCCTATTCACTGAGGTAACTTGTCTTTGATGTGTGGAACAGATATACAAAATGGATTCTTCTGACTAGTTGCTAACATTGTTGAAGGAAAGTCAGGTTTCTGTCATAAGAAAGTTTGAAGTTTTATATAAACACACTTATTACTGTTTTACTTTTTAATTATTGAGTTTGATGTCATGTTTCCCATGAATATCCTCCACCTCCACCATGGTTATAAGAAATCAATTTTCTTCTGAAACATTCACAGTGGTTTTTTTATTGATGCATAATAATTGTACATATTTATGGGTACATGTGATATTCTGATACAGGCATACAATATGTAATGATGAAATTAGAGTATTTAGGATATCCATCACCTTGAACATGTATCATTTCTTTGTGCTGGGAACATTTCAAATCTTTTCTTCTACTTATTTAGAAATATACAATACGTTGTTATTAACTATAGTCACCCTACTGTGCTATTAAATGCTAGAACTTTTTAAAAATTTTTTATTTCAATAGGTTTTAGGGAGCAGGTGGTGTTTGGTTACATGGATAAGTTATTTAGTGGTCAATTCTGAGATTTTGGTACACCCATAACCCAAGCAGTGTACACTGTACCCAATGTGTAGTCTTTTATCCTTCAACCACCCTTTCCCCTGCATCCCCAAAGTATCATTCTTATGCCTTTGCATCCTCATAGTTCAGCTTCCACTTATGAGTAAGCACATATGATATTTCGTTTTTCATTCCTGAGCTACTTCACTTAGAATAATGGTCTCCAATTCCATCCAGGTTGCTGCAAATGCCATTACTTCATATATTTTTTATGGCTGAGTAGTATTCCATGGTATATATACAGCACATTTTCTTGTTGATTGAAGGGCATTTGGACTGGTTTCATACCTTTGCTATTGCAAATTGTGCTGCTATAAACATGCATGTACAAGTATCTTTTTCGTGTAATGACTTCTTTTCCTCTGGGTAGATACCCAGTAGTGGGATTGCTGGATCCAATGGTAGATTTACTTTTAGATCTTTAAGGAATCTCCACACTGTTTTTCATAGTGGTCGTGCTAGTTTACATTCCCACCAGCAGTGTAAAAGCGTTCCCTTTTCACCACATCCTTGACTGTGGCCGTTTTTGCAGTAATAAGATGGTATCATATTGTGGCGTTGATTTGCATTTCTCTGATGATTAGAGATGTTGAGCATTTTTTTTTATGTTTGTGGGATGTTTGTATATCTTCTTTTGAGAATTTTCTATTTATGTCCTTAGTCCACTTTTTGATGGGATTTTTTTTTCTTGCTGATTTGAGTTCCTTGTAAATTCTGGGTATTAGTCCTTTGCCAGATGTATAGATAGTGAAGATTTTCTCCCACTCTGTGGGTTGTCTGTTTTCTCTGCTGATTATTTCTTTTGTTATGCAGAAGCTTTTTTTAAAATTAAGTCCATCTATTTATCTTTGTTTTTGTTGCATTTGCTTTTGGGTTGTTGGTTATGAAGTCTTTGCCTAAGCCAAAGAAGGGATTTTCCAATATTATCTTCTAGGATTTTCGTGGTTTCAAGTCTTAGATTTACGTCTTTGAACCATCTTGAGTTGATTTTTATATAAGGTGAGTGGTGAGAATCCAGTTTCATTCTTTTATTTTTTCAAAAATGTTTTGTCAACTGGAAATACATATATTTGGTATTATGTCTTTTTAACGTTGTATTTTATTGTGACAACAAACTTTTTTTTTAAATTAAACTTTAGGTTTTGGGATACATGTGCAGAACAGTTTCATTCTTCTACATGTGTCTTGCCAATTATCCCAGCACCATTTGTTAAATAGGGTGTCCTTTCCCCACTTTATGTTTTTGTTTGCTTTGTCAAAGATCAGTTGGCTGTGAGTATTAGGCTTTATTTCTGGGGTTTTATTCTGTTCTCCTGGTCTATGTGCCTATTTTTATAGTGGTACCATGCTGTTTTGATTACTATAGCCTCATAGTTTACTTTGAAGTCAGGTAATGTGATGCCTCCAGATTCATTCTTTTTGCTTTGTCTTGCTTTCACTGTGTGGGCTCTTTTTGGTTTCATATGAATTTTAGGATTGTTTTTTCTAGGTTCATGAAGAATGATCATGGTATTTTAACGGGCATTGCATTGAATTTGTAGATTTCTCTTAACAGTATGGTCATTTTCATAGTATTGATCTTACTCATCCATGAGCATAAGATATTGATATGGTTTGGCTGTGTCCTCACCGAAAATGTCATCTTGAATTGTAGCTCCCATAATTTCCATATATTGTGGGAGGGTCCCAGTGGGAGGTAATTGAATCATGGGAGTAGGTCTTTCCTGTACTGTTTTCGTGATAGTGAATGATTCTCATGAGATCTGATGGTTTTATAAAGGGGAGTTCCCCTACACAAACTCTCTTGCCTGATGCCATGTAAGACGTGATTTTGCTCTTCATTTGCCTTCAACTATAATTGTGAGGTCTCCCTAGCCATGTGGAAGTGTGAGTCAATTAAACCTCTTTCCTTTATAAATTACCAAGTCTTGGGTATGTCTTTATTAGCAGCGTGAGAATACGCTAATAAATTGGTACTGAGTATTGGGGCACTGCTGTAAAGATAACCTGGAAATGTGGAAGTTATTTTGGAACTGGGTAACAGGAAGAGGTTCAAACAGTTTGGAGGGCTCAGAAAAGATAGGAAAATGTGGAAAGTTTGAAACTTCCTGGAGACTTGGAAGGCTCAGAACACAGGAAGATGTAGGAAAGTTTGGAACTTCCTAGAGACTTGTTGAATGGCTTTGACCAAATGCTGCTGTCTCAGATGGAGAAGAGGAACTTGTTGGAAACTGGAGCAAAGGTGACTCTTGCTATGTTTTAGCAAAGAGACATGACATTTTGCCCCTGCCCTAGAGATTTGTGGAACTTTGAACTTGAGAGAGATGATTTGATTTAGGGCATTTGTTGGAAGAAATTTCTAAGTAGCAAAGCATTCAAGAGGTGGCTTGGGTACTGTGAAAAGCATTCAGTTTTATGTATTCACAAACACATGGTTTGGAATTAGAACTTATGTTTAAAAGGGAAGCAAAGCATAAAAGTTCAGAAAGTTTGCAGCCTGACAATACAATATAAAAGAAAACTCCATTTTCTGGGGAGAAATTCAAGCTGGCTGCAGAAATTTGCATAAGTAACAAGAAGCCAAATGTGAATCCCCAAGACAATGGGGGAAATGTCTCCAGGGCATGTCAGAGACCTTCATGGCAGCCCTTCACATCACAGGCCTCCTAGAGGCCTAGGAGGGAAAAATGGTTTCCTGGGCTGGGCCCAGGGCCTTGCTGGTTTGTGCAGTCTCAGGACTTGGTGCCCTGCATCCCAGCTGTGGCTAAAAGGGGCCAATGTACAGCTCAGGACATTGCTTCAGAAGGCAGAAGCCCTAAGCCTTGGTGATTTACACATGGTGTTGGGCCTGCAGGTGCACAGAAGTAAAAGAATGTCTTTGGTATTTTGATATGAATGGCATTGAATTTGTAGATTACTTTGGGTAGTATAGTTATTTTAACAATATTAATTCTTCCAATCTATGATTGTGGATGTCTTTCCATTTCTAGGTGTCATATTCAATTTCTTTTATTTGTGTTTTGTAGTTTTTATGGTAGATGTCTTTTACCTCCTTGGTTAAACTTATTTTAAGGTATTTTATTTTTTGATAGTTATTGTAAATGAAATTGCTTTCTTGATTTCTTTTTTAGCTAGTCAGTCATTCATGTGTAGAAATGTCCCTGATTTTTTTTACTAATTTTTATTCTGAAACTTTAGTAAGTTTGTTTATCAGTTCTAAGAGTACTTTGGTAAAGTCTTTGTGTAGGACTCCCATAAGCATTTCTTCTAGGGCAGGTCTAGTGGTGATGAATTACCTCAACTTTTGCTTGTCTGGGAAATACTTTATTTCTTTTTTATTTCCGAAAGATAACTTTGATGGTTATAGTATCTTTGACAGATTTTTCCTTCAGAACATTAAATGTATTACCCCATTCTCTCCTGGCTTGTAAGGTTTCTGCTGGGAAATTTACTGTTAGTGTGATGGAGGTTCCCCTATATTTCACTTGATGCTTTTCTCCTATTTATAGAATTCTCTCTCTTTTTTTTTTTTTACTTGAAAGTTTGAGTGTAACGTGCCATGGATATGACTTTTTTGAGTTGGATGTATTTGGGGATGTTTGAGCTTCCTTTTCCTGGATGTCTACGTCTCTCGCAAGACTTGGGAAACTTTAAGCTATTATTATGTTATACAGGTTTTCTATACCCTTGCTTATTCTTTCTCCTGGAACTTTCAAAATTTAAATATTTGGTTGCTTTATGGTGTCCCTTATGTTACATAGGCTTAAAAAATTGTTTTTTACTCCCTCTTCTTATTTTTTTTTGTCTCACTGGGTTGTTTCAAAAGATTTGTTTTCAAGTTCAGAAATTCTTTCTTCTGCTTGATCTAGTCTATTGTTTAAGCTCTTGCTTGTATATTTTATTTCATTTATTGAATTATTGAGTTCCAGGATTTATTTTAAAATAATATCTATTTCTTTGTTGAATTTTGCAGATCATAAATTATTTTTTCTGCTTTCTTTGTATTGTTTATCTATGTTCTCTTGTATCTTAGCTTCTTTAACGTCATTATTTTGAATTCTTTTTCAGGCATTACATAGATTTCTTTTCCTGTTGGAAGGTATTGCTGGAGAATTATTGTTTTCCATTGCAGATGTTCTTTTTCCTTGCTTTTTCATGTTTCTGGTGTTCTAACATTGATGTCTGTTCATCTACTGTAACAGTACTGCTTCTAATATCACAGATTTTTTTTGTACAGAGTGATTATTTCCTATTGATGTATCTAGTGTTGTTTGGGTAGGGCTCTTTGGCTTTGATTCTGAGTGGGTGCAAAAGTCTCTGTATGACTTCTCCTGTAATCAGTGTCAGTGATGCCTGAGTTCCTCAGTAGCCTAGGCTACAGTCAGGTAGGCTGGTCCTTGGGCACCAGTGGTGGCAGCAGCAGGCTGGATATGCCAATTTTGAGGCCTCCAGTTGGGTTCAAGTGCTGGTAATGGCAGTGGTGGGCCAGATGGGTAGGTGGATCCTCAGGCCCCTGGGTGGCATGAGTGGCATTAGCAATGGCAGTTATAACAGTGGGCTAACGCTTGGGTGTCTTTGTCCTGGGGCCCCTCAATGGTGCACACAGGTACAGGCTGTGGTGGGCAGGTTGTTTGATTCCCAGGCTCCCAGGTGGCATGCTGGGGCACTGGCAGTGCTAGTGGTAGATAGGGTAAGCTTACATTCAATACCCTGGATAGTGTGAATGCATGCCAGCATTGACAGGGAGTGTGGATCAATCCCCAAGCCCCCAGAGGATGCATGAAAGTACTGCCAGTGGAGGGTGCAGGCAGGGTGGGCTTGTCTTCATGTGCCCAGATTGCACATGCATACACTGGCAATGGATGGGCCAGGCCTGTTGTCAGGACCCCTGATTGTGCTCATGGGCTCCAGCTGTGGCAGGCAGGTGGGCCTGTCTGTCAGTTGATGGTGCTCAAGTGCACCATGTGTTGTGGGCAGGGAAGACTGATTCCCAAGCATCAGGACAACGCATGTGGGCAGCGGCAGTAGGGGCAGTGGGCAGGGCAGATCCCCAGATCTACTGAGTGGGCCAGTCCCCAGACCCCATAAAAGCACCTGCCAGTGTGCAGTAGCTCTGCTGCTTGGGGGTAGGATGGGGCTGTCATCAGTGGCAGCAGCCCCAGGCATGCTGCTCTTAGAATCTTTGGAACATGGGCTTTGGCAGCCTTTGTCCCAAGGGCAGCCTCCTGACTGTGCTGCACTGCTGGTTCCTCAGGGTGTAGGACATTGTGTGGGCTATAGTGCTGGGGACCTCATCACACATCTGGCTCCAGCTGGCATTATGACCCTGCAGACCTCTGGGTGAATGTGATGGGATGTCAGCAGGGCTCCAGTAATGTGGAGGCCCCAGGGCAAGATGTTGTCTGGTGGGGATTGGGCTCTCAAAATGGTGCCATGAGGTGGTTACTTGGACCTTGAGAAGGTGTGTGTGACCAAGTGTGAACTTTCTCTCTGGAACAATGCCGTCATGTGGACTCCAGGTTGCTCCCTATACTAGTCTCAGGGAATGTGAGAGCTGAGAATCTCTTCCATGGCTAGGATTCTAAGAATTTGTGGTGGGAATAGTGGACCACTGGAAATCTCTTACCTCTTTCCTACCCTGGGGAGTTTCTCCTGGCTTCAAGCCAATCCTGGCCAAGCTGGCTGCTTTGCTTTACTCTCCTTCCATATTTCAGAGGTTCCCTGTCACTTTCCAACTGAATTCCAGAGTTCTCTCTTACATACTCTATTTGACATGAAGTTATCTGCTCGCTGTTTTTATCTTTCTTTATGAAGATGGTGAGTGCCATGTGCCTCCCGTCAGCCATCTTAAACCTAAGTCTCCTTCACAGTGTTTTAAAATCTAGGTCATTAAACCATTTAAATAATGTAATCATAATCCATCTGGAATTAAATTTTGGCATAGGTGTTAAGTAGTCGTTTAATTTCTTATTTCAGACCGAGTTGCCAATTTTCCAACTCACATTCACTGGATAACTTATAATTTCTTCATTTATTTGGAGGACACAATTACTCAATTATAAAAACATATGTGTGTGTGTATTTATTTCATTTTTAGAATCTTGATTTCCTATAAAAGTATCAATGTTTTCAGTTACAAAGCTTTGTAATATGTTTGAATAACTAAAAAAGACAACCTCTATTTTATTTTTCAACAATGTCTAGCTTACTACTAAACATTTATTTCCCTACACAAAAATTTAAAACTTTGGAAACTTCCTTTATTTGAAAAATGTGGCCTGTGTTTTGACTGTAAATGCACTAAATTAACGTTTCTTTGGGGAAGGAGGGACACCATATTTTCTCCCCATCTGGAAAGATGTAAGTTTCTCGAATTACTCAAATCTTTTATTTTTCTAACCAAAGTCACACTTTGGAAGTTATAACCCTTTCAGACAATGTTTTTGAAAGCATAAAACCTTCAGTCCTCAGAAAAAAATTACATATGCCCAAGCTCATAATATTTTGCATATTTCTAGAAAATAACAAATTGTCATAAGTCCATCAATGGACTCAAGATTAAAAACTGTCTTCTACATTCAAGTTTTGTAGTTTTCTAAGACTTTATTTTTTCTTGTGGAATCTACCTATTTATATTAACTTTTTTTTATATGTTAAGCATTTAGATAATAAAATTATTATTGTTTTTAAACATATCATCATGACATGGTACTTGCCTGGACTCTTGCAGGCAGTCTAACTGGGTTCTTGGGCCTTTGGGAGCATGGGCTTTGGCACCGTTTGTCCCAGGGGCAGGCTACTTACTGTGCTGCACTGCCTGCTTCTCAAGGTATAGGACATCGTGTTGGCTAGACTGCTGGGGACCTGGTCACACAGCTGGGTCCAGCTGGCATTATGACCCTGCAGCTCTCTGGGTTATTCTATATTTCATGATTCTACATTTCATTATCTGCTAACTGTGACTTCTCCACTCGCTAGCTGTGTAGAAAAATCACTTGCACCTTCATACCTCCATTTCCTCATCCTTGATGTGGTAATGTTCAAGGTAACCTAACTCTTAGAGCAGTCTTTCAAATACTTATGTGATATATGAATTAATTGTCATTATTAAAAATAGATTTTTTCCAGTTAGCTAATTGCTATATGTGCTCATTTCCATTATTGAAAATATACTCTTTTTTCAAATTAATTATTTTACTTGGCCACTTACTTTCTTAAACAATTTTCAAGTTAAATCTCTCAAATTTTTAAAGTAGTATATATCACTTAAAAATAATAGTAATCTTGGCTCTCCCTTTTCAATATTTACACCTTTCATTTATTCTTTTATTGCTTTTCGTTGGCTAAAATTTGCAGAAAAATATAATGGTAGTACATGTCTTACATGGCTCTAATGTTTCACTATTAAATACTGTTGAAGCTGATGGTTTTTTATTGTCAGAGAATAGACTGCCGTTCCTAAAAATAAGGGATTTTATTTTTGACGATAAATAAAAGGCAACTTTTATCAACTGCTTTTTTGGAAAATTCTTGGAATCATAACATTATCTTTCTTAAAATACATTATAATAAAATATATTAAAATAAAATATAAAGAGTTCTATTAATTGACTTATAAACACTGGTCCTATAATTAAAATTAGACTAGTATGGGATATTATATTTTAATAATAGCTAGACTTGTATTATTAAGGCAGTAGGTATAATCTGAGTCCATATATTTACATATAATTTTATTTATTTTTCTATACATCAGTTTTGATTCTGTCTCTGAGCCTTCATCCTGCCAGCTTGTGACCATTTGGAGGACTCATCACTTCTACAGGTGTCAAAGGTCCATAGTCTAAGGAAGTGCTACATTCACAGATTGTCTACACAGTTTATAGCTAAGACATTAACCACTATCCTTTTTGATCCAGTGGCACTCTTCTACTTCCATGTCTCTCTGGGGACTTCAGAACATTTGCAAGCTGAAAACATCAGGTCAGTGGTTGTGTCTCTGTAGATAAACCTTGAATATATTTGTCTCTGGGACATTGCCAGGTGGCAGGCATTTACTATCCAATATTCCCACTGCCTGAGTTTCCAGCAACCCGAAGATGACTTCCTCTTTCGGGAAAAGCAGCAAGAGCTTTGCTTCAGTTTCTTCAAATTGGTGATGAAACATATAAATATTCTATCATAATAAAAGGGCAAAGAAAGGGTATGTTTCCACCTTTAATCAGTCTAAATGTTTATATCTGATCTCACCAATATATTATTTAGGATTTCTTTATCTGTATTCATAACTCATAAGTGAAATTTGTCTGTAATTTTTTTCTTGGTCTATCTTTGTCAGATTTTAGTGTCAAAGTCCTAAATACACCTGAAAGCTCTATGTCATTTTCTATATTTTGGAAAACATTAACTAACATCAGAATTATCTGTTCCTAGAGGTTTGATGGAACTTACCATCTGGATGTGAAGATTATTTTAGGTTTCAGTTTCGTTAAACTTCTTTTTCCTACCATATTTTAATAAAGTGTGTAACTCTATTTGCGCATGGAAGCTAAATAGTCACTTGTGATCTACAGATCTTTTCCCGCCAGTTCATTATGGCTGCTCGAGCAAGTTGTTACGTATCCCCTCTGACCCACTGGCTTATGGAACTGTCTATTGCTAATTAAATTGTTTTATGATTCCCATACATTCAGCCAAACTTTCCTTATTGTTTATTTTAATTATCCCCACTACCACTTCCAACCCAATTTGCTGAATATTTATTCTTAAAAGAGAAAGTGGTAGGGTATATTTTGAGCTGAAGAACTATGTTCACAGCCCACATCAGATAATTGGAATTAACAGCACTACAGGAATTTCCTCTAAAACAATGCTGTAATTTAAATGACAGTAGTGACATTAGTCAGCTGTAGATTGCTGCTAGATTTTTAAATAATGAAATATGGAATAATGAAAAACATGCTAGATATGAAGCCCAGAAATTGAATTCACTACTTGAGTTCTAAAAATTGTATTATTCTATTCTCTCATTTTTTGAAATACTTATACAATATGATTGATGCCTGAGGAAGGGCTCAAACAACAACTAAAACTAAAATGAAGTTTTCCATTTACTCAGGAAACAATTTGTAAATTATAAAGCTAAATGATTTCTGCAGTTTTTATATTTTTTATTTTCTCATGAACATAGTGCCAAATTTCACCTTATTTCATGTTTTAGAAATATAGTTTTACATTGCGCAGATTCATAGAGTGCCATTATACTTATTCGTGAAGAAATTAGAAATTAAAATAAATTATCTAAATATGATTGTGATATAATTGACATGTACATATATATCTTCAAATTGGATTACCTATACACTGCACAAAAGAATTAATAAAAATTTTTTTGAAGATTTTTCTCCTTTCATCAAAATCAGCATGTTCATTGGGAAATATGACTAAGATAAAAGAGAATTTTCCAGAAAACCATGACTCTATATCATTCAACCAGATGGGACCATGTTGCAATTAGTAAAATGCCCTTTCCGAAGATTAGCAACTCACCCCTGTAGAAAGAATCAAACCGGTTAAAACAAGTCTAGATTCAACAATCTGAGTCCTCAGCTAACATAAATAGAACACTCACATTCTCTCTATACAAGAAACCTGCTGTTTCACTGATTTTTAGTTTTTATTGTGATTTTCTGTTTACTGAAATTCATACTTTGGGAATGTACTACTTTTGAAATTAAGAAAAATTCAGTAATAGAACCATCTGTTATTATACATATACATATATATGCATGTATATGTATGTCTCTCTCTCTATCTATATATATTTGATTTTTTTTCCCTTAAATAAAAGCTCTGAAGATAGAATTATTGAATGAAAGTATGTAAGCTCTTTTAGAATTCTTTGTTGATAGGGTTAATTGAATAATCTGTATTCTTATCTACTTTTCTTAAAATTTCTTTTTTTATTTCTGAGATGAGAATATTAAAACCTGCCCCTATATGAAAGACTTTATCACATTCTTCTGACATTTCTAAGCGTTTTCGTAAATATTTCAGTACTATGTCATTAGATATATAAAGGCTTATAAATCTGATTCCTTAGTAGTTTGATTTTTTTCTCATTAAAAATATCCATCTTTGTCTCAGCAATATTTGTGTTTCTGCTTTTTTTGTGAAAGGCAGTTGTCAGACATATATTTTTGCTCTTGTATTTTCTTTAAGACATGTTTCTTATAAATAACATTCTAATTAGATTTTGTTTTTTAATCAAGTCTGAGTGCAGTTATCTTTAAAAATAACTGTTCTCATCAATTTTAATTAGGGTTATGTTTAGTCTTATTTTTTCTATCATCTTTTATATTTATTATTAGTATTATTGTTTTTTATTTTCCCTTTTTATACATTTGTTGGATTGATAAGATTATTTATATATTTTTTCCACTCTGATAATTTGGAATTTTCTTGTATACATGTGTTTTTGCCAGTGCTTGACCTTATATTAATTCATATTTAAACCTGTGTTTCTTTGTTAGTAGAACACAATGAACAATGCTTTTTCTCCTTCTTCTTCCCCAAACAATAAAAATGGACAAGTTTTTTCTTAAGTTTATTATTATCAAGAATTTTTTTGTGATAGTCACATACCAGCTTATGATATTATCATCCATTTATTATGCTCACTGCTAACTAGTATCTTATATTCTTTAGTCTTCAATCTTGAAATTCTATTATACTAATGAACTTCCTCAAGTTATTTCAACAAAATAAGCACATGAATAGACTATTTCTTATTCATATTATGTACACACACGCACATACACACACAGAGGAAAAAGAGAGAATACAAATGATGGATTGCAATGCTGAATTTGAAGTGTTTCCTTCCTCTTTGCCCTTCTCCAGGTGTAACAGTTTTCCATATCTAATACATATTTTAATATATAATGATATACAATATTATATCTTATAGCTTCATCATAAATTATTTTATTGTATCAATTAGTTTATATACTATTATATTAAATATATAATTTTATATCATATATACTATTGAACATATTTTAAATTTGTTTATACTATATAAATATATTTATATTTATAGTATAAAATATACTATACTCTCCATATATATGTATATATTTCTCTTGCTTTCTGTCACAATACTGATTGCAGGAACCATCTCTGGATGCTGTATATACATATATATGGAGAGAGAGAGAGAGTATATAGTATAGATACTATACTATATATGCATATGTATATACATATAAATGGAGAGAGAGAGAGACAATACCACAGGGCATTACCGACCCTGGTGGTAACCTTCAACCAGTGGGACATAAGGGATGGTGAATAATTCTGGGCTGCATTCTGTATGCTTCTTAGAGGAGCCAGCAGAGTTGGGGCCCTGTTGCTCACAGCAATGACTTTAGTAGCATACTTTCTGTTGGTCTTTCTACTTTCTGTTTCTACAATAATCCACAGCCACGGGTAGCTACCAGGTCATTCATGTTCTCTGTTCCCTCACTCATGTTCTCTGGGATTGCATCGCAAATAAAATCCTTCACCCAAGTTTCAGTTTAGGCTATCTTTTGGGGGAATCCAAGTTAAGATACTGGGCTTAATTACAAGTAAAAGAATAAATTTAACTGCTGTAATTAATCAGTATGTTGAAGTTGTTTATCTTGTAATAGGCAGCAAGACTAAAGGGCCAACCAGAGTGCCTTGTCCTCTAGAAATCTGAGGTGACAGCTAATAGATATTGTATTCCTAGGGGCAAGATAGACAGACAACCAACGTGGGTACTTCTTGACTAATAACCAGAAAAGGACATTACTACAGAAGAGAAGGGTATGTGTACACTGCGCCTAGTGATTACATCAGAAAATAGCCATCTCTTACTCAGTTTCTAGATCTTAGCTGTTCTCAGGTGCAGGTCCCATAGATTAAAGGGAAGACTGACTTTCTTTGAGGAAAAACCTGCAATGCCACCACCAACATTAAACACATCTATACTCCTCCAAAGAGGCCTCTGGGCATTTACTAGAGTAAGAGTATACTAGGCAAAGAAAGTCACCCAGACATTTGAGAGCTGTTGAACGCGGGTCTTGAGCTGACACTAATATTAGGGGACATGAAATATCAATGTGGCTCAAAGTTAGGGAGAGCCTTGTAAAGACCATGTGATAAATGGACTGCTGGTCTAAGTCCATTTCACAGAGGGCTCAGTTGGTATATTGATCCACTCTGTGGTCATTTTCTCAGTTACTTCCCTGTGTGTATAATTGAGATAAATACACTTAGCAACTGGCAGACCCCTCAGGTTTTTCCCATATCCTGTGGAGTAAAAGATTATAGTAGAAAAAGCCAAGTGGAGATTTCTGAACCTGCTTTACCAGCAAATATAGTAAGTCAGGTGCAATACTACCTCCCGGGTTTAATAAGAGAAATTAGGCCTCTCTCAGAGAACTAAAGGTTGCAAAGCTAGTAATCCTAATCCTATTCCCATTCAATTCAATTCCCTGTGAAAACCATTTGAATTTTATTGGATGATGGTGGACTACAGAAACTTAACCCAAGATTTGTTATGCAAATGGCTTCTTTACTGAAATAAAGATAACCTCTAGTGCCTGGTATGAGGCCACAGATCTGATGATTATATTCTTTCTAATACTAAGAATAGAAATTACCGAAGGCAGTTTTTGTATGGGAAATACAGCAGTACACCCTCACTCTTACTCCAGAGCTGTTAGTTCTCTTGCTTTCTGTCACAATACTGATTGCAGGAACCACCTCTGGATGCTCTGTTGAATAGTACCATTATCAGAGTGCTTTGAGAATGCCTGATTTACTGACATGGGATCCTGAATAACATCATCTTGGACTCAGGGACTCATTTTATTCAGCAGTAGAAGTGTGACAGAGGGCATGTGACTGTGGGACTCATTTTTTCTACCATAATCCATATTAAGTGACTTATTAAAGGCTCAGCTAAAAAACCAGTTCGGGATGATACAGTTACAAAGGTAGCTCTGTTCTCCAAAATAGTCTATATACAGTAAATATTCAATAACATTATGTGGTCTCCTATAGCTGGTCTCTAATAGCCAACAACATGGGTCTGGGAACAAAGAGTGGAAATACAATTGGTGTCCTTTATTAAAACTCTTAGTAGCCCACTTGCAGAATTTACGAGTCCCAGCTCCACTATTTTAGGTTTTGCTGGATCAGAGGTCTCAGATTCCAACGACAGGGTAAGCAATCAACCAACCTGAAGCTACAATTACAACTCTGGTCACTTTGGGATCCTCATCCTGGTAGGGCAACCCTCAAAGAAAGGAGTGAGCAGCCAGGAGAAATAACCACAATCATCATGAGTAGCTAGAGATGGTGTTACAGGGAGCAGGGACAGGGAGGCATAATCTAGAACTTGTGTTCAGTGGGATCACCTCTTGGTGCTCCCATCATCAGTGACAATAGTCAACATGCAACTGCAGCAACTAACCAGAGCCACCAAAGGTACTCAGACCCTAAGAGGTGAAAGGCAGGGTCATCTAATCTGGCAAGCTCCCAGAGCAGCTGAAGGTCTGGCTGAGGGAAGAAAGCGGGGAGTGAAGGGGGAGAGGACAAAGTCTAGTGTTGACCTTGGTACTAGCTGTGCAGTGGGATGTTTGCTTGTCCTACTACTTACTGTGTGTTTGTTAGGGATTATGCTGGCCACCTCTTTGAATAGGTGACAAAGTTTATCAGGTAGCCTCTGTAGATCCAAGCCATGTGAAGGTGAACCAACGCAAATGCTTTCCGTGTCCTCCATTCTTCTCCTGGGCCCACTTCTGACTTTAACTATGGCTGTGGTGAAGAATCTGTGTGCATGCCGCCTGCACCCCACCTCAATCACCCTCTGTTCCTCTCTCTGTTTTTCTGCCTTAGGATTTTTTCTTTCTTTCATCTTCTTCTTCTTCTTCTTCTTCTTTTTTTTTTTTTGGTAAGAAACAGAAGCCCTTTTCAGCCCCAGATACAGGCAGGCACAGCTGAGAAGAAACACAAGGGAGTTAATACTCCTAGGGACAGCTCTCAGGCAGTGGCGGATGGCAGCTGGTGTGTGTGTGCTTTTTTTTCCCTTCAGCTCTGAGAGGCATCCTCACAGCTGCAACCTACATTGTGGACTCTTTATTGGATTTTCTCCCTCTCCATCTTGCTTTTCCTGCTCCTTCACATCTCTTTCATTTTTTCCAACTTTGTTGAGATATAGTTAACAAATAAAAATTATATACATTCAAGGTGTGTACTGTGATGTTTTAATATATCTGTACGTTATGAAATTACCACAATCAAGCTAATTAACACATCCATCACCTCACATTGTGTGTGTGTGTGTGTGTGTGTGTGTGCATGTAAGAATAGTTAAGATGTATTGTCTTGGCAAATTTCAGGTATATAACACATTGTTACTATTTAACTACAGTTACCAAATTTTGCATTAGATCTCCACAACTTATTCCTCTTATAACTGCAAGTTTGTACCCTTTGACCAACAGCTCTTCATTTTCCCCACACCCAAGCTCTGGTAACCAACACTACTCTCTATTCAACTATTTAGATTCCACATATAAGTGAGGTCATGCATTATTTGTCTTTGTGTGTCTAGCTTGTTTTACTTAGCATTCTGTCCTGCAGGTTCACCCACGTTGTCACAATGGCAAGATTTCCTTCTTTTTTAAGGTTAAATAGTGTTCCATTGAAAATGCCATTGTAAAATTCCAATTCCACATTTTCTTTATTCATTCACCTATGGGCAGACACTTAGGTTGTTTCCATGCCTTTCTTGTAAACTACCTGCATCCAAGCACTTTTCTCTATTTGTGGGGAGCCCAGACTAAGACACTGAGCTTACATTTTCTACAGAATTAGCAGTCTTTACCCCTTTGGGATTAAACCATTTATTCCTCAGCCACTTCTCATAGAAAGCATGAAAATATCAAATTGTGATTTGAAATAAATAAGTAGAATTTAAGTATTTATTCAATGAAATCTTCTTTATTTTTGTTTTGCAAACTCATAAGAAAAAGAGATTTTATCGGATAAAAAAATACAGGACCTCTGAATGGTAGACCAATACAAGATTGTCACTTGTAAAATGAGAAATATGTTCATGAGTCACACATACCCCCTTGTATGATGCTATTGCAATACAGCAACTACAAAACACCAAGTAATGTCAATCTTGAGCCTCTGTCTCAAGGCTGCTTTTCATTGTTTGGGCTACTCCTGTTTGTGTCTACGTTTTCTTTGTCCCTCTCATTTCAACAATCCAGACTGTCTATTTTTCATATTCTGTTTCTTTTCTTTCTGTTTTTCTTTTAATAAAATATTTCTTTTGACATTGAATAGCTATCATTTTGCGCCTTCTCCTCATTCAGCTTATAAATAATTGTGTTATCTGAGGATTTTGTAATTCAGATTCCCTTTCTCTAGAGGGTTCTTGAAATACTGGTGCTCCCCGTTTTTTAAGGTTGGTACAGTGATTTTCAGGAAAATCTGACTTGAAGGGACTTTTTCAAATCCAAGATTTCAGATGGTATCTGAAGATTCCCTGAGTATGTTCTTCATTTCTCAAGGCATTGCTAATGAAGCGTTAGCTCTTAAATAATTTTTAAACAAATTAGAATCTCAAAAAAATATGATGAATGTTTTCTGGAAATTCTTAACCTCAAGGTATTGAAAGCCAATTTCAGATCCAGAATTCTGTAACATAAGAACCTAAAAGCAAAATCATACACATGTAAAGATACTGTAGTTTTTATTTTTAGATAATATCAAGAACATAGCTGTGCTGTGGAATCACTGACACGTTCTTGCCTCAATGTCTTAAGAAATAATTAAGACAGTGCCCATGGACGGCCATAATCCCAAATCCTGTAGATGAAAACATGGGATGCTTGCTGTGGCTTTCAAAAACAACTATTCTTTTATTATAAAAACCATTAAAGGAGCATACGTGTAAAAAGCTTTCATGGCAAAAGAAGAGTTTCAGAGGGATACGGAAGAAGGGAAGGTACTAACTGTGTCACAAGCTAACTGCCCTTTCCAGAAAGAAAATAAGAAAAAGTATCTAGACTCCAGACATGGACATGTGATGAGAAAGCAGAATAAAAACCATGGAAACTCATTTTTCCCTTCACCCTTCTCTCTTCCCCTTTTACCTTCACTTCTCCAAGTTTTCCACAACATCTTTCATTTAGAAATAATAACATTTAAAGTGAATGGACAGTTTGTTATTCGTGCTAAGCATTTACATAAAGCAGGGCAGCATGAAAAACGAAACCAGTGTCTTAAAACCCAAGTCTTATCCATACAATTTATAGCTTCATTGTCCACTACGGACTAGGTTTTCACTTTCTTAAATCAGTTCCCAGTCCGCCACCTCCAAGCCATTTTCCCAGTTGCACAGCCAAGATAGCATGTAATCCACTCTCTCACACCTGGAATGCTGAGTTCTTGGATTCCTGCAAGCATAGTTCCCTGTCCATCCCTGGAATCGAATTCTGTTCCCATCTTCTTGGCTCACACCAAGACACCTGAGACCTGGCACACTTCCTTCAGGAAAAGTTGCTTCAAAAGCAACAGGGGTGAGTGAACATGCAAAATAAGATTTCTGGAAAGCAATGTTATTTGAACATGTGTCCCCCATCTCCTGTGCCCCCACCCTCAGTCAGTTTTTTCTGATACAAAACCAGTGTCCACCATCTTCCTCCTGAGAACCACTGCCCTGGGGCGGGGTGGGTGGTGAGAATCAGGTTGAATTCAAAAACAACGTGAACTATCTAGTGGGAAGAGTGAATCTGAAATCTCTTTTTAAATGTACTCTCTCTCACAGATAGTTTCTAGAGTGTGCCATATGTACAGATTCAGTTTCTTTCTTTCTTTCTTTCTTTTTTTTTTTTTTGAGACAGAGTCTTGCTCTGTCACACAGGCTGGAGCGCAGTGGCGCGATCTCTGCTCACTGCAACCACCGCCTCTTGGGTTTAAGCGATTCTCCTGCCTCAGCCTCCCGAGTAGCTGGGATTACAGGCACACGCCACCATGCCCAGCTCATTTTTGTATTTTAGTAGAGATGAGGTTTCACCATGTTGGCCAGGCTGGTCTTGAACTCCTGACCTCAAGTGATCTGCCCGCCTCGGCCTCCCAAAGTGCTGGGATTACAGCCATGAGCCACCACGCCCGGCCGTACAGATTCAGTTTCTAAGGAAGGTTTTGCCTCGTGCAAACATTGAGGCGGCTCCCAAATACAGCAAACCATGAGAAAACCTCCGTGTGAGTTTAAATAGGTTGAGTCTGTCACTATAGTAACAAAACTGACTTGCTAAATGAGTTTGCAGTATCCCACAAAAGACAAAAAATAAATTGGAGCTGATTTGGTAGGAAATCTCATTTTTCAAAAGTTGCTATAGTTAATGAGGATGCAGAGGGACTATTTCCTTTTAATTATGAAATGTTGACATTTTAGAGCTTGGTAGCTTGGGAATGGAGGGACATCTGTGGAGTATGTTGGGCACTTGTATCCTTCTCCTTGGATTTTTTTTTTTTTTTTGAGGGAAAGCCTATTTCAGACTACTGGGTTTACAGTTGAATGGCAAAATGGGATTTTCCAATTACCAGATTTATTTAATATATTTTACGTCAAGTGAGAAAAATATTTATAAGGTAAGAATAAGCTTTAAAAAGCCAAATATGCAAAATCCCACACATTTGTTCCAATTATTTGCTACCTGATCTGTGTTTAATGTTAAGCCAAATCTGTATTCCCAAGTATTTACTATTTAATTAAATGTTCCCTTCTGTTAACTGCAGACCTGCTAAGCCATTATTTATTACCAGTCTCTCTCTCTCTCTCTTTTTTTTTTCCACGCGGGCTGTATTCTGGATTACATAACTGGTCGGAGCGAACTGTCAAGGCTCGGCATTCACAGGCATACCTCCCACCCAAACGCCAGCCTGGGCTTTTCAGCCTCAGCTGCTTTCCTTTATTTTCTCCTGGCGCAAGTCATAATTCTGTTGACTTAAGGCAGATCATTTTGTTTAACCATATATATTTATTTAAAATGAACTTTGGACTCAAATAATGCCTATGTTGTCAGTGTGAGTGCTATTTCCTTTCGAAATGTAAAGAAAGTTGATTTTGCTCATTTTGTAGTTTGAAAGAAGCCAGACTCCCAATACAGAACACTAAAAGCTTGGCTTTCGCTATAGAGCACGGCCAACTCTAGAATAAAATTTCTTTGCATAAATCTTTGGCTAAACTCTTTTGATGTGATCTGTGGCCAAGTTCTCATCTCCTTTCCCTCGGCAGTGCATTTTCTCAGAATACGGAGTTCTCATTAATGTCAGTGGGTCAACACCTACCCCAGGGCTTTTTTCTAAAAGAATTTCATGCTCAGGGCAAGCTTGTGCTGAGAATATATGAATGATGACAAAACAAAAACAAAACAAAGCAATGTGATTGATGTTAACCTGAAACACTCATTTTTAAAAGCAATTTCTGAGTGTTCTGTTTATTTCTATGATACTCATCATTGATCTATACCAGGACTTTTACTCTTTGTTAGGAGGACAGAAATATTTGGAAAGGTGCTGAGAAACACTGTCAATTTCCCAGTGCCTATAGATAGACATAAAGGCAGATACAAGGCTGGGCGCTATGGCTCACGTCTGTAATCCAAGCACTTTGGGAAGCTGAGGCAGGCAGGTTACAAGGTCAGGAGATTGAGACCATTCTGGCTAACACAGTGAAACCCGGTCTCTGCTAAAAATACAAAAAATTAGCCGGGGGCGGTGGCACCCGCCTATAATCCCAGCTACTCGGGAGGCTGAGGCAGGAGAATTGCTTGAACCTGGGAGGCGGAGGCTGCAGTGAGCCGAGACTGTGCCATTGCACTCCAAACTGGGCAACAGAGGGAGGCTCCGTCTCAAAGAAAAAAGACAGATACAAAAGGCTATTTCCTAGTATCAGTTCATCCCAAGAAATGTCACATGTCACATGATTCTAAAATGTTTTGGCTAGAGTGATACTGTAGAATAATTTCTTGTTTCCTTTGTGTTGATTATAGTAGCAGTAAAAATTACAGCATGCTCTGCTTTTGTTTATTCAGTTATTTACTAGTACATGGGATTTTGTTTTTTGGCAAGGGATTTATTGAAAATGAAATAGCTATATTGATAATTTAGTAGTGATTTAAAATAAATAAATGATTTATTCAGGTTTTTTAAAGGATAAAAATTATAAGAAGCTAATGAATGTCTTATGTACCCCAAGGCTTCAGTGTTCATGAACTCTAGCAGATTTTTAGACAAAGTTAACACCAGGACACCTTAAAAATATGAAAAATTATAAATAAAAAGGCATGCTTGCTTGAAAACATGTCATGTTTATTTAATGTCAGTGCTTTGTTACAAAATTTCACAAAATGTATTTTCTCAGCCAATGTAAATGCTTCACATTTGCAGCTGGACTTTGATTAGTGGCAGTGGTTTAAATGGTATTACTGAGAAGTTTTGAGATCAGTACTTTAAACAAGAGGAACAGTATCTTGGTAAAGAGAAGGTTGTGCTTTAGGAATGTGCCAATTTAATGAGAAATACGCTTCCAAGGAAACTTTTGATAGAAATAATTCCTGGTGTGGAAAACACTGAATGTTTGTCTTCCTCAACAAGTGATTTTATTGCTTCTGCATAAACATATAAGAATGTATCATAGCCACATGAAAAATAGTGAATAACTTAACAGTTATTTTTTCTACTTGATCCAACAAGTGTTCAGCGTGCAGGAAATAGATCGATAGCATATACCATTCATTGTGTCTCCAAACTTGCTTACATCATGCATTTAATGGGAAGTTTTCTTCTTGTGATGCAGCCTTGTGAGGAAGATACTTGTCTGTCTCGTGTGACTATGGTTTGTCTCCGGCCTCCCCTCACCTCTGGAAGTTAAGATCCTAGCAAGGTTTGTTGATAATGCTGCTCCGGAGTTTGGGGTGTGCAGTCTCAGTTTTGCTTTCATTATTGTGAGGAAGCTGCAGAATGCCAGACTGTCTCTGAGGCATTACCATAAATGTAGATTGTGAAGTGCAAAGCACCAGGGAAATCATGTTTCACAATTTGGGTATAGGGAGAAGATTCAACTTTAAACATAAAAGGGTCAATTTAACGAAGGCTTGGGGTGATTTAGGCAGAAGCACTGTCAGTAGCAGGGCTTGTTCTCTCCAAAGACCTATGTGAATTAAGTGATCAAAGGTATTGTTCATAAGGATTGAATAGGCAGACACATTTACAGAGCAGCTGAAATCATTAGTAAATGAGCAAGATTGCATGTGGGTAGAATGACCAATGAATAGGCTGATAGACACATTTAAAGACCAGCTGACATCATTAATAAATGGACACACTTGCTGGTTAAGATAAAAATTCAATTTTTATTTTAATTTAAAATTGCGTAATTTAATTTAGTCTCTATTTTCTTAACAATATGATACCGGTGCACATATTTTAAAAGGACACTGAACCGTGAGGACAAATACATGAAATTTCTTAAATATTCTAACATATTTATATAGAGAAAATTACTTTGTCCTTAGTATATAGATGCCCTCCCTGCGTAAGCCCTGGTTAGTGGTCAACTCCAAGATCAAGGTAGATATAACCATAGCTCAGGCGATGTATGGTGGATCATTGCTCTTGTCAAATCTACTCTGTGCAAATTAGACTTTTCCATGTAATTAAATCACACTTTTCACACATTTGTGGCCAATGGCTCTATTGAAGTAGACTAGAGAACATGTGGATTGTTACAGTGTACAAAGGATTCTGTGATTAATTTGCTACTTTATTGGGACTTCCAGTGATCTTGGCCAGCTTTTTAGCCAAATGATTCATTCTGAAGCTCCTGTCAGCTCTAACAGTTGATAGATGTTTGATTTTGGTCTGCTTTCTTAGGAGAATGCCTGAGAAAATCTTTGTTAGAATCACTTATTAATTTATAATCCACCAAAATTGATTTTCAAATCGTGTTTCTTACATCAAGGAACTATTTTGACCAATATTTTTTATTTGATCAGACAAAATTATTTTTTTTTCATTTGCTCCACTTTGCCAATATATTTAGAGCCAATTGGAGAGTTCTCTGATCTTCAGTTTTGTGTGGAATTGCATGTAGTTTATCAGGTTTAATCATGTAATTGACAGACTAGCCAGAAAGATTCAAGATTTCAAGGGCTAAGCACAGTTGGTAAAGTGCTAGCCTTTTGTAATCCAATCTGACTAATTCCAAGGGATGAAAATAGCATTAGAACAAATGCTAACAGGAAGTACAAAATCGAAGGGCAGTGAACTTATTGTTTTACTTAAGATTATCAAAAAGTAAAAGTTAAAAAATGAAAACTTTAAAAAGGGGTTTTTAAATGCCGTAGCATAAACCCATGTTTTTCTGAAAGTGCTTTGTGCATTTTTTCTTATAATTCCCATCTTTTTATGTATAACAGAGTGTTAGTCTTCCAAGTTAAAATTTGAAACATTTAAAATTTCAAATTTGAAGCATTTAAAGATCACTATTGATAACACTTACAAGCATCATGCTGATTAGGAATGAAAGTAGCTGAAAAAGTGGTATTGGTAAAACTTATAATGGTTTTTCTCATGTCAGATCATAAAAAAATCACTTACATTTACAAAATTTATTTTTACTAGAAGACTATTATTATGTTCATTATAGTTTTGCTCTAGATTATATGCTTCAAAAATGTGTTGATTTAATACTTTTTATTTATAAAGGAAGTGATTTATTTTCAATGAACTGCCTGTATTAAAACTCAAGTTCTACCATTTACTAGCTGTATGACCTTGGGCAAAATACTCAAAACGCTTATTCCCTGTGTGCCTCAGTTTGTCTGTAACACGGGGATGATAATCAGCCCTACCTGTTAATTTCTTAGGAGGATTCAATGAGTTAATTTTTTTAAGGTGCACGGAGTAAGTTTCTACGTGTCTGTTAAATAAATAAGTAAATCACGTTTGACCTTTTTTCCTTTGTCATTTGTTCCTTCCTGTCTGTTCCCTTCCTCCTTTCCTGTTTCCCTACTTGCCTTTATGCCTTCCTTAGCTCTTTCTTTTTTCCTTTCTTATCTCAACACATCAGAAGGCTGAAACAGAAGTTGTATTGAGATCTTTTTTATTAGTTTATTGGCTAACAGATATTTTTAACGGCTTTACTTCTCCTATATATTTTATGTCCTTCTATTTGCATGTTTTTTTGGTATCATAAGGAAACACTACTCTCCATGCAAAATAAATATATAAAAATCTAGACTGAAAAGCCCAAGGTGTGTTTCATAATTAAATCATCATCATGTAGGTGAGATTAGGAGAAAGGGAACAGTTTGACATTTACTGACATTACTGATGCCCAGAAGTCAGATCCTATTTCTCAGAGCTTGTTTGAAGGTAGTGGTGCCCAGAGCCTCTTAATAAAGATAATGGGCCAATGTGATTAAGGAACTTTCCTTTAGGGACCTTACAGTGATGATCAAAGATCTGATGCCTCATTGAAAGCATGTCAGTATCACCTCATTTTAACATTGAATGAGTTCACCTTAGGATTACATTCACATTAGTGTGAGTTAGATGTCCAGGCTCAAGTATCAAGGAGCAAGAGAAGAAAAAATGAAAATATATTCATCTAGAAATCAGCCATACACCTAAAGAACTCATTTTAAAGATCATTATAAAAGATGTGTGCTAGGTACTGTGGTTTCCAATATAAATTAACAATGGAAACTCTTGAAATGGGGGCAACTGAGTTTCAAAGAATTTTCTTAATCATGAAACTAACATTATCGTTAATGAGAACCATTCTAGGAAGTATGCCAAGGAATATGCCTTTGGAAATGCCTAATATTTATTGTGACTTAGATTGTCTTAGTATAGTATCGGTTGTTTCCCAGGATTTGGCTATTTACAGAGAAAATAAAGAATTTCCTACCAATGTGAAGGAACTAGATTTAGATATAACTCACTGCAAATAATAATTCATTGACTAATTGTACATGTGACAAACACTCACTGTCTTTGTGAAACATTCTTGGTAGCATCATCTTCAATGTAAAGGCGAGTTTTAGTATAGGAATAGTGACCTTGAGCACCTTCTGCTGAGGCCTTATGAACAGGCAAACAGGCACTGTTAATCCATTGACAAGGCATTCTTTCCTGCTGAGCCTGGAACCAGCCTAGGACCCCTTCTCAGCAGTGTTCCAGGCAGGTACCAAGGATGGCACATAAGATGAAATTCATTTTTCATCCCACTGCAAATTCACCTTTCAACAAGGTGCATGAAACACCATAGATCTTTAGCTCTTAAAGCCAGGAAGGAACAGCCACATCCTGACCTTGCATCTTCAACTTAGGGGAATATTGTATATTCCTGAAGAGTATGAAGCAGAGGAACAGCCACGCTGGAGATCGCAAAGCCTGCTATTCTTATTCTATCTTTTTGTGAATGCTTTGTGCTCCTTGCTCATTGTTATTTCCCAAGTAAATTATTGAAAGAGGCTTCTTCAGTTCAATGCACACAAGTTAGTTATGGTCACTGGCCTCACTTCATTACGGTGAAAACAAATTATCTAATTAACGTACCTGGGCAAATGCTATGATGAAGACCAGGCTGCTCTTGTTGGTGACTGCCATATTCCACCTTGAGATTGGGCTATTCTGGCAGCTTACTTTATGCTTTGGGAACATAGCACAGGAAATAGGAAAGGGCCTCATTATATTCCAAAAGAACATATTGCAGGTAGCTGCTTCCATCCCTAGTGCCTGCCTGCTGTCCAACCCTGTTCAGCCCTCCAGAGTAACCATCAACTTGCAAGTACCAGGAACTCTGGAGGGAAACACATGCTTATTTGTCTTCTGTACTTGATACAGGTAACCACACACACTTACCTATCCACATGAGTCCCTCATATAGACATACTTTGGAGACGTTGTAGGTATGGTTCCAGATTACAGATCCCTACAACAAAGTGAATATTGCAATAAAGTAAGTCCAAACTTTTTGGCTTCTCAGCACATATAAAAGTTGTCTTTACACTGTACTATAGCCTATTAACTGTGCAATAGCATTATGTCTAAAAAAATGTGCATGCCTTTTTTTAAGAATAGTTTGTTACTAAAAATGCTAATGATCATCTGAGCCTTCAGCAAATGGTAATCTTTTTGCTCCTGGAAGTTCTCATCTCAATGTTGATGGCTGCTGACTGAGTAGGGTGGTGGTTGCTGAAGATTGGAGTGGCTGTGGAATCTCTTAAAATAAGACAACAATACACTTTGCCTCATCAATTGACTTTTCCTTTTACTAAATATTTCTCTGTAGCATGTAATGCTGTTTGATAGCATTTTACTCATCATAGACTTGTTTCAAAATTGAAGTCAGTCTGCTCAAGCCCTGCCACTGCTTTATCAATTAAGTTTATAGAATATTCTAAATCATTTCTTTTGACAGATCCTTTGTTGTCATTTCAATAATGTTTACAGCATCTTCACCAGGAGTAGATTCAGTCTCAATAAACCATTCTCTGTTCAGCCATAAGAAGCAAGTCTTCATTCATTTGTTTTATAGTGAGATTGCAGCAAATTCAGTCACATCTTCAGGCTCCACTTCTAATCCTCTAATTCTAGTTCTCTGGCTATTTCTACCACATCTACACTTACCTCCTCCACTGAGGTCTTGAACTCCTCAAAGTCTTCTATGAGGAGGCTTGTAATCAACTTCCAAGCTCCTGTTAATGATATTTTGACCTTCTGTGAATCACAGATGTTCTTAAGGGCATCTAAATGACAAATCCTTTCAAGAAGGTTTTCAATTTACTTTTCCCAAATCCACTGGAAGGATCACTATCTGTGGCAGCTAGAGCTGTACAAAATGTATTTCTTAAATAATAAGACTTGAAAGTCAAAATTACTCCTTGATCCATGAGCTGCAGAATGAATATTGTGTTAGCAGGCAAGAAAACGTTTATTTCTTTCTACATCTTCTTTAGAGCTTTGGGATGACTAGGTACATTGTCAATGAATGATAATACTTTGAATCTTCTTTGTTTCCATAGCAGTATGTGTCAACAGTGGGCTTAACATATTCAGTAAACCTTGCTGTAAACAGATGTACTGTCATGCAGGCTTTGTTGTTTTATTTCTACAGCACACGCAGAATAGATTTAGTTTAATTCTTAAGGGCCCTGGAATTTTTTGAAATGGTAAATAAATAATCATTGGCTTCAACCTAAAGTCACCAGCAGCATTAGCCCTTACTACGAGAGTCAGCCTATCCTTTGAAGCTTTGAAGCCAGGCTTTGACTTCTCTTCTCTAGTTATGAAAGTCCTACATGGCATCTTCTTTCAATATGTGGCTGTTTCATCTACATTAAAAATCTGTTGTTTAGTGTAGCCACCTTTATCGGTGATCTTAGCTATATCTTCTGGATAACTTGCTGCAGCTTCTCCAGCAGGACTTGCTGCTTCACTTTGCACTTCTATGTTATGGAGATGGCTTCTTTCCTTAAGCCTCATGAACAAATCTCTGCTAGATTTCAATTTTTCTTTTGCAGCTTTCTCATCTCTCTCAGGCTTCGCTGGGTTGAAGAGCATTAAGGCCTTATTCTAGATTAGGCTTTGATTGAAGGGAATGTTGTGGCTGGTTTAATCTTCTATACAGACCACTAACACCTCCTACATATCAGCAATAAGGCTGTTTTGCTTTCTTATCCTTTGAGTGTTCACTGAAGTAGCACTTTAAACTTCCTTCAAGAACTTTACCTCAGCATTCACAACTTGGTTAACTGTTTAGCCCAAGAGGCCTAGCTTTTGGTCTATCTTGGCTTTTGACATGCCTTTCTCACTAAGCAAAATCATTTCCAGCTTTTGATTTAAAGTGAGAGATGTGTAACTTCCATTCATTTGAACACTTAGAGACCATTGTAGAGTTATTAATTGGCCTAATGTCAATATTGTTGTATCTCAAGGAATAGGGAGGCCTTAGAAGACGGAGGGAGATGGGTGAATGGCCAGTATATGGAGTAGTCAAAACACAGGTAACATTTGTTGATTAAGTTCACCATCTTATATTGGCACAGTTTCTGGTGCCCCAAAGCAATTACAATTAGTAACATCAAAGATCACTGGTCATAGATCATCATAACATATATAATAATAATAAAATTTAAAATATTGTGAGAACTACCAAAGTGCAACACAGAGACACAAAGTCAACATGTGCTGTTGGAAAAATGGCTCTGATAGACTTGCTCAATGCAGAGTTGCCACAAAACTCCAATTCGTAAAAACAAATAAACAACAAAAAACAAAAACCACACACAAAAAACCTGGAGTATTTGAAAAGTGCAATAAACTGAAGCACATCATTAAGATGAGCGTCTGCCTGTAATTTAACCCATCGCCCTTTATTCTTTTGGAAGCAGGCTTCTTTTCTCATTCTCTGTTTCTTTGGCATTTGATCCTTCAAATTTGAATCTGTCTTTGATCATGACATTTACCCCCTCCAGACTGTCCTACTTCTCTATTACAGCAACGCATCCAAAGACCCATTTACTTCTGCCTATACCACCCCATTTTTTCAGTTGTTCAGTATTCACACTTATTTCTTGTATAGTAATTGTATCTGGGAATGAAGAAGTAAGAAAATTAAAATATTAATCAATTTTAAGGGAGAATCAAACAAAACAGATTTGCTGTTGTTAAGGGGAAGGAAGTGCTTTCTTGCAGACAGCTTGGCACTCATAAAATTCAGCAAGTGAGGAATGAGGCATTCGAAGGAATCTTTTATAGTAGTAAATGAGCCACAACAAAAAGTGATCTTTGATTCATGGCCAGCTCTTCCAAAAAAAAAAAAAAAAAAAAAAAGGCAGATAACCATGGGATCTAGCTGGAAGGACACAAAGATTTTCTGCTGTGAAACACTGCTCTTGTTAGTTTGGCTAGCCAGCATTGCTTGTTTGAATTAAGGGGATGCATTAAAATTGCATGACTTGAAGCTTGACGGTACTATGCCAGACTCACGGGTTGCCTAGGGGAGGTGAGAAGTTCAAGTCATGGGTTCCAAACGCCCCATCTTACTTTAATCATAGAAATTCTGTTTCGTTTTATATATTGGGGGTTCTTTATTTAGAAAAAATGATGCTGATTAAAGAAAAAAATTTAGAATGCCCATAGTTTAATGCGTTATTTTTAGAAAGATTTTGATAAAATGCAAATCTGTCTCTATGTAAGAGGAGCATGCTCATATCTATACACACACACACACACACACACACAATCACAAACACATATAGCCACCCAATCAGAGCATAAAGCCCTAGGGATTTAAGCAAGTTCATTTTTGATGAGGATGGGGATGGAGTATCTATGGTCTGAGAGGCTGGGGCCTGGGAAGGACAAAGCCAGGCTGGGTAGGATGACCATGGGGTACTTAGCAGGGTGGAAACGGGGGAGCTAAAGGCAGATGTGACCGTTTCCCAAGGCTGTTCCGGCTCTGAGACTCCTTTCCGGGCAACCCTGATTTTTGGAAATGCCTGACAAGTAGCTTTATATATTAAGTTGTATGGCACAGTATTCTCAAATGTGCTTCAGGGAATAAGCTCCTGGCTAGCTGGCGTTCACATTGAAGAGAGAACAGACTGAATTATATTGCCTCAGGGACAGTACATCCCATTCACTGGGCAGAATGAAACCATTCCAATAGAGTGTTCAGCTTTAATCCCTGCTTCAGTTAAAGAGCAATTTTACTTTGCCTTGGGAATGCACTGGTTCTATAAAATTGGAATTTCAAAAGGGTTTTATCTTTTAAGAGACCCTGGATATTGTCTTATTTTCTCTCTGTATGTTATCATTTAGACATGAAGGCATTTCTATTTACTGTTATGCAAGATGGTAAAATAAACAGTTCTCATTAGCATCTCATCTGATTTTATTCCTAATACTCAGTGTTCTTTTGCCATTATATATGGACAGAATTTGAAGAAATTTTAAAATTTGTTATGGTTTCCTATGATCCATATATATTCCTTAGTCATTTTTTTTTCTTTTGAGAGGGAGTCTCACTCTGTCACCCAGGCTGGAGTGCAGTGGCTCGATCTCGGCTCACTGCAACCTCTGCCTCCTGGGTTCAAGCAATTTTCCTGCCTCAGCCTCCCAAGTAGCTGGGATTACAGGCATGAGCCATCGCGCCTGGCTAATATTTTTTTTTTGTATTTTGTACAGACGGGGTTTTACCACGTTGGCCAGGCTGGTCTCGAACTCCTGACCTCAAGTGATCTGCCTGCCTCGGCCTTCCAAAGTGCTGACATTACAGGTGTGAGCCACCGTGCCTGGCCCATTTTTTAAAATAGAAGCTGAATTTGATTTTTTCTCCTTTAAATGTTTTCTTCTCTTTCTGTTGAAATAGGTACAAGCATTTGTTAGCTTTTTTTCATTCCTCATCCATTCCTCAGATATTTTTTATTTCCTAAAATATGTCAAAAACTGTGCTAGGAGATGGATATCCAAGAATAATTTATGTTTCTAGGTCAAAATATGAGTGTCTATTTGGAGAAAGAAAAATCAGTGATGAGCCAGGCACAGGAAAATTTGAAATCTTTTATAAATACAGCAAAAGGAGGATATATATGAATGGTACTGAATCCAAAGAATAAAAATATATTTAGTTGTCTAAAAAAGGGAAGAATATAAATTTAGAACAGGCTCTAGACTTCAAATCATGTTTTCATTCAAATAAGAATTTTAATTAATTTGCATTCTTAAAGGAAAATTAAATATGACTTGGAGATTTTGTCTTCATTCTATTTTACATTATTTAATGTTTTGCATTTTTTCTTATAAGAATTTAAGCATATACATAAGTAGAGTTAATAGTATAATCAATCGAACATCAGCTTCAACAATAATCAACATGTAACTATTCTTTCATCTATATTCTCTGCTGCCAACACTTTCCCTCCACATTCTTGAAACATTGTTTTAAAGCAAATTCTATTATCGTATAGTTTGTTTAGTAAATATTTAAGCATGTACCTCTAAGAGAAAAGGATTTTTTTAACATTACCAGAAAACCATTACCATACTTAAAAAATTTAATAATTTAAGGCAATTTCCAGAAATTACATAGTTTCATCCACAAATACTATTTTATATATATATATGTATATATGTGTGTGTGTGTGTGTGTGTGTATGTACATATACACACATATATATTGCTAAGAGATAAGATTTTTTAAACCATGGCAATGCCATTATCATACCTAAAAATGGCAGTCATTGTTAAATATAATTTATTATATGGTCAGTTTTCAAATTTACTCAGTTATCTCATAAAAAGTCTTTCTATAGGCTGGGAGCGGTGGCTTACGCCTGTAATCTCAGCACTTTGGGAGTCCAAGGCGGGTGGATCACGAGGTCAGGAGATCAAGACCATCCTGGCTAACACGAGGAAACCCTGTCTCTACTAAAAATACAAAAAATTAGCCGGGCATGGTGGCGGGCGCCTGTAGTCCCAGTTACTTGGGAGGCTGAGGCAGGAGAATGGCGTGAACCCAGGAGGCGGAGCTTGCAGTGAGCCAAGATCATGCCACTGCATTCCAGCCTGGGTGACAGAGTGAGACTCCGTCTCAAAAAAAAAAAAAAAAAAAAAAAAAGTCTTCTTATAGTTACTTTGTTCAAGTCAAATTCTGAAGATCCATGCAACAATGCATTTGGTTAACCAGTTTTTTAGGTCTATACCAGTCCCTCCCTCTCTTTGTCCGCTGCTGTTTCTGCTGACGATTAAAGGTATTTTGCCATATGAAATTGCTCACTATTTGTCTTTGGTTGATTGCATCCTCCCAACGTCATTAACATGTTCCTTTGTCCTTTGCATTTTGCATATTGTTGGATTCAGAGGCTGAATCAGGCTTAATTTTTTGGCAATAATACTTATTAGGTGATGCTGTGTATTTAATTACAGTACATCAGGAGGAACACAATGCTGGGTTATTTCTTTTTGTCATGAGAATATTCATTAGTAAGTTTAGATATTGTTGGCTTAGCCATCCATCTATGAAGTTTCCCATTATCTTTTCAACCAATGGTGTTAGCAGACATTGATTATTATTGTCCCAGCCCATTATTTTATTATTTTGTTAAAATTGTAGTAGTCTAATTAGATTAACCTTATTGCTTTTATTAGCTGTTATTTTTCTATAATTTTTTTCTCATCATCTGTTTGATTATCCTGAAATATAGTCTGCATAAGAAAGGTAGGACGTATTATTGATTATTTTCCTTTACTTACCAGTTTTAGAATAAAGACTTAGCCTAGCAGTCTCCAAAGCTAACCAATAAGTTTTGCCCCATCATTAAAAATCCATATTTTAAAAATATATTTAACTTAATGTTTTAAATGTATTACATTATTTATTATTGATTTATTGTCCTTTATTTTATTATTTTATAAATGTAAAAATTTATGGGATCTTTGTGAAATTTTGTTAAATGTCTATAGTGCCAAGTAATCAAATAAGAATATTTAGGGTGTCCATTAACTATTGTCCAGCACAATACACTTTTGTTAAGTGTAGTCACCCTGCTCTACTATCAAACATTGTATTTATTTCTTCTATCTTATCGTATGTTTGTACCCTATAACCCACTTCTCTTCATCTTTCTCCCTCCCCATCACACACCCTTCCAAGTCTCTGTTATCTGTATTTCCACTCTCTACCTCTGTGTAATCAAATTCTTTAGGTCCCACATCTAAGGGAGAACATGTGATATTTGCCTTTTTTGTGCCTGGCTTATTTTCACTTAACACAATGACCTTCGGTTCCATCCGTGTTGCTACAAATGACAATATTTCATTCTTTTTTATGGCCAAATAGTCCTCCATTGTATATAAGTATACCTCATTTTCTTTATCCATTTTTCCGTCAATAGACACTAGGGTTGATTCCATAAAATTGCTATTGTGAATCATGTTGAGATAAACTTGTGAGTGCAGGTATCCCAGCAGTGGGATTGCTGAATTGAATGGTAATTCTATTTTTAGTATTTTATGAATCTCCAGACTGTTTTTCATAGTGACTGTACTAATTTACATTTCTACCAATAGTGCATAACAGTTCCCTTTTCTCTGCATTTTTGCCAAAATATGTTATTTTTATTTTTTGTATTTATTTATTTATTTTTTTTGAGATGGAGTCTCACTCTGTTGCCCAGGCTGGAGTGCAGTGGCATGATCTTGGCTCACTGCAACCTCCGCCTCCCGGGTTCAAGCAATTCTCTTGCCTCAGCCTCTTGAGTAGCTGGGACTACAGATGCATGCCACCACGCCTGGCTAATTCTTTGTAATTTTAGTAGAGAGGGAGTTTCATTGTGTTAGCCAGGGTGGTCTTGATCTCCTGACCTTGTGATCTGCCCTCCTTGGCCTCCCAAAGTGCTGGGATGATAGGCATGAGCCACCACACCTGGCCTATTTTTTTGTCTTCTTAATAGCAGCCATTCTGACTGGAGTAAGATGATATTTCACTGTGGCTTTGATTTGCACTTCCTGATGGTTAGTGATGTTGAGCATTTCTTCATAAATCTGTTGGCTCTTTGTATTTTTTTTTTCAGAAATGTTTGTTCATGTCCTTTACCTACTTTTTAATGGGATTATTTGCATATTTACTGTGGAGTTATTTGAATTTCTTGAATATTCTGGATATCAGTGCCCTGTTGGATGAATAGTTTACAAATATTTTCTCCCATTCAACAGGTTGTCTCTTCACTTTGATGATTATTTTTCTGTGCAAAGCTTTTTAGTTGAATTGTCTTGTTTGTTTTTGTTGCCTGTGCTTTTAAAGTCTTACTCATAGGTTTTTTGCCCAGACCAAAATCCTGAAGTATTTCTCATATGTTTTCTTCTAGTAGCTTTATCATCTTGGGTGTTATATTTATGTCTTTAATCCATCTTGAGTTCATTTTTGTATATAGTGAGAGAGAGGGATCCAGTTTTATTCTTCTGCATGTGGATATTCAGTATTCCCAGCGTCATTTACTATAAATGGTGATCTTTCCCCAATATAATTTTTTGCTGTATTTGTCAAAAATCAGTTGTCTGTAAGTAAGTGGATTTATTTCTGGGTTATCTATTCTGTTCCATTGGCCTATGTGTCTATTTTTATACCAATACCATATGGTTTTGGTTACCATAACCTGGTAGTATATTTTGAAGTCAGGTCAGATGCCTCCATCTTTGTTCCTTTTGTTTAGGATTGCTTTGGCTATCCTAAACAACAAATGCTATGTTGTTCCACATGCATTTTAGAATTGTTTTTCTTAATTCTGTCAAAAATGACATTGGTGATTTTATAGGAATTGCATTGCATCTGTAGATTGCTTTGGACAGCATGCTTTTTTTGGTATAAATTTATGGTGTACAACTGAGGTTTTGTTACATGATTATATTGAATAGTGGTGAAATCTGGGCTTTTAGTATAACCATCACACAGACAATGTACATTGTAACCATTAAGAAATTAATTTGAATTGTATCGATTCTTCTGATCCGTGAGCATGGGATGTCTTTTCCATTTACTTGTGTCCTCTTCAATTTCTTTCATCAATGCTTTGTACTTTTTCTTGGAAAGATCTTTCAGCTCCTTGGTTAAATTTTTTCCTTGGTATTCTGTTTTGTAGCTATTGTAAATGGGATAGCTTTCTTAATTTATTTCTTAGCTACATCATTGTTGGTATATAGAAATACTACTGATTTTCAAACATTGATTTTGTTTCCCGTAACTTTACCATATTCACTTATCAAATCTAAGAGTGTTTTGGTGGTCTTTAAGTTCTTCTAGGTATGAGATCATATCATAAACAAAAAGGAACAATTTGAATTTCTCTTTTCCAATTTGGATGCCTTTCATTTCTTTCTGTTGCCTAATTGCTGTGGATAAGACTTCCAGTACTAGGTTGAATTAGAATGTTGAAAGTGGGCATCCTTCTCTTCTTCCAGTTACTAGAGGAAAGACTTTCAGCTTTTCCCCGTTAAGTATGATGTTAGTTGTGGGTTTTTGTACATGGCCTTTATTATTTTGAAGTATGTTTCTTCTATGCCTAGTTTGTTGAGAGTTTTTATCATAAAGGAATGTTGAATTTTATCAAATGCTTTTTCTCCATCTGTTGAGATGATGATATGGTTTTTGTCCTTCATTCTGTTGATGTGATGTATTATATTTATTTATTTGCATACGTTGAACATTTCTTGCATCCTTCTTGTAAATCCCACTTGATCATGGTGTATTATCTTTTTGATGTGCTGTTAAATTCAGTTCACTAGTATTTTGCTGAGGATGTTTATATCTATTTTTATCAGAAATATTGACCAGTAGTTTTCCTTTCTTGTGTGTCTTTGTCTGGTTTTGGAATCATGGTGATGCTTGCCTCATAGAATGTAACTCATTCTATGAAATCCCTCCTCATTGATTTTTAAGAATAGTTTCAGGAGGATTGGTATTAGTTCTTTGTCTACTTTGTAGAATTTGGCTGTGAGTCCATCTGGTCCTGGGCTTTTCTCTGTTGGGAGACTTATTTTTAATTACTGCTTTCTATTGATCTGTTCAGGTTTTCTATTTCTTCCTGATTTAATTTTGGTCAGTTGTATATTTCCAGGAATTATTTTGGATGCCCATATTGTCTTATCTTTGGCCAGTAGGAGCCTATCAATTTTGCTTCTGTTGTTATGTTGACCTCGACCCAGTAATTGTTGAAAGCTTTCTTACATTTTGATATCACAAGATGTTCCAACATCCTTTGCCACACTTTTTGCTGCAAAAATAGAATCAGCCATTTCTCTAATTAGCACTAGATTCTTTTCATGGAAAATGATTCTTAGAGTCAAAAATTTGGGCTATAATTGTCATTGTTAGAGAATTGGTCACTGCTAAGCTATTGAGTATGTGAAGCAAAAATAGATATATTTTTAAGAGAAAAATAAATCATTTTCACATGGTATTTTCAATTCAGATTTAAGGCTTTGGACTTCCCATGTAACCTCTTTGATTCTATGTGTGCATTTATTTGGTCTTAGGCTGAAAATTTTGTATCCTAATGCCATGAATTATTTATTTGGTTTATAAAATAAACAATATTTTGTGTACGTTTTAGATAGTAGTTTCAAATATAACAGTGTTATTGCTCTCTTTCTCATTATTTTACTTCTTATTATTTCTTTTTCTTAATTAATTTCTTTTTTTTTTTTGTAAAGACAAGGTGTCACTATGTTGCCCAGGCTGTTCTTGAACTCCTGGATTCAAGTGATCGTCCCACCTCAGTCTCCCAAAGTGTTGAGATTACAGGTGTGAGCCACTGCACCTAGCCTAATTAATATTTAATTCATTATTATTGTATTTCTATCTTAAAGGGCGGCAAATTATATACACAGTGATACACTTCTTTTTAGAATTTTGTTGGAATGCCAGCAATAAAAAAAAATTCATGCTAATTTATACTTAATAGTGCATATTTGTAAATGCAATTTATATACTTAAAATAGTATTATTATATTTGATGCTAACAATTCTTTTCTAATGACGTTAAACTTCTGACTTCTCTAGCCCTTTTCTAAGAATCAAACCATCTAATGTAATAAAAATTCACGCATTTTTCAATTTATTGCTTATCAAATTATTCAAACATTTGATAAGCATTAATCATTATTCAAATGATTTGTTGCTTATCACTGAAGGGCATATGTGAAGAGACCTATGATATTAATCCTTTGTATTAGTCCGTTTTCACGCTGCTGATAAAGACCTACCAGAGACTGGGAAGAAAAAGAGGCTTAATTGGACTTAGAGTTCCACATGGCTGGGGAGGCCTCAGAATCATGGCAGGAGGAGAAAAGCACTTCTTAACATGGTGGTGGCAAGGGAAAATGAGGAAGAAACAAAAGCAGAAACCCCTGATAAACCCATCGGATCTTATGAGACTTATTCACAATCACGAGAATAGCACGGGAAAGACCAGTCCCTATGATTCAGTTACCTCCCGCAGGGTCCCTCCCACAACACGTGGGAATTCTGGGAGATAAAATTCAAGTTGAGATTTGGTGGGGATACAGTCAAACCATATCACTCTTTTTATAGACGTTTACAATTACAAATTGAAGAAAAAACTACACATTTATATAAATTGCAGAAAAATGCATTCTAAGAAATGGCTTATTCATTGATTGAAATATTTCTATGATGTAAAACTAAAGACTTAGGAAGATAGGTACTTGATTATAGCCAAAATGTTTGGTAAAATTATTGAAAATAAAATTTATAGGGGTGAGTAGTGAGGTGGTAAATTATTTATATCTGGCATTGCAAATCTCATGGTTGTCCAGGAGCTGGAAATTGGAACTATGGAAATCTTTCTGCAATATTATCTTGATATTTGGTAAAAGTAGATATGAAATTAACTACACCTGGAAATTTCAGAAAAATCACACTGATGTGTACGTAGATTGCTTTGCTTTGGATTGATTAGGTGCTGAACTGATTTCCTAACTTTCCTGCTTCCCCCAGTATAACAAAGACAATATAAAACATAAGTAACAGCAAGAAAGTAACCTTGGTCCACAGGTTGCACTGCATATCTTCCCTTTTCATTGATAGTTAGGAAGTATAGAAAAGTAAGATTGGATTGTAGAAATATATGATACTTTTCAATTTTTGAGCTATGAACATTCATCATATTGGAAAATGGCCACAGATTCTTTTTCTGTTTTTAAGGGACATTCACCAAAAGTAAAAGCAAGAAGTGAGTCACAGAAAAACCAGAGGGTGAGTGAGATGAATGTATAAAAGCATGAACTTTTGACCTAAGCATTTTGGTGTTTAAGCTGGGCTAGAACTACATCCTCAGATGACATATTCTATGTTTTTGCAATCTTACAATACGAGAATTTATTTATATTGAGATGATGCAGATGGTATATGTACAAGGCTTAAATGAGTGCTCCAAAAATGAAAGAAAGAAGAAAATAAAAAAGGAAAGAAAAGGGAAAAAAGAAGAAAAGTGTTCTAAGCATTTCAAAGACTAAAAGAGTTGAATATATTATCACAATTTTGAGAAGCTTATGATATCAGAGAACATATGCGGTAAAAATGGCTCAATACAGGCAATGGAAATGTTATTCACTTTTCCATGACTGTTTTTCAACGTACGTATTTGGAAGCATTGGCAGTTTCATTACAAGATACACAAATCTGGAGGGGTTGCAGGGGTGCCTTCTGGTTGAGAAGTCTTCAGTTGGATGCTCACTGGGGTTACTCAGCCCTGGACATACAGGATTCTGTTAGAATGCTAAGGTTTCTGTCTCCTTTGCAAAAGAGAACTTTGTGTGTGTGTTCATGTGTGTGCTTGTTGCTTTTTAATGTTAATGATTGATATAATTTTCTAGGTTACTTTTCAGCAAGTTGGTTGAAAAACAAAATAAAATAAATAAGCTTTAAAAAATAAAAATAAATTTTCCCAGATTCTTTCTATTAGTGCACATCACACCTTTTTTCACTATTGCACATCATACCTTTTCTTACTATTGGACAGGTCTATTTCCACCAGACTTGCTTTCGGCTGAACACTGATATTTCCAGTGCTAGAATCCAGGCCACACAAATTAATCTGCTTTCTAGTCACCCAGTAGTTTCTCAATATCTCTGACTCAAAACAAGAATATATACGCCATCCTGACCCATTCAATTTGACAACTTGTTTTGTTGTTTCAGACTGAATGGGTCAGGATGATGTATATATTCATCTAGGAAACTCATTTAGAAAAATATAAAATATAGAAGCAGAAACAATTTTTTAAATTATCGCTAATTTAAATAATTACCATTAGATATACACCATGGAATACCACACAGCTATAAAAAGTAAGAAGGTCATGTCCTTTGCAGGGACATGGATGGAGCTTGAAGCCATTATCCTCAGCAAACTAACTCAGGAACAAAAAACCAAACACTGCATGTTTTCAATTATAAGTGGGAGATGAACCATGAGAACAAATGGACACATCTGGGGAACAACACATATTGGGGCCTGTGGGAAGATGGGAGTAGGGAGAACATTACGAAGAATAGCTAATGGATGCTGGGCTTAATGCCTAGGTAATGGGTTGGTCTGTGCAGCAAACCACCATGGTACACCTTTACCTATGTAACAAACCTGAACATCCTGCACATGTACCCTGGAACTTAAAATAAAAATTGAAGAAAAAAAATCACCATTAAGATTTTGGTGCAAAATAAGCGTGCATGCATGCATGCATGTGTGTGTGTGTGTGTGTGTGTATCTGTATACTTTCACGTGCAGAAGCTATCAGTGCCTTTCTCTACCCCCTGGTTCTTTCCATTGAGGACACTGTGCTGATTAGACCTGTCAGGACCCACCTATGGAGCTACGGTTGGGTGTGGGTTGAGTGATAAAGGAGGAAGTGGGCATGGCAACTTACAATGCCACTGCAGATGCAGTACTGTCCCTGATGGCATTCCAAATTTCACAGAAATGAGTCAGCTGGCCCACATCTTCTCTTTTTCACTGCTGCTTATTTCTAGTGTCATAAGCGGAATGTTCTTTTAAATTTTGTTGAGAACACAAATTGATATTTCAGAAAGAGTTAGCTAATATGAGTCTACAAAGCCAATTCCTCCCTTTAAACTTAGGAGTTTTATGTGGGACATATAATTTTTGAATTCATAATTACAAAGAAAAATGTATAATGGCTCAATATTAATATTTAGCCTAGTTTCTGAGCTGGTTTCTCTTATAAGTTGGGTGTTCTATTTACAATTCCTAGAAGAAAGTTGAAAAAGCTGGAGCTACAAGTTGATACACTTTGGGAATGGGGTTAGAGAAGCCTGTCTTTCTACACCTCCAAAAATTATTTTTCTATTTGTTGTGGGCTCTGCCCAGATATACCCTGGTGCCCCTCTAATTACTGTAATCACATTACTAGGAAATGCCAATGGGCATTTTGAATACACAGTTAGGACTTTTTGTTGCTAGTTCTTGGGACAAGACAGAGTTCGGATTGTGTCCTTCTGATGGGCCCTTGGGCAACTGTCACTCTTAGTTCTCGTGGATCATGTTGGGCATGTAACAAGGTCTCCCGTCGACTTCTGAGTAGGATTATATTCTCGACAATGATTTTTGTCTGTCATTCTTCTATTGCTTTTTCAGTCTAGTCTCTTCAGCATTATTTTTATGTAACATTCTTGATGTCTGTGGCATGCAGATAATACTCATTCCTACTTTTGGAGCTGATGTATTCTCTTCTCATGTATTATTGTTTATTAGGTACAGACATTTGGCAGCAGAAGGGAAAAGAACTAAATGTATAGACTATGCCTAACTCTTAGAGCTGACTTGAAAAGAGAATTCAAAGGGTAGAGGACAGAGGTTACGAATAGAAGGGTATAATATATATTCTATGTTTGAAGGACAGCTTAGAGATAATATTTGAGAAAACAGCCTCATAAAATTGGTTTTACTCAAGTTGGAAGATGTCTAGACTCAGTGGGATTTCATTATCAACACCAATCACCATTATTGCTCTTATCTTGAACAAAAAATAATATCTGGATTCCTGTTTATTTTGGGTTCTGTGCTAATTGCTGGAGATTTATGTCATAATAAGTCATCCTTGAACACAGTAGTTTCAGCAGCTATTATTGTGAGGACTAATGATGATACAGTGAGTAGGGTTTCAGTATATGACCAACTACTGAGTTCATCCAAGAAGGGAAAGGATGAAATGCAGGTTGATTTAGAAAGTGTTTACCAAAGCGTTTAGGAGAAAAGGCTTAGGGCCAGGAGTAGTGATTCATGCCTGTCATCCCAGTGCTTTGGGAGGTCAAGGTAAGGAGATTGCTTGTGGCCAGGAGTTCAAGACCAGCCTGGGCAACACAGCAAGACTCTCATCTCCACATAAGAGACAGAGAGAGAGGGAGACAGGAAATATTTGTATTTCTGTGAACATTTATACAAATTCTAGTAGAAGCTCTCTTCTTAAATACAATTAGGCATAGCAGTTCGTTAATTATTTTGAAAGAGTTTGTCAAAAGCAGAGCATCATTATAGAACCAACCACATTTTAACATAGATATCGAAATTATTATAGAAAAGACACTGGGGTTCCTTCTCATCTATCCTACATAAATCACATCTGTGATGTGGCTGATGGTCACACTGTATACTGTTCAGAGTGCACTGAGGCTAACGTAACTGTGGCTAACGTAAAGAGCTATGTGACAAGATCCCTTGCCATGCGTACCTTGTTTAGTTGGATATGCAATCCTTATGTAGTGGGAGGTCAAGTGGGATTTTTGCTCTTTCGAAAAATTGACAGCAAAGAATATCAAGTGACCACATATTATAAAGAGAAGGGTCAGACCCCCTATGCAGAACATACTTTGGGTGACCATCTCTCAAAATACACAATGGTCTGGGGCCCTTAGCCATCATTGATCTTAGGTATAGAAAAGGAGGCAAGGAGATTACTTGGAAGGTGAAGGAGAGACAAGATTTCCTTGGAAAGAGTTGCTGAATGGCTCTTTGTCCTGTGCTCCAGAATGAGTACTGGAACTCTGTCTCCAAAGAATGTGTCCTGGGCTGCTGCCAAAAGCCAGGAAGAAAGGTATGAGAATACCCATGAGTCCTCAGAGCTTTAGAGACACAGGGAATGGAGAGTGCCTTTTGCCTGAAGAAGTCTCCAGGTGAGCAGCTCCTGGAGTCATCCTGCTTGCAGGACAGTTGGCGAGGACAAGGGTGTCTGAGTGCAGAAGGCAGGAGGGACAACCAAAGTGACAAAGAGTGAAGATATTGACACATCTTCCCTTCCCTACTCCAGACCTTTGAGGGACACCTGAGCTAGGGGAAGGGAGAAGTCTGAAGATGAAAGAGATTGCAGTTGTAATTTTTTTTTTAAGATAGAATAGAACTACTTGATACTGTTAGTCTCTGAAAGTGATGGGAAGGTCTATAGACCCTACCTGAGATACAGCCAGGAACAAGAACGGCAGGCACAGCACAGCACAGCATATTTGGCAGGCAGCAATGGGAACAAAGACTTTTGCCTACAGCCTATAAAACAGTGTGTGAAAACTGTCTAATGATTGGCCATTATTAAGTATTCAGGAAAAGTGATAATGGAGTGCAAACACAGAAATAACTTGAGGTGGTTTCTAATCACTAGTTAGCCAACCTAAGGGATTTAAGACCACCTAAATTCTTAGATAGTTAATAGAATTGGGTATTTTCTCATTAATTTTGCACCCTGTTGTAATTTGTGCCATTACTGTTAAACATAGCATTAATTAGAACAGCATCCAAGTTCCCCGATTGTCATATTTCTTAAACCTGACTGGTGTTCTTACTGCAATGTAACTTGAATTTTATAAAAAGTTCAATGCCCCTTGTTTGTTTGGTCTTGATATAAGCAAACATTTGAAATTTATTTAGCGCTATGGGAAAATCATATCTTGAGACAGATCTACTATTGAAAAAGGAAGAATTCGTAGAAGTCCATAAGCCCCTATTATCACCTCTGCGACCCCCAAGTCTTATGCTTTTATATAACTCTTATGCCTTTAGACGACCTAGTCCTGGATAAGTACAAGGTAACAGTTTGTTAATGGGTATCTTGATTAAAGTGCAATGAAATGGCCATTTTTACCATGGAGAAAATATTTATTATTTACAGCAGGTCCAGAGGAGGTCAAGAGTCCATAAAGAAGGGAAAAGCTTATCCTGAAAGACCCACTAGTGATAGATAGAAATGTTCTTGATGTGTTTCTAAATTCTGTAAAACTTTATGCCTTAGCACTGCAAGGAAAAGATTTTGAAATTTTTATTTATTTATTTATTTTTATTTTTATTTATCTTTTATAAATAGAGACAAGGTCTCACTATGTTGCTCAGGCTGGTCTCAAACCTCTGGCCTCAAGTGATTCTCCCACCGAGACCTCCCAAAGTGTTGGGATTACAGGTGTAAATCACTAAGCCCAGCCAACAGAGAGATTTTATCTGAAAAGTGCAAATACAAGACTCTTCTGCTTTGAAGTTATTCTTCTTAGAACTTACAATGTTAGGTTGATTTCTCAAGTCCAATCAAATATTTATTGTGACACTCATTTTGACCTTTGCTCATGTTTGTGAATAGTTGACAATTTTTCCCCAGTCTTGAAAAAGCACCCATATTCCAAGATCTGCAGCCAATCCTGTGCTTCCTCATTGCGCATGTGGGTGGACAGTGCTTCCATGTCCTCACTGGCCCTTGTCTTGACCTGCTGTGCCCATTCACACTTCCAGAAAATGGAAGAATCTTTCTCAGGGCTGATGGCTTTTTGTTGGTAGAGAGAAAGGAAATGTAAGGGAAAGAAGCTAAGGAGCAGTACATCTATAATTCAAAGGATTTAGACGAGTAAAAGAAATGCTTTTGGAGATAATTGCTGAATATATTGCTGATGAGATTCTAGGACCTCCGATAGGGTCCTATCAGTGGAGCCCTTTGAAGTTAGGAGCTGCTGAAATGAGGTTTTGCCAGGGAAGCCACAGTGTGGCCCTTGGCCTTTGCTGGTGGCATGGCAAGCACAGCTCTCCGGCCATCTCTGGTTAGTCTATTTGGGGCCTCACAAGCTCCCTCGACTGACTGCATTGTCACCTCATTTGTTTTTACCATTAAGTGTTTGAGATGAGAAGTGAAGACCAAGAAAAGCAGCCTATCTGCAGGCCAGGAAAAGATTTCATTCATTGTGAAGAATAAACCCATATGAAAAGTTTTCTCCAAACACATCCTGGGGCCAGGGTACTCATTAACAAAGAAGTCTGTGTGACAGAAATTATGCATCTGGTTCTATAAAGCGCTTCAGCTTTGCCTGGTTGAGTTGCTGTGGAGTTAATCCCAAGATAAGGAGAAAAGATGTTGACCTATTTTTGCTAGGATTAACTCCTCAAACAACTATTATAGGTGAACAAATGCCCGGTCCATTTCCATGCATGAACACCCGTCTGGGCACTGATGAGGCCAGAAGACCTCCGCTGAGTTGCAGTCGGGGAGCAGCGATGGTTGCGTCTTTCAGAGGCCCATGGCACCACTACAAGGACCCATTCACCAGGCAAGGAGTCCCAGGAGTTGGTTTCAGATGCCTGTTAGGAATCTGTTCAAAGGTTAGTTCTGCTTTCAGCACCTAGAGAGCAGCCAAAATCTTTTTTTTTTTTTTTTCTTTTTTTTTTTTATTATACTTTAAGTTTTAGGGTACATGTGCACATTGTGCAGGTTAGTTACATATGTATACATGTGCCATGCTGGTGCGCTGCACCCACTAACTCGTCATCTAGCATTAGGTATATCTCCCAATGCTATCCCTCCCCCCTCCCCCCTCCCCACCACAGTCCCCAGAGTATGATATTCCCCTTCCTGTGTCCATGTGATCTCATTGTTCAATTCCCACCTATGTATTTTGAAGCAAGCGTTCTTGTGGCACTGTGATTTTCCTCCATGTGCTGGTGCCCTGACTAGTTAAACATCTTGGAAAGAAAACTCAGTTCAGTGATGCTGCCTGCATCTCCTCAAGGAATGCCACAAGCCCGAATTTGCCAATGGTGTGATGCTGGCTCTTCACAGATCTGTGAGCCTATTGCCCAAGAATAGACAGCTCATTGACCCCAAGATGTTCAGATGCAGCCTATGTGTGGTTATATGGTGGATTCTGGTACCTGATTACCTGGATTTGAATCCCAGGTTTCATGCTTACTCGCTGTGTGACATTAGGCAAGATACTTGACTTTTTCCATCTGAAAAATGAGGATAATGATAGTTGCAGCTCACAGAGTGGACAGAATCCTAGATGAAGTAACATATGTGAAGCATTTTGCATAGTGTCTGATTACTAATATCTCATAATAAATGTAATAATCATCTAATACATCTACTACAAAGAGGCATAAATAAATAAATAAAGATATCATAAAATCCCACAACAAAGCCACCTGATCTCTGTCAGGTCTTGACACCTTTTAAGGTGTCTGGATATTCCCAATAGTGAATATATAATAGTGAGTAGTGAGAGCAAACATATCCTAGGAAATGGAAATTTTACATATTTTCCAAGGACCTACATGAATCAGCACCATTCAAATACATTCAGCCTTTCCCTGCATCCTCTCTCTCACCAGGCTATTAGAGCTTGCTAAGTTGGCTTCTTCCTGAGAGATACAAATTTTGTCCTTTCAGATAATAAAGAAGGGAGATCTCTCCTGGTTTCTATTTGGGACAAAAAGTCATAACTGAGAGGTGGGGGCAACAGGAGACAGCATGAGGTACATGCTTCTTGAGAATAAACCCCTCCATCAGCAGAGAGTTGAGTGTGCTGCTTGGAGTATAACACAGTGACTCAGCAAGTCCAAGGCCTCCGAAAGGAGCTTCCCACTCTATCACTGATGTGGTTACTGGGTTCCCTACAGAATTTAGAAATAAGAGAAGAAATATGTTTGTTAAGTTGTATAACTGTTAATATGTTGTTTATTAAAATGATTTTTATTAATTTCTTTGTTCTATGTTTATATGTACTTCATCACAGTATGTCAATTTGAATTTTTTAATGTGCAGAAGGTCTAGTGAAAAGAGAGCAGGGGCTCCAGATACTTCGAGGTGGTCAGCACAGGATTTGTGCATGTGCATGTGTTTTGGGGAGTGTATTAGTCCATTCTCACACTGATGTGAAGAAATACCTAAGACTGGGTAATTTATAAAGGAAAGAGGTTTAATTTAGTCACAGTTCCACATCTCTGGGGAGGCCTCAGGAAACTTGCAATCATGGTGGAAGGCAAAGGAGAAGCAGGTGCCTTCTCCACAAGGTGGCAGGATAGAGTGAGTACAAGCAGGGGAAATGCCAGATGCTTATAAAACCATCAGATCTCATGAGAACTAACTCACTATCATGAGAACAGGATGGGAGAAAGCACTCCAAGATCCAATTAACTCCCAACAGGTCCCTCCAATGACACATGGGGATTACTATAATTCAAGATGAGATTTGGGCGGGGACACAAAGCCAAACCATATCATTCCACCTCTGGCCCCTCCCAAATCTCATTTCTTCACATTTCAAAACCAATTATGCCTTCCCAACAGTGCCCCAAAGTCTTAACTCATTTCAGCATTAACTCAAAGTCCACAGTCCGAAGTCTCATCTGAGACAAGGCAAGTCCTTTCCACCTATAAGCCTGTAAAATCAAAAACAAGTTTGTTACTTCCTAGATACAATGGGGGTACAGGCATTGGATAAATGCTCCCATTCCAAATGGGAGAAATTGGCCAAAACAAAAGGGCTATAGGCCCCATGCAAACTCAAAATCTATTAGGGCAGTCATTAAACCTTAAAGTTCCAAAATGCTCTCCTTTGACTCCATGTCTCACATCCCAGTCAGGCTGATGCAAGAGGTGGGCTCCCATGGCCTTGGGGAGCTCTGCCTCTGTGGCTTTGCAAGGTACAGCCCCCCTCCCAGATGCTTTCATAGGCTGGCATTTAGTGCCTGTGGCTTTTCCAGGTGCAGGTGCAAACGGTCAGTGGATCTACAATTCTGGGGCCTGGAGGATGGTGCCCCTCTTCTCACAGCTCCACTAGGCAGTGACACAGTGGAAACTCTGTGTGGGGGCTCTGACCAATCATTTCCCTTCCATACCACCCTAACAGAGGTTACCCATGTAGGCTCCACCCATGCAGCAAACTTCTGCCTCGACATCAAGGTGTTTCTATACATCCTCTGAAGTCTAGGTGGAGGTTCTCAAACCTCAGTTCTTAATTTCTGTGCACCCATAGGCCCAACACCATGTGTAAGCTGCCAAGGCTTGGGGCTTGCACCCTCTGGAGCAATGGCTTGATCTGTACGTTATCCCCTTTTACCATGGCTGGGATGCAGGGCACCAAGTCCTAAGGTTTCACAAAGCAGCAAGGCCCTGGGCCCAGCCCATGGAACCATTTTTTCCTCCTAGGATACCAGTCCTGTGATGGGAGGGGCTGCCACGAATGTCTCTGACATCCCTGGAGACATTTTCCCCATTGTCTTGATTCCTTGTTACTTATGCAAATTTCTGCAGCTGGCTTGAATTTCTTCCCCCCAAAATGGGTTTTTCTTTACTACTGCATCATCATGCTGCAAATTTTCCAAACTCTTATGCTCTGCCACCTCTTGAACACTTTGCTGTTTAGAAATTTCTTCCACCAGATACCCTAAATCATCTCTCTCAAGTTCAAAGTTCCACAGATCTCCAGGGTTGGGGCAAAATGCTGCCAGTCTCTTTGCTAAAGCATAGCATGAGTCACTTTTATTCTAGTTACTAAAAAGTTCCTCATCTCTATCTGAGACCACCTCAGCCTGGACTTCATTGTCCATATCACTATTAGCATTTTGGTCAAAACTATTTAACAAGTCTCTAGGAAGTTCCAAACTTTCCCACATCTTCCTGTGTTCTTCTGAGCCCTCCAAACTATTCCAACCTCTGCCTGTTACCCAGTTCCAAAGACGCTTCCACAATTTCGGGTATCCTTATAGCAGCACCCCACTCTCTGAGGTACCAATTTATTGTATTAGTCTGAGACTGGGTAATTTATAAAGGAGAGATCTTTAATTGACTCACAGTTCTGCATTGCTTGGAGGCCTCAGGAAACTTACAATCACGGCAGAAGGCAAAAGAGAAGCAGGCACTTTCTTCACAGGGCAGCAGAACAGAGTGATTGCAAGCAGGGAAAAAGCCAGGAGCATATAAAACCATCAGATCTTGTGAGAACTTCCTCACTATCACAAGAACAGCATGGAGAACTGCCCCATGATCCAATTGCCCCTACCTGGTCCATCCTTGACACATGGGGATTATGGGAATTACAATGTGAGGTGAGATTTGGGTGTGGACACAGAGCCAAACCATATCAGGGAGGTATGAGAATGGTGAGCAAGTATATGACATTAAGAAAATGTGGTCTCAGGCTTTGAGATCCCTCAACATAGAACCTAGCACCTAGAAGGTCACCAACATCTGTCAAATATATTTTTTACATTTTCTTTTAGACACAAGGTTTCATTCTGTTGCCCAGGATGGAGTGCAGTGGTGGATCATAGCTCACTGCAGCCTCGAACTCCTGAGCTCTGGCAATCCTTCCATCTCAGTCTCCTGAATAGCTGGGACTGCAGGTGCTTGCTACCATGCCTGACTAATTTAAAAAAATGTGAAAATGGGGTTTTGCTATGTTACCTAGGCTGGTCTCTAACTCTTGACCTCTAGTGATTCTCCCAATCTTGGCCCCCTGAAGCACTGGGATTAGAGGCAAGAGCCACCACCATGCCTGACCCTTACTTTCTTGAGAAACCTCACATGTATGTGCAGTATCAAGTCAGCATGTGAATTTTGCTTCAGATTTAGCGTCTTGAAATATTACCAATTGCCATGTTCCTGCCTCCTTGCCCTCCCAGGTGTAGAGGTGGTGAGCATCCCAGCTGTGGCTGGCCTATGGGCAGCAGCTGGAAGGACTGATTCCTTTTGGGGGCCCTCTGTCTCCTCCCCTTTACTCATTAACCTCCTACGTGGCAGGACATCATCCCTGCCTTTGATTGCGTGGCCTTTTCTCCACAATTACACTGCTTTCCCAAGGCACTTCTCACACTGGTTAGCCACTACGTTAGTTAGCCATTCCTTGTGGTTGGCAGTATCCAAATGACATAAACAACGGGACACTTACAGTGATATATAGGCAAGCCTGAGAAGGCACTGCTGATTTTCTCACCAGCTTCACTTCTTCATCTGTAAAAGAAAGAAGACATTTCAACACTCTTCTCTACAGTAATGAAACAAACAACAACAACAAAGATGAATGCTCTATGTTGGCCTTCTGCACATGAAAAGGCTTATTTATTTATCCAATCATTATTATTCAACATCTGGAAATACAGTATCTGGGAAGAGCACTGACTATTGCTTATATCAGTTTCTCAAGCTTGCTCATGTCCTGGGCTTTTCACCAAGATAGCTGCAAAATAGTTCAGTCAGACAATGCTTCCTGGGGGTTTACTTTTGAGCTGTTTTCTTGAAAAATAGCAGAAAATGTATTCAAAGCACAGTATTTTCTAAGCAGCTATTTTATAATATCTTTGGGCATTTATCAGAAGGATGTAAACTGCATTTATGTAAAACTAATGACAGATTGAGGTGGACTCATTTAAATTTGTTCTGGAATATGTCACATGAACTGACTATAGTTCCATGGAAAACAATGCAGTTCACACCAAGCTTTACAGTTAAAGTCCTCTGTGACCTGGCTTCAACCGCTCTTCCAGATCTGTGTTGCCACTCTTCATATGTCCTAGAAATACCCACAAATTCTATATTCTCTTACTTCCATGTTTCTCTGCCTTTGTTTTTGCCAACCACTAGCATTTTACATCTGACAATAATGAGTTTGTTCTTTGAGTGCTTCTTAATGCACTTTTGTTGTTTCATACACTAGATTGTAGAGAAATCTAATATGATAATGAGATAGAAATATTCATTTATTATCCTTTCCAGACAGTTTTATTGAGAGAGTGCATCTGATTACCTAAAAATATTTTCTCTCTTTTTTGTATACAGACACTCATTGCTCTCCCTGTAATGTCTTTTGAAATGGTTTTATTTTTTATATAGGTATAGATAATGTATATATACATATACAAGATGTATAGATAATGGAGTCACATAGTTTAAATATCAAAAAAGATGAAAAGGAACACAATGATGTTTCTCCTTCCCACCCCATCTGTTTTGTTTTTTCTCTTCCATTTTATTCATTTTTCTCCATCTTTTCTGAGATATTTTGTGCATATAAAAGTCAACATTAATATTTCCTCCCCTCTCATACTTTACACAAACGACACCACACTATGTGTACTATTCTGCAATTAAGTTTTTAACTGAACAATATATACTGGAGATTCTTTGCTACCAATCCACAATGAGATCCCTTGTTCTTTTTATTTTTTAATCTGAATAGCATCGTATCTTATGACTGTACTTTTATTTATCTAATCATTCACCTGTAGATTAACAGTTGAGTCCTTTTCAATCTTTTTCTTTTACAAACAACACCGCCATGAATAACCTTGTCTTACCACTATTTCTATGTGTTGAATGCATTCTGGGAAGAGGAATTGTAAAATTGAAGGTATATACTTTTGTAACTTGAGAGATAACGTCAATTTTCTCTTCATAGATCTTATATCATAAACACTCCCATTCAAATGTAGGGAAACAAATTTCCCCATAGCTTCACCCATTCTGTTGTGTTCAAATATGTGATATTTTGCTGGCCCAACAGGCGAAAATTGTTAAGGAATATTTACACATTACAGTGATTCATTCTCTGTGTGTGTTCCATGTTTCAAATATATTTTCCCCTTTTGTCGGTTGTCTTTTAGATTCACTTAAGAGGTTTTTGCTCCACAAAAGCTTTTGTAAAATGACATATTTGATATCTTTAACACTAATAATTTGTTTATTATTACTTCAGGATTTTGTGTTATACTTCCAGCTTTGTCTCAATGGTCAGAACCGTCCTGGGTTTCCCTTCCCTGCACCTTAGTCTGGGAACTCCCTGCAGGCAGTAAGTTAAAACAATTATAAAGAATACCAAAGAGTATAATTGTTGAACCATAGATGTGCATATGTTCACCTTTGACTGTCAAAAGTCTTCTCAAGTTGCTGTACCAACTTATACTCTCACTGGAAGTATCTCAGAGCTGGGGCTGCCATATACCCTTGCCAACACTAGTTATGTCAGTCTTTAAGTTTATTCATTTGGTGGAAATTGACTTAAATTTACATTTCCTTGATAACTTATCGTGTTCAAAAGAGGAAAAGATGGACTATTCCTTAGTCCTGGTTCCGAACTCTAAACAAGCAATCTTAGAGCTGTTTTTTTTTCTTTCTTCAACTTTTATTTTAGAATTAGGGGATGCATGTGTAGGTTTGTAATTAGGGTATATTGTGTGATGCTGAGGTTTGGAGTATGAATGAATTCATCACCTAGGTAGTGAACATAGTCCCCAGTCGGTAGTTTTTTCAACCATTACCCTCTCTTATATTCCCCCATGCCTATTGTTCCCATTTATGACCATGTGCCCTCAATGTTTAGCTCCCACTTGTAAGTGATAACATGTAGTATTTGGTTTTCTGCTTTTGTGTTAATTTACTTAGGATAATGTTTTCCAGCTGCATCCATGTTGCTGAAAAGGGCATGATTTCATTCTTTTTTATGGCTGTGTAGTATTCCATGCTTATATCTGAATATATATATATATATATACACACACACACACACACACGTATTTTACTTTAAGTTCCAGGATATATGTGCAGAATGTGCAGGTCTGCTATGTAGGAATACTTGTGCCATGGCAGTTTGCTGCACCTATAAACCCATAATCTAGGTTTTAATCCATGCATGCATTAGTTATTTGACCTAATGTTGTCCCTTTCTACCCACAACAGGCTCCGGTGTGTGATGTTCCTTTCCCTGTGTTCATGTGTTCTCATTGTTCAACTCCCACTTATGAATGAGAGCATGTGGTGTTTGATTTTCTGTTCCTGTGTTAGTTTGCTGAGAATGATGATTTCCAGCTTCATCCATGTCCCTGCAAAGGACATGATCTCATTTTCCTTATGGCTGCATAGTATTCATGGTGTATATGTGTCACATTTTATTTATCCTTTCTATAATTTAGGTTGGTTCTAAGTCTTTGCTGTTGTAAATAGTGCTGCAATAAACATACATGTGCATATGTCTTTAAAGTAGAATGACTTGTAATACTTTGGGTATATACCCAGGAATGGGATTGCTGGGTCAAATGGTATTTCTGGTTCTAGATCATTGAGGAATCACCACGTTGTCTTCCACAATGGTTGAACTAATTTACAACCAGCATTAATTAGTCCATCCCCAAACACTGAAGGATTCAGTAACTTTACTTTATTGTCTTGGTCTGAAAGTCAGCCAACCAGCATGACCCTCTCTGTGGCATGGATTTGTATCTTCTGAAGGATACATTTTGATAAACAGAAGTTTCTTATGTTAATTTGCTCCTATCTGATACTTTTTTCAATTATGAAGAATGCTTTAATGTACTGTGTAAAAAGTTTTTCTCTACCACAAGGTTATGAAAACTTTTTCCATGTCACAGTTTAGAAATTTTATTGTTTTACCGTTCACATTTAGTTCTGCAGTCCCCCTGGAATTGAATTTTTTGTTTGGAGTGAGGTACGGGTTAACTTAGTTTCTTATGTTATATATATCAATTTTACTATGGCTGTTTCCATAAAACTATTTGTTGAAAAAAAGATTTTTTCCCTTTTTCACTACTGCTCTGTAGTGTCACTTTTGAAAAAAATCAAGTGTTGTTAAGTATGAGTCTGTTTCTGGACTCCAACTTGGAATTTTCTCTGTAGGAAGATCTGTAAATATAAAATCAATTTTTTTGGATAGAAAGTTAAACAGGTTTTTTATTTCCTCTTGTGTTTGATTTGGTAAGTTGTGTTTTTACTAGAAATGTAGTTATTTTATTAAATTTTCAAATTATTGAGATAAACTTGTTCATTATGTTCTATTTTTTTCTGCATGCAAAAAATTTCAGAAACATACAGAAGTTAAAAAAAATTTACAGTGAACACCCGGATACACACTACCTAGATTCTACAATTTATATTTCAGAAACATACAAAAGTCAAAAAATTTTACAGTGAACACCCAGATACACACTACCTAAATTCTACAAGGTGTATTTACTATAATTTGTTATTTATTTATCCATCTACTCATTTTTTCATTCTTCAATTCATCTTTTTTAATGCTTTTTAAAGTAGGTTGCAAAAGTCAGTGCAATTTCCGACAAATACTTCAGAATGCATATGTTAACTTGTGTTCAATATTTGTTTCTAATTTTTCCTTTTGGGATAAAATTTACATAAAATAAAATGCACATATCTTAGGTGTTCCATCTGGTGAGTTTCCAACTTTGCAAACCAAACCATTATCAAGATACACAACATTGTCATCATCCCAGAATGTCTTCTCATATCTCTTCTCAGTAAATCACCTTTACAGTTTCCCTAGAGCCAATTCTTGTTTTGATTTTCTTCTTTCCCATATACTAATTTTTCCTGTTCTAGCATTTTATGTATATGTAAGAATACAGTGTGTTCTTTTTAAAGTTTTAATATATTTAAGATCTTTAGCTATGTTGCTTTTCTCATTCCAGATATCGACAATGTGTACCTTCTTTCTTTCTCTCTTTTCTCTGTTTTTTTGTGGCAGGGATGGAGCAGGGGTGTAGTCTTGACAGAATGATGACAGTTTGGAAAGACTTTCAATATATGAAGTTAAACTTCATATTCAATGTATGAAGCATTTGAAAAGACATCAAAATGCTTTTCAAAAGTCTTTAACATGTGAAAAAATAAGTGTGAACTCATTTTCTATTTTGCTAATTTTTACTGTTTACTGTTTCTTTCCTTCTACTTTCTTTACATTGAATTAGCTCCTCTTATACAAATGCATTGAAATGGATGCTTAAATATTTGATTTTCATGCTTTTTCTTTATCTAATCTATGCATTTTTGGCTACTAACTACCTTAGAGAGATGGGTTCACAAATTTTGATATGTTTCATTTTCATTTGCACTTGGTTGAATGCATTTTTTCTTTTCATTATGATTTATATACGGATTTGAACTCATGAGTTATATAGAAGGATATTGCTTATTTCTTCATAGGAGGGGAAGATATCTGTAGTCTTATGTTTTAAAAATTAATTTCTAGCTTAATTCCACTGTGGTTAGAGAAAATAGTACACATAATTTCAATTCATTGACATTTGTTGACATTTCATTTATTAACCAGCATATATCAATTTTGACAAATATATCTTATACACTTGAAAAAATGTATACTCTGCAATTGCTAGACTCAAATAGTATCTCATGTCTAAGTATAGATGTAAAATCTATACATCTTCCTTTTTTTGTTTTTTGATGTACGTCAGCTGTTTTTTGATGTATGTCAACACTTTTCATGATGTTTATTTCCATTTTATATAGTTCCTTAATTTTAGCTTCATATATTTTAAAGGCCTACCATTTAATGCACAAAAATTTATTATTATTTTATTTTCCCTACTCAATTAACCCTGTCATTTGTGATCTTTTTTGTTTTCAGTACTTCTACTATGATACACACTGGAATAGATCAATTCTATTTATTCTACCTGGGTGCATAACATTTCTTGAGTCTGTGGTCTGATGTCTTTTATCTACTTGAGAGTAGTCTAAGGCATTTTGTCATTAATTCTTTATTTCTGCACGATTATCTCTCTACTTTCCTCCTCCTACTTTCGTTTCATATATGCTATACTTTTAAACTACATTTCATATTTATTTTAAACTTTTTTCTCTAACTTCCATTCTTTTTCCTCCCTATAACTTAGACTGGATATTTTCTTCTTATCTAATTTCCAGTTCAAGAATTCACTCTCCAGCTTTGTCTAATCTGCCAGCAAAATGATTCTTAATGGTTGTTTCATTTTTCAGTTTAATAATTTCCTTTTAATTATTTTAAATTTCAGGTATTCTGCTAAACTTCTACTTCTTGTCATCTAATATCATCAATATAACAGCCAAAGTTAATTGTAAGATCCTGTCTCATCACTCCATCAACTAGGTCTCCATGACTCCTGTTTCATTGTCTGAAATTTTCCTTGGAATTTGGTCAGATAGTCTTATCTCCTGGTTTGTTAAATAATTCTTGATTGAGTACCTGCCATTATATTTGATGAATTAGAGAGAAAATTTGAGACTCTGAATATTATTATTTTCCCCTAGAGAGGATTTATTTTTGCAGCTTATAGGCAGATAGATCAGAGGCCATTCATCTTTATCTAATCACAGCTTCAGTGTCTTTAAGGTGTGGTCCATATCTTTTTTATCCCTATTCCCAGTGGGTAACCCATTGATGGGGTGGGTTCAGCTAAAGTCCTGAAAGGGTCACCAATATTTTTTCTTCTAAGCAAGCTTTAAACTCTAAGATTCAATGTTTGTACACTAAATCTGCAAGGCTGTTAGTAGCCCAGATTAGCTTTTTCCCTCTCAATTGTCACTTTAACATTTTGTTATCTGCCTCCTCTCTATTCAGTCAGCAAATTTTTTAACAGAAAAAAATAATATCAGCCAACGTTTGAGTGATTCTCCTTTTTTCTGGATCTTGGCTACTCAAGTCCTTGCTGCCTTAAAAAAGTTTTGTTTGTTTTCTTAACCTCTTTTTAAAGTGTTTCTAATTCTCACAGTAAACTTGTTCTATAATCATTTAGTTCACCATTATTACAATATGCCTTTTAGATTCCTTAAGATACTAAATATTATTTCAATTATCTTACTTTTTTATAAGATTCTTGAATTCCCGCTATTACAGATGAAGCAATTAGCATACATATTCTTTCCATTTCCAACTCTCTCTCCTTAATTTTATTTTATTATTTTATAATGTCAAGGCATAAAGTATCTATTATATTTTGCCACTCAAATATTCTGGCTTTTCTTAGTGTTAGTTTTACTATCATATATGGCTAATGTGTACCCCAAGTCTTTCTGACACAGTTTTCTTAACCATTAGTTGGCTGAAGTTCTTCCTCTAGCAGTCTTTTTATTCATTTATTATTATTATTATTATTTTGAGACAGAGTCTCACTCTGACGCCGAGGCTGGAATGCAGTGGTGTGATTTTGCCTCACTGCAACCTCTCCCTCCCAGGTTCAAGTGATTCTCCTGCCTCAGTCTCCCCAGTAACTGGTATTATAGGCACATGGCACCACACCCAGTTGATTTTTGTATTTTTAGTAGAGACAGGATTTGACCACGTTGGCCAGCCTGGTCTCAAACTCCCGACCTCAAGTGATCTACCCACTTCTGACTCCCAAAGTGCTGGGATTACAGGTGTGAGCCACTGCTCTCGCCCATAGTAGTCATTTATTAAAGGTTTTTGGGAACAGTATTTCCTGAGTACTTGAATGCTCAAAACTGTCTACTGTAGCCTCTAGACTTGAAATAAAGTTGACCTTTTATGAAATTCTTACTACTCTCTATTTCTGTTTAACTCTTTCCTTATTTAGGAAAAAAAAAGTGTAGCTTGCTGCCAGTGCTCATTTAATTTTATATAAACACACTCTTTGAAGTTGAAGCAAATTTGACTGTTTCTCAATGTGGAAATTAAATATTAAAACTGTTCTTGGAATTATTTCTAAACAGAGCTAACATCAGTATCATCTGAATCATCAGAATGGTTTATTTTGGAAAAATCAGATTCCTCAATGAATCTTTGGCCAACAACTATTGGAGAATGATGTTAGCATCATGAGTAGGAATACTACCGTCTTCTAGGATTTGACATTTTCAGCAATCGAGAATTACTATATTTCGTAAATGGAAATACCACTGCTAAAACCAGAATACTTTAAATAGAATTATGTCTTTTGTTTCCAAAGTTGATATACTAGAATGAAGTGAAAATAGTAATAAAAATGAGACATTTTGTAGCAAAGTTATCTCGGGGTAAATGCTGCAGCTGCAAGCGCTGCAGGCGAGTATTCTAGGGGCATATGGGAAAAGTATTAAAGTATCTTGCAGATGTTTCTTTATGTTCTAGATCACTTTCTCTGACATGTTATGCCAGTTCAATTTGCAGAGTAAAGTTTTCTTTTATATCAGGAAAGTGTTCTTAAATTATATCTTAAGCATTTGTTCTATTCCATTATTTTGTGTTATTTTTCTCCTGGGAGTATAATTCAACACATATTGTATGTCATCTGCGTTTCATTGTCATATGTACACATTAATAGAAGTTTTTTGTTTTATTCACTTCTCTTGTTTCTATTCTCCATGCCCATTTTATGTTTCCTGCTGTGTTTATTCATCTGTTTTCTCCTACTTTTACTTCATTTATTTAAAAGTGTTATATTTTCTACTTCCTTACTGAGCTCTGCTCACTTTATCCATTCCTGCCTTCTCACCATTTTCCCCTTAAGTTCTTGCATTTCTAGCTCATAGTCTCTTGTTATAGAGATCATTCTGCCATTAAGTTATATTATTTTCAACTGAAGGCAAAATATTTGTCCACATTTTTATTGTTCCATGGAAAACTTTTGCTTATGAATACTCCTCACCTTTTTTTTTTTTGGGTGGGGGGGATGGTATCTTGCTCTGTCACCAGGCTGGAGTACAGTGGTGCCTTCTCGGCTCACTGCAACCTCCGCCTCCTGGGTTCAAGTGATTCTCCTACCTCAGCCTCCCAAGTAGCTGAGACTACAGGCGTGCATCATCACACCCAGCTAATTTTTGTATTTTTAGTAGAAACAGGGTTTCACCATGTTGGCCAGGATGGTCTCGATCTCTTGACCTTATGATCCGCCTGCCTTGGCCCCAAAAAGTGCTGGGATTACAGGCGTGAGCCACCGCGCCTGGCCATATTCCTCACCTTTAAGAAATCTTGCTACTCGTTCTTTCTGCCTTATAGTGTCTTTGTATGCTTGCTGAATAGTCCTTTTTATGACTTATGATCGAATGAATTTGGTTTTCTTTGACAAGCCATTTGCAAAAGTTTCCTATGTGCATGGAGGGTCCATGCATAAGGCATCTTCTCAGATACCAGAGTCTTACAGTTACTAAAAATAAGGCTTGTGTGATTAACTAGGGAGTCCTGTCTTCTCCGCTCCTCTGACCCAAACTAGATCTAGGAGTACTATCTGCTGTCATGTAGGAGGCCCTATTTCTAAGATGCTGTTGCGGAAAAGAGCTGTGGCTCTGCCCTTCAAAATGCTACCCTCACCTTCAGTGAATATATATTTGGTGGCAAGTTCTCTGATGTGGTGTTTCTCACTCATTGTGAGATCTTTCATTGGTTTCTATCAAGCTCCTTGTCTATGGGGCTATACATAAACTTGGCTACTTTTAGTTGTCTTTAACACATGTTTTTGAGCCTTGTTTCTATTTCACTGAAAATAAAGCTTGTGCTTTGGTGTTTTATTTTCGTTACTTTTGAGAAGTTTTAAAAATGAAAGGGGAAATGTCAAGTACCTGGGTCATACCTTGTACTGGGCATTTACTCATTTGCAGAAAGTGATTAGCATTAGATGTGCACATGCAGAAGTTTATGCACCCAGGCGAGTAAACTCAACTTACTAAGGTGCAGGGCAATTGTCCGTGCAATAGAGAGAGAACACTGGAGACTCAAGGAAGGAAAAGTCAGGAGGGAATGAAGAGGGAATGGGGAGGACATAACTGCTGAAAGCCAAGAAGAAAGACTGAGGTGAAAGTGCCTAAGAATGCATGGATGTATGTGTCTGCTGGGGATTATGGGGTGCTGTGCCCTGTACATTACAATCCAACTCTTTTTTCTCCCTGTGAAGTCATCAGTGAAGTATGCCTTCTCTCTTGTTCTAAGTGGAATTAATTTTATTTTGGAGAATGAAAAAGAAATCCTGCTCCAAAGTTGTTATCTGGTGATGATACAGACTGTTTGTGGCACCCAATCATATCTGGTTTACAATGTGGTCCAGGAATTTTAGCTGGTTGGTCAGGAACTTTGGCCCATTGAAGATGAGAAGTAAATCTCCAGAGATAAATATGAGAGATAAAAGTTGTACATATCTAGGAAGAGATGGAAACAGAATAGATGTTAATCATTAGAAATATTTTTCAAATCCGCCTCTTCCCTGGCATGGGCACAGCAATGTGAAGCCAGAGTGGGCAGCTGGAAACACACACACAGATTATAAATACTTGGGATTGGCCAGGAGAGAGACAGAGAAATGGGGAGAGAGAGAATGAGAGAGAGAGAGAGAAAGATTACTTCTGCTAGGATGGGTCAGAGAGGATTTCATGCTCAATTCCAAAATTTGTACACATTGCATGCAGGAGATCCCTGGGATCACCCCGACCGGGGAAGATGTGCCTTCATAGATGTGGGGTGCGTGGTGGATGAGAGTATGAACTACATCCCAGGGAAAGTGGAAAGACTAAAAACCATCTCAAAGACTCACATGCCAACTGAAACAAGGAATAACATTGACTCTCAGTGTAATCTACTTAATATTTTTGTTGTTAAGTATCTTATATATTTAAATGTTAATTATAGCTTTTTGATATTTTGGATATTAATAGGAATGGTCCTGGGGAAAATGCTATGAACCTGCTTATCTAAAAAATTGAATTTTAAAATGTAAGAATTGAACTGCAAGAATAAAGACGTTTTTGTAGACGCTTCACAGAAAACTGAGGGAGGAATGTTTGTTCTGAACCCTCACTTCAGAATCACAGGTGGTAATGAAAAGACACACTGTCCATTTTGCAATAATAGCTTTCAGTACATTATGTAATTCATGAAAGTTATATAACAAACCCAGTGTGGGAGTCTAATGATAAGTTATCACAAAGTAATAACAAAATGATAAAAGTGTGTGTGTGCACATGTGTTCAGTGCTAGATCTTGTGAGAATGTGGGAAGTATAACTTTTAGAGGTGATGGATCAATTTCCTTATAACTTGGAGATTAATCCATATGAGGTTTGGAACAGAAGGTGGGGGCATTGTGGAGGCATTCTTAAATATCTTAAAATGATTTTTCTCTGGTGCAGAAGGAAGGATCAGGCTAACAAATTGCAATGTAAGACAATTGTGTAAACATTTAAAATAAAAATATATAAAATTAAAGCCCATATGGCATTAAGGAATGAAATGCCTTCAGTCACCCCTGGCAACCATATGCCAATCTGAATACCTATGAATCTGCAGTTCCAGTGGGAAGACCACCATGAGGACACTGTGATTCCTCAAATAATGAAGAGTGACTGGCTTAGAAGTTGAATTGCAATTGAAATTGATCACTAAGCAGAGTGATTTACATGATCAGAATCACTTCTCCATTCAAGTTTAGAATATACATAATTTAAGCATCTAGAAAGTCATTTGGATTTTAACCTGAGATCACCAATTTAAAACAAATGACACCAGCCTGGACAACATGGTGAAACCTCGTCTCTACTAAAGATACAAAAAATTAGCCAGGCCTGGTGATGCATGCTTGTAATCCCAGCTACTCAGGAGGCTGAGGCAGGAGAATTGCTGGAACTCAGGAGGTGGAGATTGCAGTGAGACGAGATCTGCCATTGCACTCCAGCCTGGGCAACAGGGAGAGACTCCGTCTCAAAAACAAAAAACAAAAAACACAAAAACAAAAACAAAAAACAAATGACAGACCAGTGAAATGTTACTTTCTCAGAGATCATTCTATATATGACCTCCTAGTTATATTGTGACTTATTACCTGAGCTTTTGTTTATCTTTAACTGCAGGGTAATAATACTTAGTATCATTTATTTTAAAAACCTTTTCTGGTTTTTGGAATGGCAATACTCTAATATATTTAGGGTACTCACTCCAGAGCCTAAAGGTGAATTCACACCAATTTATAGGGTGAATAGGCTGGGACAGCAGTTTGAAATTTTGTAAATTCTGTGAACTCTTGAAGAAAAAAGTGGTACAAATAGAAGGTACCTATATTGTAATATGTGTGTGTATATTGATATACACCCATCACACACATACACACTCATAGTCATCTGGTGGTATCCACAGGGGATTGGTTCTGGGATAGCTCCTTCCTTAAATACCAAAATCCGTGGATGCTCAAGTCCTGGAATGTGAAATGGTGTAGTATTTGCATAAAATCTATGCACATTGTTCTGTATGCTTTAAATCATCTCTGGATTCCTTGTGATACCTAACACAATGCCCACACATCGCTTCAGTTGCCTGGATTCAACATAGTATTCTGTGGGTGGCAAATTCAAATTTTGCTTTTTGGAACTTTGTGGAATATTTTTTCCCAATTATTTTAGAGCCACAGTTGGTTGAATCTATGGATACAAAACTCATAAATACAGAGGGCTGACTGTATATGTACACACATACACATAAATAATATACATATATGCCTATATTATATATAGGTAATTATAATTCATATATAAGTATTATATATAGTGCGTGTGTATGCAAATATATATGTATCTATACACACATATTTTTATAGACATTATAAGAGTTACTAGATTTTGGTCAATTTCACTGACTGGTACCAAACCATTTTAAACATCATTGCTTTGCAGTTTTAAGTAAATTATCCCTAGCTTGGGGTAAGAGCAGCATTAAAATTACAGCATCAAAGTATAATTTATTTGACTGTGTTCTGACCCACAGAGATGATTTGCAGCCTCAAAGTTCCTTCTACATAAGGTCTGTGTTACAGTCTATGTTATTATCTTGGTGTGTACTCTGACTCCTCTCAGTATCCTCCCTCTTATAGAGGTAATGCTCAGAGGCTGCTCGTGTGTGTCTACAATGCAGTCCTCAAACTGTGCTCCTGTTCCAAAGGTCTGCCTTTCTCTCTGCCAATGCCCAGAACCTAGCCCTCCTGGTCTGGACACACAGCTGTCATTCCCCTCTCTGGCACTTCTTTGGTTCGATGACCCGCCCCCCTTGCCCCCTGGTAGTTGATCTCTGTTGCTTCTCGTCTGGTCCAGGTGTGGCTGAGGCTGGAATGTGCTCATCACATGTGATCTTCCTTTATCCTCTTCTCTCTACCTCCAGCTATTCCCCAATTCCCAACCTGTGAGCCTACTCTGCTTTATTGCTGTTCTCTTTTCTTTTTCTTTCTTGCTCTTTATTCCTATCTTCCAAGGCCTGTTCTTCTGCTTCTACATTTCAAAGTCAAGAAACTAGACCAGAAAAGACAGAAGTCTCGTTAGAAAGCAAAGGGGGAAGAGAAGTTAAGGGTGCAGATAAAATTTTTTCAGTGAAAATGTTGATGGGAAGGATGAAGCAGAGAACACTCACACGCAAATACATTTTGTCTGCAGCACACAGACATTTGTGAATATGAAATCCTTTCTCTTTAGTGTGTAAACATATTATAGATTCCTACATGTCTACATTTTAAGCTAATGTTTAAATTTGAGGCTTCCTACTAAGGAATAAAGTGAAAAAAAAACAGTATTTCTCTAACTGTAATACACACAAGAATCACCTGGGGATCCTGTTGAAACAAAAATACAGATTTGGATTGAATAGGTCAGACGTGGGGCCTGACATTCGGCCTTTCTGACAATCTCCCTAGGGTGCTTATGTTACAGGCTCAAGTCCACACTTGCAGTAGCAAGGATATATAGAGTTTGGGGATCTGAGATACTTCATAACTTCTAATTTGAGAGATATTTTAAATTGAGGTTTTAAAAATTGTATTACGAATTGATACAGTGATACAGCACTTTCTTAGTTCAAATGTTGGAAAAGTCCATTGAGTTCCATCCCTCAGAGTGTCTACTGCATCATAATAAGGGTTCTTGATTAGAAGAGGTGGACAAGATTTTGAACTATAATTTTATGCAAGATAGAGAGAACACATTCACCTCTATGGTTGTCTTATCAACAGATCTTCTACAAGCAACAAAATAAAACAAGCAAAAGGCAGAGAGTGTAATGTCACATATCACAGTCCCATCGAGGATGGGGGAGAAAGCTTTTGTATGACACCCAGATGATGAGCACTAGTAGGCATGGTTGGGCCCAGGATGAGAATAGCATGGGAGCCAAGAGAAGCCACGCTTGGAGCCAGGTCAATGTGATGCAGGAGAAGACAGGAACAGAGTCTTGGCATTAGTGTCAGGAAATCCAAGTTAAGAGAAAGACTGGGGCAGAAGAGAGATAAGCTGCATTGGAGTTAAACTTGTCTTGAGAGGTCCTTGTCAGATAAGCACACAAGAGTTGAGGACACCATCTTTGCATTTAGAAGTCTTCGTCAGGTGAGATTCTAACTGTAACATTAGGACTCAAACTGGGCAAAAGGAAGACAATACACAGAGGGTGGGCATAGTGCCCTGAGGTCTAGAATAGGCAGGGCCACCTGATGAGAGAAAATGAGAAACTGTTATGGTGGAATAGAATCTTGCTGTTTCCCGCTTCAAGAACCCACAGATGTATCCATAGAAACCCAGGTTCAGAAGGTGCTCTTTACTCCATGTAATTGTACGGTTTTGAGCAATTTTCTTAGTATTGATTTCTATTTTCATTGTGCTATGGTCCAAGGGTGTGGTTGGTATGACTTTGTGGGGCTTTTTTTTTTTTAATTTTGAGAATTTTTTTATGGCCAATCGTGTGGCTGATTTAGAGTGTATGCCATGTGCAGATTTCAAGAATGTATATTCTGTTGTTAGGGGTAGAGAGTTCTGTAGATGTTTGTTAGGTCCATTGAGTCAAGTGTTGAGTTCACATCCTGAGTATCTTTAGTTTTCTGCCTCAGTGATCTGTCTAATATTGTTAGTGGGAGGTTGAAGTCTCTCACTATTATGGTATGGTTATCTAAGTCTCTTCATATGTCTCTAAGAACTTGCTTTATGAATCTGAGTGCTCCTGTGTTGAATGCGTATATATTTAGAATAGTTAGGTCTCCTTGTTGACATAAACCCATTATCACTATGTAGTGCCCTTCTTTGTCTTTTTTTGATTATTGCTTGTTTAAAGTCTGTTTTGTCTGAAATTAGAATAGCAACCCCTGCTTGTTTTGTTTTCCGTTTGCTTGGTAGATTTTTCTCCGTCCTTTTACTTTGAGCATATGAGTGTTATTGCGTGTGAGATGGGTCTTCGGAAGATAGTATACAGTTGGGTCTTGCTTCTTTATCTAACTTGCCATTGCATGTCTTTTAATTGGGGCATTTAGCCCATTTACATTCAAGGTTAATGTTCATATGTGTGGATTTGATCCTGTCATTGTTTTGTTAGCTGATAATTAGGCAAACTTGTTGGTGTGGTTTCTTTATAGTGACAATGGTCTATATACTTAAGTGTGTTTTTGTAGTGGCCAGTAGCGGTCTTTCATTTCCATATTTGGCAATCCCTTCAGGGCCTCTTCTAAGTCAGGTTTGGTGGTAATGAATTCTCTTAACATTTTCTTGTCTCAAAAGGATCCTATTTCTCCTTCACTTATAAGCTTAGTTCGGTGGGACGTAAAATTCCTAGTTGGAATTTCTTTTATTTAAGAAATCAGAATATAGGCCCCCAATCTGTTCTGGCTTGTAGGGTTTCTGCTGAAAGGTCTACTTTTAGTCTAATATAATTTCCTTTAGAGCTGACCTGCTCCTTCTGTCTAGCTGCCTGTAATATTTTTTTCTTCCACATTTGCCTTGGGGTCTCTGATGATAATGTGTCTTGGGGATTGTCTTTTTGTGTCGTGTATTGTACAAGGGTTCTCTGTGTTTCCTAAATTTGAATGTTGGCCTCCCTAGCTACATTGTGAGAATTTTAATGGAAAATATCCCAAAATTTGTTTTCCATGTTGCTTCCTCTCTTTTCCTCTCTTTTAGCAATGCCAATGAGTCATAGATTTGGTCTCTTCACCTTATTCTATATATCTTGGGGTTTTGTTCATTCTTCATTGTTTTTTCTTTATTTTTGTCTGACTTAGTTATTTTGGAGACCTGGTCTTTGAGTTCTGAGACTTTTCCTCAGCTTCACCAATTCTGCTGTTAATAATACTTGTGATTATATTGTGAAATTCTTGAAGCAAGTTTTTTTAGTTCTGTCAGACCAGTTTGGTTCTTTCTTAAAATGGCCATTTTGTCTTTCATCTCCTGTATCATTTTATTTTATTCCTTAAAATCCTTGGATTGGGTTTCAACTTCTCTTGAATCTTCAGGATCTTTGTTCCTATCCATGTTGTGATGAGCCATCTCAGCCCAGTTAAGAACCCTTGCTGAGGAACTAGTGCAGTTGTTTGAAGGAAAGAAGACATTCTAGCTTTTTGAGTTTCCAGAGTTCTTATGCTGGTTCTTTCTCATCTGTGTTGGCTGATGTTCCCTCAGTCTTTGAAGCTGCTGTCCTTTGGATGTTTTTGTTTTTGCTTGTTTTTGTTTTTTTGCTTTTATCTTCTTTGATGCCCTTGGGTTTTGATTGTAAGGTGGCTCCAGTTGACTTGTGTGGCTTTTGGTAGATTTCAGGGGGCCAAGGCTCAGTTTAGTACTCCTAGACTGCATGCTGTAACTCAGGGATGCTAATACTGGACTCCCAGCTTTGTTTTCTGGCCCCTTAAGGTCAGGAGCCTACTGCACTGGAGGGTCCAAAGTGTTCCCTGACTACTGGCCACAACACTCCAATGGGTGGTGCCTACTAAAGCACTTCATTGGATTGGTGGCAGTAGGAACTGTGCTAATTTGCTTATGCCAGCAACAGTGGCAGCGTGGTGGGGTGCATGCTTCTTGGCCATGGTGGGGCACTGGCAGATGTGTGACTGCTGGCTTCTGTGCCACCTTTACACAAGTGGTGGTGGTCTTGCGGTGCAAGGGGCATGGCCACTGGCCTCTGTGCATGCATTTGCACTGGCAGTGGTGTCAGCATAGTGGTGAAGTGTTAGTGGGTGGAGCCTACATGCACACATTTGTGCCCACGGTGGTGGTGGGATGGGACAGGGAGCGAGGCCACTGGTGTCCATGCATGCATTTGCACTGGGGGCAGTAATGATACAAGGTGGAGGGACAAGTGCTATTTTAAAAATCACTAAAATCTAAAAATTATTAATTGAGGGCCATTATTGATAAATGTAGAACTGAATACTAGGTTTTTAGACTACACTTGTTCTGTTAGAAATAGGTATAGTAAGTTATAAGCACCTCAGTTTGTCAGTCTTTTAGGTGACATTTTAAACATATTTTCCCTTAGAAACTGTCAAAAAGACAAAGGGCAAAAATATGCAGCATGATGATTCAGTGAAACATATTGTCCACTCCTGTCTCAAATTTTGAGTTCCCATTATCCTGTAAATTTGCAAGGCCATCATGTTAATCATTCTTTCAATATGTGTGTTTTTTGTTGCTCTGAGATGTAGTCCTTTTCTAGAAAGTATTTGTATGTCTGCTTCCAACACTGTGAAGTACTATCAGGGGTTCAAATAAGACAGGTAATAAAATGTATTAAGCATTTTAAAATCAAACACTCTATGCCAGATACTACTCTGTCTTGCAAATATGAACTTATTTGATCCTCACAACTGTCTTGTGTCATAGGTGCTTTTATCATCTGTCTTTTCATAGATGATAGAACCAAGGCATGAAGCCACCAGTCTCCCTTGCAGAGCTGGGCTTCGACCCCAGGAAGTCTGAATCCAGATTTCCTTCTCTTACCTGCTAGTCTATGCTGCCTTGGTTCCATATTGAAGATGGAAGCTTTTCAAAATTTAGTAGCTCTGTCCTCTGACTTTATTTTTTAACGTTGGGTGCATGGAATTGAGTTAACCATATGATAGATCTTTGTCATATGTTTCTGCAAGCACTTCTTTTGTTTGATTATATTTTGGTTTTCTCCACTCTTATATATGTAAGGTGACTCTCTCCAATCCATCTTCTATATATTTATATCGATTCATGTAGGTGTATCCATGAAAACAGTCAGGATATTTGTGTGTGTGTTTAAATTACATAAATTGTGCTGTGCCATGGACCTATTCCTGCTTTTCACCCTCTTTCTCTTTTGTTTCAAAAGCTTCTGATCCAGCCATGTTGCTTTAAGTAAAATAATAAGTTCATTATTTCTGACTTTTGCAGAATATGCTATTGACAGTATATATTACACTAATTATCTTTTTCTCCACCGATGAATACCTATGTTCTTCCAACTCCTTGCTACCATTACTGATGCTACAGATATTAGTCTATATGTTTCATGGTAGATTTGGATAAGAATTTCTCTAGACTAGACCTAGGGATGGAATTGTTAGATTATATTCATACTTAATTTCTCTAAGTATTTTTAGATTTCTCTTTTGCTGAGCTATACCAGTTTATACTTTCACCTTCAATTCCTAAATATTTTCTTTCCACACATCCTACCCAGCACTTGCTATTATTCATATCTCTAAATTTTGCCAATATGATAGCTACAAAGGCTAATATATTTATAATAAGATGCTAAACTCACTAAGAATCAGAGACAGACTCTCACCTGACACATTCCTACTATTATTTTCCCAAGAGAACTGCTGCTGAGGTGGTTGTGGGCAGCACTTCAAGTGCATGAGGGCAGGGAAGAGAACGGAGAGCTCTTCTCACCTCCATACACCTCTGAGGTTCTGGAGGACCAGCACAAAGCAATCATGATGGATCCTGTAATGTGGTAGACACTCTGAGGAAAGAAACTCAATTCGTTTTCAAAAGTCTTAAACTAAGAAAATGTTGTAGCCTTGAACAGATCCGTAAATAAATTTTTTAAACTCATTTTGAAATATCTCTCAAATTAGAAGTTAAATATTTCAGATATTTAAAAATAATTTAAGTATTTTTCCTGTCTTCTTATTGTTCAATGGTGTTTAGATGTTTTTACCTTTTATATTCAGGTATTTTATGAATTTGAAGTTCCTTTTGGGATGATTTCTGAGATAGGAATCAACTTGATACTGTATATCAGCCAGTGTTGCCAACACTATATTTTTAATAATCTATACTTTCCCAAGTGATTCATGATGACACACCTACTGTATACCAAGTTCGGAGTCTGTTTCTGGGATCACTATCTTTTTCCATTGTTTTACATGTTCCTATGCTTGAACTAACCTTGTTACTCTTATTTCTGAAAAAGTATCTTAATTATTTGTGAAAATTTATTATTTCATGTATTTTTTAGAATCAATAGAAAAGTTTGCTGCAGAGTTCCACTGTGATATTTATTCTAATTGATTTAATCCAATTAAATAATTTATGGGGAATTGACAACTTTTATAGTTTCAAGCATCTTATCCATGAAACACGTATATACTCCATTAGTTTAGATTTTCTGTTACGTTCTTCAGTAGAGTTTGAAAGCTTTTCTCAATAAAGATCCAGTTGACTGTTACTGGTTGTAGAGAAATACTATAGATCCTGCATACAGCACCCATGATGATTTCTTTTTTTTTTGAGACAGAGTCTTGCTCTGTCACGCAGGCTGGAGTGCTGTGGTGCTGTCTCGGCTCACTGCAACCTCCGCCTCACGGGTTCAAGTGATTCTCCTGCCTCAGCCTCCTAAGCAGCTGGGATTACAGTCACGTGCCACCACGACCGGCTAATTTTTTGTATTTTTTTTTGCAGAGATGGGGTTTCACCGTGTTAGCGAGGATGGTCTCGATCTCCTGACCTCGTGATCCACCCGCCTCGGCCTCCCAAAGTGCTGGGATTACAGGAGTGAGCCACTGTGCCTGGCCGATGATCTTTATTCTATTATTATTCTTTCTAATCTTTATTCTGCCTATATTTTTATATATCTTTTATCTTTGGCTACCAGTTATACTGAAACTTATTAAAAATGCTTCTATGGTTTCTTCACTAAAAATGAGGTTTTGGTGTGGTTTTTAGTTCTCGGATTCTGAGTTTAAGAGGTTTTGGCCTAAATAGGTTTGCATTTTGAGTGTTTTTTCTATATTTATTAGGATTACCATGTGGTTTTCCTCCTTTAAAAGCCTTTTGTTGTAGTTAAATCTTTCTTGAACTCCTGGGATAAGATATAAGTCAGCATGATGTATTTATTTTCATAAATGATTAGTTTGTGTAGTCTATTATTTAAATGTTTGCATTTATGTGCAATAGTCGAACAATATTTTTTTCTTATACTATTCTTATACAGTTTGGGCATCAAGATTATGATAGTGTCATAAAATGAGTTTGGCAGCTTTCTCTTTTTCCATTTTATGGGATGACTATAAGATAAAGGTGAGTTGTTCCTGGCAAGTTTGGTCCAACTTAGATGAAAAAAACCATCTAGTTTTAGCAGTTAGTTTGAGAATGGGAGAGGGAGTAGGAGTATGGTAGACAGCTTTTTGACCTGCATTTATGGTTACTGATTCATTTATTTCCTTAACCATTTTAAGATGTCTATAACATATATAAACACCCCCTTTCATGATTATTTTGTTTTTATGTATCTTCTCTTATTCTTTTCTTCAGAACAGACAGAAGTGTATCTAAATTATTAGTCTTTTTAAAAGAATCCCATTTGTGTTATGTTAATTATATCTATTGTTGTATTTTTGTTCTCTGTTTCAAATTTGGACTTTTTTTTTCTCTTCCTTGTTTTGCTTTATTTAGTTGCTCCTTGTCTGGCTAGTTTTGTTCCTGCAATTCTTTCTTGTTTTCTAAGTTAAGCTATAAATTTCCATATAAGTAGTTCTCTATTTCTTCACATATAGATGTACAGTGATTTTATTATCATTCAGAGATAAATATTTTTAAAATTTTCATTATAATGCTTCATTAATTCAGTGTTTATTCTAATTTTTAATTATATGGTTTTTATGTGTTTTTAAATTTCAGGCACATAGTAAGTTTTTTAGCTTATCATTATTAATGATTTATATTATTTTTCAGATGATCAGAAGACATGGTTATTTGCTATTAATTCTTTTTAATTTACTGAGTTTTCTTTGTAGGTTAGTACATACTCAGTTTTTGTGATTGTTTTCTTTGCATCCAAAAAAGAATATATAGTCTCTGTTTATAGGATGTAAAATATTCTCTTTATCTATTAATTCAGGTACATTAACTTGTTCCCTTCTGTGTCTTTTAAAATTATTTTGACTATTGGCCAATTACTTTTCAAGAGGAATTTATTAAAAATCCCATCTTTTGTAAATACATTAATTTTTCCCCTGTAACCCTATCAATTGTTGAAACTATATTTCAGTAAGTGCATATAGTCTTAAGGTCATAAACTCTGATAGATTGTCCTTTTACTAACATTTAACAGTCTTGTTTTTCTTTACTGATTTTTTTAAGCTTTAAATCTTATTTTGTCTTATGTTAAATTTCTTTCACTGGATATATTTGGGTTCGTATTTCATGGGTATATGTTTTTCTCCCCTGTTGTTTTTAAACTGCTTCTGGCTTTTTGTTTAAATTTGTTTCTATTAAATAATATCTTGATATTTTTCATTTGTATTCAATCTGAGTCTTTGTGTTTGTGAATTTAAGTGTTTTTTGGTAATAGCTGTCATTTTAAAACAATTTCTATTTTATTTTATATTTTCATTTAAAACAGCATCTCTTTCTTCTAGTTTTTAACTTTCAATTGAATCTATAAAGTTTTATTTTTTGAACATTTTATTATTATTATGGCAATTACGTCACTGCCACATTGGTTTTTTTTCTTGACATGTTCAAATGCCTCTCAGTAATTATGCCTTCCTCTCAACTAAGACAAATTCTTGATAGTATCTTTCTCCTAGTCTCTCCCACATTCATGTTAAAGTATTTTTAGCATTTTATATACACATGTTTTGATCATTGCCTATTTGAACAATAATGAAAGTCTTAAATTTCTAGTCATCTTATATTGTTTCACATTGCTTCTTCTTCTTTCTGAAGAACTTTGCCGAGAGTGCTCTCAGAGAATCTTTGCATGATTAACTGTGTGAGGCTGAGTATGTGTGATAATATCTTTATTTTATCTTCACATTTAGATAATAGCTTAGTTCTTTGCCTTGAATCCTTTGAAACTCTTACAACCTTGTTTTCTTCCAGTTAGTGTTGCAGTTGTGAAATCTGATGTTCCTTTGAAGTGACCTCTTATTCCCCCCAAGAAACTTTTAGAATTATCAATGTCACTGATTTTCTAAATATTACTCTAATGTGTCTAGTAGCTGATGTTTCTTATGGATCCTGTTCGAGTCTGGGACTTTTTAAGTATACATTTCTTAGATATCTGAACCCTACTTGTTAATGCTTTTCTTCTGAAGTTCCCATTAGATACCTATCAATGTGTCCACTCCTCTCCTCCCGTCTTCTGATGTTTCCCTCATGTTTTAAGTCACTTAATCCTTCCCTGTTGCCTGCCCTGACAGTTCCTCAACTGTACCTTCCAGGGCAGTAAAATGTTATTTTTTTCGGTACATTCTGCTGCTCAATGCATCTTTTGCATTATTTACTTCAACAGTTACATTTTCACACTTAATATCCCCAGTTGAATGCCGTGTTACTTTGTGTACTTGCCTCTTGTTTCTAGTGTCCTTTCTTACATCCCTGAAGACATTTATTTATGTTTACTTAAAACTCCTATTATATCTGGTATATTCATTCTATAACTCCTGCTTGGTTGTTTATTTTCTTGCCCTTTACAGTGCTGGCGCTTCTCAAATGTTGTCATTTATTTCCCTTTGAGTTTTATTCCTCTTGGAATTCTTTGTTACTCCTGGCTCACAATATAGGTCTGGGAGAAGGAAAACGCTCTGAAGTCGTAGCTTGTTCTCTTCCATAGGAGGTTTAGCTTTGGTGCCTTAGGACTTTGGAGCCTCTGGTCTTGCAATCAGAGCCCCACAAATACTCATTTTCTTCCCGCCCCCTCTGGGGAGGCTCTGCTCCAGACAAACCTCACTAGCTCTCCCATCCCCTCTTCACCATGATGCTATTCTCTGAGACTCTTTTAATCCACAACGTGTGTATACAGAGATGGAGAGAGTAGAGGATTCCCAGAGGTGACCAGACCTCATGCATCTCTTGCTTTTGTAGTTTTGTCCTGGGCCAGCTCCAGTGCCTCCTCAAGTGTTTCTCATGAGTGTTCTGTGATGTTCAGAATACTTAACCTCCTCACTTCTGCGGCTTTTCCAGGGTGGGTTCAGGGGAAGAAGCCAGTAGCGTGTGCAAGCTTACCATCTTTTCTGGAACTAGAAATCCTTATTGACAGTAGGAGGAAATTCCTGAGATAACATCTATTATTTATTCATGTTTGAGAGTAATGAAAGCAGGACTTTAGCACTAGTGAAATCAGGAGATACAGGTGCAATTTTCAGCACTACATCTTATTGTCTCTGCGTCCCTGTACCTTTAACTTCTCTAAGTTTCAGTTTGGTCATTTGCAAGTTGGGAAAAGAAAACTGACACACTGTTTTATTCATCAGATACTGTGTATCAGGTACTAATATGAGGCCTGGACTACTTCATAAGACTTCTTGGAGAAGCAAAGGAGATAATAAGTAAAACAGCTAGGAAGATCAAAGTACACCATACTGAAGAGGGAAAACTGCATCAAGCTTAAGGACTTCGGCTCTCGAGTGAGAAAGATGTGGGTTCAAATCTTGTTTTTGCCACTTTGCTCTGTTATTTTGAGAATGTTATATAATTTTTCTGTGCATTAGTTTGGTGAGTTGTAAAATAGAAATAACATCTACATCAAAAGATCGCTATGGGTTGAAAAGAGGTAATCTGGTGGAGCACTCAGTGGTTACTCAATGCCTGACATCGATTCTGCATTCAATAAACATTAGCTATTATTAGTGAATATATTTTCTCCTTCCTGGAATGGCAGCATTCTAGTAGCTTTAATCACTTCTCAAAGGAAATTAAAGGGACATTGGCCTTAGATAATTTAATGTTGCAGAATCTAAATCTAGCCAGTCCATTATTAAATATTGAAGAATTATGATCACTTTTTTGCCTTAAGAGCATCTCTTAGATTTTTGAGTAATCAATATTGTGGTCTTTGAAGCAAAAGCTAAAGCCTGTGAATCACTGTTCAGAAACTTGGTCTTGGGTAACACTGAAGTGTTTTGAAAAGAACATGTTTTCAATAATAACAATTCAAAACTTGAGAAAATGTGTATGGATTAGACTAGCTACATAGGGTGAGGAGAAGGGTAAGTGTGAAAATGAAGAAAGACAGAGGCTACAGATGGAAGATCAAGAATGCCAGAAGACATGAGTCCCCAGTGATTCCAGCATGCGTCATGACTGAAGCTGTGGAAATGGGGAGTCTTATTCTAGAATAGTGTTAATCTCTATTGTCCATACTGTTGTTAGTAGCAGCATTAGCTATTAAACAGTTGAAATATGGTTAGTGTGGTTGAGCTGAAGTTAAATTTTATTTATTTTTAATTGATTTCAATTGAAATTGAAATAGCCACGTGTGGTTAATGGCTACTGTATTGCACGATGCAGTGCTAGGAAAGGAAATTGGCAGAAATTATGTCAAATTAAAAATGGGTAATGAAGGAGTGAGAAAAACAGGTCTCCACAAAGACCCTCAAGGGAAGACTTTAGGGAGCCAAGGGTCTATGGATATTTTCTGATTCCTTCAGGGGTTTTTAGACAACCATCTGTCACCACCACATTCAAAACCTTCTGCCTTCTGTAACGTTGTCATCACCTTGCAATGCTTGTTAATATTTTCCCTTGTCATAACCATAGCCCTATGCTCAGAGCCCAGGGGAGCAGCACACCATATGGCATGGAGTTCTCCCAAGGCCAGGAGAGAGACATTGATGCCAGAGCACAGAGACCAGTGTTCATAGCATCAAAGAGTCTCCTTTTGTACACACAGCACATACCACCCAGCACACTGGCATGCAAAGGGAAAAAGCTGCCTCGTGATGCAGCAACCTGATCTCCCTGGACTTAGTCATAGATAGCTAGAGCCTGTAATTTGCTAAAAAGAAACTTTAGCTCCATTTCTTGTGTGTTTGGGCAAGATGTATATTTAGATATGGGCAATATTTGTGTGCGTGTGGTAAAAAAACAAATAGTACAGCACTGTAATAGCCTGTTTAAAGAAAGGGAAAGAGATACTTTCTCTTTTAGAAGTAAAAAATTTGAAGATGACTTCATGCTTGTTTTGGCTTGTGTCTTCTCAGCCTTTCTCAAGATGTCTAGAGCTGTTCTGAGGCTTAAGCCCTGAGCTTCCCAGGTTTACGCAGCATGTGGAGTATCCTCCTAGGAGCATTCTCTAACTCACCTGAGCATGGGACAGGGTGCCTGGGCTCCCTTTAGCCTACCATTATTGAAGCCATGTAATGAAGAGGTCTTTTTTAAGCATCAGATATGTAGTGTGTTAGAGCTCTCCTGGGACCATTCTGGCTGCACCAGAGAAATCAGAAAATGTGGGTTAGAGAGAGATTGATATATGGATGGAGAACCTTCTTTGCAGGTCACAGGAAGAACTCCAAAGACAAGAACAATTAGCAGATGGCCTTTGCTGGGTCTCAGCAGGAGGGGGCAGAGGGGATGCTTCCATTGCTAAGGTGCATTGCATCATGCCAACAGCTTTCAGCAGTTAGAAAGTTTCCGTGGCTTCAGAGAGACATAATGTATCTTCCGTGGTTATGGTAAAAAGCATTTCCCCTCACCTACAGAGTGATGCTCGGTTATTGACTATATATTATGAAGCTGCATATCACAATTTATAGGAATATGAAAAGTTGCTATTCAATGTATTATTGGCCTAAATCCTAAATTAATACAAAGTTCACAAAGAAAAAAATAATCTTACGAGGAAAAAATTCTCTTTTTATTATTGAACCAAGATAGTATATTTAGATCTGTGACCTTCCTCATTATTTATTTACACTCTGGGGCAGACTTCTATGTTATACAAAATATTGGCAGGAATAAAAATAGACAATGATTTCAAATAAAATGTATTTTTCTTCACCAAATGAATTTTAGGGATGATTACACATCCAACCCTAGCTACCCTACATACGCACAAACATGTACAATTGGCATGATAGGAGCTTGGCGCAGAACATTTGAATTTTTCCTCCACTGTATGATACTTTGGTGTCTCCTCTAGTTAAAACTTGATTGACTTCTGTTTTGTAAGTGTTTGATTTTCTTTTGCTGTTGTGGCTGCTATAACATAAATGCATCCAATCTGTCCATTTGCTCAAAAACCCTTTATTAGGAATCTATTATTCACTCAAGGTCCAGGTAAGCAGATAAGTAATTGAGTATTAATTCTGCATAAAGTGGAAATTGCCGCTGTGACACACTCTTGGGCACTGTGCACCTCATCCTTCAAATGCCTAACAACAAAAAAATACTCCAAAAATAGTAAATTACAGTTTACTCTTGTTCTTTTGTGATGATATAACTAACATCTTAAGGGATAACCCAAGCACAATACAAAACTTTTAAACTGTGACCTTTTGATGTGGACTGCTACTCCACAGAGTATACTTTTAAAAAGCACAGATTTTAGATCTGCAGAGCTGCACAGCTACATGCAAAGATTTACTTTTCAGTGGTTTTCTCCCTTGGCTTAAAAAAAGGTTCCCCCTCTTCCAGGACATCCTCCTTTATCTACTGTGGCTACGTTATATCCTGTGAGAGCATATTCCTATGATTCCTTTAGTGCTCATTGAGTGTATATGAATGTGACATCCTTAGCATTATTGCAAACAGGAATTAACTCTTGCACTGATGGCTCAGCTTCCCCGTGTGTGAGTGTTCTCTGCCAACCGAGTAGAATGCCCTTTCATGACAGACAGCACTAACCCCAGCTGCCACTACGACGCTCTGGGACAGTGCAATGGGAGCCAGGCATCATGGTGGAGTCTTCTGCATGCACGTGTCTCTCATGCACCCCTTATACCGGCCCTGGGGAGGACGGAGGGGTGGCTGGTACTGAAGGTGGCTGGCAGCCTGCAACAATTTGCTTCAGGAAAGTGTTTCAATTGAACAATCTGTTCTTTCTTTTTAAAGGGCAGTTTTCAGAACATTTGGTGTATTTTTGGTTTGTCATGAAGACACAATGTATTTTCCTAGAAGAAATTCCTCTGTTTCTAATCGAAATCTGCTTCTGACTGCCGGACTTGCCTGTCCATTCAAGACCCCACAACCATTGCTTTCAACTAGCTTCTCTTGTGTTCCCACCAAGAAAACCAAATCATCACTTCTACATGGCTTTTTCTCCTGACAGACACAGAACTAACACAACTGAACACACTGGATTGCCCCTAGCTGTTGAAAAAGGGATCGTCGTAAAAATGTTTTTGTTTTTACCTTGTATGTCCTTCCTTCCTTCCTTGTTTCCTTCCTTCCTTTTTCTTTCTTTCTTTCTGTTTAGAAACAGAGACTAAAACAGAGGCTTGGTCAATTCTTTCTTAGCTATTAAAAAGAGAAAGGCACTCTCAGGGAATGAGATTCAGGCAACAGCTTCACACTCCCGAATCTATTAACACGCAGACGCACCATCAAAACTCCTCTTCGGAAGCTCTTTAGGGAGGCAGAAAAGGAGGGTGAAACAAAATAGGGGATTTTTTCAAATGCCAGCATTTGAAAAGAAAAGTGAGAGTGAGAAAGAGAGCTGCTGGCAGAAGGCATGTGTGTGTGTGTTGTGTATGTGCATGTGTGTGTGCGCATATGCGTGTGTGTGCCTGTGTGTGCTTGTGTGCTTGCTGGGAGTTTGGGGGAATGGGGCTGAGAGTAGAGAAGTGCAGTGACATAAATCAGGCTTGTGCTGAGTTTCCTGCTTTTTTATTGGTTTGTTCCCTGTGGTGCTTTCTCTAAAGCTGCTTCCTCTTTCACTACGCTCATTTTGTTCCCAGTCCAGGAGGTCTTAGGATATTGGGGAGATGCCAAACATCTGGAGTTTGTGAAGGAGAGGGAGGAATCTCCATGCTTGACTAACTTAATCTTCATGTGTCCAAGGGGAGGCTCAGCATCATGCGGCTGGAGGGATCTGTAGTCTGTCCGCTTGGCAGACACCTGTTGAGTGCTACAGAATCATGCAGGATGCTCCACCTGTGTAATCAAGAGATAGGTAAGAGGTAGCCAAGTTTATAACATTTCCACAACAACTAGGGTTACAATAATTATGCCATAACCAAGTATGTAATTTTTTTGAGACAGGGCAACTCTACTATTTCAGTCTTTCATATGTAATTACCCTATGCATTATTATTAAATCTCTCACTTTCAGAGCATTTACCCTGTGCCAGGCCCTGAAATAAATGCTTTACATATGTTAGCTCCCCTAATCCTCACAATAATTCAATAGATAATTAATGTGTTGTCATTTCTATTATGTGGATAAGAAAATGGATTCATAGAAGCTATGTTATTTACTCAATATTCCCTAGCCAGAAAATAGTATTCCTAATAGTTAATCTGGATTTTTCTGATTTAAGAATCCTGGATAAAGATTATTTTTGACATTTCAATTGATTATTGCAAATGTTAATGCAAATAATGTAACTAATAATGAAGCACTGGGATCTCCTGTTTCTGTTCCCTGATAAAATGAACAGAACCAATTAAAATATTGGTGTTAATTTTCTACAGTTTATTTCTTTTCCTATGTGTTCTCTTCAGTAGTTAAAGAAAGAGTTTTTTTTTATCAAAGACAAAATCTTAAATCAATAAATTTAAGACTCCATACTTGCTACAAATAATTAATTTAGGAAAAAATCAGGCATTATATTATAATTTATTAACCATGACTGTGAAAATATTGCTTGGGCCAAGCACATTTCTTTCTTCTAAATTCTAAGAGGTTGAGCATAATTTCTGTGAATTACTTAATATTTTTATGTATGTCATTCAGTTACCTATTTCTATGTAAGAAACTACTCCAAAACTTAATAGCTTAAAACAATACTGTTTTATTTTATCTCACAGATTCTGTGTGTCAAGAATTCAGAAATAGCTCAGCTGAATGGCTCAAGTAATAACGACTGAAATCACCAGGTTTTCAGCTGGTGGTTGGGATGGTTGAGAGCAGCGCTGTCCAATTATGCAAACATATATACATAGAGAAAGAGTAATTTTAAATTTTCTAATAACCAAATATAAAAATTTCTAGTGGAATTATTTTAATAGCCTATTTTGTTTAATGCAATATATCTAAAATATTATTTAAACATAATATAAAATTCTTAATGAGATTTTTAAACATATTTTTAGAAATCCAATATGTGGCCAGGCATGGTGGCTCATGCCTGTAATCCCAGCACTTTGGGAGGCTGAGGCGGGAGGATCAGTTGAGGTCCAGAGTTCAAGACCAGCCTGAGCAACGTGGAGAAACCCCGTCTCTACTAAAAAATACAAAATTAGCCGGGCATATTTTGGGATTAGGTGGCACATGCCTGTAATCCCAGCTACTTGGGAGGCTGAGGCAGGAGAATCACTTGAACCTGGAAGGCAGAGGTTGCAGTGAGCTGAGATCGTGCCATTGCACTCCAGCCTGGGCAACAAGAGCAAAACTCCGTTTCAGGAAAAAAAAAAAAAAAAAAAAAGAAAGAAAGAAACAAAGAAAGAAAGAAAGAAAAGAAAAAAAGGAAATCCAATATCTATTTTACTCTTATAGCGTATCTCAATTTAAATTACTCACATTTTGAGTGCTCAGTAGTCACATGTGGCTGATAGCTATTGGATAGCACAGGTTGCTGAGGCTCCAAGATATCCTCACTCTCATACTTGCCACCCTGCTGGAGTTGGCTGGAAGGTTGGGCAACTGAACCCTTCTCCTCTTCCAAGTATTTTTAGTTTCTGTGTGGTCTCTCCCATAGGAATAGTCAGCCTTCTTCTAAGACAGCTCAGGGCTCCAAGAGACTGAGCTGAAAGCTGCCAATCCTTTTAAAGGGTAAATCCTGAACTGGTGTGGCATCATTTCCTCTGTAATATATACAACAAAACAGTCACAGGTCAGCCTAGATTCAAGGGGATGAAAAACTGATCCATTCTTCAATGGAAGGATGGTGAAAGATGTGTTGCCATCTTTAAAATGCCAGAAAAACATATTAGTTTATGTCAAAATAGGATACAGCCTGAATATCCCTTATCCTAAATGCTTGGGACCAGAAGTGTTTCAGATTTCGATGTTTTTTCGGATTTTGAAATATTTGCATTATACTTACCAGTTAAACATCCTTAATCTGAAAATCCAAAATCCGACCTGTTTCAGTGAGCATTTCCTTTGAGTATCATGTACACACTCAAAATACTATGGATTCTGGAGCAATTAGGATTTCAGATTTTCAAATGAGAGATGTTCAACCTGTAGAATAAAGCTGCACATTTTAAAGTCCATTTATATAGATGATAAACCATTGAGATACAGTATATAATGAAAGTGAAAGTAATCAGGAATGGAAAACCAAACGCCGTATGTTTTCACACATAAGTGGGAGCTAAGCTATGAGGATGCAAAGACATATGAATGATACAATGGATTTTGGGGAGTGGGGGAAAGGGTGGGAGGCAGGTGAGGGATAAAAGACTACACATTACGTACAGTGTACCCTACTTGGGTGATGGGTGCACCAAAATCTCAGTAATCACCACTAAAGAACTTACTCACACAATCAAATACCACCTCTTCCCCAAAAGCCTGTGGAAATAGTTTTTTTAAAAAAGAAAACACCAGTATACGTTGCACATAGGAAACATAAATGTTATTTCCAAAGCTGTTAAAAAAAAAAGAAGGTGAAATAATAAGCCTAAATTTAGCAGATGCTGGAATATTATAGTAATACATGAATCAATTATGGATGATAAATATATGTGCATTTATAACCTAAACATCTATAATTGATCATATATGGTTTATTTTATATTAGATTCTTAGTGAACAACACAACATCTAATACCAAATATTAACATTGTTCTTACAAGAAAATTTTAAAAAATTATTTTTCTGCCATGTTTCCTAATGCTACCAATATACAATGGTGAAAATTTCTTATTTTATTCTATCTGGGCTTTTTATTTTTTTATTTTTAGAAACTGTTTTGCAATGGAGTTCCTGCCAGTGACTTTAAACCTTGTTTGGATGACTATTTAGCATGGAGATTTCTACTTGTTTGCAAATAATCTGCTTGAAATATCAAAGAGGAGCCCACAGCAATTATGAAACAAACAAAATCTTAAGGACTTCTTTTTATTTTTTTTCCCCAGATATTTGGATAGGTCAGATGAAATCTCACATATTGAAATCACTTATTTATAAGCACTAGCTACACAAAATGAAATCAAAGCACAGTGAATAAGGAATTCTAGGAACTACTGTCCTGGGGTAGTAATATCTTGAGATTCTGAAATTTGTTATTTCTGTCACTAAGCTAGAGAATGGTAATTGAGCTAGACTAATATAACATTGCTGTTGAAAGTCTCTGACTATTCTCTCAAAGGATGTGGTCTTTGTGACTAGTCACAGGTTTCACTTAAACTCACTGTTTTTGACAATAACAAGTCTCTCTTTTTTGGACTTGTCCACATTGTGCCAAGTGGAGCTGAGATTAGAGAGTTTATCAGTTGTAGTAGATATCCATAATGGACCAACATCAACAAACACAATTATGTGAACTGGAATTTAATTCCCAGCCATAGCAGCCAGGAAGAATTTACCAAATCTATCAATCGTCAAATTCCATGACATGCCTGAAAATATGTGGTAATTAAAAATGTAATCACTGAGACTAGAAAAAAGATATTATGTTCTCATTTAAGGTCTTAATTGACTCATGCAGAAGATGCCTGTTAGTTTATTCTGCATGATTTGGTAATTTCAATTCTACATGGAACTGCAGAGTCTTATGTACTAGTATTGATGTGAGAGTTTGAAAGGGCAGAATGATCCATACATTTGCTGTTGACCTGCCACTTGGAGAATTTACTGTCTCAGAACTTCTGAATTGAATTAGAATTCTTCTCTGTGGTGTACACTCAATAAAGAAGGCATCCAGTTAAAATTAATCTGGTGAATTCAGATGCAACACACAGATAAGATGGAATAATCACCATATTAAAAGTCACTTAGCTTTCATTCATTTAACTTATTTATTTACTATCTCACCATATTCTTTCTTTCAGTTTTATACTTAATGTCAAGAACATTCTATGGAGAGAAAGTGAACTAATATTTATTTAAAACATTTTAAAAGCCACTTAAGGAAATCTATTACTACTTGCTTGCTACTGTATAAGGCAGTTCACCTTTATGTTCCTATTTACTGCTCTCAGCAAACCCAGGAGATAAATACTATTATTAATGCCATTTCACAGATGGTGAAATTGAGTCTTAAGGTGATTAAGTCACTTGCCCACTATCCTGCAGCTAATAAATGGCATATAAGGGATGTGAACCCAGGTTTGCCAGGCTGTAAAGGTCTAGTTCTTAACTACTCTGCGACAGTAGCAGGAGTACCAGTAGGAACCATAGTAGGAGCAAATAGCTAACATTTACTGAGTACTCATTGTATGCCAGCCCCAACCTTTTTCCCAGACAGCTAGCTCAGAGCCGTCCTAAATCAAACCATGCAGAGTTCTGTGCCAGCCTGAAATAGCAGTGCCCAATGGCCAACAGCATCTCCCAGCACCTAACAGGTTCTGAGGCATATGCATCCCTCTGTGGAAAGTCTCTCCAGCACTCCAGAGGAGAGACTTCCAGCAATTCCCAACTGTGAGACACCTGAGTGATTTCTGAGCCATCAGTGAGTCACAGCCATGCATTCTCCACCATCTGGAGTTCAGCTACAATGGCCATGAGGAGATCTTCCCTGGGTGCTTCATGTCAGCCCTGGAAATCATGCCTGCTCCTTCCATCTGTGGCTCCTAGGTTCCTTAGTATTTCCTTTAATTCTCAACAGGCAGCTCCTCATAAGCAAATCTTCTGTTAATAATTCCTTATATTACCCTTTGTGGTTGTAAACATTGCATGTGTTCTGTCTCCCAACTGAGCCCTAACTCATATATTATTTTCATAAAAGCTCCATAAACAAAAACAATCATTAGCTCCTTTTTACAGGTGAAGCAACAGAAGTGCAGAGCAGTGAACATGGTTTTCTCAAGTCTGCTAGCTCTGAGAGTTGATAGGTCTGGCTCGCCTTTATCCCCCTTGTCTTAATAAGGTTGGAGGCCCCCTGAGTCCCATTCTCAGTCAATTCTCAGTCTAGTCAACTTCCTAGTTCTTTAGGCTCCAACTAGCACTGAATTTATTTTCAGTTAAGACCTGAATTGTTTCTCCTATCTCCCAAAAGATTATATTTTGAAGCCATTCTCTCAATGTGACTGTATTTGGAGATAGTGAAGAAATTAATGTTAAATAAGATAATAAAAGAGTAATCAATCATGTTAAAAGTGATTGACGAGGATCTTAACATGATAGGACTAGTGTCCTTACAAGAAGAGGAAGAGTCTCTTTCCACAAAAAAAGTCATGTGAGGACAAGTGAGCAGGTGATTGTTTGCAAGCCAAGGAGGTGGGTCTCACCAGGAACTGGTGATGCTAACACCTTGATCTTGGACTTCCAGCCTCCAGAAATTTAAGAAAATAAATTTATGTTGTTTAAGCCATTTAGTCTGTGGTGTTTGGTTACGGCAGCCCAAGCAGACTAAGTCACAGCCCAAAGCTGGTAAATCCAAAATCCACACCTCTAGCATTAGTTGTCTACCACACATCTCCATGTAGTTTTCAAACTTTAATCTTGCCTCCCCGAGTTGTCCTCATCAATTCTCCATCATCATTAAGGGCCTCACTAGCTGTGGAGTCACTTGAGCCAATGACCTTGGGATCTCCAACTTCTTTAGTGCCCCACAGCCTTCATAGTTATGACAAGTCTAACTATTAGATAGTCTAGTTCATTTCCTCCTTTGTTTTCTATACAACTTGCTTATTTCATGATTTAATTATATTTCATTTGTTCTTTTGCAGAAGCAAAGTGATCTTGTTGTCTTAGTGCTCCTTTTCTCCATCCCTTTTTACTTCACGCCATAAATCCTGATCTGATTATGCTGCTCTACAAACCTTTGACAACCCCTTACTCACAGCAGCTTTTCCAAAGTCTGTCTCACAGAAGATACACCCGAGAGACAGTCTTATAAAAACAATTTTGTGGTTTGACTCACAACAGCCATTAATATAGTAAAGGCTCATAAAAGACCTGCAGAATGTCTTCTATTTAACTTTATTTAGTCCAGCATTTTTCAAATTCAGGAACTATCCATTCTCTCTGTCCCATTTTTCCCTCTTTGCACATGTTTGGCAGGATGTGCTGACATATTAGATAAAATAAAATCTCTTAATCTTGGTGTGGCAGAGTCTGGTTGTCACCCTGTAGTGAATACTGCTGTTGTCCTGCACACACCTCCTTAGATCTTACTGTTTCTATGGGACTGAGCTCAGCCTCCATCCTTTGGGGGCAGCCTGAGCCTCAGGCTGAAGGATGACAGAGAAGCAGGAAAGCCCAGCTGTCTTATCTCAGGTCAGGATTACCCTGAGAGCTCATTTTCCTTCCAGAGCTTCCCCCGTGGTTCATGCTGACACTGCAATCCTGGGATCGTTGCCTGCAGTTATACAAGGCTAGCTTCTTTCTCTTTCCTGTCTTGTTGAGATAATTAATAAATCATGTGCATACAAATCTTTGTCTTGGGCAAGCATCTGAGAAAGCCAGCCTGAGACAGTACACCAATATTCTTTCAAAGCCTATGTTATTGCATAGCAGTAGTGTAGTTCAGAGAGAGCAGTAACTCCATTCTTCCTACCACAGTGATTGGCTTAGGAGAAAGGAAGTTTATGCCAATTAATGCATAGAGCTACCCTAAAATAATCCAGAATTGGGATTAATTCTGGATTGGACATGAGGTCTTCTCAGACCATTGACACATGAGGAGGGGATTTGCTGTATAAGTATATAAAGTTACATAAAAATTGGACCCAAAGGCATTTATTGTGAAATAATCATTCTTCTAGCTCTGATTCATCTCAGATGGAATGTTAGCTAATGGCAAATTGAGACTATTTGCAGTGACAGAGTTCTGTAGGAAGGCTTATTTGAGTAAAAATAAATAGCAAACAGCAATGTGAATCAGACCATGTTTGAAAAAGAAACAATGTGAAGGTAGTTTTAGTTTATTAGGAATTACATATTTTCATTTAGAAAAAACCTAAATGAGCAGTTTTATAGTCACAGCAGCAGAGGAATCTGTTTCACCAAGCTGCATGATAGCCTGGTATCAACTTTGCTGAAATATTTCAAACCCTCCTACATCAATGTTTCTCAAAGTGTGAACCCTAAACCAACAGCATCAGTGCCACCTGGGAACCTGTTAAGAGCTCGAACTGTTGAGTTGCATCAGTAAACCCAATGAAGTAAAATCTTTGTGGCTGGAGTGGGGGTGCCCGGCAATGCAGGTTCTAACAAGCTATTTGTTGATTTCACTACATGCCAAAGTTTGAAAATCTCTGTCCTACATGAGGGCTCACACTTTACCTTTCCTGTCTTTTCCTTTATTCCATTAACACCATTCTCATTATGTCTCCTATCTATGCTGTCTTTCATGTAAAATGAAAGACATATACATAAACCATCACTCTGATTCAAAATACAGTATATTATGAAAGGAATCAATTCAATTTCATACGTATCATAGATTTTTACCTCAGAAATAACTTGTTTCTCATTGCTACTATAGCAAATAATATCTCAGCAGCTAGAGTTTTCTTAATATTTCACAAGTTTGTATTTATGTTTTGCATGCTGCTTTCTCAAAGGGAGATGTTTTACATATATATCTACATATATAATGACTATGGTGATGAATCAACATGTAGATTCTTTTGAACAAAGCACTGCATACTTTTTATTTTATATAAATAAATTTCGTGCTTTTTTAAACCTCTAGTTGGTTAAAAATGACCCCATAATCTGGTCTAAATATTAAAAGCTTTCAAATTGATTCATACTTCCCATCTATCCCCAACAATACTTAATAATGCTTTAGGGAAGTTCAACTATTTCTACTTTTATGTTTTGAAACTGGGTTTTATTCTGCTTTGCTAAACTTTTAAAAGATAATTATCTCTAAGTATTCAAGTTAAGTAGATGAATGTCTGTCTAACTTATGAACAGACTCCTAAAATTCTCAGAAAACTGGGTGAGTATAATGAATTATTTTTATAGAGCTATAAACTAATCATATTTTTATAATAATGTGAGTCTAGCAAACACAGATTGAGGTCAGGTAATTTTCAGGTTAACACTCTACATTACTGTAACAATTTTTGTTATTCTTAAATGAAAATTCTTGATAAACATGAGCATGGCTCTTTAAAATCTTCCTACACTGGAAGATCTGCTACCTGGATCTCTGCTTCTCCATGGGAGAAAACACAAGCTTAAGAGGATATGAGAGAAGGCAAAATGGCCAGTCGGGGGAGGCATGGCACAGCTCAGCAGGTGTCAAGAGCATGAGGAAGTTTGCTTTTTTGCTCTTTGGAGGAATATACATGTAAAAACAAACATGAATTTATTATGAAGGAAATTGTGAAATTTATATGACCTTGATTTCAATGCTGAATTTAAAAATAAGTGGAAATAAAAATCTCATTGCTGGGAGCCAAGCTGGCCAATGAGATGCAGCCAGGAAAAGCATCTCTCACTGAAAAAACAGACCATCAAGAAGACTAGCACACTCCAAGCAGATCTTTGGCTAGATGAATTGAGAGGGGACAAAGAGCATATGCAGACCCTTGGCTGAAGAGGGAGGAATCTGGGAACTCTGCATGGGTTTGCCAAACACCAGGATTTGTTCCTGGCCCCCAACAACTTCAGGAGAAGGGATGAGTTAAATACAAGAGATGTGGCTCACTCTCACCATAGACCTTCACAATCCTAGCTGCAGGAGACCCCATAATCCCCACAGACATTTGAGCTGACAGAGCGAGTTGCTTGGAGAGGTGGCAGGGACAAGACTCCAGCCTGTCTGGAGGCCAGGGCATTTGGCATGAAAATGGCTACAGTGGGGCAAGACCAGGTGCTCTCATCCCCAAGTCTTGCCACACTCACACTTCTCTAGGTGGCTTTGGCTTTTGTTGACTGTTGGGCCTTGAAAGAGCAGGGTTGTCTTTTCCATAGCATGAAGCCAGTCTGACCTCAGCAGCCCACTGTCTGCTGGCCTCTCCTGGGGTCCCTGCCTGGCTGTGCCAGCTTACAGCATAGACTTGGATGGCCAAACAGGGTGCTTCCCAGGGGCCACTGCTATCGTTCCTTCACTGGCAGACCCTACCTAACCATTGGAGAGCTTCAGAAGAGAAGCCCCCGCTGACACACACACACACACACAAACACACACACACACAGCCTCCTTCTACCATTTTGCTGGTGATTACTCATTCACAGCACCCCTTCCACCACTTTCCTGGTGCATGAACATGTGCAGAACCCACTTCACTGTTGCCACTGGTGTGCATGTGCACAGACTTTGCCACTGCAGCCCTGCACCTGCCAGCATGGTTGTGTGCAAACCCTGCCACCACCCACCCCCACCAATGCATGTGCCCTACTGTGCTGCTGTCACTGCTGGCATACATGGGCAAGCATGGACCGCACTGCCACTGCCCTGATGAAGCACTTTGGCCAACATCCCCCAGACAAAGTGGACCAGGAATGTGTCAATTCCACCAGTGCAAATTTGCTTAGCCTCAAGGGGCCACAGAACAAAGTTGTGGACCTAGTTCCAGTCCTCCAGAATTAGAGCTATAGGCCAGGAATACTGAGTTGAGTCTTGGCTCCCTAAAATGTTCCAGAAATGAAGCCAGTCAACTAAACCCAACTTATACCACAGTCAAACTCTCAAAGCCATCAAAGAATATAAAAGCCAAAGCCCCATCCAAAAGACAGCAACTTCAAAGATTAAAGGAATATCAGCCAACACAGACGAAAAAGAAGCAGTGCAAGAACTCTGGCAACTCAAAAAACCAAAGTGTGTTTTTACTTACAAATGACTGCATTAGCTTTCCAGCAATGGTTCTTAACCAGGCTAAAGTGGCTGAAGTTACAGACATAGAATTTAGAATCTGGATACAAATGAAGATCACTGAGATTCAGGAGAAAGTCAAAACTGAATCAAAGCACTCTAAGGAATCCAATAAAATGATACAAGAACTAAAAGGTGAAATAGCAATTTTAAGAAAAAAACAAACTGATCTGATAGAGCTGAAAAATTTACTACTAAAATTTCATAATACAATCTCAAGTATTAACAGCAGAATAGACCAAGCTGAGGAAAGAATCTCAGAGCTAGAAGACTGGTTCTCTGAATTAACTCAGTCAGACAAAGATAAAGAAAAAAGAATAAAAAAGAATGAATGAAACCTCTGAGAAATATGGGATTATGAAAGAGACCAAAACTCCAACTGATTGGCATTCTTGAAAGAGAAAGAGAGAGGGCAAGCAACTTGGAAAACATATTTGAGGATATTGACCACTAAAATTTCCACAATTTTGCTAGAGAGATTGACATTTAAATTCAGGAAATGCAGAGAACCCATGTGAGATACTATACAAGATGACCATCCCCAAGACACATAGTCATCAGATTCTCAAAGGTTGAAATGAAAGAAAAAAATATTAAATGTAGCTAGAGAGAAGAGGCAGATCTTTCAGCAAAAAGCCTACAAGCTAGAAGAGATTGGGGGGCCTATATTCAGCATTCAAAGAAATGAAATTCCAGCTAAGAATTTCATATCCAGCCAACATCAGCTTCATAAGCTAAAGAGAAATAAGATCCTTTTCAGAAAAGCAAATGCTAAGGGAATTCATTATCACCAGACCTGCCTTGCAAGAGGTCATGAAGGGAGTGCTAAACATGGAAATGATTACTGGCCATCACAAAAACACACTTAAGTATAGAGGCCATTGATACTATAAAGCAACTACACTATCAAGTCAGTTTAATAACCAGTTAACAACATAATGACAGGATCAAATCCACATATATCAATATTAACCTTGAATGTAAATGTGCTAATGCCCCATTTAAAACTCACAGAGTGGCAAGTTGGATAAAAAAGCAAGACCCAACAGTGTGCTGTCTTTGAGAGACCCATCTCACATGCAATGACACCCATAGGATCAAAGTAAAGAGATGGAGAAAAATCTACCAAGCGTTAGAAAACAAAAAAAGGCAGGGATTGTTATTCTAATTTCAGATAAAACAGATTTTAAACAGATCAAAAAAGACAAAGAAGAGCATTATGTAGTGTTAAAGAGTCCAGTTCAACAAGAATACTTAATTATTCTAATGGGCCTAAGAGATACCTACAGAACACTCCACCCAACAACACAATATACATTTTTTTCTCATCTGCACATGGCACATACTCTAAAATCAGTCACACAATCAGCAATAAAATAATTTTTAACAAACTCAAAAAAACTGAAATCTTACTAACCACATTCTTGAACTACAGCATAATAAAAATAGAAATCAATATCAAGAAGATCTCTTGAAAACCATACAATTACACAGAAATTAAACAACCCGCTACTGAATGACCTTTGGATAAACGATGAAATTAAGGTAGAAATCCAGAAATTCTTTGAAACTAATGACAAAAAGATACAACATACCAGAATCTCTGACGCACAGCTAAAGCAGTGTTAAGAGGAAAGTTTTCAGCAGTAAACACCCACATCAAAAAGAAACATCTCAAATTAACTACCTAACATCACACCTACAGAAGTTAGAAAAACAAGAGCAAACCAACGCCAAAACTACCAGAAGAAAAGAAATAACCAAAACCATAGCCGAACTGAATGAAATTGGGATGCAAAAAAACCATACAAAAGATCAATAAAACAAAAAGTTGGTTTTCTGAAAGACTGAATAAGATAGGTAGACTGCTAGCTAGACTATTAAAGAAAAAAACAAATCGATTCAAATATACACAATAAGAAATGACAAAGGGGCCATTATCATCGAGCCCATATAAATACAAAAAACTTCCTTTGAGACTATTATAAATACCTCTATGCACAAAAACTAAAAAACCTAGAAGAAATTGATAAATTCCTATAAACAATACACCCTCCCCAGACTGAATCAGGAAGCCAATGAAATACTGAACAGACCAATAAGGTGTTCCAAAGTTGAATCAGTAATAAAAAGCCTACTAACCAGAAAAAGCCCTGGACCAGAGAGATTTACAGTTGAATTCTACCAGACATACAGAGAAGAGCTGGTAGCACTGCTACTGAAACTATTCCAAAAAATTGAGAAGGAGAACTCTTCTGTAACTCCTTCTAGGCAGCCAGCATCATCCTGATACCAAAACCTGGCAGAGACACAACACAAAAAGGAAACTTTGGGTCAATATTCCTTAAGAACATAGATTAAAAAATCCTCAACAAAATACAAGCAAATAGATTCCAGCAGTAGATAAAAAAGCTAATCCACCATGACCAAATATACTTTATTCCTGGTATATAAGGTTGATTCTATATACACAAATCAATAAATACGATTCACCACATAAACGGAACTGAAAACAAAAACCACCTGGTCATCTCAATAGATGCAGAGAAAAGGCTTTTGATAAAGTTAAACATCCCTTTATGTTTAAAATCCTCAATGCACTAGGTATCCATAAAACATAATGCAAAATAATATGAGCCATCTATGACACCAACAGCCAACATCATACTGAAAGGGCAAAATCTGGAAGCATTCTTCTTGGGAACTGTAACAAGACCAGGATGCTCACTCTCACCACTCTTATTCAAAGTAGTACTGGAAGTCCAAGCAAGAATAATCTGGCAAAAGAAAGAAATAAAAGGCATCCAGATAAGAAGAGAGGAAGTCAAATTTTCTATCTTCTCAGATGATGTGATTTTATACCTATAAAACCCCATAGTCTCTGTCCAAAGGCTCCTAGAACTGGGAAACAACTTCATCAAAGTTTCAGGATACAAAACCAATGTAGAAAAATCAGTAACTCTTCCATACATCAAGAACATCCAAGCTGAGAGCCAAACCAAGAACACAATACTATTTACAATAATCACGATAAGAATAAAATACCTAGGAATACAGCTAACAAGGGAGGTGAGATATCTGTACAATGAGAATGACACAATACTGCTTAAAGAAATTAGAGATTACCCAAATGAAAAAGTATTCCATGCTCATAGATAGGGAGAATCAACATTTTTAAAATGGACATACTAAAAAAACAATTTAGATTCAATGCTATTCCTGTCAAACTAACAAAGACATTTTTCACAGTTAGAAAAAGCTATTTTAAAATTAATGTCGAACCAAAAAAGAGCCCAAATAGCCAAAGCAATTCTAAACAAAAAGAACAAAACTGAAGCTATCACACGACCTGACTCCAAACTATATTGCAAAGTTACAGTAACCAAAACAGCATGGTACTGATACAAAAACAGACATATTGACCAATGGTAATGGTTAGAGAACCCAGAAATAAATCTGCATACCTACAACTATCTGATCTTCATCAAAGTTGACAGAAACAAGCAATGGAGGAAGGACTCCTTATTCAATAAATGGTGCTGTGATAACTGGCTAGCCTTATGCAGAAGATTGAAACTGGGCCCCTATCTTACACTATATAGAAAAATAAACTCAAGGTGGGCTAAAGACTTAAATGTAAAGCCTAAAACTATGAAAATCCTAAAAGAAAACTTAGGAAATACCACTCTGGACATAGGTTGCGGCAAAGATTTCACGATCCAGATGTCAAAAGCAATTAAAACAAAAACAAAAATTGACAAGTGGGACCTAACTAAAGAGCTTCTGCAGAGCAAAAGAAACTATCAACAGAGTAAATAGACAATCTGCAGAATGAGAAGAAATGTTTGTGAACTGCAGCTAACATAGGTCTAATATCCGGAGTCTATAAGACACTCATACAAATTAACAAGCAAAAAACAAACAACCCCATTAAGAAGTGGGCAAAGGACATGAACAGAAAATTTTCAAAATAAAATGTAAATCAGCCAATAGGCATATGAAAAAATGCTCAACATCACTAATCATTAGAGAAATGCAAATCAAAACCACAATGAGATACCATCTCACACTAGTCAGAAAGGCTATTATTTAAAAATGAAAACATAACAGATGGTGGTGAGGTTGTGAGAAAAAAAGGGATCACTCATAAACTGCTGGTGGAAATGCAAATTAGTTCAGCCACTATGGAAAGCAGTTTGGAGATTTCTCAAAGAACTTAAGACAAACTACAATTAAACCCAGAAATCCCATTATTGGGTATATACCCAAAGGAACATAAATTATTCTACCATAAAGACACATTCATGTGTACATTCATTTGCAGCACTATTCACAATAGCAAAGACATGGAATCAACCAAAATGCCCGTCAATGGTATACTGGATACAGAAAATGTGGTACATATATGCCATGGAATACTACACAGCCATAAGAAAGAACAAGATTATGTTCTTTGTAGCAACATGGATGGACCTGGAAACCATATCCTAAGCAAATTAATGCAGGAAGAGGAAACCAAATACTGCATGCCACATGTTCTCACTTGTAAGTGGGAGCTAAACATTGAGTATACATGAACACAAAAAAGGGAACAAAGACACAAGGGCCTACTTGAGGATGGAAAATGGGGAGATGGTGAAAACTGAAAAACTATCTATCATGTACTATGCTTATTGCCTGGGTGATGAAATCATTTGACACTAAACCCAAGTGACACACAATTTACTCATGTAACAAACCTGTACATGCACCCCCGAACCTAAAATTAAAGTTGAAAAGAAAAAATAAATAAAAACAATAAAAATAGAAATACCTATCCATTCAGAAAAAAAAAAATCTCAAGACCAAAAGAATAAATGTTTCCTCCCACTCCCACAACTGGGGTAGAGCTAATTGGCTAGACCATTGCAGAGTTGTTCTTGCTTCGCTATGTCCTTTCTTTCCTCTGCCTCTCTGAAATTTCCAAATTGCTTAGATGACAGCTCCCAAAGAAGTGTCCAGTTCTTCACCCTCCCCCAGAGAAGTAAGTGAAGAGGTAAAGACTGCAGGCTTGAGGTATAGAACAGTAGTAGAATTTATTCACAGTCATGTATAGCATAATGATGCCTTGGTCAAGGACAAACCACATACATGATGGTGTTCCCATAAGTTTATAATAGATCTGAAAAGTCTGTATTGCCTAGCGATGTCATAGCCATTCTAATATCATAGCAAGTTTGTGCTATGTGTTTGTGGTGATGCTGGTGTAAACAAACCTACTGCACTATGAGTTGTATAAAAGTATAACACATACAGTTATGTACAGTACATAATATTTCATAATGAAAAAAACAACTGTGCTACTGGTTTATCTATTTACTATACTATACTTTCATCATCATTTTAAAGTGTACTCCATGTACTTATTTTAAAAAAAAACTGTAAAACAGTCTCATGCAGGTCCTTCAGGAGGTATCCAAAAGAAGGCCTTGTTGTCACATGACATGACAGTCCCATGCCTGTTATTGCCCCTAAACACCTTACAGCAGGACAAGATGTGGAGTGAAAGACAGTGATATTCATGACCCTAACCCTGTGTAGACTAGGCTAACATGTGTTTGTGTCCTAAACTTTTAACAAAAAAAGTTTAAAATGTGAAAAGAAGGTAATTTTTTCAAATATAAAAAAGCTTATAGATTAAGGATATAAAGAAAGAAAATATTTTTGTACAGCTGTACAATGTGTTTGTGTTTTAACATAAGTGCTATTACAAAAGAGTCGAAAAGTTAAAAAATTAAAAAGGTTATAATGTAAAAGGTTGCAGAAAGCTAAGATTAATTTATTATTGAAGGGAAATATTTATAACTTTAGTGTAGCCTAAGTGTACAGAGTTTATAAAGTCTCCAGTAGTGTATGGTAATGTCCTAAGCCTTCACATTCACTCACCACTCACTCAATAACTCACAGAGCAACTTTCAGTCCTGCAAACTCCACTCATGGTAAGTGCCCTATAGAGGTGTACCATTTTTTATCTCTTATGCCACATTTTTCCTGTACCTTTTCTAGGTTTGGATATGTTTCTGTATGCAAATACCTATGGCTTACTGTATTCAGCACAGTGACCTGCCGTACAGGCTTATAGCCTAGGAGCAATAAGCTAGACCATATAGCCTAGGTGTGTAGTAGGCTATGCCATCTAGGTTTGTGGAAGTGCACTCTATGATGTCTGCACAATGATGAAATAGACTAGTGACACATTTCTGAAAATATATCCCCATTGTTAAGCGTGAATATATATATGTGTCACTTGAAAAAAATCTAAGATCAGAAGAAATGTTATAAATGCAAATATTTCTGAGTTGTAATTTTTTTAACCAGTAAAATTGGGATAATAAGTTCTTGCCACCTGTTTTCTTAGAAGATATAAACAAATAGAATCTATAAAGAATCTTTCATATTACTTGCCAGGACTCAATTAATGCTGATTTTCTCTGCCTGTTCTACATCCATGAACCTTCAAACACCACTTTGTAAGTCAAAGACAACTCTTGGAATTTGGTGATGGGAGGCATATTAGATTGTCTCATGCACTAAAATACTGTACTTTTGTAAAACTGGGTTATGTGTGAATGTGTATATGTGTGGGTGTGTGTGAATGTGTATAATATTTATAAGCAAGCACCTAGACCTACAATCCTAGGGTTAATTATTTTGAAGGCAACTGTTAAGATTTTTTTATTGGGCAATTTCAATTCAGCAAACTTAAGCTTTCGTTATAGGAAACTAGTAGCTGCCAGACGAATCACTCTTTGAATATTTTATTATGAAACTTTGTAAGAAAAATTAACTTATATATTTCCCCAAATAAACTCCTCTCCATTTTCACAGGCATCCAGGTATTGATGCTCTGGGCTTGCCGCCCAGCAATGTTTCCTGCCTGTGGACACCTCCTCCACTGATTCATATAGTTTCTCACTGTTCACAGGAGATTATTTCTCATAGTTATTTCACTGAAGGTATAGTCCTTTATGTATTCCTGGAACAGTGTTCCCTTCAGAAAAGCTCATTTAAAGAATATTAAGCAGGGATCAGCTCTCACTTGAAAGTCGATTTGGGGCTTGAAATGTATTCTATAAAGACATATGGCATTCTAAAGATGTGGTTCAGAAGAAGCCACTGGAAGATTTTGTTAAAATGTCTCAGTATTTTTCCAAACCCCTGAATTTGTGAATATTTCTTAAGTGCACTATTTAATACTCTACCTACTTTATACTCTGCAGATATAGAATCAATATGTCTAATCTATCATAATTAAAACCAAGCAAAAGACAAAGATGATTGTGGTAAGTTAGAGCACTGCAGAGAGTCTTCTTTCTCAAGCTCGATGGCTGGACACCCCATCCCTATGGTGGCCTGAGGCTCTGTGGGCAGGACCAGAGCTCTGGGGGGGAAGCATTTGGGTGGAAATGCCAGCTCACCAAACTTGGTCAAGTTACTTTACGACTCTGTGTCTGATTTCCCAATCTAAAACTGGGATGATGCTGACAATATTACTAACATCCAAGGGTGTTATAAGAATGAAATGGATGTATGTCAAACACTAGAAGGTGTGTCATAGAGAGTATGCTCTCATAAGCATTAGCTTTTATCACCAAACACATTTTGAAGATGTCATTTACCATAATTTAACCTTAAATTAATTCAAATTATGAAAATACATTGCTGATGGGCAAGGATTTCATGACTAAAACACCAAGGGCAATGGCAACAAAAGCCAAAATAAACAAATGGGATCTAATGGAACTAAAGAGCTTCTACACAGCAAAAGAAACTACCATCAGAGTGAACAGGCAACCTACAGAATGGGAGAAAATTTTTGCAATCTACCCATCTAACGAAGGGCTAATATCCAGAATCTACAAAGAACTTAAACAAATTTACAAGAAAAAATCAAACAACTCCATCGAAAAGTGGGCAAAGGATATGAATAGATGCTTTTCAAAAGAAGACATTGATGCAGCCAGAAGACACATGAAAAAAATGCTCATCATCACTGGTCATTAGAGAAATGCAAATCAAAACCACAATGAGATACCATCTCATACCAGTTAGAATGGTGATCATTAAAAAGTCAGGAAACAACAGGTGCTGGAGAGGATGTGGAGAAATTGGAACACTTTTACACTGTTGGTGGTACTGTAAACTAGTTCAACCATTGTGGAAGTCAGTGTGGCGATTCCTCAAGGATCTAGAACTAGAAATACCATTTGACCCAGCCATCCCATTACTAGGTATATACCCAAAGGATTATAAATCATGCTGCTATAAAGACACATGCACACCTATGTTTATTGTAGCACTATTCATAATAACAAAGACTTGGAACCAACCCAAATGTCCATCAATGATAGACTGGATTAAGGAAATGTGGCACATATACATCATGGAATACTATGAAGCCATAAAAAAGGATGTGTTCATGTCCTTTGTAGCAACATGGATGAAGCTGGAAACCATCATTCTGAGCAAACTATCACAAGGACAGAAAACCAAACACCACATGTTCTCACTCATAGGTGGTAATTGAACAATGAGAACACTTGGACACAGGAAGGGGAACATCACACACCTGGGCCTGTCGTGGGGTGGGGGCATGGGGGAGGGATAACATTAGGAGAAATACCTAATGTAAATGACGAGTTAATGGGTGCAGCAAACCAACATGGCACATGTATACATATGTAACAAAACTGCACGTTGTGCACCTGTACCCTAGAACTTAAAGTATAATTTAAAAAAGATTTTAAAAATACATTGCTGAATATGCAGTGTTACAATTTCGAAGAATTGAACTTTGTTTTTTCTAGTAGTACACACTTACATTTTGTTGATCTCCAGTTAAATAATAACTTCTCAAGATCATTACTTTCATTATATTAAATACTCCCGGTAATTAAGTTCTTTTCAACTAAATAGAATTTGACTATTTTCCTTGAAAAGTCTATTCCAATAAGCAGATATACAAAGCTTGAGATCATATAATAAGAGGTGTTAAATTTATATTTTATTTTAAAAAACAGAAAAAATATATGGCAAAGCAGTAGGTGAAAGTTGTAAATAAGTAACAAAAATTCAAAATTACAAAAAAGTTTAAAAGCAAAGAAAAACAGTAAGTATGCATTTAAATTTAATAAACATTTTCTGAACTTCAACCATGATCTGGGGCAAATGAATATTATTCAGTTTTTATCCTGGAGGTTTTCACGAGTTGCAGGGAGTCAAATGAATCAATAGTTAACTGAGTACAAAATTGTAAGTACTGTTATGAAGATACCTGTGAATTATTGTAGGAATCAAGGTGAGGATGGAGCCATGATGGAGGAAGAAGACATTTTTTAGAAAAAAATGAATGTATTTTTTAAGGTTAAGCAACAGGGAAGAGTGCCTTATTACTTAGGGAAATGCAATTTAAAAATAACAAGATATCATTTCACACACATTAGATTAGCAAAAATTAAAAAGATGACAATATTACATGATAGGGAAATTGTCTGGAAATAGAATTCCCATATGATGCTTGTCGGTGAGAGTGTGAATTGGTACAAACACTAGTGGAGCAATTTGGCACTATCTCTTGTCCAACTGAAAAAGCATATCCTTACTCAGTTCTATGCTATGTGTATATCCCAGAGAAACCTTAAGATAGGAGCACAGGCAATAGGAAAATGAACATTCACAGAAGCACTGTTCCCAGTAGTGAACAACTGGATACAACCTAAATACCCATCAGTAGGGAAATGGATAATAATCCATTGCTGTATATTATTCTATATTCATATGACATACATAAAATTCCCTTACATGCTAAAATTGCTTCAAGGCCATCACCCCACTAAAAAAATGCCCAGCATCCTCACCCTTGCTCTTGATGTTAACTGTGAACTGCTTGTGCCCACTTTAGAGCCTTTTTTCCAACTAACTCTTCCCACCTTTGTCTTCTTTTCTGCTCCCTTGATCCCACCTACCTTGCTATCTGCTCAAGGCTGCATCAGCTGTTCTCTTGGCCTGGAACAGTCCTTCCTCTCATCTTCAGACAGCTGCCTCCTTCTTGTGTTTCTGATCACACCTTAGCATTGGCTTCTTCGGAGAAGCCCACACTGACTTGTCTAAGGGAGACACCCTTTTATGTCTATCATCTTGCTATGTTTAAATTTTCTGCATAGTGGTTAACTATAGATATTTTTCTGTCTATTTCTTTATTGCCTTTCTCTGAATTGACCAGAGATGTAGTTTGCCTAAATTAAGCTGTATTATCATCATCTAGAACAGCCATTAAACATATTAAGGGAATCTTTGTTGAATAAACAAAGGAATAAAATTCTGCCTATAAATATGTAAATGTTAAAAAATTTATCTTCTAAATTGATTAGTCATTATTTTCTTTTCAAAACATAATTGCTCAAAATATAGTGTGTTCCAATAAACAAGTATTTAACATAAAAATCTAATGCTATTGGGAATACATTTTAGTTCTAAGAATCAAACATTCTTTCCATTTTGTTCCTGTATCCATCCATGATTATTACTGATTGCTAGAATGATTTAGGGTTCAGTGTCATTTTTATTCCTATTTTTAAAATTTTTGGACATATAAATGCTGAGCTACTTTGTTCAAATTAATTCATGAAAGAGTATGAAAGGAGTTTTAATAGTAGTGCCACAATATCTTTTATCATATGCCAAAACTTACTGTATTCTACCATCAAAAACATTTTTTTAAATAATTTATGAGCAGAAACTGTTAAGTCTCATTCCATCTTTTTTTGACTCAGGGTCTTGCAATGTTGCCCAGGCTAGACTCAAAGTCCTAGGATCAAGTGATCTTCTCACCTAAGCCGCCTGAGTAGCTGGGACTACAGGCATGAGCCACTGTGCCAGGCTCTCACTCCATTTTATTGAAAGTAAAGATTTTGGGATCAGCTGACTTGAAAAAGGGCATTTACCTTTTCAACACAAGTTCCAACTTTAGGACCTTAGGATGGACTAGGTTCTGTCATACAATTTACAAGGTGGGTGAGAGTTAAGAGCTTTGTTTTTACAAAGTGGGAGTATGGTGATTGTGAAAGAGGAATCACAAAGGAGAGCACATATGGTCTCAGGAGTGTTTTTTGAAAGTCAGATTTCACCAAGAGTATACCTGGGGAAAATAAAGTCCCTACAGAGGTAAAAGTGCTGCCCTTGTATGCCAGAGGCAAGCATATCCAGTTTGAGGCTCACCTACCTAGTGCTATGGGGACTGAAGCCTTGAGAGGCAGGTGCCAGGAAGCAGAAGAGGAGACATGTAGAAAGGGAGGTGGAAGGATGCCAAAGGGAAGGATTGCTTTTTTAGGTTTTTGAATATTACTAGACCTGCCTGCATTAAAGGGCACAAAACACCTTCCCCTCTTTATCTTCCTACCTGCCATTCTCTCCCAGGCCTTCTATTTCCTCCCTGCTCCAGAATTCCTTCCCACAACAACTTTTTGAGCATGCCCTGTTTTCAGAAACACTGTGGGTTAACACAATATTGATATTGCTGAGGGAGCAAAAATGAGCCCCATAACTATTTTCTCTATTAAAAAAATGAATCCAAGTTCCAAAACAAGACTTACACACATTTAAAGACAGTTTTGTGCCTTTAAAATGTTCACATATTTTGGAAACTTACAAGAGATGAAAAGAGGATGGTTTAGGTAAAGAAGCAAGGCAACTCTTTTCTGGCAGTCATGGAATAGATTGGTGGCTTCATTCCTCACCTTTGAAAATGATTCATAAGTTCACTCCTCTTCAGAGTTCTTGGGAAAACTAGTCAATAACCATATGGCTACCTGTGGTGAGGGGCCCTGATGGAAGCTCAGGTGCTCTGTAAACCACATTTCATCACGTTCTGTCTGCTGTCAGGTGATCCCAAACAGATAACCACAGTGAATGCTTTCCACTACCATGGTGAAACAGCCCCCATTATCTCTGAGATAGATCAGAGAACAGAAAGAAAGCAGGTTGAAAGCAATTTCAGTCAGTATAAAAGAAAGCAGTGTTAAGGGTTTTTTCCTTGCCTTTACTGTACTGACAAGTTATTTTTGTCTTTTCTGGAATAGAAAATATAGAACATGAGAATCATATTCATCATGAGAATGCACCAACATGTTTCAGGACATAATAGGTGCAATGAGTCTTATGGTTATATGTTTGATTTCCCTTGAAAATTTTATTTCTGGCTTCCTGGAGATCATTTAAAATAGCTTTCCTTGTTAATAATGATAATGACATTTCTAGTTGGCACACTTTCTGTTCATGTCATTGAAGAAGATCTTTTTCTCCTGACGTCTCTTTTACCTGAATTCACTCTGTCATCCTGTCTGTCTCGTGGATCAGTAGTATAACTTTCTATACACAGTCACTGCTCTTCCAAGACTCACTTTCCTGCTGTCTCTTTCTTCTGCGGTTTCTAGTTTCCTGTGTGCTCTCCTCCCAGTGGCTCCTTACTGGGTCTGAGCATACCCCACTTTCTAGAGTGAAAGGGGAAAAATAACAACACCTGCTGCACAAATTACACCCTCTACTAGCAGCCTGTTTTATTTCTCTGCTTTACTCTGAGCACTTTGCCTTCAGCTTCCATCCCTTTTGTTCAGAAAAACTCTCCTGCCCAGGGCCACAAGTGCATCCACAGCAGAACAGAAGCAAAGGCTCATGTGGGCACCTCCGTTCTCCTGGCTGCCCTGTGGCGTGCTGCCCTGATCACCGGGGACTTCCTGCATCCTTTGAGTTTTAATTTTTGTGGAAATTGCCTGCTCTGTGCCCACTGAGTTTCTTGTGTCAGTAGGGTCCTGCGAAACTGAGACCAAAGACTCAAACCATGAATCATGGTTTGAGTGGAATTTGGAGGGTCTTTGAAAGAGTGACTGGAGGCTTGCTGGGCCTCTAAATGTGAGCAGGGGAGGGATCACGGAAGCATTCAGAACAGGGCCTGCAGCTCCAGAGCACTGGAGACATTCGCCAGTACTTTCGCTTCTCCTGAAAGCCAGTTAGCCCTGTAAGCTGAGAACATGCATTTTTATTCAAAGAATTAGAACATCAACAGCTCTTGTCTAAAACTTTAAAAGTCTGATTTTATACATATGTGTGTGTATTTTATATATGTGTGTGTATATACACACACACATATATAAATAACTGAATGTATATATAAATGATTCTTCCATTTATATGTACATTATTTATACTTCCTGCGCTTGTTCCACTTTCCTAAAATAACCACAGTTTAGCTAAGTGAAATGAAGGCAAGAATGTATGCATATACTTCCAGGCTTTTCTACTGATATTTTATATAATGAGAGATAACTTTAAATAAAAACAGAATTACACCACACATACTACTATTCAATTTGATTTTTTCAACTTGATCATGAATATTTCACCATGTATACACTAAATTTATTCTTTAAATAGCTACATGGGATTCCAATGCATATGATATTTCCATGCCCAAAGTCAATTTTCTCTAGTGGGAAGGAGTGATATCATAAACCATTTGTCACTTTAAACCGAATTGCTGCTCATTTCAGTCAAAAAATTTATGTGCCTAATATCTTTTCCTTATAAGTTGAATGGCTGATTGAATCATCTGAAGCGGTTAAGAGTGTTTAATTTTAAATATGAGGCAAATATGAAATTTGAAACTAATATTTAAATAAGAAAAAAACATTTTCATAACATTCTAGAGTCTAAGGACCTGACTTGAAAGGTCACTTAAAGAGACATCTGTTTGTGTGTAAATCTTCTCTATGTCATTAAAGGTATAAGGTCCTTAAGCCTTAGCTTGTATATGACAATGACAGGGAATGCACCAGTTCCAGGAGCAGTAAATTCTTTTGAGACGGCATGCCACTGTGGGAGAAAGTGTGGGTTTGGGAGTCACCCACACCTGGGTTGAACTACTTGCTTTTAAGTCACTAGATGTGTAACATTGGACAATTTACTAAGATGTATGAATACCTGCCACACTGTGGCTTATGTTAAAATTATATGCTCAGCCTTCAAGCCCAGGTCTTCATATGAAAAGCTTTTGGAATTTAGAAAACCCTTGCTTCTCTCTGCAGAGCTGGGGTTCATGTCTATTGCCTTACTATGGATCAAAAAGTCTAATAGGAAACTCAGAGCCAATAAGTACACTTTTCTCTAGGTTGTATTGTCCCTCCCTTGAAGAAATGAATGATTTTTAATTAATGAAATGAGAGATTCAGGGCAATAGAATTTACAGGGACTGAAAAATACTTTGGAAAATATTTTGTAATATGTTTTTCAAGACTATTATCCTCATTCTCTGTGCTTGGGTTAACTGTGTTATCCACACACTTCTAAGGACATCCATATATTGAATGATCCTGTATCTCTGTTGGCAGTTCTCACCTCTTTTTTGGGGTTAAGCCTCATATTATCAGTTGTTAATTAGTTATCTTTAACTGAATTCATTGGTTCTGCACATTTGCTGATCATCTTTTCTATGCCAGGTTGATAAGGGAGAGGAAAAGATGAGTAAGTTATTGTTCTTGTCCTCAAGGCCTTCCGGGGGAAGATAGGCAAGTGAACAGGGTACCACAAGATCATATGGGAAAGCCAGAGAATGCTAGAGTAGATGATGCTTAAACCAAGTCTTGATGGATTAGTTGGAGTTAGCAGTCAGGCCTAGCCAGAAGGCTGGGAGTCAGAGGTGAGTATTGGGGCCTGTGTCTTGGAAAGAAGAGAATTAAAGAAAGAACATTCCAGGCATCATGATCAAACCCAAGATATTTGAGAGAACACCTGTTTCTAGGGCATCCCAGCTGGGCAATATAGAGTGTGCACAGTATAGGTAGGCAAAGATGAGACACGAAGGCAAATATTGTACCTGTGCATTAGGTTTTTGTTGTTGTTGTTGTTGCCATAATAAATTACCACAAACACAGAGTTTTCAAACAATGCAAGTTTCTTACCTCCTGGTGCTGTGGGTCAGAAGTACAGTACAACCTGTCTCAGCTGTGTCTTCTGCTTACAGTCTCATGAGGCAGATATTAAGGGGTTGGCAGGACTGAATTAATTTCTGAGTGCTCTGGGGAAGAATCTGCTTCCAAGCACATTCAGGTGGTTGGTAGAATCCACTCCATGTGTATAGGACCCAGGTTGCTGTTTCCTTGCTGGCTGTCAGCCAGGGGCCACCTTTAGCAACAGAGCTCTCTTTCCGGTCCCTCCATGAGGCCCTGTACATCTCAGCAATGGAGTATCGAATCCTTATTGTGCTTGAAGTTTCTGTGGCTTTTCCTTCTGTTTCATCTCTTCTGATTCCAGCCCGACTCAGTTTTCTGCTTCAAGTGCTCATATGATTAAATTAGGCCCATCTACATAATCCAGGATAATCTTTCCATCTCAAGGTCTGTAACCTTAATCATGTTTGCAAAGCCTCTTTTGCCATGGGGATTAGGAGTTGAGCATCTTTGGGCACCATGATTCTGTCTATTATAATGTAGAGACACCCTCAAGGAGTGTGCAGATGTGTGTGTGTATGTGCATTTGTGTGTGTGCCTGTTCATATGTATGCATCAAGGTTCTTTAGACAAATTTGTGAAACACTGAATAATGTATTTCTTTCTTGGATATTCAGAAAACTCATTTATATGTTGAAGAGTCTAATGAGAAAACCTGTGTAACTGGTTTTTTCCACAGTTCCCAAAATTATTTCACCATAAAATTTTTTCTCCTTGAAGATCCTTTATTAACTTCCAAGGAACTGCTGTTGTACAGACTAGGCTTTGGAAAGTTGAGTTAGAGAGGTAAACAGATGCCCACTCACTAAGATAGTCCTAAGTCATCTGTAGATGTTTAGATAAGGTCTGGAAGACTGTGAGAATCATTGGAGGAATTTTAGCAGGGAAATACATCATGTGGACTTCAATAAAATACCTCCAGATATAGAGAATGAATGGTAGGGAGGAAAGGGGTGTGGTAGGAGGAAAGAGCCTGGAAGGCAGGAGTAGAATTTTATGCAAGAAATGGTGGTAGCATGAATTAAAGTGGTGGCAACAAGTGAAAGTGGGAACAAGTGAAAATATTTAAGGACACTGATGTAGTTTGGATGCGTGTCCCCTCCAAATCTCATACTGAAATGTGACCTCCAGCATGGAAGTTGGGGCCTGGTGAGAAGTGATTCGATCATGAATGGCTTAGTGCCATTCCCTTGGTGATGAATCAGTTCATGCAAGATCTAGTTGCTAAAAGTGTGGGACCTTCCCCTTCTCCAGCTCTTACTCCTGCTCTTGCTATGTGATGTGCTGCTCCCCTTCACCTTCTGCCATGACTGGAAGCGTCCTGAGGCCTCACCAGAAGCAGATGCTGGCACCAACATTTCCTGTACAGCCTGCAGAACCATGAGCCAAAATAAATCTATTTTCTTTATAAGTTACCCAAACTCAGGTATTTCTTTACAGCAACACAAGAAGAGGAAACATACAGTGAAGTAGAATAAAAGAGGTATGAAGACCAATTCAGGAAATGAGGAGGCTAAAAGGATGTGCTTTCAATACATCCCTTTACATAGGCTCATTGGCAAGGAGGCTTTAAACTTTAGAAGTTGGATTTGATTTTCAGAAACACCTAACATTTGAGACCAAGACTCCAGTCTCCCCATGTCCCAGACTGTTTTACAATCAATTTCCTTGTTTGTTCTCTCCTAGGATGTAAGTTACATAAGGGAAGAACCTTACATTAATTGTGCATTTCCATTCACAGCATACTTCCTGGTATAACAGATAGGCTCAGTAAATATTTCCTGAATGAAGGAATGAGTATGTGATTGAATGAATAAAATATTTCCACTAGATAAGACGATTTGGGGTAAAACTAAATTGTGACTGTAAACATTCCCAATTTTTTTTTTTAATGTAAGAAAGAGCCACTTACTTCCTTTCATAACGACACCATCACTGGGAAGAGTTGGTAGGAAGGATAACCTGGAAGTTTTCCCCTTTAACAAAGATCCAGACAGTTGGCAAAGGATAAAATGAAGGTTTACCACCATCGTTTCATTAGCCACAAAACCTCTGGCCCCTTGTCTGAAGTCTGCCGCATCTTAATCTCCTTCTGTGGCTCAGTATATAGTTTCCACTGGGCCAGAGATCACTTCTTGAGTGAGATTTCAATGCATTAAAATGGGGAAATGGTTGATGAAAAAAAAATTGAGAAACACTACTTTACCTTGTTAGCCATGCAAGGCTTGAAGAGTTTTTAATTCATTCCCATAAACTGCTTGTGACCTAGTAAGTGAGACTTTTTTCTCTTCTAGTGTTATCCTTTGAAGGGCAGCATTTGAACTAAGTGTAGTGACAGTAGCTTCTTTAAAAGGGATGAAACTCACAGAAGTTTGCTTTTACATGTTAAATGTAGCTTTAATTTTAAATGGTGTCTTGCACGTGATGTAACCCTGATATTTGAATGTTTTCTGGGAGGTTTGGAGATTAGCAAACCTAAAGCAGAGATTTGATTTGCAGTCAAATAGTCAAATAGAACATGGTCTCAAGGGATCTTCCAAAAACTTTCTCGCAAATAGACACACCTGTTTCTGTCACTGTACTGTCCAATTCAATAAAATACCACATCCTTGGTTTCTTCTGATTAAACTGTGATACAAGATTGACCGAAGAAGTAATCGGTTCACATTTCACACATAGTTGTTGTTGATCCTGTTGTCACGTTGAGCTCAAGCTGCTTCAGTCACGGGGTGATAAGCTCCTCCCAAGGTCAAATTCTCTCCCACCCCATGGGTTGGCATACACATGGAATCTTGCCCTGCCAGACCAAGCCCACAAGCTCTCTCATATGGTGTCATGTGTTTGTATGAGGACACCATACTTGGCCATTGGAGACCCATGCAGCTAGTAGAAAAACAAGAAGTGGATTTGGTTACTTATTTTGATAAAAGCTAGAAATTTTTAGAATTCTTCATAAAAATGATGCCTAGACAAACACAGTAGCTGTCTTCATTTAATTTGCTCAGCTTTTGGCTGTCACTGTGAATCTTACTATCCACCACCTTGTTTTGTCTTTATATTAATATAACTCCTATCTTTTGGTTTAGAACGGCCTGAATTCTAATTTTTCACAGCAGAAAAACAAAAAGCCACCAAAACTTCATTTTAAAGGCACATTTCATATTTTGAAAGGAATGAATAACTACTTTTAAGTAGCAGTTTGCTGAAGCTAAAGAGGGAGGAACAGCCTTGAAAAAGACAAGATTTTCAACTAGCAGCAAATCCGAGGACAATCTTAATTAGTGCAAAAGGGGATGGAGGCTGCTGGTTTTTCACACTGCTTGGCTGTCAAAAGTGCATGTAGTCACAAAGAGTAACCACTGCCAGGAAGATTTCCAATGTGAGGACAGTAACATACTGTATCAAGTGGATACTCCTCTGTTGAACATTTCTTATTCTGGTTTCAGGGTAATCTTGAAAATCATCAATCGAACCTTTCCCCAGATTTCATATTCATGCTTTAAGAGATGTTAAAATGATAGCCACAAAGCCAGAATGGTCTATACTGCCGAGTGTTCCACAAAGACACTTTCAGCACTTTTTTCTTTTACATTGAATGTGGAGATGAAAAGAAGTTTGGATGTCACAATTCAAGCTTAAGATGATAAGATAATGCTTTTTAATATCGCTGTGAGATCAGTACAGTCTGTGGGTGGCATCAGACGATGATGTCCTTTCTTTATTTTAAGGCCTCTCTCTAGTTTCTAACCCAATCAGGTTCCATTGATTTTGGAGGCATAATATCCTTCTAGGTTACCAGTTTTCTAAGGGCCAGCTTGATGTGGCTTTGTTCACAGATTCTCCCTGTGGAAGGGTTACATGTCCTACCTCCTTGACCATGGGTGTGGACAGATGACTTGTTATACGCTTGAATTGAGGTTTGGTCACACGACTTGCTTTGGCCAGTGAAATATAAATGGCAGCAATAGATGCTCCTTCCAAGTAGAAACTCCAAGAGCCATCTTGTGGCTCTAGCATCTTACTTTCTAGCAGATATTAGCCTGTCTCAGATATTCTGCTCTTGGAGTAGAGGTGCATCTGTTGACGGTCATGCAAATGAAGAATAAACTTGCCCTTGGCCATTCCGAGCCACTGAGATTGGGATTGGCAGTTCCCAGAGTGTAACTGGGCCTAAACTTTCTGGTGCAATTACTTATAACTGGATAGCATCCTGTGGTAGAAACTTGAAAGTAGAAATTAGTCCAACTGTTGAGCTGGTCAGATACAATGGTGGAGGTGAAGAGGGCTGCAAGAATGCTGGCCCAGAGAGAAAACTTTTAATCAAAATTTGAGACCTGAAGGGAAGAGTGAGTTAGGCAAGAAAACGAAGAAGCTAAGTCACAGGGCCAAGGCAAAAGCCCAGTGGCTCATGCATTCATTCTTCATTAAACAAGTATTTATTGTAGCTACTACTTTCTAGGCAGTGGTCTAGGTGTTGGGGTGAAAGCAGTGAACAGAGGCATATATTTGTTTTGTTCATTGTTACACATCCAATGCCAGGAATAGTACTGAATCTATTTTAGGGATTCAAGTACTCAGTAAGTAATTTCTTATTGAATGAAGGGGCACCTGGTATAAACTAGGTTTCCTGTGAAGGCAAAATCATGATATCCCAACTGAGACCTAAAATATAGTATGGTTTGTTTGATATCAAATGTGAAATTATGAGGGTAGAGGAGCTTCCAGCTGGAGTCAGGACTGAGCCCCAGCTCTGATTTGGTGCTGGAGCTGCAGGTGCATGCAGGTGGTGACTGAAGGCAGGAGAGGCTGGGGCAAGACAGCACTGGCACATAAGAGATGTGCAGGCAGAAGCTACTGATAAAACCAGGAGTGTACCCTATGCATAAATATTCAGTGGAAATGTGTAGTCAAACTGATTTAACATTGACTGGGTGGTTCTACCACAGGGGTAAATGTCAAGAGCAGGGGTTTTTGAGTTGGACAGGGTTGCATGCATTCATTAGTTTTGTGGCCATTGGTCTGGTTACTTACCAAATTTATTCTTTTTAAAAATAATACCTTTGACACAAAGTTGTTGTGAGGATCAAATTAAATACTGCATGTAAGACAGTTTATTATGTAGCAAGTAGTTGAACACTTCCTAAATGATGTGTTTTGATACTACCAACCATTCTTGTTAGTATCACCATTATGATTATTTTCATCTGAGTGGCTTGGCATTTTTAAATTTTATTTGGCCTACTTGGTTTTAGCAATCCAACTATAATTACAATATATGTATAAATGCAATCCAACTCTAGCTTTCTCCTATCATTTAACTGAGATTTTCTTTCCTTAATGCATGCAAATTGATAGTGGTGGTAGAAGAAAGGATTAAAGGTGCCCACTTTTATACTAAAACAGAGAAGCTTAGCTTTAGATGTCGTTTTCTCTCAGGTTTGACAAGCTCTGTGTCACAGGCTTTGGAAATTTAAGAATGAAGCCGAAATACACTGACTTCAAAAAATATGCATTGTAGTAAAAGAAATGAGACATATACATAAATAGACATAAAGTAAACTAGAAGTGAAAAATCTCATAAAAATTGTAGTGACACAATCAGTACTTTAGGAGAAGCTGGATTACGCCTGACTGGCAGGTTCCCATGGAGGAAGTAGCATGTGAGGTGGGCCTTAATCTTGAACAAGTGAAGATGAAACTGCCTTTGTAAAATTATGACAGTAAGAGACTTCTGACATCGTTGACTCCATTTTGCTTATAACCGCTTAGTTGTCCTTGGTCATTCCTGGGCATGGGCCAAACTAACTTTGAGAGAAATTTAATTTATAGTTTAACTTTAAAGCAAGGATGATAATAGCCCTTCCCCAAACTAAACTACCTTTGTAAAACTAATGAAAGGACACAAAGTTAGGATTATGAGAGGGGCTTGAACTCTGCTAAGATATAGGTGTAATTTCTATAATCCCTTACTGCTCGAGAGTCGTGTGGCCAGAGGTTACAAATGTTTGGCTTTCCCAATTGCTGCTATAAATAACATAACAATTGCAGAATCTGATTGGTTTTTTGAGATTTTTTTTGACTGACCCCACCTGGACTCGTGACTCATGACTCAACTGGTCCTGTGGCCCCACCCAGAGGCAAACTCAGTGCACCAGGACTGTTTTCCACACCATTATGATTTCATTCTCAACCAGTCAGCAGTACCAATTCCCTGGCCCCCTGCCCACCAAACTGTCTATAAAAACCCCAGCCTCTGAGACTTTGGAGAGACTGATTTGAGTGATTACTCCAGTTCAAGTTCAAGATCAAGATGTCAGCAGCTTTGGTTTTTCCTGAGGCCTCTCTCTTTGGCTTGCAAATGACCATCTTCTCCTTGTGCTTCACATGAGCTTTCTTCTGTGCTTGTCTGTGTCCTAATCTCCTTCTTATAAGGACACCAGTCATGTTGGATTAGGACCCACCCTAATTATTTCATTTAACCTTAGTTACCTTTATAAAGGCCCTGTCTCCAAAACAGTCACATTCAGAGACACTGGGGGTTAGGACTTCAGCACGTGAGTTTTGGGGAGATGTACTTTAGCCCTTTGGGAAAGAAAAAATATTAGAGACTTTCACTGGGGAATCCTCATCAAGATATGTACTTCAGAAAGATTAATCTAGAGGCCATGGATAGCATGGATGGCCAGGAGAGAAGAGTAGAGGCCAGCTGGAAGGTCACTGCTCCAACCCTGGGAAGAAATAAAGAGATCTGAATCAGAATCATGCCATTGATGACAAAAAGACAGAGTAGAGGAAAAGTATTTCTCCAAGTAAGAAAAGTTGGAACTCTCCAGTGGGTTGGATGTGGGGAGCATGGAAGTGACAGGAGTTGATTATCAGCTCAGATAAATGTCTTCAACACAAACAGAAGCATAGCAGGAAGAATCGTTTGAAAGTTTTTTTAAAAAGGTGATTATTTGCAACACATCGAGATTGAACTACCAACATCTCCAGATGGAAGTGTCTGCTGTAAACTGGAAATGAGGGGCTTGAATATTGGAGAGGGGCCAGGCTTAGACATATGGTTGTGGGAGTCATTTATTGATCAGCAGAATCTTTAATGTTAATGAGATTCCCAATGGAGACTGTCAAGAGAGGCACGTGTGTACAGGACTGGTCAGTTGGGAGTGTCTGCATTTAAGGGATGCACCAAGAAAGGCCATCAAAAGAAGAGACAGAAAGAGGTAAAGGAAGAACAAGAGAATGTTATTTAAGCCAATGGAGGGGTTTCCAGAGGCAAACATGGCTGCTCCACAGATAGTTGTTAGATAAGTGACCAGTGAATAAATGACTAAATAAACAAATAAAAATATTTTTGGTCACATACCTTTTGCTTACCAAAGTCTAATATATCTGAGTTTATCTGCTTCATAAATTGGCTCACTGAGAACAAAGCAATAGAGTTTTCCTAGGTGTCAAGTTCTAAAAAACAGAATTCTTTATTATTATTATTATTATTATTATTATTATACTTGAAGTTCTAGGGTACATGTGCACAACGTGCAGGTTTGTTACGTATGTATACATGTGTTATGTTGGTGTGCTGCACCCATTAACTCATCATTTACATTAGGTATCTCTCCTAATGCTATCCCTCCCCCCTCCCCCCACCCCATGACAGGCCCCAGTGTGTGATGTTCCCCATCCTGTGTCCAAGTGTTCTCATTGTTCAATTCCCACCTATGAGTGAGAAGATGCAGTGTTTAGTTTTCTGTCCTTGCAATAGTTTGCTGAGAATGATGGTTTCCAGCTTCATCGATGTCCCTGCAAAGGACATGAACTTATCATTTTTTATAGCTGCATAGTATTCCATGGTGTATATGTGCCACATTTTCTTAATCCAGTCTATCATTGTTGGACATTGGTGTTGGTTCCAAGACTTTGCTATTGTGAATAATGCTGCAGTAAACATACCTGTGCATTTGTCTTTATAGCAGCATGATTTATAATCCTTTGGGTATATACCCAGTAATAGGATGGCTGGATCAAATGGTATTTCTAGTTCTAGATCCTTGAGGAATCACCACACTGTTTTCCACAATGGTTGAGCTGGTTTACAGTCCCACCAACAGTGTAAAAGTGTTCGTATTTCTCCACATCTTCTCCAGCACCTGTTGTTTCCTGACTTTTTAATGATCACCATTCCAACTGGTGTGAGATGGTATCTCATTGTGGTTTTGATTTACATTTCTCTGATGGCCAGTGATGAGCATTTTTTCATGTGTCTGTTGGCTGCATAAATGTCTTCTTTTGAGAAGTGTCTGTTTATATCCTTTGCCCACTTTTTGATGGGGTTGTTTGATTTTTTCTTGTAAATTTGTTTAAGTTCTTTGTAAATTCTGGATATTAGCCCTTTGTCAGATGAGTAGATTGTAAAAATTTTCTCCCATTCTGTAGGTTGCCTGTTCACTCTGATGGCGGTTTCTTTTGCTGTGCAGAAGCTCTTTAGTTTAATTAGATCCCATTTGTCAATTTTGGCTTTTGTTGCCATTGCTTTTGGTGTTTTAGTCGTGAAATCCTTCCCCATGCCTATGTCCTGAATGGTATTGCCTAAGTTTTCTTCTAGGGTTTTTATGGTTTTAGGTCTAACATTTAAGTCTTTAATCCATCTTGAGTTAATTTTTGTATAAAGTATAAGGAAGGGATCCAGTTTCAGCTTTCTACATGTGGCTAGCCAGTTTTCCCAGCACCATTTATTGATGGGGAAAGGATTCCCTATTTAATAAAAACCAGAATTGTTTATTAATATCTCACCCGTCTATCCTCTCAGGTAAATATGAAAATGGGAACTCTATCCAGCACTCTTTTGGAATTCACAAAATAGCAGGAAGTGTACTAGGAAATGGGTGTTTAAGGACCTTCCTGACCCTGTCTTTCAGCCTGGGTCGTATTAAGGTGCCACCATGCTTGGGGCTTCCTGGGGGCAGGGACCATGCTGACTTGTGGCCAAAGGATCTGGAACTCTTCCTGGCACACACAAAAAAATGAATCTCTGTCCCTCTGAACCTTGCCATCTGTGGTGTGAGAGACATAGCTTCAGATACACGAGCTGCTCCAGAGCCCCAGCTAAATGCATTGGCCCCTAAAGTTTTGGGCATTTCTGTCTAGATGTGAAGCTTCAGAGAATCTATGAAATTTTATCATGTAAATCATTTACTTACAATTTTAAACAATTGGATGAAGAAGATTACTCAAGACTGCAACAGTCCACTTGGCAGACTCACCAAAAAATATAGGTGACTATCTGCCTTGTTAGAATCCCGACTTGTTTCTCCTTTTGAATCTGGAATGCTAGAAAATATAGGAACTACTACCCTCAAAATATTTGCTGAATTAGTGAATTAACATAGATCCTGGAAATTCAGCCAGGAAGGCTACAGTTTGACTTTTTTCCTTCCTATCCCTCTCAAGAAATCAATATCCCTAATATGGTCTTTGTGAAGATACTGGAAAATCACCGCAATAGCGTACAAATTGATTAACCTCTTGATTTGATTCCCTCTGCTACCTGCTAAGAGATTGACTAGGAAGCTATTGTGAAAGATGAATCTCCACCTGTCTATTTTTAGATAAAATAATAAGTATTCTAGAATATCTAAAGATAACAGAAAGTATGGTTTAATAAAGGATAATGACTTTAAGACAGTATCTTAACAAGTTAGCTCCATACGAACAAAGCAGTGGAGCTTTCCTAGGTCTCAAAATCTGAAGAATGAAATTCTTTTTTTTTTTTTGAGATGGAGTTTCACTCTTGTTGTCCTGGCTGGAGTGCAATGGCACCGTCTCGGCTCACTGCAACCTCTGCTTCCCGGGTACAAGAGATTTTCCTGCCTCAGCCTCCCAAGTAGCTGGGATTACAGGCACCTGCCACCATGCCCGGCTAATTTTTTTGTATTTTTAGTAGAGACGGGGTTTCACCATGTTGGCCAGGCTGATCTCGAACTCCTGACCTCAGATGATCTGCCCGCCTTGGCCTCCCAAACTGCTGAGATTACAGGCATCAGCCATTGCGCCCGGCTTTATTCATCTCTGACCCATCTACCCTTCTCAGGTAAATATTAAAATAGGAACTCTATCCAGCACTCTGTTGGAATTTGTAAAATAGCAGAGAACTTACCGGAAGCTGGAATGGTCTGGTTCAATATTCTGGGTGTGGATGGTTGAGGGGGTGGGTTTGTACTGAAGGGTCTTTTTTTTTTTTTTTTGGTCATTCGTGTAGAATAGGTCTCTATTGATCTTCTCAAGTGAAATTGACCCTCTTATTTTAAAGTAGATATTGAGAGAAACCTCTTGTTCTTTTACATTATCCAGCCAGTTTCTCTTAGAGTGCTGAGGCGCTACTGATCGAGCATCCCTAATTGAAAAATCCTTAACCCAAAATTTGAAACTTTTTGAGCTTCACTATGATGCCACAAGTAGACAAGGAAGATGATGTTGTTAACACTGCAGAAAAAGTGGCCGTAGATGACATGGGAAAAAAGTGTGATGGGCTTATTGAAGAATTAGAGCAATGTCCATTCATAGCAGAGCAAGAAATCATGCTCGTTTATAAAATCAGAGAGACTTCAAGAAAAATACATGTTGTTAATGAGGCAGATGACCCTGGAGGAAACGTTTTTAAAAGCCATTTAGCCATTTAGCCATCTAGCCTGGTGGTGTCTGTTGTTGCTGTTGCAGAACAGCTGACACAGATATTCTGGTGACGCTACTGAGCTGGTTAGTTACCCTCAACATGTTATTTTTTCACTGTGTGAATGGCATATCATTTTTTACTATTATGTACTTATGTGTGAATAAGTGTGAGAAAATAATTGCTTATTGGCAGCATTTAAATTCAGCCAGGAATGATGGTGATGCCAAACAACCACAGATTGTCTGCATGGGTCACACAGTGACACCTTTCCTTTCTGATGGTTCAATGCACACAAGCTTTACTTCAGTCACAGAATTATTGAAAATATTGTACAAAATTAGGGTATGAGTAAAAGGTATGTATTAAACATAAATACATTTTGTGTTTAGACTTGGGTTCCATTTCCAAGATATCTCATTATGTTTATGCAAATATTCAAAAACCTTAAAAAATCTCAAATCCAAAACATCTCTGGCCTCAAGCATTTCAAATGAGGGATCTTCGACCTGTGTAAGTTGATGTTGCCACTGTTCCTTGCAGAGATTGCATGTGGCGGCATATGGCCTGATTGGGCCTGTAACTGTTAGTATAAAAAAGAGGAGAATCCACGTTAAAATCTCATTTAGCTTGTCTTTGAAAACAAGCTCTGGAAACTGGGCTGCATTGCTGTGTGGTTGTATCTCTTGAAGCTGAGTAAGTTGCTTCTTCTTTAACTGAATAGACAGTCACAGGACTGGTTGATGTTTCTCTCATTCCCACCTGTCAGTCATCTGCACTACCTGTCCAACCCTGTAGGCTTCTGAGTTTTCCAACCCCTGCAGCATTTGGAATTCAGGAAGGAAGTGGTTGTAATCCATACGGCATTGTTCTATTTTCTACATGTGACTCTGCTCTGGAATCTTATCTGTTGCAAGGCTGTGTATGTTACAGCACCAACATTTTATTAGAGAGTGGGTTTCTTAAGAATAACTAATAGAGTTCTGTTTTTTCACTTTAAGGGAATTGACAGCCTTTCTCAACCATAGGACCTCCTTAGGTCTCTGTTCCAAAGAGATCATCCTAACAAAAGTCACAACACTGTTCATTTTGAGGCTGCATGAACCTCTGAGGTATAAAGCAGCATTAAATCAGAGAGAGACCTGAGGTGTCAGTACAGAGCAAGAAAATGTGATTCTTTTATGCGTGACTGCCAAAATTATATTCCATACCACTATAAGTTTCCCAATCTGAAAAGAAATTCAAATTTAGGAACTTATTTTGGGAAACAATATTTCTATACTAGCTTCACAGTTTTACTCTCTGTTCTGGAACAGAAATTTGCTGTTCTGGGGCCAAGGCAGGTCTATCATTTAGAGGAGGGTTGAGGATATGGACAATTTAGGTGAAATCAAATTTTTCTATTTTCATTGCATTGTTAATCCATCAAAGATGTACACATTTTATTCTAAAGGGACAATTTCTGCACTTACTTTCCTTTGCTCTCTTTTATTTTTCCTCTTTAACCCTTCCTGTACCTTCCCTCAATCCCCTGAGAAACATTATATCCTCAGGAAGCGTCTTAACTAACCAAGACTAGAGGCAGTGCAGTCATGAAACTCTGGGACTGCTTCTAAAGTAGCATATTTCGCACTATTTATCAAGTGCTTGCTTTCCTATCTATCTTCATCAGACACTTGCAATTCTTGCAGGCAGGGACCTTGCCCTTCATGCCTGTGTCCAACTATTATATACAAGGAATCCTGCTTAATGACTAAGACTCAAATTATTCACTGGACACGAGATGCAGTAACCTTGATCAAACTTTTATACCAAAATACAGTTCTCTGAACTTATCATTTTAAAACGAAGTCCAATTTGTCCATTATTTATAAATCCACATTATATTATAAATTATGTTATATTATTTATATATTACACAAATATAAATATATAATTCTACAATGTGGGAATAGATGAAACGATTTTCAACTTTGTTTTTACTTACAATATTAATTTTCACTCCCAATCTGTTCTTCCATTATTGCTCCTTAGGGAAACTACTGTAAAAATTTAGTATGTGATCTGTATCACTGTGTATAATACTGTCCTAAGCAATGATAACATCTACAAGACTTTCAAAATTATACTAGCTTAAGTGAGACAGAAATATATTTCACTAGCACATAAAAGGAATCTGGAGGTGGTCATAGAGGACTGAAGATAACTTCACAATTTTTAGGGACTCTGGACATGTTTATCCATGGCACCTTTAGTCTAGCCGGCTCCTCTTCATTCCAGCCAATAGAAAGAGAAGAAGGAAGAGGAAGAGTCCGCCACTTCCGTTTTGGAAAGACTTCTTAACAGTTCGCCATGCTGCTACTCACAGCATTAGCCAGAACTTGGACAAGTGGCTGTACCTGTCAAGCAGGGAGACAGAGAATGTGCTTTTAGCACTGGTAGCAATGTGCCTTGGAAAACAAATATAGCATTTTTTCTTCGTTTCAGTTTTCTGTTTGTTTTCTGAAGAAGGAGAACAAAGAAGTAAATGGATGGTGCAGGGTGGCACTCTGTTATATTCCTCCAATTATTTTGTATTAACAGACATAATTTAATGTGGAAATATATTTATTTTAATAAAATCAGGTCATATATATTATTGTGATTATAATGTTATCACTCAAAATTTTGTGTGTGTGTGTGTAACTTTCTTTGATTTTTTTAAATTTACTTTAAGTTCAGGAATACATTTGCAGAATGTGCAGGTTTGTTACATAGGTATACATGTGCCATGGTGGTTTGCTGCACACATCAACCCGACATCTAGTTTTAAGTCCAACATAAATTAGGTATTTGTCCTAATGCTCTCCCTCCCTTTATTGCCCACCCCCTGAAAGGCCCTGGTGTGCGATATTCCCCCCCATGTCCCTGTGTTCTCGTTGTTCAACTCCCACTTGTGAGTGAGAGCATGCGGTGTTTGGTTTTCTGTTCCTGCGTTAGTTTGCTGAGAATGATGGCTTCCAGCTTCACCCACGACCCTACAAAGAACATGAACTCATTCTTTTTTTTATGGCTGCATAGTATTACATGGTGTATATGTGTCACATTTTCTTTATCCAGTCTATCATTCATGGCCATTTGGGCTGGTTCCAAATCTTTGTTATTGTAAAAAGTGTTACAACAAACACATGTGTGCGTGTGTCTTTATAGTAGAATTATTTATAATCCTTTGAGTATATACCCAGTAATGGGATTGCTGGGTCAAATGGTATTTCTGATTCTAGGTCCTTGAAGAATTGCCACACACTCTTCCACAATGGTTGAACTAATTTACATGCCACCAACAGTGTAAAAGTGTTCCTATTTCTCTATAGCTTCACCAACATCTATTGTTTCCTGACTTTTTAATGATCACCATTCTAACTGGTGTGAGATAGTATGTCATTGTGGCTTTGATTTACATTTCTCTAATGACCAGTGATAATGAGCTTTTTTTCATATGTTTGTTGGCCGCATAAATGTCTTCTTTTGAGAAGTGTCTGTTCATATCTTTCACCCACTTTTTGTTGGGGTTGTTTGTTTTCTTGTAAATTTCTTTAAGTTTCTTGTAGATTCTGGATATTAGACCTTTGTCAGATGGGTATCTTGCAAAAATTTTCTCCCATTCTGTAGGTTGCCTGTTCACACTGATGATAGTTTATTTTGCTGTGCAGAAGCTCTTTAGTTAGGTTAGATCCCACGTGTCAATCTTGGCTTTTGTTGCCATTGCTTTTGGTGTTTTAGTCATGAAGTGTTTGCCCATTCCTATGTCCCGAATGGTATTGCCTAGGTTTTCTTCTAGGGTTTTTATGGTTTTGGGTTTTACATTTAAGTCTTTAATCCATCTTGAGTTAATTTTTGTATAAGGTGTAAGGAAGGCATCCAGTTTCTGTTTTCTGCATATGGCTAGCCAGTTTTCTCAGCACCATTTATTAAATAAAGAATTCTTTTCCCATTGCTTGTTTTTGTCAGGTTTGTCAAAGATCAGATGGTTGTAGATGTGTGTGTTATTTCTGAGGCCTCTGTTCTATTCCATTGGTATATATATCTGTTTTGGTACCAGTACCTTGCTATTTTGGTTACTGTAGCCTTGTAGTGTAGTTTGAAGTTAGGTAGCATGATACTTCCAGCTGTGTTCTTTTTGCTTGGGATTGTCTTGGCTATGCGGCCTCTTTTTTGGTTCCATATGAAATTTAAAGTAGTTTTTTATATTTCTGCGAAGAAAGTCACTGGTAGCTTGATGTGAATAGCATTGCATCTTTAAGTTACTTTGGGCAGCATGGCCATTTTCATGATATTGATTCTTCCCATCCATGAGCATGGAATGTTTTTCTATTTGTTTGTGTCCTCTCTTATTTCCTTGAGGAGTGGTTTGTAGTTCTCCTTGAGGAAGTCCTTCATGTCCCTTGTAAGTTGGATTCCTAGGTATTTTATTCTCTTTGTAGCAATTGTGAATGGGAGTTCACTCATGATTTGGCTCTCTGCATGTCGGCTGTTGGAGTATAGGAATGCTTGTGATTTTTGTATATTGATTTTGTATCCTGAGACTGATTTTGTATCCTGAAATTGCTTATCAGCTTAAGGAGATTTTGGCCTGAAATGCTGGGGTTTTCTAAACACACAATCATGTTGTCTGCAAATAGAGACAGTTTGACTTCCTCTCTTCTTATTCGAATACGCTTTATTTCTTTCTCTTGCCTGATTGCCCTTGCTAGAACTTCCAATACTATGTTGAATAGGTGTGGTGAGAGAGGGCAGCCTTTTCTTGTGCCAGTTTTCAAAGGGAATGCTTCCAGCTTTTGCCCATTTAGTATGATATTGGCTATGGGTTTGTCATAAATTGCTCTTATCATTTTGAGATACTTTCCATCAATAACTACTTTATTGAGAGTTTTTAGCATAAAGGGATGTTGAATTTTATCAAAGGCCTTTTCTGCATCTATTGAGATAATCATATGGTTTTCGTCATTGGTTCTGTTTATGCGATGGATTACATTTCTTGATTTGCATATGTTGGACCAGCCTTGCATCCCAGGAATAAAGCCGACTTGATCGTGGTGGATAAGCTTTTTGATGTGCTGCTGAATTCTGTTTGCCAGTATTTTATTGAGGATTTTCACATTGATGTTCATCAGGGATATTGGCCTGAGATTTTCTTTTTTTGTTGTGTCTCTGCCAGGTTTTGGTATCAGGATGATGCTGGCCTCATCAAATGAGTTAGGGAGAAGTCCCTCTTCTTCTATTGTTTGGAATAGTTTCAGAAGGAATGGTACCTGCTCCTCTTTGTACCTCTGGTAAAATTTGGCTGTGACTCAAAGGCTGAATAAGTTTCCACAGGATGCAGGCACCTTCAGTCAGTTAACTATCTGTTCACTATCTGCCCTTCTTGAGTTAATAGCTCCACGTTTTCTTCTGGGGATCCACTTGTGGTTCCAGTAGAGTGGACTCACCTCTCTGGTCCCATACCCCAGGTCCAAAAGGTCCAAAAGTTGTAAGGGCCTCGTCAATTAGATTCTTGGTTTCCTCTGGCCTAAATGGAGGGTTGGAGAATGGGCCTGTGTCACCATCAAAGTCACTGAGCAAGAAAGAAATATTTGCTGCAGCTTCTGGAAGTGAAAGGGGTAATCCTTTCTCCCTGTAGTGTAGCTGGAAACACATCTCTGAAGCCCCTACCTCCATCTCACCATAGTATGAGACCCATGAGAATGAAATCCCATACAGAGGCCAGCAGGAGTGATCACCATGTAAATTCTGATCAAGACTTTTCTGAATTCCGTCCTAACTCTGGAGTTTTCAGATACATGGAATTTCATTATGATTAAGCCAATTTGGATGGGAAATTTTGTCACTTATGAAATTTAGTGGCAGGGAACTGATTTGAAATTCTCCTTAGAAGAAGATGGTGAAGAGTGACTAATGATGTCTTTCCCACAGTTTCTGAGTTGATAGGAGAATGGTATCTCTTTCATTAGAAAACCTGTCTATGTCTATGAATTTGTTCTCTGAATTAGAGAAGAAAAATCTTTTGCCTAGGTGAAAAAGTGAGAAGTTTTACAAATAACGTGAAAAGCAGTAATAGTGTTGGAAATGTTCGCAGGACTGGAATGGCTGCCTCTTATACTCCTAAGTAACCCAACGGGCACTTTAAAATCAGACATGATTAGGAGGACTCCATAATTAGTAAAGTACAATGACCTTCTGCTTTTCAAGCATAAGAAATGTGTAGTCTTCCCTCCACCCTCAGCTCTTTCGTCCTTCTGACAAATAATACCCTTGTTCTCAGCACAGGCAGATTCGGAGGCTTGGCTTTCTTCACACACTGACAGGATTTTGTTTATCTTAAGTGAGATATGGACAAAAGGAAACACAAAACAGATGAATGGGCAAAAGTATGAATAAACAACTCCTGCAGCTGAGTAACAGATGGCTGCTGAGCCCTCATGACTAAACAAATTGATCTGCAAGATTTCTGGAAGGAGATACTTGTTAATGTTTTTCTCAAGCAAAAGCTATAGTGATAGAATAAAAATGATCTCATCGCCTTCTGTAAAAACAAAGAAAAGGTTGTTTTAGAGAAGCAAATAAAGGCTTTATTATAAAGTTATCCTTTATTCTCTCATTTGTCATATATTCAACAAACCATTCCTGGGTGCCTTGTATTTGTCAGAAACGGTGGGGTGCTGAGGTTGCCCAGAAAGACAAAATGACCCTCACCTCCCACCCTCGACCCCCATCCTGAAGAATGCTCCCAGGTGAATTGAAGAGAATGCCTTGCAAACACGTCAATAATAATATATGCTAGGACAATTCTATAGCAAAGGTATGCGCACATGTTGCAGACAGGAGTATTTGTTGTGAGGCAGGTTAAACATCGCAGATGTTAGAAGCACAGTGGCCCGAGATTGAATCTTGAGTGGTTCTGCCCTGACTGACTTAGCTTTTCAGAGCTAATTTTTCTTACAAAATTAGAATAATTATACCTACCCACACCTTCATTGACTAAGGCAACTTTTATGAAATGTAGTCTGTGGTTTTCAGGCACGTGGCACAGAATGAGAGGGCAAAGGAAGAAGTGAGTCCCTCTGTGGGAAGTCCTGAAGGCCCCTACCTTTGCCGGAGGCTGTGCTGGGAACTTCTTAGTGTAGGCAGCTGCAGTTGGAGCTTATATACCCGGGAGCCAGGCTCCTGTGTGAAAATCCCAGCTCTGAGTCGACTATGTGAACTTGGGCAAGTTACTGAACTTCTCTGTGCCTAAAGTTCCTCATTTGACAAATGAGGATAATAATACAGGTTGAGTATTCCTTATCCAAAATGCTTGGGACCATCAGTGCTTCAGGTTTCAGAATTTTTTTAATTTTGGAATATTTGAATATACATAACAAGATCTCTTGGGGAAGAGACCCAAGTTTAAACACAAAATTGATTTATGTTTCATATACGTCTTATAAACATAGCCTGAATGTAATTTTATATAACATTTTAAATAATTTTGTGCATGAAACAAAGTTTGTGTATGTTGACCCATCACATGATATTAGGTGTGGAATTTTACGCATGTCGTGTCAGTGCTCAGAAAGTTTCAAATTTTGGATTTTGAGATTAGGGATGCTCATTCGGTAGTAAGAGTTTTACTGAGTTATGACAATAAAATGAACTAATAATACATGTAGAGACGTCAGTACAGGGCCTGACACATAGTATTCTCTAAAGAACAGTATTTGTGATATCATGATTTATTTATGATGATAAAATGAAATAACATGTAAAGTACAGAATAAGGCTCCTGACACATTAAACAAGTGGTTAGTAAATATTTATTTGTTTTGGTGGAATAAATCAGCACAGCATATCATCTTAAACAGCTTTTAATTAAGATGTATTTCTTTAATGAGAAGATAAGCTAAGTATCACATGTGAAAATTAATAAAATTGTCTCACTTTTTATTTGATACTTTTAATATGGAATGAAATAACTGGACTGAATTTTGTCAACCCTAGTCTCTAGTATCTTCTTCCTGGACTTTGCAACAGGATTCATTTTGCAATAGGACAACCCAAGTCTCTCTGCTGCAGATTTACAAAACTAAGTAGCTGACTACACGATTGCATGGGAGACCATGCAGTGATTTGCAGAACATAAGGTCAATACCCCACGCTTCTAAGAAATACTCTGCGTGGCTTTGTAGATAGGGGATGGAGCACATGGCATCTTTGGGACACCCATTTTGCTGGAGCCACAGAGAGGGATGGGCCTTGCTGTGTTCTTGTTTTCAGGTTGGCTTTGGAGGGCTGCCCACCAGGGTACTGGTGCATACTTTTCAAAAGACCCCTGTCACTTGAGTTTAGATAATGTTCAAGCAGTTGCTCTGCTGTGGTCAGCAACACTATGTGATAGATTCAACTCCAGAATTGAAGGAATCACCAATTTGCAGGAGTCTCAGGATGAGAGACTTCATAAAGGGAAGGCCTGTGACATTTAGGGAGCACCTCAAGCAGTGCCCCTCGCACTGGGAGCACAGCAGGGCTGAGATGCCCAGGCCCAGCTTTTGAGGCAACTAAGCATTTAATTGCTCCTTTAGATTTCATAGCACAAGAAAGACCAGCACACAGGGAGCAACTTAAACTCTCGTGAGGTGTTTAGGACCCCCTCCTTTGGATATTGCCATTTTTTTTAAGTTCTTTTAAGAAGAGGAGGAAGCACTATGGCCCCTGCTGCCTCTGTGCCCTTGGCCAAGGACTTGGCACAGTGGGACTACGATAGAGATAGGCTGGATGTAGAGGTGCTACTGAGGACAGTGGAGTAATACTTTTATGGGGTGCCATTCACTTAGCGCTGGGAAAGAAATGTGTCACCCAAAGGAATAAACACGGTTTGGGCAGCGGGAATCCTTAAGACAGCATAGAAATGGCACTGGACTATGAGGCAGGAATTGCTCCAGCTCTGGCTTCATTGGCTAACAGACTCAGGCCCTGAGTGACCCTGGGTGAGCTGTCTTGGCTCCTTTCCTCCTGGCAGGAAATGAAATCCAACTGCCTGTGCTCCCTCGTGTCTCACCAATACACATGGCTCTCAGTGTGATAACAGGTATTGTCTCTCTGCCAAGCTTTTTCTCATATTCCCCTTCCAACACAATCCTAACGCTTTGTTTACTGTTCTCATTTTTTTTTTTTGATAAGAAAAATGAGACTCAGAAAGGATAAGTTCTGGGTCACAGCCATGAATCTAGTGAAGGGGAAAGCTGAGGTTCTCATGGCAGCCCTGAGAACCTCCATGTACTCCTCATGTCTCCCCAGACTGAGCGCAGTAAAAGGAGCTGAATGAGGCTAACTCAAAGGTAATTCACGGTAGATGATAATGTTTTCCAAAGTCAATTTGATTTTTTCATTTATTTATTTTTGGTGGTGTTGTTTAACAGCTGGCTTAACAAAAGATCTGAGGAAAGGGTCCAGAGAAATCCCCACGATGAGAAACAGTGGGAGTTGCTCTCTGTGAACTGGCAGCTGGTGTCCTTGCCCAGCGACAGGGAGGATAGCCCAGCTGTACCTCATGGCACTGCACTCCCTGCCAGGCAGTGCTTGTCTTCCTTCTGGCCTGCAAGAGCAAGCCCACAGGAAGTGAAATTGGAGAGGCCCCCAGTGCTTTGCTTGGGAAGTCACAGTGAAGACTCACTGTCGGGGCACAGGAATGCAGGCTCCCTCAGGTTTGGCAGCTTCCAGCCTCACAAGTGTTTCACATTGACAGTGAAGCAGAGGTGATGAGAGTGGTCCCTTGACATGATCCCTGATGGCAGACGAAGAACAGTGTTTATTTGTGTACAAAGAACCTCTGCACAGAAGACAAATGTTTCCTTCCCTCATGGTTACAATTAGAGAGGAGGAAGGTGATTTTGGAAAACAAAGTTATATATTTTTACTTATTTCAAAACACTATGTTGATACCATAAATATATGCAATTTTTATTAATTTTTTAAAAAGCCAAAAACTATTCAGTGTTATTATCAACAACCCCCTTTAACTGTGGACACAAAACATGTGGTAAAGATTTGTGTTTTAAAGATACCAGATGTTGCATACCATAAATACATGCAATTTTTATTAATTTTTTAAAAAGCTAAAAACTATCCAGTGTTATTATCAACAACCCCGTTTAAATGTGGACACAAAACATGCAGTAAAGATTTGTGTTTTAAAGATACCAGATGGAAAAGCATATTTCATTGTATTTGGAAGTTTTTCTTTTCTCTCTCCATGTTCACTCATTCATTCATTTATAAACATGTAATGAGAATCTACTCTGTACCAAGCTCTGTGCTATATGCTACGGATGTAAGAATGGAATGGTTCTTCCTACCACTGCTGGGCAAGTAAATAAATACAATGTAGAAGACATTTGCTAAAATGGGGTATATTCTTTGGAACAGCCTAACGGGTGTGAACAACCTCAGAATTTCAATGCCTTGTTGTGTGCCTGGCCCGTCAGCCTGATGTAGCTAATAGCAGGGTCCAGGGCTTTGCAGGGCACTACCATTCTGGGCCTAAGCTCTTTCCACCTCCAGGTTTCCCCTTCTTCTGTGTCCTCAGAACCCTCTCCTCCCTGTTAGTGGATAGACAGAGAGAGGGAGAATTGCTTTTAGGAGATTTTTAAGGGCCTTTCCTAGAAATGGCACAGATGACATCTACTCCCTTTCCTTTAGCCAGATTTCAGTTATGTGGCCACACCAAGATGCCAGGAAGAGTAGAAAATATAAATGGGACGTATGTTCAGGGGAACTTGGATATTGGTGTGCACTAGGGACACAGACATAGAATTATGTTCAAGGACAGAAGTCTTAATTAACAATTCCCCTGTTTTAAAAAGATGAATGGTTACATTGACTGATGCCTACACAGTGAGTTATGGACCTGATAACCATAGCTGATATGATGATCTTATGAATATTATATATATATATTTTTAATTTAATTTAACTTTTTATTATACTTTAAGTTCTGGGGTACATGTGCAGAACATGCAGATCTGTTACATAGGTATATACGTGCCATGGTGGTTTGCTGCACCCATCAACCCGTCATCTACATTAGGTATTTCTCCGAATGCTATTACTCCCCCAGCCCCTCACCCCCTGACAGACCCCAGTGCGTGGTGCCCCCTCTTCGTGTCCATGTGTTCTCATTGTTGAGCTCTCACTTATGAGTGAGAACATATGGTGTTTGGTTTTCTGTTCTTGCATTAATTTGCTGAGAATGATGGTTTCCAGCTTCATCCATGTCCCTGCAAAGGACAGGAACTCATCCTTTTTTATTGCTGTATAGTATTCCATGTGTATATGTGCCACATTTTCTTTACCCAGTCTATCATTGATGGGCATTTGGGTTGGATCCAAGTCTTTGCCATTGTAAATAGTGTTACAGTAAGCACACGTGTGCATATGTCTTTATAGTAAAATGATCTCTAATCCTTTGGGTATATACCCAGTAATGGGATTGCTGGGTCAAATGGCATTTCTAATTCTAGATCCTTGAGGAATTGCCACACTGTCTTCCACAATGATTGAACTAATTTACACTCCCACCAACAGTGTAAAAGTGTTCCTGTTTCTCCACATCCTCTCTAGCATCTGTTGTTTCCTGACTTTTTATTGATTGCCAAAGTAATTGGCATGAGATGGTATCTCATTGTGGTTTTGATTTGTATTTATCTAATGACCAGTGATGATGAGCTTTTTTTCATATGTTTGTTGGCTGCATAAATATCTTCTTTTGAGAAGTGTCTGTTCATATTCTTTGCCCACTTTTTGATAGGGTTTTTTTTTTTCTTGTAAATTTGTTTAAGTTCCTTGTAGATTCTGGATATTAACCTTTTGTCAGACGGATAGATTACAAAAAATTTCTCCCATTTTGTAGGTTGCCTGTTCACTCTGATGATCATTTCTTTTGCTGTGCAGAAGCTCTGTAGTTTGATTAGATCCTATTTGTAAATTTTGGCTGTTGTTATAATTGCTTTTGGTGTTTTAGTCATGAAATATTTGCCCATGCCTATGTCCTGAATGGTATTGCCTAGGTTTTCTTCTAGGGTTTTTATGGTTTTAGGCCTTACATTTAAGTCTTTAATCCATCAGTAGTTAAGTTTTGTACAAGGTGTAAGGAAGGGATCCAGTTTCTGTTTTCTGCATATGGCTAGCCAGTTTTCCCAACACCATTTATTAAATAGGGAATCCTTTCCCTGTTGCTTGTTTTTGTCAAGTTTGTCAAAGATCAGATGGTCGTAGATGTGTGGTGTTATTTCTGAGGCCTCTGTTCTATTCCATTGGTCTCTATATCTGTTTTGATACCAGTACCATGCTGTTTTTGCTACTGTAGCCTTGTAGTATCATTTGAAGCCAGGTAGAGTGATGCCTCCAGCTTTGTTCTTTTTGCTTAGGATTGTCTTGGTTATATGGGCTGTTTTTTTGTTCCATATGAAATTTAAAGTAGTTTTTTCCAGTTCTGTGAAGAAAGTCACTGGTAGCTTGATGAGAATAGCATTGAATCTATAAATTACTTTGGGCAGTATGGCCATTTTCATGGTATTGATTCTTCGTATCCCTGAGCAAGGAATGATTTTCCATTTGTTTGTGTCATCTCCTATTTCCTTGAACAGTGGTTTGTAGTTCTCGTTGAAGAGGTCCTTCACATCACTTGTAAGTTGTATCCCTAGGTATTTTATTCTCTTTGTAGCAATTGTGAATGGGAGTTCACTCATGATTTGACTCTCTGTCTACTATTGGTGTATAGCAATGCTTGTGATTTTTGCACACTGATTTTGCATCCTGAGATTTTGCTGAAGCTGCTTATCAGCTTAAGGAGATTTCGGACTGAGACGATGGTGTTTTCTAAATATACAATCATGTCATCTGTAAACAGAGACAATTTCATTTCCTCTTTTCCTAACTGAATACCCTTTATTTCTTTCTCTTGCCTGATTGCCCTTGCCAGAACTTCCAATATTCTGTTAAATAGGAGTGGTGAGAGAGGGCTTGTGCTGGTTTTCAAAGGGAATGCTTTAAGTTTTGGCCCATTCAGTATGATATTGGCTGTGGGTTTGTCGTAAATAGCTCTTATTATTTTGAGATACGTTCCATCAATACCTAGTTTATTGAGAGTTTTTAGTATGAAGGGATGTTAAATTTTGTTGAAGGTCTATTCTGCATCTATTGAGATAATCACGTGTTTTTTATCATTGGTTCTGTTTATGTGATGGATTATGTTTATTGATTTGTGTATGTTGAACCAGCCTTGCATCCCAGGGTTGAAACCAACTTGATCATGGTGGATAAGCTTTTTGATGTGCTGCTGGATTCTGTTTGCCAGTATTTTATTGAGGATTTTTGCATCAAAGTTCATCTTGGATGTTGGCCTGAAATTTTCTTTTTTGGTTGTGCCTCTGCCAGGTTTTGGTATCAGGATGATGGTGGCCTCATAAAATGAGTTAGGAAGGAGTCCCTCTTTTTCTATTGCTGAAAGAGTTTTAGAAGGAATGGTACCAGCTCCTCTTTGTACCTACGGTAGAATTTGGCTGTGAATCTGTCTAGTCCTGGGCTTTGTTGGTTGGTAGGCTATTAATTACTGCCTCAATTTCAGAACTTGTTATTGGTCTATTCAGGGATTCGACTTCTTCCTGGTTTAGTCTTGGGAGGGTGTATGTGTCCAGGAATTTATCCATTTCTTCTAGATTTTCTAGTTTATTTGTGTAGAGGTACTTTATTCTCTGATGGTTGTTTGTATTTCTGTGGTATCTGTGGTGATATCCCCTTCATTATTTTTTATTACATCTATTTGATTCTTCTCTATTTTCTTTTTTGTTAGTCTGGTAAGCAGTCTATCTATTTTGTTGATCTTTTCAAAAAACCAGCTCCTGGATTCACTGATGTTTTTGAAGAGTTTTCCATGTCTCTATCTCCTTCAGTTCTTCTCTGATCTTAGTTATTTCTTGTCTTCTGCTAGCTTTTGAATTTGTTTCTTCTTGTTTCTCTAGTTCTTTCAATTGTGATGTTAGGGTGTCAATTTTCAATCTTTCCTGCTTTCTTGTGGGCATTTAGTGCTATAAATTTCCCTCTACACACTGCTTTAAATGTGTCCCAGAGATTCTGATACATTGTGTCTTTGTTCTTTGTTCTTTGGTTTCAAAGAACATCTTTATTTCTGCCTTCATTTCTTTAATTACCGAGTAGTCATTCAGGAGCAGGTTGTTCAGTTTCCATGTAGTTGTGCAGTTTTGAGTGAGTTTCTTAATCCTGAGTTCTAATTTGATTGCACTGTGGTCTGAGAGACTGTTTGTTATGATTTCTGTTCTGTTGCATTTGTGGTCAATTTTAGAATAAGCGAGATGTGGAGCACAGAAGAATGTATATTCTGTTGATTTGGGGTGGAGAGTTCTGTAGATGTCTATTAGATCTGCTTGATCCAGAGCTGAGTTCAAGTCCTGGATTATCCTTGTTAATTTTCTGCCTCATTGATATGTCTAACATTGACAGGGGGGTGTTAAAGTCTCCCATTTTTATTGCGTGGGAGTCTAAGTTTCTTCGTAGGTCTCTAAGAATTTGCTTTATGAATCTGGGTGCTCCTGTATTGGGTGCATATATATTTAGAATAGTTAGCTCTTCTTGTTGCATTGATCTCTTTACCATCATGTAATGGCCTTCTTTGTCTCTTTTGATCTTTGTTGATTTAAAGTTTGTTTTACCAGAGACTAGGATTGCAACCTCTGCTTTTTTCTGCTTTCCATTTGCTGGGTAAATCTTCCTCCATCCCTTTATTTTGAGTCTAAATGTGTCTTTGCACGTGACATGGGTCTCCTGAATACAGCACACCGATGGGTCTTGATTCTTTATCCAATTTGCCAGTCTGTGTCTGTTAATTGGGGCATTTAGCCCATTTACATTTAAGGTTAATATTGTTATTTGTGAATTTGATCCTGTCATTATGACACTAGTTGGTTATTTTGTCCATTAGTTGATACAGTTTCTTCATCGTGTTGATGGTCTTTACAATTTGGTGTGTTTTTGCAGTGGCTGGTACCGGTTGTTCCTTTCCATGTTTAGTGCTTCCTTCAAGATCTCTTGTAAGGAAGGCCTGATGGTGACAAAATCTCCCAGCATTTGCTTGTCTGTAAAGAATTTTATTTCTCCTTTGCCTATGACGTTTAGTATGGCCGGATATGAAATTCTGGGTTGAAAATTATTTCCTTTAAGAATGTTGAATATTGACCCCCACTCTCTTCTGGTTTGTATGGTTTTTGCATAGAGATCTGCTGTTAGTCTGATGGGCTTCCCTCTGTGGGTAACCCAACATTTCTGTGTGGCTGCCCTTAACATTTTTTCCCTCATTTCAACCTTGGTGAATGTGACAATTATGTGTCCTGGTTGCTATTCTGGAGGAGTATCTCTGTGGTGTTCTCTGTATTTCCTGAACTTGAATGTCGGCCTGCCTTACTAAGTTGGGGAAGTTCTCCTTGATAATATCCTGAAGTGTGTTTTCCAACTTGGTTCCATTCTCCCCGTCACTTTCAGGTACACCAATCAAACATAGATTTGGTCTTTTCGCATAGTCCCATATTTCTTGGAGGTTTGTTCATTTCTTTCCTCTATTTTCTCTAATTTTGTCTTCTAGCCTTATTTCATTGAATTGATCTTCAATCTCTGATGTCCTTTCTTCCACTTTTTCACTTTGGCTATTGATACTTGCGTATGCTTCACGAAGTTCTTGTGCTGTGTTTTTCAGCTCGATCAGGTCATTTATGTTCTTCTCTGAACTGGTTATTCTAGTTAGCAATTCGTCTAACCTTTTTTCAAGGTTCTTAGCTTCCTTGCATTGGGTTAGATCATGCTCCTTTAGCTCAGAGGAGCCTGTTATTACCCACCTTCTGAAGCCTACTTCTGTCAATTCATCAAACTCTTTGTCCGTCCATTTTTTTTCCCTTGCTGGCATGGAATTGTGATCCTTTGGATCAGAAAAGGCATTCTGGTTCTTGGAATTTTCAGCCTTTTTGCAATGGTTTCTCATTGTGTATTTATCTACCTTTATTCTTTGATGTTGGTGACCTTCTGATGGGGCCTTTGAGTGGACGTCCTTTTTGTTGATGTTGATACTCTTCCTTTCTGTTTCTTAGTTTTCCTTCTAAAAGTCAGGCCCCCTTGCTGCAGGTCTGCTGGAGTTTGCTGGAGGTCCACTCCAGACCCTGTTAGCCTGGGTATCACAAGTGGAGGCTGCAGAACAGCAAAGATTGCTGCCTATTCCTTCCTCTGGAAGCTTCATCTTAGAAGGGCACCTGCCAGATTCCAGACAGAGCTCTCCTGTATGAGGTGTCTGTTGGCCCCTACTGGGAGGTGTCTCTCAGTCAGGATACATGGGAGTCAGGGACCCACTTGAGGAGGCAGTCTGTCCCTTATCAGAGCTTGAACACTGTGCTGGGAGATCTGCTGCTCTCTTCAGAGTTTTCAGGCAGGGACATTTAAGTCTGCTGAAGCTGTGCTCACAGCACTCTTTCCACCAGGTGCTCTGTCTCAGGGAGATGGGTTTTTTTTTTCTATAAGTCCCTGATGAGACTGCTGCCTTTCTTTCGGAGGTGTCTTGCCCAGAGAGGAGGAATCTAAAGAGGCAGCCTGGCTGCAGTGGCCTTGCTGAGCTGCAGTGGGCTCCACCCAGTTTGAACTTCCCAGCAGCTTTGTTTACACTGTGAGGGTAAAACTGCCTACTCAAGCCTCATCAATGGTGGACGCCCCTCTGGCACCAAGCTTGATCGTCCCAGATTGACCTCAGACTGTTGTGCTAGCAGCAAGAATTTCAAGCCAGTGAATCTTAACTTGCTTGGCTCCATGGGGGTAGAGGCTCCGTGGCTTCAGCCCCCTTTCCACAGGAGTGAACGGTTCCGTCTCACTGGCGTTCCAGGTGCCACTGGTGTGTGTGTGTGTGTGTATATCTATAGAACTCCTGCAGCTAGCTCAGTGTCTGCCCAAATGGCTGCCCAGTTTTGTGCTTGAAGCCCAGGGCCCTGGTGGCATAGGTACCAGAGGCAATCTCCTGGTCTGTCAGTTGTGAAGACCATGGGAAAAGCACAGTATCTGGGCCGGAGTGCACTGTTCCTCCCAGTACAGTCCCTCACAACTTCCCTTGGCTAGGAGAGGGAGATCCCCCGACCCTTATGCTTCCTGGGTGTGGTGACACCCGACCCTGCTTTGGCTCACCCTCCATGGGCTGCACCCTCTGTCCAACCTATCCCCATGAGATGAACCTGATACCTCAGTTGAAAATGCAGAAATCCCCTGCCTTCTGTGTTGGATCTTGCTGAAAGCTGTAGACTGGAGCTATTCCTATTCAGTCATCTTGCCAGCACCCTCTGGGCTATTATATATTTTGTGGTTATTATAATCCAGTAACCAAGCTGATCATGACAATTCTGCTTCTAGTGGGCACACTCACACTCTCAGCTTTTCTTGCAGCTACAGCAATGAGATGTAAGTGGCTATCTAATGAGGTTGCCTGAGAAAAGACTTTCTTTCTAATAAAGTGGCAGGTCTGGGAAGCAAGCTTGCTGGTGTGTCCTCTTCCCTTGCTTCTTGCATTTGAATACGGTGTGAGGATCAACAGTTGGAACCATGGCAGCCATTTTGAGATAACAGAGCAACAGCATGAGAAAAAAATTAGATAACCACATGAACTGGTTTGTCCAGCACAGTCCCAGTGACCCCTGCTGCCCCAGTATAATTATTAACAATGGCCCCTCTCTAAACTCAAAAGTGTCCTGGATTAGACAATAAACTGTATGGTCAGTCTAGGAAAAAGCTTCAGATTCTGAAGCTGATAGAGAAGGAAGAGTGATAGTATCAACCTGTAGAGTGACTGACCCAGCCCCAGAGGCCAAACTTCCAGTTTCTATTTTAAGTAACACTAAATACCTCATGTTTAAGCTTATGTTAGCCCAATTTTGGGTACTTTCATCTAAAATCTTTTCTTACTGATACACTTATCTTCAACTTAGGGATTTTGGAGTTGGGTTAGAGCTTGACCATTACTTTCAAATGAAAGCTTTTTTAAGTTCTGAAAATTTTGGGTAAGTTTTCTCTCACTCTCTCTCTCTCTCTTTTTTTTTTTGTAATTCATAAATTGGCACGGTACTTACTAAAATGTTGCACAGAAGGCTTGTTTTGTGATATTTCCAATAGGGACCAGAAGTGGGAGTGTCAAAACTCTCACCAGAAAGCCTGCTATGGATGTGCTCCCCAAGCTGCCAGCCCCAGGTGGTTTGGAAAGTGTAAGAGGTATAAAAACACTTCCCTCCATTTATCTGATTCACTCAACTTAACAACCCAACTTTTAGGGTTTCACCTTTTCCCAGCAACAGTATGCTTTTTAGAAATCTTTAATGGCTTAAACTGTAACTCTCCCTTTCATTTTGTTGTAAATACAGACTAAATTGTCAGAGAAATTAGGACCAGAATCCTAGAGGAAAATGTAACACTCCTGTCTGTCAAATATGAAAAGATTTATTGGTCAGGACCATATATGATGAAAAAGGAGTGCCAAACATCATATTAAGGCTTTCCGGAAAAATGAAATTTCAGGAGAGCTAAAAGTATGCTATTAAAAGCATTTAAAGTTAAGGGACCAATTTGTAGAATTAATTGCATTATAAATTTTATCTCTGCACTCTGGCACAGTGTCATATTACAAAGGGCCCCCTCACACTCCACCTCCTTCCACAGGACAGCTGGGCCACAGAATGATCCCATTATGACCTGATTCATTAAAACTAATTGCCGACTTCTAGACAACTTGCTATACGTAGTTACAATATTTTGGATAAATTTTAGATAAATTTGTAACATGATCAACAGGTATTTTTCAAACATGTTTTCCTCAGAAGTTTCATTTTCCGAATACTCATCTTCGGGTACTTAATTCCACATGTTTGTTATTGCTTCTTTCAATAATCAACAGCTCTCAGATCTGAACACATCCTAGAAATGCTGGTCCCTTCCCCAACAATATTTATCCTTGGACTTCCCATGGGGCTTCTACAATGCTATGCTAATAGATCTTCTTTTACTTTTACCCACTTAGGTCACAAATAAGATGTTCCATCAGACCTTCTTATAATCAACTCTCCACAGAGCAGCCAGAATGATTTTTCTCAAAGACCAACTAAATCCAAACCTGCCCTGGGCTAGAATCCTCCAGCCTCTTCATGGCTAGTAAGGCAGGGCCTGAACCCCACTTCCCACTTGTCAAGGCTGGCAAATCTCCTCCTGATCTGGCCCTTTTCTATTAATCCAGCCTCCATGCCTCCGACCCCACACCTGAGCCTTGCCCCAGCTGTAAGAAACTCCTTTTACTCCCTGACTTGAGTGATGCTCCCTCTCCCCTCCATGACCTCTGGGACCCTGTACTTCATATTCCTTCCGTATGAAATATTGTTCTCTGCCTCTCACCCCACCACCCCACAACCACTGCTTGCATTGACTATGCCTATTTAACCTCCGGATCTCAGTGTTAATGTCACTTTACCTGGAAAGCCTTCTTTAACCAGGAATTCTGTTAGGTGACCCTTGTAGGCACTTCTAGCCTTCCCCCATCAGCACTTAGTACACTGTATGGAGATTTCCCACTTACCTGTTTAGATTTCCCACTAAACTGTGAGATCTATGAGGATACACAATGGGCATCATGACAACCACCCCTGGCCCCTGCCTAAGATGCCCATATTCTAATTCTAAAAACTGGGAGTATACTACGTTACATGACAAAGGGAAAGTAAGGTTGCAGATAGAATCAAGCTGCTAATGAGTTAATTTTAAGATAGGGAAATTATTCTAGATTGTCCAGGGGGGCCCAATGTAAGAAGAGAGGGACAGAAGAGGAGATTCAGAGAGAGATGTGACTACGGAATAATGGTCAGGGAGAGGCAATTTTGCTGGCTTTGAAGATGGAGGAAAGGGCCACAAGATAGAACATGTGGACAGCCTGTAGAAGCCGGAAAAGATGAAGAAGTGGGTTCTCCCCTACTTTCTCCCCTACTCTCTAGAAAAGGGCATGGCCCTGCCAACACCAGATACAAGCCCAGCGATGCACATGTCAGACTTCTAACCTACAGAATGGTCAAGTCATAAATTTATGTTATTTTCAGTAACTAAGTTTGTGGTAATTTTTGTTACAGCAACAGAAAACAAATACACATAGAAAAGTTTTCTCTCTTCTTCACAGCTATAGTGTAAGTTCTATAAGAGTCCCAGAAATGTGACAAGTGCTTGATAGCCATTTGTTGAGTGGAAGAACAGGAAGTCAGGCCCTTGAATAGCTCTTGAGGAATACTCTGCCTGGGTAAATGTCACTGCCTTCCTCCAGTCATCCTGCCCACAAAAGAGGATTTTCTATTGTCCACTTATTTCCCTCTTCTCTTTCTTGCTAAAGTGGAGTGTATTTTTCTAATTGGAAAATAGATTAGGACTATCCATACCCTAAATGTAGTAAGACAGAGAAAGATAAGAGACTGTGCCAGGTGAATTTTGGAATCCAAAAGAGTATAGAACAGCAGGAAGGTATAACAGCACTGAAACATCAGATAAGGACTTTTGATAGGTGTTATTTGGAGTTATGAATTAGATCCACTTTAATGTTCTTTGTAAGAAAAAAAGGCAAAATAGTATTATTTAAAAATCATTATGGCTACTAAATAGCATATTTTTAAATGCAGCTCTCTGTAAAGACTGTTATTTGGGTGTTCTACATTTATTAGGGTTACATTTCTTCTGACATCAGAGCATTCTGATACAGACTTACTGTTAAATCTATTTTGGGTGCATGAAGATTAAGCAAAATATATATGTCTCTGTCAACTGAACGGTATGTTTTTCACCAGCTAATTGAACTAATGGGATACAAATAAATACATATGTTCTTGGCTTATCAAATTCAAAATAATGTATAGCCATGCTGGGATCTATCTGGATAACTATGGAATTCTTCATTATAGCAGAAGAGTTCTCAGAAATATTATATCCCAGGGTATCAAAAAATCCTGGAGAAGTTTAGCTTGATTGCTGTTACAATTGTCTTACATGTTTGTTGGTGGCTTTTTTTCCTTCTGCAAAGTTTAATTCAAGTAAAAAGAAGCTTTATTTAATTAGCAGCATTTCAATAAGAAGATATTTTGTATCTTCTGGTTACATTTATAACCAGTCAAAATCTAGCTGCAAATAAGCTAAAAATAAAAAGAAATGCTTAAAAAATTTCCTAGTATTTTGGAACTTAAGAAAAATGAGAGGAAAAAGGTTGCCTTGGATTCTAAAGAGGAAACAGTAGATATTTCCCCCAAATTCCTAGATCATAGAAAAAAAACAACAACTAATAATATTAAATTGTAAGCCTGGAGAAAATTTATAACATCCATTTTTGTACATCATTTGCTAAATTGGACAAGAGTGCTAAAATGCCGACACTGAAGATTTTTTTTTTTTTTTTTTTTGAGATCAAAGTCTCTATCTGTTGCCAAGGCTGGGGTGCAGTGGCGATCTTGGCTTACTGAAGCCTCTGCCTCCCGGGTTCAAGAGATTCCCCTGCTTCAGCCTCCCTAGTAGTTGGGACTATAGGCATGTGCCACCATGCCTGGCTAATTTTTTTTGTACTTTTAGTAGAGATGGTGTTTGATGATGTTAGCCAGGACTGTCTCTATTTCCTGACCTCATGAGCTGCCCGCCTCGGCCACCCGAAATGCTGGGATTATAGGCGTGGGCCACCGCAGCTGGCCAAAGGTTGGTTTTAAAAGACAAAATTAACTGTCATCATCATAACAAGGCTGACTGAATAGTTATATTTCATGTGAGAAAGGCACCAGGTGCCAGGAGCAAAGCTAAGGCCATGTCTGCAATGCCTCACACCAATGACACAAAGTGATATGAATATGTAAATAAGTTTCCTGAAATTTATCTTCCAAGAAATGTTGGGCCTTATTAATGCATTAACCACTGAAAATACAGAGTTTATAATACACATTTTAAAGTTCACAGAACTTAATTTAGTAGCTAAATCCACTTTTTATCTCTCTTCCTTAAATCTGCACTAAGGAGTAAATTGGGAATAACTTAAGCTTGTTTGATAATTTGCAAATGCCTGTTTTCAAAGCTGCATTTATTACTGTGAAAATATAGTATGTACATGATAAAAACACAAAATAGCAAAGAAAAGTATATAATAAAAATGCATTATCAAAATTATAATTTATTATTATTATTATTTATTAGTGCTTGACACCATCACAAAACTATCCAAAAGGGGATTGTCGTATTTAATTAACAACTCAGACAGCTGTTTCCTTAGTGTCCAACATAGAGCTTGGCATATTATGGCCTCTGCTATGGCCTGAACATTGGTGTCCTTTTTTTTTTTTTTTTTTTTTGAGGCAGAGTCTCGCTCTGTCCCCCACCCTGGAGGGCAATTACCCGAGCTTGGCTCACTGCAACCTCTGCCTTCCAGGTTCAAGTGATTCTTCTGCCTCAGCCTCCCATGTAGCTGGGATTACAGGCGCCTGCCACACACTCAGCTAATTTTTGTACTTTTAGTAGAGACGATTGGGTTTCACCAGGTTGGCTGGGCTGGTCTCGAACTCCTGACCTCTGGTGATCCACTAGCTTCAGACTCCCAAAGTGCTGGGATTTTACAGGCATGAACCTCCGTGCCCGGACTGGTGTCCTTCAAAATTCATGTTAGAACCTAATACCCAGTGTGATAGGGTTAAGAAGTGGGGCCTTTGGGAAGTGATTAAGTCATCATTTAATGAAGCTCCTCCCTTATGAATGGGATTCTTGCTCTTATAAGAGATGCTTCAGCGAAATCCCTTGCTCCTTCTGCCATGTGAGGATGCAGCAAGGCACCATCTATGAAACAGAAGGCAAGCCCTCACCAGACACAAAATTTGCTGGTGCCTTAGTCTTGGACTTTCCAGCCTCCAGAACTCTGAGCAATACATTTCTGTTGCTTAGAATTATCCAGTTTAAGGTATTTTGTTATAGCAGCCTAAACTGACTAAGACAGGCTCTCAATAAATAATTATTGATTTAAAACATTAAAGGAAATGTAAATCAGCCTGACATAGGTTCGAGTCTACAGATAAGACATTTTGTTAAATGAGCATCATGGCTAAGAAAATGCCATGAATTGCAGCAGAAACTTCACTAGAATTCAGAGTGGTACCCAAGCTGCATAACCTCAGTCTAGTTTTCCTTAATTTAATTTAAATTATTTCCCTAATAACCTCCAAAGCAAGATTCCCTCATGACATCCAGATTAAAGAGCTCTGCAGGGCTTCGTATCTCCTACCCCAAACTAAATGCATCCAACATTCCCAACTCAATCACCAGTTTCAGGTGTAGAGAGGAAATAATAAAGGACCAAATATAAAGACAGGATAAGAATAGTTTCTTTCTCTTCTCCACAACTTCCATTTCTGTTTCTTTCACTCATTCTTTCAGTTCAACATTGAGTTTCTGCTATGGACCAAGCATTGTTCTTGGGACTAGGAGCAAAATGGTGGCTATCACATTGCCCCTTCTATGAAAATGTTCTTCATATCAATTCAGCATGGCCAGTTGAAAACAGAAACAGTCAGCTGAAATGCAGTGAGTAACTGAGAACACATGGCAGATTAATTGATTTTTTGCTCCAGAAGGAGAAGAGTTAGGAATTCTCTTTTACATTGTCTTATGATTTATCATTCCTTCTGTTGGAGATTTTATGCTAAAAATAATCTTCTCCCATTTTCCATATACAAGGCAATATTAATACTATTTGCAATCCAAACTTTGACCTTTGTTTCTTATAATCTTGTGCACATGGCTCCAAGCCTCTATATATAGTGAATTCAAAGCCCAGATGTTGCTGGGTATCCTTTGCACAGCCTTATCCTGAGCAGATAAATTTTGCATTAGATTTCTTATAGCATCTCTACATTGTCCTGCCTTTTGTCTCTTAAATCACGTCTCTTAATTAACATTACCATTGCCTTATGTATATAAGTTTTTCTTATAAGTAAAATCCTTCCTTGAAATTTTTTGTCTAGAATGTTATTTGTTCCAAGTTTTTTTGTACTAAACCCTACTTTGTTATTTTTGAATGCCTTTTCTCTTTGGCTTCTTTAAAACGTTGTCACATTATAAGAAACACATTAAGATGAAATTTGAAACTTTTCTTCTTGCATAAAAATATTGTACTATTGCTTTCTTCTTGTTAAGGATTGGCCTTTGACAAAGGAGAATAAAATGAATAATTTCTGGTCACTAGAACAGCTACAGAAAAATCATAAATCACTGAAGTTTTATTTTTTAATTAACTGGACAAGTATTATTTGGTGCCTTTTCTGTGCAAGAATGAAGTATTCCCAGCCCCACTTCTCAGAGTTCTGTTTGTCTCCCATGGCTTTATAAAATTCTTCAAGCAATCTACTTCCTCGTATTTTATTCCCTTCTTCCTATCAAAAGCTGCTAAAAGCAACTAAAAATTGCTTCTACTAAGATGTCAATGAGTGATAACAGCTTGAATTTATAATCCATCTCACATGTATTTTAATTTCAAAATGGATAAAAGCCATAAGCAAAAGTGACAAAGCCAAGACAATATTATTTCAGACATTATCAGATAGCGAAGGCTTTCTGTGAAGGAGGAGGGCAAATCATCTCAACACCCTTGCAATGACGCTGTGTGGATATCATCAGTTCTTTCTAGTTGTCTTGACTCCTCAGTGGATAACTTCCAATGTGCAAATTGGATTTACTTGATGTGTACAACTTGCTCAAATTTTTCTGACATCATTGGGTGACCTCTACTGCATGCTTCCTGCATGCATGTATGTAAATGGTAGCCAAATGAGAACTTGTGAAAAGATGATAAGAGAAAAAGATCAATAACACACTAGACTGTTATGAAAACAGCCCAACTTTGCTCATCTTTTTAAATTCTCTTGCCCCTGTCTGGGATGTCATTATTTGCTTCATTTTTAAAATCATATCCTTCTTCATGTCTCAAGTCTTGACCCTTTATAAAAGTCTTCTGTCTCCACCAGTCTATTAAGTTTGGTGCTCTCTGCTCCTTGTTTGAGTTCCGAGAACCACGCTGTGCATATCTTTATTTTAGTATCTGTAACATTGCATCCTATCAACCATTTTCTTATTTACCTCTGCCACTTCATTCTTTCTGTACATTCATAATTTTGTAAAACATCCTTGGAAGCTAGTGGTTTAAGACATCTTTATTAAATAAATGCTAGGATGGAATTAGGAAAAGGGGACTTTGAGAATTGTCATTAGGGAATATTCTACATGAAGTTGATCTAATCAACTGTTTTGATAATCAGCTTACATTCCAAAGGTTATGATGAATTCTACAAACTGAAGATAATTTTCACAGAATGGAGGAGTTCTTCAAAAACCATTTGCTTGTCAGGTGTTTTGAAAACTAAAGAAATTCAAAATAAATGAAAACTTGTAGAAATTTTGGATAATTCTAAGGTTCTACACAAATTGCCTGTTAGCAGGCAATTAACTTGTTCTATTGTCATAGAACAATACCAAAGGGCAACAAGTGAAAAATGTACTTTGTCACTGATATGGTGTGGCTCTTTGTCCCCACCCAAATCTCATCTGGAATTATAATCCCCACATGTCAAGGGAGGGACCTGGTGGGAGGTGATTGGATCATGGTGCCAGTTTCCCCCATACTGTTCTTGTGATAGCCAGGGAGTTCTCATGAGACATGATGATTTTAAAAGTGGCAGTTTCTCCTGAGCTCTCTCTCTCTCTTTCCTGCCGCAATGTAAGATGTACCTTGCTTCCCCTTCACCTTCTGCCATGATTGTAAGTTTCCTCAGGCTTCCTCAGCCATGTGGAACTGTGAGTCAGTTAAATCTCCTTTCTTTATAAATTACTCAGTCTCAAGTAGTATTTTTATAGCAGAGTGAAAACAAACTAATATGGTCACTGGGTAAGTTCCTGGACATTCTGGCAAGAGATAAATTGATTAAATAAAATATTGTGCATTTTTAGTTATATTGACCGGAAAAATGGCTATTCAAGCTTGACATGAAGGCTACACTAATGAATCTCCTTGAATTCTTTGATACAGATAATAACATTTTTGCACAGTTTATATAGAGCATACTTTCTGTGAACATGAAATATATTGCAATTGGGTCAACAATCTTATGTTCTAGAGTAAAAACAAACTACCTTTGCCTTTTGATTTATAGCACTCACAATTTCAGAAACCATGAACTTGTGAAGACTTCAATATAAGTTTTAAAGTCTCATGTTTTAAAAGCTAAGGTTGTGGAGAACTCTATCTTATCTATGTATACCAGACTGCTCTCCAGGTATGTTTGTATCTCTTCATTTTGCTCAGTATATGCTAATACTGGCTTGATGTTGGCTTGATATTCACTGAGTATTTTCTCCCTACATCAGTGCTCAAACATTGTCCATAGTATTAAAACTCCTGGTTATTCATGTAGAATCCCTTCATTTTTAACTGTTCTCATCTTTTACTCAGCTGCTACTTATTATATTTTGTCTTCTTATATATAATTATATTATATATAATAAATATGATATATATATTATATAACTATATTAACATAATTATTTTTAATATTCTTATATATTATATATATTCATATTCATAAATAAATATATGAAGAAGTTTATTATAAGGAATTGGCTTATGTGATTATGGAGGCTGACAAGTCCAAGATCTGCAGGCTGAGTTGGCAAGCTGGACACCAGGAGAGCTCAGAGTACAGTTCCCATTAGAGAGCCAGCAGGCTCAAGACAAAGAAAGGGCCTATGTTTCAGTTTGAATGTGAAGGCAAGATAAAAAGATGTCCCAGTTTGAAGACAATAAGACAGAGGAATTATCTCTTACTCAGGAGAGGGGCAGCCTTTTAGTTTGATTTAGGCTTTTAACTGATTGGATGAGGCCCACACATATTAGGGAGGGCAATCTGCTTTTCCCAGTCTATTGATTTGAATGCTAATATCACCCAAAAAGCAACCTCACAAAAACACCCAGAATAACACTGAACCAAATAGCTGGACACCTAATGGCCCAATCAAATTGATACATACAATTAATCATCATAATCATCATTACTTAATCATCAGCAGAATATATCACTTATTAATTCCATAAGATACATCGTCACTACGAAGGAAACTATGGACTGTCCAGGAAATCATAATCTAAAATAACATCACCCTGTTAATGTGATATATGGTGTTTATTGATTTTTGTATGTTTAACCATCTTTGCTTTACTGGGATAGGTCCCACTTGATCATGGTGAACAATCTGCTTAATGTGTTGTTGAATTTAGTATGCTAGAATTTTGCTGAGGATTTTCACATCTATGTTCATCAGAGATATTGGGCAACATTTCATTTTCTTGTGTTCTTGTCTGGTTTTGGTAACAAGGTAATGCTGGCCTCATAGAATAAGTTTGAAAGTACTGTATTCTCTCCTTTTCAATTTTTTTGAAATACTTTGAGTAAAATTGGTATTAGTTCTTTAAATATTTGGGAGAATTCAGCAGTGATGTCATCTGGTCCTGGGCTTTCTTTGATGGGAAACTTTTTATTACTGATTCAATAGCATTACTTGTTATTGATCTGTTTGGATTTTGTATTTCTTCATAATTCCACGTTGGTAGGTTGTATATGTCCAGGAATGTATTTCTTTCCTCTAGGTTGTCCAATTTGTTGGTGTATAATTGTTCCTAATAGTCTCTTATGACCCTTTGCATTTTTGAGGTATCAGTTATAGTGTCTCCTTTTTCACCTCTGATTGTATTTATTTGAGTCTTCTCTCCTTTTTTCTCAGTATGGTTAAAGTTTTATTGAACTTTTTCATCTTTTCAAAAAACAACTCTCATCAACAAAATAATCTTATCATTTGGGGAGAAACAAGTTTGAGGAAAAATATATATTCATGTGACAGATGAGAGACTATATTCCTGAACTAAATGAGAAAAAAACTTGCTAAATATTGAAGAAAGTGGTGTTTGATAATGGGAAGATATATTCAAAATTAAATCTGAAGTCTGTTGAATATTATTTGCTTTCAAAATATTTACTTTAGAAAATTCTTACTCTGTATTATGTCTATTTCTTTGTCTAGAAGTATGAGATATCAAACTTCCTGCAAATTCCAATGGCAAAAATATAACAATATTAAAATAATAGTATTTTAGTTAGAGCTGTATCATAAGATCACATTTTAATTTAGTGCAAAGAGAAGATGTTTAGCCATGAAATGTTTTCTTCTAATGGCAGTTTTTTGTCCTCCTCCCTTTTTTCTTTGGGTCCAATGGCAGAGGGGAAACACTAATTTAAGAAAGGAACTGTGTAGAACTAAAGCCTACTTTGTAAAAGTACAGTGACTTTTGCTTTATAAAATAGAACGCAGACATAAGATTCCAGAGATGTAATGACCTACTTAAATCTGGAGGTAATGTGGCTCTTATGGAGTGGTTATGCTGCTTCATCTGGATCACAGTATTGAAGAGCAGCTATTGAGACAGACAGAAGAGGACTCAAAATGAGGCTTTGACATTTAATTGCTGCAAAATCTTAAGAAGGTGATTTAAGCTCAGTTTTTCTATCTATAAAATGGGGATAATGACCCACAGCTTTCATAAGTGCCTGGAGTAACACGTGCAAACATGGCACTCAATGTCGTGCCTAACAGGGGCTCGGTCATTGGCAATTGTTATTGTATAGACTATATGCTGCTTGAGTGCAGAAATAATGTCAATATTGTTCATTATTTATCTCCATAATCCAGCACATCATATGCATATGGTAAACATTTATTGTTTAAATTAATAAATAATGTTGCAGACCTATAGGAGATTTGAGAAAAGGAAGGAAGAATAACTCTTAATCAGAGCCACAAACAAAAATAAAAACTTTTTAGCACAGAAGTCTTGTACAAGATTATCTAAAGAAGGGTTAGCTGAAGGAGTTATGTGTGATAAAGACTGGGCTACATTTATCTCTAGCCAGAGACAAATTCTATCCGCTAGTAATGCATCTGAGATTTTATTTATTTTGGAAACACTTATTGAACACCTATAATGTCATGCTGGACCATACTTTGGTGGACATATTTTGATGTCACAAATGTGCCACCAAATCTTGCATGTGTTACTTGAAATTTAATGAATGAACAGAAGTTGGGTTGATTGTTTATGTAAGGTAGTGCCAGCACACTGGGAGGAAGAAGAATGGATTTTGTTCCCTGGAAATCTTTTTAAAACAGGATCTAAATTTGTTTCACTGGAATGACTTAACTCAATCTACTCAAGCTTAGCTAGAAAAATTGGATCTACTTTTGCCTCCGTTACCTGAAAATTGAAATTAGAGTTCAATTTTATGGTCTACACTTTCTACAAGGACTGTTGCCATTATCCAATTCCATTTTCACAATGAAAACACAGGTACCATGTATAATCCCACCTAGAAACAGAGTTTCGTTCACATGTGATTTCTCACACTCCCCTCTGGGGAGGGTTGGCAGACTTCTGGTAAATGCCATTTTACTACAACACTAGTGCAGCTGAAATCCAGGCTTTAATATTGTTCAGTTTTATTGGGCACAAATTGAAATCCTGTGGTAATTAGATCAAGGCAACACCAATACTTTACTTGCCTCGGGCTCCATAAGTTAATGGGAAATCTGCCAAAAATTCTGACTGGTAAAGTGTAAAAGGACCATAAAGCTTCCCAGACCAATGTTTTTCAAAGTAGACTTTTTAAAAACGACTTTAAAGGCCTCTTGGGTGTCTTGGTTGGGTATAATGGAAATATTTCATGCTGGATAAAGAAATGAGTTTAATTGTGGAGAACATGTTGCACAGGTGGCTTCTTTGTATAAGTCCCCTGACAAGGTAACAAGTGGATTTAACACTATCTCAATGGTGTTCTAACCAGGCAATAAAGGAGAAGTGGGTTAGATTCTGGAATAGACTGCAAAGTGCGTCTTTTCCATATGAACTAATCATGAAGCAAATGTGTTTGTGTAATGAGAGTGATGAGTATTTGGGGAATAGCCCATTAAAGAATGAGGAGGGAGAAAGTTTGGAAGAGATTCTTGGTGGAAACAGACTTTCTAGACTCTGATTTAGGGTTAGAAACAGAAGGGAGAGCATGAAAGGGAAGGAATGGGTAAGAAAATGCATGTCATAGGAGAAACCCAAGATAACTCTTGCAGGTGGGAAGGATAAGCCAGGCTCAGTTTATTTTTTAAAAATACCTTTGTTTTTTAGGCATTCACTTGTATACACTATTTACTTAAATTATTTATTAAATTGAGTTATAAGTAATTAAATATAATATCTGATTTTAGAGTGATTGTATCACTTAGATGGCACTGCTAATGTGGGCGCATTCTTACAGGCATTTTGTTCACTGAAAGAGATGAGGCTTCCATCACACAATTGGGGAGGCTGAGGAAAACGGCACCCAAGGAAGCCTGGCAGCAAGGCTGGCCACCCACTACTACCCGCAGGGCATGTGAATGGGTTAACACAAAACAGGGACAGCTGACTCACTGGCATAGTGAGGAGACTGGAAATGTTTTTTTACAATTTTTCTGCCTTTTGTCTAGACATTTCATATTTTTATCAGGGACTCCCAACTTCTCATGGGCATCTTAGTTCATATACCAACAATATTTAACAACTCACAATCATACTCAAATAGATATAATTTAACAACAGAAAACCCCACAACCACATCATAGACTACAGTTCAACATATAAAAATATTTTTTACTGTACAAAAACAGCTCTGTAAGGTTTTGCAGAACACCCTTCTGAGTTGCTCCACTGAGCGAGCTGTCCTCAGAAGCAAGTGTATCAGCAGTAGCTCTGGTCGTCTCTCCACTAACCAAGCTGCAGATCCAGAAGCTGACTTAGTGCCTAGGGCTCTCATGGAGGGTAAGAAAAGCTGCCTCACAATTTTCATGGTCAGGATAAGAAGGCTTTCTGGAACGTGGCTCCTCAGGGTATCTGCCACCTGCTTATATCCCTAAAAAGTTTACATATTGTTCCCTTGGTGACTTTTCCAGATAATATTATATATCCTGGACAATTCTATGGGAATAATGCTTCAAGTCTGTAAAGCAATACAGTATTTATATTTTTGATGACTAGTAATGTGATAGAGTGTTCTTTCTCAGAGTAAGTATAGGTAAGAATCAAATTCTGTACCTTCTTAGCAACTATAGTAGGTAATTTAAATGCCTGACTTTTCAGTGAACTAATTATCGAGGTCTTTTTTTTGTTGCTGTTGTTTTATAGGTACAAAAAAGGCAAAATTCTTCATAGGTGTTAATTATGTCTTTAATTCTTCTCTAAATTACTGACACCGAGTAATATTGGTCAATAGTCCTTTTTCTGCAAAGTTTTGTTTGTTAATGAAATATAACTTTGAATCAAGTTTCTGTGGTTTATAAGAATTATTAATTTAACCAGTATGGGCAAGGAAAGTTCTAAGCTAAAGATTTTATAAAGACGAAAGATTTTATAAAGAGGAAAGATTTTATTACATAGGTATCGGCATTGATCCTTAATTTGTTTTTATTTTTAATCCAGTGCAAAAAAGTGATTTAAGCAGTTACAATCTGACTTTTAAAGTTCCAGATGAGAGATTAGACGTGGTAAATGTGGCTTAACTTTCTTTTTCAATTATATTCTCTCTTGAGGAAAAAAAATCTGTTGGAAAAGAAATCATCTCAGGATAAAGTTAATCAAAACCCTACACATGCAAAACAAAGCATTGCATATTTATCATGAGAAAATAATATTAAACTGTATTGAAAAAAATTGCTTTGACTCATTTATTGCTTTATTTTATTTCATTTTATTTTATATTTTGAGACAGGATCTCAATCTGTGAGTGAGTGCACAGGCACCTTCATGGCTCACTATAGCCCTGACCTCCTGGCCTTAAGGGAACCTCCACCTAACCCTTCCCCATCACTCCCCAGCCCTACAAGTAGCTGGGACCACAGACACACACCACCATGTCCAGCTAATTAAGAAAAAGTTTGTTGTTGCTAGAGGCAGGGTCTCAAACTCCTGGGCTCAAGCAATCCTCCTGCCTCGGCCTCCCAAAGTGCTAGAATTACAAGAGTGAGTCACTATGCCTGGCCTGTTTTGACTCATTTAACATGTATATATAAGTATTGCTACCCACAATAATTTATGTTTATGGTTGAATTTAAATGTCACCGTTAAGTTGTAAAGAAATTATAGAAAACAGCTAAAAGATGTTCAAGGATACTCATTGAGCCTTGTTATAATAACAAGAATAGAAACATATTCAACTTCAATCAACAGGAGTTTGATTAAATATTAAATGCATCTATATGACAAAGTACCATATAGTTATAAAGAGGTATCTGGTGAATCGATATTTATTGACAAATTATCTGTATATATTGTTGAGGGGATACATCAGGATATATCACAAAAAAGGTAAAACAATTACATTTATGATAGCATGTATGTGTTTGTAGAGAAGATGGGGCTTGTGAGTAGAGAATGGAGAAGTGTGGGTGGGGAGGCAGAGTAGGTAGAATGGAAGTGTGGGTGGGGAGGTGAAATTTTCTATTCCAGAATGCTTTGAAATCGTTGCATCTCCCAGGGCAGGAGTACTCTAAGATACAGAACAATAAGGTTTGTTCCAACTCATTTTGTTTCCTTGGCGCTGGAATTTAAGGATATGAGTAGTTTCCGTTTGCGATGTGAAATAGAACACGTTGAGCATTCCTCTTTGTCAGCTAAATGATAAAAATGGCAAGTCTATCTTCATAAGAACTATTTTTCTCAAAATAATGTAAAATTTTTCTCTTCACTGAAGTATTTATCCGCACAACACAATTATATTTCTTAACTCAAAGTGAGTGACTCTAATTAAGAAAGTTACTTTCAATTTTTAGATATCTTCATATTTATCTGTTGGGAGATAACTCTCCATGGATTTTGTTTGTTTGTTTGTGTTTCTGCATGTCTTCCAAGCAGAGACACTGACTGCATTTGTTCCAGATTATCTTTTAAATTACACTTATGAGGTGAACAGTCTTGGAATATAGAGATTGTGCCTCCCTGCAGTCAAAGGGCATGTTTATTTACTATTTAGTATAAGATTAAAGTCTCTCTAGTATAAAGTTCAAGCAGGCCTATTCCCCATTATAGAAAGTTTGGGTTTCCTGAGCTTGGAGTTCTTCTCCCATAACACATCCTACTGGATGGGAGTATCAGTTGGCCATTTTCACAGCTAGGAAACTGGTAAAGAATACTGACACTTTATCTATTGCTTTTACTGTAATATTTGTTTTGTCTGTGATGCAGGAGTCACCTTGTGTCATCTTCCAGCATTTATAAAATTGGTAGACTAACTTGTTAGCTTTCAAATAGGGTAAAAATTCAGATTCTTTAGAGTTATTGACTGGACACTCTCATGCCTTAAAGTTATCTAAAATACAAGTAATTCATTAGGACCCAACATATTTTTGCAGAAATAAGAAGGCTTTATTTAATGTCAAACTCTAATAATCTTGAGATTTATTAATTTCTGACATTTCTTAAAGGAAGCAATTTTGACTGTTCACAAATTGATTTAAGATACTTATCATAGTATAAATCAACTTTTAAAATGCATCAAGAAACCATCGTCCTTTAAAAGTTATTTTGATTACAATGAGAATTTATCAGAACACCTCTCTGACAAATCAACAGAAACAGAAACTCTTTGTATTGATGGATTTTCCAAGGTTCATATTACCTGTAAATTCAAAACAAAGTAAACAGAAAAGAGAACTAGGTCAATATTAGCGGTCAAGTAAGGTTACATTTTATAAGCAATGCAATTATATTAATTTGTTTTTAAGCAAATAATAAACTCTCAGACGGTATTTTCCAAAGAATATTTTAGGCATGAATGGACTTTGGTTACTCACATTGTTTTCTTCCTAAGTTTTATATAACTTTGAGAAATCAATTTTCCTATGATTATATATAATCCAGAAGAAATATCTCACTCAACTAAATGCTTGTGTTTGTACCTGATGCCAAGCTAGCACAGAAGCTTGGCCATTTTCCATTCAAAGGCTCTGCACCACAGATTTAATACAGAAGGAAGCTGTTATAACAGCAGCATAGGCTACTCAAGCATGGGGTGCAGGAAGGGATGCTAGAAGCAAGAACCCCTGAGAAGTCTTTCTGGAAAAAGTAAGATTTTACCTGGACAGGGTCTAGGTAAAACTTCAACAAGTGTGATGTGGAGAAAAATTTACCAGAGTAAAGGCACAGAGCAAAGCTGTAGAGGTTATAATTGTGCCAGTCGTCATGGAAATGATGATAAATATGTAACAGTCAGAGTGTATAGGGCTCTAGTGATATGTCTGACTGAAAGATGTTTAGTAGAGTTCAGGCCAGAAACAAGAGCATTTGGGGGAATGTTTGCACTGAGAAAATATTTGAAACTAAGGGAGTGGAAGAGATCACAAAGGAAGTGGGTAGAGTAACAAATGAACTCATGGTTTAATTTTGAATAATGCCGAAGAAAGAAGAGCCCACCCAATGGACTGGGAAGACCCAAATGCAGAAGCAGGTCAGTTACTCATGTGCAAGTAGCCCTGGGGGAATGAGCATTGGAATGCAATTCAGTCTGTCTTTACAAGCTGTGCAACCTCAGGCAAAACATTTGCTTCTCCTTTGCCTCAGTTTCCCCAACTTTCCAGTGATGAATGAGTCCCTGAGAACATCATGATCCCTTCCAACTTTAAATCTCTAATTTTATTTTCTCATTGGTAGTGGGTAGATAATCTGAGGCAAGATCATTGATTGGACAACCCATCAAGGAAGCACTGGAGCATAGATAGTAAGCACCACGAACCCCGGGAACTTATGCAAAATCTTTTTGTCTCCGGGGTCAATTCAATAATCTTATCTTGACACAGAATCATAGCCTTAGATATGTCCAACAGTTAAGTGTTGGTGTTCACTTAAAAAGCAATAGCCATTGGGACATACTAAAAATAGCAAAGCACAATCTATAGTCATAAACTCTATGTGTTCTTCAACATGTTTGAAGTTCATTTGCTTTTCTGTGTAATATCATCTCCTAGAATGTGTATTAAAGTCACCAATAGAATTGGTATCGATAGTGTATCCACTAATAAAGTCAACCGGAGAAACAATGATTGGATGCCTGTAAACAGTACAAGAAATCCTATTTGTATCCAACCTGAATCCGTTAATTCATGAGTTCTAGAGCTAAGATAGTAGGCTGGAGAATTTCAGGTCTGCTTTTGCAGATGAAAAATTTGCTGGAATGGCTTTAAAAAATTCGGAGCCCATGTCTGTGTGCCAGGCAGGATTTCTCACGTTATAAAAACAATGTTTATGCCAAACTGTCTTATTCCTGGAAGTCAAACAAACTTAAAATTCAACAATGAAATCTTAATCAAGAGGAAAGTATAGCACAATTAAGGCCAGTCTTCTAGGATGACCTAATATTTTTATCCAAATAAATTGTTTTTTCTCATCCCAGTAGTTTAAGGCCTGGGTTTATACATTTGTCAATAGTCTATTAAATGGGATATTTTCTCTCTCTGAAAACATGCTATAGCTGATAGGAAGTATTTGCCCTTTAAGCAGACTACTTTTGGGGAGGACATGTGTGCATTGAGGATAGGCTATGAGCCAAGCACTGTGGTATATGCTCCATAAACATCTGACTGAGTCCTCACAGAACTCTGTAAGGAAGATTCCTTTTTCCTATGAGGAAGTTAAGGATAAAATTTTTAAGTAAATCAGCAAGCTACTCAGCAATGAAATTTAAGTATCTTCTTCTTTGACTCAAAGGGAATCATTTTCTTTGAGGGAGAAGCATCTGAACACAGCATAAATAAGCTCCAAATGACTTTTTTTTTTCTGATGGCCATATTAACAGAAAGGATTTCCTGCTTGCAATAGTCAATAGCATGACAGGGGAGAGTGCTTTGGATGGGAGAGGAGAGGACCTGATTCAGTTTCTGCAGATGCACTTCCTAACCTCACCTGAGCATGAGGTTTAGGAGAACCTCACGCTCCTCCTAAATGAAAAGTCATAGCCCTTCCAGTGACTACATCCTATGATTATATTTTGTTTCTTTTATATCTAAATTTACTTATCAATCTCAAATGCTAACAATTGTTGTCCAATTATGATAATTATTAGAGGATAACATATTTTTTTCTTTCTTTCATTCTACTTTTGTAAACAAATAATTTTGAAGCCCCAACCTGAATCCGTTTCAATTAACCTGATTACTTGAAAGTTGTTAATCAGATATTACAGTTTCAAGGTTAGACAAAGATGAGAATCAAGTACAGCTTCAACTTAATCCCTTCCTTGTTGGTTTCTGGCTGAAGTGACCTAAGTATGTATCTCACTGTTTGTGACATCAAGGTTCCATCACACTTTTTTTTAATCCATAAATTCAACAGAATTTACATGCATTCAGATTTCTTGGATGCCACAGTGGAATCTCTTTCCAATTTCTGTGGAGATTAGTGGAATAAGAATTACAAATGTGTAAAATCTCACCAGTTTAAATTAGGAATAGTGATGATTGTCTTCCCCAGGGGTAAAGTTATAACACTTTGGTCGCCAATCTTGAACGAACTTATTTAAGAGGGGAGAAACTCAAACCTTGGATATGATATTACTAACTGAAGGCAGGGATGATTATTTTTCCATATTTAATCAAAATAACAGCACTGTTGATGGTCCAAATGGTTTCCTGGTTAGAATTTGAAGCAATTGAGTTATGAAGAGAATGGCTCTTTAACGAACCAGAAATGGCCCACCAGAGACTAGCCTCTGAGGGTAACGCCAAAACAGACATGCCAGGAGGGATGTTCTTGCCTGAGGTATCCTGTCAAGAAGCCCCTTATACCTGCTTGTGGATTCATGTTACCTCACCCAATATCTCTGATAAATTTCACTTCAAAGCGCCTTTTTAGTAGCCATTGATCTGTTCATACTTTCGTTCTCTCAAATCCCTCTCATATTTCCCCACCTTTCCAGCCACTGACTTCCTTTTCAATCTCACTTTTGCTTGAATTGATCTCAGGCTCCCATTTGTCTGAAATGGAAACTCCTGAGTGGAGAGCAGACATTTTTGTTCAATCAAAGTCGAATCCTCTTTATTGATTTGGCTCCCGTTCACTTTTCTATACCAGTTCTCTCCAGACTGAGAAGCAGTCTAATAATCTGTGAAATGCTCTACTTCCTCAAAAGATAGCCTCTGCCACCAAGTAGATGATTTGGTTACTTAACAACATGTGGTTTGATATCACACTTACAAGAGAGCTATCCATACTTGAAGAATGCACCACCGTGGTTTTCTGTGACAAGTACACATATGTGTTAATTACTCAAGGACATAAAAAAATACAGGAACAACAATTTTATTCAAGTTATGGATTAGATCATAACTTGATCTAATAACTTGATCTAATAAAATAACTTGGGCCATAGTTATTTTATGTGTTCAGTCTTATGGTCCAGTGAACCATTCAAAAAAGTATATTAACCACTACCTCTTTGACTATTTAAACCTGAGAAGTGTTTTGTCTAGAATTGCTTGAATTCTGAGAAACCAAATGAATAAAGAATAAGATTTATTTCTAAATTTTAAAAGTTTTCATTATCCAGTGACTTTAATTTGGCCATAGTTTAGACGGACTTTCTTCACTTCAAGCCTGTGTTTATTTCATTACAACCAAATCGCTAATAAAACTGGTTAATGAGACCTATTTTTTCTAAAGATGGGTTCTCGGGCACCACAGCCTTCTCTAACTCCAAGCTATCTCTGTCCCTGCAAGATATATCTAAAGTAGGTACAGATCCACTGGACTGGATTTCACAGGTGCAGTGTCTAGAAGGCATATTTATTTTCCAAATGGTATAGATAATAAAAATGACTGTGGTAGACTACCTTAGTTGAACAGTTTTTCACAGGGGGATCAGGAAGGAACATTCTAGGAAAGCATCATGAAGGTGAAAAGCAAGGGGCTTTGCATGTGATCAGACACACAGGGCAGCAAGGTGGAGGGAGGCCTAGCTTGGGTGCAACTAGCGGAAGAGAAAGCAGGTAAGAGTAGCCATAGAAACATCTTGACAGGCAAATGTGTCAATTAAAGTATATTCTATAATCATATCATTTTGATGAATGTTGGGTGAAGAGGCCATAGAGATTTTAAGTTAATGAAGGTGCTTTCAAGAAAAGAACAGGCAGAATGCTTTAATTTCAGATGCCCACACATGGAAAACTGCACGAATTATAAGGTATGTAGGAGGCTCATCGGCATATGTATTACTAAGGCAAGTGCTTCATCTGGAGATATCTATTTAAACTCATTAAAAAAAGAAATCAGCAATATTGTCAGAGCATGTATAAATAAGGCCCATACTGAGGAGGCTGGATGGAATCATTCCTATGAGAGTAGGAGGTACTCAGTATTTGAGAAATGAGTCAGTTTCATGAGACACAGTATTTGATAGTCATCAGAGTATAAAGAAATCTGCATATCAAGAGGAGAGGCTTCACTGCTAAAGCGCCTGAGAGTAAAACAGGAGGCTCCACAAGAATGAGGCCTCCATCCTCCTTCTCCAGGGTGTTCCAGCCCAACCTTGATTTAGGAAACCAGGCTTGAACTTGCTTAATTCATTCCATGGACTCATCCTAGTTGTGTGTGAGGCACAGGATAGCCAAGTGCTTTCAGATTCTTAGGTCATATATTGACTGTGAAGTAGAACAAAGTGAAACAGGTGTCTGCACTGTGTCTTGACTTGGATAGTAAATAGTTGTTGGAAAGGGGCATTGATTAGGGAGCCACCCTGCTTCTGAGTGATTGCCAGCTTCAGAAATCTGTGCTTCTCCACAGTGGGTAGTATGTGGCAGCACCGATATTATCAGATAACCCCACTGCCAGAATGCTTTGGCTGGAGCCTCTGTGAATAAAGCTTCTAAGGTGATTACATTCATTGAATAGTCTCTATATAACCATCCACAAAGTGCAAACAAACACAAAACTGTACAATACTTGTCAAATCACAATTTGACAAGTGGAACCCGTTAGTTACTCCAGAACCCGTTAGTTACTCCAGTGACCTGTGGAACCTGTTAGTTACTCCAGAAAAGAAAGGTTTATTAATCAAATAAATTCAGGAAACAGGGCTCACTAACATCCCTTCTTTGACATTTATTAACTGTCACAGTGAGCATAAGTATATTCAAAGCTCAGGCATATGTTATAGCAAAGAAACCCACTTAACCATGAGTTTCCCATCTACTTTTTTGTTTGTTTGTTTTAGACAGAGTCTCACTCTGTCGCCCAGGCTGGAGTGCAGTGCTGCGATCTCGGCTTACTGCAACCTCCACCTCCTGGGTTCAAGTGATTCTCCTACTTCAGCCTCTCAAGTAGCTGGGATTTTACAGGCGCCCACCACCATGTCCGGCTAATTTTTGTATTTTTAGTAGAGACAGGGGTTTCACCATGTTGGCCAGGCTGGTCTTGAACTCCTGATTTCAAGTGATCTGCCCACCTTGGCCTCCCAAAGTGCTGGGATTACAGGCGTGAACCACCATGCCCGGCATTATAACTTCTTTTTACTTTTGCTTATTGAAAGAATTCTTTACGACTTGAAGTTTTTATCACATGTCACATTTCACATATGTAAAAAAATACTTATAAGCAAAACTAATTGGCTAAGGTGTTACTAAAAGTACTTCACATTCAGAGCTGCTGCCTTTTTTTTTTTTTTTTTTTTTGCTTTGCTTTTTTTAAAGATGGAGTCTCTCTCTGTCACCTAGGTTGGAGTGCAGTGGCATGACCTCGACTCACTGCAACCTCTATCTCCCAGGTTCAAGCGATTCTCCTGCCCCAGCCTCCCAAGTAGCTGGGATTACAGGCACCCACCACCATGCCCATCTATTTTTTTATTTTTTTATTTTTAGTAGAGATGGGGTTTTACTATGTTGGCCAGGCTAGTCTCAAACTCCTGACCTTAGGTGATCCACATGCCTCAGCCTCCCAAAGTGTGAAGATTACAGGCGTGAGCCACTATGCCTGGCCTCTCATCCACTTTTATTATAGAAGAATTTTAAAATAACCCCTTCAATTAGGTCCTCTTGGTTTGTCCCCTGAGGTCTATGTATCTCAGAATCCACCCACAGCAACACACACACCACACAAACATACACTTAATCCTAAGAGTGGGCATCTGACAGCTGTGTTTATATAATGGAACTAAGGAATGTGTTGAGACATGAGTCAGATAAGAGGGCAATGCTCACACTCAGAAGTTTGTGCTTCCAGATTCCCTCCAAGCTGCTTCTCCACCCCCTGTCCTCCTGCACTTCCAGGGTCCCCTACTAATAAGAATGATTGAGAGGGAGTAAAAAATTAACTTATTGATACTATTTGCCAGAGATGAGTTATGATCACTCTTGGGTGCGCAGATATATGGCTACTGGGACCTGTTCATCCAGAGGATGAAGCCAGACACAGAGGCATGCACAACTTTTGGACCTGCAGTCTCCAGAACTCTAGATTCTTAGTTTTTCCAGTTATCTAGTGCCTCCCATAGCTGCCACTATATAGGAACAATGTAAGCATGGGTTTTCCCCAAATGAAGAGCCTCGCCTCTCCTCTTTGGTCTCAAAGGCTTTGTGGTTCTTTCTGCTAGTCAAGCGGCTATTGGAGCAAAGTTTGGCCATGGCTATGGCTGCAGAAATGAACTGGGCTCGTGCAGCCTGGAAGAATACTCTCAGTAAAAAATTAGAGAAGCGCTAGAGCTGTGGGATTGTCACATTTTCTAGGACATGGATGGGGAAAAGAGAAAGCTGGCCACAGAGAAAGGAGGGAAAGCAGAAACACCATGAGGAGCTGAGACATAAGACACACAGAGAGAGGAACCCAACATTTGGTTCCAGACCTTTCCTAAAGCTGTTTTCAGGTCCATGGGTTCCTGCGACACCCCATGGTTTTTTTGGTGAGTCTAAACAAACACACTGGTTTTTGTTTTTGTTTCATGGGGCAATGATCTTACCCAGTGCAACAGCAACAAACATCATGAAGATCAGCGCTCAATTTGAACTTTGTCCACCAGAGGCCCTGAAACCTTCCAGAGAATATAAGTGACAAGTACAAAGATGGCTGCCTGTATCACTGCACACTTAATTTTCACTATTATTCAAAATCCAGCTCAAAACTACCACATTACATCAATAGTAATCTATTAAACCCATACAAATAAAGTGTAAGGATATAAACAAAGTAAGACATGTTTTCAAAGGCAAGGGGCTCACACTGAAGTTAAGATGGATGCTAGATGAAGTAAATAACGAAGTCAGCGAGGAGAGCCTAAGAAAAAGTGAAAAGCCCAAGATGTCAGAATTAAAATTAATTGCCCAATTCTAAAATCTTTTTGCAAACTATTTTACCTAGATCTAGGTGAAACTAATATATTTTTAAGTGGATAAATATAAAGAATGCTAGGCCTAAAAATATCCACTGTGCTTCTCACAACCGTACTCACTGTTGTACACAGGCACATTCCTTCACTGCACTGAGCATTTTTATAAGAAATAAACAGCTGTTGATGCAGCAGTGATCTTTCTGGAAAATTTTAGTCTTGGCCTCTGGTGAAAATCCTAGATGAAACCAGAACAACCAAGCAACTCAAACTGAGAAGACATACAACAACATGGATCATTGCTGAGGGGATTAACGTCAGATATAACCTGTAGAACAGGCCAAGAATCAAAAGCAAAAGGTTTCAGTACTAATAGAAATCTGAACATATTTATTTTTTAAATATCATATTAAATTATTGTCGTTGTGTCTCTAGCAAGAACCTGTGTGGATAAAATAAAATCTAGGGCTGATAAGTGCTATTTGTCTCAAGACCCTGTTCTATCTCTGTATATTAAATTTGCCACAGTTGTTTATTTTTCCACTTATATAGTGCCGTGTAACAAATCACCTCAAAACAATGGGCTAAACAATTACAATCAATCATCATTATTATTATTCCCAAGGCTTCTCACAAACTTGTAATTAGATGGTGGTTGAAGCAGTAGTGATTCCAAAAGCTTTCCTGCTCATGTGTGTGTTACCATGGCTGGAAGGCCGGGAGGGGAGAGCGGAGGCTTCATTCAGAGACTGATAAAGAGACTGGCAGAAGCTGCATGGCTTTCTTCAGCCCAGCCTTGGAAGTCACACAATGTCACTTCCACCATATTATGCTGATAGTGTCACCAAGGCCCACCAGGTTCAAGGGGAGGGGACAAATATTTAATGTCTTAATGGGAAGAGGGTCAGCAAATTTGCAGATATATTTAAAAATTATCACAGTCCTACTGCATGAAAAATACTTAGTCCCAGGAAATATCTTTTTTAAAAAATATTCTGTAACCATGAAGTCCTTTGGAGTAATTTAATTTTGCTTAAAACTGCTGTTTCACATCTATCTACCTGCAGGAACAGGAATAAGTTTATATAATTTTTCTGAGCCTCTGTTTTCTTAGCACCAAAATCAGAATAATTTTGAGGGTTGTTAGAATAATTAAATAGTAATCCAAATAAAAGGCTTAGTGTAACACATGTCTTATATTAATAGTAAGTATTTAATTAAGTAATAATAACAAATCTCAATTTCAAGCTTTCTACTTTCAAATCATCACCTATTAGCTTTCTTCCTTATTCTAGGGCACAGTGATACCAAAACTTGTTGCAATCCAAGATTCTGCCACCTTTTTGCCTATGTGTGTAGATAAAATTAGTGCTGCACTGTTGACCAGGGCACTGGTGGGTAAAGGGCGGGAAAAGTGGGAGACTCCTTTATCATCCTATAATTTTATGGACACAGTGAATTTTTAACATATGCATGCATTAACTATTTTAAAAAGCAAAGAAGAAAACATTTATAAAATTTTAAATTACAAAATAAAACATTAGCCTAATTAATAAAATAGAAACCCCTATTTTGTAGTCAAAAAAATATCTTTAGTTTCAGGAAAAATAACTGGTATTAGACTAATTTTGCCAATACTGTAGTCTATTCAAATAGTTATTTTATAAGCTTACTTTTCCTTTTCATAACTGACTAATGTCTGTAACCAACAATGATTGCTTCTTAATTATTTACTTTTTAGCCTCAATTATCCTCAACAAGCTCCTTATATTCTTTTCAAGTAAACACAATTACAGAAAATAAAGCTTCTTAAAATTCTTAGACTTCCCTTAGTAGATCATCAATTCCCGGTAGATATTCACAGATAAGCTGTAGAGACTTCCTATTAAAAGTCTTTCTTAGTACCACGAAAGAAAAAGGTGCTGATCAATAAAGTGATTTAAATTATCCACCAGTGTTTTGCTTTGAATGTCTGTTTCTTTGTTCTTTGAACTTCAATAAACCCTTTGCTGCAGACTCAGTTAGCTGGCTTATCAGGCAATTTCACATGCCAGAAGGAGCTGCAGGGCATGACAAAAACACTTTCACAGCTCCCTCCCAACCATGCCACTCACCAGAGTCAGGACCCTGTCCTTCCTGGGAATATGCATGCAAGCCTTGTCAGGGGCTCTGTGGATGGAGCTGGCAAAAGCATATTCATTAATCTAATTGTATATTGGAAAATCAAAAAAAGGTTTGGCTTACAGTAAAAACCATCAAGAATAAAGTTATACAAAATCCCATTGACTAATTTCAAAGGGCTAAAGAGCACTGCACTAAGAACTTAGACATTTCCCCTCACTGTTTCCTTCCAAATAAGAAAGCTGGATGGATGACCTCTCCAGACCTTTCCAAATAAACAATTCTCTGGTTCAAAGATCCCTTTATTCATGTAGGCTTATTCTTGCTTTTGCCACCTATAGGATCTAGAATAGTTTGAGACTTGAAACTCTCATGCTTGTGAAAAGGGTCTCCACTTTCTCTGGCATACTGGAGATTATGTAAACCTTCCTCGGGGCTGAGGCAGTGGCTGGGGCATTAGGGAGGTGTATTTACACATTCCCTGAAAGGATGTGTGGATCGGAGGCTAAAGATAAGTCATAAGAGGTGTGTGCCAGGGTGACATTCAACACTGGTGACCCTGTTTCACTACTGACACTGCAAAGCTGCAGTGGTGCAGTGCTCAGCATGGTAGACACCTCCAGAGCCTCCAAGTCCCGCCTACTGGAGCTCTTTTCCCGGAGCATCCTGTGCTTCTTGTATCTGCGGTCCCAAAGGTTGGGAAACAGGAGACTTCTGTAGCATTCAACACCAGAATTCAAAGAATGCCATTGTTGATGCTGATTTGTGTTGACTAATTCCCCATCTGTTCTCTAAGCAGGATTTTGCTCCAATAGGGAATGGGTGGGCACAGTTGTCCTGATTTTCTGATTTTCTTGATCACTGTGGGGATTGCAGGAGGAACCTGATGATGCTTCTCCAGGAAATGGCCTGGGCTTTTTAGACACACATGTAAAGGTTCTTGTGGCCCTCCTGCCTGCTCTCCATACCCAGCAAGGGAGGCTCCACTTGTCCATAACTTAGGCCTTGGAAAGCCTCAAAGCTGCCACCTGGGCCAGTGTCAAGAGAATGGAGCTCTTGTTCCCCAGCCCTTTCTTGGTGAAGGGTGAAAAGAAAATGCCATACAAAGTTCTTCTTGTCACCTAATGTATCCCCCATTCTTTCTCTCACCCTCTTGATGCCCAGATACATAGATCTTATTTGTTCATTCATTTTATACATTTATTGAACAAGCAATTGAGAATAGTAATGGAGAATCAACCATGTATCAGGCATTGAGAATGTAGTAAGAAGCCAATGGGCCTATCTGGAGCCCCTCTTAAAGAGGGAGGGCATTTTGTGGTCAGCTTTTCTAGATGTCATAGGCATATTCCAACTATTTGAATGAAGTATCATTTTTCCAGCAGCTAATAGAAAATTCTGTGAAGGACCTAGCCTTGGTTGAAGAGATGCTTTGCTAAGCTTTGCCCTGGGGAAGCATGAGCCTGTGGGATCTGGCCCTGGGATGGCACTGGGAGATGAAGCTGTTCTGCACAAGCAAAGTGGAGGGGAAGCAGAGGGGAAGGAGGCACTGGCATGCCACTGTGCTGTGGGATTATTTGAAAGGACAAATATATAGATGGGCAATCCAGGTGTGTTTTTGGGAGAGGCACTAGTGGGAAGGTAATGATGGAGACGCCCAGTCCTGAGGTCAAAGCTGTGGGGGAATTCTCTTCATGGGCATGGCCAGAGGAGCAGACATAATTTGGGGGTGCCATTGCTAACTGGAAACATGGGGTCTGGTGGGTGACAAAGCCCAAAAGCTGTACTGAGTCCAGTAACAGCCACCACCTCATCGGTTGAGACTGAGCAGAGGGGCAACTTGGCACCAACCCTCCTGTGTCTGCAGCACCCAAGCCCACTTATGCACTCTTCCTTGAACAGGTAAGAAAGGAAGAAAAGGGGGCCTCAGGCCAAGCTACCTTAAAGGAAGAGATTAAGGATAGAACCCGAGGAACAGGTTCTTCATTTCTATAAAAACCCAAGTGGGGCACCAATAAGGGAGAATAAGGCTTACAAGATGTGCTGGCCAGAAAGTGCCCTCCCTGGGAGCGGGGAGAGTGAAGGATGGAACCCTCCCTGGGCTCCACTAGCCAAGTTTCTGCCTGGAAGAAAAGATTTCATTTTCCTTATTTTCTTTTTATTTTATTTTATTTTTTGAGACAGAGTCTTTCTCTGTCACCCAGGCTGGAGTGCAGTGGTGTGATCTCAGCTCACTGCAGCCCCCCACTCCCAGGTTCAAGCAATTCTCTTGCCTCAGCCTCAAAAGTAGCTGGGACTACAGGCGTGCACCATGACACCAGGAGAACTTTTTTGTATTTTTAGTAGAGATGGGGTTTCACCATGTTGGCCAGGCTGGGCTCCAAGTCCCGAGCTCAGGCAATCCATCCTCCACTGCCTTCTAAAGTGCTGGGATTACAGGCTTGAGCCACCGAGTCTGGCCAGGTTTCATTTCCTAATTAGCTTAAAATACCTTCTGGACCAACAGCCTTATGGCAACATCTTTTACATTGCTTGATTTGTTTTGATTGCAGCTATAGTTTTAATTCTGCTATAAAGACCTATTAACTTCCTGTTCCACACTTGGTTACCATTTAGTAACTAGTTTTTCTGCCCTACCAAGCAATGCCCTGGGATTCCCAAGTTTCTATAAATGAGAAGTTTCTTTCCACACTTTGGCAGCATACCTTGCCTTTACGTAAAAATTCATACTCTCCTCCCACAAAAAAGTTTTCTTAAAAAATATTCACACTGGCCGGGTGAGGTGGCTCACACCTGTAATCCCAGCACTTTGGGAGGCCGAGGTGGGCGGATCACGAGTCAGGAGATGGAGCCCATCCCGGCTAACATGGTGAAACCCCATCTCTACTAAAAGTACAAAAAATTTTATAGCACCAAATGCCCACAAGAGAGAGCAGAAAAGATCCAAAATTGACACCCTAACATCACAATTAAAAGAACGAGAAAAGCAAGAGCAAACACATTCAAAAGCTAGCAGAAGGCAAGAAATAACTACAATCAGAGCAGAACTGAAGGAAATGGAGACACAAAAAAACCTTCAAAAAATTAATGAATCCAGGAGCTGGTTTTTTGAAAGGATCAACAAAATTGATAGATCACTAGCAAGACTAATACAGAAAAAAAGAGAGAAAAATCAAATAGACGCAATAAAAAATGATAAAGGGGATATCACCACCGATCCCACAGAAATACAAACTACCATCCGAGATTACTACAAACACCTCTATGCAAATAAACTAGAAAATCTAGAAGAAATGGATAAATTCCTCAACACATACACTCTCCCAAGACTAAACCAGGAAGAATTTGAATCTCTGAATAGACCAATAACAGAAGCTGAAATTGTGGCAATAATCAATAGCTTACCAACCAAAAAGAGTCCAGGACCAGATGGATTCACAGCCGAATTCTACCAGAGGTACAAGGAGGAATTGGTACTATTCCTTCTGAAACTATTCCAATCAATAGAAAAAGAGGGAATCCTCCCTAACTCCTTTTATGAGGCCAGCATCATCCTGATACCAAAGCCGGGCAGAGACACAACCAAAAAAGATAATTTTAGACCAATATCCTTGATGAACATTGATGCAAAAATCCTCAATAAAATACTGGCAAACCGAATCCAGCAGCACATCAAAAAGCTTATCCACCATGATCAAGTGGGCTTCATCCCTGGGATGCAAGGCTGGTTCAACATATGCAAATCAATAAATGTAATCCAGCATATAAACAGAGCCAAAGACAAAAACCACATGATTATCTCAATAGATGCAGAAAAGGACTTTGAGAAAATTCAACAACCCTTCATGCCAAAAACTCTCAATAAATTAGGTATTGATGGGACGTATCTCAAAATAATAAGAGCTATCTATGACAAACCCAGAGCCAATATCATACTGAATGGGCAAAAACTGGAAGCATTCCCTTTGACAACTGGCATAAGACAAGTATGCCCTCTCTCACCACTCCTATTCAACATAGCGTTGGAAGTTCTGGCCAGGGCAATTAGGCAGGAGAAGGAAATAAAGGGTATTCAATTAGGAAAAGAGGAAGTCAAAGTGTCCCTGTTTGCAGACGACATGATTGTATATCTAGAAAACCCCATTGTCTCAGCCCAAAATCTCCTTAAGCTGATAAGCAACTTCAGCAAAGTCTCAGGATACAAAATCAATGTACAAAAATCACAAGCATTCTTATACACCAATAACAGACAAACAGAGAGCCAAATCATGAGTGAACTCCCATTCACAGTTGTTTCAAAGAGAATAAAATACCTAGGAATCCACCTTACAAGGGACGTGAAGGACCTCTTCAAGGAGAACTACAAACCACTGCTCCATGAAATAAAAGAGGATACAAACAAATGGAAGAACACTCCATGCTCATGGGTAGGAAGAATCAATATCGTGAAAATGGCCACACTGCCCAAGGTAATTTGTAGATTCAATGCCATGCCCATCAAGCTACCAATGACTTTCTTCACAGAATTGGAAAAACCTACTTTCAAGTTCATATGGAACCAAAAAAGAGCCCGCATCGCCAATTCAATCCTAAGCCAAAAGAACAAAATTGGAGGCATCATGCTACCTGACTTCAAACTATACTGCAAGGCTACAGTAACCAAAACAGCATGGTACTGGTACCAAAACAGAGATATATAGATAAATGGAACAGAACAGAGCCCTCAGAAATAACGCTGCATATCTACAACTATCTGATCTTTGACAAACCTGAGAAAAACAAGCAATGGGGAAAGGATTCCCTACTTAATAAACAGTGCTGGGAAAACTGGCTAGCCATATGTAAAAAGCTGAAACTGGATCCCTTACTTACACCTTATACAAAAATCAATTCAAGATGGATTAAAGACTTAAACGTTAGACCCAAAACCATAAAAATCCTAGAAGAAAACCTAGGCATTATCATTCAGGACATAGGCATGGGCGAGGACTTCATGTCTAAAACACCAAAAGCAATGGCAACAAAAGCCAAAATTGACAAATGGGATCTAATTAAACTAAAGAGCTTCTGCACAGCAAAAGAAACTACCATCAGAGTGAACAGGCAACCCACAAAATTGGAGAAAATTTTTGCAACCTACTCATCTGACAAAGGGCTAATATCCAGAATCTACAATGAACTCAAACAAATTTACAAGAAAAAAACAAACAACCCCATCAAAAAGTGGGCGAAGGACATGAACAGACACTTCTCAAAAGAAGACATTTATGCAGCCAAAAAACATATGAAAAAATGCTCACCATCACTGGCCATCAGAGAAATGCAAATCAAAACCACAGTGAGATATCATCTCACACCAGTTAGAATGGCAATCATTAAAAAGTCAGGAAACAACAGGTGTTGGAGAGGATGTGGAGAAATAGGAACACTTTTACACTGTTGGTGGGACTGTAAACTAGTTCAACCATTGTGGAAGTCAGTGTGGTGATTCCTCAGGGATCTAGAACTAGAAATACCATTTGACCCAGCCATCTCATTACTGGATATTTACCCAAAGGACTATAAATCATGCTGCTATAAAGACACATGCACATGTATGTTTATTGCAGCACTATTCACAATAGCAAAGACTTGGAACCAACCCAAATGTCCAACAATGATAGACTGGATTAAGAAAATGTGGCACATATACACCATGGAATACTATGCAGCCATAAAAAATGATGAGTTCATGTCCTTTGTAGGGACATGGATGAAATTGGAAATCATCATTCTCAGTAAACTATCGCAAGGACCAAAAACCAAACACCGCATGTTCTCACTCATAGGTGGGAATTGAACAATGAGAACACATGGACACAGGAAGGGGAACATCACACTCTGGGGACTGTTGTGGGGTGGGGGGATGGGGGAGGGATAGCATTGGGAGATATACCTAATGCTAGATGATGAGTTAGTGGGTGCAGCGCACCAGCATGGCACATGTATACATACGTAACTAACCTGCACATTGTGCACATGTACCCTAAAACTTAAAGTATAATAATAATTTTAAAAAAAATTAGCCAGGTGCGGTGGCGGGTGCCTGTAGTCCCAGTTACTTGGGAGGCTGAGGCAGGAGAAAGGTGTGAACCCGGGAGGCGGAGTTTGCAGCGAGCCAAGATCGTGCCACTGCACTCCAGCCTGGGCGATAGTGTGAGACTCCGTCTCAAAAAAAAAAAAAAAAAATCCCTTTGACAAATTCTTAATTTCCCAACTAAAGGAGCACTTATGCATTTGTGTTTCCTGTGGCATTTCTTGCACTGCCCTACTCCAGGGTGGATGAGTTTTGGCAGAAATCTCTATCTTTGGTACAATGTCTTTAGAGGATGAATCCTCCAAAGGGATTTATTCCAAAGGGTTTTTTTTTTTAATTCACTAATGTTTTATCCATATGTCTAAATTGATTCAAATAATTCTCAAAACTTAAATAAATCTCTCTCCTTCCTACACTTCCATGTTGACTTTAATCTTATTCTGTTTTATGGTAAACAATTGAAGTGTTTATCAAGAGCCTCAAAATATACTCATTTCCAGGGTATTATAATATGAGACATTTAATACTAAGGAGTGTTTGGTTACTCCTTGCTGCCCTGATCTTTGAAACAGAAATAAAATTCAAAAATTAATTGATCTCATTATCCAGTAGTTCTTCTGAATGAAGATATATATCTTAACATACATGAGCCAGCCCACTTGAAAATTAATTGCACATAGGCGAAGTCAACAACTACCATCACCAGCGATACCAGAAGTGTCCGTGAAGTGAGTGACAAGGGATGAAAAATGGTAGCACTCATTTGGAAACTGCTTTGGATAATTCAACTCTGACACTGGAGAAGTATTCACTGCTTTGTCCATATGCTACTCAAGTTTTAATAAAGTAACATCCAAGCTTCCAGAGAGAGTTAACAAAAAATTTCCCTTACAACTGAACATTTGAAAATATGTTGATAAAGTTGAATGTTGTAAAAAAAATGTAATAAACAACTAATAGGAAAGTTTTATAGGCAGTGCCAACTCACATACGTCCCTCAGGTAGAAGCAGCCAGGTATTGGCAAATATTCAGTATTAACTGGGACTTGAAGGAAGTTCCCTTTCCTTCATGCTGCCTTCACTTCCCCTTTCTCTCGCAATGCCATGGGAACAACTCTCTGCTGCTGGTCACTGGTAGTGTTCTGCCACTCATGCACCTACCTCCCTTTAGTCTCCTTTATTCTCTAAGGCCAATAACTCCCAACAACTTGAGGAAGCATTAGCTTCACTTCTATGTTCAGTTTCCTGGGCTCCAGGAGTTTAGCCTGAGATTCGGAACCCTTGCCCTCCTCCCCCTCTGTCTTCCTTTCAATGGGAGGAGCACTTCCTTGGTATCTCAGAGTCAGCAAGTTGTACCCAAGAGCACCTTCCAACTGAGCAGCACTGGGCTACTTTCCCTGACCAGCAGTGACTCTGCCTCAAGGTTTCTTATTACAACAGCTTATTTCAGAAAATAAGATAATAGGTGTGGCCCTAAGTGAGTACTGAGCCACATTACTGAGGTTTGAGTTCCAGTCCTGGCCAGTTAAAAAATAAGTGTGTATTAAAAAACAGATGGAGAAGAAGCACTTCTGAAACATTGCCATAAGAGCCTTTGAAAATCTGCTCCTCTACAACAGTGACGAGAATGCTCACCACAAACATGCACATGCATGCACACACAAACACACACACACACACACATACAGCCAAACCAACTTATTCAGAGCTCTGGAAATTAATGAAAGGCTCACAATAATTTAAGGAATATTTATTCAAGGAAAATGACTGAATTGTGGTGAAAACTGGGAGTTTGTGGTATTTTAACTTGCCCTGTTCTATCCTCCTCTTTTAGTTCTGCAGCTGTCTTGAAACCAACAGCCTTACCACCATGGTAGCAATAAAAACCAGCAGCCTAGGAGCCTCTAAAGAAGACGAGAAAGGGTTTGGGGTTCCCCAAAAGTCCCATCTGCAGAGAGTTGCCACTATTTGACCTGTCTGGAAGATCACTGAATGTTATGAACTGAATGTTTGTGTCCCCTCTCCAAATTCATGTGTTGAAAACCTAATACCTAAAGTGATGGTATTAGGAAGTGGAACTTTCGGGACATTAGGTCATGAGAGTAAAGCCATCATGAGTGAGATTACTGACCTTATGAAAGAGACCCCAGAGAGTTCCTTCACCCCTTTTGCAATGTGAGGATACAGTGAGAGCACAGCTATCTATGAACCGGGAAGTAGGCCCTCACCAGATACTGATTCTTCCAGTATCTTGGACATGGACTTCCTAGCTTTAAGAATTGTGAGAAATAAATGTTTGCTGTGGAAGCCACATAATATATTGTATTCTGTTACAGAAGCCTGAACTGACTAAGACACTGGAAAAGCCCCCATTCCCAGGGCTTATCTTTATTTGATTTAATTCAGGATGCACACAGTATGAACAACCCAATCCCCAGGACATTAGTCTAAAATAATCAGCAGCAATTGCTGAACATAGCAGCTGCATGAGGCAGTGATCACATTTGTAGCAAACAAGTGGCTCAACAAAAAACCTGAAAGGAATAACTGAGAAATAAGATGTCTATAGGGAGCTCTGAAAAGTGTTGACTTATTCCAGGAATTCTAGAAGGCCATGCACATAAACAGGGCTATATGCATGCCTGGGAATGGCCTAAGAAGACCCTATACTTTCCCCTATGGCTAACCATGAGGCAGGAAGTAAAGTCTAACAGAGTTGTACATTGCTGGGACAGTGAAGGTACGCCTGACAAAGGCTGGGACAAGGCATTTAAGGAAATCATTTTCCAGTCACTAGCTGACCACTAAACCAATGAAGCAGACACACTCAAGTGGCTGCACAAACAAGACAAACTTTATAAAATTAGTCAAGGAAAGTCACTAGGCAAATTCACAACAATGAAAAAAAAAAACAAATAGCAGCAATACCAAGTGCTGTGAAAGAGGGAAAAAACAATTCACAAAATTGATATTTGATAATCATTACTTAAAATGACTTTCACCCATAAGTTATGAGACATGCAAAGGTAGAGGAAAGTATGGCTGATACACAGGGGGAAAAATTCACTAGTCAATAGAACTGACCCCACAGAAGCCCAGATGTTTGACTTATTAGACCAATACTTCAAGTAAACTATGATAAATAAGTTCAAAGAAATAAAGAAAAATCATGTCTGAAAAGTTAAAAGAAAATATGAGAGTATTTCACTAAATAGAGGCCATCAATAAAGAGGAAGACATTATATAAATGAACCAATAAAATTTTGACTTAAAAACTAAAATAAATGAAATTAAAAACTAGAGTGATTCAACAACAGATATGAATTGGCAGAAGACAAAAATCAGTGAACTTAAAGATAGGTCAATTGAAGATAGTCTGAGAACAGAAAAAAAAGAATGAAGAAAAATGAATACAGCTTCATAGAGCTGTGGGGCACTATCAAGCACACCAAGATATGCATAATGGGACCCCAGAAAGGAGGTAAAAGAGGGGAGTAGGAAGAATATTTGAATAAATAATTGCTGAAAATGTCCCAAATATGATAAAAATTAATATGCTTATCCAAGAAACTCAACAAACTCCAAGTAAGGTAATACGATGAGATACACACCTAAACACCGTTAAATAGTTCAAAGCAAAGGCAAAATGAATTTTGAAAGCAGCTAGAAAAGGTGATGTATCATGTATAAGGGATGATCATTAAGGTTAACAGCTGACTTCCCATTAGGAGCCATGTAAGCCAAGAGGCAGTGAGATGATATATACAGAGTGCTTAAAGAAAAATATTATCAACCAAGAATTCTATGTCTAGAAAAGTTACTTTTAAAAATGAAAGGAAATTAAGACATTCTCAAATAAAGGAAGAAAATGAAGAGTTTATTATCAGTAGATCTGCCCTACAGGAAATAAATACTAAAGAGAGTATTTCAGTCTCCCTGAAATAAATGATACTAGAAAGTAATATGAATCCATACAAAGAAGTAAACAGCATCAATAAATGTAATTGTTATGAGTTGAAATGTGTTCCCTCAACATGCACATGTTAAAGTCCCAGTCCCCAGTATCTCAGAATGTAATCAGATTTGGAGATAAGATCTTTAAAGTTATGATTAAGTTAAAATGAGGTCATTAGTGTGGGTCCTAATTCAATATGACTGGTGTACTTATATAAGTAGGAAGAGACACCAGAAATGTACATTGACAGAACAAAGGCTATGTGAGGACATAGCAAGGAGGTAGCCATCTACAAGCCAATGAGAGAGGTCTCAGGAGAAACCAAACCTGCTAATATCTTGAGCTCAGACTTCTAGCCCCTAGAACAGTGAAAAAATAAATGTGTGTTATTTAAGCCATTCAGTCTGTGACACTTTCTTATGGCAGCCCTGGTAAATATACAGTGATTAAATAGGTAAATATTTTGTAAAGTATAATTTTTTTTGTTTGAAACTTTTTCCTCTTCTTTGATTTGAAAAACAATGGCAAACAACAATAATTATAAAACTGTGTTGATGGTCTTCTAATATACTGAGACGTAATTTGTATGACAAGAATAGCATGAAAGAGGAAAGAAATCAGCTATGAAAAACTCATAGCTAATATTACATTTAAGGGTGAAATAATGTTTTGCCATAAGATCCAAAAGGAGACTAGGATGGTCACTCTCATCATTTCTATTCAACATTACTACAGGGTAAACAGGTATGAAAAAGACATAAAAGCCTCTAGATTGGAGAGGAAGAAGTAAAATGATCTCTATTTGCAGATTATATGATCTACTATATAGATCCATTAAAAAACTATTGGAATGAATAAATATTACAGCATATTTGCAGAATATAAGACGAAAATACAAAACTAATTACATTTCTACACAATAGCAATTAACAATCCAAAAATGAAATTAAGAAAACTTTCCATTTATAATACTATCAAAAAATAAAATACTTAGGAATAAATTTAACAGAAGTATAAATCCTACATGACTAAAACTACAAAACATTGTTGAAAGAAAATAAAGAAGACATAAATACATGTCTTCTTCACATGTAAAGACATCCTATTTTCATGGATCTGAAAATTTAGTGTTGTTAACATGTTAATGATACCCAAATTGATGTTGATTCAGTGAACTTTAGCTCAAAATTCTGTCTTTTTTTTGCAGAAATTGAATAGCCATTTCTAAAATTTATAGAAAATTAGAAGGGGCCCAGTATAGAGAAAACAATCTTGAAAAAGAAGAACGAAGTTGGAGTACTTAGTCTTCCAAATTTTGATATTTGTTACAAAGTGATAGTAATCAAGACAGTGTGGTACTGGTATAAGGACATATAGATCAATAGAATGTAAATCAGATTTCAAAAATAAACCCTTATGTCTGTGGTCAATAGATTGTTGACAGGCTTCCAAGACCACTCAATGAAGAAACAATAGTCTCTTTAACAAATGGTATTGAAACAATTGTATATCCAGATGCAAAAGAATGAATTTGTACCTCCACCTCACAGCATATGCAAAAATTAGCTCAAAATGGGTCAGCAACTTAAATATAAATAATAAAATTATAAAACTCTTAGAAGAAAATATTAGGAGTAGATCTTTGACCTTGGACTAAGCAATGGTTTCTTAGATATGACAACAAAAACAAAAGTGACAACATTTTAGAAAAAAATGTTTAGAGAAAAATTACATTGTATTTCGCCAAAGTTTGAAACTGTTGTGCTTCAAGGGGCACCATCAAGATAGAAAAGACAACCTAAAAAATAGGTAAAATATTTGAAAATCACATATGTAATAAGAGACTTTTACTAAGAATATATAAAGTCTACTTTCAAATCAAAAATAAAAAGTCAAAAACTCAACTGGAAAATGGACAAAGTATTTGAATAAACATTTCTCCAGAGAAGATATACAAAAGGCCCATAAGTATATGACAAGATGTCCAACATTATTATTCATTAGGGAAATGCAAATCAAAACCACAATGGGATACTATTTCACACCCACTTGGATGACTAGAATTCAAAAAACAGACAATAACAAGTGTTGGCAAGGATGTGGAGAAATTGGAATCCTCATACATTTCTGTGGGAATATAATATGGTATAGCCACTATGGAAACATTCTGGCAGTTTCTCAAAATGTTAAACATTGTTACCCATATGTTCCAGAAATTTCACTCCTAAGCATGTACCCAAGAGAATGGAAAATATATATCTGCACAAAAGTTTGTACATGAATGTTCATGCAGCATTATTCACAATAGCCAAATGGTAGAAGCAGTTGAAATGTCTACCAACTGATGAATAGAAAGGCAAAATGTACTATACCCACACAATGGAATATTATTCATCAATAAAACAGGAATGAAGACTGAGATCCTACAATATAGACAAACCTTTAAAATTTTATGCTCAGTGAAAGAAGTCATCCTAAGAGTCCATATATTTATATAGAATGTCCAAAATAGGCAAGTCTGTGCAGACAGAAAGTAGACGAGTAATTGTCAGAGGGAGATGAGGAGTGAATGCTAATAGGTATAGTGTTTCCTTTTGGTGTGGTGAAAATGTTCTAAGGTTAGGTTGTGGTTATGATTGTACAACTCTAATTTTACTATAAATGGCTGTTTTATATTTTAAAAGGGTCAATTTTAGCTATTATTAAAAAATAGGCATATTTATGAATAAGTTTCAGAAAGATGGATTGTCAGGTTTCACCCATTTTATGTTATTTATAAGAAAAGACTAATCTATTTGTAGAGGAAGTGACGTGTTACATTTTAGAACGTAAGATGTGTAAATTTCAGATTCATTTGTGGGTAAACTGGTTGTTGTGGGCCTGTATACAAACTTACCTGCCATCTAGTATCTTTTAGGCAATGTGGGGATTCTATTCTATCTCCCAAACCTAAATGGTGGCAACTTTCACTTTCTGAGGAGGTCAACATGTACAGAGTATGGTGGTGAATAAAATTTTACTGAGAGCAATATCTTCATTGTTGATCCTGCAATAAACTAATTTGAAAAACGGAAGATTTATTTCCAAACAGGGTTATAGTCAGTCATTATTTCATTCTTTGAATCCACACATATTTATTGAGCACCTACATGTTTAAGGCATTCTCTTAGAAGTTGGGAGTAAAATAAACTGAGCAAGATAAAGTTATTGTCTCTTAATAGAGAAAACAAACAATAAAAATAAATAGTTGCTAAATACAAGGCCAGATAATGGTGACTTATAAGAACGTAGATGGGTTAAAAAATAAAAAAGTCCTGGAACCTGCTGAATTACCTAGAGTAGAAGGAATGTTTTCCAATGAGTTACTATTTGAGGAGAGACCTAACGGAAGTGAGGTGAGGGGGATAATCATATAAGAACATATTTCCCTAAAGGGAGGAGCAAATGCAAAGGCCCTGGGGCAGGAGCGTGCTTGGCTTTTCTGTGATACATTAAGGACTGCATTGTGGCTAGAGGCCAGAGATTTATCAGGAGAACAAGGATGGAGAGGCGCTCAGAGAGGAATCAGGAGCAAGAGCATAGAAAGCCTTGTAAGATTTTTGAATTCTATCTTAATATCAATTGAGAAATTAAAAGCCAGAATTTTTTCTTTATTTTTCTGTAGCTCTGATTCCCAAGAAATAAATCCAGAGTTTAGTTTTAGAAAATGTGCTGTCCCAATTTTTCCAAATTTCTGATAAAGTCTGATTTCTCATTTCTTTAACACTTGCATGCACTCCAAGAAAGGCATGAAACCTTGAAATGCCAAATGCTTTCTTTCCAAATTACATCATAACTTAAATCTCCTACTACCAATCTTGCCTTAAAAATCTTTTGTTGTGAGACAAGAGTACTTTCAGTGATGGAGCATAACCAGGAGGAAACAGTCCCTGTTGCTTGGGTCTACTCCCTCTGGCATACCCAAGCTATGCAGACAATTTAGTTGTGTCTTCCTGCTACCAAAACAATTGTTCCCTTAAACAAATAAACAAAAGCAGCTAGCAAAACAACTAGTTAATCAGTGCTTTGATATTTTTGTAGGTTGTTTTATCGTTTTTGCTACAAACATAGAGTTCTGGAACTAAGAAATTTAATCAACAATTCTCAGGCTAAAAACAGTTTTCTCCATGGAAGTAGACAGAGAATTAAAGACACGTTGGAAGAAGAGCTGTTTTCTCTCTTCCTTGGTTTGGAAAAGAAATGCTAATCCATATGGCATGGACCTCACAGGCAACATTTGCTTTCACCCCACAACACCTCAAAGCAGGAAGCTTCAAGCACACGGCAGATAGCTCTACTTCCTCAGTGCACTACTGAGAAATGGACATTTTATGAAATATTTTCTGAGACGATGGAGGAGGGAGTGGGAGGCTGAAGTGTTACTTTATACGTAACATTTCACTTAAAAATGTCTGCCTCGCATCACGTCTTCTCTGTGCTCATTACTCAGAGCTGTTCATTTTGGGCCTTCTCTTTTGAAGTGTCTAAAATATTTCCTCTGTTCTGGACCAGCTTACATAGGACAAAGGGGGAGGGGGGAAACACCTAGCAATTAATGGGCAAGTGCCCTTCATTGTTCCTTAAGCATCTCCAATTGAGGGAGAGGCAAGGTCTAAAAGTTTAAGTAAAATGCCTTGAAAGGAAGAATGCAACTTGCAAACAGTAGAGGGCAGACACAGTGAAAATGGGTGGTCTATATTAACGTGGGCACAGGGGACTGAAACCAGGCTGGCAGAACATGGTGTCCAGAGAGTTGCCCACAGCCCAAAGGTGATTAATCTTAGGCAAAGACTCATCATCAGGGAGGTTCCGTGCAATTTCTCGAGGTGAGAATGGAAGCAGAAGGAATTCCTAAAAGGAAAATGGAACATGTTAATAGATAGGGTGGTCTTGTAGCCACTGGTAGTTAGAAATCTACACAGACAATCAATTAGTGGGCAAAGAAAAAAACATAAGCAAATCTAGTATTTCGATCCTTACATACCGTTAGAGAACAAGGGGGCTAGAAGTGATGGACACGATTGGCAAAATGAGGCAGATTTCTCTAGTCCTAGTAAATATGAGGGGCCAGGTAACTTACCAAGAGAGACTCAACTCACGAATCAAGAAGCAATAAACTTACCACAAATGACGAACAAGATAAGGGCTTGACCTCAGGTTCTAGGCAGAAGTTCAGTTGTGCGTGTCTGTGGGTGTGTGCGTGTGTGTATGTGTGTGTGCGTGTGTATATGTGTGTGTGCATGTGTGTGTGTGTAAAGGATATAAAAGCATGGTCTTTGCCTTGGACATCACATCAGACAAGCATCACAGAGAGACTCATCAGGATGTATCAAATGCTATGGTGTCCAGCTTAACCACACAGTGTCCAGCACTACCCAGACTCTGGGCATTTTTTTACTCTGTCTTGTTCAGCATTGATTGTTCTTGCTCAAGAACAGTTCAATATTAGGAATTAATTTCTCCAACTCTATTGCCTATCCTGTGTAAGTCATATGTATTTTTACCCAGGTATTTTGGGAACATGGTTTAATTAGTTGGGAAGCATGATTCCACTGATTTGAATTTTATGAACCAGAAGACCAGAGGAAAAGAGAAAGAAGTAATTTGAGGGTTATAAAATCATTTACTTGTCAAATGTACACTGCAGGAATGAAGAAAGAATTCCCAAATCTCTCTAATGCATCCAGGTGAACTATCGTATTTTAGGAGCGCTCATCATGAGCCCACTCTATCCAGTCCTTTCTACTAGGTACTTGGAAAAACAGAAGACCTGGAACTTTGCATTCCATGTATTTCCCTACGAATATAGTATATGCTTCAGTTTTGAATTCCAAAAGCACATCTACACAATCCATTAGTATTTACAGCTTTGACATTTGGCAAGGAATTTTGACTATGCCTGGGTGAGAACCAATAAAACTCTCTTGTGTGGCAAATTACTTTGCTATTGAGGGTCACTGCCTGAACGTAAGCACAGGGAAAAGCCAGTCAGGGAGAAAGCTAACTAATCCAGAGTGTATTCCTAATGGTTAGGCTTTAATAAAAAGTTAACATATTATTTAAAAATTAAGCTACAATTTCTGATTTATCTTACCACTAAGACCACAGGTGGATACTCAGAGTTATTGATCCCCAGTTGATACACTTTGACATTATCAATCATTTCATAAAGTATATTGTTAATGGCAAGGGCACTAAAAAACTTTTCGACCAAATGAATAAAAAGTCAAACGTGCAGTTTTAACAAATCAATTCTTTAAACATATACTTATCAAGAACATACTATGAATGATGGGGAATTCCAAGATATATGGCATCAACTTTACCTCCAGGGGCTTCCAGTTGAAAGGTGGACATTGGTATTCAAAAAGATCCAGGAAATATAGGGTCAGTATCCAGCAATTGGCAAAAGAATTGAGTTTTAAATTATTTAGGAAAAAAGAGATGTATCTTTTCTCTAGAGTGACAAGGAAGGGTTTCACTGAAGAAGGGAATTTCAAGAATTATATGATTTTAAAGGTAGCATCTTGAAGAATATTAGAATTCTGAAGAAAATATTAATGGACAGAGTGTTGTCCTTGAACTGATGGCCTATAAGACCCAAGAACTGCTGGTTCAAGAGCCATCTGAGGATGTTTTCTGTGGTTTCTCTCACTTTGCTTTTTTTTTCTTCAGAGTCTAAGCATTGGAAGACTAAACTGATATGGCCCAGTTTTCTTTTAGAAATCTCAAAGATGGCCAGGCACTGTGGCTCACACCTATAATCCCAGCACTTTGGGAGGCCCAGGTGGGTGGATCACTTGAATCCAGGAGTTCAAGACCAGCCTGGCCAATACGGCGAGACCCCATCTCTACTAAAAATGCAAAAATTAGCCAGGTGTGTAATCTCAGCTACTCGGGAGGCTGAGGCACAAGAATAGCTTGAACGTGGGAGGCAGACATTGCAGTGAGCTGAGATAGCACCACTGCACTCCAGCCTGGGTGACAGACAGAGACCTCTGTATCAAAAAAAAAAAAAAAAAAAGAAAAGAAAACAAATCTCAAAGGTAAATTTTAAATGCAGGTAAAGATTTCTATGTCATAATAAAAAGATTTCATGAATAGAAGAAATCACTTCAATTCTGCACAAAATTTCCCAATTCCAGGACATAAATAGCACATGGAAGCTGATAAGCTGCCTCTCACCATCAGACTTACCATCCAGAGACCTGAACCCCAAGCCATGAGTACTCGTGGGAGCCATAGGTGATGTTTTTCCAGTATGTTGACTGATCTTACCAGACAAAGGCAGAGACACTTGCACTGGCCCTCCAATGTCCAGGATGGCACACAGTATGCTAAAGGCACCCCAAAATGTTAATTTAAAGAGGAAAGCCTAAATCAAATCAGTCTTCAATGTAATTCCTGTTCATACTCTCCCTAGCTAAATCTCAATTAATAGACCAATAGGGCCAGCCAAAGTTTACATTAAACAAACACTTGCAGGTAAGAAGAGAATTGAGGATGGAGGATCATGCATAGAATCAGAAAATGGAGTCATTCAGAAAGCCAAGTTAATGTGCTAAAGTCTTCTATGTCTCTCTTCCTGCCTTCCACTTTGTGTGATGCATCTGTAATATTCACACTCTGTCTATGCTACAGGCTTGGTGAGTCATGGTACAATTATCTAACTGGACTCTATTCTGTTTTTTTCTCTAAACAAGGGAGAGTTCATCTCTCTCAGTGATGACACAGTATTGCCCTGTCTCACTATCTGCCAAACTGATTATTCAAATTACTCATTACTGTACTTCGTGCTAATTCCTGTGGTGTACCTGGTAGTAATAAATACCATTTTACCTAACCAGTATTTAATTAGGCCCAAGTCAATCCCTGTAAATGAAGAAATGTTCACAACACTCCTAGAAATTTATCTACAAAATTCACAAGAAACCATTTTCTACCTTTCCTCCATACACATAAAAAATTCCTCCAAACATAAAAAAATAACAGACTGAATTATACTGTCTTGCAGATGGAACCCTCGAATGTTAGCATTTCTTTTACTGTTGTGAATGAGGCAGATGTTATCATCACACCAGCCATAACTTATATGGCATGATCCCCTCCTAAAGCTACTTTCTATTCTTGTCCCTTCAGGCCCTTTTATCAATAGGACCAGGGAAGGGACATAAACTGCTCACTATCACACAGAAATGGTGCCTGTCCCTATCTCATTCTGCTCACCAGTGCCATCTCCCACTTTAATGAGGCCTCAGCTCCTGAAATGTCACCTCTATCCTTCACTCCAATCCTCCACCTACTGCTGTGTCTCACACTTGTTCTAATCCTGGTTTGGGCAGGGATAAAATGTAGACTACTGCCGTTAATGGCACTTTACTTATTTTCTATAAATTATTTTTCATTTGTTTTATCATCTACCTCTTTTGGCAACTTCTACTTTGTCATTTAGTTCACTAACTGACCTACACAGTACATGGTGTGTCTTTGTCTTCAAAGTCACACAAGATTCCTGAGCCTATTCAGGGAAAAATAGAATTTCCTCTCTGTAAATCCAGAATTTAACTAGAAGATTTAATTTCCTTCTCATGATCAGTTTCCCTTGAGGTGATATTCTTTTGCAAAGGGAGGTCAATGTTTAGTTCGGCACACTCTGGCTTAGATCAGATCTTTATTGCCCTCCTGATAGACAAAGTACAGGAAGCAAGTCCATGTGTCCCAAGGTGGAGTTCAAGTTCGATAAAACAACTGCTTAAGTCTTCCATCTTGCATATTAGAAAGCACAGTTTCTTCTGGTTTCATCATCTTAAAATATATTTTATCTGTGACTTTGACTTATTGATAGAGGGAAAATATCAACACACTCAAAGAATGTAACAAAGACCAATTTTGGGAACTCTAAGTAGAGAAATCATAGTCATTGGTTTTCTTCAATGAAAGCTTGATTTATTGTAAAAGGGTCTATCTACGGTCTACGCAAATCTAGTTACGAAGATCAGAACTTCTGATAATATAGAAAGAAAAGTATCTTGGATACAAAAGCTTTGCAATAGCTCTCAAAGATTATAAAAATAAAATTTAGTAATGCAAATGAGAGCAATCTTGAGAAGGAATACACACACACACACACACACATGCACACACATGCACACACACACACACACCCCACCCTGGTTCCCAGGACCTGTGCCTGCTCTGGCCATTTGCTGTTTGCCCCTTCAGACCCATCCATTATCCCTCTCTGCTGTCCCTGGACACTGTACTCTAGGAAGTGCTTTAGCTGAGCTTCTTGCCCTCTGGCTTCAAGTTTGGCCAACAGGAGGTACCAGCAGGATATCATAGTTTGGGGATAGAGAAATAGAAGGATCTATTCCTTGAGCTCCCTCTCTACTGGACCAAAGATCAACAATGGCTCTGTTCCATGGCCAAAGCCCATAGCTCTTACTGAGTGATCTTCTCCTAAAGCTGCTCTCTATTCATGCCCCTTCAGGCCTAGGAGTAGTAACATTCCCTGGCTTATTTACTTATTTATTTATTAGCTCTGATGTGCATCACTATCCTCAATTAATTTCCTTTAAATCTATCTGTACCTTTGTAAATCATGTCTTCATTAACCTCTCTTCACTTACCCCACTGAGTGTGTCATCTGTTTCATGTCAGACCCTAAGTGATCAACACCCATTCTTCTCTGCATAATTGGGGCAACATCATTTTTACCAACTTGTTCTGCTTAATCTCATTTCCAGCACTAAGCCTAACCTACAATGGGTATTAGGCAATCCCAATTCCTCCAACTTCTCAGACTCTGCATTATATCTGCCTTGTAGGTTGTTGGGGCCCTGAAACATGCTGATGTTTCTCTCTGTCATGCTTATCTGATGGGACATCCAAAGCAAAGACCATGATTTTATATCATGGGAACTGGACTTCTGCTTGGAAATGAACTTCTGCCTTGAACCCTAGGCCAAGCACTTATCCTGCTTTCCACTTAGAGTAAATTGATTCCCTCTTTATTCCTGAGTTGAGTCTCTCCCTAGGTAACCTATCTAGCCCCTTAAACCCTCTAGAAATGGAGGGTGGGTGGAAAAGCCTGAGGACTTTGCCCACTGTGGGTGACTGGCCCACACATAATTCTCAGTTGGACCTTCAGAAACCTGGAGCAAGATGCAAAACCTGAGTTCTTCTCAGTTCTTCTCTTTCCTTAACCAGTCACTCATTAATTGAGGTCATTTCCTTACTGTCCCCTAGCCACTGCTACTTTATCTATTAAAAATAACACTTTCATGAGTTTATTGAGTGTGGCAGGATAATTGGATGATAATTTGCTTATCACTCTTTCTACAGCATTTCCTGATATCCCAACCTTCTTCACAGTCAAGCAACAGTGAGAGTTCCTACACGAATTTCCCTAGGCTTTTAACTTTCTAAATAGATTTTTGAAACCTGTGACTGAGAAAATAGCTTGACAAAAGAGGTGTATGAGTCTAAAACGCCTCTGTTTTGAGCTTCAAAATTCAGATCTGTAAAGGATTCTGAGCATTTTATTGAAGCCATAACACTAGCAATGTGGGTTTCTCAAAAGGGCTGAGCATCCTTCTCCCACTAGCTAAGCCAGTGGAGGGGAGGGGTATTAGAACCCTAACATAAGTTTGGGTATCAGATAGTAGATTTGTGTGCCCCACTTTTTCTGGAGAAATGGAAGATGGATGGCCTAGGATTCCTTCAGCCACCATAGAAAGCAGGAACTGGATTGGATAGAATGTCACGTATGCCTAGGCAGGGGTTCTGAGACAGGACTCCCAAGTTTCCCCAGAAGGATGTGAGACAGATCCACTGTGTCAAATGCTGTTTGGAGGATTGTGGAAAAAGCTGATAATGTTTGTAGACCTGAAGAAACCTCACACTTGGGAAGAGGGAATATAATGATAGATGGCAGCATGGACAAAAAACAGCTCAGCATTAGTCAGCCTGAAGGAATAAAAACAACCCAGGTCTGGTTCTAATAGAAGATGGCTGAATAGGAACAGCTCTGGTCTGCAGCTCTCAGTGAGACCAATGCAGAAGGTGGGTGATTTCTGCATTTCCAACTGAGGCTCCCAGTTTTTCTCATTGGGACTGGTTAGAAAGTGGGTGCAGCCCATGGAGGGTAAGCAGAAGCAGGGTGGGGCATCGCCTCACCTGGGAAGTGTAAGAGGCCAGAGACCTCCCTCCCCTAGCCAAGGGAAGCCATGAGGGACTGTGCTATCTGGCCCAGATATCACGCTTTTCTCACAGTTTTTGCAACCCCCAGACCAGCAGATTCCCTCATGTGCCTACATCACCTGGGCCCTGGGTTTCAAGCACAAAACTGGGCAGCTGTTTGCACAGACACAGAGCTAGCTGCAGGGTTTTTTTTTTTTTTTTTTTTTTGGTACCCCAGTGGTGTCTGCAACCCCAGTGAGAGAACCATTCACTCCCTGGGAAAGGGGGCTGAAGCCAGGGATCCAAGTGGCCTCGGTCAGCAGGTCTCACTGACATGGAGCCTAGCAAGCTAAGAACCACTGGCTTAAAATTCTTATTGCCAGCACAGCAGTCTGAAGTTGACCTGGGATGATCAAGCCTGGTGGGAGGAGAGGTATTCACCATTACTGAGGCATGAGTAGGTGGTCTCCCCCTCACAGTACTAAGGAAGCTGCCAGGAAGTTTGGACTGGGCTCACTGCAGCACAGCAAAGTGCCTGGGGCCTGACTGCCTCTCTAGATTCCTCATCTCTGGGCAGGGCATCTCTGAAAGAAAGGCAGCAGCTCCAGTCAGGGGCTTACAGATAAAACTCCCATCTTCCTGGGACAGAGCACCTGGGGGAAGGGACGGCTGAGGGTGCAGCTTCAGTGGATTTAAATGTCCCTGCCTGCCAACTCTGAAGAGAGCAGCAGATCTCCCAGCACAGTGCTCGAGTTCTGCTAAAGGACAGACTGCCTCCTCAAGTGGGTCCCTGATCCCCGTGCCTCCTGACTGGGAGACACCTCCCAGCAGGGGTCAACAGGCACCTCATACAGGAGAGCTCTGGCTGGCAATAGGCAGGTGTCCCTCTGGGACAAAGCTTCCAGAGGAAGGAGCAGGCAGCAATCTTTGCTGTTTTGCAGCTTCCACTGTTAATAACCAGGCAAATAAGGTCTGGAGTGGATCTCCAGCAAATTCCAGCAGGCCTGCAGAAGAGGGGCCTGACTGTTGGAAGGAAAACTAACAAACAGAAAGCAATAACATCAACATCAACAAAAAGGATGCCCACCCAAAAACGCCATCCAAAGTTCATCAGCATCAAAGATCAAAGGTGGCTAAATTCATGAAAATGAGGAAAAAACAACACAAAAATGCTGAAAATTCCAAAAACCAGAATGCCTCTTCTCCTCCAAATGATCACAACACCTTTCCAGCAAGGGAAAAAAACTGAACAGAGAATGAGTTTGATGAACTGACATAAACAGGCTTCAGAAGGTGGGTAATAACAAACTCCTCTGAGCTAAAGGAACATGTTCTAACCCAATGCAAGGAAGCTAAGAACCTTGATAAAAGGTTGTAGGAACTGCTAACTAGAATAACCAGTTTAGAGAATAACATAAATGTTCTTCTCTAAATGGAGCTGAAAAACACACCACGAGAACTTTGTGAAGCATACCCAAGTATCAACAGCCGAATTGATCAAGTGGAAGAAAGGATGTCAGAGATTGAAGACCAACTTAATAAAATAAAGCATGAAGACAAGATTAGAGAAAAAAGAATGAAAAGGAACAAACAAACCCTCCAAGAAATATGGGACTCTGTGAAAAGATCAAATCTATGATTGATTGGTGTACCTGAAAGTGACAGGGAGAATGGAACCAAGCTGGAAAACACACTTCAGGATATTATCCAGGAGAACTTCCCTAACTTAACAAGACAGGCCATATTCAAATTCAGGAAATACAGAGAACACCACTAAGACAGTCCTTGAGAAGAGCAACCCCAAGACACATAATCATCAAATTCTCCAAGGTTAAAATGAAGGAAAAAATGTTAAGGGCAGTCACAGAGAAAGGTCAGGTTACCTACAAAGGGAAGCCCATCACACTAACAGTAGATCTCTCTGAAGAAACCGTACAAGCCAGAAGGGAGTAGGGGCCAATATTCAACACTCTAAAGGAAAAGAATTTTCAACCCAGTATTTCATATCCAGCCAAACTGAGCTTCATAAGCAAAGGAGAAATAAAATCCTTTACAAACAAGCAAATGCCAAGGGATCTTGTCACCACCATGCCTACCTTATAAGAGCTCCTGAAGGAAGCACTAAATATGGAAAGGAAAACCAGTACCAGCCACTGCAAAAACATACCAAAATATAAAGACCAATGATGCTATGAAGAAACTGCATTAACCAATGTGCAAAATAACCAGCTAGCATCATGATGACAGGATCAAATTCACACATATCAATACTAACCTTAAATGTAAATGGGTTAAATGCCCCAAGTAAAAGACACAGACTGGCAAATTGGATAAAGAGTCAAGATCCATTGGTGTGCTGTATTCAGGAGACCCATCTCATGTGCAACACATAGCTTCAAAATAAAGGGATGGGGAATATTTACTAAGCAAATGGGAAAAAACAAGCATGGGTTGCAATCCTAGTCTCTGATAAAATAGACTTTAAACCAACAAAGATCAAAAAAGACGAAGAAGGGCATTACATAATGGTAAAAGGATCAGTGCAACAAGATGAGCTAACTATCCTAAATATAAATGCACCCAATACAGGCAAACCCAGATTAATAAAGCAAATTCTTAGATATATAGAAAGAGATTTAGATTCCCACACAATAATAGTGGGAGACTTTAACACCCCACTGTCAATATTAGACAGATTAATGAGACAGAAAATTAACAAGGATATTCAGGATTTGAACACAACTTTAGACCAAGCTGACCTAATAGACATCTACAGAACTCTCCACCCCAAATCACAACAAAATATACATTCTTCTTAGCACCACATAGCACTTATTCTAAAACCGACCACATAATTGGAAGTAAAACACTCCTCACCAAATGCAACAGAACAGAAATCATAACGAACAGTCTCTCAGACCACAGTGAAATAAAATTAGAACTCAGGATTAAGAAACTCACTCAAAACCACACAACTACAAGGAAAGTGAACAACCTGCTCCTGAATGACTACTGGGTAAATAAAGACATTAAGGCAGAAATAAAGAAGTCCTCTAGAACCAATGAAAAGGAAGACACAACGTACCAGAATTTCTGGGACACAGCTAAAGCAGTGTTTACAGGGAAATTTATAGCATTAAATGGTCACATCAGAAAGTGAGAAGGATCTAAAATTGACACCCTAATAACGCAATTAAAAGAACTAGAGAAGTAAGGGCAAACAAATTCAAAAGCTAGCAGAACACAAGAAATAGCCAAGATCAGAGCAGAACTGACGGAGATAGAGACATGAAAAATCCTTCAAACAATCAATGAATCTGGGAGCTGTTTTTTTGAAAAAATTAACAAAATAGACCACTAGCCAGACTAATAAAGAAGAAAAGAGAGAAGAATCAAATAGACACAATAAAAAATGATAAAGGAGATATCACCACTGATCCCACAGAAATACAAACTACCATCAGAGAATACTATAAATACCTCTACACAAATAAACTAGAAAATCTAGAAGAAATGGATAAATTCCTGGACACATACACTCTCCCAAGACTAAACCAGGAAGAAGGTGAATCCCTGAATAGACCAATAACAAGTTCTGAAACTGAGGCAGTAATTAATAGCTTACCAACCAAAAAAAGCCCAAGACCAGAAGGATTCACAGCAGAATTCTACCAGAGGTACAAAGAAAAGCTGGTACGATTCCTTCCAAAACTATACCAAACAATAGAAAAAAAAGGGACTCCAGCCAGGCGCTGTGGCTCATGCCTCTAATCTCAGCACTTTGGGAGGCCAAGGCGGGTGGATCACCTGAGGTCGGGAGTTTGAGACCAGCCTGACCAACATGGAGAAACCCCGTCTCTACTAAAAATACAAAATTAGCCAGGCATGGTGGCACATGCCTGTAATCCCAGCTACTTGAGAGGCTGAGGCAGGAGAATCGCTTGAACTTGGGAGGCTGAGGTTGCAGTGAGCAGAGATTGCGCCATTGCACTCCAGCCCGGGCAACAAGAACAAAACTCTGTTTCCCCCAACCACCCCCCCACCCCCAAAAAAGGACTGTTTCCTAAGTCATTTTATGAGGCCAGCATCATCCTGATACCAAAATCTAGCAGAGAAACAACAACAAAAGAAATTTCAGGCCAATATCTCTGATGAACATCAATGCAAAAATCCTCAATAAAATACTGGCAAACAGAAACCAGCAGCACATCAATAAAAGCTAATCCACCACAATCAAGTCGGCTTTATTCCTGTGATGCAAGGCTGGTTCAATGTACACAAATCAGTAAATGTAATATATCACATAAACAGAACCAATGACAAAAACCACATGATTATCTCAATAGATGCAGAAAAGGCTTTTGATAAAATTCAACACACCTTCATGCTAAAAATACTCAGTAAACTAAGTATTGATGGAACATATCTCAAAATAATAAGAGCTATTTATGACAAACCCATAGCCAGTATCATACTGAATGGCCAAAACTTAAAGCATTCCCTTTGAAAACTGGCACAAGACAAAGATGTCCTCTCTTATCACTCCTATTTGACATAGTATTCTATGTTCTGGCCAGGGGAACCAGGCAAGAGAAAGAACTAAAGCGTATTAAAATAGAAAGACAGGAAGTCAAATCATCTCTGTTTGCAGATGACATGATTGTATATTTAGAAAACCCCATCATCTCAGTCCAAAATCTCCATAAGGTGATAAGCAACTTCAGCAAAATCTCAGGATACAAAATCAATGTGCAAAAATCACAAGCATTCCTATACACCAAAAATACACAAACAGAGGGCCAAGTCATGAGTGAATTCCCATTCACAATTGCTACAAAGAGAATAAAATACCTAGGAATACAACTTACAAGGGACATGAAGGACCTCTTCAAGGAGAACTATAAACCACTGCCCAGGAAAAGAGAGGTCACAAACAAATGGAAAAACATTCCATGCTCATGGATAGGAAGAATCAATATCGTGAAAATGACCATTCTACCCAAAGTAATTTATAGATTCAGTGGTATTCCCATCAAGCTACCACTGACTTTCTTCACAGAACTGGAAAAAACTACTTTAAATTTCATATGGAACCAAAAAAAGAGCCCATATAGCCAAGACAATCTTAAGCCAAAAGAACAAAGCTGGAGGCGTCATGCTCTCTGACTTCAAACTATATGACAAAGCTATAGTAACCAAAACAGCATGGTACTGGTACCAAAACAGCTATATAGACCAATGGAACAAAGCAGAGGCCTCAGAAATAACACCACACATCTACAACCATCTGATCTTAGACAAACCTGACAGAAACAAGAAATAGGGAAAGGATTCCCTTTCTGACTCATAAGCGGGAGTTGAACAATGAGAACACATGGACACAGGGAGGGGACTATCACACACCGGGGCCTGTTAGGGGGTGGGGGGCAAGCGGACAGATAGCATTAGGATGAATACCTAATGCATACGGAGCTTAAAACCTAGGTGACAGGTTGATGGGTGAAGCAAACCACCTATGTAACAAACCTGCACCTTCTGTACACGTATCCCAGAGCTTAAAGTATAATTAAAAAAAAAAAAAAACCTAGGCCCAGGACTGGTGACAGACAGTTCAGAGGATCCTGTTGGGTATGGACATGTCATAGCCAATAAGCAAATGCTGTGCTCCATCTCTTACTTCCCACTTGCCTTGCTAGTGTGTAATCTTCCCATTCCTACCCCACAAAAGCTTATATGCAACCTTAGTGGGGCTGGGGGAAGAGGAACATTCTATTTGACTAATAAAACTCTAAATTAACTGAGTTTAACATGCATTTAATAAGATTAATTTTTCTGCGACCAGTTAAAACAGTGTGTCAATGTTATAATGTTATAAAACACAGTGTTAGATTTTTGCATACCCGTGTTTGTGGTTTATACAATTAAAGCCAGTTACATGACAATTAAAGGAGATAATACATGTGAGATGATGCTTTAAAATTTTTGAGTATTATTTCAAGACTCAACAGTAAGTACAAATAGAAACCACAAATATATTGATTTTTTTGAGTAACTGACATTTAAAAAAATTATACAGGTATATTGATATCTTTACCAGATATGGTTTGTTACCTATACATCACTGTTCACTCCTTTCTTTGTCTAGGTAACCATCCTACTCCTCTGGTCCCATCTTTCCAGGGAGGAGGACCTCACACCATGACTCGTGCTTGCTCAAAACCAATCTTGGTGGACCTTTTGGTTTTGTGTGTGAGCCAATTATGGTAAATGTGATGTGAGCATAAATCTACTAAGAAGGTTCTGGGAAAGGTTTCCCTTACTAATAATAAGACTTATGAGAGAGCATATCTATTTCTTGCTTCTGAATGTTGTCATGCAAACATAATGCCTGTGAGGGGAGCCAGCATGATGGTGTCAACATTGAAAAACTGACGTTCTTGATTTTCTGCCGTAACTGGGGCTGGCAGTAACTAGTTCCAAAATTTGTGTGAAGTGGATATATTTGTTATTTTTAAAGCAAGTTGAGTGAGGGTATTTTTTTTTTTTGTTACCTGGAGTTGAAATCATCCTAAATTTTAGTTTAATAATGTATCTATTACTGGATATAATTTCTATTGAGTTGAATCTGCTCTGCAACTAAAATTCCACATTAAGATAGCCATTCCATGATCTGGCCAGTGGTGCAAAGGCTGAGCTGGTCAGAAGCAAAATATTTTCATTAAGTGCTTTGGACCAGTTTCCTTCAAAAATGATTAATGCCTATGCCTTACAGTAGGACATTCAAATATAAAAAAACACATTAAGCCTCACCTATTTTCTGGTAATTGCACTCATTCAACCTTATCCCTCAGAAGCCTGGAAAAAATTTCCCAGTGTGCCCAAAGAAGGCAGTCTCACCCTCAGGTACAGACAGGAAAATTTGAAAGCAATTAGACCTAGTTGATCCCCGACCCTCAATACTTTTTTTGGCTTCTGCCTGAAGGAAATTAGCCAACGTTTCAGAAATTAGCAGTTTTAAATCAAATGCCATTGTTAATGATTTTCTATCAGCATTGTAACCTGCACTTCTACAGTAATTGCCATTCTGTGACCTATTAGTCAAATGGTCCTTTTCAGTTTGAAAAAAAATTATGTCTCTGTCATGTATTAATAAAGCATGGCACTATATTCTCTAACTCACTACAAATAATTCCAGGAATGAGACACAAGAACAAACTGCTATCAAAATTAACTGTGCATATAAAGACATTCATAGGCATTGGTCTATTCTCCTTAATGTTACACAAGAAATTGAGAAAGCAAATTGCAAGAATGCCAATGTATAACAGAGTTGAACTGGTCTCTACCACCTGACCAAATGATAAAACAAGATTTGAAACCTCAAAGTAATCAGACAAGTGGAGGATCTATGGCTAATTCACACTCACTTACTGAAAGCTGAATGGCTAGTTGATAGGCAGTAAGTGAAAAGACATCCCCTGGAATCAAGCTTGGGAGAACTAACTGTTTCTGATAGTATCAGTCAAATTCTCTTGAACAGAAAATGTTAATTTTTTTTTCAATTTCGCTTCTCTCAAGGATGTTTCATAATTTGAGGCTTTTTTATCCAGAACAAGCTACTTAAACTAACTGTAGCTTGAAGACTTTATAAAAAAATTAAATTGAGAATCTTCCTTGTCTTGTCTGCGTTGGGAAAATCTTGTGAATATTCTGAAAACAGGAAGTCCCACAGAAGATAAAGAACTGTTAGTCACTATATCAGTATCATTGACCACAAAAGCTGATTGAATAACCTATTGTCAGTAAAAATGGAAAGGTGATTGTAATGGATTATTTTTCTGAGTCATCCATGATGTTCACTCCCTTCATTGATGCTTCGTGTCTGCAACTAAACTGTTTAGCTAAAAAGTATCATGCAAGTAATTCTGAAATTATGCATGGAGAAACCATTTAATTACTCATCGTTGAAGGATTTACGTGCTTTATTATATGGTTTTATCTCCGATTCATTGCCTGTCTCAGCCTCCATTTGTAGGAAATTGATTGGAAGATTTTCATACTATAAAATATCCCTCTGGAAGCCAAGAATTTGTTTGGTACACAGGTGTGTTAAGTCAGTCTTGCGTTGCTATAAAGAAATACCTGAGGCTAGTCGCAGTGGCTCATGCCTGTAATCCCAGCACTTTGGGAGGCCGAGGCAGGCAGATCACCTGAGGCCAGGAGTTCGAGACCAGCCTGGCCAACATGGCAAAACCCTGTCTCTACTAAAAATATAAAAATTAGCCAGGTGTGGTGGTGCAGGCCTGTAATCCCAGCTACTTGGGAGGCTGAGGCACGAGAATTGCCTGAACCTGGGAGGCACAGGTTGCAGTGAGCCGAGATCGTGCCACTGCACTTCAGCCTGGGTGATAGACCAAGACTCTGTCTTGGAAAAAAAAGAAAAAAAGAGAAATACCTGAGACTGGATAATTTATAAAGAAAAGAGGTTTAATTGGCTCACAGTTCTGCAGGCTGTATAAGAAGAATGGTGCGACATCTGTTCAGCTTCTGGGGAGGCCTCAGGAAGCTTTCAATCATGGCAGAAAACCAAGGAGGAGCAGGCCTCTCACATGGTGAGAGATGGAGAAAGACAGTGAGGAGGAAGATGCCACACACTTTCAAACAACCAGATATGAGAACTCACTCACTATTGCAAGGACAGCATCAAGCCATGAGGGATCCTCCCCCATGGCCCAAACACCTCTCACCAGACCCCACCAGCAACATTGGGGATTACATCTCAACAAGAGATTTAAAGGGGAAAACATCCAAACTATATCAGTAGGTAAGTCAAAATATTTAAAGAGCATTCATGAGAAACAAGGTCTTCAAAAGGAGCACAGGTGTCAGAAGCCCAGGCTCTAGTCTAAGTCCACTGCTTACGAACTGCGGTTTCTTAATTGTATCTGTTAATCTCTCTGGGCCTCAAACTCCTCGTATGAGAAGGACTGATGGTAATATCTGATTCATGGGATCGTCATCTAAACTTGTGAAATCATTCAGCACACAGCAAAGTGTTCTCTGTGGACTATAATTGTGTAAGAGAGGCCATGATTGGGTGGTCAAAAATTAGTAGACTTGGGCTAATTGTAAATCAATACACTAATATCTACAACTATATAATAACTGCCCTGAACATCTCAAAGTCTATTCTGCATTTTTAACAGTGACAAAACTTTGCCAATTTGTGAACATCCTTTCCTGTCTTGACTGCCTGCCCCTACTTTATTTATGAAACTCTTAAGAGTGCACCTATTCCCATTTGTTTCAAGGTTACCTACATGTGTTTCACATACATACAGCCAGGGTGGCATCTTGATAATTTACCAGCTGCTGTTAGGTAATAGTGCATGCAACAATTGCTTCATGCAACAATTGCTTCATTCCACCAATACACATGTTAAAGATTTTTTCATACACATATAATTGTAGAGAAATAAATATATATAACGTGAAATAAATGTTTATTAGAATAATAAATACTGGATTTACTCAATGTGTCATGCAAACTGATGTAATTTACCAGGTCCACATAACCTCTTTGAATGAACAAAAAGTTACTAAGTATGAAGAGTCTCAACTTTCCACAGTGATATAAATTTATCAGATTAAGAGCAAATAATTAGAGCTCTATAAAATGTAAAATCCTTCAAGGAAGAAAATGTTCTTGCTCGTTGCTCTTTCTAGCAGAACCAAGATTACTTTGGTCAACATTAAGTATAATTTCTATTTAATTTATTACTTTGTGTTCTACTTTGAGATACACTAAGCATGAAATCATCCCGTAAATCTAAGTTCCCTTCTGGTCTAATGCTGTTGATGTGACAGAGTAGAATAATGTCAGCTATTTTTCCTGAGGAATTTAAAAGACAGAAAATGGACTGAAAATTGGCCATGTCTTTTACTTTCTAAATGGCAGGTTTGTCTGTTTCAAAGCAAGAGATGCCGCTAAAATTGAACTAAACTTAACAGTGAAATTCTTTCTTTGATAGACCTGCTTGGTAAGCATCAAGAATTCTCTAAAGTTGCTTTTTCATAATCTTTAATATTCTGTGATCAATTCATATTGCTATTTAGATTTTTTTAAATCTTCATTTACAAATATTCACTAATCTTCTTTTTAAAAAGAGCCAAAATTGTATAATTTTGAGACTTTGAGTATGAAATACCAGGATAATTGAGAGGGGCTCTATTGACTACTAAAGTGAGCTAACTCCAGTTAAGCTGTTTCTCCTCTTTGTGCCTCAATATTCTCATCAATAGGATAACAGTAAACCATCTCTGCTCCCTGTCTATTCCTCAGAAATGTATCCAATCTTAAAACAAAATACTGTTATCACTTAGTGTTATAGCTGAAGATCCAGGCAACCATGAAAGAAGAATCTGAGTTTTAATGAAATGATAATGGTGTTTATAGAATAATACATAGAGAATAATATGAAAGGAATGCAGGATTCAATCAGGCAGTAAGTGATTAAGTTGAATACATTCAAGTGATAAAAGAACATATATCAGGGTTACAGAAATCTGTTGAAAGCAACCAGGTATTATAATTCGAAAAGGTGAGGACATAATTAGGGGCAGGTACAGCTTGAATCAGGAGAATGTGGACTACTGAACCAACCCACCTGAGGGATGTGTTATTGGAGTAACAGGTCCAGTTGTTGACTCAGGCATGTAGCCCTTGAGTTCCCTAAACCATATTTGCTCAAAGTCCTGTTGGCATTGCCTGTCTTACCCCTCTGCTCTTTCCTCACTGATGTCGCCTGTTGCTAACCTTCTTTCTATTGCAAAAGGGTCTGCACTTGTCTCCTCTAAGTCTTTAGACTCTGCAATTCATCATCTTCATCATTACCAAAGTCAGATTTCCAAACCCCAATCTCAGTTTTCCTTCTTAAAATCTTCAGTGGTCTTCAACTGAATTTTTCTTCCGAGGACATTCAAATCCCTTCACGATTTTATCCTCAGCAGATTTTCAGTCTCAACTTCATTTCATGTCCCTATCGTCTGTGTTTGGGCCATGATGTCTCGCTGGGTTGCCTACAGGTCACCAATATCAGATTCGCCTGAGATGCATGCCCTTGACCCCATTCCAGTCCTGCTGATCAGACTTTGCAGAAAAGCAGCCTTTGAATACACATTTTTAACTCACTCTTCAGGCAATTTTTAGTTACACAAGAGCTATTGTCACAGTAGATAATTCTCTGTCCTCCCAGCACCCTGCTTCACAATTCTCTCCTTCCTTTCTGCTTAGGATGCCTTTCCACCCCCACAGATCATGATTTGTAAATTTCTTCCTCCATTTCCCTGACTTTTGTTAATATTTACAGCACCCCCTTGGGGGTATTCATTGTTTCTTTCTCTGTAAACTTCTTGACTGGTGAACTCATATCTTATTCATGTGTGCATCCTTAGCCCATATCATGTTCTTTTATACTTAACAGGTCCTCAATCAATATTTGTACAATTAAATTTTTGAACTTGTCTAAGCCAGTTGAGAGTCACAGGAGAACACGAGATTAATTCACACTAATGGTGTCTGGCAAGGATTTCATTGGTTTGCTTTTATCTTTGTGTTGCTAAATAAAAGAAAAGTCTCTGGCTGCAATTAGCAAGACTTTTTCCTTAGGTAATGAATATTAATATGGATTGTCTGCAGAATTCAGAAAACGGAAAGCCAAATCAGACACGATGGTCTCCATAGGTTTTCTTTTTAATATTTCATATATTGATTTGCAACCTAAGCATTTATTTGATCAAAGCTATATGTCCTTTATAAATGTGTTAAATATTATTTTCAGTAAATTTTCATTGAGCTGGACATTGGAGAATTAGAAGGACTTCAACAGACAGAAATTATTATGCAATCTAGTCAAAGAAAAATAAAGAAATAGGCATGAAAAAGCAGTGAAAGAATTAGCGTCATACTTAAAGGACCAACTTAGCAGCTGGCTGATGAGTAACTATAGTTTTTCTTCCAGAGGACCTTCTGGCTTTGTTATGCTTTGCCAGTAGGGGCAATGATGTTACCTTTGAGGTGAAATGTACCCCTCCACTCTTTGGGAATCAATGTGGCCCACACTATGGCGGGTCAAATGGTGTTCACTCCTGGATCTGGCTTTTGGGGTGGAATTGGGGATGGAATTGAAAGAGGAAGGGAAGAACAACAGCAAGAATGCTTTCTTTCTCCTGGCCCAGAGAGGCTAATGGCTCCTTCTGGTATTCAAAGAGAAAGCCAGTCCCATTTCTGTTTAGATCAGATCCATAAACAGAAGGGAGCTTTGCAAAATCTCTTTTAGCTAGTCTCTAAAAAGGCCATTCAAAATCTATGCACTTATTTTAAGATGTAGTTTTAAAAATTTCATGTTAGGAAAAATAAATCACGTTAAACACGTAAAAATAAAATGAAACCAGTTATTCTCAAATATTTCTCAAGCCAAATTAATCTCTAGATTCAATTTATGTAAATTTGGGGAGGAGGCAGAATATGCTTCTAATCTCTCTTTTTATAGTAAAAATGCCATGATTTCTGTGACCATGAAAGATACACATGCCGGACAAAAATATTTTCATTTGATACGTATGGTGTTCGGAGATATGGGAAGGATTAAAAGACCATCTTTTACCAACAAAAACATAGGCAGTACAGAAAGGAGGATTGATACTAATTAGTATTATTGTTTTTTTAAATCAATATATGCTACAGAGAATAGGAATAATCCTCTGGTTAATAAAAAATAATTGAAAATTTCTACATATTTTCCCTAGTTTCCCACATAATCTCTCATTTTTCTATTGCAAGTTTTGCCAATGTTTCCTTATAAAGAAAAACCACAGGATAAAATCTGTGATGGTATAAAATGATAAGAACAATTTCCTTTTAAAAGTATCTTTCCGTTGGTGGCCACCTGCTACCAATATGTTGATGGTTGATGCTTAAAAGCTCTCAGACATTCCTTACAAATAGCCATTTGTTTTCAAAACATTTCTATTTTGTTTTTCTTTCCTAAAATTTCTTTTTAAAAATTATATTGTTTTCTGCTCATGTTTTTCTTTTAAAAATTTAAATTATTCAATTTATTATTTAAATTAAGAATTAATGCTGCAGTATCCAAAAATATTAGAAGAAACAAAATTCACACCCAAGATATGACTTTGATCAAAATAGTTTTTTAGGTTTTTTTGTTCTTCTTCTGATTGATGGATTTATTCAACAAATGTATCTTTCAGCACTGATTTTTGTGTCAGGCTCTATGCAAGTTCCTAAAATCACAAGATTAATGAAATGTAGTAGCTAATATCACTATGTTCATAGTCTACTAGGGGAAAGCAGCACATTTTAAGATGATTATGATGCAGTATGATCTACATAATAAAAAATATGCAAAAGGCAGGATTTCCTAAATAGTGGTTGACAATTTCCTTAAGGTTTATGAAGTATTTATGGGAGTTAGGGCTATCACGATATTTCTATTTTTGAGAAAGCAAGCAATAAACGATATAATTATTTTTAACTTTAAGAAAGTGTTGTTCAACAGTGTCTATGAGGATACAGTCAACTTGGGCAGATATTCATAAAAGTCAACTTTGACAGATATTCATAAAAGTCAACTTTGACAGATATTCATAAAAGGTACATGATGTGCTCTTGATTCAATCATTTGGGTTTTTTTTAACCACTCCATTTAAGGTAGGTTTTGACCATCATATAGTCTTAAGCTGTGTTTCTTCATTGTTAGATGTATTTTTAATGAATATTGAGGTATTACTTAGGTAGAATAAAATGCATCCATTTTAAATGTATGGTTCATTAAAATTTAACAAACGTATGCACTGGCTTCTTTTCTCATAACCACCAAAATAATGGTTATGATAATCTCCTGTGTTACTGTATGTGTCAGTAATTGCTTTTAATTATTGTGTAGAATTTCATTGTATGAATATATCCTTCATTTCCCATATTTCAAAGAGATGGATCTTATGAAATCGTCAGATGTCACATTTTATAAATGCCAGTGAGGTCAATCTGTTTTGATAGTGCTATTCAGGTTCTCCTAATCTTTATTTTTGTTCTATAAATTATTGAGAGAGCGATTTTGAAATATTTATCACTGTTTATAGATTTCACTGTTTCTCTCATTACTTTAGTCAGTTTTGCTTTATGAATTTTGGATCTTTGTTATTAGTAGCACATACATTGATGATTGTTATATCTTCTTGAAGAATGATCTTCTTATTATTTTGAAATATCCTTCTTTATTCATAGCAGTTCTTTTTTCTCAGACTGTAAAAAATGTTCAATTTTTACATATTTCTTTATCCTTTGTGCTATTATTTTCATTTTTCTTTAACTTTTACATGTATTATAACCCTTCTTTAAATGATACTCTTTTTGTTTTAAATGACAATGATCTTACAATGAAATTACAAAGAAAAAGTTAACTTTTTATATATCTTTTTTTTTTCCATTTCCAGTGCTCTTTGTGAAACCTTGTATATTTAAGTTTTCATCTGTTCTGATTTTCCTTAGGTCTAACAATCTTTTACATATTGTGTAGTATAAGTCATTGTAAGAGATCAAATTATCTTAGCTTTTGTTCATCTGAATTTTTAAAAAAATTTATCCATATTTTGTAGGGAGTTTTTATTGGATATAGAATTCCAGGCTGACCTTTTTTTTCTTTCAATGCTTTCTACATGTTGTTCCATGATTTTCTGGCTCCCATGGCTTCTCATTAGAAATAATTTATAATTTCATGTTTGTTTTTCTGTATGTAATGCATCATCACCTTCATCATCTGACTGCTTTCAAGTAATCTTTTTTTACTTTTTTCAGTTGTTTGACTATTACATGCCTAAGTCTAAAATGTTTGATCCCATTTTGGACTAAGTAAACTACATGAATCTATGCGTTGATAATTTTCATCAAATTTGAGAAAATTCTGGTAATTATATGTCAAATATATTTTATGTCTATTTCTCACTCTCTTTTTTTGGGATTCTAGTTATACTTGTGCTAGGTCATTTAATACTGCCATTTATTTCCATGAGTATCTATTCTTTTTCTTTTCTTCAGTCTTTTTTTCTCCCTGTTATTCAGACTTCCTCATTCATATTGATCTTTCTACAGCAAGCTTGTCCTACTTCCAGTCTGTCCTGAATATTGAGAGAATTTTTTGTTTACTGCCACTGTAATTTTAGTCCTAGAGTATATTTATTTCCTTTCTTAGAGTTTCAGTTTCTTTGCTAAATTCTCTGTCTATTCATTTGTTAACACTATAATTTTTGAGGACATTTAAAAATCATTTGAACACATAATAAGCGCTTAAAATATTATTCTGCTAAATATAACATTGAGAGAATCTTAGGTTAATTTTCCACTGATTGCTTTTTTCTTGAGTATAGGCCAAGTTTTTCTGTTTCTTTGTATGTCTATTAATTTATTATTGTTTTGAAAACATGAAGGGGATGTATTTCAGATATTTTAGTTTCTGTAATTTTTTCCTAAGGAGAGCCGATAACTGTGTGTAGTAGGCAGTTTAATTATTGGCTAATTTCACTGATTTCCTTTAAATTGTTTAATCTTAATTTTATATGTTTTGATTTGGTTCTGTGGGAAACCCTAAACCATTTTTGCTTGGCAGAACTCAACCTCCAAACTTTATCTACTCTGCGCTTCTTATTGGTGTTTGGTTTCAAGCTTTTGGGGGTAGGTATAGAGTAGCCCTTGTTTTCAGTCATGGTCCTTACTCCTAAGATGCAGCCTTTCTGATGTCTTCTTTGGATATCCCATGTTAAAGCCTTAACGTCTTTCCATCTGGGCACACCAATGACCCCAACACTACTTGATTGCTAATAGATCTGGTTGACTCTCAATCCTGTAGCTTCTATTCTCTGGAAAGCCTTAAGAAGGCTCAGCTTGCATATATCAAGCCCAGCTCTTGGTCAAGGACTCATGAGGACCCCCTTTAGATGTGTGGAGTTCCTCCTAAATAAGTACCTCTCTGTTTTCCAGTGCCTTCCTCTGCAGATTCAAGGAATGTCAGCTGTCCTGGACTCTGATCTCTGTCTCCTCAGCTCAGCCTACCTTTAGGTTAAGAACAAATTACTGGCCAGGCACGGTGGCTCACACCTGTAATCCCAGCACTGTGGGAGGCTGAGGCAGGCGGATAATGAGGTCAGGAGATCGAGACCATCCTGGCTAACACGGTGAAACCCTGTCTCTACTAAAAAACACACACACAAAAATAAGCCAGGCGTGGTGGCGGGTGCCTTTAGTCCCAGCTACTGGGAGGCTGAGGCAGGAGAATGGCATGAAACCGGGAGGCGGAGCTTGCAGTGAGCCGAGTTCTCACCACTGCACTCCAGCCTGGGCAACACAGCAAGACTCCATCTCAAAAAAAAGAAAAAAGAAAAAAAAGAACAAATTACTAAAGGAATACTTATTTGATAGGAACTTCGTCCTGATTCCATAGCTGTCCCTGTTCCCCCAGTACATAAACACATCTATTTACCCAGATAACAGTGAAACCAAGAGAAGAAAGGGGAAGTATCCATAAATCTTTTAAAACATATTTTAGACAAGGAGAGTGGAGATGATAGGGCACATGGAGAGGAAACCTAGGAACTCAATGGCAGATAATCTGAGAATGGGGATGTCTGTCATGGAATTTCAAGGTGGAAGTCTCTGTGAATACTAGGATGGCTTATTAGAGGCTTGCATCCCTTTGATTTGACACAGGCATTCAACCAAGTGTAAGATAAGGAGCCATTCATTCATTTGTCTGTGAGTCTCCTCACCCACCATTTTTGTATACTAGTCCTCCTATATAGAAAGATGTTTCACATTTTTGCTAAAATCCTTCTTTGTCATCTTATTTGACATTTTATACAGGTAAACTTAAACTATGTCTATGTACTAGGTTCCTCTTGCTGCTGTAACAAACTACCACACACTTGGTGGCTTCAAACAACACAAATATTTTGCAGTTCTGAAAGTCATCAATCCTAACATCAAGGTGTCAGCAAGACTGCATTTCTTCTCAAGGCTTTAGGGGAGAATCTGTTTCCTTGCCTTTTCCAGATCCCAGAGGCTACTTGCATTCTTTGGCTTACGGCCCCTTCATATCACTCCTGCCTCTGCTTTCCTCATTGCATCTCTTTCTCTGACTCTGGCCCTCCTGTGATTACATTGGACTCATCTGGGTAATCCAGGATCGCTCCCCATGCCCAGATCCTTAACTTAATCACATCTGCAAATTCACTTTTGCTCTAGCACAAGTTCCAGATATTAGGAAGGACAAGGATGTCTCTGGAGATCATTATTCCGCCTACCACAGTATAACTATGTTATCATTCTCATATACAACACTCAACAAACATAAACAAAATTTCCCATCACTTCTGATCTACAGTTGAAGTAACTAGAAGTTGGTAAATTTAGAGACTCAGAGGTCTTCAGAAATTTGAGAATTTTTCTTTTTAAATACCCCTTTTACACATTGATATTGATGTATAACATGTTAGTGAGGGAGAAAAATATAAAAGGAGGTTTGAAAATGTAATTCAAATTGGCCTTCACTAGAGTTTTAAGCATCTGTCTTGTCAAACTTTTTTTCTGTAGCACATAAAAATGTTTTCGTAATTTTTAGCAAGTTAACATTGTAAAACTATACCAAACTAGCCTTTTATCTATTTTGAACAAGAACTATTCACCTTTTCAGTGCCCTATTAAAAGAGAACTGTTTCAAAGAGTATCCTGAAAAAGCCTGTTTGAGATTTTCATTTAGAAACAAATCACAAGTTATTTTTAGAACCAAATAAAAATTTAAGTATCAGGGTTTGAATACAGTTAAAATTTTTTACACTAAAATATATATTTCATTTTCAAACCACACACAATATTATATATTTAGATTAGTTAGTGACTAAGCATTAATTTTATTCACTAACTTGAGCTATATTGTAAAAATTGATAATTTATTAAGAGGCAAAAGTCAATAGTTGTGTCAATGTAGTATAAAGATTTATTCAATGAACTTTGTAATAAATTCTTTAATATCATACTGATCCAAAATAAAAGAAACCTTTTAACCTAAAACCCCTTCTCTATCACACACCATACATTTTCTAAGAGGGAACATAAGATTATATTATTATCATGCACCAAGCAACATTGGGCATGCTTATGTGGACTTAAGGGAGCTCGAAAGTGAGTCCTTAGTTCAGCCAGGAAGGACTGGGGTTAAGGAAAGCTTCCTAGAGGAGATAAGTTCTAAGCTAATCGTGGAAGCATAAATAGGATTTAGCCAACACAGGATAAGCAGAAGGGAAGAGGTGGGGGAGGTCATTTCAAGCAGATACAACAGCATGAGAGAAATCGACACTGAGGCGATATTCCTAGATCATTAAAAAATAGACAGAGTGAGTTTAAAAGATGAGACTAGAGAGGTCAATAAGGAAAGATCATGGAGGATGTTATGTGCCACTTAAAGATCTTGATCTTGATACCACAGTGAAAGGAGAGGGAAGAGAACCAATCGAGAAAGTGATAGAGGATCTCTGTGGTTTCAATGGACCATGCAAAAAAAGACAAACATGACCCCTGACTTCATAAAACTTATATTTTAGCAGCTGTAAACTGACAATTTGTAATTATTTCATTTATTTGTTTATTGCCTACTGCTCTAGAGGAAATAAATCATTCCATGCTATAGAGAATTATGAGGGCCAGGTGTTTTTCAACATTGTCAAGGAAGGGGACATCTAACCTGAGATCTTACTGGTTAAGAGGAGCTTGCCAGTTGAAGAGTTAGTGGGGAGATCTTCCAGAATGAGTAAAGGCAATGTTCCAAAGTCCTAGACAAATTTAGCACTTTTAAGAAACAGTAAAAACGCTAGTGTCAATGGATCAGAATGTGATAGCAAAAAAGAAAAATACAAGGAGATTGGAAAGCCACATGAGGAGACAGATCATGCAGTCTCATTGCACAATAAGAATGTGCATCTTATTCTAATTGCACCTGGTGGTAATTAAAATGTTTTAGCAGAGGAGTGATATAATTTGGTTTAAATTTTTAAAATATTATTTTGGCAGCTGTACGTAAACTGAATTGAAAGGTAAGAGTGAAAATGAGGAGATCAAGTAGCTGAGATTTGACATAATTTGGACCACGTGTGGCAAAAAGATGGGGGAACAAATGTATTTGAAGAAGCAAAAGCTAAGATAATAAAGTGGCCAAATAGTACAGTAGAAACAAAAGCAAGTGTAGAAATTATTGTGCCAAATATGCATAATATTTATGGACTGAATTATTCTTTCAAAATTAAAGAATCTCATATTTTGCTTGGAAGCAAAATGCAGCTCTATGATGTTCACAAGACACATGTAACATAAAGTAAGAAGCACTGGAAATGGAGCGGTGGTCAGAGCAACCAGGGCAATGAAGACCATAAGTGATCTTATGAAATGGTGATGGCAACATCAGATAAATGCAATGCAAGGCCAAAGCTGTTAAAGGTGACAGTGAATGGCATAAAACAACAGATGTTATCATCTCCAAAGACAAGAGAGTTGTCATAATCAGCAGCACAATATTCACCATGCAGACAGCTTTGGAAATACAAGGGAACCCAATAAATGCACAATCCCATTACAATAGTAATGGGAAATTTTTTCATGTGTATTTTCAGAAGTTGACAGATTTTGAAGATAAAAATACATAAGAGCACATAAAATTAGAATCAACAGTTCAATTTTGTAGCCTCAAACTCTGAATCTCTGTATGAAAAGCCCAAAATACAAAGAGATATAAATCCATGCCAACTGTGTAACAAGGACACAGAGACTATCTCATATGTCAGTTTACATGGAAGTGGGGAAGTGAACATCAAGACCAGCCCAGCTGGCTCAAGAGCCTGTGAAAAGCAGAAAATTGGTGGAGACTGCACAGGGCAGAGCAGAGCATACAGAGGTAGGAGTCCTGGCAAACCAAGTAGAAATTACCCATAGAAAAGACAGGTCTCCCTGCTCCCCATCCCCAGAGGGAAGTAGTGACTACAGTGTGAGACCTGGGGAAGAGAGAATTGCCACTTGGATGGTAGAAAGGAGGAGGCTTGGAGGTGTGCAGACCAGAAGGGCATTATTGGAAAGATATCCCAGAAGAGTGAGATGACTCTCAGACTCATCCATGAAGGGAAAGAAGGAGCAGTCAATGAAAATGAAGAATCCTACTGAAGTTAAAGCATTATCACAGCAAGACACAACAACAAAACCTATCTGTCCAAAAAGACTATATATTAAAGGAATGAAACTCTCCAACAATGAAAAAGGGTACTTTTAAATTAAGAAACCTTGTAAGTCACCCAAATTCACACTCCCTAAGGAAAAGGACCTTGAAGGGTAGGAGAAGATACCACTCCAAAATATGTCACTTGGCATAAGAATTATTTTTAGCTGAAGCCAGTGAAAAAGAAGCAGATACAAGAAAAGCTTTCTGCCCTCCCCCTATTCGCCTAAAAGCAAGACATAACTTTGTAAAGATGTCCCCCTTCCCCTCTGTACTGGGAAGACAGAAATTAATTATCAAAGACAACTATAGACGCTTACCAACCTGGAGGCGCTACCAGAGGAATCTATACAACAAACCTACTAACTAGCCCTATCTTCCAGTAGTTTCTCCCCTGTGTTTACATTCTCACAGCTTGCCATCCTTAAAACTCAGTTGTTTTTAGAGACAGGTCTTGCTCTGTTTTTCAGGCTGGAGTGCTGTGGTATGATCATAGCTCACTGCAACCTCAAACTCTTGGGCTCAAGCAATTCTCCTACCTCAGTCTCCCAAGTAGCTAGGATTACAGGTGTGCACCACCACAACTGGCTATTTTTTAATTTTAATTTTGATTTTTTTAGAGATGAGGTTTTGCTGTAATGCCCAAGCTGGTTTTGAACTTCTGGCCTTAAGTGATCCTTCCACTTTGGCCTCCAAAATTGTTATTAATAGAATTACAAGCATGAGCTACCTAGCCCAGCCAAATGTGTTGTTCTTTGTGAAGAAGCTATATAAACCCATGGTCTAACCACTCTTTGAGGCACACATATCTCTGAGAGCTCTCACGTGTATGCACCAGGTACATGTTAATATACCTCTGCTTCTTTTTCTCTTGTTAATCTTTGGTCAGTCTAGCTAACAGGGCCCCCACCTAAGAACATAGGAAGAAGGGAAAGAGAAAAATATCTTTTTCCTCTTCTACAACTTAATGCTCTGGCAAAAGCACAAAACCTTTACAAAGGACCACAATGCAGATGTAAAGCAGAGGAAAACTGTAACGTAACACTCTACCATGAGTTAAGTATCATCAAAAGCACTATATAAAAAAAGATGATAGTTAAGCCTGGAAAAATTTGAGGAAAAGAACAAAATTGTATCAGAAATGAACACTAATTATAAATATCTAGGGAGGAATAGAATCAACTGAAAATGTACTGAGATGCATTGAAAAGAGGTATAAAAACAAAAACATGCAAAATTTTAAAAATTACAGATCAAATGATATAGAAATAAATACAGAAAAAGGTCTAACACAGTAATGTCTCTGAAGAAGAAAAGCCAAGCAATAGATTGAACTGATGCTTAACATTATTAAAAAAAAAACAAAAAAAAAACAAAAACAATTCTAGGGCAGAATGTTGAATTGTAAAGACTTAAATGTAGACGTTAAACGACCCACAGTGAATGTGGAGAGAATAAACCCAAAACGATACATTCTGATACACATCCTAAAAACAACTATTAAGTTTCAAAGACAGAGCAAATTACCCTCTAAATCTTTGGGTAAAATGATGAAGTCACTTTTTGGTAAGTTTAAAAATAATCTAAAAAATACACTTCAAAGAGTTTCAGAATCTCCCGCCATAGCCTCCAACCCAAATGAAAGAAGTGAGACAAAGATTTGCAAGAACTGAATTTAGTATTCAATCAAAAATTGAGTCAGCCCTGAAACCTGAAAAGAAAATCGATTTCAATGCTGATTTTATGTTGTAAGTAAGCCGGCATTGGTCTTGGAGTTTCTAGATCTTTGCTGGAATCCTACCTTAGGCAAGTTACATAACCTCTCTGAAGCTGAACCTCAGTTTTCATATCTTTAAAACAGGAGTGATGAAACTTCAAAAGATGAATGTGAAAATTAAATTAAATTATACATTGAAAATGTCTGGCACATTACAAATATTCACAAAAATGAATTTTTAAAAATTTTAATAAATTTTTATAGAGTTTCTTAGTACTCTTATTTAGAAAAAATATAGTTCTTTAAAAAATGTAGTCATAGCACATTTTCCCATAAAATGAATTGCTGTAGTTCTTTTAAAATTATTTTTAATAAAACGAAGATGGCGTCTCCCATTGTTGTCCAGGCTGGTCTCAAACTCCTGGGCTCAAGCAATCCCCTTGCTTCAGCATCCCAAAGTGCTGGGGTTACACGTGTGAGCCACCAAGCTGGCCTGCTGTAGCTCTTAATTTTATAAAACAACAAGAAAATTGAAGCTTTTATCATGTTACTTTTATTTATTTTGTTAATTATCATGAAGATTTCTACAGTAAGAAATGTTGTCATGAAAGTGTTTATTTTTTATTTCTAATATTTCTTTTTATCACTAAGTCATTTCCGTGCTTTTATTAACTTCTACTGCAGCCTTGTTGCAAGTTAGAAATGTAAATTCACTTGACCATGGGTTTCTTTTTTTCCTTGAGAACTTTAATGGATTCTCAAAATATCACAATATCTAATATGAGTTCAATATCTGACAAATCAAATGTTCAGAATGGTTATATTTTCTGGACTAGCTTTATAATACTACTTGAAATTTATATTTGTCAAGAATGTTGCTTTTTGATGCTGTGGCTTTACATGAAGATTTTCAACTGCTTTCTGCTAAGTGGGGTCATCCATTGTGTCTCAGAAAAAAATATAGAATGAGTTTCCTTTCATTAACTTCGTTTCTTTTCTTAATAACATTTTGTACCAGTATCTTTTCATACATAATTTATAGTTTGAAAATTTTCTTTGAAACAGGCTTTTGAAGCACCTAGAAGATGATCTTAACCTTTCTGACATTTATGCCTTCTGCAAATGGGAAAAGCGATATAAATTCAGGCATTTTTCTCTTGGCAAGTAAACATAGATTGACTCTTTGTTTTGAAAAGATAAGGTAAACAGGCCCCAGGAGAACTAGCAGTGTAGTTTAGTTTCTTCCACCAAACATCTGTGTGTTTATTTCCAGAAAAATAGAGAGAAGGAGCATATTTTGGCTGTTAAATAAAATACCATGCAACCTGCAGTGGAGCATCACTGTAGAAATCTCAGTCCAGCTCCTCTATGGCCACTATACTCATGACTATGGTCAGAGGTAAATGAGAAAATAAAAGGCATATAGTACTTTTATGTTCAACATGCATGTTTCAGTCTGTGTCCTCGGGAAGGGGACTAGACAGGAGATTATTGTATAGGATGCCCCTCAGAAGGTGCTCATGAGATGAACACAGGTGGAACGAAAAGGAAGGAAGCAGGATCAGGCAGAGACAGGGCTCAAGTAGTGACACCGTCACCTCTGCAAGCCTGAGAGAAGCTCTGAAGATGGATGACATTACGGAGCTTCTCCAAGGAGGGGCAAGGCCTTTATGGATCTTTGCCAGTGGGTGTGGCCTTGGGTGAGGAAGCTCCCAGCTACTGAGCTAATCCCCAAAGGGGCTGACAGTTGAGGACTGACTTCTAGCAACTAGGGTGGGAAACCTTGTTTTCCTGAGGAGGATCTAGGTAGTACATCACAGTACTAGAAAAGAAGGGAATTTCATGTTGAGAAATACAGATGCATGAGAAATCATCAAAATGGTTTTCTATTTAATTCAACACAATTCAGTTTTAATGACTGTGTTCTGTGCATTCTGCTGGGAGACTCAGATTATTCTGAAGTGATTATATCTTCTCCCTGTCTTTAGATAACCAACAACTTGTTGGGGGTTGAGTAAGGAATCAATAACTACTCTGCAAAGCAGACTATGCTACATGGCATAAAGAGGTAGAAGTGATCTCAGAAGGTTACAGAGTAGGGGCCCTCAGAGAAGGCTTTAGGATGTGGGAGGCATTTGCAATGGACCTTAAGGAGTTAAATACATTGAAACAAAGACACAGATAAAGGACTTCCAGGCAGAGGGGACATAGCTGGGTTTCCCGTAGGATCTTAGTAACTGCTCATTGATGAGGACTTTAGAAATCCTTTAAAAGGGTAGACAATGAATGATTTTATTATAGAATCGATGTCATAGCCACAGAGTTGGAGAGGAATTTTTCTGTCCTTAGAAATATATCATTAGCAAAGTGAAAGAAGCACCTGTCCTCACACCACAAATTATATATCAAGAGTCCATCTCTTCATCTTTCAGGAAGGATGGAACACTATCCTAAGTGTTCAAAAAAGCAGAAGTTTCTGTGCAGTTTAGATTTACTACAATACGAGTAAATAAACATAGAGTGTATATGTAAACTTATATCTCCATATGGCAGGCAACTGCACCAATATGTATTAGAACCCAAAGAAGAAAAGAATCTATTTTCTCCTGTGGATCTGTTTCTCCCATTCCTAACAGAGCCTCAGGCATCAATCGAAGGTAGATATATTTAATAACCCACTTGCTGTGCTCAGAGGAGCAAATTTACAGTTGCCTCCAGCTCTCCTCCCTCTACCTACCCTTGTCTCTGTTGTGCAAGGAAATCACAGCTTTGACCACACTTGTCGGCAGGACAATTGCTCTCAGGCAGTAGCCTTCACATAGTTGGCTCTTATAGTCCCTGGCAATTTCTTATTATGTTTACTGTGCTACTTATTCTCCAATTATTTCTTTTGCACAGTGTTGCCTCCTGGCCAGATTATAAATTCCTTTATAGAAAAAATAGCACTTTGAATCTCCCACAGCACCATCATAGTGCCATGCCTCAACAGGTTTGGAGAAAATAGCTGATGATTCTGATTGACTGGGCACCTACTACCAAGACAATAGAACATTGCTAGAAATTGCCATAGGTGGGCATACTACAATGCCAAATTTAAGCTATCAGGATACAATTCATATTAGGGCTCATGTTGCTACACCCTACACCCTTGGTGGTCACTACCATGTTTTAGATGGCATGCTGTCCTCGGAGCTTAGGCCTACCCTGAAAATGATTGGGAAAGGCTAGAGCCATTTAGGCTGCTGATGTTGCCCTGGGAGTGAGGATGCTTGAGGTGGCAAGAGTATGTTCTAAGAAGACTTTCTTAAGTTGTGTTTATTATTACAATGGAACTTTTCTCACTTTCCCCAGAGAAATCTTTAGTAAAATCTAAAGTAATGATAAGTTAACTGTTGAGTTTGACTTACTTTGGGGGTGAGAAGTATTAAGTCCTTCAGTGTGGGCCCAGGAGAGAATCGCTTACTAGGCCGGTGTAAGTGATATTTTTCAGAAGAGTTACTTTGTCTCTACACCTAGTAATAAACCATGAAGTTGTTTCTGTCCATATTCTTTAGTCTTATTCCCTGTGAAGCCACAAAGATGTATCGTGTTCTACCTTGAGGAAGAGAACTAGACTTCAATGTACATACTCTGCGTACCAACCTCATACTTGGCTTCCTTTCATTTTATTCATCTTTATTTTCATATTTCCAGTTTTCTCAACTTATTTCAAAATGTCTTCTTATATCAGTTGGCTCAGAAGCATTTCTAATGAAATTAAATAGAAAAATTAGAGGAGAAAGAAAGAAAGGATGGCAGAATAAAAGATGGCTCTCGAAATAGTCGAGTCAAAAAAGCTGTTAGGTTTACCCTGAAATTGACCAACGACTTTAGATTGTTACATGTTCCTCTTTCAAAATAAACATCACTTCCCAAAGTATCAAAGGTTTAAGCTGTAGAGAAATGGCAGAACTTTTTCTTGCAGTCATTGCCTTTTTTCCATATTTAATCAGAAAATAAGCAACAAATTTGTTAAGTGCCTGTTTTATAGCTGCCTGTGTAAAGAAGAAGGAAGAAAGGAAGAAAAGGAGAAAGAATGAAGAAAAGAAAAGAAGGAAGAAAGGAAGGAAAGAGGAGAGTAAAGCAGAGGGAAAAGGAGAGAGAAAGGAAGAAAGAAAGAAGATACAAGAATGACATCTATGAGCCCAGTAGATTTCTCCCGATTTAACTTCCAGAACTCCTCTTGCATATTAAAGATTTAATCAGTGATTCATTAACAGGGAGGATATCAGCATTAGAAGGATGCGTGTGTGTGTGTTTGTGTGTGTGTGTGTTTCAAATTCTTCATTACTCCATCCATTCAAGAATGTGTGGTGATTTTACTGATATGAAGATTTACCATCTTAGTAGAATTTGCTGAAGGAATCCTGTTGCTTCCCACAGCAGTATTGGGACTTAAAAATTGAGTGCCCTTGGTGCCCATGAAGTCAAATCACTCAGTAATAACTTAGAGTAAATGATGTTTTTTTGTGTGTGAAAATCTTATATACTTTGGGTTGCAATTATTGCTTGAATTGATTTCAGGGATGTCTGTCAGAAGTAAATGCAAAACTTCTTTTTCTAAGGAAATCCCTGAAATCTTACCAGCCTGTGAGAATTTGTGTTCTCAGTTATAGAATTCTTGGGCCATAAAGATAAAGTGAAACCCCAGTCAAAATAAAGATAAGCCCATAGATATAAATTATTGCCCAGATTTTCTCTGTTCTCATCTTAATCCTAGGCAAAACTATAAATAATCCCTTTCTTCTCCCTGTGCCTATAGACTTTTTTTTTTCACTGTTCTATTTGTTCCCAAGGCATATAAGCCTTAGCAGGGGTAAAGACGGGATCAGTTCTAACTCCCACCTCCTTCAGGCTGAGGCCTCGCTGTTCATCCTCTTGGTGCCATTAGACCTAAACCCTTTTGGTTCCCAGGGCTGTAGCACTGCAGAAAGTCAGCTCCAATCACTCCCCTGATTTTCACTTTCCTTTTCCATTTGGCCTATGAGAATTCCTTTTACTTTTCTTAATGATAACTTAGGATTTTAAAGTGTCTTTTATCCAGCAGGATTTGTAAATGCTGAAGGACTAGAAGGATTTTTAAATAATCAGAAACATCGTATGTCTGGAAATCTTCCAGTGACACTATTAAATTATTTCTTTCTGTGTCAGTGGGTCAGCAAAATGTGACTGTAGAGCTGGGACTGCCTCTATGCACAGAGCATCTTGGAGGAGCTTTTGCTTCTTAATCAGAAATGAGGGATTGTAACTCTGTCTTTCCTCCCAATGACTGTGTCTATATAATGACCTTGTAGTATTAAAGAAAGGTGTGTTGGCTTCTCTTCAATACTTCTAGAAAATACCATGATGGAAGCATCAGTGATCATCTTACCAAGCCACTATAAATGAGACTGAACCTATCTTTTGCATGTATTATCCAAATGCGTCACAATTAAAAATATTTGCTTGACTTTTAACCATCCACTTACTAGTTATCTAGATTTAGTTTTAATATAACAAAATGTATAATGCTAAAAAATATGGAGATTATGTGATGAAATATGAGATAGAGTTGCCTCTATTCAATGACAGATAGAATGAGACTGAAATGTCTGGAGAATTCTGAATACCTGAGTGTTGACGCAAAAGTTAATCAGAGCCTCCTGAAAATAAAAGACCGAGTCAACAGCTTTAGAAACCATTGCTTTATTTTAAAAAGAAATAAAAAATTTTAATATTACACAAATAAAAGTGAAAACGGTATTTCTTTAAATTTGCACTAAATTTCCATTAGTCTGTCTTGCTTACTTTAGTTTGATCAAGAGTAAGAGCCAGTCAAACTTAATGAAAAATCATCTCTTCATTTAAAATTTTAAATATTTGAATATTAGCACCTAGAATAAAATGCCATGAGGAGCAATTTAAACCACTGTAAAAACTGAATTTCCAGATGGTTAGAAGAGTTGTCTGCTCGTTTCTTGGCTGAGGAAATGGTACATCCTCTCAACAGTCTCACACTGACTCAGGGATAGGTCCAATGAGATCCAGGCTTATGAAATCCTTCACCACTTGTCTTGATTTTCTGTTTTTCTTTTTCATCAGCAAGTAATATTCTTTCTCCAACTTTCGATCATTATACTCTGTTATTAGAGGCTATTTAAATTTGCTGCCCTGATGTATGCATCCCAACAGAGTGATATTCTTGCATAAATGGGCTATTGTGATGAATACTGGGTAATAGAACATAAAATGATGTCATTAAAATATAGCATATTGATGCTTTGTCCGCAAGTTTTTCCTGGTCGTACTTGAATGAACCATCTTCTGAATTATTTTTAAAGGTGTGAACACATAGCTTAAACTTTTTAATGACTTCACAGACCCATTCAATATACGGAAATCAATATAATTAGTATTTGCCCAGAACATTCATGACTATAGCCAATAACTTTTTCCTTAGACGGCCTGCACATTTTAGCATGACATCACAAACCATTAGAGCATTTAACACTAAGCTGCCACTAAGTGTCTACTATGGATTAGGCTTTACATAAAATCCTTACAAAAATCCTCAAGATTCTTATTATTACCCGCAATTTACAGGTGAGAAAATGGAAGTCAGATAATTCAAGTAATTCACCCAATATAGTACACCGATTAAGTGTCAGAGCCATGACTTTCTCTAGGGCCGTTTGATTCCAAGAAGTTTTTCATGCTGCTATCCTGCTTGCAAGTGGCCCTGGGATGAACCAAGGCAATAACTAAATGATACTCACACATGGTTTATAGATAAGGAATTTCAGTTGTATTCTCAAGAATGCATCAAAACTAGTGTGATCCTAATTGCCTGATTAAAATCTAATTTTCTCTAATGGAGATCCTGAGGAAGGAGCACTGGAAGAAGCAGGAATTCTTTGGCTTCATGCTCAGGGAACCTCTCCTGTTTCTCACAGTAGTGTGGATTTGGCTTACCCTAGCTCCCCCTCTCCCCAGTAGAGAGTCAGTTTAGCTCAACAAACATTGAGTGAATAGGAACTTCCCAAGTAACCTACACCAATGTCAGGTCTGGAAACAAAAACAATTAAGGCTCATTTTCTGACCCTGAGGAATGGCCAGTTTAATCTCTTCTATTTTTATTGTCTTTCCCACTCCAACCAAATGAAGTTGGGAGACACATTAGTTACACACACTTCTACTGGAATCTGAGAATTGCAGGTTGCATGTTCCAGGCCTTCCCTGTCAAGAATGAGCTACTGGTCTGGTTCACAATCCCTAGGTGAGATGGCATAGGGTAAGTACTTCTCACACTGTGCAAATATTTTCCACTGTTGCTGTGTTGATCAGGAGAATCAGGGCTGTCCTTTGCTGCCAGAAGCAGAGGGCTTGTTCCTTGTTCTTGAATGTCTCCTTTGTCTAAGTTACTTTAGTTTCTACTATACTGAGATTTTTAAATTTATTGATTATCCATTTTAATAAACTGTCTACTTATTACTGGCAATGGCAACGTGAGGTTAAATAATTTTTTTTTTTTTTTTTTTGAGACAGAGTCTCTGTCTGTCGCCCAGGCTGGAGTGCAGCCGTGCCATCATGGCTCACTGCAAGCTCCGCCTCCCGGGTTCACGCCATTCTCCTGCCTCAGCCTCCCGAGTAGCTGGGATTACAGGCTCCAGCCACCACGCCCAGCTACTTTTTTGTATTTTTAGTGGAGACGGGGTTTCATCGTGTTAGCCAGGATGGTCTCGATCTCCTGACCTCGTGATCTGCCCACCTCAGCCTCCCAAAGTGCTAGGAATACAGGCGTGAGCCACTGTGCCCGGACCAAATAATTTTTTTTTTAATATCCCTATTTCAGGCTATAAGGGAGCATATAGCACTCTTATAGCACCTTTCCAAGGTTTTGTTTCTCTGTTTATGGTGATGTTCTCTATGCTAAAAGAACAAAAATCATAATTTCCTGACATCATTTGTTTTCATTATTCTTGTTTTGGAAATAATTGTTTACAAAAAATGGAATCACCGTGAGATACTTTATCTTGTTTCCTAAGAAACATGGAAATTGAAGCTGCGAAAACCAGTTGACCCTGTAGAAACTCGAATTTACCGACTCTGATAGAAAACTCTGAGCAGCTCTATTTCTTTTGAATACCTACCCTAAATGGATGATATGTGGGTCCTGAACATTGGACATACATCATCTAGAGTCATCCTCGCCTCATCATTGCTTCAATGAGGGGAAGGATAAGAGGTTAGCTGACATGCCCACTGTCACACAGCTTTGTAGGTGACAGAGCTGGAATGTGAACCCAGGGATCTGACATCAGGGTGCCCCCCCTTGTAGCACTGTGATACATCCACTCTTCCAATACCCGACATGAATAATTCTAACTACTGTCCAAACACTGTATGAAGCAACTGAAACCCAAAGAAAAGGATCATATGCCTATATTCTAAGTTACTGGTCTTCAAAATTGTGTATTCTATACTCCATAAAATAAGTTTGAAAAATTATACCTTATTGCATATTTTTAGGTTGGCATCTAAAATTCTTCATCATAAATTTAAATATCTATGATGGTGCAATTTCTTGACTATTATAAATATTGATGATTTTAAATGAAATTTTCACATTACCACTTAAATGCATGCACTGGATTTAATTACCATGGTAATTTGATACCCATCATCATCCATTTAAAATATATGTGACTAAGTTCTTTAGTGGTTGGAAGTTTTACACTGTAACTTTTTCTCTTTGACTTTATATTACCATTCTATGTATCCCACAGAATTCTACCCTCATAAGATATTAATCTGCTTGAAGGTCTTTTTCTTAAGTTTTTAATTCTTACAGGCACATAATAAGGGTACATATTTATGGGGCATATGAGGTATTTTGATACAGGCATACATAGTGTAATAGTAACATCAGGGTCAATGGGGTACCCATCACCTTCTTTGTGTTATAAGTATTCCAGTTACACTTTTTAAGTTATTTTTAAATGTACAATAAATTTTTGTTGACTGTAGTCATCCCATTGTGCTTTCAAGTATAAATGAATGAGAACATATGAAGTTTGTCTTTTTGTGCCTGGCTTATTTAACATTAACTTAACATAATGACCAGTTCCAATCATGATCTTGCAAATGACAGAATCTCATTTTTTTATGGCTAAAGAGCACTCCATTGTGTATCAATACCAAATTTTCTTTATCTGTTCATCTGTTGATGGACACTTAGGTTGCTTCCAAATCTTGGCTATTGTGAATAGTGTTGCAATAAACATGGGAGTGAAGAAATCTCTTCAATATACTGATTTCCTTTATTTTGGGTATATACCTAGTAGAGAATTGCTGGATCATATAGTAGTTCTACTTTTAGTTTTTTTTAGAAACCTCCAAACTCTTCTTTATCACCATTGTACTAATTTACATTGCCACCTACAGTGTATGAGGGTTCCTTTTCCTCCTACATCTTCAGCAATGTTTGTTATTGCCTGTCTTCTGGATAAAAGCCATTTTAACTGGAGTAATACGGTGTCTCATTGTAGTTTTGATTTGCGTTTCTCAAATAATCAATGATGTTGAGCACCAAACATAGGCCTGTTTGCCATTTTTATTTCTGCTTTGAGAAGTGTCTATTCAGACCTTTTGCCTATTTTCTAATCAGATTACTACATTTGTTCTTATTGAGTTGATTGAGCTCCTTACATATTCTGGTTATTAATCCCTTCTCAGATGAATAGTTTGAAAAAAATTCTCTCATTTTGTGGGTTGTCCCTTCAGCTTTGTTGATTGCTTCCTTTACTGTGCAGAAGCTTTTTAACTTGATGGGATCCCATTTGTCCAGTTTTGCTTTGGTTGCCTGTGTCTGTAGGGTTATTACTCAAGAAACCTTTGCCCAGACCAATGTCCTGGAGAGTTTTCCCAGTGTTTTCTTTTATTTAATAGTAGTTTCATAGTTTGAAAACTTGGATTTTAGTCCTTAATCCATTTTTATTTGATTTTTTATATGGTGAGAGATAGAGGTCTAGTTTCATTCTTCTGCCTAAGGATATTCAGTTTGTCTAGCATCATTTATTGAGGAGACTGTTCTTCCCTCAACGTATGTTATTCGCACCTTTGTCAGAAATGAGTTTATTATAGACTTATGGATTTATTTCTGAGTTCTCTATTCTGTTCCATTGGTCTATGTGTCTGTTTTTATTCAAGTACCATGCTGTTTTGCTTACTATAGCACTGTAGCGTAATTGGAAGTCAGGTAATGTGATTCTTACAGTTTTTTGCTCAGGATAGCTTTAGCTATTCTGGGTCTTTTGTGGTTCTATATACATTTTAGGATTATTGTTTCTATTTCTGTGGAGAATGTCATTGGTATTTTGATAGGGATTTCACTGAATCTGTAGATTGCACTGGGTAGTGTGGACATTTTAACAATATTGATTCTTCCAATTCATGAACATGGAATACCTTTCCATTTTTGTGTCCTCTTCCATTTCTTGCATCAATGTTTTATAGTTTTCATTGTAGAGATCTTTCACTTTTTTGGTTAATCTTATTCATAGGAGTATTATTTTACTTGCGGCTATTGTAAATGTATTACTTTCTTGACTTCTTTTTCAGATTTTTTATTGTTGGCACATGGAAGTGCTACTGAGTTTTGTATATTGATTCTGTATCCTGGATCTTTACTAAAGTGATCAGTTCTAATACTTTTTTGATTAAGTCTTTAGATTTTTCCAATTATAAGGTCATATCATCTGCAAATCAGAATAATTTTACTTCTTTCTTTCCAATTTGGATGCCCTTAATTTTTTTTTCTTATATGACTGCTGTAGCTAGAACTTCTAGTACTATATTGAATAACAGTGATTAAAGTGGACATCTTTGTCTTGTTTCAGATGTTAGAGGAAAGGCTTTCAGTTTTCCCCATTCAGTATACTAACTGTGTGTCTGTTGTATATGGCTTTTATTGTGTTGAGATATGTTCCTTCTATACCCAACTGAGATATGTTTTTTCTATGCCTAGTTTTTTGAGGATTTCTATCATAAAGGGATGTTGAGTTTCATCAAATGCATTTTAAGCATCAGTTGAAATGGTTACATAGTTTTTGTCTTTAATTTTGTTGATATGATGTATCAAATTGATTGATTTGCATATGTTGAGTCAAAATTGCATCCCTGGGTTATATCCCACTTGGTCATAATGAATGAACTTTTTAGTGTCTTCCTGAATTCAGTTTGCTAGTATTTTGCTGAGGATTTTTGCATCAGGGATATTGGCCTGTAGTTTTATTTTTTTGAAGTGTCTTTGTCTGGTTTTTGTATGAGGGTGATACTGGCCTCATAAAATGAGTTTAGAAGTATCCCCTCCTCCTCCATTTTTGGAATAGTTTGAGTAGAATAAATATTAGTTCTTTAAATGTTTGATAAAATTCAGCAAGGAAGCCATCAGGTAGTGGGCTTTTCTTTGCTGGGAGATTTTTATTATGGCTTCGATCTCATTACTCTATATTTGTTTGTTCAGGTTTCAGGTTTCTTCATGGTTCAATCTTGGTAGGTTGTATATGTCTAAAAATTTATCTATTTCTTTTAAATTTTCAAATTTATTGATATATACATGCTCATAGTAGCCGCTAATAATCCTCTGAATTTCTGAGGTATCAATTGTGATGTCTCTTTTTTGCCTCTGATTTTTTCCACTTGGGTCTTCTCTCTTTTTTTCTTAGTTAAGGCATAAGGTTTGTTGATTTTATTTATTTTTAAAAAACAACTTTGTTTCATTGATATTTTGTATCATTTTCTTAATTTCAGTTTCATTTATTTCTGCTCTGATCTTTATTATTTCTTTTACTAATTTTGGGTTTGGTTTGCTCTTGCTTTTCTAGCTCTTTAAGATGCATCATTAGGTTCTTTACCTGAAGTTTTTCTACTTTTTTGATGTCGGTGCTTATTGCTATAAACTTTCCTTTGAAGAATGTTTTCACTGTGTCTCATAGGTTTTAATATGTTGTGTTTTAATTTTCATTTGTTCCAAGAAATTTTTAAACTTTCTTCTTAAAATCTTCATTAACCATTTGTCATTTAGGAGAATATTGTTTAATTTCATATGTTTGTATAGTTTTCAAAATTCCTCTTGTTATTGATTTCTAGCTTATTCCATTGTGGTCAGAGAAGGTACTTAATATGATTTCATTTTCTTGAATTTTTTGTTTGTTTATTTATTATTTATTTATTTATTTGTTTATTTATTTATTTATTTTTTGAGATGGAGTCTCACTCTGTCACCCAGGCTGGAGTGCAGTGGCATGATCTCGGCTCACTGCAAGCTCCGCCTCCCGTATTCCTGCCATTCTCTGGCCTCAGCCTCCCAAGTAGCTAGGACTACAGGCACCCACCACCACGCTGGGCTAGTTTTTTTTCCGTATTTTTAGTAGAGACAGGTTTCACCGTGTTAGCCAGGATGGTCTCAATCTCCTGACCTCGTGATCCACCCACCTCGGCCTCCAAAAGTGCTGGGATTACAGGCGTGAGCCACCACGCCCGGCCTCTTGAATTTTTTTAAAGACTGTTTTTGTGACCAAACATAGGGTCTATCCTTGAGAATAATCTATGAGCTGAGGAGAGGAATGCATATTCTGCAGCCATCAGAAAAAATGTACTGTAAATATTTACTAGGTTCATTTGTTCTATAGTGCAGATTAAATTTAAAGTTTCTTTGTTGATTTTCTGTCTTGATGATTTGTCCAATGCTGAAAGTGGGATGTTGAAGTCTCCAGCTTTTGTCATATTGAGTTCTATCTTTCTCTTGGGCTTTTATAATGTTTGCTTTATATATCTTAGTGCTCCAGTGTCAGGTACATATATATTTAAAATTGTTATATCCTCCTGCTAAATTGGCTCCCTCATCATTATACAGTGACCTTCTTTGTCTCTTTTTATAGTTTTTGACTTGAAATCTATTTTGTCTGATATATGTATAGCCACTCCTGCTCTTTTTTTGGTTTACATTTGCATTGAATATCTGTTTCCATCCCTTTATTTTCAGTCTCTGTGTGTCTTTATAAGTCAAGTGTGTTTCTTGTAGGGAAAACAACATTGGGCCTTGTTTTTTTCTCCATTCAGACACTCTATATCTTTTGATTGGACAGCTTAGTCCATTTACAGTCAATGTTATTATTGATAAGTAAGAAGTTACTCCTACCATTTGTTATTTGTTTTCTGGTTGTTTTGTGATCTTCTTTTCCTTCCTTCTTTCTTTCTTGTCTTCCTGTCTGTGAAGGTAATTTTCTCTGGTCGTGTTTTAATTTCTTTCTTTTTATTTTTTGTGTATCTGTTGTAGGTGTTTTGATTTGAAGTTAGCATGAGGCTTGCAAATAACATCTTAGAATTATTTTAAACTTAAAACAACTTAATACTGATTGCAAAAGCAAACAAGCAAAGATAAAACTAATAAAAACTTTAACTTTACCCCTAATGTTTTAACTTTTTATTGTTTCTATTTATATCTGATGATACTATGTCTTGAGAAGTGTTGTAGCTAGTATTTTTGATAGGTTCATCATTTTATTTCTACTCAAGATATGAGTAGTTTACATACCATGAATACAGTATTATAATACTCTGTGACTTTAGTGTGTTTGTCTGTGTATTTACTATTACAAGTGAGTTTTGTGCCTTCAAATGATTTCTTATTGCTTGTTTATGTCCTTTTTATCCAGAATGAAGAACTTCCTTTAGTATTTCTTCTTGTAGGACAGTTCTGGTACTGAGGAAATCCCTCAGCTTTTATTTGTCTGAGAAAGTCTTTATTACTCCATCATGTTTTAAGGATATTTTTGCTGAATATGCTATTCTAGGGTAAAAGTGGGTTCCTTTGTGTGTGTGTGTATGTGTGTGTTTTTATTTCCCTCAGCTCTTTGAATATGTCATGCTACTCTTTCCTGGACTGTAAGATTTCCACTGAAAATTCTGCTGCCAGATGTATTGGAGTTCCTTTGTATGTTTGTTTCTTTTCTCTAGCTACTTTTAGGATCCTTTCTTTATCCTGACCTTTGGGAGTTTGATTATTAAATGCCTTAAGGCAGTCTTATTTGGGTTAAATCTGCCTGGTGTTCTATAACCTTCTTATTCTTGAATATTGTTATCTTTCTCTAAGTTTGGGAAGTTCTCTGTTATTATCCCTTTGAATAAATTTTCTACCCTGATTTCTGTCGCAACCTCTGCTTTAAGGCCAGTAACTCTTAGATTTGTTCTTTTGAAGCTATTTTCAAGATTTTTGTACATGTGTTTCATTCTGTTTTATTCTTTATTATTTTGTCTTCTCTGACTGTGTATTTTCAAATAGCCTGTCTTCAAGCTCACAATTCATTCTTCTGCTTGATCTATTCTGCTGTTTAGAGGCTCTGATGCATTCTTCAGTATGTCAATTGAATTTTTCAGCTCCAGAATTTCTGATGAAATTTCAAAAATTACTTTAATAACTTTGTTAAATTTATCTGATAGGATTCTGAATTCCTTCTCTGTATTTATTTTGTTTAACTTTCACAAAACAGCTATTTTGAATTTTCTTTCTTAAAGGTCACATATCTCTGTCACTCTGGGATTGGTCACTGCTGCCTTATTTAATTTGTTTGGTGAGGTCATGTTTTTCTGGATAGTCTTTATGCTTATGGATGTAAGTGAATGTCTGGGGATGGAATAATTAGGTATTTATTGTAGTCTTTGCAGTCTGGGCTTTTTTGTAACTGCCCTTCTTGGTAAAGCTTTCCAAGTATCTGAAGAAAATTAAGTGCTGTGATCTAAAGCTTTGGTCATTGCAGCTGTATCTGCATTAGAGGGCACCTCAAGCCCAGTAACACTATGGCTCTTACAGACTCACAGAGGTATCCGCTTGGTGGTCTTGGATAAGATCTGGATGAATTCTCTAGATTACCAGGCAGAAATTCTTGTTCTCTTCTCTTACTTCTTTCACCTCCCACCCACCCCCCGCCCGCCTCTCCAGCAAAACAAAACAAAACAAAACAAAAAGTCTGTTTCTCCATACTGAACTACCTGGAGCAGGGGGATGGTTGACACAAGCACCCCTGTGTTCTCCACCACTGGGACTATCCTGGGCCAGACCCAAAGCCAGCACAGTACTGGGTCTTGCCCAAGGCCTGTGACAACTACTGCCTGGCTACCACTAATGTTCACTCAAGGCCCAAGGGCTCAGCAGGTGGTGAATCCAGCCAGGCTTGTGTTCTTCCCTTCAGAGTAGCAAGCTCCTACCTGGCCAAGGGTGGATCCAGAGATGCTGTTTGGGAGCCACAGGCTGGAGACAAGGAACTTATGTATCTACTTAGTGCTCTATTTTACTGTGGCTGATCTGGCACCCAAGACACAAGAGAAAGTCTTTTCCACTCCTCCTTCTTCTTTCCTCAAGCATAAGGAGTCTCTCCCAATGGCCGTCACCATGCCAGGCCTGCAGTGAGTACTGCCTGGACACCACCAATGTTCATGCAAGGGCTATGGGCTCTTCAGTCAGTTTGTAGTGAATGCTACCAGGACTGGGACTCTCCCTTCAGGGCAGTAGGCTCTCCTATGGCCCAGGGCAGGTACAATATGTTATCCAAGAACCAAGTCCTGGAATCGGGGACCCCAGGAGCCTGCTTGGTGCTCTACTCCACTGTGGCTGAGCTAGTACCCAAGCTGCAAGATGAAGTCCCCTTTGCTCTTCCCTGTCTTTTTCCTCAAGTGTAAGGAGTCTCTCCCATGGCTATCACAGCTGGGAATGTGCTGGGTCACACTTGAAGCCAGTATGGCCCTGGGTCTCACTTAAGGCCCATAGAGAGTACTGCCTGGTACTGATTCTATTTATTCAAAGCCCAAGGGCACTTTATTCAGCAGGTAATGAATCTTACCAGGACTGGGTCTTTCCCTTCAAAGTAGTGAGCTCCCTTTTGACCCAAGATGTGTCTAGAAATGTAGTCCAGGAGATAGGGCCTGGAATGAGGGTCTCAGGACTCTTCCTGGTGCCCTATCCTACTGTGGCTGAGCTGGTTTCCAATTTTCAAGACAGAGTCCTCTTTACTCTCCCCTCTCTTCTCTCCAGTGTAGAAGAAAGGAGTCTTTCCCAAAGCTGGGTGCTGTGGTGGCTGGGGTTGGGAGCAAGGTAATATAAGCATTCCCTTGGCTGCCCCAGCTGGTGTCTCACTAGATTGTGTGTCTCCCATATCCACTGGCTCCGCCCTGGCACAGTACCAGAACTTCCCCAGGAATTGCAGTCCTTGTGCCCTAGACTGCCTTTCAAGTCTATTTAGAACCCCAGTGCACTGTAGCCCATGGTGGTAGGGCTTGCTGGAACTTAGATTATGACTGCTGGGATAGACAATTCACCTCTAGCTAGAGCTGATCTAAATGCTCCCTCCATGGGTGCTGGCTGAATTCTGCCCCATGTTGCTTTCTGGTCTCACAGGGAAGCATTGAGTTCCAATGCAGACTCCCTCGTTGCACTCTGTCTGCCCCAAGCACACAGATTCCCTTTCTATGCCATGGGATGAGAGAGAGGTATCACTGGCAATGCAAGACTGTCTTTCCTACCCTTTTCAGTGTATCTTTCACTGATATGAAGTTAAAACCAGGTACTCTGATTATTTGCCTAATTTTTGGTTCTCATAAAGGTGGTATCTGGCATGGATAATTGTTCAATTTGGTGTTCTTACATGGGAAATAATTGCTGGAGGGTTCTATTTGACCATTTTCCTCTGCCTCCTCTGCAGTCTTTTTTTGGTTACTCCGTCATTCTTATCTGTTTATGTATATATAATTTCATTTTCTTTTTCCTGTGACCATACATAATTAAAAATTAAATTTACTTCATATTAACATTACTATTATTTTATTATTATTATTAGTGATAACAGTAGAGTGATTTTAGTATATAATAGTAGCAATTGGTGCTTCTTAAAACTAGCTTATATATCTGTGGATAAAAATTATTTATTGGTGTACCAAGACATGCTTCAGAATCAATTCTAGAAACGTTTTGAAAAAAAAAAAAAAACTTCTACACTGCTCCCAAGCTATTTTGCTTACATAAATGCATATGTGGAGAAGTGCACAGAATGTTATTATTACAATGTCACTCAGTTTGTGAGCTCCTGGGTTATATGCCAAATAAATCCTATGGTGATTACCTATTATTTTAATGGTTGTATCATTTGATGACTCAGTTAGTTTTTCCTTTTATTTTCTGAAGGGAAAGAAATGGAATCCATGTCACACAAAAGGATTTGCTACTAGTCATTAGTCATCTATACCAAAAGGGCTACACCAAGTCCTATCAAATGATCACTAATTATGCCTCTTTGACTTAGAGGCACCTGTTTAAACTGACTTTTTCCAAAAATAGCTGGAAAATAAAAAATATTAACCCCTGCCTTAGTCTGCTCAAGCTGTCAGAAATTATCATAGACTGTGTGGCTTAAACAATGGACTTTTATTTTTCTCAGTACTAGAGGCTGGAAGCCCAAGATCAAGGCGCTGAAGATTTGGTTCCTGGCAAGGTCTCTCTTCCTTTCTTGCAGACAGCCAACTTTTTTTATGTGTCCTCATATGGTGGAAAAAGAGAGAAGGCTCTCTCTCTCTTCCTCTTCTTATAAGCCACTCATCTCGGATCTCATCTAATCCTTATTATCTCCTTAGGGCTCACCTGTCTCCAAACACCATCACATTGGTGGGTAGGGCTTCAATATATGAATTTGGGGAAGGCCACAAACCTTCAGTCCATAATAACCTCAATATATAAAATATTTTTATTTACTTTAAAGATACAGAAACATTGTTGCTCCAGTTTATTCAGCTAAAAAAGGTCCACCTATCTAGAAAATCTGATTTGTCAAACAAATCAAATGAATCCTACTTACTTTCTCTCCAAAAGCCTAACTCATTTTAATTTAAATAAATATGTTGATATGTATTCTTGTGACAATTAAATCACTTCAAAATTTGAATTCCAAGATAAACAGATGAGCAATGGATATAAAGATAGCTGGATCCCAGAGCTTTGCAAGGAGTTTGCCTCCTAGACAGGAGAGCTGGTGGGGCCTTCAGTACTGCCCTTCAGTACTGCCCATGCACAGTCTCTTTGCTTGCTCTCACAGCCTCTCCATCAGAGCCATGTGGTCTAATCAACATAATCAAGAGGTGACGTTATTAAATAAGACTCTCTTCACTCTCATCCCTCATTCTTTAATATATACTTATCTGAAATGAAAACATTCCAAAAAGAGTTAAAATGACACATTTTAAAAGTTAAGCTTTCCTTTCATCAGAAATATGTGTTTTAGAAAAAGTTATCGGAGTTAAGGTACTTAATTAAAGTTTATGGAGCTAATGTTCTGGGTTGTTCCTTTGTACCCAGAGGATTTTATGGCCTGGGGACTGTGTACCATGTTAAGTCCAAGGTGACAAGTGTGGCTTTCTTTTGTAAGCAAGCAAGGGGGAACTAGCAAGAGAAGGTGGAAAAGGTTAGTAGCCTCTTAACGTATACTATAGGCAGATGCAATTTAGGAAAGAATACCTATACAAGTTGAAGATACGAAAATTCGTTCTTTACCACGAAATTTTTAAAAAGTGTATGTGTACCTCCAAGGGCAAATGTAAACCAGTTGATAACTGTTGTTCAAGGCAAATTGTTGTACAAGGTAAAAAAAAATTAAGTGCAATTTATCAGAAGAGAACATTTGTAGAATATTGAGATGAAATTAAAAACTTGAAATTGACAAAAGGTCTTGCAATTTCATGACATCCTGGAATGGCTTATATTAGATTGTGAAAGATTTCCCACAATAGGCCTACATGCATGAGTGCCTGTGCATACTGGAAACTAAGATGCAGACATCACAAGCTATAGTGCTCTAAGATACACCCTTCCTTAGACTTGTTTTAAATTCATTTAAATATCATGAAAACAAATAACAGAAATTTGTTAAAATCAATCACATAACTGAGCAGCTTTCTTTTTGAGGATACTGTAGTGAGAAACAAATTGTTACTGATCTGAAAATAATTCAACCTATCCCTGTTCCTTTGTGTAAATTTATTTATCAAATTCCTGATAAATATAGCTGGAAGTCTCCTGGAAACCCTCATCAGCATAAAGTAATGAGAAAAAAAAGTTGAGTTATTAAACTGTTCTCAATTCCCTAACATGTCTTGTCTAACCTATGAGGGTGGATTTAAATATATGCTTTGTGGAGATTTATACGAATAAAGTCACATTTGCATGGTATTACTGGCCTCTTCTGTCTCTCTATTATCATACAGAATGCTTTAAAAGTTTATTTCTTCCCAATTGACATATTCATACCAATAGGTGCCAAAGTGCTTTCTTTACTAAATTAACATTAAACGTGCTTGGGGAAAGAGTTACACACCAAAAAATAATTCTGCTCACTAGAGTGAAATTGCATTAAAATTATGCACAAATGCTTCAAATAGAATGTGGAACACATTATACTATTTCAAGGACACAGAATTTTGATAGCTCAATTCATTTAACAACTATTTATTGTGCACTTATTCTGAGACACTGTTTTGTACGTGCCACATGTGTTCGAATTCAGAAGGACTTTTGAGACGATAATCTTCTGCCAAAGACAAGATTCCTCCTAATATACCTAAGAGACAAATGCATAATCTTCATTTAGATACTGTGGATGTGGAGCATGCTCTGCCTCACAAAGCAGTCTGCTCAGCTATAGCATCTCTGAATGATTTGTAATCTATAATTTTCCCTTGCAACAATGTGTTTAGAATTGATGCTTTCTTCCATATGTGACCCCACCAGCGAAAAATACGGTAACGTAATTAGTACATAAAAAAATTTAAAAAGACATTTATTTCCTCTCTCTGTGTATCTCCTATTTCTTTCCCAACCTATGTAATTTATTTTTTGTTTCTACAACTTGCCTGAAATTGTAAGAAGGTCAACAGCAATTTCCTGACTACCACACATTTGTAGTCATACTTCTGACAACTCTGTACCAGTACCTTTCCTTAAATTTCAGCTTTCTTCATATAAGAGTCCATGCACTACCTATTTTAATCCAATAAGCTATCATCACTATACAAATAAGGGCCAGAAGTTTAAAAAAAATTTAAGTCTATTAACTCCATTATAAAGTGATAAATAACCCAATTTAAAAATGGGTAAACAAACTGAATAGACATTTCTCCAAAAAAGGTATACAAATTGTCAATAAACACATGAAAAAATGTTCACCTCATTAGTTATCAGGGAAATGCAAATCAAAACTACAATATAATACCACTCCCTAGTCCCCACTGGGGTGGAATAACAAGGATTTTCAAGGATGTGGAGAAATTTATTTATTGTTGGTGGAAATGTAAATAAGTAAATTAATTAAATAAATAAACATTTATTTAATTTTGGGGGAATGAATGGAATCTTCTTTTATTGTTGGTGGGAATGTAAAGTGGTTCAGTCACTTTGGAAACAGTTTAGCAATTTTTCAGAAGTTTAAACATTGAGTTATCATATAACACAGCAATTTCACTCCTATGTACATACTTGAGAGAAATGAAGGCATTTGTCCACACTAAAGCCTGCGCAGGCATTTTTATAGCAGCATTATTCATAATAGCCAAAAAGTGCCAACAACTCAAATAAAAGTCTATGGATTGTTGAATAGATAGATAAAATGTAGTATGTGCACTCATTGGAATATTATTCTGCAACAAAAAGGAATGAAATATTGATACATGATTCCATATGGATAACCATGAAACATTATGCTAATTGAAAGGAGCCAGTCACTAAAGATCACACTGTATTGATTCTATTTATGTGAAAATTCTAGACTAGGCAAATTTATACGGATAGAAAGTAGATTAGTATTTACCTAGGTCTGGGCTAAGAGTGGTCAGTGACTGCTAATGGCTATATATGGTTTTATTTTGGGATGATAAAAACGTTTTAAAACTGAGTGCAGTGATAGTTCAACACTTCAATTAATATACTAAAAGCCACTGAATTGTGTACTTTATGTGGGTGAATGATATGGTATGTGAGTTATATCCCAGTAAAGCCCTAAAAGTTTCTGAATTGTAAAACACATTCAAAAAATACAATTCCATTCTTTCCTAGTACATGTACTATCTCAAAAATAGTTGGAAAGAGTTGCTTTAAAATATATGAAATTAATTTATAGTCAACATACTTATTGAATGTAAATTATTCTGTTGAAAAATCTATAAATAATTTTTTCCTAAAACAAATAAAAAACCTTCTTTTAGTCAACCTCCTTCCCATCGCTCCTCTACTTTCCACAGCCATGCTTCTTAGACTTTCTTTTCATCCATATAAATTACTTCAAAAACTCATTTGCTTAGGCCAGATGTGGTGGGCCGGTAGTACCAGCTACTCAGAAGGCTAAGGTGGGAGGGTCCTCTGAGTCCAGAGGTTGAAGGTTACAGCAAGCCACGATCACACCACTGCACTCCAGCCTGGGCTGCTGTAAAGTGAGACCCTGCCTCAAAAAAAAAAAAGTAATAAAGAAAACAAACAAAAAACCCTTAGTTGCTTAAAAGAGTAAACATTAATTGCCTTATCAGGTCCGTGTGTCAGTAATTAAAGAGCTGCTAAACTGGGTGATTCTGGCTTAAGATCTCTCCTAAATGTGTAGTCAAGCCAGGGATTAAATAATCTGAAGACTTGAATGGGGCTGGCAGATTCAAGTCCAAGATAATTCACCTGCATTCCTGGCAAATTGGTGGTAGTTGTGTGTTGGCCTCACCACGGGGATGCTTGAGTGTCCTCATGACATGGCAGTTGGCTTCCCTCAGGGCATGAGATTCATGAGAATGATGTCTTTTGTGAGCTCAAGGCCTTTTTATGAGCCTCTTTACATCTTCATATCTTTTTTTTTTTTTGAGACTTAGTCTTACTCTGTTGCCCAGGCTAGAGTGCCATGGCACAATCTTGGCTCACTATAACCTCCGCCTCTCAAGTTCAAGCAATTCTCCTGCCTCAGCCTCCCAAGTAGCTAGGACTACACATGTGTACCACCACACCTGGCTAATTTTTTTTTTTGTAATTTTAGTAGAGATGTTGTTTCACCATGTTGGTCAGACTGGTCTCAAACTCCTGACCTCAAATGATTTTCCCACCTCGGCCTCCTAAAGTGCTGGAATTACAGGCATGAGCCACCATGCCCAGCCCCACATCTTTATATCTTATTGTTGGTCATGGCCTCACACAATTTATAGTTTCAAAGATAGAATAGTTTTAATATGAAACAAAGGAGAAATCTCCATACAACATTTAATGCACCTAGCTTAACATAACTAAGGTGAAAACACCATGTGTACAACAGAACTCCCTGAACCTTCTTTTGGTCACATAAAGCCTTCATACCTTGTCCTCTCCCTCTCTTCTCCCTTCACAGTAATATTTCTAAACTTGTTTCTAGATCATCCTATTTCGTGCAGTTTGATTTTTGAAAATATTTTCAGTCTTACAAATAACTTGTTTAAATTTAGATTATTGGTTGGAACTTAATCCTGCAATTTTTCAAAAATCATGTTGAACCTGGATTTTTGCCTGTAGTGACGGAAATGTGCTGTCCATTATTGACCTTATGTATACGCAGAACAAATGTGTGACTGCCTACATGGTATAACTTCAGAGAAGTCCAATCTAAAGGATAGTCCTGAAATCCTCATAAAGTGAAACTCCTTTAGAGGCCCTGTCCCTGAAATTCCCATCCTGCTTTTTGGATCTGAACTTTCTCTGTTAATAGTTGAAGTTGCCTGAAAAGTTACACATGAAGCTTTTCATTTCACCTCTAGTTGATCCCTTGGGTTACTTGTCACAAATCAAAATGTGAAGCTTTTGTTCCATGTAAGTGAATAGATAGGTATGTTTTGACTAGAACTGAGGACATTTAAAAAGGCCTGGGACTTAAAATGATGCTGAGGCCAAGTAAACCACTAAACATAAGGCATTAAGAGTCAGGGGATGAAAGAGCATTTTGGCAAGAATGGAGGACCAAGGGAGGGCTGCTGGGGTGGAGAGTGTCTTAGGAATTATAGGTCATTGACCTTACGAGCGCATAAGCAGATAGCCTTCCATTATGGTTTGAGCCCTCCTGGCTCTCCTGATTTTATGCTATTGGGGTGGCTTTGCATTGACATCACACCATCACCTACCTCCTTTAAAGAACAAGGTTAGTGAACAGTCTGGCTTGTGACTCTGGCTGCTGTAGAACAGGCCAACTCCATCTAAGTCTTGTAACCTCAGAATCCATTCTTAGGTCTTGTAATCAAGTAGCTACTCAGCCAACTGACCACATCAGAATCCTTATATGGCTGGCACAAGGCCAAAAAGCACACAAGATGAGCTGAACAAGAAACCAGGATGTTGGCCCACACGTAACTCTTAATGGTTTGCTTCTGTGCTCTTTTAGATTTTTATTAAATTGTTGTGGAACTTCAGTGATGGGAAATTCAGAATGTATTTGTTCTAGGCAGTTGCTTATCATTTTGTATACTGTAATTTAGAAACAGAAGGAGTTACCGTTTTTCAGGAAGAAAGAAATTAAGTGTCAAAAGTTGGTTGTTTTCTCCATATGCAGTAATGCTTTATTTTCCCCATCTTTGTTCAGGAAATATAACCTATTATGATTTTGAGCACACTATAATTCACATCGGTTTCCATTCTCACAACTGACTCCAAGAAAATACCTTCAATTATTTCTGGAAAACATTGAGCTCTGAAAGGAGATGATGATAATCTATTGTTCTTGCAGCAGCTAGTAGCTCTTGAATGGCCTCCATCACCAACAGATATGGCAGGTTTAAATCAGCAGCATAAGCCTGTCTCATCCGAAGTACTGTCGAATATAAAATCTATGGCAGAGGGGCACCATGGCAGTCCCAGGAAGATGTTTATTCCAGGGTCACAGGCTCATAGTAAATAAACTGCCAAAAAGTCTATTCACATTATAGCCACAGGCATTCTAGCATTTTGAGCACCCTCAGATTCACCTGGGAAGATTTCTTTTTAACACACATTCCAGGGTTCTATCCTAGCAGTATTTTATTATTTTTACTTTTAGTTGACATGTAATAATTATACATATTTCTGGGACACAGAGTGATATTTTGATATGTGTATATAATGTGTAATGATCAAATCAGGGTAATTAGCATATCCATCACCTCAAACATTTGTCATTTCTTTATGTTGTGAATATTCAAAATCCTCCCTTCTAGCTTTTTGAGAAAATACAACAAATTATAGTCAACCGTATTTACCCTACATTGCTGCAGGCTGTGGAAAACTAAGACCCATTCTTCCTATCTATTAATAGCTATAATTACGTGTCCATTAACCAACCACTCTTCATCCTTCCCCTGCTCCCAGGCTCTACTAACTACAATTCTACTCTCTACTTCCATGAGCTCCAAATTTTTTTAGCTCCCACATATGAATGAGAACATGCAGTATTTGTCTTTCTGTACCTGACCTATTTTACTTATTCATGTGGCCGTAAATGACAGAATTTTTTTTACATAACTAAATAGTATGCCCTGGTATATATACACACACATTTTCTTTATCCACTAGTGTGTTGATGGACATTTAGGTTGATTCCATATCTTAGAAATTTGCAAAAAGTCATAGCAGAATTTCTAAAATAAAAAATAATAAATAAAAATTTCTCAGTGGTATAACCAGGTTTCCAAGTCAGTGGAGTGACTGGAGAATAGTCTATAAAGTTGGTGGAATTTGAGCTAAATTTTAAGCAATGGGAAAGATTTTGATATGGAAATGAGAGATGAACGTATTATAGGTAGAAAAGATGACAAAATCCAAACCACAGAGATGGATAAATGTGGGACATGGGGAGACAGCAATATCGCTGCCTGCTAGATAGGAGAGTGGCCAGGTCAAAAATAAGGTTGATGTTGGAAATCTGCCTAAGGAAGAACTTGAGTGAGAGACTAAGAAGTTGGGTTTAGGCTACTGTAAAGTATTATGTGTTTTAGAGCAGTAAGAGACTTAGAGAATTTCCTCTGTCACCCTAAAATGATTGTATTGAAGGGAGAGCCCTTATGTAGGAGACAATTGTGTTAAGCCTGGAGCAAGTACGTCAGTTTGAAGACCATGGTCTAAGGTCATGGTTGTGGAGAGGGTGCGCAAGGGTTTACCACTAACAGACATATTCCAGTCTCTTTACTGCAATGTTCAGGTCAATAATTTATCTGTGGAAAAAGTAATTGGAGGTAGCTGTGTGGATGGTACAAGGAGCTGGAGACTCCATCTGGGCCGGTGCTGCCCCAGGAAAGCCCATCCTCCTGGCCTCCTTAGCTCAAAAGGTCACCTCTCCAGAGAAACACAGCCCCTTAATCCAAAGAATTGGGGATTTCCACCTCCCTCCAATTCACAACCATGTGGTTTTATCTTAGCGCTAATCTCCATGCTGGTACTTTTAGGTTGTAGGGTTTTTATGCTTATTGGTATTTCTCTCTAATAGAACATAAGATCAAAAATAATTAGACATCTTTATTGTCTTGTCCAAGATTTCATTTCAGTGCCTACATCAGAGCCTGGCGCATAATACATGTTCAATAAATTTTGGTTAAATAAACGGATAAAAGTTTTATAATCTATTTTTCCACAACTTTTAAGCATTTCTTATCTTTATATCCTTCTTGCCCATACAGTGCTAAGAGACTAAGTAATGAATACATGAGTGGAAGGTTAAGTTTTAGAGATTATCATTCTCTCCTGCTGAATACAATGGCCTGTGCTTTATAGACCGAGCAGAAGGATTAAAATTCTTCCTCAGATTCCACAAAGAAATTAAAATTGCTACCCCCAAGAATACTTGTCAAAAATTTTCCTTCTCACTAACCATCCAAAAAACTGGTTGTACAATCTTGGATAAGCCATTTCTTCTCTTCAAGTTCTGGCTACTTTAATTACAAAAATGCGGTTTTTGTCCTGGATCTTGACTTTTCCTTCTAAGTTTAGTCTCTCTCACTCTATCACAAGTCCTTGGCCATTTCCTGTTGGACAGGATAAGCTCCCTGCAGGGCTGGAGAGGGCAGAGAGCTGAGATGTGGTGAGAGGCAAGGTGGACATGTGAGTCCCAGCACAGCTTTCCCAGTCACAGCCTTCTGGTGGACACCTATGATAACTTCCACTTTGCATGTTTTGAGGAGTTTAGTTTGGAGGCTTTTAATGAAACCTATTCATTCCCCACACAGAATTCTAGACTGTTTTGTTTGATCTCTTCTTTGTTTGATTGTTTGTTTTTTACCTGCCTGCTGTTCATTTATACAGTACTGAATATTTGTGGGATTCTTTTTCCCACTTTAAAATTATAATATTATTGTGTCCCCTTCTAGCAGACCCTAATTCTTACAAAGGAAAATACCAAAGGATGGTTTCTTTAAAATATGTTAAAGAATTGACCTGTGAGCTACATTCCTCCAAAGTTTTTTGAAAGTAACAAATTTTGTTTCAACTGGCAGAAAGAATTCTTAGAACACCCAATGAGTTTATAAAAACTAGCTATTCTATTCAAAAGGCCTGTTAGCCACTTAAACATGACTTGTTGTCTCTCTTATCAATGGGTTTTGTAGTCAACACAGAGCTCAATAATAGAGATAAAGCAATCAGTCACCAGAGCATATCACAGAGAAAGCAAAGTTGTGAAGACATCATAGTAAGATTCTAGAGCTTCTTCTGAAAGTGTGACATAGTCACCTCCCATATAGTTTTTGAAAAAAAAATTCTCCAATGTCTATATTATTTCAAATTTTAGGCTACTGGAGGTCAGAGGCTGTATATTTAAGGAAACAGAGAAAGGAAATATGTCTAATGATGTTTATTTTCAATTACCATGGAATACTCTGTGAAAAAATGAGCTTTTATCAGGGGAACCAGACCCCAATATTTCAACATAGGTTCTTTTCTATTTTCCCTAAGTGTCAGCCAGTCTGAGAAATAAAGAGAAAGAGTACAAAAGAGAGAAATTTTACAGCTGGGTCTCTGGGGGTGACATCACATGTCAGCAGGTTCTGTGATGCCCCTTGAGTGGCAAAACCAGCAAGTTTTTATTAGGGGTTTCAAAACGGGAGGGGTGTACAAATAGGGAGTGGGTCACAGAGATCGCATGCTTCAAAGGCAATAAAATATCACAAGGGCAGAGAGGCAGAGTGAGATCACAAGGCCAGGGCAAAACTAGAATTACTGATGAAGGTCCATGTCCTGCTGGGCACACATTGTCATTGATAAACATCTTAACAGGAAACAGGATTCAAGAGCAGAGAACTGGTCTGACTAGAATTTGCCAGGCTGGAATTTCCTAATCTTAGCAAGCCTGGGGGCGTTGTGGGAGGCCAGGGCATATTTCATCCCTTATCTACAACTGCATAAGACAGCCACTCCTGAGCCGCCATTTTAGAGACCTCCCCCTGGGAATGCATTTGTTTCCCAGGGTTATTCTTTGCTGAGAAAAGAATTCAGCGATATTTCTCCTATTCGCTTTCTGAAAGAAGAGAAATATGAGTCTGTTTTGCCCAGCCCTGCAGGCAGTCAGACCTTATGGTTATTTATCTCCTTGTTCCCTGAAATTTGCTGTTATCCTGTTCTTTTCAAGGTGCCCAGATTTCATATTGTTCAAACACACATGCTTTACAATTTGTGCAGATAATGTGATCATCACAGGGTCCTGAGGTGACATACATCCTCAGCTTATGAAGATGACGGGATTAAGAGATTAAAGTAAAGACAGGCATAGGAAATTATAAGAGTATTGATTGGGGAAGTGATAAATGTCCATGAAATCTTCACAATTTATGTTCAGAGATTGCAGTAAAGACAGGCATAAGAAATTATAAAAGTATTAATTTGGGGAACTAACAAATGTCCATGAAATCTTCACAATTTATGTTCTTCTGCCATGGCTTCAGCAGGTCCCTCCATTTGGGGTCCCTGACTTCCCACAACAAGCTTTGATTTATTTTTGCTTTGTGACAGTCTGGAGATGTTCATATATCCTCTTTTCATAGGAAAAAATGGTTTTCCAAGGTCATTACTTAAGAAATATACTAAGAGGATGTTTTAAGACAAAAGAATAGGAAGAAATGCTGGAACATTCCTCTAGATATTGCTACACTGAATTCCTAAGCAGATTTATATTCTCTTTTTGTGAACTATGAAACTCTCCAAAATCTATGGAAAGCAATCTCAGAACACAACAGGAGATCTAAATAAATTAGTTTTTTTATTACAGATAGTAGAAATTCTCTCTCCTCTTGTGTGCAGATGGTAACTAATAGGTTTGGTTTATTAAACTCTATAATAGTTTTTCAGTGGGATGTAAAGTCAGGGTTCATAAGATATCTCCTCTGGCAAATCTCATTTCCAGACTTTCCTAATTTTCTCTTAAATTAAGAAAAAAGGAAGTTCTGCTTCTGATATGTTTTCACAACTTTAAACAGCTTCTTTCAGGGCTGTTTACCAAGTAAGGACTGTGCAAGGTTAGACTGAAACTTCAAAGTGCTTGACAAAAACTGTCTTTGTTCCCCTTCAAGAAACAACTCTAAGGAGGCAAAACTCACAACTGGAGTATTCTAATACCTAGGCATAAAAACTACCAAAGCCCTAATGTTACTCTAAAATGCTTATACTAACCAGATAATGGCAAACAACAGCAATTCCAACTGGAGCAAGTGTTTAATAATTCTACAGCTACAAATGCATGACACATTCATGCATTTGCAGCTGTAGTAAAGGCCACTTTTAAAATTCCTCATAAAGCCCTCCAAAGCTGCATCTTACACTGAGAATGCACTAAGAAGCAGCTTCACCTCAGTTTTAAATCCTACATATCCCCCTATATTTAAAGGAATGATAATTTGTATATACCTCATAATGATCTCTTGCTGAGAAAGTAATTACCCTCATTTAAGAGTATGTATCAATGAATAATGATGAGATTGCTTTCAATTAAATGAATGCTGATACAGTAATGCTCCCATATGCACATACATATTTGGTAAGATGATGATGTTTCTTGACAATCAATATTTTCAAAGGCAATAATTTGTCTGCTCATGGTAACTCTCAATGTAGGCAGCTCAGTACTAATTGCCTTTTTATCCTAATTGTTTTTTTTAAAACAAAATAGGATGACAGATATCTCACATGTAAAAGCATAGTAACCTTTTCCCTATGTTACCGGCAAGTACCCTCACGTCTGCTTTTTCCATAAGTGGCTCTTGCACTGCCTCCCAACCTACTACAGGATTAAAATAGGACTAAATTGACCAGCAAGTCATCAATTGCTAAATTCCCTTAGCATTGATGTTTCAGCAGGTAAAATGCTGTAGGTGTGCTGTTATTTTTTGGAAGCCTATATCTCTCAAGATGGGAAAGTTTCAATATAATTTTAGAGGCTTCAACTCAGAGAACAGGCAGGACGAAACAAAAAAGAAAATGTTTTCATGTAAAACAATTACCAAGCAATAACAAAAAAAAAATGAAATCCTGTGCCACAGACAAACCTCTGTAAGAAACTCATATCTCTTACACTTGACTTTACACCTAACTTGGAAAGGATTATAAGGAATTGTCAGAGGAGCATCAATGTGGCAATGGGGCAGAATGATTTGAGCCTAAAGGGTTGCAAAGCAGGCAATATTGAGAGAATTTGGAGCAGACTTCTGCAGACATGTGACTCTAATACAGAAAGAGTACTGTGCCAGGAAGGAAAAGACCCCTCACCATGGTTTAGTTACTTTGCATAAATAAGTAATGGACTGTTATGCAGCCTCTATGAACCCCTGGTTTATCTTTGTTAGTTGGATTGTGCGTGTGTGCATGTTTCTATATCCACCACACTCTGAGATGGAAGGAGTAAGGAAAGTGTATTTAATAGAGTAAGGAAACACCGTCTAAGCTGCAAAGACAATGGTTTAATGGCCAGTGAGATGCCTCAGGATGTTTGCTGTGATGATTTTAGACTCTTGACTTTCTGGAAAAGGAAAAGGCTTTGGAAAAGGCTGAATGATGTTTGTGATGTGGGCCGTGAGGGGTCAGCCAGGTAACTGTCTGGGCTCTGACCCTTGGTGCTTGACTTGGGGAGGAATATGGATGTGGTCATACTGGGGTGATGGTTTAGGGGCCAGCAGGGTGAAGTTATGAGGAAAAAGGTGAGAGGCTGCTTAGTGAAGCCACACTGACTCCAACTTCTACACACATCGCCCTGTCCTGTGCTCATGATTGTTATGGGATGGAAAATTAGGCACTAATTAAGATTCCCTTGGTGACAGTTTGGTAGCTGTTTTGGAGGGACTATTGGCAGGATGGTGCCATGCCATGAGGTAAAGAGGTCTGAAGTAGAGCAGCGGAGAGACAGGTGAGAGGCCTCGCCAGGAGATCATCTGCAGGTAGGGATGTTACCAAATCTCTATTTGGTAATTTAATGCAGCCAGTCAGAGAGAGGCAGATATCCAGGGTAAGTGGAAAGAAGGTGAAGACTTTAAAGCCTCAGAAGACCCCATAAGAAAGGTATTGTGTTGAGTGCTATCCAGTCAAGATAATGCGAGAGTTTGGAATAATGATAAACTCTCAGAGTAACAGTTGAAGGCCATGGATTGCATGAAAATGCAGAGGCTAGCTCTCTTTTCTGTCGTTTGTCTGAAAACTGCTCGAGATGACTCACTGCATCGTATTCCTCTTTAGGACCACTGTCTTGTCCAGTGGCCTGGCAAAGTCGGTCTTCAGCACGTACGCGAAGCTGAGAGAAAGAGAGGGGAGCTGGCAGTGGGTTCCTGGGAATGATCACCACTGGGGAAGGCAGGCAGAGGATGTAAAAGGAGCTCACAGGCTGCGGACTGGTGGCGGGATAGGCACAAAAGCAGAAGAGAGGGCACCTGGAAAGAAAACAGGCTCCCAGGAAAAGATGCTAGTTGTAAAGCAACTTATGAGTTTGGATATCTGGACCCTTCCTGGTGACAGCAATATAGGTAGGATGTGGAATCGTCCCGAGATTCATGTGGAATTGGAGGAGGAAACCAGGGTGCAAAGCCAATGGGAAGGCTGAGTTTCAGGGACTTGCCTGGGAGAATTTGGCCACATCAGTAAACTCTGGTAGAAAAGTCAAAGGAGAGAAGAGAGAAACTTGTGATCTCCAGGGATGGTAGCTGCAGTCAGCTCCTGGGAAAGGTCTCTCCTCACAGAGGAACCTATTTGTTCATAGAGGTTATGAAATAAGAATAAACACAATGTGTCACATCACAGAAATAGAGTAATGCTAATCTACATATAATACACTTAAATACTATTGTTATATGACTATTTCACAATAAAAATGTTGTTTTGTACAAACTATGGTACATCCAGACAATGGAATATTATTTAGCTACAAAAGAAAATGTGCTATCAAGCCACAAAAATATATAAAGGAACTTTAAGTGCATTTTGCTAAGTGAAAAAAACATCTGAAGAAGCAACATGCTGTGTCACTCCAACTTTAAGATATTCTTTAAAAGGTAAAGCTATAGCAACAGTAAAAAGGTCAGTGTTGCCAGTGGTTCGTGGCACCGGTCGGCTCGGGGAAGGGATAAATAGGTGGAGCCCAGGTGATTTTTAGGGCAGTGAAACTGTTCTGTATGGGACTGTCATGGTGGATACATGGCATTGCAACATTTGTCAAAACCTACACAATGCGCAACACAGAGAGTGAACCACAATGTAAATTATGGTATGGACTCCATTAATAATCACGTACTGATATTGGTTCATCAATTGCAACAAATGTACTACACTAGTGCAAGATGTTAATAATAGGGAAACCATGTGTGTGGGTGGGGGAAAGTATATAGGAATTCTCTATACTTTCTGCATAATTGTTCTGCAAATCTAAAACTTCTCTAAAATATAAACTCTATTAAGATATTTTTTTAACCCAAAGAACTATAAATCATGCTGCTATAAAGACACATGCACATGTATGTTTATTGTGGCACTATTCACAATGGCAAAGACTTGGAGCCAACCCAAATGTCCAACGAGGATAGACTGGATTAAGAAAATGTGGCACATATACACCATGGAATACTATGCAGCCATAAAAAATGATGAGTTCATGTCCTTTGTAGGGACATGGATGAAATTGGAAATCATCATTCTCAGTAAACTATCGCAAGGACAAAAAACCAAACACCGCATGTTCTCACTCATAGGTGGGAATTGAACAATGAGAACACATGGACACAGGAAGGGGAACATCACACTCTGGGGACTGTTGTGGGGTGGGGGGAGGGGGGAGGGATAGCATTAGGAGATATACCTAATGCTAAATGACGAGTTAATGGGTGCAGCACACCAGCATGGCGCATGTATACATATGTAACTAACCTGCACATTGTGCACATGTACCCTAAAACTTAAAGTATAATAATAATAAAAAATAAATAAATAAAGGTACTTGTAATGAAAAAAATTTAAAAAAAGATATTTTTTAACAGCTATTTTGTATAAATATAGATTTAAACAGCTATTTTGAAAATGATAAAAGAATAGGAGTTGAATGGCACTTAGTATCTTTTAAAGCAATTTTAATTGAGATTTTGTGTATGCTAATGTATTAATAAAGGGAAAATTAAAAATGGCATGCTTTTAAATTCCATTGCTTTTTAAATATTACATAATTTACTCCACTAAAAATTTTACTCCAATAAAAATCCTTATTTTTTTGAGTTTTATAATGTATATTTATTTTTGTGTTATTAATATTTTAATCATTTCCTTCTGAAGAAGAATAATAGGAGAAAAATAAAATCTTGCTTGCCCATGGAAAAACATATTAGTTCACATATTTAGGAGCGGACACTAGCTATTTCACCCTTGGCTCATGAGGAGAGATTTCATTTTAATCCTCTTAAGTAAATGAGCTCTGATAAACAGATATGCTTTGTAAGATGTGTGCAGAACCCTTAAATTGAATGATCACTTTACATGAAAATTCATAAAGTGCTACAAACTGGAACCAGTATTTCATCTAACTCAATGTCATCATCAAAGTGTCTGCCAATGAATAAACTCTTATATAAAGGATGTGTGTGTATGGCCAACTTTATCTCTGGTAAGCGGGAGAGTTAAACTCAGCATCCATTCAAAAACCATGTTGTACATCTCTGTCATTCTTTCACAACAATTAGTAAAAGAAAGAAATGACCAGTCCAGGCAAATAACCCAAAATATGTGTTATATTCCAGTGGAGAGAAACTTATTCTAAAATTCAGGGATTCTCATGGTGCTGTACTTTGTAAATAGTGAGAAAAAGACAGTACATCATGATTAATCCAATGCAGAACAGTAAGGGGTGTTTATGAATCAACACCCCAATCACTGCCCAGAAATTACATTATGGTGGGAGAAAAAAGTGAAATTCAATCATGATATCATAGCAGTGTCAGTGTGTGGGACAGCCTCATCAGCTCCTTCTGGCATTTCACCATCTTCAACTCAGGAAAGGTCACTGTCTCCCATGAGAGATCAGGCCAAGGGCCCCTTTCCGTCATCTGCTGTTCATTTGGCAGCTGCTGGGTGTGTCTTCTGAGGACCCATCACGAGGTCTCTGATTTATGAGGTGTGCTTATATTTGGCTCTGAAGCTTGCTGCTGGACAAGCTGATTTAATTCCTTCTGTGTCTTTCTCTGGCACAGAAAGAAATAAAAAAGACATAATTATATTCATTTAAGAAGTTCCTTTTATTTTTTAAATGTAGGCACAACACTAGTGGTTACTTCTCAGGGAAGTGGAGAAATAGAAATAGAAATGACTTACTTGTGTATTTGTGCTTGTTTGTAAATCATACAATTTTTAATGAAAACATATGCAATAAAGCTGCTTGTGTCGTCAGTGCATGGTTTGTGGCTAGAAAGTGGAGACCTCCCGGGCTCTGTCTTGGATACCTTCAGCATCTCACTCTAACTGGAGAAAACCTACCCACGTGGTTCCTATAAAGCATGCTCTGAATGGAAATTTCCTCTGGGGTTTCTTAAACTAGCTCAGTCCATGACTTGCCAGACTCTCCCCTTTAAATCTTCCAACTTGAGCTGTGGCTGATTTGGGGTGGAAATACAGATGAAAACAGATATATACTTGGGGTGACCTTTTGTCAAGATCTGAAGGCAAGCTGAGTTCAGAAACTCACACACCCTTTTCACATTAAGAAAATTAACTTGGCAGAGGTATACGAGGCATCTCACAAATCCAGGAAGACAGAATTGGCGTTTTCAATGAATCACAGTCTGTGAATCAGCAGTCGACTGTGGCTACCTGTCAGCTCCAAATAGCAGAATTCTAATTTTGTAGCAGCTGGAGACGCAATTTCAAAGTTCTCTTCTAATTACAGAATGCCCAGAGCTCTCAGGACGGAGTCACCTTTGGTGTCACACACTTAGGACATTTGTAGTTCAAGTTAAAACATGGCCAGTGGTCAATAGCCCTTCAGAACCCTCAAAGCAAAGCAAACAATGCTGTGCTGCATTTATGCAGTTATAGATGAAGACACACACTGCATAAACCAAAAATTGCTAGACTGCAGTGTAAATGCACTAAAATATATGTTGGTCCTGATCAAAGCCACTGTCGATTAATTGGATATACCAATATTTCCCAGCCTACAAAACCAGTGGCAATCTTGCTTTTACCTGGTGGAGATGATGGGGAGAAGTGGACACTGTATCATAGCAGAAAGAACATCTCCTTGACTTAACCACTGCACAGCTTTTTCCGTGTGCTCTGTAGTATGGCTCTCAGGGTAGTGTGATTGTTTTCTGTCGCTTACTTCTATCACACTTTGGGTACCTCAGGAGGGGTTACTGACCTAATAACTGTTATAATAGTAGTATTTATTGAGTACAAGTATGTAACAAATGTATCTCATTTGACCCTCAATGTATTACCCTATTTTGCAATTGAAGCAGTGGAGACTTAGAGAGGTTAAGTGACTTGCTCAAAGTAACATGGATCAGGTTATTAAACTTTAGCTTGCATCAGAGACCCCGGAAGGGCTTATTAAAATTCAGATCGCTGGGCCCCACCTCCAGAGTTTTAATTCAGAGATCTGGGCTGGGGCCTGAGAATTTGCATTTTTAACAAGTTCCCCTATAAGGCTGATCCTGGACCGGGATCACAGTTTGAGAACCCCTGGCCTAGATGACTAGGGGCAGACATGGTCCCCTGTCCTGCATCTGGGTGACTCTGAGGCCCATGCTTGTTCCAGAGCCCCAGACTCACCCATGGTCTCCATCTCTCTTCCAGAGCCTGAGCGCCCATTACATGAGAGGATTTCAAGAAATGTGAATTGACCTGCCCCCACCTGTCTCCCAACCTGCAACATCCCCTGTTCTTTTTCTAATTTACTCCTTCAAGTGTCAAGTTTCAAATGTCACTTCCTCAGAAAGGCCTTTAATAAAATAATGTATAAGCGAGCATTCACTCAAGTTTATCTGTTAAATGTAAGTCTTCCTCTTCAAACCCCAAGGCCCGTGAGTCTCTCATCTTTCCTCTTCTTCTCAGAACAGAATCATGTCCCAGCATGTAGCACAGTACTTGGCACTTAGGAGGTACTCAGAAACTATTAATCAGTAAGTGGAATGAGAGAAACTTTGAGAGATCTGGTCCTAGGTTTAGTATCTATGAGTTGTGTGGAATTGAGTCAATGCCTTGATGTTCCCAAATCCTAAACCTCTCATTTAAAACATAGATAGCATTGTATGAGGATGCTTTTAAATAAGCTCATGAAGCGAAAGTGATGCTTTAGAAATGATCTCAGCTCCAAAACCGATGGGAGCTTACAGTTGACACTCAGTAGTTGCTGGTTGAATTGAATTCGATTTGGCTCATTTAGATAGAGTGATTTTACTCTATCCAAGATTCTTAACTTTAACAGGTATTCATTTGGGGACATCAAACATCTCTGTTGTTGGTTATGTCTTAGGGAGCTTAGAAGTGGTTCCACCGTGTTCTGATTTCCTTTTTATCGCAAAGAATAAAACAATGCCAGTCACCTTTAAATGTGTTAGTATTACATGTCACGTGCCTTAAAGAATGATCTGATAGGTCTTCATTTGCCAACTGAATTCCTTCTCATAAAGCTTTGTTGTGGGTTAAAATGTGGCATTAGAGTGTCTTTCTAAGGCTTCCCATACCTATTAGCAATATGTGTAAGCAAGTAGCCTATTTATAAAAATCATCTTCTGAAAAATCTACACAAATACAGCAAGCAGAAGCAGGCAGAGAACAGAAAGATTCATTAAAATACAGCGGAGCTCTCTTTTTAACAGGAAAGGAACTCTTTCCTACTTTTAGTTTACAAACACCCCCCTCTAAATAGCTAGCATATGTCAAATTACATACGTGTCAAAGTACACAATTACCAACAATTCATTTTAAGTTCCTCCATATTTATAACCTATGCCATTGCTCATGTTATATTTTACCTACACGGAAGGACACAGTTGAAAGGAGAGAAACTTGGGATTCTCCCTTGGCAGAGTTTAAGCAACCCTCAATCTTAATGTCCTCCACTAAACAACTAGCTCAAATGGTGGAAACTCCATTTCTGTAAACATTTTTCCTAATGTGGTGATGGTGTTTACACAACTCAGGGCAGAATCTTTCAACTTTGCCTTTTCAGGGCAAACCCGTGCTTGAACAACAGCAGGTGGACTCTGGATAGCACACACCTCAACGCTGCCAAAGGGGAAAGAAGGTTTGTGTTTCCTATTTGAGAATGTGGCCTTAGAGATGATGCTGGTGGAAAAGTCCTTTTTCTGGCTTTTCTTTTCCCTTAGAAGCCAAACCTCACAGGTGTGATGACAGGGCAAAGAAACAAATAGGCTAAGGCTAATGTGAATCCAGGCACCTGTCCAATACTTTGGCCCTGGAGAAAGAGAAATAGTGAGAGATATATTCACAGACTAGGCATGGTATGCTCTTCTCTTGTGTCTGATTTACAAAGTCAGCTGTCAGGAGACTGAGCAGAGAGTGATTTATTGTAAGCCGTGATGACTGCCATATCTCTTTGTATTAGAACATGGGTAACTCCTAAACAGTAAGTTGTTGTTGTTGGTTCTCAATCCAAGAAGAAATGTAGCTAATGTATTTGAAGAAAGACCATCTTGCAAGAGCAGTGTTCAAAAATCCATTTCAATCCATAAAGATAACAAGGTATTGAATTTCTAAATCACCCATGGCTGAGTAGCTTTAGCTAACTTTGCAGATGTTGTGAAAGAGCTCTCCCAGCATCTGGGAACTGAACTATGCCTTCCATTTTCTGGAGGAATACAGGGAAACCAGGCAGGTTAATGCCTTTCCTGACGTCCCAGAGGAGGTCAGTGCCGGAGCCATGATTTACAGCTTGACTTCCGAATTTAGGGGAAATTCTTACAAAATCAGGCCATTCTTGTGATATGGAAACCTTGGAGAACTTCAGGAACAGGTGTCCTGCAAGGCAACAAAGAGAGCTTGAAGTTAATTCCAGGCTCATTAGTGATATTCTCAGTAAAGAAGGACGCTGAGCTTAGCTTTTCCCTGTTGCTGATGCAGAAAAAGAGTGGAAATGCAAACAGTGCCTGCCAACTGTTTCTTGCTGACTCAGGAAGTTCTTAGTTCAACCACTTTCAGTTGCCTTCCTTCAGATCCTTTGTGTTTTGAAACAAGACCTTCAGTGACACTGCTTACACCCCAGAGCAATTTGAGTGCTATCAAATATTCCATCTACAGAGAATGAAGGATGGGGCATCCACACTTGCCCTTCAGTCCCTTTGTCAATATTTGTGCCTCCCACTGCCGGAGGCTGCAATTCCATAGAAGGGGGCCATGGAATCTATTGGCAAGCACACTTTGGCCAGAGAATGCCAGTGCACAGGCCCCATTTGGAGCTGGTGTGGGGAGCAACATGCTGCCGTGGGGGGGTCACAGACCAAAGTGGGGAGCCAGGCCTCAGGCTCTTGCCAGGTGGCCATGCACAGAGAGGCCTGTCTTTGTTGTCTGAGTCCCTAGTTCAGTGTGCCCTCCTTTCTGTTGTCCTTACTAACCTCTTCTCTCCTATTTTCTCTTCCTCATACGCCTTCCTCTCTTCACATTCCCTTTCTACTTCCCCTTCCACCCTGCCTTTAAGGCCACATTTTCCTGGTGGTCCTTTTCCAAGCTAACCTCATCCTGGCTCCCATATGAGCATGCTGCTGGGTGCTTCAGGGTATCTCCATGTACTTTTCTCCTACATGGGGCTCTGGAGCAGAAACTTGCCTGTAAGATTGAAAATAAATATGAACACACAGGCTATGGAGAGAAAAAAGCTTTGAATATGTTTTTAAGTAACCTTAGTCAAATACGATTTATCAGATTTTATTTGGCAAGGAACAATTCACGAATCAGACAGCACTCAGAACTGGGAGAGGTTTGAAGAGCTCTGCCAAGCAGCATGAGCAGTGACCTTTTATAGGCTGCACACAGAAACAAAATAGAGAAATCACCTGGTTGGCTATAGCTGGACATTTGCCTTATTTGTGCATGGTGGGATGAATTTGCTGCCTGTGACTGGCGAAATCTGGCTATTTGTTACAAAAAATATACCACTAAGTTAGGTTTCTGTTAGCTTATGTACTAAGTTAGGTCATAGTTCATTAAGTAGGAACTCAAAGTATGAAGATAGTCTCAGGCTAATGGCCTCCTGCTTGTTTTTCTTTAAAAAATATAACATATATCTATGTGTTATCAGTGTTCATCTCTGGATATTCATTCTCCCTTTTATATAATTTTCTATTATATTCAATTAAAAATTTTTTAAAAAGCAATGCACTCAGCCATTTCCTTGAAAAATCACAAGGTCAGGAGATCAAGACCATCCTGGCTAACACAGTGAAACCCTGTCTACTAAAAATACAAGAAAATTAGCTAGGCGTGGTGGCGGGCGCCTGTAGTCCCAGCTACTTGGGAGGCTGAGGCAGGAGAATGGCATGAACCTGGGAGGCAGAGCTTCCAGTGATCTGAGATCGTGCCACTGCACTCCAGCCTGGGTGACAGAACGAGACTCCATCTAAAAAAAAAAAAAAAAAAACCTACAGAAAGTAAACACCTAGCTCTTCCTGAAATTATTTTTACCAAAGTTTTTTGTTTCTTCAGCAAAAAAAGTAACATTTTATTTGAAGGCTATTTTCCATGTAAGGATTTTGCTAAAATTCAGTCTCCATCATTCCAATTATTTCTTGATAAATACTAAAAAGAAATATGTATATTGGGTAAATTTCAATTAAACCTAGTATTTAGTTTAGTAAATACTAAATGTGCCTGAGACATACCTGTTTTTTTAAAATAGAGACACTTCATATTGTATTATGTAGAGATTTGAGATACATACTCGGTGTGTTATTTTCCCTTGCCTTTTACTGCAAAAAATTTGAAAAATACAGAAAAAAATAGAAGTCTGTGAAAATGACCATATACTAGCTACCCAGAAAATTCTAACTTATATTTTTTCTTTATGACATATCTGTAAATTTATATATACCTCTATTTATCCATCAATCCATCTTTTTTTTTTAAAAAAAGTACTATTTTTGAGCTCAAATAGCCCTTTCAGAGAGAAATGAAGCCTTAAGTAGCTAGCAAAATGCTTTGGTCAATATGCATACCAAGCAGGATAAGTTGGCTAGAAAACACTACTTGAACCTTTATTTATTTTATTTTATTTTTTGAGATCGAGTCTCGCTCTGTTGCTCAGGCTGGAGCGCAGTGGCACAATCTCGGCTCACTGCAACTTCCGCCTCCTGGGTTCACGTGATTTTCCTGCCACACCCTCCTGAGTAGCTGGGATTACAGGTGTCCGCCACCACATCCGGCTAATTTTTGTATTTTTAGTAGAGACAGGGGTTTCACCATGTTGGCCAGGATGGTCTCGATCTCCTGACCTCGTGATCTGCCCACCTCGGCCTACCAAAGTGTGGGGATTACAGGCGTGAGCCACTGCGCCCAGCCTACTTGAACATCTTAATTCTATCTTTCCACTATTGAATTTGATTTTAACTGCCCAGTTTTTAATATCTCTTTTTCTCTTTGCCATAATGTGTTTTGTTTGTCCTATTCATCTTGTAATAAACACTTTCCTTTCTTTGAACAAAAAGAAATGATTTATGAAAATATATAATTTGTATAAATTATATTTTCACTTTGCTTTCTCTGATGAAAAATAAGTGGTTTCTGACAAAATACAGTTTTAATAAATATTAATAGACAATATTTTATATGTAATTTAAGAAGAAAAGTATCTTTTTATTAAAACATAGTCATTGCTATCTCCTCAGTACACATCAAGCATTTGCAATCTTTTTTTTGTGTACCAGAACCCTTTGTAAAATTGTACGCTTGAATTCTACGTAAGAACATGAGAATTTTAGGCCCAGCTTTTCCTCTGGTCTCTAGCTAACCCATTCTCCATTCATTCATTCATTCTTCTTCTTCTTCTTTATTTATTTTATTTTATTTTATTTTTTATTTTTATTTTTTTGAGATGGAGTTTCACCCTTGTTGCCCAGGCTGGAGTGCAATGGTGTGATCTTGGCTCACTGCAACCTCCACCTCCAGGGTTCAAGCGATTCTCCTGCCTCAGCCTCCCAAATAGCTAAGATTACAGGCATCTGCCACCACACCTGGCTAATTTTTCTACTTTTAGTAGAGATGGGGTTTCACCATGTTGGTCAGGCTGGTCTCAAACTCCTGACCTCAGGTGATCCACCCACCTTGGCCTCCCAAAGTGCTAGGATTACAGGTGTGAGCCACCAGCATTCTTCTTAAAAGTGGTTTGTATTATATCATTTTCAGCTTAAAACTCTCATCAGCATCCTTTCATAGCAATTAGAATAAAATCCTAATCCCTTATCATATCCATAGGTCCTCTGAGATCAGACCATGTTCTCTGCAGCCCGGCCTTGGTACTAGTCCTTTGCTCACTACACTTCACCTCACACTCTCCCTTGGTTTCCACAAACCAAATTTCAAAGACTCAAGTTTCAAAACTCAAATCTTGGTTCAGCCACAGGATTTTGCACACGCTGTTTGCATTGTCTGAACAATTATGTGCTTGACTTCTTCATGTCATTTACTTAAATGTTAACTCCTAGGTGAGGATTTTTCCCATCATCTCACCCAAAGCATTTCTCTATGCCTTTTCTTACCTTCATAATATATCCTTTGTGATAACTTGCATCTATTTTAATTATCTCTTTACTTATTTTTATATGTTTCCCCTGTGAAAAGGCAAAGCTTTTATTTGTTTTGTTTATTACAGTAATCCCCACCTTTAGAAGGATGTTTGGCACATACTGGCACACAGGGAATATTTGTTGAATAAATAACTTGCAATAGTCATTAACTTTTAGATTTGAGTTGTGCAGCTACTTTAAAACACTTGGTATATGTGTGTTGTTTTCCCAGACATCTCCAATTGCTAGTTTTCATTCAAGTGGTATGTTTTATAAAGCTCACATAGATCATCCTTGAAAATGCAGATTCCTTGAAATTTCAAGACAGCAGGATTAAGGAGGGATTCTTGAGTCTGAATTTTTAGCAAACTTCCCAAGTAATTCTTATGTGCAGGCAGTTTGTTGACTACAACCTGTTACAAATTCTTACTATGCGATTTTGAAAAATAAATAATAAGTGATCAATTGCTAGCACCACTTCTGGAAGAAAAGTCAGCACTTTGGACACCTTGAGATCTAACTGTGCCTACCAAGTAATTTTTGCCCTGAATGTAGAAAATGGAAGGAGCTACACAGAAAGTGTGCTTTCATGTTATCTACCTTGCCCATGATGACTCAACTCACTCCAAGTCCTCAGTGAAGTAAGATGAGTTGGAATCTTTATATTTTATCCCTTTCAATTCAGAAATAATACTGCTAGTAAAAAGAGAAAAACTCACTCCTGCAAGAACTAGTGTTAAGTAATGATAAGTGTAGTCGGTTGTATTACATAAGAGTTTTTTTTTTATTATCCACACAGTCAAAAGGATGTCATGATCCACATTCTCCAAAAACTGTTCTCATGCGCTAGAAATAATTTAAAGGTTATCGTATCTGCATTATGAATACAATTGCTTGATTTTGTATGCAGATGAGTTTAACATAATAATACTCAATACAATATATTATGTATTTTATACACACATAATACATAATAAATGTATGTTGGGTTGTACTAAAATCTGTTTCTACCCCCAGAACACTTATGATACCAAATGTGTGGGTATTTTGGGGTTTGGAGTGCAGTGGCGTGATCTCGGCTCACTAAAACCTCCACCTCCCGGGTTCAAGCCATTCTTGTGCCTCAGTCTTCTGAGTAGCTGGGATTACAAGCACCCATCACCATGCCCAGCTAATTTTTCTATTTTTTGTAGAGGCAGGGTTTCGCCATGTTGGCCAGGCTGGTCTCGAATTCCTGGCCTCAAGTGATCCACCCGCTTTGGCCTTTCAGAGTGCTGGAATTACTGGTGTGAGCCACCGCACCCAGCACAGTGGGGTTTTTTTTGCCCCCCTCACACCAACAACCAATTCTCTAACTGTCTGGACACCAACTGGTGTTCTACAATTTAATTCAATTCTGACACCACCTGGAGTTAGCATCAGAACCCAGAAAGCGAGAGCTGAGTCCCACAAGGCTGCCCCCACTTCAGATGCCAAGTGCAAGTCCCAGACCAAGATCAGATCAGCTGGACCGTTCGACCAGCTGTAAACTCAGGCGGTTCCCACAGTTCCCTCCTCAGTTTTAATAATTAGCTATGATGGCTCACAGGACTCAGGGAAACACTTTACTTACGTATATTAGCATATTGGAAAGGATGTTATGAAGGATACTGATGAACAGCTGGATGAAGAGTTTCACACGGTGAGTTCTGGGGTGTCTGTCTTGTGGTTAGGGTGCATCACCCTCTTGGCATGGTGGCAGCATTACCTGCCTGGAAACTCTCTGGACGTCATCATTAAGGGGTTTTATGGAGATTTCATCACATATGCATGGTTTATTATTAACTCAATCTCCATCCTCTCTCCCCTACCTAGAGTTTCAGGAGAGTGGGGCTGGAAGTTCTAGGTTTCTAACCAAGATTTGGTCTTTCTAGTAACCAGCTTTCATTCTAAAGCTACCCAGAAGCCCACCAAGAGTCACTTCATTAAAACAAAGGATGCTCCTATCACCCAGGAAATTCCAAGGGATTTATGAGCTCTGTGTACGATTCCCCTGTCACCCCCATTGCTTAGGAAATTACAGGGTCTCTTTGTCAGGAAATGGGGACAAAGATTAAACAAATATTTATTATTATGCCACAGGTTGCCAGTAGACCATTCTAGATCCCAAAGCGAAGCAATATTGGATTAAGAATTAACAATTAGGCCAGGCACGGTGGCTCACGCCTGTAATCCCAGCACTTTGGGAGGCTGAGGTGGGCGGATCACGAGGTTAGGAGTTTGAGACCAGTCTGGCCAACATAGTGAAACCCCGTCTCTACTAAAAATACAAAAAATTAGCTGGGTGTGGTGGTGTGTTCCTGTAATCCCAGCTATTTGGAAGGCTGAGGCAGGAGAATCATGTGAACCAGGGAGGCGGAGGTTGCAGTGGCACCATTGCACCCCAGCCCGGGCAACAGTGTGAGACTCCGTCTCAAAAAAAAAAAAAAAAAGAACCATTAACTCTAGACAAATCCTTAGAGCTAATTCTTGTCAGTCTAATTCTCTCATTTTACAGATGAGGAACTGAGACTAAGGATCATGTTGTGATTTTCCAAGGAAATGCCACAGAGAACTGGCCACATGCCTGTAAGGAGGGAAGCACGGGCTTCAATACCCAAAGCCAGGTGCAGTCGATTCGCGCTGATGCTGAGGCTTCAGGGTTTAAAGGGAGACTTCACATTTTAATTTGTCAAGCTGAGCTCTGGGCTGGCAAGTTGGCATTTCAATTTAACCCAAGGCCTTCTTGTTTCTCAAGCCTTAATATTGCTAGACTTTTTTTTTTTGAATGCTGTATAAATTGTTTTCTTTGGCTCTATCTCAAACCCAGTAGTTGAAAAAAAACATTTTCCCACTCATTTAATTAGAAAGGTCCAGAACATGTACCCAAAGAGATTGGATTTCACCTTAGGTTAAAATCTCACTGAATGCTGCTTGCCTTTTTAAACACGTGAGTAACTTAGCTCTTTATTAAACAGAAATAATTATACCAACTCCTTTCTTCTACTTCCCCATCCCACTCCCTTCTGCCTGACCTTAAAAGAATTTTACATATAATAACCCAAGAAGATCTGTGTTTAAAGGAAAGCAACAAAACAAAACTTCACAAATTAAGCAGTGTGACAGTGGTGAGAATGTATAATAATTGCAGCAATATTATGGGTATTATCATTCTGACTTACTAAGTAACCAAGCGCTTACTTGGTGTGCTGGGAACATCCACCATGTCCCCCACACATGAGCTCATCCGATGACAGTTTGAGTCATAAAGTGTGGTTTTATTTTCTAGCCTGTTTGAGGATGTGAATATGTAATTCCAGTGCAAACATTCTCAACCTTGTACCTGTTTATTTTAGGAAATAGCATGGCAGGCTACAACTCAGAGTTAATTGCAACAAACAAATGACAGATTGTTCAAAAGTAGGATACATGCCAGAAATACAGATGACTAGGTCTTATGTGTCTCTATGTTAGATTTTCTATAGCCTTTGATTTTGCCTTCACCCTTTAACGATTTCTTTCACACATCACCAGATGCTGCTCTTACAGCTTCTAGTGAGAAGACAAAGTATAACTCAGCAGTGGAGGCTGTGAAGTTAGACACATCTGGGTTTCAATCTCGGCTTCATCAAGCCTTGGTTTTCACCCCGAGCAAGTTATTTAATTTTTCTAAATCTCAATTTCCTAATCCGTAAAACAATATTATGCATCTTATAAATTGCTATTAGGATTAAGTAAAATAAAGTATGGAAAGGACTTATCTTTGAACCTTGCAAGGAATAAGCCTCAACAAAATTATAATATTTTGAAACTCTCTGAGGCAGCGACTTCTCTTGTTGTAACAACATCTGACGTCAAAGAACAAGTGGGTTTGTAATTACATCAATTCTCCTCTTTGGTCAAAGTACTCAGTCATCAAAGCATTTATATTTCCTTTAGGTGAAATCCACTGAGAAATGACTTTACAAGTCAGATTATCACCAACTGTAGAAATTTCTAAAATAATAAGCAACATTTGTGGCTTCAAAGAACTTATTTGACAAATAGCTAAGTTTTATCCTTTTATTGAAAATAGGCTTACCAAGCATTTTGGTGTTACAGGACATTTTATGGTTTCAAAATGGGCATTATATTTGGGGATTTTGCTAGGTCATTGAGCAGTAAAAATTATCCATGATTTTCTGAAGACAACAGTCAAAATTTGGCTCACTCTGGGTGCTCTTTTCCAGACATCTTGACAAACCTGAACTTTCTCTAGAGATTCTGATTGGAGGGAAACATGAAAATGGCATTACTTCTATTGTAAAGGGCAATTGCTCTCCAGGCTTTTTTTGTGTGTAATGGAGACACAGTCAATATGAATAAGGGAAAATTGGTAAGGCAAACTTGGTGGTTCATTGCCAGTGGTATTCTGGAATGACAGTCTTAGGTTTGAATTTGTTTGTGAAAGTAGAGGAAGAGCATGTTGTTGAAGAAGGAAAGTGAAAGATACTTGGTTCAGGAAGCAAAACCTTAGCCTTAGGTGGCTTGCAGGTGGCCTGGGCTAGAAATGTGTGTAAACAAACTCAAAGAGGTTCCTGGATGCCTGTCCCAGAGGCTGGCCCTGCTTCACTCCCACCCGCCCTTCTTCTCTCAGGTCAGGTACCATCCCTTGGAGGCTTTTCCAGAATACCTGCCCCACTCCTCATAGCTGTGTGTTTGGTTGCTCTCATTACTTGTTATTACACTCCATTATTGTTGCACTTAATTGCATTTACTGTAGTAACTCATTGACCTGTTGGCCTCTCTGCCAAGATTGTAAGGCAATGAAGAGTAAGAACAAGTACTCGGCATATTTTGTGTTCAATAGAGGTAGAAGGGAGCGAGCTGAGGGCAAGGACAGGAGACAGGGAAGGAATAGAGGAAAATAAGGAAAAAGGGAGGTCTCAGGTAAGTGATGACTGATTTCCATGAAAGGCCAAATCTCCTGGTTTCCATTATATAAGGTCTCTACATGAGTGAGACAGAGGCAGAGATGTGGAAAAGGAAGTGTCACACTTTCAGGTCACCTCTAATTGATCAGATGATTTATTTCCCTCTAGTATCAAAATAAGAATTTTTTTTTCAAATCAAGATTTTTTTTTCAAAGAAAGCATGTATAATTTCACATTTTAAAAATGTGTTGCTATATCTACTCATTGCTAACACATAGAGGTCTGCTTGTATTTAATGAATCTTCTATTCTCCCCTGCCCCATTCAATGTGTAACTGTTCTGGTTTATTTTTTATTTGCTATGCTCATTCAAGGAGATTAAAATACTTCAGTATAAATACCCACTGGCTGTAAATATCCTGAAGCTTCTGTACTTGACTCAGGGAATGTCTGAAATTTATTTGTAAATGGGAGTTATGGAAGATCATATCAAGGGAGGCAAGCTACCAGAAAGGCTGCCTTCCCTCTGAAATGAGAGCTGGAGGTCCAGTCACCAGGATAGAAGCCACTGCAAGGTCCTGGGAGTGGGGTGGCACTTCTAGAAAATTTGATAAGTTTCATCACATGGGGCCGTTAGGATTTTCCCATTTTATTGCCCTTGACATATGTCACTCACAGGTGTCCCCTCCCCCCACTGCAGGACAATTGACCTGGCTCCACCTGCCTCCCATCTTACTGGCTCATATCTCACTACAGATCTCCATGCAAATGGGAAACTTTCTGCCTCTGCACTAGTCAAAATTCTTGTCTGTTATTTAGAGAGACTGCACTTTCCACCTTGGACTTCTAATGCCTGCTGACATTCTGCTCTTCCTTCAAGGTGCAGATCAAATGCCTTTTCATGGAGCCTTCTGACTTGCCAGTCTGGAATTTGGCCCCATTTTCTGCAGAATGATTGTTACTCCCATTGGTTGTGTTGGCTCACAGGCCAGGCTTCTCATGAGGGAGAGCGGGTGTACCCCAAGGTGGATTTATCCAGTCTCTGCACAGGTTTAGGTTGTTTGAAAAGTCCCACAACTTGCTTGTGCTTACTCATCACACTTACCTGACGTAAATGAAAATAATGAATTTTCTCTTGTGCTCCAATAAAATGCGTTTGTATCTTCAGGGAAAGAAGTAATTTTTTTCCATTTCTTGATATTCATTGTAAAAGTACAATTGCCATAATAATATTACATAAAATTTAGAAAATAAGGAATAGAGAAATTACCCATAATACCATCACCCAAGCACAATCTTTGCTGTCTTTTCTCTTGCAATCATTCTCTAAATGTTCTTTTCCATGGTTATGTACATAGTGCACACACCATGCTGGGGCCTGCATTTCTTTTTTTTTTTTTCAACAGTATAATATGCAGTAGTTATCATTTTTGAAAAAATGAAACATATTTTTAAAATAAGACTTTTTATATGATATATTTTTACTAGTTCCTTAAAGTTGAGTGGAGTAGTATAACAATAAGATGTTTCTCCCGTTGTATCCTGGCCCATGGAAATAAATCTGGCATGTCAGGCCATCGTAGAGTTTAGGACGAGCAGGTGCAGGGTGCCGGCTGCTGGCTGATGCATGCCTGGCTGCCCTACTTCTGGTTCTGAAAGGGCCACTGCTGCTCTCTAGGTCCCTAATCGACCTCTCCTGGAGAGTCTTCTCAATTTTTCTTTTTCAACACTAGCATCAGGAAGATCGTATTGGGATAGCTTTTTTCCTCCTATGTCTTACTCTGAAACTTTTCAAAAACACCTATCAATGTCAAAAGATTTTACAGTGAGCGCCATCACCTGATTCCTCCACTAACATCTCACTTCACGGGGTTTATCATACCTCTCTTCATGGTTTTGAGCCCTGTGATGATATTTCTCATGAAGGTGAATTTCCCCAGGGCCTCAGACTCGGTTTTCTGCCTGGACCCTTCCAGGATCCATTCCAGCAGGACTTGGGCCCTCAGGTTAGCCCGAGAGGACAATGTTGGAACTTAAAACACTTCTACTTCCTTTGATGCATGTTGCCAAATTAGTGCTTCCAAAAAACTGTGCATCATTTGTAATGCCACCAACAACATATGAGTGTTATATTAATTCCACTGAGTGTTATCTTTGAAGTTTGGAGAAGGAATTTAAATTGACAGCATTCTTAGATTGAACCACTGAGCCGAGATTGAGCCCTTGTTGCACTCTGACTTGTTATATAGCTCTTTGTGCACATATTTCATTTTTCTTTAAACCCTTGTGCTCCTTGAGGCAGAAGCATGTTAGCTGATAATCATTTTCTTCCACAGCCTCCCAGCACAGAGCTTTGCACTTAGAAGGTGCTTCATAAATGTTTGCTGGAAAATAAAATAATAATCTGTATCTATAACTTTCGATAGGTCAGTAAATTAGCAAGGAAACAACTACTTTCAAGATGTTTAGAAGAATTAAAGCAAGGGGAAGGGCCTTATGTTGCATAGTTAGCTAAATTATATTGCCTGTGGTTTTGATTTCTTCTGAATTGAAAGGTCTACTGACTGTTCAGCCTTGCTTTATGTGCACCACAAGACTAATAGGCACATTAATAATGTGCTTCACAAGTAAGTCTGGGATTCTATATATTCATGTTTATCTTGGGGGTATCAAGAAGATGACTCTGTACCTATCACAATGACTAGAACGTCTTTACAGACACACTGTCACCTTGACAAAAGTGCTTTTAACAAAAATCTGGAATGAACATTTAAAAATACAGTTGTCTGGACTGGGCACGGTGGCTCATGCCTGTAATCCCAGCACTTTGGGAAGCCGAGATGGATGGATCACTTGAGGTCAGGAGTTCGAGACCAGCCTGGCCAACATGGTGAAACCCCATCTCTACTGAAAATACAAAAACTAGCCGGGCATGGTGGCATGCACTTTTAATCCCAGCTACTTGGGAGGCTGAGGCAGGGGAGTCGCTAGAACCTGGGAGGCAGAGGTTACAGTGAGCCGAGATTGAACCACTGCACTCCAGCTTGGACGACAGAGTGAGACTCTGTCTCAAAATAAAATAAAATAAAATAAAATAAAATAAAATAAAACAAAATAAAACAAAATAAAATAAAACAAAATAAAACAAAATAAAAATACGGTTGTCAGTACAAAATCTTCAGGCAACTTGATTCTGGTTAGCAAGAGCACCACACAAGGGCAGTCTAGAAAAGTTATGTACGTTCTGTGTGGTAGCATTTGCAGTGAGATAATTGACCATTTTTCTGGTAATCAGTTCAATGTTTGGAAGACCTGTCTAAAGTCACTTCACATCTGCAGCTCAAGTGCATTGCTTTCTCACGCCGCCCTCTATTTGTCCTTTGTCATGGTCACTGCCTGCATATTCTTTCACCAAATTGCTCCATCTCTGTTATTTTACATTGTATACACCAGTCACTTAATATGATTATCTATACTCTTCTAGATACCTGACTTTTTTTGTCCACAGTATCAGATGCTAGGCTACACTTGGGGGACATAGCAGCAGGGTTCTGCCCTCACTGCACCTATCAGCCAACAAGAGGTTTGCCTGCCACACTGGACTAACGGTGCCACCTCATGGCCAAAATGGGCCAGGCCTTGTGCTTTCGCATTACTGCTCAATTTTGCCTTCCACCCTGGCTTCCTTTTACCTGCTTTTCTTCCCTTATCACCTCAATACATTGTATCTTCCTGATTTCCTTTCCTTTTCTGTCCAGCCTCTTCCCAAACACCAAGCTGCTTGCATTGTCAATATCCTTACTTCCTTGTCTGTCCACCACATCTTCCCTGAAACTCCCACCACATCTTCCCTGAAACTCCCCAATCTTGGATTTACCTAATCATTGATTTTCTCCACTATTACCACCCTGGGCTTCTGAATGCCGCTGGAGGAGCACACGATGGCCATGACTGCAGGAACTCAGCGGGGCTCCTGGTTGAGCTCCACATTCCTTGCACGAGCTTCCCTGTGTCCCCACCAGCCACTTCCTCTGCAATTGCTACTGTCTAACTACTTTCAGAAGATGACCTTGTCCTTACTCACAGAGAAACAAGAACCCCCATTTCTCAATCTCCTGTCCTTCACATGGACAAAATCACCTATATTTGCATCTGTCCTTATCTTTTTCTTGATTCAGATTTGACTTATCTACTGTTCCTAACCTTGGTGAAGTCCCTTCCAGCATGTTTTATTTTCTGTGTCCTCCCTATTTATCCTATAATGTGGTCATTTCTCTCATCATAAAGAGTTCCTTCCCTCAACCTGGACATCTCTCTGGCTACCCCTTTTTCTCTTACCTGTCACTTTCTTTTTAAAATTAAAATCATTTTTAATACTTCAAAATTTTTTCATAAAACATTTCACACATACTACAAGGTTTAAGAATAATGTAATAAGCAGTCATATTCTCAGAACTAGCCTAGAGGAACAGAAAAACACAGCCCACCTGAAGCTGTGTATTCTCCAGCCATACCTTTTCCTGTCCCCGTCTGAGAATCAACGCCATCCTGAATTTTGTGCTTAAAATTTCCCTTTAGTATAAGAAGATCATGTACATGGCCTAGGGTTCCATTTCAATCTCTCAGTCTCTATTCTATAGGCCAATCAGTTTTGGGCCATCTGGACACCCTAAAGATGATCATACTTATCCATTATATCTTTGACTTTCTGCTTATTGGACTAGGGGAGTAGGAAGCAGCAAGGTTTATGGAGGCCTTAGTCAGATACATGTAGGAGATAAAGCCTACAATGACTTAGGGCCGGCTGCATTATAATATTTTGGAGATTTAGTGGTTCATGTTTACCAGAACACATCTTTCCAAGTAAAAAGAAATATTATGTCTCACACTTCCAGCTTCAAAGAAGGAAACACAACTCCTAATAGGCTCCGTTGCATACACGCAATACCTAGGACTATTTCTCTGGACCATGCATCAAGTGCTATGAAAGGCTGCCAGCTTTACATGGGACTCACTGTAGGAGAGCTCTCTGTAATACATCTAGACTATGCAAGAGGCCCTGCTGCTTGGGCTATAGGACCTGGAAAACCGAGATGCTAGAAGTATATATGATAGGGAAAGATGGTTATGGGGTTTATGGTAGACCCCAAAAGGAAAATAACAACATAGACCTCCTTGGCCTTGGTAACAAGGCCATGCCATTGCCATTTGCATCTGCAATTCAACTTTCAAAACACAACTACAGGCATGCCACTGGGCTCTGGTGGAGACAGAGCTTCTGGTCATGGATTATCAAGTGACCATACAGCCAGAAATGTCCGTCATAAGCTTGATCTGACACAAGTCAGAAAGTCAGGTGAGCCACTTGTACTCCGTCATAAGGACAGAGTGCACAAGACCCCAGTGTGGTGCCGTCCCACAAAGAGATGAAAAACTATTTGGTAGCAAATAGACTACAGTGAACCTCACTCACTCTTCTTCTTAAAGGTATTCAAATATGTCATTTTTAGTAACTTTCTTCATACATGCATGTATTTGCTGCTGAAAATTAAAATAGCACATCAAAATTTTATTTTATTGCAATTCAAATTTTTGAAAACCATAAAACTTAGTTATCAAATTATTATGCTTTAGCCAAACTACCCAATGTTTCCTTTATAATCTTTCCCCTACAAGTTACCTTGCCTCACATTCTTTATATTAGGTATAAAGAGTTCGGCATTTCTTGCATGAGCTTCCCTGTGTCCCCACCAGCCACGTCCTCTACAATTACTACTGTCTCAATACCCTTTATGTTCTGTATATTTCATCTCACTGACTTCAGGTTTCTAAAACACATGGAAATGCTTAAGATCTATTGGTGCTTCTTTGGGTCAAATAAAAAAGTAGAACTAAAGTATATTTGAGTTATTCAAATACATTCAAACTACACAGATTCCTTAAAAATTACTGGTATCAAAGTAAGACGCTTCCTTACTTACAAAGAAGGAAAGAAGAAGAAAGAAAAACAAAAGCAGAACTCATCACGGGTTATCAAAATTATTGGTATACAGTTTATTCTAGCATGGAGTAGCTTTCTCAATCTGCTGCATAAAATCACCAGTAAGAAAGAAAAGTACAAGAATAAGGTTTATAGCTGAATCAGCTCTGTGTAAAAATTCCCCATTCTAGCATTCCCAGAAGGATCCTGTCTACAATAAATGCAATAACTACAGCCACATTTGAATGGTTCATTTCTTGATTCATTCTGAACTCCTTTGAGCCGTGTCTCTTAGTTCTCTTTCAAGACAAACAAATCTGTTGAGTAAAAGGTATCTGAGTTTTGCCATCCTTTCATTCCTCACAAATAAAATGTTCTTACTCCTCCCCTTCTGTAAGGCAAGCCACCTCTGATCTCCTGAAGATCTTTTCTCTTTAGTCCTGTTGCTGGGGTAGACCTTCCGGTAACTGGGAAAATAATTTGGTACTAGGGTTGAGAATCAATTTACTAAGATTCTTTATTAATGTTTCTGAGCAGATGGGATGAGAGGCCTCTGGATTCCCTGGGAATTTTCTTCAGTGGGCATCAGAGAAACCTCTGGGATCAAGGTTGAGTTAAGCTTTTATGATGGCTCCATTGATGGTCTGGTCAAAGCTCTAAGTTCCTCCAGGATATTTGGGTCCTGGAAGAAAGTGTTGCTGGACTCTCAAATGGCAACAAGGTAGCCTGAAAACAACTCTGTATCCCAGAACAAGCCTGAAAACCCAAACTCCAACAAATGGTGGTGAAAGAGCCAGCTCTACACCCATTCTTGAATGGGCAACAATTCGTTTTTGACAGGATTAGTTACCTATTTTGGGTATGTGTTTTCATTTCCTGTCCACAGAACCTCAGCCAGTCCCACTATCTGAGTGTCAAGTACTACAGCAGATGCTGGCAATACTAAAACTAACAGAGGATAGAGTTCTTTCTCCTGGATAGTTGTGGCCGACACTGGCTTGCTGCTTACTACTTCCATTTCATTTTCCTAGGCAGAAAGGAAGACCCCCTTTCCAGCTTTCTGGGATGTCTGGCTAGCACCTGTTGAGAGATTTGGTCAATGAAATCTGGACAGAAGGATGTCAAGGCTTGGCCATAGGTGCAGCTGTGAGGCCCTCATAGCCTCTCTTTCCTCTCTGTGGAAGTCAGGCAGCCCATATATCTAAAATGGCAGCAATCATGAAGCAGAGGGAAGCTGAGTTTTTAAATCACCACTTGGACTCAAGCTGTTGTGGAGAACCATAGACCTTCACTGTGTTAAACCATTAAAATTTGGAAGTTACCTATTGCAGCCACCATCAATTATGTGAAGAGTATGATGTTCACTCTGGTAAGGGAAAGCAGATATGCAGGGAACAGTGTACTGTCATGTAACAGGTGATGTGACAGAAATATGCACAGTGATAAGGAAGCCAAAAGGTAGGAGGTGTGGGTTACTCTGTGAGTAGGAAGAGAAACATAGGAATATCTTTGTTGAGGAGGCACTGTTTATTTGAGACTTAAAAGATGAGAAGGCAGGTATTTTCCAGGTGGACAGCAGCAAGGGGGATGACATGCTGGCCGAGGAAAGGGTGCATGTGAAGTCTGAAGGCCTCATTGCTGGTGTGTAAATGAAACTGAGCAGTCTGGAGACTGGAACTTAGTGGTAAGTGAGACTGGGATGGGAGATGATGGAGACAAGGACTTGACCGTCAGATCATCTATGCCTAAAAATCTGGTAACAGTCAATGGCGAAACGGTGAAGAGTTTGAAGAGACATATGATAACATTTGAATTTTAGAAAAATCACTCATTTTTGAAGTGTAAGGTAGAGTGAAATTACTTTGGATCTAGGGAGACCAGTGTGAAAGAATGTGGAATCGTCTAGTCAGCAGGCGTTCAGAGCTTGAATGAAGTCAGTGGCAGTGGGGTGGAGAGGAGAGGAGGGAGCAGAGTCTGCAGAACATGAGGGCTGGGTAGATAGGAAAGAGTTTAGAATTATTCTTGGGCCCCAGGCATGGGTGAGTAGGTATATGGAGATTCAAATTAGAAATGTATAATGGAAAAAAAAATGACCAATTCATAATAGCCCCAAGGAATTAAAGCATATTTAGAAATAAATATACAGAACCCAAATAAAGAAAACAAATTACAAAGAGGCAAAAGAAGACTTGAACAAATAAACAGATCATACTGCTGAGTGGAAACAAACTTTATCATAAGGATAGTATTCTCCCTAAATCAATTTATAAGATTATTGCACATCTAATAGAAATACAGGAGGACAAGAAATTTTAAAACTATCCTAAATTTAATTTGTAACACAAATTAAGAAAATGTCAAAAAATGAAAAGGAGGATTTATACTCCTATATATTAAAAGCCATCATAACATTATTTTAATTGAAATTCCATCATGCTGGTAAAATAGTTGGCACCAAGATTAATGCAACATGATAAAATACACCAAAATACACTCTAGTATTTAGAAAAATTGAGTGTGTAATTAAGATGATGTTTCACACAAAATAGTTCTTAAACAAATAGCTATTTGAAAACTAAATACGTATAATTAATTGCTAATTTAATTTTAAATTTCAGGTGGAGTAAAATTTTTATTATTATTATTATACTTTGTTTTAGCGTACATGTGCATAATGTGCAGGTTTGTTACATATGTATACATGTGCCATGTTGGTGTGCTGCACCCATTAACTGGTCATTTACATTAGGTGTATCTCCTAATGGTATCCCTCCCCCTCCCCCCACCCCACAACAGGCCAGTGTGATGTCCCCCTTCCTGTGTCCAAGTGTTCTCATTGTTCAATTCCCACCTATGAGCAAGAACATGTGGTGTTTGGTTTTTTATCCCTGCTATAGTTTGCTGGGAATGATGGTTTCCAACTTCATCCATGGCCCTACAAAGGACATGAACTCATCCTTTTTTATGGCTGCATAGTATTCCATGGTGTATATGTGCCACAATTTCTTAATCTAGTCTATCATTGATGGACATTTGGGTTGGTTCCAAGTCTTTGCTATTGTGAATAATGCTGCAATAAACGTACGTGTGCATGTGTCTTTATAGCAGCATGATTTATAATCCTTTGGGTATATACCCAGTAATGGGATGGCTGGGTCAAATGGTATTCCTAGTTCTAGATCCCAGAGGAATCTCCACACTGACTTCCACAATGGTTGAACCAGTTTACAGTCCCACCAACACTGTAAGTGTTCCTATTCCTCCACATCCTCTCCAGCACCTGTTGTTTCCTGACTTTTTAATGATCACCATTCTAACTGGTGTGAGATGGTATCTCACTGTGGTTTTGATTTGCATCTCTCTGATGGCCAGTGATGATGGGCATTTTTTCACTGTATTTTGGCTGCATAAATGTCTTCTTTTGAGAAGTGTCTGTTCATATCCTTTACCCACTTGTTTATGGGGTTGTTTGTTTTTTTCTTATAAATTTGTTTGAGTTCTTTGTAGATTCTGGATATTAGCCCTCTGTCAGATGAGTAGATTGCAAAAATCTTCTCCCATTCTGTAGGTTGCCTGTTCACTCTGATGGTAGTTTCTTTTGCTGTGCAGAAGCTCTTTAGTTTAATTAGATCCCATTTGTCAATTTTGGCTTTTGTTGCCATTGCTTTTGGTGTTTTAGACATGAAGTCCTTGCCCGTGCCTATGTCCTGAGTGGTATTGCCTAGGTTTTCTTCTAGGGTTTTTATGGTTTTAGGTCTAACATTTAAGTCTTTAATCCATCTTGAATTAATTTTTGTATAAGGTGTAAGGAAGGGATCCAATTTCAACTTTCTACATATGGCTAGCCAGTTTTCCCAGCACCATTTATTAAATAGAGAATCCTTTCCTCATTTCTTTTTTTGTCAGGTTTGTCAAAGCTCACATAGTTGTAGATGTGTGGTATTATTTCTGAGGGCTCTGTTCTGTTCCATTGGTCTATATCTCTGTTTTGGTACCAGTACCATGCTGTTTTGGTTACTGTAGCCTTGTAGTATAGTTTGAAGTCAGGTAGTGTGATGCCTCCAGGTTCGTTCTTTTGGCTTAGGATTGACTTGGCAATGCGGGCTCTTTTTTGGTTCCATATGAACTTGAAAGTAGGTTTTTCCAATTCTGTGAAGAAAGTCATTGGTAGCTTGATGGGGATGGCATTGAATCTATAAATTACCTTGGGCAGTAGGGCCATTTTCACGATATTGATTCTTCCTATCCATGAGCATGGAATGTTCTTCCATTTGTTTGTATCCTCTTTTATTTCCTTGAGCAGTGGTTTGTAGTTCTCCTTGAAGAGGTCCTTCACATCCCTTGTAAGTTGGATTCCTAGATATTTTATTCTCTTTGAAGCAATTGTGAATGGGAGTTCACTCATGATTGGGGCTCTCTGTTTGTCTGTTTGTCTATTGGTGTATAAGAATGCTTGTGATTTTTTCACATTGATTTTGTATCCTGAGACTTTGCTGAAGTTGCTTATCAGCTTAAGGAGATTTTCGGCTGAGACAACGGGGTTTCTAGATATACAATCACGTCATCTGCAAACAGGGACAATTTGACTTCCTCTTTTCCTAATCGAATACCCTTTATTTCTTTCTCCTGCCTGATTGCCCTGGCCAGAACTTCCAACACTATGTTGAATAGGAGTGGTGAGAGAGGGCATCGCTGTCTTGTGCCAGTTTTCAAAGGGAATGCTTCCAGTTTTTTTCCATTCAGTATGATATCAGCTGTGAGTTTGTCATAGATAGCTCTTATTATTTTGAGATATGTCCCATCAATACCTAATTTATTGAGAGTTTTTAGCATGAAGGGCTGTTGAATTTTGTCAAAGTCCTTTTCTGCATCTATTGAGATAATCATGTGGTGTTTGTCTTTGGTTCTGTTTATGTGCTGGATTACATTTATTGATTTGTGTATGTTGAACCAGCCTTGCATCCCAGGGGTGAAGCCCACTTGATCATGGTGGATAAGCTTTTTGATGTGCTACTGGATTTGGTTTGCCAGTATTTTATTGAGGATTTTTGCATCGATGTTCATCAGGGATATTGGTCTAAAATTCTCTTTTTTTGTTGTGTCTCTGCCAGGCTTTGATATCAGGATGATACTGGCCTCATAAAATGAATTAGGGAGGATTCTCTCTTTTTCTATTGATTGGAATAGTTTCAGAAGGAATGGTACCAGCTCCTCCTTGTACCTCTGTTAGAATTCGGCTGTGAATCCATCTGGTCCTGGACTTTTTTTGGTTGGTAAGCTATTAATTATTGCCTCAATTTCAGAGCCTGTTATTGGTCTATTCAGAGATTCAACTTCTTCCTGGTTTAGTCTTGGGGGAATGTATGTGTCGAGGAATTTATCCATTTGAAAACCAAATACATATAATTAAATCCTAATTTAATTTTAAATTTCAGATGGAGTAAAAATTTTTTTTAAAAAAAATCATAGCCTTGAAGGTACAGTTAAGAAAGTTCTTTTGTTGAATAAGGAAAAATGCAAAATTATAAAATATTATTTACTGGATTACTTTAAAATCAGTTTTTAAAATTAAAATAAAAGCCTGTCAATTATATGTAAAGGAAACAACAAACAAAAGGAGCATTTACAACACACATGTCAAGGAAATTTTAGTCTTAATATGTATAAAATCTGCCATCAATCAATAGGAAAAAATGAACACTACCAATAAGAACAATTATAAAAGAAAAAAAAAGAGAAAATTCACCAAGGAAGAAATTAAATAGCCTATGAGCATGAAAAAATTAATATCATTGGTGGAGAACACAAACTAAACAAAAAAATAAATGATGATGGATTAAGGAGGTGGTGAACATGTGGGGAAGTAGTCACTCTCACAGACTTGGGTAGAATGTAAGCTTTCTATGGGACAATTCCTTCCCTAGATGTTCCTGTCTTTCAGGCTCTGCCTTAGAGCGAGCTTCTCAGCCTGTGGGATCGCCGCCCTGCAGGCTGTAACCCTTTATAAGAAATAAAGTTTCCTTTCTAAATTTATGGATCTCATGATTTTCCAGTTGACACAGAAAATCTGTCTGAAAGCCTTAAATATTTAGTATCTGACCCTTTATAGAAAAAGTATGTCAATCCCTGCCCTATGCAGACAAAAATACAGAAAGTCTACAAATCATATCTAAAATAAAAGGAATTATCTCTGGTATAGAAAATTTTAAATGATTTTTGTTTTTCTTTGTTACAGTTCTTGTATTCTCCAAGGGAATATTTTCAAATTAATGAATTTTTAAATTACCAAATAAAAATTATATTTATTGTGTACAACTTGATGTTAAAAATTACATATATATACGTGTGGAATAGCTAAATTGAGCTAATTAACATGCATTACCTCACATATTTATCCTTTTTTACACTATATCAGCATTAGCAATTTATTGTATGTTTATAAAAAGGAGAGACATACTTTAAAATATAAGTAATCATTTTCACTGGAGAGATAAAATTATGGTCAGTCTGCATGTCTTTTTTGACCATTTTTCTGTATAGTTTTTATATTTTTAATACGATGACTATATGTTACTTACATAATCAGAAAATACTTTTATATGCATTTTAATCAGAGTCCTGAAATTTCTAATTTTTATTTTTCTGATCTCTTGGGGCATCTTTGTATTACATTTAACATCTTTTTACTGTTTCCTAATATGGGGCAAAACTTGCTGAAAGACTTTGACAATCAGAGTTTTTAATGTTACCTACTTTGAAGTTTAAGTCAAGTCACAGACTACAGCAGCCATCTGGTCTTAGTTATCTGTAGTTTAAATCATGATATTTCAAAAGAAATAAATCCAGATATGCAAAATATACAGAAAGAAAGACCAGTTGTCAACTTTCCTTGTTTGCTGTGTTTTGCTTTTTTGGATCTGGATAAATTTACTCAAGTACTTTCAAACTCTCTGGAAAATGTCTCTTCCTATATAACACACTCCTATTTTATAGATTATCAAATTTTAGAATTAGTTGAAAAGTGTCCTGTGTGATCTCACAAAGCTTTGCAATCATGATTTCAAAATTTAGTAAAAAAAAGCTCAAAACCAAAAATGCCAGCCCATCTTGAACATAGATGTGAAAGATAGCCTTCTATGAATGACTAGATAATTGATTTCAGCAATACATTAAAAGTTAGATGGTTTTGGAGACAGAACCAAACAAAACCCAAGGAACCACAGGAAGATGGACTGTCCACACCAAGGACATCTGTCCTCTCTGCAGTTACCGTCTCTGGGTGCAGAGCTCGCTGTGTGGCTCTGTCTCTCAAAAGGGCTGCGAACCACAGCCTGGGCCATCCCCCTCCCCTGGTTACACCCAGCTCAGCGAAATGCACTGCCATGCCCAGGCCTGGACACCTCTTTCTGAGACCTTCCCCAAACTTCAGAATTTGCATGTGTGGGTTTCATGATCAATGACTAGCTTGCATTCCTGTTGTCTCTGGAACAGACTTCTATACGAAAGGTCAAATGTCCCTTCCAGCTCATGTTCTCCCAGACAGAAACCAGCATGAATGCTTGCTCAGGAAGCAAGCTCACCTGCACCACCAGAAGGCCATCATCACAGGCGCATTTTTATCTACTTTTGCCTTGTTCCCTTTTAGTTCTTTGGTGGGGATATACCATAAGGCCTTAATTTCTAAACTATATTGATTTAGACACTACTCTTCAGAAAAAAAAAGTAAGAAACATATGCACATCTAATGTTTATATCAACTGAAATGTATTTATTGGAGATCAAGGAGATCAGGTGAATGTGATTTTGGCATCAAATTTCCTCCAGTTTAAAACAGAGAGAGGTACCAGTAGATGCTGAGTTTAAAACAGAGAGAGGTACCAGTAGATGCTGGGTTTAAAACAGAGAGAGGTACCAGTAGATGCTGGGCATGGATTTCAGCCACCATCAAGCAGTTTCTTCAGCACATCTGGCCTGGCATTTCTAATGCTACTGATTTCTATCTCATCACTGCTATTTTCTTCTATGACCTAGTAATCGGCCAAGGACCAAAGATTCTTGGGGTCTGATTGGTCTTTAAATTGCTAGTCATTCTCTCCGGGACAGCAGGAAGAGCGCGCCCAGTTGGCAAAATCTTTAAGGAATCCTGGGAGTGAGGTGGCCAGGAGTCGTCATTCTCCAGGACTGGCATCCTGCCTTGCCGGGCTTCCTCCTGCTTCTAAGTCCCAGAATGCTGCACTCCGAAGTTCTCCCTGCTGGTTCTTGAACAAACTCTGGGGGCCTCTCAGCCCACAGATGAGGCCAGAGGGAGCAAGCCTCAAGAAAGAAACCCAGGCTCAGGCCATTTCCCCCAAACCCACATCTGAAAGTGGAGAATACATCACGAGAACCTACCTATCCCAAGCCTCTAGGCCAGTGAGAAAGTCCTGGTCTTGCTCAGTGCCCAGCCACTTTCTGCCTTTTTAAATCTTCGAGGAGCAGAGCTGTTCTCACCTCTCTGTGGCAATCTGGACCTCATCTGTTTGTCTAGAAGACAGGAGTGCTCTACATTGACAATTCTGAAGGAGACTATTTCAAAGACAAAGAAATGCAAAATACAAAGGGCTTAATTCCTTGCATACTTACATTCCCCCACTTATAAATCATCTTATGAATGCATTGAAAGCATGAGTCACAGAGGGAGAGATGCATGATCAAAGAGTTCATCCCTGCATTTCAAAATGAGGTCACCTCAAATTCTGTGTGAAGGTTAACGGGGATACTGGCAAGCTCAGTTAATAATTATTCAGATTCTAGTCATTAATCCAGTATGTCTTTGTCTTGCTGGATAGAGATAAACAGAAGAGCAAGAATTTCCAGATCAAAAGAGTGTTCTCAGTAGGACTATTAATACTTTTCATTATACAAGCCATTCATTTAATGAAACTAATTTCAATTTCTTAAGCTGAAATACATACAATGCAATCTGAAGTATGACTTGTTTTTTACCTTCTGATGCAAGATGGGTTTGAAAAGCAAAATGTAGCAATTTGTTTTATGAAATCAGAGATCAAACAGGCTTTCTAAGGTTGCAGGATGATAGAGGACTTTATCAGCAGTTCTATTTTTCTAACTCTTTCCTAGGTGTTTTGATATCCTTTTTGTCACCAGTCTGCCCTTATTTCTCAAACTTGTTTGAAATATTTGATTTTCACATGCCACTGCAGTAGCCTTCACTGGGAGAAAGGGACAGAGAGGGAGAGAAGAAAAAAAAAGAGGATGAGAAGGAGGAGGAGGCAGGGAGGAAAGGATGGGAAGGATGCCTGACATCTTTTTAAAGAGAATGACTATTCTTTTCAATGCTTCCCCTACTCTGTTAAGTGCAGGGTAATGTCAAAAATAATAGGAATAGAAAAGATATTCTGCATTTGATCTATAAACAGATCTAACACAATCTCAGCTACCTCTAACTTACAGGTGATCTAAAAACAATATTTTAAATTGGCACCTTAGAAATACTGTGAAAAAGAAAAATTTCTTTATCTTTGGGAGTGGAAGAAATCTTGGCCTGCCCGCCTGCCCTTCCTTCCTTCCTTTCTTCCTTCCTTCCTTCCTTCCTTCCTTCCTTCCTTCCTTCCTTTTCTCTACCCTTTGTTTTCTGATTATAGTGCAATGTATTAGGAGAAAGTCCTCACCTCTCTAAATATTCATTCTCCTATCAGTGAAATTGGACTGAATCCTGATTCCCCAGAACTGGGGTGGACCTGGGGTATACTCAGACATTACTATAGGACCATGATGATTGCTTTCCCTTGTTATATCAAACATTTTTTCCATCACCTATAATCTTCTTCATATTCAATATTTTGGCCAGTTGTGGTGGCTCATGTCTGTAGTCCCAGCACTTTGGGAGGCCGAGGCAGGTAGATCACCTGAGGTCAGGAGCTTGAGAACAGCCTGGCCAACATGGTGAGACCCCGCCTCTACTAAAAATACAAAAATTAGCCAGGCATGGTGGCACATGCCTGTAATCCCAGCTACTCAGGAGGCTGAGGTACAGGAATCGCTTGAACCCGGGAGGCAGAGTTGCAGTGAGCCAAGATCGTGCCACTGAACTCCAGCCTGAGCCTCAGAGAGAGACTCTGTTTCAAAAAATGAATCTATATAAATAAAATATTCATCGAATTGAATCCCTGTATAAATAAGTAAATTAGAAATTATTAGTTCCTAAAATTTGATTGTCAATATTCAAAGTACCTTCTTAAAATAAATTCTCTATAGATCCAAATAAAAATTAAGCAGTTATTTCTGGTCACTCTTTCTTTTTTTTCCCGTTATTGTTTACATGAGCTTATAATGTTACAAATAATCATTATTATTCATAAATATGTCCTTTACTATCAGATCAAGTGGAAATAAGAAAAACTCTATTATATTAAACTCCTACAATTTTCTCTGAAATCTGTGAAGAAAATAAAAGAGATATGATCAATATCCAATGTCTCATAGTCTAAATGTCTTCGAAGTCTAGAAATGCTCTATTATGAGATGGCAACTAGAAAAAAATTACCTCTGATGTCTCTTACCAAAGTAAAATCCTTTTCAGTATAGGTTTTTTGAGAACTGATGTGTTTTAACTATTCTGAAATGCTTATTTTGCTGTTTAAAGCATATTAGTTCTTTCAAAATAGTAATGAAATATAGGAAGTGTTTACCAAACCTTTCAATTAAATACAAAGGAGCTCTCCTTTTGAAAACATTTCTTGTCAAGTTATATATTTTTATAACTAATGAATTCTTAGATTAAGATTTTCAAAAAATAGCTATGCCTCTTTTGATGAGTTTAATAACATCAAGGAGCAATATCTTTCTTACTATTTAAAAAAAATCTAAGATGGTAAAATAGCATGTTTTAATTTTTTTTCTTTAATGAAGGCCACAAAACTTGTAGATTATTGTTAACGTTTGATTTCTAAAAGATATAGTATGTACAGTCATATTACCTATGTTTAGACTTTTAATTTAAAGAAGAGTTATTGAGGGGCTTCTTTTTTTATAACAAATCCACTGTGAGTCCATACAATGTTTCCTTGCTGTTTTCATTTAATCACAGATGCAGTGCACATCAAAATTTCCCAGTAAGTACTGACTTAGTAGATTTCCTGCCAGATACAGGTGTGTAGTCAATCTTGTGGATGAAAGCGTGTGCTAACTCAAAGAGCCAAGTAAGTGTACCTTCCAACCAAAGTGAGGGGCTTTTAATGAATTCATTCCTAGAACTGATGTCTCTGCTGCCCTCCACTGCCTGGGGGATCCCTGCTCTGTTGGAATCAATTGAATTGTCACACATCAGAGGAGAACCTGTGGGGCCTAAAGGGCATCTTGGTCAGAGCTCCACCTATCAGCCTAAAATGAGACTTCTAGAGAAAACGCTTTTAACCATCCAAAAGTATACATTTAGAACGACTTTAGGGCACAGAGATGTTAAATGTTTTGATGGGTCGTGTGTACATTTTGGAAGCCCCTCCCCAATTGAACCACGGGCAGGATTAAAAATACCCTGAGCTCCTATTGTGTTTCTGGGCTCTGTGCTGAGAGACTGTGCTGCTCAAGGAAATTAAATTTTGAAAGTTTGACAGCTATAAGGCTAGCTGGAAAAATTTCAGACTGTGCTTCAATAAAGCAACAGTGGGATCCATGGGACCATACAGAAAGTCATCCTGACTACAGGAAAACTGGGGATGTACTGAGGGCCCTGGGCCTGGCCTGGGGCTGGTTCTGGAGGAGGGTGTGATGGACGAGTACCTCCAGGAACCGGCAGAGCCCCACAGACGGCACAGCATGGGGCCTGTTCAGACACTGGAGTGTTTACCCTGCGAGTCAGAGTAAGACAGAGATAAGAGAGAGAAGGATGGATTGGAGCCACATTGCAGAAGCCCTTAATTTGTCATTCTGAGGAGTTTAACTTAGTGAAAAATGATAGGACACCTAGTTTACTCTGCAGAAAAGACAGAATAAAATAAGACAGAATGGAGTAAATAAAACTAATGCCTGAACCCTTTCGATGGGTCAGACTCTATGCAAGGCATCTCACATAGAGCATTTATTTTATCCTCACAAAAATCCAGTGACATAGGAACATATTTTATTGACAAGAATTCTGAGGCTCATATTCAATATCACATCTGGGGCAGAGACCGCTAGCTACATGTTCCCATATTTATCGCCAACATTTTCTCCCTGCTCATCTCTGTGGCAGAGCCTTCAGAAACTAAAAATTCTCTGCCTCAGCCTCCCTTGCAGGCTAGAAGTGTCCCAGTGACATAATTCTAGCTGGTGAACTATCAGGGGAAGTCTGTTAGGAAGCTTTTTGAAAAGTTTAGAATTGCTTATTAAAAGACAATGAAGCCCGGGTCCCCGGCAATGCCCCCGCTCTGTATTCCTACCTGCAATATGGAGGTAGTGATACCAGCTGGGAAAACCTCGGCATGCCACAGTAGCCCCTGACTGCACTGCCAGAAAGGTTGTCCCTGAGGTCATGGAGCAGAAGGAGTCACACATCAAACTAAGGTGTTGAACCTCAGAGACTTGAGTCCGTCTAAAGCCTACAGTGAGAAGCAAGGAGAAAGAGAAGGGAGGAGGGAGAAAGACTCACTGAGTCCTATGTTATGACACTTGCTCACCCAGCCCCCTCTCCATCACAGCAGGCTTCTTGCTGAACCAGTGTGTCAAGCACCAGAGCTGATGGTGAGCCACGGGTGTCCACAGGCAGACAGTGCCTGAAGCCAACACATGCTGCTCTGCTGCAGTGACACCGTGGCCCCCCTCATCACAATATCACTCCCCAACCACCTGAAGAGCAGGCAAGCCTCACATATGCATGCCTTTGGCAGAAAACATGTGAGGCCATATGGGTGTCACCCTGGGGAGGCTGATGTAGAAGGGCATAGCTTTCAAACCACAGGTGACATCATCTGAACCTTGTGCATATTTAAGGTTTATGTGGCCTTTCTATTGCTATCTGTAGATATTAGTCTTCTTTGTTCTGTCTCAACACATAAATATCCCCTTTATCCTACATCTGATGTGTCTTATGGGTTACTAATTTATAATCTATACGTCTTATGATCTTCCTATGACTCACAAGCCATTTGCTTAAAATATATACTTAATACAACTTATGAGTTACATCATCCATTTTCCTTTCTTGTCCTCTATCAAAAAATTAAATATACACAAATAACACAGCACACATCCTTTAAAGATACCCCCAAAGAAGACACATTTCCATTAACCATGTAGCTAGAAGACTAAAGAGCAAATAAAAACCTGTAAGGATGGAGTGGCAAGACAGAGACTGTGTCTTCATGGAAGCACTGCAGTTGAGCCAGAGCCAGGAACTGCCCTCCCCAACACTTCTTGCAATGTGCAGAGCTTAAGCACCTATTGAGTAAATCATTATTCACTGAAATTTCTTTCATGTGTACCCAAATGCCTCCTGTCACCATTCATTCAACAAGAATTTATTGAGGACCAGTTGTATACCAGACGCTTACTTTAGGAACTAGAGATATAAGAGTAAAAGTAATCTCTGTTGCTGTGAGACTTACTTTCTAGTGAAAAGAGAAAGAATATTTCTTAAAATATTAACTTTTGAATTTCTGTACGTAGCCATGATGGGGTAACTGGTACTAAATTTGCCCTGCTCCTGTAGTCAACTAGAAAACTCAAGATTCTTGCAGAAGGCAGGCGAGGTGATAAGATATGGAGGGTGGGGAATGAAGAATTTGATTTCATATTGAGGTCAGGGAGTTTTCTAAACTGACTCAGCAGGGTTTTTGCTAAAACTGGGCCAAGTAGGCCACGAACAGAGTCCAAAGTCAGGGTTTTAAGGACTTAAAGGAGTTTCACTAAAGCTAGGTCAAGGAGAGCATCTTTGTCAACTCCCAGGGAAAGAATAACTATAGGATGACATAAGTTGAAAAATCACCAGAGCCCACACAGGGCTGGAAGATGCAGTTCCAGGCAATAAGAGAGGACTCCGTTGAATAGCCACAGCGTTCAATAGAGACCCCAGGAGGGTCTTAGCAGTAAGCATCAACTAGTGCTAGACAAATCTGTTCTAAACTCACCCAAACAAAGTTAAAGTCAATTTTTAAAAATATCAAGCCATTTGGCATGTAAATAACTGCCTACGGGAACAAATTGCGACACTCATTAAAGGAAAACAATATAATCTTGACACTTAATGATTTAATATTTACAATATTCAGCAACCAATCAAATATTAGTGTATATGCAAAGATGCAGAAAAATGTGACCCATTATTATCTGAAAAAATGTGAATAGACATGGTTTAGAAATGTCCAGAAACGACAGAAATGATTAAATTTGCAGATAGTTTAAAACAGTCATTAGAAATATGTTCAAGCATTTAAATGAAAACATGAGCACAATGAGAAAAGAAATAAAAAATATAAAAAGAATCAGATGGATCTTTTAAAGCCAAAAATTGTAGTGTCTAAATGTAAAAATTTATTAAATGGGTTGAACAAGATATTTGATAGAATGTTTAGTAAATTTATAGGCAATGAAACTTTCTTTTTCAGTAAAAACATTCTTTATTTGTAAGCAGACATTTCAAACTTTTTGATTACATACATCATGCAGAATGACTGACCTCACACATGGTTGTCTAACTGTTCATTGTGACATCTTTTTTGAGATGATTATAAATTTAAGAGGAATGACTGCAGTAGTAAAAATAATTCATGAAAATGACTCAATGAAGCAAAACACTACATAGCACACATGAAATACTGTTCATCCCTCCTGGATGTTTAATTCTCTCCTAATGTAAATATCTATTTTAGAAGCCTATTATATACAAAAATGGCAGTTGTTTTTGTATGTGCATCTATAGGCACTCAACTGATAAAAACAAGAAATTTTCAAATAATTTTACAAGGATTGGTTATTTGCCCTGTTTTGTTAATCCAAAACAGGACAATACCCTTTGATTTAAAATGTTCATTTCTTTTAAGAAAGCATTTTCTTCAGAAGATGATTTTGACCCATGAAAAGGTTGTTTTACCCCTGGTAATCTTTTTGAAATGGGGCTGGATGTTAAATATTATCCAAGTTCTTTTCAGTAAGTGAAAAGGAGTAGGGCTTATTTTGAGAAGAATTCTTCTAAATTATGGCACTGAGAAAACTTCTCTGCAGTGGTGGGCTCACCACTTTCACCCTGTGGTAGTTCTGGTAGCACTCCCAGTATGAAAACCCTAGCACAGGTAAATTCACCTCTTTGAAATCAGTAATGACCCTGGAGAAAGGTGAATTCCAAATCTAGCAGCATATTCAAGTCATCTGGCAGAGAAGCAGGCATAAAATAGTTTTCTAGGTACTTGGGGTGCTGCTGTAACAAATATCTAAAAATAGAAAAGTGGCTCTGGAATTGGGCAGTAGGTAGAGGCTGGAAGAATTCTGAGGAGCATGCTAGAAAGAAGCTAAATTTAGGCAATGAAACATTTTGATCTGAAGAACAGAGAGAAAAAATCTGAACAAAGTTATACGTATCTCAATGATACGTGGACAATATCAGTCCATCAAATGTACATATAATAGACTTCCAGAAATGGAAGGGAGCAAAAAAAAAATTTAAAGAAATGTTGGAGGACGATTTTCCATATTTGGCTAAAAAGAGCAATCCACAAAAATAATAAACAATGTTAAATAGAGTAATTTAATAGAAAATAGAAAATTAAAGTACACCAAGGTACATCATAATCAATTTGCTTAAAGTTAACTGTAAAAAATAAAAAGCCAGAAAAAAGGACAATTTTGTATAGATATACAAAAATTAAAATTATCACTGGCTTTTCAACAAAAGCAGACCAATTCAGAATGTGATGAAACAGCTTTAAAACACTGAAAGATGGAGGGGTGGTGGTGGGGGGACATCCCTGTTATCCCAGGATTCCATATGCAGAGAAAACACTCTTCAAAAATATAGGTGAAGTAAATATATTTTTGACAAATAGAAACTGAAATAATTCATTGCTAGCATACTTGCTCTACAGAAAATGTCAAAGGAAGCTCTTTTATTGAAGAAAAATGACACTAGATGGAAACTTAGATCTATACAAAGGAATAGACGTACAAGTGGTAAATGTGTGAGTAATTATTTTCTTAAAGTTTCTTCAAAAGACGGTTGACTATTTGAAGTCAAAATAACAATATATTTTTAAGTTCTGTAATCTATGTATAAGTAGAATGCATGACAATTAAAACACAAAGGTTGCAAGGTTCTTCTGTTTTACACACAGTGGTATAATATTAATTTATAGTATACCATGGTAAGTCAAAGATACATAGAGCAACCACAAAAAGAAAGTAAAACCAAAAGATATAAGAAATGTTCAATTAATCCGAAAAGAAGGTTGTATACACAATAAAGCTAGGAATTAACTCTTAATCAGTAAATTATTAGTCGCAGTAAGATATTTATTTATTTATTTAGTATCCCCTGAAATCCTGCTATAAATATTCTAAAAGAGTAGTAACACAGTGTAAGACACTTAATTGGTTCACCACGTTACCTTCTTTAGACAGATATTTCCTGGATTAAATAGTTAAGTACTTTTTAATATAGGGGCATGGAAATATGTTCACTCCAGGTATTGCTTTACATGCAGGGACAAGGAATTATGTGCTTTTATTTTTCCCTGATTCAAATCCAACCCTCTGACAATTATATATCCCGAACTTCCTACTACATCATGTTGTCATTTGATGGTGTTGTCATTGATTGGGTTTTTATTTTGGAATAAATTGCCTGAGAGAGAGTTTATTGACAGTAAGAGATTTATATCTGCTATTTCACTTTCAAATTACATGGATTTAGAAGCCAACCTTTATTTCCAACTTAACTGTTTCTTTGGTGTTCTGGAGAAGTGTGAGATTCACAGGTTAATCTTGTGATTAAGGTGACCCACATGCTAAAATCACATTTCTCACTTATTTCACTTCTGTTTTAGGTACATCTAAAAAGTGTGGGACCACACTAATGTCATCATGCAAAGGCAATGATGTGCACAGAATCTTAGACTCAGTCTTGAGGATTTCTGACGTTATACAACTTATCTTTATATTTCCTGTTTATAATTATCGGAGAGGAAGAATTATATTTTATTCATCTCTATATTCATTGCATTTAGCACATATTTTTCCACTTTGGAGGAACTCAATAACTTCCATTTTAAATTTAATGTATAAAGAGGGATTAATTGGAATTTTAAATTAAGTGAACATTTTATCATCACTCAATGGTAACATTTTCCAGTCCAGCAAAAACTTCTAGTGCCAGAACTTTCCGTTAAGTACTAATACGAAGTGGCTGTTCTGACACTTAGAAGCGATAGAAGGCATGTATTCATTAGGGATATTCACTTGACTACACACTCACTGTAACAGTCAGGAGGTGAGAATACACCTCATAATCATAAAAATGACCATAATATTTATAGCATCCATACAAATTCATAAAGTGCCATTTGCCTAGCAGTCTAGCTGTCTGGCTGGTCAATAACTTAAAAGTGTAATAACCTTGGAGAGGATGTGGCAGCAGGAAGAAACATGGAGCAAAGGTACCTGATTCCTGTGCTAATTTTCGTGTTTTAACCTGTTTTCCCTTGTGTTAAACAGTATTTTTCACTCATATCAAATCCAATTCAAAGGATACTTTCCAGCCCTCCAAATTATGATGTTCACCTCTTTTCCCCGCAAGTGACTGCTAATTCAGAGAAAATTACTTGTCTTAAATTACGTCAGGTCATGTTTCCTCATTGCAGTATTTTGAGTCAGAAATTTGTTGGGTTCCAATTTACCATGCAAAAAGCATCTGAATACACTTCACTGGTGCCAATTAGCTATTAGAACAGCTTTCTCTCTGCATTACCTGTTAACTGGATTAAAAAGAACAAAAATGCCATATATTGGCATAATTCCTTAAACCAACTTTGGTATTTTTGCTTCTGTATTAGAAGCCCCTAACACAGCAGCAGACTTATACTCAAATGGCCATAAAAAGTAATGGAAACCTCTGGAAAAAATTATAATCATTAATAAATAAACACAGTCTCAGAAAAATGATGTTCTATGAATTCCACTAATAATGATATTCTAAGGGAAGACTTCTCTGTCAGAAAGATCTGTGAAATTTAAGATTGATGTGATGTCTTTACCAATGCCTGCGCATGTAAAACAAAAATAGAAAACTATTTTCAGGATAAGGTTTAAGCTTAAGCATTTTGTTTTTAGCAAAGACACATTCTTACCAGAAAAAAAAATTCTATTCAGATAAGAAGAAAAATAGACTTCAAGATGAATTTTTTCAGTTATTTACTTGAGAACAGTATAATCCGGATGAATTATGCGTTTTCTGCACTTTAATACATAATGAGTGTTCTGTTGTTTATTCCAGAGCAAGTGTTCATACTACAAGAAGTATATCCCTAGAGTTGATGTAAAAGGTTCAGTAATGTCTCTTTCATTCTTAGAATATTATTAGAGTGCTGATTATTAACAGGAAATACTGAATTTAATTTGAACATACTATTCTTTTTAAGAGTGTTTCCCTGCCTTATGGAGAAAGCATGTTAGGAAAACAGGATTCTGTTTTCTATTTACTGTACCTTGTCCTCTTTCACTTGAAATAAGCAGAAGGAGGAGAATGGAAAGACACAGAGATCACAGAGTGCACATTTTTGAAAATAGCTCTGACATGTTGTGGCTTATTTCAGAGCCTTCATTTCACTGGAAAGCCTTCTTAGTATACTGTAAAAATATCAATCCTGGAAAAATCTCTAAACCTCAGCCAAAAATTTTTCCAAACTTCTGATTCACTCTGCTAATTCCTTTTATCTTTGGCCTTTGCCTATCCTTACAATTTCTAACAAAGTGAACCAATAGAAAGACAGAAGTTCGATTTCAGCATGGAAGCAGGCGGAAAATCAACAGCTAAAATAGCTGAGTGTCCAGGGATTGCTGTCTTTCAGAAAGACTTCTATTATAACATTTCCAGTTGTAGAGGAAAAGAAAAACGTAACTATGAGGGAAAGGAGTTTCAGCCTCATAATTCTGGGATTGGGAAACTGTTTTTCTTTCACAGCCGAAATCCCCTACTCAGCAAGAAAATCCTGTGAGAGGAAAGTTTAATTCTTTAAGCCATTTGCTCCTACTGCTCTCAATTATAGCAGCAAAAACAATATAATGGAGTTTTAAAATCCAGTTAGGTACATTTAAAATCAAAAATTAAGAAATGAATTATATTTTTGCCTTTAATATAATCCCAAAATCACTAAAATAAAAAAAAAAACCTTTTTTTTTAGTTTTCTTTATGCATTTTTCCAAAAATGCAGTTTAAAAGTTAATAAACTCAGCTATTCAGGAAAATGTGGCAGGAGGATAACTTGAGTCCAGAAGTTCAAGCCCAACTTGGCAACACAGGGATATCCAGTCTCCATTAAAAAAAAAAACAAAATAGAAAACAATTTTTAATTTCATAAATCCATAAAATTAAATCCATCATTTTTTAAAAAAAGAGCCCCAGGTATTTTGGTGTGTAAATATATAATTATTTATATAAATAAAAATAGTTTTGCAATTTGTTCTTTTTCAAACTGAAATTGAAAGAAAACTCTTACACAAGGTAGCTCAGAAATAATTAGGGAAAGGTATTTTCATCTATGAGAGGAAATAGGAAGTATTTTCTGTGACTTTGACACTTTAGCTATGTCCCTAAACCAAGATGGTGAAAGCTCCAGCTAATTTTCAAGGATTTCTTCCAGTGCCCTGGCTTTATGATTCATGGCACTGAGTTTATTAAGTATTAACTGAATACAGACTAAACGTCTCATCATTGTGCTGGGTGCTGAATGGTTGCTGGCTTCAACTGTGGCTACACCATTTCCTAAATAGGTAACCATAGGAAAGTCCATTAACTTTCTCAAGCCCTAATGTCCTCCTCTGTAAAAAATAGGCTTGTTAAAATAAGTGTCTCCTTGAGAAGTTTGTCACTATAATGATGTACTGACGTCATGAAATAATGCATTCTCAGGGACATAAAAAGTGCTCACTAAATACTATTCATGAGTATGGCTTCACAAGTGTATACATACAAGTGTACTTATAGGTATTGTTAGTTAATGAATTAATGGATAGAACAAAGGAATGGAAAAACGAGGAAACAAAATTAGCCAACTTGCTGCGAGCCCATAGAAGATTCCTCCCCATGTTGACCACAGTTTATCTCAAGGCCTGGACACAGGGAATAGAAGCTATCTGGTGTCAGATGCAGACAAAAGTAAGCAACTTTACATGTTCATCACAATCATAGAAATTATGAACAGTCCTTTCTTTCCAACTTTTGCAAATCTCCTCCTCTTCTGTTAGTTTTTGCTTATGCCACAGAAAACATATAAAAGAACTCATAACTCATTAACTAGCAACACCTACAAGTACACTTGTGTGTGTGCACTTGTGAATCCATACATGTCCTCAAGACATGATTAACCTAGGTACTGACAGCCTCGTTCAGTTATGGGGGTGCAGCTCAGGGTCACAGCAATGCAGATCACGTCCACACATTCTAAGGAGGCCCAGCCCCTGCTCTGCACTGCTGGTGAAGAACCCATTGTTGTTTTCAACCAAGTTCCTGTGAGCTATTTCACTGGTCTTCAAATATTTTACTATTCATTGTGGTAAGTTCCCTTACATATAAGGATCAAAGAAAAATGTCACTGCCTAACAAAAAATGGAATAATCATTTGAGAAGTTTTGTCCAAATGTATGCAGATTTGTATATGCATTTAAACTGACAACTACTAAGTACCCAGGATCTACCTGGAATTCTGGATTTGAACACAAAAGAAAACTTCCAAAATGCCATACTGCACCACCCTATAAGGGCCCGAGCCTGTTAGCAGTTTAATGATACCTGAGATCTTTAAAGAATCCATTATCAAGAAAACAATAGCATATTTCAACTCACTTTGATGATCTGCTGCTGTTTAGGTTCTATAATGTGTGTATCCAAGTGAGGGTGAGTCAGCAGCAGGAAGAAAGCTAATTAAACACTTTTCAGATTACATTATCGAAAATGAGGCTATCTGCTTGATTGTCACAGTGGGCATTGCAGAGTGCTAAAGCTTCTCTGAAAACATAGTGCTGCCAGTGGGAAAAACATAGGATTAAAAATGCCACAGTTGACATCCAAACACCAGTTTTTCCATGTGACATCTGAGAAGAAAGTTTGTCACTTGACCTTAACATCATTTTAAAAAGAATAACCCATAGTTTTGAATAATCTATGGCATGAAAAATCAAGGTCAACTTTGAAAACGATGAGCAGCCCTTTTTCACATAAGACATTGTTTGTTGAAAGAGACTTGAACAGAACCTTCAAAACAGCAGAACGTTCCTTTTCCATGTGGATCCTGAGGTTAAAAATATTTTATGAACTCAAATTTTCAAGTTTACCCATGTCTTAGTCAAGGTCCTTAGTTGTAAGCAATAGAAATTGGCTAATTAAGCAGGAAAACAAAATACCCAGGAGTTTATTAAAAGATATTGAATAGTGTACAGAATGGTTGGAAAGGCTGGAGAACATCTTTGAGGCTAAGCTAGAAAGAATATATTTAAATCCCTCAGTGCAGAACCGGCCTGTGAGGAAACTTTGCCTGCTGCAATTGCCACAATCCCATGATGTCACTTTGCACCCCTGACCTTGGAAAGCCAGTTCGCTGGCTGCAAAAGGATTCCTCAGGGCGTCACTTTCATCCCATTGTTTACCTTAAAACAGCAGTCTCTGGAAAGAACTGTGATTGGCAGATGATAAACCAGCTTACCATCTGCACAGGAGATGGGAATTATACATTTTTGGATTATACCTGGGGGGTGTGGTAAGTCTCTTTCCTCTAGAATTTTTCTAGAAATAGCCCAAAATATCCTGCTGACAGAGAATATAATCCTGTATTTTGAGCGATCATCTAATTTATTCAGCAGATCGAAACACTTTTGAGAGTGAAAAACAAGGTGCTATCAAATAATTACTCCAGGAAAAGAGGTATAAACTGCGTCACTTCAAGTAGAAATTATCACCTGGTTATAGTGACAAAGATTTCATGCCTGGGATACATTCTCAGTGCTGCCACAAGTTTTTTACCATCTACCAGGTTGGCTGCACTGCTCCCAGGTACAAGGCCGCAGCTCTACAGGCATCTGCTAGAAGCTGGGCAAAAACACCAGGTATAGGACCAGAAAGGGTCATACTGCCTCAGGGTCCTTCTGACATGATCCAGGTTCTCACTGGAGGAGAGTTGGTCCTGTGTTCCTCACCACGTTTATCTGCTAAGCTCTCCAAATTATGCACAGTGAAAGCATACTAACTTAAAATCAGTATATTTCAAGTGGTCTTGCAAAGACATTGAAAACACTGCCACAGATGCCCAGATAAGGCTATTTTTTTCTGGTTAAACTGGAAGGCTAATCCAATGGGGAACTCATGTGAAGGTGGAGGTAGAAATGTGTTTCTTTTAACCTTTCCCATTTCTAAATTAATTGGTTAGTTTCTATTGACATAAGTAAGTGGCTACAAATGGAACCGATTTTGGAATAACTAACTGGTCAATAGCTGAGGCATTGCTGAGACCATGAACAGCAGGACTGGATGGGTGAGCGAGCAAGGTCACCATAAGAAAGGGTCAGAAAAGGCTGCAAAAGTTCTTGGGTTAATGTGGATGATTTAAATGCTTAGTACAAAACCTATCTTTAAAAATTGATTTCCTGAACTTTACATACATTGATCTTATTTTCTTAGTTATTCTGCTTCAAAAATTAGTATGAAAACTTCCACAGAAACATTATTTTTTCTGTCAAATTTTACTACAGTCACATGTTGCTTAATGACAAGGATACATTCTGAGAAATGCATCATTAGGCAATTTCCTTATTGTGCGAACATCATAGAGTATGCTTACATACACCTAAATGATCAGAACCTATATAACCTACTACAAACCTAGGCTATGTGGCTCCTGGGCTATAAACTTGTACAGCATGTTACTTTACTAAATACTGAGGCAATTGTAATACAATTGTTAACTATTTGTGTATCTAAACATAGAAAAGGCAATGCTTTGCATTACTACATTAAGATGGCTACAATGTTGCTAGGCAATAGGAACTTTTCAGCTCTATTATAATATTATGGGAACATGGTTTCATATGCAGTCCATTGTTGACTGAAATGTCTTTAGTGGCGCATGACTATTCCATTTTTATATTAAGAAACATTTATTGGTTACCTGCTCTTTCTGACAGTCATGGAGGTTAAAGTAATGAATATTACAGTGTTCTTGCTCCTGAGATGTTCTCTGTCTAATGGGACAATGGATATGTCAAGAAGTGTGCTTCATGACCTTACAGGTGACTTGACTTTGAGCTGAGTATTATTCAAGCATACTTAAAATGACAAACTATTGGAGAAAAATCACATACACATTGAACTATATAGACAAAGGATGGAAAACACTGCTACATTTAATCCTAATACCTGCAAATAAGAACTTAAAATAAAGAAATATAGAAAAACAACTAAATTTTTGGTTAGTTTTTAAAATAAAATAACTAAAAAACCCCCACTGCTTTTCTAAAACACAGATGTGGCCATTTCTGCAATAGATTTATGGTCCTTTTACGACCCATTAAAGTCACTGTATATGACTAATCACAGACCCAGAAGCCCAGGCAATGAGAGCCAAGAATTAGTCCTCCCCAGGGTCCGTTATTCTGCTCAACTGAACTGCTGTGAAAACAAGTTGCATTATCAGGGCTTTTTTTTCAGCTGATTCTAAAAATAGTTTGAAGGCAGAAAGAAAAAGAAAGGTATTGAATGGTTAGATTTGAAGGCTTGACTGATAAAATGAAATTTTTTCTAAAAATCTTAAAATTAAGTATTACTATAGTTTCTCTTCAACTGTGAAGTAGCTGACACTGCCCTAAGTGCCCACTTTTATGGAGGATAACTTTGTCCATTGACAGATGAGAAAACGAAGATCCAAAAGTATTCAGGGCTTTACCTACGGTCACAGAATTTAGTAAAATAACTGGGCAACAGAGTAGAGACAATCAATCCTCAGATAACCCAGAGTAACTTTGAATTAAACAAAAATCAATCTTAAAATTTTTAAATAAGCACAATAAATGGCCAGTGGCCTCTAGCTTGCCTTTATAGAATAGGAGTGCCCATCCTGGTGTTTTTTGTTTTGTCTTGTTTTTGTTTTTGTTTGAGTATGGTGGTCTCAAATTTGTTTCTACACCTTGCCACACAATGATATTTAGACCTCACAGAGGATCCTCTAAAAAATAGTGATTTGTCCTAGAATATTCAAATCTTAGACAAGGTCACACAGAATCAGGCACAGCCCAGCTATACCACCTACTCATCCATTCAATAATGTTTACTTAGAATTTGTGTGTCAGGTGCTGTTCCTGATAAAGGGAATGCATGATCATGTGAGTGATTTATAAGTGTAATTTTGTGACAATTCATAGATAGAAATTAACACTTAAGGAAATCATGAAACTAAACACTGATCCTCTTCTTTTAGGACCGTAGAGATATTTAGAAAGGTGTGGCAATATGCCTGCTTCTTATTTTAGGTATTGATTTACATATTCATCGAACAAATATTTACTCAACAACTGAGCCGTGCCATGCATTGGCTAAACCAAGCATGCTGAGAAGTTGAAGGGCGTAAAAAATGATATGTGCAGTTCAGCTCTCACTCTTTATTTAAAGAACAAACCTTACTCTTTCCGTTACATGCAAAATTAACTTTAAGATAACCATTCAAGGGTTACTTTGTGAGAATAAGAGGCAAAACAACTAGGGTGTCTACTTGGGGGGTGGAGTGGTAGAGTTGGTTACTGAGGTGAGATCAAGGAATGCATTGACTATGGATATCGCAATTGTTGTTTTGCTTTGCTTGTGAAAGAAGAGGTTGAGAACTACCTTGAGATTACCTACTAATCTTTCATCAGAAATGGTCACCATGGTATTGGTATAGCAATAAAGTCAGCATTAACTACTTAATGTATAAGAGTCCTGGGTCTCTTTTCGGGGTTCAAAAGGCTGAATAGCAGCTTATCTCTGCTGTTAAAGGTCAACACAAACATGATTATGAAAGCCCCTAAACTTTCCCCAAAAGTAGAAATATATTACATTTACCAAAGTGTTTAAAGCAAAGAAAAATGAGATCCTTTCCAGTCTGTTGCATACCCCTTCAAGAATAAAGGATTCTTGATGGCTTCCTTGCTATTGGACCTGTGCCTCCCCTCTTGCTGCAGCTCCATCTTCAGGTCCATTTTGCTCATGCAAATGGAACACGCAAATGTGGACTAGCACTTCCTCTTCGCTGTGTAGTTTCAAGTCAATCCTCTCAGGCAGACCCTCTCACAAAATTGAGATGTGCTGACATTTGAAATGCCAGGCTGTGTTTATTGAGCAAGAGGGTTCATAAAAGTTTATTTTGTCATCACAATTTAAAAGACCAAACATCCCCTTGGCAGCATTGCTCGGATGTCTAAAGAGCCTCACAGAGAGTGTGAACTGATGAAAATTCCTGATGAAATGTTTATGGAAGCAGCAGGGCTGGTAAGGAGGCAAGTGCTCTAATCAAAATGACCACCCTGCCTGTGAAACATTCTACATTCAAGTTCCTTTCATAAGGCCAGGGCATAAAACCTGATCATAAAGTGCATAGCTAATGAAAGAAATATGCCTTTTAATAGGCACAGTTGACCCAGTAAACTGCATGGGGTTGGTTCATAATCTTTCACGGCCATTACATCTTGCATTCATTTCCTCTCTGTGGCTCTCATCACTGCATGTTCTATGCCTTCATGATCCGCTCAAATTCCTCTGTGAGTGGATTCCATCACCCCATAGACCTCACCTCCCTGTGAGCTTTTGGGAAAGAGTATTTGTACTTGCCCTGTGGCATCATGAACTACTCTTTATTGTGGTGTTCACTCCCTTCAAGTAGCCTTCACACTTCCTGAAAGCAGAAATCGTTGCTTAGAAAACTGTGAATTCTCTACTCTTATGTTCAATTCATATTAATTTACTGAATACAGGCAAATCATTTCTATGTTAATTGTTAAAAATTCATTAACAAATAAAATCATGAGGTGCCACCAATCCACATCCCCATGCTCATGGAACATGGCGTGACCTGGGCAGGTAGGAACAAGGGTGGTGGCAGGTCATGGTGACATGAAAGGGGAAAAAATGCAGGAAAGCATGGGTGGAAAACCCCAGATCCTTTGAAAACTATGGCCATTCTTATCATCAAGAGTTGAACACAAATAATAAGTACTTGAATGTAACAGAGATGGGGCTGCTCACTTTATGTGAGACAACAGGACAGAGATCATTGGCTAAGAAATGGCTCTGGAGTGACTGCATTAGAAAAAGACTGAGTGTGAAAAGCTGGCACCTCACCAACATAGGACCACCAGTGTCCTCAGTGATCAAGGATGCTGGTCAAGACACAGTTCTCCCCGATGAGCTCTAATGCCAATCTTGATCTGCTAACAAGAGACACAATGGCCTTTCCTCTCCCATCATGGGCAAAGACAGACAATTTTCTGTACATTCTATGTGCAGGCATCTTCTAGAATATGGGAGGCACAGAGAGTGAATAAGCCCAGGTTTTTCAAGTGGACTTCTGCAGGTGTTTTTTGGTTTGGTTTTGTTTTGTTTCAAATGCATTGTATCTTTTCAGTGAATTTTCCCCAGAATTCAACCTGGCTGGGCTTTTCCTGGCCTTCTTTGGAACATGTTTGCCTCACAAATGGTGCAAGTAGAGTGAAAACAATGCAGAAATAATTCAACTATGGTAACTTAAGGTACATATTGAATACAATAAATGGATACGAATATTTACTATTCCAACTGACATTTTCTGTGAACCAGTCAGGGAATGACAAAGTGTGTTTGCATAAGATTTTGCAAGTTAATCAAATGCCTTCTTTACTCAACCAATCACAAAACATTTATTGGTACTGCTTTGTCCCTGCTTTATTTTGTGACTTTCAAGCTCTATTTCTAAGCTGTCTTCTTCCCTCCATCTGCACTGCCTCCATCTTTTATTTGGTCACAGTTTTGTGATGGCCTGTGTTTCTTCTTGGCCCCCACAGTTCTGTTCACACATCACCCAAAGTGCATTTTTTAAACATACATTAAATCATGTCACTCTTTGTTAAAATCATTTCGTGAATTTCCATTGCATTTAAAAAAAAATTCAAAGTCCATAGCATGGTGTACCATGTCATGTTAGTAAAATAAAACAGTAAACATTACTATTTAAGAAATGTAGTTATTGTGGCAATTACGAGGATGGGTTGAAGAAGGAGGGGACCAGAGCAGGTTTTGAAATGAACTGATGAGCCCTGAGGAGGATGTGAACTGGAGCTAAAGCTATGCTGAAAAAACAAAATAGATAGGTTGCATTAGGAGTCAGAACTGGTAGACCAAGTGGGCAATGAAAATGATAAAATAGGAAAATTAGTGAATGACTTTTATGGTTTTGATTTTAAATAATTTATTGATTGCAAAAGAAAATTCCTGAGAAGGAACACGTGGCACATAGCACAGAGGAAGAAAGAAGAGAAAAAGGAGAGTGAGAAGCATTGGAGGGACATGGAAGTTATTTATTAACAAACATTCAGGGAGCACTTACTGTGTGCCAGGCACTTCTCCAAAGATAACAAATGTTAACTCATTTAAAGCTCCTAACAGACTTCTAAGGCAGCTGCTATTACTACTAGCCTATTTACAGATGAGCAAAATGAAGCACAGAGATGATATGTAATTTCTCCAAGATCCTACAGCTTATAGCTGCTGGAGCGGAGATTGAGACCCGGTTGGGCTGGCTCCGGAGTTTATGTTGGAATCACTCTGTGGCATGGTCTCTCTGAGAGGTCCTCACGTGGGAGAGGTTCAGGTTGTGCTCAAGGATAAGCAGATCCAGGTTACTACAGAGGCCTGGATAGGTGTGAGTCATGCCCAAGGTGAATGGTGCGAAAGCCCCTGAGTTCAGACTACACTCCCCTTCCAGAGTCCTTTCTGATATACCATGCTGCTGCGTGGAATCACAAAACAAAACAAAACAAAAAGATAATATTTGTGAATGCCAGATATAATTTCAGAGTATTATAGATAATACGGGGAATATTCACAGTTGTTCGAGGAAAAAGATCAGCAATGAACTGGCAGAAAATCTTCACTGAGATCTAGTTCTCTTCCACAGAGCACTGCAGCGTGTCCATTTAGGAAGTAGATGGGTGTAGTAGCCACATGCCTCACATGATCGCAGATAGGTTTTAGATTTCAGAATCAGGTACATTCAAAGTTTGCAGCCAATGGGGATCAGGATATGTGATTTTTATTTATTTATTTTTAATTGTGGCAAAATACATGAGATAAAATTTACCATCTTAACCATTTTTAAGTACATAGTTCAGTCAGTAAGTACATTCACATCGTGTACAGCCATCTCCACCCTCCAGCTCCAGAACTGGTCATCTTCCCAAACTGACTCTCTCTACCTCTTACCCCCTACCCCTCCATTACCTCTTCATCCCAAGTTTCTGGCAACCACTATTCTACTTTTCATCTCTAAAGATTGGGTGATTTTTCTATTTAATCTGGTATCTTCTCTGTGAAACTCACAGAGTGTAAGGTGCTGAACTTGAGGGTAGAACTGAACCCTTCCTAAGGAAAACAAAAATAAATTTCACTCCATAGCAAGACAAAACAAAACAGAAAACCCTTTATGGCTTCTTCCTGATGGTCTGTACCTGTCCCCCATCTACCCTTTGCCCACCCCAGTAATGGTCCTGGGGCAGAGACTATGACTAATGAGAGACTGTTCCAATATTAAACTCCCGTATACTAAGGCATTGGGAAATAAAGAACTTTTTAATATGATTTCTCTATGAAAACCTTTCACTCATTTAATCCAAAGATGCCCTTATTAGTAATGGCTCTGAACTTAGAAACCTTTGAACTTCTCTAGGTGTCAGGAAACTAAAGATCTTTAATTTAATAGGGGAAACCACCCCTTCTCTGTAACATTTCAGTGAGAGCAAATCTATGCTAGTCACATCGGAGAAAAGATAGGTGTTGGAGATGTGAATGTTCAAAATTTGCATACTTGATAATGAAATATGCTTAAAGAAAACAGAGAACATAGGCTTTGGAATGAGTCAGGTGTGAGTTCAAATCACAGGTCTGCCACTGAGCCATAGGGTGGAGTTGAGCAAGCAAGTTTATTCTTCTGAGCCTTAATTTTCTCATCTGAAAAATGGGAATAATAGACTGACCTCACAGGCGCAGGTAGAGAATAGATAGTATAGTGTGTAGAAATGCCTTGAAACTCAGTGGGCATTCTATAAATGCCATTTTTCTATAAGTGCCATTTTCCCTCAGGTTGTATTTCTGGTATGACACATTTTTGCTGCAGATTTTTATTTATTTTCTGAGGTTACATAGAAATGCCCCAAAATGAGATGATATCTTGTAATATAATTATTTTAGAATGCTAACTGAATTAAGTCCAAAGAATCTTTTTTATTTTACTCTGAGATTTCATAAGAAAGAAACATATATATACACACATATATATGTATGTAATATTACCTCATATATAAGAACTTGCCACAAGGGAACAATGTTTGCCAAGCAACTTGTGGCAGTACACCTGCTCTAAAGACAGCATCTGTCATGTTGAAAGTGGTGACACCTCAAGAGGCAAGAAGGTCGTCAAAGCCCTGCTGGACTCTCAACACAGGCAGGTCTATGGGGCCAATGCCACATTCCAGATCCCCTATATGTTTTCCCTAATAAGCTGAAACTTCCTTTAGTATCAGAAAAGCATGTGAAAAACCCTTAACATTGTTTCAGGAAATAAATTAGAGTTTAAGGGATTATAGAGGAGACTCAAGTGTCTTCTAATTTCCACCTGGTTTTAATTCCACATATTGAATTCATACCAACTTGAATTAATTTAACGAAGGTGTAAGTTCTGAACAAATATTAACCAGGCTGAGGCTCTCACATACCAAAAACATTGCTACAAAGCACTCGTTTCCCATGGATTCTTGTTTCGCCTGATGAACTCACCTAGGAATGGCAGACTCCTATGGTTGTTCTGGCTTAATGAGAGCAATGCAGCTCTTCTGTGGAAGAAATGCAATACAGTCAACAAGTTGCATTTTAGGAAAAATCCATATGGGGTCGAAAATGATTTAAAACAAAAACAAGAAATAAAACACTAAAGTTATTTTAGTTTGACATAATAATAAGTCTAATGTTTGGATGTTTTGTGGTTTTCATTTTCATGAACCAAGTCAGGCTCACAATGGCAAAAGGGCAATGAAACCAGCTCAGATGTCAGCATTAACCAAAGTCTCCCAGTCCCAGGTGTGTGCACGAACCCCTGCTGGTCCGGATTCCTTTCCTGCTTCTTCACTTTCCAAGTTTCCCTTCTTTTAGTCTTAGAGATCTGACTTATTCTGCTGTTAGGAAACCATTTTTTTAAAAAAATTTTGCAAAAGGGTTGCTAATGGTAGAATGATTTATCAATTTTCACAAATACAGTACCCTTTCTTCCTCAACTTGCCCCCGCCATACATCTGTAAAATGTTACGAATGTAAGGAGTAAAAAACTTTGAAAATTACCAAGTCTTTCAAATATATATGTGTGTTTGACTATATATACACACATGTGCCTATAGTACATGTATATACACAAATATAAGTGTGTATATGTGTATACACATACATATATAATAATACACTATATATATATAATTCAATTTTGTATATATACAATCCTGGATTTCCTGAACTTTATTATTTTATGTACTTATGTTCATTAAGAAGTTAGTGTTCTCCCCATATCCCTTCTTCCTTTTTCCTCCCATGGTATCTGGGCTAAACTTACCCTACACTATCCACACACATCCCACACTTCCAAGTTTGAGGAGGAGGAAAGTTACCATGCTTTGACATTGTATTTATTTATAATAACAGAATTCAGGCAGGCCAAAAATTGATCCCAAGAAAATTACCTTTTTTTAATCCTAGTTCTTCAGCAACCAGGTTGCTGTGTCTGATGGTGCCTTTCTGGCAATGGCACTGTTATAGTGGGTATCTCTGCAGATGTGAGCAGGGCAGGAGAGCCCCCCATCCCCCTCATTAGGAATGTCAGGACACCATCAGCTGATGGTCAAGTGGTTGTTAAGCTGCCTCGCTAAAATAATAATTGGTCACAGCTGCTGCCAGGGAAAGGCCATCTCCCAATAGATAGAAAACACCTAGAGCCAGTGGTAATCAACAGCTTCCCCATAAGATCTCAGGAGTTGGACAAGTGGGCTCAGGCATGCACACTAAAAGGCAAAATGGTGGAATTTAACTGCTCTATGAGCTTTCTCTAGGAACATTCAACTGGCAAGGGAAAAATGCCTCAAGTGAGCATGTGCACAACTTCGGTAAACATAATACACATGCAACACATGCATAATACGCATGCAACCACTCCCAAGTGCTGGCAGGCCACTGCTCATGTGGATGGCCCACCCCAAGGAAAAATCAAGGGAGGAGAGATACAAAACCCCAGAAGCATGCCAATGTATGAAAGCCCAACTCAAAGGTCAAACAGGGCACTTGAATCTCTCAAATCACCTACTTGGCCCTCTTTCAAGTGTACTTTACTTCCTTTCGTTCCTGCTCTAAAACTTTTTAATAAACTTTCGCTGCTGCTCTAAAACCTGCCCCAGTCTCTCACTCTGCCTTATGTCCCTTGGACAAATTCTTTTCTTCAAGGAGGCAAGAATCAAGTTGTGCAGATCTGCTCAGATTCACCGCTGCTAACAGCACCAGCTCATCTGAGTGATAACTGTGGAATGTTTTGGCTCACACTAATAAGCAAGTAAGACAGGGCTCCTGATCCTGCCATAACTTCTGGAAACAAGAATGAGAGCCACTCCTCTGTATGGAAAAGATCAGGATTGCAGTAGTTTCCAGTGCAGAATTTTTTCAAGGTTGATGATTTTCTTTTATTAAAATCTCTTTTGGAACTCATCCAATTCAACTGCATAAAGAATATCAGAGATGGCTGGTATGATTGGCTAAATGGAATATTCAGAAGGGTCTAGAGTAGAGCCCTGGGGAGGGTATTAGCATCACAACTGTCTTCGTAAAGTCTTCACAAGAACTACAAGGAGCTGGCCAAAACTCAAAGTGAATGCTCTGAATAACATCCTATTGTCTACTCTGAGGTTAAAGAGGGAACTTCATACAGAATTTGTTTATAAAAGAATATTTATTAATTTTTTTGAACTGAATGATCATTTCAAGACACTAGCACCAACTGTAAGGTAAATACACATTTTAGGAAATTTTGTTTTTTTAATCCATCTGCCACAATCATTGGGGATATTGCATTTCTTTACTGAATTTGGATTTTTGAGAATACATAAATTTTATTTATTTTTTGTCAAAGAACTCATTTAATTTATGTATTAAAAGCACAACTCATACTTAAGGCCTGCAACATTTTCTTTCTGAGTGACGTTTGAAAGCAGAGATAAGCATCACTCTACACATCAACAGCTTGTTATTTTCTCACCCAGTTTAAACTGAAAATGGTTAATCCACTCTTGAGGGAAACACACATTTCCTGCTGAGATCTTCCAAGTCTGATTTCCAAGGGAAATGCACACAACTCTTCTGATTCCCAGCCGATGGCCAGCGGTCCTGTTCTCTCCCGGTGTTAGCATGGTTGCCCACACTATTGTGCCTTCCCCACGTTACGGTGCCTCTCCCACCAATGTTGCTGCATTGCCTGGCTTCACATCTTCCCAATAGTGCATAGCATTCCTGGGTGTCCTGATCTACACATACCTCCAGTGTATATGTCAGTCTATCAGTTAACAGCAGCTAAGTTAATAATTTTTTTCTTATTCTCATATTCAAGATTCTGTGATCAGATCACAGGTGACTCCTCTATCTGGACTGAGAATCAGTATTTAATCCTGATTTTATTACTTATTAGCTCTGTAAACTTGCACATGCCTTAACCTCTCCAAGCCTCAGTTTTTGCATTTGTAAAATAAGCAAATTAGATTAGATTATATCTATTGTGCCACCCAGCTCTAAAATTTTATGTTTCTAATTATTTAATATCTGCAATGGGCATAGTAGCATTAACTATTATGTCATGCTCCCTCAGCTGGGTGGCCTAATTTTACCCCACACTTCTCATTAAGTCATCATCCTACAATGTCACACTGGACTTTTCTTCCAATCATTTTCCTTTCTCTCTCAAAGGCTAATTTGACTGACTTTGAAAATCTGTCAATTTTCCTTAGTTTACTAACTTTATGGGATCCAAATTACACTGTTAAAAGGTAAACTCAAACAAAAGACTAAACATGCATAGCCAGAGAATTTTGAAAAACAAAAGTAATAAAGTAGATCAGCCCAAATAAATAATGGGGGGACAATTCAAAGCTATACAATTAAAGAAATTCAGAACTGATGCAGAAATATAATGTATGGGGCCAAAACAAGGCTGGAAAGAAGGCCAAGAACATATGGAAACTTATATTATAATATTGAAACTTCAAATGAGCAGGTAAACTATGGATCAACTATCTACTCAATTAGAATAAATTAAAGTTGAAATACTTATACGTCATAGCAAGATAAATTCCAAATGGTACAAAGATGTAAATATTGTTAAAAATCATAACCATCTTAGAGGATGTAAATATATTTTAAAATATAATACCAATAAGTATAATTTCTAAGCATTCCATGAAACTTAGAAACCATAAAAAAGTTAGACAAATTTGACTACAAAAATTTTAAAATATTTATGAGAAAACAAATTGAAAACAAAGTTAAAAAAAAAAAAACAAGGAAAAACAAGTACGTCACACACGACAAAGGCTAATTTTATTAACAAAGATCTCTTACAAATAAATGGGAGAAAACCTAACCCTCAGAAAAATGGGCAAAGATTGATCACAGGAAAAAATTATGTAGATGGCCAATAAACAGATGGGCACAGATAAGCCTGACTGATGCCTTTGGCCTCAATCAGCAACTCTATGTGTGGTGTGAGAGGGAGGAACAGGGACCCTCGTTCCTAACGGCTTAAATTTTAACCTCCTGTCTTCAATTTTCAGCTGTTTGGCTTTGGACAGCCAGCTAACCAGTTCTGTGCCTTGGTTTGGAGAGAGTAATAATAGTATGTATATCCTATGATGGTTTGAGAATTAAATGAATCAATATTTGTTTGGGATTGAGTCAATATTTGTATGGGATTTATAGTATTCTAAATAACATAGAAGGTAATTTTTGGAGGACAATTTATAAAGGTCAATATTATAAATATCCCTACTCTTTGGCAATTTTTCCACTTTCAGAAATTCATTCTACAGATTTACTCTGTAGAATCATACATACAAGGTTGTTGTATGTATGATTTTAAAAATAAAAATTAAGGAATATATCAAAATGCTCGTCAGTGAGGGACTGGCAAAAAATAAATTTTGGTTATGTTAAGGAAGGCTGCATAGTCTTTGAAAAGAATGAGACAGGTCTATATCTATTAAAACAGTAAAATATCAGTTTATATTGTTTAGGGAAAAAGAAAGTTGCAGAATAAAAATGTGTTCTGTGTGTGTAAGAGAAAGAGAGTAGGCTATGGGGCGAATGTTTGTGTCTCCCCAAATTCATTTGTTGAAGCCCTAATCCCCAATGTGAGGATGCTTGGAGACAGAGCATTTGAGAGGTGATTAGATCATGAGGACAGAGCCCCCATCATGGGATTAATGCCCTTATAGGAAGAGATGACAGAGATGACCTCTCTGCCACATGAGGACACAGCTCTGCAAACCTGAAAGAGGGCCCTCCCTAGGAACTGAATTGACTGGCACCTTTATCTTAGTTTTCCCAGCCTTCAGAACTGCGAGGAAAAAATTGCTTTTAAGCCACTCGTAGTCCGTGGTATCTTATTACAGCAGCCTGAGCTGACTAAGACGTGGTGTGTGTGTGTGTGCGTTGTGACATCAGAGAGGATCTTTACCAGCCCTGAGGGCATTTACCTCTGAGGCTGAAACTGGCAGGGAGGAAGCAGAAATGAGGGGGCTGGGGATGCAGAGAAGGTATAGCAGGCACGGAAGACTGATAGAACTAGCAAGGAAACACACATGCCACGCTGAATAGGCCCTTTCTCCTCCAGGAAGATTTCATTGACTACTATTTATTAATACTCGCAATAATTGCAAATCTTTCTATAGCGCTCACAACCTGCCTGGAATAAGTATTTCATATATATTAACTTGCTTGTCGTACATCCCTATAAAGGAGATTCTTTGGTTACTCTTCTTTTACATATAAAGAAATCAAGGGAAAGAAAGATTAAGGAAGTTGCCCAAGTAACAGAGCAGGGAGGAGAAGTGCTGAGATTTCACTTGGGAGAGCTGGTGCCAGCATCTACAGGACAACCCCCACAAGATAAAGTGGCAGAGGACATGGGCCCAAATCTCACCTCAACTGAAGATTCATTTTGCAGCAGTCTGCATAACAATATACCAACCACAAGTGAAAAAAAAAAATGATGTAAGGCTTGTGCTACTGGATTTTATTTCTTCATATTCAACACACATTGGTATTTTCCTAGGAGATTATTCTGGGAATTAAAATTTTTGGTTTCTGCCAGCCGCAGTGGCTCACACCTGTAATCCCAACACTTTGGGAGGCCGAGGCGGGCAGATCACCCGAGGTCAGGAGTTCGAGACCAGCCTGGCCAACATGGCGAAACCCTGTCTGTACTAAAAATACAAAAATCAGCCTGCCGTCGTGGTGGGCACATGTAATCCCAGCTACTCGGGAGGCTGAGGCAGGAGAATCACTTGAACCTAGGAGACGGAGGTTGCAGTGAGCCGAGATTGCGCCACTGCATTCTAGCCTGGGGGATAGAGTGAGACTATCTCCAAAAAAAAAAAAAATTATTGGTTTCATGCCCAATTTGATCCTTAGGAGAGTCTTTAATAAGCCAGAAGCCTCTTCTCCTTCCCTGGAATTGGTGTGGAGGGTCCACCAGGACTGGGTGTCTCTGTTGCTGGAGGTCCTGGGACAGTAACTTTCCATCAGACCTCTCTGCTCCAAGGCAGGCCCAGCCATCCCAGCAGGGCCAGGGCGCTGGCTCCAGAGGGCGGCGCTGCAAGAACCATGCACGACACAGTCCCCGCATTTTCCCTGAGCCTCCCTGGGACCGCTGCTTTCAGAGCACACACCCTGACCTGGGCTGGCTTTCCTAAAGCTCATGCAGCTTCAGCCAAAAGCACTCCAACTAGAACACATCCTGAACAGTTCAGCACCTACTAGATTCTATCCGTAGTCTGGCATTTATCATTTTTAAAAGTAGTAATATCATAAATCAATCATTGACAATGACCGATAGTCCTCCTTGGTCCCAAGTTCCTACTCTTTATAGTAAATTAGAGGCTTATCAGGGCACCTTCATTTCTTTTTTCCAGATTCCTAATTTAATGCTGAGGCTATCATTACTTCACCTCCCTAAAGCAACCATCACTCAGAAGCAATTTAGATCCTGGGAAATCTTTATGTAGCTCAAGCAAGTCACAAAACAATGTTTTTCTAAATTTTTCGTCTTCAGTAGAAATTTCTAAACATATATTGATGAAAAAATAGGTGGTGGGAACTTTGAGGACTGATCCAAATGTCATACATTTCATATCAAGCCAGATCAGTAACAGTTGGTACCAAGCTGCCAGTTTGATTGAGGACATAAGTTATATTCAGCCTACCATTTGGTTTCCAGAACTCCAGTCTCCGAGTTACTCTTATGCAGTTCAAAGAGAAAGTTGTTCAGAAGAGCTGTTATGGTGTTTAAAGAGACTCACTATAAGGAAAGCCAGGAGATGGCAGGCCAGAATTGTAAATGAAAAAAAAAAAATGGTAAATGTGGCTTGGCAGGAAATGCCTGGAAAATGTGAAGTGAGGAGGGAGTGAGGAGGCAGTGTCAAAGCAAAGGCAGTATTTGTCAAAAGAAGTGAAAATTATGGCATTGCCAAGCTACTTCCAAACCAAATGGACAATGAGCAGAGAATAAAACTGGCTTCTGAGGGCTTTAAATAAATGCTCTGTTTTCACAACAGCCGCCTCTTCCAAACCATTGGCTATCTTTAGTTGTAGGATCACCTGCAGTCTTATTTGCACATCTGTATTATAATTTAGGTTTATGGTTTATATTCACAGATTCACTGCAACCTTCTATGTTTGCTATAAAAATGAACTGAAATGAGCCTGTATTTAATTATAAGAAAATGAAATTTCGAGGACATAAATAACAATAAAGAGCATATGACAGTGTCTGTATTTATAGCCAAACACTTTATTTTGGATGGGACAGGAGGAGGAGGAAAGGAAAATTTAGAAATATCAATAAAGCTTTTTCCTATGACATGTTTTTAAAATTGTAAAAAGCTATATTTATGTGCTTCTGGAGGTGTTATATAATTATATGGCTCTCCTAGCATTTTCGACAACAAAAAACCTAACTGTTGTCTGGGAGATCAGAAGGATAGAATCCACCCACCTCTTCAGTGTTAATTATCATCCAATATCACAGAGTTCTTCTTCCCCTGAAAGGTTTCCTCAGGTTCCCCACTGGCTACAAATCCAAGCCCAGTAGTTCACAGACCTCACCCAGCCCTTCATTCACTCAGCCTAGCTCTGCAGTCTCGCCTCAGCCTCTGGTCCTTCCAGCACATCCTGCTTGATCAAATCAAATCGTCTCCATCACCCGAGTGTGGCACGTGCAGATGCTGTTGTTCCCTGTGCCCACCTGGTAAATGCTCAAACAAAACATTTTCCTTCATTTTCCCATCGAGGAGTGAGCTCGCTCTTCTCCTTGCTCCCTGGGATATCCTTGCTCCCTGGGGCCTCTGTTCCTCGCTCTGTTAAACTCTTATGTTGTAATCATCCGTGTATTTTCCATCATCCCTATTAGACCCTGAGCTTCTCAAGTGCAGGTGCTACGTCTTATTTTGAGGGTAATTCAAAATACCAGAGAGGCCCGGATGAGCTTGATTTGCTTGATTCCTAGCCGTGATCTAATGATGGTACTTTGCAGCATAGCAGATTGATATTATCTCCACCCAATGAAAACACTCTTGATTTGAGAACTTCGTCCAGTCCTCAGAGCAGGATTAGATGGAAGCCTGCTTTGAATTTGCACCACCAGAGTGATTTTTTAAAATTGTAAGCCCCGTGCCAGCTGCCTGTATATAATAACCTTCCCTGCCTTGCTAAACCTCCCCAGGAACCCTGAGCTTTTGGCTATACCTGAGGAAACTGCACCTCAGGGCAGGTCACTGAGCCGTCTCACGGCTCCTGGGTGGAACACAGGGTGCCGAGGTGGGTGCTCAGTTGTGTTTGATGCCAAAACCAGAGCTCTCCCAAATGTTCTTGGAGATCGAGTCAAACTCTTCTGCTGGGTTTGTAAGGGACATTCATCACTGGCCCCGTCTTATTTCCCCAGCACAGTTTTGCATCCAGCCCTCTAAGCACCAGGTCTGGTTGGCCACCTTGAGCCAGCTTCCATTTCTGCTGTACATCAGCCTGCCCTCCTTCCCGGGACTGAGCACAGTTTTCTCTTAGACCAGAACACCCCCTCCCTGCCTGCTATCCTGAAAACCCAAAAAGTAGAGAAAACATATTGGATTTTCTCTGTCATATTAGATTTTTGTATGCATCAAAGTTGAAGATTTTCAATATTGGAAGTGTATAGTTATCCAAAAAATCTTGAGTTTTTGGTGAATCTAGTTCATCAAACTGCATTATATATTAACAAAAGTGTTAGATGGATAAGTCTTCAACTTTGAAATAAGATTAAACAAGCTTTATCTCTGTGACAGAGAAATAGCATTACTTCATTTAATTCATGCAAAAAAAGTCATCATCTTGATATTTAACCAGTGACACAGCAAATATCATTGTCTGAAATAGTAAGTAAGGTGATTGGATTATTTGTCGTCTCCTTATTTTATTGAATAGATTGTTAAAAGTTTTCTCAGGCAAAAAGAGCACAGAGACTTGCCAGTTAAAGGTGATTGTTACGGTACTAGTATAGGTACCAAATGATGTTTTTGTATATGTAAGTTGTGTATCTGGCCAGGTGCGGTGGCTCACCCCTGTAATCCCAGCACTTTGGGAGTCTGAGGCAGGCGGATCACAAGGTCAGGAGATCGAGACCATTCTGGCTAACACGGTAAAACCCCGTCTCTATGAAAAAACACACAAAAAAATTAGCCAGGCGTGGTGGTGGCCACCTGTAGTCCCAGCTACTTGGGAGGCTGAGGCAGAAGAATGGCGTGAACCCAGGAGGCAGAGCTTGTAGTGAGCTGAGATCACGCCACTGTACTCCAGCCTGGGCGACAGAGCAAGACTCCGTCTCCAAAAAAATAATAATAATAAAACGTATATCTATCTATGCATGTAATTTTAAACAAGGTAGTGATTTAAATAGTGAAAAGAATCTGACTTGTTGGTAAATACACTGCGACACTTCCTATTGAAATTCAGATGATGTAAAATTTTAGGTCATTTTGGTTTGGTGTTTTTAACTCCATAGCCAACTTCCCCCACTCAGTGTCACTATCTATTCAATGTAGAAACAAATATTATTTATAGGTAGTATTTTAAGTACAAATAGTATTTGTAGGTAGAGACAAATACTATTTAACTGATTGGGCCGGTCATCCTTATTTCTCCTGGATAAGACATGAGACATCCTTTATCCCACTGGTAATTTAAATGATCTCTCTCTTTCCACTAGGGAGCCATGGAATTCTATCCAGAGTGAAATACTGTCCTATCACTGCACGTGATTGCAGAAGGCAGAATTGATAGCGTTCACACTCATAACCCAAAATTTTCAAAGTTAGATCTTCACCAAAACTTCAATTCTGGCTTTAACTTCTGACCTGCTTATATAATCTCTTGATACAATTTGTAGATTTCTTTCTAGTGGTTTGGGAAAGAGAAAGTAAATGCGTTCTTGGGTCCAGAGACAATATAACTCATTTTTTACAGGATTCTTACAAGAAGGATCTTAAAAATCTGTTATATTTGGAGATAGACCTAAATATTTAATATGACACTCTAAAATGCTTTACACTTTTTTTTTCAGCATTTTCCACTTTTTTCTTCCCTTATGCAACCCTGTGAGGCAGGGCCAGGTGAATTAAGATAATTCAGCAGATTTTACAGATAATTAAGTAAGCTGGGAGAGGCTGATGCACCAGCCCCAGCTAGTGAGTGCTGGAGCTAGGAGGGAATTTAGATGTTTTGAGTCTTAGCCCTCAAACTCTGCCTGAACTGGGAGGTAGGTTGTGAGCTGCTTTATGTAATGAATCTCTAAGCACACTAAGCTACTAGGCAGAGTCTCTAATTTCTCCTGCTAAGGTTTTCATGAGTCACATAAGTGTCAGATAACACAATTCTCCAAAGCAAGCAATACTAGATCAGTTGCCTCAATCTGCTGGGCTCAAGAGATGTTCTAAAAGGTCTCTGTCTCCTGGGACTGCTAGCCTTAGAAAAGAGGATGAGAAGCAAAGAAATGAAGAACAGAGGAGGAAAAGGCCTTGAAGACTAACTCCATCAGTCTTAGTTTTGCTGCAGCTGGCTCTAGTCGAACTCAATTATCACTGCTCACCTACCTCAAAGGAGCTAGAACAACAAATATTTAAATATTTACCAGAATCTACAAACTGCATCTATACAGGAATGCACTGTGACTAGGTGGCTTAATTTTAAAAGACCAGCAAAGCAGGCTGAGGACAATTTTGCCAACAGGACCACATCTATTGCCAGTAAAAAGGTTATAAAAATGAACAGGAAAAGTCGTATGTGTGCAATACAATATAAGCAAATTCAGGCAGCAAATTGATCCAATTATCCTGAGGACTGAAACTCAACCATCCTCCCCTGCTCCACCCCACATTCACTCAATAACTACCATCATCATTCTTACTTTGCCTCCAGACCCACCAAAGGAAAAATAAAATTACTTTTGACATAATGATCTTCGTAAGTAAAAAATAAAACATTTGAAGGTCTGAATTATTTGGCACGCCTAACTTTTATTCCTATATTCTGATTTTGTTAGTCTCTCTAACATTTGTCAGAATTTTAGAGTTGACTGTATTGAGTTATAATAAAAACATTATATAAAACATAAACCCAACACACACCCTTAGCAGCATTACCTCATTTAATTCATCTGCTTTCCTCCCTTATTGTTCTGACATGGCTGATTATGACAGACAGCTCCTTTTGGTGCATATCAGAGATGAATATGCAAAGAGGGCTGTAGCATTTACATATTTACCCATTTACGGCACATATTACCATACTTATGCTGCCAGTTAATGTCTGCAAGACAGGAATAAAAGAATTTTCAACTGTTTTACTGCCTGAAAATCACATTTGCCTCTGCAGGCTGCTACTTAAATCCTTTCAAGAGCTTCATCTTCTTATCCAGGCCCTTAAGCCCCAGGCCATGGGCTGCTGCCAACTCCCAATGCCTGAACACAAGGTCTATGACCCACTTAAGCTGAATTTCTATTCCAATCCTTTGTTTCCTCCACTCTACTTAGAGTTTGTTCAGATCCAGCAGCACCAGGCATTACCTCTCAAGACCCTGAGGGTCAATGACAGTGGGTGTCATTTATTTGTTTGGGGTTGGGGAAATAGAAGATGGAGAAGATGCTGAAAACTTAACAGTGTTGTAGTTTGAGGCATTTTAGCAAATGTCCTTAGGCAACATTAAGAAGAGGTGTGAGGTGGCTCACATCTGTAATCCCAGCATTTGGGGAGGCCGAGGTGGGTGGATCACCTGAGGTCAAGAGTTCAAGACCATCCCGTCCAACATGGTGAAACCCCATCTCTACTAAAAACACAAAAAATAAGCTGGGCATGGTGGCACATGCCTGCAATTCTAGCTGCTTAGGAGGCTGAAGCAGGAGAATCACTTGAACCCGGGAGGCAGAGGTTGCAGTGAGCCAAGATTGCACCATTGCACTCCAGCCTGGGCAACAAGACAATAAGAAGGAAACTCCATCTCAGAAAAAAAAAAAGGAATTCCACCATTTGCAAATATGTATTATGATTTTGTTCCACGGTTAGGTGGGTAAGCTAGCACAGTAATGAGCACAGAGAAACTGCTCAAATATATGTAATTAAAAAGCAAGATTCAAAGATTTATAGATTCTGATTCACATACTGATCAACATCAATAACGAAACTAAGCAGAAAATTTCCAAGTCCTCCCCTCACTTATGGCCACATAGTCAAGTGAATAGTGACACATGAAAAGTCAAACCAAGTAACTGAGTAATTCAGGCCATAAGATCTTCTACTATAAGATTTGTGAACTTTGGTGCACAATTTTCAACATTATATTGCAGATATATATATATATATAATTATATATATAATTATATAATATTGCAAATATAAATATATATTTATATATAATATTGCAGATATAAATATATAAATGCAATATAATATAATTATATAATATAATATATATAAAGATTTCTAAGTATTTCTAACCTTTTTATAAAAATATACAACACACACATTATTTGAGTAGCAATTCAGATTATATTTTATGAGAACACATTTACTTAAAATAGCAAAATAGGATAGTAATTACCCTTGCCTGATGTTTCTTATTAACTGCAGGTGCAGTTAATATCTGTTCAGAGTCAGCTTCTAGAGATGCAAAAGGCCAAAGTAAACAAGGGCCACGGACAATGATGTGTCTTTCTTTATATCTGGAAACAGATCAGAGCAGGAGACCACAACAGAACGCACAGTCTACTCTGCAGAGATCGTCTGGAAAAGACTCAGGCTCTCTGGGGCAGGGAGAGGCACTGCCATCAAGCCAAACAGAGCAGCAGAGGTGTACATAAGCTATTAAGGCTGACATGCTACTTTTTCCAGATATGGCCAGAAAATTGTGACAGTGTGGTGTTAGAGATGTTAATAATTCTCTCAATAACCAAGGAGAGAAGGTATATATCCCCATATGCCATATATCTATCTCATATAAATCTTATATATGGCATATATATGTCATATATGTGAGAGATTCTTGTTCTTTCCTATGTGAACCCTGAAGATTTGAGACAGGTCTCAGTTAATTTAGAAAGTTTATTTTGCCAAGGTTGAGGACGCATGCCCATGACACAACCTCAGGAGGTCTTGATGACATGTGCCCAAGGTTGTCAGAGCACAGCTTGCTTTTATATATTTTAGGGTGACATGAGACATCAATCAACATATGTGAAATGAACATTGGTTTGGTCCAAAATGGTGGGACAACTCGAAGCAAAAGCAGGACAACTTGAAGTAGGGGAGGGGGCTTCTAGGTCACAGGTAAGTGGGAGACAAATGGCTGCATTCTTTTGAGTTTCCGATCAACCTTTCCAAAGGAGGCAATCAGATGTGCATTTATTTCAGTGAGCAGAGGGATGACTTTGAATAGAATGGGAGGCAGGTTTGACCTAAGCAGTTCCCAGTTTGAATTTTCCCTTCAGCTTAGTGATTTGGGGGTACCCAAGATTTATTTTCCTTTCACACCTATTGTATTAGTCAGCTCAGGCTGCATAACAGAATAGCACAAACTGGGTGGCTTGCACAACAGAATTTATTCCTCAAAGTTCTGAAGGAACCAAGATTAGGGTGTTGGCAGGTTAGTTTCCCTTGCCTCTCTCTTTGGCTTATAGATGGGCATCTTCTCCTTGTGTCGCCTCATGGCTTTTGTCTGTGCTTGTGTCCCCCTGGTGTCTCTCTCTTCTTATAAGCACATCAGTCCTGTTGGATTAGGTCACACACTTAGGACTCCATTTAATCTAAATTGTCTCCTTAGAGGTCCTGTGTCTAAATGCAATCAAATTGTGATTTAAGGCTTCAGTGTGTGATTTTTTTGGGGGAACACAAGTCAGTCCATAACACCTACTGTAGGACAAAGCTGAACTGATCTAAATTACACTCCTGCAGCTTCCTGCTTAGCATGTTTGAGTATGTTGAATTCACTTTTGAATATCTCCCTATATGAGTTTGGAGGTTGTGGCCAGCTGTGATATTATCAATACCTGGGATTTTTGAAATATTTTGTCACTTAAAAGGCACTTTTGCACATACAGGGTTTATTCAGCAGCTACTATAATCTTCACATAATAAAGAAACAGGAGGGTGGATTATCTGAGGTCAGGAGTTTAAGACCAGCCTGGCCAACATGGTGAAACCCCGTCTCTACTAAAAATATAAAAAATTAGCTGGGCATGGTGGCACACGTCTGTAATTCCAGCTACTTGGGAGGCTGAGGCAGGAAAATTGCTTGAACCTGGGAGGCAGAGGTTGCAGTGAGCCGAGATTGCACCACTGCACTGCAGCCTGGGTGACAGAGACTATGAAAAAAAAAAAGAAGGAAGGAAGGAAGGAAGGAAGGAAGGAAAGAAAGAAAGAAAGAAAGAAAGAAAGAAAGAAAGAAAGAAAGAAAGAAAGAAAGAAAGAAGGGAGGGAGGGAGGGAGGGAGGGAGGGAAGGGAGGGAAGGAGGGAGGGAAGAAGGAAGAAAGGAAGGAAGGAAGAAGAGAAAGAAAGAAAGAAAGAAAGAAAGAAAGAAAGAAAGATAGATAGATTCAGTGAAACTGAAATGCTTGGTTCATATCTCCTAATTAGGGAGTGCCAGGCCTGGTGATTATTTAACTTAGTGCCACCTCTACATATGAAAGGTGCCTGGTTAAAGTGATGACTTTTCATCATGTGACTCAGAACAATGCCAGGCTTTTATTTTTTTTCTATCATCTAATTCAACAGATTGGAGACTGCTTCTCCATGCATTGCTGGGCCCCTGAATTCAGGAGTGGGAACAGAGACAGGGAAGTACATTCAGGTGAGAAAGTGAAAGGCTGAGAAATGTTTCAATAATCATGCACCTACCATATGGCCATAGAGTCTGATACCCTCAGCAATGAGAGGTCCAGCAGCACCTTATTCTGAGCATCAGAAAGCACACACAGAGAACACGCAACCTTGAGCTAGCCAGCTCTCCTCTTGGGCCTCAGCCTTTGCATCTGTGAAATAGATTCCTTTCTTCTTTCCATTTGCCAGGGTCACAGTGAGGACTAAGCAATGCATACAATCTGATACATGGGAAATGGTCCGATCTTGGCTCACTGCAACCTCTGCCTCCCGGGTTCAAGCAATTCCACTGCCTCAGCTTCCCAAGTCGCTGGGATTACAGGCGCCTGCCGCCACGCCTGCCTAATTTTTACATTTTTAGTAGAGACGGGGTTTCACTATGCTGGCCAGGTTGGTCTCAAACTCCTGACCTCAGGTGATCCGCCCGCCTCGGCCTCCCCAAATTCTGGGATTACAGGCATGTGCCACCGTGCCCAGCCTCCACCAGCCATTCTTTCTCTTTTCCACTTCTTCAGTAAGTGTTCCCGACATGCTTCTGAAGAAAAACTACATTAAATTAATTCTGTACCCTTTAACCAAAAATAGTAAAAAATTTTAAGAATGTAAAGTACAAATTGCAATTGTGCAAAAAAAAAAAAAAAGAAAATGGAGAAATTCTCTGAAGGTAGCACCAGATATTTGTCTATTTTCCTTTGAGCTTAAAGAACTGCCTCTATTTTATCATTAGCGCATGGCTTGCTGGCTTGAATACACACAGAGAAATGTTCCCACTTTACTTATGAAGGGAGAGATGAGGAAATAGAAACATTAAGTAACTTCAAGGGGGATTGTAGACCTGTGCCAAGAGTGTAGGCCCTGGAATCAAACCATCTGGGTTCTACCCCTTGCTAGCTATGTGACCTTGGACTGTCTGTGTAGTCATTTCAATGTTCTCACCATTAAAATAAAGATAATAATGAAAACAAATAAAAAAGCTGTTACAAGGATTAAAGAAGACATGTGCAGAGCCCATAACATATTATTGTCATTTATTTCAAAGAGCTAAGCAATAGCAGAACTGGCACTGCACCCTTTTCCCACTTTGCTGAGATGAACAATTATCATTGGTCGTATTATTGCTTGTCTATAGAAGATAAGGCCAAGAGGTTGCAAATAACTAGGGAATTTGGCCTATGAGTATGATTGCCCAGGGAGAGTTCCTTAATTTGAATAACACAGCAGTTGCATTCTTTGCAGAGTGAAGGGATGGAGGTGGTCAGATTTCCCAGGAAAGTTATAGGCATGAATCAGTCTCATCCTGGGTCTCTGTGTCTAATCCACGTGGTAAATCTCTGCTCTGTCCATAGGTTTGCTGACAGGTCAGCTCCCCTGCTCCAAAACTGCCTCTAACAAGTGCCATACTGCCCCCAAAATTCTATTATTGGAAATACAACCCTTTTAGATTCACATATATTTTAAGCGTTTTTCTGAGCCCCTTTTCCAAAGATAAATATACCCGTGAATGTTATAGCAAGACTTATTTAAAAGAGCCTCAAAAAGCAACATTGTACTTCACATCTATGACACTTGCAAAACTTATTTAATAACTTATCATCACTCACATTTTCCTTCTGAACTTTTTGCTTAGCTTTTACCAAGTACCAATCTCTGGCTCTGTGCTTGAACATGACATGTCTTAATCCATATACTTTGTCCAAATCATTATTTACTCCAAAGCTCATTTCCTTTACACACACAAAAAATTATCTCTAGGGCCAGGCAGGGTGGTTCACACCTATAATCCCAGCACTTTGGGAGGTCAAGGCAGGAGGATTTCTTGAGACCAAGAGTTTAAGACCAGTCTGGACAACATAGCAAGACTCTGTCTCTACAAATAACAATAATAATAGTAATCTCTAGTTGGCCCTGTCTCAAAGAGGCTTTCTCTGCCCTTGAATTATTGTGCATTTGAATTATCCGACACTAATTATACTATTTTACTTTTAATTTCTGTGTGTGTGTGTGTGTGTGTGTGTTATCAGTTTTCCTAGCTAGATGTATTTCTCAAGGGCAGAAACAGCTGCTTTTTAGTTCCATGTGTAATGCCTAATATATTGCTCATGCTGTAAAACCTGAATGGCAGTACAAACTCAGCAGTGAAATGAATATATTCTTTTAATATTTAATCTTTAAAAAACTAACATACTCTTCAGGCAGACTATACAAAAGGAAAGATGTTTATGCAATACAGTTGATATGAATACATGTTTTAGTATTTAAATTTAGATTCAATCTGTATTATTTATAAAAGTCTCCTCCCTGAACCTTAAAAAATGTTTTTGAAAAATAAATGTCCTTGTCAGTTAGCAGTCTACCTGAGGCATTACAGATAGTAGTTCAGAATTTGCTTTCAAATATGCCAGCAAAAAAGAAAAAGAAAAATTGAGGGAGGATTACTGAAGCTGTGTGCTGGGAACTTGGAGATACACTCTACTTTTCTATATGTTTGAAAATTTCCAATGTAATGTAAAAAGAGAAGAAAAAGAAAAAGAAAGAAAATCTCTGAGACAATAGTGCAACACTGTTTTAATTCACTGAGTATCTAAATGATGGTGGAGCAGGTGAACATGTTTCTACTTTTTCCAAAGCAGTAGTTGGAAGTAGACTGGCTTCACAGTACAATTGCAAAACTGGGACAAACCTGCATCCTGGGCTTTTAGCTCGGTTTATGGATTATTTGAAGAATTTCTCTCAGGACTGGTTTTATTGGCACAGAAGAGGATATTATTATATATAGGGAAAAGTCATCAGTGCAAACATCGGCAGAATCAGACCTTGAGTTGGAAAAAGCAATTTATTGTGATATATATATATATGTATATATATGTATATATATGTGTATATATATATATGTGCATATATATATATATATCCAGAAAGCTCACATAGAGAACATGCAACCTTGAGCTAGCCAGCTCTCCTCTTGAGCCTCAGCCTTTGCGTCTGTGAAATAGATTCCTTTCTTCTTTCCATTTGCCAGGGTCACAGTGAGGACTAAGCAATGCATACAATCTGATACATGGGAAATGGCGTGATCTTGACTCACTGCAACTTCTGCCTCCCGGGTTCAAGCAATATATATATAATATATATTGCTCCATATATATATAATATATATATGGAGAGAGAGAGAGAGAGAGAGAGAGAGAGAGAGAGAGAGACTCACTCTACTGCCCAGGCAAGAGTGCAGTGTTGCGATCTCAGATCACTGCAACCTCTGCCTCCCAGGTTCAAGGGATTTTTGTGCCTCAGCCTCCCAAGTAGCTGGGATTACAGGCGTGCACCACCACGCCTGGCTAATTTTTGTATTTTTAGTAGAGACGGGGTTTCACCATGTTGGCCAGGGTGGTCTCAAACTCCTGACCTCAAGTGATCCACCCGCCTTGGCTTCCCAAAGTTCTAGAATTACAGGCATGAGCCACTGGGCCCAGCCTATTTAGTTTATATTTCATTTCCATTTATGTACATGAACAATATATCTTTTTCATATATAAAAACTAAGTCTAATTAACGTAAAATATCTTCTTCTATCAGTATAACATAAATTCTAAATGGTTAAAAAGAACCATAATAAATAAACAAACTAGTGAATACTCAAAAATGTGTTGAGTGCTACTGTGTACCACACATTCTGTAGGGGCTGTAGACACACTGAGAAAAGATCTTGCCCTCTGGGACCCTGCATTCCAGTGGGTTGGAGGCAGATTTTTAAAAATAACGATTATATGGTATTTGAGAAGTATGTTTGAGTTATGGAAAAAAAATACGAAGGTAAGGGAATTACCAGTGAAAGAAGCAGACGAAGGTGCCTTCCATTTCAAATATGGAAGTCAGGGCAAAGGCTTATAGGAGGTGGGAGATGAGCCTGAGGTGTACTTGGTTTGCGGGGAGGCTAGACATGACCTACAGTGACAGCACCTTCTATGTTTCAGGGGCAGTGTGGACACCCGAGTGGCTAGAGCTGAGTAAGAACAGAGGAGAGGCACAAGGCAGAATTCTCTTAATTTTGATGGATAAAGTCACAAAAATATATATCAATCACATCAAGCATAGAATGCTTGTTCAACATAGGTCTTTCAACACTGGAAAATGTTAATTCTAAAAATATATATCAGCTGAGTGTGGTGGCTCCTGCCCATAATCCCAGCTACTAGGGAGGCTGAAGCTGGAGGATCCTTGAGACCAGGAGTTCAAGATCAGCCTGGGCAACATAGCAAGACCCTATCTCTTAGGAAAAGTAAATTTAAAACATTAATTAACTAATTAAAAAAACAGAATCCAAAGATTCTGATTTAATTAAGTTTATATATATGTAAATGTCAGTTCATTATCAACTGCAGCCAATGGGTCACTCTAGTGGGGGATGCTGATGATGGCGAAGGCTGGCATGTGCAGGGATGCCTGGGAGGAATTGCTGAACCTTCTGCTTAGTTTTGCTAGGAACTTTAGTTTTGCTCTCAAAAAGTAAGTTTATTAAAAATATATATATAATCCTAGTTTTATATATTTACATATATGTAGGTATATGTATGTGTGTGTGTGTGTATATATATGTGTGTGTATATATATGTGTGTGTATATATATGTGTGTGTGTATGTATGTGTGTATATATATATATATCTCATAATATCCAGGGAAAATTTTAGCACTTTGATAGTGCTAAAAATTCATGCAAGTGAAAAGGTTTTGAAGAATTCATTTTATGAAAAATACTACTTGTATAATTACTTTCAATTAACTGTACTGTGTTTTAAGTAGGAGCTTTCCTTTTTTTTAAGCTTGTTGTGTTACTTTGAGGAACTATTTCATCATCTTTCAATATCTATTATTTTATATGTTTACATTTATAATGTAAATAATATGCCATACATACTTCAAAATTAATTATTGACTGATCCTTAATAGCAAATGTTTACATTTCATGGCTTTATAAAAGTAACATATATAGACACATTTGAGATGCCATCTGTGTAGTTTTTAAGACACTTATTTCAACCTTTTAAAATTGTGAATATTATATACTTTTGTGGTAATGTTTTGGATTCTGTTTTAATTAAGTTTTTAGTCTTTTAATTGTTGTAACAATTACATATGTGAACAGGGACTGTTTGTTTAATCCTTGTTCTCTTTCTTTTTAAAACCTATTTTTTTCTTCATCTGCTAATTAGAATAACAATACCTGGCAGATATGTGTCATAGAATCTAGTGAGAATCTACACACACCGTGCTGTTGAATGGTTCTTTGACAACTAGAAAATGCAAGACTAAGGTTGTATTTTGTTAACAATAGTCACCTAATCCATTTGATGCAATATGCAAATACTATTTAAAATGTAGCTGAATATCCTTAGTAAATTACTGGCATGTTTGTACTCACAGACCTGTCTTCTCTGGGTCTGCCCTTAAAGACTGAAGATGTCATTGAATATGCATAGTCCAGTTAGCATGACCACTCACCCCAGGTCGAGGTTCAAGATGATGACTCAGCCACCTTACACTTCCTCACACATATCCCATGTGCTATAAACTGCTGGCCAGGACCTCTGTAGAATGTAATCTTTAGGCTGGACAGCTCTACTTGAGAGGACTGTTGGAGGGAAGATATGCCCTGAATTATTCAGCAACTCTAAGGTTTACCCCAAATCTAAAAAACCCTGCTCATCAACACCTAAGGGATGCTTTCAGATCATTTGTTGGGTTCCTGAATTACATGTGATTTTCAAATAACTGTTTTGACACACAAATTTTCCATTCACAAAATGATATTAAAATGTGTCAACAATTGAAATGAGACTCAATGATAAGGCTGTCTTTAGGATTTAAACGTAGCCCAGTGCCCCAAATGATCAGACAAGGCCCATTTGTTTGAACCATGTAGCGCTAGTTATATCTTTAATCATCACATCCATGCCATGAGGCACATCTCCAAGGTCACGACGTGGGCCAGAGTCACATAAGAATTGAGGTCATACAACAAAAGCTGGAGAAGATTGTCAAATCCTTGATGTATTTCTGTTATTACATGTAGCCTGGAAACAGTGAAAACTCTGTAATCATACTGCCAGGCAAGAACTGGTCATAAGCAATGAATCTTTTCCTTCTTCATAAAATGGTGCCAGAAATCTTCTGGAAGAAGTAGGAAGGCAATCATATTTTCAATGCTGTTGAATAGAGGTTTCAGAAGGGATTCCTTCATTTCAGGAAAATGCCTTTAAAAGCGAACAACCCCACACTCTGCATAAAATCTACCTGGTGGGGCTGGTTGGAGAGATGTTGGTCAAAGGATACAAAACTTCAGTTTAGGGGAGGAAGGAGTTCAAGAGATCCATTGTATAACATGGTGATGATAGTTTTGTTTTTGTTTTTATTTTTGAGACAGGGTATCGCTCTGTCTCCCAGGCTGGAGTGCAGCGGTGTGATCTCCACTCGCTGCAACCTCCGCTTCCTGGGCTCAAGCGATTCTCCCACCTCAGCCTCCCAAGTAGGTGGGACTATAGGCACGTATTCTTGAAAACCACTAAAAGATTAGACATTAAGTGTTCTCACCACCAAAAAATAAATATGTGAGGTAACATGTATGTTAATTAACTTGACTTTGGGAGAGCCCCTCCCTCTCCCAAAATTTGACACTGTTAATTAGGACCAGACCGCAGAGCAGTTATGCCAAAGCTTTCGTCCTACCAGAACAGGATGCCAGCTTATGTTTTCAGAACCCCCACCTGTGGTCATTAACCATAGGAAGTCGCATGTAGCTTGTTACATGTTAAGTCATTCACAGTTGTTCATATTTTCTGGGCATTACTAGTCAGTCACACTAATCTGCCCCAGGAAAAGCATGAGTAACTTTCTCTGACCTCCTGTGGCATTTTCATTTCCTCTCTACCATGTGCAATGTCTGGTCTCATTGTGACTCCTCTCCATGTGTGACAGTGAATCTCAAGTGTGACCAAAACCCCTGCCTTCCAACACTTGACCAATCAATCATGCCTTACTGAAATGGAAAAAGTATTTCAGGTATTTCATTCCAATAATCCGCCTTTTCTATTTTTTAAACTGCTGAATAGATAGGAGAGGAATAGATATTTCCGAAAATAAGACCATACAGTTGACCCTTGAACAACATGAGTTTGAACTGTGCAGATCCACTTATACACAGATTTTCTTCAACCTCTGTCACACCTGAGACATCAATGTCAACTCTCCTCTTCCTCTTCCTCCTTAGCCTACTCTACGTAAAGACCATGAGGCTGAAGACCTTTATGATGACCTGTTTCCACCAAATGCATAGTAAACATACAGTATTTTTCCTTCCTTTTGGTTTTCCTAATAACCCTTTCTTTTCCCCAGCTTATTTTATTGTAAGGATACAGTATATAATACATACAATATACAAAATATCTGTTAAGTGGTAAGGCTTCCAGTCAACAGCAAGCTATTTAGTAGCAATGTTTTTGGAGAGTCAAAAGTTATACATGGATTTTTGACTGCTGGAGGCAGAAGGTCAGCACACTTACAGCCCCTTCATTGTTCAAGGGTCAGCTGTATCTATAATACATACATATATATACACACACACACATACACACATATATATATATATAAACACACAGATACATGCATACACGCAGCTTAGTGTTATAGACTATTTCCTTGCTGTGGATATATAAATTTAATATATATTAAATTATATGTATAATCCCCATAACAAGGCAGTATTCTTGAATACCAGGATTATCTAAATTTCAAAACCTTCCCTTTTGCCAAGCAATGCTTAAAATTCTAAATATAGTTTTATCAGGAGTTAGGATGTATGGTTTAACCATCAGAGCAGCTTTCTCACAACTAGGCGGGAACAATGGCACTACCTTGCTATGAACCATGGAAGGCACTGTTATGGGTTGAATTGCATCCCCTCCAAATTCATATGTTGAAATTCTAACCTCCCAGTACCTCAGAATGTGACCTTATTTGAGATAGGGTCTTTACAGAGGTAATCAAATTAAAATGAGGTCATTAGGGTGGGCCCTGACTCAATATAACTGGTGACCTTACAAGAAGGGAGTTGGAGGCACACACACCCACAAGGGGAACACAAAGACAGTGTCTACAAGCCAAAGAGCAAGGCTTAGAACAGCACCTCCCCTAAAATCCTGAGTTTGTTCAAAAACGACAAGCCCTACAAATACCTTCATTTTGAATGCCAGCCTCCAGAACTGTGAGACAATACATCTCTCTGGCTTAAGCCACCCGGTTTATAGTACGTTGTTAAGGCAGCCCTGGCAAACTAACATAGACACTTAGATTCATTCAACAAACCTGAATTAAAGAACCTATTATGCACAAAATCCAAGCTGGGCTCTGGGGTTAGAGATATAAATGTGTTTTCTACCCTCAAAGAACTTATACTTAGTGGAGAAGACACCAAGCAAACAATCTTATAAGTAATTGGGGTTATGTTTTCTTTCTGGCTACAAAGGAGAAGTATAAAAACCACTGTGATGGCATGAAGGGTTTTTTTTCCCTTTCTTTTTTAAAACATCAGTCTTCTCAGAGAAAAATGTCATGCTTTTCCTACTTATATCTGCTGTGCCTTTGACCTGCACGGCACTCAGTACATCTGTGACCACGTGGGGCTCCTTAGGGCTCTGGGGCCAGGGAAAGCCCATTAAGCTGAGACTTGAAGGATGAGAATGATATCTAGATAAAGAGTGAGGAGAGTATTCTGAGAAAGGGATTATTTGTTCATACTCCTGCAGCTCTCCAAAGTTTGCCCAGGAAATTCAGCCCAAGTGCATGTGGCTAAGAATCAGAGCTGAGGTGCAAAGCCTCATCTTGCTCCTAGGCCATTGGCTTAGCTCTTACTGTACACTGCATGCCAAGTTTATAGGATAGTGTCCTCAGGAGGAGATCTGAACGAGGGGAGCTGGCACACTGCACTTGTATCTTCATGAAGTAGTGCCTGGTGAGTTCAGCATCAGGGACAGGCAACTAAAAGCAGCCATTTATTAAGTGCAAATTACGTGCATGACACTCTGCTGAATGCTATTAGGAACATAAAGATAAATGAGATATTCTCTTCCCTCATTCAAAATCTGCTTGATTCTGACTAAGATGAGGATACTTCTTAGTCATTCATTTGGGGCTGATTCAACTCCCCACACTCCCAATGTGATCTTGTTTAGTGTAAGCATTACCTTGAGCTATGTGCATCATATGTGATCACCCAGTGTCTATTTGAGCATCAGCTTTGGTAGTAAGACGCTCAGATGAGAAATTTCAACATAGTTGGTGGGCCTCAAACCTGGTCCAATCTCACTGAACCACATAAGCAACTGAAGTGGCTAGATGGGCCTCTATATTTTTGGTATAGTTAAGCATCCCTCATCATTCCAGGCTTGGAATTTATCTAGATGATCAGGATCACAGATAATAAGATCTCCTTTCATAACCAAAGACACGATTTCAGCATTTAATTAGATACTACTCTAGTGGGTATTAAGGTACCAATAATAATGAATTGGAAATACATAAAATACAAAAAAATTTGTCTCTAGGATATGTATGCTAACAGTGATATTACAAGTAATTCAAAAATAAACCATGAAGAGGAAATATTTCTCAAGCTTCATCTAAATTAACATTTGTTTATAATCAGGAGAGAGCTTTCTCCACTTCCCCAGCTCAAAGTGAGCCCTAAGGACTTTCGATACATCCCCCGGTGATTTAATTAAAAGATAAATGGAAGCTAGGAAATAGAAAGAATAACACTTCGCTGGAAAGAAAATGCAGAAATGAGAAGGGAGGACAGTCAAGAAGCAGAGGACAGGAATACAGAGCAACAGCTTCAGTAGAGAGGAATTAACTAATAGAAAGTAACATAAATACAGGACTGGAGAAACATCACTTAAGACCTACCCAGATGGATGACCAATGCATCTTGAAACAACTTCAAAAGATTAGGAAAAATTATTGCTTTTAAAACATCAAAATTATGTCAATCTTTTTCATCTTTAATGATGTAATATACTTATTCAGTTTCTGCTATTTTGCTTTCTGTTTCCTTACCTGCTTTGCAGATAAAAGCCAGCCAATGCGTAAACTCTAAGCCTAAAGTGATTCTGTGACTTCGCATGCACATATCCACGGGCTGAGCTGGGTGTGAGGCCTCAGCATGCACTTGCTTTGAGATGGAGATATGAGGTGGAGACGTGAGGTGGGGCAAGGCCCAGGATGGCAGTCCCTTCAGGGCTGGGCTCCTGCCTTTTTAGGCCATTTGCTAAGTTAAATGCCCCTCACACCTTGGGACCACCTTGATTTCTGTAATTCCTTCACCCTCCAGCAGAGATCATAGGGCTGCCCTTGAGAGTGAGGGACAATCTAAGGTGAAGCCAGACTGGGCCTTCTTGGAATGTCACAGGCCACCTTCCAGCCACACGCAAAGCTAAGGAAAATAATCAACATTTCTCCAGGTGCCAAATTAAATCCACTTTACATGTGAATGAATGAAAACATTGATGACTGTACATATTTCTCAGTTTTGTTCAGTTTATTGTAAGTGACCTTTGAGGTAACTTATGAACACTTTGAGGACATCATTATGCCCTGGAATTGTGCTTAAGTCACAAAGGGCAACATTTAGATGATATTTATATCTAAGTAGCTCACATTAAAATTGTACCAAGACCATGTCATAAACTTTAAATTATACGGGAGTTTGTCTATTCATTGAAATGAACTCTATGCAACTTATTAATTTTTCTGACATTATTCAACATCCCATTACTGGTACATTTATGACTATAATAATTATCAATGCAGCATTGTTCTAATTCTATAATGCTTCAACTAGATTTCACAAACTAGCCAACTCTGCTGGGAATATTCAGTATTGTAATATTGAACATAAATAATTGTAGAGTTGGGATATGCATTAAAGGAAATATGTAAAGGAAAACATCACTCGGGATTATAAATAAGTATACAAATACATAGAAAACAAACAAAATGCCTCTCTAATGTCTCACAATACAAAGTATTGCCACACTCTCAATCCATAACTCCTAAAAAAGAATTTATGCTAGAAAATAGCAAAGCAAACAAAAAATTTCCAGAATCATCTAAATGATTGCCTTTAAACAAGATTAGCCTGGGAATTCCAGCATTCTTGTACCTCCTGACTGTCAGCTCCATCCCCTGGACTCTGATGCATCTCTCTGGGTTCCTCCTTCCCGAGCAGTGGCCTGGAAAACTTTCTAAGGCAGCAAGCCAAGGCAACTGTAGGGCTCATCTAATTTGCTTCCCATGTCTCAGGAATCAGTGTCCTTATCACCTGATGCAGAGTACCTTAAAAACTTATTGTTTCACATACATTTTGCTTGGTTATTTTGTCGTTTCAGGAGGAAGGGTAAATCCAGCCTCTGTTACCCTGTCTTGGCCAGAGGTGAAAGTCAGAGAAGAGATGAAAACATGTATGGAGAAAATATTTACAAGAGTATAAAGATATGTAATTTCATTTTGAAAACTGTTAATCTTTTACAGATAAAACAGGTTTTAAGGCTTTTAATCATTGTCATACTTCTAAGACCAGAGGCATCTTTTTCAGTTTTTTTCAATGTGTTTTTAGAGATGGGTCTTGCTCAGTCACCTAGGTTAGAGTGTTGTGGCTTGATCATACTTCGCTGCAGCCTAGAACCCTGGGCTCAAGCAATCCTCCCACCTTAGCCTCCTGAGTAGCTGGGATCACAGGCACTACCACTACACCTTGCTGATTTTTGTATTTTTGTGGAGATAAGCTGTTGCTATGTTGCTCAAGCTGGTCTTGGATTACTGATCTGAAGTGATCCTCCCACCTTGGCCTCCCAAAGCTCTGGGATTACAGGCATGAGCCACCATGCTCAGCCAGTTTTTTTTCTTTCTTTGTGGAATGGAATGAAAGAGGAAATCAGATGCCCTGTAGAAAATCAGGACATTTGGCCTGAGAGACCAAATGATTGCTCACTATGACTGTCTACATGTAAACCCTAGTAATGAGACAGAAACATTTGAAAAATGTCAGTAATGAAATTGATACAGTAATGAAATTGAAAGATGCTGATCAACAAAAAATTTTATTCAATATATACTTTTTGTATTTTGCTTTAAATGAAGAATACATTTAGAAAAGCATCTAAGAAGGCCAATGCAACTCTTCTGGGAGCTCTGACATCTGCCCACAATTAAGAAGGATATGGACAAAATATGCCATGAGGACTGTAAAACTAAGTTTGGCTGGTTAATTTTATGACAACTTGACAGGGTCACAGGATGCCCAGATATGTAGTTAAACATTATCTCTGGGTGCATCTGTAAGGTTGCCTGTGGATGGGATTAGAGTGTGAATTGGTGAACTGAGGGAAGCAGATGGCTCTCCCTGGTGTGGGTGGGCATTCTCCAACCCATTGAGGGCCCGAATAGAACAAAAAAGCAGACTAAGGTCAGATTTGTCCTCTGTCTGACAGCTTGAGCTGGGGCATTGGTCTTCTCTTCCCATGAAGCTCCTTGTTCTCAGGTCTGAAGACCCAGAAATTTACAGAATTATAGGAATTTACAACTTTAATTTACAGTCAGCCCTTTAGCTCTCAGGCCTTTGCAATACACCACCAGCTTCCCTGTGTTTGCAGCTTGCAGATAGCAGATTGTGTCTTCTCTGCCTCTATAGTTGTGGGAATAAATACCTCATAAATCTCTCTCTCTCTCTTTCCATATATGGACGTATGTGTGTGTGTGTGTGTGTGTATTTCTACAGGTTCCATTTCTCTGGAGAAGCCTAAGTTAAAAATAAATACTAAAATGTCGATCCAAATAGTAGTCTCAAACAGGGTGAGGTCATTGAAAAAGATAAGGAGAAAAATTATTCTCAACACTTCTGCCCCTACTTTGCTATTTGGAGCAAAATGTATCAGGAAAATCTAGGCCCATCAACTTGGGGAGAGATGGAATGAAACCATAGTAGAAAAGCCTCATTCCCTCCAGAACACCAAGGGCTGCTCACAGGGGAGTCTGTTTTCTGTATTGCACCCCACGAAGTTATACAGGGCCACTTGTCATTTTTAACATTCTGTCTGCTCTGAAGCTGATGTGCAGGAGTGAATGGTTTTGTTAGTGAGCACATTAAGCCTTTCACTCATTCAGCAAATATTTATAGAGTGACGACTCAGTGCAACTATGGGGTTCTCTACTCCTTATATCGAACACAGTTACTTGATGACATTTTTTTAAGAAACCTATTTCTTTGTGAAAAACAAAAATTAGCCCAGAAAAGAAGGCCTACTATTGGTGCTCATGAACTAATGAGAAGAAAAAAAAGTTAAAAACGTCTAAAAATGTGTTATGATAAGCCAGAAATTTATATTTTTAGATAAATTGAGGGAAGAATTCTAAACTGAATATTCCTCACATCTGTGGCATTAATCATCTACTTTTTATATAGATTTTTGTATCTGTTTCACTGGATATTTCTACCAGTACAAAATGTCTCCTCTGCTGAGACATCTGTAGCGAAGGCGAAACGAGTGAGGACATTTTATTCCCCAGGCTCCCTCCGAGGAAAAAATTCCTGTGTCGACCTAGAAGAAGGTCTTGGTGTGTCTCTGGAGTAGGATGGAAGAGGTAGGCCCATTCAGTTCAAAGGTCAAGACTTCAGAGGAGGGGAGAATTTCTCTTCATGAGACAAAGAAAGGCATTTTGTGGTTTTTCTCCTGAGTATGAAGATGGAGAGAAGAGAAAGAGGTAAGATAAGAGACAAAGAGTTGGCTGAGATGAATTGAGTGGTCAGTGAGGCATATCATGTTTTTATATTAATACTTAGCAATGTTAATGAGCTTCATTTCTATTATTTGGCATAAGCCATTTCTTAATTCCCACATGAAATCTTCAGGGCAGTCTACACTGCTCACAAATGGCTTATGTAAATGAATTCTTTCAGTCAAAGTTTGAGTTTCAATTTTAAAGTAGTGCAGCCCGAAGACACTGTACACAGAAAAAACAGCTCAGGAGGCCAGGAAGGCCATAAAAAGTAAACTTTTATTATTTGGAGAAATATAAAGGAAGGATTTTGTATTCCCATATGCTATGAGATTGACAGGGTTCGGAGGAAACTAATCTAGATTTCTGAATAATCAGAAAATTGCTCAGAAAATTGCTCAGAAAATGCCAACTAGTATCAGAATTGCTTGTAAATAAATGTGATTCTAAAGAAAACTAGAACTCTGGAAAATATTTCTTTCATTTTTAACCGGATGTTCGAAAAGTGTTTATTTCCCATGAATGCCAATAATGCCTTATACTTAAATTGTATTTTAGTTTCATTTTCTCAATAATAAAATGGGAAACAGACATGATTAAGAAATTCAAAATAGAAAAGGGTAAAATAAAAAGTCACTACCTTTATTGAATCACCAAGACCTAAGCAAACACACCTAACAAATTTAAAATGTAAGCAAATGACTTTGTGGAAAAGTAATTTGTAATTTTTGAAAGATTATGGGAAAGAATCTCACAAACATTGAATCTGGAAAACAGAAGACCACAGATTGAAGTCTACCCTCCTCCAGGAAACTGTTAGAAAGTGTTAAAAGATCAATGATTTGAGAGGACATGAAGAAAAAAATAATTACTAAGAATCTCTAAAAATGAACACTTTGGAAGAGGAAAGAGGATTAGCATTCTGGGACTCTTTTCTGACATTAATGTTTAAACAGAAAAATTGAAAATCAGCCAAAAAAGATATATTTATTCACTTTATGTTATCACATTCTACCCTTAGATTGCAAAGGACTCAATTTTCTAATGGGAGATGAGGTCAGAGAACAAAGCTGAAATGTATACACATGGATCTCCTCCCACCTCTCCCCTTTCATGCAACTGCTCCTCAGTGTCCTGTCTGTCACTCTCACACCTGAAGTCCCAGATCTTCTGAAGCTCCTGCTGCTCTGAATGGATGACTATAATTCTTCTTGGAAAAGTCTCTCGTGGGTTTGGAAATGTTAGCTTCACAGAGAGGCCACGTATGGCTTCAGCCACTGCCTCTGTCAGAAGGGTCCTGCTGTGGACTGAGAAATCTTTTGATGATCTTCAAGATTCTTTGTCTGCCCCAAAACAATCCACTTGGTCCTCACCTCCTGTCTTGCTTGCTACCCAGTGTGAGAGCACTTCGCCTGCCCTGAGGTCTGTCTGCCATGACTCCAGGCCTAGCCACCCATGAATGGCCAGTCTGCTGTATCCTGAAGCCCCCAGGTTGATTCCTCCTAGTCCACAACCACCTCTTGTACTCAGGCTGATTAGTTTAGGTGCTTCCCGGCATTGATCCAGGCCGGGTGTCCTGTGCTATGCCTCTTTTCACATAAACATATTGCTAGACCCATTTTGCCTAAGTCAAACACTTCCAATATCCTGGCCTTTGCCAGGAAACTGGGCTACTTAAATCCATCTACCTCCAGTCCTAATAGGAAACTATTTTATTTCCAACAAAAATAGGAAATGTAAATCATGTAGTATAATCACAGGTGGCAGTGAAAAATGGCTGTGACTTCAAGTCCCCTCTATTTTCCTGCATGGAACAAACTATATGGCAAATAATTTTCTAGAAATGCATCCCATACTCTTGAGGTTGAAAACTATTAGGCAAAATTTCAATATATGATTTGTGTTCTGTTAGAAAAAAAGGCAGATCATTTTCAGCTTCATTTTTGGGATGCTGCAGCTTAATTAAATGCCCAAAGATCCTTTAGGATAAACACACATTTCTACTTAGAAGCCAACTGTATTTCACATTTATTTTTTTAGAAAGTGAGAAAAAAAGGAAAAACAAAGCACTCAAAATATTCATTCAGTTGACTATCTCAAATACCACCTCTACACCATTGTGTTTGAGTCAACACATTGTTCAGCATAGTAAGTTTAAATGCAGCATTCCCAAAATGGAATAAAATAAGGATGCTATTTTCATGGACTAATGTTAGGATACAGAACTATTTAACTTATCTTTTAAAAAATAATAGTATACAGGGCTGGGTGCGGTGGCTCACGCCTGTAATCCTGGCACTTTGGGAGGCTGAGATGGGTGGATTGCCTGAGCTCAGGAGTTCGAGACCAGCCTCGGCAACACAGTGGAACCCCATCTCTACTAAAATATAAAAAACTTAGCTGGGCATGGTGGCGTGTGCCTGTAATCCCAGCTACTTGGGAAGCTGAGGCAGGAGAATCATTTGAACCCGGGAGGTAGAGTTTGCAATGAGCCGAGATCACACCATTGTACTTCAGCCTGGGCGTCAAAGCAAGACTCTGTCTCAATAATAATAATAATAATAAATAATAGTATATAATACTGGAAACAAGTAAATCAGGTTTACTGTAGCTATGAATAAACACAAAACACCTATTAAATAAAATCAGAATAGGCTGTTACAGACATAGATGCCTTTTGTTCAAAACAAAAACTGAGCTTTAATTTCAAACACGTGTACACATAAAACACATGCATGTGCATGTATGTTCACACAAACATATTTAATGCCCCAATTTACTAGACTTGTAAGCTTGATTAGTAACATAGCATGACGATTCTCCCAAGTTCGCATACTTCGCTCATGAGCAGGGAGACATCATAATTGGCAGATGCAGTGAAAAGAAAGAGCCCTGATGACAGAACTGAAGAGCGAAATGTTCTACCATCTCCAGGTATCCCATCTCAGCACTTGGCTCTATTCAAATAAATATAAAAAGGTAAGCAAACTGTGTTTTTGTTTGTTTGTTTTTGAGACGGAGTCTTGCTCTTGTAGCTCAGGCTGGAGTGCAGTGGCACGATCTCGGCTCGCTGCAACCTCTGCCTCCCGGATTTGAGCGATTCTCCTGCCTCAGCCTCCTGAGTAGCTGGGATTACAGGGGCCTGCCAACATGCCCGTCTAATTTTTGTGCTTTTAGTAGAGACGGGTTTTTGCCATTTAGCCCAGGCAAATTGTTTTAAAACTATGTGGCATTAGGCATTACCGCCAGCAAGGTTCTTACCTCTGGCTTCACTTTAGAATCAACTAGGATGCTTCGAAAAAATACCTGACTCAATATGATCAGTTAATTCAGACATGTTTTTAAGGTCAGCCTAGGGATCAGTATTTTTAAGTTTCCAAATGATTCTATGTAGTGATGGCTGAAAGCTACACTAAATTTATCAGGTATGTTTAATTTGCAAAGCAACAGCCAGGCTGTGCCTTCCTCATATCCTCCCACTCAATTAAGAATGTCAGAAAAATGCTTGTTTCATAAGCAATAACAAAACAAACAAAAGACCTATCCACAAGAGTTCAGCCATGTATACACATGTAATAAAATTACTTAGAGTTAAAAGTGGAGGGAGATTTAGAAACTATGTGCCGGTTCCTATAAGGTACAGATGAGAAAACTGAAGTTCTAAGCTGGAATGCCTCGGATCAGGTCCCACAACAAATGAGTGACAGAACCAGTGCCAGAAAAGAATTCCTAAGACCCAGTGCAAAGTCCCTACTGTCTTGGGACCTTTATCTTTTCAACAGATATTTACTATCTACCTGTATCATATGTCAGACTCTACCCTAGGCACCAGGGTTAGAAAAGTGAACCAACTACAGCACTTATCCTAAAGGATTTATTGGTAGTGGGGAAAACAGTTTGAAAAGAGATTTTTTTAAATTATCAGTGAAATAGTAGAGGAGATACCAAACATAAAACAGCTAACTTTAATTCATAGCTTTCTATGTTCCAGGCACTGTTCTAAGCAGCTTAGATGGATTCTGTCATTTAATCCTCACAATGATCTTTAGACCGATGTTTCTTAAGCTTTCACATGCATGAAAATCTCCTTGAGACTTGGCTAAAATGCAGGTTCCAATTCAGTACTTCTGGTTTGAAGCCTGAGAGTCGACTTTTCTAAAAAGTTCCCAGGTGATGGTGATGCTGCTTCTTGGCCTCTCCTTGAGTAGTTGGTTCAGGCACTGGTTCTCAAGCTTAGCTGCACGTTACATTCCCCTGCAGTTGGGGAGAGTGAAACACACTGGTTTCTGGACCCCATCCCAAAACAAGAAAATCCCAACCTTCAGAAGGAGAGCCCAGGCATCTGTATTCTTTAAAGTGATGATTTGCAAGGAAAGCCAGGAGTGGGAACCACTTCCTCTCACTCACCACTACCTTTCCCCATTCTATAGGTAAGAAAACTGAAGCTTCTTAAGGGTCAATAAATTGCCTGAGGTCACACAGGACTCGGAAGTGCTAGGCTTGGGATTCAAATCTAGACAATTGATTTGCTAGGCCCATGCGCTTAGCTACTGTACTAATGCTTTCCTTTTTATATTCTATGATACTAGAGCATTGGGTTTTGAAAAAGAAAATGCAGCATCATCACTTTTGACCAGTGTTGATTTGCTGTATTTTTATATTCGAGTAGCAAAACTAGTGAAGATTTTATTAGAATTGGGATTATAATAATGTATCATCTTCCTCAACCCCTGAAAAAATAAGAAAATGTTCCCATAACATGTATGTGGGTTTTCAGCCTCTCTGTGTGAGATGAGGCTGGGAGACACCCGAGGATGATGATGATTTGAGGAATAAAGGGAGGACTCGAGAAAGACCTTTTGAGCAATGTCCCCTTTTGCCTTAATCATTTTACAGAAAGCCACCGATTACTTTACTGGTCAATCATACTTTAAAACTAATTTTCTTATAAATTTACTGATTTATAGACAAATCATCACAAAAGACCACTAATGACAATTAAGTTGATCCAACTGTGAATAGCCATTACACACAGCATGTGAGACCTTCGACTTCAATAGCCTTTAAGCTTTTGTATTACAGCATCACACAAAAAAAATCAAATCACATATTTTTGTCCTAAGAAAAGCTAATATGTGTTGCTTACAGTAGTCTATTTTATCTCATGATGTGCTAAAACAGACATGTCTCTATCACAAAAGCCTAAAGAACTCTCTCTTCCAGATAAAATTTGATGTTCTTCAAGACTTTTAAAATCTGAAAGCCAAAGAATGTAAGGTTCTAATTTCAAAATGAGATAGGTCACTCCTAAAGTAAAAAAGGAAATAATTATCAATATTATAAAAACAATTTTTCTATTTTGTTAGCACCAGGGTCTTATCTATCAGCTTCCAGTGAGTACAGAATGAAAATTCAAGCGTCCTTCCCAGCCAGAATTCTTTTGAGACCTGATTTCCGTGAAAGTCTAAAGCAGCTAACATTTCCAGTTGGCATAAAGAGAAACTTCTGGAATCCACAGTGGTATACCCCAAATTTAACTTGGCTCTGTGATTATCATCTGAATGATGAAATTCTGTTTGAGCTGTCAATATAATATTTTGAACTTAAAGAAAATTATACCTATATTTTTACCATCTTTCATTTATTCAGGCATGGAATGTCCAAAAATATTATTTTCACAGAGATACAATTTTCTATCTTCCCCCATGATTATTAGTTTGATGAAAACATTGTTGAAGAGCAATGGATTAAAAAATAGTGTCTTAGTTGCTCCTCCAAAATTCTTTTCTGTTCCTCTTTTTAACTAGTTCAGATAAAATAAGTTGAAGACATTGATGTTTTGAGTTTTAGACAAAAATTCTTTCAGCAACAGCAATGACTAAAGAAAGGGGTGATAAAAGCAAATAAGCCAATTAGAGAAAGGGAAGATACACTCAAAAAAGACACACATGCATGCTGGAAATTCCTCTCCATGTGTCATCAGCTTCCTACAACCTTAGTGAATTTCTTTGACCGTCCAAAGACTATAGAAACTTCCTGTTCTGCCAGGATGGAGTAGCCCTCTTCCTCCCCTGTGCTCCCTCATACAACTAGAAAACCTAGATAACACAACAACAAGCCTTTTGAAGATGAAAAAAGAAGAAAGTAGGCTGCTTAGGGTCATCGGGACACAAATAATGACCTGGTATTGAATCTCCTGTCCTCCTTATCACCTCCCATATATCTCCAAGAGGGTGTTACAGAATTGCCAACCCAGAACTACCAGCAGCACACACAGAAAAGCACGATAAAAAGTAAAAAGCTCCAAGAAAACCTAACAACCAACAATCTTTGGCCATATGCATTGGGAAGGCCCAGCCCATGCAACTCTGGGTGACAGCAGCCTGCCTGTCAAAACCGAGATGGTGATTCCACCCTTTGAAACCAAGATAGAAGTGCCTTGCTCCCCAGGCCTGGGCACTCTGGGCCTATGGTGGGAGTGGCATTTCCTGTGATCTCTGAATTGTCTTCATGGCCTTTCTTCCCTTTCTTTGAAAAATAGTGCATGTTCATGGCCAAGTAGCTGTCTTGGTCCCATTCTGTAAAATCCAAGATGTTCCGTAGCTTTCTCATTTATCTCCTTTAGTTCCCATTAGCCTCCCATGCCCACCTTCTTTAGTTCAAACTGGCAGTGTTTCTGCTTGTCTAATTTCATAACCTCTTTATCAGGTAACAGTCTAGCCACACCCTTGGTGTAATCTCTTCAGAACACTTTCTCATTTTTACAATATGGGCAGACTGAGAATTTTACAGATCTTTAAGTTATGGTTCCTTTTTGTTTAACAAAGCCTTTTTCAATTCACCTCTCTCTTTTGGCATTTCACTATGAGCAGTCAAAAGGACCCAAACCACACCTTCAATACTTTGTTTAGAGATCTCCTCTGCTAAATGTTCAGTGTCATTACTTGCAAATTGTAGCTTCCACAAAACACTATAACACAATTCAGCCAAGTCCTTTGCCATTTTATAATAAGAATTCCATTTCCTCCAGTTTCCTATAACCTGTTTCTCATTTCCATCTGAAGCATCTCCAGAATTGCTTTAACACACATATTTCTACCAACAGTCTGTTCATTATTATTTATGTATTATCTAAGATAGACGCTTTCTCTTCAGCTTTCTTCTTTTCTTTCTAAGCCCTTGCCAGAATTAACTTCAATTTCCATATTTCCACCAACTACCCTTCATGGCAATCTAGGCTTTTTTAAGCATGTACCTCAAAACTCTTCCAGCCTTTATCCATTACCCAGTTCCAAAGATTCTTCCACATTTTTAGGTATTTGGTACAGCAGCACCCAACTTCACAGAACCAAAATCTATGCTACTATGTTCAGGCTACCATAACAAAATGCTACAGACTGCGTAGCTTAAACAACAGAAATTAATTATCTCACTGTTCTGGAAGCTGGATAGTCCAAGATCAAGGTTCAAATAGAATTTGGTTTCTGGTGAGTACTCTCTTCTTTGCTTGCAGACAGACACCTTTTTGCTGTTGCACATGGCCTGTCTCTCTGTATGCGCACAGAAGACAGTTCATGTGAGGATACAGTGAAAAGGTAGCCGTTTACAGCATACCCTGCCTGAACATTGATCTTGGACTCTCCAGCACTCAGAACAGTGAGAAAACTAATTTCTGCTTTGAGGTCATGTGGTCTGTGGTATTTTGTTATGGCAGCCCAAGCAGACTAATATATTCACCCTACTCCAGCCAAACACCAATGGAAACATACCCCTCTTCTTAGGAGTGCCTAGTGAGAAGCTGATCTTCCACACACATCCTCAATTCCACGGAAGGGGTGGTACATTCCAGTCCCTTCACTTGGTGGTATCAGTTAGGCTTAGGTGGGAGCTGATCTTCCATACCCAGGTGGTGATAATAGATGACAGCAATCTGATTTCCCAACTGGGGAAGTATCTCTGTAGGAGACCAGCAGCTCTTTTATCTCTCCCCTGGCAAAAGCCAACCATGTTCTGATTTTCCTACCAGGTTAGTGTCAGTGGGGTCCACCAGCAAGCTGAGACTCAGGAAGACTAAATCAGGTGGCTTAAGTGAGAGCTGGTCAGCACTACCTTTCCAAACTGCCCAACTTGTGTCCAGCAGGGCCTGTGGGGAGCTGGGCCTCACCCCAAACTGGCATTGCAGTAGAAGGAGGTTGTGGGGGGCAGGGCTAGTTGGCACTCTGCTGCTTTCCCCACTCCCCTCCACTGATGTCAGTGGGGCAAGGGGGGAAACTAAACTCTCACTCCACTTGTTGCAATTAGGCAATGTGTGAGCCCCACTTTTGCTAGCGTGGTGTCAGCAGGGCCCAGCAGGAAGCTGAACATATACTCCTACTTTGCCTTTGGGCTTTAATTCAACTGCTTGCTGAAAAAGATTAAGTAGAATCCAGATTATCATAAAATAATATCCAGAATGCCTAGGATTCAATGGGAAATTACATCATAACAACAACCAGGATAATCACAGCCTGAATGAGAAAAGGCAATCAACAGACACTAACACTGAGATGAATCAGATATATGAATTACGTGGCAAGGTGTTTAAAGCAGTTGTCATAAAAATGCTTCAAAAAACAATTACATACTCTTTTGAAATGAATAAAAATAGCAAACCTCTGTTCAAATATTAGAATTACAAAAAAGAACCAAATGGAAATTATAGAACTGAAAAAATTTAATAACCAAACTTTTTCAAAAATATTTCTAGATGAACTCATTAGTACGGTGAATATAACGAGAATAGAATTAGTAAATTTGAATATTGATCAGTAGACTGTACCCAATCTAAACAACAGAGAACACAGGCAATAAAAATAGTCTCAGGGACCAGTGGGACAATAATAAAAGAGTTAACATTGGTATTTTCAGAGTCCCACAAAAACAGGAGAAAGACATTCAGACTGAAAAAAATGTTTACAGAAGAATCGATACAAACTTCCCAAATTTGGTGAAAGATATTAAATATACACATTCAAGAAACAGAAAATTCCAAAGAGGTTTAATCCAAAGAAATCCATACCAAGAAACATCATAATTAAACCTCTGTAAACTAATGACAAGTTAAAAATTTTGAAATCAGCCAGAGAGAAACAACACGTCATTCATAGGACACCAATTCAAATGGCAGTGAATTTCTCATCAGAAATCACAGAGGCCAAAAGGAATTGGCACAGCAGTTTTCAAATACTGAAGAAAAGAACTGTCAGCTGCAAGTACTATATCTGGTGAAAATATCCCTCAGGAATGACAGAGAAATGAAAACATTCTCAGATGTAGAAAATCTAAGAGAATTCGTTGCTAGCAAATAACTGTAGATGAAGTTTTCCCTTGCCTTTCTCTGCTTTTTATGATTAACTTTATGCTTGCTATTGCCTTCTCTTCCAAATCGTCTCATTACTAAGAAGTCAGAAAGCTGCAAGGAGTTATGCAGGTCATTCTATATTTGTACAATAAACATCTGTTTAGCTTCCAGAATTACCATGGGACAAAAATGATGCCTAAGCAAAGTATTTGTTTGACTGCCATTTGGCTTTTTATACTTTGCTTTTGGAAGCACATTTGTAGCTATTGAAATCAAATCTTTGGTAGGTAGATTAGAAACTTTATAATCTAAAAGTTAATCTATAAAGAATGCTTAAGATTCTGAAACATACCACCTGTCTTTTGATTTTTGTTTTAACACCACTCTTATTATTATTTAAAAATAAAGACTTGGGCTTAGCAAGGAAAAGGTGCAGAGTAGCAACTTGGAGAGAGGGTGAGGTTCCCACACCTGTGGTTAGTGGTAATGATAGACAAATACTCAGATGAAAGTAACCTAAATCAGAACAAGATATGTATAGGCAAACCTAATCATGGATGAAAGAGAAGGCTTAGAAGAAAGAGGAAGGCTTAGAAGAAAGGTGTAGCCAAAGGCTGCTAGGGTCTGGCTTGGCCAGTAAGGTTGGCATCACCTTGCTATCCTCACACATGGGAAAGCACACACCACATTTCCTGCCGGCCCCCAACCCCACACACAGAAACACACATGCACACAGAACCACACACACAGACACACAAGGCTTACCTGCATGATATCTGCCTAAAGGAAAGGTTCCTTTAGGAGATATATCCAAAGAGGAATGCTCATTTTATATCTATCTCCTCTGTGAAAAAAAAAATCTTATTCAGACCAAAAAGTATATTCCTCATATTCCTCTCAGCCCCATCCTGAAAAAAAATGTAAGTGGCTGATGCTGCCTGCAACCTAAGCTTCTCTAAATTCTGGTTTAAGAGCTTATGAGGCTGTCCGTGTCCTTTGGGACTGTTGTTGCCCATCTCTTCCTCTGTCTTCATCCAAGTATGACAATCGACTCGCCTTTGTCCTTAAAATGTTCATTATTTCTGATATGTTGTAGGGTTTAGATGAGAGCTGGCCCTTTTCTTGGGGTTATCTTTACCCTCTGTGGCATCATGACTTCAGGTACCAGGCTGGGATCTACCCTATGAAAAGCATCACAATCTGTTTATGGAAGGTTATGAAGGATTTGAGATGGAGAGCAGTGTAAACCAAACATAAAATCCTAAGCCCCCTCAACCAACTGAACGGACCCCTTCTGGGCCAAGGGAATCCTGAAACACTGAGTTCCAGCCATGATGGGAAGGGAAGTTTGACATGCCTCCTTATACCCTCTCCCTTTGGGGTTTAGGCTCAACTAACCATCACTAACATTAAAATAGAGATCATAAGACTGACAAAACACAAGGTTCTTTGTGGCAATAAGATATCAAATTTCAACGTGACTCTGGTATAGCATCACTTGCTCTCTGAAAGCTACTACATATGAGACTTCATCTACGAAATGAAGGCCTTGGCTTACACAACCCCCTTATCTTAGCTCAAGCTAGTGACTTCTTAAGTCTTTAGATAAAGCTTAACCCTTTCAACCAATTGCAAGTCAGAAAATCTTTGAATCTGCCTATGAACTGTAAGTGCCCCCTCAAGATATCCCACCTCTTTAGACTGAACCAGTGTACACATTCCAGGTATTGATTTATGTCTTTGGTTGTAACTCCTGCCTCCCTAAAATGTATAAAACCAAACTGTAACCTGAGCACTTTGGGCACACTTTCTCAAGACCTCTTGAGACTATACCCTGACAATGGTCACTCATATTGGCTCAGAATAAACTTCCTTAAATATTTTACAGATTTTGGCTTTTTCATCAACAGCAACATGACCAGAGAGGAATCATATGCTTCCTAGGCATGCAGCCACCTGAGCCATGTGAATTGTAACAGCAGACACCACAATAAGGCTCTGAAACCCAGTGGTTCTCAGTGTGTGGTTCCTGCTCCAGGATCTCTGGTGTCTTCTGGGAACTTACTAGAAATGCAAATTCTCATACCACTTTCCAAATGCCTGAATAAGAAACCAGGCATGGGACCCAGTTTAATAAGCCCTCCAACTGTTTTTGTTTTTGTTTTTGTTTTGAGACAGAGTCTCGCTCTGTTGCCCAGGCTGAAGTGCAGTGGCATGATCTCAGCTCACTGCAACCTCTGCCTCTCAGGTTCAAAAGATTCTCTTGCTTCAGCCTCCTGAGTAGCTGGAATTACAGGTGTGTGCCACCACGGCCGGCTAATTTTTGTATTTTTAGTAGAGATGAGGTTTCACCATGTTTGACCAGGCTGGTCTCAAACTCCTGACCTCAAGGGATCCTCCTGCCTTGGCCTCCCAAAGTGCTGGGATTACAGGGGTGAGCCACCACACCCAGCCCTGACTGTTTCTGATCACCTGCAGTGGTTTCCCTAAGAACCACTGCCTAATGCATGTTTCCCCTATGCTTCTGGTGGGTCTTTACCATACAGACTCTCAGACCCCTTGGCAGAATCTCTTGATTTAGTAGTCCTGGGTAGGATATAAGAATGTGCATTTTTCACATGTGTCTTGGGTGATCTTTACCATTAGGCACAATTTGAGGACATTGCCCTTTCCCTTCCTTGAGAGCTGTGTGTATCTACATCACCCACTCAGTCATAGTTAACAAATATTTATCAGTTATTTTTATGTGAAATAAATGTTTTAAATCAAAGTGCTAAAGGTTGCTTTATTTTGTTACTAAATAATATTGGTCATCATTACTATGCTCTCATTTTTTTCTTCATTAGTTGTGAAGAAGGAAAGATTCTTGGTACCCACTTTCTCCAAGTTCTTATGGGTGAGAAGGAAGGCTATAGACAGCTCAAGCACGTGTCTCTTTGGAACATCAGCCTGATAGGACTTACAGCAAAAAGAAAAGCTGATTTTGTAAACATCCAGTTTTAAAGTTACATATATTTTTAAGCCTAGACCATTTTCACACATCACTTACGAAAAGATGATAGCATATACAATTACAGAAAGCTTACCTACCATTCTTGCATCAATTTGAGCCGAAATTATTTTCTAGCCAAAACAACAATTCAGTGTCTATCATCTAAACTCCTTCTGTTTCAGTATTAATGAAAATTCAGTAAATGTCTCAACTACAAAAAAGCTCATATCTCTTTCTTTGCTATACCGTCTAAAGGTCCATATTCCAACTGCATCTCTATTTCTACCAGATAGGTACAAATACAGAGAAAAAGTAATTTTCAGTATAGTATGCTAATGAATCCATGCCAGAAATCTAATTATCCTCTAGTGAACTAGTTTAAGTACTTTTCAAGAAGGATACAATGAAACTGAAATAAACATTTGTTGACCACATCCATCAACTTTGTTCATCTCTCTTAACATCAGCAATTACTTATTCTCCCTGAACCACATTATCATAATACTGACCTGGCTCTGCAAAGGGATGATTTATTTTGTATATTCTAATAGATGAGCCTGAAGCATGCAGGCACCTGACTAAATTTTGTGGTGATGTTTGCTGCATTTTGAGTTAGAAGACTTTCCCTAAGAGTAATCATTCTTGTGCAAACAGGGATAATCCCTGGGAGTCCTATGTAGGGGTCCTGTCAGGCAAGAAAGCAGCAAGCAGAAATCAGGCAACAAAGGATATTTGAGTTAATGTAAAAAATATCAGAGACTCATCTGCATCTATAATGGCCTATAGAGAATGCCATGACTTGGGAGAAGGTAGATGGGCTGTCCCTCTCGTCAGTCCACCGACACTTCTGTAGCAATAAGCTGCCATCCACAATGTCTTTTTTCTATTAATGCTGACTGACATTGTTTTGATTTTAGACACGCTTCACCCAAGAGAAAATGCTTAGTGAGGGTTCACAAGCGGGACCAGCTACACAAATTGCAGGGCCCACAGCAAAATAAAATTGTGTGAGCCTTGTTCAAACATTAAGAATTTCAAGACGGCAGCAGTTGAGCATCGAAACAAGTACAAGTTCATTCTGAGGGCAGGGCCCTGGTGCCGGCCCAGGTCACAGGCCCAGGAAGCCAGTTTGGGTCACAGCATGTGTTACTAGAACACGACACTTCCAATGGATGACTGTATTGTCACAATAAGTCCCTGTCTTTTTGGATGCCTTTGAGCATAACCATATAAAATTAATTTATTAAGACTTAGATTGTTATATATTTTGTCACTTTCTACTACCAACAACAGGAAAAGGATTGGAAAGACAGCACAGACTATAACTGGCAGTTGGTATGACAGCCGATTAACTGATACTGAAGGCTTGGAGGAGCATATGTTATCAGAGATGGCTATGGCGTTTCTTGGAGAAAAATGGTACAAAAGTCAAATCTGGAACATGGTGTTTGTATCATACAATAATTGACCGTTCAGGAAATCACGTTATTCTCTTCTATTATTTGTTTCTATGTGTTTGTTTTTACTAGATAACTGTGGAAAAGTGACTTACTTTCAACTTTTGTAATACTCAATTTTTTTTTTTTTGTAAAGCTTACAACATACCAGGAAGTGGCAGTTACATAAAAAGCAAAAAAGGGGGGCCGGGCGCGGTGGCTCACGCCTGTAATCCCAGCACTTTGGGAGGCGAGGCAGGCGGATCACGAGGTCAGAAGATCAAGACCATCCTGGTTAACACGGTGAAACCCCATCTCTACTAAAAATACAAAAATTAGCCGGGCGTGGTGGCGAGCGCCTGTAGTCCCAGCTACTCGGGAGGTTGAGGCAGGAGAATGGTGTGAACCCGGGAGGTGGAGCTTGCAGTGAGCCGAGATCATGCCACTGCACTCCTGGGCAACAGAGTGAGACTCTGTCTCAAAAAAAAAAAAAAAGCAAAAAAGGCTTACAAACTAAAAATAGGAGAGATGCTCGTTACCCGATTTCTCCTAATTATTCTGTCTTGCCATTGGTATTATTAAGTTCATATTTTCATTATGAATATTTGTATTAGAGCTTTTTCTTTTGTGCTTCCAAAATATCATTTGCAAAAGGGGGAAGTATTCATCCACAATGTTTTCTAAGTTGTATCTTTCCTGTCAGTTTTCAAAGAATGATTTCAAGATTAACTTAACAGAAATACACAGTTGGAGAAACAGTTCAAACTTTTAATCTTACTGAGAATCAATTATTTTTAAAGACACCTTACATCTCTCTGTAAGTGATGGGGCACTTGGGCTTTCTGTGCCAAATATTTCCCCCCTTATCCTCTCCTGACCCAAAAGTTGTCCAGCCCTCTTGTTAGCAGGTGGTTTCTTATAATATCCAGCTGTTGGAATAGATCCCTGATGGTATGAGAGTCCTTGCTAAATTTTTGGTTACTGAAAATGGTGTCCAGAGTGATCCTCAAATGTGAAGGTTGGTGTCACCACCTGGATTGTGTTTCCAGATGCTCCACTTGTCAGATGACCAAGTAAGAAGCTGGAGGAAGGGAAGAACACCCTGGCACCTGCAGGAAAGCTCTGTGGCTCTGTGATCTTCCTCTTTGCTTGAATAAGTACATTTGATCAAGCCCTTTCTGAACATGTCTTCAAGGCAAACATTTTCAAACATCATATTCTTTTATTCGTTTATTCATCAAACATTGAACATGCAAGTGTGCTCAAAGCACTCTGCATTCTGGGTAGAGAAATAAAAAAGTAAATACTCTACCCTGAAATAAATTCTTATGTACCACAAGATTAACCAATAAAAAGGTGTACATGGGGTAAGAGCTATGGTCAACAAAACTCACTGTAAGTGAGAGCAGAAGGTATTAGGGAAATGTCCCAGCTGAGTCTGGAAGGACAAGTGGGAATTATGCAGGTGAAGGGGGCAGTTCCTGGTGGAAGAACTGAGCAGAACTGGGGAGTGGTGTGAGATGAAGCTTAGCAGGTAAAAAGAGCCCAGACCATGGGAGCCTTTAATGTCTTGGTAACATATTTTTATTTTATCCTGAAATAATGAGGTACAACTGAGGAATTTCAAGGAGTAACTGAGCATATGTCACAGGCATGATTACTTTTTGACAAAGTACAAGCCTAGCATATTCAGTGTCATCTAATTTGGAGTTAATTAAGAGGAAAGGAAGCACTCTAAGACGGTGGTTTCACAAATGTGTCTTCACATTGAAATCTCCTGGGAGAATTTCAAACTGATGTCTACATCCCATTCCCAGAGGCTGAGCCACACTGTATCCTGGTCTTTGGAATTGTAAGATACTCAAGTGATTTTACTGTAAAAGCAGACTTGGCAACCATTGTCTCAAAAGGTATGTAGAATTAGAAGAGAAAACGGGTGAGGAAGAACCATAGTAAAAGTGTTGGGTGAACAAGAGGAGCCTGCCAAGGAGAATAAGAGGAAACATTATGGTGGAAGAGAACTGGGGAAGTGTAGTTTCCTGGAAAGTGGAGAAGGGAGATGCTGGATGAAAGGGTAATCAAAATAAGAAGATGGACAAGTGATCACTGGATTTGGCATACAGAAGCAGTTGGAAGGCTTCACAAGGGCAGTTCCAAGCAGAGAAGGCAGACTGCAATGAGTTTTTGAGTGAATGAAAAATGAGAAGGTTTTCAACAACTTGCTTACAAAGAAAAAATTTCCAGTAGTAGAGGAAAGATGGATCTTCTCTCCCTCAATATTCCTAATATCCTTCAGGGTTAGCCATAACATATCTTCTCTATACTTAACCCTCTACCCAAATGACTCCCATCAACCTCTCTCTGAAAACTGTTAAATAAAATTTTCTTCTTGATAGCACCAATGTATGCTGACACATTTAAAAGTGGCCTCTACTATTAGCACTTCATTCTCAGCCTTGCCTTCCTGGTGGGAAATATAACTATTATGGTTGGAGAAGGTGGTTAGATTTTGGCATTTAGAAATGGAGATCAACTTGTGTGAGCTTTCATTTTTATATGAGTTTTCTGTTGCCTTGGAAACCATGGTCTTTGTGGAAAAAGCAATGTATTTTGTGGATAGATGATCAAGAATTCAGGTATGCTCTGTATAAACATTGTGCATCTGTGTGAAGAAGCATTGGCCATGCTTTTTTGGCAAGAGGGCCAGAATTTGGTTTTGGTATATGTCACATGTCTCCTAAAGTATATTTGCAAAATGTTTCTTGGGCAGAACAAATATTATAAAGAACATAACTTCATGAGTTTTTCTTTGAACACACGCCTCACAGAAAGTACAGCCAAAAGTGGAAAAGTGACCCAAAACTTAAGCCACATACTCGTCTTTCATTCATTATTTCTGAGTATTCTAAGATATGTGAATATTGCATTTGTTCCATCTTTATTACTATTAAACTTGCAGGTTCATGTCATAGAGTCACAGCTACCAGCCAATAGGAACCTGATGATTTTATCCCTAAGGGAAACAGAGCATTTAGGCGCCTTGAGGAAAGATGGAAAAATCATAAACCACAGTGGCTATTATGCACTTCAGAAATCAAAAGGCTTTTCCTGTAAATTACTTTGAGGAATTTTGAAAAATAATCATTAAAAAACAGCAATCTTAAAGGCCCCAACCAGCAATAGGGTCAAGTTGGTCATAGACTTTAATTTACAACTTTCCCTTTTGAAGAAACGAATATTCTTCATAAATAAATTTAAGATGCTTTTTGGGACACTTCTCCAGCATTTGCACAATAAAGATTTGTTAAGTGATCATTTTGTTCTTGGTCTAAAAATACAGGAATCATAAGACATCATTCTTTCCCTTGATAGGCTTACAGTCTTGTAGGGGAGAGATATTTATAAGTTAGTAAATCTAGTTAAGTATAGATAGGCTACATAGTGGTTCATAGGCAACAGTGGTCAGTTCAACATGGGGAAATATAAAATAATAATTATGATAGGAACAGCAATAAACTTAAAACAAGAGATGTTCCTTAAAGTGAATTTCTAAACTTGTAAAGTCTCCACCTGTGGGCAATGGACAAATGGACCAAGGATTTTTACCTCAAACTGTACTACCAGCTATCCATCTCTCAGGCATTGAGCATTCTAAGAGCTTGGTACCTAATACCACTCAGACTATGATAGAACCATTTCATCATTAGGCCAGTCTTTTATTAACAGGCTCCCTGGTAGCCTGAAGTACTTAAAGTATTATACTTCTTTAAATGCCAGTGATCCAGGGCAGTTTCTTGGAACCGCCATTGTGAGGCCACCCAAATCCTTCTGTATGCCAAATCCAGTGGTCACCTGTTCATCTTCTTGTTTTGATTACCCTTTTATTCTGCATTCCTCTTCTCCTCTTTCCAGGAAACTGTACTTCCCCAGATCTCTTCCACCATAAACTTTCCTCTTATTCTCCTTGGCTCCTCTTGTTCAGCCAACACTTTTACTATGGTTCTCTCCTCACCCATTTTCTCTTCTAATTCTACATACCTTTTTAGACAATGGTTGCCAAAGCTGCTTGCACAGTAAAATCACTTGAGAATCTTACAGTAATTCCAAAGCCCAGGACACACTGCAGCCCAGTCTCTGGTGATGGGGATGCAGAAGAGAAGCTTATTCAACTGATGGCATCTAACCAGTTAAAAGTATCTGGTGACAATTTGTATTATACATCCATCTCAGCTGTGTAAACTCCCTATGATCTCCTTTTTTTTCCCAAAATAACTGAATTTCCTATTTTTTATTTGCTCTATTTGTTTTATACTCTTCTAAAGAATGATTATGCATATAAATTTTCTCAAGATTTGTCAAATAAGGAAGTATTTCCACTGGGAAAAATAACATATATAAGAAAGAGTCAGGTTACTACAAAGAAGTAGAAAGATTTTTTTAAAAAATCACTTCCACTTTATTGTCCTAACATCTTTCTCTTTTGGATAACTGCACATAAGGTCCTCTGTGTGCAGATACATTTCACTGTTGTTTTGTTTATTGTTTAATTTGTTTTGGTTTGTTTCTACTATCAAGGAACTTAAAATAAATCAAATTATAAATAGATAACTCCAGAAAGAAAGATAAGTAGCATATAGAATGTGGAATTGGTGAGAAGACATGAGTCAGTCAAGAAAGCTCCTAGCTCCTTGGAGGAAAAGTATGTTGATTAGAATTCAAATAAAATAGAAGAGAAAGACTTCTGGTTTTAAAGTAACACAAAAGCACAGATTTTGCACCCTCCTGTCTTAGAATTATCTCAATGTGGTAAGTATACAGAACAGGATCTCCGACCTCAATAAAACTGGAGTCATTTGTTACTTCAAACTATAATATGTAAAGCAAGTAAAGAAGTAAGAAACTGAGTTAGCAGTGTGCAAAAAAAAAAAAAAAAAAGGAAATGTAAGTCTTGCAGAGAGGAAGACTGTTATAAAACAAATAATTAAACTCATGAAATTTGTTTAGTCTTGGGAATTGGAAGCACATATACCATGGAAGGTGGAGTGAAGCAAGGGCTGGAAACAGGGCAATTGGTTGAAATTCTATGTGAGGATTGGTTTTGTTCCCACCCCAGTCTGCACAGTCAGCAAGGAGAACCAAATGATATATGGACAGTGGGAGGAAAAAAAATCAATAAAAATTTCAACAATATTCGATCCAAAGGTATTATAGCAGAAGAAAGAGAATACAGAACATTGGAAAGAAAATTTCCAGTGAAATAATTAAAGAAAATTACCAACACTGAAAGTATGACTGACTCATGAAATTTTAGAACACTGGGGATAAATAAAACTCTGAGTGTTGATAGAGAGAATAATAAATAAATACCACAAAATGAGCTTTGGAAATAAGAAAGACGTTCAACTTCTTAGTAGAATATTGGATGCTAGTAGATGATTGAGTCATATCATTAAATTCTTAGTGAAAATAATTTTCAAACTAAAATTGCTACTCACCTGTGAATGAAGCTGAGATATCAGACCAGCAATGTGTAAAACATTGAACCTCTCATCCTCCTGTTCCTTTTCTCAGGAATCTACCAGGGCATATGCTCTCTCACTGACCTGATCAAATAAAAACAAGGTAAAATGAGAACAGCCTGGTGTTCAGGAGCTGAAGAATAAACACCGAGCAGAAAGCAAGGGGGCCCGCAGGGCACTGGAACGACAGACTCTAGCATCACTGTGTGGTGGCCCAGAGCACTGACACTCAGGCTTTCTGTGGAGAAGGAACCATTTTTGTTTTGTTTTATTTTCCATCCCACCAGAGGCAGATACTTTTGTAAGACAATAAAAATAAATTTTAAGAAAATCGTCTTGATTTAGGATAATGAGACAATATCAATTGCTATAAAAATTTCTAAAACTTAATTTCTGTACTGATTTTATTATGGTTGGGGGCAAACAGTCCTCTCACTGGAACTGGCATGAACATATTACTGAAAATGTGAAAGTCAGTGCCAGGAAACCCATAGGTAAAGCGTTGCCACTGGGGATAGGATGGAGAGTAAGAAAGGGCTGGCAGGGATGAGGCAGGGGCCACATGTATTTTTCGTATATGACGTTTGTCCCATTAAATGTCAGCTATGAACATGTATTTTGCCAAAATTAAAATTAAAAAAGAAAAAGACTACAAATAGGAGGGAAATATGCTGGGGTAGTGGGAAATAGGTCAAGCTGCTTAATGGCAAGGCAAGCTGCAGAAACTGATGAAAGTCAGAAAGAGCTACAACTTGGAGGAAGGCCTGTGGGTAGTGAGTTGTGTGTGACTAGGTTGAAAATCCAGGAAGATAAGAGAAAAAATTTAATCACTCATTTTTTCAACAAAGATTTAGGGAATGTCTACTACAGGCTAGGCACTAGGAAACAGAATGGGGGAAAATATTCTTGCTCTTTGGGATTTGTCTCTTTTGGAGATACTTCCATTTATGTCCATTGCTTTTTTGCTCATTTTTCCATCAGGTTACAATTTCATCAGGTTGTAATTCTGGAGATTACAACCCAGTTGTGGGAGTCTGACTATAAACAGGTAAGTAAGTAAACGATGTCTATGTTAAGTGCTGCTAAAGGAAGATGGGGTAGAACCATGATTCTGTACGCAAGTGATGCTATAGCTTTGCACCCACAGCCAGAGAGTTTTACCTCTCTTTCTATGAAGCCTAAGAAGGAAAGAGGTTCTGGGAAGGTATAGGAAACATGTTTTTATGAAATGGGCATGCTTGGTTTAGTACTTCAGCTGCAGGACCTCAGCTGCAACTGATATCATAAATTGAAGTCAAGGGAGTCTTTACAGTTTAGCCTCTTATAATCCAGCAGGACAGAGTTCCTGCGTCACACACACAAAATCAATATTTTCAGTGTAAAATCTGATGAGAATATCATCACTGAGAGTAGATGAGAAAGGAACTGAAGATGCCCCTAGATGGCAGGCTTGCCCAGGAAACCAAGGAAAAAAAGGTAGCCATGACGTCTGGAGGGAACTTGAGGAGCCAGATCACTGCTTTATCCCCCTTTCTCTTCCAGCAGTTTTGGAAAGGAAGAGATAGAGATTGTGCAGAAGAGAGAGGTAGAGATTATTTTTTGATCACTCAATTTGTGACAGCCACTGTCGGGCACTCTGCATAGATTTTCTCATTTAATCTCGCAGCCCTTTAGACTGGTATTATTTCCTTCAGTTCAGAAGTAAGTAAACTAACAATAAAATGGTAAGTGACTAGGTGAGGAAAAATATCCAACATCTGAAAACAAGAACTCAAACCCAGGTCTGTATATAACTGGCATGGGAACGGAGGAGGTGAGACTTCCTTGATCAGGAAGGAGGCAGAGGCTCCGGGCTGAGGAGAAAGGTGAAGAACTTGAAGGGAGAAAGGTCATGAATCTCTGAAAGGTGCTCTGAGATCTGAACTCACTCATTACTTTTTCTCCATAAAGTCTTGTAACATGAGTTCTAGCAGATTATATGACAGTGTTGGTGGATGAAGACGGTAGAAGGGCAGGGATATTCATTTGCTGGGGCTGCCATAGCAAAGTGCCACAGACTAAGTGGCTTAAACTAGAGATTTATTTTATCATAGTTCTGGAGGTTAAACATCCAAGATGAAAGCATTGGCAAGGTTGTTTCTTTCTGATGGCTTTCTCCTTGGCTTCTAGATGTCCGTTTTCTCCCTGTGTCTTCACATGGTCTTCCCTCTGAAGGTCTATGTCTGTTTCTTGATCTCCCCTCCTTATAAGGGCACTAATCATATTGGATTAGGCCCCAACCTAATTACCTTATTAGAACTGAATTATCTCTTTAAAGACCTTATCTCCAAACACAGTCACATTCTGATATGCTGCGGTTTAGGACTTCAATATATAAATTTTGAGGGAGAACAATTCAGCCCATGATAAAGAAGCTTTCAAGGTGTCAACTTGAAAAATCACCAGATCTATCCATTTGGAAAGGAGACTTTATTCCTTATAAAGGCTGCCCATTCCACAGGCTGGGAAGTGCAGCCTCCAGCAGATACTTTTATCTGGCACTTTAAAGGAGGAAGGAATTATTACTTTTTAATAATAATTATCCTAACAGGTGTGGGCCATTTGTCTTTTTTGAAAATACTTCTATTTATGTTCATTGCTTTATTGCTCATTTTCTGATCAAATTATTTCTTTTTCTTCTTCTTTTATTCTATTGAATTGAGAGTTCCTTATATGTTTTGGATATTAACCCATTATTAAATATGTGGTTTGTAAATATTTTCTCTCATTTCTTAAGTTGCACTTTCAGAAGGATTTTAATTGCATGTAGTCCCATTTGGCTATTTTTTTTTTATTTTGATGCCTGTGCTTTTGATGTCATATCCAAGAAATTATTGCCAACATCAGTTTCGTAAGATTTTCCTCACGTTTTTTTTCTAGGAGTTTTATAGTTTCAGGTTTTGCATTTAAGCCTAGATTACATTTTTTATTGATTAGTGTGTATGGTGTAAGACAATTTCCCAACACGATTTGTTTAGGAGACTATCCTTTCCTCTTTCCTTACTGTGTTTTCTTGGTGTTCTCCCTTTTTTAATGCAGAAGATACAATTCTGTATTTATTTGAAAATAATGAACTTGGGAAAGCCAACTTAATAGCAAAATAGATCAGTTGCCTAAATACACAAAATAGGTATCATTTTCTATACATCAACAATAACCAATTTAAGAAGTCAACAGCAAAAAAATCCCATTTAAGTTCAGTTCGGAAGTATGTAACAACAAAAATTTATAAAGTTTTTAGAAGAAAACTAACAAGTGTTCAAGTTGTATCTGAAGAAACCGTATTATTTAACTGAAAGAAAGAAAGGGAGACTTGAGTAAACGGAAAGCACACCATATTTCTGCAAAGGGAGATTAAATATTGTAAAAGTTCTCAAATGAATTCATAACTTTGTTCATTCTCAATTAAAATCAAAGTAAGAGATTTCATAAAATTTGATATCTATATTCTAAACTTTAAGTGTAGAAAATATTCTTGGCATTTTTCTTAAATGTCACTTGATAGTATATGTGGGGGTTTATTTCTGGGCTTTCCATTCTGCTCCATTTTCCTGTATGTCTGTCTTTTTGCCAGTCTCATACTGTTTTAATCACTGTAGCTTTGTAATATATTTTAAAATGAAGACGTGTGATGTTCAAGCTTTGTTCTTCCATCTTGAGATTGTTTTGGCTCTTTGGAGTCCTTTGTAGTTCCATATGAATTTTAGGATTTTTTTCTATTTCTGTGAAAAATATCAATGGCATTTTGATAGGGATTGGATTGAATCTGTACACTGCTTTGGGTAGTGTAAAAATTTTAACAATATTAATTCTTCCAATCTATATGTATGGGATGTCTTTTCATTTACTTGTGTTTTCTTTTGTCAATGTTTTATAGTTTTCTGTGTAGTAATCTTTCACTTCCTTGGTTAAGTTTATTCCTAAATCTTTTATTCTTTTTGACACCTGCAAACAGAGATAATTGTAGTTTTTCCTTTCTGATTTGGATGTCTTTTATTTATTTATTTATTTTTTGCCTGGATGTTCTAACATTTCTAGTACTATGTTAATTTGAAGTGTCAAGAATGACTTTGTTTCAGACCTTAGAACTAAAGCTTTCAATTTTTCACCATTGACTGTGATGTCAGCTGTGGGCTTTTCATATATGGCATTTATTATGTTGAGGTCTATTTCTTCTATTCCTAATTTGTTAAAAGTTTTTGTCATGAAAGGGTGTTGAACTTTGTCAAATGCTTTTTCTGCATCTATTGAGATGATTGTGGTTTTCTTTAATCTTTCATTCTGTTAATGTGACATATCACATTAATTGATTCTTGTTTGTTGAACCATACTTGCATTATAGGGATATATTTCACTTGGTCATGGGGTATGATACTTTTAATGTGCTGTTGAATTTGGTTTGCAAGTATTTTATTAATTTAACTTTATTTTAAGTTCAGGGGTATATGTGCAGGTTTGTTATATAGGTAAACTTGTGTCATGGGGATTTGTTGTACAGATTATTTTATCACTTAGATATTAAGCCTAGTACCCATTATTTATTTTTCCTCATCTTCTCCCTTCTCCCACCCTCCACCCTCCTGTAGGCCCCACTGGCTGTTGTTCCCCTCTATGCATCCATGTGTTCTAATCATTTAGCTCCCACTTATAAGTGAGAACATGGGGTATATGGTTTTCTGTTCCTGCGTTTGTCTGCTAAGGATAATGGCCTTCAGATCCATCCATGTCCAACAAAAAAACATGATCTTATTACTTTTTGGCTGTGTAGTATTCCATGGTATATATGTCCCACTTTTTTATTACTCATTATTTTTTATTATACTTTAAGTTCTGGGATACACGTGCAGAATGTGCAGGTTTGTTACATAGGTATACATGTGCCATGGTGGTTTGTTGCACTCATCAACCAGTCATCTACATTAGGTATTTATCCTAATGCTATCCCTTTCCTTGCTCCCCACCCTCTGACAGGCCCTGGTGTGGGATGTTTCCCTCCCTGTGCCCATGTGTTCTCATTGTTCAACTCCCACTTATGAGTGAGAACATGCAGTGTTTGGTTTTCTCTTCCTGTGTTAGTTTGTTGAGAATGATGATTTCCAGCTTCATCCATGTCCATGCAAAGGACATGAACTCATTCTTTTATATGGCTGCATAGTATTCCATGGTGTATATATGCCACATTTTCTTCATCCAGTCTAATATTGATGGGCATTTGGGTGGGTTCCAAGTCTTTGCTATTATGAATAGTGCTGCAATAAACATATGTGTGCATGTGTCCTTATAGTAGAATGATTTTTAATCCTTTGGGTATATACCCAGTAATATGATTGCTGGGTCAAATGGTATTTCTAGTTCTAGATCCTTGAGGAATCACCACACTGACTTCCACAATGGTTGAACTAATTTACATTCCCACCAACAGTATAAAAGTCTTCCTATTTCTTCACATCCTCTCCAGCATCTGTTGTTTCCTGACTTTTTAATGATTGCCATTCTAACTGGCATGAGATGGTACCTCATTGTGGTTTTGATTTGCCTTTCTGTAATGACGAGTGATGATGAGCTTTTTTTCATATGTTTCTTGGCCGCATAAATGTCTTCTTTTGAGAAATGTCTGTTCATATCCTTTGCGCATTTTGATGGGGTTGTTTTTTTTTTCTTGTAAAATTGTTTAAGTTCCTTGTAAATTCTGGATATTAACCCTGTGTCAGATGGAGAGATTGCAAAAATTTTCTCCCATTCTGTAGGTTGCCTCTTCACTCTGATGATAGTTTCTTTTGCTGTGCAGAAGCTCTTTAGTTTAGTTAGATCCAATTTGTCAATTTTGGCTTTTGTTGACATTGCTTTTGGTACTTTAGTCATGAAGTCTTTGCCCATGCTTATGTCTTGAACAGTATTGCCTAGGTTTTCTTTTGGGTTTTTATCGTTTTAGGTCTTACATTTAAATCTTTAATCCATCTTGAGTTAGTTTTTGTATAAGGTGTAAGAAAAGTGTCCAGTTTCAGTTTTGTGCATATGGCTAGCCAGTTTTCCTAATACCATTTATTAAATAGGGGATCTTTTCCCCATTGCTTGTTTTTGTCAGGTTTGTCGAAGATCAGATGGTTGTAGATGTGTGATGTTATTTCTGAGGCCTCTGTTCTGTTCCATTGGTCTATATATATGTTTTAGTACCAGTACTATGCTGTTTTGGTTACTGTAGCCTTTTAGTGTAGTTTAAAGTTGGGTAGCATGATGCTTCCAGCTTTATTCTTTTTGCTTCAGATTGTCTTGGCTATACAGGCTTTTTTAGTTCCATATGAAATTTAAAGTAGCTTTTTCCAATTCTGTGAAGAAAGTCAATGGTAGCTTGATGGGAAGAGCATTGAATCTATAAATTACTTTGGGCAATATGGCCATTTTCACGATATTGATTTTTCCTATCCATGAGCATGGAATGTTTTTCCATTTGATTGTGTCCTTTCATATTTCCTTGAACAGTGGTTTGTAGTTCTCCTTGAAGAGATCCTTCACATCCCTTGTAAGTTTTATTCCTAGGTATTTTATCCTCTTAGTAGCAATTGTAAATGGGAGTTTGCTCATGATTTGACTGTCTATTATTGGTGTATAGGAATGCTTGTGATTATTGCATATTGATTTTGTATCCTGAGACTTTGCTAAAGTTGCTTATCAGCTTAAGGAGTTTTCGAGCTGAGATGATGGGGTTTTCTAAATATACAATCATGTCATCTGCAAACAGAGGTATTTTGACTTCCTCTCTTCCTATTTGAATACCTTTATTTCTTTCTCTTGCCTGATTGCCCTGGCCAGAACTTCCAATACTATGTTGAATAGGAGTGGTGAGAGAGGGCATCCTTCTCTTTTGCCAGTTTTCAAAGGTAATGTTTCTAGTTTTTGCCCATTCAGTATGATATTGGCTGTGGATTTGTCATAAATAGCTCTTATTATTTTGAGGTTCATTCTATCAATACCTAGTTTATTGAGTGTTTTTAGCATGAAGGGGTGTTGAATTTTATTGAAGGTCTTTTCTACACCTGTTGAGATAGGTGATGTGGTTTTTGTCATTTGTTCTGTTTATGTGATGGATTACGTTCATTGATTTGTGTTTGTTGAACCAGCCTTGCATCCCAGGGATGAAGCAGACTTGATCATGGTGGATAAGCCTTTTAATGTGCTCCTGGATACAATTTGCCAGGATTTTATTGAGGATTTTCACATTGATGTTCATTAGGGATATTGGTCTGAAATTTTCTTTTTTTGTTGTGTCTCTGCCAGGTTTTCATATCAGGATGATGCTGCCCTCATAAAATGAGTTAGGGAGGAGTCCCTCTTTTTCTATTGTTGCAAGAGTTTTAGAAGGAATGGTACCAGCTCCTCTTTGTACCTATGGTAGAACTCGGCTGTGAGTCCATCTGGTCCTGGACTTTTTTTGTTGGTAGGCTATTAATTACTGCCTCAATTTTAGAACTTGTTGTTGGTCTATTTAGGGATTCAACTTCTTCCTGGCTTAGTCTTGCAAGGATGTCCGTGTCCAGGAATTTATCCATTTCTTCTAGATTTTCTAGTTTATTTGCATAGAGGTGTTATAGGTGTTTATAGTATTCTCTGATGGTAGTTTGTATTTCTGTGGGATCAGTGGTGATCTCTCCTTTATCATTTTTGTGTGTCTATTTGATTCTTCTCTTTTTTCTTCTTTATTATTCTGGCTATTAGTCTATCAATTTTGTTAATCTTTTCAAAATACCGGTTCCTGGATTCATCCTGGACTTGATGCTGTCGTCATGATATTAGCTGGTTATTTTGCAGACTTCTTTATGTGGTTGCTTTATACTGTCACTGTCTCTGTACTTCAGTGTGTTTTTGTAGTGGCTAATGGTCTTCCCTTTTCATATTTAGTGCTTCCTTCAGGAGCTCTTGGAAGGCAGGTCTGGTGGTATTTGCTTGTCTGAAAATAATCTTATTTCTCCTTCACTTATGAAACTTAGCTTTACCAGATATAAAATTCTGGGTGGAATTTCTTTTTTTTTTTAAAGAATGTTGAATATTGGCCCCCGATCTCCTCTGGCTTGTAGGGTTTCTGCTGAGAGGTCCACTGTTAGTCTGATGGGCTACATTTGTAGGTAACCTGACCTTTCTCTCTAGCTGCCTTTAACATTTTTAAAATTATTATTTTGACCTTAGAGAATCTGATGATTATGTGTCTTAGGGATGATCTTCTTGTGAAATATCTTACTTGAGTTCTCTGCATTTCTTGAATTTGAATGTTGGCCTCTCTAGCTAAGGTGGGGAAGTTCTCTTGGATGAGAGCCTGAAATATGTTCTCCAAATTAGACCCATTCTCCCCATGTCTTTCAGGGACACCAATGAGTCATAGATTTGGTCTCGCTACATAATCTCATAATTGTTTTGTTTGTTGTTTTTTATTCTTTTTTCTCTATTCTTGTCTGTCTTATTTCAGAAAGCCAGTCTTCAAGCTCTGAGATTCTTTCCTCTGCTTGTTCTCTTCTGCTATTCACACTTGTGATTGCATTATGAAATTCTTGTTGTGTGTTTTTTAGCTCTACCAAGTTAATTTTTTTCTTTTCCATACAGGCTATGTCATCTGTCAGCTCCTGCATTGTTTTCTCATGATTCTTAGCTTCCTTAGATTGGGTTTCAATGTATTCCTGTAGTTAAATCATCTTTATTCCTATGCATATTCTGAATTCTCTTTCTGCCATTCCAGCCATCTCAGCTTGGTTCAGAACCCTTCCTGGAGAGGTGCTGTTGTTGTTTAGAGGAAAGAAGGCACTCTTTTTTTTTTTTTTTTTTTTTTTTTTAAGTTTTCAGGGTTCTTGTGCTATTTCCTCCTTATCTTTGTGGGCTTATGTTACTTTAATCTTTGAGGTTGCTGACCTTTCAATGGGTTTATTTTTCTTGTATCCTATTTGGTGATCTCAAGTGTTTAATTGTGGTATTAGGTGGATTCAGCCAACTGATTTCATTTCTGGAAGATTTTAGGGGACCAATGCTCAGCTCCCCACTCCTGAACTGCATGTTCTAACTCTGGGGCTTGTACTGGGCCCCAACTTTCTTCTCTGGTTCCTCAAGTTTAGAAATCCACTCTGCTGTAGGGGGTGGGGTGCTCCCAGATTGCTGGTCACTAAACTCTGATGGATGGTCTCAGCCAAAGCATTTCATAGTGCAGTGACAGTGGGATCCATCCTTGTTCTGTTCAGGTCAGACCAGCCCCATTTGATGGGCAAGACTGTTCTGCAGAGTCCAAGACTTACAGCTCACCTAGGGCTAAAGTCTCCTATGGGAGCAAGTCAAAACTAGGGGGATGGCCATTCCTGGCTCTGGTCTGCTACAGATACTCCTGTACCAAACCCTCTGGGCTCCACATTATTTGACTTGCTGCCCCTACCACTTCTCTAAGCAGCTCTGTCAACTCAAGTGTCTGTGATAGTTGAGGGGTCTAGCTGTTGGGATTCCAGAGGCCAATGGTGTGAGAGTGGGTTGCTCCTTTCCAGTTCTGCTTATCTGTCCTGGAGCCACTGGGGGCCAGGAATGAGTCCAGGTGCACAGTAGCCCCATGTGGGGTTCCCAGGTTCCTCCCCCTTCAGGCCAGCTTCTGTATCTTCCCTCTATATATATTCTGTGCCTTTCCTCTGAAGATCTGTTAGGGAGTGCACCAGTCAACTTGGTCCCTCGGTAGCATCTGTTTCACCTGTGTCTAGCTGGCTATCTTCAAACTTTCACCAAGTCTTATTTTCTGAGGATTCCTATATCTATGTTAATCAGGCATATTGGCCTGTAGTTTTCTTTTCTTGCATTGTATCTGTCTGGCTTTGGTATTAGGCTGATGATAGACTCATAAAATGAATTTGGAAGTGTTCCATCTTCTTCAATTTTTTGGTAGAGTTTGAGGATTAACATTAATTCTTATTTAAGGGTTTAGTAGAATATACCAGAGGTGCCTTCTCATCCTGAGCTTTTCTTGTTGGGAGGGTTTTTATTACTGATCAGTCTCCTTACTAGTTATAGGTCTGTTCACATTTTCTTTTTCTTCATAATTCAGTTTTGGTATAGTGTATGTTTCTAGGGATTAATACTTTCTTCTAGATTATCTAATGTGTTGATGTGACTGTTTCAAAGCTGAAACTCTCTTTCATGTAGTTATGTGTAATACTGTGGTTATTCAGTGGACCTCAGTGGGGTGGGGGTGCATCTGAAAATGTGCATGTGTATGTGGGGGGATTTACTAGTTGTCCTGATCACGAGGGGATTTTATTGGCATTTGATAGGTAGAGGCCATGTATTGAAAGTGAAGATGAGGCCGGGTACGGTGGCTCACGCCTGTAATCCCAGCACTTTGGGAGGCCAAGGCAGGTGGATCACGAGGTCAAGAGATCAAGACTATCCTGGCCAACATGGTGAAACCCTGTCTCTACTAAAAATACAAAAATTATCTTGGCATGGTGGCACACACCTCTAGTCCCAGCTGCTCAGGAGGCTGAGACAGGAGAATCACTTGAACCCGGGAGGCGGAGGTTGCAGTGAGCCGAGATTTCACCACTGCACTCCAGTCTGGTGACAGAGTAAGACTCCATCTCAAAAAAAAAAAAAAAAGTGAAGATGAGTTCCTTCCCCAAAATACCCAAGCATAACCTTTAATACTTACATGCCATAATCCTCAAACACAGAACACTCCAAGGTTGTAGATAAGCCAGAATTTAATGAGAGTAATGAGTACAGACAACAAGATACAACATAAAGAGCACAGGCAGATCCCTGATTTTGTCACTAACCAGGTGTGTGTATCTTAGACCAAATATCTTACATTAATCTCCATTTAATTGAATATAGCATGGATAGAAATACACAGCTAATAGAATCAAGCTGAAGAGTTAATAAGAGGGTGAATGTAAGTAAAACATATGGTAAGCAATTGAAATTGTGCATGCTATTCTCACTTTTTTTCTGACATAATTAGTTTTGAGTCATTTCTCCATAAACTTCTGCTCTTGTCCACTTCTCCAAGAACAGGGAAATGGCTGTCTTAAAAATCATATAGTATATACGTGAGCACAAAAGGTATTTAGTCTGCTTGTTTCTTTCCACTCTGCTGGAAAACTAACAGTCACTTATTACTAATAAAAGTAGAAAGCTTTTGGATCAGGTTCACAAGTAGTGTAGCAAAAAATGAAAATCATATTTATGATTTAGATAGGAAAAATAAGTTCTCCAGCAGGAAGAGAGCTACATACTTGAGTTCCCAGAATGTAACACCATCAGATAAATGAGGCTTATAATGTTATTTCTGAATTATCAAAAATAATATCAAATGATATCTTGTATTCAATGTTTAACAGAAGCAAATAAGAATGTTGTGAAAAAATGTTAATGTTATCATTATTTTTTAATGAATTTTTACTAGCAAAAGCTTTAAAGCACTAGCTACCCTAGAGATTCCCCTATGTGAATTACCTCATCTCTTGACAGGAATACATTAAAGCAGCATTGTCTATATAGGCATACCTTGAATATATTGCAGGTTTAGATGCAGACTATTGCAATAAAAGAAATATTGCAATAAAGCAAGTCCCAGAAAGTTTTTGGATTTTCAGTACATTTAAAGTTGTTTATATTGTAGTCTATTAAGTGTGCTTCATGTCTTTAAAAGAGTGTATGCAGCTTAATTGAAAACACTTTATTGTTAAAAAATGCTAATGATTATGTGAGCCTTCAGCAAGTCATAATCTTTTTGCTGATGGAGGGTCTTACCTTTATGTGGATGGTGGCTGACTGATCAGAGTAGTGGTTGCTAAAGGTTGGGGTGGCAGTGACAAATTCTTAAAATAAGACAACAATACAGTTTGCCACATGAATGAATTCGTCCTTTCATGAGAGATTTCTCTGTAGCATGCAGTGCTTTTTGATAGCATTTTACTCAAAAAACTTCAAAATTAGAGTCAATTCTCTCAAACCCTGCTGTTGCTTTATCTACTAAGTTTATCTAATATTTGAAAGGCTTTGTTATCATTTCAACAATATTCACATCTTCACCAGGAATAGATTTCTTCTCAAAAAAAAAAACCACTTCACATTTTTTACTCATCCACAAGAAGCAACTCCTCATCCATTAAATTTTTATCATGAAATTGCAGCAATTCAGTCACATCTTTAGGGTCCACTTTTAATTCCAGTTGTTTTGGTATGTCTACCACATATGCAGTTACTTCCTCCACTGAAGTCTTAAATTTCTCAGTTATCCATGAGGGTTGGAATAAACTTTCTTCAAACTCCTGTTAATGTTGATATTTTGACCTCCTCCCATGAATCACAAATATTTTAAATAATATCTAAAGTGGTGAATCTTTTCTCAAAGATTTTCAATTTACTTTCCTGAGATCTATCAGAGGAATCATTATCTATGCTGAACAGCCTTAAAAATATATTTCTTAAATAATTTTGAAAGCCAAAATTACTTTTTAATCCATGGGCTGCTGGATGTTGTTAGCAGGCATGAAAAGAACATTAATCTATTTGTACACCTCCATTGGTGATTTTGGGTGACTAGATGTACTAACAATGAGCATTAATATTTTCAAAAAAAATCTTTTTTCTGAGCAGTAGATCTCAACAGTGGGCTTAAAATATTTGCTAAGCCAGCCGGGTGGGGTGGCTCAGACCTGTAATCCCAGCACTTTGGGAGGCCGAGGTGGGCAGATCATGAGGTCAGGAGATCGAGATATCCTGGCTCACACAGTGAAACCCCATCTCCACTAAAAATACAAAAATATTATCCGGGCTTGGTGGTGGGGGCCTGTAGTCCCAGCTATTTGGGAGGCTGAGGCAGGAGAATAGTGTGAACCTGGGAAGTGGAGCTAGCAGTGAGCCAAGATCACGCCACTGCACTCCAACCTGGGCAACAGAGCCAGAGCCCATCTCAAAAAAAAAAAAAAAAAAAAAAAAATTGTTAAGCCATGCTATAAAGAGATGTGCTATAATGCAGGCCTTGTTCCATCTACAGAGCACAGGCAAAGTAGATGTAGCACAATTCTTAAGGGTTCTAGGATTTTTGAAATGACAAATAAGCATTGGCTTTAACATAAAGTCACCAGCTGCATTAGGCCCTAACAAGAGCGTCAGCTTGTCTTTTGAAGGTTGGAAGCCAGGCATTGACTTCTCAGCTATGAAAGTCATCTTTCAATAGAAACCTGTTTTGCAGGCAACCTATGGAATGGGAGAAAATTTTTGCAAACTATGCATCTGACAAAGGTCTAACATTCAGCATCTATAAGGAACTTAAACGAATTTACAAGTAAAAAACAAACAGCCCCATTAAAAAGTGGGCAAAGGACATAAACAGACACTTCAAAAGAATACATACATGTGGCCAATAAGCATATGAAGAAAAGCCCAATAACACTGATGATTAGAGAAATGCAAGTCAAAACCACAATGAGATACCATCTCACATTAGTCAGAATGGCCATTAATAAAAAGTCAAAAAATAACAGATACTGGCAAGGTTGTGGAGAAAAAGGAACACCTATACACTGTTGGTGAGAATGTAAACTAGTTCATTCATTGTGGAAAGTAGTGTGGTGATTCCTCAAAGAGCTAGAAACAGAACTGTCATTTGACCCAGCAATCCCATTACTGGGTATATAGACAAAGGACTATAAATTGTTCTACCATAAAGACACATGCACACAAATGTTCATCGCAGGATTATTTGCAATAGCAAAGACTTGGAATCAACCTAAGTGTCCATCAATGACAGATTGGACAAATAAAATGTGGCACATATATGCCATGTAATACTATGCAGCCATAAAAAACAGAGATCATATCATTTGTAGGAACATGGATGGAGCTGTGGCCATGATTAAACTATTACAAGAACAGAAAACCAAACACCACATGTTCTTACTTATAAGTGGGAGCTGAATGATGAGAACTCATGGGCACAAAGAAGGAAACAATAGACACTGAGGCCTACTTGAGGATGGAGGGTGGGGGAAGCAGAAGATCAGATAAAATAACTATTGAGTATTAGGCTTAGTATCTGGGTGATGAAATAATTTATACAACAATCCCCCGTGACATGAGTTTACCTATATAACAAATCTGCATATGTATCCCTGAACCTAAAATAAAAGTTTTAAAAAGCTGTTTTGTCTGCATTGAAGACTTGTTGTTTACTGTAGCCACTGTCAATAGTGATCTTAGTTAAATATTCTGGATAGCTTGCTACAGTTTCTACATCAGCACTTGCTACCCTACCTAGGTCTTTTATGTTTGGAGATGGCTTTTTTTTTCTTAAATCACGTGAAGCAATCTTCGCTGACTTCAATCTCTTTTTCTGCAGCTTCCTAACCTCTCTCAGCCTTCATATAATTTAAGAGAATTAGGGTCTTTCTCTGGATTAAAATTTGGCTTAAAGGAATGTTGTGGCTAGTTTGATCTCTCCAGACCAGTAAAACTTTCTCCATGTCAGCTATAAAGCTCTTACACTTTCTTATCATTTGTGTGCTCACTGGAGTAGCACATTTCATTTCCTTTAAGAACTTACCGTTTGCAATCACAACTTAGCTAATTGTTTGACACAAGTGGCCTTGCTTGTGGCCTATCTCAGTTTTAGTCATGCCTTCCTTACTAAGCCTAATCATTTCTAGCTTTTGATTTAATGTGAGAGACATGCAACTTTTCCCTTCACTTGAACACTTAGAGGTCATTGTAGAGTTACTAATTGACCTGATTTCAATGGTGTTGTGTTTCAGAGAATAGGGGGGCCAGGAGAGAGTGAGAAATAGAGATATGAAGGAACGGCTGGTCATTAGAGCACTAACACACACATTTGTTAAGTTCACAGTCTTACATATACATGTACATCTACATGTATACAGGTTACATTGTATACATGGGTATACAACTGCAATGGTAACATCAAAGATCACTGGTCATATATCACCATAACAGATGTAATAACAACGAAAAAGTTTTAAATATTGCAATAATTACCAAAATAGGCACAAAGACACAAAGTCAGCACAAGCAGTTGAAAAATTAGTGTTGATAGATTTGCTCAATGAGTTGCCACAATTCTTCAATTTGTAAAAAACACAGTACCTGGTAAGTGCAATAAAGCAAATCACAATAAAATGAGTTATATTTGTACAATTCTCTTTCCATTCAAATTGAAAAGAGCTAGCAATGTCAGAGAACTGTGCACTATGGTTAGTAGTTCTGTATGATGAATATACATGGTGAAGTTTAATAATACTGAGTAGCAAAAGCCCAAGGAATTATAAAGTTAAGTCCAATTGAACCAAGTACACAATTAATAAAGGTGACTGCTTATCCTGAAGGAATACATAAATTACAAATGCGAATAAAGAATCTGAACCTTGACCCCCTCCCTCCCTTAGAAGCAAAGATGAAATGTGGAAAAAAAAAAAAGATTTGAGCTGATGGTTTAAAAGGATTAGCTAGCCCTCAAAGTTTAATGCAGAAAAATATGAAGGATTACTTTTTCAGATATCAAGAATATATTAAGAGTATTTTAAACAACTTTCTGACAAAATTAAATTTGTACTTAAACAAATTTTAGTACAGAACCAGATACACTCACTGGTAAAATTCACCACACATTTAAAGAAGAATTGATACCAACTCTTCTCAAACTTTTCCAAAATGTAGAAAAGGGAAAAATTTCTAACTAATTTTATGAGGTCAACATTAGCCTGATACTAAATACAAAACAAATAACAAGAAGCCACAAAACTACAGACTAATCTTCCTTATGAATCTTGACATAAAAATCCACAAAAAATTATGAGACCAAATCTAACAATACATTAAACACTATGACCAAGTGAGGTTTACCCAGAAATGCAAGGTAAGAATATCAATTAATGTAATATATCACATTAATAGAATAAGGGGAAAAGCCACATGACTATCTCGATTGATACAGAAAAAGCATTTGAGAAAATCTAACATTCTTTCATGATAAAAAGACATTTATGAAAAACCCACAGCTAACATCAATCTCAATGGTAAAAAAAATTGAAAGCTTTCTCCTTAAAATCAGGAGCAAGACAAGGATGCCTAGTTTTAGTACCATTATTCAACATCTTACTGAAAGTTCTACCCAAAGCAACTAGACAAGAAAAATAAATAAATTCATCCAAATTGTAAAAGAAGAAATGAAACTATCTCTATTCACATGACATGACTCTCAATATAGAAAATCCCCAAAAATTCACCAAACAAAAGATTCAAATGAATAAACAAATTCAGTAAAATAGCAGAATATAAGCTCAACACACAAAGATCTGTTGTATTTTTAAACAACAGCAATAAACATGATAAAGGAGAAATTAAGAAAATAATTTTATTTACAACAGCATTCGAAGGAATAAAATACTTAGGTGTGTGTTTAACTAAAAAGATTAAAGATTTGTACATTGAAAATTATGAAACATTGCTAAAAGAAATTAAATAAAACCTAAATAAATGGAAAGACATATATATTTATGAACTAGAAAATTTAATATTGTTAAGATGGCAATAATATCCACAATTTTAAAATGATGTAATACATTTCATATTATATTTTAATGGTTTTTTGCAGATATGAAAAAAGGTGATCCTCAAATTCATATGGAATGTAAGGGGCCCAGAATAATAAAAATGATATTGAAAAAGAACAGCCAATTTGGAAGTCTCACACTTCTCATTTTCAATACTTACTACAAAGTTACAGCAATCAAGAGAATGTGGTACCAACATGAGAATAGTCATACAAATGAATGAAATGGAATTGAGAAGCCATAAAGAGATTCATACATCTATGGTCAATTTAATTTTGACAAGGGTGAAAAGACTCTTCAACAGGGGAAAGAATAATATCTTCAACACATGACACTAAAACAAAAGGTCATTCTCATGTGAAATAATGAAGTTGGACTCACATACATCATATAAAAAAATTGACCAGAAATGGATCAGTGACATAAATATGAGAGCTAAAACTATAAATCTTGTAGAAGAATACAGAGCACATCTCTATGATCTTATTTTGACTACAAATTCTTACAAATGGCATAAAAAGCACAAGCAAGAAAATAATAAGTAAATAAATTGGGCTTCATCAAAATTAATACTTTCTTGCATCAAAGGACATTATTAAGAAGGTAAAAAGATAACATACAGAATGGAAAAAAATGTAAATCATATCTAATAAGAGCCTAATATCCAGAAAGGAACTTTTCAATTCAATAACAAAGTCTATCAAGCTCAATTTAAAAATGAACAAAGACTCAAATAGACATTTCTTCAAAGAACATATATAAAAGGCCAACAAGTACATGAAAAAATGCTTAGCATCATTAGACTTTAGGAAAATATAAATCAAAATGACAATGAAATATCACTTCACATCCACTAGAATGGCCTTATTTTTACCAAAAAAAAGTGAAAAATAACAAATATTGAAAATGTAGAAAAACTGGAATACTTGTACATCACCGGTGGAAATGTAAAATGGTTCAATTGCCATGGAAAATATTTTGGCCATTCCTCAAAAGGTTACACATTAAATTACCATATGACCTAGGTTTCCACTGCTAGGTGTATACCTAAAAGAAATGAAAACAGGCACTCAAACAAATACATGTACATGCATGTTCATGGAAGCACCATTTATCATAGCCCTAAATTAGAAGCAATACAAATGTCCATTAACTGATGAATAGGTAAATAAATTCTAATATGTGTGTGTGTGTATATATATATACACATACACACACACACACACACACACACACACACAATAGTTCAATGGTTTGAGTGTTTTTGTCCTTACAAAATTCAGGTTGAAACCTAATTGCCTCTAAAATGCAGGTGAGGCCAATGTAACGATGTTAAAGGTGGAGGAGCCTTTAAGAGGTGATTAGGCCATGGAGGCTTTTCTTTTGTTAATGGGATTAAGGTCCTTATAAAAGAGCCTTCACACAGCTTTAAGCTAGCTTACAAGCCTGACTTTTCACCTTATTCCATGTGACGACACAGTAAGAAGGTACTTACCAGACCAAATGATGTCCCCTTTATCTTGGACTTCCCAACCTCTAGAATCATGAGAAACAAATTTCTGTTCTTTATAAGTTACCCATTCGGTGGTATTCTGTTAAAGCAGTGCAAACAAACTAAGGCAGAAATTGGTACCAGAGAAAAGGGGTATTTCTATAACAGATACTTAAAGATGCGGAAGTTGTTCTGAAACTGGGTAATGGGTAGAAGCTCAAACAGTTTTGAAGTGAATGATGGAAATAGCTTGTAATGCCACGAACAGAACATTGTTACATGTGTAAACATTAAAGGCCATTCTGATGAGGCCTTGTTCCACATGGAAATGTGGAACAAGGTATGGGAAACCAGAGGAAAGGCCAACCTTTTTACAACGTGGCAAAGAACTTGGCTAAATTATGTTGTGTCCTAGAAAATTTATGGAAGGAAAATCTCACGAGGATGAACTAGTTTTGGCAGAAGAAATGTCTAAGCAGCAAAGCATTCAGGCTGTGATGTGGCTTCTTTTGATGGTTTGTGGTAAAATGCAAGAAGAAAGAAATAATTTAGAGACAGAATTTATAACTAAAAGGGAAGAAAAATGTAAAGCTGTGAAAAATTATCAGCCTAGCTGTGTAAACAATAAATATGTATAGGAGAGAAAGCCAAGAATGTGGCCATAAGGAGATTATTACAGATAGAAACAAGCCATGTGGCTATTCATTAAGAAAATGAGGCAATGACACTGAAGATGTTTCAAAGACCTTTGAGGCTGGCCCTTTGATCACAGGTCCAGACTGTCAGATCCTTGAGGACAGAAAATCTTAAAGAGATGGGTGCAAGGTACGTGTGAGAACACAGGGCTCTCTGCCTAGGGTCGCCTCAGGTCTCTGCTCCCCACATTCTAGGATAGTGTATCTTGGCCACCCAGCTGTGGCTCAAACAGGGCCAAGTTCAGTGAATTTTGGGAGCATCCATGTGGTGTTAATTCTACAGCAGAGTACAAGAGCTATGAAGATATAGCTTCCTCCACCTAGATTTCCAAAGATGTTGCAGACAGCCTTGGAACCCAGGCAGAGACTTGTTGCAGAGGCAGAGTCACCGCAGATAGCCTCATTAGGGCAATGCCCAGTGGAACTGTGGGGCTGGTGCCATCATAGCGAGTCCTCACTAGAGCAATGCCTAGTGGAACCATGAGAGTGGGGCTGCTCCTGAGACCCCAGAAATGTGGAGCCATCAGTATGCCACTCCAGTCTGGAAACACTACAGGCAAGCACCCTCAGTGTGTGAGAATTGAAGCATGGGCTGCACGCAGCAAAGTCATGGGAATGAGGCTGCTTAAGGTCTTGGAAGCTGAACCCCTACTTCAGTGTGTCAGAAGGCAGGACATGGAAGTCAAGATTATTCTCAAAACTTAAGATTTAATGTTGTTTGCCTTGTTGGGTTTTAGACTTACTTGGTGCCTGTTACCCCCTTTCTTTTTTCCTTTTTCTCCCTTTTGGAATAGAAATGTCGATTCTATGCCTATTTCATTGATAAAGTATGCCACAGCTGATAGACAAAATGGATTCTTCATGGCTACTGAGGTGCTTAAAGTTAAAACATAACCAGATGGCCATGACTGGGTAAGGGAGTGAACACATACTCTGTGTTCTCAGAAAGATATTTTAAAAGTGTCACAGGACCTCCCTTTTCACAATCAAGCAAAATAAGTTCCTTTTGTTGATGCCAAGATAAACGGTGCCTAAAAAAGCCATCCCCCACTGGCTGTTTGAAAGGAACATCTGACAGAGACTTCTGGAACAAGTCTGAATTCTTCATTTGCATAAGTGAACCTGATTGAAAACTGGGGTGAAAACTTATTCTATATAAGCCAGACCCTCCCTTTTCCCTTTGCAGATCTCATGATCTGTTGTTGACATCACCATTGTATTTTGAAAGCACATAATTTGTTTAATTTCAAAGCTTCCATGGGAGAATTTGCATCAGGATGAATTACATATTGAGTCTCACCCATATGATGTTTAGATAAGACTGTACTTAGACTTTAAAGTTTATGCTGAAACTCGTTAAGACTTTTGGTGCTATTAGGATGGAATGAATGTATTTTGCATGTGAAAAGACCATAAAAATTTTGGAGGACCAAGGGGTGAAATGCCAAGGTTTAAATATTTTTGTACCATACAAGATTCATGTTAAAACATAATCCTCTCTAAAATATTAGTATTGCCATTGTTATAGTGTTAAGAGGTCAGGACTTTAAGACGTGATTAGGCCATAAGAGCTCCTCCCCCATTAATGGGATTGAAGTCCCTAAAGAAGCTTCATACAGCAGCATTTGACTAGCTTGCTAGCTTGTCCTTCCACCCTCTGCCATGTGAGAATACTTCCTAACCCATTCTATATGGCCAGCATTACCCTAATGCCAAAAGCAGACAAAGACATTACGAGAAAAGAAAACTATAGACCAATATATCTCATGAATGTGGATATAAAAATATCAATGAGATATTAGCAAATCAAATCCAACTGCATAAAAAGTCTTATATGCCAAAACCAAATGAAATTTAACCCAGGTCTAAAAGACTGATTCAATATTAGAAAATCAATTAATGTAATCCATCACAGCAATGACTAAAGAAGAAAAAAAACACGATCTTATTAATAGATCCAGGAACAACATTTGACAAAACCTAACATCTCTTTTTTGATTACAAACTCTCAGTAAACTAGAAATAGAAAATAACTTTCTCAACTTGATAAAGAATATCTACAAAAATCTTTCAGCTAACAAACTTAATAGTGAGACATTTGAAGTATTTCTACTCAGATCAGGGACAAAGCAAAGATATATTACTCATTACTGATTTTAAACAGTGTAGTAAAAGTCCTAGATAATGTAGTAATAAAAGAAAAGGAAATAAGTTATTCAGATTGGGAAGGAAGAAATAAAACTGCCTTTGTTCACAGATGATATGATAATCTATGTAGAAAATCCAAAAGAATTGACAAAAATCTCCTGGAATCCGTAAGCTAGGTTGCAGGATACAGATTAATATATAAAAGTTTATTGCTTTCCTATATACCAGTAATGGACAAGTAGACTTTGAAATTAAAAACACAGTATCATTTACATTAACACCCTCAAAATGATATACCTAAGTATAAATCTATAATATATAAGGTCTATATAAGAAAAACTATTAAATTCTGATAAAAAAATAAATTCTAAACTGAGAGAAATTTTATGTTCATGCATAGGAAAACTCAATAATGTCAAGATGTTATTTCTTCCCAACTTGATTATAGATTCATTCCAATCCCAACCAAAATCCCAGAACATTATTTTGTAGATATTGACAAACTGATTCTACAGTTTATGTGGAGAAGCAAAAGACTCAGAATAGCCAACAGAATATTGATGCAGAAGAACCAAGTTGAGAGATTGACACTACCTGATATGGTTTGGCTGTGTCCCCACCAAAATCTCATGTTGAATTGTAGCTCCCACAATTCCCACCTGTTGTGGGAAGGACCCAGTGGGAGGTAGTTGAATCATGGGGGAAGCTCTTTCCCATGCTGTTCTGGTGACAGTGAATTAGTCTTACAAGATCTGATAGTTTTATAAAAAGGAGTTCCCCTGCACAAGGTCTGTCTTCCCTGACACCATGTAAGATGTGATTTGCTCTTCCTTGCCTTCTGCCATGATTGTGAGGCCTCCCCAGCCATGTGAAACTGTGAGTCAATTGAATCTCTTTCCTTTATACTTACTCAGTCTCAAGTATGTCTTTATTAGCAGTGTGGAAACAGACTAATACACTACCCAATCTCAAGACTTAGTATAAAGCTATAGTAATCAAGTGAGCATAATATAGCTAAAAAATAGAAAAAAAGATCAATAGAGCTGAATAGAGTCCATAAGTGAATGCATACACATACAATCAACTGATCTTTGATGAAGGAGCCAAGGCAATATAGTGTCTCAAAGACAGTCTTTTCAACAAATACTGCTGGAACAACTGGACATCCACATGCAAAATAATAATACTAATGATAAATCTAGACGTCGACCTTATACCCTTACAAAATTTCACTCAAAATAGATTTTATTCCTAAATTTTAGGCACAAAACTATAACATTTCTACACTATAACATAGGAGAAAACCTAAATATCTTAGGTATAGCAATGACTCTTAGATATAATACCAAAGGCACTATTCACAAAAGAAATGATAATCTGAGCTTCATTAATATTTAAAACTTCTACTCTGAAAAAGACAATATCAAGACAATGAGAAGACAAGCCACAGACCGGGAGAAAATATTTTTGCAAGAGACATATCGGGTAAGGAAGTGTTATCCCAAATATACAAAACTCTAAAGTCCCAAAACTCTAAAAACTCAACAATAAGTAAGCAGATTAGAAAGTGAGCCAAAAACCTTAACAGATACCCCACCAAAGATCTACAGATAGAAAACTAGCACATGAAAAAATGTCATACATCTACCTGAGGGAAATGCAAATTAAAGTAAAAGTGAGATACTACTGACATCTATCAGAGGGCCAAAATTCATAACATAACATTGATAACACCAAATGATGGTGAGGATATGGAACAACAGAAACTGTAATTTATTGCTGGTGGGAATGCAAAGTGGCTTCAGCCACTTTTTAGGACATTTTAGTGGTTTCTTACAAAACTAAACATATTCTTACCATACAATCTAGCAATCATGCTCCTTAATATTTACCCAAAGGAGTTGAATTATTATGTACACACACAAAAAAACTACACATGGATGTTGAAAATAGGCCTATTTGTAATTGCTGAAACTTGGAATCAATCAAGATGTTCTTCAGCAGATGAATGGATAAATCAACTGGTATATCCAGAGAATGGAATATTATTCAGCATTAAAAGAAATTAGTTATTAAGCCATGAAAATACATAAAAGAACCTTAAATGCATATTACTAAGTGAAAGAAGCCAATCTGAAAAGGCCACATACTATATGATCCCAACTATATGACTTTCAGGAAAAGGGAAAAGCCATGTAGACAGTTAAAAAAAAAAAAGTGTTGTCAGACCGGGGTGTGGAGGTGGGAGGAATGGATATGTAGAGGATTTTTAAGGCAGGGAAAATACTCCGTATGATGCTAATGATGGATATGTGTTGTTAAACATTTGTTCAACTCACAGAATGTACAACGGCAAGAGTGAACGCTAATGAAAAACTGTGGGCTTTGGATGATTATGATGTACCACTGTTGTTTCATTACTTTTCAAAGATGTTCCACTCTGATGGGGTATGTTCCTAATCGGGAAGGCTATATGTGGGAGATACGCAGGGCACATAAGGAAATCACTATATTTTCTCTCAGTTTTGCTCTGAACCTAAAAGTGCTCTAAAAAAGGTTGTGTGTGTGTGTGTGTGTGTGCGTGTGTGTGTGCTTCTATTTGCTCATTGTAACAAAGTAACATAATCCCACATATGCTAAGGAAATGTAAAAGGAAAGGTTCCTCACTTTAATAGTTTTAATTCAATAATTCCAGACCTAAACTCTCACTTCGAGAAAGAACTTCAGTGTCTGCATATTGGCCCACCCATTCCACATTCCAGTCCTGGCTGCTCCAGTCTTTCCATGTGAATCACTCAGACTCTGTTCTTGGACTCCAGCTGGGACTTGCTTCCCTGAGCCAGACCATTCCTTTCGAGTAGGTCTATTGGAAAGTTCTTTCATGTAATCAGCTAAGATAGGCATCCCTGAGTGACAAATATCAGAAATAATGAACTTAATCTCCAGATACGAGTGGGGTCAACCTTGTAACCCCCTGGGGTGGTACTGATGATACAGTTTTCAAGTATTGTTAACTGTGTCTGTTATTCAAAAGCAAGTTCACATTCAACAATAATCACTCTGACTTTATCAGAGTTCAACAGATTGTATTATACATATTCAGGTCAACCAGTGATCAAATTAATTATTTGATAATTTATTTTTAACTTAAATTCTCAACAGTTGCTCTGAGGACTCTCACTTGGAAGCCAACTCCAGGCATCACCTCTGATCAAAGATGAGACTGGAAAAATAGAGGAATGAACCCTCACATTTGTAATGTGAACTACGAGTCAAGTGAACCAGCACACCAGAAACAAAAGTAATGAAAAAATTACAAAACCTCCAGTGAACACACACACTTGCACCCACACAAAGATACAAACAAATGCATTCTACTAAGTGTAGTACACATGCTATTTCATATAATCCTTTCAACAATCTCATGACATAGATACTAGAATACTCCCATTTTATAGGTAAGGGAATTGAAGTAGATAGACTTAGGAATCTACCCAAGGTCATACACCTAGTAAACAGTGAACTGTGCCACAGTTTAGAAGTAAGGATTTTCACTATTGTGATATTCTGCCAGGCCATGGAAAAGACAAAAATGAGGAGTTACAGACCCTAAATTCTAGTTTAGTTGCTGCTATTTGCTTTGTTTCCTTTGGACAAAATCACGTATTTGCTTCTTTGTGCCTCTCCTTCTCCCCTCCTTTCTCTCCTCCTCTGTCCCCTTCCCCTCTTCTCCCGGGCTCTTTCCCTTGTCCCCTCTCCTTCCACTACATTCTCCAGTTCCTCTCCTCAGCCTCCTCCTTCTCCTCCCTCTTTTACTCTAAAACAATAGAATTGCATTAGACTATCTCTTTGGTCCAGCTTTAGCTGACATGTTCTGTGAATCCATGCTACAAATAAATACAAGAATATGTATGGGGCAGGTGTCCCTGAGAATATTCTTAGAAGTCTTCTTTCTTAGGGTGAAATTATGTATAAACTGAATTCTAATGGTTTACTGTTTTTATGGAAAGAGGAATGCAAAATTGCAAGAACTTGTGCCATCTTTGACATTCCCTGATCTGTGATTCAATTACATTCCAATATGAGGGTAAAACAAGTAAGCAAATTGACTGAAAACAATATGCTGATGTTATTTTGGAAAGTAAATGTTTTAAATTCATCTCAAATAAGCTCTACTATTGATGGACGTTGTCAGTTTTCAGTTCCCATTGCATAGCTTCTTCTCAGGAACTATTACTGAATATTTTTGTCTCCTTTGCATGAGAAACAATTGTCCATCACACAAAATGAGCACCATCTGACTCAGTGCTATGGCAGAGTGGTTGAGTCTTCAGTTCTCTTTCATAACTAATAACCACCATTATCATTTAATACCTATAGGGACGAGCCTCAAAATAAACATTCCTCCAGATTTCTCCATGAGCTATAATTATATTTCAAAATGAAAAATCACATTTTCATTTTGCAATATAATTGCCTTTGCTAAGATGTGAATAAATGATCAAAACACAGCTGTTTCTAAAAGCATATAAATGTATTTTCATACTTTTCTGTAGCAGTACTCTTTTTTCCACCTAACACATTTTTCAGTCACATCTCTTTATTGTCCACAATGCCTTCTCATTGACACAGACACAAATTCCTCTGATTTGCAAAGAGAAAAGGCAAACTATTTACAAAGTTCCTTTGCAACAAATATTGCTATTAGTGTCTATCAAAAAAATCTGTGTACATAGTTAAAGCTGTAAAAGAATAAATTCCAAATCATATTTAAAAGCAAAGCACTAAATGAATTGTCTGTAATTGTTGAATGAAGATGGACACTGAGGGAGGAATTGTGTATACCTAGCAAATGCAGAGAACCAAAAAGATAATTCCAAACTTTTTAAACACCACCTTCAAATTGTCATTGAAGCACTTCCAAACTGCTTAATCATGCAGTGCTGTAGACAAAATCTAGCCAGAAATTACACACAGGTGCAAAAAAAAAAAAAAAAAGAGGTGAGAAGCTGAGTAATGGTGTGATTACAGAGCACTAGGAAGACATTATTTGTCTCCTCAAAATAACGGTATTATAAAAACACTGACCAGCTATTGCTTCTGCAATACAAAAGAGTTATTTAGGTATTTATTGAATAAGTGATTAGCCAAATGTCAAAAGCTCAGTTTCCTTGTTATCAAATGGAGTAAAAATTTCAATCCTATTAGATTACTTTGAAATTAAATTAGGTAATAAATGTTTTAAAGAATACTTTGTAAATTATAACATGTCACAACAAATGCAAGGTGATGGAATTGTTAAGAAGTTAAATTATACATTTTATAATGCATGTTATATTAGATATAAAATGATTGGCCAACACTACACGGGATCCATCTCCTGCATACCCTGACCCAACAACGGATGAATAACGTACACTGACATAGATATTATGCTTGTCAGTCCAGCTGAGAACCCGGGCCACTTACAGACTCCCAGGAGAATGCTGTAAAGAGTTGCAACCAAGGCCCCAACTAGCTGGTCTTCCCGGCATTTATTCAGCACACATTAAATAACAAAAGTCTCAAGTAAACACCACTAGAAGCAAATTACCATTGCTGATCCCCTGAGTAGAGAGCAATAATGCACCTGCAGATGGTCAAAGGTTAGTCATAGGTCCACATGAGTAAACAAGCTATTTAGATAGACTCCTCTACATTCCTTTGTTACTTACCCTTGCTATAGCTCAAAGAGGATTAGGCTGCCTTCAGCCATAACTCTATCCTAAGGCTTTTGCAAAAACCTTCTGGCCTTCCAGGAAGGTTTATTTTACAATTTTTCCCACCATCCTGACGGAACACCTCCATCTCCCCCTTTTCTGTTTTCCGCATTGGCCTTATTGATTGGAGAGCACAGATGTATGCAGTAACAGGTTTGTCAGGCATGGTGGTCATTGCTCTTATTCTGGCTTTGCATCCTAGAATTAGCAAATAATGTAAGACAATCATGAGTATAATTAGCTCTGGCTGACTACCACAGTTACTACTTGAGACTGTCATTACAGCAGCTACTACTGTTACTGCTTAAGACCGTAATTACAGAAGTTACTACTGTTACCACTTGAGACCATCATTACGACTGAATGAATGGACAAATGTAGAAATGAAAACCAAGGGGAAAAAAACTGTTTTAAGGGAAAGGTAACATGGGGAGAAGAGAGCTCCCTGCTTCTAGAGAGCAAAGGCAGCCCATAAGCTTCTATTGCCCTTTGTATTTATTGGGTAGAATGAACCAGCAGGAGGAGGTAACAATTGGTCAGTTGCTTAATTGATCACAGGTTCATATTATTACTGACAGGCTTTAATTATGCCTAATCATAAGAAACATTTGTGTAGCCTCCAACATCTCCTTTGTTTTTAAATTAATTGGGCAAGGCAATTGCAGACTGTGCAGCCCTTAATTGCCAGTTTGTGATCCAGCTTCATTTTTCGTAGCCCTTATTCAAAATGGTGTTGCTCTGGTTTGAATTCTTCTTACATATTTCCCCTTTCCCTTTTACAAGAGGATCCTTAATCCTAAGGGTTGCAGAAGGATGAAGGTCTGTCTACTGCAACTTCTTCATGCTGAATAGGGGTGATGATATTTCCACATAGCTATTAATGTCTCTTGTATTCAGGGTAGAGAGGAACTCAGAAAGCATTGGTCTCTTAAGCATTGATTATACCTCTGAGTTCCAGCAAAAGGTGAAACCCTGGCATTCCAGCAGTTGCTCAGCTTCCTGTGTGGTTTTCTTGATCTGTCCCCATGTTATGGGGGTTGATGTCAACATGACTCCAGTCTGTCCTCGTTCTGTCTTCACATTCAGATTCAACTGGCTCATGGCTCGTACTGGGGTAACAAGGCCTATATTTGGAATCCATGGGTCCCTCCAGTCTCCATGGTTGCAAACATCTTGAGGGCACCCACATGGCTTGTTCATCTCCTGCAAAAACACAAGCATACCCTCATCCCCACGTTAGTAAATCTACTGAAAAAAAGGAAAAGGCTCTTGCGGCTGTAGCCAGGAGGCATGCCATTGCTGAGCATTTGTTCTATGAGCTGTAACTCAGTTTCTGCCTCTTTGGTTAATTACCATGGGGTAAAACTTTCCACCACTAATGAGAAACAGGCTTTTTCTGATTAACAGCAGACACAAAAAAAGTAAATCGAGGCTTATCCTTCTTGCAAACAATCCTCAAGATCTATTACCACGAGAGACCAATCTCTTGCTCCTGTATCCATAAGCCCACAAAACTTTTCTTCAATATACACTGCACAAGTGAGTCTATGAGATGCTATGGGTTGTGATGGATAAATCTCCTATTTGTACTTCCAAATCCCTGACCTCCTCACTACTTCTTATGTAGAAAAGGGTACAATTTACAGGGAACAAGCAATACTTGAGCAACATATTCTCCCGGTTCAAAAACCCAAAGATCTTGTGACATTACCACTACCCGAATTTCTACTTCCCAATCAAAATCAACAACTCCCGGGCCTGTATGTTAAGACAGCTTTTGCCCAAAATTAATCCCATGTATCCTGTTGGCAAAGGTCTCTAAATACCACTGTGAATCTTGGTGAGTTTTTTCTTCCAATTAACATAGCCTGTTCTCTAACTGGGAGATCTAATCCTGAGCTTCTAGGTGTTCCTGGGAAGAGGGAATCAATATGCCTCCAGAAACCCATCCCTGAAATGGAGTTGTGGCCTGGACAGTGAATGCCCTCATAGTTTGAGGTGCTCAGGTCCAGGCCCCCTTCTCGTTTCCAGACAGGGGTGTGCCATTTTGATGATATTTTGAGTGGCATTGATTAGCTCAATGATTTCCTTTATTGCAACAAGGGCAAAGTCCTGGCATTTTTTCTGTTGAAAGAGGAACTGTGTTATAAGATCCCTTCTTCCCAGAGGTCTGACAGCATTCAAACATCCACTTTTTCTACACTTATAACATTTTCCCACTTTAGGGCTTACCCCTTGGCTTCTTTTAGATCTGTCAGTTACCAAATTAGCCATTGCCTGAGTCAATACTGCAGAACATTGAAGCTCAGTTCCCACATCTTGACAAGCTTTGAAAAAACCTTCCAAGTTCTCTGTACATCTCACAGGTGCCAGTGCATGTTTACAATCCACGAAAGCCAAAGCTAAAGTTGGCCTTTCTGTAGCCAAAAAAGATGATACAAGCCAATTTTCATCCTCCCTCTCCTGTTCACCACCCTCAATAAGTGCTGTAGGTAGGGCAAAAAATTTTCATAAACCCTGAAATAAAAAAATGGTATGTACCAAACTCCAAACAAAAAAGAGAAAAGAAATAATCAAACCCTTCCTTGTGTTACCCTGATTCAAAAACTTCCCATTCTTTGTACCTCTAGGGCACTGACCATTATTTGTGCCTGACCTATGCTTCTTTAAGACAAAACACCACGCTCACACCACACGCACACCACAAAACAAAGAACGGATAAAAAGGGCACACACACGCTTTTGCAGTTTACACCAAACCAAAATCAAAACCAAAATCAGAGTATCCAGAAATCTAAGCCAGGTCAAAACCAAAACCAAAGTATTAAGCAATCCAAGTCAAGTCAAAAACAAAAACCATAGTGCCGGTACAGTCATACCATGGGTGATCAGGCCATGCTTACACTCAAATGGAGCGGGCAAGTTCCCAAGACCAGTCCTGTCAAGCAATTCAAACCAAGTCAAAATCAAAACCAAAACCACAGTGCTGATAAAGGCACGCCATGGGTGATCAGGCCACACTTCCACTCAAATGGAGTGGGCAAGTTCCAAGACCAGTCCTGTCAAGCAATTCAAACCAAGTCAAAACTAAAACCAAAACCAAACCAAAGTGCTGATAAAGGCATGCTGTGGTTGATCAGGCCATGCTTCCACTCAGAGTAGGCAAGTTCTAAAGACTAGTCTTACCAAGTTTCAGATGTCCGGACTCCAAATACCAGTTCCTTCTCGGTGTTCAGCCACCGTGTTGAGCCTCCATGGGGTCCTTCCACACACTGCTCTGGTGAGGCATCCCACTGGGGCAAATGCCTACCCAGAAGCGCTCTCAGGATCCGCGTCGCTCAGGCTGGTCAGAGTCCCCTGCAGGGATGTTCCACAGGGCAGGCTTTAGCCGCCTAAGGAGCTGCCTCGACCATCTGCCAATCACCTCGCTTCCCGGTCAGGGAACCAAGAAATGTAGCAGGACGAGCCGCAGACAAAACTCCTCAGACACTGAGTTAAAGAAGGAAATGGTTTATTCAGCCAGGAGCATTGAGCAAGACTTCTGTCTCAAGAGCTGAGCTCCCTGAGTGAGCAATTCCTGTCCCTTTTAAGGGCTCACAACTCTAAGGGGGTCCACATGAGAGGGTCATGATCGATTGAGCAAGCAGGAGGTACGTGACAAGGGCTGCATGCACCAGTGGTCACAGTGAAACAGAACAGGCCGGGAAGTTTCACAATGTCTTTTCTATACAATATCTGGAATCTATAGATAACATAACCGGTTAGGTCAGGGGTCGATCTTTAACTACCAGGCTTAGGTCAGGCAGGCCCAGGCCTGGTTTTGGGTCTGGTTCCTAGGCACCGGGCTGCATGCCTTTTGTTTTGCTTTTCTTTTCTGAGTATAAAACAATATAAAACCATATGAGAGCATCTGTCTCTCTTCTCTCATTATGACTAAAGAATGGATGAACTTAGAAATGAAAACCAAGGAAAAAAGAAACCGTTTTAAAGAAAAGTTAACATGGGGAGAAGAAGAGAGCTCCCTGCTTCTAGAGAGCAAAGGCAGCCCCTGAGCTTCTACAGCCCTTTGTATTTATTAGGTAGAATGAGTAGGCAGGAGGAGGTAATGATTGACCAGTTGCTTAATTGATCACAGGTTCATATTGTTACTGACAGGCTTCAATTATGCCTAATCATAAGGAACATTTGTGCAACCTCCAACAATTAGCAACATTTTTTCAAGTCAAAGAATGACCCCCCCAGGAGTAGGGATCTAACCAGGAGAGATGATCTTGCACACCCTTCCATATGGCTGTTTTTGGGGTGTGTAGATCTATAGTGTGAAGGGATTCTAAAATTTTAGTTTTAAGTTGCTTTACATCTGCTGTTAAATTGTCATGGAAGTTTTCCTAGAGGTGTTGTTTCACATCATCCTGATTATGTATTGATTGATTCCATGGTAGAGAAGTGACACAGATATGTTTATGCTCCCAGTTGCAGTTTAATTGCTGTCAGAATGCCAGTGCATCTTGTCGCTCCCCAACATATTCCAAAGCAGCCTCGAGAGCTTGCAGACGTGCAAGAATTTTTTGATCTATACCCTGCTATCTATCTACGGCATTTGTAGGTCCCTGCTTGTCCTGTAGGGTCAGTTCCTTCATCTCTGGTACCGGGTTGGGTCCCAGACACACCATGGTATGGTTTGATGTGTCATGCTGGAATCCAAAGAGGACCTAAGAGGGTGTGAACACATGCATGCCCTCTTCCCCATTTAGACACATTTTTGACCAGATTATCTACAAAGGCAGCTGTTTGTACTGACTCAGTTGTAGGTGCAACAGCAACACTAGCCGTTGTCAGGATGACTATGGCTGAGACTATAAAGGCCATAAGTGTAACTATGAATCTTTTATGTCTGACCTGGGACAGGGCACGTTCTTAGGTGGCAAGGGCAGAGGAACCTTGCCAATCACGTGTCAAATTGACTGGTAGGAATGCCTCAGATTTTCTCCTTAATACCATGACACTAGTAATATTTAGATCAGATATATTGTAATTAGTGATACATGAGGCAAACCAAGCCTGTCACTGCACCTGTGTCACAAAGGCAGAGTTTTGGGGTGAAATAGAAATATTGGTTCCCATAAGGAAAACATATGGATGGGTAGTGCAAATTAGGCACTGATCAGTGTGATTATGAATAATGGTTATAGTATAGTTGTTAGTGGAATTATGATATGTCCCATGCCACGTGTCAAGGGAGGTGCCAAGATGTCCTAGGCACCTAGGCATCTTCAAGTGGCATGGATTTTACTTTGGGTTTGGGATATCCCATCCCCCCATTGGCCCAAATCATAGGGGAACGGGATGTGGCTACAAAACTGTGATTGATGCCACGACGGATGAGGACATTAGTAAGGCTGCCCTGCAAATGGCCATGGACACTCCAGTCTAAGATGTTATAATTGTCTAACTGGAGGCTATGGGCTTGTCCCCTGTGACAGACCTCCCAGCTAACGTGAAATCTGTTACTTTCCAGGCTTTGTTCTTTGGCACAGGAATGATTGTTTGGGAAAGCGGCATTGATTGCATTACCTGGTTTGAGGCTACCTGCAGCTAAGGTTGTTAAGTCATTTCCTTTGCCATGATGTAGCCATAATTGTGTTTGGGAAGATACACAGTAAGGGTTAGAACCTTTATAAATTACACACAGTGGGAGGATAGTGAATTGATATGTAGTGTTACCTGGCACATTAATCCAATGTGTGCCATTAGTGACAGACCCCACTGGGGGTAAATCTATCCCTCCCAGCCAAGCAGTTACATTATTATAGGCTGGGAAAGGGGTGTCTGCCCAGGTGACAGTGTGAAAGAAAGGCAGATCTAAGATATAAGCCCAGTAGAGGGTAGCAGGTACAGTTGCAGACAAAGCAAGAGCATAAAAAGGATCAATACCCTACATGAGTTGCAATGTACAACAGAAAGCATAGCAAAGAACAAATTATATGGAGTAAATGGTGTCTGTGTCCAGAGCAGGATTTGTTCAGCCTCCTGAGTTGACCTCTTCAGCATCCCCCAGGTAACGTCTGGGGCTTGTGTCATCCATGGAAGCCACATTGTCTGGGCCTGCAGGTCCTGTAGGGTCAGTTCCTTCATCTCTGGTACTGGGTTGGATCCCAGCCATGCCATGGTATGGTTTGATGCATCATGCTGGAATCCAAAGAGGACCTAAGGGGATGTGAACAGAAGCATACCCTCTTCCCCAAGTTCATAATTCATTTGGACCACACCATTCATTACTGTTTACATCTTTCCATAAAATTGCAGGTTTTATGCCTTCAGAGGTTTTAGCAAAGTGCTTTTCTAAAGATGATCGAAATTTGTCATCTAAATTTAGAAAATTAAGGGTAAAAAAGGCTTGTGCCAATAGTGTTGCAGGGTCTTTACCCATACTCCCCCTTTTCTGGTTTTTGAGCATATTTTTAAGGGTGGAGTGGGCATGTTCTACTATGGCCTGTCCTTGGGGGTTATATAGGGTGCCTGTGGAATGTTGGATATTTTATGTGTGACAAAATTATTGAAATTGTGAGCTGGCATAAGCTGGATCATTATCAGTTTTAATTTTTGTGGCCCGCCCCATAAATGCAAAAGTTAAAAGATGTTTAATGACTTATCGGGTTGATTCTCCAGGCAAAGCATGGGCACTAATTAATTGAGAATTGATATTAATGGATACATGTATATATCTAAGTTTCCTAAATTTAGGGATGTGTGTAACATCTGTTTGTCATAACTGATTAGGTTCTGGTCCTCTAGGGATAACACCTATGGAAGGAGGGGATGTGCCTGTGAGCTGGCAATCTGGGCATTGTAGGATAGTTTGTTTAGCCAGTCTCTGGGTAAGTCGAAATTGTTTAGATAAGTTTCTGCAGTTTTGGTGGAAAAATTGATGCGATTGAGTGGCTTGGTCAAGCAGTGATGTCATAACCTGAAGGTCTGCTTGTTCATTGCCATAAGCCAATGGGCCAGGCAGAGAGCTGTGGGCTCGAGTGTGTGTGATAAACATAGGATGTGTATGTTGATCTAGCAATTACTGAAGTCGAAGAAAAAGAGCACACAGGGTGGACTCCAGAGTGGACTTAATTAAGGCTGTTTCAAGGTTCTGCAATAAATAAACAGAGTAAGCCAATTCACTCACAATATTTATGGGCTGAGTGAAAAAAGCTTCCAAGGCCAATATCAGGGCCCCAATCTCAGCTCTCTGAGTGCTAGTAAACCCAGATCAAGTGATTGAATTATGTGGTTTCCAGCAGACTGCCCTTTTCCATGTTTACCAGAACCATCAGCAAACAGTGTTAAAGCATTAGGTATGGGGGAGTGAACTATTTTCTGTGGGCAAGATTATTGGAGTATGAGATAAGATAAGAAATGAAGGAGTTTATCAGCAGGGAGGACATGCTCTGTTTGTCCTGTGTATCAGAGAAAGCTATTTGCAGATCGATAGATACTGGCAATACTACTTCGAATTGCTTTTTACTTAAAGGAATCCTGACGACATCAGGGTCATACTCTATAAACTGATTGCATCATTTGTGGCCTGAATAGATGACTTTAGTAATTAACTGAATATAGGGAGTTAGTGTTTTAGTCCCAGCATGTGAGCAAAAAGCCCATTCTAGGAAGCGTAGCCTGGGGGCCATGTGTCCTATTAATCCTGTAGGGGACTGTTTGGTGGGAAAAATAAACAATTGAATTGAATACCTTGGATCAATGTGATTTAGCTGCCTCTGAGAGATGGCTTGCTCTATTTCCTCAATTTCCTTTTTGCCACAGGGGTTAAATATCTGGGAGAATCCAGGGCTGTATTGCCCTTTAAGATAGAAAACAGATTTTACGGCTTATCAGTAGATATGCCTAAAGTGAGGCAGAGCCAAGTAATATCACCTAGTAATTTCTGATAATCATTTAAGGTGTGTAAGTTGCTAGTATTTAATTTAACCTTTTGAGGTCTTACTGACTGGGAAGTTAGTATGTACCCAAGATATCTCTAAGGAGAAGACATTTGTACTTTCTCAGGTGCAATGATTAAACCTTTTAGCTGTGTATTCTTTATGACAGGGGTGTATAAATTTAAAAGTATGGGCTCTGTTGGGGCTACTAGTAGAATATCATCCATAAAATGAATAATCTTGCAATCAGGAAATTCTTTTCTACTGGGGAGCAAAGCTTGATTTACAAGATACTGACACATGGTAGGACTATTTAGCATGCCTTGAGGGAGCACTTTCCAATGAAATTGACAAGCTGGCTTTTCGTTATTGATAGCTAGTATTGTAAAGGCAAAATTTTCTCTGTCTTCTTCTGCTAGGAGAATAGTATAAAACCAGTCTTTTAAGGCAGTAATGATTATAGGCCAATCTTGAGGAATTGCCACAATTATGGGCTTTCTGTAATTTCTCTCCTTTGAGAGGTTACTCTTTTACTTAAGTTGGATTTGGAGAGAGTCATGTTGGAGAGGGTAGGAGAGAGATAACAAGAGTGGCCATTATCAGAGGTCTTTTAAATTCTTAAATTTTACTTAAATGGTGCAGATAATTATAATTTGGTATGTATCTTGTATATAAGGAAGACATGAAATTTTGCTGTGGGCCACCTGAGGAGCTGGAGAGCTGAGCAGGTGGGTCCAAGGGTGGCAGCTGCTTTGCATTTGCTTAGGCGCTGCTGCTTTTTGTTGGTGCTGCTTCTTTCTGTGCCACTCCCTCCCCCAACTGCTGGGTGGTTGCTGCCAGCTGGGTGGACCTTTTCGCCAGCACCTCCAGCCCCTCCCCAGCAGGCCAGCTCCAGCACCCTGGAACTGGCTCCCTGTCGCCCCTGCCACCACCATGAAGGCCAAGTTCCCAGGAGCATTTGCTGTCTCGGGGTTTGCAAGCTTCCCTGCTGCTGAGCTTTCCCTTTTGCTTACTGCTCACTTGGCCACGTGGCTCAGGCCTCTAATGCTTTTTCTCATCGTTTTATAAGCATTAAAAGAAATGGGTTTGTATACTTGATTGTCCTGCCAACCTTGCATTACCAGGCAGGCTAAGAGCTCCCCTGTTGATGCTGCTTGCTTAAGACAAGGTTTTATAGCCGGAGCATGTTTCTTGTCTTTTTTCCTAGTTATTGGATGAGGGGGCTCAGGCAAAACTTCTGTTTCCTCTTTGTTATTTTGGCCCAGTGATATCTGGGCTGAGGGAAGAGGAGGCAGTAAGGCAGGTGGTGGTTCCTTCTTTCCCTTTTTAGGCTCTTCTGTGTATAATGGAGCCAGGGCCACCTTAATTAAAGCCCATAGTGTTAGAGCTGTTACTGGGACCCGTTGCCCTTGTGCATAATGTTGTGTAAGATTTCTCCCAACTTGTTCCCAGAGCTCTACATCATCATTCCTTGAGAACCATGGATTATGGTTTACAACAATTTGCAGTAGGTCCCTTAATTGAGCCTGCGAAACTGAGGCTCCACTAGCTTTAAGCAGCTGTTTCAACACTTTTATATATTGTTTCCATTAAGCTGATAACTGTTGCCCCGTGATGAAACCTCAGCCTGAATAATTCCCCCCAAACTTGGAGATCCTGAGTGGGCACCAATGACTTACTGATTACTCACGGACCACGCAGTCCTTTTCACCTCTGTTTTTGGGGGGGTCCGTCGTGCTTCCTTTGCTGTGTTCCTCACATGGGGCACTAGCTGCAGGGATCCGTCCCACAGACCCTGACCCAACAACAGATGAATAACATACACTGACACAGATATTATGCTTGTCAGTCCAGCTGAGAATTGGGCCACTTACAGACTCCCAGGAGAGTACTGTAAAGAGCAGCAACCACGTCCCGACTCACTGGCCTTCCCGGCGTTTATTCAGCACACATTAAATGACAAATATCTCAAGTAAACACCACTAGAAGGTAATTACCATTAGGACACCCTGAGTAGAGAGCAATCATGCACCCACGGATGGTCAAAGGTTAGTCTTAGGACCACATGAGTAAACAAGCTATTTAGATAGACTCCTCTACATTCTTATGTTAATTACCCTTGCTATAGCTCAAGGAGGATTAGGCTGCCTTCAGCCATAACTCTATCCTGAGGTTTTTGCAAAAACCTTCTGGCCTTCCAAGGTTTATTTTACAATTTTTCCCACCATACTGACTGAACCCCTACAACTGCAAGGTAGTGTTATTATTTATATTTAAAACAAAGCAGGTGAACAAGCTGAAGATCCATGCACATCTCCCAACCCAAGTAAAAAGGGATTATTTCTGGAAAATGAACTTTTAGTGATCTGTCATTTCCCTTTCTGTCATTCCCTTTCACCCACAATGCTGGTGCCAGGAGTAGGAAAACCAGGTTGTGATTCATCTTAGAAAATTCTGAGTAAGGTTTCAACCAACCCCTTTCATGAAGATGCTTGTTTTCACTTCATATAATATGTGGCTGAGAGTGAACACAGAACTCAAATGTACAAATTCATAAATCTCATTTTGAGATGCACTTTCAGTTGAGGGACATTGAACAAGTAAGCTCATAAACATAAAAGTAAACAAGGGCAATAAATGTAAATATTTGTACACAATTATAAGTAATATAGAAGCTATCAAAATCCAAGTTCTCCTCCTGTCCATTAGCACACAGCCAGGCAACATTTCCCATCCTCCCTTGCAGTTAGCCAGTACATAGCCATGGGTTTGAATTCTAGCCAATGGGATATGAGAAGTGATGTGCATTATTTCTGAACCCACCATATATACCTCTCATATGATATCCTCAGGGCTCTTTATTTCCCTGGAATGGAGAGGCACTCAGGGAAACCTTGGAATAAACTTTCTAAAGTTAACAGAGCTTCTGACAGCCTTGTTCCCTGAATGTCTGCATGGAGAAAGCTTGTCTTTCCAACCTGTCCATCTACCCAATGCTGTTATATGATAAAGAAATATCCTTCTATTGCATTTGAACCATTATAGATTTTACAGCTTACTTGTTATGGCAAATAATCTATGGTAACTAATACAGATAGTCATCTAAAAGTTTCCAAATATATTTATGCCCATTTTTTAGATTACCATAAACATTAAAACACCAAGTTACAGAAATTCTCATTGAAAATGCAAAGATTTCAGTGTAAGAACTATTATATTTGTACACATGCAAAGTCCTGTGTGATCTGGCCCAAGCAGGCTCATTTCTCCACATCTTCCCACCTCATCCACTCCAAACCACTGAAAACAAAAACTCTGCTTTCATAGAAATCCTGATACCCCTGCCTACAATGTTTTGTTTCCACCTCCACTGATTGCCCACAAAGGTTATAAGTTCCTATGATCCTGTGCCTAGTCGAAGAAGATTTATGTGTCTTTCTTCTGCAAAATCATTTCTGTGGGCCAACATCAATAATTTACAGCCCCTTCTATCTTATTTCTAACACACATGCTTGGTTTAAAGAAAGTAAATACCTTTTAAATATTAGATAGTTTTTTAAAAAAATTCATGTAATGGGTATAGGATAAATAATGAATAGACTTAACTGGTGATCATCCCCCCCATCATCTCTTGCTAGAAAGACTCCTTTATGTCTGGGTTGGCTTTTTCTCCTGATTTATGTGGCTGAGAGAGAATACAGTGATTATTGTTCCTCCTGGATTGAGGTCTACTGCACAAGGTCTCACCTCTTTTCTGGACAAGGAGGATTGAGTTCTATCCTAAGATACATCTGTAACATGAAATGCACCAGCTCAGCCTATTTCCAACCTGAAGCCATTCTACCATACCCTTCCCCATATTCACATTTCTGTCTTCAGAGCAAAGCCAGCTTCCCATAGGTTCCTCTTACCAAGGAGGCTACATCAGATGGAGACATATGAAGCTGAGCTGTGATTCATGGGGAGCTGTCATGTCAGAATGGGTCTTATTCATTTGCTTGTTTCTCCTATAATGCCACCAAAAGAGAAGTTGTCCAGATCCTCTTGGCTCAATGACTTTATATTGCTTAGGTCGATAACTCTATTAAGTCACATCACTTTGGGGCAGGATTTTTCTGGACATTTAAAAGTTGCTTATTGATTCATAAGATGTTCTTGAATCAACAAACAGTCATTATCTGAGTATTTACTTTCCTCTTAACTTTGTATTATAAATTTTTCAAAGTTGAAAATTTGAAAGAATAGTACAATAAACACCTATATACTTACTCCTGATTGAATAATTACTAACATTTTGCAATATTTCATTTACTTATCTATAGATATGTGTTTTTGTTATCTTTGCTAAATCATTTAAAAATGAATTGCAGCCCTATGACATTTCAGTCTTAATATATTAGCACTCATTTCCCCCAATTGAGGACATTTTCTCATATAATCTTAGTACCATTTCACATCTAAGTTAATTAATGATTTTCTAAAGGTGTCTAATATCTAGTCTATATTCCAATTTCCCTAATTATTCTGAAATAGTTCTTAGAGATTATTCTTAAAAATAGGAACCCTATACCTTACATTTAATTATTTTCTTTTAATTAAAAATCTCACGTACAGCCGTTATGAAAAACTGTATGAAGTTTCCTCAAAAAAATAAAACTAGAACTACAAAATGACACATCAATCTCACTATAGGTATTATCCAAAGAAAATGAAATTCGTATGCAAAAGAGATTCTGCACTCCCAATTTTTTTGCGGCACTATTCACTATTGCCATGGTATGGAATCAACCTACGTGTCCATCAAGAGATAAATGTATAAAGAAAATGTGATATATATATATATATATATATATATATATATATACACACAAAAACAGAATACTATTCAACCATAAGAAAGAATGAAATCCTGTCATTTGTGACAGCATGAATGAACCTAGAGGACATTAGGCCAAGTGAAATAAGCCAGGCACAGAAAGACACATACCACATGGTCTCACTCAAATGTGGAATCTAAAAAGGTGATCCCATAGAAGTAGTGAGTAGAACAGTTATTACCAGAGGCTGGGAAATGTGGTGGGGTGGAGGCATAGGGAAAGACTGGTCAAAGGGTACAAAGTTAGAGTGACATATAAAGCCTAAGTTCTGGTGTCCTACTGCACAGTAGGGGGACTAGAGTTAACAATAATGTATTATATATATTTCAAAACAGCTAGAAGAGATAATTTTATATGTTCTTACTATTAAGAAGTGATAAACATTTGAAGTGATGGATATGCAGATTATCCTGATCTGGTCATTGCACAAAATACACATGTATTGAAACATCATATCATACCTGATAAATTATAAAATTATTACATGTCAATTTAAAAAATAATTGTTTCAAAAAACAAAACATCTCCTTTGTCTTTTCATGGTGAATATGAAAAGACTAGGTTCTCTGTCTTACAGAACATTCTAAGTTTTTCTAAATGTTTCTTCATAGTATACTTGAATTGTTTCTCTATATTTTATTTCCTGTAAGTTAGTCTTGGTAGAAATATGGCATAAATGATGTTGAGTATTTCACACTGAATCATGAAATATATACCTTCATGTTGACCCACTCTTCTTAAAGCTGAATTGGATCATTGTCCTAAACTGGTACCCACCAGAGAGATTCACTGTAAAGGTCATCTTCCCCTTTGTGATTATGTGGAAACTTCTGCTGGGAACCTTGCCAATATTCTGTTTAATAGCTATCACGAGTGATTTTAATATATTTTATTGATTCTTGCCTGAATTAGTCATTTAATTGATTGTTACAAATGATGATTGTCTAAATATTTAATTTCATTACTTCTGAATTAAAAAATCTTACATTTATTAGTTCACACACTCACACATAATTTTATATTAATAACAGCTTTTGTTTACCCCTGAGGAATAAACCATTTTATATTTTAGCTTCTCTAAAATTGAAGTGCTTCTGACAATCAACTGAATAGTTACTGTCAGCTAAGTAGCAAATATAATGCACTTTAGTGCAAATATTCTATTGACACTTTCTGGTAATATCAATGAAAGAACAATATCAAAACATTTTAGATGCTAAGAAATATATCCAATTGAGATGAACAGACTCTGACCAAACATGATAAAGTATCACAATTTATTTATTAAAAGCAGCAGAATGTCAATGTACTTAGACAAAGGTTTGGATATATTAGTTATAGTGACACAAATGTCCACCGGCCTTTAATAAGCACAATGAATATAATAATAAATCCATTAGGAGATATAATATATCAGGTCTGGAGAGCCTCGACTCAGCTAAAATATTTTGTTGAGAAGAAAAGAAAAAATATTTCATCCATTTCCACCTCCACAAAGGTGTCTTGCATTAATTGACCATAAAGACGACACCCTTGCTTGCATTAATTGACTGTAAAGCCAACACCTCTTTGTGAAATTTTTTTTCCCTGCAGTATGTAACATAACCTCAACAGAGATGTACATGGTCAGTGTAATCAAGCCCAAAGAGCAAAACTCTCAACATTTTTGTATTCATGTTGATGACATTTGTGAGTGCGCACTTGGAGACATCTTTTACTCTGTGAACTGCGTGCAGTTTTTGCCCATGCATGCCTGTAATGAGTAGGACTGGGAGGTAGGAACGGGCCAAAGGAGACCCAGACACAGTCCCTTTGGGCAGAGCCCCCTCCTCATGTTCTTGCTTCCTGATCCTGTCTGAACTTTCCTAGGCACTGGGCGCTCACTGACTTGCCAGGCAGTCCACTCAGTTTGTGAAATGCTCAAGATATAAGGGTGTGATCAAATGCAAAATTATCTGTCTGTAGCTTTTGCCGATTCATTCAATCCTACTCTCTGGAGCAATACAAGTTTAACACTTCCATTTTATTTTAGAATGAATTCATGCCCCTTCATTGCTCTGCATTCTCAATTTTAAGCTGCGCAAATAAACTTCCTCCCACCATTTTTTACGGAGCATCATTTCCAGATGTTTCTGTGGCTTTGGTGGTCCCCTCAGGCTTCACCCTAGTTGGCCAAGGTCCTACCAACGACATGATGCCAGAACTGTGCCCACCTGGCAGGAGACAGGTTGCAGGTAGACAACCCATGGCTCCTGTTCTGTGCCTGACTTCGCTAGAGCACATTCAGCTGTGTTATGTTTTGTCAATGATGATAACAAAAATGACTGAGCACTTGCGATTGATCAGACTCTGTGTTTTGCTAACACTGGCTCATTTAATTCCTAAAATACTGTGATAAAGTCGTGTAATCATTTTCTATTGCTGCTGTAACAAATTGACACAAATTTATCAGCTTAAAACAATGCAAAAAATTGTTTTACTGTTCTGTAGTTTGGAAATCCTGCAGTTCTCTCAATAGGCAAAAATTAAGGTGTCAGAAGGGCCGTGTTCCTTTGTGGAGGATTTAGGGGAGAATCGGTTCTCTTGCTCCTTGAAGCTGTTGGCAGAATTCACTTTCCTTCTGTTGTAGGACTAAGATCCTGTGTCCTTGCCAGTGATCAGCTGAGGGCCATTCCCAGCTTCTGGAGGCAGCCTGCAACTCATGGCCTGTGGACCCCTGACTTTATTTTCAAGGCCAACAGCAGTGGGTCCAGTCCTTCTCCCACTTGAGCTCTCTCTTGCCTGTTCTGTCCTTGCATCTCTCTCACTGACCCTTCTGCCTTTCTTCTTCCAATATTAAAGGTCCATATGTTTACATCAGGATCACCCAGACAACCCAGGATAATCTTCCCATTATAAGGTCAGCTGATTAACAACTGCCTTTCCATCTGTAACCTTAACTCCCTTTGCCATGCAGTGTAGTACCATCACAGGCACAGCACTGGGGGTGGAGAATATGGGGGCCAAAATGCTGCATAAGTCAAGGAGGTAGTAAACTGTCAGAAGTATCTGGAAGGCATTCTAGAAATACCTTTCTTGGACATGGATGTCCCCAGATCAATGTTCCATTTAAAAAACTCTAGTTAGATGACAAAATTGATTAACTCTTACAGACCTAAAGTTGTAAGAAAAATCTTATTTATTAAACCTCGATCTGAGTTTGTTAGTATGTTTGTCCAATTATGGAAGAATCGGGGGGTAACCCAGCTGGGCACATCTGGAGGCAACTGATAAGATCCCTGATTATGACGTGAGCTGCCACTAATATGACTCTTATGCCTGTCATGGAACAGAGCACACAGCAGGAACTCTTTCTCTTTGGCGGAGTTGATATTGCTGTATATTCCGGGTCCTCCAAATGAGAACAAAGCTGTTCCTTGAAAAAAGAAAGCACAATTCAGCCCCCTGGGGGCCTACTGGATGCCAGTACAAGCTCCCATTTCTCTGCTTCTCCAAGAGCATGATCCAATGCCTGCTGTATTGTTGAGATAACATGGTACACTTTCATGTGCTGGAAGTGCCGACACAGGCAGGCTTGGGGTAATCTTGGAAGTGGTCATGTATGTATTCCTAGTCACAAGACACAAGCAACAGGCCTTAAGAAATGAATTAGCTCTTAGAGCCCTTGTTCATTGTAGGTGGGAATGTAAAATGGTGCAGCTGCTATTGTAAACAGTATGAAGGTTTCTAAAATATTAAAAATTAAAAATAAAATTACCACCTGGCCTAGCAATCTCACTTCTGGATACATATCCCAAATAGTTGAAAACAGAGCCTGAGAAAGGTATTTGCACACCCATGTTCCCTGACCTATTATTCATATTAGCCAAAAGGTAGAAGCAACCCAACGTCTATTAACAGATGAATGGATTTTTAAGATGTGGTATATACATACACTGGAATATTATTCAGCCTTTGAAAAGAAGGAATGCTGTCAAATGTTACAGCACAGATGAAAGTTGAAGGGCATTACACTAAGTGAAAAAGTCAATCACAAAAAGACAAAAGCTATATGATTTCACTTATATGAGGTATTTAAAGTAGTCAAACTCACAAAAAGAAAGAACAGTGGTAGACAAAGGCTAGAAAGAGAGGGAACTGGGAAGTTGTTTCAGTTTTGCAAGATGACAAAATTCTAGAGATCAGTTGCACAACAGTGTGAATACAGTTAACCCTGCTGAACTATACACATAAAAACGGCTTAGATGATAAATTCTGTGTTATACAATTTTATTATAATTTTAGAAAATGTAAGGAAAAAATGCATTAACTCTTAATTATGCACTATGCAAACTCATTTATGCATGGGGATTTGACATTAATCATTTGGTTGATCTTAGAAAAGGATGTAAACTGAATCCTCTTAAATAAGATGAATTTTATTGTTAAAATTTTAGTATTCTTTGTGTAAAACTGATTTAAAAGATTTTATCTCTTCTGGCTATTTTTCCCTTTATAAGGAAACATATATTTTAAAATTTATATCAATTACTATATCGATTTGTTAACATTTTCTTAAAAGTGTTTTCTCCAGATATTGGCTGTAAAAAAAGTTGTTAAAAAGAAGAAGAGGAAGAAGAAGAAAGAAGGAGGAGGAAGAGGAGGTGGAGGAGGAGGAGAAAGAGGAAGAAGAAGAAGGAGGAGGAGGAGGAGCAGGAGGAGGAGGGGGAGGAGGAGAGGGAGGAGGAGAGGGAGGAGGAGGGGGAGGAGGAGGGGGAGGAGGAGGGGGAGGAGGAGGGGGAGGAGGAGAAAGAGGAGGAGAAAGAGGAGGAGGAGGAGGCAGTGGCAGGAAGGCAAAAAGAGAAGGAAAGAAGAAAAGAAAAGGAAGGAAAGAAGAAAGAAAGAGAGAGAAAGGAAAGAGGAAAGAAGGAAGAAAAAAGGAAAGAAAGAAAGAAAGAAAAGAAAGAAAAGAAAGAAAGAGAAAGAAAGAAGAAAGAAAGAAAGAGAAAAGAAAGAAAGAGAAAAGAAAGAAAGAGAAAGGAAAGAAAGAGAAAGAGGAAGAGAAATAAATCTCGGGCTGAGAAAATCTGCAAATAAGCGCATAATTAGCTCTGAGTATCTTGAGGATGAAGTCAAAGAGGGAAGCACACTGGTTATGATAGAGATAGGTGGCAGTCAAGGCCTACCCCTCACAAAACCCTGCCTTCAAGCATAAAACAGCTTGAAAGCTGAAAAACCGAACTGCCAGTCTGGAAGACTCTGCAACTGACCTGTGCACTGGCAGGACAGGTTGGAGCCATGGGAAGTTCTCAGGTTTGCAAGGGGAAGGAGCCTGGCCCCTTCTGTTCCTGGGTAGGAACCTGGAATTCAAACTGTGAGATGAGGGCCTGTTAACAGGAACCCCTCTCTCACTTTGCTGTATTGTTTTTCCTCTTTCCTTTTCACCCAATACATTTCGTCCCCCTCGCCCTTCAAAGTGTCTGTGAGCCTAATCTTTCCTGGTTGTGTGGCAAGAACCTGGATTTTCCTACAACAGTTACATATGTTTCATTGTCTTAGAAAATGAAACACTCTAGTCTGTCAAAAAGCAAACGTTTTCTGGCTCTGGTGTCTGCGAGCAAGTTCTCAAGTGGGTGGATATAGTGACTGGCATCCTGGAACAATGTCCCTCCAGTAGTTTCACAAAGAAGGCACAGAAATTCTACTCACGACTATTTCTTATGAAGCTGAGGCACGCTGCGAGGCTTTGCTTTTGTGATGAAGAAACTCGAGACTAGACCTGACACATGGATAGAACTCAGGGAACTTTGAGGAACAGGGCCCTTGGCAAATGTCAGTTGTCTCAGCTAGACTTTCGAAATGAACCGTATTCAGACAGTTCACAAGTAGAGTGTCTAACAAGAAGCTGAAGGACTGATAAGCAATATTGTAACTGACAGGGTATCAATACACTCCAGTTACCAGATGTGTAAGCAGCAGAGCACCCTCTCATGAACATTGAGGTGCCTAGGTTGTATTCTCACCATAGGGGAGGCCATCCCTTCCACCCTGGAGGTAGCCATAGACACAAGCAGGTACTTTACTCAGGTAGATTTCTTATTTTTCAAATTTGGATTTTTCCACTGGAATACTTGAAAGTCAATTTTACATCAGGTTGGATCTGAATTGAATATCCCTGGAGGTTATTTCCAACCTTTCCATCATTATTTAAAGTGTAATTTTCCAAACCTTCCTCTTAGGCTCATTAATATTCATCTTTTCACTAAGTGGTTTCATTTATTATACTTCAGTAGAATTTTATATTGTACCAAAAATTATCAATACTTTTGTTATTAAAAATTATACAAGTGGTACATCAGAAGAATATTCAACATGATGCATTTTGAGAGACGATTGGTGATCAGCAATGTTTTGTGCCTTGTAAGGGTTATTGTGGCTTTGTCTTACTCACATGACTTCTAACTATTATCTTATTTCTCTGCTGGTTATAGGTATGTATACAGGATCCACTAAGACTGCTGTTGTGTAAATGTGTTCTGGGTGTGTGACCAAGAAGTGAGTAGGATACAGCACCTGGTAAAACAAGATAACCGCTGCTTCCTAAAGAATCCCTCGCTTAGGAATGATGACCAGATTGTAGGGAACTCAAACAATCCCTTTAAGTGGAAAGCAAATAGATTAGGAAAACAACTGCATGGTTTGACACACCATCAGTGGCTTTTCTTTTCTCCTTTTCTCTTTTCTTCTCATGATGTAAGAGAACAGTGTGCATTGCAAACACAGAGATCTTCCTTGTCCTGCTGCCACTCTAGACTGCCTCGTGTGTAAGCTCCCCCCAAATAAACCTTTAACCACCTACCAACCTGAAGTGGTCCACCTTTTTCTTTGGTCTGAGCTTGGTCTCTGCTTCCAGAGGGAGGTTCTCTGTTCTGGCAGGGAGTTTCCCCAACAATGGTGTTTTCCAATATGACAGTGATTACCAACATGTGACCATTTAAATTTAAATTAATTAAAATTAAAAATTGTGTTTTGCTAAAATTTAGTTGCACTAGCCACATAAAGTGCTCAATAGTCCCCCGTGGCTAGTGCTAGACTATTGGACACAGCAGAGAGAGAGAGAGAGAGCATTTTTGTCATCATGGAAAAATCTATTGGACAGCACTGCTCTAAGAAATAAAATGGATGGGCTATTAGTATAAGAAATAGTATCTGTAAAGTTATAGGTATGAAGATTAGTGGAATTGGTGGCAATTGGAATGTACCAGAGACTCAAAGAGAAAAGATTTTGGTATAACAAGGAAACAAAAAAAGGTTAAAACAGTAGTTCATCTGGGGCTAGGGGTAGAAGTAATGTCTATTAATTACAAGGACTGTAACCATGAAGATAAAGGTTCAGGAGAAGGGCAACCTTCTGACCAAAATGGAATAGGACAGGAAGTGCCTGGAAGGGTTACTTGATGGGGTTTTCTACTCATTGCACACAAAAATGTGTTCTGTGGTCCATACACTCAGGAAGTATGGGCTAACCTGAGTTAGAAGGGTTTCTTTACTTTCAGATTTCCTCTGACTCTTTAGGATTTTGAGAGCCCTAAGATTTATCCAGGTTTTCCAAGCCTTATTTGAATTTAGGTTTTTTTCCTAAAGTAAATCACGTTCTGGGGAAATCCCCTATTTTAGGGAATGGCTGAGGGCAAGCTCCTCTTTCAATTCCCCCTTGTACTACACTGACTCAGCCTAGCCCTGCTCACCCCCAAACATCTGTGTAGCTTACAACACAGCAGGGGCACCACGGCAGTCAGTGAGGTTTTCTTGTTTTGAAAGGTGCTCATGTATCTGGTCATCACACTGTTGTAATCTCTCCTTCTGCCAATATTTCATGTTTTGGTGAACAGATTTGTCTACAGATGGTGCCCTGTCCAAATGATAGTGCTGCACATGTTGCCAAAGTCTCATGGAAACTTTTCAAGCAGGATGTCAAAAATCAAGTTTTATATTGAGAAGGAAAAATATAGTGAAGAGAGGTTAATGATAAGCAGGCAATTAAGGATGGTTGGAAGTCCTGCAACATCTTGAAGAATATCATAAAGTAGCTTGGGAGGAATGACCAAGCACATGAATAGTGGCTACAGGTACCTATGGCCAGAGCATTCAGTGACTTCTAAGAGTTTGACAAGAACAAGAGAGCAGTTGCCAATATATAACGCCAGAACTCATCTTCACAGGGAATACACAACACTGCTCCCAGTCCCTTGTGGTGCTGGTTTACTTACAGTTCCCATTCCAGGAATGCATCCCCTGGGATAAGTGTGGGACAAGTAGAACTCATGGGATATACTTGCTCTCATTTACTGGATGTTTACCGTGTGCTAGGACCCAGACTGAGTTCTTTTCATGAACTATCTCATTTGATCCTGACAACAGTACTATAAGGAATTTTTATTATATGCATTTTACAGAGAAGAAAACTGAGGTCAGTAAGACTAACTTGACCATAGCCAGACCTGTGGTAGATTGTAGAGCTAGGATTCAAGCCAAGTTTACCTTCAGAGTCTAAGTTCTTAACACTATACCACAGCATCTGATATATCATTCAACTTTTAGAGCTGTACCCTCCAACTTCCTTCATAGCATGGAGGTGAATTTAACAAACTATTTCAACTTGATCATGGTGGGCATTTTGAGAGAAGGTTTGCCTCAAAAGAGATAGTTGAGAAAAGCAAAGACATTAGGTTTTTGAAGTATTAGGTTGGAGCAAAAGTAATTGCGGTTCGTGCAATTACTTAGAAAGAGGAAATATCTTTTTTCTAAGCTTCTAGGGGTGTTTAACAGCAGAAGAATGGCCCTGAGGAGACAGAGATGGGGAAATGCTCAGTGCCTATTTTATCATGACTCAACTTTCCTCCAGAGTATCTCCATTTGAATGTCTCTCTGACACCTGAAACTTCACATTTTGAAAACCAAGCTCATCATTTTCCTTTCAGTGACAGGAAACTGATTCTTCACTTCTACACGTTTCCAGAAAACTTTTATGCTAACTTAACCTTTTGACAACACCTTTCACATTCTCCAACCAGTCTACCATTTTTTCAATTATTTTATCATTAATAAAATTTTTAAAGTTTCTTCTTTACCATTTCCACTTTATCAAATTAACTCATGTCTAATGAGAAGTATATCAGCCTGTTTTTGAACTTAAGATAAAAAGACAAAGCACCATTTTACGTGCTGATGTCAGGAACTTACTGTATCACTGAACTGGCTCCTAGAAGCCGCTTATACTCTTAGTTCCTCCCTAGAAGGACAACTTATTATCAATTACCTCAAAGTCAAATCTATCTTTTTAGCATTCAGATAGTTAATGCCAATAATTCTACTTTGTAGATTCACTTGTTCATATGATCTGGAGGTTGATTTGTGAATAACTTACTGTACCAAAGGCTCCCAAATGCGGTCTAGTTCAAAGTTGTGTGTTTTAAAAATGTGCTGCATTAAGCTAGAAGTTACGGTTTGATATTCAGATTCTTTCCTAAAAATCTTCTAGGCCTTTCATACTTTAGCGAGATAAACTTGGACTACAATCTAGAGATACTCTGAACATTTGAAGAGATTGAGGACAGGAACTATTTGTAAGTGTATGGCAGGGGCAATGCTACTAAAGCACAGTTGCTTATTTCTAATATTTGTTCAGATATTTATTGTTTTAGACACTTGGAATTAATCAGTAAATGAAACCAAATATCTTTTCTTATGAAGCACCATTTCAAAGAGAAACTAAAAATAACTATTTGGAAAGGTACATTTTAAATAATAAAGCCAAATATTTTTTAAAATGCAGGAATTTTATATCCAGTGGTGTGTTTATAAGTATCTAACAATTGGCTCTGGAATAAAAAGAGATAGATCTAACTTGCAGTGTTTGCCAATTTCTATGGTGTAAATACTCCCCTATGGCCAATCTCAGCTAATAACAATGTCACTGAATGCAAAGTTAGAAATAGAGGTGGAAATTCTGAAACCCTTCAGACTCATTTTAATATAAATTATATTGTTAACTATCCCAAAATTTTAGAAATATTTTTTCATCAATTAACAGTAATTACCATTTACTGAATCCTTAATATGTATCAGATATTTTAATGCATTATCTGTATAATAAATCTCCAAAGTAGCCATTGTCCCATTTTAGAGATGAAGGAACTGAGACTTAGAGAAATCGAACAATTTACCTGGAGTCTCCCATTAGTAAACTGACAATTTAGGATTCAAATATATACCTATTTGATTCAGAATTAATGTGTTGGCTGGGCACGGTAACTCATGCCTGTAATTCCAGCACTCTGGCAACATAGGGAGACTCCTTCTCTAAAAAAACTGAAAAACTTAGCTATGCATGACGGTGCATGCCCATAGTCCCAGTTACTTGGGAGGCTAAGGTGGGAGAATCCTTTGAGCCTGGGAGTTACAGGTTACAGTGAGTTAGGATAGTGCCACTGTACTGCGTGACAGAGTGAGACCCTGTCTCAAAAATATATATATATATTTTTTTCATGTTGAATACCTTTGGCTTATGAACAGCTTCAAAACAAAATCTAATCCTCAAAAATGGTTGATTTAATTAATCAGTTCCCTAGAGATTTAGGGCTTAGGACTCCCCTCTAAAGTAGGTGGTAATTTCAAAGCAATGGAGTCAGGCCCTCTGGTATAGGTTTATCTTCAGCTGCTCCTAGGAACACCATGACAATAAAGCACACCTCACTGGCCCGGCAGGTGGGACCCTTGCTGTTTATTCATATTATGATGGCTCCTGGGTTGTTTACTACTATCGTTGGTGGGCACTTGGCTGTGTAGGGTCAACTCTGGGCAGTAAAACAAAAATACCTCTCCCTAATCCTGCCTTTAAGTAGCTCAGTGATTCCTGTAGAATCGTAGTTGCAGCCCCTCACAGGGGCTTATAGCACAAAGGTTGAATCACTCTAGTGAACCCTCAAAGGCAATTGATATTTTAAGCAATTATACAATAATATAATTTTATTACTGGATAAAAATTTAGAGGTTATCTAGTTCAATCCCTCATTAGAGAAAAAAAAATAGAGGCTCAGCTGCTTCCTAAAGGTTCTCCAAGGAGCTGGCAAACCAAACTCAGGCGCAACTTGATCCAAGTCAGGCGCTCTTCCCTCCATGCCATGCGCCACTTCTTGATGATGTAACCAGCATGGGACAAGTCCCCAGTGACCACACATCTTACAATTTGTTACCTTGGGTTTATCAGGTAGAGCAGTATAGAAAGCTCTCTGGATTCTCAAGCTTTGACAATACAACTAATAAAAGGCACAGTGATAGTATCGCATAAGAGTTTTTACATAATTTGAAAATTATGTAAGCAAACAAATTATGAAAAGCAAACAAAAGCTTTCCTGCCAATTTTGAATTACTCCAAGAAAAGAGTCAGAGGAAATTCCAAGTTGCAGCTCAGAATCTGACCCTCAAAATCTTATCTGAATAATAAAAGACTCTGGTTAAAGAAGAACATTCTATTTTCTTATAAAAGTGGACAGCGTATCTTCTATAGAGCATATGATTTTCTCTTTAATAAGTGTCTGGAGAGAGAAAATTTCTAATATTTACCTTTAGGAGATCATCACATAATTGAGGGTGGAATGACTAAATTAAATGTCAGAACGTTTTGCTGTTCTTTAACTAGATGATAGTAATTTGTTTTACTATCTGTGAGTATATCAGAAATGTTTATTGTTGTAAGTTCCCAAAATTCATTTATATCTTTTGAATTTTAAAGGACTCAAAGCAGAATTCATTATTCCCAATGCAATGATGAAAGAAATACATAGATATTGTATAAAACGTGGAAATACAGAAAGACAAAAAAATAAAAACACCCCTGAAAGGCATCTGATATATTATAAGGATGCAGTTGAAAAAAGGTTGGATAAACAATCTTTTCTTTTAATTATGTACTTTTTGGGGCTAGTATTTTTTTGTGGGCCAGCTACATTATGGAAGTAATTCTAACCTCCCAAATCTGAGTTGTATAGCATTTGCCATCCAGTATCTCAAGATACCTCAGCACCCCCGTTGCATAATATGTAGTTTTATCTCAAGGGTCAAGTTATGTTTATGGTCCCTATGTAAAATGTAGTTTTTAGACTATGTTTTAGACTAGTTTCATATATGCTTATACACATATATTTCATATATATATGGGTGGGGCTTATAATCATGCAGTGTGCAGATTTTAATCAATTACCCCCAGCTTCCTCTGTGAGTTTCGTCTCAAAGTCTCGAGCCCCTGTCAACTGGGTGGATAGGAGCAAGTGGGGACTTGAGGACCTACCTGTTTATTCAAGCTTCCCAATGAGCGCTACTTCAGCAGAACCCCCTCCCGAACCACTTCCTGCTGTTCCTCACTAAAGATTAGATATGTGTGTATATATATTTATATATTAATATAGAAAATATATAATTTCATATATTTTCTATATTAATATACAAATATATAATTACATATATATTTATATATTCATATATTCATGCATATTGATATATATGATATATCAATATATAGGTATATTTTGATATATCAATAGGTATATTTTAATATATCTATTGATATATTTGATGTATCAATTTGATATATCAATTGATATATTTTGATATATTTGATGTATCAATTTGATATTATCAATCGATATATTTTGATATATTTGGTATATCAATATATAGATATATTTCATACATAGATATATAAATATATAATTTCATACATATTCATATATATTTCATATATATTCATATCCCAATGGGGATCACTTCAGCAGAACCCCCTCCCCAATCACTTCCTGCTGTTCCTCACAAGAGATTAGATGTATGTGTATGTATCTATATATTGATATATAAATATATAATTTCATATATATTCATATATATTTTTATATAGTCATATAGAAAGATATATTTTTATATATATTTATATTTTATATTTATATTTATATAGATATACTAATATATACTTACATATAGATATATAAATATATATGAATATATACAAATAGTGTATATTATTTACATATATAATTAAAATATTATTTCATATATAATTAATCATATATTATATATTTTATATGTTATATATAATTAATAATATATACTATTTCATATATATTTTATATCTATATCTGTACAAAATTCTGCTTTTGGACAATTTCCTCAAAAAGCACATAGAATCTCTACAGACACTTTGAATAACTTAGGAAGGTACATCATGGATCTGTTCTAACGGGGACAGAGCTGCAAAAGTCACTTTTACTGGTATGAGTCTGAGGCTCAAAAACATTTTTTAGTACAAAAACTCTGGAAATAGGCAAGGGAAACTCAAGGCTTACTAAGTTGATGAGATTATCTCAATGAAGCAAGCAAATATTAGACCTGAAATGAATATACGGGGCTAACCAATAGCCTAATTAAATAATAACTATAATGCATGGTTTTAAGTTGACAATATTTGGAGACACATTATGTTACCCTCTAGAATCCTTTTGGAACTCAAACTATTACACCAAGAGAAATAATTCTAGAACCTGTATAGAAAGCTGGCATTTGAATTGATTCTGCATGACGGAAAGAAGTAAGGCCGTCTTGCTTGTCTAAATGCTTTGTTGAATTACACAGCCTCTTTCTCCTTGCCAGTTTGTTTGCCAGGTTTTATTGATTACTTGGTACAGTTACTTTGAACTTTAGTTTTTGAGATTTTCCTGCCAATAATGCTATCTAACTTTCCAAGAAATTCTTTATTCTATGTTTCAGATGTCATCAGATTTCAGGAGTTTGTTTGAGATTGAAAAGACCCTGAAAGATCTGTCTCTTTTAGCTACAATATGGAACTCTACCCAAGATAACTGAAAACCCAGTGGCATTTTCACCAGCAGTAAAGAGCAATTTCTGATTCAAGAAAGATTTGTGAAATGTACTAGGTTGCTCTCCCAAGGGGACAAAATCCTGAATGTACTCATTATGTAATGATGAGTACACACCTTCCATTAAACTTTTCTGTGTCCTGCTCTTAAATATGAGATCTAACGATTGCTGTACATTTGACGAAATGTTTCCACATGAAAGCATAAAGCTAGTAACTAAAAAAAAAAAAAAAAAATCACCCAAACACATCTGATATATTCCTAAGGGTGCAGTTGGATTAACGATCTTTCTGATTACCTACTTGTTGAAGATAGCATTTTTCTCGGGGCCAGCTATATTACAGAAGTAATTCCAACCTTAGAGGCTAGAGGAAATGAGGAAATGAGTCAATTTTAACATGAATTAATGTTAATATCCCCAGAGAGATGAGAAAAGATATTGTATCCACAAAACAAGAACAGAAATTTAATTTTAAAAAACATGTATAGTCAGAAAACAAGAAAGACTTCGCTTCTGGGAAATTAAAAAATAGTTTAAAATTTTTTTTAATGTCAGTGAGAAGTTTGTAAGATAAAGTTAAGATATCCCTCTAAAAGGAAAATGAAGAGATAAAGATGGACAAGAAGAGAAAAAGTAAGAAATGTAAAAGATCATCCAGGAAGTGGAACATCTGTATAATAGGAATTCTATGAAGAGAAAAGAGTAAGGAAGAAATTATCAGGGAAGCAATATTAGGAAATTTCCTCAAACCAAAACACTTTAGTGCTCTGAATGAAAGGATTCATTAAGTATTCAGTACAATACACACCAAGTTTAGAACAATACATATTATAATGAAAGTTCAAAATATTAAATAGAAAAAAAGAAAGTCATAAAAACTTCTGGAAAGATGAAATGATGCAGATACTAAGGATTCAGATGCCATATTAGAATGGCATAGACTTCTCAAAAGCAGCAGTGAAGGCCAGAAGACAGTGGAGGAATGCCTTCAAAGTGCTGATTGAGGAGGATTTCTAAACTTGAATTCAAATCCCAGCTAAGCTATTTATATAAGGTTAAAAACAAAGAATCACGTAAAGATAAAAAATAATTTGTTTCCCATGCATTTTTTAAGGAAGCTTCTGGAGTCTATAGCCCATCTAATTAGAAAGTAAATTAAAACAGGAGAAAACGGGATTCAGGAAGCAGAGGAACCAACAAAAGAGAAAGGCAATGGTAGTTCTCAGGACTCACCTAGCCAAAAAAAAAAAAAGAGATTTCCTAGCCAAAATAGACAGGAGCAAGAGTGCTGAGGGCTCAAGGAGCATATCAAAAAAAAAAAAAAAAAAAAAAAAGGCTGGGAGCGGTGACTCACACCTGTAATCCCAGCACTTTGGGAGGCCGAGGTGGGTGGATCACGGGGTCAGGAGATCGAGATTATCCTGGCTAACACGGTGAAACCCCATCTCTACTAAAATACAAAAATTATCCAGGCACGGTGGCTGGCGCCTGTAGTCCCAGCTACTTGGGAGGCTGAGGCAGGAGAATGGCATGAACCCGGGTGGCAGAGCCGAGATCGCGCCACTGTACTCCAGCCTGGGCAACACAGTGAGACTCTGTCTCAAAAAAAAAAAAAAAAAAAAAAAAGCAAGAGGAATATTATGTGTTTAAGCATTCAGTGTTCAGCAGAAGGTTTGGGTAGGAATTATTTTTAGGAACAAGAAATGTAGACTGGTGCAGAGAAACAGATGCCCCAAAGGGATGTCTCCAGAAAAAAAATGGGAAGTGATAGATTGATTAGCTGATAGGTTTGGTCTTGCAGAAAGAGGGGCTATTGGAAGGTGTGGAAAGAAATAAATATAAATTCAATGAAATTAAAGAAATGGCAACAATAAAAACGAGGCTACTGTTAACTCTCGGAAAAACAAGGGCTTTTTTTTTTTTAACAAGAAAGGAAACAGTAACTGTATACTGCTTGGCTCAGCAGAGAACACATTTACACATAATAGTGTAAATACTAAATAGTGATGTAATCAAAGTTTGTCGTAAAACCATATTAGGTTTTCAATAAATGGTGCTGGGACAATTTGCTATGCACATGTAAAAGAATGAAGTTGGACTCCTACCTCACACAATATATGAGAATAAATTAAGTCAAAGTGATTCATACATCTAAATGTAAGGGTTAAACTATAAAGCTGTTATAAGAAAGCATAGGAATAAATCCCTGTGATCTTGGATTAAGCTATGGTTTCTTAGATGTGACACTGAAAGCACAATCAACTAAAGAAAAAGTAGATAAATTGGATTACACCAACATTAAACTTTTGTGCCTCAAAGGACACCATGAAGAAAATAACAAGACAATTTACAGGATGGGAGAAAATATTTGCAAATAATTTATCTGACAAAAGACTTGTAACCAGAATATATAAATAACCCTTACAACTCATACAACTGATAACAATAATAAGACAAGTAACCCAGTTTAAAAATGAGTGAAGGATATGGATAGACATATCTCCAAAGAAGATATACAAGTGGCTGATAAGCACATGACAGGATGATCAGCATCATTGCCATTAGGGAAATGCAAATCAAAACCATGATGAGATACCACCACATCCCTAATAAGATGACCAAAATAAAAATGATAGACAAGTGTTGACAAAGATGTGGAGAAATCCAAACCTTCATTCGCTGCTAGTTGGAATGTAAAATGGTGCAGCTGCTGTGGAAGACAGTTTGGTGGTACCATAAAAAGTTAAAAATCATTAATATACTAGCAATTCACTCCTAGCATATATCCAAGAGAACTGAAAACAGATGCTCACAAAAACCTGATACAAATGTTCATAGCAGCAATATTCATAATAACCAAGAAGTGGAAATTACTCAAATGTTCATCAACTGATGAATGGACAAACAAAATGTAATGTATCTATGCAGTGGAATACTACTGAGTCAACAAAAGGAGTAAAATTCTGATACATGCTGTAATATGAATGAGCCTTGAAAACACTATGGTGAGTGAAAGAAGCCACATACAAAGTGCCACATATTGTATGACTTATCTGAAATGTCCAGAATAGGCAAATCCATGAAGACTGAAAGTAGAGTGGTTGCCTAGGGCTGAGGGGAGGGAAGAATGGCAGTGACTGTTAAAGGCTACAGTGTTTCTTGTTGGGGTGATGAAAATGATCTAAAACTAGATAGGGTGATAGTCATGTGAATATAATAAAAACCATTAAATTGTATACTTTAAAAAAGTGAGTTGCATGTTATGTGAATTATTTCTCAACAAAGCTACTATACAAAAAAAAATTAGGAAGATGAAAGGAAGGGAAGGATGATAACAGAGTTAAATCCTTATCTACCATGATTAGACATCAGTGCATTATGTCTAAAATTTATGGATCAAGAGAATGCTGGTGTGCAAATTATTTTTAAATATGGAGATACATTCCAGAAGGCACAGTTGGAAGGATCCGGCAATTGCTTCTGGGAACAGGACTATGGAGGGAAGGTAGGCAAGGGACTGTTCTCTTTAATCATGAATCTTTCAAGGCTTTTGGAAACATTTTAAACTATATGCCTGTATTATTTTCATACAAGTAAAATGTTTGAATTTATGCTCAAAATTACTAACATTGCAATAATAATAATATGAATAATTCCACTACTGCCTAAGCCTGGCTGCCAAAGTGGCAGACAAGGGTTCATCAAGAAGGGGCAGTGCTCACAAAATAAGCACTTCCTGGAAAGCTTTCAATGAGTGGCAGGACAGTGTGGCTCTTGCTTGCTTTCTCCTCACAAAGGGGAGCTTTGCAGGCCCTAAGAACTTAAAAGTATTTCAAAGTCAGCTTCAGGTCTTATCCTAAGAATGGTCAGTTAATGATTGTTCAAAAGCATAATATAAGAAAAACAGACAGCCCTGAGTTGGAAATAGCACTGTGCTCCCTTTGCTGTTTCACTCTGTGTAAGTCTCTTCTGACTTCTGACACTTCACTGCTTCATCTGTACAATGGGGGAAATAAAACCCTTACACACTTGCTGTGATGATTGGATGAGATCATGTGTAAAAAGGGGTATAGCACAGCACAGAAAAGTGCTCAAAAATGTCCTTTTCATTCATTAATTTGTGCAAAATGAACTGAATTAGGATTTAAAAATATATCTAGATTCCCCTAAAAGGCAGATGTGATCCGTGTGATTATTTTATTCTGCAAAACAAAAACAGAATTATATTCCACACATTGCAACTAATGTTCTAAGCAAGGGGAAAATGCTTGACCATTATGAGGCTTCAGTCTTCTTAAAGTTTCTCATATACAGTCAGAATAATTTATGATAATTAATTTATGACAGCCCTAGAATTCTTTGAACCCCTTGGTTAGTTACTATAAATACAAATTATCATTTAAGAGAGAGAAATGCTATCTCTTCCAATCTCTTTTTGTGTTCCCTACTCCTTGGGAAGCACACAGAGAATTGCATAGTGCAAAGCTCCCCAGTCAGGAAGACCTGGGCTCAAAGTGGGCTTCCTCTGTGTACTTACCCTGAGCCACTATCCTGAGCTCTGATTTGCTCATCTGTAAATTTGAGATAATGTATTATTATGCCAAATGCTATGTATTACACCTTGCTGTGTTGTTTTACAGGTTCAGTTAAATATTGTGTGAGGTAGTGTCAACCATGTAAGAAACATTCAATAAACATTTATTTCGAAACTTCTTCTGAGTTTTTAATAAGTACACCTCAGCCATCTTCCTTTCTTCTCAAAGAACCTAAAATATTTTCCAAGGTATAATTTCACATTATTGCATGCTCTTTCTTCTTGCTTTGAGGGATTTTTGATAATCTGTTACGATAATTATCCCATTTCCAATAATTATCTAAATGGCCTGCATTTCCTCCTTCCTTCCTTTTCTGTACTTCAAATACATAGAAAAGCATAGTAACGAAGCCATGTGCGGTGGCTCACACCTGTAATCCCAGAACTTTGGGAGGCCGAGGCAGGCGGATCTCTTGAGCTCAGGAGTTCAAGCTAGCTTGGGAAACATGGAGAGGCTGTCTCTGCAAAAAATACAAAAATTGACCAGGTGTGGTGGTATGCTCCCGGAGTCCTAGTTTCTTGAGGGGTTGAGGCTGAGATCCAAAGATTGCTTGAGCCCAGAAGGTGGAGGTTGCAATGAGCAGTGATCATGCCACTGAACTCCAGCCAGGGTGACCGAGGGAAACCCTTTCTCAAAACAAACAAACAAACAAACAAACAAACAGACAAACAGAAACCAGAAAGAATAGTAACCATTACCTTTGTAACCCCATAAAATCCCATTATTTTCACATATTTGCCTCACATGTATCTTTTTTAAAACATCATAGAATAAAGTTGAAGTCATCTATTTTGAAGTTGGAATACATCATTCCCAGGAATGTTTTTAAGCTTTCATTGCACATGCATGGATGTATTCACAATGCATACAATTGTTTTGCAATTTTGTTTAGGTTAAAGAAAATGTGTCAGCCGGGCATGGTGGCTCATGCCTGTAATCTCAGCACATTTGGAGGCCAAGGTGGGCAGATCACTTAAGGCCCCATGTTCGAGATCAGCCTGGCCAACATGGTAAAACCCTGTCTCTACAAAAAACACAAAAATTAGCTGGATGTGGTAGTGGGCACCTGTAATCCCAGCTACTTACATGGCTGAGGTGGGAGACTTGCTTGAACCTGGGAGGCAGAGGTTGCAGTGAGCTGTGATTGCCACTGCACCCCAGCCTAGGCAGGAAAAAAAAAGAAAAGAAAATGTGGCATACTCCATGCAACATTCTGGGTGACTTGTTTTGTTGACGCAACCGTTTTTGAGATTTATCCAAGTTGTTCCATTTTGGTTTCTGTATTAAATTCCATTGTATGAATATACAGCACTGCATTTATCATGCTCCCATGATGGACATTTGTGTCTGCACTTTCTCTATCACCAACAATCTGACTATGTTTTTAAACAATTTGCCTTATGTCCATATTCCTGCATTTCTCTAGGGCAGCAGTTTACAAACATTTTTGTCTCAGGACCCGTTTACACTCCTGAAGCTTATTTAGGACCATAACAAGATTTGTATATGTGTCTTACAGCTATCAACATTTATCATATTAGATATCAAAACTGAGAAAATTAAAATATATATATATATAAATTCATTCATTTTTAAAAGCACTAATAAACCCACTATATGTTAATTATTACATTAAAGCTGTGTATAGCTATAAATGTATAGACTATTACCAAATTGTTCTCCAAAGTGATTGACAAAATGCATACCAATAGTATACAAGCATTTCTGTTTCTTTATATCTTCTACAACACTTGGTATAGTTAGGCTTATTAAATTTGATCAGTCAGATGGTTAGAAGAGAGTGTCTCATTATTGTTCTAATTTCTACTTCCCTGCAACAACAAGGTTCTTTATTAACTCTTCCCAAGGTACCAAGTTTAAGCACACTCAGGATCCTGATGTAGATTACTTTACAAAATTTTGTTTTAAAGTTATTGTTCAGAATTCAGAATACATTATTATTATTATTACCATTAAACATAGAGACAGGTTATAAATAGTGGGCACTGTTCCAGACTAGCCCACAAAGACTGAGTTACCCTAAGACGTAGAGGGTTAAGAGATCTAAGGTACACGTGGGGGACACAACACATGCTGGGGCTGGCCAGGAGGGTAGGGGGAGAAAGAGCATAAGGATAAAGAGTTAATACATGTGGGGCTTAAAACCTAGGTGATGGGTTGACAGGTGCAGCAAATCACCATGGCACACATTTACCCATGTAACAAACCTGCACATCCTGCACATGTATCCTAGAACTTAAAATAAAATTTGTTGGAAAAAAAAGACTAATAGCACAGCACAGTCAGGGGAGGGCTGGCCTTGAACTTAAGACCCAGTCTCAGATCCCACTCTGTCAATACTCATCTGTGTTACCTCCCTGAATCTATTTTTCTCAACTATGAAATGAGTATAATAACACACATTCTCCTACTTCACAGAGTATTGCAAGGATCAAATGAGATGTAAAAATCCATTAAAACTCTGTGATGGTATATCCACACAATTGAGCACTATGCAGCTATAAAAAAAGAATAAGGAAGATACCTACAAACTGATATAAAGTCATTTCTAGGACATGTTGTTTAGGATAATAAAAGCACAAAAGATACATATATAAATATATATATATATATATCTTTTGTGTATGAAAGACATACAGATATAGATGTTAGATATAGATATAGATACCTATATCTCTGTATGGCTCCATTAGCCTATTTTTGTAAAAAGAAACACAGGACAGAGAAAATTGAAACTGATGAGATTGGTTGCCTGTTGAGGTAGTCAGGAATTTATTGGAAGGGATACGGAAGAGAAAGTCAAATGTTTGAGTATATAGCTGTATAGTATGGACTTTTTGAACCCATTAATGTTTACATACTCCAAAATTAAATAAAATTAAACTGAGTCAATAAAATCGAAGGGGGCAAGTCCTAAAAGGTCACACAAATGAAACAATTAAGCTTAATTGTATTTCAAATGGAGAGCATGACCACAGTGAAGAGGAGGGAAACTAACACAAATAATTTTGTTTTTAAAAAATCAATTTACTCTGATTTGTTTTTTGAACAGAATATTTTGACTATAAGAAAAAACTGATTGTGGACAAATCTTGAACTCTAGTAGGGTTTGTTTTAGCAGTGTTGTGGGTTAGCAATTCTGAACAACTTCCTATGTATCATAGGAGTTAGCAATGAGTACATGTATTGATGATGTTGAGAAGAGACATACAAATACATAATAGCAAAAGGCTAAGAAGAACCCTGTGGCATTGAATTGGAATTGGTGGTATTAGCCTGAACGCATGGTTTTTAAATACTATTATAGACATAGTCACACTTGTGAGTACGTGTGTGTATTCTCCAGGTTTTCTGCTGAAAGGACCTCAAAACAATGACACCCAAAAGCAATAAACACATTTAGTATCCAAATGTCTATATACTGTCTCCCACTGAAAAGAAGCAGGACTTCTCCAAAAAAAAAAAAAAAAAGGCTAGGGTGGGGAAAATGCAATACAAGCCCTGAATACTTTGTTATGTCATAACAAAGAAGTGCTAAAAAAAAGAAATGCTAGGGACATGTTAAAAGGACATGAAGAAAAGCTTGAAGGGGCTTTTCTCGATCAAAGGCTGGGAAAAGTTGAGCATCAAGTTCAATAATATTAATAATAGATTGTAAACCTTTGGGTAAAATAAGAATCTGTTACTCCCTACTGATTAAACAAACAAAGAAATAAGTAAATAAGAGAGAAGAGAAAGGTCTTCTAGTGTAATTAATAAGTTTAGGGAGAATGGTGGACGTGGAAAATTATCATTTTGCAACTATTATACAAACAATTGATTTAGGCAAGAATCATCATCAGTGAATGCTCAAACTAGTTGTGGGAATGTCACCACAAACTTCCACCTTTGAGAAAACACTATGAGCTACACAGTTTATGGTTAATCATCTAGGTTGGTAAGATGGCTAGGATTACGGTTTTCCTCATTTTATAGTTTAGAAACTGAAATTTAGCTATGAAGCAGCTTAGGCCACATGTCCTAGAGATATTATTCAAATCCAGTCGGCCACAGCCAGAGTTGTCCCTCTTCCCCCATAGGCTGGAGATCCTGGTGACGCCACCTGCTTGGCCACCTGGCTCTCTGGTGTCCTAAACTCTAGTGAGAAGAAATGTGTGGGTGAGGGTCCAATCTGTGAGTAGGGAGACACAGTGTGGCTTTGGGATTCCACATCACAATAGTAGCCAGGCAGCTAGGCAGAGACATGAGGTATGATGAGTGACAGCAGTTTGTGTAGGCCAGTGCATAGTTGTATTTCTCCACATCCATCTCTCCTAATTCAGGCTCAAGCCTCTTGCTTTTTCTTTAAAAGCAGCATTAGGGGAGAATAATGTTACCTGAATTAGCCAGATATTCATCTTGTCTCTTCATTTCTTTTGACCCATATAAACAAAGACCCAAAGTACTCCAGTCAGAAAATATTTGCAAACTATGCAACTGACAAAGTCTAATATCCAGCATCTATGAGGAACTTAAACAAATTCACAAAAGAAAAACAAAAAACATTAAAAACTGGGTAAAGGACATGAACAGGTACTTTTCAAATGAAAACATGCATGCAGCTAACAAGCATATGAAAAAACCTCAATATCACTGATAATTAGAGAAATGCCATCCAAAACCACAATGAAATACCTTCTCACATAAGTCAAAAAGGCTATTATCAAAAAGTAAAAAAATAACAGGCTGGCAAGGTTGCAGAGAAAAGGAAACATTTAAACACTGTTGGTGGGAGTGTAAATTAGTTCAGTCATTGTGGAAAGCAGTGTGGCCATTCCTCAAAGAGCTAAAAACAGAATTACCATTTGAACCAGCAATTCTATTACTGAGTATATACCCAGAGGAATATAGATCATTCTATCATAAAGACACATGCACGGAAATGTTCATTGCAGTGCTATTCACAATAGCAAAAACTTACATAAGCAACCTAAATGCTGTGGATGATAGACTGGATTAAAAAAATGTGGTACATATACATCATGGAATACTATGCAGCCATGAAAAAGAATGAGATTATGTCTTTTGCGGGAACATGGATGGATCTGGAAGCTATTATCTTTAGCAAATGCAGGAATAGAAAACCAAATACCAAATACCACATGTTCTCACTCATAAGTGGGAGCTAAATGATGACAATTCATGAACCCAAAGAAGGTAACAATAGACACTGGGGTCTACTTGAGGGTGAAGGGTGGGAAAAGGGAGAGAAGCAGAAAAAATAACTACTGAGTACCGGGCTTAATGCCTGGGTGATGAAATAATCTGTACAAAAAACCCCGTGACACAAGTTTACCTATGTACCAAGCCTCCACATCTACCCCCAAACCTAAAATAAAAATTAAAAATAAAACGTGCTCCAGTCAGTGGAAATCTTGTAGGTCTTGCTTCCAAAAGTGGCTGCTGACTAGGGCTGAGCTCTTGCCTTATCTGTGCACATCAGGGCCTATTTACAAAGAGCCTCAGAGTCAGCTGTTGGATGTTATCTCTGACTAGGTTATATAAATAGCTACACAGATGCACTGACAGGATTAAAAAAAAAATTCCTTCATACCACTTCATTTGTTAATTGGAAATATTTAAAGTATACCACAATTTTTATAATCTTGTTTCCTAATTATAATTATTTTGTTTGGCCGGGCGCGATGGCTCACGCCTGTAATCCCAGCACTTTGGGAGGCTGAGGCAGGCAGATCATGAGGTCAGGAGATCCGAGACCATCCTGGCTAACACAGTGAAACCCCATCTCTACTAAAAAAAAATACAAAAAATTAGCCGGGGGTGGCGGGCGCCTGTAGTCCCAGCTACTCGGGAGGCTGAGGCAGGAGAATGGTGTGAACCCGGGAGGCGGAGCTTGCAGTGAGCTGAGATCACGCCACTGCACTCCAGCCTGGGCAACAGAGTGCGACTCTGCCTCAAAAATAAAACAAAATAAAATAAAATAAAATAAAATAAAATAAAATAAAATATTATTTTGTTTATTTATTTGTAGTATATCAGAAGCCTCAGGCTGGGCAAGGTGGCTCATGCCTGTAATCTCAGCACTTCGGGAGGCCGAGGAAGGCAGATCACCTGAGGTTGGAAGTTCCAAACTAGCCTGACCAACATGGAGAAGGCCCATCTCTACTAAAAATACAAAAAAATTAGCTGGGCGTGGTGGCAAGTGCCTGTTATCCCAGCTACTGGGGAGGCTGAGACAGGGGAATCGCTTGAACCCAGGAGGCGGAGGTTGCAGTGAGCCGAGATCGCGCCATTGCACTCTAGCCTGGGCAGCAAGAGGGAAACTCCGTCTCAAAAAAAAAAAAAAAAAAAAAAAAGAAAGAAAGAAAAAAGAAAAAGCCTCAAAAAATGGCAGTGATGCAAGGATTCTGTTTCTCTCTGGATAGTCCCCTATTTGTATGTCTATTTCCTGCTTTTGAGTTTAACTTATTTTTGGTTAAATGAGGTCATATGATGGTCAGTAGAGGTTGTTGAATAAAATAATGCGTTTTTTTGAGACAGGGGTCTCACTCCGTTGCCCAGGCTGGAGTGCAGTGGCCCAATCTCAGCTCACTGCAACCTCCACCTTCCAGATTCAAACGATCCTCCTATCTCAGCCTCCTGAGTAGCTGGGACTCCAGACGCACACCACCACGTCTGGCTAATTTTTTTTTTTTTTTTTTTTTTGGTAGAGAGGAGGTTTTGCCATGTTGCCCAGGTTGGTCTTGAATGCCTTGGCTCAAGTGATCTGCCTGTCTTTTGACCACCCAAAGTTCTGGGATTGCAGGTGTGAGCCACTGCTCCCGGCCAAAATAAAATCTTTTGCTGTTAATTTTTCAACCAACAGATCACCAATTTTATTTTATTTTATTTTTTATCTATTACTTTGGATTCAAGGGGTCCATATACAGGTGTGTTACAGAGGTTGATTGTGTAATGCTGGGGTTGGGAGTATGATTGAACCTGTCACCCAGTGGGTGAGCATAGAACCCAGCAGGGTTTTTCAACCCTCTCACCTTCCCACTGTAATATTCCCCAGTGTCTATTGTTTCCATGTTTGTGTCCGTGTGTACCCAATGTTCAGCTCCTACGTCTACAGGAGAACATAAGGTATTTGATTTTCTGCCTCTGCATTAGTTTACTTTGGATAATGGCCTCCAGCTGTATCTGTGTTGCTGCAAAGGATATGATTTTGTTCTTTTTATATGACTGCTTAGTATTCCACGGTGTATATGTACCACATTTTCCTTATGTAGTCCACTGCTGATGGGCACCGGGGTTGATTTCACATCTTTTCTATTGCATATCACAAATTTTTGATGCCCTGGAAAAATCACACTAACAATAAGGAGAACAGAACTACTGTATAGCAAATGGAAACTCTAGCAAAGAGTAGTCAATATGACTAGCTGGCTTTAAGCCAATTTGATATTATTTTTTGCTGGAATATCTTTTTTCTGGCTTTGAAATCGTCTTTCTTTTACTTATTCTTTTCATGCTGCCTTATTTACCTGAATTTAAAGTGGCATTTTTATTTAGAATTTGCTTATTTAAATAGTATTATAAGTATCTCATTGAATATATTTAAATACATTTTAAGTTCTGTTTACAAAGTGCTCCTTGTTCTTAATAATGAATACTTTTACATTTTGCTATTGGAGGAAAAATTAAACTAACGTCACCTCTTAGGTCAATACAATTCATCACAGTAATTAACACAAGAGGGTGGGCACACCTAGAATGACCCTACCCTTGGAGTTCCATGTCAGAGAAGGACAATGTGGCATTGCAAGTGCATGACTATGTGTTATAAGGGGTATCCATCCCTCACATGCTACAGAGTTGATGTATCTGAGATCACCAACATACTCACTCAGTATTACAGGATGAAATTTGGAAAAATCCATACATAAGGCCTCTGCACTTCTGTAATTTTAAATGTATTTTCTATCAACTGTCCTCATCCCTACTACTTCCAAATTCTGATATTTTGTCAGGTGCTGAGGAGAAATTCAACAAAAGGAAATGCGTTTTCACTCTTTCTCCTAAGCTTGAATATATATATCTATATATAGTGTCAACTGATCTATAAAGTATCCCTTTTGTAGTAAATTATTGCTTTTATGTTTTTGTTACTAGATAAGAAATTATTTACTTAATTAGGAGAAAAGTTAGAGACCCAAAAGTCAAATTTAAAATAAATATATTAGAAACATTTTTTGAGGGTCTATAATATACCATATGCATTTTTAATGAAAACCTTGTGAGGTAAAAATTTTCATTTTGCAGAAGAGGAAAATGACATTCGGTAAAATTATTTACAGAGTTTTACAGTGAATAAATGACAGAAACGGCATTTGAACCCAAGTCATTTTTGCATTTCCTGTGACATTGCCCCTCAGAAGTTTCTCCCAGATGCCTTCCCAGAGGGCAGTGTGTTGACAGACATTGCTTCTGTGACTCCCAGAGTCCCAGAGAGGAACGCAGAGATAACTTTATGCATCAGGGGTTTCCAGAAGCAGAGTGTGGGAACTCTGAATTACCTTCTCTGTTTCTCTCAAAATTCTCACCTGGGCTAGAGGCTGATTTGCCTTAGGTCCAGGTTTCCTTCCGGGTAGGCCGTGAGCTTAATTGGGCTAATGCTGTCTGCAGGCAAGGCCAGCTGCTGGTGGGGTGAGTTTATTTCAGGGGAAAAATCATGTTCCCACTTGCCACAAATCTAAGTTGCATGCTCATCCTGGTTTTTCACAGCAATCAAGCTGGTATTTCCATCAGGCTGGATTCTGTGTCTCTAGCTCAGCTGAACTCAAATTCTAGAAGGAAGAGTTCTGAAGCAATGCTGTGTATCTATCCCCTATAAAGTGTCAACAGGTATGAAGTCTTGGTTTCACAAAACACCTGCAACTGAAGACATTGGACTCTCAGTGTTCTCCCCCTCTGTCAGCTCAGTACTCTCACCTTCTCTTACCTGAGCGACCATGATCCATACCATCTGTGCTCTGGGCTAGGCTGCAGATGACCTGTTTGTGCCACAGTCAGCCGTGAGGCCCACAAGGGCAGATTCCTTTGCGTATAAGTGTCTCCAGTACCTGGCACTTAAAATGCACTCAGTAAACACGGATTTAGTGAATAAGTATAAGGATTGTACTTCATTGCCTAGGGGAAAAGAGTAATCTCCTATTTGGGCATGAGTTTTGGAAGTCGCACGGCATCCATCAGTAGTGAATGAGAAGGTGTTTGTTTCTGCTTCTCCTTTAGAAAACAAGCAAAATATGTGGTTTCTGAACCCATGGATCTTACAGTTTTTTCATACACAGACAGAAAAAGCAATAATGATTCATGAGTGTGTGTGACAAATGCCAAGTCAATTGAACAAACAAAAAATGCTACAGATAATCCAAAGAGTAGTCTCTGCTGTGAAAGAGCTTTAAAATAAGTGAGTTTTGAAAGATGACTGGGGTTTATAGAAAGCAATGGAAGTGAGATTGAAGTGAGCGAAGGCGTGGTTGGTAGAAGAATGAGCCAGGTGGGTTTACAAATACAGAAGACAGCAGGCTGCTTTGAGAAAGGTTTTAATTAAGAATCTATAAGCAATTAGCCTCAGAACATGAATGAAGGCCAGATTATGGAGTGCTCTGAACACAGTTCTTACGAGTTTGAACTTTGTTTTACAAGAAATAAGCATGTATGTTAGGATTTCATTGGCTACACTCAAGCTAGCTTAAAGGGGAAAATAAATTTTTTTAGAGATTTTGGGATATCTTTCACATGGTAATTATCTTATATATAGTGGTGATATTGAATTGAACTTTTAGAATAACCTTCCTTTAAGATGGATGGAAAAAATAAAGAGAAGAACAGAAATGATAAGGAGAAAGAGGGTGTAGTTGCAAGAACATTTACTAGATGGCCTTGAGACAGTAAAAGAAAAATTGAAAACATTCTAGTTTAATAGTCCTTTGCCCCAGCCCTCATCCTTGGGGGGTGCCTTGATCAGTGCCAAAGGCATGTTTGTGACTAGAAGAAGAACTGTGTTTTCATGGCTGTGTTTTCTCCGTGCCTCTTCAACCAGGAACGAAGAGTTTCCTATTGAAGGAAAGCATTTTCACAGGAGCAGCTTTTTCCTTTTCCTCTCCACTGTGTTTTATTGTCAGCACACAAAATACTTTCATCATGTCTCATTCTGCACAAAGCAGGACAAAGTCAGGCACTGTTACTACTTTTAAAAACCAAGAGAGCCAACAATACGTTGTATGATAGATAGTATAGTTTTTATAGTGAATTTTCTTTAATTGCACATATTGATCTTATTTTGAAAATTAATTCAGAGGGCAAACTCTACTCAGTCTATGATATTATACTAAACAGCTGTAAAAGCATCAAGTGTTTAAAAAGCTGGGGTTATAGGTCAGACAAAACCAACATTACTTTATTTGTTCAAAGAAGATACAAAAAAAAAACCATTGGCATGGACACAGATCTAATAGAGAAGCAGTTTGGGAAACACAAATGAGCAAATTTTCTCATTTTTTCTTTAAAAAAACAATTATGAACTTGCACAATTTTATAGAAAGAAAAAATGGAACATTGAGGTACAATGACTTATTTCAATTTAATTCACATTATTCCAATTTTACTTCCAATCTTTTCATGTACATCTATAAAGTTTACATTGTTATATATAAGTACCCCTAGGATGTTGTCTTCTGGGATTTTTTTTTTAATTTTTAAATTTTGTATTACCATGTCCATATATTGACATTAGTTAGCACGTTTGTCATTTTAATGTCCCTATAGCATCCCAGCATGTTGACATAACCCCTATGTCCTTGGAAGCTGGAGAGTGAGTTAGGGGGCTTTAAGAGTTATAAGGCTTTTCTCCAACTTTAAATTAACCTGGTGTGTATGCAAGTTCAGCAAAGTAAAACACTATACAGCAGGAGCCAGGAAAGTCTTTAGATGAAAGATTATGTTATGGTTATTTTCAGTAAGGTCTTCGTGACTTCTGTTTGTAAGCTGTTATTTACCTTAAAAAAACACAGGGGCAAGATAATAATTTATTGAACAGTGCTGGAATAGCAGAATGAAGAAATATGTGTGCCAGTTGTTGAGTTATTATCTATTAGCTTGAAACTAACCCTTTTACACTCTGCTTTGTGACACTGGGGCTCAAACTCTGCAGACCACATTTCTGCTTTGCCAACAGCTCCATGTTTGACTCTGTCCGTAAGGGTATGTGGGAAGGTCTACAAATCTGGAAGGGAAAAAGGGATTTATTTCTTCCAACTTGCGTCCTATGACTTTCTATCTACTTCCTGTCAGCTTTCTGTTCCTGTGAACGTTTTTTCAACAATACTTCCTCACCATAGTGGCAGTAGTTCCTTTCTGAAGTATCTGGATCCAGTTTGCTTGCAGAACCAGCTCTATTTTCTCTTCTCATCCCCATCCCAAGCTCAAAGATCCCACTATCAGCTAAGCAGTGCTCCTTCTCAGAGGTCTGGATTTCCATTTCTCATTTTTCTTTGCTTCATTTTTACTCTTCTTTACTACCTTCTATTAAAATGAAAACTGTTTTAAATCCCCTTATCTTTTGCTCTACTGGTATTGATGTTGTAGGTTCAATTTCTATTCTTTTCATCATTGTGCTGAATTTCAACATAAATAATTATGAATTTCTCTAATATAATATACAGTTATTTAGAATGTCTCTTTTCCTTAAGAATATGATAAAGACTTTAGCATACTTTAATTGCCCAATAAAACCCTGCCTTCGCTTTGTCATTGTTTTTTTACATTTTTTTACAAAAAAATAGTTATTACTATCTTTCCAAATTAATTAAATTTATCAAAATTATCACTTTCTTTACTTACCTTTGCTTCTTATAGCCCATCCTTTTCTCTGAGAGGTTGTGTTTCTACTACGAGTGTTAGAATTTTATATTATTCTTATAATTGTATAGTCTGAAAAATGTCCTGATTGTAAGCTCACTTTTGAATGGTTATATAACTGGGTATAAAATTCTAAGTAACCACTTTTTGACAACTTAGTTAATTCTGTTTTGTTTTGTTTTTTGAGACAGGGGCTTGCTCTGTCACCCAGGCTGGAGTGCAGCGGCACCAACTCAGCTCACTACAACCTCTGCCTCCTGGGTTCAAGCAATTCTCATGCTCCAGCTACCCAAGTAGCTGGGATTACAGGATGCGCCACCATGCCCAGCTGATTTTTGTATTTTGGGTACAGATGGGGTTTCACCATGTTGGCCAGGTTGGTCTCGAACTCTGGACCTCAAGTGATTTGCCCACCTTAGCCTCTCAAAGTGCTGGGATTACAAGGCGTGAGCCACTGCGCCTGGCCAACTTAGTTTATTCTAAGTTTACATTCCGAAGATATTCTTACTTTGTTTCCTGGCTTCTATTCCTCCATGAGAAATTTGCTGTTACTAATTACTATCGCCTATCAGAAATTTTCCTTTTTTTCCTCTCTGATAACTTCTAAGATTTTCTCTTTATCCTGAATGTCCTACACTTTCATCCTTGTGTGTTAAGGAATGAATTTATTTTTTAATTAGCCTGCAAATTATTCAGAGTATACTCTCAATCCAAGAGTTATGCTTATTTCTTCAGTTTAGAAAAATTTTAGTCACTATTGTTTCATTTACTTTTTCTCTGCTGGTTCTTCAAAATTATTCTCTGGGAGCTCATACTGAGTAGGATAGGTTGCCAAGGAAGTGACCATGTCCTTTGGACACAACAACCGTGGTGACTGTACAATCAACACAATAAGCCTCAGCATTCACATTGTAATTGAGCTCACCCAAAGAAAGCTATCTTCAGTAGAAACTTTCCCCTGTTGAGATCATGCACACATTGATTTTACCTGTCCTCACACTGACCCTTTGCTCATTATAATAAAAAAAAAAAAACACATCCCTAGGTAGAGATTTAAGATGCTAATGGGACATGTGACATATAAACAAGCATCTACAGCTTCTGCGCATGTGCACCCCAAAGACCACCCAAAACGTGCTTACCAGTGGCACCTCTTCCCACCTCCTTATGAATCATGTAAAACTTCCATAAAGGGAGTTTCTCCAGCAATATTTAGCACTGTCTCGTCCTTATGAGCAGCCTGCCCTAAACTTGCTCTCTTTTGGATATACTGTCTATTCTGCAGTTAACTTTCAAAATATTTTCTTTTTCCTTTTACAATAAATTGTGCTACGTCTCCTTTGCTGTGTGTCTCTTATTTAAATTGTTTCAAACTACAAAAAGAAGAACTGAGGTCTCTCACAACAGCTGTCAACATTTATGGTACCATGACACAGAGAAAGGTTTTTCCGCTTCGTTGACTTCAGTTTCCCTTCCCCCGAGATGAGTAGATTACCTGGTTAACTATCACCGCTCTTTCCAGAGCTGTTTCAGTGAAGTTCTGCCGGGGAAGTTTTAAGTCACCTATATTCTTTCTGTGAATATATGCGCTGCTCTCCTTTTGGCTGCAGCTTCTGTGCTATTTATACTAACCACATGGCACCATGGGTTGCTCTCAACATTAAATATTCGGGTTATTTTCTTGCTTAGTTTCACATCTTTCTGGCCTCATTTCAGACTCTGCTCGTTTGCTGCCTCTCCAGCAATACTCGCCCGCCACCTAGTGGCTATTTTGATTTATTTTCTACTCAGGTTTTCTGTTTACAGTATTTTCTGTTCTGAGGGACACGTTAAAAGCACCCCATCCCTCTAGGCTTTATGCATTTTCAAACTCCTTGAGATTGTCTTTCAACAGGCTTTATTTGCTGAACAAAAGATGCACAGTCACGAGGAAGCCCTTTTGTGGGGATTGTATCCTGGCATTCCAGGTATTATAATTAGGCATCACAAATGGCAAACCAGTGATGTAGGGAAGGAAAGGCTTGGAAGAGAGACATCTGGGGCTCCCAGCCGGCAATGGGGGCCACTACGGTCAGGTCTAAAGACTTCCAGCGCCAGTGAGACCTAGGAAGGTGCATGGAAAATACCAGTGACCTCCTAGGGCCTTGATTTAATTGAGGTTCAAGGGGCACCCTCAACCCATTGTGGTCCATGTTGGCTCATGGGGACGCCCATGACCTCCTAGACACCAGTATATGTTTCTGTCATCGTGGGATTCTTTCAGCACTACGGGAGCCACCGCTTCTACTCTCACTGAAACACCCCTGGGATGTATATTTAAAAACTAGAACATCTTTTGGCTAGATGAGCTTAAAAAAAAAAAAAAGAAAAAACTTATCTTTTTTTTATAACACTGTTTGGCCTGGGTACAAGTTAGCAGACAATGAAAAATGGCTGGAGAATGAAACCATGAACTTCAACACCAACCTATAGCTAGATCTTTTCTATAGAAATTAGGGAAAGTGGTCTAAGGTACCCTATTACAGGCCTTTATGGTCTGAAAACAGAACCCAGTTCTATGCAGCATCTGTGGGCTAAAACCCAGTAAGCCAGAAAGCCACCCAGACCCATTAGAAGATCCTCTTTTTTTTAAGGAGAAGGGATACTAGGCCCCATGGCCCAACTCCAGCTCCAGACAGGGACTCCCAGAGGCCCACACCTCCTTCCGAGTCCCTAGCATCCCCTATGCTATCAGAGTCTTCTGTAGAATCTAATCCCGTTTCACCTCCCGCTTATGCTCATCTCTGTCCTCCTTTGCCAAGTTCAACTGGGACTAACCCAGCTGGAGTGACACACAGTGGGACTTCATACCATCCAGGAACAGAGAAATGGCTCCCCTTCTGGGAATTCCCCAATGGAAAAGAGACTATCGGAGTACATGTTCCATTCTCAATAAATGTTCTAACCCAACGCAAGCAGAAACTCAGACAGTATTCAGAGGATCCCAGTGTATTACTGAGGACCCCGGGCTCTAACTTTTGCCTTTGACTTAACTAGGAATGATATACAAGTTGTTCTTTCTACTTGCTGTATTCCAGAGGAAAAACAGAGAATCTGGCTAGCCCATCATGGATACTCAGATAGCGGGGACACTGACCAGCCTGCTACCCGTGAAGTGGGAGCTGTTGCTGTTCCCTCCCAGGACTCAGATTGAGATTACAGCAGGTCCAGAAGAATAAAACAATAGAGACTACACGGTCCAGTGCCTCCTGACAGGAATGAGACAATGTATTAAAAATCCTGTTGACTGTGAAAAGCTCAAAGAAGTCACAAAGGAAAAAGATGAAAACCCTGCCCTCTTTCAAGGACACTTAATACAGGCCTTCCAAAAGTTCACCAACATAGACCCTAGATCTGCTGAAGGCCAAGTTTTACTGGGGCAACACTTTATCAGCCAGTCTGCCCCAGATATCAGGAAAAAATTTACAAAAATTACAATTAGGGCCACAAACACCTACGCCGCAACTAATAGAAGTGGCTTTTGAAGTGTTTAATAACAGAGATCTGTCTGAGGAGAAAGACAGAGTCCATCCAGCATGGGAACAGGTGCAATAAGGCCCAGACTTACATAGTAGCTGTTGCTGTCAGTAGTGTTCTACAACCTCATGGTCACCCCTGGGAACCTCAAAGCTTGGAAGCTGGTCAATGACGAGGTGACAACAATCAAAGGGCCTGCTTTAAATGCAAGCAGTCTGGGCAGTGGGCTAGAGAGTGCACCTGGCTACCCCCTGGGGCCATGCCTCATCTGTAAACAAGCCACTGTAAACATGCCACTGGAGAGTGGATTGTTTCCCGAAGGAAAAGGGGATGTCCTCCCTTGAGATGGCACTGACCCAAGACTGAGGAAGCCCGGGATCCAGATGGCCCCCTCCAAAAAGAACATTCCAGTCACCAAACTGGAATTCTGGGTGACCCTTGCCGTGGCAGGTACAAATATTGATTTTTAAAAATTGATACCAGGGCCTCTTACTCTATCCTAACTTCTCATGATGGACATTAACCTCCACAAATTGTAACCAGAGTCAATGGGCAACACCATTCTTACTATTTGACTCCCTTACTCACATGTCAGTATAGAAATCACTTTTTTTTTTTGCTTTCCTGGGTGTCCTACCCCACTCTTAGGCAGACACTTATTAAATATGGGAGTCCTTATATCACTCAAAGGCACCAGTTGCTACCAAATGGTCCTCACTGCTGGACCAACAGATTACCTACCTTTGTCAATCTTAGAACAAGTAAATACTGCCATCTGGCATGATGGAGTACCTGGAAGAGCCCTTCAGGCTCAACCAGCAGTCATTAAACTGTGGGACCCCAATAGGTACCTCAATAAAAAACAATATCCCTCAAAATTAAAAACAAACCAAAAGATTAGAGCCCTTGATTTCTAAATTCTTTCAGCATGATTTACCACTGCCATGTCAATCACCTCGTAATACTCCTATTGTACCAGCCATAAAACCAAACCAAAAATATCTACCAGTGCTGGACTTGAGAATCATAAACCTGGATTCCAGGATTTGTACTAATGGCTTGTCCTCTATATGAGGCCACTAAAGGGCCTCACACTGAGACCTTACAATGAAAAAAAAAAAAAAAAAAAACCCAGGGGACCCTTATTGAGACTCCTGCTCTGGGAATTCCAAACTCACAAAAGCCACTCACCTTATATGTGAACTTTTCTCCCCAAATAACTCTGGGAACCAACCAAAACAAAGGCCCCCTCCTTTATTAATCCTTTTCCAGTAACAGGAACCTATCCTGAAAAGGACTGACAAACTCATTACACCCAGATGACCTCGTGTTGAGGATTTAAATATCTTTTAGTTTTTGCAAACGTCTTTACTAAATGAGTAAAAGCTTTTCCTACCAAAACAAACAAACAAAACTGCAAAAGTGGACAAAGCACTACTAAAAAAAAAAAAAAAAAAATCATACCACAATTTGGCCTCCTCAATGCCTCACAGGGCAATAACAGCTCCTCTTTTGTTACAACTATAACCCAACGGATAGTCCAAGCTCTAGAAATTAAATATCATCTCCACTCCTCGTGGAGGCCACAAGTCTCTGGCAAAGTTAAAAGGACTAATCAAACTTTAAAACAGACCCTGGCAAAATTGTGCCAGCAAACGTCTAAGTCTTGGTACACTCTGCCTATAGCCCTCATAAAAATAGGAATGGCACCCCCCAAAAAAGCAAAACTTAGTCCTTTTCAAATGACTGATGAAAGACCCTTCCTTACCTTAGACCTGTTCATCAAGCCAAAACTCAGTCTATTATAAAATACACTCAAAATCTACTCTACGTACAACAAACCATCTAAAAATATGACAATACGATGCTGCCCTTGCTTGGGCAAATAAAACACAACCCCAAAATCCTGCCTGGAGACTGGGTTCTATTAAAAAAAAGAAAAAGCTCCCCAACAGATCAACTTCTTCCTAAATAGATTAAAAAAAAAACAAAACACAAAACAAAAAAAACTTTAACAAGTACTACTAGCACACCAATGGCTGTAAAGCTACAAAAAATAGCCAGTCGGGTTCACAGGACCAAAATTAAACTTTACAGTAAACCTTTACAAACACCAGAAAAAGCTGCTAATTACACTTGCATGCCCATAGGGGATCGAAAACTTCTATTCAAAAAAACAACCCCAAATGGAGCCAAGTTGAAAAATAAATAACATCTTCATTTTCTTGGCACTTGCCTGCCATGCTCTAATGGCTTTTAGAGACACTGACCTGTCTACTAGAAAAATAAATAACCATACCATCAGTCTATTAAACTCAACTCAACTTTGTTGGCTTTGCATGACCAAAAAGTTAAAAATATGCCAGACCTGTGCCCTTAAAAGACTGGCCTAGCATCCCAACACATCTCCAGAGAAAAACTCACTGCCTCAGAGAATGGGGATATCAGGCGTAATAGTTAATACAAAAAAAACTGTGGGGTCAAGTCATAGATTCTTTAAGTTCTTCCTCTTAACTATCAATAATATTTCAAATGTCCCAAAAGAAAAAAAAAAGGTTTCTTATTTTATCTTTTATCCAGAACTATTCCCCTTTTGCCTTTTCAACAATCATGTTAGCTCCACCACTTTCGTAAGAAAATTTCAAGAGTCAGTGTAGCCGAACTGTTGTCACTGGGTCATCTATCTTAGTCAATACCTCTACAAAAATTAAACTAATAAATAAACAACTCACTCGTCCAACCAATTTCCTGCTCTATCATGTCCCCAAACCGGTATGGCCTCTATTTCCTGTGAACAAAACTAGAATCTCTAGCTTATCTGGGACAACGCTCACATGTGAAGCCTTTATCCATCCAATCTCAATATATCTTCTGAGAATTGTCAACATATCCGATCAAAAAATCACTACACCTTGTAGTGGGACCCTTAAAACAAAACTTTATTCCAAACACGTATTAATGCCACCATCCAACTTAACCATTCATTAATAGACCTAATAACCACTACCAGGTTTTGTGTTAAATACACAAAACCTTTCATTTATAGACCACAAATATTTTTTTAAAAAAAACCTCCAGTACTTTCACCACTTTAATACAAATATTTTACAACGCAAATTTCACCATCACAGAAAATGTGGGGAAGTTATAAATCTTCAGCATATTGACAACTCCCTCCACAGTGGAACGGATGATGCGCCATTGCTTACATTTCCTCCTGATTTTCGCATAGACGGACACATCTCTCCCTTTCCCCATGTACCAACATCACAAGATCCACCTTCGAGGAAAACCCTTTATTTCTTTAGTGTTAGTTCTATCCTCTCTATTAAAATTAGCAGGGTCAGCTACCAGAGGAGCAGACTTAAATATCTAGCATTAACTGTCTTAAAAAATCACAGTGACCTTCTGGCATACAGCAGAGGGCCTCACTAGACTTCAACAACATCTAGACTCCCTGGCCGCTATAATCTTACAAACCAAAGAGCCTTAAATCTTCTCACAGCCAGATAAAAAAACAAAACAAAACAAGACAAAAACATATTTATATCTATTTATATCTTTTTAAAAATACTGCTTTTACATCAATCAGTTCTGTTTAGTCAAAAAATATTAAATATTGTTACCCAGGCAGACAAAATTAAATCTTTAAAACCTTACATAAAAACTTAAAAACCATGACTACTGTCTGCCTTTCTCCCTGTAATGATGCCAGTCATCACCACACTTTTAACTTTTACTTTTGGTTCAACTTTGTTTAAAATACTAGCTAGTTCCTTACTCTCTCACTTACAACAATTCCAGGTCCACATGATGGTTTTACAAGACTTTCAACCTTTGGCTGCTAATGAGTTATCTCACATCTTGCTACCAGTCCCATAAATGCCATGGCTTACATCCCATTAAACCAGACAAAAACAGAGTCTAAGAACAAGGCTAGGCAGGAACAAGGCTCCACTCAACAAAAAACAATGCCAAAAAAAATGACCTAGTCCCTCAACTTCCCATGTAATTATGGGCCCTAAAATCTCTTAGGGAGAAATTGGAGTAGAATAGGTAGTCAGGGAAGGGACAATGTCCTTGAGACACAACAAGCATGGTGACTGTACAGTCAACACAATAAGCCTAAGCATTCACATTGTAATTGAGTTCATCCAAACAAAGCTATCCAGTAGAAAATTTCCCCTGTAGAGATCATGCACACATTGATTTTACCTGTCCTTAAACTGGCCCTTTGCTCATTATAATAGTAAGAAACACATTCCTGGGTAGAGATGTCGATACTAATGAGACATGTGATGTATAAACAATCACATAGGGCTACTGAGCATGTGCTCCCCAAAGACCACCCAAAACATGCTTACAAGTTTCACTTCTTCCCATCGCCTTATAAATAATCATATAAAACTCCCATGAAAAGAATTTCTTCAACAATATTCAACGCTGTCTCATCCTTGCAAGCAGCCTGCCCTAAACGCTGTCTCTCAGAGTGTAGTGTCTTTTCTAACTTTTGAAATACATTTTTTTCCTTTTACAATAAATTACTATGCTACCTTTCCTTTGCTGTGTGTCTCTTATTTAAATTCTTTTAAACGAAAGAAAAACAAGAACCAAGGTGTCTCACAACAGTTGACAACAATACGAGATGTATATTCGAGCTTATCAATTTATCCTCCAGTTATTCATTATTGTTTTATATTTTTATGTATTTGCCTCACTGTGCTTTATTTCAAGTGAAGTCCTCTGTAATTCCTGTCAATTCATGGAATCTTTTGTTGACACTGTCCCTCTAGTGTTTATTCTGTATGTTTAATTTAATTTTTTAATTCAGTTTTTCAATTTGCACTTTAAAAATATAAACTGTTTATCATTTCTGAGAGCTTTTATTTAATAATTTTTAAAATATTTTAAAATTAATGTTATTCCTTGTTATCTCTTTGCAGATGCTAAAGATTTTAAAAGACTTGTCCGGATTGTTTTATAAAATTAAGTTCATAGGAGACAAAATTATGAGAAATATTTTCATTATTAATTTTGCTGGATAACTTTCTTGCCATTTCAATCTGTGTTTTAGAATTTTGATATGCAGGCTTAGTTTGGATAGGAATTTGTTGTTGCTGCTGCTTTGGTGGTTGTTTATTGTGGTGAGTTTTGTTTTTTTTTTCTGTTTCCCTTTATGTTCTCTGTGCTGCTGTGAATTGAACTTCTTTACATTGTATTTTCTAATTGCATATCAAATATATAAGAATAAAAACATTTTTTAAACTTTTCATATCCTGCAGCTTCTATAAGCACATTTATTCTGTTTGGTTATTTCCTCATATATTGTCTTTAAATTAGTTGTGTTAGAAATGACAGTTTTTTTCCTTTCTATGTTTATAGTTGTTATTTTTCTTCTTGAGTATCTATGTCTGGCATTTCTAATGCTGCATCAGCCATGGTCTAGTCAGGAAAACAGAAGCCCCAGAAATAATTTAACACAAAGTTTGCCTAAATTGATTAAGTTTTCATTCAGAGGTGGAGAATGTAGAAAGGGAACACTGAAGTAATGTAGAGATTACAACTGCAGGAAGAAGCTGGGGAAATAAAGAGAAGAGATTGGGGTAATTGGAACTGGAAACTTAGAAGAGGGAATCTACACAGTTGGGGTCCAGGCCTCTAAGGAGGGGCATCATCAACAGCTGCTGCTATCTCAAGAACTTGAGGGAGGTGTCTTGTAGAGTGGGGCTCAGAATTTTGAGGCGAGACATAGGCTGACTGCTGTTTGTACCTCTAAATGGGTGTGCTGAGGTTGGTTCCTCATGTGTCAGGAAGAAAACTGAATAGTGGAACTAACCACTACTGCTGGAGGGAAAAGTCATTGCCGGAGCAAACCAACAGGAAGAGCAAAACAGGAAGGACCTACTCCCTTCTCTCTATTCTTGCCTTCCAATCCCATATACGCCTCCTAATGATAGAACCATGGAGCCATCTGGCAAAACAGCTGTTTTTTTTTACACTCTCAGCCCCACTAACACAGAGCAGAATCTAAAAAATTATGTTTAGAGCTGAAAGAACTTGACTCATAACTGGCACAAACACTTCCTAAAGAGGGTGATGATAGGCCATACAGTGGCTTTGTTCCTATATTTAAAAGAGAAATAGTGCTAGTATTTTTCATTAAGTATAATGCTGAGTTAGTTTTAAATATGTATTTTTTATCATGTAAAGAAATTAATACTTCATTCCTATTAAATTTAGATGTTCTTGACATCTGTGAAAAAAATTATATAGGCCAGGCATGGTGGCTCACACCTGTAATCCCAGCATTTTGGGAGGCCCAGGTGGAAGGATCACTTGAGTCCAAGAGTTCAAGACCAGCCTGGACAACATGGTGAGACCCTGTCACTGCAAAAAATATATACTTTTTTAATTAAAAAATTAACCAGGCATGGTGGCACATGCCTGTAGTTCCAGCTACTCAAAGGTTGAGGTGAGAGAATCTCCTGAGCCCAGGAGTTTGAGGTCATACTGAGGTCTGATCATGCCACACACTCCTGCCTGGAGAACAGAGCAAGATCTTGACTCAAATAAAATAAATAAAATGAAATAAAAATATTCAAACTCAAACCTAGAACAATTTGAGCAACAAAATAAATAATGAGAGCAATGGATTATAATGCATAGAATTTAAAAAATCCATGAGCCCATACTGATAAAAAGATTAGGTCAGTGAATAAGTAATTGTGGTTTTTGTTTTGCACCAACCTATAACTAAATGAATAAATATTTGGCCAAGACTCTAAACATTTAAAACTAAATAAATAAAATGATTTTATGTTTTACATTAATGTTATTGCCCTAGTTGACTTTATAAGTATTGTTTTAGTCATATATGAGAAGTAAACTTTTTGGGTCATCCTGCAGCAATAGGATGGAATTTCCCTTTGCCAAATTCGGCTTGGATGTTGAGACTGATGAGACCTCAGGCACTCCAAGAGTATACTAAAAGAGTTGCCACTCCCATAGTGAGGCTTTCTGGGAAGAGCAGGACAGGCTCCCAAGCAGATACAACAATGGATTGAGAGAGCAGGGAAGGGAGATCGGCTTGGTTTTTCATTGTGGTTGGAGGCTGAGCCTGAGGTGAGATACCCACATGTTGGCTAGGGCTTATGTGGTTTGAACTTGCTGCTGGTGCCAAAGGAGGGAGCTCCTGGGCTTTCCGATCAGCTTGCCTAGATGTGGGAAAGAAGGGAGAGGTGGGACATGAAATGCATCAACAGTCAAACATCAGAAATGGAATCAGACTATAATATAAGTCTTACTTTGTGTTAGGGCTGAATTATGTTTCCCCAAATTCATCTGTTGAAGAACAAACTCCTAGTCCCTCAGAAGAAGATATATCTGATTTTCTTATCCAGGCAGCAAAACAGGAACCTTATTATAAATTTATTTTGTCCAGTTTAACGTTTACTTGGCAAGATACCCTAAATATTTTAGTTGCTCAGTTTTCTAGTGACATTAGAAAATAATTTAAACATTAACATTAGATGGGGAATATAACTGTTACTATTATTTGGAATTATTTGCCACCAAAGAACTCTGGCAGCAAAGAGTTAATGACAGAAGAGATGGAGTATTGGGAAGGGAATTGAATTCATGTTTCAGATAGATGCCATGACTAGATTGTGCTCATGGTGTCCTTCAGCACTGAAATTCTGTGTTCTCTAAGGTACACTGAAGCTCTCAAATTATATGTGATGCTATGGTACATTAAATTCCACCCTATTGCTTCTCCATCGCCATCTTGATGTTATTTCTAAGTAAATACCTGAGAGGCAGCATTACCAAAAGAGGAAACATCAGTTCTTAAATTGTGGCATCCTAGGATTAAAGCAAAACATACTCTAAGATGTTTATTACTTCAAAAACAAACAAACAAACAAACACACATGCTTATACATGCCAGGCATCTCTCGTTCTTCACTTCAAATCATCTGTCTCAAGCCGAGACCAGATTCACACAGATGCCATCTAACGAAGTCTTACCTAAGGCACCCATATGTCTCACCTCTCACTTCCTGCCTTCCTGCCCATCACTTCCTGGTGGGGGAGAACTGTGCCCTAAAAATATCCCTTGTGCTTTATGTATTTAAACTCCCACTACCTACTTAAATCTTTGACAACCGCTGATCTCTTTACCATCTCTATAGTTTTGCCTTTCCAGGATATAATATAAATGGAATCATGTAGTATGTCACTTATTCAGACTAGCTTCTTTCATTTAACAATATTTCTTTAACATTCATCCATATTTTTTTTTTTTTTGAGACGGAGTCTCGCTGTGTCACCCAGGCTGGAGTGCAGTGGCGTGATCTCGGCTCACTGCAAGCTCCACCTCCCGGATTCACACCATTTTCCTGCCTCAGCCTCCCGAGTAACTGGGACTACAGGGGCCCGCCACCATGCCTGGCTAACTTTTTGTATTTTTAGTAGAGACGGGGTTTCACTGTGTTAGCCAGGATGGTCTCTATCTCCTGATCTCGTGATCCACCCGCCTCGGCCTCCCAAAGTGCTGGGATTACAGGCGTGAGCCACCGCAGCGGGCCAACATCCATCCATATTTTTGTGTGGCATAACAATGCAGTCCTTTTCACTTCAGAATAGCATTCCATTATATGAATATACCATAATCTGTTTATCTATTTACTGCTGAAAGACATTGGTTGCTACCACTGTTAGATGAATCTGCTACAAACATTCATGTGCAAGTTTTTGTGTGGACATGTTGGGTAAATATCTAATAGTGTGAGTAGTGAATCCTAAGGTAAGACTATGTTTAACGCTAGCATGGTGGCTCACACCTGTAATCCCAGCACTTTGGGAGGTTGAGGTGGGCAGATCACTTGAGGTCAGGAGTTCGAGACAAGCCTGGCCAACATGGGGAAACCCTGTCTCTATTTAAAAATATAAAAAAATTAGCCAGGCATGTTGGCGGGCACCTGTAATTCCTGGCTGAGCCAGGAGAATCACTTGAAGCTGGGAGGCAGTGGTTGCAGTGAGCCAAGATTATGCCACTGCACTCCAGCCAGGGCAAGAGAGCAAGACTCTGTCTCAAAAAGGAAGAAAAAAAAAAAAAGAAAGAAAGAAACTGCCAAAATGTCTTTCAAGGTATTCCCATCGGTAATGAATGAGAATGGGAACTTTGCATTCCCATCAGTAATGAATGAGAGAGTTCCTGTTGATCCAAATCCTCTTCAGCAAAATTCACTCTGGCTATTTAAACCAAACATGATTTTATTACATCATAGTGGAAAGCTCAGAGAACTCAACTCTGGAAACACAGAATCCTGGGCTTCGTGGCTCACTGCCTGGAACAACGCCTACTCATGCCATAGAAACTGCTCTAGCAAAACTTGATGGCTGCCATTGCTCAGCATGAGGTCTGCACACAGGGCTCTTCTACCATAGCCCTTGAAATCCATGTGCTGGCTTGGCATGGTGGCTCATGCCTGTAATCCCAGAACTTTGGGAGGCTGAGGCAGGTGGATCACCTGAAGTCAGGAGTTCTTGACCAGTCTGGCCGACATGGCAAAACCCTGTCTCTACTAAAAATACAAAAATTAGCTGGGCGTGGTGGCAGGCACCTGCCAACTACTTGAGAGGCACCAATCCCAACTACTTGAGAGGCTGAGGCAGGAGAATCGCTTGAACCCAGGAGGTAGAGGTTTCAGTGAGCCGAGATTGCACCATTGCACTCCAGCCTGGGTGACGAGAGTGAAACTCTGTCTCAAAAAAAAAAAGAAAAAGAAAAAGAAAAGAAAATAAATCCATGTGCTGCCACTTCTGCCCTTGCTAGACAACCCACATCACTGTGCATGATGGGCTCCTTATATCTCCCAGTTCTTCTGAGGCTAGGGGCCACTGGGTGTATCTGAATCTATGTCCCAGGATTGTAACTATAGCCAGAAGGAGTCTGTTAATGAGAGTCTTCTAGCTTCTGCCTTCAAAAGTAGAGCTCAGAAAGTGGGAAATTACCAAATTATCCAAATATAGGGTTAGCGCTCAAAGATGTTGCATATCTTTGACACTTGTCCATTATAGACAGCCATTGCAATGTATAATGGCAAAGAGAGTGGGGAACAACCTAAGTGTGCAGTAAAAGCAATGATCAAACAAAATACAAAATAGCCATGAAAAAAAAAATCATGAAGCCAGTAAAAAATATGTCTTCCAAGGATTTCTAATTATTTTGGAATACAGTATACTCATGCTATGAGGCTACAAGGAATAAAGCAGTGTGCAATTTTGTTTATGCAGATAATCCAATTTCAAAAATAAAATTCTATGTGCATAGAATCAAGCTTGAAGAATATAATACAAAATATTGATGATGGGCTCCTCTGAATTGATTTTATTTTTCTTTTTACTTATTTTTTTAATTTTCAAGTTTTCCACAATGTATTAAATTTTTTAACATGAAGTGTTATCCTCCCTCTGCCAAAAAGATTTCCATATACTAGTCCAAAAAAAGATGCTGTCCCTCACTGAAATATAATCTACTTAAAGGTTCTCATAGATTTTAAAATAAAATCAATTATAATAGATTTTTTTAAGTAGGAAGATGTTTTAGCTTTATCTGCATATATAATTGATTTAAATTTCTTCACAACAGAAAGTTTGACTCAAGCTCTCACTTGCTAAATACAAGATATGGGTAAACTGCTATAACAAAAAGATTCTAAAACACAGTGGCTTTAAAAATTTAAACGTTTACTTATTTTTCTAGTAACAGTCCAGACGTGAGTAGTCTAGGATTAGTGAAGCAGCTCTACAATAAGAGGTCACTCCATGACTCAGGTTCCATTCTTCCAGTGTCTCTGCCATCTTCTAAGGCACTGTTCCTCATGGCATGGTTGAAGCTGACTCACCTCCATCCATGTTTATGTTCTGACCCGTGGAAAGGGGGAGAGAGAAACACCAGGTCTCACTGTTTTGTCTCCAAGAGGATGACCCAGAAACCATTCAGAGCACTTCTGTTCACATCCCATCGGTTCAGGCTTAGTTACGTGACCACACCTAGCCACAAGGAGGCTGGGAACTGTAAAGTGTAGCTGAGTGGTCATGTGCCCTGCTAACACTGCCAGAGGTTCTGTCCCTACATGCGAGAAAAAGATAATGTGCCAGGGAGGTGGCACACAAGTATCTTGAAGTCCCAGCTACTCAGGAGACTGAGGCAGGAGGATTGCTTGAGCCCAGGACTTCAAAACCAATATAGTAAATCCCTGTCTCAGAATAAAAAGAAAAGAAAAGAAAAAAAAAAAAAAAGAAAAGAAAAGGAAAGGAAAGGAAAGAAAAGGAAGAAAGGAAGGAAGGAAGAAAAAGAAAGAGAAAGAAAGAAAGAGAGGAAAGGAGAGGAGAGGAGAGGAGAGGAGAATGGGTGCTGGGGAACAATTAGGCATCTCAGCTATGCCGAGGTTGTTAAGCTCCTGAATATTAATCTCTGGAGCAGGAAATTCCGCGGCCAAAACTCTTACCTGCACATGTCTCCATGGAGTTTCCCTCTCCCGGGTCCTTGCTTCCTACTTGCCCTTCCCAGCCTCAAATAGTCCACTTCACAAAACCATTTCCTTTCTAAATCCTTAATCCCCAGCCTTTGAGTCCTTTGCTTTCCTGGGTAATAGAGCTAATTCCCTTTAGGGCATAAACCTTTCAAACACAAAACTCTGGGGTGAATCATTTCCAGGGTGTCCAGCTCACTCCCAGAATATTCTCTTCTATTCTTTCAAATAGTAAAAATAAACAAGGGCTCTCCCTCTGAGGGAAAAGAGAGCTCAGGTTTCCAGAGAATGGGAAAAAGTATTTAATTTCTTCCAGATAGTTCTATGGCAACAAAAAAGAATTGTAGACAAATAGCAATAGATCTCCATCCTACATTAAATTACAAATAAATCTCTATGCTGCACTTGTGTTATGGGCTGAATTGCACCCCCACCCCAAATCATATGTTGAAGTCTTAACCAGACTGTGACTTTATTTGGAGACAGGGCCTTTACATAGGTAACTAAACTAAAATAAAATCATTAGGGTGGGCTTAATCCAATATGACCAGCATTCTTTTAAGAAAAGGAGATTGACACAGCCAGAGAGACAACCATGTGAAGACACAGGGAGAACGCCATCTACAAGCTAAGGAGAGAGGCCTCAGAGGAAACCACCCTGCCAACAAGATCTCAGACTCAGCCTACAGAACAGTGAGAGAATAAATTTCTGTCATTTGTGTATCATACGGTATTTATATCGTAGCCACCCAGTCTATGGTACTTTGTTATAGTGGCCCTAGCAAACTAATACAATGTGATTTCTGAGCATAATACAGATATTGTAGCAGGAGGCTTATAAATATTTGCTGATTTGTAAATATTGATTATTAACAGAGAGATTTAGCTTAAGAACTAGGAGCTGTGAGTCTGGACTTCTTGCTAAAACTGGACTAAGGAGGCTGAAGACAAGGCCCAAGGACAAGGCCTAGTGAGTAAGAGGGCTCAGAAGAGCTTGACTAATATTTGGTCAAGGAGAGCATCTTTGTCACTGAGACTGTCTGCGTTAATTAATCATAACAAGCAGCTGCTGTGAAATCTTTATCATTCAGATTCTTTCAATTTCTCTGGAAACAATCTCAAAACAGTCTCATTTTCCAAAAAGGACAAAAGAAGGGAATCCTACATTTCAGGGTAATTACTGGCATAATCTACTATAAAAACAGGAAGACATGCCTGGAGTTGGCTAGTGCAGAAGTCAAGCTGATTGCACTGCCCAATCAGCATTAGTCTTGCACATGACTGGGCCAGGCAGCTGTCCCTGTTCAGAAGTTTCTCAGGCCATTTTGAACAACCCAGAGGAATTAGATGACATGGGAGCCCTTTTCTGTGGCCAAGAAAAGTCCAAAGAGTATTTCAAACCAGAGTGTTGCCATATCTGCTCCTTTTCTGTCTGTCACCTCATTTTGGTCACAGCAGTTGTGGGGTATTTCTATGGGAAGGCAGCAGCACCCTGTTTCACTGAAACATGGATTCATGTTAGGTGAGAATGCTGTGCTCACCAGAAAATGTGGCAAAAACAGTGGTGGTGTGCTTTCTCCTCCAAAACTTCATTGTTTCTTAGAAAGCTATGTCTGACAAAGACTTAAAACCTAATCAGAGTGGGATGGGGTTATCTAAACACTTCCTTTGCATCTATACATATCCTAGAACTAAAACCAAGTTGTAAGAGAAATAAATAATAAGAAACTTGGAATGAATGTTAAGAACCACAGTGTTCAGTGATTTATACTCTTAGCTGGATTAGGCTCACCTGGGGGAATTTGAAATCTGCATGTGTTAGGAACCCTCCCTCCCCCACCTCTGAGATTCTGATTCAGTTGATCTTGGGAGGAGCACTCTGAGTTTTTAGAATAAAACACAAATTATAGATCTCCCCCAGGTGACTTTAATGCCCAACCAGTGTTAAGAACATTGATCTATTTTTACCTCCACGCTTTGTGGATGAAGAAACTGAGGCCCAGAGAAGAAAAGTAACTTGTGAAAGGTCACGCAGCTAATTAGTGGCAAAGCCAAAAATAAAGCTGGTTTTGTGCAGCACTGCAGGCCTTTAGAAGGTTACTTAACTTCACCTGGTAACTCAATTGGCACACCTGTTTGCTTAGAAAATAAACAACAAAATCTAGAAACTTTTAACCAGTATTTATGCAAATTAATTCATGATTTGGATGTGCTGACTAACAGAACGTGAAATTGACTAAGGGTAATTGAGGGAAGAAGTTGCATTTCAATGCTTGTGTTTAAATGTTTTAAAATACTTGTCATTCTAGGTGTAAGGATAAACATGTATCATTATAATAGCATATTCTGAAGATAACTGATACTGGGAAGAATAACTAAAGAATACAACAGGGATAAATTTTTATAGAAAAGAGTAAAAAAGATTGACTGGAACTTTTTTTCAAAGATAAAAATATACCTTATGTTTATAATTGTGATGACAATCTGCTTCTTAGGATGAACAAAGAAGGAACTAAGTGTTGATTGCTTTTATTGGCATTATTACCCCATAACTACCAACCATATTCTTCACTTGCCATTTGCCTTACAAAAAATGATCTTAAAGAGAGGTGATATGTTTTGGCTCTGTGTACCCACCCAAATCCCATCTCAAATTGTAATCCCCACGTGTTGAGGAAGGAACCTGGTGGTAAGGGATTGGATCATGGGGGCAGTCTCCCCCATACTGTTCTCATGATAGTGAGTGAGTTCTCATGAGATCTGATCTTTTAAAAGTGTTTGGCAGTTCCTCACTAGCTCTCTCTCTCTCCTGCCACCATGTAAGACGTGCCTTGCTTCCCCTTCACCTCCTGCCATGACTGTACATTTCCTGAGGCCTCCAACCATGTGGAACTGTGACTCAATTAAACCTCTTCTCTTTATAAATTAGTCTCAGGTAGTTCTTTATAGCAGTGCAAAAATGGACTAATACAAGAGGCAAGTCTGCCAAAACATTCCAAGCTTCATGAATTTTCCCCATGGTTCATCTTAATCCTTTGTTTTTCAAACCCTTCTCTTGTCAAGCAGCATTCTTCTGCTCTTGTTCAGTCATTTGCCCATCTTCACTGGGTATCAGCCAATTCTCCAGAATCACTTTATCAACTTCATAAAGATCCCACATCTTCTGAAAAAGTTTATAATACCACTGCACCAGCAATTTACATGTGTTTGCATTATATTTTCATATATAATTACAGTTTGTGAGATATTGGTGAAGATGTAGCTAGAGTTATCAAGGATAGATGCCCATATTAAGTGGAATGACATATGAATGGGGACTGGTTTTTCAAGTGGTCAGTTCTTTAGTCCTTTAATAAATATTTTCTGATGTAACTAAAAATCATTTCTTAGTACAGTCTTTAAAAAACTGTGGTGCATGGAAACAACAGATGCTGCAGACTACTAGAAGGGGAAGAGAAGGGGAAAAACTACACATTGGGTACTGTGCTCACTACCTGGGTGCAACATAGCCATGTAACAAATCTGCACATGTTCGTCCTGTATCTAAAATAAAAGTTGTCATTTGAAAAATTAATTAATTTAAACAAAAACTGGCACAACTTGAATAATGATTGCTCAGATAATGAGGCCACTCTATGCTAGGTGATATGTTGTTCTAGTGGATTAATAGTGAAATGGACACCTGCCATCTTTGCAGGCAGAAAAAATAGGCTTAAAATCCCACCCACCCGTGGTGGCTATTCTTTGCCTACAACACCTCTCCTACCCTCCTGTGGTAAGAGACCCGCACCCCTGATTATAGGGGTTGGTACATTACTGTCCTGGTTCAGTCATTATGCCCTTATCCTTTGAAGTCGGTTATTGGCTCATCCTTCTCCCATAAGTGAAAGCTCCATTTCTACAGGAGCCATTTCTCCGCTGGCCTGTTGACCAGTAGTTGTCTATCCAGACTGAGTTCAGCCCCAGCTGCCTGAAACCTGAGCTGGTAGTCACAGCTTCAAAAGTTATTTAGTAATATCTCCTCTGCCTTGTGAACCAAAAAGTATCTGAGACAAGTCTCAATCAATTTAGAAAGTTTTATTTTGCCAAGGTTAAGGACACACCCATGACACAGCCTCAGGAGGTCCTGACAAAATATGTCCAAGGTGTTCCAGGTACAGCTTGCTTTTATGCATTTTACAGAGACATAATACATCAATCAGTACATGTAAGATTTATATTGATTCGATCCGGAAGGGCAGGGCAACTCAAAATGGGTTGGGGGGCTTCTAGGTCATGGGTAGATTTTTAAATATTCTGATTGGCAATTGGTTAAAAGAGTTATTATCAGTAGAAAAGAATGTCTGGGTTAAGATAAGGGGTTGTGGAGACTGAGGGTTTATAATGCAGTTGAAGCCTCCTGGGAGCAGTCTTCAGAGAGAATAAATGATAAATGTTTCTTATCAGACTTAAGGTCTGTGTTGATCTTAATGCTGAAGGAGTATAATGAGGCATGTCCAACCTCCTCTTTCATCATGGTCTGAACTAGGTTTTCAAGTTAACTCTGAAATATCCTTGGTTGAGAGGAGGGATCCATTCACATGGCTGGGGAGCTGTAGAATCTTATTTTTGGCTTACAGTCTTAAGGGTTGGCTATCTATGGGTTTCATCTTATTACTCAGCTTTATCTACTGCTTGGCAGGCATAGCAATTGTAGCTATTTGACATCTTGATGACTATCTCTGCCCTGTGCTTTTATCAAAAGAGAATTAACTGTGGCCTTCCCAAGGAAAAGGAAATGGGGATGTGTCTCAAAGATGGAAACTAGAGGCTCAAATACTCCAGCTCCCTTTCACTGGATGTTAAAGGGAAAAAGCAAAAACATTGGCCTTGTTGGTGCCCAGAAAATGATACCCTAAGTAGATGCCTAAGAAGCAGCCTCAAAAGCAAAGTCTCTGACCTTCTCCTGCCCTATCTTCCCTCGTCTCTCATTCTCCCCCGAGGCAAGCCATAGAAAATGGAATCCCTCTTCCCAAAGCTTGGTAATAAAAAGCAGAACACCATTCCCCCAAAGCCAGCCATAAAGCCCAAAAATATTACTCTAATCCCCACCTCCTTGCCCTTCTGTGTGATAGCTGGCCATAAAGAAATTAAGACCCTTATTCCAGAAAGGTCTTGCCCCATACCAGAGAGGAAGGAATGCTTCACAGAAAGGCCAAGAAGAATCTGAACAGACAGGTCTTTCTGGGTTTCCCCCCTCAGCCTATTAGCATTAGACCCTAGGCTTTTTGTCCAATCACCTTTCCACAGGCCTCTCTATACTTTATTGAACTTAAACATAAAAACAGATCAGTTCCCCTGTATCTTTTGGCCACTCATCCCGAAGGCTCCCATGTCACATAAAACTATAATCAAATAAACTTGTGCTTCTCTCTTGTTAACTCATAACTATAATCAAATAAACTTGTGCTTTTCTCTTGTTAACTCATTCTTGTTAACTCATTCTTGTTATAGGGGTGTTGGGCATGACCCTTATGATGGGGAGGAAAGGGATTGCCCACTTTCTGCCCCTTCAGTTCCCATCCCTCAATTTGGAATGATCTGAATCATTTAGGCTGCAATTGCTATGCTGCCCCAAGGGGATTTCATAGTGTTTAATAAAATTTATAGTGTAACTGCCCAACAGCTTCACCTTGACTGCTGCCTAGACAGAGCCATTTTATCCAGACAGGCGGATTGCAGTAGAGAAAGAGTTATTCATGCAGAGCCAGCTGTGTGGGAGATTCATGTTGTATTACTACTAAAATCAATCTCCCGAAGCATTCTGGCATCAGAGTTTTTAAGGATAATTTGATGAATGAGGGCCGGTGAGTCAGGAGTGCTGACTGGTCAGATCAGAAACAAAATCATTGGAAGTCAAAGCTGTCCTCTTGCACTGAGTCAGTTCCTGGGTGGGGGCCACAAGATCAGATGAGACAGTTTATCGATCTGAGTGGTGTCAGCTGATCTAACAAATATAGGGTCTGTAATATATCTCAAGCACTGATATTAGGTTTTACAATAGTGATGTTATCCCCAGGAACAATTTGGGGAGGGTCAGAATCTTGTAGCCTCTAGCTGTATGACTTCTAAACCATAATTTCTAATCGTTCAGCTAATTTGTTAGTCCTACAAAGGCAGTCTAGTGCCCAGGCAAGAAGGGGTTTTGTTTTGGAAAGGGTTGTTATCATCTTTGTTTTAAACTATAAACTATAAACTAAGTTCTTCCCAAAGTTAGTTCAGCCTATGCCCAGAAATGAACAAGGATAGCTCAGAGGATAGAAGCAAAATGGAGTTGGTTAGGTCAGATCTATTTCACTGCCTTAGTTATAATTTGGCAAAGGTGGTTTCAAAGGAGGCTCTTGGTTTGAATTGAGCTCCTGCACTAGACACAACAGACCAAACCAAAATGGAGTCACTCATGCTGAAGTTTTCAACTGAAACTAAGCTGTTTATCTGTCCTTCTGAAAAATCAGGAGAAAGTTAACAGCAAAGTCCCCCAAACAGGCCAGTTTTAGTCAGCATGATAAGGAAGTCCCCTTCTGCTTTAACCTTCACAAGGAAAATAACTTTGCAATGACCAATCTCCTTGTTGTGTTCTGTTTCTGCTTTCTTCAGCCCTTTTCTCTCTATAAAGCAGCCTTCACTGCTTGGCTCATTGGAACACTCTATCTTATAGAATGAGGTATTGCCCAGTTATAGAATTGCAAATAAAAGCCAATCAAGCTGTATAAACTAGATGGGCATGGTGGCTTATGCCTGTAAACTCAGCACTTTGGGAAGCTGAGGTGGATGGAGATGGATCACTTGAGCCCAGGAGTCTGAGACCAGTCTGTGCAACATGGTGAGGCCCCATCTCTACAAAAAATACAAAAATTACCCATGTATGGTGTCATGCTCCTGTAGTCCCAGCTACTTGGGAAGCTGAAGTGGGAGGATTCCTTGAGCCCAGGAAATCAAGGCTTCAGTGAGCTGTGATTGTGCCACTGCATTCCAGTCTTGACAATAGAGAGACACTCTGTTTCAAAAAAAAAAAGAAGAAGAAGAAGAAAGAAAGAAAAGAAAAGAAAGATAAAGGGAGAGAAAAAGAGAAAGGGAAAGAGAAAGGGAAGGAAATGGAAAGGGAAAGACAGGGAAGGGAAGGGAAAAAGAAAGCAAAAAGGAATGAAAGAAAGAGAAGGAAGGAAGGAAAGAAAGAAAGAAAGAAAGAAGAAACAAAGAAACAAAGAAAGAAAAGAAAGAGGAACAGAGAAACAAAGAAAGACAGAAAGAAGAGAAAGAAAGAGAGAAAGAAAGAAAGAGAAAGAAAGAAAGAGAAAGAAATGAAGGAAGGAAGGAAGAAAGAGGAAAAAAGAAAAGAAAAGAAAAAACAGAAGGAGGGAGGGAGGGAATGAGGGAGAAAGGAAGGGAGGAAGAAAGGAAGGAAGCAAGGAAGGAAGGGGGGGAGGGAGAGAGGGAGGGAGGGAGGGAAGGAAGGAGAAAGAAAGAAAAAAAGATTTTAAAGCTAAATTTGTTCTAATTTTGTCATTTGACAATAGAGAAATGATTTCTACTGAAGTGCAGAAATGAACCTGAGGCTAAAGTCTAGATTTGCTTAGTGATATAAGATGTGCAGTTGACTTTTGATTAATCCAGTCATATAAACATTCTGTAAGTGCTGGGAGTGTTTTGTACCAAGTCCTTTCATGTAGTGAGGAGGTGGACACCTAAACAGAGTCTCCAAAGTCAGGTGCAGGTGGGGTATGAGAGTTTAAATCGTGGTTTCCTCACAAGAATGGCAGAGACAAGCTACTTTCCCCCAGGAGTCCTCAGCCTGGGCAGTGATACTATCAGCCGGCCAGCCCTTGGGGTTCTGGGAAACCCCCATTTATAGCTGTGTGGGCTTCTGCCTTATATCTAACTGCTATGTAATTTTTTACCTTTTGCTATTAAATTAAGTTTGTAACTTCTTCTAACTGTACCTGTCCATTAGTCACATTGCTGTTCCTTTGTGATAACATGTCTGGTGGTTTAGACCACAGTTGGAAAAAGACTTTCAGATGATTAAGTCTGAGGTCAGGGATTTTTGCAGAAGTTCCCTTTCGTTCTGGCTCTTTAGGCCACATGCTAGAGATGATTTCTATAGTCAGTCTATTAGAAATTCACAAGCACACAAGGAATGGGCTTCTTCATTCTTTTCCTTTCAGAAAGGCAGATATTTATTGAATAAGCCAGCTGGCTCCACCGACCCTCACTGTATTAACCCTGATGGCACTATAAAATGAAATTTACAGAATAAGTCAGTTCATGTGACCAGCAAGTTCAGAAAACATCTGGATGGGTCTGACATGAAGCATAGTAACACAGTCACCTCATTCCAGCACTGCTTTCGGAAGTTCTCTCTCAGACTGGAGGCTTGCCAAGAGTTGTGAGTCCAATTTTCCACCTTGACGTATTACAAATTATCATGGTTGATACTGAAAATTATTACAGTTTTTGGCTGTATGCCAATGTAATTTCCTAGGAATTGAACAAAATGGTTCTTACAGCATTAAAAGGCCTATATTTTTTTCTGTGGGTAAAAAAAGCCAAATTACTCCTCCCAGCCCTCATTGTATGGAGCTCATACTATTGGCATTGTGACCCCAGTTAATTCATAAAAGCAGCACCATTTCATTTCTACCACCGTATTTCAGAAAATGATTCTGTAGAATGGTGTCCCCCATGCATGGAGCCTCAAACATCTGAGAGTAATTCAAAAGCTATTGGGCCCTAAACACTGAAGTTGCATCTATAAACTGAGATATTGAAAACTTAAATAAATACATTTTGGGAGGATGTATCCCCTAATAGGCTAGGATTGTGTATAAGTGTCCCAGATAATTCAGTCACTATTAATCAGGACATAATGAATATAAAATAGCCAGTCCTCATAAAGACTCACACCTTGAGAGGGACTTATTTGTGTGCTTCAATTGAACGGTGGAGGTTTGAGACGCACATGAAAGTGTATCTTGCTTACATGATACTGAATTGCTGGTAGCATATTGCTAGGGTTTACCTCTCCCTTTGACTCCACTTACAAGAGCAAATGACTTGCCTTGCTAAGAGTTAAGGCAAGGAATGTGAAACACATAAACAAAAATAGAGCTCAGAAGGGAACTTGATAAAAGGAAGTGATGAAACTCAGGAAATTCAAAGATGGAGGCATGTGGAGTCAGGAACGTTCAGCAAGTAAATGAGCGACAGGCCGATTTAAAACAACTCCCATTGGAAGGGAATTCTTGGAGGAGTCAAATAACACCTTAACAAAAAAGCACTGTGGGAATTCAATTAAATCACAAGATGATTTTGGAAATTAAAGTAAAAGAATTTTCAGATTTAGGAGTGCAATCATCAAACTCCAAGGAGAATATCCTCTGCACCCTACATCATGACCAGGCAGATGTAAAGTCTTCTCTAAATACAAAGCAAAGGCCGAGTGTGGTGGCTCATGCCCATAATCCCAGCACTTTAGGAGCCTGAGGCAGGTGGATCCTTCAAGTCTAGGAGTTCAAGATAAGCCTGGGCAACATAGTGGAATCTCATCTCTGCAAAATATACAAAAATTAACTGGGTATGGTGGTGCACACCTGCAGTCCCAGCTACTTGGGAGGCTGAGGTGGGAGGATCGCTTGAGCCCAGGAGGCAGAAGTAGCAGTGAGTGATGATCATGCCACTGCATTCCAGCCTGGACAACAGAGTGAGACTGTCTCAAAAATAAATAAATAAATACATAAATACAGACCAAAAATTACAAAGAGTTGAAAATCATAATGGAAAAGAAAGATGCTCAAAGGAGAGAGTCCAGAGACTTAACAGGGAAAAATACAAATTTCAGGTGGTAAAAAAACAAGTGATGAAGAAGAGTAATGATCAAATAATAGAAACAAAGATCTCATTTGAAGATTAAAAGAATCCCTTAAATCAAGAAAGATAGAAGAAATGAGACACACATATGAGCATATTCTCATAAAATCCTCATATTCCAAAGAGCAAGAATCATTCCAAAAAATGGTTTAAACCCAGGAATGCCTGGAGACTGGATTTTTTTTTTTATTAAAACAACCACACACTGAATACTCAAGAATGTGCTGGTATTGTTGGTACCTGTTGGTTGTCTTTGGAGTACATAATCAGATCTCAAGAATGGTTTGGAAGAACCAGAAGGGCATTTAAAAAACCTAAGAAAGGCAAAAGTGGGTTTCTTGTGCCCGGTGGATTGCCCCTCCATGAGGGCAGGGCCTTCAGCACTGGGCACATCTGTGAGGATTCTGGGGGCTCTGGGATGCTACACATCCTGCTGTGAGGTGACTGCCTCATTTCCTCCCTATGTGGCCAGCTCTGCAGAAAAGTGTTCATGTCTTTTTCGACTTAGGAAACTTCCTATCCCATCATGGTATTCACTGGGATTTTCCAGACATTGATCACCATCCTAACATGACACACACAATTAAAAATAAAGTCTTCCAAGCTTCCAATCAGAAAGAATGTTATTACAAAGACAAAGAATTAGACTTATTTCAGATTCTCATCTTAAACTCTAGAAGCTAGACAATGAAGTAGAATATATAGACTAATGGGGAAAAATAATAACACAATTCCAAGGGTCCTATACCCAGCTGGGATGAACAAAAAAAAATATTGCAGGTATGGAAGAATTAGGGATTATACCACTGTATTGGTTAGAGTTCTTAGCTGCAGTTAACAGAGTCTACTCTGGCTAGTTTAAACAGAAAGTTCTAGCGATAGCTGACAGAATCACTGGGAGCTCCAGAGAAATGGATAATAGCATTAGCTCCTGAGAAAAATCCTCTGACCCACACTAAAAAAATGGACCTAATAGGGCCCCCGCAGGGCCATGCTGCTTCTACCTTGATCAGGAACTGCTGCTCCCACAGCCAGCCCCAGAAGAATTCAATGTTCCTGCCACCTTGCTTTTACCAGAGGGTCCCATTTCCTCACATGCTCAGCCACCATCTCACATTGCTCCTTCTTTGTTTCAAGTCTTGCAGAGGTACGATGGCCTGTGTGGTGGACTGGAGCCTAAGATGACAGTGTAAGATTTCTCACTCTAATCCTAGGAGTGTGAGTATGATAAAATATCAAACCCATGATTCTATTACATGACAGAGGGGATTTTTCAGATGTTATTAAGGTTACTCATCAGTTGACTTTGAGTTATTCAAAAGGAAGATGATCTGAGCAGTTTCAAACAAATCACATGAGCCCATTAAAAGCAGAGAGTTTTCTCTGGCTGGTAACATGAGGGCTAGTCAGAGATTTCAAGCAATAGAAGGATTCAACACACTATTGCTGCTTTGGAGATGGAAGAGGTGACATGAGGAGGAATGCAGGCAGCCTCCAGGAGTAGAGTAGCCTTGCCTAACAGATCAAGCCAACAAGAAAGCAGGGACCTCAGTCCTATCATCTTGAGGAAGTGGATCCTGCCAACAATGATGATCTGAATGAACATAGAAGCAGGTTATTCTGTAGACCCTCCTGACAAAGCCTGGCTCTAAAACCTTGATTTGGGCCTTGTAGGACCCTGAGCAGAGAACCCCATCAAGACCTCCCAGCCTTCTGACTTATGGAATCCATGAGATAGTAAATGAGTATTGTCTTAATCCACTACATTTGTGGCCATTTGTTATGCATCCTGAAAAAGTAATTAATCTCAGTAAAACAGGTCACATGTGGAGTCTTAGCTGCACAAAAGCCTGGGAAATGTAATCTTTACCTTCTAGCATCTATTGTGAAGAAGGGATGCCAAAAGGAGAAAGGAGTGAGTGGTGAGTGAGGAAATCTGTGGCAAGTGTAACAATCACCCACGTACCTGTTTAAAATATAAAGAAAAGAGAAAATCAGGAGAAGAAACAGCATCTAAGGGGGTCCATGGAAGCCTCCCAGTATCCTGCACAAGCCAGCATCATGTGGGAAGCACCAAAATCTTTGAGGGCCACTAGAGGAGCATAGACAGGCAGAGAGGGACAGCGTGGTCAGTGAGGATAACACAGAACGCGTGGGCCTGGCACCTGACAACCTGGTAGAACCATGGGCATTGGCAGTAGATGCCCTTCTATACACAAGGTCCAGATGAGACAAGAGACATCTCAGCAGAGACCATGCGGACAGAGAATGATCAGGACCAGACACCCTCTCCCCTGGGTCACATGTGTTCAGCTCTCTGGAACTAACCAGGGGATAAGAGGGGGTAAATCAGAATGACTAAATTATTTACATGAATTTTAAATTGGAAGTGATCTGAGTTTATCCTGAATTAGCAAAATTAAATTTTCCATTATTAAATGTAAATGAGGACTTCAAGAGTTAAGTTTAATCCAGATATGCAAAAATAAAGTTTAATTTTTGCATACCTGAATTTTATGACTATAAAATTTTTATCACTATACAATGATTTGCAAACTTTTTTTAGGCATTTCCTAGTATTTTACCATCTACCTAAAATGAGGAATGAACTAAAAGAGTATAACTGGATTGTAACACTAAGGATAAATGCTTGAGGGGATGGATACCCCATTTTCCAGGATGTAATTATTACACATTGCCTGCCTGTATGAAAACACCTCATGTGCTCCATAAATACCTATTATATACCCACAAAAATTAAAAAAAATATTTTAAAATAAAATTAAAGCAAAAAACAACAAAATAAAAAGAATAATGTAATACTCAAAATCATAATTGTTAATCTATTCTTTAAATTAACATAATTGGCAAATAAATGGTGGAATTCAAAAATCAAAGAATGACTTAAGTAGTTTGCAAAGACCTTGAACTCCTTGGTTGCTTTCTTAGGGCTCTGAGGTCACTTGGTTTTTTTATTCATTTTTAATATAAGTTTGTTTCATGGGGAAATAACATAGTAAAAACTAGTCATTTGTTGTCCACTTACTCTATTCTAGACCTTATGTGTTGTTTTATTTAATCCCTGTGACAAACCTGGTCAGGGAGATATTGCCACCCAAATTTAAAACTGAGCCTCGGAAAGGTTATCTGCCCAAGGTCAAGCAGAACTGATTCTAAAAGCCCATAGTCTTTCCATCACACAGCACTTCCATTGTTTCCATTGGAAGATAATTCCTTTTGATTTAATTCAATTATGATAGGACATTTCCCAAATTATTTGTTCCAATGAGAAGGAAATCAAATTTTTATCCCCAAGCATCCATAGTATTTCAATATCTCAGAGGCTCCTCCATGGCTTGGCCACCAGCTGATTCTGGCTAAGCCATCTCCACTCCCTGGGCCTCCTATTCTTCACCTGCCGAATGAGGATGCTGGATTCTAATACCCCACTGCTTCTCTGATACTCTAGAATTCTAAGACCCCCAAGAGTCTTTGAGAGGCTTCATATTGCCAAGAAAATGGTTCCAACCATATGAACTATTGGCTTATCATGGCCAGTGTCAGGGAGCCTTGATGTTTACCTGGCCACTTACCTATTCCCTGCTCTTCTGCAGTTGCCAAGCTTCAAAAAGCTAAAGAGTGAATGTGTAGATATAATAGAAAGCAGACTTGTTCTGTATTTTTCCAGAAATCAGAATTAAGATAAATGAGTGGAAGTTATCAGAAAACAGACTTCAACTCATCATGAGAAAATACACTCTGTACACTACTAAAAATATTATCAATTACGTACTTCATGTTACTTTGGACCTATTCCTGTGCTAATCACATTTATATATATTTATTCTTTATAACCAACCAATAAATCAGACGCTATCCTTATTTTTAATATAAGGAGATGGAGGCTCAGAGAGGTCAATTTACTTGCCCCAAATTATGTAGCTGAGTGGCAAAACTAGAATTCAGTAGTATCTTAAAAACTTTAAAAAACTTTGATCTAGACCACTGTGCTCTATTGCCTCTATAAAACCATCCAAAAATATCTAGGATTGACTGGGATTCTTAAATCTGCTCCTTGATGTTGTTCATTAGTAGCAGAAAATTTCAGACAATGCCTCTTTTTAAAAATGTTTTTAAAACAAGCTCTGGCAAGTTTTACTAAATAAAAATTTTGCATGGTTTATTTCTCACCAGCCTATTTTGGCATGCTTCTAATGATATCAGAATCATCTAGATCAATGACAGCCACTGTGCATAATCTGTAGTATTTTTCTCATGCCGTGCCCAATTCAATACTGTTTTCACTATAGTGATGGACATTAGTTTTGGCCAACATTGCATAGTTCTCTATTTTGGATTTCCTCAAAGCTGGCCAATTGTTAGTGGGGATGACTAATTTTGCTTTGCCATGTCTGATCATCTTCAGAGTGTGCTTGTACCCCAGTACGTACTTTCCATTTTTCATAACCAGAGTTGATCAATTCCAGAGACTTTGTTATCTTCTTTGTGGCCACCATCTTCCTACCTTAGGTACAAGGTGGCCCCCTAACCAAGAGCAGCCAGTAATACAGCTGGGAAGTGAGAAAGACACCAATAACTCTTGAGATATTATTATTTCCTATCCACTATTTTCCCTCTGGAATCTGACTAAATTTAAGTTAGACTTTCACACTTTAGCCTCTCTAACTTATTTACTGTATATCTTTTTGTCTTCCTATTCTGCATCCTGAATTTCTTCCGATTTAACTTTCAGGCCATCAATTCTCTCTTCAGTTGTGTTGAATTGGCTATTATACACATCCACTCCTCCATTGAGTTTTACATTTTGACTATTGTATTTTTTAACTTCTGGAAGTACTACTTAGTAATTTTTGAAATCTAACTATAGTTTTATCTTTTCAGAGATATCCTTAAACGTATCTTTACTTTTTAAAACATAGTAAATTTATTAGTTTCTTATTACTGTTCTAACTAGCTACCACAAACTCAGTGGCTTAAAACAACATGATTTTATTATCCTACAGTCCTTGAAGTATGGATTTTGAAATCAGTTTCACTGGGCTAAAATCAAGGTATTTGAAGGCTTGCTTTCCTCTGGAGGGTCTAGTGGGGGACTCCATTCCCTTTGCTTTTGCAGATTCCTGAGGCCACCTACATGCCTAGGCTTGTGACCCCTTCCTCCATTTTCAAAGTCAGCAGTGTTACATCTTATCTCCTCTCTGACCTTTTTTTTTACATTCTTTCATTTCTTTCTCTCTGACACTGATCCACTTGCCTCCCTTTTATAAGAACCCCTGTTATTACATTGGACCCACTCAGATATTCCAGAATAAGCCCCCCAGTCTCAAAATCATTAATTTCATCATTTCCACAAAGTCCCTTTTCCCGTGTAAAGTAACATATTCACAGGTTCCAGAGATTAGAATATGGATGTCTTTCAGGGGCCATGATTCAACCCACCACAGTAAACATAGTTACCTTATAGTCCATGTCCAATAATTTCAAGATCTAAAAGTATTCCCATGTTTGTGTCTGTTGTCTGTTTTTCAGATGGTTGTCACACATGCTGCTTGCTTCATTATATGCTGGGTTAAAAAAGGATGTCAAAAAATAACTTACTTAACATTTTTAGTTGTTTTTATTAGGAGTGCTTGCCCTGAAAAATAGCTCACGATAACCAGAAATTAGAAGTTGAGTCTCCCAACAATCATGATAAATGTGTTGCACACTAAGATTATGGCTATCACTGTCCTCATGGTGTTATATACATTATATCTAGAATGAAACCATGGAAGGGACTGCAGCCCTAAGTAGCAAGCTCCCAAACCCAGGACAATTCAAATAGGGATAATGAGAGCTGTTTCACTCGCGTCCGTGTGAAGAGACCACCAAACAGGCTTTGTGTGAGCAATAAAGCTTTTTAATCACCTTGGTGCAGGCAGGCTGAGTCGGAAAAGAGAGTCAGCGAAGGGGAGATAGGGGTGGGGCTGTTTTTATAAGATTTGTGTAGGCAAAGGAAAATTAGAGTCAAAGGGGGGTTGTTCTTCTGGAGGGCAGGAGTAGGGGAGTTTTTGAGCCAGGATGAGCCAGGAGAAGGAATTTCACAAGGTAATGTCATCGGTTAAGGCAAGGACCAGCCCTTTTCACGTCTTTTGTGGTGGAATGTCATCAGTTAAGGCAGGAACAGGCCATTTTCACTTCTTTTGGATTCTTCAGTTACTTCAGGCTATCTGGGCATATACGTGCATGTCACAGGTGATACAATAGCTTAGCCTGTGCTCAGAAGCCTGACAAACTGAAAGGTACATCATGTTTACTGTGGAAGAAACATTTTAAATTTGATGTTATAAATGATAATGAGTCTGTGTAAATACTCTTACAATTATTACTAAAAAGTCTCACGCCCATCACACATTCCTTAAGTCACTTATTGGTCAGCAGGCATTTTATTGGACACTAATTATGTATCCGTTACTCCGCAGTGACTACAAATACAAAGATAAATAGAAGCAATCTCTGACCTTAAGGAGATCACCAATTACTTGGGAAAACACACTGAAACTGTTACAACAGCATGTGATTGTTACAGTGCAGCGATAAAGAAAAGCACACAGGAAGAGGTGCCTCATCAGAATTCTGCTGTGCTGATGTGCTGATTTGGGTTGATTCTCACTTGATTTGGACAAAGGACAAGTTCAGGGCTCTGGGCTACTAAGAATCAATGGCAAGCTTTTGTTCTTGAACCACATCTGTGTGCCCATGGTTTGGCTCATGCCCTTCCATGTTCCAACTGCATGGAAGCTGTCAGCCTCCATTCTACAGTATCAAAGATGGCAGGAGGTGGCAGTCGAGTCATTTACCTGTGCACCTGCTGTGGCTGGCACCCGGGATGGCCACTCTATCTTCTCTGCAGGTCTGTGCCACATGTTAGGCAGTCGTCTAGGGAGAACAACACTTCCTCCAAGGGTTTTTGAGTCTTTGCTCCACAATGTCAGCAGCCCATCTGATTGATATCCTCTTTCTCTTGCCTCCAATCATGTGGTGACATTTTGTTTTCATAGGTCAATCTTAAGCCATGCCAAATGAGGGATGGACCTCTTTGGTGAATAGGATCACTGTTTTTCCCTAGTCTAGCCTTCCCATGGCAGACGGGTTTGTGAAAGGCAGGGATGAGATCAGCATTGAAAGAGATGCCATTCTAGGAATGCAGCAATCATGGCCTAAGGCAATCAAGAGAAGACATGGCTGCAGAATGTATTGCACCACAAAATCTAAGATGGTAAGTTCAAGATGACCAGAAAACATTTTCCTGCACACTGAAGGTGAAACTTGCATTTGTAGTCATCACAAACAAAGCACAGTGACAACCTTTAGGGACCCATAAGAAGCCAATATTCACCAGGGCCATGATGGAGGATGCAGTGTCATGAGTAATGATGCACCCAGCGTGAAATAAATGACATCAGAGAACTCCAGAGGCAAGTTGATCTATAGTTTCAATACTAACAGGTCCTAAAGAGCCGTGGCATTGCCAGCAATAACAGCGTTGCTACTTTTTCCTTAAGATGAGAAATATGAAACAAGCCAGCCAAGGCACATTTTACAATAAAGAACATGACACAATGGCTCCTGAACCAGAGCCAGAAGAGATGGTGTCTGTACACTACAAAGACTCTTCATGTGCCCTAACTGCAGGATTAAGACATAATCCTCTCTTTTCTACCAATGATTCTAAATCTTTGTTGATAAGTCATTAAAAGTTATATGGCCCATGAATCTTATAACACATCTTTACTCAAATTGCTTTTAAACAGGGCCCTCCAAAAACATGTTTGAGATCTAGAAGGGTCCAATTCAGATGAATTCAAACTCTTACCCTGGTCTGAGCCCTGTCTTTTTTGTGGCCCAGGATCCAGCTGTAACTAACTCTTGCTGACTGGTTTCATTAAGATTCGGGAACCGCTGATTCACATCCAAAAGTGCATTCACTGTGATCAAATCCACTGGACAGAAGTCTGTTGATGTGCTAATTAATGAGCACACAGCTCTTTTTTTCAGTTGCATCATCTTTGAGTGATTTTCCAAACATTCCTCTTGATAGCTAATATATCTTTTAATTTTTTTTTCCTTTATGCCAATTAATGAGGTCTTGGTTACAATCTGATTCAAACTGAATTTTCTTCTCCCTTTTGGGGGCTGGATGGAGCCAACAATTCTGAACAGTTTTCTAATGAGGTGATTGGAATATTTAGGGCTTATTTTCATTTTTAGTGGGGGTAGATACACTAAAATACTTTAGATTCCAAAGTATACTCATAGGAATTGAGAACTGGGAGGAATGAATACACTTGATCTCTTGCAAAACATAAAACTGAGAATGGAGACTAGCTACGATAACTCACAGCAAATGCTATTTAAATCCAGCATTTCATTCAAGTCATGTTAATAAGCAGCCATGTGATATAGGACATGTGATTTTTTTTTTTAAAAGTACCTTGTTTGGATGGGTTTTAATTCCAGTTCCACCGCTAACTATCCAAGTGACCTTAACACCTAAGAACATTGAATACTTATCAAGCCTCTGGTATGGGCCAGTCACTGAACAAAGTACTTATTTATGAAACATATCATATTTAATTCTCACATACTAAAAGAGAGAGGCTATTATAATATTTAGCAGCAGAAAATCTGTGTGGGTCTTCAGCAATCTCAATTCTTGCTCCTTAGAAAAAAGAAATTTGACTGAGGGGCATAAGGTACAGTGAGAGACCAAGGCAACTTTCAGAGGAGGAGTGAAAGCTTATTAAAAAGTTTTCAAGCAGTAGTAAAATACAGTAAAGTACACCTGGAAGAGGGCCAAGTGGGCAACTTGAGAGTCAAGTGCATGGTCTGACCTTTGCCTTGGGGGTCTTATACATTGGCAAACTTCCAGAGAATTGCATCCCTTCTCCCCGATTCTTCCCTTGTGTCAGGCTGTCCACATGTGCAGTGGCCTGTTAGCACTTGGGAGGGGGGCTGCATGCGCAGTATGTTTCCTGGAGTTGTACACGTGCTCACACCAGGTGCTCCTCCCTTATCAGTTGAGTGTTTCTAGAAGAAGGTTATGTACTAATTAAACTCCACCACTTTGCCTCTTAGTGCACATGCTTGAGACCACTTGCCCAACTCCTGAGGTCTTATTTGGAAGCTGGTGATCATCACTTTCAGGTGTTTCTGTCTATTGGGAGACTGCCTTTCACTGGTGCTGCCTGCAACCAATTATTATTTTAGAGAGACAGCTTAACAACTGCCTATTGGCTGATGGTTGCCTGACATTCCTGGTTGGGTGAGGGGCAGGCTCTTCTGCACTACTTATGTCTGCCTGACTACCTACCTACTGTAACATGATCCCCATTCTATAAATAAATAAAAAATAAAAAAAGAGGCCTAGAGAAATAAAACATTATGAAGCTATAAAGTAGAAAGGTCAAAAAAATTTTAACTTTAAATTAAAATATAACATGTATACAGAAAAGAGCGCATACCTTAAGTTCATGTAATAGTTTGGTGAATTGTTACAAAGTGAACACACTCATGTAACCACTCCTCATGTAACCTCAGGAGCTGTGCTTATGGCCCTTCCAAAGACTACCTGTTGCTCCTCCCCAAACGTAACCATTAGCCTGACTTCTAACACCACATCTTGGTTTTGCTTATTTTTGAGTTTTCATACATTAAGGTTATACAAAATGTGGCCTTTTGTGTCTGGTTTCTTCCACCTACAGAACTGATTCTTAAATGTATTGGTTGTATACACCAACTTTCATTGTTTTTTCACCCATCACCATTTGTTGAAAAGCCATCCTGTCCCCACTACTCTGCTATGGTGCTTTCTCATAAATCAAGTGTGCATGTATATTTGGGTCTTCTGGACTTTCTGCGTTGTTCTGAAGATCTGTTTGTCTCTCCTGTGTCGATATGACACTGAAGTCTTTCCAAAGTCTTGGTATCCAGTTAAGAAATTCTTTCAATTTTGTTCTTCTTCAAAATTGCTTGGCTATTCTAGCCCCTTTGCATTATCACAAAAATTTTAGAATCAGCTTCTTCATTTTTACAAAATACCTGGAATTTTTTATTGGATTTGCATTGCATTGGAATAGATCGATTTGAGAACTGACATCTTGAGATAAATGAACCTTTAATCCATAAACATCTCTTCATTTATTTAGCTCTTCTTTTATATTTTTAACAATGTTTTGTAGTTTTCAGCATAGAACTCTTAAACGTGTTCGTTAGATTTATTTCTAACAAAATCTATTTTGTTAAATTTATGAGATTTTTAAGTGTTATCCTTTGAATATAACTTATAATTGTGATTTCTATAAATTGACTGTTTCAAACAACCTTGTTCAATTTATTTACTAAATCTAATAGTATGTCTTTAGGTTCTTAGGAATTTTTTAAGCACAAAATCATGTAATATGCATGTAATTTTAGCTTTATTTCTTCCTTTACAATCCTTATACGTTTTATTTCTTTTTCTTACCTTCTTGCACTGGCTATGACCTTAAGTAAAATATTGAGAAGTAAGGCACTATTCAAGCAAGTATCTTTGTCTTATTCTGTTCTTACAGGGAAAAGTTAGAAAAATTCACCTTTATATGTTTGCTGTGAATTTTTAAAAACTGATTTTTTTTATTAAGGAAGTTTTCTTCTATTACCAATATACTAAGAATTGTTTAGGAATATGTGTTGCATTTTATCACATGCAGTTTCTACATTTATTGAGATAATTGTACAATTTTCTTTTTTATTTCATTAGTGTGGTGAAGAATTATTCAATGATAAACCAGCTTTGCTTTCCTGGAATAAATTCAATTTGGTTATGATGCATTCTTTTTTTTCATATAGTGCTTTTTTTTGGTTTGCTAATATTTTGTTTAGGATTTTTGCATTTATCTTCTTGAATGAAATGGGCCTCTAAGTTTGCTTTCTTATAAGGTTCTTATCAAATTTTGAAATCAGGTTTTTCTGGCATCATAAAAATCTTGAGGAGTGTTTTTTTTTTTTTTCTGTTTTCTGGAAGACTTATGTAAAATTGATGCCATTTCTTTTCTAAATGTTTGGTAGTATTCACCTGAGAAGTCATCTGGGTCTGGGGTATTCTTTACGGGAAGATTTTTAAATGATGCATTAATTATTTAGATTTTCTATTTATTCTTGTGTTTGTTTTGGTAACTCTTGTTTTTCTACGAATTTATACATTTTACCAAAATGTACTGGCATAAAGTTGTTAATGATGCCCTCTTATCTTTAAAAAAATGCCTTTAAAATCTTTCTAGCAAGCCTCAATTTCACTCTAGATACAGAGTTGCAGTGGACAGCCAGCAGGCATCTTCTGTCATCAGCCTTCCATTGGGAAGACAGCTTCAGCAACAGTTCTGGGAGAGGCTTGGGATAGAAAAAGAAAGGATGTTGCTGTAGATTAAGCAAATGTTCCAAGATACTCCATTAATTAAGAAAATCTTGGAGAATATTATACAGTCCCCATGGTCCTAGATTGTAAAACCATTGTGTTGAGCTGAAGCAAGTGTCAAAAAGAAACGTGGAATGTCACTACCAAGACTTTTAGATGGCAAGCATACTTAATGGAAACACCTCTTTCTTAACTCAGAACACTTTCTGTAGCATGCAGATTTCTGCTTTAATTGAATTAAGCTGTGCAGTGTTCTGAGCGCATTTTTGGGACATTACAGAGACATTCTCTGTAGATTACATGATCTGAAAATATAGTTAAACAAAATTTAATGAAGTGGTGCAACTCTCAGAAATCAGACATGACTATGCTGTCCAGGTGCAGTAGCCCAAGCCTATAATCCTAGCACTTTGGCAAACTGAGGTTGGAGGATTGCTTGAGCTTAGGAGTTGAAGACCAGCCTGGGCAACATAGTGAGACCACGTCTCTACTAAAAATAATTAAAAAAAAAAAAGCTGGGCATGGTGGTGGGCACCTGTAGTCTCAGCTACTTGGGAGGCTGTGGGAGGATTGCTTGAGCCCAGGAGGTCAAGGCCACAGTTAGCTGTGACCGTGCCACTGCACTCCAGGCTGGGTGACAGAGCAAGACTCTGTTTCAAATAAAAAAAATTTTTTTAAACCACGACTATGCAAAATAAATGACATTATTTTTGTATATTACTACCTCCAACTCTCCTGGGCCATTAACAACTAATCTCGGTCATATTGGAGTTCCCTTCCCCTCTTTCCTCTGGGATTCTAGTAAGTTCCAGGGACAGGGTAATGATGGCAAGACTTACATGGTTCTGAGGCTTTGGGAAAGGGGACCTCTCATCTTTACACACTAGTTTCAACTTGTATTATTAACAGAAACTTCCACTGTCCCATCTGGCCTGTGACCAAGCATCCACACAATTTGTCCACAAGGACTTCTCCTGATCTGTGTCCTCTCTTGGACCCATGAACATGATTCAACATCTCTTGTGTAATGGGAGGTGGACAAATGTCCAGTCCACCTGGTCACATCATACCATTTCTTCTCCTAGAAGCCATGACTTCTGAGTGTTGAAGGCTGCAAGCTTATTTAGGATTTGGGGCCTCCCTGAGGCTCACAGCCTGGGGAATGGGCTGCTTGTCCTGTTGTCTCCAGAACCTGTCCACCTGAACACCACACTTAACTCTTGATTCTGTCTCCAACCCCTCGCCTGGGAGGAGGCAAGAAAGCCTTGCGCTTAGCCATATCGTCTCCTCCCACGTTTTCTGCCAGATATGTTGTGCATGCACTGAGTCTTTCTTGTTCCTCAAAGAACCTGGACTTATTTTGTTTTGATTTGCATTTTTAAGTATCATTTATACATAAGAAAATGCGCAGATCTTAAGCATTCACTTTGAACAAGATACAGAGCATTTTCTTTAGCCCAGAAGGTTCCCAATAAAAGGGCCTAGACTTTTGAAAACTAAAAAAGCCAAAAAGATCTTCCCCTTTTTTTCCTCTACCCTGTTCTGCTACTCCTCTTTGCTGTGATAATGAGCACACCCTGGCCTACTTGCAGCTACCTAACTTGGCCAAGGTATATAAAGAAACACCAAGGGCAGAGGTACCCATGAGATCACATTTTAAACAGTATCCTCAATATTAATCACTCAATAACAAAGAATGTTTCTCATGACATTCATGCAGTACATTAGAGTCTACTAGGTGCTTTTCCACTGTTCATCTCATTTACCCTTATAATGACCCATTGTATTCATGTACAAATTACCATGCCTGTTTTGCAGGTGAGAAAATGGAGCTCCAGAGAGAAGATGTGATTTTCTAATGCTCCAAAGGTGCTAGATGTCAGGGATGAGACAGGATCCTGGTTCAAGCTCCTCCATTTCCCTTTTCAGAGAATCTAATTATCACTATCCCGTAGAAGAGAGAACAGAAAAGACAGCCACTGATGCAGAAGAAGCTGAAGGGCTCCCAAGCTGCCTTCCCTTCCCCAGCCCCCCATTAAGTTTCCTAGGACAGGGCTACCTCCTTGTACTCTCCACTGGTTCTTCCTGTGTGGTAAAGCTTCAATGACCTCAATGAACTGCCCCTGTAGAGGGTGCCATGAAGACAGGGCCCAACAAATTTACTTCCAGGAGAGAAGGAGTGCTGGAAATGAAGCAGAATGAGATGGAGGTCCACAGCATGGTGCGGGCTGAACTCCCCAGGCCAAAGCTAGAGTACGCACTTGCAGGCTCTGTGATTCTGGGTAATTTACCAAAGCTCTTTATGCCTCTGTTTTCTCATACATAAAGAGAAGATAATAATCAAATCTCCCTCAAAAGGGTTAATGTGAGACTTACATGATATCATCCAGGTAAAATATTTCTCTGATGCAGAGTAAGCATCAATTAATGCTAACAAATATTACTGCCATCAGGTGTGATAGCTCACGCCCGTAATACCAGCACTTTGGGAAGTCAAGGTGGGAGGACGCTTGAGCCCAGGAGTTCAACAGCAGCCGAACTGGGTGACATAGCGAAACCCCATCTCTACCAAAAATACAAAAATTAGCCAGGTTTGGTAGCATGCACCTGTAGTCCTAGCTACTTTGGGAGGCTGAGGTGGGAGAATCACCCTAGCATAGGAGGCCAAGGCTGCTGTGAACTGCACTCCATGCCACCGCATTTCAGCTTGGATGACAGAGCAAGATCCTGCCTCTCTCTCTTTTTTTATATATATATATATATCTCCTTTCAATTATATATAATATATAATATTATACTAGATTATATATTATAACATTATAAGATATTATAATGTATTATATAATATATTATTATATAATATATAATATATTATTATATAATATATAATATATTATTATATAATATATAATATATTATTATATAATATATAATATATTATTATATAATATATAATATATTATTATATAATATATAATATATTTTATATAATATATAATATATTATTATATAATATAATAATATATTATTATATAATATATAATATATTATTATATAATATATTATCATATAATATATAATATATTATATTATTACATTATATATTACATTATAATATAATAATATTACATTATATTATAATATACTAGATTATATATTATAATGTTATAACATTATAATATATAATTATAATATATGTATATTATATGTATAATATGTATTATAATGGTATATTATATAATTATATTACATTATATTATAATATACTAGATTATAATATTATAATATGTAATATATTATAATGTTATAACATTATAATATTATAATCTAGTATAATGTAATATATATTATACATTATATTATATATTATACACATATGTAATATATATTATACATGTATATAATATAATATATATACTATATACAATATATGCTGTATAATAATATTATAATATATAATTCTAATATTATATATATAACTGAAAGGATGCTGTAAAAACATGCAGATACTAATCTTTCACTGGCGTGTCACTAACGCTACAGAAAGACATTACTGTTGTTGAAGTTGAATAAACTACCGACACAAATCTGTAAGTTAAAAATGTTTTATCTGGGAAGCAAGAATTGCAGTTCAGGGCATACACACAGACCAGGTGGTCTTCTGTTTGTCCAAAGGGCAGAGAAGTTTGGAGGTTTCATAAAAAGATAAATGTTACAAATTGTTTTGATAGAAAGTTCATTGGCACTAGTAAAGTTTTGGGGGCACTGGCAAACACTGATTGGTGAATGGTGGTGTTAGATTTCAGCAGATTATTTCAGTGACTGTTAGAGAAAACTGGTTTGAGGTTAACAGCAGGCAGTTTCAGCAGCCAGGAGCACAGAGAATCGCATCCTTCGAGCAATGCTATGTGCCCTGAGTGTTTCCCCTCAGGCCTCTTGACTCTGTTTTAGTTGAATATGACAAGAAAGACCCAATTTGTATGATCAACTGTGACACTGTTTTGTAAATCCTCTTTGATGCACTGTTCTTTTGGGGAAGCTTCTGGAAGTAACCAGCCAGGCCAATCAGAAACAAAGGTGGAATTCAGTGGTTACAGGTGGAGGCCATCACTCTATTTTCCAGGGAGAGCAGACCAAGAATGAGCCTCATGGAGGACAGCAATGCTGCCCCCAGGAAGCAGAACAGCACTGAGCAGAGAGAACTGTCAGAAAAGCAGGCAGGTCTGAGCTGGTACCACTGGCCAGGCCGGGAGACATAGGGTGATGCATGGCTGGGTGAGCCACTCACCAGGTAAGAGCATTCTTCAGGGTAGCTCACCCCAGATGGAGATGGGGACTGTAACCAAGGAGGGCATGAAGGTCAGAGTCATGTGTGGGGCTGAGGGGCCAGGTGGCTGCCTTTTGAGGTCCAAGGACAGGAAGCTTTGGAACAGGACAGAAAGGGGAGCCCAGGGTAAAGGGAGGGGTCCGAGCAGTTCTGACCTCCGACTTCAAGCTGTGCAGAAATGGAGAAGATCCTCTTTCATGTGGGTGTCCAGGGCACCCAGGCCTGAGGGAGCCAAGCTGAAGGGTATAAGGTTTCATGTCTGCATAGCAACTGGATGTTTAAAAGCAAAGATGTAGGTCAGATGCGGTGGCTCATGCCTGTAATCTCAACATTTTGGGAGGCCGAGGTGAGCGGATCACCTGAGATCAGGAGTCCAAGACCAGCCTTGCCAACATGGCAAAAGCCCATCTCTACTAAAAATACAAAAATTAGCTGGGCATGGTGGCACACACCTGTAATCCCAGCTACTCAGGAGATTGAGTCAGGAGAATTGCTTGAACCTGGGAAGCAAAGCCTGCAGTGAGCTGAGATCGCACCACTGCACTCCAGCCTGGGCCACAAAGTGAGACTCCATCTCAAAAAAAAAAAAAAAAAAAAAAAAAAGCAAACTGCCCATTAAGCCCTTTGGGAGACTGAGGAGAATTGGTTTGCCATTTTAGGAATTGTTTGGTTTTGGCTTTCTTTTTTTTTCTTTTTCACTAAGATATTGAAATCTGAAAGAGTCTTTCAGCTTATTATTGAAAATCATCAGGACCTAAAAATTAGAGGCTGAGACTGAGATTTCAGCAGATTTGAACTCACTGGAGTGAGGTGGAAAAAATCATGGGAGGCAGATTGGCTAATCTGGAAAATAGGGAAAGGGAAGACAAGCTGTATCAGAGAAACACAGTGCCTATCCTCTCCTTGATGTAACCTGGACCACATGTAAATCTTTGTCCACTGAGGCTGAGAGGCCTGCTCTGGGTCTAACCATTCTACCTTGGGGCCTGACTTGGCCCTGCCCTTTGGAACATTCCACAAACACTTGTAGAAGGAGTGAACAAATGACAAGTCACTAAAGCTTCAATTCAGGAGTGTCACAAGAACTCCTCCAGACAGCTAGTCATTTAGCACTGCGCAGATAGCAATGTTTTAAATACTTTACCTTTAGTGATGGTAATTTCATATTTCTTTCTTTCTTTTACTTTAGCATACTGTTTTATGGTGTCTTAAACTATCACACAATTTCATGGATATACAGCACAAAGAATTGAGAAGCAGTTCTGCTAAGGAACAGGAAGATATCGATCAGAACTGACATCCATGTGACACTTTACAGGTTACAAAGTGCATTTGTTGCAATTCCAGAGTTTTCAGTTTTGGAGGAGACTGATGTGAGGGGCATAGAAAAGCAGACCATTATCTTAGAGACACAAAAATGACCATGATAAATTCATTTAAAGTAAAACCACATGAATTCTGTTACATCACCAAGCCCTGATCATTTCCAGCATCCAGGTGAGTGGATGGTGTAAATTCTCCACCAATAATTACAGAAGGAAACAAATAAAAGGGAAGGGGTAGGGGGAGAAGAAGCCCAAACCTACATTTATCTTCAGGGTCTCTTTACAAACAGGTGAGCTGGATGAGTTGGGAGTGAAAGCTCTTCTGAGTGTGGAAGATTTGGACCAGAACAGCAGCCAGATGCCACGACTCAAGGCCAGGAGGCTCTGCTGGATGATTTGGTCTCCCCTTGGTGTGTGGCTGTTGGAGGTGAAGGGAAGCAAGCTTCCTGCGGGGTGAGGAGTGAGGCCATCCCCTTGTCACCTAAGCCTTCCTTTGATGTGCTTGGAAAGCAAGTTTCTCTCTCTTCACTGGGAGGGGAGAACTAATTAATGTTTGCAAAGACCTTTACGATCTTTGTCAAAAGGGGTTTGGCTGGCTCTAACTATCCAGGTTCCAGCTGCCACTGCTTCTATCTCAGCATGGCATCTCTGCCCTGGAAGATGTCAAACACGATTGCTGTTGTCAGGGGTGTATCCAACTCCTGTGGTTTTCTATCTGCATCCCAATTACTGCTGAGATTCCAAAGCCCTATAGAGAGAAGGCATCTTGTTTGGGGAGGTGGCGACACTAGACCTGTACCGTCATCTAGCTCCACCCCATGAGAAGGCAGCTGCCTGAGAGGTATACTTTGACAAGCTTCTCAAATGCCTCACACATTCAAAAGCAACTCCCCCATTACTTCTCATGGGGGCCAGAAATTTCTCCACTAAATATTCACTCCTTTATGGGTGTTGGATGCTTTTTTGAACAATATAGAATGTGGTGATGAAAGGAGAACTTGCCCAGGAGCCAGGAAGCATAGTCCTGAGTTTCCTCCCTTGTTTTTGGTGCTGGCTCTGCCCTCACTGGCCTGGTGACCTGGATAAGCGCATTCTCTTTCTTTCTCAGTTTTTTTTTTTTTTTCCTATCTAAAATGGCAATGCTGATGCCTGTCTCAAAGCGCTAATGTGAAGATTAGATGAGATAATGGATGTGAAAGCCAAGTGTTGCAGAAATGTAAGCAGCATCATAGTTACTGAAATGTCCAGGCTAGATAATGCCCAGGAGGGATTAGCTGATGGCTCACCAGAACCACATGGGCACCTGGGGTGGTCACAACAGAAGAGGCAGAGGGACTACAGCGAGGAGAAAGACTTCAGGAAAAGGAAAGAAAGAGAACTCACCGCTGGCACAATCACGGAAGTTTTGTGGGTGGGGAGGGGCTCTAGAAATTTCCTCTTTTCCCCAGACAACCGTGTGCACTTACAAGGGAACCGAAGCTGCCCAGCCCAGCTCAGGCTTGACCCCTCGCCTTTCTGCTGCCCTGCATGTGCAGGATGAGGAGTGATGGCTGATGAACACCTGCTTGGTGAAAGAGCCAATAAGAAAAATAAACAAATGAACCTGAATCAATGCAGACACATCACTCAGGTAATTTAGACAAAAAAGCCCAGTTTGGGCACCAGTAACTGATGTATGTCAGACTGGAGTAATTGCTTTCTTTGTCAGAATTCCTGGATAATTTCTTCCCCTTTGTTCAGCTGAAAGAAACTGGCCTTGCATCTGGGAGCCTGCTTGCTAAACACGATTGGATCCTTAGAAACGAAAGACACAGCATGAGCTACTTTCTATAAACACATTGGCACATGGATTAATTACTACAAGGGGAATATAGGCCCCTATCTTTTATGTGAGAAGTGCATGGTGCCATGGGGCAGCAATGAGTGAAGGGACGACAAATCCTCGTGAGATCACAGTAGCTACTTCTCACCAGGAACCCGCCGCGATCTAGGCTTTGTTCTGGATATTTTGCATTAAAAATATCAATCTTCACAACAGGCCTATGAGGCAGAATCCAGGAACGAAAAGAACTTGAGTTTAGAAGCCAAACATTGGTGGATTTGATTCTGTACTCTACCATTTACTGGGTGAACTGGGCAAGCTACTTGCTTGTTGGAGCTTCAGTTTTCTCATCTGTTAAATGGAAATAATGCTGGCCTCAGTGTGTTGTGAGAATTAACTGTAGCAATGACCATGAAGCAGCTGAAACCCTGCAGGCAGGGGGTAAAAGATAGCTCTTGTGTGAGCCTTTACAAAGAAGCATGCAAGAAGGATAGGATGCTTGGCCAATGTCACATTGCTAGTAAACAGCAGAGCTAGGCCTGCCTCCCTCCCAAGGGCGGATGTTTTGCTTGGAGGCCACTGAACCCATACCTTTCATGACCACCTTTGCAGTGGCTGGATATAAGTCTCTCCCCACTGAGAGTAAGACCATGCATTAGGTCTCTGTATCCTTAGCATCCTCTCACATGGTACCTTTAGTATTCCTTAAGTGAATAGCAGAATTCAGGAGCACCTAGAATAGATGGACTAAGCTAAGTGCAGATAATTGCACAACAGGTGTTCACTGTGTGTGTAATAAATTCAGCGTCTTCCACATTGGTGGGACACGAGGTCCCTTCACTCCATATCAAAAAATAGTCTGAGCAACTCTAAGGCTAGCTTGCCAGGATGCAAGACTCAGGATAGGAAGAGGGATGGACCCAAGGGGAATTGGGTCAGAGCTCAAAACTGAACCCACATAGAACTAGCACAAATGGGGATTCCATGAGGAAGCTTGTGACGAGCACACATGAGGAAGATCAAATGGCACAATGGATGGGAACATTCCTTAAAAATGCGAAAGCCCATGACAATGGAAGGGGTCACTGCTTAGATCAAGAGCAGAAGCCTGAAACAGTGGTGAACAGGAGGCTTGTTAGTGCTTCCCTGGGTTGTAGGGAGATGGCAGGGAAACAAAAACCAGGGCAGAATCCCAGTCTGTGACTCACACGGAGAAGTCTGTGTTTGAGAAGCAAAATCTGAAAAGTCCCCTCCCCACTCCTCTCCTGTTTTCTGTCACATCCTCTGGTCTGAGGCCACAGTGAGGCAGCTCCCTTGGCCCCCAGTGGAATGTAGAGGCCCTTGGCAAAAACCCTCCAGCTAAGCAAAAAGGGGCAGCATTGTGGGACTTGGTCATCCTGGGCTAGTCCTTGCCTCCCTCGAGCTGCCAACTTTCTTCAGAGAGACAAAACCCTCTCCAGGCAGGCTTTGATAAATGGTATTGTCCCTGAACCCCTGCCTAAGTCCCTGGGCACCCCACCAGGCAGGCCACCACAGCCCCTGCCTGGCCTGGCACATGGCACATGGGGTGACTTGGCACATGGAGTGGTGCCAAGTACCTGTAGTCATAGACTGGAACTCACTGGAATCCCGCCCCACCCCATGCTCCTGGCTGACAGCTTCCAACATGCAGGAGCTGAATCTGAAGACAGTGTTCTGACTGGAGCAGGCCTTATAATGAGCTGGTGATTTGATTTCCTCCCGACAGAAGGAGAAGTCTATCCCTCCCAGAAGAAACATCAGCTGACCCATGACAGGTCTCAACCCCCAGAGGCCTGGCTTCAAGCCTGCTGATGAACTCACACTCCTCCAAGTAGCTGCCACTGTGAGGCCTCCAGAGAGTGGCTAACTAGGGTCTCACCTGGCCAGCTCTGACGTGCAATCATGAACTCGTTGCCCAGCTTCCTATCCACGGTACCTTTGGGACCCTGCTGCATGTCTCACAGTTGGTGTTTGACTTCCTTCATCTTTGCAAACAAGAATTCTGCTTTATTCAAACAGAAATAATCGATTGAAGGATCTACTATGTACAACACACTGCCCTTGCACCTGAATCAAGAGTTAGAAAAGAAATGTGATATCCTCTGAGGTAAAGAGGTGAAGAACCCCGTGGGGAGGTAGCAGAAAACATCAAACAGTAAGTGGCTGTCAAAACAGAGATTGGGACATGTGTGCTGGTCAAGGAGGGCTTCTCTAGCAAAGTCATTCATGAATTGGGCCTTGAGGCACAGATGAGCAGGAAATGGCACAAGACACAGTTAGATGCCATTTTACCACCACTCCAGTGGCACAAATGGAAAAGGCTGACCATGCTGAGTGCTGGGGAAGAGGTGGTGCATAGCTTGTCTACCTGTTGGCTGTGGGAGTATAAAGGAATCAACCACTCAGGAAAATAGCTAAACAGCCTTCAGAGGAACAGTCTCATACACAATGACCCAGCAATTCCACTCGTAGATGTATACCTTAGAAAAACTTTTACACAAAAATGTTTACGGTAGGACTGTTCAAATGCCTACTGATGGAAGAATGGATAAGCAAACTGAGGGGTGTTCCTACCATGGAGTGCCATTCAATAGTCAAAAGAGAGGAACTGCAGTGACCCCTAACAGTATGGACAATGCCTATCAACTTATTAGTAAGTAAGAAAAGTAAGTCCTAAAACATTGCAAATAGCATGACACCTTCTTAAAGCAGGTAAAGAGAGTTAAAATGTAATATACACATTTTAGGACTCCAAGGAATAGGTAAGATGAGAGGACAGAAAAGGAAAATAGGAGAGGTGCAGTGGCCCACACCTGTAATCCCAGCACTTTGGGAGGCCAAGGCAGGCAGATTACTTGAGCCCAGGCGTTCAAGACTGGCCTGGGCAAAATGGTGAAACCCTGTCTCTACAAAAAATACAAAAATTAGCCAGGCATGGTGGCATGCACCTGTAGTCCTAGCTACTCAAGAGGCTGAACCAAGAGGATTGACTGAGCCCAGGAAGTTGAGGCTGCAGTAAGCTGTGTTCACATCACTGCACTACAGCCAGGGCAACAGTGCAAGGCCCTGTCTCAAAAGAAAAGAAAAAGGAAAACACAGAAAGAAGGTACATGAGATTCAGGGCGTTGACTACCTTGGAGAAGGCGGGGATCAGGTGCGATGGGGTGGAACACACAGCCAATGTCAGCCATTGCTAAGGCCCTAGCTTTCAGGCTAAATGGTGGCTTCAGAGGTGTTCATCTTGTTACTTTAAAATGTGATCTGGCTGGGAGTCGTGGGTCACACCTGTAGTCCCAGCACTTTGGGAGGCGGAGGCAGGCAGATCTCTTGAGGTCAGGAGTTTGAGACCAGCCTGGCCAACATGGTGAAACTCCGCCTCTACTAACAATACAAAAATTAGCCAGGCATGGTTGCAGGTACCTGTAATCCCAGCTACTTGGGAGGCTGAGGCAGGAGAATCACTTGAACTCAGGAAGCAGAGGTTGCAGTAAGCCAAGATTGTGCCACTGCACTCCAGATTGGTTGACAGAGCAAGACTCCATCTCAAAAAAAAAAAAAAAATGTGGCCTATAATACAGCTAAGGAAGTAGGGCCATGCCTGTAACAGCAAATAGCATTGTAAGCCACAGGGTTATCATTTCACCACCTCTTGCGTACCTGTAGTCCATTAGACTTCTTCTAGTGGGAGGGCATTCATTGAAGGGGAAATGGCATGAGCAAAGGAATGATTCTGGTTGTATGGGGGACCATAGAGGAGCCAGACTGGTGCAGAAGGTAACCTGATGGTGACCTGGATGCAAAAGGAGTCTTTATGCTTTCTAGTCACTCTGGTCAGCAGTTCAGGTGTGGGTGCTTGGAACCTCTCAAGTGCCAAGGGCCCAGCCCTGTGGTCTCAATAATCTTGCCCTTGGCTTCTAGGAGCAGAGAGCTCTGCAGCTGTCCCCCCTGCAGATAACACAGACTGGGTGTGAGCTGGAGACCTGGGGTCAGTGGCTGCAGGACAACACTCTCAGATAGGGTGGGAAGCAGGGGATTTGCCTTCTTGTGCAGTAGTTTACCCATCCCTAAGTCATGTCTCTGAATTGACATACCTTTCACTACAACAACTTAAATGTTCTAGGACTAGGGCACATCCCATCAGGCCTGAGATCCCACTAGGTTCTAGAATATGTGCTGCTTGTGAAGAAGGTGGAGCCTTGGATTCACAATTACTGGGCAGTGTTCTGTCCCCCTGGTCTCCAGGCATCCACCCTGATGACCTCCAGGGTCCCCTCTGTACCTAAATAAGAGGTGACTTGTTATCTGGCTCAGACCAGATTCCTGGAGCCCTGAGTTCTGGCTGTAATTCTCATGAGTGCCCACTTCCAGAGGGGCCACCCCACAGGCCTCCAGAAGTTCTGCAGCCTGAACCGCCTTCCTCAGACCTCTCTGCCTCAGGGTGTGCAAGAGCCTCGGGGCCTTTCCACCCTCCAAGAGCCAGGAAACAGCAGGGAGCAAGAGAAGTCTGTAGCTCCACTGTGGCAAAGAATGGCCTATTTAGGCCAATGGCGGGCCCAAGAGATCACAAACTTACATTTTCTTTGCCCAAAACGTTGAATTTAAGGCTGATTTAAAAGGATGTTCAGGAAAATCATGCTAGAAATTCCAAATATGATTAAAGAATCCTACATCAGAGGTGAACAAAGACCTGTCCCCATGTAATTCCCGAGAAGGTAGGAAGATAGCATCCCCTTTGCCCAGCTCAATGACAGGCCAGGGGACCAGATGTGGTTGTGCACAGGATGAAGCAGCAAGGGTGGAATCTTCCAGAACCCCAGGGAAGACAGGAGCAGAGGGAAGCCTTCACAGAGTACCCAAGAAGGGTGCAGGGAGCTAAACTCTTCTGCCAGAACCCAGCCATATTGCAGTCAAGGGCAAGGATGCCACTGCTGGGGCCTGCAGGGACCTGTGACTGAGGCTGCAGGAGTAGAGAATGCCTCAACACAGCATGGACAACCCCCCCAACACACTCATCCCTCTCTCCCTAAACACACCCCCAACCCCACAGGGCTGCTCCTTGGCAAGTTTCTTGGGATTGAGCCATAACAGAGGGAAAGGAGGGCTAGAGGACCCAGGGAGGCTGGGAAGAAGGCTAGACTTGTTTGAGGTAGACCTCCCGCTACCTGATAGAATGAGAACCAAAGCAGGCATTTAGACCAGTTAAATAAGAAAAATGAAAGAAATTAGCACAATGGCACAGTGCGCACTGGCTCTGGGGCCAGATGGCCTGAGTTTGTACCATGACTCCTTCACTTAGTATTAGTAGTGACAGGTCCATACAGGTCTGCAGCAACCTCAATTCTTGCCTCCTCAAAAAAAAAAAAAAAAAAAAAAAAAAAAAAAAAAATTCAACCAAGCAGCATAATGCAGAGAGAGAGAGAGAGAGAGAAAGAGGGAGAGACTGAGGCAAGTTTTAGAGCAGGAGTGAAAGTTTATTTAAAAATATTAGGGCAGAAATGAAAGGAAGTAAAGTATACTTGGAAGAGGGTGAAGCAGGCAACTTGAGAGAGTCAAGAGAGTGGTTTAACCTTTGACTTTGGGGGCACTTTTCTGAAGGGTTGTATCCCTTCTCCTCTGATTCTTCCCTCAGGATGGGCTGTTCACATATGCAGTGGTCTCTCAGCATTTGATAGGGGCCACATGCACAGTGTGTTTACTGTAGTTGTATACAGGCTCACTTGAGGAATTCCTCCCTTACCAGTCAAATGTTCTCAAAGAAAGATCATATACCAGTTAAACTCCACCATTTTTCCTCTTAGTGTGCATGTTGAGCCCACTCTCCCAACTTCTGAGACCTTATTGGGAAGCTGCTGATCACCAACTTCAGGTGTTTCTATCTATTGGAAGACTGCCTTTTCCTAGTGCTTGCTGTGACCAATTATTGCGTTAGAGAGACAGTGTAACAACCACCTAAACATCACCTGGTGATTGCCTGACATTCCTGGTGGTGGGTTGCCAGGGGAGTCTCTCCTACCCTGCTTGTGTTTAACTAGCTACCTACTGTAACATCTCCCTTCTCAAGAGAACAACAGTCCAATTCTTTAAGACAATGGATGAAGTTCAGTCTTCTGTAACTGCTTCCTGTTGACAAAGGCATGGTGGTGGTTGTTTTGTGGGTCTTGGCCTCTTGCTAGCTGTCAGGGCAAAGTGGCTCCATAGGTTGTTGAAAGCAGTATCTGGTCAGGTCTAAGTGAGACAGGAGCAGGATTTCACCTCTGTCATGTCCCACTGATGGGCAGTCTAAAGGTCCCCTGTAAAAGGGTGACTCTTGAATATTGAGAGAATGTTATCCCTTATTAAGGATCATCTGGAATTTGATAGCACATTCCTCTTGTTTCTTCTTAGCTGCAGCCAGAGATCACTGGTTGGTTCACAGGAATAAACAAGGGTAGTCTAAATTGCAGAACAAAATTAAAAACAACTGTTAAGACTAGAATCTAGTAACAGATGTACCATAGTTTTTTAACATAATTGTTTTTCTCTCCAGTTCTCATTTTTATTAAAAACAAGTTATGATAGGACTGATTTCTCTACATAATAAGCTCTAGTCTTATTATATGTGGCCTGATTATTTGCAAAAAGAACAGCAAGAATAATTATCTGCATATATATATATATATATATACTCCTTTTTAAATTGGCTTTGATGAACCATCCTTTCATAAGGAATCTCAGACAAGACTTTCTAGAGCCTTAAGCCCAGCCATGGGTTTGTGCCATCAAATACCTGTATGAATTGGATAAATTCCTCTTATTTTGATGTCACAAGATAACTTGAGGCTCCCAGACTTGTCAGAAAGTGACATTCTTTACTTACTACAGGTGAGAAACCCTATACAGGGACTGTGTAGACAATGAATTTGGCCAATTTTCCCAAGGGACTTTTATGGGCTTTATAAGTCAAATTTGATTCCTTAAAGGAAAGCAGGCCATTCCAGTCAAAGCCTTGGTAAAATAACCAGTTTATCTAATTGTGTCCTGTTACAAAAGAAAACAGATTCTTATTGTACTTGTGCAAATAACAATATTGTCATAAGTTAAGAATACTCACAAATAGTTTCCAAATTCTAGAGAAATCAGGTAGAGTGAAACAAATATGCTCTAAATATTATTTACAGGAATACTCAATTGTTAAATGCTGTAAATAGCTCAAAAGAAAAGTTTTCTTAACTTCAAAAAACAAAACAAAGAAGCAATGCTTTAAGCAAGAAATTAAAAAAGATTTACTTTGGTTAATTAATTCCTGTTTTGCTCAAAATTTATGAACATTTGTTTTCCAAGAGAGTCTTGAAACTTCTTTCATCTTCATTTTGATGTAACAATCTCCAAAGTTATCAGAAACCTGCAGCCAAAGCACCTGTCAAAGTTTTATAGCCAATTTTAAAACTACCTTTTAAAGAGAATAAAAATAAGACAACAATTGTCTGTGGATAACAAAATGTCTTAGGGCAGCCACAGTCAAAGACAAAATTAACAAGAAACTTTGTTACTTCTTTGGCACACAATAGATTAACATAACACTTATAAATATTACTGATAATTAATAGTGATATATATCATAATAATTGGAGTTTTAAATAATTTTGGAACACATATCAATAACACATCTATATTATTGATATTAAACACAGTTCTTTATGAAACCTTATAGACAAATCTATTCAATCTTAATCAGTTCGACCATAAGGTAAGATTCTCATAAACCTTTTATAACTATTTCCAATTATTGGTTAAGTGAAGTACAATGTTATAAGAAAACATTATGGTGTTTTTTTTCCAATGTTCAATGTATGGATAAACTGAATAATACCCCTTTAACTTTAGCCAATAGGTTTACAAACAGAATTTGTTTTACAACATTAATCCTTCACAAACCTTTCCTAACGTACTCAAAACTTCAGATTTATTCTGTCTTACTTAAAACAATCCTTTAACCATCTAAACTAAGCAGAAAAACCCACATTTTCATGCTTTCTTGTAATCTTTTACCAAAAGCACATTCTACTTTCCTTACACACCTTGCACGTAAAACTGTTTTTCCAGTAGTCTTAAATACAGTAACACTGTTAACTCTTAGCAACTTTAACTTTTACTTTTGGTGAAAAACCTGGTAAGTTATTTTAATTATGTACTAAATGTGGACCCTAGGACACCAGACAGAAATGCAGGCAATCTCTGACACTTTTTAGCATAGCTAGGGGTCATGGGTAACTCTGTATGCCTCCAGCCTTATATAGCTTAAAAGCACACAAGTTGTACAGTTAAGAGTCACAGTAACAGCTTATGAAGCATTTAGTAGATCTCATAATCTTTAAAATTGTATAAGATTTCTTTTATAAATTCCCTTTCATGAGTTTTTAACTTACCCAGACCATCTATGACATGCTTGGACTTTCTGACTTTTCCCAAACATCTGTTTTTAAACAACCAGTTATTTTACTGTAGGACAAAAATTTACCATACTGGATCCTTTTTCATATAAAATCTCTTTTCTTTATACCCTTTCTTCCCAGAAATACCTTTACCTTTATAACCTTTGAACTAGACAAAAGTCATTTTCATTCTGTTAGGAAGTTATGGTTTGTACTGCATGTTGCTGTGTGAGTCCTGTGAAGAGGGAGCAAGTAAAGAGGTTGTCTGCATACCATAGAAGTTATCCCCCCTCAAGAGATTGCGTGGTTAGATTTATTGCTAGGGCACATTTGAATGAGTGTGGGCTATTTTAAACCACTGAGGTAAGATTATCCAAATTAAAGTTATTGCTTAAAGATTTAGGTTGCTTTCCCAGAAGAGATAGGACTATTAGAGGGAGAGATGAAATTTAGAGGTTGGGTGAATATTGAGCAGGCACCCATCTTGGAAAGTATATTTTCACCCCAAAGGGGTGTGAATCTTTTCTTTTGGAGGGAGAGGGTGCTACTTGCCTCCATTATTGGGCAGGATTTGGAGGAGAATTGCTTAGAGAAAGAAATTAGCAGAGTAAGCAGCTCTTAAATGCAAAAGAGAAATTCACAATTTTACTTGCCACTTCGAGTTGTCCTTGGCTTTGTCCTATTGATGACCATGTCTGATCTGGGAGCCAGCTGGAGCAGAGGGTCCCTTCAGCTCAAAACCATCAGAGATTGAGGTTCTGTCCCAAGGGCCCTTCAGCCCTCAGAGCAGTCCTGTTTCCTGTGGCTGAGCTTGTGGCAGAGGGGGCATTCCATGCAGGGCTTCTTCTTATTTATCCCATTAGGCAGTTTGCCTTCCAGTGGCCTGGCTTCCTGTACTGATTGCAGTTACCTGGAGGAGTGTCCTTAGGTCAACCTGGAGGGGGCTGTTGGACTGGCAGAGCAGCCAATAGTTGAAACTGCCTCTTCTCCCTGCATTTGTTTTTTTCCTTAGCTCTGTCCTTCTTGTTCTGATCTTGGTTATAAAAGACTCAGGAGGCTAATTTGAGGATTTTCTGCTTAAGAACCCTGGATTTTAAGGTTGACTTTTGTAATTTTTCCCAGTTCATTTTTAGGCCAAACAGTATTACCAAGGAAACCTAGCTTTTGTTTAGGTGATCAGACTTTTCCCAGTCCTTAAGGATTCATCTGAGGGGCATGGCCTGTGGTATGGAGATTGAATTACCCACCTGCAAAGAGAGAATGAGGAGAAATAAAGGAAAAAGGAAAAAGAAGGCCTCCCCTCTTACTGTTCTATTATCCCAAATGGGGTATCCCAAATTCATCCTTAGCCAGCCTTCTGGAATGAACTGGTCTTACCATGTACCCTTAACCTTGGTACCATCTCATCATGATTACCCACTTGAGGACAGAAAACCTACTGGAGTGAACAAGGTGGGCCCCTTTTTATCTTTGGGGTTCTGGAATAAACCAGTCTTATTTTGTACTTCTCACCTTGCCTTCATCTCTGCTCTAATGGTCATGTGTTAGCCTGGGACAAACCTTCATCTCTGTCTTATGGGTCTCTTGTGCCTGTGGCCTTTGGCCAGGCTCCAACCTTGTCTCTATGACCTTAGAATGACCGTCACTCAGAGCATTTGAGCAACAAAATAATTATCTCTTTTCTCAGATTTCCATTTCCCATGTTCTTTAAGTAGATGAGAAGCCTGCCTTTTAGCTAACTGCTCCAAAAGGGCTGGACTTCCTTCCCTTCGAATAGGACTGTAAAGTCTTGATGTATATTAAGAAGGGCATGGAATTGATTAGAGAAATGAAGGCTACAATAGGAAGTGGAAGGAAGTGAGAGGAATACTCACAGAAAGCCTTTCTATGCTCCCCAAGACAGCAGCCTTTGGACTCGAGAGGGTCACGTTTATTTGCCTTCCTGACATAAAGTAGTAACCTCTGGAGGACTTGGGGCTTAGGGTAAGAACCTGCAAATGGCAAAGAAAGAATTTCTTCTCCTCTCAAAGAGGTACTACCTCAAAAAAAAAAAAAAGCAAGTAGATGGGGTCCTTAAAAGGCTACTGTTTAAGGCCCTATGCAGGCAGACAAACTGCTTCAAAAGCCACCAAACAATTTAGCCCTGGAGCATAACAAGAATGAAAAGTGTGTGGTAAGTGATGATGCAATAGGAGAGCTGGGGTTCTGATTAGCGTCTGTTCTGGCAATGCACCATCAGACAGGTCTTCCAAGCTGGCAGGATAGAAACAAGTATAAATCTCAGGGGATATCAGCAAGGCAGCCCATGTCTTTGCTGTCAAGCAAATGCAACAAGAGCCACAGGTACACAAATAACAGAAAGTGTGTATTTAAGAAGTCACAGGGCATTCAAAATGAAAGCAAAGGAGGCAGAGTTGCCCCTGAGGCAGATGGTCTGGTAAGTGTGCAAGAGCATTTTAGAATACACACAGAGAGAACAGAAGAATAAGCAGTGTGAGTTTTTGGGAAAGAGTCAATTTTAGTTGAAAAAGCAGAGGATACCCCAGATATTGCATGGTATTAGGCTTTAGCCCTACCACTCCTGTCCAGAAAAGCCAGTAGTGTCTCAGGTCTACTTGGTATTGACTCCAGGGTTCTTCCCGCCCCTGCAAGTCACCGGTGAGGGTAAGTTGAGACATCAGCCAGCGGGAGCAGAGGCAGTGTGGCCAAGAGAAACAATTTTTAGGGTTGGTTAATAAGCAGGAGAGCAAAAGGAGAGAAGGAAACTCTCTATAGGGGTTGAACGCCTGCAAACAGAAAAGGTGAGGCTTAGATGTGTCTTATTGCCAGGAAATGTATCTGAGTCATGCAGCAAAAAAGTATGTCAGCAGCAGTGAATCCACAGGGGTCTGCAGCAACCTCGATGCTTGCCTCCTCAGAAGAAAGAATTTGACCAAGGGGCATAAGACAGAATGAGAGACTGAGGCAAGTTTTAGAGCAGGAATGAAAGCTTATTAAAATATTTTAGGGCAGGAATGAAAGAAGTTAAAGTATACTTGGAAGAGGGCCAAGCAGGCAACTTGAGAGAGTCAAGTGCATGGTATAACATTTGACATGGGGTCTTATATGTAGGCAGACTTCTAGAGGATTGCATCCCTTCTCTCCTGATTCTTCCATTAGGGTGGGCTGTCTCCACATGCCATGGCCTGTCATCATTTGGGAGGGGCCCATATGCAGCGTGTTGAGAAAAATACATCACAAATCTAACTGCAAGGAACTGGTAGCCAAAATAATTAAAATTGGTAAAAATGCATAATGTGTAGGTCTAGATGCCCCTCCAGGACATGAGCAAAGGACAAGTCCAGGTGGTTTTCTCAGAAGCCATTGTCACAGCCCAAGAGAGCCACACTGTGGCCTAGAGGCCCCAACTTCAGTAGTAATTCAGAGTCCACAGATCTAACTGCTTAATGAGCCTGCACTTATTTCTTCATTTGTAAAATGGGCATGATTATATCTACTTTGCAGAAATCTTATGAGGACAAATTAGACAGCCTGTCACTATAGTAAGTATTCAAGAAATGGGATTTTTCTATTATCAGAGGAATTATTCTAATAATTATTCTATTATCAGAGGAAGAAAATGCACAACATCACTAGCAATGAAAGATGTGGAAGTGGTGACAATTTAAAGGTAAGATGACTCATTCATTAAAGTAGAAAGAGATAGTCTAGTTCACAAAAAGACTTCAACAAAAACATTAGCAGCCGTTTTCTTTATAACTTGCAAATTCTCAAAGAAGCCCAGATGTCCATTCGTAGATAAATAAATTGTAGTATATTCATGCAATAAAATGCTTCTCAGCAACAAAAAAGAGTAATTCACTGGTGCATGCAATAACGTGAATAAATTGCAAAATCACTATGCTGGGTAAAGGATGGCTTATGCAAGAGATTTCATACTGATTTTTTTTAAGACAGGGTCTCTCTCTGTCACCCAGACTGGAGTGCAGTGGCACAATCACAGCTTACAGTAGCCTCAACCTCCTGGGCTCAAGGCATTCTCCCACCTCGACCTCCTCACTGCAGGTGTGCACCACCACGCCTGAATAATTTTTCGTAGAGACAGGGTCTGAGTATGTTGCCCAGGCTGGTCTCTAACTCCTAGACTCAAGGGATCCTCCTGCCTTGGCCTCCCAAAGTGCTGAGATTATAGGTATGAGCTATAGTGCCTGGCTATAGGATTTAATCTGTATGAAATTCTGGAGCAGAAGAAACCAATCTTTCTTAGAAAAAAATCAAAACCCTGATTCCCAGAGCCCAGAAATTCTGATTTCATATTCAGATTGTATCTATTACAGAAGCGTATCATACACAAATATATCTACATAATACTTTTCACTTATCCTTCTTAAACATTTTCTGTAAAACATACCTAACCCCTTTTGGTTATAACTTTGGAATTCTGTCGTGTATGACTGCTTCAAGATCTTATTTTCTTCCTCCCACCTTTAATACTCCTTTTGGTACTGTCCAGTACTGCCTTGCCCAATGGAGAGATGGAATATTTGCTGGGTACTTCCATATTCCAGGCCCTGTATTAGGCACTTGGTATGTGTCCTCTTACTTTATCTTCACAATAGCCAGGTGGGGGATACATTATTTTTTTCCATTTTACAAATATGGAGACTAAGACTCAGATTGCTAATGTAACTTGACAAATGTAACATAGGTAATAAGAGGTGTTTTCTTCCTAGTGAATAAAGATAATTTTTTTTAGGCTAAGACCATTTTGAATTAATCTTATTTCAGAGTGAAAAAATTTCATTACATTAAAAATGGCAAACTCTTTCATTCTATAAGAGTAGAATTGGTGGTCAATTATTTGGTCTAGAATCTTAGGAAGCAAGATGCTTATAGTTTCAATAAAGAGCTAATTTTAATTAATTGATTGCTTCTCTGTTTTAATCCCACAGCTTATAAATGACATTAGCAGTGGCTTGGATTTATTGTTGTGGTCTCTGGAAGAAGTTGGGCTTGGCATAACCTCCTGGGGTACAGATTTGTTAATCAGGTACTGAATTGTTGATGAAGGATGGAGCTGGTTGTGGAGGCAGTTGTCCTGGGATACTCTGCCTGGCCCATGAGAGCTGGCACAGAGGCAAGGCCGTGGCCTGTCTTTCCTCAGCCTATCCTCATTGTCCTGGACAGCTCCTTTCCTGGATCTGAGAAGAAGCTACGCAACACATAGAAAAAAAAAAAGGAAGAGTCTTTTAAATACTTTTAATGAGCTATTAATTATAAAATAACACAAGACTACTGGAAAAATGAATTTCTTTTATCTCAGCAAAAAGTATAAAGGTATTTCCAGTTCTTAAGAAAGTTTTGAAAATCTTTTGTTATATGCATAGGTTGTTGAATCCACCACTGCTGATTTGAATTCCTGAAAGTGTTATCCATGAGATCAAAGGCAGAAACAGGTTTTGTTGTTGTTTGTTTGTTTGTTGAGATAAGGCCTTGCTCTGTTGCCCAGTCTGGAGTGCAGTGGCATAAGCATAGCTCACTGCAACCTCAAATTCCTGGGCTCAAGTGATCCTCCTATCTCAGCCTCCTGAGTAGTTGGGACTACAGGTGCAGGCTGCCATGCCTGGCTAAGTTTTTTTTCTTTGAAGAGACGGGGGTCATCATGTTGTCCAAACTGATCTCAAATTTCCGCGTTCAAATGATCCTCCCACTGTGGCCTCCTAAAGCACTAGGATTACAGGCATGAGCCACTGCACCTGGGAGAAACATTTTTAAGGCTCTGAAATAATAGAAAATATTGCTAAATTGTCTTCCAGAAAGGTTGTATCAATGTATGCTTTTGTCAGCAGTGTGTAAAAACCATTTCATGATGTCCTCAGCAACACTGCACATATTAATTTTAAAGACAGAGCCAGATTGAGCCGGGTGCGGTGGCTCACGCCTGTAATCCCGGCACTTTGGGAGGCCGAGGCCGGTGGATCACGAGTTCAGGAGATCGAGAACATCCTGGCTAACACGGTGAAACCCCGTCTCTACTAAAAATACAAAAAATTAGCCCGGAGTCGTGGCGGGCGCCTGTAGTCCCAGCTACTCGGGAGGCTGAGGCAGGAGAATGGTGTGAACCCGGGAGGCGGAGCTTGCAGTGAGCCGAGATTGCGCCACTGCACTCCAGCCTGGGGGACAGAGCGAGACTCTGTCTCAAAGAAAAAAAAAAAAAAAAAAAAAAAAGGACATAGCCAGATTGCAAAATAAAGGGTATTTAAGAGTAGCATTTTATTCATAATAAAGTCTTAATTTTTCTATATGCTTATTTTTGGCTTCTATGATTCTATTCACTTGAAACTGTAGAACATAGAGTTTTTATTTATTTATTTATTTCTGTAAGTAGCTTTACTTTGTAAGTCCCTTGCTCATTTTTTCTTACAGAGTTAATATTTTTCTAGTTGATTTTTATGAGTTCTTTATATATTAAACACACTAACTCCTTAAACACACACACATAGTAGAAGAAAAGGTAGAAAGTGGGTCATAGAGTGGACAAGGTATTGGTAGGAGAGTAGACAGCAACTTCAGTATGTATATTAGTTTCACACTCAGAGTTTTTTAATGCAGTTTTTAATTGGTGACTCAAAGTTATGGGCTCTTTCATCTCACTTCCAGCACATGACTGCCAAGGTCATGGTGGAAGAAGGAGAAAGAACATGGATGGCCACTCAGGGCATGATGACCAGGCCTGGAAGTGGCATGCATCACTTCCAACTATTTTCTATGGACCAGAACCCAGTCAGATTGTCCAAGTCTAACTGCAGAAAAGGCTGAGCAACATGATCTTCTTGTATGCAAAAGAAGAAAAAAGGGAACTGTGAGCATTTGGCCATTTCCTACCACCTTACCATGACAACCATCCTATGTTAACTTGTGAACCACCACAGCCCTAGCACTCTTAATCACGTTCTCTTTTTTTTTGTTGTGTTTTTCTTTTGTGTAGCCCTTATTTTTGACATGCTGTATATATTCATTTATTATTGCTAGTCCTCCCCCAAAGAACATAAGCTCAACCAGGTTAGGGATTTTTGTCTATTTTGTTCACTGACCCAGAAGAGCACCTGGCACTCCTATTAGTTAAGGAGATATTTCCTGATGATATTTCCTGGTACGAAGTCCTGGCATGTTTCCCACGCTTTCTCTGTGGTGCATCCTTCCTCTATAGCCTGCTGCCAACACCTAGTCAGCCTTCAAAATTCAACCCAAGATCCTTATCCTGCATGAACTCCTCTATTACCCTCCCACCTCCTGCAGAATTGATTGTGACCTTCTTTGTGACATAGTCACACTTTGTACCAAACTACTCTGCACTTATCTCACTATTTTTCATTTGTGAACTTCTTTGTCTGCCCTATGCAACAGTAAGCTCCTATGAGACCTGGCCACATTAAGGATGTCATAGTGTCAGTTGAATAGATGAATGAATGAATGAATGAATGAATGATTTGATAGGCCAACCAATTCTTTACAATTTGGACAGTTTTAAAAATGCCCCCAATGAAGTCGGAATATGGACTGCATATAAATGACACTGTTAAATTTGTTAGGTGTAATAATGACCTTAGAGTTATGTAATATATGTAACATTATATAATGTATATATACTGGGTTTATTTTGTTATATAAAGTATATATTATATAACAGACATATATTATGTAATGTACTTTTATTGGAGATAAATCCTGAATTATAGGTGGACTGATAAAGTGCCTGAAATTTGCCATACAATAAAATAAAAGGAAATAAAATGGAATAAAAATAAAATGTGTTGGAGGAGGAGGAGAAATGGAAGACAAGATGGACAAGAGACAAGTTGGAAAAATGTTAATAACTGTTCAAGTTTGGTAGTGAGTATTTGACACTCATTGTACTGTTCTCTCCACATTTGTATATGTTTAAAATTTCCTTAATAAAAATTAAAAACAAAGGAAGTGATATAGCCACTTATACTCTGCCAATATGAAGGAAAAAAGGTTTCCCAACCCTGTGACCTTGTTCCACACTTAGCCCAGTTCTGCATAAAATGCCTCTCGCCTCTTCTGGTGTTGACCATGACATCTCATACTATGTGTAGAGAAAGCCATGTGTATCCCCACCCTCTGTGGGAGGAAAACAGATGTATGCATTTGTAGCAAGAGGACACCTTGCCCCTGCATGTCATAGTGTATTCTTCTAGAGTGTTAGGTCTGGTGAGGGGTCTTAAAATCACTTAATTTAACTCCCTTATTTTACCAATGAAAGGAAACTATGAATCAAAGGTTGTGTGACTTTCCTAAGTTTACACAGTGAAATAGCAGCAGCAAGATCAAAAATAAAATTCACATCTGTAGACCCTTGAGCCAATCTCAGATATGTCTACGAAGAGTGGTTGCCTCACATACAACTATCAAATACTTTCCCTTCTCTACACCAATCAGAGAGGCAGGCCTAGAAAATAGATTAGTATGTTGTGGATAAATATTTGTAAAGAAGTGACTGTGGCTCAGACATACAATAAAACTTACTAAAACTCATCAGGTTAAAATTCAGAGTCCCCTGGAGACCCACGAGTTTATGGAGATGTAGCAGAAGGGTCATTTATGGAAGAGACGCATCCATCAAACAGCAGAATAAGCCTCCTTATTTCCTGCCTTCTATCTACGGGTCAGGTGAGACTGACTGAAGAGAGTCAGGTGTGTCTTAAGCAGGTCACTCAGCAATCTTCTACATAACCAGTGACAATTCATTGACTGTCAACCCTACAGCCACTTAGTGCTTGTCTTCTGGTGCACTCAACAACCCCACCAAGTAAGAATCATTATCCTTATTTGACAAAAACAAATAGGCTTAGAGAGGGTGATATAGTTTGGATTTCTGTCCCCACTCAAATCTCATGTCAAATTGTAATTGCCATTGTTGGAGGTGGGGCCTTGTATTAACCCGTTCTCATATTGCTATAAAGAACAGCCTGAGACTGGGTAATTTATAAAGAAAAAAAGTTTAATTGATTCACTGTTCCATAGGCTGTACATGAAGCATGGCTGGGGAGGCCTCAGAAAACTTACAGGGGCAGAGGAAGCAGGCACGTCTTACATAGCCAGAGAAGGAGGAAGAGGGAGCAGGGGGAGGTGCTACACACTTTAAAACAACCAGATCTCATGATAACTCCCTCACCATCAGGAAAACAGCAAGGGGGAAATCTGCCCCCATGATCTAATCACCTCCCACCAGGTCCCTCCACTGACACATGGGTTGACAATTTGACATGAGATTTGGGCAGGGACTCAAATCCAAACCATATCATTCCACCTCTGGCCCCTCCCAAATCTCATGTCCTTCTCACATTTCAAAATATAATCATGCCTTCCCAACAGTCCCCCGAAGTCTTAACTCATCCCAGCATTAACTCAAAAGTCCAAATTCAAAGTTTCATCTGAGGCAAGGAAAGTTCTTTCTGCCTATGAGCCTGTAAACTCAAAATCAGTTAGTTACTTCCAAGTTACAATGGGGGTACAAGCATTGGCTAAATACTCTCATTCCAAAAGGGAGAAATTGGCCAAAATAAAGGGGCTACAGGCTCCATGCAAGTTCAAAACCCAGCAGGGCAGTTATTACACCTTAAAGCTCCAAAATAATTTCCTTTGACTCTATATCGCACATCCAGGCCACACTGATGCAAGGGGTGGGTTCTGAAGGTCTTGGGCAGCTCTGGTCCTGTGGCTCTGTAGGGTACAGCCCTTGCAGCTGCTCTCAAGTCCTGGCGTTTAGTGCCTGCATCTTTTCCAGGTGCATGGTGCAAGCTGCTGATGGATCTACAATTCTGGGGTCTGGAGGATGGTGGCCCTCTTCTCACAGTTTTACTAGGCAGTGCCCCAGTGGGGTTTCTTTGTGTGGACTCCAACCCCACATTTACCCTCCCCGTTGCCCTAGTAGAGGTTCTCCACGAGGGTTCTGCCCCTCGTAGCAGAGTTCTTTCTGGATACACAGGTGTTTTCATACACCCTCTGAAATCTGGGCAGAGGCTCCCAAGCTTCAACTCTTACACTTAGAACACCCACAAGCTTAACACCACATGAAAGCTGCCAAGGCTTATGGCTTGCACCCTCTGAAGTGACAGGCTGAGCTTTTTAGCCACGGCTGGAGCTGGAGTGCCCATGATGCAGGGCACCAAGTCCCAAAGCTGCACAGAGCAGTGGGACCCGGGGCCTGGCCCCCAAAACCATATCACTTTCCTAGGCCTCCAGATCTGCAATGGGAAGGGCTGCCTCAAAGCTGTGTGAAATGCCTTTGGGGCATTTTCCCCATTAACTTGGCTATCAACATTTGGCTCCTCTTTACTCATGTAAATTTCTGCAGCCAGCTTGAATTACTCCGGAGAAAATGGGTTTTTTTTTTCTACCACATGGTCAGGCTGCAAATTTTTCCAACATTCACACTCTGCTTTCCTTTTAAATATATGTTCCAGTTTCAGATTATCTCTTTACATGCATAACAAAAGTGACCTTGGCTCCACTTCCCAATAAGTTCCTCATCTTCATCTGAGACCTCCTCAGCCTGGGCATCATTGTGCATATTATTGTCAGCACTTTGGTCATGACAATTTAACAAGCTTCTAGGAAGTTCCAAATTTTCTCTCATCTTCCTGTCTTCTTCTGAGGCCTCCAAACTGTTCCAACTTCTGCCCATTACACAGTTCCAAAGTTGCTTCCACATTTTTAGCTATCTTTATAGCAATGCCCCATTCCTAGGTACCAATTTTCTGTATTAGTTTATTCTCATATTGTTATAAAAAACTACCTGAGATTGGGCAATTTATAAAGAAAAGAGGTTTAATTGACTCACAGTTCCACAGGCTGTGCAGAAAGCATGGCTGGGGAGGCCTTGGAAAAACTTCAATTATGGCAAAAGATAAAGGGGAAGCAGGCACATCTTAGGTGACCAGAGAAGAAAGAGAGAGAGGGGGAGGTGCCACACACTTTTAAACAACGAGATTGTATGATAACTCATTCACTATCATGAGAACAGCAAGAGGGAAATCCACCCCCATGAATCAATGACCTCCCACCACGCCCCCTCCTCCAACACTGGGGATTGCAATTCAAAATGAGATTTGGAGAGAGATACAAATCCAAACCATATCAAGCCTGGTGGGAGGTGATTGGATCATGGGGATGGATCCTTCATGAGTGGTTTAGTACCCTCCCCTTAGTACTGTTCTCATGATGGTGAGTGATTTATCCTGAGATCTGGTTGTTTAAAAGTGTGCAGCACCTCCCTCCTCTCTCTCCTCCTTCTGCTCCAACATGTGAACTGCTGGCTCCTTCTTTGCCGCCATCATGACTGTAAGCTTCCTGAGGCCTCCCCTGAAGCTGACACTGCCATGCCTCCTGTACAGCCTGCATATCTAATAGCCAATTAAAGCTCTTTTCTTTATAAATCACCCAGTCTAAGATATTTCTTCATAGCAGTGTGAGAATGGACTAACACAGAGGGTAAGGGGCCTGCTGAAGGTCATGCACCTAATAAGTAATTAGTCCAGGGCTTGAATCATGTCTATCCCAACTTATAGCTTTCCCCTTTCCACTCTGCCAAACTGCATTTGAAGAATCCAAATGATTTTGGCCAAATTAAGATCACTCCCACAAGAGCCAGAGATGTCTGTCATCCTGAAACACGATGGACAGTGAAAGATGGAACGGTTACATTGTCCTGGGTCTCCACATGAGGTGTAAGGCAGCAGCATTACACTCTACAGATTCAGGGGGCATTGCAGGCTACTGCTGGAATAGGGCCATGGGGCAATAGGAAGGCTGTCCATGTTGGCTGACCCACTGATGGGTGATTCCACATTCACTTACCAAGTCACAGGGCCAAGCTGAGGTCTGAGCTTAAATTGCTTTAAATTCTCCTCTCCTGTATCTTTTGCTAACTCAGCAAAAAGGAGCAGGAGAGGAGGAGGGGGGGTCAACAATTCATCACTCTTTCCTCCAAGAGTTACCTTCTGTCATGATTGCCTCTACAGCTGTTCTCCTGACTAGCACCCTCTCTCCGCCCTCACCTAGCCAGGCATACAGAAAGACATACACCTGTCCTCTGCACACACACACACGTGCACTCACATACATGCACACACACAAACGCACCTGCACACACACAAGCGCATGTACACACACTCACACACTCTGTGCTGCTCTTCCCAGACCCAACTTACAGACAAGGAACGTGAGCCCAAGCAGGTTTCTGGTTTACTCAGTGTCCTTGATGATTGTCTCTATCACCATATTTGGCTTCTAGAAAACAATGATATAAAAATAAATAATTGAAAACATATGTCCACACAAAAACCTGCACAGAAATGTTCATAGCAGCATGATTCATGATAGCACCAAGGTGGAAACAACTCATATCCATTGACTGGTGAATGGCTCAACAAAACGTGACCTATCCATGCAATGGAATATAATTCAGCCTTAAAAAATAAGTGCTGATACATGCTGCGACACAGATAAACCTTAAAACTTTATGCTAACTAAAAGAAACCAGATACAAAAGGCCCCATATTTTATGACCCATTTATATGAAGGATTCTGAATTGGCAAATCCATACAGATAAAAAGTAGATTGATGACTGCACAATGACGGGAATGGTGTGGGATTACTAGAGGGTATGAGGTTTCTTTTGGGGAGATGAAAATGTTCCAAAATGAATTGTGGGCAGGGTGCGGTGGCTCACACTTGTAACCCCAGCACTTTAGAAGGCCGAGATGGGTGGATTACTTGAGGTCAGGAGTTCGAGAGCAGCCTAACCAACATGGCAAAAACCCACCTCTACTAAAAACACAAAAATTTGCCAGGTTTGGTGGCATGCGCCTGTAATTCCAGGTACTCAGGAGACTGAGGCACGAGAATCGTTTGAACCCAGGAAGTGGAGGTTGCAGTGAGCCGAGATCACACCACTGCACTCCAGCCTGGGTGACAGAGTGAGACTCTGTCTCAAAATAAATAAAATAAAATAAAATTAAATTAAAAAAATAAAATTGTGGTAATAGTTGCCCAAGTCCAGATAGAGTAAAAAGCATTAAACTGTACACTTTAAATTAGTTAATTGTATGGTTTGTGAATTATATCTCAATCAAGCTGTTTCCCAAATAAATAAGCAAATGATGAAGCTTCCTAGACTCTCTAAGGATATTGCACAGCTACCTGCAGTCTCTCTAGCACAGCTCACTTTAGGAAGCCTTGAGACTTGTGGGAGGCTAAAACACAAGACTGGCCATCTTAAGCAATCTTGCTGAGTGGCCAAAACCCACAGAAAGCCCACCTCAGGGATCACACTGCACATAAGGCATGTCCAGCACAGGTGACAGGACTGACACTGTGGTGCCAGACGGACCTGAGTTCCAGCCTGACTCTGCCACCTCTCAGCTGTGAGATGGGGGCAGGTCACCTAAGACAAACTCGCATCTGTAAAATTGAGGGGGTAATAATAGGGTTGTGGTGAGAATTAAACGAACTCTTCTACATGGCTTGCACCAAAAAGTTAGTTGTTGCTATGATAAACATGACATCACCCAAAGAGAAGAGCTGGATAGTTAAAACTTGGCTGACAAGGGGCGAGTGCCTGTGTAGAACGTTCATCTCAGCATTCCACTCATCCACAAAGGGACATATTCAAGGGCACGTCCCAAAGTGAGCAGGCTCTGCCTCCTTCTTGTAGAAAACCTCAGAGCAGCAGAGTCCAGATGGCAAATCTGCACAAGATATCAGTGTGTTACGGAAAACCTAGTGCCAGTCTATCATTTCTGAGGCTTTGCCTAAGAGGTTTCCCCCATTATTTCATGTTGCAAATAATCAACAAGTATGCACTATTAATAATCAACAAGTATTAGTTTATTCTTGCATTGGTGCTGGGCTGAATTTCACACAGGTACAAAAGAAAGAAGTTCAGTCCTTGTTCTAAAGGAGTAACTCTCACGGCAATTCTTTGAGGTAGGCAGGACAGTTATTAGCATGTCCATTTTGCAGATAAAGAACCTGAGGCCCAGAGAGGCTAAATGCCCTGCCCAAGATCTTGTAGCTATTATAGTCACTGGCAACATTGAAATTCAAGCCTAAGGGGTCATGACCTCCAGCCTCATGTCTTTTTTATCTGGCTATGGATTCTCTAGGACATCAGGCTTAAGGCTGTCTGAGGCACAAATCACCTCACAAATAATCAAGTGATGAGGACAACAAACTGAGACAGATGCTTTGTCAGGACCTACTATGTAATTTGCAGGGCCAAGTACAAAATAAAAACGCAGGCCCTTTGTTCAAATATCATGAAGATTGTGACAGCAGAGCATCAAAACAAGCTCAGGGCCTTTCCATATATGGGGACCTGTGTGGCTGTGACTGCACAAGTCACACATCCCTGGAGTCAGCCTGCCCCTTATCCCTGTCACACAAATGCCTAGCGCAAAGCAGATGCATCTGAGCAATTCTGATCTCTGGCTCCAACAAAAGCAAACTCTCCTGGCCAGGCTGTGAGCTTGCCCTGACCCCACATCCAGCCATGTGCCAGGTGGACATGTATCTCTCCGGGCTGGCTGATCCAGCAGCCTTCAGCATTTCCGATTTTGCAGATTTGCAATCTCTTGGCTTACACTGCAGCCACCTTCTCTGCCTGAGAAACCCAGTCTTCCTTGCTAAGGTTCAGCTGCAGTGATACACAGGTCCATTAATGCTCCCCTGGGCACGGAGAAGTGGAAATGTCTACTTAAAGCTGGAGGGCTCTTTGGCCGGGGTGTCAGAGCTGCATTTTTCTTATGCAACTGTTTTCTCCCAGTTTGTAATAACTGTGACTGTCTTGCAGAAAACAACACACTACACTGACAACCAGCTGATCTTTCTTTTTTTTTTTTTTTTTTGAGATGGAGTCTCGCCCCGTCGCCCAGGCTGGTGTGCCGTGGTGCGATCTCGGTTCACTGCAACCTCCAGTTCCTGGGTTCAAGCAATTCTCCTGCCTCAGCCTCCTGAGTATCTGGGATTACAGGCATGCGCCACGATGCCCGGCTAATTTTTATGTTTCCAGTAGACATGGGGTTTCACCATGTTGGCCAGGCTGGTCTCAAACTCCTGATCTTATGATCTGCCCGCCTCAGTCTCTCAAAATGCTGGGATTACAGACATGAGCCACCACGCCCGGCCTGATCTTTCTTTCCATTTGTCATGTAAACCTTATTTTTCTGAATAACAGGGACACAAGAATGGCAGACAAGCCAGATGCTCCTAGAATTTCACGAGTAAGAAAGACAACTTGATAGTAATTAGAAATAGAGGCAGGCAGAAATGAGCCTTGGGTCTTCCAAAGATCCAATGAATTAGCTGTGAGATTTAAACAGAGCATATTCTCTCTCTCTTATGGCTTGAACTGTGTTTCCCCAAAAACATATCTTGAAATCCTACCCCCAGTACCTCAGAATGCGAGCTTATTTTGAAAGTATGGGGTTGTTGCAGATGTAATTAGTTAAATCAAGATGAGGTCATACTGGAGCTGTGTGGGTCCTTAATCTAATATTTCTGGTGTCCTTATGAGATTAGACAAAGAGGCTGAGTGCAGTGGCTCATGCCTATAATCCCAGCACTTTGGGAGGCTGAGGTGGGAGGATTGCTTGAGTCCCGGAGTTTGAGACCCATCTGGGTAACATGGCAAAACCCCATCTCTATAAAAAGTACAAAAATTATCTGGGTGTGCATGCCTGTAGTCCCAGCTACTTGGGAATCGAGATGAAAGGATCACTTGAGTGTGGGAGGTCGAGGCTGCAGTGAGCTATGATCATGCCATTGCACTCTAGCCCAGGCAACAGAGTGAGGCCCTATCTTAAAAAATAAATAAATAAAAAGTAAAGAGAGAGAGACACACCACGTGGCAATGGAGGCAGAGACTAGAGTAATGTTTCCAGAGGCCCAGGAACATTGAAGATGGCCAGCAGACCACCAGAAGCCAGGAGAGAGGCCTGGACTAGATTATCCCTCATGGCCTGTGGAAGAAACCTACTCTGCCATTACCGTGATCTCTGCCATTACCGTGATCTCAGGTTTCTGGTCTGCAGAGATGTGAGAGAACACATTTCAAGTGTTTTAAGCCACCCAGTGAGTGGCAGTCTGTTACGGCCACCCCAGGAAATGGGTGACCCCCTTTACCTGAAACATAACAAGGTTGGACTGAGTGGTCTCTGGGTTCCCTTCCATCTACACATTTATGCTATTCTGACTTTGGTCACATAGCCACCTTGTCCCAACAGTCAAACTGCCACTCAAGTCAAACTTACCCAGTTCTTTCTACTGTTCCTTCATTCTGGGAGATTCTTAGGCCCCAGCAATTTGGGCCATCTCCCTCTGAAGCTCCCCAGTGAGTTGGCTGCCTCTTTCACACTCCACTGCACATCTGCTTTGTGTCTGGGCCTGTGCTGGGAAGTGGCGTAAAAATACAGACTGGGAGCTTGACCTTGTGAAGGTTGAATTCTAGTAGAGCCTGGCTTTGAACACATTCTCCACTTGGCAGCCGTCCCCCAGGATAGCTCCCAGTGAGCCCCACATCCTAGTGAGTTCATACTCCCATGGAGTTGCCTCCCCCATTGACACCGGGCTGGCCTATCAACCGATGAATGGATACATGAAGTGTGGCACATCCATACAATGGAATAGCACTCAGCTACAAAAAGGAACAAAATTCTGACACATGCAACAACATAGATGAACTTGCAAAACATGATAATAAGTCAAATAAGACAGGGACAAAAGGGCAAATACTACAGGATTCCACCTCCATGAGGTACCTAGAATAGGCAGGGTTCACGAGATGAGAAGCAGGCCATAAGTTACCAGAGTTGGGGAAGTGAGGGAGATGGGAGTTATTGCTTAATGGGTACAGAGTTTCTGTATGAAATTACAGAAAAGTTTTGGAAGTAGATGTGTGATGGTTGTACATTGTGAATATAATTAATGCCACTGAATTGCACATCTAAAATGATTAATATGGTATAATTTGCTGTATATATTGTACCACAATAAAATAAACATAAGTTCTAGACCAGCCTGGGCAATATAGTGAGACCTCATATCTAATTTTTTTTTAGTTAGCGAGGCATGGTGGCACGCACCTGTGGTCCCAGCTACTCAGGAGGCTGAGGTAGGAGGAACACTTGAGCCTGGGAGTTTGACGCTGCAGTGAGCCGTGAGTGTGCCATTGCACTCCAGCCTAGGTGACAGAGCAAGATCCTGTCTCAAAAGAAGGAAAAAAAGAAATACAGGCAGGGAGGGGAATATCAGCACTGTAAAAGAGGTTAAAATGCTTACCTCTGAAGAGTGGGAATCAGGTGCAAAGGTATAAGGCAGAGATGGCTGTTTTTGTTGGAAGTGTAGTTAACTATTTGACTTTATAACTCTGCACATATGTCAGTCCAATAAAACAAAGAGGGAAAGGCTATATGTCATATCTGATACATTAACAAGCATTAAAAAAAATTAGCATAAAATTGCGGTGAAACTAGAACACTAAAATCCTGTTAACAATATAAATGAGTACAAGCCTGGTGGTTTTATTTCCAGAACACTTCAAGAGCCATTGAAATGCTGGGACCTTTTGACCAATTCTCTCACTCTAAAGCAAGGACCTGTGTGGGAAAACTATGACCCACAGACCAAATCCAGCCTACCACCTATTTTTGTATGGTACATAAGCAGGAATGATTTTTACGATCTTTTAATTGTTTTAAAAAAACCCAAAAGAATAGCATTCCCTGATGCATAAAAAATGATAAGGTATTCAAAGTTTGGTGTCCATAAATAAAACTGTGTTCTCACACAGCCTGGCCCATGCATTTGTGGAGGGCCTATAGCTGTTTTGTGCTACAAGGACATCTGCAATAGAGACCACATGGCCCATAAAGCTAAAAATACTATTTGGTCCTTTGCACAAAAAGCCTACTCATCCAGGTACAGAGGGAGGCAGCACAGTCAGGGAGGGAAGCTGAAAGCCTGGACCCTCTGATGCCTGGTTATGTGACCCCGAGCAAGTTTCCCAACTTGTTTGTGACTTGGTTTTCTCATCTGTAAAATAAAGATATTATTAGTACCAACCTTCTAGGGTTGTTGTGAAGATTCAGTGAATGAGCCAGCCTAAATCAGAAGAGCATCTGCACTTGGTGCAAGTGAACTGCCATTGCTTCTCCAGAGAAATCATCAGGAAGCAACAGGATGAGCATAAAGGTTTGCACAGCTAGTGCTACCTAAGGCATGCTCCTGACACCTGGGCATCCCCACCCACAGCTCGGGCCACAGCACAGACCCATGGCCAGACCATGAATTCAAATATTTCTGGGATGCTGTGACACAGGCATCCCTAAAAATCATTAGGCTCTGCAAAATCATGTGATATGACCCACAGGGCTATGAGAGAAATAGAGTTAGGGGCTTCATCAGCAACACATTTTTAAAAAAAGATTAGAACCTAATAAAAATGATAGCACAGGTTTACAGGTTAAATGCTTAAGAAATATGTAACTACTAAAATAAATATGGTATTTACCTTTAAAAAGACGAGGCTTGTTTGAGAAAGTGGGCATTGTGGTTGTAAGCTGGGTAATCTGGAATTAGGAGGAACATTCTAGCCCCAGAGGTTAGTGGATGTAACTCCTAACACACCCTGTGAATGGAGGGACAGAAGATGCTAGGATTTGCGTGGGTGCAGTATGTATTCATAGGGTATGTGCACGGATGTGGTTGTGTATCCCTTGGGTGTGTGCACAAGTGGGTTTGTGTATCCCTAGGGCGTTTGCACAGTGGAGTTGTGTATTTTTAGGATGTGTGCAGAAGTGGGGTTGTGTATCCTTAGGGTTCGTGCACTGGTGTAGTTGTGTATCCCTAGGGTTTGTGCACTGGTGGGGTTGTGTATCCCTAGGGTTTGTGCACTGGTGTGATTGTGTATCCCTAGGGTTTGTCCACTGGTGTGGTTGTGTATCCCTAGGTTTTGTGTACAGGTGTGGTGTGTAACCCTAGGGTGTGTGCAGAAGTGGGGTTGTGTATCCCTGGGGTGTATGCACTGGTGTGGTTGTGTATCCCTAGGGTGTGTGCACTGTTGGGGTTGTGTATCCCTAGGGTGTGCACTTGTGCTTGTGTATTCCTAGGCTCAGGTCGGCCAGGTGTTCTTCTCTGTATTAACCTGGTATTTCTGAGGACAAAATCATGCAGAGCAAATGTGAACTTTGAAACTCATGTCATTTTCAATTGTTCCCTAATCTAGCAATTGTATTGGAGAAAACTCATGTTTTAAATCAAGCCATAAAGCAGAACTGAATATATCACATCCCTTGAGGACTCTGAACATGGTTGGGGTAGGGGAACTTTCAAGGAGGTGGCATTGCAGACAGGGACTCAGAGCCTTGACTCATTCCCTGATGTGGACGTCAGTGGTGGCACCAGAAAGGGTTCTGCAAGGCCACGTGGCAGCAGCTCCTTGCAACTGCCTCACTCTCCGGGCTGTATACTCAGTGCTGAGCCTGATGGCCCATACCAGGTATACAACATGATGTGTACGAAGCCCTTCCACACACACAGAGGGCACCTCACAACAGGCTCACGGGGGCAAAGTGCAGGGATCATGAATCCATATTTGACAGGGATGGAGAATGGGGATCAGAGAAGTTGATGACTTGCCCAAAGACACAGAGCCTGAAAATGGAGGTGGGCGCTTCCACATCCCAGGCCCTGGCTGACCCGCCATCTGTCCACTGACACTGTACGTCTTGGGATCCCCTAGCCAAACACTGGGGTAAACTCCAGGGGTCAGGCTCAAGGCCACACGTCCAGAGGCATAGTCTACAAGAGGAGGGGTGCAGGACACCTGGGCGACATAAAGGCACCTGCCTCAGATGGGCTCACCTCCAATCCTGACACCTATTTCTCCTTTAAATGGAAAGGACAAGCCTCCATCTGCACTGCATCTTTAACAATCACAGCCAGTAAGGATGAGGAATGTTCCAGCACAGTCAGAACGTGAACTTCTTTGTAGCAGGATTGCAGCATTTATTTCAATCCTGAGTCAGAAGGCCGAGCAAGTAGCTCGCATGATGTTTCAGGAGCTTAACGTCGACTGTGCAGGCAGTCGCTTCTCTGATTAAAACAGGCCTGACACCCTACCCCCGTCACATCTGTCCTCAACTCTCAGGATGCACCTGGGCCCTCAGGCTGGGTGTGCTCAGGGCCTCCGTGTGCCTAGAGAAGCCACGACACTCACTTGTGGTCATGTCAGTGGCAGGTGTGCCACCTGCTCACATTTGCCCAGCAACTTCCCCTAACCCAACAGAAACAAGGTATGGCCTGAAGAAAGCAGACCTGAAATAAGACCCCCCAACAGCTAATTCTCCTTCAGCGCTCTCCAGGCTGTATAGGACCAGTCAGTCACTACACAACCCCACATGGCCTTGGGGAACAAGCTTACCCTGCTGGAATATGCTTTAAAGATGTGGCCATGTAACACTCATCTGGGCCAGTGGGCCTATACACACACACACACACACACACACACACACACACACACACACACACCCCTGGGAAGCAAAAACTGCTTTGTTCAGGAAAGGCAAACATGCATTTATAACCCAATTCCAATGTCAGCTACTTGGAGCATAAAATGAGGTCACATTCTCTAGCATTTGGGATTACATCATCTCTTTCAAGGGAATCTCGGGGTCCTCCTTCTAAATAACTCTAAGAGCCCCCCAGCCCAATGGATGCTTTCCAAGTCCAAAGGGTCAAGTCCTAGTCACAGCACCTCATCTGAGGGTCTGTTGCAGTGGCCACTGCCACAGGGTGTCTCTGTTAGGAAAGGTGGCCTACCGGCCTGACATGGTCCCCCAAACTCATGGCCAGGCAGCCTGCAGGCCTCAGCTGCCAGGCCAGGAGCTGGCCTGTCTTATATTCCCATCTCCTCTCTGCCTCAGCTGGACCCACAACATCTAACCCCCTGGTGATGGAGCACGGCATGCTGACCACTCTTCTTAGGGACACCCAGTCACAGCCCCATGCTGTGTTCAGAAACCCACATTCAAGATCTCTAGCCAGGCTGGGGCGGGAGCCAGGCTCCCATCTCACTTTCAAAGCCCTTCCCTCAGTGCCCACCTTGTTTCTCCTGTGCAGAGATCAGTGATACTTCTTTCAGGGGAAACCACAGTCATTCCATATCAGGTTTGAAAGCATGTAAATTACAGCTGTGTAGTGGAGGGCACATTTTCTTGTGAATCTTTGTAATTGCTATGAGAATCTTGCTCCCGGCTGCACTCCATGTGATGCCTGTTGGAGGTGTGCACTGCATCAAGTAAGGCCAAGATCCTGCCCACCTGTGATCCAAAAAATATTTGCAAGGAGAATGGAGATCTGGATCAGCCTGCATGATGGCTTCCTGAGCCTCAGAGGCAGAAGTCAGTGGTGCAAACTCCAGGGCCAAGTTACTGCAGTGTGCATATATTTGCACACAGGTATGTGCCAACTCATGCATTTGTGCATACACACAGATATGCACGTAGGCTGTGTGCATACATATGTTCACACTTAACATATAGCGTGTACAATATACTGCTCTGTATGTGTGTGTATATGTATTATATCTATTTTAGACATATATACTGGTTTGTATGTATGTGTATGTATACTAGTATATGTGTGTATACTATCATGCATGTATGTGTGTATACATATACAGGTATGTATGCACGTATATATAGAGAGATATATGTGTGTTATGTGTGTACATATATCCATTTACTAGTATGTATGGTGTATGTGTGTGTACTGGTATGGATATGTGTGTGTGCACACACACATTTGCTGGTATGTATGCCTGTTTGTGCTTATAATGCACAGGCAGAATGTTTCTAGTGGACCACACAGCCTCTAGTTCTCAGTCCCCAGCCCTCCCTTTTGCCCTACACGCAAGGCCTTTCTGAGCTTCATTTACATGTAACCATGCAAGTTCTGACCCAGCAGCACCATCTTCTGGCCACCTGGCAGAGCCTGGCTATGAGCACTCAGAGGTCAAGATGAATCTGACCCATATCAGGGATGGGACGCTGAATGAAGTCCCCAGGGTCACAGGGTTCTCAGACATCCCCAGCAGTTCATTTACAACTCCGTAGATGGACTCCAAAGGACTAGGACCCTTAATAAGTCAAGGAGTCTTCAACCCTACAGCGGGGAAGGCTCAACCCCAAAGGCGTACAAGTCTGAGTGACCTCAGGAAGGGCGTCTGGCTTTGTACTTCTGCAGTTTTCATGGGAGGCTGGCCCCAATCCCATGCTCACCCCCCATATCCAAACTCGTGGCCAGGCAGCGCCTCTAAAGAGGGTGATGACCCAGGATGAGGGAGAGTGTCTCTTGCAAGGTGGAGAGAGAGGGTGGTGGGAGCAGTAAGCCAAGGGAGGGGAGGCTCCAGAGGGTTCAGAGATGTGGTGCTCAGGACTCAGGAGAGACAGCTGGCGGCAGGAGAACCTAGAGTTGAAGAGAGTTTTCAAAGAATCAAGCCAGGGAACCAGGCTGTGTAAAGACCAAGGACCCTCCAGATCCTCAGGGTGATCTGCTGGGGCAGGGGTGGGCTAATCTTGGGGTTCAGAGCTGGAAAGGAGCTGGAGCACCCTGGTTCCACCAACCTCTCTAAGCAGGAGCCTCTTCCAAGGCAGCAGCCCCCCAGGGAGTCAGACAGTGAGCCCACACCTTGCAGAGCTGCTTGTTTCCAACATGGGCTCTCTGCCTGTTACGAAGTCCTTCCTTGCCTAAAGCTGGCATCTGCTTTCTCAGGATGTCCTCCCACTGGTCCTCAATCTGCCTTTGGGATCATCCTGGATAAGCCCACTCCTCTCCCAGAAGACAAACTCCATCTATTTGAACACAGCCTTCTTGTCCTTGAAGGTCAGTTCAGCCTCGCATATTTTCCACCTCTCCCTCAAATTCTTCCCTCCTGGCTAGGTGTCCCAAGACTTGGATCTTGTCACTGCCATACTGTGGGTCTCAGATCCCTAATCTGTAAAATAAAGAGGTTAGACTGGGTGGTTTTGAAAAGCTTTGACATCCATAGTACTCTGAAAGTGCGAAAGTCATCTAGCAGACAGATTGGTAACATAAAGGGGGCTTGATCAAATAAGTAAATGTTTGATCTAAATATATGAATGTATAGCTACATATAGAAATATACCTGTAAATATTATGTCTACATATACATACACATAAATGTGTGTTTATCTATACTTACACAGACATACATTTCACTGATGGGGCCTGGAAACAGCACCTCCCCCAGTAGCAATGAGCACAGCTCACACCCACATATTCTATTCTCCCTGAAAGAAACTGGGGCTCCTTGAAGAAATGGCTGACTCCAGGGATGGGATAGTGAAAGCACAAGTTGAACTCAGGGTTTTTTGTTTGTTTGTTTTGTTTTTGTTTTTGTTTATTTGAGACAGGATCCTGCTCTGTTACCAAGGCTGGAGCGCAGTGGTGCAATCATAGCTCACTGCAGCCTGAATTATTGAGCTCAAGTGATTCTCCCACCTCAGCCTCCTGAGTAGCTAGGACTGCAGGTGCATGCCCCCATGTCTGCCCACTTTTGTTGTTGTTGTTGTTGTTGTTGTTGTTGTTGTTGTAAAGACAAGGTCTTGTTATGTTGCCCAGGCTGGTCTTGAAATCTTGGCCTCACATCTCAGCATCCCAGAGCGTTGGGATTATAGGCATGAGCTACCATACCTGGCCTGAACCCAGGATATCAAGATACCTTGCTGAACCAGAAAGCAAGTGAACACTTAAAGAACAAGGGAGCGTGTCAGAAGGACATAGAAGCCAGCTTCAAGGGACTCCCTGTTTGCCAAATCGGAGACAATTTGAGCATCAAATAAATCATGAGAGTAATGGATTAGAACCCATTGACTTAAATAAGAAACCACAAGTCTACAGTGAAAAAAATGAATAAATCGAATGTCTGATGAGAAATGGAATATTCAGTCTCAATATACCACCTCACAAAATATTTATTTATTACAAGAGGAAAAGAGTAACTTTACAGAGAACTCTGGAAGACACCATTTTAAATGAATAATCAAAGTGAACATTAGCATTCAAGATGAGCCTTGGCATCACAGCAAGACCCCACCTCTAAAAAAAATAGCTGGGTGTGATAGTGGTACATCCGTGGTCCCAGCTCCTCAGGAGGCTGAGGCAGGAGGATCACTTGAGCCCAGGAGGTTAAGGCTGCAGTGAGCCATGATTGTACCACTACATTCCAGCTTAGGTGACAGAGCGAGATTCTGTCCAAAAAAAAAAAAAAAAAGAAAAAACAGAAAGAAAAAAAAGAATGCTTACACAGGGCAAACTGAAATCAAGTGCAGTGGAATAACGCTTCTGCCATGTTCCTGCCATCAAATCCCAAGGGATCAGCACACACTTAAGTGAAGGGACAGTCCACAAGATAACTGGTCCTTCATCTTCGAAAGTGTCAAGGTTATGAGACTCAAGTAAAGACTGAGCACAGCCTCAGACTGGAGACTAAGAGATGTGACAACAAAATGCTGCATGCCAACTTGAACTGGATGCACTTACTGTGAAGAAATCACTGGGCATGGGGAGACTGAGCGGCAGTGATGCACCACCTGACCTTCTCAGTTGTGACTGAAGGTTGTTCGGACTGACCATGTAGGAGAAGATCCTTATTTGCAGGAAATACACAGGAGTATTGGGGGTGATGACGCATTGGAGAGTAAGTGTTGATAACTCGCCCTCAGATGGTTCAGGAAACATACATTATTTGTGCTGCAATTGAAGCTTTTCTGTAAGTTTGAGATTGTTTTAAATTTAAAGAAAATTATACACACACCCACAAAACTATCTCTTGTAAATGCCTGAGAAGATCAGGACTTTCTTCCTCCAATGAGCAACTCTAACCAGGAAAAGCTCTCTAACCTGTGTGTACCTGTCTTCAGAATCGGGCCCACAGGGTGTGCTTCCCTGACCCTGCCCCATCTTCCCTGAAATTCTAACAGCATGGATGTCAGGGAAACAGGATATCAGCACACCTGGCTGCCCCACCCTAAAGAGCACCAGCACATAGAGTCATGGCTGGCTTTTACTGAGCACTCATTGTATGGATGGGGTTTGATGTCAAGCTGACCGGGCATTGGATCTTGGTTCACATTCGCTGTATGATCCTGGACAAGTCACTTCACCTCTCTGAGTCTCTGCTGCCTGCTGGGTAAATTAAAGACAATAGCCTCTGTCTTGCCAGGTGGTGGTGCAGATTACAGAGAATTGTGCAGGATGTCAGGTACAGTGATAGTTTCTAGACTTTAGGCCTTTGGGAAGTCAGCCTCATAATCTTTTGGGAATCTCCTTATCAAATACAGATTCCTGCAACCTACTCCCAGAGTGATCCCAGCTCACCTGTCCTGTTTCAGCTCCAGCTGATTCACTTCCCCCGCCTCAGGCTTAGACCAAACACTTCACAATTTCCCACATGCACCATAGCACCTCTTGCTCCCATGCCTTTGTACACACAGTTCACCCATCCGGAATGCCCTTCCCCCTTTGATTGGAAAACTCCTACTCCTCCTTCAAAACCCAGGCGAAATGTCTCCTGATTTTTGAAGCCTTTTCTGATCACGCCCCACCCCCCAATTCCCGGTACTCTCTTCTTTGACCAGTTGTTATGACATTAATAAGTATAATTACCTCCCATTTAGTGAATCTATTATATACCTGCAATTTCACACGCGGGATGTATTTTAAGCCAAGGACTAATCATTAGCCCTGTTTTCCTGTTTGCTCATGAAAAAGCTGAGCCTCTGAGAGTTTAAGCAGCTTGCCCTAGGTTTCCTAGCTGATACGGGACAGAGCCAGGACCCCAGGCCGGAGTCTCTAGCTCTGGGTGTTACGGTTTTGGCTCTGCCTCCCGCTCAGAGCACGCGCTCTCAGATGCAGGGTTCCCATCAACCAGCACAGCCCCTGAAGCACAAACATCAGGGAGCAGTGTCAGTCGGTCCCTATCTCCCAGGTCCACACTTCCTTCAGTCACACCAGGCTCTCTGGGCAGGCTGAGAGAATGGGGCTAGGAGCCTCTGAGGCTGGTAAGCCAGGTGTCTTTGGGAAGTGGCCAGGACTGAGGGTGGGTTAACCAAGCAGGACCTCTCATAAGGAGGGTATTGGCCTTCCGCGGGATGCAGCACTGAGGTCTGCCACCAGGGGGCGCTGCTGCTTTATTTCAGGAGCTGCCTCTGCCCAGCGAAGGACAGGAGCGTTTTCCACTGTGTGTGTCTGGGGCTGTGATTGTCAGAATCCTCCAACTTTAGAATTCACAGACTGAAGAATTCATGCTCACATAACTGAACAAAAATATATGGAGCATGAAATTTTTACTCAAGAAGTAGGGCACCTCTCTCTCCCTTGGGGAAAAGCGTCCTCCCTACTTTCCTAGGAGTTAACTTGCTGAGGCTCGCAGGAGATTCCACGCAGCTATGCGCTCTGCTCTCTTGTTAGAAAAAAGATGCCAAAATTGTAGAATTTGACCACAAACAACCGAGCTCCACAACGGAGTGTCGCTAATGTGCCAGGCCTTGTGCTGGGGGGTGCAAAAGACCCCAGTGTTTAGATTTGCAGTAGTAACTTCAGGGTCCCTTCAGCAAACTTTAGCTACAGTTGTTGAATCTTACTGACTGATATATTCTACAACTATAGCTCCATTTTTCCAGCCCAAATTTAGTACATATGAAGTGACAAAGCATCCCAGAGGCAAACTGCTTTCTAGGAAGTGTAGCTCAGGCACCTAAATGTTGGCATTTTAGGGATAACGGCTTATGGGACCTATGAGCAGAGTATTTGAAAATAGACCTGTCTGGAAAGCCCAGGTCAGAGGCTGCCAAGAGCAGAGCAGGGCAGGCCCCAGACCACATGGCTCTGGGGTCTTTTACCCTCACAGACCCTTCTCCAGGAAGCTTCTACCAGGGGTCACAGCAAAGCCCCTCTTCTGTCTGGCATTCCACTCCAGGCCTTCTCCTTTTCTCTCTCTGCACCTTCTCCTGGGAAATCTCATCCAAATCCATGGCCCTAAGTATCTATTAAAGATGCCCCTAAGAAACCATTGCTGAACATATAGACCAAGAAATAATACTGATAAATGATTGCTGCGGTGATTACACAAATCTACACACGATAAAATTGCATAGAACCAAACCACACCACACACACACACACACACACACACATACACACACACACACACAAACAATAAATCCAAAAGTATGAGAGAGGTCTCAATCAATTTAGAAATTTTTTTTTGTTTTTTGTTTTTTGCCAAGGTTAAATGTGTGCCCATAACACAGCCTCAGGAGGTCCTGACCACAGGTGCCCTAGGTAGTGGGCGCACAACTTGTTTTCCTACATTTGAGGGGGGCATGAGATATCAACCAATATTATCAGATGTACATTGGTTCTGTGCAGAAAGGCAAGACAACTCAAAGTGGGGCCTTCTAGGTCATAGGTGGACAAGAAACATATGGTTGCATTCTTTGAGGTCTTTGATCAGCCTTTCACTGAATACACAATTTACATGTGAGAGGGGGTAGAATAATAGTCACTTATGCCTTAATCTGACTCAGTGAATCTGCGTCTTTACAAAAGCAATAAGGCAGAGGAAGCAATTAGATACGCATTTGTCTCAGGTGAGCAGAGGGATGACTTTGAGTTCTGTCTGTCCTTTGTCCCACACCTGTGAACATAAACTATCAATTCACATTGCCAGGGTGAAATTCAACAGAACTGTTTTCAGGTAAAGATCTTGCGATCTACAAAGAATTCCTTGTGGGCAAATCGTGATGGAAGAATGTAGCTTTAAAAAAATATATTTTGTAGCTATCTTATTTAGGACTAAAATGGGAGGCAGGTTTGCCTGACTCAGTTCCTAGCTTAGCTTTTCCCTTTGGCTTAGTGATTTCGGGGGGTCCTGAGATTTATTTTCCTTTCACAACACACACACACACACACACACACAAACACACACACACACACACACACACACACGAGGTATTAAGCTGGTAAAATATGGATATTGCGTAGGAGTCCTGAGGCTCACCTTGATTGGACTTCTTGGATCATATGCCCAATCCCAAACCAATGACCATGGCAGGGGGAATGGAACAGCTCAATCAACCAGGGCCCTTCCAGCTGGGAGTGGAGCAGGCTCCCCTCAGGCACAGAGATATCCTGGCTGGGATGGAGGAAGTGGTGAACAAATACCAGTGGACAACCAGCCATGCCGGCCACTCGCCCTAATCTGCATTTGAAGCTCACCTTTTCCTCTGGTCTCCAGAGCTGGACACTGGATGTCCAGCACTAGACGTTTCTTCAGTGCTGCACAAACATTCACATTCAGCAAGTCTAGAAATGAACTCTTGCCCTCAAGCTCACTCCCCGTCCTTCCAGATTTTCTGTCCTGGTTGATGGTCCCACTAACCATCCTAGTTCCCCAAAACCTGGGAATCAAGTCTGGTCAATTCTGTCCCCTTGGCAACTTTCATATCTGGCCCCATTTCTTCTCTTCCAGTTGCCACCAACCAGACCCAGATCCCAATACCCTGTACCCCCAGGCCACTGTCTTTAGGCCAAATATTTGCTCTCTAGCTCTTACCAGAAGCTTGCCAACCCGACCTCAGTCATGGCAATGGCACTGTAACTGGTTTCCCCATGCCTGTCCATTCTCCACGTCTGACTGCATCATTTAACAATGTCAGGTATGTGGCCCCTAGTGACCACCCTTCCTTTGATTGTCACCCACAGCCTCACCCTACAGCTTCGCACCCACCCTGTGCTTGGGCACCCAACACCAGCAAAGGCTCCCAAGCACACCATGGTTTTTCGCTTTTGCTTTTTACTTCAGGTACAAGAGGTTTAGTTACTCATATTCCTCAATATGATCATTGCTCCATGTGAGATCCCATCTTTCTAATGATCAATTTTATCTCTTCTATTTCCATAGACCACTCCCACTTCCCTTCTTCCCAAAGGCAATAATGTGTAATATGTATCTTTCATTTGGGTCTTGCAAAATATATATTGCTGAGTTTTTTATTTGTATTGTGTGTCTTTTAATGCCTATATATAGTGTTGTTTTATATATTACATTCTGGGTTTTTTTAACCATTTCTCTCAACACTGTGTTTTAAGACACATTCCTTTTGCTCTTTGTATGACTCATTTAACAATTTTTATTGCTTTGTAGTTCTCCAAATTGCGGATTAAAACAACTTTATGCATTCATTCTTCTGGATTGCTTTTGAACTGCCACCAGTACAAACAAAGCTGGAGGGCATAAATTTGTATATGCCACTTATGGATGTAGGTGAGAATTTCTTTGAGAACTATTCCCAGGAGTAGAACAACTGGGTCACAGAATAAACATGTGCTTGATTTGGTACATGTTTATTCTTCTGCAGAAGTGCAGCTACATTCTCTCTTGAAGACCAACGTGGCACTTCCTTTATTCCCTCCCATCTTCATCAACACTTGCGTATATGCAGGTTTCTAAATTTTTTCAGTTGAGTGATTTTAAAATATTATTTCATTATTGCCTTAATGTACAGTATATTTCTGTTTACTATAATTTGGGCATCTGTTGATATGCTTGTTTGATATGGGGGAATCTTTAATAAATTACATGTCCCTATCCTTTGCCCACTTTTCCATCGTGGCTGCTGATTTTCAGGAGTTCCTTTGCCTCTCGTTCTTACCCCGTCCCTGCGGGCCTAATCCATCTCTGGTCCTTTTAAGGTGGCTGTGTGCTCACATGGCACACTGGAAAGCAGGCATTCCCAGCCACAGACAAGCCCCTGCCTCAGGTGGTGATGTGAGATCACTGCTGCGTTCTTCTTGAGTTTTCTGCTCTTCCATCCTGGACCTATGCTCTTGCTCAGTGACTTCTGGGATCCACCAGGCTCATTCCCTTGATCTTGTCTCAATAAAAAGCCTTGCTTTCCCTGCCTCCATTCAGTTCTGGCTGCTGTCTCATGCCCTCCTTTCCCCTTGCCAAGCCAGGGTGGGGGCTGAGTACAGCCTCTCCTGTCTGAGCTCCATTCTCCAGGTGCCCCCTTTGGGGTCTCAGCTGTAGTGTCACTGTCTCTGGGGGCTTCCTGACATTTCCAGGTGAAGCAGCATCCTTTGTCTGGTGTAATACCGGAGGTTCCCTGCCTCACACTAAGGAAATCGAGGATGCGGACACACAAGGAGTGAGTTTAAGAGCAGAAGTTTAATAGGCTAAGGAAAGAGAAAAGAGAAAGAGAAAAGAGAAAGAGAACATCTCTCCAGGAGAGAGAGGTTCCTAAGTGGATCTTCCTGTTCCATGGTGAAATGCACAGGGTTTTATAGACAAGCTTAAGGAGGCGGTGTCTGATTTACACAGGGCAGGAAAGATTGGTCAGACCAGGTGTGCCGTTTGCATAAACGGCAAAGAAGCTGGCCATCCAGCCCTAATCTTTTACTACGCAGATGGGGTCTCTAGGAGACCAGCACCATGTTGCCTGCTTTTTACTGCACACGTGGCGACAGAGAAGGAAAGAGGGAACTTTCATGTTGAATATACCTGACTTCCATGTATCCGTGTTATATTGGCACAGCTGCCAGCATTTACCTATGCAAGCTTTTAGCTTGCTTATCTATACTTGCAGCTTGATTTTTCAGGCTGCTTTTTGTTAGGAAAGAAATTATTTGGGGCTGCTTTCTATTAAAAGAAAATCTTACCGAGGACTCTCTTACCCTCACTATCTGCCTAAATAATTTTTTTCTAGCTCCCGTACCACAGGCAGCTTGTTCCTCCCTCCTCCATGATTCCTTGCAGCATTTATTACTTTACTAAAATAAGGGGCTTTCACATCTGTCTCTGCAGTTACTGAGTGAACTCATTAAAAGCAGGATCTGATCTCTCTCCTTTCTGTTTTCCTGGCATCTGCAGGCCCTGGCTCACAGAGGTGGTCAGCAAGTGCTCAATAATCAGAAAGATTTCCCAAGCACTGACAATGTGCCAGCCATTATGCTAAGTACTTTACAAGCGTCACAATTTTACAACCCTATGTGGTTGGTACCTTTAATATTCTCCTTTTATAGGTGAAGAAACTTGAAGAAATTAGGTAAGGTGTCCGAGACCACACAGATAGCGAAAAGCATTCAATGAATGAACCAAAGTATGAATAAATGCTTCCAACGCTGAAGTTCATGCCAAGCAGGGCCACTGCCCAGAGCAGTCTTCCTTGGCACACAATGAATTCACAATTACTAACTGTGCTCTGTGGACAGTAATGTGAGTTGCTGGAGCTGAGTTGGAAATGGGGACTTCCCACATATTCCTGCTGCACACAACCCTGGCCAGGCTGGCTTTTAAGCATCTAATCTGCAAGGGTGCTGGCTGCCCTGGCTGGGAATGACAGTCCTCACGTAGCCTTTCAGGTGGCACCAACAGTGAGGGACAGGGAAGGGTCAGGGACCTACTCTGGCTCCAGCAAGCACCTGCTTGCAACTGCTGCCAGCCAGGAAGGGGAGTCCTGGGGCCTGGCACCCACCTCGGCTACTGCTCCTGCGGCTGATTGCTTGGCTGGGAAGTTAGAGGGGGTCCCCTGGTTATTTATGTTGCTCATGTCCAGGAAATTGTTGGGTTAAGCCCCCTTTGGGAGGACCAGCCCTGGATGGGCACCTACCTGTGAAGAACCGGTGATGATAATCAGACAAAGCCTCCAGGCCACTTTCCTGTCTCTAGGGCAGCCCCTAGTTGGGGGACCCTGGTGATGCTCAACAGCTCTGGGCTCTGTGTGTCCTGGACAAGGCTGACCACCTCCTGCCTGCCCCCAGCAGCACTGCCCCATTTGTGGACTCCTCATACCCCATGAAACCAGCTACAGAGGAAATGAAGCTTGATCTCTGGCTGGAATAGGCCAGGGATCCTGGCTTTCCTACTTACAAATAGAGTGATTTAGGGCAATTTACTTAAGCTCCCAGTTTTCTCGTTAGTGTGGTGGGAGCAATAGTGCCTCCTCCAGGGCTCTGTGGAGACTTGCTATGATATGTTTGAGGTACTGGAACAATGGCAGGTAGAAAGTCCTCGGTGTCTGTGAAGTGTGATTGTTCTATAGGCAGTGCGTGATGTTTGGATGGGAAAGGAAAAGAGTCAAGGCCATCAAGGGAAGGGAACCAGCATTTGTCAAGTCCACATATATTTGTTGAGTGCCCTGTGGTTAGGCAGTGATCAAAACTGTGCTCAAAATGGTCCCAGCTCTCAGAGCTCATGGTCCAGTATGGAAACTAGATACTTGGGGCTGAGAACGGGGCTAACTCCAGTGAGTATAAAATCACAACCTGGACAGTGTGCTCTGAAGGAGTGGAAGAGTGTTCTGAGGGACTAAGGCTCTGTGAGGTGGTGGGGGCTGGGCTCTCCTTTCCTGGACACCACACCAGGCATTTCCAGGATCATTATTCACTGAATCACCTCAGCAGTCCCCTGGGGCAGGTCTCTTTGATGCCTGTTCTACAAATAAAGAAACAGTGGCTTAGAGAGGTTGAGCTACTTGCTCAGTGTCACATAGCAAGGGTGGACAGAGTTAGGAGGGTCAATCGCAAACTCACCTAAATGGAATTCAGTCCACACCTTTCCTACCACTCCTCACTATGCTGACCCTTAGAATTTTGGTTCACAGAGGTCACCATCAGTCTCTTTATCCCAAGGGGGACAGGCTCTGATGGCTGCTGAGGCAACCTGCGTTTCTGTCCCCCACAGCTGGCCATGAGGGGACAGCCCTTGGAGGGGCCCTGGGGAAGGCCGGGTTATCCAGGTCCAGAAAAGAGCCAGCCATGGACTCTGTGACTCAGCCTAGGGACGAAGGACCCTTAAGGGTCTCATTGACACAAGGCTGCTGGCGGAGTACCTGGAAAGGATGAAAGTTCAGCAGCTCTCAGGTGGCCACATCTGTGCCCCAACACTGTCTGAAAAAGATGTGGAACCCAAGGGGGCAAACTCCAGGAATAAAATTATACTTCGCAGCAGGCGGGGGCATAATATTCAGAACTGACCGTTCCTTTTATTTGTCCCAAATATGACAGAAAATTCTACTTTAAATGACTGCCAGCGGGGCATTTTTAATCCATTCTTCGTGTATTGACCATCAGAGTGCAGTGACCTGGCACGAGGCACCCACTTGAGGCACTAGAGCTTCAGAGAAACAGGGGAGACTTCTGTCCCCAGGGAGCTCTCGGGCTACAGGGAGACAGGGGCAGACACGCCAGCAGTCATTCTGAAACAGCATCCGTGTTGAAGATGTAGCCCTGCACGAGATATCATGGGACCCTGATGGGGAAATTTAGCCCAGGAAATCCACGCAGGCTTCCTGGAGGTGGTAATGCATGAGTTAGTATTTGTCCAGCTATGAAAGGAGAGCCCAGACGAGGACAAGAGGCAGGAAACAGAGGGCCTGTGTGAGGATGCTGCAGACAGGTGTGTATCTCAGAGAGTTGGTGACTTGGTGTGGAGAGCGAGGTGGAGGCGGACCGGGCTCCACACCTTCCTGAGTCTTACTGAGGAGCAGGCCCTGGAGACTCACTCTGGGGCTAGAAGCATGGGATGTCCTGATGGATTGGGTGGACATGAGGGAAAAGAGGGAATCAAAAACTTCACGTATATACCAGGGCCGGCGATGCACACACCTGTCATTTCAGCTACTCGAGAGGCAGATGCAGAAGGAGTACTTAAACTCAGTAGTTCAAGCCCAGTCTGGGAAACAAAACAAGATTCTGTCTCCAAAAAAAAATTATTTTAATACCTGGAATTTTTCCCACTGATATCATGTATATTTGTGAAATGATGTTTATTAAAGCATTTTTATAATAAAAACTAAATGCCAATCAATGAAGACGAGGTTAAATAATGATGGTGCATGGAACACCACACAAGCATTAAAATACATTCTTTTTAGAACTACTGTGGGATACTCTAGAGTGGCCTCCAATGACCCTGGCCTTTTGGAGTTGACACCCTCATGTAAAGGTGAGGGATGTCACTTCTAAGACCAGGATACAAACTGTGGCTTCCATCTTGCTCTCTCTTGACTGTGTCCGTGCTCACTCTGAGGGTGGCCCTGTGGACAGGCCCAAGTGGCAAGAAACTGATGTCTATGGTCAGCAGCCTTTGAGGACCTGCAACCTGCAGACTGCTACTTGAGTTAGCATGCAGTGGGTGCTTCTCTGGCTTCCCCCGATTGTGGCCAGTGAGAGATCCTGAGCCAGAGGGCTTGGCTAAGCCCACCATGTTACTGACCTGGAAATGACAGTCCCCATGCAGCCCTTCAGGTGGCACCAAGAGCGAGGGACAGGGCAGGGTCAGGGACTCACCCTGGCTCCAGCAAGCACCTGCTTGCAATTACCCTAAAGCTACAATGCCATGGCGACTAACAAGTGAGAAAAAATATGTAAATATACCTGAAAGAATGCCCAGGAGGCCGGGTGTGCTAGGTCATGCCTGTAATCCCAAGACTTTGGGAGGCAGAGATAAGAGGATCGCCTGAGGTCAGGAGTGTGAGACCAGCCTGGCCAATATGGTGAAACCCTGTTTCTACTAAAAATACAAAAATTAGCCAGGCGTGGATTAGGTGGTAATCCCAGCTACTTGGGAGGCTGAGACTGGAGAATTGCATGAGCCTGGGAGGTGGAGGTTGTAGTTAACCGAGATTGTGCCACTGCACTCTAGCCTGGGTGACAGAGCAAGACTCCATCTCAAAAAAAAAAGAGGAAACTGGTAATACTGCGTGTTTCTTCGGAGGGAACTGGGAATGATTAAGGTCATTGGGAATTAAGGTGAGGAAGAAGTTTTTCACTGTATACTCTGGTGCCTTTGAAATATTGAACCACGTGAACATATAATCTATTCAGTAAATATGCAGATATAATTTAAAGAGGAAAAAGATTGAACTTTCCCTCTAGACAAGGGATTATGAAAGTATGGGGAACAAGGCAGACTGATGATGCCTTGCCTCTCACTCCACCTGGGACTGACCGTCAACTAATCGATGATGGATGGATCCAGGAAGCTGCTCAGAACCCACAGAGACAAATTCTCAGTGCTCCCACTGTACATACACCCACCATACACACTCCAGAGTGTTGTTTTACCTCCTTCTCTGCCTACTTGCCCATTTCAATGTATTACACTCATGAGGAAACAAGGACCATGTATTTGAGTGCTGCAATTAGGGAAGGAAATGGCCCCAATCACCCGTCCCAATCTCCTGTTCTGGCTGGTTCACTAATAGCAACTCTTCAGTCTGAGGATGGATGGAATCGATTGGGGGTACAGTAGGGTTTCCCATCTGAGTAGAGCTTGGGAAGTGGGGATTGCCTTCCTCACAGGAAGTGTTTGTCCAGCAATGTGAGGAGAGCCCAGATGAGAACATGAGGCAGGAAACAGAGGGCCTGTGTGAGGACGCTCAGAGGCACGGGCTGGCCAGGGTGGGTCTAGGGTAGTGCTCCCAGCCCTAGATGGCCCTGGTAGAGTGCTCCACCTCCTCCAGAGACACCCTCCTGCCTCCTGACAGCTCTAGCTCCACAAGCATGAGGAGAGGAAAAAAAAAGGAAGGGATCTCCCTCTATCTGCTCATTGTCCCCAAGGCCCAATCAGAATACAGAGGGTGTATAATGACTAAATAGCTCAATTGCTTTAATTAGATTAGGGAAACAAGGTTAGTCAAAGAAAACGTCCTTTTAGTGATCTTTTCTTGACCAACACAAGGATGCCTTTTTTGATGGCATCATCTGGACCCCAAACAAGTCAATATAAATGTTGCTTTTCTACAGGGGCGGAAAACAGCACGCACAAAAGACCTCACAGACATGACTGACCCCTGCATTTCCTTTGTCAACTCATTCCCCATCATTCAATCATTATAAGAAGACCTTTCACAAATTCCCTATGCACTCTGTTCTGCAGAAGCAATTTATATATATTGTGTAATTTAATTCTACCAGGTGGAATTGTCATCTCCGTTTACAGAAGAAGGCTTCAGGGATGTTAAATACTCTTCTCCAATTGGACACGGGGTCAGACCAAAGGTTTCTCTGCCCCAGGTCTGCGCTGTCTTCACCCTCTTCAGGAAAGCAGCCCTGCTAGATCCTGCAGGCATGAGAGCTGCTGGCTTCTTCCAGGGGCAGCATCCCCTGCCAGTGCTCTGTGCTGCTTCTGTCTCCACCTGATAGCCTCTGACCTGTTTGGAGCCAGTGTGAAATAAATCTATCTAAAGCCAAGGGGAAGAGATCCCTCTCACTTTGTTAAGTCGTGCTCCCTTTGTAGGTCATTTAAAAAAATTGACAAATCAAATGCTTTAAAAATAAAAAATAAAACTATTTCATTCATATAGCCTCCAATTGTACAATGCCTTGTTTTTCATTGTTCTAAAGGGGGAGAGGTGGAGATATTTGGAGTTTCAAACCTGATGGATTAGATGTGGGACAGAGTAACTGGATGGAAATTGCTCAGCAGGCATGGCGCCTGCAGGAGCTCATAAGGCACTGGTAGTTTCTCCCAGGTGCTTGACCACTAACTCATCACCAGGGCATGCTGGTACCTGCTGAGGAGTAAACCAAGTCTTGTGTGTTGAGTCCTTTTCTTCTCCTGGCTATTGGTGGTCATTGTCTTCTCTTCTGAACTAGTATCTTATGACTGGGATTGAGAAAGAGCAACTTAATCATTTTCCCTTTCTTCCTTATCAATCAAACCCAGATTTAATCCAGGAAAGCAATGTGTCCTACTAAAGAGCTACATTTTCCAGCCACAATGCTGTGTGGTCCTCTGACAGTTTTTAAAAGAAAATTAAATGGAAGACCTTGGGTGAAACTTCTAGGAAATCTCCTTCTGCCCTTTAATGTTTCCTTTCTTTCTTCCTGGAACAGGGGTAGGATGGCTGGAGCTCCAGCAGCCATCCTGTGACTACAAAGGGCAAAAAAAACACCCATGCCAGGGATGGCTGTAAGGAAGCACAGACGGGTCTCTGACCAGCTGCCAAATCCATTATGGAATGCCCTTTACTGGACTTCTTTTGCCTAATATAAACATACATCCCAGTCTTCTTTAAGTTACTGTTATTTATATTATCTGTATATATAAACAACATTACATTAAGGAGACATCAAAATGATAATACCATATTAAATAGAAAAAGGGGAGATTACAAACCCTAGATGTTGTTCCTCAATCTTGGAGCCATCATCTGTAACTGGCTCTTCCATTGACTCTCTTGGCTTCAGGTTAGCTTCCAGGATGACTCCTTCCCTCATACCTCACAAGTAGGGGAATCTCAAAGGGAGTACTTGAACACTCCCCAGGGTATGTGGGAGCCAGGATGCAGCCACTTGCCAGAGCCAGTGGTGTGCCTCTCTCCCCACTATATGTTCAATAGGTGGGTAGCCTGAAATCAGTTGTGGTGGGAGCATTTGTGCCACAGCAATGGAAAAGGCTTCACATCAGGGCTGTTTCCTGGGAGAACTATTCATAAACATTTACCAGCACACCACCAGCTGCTCCTCTCCGTAGATCACCAATATGACCATAAATGGTCTTTGGAAACAACACTCAGATAGTGGTTTCCAAACTTGGCCATGCAACAGAATCTGAGGAGCTGTTTGAAGACAGCATCCTCAATCCTGCCTCTAGTAGTTGTGAACCAGCAGGCTCCATCCATGCGCCACAGACAATGACAAAATGGGGATCATTTTGGGTGTGTGCTTGAGTGGATGAATGGGTGGAAGAAACTTTGAATAATGCTGCAGTTCCTTGGAGGAGTTATACAGCATCACCAAACTCTCCACCTATTATGATAATTGTACCTTCCTGAGCTCTTCTAGAAGTAGACAAAGCTCCTTCCATTTGGCAAAGATGAGATATACCTAGGGAAATTCTTTGCTCAAGCTATCAAAGCATGACAAGTTGAAATAGATTTTCCTGCAAAAGCGTTATGGAAGAGGAAGACCCCATTAGTTCAGATTAGAACAATTAAAAGCGTACTTCCTTCACATGTCCCAGTTGTAGTCTGACTACATAAGAAGCTTCATCTGGGACCCAGGACATTGGACTTCCCCCGGGAACTGGTTCCATCCAGTGGCCACATATACCATATATTTGATCCTCCTCTTTATCTCACAGACCCTACACAGGATAAAAGTGCTCACGGGAATTCAAAGGATAGAATAATCAAGCAGAAGAAGTGGGCCTCATCTTTCATGGAAGAGGTGACTTTAAAGGATGGTAACAGTGTCCAGGAAGAGGGAACCACTAGGGCACATTGAGGGTCCTGGCCCGGATAAGGTAAATAATGTTATTTGGGGCTAGACTGGTGTGGGTGTAATTTGTGTAAAATAATGCTGTCCTTTAACTTGCATAATCTCCCCCTACCCCCAAAACATAGAATCTTAGACTACTAGAGTTTCAGGTTTAGATATTTTATTTCAGCATTGTCACAGACAAACTGCATGTTTTATTGCTGGGCCGGCCATGCAGGGGCTGAGAGGCTGTCACATGGCCAGGGCCACACGGCCAGTCAGTGATGGAGCCAGGCTGGCCCTCAGGTTTCTTGAGGCCTCCTTAGCTCAGGTTTCTTTCCTCTGTCTAACAGCAGTGGCTTCATGCCTGTTCCCTCTGTGAAGCATCAGCTTCAAACTCTATCCTGTGAGGACCTTGAATGTCTTGAATGTGCATGAACTTGGAGTGAACTTGGTCTATGCATGGAGGTTTGTGGCTCAGCCTGCCTGCTGGGCAGGCTGTCTCTAGAGGGGACAGTGATGCTTTCCCCATATAGTAATTTTCATTCGGTGTCTAATGGATTTCATACTGATAAACTGGAGCCACGTACTGGGGTTTGTCCTATGCTTAGATGGACAGTAATTTGTGGGCTATTATAAGGCCCTGTCTGCTCCACATTATCCTTAGGAGTTATTAAGATTGTCCTGTAGGAAAGATTGCTGAGGTCCTGTGGATAATTCCTGGGAAGGAAGTGACAGGCTGACTCGTCACACAGGCTCCGTATCTGTGACTTAGCAGGGTGGAGCATGCACACGGTGGTGTGGAGGACAGAGAGTTCACAGCCTGTGTGAGGGCGGGTGCTGGGCTGGGGTTTCTGGCACTGGCTAAATGCCTGTTCATCCCCTCACACTGCAGGCAGGTATACCCGGGCTGGTAGTGGAGCTGGACACAACGCCATCCAAAGAGAAGGACAGGGCCTCCTAAGGATGCTGCAGAGGATCCCCGAGGGGCATGGCCAGAGAGAGGCCAGCCTGAAAACACTCTTGTAAGTTTCTAAATTTTTGCTTTGGGCCGATCTTGCTCAGGATCTGTGAGAAGAGTGTAGGAACATTGGGCTGCCTTCTCCTGCCCATCAAAATGCTTCATGCCATGGCAGAAGGAGGACAGGGTTTAGGGTCAAGTCTGGGTGGACATCTCTTCCCATCTGTCTCATTTTCTTATTTGGAAAATTTACTTACTCACTTGAGCCTCAGTTTTACCATCTGTAACATGAGGAAAATAATACCTACCTCAATTGCTTCATAGGGTTTTATAAAACTAAAACGAAATGCATGATCTCCGTAGGGGCAGAAACTCTGAATCATTTTCAGCATTTAACATGCTGACTGACACAAAGTGGGCATGTAATGTTTATTGGCTAAAACTCTGTAAACTGTAAGGAATGTTACACACATAGTAATTATCAGTGATAATTCAGCTAATGGTATTTGACCACAGACTTCTTGCCTAGGCACGGGGAAAGAGAAGGAAGAAAGAAGATCTTTGCTCTGTTTTTCCTAGGGCACACAGAGTTTCTCATGATGCCCCAGGTACCACGCATGACTTTGGAGATGAGAGTGGGGGATTAAGGATGCCAGACACAGGACCCTTGGGCAGGGAATGGGGCCCTGGATCTTTAATCATTTACGAAGGCCTGGAAGATATAGAGTGCTTTCTCATTCCTCAGGGGCTACAAAAAGATGCAGGGCACATTACATGGCCCCCAGGGAGAATGCAGCATGGTGGTCTTTCATTCAAACCAAGGCCACAAGTAACTATCAGATGAGGTTGGAAGCAGAAAGCAGAAAGCACCCAGAGAGGAACAAGGAAAGGGCTATGGAGCTCAGGAACTCAATCAGAACCAGGATGGAGTGGAGGTGTCTCCATCTCTGAGATATTGCAATCTTCTGTTAATCTGCCTGATAGAATTAAAGTATAATTATTGGAGCGGAAAAGGGTCAAAGAGATGAAATTCAGCACAGCCACCATGGGCCAGCTGTGAGCAGTGCTGGGTCCAGCAGAGTGGAAATACAGAAATAGAGAAGACAAAGGCCTTACCTTCAGGGAACTTAAAACAGTAAGCTATAAAAAAGGCAAGGTGACAGTTGTATTTCTTATGGAGACATGATGGGATCCGAGAGCAAGTAGGCTGACCAAAGAGGTGGCATTTGGATGGATCTTGAAGGATCTGTAGAGTTTCAGTTGGAGACAGATTAGAAGTGAGAAAATGCACTGTGTGTGGAAGCCCACGTGTTCTTCAGGGAATAAGAGGATGCGAATGGAGTGTGGATGGCTGACAAAGGGATTGTGAAGGAGAGTTGGGAAGGAGGAAAAGGGCCAGAGTGTTCATTGTCACATCAGGAGTTCATTCTGGGAGCAGAGGTGGGCCTTGGTGCTTTCCCTCCATTCACTGGATTTAAAGAGAAGGGGACTGAGGCCACGAGGCCGAGGTGGCGCTCGACTTCAGTCCTGCTCCTCCCCACCTTCCGGGCTCCATCTGGCTCAGTGCTCACCTGTGGCAGCCGTAGGGGACCTGTCCTCCCCATGGGTGCCCAGACCTCAGGAATCTGGCTGAGGCTGGCTGGCTTGCTGTGTGGGTCTGGGCACAAACATGTGGAAAAATTGAGAATCTCGAAGCAGAACAGCTATCCCTAACGTCCATCAAGTGGGTTTCATATGTTTAATGAATAGGGATAACTTATGCATTTTGGGCTTTGGAATGCATGACCTCATCTGATTTTCCCTTTCCTCCATCCAAGCTGGTGGGTCCGGGACTCACTGACCCTTTGGAGGAGGTGAAGGGAGCAATGAGGGAGCTCACCTGGTTGAATTCCTGGGGTCTTTCCTAGGGACCTTTGATTTCGTGATGGGGAAGTAGAATGGCTGGGAGGACAGCGTGGCAAATGGGTTGCCTTCGGGAATGACACAGGAGGAAGGTGGCTGTGGCCGAGGGTGAGGAAAACTGCCAGGAAGGAAGACTGAGTGGGAGTTTCCTGGCAGTGATAAACAGGAGCAGAGATGGGCCTGAGGCCACTGAGAGGAGGCTTTAAGAATGGGAAGTGTCCCCATCTCTACTAAAAATACAAAAATTAGCCCTGTGTGGTGGCAGGTGCGCATCGCCTCACCCGGGAAGCGCAAGGGGTCAGGGAATTACCTTTCCTAGCAAAGGGAAGCCGTGACAGATGGCACCTGGAAAATCGGGACACTCCCACCCTAATACTGTGCTTTTCCAACGGCCTTAGCAAATGTCACACCAGGAGATCATATCCCGTGCCTGGCTCGGAGGGTCCTATACCCACGGAGACTCCCTCACTGCTAGCACAGCGGTCTGAGATGGAACTGCAAGGCAGCAGCAAGGGTGGGGGAGGAGCGTCCGCCATTGCTGAGGCTTGAGTAGGTAAACAAAGCCTCCAGGAAGCTCGAACTGGGTGGAGCCCACCACAGCTCAAGGAGGTCAGCCTGCATCTGTAGACTCCACCGCTAGGGGCAGGGCATAGCTGAACAAAAGGCAGCAGAAACTTCAGTCTTAAACGTCCCTGTCTGATAGCTTCTCCCAGCACAGACTTTGAGATCTGAGAATGGACAGACTGCCTCCTCAAGTGGGTCCCTGACCCCCGAGTAGCCTAACTGGGAGGCACCTCCCAGTAGGGGGCTGACTGACACCTCATAAGGCTGGGTGCGCTCTGAGATGAAGCTTCTGGAGGAAGGGTTAGGCAGCAACATTTGTTGTTATGCAGCCTCCGCTGGTGATACCCAGGCAAACGGGGTCTGGAATGGATCTCCAGCAAACTCCAACAGACCTGCAGCTGAGGGTGCTGACTGTTAGAAGGAAAACTAACAAACAGAAAGCACATCCACACCAAAACCCCATCTGTATGTCACCGTCACCAAAGACCAGAGGTAGATAAAATGACAAACATGGGGAGAAACCAGAGCAGAAAAGCTGAAAATTCTAAAAATCAGAGCGCCTCTTCTCCTCCAAAGGAACGCAGCTCCTTGCCAGCAACGGAACAAAGCTGGACGGAGAAAGACTTTGACAAGTCGAGAGAAGAAGGCTTCAGATGATCAGTAATAACAAACTTCTCCGAGCTAAAGGAGGATGTTAGAACCCATTGCAAAGAAGCTAAAAACCTTGAAAACAGATTAGACGAATGGCTAACTAGAATAAACAGTGTAGAGAAGTCCTTAAATGACCTGATGGAGCTGAAAACCATGGCATGAGAACTACGTGACCCATGCACAAGCTTCAGTAGCTGATTTGATCAAGTGGAAGAAAGGGTATCAGTGATGGAAGATCAAATGAATGAAATGAAGTGAGAAGAGAAGTTTAGAGAAAAAAGAGTAAAAAGAAATGAACAGAGCCTCCAAGAAATATGGGACTATGTGAAAAGACCAAATCTACATCTGATTGTTGTACCTGCAAGTGACAGGGAGAATGGAACCAAGTTGGAAAACACTCTTCAAGATATCATCCAGGAGAATTTCCCCAACCCAGCAAGGCAGGCCAACATTGAAATTCAGGAAATACAGAGAAAGCCACAAATATACTCCTCGAGAAGAGCAACTCTAAGACACATAATTGTCAGATTCACCAAAGTTGAAATGAGGGAAAGAAAGTTAAGGGCAGTCAGAGAGAAAGGTTGGGTTATCCACAAAAGGAAGCCCATTGGACTAAAAGTGGATCTCTCAGCAGAAATTCTACAAGCCAGAAGAGAGTGGGGGCCAATATTCAACATTCTTAAAGAAAAGAATTTTCAACCCAGAATTTCATATTCAGCCAAGCTAAGCTTCATAAGTCAAGAAGAAATAAAATCCTCTACAGACAAGCAAATTCTGAGAGACTTTGTCACCACCAGGCGTGCCCTAAAAGAGCTCCTGAAGGAATCACTAAATATGGAAAGGAACAACCAGCACCAGCCACTGCAAAAATATGCCAAATTGTAAAGACCATCAATGCTAGGAAGAAACTGCATCAACTAACGAGCAAAATAACCAGCTAACATCATAATGACAGGATCAAATTCACACATAACGATATTAACCTTAAATGTAAGTTGGCTAAATGCTCCAATTAAAAGACACAGACTGGCAAATTGGATAAAGAGTCAAGACCCATCAGTGTGCTGTATTCAGGAAACCCATCTCACATGCAGAGACACACATAGGCTCAAAATAAAGGGATGGAGGAAGATCTACCAAGCAAATGGAAACAAAAAGAGGCAGGGGTTGCAATCCTAGTCTCTGATAAAACAGACTTTAAACCAACAAAGATCAAAAGAGACAAAGGAGACCATTACATAATGGTAAAGGGATCAATTCAACAAGAAGAGCTAACTATCCTAAATATATATGCACCCAATACAGAAGCACCCAGATTCATAAAGCAAGTCCTTAGAGACCTACAAAGAGACTTAGACTCCCAAACAATAATAATGGGAGACTTTAACACCCCACTGTCAACATTAGACTGATCAACAAGACACAAAGTTAACAAGGATATCCAGGAATTGAACTCAGCTCTGCACCAAGCGGACCTAATAGACATCTACAGAACTCTCCACCCCAAATCAACAGAATATACATTCTTCTCAGCACCACACCACACCTATTCCAAAATTGACCAGATAGTTGGAAGTAAAGCACTTCTCATCAAATGTAAAAGAACAGCAATTATAACAAACTGTCTCTCAGACCACAGTGCAATCAAACTAGAACTCATGATTAAGAAACTCACTCAAAACCGCTCAACTACATGGAAACTGAATAAACTGCTCCTGAATGACTACTGGCTACATAACGAAATGAAGGCAGAAATAAAGATGTTCTTTGAAACCAAGGAGAATGAAGACACAACATACCAGAATCTCTGGGACACATTTAAAGCAGTGTGTAGAGGGAAATTTATAGCACTAAATGCCCACAAGAGAAAGCAGGAAAGACCTAAAATTGACACCCTAACATCACGATTAAAAGAACTAGAGAAGCAAGAGAAAACACATTCAAAAGCTAGCAGAAGGCAAGAAATAACTAATCAGAGCAGAACTGAAGGAAATAGAGACACAAAAAACCCTTCAAAAAATCAATGAATCCAGGACTTGGTTTTTGAAAAGATCAACAAAATTGATAGACCACCAGCAAGGCTAATAAAGAAGAAAGGAGAGAAGAATCAAATAGATGCAATAAAAAATGATAAAGGGGATATCACCACTGATCCCACAGAAATACAAACTACCATCAGAGAATACTATAAACACCTCTATGCAAATAAACTAGAAAATCTAGGAGAAATGGATAAATTCCTCAACACATGCACCCTCCCAAGACTAAACTAGGAAGAAGTTGAATCCCTGAATAGACCAATAACAGGCTCTGAAATTCTGGCAATAATTAATAGCCTACCAACCAAAAACAGTCCAGGACCAGATGGATTCATAGCCTAATTCTACCAGAGGAACAAGGAGGAGCTGGTACCATTCCTTCTGAAACTATTCCAATCAATAGAAAAAGAGGGAATCCTCCCTAACTCATTTTATGAGGCCAGCATCATCCTGATACCAAAGCCTGGCAGAGACACAACAAAAAAAGAGAATTTTAGACCAATATCCCTGATGAACATCGATGCAAAAATCCTCAATAAAATACTGGCAAACCGAATCCAGCAGCACATCAAAAACTCATCCACCATGATCAAGGGGGCTTCATTCCTGGGATGCAAGGCTGGTTCAGCATATGCAAATCAATAAATGCAATCCAGCATATAAACAGAACCAGTGACAAAAACCACATGATTATCTCAATAGATACAGAAAACACCTTTGACAAAATTCAACAGTGCTTCATGCTAAAAACTCTCAATAAATTAGGTATTGATGGGACATATCTCAAAATGATAAGAGCTATCTATGACAAACCCACAGCCAATATCATACTGAATGGGCAAAAATTGGAAGCATTCCCTTTGAAAACTGGCACAAGACAGGGATGCCATCTCTCACCATTCCTATTCAACCTAGTGTTGGAAGTTCTGCCCAGGGCAATCAGGCAGGAGAAAGAAATAAAAGGTATTTGATTAGGAAAAGAGGAAGTCAAATTGTCCCTGTTTGCAGATGACATTATTGTATATCTAGAAAACCCCATCGTCTCAGCCCAAAATCTCCTTCGGCTGATAAGCAACTTCAGCAAAGTCTCAGGATACAAAATCAATGTGCAAAGATCACAAGCATTCTTATACACCAATAACAGACAAACAGAGAGCCAAATCATGAGTGAACTCCCATTCACAATTGCTTCAAAGAGAATAAAATACCTAGGAATCCAACTTACAAGGGATGTGAAGGACCTCTTCAAGGAGAACTACAAACCACTGCTCAAGGAAATAAAAGAGTATACAAACAAATGGAAGAGCATTCCATGCTCATGGGTAGGAAGAATCAATATCGTGAAAATGGCCATACTGCCCAAGGCAATTTATAGATTCAATGCCATCCCCATCAAGCTACCAATGACTTTTTTCACAGAATTGGAAAAAAACTACTTTCAAGTTTATATGGAACCAAAAAAGAGCCCAGATTGCCAAGTCAATCCTAAGCCAAGAGAACAAAGCTGGAGGCATCATGCTACCTGACTTCAAACTACATTACAAGGCTACAGTAACCAAAACAGCATGGTACTGGTACCAAACCAGAGATATAGACCAATGGAACAGAACACAGCCCTCAGAAATAATGCCACATATATACAACTATCTGATCTTTGACAAATCTGAGAAAAACAAGAAATGGGGAAAGGATTCCCTATTTCATAAATGGTGCTGGGCAAACTGGCTAGCCATATGTAGAAAGCTGAAACTGGATCCCTTCCTTACACCTTGCACAAAAATTAATTCAAGATGGATTAAAGACTTAAATGTTAGACCTAAAACCATAAAAACCCTAGAAGAAAACCTAGGCAATGCCATTCAGGCCATAGGCATGGGCAAGGACTTCATATCTAAAACACCAAAAGCAATGGCAACAGAAGCCAAAATTGACAAATGGGATCTAATTAAACTAAAGAGCTTCTGCATAGAAAAAGAAACTACCATCAGAGAACAGGCAACCTGCAGAATGGGAGAAAAATTTTGCAATCTACTCATCTGACAAAGGGCTTATATCCAGAATCTACAATGAACTCAAACAAATTTACAAGAAAAGAACAAACAACCCCATCAACAAGTGGGTGAAGGATAGAACAGACACTTCTCAAAAGAAGACATTTATGCAACCAACAGGCACATGAAAAAATGTTCATCATCACTGGCCATCAGAGAAATGCAAATCAAAACCACAATGAGATACCATCTCACACCAGTTAGAATGGTGATCATTAAAAAGTCAGGAAGCAACAGGTGCTGGAGAGGATGTGGAGAAATAGGAACACTTTTTCACTGTTGGTGGGACTGTAAACTAGTTCAACCACGTGGAAGTCAGTGTGGTGAATCCTCAGGGATCTAGAACAAGAAATACCATTTGACCCAGCCATCCCAGTACTGGGTATATACCCAAAGGATTATAAATCATGCTACCATAAAGATGCATGCACACGTATGTTTATTGTGGCACTATTCACAATAGCAATTACTTGGAAGCAACCCAAATGTTCAACAATGATAGACTGGATTAAGAAAATGTGGCACATATATATCACGAATACTATGCAGCCATAAAAAAGGATGAGATCATGTCATTTGCAGGGACATGGATGAAGCTGGAAATCATCATTCTCAGCAAACTATTGCAAGGACAAAAAACCAAACACTGCATATTCTCACTCATAGGTGGGAATTGAACACTGAGAACAAATGGACACAGCAAAGGGAACATCACACACCAGGGCCTGTTGTGGGGTTGGGGGACGGGAGAGGGATAGCTTTAGGAGATATACCTCATGTTAAATGATGAGTTAATGGGTGCAGCACACCAACATGGCACATGTATACATATGTAATAAATCTGCACGTTGTACACATGTACCCTAAAACTTATAGTATAATAATAATAAAAAAAGAACGTTCAATATTGGCCCTACTCTCTTCTGGCTTGTAGAGTTTCTGCCAAGAGATCTGCTGTTACTCTGATGGGCTTCCCCTTGGGGGTAACCCGACCTTTCTCTCTGGCTGCCCTTAACATTTTTTCCTTCGTTTCAACTTTGGTGAATCTCACAATTATGTCTCTTGGAGTTGCTCTTCTCGAGGAGTATATTTGTGGCCTTCTCTGTATTTCCTGAATTTGAATGTTGCCCTGCCTTGCTAGGTTGGGGAAGTTCTCCTGTATTATATCCTGCAGAGTGTTTTCCAATTTGGTTCCATTCTCCTCATCATTTCAGGTACACCAATCAGACACAGATTTGGTCTTTTCACATGGTCCCATATTTCTTGGAGGCTTTGTTCATTTCTTTTTACTCCTTTTTCTCTAAACTTCTCTTCTCGTTTCATTTCATTCATTTGATCTTCCATCATTGATACCCTTTCTTCCACTTGATCGAATCAGCTACTGAAGCTTGTGCATTCATCACATAGTTCTCTTGCCATGGTTTTCAGCTCCATAAGGTCATTTAAGGACTTCTCTACACTGGTTATTCTAGTTAGTCTTTCATCTAATCTGGTTTCAAGGTTTTTAGCTTCTTTGCAATGGGTTCGAACTTCCTCCTTTAGCTCGGAGAAGTTTGATCATCTGAAGCCTTCTTCTCTCAACTTGTCAAAGTCATTCTCCATCCAGCTTTGTTCCATTGCCGGTGAGGAGCTGCGTTTCTTTGGAGGGGGAGAGGCGCTCTGATTTTTAGAATTTTCAGCTTCTCTGCTCTGTTTTTCCCCATCTTTGTGGTTTTATCTACCTTTGGTCTTTGATGATGGTGACGTAGAGATGGGGTTTTAGTGTGGATGTCCTTTCCGTTTCTTAGTTTTCCTTCTAACAGTCAGGACCCTCAGCTGCAGGTCTGTTGGAGTTTGCTGGAGGTCCACTCCAGACCCTGCTTGCCTGGGTATCAGCAGCGGAGGCTACAGAACAGTGAATATTGTTGAACAACAAATGTTGCTGACTGATCGTTCCTCTGGATGCTTTGTCTCAGAGGGGTACCCGTCCATGTGAGGTGTCAGTCTCCCCCTACTGGGGGGTGCCTCCCAGTTAGGCTACTCAGAGGTCAGGGACTCACTTGAGGAGGCAGTCTGTCTGTTCTCAGATCTCAAACTCTGTGCTGGGAGAATCACTACTCTCTTCAAAGCTGTCAGATGGGGACATTTAAGTCTGCAGAGGTTTCTGCTGCCTTTTATTTGGCTATGCCCCCGGAAGTGGAGTCTACAGATGCAGGCAGGCCTCCTTGAGCTGCAGAGGGCTCCATCCAGTTCAAGCTTCCTGGCTGCTTTGTTTACCTATTCAAGCCTCAGCAATGGTGGGCGCCCCTTCCCCAGCCTCGCTGCCGCCTTGCAGTTCGATCTCAGACTGCTGTGCTAGCAATGAGCGAGGCTCTGTGGGCGTGGGACCCTCCAAGCCATGTGCGGGATATAATCTCCTTGTGTGCCATTTGCTAAGACAGTTAGAAAAGCGCAGTATTAGGTTGGGAGTGACCTGAGTTTCCAGGTGCCATCTGTCACAGATTCTCTTGGCTAGGAAAGGGAATTCCCTGACCCTCACGCTTCCCAAGTGAGGTGATGCCTCACCCTGCTTCAGCTCATGCTCGGTGGGCTGCACCCACTGTCCTGTACCCACTGTCCGACAATCCCTAGAGATGTACCCAGTACCTCAGTTGGAAATGCAGAAATCACCCATCTTCTGCATTGCTCCCACTGGGAGCTATAGACTGGAGCTGTTCCTATTCGGCCATCCTGGAACTGCCTGTAAGAAATTATTTTAAGCAGATAGTAAGTGTCAAGGTTCTTGGTGGAAATTTTCCTGTAATAAGAGACAACCCCCAAACCATCCTTTTCTAACAGAAATGGCAGCTTGAAGGGCCAGGCCAGCAAGCTTTGATATGTAAATGCCAACCCTTTGAAAATGGGTTTACTTAATATGGTAATTTCTGCCATCTTCTCTTTGTCACCAAGGTGTACCAAGTGTCATGACCACCTCCAGATAACACCATGTGTTCAGAACGTCATGGCGATCCACATTTGCATATTAAAGAGCTAAGGTGGGAGGACCAGGTTTGTCATGGGCTACGTAAATAACACACCTGGTGAAACCAATCCCTTGGACCCTATGCAAGCCAGACACCGCCTCTTCCAGTGTCCCAATATAATCAACTACTTTTCTGCTGCACACAGGGTTTTCTCTTTGACTGAATCTCTCCTCCCTCTGTCTCTGTGGGGAGAGCTGTTTTCTTCTTCCTTCCTCCTATCTTGCCTATTAAACTTTTTGCTCCTTAAAAACCACTCCTTGTGTCTCTGTGTTGTTAATCCTATTGACTTGAGACCAAGGACCCTGGTGTTCCCCCAGTCATCAGAGCCATATAAACAACATTCTGGCTAAGAAACAGACAAGCTTCACTTTTATGGTTATGCCTTCTATCTTTATTTCTCTGTTTTCTTCCCTTCACTCCTCAGACTGAACACATAGCAGCATTAAATCTTGTCTTTGTTTTTAGGACTCAGCATTTTGGAGTATGTAGGTCCATTCTTATTGTGCCTGCTGATGGGGTCCTCATGCCCTTTAGTGAAGTTTCTGGGATTGCAGTCTCTAAAAGTCACGTGATCTTGTTTGCATCCTTGTGCTCCTTTTTTAGAAAACAATCCCTGCTGCACACAGAGATTGGCTTTGTGTGGCTCCTCAGCAACAGGAACTGAGACACAAATGCCGAAGAAATAGCAAGACTAAAGATAGCAGTGCTTTCAAAAACCTAGGACATTCATGTCTCAGTTCCTGTTTCCCATCCAAAATACTTGGCCCTATTCCCCTATGATGGAATGGGAAGCAGAGAGGAGAAAAACCCAGAATGGGGAAGGGAGAAGAGAGGCAGGAAGGAACCACCAGTCTTGCTGAGGAGCGACACAAAGCCAATCTCTGTCTTCCTGCTTTGGCCATGCCTGCTCCCACTTTGCCTTCTGCCACAACTGAAAGTTCCCTGAGGCCTCCCCAGAAGCTGCTATTCTTCTTGTACAGCCTGCAGAAAGTGAGCCAATTGAACCTCTTTTCTTTATACATTATCCAGTTTCAGATATTTCTTTATAGCAATGCAAAAACAGACTGATACACATTTGAAATGGTTGAAAACAATTATTTTCCTCGGAAATACTTGAGACACATCCTCACCTCTTGTTTTTGTGAAAAACCTACTCTGTGAAACTTATTTTACAATCTGAAGGTCTGCCTTAGATTGTTCCTCAGAATTAATGAGGAACAATTTAATGAGGTTTGGCCAGAATTAATGAGGTTAATTTAATGAGGTTCCTCAGAATTAATGAGGAACATTAAATGAGGTTCCTCATTTAATGAGGTTTGGCCAGATGTGGGCTGCTGTGCAGGTCCTGCTCAGGTCTTCATGATCCGTTAGATTCTTGCCTTTGTTTAAAGTTTTCACATGAAATTTCTGGTAAAGTCACCTTTTCCTGCCTCTCCTAGCTTGAGTGCAATTTTCATTTTGGGAGCAGGTGTAGGTGAGTGCCTGGTCTGCTTGGAGATCTCAGCCTAATGGATAGACACCTTTGCTTCCTGGAGACTCTCAAGCTTTGTTATTTTTCATTGCTCTAAGATTTCAGTGCTGTTTTTTAAAATTTATTTTTTATTTTTGTGGGTACATATTAGGTGTATATATTTATGGGGCACATGAGGTATTTTAATATAGGCATGCAATGCAAAATAATCACATCAGGATAAATGGGGTATCTTTAACCTCAAGCGTTTATTCTTTCTTTGTGTTACAGACATTCCAATTATAAATTTTTTCATTATTTTTAAATGTGCAATAAGGTATTGCTGACTGTAGTGTTGTGCTATCAAATACTAGGGCTTATTTATTCTATTTAACTATATTTTTGTACCCATTAACCATCCCTACTCTCCCCCTCCCATCCCCACCTCAACTACCATTCCCAGCCTGTAGTAACCATCCTTCTACTCTCTATCTCCATGAGTTCAATTGCTTTAATTTTTGGCTCCCACAAATAAGGGAAAACATGCAAAGTTTTTCTTTCTGTGCCTGGCTTAATTACCTTAACATATTGATTTCCAGTTCTATCCCTGCTGTGGCAAATGACAAGATCTCATTCTTTTTATGGCTGAATAGTACTCCATTGTGCATAAGTACCACATTTTCTTTATCCAGTTATCTGTTGATGGACACTTAGGTTGCTTCCAAATCTCGGCTATTGTGAATAGTGCTGCAATAAACATGGGAGTGCAGGTAGCTCTTTGATACACTGATATCCTTTCTTTTGAGTATATACTCAGCAGTAGGATTGCTGGATTCTGTGGTAGTTCTATTTTTTGTTTTTTGAGGAAACTCCAAACTCTTTTCCATAGTGGTTGTACTAATTTACTAATTTACATTCCAACCGACAGTGTACCAGTGTTCCCTTTTCTCTACATTCTCACCAGCATTTGTTATTGCCTGTCTTTGGATGTAAGCCATTTTAACTGGGGTGAGAAAAGTTCATAAGAATTTTTCATAAACCTGTTTGCCATTAGTATGTCTTCTTTTGAGAAATGAGTATTCAAATTTTTGGCCCATTTTAAAATCCAATTATTAGATTTTTTATTGAGTTGTTTGAGCTCCTTATGTATTCTGGCTATTAGTTTCTTGAAATAGAGATAGTTTGCAAACATTTTCTCCCATTCTATGGGTTGTCTCTTCACTTTTTTGACTGTTTCCTTTGCTGGGCAGAGGCTTTTTTAACTTAATGTGAACCCGTTTGTCAGTTTTTTCTTTGATTGCCTGTGCTCATAGGGTATTACTCAAGAAATTTTTACTCAGACCAGTGTCCTGAAGAGTTTCCCCAATGTTTTTTTGTAGTGGTTTCATAACTTGAGGACTTAGATTTAAGTTTGTAATCTTTATTGATTTGATTTTTGTGTATGGTAAGAGATAGGGTTGTAGTTTTATGCTTGTGCATGTGGATATCCAGTTTTTCCATCACCATTTATTGAAGAGACTGTCTTTCTCTCAATGTATGTTCTTGTCACCTTTGTTGAAAATGAGTTCATGGTAAATGTATGGATTTACATCTGAATTCTCTGTTTTATTGGCCAGTGTGTCTGTTTTTATGCCAGTACCATGCTGTTTTGATCGTTGTAGCTCTGCAGTATAAATTTAGGTAATGTAATTCCTCCAGTAGTGCTCTTTTTGCTCAGGGTAGCTTTGGCTATTCTGGATCTTTTGAGGTTCCAGATAAATATTTGGATTATTTTTTATATTTCTGTGAAGAACATCATTGGTATTTTGATATAGATTGTATTGAATCTGTAGGTTGCTTTGGGTAGTATGGACATAGTAACAATATTGAATCTTCCAATCCCTGAATATGGAAGATCTTTCCATTTTTTTGGTGTCTTCTTTAATTTCTTGCATCAATGTTTTATAGTTTTCATTGCAGAGCTCCTTCATTTCTTTGGCTAAGTTTATTCCTAGGTATTTTATATTATGTGTAGCTATTGTAAAAGGCATTATTTTCTTGATTTCTTTTCCAGATTGTTCACTGTTGGCATACAGAAATGCTACTGATTTTCATATGTTGATTTTGTATCCTGAAACTGTAATGAATTTATTTATCAGTTCTAACAGTTTTTTGGTAGAGTCTTTAGATTTTTCCCAATATAAGATCATGTCATCTGCAAACAAGGATAATTTGGCTTCTTCTCTTCCCATTTGAATGCCATTTATTTCTCTATCTCATTTTTATAGCTAGGTCTTCCAGTGCTGTTTATAAATATAGTTGGAATAAGAGTTTTTCTAGCACTCAGTCTTTTTTTTAAATTTAAGTTCTGGGATACATGTGCAGAATGTGCAGGTTTGTTACATAGGTATACATGTGCCATGGTGTTTTGCTGCACCTATCAACTCATCATCTAGGTTTTAAGCCCTGCATGCATTAGGTATTTTTCCTAATGCTCTCCCTCCCCTTTTCCCCCATGCCACGACAGGCCCCAATGTGTGATGTTCCCCTCCCTGTGTCCATGTGTTCTCATTGTTCAACTCCCACTTATGAGCACTCAGTCATAAACAATCATTCTAGCTTCCCCTCCTGACCAAGTTTAATCTTAAGTATCTATAAATATGCAGCATAACGAAGTGTGTGTTTCTTAGTAGGGAGGCAATTGTTCTTCCTGCTTGCAATTTTAATTAAAAATTACCTCTGTCACCTACGACACCTCTATTTCCAATCTATTTAACAATGTAGAAAAGCAACAGTTAATGTTTATGCATGCCTCCCTGAGTTCAGGAAACCTCCTTTCCCTTTAGTAACAAAGGTAGAAAAATCCATAAGGTGACATATATTTATAAGATGTTTATGCAGTAAATGATCAGGGAGGAGTGTATCCCATGATGTAATATGGGAGGAATTTTGTCAGAGTTCACTTGTGTTAAGTGCATGTTGTCTCTGATCAGCTTTCCACATTGAAATATACCACCATTTCCAGTTACATGTTTTTTGTTTGTTTGTGTGTGTGTGTGTGTGTTTGTTTGTTTTTACAGGAAGGGTCATTCTCTGTCATCCAGTCTAGAGGGCAGTGATGTAACCATGGCTCAGTGCAGCCTTGAACTCCTGTGTTCAAGCAATCATCCCATCTTAGCTTCCTGAGCAACTAGGACTACAGGTGCATGCCCCCATTCCTGGCTAATTTTTATTTTGATTTTTTGTAGAGAAGGGGTCTCACTATGTTGCCCAAGCTGGTCTCAAGCTCCTGTCCTCAAGCATTCTTCCTACATTGGCCTTCCAAAGTACTTGGATTACAGGTGTGAGCCGCCACACCTAGCCTTGTCCTCATGTTTTTTTAGCATGGTTGAGCCAAACTCCTATAGGGACAAGATCACTCTGTCACCTATAGGAGTATCAGAGGCAGGATAGCAGAAATTTGGCAGAGAAAGGCAGAACATATCTCCGTGGTTGGCTTTTCCAGAGTGTCTGCTGTCTGGCATTAGCATCAAATGGCTTTTGAAGCATGGGTTCCAGCCATTTTCCTTATCTGTGGGTAGCCTCTCCCTGAATGCTTTTCCTACTCTCCTGATCTGTTACTCTCCCAGTGGCCTGAGTAACCTTCAAGCACAGCTCTGCCCTCTCCCATCTGGGTGGCACCATTGCCTGGAATTTGAGTCCCTGTCTGTGTTTTGGGCTCATATTCCTTTACTTAACTACTTCTTGAGTCCTGTTCTATGGCAAGGTCTCTAGTAGGCATTGGGGATACAATGAAAAAACATCAGTTGCTGACCTTAGAGTAGAGCATAAAAAAAAAAAGAAAAACTAAAAAGAAGCAGTAAAATTAATTTTATTGATAATTTCTGCAACCTAAGATATCTGATATAGTATTTTATCATGGGCCACTAAACACATTCCAAGTGCTCAGAGGACACATGTGCTAGTAGCTATTATAGTGGACAGAGCTGGTCTAGAGGCAGAGCTGGACAAGTGAAAAAGCAGTGCAGCATATGTGGTGAGTGCTGGACTTTTGTTTTCCTAGTGAATTTGTGTTTGTGTAGGAGATCATTTTTTGCTACATTGTGAACTCCATGAAGGCATGGGCATTGTCCTTTTTCCTCACCCTGTATCATTAATACTTGGTGCATAGTAGGTGTTCAGTCAATTTTATTATATGAAAGTGCTAAGCACAGGGCATTATAGGATAATCTGGGATGAGTACCTGCCTACTCTGGAGTGGGAGAAGGGTGGCATCAGAGACATTCTCAGAAGGAGGAGACACCTCTGAGTCAACTTGCAAAATCAGAGTATGAGTCTGGGGTCAAGAGGAGGCAGGAAGGATATTCTAAGGAGAGAGGAGTGTGTACAAATGCTGGGAATTAAAAGAGAAGACAACAAGTTGAGGGGAACCCCAAGAGTTCATTATGAGGAAAGCTCAGGAAAGTGGAGGAGAACATCAGAAGATGACATTGGAGAAGCAAGCAGTGCTCAGATGATGTATTAGTCCATTCTTATATTGCTATCAAGAACTACCTGAGAGTGGGTAATTTATAAAGAAAAGATGTTTAATCGGCTCACACTTCTGTAGGCTGTACAGGCTTCTGCTTCTGGGAAGGCTTCAGGAACCTTACAATTATGGCAGAAAGCAGAGGGGAAGCAGACATGTCTTACGTGGCCAGAGCAGAAGGAAGAGAGTGAAGTAGGAGGTGCTAAACACTTTTAAACAACCATATCTTGTGAGAACTCACTCATTATCATGAGAACAGCAAGGGAAAAGTCCAACCCCATGATCCAATCAACTCCCACTAGGCGTTTCTTTGACATGGGATTTGGACAGGCACACAAATCCAAACTATTTATTCTGACCCTGGCCCCCTACAAATATCATCTTCCTCTTACATTACAGAACACACTTATCCCTTCTCAACAGTTCCCCAGTATTAACTCATTTAATCATCAACTCAAAAGTCCACAGTCCAAAGTTTCATCTGAAACAAGGTAAGTCCCTTCTGCCTATGAGCCTGTAAAATAAAAAACAAGTTAGTTACTTTCAAGATACAATGGGAGTATGGGCACTGGGTAAACATTCCCTTTCTAAAAGGGAGAAATGGGCCAAAACAAAGGTGCTACAGGCCCCATGCAAGTCCAAAACCCAGCAAGAAAGTCATTACATAATATCCTTTGACTCCATGTCTCATATCCAAGCAACACTGACCGAGGGGTGGGCCCCTAAGGACTTGGGAAGCTCTACCCCCATGGCTCTGCAGGATTCAGCCCCCATGGCTGCTATCAAGGGCTGGTGTTGAGTGCCTGTGGCTTTTCCATGCTCACAGTGCAAGCTTTTGGTGAATCTACTAGTCTGGGGTCTGGAGAATGGTGGCCCTTTTATCACAGCTCCACTGCGCAGTGCCCCAGTGGGGACTGTGTGGGGGCTCCAACCCCACATTTCCCCTCTGCATTGCTCTTATAGAGGTTCTCCAATGAGGGCTCCACCCCTGCAGCAGACTTTTGCTGGACATCCTGGCATTTCCAGTTCTGTTGTCAACCATGCAATTTTCTCAGCGGTTACTTCTGAAATTTTCTCAGCAGTCTTCTGAAATTTTCTTTCTGTGAAACAGTCTATTGTGACAGAAGTTTCTTTTGACATTCACACTTGTTAGATATTCCTTCTATCAAGCATTCAACATTGTCAGATGTCTAATCTTCTTTCTGTTGAACATGCAATCTTCTTAGATAGGAGTTCTGCCAAACATTCCATTGAGGCCTGTGTTTCTTTTCCAAAACATGTAAGCATGTTAGATATTCTTTCTGCCAAACCTGCAATATTGTCAGATGTTTCTTCTGCCAAAGCTGCCATCTTGACAGATGTTTCCTATGCCAAACATGCACTCTTGTCAGATTTTCCTTCTGCCAAATGTGTACCCTTGTCAGGTGTTCTTTATCTATAATATGCAATATTCTTACATGGAACTTCTGCCAAACATTCCATTGCATCGGATGTTTTTTTTTTTTTTCTTTTTTTTTTGGCCAAGATTCAAAACTCTCTGATGTCTCTTTGTCAATCTCGCCACGTAATTTGTGGATCAAACACCCAGGCTTTCAAGTGTTACTTTTGTAAGACATTGAATGTTGTCAGATGTTACTGCTGCCAAACATGCAAGCTTGTCACAAGTTCTTTATGCTAAGCCTGCAATCTTCATAAGTGTGAGTTCTACCAAACATTCCACTGTGGCACATGTTTCTCTTGCCAAACATGCAAGTATGTCAGATGTTCCTTCTGCCAAATCTGTAGGTTGGTAAGTTCTTTCTTCTGCCAAAAACAATCAATCTTGACAGATGTTTCTCCTGCCACACATGCCATTTTGACAGATGTTTCTTCTGCCAAACACACAACCTTGTCACATATTCCTTATCCCAAACATGCAACATTCTTAAATAGAACTTCTACCTAATAGTCAATTGGATTAGATGTTTTTCTTCTTTTTGGCCAAACTTTCAAAATTCTCTGATGTCCTTTTATCAAACTTTCAATCTTGTCACATGATCCTAGTGTGAAACACTCAGAATTGTCAGACAGTACAACATTCCACGTTGTCAGATGCTACTGGTGCCCAACGTGTAACCTTGTCATATGTTCCTGCTACCAAACATGCATGCCTATCTGATGTTCTTTTTGCTAAACAGGCAATCTTATTAAGTGTGAGTTCTACCAAACAGTCCATTGAGGCACATGTTTCTCTTGCCAAACATGCAAGTAAGTCAGATGTTCCAAACCTGCAAGCTGGTAAGATGTTTCTTCCACCAAACATTCAATCTTGACAGATGATTCTTCTTCAAAGGAGATTGAATGTTTGGCAGAATATGTTCAACTTGCAGTCTTGTGACATATTTCCTCTGCCAAACATGCAAGCTTGTCAGATGTTTCTTTGGCATAATATTCAACCATGTCAGGTATTTATTGTACAAAATATACAGCTTTGTAACATGTTCTCTCTGCCAAACATGCAACGTTGTCAGATTTTCCCTCTGCCAAACACACAATCTCCTCAAATTTTCTTCTGCCAAACTTCCAACCTTTTCAGATGTCTTTTCTGCCAAACGTGACATCTTGTCACAAGGTCCTTCTGCCAAACATGTAACTTTGTTGGATATTCCTTGTCCCAAGCATGCAATATTCTTAAATAGAACTCCTGCCAAACATTCAACTGGATCACATGTGTTAATTTTTTTCTGTCAGACATTCAAAATTGCCTGATGTCCCTGACTCAAACTTTCAATTTCTTCACCTGAGCTGTGTGCCAAACATTCAGCCTTGTCAGATGTTAATTCTGATAAGCATACAACCATGTCAGATGTTCTTTCTGCCAAACATGCAAGCATGTCAGGTGATCTTTCTATAGAATATTAAAACCTTTCAGCTGTTTTTTCTCTCAAACATTAAAACTTGTTAGATGTAGTTACTGCAAAACATGCACTCTTGACACATATTATTTTCTACCAAACATGTACATTTCTCATTTTTTCTGCCAAATATGCCATTTTGTCAGGTGTTTCTTCTGCCAAACATGAAACCTTGTCAGATATTCCCTTTGCCAAAGATGCAATCTTCTCAGATGTGCCTTCTGCCAAACATACAAGGTTTTCAGTTGTTCCTTCTGCCAAACATGCAAGCTTTTCAGATGTTTCTTCTGCCAAACATTCAGTCTTGGCAGATGTTTCTCTTACCAAACATAAAATCTTATAAGATTTTTCTTGTGCCAAATGTTCAATTGAGTCAGAGATTCTCGTGCTAAATTTTTAATCTCATCAGATGTTGCTTTTGCCAAAAATTCAACCTTGGCATATAATTCTTCTGCCAGAAATTCAGCCTTCTCAGATGTTTCTTCTGCCAAACATGCAGCCTTGTTAGGTATTTCTTTTGCCAAGCATGCAAGTTTGTCATATTTTTTTTTCTGCCAAACATGCAACCTTGTCAGATCTTCCTTCTTTCAAATAAGGAACTCATTGTCTCCTGCATGGCAGAATGGAAACTCAATGTCTGCAGTCTTGCAGAAGAAGACCTCAACCTCTCCAGCCTCTCAGAGGAAGAGATCGCCATCTCCAGCATCTCAGTGGAGTACCTTGCTGTGTGCAGCATCACAGAAGTGGACCAGGTCCGTGGGGCCAGGACAGTGCACTTGCTCCCACCCTACTTTTATATGTTCTCCCCTCATCCTCACTCCTCCATAGTTCCCAAGCTGTGAATTTGGTGCTTCTCTCACAGCTGCCAGCTACTCCTGCCATCCCCAGCCCCCAACAGGCAGTTCCTTTTACCTCTTTCCATTGTCTGTTTCATTCAAGTGCTTCTATTGAGGACAAGGATCTGCTGCACCTTCCATAGTTTCCCCTGGATGGCAGCTTTGTGAAGCTTCCCAAGATCCTGATCTAGGCTCCACAACCAGGGGTCTAAGTAGACACAATTACTGAAGAAGTTCAGGGGCACCTGGCTTTTCTGGCTTTCCACAGCAAAGATATTCTTTGTGGCTTTGGCTACCAGCTGAAGACTCTGCAAACTCACCCTCCCCTTCACCACACTATCTCCAACCAAGCATCAGCAATCAAAGCTCTCTGGCCAATAGCTCCAACAGAAACATTGATCATGTCTATCCTTTCAGAGAAAAGAGTCATCATCAAAACCCTCTCAGAGGAGGATCTTGTTGTTAGAGGAGACTCTCAGAAGAGAAACCTTTTGTTTCCAGCCTCTGACATTAGGACCTCACCACCTCCAGTCTCTTAGAGAAGAAATTCACCATGTCAAGCATCTCAGAAAAGGACATCAGGGTCCTCAGCATCTCACGGGAGAAACTCAGCATGTCCAGCCTCTCAGACTAAGACCTCACTGTCAGTCTCCTGTCTCTCAGAGAAAGACGTCATCATCACCAGCCTCTCAGAGGAGCACCTTGTGGATCTTCCATCCTGGAGGTAAAATTTACCATCTCCAGACTCTTAGAGGAGAACCTCATTGTCTCTGCCCTCTCAGGGAAGCAACTCCCTCTCTACAGTTTCCTAGAGAAAGACTTCAACCTCTACAGGCTCTCAGAGGAAGACTTCACCATCTCCAGGACTTTGCCATCTCCAGGCCCTCAGAAGAGTACTTTGCCATCTTTAGCCTCTCAACAAAAGACCTGGCCATGTGCAGGATCTCAGAAGAGAATCAAAGCCCCGGAGGCCAGGAGTGCTTCCCTGCCTCCACCCCGTTTTTCCACATCCTTCCCTCACCACCACTCCCCAAGAGACCCCCAACTCTGAAAAAGGTGTTTCTCACACATCTGCTCACCTCTTTCAGTCCTCAGTGCTCAGCACACAGTTCCTGTTATCTTTTATTATTGTCTGTTTCATTCCAGGGCTGTCTTTGGCACATACAATTGTGTACCCTCCGTATTTTCTCCCAGACGACACTTTTGTGACTCTTCCAGAGATTATCAACACAGCTCTAGTACAAAGGGTCTCAGAAGACATGGTAACTGAAAAAGCTCAGAGGCAACTGGTCCTTTTGGTCCTCCACAGCAAATAACTTTTTTATGGCTGTGACTACTGGCTTCAGAGACACCACACTCACCCTCGGCCTTCCCATCTCCCCCACCCTGTCAAGCACCAGCAGAAACCCAGTCTGGCCAAGACATTTGACAGGGACATTCACCATCTCCAGGCTCTCAGAAAAGGACCTTGCAGTCTCCAGTCTCACAGAGAAGGACCTCACCATCTCCAGCCTCTCAGAGAAAGACCTAGACATCTCTAGCCTTTTGAAAGGGAACCTCACCTTCTCTACACTCTCAGAAGGGGGACTCCCAGTCTGCAGCATCTCAGCAGAAAAACCTGCAGTCTCCAGGCTCTTGGAGGAGGACCTCACAGTCCCAGGCTTCTCACTATGTCCAGCTTCTTTCTTTCTGCAAACATCAAACCTTCTCAGATGTTGTCTCTGAGGAGAAACTCACTGTTTCCAATTTTTCAAAGGAGGATCTCACCAGATTCTCACAAGAATGTTTTGTGGGGTTTTTTTTTTCATCTCTGAATATGACTTCACTGTCTTTTGCTTTTTGGCAGGGAAACTTCCTTTCTCCAGGCTTTTAAAGCATGATTTTTTTTTCTTTCACATCTCAGGAGAGTCTCACCACCTCCAGCCTCTCAGAGGAAGACCTCACTTTCTCCTGCCTCTCAGATGAGAAACTTGCCATCTCCAGTTTCTAAGAAGAACTCACAGTTATCAGTTTCTAAGAGAATGACCTCTTATCTCCAGTTGGTTAGAGAAAAAACTCACCTTTTACAGCCTCTCAGAAATAGACTTCATTATCTCCAGACTCTCAGCAATGAAACTTGCCATCTGCACCTTTTCAGAGCAGACGTTAATTATCTTCCACCTTTCACAGGACAATTCAAAATTTTTCAAATAATTTATGGGAAACATGCAACCTTGTGAGATACTTTTTGTGCTAAACATAAAAGCTTGTCAGATTTGTCTACTGCCAAACATGTAAGCCTGTCAGATTTTATTTCTTCCAAACATGCAAGCTTGTCAGATGTTTCTTTGGCCAAACATGCAATTTTTGTCTATTTTTGTTTTTTTGTCTAATTGTTTTTCTGCCAACATAAAAGCTTGTCACATTTTCTACTGCCTAACATGCAATCCTGTCAGATGTTCTTCCTGCCAAACATGCAATCTTCTCAGATGTTTCTTTTGGGTAACATTGAAACTTGTCAGATGTTACTTCTGCCAAACATGTAATTTTTTCTTCTGCCAAACATGCGACTTTATCAGATATTACTTCTGCCAAACATGTAATATTATCAGATGTTCATTCTGCCAAACATGTGATCTTTTCAGATATTTTTTCTGCCAAACTTATGCAATGTTTTCACATGTTCATTCTGCTAAACCTGCAAACTTATCAGTAGCTCCTTCTGTCCAACATGCAAGCTTGTCAGAAATTCTTTCTGCAAACATCAAACCTTCTCATATGTTGTCTCTGCCAAACATGCAGTCTTCTCAGATGTTTTGTTTTCTGTTAAACATGCAAGTTTGGGAGATGTTTCATTTGCCAAATATTCAATCTTGACTTTTTTCTGCCAAACATGCAGACTTGTTAGAAGTTCCTTCTGCCAAACATGCAACCTTCTCAGATGCTCCTTTTGCAAAACGTTCAAACTTGTCACATGTTCTTTCTTCCTAACGTGCAGCCTTGTCAGATGTTCCCTCTGCCAAATGTGCAATCTTCTGAGATGTTCCTACTACCAAACATGCAGTTATTCTGATAAACATGCAGTCTTGTAAACAAATTTTGTGCCAAATATTCAGTTGAATCAGATCTTTCTCTTGCTAAATATTCAAACTTCTTACATATTCCTTTTGCCAAACATTCAACCTTGTCTGATGATGTCTGCCAAATATTCAGCCTTATCAAATATTTATTCTGCCAAACAGAAACCTCATCAGATGTTTCTTATGCCAGACGTGCAAGCTTGTCAGATGTTCTTCCTGCCAAATGTGGAAACTTTTCAGATGTTCCTTCTGCCAAACATACAACCTTGTCAAATATTTCTTCTTACTAACATTTTTTATCAGGTGGTTTCTTATGTCAAATATTTTATCTTTTAAGTTGTCTATTTTGCAAGCCATGTAATCTTCTTAGGTCTCTCTACTGCCCACCACACAATCTGCTTAAATGTTTCTGCTGTCAACCATGCTATGTTTTAATATGTTTTTTTTTTCTGCCAAACCTGCAGTCTTCTTAAATGTTCCTTCTGCTAAACCTGAAATTTTCTAAAATGTTTCTTCTGCCACACATTCAGTTGTATCAATTGTTTCTTTTGTCAAACATTCTAATTTGTCAGATGTTTCTTCTGCCAAACATGCAACCTTTGTCAGATGTGATTTTTTGCCAATCATTTAAACTTTTCAGATGTATTTTCTGCCAAATATTCAAACTTTTCACTTTTCAGATGTTCTTCCTCTTTAACATGCAATCTAATCAGTTGTTTCTACTTCCAAACATGTGAGTTTGTCAGATGCTTCTTCTCCAAACATTCAACCTTTACAGATGTTTCTTCTGTCAGACATTCAATCTTGTTTGCTGTTTCTGTTACAGTAGTTAGCTAGTCAGATGTGATCGGACAAAAAAGCTTTTTCATCCCCACCAAAAATGTCGGTTGTCCATGAGTTGATGGTCAGGTAGTTGTTAAACTGCTTCTATGAAATAATAGTTAGTCGCACCAAGGAAAAGCAGTGTTTCAATAGATAGAAACACCTACACTTGTTGATCAGCAGTTTCCCAATAATCTCAAGAGTTGAGTGAATAGGCTTATGCATGCACACTAAGGGGCAAAATGGTGGAGTTTAAAACATTTATGACCTTTCTCTGGGAACATTCAACTGGCAAAAAAAATCAATAAAAATGATTAAAAAAGAATAAAGAAACTTAATTGAACGTGCATACAACTCCAGTAAACACACTGTACATGTGCTGATAGGCCACTATGCATGCAGACAGACTGGTCCAAGAAAAGAGTCAGAAAAGTAATGCAACTTCAGAATCCTGCCAACCTATACATCCCCAAGTAAAAGGTCAAATCATGAACTTGATATCTAAAGTCACATGTTTGGCCCTCTTTAAGTGTACTTTACTTCGTTTCTTTCTTGCTCTTACTTTTTAATAAATTTTACTCCTGCTCTAAAACTTGCCTAGGTCTCTCACTTTGCCTAATGCCCCTCAGTTGAATTATTTCTTCTAAGGGGGCAAGAATTGAGGCTTCAGCAGGCTTCTACTGATCCACAATCACTAAAATTCCTATTGCCAAACATTAGATCTTGTCAGCATTTTTCTTGGGAAAATATTCAATCTTGTCAGATGTTTTCTTCTGCCAAATATTGAATTATTTTACATGTTTCTTTTACAGGTCATGCACATTTTCAGGTTTTCTCTCTGCCAACCATGCAGTCTTCTTGGATACTATTTCTGCCCACCATGAAATCTGTTTAAATGTTTCTGCTGTGACCATGCAATCTTCCCAGATGTTCCTTCTGCCAAATGTGCAATCTTCTTAAATGTTCCCTCTGTCAACCATTCTATTGTCAGTTGTTTCTTCTGCCATGTGTTAAATTTTATCAGAAGTTTCTTCACCCCAGCATTCAATCTTGTCAGATTTCTTTTAGACCAAACATACAATCTTGTCAGCTGTTTCTCTTGCCAAACATTCAATCTTGTCCAATGTTTCTTCTAACCAACATTCAGTCTTGTCCAGTGTTTCTTTGGTCAAACATTTAATCTTGTCAGATGTTTCTTCTGCCAAACATTCAATCTTGACCAATGTTTTTATTACAGTAGGTAGTTAGTCAGACATTAGCAGGGCAGAGAGGGCCTCTTCTCACTAGGAATGTCAGGCAACCATGAAGTGATGGTCAGGCCTCTCTAAAATAATAATGGGTTGCCACCAGCACCAGTAAAAGGCAGATTCCCAATAAAGGGAAACATCTGAAGCTAGTGATCAGTTTCCTGATAAGATTTCAAGAGTTGGGCTAATGGGCTCATGCATGCACATTAAGAGGCAAAATGGCAGAGTTTAACTGGTATATGACAATTTTCAGAAAAATTTCAACAGGTAAAGGTGGAATGCCTCAAGTGAGCATGCATAAATCTCTAATAAAGACTCTGTACAAGTGGCCCCTTCCAAGTACTGACAGGCCACTGCACATGTGAGAGCCTGCTCTGAGGGAAGGATCAGAGAAGTAATGCATCCCCCAAAGTCTACCAACCTATAAAAACCCATGTCAAGGGTCAAACTGTGCACTTGGATCTCTCAGGTTGCATGCCTGGACCTCTTCCAAGTGTACTTTACTTCCTTTCATTCCTTCTCCAATACTTTTTAATAAACTTTCACTCCTGCTCTAAAACTTGTCAGTGTCTCTCACTCTGCCCTATGCTCCTCAGCTGAATTCTTTCTTCTAATAAGGCAAGATTTTAGGTTAGGGCAGACCTTTATCCATCCACAGACACTAAAATTCCTCCTTCCAAACATTCAGTCTTTTCAAGTGTTTTCTCTGCGAAGTATTTAATCTTATCACATGCCTTTTCTCCTAAGTCTTCAATCTATTCAGGTGTTTCTTTTGTAGACCGTGCTATTTTCCTAGGTCTTCCTCCTGTTAACCATGCAATCTTCTAAGATCTATATACTCCTTCTGCCAAACAATGACCCTTTTCAGGTGTTTTTTTTTTTCTCTCAGTCATTCAATATTGTCAGCTGTTTCTTTTGTCAAAAAATTACTCTTGTCAGATGTTCTTTCTGACAAACATTCAATCTTGTCAGCTTTCTTTTGCCAAACATACATTCATCTCAAATGTGAGCCCCTCTAGTGTAACACCAAACCTGGAGGTGGTCTTAGGAAACCCTGACAAAATTACATTATGTCAGATTTCTTTATTTAATTAATTTGATGTGTTAAATGTGACTACAATCAGAAGGCTATTTCACATAATACTTTTAAAATCCGTTTTTCTTGATATTTGCCTCTCAAATTTCTGCCTTTCTATATTTATTGCAATAGCAGAATAAAAGGGATAAATGAAACAATGATGTATAAAAAAAGGGAAACATGCACAAATCCTATTTCAACCAGAAAAAAAATTTTCCTAATGCACAGTATGTTCTACAGTATAAACATTTGTACTAAAAAGTGTGAAGATTAAGTCAATATTTTACAACTCAGCAGGGTTAATTTCCTTTTCATAATAATTGTGCATAAGAGCAGGCATGGTGGCACATGGCTATAGTTTCAACTACTTGACTGGCTTAGTTTGGGGAATGGCTTGACTTTAGGAGTTGAAGGCTATAGTGCCCTATGATCACTCCTGTGAATTGCCACTGCACTCCACCCTGGGCAACATAGCAAGATCCTGTCTCTTAAATAGTAAATAAATAAACACATACATACCTACATATGTACAGCAATAAGTGTGCTTAATTTAGATAAGTGAGATAATTGTAGAAAAACATATATCCACGGAATAAAGTATAATAGTGTTTAACTAATAATAGAAATCACTGTTTTTAATTTTTTTCTTAATTTTTTATAACACTAAAAACACAGTGGACCTGTTTAAGGCAGTTCTTCTCAGAAAAGTCAAAGAGTCAAAAGAATTCCTCCCACAATGTAAGATGATTTATCTACTGTTCCCCATAAATTGTGGATTTAACCATCAAAAATCAATCAAACTTTCAACTTATTTATAAATATGGTAATTGAATTTTACCTCATAATCTAGTTAAATCACAGATTACCAATTTCTGAAGAAATATAATACCAGAAAAAAACTTCATATTAAAACTATTTCAGATAAAACAATTTGAGCTTGACAATTGAGAAGACACTTAAAATCTTGGCAGAGCATTATCAGTGACACTGTCACTATGGTATGCATATAAAGAAATTCAGTTTCAGAAACATAGAATACCAGATATACTTTAGGATATGGAGTATATTATTTTAAAAGGAAATAATACACATTTGTCAAACATACATATCTTAAAAATGTGTTCTAAAAGTACTTTCTTTAAGGATGAAATTCAAAAGGAAGCAGTAAAAGCAGAGATAACAGAAGATAGCAAAATAAAGGGGAGTTGCACTAACAAAAAGACAGGTACTAACTTTTCTACAGATATCCCTAAAATTCCCAGAATACTGAAAACTAGTATATAAAGCATATCTCCATATTTCCCTCCATATCTCCCCATATGACATTATATTAGTTGTCTGCAATATATTATTATTAAAATGTCAATTTCTCCAAGCTGCTGGTTTGTAAACTACTTCTGATTCAAATGTGAAACTCTCAAAACACGGTTGTATTGAGGAGGGGTATATGTGCATCTGACAGTAGCTTCTAGTTGTTGGTACCAGGTTTTTCTTTTAGAGTGACTGAAAGCATTCTTTCTTTCAGGAAATACAAATGAAGTATTTCCACAAGAAGCAGCTAAGAAAGACAAGATCTTTCTTCACACCTGACCCTTAGGTTTTGACAGTCCTGGAAAATGTTGACACATGTACTCATTAGTCTAGATAACATTCTCTGACCCTGCATGTAGCTGCAAAGAAGTTGGTAACTTTTGGCATCTTGGTAGATTCTTGACCACCAGAAGTATCAATCATATTAATAGTACACCTAAGAACTCTAAATTTTTTTTAAAAAAGGGTACCACCAAAGAGCTTTTAAAAGCTACATCCAATTTACTTATTGCTGTTAGTATTGATACTTCGTGCTTGAAATACTCATCTTTCCAAAAATGTTTGCAACATCACTCCCTCTGACTTTGCTCCTACTTTTCTCTTGCCACTGCTCAGTCTCTTTTACCAACTCTTTTTCCTCTGAAAAATGTTAATATTCCCTGGGTTTTGTCAAGGGCTTTCTTCTACTTCTTCTACATATTCTGCATTATGGACAAGCTCATTAAGATCTATGGCTTTGTCTAATAATTATAATAAAATCATTCTAAGTCTGCAACTTCAACCATAGAGTCTAGCTTCAGCTCTAAATGCCTATTATCCAATTACCAGCTGAAAATATCCTACATGAATATTTCTTTGACCTCAACATGTATAGAAATAAGTTAATCTATCACATTGTACCAATTATTATTCATATTTCTTAAGTTAAAAAAATTCAGCAAAAAAAATGAAGATAGAATAATGCCAAGAAAAAATCCCACATGTTTAAATGTGTAATCTTAGCTTCTAACTTATTTATTTTACCCTGGATGGGTCAAAATTTTATAATAGATTGATACTAATGCACAAACTGGTGACACAAAACAAACAAACTACAGCATGAACTACTGCAAAACTTCCTTTGTTTCTCAACCTCTTTACATGGCTACCCTCCATATGAAGAGTCAGAAAACTACAGGCCAAAGGTCAAATGCAGCCTTCAATATAGCCTTGTATATGAAGTTTTACTGGAGTACAGTTATGCTTATTTGCTTACTACACTTTATGATTTTTTTCACACTGCAATGGCAGAATTGAATAGATATGACAGAGACCGAAAGGTCTAAAATGTTTCCTATTGAGCCCTATATGGGTAAAGCTTGCCAATCCCTACTTTATACAATGCCAAGAATGCCTTAATACTCAAACCTAATCTTGTGACTCCGCTGCTTAGCATTTTATTAGATTATTCTTAGCTAATTAAAGTGACTACATTTGCTTTCATATTGACTGGTTTAGGAATTAGCATATTGTGCACTAAATTGTTACAGGAAGATCACTGCAAGCTTCTGACTTTACTCCCTATTTAAAAGAAACATGAAGAAAAGCAGACTTTCCAGCCTTTACATATTGTCTTGAGAGAACATGATGACTGGAGTCATTGCTAATTAGCCAACCATGGACAAAACACTGCCAATAGCACAGCTGAAAGAGGAAAAGTAAGTGCTATGCTATGATATCCTTGAACCACCAAAATAACTTTGGTTCCCATGGTTTTAGCCACTGTTATTATAGTTGGGTCAGCTAGTATTCACAGCCAGAATTCACAGAGAATTTTTCCCTGGCCCACAGAATAAGGTCTACTCATTTATATACTCTTAAAAGGCTTTCTGAAGCTTGCCTTATGTAGATATTCATTCCACACCACTCCCATGCCACATTATTTCCACTAGCAAAGTGTAACTGCTCATAAACACTACAAAGTTGAATCAAGCATACAACACTTTGCACTTGCTCTTCCTTCTGTCAAACGTGAAATCATCTCAGATGTTTATTCTGCTTAACATGCAAACTTACCAGATGTTTCTTCTGCCAAACAGTCAATCTTGTCCGATGTTCCCATGACATTGGGTACCTAGTCAGATATGAGCAGGACAGAAAAGCCCCCCTCCCACCTTCACCAGCAATATAAGAAAACCATGAAGTGAAGATGAGGTGGTTATTAAAGTACTTTTTTAAAATAATAATTAGTTGCAGCCAGCCCAGGGAAAGGCAGTTTTCCAATAAATAGAAACACCTAAAATTGGTGATCAGCAGCTTCATAATAATATCTCGGGATTTGAGCTGGTGGGCTTAGATGTGTGCAGTAAGAGGCAAAACGGTGATTTTAATTGATTTGTGACCTGTCTCTGAGAACACCTTACATTTTGAAAAAACAACACCCTATCGCTTCTCAGCCTTTTGGCTAAGATCAAGTGAAAAAACAACACCTTAAGTGAGCAGGCATACAACTCCAAAAAACACACTGCAAATGCATTCTCCCAAGTGCTGGCAGGCCACTGCATGTACGGACAGCACACCGTAAGGGAAGAATCAGGGGAGAAATAACGCAGCCTGAGAAGGCTACCAATGTATAAAACCCCAAGTCAAAAGTCAACCATGGACTTGATCTCTCAAGCCACCCACTTTGCCTTCTTCCATGTGTACTTTATTTTCTTTTGTTTTGCTCTAATGCTTTTTAAGAAACTTTCACTCCTGCTCTAAAACTTGTCTTTGTCTCTCACTCTGCCATATGTCCCTCAGTTGAATTCTTTCTTCTGGGGAGGCAAGACTTCAGTTTGCTGCTGACACATGCAAATCTGCCACCGCTAACCTTTTTACTACCAAACATTGAACCTTGTCAGATGTTTCCCCTGCCAAATATTTAATCTTTTCAGATGTTTCTTTTGCAGGCCATGCACTCGTCCTAGGTCATCCTTATGCAGACCGTGCAATTTTCAGATACTCCCTCTGCCTACAATGCCATCTCCCTTGGGGTTCCTGCTGACCATGCAATCCTCTTAGATGTCTCTTCTGGCAAATATGACATCTTAGATGTTTATTCTGCCAAAAGTTCAAATATGTCAGATGTTCTTCTGCCAAGCCTTCAATCTTGTCAGATGTTCTTGTTACCATAGGTAGCTAGTCAGGCATGAGCAGGGCAAGAAAGGGTGTCCCACCACCAGGAGTGTCAAGCAACTATGAGATGATGGTCAGGCAGTTTTTAAGCTGCCTCTCCAAAATAATAATTGGTCACACTCAATGCCAAGGAAATGCAGTCTCCCAATACACAGAAACACTGGAAGCTGTTGACCAGCAGCTTCCCCATAAGATCTTAGGAGTTAGTTGAGTGGGTTCACACATGTGCCCTAAAAGGAGAACTGCCAGAGTTTAACTGCTCTCTGACTTTTCTCTGGGAACATTCTACCAGTACAAGAATGTTTCAAGTGAGCAGGCATACAACCCAGTAAACACGCTGTACATGTGGCCCCTCCCAAGTGCTGACAATCCACTGTGCATAGGGACAGCCTGTCCCAGTGGAAGAATCAGGGGAAAAATAACACAAACCTAGGAGCCTGGCAATGTATAACACCCCATCAAAGGTCAAGCCATGCAATTGATCTCTCAAGTTGCCTGTGTTGCCCTCTTCCAAGTGTATTTTACTTCCTTTCATTCCTGCTCCGAAAATTTTAAGAAATTTTACTCCTGCTCTTAACTTTGCCTCAGTCTCTCACTCTGCCTTACACCCCGCCGTTGAATTCTTTCTTCTGAGGAGGCAAGAATTGAAGTTGCTACAGAACTTTACAGATTCACTGCTACTAACAATGCTGTGTTGTTTTGACTCAAGTACAGTCCCCTATGGTGAGACACTTCTACACCTCATCTTCTTCGGACAAAGGAATTCAGCTCATATACTTGGGTTTTGTCTCTCCTTTCAATCTCCTGCTTTCTAAACCACCCCTAGAACAATTCCACTGGCCACAAGTGGCTCTGCTCCTCCCGGCCAATCTCAGCTCACGCTGATAAGTGGCTTACAGGAGTGGGAAGGTACTCGGAGTCTGTACCACGTAGAACCAAGGCACTAATGGCCCTCCTGGACAGGATGCTCATGAAAGCTGTGAAGCTAAAACCTAAGACTGTGCAATGTCTGGGGCTTCCTCTCAGCTTTTACAACTAAAATCAGCTCTTTCCAAAAAGTCCACACCACCTATTCCCTCCTTTCTCTGTGTGTATTCTGCAATGGCCTTGTCACCCACCATACCTTTTCCAATGGAGGCCAGTCTGCCTTTTCTCTGGTTTCACTTTGCATACCATGTGACTTCTCTGCCTGAAATACACATGCTCCTGGTCACTTGCATGCCCATGACTCTTGCTGTGTTGGCTCAAAAGCAGAGACATGAGCTCTGCTCATGAGATATTCCCTTGTGAATATTCCCTGAGATTTATATTTGTTTTCACCAGCTCAGATGATGTTCAAGCCTTTCCCTATCTGCTGGCACATTGCTGGGAAAGATGTTAACTGGAACCCCGGGGCTCTGCCAGTTTCTTATGACTTACCACATGCTTTTCCTTGCTGTTATGCTCACGGCCCAGTTCTTCAGTGGCTTTTGAAGCCATTTGTTCACCTGCATACAGCCTCATTCTGTGGCCTTTTAAGAACCCTACCTACTTGCTTTTTTTGGAAATAGTACCCCTATGGGAGGAGGGAAATTCTTCCTCTACCCTTTCGGAGTTTTTACCCTAAGGCCCAAATCCTCTGGAGGTTACTACCTTACGTCAAGAGGGCAAATACATATAGCCCTCTCAAATTCAAGGGTGGCTGTTTTGGGGAGCACAGGGAGGCTTTCCACGAGTATTCCTCACTTGCTTCCTCCCACTTGCTCCTGTAGCATCCATTTCTCTAATCACTTCTATGCCCTTCTCGATATGCATCAAGGTCTTCAAGGTCAAATTCAAATGGAGTAAAGTCAAGCCCCCTTGCAGCAGTTAGCTGAAAAACAGGCTTCTCATCTGGTGAAAGAAGATGAGAAATGGGAATTTGAGTAAAGAGATCATCATTTTCCTGCTAGAATGCTCTGAGTGAGAGTCACTCTAAGGTCACGGAGACATGGATAGAGGCCAGGCCAAGATTGAGGGCATTGGTCCCAGGCTAGAAGATGAAGGCAAGGTTAGTGGTACACAGTAAAACTGGTTCATTCTGGAACCCCAGGAATAAACAGGGAGTCCTCTGTTCACTTCATATGTTTTATGTTCTCAAGGGGGTAATTGTGATGAGATGGGACCAAGGTTAGGGACACACAGTAATAACGATTTGCTCCAGAATACTAAGGATGAATGGGGGGATGCCCTATTGAGGATCATAGGAAATTTAAGAAAGTTCAAGCATCTTGTAGATGGTCTGTGTGAGTCATGAGAAAGCTTTGTGAAAGGAACCTTAGGAAAGAAATACAACTTTAAATGTTGTTATGTCTATCAAATGCTTCAGGAAAGGAAGCTTTACTGGAGCACAATCATGCCTATTTGCTGCCATATTATTTCTGACTCCTTTCACACTGCAACAGCGTGAAAGGGTTGAAAACATACAACAGAGACCACAAGGCCTAGAAATGTGTGCTATCTGGCCCTTTACAGGAAAAGCTTGCCAATCCCTGTTTTATACCGTAACCAGAATGCCCTAATACTCACACCTCCTCTTGTGACTCCCCTGCCCAAAATCTTCCCATGAATCCCTGCAGAAAACCTCACTGGCTCCCTATCTATGGCCATTCTTCCTTCTTTCTCACTGGAGAAACACAAGTTTATTTGGATACTTATCATTCCATTATCCCACCTCAGTTCCAAAAAAAAAAAGAAAGAAATGATTGTTCTAAGCTAATCATAGGAATTATGTTTGTTTTCCTACTGACTGGTTTAGGAATGAGCATGTGGTGTCATCTGGCCACTAAAGTGTTACAGGAAGATCACTGAAAACTTCTGAGTTGGCTCCCTGTTTTAAAAATAAAAACAAACAAAAAAATCATGAAACAAAGCAACCCTTCCAGCCTTCAGATATTGTCTTGAGAGAACATAATGACTGGCTACTCATTGGCTACTTAGCCAACCATGAAAAGAGACATTAACAAAATACTGCCAATAGCACAGCTAAAAAAGGAAACATACATGTGACACTATGATATCCCTGAACCAACAGAACAACTTTGGTGCCTATGGTTTTAGCCATTGTTAGTTAGGTCATCTAGTATTTATAGCCAGATGTATTCTGGGAACTTTTCAATGGCCTACTGAATAAGATCTACTCCGTTCTATACTATTCAAAAGTCTTTCCTAAGCTTGCCATATCTAGATATTCACTTCATTTCCAACAACTCCTATACCACACTATTTCCACTAGCAACACTGAATTTAACATAAACCCTACAAAACTCACTCAAGAGTCTGACCTTTCGTACTTGCTGTTCCTTTTGCCAAACATGCAATCTTGTCAGATGTTCCTTCTGCCTAACACACAATCTGGTTAGATTTTCCTTTTGCCAAATTTTGTTCTTCTGCCTCCTTACCTGGAAAACTTCTACTTACACTGCATGCTTTCCTTAAATCCTACCAATCTTTTTAAATCTTTAATTCTTTGCCTTGGACATAAAGTGTCTGTCCCACATTAAATATGACAAATACACAATAAATAATAATTGTAAACTCCCAGCAAGCAACTGACAGAGTAAGCACTGAATATGGTAGTAAATAATAAAAAATGACACTGATAGTAACAAGATAAAAATGCTTAGTACCTTAAAGATACTTTACAGTTATGTCTACGCAGAGAAGTGGATAGATGAATAAAGGCATTTCCTTTGACAATTCTATTGAAAAAACATGAAAATTAAATAGGGAAAGCTCTATTGCATTATGAGCACATTAAAGATTCAGACTATGTGTATTCTTTATCCCCGTGACATGCAAAACCTTACTTACAGAAGTTTCTTTGATAAATATATAATAGAGGTATGGTCATACAGTTCATATTGTACAATGTACATTGTATATTGTACATTGTATTACTTCCAGGCAGTATAATACCATTTTTCTTATTGTAAAATATTTTGTACTTTTATTGTAATTTATTGAGCCTAGAGTTGGGCTATTTTAATATTCATTATAATAATATTTTGGCTAATAGTAACAGAACATATCTTGTTGTAACAAAATTACTATTATGACAATTACCCACCAGATAAAACAACACACCTTGTTTTAATGAAGTAAATATTATCTTAGTTGGTTTCAACTGAGGGGTAATGAAGCCAATAATAATGAGACCTTCTTGGTACAAGAGTATGTAACACAACCTGTGCTTCTCAACAAAATATTGCTCTTCTGACTTCTGCACTAAGCAGGTATCTTTAAAAACTAATTTCTTATTGGTACTTATGTACCCTGAATAAGTTTTACAATTCTTACTGACATATGATTATGGTACCAGAAAATTATTATTAAGTTCCAAGCTCTAAAGAAATTTCCTTTTTTAGTGACACAAATCATGATGTCATACAGTTGATCCTTGAACAAGGGTTGGCATTGCAGGACCCCCCTTATAATATATAGATTTTCTTCACTCCCACAGCCACACTAAGAAAGCAAGACAAATTTCTCGTCTTCCTCATCCTTCTCAGCCTACGCAATGTGAACACAATGAGAATGAAGACCTTTACGTATGATAATGCACTTCCACTTAGTGAACAGTAAATATATTTTTTCCACCTTATAATTTTCTTCATAAGTTTCTTTTCTTCAGATTGCTTTATTGCAAGAATACAGTGTACAATACATATGACTTTATTGCAAGAATACAGTATACAATACATAACTGTTTATGTTTTCAGTGAAGCTTTAGGTCAATACTAGGCTATTAGGAGTTACATTTTGGGAGAGTCAAAAGTTAAATGCAGATTTTCAGCTACACTGGGGATCAGCACCCTAATCCCCATGTTGTTCAAGAGGTTACTTGAACATTTGTAATTCTCATTTGTTAAACACTTGTAATTCTCATTTGCTAAATGTAAACCATTTATTATAAAAATTAAATAGAAGATATATTGTACAACAAGCCTAATTTTTTATGACTATAGAGGAAACATACAACATGATAACTTAAAATTTTTTATTTATACAAAAAAACTATATAGAATTTTAGGTACCATAATTAAATATTTTTTTCAGACAATACTGCTTGAGATTATAAACTACCTAAAACAACATTGTTAACTAATTGTGAATTGTAAGCAAAAAATTAAATCAAAGAAATTTTTATATATCTATATATATTTAAATTTACACACCCACATGCTATTTATACATTTTTAATTGCTCTTCTGTGATCAAAACTTCCATAATATTATGGTAGTGTCACAAAGAGTAGTTTACTGTCAGAAGTCTTACCTGGGTTGAAATTTTGAGGATGTTTAGACATATTTTATATTCCAAAAGTTGTTGGTGAATACTATGTAAAACTGTCTCTCAGACCACAGTGAAATCAAACTAGAACTCAGGATTAAGAAACTCACTCAAAACCATTCAACTACGTGGAAACTGAACAATCTGCTCCTGAATGACTACTGGGTACACAACGAAATGAAGGCAGAAACAAAGATGTTCTTTGAAACCAATGAGAACAAAGACACAACATACCAGAATCTCTGGGAAACATTTAAAGCAGTGTGTAGAGGGAAATTTATAGCACTAAATGCCCACAAGAGAAAGCAGGAAAGACCTAAAATTGACACCCTAACATCACGATTAAAAGAACTAGAGAAGCAAGAGAAAACACATTCAAAAGCTAGCAGAAGGCAAGAAATAACTAAGATCAGAGCAGAACTGAAGGAAATAGAGACATAAAAAACCCTTCAAAAAATCAATGAATCCAGGACCTGGTTTTTGAAAAGATCAACAAAATTGATAGACCACTAGCAAGACTAATAAAGAAGAAAAGAGAGAAGAATCAAATAGATGCAATAAAAAATGATAAAGGGGAGATCACCACCGATCTCACAGAAATACAAACTACCATCAGAGAATACTATAAACACCTCTATGCAAATAAACTAGAAAACCTAGAAGAAATGGATAAATTCCTCGACACATACACCCTCCCAACACTAAACCAGGAAGAAGCTGAATCCCTGAATAGACCAATAACAGGCTCTGAAATTGAGGCAATAACAGCTTACCAACCAAAAAAGCCCAGGACCAGATGGATTCACAGCCAAATTCTACCAGAGGTACAAGGAGGAGCTGGTACCATTCCTTCTGAAACTATTCCGATCAATAGAAAAAGAAGGAATCCTCCCTAACTCATTTTATGAGGCTAGCATCATCCTGATACCAAAGCCTGGCAGAGACACAACAAAAAAAGAGAATTTTAGACCAATATCCTTGATGAACATTGATGCAAAAATCCTCGATAAAATACTGGCAAACCGAATCCAGCAGCACATCAAAAAGCTTATCCACCATGATCAAGTGGGCTTCATCCCTGGGATGCAAGGCTGGTTCAACATACGAAAATCAATAAAGGCAATCCAGCATATAAACAGAACCAAAGACAAAAACCACATGATTATCTCAATAGATGCAGAAAAGGCCTTTGACAAAATTCAACAACCTTCATGCTAAAAACTCTCAATAAATTAGGTATTGATGGAATGTATCTCAAAATAATAAGAGCTATCTATGACAAACCCACAGCCAATATCATACCTAATGGGCAAAAATTGGAAGCATTCCCTTTGAAAACTGGCACAAGACAGGGATGTCCTCTCTCACCACTCCTATTCAACATAGTGTTGGAAGTTCTGACCAGGGAAATCAGGCAGGAGAAGGAAATAAAGGGCATTCAATTAAGAAAAGAGGAAGTCAAATTGTCCCTGTTTGAAGATGACATGATAATATATCTAGAAAACCCCATCGTCTCAGCCCAAAATCTCCTTAAGCTGATAGGCAACTTCAGCAAAGTCTCAGAATACGAAATCAATGTGCAAAAATCACAAGCATTCTTATACACCAATAACAGACAGACAGAGAGCCAAATCATGAGTGAACTCCCATTCACAATTGCTTCAAAGAGAATAAAATACCTAGGATTCCAATTTACAAGGGATGTGAGGGACCTCTTCAAGGAGAACTACAAACTACTGCTCAAGGAAATAAAAGAGGATACAAACAAATGGAAGAACATTCCATGCTCAAGGGTAGGAAGAATCAATATCGTGAAAATTGCCATACTGCCCAAGGTAATTTATAGATTCAATGCCATCTCCATCAAGCTACCAATGACTTTCTTCACAGAATTGGAAAAAACTACTTTCAAGCTCATATGGAACCAAAAAAGAACCCGCATTGCCAAGTCAATCCTAAGCCAAAAGAACAAAGCTGGAGGCAAAACACTACCTGATGTCAAACTATACTACAAGGCTACAGTAACCAAAACAGCATGATACTGGTACCAAAACAGAGATATAGATCAATGGAACAGAACAGAGCCCTCAGAAATAATGCCGTGAATCTACAACTATCTGATCTTTGACAAACCTGACAAAAACAAGCAATGGGGAAAGGATTCCCTATTTACTAAATGGTGCTGAGAAAACTGGCTAGCCATATGTAGAAAGCTGAAACTGGATCCCTTCCTTACACCTTATACAAAAATTAATTCAAGATGGATTAAAGGCTCAAATGTTAGACCTGAAACCATAAAAACCGTAGAAGAAAACCTAGGCAATACCATTCAGGCCATAGGCATGGACAAGGACTTCATGTCTAAAACACCAAAAGCAATGGCAACAAAAGCCAAAATTGACAAATGGGATCTAATTAAACTAAAGAGCTTCTGCACAGCAAAAGAAACTACCATCAGAGTGAACAGGCAGCCTACAGAATGGGAGAAAATTTTTGCAGTCTACTCATCTGACAAAGGGCTAATATCCAGAATCTATAGTGAACTCAAACAAATTTACAAGAAAAAAACAAACAACCCCATCAACAAGTGGGCAAAGGATATGAACAGACACTTCTCAAAAGTAGACATTTATGCAGCCAAAAGACACATGAAAATATACTCATCATCACTGGCCATCAGAGAAATGTAAATGAAAACCACAATGAGATACCATCTCACACCAGTTAGAATGGTGATCATTAAAAAGTTAGGAAACAACAGGTGCTGGAGAGGATGTGGAGAAATAGGAACGCTTTTACACTGTTGGTGGGACTGCAAACTAGTTCAACCATCGTGGAAGTCAGTGTGGCGATTCCTCAGGGATCTAGAACTAGAAATACCATTTGACCCAGCCATCCCATTACTGGGTATAAACCCAAAGGATTATAAATCATGCTGCTATAAAGACACATGCACACGTATGTTTATTGTGGCACTATTCACAATAGCAAAGACTTGGAAGCAACCCAAATGTCCAACAATGATAGACTGGATTAAGAAAATGTGGCACATATACACCATGGAATACTATGCAGCCATAAAAAATGATGAGTTCATGTCCTTTGTAGGGACATGGATGAAGCTGGAAATCATCATTCTCAGCAAACTATCACAAGGACAAAAAACCAAACACCGCATGTTGTCACTCATAGGTGGGAACTGAACAATGAGATCACATGGACACAGGAAGGGGAACATCACACACCGGGGCCTGTTGTGGGGTGGGGGGAGGGGGGAGGGATAGCATTAAGAGACATATCTAATGTTAAATGACGAGTTAATGGGTGCAGCACACCAACATGGCACATGTATACATATGTAACAAATGTGCACGTTGTGCACATGTACCCTAAAACTTAAAGTATAATTTAAAAAAATTCAGTGAAAAGGCTGAGAAAAAAAGAAATATGCAATCAATAAAAGTACTATTTTAACACTGATATGAAAAAATTTACTGAATATGTTAAATTATTAGAGTATTCCAGACAATATTAGAGCTAATCTGAGAACTTTACTCATTTCATAGGCTTCAAATTTGTGAGCTCTGTGAACTTCTTAAACTTTTAGTTAAAGAAGAAAGTAAGGTGAAATACTCATGAATTGAGGGCAATATAGCTCAGTAAATGAACTAGAGTTAGGCTGACATAACGGAAAATGTCCTCAACTCAGAATAAATCTCAGCTCTGCAACCAATTGGTTCTTGATTAAGTTGCTTCTCTTAGGCTCAATGTCTTCCTCTAAAAGTGAGACTTGTAGTGCCTTATTTAACTAGGTTATTATAAAGACTTCACAAGACAGCATTTGAAAAAATGCTCAGAGAAGTAGTGAAGCGATGGAATAATTTATTCTTGAACCTTACTGCTGAAACTATTTTAAAATCCCAAATAAAACCCAATGTGTTTGTCAGATGCAGAGGCTCATGCCTGTGATGCCAGCACTTTGGGAGGCTGAGACAGGAGGACTGCTTGAGCCCAGGAGTTCAAGACCAGCCTGGGCAACATAGAGAGACCCTATCTCTACAAATTAAAAATAAATTTTAAAAAAAGTGTATTTCTTCATAGGTTCTAGTATTCAAATGTTGCAGTTTTCAGAAAATGTTATTAAGTCCTACTCTTGATTATTAGATGTTCTATTTTTATGGCTTGTAATTCAGGGCATCTATTTCATAATTTGTAATAAAAATTATTTATAAATATGTTAATTCATCAAATCAGACAACATGATTATCTCCTGTTGCTGAGTTCATCAATCACACCCAGGGCAGAAAACTGTTGAATGTCAAGACCTGGCTTGGACTCCTAATATTCTTTACCAAACTTCCCAAACTCTGAACCAACAAATCTTTGTTGAAATAGTGCTTACTCCCCATGTTCATCTCCAACTGCTGTGGAAGAAAAAACCTTACCTTTATTTTTTTTAAGTTCCATGATGGGGATGGAAGCTGATATTTTCTCATTTCCTAGATGCCTACTAGCAATATATTGCACACAACATCCCATGTGTTTCCCGGCACAATCTCATTCCATAGATCATCTTACATAAATATTTTTGTGTGAAAATCACAGTTTCAATATTGGGTGTCACCATTTTTCATTGACTCACACCATTTCCTTGGAGCTAGTAAGATAGTAGTCCAAGGTCCTTTTGGGGACTGCAAGAAATATAGAACACCTCACAAATTTGTGTGTCACCCATGTGCAGGGATCATGCTGATCTTCTCTATATTGTTTCAATTTTAGTGGATGTGCTGCCATCTATTTTTTTTTTAGAAGGAGTCATGCTTTTATTGCTCAGGCTGGAGTACAACGGCACGACCTCAGCTCACTGCAACCTCCACCTCCTGGGTTCAAGTGAATCTCCTGCCTCAGCCTCCCGAGTAGCTGGGATTACAGGTGCCCACCACCATGCTTGGCTAATTTTTGTATTTTTAGTAGAGACAGTGTTTTGCCATGTTGGCCAAGCTGGTCTCGAACTCCTGACCTCATGATCCACCCACCTTGGCCTCCCAAATTCCTGGGATTACAGGCGTGAGCCACTGTGCCCAGCCACAGACTTCTACTTTCATACATGGATACTGATGTGTCATGGATGAGGCTTAGCTCTGTTAAATCTAACTTACTTGAGATTTCGTGAATTCTTTCGAATGGCTTCATTGTGAGGTAGAATTTTAAAATATTTTAAAAACTCAAGATACAAACACAAGTAGTTTGGGAGATTTTTACTTTTACGGAAAACAGATCACTTGAGGGAAGAACCACTACTCTGGGGAAGCAGAATATTGGTCCTTCCAGAATAATATGGGACCCTCCACTACCTACAAAATGGTGCCACACAGAATCTAAAGGGGCCAAGGGCATAGATCTGGTAGGAAAGAAGAAAGGAATCTCTGATTTCTTCCTGTAACATTATTTAGACCTCACAGTTTCAAACTATTCCAAGGGATTCAGAGGATAATTTACCTTGAAGGTCCAGGACAAGTCCAAGCTAAAACGTGGGTTTCATATCAGGTTTTGAGTGTGAGAAGAAGGGTCACTATGAGTGTGGCTAAAGCTAGGAGGCCCAACTGTCAGAGCAGGCGTACAGGCACTTTGGAAATAATGGCTGAGAATATCTATGTGAACTAAAACAAAAAGTAATAACTTTGAAGTCTATATGTGAATCACCAGGAAGACTGAGGGATCCAGATAAGTGAGGTCATCCTGGTAGCAAAGGTCAATTGTTAACAGACTGAAGAAGCAATTTCAATGGCAACGATGCAGCAACAGAATCAGAGGGAGCAACACAATGATTAGAAGGGTCTTTTCTCCCCCCTCATCCTGACTGTAAAAGAAGGCTGTCTTCCTTGGACTTAGGGAACCCCTTAAGTTCCTTTAAAAATTCAAGGAGGAAGGGTATAGAGGATAGCGCCCAGAGGCAGTACTAAATTTTTTTGCTAAAGTGGACGTTTTAAGACCCAAATTACTAATTACAAAAATTAAAAATGTGACACTATGTTTATCCCATGCATTGGGATTATACTTGGGATCAAATAGACAACATTGGTATCTGTAGGGATAAATGTGTTAAAAGCCCTAAAATAAAGAATCCTGGACCCGCTGCTCCTTCTAACTAGTCTAGCTTTTTGCCTGATTTCTGGCTGATGAAGTGAATTAACTCACTGCCCTTCAAAAACTACTTGAGCCAAGCTATGAAATCTCACCTAGACTTTACATGTACAAACATAGATTAAAAATATTAACAACAGCGTAATCTTCTGCAGTCATTCCACAAATACTTGAGTAAATATGTCAATATTTTTCTGAAGAAGAATGCTATCCCTGATGATCCATGACATACTGCAAGCATCAGGGCTGTGCTAAACAGAGAGAGAACTTCATTCTTAGAAACTTTACAAACTTAATATGTGCCTGTCAGTGTAGAATTAAACATTTACATGAACTAACAAACATAAGCATCCTGGGTGCTCAAGTGTTCATCTTTGTAAATAACCACAAAGGCTTAAAGGAAGGGACAAAAAAAATTCATGTCCCACTGGGGTATGGCATAGTAGAAGTGATTAACATAAAATCCTTTGATGGGCAAAAGACTATGCTCAGGTCACTCATCTACAGGAGGCAAAGATTTAAGTGAAGAATTATCCATTTCTTCTCTAGTCTGATATATTGTAATTCAAAATCAGTTAGGAGTCAGATAAATAAGAGCAATCTGCAGGCTGAAAACAATAATGTAAAGAATAATGATATTAGTAGTAGTTGTTCAGTTAATGATACTGATAAGCATGTGTGAAGAACTGAATTAAATGCTGTATACACATAATCTAATTTCCACACAATCACCCCTGAAAGAAATATTATTATCCTCATTTTCATATAGGAAAGCATACTTGGTACTAAGTAATGTATGCAAGGTCACCCCTAACAAATGAAGAAGCTAGAAATTAAAACCTGTCTTTTGTGAATCTAAGGCCTCTTTTCTATCACTCACCTACAGCTTATCTTCATTAAATAAAAAGTTAATTTAATTAAACATATCTTTCTTCCCTCTACACATACCGATTACAAATTAAAAAATTAAAATACACCATAAGTTAAAAAGAAATAAAATGATGAATTCACAGTGGTGGTAACAATTAATAGTCACTTAGGGATAACCTAACATTAATATTTTTCAAATAAATCACCTTAAAGCAAACAGTCATCCAAAACACAAAATAATTTTCAATTCCTATTTATGATTCATATTACATTTTATAGAAAAAGTATATAAAAAGCAGAAGGTAGAGAAATACTATAAAATACTTAATAATTCAATATTGAATCAATAAGCAAACTGAAAGTTAAAGTTCATATTTTATAAAACTAATACAAAACCCTTTACTAATAGAAGATAATGTGACCAAAAACAGATTGCAAATAACATCAGCCAATATAATAAGAGAATATAAATCCTATCATATACATATGTTCTTTATGTTGCCCAGTCCAAGTAATTGCTTTTCTACCTAACTGGTGATTTGTTTTGATATTTTCCACTATAATCCAATAAATATAAGCTAATCTGCTGATTAATTTAATATTTCCAACTTGAATGTTACGACTCTAGAACAACACTCACTTTAAAAAAATGACTAAACCTTTATCAATTGCATTTACATTTGCATTTTTTGTTAGTAAAAATTATACCATTTGCTGTCTTCTTTTAGTTATGGCAAGTAAAAGTGGTACGAGGCCATCCTGTAAAATGGCAAAAACAATTTATAATTCATAAAATTACATATTTGTCAGCTGAGCTGAATACCTTATATAAGGTCTTATGAACTTAACACATAAAATAGAAAGCAAATAAAATCTGTCCCTTCCTTCTCACTCCTCTGTGCTTTCCCATGCACTCCTCCTCCACTTGAAAACATCCGGCCTCTGACTCACATTAACTCTGGTCAGCTCCAAAAATGATTTGAAACAGTCACTGGTTTCAATAATCTTTGTTTCTAGCACAGCATTTCACATGGTATATTGTAATAATTTTATTGATTTCTATCTAAACCAACAGATTCTTGAGGGCAGCTGCTGTATCTTTTATCTGTTTATCCTCAAACCCTATGACATCGTAGTAAATACTTTAAGTATTTTTATTAAATTAATGATCTAAATTATTACCTCTAGAGTAGTACTTCTTAAACTATATTCCAAAGAATATTTACTTTGCCAGAATTTAAAGACTGTACCTGAATAGGAAGATCCTATGATCATCTATGTTTGAGAAATATTATAAAACTGTGAATTATATGTCCAGTATTCAAGAAATGTCTTGAACTTTGCCTAATCCTTATTTGACAATAGGTTTTGTGGCAATATTAACATTTGAGGAATTAAAGTTTCAGGATTACAGTTTTTAAAGCTTTCCAATAAAGGTAGAGGTTTCCTCCAAGTGATACAAACTCACTTGATTATTTTCTATCAATGGGCCCAGGATCCCAGCTGCCAAAGTCAGGTGCTCCTGCTCCAAGTAGGTCACTAAGGAAATGGGCTCTAAATTAAAAGAGATAGGCTTCAAATGAATTTTGATTGCTTATTATTAAATGGTCCATTGGGTTTCTCCTATTACAGGGTCACAGAATTTTAGCTGTTACAAAGTTCAGTATGAAATTTTATTCTCAATTATAATGATATTTATAATCCTAGGACCCTAATGCAAATCTACTTCTTAAAATGCATTAATCCATTTTTATTCTGGTTTCCATTTTCATTGCTACTTAAAATTATTTTTTATTTTTGGCAAAATATCAGAAATACAAATGCAATGGCTTATCAATACAATTTCTAGCTGAACTATATGGGTTATTTTAGCATAATAAAAGCCACTAAATCACTTCCATTTTCAGAGACAATGCTGAGGAGAAAGATAAAATGTGTTCTGCAATATGCATAACCTATCCAAATATAACCATAATTAACCTAAAAAGGCCTATAGGCATTTCAATGTGATTATTATTTATGGTATATATAAAGAAAAATCATTATTTAAAAAACAACTTCTAAATTCTATAAGTCAAACCCATTATTAAGGAATTAATACAAAATATAGGCTATATATTATAAATAACTATCAACTGTCTTGAAAACCTTGAAATCTTTATCAAAATATACTATATGACAGGAGTTGTTAACTAAAATATTTACAGAGGCAAAGGGTATGACCTGAGTAAGTCCCTAGGTGGGCACAACGGCAAACTGGAGACCACAGACTTTGCGTGAAGCTACAGCCTCTTCATAGCACACCAAACAGTAATATGGGCTCAAGGGAAACCAGATTTCACTATTTAAGAGGAGCCTGAAATACAGATTTTTGCAGGTCTCCTAAATTTTACACGTTGGCTTAATTTATGCAGGCCAACTTTGCTTTCCTGTGTTGTTGTACACTACTTTGAAAGAAAAAAAATACTTCAGTCAAAAAAAAATTGAAAACAAAAGTTTTACCTATAACAAATTCAAATATGTACCATAAATGCATAAAAGAAAGCCATACTCTCTAATACTTTTTTAAAGATATTAGTATTTAAGGTAAAATCTTAGACCATTATTTCAAATTATTTTTATTCAGGGATTGCTTAAGCTTCCAAATAGGAAAAACTGACCCTTACATATGTCAATGTTAAAACAAGTGGATTTCAAATATTTTGAAAATAACGTTGGTTGCTCTACATTGTTTTTCACTTTGATGTTTGTCTTGTGTGAAAACAGTTTTGCTACCATTGACATATTCTCATTATAGAGAGCATATGGAGAGCAGTGTTGCCATAGACATCGGTAATATTTGGATCAGCACCAAGGTCTAGCAGAATAGTTTCACATCTTCTTGGCATGTTATAGCCTGTCAGTATTAGAACAAGAAATAAATTGTAAATTGTAGGAAATTAAAATAAGTATTCCACAGGTTTCACAAACTAGTTATATTTCAATGAGACAAATTCATTTTTATTCTATGTATTTAAGCCAAATCCATCTCATGCTGAAAGAACTGGCTACTATATACCTTCGTTAGAGGTGTCTTGTTTTCACTGTCACGGATGTTAAGCTGGCATTTTCTGTGCACCAGAAAAGTTACCACTTCTGGGCAGCCATTGGCACAGGCCAAATGTGGAGCCATCCTACGAAATTGAGAAGACATTGAGAGAAGTTTAGTCCACTATCTCAAAACATACAATGATTCACGTAATTGCAAACAACAAATAGCATGCTATTCCTCTGCTTTCAAAACAAATATTAATTTCCTCCTGAAAAGGGACAATATTTATTAGCTCTTATTATTCACTGCATCAATGAAAGAGTGACCTATTTGGATAGAAAGAGCTTGGCCTGTCGGTTTAGTTGACCTTGCACTTGAATACTATTTTAAGATCTTTCGCTTGCTAGATATTCTAATTATTACTACTACTTAATAAAGACAACATTTTAATTAGGTAAAATGGTACCATTATACTTCCTTTGTGCTATGATTTAATGGTTCGAGATAAGACTGTATTTCAATGATTCTAAGATTCTCATTTTCTCATATTTCAACAACTCTGACATTGAAATGCTACTTATAATTCATTATTTATTACAACTATATTTTTCAGCATTTTAAACATTATTTTATTGATACATAAAATAAGGCAGCATCACACAATCCATGGTGGCTACATCAAGTGGAATACGGTATATACAATAGGACAATGGAAGTCCTAGTCGTATGATTAACATTTAAATCAATTTTAAGCACTTAAATGTACTATGGAAAAGGAGCGTTGAAATAAAAGCAAATTTTTAAAACAAAGCAATTCCTTCATTTTTAAAAACTTTAAGCCTAATAGAAGACAGGATTCAAATAAATAAATATGGCTCATTTAATTAAATATTTAGATTTACAGAATCTAAATGTATGCATGTATGTAAATTAGTATTTACATGTATAAAATGCATGTAGGGTAAGTATTTATGATAATTAATATCACTGTTTAAGACCTATACATTTTCAAAGTGGCTGCTGATGTTATCTTGCACTACTTTCCCACATCAGAAATGATTTTTTTTTTTTTTTTTGAAAGATGAGAGGACAAGCTTCAGTTGAGATTCAGTCCTAATTCTCTAATTTTAAATCTCTCAGCTTGCTCAGGCTGGGCAGGTACACATGAAATTTTTAAGAATGGAAGGGTCTTGATAGTTAGTATAATGTGTCTTTTACATAACAGGTATTCAGCTTGTATTTGATGAATAAATAGATTTTAAAAATGAATAAATACAGTTGGGAAGTTTAATATTTTTAAAACAGCTACAAATAAAGTGGTATTTTTGCAATGGTAATAGTTACTTATATTCACTATTTTTATTTTCATAATAATAACACTAAACTAAAATGATTAATATATAATTATTGGCATATATGTAATAAATCTATACATAATAAAAATATGTTTAATAAAATATGTACATATATAAAACCACTATCACAGATAAAGTTTATCTTCACTTCTGAAGACACTGAAAGTTCACAGACTATACTAATCCATAGAAATAAAAATCTAAAAATAGAAAGTGAGAAATTACTTTTATCTGCAAAATTCATATTTCTGCTCTTCCTAAGGATTATTTTATTAGTAATAATTATGCTATATGCTATATACCACAGATCCCCAATCCCCTGCTCAGTGAAGAAATCACAAATCTTAAAAAGGAAAAACAGTTCATTATAATACAATTGTCCCCAAATAACAAATTTGATCACATTTGGCACATATTTTCAGATAAAGCAAGAACATAGTCAGTTTGTATGTGTAATCAAACTGAATGTTATCTTCACCTGATACACCAAAATACATTTTCATATGTCAACATACTTTTGTAGATATTACTTTCAGTGGTCTCATATTATCCCATACTATATATTCACTGAAATTTATTTATGAAATTTGTTATATGGATTCTCTTTAATACAATCATATTTTAAGCACTGCTGAGAAAAACAAATTGCATGTATCTCTCGCTTCCTAAATGTATTTTACTATAATGGAATTGATCAAGAAAGGGCATACGCATAGTTTAAACATGGTACTTACCACCAAATTGTCTTTTTGAAAAGTCATCAGCAACTTAACTTTAAGCAGAAGTGTAAATATCACTGCTCCTCATCCTCACAAACTTAGGATAGAAAACGGCATTTCATTCCTTTTTTAAATTAAATTCCTTCTCTTATCAGACACATTAAGTATTTTTTCCTATGTGCATAGGTGACTTGCAGAGCTGGAAAAGGTACTTTGCCCAGTTTTAGAGGTATTTTCATATTGATTTGGAATAATTCTCTGTAAAATGAATAGCCATTTTTAATATGTACACACACAAAAACACGTGGTAAATATTATATAAGTATAATGTCTTTTATTTTATCTTTTTCTCATAAGCAGTGTGATTTAATTTTAATTTTGCAAATAAACTTTCAGAATGCTTGCTTGAGAGGTTCCTAGGAAGGTCTTTGTCAACACAAAATTGTATTTGTATAAATAGGCATTTGCGTTTTCTTCTGGTATTTTTCTCATTTTGCATATTTAAAATAATCTATATTCAATGAGAAACTTATTTTTGTGACATAAAAATCTAGCTAGTTTCTTCCAAAAAGCAGGCATTTCATTTATAAAAATAACTCTTTTCTTACTAGTATAAAGTCTCACCGTTACCCTGTTATACATTCTTACATATATTTGGGTGTTCCTGGATTTTATATTCTCTTGCATTGATTTATCTATCTTTTCAGCTGTTAGCAAACTATTTATGCAAATTAATAGCACATTTTGAAAGGCAAGACTTTTTTTCTCCATTACAAAAATGTTAAGCCATCTTAATATTAAAAGACAGCATGTGTAATTCAAAAATATTAACTTTGATAACTGTGATTTATGTAAAATTAATAAAGATCTCACACCTCGAGAAAAATGAATCTTCTTATTTAAGAACGTGAAACTTCTTCCTACTTCAAAGTTTCCTTCTAAGGTCTTTCAGCAAAGAACATATTTACGTAGGTATTCATTGATATAAAATATTGGATTTTAGCCAAAAAATTCTTAGCCCAGAAGGTGATATATTATGGGAATTATTTCTTTCATTATGTACCTTTCTATAATGTATCTAACATTATCTTTTAAAATGTGTGCATTAAAAATAAAACGATATATACTTAATTTTGTTAAATCACTTTAAAGTTCTCTCTAAAGTGCTCTGTAAGAGAAACTGTGGGTGAAGGAACCAGCTAAAGTTTTGGGTTTATTTTGCTGCTCATAAAGATGGCCTGGGCCCTCCACCCCCAAGGCGTCCACATCCCAGGCGCTGCGGAGTCCTCCTAGGAAGAAAGCCCAGCGCCCTGGGGACGAGGACGGCCCACCCCGCACACACTATTCTTTCCACGCCTCCCCTGGCCCCCACTCCCCAAGCCCCCAACTCTGAAGGAGGTGCTTCTCCCCACCTGCCCACCTCCTTCCTCAACCCCCAGCCCGCAGCCCGCAGTTCCCGACACCTGTTCTTGTAGATTTCAGACTGGTCTTTTCTCTTCAGCGGGAGCCTCCGCTGCAGCTCCCACGCGTTCCCCTGGACGCAGCTTTGTGTATCATCCCGACATCCTCATCTGGGGTCTGGTACAAGGGGTCAGAGAATATGCAGTTACTCCAGGAGCTCAGGCGCACCTGGCCCTTCTGGCTCTCCACAGCCAAGATCATCTTCATGGCCCAGCTATTGGCTTCAGAGACGCCACAACTCGCCCTCGCCCTTCCCCCAGTCCAGCCCCCACCCCGCCCCCATCCGGCCCAGCACCAGAAAGCAAGGCAGTCTGGCCCAGACCTCAGACAGGGACCCTCCAACTTCTCGGACAGGGACGTCTCCAACCTCTCGGAGAATAAATAATATACGGAGCAGAGCAGTTGGGCCCCAGCGCCCATGGGACCTCAAAAGGCAACCGCCTTGCGCGTGGCCAGAAACTGCGTGTGGCCAGAAACCGCCCTGAGCCGAGCACTGGCCGGCACCGCATGCAGGTGGCAGCTGCTGCTGAGACGCCTGTGGACTGGCCGAGCTCCCTAGAGCGGAGCGCGCGGTCCCAGCTGTCTCAGGGCCCGCCTAACGACGCTGCCCCCTGCAGCTGCTCCTCCCTTGCCCTCTTTTGAGCACGAGCTCTTGAGTGTTGGGCACTGTGCAGCCGCCTACATGGGGCTGAGCCACTGGTTCCCCCCTCCTGCAGCTGAAGGGCCGGCCGCCCGAATTAGGCGCTGCTGGAGCATCTGGCCAGGGGTCCGCGCTGCTGGTGGCTCGGGCAGCCTTGAGGGTTGCCACCCCTGCTGCCGCGCGACATATGCAGATGACAGCTGCAGCTGAACCCAAAGCGGAGGCTGGCAAGGCTGGTCCCAGAGGGCCTTCAGGTCTCCGAGTGCACCACCCTCCCAACTGGGGTCCTCTCTTCCTTGCCCTGCGCCCGGAGAACGAGGTCGCCAGTGCTGGGGACTGTGCAGCAGCCTAAATCCGATGGCTGAGCAGCAAGTTCCCGCCCTGTAGCTGCCGGGCCAATCGCCTGAATTAGGCTCCTGGTGACGTCTGGCCCTGGGTTTCACGCTACTGGTGGCGTGGGCACGGTGAAAGGTTGCCATCGCTGCTTCCCCGCACCGTGTGCAGGTGGCAGCTGCAGCTGAGCCCACGATGGAAGTTGGCAGGGCTGGTCCCACACAGCTGAGGATCGCTTAGTGTACATCCCTCCAACCCCAGGTTCCACTCTTTTTTGTCCCACGCACAGAGTGTGAGGTCCTGGGAGCTGGGCAATATGCAGCAACCGGGATGGGGCTGAGTGGACATTTCTCACTCTCCTGAAGCTGCAGGGCCCACCGGGTGAATTATGCGGCCGACCCTGGGATCCTCATTGGTGGTGGCAGTGGGCAGGGCAGCGGTTGCCACCGCTGCTGCAGGGTGCCATGTGCAGGTGGCAGCTGCAACTGTGCCCATGGTGGAGATTGACTGGGCTGGTCCCAGAGGTCCTGAATGTCACCGACTGCATGGCCCTTTCATCATAGGGTCCGATATGGAATCTTGGCCAGCTCCGAGAGCTCGGCGTCATGGGTCCTGGGCACTGTGCAGCCACTGGGATGGGGCTGAGCACCGGTTCCCATCCTCCGGCAGCTGCGGCACGGACCGCCTGAATTAGTTGAAGTGGCAGTGTCTTTCCCTGGGGTCCAGGGCTGGTGGTGCGGGCAGGGTATTGGATTGCCATCTGTGCTGCCGTGCGCCATGTGCAGGTGGCAGCTGCAGCTGAGCCCAGGCGGAGGCTGGGAGGCCTGGTCCCAGAAAGCCTGAGGGTCGCCGAGTGCACCTCCCTCCCACCCTACGGTCAGCTCCTCTTTCTCCCGCGCCCTGAGCTCCGGGTCGTGTGCGCTGGAAACTGTGTGGCCGCCAGGTTCTCTTCCTGCAGCTGCCGGTTCCCTTCTTGCAGCTGTCCTGCCAACCTCCTGAATTAAAGCCCTGGTAGCCTCTGGCCTTGTATTTTTCACTGCTGGTGGCGCGGGCAGTGTTGGGGGTTGCCATCTCTGCTACCGAGCCCTATGTGCAGGTGACAGCTGCAGCAGAGTCCTTGGTGGAGGCTGGCAGGGCTGGTCCCAGACAGCCTTAGGGTCCCCGAGGACACCAGCCTCCCATTCTAGGCTCTGCTGCTCCTCCCATTCTAGGGTGTGCCTAACCTCCCATTCTAGGGTGTGCTCTTCCTTGGCACGAGGTGGCGGGTTCTGGGCACTGTGCAGCTGCCAGTATGAGGCTGAGTGGCCTTTTCCCGCCCTCGTGCTGCTGCAAGGCGGACCACCTGACTTAGGCGCGGCAGTGGCATCTGACATGGGAGTCTGCGCTGCTGGGGTCCAGAGGGGAAGCGGGAAGTTGGAGGCTGCAGGGCCACTTCTATCAGTGCGCAACCTGCACGTAGCGGCTGTAGCTCAGGTACTGGCTCCGGATATGGGGCTTCACTCAGAAGGCCTCCAGGTAGCTAAGTGTGCGTGCTGCCAGGCCTCAGGGTCCACTCCTCCTTGACCTGCATCTGGAGAGCGGCCCTGTTGCTGGGTAATCTGCAGCCAAAGACAATGGGGCTGAGCTGTGATTTTGCCCATTGTTCCACAGCCCAGCCAGCTACCTGACTTAGCAGCCTCCATGGCATCTGGTCAGGGGATCAGTGCTCCTGGGGATCACTGAAACTAAAGTAACAATTGAATATGAGTTACCACCTACCTGCTTGGAGGTGTGAAAGAATGTTTATAAAGCAGTTAGGAGATCTCCAGAGAAAGCCAACTTAATATAAAGCAAGACTTTCTTACTAATGGGTCAGAGCCTCACCTTTAGGAAGTCCATGAATTTTCTCTGCAGTGATGCAAGAAGGGAAAAACAAGGCAGCTCCAGAAAGGTGAGATGTGTGAAATTAAACTGGTTATGAAGTCAGCCCAGTTTCAGGAGTTCTTTTCCTCTTCGCAGATGGATGTGAAAATCCTGGAAAGACTCCAAGGGCCACCTCTGTACTGAGAAGTGGCTTTCTAATGGACAGGTTTCGGAAAGGTTCATTATAGATATGTAGTCTCTGTCTCTGATGTCAGAGATTTTTAGTGAAAAATGTCCTTTGATCTGCAGAACCTGCTCTACCTGAAGACCAGCAACCGTTTGAAAGCAGGGGCCAGTGGGTGTTGAGCTAAGGATGGAGTTGCAGCATGAGATCCGAGGTGACAATGGGCTGAGGAATTTCCTCAACTACATGGAAAGAGGAACCTGAAAGCTCTACCAACCAACATGTGTATCAGTCATCATCTGTTTCTTTCTTTTTTTAATACAAATGATGTGAGTTAGAAGACATTATAGCTAACCTTACCAGGGAACTAGTAAGATTCTATTGGGATGACCCATAGCTTGTGGCTTTGTCCATATGTGCTGTGTCTAGCAGAGAGGCATCCTTGCCTGGCTCCACTGGTAGTGGTACAGCAAGACTCTCTGCCCAGCACTGTCAGGCTTAGGTTAAGTATGAACTGATTCTCATTTTTAATAAAGCTTATCTCATCACTTAATATAGAGATCTAGCTAGCAGAGATTCTCACCCTCAATACTTCCACAGACTTTTTAACTTCTTTTATTAAAAATGTCTTATATTTTTAATAAAAGACCATCCAGCCCCATACTGGCAGCTGCACCGAGCCAGGTGTGGGGGCTCACAGCTGTAATCCCAGCACTTTGGGAGGCCGAGGCAGGTGGATCATCTGAGGTCAGGAGTTTGAGACCAGCCTGGCCAACATGGTGAAACCCCATCTCTACTAAAAATACAAAAAATTAGCCAGGCGTGGTGGTGGGCACCTGTAATCCCAGCTACTTGGGAGGCTGAGACAGAAGAATTGCTTGAATCTAGGAGGGGGAAGTTGCAGTAAGCCGAGATCTCACCATTGCACTCCAGCCTTGGTGACAGAGTGAGACTCTGTCTCAAAAAAAAGTCTTATATTTTTTAATGTATTACATTTTATATTGAACAATAATCACAAGTTCATCTTTTTGGGAGGAAGATTTAAGTCACTGTTTTGGGCATAAACTAATGAACTATGCTGAAATCTAGAGACATCCCAATGGCTTATTGTATATGGTAATATCTGCCCTTAGATTAGTCCTGGACTATTTGACTTCCATTTCTGACAGTTGTTTGTTAATATTCTGACTCTTTCCTAATGGTTGCCCTTTTTACTGCTATCAATGCTTGCCTCTAATGTCTCCTGTTTCACAGTGCTGTGAACTGAAAAACAAGATGATGTGGCTTGTTAGACTTGTGTGCAAATTAGGAGTCCATAGGCTTCGAGTGAGGAGGACTTGAGGGCTAGGGCACTTCTATAGGAAGAGAGAGACAGAACATGAATAAACTTGCTGACAGTCACTTTGGACACCGAGGATACCCAGAAACCTCTGCCATTTATGTTTTAGTATGGCTTCATTTATAGTTGGAAATTCCTTGTCTAAGACTCAAAAGACTTAAACACTAAGCTGTGTCCTATACTCATGAATCTCTTAACTAAAGATGAAAGCACATGCTTACCTTGATCAACACAATGAAGAACAATAAGGCTGACGTCAGAGATCTATGTTTTGATTGTAGCACAGCCACGTAATTAATAGGTTTACATTGGACTTCGATACTATTTCTTTTGCGGGTTGGGGCAATGCTATGCCATTGTAACCCCACTGTCTCCACTGAGAGGCTGGAGGTGGGGAGCTTCTTCTCTGAGTAGCAGGAGATGGCTACTCAGCCATCTTTGGCTACTTCAGCCTACTTTGAGAGGCTGAAGACAGTGAGCTCCTCCTCTGAGAAACTGGACATGGTGACTCTCTCCTCTGAAAGGCTGGAGACAATGAGTTTCTCCTGAGAGGCTGGAGATGGCAAGTCTTTTTTTTTTTCCTGAGAGGCTGGAGAAAATTACGCCCTTCTATGAGAGACTGGAGATGGTGAGTTCCTCCTTTGAGAGGCCGGAGGCAGCAAGTTTCTTCTTTCAGAGGCTGGAGATGGTAAGTTTCTTTCCTGAGTGACTGGAGATGAAGATTTCCTCATCTGAGAGGCTGCAGACAGTTTCTTCTTTGAGAGGCTGGAGATGGCAATTTTCTCCTTTGAGAGACTGCAGACTGCAAGGTACTCTTCTGAGAGGCTGTAGATGGTGAGTTTCACCTCTGAGAGGCTGAAGATGATTAATTTATTTTCTGAGAAGCTGGAGATGGTGAGGTCCTACTCCGAGAGGCTAGAGACAAAAAGTTTCTCCTCTGAGAGGCTGGAGACAGCCAGTTTCCCTTCTGAGAGAAGGCTGGAGATGATGAGTTTCTCCTCTAAGAGGCTAAAGACTACAAGTTCCACCCTCTGAGAGGCTGGAGAAGGAGAAGTGCTCCTCTGAGATGCTGGAGATGACCAGATTTTCTTCTGAGAGGCTGGAGACTGTGAGCTTTTCTTCCAATAAAGTGGAGATGGTGAGTGTCTTCTCTGAGAAGCTGAGAATGACAAGTCTCTCTTCTGAGAGTCTGGAGATGGTGTATCCTCATTCTGAGAGGCAGGAGATGGCCAGTTTCTTTACTGGGAGGTTGGAGATGGTAAGCTTCTCTTCTCAGAAGCTCAGCTTAGTGAGTTTCATCTCAGAGAGCCTGGAGACTGTGAATTCCTCCTCTGAGAGGCTGGAGACATTGAGGTCCTCCTCTGAGAGGCGGGAGATGGCCAATTCCATTTCCGAGAGGCTGGAGATGGTGAGGTTCTTTTCTGAGAGGTAGAAGATGGCCAGTTTCTTTGCTGGAAAGTTGGAGATGGTCAGTTACTCTTCTGAGAGACTCAAGATGATGAGTTTCTTCTCTTAGAGCCCAGAGACTGTGAGTTCCTCATCTAAGAGGCTGGAGAAAGTGAGGTCATCCTGTGAGAGGCTAGAGACATGAAGTCCCCCTGTAAGAGGCTGGAGATAGTGAGATCCCTCTGCAAGAGACCGGAGATGGTTAGTTTCTTTTCTGAGAGGCTGGAGACAGTGAGTTTTTTCTCTGAGAGGCGAAGACAGTGAGTCTCTCCTCTGAGAGGCTGGGGAGTGTGAGTCTCTGTGATTGGCTGGATACGGTGAGTTCTTCCTCTGAGAGGATGGAGTTGGTGAGTTCTTTTTCTGAGAGGCTGAAGACAATGAGGTCCTCTTCTCAGAGGCTGGAGATGGCCGTTTTTTTCCAAGAGGCTGGAGACAGCAAGGTTTTCTTCTTCTAAGAGGCTGGTGACCGTTTCTCCTCTGAGAGGCTGGAGACAGCAAGTTTCTGTCTAGGAGGCTGGAAACAGTAAGTTTCTTCTCTGAGAGGCTCAGGATGATAAGTTTGTCCTCTGAGATGCTAGAGACTGTGAATTCCTTTTCTGAGAGGCTAAAGACAACCAGTTTCTCCTCTGAGAGGCTGCAGATGGTGAGTTATTTTCCAGAAGCTGGACATGGTGAGTTTCTCTTGTGAGAGGCTGGAGATGGAAAGGTCATTCTCTGAGAGGCTGGCGACAGCCAGTTTCTCCTCCAAAAGCTGGTGATGATGAGTTTCTCCTTTGAGAGGCTGGAGACATTGGGGTCCTCTTCTTAGAGGCTGCAAAAGGTAAGTCTCTCATCTGACAGTCTGGAGACAGTGAGTCTATTCACTGCGAAGTAGGAGATGGCCAGACTCTCCTCGAGAAACTGGAGATGGTGAGGTTTATTTATTTATTTATTTATTTATTTATTTATTTTTTTCTGTGAGAGGCTGGAGACTGTGTGTTTCTGCTCTGAGAGGCTGGAGATGGTGTGTTTGTTCTCTAAGAGTCTCAAGACGATGAGACCTCTGTCAGAGATCTTGGCCAGAGAAAATTGCTTGCTGGCATTGGGGTTGGAGGGAAGGTGAGGAAGAGTGAGGGTGAGCTGTGGTGTTATTGAAGTTGGTAGTCACAGCCATGAAAAAGATCTTTGCTGTAAAGAGCCAGAAGTGCCAGGTGCCCCTGAGCTCCTTCTGTGATAACATCTTCTTATAACATCAGTGCAAAATTCCAGTTGAGAACTTCAGGAAGATTCACAAATCTTCCATCCAGAAAAAAAAGTATGGAAGCTGAAGCAGATCCTTATGCTCAAGAGAAAAAACTTGTATGAAACAGACAATAAGAAGAGGTAACAGGAACTGCCAACTGGGGGCTGCAGACAACAAGAGGAGCTGGGTGGATGTAAGAAAAGCACCCCATGGAGGCTTTGTGGGAAGAAATAGAAAAAGAAACATCTGACAAGATGCAATATTTGGCAGAAAGAACATTTAAGAAGATTGCATGTGTGTCAGAAGAAACATCTGAGAAGACTGAATCGTCAGCAGAAGAAATATCAGACAAGATTGAACATTTGGCAGAAGACACATCAGATTAAATATTTGGCAGGAGAAAAACCTGACAATATTGAATGCTTGGGAAAAGAAACATCTGACATAATTGAATGTTTGGCAGAAGAAGGGCATCCGCCATTGCTGAGGCTTGAATAGGTAGTTTTATCCTCACAGTGTAAACAAAGCCACTGGGAACTTTGAACTGGACAGAGGCCACCACAGCTCAGCAAGGCCGCTAAGGCCAGACTACCAGATTTCTCCTCTCTGGGCAGGGCACCTCTGAAAAGAAAGGCAGCAGCCCCAGTCAGGGACTAATAGATAGAACCTCCATCTCCCTGGGACAGAACACCTGGGGAAAGGGGTGGCTGTGGGCACAACTTCAGCAAACTTAAACGTCCCTGCCTGATGACTCTGAAGAGCGTGCAGTGAACCTCCCAGCTCAGCGTTCGAGCTCTGCTAAGGGTCAGACTGCCTCCTCAAGTGGGTCCCTGACCCCTGTGTATCCTGACTGGGAGACACCTCCCAGTAGGGTCTGACAGACACCTCATACAGGAGAGCTCTGGCTGGCATCTGGCATGTGCCCCTCTGGAACAAAGCTTCCAGAGAAAAGAACAGACAGCAATCTTTGCTGTTCTGCAACCTCCACTGGTGATGCCCAGGAAAACAAGGTCTGGAGTGGATCTCCAGGAAACTCCAGCAGACCTGCAGCAGAGGGGCCTGACTGTTAGAAAGAAAACTAACAAACAGAAAGGAATAGCAGGTCCACTCAGAGGCCCCATCTGAAGGTCACCAACATCAAAGACCAAAGGTAGGTAAATCCAAAAAGATGGGGAGAAACCAGCACAAAAAGTCTGAAAATTCCAAAAGCCACAACATTTCTTCTCCTCCAAAAGATCACAACTCCAGCAAGGGAACAAAACTGGATGGAGAATGAGTTTAATGAATTGACAGAAGTAAGCTTCAGAAGGTGGGTAATAACAAACTCCTCCTAGCTAAAGGAGCATGTTCTAACCCAATGCAAGGAAGCTAAGAACCTTGATAAAAGGTCAGAAGAATTTCTAACTAGAATAACCAGTTTAGAGAAGAACACTAATGACCTGATGCAGCTGAAAAACACAGCATGAGAAATTTGTGAAGCATACACAAGTATCAATAGCTGAATTGATCAAACAGAAGAAAGGATATCAGAGATTAAAGGCCAACTTAATGAAATAAACTGAGTTGTGGAGAATGGAACCAAGTTGGAAAACACTCTTCAGGAGATTATCCAGGAGAACTTCCCCAACCTAGCAAGACAGGCCAACATTCAGATTCAGATTCATGAAATACAAAGAATACCACAAACACACTCCTTGAGAAGAGCAACCCCAAGGCACATAATCATCAGATTCACCAAGGTTGAAGTGAAGGAAAAAAGGTTAAGGGTAGCCAGAGAGAAAAGTCAGGTTACCCACAAAGGGAAGCCCATCAGACTAACAGCAGATCTCTGCAGAAACCCTGCAGCCAGAATAGAATGGAGGCCAATATTCAACATTCTTAAAGAAAATAATTTTCAACCCAGAATTTCATATCCAGCCAAAGTAAGCTTCATAAGTGATGGAGAAATAAAATCCTTTACAGACAAGCAAATGCTCAGAGATGTTGTCACCAACAGGCCTGACTTACAAGAGTTCCTGGAGGAAGCACTAAACATGGAAAACAACTTGTACCAGCCACTGCAAAAACATACCAAATTGTAAAGATCATCAACACTATGAAGAAATTGCATCAACTAGTGGGCAAAATAACCAGCTAGCATCATAATGACAGGATAAAATTCACACATAACAATATTAACCTTAAATGTAAATGGGATAAATGCCCCAATTAAAAGACAAAGACTGGCAAATTGGACAGAGTCAAGACCTATCAGTGTGCTGTATTCAGAAGATCCATCTTACATACAAAGACACACATACGCTCAAAATAAAAGGATGGAGGAATATTTATCAAGCACAAGGAAAGCAAAAAAAAAGCAGGAGTTGCAATCCTAATCTCTGATAAAACAGACTTTAAACCAATAACGATCGAAAAAGACAAAGAAGGGCATTATGTAACAGTAAGGGGATCAATGCATCAAGAAGAACTAACTGTCCTAAATACATATGCACCCAATGCAGGAGGACCCAGATTCATAAAGCAAGTTGTTAGAGACCCACAAAGAGACTTAGACTCCCACACAATAACAATGGGAGACTTTAACACCCCACTGTCAATATTAAACAGATCAATGAGGCAGAAAATTAACAAGGATATTCAGGACTTGAACTCAGCTCTGGAGCAAGCAGACCTAAAAGACATGTACAAAACTCTCCACCTTAAATCAACAGAATATACATTCTTCTCAGCGCCTGATTGCACTTATTCTAAAGATGACCACATAAGTGGAAGTAAAACACTCCTCAGCAAATGCAAAAGAACAGAAATCATAATAAACAGTCTCCCAGATCACAGTGCAATCAAATTAGAACTCAAGATTAAGAAACTCACTCAAAACCACACAACTACATGGAAACTGAACAATCTGCTCCTGAAGGACTATTGGGTAAATAACGAAATGAAGGCACAAATAAAAATGTCCTTTGAAATCAATGAGAACGAAGACCAGTGTACCAGAATCTCTGGGACACATTTAAAGCAGTGTGTAAAGCGAAATTTATAGCACTAAATGCCCACAAGAGAAAGTAGAAAAGATCTAAAATTGACACCCTAACCTCAAAATTAAAAGAACTAGAGAAGCAAGAGCAAACAAATTCAAAAGCTAGCAGAAGACAAGAAATAACTAAGATCAGAGCAGAACTGAAGGAGATAGAGACATGATAAACACTTCAAAAAAATCAGTGAACCCAGGAGCTGCTTTTTTGAAAAGATCAACAAAATACAGCACTAGCCAGACTAATAAGGAGAAAAAAGAGAAGAATCAAATAGATGAAATAAAAAAGGATAAAGGGGATATATCATTACTGATCCCACAGAAATACAAACTACCATCAGAGAATACTAGAAAACTCTCTATGCAAATCAACTAGAAAACCTAGGAGATATGAATAAATTCCTGGACACATACACCCTCCCAAGTCTAAACCAGGAAGAAGTTGAATCCCTGAATGAACCGATAATGAGATCTGAAATTGAGGCAGTAATGAATAGCCTACCAACCAAAAAAAGTCAAGGACCAGAAGGATTCACAGCCGAATTCTACCAGAGGTACAAAGAGGAGCTGGTACCATTCCTTCTGAACTATTCCAAACAATAGAAAGAGATAATCCTCCCTAACTCATTTTATGAGGCCAGCATCATCCTGATACCAAAATCTGGCAGACACACAACAAAAAAGAAAATTTCAGGCCAATATCTCTGATGAACATCGTGGGAAAATCCTAAATAAAATACTGCAAACCTAATCCAGTAGTGCATCAAAAAGCTTATCCACCACAATCAAGTTGGCTTCATTCCTGGGATGAAAGGTTGGCTCAACATATGAAAATGAATAAATGTAATCCATCATTATATGATAGAATCAATGACAAAAACCACATGATTATCTCAATAGATGCAGAAAAGTCCTTCAATAAAATTCAACACCCTTTCATGCTAAAAACTCTCAATAAACTAGGCGTTGATGGAATGTATCTCAAAATAATAAGAGCTATTTATGACAAATCCACAACCAATATCATACTGAATAGGCAAAAACTGGAAGCATTGCCTTTGAAAACCGGCATAAGACAAGGATGCCCTCTCTCACCACTCCTATTCAACATGGTGTTGGAAGTTCTGGCCAGAGCAATCAGGCAAGAGAAAGAAATAAAAGGTATTCAAATAGGAAAAGAGGAAGTCAAATTGTCTCTGTTTGCAGATGACATGATTGTATATTTAGAAAACTCCATCGTGTCAGCCCAAAATCTCCTTAAGCTGATAAGTAACTTCAGCAAAGTCTCAGGATACAAAATAAATGTTTTAAAATTACAAGCATTCCTATACACCAATAATAGACAAACAGAGATTGAAATCACGACCAAACTCCCATTCATAATCGCTACAAAGAGAATAAAATACCTAGGAATACCACTTACAAAGGATGCGAACAACCTCTTCAAGGAGAACTACAAACCACTGCTCAAGGAAATAAGAGAGGACACAAACAAATGGAAAAACATTCTATGCTTATGGATAGGAAGAATCAATATTGTGAAAATGGCCATACTGCCCAAAGTAATGTATAGATTCAATGCTGTCCCCATCAAGCTACCATTGACTTTCTTCACCGAATTGAAAAAAAAATTACTTTAAACTTCATATGGAACCAAAAAAGAGCTCACATAGTCAAGATAATCCTAAGCAAAAAGAACAAAGCTGGAGGCATCAGGCTACCTGACTTCAAACTATACTACAAGGCTACAGTAACCAAAACAGTATGGTACTGGTACCAAAACAGATATATAGACCAATGAAACAGGACAGAGGCCTCAGAAATAACATCACACATCTACAACCATTTGATCTTTGACAAAACTGACACAAACAAGCAATGGGGAAAGGTTTCCCTATTTAATAAATGGTGCTGAGAAAACTGGCTAGCCATACGCAGAAAACTGAAACTGGACCACTTCTTTACACCTTATACAAAAATTAACTCGAGATGGATTAAAAACTTAAACATATGACCTAAAACCACAAAAATCCTTGAAGAAAACCTAGGCAATACCATTCAGGGCATTGGCATGGCCAAAGACTTCATGTCTAAAACACCAAAAGCAACGGCAACAAAAACCAAAATTGAAAAATGGGATCTAATTAAACTAAAGAGCTTCTGCACAGCAAAAGAAACTATCATCAGAGTGAACAGGAAACCTACAGAATGGGAGCAAATTTTGCAATCTACCCATCTGACAAAGGGCTATTGAAACACTGCTCTCCATTATGCTGCCTATAATGAAAATGTGTTAATGGCAGTAAGACTATTTTCATACAATGCAAACATTGAAGTGAAAGGAAAATGTTAGAGATCAACCAATGTTATCTTCAAAATATTTTTCTTAATATTGACATACGAAAGAAACAGTTATTCATATTTTGAAGCCCAAACATTACCTAAATGAAAACATTTTGAAATAACTTAATTTCAAAGATTTTACTTTAAAGATTAATATTTTTAAACAAGTATTAGAGAGCATGGCTTTCTTTTATGAATTATATAAAATATTTAAATTTGTTAAAGGTAAAACATTTTTTCAAATATTTTTTACCACTCAATTTTTTTCTTTCAATTTAGTTTAAAACAACACAGGAAATAAAAATTTGCCTGCATAAACAGAGTCAAAATGTGAATATTTTGATATTCATTATTAATTAAATACATTGTTTGGCAATTTATGAAAATTTTTAGTGTGTGTGCCCTTTGACCTAGAAATTCTTTTCCCAGGAATTTATTCTAAGAAGATAATCACAAAAGTTTACAAACATGAATAGAAAAGAAGAGTCACTGCAGAGGAGTCACTTGTAAAAGTGAAAAATAGCAACAGCCCAAATGTCATGAATAGGGAATTAATATATGGTACATCTATGCAAAAATACTGTGCAGCTATTAAGCCTATAAACCCAAAGTTTCTGACACGGATAGCAACAGACTAGAGAGTGAAAGCAATCAGGTTATAAAGCATCAGCATAAAAGATCTATTTATACAGATTAATTTTTTGAGTGCATACATAGGGATATATAAAATATATCTAGTTAAATGCCAAAGTGGTTATCTTCACTTAAGTAAAATTTAGGGACAATTTTACATTTCTTTTATATATATTTTCTTATATTGACCAGCTTTCTTAAAAAGTATGTGGTATTTTTATGATCATAAAGGAGCAACAGAGGATCTCTCACACATTCCTCATTCACAGAAGGTCTGTATTACATAGTTGACATAGTGAATTTCTTTACAAAATTAATATTGAAGAAAAGGTTTCATGGCTTCAAAATAACAACCTGAAGGCTACTCTTCTAAATTAGATTCTGGGCAACTAAAATTTTAGACACGTAAACAACAGCAAGCACTTACGGCTTGAGAGCTTTAGTTTGAGAAAAATGGCTGAACAACTTTTTGTCTTCACCCTTGAAATCTGGATGATTGAACAATTTTAAATATTTTTTTTTTTTGGTAGACATGGGGTCTCACCATGTTGCCCAGGTTAGTCTTGGATCCCAGGGCTCAAGAGATCCTCCCGTTTCAGCCTCCCCAAGTGCTGAGATCACAGGCATGAGCCGTGGTGCCTGGCCTTTTAAAATGACTTAATGGAGCCAATCTAATTCACTTCAGAGTTGGATTCTCAAGTAAGTGCATTTCAAATGCACTTTCTCACCTATGGAAAGCTCTTCACAGCTCATGACCATTTGGCTAACTTCTACATTTTATATCAGATGTCTTCTCCTCTGTAAACTCCAAGTTCACTGTTAGATTAGCTCATCTCAGCTTTTTTGCTGCATATAGCACGTCTCTCATTAAACTAAAACATTAGTGCCTGATCCCTCCAGCTGTCAGCTCTGCAGAAACAGGGGCCCACACTGCTTGGGGAATGCTGAAAAGTTTGCCAAAGTCTATGACTTATCGGCACCATCTACGTGGTGTGTTTTCATTAAAATAAATTACCTAATCAGTCAACAGTATCCAGTCACCTGGACACAGAAGAGGAGAAGTAATCACTGCAAGGTGCATAACACAGAAAGCAATGATCGGGAACCAGTTATTTCTCAAGTCAAGGCTATGATCCTAACATGTTACATGAATTTCAAAATTTAATAAACATTTTAAGTAGTCTTACAGAATTTAGGTAAATAGATTTCATACTAACTAGCCCAAAAAAGCATGACCTAAACACGTACACACACCCTTTCAAAATTCATTTTTTGTGAAACACTACTACTTAATTTCACCCTAATTTTTTTTTTGAGATGGAGTCTCACTCTGTTGCCCAAGCTGAAGTGCAGTGGCACTATCTCGCCTCACCACAACCTCCGCCTCCCAGGTTCAAGCGATTCTTCTGCCTCAGCCTCCCAAGTAGATGGGATTACAGGCGTGCACCACCATGCCTAATTTTTGTATTTTTAGTAGAGATGAGGTTTTACTACGTTGGCCAGGCTGGTCTCGAACTCTTGACCTCATGATCCACCCTCTTCAGCCACTCAAAGTGCTGGGATTACAGGCGTAAGCTGCCATGCCCATCTCACACTGATTTTTAAACATTGCTCCAGTACTTAATTAGAAACAATACTTTGTGTTTGTATAACACACAGTGGTTTCTCAGTCTCTGTCTCATACTGTCTCACTGATTTCCACATCATTCTGTGAAGTAGGCCAGGAAGGTAGTATTATATGTGATGTACGTTTACCAAAAAAGTATAAAAACATCCATTCTCCTAAGTACAAGAATCTTTGAGTTTAGTTAACTTTTTAAATATTCACTTGATGAAAAAGCAGTAAAGGAGGAATAAAAGAATAAAAAAATACATGAAACGTTAAAAATAAAAAGGAAAATAGAAGTAAATCCAAGCATATCATAGTAACATTAAATGTAAATGGATTAAACAATACAATCAAAAGGCAGAGATTGTCAGACTGATAAGAAAAATGTGATCCAACTATATATATTATTTATAAGAGACACACTATAGATTCAAAGATATACATGGATTGAACGTAAAAGGTGCAGATAGTAGCCAAGACAGCTAAAGTGGTGATATGGTTTGAATGTGTTCCCCAAAAGTTCATGTGTTGAAAACTTGGTCCCCCAAGGTAGCAGTGTTGAGAGGTAGAACCTTTGCAAAGTGACTGGTAGAACCTTTGGGAAGTGACTAGTAGAAACTTTGAGAGGGAGAACTTTTGGGAGGCAGAACCTTTGGGAGACCAAGCCCTTATGAATGGATTAATTCATTCCTGGTTGTCTCTTGTGAGGCCACCACCAAGTAATACCCAGCACTACCTTGAGACTCTGTAGAGTCCCCACCAGGGAAAAGATCCTCACCAGATAAGCCCTGTAACCTTGGATTTCCCAGCCATCAGAGCTGTAAGAAATAAATTTATTTATAAATCACTTAGTCTCAGGTATTCAGTTATAGCAACAGAAAACAGAGTAAGTCAATATAGTCAATCTTATAAATATGTTTAAATATAAATATATAACACATATATATTTATATTACCATAAAAATACATGATAAATATGTATATATATATAAAGGCTAAGCTACTCTAGCCCTTAAAAAACCAAGCTCCCCAAATCAAAAAGTGCCTCCTGGATTCGTTTTGCCACTAATTGCTCACAGTGAATCAAGAACTGGACAAAATCAGTTTCAATGCCTGTCACTGATATCACCTATGCATTTTGTAGGTAAAATCTAGGTTTGTTCTCAACAAATGCAAAAGAACTGAAATCATAACAAAAAGTCTCTTGAACCACATCACAATCTAATTAGAAATTAAGACTAAGAAATTCACTCAAAACTACATCATTACATGAAAACTGAATAACCTGCTCTTGAGTGAACATAGGGTAAATATTGAAATTAAGGAAGAATGCAAGAAGTTCTTTGAAACTAATGAGAACAAAGATGCAACCTACCAGAATCTCTGGGACACAGCTAAGGTAGTGTAAAGAGGGAAATTTATAGCCCACAAAGAGGGAAACGAAATGCCCACATCAAAAAGCTAGAAAGATCTCGGGTCAACAACTTAACATCACAACTAAAAGAGCTAGAGAACCAAGGGTGAACAAATCCTAATGCTAGCAGAAGACAAGAAACCAAAATGAGAGCTGAACTGAAGAAGATAATGACATAAAAAATCTTTCAAAAGATAAAAAAATCCAGGAGATACTTTCTCGAAAAAGTTAATAAAATAGACAGACTTGCTAGCTAGTCTAATAAAGAATAAAAGAGATAAGATTTGAATAAACACGATCAAAAACAAGGGGGATATTAACAGTTACCCCAAAATATGCAAACAATGATCAGAGAATATTATGAACACCTCTTTGCACATGAACTAAAAAATCTAAAAGAAATGGATACATTCCCGGACATATACGCCCTCCCAAGGCTGAACAGGAAGAAATTAAATCCTTTAATGGACCAAAAACAAGCTCTAAAATTGAGGAAGTAATAAATAGCCTACTAAGTAAAAAAAGCCCAGGAATAGATGAATTCACAGCTGAATTCTATCAGTTGTACAAAGAAGAGCTGGCATCATACCTACTGAAAGTATTCCAAACAATTGAGGAGGAGAAAAATCCTCCTTAACTCATCATCCTGATACCAAAACCTTGCAGAGATAACAAAAAGAAAAAAGAAAACTTCGGCTAGTATCCTTGATGAATGTCAATGCAAACATTCTCAACAAAATACTGGCAAACTGAATCTAGTAGAACGTCAAAAAGCTTATCCACCAAAAGCAAGTAGGCTTTATCCCTGAGATGCAACAACAGTCAAGCTAAGAGCCAAATCAGGAATGAACTCACATTCACAATTGCCACCAAAAGAATAAGATACCTAGGAATACAGCTAACTAGGGAGGTGAAAGGTATCTGCAAGGAAAACTACAAGGCACTGCTCAAAGAAATCAAAAATGACAAAAACAAATGGAAAAATATTCCATGCTCATGCATAGGAAGAATCAATATCATTAAAATGGCCATACTGCCAAAAGCAATTTATAGATTCAATGCTTTTACTATTAAACTACCATTGAGACTCTTCACTGAACTAGAAAAAAATATTTTAAAATCTATATAGAACCAAAAAAGAGCCCAAATAGTCAAGCCAATCCTAACCAAAAAGAACAAAGCTGAAGGCATCATGCTGCCTGACTTCAAACTACACTACAGGGCTACAGTAACCAAAGCATAGTACTGGTACAAAAACAGAAACGCAGGCCAATGGAACAAAATAGAGAACTCAGAAATAAGTACACATACCTACAACTATCTGATCGTTGCCAAACCTGACAAAAACAAGCAATGGGGAAAGGATTCCCTATTCAATAAATGTTGCTGGGATAACTGGCTGACCATATGCAGAGGATTGAAACTAGACCCCTTCCTTACATCATATACAAAAATTAACTCAAAATAGATTAAACACTTATTGTAAAACCCCAAACTATAAAAACACTGGAATTCAAGACCTTCAAATTATGAAATCGCATGTATCTCTCATTGTCTTCTAAACAGATTTTAGTATAATGGAATTGATCAGTAAAAGGAATATACATTTTAAAAATGTAATGCTTACCACCAAATTGTCCATTTGAAAGGCCATCAGCAACTTTAAGCAGCAGTATAATATCACTGCTTTTCATCTTCACAAAATTTGTGGACAGAAAACAATATTTTATACCTCTTTTAAATTCCTTCTCTTACCAAGAACACAAAATATTTTTTCCTATGAGCATAGGTCACTTGCAGATCTGAAAGAACTGCTTTGCTTAATGTTAAATTAGAGTCTTTTTTTTTTCAGGCAGATTTGAAATAATTCTCTGTAAAATGAAAATCCGTATTTAATCTAATATGTGTACACGTATATGGTAAATATTTTATAAGTATGTTACCTTATGTTTTGTTACTTTTTGTTATATATAGGGTGATTTAATTTTATTTTGCTAGATCAACCTTCAGAAGGCTTGCTTGTGAGCTTCTTAGACAGGTTTTTGTCAACACAAAAATGCTTCTGTATAAATAAGGCATTTGTGTTTTCTTCTGATGTTTCTCTCAACTTACATATTTAAAATTTTCAGTCTATATTGTATGAGGAACTTATTTTTGTGGCATAAAAATCTAGCTAGTTTCCTCCAAAAAGCAGGCCTTTCATTAATGAAAATAATTCATCTTTTCCTACTAGTACAAAGTATCACCGTTATCAAGTTCTGAATTCTTACATATATTTGAGTGTCCCTGGATTTTCTATTCTCTTATATTCATTTATCTATCTTTTCAGCTGTTAGCAAACTATTTGTGGAAATTAATAGCACATTTGATATCTAGAAAGGTAAGACTTTTTTAACCGTTACAAAAATTTTCTTAATGTCATCACAAACGTAATTCAAAAACGTTAAAAATTTTGATAGCTTTATTTGGTTTATGTAAAATTGATAAAGAGCTCACATCTTGAGAAAAATGAGTCTTCTTAATTCAAGAACATGAACCATCTTCCCACTTCAAAGTGTCCTTCTAAGGTCCCTCAGTAAAGAACATATTTATGTAGGCATTCATTAATATAAAATAAATATTGGGTTTTAGCCAAAGAATTTCTAGCCCAGAAGGTGATATATTATGGGAATTATTTCTTTCATTACGTTCCTTTCTATAATGTATCTAATATTATCTTTTAAAATGTGTACATTAAAAATAAAACACTGTATATACTTAATTTTGTTATACCTCTTTAAAATTCTCTCTGAAGTGCTCTGTAAGAGGAACTGTGGGTGGAGAAACCAGCTAAAGTTTTGGGTTTGTTTTGCTGCTCATAAAGATGGCTTGGGCCCTCCGCCTCCAAGGCGTCCACATCTCAGGCGCTGCGGAGTCTGCCAGGGAGAAAAGCCCAGCGCCCTGGGGACCAGGATGGTCCGCCCCACACACTCCATTCTTTCCAAGCCTCCCCTCGCCCCCACTCCCCAAGCCCCCAGCTCTGAAGGGGGTGCTTCTCCCCACCTGCCCACCTCCTCCAATAGCCCCCAGCCCACAGCCCGCAGTTCCCGACACATGTTCTTCTTGTAGGTTTCAGACTGGCCTTTTCTCTTGAGCAGGAGGCTCCGCTGCAGCTTCCACGCGTTCCCCTGGACGCAGCTTTGTGGATATTCCAGATCCTCATCTGGGGTCTGGTACCAGGGGTCAGAGAAGATGCGGTTATTCCAGGAGCTCAGGGGCACCTGGCCCTTCTGGCTCTCCACAGCCAAGATCTTCTTCATGGCCTGGCTATCGGCTTCAGAGACGCCACAACTAGCCCTCGCCCTTCCCCCCGCCCAGCCCCCACCCTGACCAGCACCAGAAAACAAGACGGTCTGGCCCAGACCTCAGACAGGGACCCTCCAGCTTCTCTGAGAGGGACGTCTCAAACCTCTCGGAGAAGAAATATACAGAGCAGAGCCATTGAGCCCCAGCGCGCACTGGCACCTCGGAAGGTAATGGCCCCGCGTGTGGCAGCAAACTGCGCGTGGCCAGAAACTGCCCTGAGTCGCGCTCTCATGGGAACAGCATGCAGGTGGCAGCTGCAGCTGAGGCGCCCACCACAAAACTGAGCTCACGGTGCGGTCTGCCCCAGGCCCCAAGTGACTGAGCAGCCCCAGTCCACTGCTCCTGCTCGACCCGCACCCAAAGTTGGGGGTCCCTGGAGCTGGGCACTCTGCAGCCACCAGGATGGGACTGGGCACTGCTTTCCACCTTCCTGCAGCTGTGGTTGCAACTGCGTGACTTAGGCGCCACGGCAGCGTCTGGCCCTGTGGACCGCGATAGTAGTCACGGAAATAGCCCGGGTTGCCCCAATTGCTGACCCCGCCATGTTCAGGCGGCAGCTTCAGCTGAACCCATGGCAGAGGCTGGCAGGAATGGACCCAGATGGCCTGAGGGTCGCCGAGTGCTCAGTGCCCCAACCTAGGGTCCGCACTTTCTTGGCCCCCCGCCCATATTGTTAGGTGGCGGGTGCTGGGCTTTGAGCAGCCACAGGAATGGCGCTGAACGTCAGTTGTAGCCCTACTGCAGCTGCGAGGCTGACCGCCTGAATTAGGCGCCTAGAAGGTATCTGGCCCTGTGGTCCCTGCAGCTGGTGATGCCTGCAAGGTCAGGGGTTGCCAGCTTTGCGGCTGCCCGCCATGTGCAGGTGGCAGCTACAAATGAGCCCACGGCAGTGTCTGGCATGGCTGGTCCCAGATGGCCTGAAGGAGGCCGAGTGCTCAGCCCTCCCACAATAAGATTGGCCCTTTCTTGGCCCGCGCACCAAGCATGGGGTCACGAGCATTGGGCACTGCTCAGCCGCTGGGTTGGGGCTCAGCAGTCACTTCCCGCCCTCCTGCAGCTATTGGGCCGAACGCCTGAGAGGCAGGGTCTGCCTGCCGGCAGTTGGGGGTTGCCACTCCCACGGCCCCGTGCCATGTGCAGGTGGTAACTGCACATAAGTTCAGGGCGGAGGCTGTCAGGGCTAGCCCAGACGTCCTGAGTTTCGCCAAGTTCACTGGGCCGAGCCCAGAAGTCTGAGCCCAGGGCGCTGGGTTCCTTGCAGCCATCGCGATGGGGATGAGGGCCGGTTCCCGCCCTCCTGCACCTGCGGAACAGACTACCCAAATCAGGCGCAGTGCCTAGCCCAGCCAAGCCGAGCCTATAGCCGAGCCGAGCCTATAGCCGAGCTGAGCCTATAGCCGAGCCGAGCCGAGCCTATAGCCAAGCCGAGCCTATAGCCGAGCCAAGCCGAGCCTATAGCCGAGTCGAGCCAATAGCCGAGCGGAGCCTATAGCCGAGCCGAGCTGAGCCTATAGCCGAGCCGAGCCTATACCCGAGCTGAGCCGAGCCTATAGCCGAGCCGAGCCTATAGCCGAGCCGAGCCGAGCCTATAGCCGAGCCGAGCCTATAGCCGAGCAGAGCCTATAGCCAAGCCGAGCCTATAGCCGAGCCGTGCCGAGCCTATAGCCGAGCCGAGCCTATAGCCGAGCGCACCCGAGCCTATAGCCGAGCCGAGCCTATAGACGAGCCGAGCCGAGCCTATAGCCGAGCCGAGCCTATAGCCGAGCCGAGCGTATAGCCGAGCCGAGCCGAGCCTATAGCCGAGCCAAGCCTAAAGCCGAGCCGAGCCGACCCTATAGCCGAGCCGAGCGGAGCCTATAGCCGAGCCGAGCCTATAGACGAGCCAAGCCTATAGCCGAGCCGAGCCTGTAGCCGAGCCGAACCGAGCCTATAGCCGAGCCGAGCCTATAGTCGAGCCGAGCCGATCCTATAGCCGAGCCGAGCCGAGCCTATAGCCGAGCCAAGCCTATAGCCGAGCTGAGCCTATTGCCGAGCCGAGCCGAGCCTATAGCCGAGCCGAGCCTATAGCCAAGCTGAGCCGAGCCTATAGCCGAGCCGAGCCTATAGCCAAGCTGAGCCGAGGCTACAGCCGAGCCGAGCCTATAGCCGAGCCGAGCCTATAGCCGAGCGCAGCCAAGCCTATAGCCGAGCCGAGCCTATAGCCGAGCCGAGCCTATAGCCGAGCCGAGCCGAGCCTATAGCCGAGCCAAGCCTATAGCCGAGCCGAGCCGAGCCTATAGCCGAGCCGAGCCTATAGACGAGCCGAGACGAGCCTATAGCCGAGCCGAGCCTATAGCCGAGCCGAGCCGAGCCTATAGCGGAGCCGAGCCTCTAGACGAGCCGAGCCGAGCCTATAGTCGAGCCGAGCCTATAGCCGAGCCGAGCCGAGCCTATAGCCGAGCCGAGCCTATAGACGAGCCGAGCCTATAGCCAAGCCGAGCCAAGCCTATAGCCGAGCCGAGCCGAGCCTATAGCCGAGCCGAGCCTATAGCCGAGCAGAGCCAAGCCTATAGCCGAGCCGAGCCTATAGCCGAGCCAAGCCGAGCCTATAGCCGAGACGAGCCTATAGCCCAGCCGAGGCGAGCCTGTAGCCAAGCCGAGCCTATAGCCGAGCCGAGCCGAGCCTGTAGCCGAGCCGAGCCTATAGCCAAGGCGAGCCGAGCCTGTAGCCGAGCCGAGCCTACAGCCAAGGCGAGCCGAGCCTGTAGCCGAGCCGAGCCTATAGCCGAGACGAGCTGAGCCTATAGCCGAGCCGAGCTGAGCCTATAGCCGAGCCGAGCCTATAGACGAGCCGAGCCTATAGCCGAGCCGAGCCTATAGCTGAGCCGAACCGAGCCTATAGCCAAGCCGAGCCGAGCCTATAGCCGAGCCGAGCCTATAGCCGAACCGAGCCTATAGCCGAGCTGAGCCTATAGCCGAGAGGAACCGAGCCTATAGCCGAGCCGAGCCGAGCCTATAGCCGAGCCGAGCGTATAGCCGACCCGAGCCGAGCCTATAGCCGAGCCGAGCCTAGAGCCGAGCTGAGCCGAGCCTATAGCCGAGCCGAGCCTATAGCCGAGCGCAGCCGAGCCTATAGCCGAGCCGAGCCCAAAGCCGAGCCGAGCCGAGCCTATAGCCGAGCCGAGCCTATAGCCGAGCCTAGCCGAGCCTATAGCCAAGCCGAGCCTATAGCCAAGCCGAGCCGAGACTATAGCCGAGCCGAGCCGAATCTATAGCCGAGCCGGGCCTATAGCCGAGCCGAGCCAAGCCTATAGCGGAGTCGAGCCTATAGCCAAGCCGAGCTGGGCCTATAGCCGAGCTGAGCCTATAGCCGAGCCGAGCCGAGCCTATAGCCGAGCCGAGCCTATAGCCGAGAGCAGCCGAGCCTATAGCGAAGCCGAGCCTATAGCCGAGACGGGCTGAGCCTATAGCCGAGCCGAGCCTATAGCCGAGCCGACCCGAGCCTATACCCGAGCCTAGCCTATAGCCGGGCCGAACCGAGCCTATACCCGAGCCGGGCCTACAGCCGAGCCGAGCCAAGCCTATAGCCGAGCCGGGCCTACAGCCGCGCCGAGCCGAGCCTATAGCCGAGCCGGGCCTATAGCCGGGCAGAGCCGAGCCTATAGCCGAGCCGGGCCTATAGCCGAGCCGAGCCTATAGCCGAGCCGAGCCTATAGCCGAGCTGTGCCTATAGCCGAGCCGAGCCGAGCCTATAGCCGAGCCGAGCTTATAGCCGGCCCAAGCCTATGGCCGAGCCGAGCCTATAGCCGAGCCGAGCCTATAGCCGAGCCGAGCCGAGCCTATAGCCGAGCCGGGCCTATAGCCGAGCCGAGCCGAGCCTATAGCCGAGCCGGGCCTATAGCCGAGCCGAGCCTATAGCCGCGCCCGGCCTATAGCCGAGCCGAGCCTATAGTCCGGCCGGGCCTATAGCCGAGCCGAGCCGAGCCTATAGCCGAGCCGAGCCTATAGACGAGCCGAGACGAGCCTATAGCCGAGCCGAGCCTATAGCCGAGCCGAGCCGAGCCTATAGCGGAGCCGAGCCTCTAGACGAGCCGAGCCGAGCCTATAGTCGAGCCGAGCCTATAGCCGAGCCGAGCCGAGCCTATAGCCGAGCCGAGCCTATAGACGAGCCGAGCCTATAGCCAAGCCGAGCCAAGCCTATAGCCGAGCCGAGCCGAGCCTATAGCCGAGCCGAGCCTATAGCCGAGCAGAGCCAAGCCTATAGCCGAGCCGAGCCTATAGCCGAGCCAAGCCGAGCCTATAGCCGAGACGAGCCTATAGCCCAGCCGAGGCGAGCCTGTAGCCAAGCCGAGCCTATAGCCGAGCCGAGCCGAGCCTGTAGCCGAGCCGAGCCTATAGCCAAGGCGAGCCGAGCCTGTAGCCGAGCCGAGCCTACAGCCAAGGCGAGCCGAGCCTGTAGCCGAGCCGAGCCTATAGCCGAGACGAGCTGAGCCTATAGCCGAGCCGAGCTGAGCCTATAGCCGAGCCGAGCCTATAGACGAGCCGAGCCTATAGCCGAGCCGAGCCTATAGCTGAGCCGAACCGAGCCTATAGCCAAGCCGAGCCGAGCCTATAGCCGAGCCGAGCCTATAGCCGAACCGAGCCTATAGCCGAGCTGAGCCTATAGCCGAGAGGAACCGAGCCTATAGCCGAGCCGAGCCGAGCCTATAGCCGAGCCGAGCGTATAGCCGACCCGAGCCGAGCCTATAGCCGAGCCGAGCCTAGAGCCGAGCTGAGCCGAGCCTATAGCCGAGCCGAGCCTATAGCCGAGCGCAGCCGAGCCTATAGCCGAGCCGAGCCCAAAGCCGAGCCGAGCCGAGCCTATAGCCGAGCCGAGCCTATAGCCGAGCCTAGCCGAGCCTATAGCCAAGCCGAGCCTATAGCCAAGCCGAGCCGAGACTATAGCCGAGCCGAGCCGAATCTATAGCCGAGCCGGGCCTATAGCCGAGCCGAGCCAAGCCTATAGCGGAGTCGAGCCTATAGCCAAGCCGAGCTGGGCCTATAGCCGAGCTGAGCCTATAGCCGAGCCGAGCCGAGCCTATAGCCGAGCCGAGCCTATAGCCGAGAGCAGCCGAGCCTATAGCGAAGCCGAGCCTATAGCCGAGACGGGCTGAGCCTATAGCCGAGCCGAGCCTATAGCCGAGCCGACCCGAGCCTATACCCGAGCCTAGCCTATAGCCGGGCCGAACCGAGCCTATACCCGAGCCGGGCCTACAGCCGAGCCGAGCCAAGCCTATAGCCGAGCCGGGCCTACAGCTGCGCCGAGCCGAGCCTATAGCCGAGCCGGGCCTATAGCCGGGCAGAGCCGAGCCTATAGCCGAGCCGGGCCTATAGCTGAGCCGAGCCTATAGCCGAGCCGAGCCTATAGCCGAGCTGTGCCTATAGCCGAGCCGAGCCGAGCCTATAGCCGAGCCGAGCTTATAGCCGACCCAAGCCTATGGCCGAGCCGAGCCTATAGCCGAGCCGAGCCTATAGCCGAGCCGAGCCGAGCCTATAGCCGAGCCGGGCCTATAGCCGAGCCGAGCCGAGCCTATAGCCGAGCCGGGCCTATAGCCGAGCCGAGCCTATAGCCGCGCCCGGCCTATAGCCGAGCCGAGCCTATAGTCCGGCCGGGCCTATAGCCGAGCCGAGCCGAGCCTATAGCCGAGCCGGGCCTATAGCCGAGCCGAGCCGAGCCTATGGCCGAGCCGGGCCTATAGCCGAGCCGAGCCGAGCCTATGGCCGAGCCGGGCCTATAGCCGAGCCGAGCCGAGCCTATGGCCGAGCCGGGCCTATAGCCGAGCCGGGCCTATAGACGAGACGAGCCGGGCCTATAGCCGAGCCGGGCCTATAGCCGAGCCGAGCTAGCCCTATAGCCACGCCAGGCCTATAGCCGAGCCGGGCCTATAGCCGAGCCGCGCCGAGCCTATAGACGAGCCGGGCCTATAGCCGAGCCGAGCCAGGCCTATAGCCGAGCCGGGCCTATAGCCGACCCGAGCCGGGCCTATAGCCGAACCGAGCCTATAGACGAGCCGAGCTGAGCCGAGCCTGTAGCCGAGCCGGGCCTATAGCCGGGCCAAGCCGAGCCTATACCCGAGCCGGGCCTATAGCCGGGCCAAGCCGAGCCTATACCCGAGCCGGGCCTACAGCCGAGCCGAGCCGAGCCTATAGCCGAGCCGGGCCTACAGCCGCGCGGAGCCGAGCCTAAACCCGAGCCGGGCCTACAGTCGAGCCGAGCCGAGCCTATAGCCGAGCCAGGCCTAGAGCCGAACTGAGCCGAGCCTATAGCCAAGTCGAGCCTATAGCCGAGCCAAGCCGAGCCTATAGCCGAGCCGTGACTATAGCCGAGCCGAACCTATAGCCGAGCCGAGCCGAGACTATAGCCGAGCCGAGCCTATAGCCGAGCCGAGCCGAGCCTATAGCCGAGCCGTGACTATAGCCGAGCCGAGCCGAGCTGATAGCCGAGCCGAGCCTATAGCCGAGCCGAGCCTATAGCCGACCCGAGCCTATAGCCGTGGCGGGCCAAGGCTATAACCGAGCCGAGCCTATAGCCGAGCCGAGCCGAGCCTATAGCCGAGCCGAGCCTATAGCCGAGCCGAGCCGAGCCTATAGCTGAGCCGAGCCTATAGCCGAGCCGAGCCGAGCCTATATCCGAGCCGAGCCTATAGCCGAGCCGAGCCGAGCCTACATCTGAGCCGAGCCTATAGCCGAGCCGAGCCGCGCCTATAGCCGAGCCGAGCCTACAGCCGAGCCGAGCCGAGCCTATAGCCGAGCCGAGCCGAGCCGATAGCCGAGCCGAGCCTATAGCCGAGCCGAGTCGAGCCGATAGCCGAGCCGAGCCTATAGCCGAGCCGACCCGAGCCTATAGCCGAGCTGAGCCTATAGCTGAGCCGAGCCTATAGCCGAGCCGGGACTATAGCCGGGCCGAGCCGAGCCTATAGCCAAGCTGAGCCTATAGCTTACCCGGGACGAGCCGAGCCTGTAGCCGAGCTGGGCCTATAGCCGGGCCGAGTTGAGCCTATACCCGAGCCGGGCCTACAGCCGCGCGGAGCCGAGCCTATGGCCGAGCCGGGCCTATGGTCGGGCTGAGCCGACCCTATAGCCGAACCAGGCCTATAGCCGAGCCGAGCCTACAGCCGAGCCGAGCCTATAGCCGAGACGGGCCTATAGCCAAGCCGAGCCTACAGCGGAGCCGAGACGAGCCTATAGCCGAGCCGAGATTATAGCCGACCCAAGCCTATGGCCGAGTCGAGCCTATAGCCGAGCCGAGCCTATAGCCGAGCCGAGCCGAGCCTATAGCCGAGCCGAGCCTATAGCAGACCCAAGCCTATGGCCGAGCCGAGCCTATAGCCGAGCCTATAGCCGAGCCGAGCCGAGCCTATAGCCGAGCGGAGCCTATAGCCGAGCCGAGCCTATAGCCGAGCGGAGCCGAGCCTATAGCCAAGCCGGGCCTATAGCCGAGCCGAGCCGAGCCTATAGCCGAGCCGGGCCTATAGCCGAGCCGAGCCGAGCCGAGCCTATAGCCGAGCCGGGCCGAGCCTATAGACGAGCCGGGCCTATAGCCGAGCCGAGCCGGGTCTATAGCCGAGCCGGACATATAGCCGGACCGAGCCGAGCCTATAGTCGAGCCGGGCCTATAGCCGGGCCGAGCCGAGCCTATAGCCGAGCCGGGCCTATAGCCGGGCCGAGCCGAGCCTATAGCCGAGCCGGGCCTATAGCCGAGCCGAGCCTATAGCCGAGCCGAGCCTATAGCCGAGCTGTGCCTATAGCCGAGCCGAGCCTATAGCCGAGCCGAGCCGAGCCTATAGCCGAGACGAGCTTATAACCGACCCAAGCCTATGGCCGAGCCGAGCCTATAGCCGAGCCGAGCCTATAGCCGAGCCGAGCCGAGCCTATAGCCGAGCCGGGCCTATAGCCGAGCCGAGCCGAGCCTATAGCCGAGCCGGGCCTATAGCCGAGCCGAGCCTATAGCCGAGCCTGGCCTATAGCCGAGCCGAGCCTATAGCCCGGCCGGGCCTATAGCTAAGCCGAGCCGAGCCTATAGCTGAGACGGGACTATAGCCGGGCCGAGCCGAGCCTACAGCCGAGCCGAGCCTATAGCTTAGCCGGGACGAGTCGAGCCTGTAGCCGAGCCGGGACTATAGCCGGGCCGAGTCGAGCCTATACCCGAGCCGGGCCTACAGCCGCGCGGAGCCGAGCCTATGGCCGAGCCGGGCCTATAGTCGGGCTGAGCCGACCCTATAGCCGAACCAGGCCTATAGCCGAGCCGAGCCTACAGCCGAGCCGAGCCTATAGCCGAGACGGGCCTATAGCCAAGCCAAGTCTACAGCCGAGCCGAGCCGAGCCTATAGCCGAGCCGAGATTATAGCCGTCCCAAGCCTATGGCCGAGCCCGGCCTATAGCCGAGCCGAGCCTATAGCCGAGCCGAGCCGAGCCTATAGCCGAGCCGAGCCTATAGCCGACCCAAGCCTATGGCCGAGCCGAGCCTATAGCCGAGCCTATAGCCGAGCCGAGCCGAGCCTATAACCGAGCGGAGCCTATAGCCGAGCCGAGCCTATAGCGGAGCCTATAGCCAAGCCGAGCCAAGCCTATAGCCGAGCCGGGCGTATAGCCGCGCCGGGCCTATAGCCGAGCCGAGCCGCGCCTATAGCCGAGCCGGGCCTATAGCCGAGGCGAGTCGGGCCTATAGCCGTGCCGGGTCTATAGCCGAGCCGGGCCTATAGCCGAACCGAGCCTATAGCCGAGCCGGGCCTAAAGCCGAGCCAAGCCTATAGTGGAGACGAGCCGAGCCTATAGCTGAGCCGAGCCTATAGCCGACCCAAGCCTAAGGCCAAGCCGAACCTATGGCCGAGCCGAGCCTATAGCCGAGCCGAGCCGCGCGTATAGCCGAGCCGAGTCTATAGCCGAGCCGAACCGAGCCTATAGCCGAGCCGGGCCTATAGCCGAGCCGGGTGTATAGCCGAGCCGAGCCGACCCTATAGCCGATCCGGACCGGGCCTATAGCGGAGCCGGGCCTATAGCCGAGCCACGCCGGTCCTATAGCCGAGCCGGGCCTACAGCCGAGTCGAGCCGAGTCTATAGCCGAGCCGGGCCTACAGCCGCGCCGAGCCGAGCCTATAGCCGAGCCGGGCTTATAGCCGAGCCTAGCCTATAGCCGAGCCGAGCCGAGCCTATAGCCGAGCCGGGCCTATAGCCGAGCCGAGCCTATAGCCGAGGCGAGCCGAGCCTATAGCCGAGCCGAGCCTATAGCCGAGCCGAGCCGAGCCTATGGCCGAGCCGGGCCTATAGCCGAGCCGAGCCGAGACTATGGCCGAGCCGGGCCTATAGCCGAGCCGAGCCGAGCCTATAGCCGAGCCGGGCCTATAGCCGAGCCGGGCCTATAGCCGAGCCGAGCCGGGCCTATAGCCGAGCCGTGCCTATAGACGAGCCGAGCTAGGCCTGTAGCCATGCCAGGCCTATAGCCGAGCCGGGCCTATAGCCGAGTCGGGCCGAGCCTATAGACGAGCAGGGCCTATAGCCGAGCCGAGCCGGGCCTATAGCCGAGCCGGGCCTATAGCCGAGCCGAGACGAGCCTATAGTCGAGCCGGGCCTATAGCCGAGCCGAGCCGAGCCTATCGCCGAGCCAGGCCTATAGCCGAGCCGAGCCGAGACTATGGCCGAGCCGGGCCTATAGCCGAGCCGAGCCGAGCCTACAGCCGAGCCGGGCCTTTAGCCGAGCCGAGCCGAGACTATGGCCGAGCCGGGCCTATAGCCGAGCCGAGCCGAGCCTATAGCCGAGCCGGGCCTATAGCCGAGCCGAGCCGAGCCTATAGAGGAGCCGGGCCTACAGCCGAGTCGAGCCGAGTCTATAGCCGAGCCGGGCCTACAGCAGCGCCGAGCCGAGCCTATAGCCGAGCCGGGCCTATAGCCGAGCCTAGCCTACAGCCGAGCTGAGCCGAGCCTATAGCCGAGCCGGGCCTATAGCCGAGCCGAGCCTATAGCCGAGCCGAGCCGAGCCTATGGCCGAGCCGGGCCTATAGCCGAGCCGAGCCGAGCCTATGGCCGAGCCGGGCCTATAGCCGAGCCGGGCCTATAGCCGAGCCGAGCCGGGCCTATAGCCGAGCCGTGCCTATAGCCGAGCCGAGCTAGGCCTGTAGCCGTGCCAGGCCTATAGCCGAGCCGGGCCTATAGCCGAGCCGGGCCGAGCCTATAGACGAGCAGGGCCTATAGCCGAGCCGGGCCTATAGCCGAGCCGAGCCGGGCCTATAGCCAAGCCGAGACAATAGCCGAGCCGAGCCGAGCCGAGCCTGTAGCCGAGCCGGGCCTATAGCCGAGCCGAGCCGAGCCTATAGCCGAGCCGGGCCTATAGCCGCGCCGGGCCTATAGCCGAGACGAGCCGGGCCTATAGCCGAGCCGGGCCTATAGCCAAGCCCCGCCTATAGACGAGCCGAGCCGAGCCTATAGCCGAACCGGGCCGGGCCTATAGCCAAGCCGGGCCTAAAACCGAGCCACGCGGGGCCTACAGCCGAGCCGGGCCTACAGCCGAGCCGAGCCGAGTCTATAGCCGAGTCGGGCCTACAGCCGCGCCGAGCCGAGCCTATAGCCTAGCCGGGACTATAGCCGGGCCGAGCCGAGCCTATAGCCGACCCGGCCCTATAGCCAAGCATAGCCTATAGGCGAGCCGAGCCGAGCCTATAGCCGAGCCGGGCCTATAGCCGAGCCGAGCCTGTAGCCGAGGCGAGCCGAGCCTATAGCCGAGCCGAGCCTACAGCCGAGCCGAGCCGAGCCTATAGCCGAGCCGTTCCTACAGCCGAGCCGAGCCGAGCCTGTAGCCGAGCCGGGCCTATAGCCGAGCCGAGCCGAGCCTATAGCCGAGCCGGGCCTATAGCCGAGCCGAGCCGAGCCTATGGCCGAGTCGGGCCTATAGCCGAGCCGAGCCGAGCCTATGGCCGAGCCGGGCCTATGGCCGAGCCGGGCCTATAGCCGAGCCGGGCCTACAGCCGCGCCGAGCCGAGCCTATAGCCGAGCCGGGACTATAGCCGGGCTGAGCCGAGCCTATAGCCGAGCCGGGCCTATAGCCGAGCCGAGCCTATACCGGAGCCGACCCGGGCCTATAGCCGAGCCGAGCCTATAGCCGACCCAAGACTATGGCCGAGCCGAACCAATGGCCGAGTCGAGCCTATAGACGAGCCGAGCCGAACGTATAGCCGAGCCGAGTCTATAGCCGAGCCGAACCGAGCCTATAGCCGAGCCGGGCCAATAACCAAGCTGAGCCGAGCCTATAGCCGAGCCAGGCCTATAGCCGAGCCGAGCTGAGCCTATAGCCGAGCCGGGCCGGGCCTATAGCCGAGCCGGGCCTATAGCCGAGCCGCTGCGGGCCTATAGCCGAGCCGGGCCTATACACGAGCCAAGCCGAGCCTATAGCCGAGCCGGGCCTATAGCCGAACCGAGCGGAGCCTATAGACGAGCCGGGCCTATAGGCGAGCCGAGCCTATAGCCGAGCCGGGCCTATAGCCAAGCCGGGCCTATAGCCGAGCCGCGCCGAGCCTATAGCCGACCCGGGCCGGGCCTATAGCCGAGCCGGGCCTATAGCCGTGCCACGCCGGGCCTATAGCCGAGCCGGGCCTACAGCCGAGCCGAGCCGAGTCTATAGCCGAGCCGGGCCTACAGCCGCGCCTAGCCTATAGCCGAGCCGAGCCGAGCCTATAGCCGAGCCGGGCCTATAGCCGAGCCGAGCCTATAGCCGAGGCGAGCCGGGCCTATAGCCGAGCCGAGCCTATAGCCGAGCCGAGGCGAGGCTATAGCCGAGCCGGTCCTATAGCCGAGCCGAGCCGAGCCTATAGCCGAGCCAGGCCTATAGCCGAGACGAGCCGAGCCTATAGCCGAGACGGGCCTACAGCCGAGCCGAGTCTATAGCCGAGCCGAGCCTATAGCCGAGCCGGGCCTATAGCCGAGCCGAGCCTATAGCCAAACCGGGCCTATAGCCGAGCCGAGCCTATAGCCGAGCCGGGCCGGGCCTATAGCCGAGCCGGGCCTAAAGCCGAGCCAAGACGGGCCTATAGCCGAGCCGGGCCTACAGCCGAGCCGAGCCGAGTTTATAACCGAGCCGGGCCTACAGCCGCGCCGAGCCGAGCCTATAGCCTGGCCGGGACTATAGCCGGGCCGAGCCGAGCCTATAGCCGAGCCGGGCCTATAGCCGAGCCTAGCCTATAGCCAAGCCGAGCCGAGCCTATAGCCGAGACGAGCTTATAGCCGACCCAAGCCTATGGCCGAGCAGAGCCTATAGCCGAGCCGAGCCTATAGCCGAGCCGGGCCTATAGCCGAGCCTATAGCCGAGCCGGGCCTATAGCCGAGCCGAGCCTATAGCCGAGCCCGGCCTATAGCCGAGCCGAGCCTATAGCCCGGCCGGGCCTATAGCTGAGCCGAGCCGAGTCTATAGCCGAGACGGGACTATAGCCGGGCCGAGCCGAGCCTATAGCCGAGCCGAGCCTATAGCTTAGCCGGGACGAGCCGAGCCTGTAGCCGAGCCGGGTCTATAGCCGGGTCTATAGCCTATAGAGGAGCCGGGCCTACAGCCGAGTCGAGCCGAGTCTATAGCCGAGCCGGGCCTACAGCCGCGCCGAGCCGAGCCTATAGCCGAGCCGGGCCTATAGCCGAGCCGAGTCAGGCCTATAGCCATGCCGGGTCTATAGCCGAGCCGGGCCTATAGCCGAACCGAGCCTATAGCCGAGCCGGGCCTATAGCCGAGCCAAGCCTATAGCGGAGACGAGCCGAGCCTATAGCCGAGCCGAGCCTATAGCTGACCCAAGCCTATGGCCGAGCCGAACCTATGGCCGAGCCGAGCCTATAGCCGAGCCGAGCCGCGCGTATAGCCGAGCCGAGTCTATAGCCGAGCCGAACCGAGCCTATAGCCGAACCGGGCCTATAGCCGAGCCGACCCGAGCCTATAGACGAGCCGGGCCCATAGCCGAGCGGAGCCGATCCTATAGCCGAGCCGGGCCTATAGCCAAGCCGGGTGTATAGCCGAGCCGAGCCGAGCCTATAGCCGATCTGGGCCGGGCCTATAGCGGAGCCGGGCCTATAGCCGAGCCACGCCGGTCCTATAGCCGAGCCGGGCCTACAGCCGAGTCGAGCCGAGTCTATAGCCGAGCCGGGCCTACAGCCGCGCCGAGCCGAGCCTATAGCCGAGCCGGGCCTATAGCCGAGCCTAGCCAATAGCCGAGCCGAGCCGAGCCTATAGCCGAGCCGGGCCTATAGCCGAGCCGAGCCTATAGCCGAGCCGAGCCAAGACTATAGTCGAGCCGAGCCGAGCCTATAGCCGAGCCGGGCCTATAGCCGAGCCGAGACGAGCCTATAGCCGAGGCGGGCCTATGGCCGAGCCGAGCCGAGCCTATGGCCGAGCCGGGCCTATAGCCGAGCCGAGCCGAGCCTATGGCCGAGCCAGGCCTATAGCCGAGCCGGGCCTATAGCCAAGCCGAGCCGGGCCTATAGCCGAGCCGTGCCTATAGCCGAGCCGAGCTAGGCCTGTAGTCATGCCAGGCCTATAGCCGAGCCGGGCCTATAGCCGAGCCGGGCCGAGCCTATAGACGAGCAGGGCCTATAGCCGAGCCGAGCCGGGCCTATAGCCGAGCCGGGCCTATAGCAGAGCCGAGCTAGGCCTAAAGCCGAGCCGGGCCTATAGCCGAGCCGAGCCGGGCCTATAGCCAAGCCGTGACAATAGCGGAGCCGAGCCGAGCCGAGCCTGTAGCCGAGCCAGGTCTATAGCCGAGCCGAGCCGAGCCTATAGCCGAGCCGGGCCTATAGCCGCGCCGGGCCTATAGCCGAGCCGGGCATATAGCCGAGCCGAGTCGGGCCTATAGCCGTGCCGGGTCTATAGCCGAGCCGCGCCTATAGCCAAACCGAGCCTATGGCCAAGCCGAACCTATGGCCGAGCCGAGACAATAGCCGAGCCGAGCCGCACGTATAGCCAAGCCGAGTCTATAGCCGAGCCGAACCGAGCCTATAGCCGAGCCGGGCCTATAGCTGAGCCGAGCCGAGCCTATAGAGGAGCTGGGCCTACAGCCGAGTCGAGCCGAGTCTATAGCCGAGCCGGGCCTACAGCAGCGCCGAGCCGAGCCTATAGCCGAGCCGGGCCTATAGCCGAGGCTAGCCTACAGCCGAGCCGAGCCGAGCCTATAGCCGAGCCGGGTGTATAGCCGAGCCGAGCCTATAGCCGAGCCGAGCCGAGCCTATGGCCGAGCCGGGCCTATAGCCGAGCCGAGCCGAGCCTATGGCCGAGCCGGGCCTATAGCCGAGCCGGGCCTATAGCCGAGCCGAGCCGGGCCTATGGCCGAGCCGGGCCTATAGCCGAGCCGAGCCGAGCCTATGGCCGAGCCGGGCCTATAGCCGAGCCGGGCCTATAGCCGAGCCGAGCCGGGCTTATAGCCGAGCCGTGCCTATAGCCGAGCCGAGCTAGGCCTGTAGCTGTGCCAGGCCTATAGCCGAGCCGGGCCTATAGCCGAGCCGGGCCGAGCCTATAGACGAGCAGGGCCTATAGCCGAGCCGAGCCGGGCCTATAGCCGAGCCGGGCCTATAGCCGAGCCGAGCCGGGCCTATAGCCAAGCCGAGACAATAGCCGAGCCGAGCCGAGCCGAGCCTGTAGCCGAGCCGGGCCTATAGCCGAGCCGAGCCGAGCCTATAGCCGAGCCGGGCCTATAACCGCGCCGGGCCTATAGCCGAGCCGAGCCGGGCCTATAGCCGAGCCGGGCCTATAGCCAAGCCCAGCCTATAGACGAGCCGAGCCGAGCCTATAGCCGAACCGGGCCGGGCCTATAGCCAAGCCGGGCCTAAAACCGAGCCACGCCGGGCCTATAGCCGAGCCGGGCCTACAGCCGAGCCGAGCCGTGTCTATAGCCGAGCCGGGCCTACAGCCGCGCCGAGCCGAGCCTATAGCCTAGCCAGGACTATAGCCGGGCCGAGCCGAGCCTATAGCCGAGCCGGCCCTATAGCCAAGCATAGCCTATAGCCGAGCCGAGCCGAGCCTATAGCCGAGCCGGGCCTATAGCCGAGCTGAGCCTGTAGCCGAGGCGAGCCGAGCCTATAGCCGAGCCGAGCCTATAGCCGAGCCGAGCCTATAGCCGACCCAAGACTATGGCCGAGCCGAACCTATGGCCGAGTCGAGCCTATAGACGAGCCGAGCCGAACGTATAGCCGAGCCGAGTCTATAGCCGAGCCGAACCGAGCCTATAGCCGAGCCGGGCCAATAACCAAGCCGAGCCGAGCCTATAGCCGAGCCAGGCCTATAGCCGAGCCGAGCTGAGCCTATAGCCGAGCCGGGCCGGGCCTATAGCCGAGCCGGGCCTATAGCCGAGCCGCTCCGGGCCTATAGCCGAGCCGGGCCTATACACGAGCCGAGCCGAGCCTATAGCCGAACCGGGCCTATAGCCGAACCGAGCGGAGCCTATAGACGAACCGGGCCTATAGCCGAGCCGAGCCGAGCCTATAGCCGAGCCGGGCCTATAGCCAAGCCGGGCCTATAGCCGAGCCGCGCCGAGCCTATAGCCGACCCGGGCCGGGCCTATAGCCGAGCCGGGCCTATAGCCGTGCCACGCCGGGCCTATAGCCGAGCCGGGCCTACAGCCGAGCCGAGCCGAGTCTATAGCCGAGCCGGGCCTACGGCCGCGCCTAGCCTATAGCCGAGCCGAGCTGAGCCTATAGCCGTGCCGGGCCTATAGCCGAGCCGAGCCTATAGCCGAGGCAAGCCGAGCCTATAGCCGAGCCGAGCCTATAGCCGAGCCGAGCCGAGGCTATAGCCGAGCCGGTCCTATAGCCGAGCCGAGCCGAGCCTATAGCCGAGCCAGGCCTATAGCCGAGACGAGCCGAGCCTATAGCCGAGACGGGCCTACAGCCGAGCCGAGCCTATAGCCGAGCCGAGCCTATAGCCGAGCCGGGCCTATAGCCGAGCCGGGCCTATAGCCAAACCGGGCCTATAGCCGAGCCGAGCCGAGCCTATAGCCGAGGCGGGGTGGGCCTATAGCCGAGCCGGGCCTAAAGCCGAGCCAAGACGGGCCTATAGCCGAGCCGGGCCTACAGCCGAGCCGAGCCGAGTTTATAACCGAGCCGGGCCTACAGCCGCGCCGAGCCGAGCCTATAGCCTGGCCGGGACTATAGCCGGGCCGAGCCGAGCCTATAGCCGAGCCGGGCCTATAGCCGAGCCTAGCCTATAGCCGAGCCGAGCCGAGCCTATAGCCGAGACGAGCTTATAGCCGACCCAAGCCTATGGCCGAGCCGAGCCTATAGCCGAGCCGAGCCTATAGCCGAGCCGAGCCGAGCCTATAGCCGAGCCGGGCCTATAGCCGAGCCGAGCCGAGCCTATAGCCGAGCCCGGCCTATAGCCGAGCCGAGCCTATAGCCCGGCCGGGCCTATAGCTGAGCCGAGCGGAGTCTATAGCCGAGACGGGACTATAGCCGGGCCGAGCCGAGCCTATAGCCGAGCCGAGCCTATAGCTTAGCCGGGACGAGCCGAGCCTGTAGCCGAGCCGGGTCTATAGCCGGGTCTATAGCCTATAGAGGAGCCGGGCCTACAGCCGAGTCGAGCCGAGTCTATAGCTGAGCCGGGCCTACAGCCGCGCCGAGCCGAGCCTATAGCCGAGCCGGGCCTATAGCCGAGCCGAGTCAGGCCTATAGCCATGCCGGGTCTATAGCCGAGCCGGGCCTATAGCCGAACCGAGCCTATAGCCGAGCCGGGCCTATAGCCGAGCCAAGCCTATAGCGGAGACGAGCCGAGCCTATAGCCGAGCCGAGCCTATAGCCGACCCAAGCCTATGGCCGAGCCGAACCTATGGCCGAGCCGAGCCTATAGCCGAGCCGAGCCGCGCGTATAGCCGAGCCGAGTCTATAGCCGAGCCGAACCGAGCCTATAGCCGAACCGGGCCTATAGCCGAGCCGACCCGAGCCTATAGACGAGCCGGGCCCATAGCCGAGCGGAGCCGATCCTATAGCCGAGCCGGGCCTATAGCCAAGCCGGGTGTATAGCCGAGCCGAGCCGAGCCTATAGCCGATCTGGGCCGGGCCTATAGCGGAGCCGGGCCTATAGCCGAGCCACGCCGGTCCTATAGCCGAGCCGGGCCTACAGCCGAGTCGAGCCGAGTCTATAGCCGAGCCGGGCCTACAGCCGCGCCGAGCCGAGCCTATAGCCGAGCCGGGCCTATAGCCGAGCCTAGCCAATAGCCGAGCCGAGCCGAGCCTATAGCCGAGCCAGGCCTATAGCCGAGCCGAGCCTATAGCCGAGGCGAGCCGAGCCTATAGCCGAGCCGAGCCTATAGCCGAGCCGAGCCGAGCCTATAGTCGAGCCGAGCCGAGCCTAAAGCCGAGCCGGGCCTATAGCCGAGCCGATACGAGCCTATAGCCGAGGCGGGCCTATGGCCGAGCCGAGCCGAGCCTATGGCCGAGCCGGGCCTATAGCCGAGCCCAGCCGAGCCTATGGCCGAGCCGGGCCTATAGCCGAGCCGGGCCTATAGCCAAGCCGAGCCGGGCCTATAGCCGAGCCGTGCCTACAGCCGAGCCGAGCTAGGCCTGTAGTCATGCCAGGCCTATAGCCGAGCCGGGCCTATAGCCGAGCCGGGCCGAGGCTATAGACGAGCAGGGCCTATAGCCGAGCCGAGCCGGGCCTATAGCCGAGCCGGGCCTATAGCAGAGCCGAGCTAGGCCTGTAGCCGTGCCAGGCCTATAGCCGAGCCGGGCCTATAGCCGAGCCGAGCCGGGCCTAAAGCCGAGCCGGGCCTATAGCCGAGCCGAGCCGGGCCTATAGCCAAGCCGAGACAATAGCCGAGCCGAGCCGAGCCGAGCCTGTAGCCGAGCCAGGCCTATAGCCGAGCCGAGCCGAGCCTATAGCCGAGCCGGGCCTATAGCCGCGCCGGGCCTATAGCCGAGCCGGGCATATAGCCGAGCCGAGTCGGGCCTATAGCCGTGCCGGGTCTATAGCCGAGCCGCGCCTATAGCCAAACCGAGCCTATGGCCAAGCCGAACCTATGGCCGAGCCGAGACAATAGCCGAGCCGAGCCGCACGTATAGCCAAGCCGAGTCTATAGCCGAGCCGAACCGAGCCTATAGCCGAGCCGGGCCTATAGCTGAGCCGAGCCGAGCCTATAGAGGAGCCGGGCCTACAGCCGAGTCGAGCCGAGTCTATAGCCGAGCCGGGCCTACAGCAGCGCCGAGCCGAGCCTATAGCCGAGCCGGGCCTATAGCCGAGCCTAGCCTACAGCCGAGCCGAGCCGAGCCTATAGCCGAGCCGGGCCTATAGCCGAGCCGAGCCTATAGCCGAGCCGAGCCGAGCCTATGGCCGAGCCGGGCCTATAGCCGAGCCGAGCCGAGCCTATGGCCGAGCCGGGCCTATAGCCGAGCCGGGCCTATAGCCGAGCCGAGCCGGGCCTATGGCCGAGCCGGGCCTATAGCCGAGCCGAGCCGAGCCTATGGCCGAGCCGGGCCTATAGCCGAGCCGGGCCTATAGCCGAGCCGAGCCGGGCCTATAGCCGAGCCGTGCCTATAGCCGAGCCGAGCTAGGCCTGTAGCTGTGCCAGGCCTATAGCCGAGCCGGGCCTATAGCCGAGCCGGGCCGAGCCTATAGACGAGCAGGGCCTATAGCCGAGCCGAGCCGGGCCTATAGCCGAGCCGGGCCTATAGCCGAGCCGAGCCGGGCCTATAGCCAAGCCGAGACAATAGCCGAGCCGAGCCGAGCCGAGCCTGTAGCCGAGCCGGGCCTATAGCCGAGCCGAGCCGAGCCTATAGCCGAGCCGGGCCTATAGCCGCGCCGGGCCTATAGCCGAGCCGAGCCGGGCCTATAGCCGAGCCGGGCCTATAGCCAAGCCCAGCCTATAGACGAGCCGAGCCGAGCCTATAGCCGAACCGGGCCGGGCCTATAGCCAAGCCGGGCCTAAAACCGAGCCACGCCGGGCCTATAGCCGAGCCGGGCCTACAGCCGAGCCGAGCCGTGTCTATAGCCGAGCCGGGCCTACAGCCGCGCCGAGCCGAGCCTATAGCCTAGCCGGGACTATAGCCGGGCCGAGCCGAGCCTATAGCCGAGCCGGCCCTATAGCCAAGCATAGCCTATAGCCGAGCCGAGCCGAGCCTATAGCCGAGCCGGGCCTATAGCCGAGCTGAGCCTGTAGCCGAGGCGAGCCGAGCCCATAGCCGAGCCGAGCCTATAGCCGAGCCGAGCCGAGCCTATAGCTGAGCCGTTCCTACAGCCGAGCCGAGCCGAGCCTATAGCCGAGCCGGGCCTATAGCCGAGCCGAGCCGAGCCTATAGCCGAGCCGGGCCTATAGCCGAGCCGAGCCGAGCCTATGGCCGAGCCGGGACTATAGCCGGGCTGAGCCGAGCCTATAGCCGAGCCGGGCCTATAGCCGAGCCGAGCGTATACCGGAGCCGACCCGGGCCTATAGCCGAGCCGAGCCTATAGCCGACCCAAGACTATGGCCGAGCCGAACCTATGGCCGAGTCGAGCCTATAGACGAGCCGAGCCGAACGTATAGCCGAGCCGAGTCTATAGCCGAGCCGAACCGAGCCTATAGCCGAGCCGGGCCAATAACCAAGCCGAGCCGAGCCTATAGCTGAGCCAGGCCTATAGCCGAGCCGAGCTGAGCCTATAGCCGAGCCGGGCCGGGCCTATAGCCGAGCCGGGCCTATAGCCGAGCCGCTCCGGGCCTATAGCCGAGCCGGGCCTATACACGAGCCGAGCCGAGCCTATAGCCGAACCGGGCCTATAGCCGAACCGAGCGGAGCCTATAGACGAACCGGGCCTATAGCCGAGCCGAGCCGAGCCTATAGCCGAGCCGGGCCTATAGCCAAGCAGGGCCTATAGCCGAGCCGCGCCGAGCCTATAGCCGACCCGGGCCGGGCCTATAGCCGAGCCGGGCCTATAGCCGTGCCACGCCGGGCCTATAGCCGAGCCGGGCCTACAGCCGAGCCGAGCCGAGTCTATAGCCGAGCCGGGCCTACAGCCGCGCCTAGCCTATAGCCGAGCCGAGCCGAGCCTATAGCCGTGCCGGGCCTATAGCCGAGCCGAGCCTATAGCCGAGGCGAGCCGAGCCTATAGCCGAGCCGAGCCTATAGCCGAGCCGAGCCGAGGCTATAGCCGAGCCGGTCCTATAGCCGAGCCGAGCCGAGCCTATAGCCGAGCCAGGCCTATACCCGAGACGAGCCGAGCCTATAGCCGGACGGGCCTACAGCCGAGCCGAGCCTATAGCCGAGCCGAGCCTATAGCCGAGCCGGGCCTATAGCCGAGCCGGGCCTATAGCCAAACCGGGCCTATAGCCGAGCGGAGCCGAGCCTATAGCCGAGCCGGGCCGGGCCTATAGCCGAGCCGGGCCTAAAGCCGAGCCAAGACGGGCCTATAGCCGAGCCGGGCCTACAGCCGAGCCGAGCCGAGTTTATAACCGAGCCGGGCCTACAGCCGCGCCGAGCCGAGCCTATAGCCTGGTCGGGACTATAGCCGGGCTGAGCCGAGCCTATAGCCGAGCCGGGCCTATAGCCGAGCCTAGCCTATAGCCGAGCCGAGCCGAGCCTATAGCCGAGACGAGCTTATAGCCGACCCAAGCCTATGGCCGAGCCGAGCCTATAGCCGAGCCGAGCCTATAGCCGAGCCGAGCCGAGCCTATAGCCGAGCCTGGCCTATAGCCGAGCCGAGCCGAGCCTATAGCCGAGCCCGGCCTATAGCCGAGCCGAGCCTATAGCCCGGCCGGGCCTATAGCTGAGCCGAGCCGAGCCTATAGCCGAGACGGGACTATAGCCGTGCCGAGCCGAGCCTATAGCCGAGCCGAGCCTATAGCTTAGCCGGGACGAGCCGAGCCTATAGCCGAGCTGGGACTATAGCCGGGCCGAGTCGAGCCTATACCCGAGCCGGGCCTACAGCCGCGCGGAGCCGAGCCTATGGCCGAGCTGGGCCTATAGTCGGGCTGAGCCGACGCTATAGCCGAACCAGGCCTATAGCCGAGCCGAGCCTACAGCCGAGCCGAGCCTATAGCCGAGACGGGCCTATAGCCAAGCCGAGTCTACAGCGGAGCCGAGCCGAGCCTATAGCCGAGCCGAGATTATAGCCGTCCCAAGCCTATGGCCGAGCCCGGCCTATAGCCGAGCCGAGCCTATAGCCGAGCCGAGCCGAGCCTATAGCCGAGCCGAGCCTATAGCCGACCCAACCCTATGGCCGAGCCGAGCCTATAGCCGAGCCTATAGCCGAGCCGAGCCGAGCCTATAACCGAGCGGAGCCTATAGCCGAGCCGAGCCTATAGCCGAGCCTATAGCCAAGCCGAGCCAAGCTTATAGCCGAGCCGGGCGTATAGCCGCGCCGGGCCTATAGCCGGGCCGAGCCGGGCCTATAGCCGAGCCGGGCCTATAGCCGAGCCGAGTCGGGCCTATAGCCGAGCCGGGCCTATAGCCGAGCCGAGCCTATAGCCGAGGCGAGCCGAGCCTATAGCCGAGCCGAGCCTATAGCCGAGCCGAGCCGAGCCTATAGCCGAGCCGAGCCTGTAGCCGAGCCGAGCCGAGCCTATAGCCGAGCCGGGCCTGTAGCCGAGCCGAGCCGAGCCTATGGCCGAGCCGGGCCTGTAGCCGAGCCGAGCCGAGCCTATGGCCGAGCCGGGCCTGTAGCCGAGCCGAGCCGAGCCTATGGCCGAGCCGGGCCTGTAGCCGAGCCGAGCCGAGCCTATGGCCGAGCCGGGCCTATAGCCGAGCCGGGCCTATAGCCGAGCTGAGCCGGGCCTATAGCCGAGCCGTGCCTATAGCCGAGCCGAGCTAGGCCTGTAGCCGTGCCAGGCCTATAGCCGAGCCGGGCCTATAGCCGAGCCGAGCCGAGCCTATGGCCGAGCCGGGCCTATAGCCGAGCCGGGCCTATAGCCGAGCTGAGCCGGGCCTATAGCCGAGCCGTGCCTATAGCCGAGCCGAGCTAGGCCTGTAGCCGTGCCAGGCCTATAGCCGAGCCGGGCCTATAGCCGAGCCGGGCCGAGCCTACAGACGAGCAGGGCCTATAGCCGAGCCAAGCCGGGCCTACAGCAGCGCCGAGCCGAGCCTATGGCCGAGCCGGGCCTATAGCCGAGCCTAGCCTACAGCCGAGCCGAGCCGAGCCTATGGCCGAGCCGGGCCTATACCCGAGCCGAGCCGAGCCTATGGCCGAGCCGGGCCTATAGCCGAGCCGGGCCTATAGCCGAGCCCAGCCGGGCCTATGGCCGAGCCGGGCCTATAGCCGAGCCGAGCCGAGCCTATGGCCGAGCCGGGCCTATAGCCGAGCCGGGACTATAGCCGAGCCGAGCCGGGCCTATAGCCGAGCCGTGCCTATAGCCGAGCCGAGCTAGGCCTGTAGCCGTGCCAGGCCTATAGCCGAGCCGGGCCTATAGCCGAGCCGGGCCGAGCCTATAGACGAGCAGGGCCTATAGCCGAGCCGAGCCGGGCCTATAGCCGAGCCGGGCCTATAGCCGAGCCGAGCCGAGCCGGGCCTATAGCCAAGCCGAGACAATAGCCGAGCCGAGCCGAGCCGAGCCTGTAGCCGAGCCGGGCCTATAGCCGAGCCGAGCCGAGCCTATAGCCGAGCCGGGCCTATAGCCGCGCCGGGCCTATAGCCGAGCTGAGCCGGGCCTATAGCCGAGCCGGGCCTATAGCCAAGCCCAGCCTATAGACGAGCCGAGCCGAGCCTATAGCCGAACCGGGCCGGGCCTATAGCCAAGCCGGGCCTAAAACCGAGCCACGCCGGGCCTATAGCCGAGCCGGGCCTACAGCCGAGCCGAGCCGAGCCTATAGCCGAGCCGGGACTATAGCCGGGCCGAGCCGAGCCTATAGCCGAGCCGGGCCTATAGCCGAGCCGAGCCTATACCGGAGCCGACCCGGGCCTATAGCCGAGCCGAGCCTATAGCCGACCCAAGACTATGGCCGAGCCGAACCTATGGCCGAGTCGAGCCTATAGACGAGCCGAGCCGAACGTATAGCCGAGCCGAGTCTATAGCCGAGCCGAACCGAGCCTATAGCCGAGCCGGGCCAATAACCAAGCCGAGCCGAGCCTATAGCCGAGCCAGGCCTATAGCCGAGCCGAGCTGAGCCTATAGCCGAGCCGGGACTACAGCCGAGCCGAGCCTGTAGCCGAGGCGACCCGAGCCTATAGCTGAGCCGAGCCTATAGCCGAGCCGAGCCGAGGCTATAGCCGAGTCGGTCCTATAGCCGAGCCGAGCCGAGCCTATAGCCGAGCCGGGCCTATAGCCAAGCTGAGCCGAGCCTATAGCCGAGCCGAGCCTATAGCCGAGCCGAGCCGAGCCTATGGCCGAGTCGGGCCTATAGCCGAGCCGAGCCGAGCCTATGGCCGAGCCGGGCCTATGGCCGATCCGGGCCTATAGCCGAGCCGGGCCTACAGCCGCGCCGAGCCGAGCCTATAGCCGAGCCGGGACTATAGCCGGGCCAAGCCGAGCCTATAGCCGAGCCGGGCCTATAGCAGAGCCGAGCCTATACCGGAGCCGATCCGGGCCTATAGCTGAGCCGAGCCTATAGCCGACCCAAGACTATGGCCGAGCAGAACCTATGGCCGAGTCAAGCCTATAGACGAGCCGAGCCGAACGTATAGCCGAGCCGAGTCTATAGCCGAGCCCAACCGAGCCTATAGCCGAGCCGGGCCAATAGCCGAGCCGAGCCGAGCCTATAGCCGAGCTGAGCCGAGCCTATAGCCGAGCCGGGCTGGGCCTATAGCCGAGCCGGGCCTATAGCCGAGCCGCTCCGGGCCTATAGCCGAGCCGGGCCTATACAGGGGCCGAGCCGAGCCTATAGCCAAGCCGGGCCTATAGCCGAGCCGAGCGGAGCCTATAGACGAGCCGGGCCTATAGCCGAGCCGAGCCGAGCCTATAGCCGAGCCGGGCCTATAGCCGAGCCGGGCCTATAGCCGAGCCGCGCCGAGCCTATAGCCGAGCCGGGCCGGGCCTATAGCCGAGCCGGGCCTATAGCCGTGCCACGCCGGGCACTATAGCCGAGACGGTCCTACAGCCGAGCCGACCCGAGTCTATAGCCGAGCCGGGCCTACAGCCGCGCCGAGCCGAGTCTATAGCCGAGACGGGACTATAGCCGGGCCAAGCCGAGCCTATAGCCGAGCCGGGCCTATAGCCGAGCCTAGCCTATAGCCGAGCCGAGCCGAGCCTATAGCCGAGCCGAGCCTGTAGCCGAGCCGAGCCGAGCCTATAGCCGAGCCGGGCCTGTAGCCGAGCCGAGCCGAGCCTATAGCCGAGCCGGGCCTGTAGCCGAGCCGAGCCGAGCCTATGGCCGAGCCGGGCCTGTAGCCGAGCCGAGCCGAACCTATGGCCGAGCCGGGCCTGTAGCCGAGCCGAGCCGAGCCTATGGCCGAGCCGGGCCTGTAGCCGAGCCGAGCCGAGCCTATGGCCGAGCCGGACCTATAGCCGAGCCGGGCCTATAGCCGAGCCGAGCCGGGCCTATAGCCGAGCCGTGCCTATAGCCGAGCCGAGATAGGCCTGTAGCCGTGCCAGGCCTATAGCCGAGCCGGGCCTATAGCCGAGCCGGGCCGAGCCTACAGACGAGCAGGGCCTATAGCCGAGCCGAGCCGGGCCTATAGCCGAGCCGGGCCTATAGCCGAGCCGAGCCGCGCCTATAGCCAAGCGGAGACAATAGCCGAGCTGAGCCGAGCCGAGCCTGTAGCCGAGCTGGGCCTATAGCCGAGCCGAGCCGAGCCTAAAGCCGAGCCGGGCATATAGCCGAGCCGAGTCGGTCGTATAGCCGTGCCGGGTCTATAACCGAGCCGGGCCTATAGCCAAACCGAGCCTATAGCCGAGCCGAACCTATGGCCGAGCCGAGCCACTAGCCGAGCCGAGCCGCACGTATAGCCAAGCCGAGTCTATAGCCGAGCCGAACCGAGCCTATAGCCGAGCCGGTCCTATAGCCGATCCGAGCCGAGCCTATAGGGGAGCCGGGCCTATAGCCGAGCCGAGCCGATCCTATAGCCGAGCCGGGCCTATAGCCAAGCCCAGCCTATAGACGAGCCGAGCCGAGCCTATAGCCGAACCGGGCCGGGCCTATAGCCAAGCCGGGCCTAAAACCGAGCCACGCCGGGCCTATAGCCGAGCCGGGCCTACAGCCGAGCCGAGCCGAGTCTATAGCCGAGCCGGGCCTACAGCCGCGCCGAGCCGAGCGTATAGCCTAGCCGGGACTATAGCCGGGCCAAGCCGAGCCTATAGCCGAGCCGGCCCTATAGCCGAGCATAGCCTATAGCCGAGCCGAGCCGAGCCTATAGCCGAGCCGGGCCTATAGCCGAGCCGAGCCTGTAGCCGAGCCGAGCCTATAGCCGAGCCGAGCCGAGCCTATAGCCGAGCCGCTCCTATAGCCGAGCCGAGCCGAGCCTATAGCCGAGCCGGGCCTATAGCCGAGCCGAGCCAAGCCTATGGCCGAGCCGGGCCTATGGCCGAGCCGGGCCTATAGCCGAGCCGGGCCTACAGCCGCGCCGAGCCGAGCCTATAGCCGAGCCGGGACTATAGCCGAGCCGAGCCTGTAGCCGAGGCGACCCGAGCCTATAGCCGAGCCGAGCCTATAGCCGAGCCGAGCCGAGCCTATAGCCGAGTCGGTCCTATAGCCGAGCCGAGCCGAGCCTATAGCCGAGCCGGGCCTATAGCCGAGCCGAGCCGAGCCTATAGCCGAGCCGAGCCTATAGCCGAGCCGAGCCGAGCCTATGGCCGAGTCGGGCCTATAGCCGAGCCGAGCCGAGCCTATGGCCGAGCCGGGCCTATGGCCGATCCGGGCCTATAGCCGAGCCGGGCCTACAGCCGCGCCGAGCCGAGCCTATAGCCGAGCCGGGACTATAGCCGGGCCAAGCCGAGCCTATAGCCGAGCCGGGCCTATAGCAGAGCCGAGCCTATACCGGAGCCGACCCGGGCCTATAGCTGAGCCGAGCCTATAGCCGACCCAAGACTATGGCCGAGCAGAACCTATGGCCGAGTCGAGCCTATAGACGAGCCGAGCCGAAAGTATAGCCGAGCCGAGTCTATAGCCGAGCCCAACCGAGCCTATAGCCGAGCCGGGCCAATAGCCGAGCCGAGCCGAGCCTATAGCCGAGCCGGGCCTATAGCTGAGCTGAGCCGAGCCTATAGCCGAGCCGGGTTGGGCCTATAGCCGAGCCGGGCCTATAGCCGAGCCGCTCCGGGCCTATAGCCGAGCCGGGCCTATACACGAGCCGAGCCGAGCCGATAGCCAAGCCGGGCCTATAGCCGAGCCGAGCGGAGCCTATAGACGAGCAGGGCCTATAGCCGAGCCGAGCCGAGCCTATAGCCGAGCCGGGCCTATAGCCGAGCCGGGCCTATAGCCGAGCCGCGCCGAGCCTATAGCCGAGCCGGGCCGGGCGTATAGCCGAGCCGGGCCTATAGCCGTGCCACGCCGGGCCTATAGCCGAGCCGGTCCTACAGCCGAGCCGACCCGAGTCTATAGCCGAGCCGGGCCTATAGCCGAGCCTAGCCTATAGCCGAGCCGAGCCGAGCCTATAGCCGAGCCGGGCCTATAGCCGAGCCGAGCCGAGCCTATAGCCGAGCAAGGCCTATAGCCGAGACGAGCCGAGCCTATAGCCGAGACGGGCCTATAGCCGAGCCGAGTCTATAGCCGAGCCGAGCCTATAGCCGAGCCGGGCCTATAGCCGAGCTGGGGCGATCCTATAGCCCAGCCGGGCCTATAGCCAAACCGGGCCTATAGCCGAGCCGAGCCGAGCCTATAGCCGAGCCGGGCCGGGCCTATAGCCGAGCCGGGCCTAAAGCCGAGCCAAGATGGGCCTATAGCCGAGCCGGGTCTACAGCCGAGCCGAGCCGAGTTTATAACCGAGCCGGGCCTACAGCCGCGCCGAGCCGGGCCTATAGCCTGGCCGGGACTATAGCCGGGCCGAGCCGAGCCTATAGCCGAGCCGGGCCTATAGCCGAGCCTAGCTTATTGCCGAGCCGAGCCGAGCCTATAGCCGAGCCGAGCCTATAGCCGAGCCGAGCCGAGCCTATAGCCGAGCCGGGCCTATAGCCGAGCCGAGCCGAGCCTATAGCCGAGCCGGGCCTATAGCCGAGCCGAGCCGAGCCTATAGCCGAGCCGGGCCTATAGCCGAGCCGAGCCGAGCCTATGGCCGAGCCGGGCCTATAGCCGAGCCGAGCCGAGCCTATGGCCGAGCCGGGCCTATAGCCGAGCCGAGCCGAGCCAAGCCGAGCCTATAGCTGAGCCGGGCCTATAGCCGAGCCGAACCGGGCTTATAGCCGAGCCGAACCGGGCCTATATCCGAGCCGCGCCTATAGCTGAGCCGAGCCAGGCCTATAGCAGAGCCGGGCCTGTAGCCGAGCCGAGCCGAGCCTATAGCCGAGTCGGGCCTATAGCCGAGCTGAGCCTATAGCCGAGCCGAGCCGGGCCTATAGCCGAGCCGGACCTGTACCCGAGCCGAGCCGGACCTATAGCCGTGCCGGGCCTATAGCCGAGCCGGGCCTATATACGAGCTGGGCCTATAGCCGAGCCGGGCCTATATACCAACCGAGCCTATAGACGAGCCGGGCTGAGCCTATAGACGAGCCGGGCCTATAACCGAGCCGAGACGGGCCTATAGCCGAGCCGGGCCTATAGCCGAGCCGAGCCGGGCCTATAGCCGAGCCGGGCCTATAGCCGAGCCGAGCCGGGCCTACAGCCGAGATGGGATATAGCCGAGACGAGCCTATAGCCGAGCCGAGCCGAGCCGGGCCTATAGCCGAGCCGAGCCGGGCCTACAGCCGAGCCGGGCCTATAGCCGAGCCGAGCCGGGCCTATATCCGAGCCGGGACTATAGCCGGGCCGAGCCGAGCCTATAGCCGAGCCGGGCCTATAGCCGAGCCAAGCCGGGCCTATAGCCGAGCCGAGCCGAGCCTATGGCCGAGCCGGGCCTATAGCTGAGCCGAGCCGGGCCTATAGCTGAGCCGACCCGAGCCTATAGCCGAGCCGGGCCTATAGACCAGCCGGACCTATAGCCGAGCCGAGCCGGGCCTATAGCCGAGCCGAGCCGGGCCTATAGCCTAGCCGAGCCTATAGCCGACCCAAGCTTATGGCCGAGCCGAGCCTATAGCCGAGCCGAGCCTATAGCCAAGCCGAGCCGAGCCTATAGCCGAGCCGGGCCTATAGCTGAGCAGAGCCGAGCCTATAGCCGAGCCGGGCCTATAGCCGAGCCGAGCCGAGCCTATAGCCGAGCCAGGCCTATAGCCGAGCCGAACCTATAGCCGAGCCGGGCCTATAGCCGAGCCGAGCGGAGCCTATAGCCGAGCCGGGCCTATAGCCGAGCCGAGCCGAGCCTATAGCCGAGCCGGGCCTATAGCCGAGCCGAGTCGAGCCTATGGCCGAGTCGGGCCTATAGCCGAGCCGCGCCGAGCCTATGGCCGAGCCGGGCCTATAGCCGAGCCGGGCCGAGCCGGGCCTATAGCCGAGCCGAGCCGGGCCTACAGCCGAGCCAGGCCTATAGCCGAGCCGAGCCGAGCCTATAGCTGAGCCGGGCCTACAGCCGAGCCGAGCCGGGCCTATAGCCGAGCCAGGCCTATAGCCGAGCCGAGCCGGGCCTATAGCCGTGCCGGGCCTATAGCCGAGCCGGGCATATAGCCGAGCCTATAGCCGAGCCGGGCCTATAGCCGAGCCGAGCCGGGCCTATAGCCGAGCCGGGCCTATAGCGGAGCCGAGCCGGGCCTATAGCCGTGCCGGGCCTATAGCCGAGCCGGACCTATAGCCGAGCCGGGCCGAGCCTATAGACGAGCCGGGCCTATGGCCGAGCCGTGCCGGGACTATAGCCGAGCCGGGCCTATAGCCAAGCCGAGCCGGTCCTATAGCCGAGCCGAGCCTATAGCTTAGCCGAGCCGAGCCGAGCCTGTAGCCGAGACGGGCCTATAGCCGGGCCGAGCCAAGCCTATAGCTGGGCCGGGCCTACAGCCGCGCTGAGCCGAGTCTATAGCCGAGCCGGGCCTATAGCCGAGCCGAGCCTATAGCCGAGCCGGGCCTATAGCCAAGCCGAGCCTACAGCCGAGCCGAACCTATAGCCGAGCTGGGCCTATAGCCAAGCCAAGCTTACAGCCGAGCCGAGCCGAGCCTATAGCCGAGCCGAGCCTATAGCCGACCCAAGCCTATGGCCGAGCCGAGCCTATAGCCGAGCCGAGCCTATAGCCGAGCCGAGCCTATAGCCGAGCCCAACCGGGACTATAGCCGAGCCGGGCCTATAGCCGAGCCCGGCCTATAGCCGAGCCGAGCCGAGCCTATGGCCGAGCCGGGCCTATAGCCGAGCCGAGCCGAGACTATGGCCGAGTCGGGCCTACAGCCGAGCCGCGCCGAGCCTACGGCCGAGCCGGGCCTATAGCCGAGCCGGGCCTATAGCCGAGCCGAGCCGAGCCTATAGCCAAGCCGGGCCTATAGCCGAACCGAGCCTATAGCCGAGCCGAGCCGAGCCGAGCCTATAGCCGAGCCGGGGCGATAGCCAAGCCGAGTCGAGCCTATAGCCGAGCCGGGCTTATAGCCGAGCCGAGCCGAGCCTATAGCCGAGCCGGGCCTATAGCCGAGCCGAGCCGGGCCTATAGCCGAGCCGGGCCTATAGCCGAGCCGAGCCGGGCCTATAGCCGTGCCGGGCCTATAGCCGAGCCGGACCTATAGCCTAGCCGGGCCGAGCCTATAGACGAGCCGGGCCTAAGGCCGAGCCGTGCTGGGCCTATAGCCGAGCCGGGCCTATAGCCAAGCCGAGCCGGGCCTATAGCCGAGCCGAGCCTATAGCTTAGAAGAGCCGAGCCGAGCCTGTAGCTGAGACGGGCCTATAGCCGGGCCGAGCCAAGCCTATAGCTGAGCCGTGCCTACAGCCACGCTGAGCCGAGTCTATAGCTGAGCCGGGCCTACAGCCGCGCGGAGCCGAGCCTATGGCCGAGCCGGGCCTATAGTCGGGCCGAGCCGAGCCTATAGCCGAGCTGGGCCTATAGCCAAGCCGAGCCTACAGCCGAGCCGAGCCTATAGCCGAGCCGGGCCTATAGCCAAGCTGAGCCTACAGCGGAGCCGAGCCGAGCCTATAGCCGAGCCGAGACTATAGCCGACCCAAGCCTATGGCCGAGCCGAGCCCATAGCCGAGCCGAGCCTATAGCCGACACAAGCCTATGGCCGAGCCGAGCCTATAGCCAAGCCTATAGCCGAGCCGAGCCGAGCCTATATCCGAGCCGAGCCTATAGCCGAGCCGAGCCGAGCCTATGGCCGAACCGAGCCGAGCCTATGGCCGAGTCGGGCCTATAGCCGAGCCGAGCCGAGCCTATAGCCGAGCCGGGCCTATAGCCGAGCCGGGCCTATAGCCGATCCGAGCCGGGCCTATAGCCGAGCCGAGCCGAGCCTATGGCCGAACCGAGCCGAGCCTATGGCCGAGTCGGGCCTATAGCCGAGCCGAGCCGAGCCTATAGCCGAGCCGGGCCTATAGCCGAGCCGGGTCTATAGCCGATCCGAGCCGGGCCTATAGCCGAGCCAGGCCTATAGCCGAGCCAAGCCGGGCCTATAGCCGTGCCGGGTCTATAGCCGAGCCGGGGCTATAGCCGAACCGAGCCTATAGCCGAGCCGGGCATATAGCCGAGCCGAGCCTATAGCCGTGCCGGGCGTATAGCCAAGCCGAGCCTATAGCGGAGCCGAGCCGAGCCTATAGCCGAGCCGGGCCTATAGCCGAGCCGAGCCTACAGCCGAACCGAACCTATAGCCGAGCCGGGCCTATAGCCAAGCCAAGCTTACAGCCGAGCCGAGCCGAGCCTATAGCCGAGCCGAGCCTATAGCCGACCCAAGCCTATGGCCGAGCCGAGCCTATAGCCGAGCCGAGCCTATAGCCGAGCCGAGCCTATAGCCGAGCCCAACCGAGAGTATAGCCGAGCCGGGCCTATAGCCGAGCCGGGCCTATAGCCGAGCCGAGCCGGGCCTATAGCCGAGCCGAGTCGAGCCTATGGCCGAGTCGGGCCTATAGCCGAGCCGCGCCGAGCCTATGGCCGAGCCGGGCCTATACCCGAGCCGGGCCTATAGCCGAGCCGAGCCGGGCCTATAGCCGAGCCGGGCCTATAGCCGAGCCGAGCCGGGCCTATATCCGTGCCGGGTCTATAGCCGAGCCGGGCCTATAGCCGAGCCGGGCCTATAGCCCAGACGAGCCGGGCCTATAGCCGACCCGGGCCTATAGCCGAGCCGAGCCTTTAGCCGAGCCGAGACGAGCCGAGCCTGTAGCCGAGCCGGGCCTATAGCCGAACCTAGCCGGGCCTATAGCCGTGCCGGGCCTATAGCCGAGCCGGGCCTATAGCCTTGCCGAGCCGGGCCTATAGCTGAGACGAGCCTATAGCCGAGTCGAGCCTATAGCCGAGCCGAGCCAAGCCGAGCCTGTAGCCGAGCCGTGCCTATAGCTGGGCCGAGCCGAGCCTATACCCGAGCCGGGCCTACAGCCGAGCAGAGCCGAGCCTATAGCCGAGCCGGGCCTATAGTCGGTCCGAGCCGAGCCTATAGCCGAGCCGGGCCTGTAGCCGAGCCGAGCCTACAGCCGAGCCGAGCCTATAGCCGACCCAAGCCGAGCCTATAGATGAGCCGAGCGTATAGCCGAGCCGAGCCTATAGCCGAGCCGGGCCTATAGATGAGCTGAGCCTATAGCCGAGCCGAGCCAAGCCTATAGGCAAGCCGAGCTTATAGCCGAGCCGAGCCGAGCCTATAGCCGAGCCGGGCTTATAGCCGAGCCGAACCGAGCCTATAGCCGAGCAGTGCCTGTAGCTGAGCCGAGCCTATAGCCGAGCCGGGCCTATAGCCGAGCCGAGCCGAGCCTATAGCCGAGCCGGGCCTATAGCCGAACCGAGCCTATAGCCGAGACGAGCCGAGCCGAGCCTATAGCCGAGCCGGGCCTATAGCCGAGCCGAGCCGGACCTATAGCAGAGCCGGGCCTATAGCCGAGCCGAGCCGGGCCTATAGCCGAGCGGGGCCTATAGCCGAGCCGAGCGGGTACTATAGCCGAGCCGGGCCTATAGCCGAGATGAGCCGGGCCTATAGCCGAGCCGAGCCGGGCCTATAGCCGTGCCGGGCCTATAACCGAGCCGAGCCAAGCCTATAACCGAGCAGGGCCTATAGACGAGCCTAGCCGGGCCTATAGCCGTGCCGGGCCTATAGCCGAGCCGGGCCTATAGCCTAGCCGAGCCGGGCCTATAGTTGAGCCGGGCCTATACCCGAGCCGAGGCTATAGCCGTGCCGACCCAAGCCGAGCCCGTAGCCAAGCCGGGCCTATAGCTGGGCCGAGCCGAGCCTATACCCGAACCGGGCCTACAGCCGAGCCGAGCCGAGCCTATAGCCGAGCCGGGCCTATAGTCGGGCCAAGCCGAGCCTATAGCCGAGCCGGGCCTATAGCCGAGCCGAGCCTACAGCCGAGCCGAGCCTATAGCCGAGACGGGCCTATAGCCAAGGCGGGCCTATAGCCGAGCCGAGCCGACCCTATAGCCGAGCCGAGCCTATAGCCGACCCAAGCCTATGGCCGAGCCGAGCCTATAGCCGAGCCGAGCCTATAGCCGAGCCAAGCCGAGCCTATAGCCGAGCCGAGCCGAGCCTATGGCCTAGCCAGGCCTAGAGCCGAACCGAGCCGAGCCTATAGCCGAGCCGGGCCTATAGCCGAGCCGGGCCTATAGCCGATCCGAGCAGGGCCTATAGCCGAGCCGGGCCTATAGCCGAGCCGAGCCGGCCCTATAGCCGTGCCGGGTCTATAGCCGAGCCGGGCCTATAGCCGATCCGAGCCTATAGCCGAGCCGGGCCTATAGCCGAGCCGAGCGTATAGCCGAGCCGGGCCTATAGCCGAGCCGAGCCTATAGCCGAGCCGGACCTATAGCCTAGCCGAGCTGAACCTATAGCCGAGCCGGGCCTATAGCCGAACCGAGCCTATACCCGAGCCGAGCCAAGCCGAGCCTATAGCCGTGTCGGGCCTACAGCCGAGCCGAGCCTATAGCGGAGCCGAGCCGAGCCTATAGCCGAGCCGAGCCTACATCCGACCCAAGCCTATGGCCGAACCGAACCTATAGCCGAGCCGAGCCTATAGCCGAGCCGAGCCAAGCGTACAGCCGAGCCCAGCCTATAGCCGAGCCGAACCGAGCCTATAGCCGAGCCGGGCCTATAGTCGAGCCGAGCCGAGCCTATAGCCAAGCCGGGCCTACAGCCGAGCCGAGCCGAGCCTATAGCCGAGCCGGTCCTATAGCCGAGCCGGGCCTATAGCCGAGCCGAGCCGAGCCTATGGCCGAGCCGGGCCGGGCCTATAGCCGAGCCGAGCCGGGCCTGTAGCCGAGCCTGGCCTATACCCGAGCCGAGCCGGGACAATAGCCGAGCCGGGCCTACAGCCGAGCCAGGCCTATAGCCGAGCCGGGCCTATAGCCGAGCTGAGCCGAGCCTATAGCCGAGCCGGGACTACAGCCGAGCCGAGCCGGGCCTATAGCCGAGCCGAGCCGAGCCTATAGCCGAGCCGGGCCTACAGCCGAGCCGAGCCGGGCCTATAGCCGAGCCGGGCCTATAGCCGAGCCGAGACGAGCCTATAGCCGACACAAGCCTATGGCCGAGCTGAGCCTATAGCCAAGCCTATAGCCGAGCCGAGCCGAGCCTATAGCCGAGCCGAGCCGAGCCTATGGCCTAGCCAGGCCTATAGCCGAACCGAGCCGAGCCTATAGCCGAGCCGGGCCTATAGCCGAGCCGGGCCTATAGCCGATCCGAGCCGGGCCTATAGCCGAGCCGAGCCGAGCCTATAGCCGAGCCGGTCCTATAGCCGAGCCGGGCCTATAGCCGAGCCGAGCCTATAGACGAGCCGGGCCGGGCCTATAGCCAAGCCGAGCCGGGCCTATAGCCGAGCCTGGCCTATAGCCGAGCCGAGCCGGGCCGATAGCCGTGCCGGGCCTACAGCCGAGCCAGGCCTATAGCCGAGCCGGGCCTATAGCCGAGCCAAGCCGAGCCTATAGCTGAGCCGGGCCTATAGCCGAGCCGAGCCGGGCTTATAGCCGAGCCGAACCGGGCCTGTATCCCAGCCGCGCCTATAGCCGAGCCGAGCCAGGCCTATAGCAGAGCCGGGCCTATAGCCGAGCCGAGCCGAGCCTATAGCCGAGCCGGGCCTATAGCCGAGCTGAGCCTATAGCCGAGCCGAGCCGGGCCTATAGCCGAGCCGGACCTGTACCCGAGCCGAGCCAGGCCTATAGCCGTGCCGGGCCTATAGCCGAGCCGGGCCTATATACGAGCCGGGCCTATAACCGAGCCGGGCCTATATACCAGCCGAGCCTATAGACGAGCCGGGCTGAGCCTATAGACGAGCCGGGCCTATAACCGAGCCGAGCCGGGCCTATAGCCGAGCCGGGCCTATAGCCGAGCCGAGCCGGGCGTATAGTCGAGCCGGGCCTATAACCGAGCCGAGCCGGGCCTACAGCCGAGACGGGATATAGCCGAGACGAGCCTATAGCCGAGCCGAGCCGAGCCGGGCCTATAGCCGAGCCGGGCCTATAGCCGAGCCGAGCCGGGCCTACAGCCGAGCCGGGCCTATAGCCGAGCCGAGCCGGGCCTATATCCGAGCCGGGACTATAGCCGGGCCGAGCCGAGCCTATAGCCGAGCCGGGCCTATAGCCGAGCCAAGCCGGGCCTATAGCCGAGACAGGCCTATAGCCGAGCCGAGCCGAGCCTATAGCCGAGCCGGGCCTATAGACGAGCCGAGACGAGCCTATAGTCGAGCCGAGCCGAGCCTATGGCCGAGCCGGGCCTATAGCTGAGCCGAGCCGGGCCTATAGCCGAGCCGAGCCGAGCCTATAGCCGAGCGGGGCCTATAGCCGAGCCGGACCTATAGCCGAGCCGAGCCGGGCCTATAGCCGAGCCGAGCCTATAGCCGACCCAAGCTTATGGCCGAGCCGAGCCTATAGCCGAGCCGAGCCTACAGCCAAGCCGAGCCGAGCCTATAGCCGAGCCGGGCCTATAGCCGAGCAGAGCCGAGCCTATAGCCGAGCCGGGCCTATAGCCGAGCCGAGCCGAGCCTATAGCCGAGCCAGGCCTATAGCCGAGCCGAACCTATAGCCGAGCCGGGCCTATAGTCGAGCCGAGCGGTGCCTATAGCCGAGCCGCGTCGAGCCTATAGCCGACCCGGGCCTATAGCCGAGCCGAGCCGAGCCTATGGCCGAGCCGGGCGTATAGCCGAGCCGAGCCGCGCCTATAGCCGAGCTGAGCCGAGCCTATAGGCGAGCCGGGCCTATAGCCGAGCCGAGCCGGGCCTATGGCCGAGCCGGGCCTATAGCCGAGCCGAGCCGGGCCTATAGCCGTGCCGGGCCTATAGCCGAGCCGGGAATATAGCAAAGCAGGGCCGAGCCTATAGACGAGCCGGGCCTATAGCCTAGCCGAGCCGGGCCTATAGCCAAGCCGAGCCGGGCCTATAGCCCAGCCGAGCCTATAGCTTAGCCGAGCCGAGCCGAGCGTGTATCCGAGCCGGGCCTATAGCCGGGCCGAGCCGAGCCTATACCCGAGTCGGGCCTACAGCCGCGCCGAGCCGAACCTATAGCTGAGCCGGGCCTACAGCCACGCGGATCCGAGCCTATGGCCGAGCCGGGCCTATAGTCGGGCCGAGCCGAGCCTATAGCCGAGCCGGGCCTATAGCCGAGCCGAGCCTACAGCCGAGCCGAGCCTATAGCCGAGCCGGGCCTATAGCCAAGCCGAGCCTACAGCGGAGCCGAGCCGAGCCTATAGCCGAGCAGAGACTATAGGCGACCCAAGCCTATGGCCGAGCCGAGCCTATAGCCGAACCGAGCCTATATCCGAGCCGCGCCGAGCCTATAGCCGAGCCGAGCCTATAGCCGACACAAGCCTATGGCCGAGCCGAGCCTACAGCCAAGCCTATAGCCGAGCTGAGCCGAGCCTATAGCCGAGCCGAGCCTATAGCCGAGCCGAGCCGAGCCTATAGCCGAGCCGAGCCGAGCCTATGGCCGAGTCGGGCCTATAGCCGAGCCGAGCCGAGCCTATAGCCGAGCCGGGCCTATAGCCGAGCCGGGCCCATAGCCGATCCGAGCCGGGCCTATAGCCGAGACGAGCCGGGCCTATAGCCGTGCCGGATCTATAGCCGAGCCGGGCCTATAGCCGAGCCGGACCTACAGCCGAGCCGAGCCGGGCCTATAGCCGAGCCGAACCTATAGCTGACCCAAGCTTATGGCCGAGCTGAGCCTATAGCCGAGCCGAGCCTATAGCCAAGCCGAGCCGAGCCTATAGTCGAGCCGGGCCTATCGCCGAGCAGAGCCGAGCCTATAGCCGAGCCGGACCTATAGCCAAGCCGAGCCGAGCCTATAGCCGAGCCGGGCCTATAGCCGAGCCGAGCCGAGCCTATAGCCGAGCCAGGCCTATAGCCGAGCTGAGCCTATAGCCGAGCCGGGCCTATAGCCGAGCTGAGCGGAGCCTATAGCCGAGCCGGGCCTATAGCCGAGCCGGGCCGAGCCTATAGACGAGCCGGGCCTATAGCCGAGCCGAGACGAGCCTATGGCCGAGTCGGGCCTATAGCCGAGCCGAGCCGGGCCTATAGCCTAGCCGAGCCAGGCCTATAGCCAAGCCGGGCGTATATCCGAGCCGAGCCTATAGCCGAGCCGAGACGAGCCGAGCTTGTAGCCAAGCCGGGCTTATAGCCGGGCCAAGCCGAGCCTATACCCGAGCCGGGCCTACAGCCGAGCCGAGCCGAGCCTATAGCCGAGCCGGGCCTACAGCCGCGCGAAGCCGAGCATATAGCCGAGCCGTGCTTATACTCGGGCCGAGCCGAGCCTATAGCCGAGCCGGGCCTATAGCCGATCCGAGCCTACAGCCAAGCCGAGCATATAGCCGAGCCGGGCCTATAGCCAAGTCGAGCCTATAGCCGAGCCGAGCCGAGCCTATATCCCAGCTAAGCCTATAGTCGACCCAAGCTTATGGCCGAGCCGAACCTACAGCCGAGCCAGGCCTATAGCCGAGCAGAGCTGAGCCTATAGCCAAGCCAGGCCTATAGCCGAGCCGAGCCTATAGCTGAGCCGGGCCTATAGCCGAGCCGAGCCAAGCCTATAGCCGAGCCGGGCCTATAGCCAAGCCGAGCGGAGCCTATAGCCGAGCCGGGCCTATAGCCGAGCCGAGTCGAGCCTATAGCCGAGCCGGGCCTATAGCCGAGCCGAGTCGAGCCTATGGCCGAGCCGGGCGTATAGCGGAGCCGAGCCGGACCTATAGCCGAGCCGAGCCGAGCCTATAGCTGAGCCGGGCCTACAGCCGAGCCGAGCCGGGCCTATAGCCGAGCCAGGCCTATAGCCGAGCCGAGCCGGGCCTATAGCCGTGCCGGGCCTATAGCCGAGCCGGGCATATAGCCGAGCCTATAGACGAGCCGGGCCTATAGCCGAGCCGAGCCGAGCCTATAGCCGAGCCGGGCCTATAGCCGAGCCGAGCCGGGCCTATAGCCGAGCCGGGCCTATAGCCGAGCCGAGCCGGGCCTATAGCCGTGCCGGGCCTATAGCCGAGCCGGACCTATAGCCGAGCCGGGCCGAGCCTATAGACGAGCCGGGCCTATGGCCGAGCCGTGCCGGGCCTATAGCCGAGCCGGGCCTATAGCCAAGCCGAGCCGGGCCTATAGCCGAGCCGAGCCTATAGCTTAGCCGAGCCGAGCCGAGCCTGTAGCCGAGACGGGCCTATAGCCGGGCCGAGCCAAGCCTATACCTGAGCCGGGCCTACAGCCGCGCTGAGCCGAGTCTATAGCTGAGCCGGGCCTACAGCCGCGCGGAGCCGAGCCTATGGCCGAGCCGGGCCTATAGTCGGGCCGAGCCGAGCCTATAGCCGAGCCGGGCCTATAGCCGAGCCGAGCCTACAGCCGAGCCGAGCCTATAGCCGAGCCGGGCCTATAGCCAAGCTGAGCCTACAGCGGAGCCGAGCCGAGCCTATAGCCGAGCCGAGACTATAGCCGACCCAAGCCTATGGCCGAGCCGAGCCCATAGCCGAGCCGAGCCTATAGCCGACACAAGCCTATGGCCGAGCCGAGCCTATAGCCAAGCCTATAGCCGAGCCGAGCCGAGCCTATATCCGAGCCGAGCCTATAGCCGAGCCGAGCCGAGCCTATGGCCGAACCGAGCCGAGCCTATGGCCGTGTCGGGCCTATAGCCGAGCCGAGCCGAGCCTATGGCCGAGTCGGGCCTATAGCCGAGCCGAGCCGAGCCTATAGCCGAGCTGGGCCTATAGCAGAGCCAGGCCTATAGCTGAGCCGAGCCGGGCCTATAGCCGAGCCGGGCCTATAGCCGAGCCGAGCCGGGCCTATAGCCGTGCGGGGTCTTTAGCCGAGCCGGGCCTATAGCCGAACCGAGCCTATAGCCGAGCCGGGCCTATAGCCAAGCCGAGCCTATAGCGGAGCCGAGCCGAGCCTATAGCCGAGCCAGGCCTATAGCCGAGCCGAGCCTATAGCGGAGCTGACCCGGGCCTATAGCCGAGCCGAGTCTATAGCCGACCCAAGCCTATGGCCGAGCCGAACCTATGGCCGAGCCAAGCCTATAGACGAGCCGAGCCGTGCGTATAGCCGAGCCGAGTCTATAACCGAGCCGAACGGAGCCTATAGTCGAGCCGGGCCGATAGCCGAGCCGAGCCGAGCCTATGGCCGAACCGAGCCGAGCCTATGGCCGTGTCGGGCCTATAGCCGAGCCGAGCCGAGCCTATGGCCGAGTCGGGCCTATAGCTGAGCCGAGCCGAGCCTATAGCCGAGCTGGGCCTATAGCAGAGCCAGGCCTATAGCTGAGCCGAGCCGGGCCTATAGCCGAGCCGGGCCTATAGCCGAGCCGAGCCGGGCCTATAGCCGTGCGGGGTCTTTAGCCGAGCCGGGCCTATAGCCGAACCGAGCCTATAGCCGAGCCGGGCCTATAGCCAAGCCGAGCCTATAGCGGAGCCGAGCCGAGCCTATAGCCGAGCCAGGCCTATAGCCGAGCCGAGCCTATAGCGGAGCTGACCCGGGCCTATAGCCGAGCCAAGTCTATAGCCGACCCAAGCCTATGGCCGAGCCGAACCTATGGCCGAGCCGAGCCTATAGACGAGCCGAGCCGTGCGTATAGCCGAGCCGAGTCTATAACCGAGCCGAACCGAGCCTATAGTCGAGCCGGGCCGATAGCCGAGCCGAGCCGAGCCTATAGCCGAGCCGGGCTTATAGCCGAGCCGAGCCGTGCCTATAGCCGAGCCGGGCCTATAGCTGAGCCGAGCCTATAGCCGAGCCGGGCCTATAGCCGAGCCGAGCCGTGACTATAGCCGAGCCGGGCCTATAGGCGAACCGAGCCTACAGCCGATCCGAGCCGCGCCGAGCCTATAGCCGAGCCGGGCCTATAGCCGAGCCGAGCAGGGCCTATAGCCGAGCCGGGCCTATAGCCGAGCCGAGCCGGGCCTATAGTCGAGCCGGGCCTATAGCCGAGCCGAGCGGGGACTATAGCCGAGCCGGGCCTATAGCCGAGAAGAGCCGGGCCTATCGCCGGGCCGGGCATATAGCCGAGCCGAGCCGGGCCTATAGCCGTGCCGGGCCTATAGCCGAGCCGGGCATATAGCATAGCCGAGCCCGGACTATAGCCGAGCCGGGCCTATAGCCGAGTCGAGCCTATAGCCGAGCCGAGCCGAGACGAACCTGTAGCAGAGCTGGGCCTATAGCCGGGCCGAGCCGAGTCTATACCCAAGCCGGGCCTACAGCCGAGCCGAGTCGAGCCTATAGCCGAGCCGGGCCTACAGCTGCGCGTAGCCGAGCCTATAGACGAGCCGGGCCTATAGTTGGGCCGAGCCGAGCCTATAGCCGAGCCGGGCCTATAGCCGAGCCGAGCCTACAGCTGAGCCGAGCCTATAGCCGAGCCGGGCCTATAGCCAAGCCGAGCCTATAGCCGAGCCGAGCCGAGCCTATAGCCGAGCCGAGCCTATAGTCGACCCAAGCCTATGGCAGAGCGGAGCATATAGCCAAACCGAGCCTATAGCCGAGCCGAGCAGGGCCTATAGCCGAGCCGAGCCTATAGCCGAGCCGAGCCGAGCCGAGCCTATAACCGAGCCGGTCCTATAGCCGAGCCGAGCCGAGCCTATAGCCGAGCTGGGCCTATAGCCGAGCCGGGCCTATAGCCAAGCCGAGCCGGGCCTATAGCCGAGCCAGGCCTATAGCCGAGCAGAGCCGGGCCTATAGCTGTGCCGGGCCTATAGCCGTGCCGGGCCTATAGCCGAGCCGGGCCTATACCCGAGCCGAGCCGGGCCTATAGCCGTGCCGGGCCTATAGCCGAGCCGAGCCTATAGCCTATCCGAGCCGGGCCTATAGCCGACCCGGGCCTATAGCCGAGCCGAGCCTATAGCCGAGCCGAGACGAGCCGAGCCTGTAGCCGAGCCAGGTCTATAGCCGGGCCGAGCCGAGCCTACACTCGAGCCGGGCCTACAGCCGAGCCGAGCCGAGCCTATATCCGAGCCGGGCCTACAGCCGCGTGGAGCCGAGCCTATAGATGAGCCGGGCCCATAGTCGGGCCGAGCCTAGCCTATAGCCGAGCCGGGCCTATAGCCGAGCCGAGCCTACAGCCGAGCCGAGCCTATAGCTGAGCCGGGCCTATAGCCAAGCCAAGCCTATAGCCGAGCCGAGCCAAGAAATAGCCGAGCCGAGCCTATAGCCGACCCAAGCCTATGGCCGAGCCGAGCCTATAGCCGAGCCGAGCCTATAGCCGAGCCGAGCCGAGCCTATAGATGAGCCGGGCCTGTAGCCGAGCCGAGCCTATAGTCGAGCCAGGCCTATAGCCGAGCCGAGCCGAGCCTATACCCGAGCCGTGCCTATACCCGAACCGAGCCTATAGCCGAGACGAGCCGAGCCGAGCCTATAGACGAGCCGGGCCTATAGCCGAGCCGAGCCGAGCCGGACCTATAGCCGAGCCGAGCCTACAGCCGAGCCGAGCCGGGCCTATAGCCGAGCCGGGCCTATAGCCGAGCCGAGCGGGTACTATAGCCGAGGCGGGCCTATAGCCGAGACGAGCCGGGCCTATAGCCGAGCCGGGCCTATACCCGAGCCAGGCCTATAGCCGAGCATAGCCGGGCCTATACCCGTTCCGGGCCTATAGCCGTGCCGGGCCTACAGCCGAGCCGGGCCTATAACCGAGCCGGGCCTATACCCGCGCCGAGCCGGGCCTATAGCCGAGCCGAGCCTATAGCCGAGCCGAGCCTATAGATGAGCCAGGCCTGTAGCCGAGCCGAGCCTATAGTCGAGCCAGGCCTATAGCCGAGCCGAGCCGAGCCTATACCCGAGCCGGGCCTATACCCGAACCGAGCCTATAGCCGAGACGAGCCGAGCCGAGCCTATAGACGAGCCGGGCCTATAGCCGAGCCGAGCCGAGCCGGACCTATAGACGAGCCGGGCCTACAGCCGAGCCGAGCCGGGCCTATAGCCGAGCCGGGCCTATAGCCGAGCCGAGCGGATACTATAGCCGAGCCGGGCCTATAGCCGAGACGAGCCGGGCCTATAGCCGAGCCGGGCCTATAGCCGAGCCAGGCCTATAGCCGAGCATAGCCGGGCCTATACCCGTTCCGGGCCTATAGCCGTGCCGGGCCTACAGCCGAGCCGGGCCTATAACCGAGCCGGGCCTATACCCGCGCCGAGCCGGGCCTATAGCCGTGCCGGGCCTATAGCCTAGCCGAGCCGGGCCTATAGCCGACCAGGGCCTATGGTCGAGCCGAGCCTATAGCCGACCCGAGATGAGCCGAGCCAGTTGCCGAGCCGAGCCTAAAGCCGAGACGAGACGAGCCGAGCCTGTTACCGAGCCGGGCCTACAGCCGAGCCGAGCCGAGCCTATAGCCGAGCCGGGCCTATAGCCAAGCCGAGCCAATAGCGGAGCCGAGCCGAGCCTATAGCCGATCCGGGCCTATAGCCGAGCCGAGCCTATAGCCGACCCAAGACTATGGCCGAGCCGAACCTATGGCCGAGCCGAGCCTATAGATGAGCCAAGCCGAGCGTATAGCCGAGCCGAGTCTATAGCTGAGCCGAACCGAGCCTATAGCCGAGCCGGGCCGATAGCCGAGCCGAGCCGAGCCTATAGCCGAGCCGGGCCTATAGCCGAGACGAGCCGAACCTGTAGCCGAGCCGGGCTTATAGCCGAGCCGAGCCGGGCCTATAGCCGAGCCGAGCCTATAACCGAGCCGGGCTATAGACGAGCCGAGCCGGGCCTATAGACGAGCCGGGCCTATAGCCGAGCCGAGCCGAGCCTATGGCCGTGCCGGGCCTATAGCCGAGCTGAGCCGAGCCTATAGCCAAGCCGGGCCTATAGCCGAACCGAGCCTATAGCCGAGCTGAGCCGAGCCGAGCCTATAGCCGAGCCGGGGCGATAGCCGAGCCGAGTCGAGCCTATAACCGAGCCGGGCTTATAGCCGAGCCGAGCCGAGCCTATAGCCGAGCCGGGCCTATAGCCGAGCCGAGCATATAGCCGAGCCGGGCCTATAGTCGAGCCGAGCCGAGCCTATAGCCGAGCCGGGCCTATAGGCGAACCGAGCCTATAGCCAATCCGAGCCGAGCCGAGCGTATAGCCGAGCCGGGCCTATAGCCGAGCCGAGCCGGGCGTATAGCCGAGCCAGGCCTATAGCCGAGCCGAGCCGGGCCTATAGACGAGCCGGGCTTATAGCCGAGCCAGGCCTATAGCCGAGCAGAGCCGGGCCTATAGCCGAGCCAGGCCTATAGCCGAGCAGAGCCGGGCCTATAGCTGTGCCGGGCCTATAGCCGTGCCGGGCCTATAGCCGAGCCGGGCCTATACCCGAGCCGAGCCGGGCCTATAGCCGTGCCGGGCCTATAGCCGAGCCGAGCCTATAGCCTATCCGAGCCGGGCCTATAGCCGACCCGGGCCTATAGCCGAGCCGAGCCTATAGCCGAGCCGAGACGAGCCGAGCCTGTAGCCGAGCCAGGTCTATAGCCGGGCCGAGCCGAGCCTACACTCGAGCCGGGCCTACAGCCGAGCCGAGCCGAGCCTATATCCGAGCCGGGCCTACAGCCGCGTGGAGCCGAGCCTATAGATGAGCCGGGCCCATAGTCGGGCCGAGCCTAGCCTATAGCCGAGCCGGGCCTATAGCCGAGCCGAGCCTACAGCCGAGCCGAGCCTATAGCTGAGCCGGGCCTATAGCCAAGCCAAGCCTATAGCCGAGCCGAGCCAAGAAATAGCCGAGCCGAGCCTATAGCCGACCCAAGCCTATGGCCGAGCCGAGCCTATAGCCGAGCCGAGCCTATAGCCGAGCCGAGCCGAGCCTATAGATGAGCCGGGCCTGTAGCCGAGCCGAGCCTATAGTCGAGCCAGGCCTATAGCCGAGCCGAGCCGAGCCTATACCCGAGCCGTGCCTATACCCGAACCGAGCCTATAGCCGAGACGAGCCGAGCCGAGCCTATAGACGAGCCGGGCCTATAGCCGAGCCGAGCCGAGCCGGACCTATAGCCGAGCCGAGCCTACAGCCGAGCCGAGCCGGGCCTATAGCCGAGCCGGGCCTATAGCCGAGCCGAGCGGGTACTATAGCCGAGGCGGGCCTATAGCCGAGACGAGCCGGGCCTATAGCCGAGCCGGGCCTATACCCGAGCCAGGCCTATAGCCGAGCATAGCCGGGCCTATACCCGTTCCGGGCCTATAGCCGTGCCGGGCCTACAGCCGAGCCGGGCCTATAACCGAGCCGGGCCTATACCCGCGCCGAGCCGGGCCTATAGCCGAGCCGAGCCTATAGCCGAGCCGAGCCTATAGATGAGCCAGGCCTGTAGCCGAGCCGAGCCTATAGTCGAGCCAGGCCTATAGCCGAGCCGAGCCGAGCCTATACCCGAGCCGGGCCTATACCCGAACCGAGCCTATAGCCGAGACGAGCCGAGCCGAGCCTATAGACGAGCCGGGCCTATAGCCGAGCCGAGCCGAGCCGGACCTATAGACGAGCCGGGCCTACAGCCGAGCCGAGCCGGGCCTATAGCCGAGCCGGGCCTATAGCCGAGCCGAGCGGATACTATAGCCGAGCCGGGCCTATAGCCGAGACGAGCCGGGCCTATAGCCGAGCCGGGCCTATAGCCGAGCCAGGCCTATAGCCGAGCATAGCCGGGCCTATACCCGTTCCGGGCCTATAGCCGTGCCGGGCCTACAGCCGAGCCGGGCCTATAACCGAGCCGGGCCTATACCCGCGCCGAGCCGGGCCTATAGCCGTGCCGGGCCTATAGCCTAGCCGAGCCGGGCCTATAGCCGACCAGGGCCTATGGTCGAGCCGAGCCTATAGCCGACCCGAGATGAGCCGAGCCAGTTGCCGAGCCGAGCCTAAAGCCGAGACGAGACGAGCCGAGCCTGTTACCGAGCCGGGCCTACAGCCGAGCCGAGCCGAGCCTATAGCCGAGCCGGGCCTATAGCCAAGCCGAGCCAATAGCGGAGCCGAGCCGAGCCTATAGCCGATCCGGGCCTATAGCCGAGCCGAGCCTATAGCCGACCCAAGACTATGGCCGAGCCGAACCTATGGCCGAGCCGAGCCTATAGATGAGCCAAGCCGAGCGTATAGCCGAGCCGAGTCTATAGCTGAGCCGAACCGAGCCTATAGCCGAGCCGGGCCGATAGCCGAGCCGAGCCGAGCCTATAGCCGAGCCGGGCCTATAGCCGAGACGAGCCGAACCTGTAGCCGAGCCGGGCTTATAGCCGAGCCGAGCCGGGCCTATAGCCGAGCCGAGCCTATAACCGAGCCGGGCTATAGACGAGCCGAGCCGGGCCTATAGACGAGCCGGGCCTATAGCCGAGCCGAGCCGAGCCTATGGCCGTGCCGGGCCTATAGCCGAGCTGAGCCGAGCCTATAGCCAAGCCGGGCCTATAGCCGAACCGAGCCTATAGCCGAGCTGAGCCGAGCCGAGCCTATAGCCGAGCCGGGGCGATAGCCGAGCCGAGTCGAGCCTATAACCGAGCCGGGCTTATAGCCGAGCCGAGCCGAGCCTATAGCCGAGCCGGGCCTATAGCCTAGCCGAGCATATAGCCGAGCCGGGCCTATAGTCGAGCCAAGCCGAGCCTATAGCCGAGCCGGGCCTATAGGCGAACCGAGCCTATAGCCAATCCGAGCCGAGCCGAGCGTATAGCCGAGCCGGGCCTATAGCCGAGCCGAGCCGGGCGTATAGCCGAGCCAGGCCTATAGCCGAGCCGAGCCGGGCCTATAGACGAGCCGGGCTTATAGCCGAGCCGAGCGGGGACTATAGCCGAGCCGGGCCTATAGCCGAGAAGAGCCGGGCCTATAGCCGAGCCTGGCCTATAGCCGAGCCGGGGTTATAGCCGGGGCGATCCGAGCCTATACCCGAGCCGGGCCTACAACCGAGCCGAGCCGGGCCTACAACCGAGCCATGCCGAGCCTATAGCCGAGCCGGGCCTACAGCCGCGCCGAGCCGAGCCTATAACCGAGCCGGGCCTATAGCCGGGCCGTGCCGGGCCTATAGACGAGCCGGGCCTACAGCCGAGCCGAGCCGAGCCTATGGCCGTACCGGGCCTATAGCCGAGCTGAGCCGAGCCTATAGCCGAGCCGGGCCTATAGCAGAGCCGGGCCTATAGCTGAGCCGAGCCGGGCCTATAGCCGAGCCGGGCCTATAGCCGAGCCAAGCCGGGCCTATAGCCGTGCAGGGTCTATAGCCGAGCCGGGCCTATACCCGAACCGAGCCTATAACCGAGCCGGGCCTATAGCCGAGCCGAGCCGATCCTATAGCCAAGCCGGGCCTATAGCCGAACCGAGCCTATAGCCGAGCCGAGCCGAGCCCATAGCCGAGCCGGGCCTATAGCCGAGCCGAGCCGGGCCTATAGCCGAGCCGAGCCGGGCCTATAGCCGAGCCCGGCCTATAGCTGAGCCGAGCCGGGCCTATAGACGAGCCGGGCTTATAGCCGAGCCGAGCGGGGACTATAGCCGAGCCGGGCCTATAGCCGAGAAGAGCAGGGCCTATAGCCGAGCCGGGCATATAGCCGAGCCGAGCCGGGCCTATAGCCGTGCCGGGCCTATAGCCGAGCCGGGCCTATAGCCGAGCCGAGCCTATAGTCGAGCCGAGCCGAGACGAGCCTGTAGCAGAGCTGGGCCTATAGCCGGGCCGAGCCGAGCCTATATCCGAGCCGGGCCTACAGCTGAGCAGAGCCGAGCCTATAGCCGAGCCAGGCCTATAGCCGAGCCGGGCCTATAGCCGAGCCAGGCCTATAGCCAAGCCGAGGCGGGCCTATAGCCGAGCCAAGTCTATAGCCGTGCCGGGCCTATAGCCGAGCCGAGCCTATAGAGGAGTCGAGCCAAGCCTATAGCCGAGCCGAGCCTATAGCCGACCCAAGCCTATGGCCGAAGCGAACCTATAGCCGAGCCGAGCCTATAGTCGAGCCGAGCCGAGCCTATAGCCGAGCCGGGCCTATAGCCGAGCCGAGCCTATAGCAGAGCCGGGCCTATAGCCGAGCCGGGCCTATAGCCGAGCCAAGCCGAGCGTATAGCCGAGCCGGGCCGGGCCTATAGCTGAGCCGGGGCTATAGCCGAGCCGAGCCGGGCCTATAGCCGAGCCTGGCCTATAGCCGAGCCGAACCGGGCCTATAGCCGTGCAGGGCCTATAGCCGAGCCGGGCCTATATCCGAGCCGGGCCTATAGCCGAGCCGAGCCGAGCCTATAGCCGAGCCGGGCCTATAGCCGAGCCGAGCCGGGCCTATAACCGAGTCGGGCCTATAGCCGAGCCGAGCCGGTCCTATATCCGAGCCTGGCCTATAGCCGAGCCGAGCCGAGCCTATTGCAGAGCCGAGCCAATAGCCGAGTCGAGCCGGGCCTATAGCCGAGCCGGGCTTATAGCCGGGGCGATCCGAGCCTATACCCGACCCGGCCTAAAACCGAGCCGAGCCGGGCCTACAACCGAGCCATGCCGAGCCTATAGCCGAGCCGGGCCTACAGCCGCGCCGAGCTGAGCCTATAGCCGAGCCGGGCCTATAGCCGCGCCGAGCCGAGCCTATAGCCGAGCCGGGCCTATAGCCGGGCCGTGCCGAGCCTATAGCCGAGCCGAGCCTATAGCCGAGCCGGGCCTATAAACGAGCTGAACCTATAGCCGAGCCGAGCCGAGCCAATAGCCGAGCCGAGCCTATAGCCGAAACAAGCCTATGGCCGAACCGAACCTATAGCCGAGCCGAGCCTATAGCCGAGCCGAGCCGAGCCTATAGCCATGCCGGGCCGATCCTATAGACGAGCCGGGCCTATAGCCGAGCCTAGCCGGGCCTACTACCGAGCCGGGATATAGCCGAGCCGAGCCTATATCCGAGCCGAGCCAAGCCAGGCCTATAGCCGAGCCGGGCCTATAGCCGAGCCGATCCTATAGCCGAGCGGAGCTGAGCCGAGCCTATAGCCGAGTCGGGCCTATAGCCAGGCCGAACCGAGCCTATAGCCGAGCCGCGCCTACAGCCGAGCCGAGCCCGGCCTATAGGCGAGCCGGGCCTACAGCCGCGCCGAGCCGAGCCTATAGCCGAGCCGGACGTATAGCCGGGCCGAGCCGAGCCTATATCCCAGCCGGGCCTATAGCCGAGCCGAGCCGAGCCTATACCCGAGCCAAGCCTATAGGTGAGCCGAGCCTATAGCAGAGCCGAGCCAAGCCTATACACGAGCTGAGCCTATAGCCGAGCCGAGTCGAGCCTATAACCTAGCGGGGCCTATAGCCGAGCCGAGCCGAGCCTATAGCCGCGCCGGGCCTATAGCCGAGGCAGGCCTATAGCCAAGCAGAGCCGGGCCTATAGCCGAGCCAGGCCTATAGCCGAGCAGAGCCGGGCCTATACCCGTGCCGGGCCTATAGCCGTGCCGGGCCTATAGCCGAGCCGGGCCTATAACCGAGCCGGGCCTATACCCGAGCCGAGCCGGGCCTATAGCCGTGCCGGGCCTATAGCCTAGCCGAGCCGGGCCTATAGCCGACCCGGGCCTATGGCCGAGCCGAGCCTATAGCCGAGCCGAGATGAGCCGAGCCTGTTGCCGAGCCGAGCCTAAAGCAGAGACGAGACGAGCCGAGCCTGTTGCCGAGCCGGGCCTACAGCCGAGCCGAGCCGAGCCTATAGCCGAGCCGAGACTATAGCCGAGCCGAGCCTATAGCCGAACCGGGACTATAGCCGGGCCGAGCCTATAGCCGAGCCGGGCCTATAGTCAAGCCGAGCCAATAGCGGAGCCGAGCCGAGCCTATAGCCGAGCCGGGCCTATAGCCGAGCCGAGCCTATAGCGGAGCCGATCCGGGCCTATAGCCGAGCCGAGCCTATAGCCGACCCAAGACTATGGCCGAGCCAAACCTATGGCCGAGCCAAGCCTATAGATGAGCCGAGCCGAGCGTATAGTCGAGCCGAGTCTATAGCTGAGCCGAACCGAGACTATAGCCGAGCCGGGCCGATAGCCGAGCCGAGCCGAGCCTATAGCCAAGCCGGGCCTATAGCCGAGCCGAGGCGAGCCTGTAGCCGAGCCGGGCTTATAGCCGAGCCGAGCCGGGCCTATAGCCGAGCCGAGCCTATAACCGAGCCGGGCCTATAGCCGAGCCGAGCCGGGCCTATAGACGAGCCGGGCCTACAGCCGAGCCAAGCCGAGCCTATGGCCGTACCGGGCCTATAGCCGAGCTGAGCCGAGCCTATAGCCGAGCCGGGCCTATAGCAGAGCCGGGCCTATAGCTGAGCCGAGCCGGGCCTATAGCCGAGCCGGGCCTATAGCCGAGCCAAGCCGGGCCTACAGCCGTGCAGGGTCTATAGCCGAGCCGGGCCTATACCCGAACCGAGCCTATAACCGAGCCGGGCCTATAGCCGAGCCGAGCCGATCCTATAGCCAAGCCGGGCCTATAGCCGAACCGAGCCTATAGCCGAGCCGAGCCGAGCCTATAGCCGAGCCGGGCCTATAGCCGAGCCGAGCCGGGCCTATAGCCGAGCCGAGCCGGGCCTATAGCCGAGCCCGGCCTATAGCTGAGCCGAGCCGGGCCTATAGACGAGCTGGGCTTATAGCCGAGCCGAGCGGGGACTATAGCCGAGCCGGGCCTATAGCCGAGAAGAGCAGGGCCTATAGCCGAGCCGGGCATATAGCCGAGCCGAGCCGGGCCTATAGCCGTGCCGGGCCTATAGCCGAGCCGGGCCTATAGCCGAGCCGAGCCTATAGTCGAGCCGAGCCGAGACGAGCCTGTAGCAGAGCTGGGCCTATAGCCGGGCCGAGCCGAGCCTATATCCGAGCCGGGCCTACAGCTGAGCAGAGCCGAGCCTATAGCCGAGCCAGGCCTATAGCCGAGCCGGGCCTATAGCCGAGCCAGGCCTATAGCCAAGCCGAGGCGGGCCTATAGCCGAGCCAGGTCTATAGCCGTGCCGGGCCTATAGCCGAGCCGAGCCTATAGAGGAGTCGAGCCAAGCCTATAGCCGAGCCGAGCCTATAGCCGACCCAAGCCTATGGCCGAAGCGAACCTATAGCCGAGCCGAGCCTATAGTCGAGCCGAGCCGAGCCTATAGCCGAGCCGGGCCTATAGCTGAGCCGAGCCGAGCCTATAGCAGAGCCGGGCCTATAGCCGAGCCGGGCCTATAGCCGAGCCAAGCCGAGCGTATAGCCGAGCCGGGCCGGGCCTATAGCTGAGCCGGGGCTATAGCCGAGCCGAGCCGGGCCTATAGCCGAGCCTGGCCTATAGCCGAGCCGAACCGGGCCTATAGCCGTGCAGGGCCTATAGCCGAGCCGGGCCTATATCCGAGCCGGGCCTATAGCCGAGCCGAGCCGAGCCTATAGCCGAGCCGGGCCTATAGCCGAGCCGAGCCGGGCCTATAGCCGAGTCGGGCCTATAGCCGAGCCGAGCCGGTCCTATATCCGAGCCTGGCCTATAGCCGAGCCGAGCCGAGCCTATTGCAGAGCCGAGCCAATAGCCGAGTCGAGCCGGGCCTATAGCCGAGCCGGGCTTATAGCCGGGGCGATCCGAGCCTATACCCGACCCGGCCTAAAACCGAGCCGAGCCGGGCCTACAACCGAGCCATGCCGAGCCTATAGCCGAGCCGGGCCTACAGCCGCGCCGAGCCGAGCCTATAGCCGAGCCGGGCCTATAGCCGCGCCGAGCCGAGCCTATAGCCGAGCCGGGCCTATAGCCGGGCCGTGCCGAGCCTATAGCCGAGCCGAGCCTATAGCCGAGCCGGGCCTATAAACGAGCTGAACCTATAGCCGAGCCGAGCCGAGCCAATAGCCGAGCCGAGCCTATAGCCGAAACAAGCCTATGGCCGAACCGAGCCTATAGCCGAGCCGAGCCTCTAGCCGAGCCGAGCCGAGCCTATAGCCAAGCCGGGCCGATCCTATAGACGAGCCGAGCCTATAGCCGAGCCGAGCCGGGCCTACAACCGAGCCGGGATATAGCCGAGCCGAGCCTATAGCCGAGCCGAGCCAAGCCGGGCCTATAGCCGAGCTGGGCCTATAGCCGAGCCGAGCCTATAGCCGAGCGGAGCTGAGCCGAGCCTATAGCCGAGTCGGGCCTATAGCCAGGCCGAGCCGAGCCTATAGCCGAGCCGGGCCTACAGCCGAGCCGAGCCCGGCCTATAGGCGAGCCGGGCCTACAGCCGCGCCGAGCCGAGCCTATAGCCGAGCCGGACATATACCCGGGCCGAGCCGAGCGTATAGCCGAGCCGGGCCTATAGCCGAGCCGAGCCGAGCCTATACCCGAGCCAAGCCTATAGGCGAGCCGAGCGTATAGCAGAGCCGAGCCAAGCCTATACACGAGCCGAGCCTATAGACGAGCCGAGCCGAGCCTATAGCCGAGCCGAGCCCAGCCGAGCCTGTAGCCGAGCCGTGCCTATAGCTGGGCCGAGCCGAGCCTATACCCGAGCCGGGCCTACAGCCGAGCCGAGCCGAGCCTATAGCCGAGCCGGGCCTATAGTCGGGCCGAGCCGAGTCTATAGCCGAGCCGAGCCTATAGCCGAGCCAACCTATGGCCGAGCCGAACCTATAGCCGAGGCGAACCGACCCTATAGCCGAGCCGGTCCTATAGCCGAACCGAGCCGAGCCTATAGCCAAGCCGGGCCTATAGCCGAAGCGAGCCTATAGCCGAGCCGAGCCAAGCCGAACCTAGAGCCGTGCCGGGCCTATAGCCAAGCCGAGCCTATAGCGGAGCCGAGCCAAGCCTATAGCCGAGCCGAGCCCATAGCCGACCCAAGCCTATGGCCGAACCGAACCTATAGCCGAGCCGAGCCTATAGCCGAGCCGAGCGGGGACTATAGCCGAGCCGGGCCTATAGCCAAGAAGCCCGGGCCTATAGACGAGCCGGGCATATAGCCGAGCCGAGCCGGGCCTATAGCCGAGCCGGGCCGATAGCCGAGCCGGACCTATACCCGAGCCGTGCGGGCCTATAGCCGAGACGAGCCTATAGCCGAGCCGAGCCGAGCCTATAACCGAGCCGGGCCTATAGCCGAGCCGAGCCGAGCCTATAGCCGAGCCGGGCCTATAGCCGAGCCGGGCCTATAGCCAAGCCGAGCCGGGCCTATAGCCGAGCCAGGCCTATAGCCGTGCAGAGCCGGGCCTATACCCGTGCCGGGCCTATAGCCGTGCCGGGCCTATACCCGAGCCGAGCCGGGCCTATAGCCGTGCCGGGCCTATAGCCTAGCCGAGCCTGGCCTATAGCCGAACCGGGCCTATAGCCGAGCCGAGCCTATAGCTGAGCCGAGACGAGCCGAGCCTGTTGCCGAGCCGAGCCTATAGCCGAGCCGAGACGAGCCGAGCCTGTTGCCGAGCCGGGCCTACAGCCGAGCCGAGCCGAGCCTATAGCCGAGCTGAGCCTATAGCCGAGCCGAGCCTATAGCCGAACCGGGACTATAGCCGGGCCGAGCCTATAGCCGAGCCGGGCCTATAGCCAAGCCGAGCCTATAGCGGAGCCGAGCCGAGCCTATAGCCGAGCCGGGCCTATAGTCGAGCCGGGCCTATAGCCGAGCCGAGCCAATAGCCGACCCAAGCCTATGGCCGAGCCGAAACTATGGACGAGCCGAGCCTATAGAAGATCAGAGCCGAGCGTATAGCCGAGCCGAGTCTATAGCCGAGCCGAACCGAGCCTATAGCCGAGCCGGGCCGATAGCCGAGCCAAGCCGAGCCTATAGCCGAGCTGGGCCTATAGCCGAGCCGAGCCGAGCCTATAGCCGAGCCGGGCCTATAGCCGAGCCGAGCCTATAGCCCCGTCGGGCCTATATCCGAGCCGAGCCGAGCCTATAGCCGAGCCGGGCCTATAGCCGAGCCTATACTATAGCCGAGCCGAGCCGAGCCTATAGCCGAGCCTGGCCTATAGATGTGCCGAGCCTATAGCCGAGGCGAGCCGAGCCTATGGCCGTGCCGGGCCTATAGCCGAGCCGAGCCGAGCCTATGCCCGAGTGGGCCTATAGCCGAGCCGAGCCGAGCCTATAGCCGGGCCGGGCCTATAGCTGAGCCGAGCCGAGCCTACAGCCGAGCTGGGCCTATAGCAGAGCCAGCCCTATAGCTGAGCCGAGCCGGGCCTATAGCCGAGCCGGGCCTATAGCCGAGCCGAGCCGGGCCTACAGCCGTGCGCGGTCTATAGCCGAGCCGGGCCTATAGCCGAACCGAGCCTATAGCCGAGCCGGGCCTATAGCCAAGCCGAGCCTATAGCGGAGCCGAGCCGAGCCTATAGGCGAGCCAGGCCTATAGCCGAGCCGAGCCTATAGCGGAGCCAACCCGGGCCTATAGCCGAGCCGAGCCTCTAGCCGACCCAAGCCTATGGCCGAGCCGAACCTATGGCCGAGCCGAGCCTATAGACGAGCCGAGCCGAGCCGAGTCTATAGCCGAGCCGAACCGAGCCTATAGCCGAGCCGGGCCGATAGCCGAGCCGAGCCGAGCCTATAGCCGAGACGGGCCTATAGCCGAGCCGAGCTGAGCCTATAGCCGAGCCGAGCTTATAGCCGAGCCGAGCCGAGCCTATAGCCGAGCCGGGCCTATAGCCAAGCCGAGCCTATAGCCGAGCCGGGCCTATAGCCGAGCCGAGCCGTGCCTATAGCCGAGCCGGGCCTATAGGCGAACCGAGCCTATAGCCGATCCGATCCAGGCCGAGCCTATAGCCGAGCCGGGCCTATAACCGAGCCGAGCAGGGCCTATAGCCGAGCCGGGCCTATAGCCGAGCCGAGCAGGGCCTATAGACGAGCCGGGCCTATAGCCGAGCTGAGCGGGGACTATAGCCGAGCCGGGCCTATAGCCGAGAAAAGCCTGGCGTATAGCCGAGCCGGGCATATAGCCGAGCCGAGCCGGGCCTATAGCCGTGCCGGGCCTAAAGCTGAGCCCGGCATATAGCATAGCCGAACCGGGCCTACTGCCGAGACGGGCCTATAGCCGAGCCGAGCCGAGCCTACTGCCGAGCTGGGCCTATAGCCGACCCGAGCGGAGCCTATAGCCGAGCCGGTCCTATAGCCGAGCCGAGCCGAGCCAATAGCCGAGCCGTGTCTATAGCCGAGCCGGGCCTATAGCCGGGCCGAGCCTAGCGTATAGCCGAGCCGGGCGTATAGGCGAGCCGAGCCGGGCCTATAGTCAAGCCGAGCCTATAGCCAAGCCGAGACTGGCCTATAGCCGAACCGGGCCTATAGTCGAGCCGGGCCTATAGCCGAGCCGAGACTGGCCTATAGCCCAGCCGTGCCTATAGCCGAGCCGGGCCTTCAGCCGAAACGAGCCTATAGCCGAGACGAGCCGAGCCGAGCCTATAGCCGAGCCGGGCCTATAGCCGAGCCGAGCCGGGCCTATAGCCGAGCCGGGCCTATAGCCGAGCCGAGCCGGGCCTATAGCCGAGCCGGGCCTATAGGCGAGCCGAGCCTATAGCCTAGCCGAGCCAAGCCGAGCCTGTAGCCAAGCCGGGCCTATAGCCGGGCCGAGCCGAGCCTATACCCGAGCCGGGCCTACAGCCGAGCCGAGCTGAGCCTATAGGCGAGCCGGGCCTACAGCCACGGGGAGCCGAGCCTATAGACGACCCGGGCCTATAGTCGGGCCGAGCCGAGCCTATAGCCGAGCCGGGCCTATAGCCGAGCCGAGCGGGGACTATAGCCGAGCCGGGCCTATAGCCGAGACGAGCCGGGCCTACAGCCGAGCCGGTCCTATAGCCGAGCCGAGCCGGGCCTATAGCCGAGCCGGGCCTATAGGCGAGCCAAGCCTATAGCCGAGCCGAGCCAAGCCGAGCCTGTAGCCGAGCCGGGCCTATAGCCGGGCCGAGCCGAGCCTATACCCAAGCCGGGCCTACAGCCGAGCCGAGCTGAGCCTATAGGCGAGCCGGGCCTACAGCCGCGGGGAGCCGAGCCTATAGACGAGCAGGGCCTATAGTCGGGCCGATCCGAGCCTATAGCCGAGCCGGGCCTATAGCCGAGCCAAGCCAACAGCAGAGCCGAACCTATAGCTGAGCCGGGCCTATAACCAAGCCGAGCCTATATCCGAGCCGAGCCGAGACGAGCCTATAGCCGAGCCGAGCCTATAGCCGACCCAAGCCTATGGCCGAGCCGGGCCTATAGCTGAGCCGAGCCGAGCCTACAGCCGAGCCGGGCCTATAGCCAAGCCGAGCCTATAGCCGAGCCGAGCCGAGCCTATAGCCAAGCCGTACCGGGCGTATAGCCGAGCCGGGCCTATAGCCGAGCCGCGCCGGGCCTATAGACGAGCCGGGCCTATACCCGAGCCGAGCCGAGCCAATAGCCGAGCCAGGCCTTTTGCCGAGCCGAGCCGAGCCTATAGCCGAGCCGGGCCTATAGCCGAGCTGAGCCGAGCCTATAGCCGAGCGGAGCCTATAGCTGAGGCGAGCCTATAGCCGAGTCGGGCCTATAGACGAGCCGAGCCTATAGCCGACCCGAGCCAAGCCTATAGCCAAGCCGAGCCTGTAGCCGAGCCGATCCGAGCCTATAGCCGAGCCTGGCCTATAGCCGAGCCAAGCCGAGCCTGTAGCCGAGACGGGCCTATAGCCGAGCCGAGCCGAGCCTATAGCCGAGCCGGGCCTATAGCCGAACCGAGCCTATAGCCGAGACGAGCCGCGCCAAGCCTATAGCCGAGCCGGGCCTATAGCCGAGACGAGCCAGGCCTATAGCCGAGCCGGGCCTATAGCCGAGACGAGCCGGGCCTATAGCCGAGCCGGGCCTATAGCCGAGCCGGGACTATAGCCGAGACGAGCCGGGCCTATAGCCGAGCCGGGCCTATAGCCGAGCCGAGCGGGGACTATAGCCGAGCCGGGCCTATAGCCGAGCAGAGCCGGGCCTATAGCCGTGCCGGGCTTATAGCCGAGCCGGGCCTATAGCCTAGCCGAGCCGGGCCTATAGCCTAGCCGAGCCGGGCCTATAGCCGAGCCGGGCCTATAGGCGAGCCGAGCCTATAGCCGAGCCGAGCCAAGCCGAGCCTGTAGTGGAGCCGGGGCTATAGCCGGGCTGAGCCGAGCCTATACCCGAGCCGGGCCTACAGCCGAGCCTAGCCGAGCCTATAGCCGAGCCGGGCCTATAGTCGGGCGGAGCCGAGCCTACAACCGAGCCGGGCCTATAGCCAAGCAGAGCCTACAGCCAAGCCGAGCCTATACCCGAGCCGGGCCTATAGCCAAGCCGAGCCTATAGCCGAGCCGAGCCGAGCCTATAGCCGAGGCGAGCCTATAGCCGACCCAAGCCTATGGCCGAGCCGAGCCTATTCCCGAGCCGAGCCTATAGCCGAACAGAGCCGAGCCTATACCCGAGCCGTACTGGGCCTATTGCCAATCCGAGCCTATAGCGGAGCCAAGCCGGGCCTATAGCTGAGCCGGGCCTATACCCGAGCCAAGCCGAGCCTGTAGCCGAGCCGGGCCTATAGCCGAGCCGAGCCGAGCCGAGCCTATAGCCGAGCCGGGCCTATAGTCGAGCCGAGCCGAGCCTATAGCCGAGCCGGGCCGATAGCCGAGCCGCGCCGAGCCTATAGCCGAGCCGGGCCTATAGCCGAGCCGAGCCGAGCCTATAGCCGAGCCGGGCCTACAGCCGAGGCGAGCTGAGCCTATAGCCGAGCCGGGCCTATACCCGAGCCCAGCCGAGCCTATAGCCGAGCCGGGCTTATAGCCGAGCCGATCGGAGCCTATAGCCGAGCCGGGCCTATAGCCGAGCCGAGCCTATAGCGGAGCCGAGCCAAGCCTATAGCCGAGCCGGGCCTAAAGCCGAGCCGAGCCTACAGCCGAGCCGAGCCTATAGCCGAGTCAGGCCTATAGCCAAGCCGAGCCAATAGCAGAGCCGATTCGAGCCTATAGCCGAGCCGAGCCTATAGCCGACCCAAGCCTATGGCCGAGCCGAGCCTATAGCCGAACCGAGCCTATAGCCATGCTGGACATATAGCCGAGTCGGGCCTATAGCCGAGCCGAACCGTGCCTATGGCCGAGCTGGGCCTATAGCCGAGCCGAGCTGAGCCAATAGCCGAGCCGGGCCTTTAGCCGAGCCGAGCCGAGCCTATAGCCGAGCCGGGCCTATAGCCGAGCCGAGCCGAGCCTATACCCGAGCCGAGCCTATAGCCGAGCAGAGCCTGTAGCCGAGCCGAGCCGAGCCTATAGCCGAGCCGGGCCTATAGACGAGCCGAGCCTATAGCCGAGCCGAGCCAAGCCTATTGCCAAGCCGAGCCTATAGCCGAGCCGAGCCGAGCCTATAGCCGAGCCGGGCCTATAGCCGAGCCGAGCCGAGCCTATAGCCGAGCCGGGTTATAGCCGAGCCGAGCCGAGCCTATAGCCGACCCGGGCCTATAGCCGAGCCGAGCCTATAGCCGAGCCGGACCTATAGCCGAGCCGAGCCGAGCCTATAGCCGAGCCGGGCCTATAGCCGAACCGAGCCTATAGCCGAGACGAGCCGAGCCGAGCCTATAGCCGAGCCGGGCCTATAGCCGAGCCGAGCCAGGCCTATAGCCGAGCCGGGCCTATAGCGTAGCCGAGCCGGGCCTATAGCCGAGCCGGGCCTATAGCCGAGCCGAGCCTATAGCCGAGCCGAGCCGAGCCGAGCCTGTACCCGTGCCGGGACTATAGCCGGGCCGAGCCTAGCCTATACCCGAGCCGGGCCTACAGCCGAGCCGAGCCGAGCCTATAGCCGAGCCGGGCCTACAGCCGCGCGGGGCAGAGCCTATAGATGAGCCGGGCCTATAGTTGGGACGAGCCGAGCCTATAACCCGGCCGGGCCTATAGCCGACCCGAGCCTATGGCCGAGACGAGCCTATAGACGAGCCGAGCCTATAGCCGAGCCGAGCCGAGCCTATAGCCGAGCCGGGCCTACAGCCGAGCCGAGCCGAGCCTATAGCCGAACCAGGACTATAGCCGAGCCGAGCCTATAGCCGAGCCGGGCCTATAGCCGAGCCGAGCCAAGCCTACTGCCGAGGCGGGCCTATAGCCGAGCCGAGCGGAGCCTATAGCCGAGCCGTTTCTATAGCCGAGCCGAGCCGAGCCTATAGCCGAACCGGGCCTATAGCCGAGCCGGGCCTATAGCCGGGCCGAGCCTAGCCTATAGCCGAGCCGGGCGTATAGCCGAGCCGAGCCGGGCCTTGAGTCGAGCCGGGCCTATAGCCGAGCCGAGACGGGCCTATAGCCAAGCCGGGCCTATAGCCGAGCCGAGCCTATAGCCGTGCCGGGCCTATAGCCAAGTAGGGCCTATAAACGAGCCGAACCGTGCCTATGGCCGAGCCGGGCCTATAGCCGAGACGAGCCGAGCCAATAGCCGAGCCGGGCCTTTAGCCGAGCCGAGCCGAGCCTATAGCCGAGCCGGGCCAATAGCCGAGCCGAGCCGAGCCGAGCCTATGGCCGAGTCGGGCCTATAGCCGAGCCGAGCCGAGCCTATGGCCGAGCCGGGCCTATAGCCGAGCCGGGCCTATAGCCGAGCCGAGCCGGGCCCATAGGCGAGCTGGGCATATAGCCGAGCCGAGCCTAAAGGCGAGCCGAGCCGAGCCTATAGCCGAAACGGGCCTATAGCCGAGCTGAGCCTATAGACCAGCCGAGCCGAGCCTATAGCCGAGCCACGCCTATAGCCGAGCCGAGCCTACAGCCGAGCCGAGCCGAGCCTATAGCCGAGCCGAGCCTATAGCCGACCGAAGCCTATGGCCGAGCCGAGCCTATAGCCGAGCCGAGTCTATAGCCGAGCCGAGCCGAGCCTATAGACGAGCCGAGCCTATAGCAGAGCAGAGCCGAGCCTATAGCCGAGCCGGGCCTACATCCGAGCCGAGCCGCGCCTATAGCTGAACCAGGCCTATAGCCGAGCCGAGCCTATAGCCGAGCCGGGCCTATAGCCGAACCGAGCCGAGCCTACTGCCGAGCCGGGCCTATAGCCGAGCCGAGCGGAGCCTATAGCCGAGCCGGTACTATAGCCGAGCCGAGCGGAGCCTATAGCCAAGCCGGGCCTATAGCCGAGCCGGGCCTATAGCCGGGCCGAGCCTAGCCTATAGCTGAGCCGGGCCTATAGCTGAGCCGAGACGGGCCTATAGTCGAGCCGGGCCTATAGCCGAGCCGAGCCGAGCCTACTGCCGAGCTGGGCCTATAGCCGAGCAGAGCGGAGCCTATAGCCGAGCCGGTCCTATAGCCGAGCTGAGCCGAGCCTATAGCCGAACCGGGCCTATAGCCGAGCAGGGCCTATAGCCGGGCCGAGCCTAGCCTATAGCCGAGCCGGGCGTATAGCCGAGCCGAGCCGGGCCTATAGTCGAGCCGGGCCTATAGCCGAGCCAAGACGGGCCTATAGCCGAGCCGGGCCTATAGCCGAACCGAGCCTATAGCCATGCCGGACATATAGCCGAGTCGGGCCTATAACCGAGCTGAACCGTGCCTATGGCCGAGCTGGGCCTATAGCCGAGCCGAGCCGAGCCAATAGCCGAGCCGGGCCTTTAGCCGAGCCGAGCCGAGCCTATAGCCGAGACGGGCCTATAGCCGAGCCGAGCCGAGCCTATACCCGAGCCGAGCCTATAGCCGAGCAGAGCCTGTAGCCGAGCCGAGCCGAGCCTATAGCCGAGCCGGGCCTATAGACGAGCCGAGCCTATAGCCGAGCCGAGGCAAGCCTATTGCCAAGCCGAGCCTATAGCCGAGTCGAGCCGAGACTATAGCCGAGACGGGCCTATAGCCGAGCCGAGCCGAGCCTATAGCCGAGCCGGGTTATAGCCGAGCCGAGCCGAGCCTATAGCCGACCCGGGCCTATAGCCGAGCCGAGCCTATAGCCGAGCCGGAACTATAGCCGAGTCGAGCCGAGCCTATAGCCGAGCCAGGCCTATAGCCGAACCGAGCCTATAGCCGAGACGAGCCGAGCCGAGCCTATAGCCGAGCCGGGGCGATAGCCGAGCCGAGTCGAGCCTATAACCTTGCCGGGCTTATAGCCGAGCCGAGCCGGGACTATAGCCGTGCCGGGCCTATAGCGTAGCCGAGCCGGGCCTATAGCCGAGCCGGGCCTATAGCCGAGCCGAGCCTATAGCCGAGCCGAGCCGAGCCGAGCCTGTACCCGTGCCGGGACTATAGCCGGGCCGAGCCTAGCCTATACCCGAGCCGGGCCTACAGCCGAGCCGAGCCGAGCCTATAGCCGAGCCGGGCCTACAGCCGCGCGGGGCAGAGCCTATAGAGGAGCCGGGCCTATAGTTGGGACGAGCCGAGCCTATAGCCCGGCCGGGCCTATAGCCGAGCCGAGCCTACAGCCGAGCCGAGCCTATAGCCGAGCCGGGCCTATAGCCGAGCCGAGCCTATAGCCGAGCCGAGCCGAGCCTATAGTCGAGCCGAGCCTATAGCCGACCCGAGCCTATGGCCGAGCCGAGCCTATAGACGAGCCGAGCCTATAGCCGAGCCGAGCCGAGCCTATAGCCGAGCCGCGCCTACAGCCGAGCCGAGCCGAGCCTATAGCCGAACCAGGACTATAGCCGAGGCGAGCCTATAGCCGAGCCAGGCCTATAGCCGAGCCGAGCCAAGCCTACTGCCGAGCCGGGCCTATAGCCGAGCCGCGCGGAGCCTATAGCCGAGCCGGTCCTATAGCCGAGCCGAGCCGAGCCTATAGCCGAACCGGGCCTATAGCCGAGCCGGGCCTATAGCCGGGCCGAGCCTAGCCTATAGCCGAGCCGGGCGTATAGCCGAGCCGAGCCGGGCCTTGAGTCGAGCCGGGCCTATAGCCGAGCCGAGACGGGCCTATAGCCGAGCCGGGCCTATAGCCGAGCCGAGCCTATAGCTGTGCCGGGCCTATAGCCAAGTAGGGCCTATAGCAGAGCCGAGCCGAGCCTATAGCCGAGCCGGGCCTATAGCCGAGCCGAGCCGAGCCTATAGCCGAACCAGGACTATAGCCGAGCCGAGCCTATAGCCGAGCCGGGCCTATAGCCAAGCCGAGCCGAGCCTATAGCCGAGCCGGGCCTATAGCCGAACTGAGCCTATAGCCGAGACGAGCCGAGCCGAGCCTATAGCCGAGCCGGGCCTATAGCCGAGCCGAGCCGGGCCTATAGCCGAGCCGAGCCTATAGCCGAGCCGAGCCGGGCCTATAGCCGAGCCGGCCCTATAGCCGAGCCGAGCGGGGACTATAGCCGAGCCGGGCCTAGAGCCGAGACGAGCCAGGCCTATAGCCGAGCCGGGCCTATAGCCGAGCCGAGCCGGGCCTATAGCCGAGCCGGGCCTATAGGCGAGCCGAGCCTATAGCCGAGCCGAGCCAAGCCGAGCCTGTAGCCGAGACAGGCCTATAGCCGGGCCGAGCTGAGCCTATACCCGAGCCGGGCCTACAGCCGGGCCGAGCCGGGCCTACAGCCGCGCGGAGCCGAGCCTATAGACGAACCGGGGCTATAATCGGGCCGAGCCGAGCCTTTAGCCAAGCCGGGCCTATAGCCGAGCTGAGCCAACAGCCGACCCGAGCCTATAGCCGAGCCGGGCCTATAGCCAAGCCGAGCCTATAGCCGAGCCGAGCCGAGCCTATAGCCGAGACGAGCCTATAGCCGACCCAAGCCTATGGCCGAGCCGGGCCTATAGCTGAGCCGAGCCGTGTCTATAGCCGTGCCGGGCCTACAGCCAAGCCGGGCCTATAGCCGAGCCGAGCCGAGCCTATAGCCAAGCCGTGCCGGGCCAATAGCCGAGCCGGGCCTATAGCCGAGCCGAGCCGGGCCTATAGCCGAGCCGGGCCTATAGCTGAGCCGAGCCTATAGCCGAACCGAGCCGAGCCGGGCCTATAGCCGAGCCAGGCCTATCGCCGAGCAGAGACCGGCCTATTGTCGAGCCGGGCCTATAGCCGAGCCGAGATGGGCCTATAGCCCAGCCGGGCCTGTAACCGAGCCGAGCCTATAGCCGTGCCGGGCCTATAGCCGAGCCGGGCCCATAGCCGAGCCGAACCGAGCCTATGGCCGAGCCGGGCCTATAGCCGAGCCGAGCCGAGCCAATAGCCGAGCCGGGCCTTTTGGCGAGCCGAGCCGAGCCTATAGCCGAGCCGGGCCTATAGCCGAGCCGAGACGAGCCTATAGCCGAGCCGAGCCTTTAGCCGAGCCGAGCCTATAGCCGAGTCGGGCCTATAGACGAGCCGAGCCTATAGCCGAGCCGAGCCAAGCCTATAGCCAAGCCGAGTCTGTAGCCGAGCCGATCCGAGCCTATAGACGAGCCGGGCCTATAGGCGAGCCAAGCCGAGCCTATAGCCGAGACGGGCCTATAGCCGAGCCGAGCCGAGCCTATAGCCGAGCCGGGCCTATAGCCGAACCGAGCCTATAGCCGAGCCGGGACTATAGCCGAGCCGAGCCAGGCCTATAGCCGAGCCGGGCCTATAGCCGAGACGATCCGGGCCTATAGCCGAGCTGGGCCTACAGCCAAGCCGAGCCGAGCCTATAGCCGAACCAGGACTATAGCCGAGCCGAGCCTATAGCCGAGCCGGGCCTATAGCCGAGCCGAGCCGAGCCTATAGCCGAGCCGGGCCTATAGCCGAACTGAGCCTATAGCCGAGACGAGCCGAGCCGAGCCTATAGCCGAGCCGGGCCTATAGCCGAGCCGAGCCGGGCCTATAGCCGAGCCGAGCCGGGCCTATAGCCGAGCCGAGCCTATAGCCGAGCCGAGCCGGGCCTATAGCCGAGCCGGCCCTATAGCCGAGCCGAGCGGGGACTATAGCCGAGCCGGGCCTATAGCCGAGACGAGCCAGGCCTATAGCCGAGCCGGGCCTATAGCCGAGCCGAGCCGGGCCTATAGCCGAGCCGGGCCTATAGGCGAGCCGAGCCTATAGCCGAGCAGAGCCTGTAGCCGAGCCGAGCCGAGCCTATAGCCGAGCCGGGCCTATAGACGAGCCGAGCCTATAGCCGAGCCGAGCCAAGCCTATTGCCAAGCCGAGCCTATAGCCGAGCCGAGCCGAGCCTATAGCCGAGCCGGGCCTATAGCCGAGCCGAGCCGAGCCTATAGCCGAGCCGGGTTATAGCCGAGCCGAGCCGAGCCTATAGCCGACCCGGGCCTATAGCCGAGCCGAGCCTATAGCCGAGCCGGACCTATAGCCGAGCCGAGCCGAGCCTATAGCCGAGCCGGGCCTATAGCCGAACCGAGCCTATAGCCGAGACGAGCCGAGCCGGGCCTATAGCCGAGCCGGGCCTATAGCCGAGCCGAGCCAGGCCTATAGCCGAGCCGGGCCTATAGCGTAGCCGAGCCGGGCCTATAGCCGAGCCGGGCCTATAGCCGAGCCGAGCCTATAGGCGAGCCGAGCCGAGCCGAGCCTGTACCCGTGCCGGGACTATAGCCGGGCCGAGCCTAGCCTATACCCGAGCCGGGCCTACAGCCGAGCCGAGCCGAGCCTATAGCCGAGCCGGGCCTACAGCCGCGCGGGGCAGAGCCTATAGATGAGCCGGGCCTATAGTTGGGACGAGCTGAGCCTATAACCCGGCCGGGCCTATAGCCGACCCGAGCCTATGGCCGAGACGAGCCTATAGACGAGCCGAGCCTATAGCCGAGCCGAGCCGAGCCTATAGCCGAGCCGCGCCTACAGCCGAGCCGAGCAAAGCCTATAGCCGAACCAGGACTATAGCCGAGCCGAGCCTATAGCCGAGCCGGGCCTATAGCCGAGCCGAGCCAAGCCTACTGCCGAGGCGGGCCTATAGCCGAGCCGAGCGGAGCCTATAGCCGAGCCGGTTCTATAGCCGAGCCGAGCCGAGCCTATAGCCGAACCGGGCCTATAGCCGAGCCGGGCCTATAGCCGGGCCGAGCCTAGCCTATAGCCGAGCCGGGCGTATAGCCGAGCCGAGCCGGGCCTTGAGTCGAGCCGGGCCTATAGCCGAGCCGAGACGGGCCTATAGCCGAGCCGGGCCTATAGCCGAGCCGAGCCTATAGCCGTGCCGGGCCTATAGCCAAGTAGGGCCTATAAACGAGCCGAACCGTGCCTATGGCCGAGCTGGGCCTATAGCCGAGACGAGCCGAGCCAATAGCCGAGCCGGGCCTTTAGCCGAGCCGAGCCGAGCCTATAGCCGAGCCGGACCAATAGCCGAGCCGAGCCGAGCCGAGCCTATGGCCGAGTCGGGCCTATAGCCGAGCCGAGCCGAGCCTATGGCCGAGCCGGGCCTATAGCCGAGCCGGGCCTATAGCCGAGCCGAGCCGGGCCCATAGGCGAGCTGGGCATATAGCCGAGCCGAGCCTAAAGGCGAGCCGAGCCGAGCCTATAGCCGAAACGGGCCTATAGCCGAGCTGAGCCTATAGACCAGCCGAGCCGAGCCTATAGCCGAGCCACGCCTATAGCCGAGCCGAGCCCATAGCCCAGCCGAGCCGAGCCTATAGCCGAGCCGAGCCTATAGCCGACCGAAGCCTATGGCCGAGCCGAGCCTATAGCCGAGCCGAGTCTATAGCCGAGCCGAGCCGAGCCTATAGACGAGCCGAGCCTATAGCAGAGCAGAGCCGAGCCTATAGCCGAGCCGGGCCTACATCCGAGCCGAGCCGCGCCTATAGCTGAACCAGACCTATAGCCGAGCCGAGCCTATAGCCGAGCCGGGCCTATAGCCGAACCGAGCCGAGCCTACTGCCGAGCCGGGCCTATAGCCGAGCCGAGCGGAGCCTATAGCCGAGCCGGTACTACAGCCGAGCCGAGCGGAGCCTATAGCCAAGCCGGGCCTATAGCCGAGCCGGGCCTATAGCCGGGCCGAGCCTAGCCTATAGCTGAGCCGGGCCTATAGCTGAGCCGAGACGGGCCTATAGTCGAGCCGGGCCTATAGCCGAGCCGAGCCGAGCCTACTGCCGAGCTGGGCCTATAGCCGAGCAGAGCGGAGCCTATAGCCGAGCCGGTCCTATAGCCGAGCTGAGCCGAGCCTATAGCCGAACCGGGCCTATAGCCGAGCAGGGCCTATAGCCGGGCCGAGCCTAGCCTATAGCCGAGCCGGGCGTATAGCCGAGCCGAGCCGGGCCTATAGTCGAGCCGGGCCTATAGCCGAGCCAAGACGGGCCTATAGCCGAGCCGGGCCTATAGCCGAACCGAGCCTATAGCCATGCCGGACATATAGCCGAGTCGGGCCTATAGCCGAGCTGAACCGTGCCTATGGCCGAGCTGGGCCTATAGCCGAGCCGAGCCGAGCCAATAGCCGAGCCGGGCCTTTAGCCGAGCCGAGCCGAGCCTATAGCCGAGACGGGCCTATAGCCGAGCCGAGCCGAGCCTATACCCGAGCCGAGCCTATAGCCGAGCAGAGCCTGTAGCCGAGCCGAGCCGAGCCTATAGCCGAGCCGGGCCTATAGACGAGCCGAGCCTATAGCCGAGCCGAGGCAAGCCTATTGCCAAGCCGAGCCTATAGCCGAGTCGAGCCGAGACTATAGCCGAGACGGGCCTATAGCCGAGCCGAGCCGAGCCTATAGCCGAGCCGGGTTATAGCCGAGCCGAGCCGAGCCTATAGCCGACCCGGGCCTATAGCCGAGCCGAGCCTATAGCCGAGCCGGACCTATAGCCGAGTCGAGCCGAGCCTATAGCCGAGCCAGGCCTATAGCCGAACCGAGCCTATAGCCGAGACGAGCCGAGCCGAGCCTATAGCCGAGCCGGGCCTATAGCCGAGCCGAGCCGGGCCTATAGCCGTGCCGGGCCTATAGCGTAGCCGAGCCGGGCCTATAGCCGAGCCGAGCCTATAGCCGAGCCGAGCCGAGCCGAGCCTGTACCCGTGCCGGGACTATAGCCGGGCCGAGCCTAGCCTATACCCGAGCCGGGCCTACAGCCGAGCCGAGCCGAGCCTATAGCCGAGCCGGGCCTACAGCCGCGCGGGGCAGAGCCTATAGAGGAGCCGGGCCTATAGTTGGGACGAGCCGAGCCTATAGCCCGGCCAGGCCTATAGCCGAGCCGAGCCTACAGCCGAGCCGAGCCTATAGCCGAGCCGGGCCTATAGCCGAGCCGAGCCTATAGCCGAGCCGAGCCGAGCCTATAGTCGAGCCGAGCCTATAGCCGACCCGAGCCTATGGCCGAGCCGAGCCTATAGACGAGCCGAGCCTATAGCCGAGCCGAGCCGAGCCTATAGCCGAGCCGCGCCTACATCCGAGCCGAGCCGCGCCTATAGCTGAACCAGGCCTATAGCCGAGCCGAGCCTATAGCCGAGCCGGGCCTATAGCCGAACCGAGCCGAGCCTACTGCCGAGCCGGGCCTATAGCCGAGCCGAGCGGAGCCTATAGCCGAGCCGGTACTATAGCCGAGCCGAGCGGAGCCTATAGCCAAGCCGGGCCTATAGCCGAGCCGGGCCTATAGCCGGGCCGAGCCTAGCCTATAGCTGAGCCGGGCCTATAGCTGAGCCGAGACGGGCCTATAGTCGAGCCGGGCCTATAGCCGAGCCGAGCCGAGCCTACTGCCGAGCTGGGCCTATAGCCGAGCAGAGCGGAGCCTATAGCCGAGCCGGTCCTATAGCCGAGCTGAGCCGAGCCTATAGCCGAACCGGGCCTATAGCCGAGCAGGGCCTATAGCCGGGCCGAGCCTAGCCTATAGCCGAGCCGGGCGTATAGCCGAGCCGAGCCGGGCCTATAGTCGAGCCGGGCCTATAGCCGAGCCAAGACGGGCCTATAGCCGAGCCGGGCCTATAGCCGAACCGAGCCTATAGCCATGCCGGACATATAGCCGAGTCGGGCCTATAGCCGAGCTGAACCGTGCCTATGGCCGAGCTGGGCCTATAGCCGAGCCGAGCCGAGCCAATAGCCGAGCCGGGCCTTTAGCCGAGCCGAGCCGAGCCTATAGCCGAGACGGGCCTATAGCCGAGCCGAGCCGAGCCTATACCCGAGCCGAGCCTATAGCCGAGCAGAGCCTGTAGCCGAGCCGAGCCGAGCCTATAGCCGAGCCGGGCCTATAGACGAGCCGAGCCTATAGCCGAGCCGAGGCAAGCCTATTGCCAAGCCGAGCCTATAGCCGAGTCGAGCCGAGACTATAGCCGAGACGGGCCTATAGCCGAGCCGAGCCGAGCCTATAGCCGAGCCGGGTTATAGCCGAGCCGAGCCAAGCCTATAGCCGACCCGGGCCTATAGCCGAGCCGAGCCTATAGCCGAGCCGGACCTATAGCCGAGTCGAGCCGAGCCTATAGCCGAGCCAGGCCTATAGCCGAACCGAGCCTATAGCCGAGACGAGCCGAGCCGAGCCTATAGCCGAGCCGGGCCTATAGCCGAGCCGAGCCGGGCCTATAGCCGTGCCGGGCCTATAGCGTAGCCGAGCCGGGCCTATAGCCGAGCCGGGCCTATAGCCGAGCCGAGCCTATAGCCGAGCCGAGCCGAGCCGAGCCTGTACCCGTGCCGGGACTATAGCCGGGCCGAGCCTAGCCTATACCCGAGCCGGGCCTACAGCCGAGCCGAGCCGAGCCTATAGCCGAGCCGGGCCTACAGCCGCGCGGGGCAGAGCCTATAGAGGAGCCGGGCCTATAGTTGGGACGAGCCGAGCCTATAGCCCGGCCGGGCCTATAGCCGAGCCGAGCCTACAGCCGAGCCGAGCCTATAGCCGAGCCGGGCCTATAGCCGAGCCGAGCCTATAGCCGAGCCGAGCCGAGCCTATAGTCGAGCCGAGCCTATAGCCGACCCGAGCCTATGGCCGAGCCGAGCCTATAGACGAGCCGAGCCTATAGCCGAGCCGAGCCGAGCCTATAGCCGAGCCGCGCCTACAGCCGAGCCGAGCCGAGCCTATAGCCGAACCAGGACTATAGCCGAGGTGAGCCTATAGCCGAGCCAGGCCTATAGCCGAGCCGAGCCAAGCCTACTGCCGAGCCGGGCCTATAGCCGAGCCGCGCGGAGCCTATAGCCGAGCCGGTCCTATAGCCGAGCCGAGCCGAGCCTATAGCCGAACCGGGCCTATAGCCGAGCCGGGCCTATAGCCGGGCCGAGCCTAGCCTATAGCCGAGCCGGGCGTATAGCCGAGCCGAGCCGGGCCTTGAGTCGAGCCGGGCCTATAGCCGAGCCGAGACGGGCCTATAGCCGAGCCGGGCCTATAGCCGAGCCGAGCCTATAGCCGTGCCGGGCCTATAGCCAAGTAGGGCCTATAGCCGAGCCGAACCGTGCCTATGGCCGAGCCGGGCCTATAGCCGAGCCGAGCCGAGCCAATAGCCGAGCCGGGCCTTTAGCCGAGCCGAGCCGAGCCTATAGCCGAGCCGGGCCAATAGCCGAGCCGAGCCGAGCCGAGCCTACGGCCGAGCCGGGCCTATAGCCGAGCCGAGCCGAGCCTATGGCCGAGCCGGGCCTATAGCCAAGCCGGGCCTATAGCCGAGCCGAGCCGGGCCCATAGGCGAGCTGGGTATATAGCCGAGACGAGCCTAAAGGCGAGCCGAGCCGAGCCTATAGCCGAAACGGGCCTATAGCCGAGCCGAGCCTATAGCCCAGCTGAGCCAAGCCTATAGCCGAGCCACGCCTATAGCCGAGCCGAACCTATAGCCGAGCTGAGCCGAGCCTATAGCCGAGCCGAGCCTATAGCCGACCGAAGCCTATGGCCGAGCCGAGCCTATAGCCGAGCCGAGTCTATAGCCGAGCCGAGCCGAGCCTATAGACGAGCCGAGCCTATAGGAGAGCAGAGCCGAGCCTATAGCCGAGCCGGGCCTACATCCGAGCCGAGCCGCGCCTATAGCCGAACCAGGCCTATAGCCGAGCCGAGCCTATAGCCGAGCCGGGCCTATAGCCGAACCGAGCCGAGCCTACTGCCGAGCCGGGCCTATAGCCGAGCCGAGCGGAGCCTATAGCCGAGCCGGTGCTATAGCCGAGCCGAGCGGAGCATATAGCCAAGCCGGGCCTATAGCCGAGCCGGGCCTATAGCCGGGCCGAGCCTAGCCTATAGCTGAGCCGGGCCTATAGCCGAGCCGAGACGGGCCTATAGTCGAGGCGGGCCTATAGCCGAGCCGAGC